>NC_133401.1:24820109-29620109 GCF_047511655.1 Castor canadensis | reverse complement strand
ATATACGAAACTTTCAACACACACTATACTCCTCTATCTGCCATTTCAATACTCATTCAAGAACTAAAGCTTTCTTTTTTGTTTGTTTCTCAATATTTGGAGCAAGAACGCCTAAAGTACAATGAGGCTATTCATAACCTTAATTTATCACCCTCGAGAAGACTACTGTTGTGTCTGATGTTGGGTACTGCTCCAGCACTGCTGGGGACATTATCAATGTGTGGCACATGACCTGTTACCCTTTCTCATGTGAGTAAGTTTGGATCTGAGGGCCTTGGAATTTGTTTCTTGACCTTATTTGTACTAGACATCCACACTGCTCTACTCACATTGCATGGCCATACTAGAGTTCCTATACATTTGGTGGAATTTCTTTTCTGACTTTACTTGTTCTCTTATAAATCATCTCCTCATGATCTGTCTCTCTTTGACAGTGATTTTGTGGATTTGTTTGTTTTTAAGTTTTATAGGGTGCTTTACTGTTCAAAAGACATTGACCATTTGATATCACCTTGCACTTCATACATTTCCCCATTTTGTCTTATGGCTTACTTTATTTGCCTCTTGTTTTTTTATTTGATTACGTGAAAAGTTTTTATTTGTTTTTACATTTTCATATGGTTGAAGGTATTGACATTCATGTTGTTATGTATAGTTAGAAATTTATCTGCAATGTCAAAATATGGATAGGCCCTTGCATTTTCACTATGCTGCCATCTGCTTCTTTTTATTACACACTTTGTTGTGGTTTGGATACAAAGTACCTGCCCTCCCCCAAAAAAGGCTCAAGTATTAACAATGTGGTCCCCAGCTGGTGGATCCAAGCATTGAATGGGAACTGGACCATGAGGGCTGTGACCTAATCCATGGGTAATCCCTTCATGGAGTCATAATTTGACAGGATTATCAGGAGGTGTTAGAAAGGAAGAAGTATGTCACTGGGCATGTCCCCACCTGCGTCTCCTTCCTCTCTCTCTGCTTCCTGCTCTCTAAGGTGAAAAGCCTGTCACACATTCCCACCACCATGATGTTCTGCCTAACCTCAGGCCCAGAGAAATGATTCAGCATGGACTGAACCTCTGAAATCTGAAACCAAAACAAATCCTTCCTCTTTTTAAGCTGTTCTCTCAGTTGTATGTCACAGTGGTGAGATACTGACTAACATACACCCTTACATCTTGGAAGTCACCAAGATGAAAGGAATGCAAGGTGGTGGCATTTCCTCCTGGCTTACACCACACTGCTATGTCTATCTCCTGGCATGGTGTGTCCCACATCCAAGGAAAGACTCAATGCATGCTATATAAGACAAAGGTAAATTAAAACATGCATGACTGGGCCACAATAGAGGAAACCAATGGTGAAGGAAGTGAGTCAAAGATTTTTTTTTAGTTTTTAAGGACTGATATGACTCTGATTATTACCATGTCTAGTGTCATCATCAAGAGGTCAGCACATACCTTCTATGAGGGAGACATGAACAGAGACATGAGTGGCGAGGACAGAGGGCGGCCAGGCTCCAAATCTAGCTCTGCTACTACTCCCTAGCCGGGTGACCTTAGACAAATCAATGAACCTTTCTGGGCCTCTGTTTGCTTTCTGTAAAGTAGGGGTGAAATCAGTACCACCCACAGCATTGCTGGGACACAGAGGAGCACCTTGTGCCAAGCTGAAGCTCACTGAGTGTCCATTATCTCCTTCTAAGGACTTACACCAAGACTTGACTCTACAGGCCCAGTGCCTCTGCCTTGTCCTACAGTGAATGCTCCCTCACGGCTCTTACGCAGGATGCCTACTCCTCACCACAATAGATTAAGTGCTGTGTCCACCCCAAAGTCGGTATGCTGAAATTGTCAGCCCCCAAGGTGATGATGTTTGGAGGCGGGGGGTTGGGAAGCAATTGAGTCATGAGGGGGAGCCCTTTTGCATAGGATAAGTGCACTTATGAAAGAAGCCCTGAACACCGCCTCATCCCTTCCACCACAGGAGGACATCAAGCAGGTATCACCTATGAACCATGAAGAGCCCTCACAAGATACTGTGGCTGCCCAGCACCTTGATCTTGGATTCCCCAGCTTCCAGAAATGTACAAGATAAAACTCTGTTGATTACAAGCTGCACTGTCCATGTACTGTTACAACAACCTGCATGGCTGAGAAGCACACCTTGGTGGTCAGTCACTTACCAGGGCCCCGGCGTCGTCTTGATGGCTCCACTACCCAAGGTGCTTTCCCTTTTTCCAGTAAGGTGATGATGTTTGGCCTCCGAAAGGAAAGACCTGCACAAGGACAAACGTGGGGGCTGACCATGATGTGGGCACCACAGATGTCAGAGCCAAGCCCTGCATCAACAGGATGAGTTTACCAGCACATCAGAAGCACATAGGATATAAAGGATAGCTGGAGAAGAGGGTGATACTGGTATTTAGGAGAAATGTACATTCGTTTTTCCTAGCACACAGCTCCCAAACCCTGACTCCAAAGCAGTGTCTTCTGCAAGCTAATGACATGATTGGTGGCCAGGAGCTCCTGAGATGAGAGGGCTTTCATCCCACCCACAAAGGAGCTCAGGACAGAGGAGTGGAGGCTGACTGCAAGTGGCCTGCAGTGTCACCAATCAAACTTACACAAAGAAGCCTCCATAAACCCAAAAAGATGGAGTTTGGAGAGATTCCAGGCTGAACAAGTGGTGGGTACTGCACTCAGAGAGGGCATGGAGAGGACATCTTCCTGTGCCTTGCTGATGCATATTTGCATCTGTATCCTTTGAGTATCTTTCATCCCAAACTAGTAAATTAAGTGCCTTTCTGAGTTCTGTGATATACACTATCAGATGACTGAACCTGAGAAGAGGAATCACAAGAAGTCACTTGTAAATCCCACAGGCCAGACTTGCAGCTGGGCCCTTAACCTATGGGACCTGATGCTGTCTCCAGGTAGGTGGTGTCAGAATTAGACTGCCAATGGGAATTCAAAGAGACTTGCCTGGTGTGTGGGAAACCCCCCAACCCCCCACATTTGGTGTCAGACTGCTCTGTGCTGAGTAGTGTGAGTAGGAAAAACAATTTGGTATAAAACATCTCCTACAGGGAAGATGAAATCTAAGTTATACCCAGCAGAGTTGTTCATTCTAACTCTTAAAAACCAATTACTTTCCTGAACATTGGGTCAGACACACCTGAAGGGAGTTATTAAGCTACTGTCTTTCTGCTACACTAGGGCTCAGGCTCTGCAGCCTATACTTCCCCTTTGCCAGCTGTCTCCCATCAACACCTAGCCACGGGGGTTGTTCCAATTTCCTATTTTCTTTTGGCCCCACACTCCCAAAACTAACCTCATTTGCCCCCTCAAAGGTACACAAACGAGGAGGTACACAAACTGCCAGGCTTGCAGCACTTCTCTTTAAGAAGTCATAGTATGAGGGATGGAGGAAGAGACCAGGAGAATCATGGTTCAAGGCCAGCCTGGGCAAAAGAGTTAGCTAGACCTCTGTCTCAACAAAACAAGCTGAGTATGGTGGCATGTGCCTGTCATCCCAGCTATGCAGGAAGCATTAAATAGGAAGATCTGGCCCAGGTAGGAAGTCCAGACTGGCCCAGGTAAAAATGTAAGACTCTATTTTGAAAATAACCAAAGCAAAAAAGGCTCGGGACATGGTTCAAGTGATAAGAGTGTCTGCCTAGCAAGCACAAAACTCTGGATTCAAACTCAGTACAGCCACAAAAAGAAAAAACAGACAAAGTATGAGTCCCAACTGTGGAGCCCTTCCTCTAAGTTCTAAAAAACCTCAAACTCTTCCCTTTGTCCCAGGAAGGGGGCTGCATCCTACTTACCATTTCTGTTACACAGTGTCCACAATTCTTTTTTTAATAACACGTGCCAATTCCTTAAACTCTCTCAAAACTAGGGTGTCCTCAAAAAATTAGCTTCCATATAACCTCCTAATTCCACTCATAAATATACACCCAAGAGAAACAAAAACATACAGCTACACAAAAACTTGCACAGAAATATTCCCAGCAGCAATTCTTAACTGAGAATGTCCACCCATTGATGAAAAGATGAAAGAGATGTGTTCTAGTCATACTATGACGTACTGTTCAACCATGAATAGGAGTGAAGTGCTGGGACAGACTACAATGGAGGAATCTCAAAATATCATGGTAAGCAAAAAAAGTCACATGTTGATAATTCCAGTAGCACAAAAAGCCCAAAGCCCAGAGCAGACAAAATGAGGACCAGTGGTTGCCTAATCTAGGCAGGGCAGCAGTGGGGGGGTGTGGTGAGTAGGTGGGCAGGGAAGTGAAGACTGACTGCTAATGTGTGCAGGGTTTCTTTTGGGAGCAATGAAAACATTCTGAAGCTGACAGGTGATGGATGTATAACTGCATGCACTGAAAACCACTGCACTGTGTACTCTACATCGGTGAACTGTTTAGTAGGTGAATTAGATCTCGACAAAGATGTTAAAAAAACCCCACAACTGAAGTGGCTTCCATTTTCCTGAGTAGACCAACTGATATATGGGTTTGGATTATGTGGGGAGGAGAGCCTTACCGAGTGAGACCAGGTTCTGATAGTTCTCCAGCATGACATCTTTGTACAAATCCTTCTGTATGGGGCTCAGCAACTCCCACTCTTCTTGGGAGAAGTAGATGGCCAAGTCCCCAAATGTCACTGGTGCCTGAAATGGAAAATCATAGGTCCACTCACCATGGGCTTATGCTTCCACATGGCTAGAGAAAGTGGGGAACTTGTCTCAAACATGGGAGATACATGGTGTCATGAAGCATTCAGGGAACATTTGGGGTTTCGAGGCCAAAGGGCAGGTGTGTTAAATAAATGCAATTAAATAACATGTAATGCAGAATGATTATGGCTGGTAGTAAAAATTATGTTGGGCTGGCAGAGTGACTCAAGTGGCAGAGCAACTGCCTAGCAAGGACCAGGCCTGAGTTCAAACTCTAGGAAAAAAAATATTGCATCAAAAACAGGAACTTGGATCTACTGGGCATTTCCGAAGTCAAAGCATTTTCTACGCACCTGATTAAGAGTGATTAATGCTCTATTCAAGCTAACCACAGACAAGGCAGTGTTAACAGCACTACAGGAACAATACAGATGAGGAAAACGAAGCCCGCAGAGCAAAGGTGACTTACTGCTAGTCACATAACTACAGAGGAGTGGAGGTTCAACCAGGCTTCTAGAGCCTGACTCAGGCTCCTAACACAGGCTTGGTACAGAGCACATGAGTACATTACACACAGCAAAGGGTTCCTTGCAGGTGTAAGCAAGACTACTCACCAGTTGATCTTAACACAGGGATACTTTAAAATAGGGACATCATCCAGGCCTTGACCTGTGTGGCTTAGCTACCAGTTGTTGCAGTTTTGAGGATGGAAAAGGGGCATTGCGGAAGGTATGAGACAGAAATGAACAACCAGCAAACCTGAAAGAAAACCTGAGGCACCCTACCACCCCATGAGAACTCAGCCAATGGACACCTTGATTTCAGCCCTTCGAGAACAGGGCAGAGGACTCAGTTAAGCCACGCCCTGCCTGGACCCCAACCCACTGAGGCATGGTAAAAAATGTGTGCTGTTCTGAACTGACGACTTTGTGGTGAGCTTGTTGAAGCAGCAAGGAAGAACAAACCCACCTCAGAGATAGGTGTGTTTGTTATTGGAACTGCACCTAAGATGCTTGCTGAGACAACCACCTGATCATGTCTGGTGGTGAGGCACATTGATCACAGCTGGCTGCTGCATCTCAGTGCTTGGATTCCAACATGCCCCATGGAAGAAAGGGCTGCACAGGGCCACTTAGATGTGGACCTTAGCAAGGAAACTTTCCTCCATACTAATATGGGTTTTTCAGTGGGAAACAAAGTCACAAGATGGGATTAACGTGGTACATGTCAAATCCCCTTTGCCTCTGCAGGTCTTACCTGGGCACTCATCCCCACCCAGCAAGTCCACAGGGATGTCGTCCTCCCTCTGGGGAAGACATTTCCCTAGCACCCTGGAGACCCTGGGGATGCTGACTGCACAGTGAGTGGGTGGTTTCCTAGGCCACTGGGTCATGGGAGAAAACCAGGGACCAGGTATCACCTTGGGTCTCCTGTGGGCAGGAAGTGTTGGATAACAAGACAGGATGGAGTGTCCTGCACAGAGAAGATGGCCACTCACCTTGGATCTGGAGTTCCCTCTTACAGCAGGCATCCTTTTCCCTCTTGAGGGTCCTCAGTCAGGGGGGTAGAGCACTGGCAGGCAGAACTGGGGGAAAGAGAGGTCATAAGACCAGGTGACCTTCTGCGTGGTCCCAGAGTCCCTGGGCCCCTGGCCTGGACACACATGCTCAAAGGCATCTGGATGGAGCATGCCTGTCTCCTTCCAGGATCAGGGAAGGGCAGGGCCCACACTGTGTACTGCTAAGATCATGGTAGGCTCCTGCTCAGGATGCAAACGAGAAACATGGCAGACACCTGCTCATCCATTTGACAGATGCAGGTTACTGAGCACCTGTAGGTGCTAGACTCTATTCCAGGTGCTGGGGGAGAGGAGAACAGTAGGTGCTCCCTGCTCCCTTTGTTTTGGGCAGGGAAGACAAGTCCATACAGAGGACAATGATAGCTGAGGTTATTGCTATGAAGGAAAACCAGGAGGCTAGAAAGTGATAAAGTGGTCAGAGAAGGCTTCTCTCTCCAAGGTGGCCACAGTGAGCTGAGATCTGAACGTAGTGAGAGTGTGAGCTGCAAGGGCACAGGGAAAGCATTCCAGGTACAGGTACAACAGGTGCAAAGGCCCTGTGGCAGTCTGGGGCTTGCTACTTAAAGGGAAGCATGGAGTTTGCTTGTGAAAGCAGAGTGAGTGAGGCAGGGAGGACAGCAGGCAGGCCAGGGAGATGGTGGTGAGCAGCTTGAATCTGATACCAAGTGTAACAAGGCATCACTGGGGGAGAGGGGACAGGGTCTGAGCAGGGAAGCCTCTGTCCTGAATTGGTCTACAATGTAGATGCCACCACCCACATGTGACAAATGGGCAGGGGTGAGAAGACTAGTGTAGCTGAGGAACTATTTTAATTTCAATTAATTTAATATTAAAACAATAATTAATATTTTTTAAAATTACTAAATTAAAAAATTCATTATGCCTGTAATCCCAGCTACTCGGGAGGCAGAATGGGGAGGATTGCTGTTTGAGGCCAGGCCCAGGCAAAAAGTTTGTAAGACTCCACCTCAGCCAACAAAGGTCGGATGGTGGTCCATTCCTGCATTTCCAACTACAAGGTAGATGTTAAGTATGAGGATTACAGTCTGAGGTCAGCCCTGGGCAACAAACATAAGACCCTATACAAAAATAAAAAAATAGTAACTTAGAGCAAAAAGAGATGGAGGCATGGCTTAAGTGCTAGAGCACCTGCCTAGCAAGCACAAGGCCCTGAATTAAAATCCTACTACCACCAAAATGAAAAGCTAGTACTCAATTCAGTTACTGTAAAATGTTTAAATATGTATTCAATAACTTGGTATGACTCTTATTTTTCTGATGGTAAATTTAATGAAATTTAAGTACGGCTCAAGTATCTCCGATGAAAAATTAAGTATCCAGATTGAGACTGGCCATTTGTGCAAACCTCATAATAGATTTCAAAGACTTGATATGAAAACAAAAGAATATAAATTGCCTTATAAAAGAATATAAATTTTTTCTATGGTTGTATGTCAAAATGCTAATGCTGTGTATATATTGAGTTAAATAAAATGTTATTAAAATGGACTTTAATGATGACAAATTTGTTTCTTTTTTACTTTTTCTCAGCATAGTTGCTGGGATATTTTAAATTATATGTCTCATTTATGTTTTTTCAGGACAGTGCTCCCCAATTACAGCATCTACATTATATACTGTGCCATTTGCTTCAGAGCACTTACTACTGGGGATTGAATCCTGAGCCATGTGCATGCTGTACTACTAAGCTACATCCCAGCCAAAATGCTCACACCTGTGTTTACGTGGTTAATATTGCTCTCCCCCACCCACCCACACACATGGATTAGGTTCAAGAGCAGAGATGGAGACTGTTCTGTTCACTGCTCTACTCCCAGTGAGCCACAAAGAGCAGGTGCTCAGTACTTGTACTAACTCAGTAACATCCTGAATGTGCTTCCTGATTGCTGAACTGAGCTGGAATTCAACGTTTCTATGCTGAAACCACAGAGGAAGTTCTGCTGGCACACACACCAAAGCCTCCACCCGGAAAGCGTGAAATCTACTCAAGAGTAAAAGCACAGTGTGATGGACACCTGGTCACTCTCCAGGTTAATATATTCCTTAGATTTACAAACACGGAGTCACTGGAAAGTAACTTGCAGACCTGAGAATGTTCAACTTTAAACACTTATGCACAAATCTCTGAAAAATGCCATCCAAACACTCTGGTGCCAAAAACAGTGGCTATGTCCCAAAAGCTCTTTCTGTGATTTTTTTTCTATGAAAAAAAATACAGCAGGATTTGGTGTGGGAAATGGAAACAGGAATCGTTCCCTGGAAAAATGCTCTTTGTCTCTCCCTGGAGATGGGGGAAGATAAATGAAACCAAGGCCAAGCCTATGGTCTGCCTTATCTGCTAGGTTTTTTGTGTGTATGATTGTTTTATGGTACCAGAGATGGAGCCCAGGGCCTTGTGCATGACAGACACATGAGTCATGCCCCTAGTCATTTTTGCTTTGGTTAAGTAATTATTTTTGTGGTACCAGAGTTTGAATTCAGAGCCTGGGCTTGCTAGGCCAGTATGCTACCTCTTCAGCCACGCTTCCAGCCCATGCATTGGTTATTTTTTGAGATAGGGTCTCTTATTTATGCCCAGGCCATCCTGGACTGAGATCCTCCTATATACCCTTTCTGTGTAGCTGGGGTGACAGGCACATGCACCACACCCAGCTTTCCTCAGTTGAGGTAGGGTCTTGAAAACTTTTTCTCCAGGCTAGACTTAAACTACAATTCTCCAGATTGCTGCCTCCCAAGTAGCTATGATTACAGTCTTAAGCCACCTACCTGGCCTTATTTTGTTTTTTGAGATAGGATGTCAGTAACTTTTCCTAGGCTGTCCTCAAACTCACTTGAGATCCTCCTGCTTCTGCTGCCCAATAATGGACATGTTTTGATGCAAAATGTGAATCATAAGATGGTCTGTGCTGTTTAAGAGAACCCACACAGGCTGGGCACCATTGGCTCATGCCTCTAATCCTAGCTACTTGGGAGGCTGAGATTGGGAGGATCGAAATTCAAGCCAGCTGGGGCAAAGAGTTATCAAGACCCCCATCTCCAAAATAACCGAAGCAAAATGACAGGAGGTGTGGCTCAAGTGGTACAGCACCTGCTTGGTAAGTGGGAAGCCCTGAGTTCAAACCCCAGCCCATCAAAAAAAGAACCCACATAGAAAATGCTGGGTTTATAATGCTCCTTTCTCTGTAGGACAGAGCAATAGTAAGAATAGTCCTACGTAGTGTTAATTATTAACAACTCTAGTAATAATTGAATGCTTACATGTGCAGTTTGAAGTCATTAAGTCTGTGGCAATCTGTCACAGCAGCAATGGGACACCAATACAGTAACTTTCCACCATTTTCTTACAGTTCGTGAACCCAATCAATGACTGCTTCTGCTGTATCAGTGGCTCGATGCTGAAAGAAAATGTATGATTCAGGAAAAATCTCAGAGATGGGCTGGGATAAGATGAAGGGCCAGTTGGTGATGGCTGAGGCTAACCTTTGAGGTCAGTCCTACAGACAGAGAGGGCCCTGCGACACCAGCCCTGTCACACACACACTCAGTTTAATCTCAGGCTACCCTGGTTAGGAAGTACACACAACCATAGGCAACTTTGAGTCCCACAGGCCAGGGTGGGTGCCACCTTCCCCTCAAAGGCACACTCCTGCAGAAACAAGTAAGGCACGTGCATGTATGTCTGGGGCGGACACCACTGCTCCACTGGAAGACAGACCTCTGCTATGGGAGGAAAAACGCCCAGTACCAAGTGCACACGTGGAAACTCCTTTGGGATGGGCCACTACAGCTCGACCTCTGCATGGGGTCAAAGAACATCCACTATCAGCACTACAAGAAAGGCCAACCCCACAGAAGCTCAGCTCAGTAAGTGCCAGGTTTTGCGGGGATGGTATTTCAGCTGTCACCCCGTCTCACCTTCCCATCAACATGCAGCCATCATTTTACCCGAAGCAGCTCATCACACGCACGGCTGCGCAGTTTCTCCCCGCGCACGACACCGTTTCCACAGTGACGATCGAGATGTGGTGCACACGGTCACGTTGACGCTTGGTCTCCAGGTACAAATATAAAGAGCCACCCACATTAGCCAGGGTGTCACATGCACGCTGCTCCAGCGACAGAAACGCTCAGAGCACGCTCCCGCTTCCTTCCCATACGCCGCCATGAGTCCCACGCCACACTCGCCTGGCTAGCGCGCGCACACACACGGAGCCACCGTGTCACCCGCCCGCGCGACCAGACACACACGCCCGAGCCGGCAACGGGAAACACCCTGCGTGCGGTCAGAGGGGCACCACTGCGTCCACGCACCCACCAACGCCAGAGCGCAAGCCCCACAGTCTCGGGCCCACCGCCCCACGCAGTCACTTAACCGCCTGCAGTCGCCCACGCACAACCCAGCGCAGTAGCTCAGCACAATGCTCTCGCCGACGTCCCCATGTACTCGTTCTCCCCCTCACCTGCGTCCTCGCGGGTCAGGTTCCCATAGTTTCCCGAGTCGCAGCAGCACCACCACTGCGCAACCGGCGTCCCCCCCCCCCCCCCGCCTGCGCCCCGCCCCTCACGCGAAACACATAGGCGGGCGCGGCCCCGCCCCCAGGGCTTCCCTAAGCGCTCAGAGCCACGCCCCCTCACGCCTAACGACCTACGCCAGCACGCTCACGCAATCAGAGCCCGAGCGGCAAGGCGCGGCCACGCCCTCGTGGCACGCAGGACCGCGCGCGAACAGGGCCTTCATTGGACATACCTCAGCTCCATTGCTCTCACCTGGTGAAGTCGCGTTTACGCGCTCCGACATGGAGGCCCTTGCCTTATCGATTCGATCAAACCCAACTCCTCCGTTTGTCGCCCTGCCGATGTCCACACGGCAGGTTCTCGTCCGGGGGCTTCTCGTCCAGAATCCCGCTCCGCGGGTTCTGTGGGTATAACGGGTTTATGACGCGCACACTCGCGCTTCACGACGTGAAGTCAGCCTACAACTTCCAAAGGCCTTCGGGGCGTGGCGCAACTGTGGCTGGCCACGCCCATAAAGGAGGCTCGGGCCGTACTGGCTCCGGTCCATCTTGGAGCAAAGTGACCAGAAGGGTGGCGGAGGGACGTTCCTCCAGGGTTTAAGTGGGGACACACACTCACGCCTTCTTAAGACAAGGGGAACCTAAAGATCTTTGCGCAGCTTCCACACTATAGAAGCCCGTGTGGGCCGTTTCCGCCCCGTGTGGCACTACGCCTGCGCAGTGGGTTGAGCGGGTGTTGTGAGGGAGGGTGCAAGACTCTGTAGAAGTTGTAAAGTGCGGCTCTGCCCCGGCTGATGCCTCCTGGTGGGTTCCGGGTTGTGATTGTGCTTTTATGTGAAACCCGGTTTGAGTTTGTGGGTGTGTGTAAGGATGAACTGTTGTAAGTCCGTGTGCACCCAGCTTTTGTGGATCACGTGTGTGTGCAACCTCTGATCCTAAATACATGTGCTCGTTCGTGTCCGTTGCAGCGGAGGCCGTCGGTCCCCGCCAACCCTGAAATACCTGACATCTGACCCTCTGGAGTCCGGTGTTTGTGTTCTGACCCTCTGGAGCCCGGTGTTTGTGTTCGTGTGTTGTGCGGGTGTGAGCGGACACCCTTTTGTGGAGTGGCCGTATGCGTGGGGAGCTGACTGGACGGGTATATTCACGAGTGGGCCGCGGCTTCTTTTGTGCAAGGGCCGAGGTCGATGGTTGCAGCTGGATCTTATGGCTCCCAAAGCCTAAAATATGCATTACTGGACAGTCTGCACAGCCGTTCTTGTGGTTGTGTGTGAAAGGCCGTTTCTGTCTGTGACCATGTGTGTACCCAGTGTGTTGAGAACCAGTGTTTGTGTTTGTAGGGATGTGTGAGAGGAGCCCAGGACTTGTGACTTCACCCCTGGGATCCTATGAATGAGTGAGTTTTGGGGACTAGATATTGAGTGATGGGATGAAGGCGTGGCTCAAGTGGTAAAACGCCTGCCGGGACGAGGCCCTGAGTTCAAATCCCACTAGTGCCAAAAAGAAACGTGAATATGAAGGCCAGGAATAGTGGTATACATCTGTAATCCCAGCTACTAGGGAGGCAGGAACAGGGGGATCAAGAACTTGAGACCGGCCTGGGCAAAAGCTAGTGTGAGAGCCTATCTGAAACAAAGTAAAGTCAAGAGGAATGGGGTCATGGCTGGAGTGACCCCAGCAAGCTGAAGGCTGAGTTCAGTTTCCAGTTAACACACACACACACACACACACACACACACACACACACACACACAAGTGAATGTGGAGAGCTAGTTTTAGTTTCCTGTTTCTCTGACTTGGTGGTGGTAATAAAAATGGCAGCTAGCAAAGATGACCCTTAGGACTTTTACTGCTACCCGCCCCCATTCACTACTAGGATCGCAGCCAGCACTTAGTCATTGCTGTCCTTGGCCAAAAGTTTTCCACTTTAAACCTCTTCTGAGTTTTTTCTTGGCTACAAATCTCCATTTTCCAGGCACGTAAACTGCTGGCAGAGTGGCTCAAGCCATAAGAATGCCTCAAACCCCAGTGAAATGTAGTTTGAAAATCCAGGCATGTAAACTAAAGCACCAAGACATCAAGTAACATGCCCAAGCCCAGGCCTCACAGCAAGAAAGGATCAAGGCTGATTTTGAATCTAAGTCTTCCTGATTCTAAAACCCCTGCTCTTCCCCCTTCCTCCTCCTCCCCACCCCAGGATATGTCATTATAGCAAACTTCTTTGTGGACCAGGAGTTTCTCCTGAGTACCTGGTAGTACTACAGCAAGGGGTGTGGACAAGAGACCCAGGAAGCCTCAGGATGAGGCTGTTAACTTGGCATTTTCTTTAGTAGTTCCTTACACCCAAAAGTGAGAGTCATTCTTTTTGCTTTTTAGGGAGACTTAGGTGGAAAGTTTGGGAAGCCCTGAACTGAGGAAAAGCTTTATGCATCCAGAGCCCACATGTCCTAGTGCAAAGGGTCCAGTGACCAGGTCCTGATCAGGCTCTGATGGGACTGTCTGAATGAGGCAGTCTTGCTTCATTTGGGCTTTGGTTTTGTTTGTTTGCACTAGTGGGGACTGAACTGAGGGCCTCAGGCTTGCTAGGTAAGTGCTCTTCCACTTGAGCCACACCCCCAGGTCTTTTGCTCTTAGTTTGTTTTTCAGGTATTTTGCTTAGGTTGGCCTCAAACCACAATATTAACTCCACTTCCACTGTAGCTGGAACTACAGGCATGCTTGGCCCATGAACTTTATAAAAAGGCTGGAATTGTTTCCCCAAGGATTCACGAAGGGGTGGGCACCCCAGAGCCCTGGGGTTGGGGAAGATAAGAAGCCAGAATCCCCAGGAAAGAGCTGCTGTGGGACTGGAGATCAAGCTTGCTGTGGTAGATGAACCTGCCACCCAAAATGAAGACTTGCATACATGTGTCCACAGGCACGTGTGTTTTGCCATTGGCATTGTGCCTGGTGCTTGTGCACCAGTGTGTGTGTGTGTGTGTGCTTGAGGCTGGGATTGTGACAGTGTGGTTGTGTGTGACTGTATGTGAGGACTGCTGAACTCTGAGACCCAGGAGTTTGGGTGTGGACGCCTCAGCATTATTCCTTCCTGTCTAGAGTTGATACTGGGAGCTGAGTATCCTCCACAGGATGACAGTAAGCCCATCTTATTCATGGATTTTTACACATGGTTGTGACCAAGCATGGTCAGAAATAATAATAAAAACAAATTTCAAAAACATAAAATTTGAATTCCTACATATGCATTACGCAGCTCAGCTGATGCAGAGAAACTGTCAGTCCCACTTGATCATCAGCTGTGTTTAAATCATGATCTGCTGAGTGTTCCCTGCCCTTCATTTTGTGAAGGTTACCTCCAAAAAAGCAAATGGTGCCCAAAGACCAAGGTAAGTTACGCTAATCCTCCCAAGCCAAAATGGACACATAGTGTGCTTAATTGAACAGATAAAGTGAAAATTTGAGATTTGTTGAAATGTAGCATGTCTTTACTGGAAGCTGGGCAGCGTTAAGGAAAAAATGAGTCAAGCATCTGCAGTACAGCACTGAACTGCATTCATCCTGAGCATGCATGGTTTTTCCTCCCTGCAGACTCCTGGGAACCATGTACCCACAGATACCAGGGTTCTCCCTATGTGAGTTGGAAACCTAACAGACCTATGTTATAAATCATATAATGTGTCATGTAAACATTAAATGTATCTTAATACTGTACATATGTATTATGAAAATCACTACAGCCATTCTATATTCATACAGATGTCACATGACTGAGGTGAAATAAGAGTGGGATTATAAAACACCACACATAGCACAGAGCAGATGTTTGCTGACTGAGTGATGGTAAGAGGACAGGCTATGGAAGAGTCAGCTTCCGTGCCCTGCTCCAGGCTTGTTTGTTCCTGTGTTCAGGACAAAGCCACACAGATATGGAGATGTCTTGATGTTCAACTAAGTCATTGATGATGAGCAGTTGAGAAAAGTTACCTGCTAGGGCCCAAGATGGAAATCAAAGCTGAGCAGGTGCAAGGTGGGATTTGATGGAAATCAAAGCAGGGGAGGTGCAAGGTGGGATTTGTACATTAGTGTTGAGAAGGGAGCTACAGCACATTTATGTGACAGCAAAAGTGTCACTTGCACTTATGCCCCCTAGCACTAAAAGAGACCTGACAGGGCATTGTGAAATAAGCATGGGGCATGGTGGCTCACACCTGTAATCCCAGTAAATGGGAGGCTGAGGCAAGAGAATGACAAGTTTGAGGTAGCCTGGGCAAAGGTAGCAAAACCTTGTCTCTAAAAACAAAAGGGCTGGGGACATGGCTCAAGTGGTAGAGCACTAGCCTAGCAAGTGTGAGACCCTGATTAATCCCCAGCATTGGAAAAGAAAAAGTTAAATAAGCCAGACACAGTAAGACACATATATCCCATAATCTCATACATGGGACCTTAAAAAAGTTGAGCTCACAGAGTAAAATGGCAGTGTCCAGGGGCAGGTAAATGGCCAGCTATTGATCAAAGGATACAAACTTTCAGTTGTCAGATGAAGTACTGGAGATGTAATGCACAGTGGGCTGAATATAAAGAATGATACCATAAGTACTATCACAAGTGTTCTTACACACAGACACACAAATGTTTAATTTCACTATTCATCAATACATCCCATTGTACACTATAAGTATATGCAATTTTATTTGTCACACCTCAATAAAGCTGAGAAAACACATTGAATACATATTGTTTTCTTCATTTAATGTCACACTGTCATTTGATCAAAAACTGTCCTAAAATCTAGGCCTCTGAAATCCTGAAAAACAAAACAACTACCAGTGCACTTCCCTCATTCATTTAATGAAGCCAGGCATGGTGGTTCATGCTTGTAATCCCAGCTACTTGGGAGGCTGGGGCAGGAGGTTTGAGAGTTTGAGGTCAGACTGGACAACATAGCAAAGACTATCTCAAAAAATAAAAGCAAAAAGTGACTCAAGTGGTAGACTAAGCTTCAAGGGTTCAATCCCCAACACACCAAAAGGGGAAAAAAGAATTCTCTCTGCTCAACTCTTTCAAACAATAATATGGTGCATCCTCCTGTTGATGACAAAACGATGGTTAACTGCACTTCCAGGTAGTGACCACTGCACAACTACTGAACTATCTCAGGCAATAGTTTGCAGGCAGTGAGTGAACAAGAGTCTGGGCGAGGCTCGTGTGTGACGGGAGCCTGGCTGCCTGGGGATAGAATTATCCACCGTGGACAGAGATGGAATCTAGCAGAGCAGAACAGTCCCGCTAGGATATGGGGCACAGGTAAGAGCTCAAGCCATGCCTTGCCGTCCAGGGGGTACACCTCAAGGAACTGTCTCAGTTCCTCCCTTCTCTCTCAGACACAGCAAAGGAAACCTGATATGTTTTGCATCACAGTTGGAGAAACAAATATTTATAAGCAGTGGTGAAAGCAAACTTAACTAAGACCGATAGGAAAAAGATACTCTATCACAAAAGCAAGGGCACAGGGTGACGTTGAGGTATTCAGAAGGACGAGGATTAACTAAGATCACACAGCAACTGACGTGAGAAGGTCAGGTTTCCGGAATTCTGGTTTCTCAGCACCAAACCCTGTAACATCCTTCAGTGAAAACAGAGCCACTGGTTGTGAGGTCAGGAGAAAGCTTAGGGGGTCATAGAATCCAATACATCCAAGATGCATATCAACACACAAGACCCCAGAAGAAGGGGAGTGACTTGGCCAAATTCTCAACCAAAAATGACGGCGATTATCACCACTGCCGTGACACCTGTGTGTCGGCCACTGTTTTCAGGCTCCCTTAGTCCTCGCTACGACCCCACCAAGGCAAACTCTACAATCACCTTCATTTCACAAATGGGGAAACTGAAGCCCCAGAGCTGGTAAGGGGGCCAGGGCTTGGGTTCCAAGCATCATTTCACGAAAAGGGGAAACTGAAGTCCAGAGGGCGAGAAAGGATCCACCATTCCCAGAATGGAGAGTACAGGGTGAGCGGCCCCCCCAAGACTTGAGTGCGGCTCGGTTCCCACAGCCCCTTCAGATTTTCTCTGCCTATACTTAGAGAACTATGATGTCACAGGCTAGTGAGGTGGAGCTGTTACCATGGAGACTGGGAACGGGGCTGAGGAATAGTGATCACACTCACCTCCTAGGGGACCTCTTCTGATGTTAGGAACAAGGCCCAGCATGCCCCGCATGCGCGGACCAGCTTCTCCCAGGCACCCTGCGACACCGCCCAGATGACCCAGGTTTTAGGAGCCCTGGACTCCGCAGACAGAAAAGGCTGGCAGGGCCGCCGGAAGGCACACGTACCACCGCTCGGCTCCTTAAAGAAGGAGGTGCGGCTTCTCCGCCAGTCGAAACGCTGGTTTTGGCTTGGACACGCCTCTTTTTTCAAGCTTCCGGCGTCCAGCTATCTCCAAGGAAACTGTCCACAAGGCTGGGAGAGGCCCAGAAACTTCTGGGTATTGTAGTATCAAAGGAGCACAGAGCCCTGAGGCGTATTTATCAATAAAAAGCAGCTTATAACAAAAACGCTTAGAGCCAGGAAACGCTTGATAAACGCTTTCTCCGAGTATTATTTGTTGGGGGCAGTGGGAGAGGAAGAGAAGTGGCGGGCGCGGAGGCTTGTGGGAGTGGTATTTCCGCTCTCTGCAGCAGGCTGGGACCGGAAGTGGTGCGACGAGGGCTCCGGGCGGTAGAGGCGAGTGGAACACATCCCCAACCCCGCGGGTCGCTTTCCCAATTCCCGCTCCCCTGGTCTTGCAACGGAGGCTGTCTGGTTCTCGGGATGGGGCAGGTTATAGGCCTTCACTCAGGGACGTGTCTTAGCATATCGTGGTCACCATGGTAACACCTCCCCATGTCCCTCCGCCCCTTGCGTGGTGACATCACTCGCCGAGCCCCGGGAGGTGGCGTTATGCGCATGCGCCTGGGGAGGTGCAGTGGGGAATCTCTTGAGACTGGAGCGTTCCTGTGACCTTGTGGGCAATTGGGGGTCGGGAGCAGCTCAGTTTATGTAACCACATACAAAATATTTAACGAGAAAGTAAGGTAACCTATCTCAGTATGTTTAAATATCTCACTACATGTTGAAATGGCAATATTTTGGATATGTCAAATAATGTTACTCAATTTGATTTTACCTGTTTCTTTTTAAAGTCACGGTGGCTCATACTAGATTTTTATTGGCCAGCACTGCCGTGAATTATAATAGAATGACTGACGTTAACTGAGGACTGACTTTGCGTCTGGGCTAGTCAACAGAAAGACTGGGTGATTTATAAGACACAGAAATTAATTCTCTTGGGCTGGGAGCATGGCTCAGGTGGTAGAGTACCTGCCTAGCAAGTTCAAGACCCAGAGTTCAAACTCCAGTATCACCTAAAGAAAAAGAAGAAAGAAAATGTGTTCTCATGATTGTGGAGGCTGGGAAGTCAAGATAAGAATCCGCATTGGGCTGTGTTACTACTGCATCCCTCACATGGAAGCGAGGCAGAAGGGTAAAGTGTGAACGTGCTCCCTAAAGCCTTTCCTAAAACGGCATTAATCCACTCATGAGAGCAGAGCCTTGGTGACCCTACACCCCCTAAAAATCTCACCTCCCAACACTGCTCCATTGGAGATTAAGTTTACAACACATGAAATTTGAGAAACATGTTCAGACCAGAACAGCACTGGCATGGTGTTTTAAAAATATTACCTCACTTAAACTATGTGAGGTTGGCTCAGTAGAATCTCATTTAAACTCTGCTTTTAACTGTTGCCTGGGTCACTGACTTCCCCAAACCCTCTGTAAGATGTACTGCCTGATTGTGGAGCCACTGAATGTTCCCAGCCAGCATACTGCTTTCCTGCAGCCTGGGTTCCTGTCTTAACGTCTTCATTTGTCCATTAGTTCACTGGGGTATAAACAAGAGTGAGTTGCCTTTATTCCAAACCTTTTTAAATTTACTTCAATTTATGTAATGCAATTAAATATAACATAAACTGGAAAATGAGTGCAGAGTTAAATTGTTTCCATCCAAACAAACTTAACATGTTTAAGTTACTTTTGTCATAGATGTGATAAAAGTCAGTTAACTACAACAAAGTGGTCAATTTGAATTGACAAGATAGTTGTGCAAATGAACTTTTTTCTCTTTTTAGTGTAGAAGAGGTTTGTGCTCAAATCCTTATGGAAGAGGGTCTGTGTTTCTACCCTCCTCCTTCTTCCTTCCTCTCTTCTTCCTCCCTCCCTCCTTCTTTCCAGTGCTGGGAATGGAATCCAGAGCTTCACACATGCTCAGCACTCTATCACTGAGCTACATCACCAGCCTTTCTGTTCCCCTTTTAAGGGACAACTGGAAACTATAGACCTAGTAGAATCATACCAAAAAAACCAAAACCAACCAAACAACAACAACAAAAAACCAGGCTGGCAAAGTGACTCAAGTAAGTGGTAGAGTGCCTGCCTAGCAAGTGTGAGGCCCCGAGTTCAAACCTTAGCACCACCAAAAAAAAAAAAAAGGAAAGAGGAAAAAAATCACCTTGTTCTTATATCAAAAGATTGGCAAGTGAGTATGCATTCGCATATTTTAAAACAAAATGGTTATTTTTAATTACCCATTTCAGCCAACTTTTTGATGAATCAACACAGTACTGGCTTGATCATGATAAAAGGGTTTCTATTCTTTGTACCATCCCAATTTTCTTCCTCCCCACCGGGCTCTTCCACCTGCTGGAATAGAATTCTTTCAAATCTCTTTAAGGCTGGCTCCTCCTATACTCAGCACAACTGCTTAGAAAGGGGTTCTTCTAACCACAGTCATAGGAAGTCACCTTCTTTCAGGTCCATTTTACAGGTGACACAACAGAGCTTAGGAGACAGTAACCTCCCCAAAGTTGGATAGCAAGTAAGAGGTGGAGCTGGGATTTGAACCCAAAAAATCCATCGCCAGAGCCCCAGCTCTCTCCTATGACACTGGACTTTCTCCAGTATAGGCAAGAAATATGGCAGCTGAGAGTTGAGACAAGCTTACTCCTGGAGCAGCTAACTTCAGACCCATATTTATGTCCTCAGTGGGGCCCCTCAAATCTTTATTTAAAAGAATGGGGATTTTGGAACAAATTACACCTGGGTTTAGGTCTCAGCTGTTACTTGTGCAAGTTATTGATCCTCTGAGCCACAGTTCTGTCACCTGTAAAGTGGCCACATAATAGATCCTTCTTATAGGATTGTAGCCAGAATTAAATGGTATTTGGCTCTTGGTCCCCTGCCACGCTATGTGTTCTTTCTCAACATCAGGAGAATGGAAGAACAAAGCACGTCACCATTCAACAAGTTTATATTTAATTGTAGAAACAGTAAAGAAGGGTTGAAAATGGTTTCTCTGGGCCTGTCATCTCATGGCACAGAGCATCAGTGAGCCTTCCTGCCATGCCTGGGGCAGACAGGTGGTATTCATTGGAGGTGAAATATCTGGGAGATGGAGGACTTGGGATTTTGAGCTGAATTGGAACAGGCTACTAGAAAGAACAGCAGAGGTCATTTCTAAGGAAGAGAAGAGAAGAGAAAGAAATCTGTGCATTTATTTATGTCTTAATGCATTCTCAGACTCCTTGCCTTGAGCCACTCTCACCCTATAGAGCACTGCATGACCCCAGAGCTCACTCTTCCTGCCTTCATCCTGGGTCAGTCTCCCCATCATTATGTTCTCCCCTCTTTGTCCCTCCCCCACCAGGCTGTTCCCCCCACTGGAACACACTTCCCTCAGATCTCATTTGGGCTGACTCCCACCCCTCACTTTATCACTCAGCACAAATAGCTCCTCCTTGGGAGGGGCTCTTCTAACCACCCAGTCCTAGGAAGCCATCTTCTCCAGTTCCTTTCTACAGCACCAGGTTCCAGAGCTGCACACAGGTGGGTTGCTTGCTTACTCCCCTCCCTGCCACTAGAGGGTACTCCCAGAGCACAGGAACATCCCAAGCAGAAGCCACTCTGCACCCTCAACTTGGCACTCTGGGCCCAGGGGTGGTGCAGACCCAGTATGTAAGGTTTTCTTACATGCACTGGAGCCCTAGCAATATGTCAGTCATACTTCTTTCTCCCAGAGGATCTCATGAAGTAGTAAGGTTCCTCACCTTTTAAATAATGTTTTTAAACAATTGTGGTAAAAGTCTCACAATATAAAACTCACCAGTTTACCCATTTTAAAGTTTACAATTCAGTCTTTAAGTACATTCATGATGTTGTAGAATTATCACCACTGATGGACCAACATTTTCATTAACCCAAAAAAGAAACACTGTGCAATTGCTTTCTCTTACTTTTCTCCCATCCTCTGGCAACTACTAATTGGCATTGTATCTTAGAATTTTTCTATTCTGGACATATATAAATGTAGTCTTTTGTGTCTGGCTTTTTTCACTTAGCATAATGTTTTTAAGGTTCTACCATGTTGTAACATATATCAGTGATTCATTCATTTTATGGCTATAAATTTGTCCATTGTACAAATATGGCATATTCCAGCTGATGAGCACAGCCATGCTTACTTTTTGTGTACTGTTGATGGTTGTTTTGGGTTAGAGTAGCAGAACTAGATAATTATACCAGAAACTATATGTTTTATCATGCCAAAGACTATTTGGCCCTTCACAGAGAAAGTTTGCTGATTGCTGGCCCAATGGGTTAGACATTATCATACCCCCCCAAAAATAGCGTGTAACTACTGCTTTAAAGTATGGTGTTGGTGCTGTAATCCCAGTACTTGGGAGGCTGAGGCGGGAGGATGGCAAATTTGAGGACATCCTGGGCTACTTTTTGAGACCTGTCTAAAAAGTAAATTGTGGTTGAGAAGAGGCTGAAATGCTATTCATCCATTTCCTTCAAGTATCCTCCCCAGTGGAATGTGAAAACCTAGGGTCCACTCCAAAAACATGCTTAGGTAAGTCTTGATGACCAAGGAGGAATTTTCTAGACAGAGTGAAAAAAGCTCTTCATTCAGCCATGATCCAATGGCATACAGGAGTGGAAAAAAGTGATGTAATCACCAGTTGTTTACTATGGACAAGGGGTCAAATGTGGGGGGAGGGAGAGATAGAGGTGAAGAAAATTTAGAGAAACAGGAATCCTGACACACACCTTGTGTGTGTCACACCCAGAGGTAAGCTCGGTTACATCATACTGAGATTTCCCCCAGGCTCTGTAAAATCTTGTAAGCCATTAGGAATTCCACAAAGGTTTGCCTGGATTCCCATTTGAAAAATAAAACCAAATATAGCCTGTGCACTATCATTTTCACTTGCTGGAAACTGACATCGATCCATTACATGGTCCTGTGGACCTCAGAATAATCTAGTAACTGAAGAGTTGAGATTGAAAGGCTTTTAGAAAACCATTACCATCAGCAACCACTTATGTCTGTGGGTTAAGACTTTTCTCCGTACAGGACAATCAAAAGAAAATTGTGAAAAAAAATTGAGTGATAAAAGTGTAAGAAACCAGGCTCTTACCTGTAATCCCAGTAATTTGGGAGGCTGAGATTGGGAGGACTGAGGTTTAAGGCCAGCTCAGGCAAATAGTTTTTGAGACCCTATCTCCACAATAACCAGAGCAAAATGGACTGGAGGTGTGGCTCAAGTGATAGAGCACTTGCTTTGCAAGTGTGAAGCTGTGAGTTCAAACTCCAGGCCCACCAAAAAGGAAAGAGGGGAGAGAGGGAGAAAGGGAGGGAAGGAAGGAAGGAAGGTAGGTAGGTAGGTAAGTAGGCAGGTTAAGAATAAGATAGAAAAGGCCATCTCTATGCTCTGCCTGCAAATCTCATTGACTGGTCTCTTAATAAATGTTATAATTAATCTTACAGAATGTACTGTGTTGCTAATACAAGGCTAACTTTAATTTTTTACATGTTGGAATTCTGCATAATATTTCAGTAGAAAAGTGTTGTAGTTTTATTTTCTTTTAAAGTTTGAAGACCACTGATGCAGTTGGTGAGGTTCCATGATGGGTGTTAAACTGGGATGGGTATAACATGACCCACTTCCCTCCTTCTCCTCTACCTTCTCCTCCTCCACCTCCTCCTCCTCCTCCTTCTTCTCCTTCTTGTTTCTTCTTCTTGAAGTACTGGGGTTTTGAACTCAGGGCTACATGCTTGTTAGGCAGGCACTCTATCACTTGAGCCAAGTCTGCAGCCCTTTTCTGCCTTAGTTATTTTTGGGGTAGGTTCTGTAGGTTTTTGCCCTGGGCTGGTCTCAGACTTTGATCCTCCTATCTATTCCTCCCACGTAGCTCGGTGTGTGCCACCACACTAAGCTTATTTTTGAGATAGGGTCTCCCTAACTTTTTTCCCCGGATGGCCTTGGGCCATGATTCTCCTGATTGCTAACTCCAAAGTAGCTGGGATTATAGACACGAGCCACTGCCCCTGGCCTGCATTTTGTAGAGTGTGGTGGCTGCTTGCTACAGGATGAAAGATGAAAGGCTTAGATCCAAGCTCCAAACAGCCATCATCTCATGGAAACTGAATAGCTTCTTAACTGGCTTCTGCACTATACTCCAAATCACTGGAACTTGTCCCTTTCTCATCAAAATCCTTTCAGTGGCCAGGTATGGTGGTGCATGTCTGTACTAGTGAAGCTGAGACAGGAGGATCATGAGTTCAAGGCCAGCCTAAATTACATAGTGACACCCCATCTCAAGAAAAACCAAGCTGAGGTTTCCCAACCCTAACCCCTCCCTCATCCTACAGATCTTTGATTCAATGTCACTTTTCCAAAGAGGCCATCTTTGACCACCCAAGATCCAGAGAAGTGCTCTTCTGTTTTCTTTCTCATAATATCTGGTGCTTTTCCTCTGGAGCTCTAAGAGTCACCTGTAATCATCTATTATATGATTTCTGTTTTATGAACACAGGAATCTTGTCTACCCTCTTCACCCTCCTTCACTCAGTCAAGGATCCATCACTGAGTAGGTGATCAATAAAGATTTATCAAGTGGGATCCTCAGTAAGTTAAAGATAGAATTTCACATGACCCAGCAATTCCACTCCTTGATTGGATCAAAAACAAATGTTCCTAACAGCACTATTCACAATAGTAAGTAAGTGACAACAACCCACTGTCCTTTCACTGATGGATGGATAAATAAAATGTGGTATATTCATTCAATGGGATATTACTCAATCATGAAAAGAATCATGTACTAAATATACTGCAACATGGATGAACTTTGAAGATAAAATGCTAAGTGAATAGTGCTAGAAACAAAAAGTCATATAGCATATGATTTCCCTTATATGAAATGTCCAGAGTAGGAAAGTCTATAGAGACAGAGAATACATTAGTCACTGCTAGGGACTCCTTAACAGGCTCAGAGTTCTCTTTTGGGATGATGAAAAGGTTCTGGAATTAGATAGTGGTGATGTTTGCACAGTGTTGTGAGAGTAATAAATGCCAGTAATGTTAAATTTTGTGTTACATATATTTTGCCAGAATTTCTAAGAACCCTTAAAATTTATTCAGTGAATTCATGAATGAACTCCTCTGTTGCGGCAGGTCCCCATAATTTGTAATATGTTTCACTGTCAGGTAGCAGCCTAAGATTTAAGAGTGGTGACCTTGGGACTTGCCATGCAATTCTGCAGTTCTGTGATGGAGTTATAAATCCTTCTTCAGATGCAGACCTCATCCAACCCACCCAGCAGTGGACAATTCCCCCTTCCCTGCCACAACATACCTCACATCCACTTCAGAGCTACAGATGTGGCAGTAACACTTGGGAGGTTGACAATGACCAAAGAGCAAGCCGGAAACAGAGAAAGAAACAGTTAACTCACTTCCATTCTCCCCTCTCCTTTCTTTCTCTTCCAAGTCTCTCCCCCTTGTGCATCCTCCTTCCTGTTGTGACATTCTGTGATGTTGCTGGTCTATCAAGCCTCACCTGTCTGCCCCATCTTCCAGCTAGTTCTCCTTGTCCCCATAAGTGATGTCATATCACCTAGGGGTTCTCAGCCTAAACACTACTGGCATTTTGACCTGAAATACTCTCTGTCCTGTGCAGTGAAGGACATTGAAGATTCATCCCTAGTCTCTGTTAGGGTAAACATAAGGATGGCCATGTTGGGGGATGATACTCCATCCTCCTTTTGGGCAGTTTACTGGAAATACCCCACCACTTACTGGAAAGCCACACCTGGCTCTAAAGTGATAAATGCCCACCTTACTCCATTGTCATTGGGGGCAAGCCAACCACAAAAAAATTTCCCCTTCCGGCTGGTTTCCAGTATCTAACCCAGGCCATGTACATGGTAGTGGGCTCTAGCTTTCTTGCTGGAGACCCCCTGCACAGGTTCCTTCTCCTGAATAAAACCTGTGCTGATGTTGAGCAGTCTGCTGTCTATCCTTCTATGCCTTTTTTTTTTTCAGTCTAACAACCTCTAACCATGATGCAGGCACTCAAAGCTGCTGTTGTTAAAAAATCACTGACTCCTTACTTGGGCCCACAAATTAACTAAAGGCAGGAGAAAACTGAGCATCCTGACCGCCATTTTGTTTCTGCCTCTTTCAATCTGAGTCTCTGTCCTGCAATCACCTTGGGTTCAAGGAATTTATAAGGGAAATTTTCCCTAAGGAAAGAACATCAGGACCCCTGACAGACCACCTGCCAGGCAGCAATGACCCTTATTGTAACTAGTTCCCATCTGTCCGACCAATCCTGAGACAATGAGCTACCTGTGGACTCTCCTGTGACCACCTATGACCATGGGAACACAATTATGACTATGACTTCTTAATAATTATACATATACCCCCTTTGTTTCTTTATCTTCTATTTTAGGTTTAAATAGAGGCCAGTATGGGAAAGATACATCATTTGGGGTGAGCCCAAACTATGTCAATTAAACCTCCTTTTTCTGACTTCCACCAGTACTTCTCTATTGGTGACTGGGGTAAGTGACCAGACCTGACTATGGAACCCAGGAGTGGGGAGAAGGAGGAGAAGAAGTAGCTGCTCCCATATTTGGGGAGAGAGAGTCAAACAGAGAGACAGAGACATAAAGAGAGACAGAGAAAGAGCTAGAGAGATTCAGAGACAACTAGAAAGAGAGAAAAAGAAACAGACACTCTTGGGATACTGAGACTGTTAAATACAAAAGGCCAAGGGCTGGAAGTGGATAGAGGGAGGGAGGGAGGGAAAGGAGAGAAAGAAGGAAGGGGAAAAGGGAGCTGTTTACAGGCAGGGTCTCCTCCCCTATCTTCACATGCTTGGTACTTCCTAGGCTCACTTCCCCTGTGACTCCTCTTTCTTTCTCTAACTCCCTCCACCCCTCTTCTCACCTCCTCCCTCTGTAGATGGAAAGGCACCCGAGGGAGAGGGGAAGGCCACATTTTCTTACCCAGTCTCCTTTATTGTAGGACACAAAGAAGAAGGTCACCATCATGTATGCACATTTCATAAAGTTCCAGCTGCTCTTCCTCACCAGGTGTTTCTTGGAAGGGGTGGTGGCTGGAGCCAGTTGCACTGGAGAGACCAGTGAGAATGATTTACTCCAACCACATTCATCCTTTTGGGTCCAGAAATCCCAGCTCTTTCTGAATCCAAGCCCATATCTCCACATGCTCCCTGGGTTGGCATTTTGGTGGAGGCTAGTCTGGTTTCCACCATCTTGGTCACCACCCACTATCCCATACAAATTCACCATTATCTCTTTCTGCTCTCTCTCCTCACATCCAACCTCACCAACTCTGACCTGCGTGTTCCCCAGATCTCTCACCAAACCATGTCACTTCCTTATCTCAAGCCTAACAGGTGGGGGAGGGGCATGATACTGCTTTTTTACCTATCCAGTATTTTTTCCCTTGTCTTTTTATTTTACAAGGGTTGACATTCAGGAAAACTCAAACTTTATAAGTAAACATACTTGCTTAAACAGGTAAGTCCCTAATAAAAACCAGGGTGAAGGTAAGTACAAATAGAAACAGATAAAATACATGCAAGTCTTTTTAAAAAGCTAAATAAGCCTCCAGCTGGCTTTATAGGATTTTTCTCCAGGACCTTTTAGAGCCATGTCTGGGAAGTGCAGCATTGAGAACAATAGCGTCCTCTTTCTCTCAGTTTCTGTGGGAGGCTAGGACTTAACCTTGGCATCAACTAGCTCCAAGCTGCAAACTAGCTCTTACCTAGGTGCCAGTACTCATGCCTGTAATCCTAGCTCCTTGGGAAACTGAGATTGGGAGGATCACAGTTTGAGGCCAGACTAAACAGTTCGAGAGACCCCCCCTACCCCATCTCCAAAATAGCCAGAGAAAAATAGACTAGAGGTGTGGCTCAAGTGATAGAGCACCTGCTTTGCAAGCATGAAATCCTGAGTTCAAACTCTGGTCCTAACCAAAAAAAAAAAAAAAGGCTAAAAATCACTAGAACAGCAAGGAATTCAATCAACTGTTCAAGAATGAACAGACCTGCATTCTTTCCATCACCCTCCCTTGTCTCTTAGTTGTTAAGTCAGATACAATACCACTGGAGAACCAGTTGAGTTAGGCAATTGACAGTCCTATTGTTTTGTAAATCTGTGAGCAAGAGGAATCCCTAAAAAAAAAAAAAAAGTTCAGAAACACCCATATCACAAGACCTTCTGATTGTAAGGCCAGACTAGATTCCATGTCTCTGGATATGAGTGATAGTATCACTCAACATGATGACTGGAAGATTGCTAGGTAACCATATACACAGGTGACATGTTTTGAACTTGAACACCACTTAGTGGACATGTATACCCCTAGATGGTGCCCAACCATTGAGCTTTAGCTCTTGCCTTCTGTCAGAAATCACTGGCTTAGTCCCCTTTCCTTTTTCCCTGCTTTGTCTTCCTACTAAAATAAATCTCTGCTGGCCTGTGACCTGGTGTGCCTCCTTTGTGGTTTGCTTCAAAATTCTTTTCATCATCAGTCCAAGACCCTGGGGTCTTGGTGGGCTTGGAAAATGGAGGAGAAAACTCCCTCTTGTATTGGAAAATCTTTTCTTTTCTCAAATACTCTGCCGGTGACACTGGGACATGAATACATGGCCATTCTTGTGTGTGAGGGCAGATGTTGTTTTTAAATCTTTTCCCTTTTTTTTTGGTTGTCAACCATCCTTGAAGTGATTTTCTTTACAATCATTCCCTGTAGAATTGTAAGAATCTTTGAAGTCTGGTGTGCTTGATGGTTCTTGACAGTAACATACAAAATTCTCAGTCATTAGCCATGAGGTTTACAGATGTTGCTTCATCCCATTGTCTTGTAAAAATCTAGTTTTACCTGTGTCACCACTTTCCCTGGGCCTTGTGTCATTGGTGCTTTTTTTGGTATTTCTATTCCTTCTATTGCTGGGTTCAATTGGAGGACTTTCTTTTAACCTGTTTTTTTGTTGTTGCTATTATTGTTGTTCACTAATCATCCTGTCTGCTGTTATGACCAACAGCAGAAACTGAATTCTTTTTCTTTTTTGGTGGTACTGGGGTTTGAACTCAGGGCCTCATGCTTGCCAGGCTCTTACCACCTGAGCCATGACCCCAGACCTTTTTTGTTTAGTTATTTTTCAGGTGGGGTCTCATGTTGTTTCCCAGGGCTAGCCTCCCGATCCTCCTACCTAAGGCCTCCTGCATAGCTGGGATGACAGGCATGTGCCACCACACTGGGATTATTGATGGAGATGGGATCTTGCTAAGATTTTGTGTGATCTGGCCTCAACCACAATCTCCACCTTCTGCCAAGTAGCTGGAAGTACATCTCTGACACTGAATTTTTAATTTCATGTTCATATTGTCAATTCTAGAATTTCCTTTTTTTATATAAATTATAACATTATCCACAAATTTCTTCTGAACTTAGTGATTCTAGCTATCTTACTGTGTTATCTCCATCATCTGCATATCCCCAAACTGGTTTCTGGTGTCTGGTCTTCTCTTGTTGTTCAGCCACTTAGTCCTATCATGCCATACTTACTTGTCATTTCCAGGGTGAAGGAGAGGGCTCAGAATCAGCAGAAGAAGGGACTGGGATAAATAAGAATGTTTCTCACTCATACTCAGTGTGTGAGGTGCCTGATGCAAATGAGCCCGATGGGTGGTACAGACTGTGGTGTCCTTTCAGAAGATGCCCGCTGGCACTGAGCCTCTGACTCCTGCCACCCAAGCCCTTTTTAGGTCTTATATATATTACATCTACCTTGGAAGGATGGAAGGTGCTCATTGACTGACTCAAGATGGGAAGAAGCACATTGCTGGCACTTACCATTATCCTGACAGTCACTTGTTTCGTCTATAAAGGAAGAAGAAGAAGAAAGAGGACGAGGAGAAGGGGGGGAGAACAAAAAAATGAAGATCATCAGTGACTTATGGAATGGATGGATGGAGACCCAAGGATAACCAGTGCTTCTGGCTGCTCAGATGAGAAGGGACTGCACTCAGCTACCATGATGTCTCCTGCCTTGGTACCTTTGTACACACTGTTCCCTCTGCCTAAGTGTCTTTCCACCCAGATGCACATGCCTCTGGTCACCTCAATCCTTCAAGTCTTTGCTCAAATGTCCCCTTTCCCAGTCACCCTTTAATAAGTAAGCATCAACCTCCCACACTGTTTCTCCCTCTCCTGCTCAACCATCCACAGGTCACAATAGCATCTGTCAAACTTACCTGCCTGTTTCTCTCCTTTCTCTGCTCACTGGAACACTAGTTGCACATTTTGCCTGCTTTATTCCCTGCTCTATCCCCAACACCTAGAGCGAGGCTTAGTCCTGAGTAGCGAATATGGATTAACATTTGATGGATGAAGGCAAGGATGGTGAGTATCTATGTCGGTTGTAAGGATTATGATGATGGTGGTAAGGAACATAAGGCTGGATGAGGTCTGAAGGTTCTTCCAACACCAGGAAGCTAACAGCTCTGTATGTCCATGCACGGGAGCAAACACAAAAAAATCATGGCCTCTCCAGACTCACCATTCAGCACCTGGAGGCTCAGCAAACCTACAAAGACAATGACACATAGATGGAATCACAAAGGTGGCAGGACAGACCCTGCTCCACATGTCTATCTGTCTTGTCCCTCCTCAGAGCAGTCCTACCAGATTCCAGCCCCTTCTCTTCACACACTGTCCTCATCATGCCTCCCTTGAGACACAGATTCTTATAACAATCTGCTAGGCACCTGCCTCCCCCATCAGACTACAAGTTTCTGGAGATGCCCGAGTATGTCAGAGTCACCTTTCAGGTCCCCATGTCTCTGCACGCTCCAGCCACAGTTAGAGACAAACTGCACATGAGATCCCGGGCATGCGTGGAGAGACGTTATTTACCTAGGATCTCTGTCACACATCCAGAAGGGAGGTGGCCCAGGAGGCGAGGCACAGGCAGCGTGGAATCCAGGGGCCATGAGAGAGGAGGGAAGACAATCAGGACATCAGACGGTTGGGTGGGGACAAGTAGTAACTAAGCCCAGAGCCCAGGGGGGTGCGAGCAGGTGGACCTTGAAGCAGAGCTTCAAAGGCCCCATTGGGGGTCTGAGAGGAATCCAAGGGCAATGGGGCTGGCACAGGAGTGCAGTAGTTTGGGAAGGAAGCTGCTACTCCTCTTCTGTCATTCCCATGTGTTTTATTGTCACCATGATGTTGGCATCTTGTTGGGACTGGGATTTGAACTCAGGGCTTCACACTTGCAAAGCAGGTGCTCTACTACTTGAACCACACCTCCAGTCCATTCTGCTCTGGTTATTTTGAAGATGGGATCTCAAGATCTATTTGCCCAGGCTGGTCTCAAACTACAATCCTTCAATCTCAGCCTCCCAAATAGCTAGGATTACAGGCATGAGTCACCAGTGCCCAGCTGATTTTGACATCATACAAAGGTTGTATCAGAGGTAAATAACATTCCACTGCCTGCTGTTGATTTCTGAAGTTGTGTTTGTAACAAGCTGATTTAGATATAATTCATACGACTTAAAGCTCACCCATTATAAGTGTATGGCCAACAGGTTTTAATACATGCACAGTTGTGCAACTGTCACGGTCAACTTCACAGAACGTCTCATCGCTCTAAAGAGAATTCCTGCCCCATTTCCCCAGCGCCCACAACCCACAACCCCCCAAGTCCTAGGCCTTTCCTATTCTGGACACTTCATGTAATGGAAACACGCGGTGTGTGGTCTTTTGTGTCTGGCTTCTCTCATTGAGCATTGTGCTTTCGAGGCTCCTCCACACTGTACCATGTTCAAAATGGATGGCTGAATTCCTTTCTGTGACTAACGCTTTACTGTAAGTGTGTGTCCATGCATCTGTGGGTGGACACTTGGGTTATTTCCCAAAGCCTACTTTTGTAAATCAAGTTTCATTGGCACGCAGTCACTGTTTATGGCGTGTTGTTCATGGCTGTGAGGGCTGGATTGAGTAGGTACCACTGAGACCACCTGGCCTCAAGGCCTAGGGTACTGAGTCTCTGACCCTTTATAGAAGAAAACCGCTGCTTGAACCCTGCTGTATATCGCAGTATATTCAAACAAAGGTGGTTATCTCCATTAAGCAGGTAAGAAGTTAGAGGTGAAGGTCATCTGTGTGAGCTGGCTTAAGTCCAAGTTAGCAGATGGTAGAATCAGAGCTCCAACCCAGGTCTGATCACCTTGGAACTTGGGCTCCCAGGCCAACCGGAAAGGCAGGAGAACCCCACCTAGAGACAAACCTGGAAAGAAGACCCTGGAGAGCCCACCTGGAGAGACCCACTCCAGAGTCTCCCTGGAGAACCCAACCAGGGAGACTAGATAAACTTCTGAAACCAGACAGGATGGTGACTCACACCTGTAATCCTAGCTACTTGAGAAGCAAAGATCAGGAGGGGTTGCAGTTTGAAGCCAGCCACAGCAAAAAGTCTGTGAGACCCCATGTCTACAATAAAAAGGATGGGTGTGGTGGCACCCACCTGTCATCTCAGCTAGTCAGGGGTAGCACAAATAGGAGGATCATGGTCCAGGTCAGTTGGGACATTATAAAAGACCCTATCCCCAAAGTAACCAGAACAAAAAGGTCTGGAAGCATGGCTTAAGTGGTAGAGCATTTGCTGGACAAGCACAAGGCCCCAAGTTCAAACCTCAGCTACCAAAAAAAGATAATGGAGTGAAATCTATCAACATACATCACATGCATGTATGGAGCTTTCACAATGAAACTCCTTTGTACCATTAATTTATAAGGGAGGGCTGTGTAACCACTATGTGACAAAAAGCGAGCATTCCCAGAACAGCAGATTTGGTTTTCAGGAAAATGACTGTGACCGTACCCAAGAGTGGAGGCCACACAGCAAGGTGATCAAAGCACCCACAATTCATTCACTCCCACCACCAGGCTGTGCAACCTTGGTCTAGCTCCTTGGCCTCTCTGTGCCTCCCTGAAGAAGTTGTGAGGATAATATAAACATAAGATAATAAAAGTGCGGTTCTACCGCCTGGCACCTAGGAAGCTCCCAAGAAGTTCCAGTTGTCATCATCACCACACCATGGTATGTACACCCCCTATCTAATCTGCACCTGCCTTTTGATGGTGAATAATATAGCTTTTTTTTTCCCAGTCCTTGGGCTTACATTAGACCTTGTGGCAGGGTAAGAGGGGAATAATGATGGAGAAAATGTGTACTTACGTTTCAATACTGTGGAACCGGGAGTGGCCAGGAGGGGACAGTCCAGGTGAAGTCGTTGGGTACCAGCAGAAGCAAGGGAAGAGCAGAGAGAAGGGTGTTCATGATGCCTCCACCCTGGTTTGGTCCACCCTTCGGGTTCTCCAGGGATAGCTGGGGCCAGCGTGGGAGATGCTGGCTTGTCTGGGACACGAGTCTTTTAGAGACACATTCAGTCCCATGTCCAGATCTCTGGGACTCAGTTTCCCCAGGGACTCATCCTCCAGAGATTAGGAGGTTTCAGAGAGCATCCCCACCCCCCACCCTGTGTCCATGTTCTCTCTCATTCCTATCCTCCCCAGCCTTCCCCCCCCACCGGGGGGTTACAAAGGAAACTTCAGGAAGGAATGTGACACTCCTCTTTGTTCCTTATTCGATAACCAGGCCTTGGGGGCAGTGTGGGGATCTTCTCAGAGCCTGGGCACCTGTGACTGTGGGCTCACAGCCCAGTCCTGCTGTACACAGCCCCAGACCCAGACTCAGGGCTGGAGGAACCTGGAATGTGTCCTCAGCCTCCAGAGAGGGGAGGTACATAGAAGTTTCTCCTAATTGAGACCTCCCCTCAAAAATCTCTCTTTCTCTCCCTCCCCCATCCTCCTTCTTTCCCTCTCTCTTCCTTGCTTCTTTCTTTTTTCTTTTTCTTCTCTTTTTTTTTTTTTTGGGTGGGGGGACTGGGTCTCACTATGTAGTCCAGGCTAGCGTCAAATTCACAATCCTCCTGCCCCAGCCGCTGAGTGCTGGGATTACACATGTGTACCACCGTGCCCAGCAGTCCCTTCTTCCCTTGTTACTCCCTTTTTACCCATCAGAAAGGAAAAACAGCTTACTTTTCACTGGAGGATGGAGCAGAACCAGGCAGCAGGGGTCAACATGGAAAAGAGTGAGCAGGAGAACAGAATCAGCATTAGTGCACCTCCATACAATCTATTCTTTCATTCCTTTGAGTATTTTCAAAATTACTTAAACTTTTTTCTTTGGTGGGACTGGGGTTTGACCTCAGGGCCTTGCATATGTTACGCAGGTGCTCTTCCACCTGAGCATGCCTCCAGCCCTATCTTTATTTTATTTTTTCAGAGAGAGACTCATGCTTTTTGCCTGGGCTGGCCTCAGACTTCAATTCTCCTACCTATTACATGGCTGGGATTAAAGACATAAACCAACACATCCAGCTTATTTGTTGAGATGGGGCATCTCAATAACTTGTTGGCTGTACCAGCCTTGGACCTTGAGCCTCCTGCCCCTGCTTCTCATATAGCTGGGATTATAGATGTGAACCACTATGCTTGGAGCAGAATTTTTTTAAAAAGGAGATTCAAAACCCAGAGGAGATTGTGAGGCTCTAGTTTCAGGAACCTTAACTGTCACAGTACTTACTTTCTTCTCCCATCCTATCTGGAGGTGAGGATGCAGGCAGCCAGGTTCCAGTGGAGATGTGGAGTAAAGTAGAGAGAGAAAAAGAGAGACAGGTATTAACACTTGGATCTTAGATGCCACTGGACAAGCACCCCTGGCCCATCAGAGGAGACCCAAGATGGAAATGCCACCACAGAGGACACAGGGAAACTCACTTTGCAAGTGAAATCAGGGACTCAATTATGCAGCCACTTTTTCTAATAATGAGCATCTATGGAGTGCCTGCTGTATGCTGGACTTAGACAAAGCTTGGGGGAGACAATGGCTATGCCAATGGACAGCTCAGTAAGCAACACCCGAGGGCTGTGGTGTGGTCAACAGCATGGGTGACAAAGACATCATGAGGTGGACACAGTGGGATGAGTGTTCTAGGCTGATCTGCAGGGCGCAGAGGGGACCTATATGGGGTGTTGGATTCTGACCTTGTGGGGGGGCCAGGGAAGGCATCTTGGAAGAAGTGGTGTCTTGTCTCACACCTGAAAGATGAGCAGGCATTAGCTGAGTGATAAAAGGGGAAGGAGAAAAGTGTCCCAGATGGGGAGAGGAATGTGGGCCTGAGCCAGGCTGGGAAGGGGTCTGGAGTTGTTGGAAGCACTGAAAGAAGCCCAAGGTGGCCATGACACATAATAGGGCTGGACAGTACCAGAGCTGGGAGAACTTAAAAGACCTTAGACTCCACCCAGAGAACAAGGGAGCGTTGTTGAAGAAGTCAGACCTGTGTTCAAATCCTGCTCTGTCACTTCTTACCTTCCTGACGTTCAGAAACATTGTGCCTCACTCTCCCCCTTATAAAAGTGCAGTCACAGTAGGAAGATCAGCCATCTCCCTGTGGCTTGGGACTTCAAGGGTGCCCAGGATGTGAGTTTCAGTGATAAAACTGGAAAAGTCCTGGGCAAACAGGGAAGAGCTGGTCAGCCTGTGTTATAATGGCATCGCCCCCTTTCAGGGTATCTTAGGGTTAGAAGAAACGAGACAACAGAGTGTGGTGGTGCCCAGCATTCAGGAGGCTGAGGCAGGAGGATCAAGAGTTCAAGGCCAGCCTGGGCTTCATTATCATAGCCTGCCTGAGAGGGAGAGGGAGGGGGATGAGGGAGAGAGGGAGAGGGAAAGGAAAGGAGAGAGAGGGAGAGGGAGAGGAGAGGAGAGGGAAAGAGAGACTCCATAGCAAAAGCCTATCTGAAAGAGACAGGGAAGAGGGAGAGGGGGAGGGAGGGAGAGAGAGAGAAATGATGCAAAGAACTGAAAACCCACTGGCTTCATTAAAGTGCTGGATGGACTTTTGTCAGCTGCACCTTTGTCTCTGGTGCTCTGGTTCCCTCCAGGCTTCAGTTTCCCCACCTGTATATGAGGTGAATGATCTCTAGCAGGAGTCGAGGACTCTGACCTCATCTCCCCACAACTCTGAGCTGACCACACACGAGAAAGATGGGACTGATGGCAGCACTCATGTGACATAAGAGCTTGTCTCTGCCTTTCAAGTTCAGGAGCCTGGGCTGGTGGAGTGGCTGAAGTGACAGAGCACCTGCCTAGCAAATGTGAAGCCCTGAGCTCAAACCCCAGTGTGCCAAAATAAAATAACTGAATGAAATCCAGGTGCCTTCCAAGGGAGGCAGTCTGGTTAGCTGCATTATTTGGGGATAGGAGTCAGAGGGGGCTAATTGTGATCAGTAGTTCCACAGCCAACAGGTGGAAGGAGGAAAGAAGACAGGAAAGGAAAAGGGAAGGAGAAGGAGGGGAAGGGGAGAAGGGGAGAAGAAGGGAGGGGAGGGAAGGGGAGAGGACAGGAGGTGTAAGATGGAATACCAACTAGTGACATTGTGGCTGTTCCTGATGCTCTAATCCTTCTCAAAAACCCAACAATTACAGGTGACCTCATCTTGGGAGTGGCAGGAACCATGAGAGGGCATTGGACCCCAGAATCCATGGAGTAGTAAGGCAGGGGCAACTGAAGCAATGTTAACTAGCTCTCTCGCACTGAGCTTCCCACCCACTTTGTCCCCATGTCACAGTGGCCTTGCTGTTCAGGGGAGAAGACAGTCATGCCCTTGGTCACAGATGATGGTGAGAAATGGAGCTAGGCCAAGACCCCAGGTGCCCTCTGCCTGGAAGTCCATGGGCATCTCTCAGCAGGCATCTCTAGCAAAGAGATGGGGACCTCAGTGATGGCCAGAGGACCTCAGGTGGACAAGTACTCAGCTTTAATACCTGGTGCTACATGATGGGTGGGAGCAGGGGAAGTTTCTCCTTTTCTAATCCTTTTTCAAGCAAAAGACAAGTCCCCAAATAGTGCCACCTGCTAATCCTCCCTTCTGCCAAAGAGAGAATAGTCTTGCAGCAAAGATCCTCAGTAGAAAATAGAGTTAGATATAATTTAAGAATATTTTCTTTTTATTCTATTTGGTTTTCAGTTGCCTTCACTTTATGACAAGTGAGGTAGAGTTTCCTTTTAAAGTTGATTTTAGATAAAACTGAGTCTATTCAATGGAAAATGGAAATGACAGCACTGGTAGTCACGGGGAGCTAGAAGTTGTTTGGGGTTTGGTGTGTCTGTGACAATGTGAAGTGACAATTTCTTTAGGCCACATGGGAAATTAAAAAGGTAGCATTCTGCACTGCTGAAGGGGTGAAGTGACAGACGCTCCCATGGGCTATTTATGGAAATGGGAAATTGTTAACCTCCACCCAAATTTAGAATGCAGACACACTTTCATTCAGGTTTCTCTTTGGGGAAATTATCTGAACCGGGAATCTATTTACAAAAATAAGGAAAGCAGTTGTTATAAGGATGGTCACTGTAGCATTGCTTGCAATGGCATGAAACCAAAGCAAACCAAAACAAAAACAAAATGAAGGGGATGAGCCAATTCGGTTTTAGAATATACATATATGGAAATGTCACAGTGAAATTTCCTGTATTGCTATCTTGTACAAACAAAATGTCTTTTTTTTTATTTTACAAAAATGGAGAACAAGAAGGTAAAACAGGTCCCTGGGGGATTGATAGCAGTGGGAGGGAGGAGGATATAAGGAAAGGGTGTAGGAGGTAAATATTGTGGGATATTGTGTACTCATGTATGAAAATGGAAAAATGAGACCTGTTGAAACTATTCCCTATTCCAGGAATGGGAGGAGGAGGGAATAAAGGAGAATGATGGAAGGGTGAATTCAACTTTGATATATTGTAAGAATGTTTGTAAATATCACAATGTACCCCCAGTAAAACAGTATTAAATGAAAACAAAACCAAAAAATAATAGGTGCTATTTGTGGGGGCAAATATCTGTAACCCCAGCACCCAGGAAGCTAAGGCAGGAGGATTGAGAGTTTGAGACCAGCCTGGGTTACATAGTTGTCTCGAAGGCCTAAGGGCTGGTGATGTAGCTCAGTGGTAGGGCATTTCTCTACCATTTGCAAGGGCCTGGTTCCATCCTCAGCAAATGTCAGAGTCTCATTAAATTTTGTAAGTAAAAATGTCTTATTCAAGCATTGGGGAGTACTGAAGTTTGAACTCAGGGCCTCACACTTACTAAGCAGATGTTCTATCACTTGAGCCATGCCCCTAGCCCTCTTAGTCAAGTATTTTAAAGAAAGAAAGAAAAATACATTGTTGAAACACATAATATTTTAACTTAACAAGTTAAGGACATACATATATAGGCATGAGTATTTTGTTGGTGGTACTGGATTTGAACTTAGGGCTTCACGTTTGCTAGGTGGGTCCTCTACCACTTGAGCCATGCTTCCACGAGGCATGAGTGTGTCTTGTGAGAACACATGAGACAAGCAATGGCGTTGCTTTTCATCAGTAGAATTGGTGATGGGATGAAGTGGATGATTTTGACTTTTTTTTAGTATTCCATCAACTTCTTCCCATGTTCATATATTACTTTTTAAATCTAAGAAGACCACAGCAGGGATGGAGATATAACTCAATGGTAGAACAATTGCCTAGTATGTGAGAGGAGCTGTATTCCATTGCCAGCACACAAAAAAATCCCAGAGAATAATAATTAATAGGTGAAACTCTAGCTGTAACCTTTGTGGTAATAAAGATTGTCATTAGGGCTGGAGGCAAGGCTCAAGGGGCAGAGCACCTGCCTAGCAAGCACAAAACCCTGAGTAAAAAGCCCAATACCACCAAAAAAAAAAAAAGAATTATCATTCCATCAAAACTCAAACAAAACATGACTGGATAACAGCTGAGACATTCTGTAGACCAGCTGAGTCTGTGTCATCTGTAGATAAGATAAAGGAAAGACCAGGACCAGAGGACATAACCCCACACTTACCCTCCAGGGACAGTCTGTTCATTAACCCTGAGGAAGGAGCGAAAACAAATGATGTCAACGCACACAACAAACACAGGCTAAAAAATCCCTGATAAATGGATTTCCTGAGTTCCACAAACTTAACAAATACTCTTCTTAGGGAAACATGGCTGTGATGCCTCAGACATGATTTAGGGTTTCTCTGATGTTCCCACCAACCCCCTATGCCAGATAATTATGAGGTGTCATTGTCTCTATCGTAACTTAATTTCTATTAACAGTGACACGTCACTTGACATACATGGTCTGATAGCTGCATCAGTGGACAATTTTGTCATTGTGCGAGCAGCATAGACTTTACTTACAGAAACAAAGATGGCGATGATGTTGCTAGGTAATGTGATCTTAGGAGACCACTATCACTATTATGTGATCCATGACTACTTTTGTTTTGTTTTTGAGACAGGGTCTTACTATAAAGCCCAAACTAGCGTGGAACTCTTGATACTCCTGCCTCTGCCTCCTGAGGGCTAGGATTACAGGCATGTACCACGATGCCCTACTAGTACATGACTATTTGTCTCTGTTCCCACCAAATCCTGAGTTTCTAAAGAAGTAAACTTTCCAGATCCATCTTTGGACTTCCATCACCAAAGCCTGAGTCTGGACATATGCTAGGTACTCAGAGATGATCCCTCAAAGTTTCCCACTGAAGTTCCAGGGCATTGTCAATGAGACAAGGTGCTTACCCAAGATCCCTGATGGCAGCCCATCCAGGAGAGGCAGCGAGGTGGCCAAGGTTACAAACATCATGCCAAATGTTGAGCCCAGGAGGTCATGGAGATGAAGCAATAATTAGGAAACAAAAACCAAGATCAGGAGCTGAGGGCTTGGAACAGGTTAGAAAGTGGTTATGGTCATGCTGGGACCAAGACCCAGACCCTGTGATATTATTGAGGGAGCACAGCTCAAGTGGTAGAGCACTTGGCTAGCATGTTTAAAACCCTAGGTTCCATCTCCAGCACTGAAAATAGAAGGTATGATGAGAGCCCCTTTGCATCTGATGCAGGGGAGAGCTCCAGTCAGAAAGACAGTCACAGCTTGTCTGTATTCATGCTCAGAAGGAAGGAAAGATTGCCCTTTATTGACTCTGAAGAGATACCATACTGTTTTTTTCTTCTTCTTCCCCTTCTCATCATCCTCCTCCTATTTACTTTTTGGAATTTTAAAACAGTATCTCACTATGTAACCCAGCCTGGCCTCGAACTCTCAATCCTCCTGCCTTAGCCTATTGAGTGCTGGAATTACAGGCATGAACTTATACACCTGGCTACCATGCTATTCCCGTGGATGTACTTGGGGTGTTGGTGTTTCTGGGAATGTTGGTGCGGGATGTGAACGGTTGACATCCAAGGTAGACATTTTACTAACTGGGTGGGGATGCGTTGATCTCTGAACTCTGTGACTCTCCAAAATGGAAATACTATGTCCCACTTGGAGCTGTGCTGACAAAGATGAAACTTAAAGCATATTGAGTACTTAGCCTAGCTCCTGGTCCAAGGGGTAAATGTTACATTCAGTAACATTCAATAAATGTTAGAAATAGGACTAGAAGTAATTAGTTGGGGGCATGGCTCAAGTGGTAGAGTACCTGCCTAATATGAGTGAGGCCTTGTGTTTAATCCCCATGACCACAAAAAAAAAAGAAAGAAAAGGAAAAAATATGTACAGATAATAGAAATAATTAGTAATGTTAACATTAATGAACAATATTATTACATAGATGTGTGTGCAGTGGTGGGGAAGGCATAGAGTCAGGAAGAGCTGCTGCACCCTGAATTTCTGGGGGTGTGTTGAAAATGTGTCACATCACACAGCATTTAACCTTGGGAAGTAGGCACAGAGATGTGAATTCACTTCTCCCAGGTTGCCCAACCAGGAAAGAGTAGAATTGGGCTCTAAACCCAGAGGCGCTTGACTCTGAGCCCTTTCTGAGGGTCTTCACCTCACTGCCTGACTTAACCTCCTACTTCCTGTACTTGCAAACTCGATTATAAAGCTTAGTCTCAGCTGTAGGTGTAGCTCAAGGGGGAGAACAGCTACCTAGCAAGCATGAGTTCAAATCCCAGTACCACCAAAAACAAAGCTTCAGCTGGGAGAAGAAAAGCTAATTGAAGATCAGAAGAAATTCTCTCTCTTAGACAGAGGCGATCAGAATGAAAGGGAGAAGGAAATGAGATGGGAATCTTACCTTTCAGCACTGTGGGTATGCAAGTATCAGGTAGGAGACGAAGAACCAGGGCCAGTCGGATCATTTTGCCAATCAAGGTTCATTCAGAGAGAATACAAAATGAATTAAGACATCTTTGCACTCATTTCACCCTATAGATCCTGAGATGGGATAAGGAACCATAATAGCGGTCTGTGTCCCACCCTAAAGGAACACACTTTGGAGACACACTTGTCCCAGAAGTCAGAAACTTCAGGGCACTAATCCAACCCTTCCAGTTCCACCTGAATTCCAGGAGATTGGAAGGAGAAGGAAGGTCTTTGTAACAACCAATTGTCATGACCAGTTCTCAGCTGGACTCAGTCTGGCCAACCCTGCACCATGGTCCTCTCATCTAAAACCCACCAATGGCTAAAACCTACAGTGTAATCCAGCTGTACAAATACAGCCAGGGTTCACCAATCTCACTGAAATTAAGTTCAGAATTACTAGAAACTCACACAGGCAGGTGTCTCTATCTCCCTCCCTCCCTCCCTTCCTCTCTTTCCTCACTCTCTCCCTATTTTTCTCTCTTTCTCTTCCTCTCCCCCTGCCCCTTCCTCCTTCTCTCCATCTCCCTTCTCACTCCTCCTCTTCCTCTCTTCCCCCCACACTCAATTTCACAGGACAGAAGCTCATTGGCATTTTGAGGTCCATCCAGTTGCCCCCCTTACCCAACCACCTGCAAACCCAGGCTGAAGGGCCATGTTCAAGGTAAGATAGTGTCTATTGCTCCAGCAGAATGTGATGGTCAGCAGTTTTGTCCCCTCCCGCTCACCCCCTCTGTCTCTGGGCCCAGAGTAACTGGGCCTTATGGAAAAAAGGGCTGTGACTTACATTTGACTAGAAGGCATGTGTCAGCAAGTCAGCGTGGAAAACAGAGGCAAGAGAGAGAGAGAGAGAGAGCAGGGTTAATTTGAACCACAATCTGTCTCAGTCCCCACAGGCATTTCTTTATTCATGGAACATTTGCATACCTATTGTAACAGGGAGGGTCTTTCATGCAGTTTGTCATATATAATTTTACAAAGATCAATACAGTGGTAGCACTGTATTGACAAATGTGTTTGAGAACCCTTTACTAATCTTATAGTTTTAGAGATTAATCTTACAGATATCTATTTGTCTACTCATAGATGCACATAAACCTAGATATGAATACATGCATATCTGTATAGAGACATAATCCTACATACCATACTGTTGGTCTTCAATACATGTAGGTTCTGTCTGTACCCATAGATTCAACCAACCACAAATAGGATATTTATTTTTCTGGTGGTGTTGGGGTTTTGAACTCAGGGTCTTCACCTTGAGCCACTCCAACAGCCCTATTGTTGTGACGGGTTCTTTCAAGATTGGGTTTCTCGAACTATTTGCCCAGGCTGGCTTTGAACCACAATCCTTCTGATCTCTGCCTCCTGAGTAGCTAGGATTACAGTCGTGACCACCAGCCCCCGATTTGCTATATACATTAAGATGTTTCTCAGGAGATGTATAGACATACAGATTTTGTTCACATGTCTGATCATATGTAAGATTTTTTTTCTTTGAAGCACTGTTTCAAACAGCACTATTGGAAGCAATCTGAATGTCCATCAGTAAGTGAATGGCCAAATAAATTCTGAGCACAAGGAATATTATTCAGCCAAAAATAAATAAATGAAAGACTGAGGATGCCTTTGCGGTCTGACATGTGTGACCATCAGGATGTATTGTAAGGTGGAAGATGTAAGGTACATGCAAAAAAGTGTGCACCATACGCTTTCCTTTGTATAAAAACAGAAGCAAGAAGACTTTGACTATATAAACACATATTTGCTTCTACTTGTATGAACCGTCTCTACAGGATTTCATAAGAAACAGGCAATATCGAATCCCTTTGGGGAGAGGAACTAGGTGCATAGGTGGAGAAAGACATTTTTCTACTATAATCTTGAAAACTTCTTAAATTCTAAACCCTGAAATGGCTGGCAGAGTTGCTCAAGCAGTAAGAGTGCCTGTAAGCATGAAGCCCTGAGTTCAAATCCCAGAGCTGCAAAAAAAAAAAAAAAAAAAAACCTTGCAGGCATAAACCCTGAAATGTTATATTAAGGAAACAAGATATTTACACTAAAATGTTAAATTAAAATAACATGATGTTTTAGCCACACTTGCAAATCAGCACTCAGTAGAGTGAGGAAGGAGGACTATGAGTTTGAGGTCAGTCAGGGCTACAGAGCAAGACCCTGCCTCAAAACACTAAAAATTAATTCGTTATTAAAATAAAATAAAATATGTTTTATTAAAATAAAATAAAATATGTTTTAAATCAATATTTCTAATTTAAATTTTATTCATTGTTAATGCAAATGGTATTTTGAATTATTGATTTAAATATTAATAAAGTAATGTAGCATAAAGCCAAAAAACTTTAAATGAAAACAGCATGACTCTTTAAAACAAAATAACGTGTGGCTCATGAGATGTTTGCATCTGAGTTTTATAGATTGCAGCTAGGAAGGAACACGTATACGTATATAGAATCTGAAGTCTTACCTAAGATCAGATTCTTAGTCTTACCTAAGGCATTTCGATTTATAAATCTGGTGTAGGGATTTAATATTTTTAAAAGCTTCCCAAGAGATTCATATGGCAGACGATCCTGTATGGCCACCTTGGGCCCCACTGGGAACATTTACTACTTTGAAAATTAAGTTGCATGATGTACCTTAAAAGCTCTGGTCATGCCAGATACCTAACCGACATTGATTCCCTTCCTCCCCCTTTCTGAAATGACTGCATCAGCTTCTATGTGTGAAGTGCTTTCCCAACTACAAAGCCCTTTCTCTGACTTTAGTCCTGCTGAGTGCTAGAATGGTCCAGGCTACGAGAATAAACAGATGAGCCCCTAGGAGCTTACAGCCCTGGTCTTACAGAGGTGGGAGAGAGAAGTCCTTTCCCTCTCTGTGGTGTGGAGCAGCAATTCCCAGTGTCACCCAAGGATCACTGGGTCACCGAGACCCTTTCAGGGCTGTGGTGGTTGATTTTGAAAGTTCTCTTGACTGAATTAAAGGATACTCAGATTGCTGGCGAGTTGTTATTTATTCTCAGTCATTGAATTAATTGTTCCCAAGACTTCAACAGCACAGAGCCCTCCCTCTTCTGCTGAAAGGGAAGCCCATGTGGTTAGGCGTTTGGTTAGAATGGCTGTGCAGCCCAGTGTGTGGTGAGGGTGCTTCTCAGAGTGGTTGGCTCTCACCATGGGTGGGGATCATTCAATGACTGTGGGCCAGGTGGAACAAAGAGACAGAGGAAGGGCAAATCCTTGCTGTCTTCTAAAGCTAGGATGTCCTTCTTCTGCCCCTGGATGTTAGAACTCCTCTGGGTTCTCCAGGCTTTGAGACTCTAGGACTTACACCAGCAGCCCCCTGGGCTCTTGAGCCTTTGCCTTGAACTGAGAATTATACTATTGGTTTCCCTGGTTCTGAGGCTTTGGGATGTGGACTGAGCTGTACTACCAACTTCCCTGGTTCTCCAGTTTCTGGATGGTCTGTCCTGGGGCTTCTCAGCCTCCACACTCAACTGAACCAATTCCCCTAATAAATCTCTTCACACCTGTCTATCTATCTATCTATCTATCTATCTATCTATCTATCTATCTATCATCTATTTTATCTACTTATCTACTATCTACCTAATCTGTCATCTCTCCAACCACCCATCCATCCATCATCTACCTATCTATTATCAATCTATGTACCTACCCATCCATCTGTTATCTATCTGTCATCTATTTATCTATCACCTATTTATTTATTTATTTATCTTTAGCTGTCTCACTATCATCAGATTTATTTTGGCTTAATTTAATCTAGTTTCATTGACTGTGTCTCTTTGAAGAATCCTGACTAAAACGGCAATCCTCTAAGTCCCTTTCTGTGTGAGATTGGATTTTCATTTGCTTCAACCACAATAACCCATCATGACAGAATGGCTGGAGAAGCAGATGTGTTTTCTGTTAAGTTCTGCACTGAAGAGATTCAGTGTGGAACACTACCTCCCTAGTCACCAACTTCTTCTTGATTTGAAGAAAAGTAATTTTGTTAAAATTCTTTACTTATGTCAATATGTTCTGTGTATATTATTCTTATTTTTTTTGAGCCTGTAGCCCAGGCTGGCCTCAAACTCACAATCTTCCTGCCTCAGCTTCCCAAGTGCTGGGATTATAGGCGTGAGCCACCATGTCCAGTTTATCCTTATTTTTTTTTCTTTTTTTAAATTTTTATTTTATACAGACGTGCATACAATGTTTGGGTCATTTCTCCCCCCTTCCCCCGCCCCCTCCCACTCCCCCCACCCCCTTGCTACCCAGCAGAAACTATTTTGCCCTTATCTCTAATTTTGTTGAAGAGAGAGTATAAGCAATAATAGGAAGGAACAAGGGTTTTTGCTGGTTGAGATAAGGATAGCTATTCAGGGAGTTGACTCACATTGATTTCCTGTGCGTGTATGTTACCTTCTAGGTTAATTCTTTTTGATCTAACCTTTTCTCTAGTTCCTGGTCCCCTTCTCCTATTGGCCTCAGTTGCTTTAAAGGATCTGCTTTAGTTTCTCTGTATGGAGGGCAAAAAATGCTATCTAGTTTTTTAGGTGTCTTACCTATCCTCATATCTCCCTTGTGTGCTCTCGCTTTATCATGTGATCAAAGTGCAATCCCCTTGTTGTGTTTGCCCTTGATCTAATGTCCACATATGAGGGAGAACATACGATTTTTGGTCTTTTGGCCCAGGCTAACCTCACTCAGAATGATGTTCTCTAATTCCATCCATTTACCAGCGAATGATAACATTTCATTCTTCTTCATGGATGCATAAAATTCCATTGTATATGAATACCACATTTTCTTGATCCATTCGTCAGTAGTGGAGCATCTTGGCTGTTTCCATAACTTGGCAATTGTGAATAGTGCTGCAATAAACATGGGTGTGCAGGTGCCTCCAGAGTAACCTGTGTCACAGTCTTTTGGGTATATCCCCAAGAGTGGTATTGCTGGATCAAATGGTACATCAATGTTTAGCTTTTTAAGTAGCCTCCAAATTTTTTTTCAGAGTGGTTGTACTAGTTTACATTCCCACCAACAGTGTAAGAGGGTTCCTTTTTCCCTGCATCCTGCCCAACACCTGTTGTTCATGGTGTTGCTAATGATGGCTATTCTAACAGGGGTGAGGTGGAATCTTAGTGTGGTTTTAATTTGCATTTCCTTTATTGCCAGAGATGGTGAGCATTTTTTTCATGTGTTTTTTGGCCATTTGAGTTTCTTCTTTTGAGAAAGTTCTGTTTAGTTCCTTGCCCATTTCTTTATTGGTTCATTAATTTTGGGAGAATTTAGTTTTTTAAGTTCCCTATATATTCTGGTTATCAGTCCTTTGTCTGATGTGTAGCTGGCAAATATTTTCTCCCACTCTGTGGGTGGTCTCTTCAGATTAGAGACCATTTCTTTTGTTGAGCAGAAGCATTTTAGTTTTATGAAGTCCCATTTATCTATGCTATTTCTTAGTTGCTGTGCTGCTGGGGTTCCATTGAGAAAGTTCTTGCCTATACCTATTAATTCCAGAGTATTTCCTACTCTTTCCTGTATCAACTTTAGAGTTTGTGGTCTGATATTAAGATCCTTGATCCATTTTGAGTTAATCTTGGTATAGGGTGATATACATGGATCTAGTTTCAGTTTTTTGCAGACTGCTAACCAGTTTTCCCAGCAGTTTTTGTTGAAGAGGCTGTCTTTTCTCCATCATATATTTTTAGCTCCTTTGTCAAAGACAAGTTGGTTATAGTTTTGTGGGTTCATATCTGGGTCCTCTATTCTGTTCCACTGGTCTTCATGTCTGTTTTTGTGCCAGTACCATGCTGTTTTTATTGTTATTGTTTTGTAATATAGTTTGAAGTCAGGTATTGTGATACCTCCTGCATTGTTCTTTTGACTGAGTATTGCCTTGGCTATTTGTGGCCTCTTGTGTTTCCATATAAATTTCACAGTAGATTTTTCAATCTCTTTAATGAATGTCATTGGAATTTTGATGGGAATTGCATTAAACATGTAGATTACTTTTGGGAGTATCGACATTTTTACTATGTTGATTCTACCAATCCATGAGCATGGGAGATCTCTCCACTTTCTATAGTCTTCCTCAATCTCTTTCTTCAGAAGTGTATAGTTTCCTTGTAGAGGTCTTTCACATCTTTTGTTAGGTTTACACCTAGGTATTTGATTTTTTTTGAGGCTATTTTATTTTATTTTTTTTTTTTGTTACTTTTCTTTTTTTTTTTTTTTCATTTTTCTTTTATTATTCATATGTGCATACAAGGCTTGGTTTATTTCTCCCCCCTGCCCCCACCCCCTCCCTTACCACCCACTCCACCCCCTCCCGCTCCCCCCCTCAATACCCAGCAGAAACTATTTTGCCCTTATCTCTAATTTTGTTGTAGAGAGAGTATAAGCAATAATAGGAAGGAACAAGGGGTTTTGCTGGTTGAGATAAGGATAGCTATACAGGGCATTGACTCACATTGATTTCCTGTGCGTGGGTGTTACCTTCTAGGTTAATTCTTTTTAATCTAACCTTTTCTCTAGTTCCTGGTCCCCTTTTCCTATTGGCCTCAGTTGCTTTAAGGTATCTGCTTTAGTTTCTCTGCATTAAGGGCAACAAATGCTAGCTAGTTTTTTAGGTGTCTTACCTATCCTCACCCCTCCCTTGTGTGCTCTCGCTTTTATCATGTGCTCATAGTCCAATCCCCTTGTTGTGTTTGCCCTTGATCTAATGTCCACATATGAGGTAGAACATACGATTTTTGGTCTTTTGAGCCAGGCTAACCTCACTCAGAATGATGTTCTCCAATTCCATCCATTTACCAGCGAATGATAACATTTCGTTCTTCTTCATGGCTGCATAAAATTCCATTGTGTATAGATACCACATTTTCTTAATCCATTCGTCAGTGCTGGGGCATCTTGGCTGTTTCCATAACTTGGCTATTGTGAATAGTGTTGAGGCTATTTTAAATGGAATTGTTTTCAGATATTCTTTCTCAGTTTGTTCATTATTAGTGTATACAAATGCTAATGATTTTTCTATGTTGATTTTATATCCTGCTACCTTGCTATAGCTATTGATGATGTCTAGAAGCTTCTTAGTAGAGTTTTTGGGTCTGTAAGGTATAGGATCATGTCGTCTGCAAATAGGGTTATTTTGACAGTTTCTTTAGCTATTTGTATTCCTTTTATTCCTTCTTCTTGCCTAATTGCTCTGGCTAGGAATTCCAGTACTATGTTGAATAGAAGTGAAGATAGTGGGCATCCTTGTCTAGTTCCTGATTTTAGAGGGAATGGTTTCAGTTTTTCTCCATTAAGTATAATGCTGGCTGTAGGTTTGTCATATGTAGCTTTTATAATGTTGAGGTACTTTCCTTCTATTCCTAGTTTTCTCAGAGCTTTTATCATGAAATGGTGTTGGATCTCATCAAAGGTTTTTTCTTCATCTATTGAGATGATCAAGTGGTTTTTGTCTTTACTTCTGTTAATGTGGTTTATTACACTTATTGATTTTCATAGGTTGAACCACCCCGCATTCCTGGGATGAAGGCTACTTGGTCGTGGGTGAATAATCTGTTTGATGTGTTGTTGAATTCGGTTTGCCATTATTTTGTTGAGGATTTTTGCATCAGTATTCATTAAGGAGATTGGCCTATAGTTCTCCTTTTTGGAGGTGTCTTTGCCTGGTTTTGGGATAAGTGTAATACTAGCTTCATAAAATGTGCTAGGCAGTTTTCCTTCCCTTTCTATTTTGTGGAACAGTTTAAGGAGGGTTGGTATCAGCAATGGAATTCAGCAGAGAATCCATCAGGTCCTGGACTCTTCTTTTTGGGGAGACTCTTGATTGCTGCTTCAATTTCATTTTGTGTTATAGATCTATTCAGGTGATTAATTTCCTCTTGGTTCAGTTTTGGATGATCATATGTCTCTAGAAATCTGTCCATTTCTTTAAGATTTTCAAATTTATTTGAATATAGGTTCTCAAAGTAGTCTCTGATGATTTCCTGGACTTCCATGGTGTTTGTTGTTATCTCACCTTTTGCATTCCTGATTCTACTAATTTGGATTTTTTCTCTCCTCATTTTAGTCAGGTTTGCCAGGGGTCTGTTGATCTCGTTTTTTTTTCAACGCACCAACTTTTTGTTTCATTAATTGTTTGTATGGATTTTTTGGTTTCTATTTCATTGATTTTAGCTCTTATTTTTATGATTTCTCTCCTATTTGTTTTGGGATTTGCTTGTTCTTGTTTTTCTAGGAGTTTGAGATGTATCATTAGGTCATTGATTTGGGATCTTTCAGTCTTTTTAATATATACACTCATGGCTATAAACTTTCCTCTCAGGACTGCCTTTGCTTTGTACCATAGGTTGTGTTTTCATTTTCATTGACTTCCAGGAACTTTTTAATTTCTTCTTTTATTTCATCAATGACCCATTGTTCATTGAGCAATGAGTTATTTATTTCCAGCTGTTTGCATGTTTTTTGTCTTTACTTTTATTGAGTTCTAGTTTTATTGCATTGTGATCAGGTAGAATGCATGGTATAATTTCTATTTTCTTATATTTTCTGAGGCTTGCTTTGTGCCCTAGGATATGATCTATTTTGGAGAAGGTTCCATGGGCTGCTGAGAAGAATGTATATTGTGTAGAAGTTGGTTGAAATGTTCTGTAGACATCAACTAGGTCCATTTGATCTATGGCATATTTTAGATCTAGGTTTTCTGTATTGATTTTTTGTTTGGATGACTTATCTATTGATGATAATGGGGTGTTAAAGCCTTCCACAACCACTGTGTTGGAGTTAATATATGCTTTTAGGTCCCTCAGGGTATGTTTGATGAAATTGGGTGCATTGACACCCAATTTCATATAGGTGCATATAGGTTGATAATTGTTATTTCCTTTTGGTCTATTTCCCCTTTTATTAGTATTGAATGTTCTTCTTTATCTTGTTTGATCAATGTAGGTTTGAAGTCTACTTTGTCAGAGATAAGTATTGCTACTCCTGCTTGTTTTCGGGAGCCATTGGCTTGGTAAATCTTCTTCCTGCCTTTCATCCTAAGCCTATGCTTATTTCTATTGGTGAGATGGGTCTCCTGTAAGCAACAAATTGTTGGGTTTTCCTTTTTAATCCAGTTGGTCAGACGGTGCCTTTTGATGGGGGAATTAAGTCCATTAACATTAAGTGTTAGTACTGATAGGTATATGGTGATTCTTGTCATTTAGTTGTCTTAGTTGTTTGAAGGTTTGATTGTTTGTACCTAAGTTGAGGTTACTCTCTACTTTCTTGCTTTTTCTTTTCCTGTAATTTGGTGCTGCCTGCCCTTTCATGATTATGTTGGGTTTCACTTTCTGTGTGCAGAATCCCTTGAAGAATCTTTTGTAGTGGTGGCTTTGTAGTCACATATTGTTTTAGTTTCTGCTTATCATGGAAGACTTTTCTTGCTCCATCTATTTTGAATGATAGTTTTGCTGGGTAGAGTATCCTGGGGTTGAAGTTATTTTCATTCAGTGCCCGGAAAATCTCACCCCAAGCTCTTCTTGCTTTTAATGTTTCTGTTGAGAATTCTGCTGTGATTTTGATGGGTTTATCTTTGTATGTTATTTGTTTTTTTCTCTCTTACAGCCTTCAATATTCTTTCTTGCATTTCTGTATTTGTTGTTTTAATGCTAATATGCTGTGGGATAGATCTATTTTGGTCTGATCTGTTTGGTGTTCTGGACGCCTCTTGCATCTGTATGGGAATAGATTTCTCTAGATTTGGGAAATTTTCTGTTATTATTTTGTTGAATATATTATGCATTCCTTTTGCTTGCACCTCTTCTCCTTCTTCAATGCCCATGATTCTCAGGTTTGGTCTTTTGATGGAGTCAGTGAGTTCTTGCATTTTTTTTCACACGTCTTGAGTTGTTTAACTAATAGTTCTTTGGATTTTCCTTTAATTACCATTTCATCTTCGAGTTCTGAGATTCTGTCTTCTGTTTGTTCTATTCTGCTGGATTGGCCTTCCATTTTGTTTTGCAATTCTGTTTCATTCTTTTTTTCTGAGGTTTTCCATATCCTGGGTGGTTTCCTCTTTAATGTTGTCTATTTTCATCCTGAGTTCATTTATCTCTTTATTGATCATGTTCTTTGTTTCACTTTGATGTTTATACCATGCTTCTATGGTTTCTTTTATTTCTTCTTGTGCTTTTTCAAATTCTCTATTTTTGTTTTCTTGGAATTTCTTGAGTGTCTCCTGTACATTTGGTTGACCATATCCAATATCATCTCTATAAAATTCTCATTGATTACCTGTAGGATATCTTCTTTTAGATTATTCTTGTGGGCTTCATTGGGTTCTTTGGAATAGTTTATCTTCATTTTGTTGGAGTCTGGATCTGAGTATCTGTTTTCTTCATTTCCCTCTGGTTCCTGTACTCATTTTTTGCTCTGGAGAAACTGGTTTCCCTGTTTTTTCTGTCTTCCTGTCATTGCCTTTGGTGTTGTTATTGTCCCTGTACTGTGTGCAATTAAGTATTTTCTGGCTTATAATAATAACAATGGTAATTTTTAGAATGGAACCATGAGAGGAGAGGGAAAGCAAAGAAGTTAAAGAAAAAGGGGAAAACAAGTAAAACAAACCAAAACAAACAAACAACAAAGTTTCAAAGATATAAACAGGGAGACATAGTGTACTAATCAACAGTAAGCTAAACAGGCATTAGAGAGACAGAGAGAGGATTGAAAAATTTAAAAAAAATCTCCAAGTTCAAATGCAATATAGTTTTAGTCTTAATAATTTTGGTGTTAGTCCCTCAGCTTCCAATCATGGAGATGGTGTCTCAGAAGTAGTTCTGTCATTGTCTCATCAAAGGGAAAAAAAACCAAAAAGAAAAAAACAAAGCAAAACAAAACAAAAAAACACCACAATGTGTCCCAAATTCAAATGCAATACAGTTTCAGTAAGTTTTTCAGCATGCAGGTGTAGTTCGGTTGTTGTCTCATCAAAGGAAGAGAAAAAAAAAGTCTGGAGACGGTTCTGTGAATGGCTATCTGAGGCTGTGGCTCGCCTGCCTGCTGCTGTCAGCCAGCTGTTGCTGGAGTGGTTATTTATGCAGATCTCAGGAGTGAGCTTAACACTCATCTAGCCCCTCAGGCTTTGTTTACTTAGAGTTCTCCTGGTCACGACTGCCACTTCCACAAGCTTTCCCCTTTCCAAGCACACTGGGGGAGCTGACACTGCACCCACTTTCTCAGGCCACCGTGTTTATTTACAGTTCACGTGGGAAGTGGGTCTTCCCCCCTTCTCCTGTGGAGTTTTCCTCCCACTGCCACTTTTATAAGCTTTCATGCTCCTGGTTGCTGAAGGGTGCCGCCACTCCTGCCTTCTCCAGCCTGCTTGTTTATTTACAGTTCTGTGCCCCCCCTTTGGTGCTCAGGGCACCCCACCCTCTTCACTACGTTTCTTTTTTGTTGTTATTGCTTATTCAGTTTCTTTTCCCCTGGGTGGGGGTCAGTCTGTCCAGGGAGCTATGCTGATCTGGCCTTGGGTTGCCACTTCACTCACCTAGTGGTCTGTGTCTTCCCAAGCGGTCTGGGTGCTGGCATCTGGCGGTGCGGGAGCCCTCCTGGTTTCTTCATTTAACGTGAAGTGGGGATACTATGTGAGGGCTGGAGGTGTGGAGGGGGTCAAAGTTTTGCCTCTTCTTGGTGGTTTTTCCTGTAAGGTGTATCTCCAACATCTCTCCAAGATTTTACTTTAGGAATCACGCTTTCTGCTTCCTCCCTCTAGCTGCTATCTTGGAATCCCCTTATCCTAATTTTTAATGAAGTAGTAGTATTTTAATAACTTTGGTGAGATACAATTCACACACCATACCATTCACCCATTTCTGTGGCTTTTAGAATACTCAACTGTACAATCATCAACACATCAATTTTAGAGCATTTCATCACCCCCCAAAATAAGCCCTATTCTCCTTAGCCATCACCCCCTAATTCTTCCACCTGCCCCCCTACAGTCCCTGGCAAACACTAATTCACATTCTGTTTTTTGTGGATTTGACTCTTCTGGACTTTTCTTTTGTGGTACTGGGGTTTCAGCCCAGGGCCTTGAACATGTTAGGCAAACACTCTACCACTATGTCCACACCCCCAGCCCTTATTTTGTTTTTTGAGATAAGGTCTCTCTAACTTTTCCCAGGCTGGCCTTGAACTCTTGATCCTCTTCCTCTGCCTTTGAGTAGCTGGGATTACAGGCATGAACCAACATGCTTAGTTTAATCTGGATATCTTATTTATATAAGTAGAATCAGGTAATATATAGTCTGGTATGATTGCCATCTCTCACTAAGCACTGTATTCTTTTATTTATTTATTTATTTTGGTGGTTTGGAGGTTTGAACTCAGGGCCTACACTTTGAGCCACTCCACCAGCACTTTTTATGAAGGATTTTTTTCGAGATAGGGTCTCATAAACTGTTTTCCGAGGCTGACTTTGAACCTCAATCCTTCTGATCTCTGTCTCCTGAGTAGCTGAGATTACAGGCATGAGTCATGGGCTCATGGCTGAGCACTGTGTTCTTAAGGCTCATCCATGTTGTGTCTGTCAGTAATTTATTTCTTTTTATGACTGAATAATATTTCACTGTGTGCATATACCACACTTTGTTTATCCATTCATCAACTGACAGACATCTGGGTTATCTCCATTCCTGGGCTCTTTTGAAGAGTGTTTCTGTGAACATTTGTGTGCAAGTTTTGTGGGGGGCTTCTGCTTCACTTTCTCTTGGGTCTACATACTCAGGAATGAAATGACTGGATAAATCAATGTTTATTTGGCATTCTCTCAGGAATGACTGGACTACTTCTGTCACAGTTGTACTGTTTATACTCCCACCCACAGTAGGGAGACTTCTAATGTCTCCACATCCTGGCCAATATTTGTTGTCACCTACTTTTTAGCAAGGATTTTTTTTTGGCAGAACTGGGGTTCAAACTCAGGACCTCACGCTTACGGCTTGAGTCCCTCTGCCAGCCCTCTGTCTCTTTTTTAATCTTGCCACCTTAGTGAGTACAAAGGGGACCTCACTGTGATTTTGATTTTCATTTACCTGATGATTAATGATGTGCTCATTGGCCATTTGCACAAATTTTATTTATTTCTTTGGGTAGCACTGGGGTTTGAACTCAGGACTTTGCACTTGCTAGGCAGGTACTTTAACACTTGAGCCATATCCAGCCTTTTTTGCTCTGGTTATTTTTGAAACAGGGTGTTGCTTTTTTGCCCAGGCCAGTCTGTACCAGGATCTTCCTATTTTCTTCTTCCCATGATAGCTGGGGTGGCAGGCATGTACTATCACATCCAGATTTTTCTGCTGAAATGGGGTCTCACACTCAGGGCTTCACACTTGCTAGGCAAGAGCTGTAATACCAATTTATCCATGCCTACATCCTTTTAGCTTTTGTTATTTTTCAGATAGCATCTTGCTCAGGCCTGCTTTGGTCTGCAATTCTCCTACCGATGATTTCTGAGTATCTGGGCATACAGGCATGTCCAGCATGTTCTTTGAGACAGGATCTCACTAACTTTTTGCCTGAACTGGCTTCGAACCTTGATACTCCAATCTCCATCTTCCAATAACTGGGATTACAGATACAAGATGTCACATCCTATTAAAAATGTTTAACTTTTAATAAGGTATATGTCAATACAGATTACTACATTGGCAAAATAAGTTGCTTGTAGTCCTCAGTAACTTTTTTTTTTTGCAGTATGTGGGCTTGAACTCAGAGCCTTCACCTTGAGCCACTCCACCAGCCCTTTTTTCTGAAGGGTTTTTTAGAGATAGGGTCTCGTGAACTATTTGCCCAAGCTGGCTTCGAATTGTGATCCTCCTGATCTCTTTCTCCTGAGTATCTAGGATTTCAGGCATGAGCCACTGGCACCCAGCCCTCAGTAACTTTTAAGTTTCCAGAGGCCCCAAGACCATAAACCTTATAAAACACCAGCTCAAGTGAGGGCCATTCTCCCTGCCACCTTTCTTCCTGGTAAGTGCCAGTCATCTCAGGCAAAAGGCTGAATGAAGGCAACTCCTTCTTCAATGTTGTGAGCATTGACATAAAGCAAAGATGGCAGCAATGTCCTTTTAATAGTTATTCCGTGACTCCACACAAGTCTGTGAACTACGCATACACTCCACCTCCCCCCAGCATCCCCAGAGGGGCCTCCAGATCCAAAGGAATTTGAGAGGAGCTAACTAAAGGTATACAAACTTGGAGTGTCCACAATTTCTTACTTTTTTCTTCAATTGCAACTGGAGGCAAAAGCAGCAGCCATTCGGATTCCAACAGGACCAAGGACCGGGGAGCAGGAGAGAATTAAGGATTAGATTCAGATCACAACAACAGTTAAGAAGACCACAGCTGCACATGTCCCTGGAGGCAAGGTAATCCACAGGCTTTCTGGATCAATAAAAGTACTGTGTCTGTCCAGTTATCCATCTACCCATCAACCCATCCACTCGTCCACACATCCATCCATCCACCCATACATCATTTGTCCACCTACCCATCCACATATCCATCATCCATCCATTTACTATCCACTCACCCATCCCTCCACCTAACCATCCATCCATCCACCCATCATCTATCCATCCATCATCCACTTATCTATGCTACATTTACTTATCCATCCTCCGTCCATTCATCTGTCTACCTACATATCATCCACCCACTCATCTCTCCACTACACACCCATCTGTTATCCATCCATCTACTCCCCCACCCCATCAAACTAATATTCACTTGGTTCACACTCTGGGTACTGCCCTATTTCTAATGATAGAGATTCAGATAAATCAGACTCAGCCCTGTTTTATAGGCCTTTGCAAAGCTGAATGGGAAGAGAACTGCTGGTATAGGAGCAAACAAAACCTCCCAAGCCCAATTCCTATTTTTCAGGGCACTTGAAACCTATGGAGGTCTCAGCAACCTACAGACACTTCATATTTCATTATCCTCTCACCTATCAAAAAGTAATTCATTGACAAAATAATTGCCTATGAGTTCACACTAATAAAACACTTGGATAAATGGAGAAGAATCAGCTTTTCATTAAAGAGCAATTTCAATAAATACATGTAGCATGAGTAAGGAGAATAAGAAATCACTGGAGAAACACTACAGCAATCATTTTTGCAGGCAAGATCCATAGAAGAATGCTAAAAATAGTGGGTAAATGTGGGAAGAAAAACAGCACATTTGCAAAATCTCATACTACCTACCTCAATAAGATCACTAATTACAAAGAGGGAAGTAGTAACTTAACAGAGGGATCACCTTAACCAGCAGATCAAAGTCAACATCATGGGGAACAGGCACACTGACCTCATACAATCCCTGATATATTTCACGAGGGTGGACATAGCACCACTTCTGTGCTGTTCCTGACCCAAATGCATAACCTCAGTCTAATCATGGGAAAACTTCAGACAAACCCACACTGAGAGACATTCTGCTGAAGAGCTGAACAGAGCTCTTCAAATGTTTCAAGGTCATGAAAGACAAGACTGTGGACTTCAGTCACAAGTTAAAGGACAAATCAATAACAAGGCTAAGGAGATGTGATACAAAATGCAACCTGGGTTCTTGGGTCAGAACCTCAAGTAGGATGGTTTTCCAGTTTGTAGGAAAATGTGTGAAATTTGAGTGAGGTCTGCCATTGAGTTAAAGGTTTTGTGGTAGGGTTAACGTCTCAGTTTTGATCATTGGGATGTGGTTAGGTAAGATGTTGGCATCGAGGAAATTGTGCAAGGAGTACACAGGAATTCTATTTTTGTGATTTCTCTGTAAGTCTAAAAGGTTGTCAAGATAAAGTTTAAAATAACCCGTTGCTCTACAGTGCCTTCCTAATTCTTGTACGGGCAACCTCAATCACCCAATTGGAAAAAGAAAAGAAATGTGGGAGTCTTTCTTTGCTCCTCTTTTCCCCACTTCTAGCATCTGATCCATGATTTCTTCCCCTTCATGTCTCAGTCTCATAATCTTCCACTCATGCCAACTTCCACCTGAAGACCAAAATATTTTCCTTCTGGGAGTCTTTGTTTCTACTCTGGTTCCCACCACATCCATCCTTCACCCACAAGTAAAGCTGATTATATAAACACACACACACACACACACACACACACACACACACACACAATTTCCTTTTGCCCTTAGAATAATATCCAAGATCTTTCATATAACCCATAAAACCCTGTATTTCTGATTCTTCTCTCTATTCTTACTTGCAACTACTCCTACCCACCCTGTTCTTCCTTCTCTCTATCTTCCTGTCACATTAGATATCCTCAGAGCCTCTGAGAGACTGGATACCTGTTTCCCCAGGACATGTGCATGTGCAGTTGTGTCTGCCTAGGACAGTCCTACTTGCTCTTTAGCTGAGTAGCTCCTAATTCTTGCTAAGGTCTTGTCTCAAATGTCACCTTTCCAGTGAAGCATTCTCTGACTCCCCCAACTAGGGCATTTTTTTTTTAGCATGAGTCCATCAAGACAGAACTGTCTTCTTTGCAAGCACCATTGAGTCCATCCCCAGGACAGGGCCACCAACCAAGGACTCATGCAGCCCTCCATCGCCACGGAGGGGAAGGGGAAATGTGTGAGTCTGAGGGAGCTGGGCCATTAGATGTAAGAATGCACTATCTGAATCCAGCCTCTCCATCCTGAGTCACCGTAGAGGGGAGACAAGCCACTGATAGGAACATTACCTTCCCGTGGGATGCAGGTCTCTGCCTGGCCCAGGAAAAACAGAACCACAAGGGACCTCTTCAGAAATGGCTCCAATCTACACATAGTGGATCTGGGACTTGCTGGACGTTCTTCTACCAGGATCAACAGGACTCTGGTCACCTACTGTCCTCCCGGGCTCCAAAGGCAAAACTAACTGCCCACATATTCCCTCCAGCTGACCCAGAGGTGGCCAGCTGCCCAGACTCGTGCCCACGCCAGCAGCTGCCAACCAAGGAACTGCTTCTTCCCACTGGCACCTGCTGTTTATCTTAAGACAACATGATAGAGAAATTATATACTGTGCCTGCTGATGGTGGCCTGTGATCCCACAGGACACATCATAGCTAACAGTGATTTTTACATTAAGAAAAAAATTAGCATATATACGAAACCCACTAAAAATTATTTTAAAAAGGAGGGAGATAAGAAAAGTAATAGAGGGGATAAATTTAATCAAAGTACATGATATGCACATATGGAAATCTCACAATGAAACCTCTTTATACAGTTAATTTATGCTACTAATAAAAATTTAAAAACTAATGTTATGGTTTTGAACAGTTGAGGAAAAAAGATAAAAGGATATTTAATGACATGTGAAAATTACATAGAATGTGAATGCTAGTGTCCACAAATAAAGTTTTATTGTAACACAGCCACGTCCTTTCATTTCAATACTGTCCACAGCGGCTTTCATGCTCCACCTGTGGAGTAAAGTACTTGCAACAGAGGCCATCCCACCCTCAAAGCCTAAAACATTTGCTGTCTGACCCTTTACAGAAATAGTTAGATGATCCCTGTTCTAAAGAAATTGTAGATTTCAGGAAAAAACAAGGCAAGTCAATGAACATTTGTATTTCTACACAGAGGTGAATATTAACTGTGTGTGTGCTCCCTTCCAAAGAAGTCTGTTTTTACACTTGTCTCTGACACTAGCTACATGACCTGAGCAAGTGATTTAAACCACTTTGAGCCTAAGTTTCTCATCAACAAAGTGGTGACAATGGCATTCCCACCCTCATACAGTTGTTGAATAGGTTGCTTATACCTGGAAGGCACACAGAACCCTGTACATCCCCTTTACTTTGTATATATAGTGAAATCACTTGTATACAGGTACCTGTGTATGTGATATCTATATATGCACATTATCCTCTCATAATGAAATATTTAAACTGCTTGGTAATTCATGAACACTTTTTCCAAGGCTTCAAATGTTCTTTGACCACAAAGTTTTGTGAGCATAACTTTTTAAAGCTTTATTAGTTTCTGTCACACACAATTCCCCATCAACATCCACATGGAGGGGAGGGGAACGGAGAACTTCCTTTCCTCCATCCCTGCCATCAAACATGCTCCCAAGTCTCATTCTGATTTGACCAGCTTAGATCATGTGCCCACCTCTTAACCAATAATTTTTCGAGGGGGATGACTTGACTTTGATTGGCTTTGTGACTCCATGCTAAGCTGGGGTTGGTCATTCCAAGAACCTGGTTGCATCACAATGAGGGAGGGATGTTGGAATAGTTGCCAATGGTGACCACAGAATCCATGACACAGGGCAGCAACACAATTGTAAAGAAGTTAACAATGTATGACAAATCAAAAAAATTTAAATTCAATGAAAAAAATAAAGAAGTTAAATCATACAAACTCTCACTTTAGAACCATGCCCCAACTTAGTCTCTGTGGCACCCTAGTGTAGACTGTCCATAACAGTGCTGTCTTATTGTCATCTGTGAGTCCCCTTGCTAAGGTTGGAATCCAGGATTTGCCATTTACTTTCTATGTGACCTTGGAAAATAAGCTAATTTATAAACACCCAACTTCTCTCATCTGTGAAGATCAGCAAGTTCATCCATGTCAAGCACTTCCAACTTTGACAATGAAAAAACCTCACAGTAGGAGCTACATAAAATGAAGTGCACATGACTAGAAAGTTCTATAAACATCACAGTGAGCTTTGTAGTGGAGATGAAAGGAAAGAGGATGTCACCCCGAAATGCCCAGAATGAGGGGGCAAACCCATGAGGTGGAACTGAGGTCTTCTCAACACTGATGGGGCTGGGGTAAATGGAGTGAGCTGTGGGCTTCTTTTCCAGGTGAGCTGGGCCCTGGGACCCACAGGCCTTAACCTGTCACACCACCTTCCCACTCCTGACCCCTTGTGTCCCATGCTCTCCCTCTCCTCTGGCAAGGACATCAGATCTGCTTGACTGCTTCATATTTTCACCCTTCTCTTTGATCTGCCTTTTCCCATCCCCTGGACCATAGAGCCTGGAAATGGGAGGCCCAGAAATCCAAGCTATAGACAAAGGCAGACCCAAATTGAAGTTTTAGATCTGTTATTCACAACTGTGTGATCTTAAGCAAAATATTTAATCAGGTACTAGTGTCACAAATTTGGATCCCATGTGGTTGACCCAGGCAAGCCATCTTTTCACAATAAATGCTATTTCTGTTCAAATTAATAGGTACTTGGGGTGAGAAAGAAAAAAAAATGTACTGTGGTCACTTAATCTCAGGACATGCTGGGTTAAAGAAAATTCAAGATCTCAGATAAAGAGTATTGTAAACATCCAAGGAGAAAGTTATATTTTGTGTAATTTCCCCAATTTATTTGATTAGAACTTTTTCTCCTGAAAATGATAAGAATATGTTTAAAATAATATTTATCAAAAACCTTTAATAAGCTAGTGTAATTCCAGCACTCAGAAGGCTGAAGTAGGAGGACTGTGAGTTCAAGGCCAGCCTCAACTACAAATTGAGTTTGAGGCCAGCCTGGGTTATATAAGGAGACCCTGCCTCAAAACAATCAGACGAACAAACAAAAGCCATTAATAGTTCTAAGAGCCTTGCCTGCTTTAGTTCTACAAATGTCCCACAAAGGGTCAGACACACAAAGATATTTTAATGGCAGAGTGGCTCAAGTGGTAGAGTGCTTGCTTAGGAAGTGTTAGGCCCTGAGTTCAAGCACCCAAAAAGACGAATATATTTTAAAATACCAAAAGGATTCCACATGGGATCACAGCTACATTGTTGTATGTTAATCTGAATAAATCAAGTAGATCTCAACACCTCCACTTAAAAAAAAAATTCTCCCCTTGTTTTCCTGTTTCAACACACACTTTCCATGGTTGTTCACTATTCAGACTGTTGTAAGAATTCAGGTCAACATGGTTTTAGGAGCTAAAGCCCTTGGGCTAAGGTTCCCTTTTCCTTTCTACTAGATGGGGTCATTCTCAACTCCAGGAGGCCTCTACATTGCCTGGCTCTTGGCTGCTCACTCCATTTCCAAAGCCAACAGCATAGGATCGTCAAATCTCTCTCTGACCCCCTTCCATTTTCTTTTTTAGTCAGGGTCTTGCTATGTATCCCAGACTGGCCTCAAACTCATGATCTTACTGCCTGAGCCTCCCAAGTGCTGGGATTACAGACATGCACACCACACCTGGTTTTCCCTTCCATTTCCAAAGCCGGCTGTGGTCAGTTGAGTCTTCCTCATAGTGTGACACTCTGACTGTCTGACTTTCTCATTCCATTTTCTTCTCTTACTCCCTGCCTCCCTCTCATGTAGAAGAGCCTTGTGATTACATTGGGGCTGGTGGGTAATCCCAGATACTGCTCACCTGCAAGTCAGCTGATTGACTAATTTTATCAGAGCAGCAAAGCTCCTTTGCCCATGCAGTGTAAATACATTCAAAGGTTCCAAGGATCAAGATCAGACATGTTTGGTGACCATTATTTGAGTGGAAAAGTAAAGCTTCTAAAAATATCAATAAAAATGAATCCTGTATTACCAAAGCAAAACAAAACAAAAATAATACAGGCACAGTGACTGAACCGGTTATCATAACCAACCAAATTTAATAGTGGTGGCTTGGTTTTCTATGGGGAAATCAGTAGAAATAATTCCATCCCCTTGTGCAGTTCGGGGCCATCCCAGAGGTTGATGTTGGTGAGGGGGTGACAGGATGTCCCTGTCACCAGGGCTATTACTCCCACAGGGCCTCAACACCAACCACTCTGACTTGCTGCCCACACCATGCCTCTGTCTCGTTGGTGGACTGGCACACTGCTCCCAGTGTCCAGGCCACTGGCCAGGTTCTGGCACTGACAACCCTCTTCCTGGGCTCTGGCTGGCTTGGTCATCACCTTCCTGTCCTGACTGAGGGAAGGTCCCTTGCAGTCTCCCCTTCCATGCTGAACAGATGAAAGAGCACAAGGCTAGAGGGTTAAGGGATTTTTTTTTTTTCAGAAAGCCCTTGTCAAGTGTTATGGGAGTCGAGCCAGAAAGGTATAGGCTCAACCTCAGCTCCTCTGCCTCCCGCCCCTGGGAACCTGGACAAATGACTTCTCCTCCTTGGACTTCAGTTTCACAAGGGTATAAATGGAGATACGGAGCAATCCTTTGTATACGTTCTTCTGAGCACCTTTTCCTGAAGTAACTCCTATAACCCTGTCAGACAGATGGCTGATGAGGAGACTGAGACCTGAAAGCCTGAGGCCAACACAAGATCCCACAGCTTGTGATAGGCAGGGCTGGGATTTGAAGCCACACATGTGAATGTCCAGTAGGACTGACTGCAGAGGTGAGAAGGAGTGCCCCCTATCTGCACCGAGCAATGTGGCAGGCACTTGGCATGTGTGGCTGCTGAGCCCTGGAAATAAGTAATACCCATCTATAAAATTTGTTTTTGGGGGTGTGGCTCAAGTGGTAGAAGTATAAGGTCCTGAGTTCCAACTCCAGTACTACCAAAATTTTTTCTCTTATTTTTTTTGAAGAGGGAGAAAGGAGTGGATCAGAATGTTTATTGCAGGAATTTTGGCCCTGGTTCCACATGGGTCCTCTGGCCAAGGTTGGGCAGTGAGACCAGAAGGAGCAGAGGGAGTTTGTCTGGTCAGGCCTCAGAGCTACAGGAGGATGATTGGGGCCAGGCTGCAGGTGAAGCCTGTGTCATCTGGTTGCACATTCAGGATCTTCACCACACCATCCCCTATGGCCAAGGACAACCTCTTGAGCCAGCACTTCCCAAAGAGGGGCACCAAGAAATCATCTAGCAACAAATCTGTCTCCTTCCCAAAGGCCCCAGTGGGGTCAGCCAGGGGCTGAATTTTGCCTTCTGCCTTGTGGGCGCCACACCACCCTCTAATCATGAAGACACCCTTGACACTCAGATGTGCACCACCCGAACACTCTTGGCCTTCAGAGCCGCAGGCTGCTCCACATACCCGGGCAGGTGGGTCTTGGAACAGCCAGGAGTAAACGCCCTGGAGACCCCAAACAGCACACCCTTCTTGCTCTTGAACATCTCTGCCAGGATCATCTTGTTCCCAGGTTCCCCTGTGAACACGCCCACCTAGGGCATGACACCTCCCACCTCTGCTCCAGCAAACACAAGAAGTTCCCTTTTCCTTCCTCCCTCCCTCCGTCCCTTCCTCCCTCCCTCCCTCCCTTCCTTCCTCCCTCCCTCTCTTTCTTTCTTTCTTTCTTTCGTGGTACTGGAGTTTGATCTCAGGGCCTACACCTTGAACCACTCCACCAGCCCTTTGTTGTAATGGATTTTTTTTGAGATAGGGTCTCACAGACTATTTGCCTGGGCTGGCTTTAAACCTTGATCCTCCTCATCTCTGCCTCCTAAGTAGCTAAGATTACAGGCATAAGCCACTGGCATCTGGCTTTTCTTTCTTTCTTTTTAAAGGCTGTTATTACCAAAAGACACATGCATGCAAAAATATTTATGGTATAGTTATATGTGACAGAGAAGCACTAGTGAAAACTCAAATACTTATCAATAGAACAGATAAATTATGGCCTGTTTGGGCATTGAAATATTGCACAACAATAAAAAAGGATCGAATATTGGAATGTACACCACATGGATAACTCTTAAAACTCAATGTTGAATAGAACTCAGCTAGACACAACAGACTGCATAATGTATAATCCCACATTTGTGAAACTCTAGCATTGGCAAAGCTAATTGGTAGAAGTCAGAAAATTGGTTAGCCGTGGGTAGATTCAGTCATGCCATGTGTGGAACAGGACAGTTGAGGTTTCCTCACACCATGAAGGCCTCAGGATGATGGAACAACTGAGGGCAACTCAGGCCTGTAGCACAGTCAGGACAGGGCTGTATGTCTCTTTTTAAACCTACCCTCAGACACTGTGGCGAGTCCCTTCTGCCACCTTCTGTTCAATACACAAGAGTCACAGATCTTCCCAGAAGCAAGGAAAAGGAAAGCAGACTCTTGATGAGAAATTGATGTGCTTAGGAGAGATGAGATGGGAGACAGGGTTGTGAACATCTTTGAAAACAAAAGTGGAACCAGGCGTTGTGAAACTCCTGTAATCCCAGCACTTGGAAGATTGAGGTAGGAGGAGCTCTAGTTCCAGCTCCAGGCTAACTTGGGCTGGAACACATCAGCTCAAGATCCTATCTCAAAAAAAGAAAGGGAGAATGAAAGAGAGAAAGAGAGAGAGAGAGAGAGAGAGAGAGAGAGAGAGAGAAGGAAAGGAGGGAAAAAAGAAAGCAAAAGAAAGTAGGAAAGAAAGGAGGGAGGGAGGAGAAGGTGTGTGTGTGCTTGTCAGCCCACTGTCTGTGACATCTTCAAAGGCAAGGATTTTCTCAATATCCCTGAAGTCCACACATCTAGAAAGTGCTCAATATTTTCCAAAGGCTTGATGGGTGGCCCAAGGGAGACTCACAGGAAAGATGGGGCTGCCTGCCCTAAAACTGCACCCCTGTCACGCCTTTGGAATAACACCAAGGGACAGGTGAGGAGAAAGCTCTGGAAGCCAGCCAGAGGTTTGCAGAGCCTCCCTGGGTCTGTGTCTGAGATCAGGCGGCAATGCTAGACAGGGTGTGGAAGAGGCCAGCCCTTCACCTGTTGAGAACTGTGGGTGTCCAGTGTCTGCTGTCACTGGTCTGTGTCGAGTCGAGAGGACACTGCAGCTCTTGTCCTGGGAAGCAAGTGTTCTATGTCCTCTCCCAACGCCTCTTGGGAACTTGTAGCTCAGCCTCCAGGCTCATCTTTGTTCTCCTTCCAGCCCTGATTGGTCACCTGGTTCCAGAGATTTCAAATGTCACTCTTATCTCTGTTCACATCGTCCCTATCCTAAATCTGCACCCCTTGTTCCTTCCTTCAGCCCTGCCACAGACTCATCCCTCAGGCACCCAAGCTGACATGGAGCTCTGCCCACACCATCTCAACGTTTGGGTTAATGAAACCTCTGGAGAGGAGAAGATGGCTGAGTCAGGTGTCCACCCCAGAGCCCTAAACCAGAGTGTCCCACTATTTCAGATGTCTCTGACATTCCACAGAAATAAAAGCCTAATTTCTTCATCTGAACTGTTTCTCATCCTGGGTCTCCCTTTGGGGAACCCCAAATCATCTTTGCTTTTCTGTGCCACCTTCTGAGACAGAAGATCCATCACAAAACCTGGGCTTTGCATCTTTCCAGTGCTGGACAAACTCAGGGAACCAGTCTGGATGTGTCACAGGCCTGGATGTATGGAGGAAGTCAGGGTGACCTCCCCTGATCAATCCCTACACGGACTGATTTTTAAAAATTTATTCTTTTTTAAACGTTTTTATTAGTATGTAATAGTTGGACAGGGGGTTTGTTGTATCCTGGTTTGGTTCAACCCTCCATTATTCTCCCTCTTCACCTTCTTAAAATGGCTTCAACTGTGTTCCAGGATCCATCTTCATACAGGTACAGAAAATACATCAGCCATCGTCACCCTCGTTCACCCTCTTCATTTACCCTCCCCTTCTTTTTTAAACCTTTTATTTTTCGTTTTTCCTTAACATTTTATTTTTGTTTTTTATTAGCACAAATTAATTGCACAGAGGGAGCTCACTGTGATATTTACCTGCATATAATCTGCCTTGTTTATATATTACTATTTCTGAACCCTGCTCCTTCCTTCTTCCTAACAGCCTTTAGTGACTCTCACTATGCTGTCTTCATGCATGTATACAATGTAACTCCTGTCATCCTCAGTGCTTCAGCATCCTCTCCTTTCCCCCTTCAAGCTCTTATTTGACACATAGCAATTATATATGACTGTGGGCCACAGTGTGTTGTTTCAATACATACACACATTGGGTAACAATCAAATCAGGATATTTCACTAACATGTGCATCACCTCAAATATTTATCATCCGACTGATTCATGTAGATGATGTCATTCCCATTTATAGAGCTCTGCGACAGCCCCCAATGGTTCTGCATTTCAAAATGATGTGTGTTGTGTGTGTGACATGTGTGTGTATACACACATACATGTAGAATCTGTATATATGTATGAAATATATATGCATATATTATGTTGGTCCTTTATGCTTTGTTTTTGTTTGTTCATGGTGGCACTGGGGTTTGAACTCAGGTCCTCACTTATGCCAGGCAGGTGCTCTTACCACTTGAGCCGCTCCTCAGTCATGGTCCCACAGTCTCCAATTCAACCAACCACAGATGGAAAATATTGGTAGGAAAAATTGCATTAGCACTGAACATGTAGACTTTTTTCTCCTTATTCCTGAAAAACAGTGTAATGACTAAAGCATTTACACTGTATTAAGTATTTTAAGTTCTCTGGAGATGATTTAAGGAATAAGGGACGGAGGTGTGGCTCCAGTGGTAGAAAGCCTGCTTTGCAAGTGTGAAGCTCTGAGTTCAAAGCCCAGTCCCATCAAAAGGAGGAGGATGTGTGGATTTTGGTATGCAGGGGTGGATACTGGAACAGTCTTCAATGAACATTGTGTAATTTTACGTGTGTGTGTGTCTGTCTGTATGTGTGTGGTGTATACATATGTACTTACATGTATTTGTATGTGCACATATGCACATACACATAGAGAAAATATCAGAATACACTAAATATTAAAATCATCTCTGGATGGTGAGGTTTGGACAACCACATTCTCATTACCCTTTTCCATGTTTTCTAAGTGTGCTCAGTGATCATGTCCATTACCTCTACCGGAAAGAGGCGACACTATTCTAATGAGCTCTGAGACAGAGCAGGCCACCCTTGTGCCCAGCAATCGACAGAGTTACTTTCTGATGCCAATCAGCATGTCACTGGCAGGAACTGAGCCTCGCACTCTGGGACTCGTTAAAAGTTGTTGGTAATGACCCCCACGGGGGCCTGGAAAGTAGGTGACACCTGTGCTCACTTGTTCTCATAGGCCGTGTAATTACGATCAACTTATTCAACCCATCTCACGCTGGCAGGAAAAACAGCCTCCTCCTTAAGAGAAAAACAAACACCAAAGGGAAACAGACCTGGGCTTAGGCAAGAGTTGTGGGAAAAAGTCAACTTGAAGGTACTGCAGAGTTCAACTCTGAAATAGCAAGAGAAGAGTCACCACGGGGCTGTGATTAGCCGTTTTCCTGGGGGTTCTGAGGCTGTTTTTGTTATTGATTGGGTTTTCTTCTTTCTTTTTGACTGATGAGTGATTCAGCTGATGAAGCTTCTTATTCTCTGAGGCCAAGTGAGCAAGTCCCCCACTGTCAGTGGATGAGTTACCTCCCCTGTCACCACCCTGTGTTCTCAGCTGGCTCTTATACACACCTAGGCTCAGTAATGACATTCTTGGAATTGTATAGGAAATACAACTTAATATGTTATTATTTTCCAAATCTAAATATTAATCAAAAGCTTTTTAATTGAAATGCATGTGCTCTTAGGGTTTCCAATGATAGAAGCTTTAAAAACAAAAACAAAACACCAATCTCCCTGTTGGTTCCTCTCCCTGATCTCTCACAGTAACCCTGACACATGAACGCACACACCCATGTGTACATTGGATATGTGTGTATCTGATTTGCAAATGAGACCACACTATGCATATGGTTAGGCGACTTGGGTTTTTAAACTCCATTTATCAATTTGATGTGGAAATGAATAAAGACCTTATTCTTCAATGGATGCTGAGTTATAAGTACAGAGACACAAGCAGCTCTGCACACAGGGTGACTGGGGACAATGATCACACACTGCACACTTTATAAAGCTAGATTTTGAGTGCTTCCGCCCTACACAATAGATGTGTGCAGAGACAGGTGCTTAACCTGGTTTAAACATCATGTATGCATGGACTGAAATATCCAATGGTACTTCATGAAAATGTATAATTTTTATATTTTTGTGTATCATTTAAAATACATTCAGCTTTAAAAGGAGGAAAACATCTTATTCTTTCTCTCTGGTCACTTAATCTTGATTGTATGCATGTGCCTTGGAACACTCTGTGGGTGTTCTCTTCAGTTTAGAGACCATTTCTTTTGATGAACAGAAGCTTTTTAGCTTTATGAGGTCCCATTTATCTATGCTATCTCTTAGTTGCTGTGCTGCTGGGGTTTCATTGAGAAAGTTCTTACCTATACCTACTAACTCCAGAGTATTTCCTACTCTTTCCTGTATCAACTTTAGAGTTTGTGGTCTGATATTAAGATCCTTGATCCATTTTGAGTTAATATTGGTATAGGGTGATATACATGGATCTAGTTTCAGTTTTTTGCAGACTGCTAACCAGTTTTCCCAGCAGTTTTTGTTGAAGAGGCTGCTATTTCTCCATCGTATATTTTTAGCTCCTTTGTCAAAGACAAGTTGGTTATAGTTTTGTGGGTTCATATCTGGGTCCTCTATTCTGTTCCACTGGTCTTCGTGTCTGTTTTTGTGCCAGTACCATGCTGTTTTTATTGTTATTGTTTTGTAATATAGTTTGAAGTCAGGTATTGTGATACCTCCTGCATTGTTCTTTTGACTGAGGATTGCCTTGGCTATTCGTGGCTTCCTGTGTTTCCATATAAATTTCACGGTAGATTTTTCAATCTCTTTAATGAATGTCATTGGAATTTTGATGGGAATTGCATTAAACATGTAGATTACTTTTGGGAGTATCGACATTTTTACTATGTTGATTCTACCAATCCATGAGCATGGGAGATCTCTCCACTTTCTATAGTCTTCCTCAATCTCTTTCTTCAGAAGTTTATAATTTTCCTTGTAGAGGTCTTTCACATCTTTTGTTAGGTTTACACCTAGGTATTTGATTTTTTTTGAGGCTATTGTAAATGGAATTGTTTTCATACATTCTTTTTCAGTTTGCTCATTGTTAGTGTATAGAAATGCTAATGATTTTTCTATGTTGATTTTATATCCTGCTACCTTGCTATAGCTATTGATGATGTCTAGAAGCTCTGAGTAGAGTTTTTTGGGTCTTTAAGGTATAGGATCATGTTATCTGCAAATAGGGATATTTTGACAGTTTCTTTAGCTATTTGTATTCCTTTTATTCCTTCTTCTTGCCTAACTGCTCTGGCTAGGAATTCCAGTACTATGTTGAATAGGAGTGGAGATAGTGGGCATCCTTGTCTGGTTCCTGATTTTAGAGGGAATGGTTTCAGTTTTTCTCCATTAAGTATAATGCTGGCTGTAGGTTTGCCATATATAGCTTTTATAATGTTGAGGTACTTTCCTTCTATTCCTAGTTTTCTTAGAGCTTTTATCATGAAATGGTGTTGGATCTTATCAAAGGCTTTTTCTTCATCTATTGAGATGATCAAGTGGTTTTTGTCTTTGCTTCTGTTAATGTGGTTTATTACATTTATTGATTTTCGTATGTTGAACCACCCCTGCATCCCTGGGAAGAAGCCTACTTGGTCGTGGTGAATGATCTTTTTGATGTGTTGCTGAATTCGGTTTGCCATTATTTTGTTGAGGATTTTTGCGTCAATGTTCATTAAGGAGATTGGCCTATAGTTCTCCTTTTTGGAGGTGTCTTTGCCTGGTTTTGGGATAAGTGTAATACTGGCTTCATAAAATGTGTTTGGCAGTTTTCCTTCCCTTTCTATTTCGTGGAACAGTTTAAGGAGGGTTGGTATCAGTTCTTCTTTAAAGGTCTGATAGAATTCAGCAGAGAATCCATCAGGTCCTGGACTCCTCTTTTTGGGGAGACTCTTGATTGCTGCTTCAATTTCATTTTGTGTTATAGGTCTATTCAGGTGATTAATTTCCTCTTGGTTCAGTTTTGGATGGTCATATGTATCTAGAAATCTGTCCATTTCTTTAAGATTTTCAAATTTATTTGAATATAGGTTCTCAAAGTAGTCTCTGATGATTTCCTGGACTTCCATGGTGTTTGTTGTTATCTCCCCTTTTGCATTCCTGATTCTACTAATTTGGGTTTTTTCTCAACTCATTTTAGTCAGGTTTGCCAGGGGCCTATCGATCTTGTTTATTTTTTCAAAGAACCAACTTTTTGTTTCATTAATTCTTTGTATGGTGTTTTTGGTTTCTATTTCGTTGATTTCAGCTCTTATTTTTATTATTTCTCTCCTTCTATTTGTTTTGGGATTTTCTTGTTCTTGTTTTTCTAGGAGTTTGAGATGTATCATTAGGTCATTGATTTGGGATCTTTCAGTCTTTTTAATATATGCACTCATGGGTATAAACTTTCCTCTCAGGACTGCCTTAGCTGTGTCCCATAGGTTCCGGTAGGTTGTGTTTTCATTTTCATTGACTTCCAGGAACTTTTTAATTTCCTCTTTTATTGCATCGATGATCCATTCTTCATTAAGTAATGAGTTATTTAGTTTCCAGCTGTTTGCATATTTTTTGTCTTTACTTTTGTTGTTGAGTTCTACTTTTACTGCATTGTGATCAGATAGTATGCACGGTATAATTTCTATTTTCTTATATTTGCTGAGACTTGCTTTGTGCCCTAGGATATGATCTATTTTGGAGAAGGTTCCATGGGCTGCTGAGAAGAATGTATATTGTGTAGAAGTTGGATGAAATGTTCTGTAGACATCAACTAGGTCCATTGATCTATTGCATATTTTAGATCTTGGATTTCTTTATTGATTTTTTTATTTGGATGACCTATCTATTGATGATAATGGGGTATTAAAGTCTCCCACAACCACTGTGTTGGTGTTTATATATGCTTTTAGGTCTTTCAGGGTATGTTTGATGAAATTGGGTGCATTGACATTGGGTGCATACAGGTTGATAATTGTTATTTCCTTTTGGTCTATTTCCCCTTTTATTAGTATGGAATGTCCTTCTTTATCTCATTTGATCAATGTAGGTTTAAAGTCTACTTTGTCAGAGGTAAGTATTGCTACTCCTGCCTGTTTTGGGGGGTCATTGGCTTGGTAAATCTTCTTCCAGCCTTTCATCCTAAGCCTATGCTTATTTCTGTCGGTGAGATGGGTCTCCTGTAAGCAAGAAATTTTTGGATCTTCCTTTTTAATCCATTTCATCAAGCAATGCCTTTTGATGAGTGAATTAAGTCTGTTAACATTAAGCGTTAGTACTGATAGGTATGTGGTGATTCCTGTCATTTAGTTGCCTTAGTTGCTTGAAGGTTTGATTGTGTGTACCTAAGTTGAGGTTACTCTCTACTGCCTTGCTTTTTCTTTTCCTGTGGTTTGGGGCTGCCTGTCTTTTCATGGTTAAGTTGGGTTTTACTTTCTGTGTGCAGAATCCCTTGCAGAATCTTTTGTAGTGGTGGCTTTGTGGTCACATATTGTTTTAATTTCTGCTTATCATGGAAGACTTTTATTGCTCCATCTATTTTGAATGATAGTTTTGCTGGGTAGAGTATCCTGGGGTTGAAGTTATTTTCATTCAGTGCCTGGAAGATCTCACCCCATGCTCTTCTTGCTTTTAATGTTTCTGTTGAGAAGTCTGCTGTGATTTTGATGGGTTTACCTTTGTATGTTACTTGTTTTTTCTCTTACAGCCTTCAATATTCTTTCCTTAGTTTCTGAACTTGTTGTTTTAATGATGATATGTCGTGGGGTAGTTCTATTTTGATCTGGTCTGTTTGGTGTCCTGGAGGCCTCTTGCATCTGTATGGGAATATCTTTCTCTAGATTTGGGAAATTTTCCGTTATTATTTTGTTGAATAGATCATGCATTCCCTTTGCTTGCACCTCTTCTCCTTCTTCGATGCCCATGGTTCTCAAGTTTGGTCTTTTGATGGAGTTGGTGAGTTCTTGCATTTTCTTTTCACAGGTTTTGAGTTGTTTAATTAATAGTTCTTCGGTTTTTCCTTTAATTACCATTTCATCTTCAAGTTCTGAGATTCTGTCTTCTGTTTGTTCTATTCTGCTGGATTGGCCTTCCATTTTGTTTTGCAGTTCTGTTTCGTTCTTTTTTCTGAGGTTTTCCATATCCTGGCTGTTTTCCTCTTTAATGTTGTCTATTTTTGTCCTGAGTTCATTTATCTGTTTATTCATCGTGTTCTCTCTTTCACTTTGGTGTTTATACAGTGCTTCTATGGCTTCCTTTATTTCTTCTTTTGTTTTTTCAAATTCTTTATTTTTGTTGTCTTGGAATTTCTTGAGTGTCTCCTGTACATTTTGGTTGACCCTATCCAGTATCATCTCTATAAAATTCTCATTGAGTACCTGTAGTATGTCTTCTTTTAAATTATTCTTGTGGGCTTCATTGGGTCCTTTGGCATAGTTTATCTTCATTTTGTTGGAGTCTGGATCTGAGTCCCTGTTTTCTTCATTCCCCTCTGGTTCCTGTACTAATTTTTTGCTGTGGAGAAACTGGTTTCCCTGTTTTTTCTGTCTTCCCATCATTGTCTTTGGTGTTGTTACTGTCCCTGTCCTGTGTGCAATTAAGTATTTTCTAGCTTGTAATAATAACAATGGTAATATTTAGAATGGAAGGGTGAGCTGAGATGTAAAGCAAGAAGTTAAAGGAAAGGGAAAAACAAATACACAGACAAGAAGGAGAAAACAGAACAAAGTATCAGACAAGAAAGTTTCAAAGGTATAAACAAGGAGCGTTAGTGTACTAATTGACAGTAAGCTGAACAGACATTAGAGAGACAGAGAGAGGATTGAAAATCAAAAATAAAAAAAGATAAGAATAAAAATAAAAAGTAAGTAAATAAAAGAAATATCTATATATAAAAATAAATTAAAATAAAATGAAAAATAGAAAATTAAAAAAAAAACCCCAAAAACCCAAAAAACCACCACGTTTAAATGCAATGAAGTTTCTGTCTTAATAATTTGGGTGTCCAATCCTGGAGATGGTGCCTCAGATGTTGTTCTGTAGTTGTCTCATCAAAGGGACACATAAAGTAGAACAAAACTAAACACACACACACACATACACACAAAAACCCCACCAATTGTCCCAAATTCAAATGCAATAAAGTTTCAGTAAGTTTTTCAGCATGCAGGTGTAATTCAGTTGTTCTCTCATCAAAGGTAGTGAGAAAAAGAAAAAAAAAGAGTCTGGAGACAGTTCTGAGAATGGTATCTGCAGCTATGGCTTGCCTGCCCGCTGCTGTCAGCCTCCTATTGCTGGCAGCATTATTTATGCAGATCTTTGGGGTGAGCTTAGCACTCACCTGGCCCCGCAGGCTTTGTTTACTCAGAGTTCTCCTGTGCAGGAGCCTCTGCTACAAGCTTTCCCCTTTCCAAGCACACTGGGAAAGGTGACACTGCACCCGCATTCTCAGGCCTGCATGTTTATTTACAGTTCATGTGGGAGGTGGGTCTTCCCCCCTCTCCTGTGGAGTTTTCCTCCCACCGCCACTTTCACAAGCTTTCCTACTGTTGATTACTGGGCAGTGCTGCTGCTCCTGCCAGCCGCCATGTTTGTTTACAGTTCACGTGAGAAGTGGGTCTTCCCTCCTCTCCTGTGGAGTTTTCCTTCCTCCGCCACTCTCACAAGCTTTCCCGCTCCTGGTTGCTGGGCGTGCGCCCCCGCTCCCACCAGAGCCTCTCTGGCCTGCCCGGCTTGTTTATTTACAGTCCCGGGAAGGATTCCCTTCCCCCAATCTTCGGCACTCAGTGCGCCCCACCCTCTTTCCCGCATGTTTTTATTGTTCTTATTGCTTATTAGTCAGTTTCTCTTTTTTCCCCGGGTGGAGGTCAGTCTGTCCAGGGGGCTATGCTGCTCTGGCCCAGGCTTGTCTGTGGGAGTACCGTGGTACCGTGAAGCTTACCTGGTCCATGTCTTCCCAAGCAGTCTGGGTGTGGGTGACTGGCGGCCCGGGTGCCCTCCTGGTTTCTCCATTTAACGTGAAGTGGAGATTCTCTGCACTGACTAGAGGTGTGGAGGGGTCAAATTATGCCTCTTCTCAGTGATTTTGCCTGCAAAGTGTGTCTCCAGCATCTCTCCAAGATTTCACTATAGGAGGCTTGCTTTCTGCTTCCTCCCTCTAGCTGCCATCTTGGAATCCTGGTACTGGAGCTTGAACTCATTGCCTTATCCTTGAGCCACTCCACCAGCCCTATTTTTGTGAAGGTTTTTTTTTAAGATAAGGTCTCCCAGAACTATTTTCGGGGTCTGGCTTTGAACTGTGATCCTCCTGATCTCTTCCTCCGGAGTAGCTAGGATTACAGGCATGAGCCACTGGCACATGGCAGGCAGGAGGATGTTGAGTTCAAGGTCACCTTTAATTATTTGATTATTTTTAATTAAGTTAATTTAAATAAACTGACAAGACAGCTGGGGGCAGGATTCAACTGGTAGAGCGCCTGCCTAGCAGGCCACCTAGGAGTTCAAATCCCCATATCACCAAAAGTAAGCCCACGAAGCAATGGGTGAGAACGTGTTTCTGAGAAGGCATTTGGATACTGGAGACTGGCAGTGTCCACTCAAGGGTGGAGCACAGAGGGGCAGGGAGGGGCTGCACCCCATATCGTGTCCTGTCCATCTCTTTATTGCACCCACAACACACCAGTTAATGGTAGTGAGTGTCTTCCTGAGTACTATGAGCACTGAGCAAAGTAATGGACCCCGGGTGGGGATGGTGGGGACCCCAGTGTGCAGCCGGTTGGTCGGAAGTTCCCAAGGCCTTCCTTGGGTGTGCAATGGGGCCTGAGGGGGACAGTGTTCGGGACCCAGTTCCCAGCCTCTGGGATCCAAGTGGGCAGTGTCACAACTGAACTGAATCAGAGGATATCCAGCTTGAGTCCTCTTCAGGACTGGCTGGTGGGGACAAATCCCACCACATTTGGATGACCAGGGTGGCAGGTTATCTGTGTTGTGCTGAGCTGAGAATATAAGCCTCGAAGCTGATCGGATTTCTCTGAAAACCTGGAAAAATGAGGAGCAGAATGATGGCGTGACAAGGAACCCAGGGCCCTGCAGATGTGAATGCTCTGTAGAAACAATTCAATCCCCTAGTCCCATACTTGCGGTTCTAAGTCTGTCCCCCTCTGTCACCACTCAAAATCCATCAGAAGAGGTTTCAGAATAGTACCTAGGGAAAAACCATGTGAAACTCCAATCAACTTCATGCCATGGATCCCAACCCTGACTAGCATGGCCTTGAGTTGCTGTGAGGGACGAGGGTCATACACTGCTGGTTGGCCTCATTTAGATTAGTCTTGGTACCAACTAGTCCACCCACCCTTGTGCCCAACAGTCACTGAATGGCTGGGTCCAGTCCACAGGGGACATCCCAGACATGGTGGGTACTGAAGACCACATGAATGACTGGAAGTATCAGGGACTATCAACACTTGGAAAAATGGGTCAGGAAATTGATGTGACTATTGAATAAGGCAATTGATGAAGAAGAATAAAGAAAACACCAAGAATTCAGAAGCAGTTGTTTCCTATGTAAATCTCAACCTAAGATAAGAATCCAGACGTTCTTTTCCTCCCTGATAAAAATGAGCAATGAAAATGAGGGCAGCACCTTCCTCTGAGAATTTTTGGAGGTGTTCAAAAAATCTTCCAAACCTATGTGGAAGTATCACACAATCACTGCTGGTTCCATGCCCAGTGGCAGAGGGAAATACTCACGTGCCTCTTAGGGTGTCCATCAATGACAGTGGCACCTTAGAATTATAAGGGAGCTGTGTTGGGGTGTAGCTCAGTGATAGAGCACTTGCCTAGCCTGCACAAGGCCCTGAGTTTGATCTCAAGCACCACAACCAATCAATCAATAAACAAATAAATAATAATGGAGCTGAAAAAATTTCTAGGCAAGTACTTTTTTTTTTGGTGATGGTGGTACTGGAGTTTGAACTCAGGGCCTTGGACTTGCTAAGCAGGTGCTCTACCACTTGAGTCAAGCCTCAGCCCCACTGGGTACACCCTCATGTGATATCCTGTTGCCTCTCAACTTCCATAGCTTTCCCGTAATGTCCTCTCCTGCGCATGGTCAATCAAGAGGAAAATCCTGGAGCTTTTTACTGTTGAGATGGAGTCTTGCAAGTCTTTTTGCCCAAGCTGGCCTGGGAACACAGTGCTCCTAATCCCAGCCTTTCTTGGGATGTGTTGTCATCCAAGCTATTAGTTGAAATGGAGTCTCCCTAACATTTTGCCTGGGAAGGCCTTAAACCGAGATCTTCCCGATCTCAACCCCCCAAGTAGCTTCAATCACAGGCTTCAGAATAGCTTTTCTTCCCCTCCCCACCCCACTAACCATCTACAACTGTTAAAACTGTCCTTAGCTCTGAGGTCAGATGTAAGCAGACAGCTGGATTTGGCCCTGGGCTGTTAGTTCACATCCTATTACATTCCACCTTCCACCTCGCTTCAGCTCCTTCTTGCCTCCCTGAGGAATGCATGCTTCTAGACTAAACATCAGAGGTCCTCATGACAAAGCAACTGTCTCCTTTCCTCCCTCTTCTTTCTGCCTTGGTCTCTGAACCCTCCTGCACAGCCCACTAGTTTAACTGGGCCTGGATATTCCTACCTCTGGGCTGTATGGAGCTCCTGTACTTCTTGCAAATCGGAGTTCACATATATCAGTCCTCATCAGGACCAGTTCCTCAGCCTAAGCCCAAAGTTGGGCAGATGGACCTCACCCCATGGTCCATGGTTGCTTCTTTCAAATCCCTTATCTCCCTGCATTGCTCTGCAGGGAATCCCTGCCTTGTGATGTTGCTGAAAATGGTGTAATACCAAAGAACAAAGGAAAATCAGAGCACACAACTGAATACCTAGCTCACATTCTTCTATTATGGGGGGGGTGAGACAGGGTCTTGCTATTTAGCCCAGTCTAGCCTTGAACTTTTGAACTTTTGATCTTCCTGCCTCAGCCCCCCACGTGCTGGGATTAGAGTTGGCACTGCTGTACATATCACTCAAAGACACTTCTTTAAAGAACTGTATTGTGCCAAGTGCCAGTGGCTCACACCTGTAATTCTAGCTACTCAGGAAGCAGAGATCAGGAGAATTGTGGTTCAAAGTCAGCCTGGCCAAAGACTGGGAGATCCTATCTGGAAAAAACCCATCCAAAAAAGGTCTGGTGGAATGGCTCAAGGTGTAGGCCCTGAGTTCAAGCCACAGGACCTCAAAAAATATATATATAGAGAGAGAGAACTGGATTGTCTTTCTTGCCCTCTTTCCCACTGAAGAACAATGTGCCCTGCTTGGACCCAGAGATTAAACTACATACCACGTATCTGGAGATGGCAAAACCATCTCCAACCAGCCCCAGGATGCCTTCTGGAAGAGTGAAATAAACTTTGTGTGGTGTTGGGCATGGAACTCAGGGTTTCAGTCATGCATGCTAGGCAAGCACTTTACCACTGAGCTACACCCCTGGTCCTCAGATCAACTTTCATCTTCTTCACATCACTGTATTTTTAGGCTCTTTGTTACATTAGTTTAGCCTGGATGACCCAGCTAACCAGGTGAAGGCCCTGGACTGCCCTGTGCATCATGCTGGGGAAGGCCACCTGTAGGTGCTCTCGGCAACAATGGAGTCCAGCTTTCCACCTGAGGTCACCTTGGGTCCCCAAATCATCCAGCCCCTGACTGAATACTACCAGTGTGGCCTCCATCCAGGCCACAAAGAATGGAAGACCCATGTTGCTGATCCCTGCCTGAATTCCTGCCCTATAGAAACAGTTGTTGTTTTAGGCCACTAAGTTTTGGGACAGTGTTCTGTGCAGCAATAGCTCATTGGAATGGTTGTTACTGATGTTGGACCAAAGAGAATGTAAAGAAAAAGGGAAGCATTCTGGAATAATAAAATATCTCTTTCAGGAACTTATAAGACATAGGCTTCTACAGCACTGATAACATAGCTTCAAAATATGTAGAAGGTGTAAAACTAATGAATAGAGTAGGTGAGTTATCCAGGTATGGACAACTGCCCGAAACTGAATTAAGAGCCCTCTCACTGGACAGTCTAAAGTCTCCTACCTCCAATGGGTTATAATTTCCCAACCCCACACCTGACCTTACCATCCTTGGTTTTGCCATCCCACTCAAATTCCCACACTAATTAGTATGAAAAAACATTGACTATTTGACAGGATACCGTTTTTCTCTACACTCAGCTCTGCATGACCTCTCCTCACTTCTGCCTGGAGGAGAACTGGGAGGGTAAAAGGATAGGGAACAGCAAACATGCAGGCTGGGGGCATGGCTCAAGTGGTAGAACACGTGCCTAGCAAATGCAAGGCCCTGGGTTCAAACCTCAGTACTGCCCCAAAAAATGAAAATAAAAAGAGAAGCATGCATACTACCTTGGAGAATCTATTCCAGTCAAGACATCAGAGAATGTCAGACTTCAAGGTATTGTTTGGATTATTCAATTGCTGCCATTGTGACTGGGACACCAAAGAATTAGTCCAAAAGAATATAATGACTTTAAGTATACCTCAGGGATATTTCCTGATCACCCCAGAATATCCCAAGTATTACTCAAATTACTCTTGAGCTCATTAATGACATTTTATACTTATTCCAAGGACAAATCAATAAAACTTAAGACACTCCTGCAATAGTTTAGAATAATTCTTCCAATGCTCCAATATTTGTTGGTGAGATTTGGGGATTTAGTGTCATGGTCGTAATATCAGCAAAGGGCGTCTAGAAAGGGCTTCTGAGGGGGAGGAGGAGATGGAGAAGGACGAGGAGCCAGGTGTGGAGACCTCTATGACTTCAGGGTGTCTCCCTCCTTTGGAAAGTCCTTGCTAGGCATTGTCCACACCTGTGGGAGAGGAAGAGGTGTACTTCTGTTGGTTGCACTCACTGTTGTGACCCAAACTGGTTCTTGAGGTTGAGAATGAAGCTGGAGAGGAAGGTCTCTGATGCAACTGCTTTTCCTTTCCTCCCTCCCTCTTTCCTTTTTCATTCTGCCTTCTATTTATTTTCACCATCCATCATTGTCCTTTTCCACACCCATTTCAAGATGGGGCACACTGATGGTGGTGAGTGCTTTCAAGAGAAGGAGAGTGCTGTCAAAGAGTGGGTGGGAATTAGTGGATTTGGGGTGGTGACATATCCCCCAAAGTCCAACAGATGCTCTTCAAATGAATTAGCACAGTTGGAATAAAATTGTGGTGTGGATGGAAGGAGTGCTCACTTCGGTAGCACCTATACGAAAATCAAAGAAGGCTATGGAATTGGGTGAATCCAACTGGAGAAAGGCAGGCAGAGCTGAGGCGTCAGCAGTGGCTGACATCATGTTTGGGTGGGAAGATAGATGTGAAGCCTGTGCTTGGATAATTTAGTCCCTTCATGTTACAAGTATTTACCAAGTGCCTGCTACGCACCACCAATGTAAATCCATTGTGGATGCCCCCCATGGAGCTTAGACTTTATTGAGTGGAGGCAGAGAATTAGAAAATAAACACATTAACCAAAAAGAAGCACACGAGCAATAAATGTGGCCACTCATGGGAAACAGGATGGCAAAGTTATAGAAAAATGTGGATTTACTTTAGAAATGATGGTCAGGGAAGCCTCTGAGGATGAGGTAATCACTGATGGTTTCTGCAGTACAGGAAAAATGTGGCTATGCCCAGTTCTGGACATGGAAGAGATCAGGCCTGGGTGTGCGATCACAACTAGAAACAGGTTGTGGGTGATCTCTGGACTGAATAGGAAATCTCAGCTGGAATGTGAGGCAGAGTCTGAGGTAAAGGAATAGAGCTGAGGGGAGCACTGAGGCCCAGATGGGAATCGGAGTGGAGGGTTGTGGGTGGGACATTGTGACTATAGGTACGGGGACTCATGTCTAACTGTGGGTTCATCCCCACCCTCCTTATCCCCGAGCCTCTGCTCACTCTTCCACATTCCCCATCTTTACCTCTAATCTCCAATTTGGCAAAAGTGTCCATCAGAGTCCTCTTGGAGGCCCGCTGGGTGTGGGAATAAGGGAGCCCATCTAGGAAGAGGAACAGGACGTGAATAGCAAAAGTACTCAGGCCTCCACACACTCAGTTCAGAACTTGGTATCATGAAGCACAGTTTTGTTTCCCTAGTCCTTGGAGTCTTATGGTGGCTCTCAACCAGTGGTAGTTTTTCTTACAGGAAACATTGTACCACATATGGAGACTTTTTTGGTTTCTTTTGGGGGGGGGTTGGTTTTTTTGGTGATACTAGGGTTTGAAATCAGGGCTTCACAATTGCCAGGCAGACTCTCTACTGCTTGAGCCACATCTCCAGCCCCTTTGTGCTCCAGGTTGGCCTGGACCAGTCCTCCTATTTTACACTTCTTGCCATAGCTGTAATGACAGGCATGTATCACCACACCCAGCTCTTTCTTTTGATATAGGATCTTGCAAACTTTTTGTCCAGGTTGGCCTGGAGCCACGATCCTTCCCATCTCAGTCTCTTTAGTAGCTGGGATTACAGGTATAAACCACCACACTCAGGCTGTCTATAGACATTCTGGATTGTCACTGGTACCAGTGTCTCTACTAGGACAATACTACACATCCCGAAATGGCCACTTTTGGTCCCTATAGCCCAAAATTTTCCAGCTATCTCCAAATGGTACCAGAGCCAAGGATAAGAAACCATGACTTCTCTGGACTTGATTATTCCCTTGAGCAGGTAACCATGAGGCAGAGGGTCAGTTCAAGTCATATGCTGTGTTCACAGTGAGCACACTAGTGTCCACACTCTTGAGCCTCTACAATGCTCCCCCTTGAGGTCCAGAATAGGAAGCAGAGAGGAGTTTCAGAGAGATTATTTGGCCAGGTAAGAAGACAATATAACAGGGTGGACAGGGTTCTTGCAAGAAGATTCTGCTAACAATCAAACCAGGACTCATTGCCACTATGTGCCAGATGTCCTAGGAATCCCTTACCGAGTCAGACATTCTCTTACTGAGACAGACACAAAATTATGAGGTCATTTATACCATATGGAGGAATCTGAAGCTTGGAGTAAATACATCACCTGCCCAAGGTCCCCTAGGTAGTAAGTGCCCAGGTGATGGACGGAGTCCACACCCACCAGTTTCCAAAGCCCATGGTGAGCAGGAGGAGAAAGAGGAGACACTGGATTTGGGGGGCCCACTCACTCACCGATGGCTTTCCACAAGTCTAGGATCTCACGAGCAGACTCCCTCTTCCTGCCTTGGTCAGCTTTTGGGGAGATGTGGAGGACTAGGGAGGAACAGGAGAGACCAGGCAATCTGTTAAACGGAATGATGTACAAACAATCCAGCAAGTCTGCAGCGCAATTCACTTGACAGAGCACCACCACTAGTGCTGTAGACAGGGTGCACTTAGCCATACCTACTTACCAGTGAGGAAATTGTAACTCCACAGCTAAGCCACGGCCTCAGAGTCACACACCGCTGCTAAGTGGCAAGATGGGGGCTCGAACCTACCTACATCTTGACAAACTCTCCCGTTCTTTCTGCCCTACCACACTGTTGCTACAGCCACTGAATAAAGCCCAAACTGAACCCCATCTCCAGCAGCACAGGGATCTGGGGGTGTCACTGGCTTAGCAATCACTGAGCAGCAAACAGCCAAATGTACATGAGCCCAAAGAAGATGCACTCAGGAAGTGGGGAGGCAGGGGTGGAGGAAAATAAGCAGGAAGGAACAGCAGATAGTGGTTGCATGGCACCCACTGAGTGCCAGCATCACTCTAACTCAATCCTCCCAACATTCTTATGTGGAGGAGCCATTGTTATCCCCACTCTCCTGGAGGACCAACAGAGATTAAATTGCCCATCAAGCAAGTTGCAGCCTCAGATCTGACCCCTAGACAGACCCTAAGCTCATCCCTCCACTTGGACTGACTCTCCAGACAGATCTGGATATAGATCCATAATGTAAAGTCACAGACCAATGACCGTAGGCACACTGCTGCAGGTGTGGCCCAGGGACAGAGTGTTGAGAGCAGATGCACTCACCAGGTCCCAGAAGGTAGCCGGCACTATTGAGGGTCCAGCCTCCTCGTCCCTGGATGGAGATGAAGACATCACAACTCAGGCAAACAGAGGGTGGCAGGACCCACACGACAGTGACAATGTAGGTCACCTTGCCACTTTGCCACTAGCAGGGACACAGGTTTGCTTACTTCCCATTTCAGCCTCATAAGACAAGTAACTTGGAAAAGGAAGAAAGTTTTAATGGATGTTGGAGTGAGGATAGAATGGTGGCTCCAGGGGCTGGAGGACTGCACTCCACAGGAGCCTGGAGTTAAGAATAAGCTGTTTTGAACTTTAAAATATGTTGAAAGAATAGAGCTCATATTAAGAATTCTTGGCCAGAGGCTGGTGGCTCACGCCTGTAATCCTAGCTACTTAGGAGGCAGAGAATAGGAGGTTCGTGGTTCAAAACCAGCCTAGGCACGTAGTTTGTGAGACTCCCCCATCTCAAAAATACCCAACACAAAAAACAGGGCTGGCAGAGTGGCTCAAGTGGTAGCCTGCCTAGCAAGCATGAGGCCTTGAGTTCAAATCCCAGTACTGCCAAAAACAATTCTCAGAAGAGAGAGAGAGAGAGAGAGAGAGAGAGAGAGAGAGAGAGTGAGAGAGAGGGAGGGAGAGAGAGACAGAGACAGAAACACAGGAAGTATTTGAAGGTGTTGATAGGTATGTTTAGAGTCTTGGATGTGGCAATGGTACCATGGATACACATTTGCATATGTCCAAATCATCAATATGTTACATAAATGTATGCAGTTTTTGTACATTATTATACCTCAATAAAGATTTTTAAAAAGTGCAATACTTGCTGGTTTTGGTGGCTAAATACTGTAATCCTGGTTACTTGGGAAGCAGAAATCAAGAGGATCAAGGTTTGAGGCCAGTCTTGGCAAAAAGTTCACAAGACCCCATCTCAACCAATAGCTGGGCAAGGTCATCACAGCTATTGCAGGAAGCATAAATGGGAGCACTGGGGTCCAGGCCAGCCTGGAGAGGAAACTCAAAATAAACAAAAGTAGTGTAGCAGGGAGGAGGGCCAAAAAAAAAGAAGAAGAAGAAGAAGCAAGCAAGTCTGTGTTCTGATAATATAGCAGTGGGGAGGGGATGGCATAGCAAGGAGATAAAACTTAAAGAATCTAAACATGAGGAAGGTCATATAGCACTGGGTGGGAGGTGAAGTACTCAATAGAGTCATGTGCAACCATAGATGGGTAAACCTTGCCTTTTTGCTTCTGTAACCTGCTTGCTGAGTATATAAGGTGAAACCTGTTTGCTCTTGGGGCTCAGCCTTTGGACGTGAATCCACTTAGCTGCTGCCAGCAGGCTAATAAACATTGATTCCTGAAAAGCCATGGTGTCCCATTTCCCCACTTGAGTATCCCATAACATTTTGGTGGCTCGTCTTGGATTCGGAGGTGTTTTCACCTCCTTGTTCCTGGGACTTGGCATGCCTGGCTTTTTGGGAGAGTGTCCCACCTGTTGATCCGATGGAGGGACTTGCCTCTTCCAGTGCACCAGAGAGCAAGTCTTGGTTGCACAAAGGAACTTGGAGAAGGCTTGGGAACCAACTGGGAGCCCTGCCTATCAGACTGGTGAGAACCCAGTTCGAATAACAGGCCTGCCTTTAGAAGGCAGAAGGGGAGACTGATTACCTCCCAGAGACACCCAAATAACCCTGTCTGGGGTGAAACTGGGTCCTCAGGTTTAGGGAGCAGGGGCAAAAGACACTACCGGGAATTCAGGAGGTTGAGAACCTACTGGGTTTTCTCACCAGCAGGATAGACCAGGATGGGGAACAACACAAGTTAAAAGCAAACACTTTGGGTAAAATGCAAAACACCTCCAGTCTGGGGGCAGGGGGAGGGCGGAGATTGAGCTTTTCTTGGGAAACAGCCACAACCAAGGTTAGGAGATGTAATACAAAAATTCAGTTCCAAAGAGGGAGACTCACAAGAGTTATCCACCATTCCACCCGATAGCCCTCTGGGTATAATAATTCAAAAGTTTTTCTTTTGAGAGTGCACTCTTGTGTGTGTGTGTGTGTGTGTGTGTGTGTGCCAGTTTGCTTAAAGCACTGGGCAAAATTTAATTTGCTCCTGGAATTCCAGCTCATCTTATGTGCACTTGAGGTGACATTTTTTTCTGACATACTCAATTTATAAAACTTTTTTTGTGTGTGTATGATGAGTGTGTGTGTATGTGTAAGCATCTTCAAAATAGTTCTTAAACTGCTGTTGTAAGGTTAATGTGATATTCAAGGTAACAAAGGTGTCTTAAAGATCTCTGTTATAAACTGCTTAAGCTTTTTACATATGAATATGTAAACATCTTGAGAACAGGTCTTATTATGGAGTCATTGTAAAAAATTATTACTCTGTTCTACAGCTACTTTTAAGAAAATCAGTTTTTAAACTTATTTCAATTAGGTCTCACTAGGATGAAGGCATTCAGGGGTTAACACTCTGGCTTAGACCAGAGGAGAAAAAAAAAAGAGAGAAAAGAAAAGCAGGGCCACAGCCTACAGCAGGAATCTTAAAAAATGGGTAGCTAAAAAAATGACCTTAGCCTATAATTCTCTCTTATAATACATGATAATACATGGGTTTATTAACAAATGGGCTTTCTATAAATTGTTTTTATACAAAAAATAATTTCAAGGTTGCTTTCTTTCTGTCTTTTTCATACGAATGGAAGGCTAAGTTAAAAGGATTTATGAGTTATTTTCAACAAGTATGTATATATATATATATATATACATATATATAATTAAGGATATGGGCTTTTTTTAATAAAAAGTAAAAAAAAATTTTAAATAAAAAAAAGGATAAGGACAAGCTCCCCCAGAATATACAAAGTAAGTTGTCATAAAGATACAGAGTAAGTTGTCATAAAAAGATGGAGCTTATAGATGCTTATGTAAGTTAATGAGGTGACTAAAATCCAGTTACATTAAAGGTTTTGTAAGGTCAAAATTTAATGTACTGATGTTAAACTAAAACTTAATTCTTTAACAACGAGGCTATCTTAAAAATATTATATTGTTCTCTATAGCATTTACAAAAAAACTGTCTTAAAAATTTTTTTTTTGTCAAGATAACTGTCAGGAATTTTTGGTGCTACAGGTTAGTCCACAAATTTATAAAAACAACAAGAGTTTACTAAAACACAGAGAAGCAGGAGACAGCTGAGCACAGAGAGTGCTGCACTGATGGTACAAGGGTTGAGACAGATTTACCTATGTAAAGCAAAGTAAAAAAACAAAAACAAAGCCAAAGTATACTCTTGAGAAAGGATAAAGAAATAAAAATTCAAAAAGGAGCACTACACTGAAGATCAAGATGTCCAGTTTTTATTACAGTCAACAGAGAGGAGCTGTTAGTCCTACTCCTTCCACATGGCAGGCGGAGGAAATTTTTGGCCTGGGATGGCCAGCTTGGGCCTGTTATTTTAGAGGGGCTCCATTGACTACAGGTTGGTGGGATCCTGCTGTATGTCATGAGCCATTTGTTAATGTCAACAATCTGGGATGTGATCCCTTATCAGCATCTGAGCCATGATTCCTGGCCATTAGGTTTCCTAACTCCACACTTAGTCCCCATAAATATTTACCTGTGTTCTCTGGTGATTTTTGTCAGGGTTTTAACTACTAAGGTAACTGAGTCATGTTCATTTAAGAGTTTCCCAGAACAGTAGGCTCAGTGGTTTAGTGTTTGCCTAGCATGCACGAAGCCCTGGGTTCAATCCCCAGTACCACCCCTCCCCCAAAAACCAATAACCAGAAGTAAAAGGACTGGAGGCATGGCTCAAGTGGTAGAGCACCTGCCTAGCAAATGCAAGGTCCTGAGTTCAAACCGCAGTACATATGGCACATATGAAATGGCACATATTTATGGTGTATAACATAGTATGTTGAAATCTGTAACTGTGGATGGCCCCATAGGTTAATTAACAGGTGCTTCGCTCATGCTCCCATCTTGTTTTGTGGTGAAAATACTTCAAATCTGTCTTCAGTGATTTTCAGGCCTGGGGTGCTAACAGTCACTGCAGCCACTGTGCTGCACCACTAACTTCTTGAAGTGACTCACTTTGTGTCCTTGGACCTGCATCTGGTAATTACTAATACTCCTGACCAAACAACCAGCGCCAGCCAGCCGCAGCTCAGGCAGCTCCTGGCCTTCCAGGAAGGAAGGCCTTCACGGAGAACTTGGAGGGCCAAGAGGTGAGGTCACCTGCCCAAGGTCACACAGCCAGGGAGTCACAGAATTAGCATCTCAAATTCACCCCCTGTCACCACTGACAACAGGCTCCCTGGGCTACTAACCTGGGCCTGTGTTAGGAAGGCAAGTCCCCCGTCCCACTCTGACATCTACTCAACCAGAAACTTACCTTGGGGTGTTGGTGGGTGGCAGGAGTTTGGTTTTATCTGCCCACCCAATGATTCTCATGTATGCCAAAGTGCTGAAAGATTAGTGTGGCAGGCAACAGCATTTGGAGGCCTCTTTTTAAAAATTTTTTTGCATGTTTAGCACTTTTCATAAGGTTATAAAATGATACATATATATACATAATGTTTTCAATAGTGGGAATGTTTGAGGAGACTGGAGGCTAGGAGGAGGAGGGAGAGGAAGAGAGAGAGAGAGTGAATAATATTAGAATACTTGCATCAGTGTGGGAAGGAGGCATGATGAAACCCACTGAGAGCTGCTAAGTAACAGAGGGTGGGGGAAAGGTAGGGGAGAGGGATAGAGGGTGTTGGATTGATTAAAGTACAATAAATTCGCTGGTGAAATGCCAGGGTGAAACCCCTTTGATCAACAAATGCACAATGGAGGGTGAGTGTCAGGGGAGAGCGAGTGGAGAGGGAGAAGGAGGGTGGATATGGGGATGATGAGGATAGAACAGTGAAACCTGTCGAAATCATTGTAAGTAGGGGATGAGGGAGAATAATGGTGGGGATGAACCTAACCAAGGTACAGTGCAATCACATATGGACATGTCACAATGAAACCCTCTGTACATCAAAGATATGCTATTAAAAGTGTCTTTTTTTTTAAGAAAAGACTCAGAGAAGTGCAATGATTTTACCAAGGCTATATCACCAACAATCTATTTATCTCATTAGCACTTATTGTTTATTTTTTGGGGGGAGCAGAACTGAGATTTGAACTCAGGGCCTTGTGCTTGCTAGGTACGTACTCTACCACTTGAGCCATTCCCCCAGTGTGTCTATCTGATCTGTCTCTTCATTTCCACCACCTGGGAGAAGCAGATGGCCTGCACACTATATTCAGAAAATGTTTGTTGACTGCATTCTAATTCTGATTACAGGGGAATTTCCTGAATTTTTTTTCCTGCTAAAAAGTGGCACGTTTAAAACTGGACTTTAAGAAAGACTGGATTTCTTTCTAGAGCTCCTTAAACCATGGTTTCAAAATATGTTTCTCTCAGACTTACAGGATCTGAGGCTAGATCTCACAGGACGATAAGCTGTATTATGCAGGCATCTTTTTTTTTAGTGGGGGTTGGGGAGTTGGTGCCCAGGATTGAATTAAGGCATCTTTGTGCAGCTCTGAACAACTGCCAATGGTCAGGAAAGTTTTGACTTTGAATAAACTGAATTGTGACCCTGTATTTTTCCTCTGTCTTCTATTCTGCCCCCAGGGTCAAGTTTCTCATATTTTCATGACATTGGCTTGTTCCGTACATCAAGCCAGGAAAATGTTAATGGTTTCCCCAGTATGCCCCAAGGAGGACACTGTTAGCTCCCAGCAATGCAGGAAGGTGTTACCCTGTGGGCTGGTGCAGACACAGGGGTCTCTGACAGGTTCAGCAAGAAGGTGAGAAGGAGTACCATATGGACAGAGGGGGCCATCCCAGGCTGGAAGGACAGGCACAGCTGCAGAACGCTGCAGAGAGAGGCATCAGTTATTCTCCAAAGTGGGTTATGTGCAGTTCTGATGAGAGCATGCTTTATTGTGTAGAACTGAAAGACACACACAAAAAATTTCATACATTTAACGTGTACCACTGGATGAGTTTGACCATCTGCATATACCCATCACTACCATCTCCAAAAATTTCCTTCTGTTCTTGTCTTTGTTTCTGAGACAGGGTCTCACTATGCAGCCCAGGCTGGCCTCGAACTCATAATCCTCTCACCTCAGCTTCCCTAGTGTTCTGTGGTGACTTTCTTTCGGTTAGAACTCATCACTAGAGATCATTCCCCACATTGTCAGCCAAAGGTTCATAGATGTGTCCTTTTGTTATTTTTGTTTCGTTTTTATGGCAGTACTAGGGTTTGAACTCAGAGTCTTGCACTTGCTAGGAAGGCACTCTACCACTTAAGCCACACCACCATCTCCTTTTGTTTTAAAAATTAAAAAAAAACCATAAGTATATCACAGGAAAATAAAACAAGGTGTTTTTGTTTGGTTGGCTGTTGACACAGGGTCTCCTTAGGTTGCCTGTGCTGGCCTCAAATTTGTGATCCTCCTGCCTTAGTCTCCCAAGAGCTGGGCTTTTACAGGCATGCACCATACCATTATCTCTGACTCAAGTTTTTGTTTTTAAAATTTTTTTAAGGAGCTTCATTTTGTACTTAAGCAAAACAAGAGAGCTGGTTGAGGGACAATGCTGAATTAAGTAAGTACAGCCATCCCTGGCATCCTTGGGGAACTGAGTCCAGGACCTCTGTGGATAACCAAATCTGCCAATGTTCAAATTCCTTCTAGAAAATGCCACAGCATTTGCACAGAACCTGAACACATCCCCTTTAAATTGTGTCTAGATGACTAATGACACCTAAGGCAATGCAAATGCTATGCAAATAATTGTCATACTGCATTGTTTAGGGAATAATAATGAAGAAAACGTCTATATCTATTCAGAATGACACAGTTTCACGCCCCTGCCCCTAAATATTTTGGATCCTTGCTTTTTGAATCTGTGGCTTTAGATCCTGTGGGATGTAAGTCTGGATGTAATAGGATATTGAGACCAGGAGAGAGTAGAATAACGGCCACTAGAGGCTGCAAGGGGGTGGGGACAGAGGGGGGTGCCGCATAACAGGTGCCTAAACCCAGGTAGGTAGGAAGACAAAGTTCTAGTGTTCTGCAGCACAGTGGGGTGACTGTAGTTCCAAAAAAACTTACAGATCTTAAAAAAGAACTGGGAGATGGAGTTCAAAACATCCAGACACAAAGAAAGGAGGGGTGTCAAAGGAGACCCAGACTCAAGTTTACCCAAATCTGATGGTTACACATTGTGTCCATGCTCCAAATATTGTCCTGAACAATTATTTTAAATCAATGAAAATGAAGAACATATGTGGCAAACAAAAAGATCTCCACACACACAACTGACCCAGGATTAAGACTCTTAGAGGAATTAACCCCTCTTCTTTCTCTGACCACCCATCACCCATGCCTCTCAGTAACCCCCCCATCACCCCTTGCATGAGATGTCTTCTAGTCTGCTCCCCCTCCACTTCACCCCCATCTGTCCTGTCCCTCTGTCACTGCTCCCTAGTGCCCTGTCGCTAACACCTCATTTCTCTTGTGTCCTCTCCTGTCCCTTCCACTCCCAAGACCCCCTCCTCATACCAGCTCTAACCCCAGCCCTCCTCCATTGGGCCCTGGCTCTCACCTCAGTGAAGTCTGCAGCTTCTTGGGCAGCTTTCTCTGGGCTCCGGTTTTTATGCCTCTGAGGAGAAAGGAGGGGGTGAGGTGGAGAGGGAGTCAGCCAGTGAGGATGGAGGTGGGTGAGGAGGCTCAGCCGCCGAACAAAGCTGCTTCATGGCAGGGAGTGCTGTTCTCTACCTCAGTTTCCCCCAAGACCCTCTAATCCCTGATCCCAAGCATATCTTCCCTTCCTCCTTCTCTGACCCTTTCTGTTGTGTTTTTGGGCTGTGCATCTATTCAATGACTCCTTCGTTCGTCTGTGTCTGCCTTTATTTTTTTGTTTTTTCAGTGGTACTGGGGTTTGAATTCAGGGGCTCATGATTGCTAGGCAAGCACTCCACTGCTTGAGCCACATCTCCAGTGTTTTTTTTTTTTTTTTTTTTTTTTTTTTGCTTTAGTTATTTTTCAGATAGGGTCTCACATTTTTTACCTGAGACTGGCCTGGACTGTGATCCTCGTACCTATGCCTCCCTCATAGCTAATATTACAGCCACCATAACCATGTTCTTATTCTTACTGACAGGCTGGCCTCAATCTCGATTCTCTTGCCTCTGCCTTCCCCGTGCTGGGAGGGCAGGGTAGTCCCCAGGGTGGGTATTACTATGCCCGGCTGTGTATCTGTCTGTTGTGGTTTTTCCCTTCCTCCCTTGACCACCTCCCACCTCCTCTCTCTCCATCTGCACTAGCATATCTGAACCTCTGCACCCCTCCCTCTGCTTCCTCTGCTCCCAGCATCTGGTGTCTCTTGGGTGAGACAGCACTAGGGATGCAGGATGGCCCCCATGACAGCCTTAAGCCAATAGCTCCAAAGGTGAGAACCCCCACAACACCCCCAAAACGGTTCCTAAACATTTATAGGATAATCAATTGTCTTTTGAGATGTTTATTTCTCTCCCTCTTTGCCCCAACAGCAGTCATTTTACTCCTGGCCTGTCCCTCTGTTCCTGAGTTCTCCTCCATTCTGTCTCATTCTCTTTCCAATGAAGGGCTGCACACCCTTTAAGATGCTCTCCAGCTTCCCACTGCTGACCTGGTGCTCCATCTTCATACCAGCCCCACCCCTTAAGTGGCCATTTTGGACAGGCCCCAGCCCTTCTCATCTCAGCTGAGAGAGGAAGAGCCCAGGAGAGGGAGTGGGAGAGGGAGGGCCACAAAGACCCTTGTCCTCAGGCCCCCTTTGTGCTGCCTCAGATCTGAGGGAGGCGGAAGAGGTGGGAGGAAGACGCTCTTAGGGAAGAAAGTGACAAGAAGGTGTAAATGGCTTTGCTGGGAAAGAGGAAGGGAAGGAGGGGTGATGCCCCAGGGCAGGGGACAGGCAGGAAGCGGGGGTGATGCTAACCTAGAGGAGGTTACCTGAGACCACAGAGACCTTACTGTCCTTGGCCAGTTCTGGGAATAGACACATCAGGTCCAAACCTATCTCTCAATCTCTCAGTCTCTCTCTCTCTCTCTCTCTCTCTCTCTCTCTCTCTCTCTCTCTCTCTCTCCCTTCCTCCCTTCTTCCCTCCCTCCTCCCTCCTCCTTCTTTCAGCCCCTCTCCCTCTCTCACTATCTCTTCAAAGAAACCCCTTTCAACAATGAATAGGGACTTTGAAATGAGGGACAGGATTATAAAACAGGTCCTGGGTGGGGTGAGTACTTGTGGACAGGGAGGGTGAATATGGTGGATATACTTTGCATGCTTATAGGAAATGGAACATTGAAACCTCATGTAATTGTTTTAAGTAAGGGGAAGGGGATGAGAGAGAGGTCATGGGGGTGGATCTCACTAAGGCATATTGTAAGCCTATATGGAAATGTCACAATGAACCCCTGTACAACTGACATTTACTGATAACGATGTTTTAAAATCAAAGAAGCCCCCAGCTCTGGGATCTGCTATACCTCCTGACACCAGGAGAGGGAGCCAAACTCAGGCCAGGATGGGCAGCGCTATGGGCCCTGGGCCGCTGACTGTCGCACTTCACAGCACACCTACCTCTGCTTCTTGCCTTCCGCCCTGAGCTTTATTAATGAAGCCAGCGAATTGGGATTTCGTTTTGTTTTACTTTATTTCTTGCAGTACTAGGGTTTGAACTCAGGGTCTCACCCTTGCTAAGCAGGCGTTCTACTTTGACCCACACCTGCAATGAATTTCTGTTTTTAAAAGAAGTGCTTACTGTTTATTACATGCATGCATGAAGATAAAATAATGAAACCCATGGAAAAATGAAAAAATAAAAGGCAAAAGTGAGCCTCGCAAGGATAAGGCCCAGAATTCAAACCCCAGTACCACCAAAATTGTAAACAAAAAAAAAAAAAAGGAAAGGAGAGAGGGAGCAGGTAAGAAAGGGTAAAAGGGGTGAATTTGATCAAAGAACATCATATGCATGTGTGGAAATATCACAATGAAACCCCTCTGTACAATTAATAGGTGGTAATTAAAACAACAAAAACAAACAAAAAGACATACTCATGATTTCTGGGTCTTCTTGCCAGAGGTCAGTTTAGGACCAGGGATGTTCTTTATCCTTTTCAATACCATGTCTTCAGTGCTCAGAATTAAAATGAAGCTGGGCACACCGTTTGTGGAACCTCATCTTTGGCTATCACTGGCAAGAGTGACATTGCTTGTGTCCCACCAAAGAAAGCCATAAGTACAAAGCTCAAAGCCACAGGAGGACACTTCACACAGATGAACAGGACTTACCAATGGCTCTTGGCTGGAAAGGAGGGACTCCTGAGTGGATGGGGGAGGTTTCCATCTACCCCAACAGTTTTTGTCTGTGTGTGGAAATCTTAACCTCTCTGAAATCATGGCTAAGAATTGTTTTCCTCATCCCCATCCTTCCCCTCTTCACAACCGACCTCTGCTGAGAACACCCAGGGCCAGCTAAATGACCAAGAATCCACCCTGTTCCTTTCCCATCAAGTACTCAAGAAATGAGACAAGGGGATGTAGTCTGTCCCCAAATAATAATGTATGTCCAGCGCCTGAAGGAACAAGGTTGTAAATTCAGAGACAGAAGGAGAAATGGGAGGGACTGAGTTGGGTTTTGCTGTTTTGTGGTCGTTTGGGTGGTGCTGGGAATCGAACCCAGTGTCTTGCACATGCTAGGTGAGGGCACTACCTCACCCTAGACCTTGAATTTTCTTTTTATCTTCTCTCTTCCACTTTAGAAGTGGAAAATGTGCATAAGGCACAGAAAGTTGAAGGCCAAACATTGGCTACATAGTGAGACACTGTCTCCAAAAAAAAAAACCCCAAAAAACAAAAATCAGAAAAGAAAAAAATGCATATGATGGCGTGGACAGGACAGTGAGAGATAGGTGATAGGTAAAGAGATAGATTATAGATGATGGATAATTGAAAGCTATATAGCTAAATAATGGTGCAGGACCTTCATCATGAGTTAACATAAGTATTTAGAACTGTGCCTGCTACTTAGGGAGTACTCCAGAAATAGGGGAGGTGGCTAGTTAGTTATGCTAGGGCTAGTTAGTTAGCTATCTTTTAGACATCTGCATGGATGGGTGGGCAAATGGATAAAACAGAAAAAAACACAAAGAGTTAGAGACAGTGTTTGCATCTGAGATCAGATTCTTGCTGGGCACTATGGTTCATTCATGTAATCCTAGCTACTTGGGAGGCTGAGATTAGGAGGATCAGCTCAGGTAAATAGAGACACCCTCATCTCCAAAATAACCAGAGCAAAATGGATCTGGAGGTGTGGCTCAAGCAGTAGAGCACCTGCTTTGCAAATGTGAAGCCCTGAGTTCAAATCCAGTCCATTCGTGCTGCTCTTCAGAGTTTGGGGATGGAATAAACATTTTCGGGGTGAAGCTGAGGGATGATAAGACATCGTGGCTTCTGCGTTGAACCTTTACTGCACACCCGGGTACTGTGCAAACGGCTTTCCACAGATTATCTCATTTAACCTGCAAAGTTGCCCTATAAAATAGGTGCTACCATGGCCCTCCTCTTGCAGAGGGAAAGGTAGGTTCTGGAAGTCCAGAAAACAGCTCAGAAGAGACAATCTGAGGTGAAGTCCAGCCACACGTCATTTTACTCATTGTCATTTCCATGTTCAGTCACATGAAGCCAGCAAAAAACATCACATATTCCCACAGATTAATTCTTTAGGCTTAAGTCCCAGAAGAAAAAGGAGCTCACTCGAAAGTTATGAACATTCGGGGATCTGTAGTGAATTTCCAAATAAACTTTCAGCAATGCAAACCCATTTTCGCTTTCACTCACAGAAGAGAAAGGTTTCCATCTTGATTCTTATTTCAGTTTTATTTACTTATTTTGGTGGGACTTGAACTCAGGGCTTTGCATTTTCCAGGCAAGCACTTTACCACTTGAGCCACACCTCCAGTCCATTTCACTCTGGTTATTTCAGAGATGAGGGTCTCAAAAACTATTTGCCAGTCTGGCCTTAACCCACAATCCTCCTGATCTCTGCCTCCCAAGTAGCTGGAATTACAGGTGTGACCCACCAGCACCTGCTTTTATTTCACTTGACATTAAAGTGGATGTACATTTTCTTATCAGAATTCTCTAGTATAAGATGATTGAAAATTAAAGATAAGCCAGCTATTTCATTGTTTATTTTGAATTACTTTGTTACTTTTTTCTCTTTTTGGTGGCACTGGTGTTTGAACTCAGGGCTTCACAGTTGCTAGGCAGGTGCTCTTACCACTTGAGCCACTCTGTCAGTCCATCATTTGGAATTACTAGTGTACTAAATTACCTTTGAATGCCCAATTATAATAATTCAGCAGAGTTAAGCCTATTAACATATTATTTATTAATACATTAAACAATGTCAATGAACTTGAGTTATATTCCCTTACATTTGTGTATAGCATTAAAATTTACTATTGATAACAGAAAGAACCTTGAATATACATTGTAAAAAATATAAACTAAAGGTCAGGTGTGGGTGGCTCGCACCTATAATCCTAGCTATTCAGGAGGCAGCGATCAGGAGGATTTTGGTTCAAGGCCATTCCTGGCAAATAGTTCATGAGACCCTATCTCAAAAATACCCAACGCAAAAGAAGGGCTGGTGTACTTCCTCAAGTGGGGCAATGGCAGGTGGGCAAGAAACAAGGTAGGAAGTCACTGTCTACTTGCCCAGGGAGACAGGAAGTTTCTTGTGGGGTGGTGAAGATGGAGAGAAGGGCTGGTTTTGGGATATATTTCAGAAGATGATTCAGGAGCAGGCAACTGTTACCTATGGGAGCACTAGCAAAGTTTGGATGAGGACATTGTGGTGGTGACCCCTTCCCACAGTGAGGAGTGGAGTGGGGTTCAGGCCTGGTGTGGGGGACCAGTGGCTGGAACTCTGACTGGGGCAAAAAGAGGGGGAAGGGAAGGAGGCACAGGCTGAGGGGACAGAAACATCAACTGGCCTCTATGGACTTGGACAGATGACCCTGTGCCGGGGCCCAGGAGATGAAGAAGGAAGGAAATCATCACTGTGGCCCAATTGGGCTGTGGCTACTGGGATGTCCCTACAAGGACCCTTAGGGGCCACAATCTCACCGCTCAACAATAAAAGCAGGAAAGTCATGGCCTAGGCTCCAGCCACAGTCCAGATGTCATTGTCTGTGGTGTCATTGATAAACAGATTGTGGAAGTGACAGAGATGGGTAGATATGGTGGCACTGTCTGCAAACCAGCCCCATCAGCACAGACACCTCCTAACCCTCCCTTCCCAGCCAGCACTTCTGGACTGTGCAAAGCCTTTCTTTTGAAAATTTAGTTTTCTTTTCCCATTCCTAGTCTCACACTCTGTCCTCGGCAATCACTAATGTACTCCTGAATTTTTACTTTTACATCCTTTTTCTCTTTTTTATTAGTGTATACTACTTGTACCAAGGGCTCTCACTGTGAGATTTCCATATATGCACATTAATGTTCTTTGATCCGATTCACCCCTTCCCCTCTTTTAGAGCAATTTTTAACATGTTTCCTTTTCCTATTTTCATAAAAATATATGAAGTACTTTGGTTATATTCACCCCCCCCTTCAGTCTCTCACCTTCCTCCTCCCTCTGGTTCTCACCCTAAAACAGTCCCCTCCCCCATTCTAGAGTCATGTCTGTTTTAGGTCTGGATTCCACATGTGAGCGAGATCATGAGATATATGCATTTCTCGGTCTGGCATTTTTCACTTGACATGACTTTCAGCTCCTTTTTCTTTGCTTTTTTTTGGTGGTAGTGGGGTTTGAACTCACGCATACTGGGAAGGTACACTACAGCTTGAGCTACGCCCTCCTTTCTACAAGGCGAGAACCAGTCCCGACCACCAGGTGGCAGCCTTGCTGCAGTGCACCTATACAAACAATTGTGGAGATAGTTGTCCTTAACCAACAGCGTTTCCTAACCCACCTCCCTAAATTCCTGCCCCAGCCCAGACTCCACGGTCCTGCCATCTTTTCACAAATTTACCCTTCTTTGCCTAAGAAGTATAAAAGCACCCAGCGAGGGCCGTTTCTTTGGATCCCACAGAGATAAGTAAAACTTGTACACTTTCTTGCTCATCTGCCTCTCGTTGATTTGATTGCCAGCCCAGCCCTAGATCCCTCCAGGATGGGCACTGAGGACCTCCAGCCTCCCCTGCACTGGCAGCAGGGGTGTGGAGGGCCGAGTGGCAGAGTATAGGCAGATGCCAGGACACCAAGGTCAGCACTGGAGCTACACTATGGGGAGTTCAGCCCAGAGACCCCGCTCCCCTCCCAAGGCCAGGCACCTACTCCATGGGGTTACCTCCTGGATAGAAGGAATCACCCTGGACTGCAGGGTACTGCTGAGCTGGGGAAGGCAGACACTGTAAGGGAGCCCGCAGAGCTGTCCCAACCCCTCCTTCACAGAGCCAGAGGATTGTCTTGGCAAAACTGCCCACCCAAGAGACACTGGTACTTAGGGGTCCCCCGATGAAATGCAGTGACCTAGCTGTAAGGATGAACAAAAAGCCATGTTAGGATTGGACCCCCTACTCTTGCAGGCAGCTTACTAGCGCCTCACCACCTCCTGGAAAGACCATTATATCTAGCCTCAAGGAAATGACAAGCTACCACCTCGCCAGGGGGTACCAAGCCGAGCACCTTATCTACCTAGTTACCACTTGTCTCCTCTAGCTTCCCCTGGCATGGTTGACTCCACTCCGGAAGACTCTTCCCACCCAGCGGAAAATTTTTCCGCTCCAGACCACTCCCCCGAATCTACTCCACGTCTGTAAGCGGCTGTGGGCTGCAGCTCTCTTGCTGGGAGCCGCTTCCACAAGGTTCCTTCCCCAACAATAACTCCATGCACTGGCATTTGATCGTCTCTCTGCCTCTTCCATTTCTAATACTAGCTACAGCAGTAACTCAGAGAAGGAGGTGGACAGACAACTGGGGAATGCCTGAACCCGCGCCTCTCTCCAGCTCGGCAGGATGGAAGCGGAACGGCCGGGAATTGTGCTGTGTCCCAGCCGTGCGACCCAAACGCGCAGTGCGACACAGGAGAGCTTCGAACTCGTGCAGTTAGACACTTTTATTACTCTCGATGCTGGTGAACTGTCAGGGACGCGCTTCTGGGACATCTCATCGGGCGCCTGCAGCCTTGCCCCTGGTATAGTTTCTCAGAACCACAGCCCCCCTCTTCCACGTCCCCACTGTGTCCTGGGAGAGAGACAAGACCCACACCCTTGTCCTCAGCCTCCCTTCATCCAGGAGCCTCCGCTCCTTTCCGGGGCTCCTTTCCCACATGGGCCGGGTCCTGGGCCGGCCTGCGCTCCTGTCGGGGAAAGGTTGGTGGGATGGAGGGGGGCAGTGAGGGGACGCCGTCACTGGGCAGGAGAACCGCACTCAGGAGGGGTAAGGGTCGAGGCCTCATAGGGAGGGAGGGCAGGGCAGGGGTGGTAGCAGGGTGGCCGCAGGCCGACTACCCCAGCGGCCAGGGCGGGAAGGCGCCGCCGCCCTCGGGGCCTGGTGCCGCGGTCCCCTGGCTGGCTGCCGCCCGGCCATGGATGCGCTGGTGGCGCAGCACGTGCTCGCGGCGCCCGAAGCCCTTGCCGCACTGCCAGCAGGCGAAGGGCCGCGCGCCAGAGTGCGTCTTGCGGTGGCGCACCAGGTGCTCACGCCAGTAGAAGGTCTTGCCGCACTCGCAGCACGCGTGCGGCTTTTCGCGCGCCGGCAGCGGGCGCAGCGTGAGGCCTGGGCTGCCGGGGTGCGTGCCGCGGTGGCGCCGCAGGTGCTCCTTGCGCCGGAAGGCCTTGCCGCACTCGGGGCAGGCGTGAGGCTTCTCGCCGGAGTGGCTCTGCCGGTGGCGCAGCAGGTGCGCTGGCTTCAGCGGCGTCTTGCCGCACTCGGGGCAGGACGCGGCGCCTGGGGCTGCCAGGAAGACGGGCAGGCCGGGCGCCAGCGGGGCCGGCGGGGGGCTGCCCGGTTCCTGCTTGTAGGGCCGCGCGGCCAGGGCATCCCCGGTTGCCGGCGCCTCCGACTCGGGGGCGGCGGCTCCTGCGGGGAAAGGCGCTGGGTCAGGCAGCGCAAGCAATCGGAGGGCAGGCAGAGCCGCTCACGGCTCACAGAGGGCCACCCACCATCTGTGCTAGCTGCGCATTAAAGAGTCCCGAGCTTGCGCCCGGGAGCACGGGGCGGGAGGAAGGCGGTACCCAGTGAAGAACAGGAGGATGAGTGCAGGGGAAGGGGACAGATGGACACATGTGTGAGGAACGATAGGCAAATAGAGGGATGTGAGACCAAGAGCTGGGAAACTGACAGACAAGTAGGAAAGGATGGGTGGGCTGACTACGTGGAAAAGGCTGGGTGGTGTCTGTGGATCTTGGCAGACAGGTAGGCAATGGGCTGGAGGGGCAGTCAACTGGGTGACAGAGGAGCCTTTGAGACCCAGCAACCTAGACTTGGTCAGTTCTACATCATGAGCTTAGGTGATCATCTTCTGCCTGGAAGCACTCCTCCTCTCCCAGAGCTGGGTCTTGCATCTGTGTCCCTGCCATCCCTGCAGAACCTCTTCCTGCATACAGCCAGCATCCCTGGCTGCTGCCCCACTCTCTTTTTTTCTGAAGAGCCATGGGAGGAGCCCTCCTCATCTTTACTGTGCAGTTTGGGCAGTGCTGACCTCACAACTAACTCAAGGCAGGCACATGTGCCAGGCCAGGCATCACACCCTGGCCAATGATACCAGGGGGCTGAGAGGAACTGGGAGGGTGCTCCTGAGACTTGGGGAGGTGGGGACTGGCTATGTGGAGGGCCACAGCTTTGATATCTGCAGTTGCAAAATGCAGGTAAGAATGACTCATCTCATTTGGCATGGTGGTGCACACTTGTAATCCCAACAGTTGGGAGTAGAAGGCAGAAGGATCTCAAGTTCAAGGGCAGCCAGCTACACAGAGAGACCCATCTGGGAAAAAAGGCCCCATCTCTGGAAGAACCACTGTGGGGTTTTGGTGCCCGCCTCACACCAACAAGCCAATACTTGTCACTGAGCACTCTCCATCCTGTGCCTGATGTGAGGGCTGGGGACATGTCTGAGTCATCCGAGACTGGTAAGGGCAGGAGGTCAATCCCTGCCTGGCCTGGGAGTCATGGAGTCCCAGTGCTGGGTGTCCCCAAGAGAAATGTGGTAAGGGGTAAGTTGCTCACCTAAGGGAGTCATCCCACTATCCTCCTTTCCAACACTGACCCCACAACCTTCTGCCAGGTCCCGGGATGCCTTCATTGCTGACAACCGATCTGGGGAGGTCGCTGGGCCCTGAAACGAGACATCACATCCCAAATGGAGAAACTGGAGTGATAGTTGTTATTTTTCTCCCTTTCCTCCCTACCTTCAGCCAGTCATCACAGCCCCTCTGTGCAGTGGGGGAAGCTGGCCATGTGTTGGTGGACACTCAAGCCACCCTACAGAAAGGCCCAAGGGCAAGGATCTGAGGCTTCCACCCCCCACAGTGCCAGGGAGCTACCTTGGAGGCAGATCCTCCAGCCTCTACCGCCCCCCCCTCTCCCAACACCGTAACTGATCTGAGGGCCCCTGAGTCAGATACACTTGCCCAAGCTAGTCCACCTACTGACCCTCAGCAGCTTCCTAAGCTGATAAGTGTTTCTAGTTTTAAGCTCCTAACTCGAGTCATTTTGTTAAACAGCAACAGATAACTCATACATATGCTTTAAATCTTACTTTAGCTTCTCGATGCCCTTTGTGTAAACTTCAGGAGAGGACATAAACGCTATGTGTAGCTCAGAAAAACACAAAGTAAGATCAGAACCAGAGCTTTTCCCAGAAAATACAGAAGACACCTGCTGAGCTGGATGGTACCTGGCAGGAAGCCCCAGGTTCAAGAAAAAAAGTTTCTTTACACTGTCATCATCATCCCTTAAAGTTTACACCCCAGGAAGACAGAACTCCTCAGGTGCTCATGGGTGAGAGAGGAGCTGGAGTTGAGTGGTCATGTCACATTTTACCTGTTTTAGGCCCTTTGGACTGTGGCCAGAGATGGCCTGCTTCATGAGAAGCAGTCCCAGCCTGTTCTGAAAGCACAAGGGTCCACAGTTGCCTGGTCTGGGTATGAGGTGGCAGGACGGACAGTTTAGTGGTCAGCTCTCAACCTGGTAGACTGTGAACCGGTTCCTGACCACTCCAGCAGCTCTGGGAGTTGTGGGCTATGGGCGCTGTCCCCCTGCTTGTTCCTGTGATGGCCCCAGACCTTGAAAATCCTCTGGCTCCACCTGTAGCTGGGCCCCTGCCTTCAACTCTAATCTCAGGCTACAAAGTCTCTGTACCTTATTGGTAGGTTTACCAATGACAGGCCATCCTTGAGTATCTGAGTTAAACCCCACCTAGCTGCAAAGTGTCAGTCCATCAACCCCTGGCTGGATTCGAGTAGCTCAGATTTCTACTTGGGATTCTTCTGTCTAGTTCCAATGAGACAGGTCTACAACATTTGCTTTCTTGGGCTATCCTTATATAGCTAGGTTGGATTGGGGGGAAGAGGGTTCACAGCCTTTAAAAATAAGCTGATTGTGTTCCTCTTTTTTTTTTTGGAGGTACTGGGGTTTGAACTCAAGGCCTACACCTTGAGCCACTTCACCAGCCCATTTTTGTGATGGGTTTTTCGAGATAGGGTCTCTCAAACTATTTGCCCAGGCTGGCTTAGAACTGTGATCTTCCTGATCTCTGCCTCCTGAGTAGCTAGGATTACAAGTGTGAGCCAGTGGCACCTGGCACTGTTTGTGTTCTTAATTTGTAAAATGTAAAAATAATCCATTCCTTGGAGATCTGGCAAACACACAGGACTGTTGGGGCTTGATGTCTTTTTTTTTTTTGAACTCCACCACTTGAGTTAGTCCACCAGCCCTTTTTTTGTGATAGGCTTTTTTCAAGGTAGAGTCTCTCAAACTATTTGCCTGGGCTGGCTTCAATCCTCCTGATCTCTGCCTCTCAAGTAGGTAAGGATTACAGCTGTGAGCCACTGGCACCCAGCCTGCCTGGCCTGATGCCTTTTTCTGGCTGTCAGACTCCAGATCCTCTGCTTCTTCATGAACGTATTTTTTTCCTCTAGGCTTCACATGCCTGTGTAGGTTGTACAAACCCCAGCAGAGCCCAGTGTCCAGGCTGCACTGGCTTTTACCACCAATGGTCATTTGTCATCTCATTCTGTTCCCGGGCAACATGCTAATGGTTTGTGCTGAGTTGTTTAGTTTTGTTTTTTTAATGCAGCACTGGGTTTGAACTCAGGGCCTGCACTAACTAGGCAGATGTTCTACCACTCTACCATTTGAGTCACGCTCCCCCCTCCCAAACCGCCCCCAAGCTCTCTTATTCTTCTCAGAGAACAAGTTTTGGGCTTTGTTGCTCAACATGCCCTGACTTTTTTTTTTTTTTTTTTTTTTTTGCTAGTTTCTGCTTTTACACTTAGTTATTAATTTGTGCTATTTTCCCATGCGCTGCCTCTGGAGCCCCAGAATTTCCCTTAATTCCTGACCTCAGCCAGACTGACCTGGGCACTCCCCCTTGTTGTGCTAACTGGGCACTGGCCATTGCTGCTTCTTCCTCTTTGCAGCTCCCTGGCCCACCCACCAGCCTTTCTTTGGGTTTCCCAGGCTGGCACACACCCTGCCCCCACTGTCTCAAATAATCCTCTCCAGCTACTGTATGCTGAGACCAGAGCTGAGTGACTACAGGCAGGTCATTTGATCTCTCTGACCAGATCATATTCTCTCTCAACAGAAATGGGGAGGCAGACTGTGCCCTCCCCAGCTTTGTCAATGGTGCATGTCAAGACAGGGCAAGGGTTATTTATTCCCTCCAAAATAAACATTTTCTTAGCACCTACTCTGTTCCAGGGGCTGTGTTAAGCACCAGGCACACATTAGTGAACAAGAAACAAAGAGCTCCTCAGTAAGGCCAAGTACACATCCAACTAGAGTTGGCCACACCATCAAAAGGAAACACATTAGGGCTGGATATAGCGATACATGCCTGTAATCCCAGCTACTCATGAGACAGAGGTAGGGAATTGAGACCAGCCCAGGCAAATGTTAGCACTAGATAGGGATCTGACATACAAACTAAAAGCAAAAAGGCCCAGGGTGTGGCTCAAGTGGTAGAGTGCTTGCCTAGCAAGTGTGAGGGTCTGAGTTCAATGGAAGGAATTTTTTTATTCTACTAGATGTATACATTAACTGGGTGCCAGTGGCTCACACTTGGGAGACTGAGATCAGGAGGACTGAAGTTCGAGGCTAGACTGGAGAAATAGTTCATGAGATCCCATCTTTAAAATAACCAGAGCAAAGTGGGCTGGAGGTGTGGCTCAAAGTAGAGCACCTGCTTTGCAAACTTGAAGCCCTGAGTTCAAACCCTAGTCCCACCCAAAAAAATTAATAAATAAATAAAAGTAACTACCACCCACTTTTACCATCCTTACCTCAAAGCACATTTTAAAGCCACAGAAAGAGGCAATGAACTCAAAGCAGTAACAACTACTCACAGATGTGGCACCTGTGTGCCAGGTCCAGGTCCTGTTCTGAGCATATTCCTATACTGCCTTGTTCATTCTTCCCACCACTCACCCAGAGCCCCTCCAGCAGGGCCACCGCCTCCTCGCCGTTCTGGGGCCGCCGGCTGCACACCCAGGCCTGGACCTCAGCAGGCAGCGCGCTCAGGAACTGCTCCAGCACCAGCAGCTCTAGCATCTGCTCCTTGCTGTGCACCTCAGGCTGCAGCCAGTCGCGGCACAGGGCACGGAGCAACCCCAGTGCCTCACGGGGCCCAGATGCATCCCCCAGGTGGAAGTGGCGGAACCGGTGCCATGGCGAGCCCAGGGTCAGAGTCTCCACTGACTGGCTCTCCTGCTTCACGGGTTGGGGCACTGGGGCCTCCATTGGGCCTTCTGGGTCAGGTGGGCAGCACCTGCAGGAGAAAGGATCAGAGATATAAGGGCCAGCCTGGTTTTCCTGAGACCCATGTCAAAAGCAAGCAGCTGTGGAGTCCCAGGCACAGCTGGAGTGAGCCATTGCCCTGTGCCTTGGTTTCCTTCCCAAAGATGAGCTGCCCTTGCCTGCCTGCTCCCTGGCCAAAGGCAGGACGGGAGCCCTAGAAGGCCCACTCTAGGGGCCCACTCTAGTGCTGATGAAAGGGTGGCTATGAGCCCCTCCTGACATTCCTAGTTCTGCCACCAAGACATCAACTTTTTCTCTGAAGTACTAGAGAGGTCTACCAGCATTGGCTTTCTGTTGAAACTCCTTGTTTTCAAACTTAATTAAATTAAAATTTTAAAAAAAAATTCCCCTCCTAGGTCTGAAGGGACTCAAATCCGGGCCCTACTCCTTCCTGGGGTGACCCCAGGCATCATGGTAACTTAGTCACCTCCAAGCGCCTTCCACAGTTTCCTTGTGAGGATTAAACAAGAAAACATAAGAAAGGCAGGGGGCAGAGGTTCAAGCCTGTAATCCCAGCTACTTGAGAAGTGGAGATCAGGAGGATCATCGTTAAAGGCCAACAGAAAGTAAGACTCCATCTCAATAACAAAAAAGATGGGCCTGGTGGTGTGTGCCTGTAATTGCAGCTAGAGGAGGCATGAGTAGGAGGATTGAGGTCCAGGGCACGCTGGCCAGGCAAAAATTCAAGATTTTATCCAATGAGCTGGTGGAGTGATTGAGCGGTAAGGGCTCCTGCCTAGCAAATGTGAGGCTCTGAGTGTTTAAACTCCAGTGCTACCAAAAGAAAAAAAAAATCCTATCCAAAAAATAACGAAAGCAACTGGAGGTATAACTTAAGTACCACATTTAAAAAAAAAAGAAAGAAAGAAAGAAAAGGGCTCCAAATAGGGCCTGGCAGGTAACAAGAAATATGAGTTCCTATCAGAATTGTCATTAAGGGGCAGACACTCCAGGATGCCACCAGAAGCCACACCCCGGCCTCTTCTCATGAATTGCTGTGGATGGAACTGTGTCCCAAATTCATGTGCTGCTACCTAACCCTACTGTGATTGGTTTGGAGATGTGGTTTTAGGAGACAGTGAAGGTTGAACAAGGTCAGAAGGATGGCACCCACCTGGCACAGAACTGTGGACTTTCAGGAGGAAGGGAGCTATTTCTCCCTTTCTGCCAATGAACCCATGGCTCTCTGCAAGGGGAAGGGGCCCTGGCCAGCCACCTGGCCACGCTGGTACCCTGACCTCCCACTGAGAGGTAAGTTCAGCTCAGGCCTTGTTATATCTGGGTGGTGTGAAACAATTTACTCCTTGGATCTGGAGGCTAAAATCTGAGATCAGAGTACAACATGGTGGGCTGTGTCCCTATGTGGTGGGGACAACCATCCCCAGCTGTCCAGGGACAATTCATAAGGACAGACATCCCTGGTTGAGAGCCACTGGCCCAGTGGACAAATATTGACTGTGAGGCCTGTGTACCTACCAGCTATGTGTCCTTGGACAAGGTGTGACAGCACCTTTACACACTCTTATCCATCTCCATTCCCTTGGCTGTAAAATGGGGAGGAAAAATAACACTGGCCCAATAGTGCCAGTGAGAATTGATACATACAAGGAAAACAAAAGGCTGAGAAGGACATCTGCAATTATCCTAGGCAAATCAATTCAGTGTTCACTACCATCATGACTTTGTCTTAAGTCTCTTGTGGAGAACTAGGACAAGATGCTGGGAAACACATACCCAGAATAAAATACAGAAACAGTCAGGCAATGGTGGCTCATACCTGTAATCCTAGCTAATTGGGAGGCTGAGCTCTGGAGGATAGAGGTTCAAGGCCAGTTTGGGCAAATAGTTTGCAAGACCTCATCTCCAAATAACCAGAGCAAAATAAGAGTGGAGGTGTGGCTCACGTAGTTCAGCGACTGCTCTGCAAAGCACAAAGCCCTGAGTTCAAACCCCAGTCCTGTCAAAAAGAAAACAAAAACAAAACTACGTAGACATATGCATGTACGTAATGTAATTAGAAAAGGCATAGGCGTTCAAGTAGGACAAAAAAGAGGGTGAGTCCACCGGGAAGAAGCAACTTCTGCCGGTCATGGCAGTCTCTAAAGCCCTTCCTGCACATTAACCAGTTTAGTCCCGTGCAACAAGCTCACGGCGCAAGTGCTCTTAACCGGGAAGGAAATGCACAGGGCAGCGATGCTTGTCCTGGCGAATGTCCACTCTACAAGGTGGAAGCACACATGCGAAAGCACATAAGGAGAGCTGCCCTCCTCTGAACCGCTCCGGAAAACGAAGTAGGCCTGGCGCTCCGGACTCCTCTGTAGGGTCGGGTTCCCATCCGGCTTCAACCCTACACCGTCTCCAGCATTCCCGTGACCCCACTCCCGCTTCCCACGCCCTCCCAGCGCCCCACCCAACTCCATGTCTACGCTTCCACCTCCAGGACCCCCGAAGCCTCCGGTTCCCGGCCCGCCCCCAGCCCCTCCCCCTCCCTTCCTTTCTCCCTCCCCCTCCTAGCCCCCTCCTCATCCACTCTACCAACTCCCCCATCCCTTCCTCCTTCGCCCCCGCCCCGCTCCCCATGGTTTGTCCGCCCCTAATCCCCCAGTCCCTCCCTCCTTTCCTCTTCGCTCACCTCACGCTCCAGGGCGAGGTCCCTCAAGCCCCCTCACCTTCCCGCACATGCGCACAAAAGCTCACCGGGACTCCATGCCCCGGCAGGCTTTGCGCCAAACTCACCCGTCCCCCTTCCCACCACCGCTTTCCCTCTCCCCAACCGGAGGCGCGCGCTCTATTCTACAACTCCCCTAGTCCCCGGTTTCGTCAAGAACTACATTCCCCAGGAAGCATCGTGGGAAAACTGGCTTCCTATTGGTTCTCCTGGGACAACCCGTGCACGCCAGTGTGTCCCCCTTCTTGAGCCTATACCAGCGTCAAAACTACACTTCCCAAGATGCACCGGAGCGTGGCCTACTCCCTTTTGGCCCCCGCAGGCACAAACTGAGCACGCCAAAGCTTTGGACTACGCTTCCCAGAATGCACTCGGAAGCTTCCCATTGGCTCGCGAGCGGCCCAGGAACATGCGCAGATTAGCCAAGGGAAGGAGTAGGTGGATCCATGGCCGCGTTGTTGCGGAGACTGGCGGAGGCTGGGCACTGCCCGGCATTCGGGAAATGAGAATTTGGAAGCTAGAATCACGGCAAGGAAGAGGAAGAAGAGGAAACGCCACTCCCCCGCCCGGGCCTAACTAAACAGTGCGGAGGCTGGAGCTGGGAGTCGGGACCTAAGCGGCTTCGGAGATGAGCCGACGTGGGAGCCCTGGCTCGGCCTTCACTGTGCGAGCTGGGACCAGTACCGCCCTCTCTGTGGCCTCAGTCTCCCCTCCTGTGAACGAGGGGAGAACACTGCCTGTCCTGCGGCCCGGATGGGTCCCCATCGCGTCTCGAGATGGAAGTGCAAGAGGCGGGTCAGCTGCGTCTCCTGGGTGGAGGTGCACGGTGCAGTCGGCTCCCGGCCGGGCAGATGGGAGACCCCTTGTCGTAACGGGGACAGCGACTGGCACAGAGCTTGCAGTCGTTCAGCGGAAATTGGTATTGTCTTTACAAATTCGCAGGACAGCATCTTTGCCCTGGGCTTTAGAGCTGTTAATTAGGGGACTTACGACTTGATGACCAGCCTCCTCACGTGGCCACCTGTAAACACAGTTCCGTGGCATTTGTTCTTTTTGCTATGCAACATCACCACCATCCACCTTCAGAACGTTTTTAAAATCTCCTCCTGTTAATTCCTCGTTTTTTATTCCTAGATCCCTTAATCTCGTTTACATTCGAAACTGATGGCCTTTTTTTTGGGAGTCAGGATCTCGCTATATAGCCCAAACTTGTGATCTCCTGCCTTAGCCTCCCAAGTGCTGGTATTACAGGTATGTACCACTATACTGGCTCTCCCACAGGATTTTTTAAAAGGCATCTCAAACCTACGGTGGCAGCCAGGTATGATGTTGAAGGAATGTAGTCCCAGCTACTCAACTGAGGCAAGAGTATTGAGAGTTTGAGTCCAGCCCAGGCAAAGTTAGTAAGACCCTGTCTCAAAAATAAAATAAAAACAAAATGGGCTGGAGTTGTGGCCCAAGTGGTAGAGCACTTACCTAGCAGGTGCAAGACCCTAAGTGTAATCCTCGTGCTGCAAAAACAAGCAAAAAAACCCCTAAGGTGGGCAGTAGAGAATTTTTCACTCTTCCCTTCCCACAAAGAAATTTGTTTCTTCCACAACTTCACCATGGTAGAACACAAGTCCATGAGCTGGAGGTGTGGCTCAAGTGATAGAGTGCTTGCCTAGCAAGTGCAATACCCTGAGTTCAAATCCCAGCACTGCTCAAAGAGAATACAAGTCTATCATTCACCCAAATGTTCAAGGGTGACCCTTGGTTCTCCTTTTCATCACCCCCACATCTACTCTTAACAGTAGGTCCCCTTTGCTCTGCCTTCAAGACAATTGGACTTTATTCACACCTTCACCCCCCTCACTACCACCTGGTCCAAGTCCCTGTGACCTCCCTGAATATTGTTTGTGTCCTCTCTAGCCTTCTCCACCCCTGTACCCAGCCTTATCTGGACACAGCCAGAGGCATTTTTTAAATTATTTATTTATTGTGGTAACGTGTACATAATACGAAATTTGCCATATTAACTTTTTGCTTTACAGTGCTGGGGTTGGAACCTAGGACCTTGTGCATACTAGGCAAGTGCTCAACCTCTGAGCTACATCACCAGTGTATTTCCCACTTCTGAGTGTGTGGTTTGGTGGCATTTAAGTACATCCATTTTGTTGTGCATCCACCATCCACCTCCAGTACATTTTTACCTTGCAAAACCGAAACTCCTCACCCATTAAACAGTAACTTTCCTCTCCCTCACTTTACCCCAGTTCTGCCAGCAAATATTCTACTTTCTGTTTCTATGAACTTGACTACTCTAGTTAACTCACATAAATGGAATCATACAGTATTTTTCCTTTGGTGAATGGCTTATTTCATGTAGCTTACCATCCATGTTGTAGCATGTATCAGAATTTCATTTTTAAGCTGGTCATGGTGGGGCACACCTGTAATCCCAGGGGGATTGTCTGGGCTACCTAGTAGGATCTCACCTCAAAAATCAATAAATAAAAATATCCGTGTGCATGAAAATAGGGCATTTTGTTTATCTGCTCACCAGAGAGCTCTTTTTTAGACATAAATAGGGTCATGTGTGTCTTTTGCTTAAATCCCTCCAGTGCAAACCTGGATCCTGGCCTGCACAGTCCCCCACAGGCCCTAACCCCTTCAGACCCAGAGTTCTTCCATCGGCCTTTGTGCATGTAATACACGGGGATGGGGAGCGGGGCAGAAGCTGCAAGCCTGGCGAAGGGCTCAGCGAGTGGGCTGGGCGAATTTTCCTGCTTGGGCAGGAGCCTATAAGCTAGGTGCAAGGTTCACACAGGCTGTCAGCCCAACTGCACTTCCACACTTGCTCACTGTGTGCCTCTAGCACGGGGCTTCTCAAAGTCAGGTCTCCAGACGTCACCTGGAATTTGTTGGTCATGTGAACTTCTGGCCAGAAACTCAGGCAGAGGATCAGCAATTTGTTTTAAGGAGTCTCCAGGGGAACCCCCACCCCCACCCCATGCATCCCGCCTGCACACTTCAGTGTTCCTGTGAGGATTCGTGAGCTGATAACGCTGCAAGCCTCCAGCACATTGCCTGGTGGGAGTTTTAACACTGGCTATTTTTACTTCACCTAGGTTGAGTAACTAAGAAAGGCAAGCCCAAGCCGGATGCAAAAGTGACTGTGGCCCCTCGCCCACGTACGTGTTAGCAAAACTGCTAATTTCCCCGCGGAACAATGTCTGTCTACCTCTTTGTTGCACTCACATGTATCAGACACATCATGATACACTCACTGTGCGGGTGCTGGGGACGCGAGGCCGCGGACGAGAACAGAACTCACGCCTGGCCGAACTACCCGGCGGAGATGTGGGCGGAGCAGGGCCTTACCCGTCTAAGCCAATCAGAGCCCGTCCGCTATCCCTGCCAGTGATTGGTGGAGGCTAAGGAAATGTGGAGATGGATTGGCTGAGGTATTTGTGGGCGTGGTTTTCCCCATTCTTAAAAGAGGTAAGCCGGAGCTAAAGATCGTCCTGCCTGTTCTGTCTGCGGTGACGTCTTAAGCGTGCTACCGTCTGGGTGCCATGAAGGGGTGGTGGCTGGAGCTCTACCTGGGATGGAAGGGGGGAGCAGACTGGGTAGGTCCTTCATGACATGGTGAGCGGCCTCAAGCCACTCTGGCTCAAGTTGTCTGTTCTTGAAACCTAAAAGGACCGCACATCCAGGGCCAGCCTCGTGGGATTACATCCCGTGTGGTGCACCGTGCGCAGCACTTGGCTTGATGCTCAGCCAAGGCCATCTTTTTTGCAAACACGGGGCTTTTGCTGGGTCCTGTTCACAACACATTGCAATGATGATGTGTGTAGTGTCCTTACGCACCATTCTGCAGGGGTGTGTAATGCACCACAAGCATTGACAAGGGATGGAAGGCTCCCTGGAACGTCTTCCTTTTCTTCACCAGGTAGCACCCTCAGTGATCAGGTCAGATGCCCCCTCCTGCAGGAAGCCTTCCCACACCATAGCTGAGCTTCCACAGGCCGCCCTCCTTCCCCATCTCATGCTCTTTTTTTTGTGATTGCACTGCACAGTCCCAGGCCAGGGACTCCATAACAGAAACCATGTCCTGCCGCCTGAGGTCCCCTGCTCCCAGCCTGGGGCTTCGCGGGGAATGAGGAAGAGCAGGAGGAAAGTGGTTGTTCCCCCAACTTCCCAAGGGTGAGAATTCCCTTGGCAATAAATTCAGCTCATACCCTCCTAACGCTTCTCTGCTCTTTTGTAGCACTGCTATAATTATTACTCAAAATAATAATTAACGTTTTTTGTGTGAATGGTGCTTTGAAGCAGCGGGATACTCCAGGGCAGGGCCAGGGTTTGGTCGCGGAGGAGGGGGTCAGGTTGTCTTTATTGGACAAATGATGGATGAATACGTGAGCGCAGGAGGGAAGCATGAGCAAGCTGCAGTGGCCATGTCCCTCGGTGCCCCGAAGCGGGACGTCCTGGGGAGGGAGGGGAAGGCTGTGTTGTCTGGAGCCCAGGGCCCCGGGAGATGTTTGGATTAAATTAATAAACGAATTACTTAATAATGGGTTCGCATCCCCCATGATCTCATCCCACCCTCATGCTCTCCTGGAAGACACGGGGCACATCAAAGCGTGCGGATTTCACAGCTGGGATGAGTGAGGCTGGAGAGGCAGGTGGGCATGGCACAGGCGAGGCCCATTCAAGTGTAACGAGAATAAAATACCGAAAGATTTGCTTGTAACCCCAGCTACTGAGGAGATAGAGTGCGTATTTAGAAAGCACAGGCTCCAGGGGGGACCAGGCCAGGTTTCACAGCCAGTAGCGGGCCTCGCCTGGCGCATCTGTGGGACCTCTCCGCCGCTTGGGGACGCGGTCCTCCTAGGCGCACAGACCACGCCAGGGGCCAGACTGGGCCGGACAGGGACAGGACGCGTAGTTTCTCGGGGGAGGATCCCGCGGCCCTGGTCCTACCCGCCTCTCTCTGGGGAGGCTGGGTTGGACGGATGCCCTTCCAGACCCCCGATTCTGGTGTGTGTGGGGGGGTGGGGATTCGATTCGGGTAAACTGGGGTAAGGGGTAGAAGAGCCCTCTGCTGTCACCCATGGCTGGGTGCGCGTGGCTCCCTGCAGCAGGGTGGACGCCTTCCTCTCAGGATCATGGCCCTGTGGTGGGAAGAGGCGGCCATGGAGAGCATTTGGGCTCCAGTGAGAGTCCCAGAGAGGGTCAAGTTCCTGAGGAGGAACCAGGTAAAGTATGGGTACCGCACACATTGGGTTTCTGCATAATCCCGGTCCAGGAGGCGGAGAGCCTGGCTGCCAATGGGGAAGGACTGGGGTTGTTCAGGAATTGAGGTTAGTGGTTTCTGCTGTTCTTGTGTGGTGTTATTTTTGACTATCCTCCCTCCTCCCTCCTCCCCCTCCTCCTCCCTCCCCTCTTCCCCCTCCTCCTCCTCCCCCCTCCTTGTCTCCCTCTACCACTTGAGTCAAGGCCCCAGCCGGTTTGTTCTGCATTTTGCTTTTGAGACAGGGTGCTGCTAACTTTACCCAGGCTGGCCTCAAACCTCAGATCCCCCTGTCTCAGCCTCCCGAGTGGGCATGAGCCACTGGAATCTTGTTATGAACTTAGGTGTCTCCTACAGAACCTGCAGTGGAGCACTGTGACCTGGATGGGAACCAGCACACTGGTTTTAATTTCCTCATTTTTTCTTACTTATAAAGGAAGATGTATTACCTTCATGTCCTCTTTTGAAATTAGCGTATGTTAAATGGTAGGTAGTGAGAGGCTTCCTCCTGACATTTCCATACGTGCATAAAATGCACTTTGAATATATTCACCCTGGTTTCCTCATTTCTTTGGCCCCCTGGTCGGCCAGACTGGGGACAGATGAGGTTCCCTGCCCTGGGTGCCTGGGATTTTCCTCTAGTTTCCAGGTGTCCAGAGGCAGCTTTGGTGAAAGTAGTCAGTTGTGGGCCCTGGAACTGTTCTGAAATCAGAACTATAGGTGAGATGATAAAGGCAGCTGTGGTGGTCCCAGATGGCTCTGTGGGTTGGTCCCTCCCTTCGGAGGTGAGATGCTGGAATGGAGGAATGGAGACCATTTGCTGGTTTCACCCTCTGTACTTACATGCAGTCACTTTGTCCATTAGATGCTCATGGTGAGGGTAACAAGGACTGGAGTTTGCAAGTGGCTCCATGCTCAGGAGCACTGGCCTCACCCTGTGAGGGCTAACCCTAAAAGAGTGAGCAAGTAGGGGTGTGTCCCCAGTGATACCAGCAATGCTGCCACAGCTAAAGTTTGTGCATCCAAGAAACCCGGGGGAAACCCCAGTTTGGTGCCTTCTGTGACTGTGCCTTGAGGGCCCAGCACGGGAAACCCCACATGTTGGACACCTGAGCCAGGTCTTTTCCTTCCTTCCTCCCTCCCTTCCTTCCTTCCTTCTCTGCCTCCCTTCCTCCTTTCTTTTCTTCCTACCCTTCTTCTCTCCTTCCCTCTCTTTTTCTTTCTTTGGAAGTACTAAAGTTTGAGCTCAGAGCTTTGCACTTGCTAGGCCAGCACTCTACCACTTGAACCACATCCCCAGCTCCCCCCTTTTTTTGCTTTACTTATTTTCAGATAGTGAGAGGATGGGGTTGGGGAATTGGACCACCATCCTCTTATCTTTCCCTCCCAACTACAGGGGTGTACCACCATGCCCAGCTTGGTTTTTGAGATAGGCTCTTACTAACTTGCCCAGGGCTAGCCTTTAAAAAGGATCCTCCTCCCTCTGCCTCCCAAGTGCCTGGGATTACAGTTGTGAGCCACCTTTCTGGCCATGTCTTGTCTTTCTAAGAATCAGGGCACCCATTCACTCTTGCCACTCTGGCCCATTTCATTAAGTTTAGATTATAACAAACTCACAGTGGACTCCCATCTAGAAGAGTTTACATTGTGCGTAGTTGGTAGGGCAGGAATGCTGACCTCAGCTCTGGGAGCAGTGCAGGCCAGGGGCCATGGCAGCTCTGGCCACATTTTCATCAGCTGATCGATACATAGCCTTGTCTTGTGAATGCTTCTGTTTAGACACTCTATTTGATGTGTGTTGTGATCCACAGCATTGAAATCATGACCAGCAGCCCTGTAATTCAGGTCAGAGTGATTTTCTTTTTTGTGGGACTGGGGTTTGAACTCAGGGCTTCACGCTCACAAAGCAGGTGCTCTACCATTTGAGCCATACCCCCAGTCCATTTTGTTCTGATTATTTTGGAGATGGCATCTCTCTTTTTCAGTACTGGGGCTTGAACTTAGGGCCTACACCTTGAGCCTCTCCACCAACCTTTTTTTGTAGGATGTTTTCAAGATAGGGGCTCTTGAACTATTTGCCTGGGTTGGCTTCGAACCATGATCATACTGATCTCTGCCTCCTGAGTAGCTAGGATTGCAGGTGTGAGCCACTGGCTCTGGCTTGCTGTTGTTTTTGAGACAGGGTCCTGATACCTTCTTTTTTCCTTTTTTGCTCAAACTGGCCTCAAAACTTAATCCTCCTGCCTTTGCCTCCTGAATAACTGCGATTACAGGTGTGAGCCACTGTGCCCAGCACATGTCATCTTTTCCTTGGGGCTCACCATGGCCCTTTTGTGATTGGCTCTTACACAGTGGAAACACCAAGAAAAAGCAGAAAAGTGTGGGACACATGCAGTAAGTAGATTGTGAAAAGGGTCCCATGTGCAGGAGAGGCCTGCCATAAGAAGGCACCATCTCAACGCTTTGCCTGTGAGTGATGGGAAAGCCACAAACTCACCCAGTATTCATTTTAGCGAGCATGTGGATTCACAAATGTGGAGTCCAGAGATAACCAGCAGCATGTACTGTGTTGTTAAAAACGCTCTCTTAATCGGGTGTCATGAGTCTGAATGAACTGTCTTCTACAAGTGGTTATTTCATTACAATTGTCACTGCAATATGATGTCTAGAATAAAAGTCAATATGTGTACTTGCGAAGGCATTTAGCCTTTCTTGTTTTATTTAAACATTCTAACATGTACTCGACTTCTATATTTGCATTTAATCCGTGGGTCACGATATGTGTAATGTATGCTTACTTAACTAGTTAAAAAGCTATGTTGGTGTGGTTCACAGTACCATAAAGAACACTGTCTTTGTAAAAATGAAGAAATATGAAGCAGTTTCTTTCTAATGTAAAGCATCCTCAGAGAAATGCCCATGGGGAATTAAAGCTTTATATCTACTTTCTGAAAACAACAAAACACACAAAAAACCCAAAGTTGGGCATTGTGGCACACACTGTAATCCCATCACTTGGGAGGCTGAGACAGAAGGATTGGCAGTTCTAAACCAACCCAGGCTACCTGGCAAGACCCCATTACCTTTGTCAAGGAAGAATCTCAATCAAACCACTGCCAGCAACATGGGGGGTGGCAGAGGCCTGTGCCAGTCACCTGCAGGGGCTTGGATAGGCTCAAAGGCTGCTGTCCCCACTGCCTTTTCCTCCCTTCAGAGGGAGCTGAAGGTGCTGGTCAGGCCACTTGACTAGTACCACCTCCCAGGGGGATGTGAGAAGTGGAACCAGGCACCCAAGCATTTTATGTTGCGTGATACTGAAGGGAAACCGCCCCAGATAAATAAGTGCCCACAGATAAGAGGAGGGCTGTGGAGTTTACCCTGCATGTTTTATAGCTCTGCCAACAACCCACCCCCAGAAGAGGAATGGTAACAGGTTTTACAGTTTATTTACATCAGGACAATTTGTCAATGCCAACATGAAGGAAGCCTGAAGGGTGCACAGTTTCTTATCCTTACTAAAGGAAAACAAGGTCTATGGTTAAGGAGGGGCTTGAGTGTTTTGTGTGGTCAGCCTTTTTCTACTTGCCATCAGGAGTTTCAGAGAATAAGAAGTGTGGTGTATAGCCAATCCACCCCTCCAGTCTCACCTGGGGCTTTCTACATTTATTTATTTTTTATTTACTTACGTATTTATTTTTGTGGTACTGGGGATTAAACCCAGGGCCTCAAGATTGGTAGGAAAGCACTCTACCAATGACCTATGTTTCCCAATCCTTTTTATTTATTCATTAATTATAATAATTATTATTTTCACAGTACTGGGTTTCAACTCAAGGCCTTTCACTTGCTATACAGGTGCTCTGCCACTTCAGCCACATCCCCAGCCCGCTTTTTATTTTGAGTTTCAAGACAGGCTGGCTTTCACCTACTGATCATCCTGTCTCCGCCTCCTGAATGCTGGGATTACAAGTATGAACCATCATGGCAGTCCTCCACCCCCATCTGTTCTTTATTGTTTAACAAGTGTAGTTAGAGACGAGCATTTCATTCTTAAAGAAGAAATGGGTATTTATGCTTTCATGAATCAGCCTGGGTTTGAGTCTTGGCTTTGCCCTTGTTGCTGTGGGATGCCATTACTGTAAGGGGATGGCATGAGGGGGTGGTGGGCACACAGGGGAGGCCCCTCACTTGGCTGTGGCTAAAGGATGCATGGGAATGAGTGGAAGACATGTGGAACTAGCTAGCACACTCCTGGGAGCATCCTGGGTCTTTGTGGCTGTTGTCCAGTTGGTCTCAGGTGTGTAGAGAAGTTTCTGAGGAGCCTGGAAAAGTGGGCTAGAGCCACACAAAGAAGTGTCCTAGAGGCCGAGTTGAGCACCTCCAGCAATTTCATCTTGCGGTAATGGTTCCAACTCTTTTTGGACAAGTTTGGGACATTTTTATACTAGAAAAATCATAGTTTGCCTGGAATTCAAATTTAACAGGGCATGCTGTAATTTACCTGTTACCAGCACATCTCAACTTTGGCGTGGGTAAGAATCCCTGGGGGACAAGGTTAAAATGCAGATTCTGACACAGCCAGGGGCAGGGAGGGGCCTGGGACTCTGCATTCCTCATGGGCTTGTGGGTGACACTAATGTCACAGGCCTGAGGTCCATACTTGAATAAGGGCCCACACCTCCTCTTAGGTGTGGAGGGAAGGAGTGGAGGTGAAGTTTAAGAATATAAGTTTACAATTCCTGGTGAAAACTCAAGAATTGGTTGCTAATTAAAAGAATTTGAAAGGATGTGTGTGGGGGGAGGGCAGACTTTACAGGAATCTTCTTCAACAGCTGCACACCCTCCATCTCTGATCTGCCAACTGCAGCTGTTCCTGGCACTTGGTGTGAGGTGACAACCTCAGGAGGAAAATACAAGGGGGTAACAATGGGCTCTAAAGAGCAATCTGATCCCTGGGTGAATGCATTAAGAATATCCCCCCACACCCCTGCCTTCCCTTTCTTTTTTGGCAGTTCGAGGCCGGTGTTCTACCATCTGAGCTGTACCCCTGTTGCTTTATGTATTTTTCAGATAGAGTCTCAGGCTTTCTGCACAGGCTTTGGATGCTGATCCTCCTACCTCCGTCTTCTGCATAGCTGGGATTATAGATGTTCACCACTATGCCCAGCTTGCTTTTTGAGATTGTGTCTTGCTAACTTCTCCCATCTCTGTGTCCCATGTAGCCAGGATTACAAGCACTGTACCAGGGAATTTCTGTGAGCGTAGAGACATTGGAGGCTGACTTGCCAGCACAGGGATACCTAGCCACAGGCCTCCTTCATCTTCACCTGTTCAACACTGACCCAGGCTTGTGATACACAGAGTGCTCTGGGAGACTCAGGGTTCTTTTGGTTACAAGTGACAGAAACCCAGGTGGAATTATCTGAGGGCCAATATCAGGTTTCCCAAAGGAGCATGGAGAGCTGCACTCAGAAGGAAGAGCGGGAAAGTTCAACCTTAGTAAGGCACAGTGGGCACCTTAGTCTCACTGCCAGGCCACCCGAACTTGGCTGCCCATTCTTTCTCCATCTCTCACCTCTCTGCATGGCCTCATTTTCTCCTTCTGCAGACTGTGGGCGACCAGGCAGCCCTCAGATCCAGAGCCTGTCAGTCCCAAGTCTGTGCCCAGGAGGGGTGGTCATATTAACAGGCATTTCTTTTCTTCTTTACACTTTCAAAATATTTAAATTTGTGGCAAGAGATACGTAAAATACATAAAAATTTTGTTTCAACCATTTTTTATTGTACTGTTCAGGGGTATTAATTGCACTTTTTACTTATTTATTTTTGTACTACTGGGGTTTGAACACCTTGAGCCACTCCACCAGTTCTTTTTTGTGAAGGGTGTTTTTCGAGACAGGGTCTTGAACCTGCTGGGGCTGGCTTTGAACCTCGATCCTCCTGATCTCTGCCTCCTGAGTAGCTGGGATTACAGGTGTGAGCCACTAGCGCCCAGCTACACTCACTTTCTTGTTCAATTAAAACAATCACCCATTTCCAGAACATTTTCATCTTGCAAAAGTGAAACTTGGTGTCCACTGAACACTAACTTCCCATTCTTCTCCTCCCCTCCCCCCCTTTAACTCTCTGGCAGTCACCACTCTATATTCTGTGTTTGTGAATTTGATGCTTCTTGTGAGTGGAATCATATAATATTTGTCTTTTTTGACAAATATTATATTATTTTTCTTTTTTTTGATGAACTTAGTTCACTTCACAAGGTTCATCTGTTGTTGTATCCACCAGAATTTACTTTCCTTTGTTCTGGCTAAACAATATTCCACTGCACATACACACAAAATTTTTACCTTTATATTCCCTTTGTGATTTCTTGATTTTAAGTTTTTTTTTTGGGACTGGGTTTTAAACTTGGGGCGCAGGTGCTTTGCTGTTGGAGCCATGCCTCCAGTCCATGTATCTTACTATTTACCCGCACACTTAAAACAGCATTGTTCCTTGTTCCCCTGAAAAGGTATTAGGTCAGCAACTCACACGTTAGGTATATACGGACTGAGACTTGAGGGTGAACAGTAGACACATACATAGAAATATCCTGCCGTAAGTGATCGCTGCTGCCATTGTAACTCGTTTCCTGTGAGTCAGGTACCGAATTAAACAACTGCAGCAGGCATTGCCTGCGGCGTCTCTTACCCCCCACCCCCAACATTTTACAGATGAGGCCGTGAGTCTGAGACAGGTGTTCATAGCTTCGTGGCTGTTTCAGCGATGACGATATTAAAATGATAATGAATAGCAGACGATAAATAACCTGCAGCTTAGGTATAAGAGCAAGCAAAGTACAAAACAGGTAAGAGGTCAGAGAGCCCAGCCCTCGAGGACACTATGGTGTGGACCATTTTTGTAAAATATGTGTTTTATACCAGAAAGTCACTAACGCCTGCAGCTCACGGGCAGTGATAGCTCACTAGACGCCCACCTGACCCGGGCAGTAGTGAATTCATAGCTGCTATGATGGATCTTCGTTCTAGGAGGCGATATGGACACTAGCGGTGAAAGGTACGCATTTGGAGCCAGGTTTCGAGGGTTCGAGCCCAAGCCCTGCCATTCCCGGTGCGTCACTTTCGCTGAGTAGCTCGTCCTCTTGTCCTCTGCAGAATGGAGACAGGACCCATTGCAGGCCCTAGTAATTGTTAGGACCTAGGGGGAGGTCCAGCACAGGTGGTGGTAGTGAAACTGAGGTTAGGAGAAGGGCAGTACAAACAGGTGCAGCCCTCTAAAGCGCAGCCCTCTCTCTCTGTCCAGTGGCTGCGGGGTCAAGGTCGTGGGGAACGAGCTGTCCAGGCGCCCAGCGCGGGTCAGGAGCAGTCCGGCGCGGAAGGGGTTACGACGATAGAGACTACAGGAGGACCGGGGTGGCGCGAGCGTCCCCGCGGGCAGCTGGGCGCGCAGGCGCGAGCGGCCGTCGAGACACCCGGAAGTCTGCGCCTAACGGGCCGCGCCGCGCCTGCTGTCCTGGGAGGGGCGGGGCTGGAGCCCCTCGGCGCGAGGCGCCATAGAGCGGGGACGGAGGACTAGGGTCCTAGATGCGTCCGGAAGTGGGGCCCTAAGGCGCCGTTCGGCACCATAGAGCTGGGGGCGGGGTGGCGGCCAGGGGTCGCGGGGTTCTCCTGCCTAGAGCGGCAAGGACGGGCCTGGCGGGCCCGGGCGGAGGGGGAAAGGGGGGGGAGCGGAGCGGGCGGAAGCGGCCGGGAAGGTCACTTCCGGCCTGGGCGCCCGTCCCCCTGACCCCAGGGTCTGAGTCGCCGCTGCCGCCGCTGCCACCATCCGTGAGGCAGGCGAGAGGAGGAGGAGTGCGGTGCGGCGGCCCCGGGGCCGAGGAGGTAAGGGCGGGTGCGAGCCCGGGGGGCGTGCGCTGGGGACCGGGGTGGGCACGCCTTGGGAAGCCGGGCTTTGGACGGGGGTGGGTGGGAAGGCGGGAGGGCAAGCGCGGCTGGGAGGGCGAGTGCGCGTGCGCGCGGTGGGGGGGCGTGAGCGGGCGCGCGGCCGGGGAGTGCGCGTGCGTGCGGCAGGCGTCGCGGTTCGGGCCAGTGCGCGTGCGCCTTGACGCGGGGGCGCACGTGCACGCGCGCGACCAGCGGGCCAGGGGCCTCGTCGGTCCCGGGCCGCCCAGTTAGTTCCCCTTGTCGAACCCGCCGCGGCCGGAAATGCTCGCGACTCCCGGGGGAAGTAGAGGCCCAGTAGGGGAAGGGGTCGCGCAGTCGGGCCAGGCTGGCCGGAAACGGCGGCCCGGGGACAGTCTGGGCCCCAGGTCTCCCCCCAGCTCCCTCACAGTCCCTTCCTTCCTCTTTTCAAGTCAACCTAGCCCGTTGCTGCCCCGGGCGGGCTGCGCTGGCCTTTGATGCCGCGGGTAATTACGGGGATTCCGGCGACGGGCGGCCCATTCATTCGCCCGTGCGCGCCAGGAAGCGCGTCCCGGGAGGGGAAGCGCCGGGCCAAGGTCAGCGCCGCGTGGCCTGCGCGGCCCGGCCCGGACGGCTGCCTTCCTTCCCGGGGCGGGCGCAGAGTGGGCCCGACGCTGAGCCCCGCCCTCACCCATCCCCACTCCCCAATCTGTGGCCGAGGTGACCCCAATTCCTGGAGATGAGTGCCCCGGACCCACGGGGTCAGTCAGAAAGCAGACCCAGGGGGCAGGAACATGGACCGAGGCCTGTCGCAGTGCCTGGCCTGTGCTGGGCACCAGGGACAGGGAGAGGAGCAAGGGCTTGGAGGTGGAAGAAAAGAGACCCGCCAGGCCAGGTCTGTGTTCTCCTGTTTCCAGGCTTCGTGTGGGGCAGTGCTGAGAATCCAGTTGAGATTTGGCCTCAGCTCTGGGGAAGCACGGTGGCCTTGACCCTGGCTTAGCCCCTCTGTGAGACCATAAGCCTCTTGTCCTAAGTGCAGCTGACGTCCGCCTGCCTGCTGCTCTACAGTAACCTCTGGTCCTGTGAACATTCACGTTAGCTTTCTATTTGGGTCCTCTCATGTCTTCTTCAGCCAAGCGGAGCTCTGGCCCATTGGGAAGTGCCAGAGTAAGTGGCAGGCACTGGGAAGTGCTCCCTGAGAGCTCTGGGACCCAAATCCCTGCTCCACTCCCCTTTACTTCTGAAGGCTCTTTGTTTCCACAGGACAGATCAGGGTGAGACAGTATTGACCTCAGTGGAAGGCTCTTGGTGCTTTCCTTTCAGAGCCATAATTACTGGAAAGTGCTCTGGAGCCAGACGTTCTGATTCTATGGCTTGGCTCCCTCTCTTGTAGCTCCATGACCTTGAATGTGTCACTTCCCCTTTCCCAGGCTGTTTCCTCCTTAGTCCCCCAAAGTAGAGAACATACTTGGCCACAATTCCCTTACCAAGTCCAGCCCATCAAGACTGCAGACGCAGGGACCTTTTGTACATTGGATTGCTGTGCTTTGGGAGCCCACGTGGTCGGAGAGGGGTTCCCTGAACCAGGCCCAGTGGTGGGTGACACTGGTCAACTCAGGAACCTCACAGCTCCTTCTGGAGCATCCCAGACCCGCGGGGGTGACCAGCAGAGAATGGGGAGATTAACTAGCACAGGGAAAGGGTGGTGTGGCCAGGGCATGTGCAGGGGCAGTACCAGAACTCCAGGACGGATGGCAGGATGCTTAGCTTTCCCTGCCCCAAAGGGCATACACAGCTCTCGGGGTTCCTGTGCTCAAGACACCTCACAAATCTCATTTACTTGTCCCCTGGTGCTTCCAGGCCTGTGCCGGGCATTGGGCCTCCATGGTCAGGAGATGGCATGTGCTAAGCACTTGTCAGGGCTTGGCGCTGTTCCTGGTACTCACTGTCCTGAGTTCTCCGAGGCCTGTGTTATCCAGATGGGACAGATGGCTTGGGTTGGTGCTCACGAGCCCCAGACCCCACATCAACATCACAATACAAGTATAATGAGTTCAGAGCTGGCCTCCACTGTAACCCCTCCTCCTTGACTTGATTCTTTTAGGCAATGTTGTGTCTAGGTAGACAGGCCTGTGGTGAAGCTCTCTTAGGTGTTGACTGTTGGGTAGGGGGGTTCTCTGGGCTCAGGTTCTGTGGGTATACTATCATGAGGACTCCTATACACAGAGCTGCTCGCTGATTCAGGGGAGTTTGAGACCCAACCCCTCATTCTAGGGAGCACAGCAAGAGTACAGGGTGACTTCTGTAGATGGCCAGGATGTGGGTGGTGAGATGTATCCATGCCTTACCACGGAGGCCTCACTGGCCAGCCAGGTAGGTAAGGAAGCTGGGCAGCCATGCCAGTGACAGTGGCAGTGCTGTGGAAGTGCAGAGCACTGTTGCTTCACAGCTATGGGGAAGCCAGCTGACCCTGCCCAGGCAGGCTGGACGGGGCTGTGCGTTCTTCCAGGGGTCTGGTGACCAGGCCTTCTCAGGGGTTTACTGTCTCTGCCTTGGCCCTTTGCTCTTGCCCTTTGGGCTCGCAGAACAGTGGCTTCTCTCTCGTGCTGAATGGGTAGTCCTTTCCAGCCCCTGCAGGGCACCTGGCCTCATGTGATGATGCTGAGGACCCAGGGATTTGTCAGATACAGCTCCAGGCTCAAACCCAGGGACAGTTTGCTCAGAGCCATTGATTTCTGAGGCTGCTGTGTGCACATTGCAATGCTGGGAATAGTCCCTGCCCTTCTTGAGGACACAGCCTGGTGGGTGCTCTGTGGGATGGTCAGGGGGATGCATAGGAGATGTAGGCCTCATCCACAGGAATCCACATTACAAGGGGCACACAGTAGTGTCTAGAGAGTTAAACTGGCAGAGCCCAGTTTGACTCAGCTCTGTTTCGTGGCTGTATGACATCACATTAGACACTCATCTGGTGTCAACCCTGGCTTCCTTGTCTTAAAACAGGGACAGCAGCCCTTCATTGGTGATGTCTGTTGGCTTCTTTTTGGACACTTAATCCTGACACTCACTATAAAGATGAGGAAGGACAGACAGGTGGAGCACCCTGCCCAGGTTGCACAGCTGGTCCATAGGCTGAATTCTTTCCTGGAAGCCTGCTGGAGGGATTGTCCTGCCTCTCATGGTCTCCCTGGTGGCTTAGGGGATCAGCCCAGGCTTATGTACTTACAGTGCTTGTGTCTGTGACTGGGATGTAACCTGCACTTGAAGGATGTGGTCAGTTACTGTTAGGTAAGGAGGGCATCTGGAGCTGAGGGAAGGGTGCACTCAGGAAGGCTCCCAGGCCAGGCCAGACCCCACTGGCATATTGCCCCAGCAAATGGCCAGGCAGAAACACGTGGCTGGTAGAAGGCCAGGTGGAGACTGCACATGTATCTGGATGAGAGGGTCTTCAGCTTGTTCCTGTTTGTCTTTTTAGCATGTAGATATTTTAAAGCTGGTTTAGGTTCACAGCAGAGTAGAGCAGGAAGTACAGAGAATTCCCACGTGCCTCTCCCTCTTTTCAACATCCTCCCACTGTCAATATCCCACCCTGCCTCAATTGGTGAACCTGACAGTTGTAGCCACCCTGAGTGTGCAGTGTTCAACCTGAAGAGTTTTGTTTGTTTTTAGCAATTTCCAGTAATTTGCCAGTGTTTGAGAATCTGAGTGTGCAGGTGCAGACCTGAGATCTGTGGAGGCAGCAGTCAGCCAGAGGGAGCAGTTGCCCCTTGGGGACAGTGCTCAGGCACTGCCACTGAGCCAGATGTGCTGCAGCTTCACAGTGGATTAAGGTTCTAGAAGTCTGTCCCAGAGAAGGGCAGCTTGGTGGTTGGAACTGAGATCCGTCTGTCTTGACAGCACTTGGTCGTTTTCCTCACCAAGCTGGCCCTGCTGGCTTGGACTGACACTGTGACCTGAGGAAGATGATGAGCTTGGAGTTGGCAAACGTGTGCTTGTGAACCCTTGCAAGTGGTTGCACTAGGCCAGGTAGGAGACACAGGTGTTCCATTGATTGATGCTATGAGAAGCAGACAGAGGATCAGATGGCTCTGCTCAGGGCCATATCTGTGTCCCCAGATCAGAGCGAGTTGCAGACACTGTTACCAGAGAATGTGAGATCTCCCAGCCAGCTAAGCCTCACCCCAAGGCTGAGAGTGCTGGGTGCAGGAGTGGGTGTACATGTAGCCTGGGGTCCTCGGATCCCAGTGGGAGGGAGGCACAGGAGGGAAAAGGGAAGCAGGAAAGGGGCTGGTAGAGCCGAGAGGTTGCTGTGTGGGGCATCCCAGTGTGGAGGTCAACTGACTGTCATCAGGCAGTATATTCTAGAATGGCAGGTGCCAGACACACTTCATGCCAGGAAGGAAATTTGGACAAGGAAGAAAGCCCTGCCCTGTGATGTGGAGTGGGGCTGGGCAGCAGGAGGAGGAGACACTTGGAAAGGGAGTAGGAGCGGGCAGGCAGAGGACAGGACAGTGTTCTCCAAAGAGGAGTGGGCCTGATAGGAGTCAGGGTGGTGGGGTCTGTGGGGAGTGAGTTTGCAGAGGAAGCTGGGCAGAGTTAGTTGTTGTAGGAAGTGTGGTGGGCCTGCGTAGCCAGGGTGGTTTGGGCAGCAAAGGGACATGAACTGAGTTGCTTCATGGCCTGTAGCAGCTTTGTTGAGACACGTTGCCATCTCAAGCACACAGTTCAGGGACCTTCACTATATTCACTAAGTTGCACGCCTGTCACCTAGTGTATTTTAGGACAGTTCATCACCCCCAAACGGCCCACTATGCAGCCACTTCTTCCTCCTGCCCAGCCCTTGGAATCTTGTCCTCTGCTTGCTTTCTCTGGATTTGTATATTTCAGATAGTTTACGTAAGCGGACTTAGTCCATGTGTTGCTCTTCTTCATCCAGCTTGCTGCAAGCACAAGGTCTTCAAAGTTAGTTTGTATTAGTGTGTCTGTACCTCATTCCCTGTTAGGGTTGAGTGACATTCTGTTGTGTGGGTGGAGGGTTCATCCAGTCATCTGTAGTGCACATTGGGTGGTCTCTTTTTTTGACCAATGTGTGTGTCACTTCCAGGAACATTTGGTATGTTCTGTGTATGTGGACATATTTTCTCTTCCTTAGGCAAGGCTCAGGAGTGGAATTGCTGGCCCCACAGGAATTATGGTTTGACCCTGAGGGACTACCAGGTGCTTTCTGTAGCAGGTGTATCACTTTACTCTCCCATGTTCCTCCCCATCCTCACCAGCACTTTTGTTAGAGCCCACCCAGTGGGTATGAGGTGGAGCCTCCTTGTAGTTTGATTTCCCTGCTGACTGGTGGGCAGCATTGTTTAGTCCCCATCACTGTGGATGTCGTCTTTGGAGAAAGTCCTAGTCATACACTTTGCCCAGGCTTTAATTAAGTTATTTGAACTGAATGACTCTTTACAAAGCTTAGCTGGTTGTGGTGGGGAGGGGGTTTGTGAGAGGAGAGGTAGAGCCAGGACTGAGGCCGAGGGCGCAGAGGCTCCTAGGAGCAATGGCTGGGATGGGCAGGGGGAGGAGACAGGGAAAGAGGGGACTGCATCCTGCTCACTGCAGGAAGGGGGAGGTGATGGGTTCGTGTGTCTAATGGTGCTGTAGGGATGCAAGCAGGACTTGGTGACCAGGATACCACACAGGGTCTTTGAACAAAGTAGGAAGAGGACTGGTGGCCAGAAGACAACTGGGAGGTAGGAAGGAGGTGAAGGTGGCCACTTGGGTCTGTGAGTGGAGGGAGAGGACCAGAGGAGACCAGGCTGGGGAAGTGAGCAGCAGGGAGGGGCTGGGCCAGGAGGGGCAACTTCAGAGCTCAATTCCAGTGGCAGGGGAGGAGGAGGAGAGATTGGCAGTAGAACAAAGGTATGGGATAATTGGCAGGCAGGCATCCAAAGGGGGTGGGCGGGACCTAATAACAACAATAATAACAATAATTTGTCTGGGGCTTAATAGCCCTGTTAGATCCATGCACTAATTGGATCGCTCAAGGGCTTGGCCGGGGTGGGCCAGGGCAGGCACCCTCCCCTCCTTCCCCTGGAGGGTGGAGGTCAGGCATCTGCTGCCTGAGAGCCTGGAGATGCTGGATGGGACTGAGGGGTAGGGGAGGTGGAGAGGGAACCATCAGACTCCATTCAGAAGGCCTGAGTTCCTGAGTTACGTTGGTTCCTCGAGTGGCCTGGGCCATTCCTTGATTTTCTGTGTGGGGTACTGGAGATGCAACCCAGGGATGGCACTCAAGGCCTGGCACATGCTGGGCAGGAGCTCTACCCCTGAGGAGTGCTCCATTCCTGCCTGGGGTTTTCTTGAAAGCTGGTGGAGGGCTTCTCCAGGGAGCTGGGCTCCCCTCACTCTGCATTCACCCCCGCAGACTGGGAGCCCCCAGGGTTAGGATGAAAGGGCTCAGCAGTGTCCGAGGGAATGAGTGACAGAGAAAGAGGATGGGGTAACATTTAGTGAATGCACTTCTTAAGCCCTTTGCCCGATTTGGCCTCACCAGCGTCACTCCATTCCCCACACAACTCTTCCAGCATCTGGTGTTCCTGACCTACAGAGGGTGCAGCATAGGACAGAGGCCGAGTGACTTGCCCCAGGTCACAATGCAGCAGTGGTGTGCCTGGGTTTGGCTTCTAGGCCAGAAGTGGGACTACAGCAGGGGGACATCCAGGTGAAGAGAGGACGCTTGGGCCGCTGCTGGGCCTGCCCTCACCTGGCTCCACCTGGCTTGTTTAAGTCTGCCAGGTCAGTGTCAGCTCCCTGGCTAAGTGTGGGACTGCCCTGCAGAGTAACTCTGCTGTCTGAAGGACAGAGTCTGTCTGCTCTGAAGGAGCACCTGTGGGCCTTGGTGAAATTGACAACCACTCCTGTGCTCCAGCCTTCACCCCTTGCGCCCCTTCTGCCACCCCAGGCCTGTTGGCAGGGCCCAGTGCAAACCTGTGTAGAAGGGTGGGAGGAGAGCCTTGCTTCCTCCTGAGGTACCTCTAAATCCATCAGGGTATTTTCTGTGGTATTTCACCCATGGGATGCAGGCCAACCTCTCTGTGTCCCCGCTCTACCAGGGGTGAGGGCCAGCAGGCAAGAGTCTCTAGCACCTGCTCCCTTGTCCCATTGGACCTTATGCATAGGCTTGGATCTGCAGATAAAATGATCAGGAATTTCAGGGCAGCAGCCACACAGCACTGAGCCCATGCTGGATCTGTGACTCTTGTTGTGGGTCCTGCTTCCCCTCATCTTGCATACCTGTTCTTTCACATCTGGGTCAGCAAACTTTCTCTCATGGGTTGGATGTAAATATTTTAGGCTTTACAGATTGAGAGGCAAACCAGAGCTGTAATTCGTGTAGGTAGAACATTTAAAATGTGCCCACTTAAAGGTAGCAGCCATTCTTGGTGGGAGGAATTTCCCAGCTCAGGCTTAGCCCCTCCACCTCTCCCCTGTCTGGTTTCTTCCTGGCCCTAACCTTGCACAGAAATGTGTTGGCGTCCATGCTTATGGCCTTCCTGCCTGGGTCTGGCTTGTGGTGGTTAGAGGCCATCATCTGTCTACTGGCAAGACATCCAGCAGAGGAGAGGCAAGTGGAGGGTAGGCTTATTCCCCCCTCCCCCCACCCCCTTTCCTCTATCCTGGCTCTGCTTCTCCCTGTGGGAACTGGGCCAGAGCTGGGAAGTCCCTGCTGTGGAGTTTGGGGTTTATTGTTTCAGTGGAAACTCCTTATCTACTTGGCAGACAAGTTTCTAGAGGGCAGCTGCCCTCCCCATCTCCTGCAGTGCTCTGCAGCTTTAGTCCTGTTTTTTCTCATGCACTTTTGATATGTATGCTGTTGTAATCAGCAGACTTGTACACTTTTAAAAACTTTACCTTTTTTCTTTTTGGTGGTGCTGGAAGTTGAACTCGGGGCCTGACACATGCTAGGCAGGTACCTACCACTTGAGCCGCTTCAGCCCATAAACTTTACTTTCTATTAAGATATTTGTGTAGTGAAAATTTGTGCACAATTTGGGGGCTTTTAATACATTCACAAAGTTGCATAACCATCACTGCCCTCTAGTGCCAGAACATTTTTGTTACCCTCCAAGAAACCCACCTCCATTTAAGCAGTCACTTTGATTCCCACCCTGACTGGTAGCACCACTGGCCTGCTTCCTGCTTGTGGCTGTACCTGGCCTGGGCCTGACTTGGCCGCCTCACACATGCAGCCTGTCCCTCAGCGTCTACCTTGGCCATTGTGGATAGTGTCTCGAATGTGTGTGTGCGAGTGCGGGTATGGGTGTGCGTGGGGCTGGGATCTCAGATCTCAGGGTCATGGTAACTCAGGTTTGCCACTGGGGAATTGGCAGACTGTTTTCCAAGGTGGGACACCACCTGCCCTCCCTCCCCTGCAAATCCAGTATACTGGAAGGTTTTCCTTTGTGTTTTGATGTTGGCATTGTGTCATCTGAGACCCTGCAGTTTTATGTCCTGTGTAAGGGAGGCATAACTTTCTCTTTCTCTAAGGGTCTCCTGCTGGGTCTGATAATTAAGTTGACATAAACAGGAACAGGAGAAAAGTACAGGGATCATCCTACATGTATGAGGGGCCTCCATGCTCCTGTGGTAGGTGACAAGAGTCAATGTTAAGGACAGCCTAAGAGACTGGGGATGGCCTGGCCTGTTTGTGCAGAAGGCCCTTGGCCTTGGCTTCATCCCTGTGATAAGGTGTCCTGCTTCCCCGGACAGGAGTTGCACCCCAGCCTTCAGGAAGCACAGGGAACCATCTGTTCCCACAGGTCTTGGGGTTGGAACTGTCCCTTGCCAAGTGACACACTCTGGGTGGGTTCTGACAGCCCTTACTGGCCTTGCCCTCCTCACACCCAACCCTCTGTGGTACTTAGGGCTGTCAGAAAACATCTGCTTTAGTCTTTTTCTTATGACAGATGCAATCAACTGCTGTCAGAAGGGTAGGAAACATGGAGAAAGGGGAATGGGAGCCCTGTCTTTGTCACACAATCCTAAATTTGCTGACACTTTCTCCTCTTTGGGCTGCTGGGTCCTTCCAGTTTTCCCATACTAAACCTTGCTGTGATTAACTGTTCTCCAGCAAGATGCTTCTCCTCAGGTATAGGTTTTCAGAGAGTGGTTACCTGATTAGCACTGAGCTACTAGTTGCTCTGACAACTCCAGAGCCACATGGCTGCCCTAGGATGGCCACTGAGCTGCTCAGAGCTGAACCCACACCCCAAGCTCACATGTTCTGTGCATCCCCCTCCTGGCTAGGCTGAGGCACTTGGGGTGCCTGCCACTGCGTTGGGTGCTTGGGTCCTCATGGGTACTGGGATGGTATTGACGTGGTGGGAGGATAGGACAGCAGAAAAATGAGAGGACGGTGGCTGAGGAGAAAGGCCAGGTGGGTAGGGGTGAGGCCTCTGAAGGTGATTGTCCCTCAGACCTTGTGGGATCTCGGCCTGGAGGGACACTTAGCTGGCTGGAGGGAGGTGGGCTATGTGGTCCAGGGTGCTCCTGAGGGTGGGCCTTGCCCAGCCCTCTGCTGACTGGCCTGGAACAACTGTGCCTCAGGCTGGCCCTGTGGAGTGGGTTGTGGCAGCCCTGTGGCCTTGGATGTCAGGGGCTCAGAGCCAGGCCACGGTGCCTGGCCCGGGAGTGGGGCTTCCACTTGTGAGATTTCTTCGTGCTCTTGTTTGGCTGTAGAAGTTGGCACCTGTGTCAAGTCAGGGCTGGTGTATGAAAGGTCAGTGTCTGGAAGCCACAGGGCAGCCTTGCCATTCTTGATCCCCTGTACATCACAGGCATGGAGGCCCTGGAAGGCCAGTTAGTCCTTTTCCAGGGCCCACTGGGAACTGCCCCGTTGCATTTGGCCTGATTTGGTTTTGAAAGAGAAACTAGTGAGAACTCCTCAGAGGACTTGGGTTGTGCCTCTGCCGCTTGCCCAGCGGCACTGCTGAGGGTGATGCCACGTGCTATGTAGGTGCCTAGGACAGCCTGGCCCCAGAGTCGTGCCTTCATTGGCTGCTGCAATTCCCACTGTTCTGCCGCACGTTCAAGGACCCACCTTGCTGCAGGTCAGGATCCCCTCCTCCAACAAGTGTCTTAAGTCTGCATCATCCTTTAAGCCTGATGTACTCTGTGGTGCGCCCAACCTTACCCATGAGGAAACAGACCCAGGTCCTAGCTGTAAGTACAGTGGGGCAAGAGCCCTGGTGGGGGCTGCACTCCTCCCTCAGGGTCATGGCGTGGGGGCCGCACTCCTCTCAGGGTTGTGTTGTGAGGGGGGGGCCCAGTTAGCCCAGCCCCCTCCTTCATTCTATCCATGCTGCAGGCCCTGTGCACTCAGGTCCATGCAGTGGCTGCCTTCCACTGCCTTCAGTCCTGTCTGACATTCTGTAAACGCCGACCTTACATCTTATCCCTTTCCAACAGGGACCCAGACATGGAACTGCGGGAAGAGGCTTGGTCTCCGGGGCCGCTGGACTCTGAGGACCAGCAGATGGCCAGTCACGAGAACCCAGGTGAGGCGACCCAGGTAGTTCTGTAGCTAACACACTGCCCTTCTGCTTAGCGGAGGTCCCTCTTCCCGTGTGCCTTCTGCACCCTCCTTTCTAGGGCCCCACATGCCCAGCTCAGAGCAAGGCACTGGAGTCCCAGGCTCCAGGTGTCTGTCCAGTGAGGGTGTTTTGGGGCCTTGGGGGCCCCCTTCCATCTTTTTCCTGTGTACCTCTTGGCCAGGGCAGCACCCCCCCAGCCCCACCCACTCTGCCTCCTCTGCTCTGGTTCCAGGGCCCCATGACTGTGCCTGGAGAGCAGCTGTTCATACCAGGGCGGCCATACAAATTTGGGGGTCTGGAGGAGATGAGTGAGTGAGAGTCTGGGGACAGACAGTGATGGGGAGCCTGAGGGTGTGTGTTTTAGGGCAAGCTTGTGGGTTTAATGTGAATTCTTTACTTTTGAATGCTGGCAGTGCTTTGTTGGTTTAATGAAGCATTATCAGATTGAATAAAAACTCATTTGGAGCTGCTTGATGCCCAAGTTTGCTGACCGAAGCCCTATCCCGGCCCACTGACACCTTTCTCTCCCCTCTCCCTCTGTGTAGGTGATGCCAACCTAGTGACAGGAAGGTCCCAGAGAAGAGGCACAGTAGGACACCTTGTGTCTGTCACCAAGGGCAGGTGGCTTCCTTATTTTAATAACCTGGCCCTATGACACCTTGCTTCAGTGTTCCTCAGACTGTTCTGTGAGACTAGATAGCCTGTATTGTCACCTTCACCTGTACACACAGACACAATCACAGGTGTTGTCCCAGGTTGCCATTTTTGTGAGGCTTGGCACAAATCCTGACTGTACCAGAAGCACACACTAACCTTTACTGCTTTTCTCATCATCTGTCCTGTTTTTAAATGGTGGCCACTGTCCATTATCCCCTGTGGAACTGTGACCAGCCACTGATGGCTGTTGTCTGTAGTGAGCATGGCCCTGGATGGTGGGTGCTGAATGAGGAAGGGCTGGTTCAGAGGGCTGAGTTGAGATGCATTTGCCCAGGGCATTTAGAACCTCAGAAGAGGTAGGTTTTTTCCTGAACTTTAGTATGCTAGGAAGCTGATACTGTGACTGATAGTGGCATGTCCTGTGTGTCCCGCCGTCATTGCCCACCTCCTCGTTGTTGCATTTGCATGGAGCCCTGGGAGGTTGGGTTGCCTGTCGAGCAAGCTCGCTTTTCAGAGGGTGTTGGAGACACAGGGAGAGCCGCTTGCCTGGGTAGAAGCTGGGGTCAGGGATGAGGTGGAGGTGTGCTGGTCGCCCCAGGGTCAGAGCAGCTCCCAGGTGCTTTTTTGGGGCAGTGATGGCCCAGCTTGGAATTCCCATTGTGGAGTGGAATTGTGGCAGGTGGGGAGAGCCACACAGGCTTTTCTGCGCCTTAGCTGTCAGATGCTCAGAAGGGAAACCACAAATGACCAAGTGAGGAGATACTGGTTCCAAGGAGAGTTCTCCTAACAAGGGCTTCTGTCTGGTATCTTGGAGCTCTCCTGCTAGGGCAGCAAGGTTCCGCCTGCCCTCTGGAGCATTGGTGCTCATGCTAAGGGTGCCTTGGAAGCTCCTGGGAGAGCTCGTTGTAGGGTGTTCACATTCCCAGATCCCCCTGTGAAGACACAGAAGACAAGCTCAATTCCCTGGACGTCACCAACCATACATGAGGTCCAAGGCGGCCCTGTGAGCTCCAGTGTGCAATGGACAGGCCCCTGAACCTCACCAACCACACATGAGGCCTAAGACATCACTGTGAGCTCCAGTGGGGGTGGAAGTGGATAAGCTGTCCCCCAGGCCTGTTTTGGTCAGGATGGCCAGAAAGCAGAGGTGGTCTCCTGCAGGTGTTCACTGGGTTGCTTGGGGAGCTTTGAGACTTGCAGTGGAAGTAGGAGTTGTTTGTCCAGACTGGTGTAAGAGGAGAGAGGCTAGGGAGGCCCAGAGGGCTGGAGTTTTCAAATCAGGCATGCATAACCCTGCAGGGTTAGACCCCAAGGAAGAAATCTGCTGGGCCCCTGTCCTCGCCAACAGGGAGGAAGGAAGGGTCTATGGCAGGCAAAGCCCGGGCATGTGGGAGTGGAGGTGGCCATCTGTGTGATCATGATATGAGCACAGCTGAGAAGTTATACCTCACTGCCTTCCAGAAGTTCAGGACACCTACCCATAGAAAGAGCAACAGAGCTGTGCCAAGGCCAGTTCTCCAGTTTAGAAGGTTACTAAACTAAAAAAGAAAACAGGCTTTCTGCACACAGGTGGCCATAGATTGGCCCCCACGGAAGTCAGGATTATACAGGATACTCCAAGAGCTGGCATGGCAAGTAGAAGACCCACAGGAACTCAGAAATGAGGGGCAAACCCAGCAAAGACCTAGGAATGAGAACACAGTCATTTTAGAATGAAGACTAGATGGAACTCAATTGAGGTCTTTTCAGAAAATTGAAGGTGGAAAGTAAGATAATTGTAAAATGAAAAAGAAGTGAAGGAAGATTAAAACAGTAAAGGACATTGGAATTAGGCAAAGAAAGTCCTATAGTTCAGAGTCCCTGAAGAGAAAGTCCAAAGCAAAGGAATAGAATAAATTGTAAGAACCTTGAAATTTAAAACCTGTGTAGTGAAAGAGCGAATCACAAATGTGCACACATCAACACAGATAAACACCAAGGACACACTACAGAAGCCACCAACTTTAAAGAAGCAGGTCCTTCAGGTGGGTGTCTTGGCAGAGAGCAAGTGGCTTGAAGGGAAGGTAAATGCAGAAATGCTTCAGGCCAGATGAAAATGATCTGCTCCCGGAGAGAGGTGAGCAGAGGTGGCCAGCAAGGTTGGACCCCAGAGAATTCTGCACTAGGCATCCTTTCTGAGGAACTAATGGCAAATGAGCCAGAGAGGTGGACACAGGACAGAAGTGCACAGAGGCCGGCTCTGAGGACTAAGAGAGGACGAGGCTGTCTCTGTGCACCTGATGGAGGCACAAGAGGGGAATGAGGTCAGTGATCCCCTGGGTTTGTGTCGTGCCCTGGAACTGGCAGTGCCAGTGCCAGTGTGGCTCTGCCAATACTGCAGCTGGGTGAAGCCTGTGTGTAACGCTGGGCATTAAGAGCCTGGGTCTTACTGGGGAAGAGGGAGTCGCAGACGTCCTGTGGAGAAGGCTGAGTAAAAACCTTCTGTCCTGAGTTTGTAAGGGGATGTCAGTGTGGACTCATGAGGAATTGTATCTTTAAAAAATAAAAAGCAATGCATGTTTCCTGATTCTGCTTCTGAAATCTAGTCAGGGCCTCAGATCTGGAGCCGGAGGGAGTAGGGAAGACAGGCTGTGCTGATGAGGCCCACCACTCCTCATGGCTGCCCTGCCATGTCAGCTTGAGTGAGGGTGTGGCCCCAGGTACTTTTCAAGGGAGAATTGGGACGATGTTGGAAGGGAGACTGTTGGGCCTCCCTTGCAGGAGGGTAGGGATCAATTCATTGTCTTGAAGACTGGCAACCAGGGGAGTGTACATTCATACTTCCTTCACCACATGCAGTCCAACCCTGGCTCCAGCTTGCAGATGACGAAGTGACTAGGCATCATCATAGCTGCCAGCACACAGCACAGAGCTACCTGCATGCACCACGGTTTCCTGGGCCTGAGTTGTGCATTGGTAGCTGTTGGCATCCTGAGAAGACTTGAGACATCATGCATCTACTGGGAAAGGAGGGACCTCCACTTAGGATGGCCTACAGCACTGTGCTGGCTTTAGGCCACTGGCCAGCTGCTGAACAGTGTGCGCAGCAGAAAGCTGTGTGGCTCTGTTCTTCAACAGGAATGCTGCAGGAAAGGCCAGGACATGAGGCTCCTCTGGGGGACCAGATTAGAGTGACAGAGGTGTGAAGAGAGACAGGAATGATTACAGCACAAGTCAGAGCAGTGGCCCACTTGCAGCTGTGGGCTGGGGGTGTGGGGGGCTAGGGAGAGCACAAAGGGGCCCCACCAGGGTGGCCAAGCTGTCTGATCTTGTGTGTATCTATTTATATTCAGCACCGCATCTGATTTTGGGGCTCCATGTAGCTGCTGTGTGGACTGTAGCTGCTGTGTGGTTCACACAGCAGAATGGGAGCTCCAGGCCAGAAGTGCTGCTTTGGGAGGAGATCTAGGGTGGGGGTAGGGGGACACTGCTCCTCTGTGCCAGGGCAGGAGCAGGCCTTGGCCCCTAGCTGACCTCCTTCAGAGAGAGAACAATGATGGCATCTGCAGGGCACAGGGCAGTGACTGAGGACCCTGCTCTCCCCCAAGGGTCATCTCTGTCTACCTCAGAGCTGGATCCTCATTCCTTCTGCCTTCCCGAAGTGAGGCCTATGCTCCTCACTGTGCTTCTTTGCCTGGGAGCTTCCTGTGTCTCTCCTGCTGCTGTTGCGATGAAATCAGGGCCTCTACCACTGAGCAACACCCCTCGCTTACCGTTGTGCTTTTAAGGACAACGCTGAGGTAGAAAAGTTGTCTGCCCCATTTCTCCTGACCCTGCCATCTGGTTTACTCCTCCACACAGTACTACTACCCTCATGCTCTGGTGCTCCTCAGAACCGGCCAGTCTGGTGAAGTGCAGGTTTTGGGTTTCAGCCAGCTCATGTCAGCCAGATGAAAAGGAGTCTGCCACTTAATTAATGGCATGTCCATCCACCTAACAGGGTGCAGAATGACTGTTTAAAAAAGGCAGTGCTACCCAATAAACCAGACACCCACAGAAAGTCACAGCTGGAGGCAGACGGCTGACACCTTGGACCACTCACCCATGAACACCTTCCCCCACAGCATTCCCTCTAGCTTGCTGCCCAGCTCCAGTTACGGGGCTCCTGCAGGGCTCAGCCCATGGCAGCCCTGAGGGGAGGTGGGGGTTCACCCCATGCCATCCAGCCACTTCCCCTCACCCCAGCACCACTTGTCCCAGGCTCAGAATTGAAAGAAAACAAGACATTTGCTTTCATTAAAGGAGTCAAGCACTTGGAGGAGCCCATCCTGTGGTTCAGCTTACAGTGGAAAGCCGGCCTCTCCCACTGCCCCCTGCACCACCATAAAGCTTTGATGCTTGTTACTCTCCGTTGGAATGTGCTTACAACGTATGGCACCAAATGGACTCTGTGCCATCTCCAAACTGCCCCACCTTCTTACCTGGAGTTTTCTTTCTGGCCTGGCAACTCCAGCATTCTTTGCTGTAGAACACTGATTCTCAGACTTGATGACAGAAGCACTCTGGACTTGTGAAAACACGCTTGAAGGGGCTGGAGTAAGGCCTAAGGGTGTGCATCTGGGGCTTCTCTCTGCAGGCCTCCTCCCGCTCTGAGGGGTGGACTTTATGTGTTCAGGGAGAGGCTGTCTGGTGGACCCGTGTAGATCTGGGCCTGGGCACCTTTCGATTTTAGCCGTGGACCATGATTCAGGTTCCTAGTGCCTAGTTTCCTTCTGGGGAAGACTCAACCTCTGACCACCTACTGCGCCAGGATTCAAACACAGCTGTGCCCGTTTGTAGCACTGCCCTTGGAGGGCCATCATCCTTTACTGTGCCAGCTGTTACCTGGGAGACAGGATCTGAGCATTAGGGCTATTGATTTCCGCTTTGAAAGAAAACTTCATGATGCACCTGGGGTGTCTGGCAGGATGCACCTCAACAAGACCCTTGGGGGTGATTGTAGGCCTCATTTCTCCTATCACAGAGTGAGGCTGAGAGCAGTTGGGGGTGGGCAGGCCGAGGAGGAGAGCAAACGTGTAAGGTGCACAGGGCCCCCAAGAGCCGGTCAAGTCAGGAGGCAGGCTCCAGGGCGGCAAGGCCCCTGTGTGTGAAAGGCCCTGAGCTGCAGATGTGCAGCTCAAGTTGCCCCACATCCCTTCACTGTCTGCAGTGAGCAGGCAGCCCCTGTCCCAGGGCCAGTCTGTGAGGCTGGACTGTAGTGGAGGCTGCTCTAGGGACTGGTGTGCCTCCCCAGCTGGGGTTCCCCCTTCCTCTCTGGGTTGTTTTGCTAGAGCTCACAGTGACACCATCACTCTTTAGCACTGAGGCCCACAGCTGGTTGCATTGTCTGGCCCTGACTAAGGCCCTTGGAGTGTCCTCTCCCAGAAGCCTTCCTGCTCCCAGCCTCATGCTTTGGTTACTCATCCTCCTCTCACCCATGCTGATGGCTTTGATTAACAGAGCTTTATGGAGGGGAAGGCCATTCCTGCCCAGCTCAGGTCTCAGTGGCCAGAGGGGTAATGAATGCAAAAATAGTAATGCAGGCAGCTTCTGTCAGGCCAGCCCTGGCAGTTAGCTGACCCTGTCCGGAACAAAATACAAACAAAAAGGTTGGGGGCGTGGCTCAAGTGGTAGAGCCGCGCTTGCCCAGCATGCATGAGGCCCCAGGTTCAATCCCCCCACCATGGGGGGCGGGGAACAAAAACAAGAATAACAAAAGAAAAAAGCTTAGTAAAATGCCAAGGGTGACCAGTGCCCCATGGTACAGTGACGGATTGAGGGGTGGAGGCAGAGCTGCATGGTGACCGCACCAGCTGCCCTGTAAAGTGGGTGCTGCCCCAACCGGGTTAGAGGGATCTGGAGAAGGCGCTCAGTGAGCTGCCTCTGATTCTACTTTCCCACCCTCTTGCCTTCCAGTGGACATTCTCATCATGGATGACGACGACGTCCCCAGCTGGCCCCCGACCAAGCTGTCTCCACCTCAGTCCGCGCCCCCTGCCGGGCCCCCACCCCGGCCCCGGCCCCCCGCGCCCTACATTTGCAACGAATGCGGCAAGAGTTTCAGCCACTGGTCGAAGCTGACGCGGCACCAGCGTACGCACACGGGCGAGCGGCCCAACGCCTGCAGCGACTGCGGCAAGACCTTCTCGCAGAGCTCGCACCTGGTGCAGCACCGGCGCATCCACACCGGCGAGAAGCCCTATGCCTGCTCCGAGTGCGGCAAGCGCTTCAGCTGGAGCTCCAACCTCATGCAGCACCAGCGCATCCACACGGGCGAGAAGCCCTACACCTGCCCCGACTGCGGCCGCAGCTTCACGCAGAGCAAGAGCCTGGCCAAGCACCGGCGCTCGCACAGCGGCCTCAAGCCCTTCGTGTGCCCGCGCTGCGGCCGCGGCTTCAGCCAGCCCAAGAGCCTGGCTCGCCACCTGCGGCTGCACCCGGAGCTTTCGGGTCCCGGAGTGGCGGCCAAGGTGCTGGCGGCCAGCGTGCGCCGCGCCAAGGCGCCCGAGGAGGCGGCGGCGGCGGACGGCGAGATCGCTATCCCGGTGGGCGACGGCGAGGGCATCATTGTGGTGGGCGCGCCGGGTGACAGCGCCGCGGCGGCCGCGGCCATTGCAGGCGCTGGGGCGCGGGCGGCGGGGCCCCGGTCACGGCGCGCCCCGGCGCCCAAGCCGTACGTGTGCATGGAATGCGGGAAGGGCTTCGGGCATGCAGCCGGGCTGCTGGCCCACCAGCGGGCGCAGCACGGGGACGGGCTGGGGGCGGCGGGCGGCGAGGAGCCAGCGCACATCTGCGTGGAGTGCGGCGAAGGCTTCGTGCAGGGCGCCGCGCTCCGGAGACACAAGAAGATCCACGCGGTGGGCGCGCCCTCCGTCTGCAGCGGCTGCGGACAGAGCTTCTATCGGGCAGGCGGGGAGGAGGACGACGACGAGGACGACGAGGCGGCTGGTGGGCGGTGCGCCGAGTGCCGCGGTGGGGAGGCCCGGTAGGGGCGGGGACGCCCGGGGGGGTGGAGCCCCTCGGGCTGGGCGGGGACGAGAGCGAGACCCAGAGACCCCAGGAGAACGAACAGAGGGGCGAGCGCTCGCGGCACCTGAGCGTACGAGGGGACCTGTGGGCCTGGGGCCTCTTCTGCAGCCTGCCCGCCACGCCGCCCCGCCCGCCCCGCCACAACCCCACCCTTCCGCCCCGCCTGCCCACCCTGCAGGGCTCCGCGCGGGCGAGCTGATGGACGACCGGAGGACTGTGGGGATGCCGGCCCTCCGCTCTCCGGGCGGGCTGCGGTGTTGGAGGAACGGGGAAGCCCGGCCCTTTGCTTTGAGAGCATCCCAGAGAGGGAAGGGGTAGAGTGCCTCTTCCTTTGTAGAGTTTTCTTTAATCATACCCACCGTCTTGATCCCTCCCATCCATTTTTTCTGCCCTGAGGTCCTGTCGATTTTCTAGCCCAAGTCGTCCCTTCCCCTCCTGGATTTGGGGTTGCGGAGGAGTGAGGCAGAACCAGCCTCCTAGCCAGCCTCATCGGAGGACGGGGCGCCTGGCATGGTGGAAGAGGTGGTGCGGGGGCAATAAATGGCACTATTCAATTGTCCCTGCACTGCGTGGTTCTTCAGTGCCGAGGGAGAAGGCGAGAGGCTCATTGGAGCTGCCCGCCTCCGCCGCAGTTGGGAGAAGTGGCTAGCGGAGCGTCGTGCGGGGAGGAGCAGTCCTTGGGACGTTGGAGGAGCGATCCAGGAAAGGTGGTGGCCATTGCTTCTGCTCCCCCACGCCCCTCCCCGGCGGACTCTTAAGACGACTTGGCCTTAAGTGGCACGCCCCACCAGCCCAAACCTCTGGCTTCAGTCTGTCACTGGTCATGGCTCGTGAGGAGGCTGTGCCACCTGAGTTGCCTGGAAACCCACTGCCATGGCTTGGGGAAGACCGTGGTTTCAGCCTAGGGTCCAGTGGGTGTAACCAGAGTGCCATCACTGTTTTGGGCCCTGCCTCGGTGCCTGACCAGGGAACCACTGCCATGGCCAGTTTCCTGGGTTCGAGGAACCCTGTCCCTGTCCGTTAGAGTTTGCATCGAGCACGCCGCCAGGGGGATTTTCAACCTGGCTACACGGTGGTGAAAACAGCAGGTCTTACAGGTAGTCTGTACGTTTGTTTCCTTGAGCCACCTTGGAGACATGGCGGTGAAGGAGGACAGAACATTTCCACTGTGAGGCAGCAACAGGGCCCCAAAGAGAGTTGGAAATGAAGGTCATGACACCCCTGGAGGAATTATCAAGAGTAAGGGTAGGCCAGAAAAACATTAAGTGGCCCCTGCCTGGCTGGAGTCAGTGATCTGCAGTTGGTCTCTCTTAAAGGTGGGATGTCTGGTGAGTGAAAGCTGGGAAAACACTGCTCAGTGCTGACCTTGGTATTTCTGGGGGTAAGGGAGGGAGGGCGGAGCCCTGTCATTGTGGCAGATGTGAAGTGGTAGGTTCAGGCAGGGGCATTGAGTCTGCTTTCCCTGTCCCAGGAGCTGACACTTAGAGTGGGAAAGGTCCAGGCTATGTGACCCAGGGCCTGGTCCTGTTTCCTTCTGTACAGAAGGAAGGGCTGCCTGTCTCATGGGGCATTTTGGAGGGGTCTGAGTCAGATTGGAAGTCACAGGGCCAAGAGCCTCTCCCAGGCAGGAATGGGATGCAGTTGTGAGGGGCCAGGACCCAATCCCAGCTCTGTGCCTACCCCTCTGGTGCTCCATTTACTGCACTTGATGTAGGAATGAACTTCAGTTAATAATAAAGAATTCGATGAGCCAACACATCCACATGTGTAGACAAGGGTCCCCTAGCGCCAGAGCAGACACATGTATGCTTTTGTGTCACATTGTGTCATTTACTGATTTATTCATCCCTGCCCCAGTCTACAGATAATTCTGAGCCTTGTGCCCATCAGGTGGAAACAGTGCACATGGTAGCTGGGGGAGGTGGTGCGCACCTGTAATCCCTGCACTCAGGAAGCAGACACAGGAGGATCTCGAGTTCCAGGCCAGCCTGGGCTACATAGCAAAAACTGAAACAAAAAAGTGCACTTCTGTTCTCACCTCCATCTACAGTGGTCCCATGACACAGGTGGGTAAGTTGAGGGCATACACCCTTGGGTGCTCTTTCCACCTTCATAAAATGGCAGTGGTGGTGGCAATGATGACTGCTGCTGGCTTTGGTGCGAGCTGTGCCATGTGGTGGCTTCCTGCCTTGCTCAGGCCCTGCTCTGCTGCTGCAGCCATTGTACAGGGACAAGCGCTCTGCCCATGACCCTGGTGTGGAGAACAGTGGAACCCATGTCCACAGCCATATCTGCTGAGCATCAGGGACACATGGTGACTCACAGCCACTGCCCTCACAGAGCTTATACCCTGGAGTGAGAGGAGACTTAGGTAGTCAAGGATCAAGGGACAGCCAGGTGAGGTGAGCACACACTTGTAATCCCACTTACTTGGAAGCAGATCAGGACTGGATGCTTGGCTCAAGTGGTAGAGTGCCTGCTTCGGAAGTGTGATGTCCTGAGTTCAAATCTCAGTAGTACCAAAAAAAAAAAGTCAATGGAAGCAGAGAAGGAGGATTGAGGGTCAAGGCCAAAAAGTTAGAGACCTCATCTCAACCAGTGAGCTGGGCGTGGTGTCACATTCCATGCTTGTAATCCAGCTACCTGGGAGGCTATTGGTAGGAGGATTGCGGTCTGAGGCTGGTCCCAGGTAAAAATGTAAGATCCTACCTAAACAAAAAGTGCTGGTGGAGTGGCTCAAGTGGTAGAGCGCCTGCCTAGCAAGCCTGAACCCAGAGTTCAAACCCCAGTACCAAAGGATGGAAGGACTAAAGAGGGGCTTATGTAGAGTCCTGTGGGCGGCAGGTGTGACAGCCTGGGAAAGGGGTGTCGGGAGCAGGCAGACGATGGGGAGGAAGGAGCCTCTCCATCGCCATCCTTCTCAGTCTCAGTACAGTGTTTGCCATAGGCTCTGCCTCCCATGGGTGTCCTCATCTGTACTCTCTGGAATGTCCCAAGAAACACAACTTTCTGTCCAGGCAACTTGGAAACATGCTGGATTTGCCTTGTCTAATGTGGAATCTTGGCAGACAGTCAAGATTCTGCAGTCTGGGTGAATAAAATGTCCCTGTCCCCTGTGTCCCATGGGGTGCAGACAGGGTGGGTGTTAGCTTGTAGTGTGTTCAGAACTTGGTCAGTCATGAAGCCTTCCATTCACAGGACACCTTCCACGTGCTCCAGGAAGTCCATCCTCAGGGAGGGGATGTGTGTATCTGTGGGTTATATGTGTCGTGTCTTGATGTGCACGAGCTTGTGAGTATCTGCATAGATGTGTGTATCTAAGGATGCGGTGGGTGGGAGAGGCTGTCCATCACAATGGACGATGGTCCATCCACAGACTCCCCATCATGGGTGCCTGTAGATCCCATGTGTCAGCACCACGGACAGAGGCACACCATGGATCAGCCTCACCAAATGACAATCCCAACAGCTGTCACCTCTTATCACAGAATACAAAAGTGGCTGATACTTTTTTCTTTTGGAGACTGTGTGTGCAGCAGTTCCTGGTGGGGGCCAGGGAGAAGCTATTGGGGTATGGTAGGATTTCCCAGTGGCTCTTAGGCCATGGATACTGTGCCCCCAGGAATGTGAGCTACCTCCTGAGACATTTCTGTTGTCACAGCGCTTCTGGCTCAAGTGGCTACTCCCCACCTCGCCCCAGCAGAAAGCGAGGCAGCCCCAATGAAAGGTTACCTGCAGGGTAGGTGAGTCAAGTCTTCCTGCTGCGCTACCTGTGGAGATGTGGTGTTCTGCCCCCCCCTGCTGTGCACTCGGAGAACTGCATGAGCTTAAGAGTGTAGGCCTTGGATTCAGAACTGCCTATCCCAGGTGTGTGGCTCAAGTAACCTCTCTCTAGTGACTTTAGATCACACACACACTTCAACCACCTTCAGGATGTGGCTGGCCAGGTGGAGATAAGCAAGGGTCCCAAGGAGAGACTTGGAGTCCAAGAACCAGCCTGCCCCAGCCTCACCAGTGCTGTTATGCATCAGGTTAAGCCCAGGTTGCCTTGCATGGGAAACTTCCTGTCCTCCCTCTGCTCCTCCTCCCCATGGATAACTGTCTGTGTGAACAGTTGGGGCATGGATGGTCAGAGTGCAAATACCAGGTCTGTGGATGTTCTCTGGGGACCGTCCCTTTCAGAAGTCAGTCGGTCCTGGCTGCCAGGGGCAGGGCCCCTGGTCCTCAGGGTGGGGGAGATTCCCTGGTCACTATAACCTGCGTCAGGTAGCCCAGGCTTCTGGGTTCATCGGACCTCCACTTACTTTTCTTCAGAGAGTCAAGAAGGTAGATGGGAGTGCTGAAACCATGAATCCTCTGTGTCAGTCTCCTACTCAGGTAGTGGCAGTGTTGTCTTAAACCCATGCCAAGAGTGGTGTCACACACCTGTAATTCCACCTACACAGGATGTAGAGGTAGGAGGATCAGTCTGAGGTTAACCCAAGGCAAAATGCACAAGATCTTATCTGAAAAACTAAAAGCAAAAGGGCTCCGGGTATGGCTTGAGTGGTGGAGTGCCTGCCCAGCAAGTTCAACCCAAGTACCACAAAATAACCCCAAAACTTGTTCCTTAACCTTGACTTATCTGACCTTCCCTTTTCAGCCATAAGAAGTGGGTGTATTCATTGGTGGGTGGGTGGCAGTACTCAGGACAAGCCTCTGGACCCAGTAGTAGCCAATGTAGCCCACTCTCTCCACACACTCACCTCAAAGCCACATTGGTTCGATGTCCAACCATTTTGTAATGTGAGCTCACTCTCCTGGGATGTGGGTTTATTTTTGTGCAGTCCTGGGGATTGAACCCAGGACCCAGTGCTTGTTAGGCAAGTTCTCTACCACTTGAGGCACATCCCTAGCCCTTTGGTGTTCTATTTAAACAGGGTCTTTGCCCAGAGCTGATCTTGAACTTGAGATCCTTCTGCCTCCACCTCCTGAATAGCTGGGATTAAAGGTGTGAACCACCACCCTAGCAGAATATGTTTGGAAAGCACCCCTAATAAGAAACCATGGTGCTGAGGATAATGCTAATAGTGTCAGCACAAGCTGCAGGTCCGATCGCTACTTCTCCCACTCCTGCAAACTGCTCAGACACATTACAAGGGTTAGGGGGCTAGGCAGTCATCTAGGAACAAGCCTAGAACATTCCCAGGTTTGAAAAGTGATGCTTGAATTACACAGTATGGTTTGTGGCACTTGGGAGGTGGTTGTGTGGAAGAGGTGATGTCAAGAGCACAGACTTGCCTGTGCTTTTCTTTGGGAGTGGAGTGGGGAGTGGTACTGGTGATTGAACTAGGGCCTGACGCTTTCTAGACACTGTTCCTTGAGCCGTGTACCCAGACCTTTTATTTGAGATACTCTCATTATGTAGTCCAGGCTAGCCTTGAATACTCAATCCTCCTGCCTCAGCCTCCCAATAACTCCTGTAATGCCTGTGCTCAGGATTGCAGGTGTGTACCATCAAGTCAGGCTCTCTTGCTTGCTTTCTTCAGAAACCACTATACCTGTTGATCTTGTCTTTTATTGGCAGTACTGGGGTTTGAACTCTATCACTTGAGCCATTCAGCCAGCCCCAGACCTTTTATTTGTACTTTTTTCAGGTAGAGTGCTATTGCTAACATTGCCTGGACTGGCCTCAAACTCGAAATTCTCCAACCTCTGGCTCCCAAGCAACTGGGATTACAGTCCATTTTAAGCTTCTGTGCCTCAAGTTTTTTCATCTGTAAGTCAGAGGTGAAGACAGGACCTACATATGGGGCCTAAAGATTAAATGAGCTAATTTATACATGGTGCTTAGAGTCTGTCACAGGATAAGGACTATGTGTGTTAGCAGTTATCATTCATCATCATGGGTTAGAAGTCTTCTCTTATGTGTGCTGGGGACGGAACCCAGGGCCTTGCATCTGCTAGGCAAGTGCTCTATCATTGAGCCACACATCCCTAGGTTGAAGAAATCACTGTAAGAGATTATGTTGTTGAACACACAAGACCTTCCCATCATTGCAGTTTGGGTTTCAAAAGCCCAAGTATCAGAGAACTGGTCCCCAGAATGGTGCTACTGGGAGGTGGTAGAACCTTGAAGAGGTGGGGGTCTAATGGAAGGCAGTTAGGTCACTGGGGCGTTTCCTTGAAGGGGATTGAGGTGCTCTGGCCCATCCCTCTTGCCTTCCTGGTTCTCTACAAGGTGAGCAGGTTTTGCTCTGCCATAGGCTCCTGCGATGACCTACTGCCTCACCACAGGTCCAAGAGCAATGAGGCCAATTATGTACTGAAACCTCCCAATCTGAGGCAAACTAAACCTTCTTTGTAAGTTGATTAGTGTTGATCAGAGTTGGTTTAGTAATGGAAAGCTAACATACCCACACAGACTAATTGTTCTGGAAGCCTGGGAACAAGGAGCTACCCAAACGGACTTAAACCCATGCAATGGATCCAAGATAGCTTGTGAGCCAAGAAAAACTGCCTCACACTCAGCAAGTCAGGAAGGAATTCACTGAGGCACAAACCTGAGTGCTGATCAGCCTTGCCTTGATGTCAGCTGACCCGTTGAGCACTCAGTTCCTGAACTCCACACCTCCCCAAATCCTGACCTATGAGACCTGCTCATCTGCCCAGAGACCACAGAGGACCAGCTCTTCATGATCATAATCAATAAAGTCAGCCTTGTGGTTATAGTTCAGATACTGAGTTACACTCTCACCCTCTGACATTCAGATATGTGTGCTAAACCCACCAAATTTGGGAGTCACTTTGGAGGATGCAAGTTCTCTGTGCTTCTGCTCTTAGGTCACAGCCCCATGGGTCAAGATGACCAGTTGGTACTTTTGAATGCTCAGTGTTTATTTTATTCCCTGTGGATGCTCTAAGGTAGACAGACATTGCACAGATAGCCAGCCAGGTCCTAGGAGGGGACAGTCATGGCCTTCAACTGCAGTGTCAGTTTATGGGGTAAGAAGCTCGCTACCATTGCTGGCCGAGTGAGTGCCAGAGATTGCCGTCCACCTTGAGGCAGTGGCAGTGAGACCTGCCCCAGAGAATAGCTCTTAACCGTCCTCTTGACCAAAACCAGGTCTTCACGTCATGCCTTCAGTATTTCCACCAGTATCGGTCATCTTCGATGGGGGAATACCAGTGGCCATCAATCACCAGGTGGGGCTTGCAACGCTGAGCTTCCTCAAGCAGTTTCCTGACCTGTGCAGAGTACTGTGACTTCCACAGGCTGCAAGAGAGAGGGAGCCTGTCACACTGAAACCTTGCCTGGGATTCAAAGACAATCCCTATGTGTAAAGGAACTTTCCAGTGATCCTAGGATGGAAGTGTCACTGCTCAGCCACCTGTAAGTCCCTACTTTGTGCCAAATCTTATCCTAATGGAGGTGGACAGAGCAAAGTCCCAGCTCCACACCCTCACCCCAGCATCGGGGAAGAGACTCCCATTTGAATAAATGCAGAGTGCACAGCCATCCTGTCATGGGGAAACTGGCTCCTGGAAGGTCAGTGAAATCAAGTCTGACTCTCGCACCCCATCAACTGTTCCATCCACCTTGTCACAGGCCATGTTATCCCCTTGGTCATCAGTACAGATGAGTGCTTTCAACCCAACATTGGGCCTTAATGTATCCTTGTAACGGATATGTCAGGGTTCTTGCATATTTTATAGATAATAGAGGCACAGACTACAAAGCTTTCTTAAGGTCATAAAGATAGTGAGCCATTTCTTTTTGTTATTTTGTGATAGGTCTGGCCATGTAGTCCAGTCTGGCCTGGAACTCATGGTCCTCCTGTCTCTGCCTTCCAAGTGCTGGGATTATAGATATGTGCCACCATACCTGGCATGTATGTCAAAAGTTTAGAAGTCTGACTCCAGGGCACTCCCTGATCAAGAGCCAGTTTTCTGTTATCCTGGAACCTTGTCTGTTACCACCACTTCCTTCTTTCACTAAACATGTCTGCTGGCCTGGGGCTGTGCCCTTCACTTTCTCAGCTGGGAAAGCTCTGGCCTCAGGCCTTTGCCTTAGAGGGTGCGAATCAAACATCCATTCCTGTGAGAATGACCTCAGTGACCCCTACAATCTAAGTCAACCCATGTAATCTAAATGAACCCCACACCCACTCCATTTCCTTCTTAGCACTTATTGTCTGAATAAATCCACAATGTTAGGGTTTTTTTTTTTTATGGTACTTGCATTTGAACTCAGGTCTGACACCTTGAGCCATTCCACCAGCCCTTTTTTGTGGTTTGTATTTTTCCTAGATAGGGTCTCCTGAGTTATTAGCCTGGGTTGGCTTTGAACTGCAATCCTCCTGATCTCTGCCTCCTGACTAGCTAGGATTACAGGTGTGAGCCACCAGCACCTGGCTGTTTAGCTTTTTGAGCATAAATGTATGTCATCTCTCTATCCTCCCCACCCGCCCAGGCATCTTAACTCCATCTCCCACGTCCCCCAGTGCCGGTGAACAGCGTAGTGCTGGGCACACAGCTGCTCCCATCATTCAGATACCGTCACTGTCATCAGGTTATGATCTCAGTGTCCCCACGGGGCTTGCCTGCAAGGGGAGCAGGCTGGTCTTTCCGGGGACAGTCACAGGGACTCACCCGATTACCCGGAGGCTACATGCGGGGTGTGCGAAGGCCGAGCACAGCTTTGTCACTCCTGCGGGGCTGAAGCTGTTCTGCAGCAGGTTCAGGCTGCTCAAGTGCTGGTTGCAGAGGAGGACGGACCACAATGTCGTGCAGCACTCGGATGTCAGCCCACAGGCCTCCAACCTGAAGGTGCCCAAGACACGACGGAGGTTAGTAACCAAGACACACAAAGGTCAACGTCAGCGAGGGCACCTTCGCCAGCCATGCAATGAGAGTGGGGGGCTCCACCCCCAGACTTTGTGCTTTGGAAGCTCTGGGGAAGGGCCCCTGATGTTTCCATTTCTAAAGGGGTCTCAGGGAAGGCTAGGGCTTTAGTGCTCACTCTGGGAGCTGCTGGGTGACTGAAATTAAGTGGAATAAATAAGAGGGAGACTGAACTTGACCAAAGTATGTCATACGCATGCGTGAAAATATCACAGTGAAAGCCCTCTGAAGGGTAAAGACAGAACACCTGGAACAAGGCAACAGGACAAGGAGTGCACATGAAGACCTGTTGAGAAAGTGACATTGACCCTAAAACTCAAAAGAAGAGGTAGGTAAGGGAGCCGATCCACTGTCCCCCCCCCCCTCCCCTCTCTGGTCGCCATTATGTGAGCTTCTCTGCTCCACCAGGCCCTCCTCACCATGATGGACTGAAACATTGAGCCAAAATAATTCCTCTCCTTAGAAAAATGGCACAGAGACAGTGGTAAGAGGCTGGATTTAGGATTTTATCCTAAGATCAATGGTATGGCAAAGAATATCATCAAGAGTAATAAGGGACTGGGCTCAGTGCCTGTAATCCAAGCTACCAAGGAGGCAGACACACAGGGAGGCTGGCCCAGGGGAAAAAGTTAGCAAGACCCCATCTGTACTGGGTGTCTGTGGCTCATATCTATAATCCTAACTACTCGGGAGGCTGAGATCAGGAGGACTGAGGTTTGAGGCAAGCCCAAATAGTTCACAAGACCTCATCTCCAAAATAACCAGAGCAAATGGACTGGAGGTGTGGCTCAAGTGGTAGGGCACCCTGCTTTGCAAATGGGAAGCCCAGAGTTCAAACCCCAGTCCTAGCAAAAAAAAAAAAAAAAAAAAAAAAAAGACCCATGTCATCAAATCCAGCATGATGGCACATACCTGCAATGCCAGCTACACAGGAGGCATAGGCAGAAGAATTGCAGTCCCAGGTCAAGCCTGGGCTTTACCCTATGTAAAAAATATCCTAAACCAAAAAGGACTGGGTGCATGGCCCCGAGTTCAACCCACAGTGCACCAGAAAGATGTGTAATAATGATACCTTATCAGTGCTCTGGCATTTATGAAGACACATGTTGAGGTGATCAGGGGCCGAGTGCCAAAACCTGTAACTGGCTGGTGCTCAGTAAATTCACTACGCACCACGTTCTATATGTGGAGTCCTCATCTCACTCAACCATACAAGCCACACCAAAGTCTCAACCATCTCCACACTCCCACCACACTGCACCCAGCACACCCAGGTGGTTCAGTGAGGATTTGAGGGTCTCCCACCCCCAGACCCAATTCCCATGCATCTGCTATCCCCCACCCCATTCATAGGAGCTGAGGTGGGAAGTGACACCCCGATCTTGGACTCCATTGAAGTGCCATTCTGTCCAACTTGACAGAGTCACGAAAATCAGAGCATCTTCCTGGTTCAAGTGACTTCACACCACCAGGGTCCTCTTGCTTTCCAAAGAGGGATCCCAGGAAGTTACCCAAGTCTCCTCAGAGTGCTGTCCCTTTGCTTCAGTCCCTCGCATAGTGCAACAACTCCACTGTCCCCCAGGACGTTGTCAGAAAGGTCCAGGCTCCTGAGGTGTTTGTTTCTTGTGATGACACAGGCCAGGTTCTTGCAGGAAGCCGAGGAGAGGTGACAGCTCATCAGTCTGCAGGACACATTGAGACAGTAAACCCATGACCTTGAGGGGAAGGGCTACAGTGAGGTACAACTCTCAGAGGCACTAGTAGGGATTGCCTTCTACCCATTTCTGGGACCCATGTAGACAGTGTGGTATCATTGGCTTGGGAGATGGATGGCAGTGGAGGTAGCTCTTAAAAAATCAGATACACCAGATCTTGGTTCTCAGCTGTGAAAGGCACTTTTCCATGGGGAGGGGCAGAGGAGCAGAGAAAGCCTGAAAGAGACACTTGTAGAGCCTGGAGAGGGAGAGAAAAGGTGAAAGAAGCTATCAAAACGTGACCCTGCTACACCAGTCCTGAGCATACATCTAAAGGAACTTAAGTCACCATACAATAGAGACAACTGCATGTCTGTGTTTGTAGCATCACTATCCACAATGGCCAAGCTGTGGAATCAGCCAAGGTGTCCAACAAATGAAGAAAATGCAATGGAATATTATTCAGCCATAAAGAAGAATGAAATTATGTCGTTTGTAGGAAACTCGATGGAACTGGATGTTGAGTGAGATAAGCCAAACTCAGAAAAATAAATATCACATTTTCACTCATATGTGGAATTATTATTACTAGTAACAGATGGTTCTAATAGAGGGATTGCTTGAGGGGGTGATCAGGGGAGGGGGAAATGAGAGGGAGGTAGGGGGTGAAGATAACCCAAGTATATTATGTATGAAAATATCATTAATTGTTAAAAACGAGGGGGAAGAGGGAGAGAGGGGGGTTAAGAGTTATACAGATGGGGTTAATTTCCAAGTATATTACATGAATGTATGGAAATATCACAGTGAAGCCCCTTTGTTCCATTAATTGAAGATAATAATTAAAATAAGCAGCAACTGAAGTGCTAATAGGGTCTGAGATCCCAGAGTTGGGGAGGCCTTGTGCCTCTGTTCCCAGACAGAGCAGGTGGATGGGGCAGATGGGCCCTGCAGTAAGGGCTGGATGGTTTGAGCAGAAATGACTTAAACCACCTCAGAGTGCCACACAGGCTGGGCACCTGAAATGTGAAACTCTGAGCACTGACATGACACTACCACAAATGGAAAACCCAAAACCTGACCTCCCATAACAGGTCACAGTCAAAACATAGGTGCATAGGAAATTTTGTACAGGCACCAGTGGCTCATGCCTGTAATCCTATCTACTTGGGAGGCTGAGATCAGGAGGATCGAGGATCAAAACCAGCTTGGGCAAAATAACCAGAGCAAAATGAACTGGAAGCATGGCTCAAGTGGTAGAGTGCCTGTTTTGCAAACATGAAGCCTGAGTCCAAACCCCACATAGTAAGAATGCATTAGAAGAATTCTGGAAAATGCAAAAAAAAAACCCCAAAAAAACCAACAACAACAACAACAACAACAACAAACCACCGACTACAAGGATCCCTTGTTTGCAAGGCATTGAATGCACGTATGAATGTATGAGGTCAGGTATGGTGGCTCAAGTCTATAATCCCAGCTATCAGGAGGCAGAAATTGGGAGGATCAAGATCCAAGGCCAACCCAGACAAGAAGCAAGATCGATCCCATCCCAACAAATAAGCTGGGCATGGTGTCAAATGTCTGGAATCCCAGCTACATGGGAAGCATAGGTTAGGAAGATCGAGGTGCAAGGCCAGCCCTCGGCAAAACCACGAGACCCTATCAGAAAAATAAAGCAAAAAGGAACTAAGGGATGAGGTTCAAGTGGCAGAGCACCTGCAAGGCTCTGAGTTCCAACCCCAGCACTATCAAAATTATAAAATACGAAAAATGCACTTATGCATGTAGGGAAAAAGAGCGGCAGGAGACGTTCACCGGACTACAATGGAGCTGACTGTGGGGTTGTGAGACTGAAGACTTTTTTCCAATTTCTGCAATGTTTAATGATGGGATAGTCCTATTAAATAGGCTGTGAGGAATTCCTCTGTCCCGGCACCCACACTGTGGTGACAACATGCCAGTGTCCCTAGAGTGACCCCCCTTCCCCCAGACAGAGAAGCAGCTGGCCCCAGGCAGGGTTTTTAGTCCCCCTGCTGACCTTTCCTGCCTTCCAGGACCCAGTATGATGGAGAGGTACTCACTCCAGGTCCTGGAGGCGACATGTGGGGTCCCTCATGGCCTCGCACAGGAGCTTTATCCCGTTGTCCTCCAAGGGGTTCCTGCTTAGGCTGAGGTGTGTCAGCCGCCTATTGCTCATCAGCATGAACGCAAGAAACCCACAGGCTGTGGTGTCCACGCCACATTCATTCAGCCTGTGGGACACAAGGAGCAGAGGAGGGTCACACTTGCCCCACAGTGTGACCCGGGGGAGCATCTGCTTCTCCATGGGAAGGGGCCATATTTGTACTTATGATGGCAGATGACCCGAGTGCTCAGCACAGAGAAGGACAGGAACACTTGCTGGATGGATGCTGGCCAGGACTGATATCCTCTCTAGAACTTTCTGTCAGGTGCCATGTGTTAGTTTCCCATGGCTGTTATCAACAAATAACGACAGATCAAGTGGCCTCAAACACAAGTCTGTTACCCTACAGTTCTGAGGTCAGGCGTCCATCATGGGTCTCACATTGAGGGGACAGCACAGACCCCAGGGAAGAGTCTGTTTTCTCAATTTTACAGATTTGAGAGGTTGCCCACAGGCCTTTGGACAAGGAGCCATGTCCAACATCAAAGCCAGAGAGATGGCTTCACACTGACCTCCACTGCTACCATGCCTCCTTCTGATTCTCTTGCCTCCTACTTTCCCTTATGAAGACTTGTGTTTACTTTGGGGGTCACCCAGGCAATTCACTCAGGAAAATCTCCCTACCTTGAGATCTGTACCCCAACCACACCTACAAAGCAAAGTCCCTTTTACCACGAGAGGCAGCACACTCATAGGGATAAAGACTTGGACTTTTTTTTTGTGGGAGGGGGGGACAACTATGATGAGCCTTGGAGCTCGTGGATATACAAAGTAAGGTACCCTTCTTTTATTTTTTGAGACAGGGTATCACCAGTAATCCAGGCTGGCCTCAGCCTCCTGAGTGCTGGGATTACAGGCCACCATGCTCAGCAAAGGTCATATTCTTTGACGTACTTTCTGACAATGAGTCTGCCATTAACACATGTCCATGTTTCATGTACATGAAGTTACTGACGGACCCCGCCAACCCTAGCCCTGACAGAGCAGGTAGACCATATTGAACATGAACAACAAGAGCTGGGTGTGGTGGTACATGTTTGTAACTCCAGAACCTGGGAGGCTGAAGCAGCAGGATCTTGAGTTGGAGGCCTGCCTGGGTTATATAGCAAGTTCAAGACCAGCTGGGGCTACATCACCAGACTCTGTCTCAAACAAGCAAATAAAACACAAGTAGCAAAATCTTAAGACCAAAGATCAATGGTGGAAGGGTAACTTGGCCATTTTAAAAATATTTGTACAGGTAAGTTGTTATATGACAGCTAGAGGAAACTGTTCTCACCACTGTCCATGTGTGTGCTGCTCCTAGGAGTCGAGCAACACCATGTGGCTGTGGTGTGAGCCCTGTGTCATTGTCACCATCTCAAATCTCCTTATTAGCTCTCCCAACACAGTCAAGCTCTTTTGAAACAGGCACCATGTACATCTGTTGTTTTGCAGTGCTGGTGACAGAACCCATGGCCACATGTATGCAAGGCAAGCGCTCTACCACTGACACCCCCAATCCTCGTCCTCCATCTCTGAATCTCATAACTCAGTGTTTGTATTAAATACAGTGGAGCCTTATCGGTCATGGATTCTGTTTTTGTAAATTCTCCCACTTGCTAAAATTCTTTACCCTCCCAAACTAATCCTGCTAGTGGCTCACCAACCTTCTCAGATGTGTACATGTGTACTGGAAACATTGGTGTCTCCAGTCCCACACATTCCTGACAGAGGTGGAACTTGTTTCAGCTGTCATCCTGAACAACTCACCTTTTGGAGGTGTATTTCTTGTACCCTCTGTTGATGACTTACTTGCGTAAATGATCCTCCAAGCATAATGGCAAAGTTCTGTCTAAGCATGAGGAGGTGGTAACCTCCCTGTATCAGGTAATCAGGCCTTGATAACAGTGCTGTTAGCCATAAGTTCATCTTTAAAGGATCAGTGGCACATGTTAAATAAAGCATCATTAAACGGAAAACACAAAGTAAGGCTATGTGTTGACTCGTTGATGAGGTCATTAGAGAGTCCTGGGAACCTGAGCCTGCATGGCCAGAAAAGACATCTCAGCCTCAGCTACTCCTACATTTTGAGGGGACATTATGGGACATACTGAGAGTTGACCAAGAGAGTGGTTTCCCACTGTGAGAAAGCAAAGGAGAGGTGGGATCTCCCTAAGGATTGTGGAAATACTTCAACAAACAGGGCCAGAGTTTGGCACAATTGGCTTTCCTTATCTGTGGGGTCACATTATAGGATCAAAACTACGACAATTTACTGTGTCTGCACTGAACAGACATTTTGTTATTTGACGACACAATTATTTACATAGCTTTTGGACTCCATGGTGAATTACAATAAACTGGAGATGACTTAATGCATCTGGGATGGTGTGTGTAGGTTATACGCAAACATCACACCATTTAATATACAGGACTTGAACATCTGCAGGTGTCCTGGAGACAGTCCCCTGTGGATACGGGGGGCTGCTGTACATTTCAGGTGGTCCACACCCCCTCCTCACTGCTTGGTGCTTTGGAGTGACACCCACTGTTTGCCAGAAGGGTATGAGTTCCTTGCAGGGAAACAAGTCAGACTCACATCAGCCGCTGGAGTGCACAGCTGGGAAGCCTCATGGACCGACTCAGCAGGCATACCCCGTCAGGTCCCAGGTTGTTGTTGGACAGGCACAGGTGGGTCAAGCTGTGGTTGTTGACAAGGGCTGAGGCCAGCACCTGGCAGCCAGCAGCTGTGAGGCCACAGTTGTCCAATCTGCAAGAAAACAACACCCAGGAAATGAGGTGTGTTGTTAAATTTCCCCCCCACCCCCTGTCCTCACCCATGCAAGGTCTTGTTCTTGTTATTCTTACCCCCTTCAGGCATTAGGACCCCAAGGCAGGGCTCGTCTATTAATGGTAGAAGATGGTGGGGCTTGTGAAATCAGACTGATCACCTCCTCTTATTTTAGCCCCACAAAATGAAGTTACAGTACTTGCAACAGGAGTTTGATAGTTGCCCTCTCACAGGGTGTGGTCAAGTGGACGGATTCAACACTCAGAGCTCTTAAGAGGCATGTTATGTGTATCAATAGTTCAGTGCCTCTGATGGGATCTCTCTTGGCAAAGGGAGAAAAACACTGGCTGGATTGGACCAATGGGCTGGACCAAAGGACAGAAGGCATGTTGGGTGTTCTACAATTGTCCTCCCCCTCTAGCCTTTAAGGATACTTTGTGCTGTTTCATTCTCAACTCTTGTTGTTGCTTCAGACTAAATACATTAGTGCCACTCATGTGCCAGGGCACAGCTTTGAGAATTGGTCACGGGTTTGAATTCTGGTTTTATCACTTAAAAGTTCAGCCATGGATGAGTCATTCAGCCTAGAACTGTCTCTTCACCCATCAGAAGGAGAATGACAAACCTGCTGCATAGACTTGTTCTGAGAACATGAGGTAAGTATGGAAACAACTCAGTGCTATACTTGGCACAGCTCAATAGGTGTTCGATAAATGCTTACTATAAAGGCTGAGGTTGTGGCTCAAGCGGTAGAGTGCCTGCCCAGCATGCACAAGGCCTTGAGTTCAAATCCCAGTTCTACAAAAAAGGATTGTCATAACCACTGTCTCTTCTTTCCCTTCTTCTTCCACAGGATAAGTCGCCAGAAAGAAAATGACATCACTTTGGGCCGTTGGTAGTGAGGAATGTATTTCTGCCAAAGTACTGGGGTTTAAACTCATGTCCTTGCACTTGCCAGGCAAGTGATCTACCACTTGAGCCAAGTCTACAGCCCTACCTCCTTTTTGAGCCAGTCTGTGCCCAGACACTATGCTGTGGTCTGCACGAGGCCAGGCAGTAAGGAGCTGGTCCACACCATACTCTTCCCATCACTGGGTGAACTAATGTCTCCAACTGTGTAGTTACGCAACAACAAACCCACTTTGCAATTTATGTAAGCCTCACGCTCTAAGAGAGCATTCCCACCATGGAAGGTCATTGAGTGACTTCCATCTGGCATCAGCTTGGAGTTCAAGTAGCAAAGACAACTGATTTTTTTTTTGTTGTTTTCAAGTTCTTACTATTGTACATTCGAGTTCTTAATTTAGGGTATGAATAATGTTGCTACAGTCTTGCACATGTCTTGATGCATCTGTGTATAGATTTACTTCCATTTACACTAGCATATATTAATTGTACAAAAGGGGTTGCACTGTGGCATTTAAATAATGCATTAATATCCTTTGATCAAGTTACATTACAGTTTCCTATGTATGTACTTCTTTTGGACATATAACTGAGACTGCAACTATTTACAGGATGGTAAACTTTAGAAGACAATGCCCAGAGATTCCCCAAAGTTGTGGGACATTCTGACCAGTAGGGAGTGTTTTAGACTTCTGGCTACTCTATGTCCTTGATATTGGCAATTCTGTTGAGTGTGCAATGTTACTTCACTGTGGCTTTACTTTGCATCTCTCTGGACAACTATCCTCTCATGGATCTTCCTTACACTCCTGTGAGGTCACAGCTCCCATCCTCTTGGTTTGTGCTTCGACTGCCCCTGTGCCTCACTCTGTCACGTGGGGGATCCCGGTAAGAGGAAGTACAACTCACATCAGCCTGTTCAGGGAGCACCGCGAGTTCCTCAAGGCATCGCACAGGGGATGCACACCCTGGTCTGTCACCTTATTTTTTGCCAGGCCGAGGGACTTCAGGTGGGTAGGGATGTTAAGGACCTGGGAGATCATCTGGTAGGAGTAGTGGGACAATCCACAGGCATCCAACCTGCAGAGATAGGACCATGACTCCACACCCAAGCCCTCCCTGAAGTTGTCCCCATCCCCCTCAGTGCACACCAGCTCCTCTGGCCATTTTCTGGGTCCGTGGGTACTGAGTGATCTCACTTCAGGCTCTGAGCATCAGCTGCTGCTTCTGCTTGCAGCCCCCCTGGCCCCTACCCCTGTCTTCATATGGTCATTTCATCATTTGGGTCTTTTGAATGTTACCTCTTTGGAGCAAGCTGGACTCGCTACTTGTACACCTTCCTCCATCCCCTGTCCAGTGTTATTCTGTTCCTAGCGGTGACCACCAGCTGATGCTTCCTATGTTTATATTTGTATCTGTTTATCAGGCAGAGACCCAGAGACCTGCTTTTGCCCTGCTGTATCTTCAGCAGCTGTGAGAGCTTCCGGTATACAGAAAGCACTAAGCACTTGCTGAAGTGAAACCTCCTGAAACTCTGAACAGAGTTTACGAAAGCCAAATGCACCTTATCCCATGATTTGGTCATCTGATGGCAGTCTGATCCATCATTTAATCTTCTTCTAAGCAAATAACTGTGTAACCCAGTTGACTGACTGGAAAAAAGTGAAGCTAATCGTGTTACCAACCCCAAAAGTGACGGTGAGGGTTAGAAAGTCAGAATAGTTGTGAAACGCTCAGGTCCTTGGCCAGCTGGGGCAGAGATGAAGCTGTTTTTGATTCTTCATGGACACAGCTGGACTACATTTCCCAGCCTGCCTTGCAGCAGGCAAGGCCTCATGTCCCTGACTCCAGCCAAGAGAATGTGATGGACGTCATTTGCACCACTTCAGGCTGGGGTTCAAACCTTCTTCCTCCTATGAACTGAATCTCTCTACCCGGACAGTGTCTAGATGCTGTGTGTTAATGGTGCAATCCCTATTAGTCTGTGTGGCATAGGACCTCACCTACCCAGCATTTGAAACCCTCTTAGAGTGTTTAGACAAAAAATATACTTAGGGTGGAGTGCAGTGACTCACACCTGTAATCCCAGCTACTTGAGAGGCAGAGATCAAGAGGACTGCATTTCAAAGCCAGCCCAAACAAAACCTTAGTGAGACCCCGTCTCAACAGATAAGCTGCATGTAGTAGTACATCATTGCAGTGATGTGGGTGGCATAAATAGGATCATAGTCCAGGCCAGCCTAGGCAAAAAAAAAAGCAAGAGATCCTACCTGAAAAAATATAACGAAAGCCAAAAGAAAACTGAGGGGGGTGGGCAGGCTGTGGGTTTGACTCAAGTGATAGAGTGCCTGCCTAGTAAGTGTGAGGCCCCGAGTTTAAACCCCAGTACTGTCAAAAAATATGTGTATGTATTTGGATTGCTTCACCATCACACGTGGCTGGTGCATTTGTTTCAGGATCTCCATGGGAACTGGTTCTAGAGAGGGGAGTTGTCCTCAGCAGAGATCTACAACCTCTATGATGTCGCGAGGCATGTGCCTTTCCATCCCCGAGGATGGCTTTGCTTTGTTCTAACTTCCTTGGGTTACAATTTTAAAAGCATAGTTCCTGGGTTACAGGGAAAAACGACATGGGGTGCAAAGCAAACTGGTGGTCAGTGTATATTGATCAACAAACCGCAAAGCAGGGCTCAGGCCTGTCCTCAGAATGCCACCAAAGCCCATGCAGCATCTTCTGACCAAGTGAATCTTATGAAAGGACAGACACCTAGATCCACAAACCATGGCCACAGCTGGACACGAGAGGCCATCAAGATGCCCTGCTCAGGCAGATGGTTAAATGGCTGTCAAAGAAACCAGCACAACAGGGAGGAACGGACTCTGCATGTGTATGGACCTCAGGGCCCGAGGGAGACAAGCCAGGCCCAGGCAGGGATGGTCACATGATTCCACTTTGACAGCATCGGCAACATAAAACCAGGAAGGGAAACCTGAATGGTTGGCAGGGATGAGGCATGGTGTGTGGGGGAGGGCAGTGGCATGTGTACCTCGGCTGCAGTGTTGGCGTGTGACAAAATGATGCATACGCATCACACCCACATTTGCTGGTTTTGACATTGTGCTATGGTCATTTGAAATGGAACCATGAGGAGAAACTTCCCGATGGTACATGGGACTTCCCTAACTTTTGGAGGTACTGGGGTTTGAACTCATGGCTTTGCACTTGCTAGACAGGTGCACTACTATTTAAGCCATGTCTCCAGCTCTTTTGTGCTTTATTTTTCAGAGAGGGTCTCAAATTTTTTGCCTAGAACTGGATGTGGACTGTGATTCTCTTACTTCAGCCTCCCACATACCTGGGATTTTAGATGTGTACCACCATGCTCTGGCTTGTTTGTTGAGATGGGGTGTTGCCAATTTTTTGCACTAGTGACTAGGATTACACATGTACACCACCACACCTGGCCCCTTTTTTGGGGGACAGTTTTTTCCTTTTGGCAGTACTGTAGTTTGAACTCATGACCTCACACTTGCTAGGCAGGTGCTCTACACTTGAGCCATGCCTCCAGCTCGTAATATCTGCTTTTAATCTTTATGAAACACTGACAGATTTTTTTGGTGGTAAAATATTTATAACATAAAAGTTACTGTTTTAAGCATACAATCTGGTGGCACAAAGCACCTCGTGGGGCTGTATGGCCATCACTGCCATCCACCTCCAGAATTCCTCACTTTTTAGTATTCTTGGACCCATTCTGCACCAGTAAAAGTGAAATGCAGACATTAGATCCAGACTCACCTCAGCGTCTCCAACGCGCAGTGTGGGTGCCTGAGTGCTTCACAGGCTACCTTGACGTCCTCATCCCCCAGGGGGGTGCTGCCCATGTTGAGGTGTTTCAAGGTACGGTTGGTGGTCAGCATCATCCACAGATACCGGAAGCCAGGAGCCAGCTCCGCACTTTTAAATCTGTGGGAAGAGGGGGGGAGAGAGGGGGAGGGGGAGAGAGGGGGAGGGGGAGAGGGAAGATGGGGGAAAGGGGAGGAGGGGAGAACAGAGAAGACAGGAGAGGAGGAGGGGGAGAAAGAAGGAGGGAGGGGGGAGAGAGGCAGGGGTGGGGAGGAGATGGAGCAGATGGGGGAAGGAGAGAGAGATAGCAAAATACACCCTGGTGACATTAACATGCGTCCTAGTTTTTCCTTTTCAACCTATTCTCAAACTCTAATTATTTCCGTTTAATTTTTTTATGTTATTGGAGTTTAAACTCAGGGCTTTGCATTTGCTAGTCAGGTGTTCTACCCCTTGAGCCTCTCCTCTAGACCTTTCTGCTTTAGTTGTGTTTTGAATAGGATCTTGCATTTTTGCTGGGGTTCGACAGGACTGTGATCCTATTTACCCTTCCTGAGTAGCTGGGATGACAGACAATGCCACACACCCACCTTTCAGTTGAGATGGGGTCTTGCTAACTCTTTGCCAGGGCTGGCTTTGAACTGCCATGCTCTCCGTCTCTACTTCCTGAGTAGCTGAGATTAATGGTATGAGCCATATGTCCTACTTGCATTTAATTTTAAAGCAGCAAACGCTTCATGCGCCAGGCAGTGGAAACAGGACATTGAACAGTGGTAACAACCTGCTTCATCTAGACAGACTCTGGACAGGGTGGGACAAAAGGACCATGCTACATCGTAGTCTTCTGACAGAGATGTACAGTCGAGTTGAAGCAGTCGAAGGTCAGGAAGCCTGCAGAATCTCCCCTTTGAGATCAGGGAGCACATACACCATTATGTACTTGCTACCATGTGAGGGACATAGGATAGGGGCAGGGACAGGAAGGTGAGTATTCAGGGATGCAGGAGGCTCTGGAGGATGGGGCAGGTTGGGGGGATATCAAGGGACTTGGTGAATCCTGTTGTACTTCCTGGAGGAGTACAAAGGCCCACCCAGGCAAAAAGTTAGGGAGACTGCTATCTCAACTGATAAAAGCTGTGTGTGGTGGCACCTGCCTGTCATCCTAGCTACAAGGAAAGCTTAAGCAGGCAAGTCTGGGCAAAAAGCATGAGACTCTACCTGAAAAATAACGAAAGCAAAAAGGACTGGAGATGTGGCTCAGGTGGTAGAGGAGATGTGGCTCAGGTGGTAGAGCACAAGGCTCTGAGTTCAAACTCAGGTACTGCCAAATGAAAGGGCCCTATAAATCATACATTCAATCTCACCATTGGCCTGCAATGAGCTCCCCTCCCATTTTTCCCTATTAACCAACTCCTGCTCATCCTTCAAAACCCACAGTAAATGATCTCTTCACAAACTTCTGGGAGCCTGCCTCCTCTGTCTTTCACCACGCTTAGCCCCTCAGAACAGTTCTGTGGGTTTACTGATGGTCCTCTCAGGAGAAGGGCTGCATCCTCGCCCTGGGAAGGGTCCTCCCTCTTGAAGGGGGGTGGGCAGCCTTACATGAGATTCCGTATCTTACAGGCCGGGTGCCTCAGTTTGGTGCACAGTGTCTTCATGGCCCCTTTGCTCAGGACACTGTGGCCCAAATCCAGCTGCCGCAGGCTTGGATGGGTGCCCAGCACGGAGCAGAACTTCTCCCATGACTCGTCCACAAGAGCCTTGTGCTGCGTCCTGCATCAGAGAGAAGAAACTAATTCCACGGAGGGATGTGACCCCAGTCACTGCCACAGCACCGTCAGGGTGAGGGACACCGACTGGCCAAGCAGGACAGGCAGCTCGGAGGTGTGGCCAACTCGGCGGACACCACCTTGTATCCCACAGGACCAGCTACACGTCCAGGCCAGCCCCGAACGGTTCAACAGCAGAGATGTGCTGTAAAGATTGGGGGCCACCAGGTCCCGAATTGTAAGTTTGCTTCCCTTCCAGGTCCCCTAAGTGTAAAATGGTGCAGTTGCCATGGAAATCAGTATGGAGGTGCCTCAAAAAAATTAAAATTCAGACTTCCCTACAATCTAGCCTCCCACTTCTGTGTACACACCCTGAGAATTGAAACTGGGGTCCCAAAGAGGTATTAACTGTCAATGCAACAGTATTCACAACAGTCCAGATTCAGAAAACAACCCAGCTTTATCAGTGGGTAAATGGAAAAAGAAAACACGGTATATACATATATACAACAGCCTTAAACAAATTTGCTGGGTGTGGTGGGGCACACCTGTAATCCCAGCACTCAGGAGGCTGAGGCAGGAGGATAGTGAGTTTGAAGCTTGGTTACATAGCAGGACTCTGTTCCCAAAACACACCCTAAATGAAAGATGATATCATTTTTGTGGGACTGGGGTTTAAATTCAGGGCTTCATGCTTGCAAAACAGGTCCTCTACCACCTTAGCCTGGGGTCTTGAACTATTCAGGCTGGCCTCAAACTGAGATCCTCTTGATTTCAGCCTCCCAAGAAGCTAAGATTACAGGCATCAGCCACCAGCACCTGGCTGTAGGCATGATTTTTATGATGCTGTAAACATCACCAGCTCAAAGCTAATCTGAAATTCCTCACATTTCCTGTTGGTCCACAGGAAAACGCCCAGGTCGTGGGCTTCCTTAGGTATGGAGAGGGCAAAACCAGGTGACAGACAAGGGCTGGGGATACAACTGGAGAGGCAGAGCCTTTGTCTAGCATGCTCAAGACCCTGGGTTCCGTCCCCAACATTTCAGCAAACAAACAAAACCCCAAAACCAAGGTGACAGAGGAAAGTGTCCTTTCCTTCCTCACTGTGCCCCCAGCAGAGCGAGAGGGCCTGGCATACCATTGAGGCCTTGGCATTTTCCAGGTCCTGTGCTGAGCCCCTCAAGTGCAAGTTTGCCACCATTCAAAATCCACAGCCTGGAGCTACCTTCCCAATTTTGTAGATGGCCACAGAGCTAGTGAGTGGCAGAGCCAAAATCCAAAACCAGGTTTTCAGGGCTGGGAGTATGGCTCAAATGGTAGAGTACCTGTCTAGCAATAGGAGGCCCCGAGTTCAAACCCCAGTACCGCAAAAAAAGAAAAAAACCTTCAAAACCCAGGTTTCCCCAGCGCTCTTTGCCCTTGAGTTAGCTGTTTCTAGTTGTCATTTATGTGTTAAGTTAATGAAGTTATTTTGCTGACAGTTATTAGCTGTTATGTACGAGTTAATTAAGCATCAGTCACAGTTACTAAGGCTTCACCTGAACGGCCTCCTGACAGCCTGATAGGTTACTTCTGTTTTTCAGAAGAAGAAACTGAGGCACAGAGCCACTTGAGGGACCTTCCCAAGGTCACAATGCCAAGTGGTAGCAGCCTTAGGATTTAGACACTGGCAGGCCGGTGGCCACATCCATGTTCCTGACTTCTGTGTTCTCTGGGAGGATGGGAACTCGGGCGAAGCCTGTGCTAGGCCTCCGCCATTCAGGGTACATAGGGTGGCTACTCAGATACGAGCGAGCTGAACTGGAGTACAACTGAAGGTTTACCTCCTCAGTCTCACGTTTAAGGGCCTGATAGGCACACAGTGGTCACATACTGGACAAGGCAAAAGGAAGTGTTTTTATCACTGCAGGAAATTCTACTGGATGGGACCCTACCCAAGGCAAGCAGTACATAAATCAGTGATTCTTTTGGGTAATACTGTGGATTTGAACTCAGGACCTCAGACTGGCAAGTGCTCTACCACTTGAGCCCCAGCCCCAGCCATTTTTGCTTTAGTTTATTTTTCAGAGTCTCATGCTTTTTCCTTGGGGCTGGTCTCAGACTGTGACCCTTCTACCTCTGCCTCCAAGTAGCTGGGAAAAAATATGTATTATTATTTTTGCAGTATTGGGGTTTGAACTCGGGGCCTCATACTTGCTAGGCAACCACTAGGCTCTTACCACTTGAGCCACTCTACCAGCCCTTGTTTGTGTTGGGTATTTTCAAAATAGGGTTTCATGAATTGTTCACCTGGACTGGCCTCAAACTGCATTCCTCTTATCTCTGCCTCCCAAGCAGCTGGGATTACAGGTATGAGCCACTGCACTCGGCTACAGAGGTTCATTGCCGGCAGAGAATAAAACTGCAGGAGGTACTCACTGTGGGGAGCCCAGAAGGCACAGCTCATCAACCTTGTCTCTAGAGAAGATGTCTTTGACCTCCACGCGGGCTCTCCGCAGGTGTCCACAGTTCTGGAGGCAGAAGGCAGCCACAATCAAGTCCATTCTCTGGTTGATTGGAAGCCACACTTCCTGGAACTTATTCAATGCCAAACGAACGAACTCTTTATCCTGAGTCTCAAAAAGGCAGTGGAAGGCTTCCAGGATGTCAGCTGAGGCGGCAGCTTTGGCCTGTCCACTCAGCAGACACACCCATTGCAGAAGTGTTCGCTTTAGTACCGGGGGGACAGGGCGTCCAAGCAGGACCTCCAAGGCCTTTGTCATGTCTTTGCTCATGAAGCCAAAGAGGAAACGCCTCATCCAGACCAGGTGTGGGCTGAAGGCCACTTGCCTACGCTCCACTAAGCTCCTGAGGGAAAAGTGGAGATGGACCCACTTTTCCAACCCCTCCAACACATAGAACAAGGCGGCACAGAACTCCTGGAGGCTGAGGTGGAAGAAGGTATAGCATTGATCACCGACTGGCACAAGGACACTTGCCTGTGACAGAGCCCAGAGCTCGGCTTCCCTCAGCCCATGGATGTTCAGGCTATTGCTGCAAAACACAGACTTCATTTGCCACAAGCCCTCTGCAGCCACCTGGCACAAGCCCCTCAAGGCCACTCGCTCTCCGTGGGTGAGTGAGCTTTGGGTGGGATCTCGTGGACCCAGCTGATGGAACAGGAAAGTGGCATACAGGCCCGTGAGCGTCTGGCTGGTGGGGACCCTGCTAGTTCCCAGCACCTCCTGCAGCTGCAGAGCCGCACACAGCAAGGTACACACAGGGAGTGCCTGGCACTGGTCAAAGAGTGGACGACTGATTGTCACTGATCGCAAGACTGGCACCCTGCGATGGTTGTCTGGGAGGTGCTCCAGGACAAGCCGGGTCCTTTTCTCCACCGACATTCCTCCCACGAGCAGGTAACGGGGACACGTGAGTATGGACTTGAGCTGCTCTACTCTGTCGTCCCTGGCAGTGATGAGGAGGCAGGACTCGGGGACTAGGGCTCTCCTCAGCAGGCTGTGAATGAGGAGACACACAGGTCTTTTCTCCTCCCAGTCTCCACACAGCCCCGTGTCATCTCTGAGGGTGAAATCCAGGTTGTCAAAACCATCGACCACAAACAAGAGCCTTTCAGGTTGGGACATCGTCTTGGCCCCTTGCACGTGGGCATTTGGCCACTCCTTGGCGATCAGGTCAGCAAGGCTGGCCTCGGGCACCAGCTGCCTGTCTCCAGAGTGGAGGAGGAACACGTAGGAGAACATGTCGCTGTAAAGTTCACCCTGTGCCCAATGCAGCACAATTCTTCTGGCCAAAGCTGACTTCCCAACTCCCGGCTTTCCGTGCAGGACCACTGTGCGAGGCTGGAAGCCCCCCTGGTCTGGATCAAAAGCGCTGACCAGGGCTTGCATTTCTGGGCTCTCAGTAGTGGTTTCTTCCAAATCATGGTATCCATCCAACTGTGGGGTGAATTTGTTCACCACGTGGGCCTTGTAGTCTGAAGGTATGAAGTCATGCAGAAGGGGAGCAGAAACAGAATTTGAAGAATATCTGGTTTTTAGTAAAACTAAAATAACGACAAGGTAAATGTAATCAATAATTCACTGTAAGGGCTGGGGAGTGGCTCAGGTGGTACAGCACCTGCCTAGCAAGTATGAGGCCCCGAATTCAAACCTCCAGTGTTGCCAGAAAAAAAAATGCATTCTCTCTCTCAAAGTAGGAGAGAGAAACTTAAACATACTTATCACAGCAGCATCATTCACAATAGCCAAAATATGGAGTCAGCCTAGGCACCTGTGAACAGATGAACAGGTGAAGAAAATGTGGTGTAAATGCACAATGGAGTATTATTCAGCCATAAAGAATGAAGTTATTGTCATTTGCAGGAAAATGGGTGAACTGGAGATAATGTTAAGGGAAGTAAGCTAGACTCAGACGGACAAATATTGCATGTCGTTTTATGCGGAATCTAGGTTTTAAAAAGTGAATGATAGATATGTAAAACAGGTTGTGTTTTGGGCAGGTGCCAGCGGGAGGGGTAGGACAGAAAGAGGCTATGGGGGGTGAATATGGCCAACACATTCTACATACTTGTATGAAGTGGAACAAGGAAACCTGCTGAATCTGTTCCAAGAAGGACAAAGGGGGCATGAGAGGGACGGATGGAGGATGGGTTTGATTGGGGTACAGTGTATGCCTATATGGAAACATCACAATGGAACCAACGGGAAAAATGATGGAAGTTTACAGTGACTGATATGAATGTCTTTTTTTTGCAGGACTGTGAACTCAGGTCTTCATGCTTGCAAGCAGGCACTCTACCACTTGAGTCACTCCTACAGTCCATTTTGCTCTGGTTATTTTGGAGATGGGGTCATGAGAACTATTGGCCCTCGTCGGCTTTGAACCATGATCCGTCTTATCTCAGCCTCTGAAGTAGCTAGGATGGCAGGCATGAGCCACGAGCACCCAGTTCAAGTGTTATGTCTTAATAAACACACTCACACACCCCAGACCCCGAGTCTCACAGCCTGTGGAACATGCGTCTGGCTACTTCTGAGCAATGGAGAGTTAACAAGCTCCATTCCTTGTTCCCTTCATCAACTGTCACTCTGCAGATTGCTTCTGAACACACCTCGAGTTGCTCTCCTTGTCACTATCCTGTTTCTCTTTGTACTGGGGATTGATCCCAGGGCCTCATACTTGCTAGGCAAGTGCTCCACCACTTGAGATACACTCCCAGCCCTTTTCTTTGCATTTTATTTTTGAGACAGGGTCTTGCTAACTTTTTCTCAGGTTGCCTTTGAATTGTAATCCTCTTGCCTCCCAAGTAGCTGGAATTACAGGCATGAGCCACCGTGCCAGCCCTAATTCTCTTCTTAGCTTATTCTCCATCTCTTCCCATGGATTCTTAGTATGGGCTTTTTACTTGCTGTTGGATCTTCACTGTTTATAACTGAGCCTAGTGCCTTGTGGACACTCACGTGAGCTGAGGATGTGTGTGCCACAGCCCTAAATCCTACATCTATGGGACAGTTATGCATCCCAGGCTACTTTGCAGGAACACCCCCATGTGATGGGGGACCTGCTCTATGTAGAAGAGGAGATCCCTTGAGATGAGATACCACTTGGAACCCATGCCCTGCTGTGCCATCCTTGTGATTTAAGACAAGAGCCATGTTTTCTAGGTTCAGTTCCCTCACCTATGAGATCAACAGCCTCCCCTAGGGTCATGATAAAGATTTAAGAACATGCGTTCAGCATTAGTACAGAGCCTGGAGAACATGGGAGATGGGGCCTCGTTACGAGCCACACTGCTCTCACGTGGTCTCGTTTTATCTCAGCATTTATCACAAACCACAGTTATGCATTTAGTTATTGTCTAGTGCCCACATTATAATGGACTGTCCACGAGAAAAGTGCTTTGACTCTGTCTCCAGCCTCCTCAATAGTCTGTGACGTCCAACTGGGACTCAAGGAACATGAAGAAGCCCACATTCTCTGACCCTAAACTTTCTGGCCTTACCATTAACTTTACAAAAAACACAGCAAAGTTTCTCTCCAGGGAGAAGTTCTAAGACTTGTACTTCATTATTCTAGCCAGGGGGTGCCATGGACAGCCCTGCACTGAAGTGGCAGGAAACAGACCTTGGGATTTCCACTGTTACTTGCCAAGCTTGGGCTTAGGCAGTTCCCTCAGACAGAAGATAGGCATGCAAGTGGACTCAGGATTCTATGCAGGGAAGGAAGACAGCCTGAAGTTGAACCTAGGACTTCTTTGCTTCTTTCTCTCCTAGGAGTTTAATTATTACACCTGTGGTTAAAACTGCCAAACCTCTCATGATGATTTCCTCCCTAAAAATCTAGGCTCATGTGTCTAACTCACCACGTTCAGGGGACACAGGGATCTCACATTTGAGGCATAAAAACCCATTTCATCTTTTACCTCCAGCTCCAAACTTATTCCTTCTTGTAAGTGTGAGTCGTAACTAGAAAAAAAAAAAAGCAGGGTGGGTGCAGCGGCTCCCACCTGTAATCCTAACTACTTAGGAGGCAAAGATAGGGAAGATTGTGGTTCAAGGCTAGAAAATTAGAGAGATCCCCAACCCAATCAATGTCTGGGCGTGGTGGTGCACCCCTGTCATCCCACTACACAGAAGGTGTAATGAGAGGGCCTAGGCTGGTCCCAGGCATAAAATAACTAAAGCAAAAGAGGCTAGGGGCATGGCTCAAGCACTCAAGGCAGAGTTCCTGCTGAGCAAGTGCAAAGCCCTAAATTCAAATCCCATGACTGACACCCCCCAAACAAGGAAAGAAAAAAGCTTGTATTTGTGCACTTGTATTGGTACAGATATGGATCTCACTGTTCTATACATAAGTATAACATCTGCCTCACATCAATCCTCTATGGTAATTTGTTCACATGTAAAATGCGGATAGCAACACCTCCCCTTATGGGGTTGTTGTGTGGGAGTTGACAATCATAAAACAGAGCACAGCACCTGGCTCATCATGGATATTCTAGAAATACCATCAATGTCATTATTATTACAGGTCCAAATTTATAGTTGACAATACTGGAAGCTATTAGTTTTTTGAATATTGGTTGAATGAATTGTTATGAGCCAGACACCAAGTTTTACTAATCTTACCACTTGAATAGGTCAGCCAAGTTCAATTTCTGTCACTACTTCTTTGAACACAAAAGTTCACAGCAGCATTATCCACAATAGCCCTAAAGTGGAAATATTCCAAGTTTCCCCCAACTGAAGAATGGATAAAGAATGTGGTATGCTCATACAATGGAATATTAGACAATCAAGACCAACAAACTGCTGATAGATGTTATAACATGGATGGACTTTGAGAACATTATACCAGGTCAAATGAGCCAGTCACGAAAGACCACATACTGGATTCCTTTGATATAAAGTGTCCACAACTGGAAAATTCGTAGACATAGCAGGTTAGTGGTTGCCCAGGGCTTGCTAGCAAGGAGAATGGAGTCACTGCGCATCAGGATGGGGCTACTTTTTGGCAGAGGAAATGTTCTGGCACTCGGTAGTGAGGATGGTTGGGTGAGTATGACTATACCACAACCATTGAGTTACGCATTTACCAAAGTGTGGGCTTCATGGTAGGCAAATCATAGCTTAATAAACAAAGCCTCAAGCAACATCTCCCTAGGGGACTGTTCCTACTTCCTTGACCAGTCAATTCCTGCTGGCATCTTGGACATCTGGATTTTGCATCGTTGGCTTAATTAATGTGCAACCCTGGGCTAGAAACACAATAGAGGTAGGAGATGTATTCTTCTTGCGCTGTATTCCTGTCCAATTTTGGCTTATAATTATGTACAAAAGAATTTGTTGCCAGGCATGAGTGGCTCATGACTATAATCCCAGCTACTCAGGAGGCAGAGATCAGGAGGATCATGGTTCGAAGCCAGCCCAGGCAAATAGTTCCTGAGATTCTATCTCAAAAATACCCAACACAAAAAAGAGCTGATGGTGACCCAAGGTGTGGGTCCCAAGTTCAAAAACCCCAGTACTGAAAAATAAAAGAATTTGACAGGAGTTAAGAAAATCTCAAAGTAACTTTGAACAAGCATTTTACTACGTTCAGCTCTGTTCAGGATCTGTCAAGTGGGCAAGTGTTCGGTGCCTCCATTCACCGGGACCAAGGGTTCTGTGGAACCCACCATCTGACTGGAGATGGCTTGACCCACACCGCCTGGTCCACCGTGATCTCTGGAGTTCTCAGGGAAGGGACACAGTTGCTGGCACGAAGATGGACACACCCCCCTCCCACTGCAACCACACACAATGCTCTTTCACCTAGCTTCCTTCTAGGCTGGCAAGAAATGAAAAAATGAATTTCCCTCACCTTGTTCAGACATCTTTGCTGCTTCATCTTGTTCCACATCTTGTGAAGTTTCTGCAAAAGGGAGAGTAAAAACCCTAATGTACTTACTCTTGCTACTCGAATAAGAGGTGCCAGAACCCCCCCAAACCCCAAGATGCAGCATAAGACTTGTTTACTGAAAACCACAAACATATTGAAAAAAAATCCCTTAGTAAGAAGACCATCCTGTGTTAATGGGCTGGAAGACTAAATATTATTAACAGGGAAATTTACTCAACGTTGATCTATGTGCTTTAATGCAATCCATACCCAAAAGTTCAGCCTAGCTGAACTTTTCTTTTGCTACAAGTTAATACTAAAATTTGTATGGAAATCCAAGGGACCCAGAATGGCACAGAAATCTTGTAGACTAGTCAGTGAATCAGACATACCTCGTGATTTCAAAACTTACTATAAAGAAACAGCTATCAAGTGGTATTGGCACAAGGACAAACATAGGTCAATGGAATAGAATTGGGAGGCCAAAAATAAACCCATACGTCTGTATGCAACTGCTATTAGAAAAATAAACCCTATTTCTGTTCGACTGATATTAGGTGATTCAGCAAGGGAAAGAATAGACTTCCACTAAAGTTTCTCAAAGTCAGTATTCAGAGGCAAGAGAATGAATTGGGCTCCCTGCCTCACACAATATTCAACAATTTACTCAAAATGTATCAAACAACTAAATGCTTTTAAGAGCTATGACTATAAAAAAGAAATACTGTTGTGTGCCCTCATGAATTGGGTTGGACAGTAATTTTAAGGTATAACACTAACAGCATAGGTAAGCAAATAAACAATTTGAATTCACAAAAATTAAGACCAGCCAGGTGCCGGTGGCTCACACCTGTAATCCTAGCTACTCAGAAGGCAGAGATCAGGAGGATCAAGGTTCAAAATCAGCCCAGACAAATAGTTCACGAGCCCCTACCTCAAAAAAACCCATCACAAAAAAAAGTGCTGGTGTAGTGGCTCACAGTTAAGGTACTGAGTTCAAACCCCAGCACTGCAAAAAAAAAATTAAAATATTTTGTTCCATGAAGGTCACCATCAAGAAAATCAAAAGAGAATCCAGAGCATATGAGAAGATATCTTTCAATCATGAGTCTGAAGGATCAAGTGTCAAGAATGCATAATGTATTACAACTCAACAACAAAAATTTAAATGGGCAAAGGATGGCTGGGTGCAGAGTAATCCTAGTTACTCAGGAGGCTGAGATCAAAATGATCCTGCTTTGAGGCAGGCCCAGGAAAAATGTTCGTGAGCTCCCATCTCAACCAATGACTGGGTGCAGTACCATGGCTGTCATTCTAGCTGTGAGCTCAAACAGGAGGATCACAGTCCAGGCTAACCAAGTTATAAAGCAAGACCCTATCTCAAAAATAACCACTGTAAGGGCTGGCAGAGTGGCTCAAGTGGTAGAGCACCTGCCTAGCAAGTGTGAGGCTCTTGAGTTCAAACCCCAGCACTGCCCAAAAAGGGGCAAATGATTTGAACATACATTTCTCTAAATAAAATATAGAAATAGCCAATACGAACACACACCTCAACATGATTAGGGAAATTCAAATCAAAATCAGAAGTATTACTGCATACCCACTAGGATGGCTGCCATCGATACATAGTACCTGATGTCAGTGCAACCCTCCTTAATTGTTGGTGAGAATGAAAATGTACAGTTATTTTGGTAGTTCCTCCAGGAGTTAAACACAATTGCCATGACCCAACAATTCCACTCTTAGGTAGATATCTTGCAAAATTGAAAACATGGGTGGGGAGGAAGGGTGGGGGAGGGGGGCAGGGTGGAGAAATGACCCAAACAATGTATGTGCATGTGAATAAATGAACAAAAAATTTTAAAAAATTGAAAAAATACAGCCACACAAACATATGTAACTTAAGATTCATAGTAGCTCCAAATGGAAACAACCCAGTGTTCATAGGGTGGTAAATGTAAAAGGACTGGTATATCCATAAAGGAAATTATTCAACCGAAAGGACACATAACTGCCATGTTATGCCATGGACAAATGTTTACAATCTGCTAAGAAGGAAATCAGTTGCAAACTGCTACAGACTGTAGGTGCCACTGTTGTAAAAGGTCCAGGATGAGAAAATTCAGACACAGAAAGGATATCAGCAATTTCCTTGGGCTGGGTCTAGGGGGTTGTATCAGGAATGACTGCTAATGGGGAGAAGCTTTTTTGAGGGGAGTGATAATCTCTGGATTTAGGTAACAGCAATGGTTAATATACTAAAAATAACAAGTCATATAAAAAACCTTAACTACTACCAAGAGAAAAGAGAGTCAGGGGTCTAGTCCTTGCTGTACAACTGTTAACCACATGCTTCAAGGACATCCACCTCTGCATTGCCCCTGCACGAACCTGGCTCCTCCTCTTCACGTGGTCCTTGGTCAGTCTTTATGGGCTCAGAATCTTCTAGTATTGAACATCCTGCAACAGAGAGAAAAAGAATGGCATCAGTAAAGTCATAGCAATCACCCAAGCCAAGGATAAGGGTTGTCCCCTACCAAAATCACTGAGGGGAATGAAGACAGACCTTAGAGCTCAGTTTACCTATATGATGTGGGCATGGAGTCAGGTCCTTCTATTCAGAAGCACAGAGACATCCCAGAGTGCACAAGGACACCCCAGAGTTGTGCCACAAAGAGTGCCCTGGTCTTAAGCATTTTGGCGGTACTGGGATTTGAACTCAGGGTCTTGTGCTTGCTAGGCAGGTGCTTTACCACTTGAGTCATTCCTCCAGCTTCCAATTTGATCATTGCTACCCCACCCACTAAACATGCTGTGAGATCTGACTTTTAGCCCATTCCTTGATCCCCTGCCCCTCCTCACAGCTTAGTCAAACCTTTCTCTGTGAAAGGCTTCCTGACATTGCTAATGTTTGCCAAACTCACTTAGCCAATTCACCTTCATTGTTGTTTCAACTTCAACCTTTCTTCTTCTAAGACGTGGTCTTAGACATCATAACCCTCTAGTCTGGAGTAGGAACCTCTCTTACGGCTTTTCTACACCATCTATTTTTAAGATTAAGATCCACTTATAGGGGTGAATATGACAGAAGTACATTATATGTGTAAAAACAGCACAATGAAACCTATCAGAAACTGTTAAAAAGGAAGAGTGGCTAAGAAATAACAGATGAGGTGAACTTGATCAAAGTACCTTATATACAACTTGTGCCACAAGGAAACCCCTTTGTACAACTGATTTATGTTAATTTAAAAAAAATCCACTATTGCTCTCTTTCCTAGCACACTGACAGTTATGTCTTTGGTAGCTGACAATGAAGAATGAATATTTGCTAAGTGAATGTTGAATAGTGAACCTTGGAGGATTCCAAGATGGCAGCTAGAGGGAGGAAGCAGAAAGCGAGCCTCCTATAGTGAAATTTTGGAGAGACACTGGAGACACACTTTGCTGGCATAATCACTGAGAAAAGGCATAACTTTGACCCCTCCACACCTCCAGTCGGTCCAGAGAATCTCCACTTCATGTTAAACAGAGAAAAAGGAGGGCCCCAGGCAGCCAGTGCCCAGACGGCTTGGGACGACACGGACCAGGTGAGCTTTGAGGTACCACGGTACTCCCACAGACAAGCCTGGGCCAGAGCAGCATAGCCCCCTGGACAACCAACCTCCACCCGGGGAAAAGAGAGAAACTGAGTAATAAGCAACAAGAACAATAAAGACATGCAGGGAAGGGGTGGGGGGCACACCGAGCGCCAAAGATTGGGGGAAGGGAATCCTTCCTGGGACTGTAAATAAATAAGCCGGGTGGGCCAGAGAGTCTCTGGCAGGAGCGGGGGCAGGGTGCATGCCCAGCAACCAGGAGCGGGAAAGCTGGTGAGAGTGGTGGAGGGAGGAAAACTCCACAGGAGAGGAGGGAAGACCCACTTCCCATGTGAGTTGTAAACAAACATGGCAGCTGGCAGGAGCAGCAGCACCACACAGTAAGCAGGAGCAGGAAAGCTTGTGAAAGTGGAGGTGGGAGAACTGCACAGGAGAGGGGGGAAGACCCACCTCCCACATGAACTGTAAATAAACATGCAGGCCTAACAACGCGGGTGCAATGTCACCTTTCCCAGTGTTTGGAAAGGGGAAAGCTTGTAGCAGAGGCTCCCACACAGGGGAAATCTGAGCAAACAAAGCTTGCAGGGCCAGGTGAGTGCTAAGCTCACCCCAGAGATCTGCATAAATAACGCCTCCGGCAACAGCAGGCTGACAGCAGCAGGCAGGCAAGCCACAGTTGCAGATACCATTCTCAGAACTGTCTCCAGACTCTTTTTTTTTGTCTCCCTACCTTTGATGAGAGAACAACCAAATTACACCTGCAAGCTGAAAAACTTACTGAAACTGTATTGCATTTGAACTTGGGACACTTGGTGGGGTTTTATTGTGCATGTGTGTGTAGTTTTGTTCTTCTTTATGCATCCCCTTTGATGAGACAGTTATAGAACAACATCTGAGGCACCATCTCCAGGATTGGAGACTGAGACTTCACTGCATTTGAACTTGGAGGTTTTTTGTTTTTTTAAAATTTTATATTTTTTCATTTTATTTTAATACATTTTATAAATAGATTTTTCTTTCATTTACTTATTTTTTATTTTTATTCTTACCTTTATTTTTTTATTTTTGATTTTCAATCCTCTGTCTCTCTAATATCTGTTCAGCTTACTGCCGATTAGTACACTAAAGCTCCCTGTTTATACCTTTGAAAACTTCTTGTCTGACACCTTGTTCTGTTTTCTCCCTCCAGTCTATTTGTTTTTCCCATTTCTCTAACTTCTTGCTTTCCATCTCAGCTTACCCTTCCATTCTAAATATTACCATTGTTATTATTACAAGGTAGAAAATACTTAATTGCACACAGTACAGGGACAGTAACAACACCAAAGACAGTGATAGGAAGACAGAAAAAAACAGGGAAACCAGTTTCCCCACAGAAAAAAATTAGTACAGGAACCAGAGGGGAATGAAGAAAACAGATACTCAGATCCAGACTCCAACAAAATGAAGATAAACTATGCCAAAGGACCCAATGAAGCCCACAAGAATAATTTAAAAGAAGACATACTACAAGTACTCAATGAGAATTTTATAGAGATGATACTGGATAGGGTCAACCAAAATGTACAGGAGACACTCAAGAAATTCCAAGACAACAAAAATAGAGAATTTGAAAAAACAAAACAAGAAATAAAGGAAACCATAGAAACACTGTATAAACACCAAAGTGAAAGAGAGAACATGATGAATAAACAGATAAATGAACTCAGGACAAAAACAGACAACATTAAAGAGGAAAACAGCCAGGATGTGGAAAACCTCAGAAAAAAGAACGAAACAGAACTGCAAAACAAAATGAAAGGCCAATCCAGAAGAATAGAACAAACAGAAGACAGAATCTCAGAACTTGTAGATGAAATGGTAATTAAAGGAAAAACCGAAGAACTATTAATTAAACAACTCAAGACCTGTGAAAAGAAAATGCAAGAACTCACTGACTCCATCAAAAGATCAAACTTGAGAATCATGGGCATCGAAGAAGGAGAAGAGGTGCAAGCAAAGGGAATGAGTATTATATTTAACAAAATAATAATGGAAATTTTCCCAAATTTAGAAAAAGATATTCCCATACAGATTCAAGAGGTCTCCAGGACACCAAACAGACCAGATCAAAATAGAACCACCCCACAACATATCATCATTAAAACAACAAGTTCAGAAAATAAGGAAAGAATATTGAAGGCTGTAAGAGAGAAAAAACAAGTAACATACAAAGGTAAACCCATCAAAATCACAGCAGACTTCTCAACAGAAACATTAAAAGCAAGAAGAGCATGGGGTGAGATCTTCCGGGCACTGAATGAAAATAACTTCAATCCCAGGATCCTCTACATAGCAAAACTATCATTAAAAATAGATGGAGCAATAAAAGTCTTCCATGATAAGCAGAAACTAAAACAATATGTGACCACAAAGCCACCACTATAAAAGATTCTGCAAGGGATTCTGCACACAGAAAGTGAAACCCAACTTAACCATGAAAAGACAGGCAGCACCAAACCACAGGAAAAGAAAAAGCAAGAAAGTAGAGAATAACCTCAACTTAGGTACACACAATCAAACCTTCAAACAACTAAGACAACTAAATGACAGGATTCACCACATACCTATCAGTACTAAACTAACGCTTAATGTTAACAGACTTAATTCACCCATCAAAAGGCACCACTTCACAAAATGGATTAAAAAGGAAGATCCAACAATTTCTTGGTTACAAGAGACCCAACTCACCAACAGAAATAAGCATAGGCTTAGGATGAAAGGCTGGAAGAAGATTTACCAAGCCAATGGCCCCCCCAAAACAGGCAGGAGTAGCAATACTTATCTCTGACAAAGTAGACTTCAAACCTACATTGATCAAATGAGATAAAGAAGGACATTCCATACTAATAAAAGGGGAAATAGACCAAAAGGAAATAATAATGATCAACCTGTATGCACCCAATGTCAACGCACCCAATTTCATCAAACATACCCTGAAAGACCTAAAAGCATATATAAACACCAACACAGTGGTTGTGGGAGACTTTAACACCCCATTATCATCAATAGATAGGTCATCCAAATAAAGAAATCCAAGATCTAAAATATGCAATAGATCAATGGACCTAGTTGATGTCTACAGAACATTTCATCTAACTTCTACACAGTATACATTCTTCTCAGCAGCCCATGGAACCTTCTCCTAAATAGATCATATCCTAGGGCACAAAGCAAGTCTCAGCAAATATAAGAAAATAGAAATTATACCGTGCATACTATCTGATCACAATGCAGTAAAAGTAGAAGTCAACAACAAAAGTAAAGACAAAAAATATGCAAACAGCTGGAAACTAAATAACTCATTACTTAATGAAGAATGGATCATCGATGCAATAAAAGAGGAAATTAAAAAGTTCCTGGAAGTCAATGAAAATGAAAACACAACCTACCGGAACCTATGGGACACAGCTAAGGCAGTCCTGAGAGGAAAGTTTATACCCATGAGTGCATATATTAAAAAGACTGAAAGATCCCAAATCAATGACCTAATGATACATCTCAAACTCCTAGAAAAACAAGAACAAGAAAATCCCAAAACAAATAGAAGGAGAGAAATAATAAAAATAAGAGCTGAAATCAACGAAATAGAAACCAAAAACACCATACAAAGAATTAATGACACAAAAAGTTGGTTCTTTGAAAAAATAAACAAGATCGATAGGCCCCTGGCAAACCTGACTAAAATGAGGAGAGAAAAAACCCAAATTAGTAGAATCAGGAATGCAAAAGGGGAAATAACAACAAACACCATGGAAGTCCAGGAAATCATCAGAGACTACTTTGAGAACCTATATTCAAATAAATTTGAAAATCTTAAAGAAATGGACAGATTTCTAGATACATATGACCATCCAAAACTGAACCAAGAGGAAATTAATCACCTGAATAGACCTATAACACAAAATGAAATTGAAGCAGCAATCAAGAGTCTCCCCAAAAAGAAAAGTCCAGACCTGATGGATTCTCTGCTGAATTCTATCAGACCTTTAAAGAAGAACTGATACCAACCCTCCTTAAACTGTTCCACGAAATAGAAAGGGAAGGAAAACTGCCAAACACATTTTATGAAGCCAATATTACACTTATCCCAAAACCAGGCAAAGACACCTCCAAAAAGGAGAACTATAGGCCAATCTCCTTCATGAACACTGACGCAAAAATCCTCAACAAAATAATGGCAAACCAAATTCAACAACACATCAAAAAGATCATTCATCACAACCAAGTAGGCTTCACCCCAGGAATGCAGGAGTGGTTCAACATATGAAAATCAATAAACGTAACAAACCACATTAACAGAAGCAAAGACAAAAACCACTTGATCATCTCAATAGATGCAGAAAAAGCCTTTGATAAGATCCAACACCATTTCATGATAAAAGCTCTAAGAAAACTAGGAATAGAAGGAAAGTACCTCAACATTATAAAAGCTATATATGACAAACCTACAGCCAGCATTATACTTAATGGAGAAAAACTGAAACCATTCCCTCTAAAATCAGGAACCAGACAAGGAAGTCCACTATCTCCACTCCTATTCAACATAGTACTGGAATTCCTAGCCAGAGCAATTAGGCAAGAAGAAGGAATAAAAGGAATACAAATAGGTAAAGAAACTGTGAAAATATCCCTATTTGCAGATGACATGATCCTGTACCTTAAAGACCCAAAAAACTTTACTCAGAAGCTTCTAGACATAATCAATAGCTATAGCAAGGTAGCAGGATATAAAATCAACATAGAAAAATCATTAGCATTTCCATACACTATTAATGAGCAAACTGAAAAAGAATACATGAAAATAATTCCATTTACAATAGCCTCAAAAAAAATCAAATACCTAGGTGTAAACCTAACAAAAGATGTGAAAGCCCTCTACAAGGAAAACTACACACTTCTTTTTTTTCTTTTATTATTCATATGTGCATACAAGGCTTGGGTCATTTCTCCCCCTGCCCCCACCCCCTCCCTTACCACCGACTCCACCCCCTTCTTCTTCCCCCACCTCCTCAATGCCCAGCAGAAACTATTTTGCCCTTGTTTCTAATTTTGTTATAGAGAGAGTATAAGCTATAATAGGAAGGAACAAGGGTTTTTGCTGGTTGAGATAAGGATAGCTATACAGGGCATTGACTCACATTGATTTCCTGTGCGTGTGTGTTACCTTCTAGGTTAATTCTTTTTGATCTTCTGAAGAAAGAGATTGAGGAAGACTATAGAAAGTGGAGCAATCTCCCATGCTCATGGATTGGTAGAATCAACATAGTAAAAATGTCAATACTCCCAAAAGTAATCTACATGTTTAATGCAATTCCCATCAAAATTCCAATGACATTCATTAAAGAGATTGAAAAATCTACCGTGAAATTTATATGGAAACACAGGAAGCCACGAATAGCCAAGGCAATCCTCAGTCAAAAGAACAATGCAGGAGGTATCACAATACCTGACTTCAAACTATATTACAAAGCAGTAGCAATAAAAACAGCATGGTACTGGCACAAAAACAGACATGAAGACCAGTGGAACAGAATAGAGGACCCAGATATGAAGCCACAAAACTATAACCAACTTGTCTTTGACAAAGGAGCCAAAAATATACGATGGAGAAATAGCAGCCTCTTCAACAAAAACTGCTGGGAAAACTAGTTAGCAGTCTGCAAAACACTGAAACTAGATCCATGTATATCACCCTATACCAAGATTAACTCAAAATGGATCAAGGATCTTAATATCAGACCACAAACTCTAAAGTTGATACAGGAAAGACTAGGAAATACTCTGAAATTAGTAGGTATAGGTAAGAACTTTCTCCACGAAACCCCAGCAGCACAGCAACTAAGAGATAGCATAGATAAATGGGAACGCATAAAACTAAAAAGCTTCTGTTCATCAAAAGAAATGGACTCTAAACTGAAGAGAACACCCACAGAGTGGGAGAAAATATTTGCCAACTATACATCAGACAAAGGACTGATAACCAGAATATATAGGGAAATTAAAAAACTAAATTCTCCCAAAACTAATGAACCAATAAAGAAATGGGCAAGGGAACTAAACAGAACTTTCTCAAAAGAAGAAATTCAAATGGCCAAAAAACACATGAAAAAATGCTCACCATTTCTATCCATAAAGGAAATGCAAATTAAAACCACACTAAGATTCCACCTCACCCCTGTTAGAATAGCCATCATTAGCAACACCACCAACAACAGGTGTTGGCGAGGATGCGGGGAAAAAGGAACCCTCTTACACTGTTGGTGGGAATGTAAACTAGTACAACCACTCTGGAAAAAAATTTGGAGGCTACTTAAAAAGCTAGACATTGATCTACCATTTGATCCAGCAATACCACTCTTGGGGATATACCCAAAATACTGTGACACAGGTTACTCCAGAGGCACCTGCACACCCATGTTTATTGCAGCACTATTCACAATAGCCAAGTTATGGAAACAGCCAAGATGACCCACCACTAAGGAATGGATTAAGAAAATGTGGTATCTATACACAATGGAATTTTATGCAGCCATGAAGAACAACAAAATGTTATCATTTGCTGGTAAATGGATGGAATTGGAGAACATCATTCTGAGTGAGGTTAGCCTGGCCCAAAAGACCAAAAATCGTATGTTCTCCCTCATATGTGGACATTAGATCAAGGGCAATCACAACAATGGTGTTGGACTTTGAGCACATGATAAAAGCGAGAACACACAAGGAAGGGGTGAGGATAGGTAAGACACCTAAAAAACTAGCTAGCATTTGTTGCCCTTAACGCAGAGAAACTAAAGCAGATACCTTAAAAGCAACTGAGGCCAATAGGAAAAGGGGACCAGGAACTAGAGAAAAGGTTAGATCAAAAAGAATGAACCTAGAAGGTAACACACACGCACAGGAAATTAATGAGAGTCCACTCCCTGTATAGCTATCCTTATCTCAACCAGCAAAAACCCTTGTTCCTTCCTATTATTGCTTATACTCTCTCTACAACAAAATTAGAAATAAGGGCAAAATAGTTTCTGCTGGGCATTGAGGGGGTGGGGAGGGAGAGGGAGGGGGCGGAGTGGGTGGTAAGGGAGGGGGTGGGGGCAGGGGGGAGAAATGACCCAAGCCTTGTATGCACATATGAATAATAAAAGAAAAAAATAAATAAAAAAAAAAGAAAAAAAAATTAAATAAATAGTGAACCTCAACTTTGCCACTTATCAGCTCATGGGCTTGGTCACAAGGCTCTATTTTAGGGCCTTGGGGAGCAAATATTCTCAGTGGTTTGAGAAAGGTGCATGGGGCACGTTTCAGTGCAGAGCTTGACTGCCGCCTCGACTCAGTGAATATTAGCCATCACTTTCGTTTATCTTCCCTCACTTCCTGCAAACAATCCCAGCATGCCTTTCACTGGTGCTTCTGCAGAGCTCAGAAGGGCAGCAAGTCAAAGGAGGGCTGTGAGTAATTCCTGTAGTCTTGGCTACACAGAACGATTTCCTCTAAGATTTACTTTTTAGTCACCAGTTGAAGAGCATTTCCTTTGATAAAGGAGGACTGTTATCTTTTTACAATGACCTTTCTCCTAAATACTCTAACATAATTGCAGTATGACTGAAGTCCACTGCTGCTACGTGATATGACCATCTCAGAAAGGCTGCTCAGATCTGGGCCTTGAACCCGAGTTCCTCAGCCTGGGTTGAATGGGAGACCCCAGTGGACAATCCTCAGCAGTCTTCTCAATAGGAGTGCGAGCTGCTTTCTATACACTACGTGGAACCTTTATAATGTCACATTCAATGTGACACCAGGAGCTTCGATTCCAAGGTGTGGAATCCAAGGGTCTGAATAGGAGGAGACTTGCACAAACTCACACAGTAACAAGTGATAATGCCAGAGCTCAAGCTTAGCATTATAATGAAACCCTGTCTACAAATCTCAGCCGAATTCTGTCAGGTGGTGGAGGTGACCACCCTGCCTCACAGGCTGGACTGCACAGTGAGGCATTTCTTATAGTTCAGACTTACCCTACAATGATAGATGCCCCATCCTCATGAGAACTCAGGATTCCCTCTTCTCTGCCCACCCCCAGACTTGCCATAAGTCTTACTTTTCATCTCATGTCTTGCTTTGTCAGAGAGGGGTAACAGGTTCATGTCTTCCAAGATGTTAATGGTCACTGCCCAGGCAAGGGGTCCCATGTAATACTCATGCAAGAGGGAGGCCAGCCGCTCCACACTGGCATTATCCACTGTGACCCACGGAAGAGGACAAATGGTCATGTCAGAGTATTTTTCTTTTAGTATTTCCTTAAACCGTTGGAATTCTTCCTTGTCCAGATCCTTGAGGCACCACTGCAGCCTGTAGCTGGAGAAGAAGGGTAAGTGGTCTTCTTTCATCATGGAGTGAGGCTGAGAGGTCAGGTTTTGGGCAAAGACACTATTCTTTGGTAATATGGCGTGAATATCCTTTCTGTGAAGAAAGAGTGGCAAGACTTAACAGGTAATCCCACAAATTGTCACGTTCACACTTGATCCCTGGGTGAGTGATACAGTGAACCATTCTGAGACAGACTGACTCACAGGCACTAATTCCTCATAGACAGAGCACTAGCTGCCACTGTATCTGTTTATCCCATCATTAGAATATAAGTTCTGGGATATTTTGTTGTGTGTACTCTTAGTTCTCAAACAGCATCTGTTTAGAATAAGATTCAATACACTCATCTCTGAATGCACCTGACAATAGGTTCCTGGCAACTATTAACCTGTAACATGGCTTTTTTCTGGTGATCTGTGCCTGTTAATATCAAGTTACATAAACACGGCAAATAGTTTTGGCATGAAAATAAGCTGAAATTGGCTGGGCATGGTGGCTCATACCTGTAGTCACAGATTCTCCAAAAGCTTATGGCTAAAGTCCAGCCCTTTGTAAAGTCCTTACAAAGTTAATAAGACTCCATATCAAAAAAGAGCCAGAACTAGGCATCAGTGGTTCATGCCTGTAATCCTAGCTACTCAGGAGGCAGAGATCAGGAGGATTGGGTTTGAAGCCAGCCTGGGCAAATAGTCTGCAAGACTCCATCTCAATAAGCTGGATATTGTAGTACAAACCTGTAGTCCCAGCTATGGGAAGCAGCAGGTGGGAGGATTGCAGTCCAAGGCTGTCCAGGCAAAAACATGACACCTAATCCAAAAAATAATTAAAAAGCAAAAATGTTTGGGGTATGCTAGATTACCTACCTAACAAGTATGTGGTCCTTAGTTCAAATAGTACCACCAAAAAGAAAATAAAAAAAATACATTCAAAGGCAAGCAATATGATAAAACAATTTGAAAACTCAAGCAGACGGACAGTCACCCTAGCTTGACGTCTTGTCTCTGCACATGCAGTAGATGGACTTGTGGATACACAGTAAGATTTTATCTAGGTCCTACCTCCTTCCTGGTTCCTAGACATCCCACCAAGGTACAGTCAGTCTCTAATCTGTCAACGCTGGCTTTTGCTCTTGCACAGACAGACTGGGGCATCTGGTTTCTTCTCCCTCCTACAGAGATGAGCTCATTTAGCAGTGAGTTGTCTGTCTATCCTGTGCACACAAGGACACTTCAGGAGGGGTTTGCTAAAATTACTTCGGTTGTGGGAGCTGAAGGATGCCAATGATTGGCCCGTGTCCCCTAAAGTTCATATGTTGAACACTTGGCCCTAATGAAGCTGTGTTGGGAGGTGGTTAGGTCATGAGGGCTCAGCCCTCAGGAATGGATTAACGTGGTTCTCAGAGGAGTGGTTTAGCTACCATAAGAGTATACTTCTCATGAAAGCAAGTTTGGCCCTGCCATCCTCTTGGCTTTTTATTATAGAACAATGCAGCTCACCAGAGGCTAGCTCTTAGACTTCCCAGCCTCCAGAAATACACTCAAAAGTGAACCAAACAAATCTGTTCTTTATAACTGAATGCCTGAGATTAGGTAATTTATAACAGGAAAAAACAGACTAAGACAGGGATGAAGAGAGAAGATTATAAAGATGTGTAGAAGAAAATATTGAAAAAAGGGTTGGGGTGGTGACAAGTGCCAACAGATTCCACTGTGGAAAAAAAATCCACTTCATAAATGCGAGCATTTTCAACACTGTTCTATTTTAGTTTACCCTGATCCAAGAGAAGAGGTGTGTGTGGGCACAGGTTGTACCCTGGGATTTGGGAAAAGGGAATAATCACAGAAAACCCTCTTTTTAGAGCTTTCTAAAAAGGGTGGCTTTCCCTAGTCAATAGTCATAGTTTGGGCCACCCCCACTCCCTGCATTCTCTCATTTTTTCTCTTTCTACCCCACTAGTGATCTGTTACAATGGATTGCTGATAATACCACAACAGATTTCTGCTAGTGAAGTCCATGAGACCTCAGTCCTTGTGACACCAAGGCTCAGGGTCAGACTCCACATAGGAAATTCATTGTCATCTCCATGGTGACAATTCTGGGCTCTCAGGTCAGAGCACTCAAGTCACACTTCTGCAACTTTCAGGAAATAACTAAGTTTGTTTCCAAGGCTGGGCTCTCTCCCTTGGAAGATGGGACCCAGAGCACCCACCTCTCCAAGGGCCACCCCTGAGGGCCCAGTGAAGTCATACAGTAGTCAGCAGGAGGAGCGTGCAGATCCAAGTGACACCCGCTCCAGCCACAAAGCAAGAACAGACTTCCAAGCAGAGTGACATGGACACAGTGCTCAGCGGGAGGTGCTCCTGTGGCTGGTTTAGACTGAGTGCTATGTCACTCCCACATGGAGCCTAAGAAAGTCCAACCCACAGAAGTAGAGACAGGAATGGTGGTCACCAGGGTTAGGCGTGGAGGGAGCTGTTGGTCAGAGACTACAGGTTTCAGTTGGGAGGGGCAAGTCTTAAAGCTATTGCTCCGTAAGGTGGCCATACCTGATCTGTCACATTTGTACATAAATACCAGATTCACATGTAATGAAAATGGTGCAGTACTGGGAAGGCTGAAGCAGAAGAACCGTGAGTTCCAGACCATCTTGGGCTACCTAGTGAGACCTGTATCAAGAAGACCAAAAAAGGGCTGGAGGAATGGTTCAAATGGTAGAGTGTACCCTATAGGACTGGATTTGAACTCAAAGCCTATGTACTTGCTAAGCAGGTGCTCTACCACACAAACCATGCCCCCAGCACCCCAGAGGTTTTGTTTTGTTTTGTTTTCACCACAAAGTGAGGTGATAGACATATTAGTTTGGGTTATTCTTTCTATAATTTACATATAAAAGTGTCACCTGTACCTCACAAATACAATTGTCAATTAAAACTAGATTTAGGATTCATTTAAATTTGCAGGTGTATGGGTGAAACTGAACTATTCTTATAGCTCTAGGGTGTCTGAAATTCGGGATGCAGGATAAAGTCAATCTAACCAACCAAGTTTTTGGAATTCCTATTCCATTAAAAGAGAGTGTCTCAAAAAGTAAAAAAAAAAAAAAAACAAAAAAAAAAAACAAGTGGCAAGACTGTTTTTTCCTCAGTGTTGGCAGTTGAACCAATGCCTCACATATGCTAAGCATCCAAACACCACAAAACCACACACCTGGCTTGAAGAGGCAGGGTTTTTATTAATCTACGTACCCTCTGGAGAAACCCTCCCTGCTTTGTGCTAACCTGTTTACTTTCTATATGCTGAAAGCATTGGTAAGAGTAGGCAACAATCACTTTCTCCCAACCTGGAGCTAAGACCCCACTCACAGGTGGGAGTTGCATAGGTGGATCTCAGAAGCAGAGAACAGAATCATGGTCACAGGCCCGGGGAAAGGTAGGAGAGGAGAAGCTGTTGGGGCTCTGTTCAAAAATACTGTCATCTGGAGGAATAAGTTATAGTGCTACATGGCACACTGAGGGGATTGTTAGCAATAATGTAGTATTTCTTTCAGACAGAGTCTTGGTATGTAGCTCCAGCTGGCCTTGACCATGCAATCCTCCTGCCTCTGCCTCCGCCACCTGAGTGCTGGGATTACAGGTGTGAACCAGAATGCCTGGCCCAGCAGTAATGAATTGTATATTTCCAGTTAGCTAAAAGGAAGGATCCTAAATGCTCTGAGCATAAGGAAATGATACATGTTTGAGGTGATGGATATGGTTATCACCCTGATCACTGTACACATGGATTAAAATCCTAGTACCCCATAAACATGTACAATTATATGCTAATGAATAAAAAATTACTGAATTACTTTATATGCCTGTATGAAAATAGAATAAAGTCTATTGAAAATTGTGGAAAAGTCAGGGGGGAGGATAAGAAAATAATAGAGGGGTGAAGTTGATCAAAACACATGCATTTTTTGGACATATTACAATGAGACCCCTTTGTGTAATACATACATGGTAATTTAAAAATTAATAAAAATTAAAACTCAACCATCCTAGAAACTTCAGTTGTTCCCTAAACATGGAATGCTAAGTTTAGTAAATACAGTTTCATATATCTTTAACTCTTTACACATATAAGAATACCCTCGAGTCTGAAATATTTGTAAATATATCAACATTGTAAACCTTTAGCAATATTTTGCCACATGAAAGACATGCTCCCTAAGGGGTGGGGATGTAGCTCAGTGGTAGAGCACTCACCTAGCATGTGCAAGGCCCTGGGTTTGATTGCCAGCACCACAAGAGCATAAAACCTGGCTGAAAGAAGGCCCCTTTTGTGCAGAGAAATGACAACTCCTCAGTATATTGATGGGCACACAGGTGAGAATAGGGCTGAAGAGAAGTAGCAGCTGATGGAGGGGGACCACCACAGGGAAAGATCTACTTAAAGCAGAATTAGGACAAAGGATCCCAGCCATATGCACAGTTAGGAAAACAGATAGGCATTGAGAAAACAGGGAGATAGTGATTTCACGCAATAAACTTAGCATCCCCCAAATCACATCATACTGAAGGGAAGATCACGTGGTGTCAAGGGATGCATGAACGGTGTCTACAGAAATACTCTGCAAGCCAGGACTAGACAGCCTTTGAAAGATGAAGCAAATGTTCCCACTAACAAAAACTGTCACAGATGAACTTAGTGGAGAAACACATGAAGAAGAGAAGGGGTGCTATTTGTGGGACATCTGGCCTCAGGCACAAGTCCTCAGGCTGGACAATGCAACACCAGAGGGAGACTGGGCTCCAAGTGAACAGGGCAGGGAATAGATTTAACCCATAAGCCACTTGTCTGACCTCTAGGGAGTCAGACAGCAATGGTCACTATTAGGACCTCTTCAGTTTTGCATTCTGCTACTATTTGTGTTTTTTTTTTTTTTGTGGTACTGGGGTTTAAACTCAGGGCCTACACTTTGACCTCCTCCACCTTTTATTTGTGATGGGTTTTCTGAGATAGGGTCTTGTGAACTAATTTTCCAGGCTGGCTTTGAACGGTGATCCTCATCTCTGCCTCCTGAGTAGCTAGGATTACAGGCGTGAGCCATCAGTGCCCAGCAGTTCTTGAAAATAATATTGTATTACTTATATTTGGTAGCAAAGCAATCAAATGAGAGGTATAAGGGGAAAGGAAGTTTGTACACCTCAAAGCCAAGAGCTTGAAAAACTCGTAACTCATATGAAGTTATCAAATTATGTTTACACATTATTTGGTAACAAATTTAACAAAATTCCAAGCTAATAGTAATAAACAGTAGAAGGTTGGGCACTGGTGTCTCACACCTGTCATCCTAGCTACTTGGGGGGCGGAGATCAGGAGAATCACTGTTCAAGACCAGCAAATAGTTTGAGAGACCCTCAGCTTCAAAATAACCAGAGCAAAATGGACTGAAGGAGTGGCTCAAACAGTTAGGAATGACGCTGACAATCAGATTAAAGGCACCCACAAAGAAAAATGAGTGTAATTTAAGAAGGTAAAATATCCACTGAAAACCCTAAAATTCTGATAAAAATTGAGGTGGTAAGTAAAAGAGAAAGCATATTTTCAAAATCTCAATTCTGGCTTTTTTTTTTTTTTGGTGGTACTGGGGTTTGAACTCAGATTCTCATGTTTGTTAGGCAGGCGCTCTACCACTTGAGCCATTCCGCCAGCTCTTAATTCTTAATCAGTATATCATCCAAGGAGTCCCACTGATATTTTTAGTGGGACTAGCAACTCATTAGTGTTCCTGTTAAAAGCCAAAATAGACAAGATTGTGAAAAACATTGTGTTTACTTTGTTGAAGGCTACACTTGATTTTAACATCCATGAAAGGACGTCATTTCTTAGAGTCAAACAAGCTAGCATCAAAGACAGAAGATTTGTTAACGTTTGAAATATTTGTGTTCACAAATTCCTGTTGTACATTTAACCCCCCAAACAATTCATAGAAGAAACAGAACATCTCAAAGTAATAGGCAAAATAAAAGATGAATTGAACTTAGGCCGCTCTCCATGCACTCCCGCACCCAAGCAGGCTTTAAAGCTAGCTCCTCTGGATAAAGGAATGGCACAAATAAATCTGAACTTTATAGTGATGGAGGCGTGATTCAAGCAGAACACCTGCAAAGCAAGTGTGAACTGGAGCTCAAAACTCCAGCCTTGTTAAATGTTTTATATAAATAGCTTTCCTGATCCAATCGTTTATTACAATAAAAAAGACCGAAGCAGTTAAAAACCTGTACATGGCTTTTAACTGCAGCTGACACCAGCAGTAGTAATAACATGAACACCGAGGATCACAGTGGAGGACACTGTTTCAACTGCTGACAGTGTACTGAACGATCGCTTCTCACCGCCACGGGGAAGAGGTGCCTGACATTAGTGGAAGGATCATTACACACAGCCTTGCCCAAACCACCAAGACTGAAGACCATTCAGGATTTGACCAACAACAGGTGTGTTAACTCAACCATTGATGTACCTGCATCCTTAAAAACACTGAGCCATCACCATGAGGCAGTGCCCCTCTGCAAGAGGATAAGCACCCCACACAGGTGCACAGAATATCTTCAGGTAACAGATGGTAGACACCTGATTGGAGGTGAGGGGACTAAGAGGGGCCAAGAAATGGACACACTTCACTTTATACCTTATCGTATCATTTGCTTTCTTAGGTGAATACTAAGAGGTATCTCCCCTAACCCCCATCTAAAGCTCACTTTTGTAGATGCTCACAGGAGTAAGTAAATTTCATCCAAATCATGCAATTCCCTTACCACTACAATCTATGGAAGGCACAAAGTGTAGATGCAGCATTTTTGTTGGGGACAGGGTCTCACTATGTAGCTCACACTGTCCTCAAACTGGTCATTCCCTGCCTCAGCCTCCCACGTGCTCAGACACACTTAACTGTAGAAAGCTGGCAGTTATGTGCCTTTGACTCAAAACATACTATCATGAAAATAAGCTTTTCTCTGCATTTCTGTGATACGTAGGGAAAAATGTTGACCATGAGGGAAGCGAGAGGACAAATACTTATTAGTAAGTTCTGAGTGTTCCATCCTAACTTCAGAGCAATTGAAATTTCCTAGTATTTCTCCCTCGAATATAAAAAATCACCTGGATCCATGGAGATTGAAAACAGAAAAAATAAAACCTAGACATAATAGCAAAATACTTCAGCTATTCAGTTAAGTGACTACATTAGGAAGAAAAGTTAAAGACTGAATTTCAGTCTGCCATGTTTAAATATGTCATACACACACACAATTTGAATTAGACATTTGTCTTTCTGTAAACAATCCAGGAAAAAGGTTGAACAACACGAGACCAAAACCCCCCAAACCTGAGGAAAGGAAACCAGCAAACTCTAGGGAAAGTTATTTTTAGGATGACTGAACAAGGTTCCTATGCTTGGAGCTTAAAATAAAGGAAGAGGAAGCAAATGAGAAAAATAACTGGCTGTTTGCTAAGCCTGTTCTTCAGAGGCTTATAGCATGTCACTTTACAGAAAAATATCAAAACAGTATCATCCTTCAGAGTCTGAAGGATTCACAGATGTCCTGTGAAGTAAGCGGCTCTGTTTTAGGAAAAAAGTTTTTCAATATGTCACAGTGGGAACTGGTACACCAAACCCCAAAGAGAAAGGAAAGGCAGGCTGGCAAAGTGGCTCAAGCAGTAAGAGCACCTGCCTAGCTAGTGTGAGACCCTGAGTTCAAGCCCTAGTGCTGTCAGAAAAAAAAAAAAAAGATGAGGATGGGACTGAAGCTCAGGTGAAAGGATATTTTGGGGGCAGTTAGACACCTTCTGTACAGTGGGGTGGGCAAGGAGGGGGGCAATGGGAGAAGGTGAGGAGTCATTGCAAGCAGGCTGGATTTTTGGTTGAAGGGATACAACTTACAGCTGATGGCAAGAGCTATTTTCTGAGGAGTGAGTCTTACTAACGCTCTCCCTCCATCTCCATCCTTCTTTGCTCCCAGTCCCCACAAGTGTTTTGAATGACTTGATAGAAGCAGTTATTATAGGATGAGCGGACAAGAGCAAGGCCCCGAGTTCAATCCCCAGCACTGCCCGCCCCCCCCCAAAAAAAACCATAAAAAGATTACTCAGATTCTTCTCTTGGCAAACAGAACTACCCTCTTGGCTTAGATAGGATTTCAGTGACCCAAGTGATAGATAAGTTATCATCATAGTCCATATAGCCACAGCCCCCTGACTCCGACTGACATGGGCCAGACATCAGCTGATCCTGCCTGGCCTTTGCAACAACTCTGGGAACAGCAGGAGACCTAGACTCCCCCTAAATAGGTGTGTTTGGAAGTTGACTTTTCAGCAAAATGGGGCAATTGGATTTTGTTCTTCTAAGGGATCCTTTGGTTTCCAGGTTCTGAATAGTCAGAAGAGAGAAAAGGAAGCCATCGTAGGGCCCCCAGGAAAGGTTCTCCTAAGTAATGGAAAAAGAGGGGTGAAAAGGCTACAAACAAGACAGGAGAAAATACCGTGTCTCAGCGACTCCTCACCTCCAAGGTGAAATTCCACGCTCAGCCAACTAACAACCAGGCAAAGAAAAAGGCTGTGTCGACCTCACGTGGTGACCGTCTTTGGGGATTTCCCCAACCAGTGAGTTACCATTGCCCATTGGCTGCAAGGCTCAAATGGCCAGCCTCACCTAGACAGGCCACACCTGCACCCTGCACCTGCCACTCTTGGGCTGCAGCTGCTGCTGGGCAAGAGGTGTATCTACTCTCTTGAGCTCAGCACTGCAGATGGGCACAGTGCTTCCCAGGTTCCCAGAGCAGTCATTATATGTGTGTTGGGTGTCCTTAATTTTTTTCTACACAGCCTAGAAGTTGCACTTGACATTTAAATCTTTATTTTTTTTACTAGGCCTTTTTGTATTTTTTTGGTGGTTCTAGGACTTGAACTCAGAGCCTCACACTTGTGAGGGAGGCCACTTTTCCAGCTTGTTTATTTTTTTGAGACAGGATCTTGCCCAGATTGGCCTTAAACTCATGATCCTCCTGCCTCAGTTAAGTGCTAGGATTACAGTTGTGTGCCAATGTGTCTGGCTAAATTTTTATAAAGTTGTTACAGAGTGGCAAATCATTATTGTATATGTTTATGGGGTACGATATAACATTTGATGTATTCAAATACATCATTGTGGAATAATTAAATCAAGTTAATTCACACATCTGTTACATACAATATTTTTTTTTTTGTTGTGAGAACTTGTGAAATTACTCTCTAAGCAACTTTCAAATGTACATTATTATTACCCATGGTCACCCCATTAAAAAATAGAACTCTAGCTATCTGGAACTTTGTACCTTTTTTTTTGCCTTCTGACCCACAACTTCCTTTTTCCTTCCTCCCCTCCTGGCTGCCTCTGATGAGCACCACTCTACTTTCTGCTATGCAATTCACCTGTCCTGGAGCCTCCAAGTGAGTGGCCTGAGGCATTTCTCTCTCCGAGCCTGTCTCACTTCATTTAGCGCAATGCCTTCCAGTACATCCAGGCTGCTGCATGTAACAAGAGTTCCTTTTTTCATTTGTGGTACTGGGATGGGCCTCCAGTTTGCAAGCAAGTGCTCTACCACTTGAGACAAGCTCCCAGCCCTTTTTTTTTTTTTGTATTTTGTTTTTGAGATAGGGTTTTTAAAAAAAATTTCTACTCATTTTTATTCATTTCTCCAAAGCACTCAGGCAGACAGCACCTTTGGTTCATCCTTCCTGATTCCACATTGCAGTGGACACAAGTCTTCCCATCATAACACACAAGTGTGTGACACTCGCTATGGTAACAACAGTATCACCTCCTGTCACCCACGTGTTTCAGGCCTGTGCTGCTATGGGCAAGGTTCACCAAGATTCACTTTTCTTGGAACTCCTGGCTGGCAGGTCTTCCAGCCAAGATAGGGTCTTAATAACTTAGCCTGGGCTAGCCTTGAAATCTTGATCCTCCTGCCTGCCCTTCCCAAGTACCTGGAATTACAGGCATGCACTACCTCAATCAAGAGGCCTGGTGTCCCTCTTTGTAAAGGCTGAATATGGATGTCCACAGACCCCAAATGAAAGCCTGAGGTCTTAGGACCACGCCAGTGCGATGCTCCATATAGAGGCTGCCTGCAATCTCCTCTGAAGGAAGTACTTTCTGTTTATTTTTGGTTTTACCTTGCATTAATAAACCTCCTGCTTAAGTCTCTTCTGCGTCCATTCTTTTTATTTTTGTGGTACTGGGGTTTGAACTCAGGGTCTACACCTTCAGCCACTCCACCAGCCCTTTTTTGTGAAGGTTTTTTTTCAAGATAGGGTCTCATGAACTATTTGTCTGGGGTGGCTTTGAACCACAATCCTCCTGATCTCTGCCTCCTGAATAGCTAGGGTTACAGGTGTGAGCCACCAGCACCCGGCTGTGTCCATTCTTAATAATTTCTTTCTGTAGTGAGACTGAGAACTACCAGGTGGGTAAAAGGATGTTGTAGAAGAATTGTTGTAGGACTAGGGAGGAGATAGAATTTGTTAAGCCCAATGTCATCTTGGTAAGTTTTTGGAAAGCTGTAAGGTCAGAACATCAGTTCACCTAGGCAAGGGAAAAATGAGAGATGAGACCAGAGACTACACAGAGGAAGTGAAAATGAAATATATGTCACATGTACACATCTTCTGTACTGGAAACAGAGACCTTCGTGCTATGGATCATTCCACACTCCAGGCCATACTCTCGCAGTATATCTAAACTTGACGTGAAATGAGTGCCTCACAGGGTAACCAGAGGCTCCACATGACACAGTGCATGTGTTGTTCCTTATCAGTGTATGGACTTCATGGGCTATGATGAACACCAATGTAAAACACATCCTAATTGATGTCCATCTCCCAAGACACAGGGGGCAATAGACATCAATAGGTGGATATGGATCTAGGATAGTAAAATGAAAAAGACCAGGCTTATCATGTTGGCAAACATCTGTCCTCTGTGGGAGAGGACTCCTCTTTAGTACTGTAAGCCAGGAGAAAAGTCTTTGGCAGAGAAAGTCATAGGCTCCTAGGAAAGCCATTGTTTTTGTTAAATGGGATCTTATCATGCCCTTTGGGATCTTTCCACTGCTTTCTTTAGTATCCCGTTAAGCACTGAGACTCAGGAACAGGTCACATTCACCTGGAATGGCCAGCAGTGGATATTCAGAGTACTCCCCCAAGGTTACCTACACAGCCCCACCCTTTCCCCTGGGATAATAATTCAGGACCTTGATTTAGAGAAACAACTAGAGGACATACAAGGATGTCTAAAGGAGCAGGAATGGGAAATCAGTTCTCACAAGATTACTGCTGCTAGCCATAGTCGAGAGGAACCTCTTCTTTCAATGGATAGCAACCACAAAGGCAACCCATAACAAATCCAACTGTTGGGTTTCAGAAGTTTCACTCAAAGTGATACACTAGTGCTTTCAGACAATATCACACAGGTGAAAATCATTAACAATTGGGGTCTCTAGATTAGGCCACCATGTCAATCTATTCCACCTCCTCCAGCTCACCTGTCATCCTAATAGACAAGAGGGAGAAAAATCTCACCTGTCACCCTAATAGACAAGAGGGAGAAAAGGTAGACCCGTAATTAAGTCCAGTGCTCCTTTTAGCAGGGAGTAGTTTTTTCTTTTCCTTCTTCTTTTTTTTTTGTGATGGTACTGGGGTTTGAACTCAGGGCCTCATACTAGATAGAGTGCTAGGCAGGCACTCTACCACTTGAGCCACTATGTTAGTCTTATTTTGTAGTGGGTTGTTTTGAGATAGGGGCTCACGAACTATTTGCCCAGGCTGGCTTCAAACCTCGATCCTCCTGATCTCTGCCTTCTCAGTAACTATGATTATAGGCGTGAACCACCAGCACCTGGCTAGGAATTAGTTTCTGAAGAAAGAGTCCTTCCTCTCTTTTAAGATTAAGGATGTGCTGGTGGATAAGCTCAAGTGGTAGAGCATCTGCCTGGCAAGTGTGAGGTCCTGAGTTCAAACACCACTGGGGGATATAAAAGAATATAAGGACCCACCTCAAGGTGGGAGGGATAGTAAATGCGTTAGGCAGGGAGTTAAGAAACTTGATGACTAAGAACGATGGCTCAGATGTTAGCAGGGACCCAAATTCTTGATGGCAGTTATTAACAGAATAACTCATGATATACAACAGGGTCTTGCTGACCTGAATCCCGCACAGCCATGGGAAACAACAGTGCTGGCCACTAATTTCATCCACCCAACATTGAGGAGGAGTGGGTGACATATAACGCAGCCTTGTGAGGTTAATAATGTATATCCAGTTTTCCAGGACTTATCCACAGACCCCAATAAAAGCTTGAACTTTTAGGATCCTCCTTGTAGCTGCTCCTTCTTGAGCCTGCCTGCTCTTCCATCTGGAAAGTACACTTTTGCTTTGCTTTCAGTCTCCTTTGCTTTAATAAACCTGCTCCAGCATAAGCCTCCACTCTGTCAGTCCTTGAAATATTTTTCTAAGAAGAGTAAGAACCTTCTGGCCCCTAGACCTGGTGCCTAAATCCAGACAAATGCTTAAAGTTTGAGGAGCCATATGTGATCTAAGATGGCACCTTTAAGGGGACAGTGAGGAAGGGGAAAGTTAGGTGCCTGTAGAATGGGGCAGCAGTATTAGAACACCTCGGAAGGGCTGTGGCATCTCTGATCACAGCACAGGGAAGTGTGGGAATCAAGACACCTACAGGCAACTGGGGTATATGTATATATGGAAATGACACAACTCCCCTGTGCAAACATTATAAACTCATAAAAACATTTTTAAAAGGTAAGAATAAAAGACAAGCCACCTCCTCTGTTGGCCCCAGAGGTCAAGTGCTTACAGTTAGCTCAGGAGGCAGAACTTCTCCTTCTCCTCCTCCCCCCTCGTCCTTCCCTCTTCCTCCTCCTCCCCTCCTCCTCTGCCTCCTCCTCCTTGACTTCCTCCTCCTTCTTCCTTTCCAGCAAAGGTGGGCAAGCCACTGGAAAGTGGGGGGAGGGAGGAGGATGGCAGGAATCTTCCACTTGCTTTAAAAGTGAACTGCTCATACAGCTAAAAAGGGAAAGGGTCAAAAGTATCTTTACCAATCACAAGTGTTCCCTCATGTTTGCACCACGAATGGTACAGTCTGTTATGCAAATGAAGGATTGTGTTTTCACCACTCACAGGTCTTTTATTGGGCGGAAGTGTCCTGCTTCCTGGAATTGGCAGTTGTGTTAGTTTTCTGTTGAGCTGAAGTTTGGTAAAAGCTTCTTGCTGGGGCAGTGCCTTCTGGAGCTGGAGTTGTGCTTTAGGTGTTGGCATGACAGCCGTCGAGCCGTCTGGCTGGCAGTCCTGGGCTCAAGGCATTCAGGGCCCTAGAGAAAGGTCTAGCAGCTCTTAGGGAGTTAAGTCTCTGCAAGCCCGAATATCTCAGCATATTTTAAGGGGAAAAAACTATCAAAACTGCTTACAAAAACCCTTATCAGCAAAAGTACTTTAACAATATTCAGCAGTATTCTAGCAATGCTTAACCTTGATTCTTGTGCCAGGTAGAGGTGGGTCCCTACCATCTATTTCAGGAGAAGCTGATGATGCCTAACCGTTTCAGGGCATCAGTGGTACATAGCCCAGTTTTCTCACACTGACCGACGCCATGTGCACAGAACCCAATAAAAACTTGAGGTCTTGGGACCCACAGGATAGCAGTGGTTCTTGAGTTTCCCAGTCCTGGCCCTCTCATCTGAAGGGTGTAATTTCCCTTTGCTTTGCACTAATAAATCTTCTCCTGTTTAAGCTTCCTCTCAGTCAGTCCTTGAATTAATTCTCTGAAGAGACCAAGAATCTTTGAATGGAGTAACATAACAGGAGCCATGTGTGATTCAAAATGGCACTGTTGCAGGAGGGCTCAGACAGAGATAGGGAGGGCACCAAAACTTTCTGGAAGAAGGGACTCATCCTCAAAGGTAAGATGGGTGACTCCTCAAGATTTCACCATGCGTCTTAAACTAGTCAGCTTCTGGAGTGACTAGAGCCAGGCTCATGTCTCATCATTTGTGGTCTCCTGGGAGCAGGGGCCTGCCCTCCTGCAGTGAGGCAGCGCTCCCATGTGAGAGCAATAAGCTACTTGGCTGTGGTGGTCCAGAGAATGATCTCTGCTACCTTAACTTCGGTGGGGGTGGACAAGACAACAACAAAGGGGCCCCTCCAGTGGGGCATTAGTGGTTGAGCATTCCTTTCCTTTACCCAAACAGCATCTCCTGGTTTATAAGGGTGTGTGGGAATTGTTAGGCTCTTACCCAGTCATTATTTTTTCTATTGGTTATTCATTTATTCATATTTTATTGGATATTCATTTGTTGGTTATTCATACATTGTTTGGGCCATCTCTACCCCCTTTCTCCTGCCCCCTCCTTCTCCCCCCACCCCCCTCACTTCCAGGCAGACTACTCATTGATTTTTGAAAGAGTCAACTCAAGGGCCTGCATCTGTTTTCTCAGGGTGAGGTCACCTATTTTTTTAAAGTCCCTGCACAGGCTCTTGATTAAAGGGGGTGGGCATCCAAAAAGAATTTCAAAAGGGGAGAGGCTAGTCCATTTGGTGAGGCTAAAACCTAATCCTGAGCAAGACTATGGGCAGTAACCAATCCCATAGTAGGTAGGTCTCCTGGCATAATTTTCCCAATTGTAATTTTAGAGTCCTGTTGATACATTTTACTTTCCCTGAACTCTGAGGGTGGTAGGCCACGTGTAGCTTGTAAATTATTCCTAATCCCTTAGTCATCAACGTACCACCTTAGCCACAAAGGCTGGCTCATTGTCTGATCCAATAGACACAGGTATTCTGAACCATGGGATGATTTCCTTTAAAAGGCACCTGGCCACTTTCTGGGCTTTCTCAGACCAAGTAGGAAAGGCTTCCACCCATCCTGAGAAAGTACAGACAAACACAAGCAAATATTTACATCCTCTGGCCTGTGGTATCTCAGTAAAGTCCACAATCAGGTTTTTGAAAGGAGTTCCTCCAACATTTTGCACCTAGGGTGGTGCTCTTGGCCCTTGTTGGGGATTGTTTTTGGCACATATGTTGCACTTTTTACATACTGTCTTACTTATGCTGGAGAGCGTGGGGACATAAAAGTGATGGGTCAAGGTGCTCTTGAGAGTTGTCCACCCCAAGTGAGTCCCTTCATGGAACTGCTTGACAAATGCAGATGCCAGCAACTCAGGAAAACAATACAGCCACCAGCAAATTTTTACCACCGGTCCAGTAGAAAAATTTCTCCTTCAGTCTCAAACCAAGCCTGTTCTTGTGAAGTGTACTGTAGGTCCCATTCAGATAAAGGGCACGGAACAAGGCAGCTGTCAGTGAAGTTGGAAGTTTGTCCTCCTGTGAGATCTGCTCATTTGGCTTCCCTCTCAGCTTTTCAGTTTCCCTGAACACCTGTTGTCTCTCCTTCTGGTGCCCTCGGCAGTGCATGACCAGTGCTCGCTTAGGGGCCCATACAGCTTCTAGCATTTCCAGAATTTCTTGTCCATGCTTTAAAACAGAGTGGGGAACGCTGACTGTGAGTTCTTGTCCCAAAGTAACTTTGTCTGCTTTGGCCACCAAGATGGCAGTGGCCACCAGGGCACTCAGGCTGGGTGGCCAGCCTTGGGAAACTGGATCAAGTTGCTTTGATAAATAGGCCACTGGGTGGTTCCAGGATCCTAGCAGCTGGGTCAAGACTCCCACATCTGTCCCCAGTCTCTCACGTACATATAGGAAGACGGGCTTCATCATATCTTGCAGGCCCAGAGCAGGGGCATTTGTGAGTACCCTCTTACTTTCTTTAAAGGCCTCTTTTTGCTCCTCTCCCCACACCATGGGTTTTCATTCTCCCACCCCCTGCCCTTTGTGATTTCATAAAGGGGTTTTGCCAAGAGAGAGTAATTGGGGATCCAGACCCAGCATAAACCTGCAGCCCCTAGAAATTCTGTAATCTGTCAATGGGTCTTGGGGGCCAGAGTGGAACAGACAGTCTGTTTCTTCTCAGGGCCCAGTCTACATTGTCCTTGTGACAGGTGCAACCCAAGGTATTTGATAATATCCTGGCAAATCTGGGCTTTCTTTCAGGAAAGGGAGAGAAGGAGGCAGGTTTCTTCCACACAATCCTCCTGAATTGGTCCAGTCAACAGGAGATCATCTACATACTAGAGTGGGCAGCCATGCTGGTCAGCCAAGAAAGCCTTTGGCAGTCCCAAAGATAATGGGAGAGTTTTTGAAGCCTTTTGCCAACCGAATCCAAGTCGTTGTCCCTTTTCTCCAGTGCTAGAATTTTCCAATTGGAAGGCAAAGATGGGTTGGCTCTGTGGGGCCAGGTGGATGTAGAAAAATGTGTCCTGAAAGTCCAGGCAGGTAAAGAACTTTGCCTCAGCTGGGATAAGACCCAAAAATGTATACAGGTTTGGGACCACAGGATGGTAAGTGACAGTTGCTGAGTTGACTGCATGGAGGTAGTTGTCAAGATGCTTTTGGATCTCAATTTGGGCCTTGCAAGGAATGTAATATTGCCTCTGGCTAACAAGGATGGCTCCCAGCTTTAATTCTACCATCACTGCAGGTATGTTCCAAGCCAGCCTGGGGGGTTGTCTTCAGCCCATACTCCTGGAATCTTAATGGGAAGCTCAGGCATCTCAGGAATCCCTTTATTAGAGGCACAGGGTCACCATTTCTCCTCCTGCACAACTGTGAGAGTTAGAATCTTGGCTTCAGGCCCTCTCAGCTTTAAATCTGCCATGCCATCATAGTCAAAGGTTATTTGTGCCCTTAGTTTACACAACAAGACTCTGCCCATTAAGGCCACAGGGCAATCAGGAAAGTAAAGGAACTCATGCTTTACTTCATGCATTTCAAGACTGTATGTTTTGGATATGAGGAAGGGATGGAAGTCTGATCTCTTGTGGCCCCAACAATGGTTGCATTTCTCTGTGAGAGAAGGTCCACGGGTTTACAACTGAATGGGTCATGCCAGTGTCCACCAATAGGTCAACAGGACGGCCCCCTTTCTTCATTTGGACCATAGGCTCCTAGGGACTCAGTAGATGGAGCCTAGTCCATCCTAGTCCTTCTCAAAATCCTCAAAAGTGGCCAGTTTGATGATGTCTTCCTCCCAGGGGTTGCTTCTCCCCTGAGCAGTCTGATACTTTCCTTCAACAACTCAGCCTCTGCCTCTGGTCGGGGGGTGGCTTCTGGGAGTCTCTGGGCCATTAGGGACACTCATTTTTCCAGTGTCTTTCCTGGAAACAGTAGGCACACTAGACCCACCTTAGTTCCTCCCGATGGTGAGGCCATTCTGGGGGTGCTGACCGCCATCCACAGGGATTACCTTTTCCTCTGCCATGGCCTGCATGCTGGGGCCTGTCCAACTATCCAGCAAGAGCCACAGCAAGTAGATCCACCTTCCTTTTTTATCTTTCTATTGGCCTCCTGTTTGGCCTCCTGATCTCGATTGACAAAGACTTTTGTGGCCACCTCTAGAAGCTGGCTGGCATTCATACCAGCAAACCCCTCAAGCTTTTGCAATTTTTGCCTTATGTCCCCCTGGGCCTGGCTGACAAAGGCTGCATTAATGATCCCCTGGTTTTTGCCTGCCTTTGGGTCTAAAGGGGTGTGCAGGTGGAAGGCTTCACAGAGTCACTCATAAAACTGATTGGGGCTCTCATCTGGCCCTCCGTGGAGTTCTGTTGTCTTACTCATGTTCATGACCTTTTCCCCTCCTTCCTTCACGTCTCTTAATAATGCCTCCTGATACTGCTCAAGCCACTGGTAATCTCAGTCATCATTAGGGTCCCAGTGGGAGTCATCCTCAGGGAATTGGCTCTTAGAGTAGGCTTGGGCATTTAAAGTGTCCACAGGGGCATGGTCTTCCAGCCACTTGAGAGCCACCAAAGTTATAAGGCATTGCTCCTTAATATTAAATAGAGTCAGAAGCTGTCAGCAGTCTCTCCAAGTGGGCTTATGAGTTTGGATGATGGACTGCATTAGATCAATCAGGGCCTGAGGCTTTTCCATGAAGGAGGGGGTATGGTGCTTCCAATTAAGGAGGTCTGTGATGGTGAAGGGCTGGTAGATTAATATTCACCATCCTCCTTATATCTGACCATACTGCTCATAGTATATTTGGCCCTGGACCTCTCTCAGGGACATCTTCAGGGCAGTGGGTCCTGGGGGAGAGGCTAGACCCATAGGGGATTGCTCAAGTGTTCCTGGTTAAACATAGGGGCCGGTCTCACAGGAAGCTGTGGAGTGAGGACTGGTGGGCTCGGAGTGGGCATGAGGTTCATGGGGCCTGAGGAAGGTGGGGTCATTGCTGTCTCAAAGACTCCTACGCTCAGCCTTATAGATGTATTTGCTTCTGGGGCTTCCCCATCAGATGCTGCTTCCCCTTCCAAGGGTGGAGGTGAAGAGGCAGATGGTGGTAGCAAAGGTGGGTACAGTGGCACATAGGGGTTGGGGTCCCCTTGGGGTCCCCCACTAATATGGGTGTCTGGCTTTTTACATTTTTTCCCTGTGCATGGAAGCTGCTGCCACTCTGGCTACCATGACCCTACTTGCCTCCTGAAGGTGGAGCTTTAGACATGTGGGCCAACTAAGTGCGGTGTCCTGCCGGCAGTCAATATAAGGAACCATCTGAGTGTCCAGGCTCCACTACAAACACTTCAAAAACTCTATGACCTTATCTAATGACCCATTGGAGGGCCAACCAACACAAAAAACAGGCCAGTCTATTTCACAGACAGTCCTAAGCCTGTCAGGATAATTTCTACTTTAAATCCAGCCACCGTACTATGTGTTGATTCAGGCCCATGGTAGCATGACTGTTTGGAGATTATGGATGAGGTTTTCTCCAGCTGGCCAGACTTGACCGACTGACCAGCCTATTAATCATCTGGATGTTGAGTATTTCACAGATGGCAACAGTTTTGTCTGGGACAGCACACATTTTGCTGGATATACAGACTCTAAATATGCCTTCATTACCATTCATGTCCATGGAGCCCTGTATAAAGAAGGGGGTTCATTAACTTAGGAGAAAAAAATATTAAATATGGACAAAAAAATTCTAAAATTACTAAAAGCTCTTTGGATCCCTAAGTGAGTAGCAGTCATGTACTGCTGGGGGTACCAGAAGTGGGAGACAACAGCTGTTTGGAAATTGAAAGGCTGATAAGGGAAGCCAAGCAAGCAGCCCTCACAGGAGGACAAAACTCAGCCTCATTGGCAGCTGTCTTGTTCCTGTGACCCTTATCTAGATGGGACCCATGGTATACTGCGCAAGAACAGGCTTGGTTTGAGACCGAAGAAGGAAATTTTCTACTGGATGGATGGTGGAAGTTTAATGATGGCTGCATTGCCATACCTGGTTCACTGGCTCCCACATTTGTCAAACAGTTTCATGAAGGAACTCACTCAGGGCAGACAGCTCTCCAGACCATCTTGGCCCAGCATTTTTATGTCCTCAAGCTCTCCAGCATAAGGAAGACAGTATGTGAAATGTGCAGTCTGTGTGCCAGAAACAATCCCCAACAAGGGCCAAGATGTAAATATTTGCTGGTGTTTGTCTTCAAGGATATATGGAAGCCTTGCCCACTCAGACTGAGAAAGCCCGAGAAGTGGCCAGGTACCTGTTAAAGAAAGTCATCCCTCGATTCAGAATACCCATCTCTTGAGTCAACGGGCTGGCCTTTGTAGCTGAGGTGGTATAGCTGATGGCTAAGGGATTAGAAATAACTTAAAAGCTACACACACCCTACTGCCCCCATAGTTCAGGAAAAGTAGAATGTATAACAGGACTCTAAAATTTCAAGTGGAAAAACCATGCCAGGAAACCCACCTACTATGGGATCAATTACTGCCCATAGCCTTGCTCAGGATGAGGTCTAGCCCCATAGAATGGATGGGTCTCTCCCCTTTTGAAATTCTTTTTGGGTGTCTACCCCCTTTAGTCAAGGACCTGGGAAGGGACCTGAAGGAAATAGGTGACCTCACCCTGAGACAGCAGATACAGGCCCTTGGGTTGATTCTCTCAAAAATCAATGACTGGGTAAGAGAGAGACTCCCTGTTAGCTTGACAACTCCCACACACCGTTATAAACCAGGGGATGCTGTTTGGTTAAAGGAATGGAATGTTCAACCACTAAAGCCCTACTGGAGGGGCCCTTTTGTTGTTGTTTTGTCCACCCCCACCACAGTTAAAGTAGCAGAGATTGTTCCCTGTATCTACTACAGCCAAATGAAGCCAGCTTCCCTTGAATGGGAGTGCATCCCTGCCCAGCCTCACCATACAATGCTTGTGCCCTCCCCCGAAAGGACCCTGTTTCCTAGGAGACCATAACAACGAGACATCAGCCCTGCTCTAGTCACTCCGGAAGCTGACTAGTCTACACATGGCAGAAGCTTGGAGAGTCACCCATCTCAACTTTGAGGAAGAGTCTGTTCCATGTATTCTTATTGCTAATCTTGGTCAGCTCTCTACCTGGGGAACCTCCAGGCCTTGGACTGTAACTCTTGTATAGGCACTACCCAAGCAGGGAGTGCTGTTACCAAAACTCTGGTTTTCCATACTTATTATTCCTGTGCAGGCACCATTGTTGGGTCATGCACCCACAACCATACCACCTACTTGGTGTGCTTTCATCATGGTCACTGTATCTGTTTTAACCCCATCTATCGCCTTTGAGAGCAATGGCTAGAGATCCAAAGCTTCACCAGCAATGGGAAGCTCATTAACCACACCGAGATTAATGACTGCAACAAACCTGTGTCCATGTAATTTGATGTGTGTGCCTCAATAGCTAAAAACACCGGGCCTTAGGGCAACTGGGTGGGGGGCTAACCTGGGAAATGACCTACACAAGTTAAATGACAACTTTATATGCCCAAAAAATGACAGTGGGACATCCAGTTGTGCATACTATGAACAATTCTACTGCCCTTATTGGGGTTGTAAAAGATGGGCAACTTGGCTTGAAGGGGAGGTCCATACAGCACATGAAACTGCCACTCTTACAAAAGGGGAAGCAACCTCCAACTGCACTCTTCGTGCCTGTAATAAATTTCACTATTTTCAACCTCAATGAAACAGGCTGGGAAGTTGGGAAAAAGGTTGGCATTTTAATCAATGGAGAGGGAACAGATCCTGGTACTTTGCTGCATTTTCAACTTATCATGATCACTCATGAGAGCTCCTCATACCAGGTCTTCCACTCCTTTCACGAGGAGATACAAAGTGAGTTTCCCATCTCAGTTACAACCAAAAACCTGTTCCTCTCACTAGCTTATGTTTGTGGAGGAATAAATATGGGAGACAATTGGCCATGGGAGGTAAAAGAACTAAACCCACAAGAGCCCTTTAAAGAAGGCCAATTCTCCACCCCAGTAGGGGACTTGATCTGCTTGGGACAAAAGTTTTACAATGACACTACTCAAGAGACTTAATGGTGAGGGGCTTCCAATCACATGGAGCCCCAACCTCACCCACTGGCTAACTTCCCTACAATAGCTTGGAATAATCTCAATCTGAGTAGCTGCTGTTTACAGATTAATGACAAGATAAAAAAAAAGCTTGACCATGTTCCTGTGCAGACCTGGAAGGGATGGAGCCCCAAAGATCTATTCAGGGGCTAGTTCTCAACCCTAGGTAGGTTCAAGACCTTAATAGGGACAATGTTCCTTCACTTAGAAGCATGCCTGATATTACCCTGCCTAATCCCCCAGTACTGCTGTCTTTATAAAGGTGATGCTCTTTGACCCAGAAGTGGGTCCAAGCATCAAAGGGGGGAATGTGGCAGGAAGGCAGGGAGGGGGAAGAGAGATTAATGAGTGCTACAGCGAAACAAAGGAAAACCAGAGTTGGGGAGTGTTACCTGGAAACCAGAGAAGGCTCACCTTGCTCCAGCAGTTAAAACAGCCAATGAAATAACATGTGATTATGTATGGGACAAGCTGTACCCCCCATTTCTGTAACCTGCTCTAAATGGTATATAAGGAAAGTCTCCTTTGTTCTTGGGGCTCAGCCTTTGGACTTGAGTCTGCTGAGTTGCTGCCAGCTTGCTTAATAAACTTGCTTCCTGAAAGCTTTGGTGCCCCATCTCTGTGTCTGAGCCATCCTGCCACACTGTGAATGGGCCTGAGGAGGAAGACCACTCAAGATTATAGCAGAATGAGAATTACTGGCGAGAGAAAGTCTGTGACTATTGAGGGGACATGAATGGCACCAAAGGTGGAATAGGGCCAAGGATTTTTCAGATCCATAGGTGGCTCTTGGAGGCTGAGGTTGAAGCAAGGACAGAGTCAGGCATGTAGGCCTTTATTCCAGGATGGGGGGTGCTTGTAGCAGTGGGGACTGGCAGTGCACTGGGATATCATATTTCCATTTTCTTTGTATTCTAGATGCCTTGTGCTGAATTACATGTAGGAAGATCAGGGATGGTCCTAGGAAGTGGGTGATGCAAAGACTTACAGAAATGTGGAGGAGCCATGTGGAATGATGTCCCCAGGGTCCAGGCATCAAGTATATGAATTAAGGATGATGTAACATTGGACTCTATTACTGGTGTGGTCTGGTTTCCCATGGAATAGCTTTGTGAGACTCCTCTGAGTTTGGATGCCAGGCGCTGACTTAGGTGATGTTTGTCCATTTCCTGTGAGTGGTGGAACAACACAGTGATGAGTGCTGCCATTAGTTGAGAGAAAGCATTGGTGGCACTGGAGTCTGTTATCCTCTATGAGGTAGAGAGTTTGGCATAAGGGAGAGCAGGGGATGGATGAGTGAGGCAGTGAACTTGGGTCCTCAGGGAGAAAGTGATTGTAGATTAAACTTCACACTAGAGGTAGCACTGCCTTTCTACTGCCAGAATGTTGGTCTTCTAATTGCTCACTGATCCATAACTGTGAGATAGCAGTTACTCACGAGCAGTCCTGAACTCTCCTCTCTCCACAGTCTTCATGATAACCTTGTCTGCAGGAGGAGGAGGAACCTTGGTGGCAGAGTGGAGCTACCCATATGAATCATTCCCTGAAGGCCTGTTCAAGCCCTGAAACAGTAACCAAAGGTGACGCACTAAGCACCAGCCTGGAGGGCAGGACCTCCACCTGGCCTGGAGTCTTCCCTCCTGGTCTGAAAGAATCTTATGAAGTGTCCCAGTGTCACTCCAGATCTTCAGTCAGTAGTGCATGAAGATCAGTACATAGTGTTTACTTGCCTTCTGGGTAGGAGGCATGCACACACTGTGTCTGAATGAATCTATGCATGGTGTGACCTTTGGATCAGTAGCCATTAGAAGTGGCTAAAATGATATCTTCAGCTTCCTGGAGCATCATTCATGCTCAGCATGAATGACACATCTCTAAACTTCTGGGTGTCCAGTTGTAGACAAAATTTCCCAGAAATCTGCTTGTGGCCCCTTTAAGAAAACAAAGTCTCACCCTGCTTTAGGTCCTCAATGCCACTTTCAGTGCTCCTGGATTCCTATCCAAATATGCTCTGGCAAGGACCATGCAGACAATTGCTGTGGTGCCCAGAGTGCCGTGGACCTCCTTATGAAGTGATTGGACCAATGAACTGTCTGAAAAAGGTCTTTCCCATGATTGGATGGCTTGTTCCGGATGGGACTTCTGGTGTCCCTCTCATGTCAGGTATTGTAGCAATTTGAGTGTCAGTCTGCTAAGCAGATTTTTGGAACCACATTATCCACCAAGAATTAGTGTTAAAACAAGTTCCCAGAGGAGAATTTGTCTGCACAACACAGCAGTGGTAGAGTGCCTTGGCCCACCTGTAGAGTCTGATGGCAGCTGCCATGCTGAGGGACCTGGTTTGGGATTGGGTCACATAGTCAGGGACCCACAATATCACTGCACCTGAGTATTGATTGGGCCTGGTTAGGGACCTGCCACTGTCACCAAATTTTAGGTCCTTGTGTTCCAATAGGTGGTGATCTCACGTGTGAGGACATCAATTTAAACCCAAGGTTTTTGAGGTGCTGGAGAGTTACCAGTAGAAGAACCACCATGTGTAAGTCCTGTTGAGGGAATTGGAAGATGCTGGTCAGTTTAGGCATTTTACCTTCATTCTCAGTGCACCAGGAGCCATGGTATGTGGTGAATCGAAGAGGTACCTGGTCTGCATTAGGCTTTTCAAAGTTTTCCAAAAGCTGCTCACAGTTAAAAGAGCCAGGGAGGCAGAATATGACATTGAAGCCCAGGGAAGTTGATTCCTGTGCAGTGTCTCAGAGCAGGCAAGAGTCAGCACAGAGGACTGAGGCTCAGATAATTCCATGATCCAGGCCCCCTGGCTCTAGGATGGACTGAGCCTGTGGAAGTCTTTTTGGTGGGGATCAATGTTTGCCCCGGGTGTTAGACTGATGAGGAGATGGCTCAATACCATCCTAGGCTTCATTTGGGAAAGACAGCCTGTGGAGGTGGGTCCCAAGCAGAAGCTGTAGCCCCTTTCCACCTACAGACTGGGAATAGATATAGGGGGAGCTGGTAGAAAAGTACCAGAAAGGTTGCTGGGTGGGAAACTTATCTTGTGGGTCACTAAGGAATGCCATTGCTGGGCAACTAAGGAAAATAAATTGTGGTTAGGTCACTCATCTGCTCAACTGTCTTTGGTCTCTGGTGTTAATGGCTAAAGGCAAATGTTTGTCCTTCTTTGGAATCAGGTTGGGGGTTCCAATAAGTCACCTGTGAGGGGGAAGGGGTGTGGTTCTAACTTGGCTTCCTTTACTGTTTACCTAACATTCCTGCCTTTTGATATATATTTGGATAGGAACATTGATACTGTTGACTGCTGTTTGTTGAAGTGGAGCATTGAGGTCTCTTAGGGAGAGAGGGTACTGGCAGGGTATTTTTGTCTTAGACAAATTGAACTCAGTGGGGAACAGGATTGAATTGACCTTTTAGGTGGTATCCTGAATAGAAGTCTGGAGCCTCTGGGAAACAAAGCAAGAAAGCAATTTAAAGACACAAATTGGTAGAATGAGATAAAAATAAGGGGTCCTTATAGAGGGGCCATCCATGGCATACACTTAGCCCAGGCAGACCACTGTCCCCAGCTGTTTGTCACTTGTTATTGAAGGCTGGAAGTGCATTTTTGGAGTCTTCTTAATGGTTTTGTGATGACCCCAGACTGGGTGACATAATAGCAGCATTTTTCCAGTAAGAAAAGACATACTGCCCTTTTTTTGTAGTTTGGAAATTGAGAGCTTAATGGTTTTGGAGGACGACTCTTGTCAAGGAGTCGAGTTGATTTTGGAGAGTAGAGAGGGACTGACTCAGATTACCTAGGATAATGGAAAAGAGTCTTTGAGCATTGTCGAAAGTGTATTGAGGAAATGGTTAGCCCACTAGCCTGGTCCCCAGAGAAGCTGAGTGTCCCAGGCAAACAAGGAGTGGAATGAGCTGTACGGCTCCTTAGGGTATTGATATGGATTATAGGTTTCAGTAGACAAAAGAACTGGGGGCAGGGGACAAAGTTATATATAGTTAAACAGTTCCAGTCATGGGTGTGTTCTGGTTGACCATTATCTCAGTCCAAGGGTTCTGGAGAAGTTGTTATTGCTGTCCATCACTTGAGGGGAGCAATCTGGTTTTCATGAGATGATTATTCCTTCCAAGGTTGCTGTCAGAGCAAAGGACAACACATGCAGAATAGAGGCAAAGATGTCAAGCTTGTTTTTTAGTTAATTTGTGGGCCCAATTAAGGAGTCAGTGTTTTTTTTCTGTTTAGCAAAAACAGTTTAAGTACCTTATATATATATATTTTTTATATTGAACATTTTTTTAATCTTGAGTAAATTGGTATTTTTTGGTCAGTGATAAGTTAGTGTAGGAGAAGGGGACTGATAACTGATATCTGAGTCAAAAGTATTTGTTGTTTAAGTCTAAAACTATAAACACTTTTATTTTTATCTCATTCTACTAATTTGTGTCTTTAAATTGCTTTCTTGCTTTATTTCCCAGAGGGTCCAAACTTTTATTCAGGATATTACCTAAAAGATCAACTCAATCTTGTTCTAAAGCAGAATACAGAGGAAGTAAAAGTTAGAAGTCACCCAGTTAAATAAACTGTGTTGGGGAACCCATTTTAAAACAACTCCCTAAGAATAGACTACTAAAAGGATACATTTGGAGCCAGCAGAAATAGTTATTTTTGTCTCTACTTAAAGAGAAGGCCTTGGCCAAAAATATGAGTTTGCCTTCTGTCAGAGGTGCCTGTAAAGGTTTGAATGTCCAATAGCCATGCGTAAGAACACTTTTTAAAAACCTCTTGACTTCAGTAACTTTTGTGAGGTCTGGTGCAGGTGACTCCATCTGGATTTTGACAGCTTTTTCCTCATGTCTCTAAACTGTCTCTGAACAATTCTTTTCTGAGGACTTTGCCAATTAACCATTGTGGTTAATCAACATCCCTGTCATCAGGAATAGTTTTTTCCCAGATGTTCTGTTCTGATCCCACGTTGGTAGGGGAAATAACAGGCAGGTCAAGTGGGAGTCAGTGCCAAAAAACCCATTTGGCCAAATTATAAGCAGCAAAAGAGCTTTAGAAGAGGGGGACTTACCTGCATCCATTTAAAATTTTGTATGGTGTATAGATGATATCTTGAAAATGTTGCAGAGCATCAACAGGCAACAGTTAAAAGTTTTACAAGGAAAATACAAAAATCAACAAAAGCAAATATTTAAAAAGGCTGACTCAATTGACAAATAAGTACTCCTTAGAGTCATTTTTTTGGGCTTAATTGTAAATGTTTCCCAGAAGGACTCACATGGTGAGTGACAGGACTTAGAATAGCCACGGTTAAAATACTGTAAAGCAGTTTATCAACTGTCAGAACATCTAGTTATTTTTTTAGTGTACAGTATTTAAGGAAACCAATGATGACTGATGGCATTACAATAGCAACATTGTTTCTTGTTACAATTAGGAACACATGGAGATAAGCCTGCAAAAGACTGGTATCACTAAAAATTTTAATTTGGAGAATATCTATATGGTAAAGTTTTTTCCCTAAGCTTTGTATTTCAGAAGGCTTATATATTTGGGGAGTATAAACATATTACAAAGGAACCAGCAACAATTAGCATCAGAGCTATGTAGATGTCATTAGAGTTTTTTTGAAGTAAAATTTAAAATTTTAGTTAGGCAAAATTCTAGTGTACAGCACTGATAAAAGTCAAAACTTTTGATCTCTTGTAAGCTAGGGAGACAGTACCTTATTTGCTTTGTCTTTGTTTTGGTGGCACTGGGGTTTGAACTTAGGGCCTTACGCTTGTTAGGTAGCTGCTCCACACTTTGAGCCACACCACCAGCCATAACACTCATTTGTTAAGAAAAAAATGATAAGCCAGAGCTTTAATAGCAGAATTGTCCCAGTGCAGAGGTTTTTCTTGTTTTTTTTAATGTTACTCATTACAAACAGTGGACCTGCCAAAAGTTTTATTAACCATTTTTATATGTCAAATGTTTAGATAATGCACTTGGATAAAAGAGAGAATTAGCTGGTCATTTTACATATGTTAACTTGACACACTTTAACTCTGCAAATGTTTGTATAATATTTAGATAAAGTCCAGACATATAGACTTCTAGACTTACATACTTTTAGCCACAGATCTATAGGGCATTAATTTAGAATTAGAATAATAGTTGTTTTGCCACATAGAAAGTAGTCATTTAAGAGATTTTTATATGAACAGATACTTAAACGAACTTTGATTTCGTTAAGGTTTGTTTTTTTAAGTAGTCAAAAGCATGACAAGAGCAACAGAAAACATGAGTAATTATTTTGATGAAAATATTTTTTAAAGCCAATTTCTTAGATATTACTCGAAGCTGACAAATATTAAGATAGCCTTGTTATTATAGATATAGAGAACTACGTTCTACTTTTAAATCAGTACATTAAGTTTTGATCTTAGGTTTTATGTTAGAAGATTTTTTAAGGCAATTAAAAAATTATAGTCACCTTAATCATATACATAAATTATTTTAAAGCTTTAACCCCTTTTAATTTGTATTTTGAAATAATTTTTATAAAATTTTAAATTTAGATAAAATTGTTTATCTATATTTTTTTTAGCAAAATAGTCTAGGAATCTTATATTTTAATCTAGACCCAGGAAGAACAGCAATCTTAAACTGAATTTTATTTTGTTTTTGGCAGCGCTGGTGTTTGAACTCAGGGCCTCACAGTTGCTAGGTAGGTACGCTACCACTTGAGCCACCCTGCCAGCTCTGTTTTGTATTAGGTTTTTTGGAGATAGGGTCTTGTGAACTGTTTGCTTTGGGCTGGTTTTGCACCATGATCCTCCTGATCTCTGCCTCTTGAGTAGCTAGGATTACAGGCATGAGCCACTGGTACCCAGCTTAAACTGTTTTTTTTTAATACAGTAAGTAATTTACCAAAACACATTTGTTAGTAGGTCCATTCATAAAAGAGCTGAATGTAAAATACACAGAAATGAAACAGATTAAGTTATTGTCCATATAGTCCTCTTCTTTAGTCCTCAGACAGAGATAATTCTTGAATGTCTATATCTTAATTAGACCTGGTTAACATGAGAACTTTGAAATAACAATTTTTGTGTATTAACTCTACAGTAAGAATCACCCTAAAGATGTTTATGTGTATATATGTAAAAAAGGTTTTAAATCAGGTGTGCTATAAATGTCAGTTTATGTGTGCATAGGTTTAAGAGCTCAAGAACATGCAAAAATTAACTAAGTGGTCATAAATATGTTGGTTAGTTATTTTTTTAAAAATTTTAGGAGCAAACTAAAATGTGTCCTATTTTGGATTTTTTTAGGACTCATTTCGGGAGGCATAATAGCTGAAGTAAGAGCCAACTCTAGGAAAGTGTTTTGAGTCAGTTTCAGTGTCCAAGAAGACTGTTGTCATATCTATCAGATTTTAGTCTCTAACAAGTCAATCATCATAGACATACAATAGACACACTCAAAATGTACACAATGACACACAAAAAACAATTACATTAATTTTGAGGGTATGCTCGGATTTTTTTAGTACACTAATCAGCTAGAATTTTTTTAGGCTGCAAGGTGGAAATAGTACTTTTTACTCTTAAGTTATTTATAACAGAGATCTTGAATATAAAAACACTCCATTTTTGTCTTATTTTTCTTTGTGAATTGTTAGTACAAAATGTTTAAATGCTTAGAGAAGTCTCTGATTAAAGGATGCGATTTTTTTTGTCAAAAAGTAGCCAAAATTGGAGTTCTGGACCCAAGACCAAACTGCTGGGATTTGGCATGCCAGGTCCAGGCATTTTCCTCTAATCACCAAATAAAGAGGCCAGGTGAAGAGGTGGGAAGAGGCAGAGGGAGCATTTAGTGCATATTTAGACATCTTTTAGTTTTTGGAGGTCTTTTTGTGTGTGCGTGTGTGTGTGTGTGTGTGTGTGTGTGTGTGTGAATGTCAGAGGTTGACTGGAGGTAAAATGAAGGTGAAAGTCATCACCTCTGACAGACAGAGAAGAATGTAGGAAACTCTATCTCCTGATCTCCTACTACAGTTCCCCTGCAGGCCAATACCCATAAAACCACAGGCCTGCACAAACAACCTTGAAACCTCCCACACTAACAGCCTGCCTGAATCGCCTGAGAACATCCACTTCCTGTCTTTGTTCCTGCTTTGGCTTTAAAAACCCAGCCTACCCCCACTCAGTGCTCTCGCATTTTTAGCCCCAGAGATTGCCAGACGCCCTTTTGTTTCGCTAATAAAGCGCAATTTGACTCCTTGAGGTCTCTGTCCTTGTTTTGAGCCCTTCCTTAACATTTTGGTGCCAAAACCCAGGAGGAGTCTCCCACGGGGATTTCATTCCCTCCTGGGGTCTCCTTCCACCCGATTCCCTTCCCTCTTCTCCCCATCCCTCTCTCCTTTCACTTTCTATTTCCTTTTTTTTCTCTTCGGTCAAGGATGAGAGCTGGTTGGCTCCTCCAGCTTACTTTGACCAAATGGCAACCGGATGATTCTGCTCTCCTTGCCTGAGCCACATAAGGGAGGCTACATCTTGACCTAGGTCTATATTGGTTCAACGAGTAAACTCCCTGGCACTTCAGTCTCCAACCTTGCCTCTTTCCTCTTTTCTCCCATTCTGCCTTCATAGACCTCTGGAGTTGAAGACATTTTTCAACCAATTGACCACATCCACCACCAGCCCTTTCCTGGCGAGCGGAGGTAAGAATCTTGTCTCCTTCTCAGAGGCACACCGTGAGTGAGACTCTGTCCATTTCTGGGTTCCAGGGACCCCTTTTGGGCAGTCATCTTGTGGACACTTGGAAACTCCTCTGAAGGCCTTTATCTGGCTAGAATCAGTCCCAGGGGATGCCTTGGAACTGATCCACAGCCTCCTTCTGGCCCTGACTCAGAGCTGGGGGACTCCTTGGCTCTGACTCTCAACCTCCTTCTGCCTCCCTACTCATCACCATGTAGTCTCAACAATCCATTCCAACTGCCAGCCCTCAGGTTTTGAGGTTTTCTAAAAAATCTCAAAACCCTGGGTTTTACCCCTGACCTTAAGTCCAAAAAACTCATTCGCCTCTTGGTTCAAATTTGGCCATAATATCAATTAGATAACCAACATCACTGGCCTGAATATGGCATCCACCATTCTTCGAGATTTGGACAACTTCCTACAATGGGTTGGCAAATGGTTACAAATTCTCTATATTCAGGTCTTTTTTCTGCTCCATTGAAGACTCTCCCTTTGTTCCTCCTATTCTGCTTACCAACCTCTTTTATCAGATATGCCTTCCCCTAAGGGGGGTCATAATATCTACCCTCACCTCCCTGCCTCCCAAAAGACCTTAATAATATTGACGATGACCTAGACCCAGCTGATGAACTGCCCACCCTGCCACTCCACCCTGATGAGCCTCCCACCTCCCAACCATCCCCCACCAACTCCATGACCCTCCATGACCCACCTCCTGTCAATCCTCCTCCCTATCACACTGCCACTCTGTAACCCCCTTTACCCATCAGGCCATCCCCTTCTTCCCCATCCCTCTCTGCACCAACCCCCAGCACCACTGACTCCAAAGGTTATCATCCTCCACCCCCTCACTTGGTCTTGGGCCCATCCCCAACCCATGTTTCTCTTACAAAAGGTGTTGGGAGTGGATGGGACCATCTGGGTTCATGTTCCTTTTTCCATGTCTGATAGCCCAGATTGAGGCTTGCCTCAACCACTTTTTCTGAAAATCCTGCAAAATTTCAAAAAGAATTCCTTAGGCTCACTCAGGCTTACTGTTAGGAAAACACTGCACACCACACACAAAGGAGGCTCACAAGAGTTATCTCATGTCCAAAAGTTTAATAAGCAGGGTGGCTGGCCGAGAGAAAATGGCGCAGCAGCTTCTCTTGTCCGGTCTGGTCTTAAGTAGCATTTGGGAGAAAGCAAGGACAAAGGATGGTCTTTGATCTGCAAAGGAAGAGACCAGCTGCAGGAGCAAGATCTCAGGCAAAGGAAGGTGGTGGGAGATAAAGAACAGTGAGCTTTGATTAGCAGAGGATGAGACCAGCTGCTGAAGCAAGGTCTAGGGGCAGGTAAAGGAAGGGGGGTGGGAGATAAGGAATGGTGGGTTTTGTTTGCAAGGAGTGAAACCAGCTGCAGCTTAGGCTGTAGAAGAGACAGTTCCCATCAATTACCACCTCACCTGGTCCAATATTTACTATATCCTGACCTCCACCTTAGCTCCTGATGAACTCCAGTGTATCTGGCTATCATCTCGAGAACATGCGGATCAGCTCCATGGCCAGAATCCAGCCTTTAATCCAGTGGTGGACAAGGCTGTCCCTTCTGAACCCAACTGGGCCTATCAGCCGGGCAACCCAGGCCCCCTCTGCGTTAACCACATGGTGTCCTGCTTCCTTGAGGGGATGGAGAAGAATGCCCACACCCAAGTAAATTATGATAGGATTAGAGAGATTACTCAGGGGGCTGAAGAAAACCGGTTCTTTTTGTGGCTCGCCTCACGGAGGCCATTACTAAATATACTAGTTTAGACTTTACTTCCCTAGCAGGCACCCTCTTCCTTCATGTTCAATTTATCAGCCAGTCTGCCCCTGACCTTCAAAAAAAGCTCTGCCAGCTAGAGCAGGGACCCAAGACACCCAAACAGGAGCTCCTAAATGTGGCTTTCCCAGTCTTCAATAATAGAGATGAGGAATAGAGATGGGGAAAAAGAGAGAAGCCTCAAGGCCAAATATCAACTCTTTGTCTCTGCCCTCAACCAGATGGATTCCAGGGCAACAAACCAGTCCTGGGATTGCTTGCCGCTCTACAGTCACACCATCAGGAAATTACTTTCACTCTGGCAATCTGGCCACTGGGCCAAAGCCTGTTCTAATCCCTGCCCCCCTCTCTAAGCCATGTCCAATCTGTGGTCAATGGGGACACTGGAAAAGGGAGTGCCTGTAGGGTCAGCACCCCCCCCCAAGCCTTGGTACTTCCTGCTGATGTCCCAGAAACACCCCTCCACTAACTACTCAAATAAGGAGGCCCGGACTCCCCAGCTCCCCTGACAGAACTTTTGGGGTCTGAGGAGCCCAGGGTGACTGGGACAGTAGCTGGCCAAACCTTTTCCTTTGTTGCTGATACTGGGGTTATATTCTCTCTCCTCACCTCATGGTCTGTTCCTTCCACAAAGAGCCATACCCCTGTAGTGGGAATCTCGGGTATCCAGGAGTTCCCCCATAAAACTCCCAAAGTTTTATGTATATTTGGACAAACAGTCCTGACCCATTCCTTCCTCATTATGCCTCAATGCCCCATTCCCCTTTTGGGAAGGGATTTACTTCATAAATTGGGTGTCTCCCTTCATATTCCCCCTTTAAATTCTACAACCGTTTCTCCTACAGAGCTCCCCTAAAGAACCCAGAGGTACCCCTCTTCCTCCCCTTCCTTTACCTTCCCCCCTTCCTCATCCCCCTTTCCCTTAAACCCCAAAGATATCCCTCCATTAATGCTCAAGTTTGGGACTCTGATCATCCTCAAGTGGCCACACACTGTAACCCAGTTATCATTTCCCTTAAAGACCCCACCACATTTGTTAATGTCCCGCAATATCCCCTCCCGCCTCCTACCCTCAGAGGACTCAAACCTATCATTTCCCAACACCTTCAAGCTGGACTTCTCATTCCCACTCACTCTTCTCACAATACCCCCATTCTGGGTGTCTGCAAATCCAATGGCCAACATTGGCTGGTACAAGACTTACACAAAATCAATGAGGCCATTCTCCCTACACACCCTGTTATCCCCAACCCTTACACTCTCCTAACTACTATTCCTCCCCAGACATAATTCTTTACTGTATTAGATCTAAAGGATGCCTTTTTCACTATTCCACTCCACCCTGTCTCCCAACCTCTTTTTGCCTTTACTTGGTCTGATCTGGACACCCTCACCTCACAACAACTAATCTGGACCATCCTGCCACAAGGATCCTGGGATAGTCCTTATTTCTTTGGACAGGCTGTCCGACAGGACCTCCAGTCCCTTCAACTGGCCCTCAGCTGTCTCATCCAGTATGTGGATGACCTCCTCCTTTGCAGGAGGTCACAACAACACACAACAGTTGTGCACACAACATACTATCATTCTGAATGCCCTGGCCACCTGGGGCTATCGGGTCTCCGAAGACAAGGCCCAACTGGTAACCACCTCTATCACTTACCTAGGACTTTGCATCCTCCTGGCTGCCACTCCATTCCTCCCGACTGCCTTGCTTTACTGCTTAACACCCTTCTGCCCTCTAACAAATGAGAATTGCTTTCCCAGCTGGGTTTATTGAACTACTTTAGGATATGGATACCCAATTTTTCTTTAATAGCCAAACCCCTTTATGATGCTGCCAAAGGGGCCCTAAGGGAACCTCTCCTAGCCCCCTCATTCTTTTCCCCTAACTTTGCTGCCCTAAAAAAGGTCCTTGGCCATGCCTCTTCCTTCTACCTCCCTGATGTGACCAAACCCTTCTTCCTTTATATTCATTCAGATAAAGGCCAAGCTCTGGGCCTCCTATGCCAAAAGGCTGGTGACACTCCTCACCCTATCGCCTACTTGTCCAAACAACTAGACCCAGTATTCCAGGGCTGGCCCCAATGCCTCTGAGTTCTAGCAGCAGCCTCACCCCTTATCCTGGAGGCCAACAAATTAACCTTTCATAGTCCCCTCCATGTCCTGTCCTCTCACTCACTGATGGACTTCTTGAGCCATTGGGCTTTCATTTCCCTCCCTCCCTCCCTCCAGGGTTCAACTACTTCATGGCACACTTTTAGATCTCCAAATATCTTTTACTTGATGCTCTGTCCTAAGTCCTGCTACCCTTCTCCCCATTATCTCCACCTCCTTCGGATAACCCCCTGCCCACTCATGCCTCGAAGTCCTTGACTTTGCTCTTAGCCATTTTTCCCATATTACAGAGTCTCACCTTTCTGGAGCCCCCAACTGGTTCATTGATGGGAGCTCCCATAAGGCCCATCCCTACCAGGCAGGATATGCAATAATAGAGGGACTTCACAATGATTAAGACTGTGTTCCTCCCTGACAGGTGATAAAAGCCAAAACTCTGCCCCCTAGGACCTCATCTCAGCAGGTAGAATTAATAGCCCTCACTGGAGCTAAAGATAAGACAATTAATATTTATACTGACTCCAAATATACATACAACATTATTCACTCCAATGTTTTAACCTGGAGAAAGAGTGGATTCCTAACCCAGCGAGGAACCCCCATTATAAATGGAGACTTAATTGATAAATTACTCCAGGAAGCAACTCTCCCCGCTCGGGCAGCCATCATCCATTGTAGGGAACATAAACGGGATGGAAAATACCTATCCTAGGCCAACAACCAAATGGATCAGTTAGCAAAGAACGCGGCCTTGGGATTTTCAGTTCCCCAACACCTTTTCCTCAACCTAGCCTCACCCTCAATCAAACCCTGCTACTCCCCAGAAGAAGAACAAAACCTAACCTCTCAACAGGCTCTGAAAGAACAGGGCTGGTGGTTCCTCCAAAATCACCTAATTTTTCCCAAACAAGATTCCAGATCTATCCTTCAGTACCTCCATCACCTTTTCCATCCTAGCCTGCAAAACCTCACCACTTACCTAAAGTCCCAAGTTCATATCTCACCACTTACCTAAAGTCCCAAGTTCATACGACACCCCAAGACCTTCACGGTTTACAAGAGATTACCAGATCCTGCTCCATTTGCCAGAAAACCCATCGCAACTTTAATGGTTTTTACCCCATCCTTTCCAACATACCAGGCCAAGGGTTCTCTCCCTGAAGCTGATTGGCAGCTAGATTTCACCCACATGCCTCCAGTAAAGTGGTTTAAATATCTACTGATGTTGGTAGACACCTTTTCAGGATGGGTGGAGGCTTTTACAATTGGAACTTTAAAAAAGCCACATGAGGGCTGGAGGAGTTCGAACTCCACCAAAAAAAAGGGAGTGGGCTGGTGGAGTGGCTCAAGTGGTAAGAGCACCTGCCTAGCCGGCATGACACCTTGAATTCAAACTCCAATGCCGCCTAAATAAATAAATAAATGTGAGGCCCTGTGTTTAAATACCAATACTGCTCTCCCCCAAAAAGTGACATGATATCCTAATAGAAGAAGAAATAAAAGTGATTTGTAACAAAATATACTTGAACATTCAGGCATGAGAACTTAATTGGGATGTCAGATGCTTTTCAGCCCATATGCAGAGTACACACATGGAGCCAGGGTTGGTTAGGTCCACTGGTACATGTGCCAGTCACATGTGGGAACTCAAGCCCTAGGCCTGTTAGAGGAAGGAGGTAGAGGAATGTGTTTTCTAAAATGAACAGAGCAAATTACTGTTTTTCTTGATGGAGGTGTCATATTACTGGAAGATGCAGTAAAGGCACATGAAAACTGCAAAACTACTTTGTGTTGAGAGGTAAGAGGGAGTTAGAGTGTAGGCTGGGAGACTTCTAACTCACAGAGGGTCTGAGGCATGTCTGGAATCCTGTGACTTGGGGCACCCTGTCCTGTTATTTTGAGGGACGAAATGCCTGCCATGTCTTGAGGCATTCATTCCTAGCTAAATGGCAAGCTCAGCACTGGTCATCTGGCTGTGTCCTCTCAGAGGAGCGTGGGAGCAGAGCCTAACAAAGCCCAATTAGGAGTGGGAAGCCAGGCACTGGTGGCTCACACCTGTAATCCTAGCTACTCAGGAGGCAGAGATCAGGAGGATACAAGAGCCTCCACCGTTGCCTCCGTCCTGATCAGGGAAATCATCCCTCAGTTTGGTATCCTCTTCTCCCTACAAACAGATAATGGCCCAGAAATTCACCTTATCTGTCACCCAAGATGTAGCATGGTATCTCCAAATCCTCTGGAAATTTCCCTTACCACCCCCAATCCTCCGGCAAAGTGGAGAACACCAACGGAACCTTAAGGCCACTCTTACAAAGCTGTCCCTGGAGCTCCACCTGGACTGGATTAAGCTTCTCCCCCTGGCTCTTCTCAAGCTTTGTTCTCTTCCTTGAAAGCCTTTCTAACCAGTCCCTTTGATCCTTTGTATGGGCAACTGCTCCTGCCACCTGGCTTGCCTACTGCCCCACCCCCAGTTCCCAGCTCCCCTTCTGTTTTCTCTTGCCCCATCTATGCTCTGCCCTTTGGAAGTACGCTGATTATTTTCTCCCCAAACCTCATCTCTCAGCTGACTCACCAACACCAGTACACATTGGGGATTGGGTATACCTTCCAATGGCTCTTTCCTCTGTCTCCCTAAAGCCTAAATGGGAAGGCCCATACCAGATAATTCTAACAACCTCCGCTTCTGTCAAGCTTAAGGGCCACCCCTCATGGGTCCATATAGCCAAACTAAAACTACAATCTCCCCTTCCTTACTGTTCCACCCCATAGGACCTACCTCTTTGAAGATATCCCGACTTCCTCCTATCTGTGAGAAGGAAGAAATGACAACCTCCTAGATGACCTCTCTCCAGCATTTTCATACATTTCTAATTCTACTGTCCTCTGATATTTGCCAATTTTACACCTCAAATCTCAACCTGTCAGTGTCACAAACTATCGACTTAATTGATGACCTGTGGCTTTTCGGGACCTTCACTGACTTCTCCCCTGACCAAATTGAATTTTTCTCCTTCTGCCTCTGTGTCCTACTTTATGGCTACTACTATGAAGATCATGACCATCCTACTTCACCTCTTCTCCACTAGTCTCTCCCAGCCAATCCTACCCTCATATCTAATCCAAACTGTCGTCCTAACCTCCAAACTCCTTCTTGACTGCAGTGCCACCTTGAGTCCTCTGTGTTGGGTCTGCCTACACCTACAACAGCTGGCTAACCTCACCCTTCCAGTCTCACTGCATGGTCAGTGGGTCACCTTACTGGCTGGAATGTGTATACAGGAAGCTCCTGGTGTCCAGTGAACGACCCTGGCAGAGGAAACAAACATTTTCCTGGTAGGTGCCATCAAGGAAATCAGGACCTCCTTCCTAAACCTCAAACCCCCACAAAGACCTATAACCACCCCTGTCCAAACTAATCTTAAATTAGCCTATCAGGCTCTACTCTGCATTATCCATAAATTCCACTATCACCTCAATAGGTAGGCTCACTCCCACCTTTTCACTGCAACACAATCATCCTTCTCCAAAATCCTACAGCCCACAGAAACATAAAGATTTCTGGCCCTGACTATTTTAGATTCTCACATCCTCCTACCTTTTCAGGCGACCTACACAAAATCCCCACCACTGCCTCACAGTACTGTGTGGGATGAGACATAAAGCTATTTCAGAATACGAAATACTTGTTCCCTGCTAATGACACCTGCAAGCAAGTTCCTACCCCAGCAAACATCAGACTTCCTCCACTCACAGTTAGGGACCCTGAGTCTGGAAACCCCAAATGCAATGGATTGGAACTCTGGGGGCCCCAGCAGCAATGCCATTCCCGCTTTAACAGCTGCTTCACTAGCATGTTTCCACCAAATATGGCATAAATACACCTACACTAAACACCTGCTCCCCAACGCCCCCCCTCCGTGAGCTCCTCCTGCTCACCCAGTTCCACACATCAGATTGCTTTCACTTGACTTTGGGACACTTTTGGGTATGTGGGACCAATAGCTACATCTGTTTACCAACCAATTGGACCAGAACCTGCACCCTAGCTTACACTTGAGTTTGCACCTCCGGACACCCCATTTCCTGTCTCCACTCAGGTTGATGCTCAGATAAGAATGAAGAGAGCAGTACAATTGGTCCCCCTCCTGGTAGCTCTGGGGATCACTACTGGGGTGGGAACTGGCTTGGCTGGCATGGGAATATCCATTTCTAAATTTGCCAAACTGTCTAAGGAATTGATAGGAATTTCTCAAAGAAATCTCACAACAGATAGACTATCTACAGGACAAGATAGGCTCCCTGGCTGTAGTGGTCCTGCAAAACCGGTGTGGCCTGGACCTCCTCACAGCTGCACAAGGAGGCATCTGTGCCCTGCTGGAAGAACACTTGTTTTTTCACCAATAAATCAGGATTGGTTCAAGACAGAGCATGACGACTCAGGGACCAGGCAAACTGCCTCCTACAAGAGAACACCAACAACCCCATGCCACCTACCTACAATGGTTACTCCCTTTTCTTACCCCCCCTTCTTCTGATTATCATAGAACTCACCTTCCTTCCCTGTTTTATCAATCTCTTCCAGAGGTTCCCACAAGAAAGAATAACAGTGATCTCCAATGCTACAACAAAAGAACAATTTAAGATTCTCCTGTTACTAGAAGCCATGTCACCCTGCTCCCCACCCTCACTTTGCCCCAAACCAGCAGGAAGTAGCCAGATGACAACACAGCACCCCCTTTCCTTGTTTTCCTTTTATATGTTCCTTTAGGGTTTGGAAATGTAGGAAACTCTATCTCTTGATCTCCTACTGCAGTTCCCCTGCAGGCCAATACCCTATAAAATCACAGGCCTGCACAAACAACCTCGAAACCTCCCACACTAACGGCCTGCCCAAATCGCTTGAGAATATCCGCTTCCTGTCTTTGTTCCTGCTTTGGCTTTAAAAACCCAGCCTACCCCCACTCTGCTCTCTTGCATTCTCACCCCCGGAGATTGCCAGATGCCCTTCTGTCTCACTAATAAAGTGCAATTCGACTCCGTTGAGGTCTCTGTCCTTCTTTTGAGCCCTTCCCTAACAAAGAGGGCTGAGTTGTTGGGGCCCTGTGTAACCTCTTTTATTTATTTATGTACTTATTATCATGATTTTTCAACTGTCTTAACTGCAGCCTTGTCCATTTTAGCAGGAGGCAGGTGAACATGTGGCTTCTTTTTAATATTAAAAGACTTCAGTTTTACCTCCAGAGGGTGCTTTCTAAAAAATCTCTAATAATAGTTTACTTTGGGTTACAGGAACTCTAATATTAGCCAAACCTTTAAAGTAAATTCAGGGAGCATAATTTTGGTATAAAGCTGGCATCCCATATCCTCTTCTGGAAAAAGGATACAGGATGCACAAGTCCACTCTCTTATTTTATACCAAAAATGGTTTTAAAATTAGTCCTACTACTTTGTGCAAGTGTATATCATACATAAATTTTCTGGTGGAGACTTCAGTGTTTTTTAAAATAAAGGATCATATCATGTGCAAACAGGGATAAATTGACTTCTTCCTGTCCTGTTTGTATTCTTTTCATTTCTTTGTTGTGCTGTACTGCTCTGCCTAAGAATTCAAGCACTATATTGAACAGCAGAGTGGACACCCTGTCTCATTCCTCACTTTAGAGAAAATGATTTCAGTTTTCCACAGTTAGTATAGTGTTGACTTTGAGTTTGTGGCATATAGCCTTCATTACATTGAATTATGGCACATTTTTCTTAGTTTCTTCAGAGCTTTTATGATAAAGGGATGTTGAATTTCATCAAAAGCTTTATATCTATTAAGATGATCACATGACTTTTGTCCTTGATTCTCTTTATGAGAACTATAACACTTATTGGTTTGTATCTGTTGAATCATGCTTGTATACCTTAATTCAAGCCAGCTAGATATAGGATCTTTTTTTTTACTATTTCATTTAATTATGCTCATGTAATCAATAGATTCTTTCAACTTTTGAAAATACTACATTTCTACCCCTTATTAAAATTTTATTTTATTTTTGTGGTACTTATTTTAGTGCTGAGGACAAACTCAGTGCCTTTCACTTGCCAGGCAAGCACTCTTCCACTGAGCTAAATTCTCAAAGCCCACGTTTTAACTTTGAAATAGCATGCATTAATAACACAAGGGGATATCATTTTGATCATTCCATGCATGAGTACAGTATACTTAGAACAAGTTCACCCCTATATTATATTTCCCTCTCCCTTCCATTAGTACACAAACATGAGCAATGTGACGGAGGATGTTACCTGTTAGTGGCTTGAGGCTACAAATACCATTTACAAGTGTCACAAAACATCCATGAAAATGTAAACCTTCCTTGCAACCCTCCAGCTGAGTCAGCACTGAGTTCATTTGGCTGGAATGGTATCATAACATGGCAAGATCACTCAGCAAACAGAATAAAGTTCCCCTAGTGGTTCAGGCTACTCATGACTTCACTCAGGGAAGGGGAGGGAAGATATGCTTGCCCTTAGGAAGCAAGGAAGTATAGTCTTTTCCCAAAGAGCCTGGTGGTAGAGGGAAATGGCATCGCTAAGAGTAGGTGGCAATGATTTCACTCGGTCCAAAGTCCTATAGAGTTCAAAATGTGCAGAGCAGCTCTTGTCATCCTCACTCATGTGTAACTCATGGGGAATTTCACCCACTGTAAGTATGATGTTCAAGTGTAGACACATGGATCCTTAAGGCTCTCCACTATGGACATACTGAACAAACCACATTCTGTTCAGGTCCAAATCTGTTCCAAAGGGTGTACATTCTCATTCCAAATAAGGTTGCACCACAGACTGAAAGCTTTCTTATTTTTGTTACCGTAATTGGAACTGTTTGTGGTGTGGTTCTCTTTGTATTGAAGGACACACATTATGTGTCATAAGGCTGTTCTCTAGAGTAGACTTTCAGGTGTATGGTGATGTCACCTCTTTGCCTCAATGATCTGCCACATTCCTTACACTCATAAGGCCTTTATCTAGTGTGTACTCTCTAGTATACAGTGAGAACATGTATTTCCCTAAATGATTTCCCAAATTCTCTGCATTCATAAGGCCTTTGGCCAGTGAGAATTCTTTGGGGCTCAGCAATTCATAGGTATCAGAAAAACAATTTGCTCATTGTTATGGCTATAGTTTTTTGTTTGTTTGTTTGTTTTTCAGTGTAGACTCTAAGGTTATGAAAGCTGTCTTCTTGTGGTCAGGGACTTTTCTGCATTTAAATAAATCATAATAAGTTTTCAAAGTTCAATCCTGCTAATACTCAGCAGTCTCACAACTGGGAATGACCAGAAACAACAGAAAGACAAAGAAAGTTGGGGAATATTTCTGAAGGTCGTGACATTTAAACCATTTCCTTAACACAGATATTCACAGCTCTTCCCAAATAAGGTCCTGTCCATATCCTTTCTCCAGGGTTTCTCTTAGTGTAAGGCATCTGTTGTTGTGAAAGCATCTTTTGCACAGTTGTAGTAAAGAGGCACAAAATGTCTGTACACCGAGGCACACAAGTCACAGCGGTAAGTCTTTTCAGTGGACTGACATGCCTCTGAAGTCTTCATGTGTGACATCTCTTCCAGAGAAACACTGTGCATAGATACTTCCATATCCTCTATTCAAAGACCATAACTGGTATCACAGAAATGATGGTGAAATGCTTGAAGACTATGGTGGGAGTGGGGTGAAGTCCCATCCAAATAAAGGTCCATAGGATTTTTTTTGTTAGTGATGTTGGGGATCAAAGCAAGGGAACTACACATGGTAGGCATGCATTTTACCACTGAACTCCACCTGCAGAAACATAGGATCGATCAGGATGTAGAAGCTGGGTCAATTTGCAGGAATGGGTTGTTACGCAGAAATGGGCCTGTAAAAAAATCTGACAAAGTTTAACAAACAAGCCTTTCTCCTCTGTGGATTTTTTGGTGTTCTTTAAGTACATCTATTTGCATAAAGAATTTTCCACATTCTTTACACCCACAAGACCTTTCTCCAGTGTGGATTCTACGGTGTACAATTAGGATACTTCTTTGCTTAAAGGATTTCCCACATTCTGTACGCTCATAAGGCCTTTCTCCACTGTGGATGTTCTTGTGGTCTTTAAGTGAATGTCTTTGCATAAGGGATTTCCCATAATCTCTACACTCATAAGGCCTTTCTCCAGTGTGAACTCTTTGATGTTCAATAATGTCATTTCTTTGCTTAAAGTATTTCCCACAGTCTGTACACCCACAAAGCCTTTCTCCACTGTGGGTTTTCTGGAGATGTGCAATTGAGTAGTCATCCTGAAAGCTTTTCACATTCTTTCTATGCTCATAAATATTTTTCCCATTGTTGACCCTCAAGTTATGAAAAGTGACATTTTTATGGCTGAAAGGTTTGCTGGAGTTACCAACCTGGAATAACTTTCTCCATGGTTAAGTGTCTCCTCAAACTCAGCATTGTTTGGCCCAGCACTGCTAGGAATGATCTGGAGCTGCAGATGGTCAAAAAGAGCTGGGAAATCCTTCCAAAGGTCATTACAATTGAACCATTTCCCTGACACAAACAATTCACAGTGCTTCTTGAATGAAGCCCTGTCCATGTCCTTCTCTAAGACAGTCTCTGCAGTGTGATGCTTCTGTGGAGGTCTTGCACATGTTCCAATCATGTACAGCTTCTGAACCAGTCAAATGCAAAATGTCTTTCAAGAGACACCTGCAGATGTCACAGGGGTAAACATTCTGGGAGGATGGACCTGCCTTTGTAGTCATCAAGTGTAACACCTCTTCTACACAAACACTGTGCATTGATACCTCCTTATCACCTACTCTATGTCCACCACCTAAAATCAGAGAAAAGATGATGAAACACACACAGACACTGGTTGGAGAAAGGCTAACCCACAAGACTGAAAAACAACCCATAGAATAATTTTTGAAGGTGCTGGTGATCAATGCAAGACTGCACTGTATCACCCCTACACCATAAGAATATTTTCAGGATGTGGAAGCAGGGCTAAATTACAGAAGGGTTAGCTTCACACCACTGGGACTTTAAAGACAGTAGAATCTTGCAAATGTCACCAGACATAGGAGAGGATAATGAGCTATAGGACAGGGAGATGCAGCAAACAGTCTTCAAGCATTGCCACTTCATGGTAAGATAGTTCATGGAATGCCATGAAATCTCCAAAACTCACCAAATAATCTTTCAGTAAAAACTTGCTAACTGGTGACAAGTGCATGCTGTATAAAAGACTGCCTGATCAAGTTCAGGCAAAAATAACTTAAACTGCATTTGGGCATTATTTAAGTATATGTCCACACCTCAAAATATATTAGGGGTGGGTCAGTGCTGGAGAATGTTACAGAGGGCAAATGGATTGCAGCTAGGACATTAAAGACATAAGGCAGTTTCCTCAAATGATAGGAAAACAGCCCAGATGTCATGACTCCACCAGGTGCCCCTCAATTGGACTGAGCATTTCTGAGACCTTCCCATGTTACCTGGTGTAGCAATGAGGATATTTCCGGCACTCCACTTACACAGTTTAGTAGAGGTACACAAACCAGCTCCCTAGAGAGATGGGGCAGATGAGCTCTCAGCAGACCCTAGGCAACTCGGCATACAAGAGACTAGAGGAAAGAAAAACAGTACTTCAAAGAAGACTGAAAAGAGCTCTGGTAGACTAGCCAAAGGACCATGTGGATAGTGATCATGACAATGCCTGGTGATCCTCAAACAGACAGCTATGATGAAATGTCAGGAAGAAGGGGGCCAAACAAGTCATACTAACATAGCCAGTCACCCAGTCAGGGAGGAGGCAATCAAGGCAACATCTATTAAGCTGACAGCCACATTCCTTCCCAAATCTGTACTTGTAGTCATTGTAGCACCAGCTGTTAGGGCTGTCAGGGAAGTGCAAATGGCTCAACTGTAGCAGCAAAACACATCTGCAAAAAAGTGGGTAAGTTAGTACAGCCCAAAAGAAGATGCAAAGCTGCTTCTGTTCCCCAGAAGATGAGCAAAGACAAGACTATGGGTAAGAATGATGGCTTTACCTATGGAGGTTCAAAGTGCAAAGTTCTCCAGCATCACATGGAGGTACAGGCACCTCTGAGCTGCATTAAGAAACGCCCATTCCTCTAGAGAGAAGGAAATGACCACATCTTGAAAGGTCACACAGACCTGCCATTGTTAGAACAGAACATCTATGATCAGTTTCTCTCCTAGGAATGATTACAGGTTGATCAACCCATTCCCCTACATCCATCCTCTGTTTACACCATGTAACACCCTCATCACCCCAGAGAAAATATCAGACGCCAAGTTCCTGAGACACAGTCTCTCCTCTACGCATATTTGATCATTGTTTCCCCCAACAGTAATAATGCAGGCAAGTAGGGAGACACAATCTAGCTCCTGGGACAGGCTATATCCACTCATGTCTCTTAATTGCATGAGTGTCCTCCAGATATCACTGCTCAGAGATAATCTAATGTGGGCTCACCTTTCAGCTTCATGTCACCAACAGCAAGTCCGCAGGAGCAGCACTTCATATGCTCCCTCCAAGTGCATATAACATTTTAGTCCATAGCTCAAACCATAGTCCTCCAGCTATTTCTACTCTTTAGCCCAATAATGTAGGTGCTTCTCTGCCCTCCTTATTTATTTCAGCACAAACTGTACACTGTGTTTGCTGCAAATAGGACACACTTGTGCCCACTGTCAGAGACAACTCACACATTACTCTGAAGGATACAATGCCTGTGCTCCTTGCTTTAACCTTTGCCATTAAGAACTGTCTTTGATTCCCAGACTCCCATGCCCCTCACCACTAATGATGTATGTAAGGTATCTCACCAGTCACCACATCTTCACCTGCTGTTCTCCATTCCAAAGCCTGTCCCAGTCATCTTCCACTATAGGCAATTGGCTCTCCTAGATAATAACTTGTACCCCAAAATTTAGGCAACCTGGAACTTCTCAGACACATCAGTGTAGCTGAGTGAATAAAAGGACTATCCATGGTTGAAGTGCCAACTCACAGCAGTTAGTCTAGGCCTCTGCTTCCATGTGATGGTCCTCATCCTTTGAAAGCACTGGCAATCTGCCAGACCATCCTGTCTACTAGAACATACTAATGGCCTCTTCTCTCACATACCTGTTTTTTGTGACTGACACCACCCCCACCCAGGTGCTGCACGTGAAACCCAGATAAGCCTCATCTTTCAAGGCTGGTAAGAGCACAATCATCCCATGATTAGGATTCCCCTTATTGCAATCCACAGGGGCACAGACACCCCTGGTGTTAGAGTAAATATTAAGGGCAACCATGTTAGCACCCAACCCCTCCTCCCATACTGGTGGCTTACTAGAAACCACCACCCATCCCCTAAGAAGGAGAAACATTGCCTTTAGTCACTATCACCAGAGGCAAAGGACAGTTGATCAGAAGAGTGACCTAACCACAGCTTATCTTCCTTAGTTGCCTGGCAATGGCACTCCTTAACAACCATAAAGAAAAGTTTCCTCCCAGAATCCTTCCTGCTAAGTTTCCACCCATTCCTCCTATATTTATTCTCAGTCTGTAAGTAGCAGTGGGCTCTAGCTTCTGCTAGAGATCCACTTTCACAGGCTCTCTTTCCCAAATAAAGTCTGTGCTGACATTGAGCCCTCTCCTTGTCTATCTCTCTGTGCTTTTCAGTCTAACATTTGGTGCTGAAAGTTGGTTGGGGATTTTAGGCTCAGTTTTCAGCTCTCTGCTCTTGCAACCTGGGAAGCAATGGGCAGCAACAGCTCATCTCAGGCTGACTCCTAGATCCTGAGACTACAGTTATGTTCTCCATCCCCTGATGTTTCTTGTTCCCTTCTCATTGCTCCATCTCTCCCACTCTTTCCTTCTTCTCCTTTCTTTGATGGCTCCATCATGGACTATCCTCCATCACTAGAACCTCATCCAACACCAGTCTTCAATTTTGGTGAGTCTTCCCTTTCTGGGTTTCTCTCACACTAACTGTCAGAGTCCAGGCCTTAGTCTCAGAAGCCCCAGGCCAGGTTAGAGACTCCCTCCATCCACCAACTAGGTGGATTCACCTGCTGTATTCTGGGGATGCCTAGAAAATTCAGATACACTGTCTCAGAGATAAATCATAGACTATCAGTTGGCTGTGAGAATGCTCTGGCCCTCTGATACATCTGAAGACCCCCTGGCCCTCTGATATGTCTGTTCAAAAAGGTAGAACCATTGTGGGGACAACTCACCACGTTTTCTCACAAAAATGGGCCCCAAACCATCCAAGCTTCCAAGAGACAGTCAAGTGGGATCCTGAAACTCTTTAGACCCTGGGTCTCACAGAAACTGTCAAGCCTCAATACCTGATATTCCACTGGAACATGTTCTGGCCCCTAATATAAATTGGACAAGGATAACCATTGGCCAGAACAAAACACTTCCAACTTCCAAATTCAATACCATCTGAAAAACTTCCTCCAATGCTATGGAAATGATCTGAGGTCCCCTATATCCAGGCCTTTGTTTATCTCCCCTCTAGAACTTCTCTCTATCAACCTTGTTCACCTTATCATAGTCTCCTCCTAAAGAAAAATCCACCTTGGGTTTCTCTGTCTTGCCTTTAACACCTTCCTCCTATCCTGACTTCAACCCAGCTGATTTTCTCTCTAAATCAGTATTAGCCATGATAAAGGTGTCTTTTACTCTTCCTACTCCATAGCCTGTTCCTGTTTCCTCCCAGAGTGGCCATCCAAATATAGACAAAGGCAGAGATGGACGAGGAGAAACAAAAAGAAAAAGAAGTCTTACTCAAGTTGCACTGTCAGTTGTCGGTTTCCTCAGCCTCCTGAGTGATTCACAGGGTCTTGGGGTTAAAAAAAACATAAAACCAATTGAGAATCTGTATGACATGTGGCTGAGGATTGGAGCTGCTTCTCTGTCACAATCTCCTGGATTTTTTCCACCTAATGCTAAGCCACTAAATCTGCTTAAACACTCTACTAACAGTTTTCTCCTTTGAGTGTTACTTTCAAGAAAGGCTGTTTTCCCATTGCAGTCATGTCAAGACCAGGAGAGGAAATAAGTCATATCCTGGATGCTGTAGGCAGCGACCCAGGGCTGGCCCATCTGCTCTCTTGGCCAAGACACCAGGGGATTGGGGTTATAAATGTATGTCCTCAGCCTTACATACACATAGGCTAAGCTTTCCTGTATAAGCTTTCCTTTACCTCCTACAGATGCCCCATGTATTTAGAATTGGGATCTCAGTATTGTGGGTTATGACATTAGCCAACAGACAAAAGGATTGCCTTCTTGATTCTGCTATGGATTCAATAAGACATTTGAGGTTTCTGGTTTGGGTTTCTTTTTATTTTAATTATAAAAGGTCTCTTCCCTAAAATTAACTCACAATTTAATTAAGGGGGGCTAATTCATTCTACCTTTTCCATGCTTACTAAGATAACTAGGTATCACCAGTTCCAATGGAGATATAATCCTTTTCACCACACCAGTCTGCCCTTTCCCTGACTAATTTTAAAACCATTTTTTGGTGTTAAATAAGAGAGTGGACTTGTGGATCCTATATCCTTTATTCAGAAGAGTATATGGGATGCCAGCTTTACACCAAAACTGGGCTCCCTGAATTTACTTTAAAGGCTTGGATAATAATAAAGTTCCTGTAACCCAAGGTAAACTGTTCTTAGAGATTATTTAGAAAGCACTCTTAGAGGTAAATCTGAAGTCTTTTAATATTAAAAAGAAGCCATGTGTTCACCTGCCTCCTGCTAAAATGGACAAGGCTGCAGCCTTGTCCTTAAGACAGTTGAAAATCATGATAATCAGTACATAAATAAATAAAAGAGGTTACACAGGGCCCCAACAACTCAGCCCTCTTCTGAAGGTGATGACCTTCATCTCCATTTTATCTCCAGTCAACCTCTGACATTCATACACACATACACACACACACACACACACACACACACACACACAAAACTCCAAAAACTAAAAGATATCTAAATATGTGCTAAATACTCCCTCTGCCTCTTCCCACAGCATGTCCCAAACTATAATAAATCTTTCTCTGCCTTCACCCGGCCTCTTTATTTGGTGTTTAGAGGAAAATGCATGGACCTGGCATGCCAAATCCCAGGAGTTTGGGCCTTGGATCCAGAAATCCAATTTTGGCTACTTTTTAACAAAAAAATGGATCTCTTGTTCAGAGACTTCTCTGAGAATTTAGGGTCATTTAAACATTTTGTACTAATAATTCACAAAAAACATAAGATTAAAAACCCAGGATGTTTATATATTTTAAATATATATGTAACAAAAGTTGGTACACTCAATTTTCTAAAGTAATACTGGACATAAAGGGACTGACATTAGCAGATAAAACAATAATGACTGATTCAATGCCCCACTGTCTTTATAGTTTTATCATATAAACAAATATAACAGGAAGCTTCAGATTTAGACTGCTCCATGGAACAGAAATCTACAAGATATTCCATTCAATAGCTGCAGATTACCCATTCTTCCCAGCAGCCTCCAAACATTACATTTTGGGTCATAAAGATTTAACAAAAAATATTGAAATAATTCTTGATTAGTATCAGATTTTAATGCAATGAAATTAAAAAACAATAGCAAAAGAAATTATGCAAACATGTATAGATTGAACAATATGCATTTGAATGATCAGTGAGTAACTGAAGAAATCAGAGGGGTTAAAAAATTCCCAGAAGCAAATGAAACAAAACAGAATTCATCAATACCTGTTCCTAATGATGCAGCTCAAGGTCTTGGAAAAACACATAAAAAATGCACATAAGTAGATAGAAAGAAATAACGAAGATGAGGGCAGAAATTAAAGAAAGGGAGACTATAAAAGGATGATAAAATGAGACAACTAAGCAATGAGTTAATATTTTAGAAAGATAAACAAGATCAAAATGCCCAAGGCAAAGTAATCTGCACCCAAAAAATAGGAGACCAAAAATTAATAAAATTTCATGTGAAAAGGGGATATTATAGCAGGTTCCAATGAAATCCAGAGAACCATCAAGGATATTTTGAAAATGTATACTTCAATAAATTGGAGAATCAAGAAAGTAAATGGGTAAACTTCTAGGCACATGACCTTCCATTATTGAATGAAAGAGATATAAACAACCTAAACAGATCTAGGATTACTAATGAGATGAGGCTGTAAGTCTCCCCGCAAACAAGAGTCCAAGACTGGATGGATTCCTCCTGATTTCTACAATGCGATTAAAGAACAACTGTGCTCCCTAAACCATTCCATAAAAGGATAAGAAGAAATGGTATCAAACTAATTGTATGAAGCCACATTACTCCAATGTGTAACAATAAAACAATAAAAGTCAAAAGACCAATTTGTTTGATGGCTATAGATGCAAATATCCTCTAGAAAATACTTGGAAACCATATTTACTAATACATTAAAAAGAGGATACAACACAGAATGTGAAGAAGTACAACCACTATGGAAATCATCATGGAGGTTCCTCAAAATATTAAAAATAGACTTATGACTCCACCATACCACTCCTGGATACATACCAAAGAAATGTGAGTCACTATACAACATACTTGCATGCCCATGTTTATTGTAGCACTCTTCACAAAGGCCAAACTGTGGGAACAGCCAATGTGCTCTACAATTGAACAGATAAAGAAGATATATACCTGAAATGATGACATGATGTTAGTGGGACATGATTTCAATGGGGGACTGTCTGGGGACTTAGGAGGTGTGTAGGGGAAAGGAACGAAAATTGAAGGCTGAATATGTATATATGAAGACATAATGAAACCCTTCAAACACTGTCTGAAAAGTAGGAGAGGAGGGAGAGGGAAATATAATGGAGGGAGTGAACTTGTTCAAAGTACACTGCAATGAACAAATTGAGAAAGAATATAGGAAAACAATTCCATTTACAATAGCCTCAAAAAAATCAAATACCTAGGAATAAACTTAACAAAGGATGTAAATGACCTCTCCAAGGAAAACTACAAACCACTGAAGAAAGAGATCAAGGAAGACTACAGAAGATGGAAAGATCTCCATGCTCATGGAGTGGTAGAATCAACATAGTAAAAATGGTATACTACCAAAAGCAATCTACATGTTCAACCCAATTCCCATCAAAATTCCAATGACATTCATCACAGAGATTGATGAATTGAATGAACCCTAAAGTTCATTTGGGATGAGAGATCCAAGATGGCAACTGGGGTACAGCTGCAGACCGAGTGAGCTCTGTGAACCAGGGATTTTGCTGAAATGCTGGAGACATCAGCACTCTGGAGAGCTGAAACATCAGAACTCTGAACCCCTAGCTTGTGGAAGGATTCTCCACACCACAATTTACAAAAAGAACAGTTTGTGCTGCATGCCAAGCCCCACCCCATAGGCCCAAGGAGCTGCTGCTCTGCAGGCCTTGGGATCTCCAATCCTTGGGCCCACTTCTCAGCCCCACCAGGGCCGTGCTCCCCCAAACTTCCTCCCCTCAGACCCACATGATCTCTGCCAGGCCGTGCCCCTAAGGCTTGCACAGGCCTGCATGATCTCTGTTGGCCTGCGCCCCTAAGGCCTGCCAAGCCGGCAATCCACAGGCATTCAATATCTCCACTCCACCAGGTCTGTGCCCCTAAGGCCTGCACAAGCCTGCAGGATCTCTGCTCCACTGGGTGACGCCCCTAAGGCCTGCCAAGCTGGTGATCCACAGGCACTGCATGATCTTCATTCAGCCGGGCTGCACCCCTCAGGCCTGTACAGGCCCATGATCTCCGCTCCGCTGGACTGAGCCCCTAAGGCCTGCCAAGCTGGCAATCAACAGACATTAATAATCTCCGCTGGGCAGCGCCCCTAAGGCCTGCACAGGTCAGCATGATCTCTGCTGTGCCATGCCCCTCAGGCCTACCAGGCTTGTAATCCACAGGCACAGCACGATCTCCACTGGGGCTGTGCCCCTAAAGTCTGCCAAGCTGGTGATCCACAGACACCCATGATCTCCACTCCACTGGGCCTGCACCCTTCAGGCATGCCAGGCCCATGCTCCAATGGCCTGCTAGATCACCTCAATGGCAGGCCTGTGGGATCCCACCCAGCTGCCACCCACCACAGGAGGGCTCCAAACCTGCCTAGGAGACACAGACAGGTCTAGATGCTAAAGGAGTAATAACAGAACTACTAAGACCGAAATTCCACTGTTCCTGAACTGGTGATTTATTTTTTATTTTTCTATTTTTTTCTTTTTATATAATTTAAAAAATTTATTATTATTATTTTGTTGTTTGCCTTCCTTCAAAGGTTTGGCTGTCTGGTTTGCTCTTTGATTGTCCACCATCTTTCCCTGCTGTTTTTCTTGATACTCTCTTTTTTTCTTTTTTCTTCTACTTCTCTTGCTTTCTCTATATTCACCTTCTTCCTTGATTTGTTAGTTTCACTATTGTAACTCAGCTAACACTAAATTATACATAGTCCAGGGACAAAAATAGTACCAAGTGGATATATGGGAAGACGAAAAAGGGATGAAAACCATTTTCACCCCCAAAATAAATTAGTACAGGATTCAGAGGGAAATGAAGAAAACAGATACCCAGATCCAGACTCCAACAAAACAAAGATAAACTATGCCAAAGAACCCAACGAAGCCCATTCTGAAAGAAGAAACCCTGCAAGTAATCACTGAGAATTTCATGGAAATGTTACTAGAGATGGTCAACCAAAATGTACAAGAGGCACTCAAGAAATTCCAAGAGGACAAAAATAAAGAATATGAGAAAACACAAAAACAAATAAACGAAATCATAGGAGCACTAAATAAAAACCAAAATGAAACAGAAAATACCATAAATAGAGAGATAAATGAATTAAGGACAAAAATTGACAACATTAAAGAGGAAGTGATCCACAACATGGAAAACCTCAGAAAAAAGAATGAAACAGAAATACAAAACAAAATGGAAGGCCATTCAAGCAGAATAGAACAAACAGAAGGCAGAGTCTCAGAACTTGAAGATGAAATGGTAATTAAAGGAAAAACCAAAGAACTATTAGTCAAACAACTCAAGACCTGTGAAAAGAAAATGCAAGAACTCATTGACTCCATTAAAAGACCAAACCTGAGAATCATGGGCATTGAAGAAGGAGAAGAGGTGCAAGCAAAAGGAATGAGTAATATATTCAACAAAATAATAACAGAAAATTTCCCAAATCTAGAGAAAACTATGCCCAGCTAGGTACAGGAAGCCTCCAGAACACCAAACAAACTTGCTCAAAATAGAACTACCTCACAACATATTATCATTAAAACAACAAGCGCAGAGACTAGAGAAAGAACATTGAAGGCTGTAAGAGAGAAAAAACATATAACATACAAAGGTAAATCCATGAAAATCACAGCAGATTTCTCCATGGAAACCTTCAAAGCAAGAAGAGCATGGAGTGAGGTTTTCTGGGCACTAAATGAAAATAACTTCAACCCTCGGATACTCTACCCAGCAAAATGGAGCAATAAAAGCCTTCCATGATAAGCAGAAACTAAAACAATATATGACCACCAAGCCACCACTACAAAAGATTCTCTAAGGAATTCTGCACACAGAAAGTGAAAGCAAACAAAACCATGAAAGGGCAGGCAATACCAAAACACAGGAGAAGAAAAGGCAAGAAAGTAGAGAGTAACACTGATTCACTGCACTCAATCAAATCCTTAAACAACAAAGACAACTAAATGACAGGGATCTCCACATACCTATCAATACTAACACTAAACATTAATGGACTTAATTCCCCCATCAAAAGACACTGATTGGAAAACTGAATTAAAAAGGAAGATCCAACAATCTGCTGCCTACAGGAGACCCACTTCATTGTCAGAAACAAGCACTGGCTGAGAGTGAAAGGCTGCAAGAAGATCTACCAAGCCAATTGCCCCCGTAAACAGGCAGGGGTAGCAATACTTATCTCAGATAAAGTAGACTTCAAACTTACATTGATCAAACAAGATAAAGAAGGACATTCTATATGAATAAAAGGGGAAATACACCAAAAGGAAATAACAATTATCAACCTATATGCACCCAACGTCAACGTGCCCAATTTCATCAAACATATGCTGAAGGACCCAAAAATATATATAAATGCCAGCACAGTGATAGTGAGAGACCTTAATACCCCCCATCACCAATAGATAGGTCATCCAAACAAAAAATCAATAAAGAAATTCTAGAATTAAATCACACCATATGAATTTCTTCTTTTGAGAAAGTTCTGTTTAGTTCCCTTGCCCATTTCTTTATTGGTTCATTAGTTTTGGGAGAATTTAGTTTTTTAAGTTCCCTATATATTCTGGTTATCAGTCCTTTGTCTGATGTATAGTTGGCAAATATTTTCTCCCACTCTGTGGGTGTTCTCTTCAGTTTAGAGACCATTTCTTTTGATGAACAGAAGCTTTTTAGCTTTATGAGGTCCCATTTATCTATGCTATCTCTTAGTTGCTGTGCTGCTGGGGTTTCATGGAGAAAGTTCTTACCTATACTCCAGAGTATTTCCTAGTCTTTCCTGTATCAACTTTAGAGTTTGTGGTCTGATATTAAGATCCTTGATCCATTTTGAGTTAATCTTGGTATAGGGTGATATACATGGATCTAGTTTCAGTTAGCATTTGTTGACCTTAATGCAGAGAAACTAAAGCAGATACCTTAAAAGCAACTGAGGCCAATAGGAAAAGGGGACCAGGAACTAGAGAAAAGGTTAGATAAAAAAGAATTAACCTAGAAGGTAACACACACGCACAGGAAATCAATGTGAGTCAATGCCCTGTATAGCTATCCTTATTTCAACCAGCAAAAACCCTTGTTCCTTCCTATTATAGCTTATACTCTCTCTACAACAAAATTAGAAATAAGGGCAAAATAGTTTCTGCTGGGTATTGAGGGGGTAGGGAGAGAGGGAGGGGGCAGAGTGGGTGGTAAGGGAGGGGATGGGGGCAGGGGGGAGAAATGACCCAAGCCTTGTATGCACATATGAATAATAAAAGAAAAAAAATCACACCATAGACCAAATGGACCTAGCTGATGTCTACAGAATATTTCACCCAACTACTGCACAATATACACTCTTCTCAGCAGCTCATGGAACCTTCTCCAAAATTGATCACATCTTAGGGTACAAAGCAAGCCTCAGCAAATTTAAGAAAACAGAAATAATCCCATGCATTCTGTCAGACCACAATGCCTTAAAACTAGAAATCAACAACAAAAACAGCAGTAAAAATCATGCAAACAATTGGAAGCTGAACAACACATTGCTCAATGATCAATGGGTCATTGATGAAATAAAAGAGGAAATTAAAAGGTTCCTGGAAGTTAATGAAAATGAAAACATGACCTGCCAGAACCTGTGGGACACAGCAAAGGCTGTCCTAAGAGGAAAGTTTAAAGCCATGAGTGCATATATTAAAAGGTCAGAAAGATCTCAAATCAATGATGTAATACTACAGCTCAAACTCCTAGAAAAACAAGAACAAGCAAATCCCAAAACAAGCAGAAGGAGAGAAATAATTAAAATAAGGGCTGAAATCAATGAAATAAAACAAAAAATACAAAGAATTAATGAAATAAAAAGCTGGTTCTTTGAAAAAATAAATAAGATTGACAGATAACCAGAATATACAGGGAACTTAAGAAACTAAACTCTCCCAAAATTAATGAACCAATTAAGAAATGGGCAACTGAACTAAATAGAACTTCCTCAAAAGAGGAAATTCAAATGGCCAAAAAAACACATGAAAAAATGCTCACCATCTCTTCGCATAAAGGAAATGCAAATCAAAATTACACTAAGATTCCACCTCACCCATTAGAATAGCCATCATCAAAAACACCACCAACAACAGGTGTTGGCGAGGATGTGGGGAAAAAGGAACCCTCGTACACTGCTGGTGGGAATGCAAGCTGGTGCAATCACTCTGGAAAAAAATTTGGAGGCTTCTTAAAAATCTAAACAAAGATCTGCCATATGATCCAGCAATCCCATTCCTGGGGATATACCCAAAGGAATGCGACACAGGTTACTCCAAAGGCACCTACACACCCATGTTTATTGCAGCACTATTCACAATAGCAAAGTTATGGAAACAGCCAAGACGTCCCACCACTGACGAGTGGGTCAAGAAAATGTGGTATCTATACACAATGGAATTTTACTCAGTACAAAGAAGAATGAAATTTTGTCATTTGCAAGTAAATGAGTGGAACTAGAGAACATCATGTTAAGCAAAATTAGCTAGGCTCAGAAGGCCAAAAATCATATGTTCTCCCTCATATGTGGATTATAGACCCAAAACAAACGCAGTAATATTTTTGGACATGGGTCACACACTAAGGGGAGACCATGCATGGGAAGAATAGAGAAAGGGGAGGAAACCTAAAACTTGAATGTGGTTGATGTGCTTACTGTAGAGGAGAGAATAAATTAATCTTAAACTGACAGAGGCCACTATGGGAAGGGTATAAGGAAGTAGTGAAGAAGTCTGGTAGAGATGAACCAAGGTGGGTTTCAATATACAAGTGCATGGAAGCAATGCTAGGAATCTCTCTGTATAGCTGTCTTTATCTCAAACTAGCAAAAAACACTGTGTCTTTCTTATTATCTTTTATGTTTTCTCTTCAACAAATCGAAGAACAAGAGGGCAGAATAGGTTCTGCATGGAAGCAGGGCTGGAGTGGTGTGGGGTGGGGGGAAGATGCTCCAAACAATGTATACACATGTAAGTAAATGTAACATGATAAAAATAAAAGAAAGAAATAAAAAAGAACACTGCATGTATGTCTGGAATTATCATATTATTATCATATTCTTCATGTATGCTAAATCAAAAATACAATAAAAATTTAACAAAGGAGAAATAGGGTATCTTTGAAAGTAGAGTCCATTGATTACAAGAACATAATTAAAGAAAAGTAAAATTAAAAAAAGAGTAAAAGAGAAAGGTGATACACTATAATCATCTTGACTTGAATCAAAGTATTGAATATATACTAACCAATAAATGTAATAATGCACATAAATAGAAACAAGGACAAAAATGATTATCTCAATAGATGCAGAGAAATCTTTTGATAAAATGCAACATCCCTTCATAATAAAAGCCCTGATGAGAGCTGGTGGAGTGCTCAAGCAGTAAGAGTACCTACCCAGGAAACATGAGGCCATGAGTACAAACCCCAGAGCTGCTAAAAAAAAAAAAAGCCCTGACAGAACTTAGAAAAAGGCACCATAAATCAACAGAATGGATGCAAAATGCCAGAAACCCAAAGCCAACATTATACTAACTATGGAACACCTGAAAGCATTTTCTCTGAAGAGAAGAATAAGATGACAATGCCCATTCTGTCTTATTGAACGTAGTGTTTGAATTCTCAGCAAGAGCACTGAAGTATGACAAAGTAATGAAAGGGATGCAAATATGAAAGGAAGAAGTCAACTTATCCCTGTTTGGACATGATACATCCTATGTTTAAAAGACACTGAAGTCAACCTGAAAACTTATATATGTTTTATACTTGTTGCAAAGTAGCCGGATAGAAGTTAACATACAAAAATCTGTAGATGTGCTGTAATAAACATGGAGAAAGAAATGAGGAAAACTGTCCCATTGACAGTAGCTTCAAAAGATTTCCTCAGTGCTTTGCAAATGCCTATTTTGTACAAACAAAGTTCTAAGTTCAAACCTCAGTCCCACATCACCAGAAAATAATTTTCTTGGAACAGTAACCAAGGAGGTAAAATTTCTTTGTAACAAAAATTATAAAATACTAAAGAAAGAAATTGTAGAAGACACTAGAAGATGGAAAGACTTTCCATGTTTGTGGATGGACAGAACTAATAAAAGAAAATTGTTTTATTATCAAAAGTGATCTAGAGGTTACTCACAGAAATATTTAAAATAAACCAACCCAACACACCCTGTTATCCAAAGCCATTCTGAGGAATAAGAACAATGCTGGAGGTCTCTCAACACCTAATTTCAAATTCTTCTATGGGGCACAGGAAGAACAATGGCAACTACAAAACTCAGCATGGCACTGGCACAAAAACAGACACAGAGACTAATGGAGTTGAATACAGGAACAAGAAATGAACCCATGTGGGTACAGACATGGGATTCTTGACAATTTGGACAAAAATATACATTGAAAGAAGGACAACTTGTTTAACAAATGGTACTGAGAAAACTGGATTTCATCATGTAGATTGAAATGAGTGTCTATGGCCATTCCACCCTGAAGGCTAGTGTGGTGGTTCATTCGTGTAATCCATGCCCTTCGTCAGGCAGAGATCAGTAGGATTGAGGTTTCAGGCCAGCATGGGCAAAAAGTCAGGGAGAGCCCATCTCAATCAATGAACCAGGCACATTGGTACATGTCTATGAACTCATCAGTGTGGTAGGACACAGGCAGGAGGATCCCAGTGGGAGGTCAGCCTCAAGAAAAATAAGAGACTCTACTTTAAAAATACCTAGAATAAAAAAAAAATGCTGGGTACCTGTCTCAAGTGGTAGAGCAAGCATGAGGACCTGAGTTCAAACCTCAGTGCTGCAAAAAAAAAAAGAAAAGATTTGGCCTCATTTAAATAGCATCCCATAATTAAATAAAAATAAATCACAGACTTAAATATAGGATCCAACTTAACCATGATGCTGCTCCATGTATAGGATTTGGATGGACATTTCTCCATAGAAGACACAGAAATGACCAAAAATCTTATGAAAATAAGGTCAGGCGCTGGTAGAGTGGCTCAGTGATAGAGCATCTGTCTAGCAAGTGTGAGCTCCTGAGTTCAAACCCCAGTACTGGCTAAAATAAAAGCAAAATCACAATGAGCTGGGGTAACTTAATAACAAAAAAGGAAAATCAGTATTGACAAGGATTCAGAGAAATTGAAATCTTCACGTATTGAGGGTGGGAATGTAAGATTGAAAAGTCAGCATGGACAATGACTTGGTGCTTCCTTCAGAAATTAAACATGAACTTACTCTATGACCCAGCAATTCCACCCCTAGGTATAAGCCCACAGGAGCAAAAAAAAACAGTTGTTTAAATAGGAATATCTACACAAAACCATTCAGAATAGTCAAATGTTAATCAATGCATGAACTGGTTAGCTGAACACGGTATATAATTTAGCTATGAGAAGGAATGATGGACTAATACATGGTCCAATTTGAATGAACCTTGAACATACTTTGCTATATGAAAGAAAGCAATGCATTAAAGACCACGTAGTTTATGATTCAACTTGTATGAGATGTGTAGAATAGACAATTCATCAAGATTGAACTTACACATGGCTCCGAGGGGAGTAGAGAGGAAATGGAATGGGGAGTGAACACTGAGGGGCATGGGTTCTTTCTGAGATAAGTCAAACATTCTAGAATTAGATGGCTGTCATGGCAGTTTGTCTTTGTGAATATATACTAAAGCCACTAAATTGTATACTTGAAGAGTACTAGTTTTGTGGTATCTGTATTATATCTCAGTAAAGTTGTTATCAAAAATTGATGAGTCTTTTGTGATTGGTTTATGGATGTCAGATAAAAGGCAGGGTGTTCTAAGAAGTATTTGATTGTGTGGGCACCATAGAAGACAAAGCAATGATTACTAAGTGGTTGAATTCTCATTTGACTGAAAACAATGTTTAAAGTACAACCCCCACACAACTCACAAATGACAGGGTTGGCCAGTGATGGTCACAGATTTAATGCTCTTTCGTTACTGACACCTGTCACCTCCTTTCCTGCCACTATCCTAACAAAGGTGATCAATGCCCTAACTTCGACACCATAGTGTCACCCATCTTTGAACTTAGTGTGAATAAAAGTGTATGATATCCCTTAGAGTTAAGACTCATTTCCACCAAAGATTCATCCAAATTTTTACCCATGGCTATATAACATTCATTCTCATGGAGTATGAGAATCTAACTACAGTTTTCTTATCTAACTTACTAACATTGGGAATTTCCATTTTTAAGGTTCATGAATATCTGCCATGAATGTTTTGGTGCCTACTAGCAAACTAAGTCATGGAACTCTGTTGAGTGTACACAAGAGTGGGATTTCTGGATTATGGGATTTACTTGAATCCACAAATGTTGAAAAGAATAGTTTCCCAAAGTGGTTTAACCAATGGAGTATTTCTCAGCCATTAGGAAGAATGAAATTATGTTGTTTTCAGAAAAATGGATGGAATTTGAAGTCATGATGTTCATCAAAATAAGCCAAACTGAGAAAGAAAAATAAAGTCTCTCTCATTACAGGATCTAGTTTTAAAAAGGAATGAATGTAAAATAGGTCCTATTTGGGGAGCATAAGAGTGGGAGGGGGGAGAGTGAAAGAAAGAGGTGAAGAGGGATAAATATGGTTGAAGTAGAACAATGAAACCTGTTGAAATTACTTCAAGAAGGGGGAGGAGGTGGAGGGATCCAGGGGGGTAAATTTGATCAAAGTATATTTTATACATGTGTGGAAGGGTCACAATGAAACCCCTTTCTTCAACTAATATATGGTAATAAAAAGCAAAACAAAAATCCCCAAAGTGGTTGTACCTATATTAAGACATTAACCTCCATGACCAATTTCCCAGGAAGATAACTTCCTACACAAATAATTCAAAACTGGACAGAAGCACACAAATTCCACACCACACAGTCCTCTGTGACCAAATCAGTGACCTGGGAGAGGACAGAGACTTACTGCAGACTTTCTGTGTTACACATGGGATGCTTCAAGGTGTCACCAAGTAACTTCACGTCAGAGCTGGAGAGGCTGATGTGGGTGAGCATAAAGTGTTTCAAATCTAAGTTATGAATGAATACTCAAATAAATGACAATGCTCACAATAAAAATCAATGCTATTTATCCTGCAAAAGAAAAAAGCTTGGATGAGTTTCATCAAAGAAAGCCTAGAAGCCCAGACTGAGCATCTGTCTTTGACCATCTACAACGTGTAATCAACTCATATTTGAATTTTCACACCTCAGCTCTGCTTCTTGACCTGGGTGATTTTTCCCCCTAAGAACACTGGGGAATGTCTGGAGACAATGTCACCCTAGAGGAAGCTACTGTTGTCTAGAAAACAGCCCAGGGATGCTCCCCAGTATTCTACAGCACACAGGAGAGCCCCCAACAAAGATCGGTGTGAAGAAACCTGAGTGGGGTTGGGCCTAAGGACTCTGCTCTGATTGTAAGTCTTTGCTTACACAATGAAACTTAGTCCCATGCTAGCAGTGATACTAGTTTATTTTCATGACACAAGTCAAGGCTGACCTTCAGCTTACTCAAGGCTTTGAAGGGCACAGTTGGGCTGCCTCAGCTGTTCATACAAGGCCTCACAGGCTGACTCACTGAGGACAACATCTTGTACCTGCAGTTCTTGGAGGTGCTGGTTAGTCATAAGCACAGAGCATATCTCATGTCAACAGGAGAGACTGAAATCTGACCTGTAATGAAGGAGAAAAGACAACTTTTGTGGTGGAAGGGTCAATTCCTGCCATTCACAGGGTCAAAGAAAAATAAATTATCTTCCTGAACAGTAAGCATCTGACCCAGGACTTCCCCTTCCCCTTAGGAAGGGAGAGTATCAGTTGGGTAAGTTCACCTTACCTAAGTAGGTAAGGTGACCACTTTGTTTAGTAAGGCCTGCAGGTATTTCTGATGTTTTGTCACAACTTGAGTGAGGGTGCTTCTGGTAAGTAGCAGGGAAAGGCCAAGCACAGAAAAGATCCTACAACAACCACATAGTCACCCAGATTATCAGTGGTGTTAAGACTGCAAAACCCTGCTTCTATCCAATCCAGTGACTGTATAGTGAAAGGTCAGGCAGGACACCATGTCTGTTAAGTCAAATTCTGCTGCACAATTTCTTGGGCTCAAACTTAGCCACTACCAATTCCTAACTAGCCAATCTCAGGCAATTTACGTAGCTTCTTTGCCAAGTTTCTCACCTGTAACATAATAATAATAACAACAGAATTTACCTTGTTTTTTTGGTGTACTGGGATTTGAACTCAGGGCTTCACGCTTGCTAGGAATGCATACAGAGAGGTGGTATGTCGGCAGATTGGCACCAGGTCACTTCCACTCTCCGTTTCCTGCTTCAGACAAGTGCACACAATCCAGCAAAACACAGGGAATTGGCACATGGAAGACAGCTGTTCATATTCATTCACCATTCTGAAGGCTTGCATGGCTCTACTACTGTCTATAAACAAGCAGCAGAAATACTCCTCCTTATTGTTATCTTACTGCTTTCTTCAACTCCCGTGACCATTCTAATGTCTGGGCTCTCCAACTTTTCCTCCAGTCCTGGTGAGTAGCCAGAGGTAGTTGCAATGATCAAGGAGGACTCTGGGAGCATCTTCTTCCTCAACAAACTGCCCAGGAGCACCTTCAGTGGCTGCTTCTCCATCCAGTCCCTGCACAGCTGAGCCTCAGGTCCATTCAAGCCACATTTCAACTTGTCGAAGCTGGTTGGGACATGATCTGTGCTATGGCAACAGTGGAGTCAGGCAAGTCTCTGGAGATGAGTTCAGCCAGATTTGTTGCTGTCGGCATTCTCAATTCTCAGCATCAGAAGTAGAAAACATATGAGAATCTATCCTGACAGAGGCTGCCGTCTGCCCACACCAATATTAACGTCATCAGAACCATCGTTTTCCCAGGCATTCTCTTTGACAGCACTGTGTGAGACTGCTTTCTGTTTGTCTTGGGAAAAATAAGGAGTTCAAAGTATTCTCTTCCTTTTCTGGTCAAAGAAATCGTGAATTGTGGTGACAGGTTTTCTGGAGCACATATTGCTGATTTTCTTCTGAATGTGAGCTTGATACCTCTTGGTGTGTCCTGAGTCAGTGAGCACAAGAGGGAAAAAACCCCCACAGCATATCAAAATTAAATACACATACATGCTTTGACCCTGACATTTTAATTCTCAGGAGTCTGTAGACCCTTGCCAAATCTGGCACATAGCCTCATTCTATAAATAAAGTTTTATTAGAACTTGGGTCCAGCTTTCATTTCTGTTACGCATGGCATGACTGCTCCCCTGGGGCAGCAGCAAAGCTGAGTAGTTATAAATGAGACTGTGTGGCACAAAGTCTAACACATCACATGGCACTGCACAGCAAAATGTTGCCAACCCCTGCTCTACATGGAAGTGCACATGTCTGCATATGTGTGCACATGTGGCTACTGACTGTTGCCACAATAGCACAGAACTGGAAAAGAACTGTATTAATATCAGTAGAAGACCAGCCACCTAGCTTATGAAACTATGGAGCATTACACCAATATTAAACATATGGAATAAGCTATGTGGCTAAAAAACAGACACAGTCTATGGTATGTGACCATTTGTGTAAACAATGAACTTAGGTATGGATAATGGTTATATATGTGTGCAATATATCTGACAGTCTACATGAGAAGGATGTGACATGGCAATTACCCCTAGGAGGGAAACTGAGTATCATAGCTATGGTGGAGGATGCTAGAATTTATTCCAACTTTATTGTAGCATGCTTTCCTGTACTTTTAAGTGCACAATGCTAAAAAATCCATACTAAAACCCACAAAACAACAACAAATATTCTATGTTCCCTAGAAACCCTTGCAGTTCAGGGTAATTTGGGCAACGTAATATGCCCTCATTGGAAGGTAGAACACCTATGTTAAGATATCTTATAGGTTGAATGAAATACAAGACAGGAGGGACTTTCAAAAAATGGAGATCTATGAAGGCAAATTACAAAACTAAATTATAAATCAAATTTATGAAATCAATAGATACGGCTGCATCAGATTAGAAACAGGTCAATTAAGTTGCTCACACCTATGGCCCTAAATATTCAGCAAGCAAAGATTGGGAGGATCACAGTTCAAAGGCAGGCCAGGCAAAAATTTCAAGAGACCCCATATCAGCCCATAAAAAGGCTGGTCATAGTGCTGTGTGCCTGTCATGGCAGCTATAGCATGAACACAGTGGTCCACACCTAGGTAGAAACATGAGACTGTATTAAAAAAAATAAGGAAAACAAAAAGGGCTGGAGTGACTGAAGTGGTAGAGCACCTGCCTAGCAAGTGTGAGGCCCTGATTTCAAACCCCAGTACTGCCAAAAAAAGAAAAAGAAACAGCTAAAATGGGGGAAGGGAATAAAAAGCATAAATAAGAGCAAAGTACAGAGAAAAAGAAATGGAGAAAAAAGGTGTATGAAACACAGTCTAATGAACTGATATGTATAACTGGAGTCTGAGAACAAGATGGGAAGAAAGAATGGGACAGGAACAACATTCAAACAGATAAAGGCTGAAGCTGAGAATTGAAGAATATTGTTCAGCCACAGAAGTGGGACCATCAGGGAATCCCAAGCAGAACAAGCCAAAAAACCCACCATACTAAGATGGCAGAAAATCAAAGGCAAAGAAACCTAACAAGAAGTCAGAAGAGCTACCTCTTTCTCTTCACACCTTATATATGCAAGTAGTTAATACTTTCTACCAGGAGAAATATAAAAGTGACACCTAAGACCACATTGCTGGTAGATCACAACTTCTCTGTTAGAAATTTTTTCTTGTCAAATATGAAAATAGATACACACATGACAGCAATTTAGAAATCTTGTTTAGCACTGCAGTTTTTGGCTGTTTGAGCACATATTTGATGACACCAGGTAAGAGCATTCATTGGTTTATTGTATAATCTAGAGCAGGTGTCTCTTGCTGCTTTTGTTGGGCCAAATCCACAGGCTGCCACTTCACCTGTGAGAGTTTCTGGCTTGGATGCAACTTATTGCCCAGTGTAAAATTTTTAGTGTCCCAAATAGAGGAACAATCCATGTTAGAAGATAAAAGAAGGTGTTTTATTCATACAAGGATATTTTCCTATAGCACTTTCTGGTCTTGTTATAGATGGGCATGGAGGTCATATATGAAAATTATGATATAATCCTCATTATAAAAAGCTTTGACCCCACTCCACAGACACACTCACCAGTGCTCTCTCTCTTGTCCCTGTCACAGAGATCTTTTCTATTGATCTTCAGAAAGATGCTGAAGGTCACAGCCTATGCTTATTGTTTCTCATATTTGATCAATAAGTTGGTGAGGTCTTCCTGGAATACTGTTTTCACTTCACACCAGGGAATTTACTTGAGGTCAATTTGAAAAATCACTTGCTTGAGGTGTCTTTTAAATTTCATGAACTCCTTCTTGTTGCCCCTCCAGGTAATATGTAAGGCCAAATCTAGAAAAGAAAGATGATGCCATCTCCTGTAGTGTAGAGATATTAGTTTTCAGAGAGACAATACCAGGGACAAGAAATAAAACCAACCTGTGGGAAATCAATGGAGGCACCAAGTTCTCAAAACAAATCATTTTGCATGATTCCTGGTTCATTCTGGGGATATGATAAGGAAGTTCTTCAAACTAGGCTCATCTCATCATTGAAATTTTCATAAAATCTTTGTAAAAAACAAAAGTGATACTTGGAAAATTTAGTATCAGTGAGATTTAGAACCCAAAAGAATTACTTCCAACCTCAACTCTGATGATGGGACACATGACAAAAATGCCCAATAGTAATATGCAGAATAGCATTACTTATGGAGCTATACAGATAAACTTCTGGTATAAATCATCTAAACATTAAATCAGATTGGACTGGAGGTACGGCTCAAGTTGTAGAGCCCTGATTTGCAATCACAATGTCCTGAGTTCAAACCCCAGATATGCCAAAACTATCCAAAGGAAGACTTACCTACTTATACTACCTACAGGATTCAACTTTAATCAAAAGCATTTTTCAGGGCTGGCAGAATAGCTCAAGTGGTAGAGCACCTGCCTAGCAAGCATGAGGCCTTGAGTTCAAGCCCCAGTACCACAAACAAAAACAAAAATCTGAAAAACCCCAAAGAGGGGTCTTTTGTACCAAATAACGTATATACATGTAAACAAATATAAAAATGATAAAATAAACATTTAAAAAAGGATGAAAAATCTATAGAGAAGGAAAAATAATTTCAGTGCAAAAAAAAGCATTTGACAGATAAAGAGTATCTTCACGAGGGAATAATAGACCATCAAGAAGATATGGGAATGTTAACCTATATCCACTTTGCATATCTTCGACATAAGAGCAAATACAGACTTATACACAAGTAGTGGAAAATTACAGTGTTTTTCAGTAAATGACAGGGAATGCATGCTTCTGCAAATATAAGCAGTTGACTTTTGCCAAAATCATAATGGAGAAGGAGTATCTTTTCAACAAGTGATGGTGAAATAACTGAAAGTCCATATGCAAAAAATAACCTTTGTCAAAGACCTCAGCTCTTACACAGAAATAAGAAAATAAATTTAAAAAGGGCATATTTAAATAGATGCCTTAAAAGAGGTACACAGATAGGAAATTATTTTAAAAAATGCTTAACACTTTGTCATTAATAAAATGAAAATTAAAATGAAGTGATGTCATGATACACCTATTAAAATTACCAAAATGAATAAGATCAGCCCTATCAGTTGCTGGTGAAGATGCGAAAATGGTAATGTTTATTTGTTGTGAAGCGTGAAATGTTATATAGAAAGTATTCAACAGAGCCATAGTAATAAAAACAGCATGGTACTGGCTAAGAACAGACACATATATCCATGGAATGAAAGATCCGAAAATAACCCCAAACAGCTGCTGCAATTCGATTTTTTCTTTTTTTGGCAGTACTTGAGTTTGAATTCAGGGTCTCGTGCTTGCTAAGTAGGAACTCTATCACTTAAGCCCCTGCACCAGCCTTTGTGTCGATTTTTTTTGAGATAAGTTCTCTCAAACTATTTCTCCTGTGAAGTAAGAACACAAGAAATTCTTTCTGGTGAGTCATAAAAGGAGGCATGAGAAAATGAACATTCACAGTAACAAAGAAATACACAGAAGAAAGAGTTGGGACAAGATCTGCTGATCCACCACACTAGGCTTCCTGGTTGGTCCTTAATGGATGGCAGCTGGAAGTGTCCATTGGCCCATTGGCTCAGGGGGCTTGTGGTGAACAGACCCCATGCATATGTAACTTTTCCCCTCCTTGGGTGTTGCTCTAGCCCTTTGTCCCTCCTGTCTTACATAGTGGTAGATATTTCAGAGCAAGATCCTGATTTAGGACTTCTGGGATGCCTCTCCATTCTCTCCCAAATGTCTAATTTGGGGAGTGGGGATGATTCTGTTCATAATCTAAGTACTTGATTCCTTCCTTGGTCCTTTGCTTATTGAGAAATGTTAGTGTGTGGTGATCATCTTTTTGCCATCAGCTATACATCTTTTTGCTATATCAGTCTGGGAGAGGAACCCAGGGAGCACTGGCCTCTGTTTTTCACAGTAAAACAAGAGATAAGCTTTTCAGGGGTGAGGTCAATATTTCACAGTAGAACATGGCTTCCACACTGCCTCAGCTTCCTTACAATCAACACAGTTGTCTCTGAAGTTCATGCAAAATTTCACTGTCCCAGGAGATATCCTTTTATAATTCCTATGTTGCTTCCTCCTTAGAAGAGCCCTATGATTTACATACTTTTGTTATTATTGTGTTGGTTGTGCAACATTTTGTGCCTCTAAAGGAGTATAGATTGCATAATGGAACCTGTAAGGAATAACTGTCTATATTCATAGCACCAACATTTCTGCTCTAGAAGTAGAAGGCAAAATTAACACTACAAGGATTCTATATAACCAGCCCCACTCCAGGCCTGTTCCTCTCTCGGAGTTTGGCATTGATAAGCATTTTAAGTTATTTTGGCACTGATAAGACTTTTAAGTTATGAAGTAAATGTTAATTCCCTGGATTTTCTTTTCTCCCACCGATACATATTCCCTGAAGAGATATGTTTCATTTTTCCTGTTTGTGAGTTAGGGTGTACAGTTCTGTGTTGATACTTTCACTCACTCTGTATTTTAGATTGATTAAGCTAATTTGTTTTAGCTGCATTTCATCTGTGTTTAATGCCTCCCAGGACTTAAGTGTGTGAATATATCACAATTTGCTGATCGGTTCTATGAATGATAAGTACGTGGGCTGTTTCTCAGTTTTTCATTAATTGGAACAATGTTTCCTTGAACATTCTTGTGCATGTTCTTTCACTCACAAGACTGTCAGTTTACTTGAATGGAACTTTGGAGACATAGGTTGCTTCCTTTTCACAAGTTTCAACAAAATCCATTAGCGTCAAGCTTAGGTGACTATCCAATCCCCCACTGTCCATCATCCAATAATCGTTAACATCTTAAACTGCTCACTGCACATTAGTTGCAATAAGAGTGTTATTGTTGCTTTTCATTTACTGTCCATGATTATTAATAGAGTTAAGGGTTTTCTCTTTGTGTGATAGTACTTTTCATTGTCTTACTTATATTTCTATTGGTTGTTTTCTCATTTTGCTTGTGTGTAGATGTGTTTGTGTATCCAGTACAGTGTCCAATGCTCATATCGTCTTCTAATTGTTTTGTCCCTTAGATACATTTCTCCATCATGTGCCACTATGTCTTATTTACTACAATTTTAAAGTTAAACCCTTATGAAATTGATTTGATTTAATCAATAACACTATCTCTCTCTACCTCACACCTGTGCTTCAGGAGTATCTTGGATTACACAAACCTGCTTTGCTTTTCACATACCTTTTGTAATTCTATTTTCACGTGGGAATTTCTTCTGGTGTTTTACTGAATGTAGAGTTCTACTTGGCAGAGTACTGACATGCCTTCTAATTAGCATGTATTCATGTACAAAGAGGTTTCATTATACTTCCATACATGCACAGAATGTTTTTTATCACAATTATCTCCCCACCATAACTGTTTTTTATCCTCCTTCCCATTTTTACTTTCCTCTTCCACCATTTCCCCTTTTGCATTCATGACCTTGGCTCTTGCCCGCCTTCCAGAAATGACAGAAAACATACAACACTTGTCTTTGTGGGACTCACTGATTTCACTTAAGGTTCAGATCTTTGGTTCCATCCATTTTCAAAGGGATGCATAGTTAAACAGTCCCAGTCACAATTGTGTTCTGATTGACCATTATTTCAGTCCAAGGGTTCCCAGGGTGGGAATATGCTATCACTGTCATCACCTAATGGCAGCAGTCTGCTTTTCATGAGATAGTTAGACCTCATCCCCAGTCCAGCCAGATCATTATAGGTAATTGTCCTCATCTGGAGGGGTGGTCTGTCCTTTAAGTGTCTGCTGTTCCTTTTGGGAAGTTTCAGACCCTTGTCATAAAGATATTATCTGTTTTGTCCTTTCTGGAATTGATTGCAAAGAGAATCGCTTAGACCAAAGACAGATCCAAAAATGGAGACAGGGATGCTAAGCCTCTCCTGTTTTTAGTTAATTTTTTGGCCCACTGAAGGAGTCAGTGCTTTTAGCAAAAGAAGTTTAAGCACACCTTACATTAAACCCACAGAACAGTGGTGTTTCTTGAGCCTACAGGCCCTCACATCCAAAGAGTGTGATTTCCCTTTGCTTTACACTAATAAACCTTCTTCTGTTTAAGTTTCCTCTCTGTCAGTCCTTGAATCCGTTCTCTGAAGAGACCAGGAATCTTTGAATGGAGTAACAGTCAGATGTGCTTGAAATTTGAAGAGCCATGTGCAATTCAAGAAGGCACCTCCTAGAGGACAGTTAGGAAGGGAAAAGTCAGGGTCAAGAAGGATGGGGGGAGGGGAGCAGTGTTTGATTATCCTGCAAGGATTGTAGCATCTTGGACCACAAGCCAGGGAACTGTGGGCTCTGAGTTGAGTCCCTCAGGCTGTGTGCAACTTTGTCCCAGAGGCCAAGTGTCCAGTTCAGGAGGTAAACACTGGCTTCCTGCTGGTGCTCTGCCCTACCCAGGGCTTCAGTGACTCAGTCCCAGGGTTGGCTCAGGGTTCAATCCTTATCACAGTCCCAGGCCTGATTGGGACCTCCAGGCGCTACTGAACTAGAAGCTAATCTGCCCAACTCCTGCAGAGGTGTCCCTGGCAGCATTTGTGCGGACCCAGTAGGATGAAGGGTCAGATAAGTTTTGAGTCCCCCTAGGGACCATGTAAGCAGGGATTGGGAAAGGAATAGGTGTAGGCCAAGGCTGACTTGAAGCCCTGGGAGAAAGTTGAAGAAGCCATTTCCCTGTATGCCATTAGGGCCCTCTTGTCTTTTGTTCCAGGGAATGCAATCCACTTGACCCCGTGCTCCCTCCTGTAACTATTGGAACTATGTTACCCAGAATGCTCTGTACAGAATGTAAAAACGCTTAGCCAATGAGTATTCAGACAGAGCCTTTTCTGGGTTTGCAGCTTCTGATTGGGGTGGGACTTCCTGTCTTGGGTCATCCCTCTGGTCCTATGAAGTGCACCAGTATCACTCCAACTCTTCAGTCAACAGCACATGAAGATAAGTACATAGTGTTCATTTGCCTTCCAGATAGGACGCATGCACAGTGAATGAATCTATGCATGGTGTGTGATTTTGAATCAGTAGCATTTAGGAACTGCTGAAATGATGTTTTCTGCTTCCTGGAGCATTTGATGATCTAGCTTAGCACGAATGATACATGTCTAAACTTTACTTTGAGTAGCTGTAGAAATCTGCTTTAAGAAAACAAAGTCTCACCCTTACTGTATCTCACAATATGATTTCCAATGACCCTTGATTCCTGTCAAAGTATACTCAGACAAGTACACTGCAGGCCAGATTTATGCCCAGAAGGTGTGGGTTCCTGGTGAAGTTATTGTACCAATGAGCTTACTGAAAAACGTTGTTTCTGTGATTGGACAGTTTGTTCCAGGTTGGACCTTGGATGGCCCCTTCCTTTCACGTATTTTAGCAGTTTGGGGAAAGTCTCTTAAACAGATTTTTGGAACTGCTTTGTTGACCAAGAAGTGACATGGGGACAAGTTACCACAAGAGAGGTTTTACAACACAGCAGTGGTAGAATGCCCTGGTGCACCTGTAGAGTCTAATGGCATCTGCCATGCTGAGGAAGCTGCCTCGGGATTGGGTCACATAGTCAGGGACCCAATATTACTGCACCTGACTATATGGCCTGATGAGGTGTTCCAAATTTTAGGTCCCTGTGTTGCTAATGGTGAAGTCCCCATGCATGAGGACATCAATTTAAACCCAAGGTTTTTTAGGTGCTAGAGTGTTTCTAGTAGAGGGACCATTGTGTGTAAGACTCCCTATTGAGGGAGTTCAGAACTTGCTGTTAAGTTGAGGAATTTTACCTTTATGCCCAGGGTGCCAGGAGGCAAGGTGTACTGTGAACAGAAAATGGACCTTGTCTCCATTAGGCTTTTCAAAGTTTTCCAAAAGCTGCTCCCAGTTACAAGAAGGCAGATGATGGCACTTAAACAGGGAAGTTGATTCCTGTGCCGTGTCTCACAACAGGCACGATTCACCACTGAGGACTGACACTCAGCTAATTCCATGATCTGGAGTCATTGGGCTGCAGTAACTGCCAGGACATGGCACTGCAACCAGTTAGTCCTTTTATTACTCAGGTAAAAGCTTGGTAGGATTTTGTTTTATCCCTTGGTGAGTCTGTGAAGTTTCACATTCCCTAAGTTTATAGGTCCAGGTTGTTACCTATGTGCCTATGGTGGAAAGCAACTGGGACTGGATTTGGAATAGAGATAGCAATTAAGGATGTTGTGACCAGAAAGAGACATGAAGGAAGTTGCTGAGCACTGCACTGCTATGGAGGGTATGGAGGTGACCCAGGTAGAGGTGGCATCTCTGGAGGTCCTGACTGAAGGACAGACATCCTGTGTTAGGGTACAAGGCCGGCCACCTTCTGAGAGGACAAAGGACACTTGAGACAAAGGAAGTCACAAGGCGAGGTTTATTTTCTAGCTAGCTAGGGTCCGAGCATCCGCCTGATGCAGCAGGTTTCAACAAGGACCCTGAGAGCAAAGTTTAAGCAGGTCTTATACTCTTTAAAGCATCAATCATTGTCACATAGGAATTCCTCATGACCCTGGGGTCACAGTTTCCTGATCTTGCCCACATCCTGGTGGTGGAGTAATATTATTTATTGGAAACTGGGGAAACACCAGAGGTTTACTTATGGGGTTACAAGGAATGCGTTCTCCCATAAATTAGGGGCTAGTAGTGGAATAGAAACCTAAGGTTTAGATAAGAACAGCAGGGGAGTCCTGTTTTGGAAAGTTTATTTACAAGTGGAGACAAAGAAAGGCAGAATGGGTGCTTATCTCTGTATGGTGTCTTTCATCTCGGTCCTGAACTTTTGCATGGCTCTAATGGGCAATTCCTCACAGCTCTGTACGAGGTTACAGCTTTTAATTGACAGTTTACCATGTTTTACAACCCCGTGTCAAGGCTATCTTTCTCTTCATGAGGTTACCCAAGGGTCATGCCAGTTATAGCTGATTTTTAGGCTAGGTGGGCTGCAAGTTAAAGTACCACAACATTCCCCCCTTTAGATGTTCATAATGAGGAGTCATGCTCATTTGGATGATACGTGTAAACATTTTCAGGGCTAGGTAGCCCTTAATATTGCTGTCTCAGGACCATGAGTTGGACTGTACTAACTCGATCTTTTATGAAGGTCACTAGCTTATTCAGAATGCATGGGCCGAAAGTTAGGATAAGCTTCAGTATAACCAAGGGACTCACCAGGGTGGAGACCAAGGTAGTAAACCAGGGGGACCTATTGAACCAAGCTTCAAACCAACCTTCTTGGGCTTCTCTTTCCTGCTTCCTTTTTGCCAGTCCTTCCCTCACTTTAGACATAGACTCCCTAACTACTCCCGAATGATCAGCATAGAAACAACATTTCTCCCCTAAGACAGCACGTATTCACCCCTGCTGAAAGAACAATAAGTCTAGCCCCCATCTGTTTTGAAGTACTACCTCAGATAGGGAGGTAAGGGATTTTTCTAGGTGACTAATGGAGGCTTCTGTTCTCTCTATGTCCTCGTCTATGGCCGCACGCAGCGAGGACATCCCGCTATGTTGAGTAGCCAGGGAAGCTATGCCGGTTCCTGCTCCAGCTACTCCTAGGCTAAGTAGGGTAGCAATGGTTAATGCAGAAATAGGCTTTCTCTTTTTTCTTTCACCTGTTTCTGTATTCCAGTGTGAATATAGGTTCTCCTCAGAATGATAGATGATGCGGGGCAGCACAGTTACTAGGACACAGAATTCCTTGGAGCCGTTAAAGACATTAGTTGATAGGCAAGGGGTGAGCCCAGACTGTGAGCATATCCACCATCCATTGTCTTTTGGAATTACCCACTTAATACCATCACCCCAGGTGGGGTTGTTATCTACAACAGCACATAGGTCCTGTTTTTCCACCAGCACCTTCCCTAAGCAGGTTTCTTGGCTGCTCACTTGTTGTATGGTCAGACCTCTCTTATGGTTTCCCCAGGAACATTGAGTGGGGTTTTTACTAGTCGAGACATTGTAGGTGGCATTTAGTCCTATTGCCTCATAGAATGGGGGCCTCACATCATAGCACAGCCAGCAGGAGGTAGTCATATTAGGGCTGGTGTGGTTTAATGTTAGGAATGTGGCATTTACCAAATTCCAAAGGGGGTCCATAGATCCGGTCATAGGGATGGGCCTTTCCAGGGAAGTGCCAGTTCCTAGCAGTCCTGGAGTTGTAATACTAGCATTTGTGTGAGGTCAGGAAGGGACCAGGGTTGTGCGAGGTCAGGGAGATGGCTCCACATAGGGCGGCTTAAGTACTTTATTGGGGCCTATCACCTGAGTAGGGGCTGGTTGCTGTGTGAGCTGGATGGTAAATAGGGCTCCTTGGTCTTGGGCCCTGAGCCTCATCGGGTCATAGCGGCGAATTCCCCAGATGAGGCCTGATATCCATCGAGTGTCAGCTTTACCTTTTTCTGTAAATTTGATTTTTACAAGGTCACAGTGGGGCCTCCAGCGGCTTCTTTGTTCTGTGATACAGCCCTTAGACATGGTAATTAGGTCTGTTTTTTCAGGGGATGGCCACCAGATGTTGCCAGTGGACACACAGGACCAGGAAGCACAAAAATAATTCAATGCCCCCCCTGCACTGTTTACTATTACTTTTACCTTTTAGGTGTCCTGGACAGATGTAAAAGTTATCCTTCAGAATCCCTGCATGGGTCACCAGTTTTGTCAGATCAAAAGTTAAATCAGGGAACCAGACGTTGGGAGGGGTCACCTTGGAGGTCTTAGTGAGAATTTCCCCTGTGGATGTATCTATGACCACCCAGGTGAGGTGGTAGGGCTGGTGGGGATTAGGGTTCTGGGCAGGTCCCACCCAGCATAGACACAGAAGGCTTAGAATGCGCAGGAGGAATTTTATCATCTTGCTGGCTAATGGGCCTTGGGGTCTGCCCTGGTCCGGAGATCACTGCGGGCGGGGGGCGTTGAGAGTCGCGTGGAGAGTTGCTCTGTACCTCTCCTGGGCCGGATGAGCTTCAGTTTTAATGGATTATTGGGGTGTCACCGTGCGATCCACTCTCTAGCCTCTTCCTGTTCTTGCTGACTGGCTTGATGCATGTGGGAGTGATGGACCCAAGGCCCGACGCCGTCAACCTTAAGAGCAGTGGGGGTAACCAGAATGACCACGTAAGGGCCCTTCCATCTTTTTTTTAAAGTGCAGGCTCTGTGTCTCTTTACCCATAACCAATCCCCTGGGACAATGCCATGTTCTGGGTTTGATGCATCTTTGGTCTCATACAAGGAGCGCACTAAGGGCCAGATCTCTTGTTGGACCTCCTGTAGGGCCATTAAGCTAGCCAAGTAATTTGGGGCCATACTGAGGTCTTGGTCTGGTAGAGTTTGGACAACAATGGGGGGCGGAGCCCCATATAGAATTTTAAAAGGTGTCAATCCATGTACATATGGTGAATTTTGAACCCGGAAGATGGCATAGGGTAGGAGGGCCACCCAGTCTCCGCCATTCTCGATGGCTAATTTATATAAGGTCTCCTTCAGGGTCTGATTCATTCTTTCTACCTGTCCTGAGCTCTGGGGGTTATATTTACAATGCAGTTCCCAATTAGTCCCAACTGCCTGGGCCAGCCCTTGTAGGATGTTACTGATGAAAGCCGGACTGTTATCAGAGCCTAGAGTTTCGGGGATGTCATATCTGGATATGATTTCCTCCAGCAAAACCTTAGCTACAACCTGAGCAGTCTCTCGTTTTGTAGGAAAAGCCTCCACCCAGCCTGAGAAAGTGTCTATCAGAACCAACAAATACCTATACCCATACCTTCCCGGCTTCACCTCAGTGAAATCCACTTCCCAGCTCCGTCCCGGCGCCCTCCCCTGTACCCGTGTACCTGTATGTAGGAGTCCCTTTTTGCTGGGTTTCATAGCCTGGCACCCGGCACATTGGTCCACAATCCTTTGAATCTGGGCTGTTTGGTGTGGGAACCGGAGGAGGGCTGACTCAAGGAGGCTGAGTAGTTTTTTCTTGCCTAAATGGTTGGCTTGATGTAGGTTGGAGAGGAGAAACAGTCCTAACTTTTCAGGAAAGATCAGTCACCCTTCGTCATCATGATACCAACTTTGCTGGTTGGACTCTGGGCATCGGTGACCTTGGATCCACTGTCTGTCTTCCGGGGTGTACTCGGGTTGTGGTGGCAAGCGCGGAAGCTTGGGCATGGGTAAAGTCAGCACTAGGGTTGCGGAGGCCAAAGCAGCATTTCGGGCCACTTCGTCCACTTTCCGGTTCCCCATTGCTTCCGGAGTCTGGGAAGACTGGTGACCAGGAACGTGTACTACCGCCACAACCTGGGGCTTCTGCACCATGATCAGTAATCTCTGGATCTCCTGGAGGTTATGTAGCTCCTTTCCTTCCACTGTAATGAAACCCCTTTCCCGGTAGATGGCGCCATGTACATGAACGGTGCCGAAAGCGTAGCAGCTGTTGGTATAAACAGTCACTTGTTTTCCCTCAGCCCGCTTGAGTGCCTCTGCCAGCGTGATCAATTCGGCCTTCTGGGCTGAGGTCCCCGGGGGCAACGGGGCAATCCAAATTATGTTCCCACCTTGGTCCACCATTGCTTCCCCTGCCTTACGTACCCCATCCGAGATGAAGCTACTTCCATCTGTATACCATACCAGCTCACTGTTAGGTAGGGCTAGGTCCTGAAGATCGGGGCACACTTGGGTGATTTTAGCTATGATCTCTTGACAGTCATGTAGGGGGGCTTCCAGGTCCAGATTTGGCAGCAAGGTGGCCGGGTTAAGAGAGACTGATTCAGAGAAGGGGATTCGGGGGGCATCCAGCAAGAGCCCTTGGTAATGAGTCAGTCGGGCATTGGTCATCCATCTACCTGGAGGGTGCTTTAAGACCCCCTCTACTGCATGGGGGGTTACCACCTTCAGATGTTGCCCAAAAGTGAGCTTATCTGCGTCCTTTACCATTAGGACAACTGCTGCTATGATCCGCAGGCATGGGGGCCAGCCTGCTGCAACTGGGTCCAACCTTTTGGATAGATAAGCAACTGGACGCTTCCAGGGCCCTAGGCGCTGCATTAGTACCCCTTTCGCTATTCCCCTCCTTTCGTCTACAAACAGGGTGAAGGGCTTTAGAGGGTCTGGCAGCACCAGGGCTAGAGCTCTTAGGAGGGAGGTCTTGAGCTCCTCAAAGGCCTTCTGTTGATCTGGCCCCCAGGCCCATGGGGCCTTATCTTTAGTTGCCTCGTATAAGGGTTTTATCAGTTCAGCATACCCCAATATCCACAGCTGGCAGTAGCCCACTGTCCCCAGGAACTCATGAACTTCTCGAGCTGAGATGGGGACGGGGAGTCTGAGAATAGTTTTTTTCATAGCATTTGTTAACCATCTGGTTCCCTCTTTTAGTTCATACCCCAGGTAGGTGACTGTTTGTCTAAAAATTTGGGCCTTCTTTGCACTGGCCTGATAGCCTAATTTCCCCAGCTCCTGGAGGAGGTCTCCAGTGGCTTGCCAGCATTCAGCTTCAGATGCAGCTGCCAGACGCAAGTCATCTACATACTGCAAAAGTGACAGAACTGTGGCTCCGGCGATATGAGTCCAGATCCTGATTAAGAGCCTCATTGAACAGAGTAGGGGAGTTTTTGAAACCCTGTGGGAGTCTAGTCCATGTTAACTGTCCGGGGGTTCCTGTATTTCCATCATGCCATTCGAAGGCAAAAATGTGTTGACTGTTGGGTGCCAGGGCTATGCTAAAAAAAGCATCTTTCAAGTCCAAAGTGGTATACCAAACATGGGAAGGGGGAAAATGGCTCAGCAAGGTATAGGGGTTGGGGACTGTGGGGTGGATGTCTTCGCCCCTCTTATTTACTTCCCTTAAATCTTGGACTGACCTATAGTCTTTTCCCCCGGGTTTCTTAACGGGGAGGAGTGGAGTGTTCCAAGCAGAACGCAAGGGCCGTAATATTCCGGCCTCCAGGAGACAGTTAATGTGAGGGGCAATCCCCCTCCGTGCCTCAGAAGACATGGGATACTGACAGACTCAGATGGGCTGAGCCGAAGCCTTGATTTCTACCATTACCGGTGCTCAATGTTTCGCCAGCCCCACACCTGTTATTTCTGCCCAAGCCTGGGGGAAGATTTGAATCCAATAAGTCATTTCAGGGGACCACTCAATAGGTTTCGGGGGAGGGTCCTGCAAGGAGAACAAGCGATGTTCATCCTCGAAAGACACAGTCAAGACTTGGAGGGGCTGTCCTCGCCCATCCATCACTTTGATTCTATCTGGCCTAAAGTTAATGTGAGCCCTCACCTTAGTTAGCATATCGTGTCCCAGAAGGAGAGCAGGGCATTCAGGAATGACCAAAAAGGAATGGGTCACCTGATGCCGGCCTAAATCCATCTGATGCTTGCTAGTCCATTGATATGCCTTGGATCCAGTGGCTCCTTGCACGAGACTAATTTTCTGAGACAGTGGCCCAGTAGGTTTATTTAGAACTGAATATTGAGCCCTTGTGTCCACCATGCATCTCACGGGCTTCCCCTCCACATATATGGTTACCCAAGCCTCAGGGAGGACTTCCAAGCCCTGTCCCCTCTAGTCATTGTCCAATTCAGTTAACAGGACCCGGGTGTCATTGTTGGGCCTGCTATTTGGCCTCAAGTGACCCTGGAGCTTGGGACATTCTCTCTTCCAGTGTCCATATTCCTTACAATAGGCACACTGTCCCTGGCCTAACCGGGGCTGATCTCTTCTGGGATGGGGGGGCCAGTCCATCCAGAGCTCAGTCCAGCCAAACTTTGGACCCCTGCTAGCAATATTTTAGCCATTTCCTTCTGCTGTTTCTTGTTTTCCTTACTCTGGTGTTCCCTGTTTTCCCTCCGAATCCTTTCTTGTAATTCCTGATTTTCTTTCCTGATTCTATCCTCTCGCTCTTCTGGGGTTTCTCAGGTGTTAAAAACTTTTTTGGCTACTTTCATCAGATCCCGGATAGTCATTTTCCCAAGTCCTTCCTGCTTATATAGTTTCTTCTTTATATCGGGGGCAGCCTGATTTATGAAGGACATTATTATGGCTGACTGATTCACCTCTGCAAGTGGATCTAGGGGAGTATACCGTCTGTATGCATTGCAAAAGCACTCAAGGAATGTGGCCAGGCTTTCATTCTCCCCCTGCACTACAGTCTTTACCTTAGCCAGATTGGTAGGGTGGCGAGCTGCTGCCTGGAGGCCTGCCATAAGAGTCTGGCGGTAGACCCGGAGACGCTCCCTACCTTCTGCATTCCCATAGTCCCAATCGGGTCTCTTTAAGGGAAAACGGTCATCAATCAGGCTTGGCAGGGTAGTCGGTTGTCCATTGTCGCCAGGGACATTCTTTCTGGCTTCAGTGAGAATCCGCTCCTGTTCCTCAGTGGTGAATAGAGTCTTAAGGAGCTGCTGACAGTCATCCCATGTAGGTCTGTGAGTATGTAAAATGGACTCGAACAGATTGGTCAGGCCTCTAGGATCCTCAGAAAAAGGAGGATTCTGGGCTTTCCAGTTGTACAGGTCACTACTTGAAAAGGGCCAATACTGATAGAGGCGTTCCCCCATCGGGACCAGCACTGCCCAGAGCCCACACCGGGAGGATGGGGGGGCTTTGGAAGTGGAGGAGGGCTCCTCCTCTGGAATTTCTTCTTGCTGCCTATGGGGCCTGAGTCCCCTCGCTAGTCCGGAGACTGGGGAGGGGGGTGCAGATGGGGAGGCTGATGAATGGGGAGGTTCAGGGGGGGCAGCTGCCTCTGGCTGGAGCGGTGCAGCAGCGGCATATGGCGGGGGGCTTGCCTCAAAATCTAAGTCTATCAAGGACGGATGGGAAGTCGGTTCTTCCTGCAGAATAGGTTTCTTAGGGGAATTAACAAGAGTGGGGGTGTTCCCCAACACTGCCAGTTATCGTGGGCCAGTCTGTAGGTGCCTCATGGATAAATGGCCGCAGCCAGGAAGGGGGGTCCTCTACTAAAGTCTGCCACATAAGGATGTAGGGATATTGATCAGGGTGGCCATGAAGACCAGGTTTATTAATGACATCGTGGACCTTCTTAATTGTGTCCAAGGAGAAGGTACCCTGAGGAGGCCAGCCTACATTAAAGGTTGGCCATTTCACTGATCAAAGGGCATCAAACTTACCTTTCTTAATTTCCATGCCATAATTGTGTCCCTTAGCACGGATTTCTGAAAAATGACTCAGAAGAAGGGTCTTAGGAGTTACCTGGGCCTGTCCCATGATGATCAGAAGAGATGGACAAAGGAGACAACAAAGAACAAAAGAGACAATTCCAGCAGACAAACAAATTCGCACAGGACTCTCCAACATACACAAGTACCCGCCGCTCAACCAGACTACTCTCACAGGCGCACTTCCATTCACACCAGATTCAGGATCCTTACCCAAAGACTGCCCAAACAGCGTCCACTGAGGACGTCAGTGCAGCTCCTGACTGTTGGGGATGTTTCCCACGACTTCCAATAGTGAAGCCTCCAAGGCTGTAACCCTTTCTCTCCACTCAACAAGAATTCCCAACCAAATTCAGATGGGGACTCTAAGTCCCTCCAAACGGAGGTGGCCAATCCTCCTTCCGTGGTCTTTCCCAATTAAACCTCGGTATTGGAGGCCGTTTTTTCCTCTCAGGGAGGGGCCAATCTCGCTGGGGCCTCCAGCTGTTATGGTATGAGGCCGGCCACCTTCTGAGAGGACAAAGGACACTCGAGACAAAGGAAGTCACAAGGTGAGGTTTATTTTCTAGCTAGCTAGGGTCCGAGCATCCGCCTGATGCAGCAGGTTTCAACAAGGACCCTGAGAGCAAAGTTTAAGCAGGTCTTATACTCTTTAAAGCATCAATCATTGTCACATAGGAATTCCTCATGACCCTGGGGTCACAGTTTCCTGATCTTGCCCACATCCTGGTGGTGGGGTAATATTATTTATTGGGAACTGGGGAAACACCAGAGGTTTACTTATCGGGTTACAAGGAATGCGTTCTCCCATAAATTAGGGGCTAGCAGTGGAATAGAAACCTAAGGTTTAGATAAGAACAGCAGGGGAGTCCTGTTTTGGAAAGTTTATTTACAAGTGGAGACAAAGAAAGGCAGAATGGGTGCTTATCTCTGTATGGTGTCTTTCATCTCGGTCCTGAACTTTTGCATGGCTCTAATGGGCAATTCCTCACAGCTCTGTACGAGGTTACAGCTTTTAATTGACAGTTTACCATGTTTTACAACCCTGTGTCAAGGCTATCTTTCTCTTCATGAGGTTACCCAAGGGTCATGCCAGTTATAGCTGATTTTTAGGCTAGGTGGGCTGCAAGTTAAAGTACCCCAACACCTGGAACTTATAGGCTTGCAAGAAGAGACAGAGCTGCCAGTTCAGATCCTGGCTGAATTTGTGAGGGACTCCCGGAAGAAGGACAAACTGCTTTGCACCCAGCTTCAGGTAGTAGACTTCCTATAGAATTTTCTGACTCATGAGGCTACTGCCCAGGCCTGGATCACTAGATTTCTGAGGACACAAACTGACAAAAGGCAATTGCAGCCAAGGAGCAGTAGAAAGACCTGAAGGCCACCTTTTAGGAGCATGTGGAGGCCATAAGTGCTGTGACCAAGGTCCTGTTCCAGGTGGAGGAGGCCCAAAGGAAGTGCACACAGCTCCCAGGAGGCCGTTGAGCAGCTCCAGGACAAGAAACAAGTGGCTAATGAGAAAATCAGAGCAGCCCAGAAGCAGTGGCAGTTTCTGGAAAAATATCTGCAGAGTCTGGCAGAGATTTCTGCAGAGGTAAAGGAGCATTAGACCACAACTCAGCAGGAACTTGAGTGATTACATCAGGAACTTGGAACCCTGAAATAGCGGGAAGGACAGGAGCAGGATAAGCTACAAAGCACCAGACCTTCCTCCAGCTGCTGTATACACTACAGGGTAAGCCCCTGGTCCCTGAGGCTGAGGTTACGTGCCGAACTACCAGAGCAGCTGTCCCTAACAGATGTATTGTGAATTCTTAAGTACAACCTGGTTTCTGACCATGATCTAGATTGGAGTAATCTCTGGATTCTTTTCAATTAAAACATCTGGCTCTCTCTGTTACCTGTTTGTTCATCTTCATGTGCTGGTGAGTCAAAAGCTATTAACATACCAAGAGCAGGACTGGTGTGAATGGGGAGGGTGTAGATGTCCTCGGTCCTCAAGGTTTGCTTGTCCAAATTCATATGAAGCAAAAATTCTGAGATTAATTCAATCAACAATGTTTTACGTAGGTGTATACACAGGAGAAGATAATTTTATTGACTGATCCAAATGTTTGTTTAGTGTTTTGTGTAAGGACCCTTGCTGTGAACCCAAGGAACTACACAGTGAGTTTATCTAATTCTGTTTTAAGATAGCCTGATGTTATATTCTTGATATCTTGTGCATTAACACGCACCTTGATTACTCTTCCTTTTTCATTTTATGATTGGCTTTCATGTTCTCTTTCATTGAGGTCTAGTGTTAAGGTGATTATTTCCTGCCTTCTATTTTGTTGTGCAGAGAAAAAGTACTACATTTTATAAATTCTTATTATAATATGCATTTGGATTATTCTCAAGCAAACATTGAATACTGAAAAAAATACAGAAGAAAGATACATCCAGTACACCATTAGTATGAGGGCCATGGGACTCTGGGAATGAAAGTCAGTGTTTACTGGCAAAGACTGATGGAAGAAGCAAAGGCAATGTAGTCTTTAGGTAGTTTGTGGGTTGCACACACTGAAGATACTGTATTATGAGATGAATAGGGAAGGCAGTGAACTACCTGTATTATAGTGCTAGATGGTGGAAATGGGTGGGAGAGTGTGTGTGACAGAAGTATGGTTCAAAAAGTGATAACTACATGGTTGGAGAATGGGAAATGCCAGTCCTGTGGACTTGCCCTTAGTGACATGAAGCTGCAAGGTAAGCCTAAATTTGGTTGTGTCTGAGCAGCAACACCTAGAGACACTTGTGTACTTGTCTGACATGAGGCGATATAGCCTGCCTGCCAGTCCTAGATGCTAGATTGTGTATCCCTGCTCACCTGCATTAGGGCTGTTGAAGGAAACATTGATCAAGTATGAATAGAGGACAGACTGCATCTCAGGAGATTGGGGCCTCATATCCACTCTGAGGTGCTGAGTGGGGGTTCGTGGGTAAACAGAGGATAAATGTTGGGGAATCGGTTGACTCACCTGGAATCACTCCTTGGGGAAAAGCTGATCACAGATGTTCTTTTCTATGCACATCAGGGCTGTACAACCTTGGAGGATGTGAGCATTTCCCTCTCCAAGGGGGAATGGGAGTTCCTTAGTTCAACTCAGAGGCACCTGTATCTCCATGTGATACTGGAGAACTTTGCATTTATAACCTCCATAGGTAAGTATGTCACATTGTGGTCTTTCCTCATCTTCTTTTTCCCAGAATCAACTTTTCCTCTTCACTGCTAGTTATTAGCCTTGGTTAACTTTACCACTTTTTTCAAGGGTATGTTGTGGATGCTACAGCTGAGCCCTGTGCACTTCTCTGAACTGCCCTAAGAACTGATGCTATAATGAATACAAGTGCAGATTTGGGAAGTAGATGTGTGTCAATCAGCTTCATCGGTGTTGTCTTGATCATCTGCTTCCTGACTGGGTGACTGCTTAGGTTTATATGGTTTGTTCTGCCCACTTCTTCCTGACATTTCATTGCCTTCTCTGCCTGAGAGTCAGCAGGCAGTGTCATGATCAATATCCACATGCCCATGGCCTATTCTGCCAGAACTCCTTCCAGTCTTGTTTGTAATATTGTCTTTCTTTCCTCTGGTTTCTTGTGTGCTGAGTTGTCCAGGGTCTTTCCTGGTAGCTCACCATCCCCGTCTCTATGGAGTTGGTTGTATAGCTCTCCCAAGCTGTGCAGTTGGGTGTTGGAAATATCTTGGTTGGTACATCAGGTAGACATGGAAAGATGGTCTCAGAAATGCTCAGTGCAGTTGAGGGGCACCTGGTGGTTATGACATCTGGGATGTTTTCCTATCAGATGATGAAACTGTCTAATGGCGTTAGTGTCCTTGCTGAAATCCGCTGTGCACTAGCACAGTTTTCGAACACTTACCAACAACCAATATACTTTGAGTTGTGAATATATCTTCAAATATTGCCTAAATGTATCTGGAGTTGTTTTGTCTGCCATTGATACCAGAAGTCTATAATACATGATGTATTTGTCACCAACTGGCAAGTTTTTACTGAATGAGATTTTGTGGTGATTTGGTAGATTTCATGGATAATAGTACCATTAAGAGGCAGTGCCTGAAGCTGTTTCCCTTTCCTCCCTGTTTTTCAGGTCATCTTCCTCTCCTATTTCTGGTGATATTTCCAAGATTGTACTGGTTCTTTAGAGGCCTCTGTGTGAAGCAAGGACTTCTGTAAAATGAGCCCTGCTTCCCCAACCTGAAATGATTCTTGTGGTGTGGGGTGTGTAGATTGGTGATACAGTGCACTCCCACCAGCTGCAGTTCTTGTGTTCATTGCTAACACCTACAAAAAATTAAATAATCTTTTGGACATTTTCAATCTTATGGCATTGGTCTGTTCCCATAGTGTCTACCTATGCATTTCATCATCTTTTCTCTGATTTTAGTTAGTGGACATAGAATAGGTGAAAAGGAGGTTTTGACACACATTGTTTGTCTGGAAGAGGTGTCACACTTGATGACTCCAGAGGTGGGTCCACCCACCCAGAAGACTCATCCCTGTGATATATGTGGCCCTGTCTTGAAAGGTATTTTGAACCTGGCTGCTCCATTTGTACAGAAGCTGTACATGACTATAGCATGTGCAAGCTCTCTCCAGAGGGATCACACTGCAGAAAACCCTTTGAAGAGGGACATGGACAGGACTCTATTTGAGAAGCACTGTGAATTTTTTATGTCAGGGAAATGGTTTAATTTTAATGACCTTTGGAAAGATTTCTCAGTGTTTTTTGACCTTCTTTAGCCTCATGCCATTCCTAATGATGAGAATCCAAATAGTGCAACTTTTGAGGACACATTTCACCATGGAAAAAGTTATTACATGTTGGTTAAGTACAGCAAAGCTTCCACCCATGAAAATACAGCTTTTTATAACCCAAGAGTTTGATGCACGGATGACAGGCGCATGAATTTCAGGTATTCAGGGTTCTTGAGCCTGCTCTGAGAATGAAAGCACAGACAGACTCTTAACAGCAGAGGTTGGAAAGATTTTATTTGTAGAGAATTTAGTTGGAGAAAAGAGAAGAGAAAGACTGCATATTGGGGAATGCAGGGGGACCTGGAAACCAGTGATCCCATGGGCCAGGGTGGGGAGTGGGCTTTATAGCCTATTTTTGCATTGCCTGAGGGTGGAGATGCTTTTCAGATGCAAACAGGCATTTCCTAGGGAGAAGTGTCTCCTTGACCTCAGTCTGTCCTTCAAGCCCCCCCTCTCAGTGACTGCCCTAACTGCTGTTAGGAATAGGGAGGACGAAGTCTGTTTAGTAACTGCTTCCTGCTGACAGGGGGCAATGAAGGGGCCTGCAGCATCAGGGCTGACCATGAGAGGGGTTGTCAAGGGGACCTCAGTAGTAGGTCGTTCTCATCTCCAACAGAGGCATTTGTAGTTTGATGGATTCTAGGTGAGAAGAAACAAACTTGACAAGTAAGTTTAAAATGCAAGGCCCAAACACAAGCAAGAGACTAATGACAACTAGAGGCCCCAGAAAGGGTAGGAACCAAGTCCTGGAGGGAAGCCAGGATTTTTTTTTGTTCCCATACCTGAGTCAAAACCTGAGTTTCAAGAGATTGCTCCCGGAGCCACTTAGCCTGTTGGAGAATGTAATCTGCACATTCCTCTACAATGCCTGAAGTGTTTATATATGTGCAACAGGAGATATTGGCGATGGCACATACCCCCCCTTGTTTGGCCAAAAGAAAATCTAGGGCCAGGCGGTGGTCCATTACCATACAGGCAAGGGACAACAAAGACCTTTGCATGTCCTTAATGTCTAGGCCTACCTGGTCTGAGGTGTCCTCTACCACTTTGGTTAGGTTTTTTGCAATTACATGATTGGCAATTACCCCATAGCTGATTCCAGCAAGAGCTGCAACTAATGCTGTTATCCCTAAAACTATTAAAATAACCTCTCTTATTTCTATGGGAAGCTGTTCCTATTGTAGTTAGCATTTCTCTTTTTTTTCCAGATGGCTGCATGAGCATATAGGATCAGGAAGGCATACTTAGAATCTGTATAGATGTTGACTGTTCTTTTGACAGTCTTAGGGCTTCTGTTAGGGCCACTAATTCTGCCAGTTGAGCACTTGTATTAGGAGGAAGAGGACCTGATTTGAAGATGCCAAATTCTGTCACAACTGCAAACCCTACATGTCTGACACCATGCTTGACAAAGGAACTGCCATCAGTGTATAATTCTGTATAATTCTAGATCTGGGTTTTTTTAAGGGCTGATCAGTAAGTCAGGTTGGGCAGCATAATTTTCCATAAGTACCTCCTCACATGAGTGTTCAGGATCTCCCTCTGCCTCTGGTAGAAGGGATGCAGGATTTAGGCTCTGACAGGTCCTTAAAATTATTTCTGTCCCTCCCAGAATCTGGGCCCGGTATTTAACTAGACAGCTGTCAAATAGCCAAAGTTCTCCTTTTGAGTTTAAAATTCCCCCTAGGTCATGTGGGGTATAAACTGTTAGAGGGAGGTTTAGTAAGAGGCTTACTGTGGCCATTGCTCTAAGGCATCCTGGCCATCCTTTGGCTACCTGATCTAACTCTTTGCTTAAGTAACCTACTGGCTGGGGAGTGATGCCCTGGAGCTGAGTCACCACGCCCAAGGCCATTCCTCCCTTTTCATAGACATATAATTGAAACTTGTCTTGTACAGGGAGACCCAGGGCGGGAGCTGTTATAAGGGCCTTCTTTAACCTATGGAATACATTTTCTGACTTGTCATCCCACTCAATAAAGGGCTGGGTATCTTTCTGTGCTTCCTTAAGGATTTGATATAAGGGCCTGGCTACGTCTGTATATCCCAGGATCCAAATTCTACAGTATCCTGTGATCCCAAAAAAGGCCCTCAATTGCTTTAGAGTTTTAGCTAGTGGAAACGTCAGGATTGGACAGATTCTATCTTCTCCTAGAGACCTCATTTCTTCCTCCAGGACAAAACCTAAATGTGTAACCCTAGACTGACACAATTGGGCTTTTTCTTTAGAGATTTTATAACCTCTATCTGCTAAGAAGTTTAGTAAGGACTCAGTGACTTGTGAAATGACAGGCTCATTTGGTCCACAGAGAAGGAGGTCATGTACATATGGTAGCAGAGTAGCTTGTGGATATTGCCATTCTGCCAAGTCTTGGGTTAGAGCCAATCCAAAGAGGTGGGGGCTGTCTCTGAATCCCTGGGGGAGGACAGTCCAAGTGACCTGTCCAGGCTTTCTTGTGGGGTACTCAAAGGCAAAGATAGGTTGACTTTTAGCGTGTAAGGGAACGTAAAAGAAGGCATCTTTTAAATCCAGGACAGAGTAGTAAGCAGTACCTGGAGGTATTTGAGCTAAAAGCGTATAGGGATTTGGAACTACAGGGTGGAGAGGCACTACTGCTTCATTGATCAGATGGAGATCCTGGACTAGCCTCCATTTGTTAGGTCCCTTTCTGACACCGAGAATAGGAGTGTTATATGGGCTGGAGCATTCTATTAGCAGTCCCTGTTTCTTTAAGTCTTTGATTATGGGAATTAGCCCCTCCTTAACTCTGGCTTTAAAGGATATTGTTTTTGATGGGGAAACCAGGAGGGGTCCTTGAGATGAATTAGGACTGGGGCAGCTGTTCGTGCCCATCCCACAGTGTGTCCATCTGTCCACACTGTGGGGCCTACTTGTTCCTCTATTAGGGGCAAGCAAAAGTACTCTCCTGGGGGTAAAAGGAGCTGTACCCCAAATTTAGATAGAAGGTCTTGCCCTACCAGAGGAGTAGGGGTTTCTGGGACAATTAAAAAGGAGTGACAGAAATGGAAATCTCCCAGGAGCAGGCTAAAGGCTGAGTGAAATAAGGCTCTAGAGGCTGGCCTGATATGCCTCGAACAGTAATTTACTTGGAGGACCTGGGTCTGGGAGAGAAAGGAATAGCTGAGATGCTGACTCCAGTATCGATAAGGAGGCTGACCTTGTGCTTAACCTGGGGCTCCCCTGCTTTATGGTGCTTACAGAGCCTAGATGAGAGGCCCAGGGACCCATCATTGGGTGGGAGGTTCTGGCCTCAGTTCTCAGGGGCACTGGGGACAGTGTGCCTTCCAGTGTTTTCCCCGACAAATGGGGCAGGGTCCTGGAGGTAGCTTTCTTTGGGGGCACTCCCTCCTAAAATGGCCTGCCTGTCCACATTGAAAGCATGTCCTTTGGTTTGGACTTTGCCCTGGAGGAGCCTCTCTGAACGCTGCGATCAGAGCCTCCTGCGGCTTATCCTTTCTCTTTTCCTTTTCCAGGTCCTTCCTTTCTTTTTCTAAGTCCCTGTTATATAGTATACAGACGTGGCTACACAGACCAATTGGTCCAGAACTCTGCTCCCTTCAGTCACCAATTTCTGAAGTTTTTTACAGATGTCTGGTACTGTGTTAGAAATTTATCTTTTAGGATGATTTCCTCTTCCTGTGACTCCTGTACAATGTTGGTATGTTTTTGTTAAGCATCCTTAAGTCTCTGTAGGAAAGCTACTGGAGTTTCTAAGGGTCCTTGCTGTACAGTTGTGACTTGGGAGTAATTAAGAGGTTTTACCTTGACTCTCCTTAGACCCTCAAGAATGCAGTGGATGAAGTAGTTATGACTCCATTCATCCTTGTCATTTTTAGGGTCCCACTTAGGGTCATACTGAGGTACTGCCTGATCTCCTGTTGGAATTGGGAACTGAGGTTCCCTTTTAGGTATCCAATGTCTTTGTCTTTGTTCTCCCTCCCCCTCCTCCTCTGGAGACAGGGCTGTAGGGCCGCTTTTATCTAAGTGATAATTGTCTCCAGCTGTGACTGCCTGATCTAGTACCTGCTGTTTCTCCAGAGAAGTGAGGGTCTGAGATAGCAATAGCATTACATCTTTCCAGCTCAGTTCAAAGTTTTGGCTGACTTCTCTAAGTGCCTGGATGTACTGATGTGGGTTTTCTGTATAATTTCCTAAATCCCTTTTTATTTCTTTAAGTTCACCCACTCTAAAAGGAATGTGAGCACTATCCCCTCCAGGAATTAACTGCATGGGGTAGAGTCCTGGAGGACGATTTCTTGTGTGTGAGGTAGCTGGGTAAGGGGGAAGAGGTGGAGCTGATGAAGCATCAGATGGGTTCTTTGGTTCAAGGGAGTTTGGGGGCTTTTTGCAAAGGAATACCATGGTCTGGGTATCTAGCCTGCATTTGTTTAGCCATTCTGGGTGGTTTCTTAGGAAAAAGAACAGTTGAATATGTGGAACTTCGGTCCACTTTCCCTCCTTTTTTTACAGAACATATCTAATTGAAGAATGGTATTATAATTAATGCTCCCTCCTTCTGGCCATATTTCCTCATCTCCCAGAGGATACTGTGGCCCAGCCTGGGTGTAGTAAAACTTGAGTCACTTTTGCTGAAGACTTTCTGGATCAAGATCTTTCCAATGTTTTAATAAGCAGGCAAAGGGGGATCCTTCCTGGATCCTTGACGCTTGATTCCCCATCTAAAAAAAGGCAAACAAGGGAAAATTGGTCACCTTAACAGAGGTTTCTCCTTTTATCTAGGATTCCCCAGATGAGGAGAAACTCTAGTGGGAGAGGGCATCCCTCTCTCCCTTGCTCCTTCCACTGCTGCTTGTGGGCAAAGCTGTGGAGGATTTACAGATATCTCAGTTGCACCCACCCCCCTGAGATGATCTTTGACCAATCTCTCATCTATTTTGACTTGCCTGTTTGCCCTGCGACCCAGGGAGGCCTAGTTCTCTTCTACCAGCTGAATGCTTGTAATTAAAAAACAACTCTATCAAAGTAACCAAGAGGGCTTGCATGGCCAGAAGGAGGACCCCTTTAGAGGCATGGATGGGGACTCCTGATGAAGTAGACGTTTGTCCCCCTATATATCCTGTGAGGCATATATGCTTTTTATGAAAAGAGAGAGCGAGAGAGCATCTGGAGGCTTTTGCTTCAGTAGGGGGCAAAAATGGAGACCTGAGGTTTTTGCCTTTTAACAGTTTTTTCTTTCTTTCCCTGAGGGCAGGCTGCAGAACCTGTTTAACCAGTTAACCTGATATTTGACAAAGATAGTTAAGCCTAAATTGGAGACTATCACTTTCTGGTGCCTGTAGGGATTTTTCCCAAACTCCCTGAAGAAGCTTACTGCTATTTAGAGCAAAAGCCGGGAGGGGGACACTCATCCTGAACTGCTTGGGAAAGGGGAAGGAGAGGCTGAGGGTTTGGGAAAAAGAGTTTCCAGGCTCAATGCATGAGGGATTATTGATCATCCCTGCTGTCCAGGTCGATCCTGCCCAAAGGCAGTACTGGAGCACTGGAAGCAAGAGGTGACCTCCACTCTCAGGCCACGGAAACCATGAAGGAAGTGTAAGAGATCTGATTGTCTGTTTGCCATGGACATGGCTGGAGGGGTCTGAGACTTAGCCGCCTTTGGGGCCTCAGGGCGGGTCAGGAAGTTGCTTCTTCAGCTTTTGGGTGACACCGGGGAGTGCCCCGGCCAGAACACCTTTTGTGGTTGAAGACAAACTTTCCTTTCCACTGGCTGTTTTCAGACTTCCCCTTAAGCTGGTCAGATCTTGAAAGAGAGTTAGCGTTTAAGGAGAGGAAAAAAGAAAAAGCCTTGGTGCCCTGAAGTCGAGTTCTGCCCATGTAGCATTGGCAGTATGGCATAATCCCCCACCTGGCATCTGAGTTTCCTCAGATTGCCTGCCATACAGCTGTAGTCAGCTCAGAGCTTTTCCTCAGTTTCACAAGGAAGAAACCCTCCTTAACAAGACAGAGAGACGGGTTGACCTGAGAATTCCACCATAGCTAGGCCATTGTGGGGGGGTCTCTCCTGGAAAATAGACTCCACCAGAGTGCCAGACACTCATGGTCACATTCCTAGGCAGCCTTTCCCAGTTTGGCACAACCTATACTGACTTCAGGTGACAGATGGTCCCTTTGTGCGTCGCCAAATGTGATGCATGGACAACACGTGCAGGAATTTCAGGTGCTCAGGGTTCTTGAGCCTGCTCTGAGAATGAAAGCACAGACAGACTCTAACAGCAGAGGTCAGAAAGATTTTATTTGTAGAGAATTAAGTTGGAGAAAAAGGAAGAGAAAGACTGAATATTGGGGAATGCAGGGGGACCTGGAAACCGGTGATCCTGTGGGCCAGTGTGGGGAGTGGGCTTTATAGCCTATTTTTGTGTTGCCTGAGGATGGAGATGCCTTTCAGATGCAAACAGGCATTTCCTAGGGAGAAGTGTCTCCTTGACCTCCAGCGGTCTGTCCTTCAAATTCACAATGGAAAAAACCTTCATGAGCACTGGAAGTGTGACAAAAATTTCCATGAGTGCTCACTTGATCAGCACCAGAGTCCATGGTGGAGGAAGGCCTTATGAGGGTAGCTAATGTGGGAAATGCTTTAAATATAGAAAGTCCCATATTGTATACCAGAGACTCCACACCAGAGAAAGGCCTTATATGTGTATGGAATGTGGTAATTCCTTTAAGTGAAAAAATGGCCTTACTCTACACCAGGGAGTGTACACAGTAGAAAGGCCTTATGAGTGTACAGAGTGTGGGAAATCCTTTAAGCTAAGAATCTAATTTCACACCAGAGTGTCCACTCTGCAGAAAGGCCTTATGAGTGTAGAGAATGTGGGAAATCCTTTAAGCAAAAAAAGTACCCTTATTCTACATCAGGGAGTCCACACTGAAGAAAGGCCTTATGAATGTAAGGAATGTGGGAAATCCTTTAAACATAGACCATCCCTTATTGTACACCAGATACTCCACACTGGAGAAAGGCCTTATGAGGGTAGAGAATGTGGGAAATCCTTTAAACACACACTATCCCTTATCGTTCACCAGACTCCACACTGGAGAAAGGCCTTATGAGTATAGGGAATGTGTGAAATCCTATAAGAGAAGTGACCTTAATGAATACCAGAAAGTTCACACTGTAGAAAGGCCTTAGGAGTTTCTATATTTGAGAGCATTACAGAGCTGTTCTGTACCCTGCACAGCCTTGAACAGAAGGAAATAATTTCTCCACGGTCTTGGAGATGCCATTTACTTCTACAACATGCAATTTGGGCTGTGTGTGGGAGTAGGGCGGGAACTACAATACTTGCTAATTCAAGGCATCTGCATTTCTTTTCTTCTCTTTCCTGAGGGAAATCTTGGCATCCTGAATGATTTCAGCAACTTTATTCTGTTTTGGCATGCTCTTATGTTATGATACTATTATGACCAAATGTATTCAGTTCTGTATAACTGGAGACTTGCAAGGGAGGCTTAGCTTATTCGTGGATGATTTTGGGTTGACATGACAAATGCAGGTGATATTTGTACATAAAGTTGCTAATTGGTAACTGTCTGCTTCAGATCACTCAAGTTTCTGTAGTAATAAAGGCAGTTTTTCCACCTACCTTTAGTCTTGGTTGTTCTTGTAGCTGTATTTGGCAACATTAAATGCAATTGGGCTGTATGTATATGTGGTGATGGACAGTTGTAACCCTCAACCATATGTGCCTCAGAAGGTAGTGTATAGTATCAGATTGTGGTTTCTGTTACATTTTTGTGTAATGTGGAAGATCATCCATGAAGAAAAGGAGGACTTTCTGGTCCTAATTTGAGACCTGGAAGCTTCCATATCTTATGAAGTCAGAGGTCATCTGAGAAGTGGTCACATTTAATGCTGCCTGCATTGTCTCTGAACAGGATGAATTTATGCATTTTTATTCACATCAAATGGCACATAATGCCATGCACTTTTGAGACAGATCATTTCTCAAGATTATAGAAAGACCTGTATAGTCTTAAGGTCCATAATTCCACCACCTTCCAACAGGAGAACTCTAGATCAAGCCACGAACTCATGGGCCTTAGGAGCACATTATTGAACTAAACTATACCAACAGCTTGAGGATGCAAATATTGCAGTCAATATGAGATTGCTGAACATTATAATTACTGGGTATATTGTTACCATCAAATGCTCCCTGGCAGTGTGCAAGAAGAATTGAACACTTGGATGTGACAGTATACTTCCATCCATAGAACTTACACTTATTACACTGGGACATGGCATGTGATATTTAACCTGTTTAGACCCAGTTTCCTCATCTGTGTGATATAAATAATAACAACAGTGACCTCATTGTGTTATTGTATGGTTGAAAGATGATTAGTATCTGCAGAGATGGATAAATGTTCTAAATAGGTTCAAGCTGACATCTGTAATGCAAAGTAAATGAGTGTTAAGATGTTTCACCTCATTTTCAGAAGGCACTTTACCAAGAAACTTGTCAGATTTAAACTGAAAATATGTTGTGAGCTCCTTTACAAAGAGCATATAAAGATATACCTGCTTGCTTTCTTCATATCTGACAAAGTAGATTTTGTGCCCAAAATACAAGGGGATATATTATAGGTCACACATATTACTAAAGGGAAACTTTCACAAAGAATATATAACTATTGTAAATAAATCTGTACCAAAAGTTGGTGCACCCAGTTTCCTAAAATAAGCACTGATGAGTATAAAGGAACAGATACTAGCAAATAAAATAATGTCACTTCAATACCACACTCTCTTCAGTAGAATACTCATGGAAACAAGCAAATCAAAAAGGTACCTTAGATTTAGATGGCTTTATACATCAAATGGATTTAACAAACATCTATAAGATATTCCATTCAATAGATACAGATTACCCATTCTTCCCAGCAGCCTCTTCGAAAATGGTTCACAGTTTATGCCATTAAGCAAAATTTTAAAAATATATATTGAAATAATTTCTTGCATCTTACCAGATTATAATGGAATGAAATTAAAAACCAGTAACAAGAGACACTACATACTTGTAGATTGAACATGTGGTTTCTAATGACCTGTTGGTATCTGAAGAGATGAGGAAGTTAAAAAACCTGGCAGAATGAAATGAAAAGAAAACCTGAAGTTGAACAAAATCAAAATTAAAGAACAATCAACATGAGACTAAGTCTGGGAAAAAACGAATAAAACACAGGAATCAGTAAACACCTCTCAACATAACCCTAAATATAAATGGATTTAACTCTCCAATCAAAAGACACATATTGTCAGATTGGATTAAAAGCAGAATCCAACAATTGGTTTTCTCTAAGACAACAATCGGTTGTCTATAAGACACCTCACAACCAAAGACAAACTAAAAGTAAAAGGTTGAAAACACATTCACCAGGTATGTGGAAACTGAAAGCAAGGAGTAGCTCTTCTGATATTGGATAAAGCAGATTTTATGCAAAAATCAGTCAGAGACATAAAGAAGGTCACTACATAGTATAAAGAAAACAGTTCATCAGAAGATATAAGAATTCTAACACTGACCATTGGCACCCCCAATATTCACAAACACTTCTGAACTTAAAGGAACAGGTAGGATCAGATACAATAATTGTGAAATCTCAACACTCCACTCTGTTCAGTAAAACATCCAGAAAAAAATCAACAAAGATATCCTAGAAGGAGACAATACCAAAGACTAAATGGACTTAATGGATATTTATAGAATATTTCATCCTGTGAAGCAGATTACACATTTTTCTCAGCAGCCCATGGATCTTTTTTCTAAAATAGACCACACCATAGGTCATAAAGCAAACTTTAACAAATACAAAAAGATTGAAATAATCTCCTGTATCATAACAGACAATATGGAATAAAATAGGAAATAAATAGCAAGGAAAACGACAGAAACCATTCAAGCCAGGTAAAGATGCATCAAAGAGCTGGCTGCCAAGGGCCTGCCTGTAATCCTAGCTACTCAGGTGTCAGAGATCAGGAGGGTCACAATTCAAAGCCAGCCCAGGCAAATAATTCATGAGACCCTATCTTGAAAAACCCATCCTGAAGAAGGGCTGGTGGGGGGTCTCAAGGTGGAGGCTGAATTCAAAACCCAGTACCACAAAAAAGATAAAAGAAAGAAAGAAAGGAAGGGAGGGAGGGAGGAAGGGAAAGAAAGAAGAATGTTAACCAGGTGCCAGTGGCTCACACCTGTAATCCTATCTACTCAGAAGGCAGAGAGCAGGTGGATCATGGTTTGATGCATCCCAGGCAAATAGTTCAGGAGACCCTATCTTGAAAAAACTCATCACAAAAGAGGCTGGTAGAATGGCTCAAATGGTAAGATCATCTGCCTAGCAAGGCCCTGAGTTCAATCTCCAAGTGTCACCAAAAAAAAAAAAAAAAAAAAGGCAAGGTATAGGCCAATATCTCTGAAGAACATAAATTTGAAAATCCTCAATAAAATAGTTACTGACCAAGAATGTTTCATTCCAGGGATGCAAGGATGGTACAGCATTCACAAATCCATAAACATAATACTACCCATGAACAGAATCAAGGACAAAAACCACATCATCATAACAATGGAAGCAGAAAAGCCTTCAACAAAATGAAACATCCTTTCCTGATAAAAGCTATGAAGAAACTAGGAATAGAAGGCATATTCCTCAACATTATCAACATTATGACAAACCTATAGCCACCATAATTCTAAATGGAGAAAAAAACCCATTTCCTCTAAAATCAGGAATATGGAAAGGGTATCCACTCTCCTCACTCTCATTCAATACAGTGCTGGAATTTCTATCCAGAGCCATAGAACAGGAAAAATACCAGGAATCCAAATAGGGAAGGGGGAAGTCAAATTGTCTCTATTTGCAGATGATATGATCCTATATCTGAAAGACCATAAAAGCTCAACCAAAAATCTCTAGATATCATAAAACTTTTGGCAAAATAGCAGGACACAAAATATGCAAAAAATCAAGGGCATTTCTGTATACAAACACTGAACAGTCTGAGAAAGAAATCAGGAAAACAATACCATTCACAGTAATAGTTCCAAAAAATTAAACTACCTATGAATAAATTTAACTAAGGTGGTGATCAATCTATACAATGAAAAGTTCAAGTCACTAAATAAAGAAATTAATGAAGACATCAAGACATGGAAGGACATCTCATGCTCATGGATGAAAAAAAGTGTTGTAAAAATGACTATACTACTGAAAGCAATGTATATGTTCAATGCAGTCCCTACCAGATGATAGAAAGGTCAATCTTAAAGTTTATAGGGAAGCACCAAAAGGCCTCAAATACATAGAGCAATCCCAAGTCAAAGGAACAAAACTGGAAATATCACAATACCTGACTTCAAACTATTCTACAGAGCCATAGTGATAAAAAAAATACAGTCTGGTACTGGCACAAAAACAGTGTGAAGACCAGTGAAACAGAACAGAATGCCCTGACACAAACCCACACAACTACAACCATCTGATGTTTAACAAAGGTGCCCAAAATATATGTTGGAGAAAAGATAACCTCTCAACAAATAGTGCTGGAAAAACTGGATTTCTACTTGCAGAAGACTAAAACTAGATCCCAGTCTTTCACATTATAGTAACTCTCAATTCACAATGGATTTAAATCTTAACATCTGTAATATCTGAAACAGTGAAATTAATCTAGGAAAAACTGGGGAAGATACTGGACAACATAGGCATAGGCAATAAGTTTATGAGTGAGACTCCAATAGCACAGCCATTAAAGAAAGTATTGAAAAATAGGACTACATGAAAGTAAAAAGCTTCCGCATTGCAATGGAAGCAGTCCCCAGACTAAAGAAACACCCTTCTGAATGGGAGAGAACTCTTTGCCAGCCATACATCTGACAACGGGTTAATAACCAGAACATACAGGGAGCTCAAAAAAACCTACCTTTTAAAGAATCAACAACACACTGAATAAACGGATAAATGAGCTGAGCAGACAATTCTCAAAAGAAGCACAGACAGCTAATAAATATATTAAGAAATGATCACCATCCTTTGTCACAAAGGAAATGTAACTTAAACTGCATTGAGATTCCACCTCACCCCAGTCAAAGTGGGTATCATCAGTTACACAAACAACAACAAATTCTGGCAAGGACATGGGGGTAAAAGGAACACTGTGGGAATGCAAATTACTGGAACCACTGTGGAAAGCAATATAGAGATCCCTCATATATTCAAAGGGATGTGCTTCAGGCTATGATAGAGCCATTTGCACACCCATGTTTATTGCAGCACTATTTACAATAGCTAAGCTTTGGAAGCAACCCAGGTGCCCCACAACTGATGAATGATTTAAAAAACTGTGGTAAATCTACACAATGGAGTTTATTGTGCCATAAAGAGGAATTAAATTATGTTGTTTACAGGTAAATGGATGGAACTGGAGAACTTCATGTTAAAGTAAGCCAGGAACAAAAAAGCCAAAGGTTGCATGTTCTCCCTTATGTGGAAGATAGACTCATAAGTTAAATGTATATATAGATACATATATGATCATATGTACCTTTATACATATACACATATATGTATAGTAGGAGAGAAAACTGTAGTAGAGAATCTGAGAGGACTACAGGAGGTGTGAGATAAAAAAAATGGGGGAGAATGAAAAATACTGAAACAACCTATCTATATATGAATATAATATGCTGCACTGTAAGCTGCTGCCTATTAAGGGAGCATGATGATAGAGAATGAATAAGTAATGGGCGTTAATTTGATGAAAGCATGATATATACAGGCCTGAAGTACCAAGGAAAACTCCCTTGGATTATCACTATATACTTTTAAAAGAATTTAGGGCAGGATGAAAAAAATTGGTCATTTCCAGGAGGAGGTGGCTGGGCCCAAAGAAAGGGAGACTAAGGTGGAATATGGTGAATATATTTTGTATCCAAATATGAAAACAGAAGAATGAAACCTGTTGAAGTTATTCTAAGGGAGTGGGGGGAAATGATGGAACGGCTAAAACTAAATAGGATATATTGTAAGCACGTACGTAAATGTCATGGTGTACATCCCTGTACAATATTATATGCCACTAAAGTTTTTTAAAATATAAAAGTTTGCAAGAATCAAATGTAATGAACCACAACTTGTCACAACCTTTGGGATACAGCAAGCCCAATTATAAAAGGCAAAGTTAAAGCTACGACTCCCTCTATTAAAATTGCAAAGAGGTCTCAAATAGCCTAATGATGCAGCTCAAGGTCTTGGACAAACAAGAAAAAAGAAATGTTAACTTAGTAGATAGAAATACATAATATATTCATGGCAGAAATTAAAGAAAGGGAGACTAAAACAACCATAAGGTGAATGCAAAACAATGAGTTAATTCTATACAGATGTAATCAAGATTTAAATGACTTAGCCAAGGAAACTGCCACACACAAACAAGAGGAGACAGAATTGATAAAATCTGATGTGAAAGGGGGATATTTTGAAAACATATTCTAGGAAATTGGAGAAAGAAGAAAGCAAATTGGGGCTGATGGAGTGGCTCAAGCTTTAATAGTGCTTGCCTAGCAAGCATGACACCCTGATTTCAAACCCCAGTGCCACACACAAACAAAAAAAGAAAGCAAATGGATAAAATTTCAGACATATGACAAGTAAAAATTGAATGAACAAAATATAAACGTCTGAAACAGATCTTTCATTACTAATGAGGTGAGGCAGTAATAATCTCCCCACAAAAAATAGCCTAACACTGGACAGATTCTTCCAGGCTATTAAAGATCAACAATGCCCCTAAACTGTTCCATAAAAGAGAAAAGGAAGGAATGTTACCAAACTAATCATAGGAAGGTGGAAATGCCATGATATGAAAACTGCACAAGGACAAAACAACAACCAAGCAAATAGAGCAGTTTGTTTGATGACTCTAGACACAAATATACTCAAGAAAATACTTGGAAATCTAATTCAATAATTCATTAAAAAGATGATACATCACAGAATGTAAACTAGTACAACCACTATGGGGGTTCCTTAAAATACTAAAAATAGACTTAGTTTATGACTCCACCATTCCACTCCTGGGCACATATGCAAGGAGGGTAGATCAATATATAAGAGAGACACCTGCATGAAAATATTTATTGCAGCCCTCTTCATAACAGTAAACTGTGAGAACAGCCAAAGAGCTGTACAACTGATGAATGGATAAAGAAAAGGATATACCTGGCATGATGACAAGATGTTAATGGGACATGAATGTAAATGAGGGTCTGTTGGCAGGAGAGGGTGGGGGAAATGAAAGAATATGGAGGGGTAAAGAGAATTGAAGTGCTCTTCATACAAATATATGAGGACATAAGAGACACACCAACCACTGTTTGAAAAAGGTGACGGAAGGAGAGGGAAATAAAATGTAGGGGTGAATTTGTTCTAGGTATACTGTACACATGCATGGAGTTATCACAATGATATCTTCTCATATTGTTAATGCATGCTATTCCAAGATTAAAACACAGGGTTTGGGAATTTAGCTCAGTAGAATAGCACTTGCTTTGCACATGCAAGGCCCTGAGTTTGTCTCCAGCACTGAAACAAAAAGCAAACTTAAAATAAAAATTTGAGGAGGCAGAAATGGACTATCTGAAAGTATGTGTTCTAATTAAAGTAGAAAAAGAAAAAGATCAAATTGGCTTGAATCAAGGTATGCAAGTATGATTCAACACATACAAATCAATGAATGTACTACAACACATAAATAGAATCAAGGCCAAAAACCACATGATCATCTCAATAGATGCAGAGAAAGCTTTTGATAAAATTCAATATCCCTTCATGATAAAAGCCCTGGTGAAAATAAGAAAAAAGGACAACTCAATGTAATGAAGGCTATATGTCACAAACCCAAAGTCAACACTATATTAACTGAAAAACTGAAATCATTTTACCTAAAGTGAAGAATGAGACAAGGGTGTCCACTCTCCTATTCAATATAGTACTTGGATTCTTAGAGCAGTAAAGAAGGACAAAGAAATAAAAGAGCTACAAATAGGAAATGAAGAAATCAACTTACTCCAGTTTGTATTTGATACATTCTATATTTAAAAGACACCAAAGTTTCCACTAAAAACATGTATTATATACACTTGTGCAAGTAGCAGGATACAAATCAACATACATAATCCATATCTTCCTTTTTTGTGGTGGTACAGGGGGTAAACTCAGGGCATCACACTTGCTAGGCAGGCACTCTACCACTTATGCCACTCCACCCACCCCAAATCAATAATTTCTGTATGGCAATAACAAACATGGAAAAAGAAAAAAGGAAAACTATCCCATTCATGATAGATTAAAAAAAATTCCTAGGTGCTTTCTGAGTTTCTGCCTCACAGGTGCAAAGCCCTGAGTTCAAACCCCAGTCCTACTACCACCCCAAGAAATTTCCTAGGAATGTAGCAGAGAGAATTAAAAAAGAAACAGAAAAGTTTTGTTTTTATAATGTAGCAGGAGGAAGGGATGGCATAGCAGAGAGGTAAAACTTAAAGAATTGAAACATTAAGAAGGTCACGTAGCACTGGGAGAGGAGTAGCCAGCAGAGTTACATGCAACCATAGATGGGTTAAACCTTGCCTTTTGCTTGTGTAACCTGCTTGCAAGGGTATATAAGGAGAGGCCTCTTTTTTCTCAGGGCTCAGCCTTTGTACACAAGTCCGCTGAGTCTGTGCCGGCACAATAAAATGTTGCTTCCTGCTAAACTGCTTCAGTGTCCCATATCTCAGCTTGAGATTCCCGCAACAGGAATACCTAAACAAGGAGGTAAAATTCTACTATAATGAAAACTATAAAGTAGTAAAGAAAGAAATTGTAGAAGACAATAGCAGATGGAATGACTTCTCATGTTCATGGAGAGACAGAATAAAGGAATACGGCTTTATGACCAAAAATGATGTACACAGTAGTCATAGAAATATTTAAACCAACACAAAGCACCCAGAATATCCAAATCAATCCTGAGCAAAAAGAACTTTGCTGGAGGTTTCATAATACATTATTTCAAATTCTACTATAGAGACATAACCACAACAAAACCGAGCATAATAGTGGCATAAAAACAGACACATACACTAATGGACTAGAACACAGGAACCAAAAATAAGTACATGCTGACACAAGCAGTTTCTTTAACAAGTGGTCTGAGAAAACTGGAATTCTTCATGTAAAAGACTGAAACCAGATCACTGTCTCTCACTATGAACAAAAATCAACTTAAAGTAATATCAAAGACCTTAATATAAGCCCTAAAACTTTGAAACTAATCTTTGAAAACATAGAGAAATCACTGCAATCTATAAGAAGGGAACATCTTTTTGAGAAGGACTACAGTTCCTCAGGAAATGAAAACAAGGATTGACAAATGGGATTGTATCAAATTGATACAATTTCTATGTCTATCTGATGTAGCAACCAGGATTTTTCAAGCACCCCACTCCCACATTTAGGAGAGGTACTCAAACCAACTTCCTACAGATATAGGGCACATAACCTATCAGCAGTGGTCCTGGGTAACTCAGTTTTTAAAAGAATGGAGGAAAACACCAATATTACAAAGATGACTGGAAGGAGGTCTGACAGAACAGTACAATGGCCAAGTGACCAACAATGCCTGACAGGTGTAATGAAATGGCAGGAAAGAGAGGCATTATTAGACATATGGATCTAGGCAGGTATCCAGTCTGGGAGCAGGTAACCAAGGCAAGACTGATTAAGGACTGACAAACACCTTCGTTCCAAATTTGTACTTCTTAGTACTATCCCTGCTCTTCATGTATATATGTAATTCAGCACCAGACAAATAGATTACCAAGAAAATGGAAATTCAATCTAAATTGATCCCAGTGGACTGCCAGTCCCCACTGCCACAAGCACCCCCCATTCTCATCTGCATGCCTTGCTTCCTTGACACTGTTCTTACTTCAACCTCAGGCTCCAAGAATCACCTATGGATCGAAATATCCTTGGCCCTATCAACCTATTCATGTCCTCTCATTTGTCACAGACTTTTTCTCCCCAGTAATTCTCATTCTGCAACTCGCCTAAGTGGTCTTCCTCCTCAGACCCATTCACAGTAGCTTATGACCAACTTTCCCTAAACAAATACTTCCACAAGAAAAGGGCCACCTCTGCAGGAGGGCTGGTGGGCAGCAGGATGGAAGCTCCTGTAAAGACTGTGTAGAGAGTTAGAAGAGTACAGGCCTCCTCATGAGTAAATGCTATCTCACATTTATGGATCAGTGGAGAAACAGGTCATTACTCTGTCTGTAGAAAGGCCAAGAGCCTCTAGTGGGAAGTTTAATCTATGTTCACCTTCTCTCCCAGGACTCCAAGTTCACTGCCTCACTCATCTATCCCCTGCTCTCCCTCATGCCAAACTCTACTGCACAGGGGATAACAGATTCTAGTGCCAAAGATGCTTGCTCTCAGCTAATGGTAGCACTGATCTCTGTGTTGTTCCATACCAGCAAGGAGATGAACAGACATCATCTAAACTCAGAGTATGGTATTCAAACTCAGAGGAGTCTCACAAAGCTACTCCAGGGGAACCCAGACCATACTTGTAATAGGGTCCAATGCTACTTCACCATTTATTCATGTACTCAATACAGGACCCTAGGGACATCATTCCACAGGACTCCTCCACATTTCTGTAAGTCCTTGTATCACTCTCCGACAACACCCCATATTCCTAGGCACTTCCACCCACTGCCCAACTCCTAGGAACATCCCTAATCTTCCTACAGGTTATTCAAAGCAGGCATCTGGAATACAAAGGAAATGGAAATTCGATCTAAACTGATCCCAGTGCACTGTCAGTCCCTACTGCCACAAGCAGCCTCAGTACCTGGTCTGGATGCCTTTCAATCTGACTCTGTTCCTGTTTTAACCTCAGCCTCCAGAATCCAGCTATGGATCTGAAACATGCTTGGCACTACTCTGCGTATGGCGCCATTCATTTCTGCTCTCTAGCCACAGATTTTCTCCCTCCATACTCATTCTGAGACTAGCCTGAGTGGTCTTTCTCCTCAGGCCCATTCACAATAGCTTATGACCAACTTTTCCTAAACAAATACATCCGCCTCTTGGAAAACACCAGGTACATCAAGGCTCCCCACAAAATAGGTGAGTCTGAGGTGCAGTGAAAAGCAAAGATCTTGGCTTCAGCATCACGTTGCTCATTTACACCCAGACATTAGCATCCACACAGGTGCATCACCCATGGTATCATGACCACCACCCTACCAGATCGTCCTGTCCCCACACGCTTCAGTGTTCACATCTGCACACCATGTTTACGGTGCCCATCACCCACACCCGGGGGTCCTAGCTTGACCCTCAGTTCACCTCCCTTTCCTCAGCATTATGAGACTCTGCCGAATTTGGATTCCAGGCTATGAGTTTAGATGATGTCTGTCCATCTCGTTCTGCAGAACAACACGGGGTCAGTGCTGCCATCATTGGGAGCGGGCATTAGGGGTGGAGGAGCCTCCCCAACCTCATTTAGCAGCTTAAGAAATCTGGAGGCAGCGGGCTGGACCCCTGGCTCAAGTGGTAGCGACCCTGACTTGAAACAGAGAAGCCCTGAGTTCAAACCCCAAGGACCTCAAAAAAATTGGGGTATAGGTCAGTAGTAGAGCATTTTATTGCAGAAAGACGCCATTCAGGAGCCCCAACCCAGGTTCTATCACTCAGCGGGGCTGAGGACGATTTGGCAGAAAAATATGGCACTTACCTGATCCAGGTCCCTCTGAGCCGAAGGCACCATGGTATAACGCCGCTGCAGCTGGGACCCGAGCAAGCCCGGCACCACAGGTGTCCCTCGGACCAGCCGCGGTGCGCTGAGAACAACCAGGGGTACCCTGATTTGACTGCAAGTTCTTCCAGTCAAGAGAACCACACAACGTCAAAATTAGACAGTAGGATGAGATAGGAAGTCCCTCCCCAATCCGATGCCGCAAACCGGAAGTGACTGTTTTGAATGCTTACTGGCTCAGTTCCAGTTGTGTTCCTTAGAGAGCATTCTGGGTAACGTAGTAACGACAGTTTCATGGCGGAGCATTGGCGTGCTGCTGACCTGCAGCCCCTGGAACAAAATCTAAGACGACCCTTATGGGACCCCAGGAAAAGGTATATTCATCTTTTTTAGGTTAGCGTTGGCTGACACTTTTGCTTTTCTAAATCCCCCCTTAACGCGGTTTCTTGACGACTATAGCGTTTTCCGTCCCTGCATCACACTGGGTCCACAAGAAAAGGGTTGCCAGGGCCGCCTCTGCGGGAGGAGGGCTGGTGGGCGCTAGGGCGGTAGGTCCGGGAGGTCCCAACCAAGCCTGGGCTTGTGCAAGGGACTGAAGCCTGCGCATGCCGCGGGACTCATCTCTGAAGCCCAGGGCATGGCAGAGCACCAGGCAGGACGCCAGTATTTACCTCCTGAGGTGGGCATGTGGCCTCTGGGGCAAAGCTGGAGACAGCCTTAGGGACTCAACTCTGAGCCCAGTTCCCTGACTTGTGGTCCAGGATGCCACAATTCTTTCAAGGTAATCAAACGCTGCTCCTCTACCCTATCCTTCTTGGCCCTGAGTTATGCCCTTCCTCAGTCATTAGAGGTGCCATCTTGGATCGCACATGGCGCCTCATACTTAAAATATGTCTATTATTCCTTTCAAAGATTCTTGGTCTACTCAGAGAAAAGATTCAAGGACTGACAGAGAGGAAACTTAAACATAAGGAGGTTTTAGAAGCTAAAACTGGTCTTCAAAAACCAGACTTTGTTGTTTATTTAAGTTCAGGTAGCAATTTATTGGACAGACTGAGGAGAAATCAGTCTTTCAGTTTTGATGGGTAGCTTTGGTGCCCCAGTTTGCACATCTTCACCCAAAATGGGCATCCTGAAGGAGGATTGAGGCTCAGTACTAACTGAGCTCTTATAAAAATTAACACATGAAGGATGGACTTGCACTGATACATAAGATCTTCTCTGACTTGAAAGAAAAGGAATGTTGCAGAAGGGGTGTGAATGTAGAGGGAGGGACATGGAGAAATTAAAACAAAATTGGAATGAGGTCTTCATGGATGAAGTGAAGAGAGAAAAGGGGAAAAGGGAGAGGAAAAAATAAAATGTCATGAAATGTTTGGAGACAGAAAAGGATAACAGTTTTAATACACTCCTTCAGTTGAATTTTGTCTTAAAAATAAAAAGTAAATTAGAAAAACAATTTAGGATTATTAAAATATGCCAGAAATTCTGAACTTGATGGTACCTTTACTTCTAGGGAGCATAAACAGGGAGAACCTACCTAAAAGGGTAAAAAGAAAAGGAGCAACATTGACTGTTGCTAGTAGAAAAATAAACTGTTCCAAAAGGTTGGTGCAGTAAGCTTGGTCTGATACTGAGACAGTCATGAAGTGCTTATGTTTCCCTTACTAATGTCTGGTCAGATTATGCATCCATCTAATGATATGCTCACAGTGTGTGTGTGTGTGTGTGTGTGTGTGTGTGTGTGTGTGTAAACATCTTCAAAATGGTTCTTAAAATGCTGTAAGGTTAATATACTCAAGGTAACAAAAAATCAGGGTATTTAAAAGATCTCTGTTATAAAATGCTTAGACTTTTTACATATAAATATATAAATATCTTGAGAACAGTTCTTATTATAGAATCAATGTAAAATTATTACTCTGTTCTATTGCTACTTTTAAGAAAACAGGTTATCAAACTTATTTCAATCAGGTCTCAGTAAGATGCAGTCATTCAGGTGTTAACACTCTGGCTTAGACCAGAGGGGGGAAAAAAGAAGAAGGGGGGCCACAGCCTGCAACAAAAATCTTAGAATTGGGGTAAAGAAATGCCCTTCATATGTTTCATTCTGCCCTAGTTACAATCTGGGATTTAATTCTCTCTTATAATACAGGGGCCTATTAACAAATGGGCTTTCTATAAATTGTGTTTATACAAAAAATAACTTTAAGGTTGCTTTCTTTCTGTTTTTTCCCATACAAATATAAGGTTCTAAGTTAAAAGGCTTTATAAATTAATTTCAACAAGTAACATGATATTAAAGATATGATTTTAGGAGGTAAAAATATACGATGGAGAAATAGCAGCCTCTTCAACAAAAACTGCTGGGAAAACTGGTTAGCAGTCTGCAAAAAACTGAAACTAGATCCATATATACCACCCTGTACCAAGATTAACTCAAAATGGATCAAGGATCTTAATATCAGAACACAAACTCTAAAGTTGGTACAGAAAACATTAGGAAATACTCTGGAGTTAGTAGGTATAGGTAAGAACTTTCTGAACGAAACCCCAGCAGCACAGCAACTAAGAGATAGCATAGATAAATGGGGCCTCATAAAGCTAAAAAGCTTCTGTTCATCAAAAGAAATGGTCTCTAAACTGAAGAGAACAACCACAGAGTGGGAGAAAATATTTGCCAACTATACATCAGACAAAGGACTGATAACCAGAATATACAGGGAACTTAAAAAAAAACTAAATTCTCCCAAAACTAATGAACCAATAAAGAAATGGGAAAGTGAACTAAACAGAACTTTCTCAAAAGAAGAAATTCAAATGGCCAAAAAACACATGAAAAAATGCTCACCATCTCTAGCAATAAAGGAAATGCAAATTAAAACCACACTAAGATTCCACCTCACCCTTGTTAGAATAGCCATCATCAGCAACACCACCACCAATAGGTGTTGGCAAGGATGCGGGGAAAAAGGAACCCTCTTACACTATTGGTGGGAATGTAAACTAGTACAACCACTCTGGAAAAAAATGTGGAGGCTACTTAAAAAGTTAGACATTGATCTACCATTTGATCCAGCAATACAACTCTTGAGGATATACCCAAAAGACTGTGACACAGGTTACTCTAGAGGCACCTGCACACCCATGTTTATTGCGGCACTATTCACAATAGCCAAGTTATGGAAACAGCAAAGATGGCCCACCACTGATGAATGGATTAAGAAAATGTGGTATCTAGACACAATGGAATTTTATGCAGCCATGAAGAACGAAATGTTATCATTCGCTGGTAAATGGATGGAATTGGAGAACATCATGCTGAGTGAGGTTAGCCTGGACCAAAAGACCAAAAATCTTATGTTCTCCCTCATATGTGGACATTAGATTGAGGGCAAACACAACAATGGGATTGGACTTTGAGCACATGATAAAAGCAAGAGCACACAAGGGAGGGGTGAGGATAGGTAAGACACCTAAAAAATTAGCTAGCATTTGTTGCCCTTAATGCAGAGAAACTAAAGCAGATACCTTAAAAGCAACTGAGGCCAATAGGAAAAGGGGACCAGGAACTAGATAAAAGGTTAGATTAAAAAGAATTAACCTAGAAGGTAACACACACGCACAGGAAATCAATGTGAGTCAATGCCCTGTATAGCTATCCTTATCTCAACCAGCTCCTTATCTCAACCTTGTTCCTTCCTATTATGGCTTATACTCTCTCCACAACAAAATTAGAAATAAGGGCAAAATAGTTTCTGCTGGGTAATGAGGGGGTGGTGGGGAGAGGGAGGGGGTAGAGTGGGTGGTAAGTGAGGGGGTGGGGGCAGGGGGGAGAAATGACCAAAGCCTTGTATGCACATATGAATAATAAAAGAAAAAAATAAAGATATGATTTTAAAAAATAAAAGGATAAAAAATACTATTGGATAAAAAAAAGGGATAAAGACAAGCTTCCCCAGAGGATACAAAATAAGTTGTCATAAAGATAGAGTAAGTTGTCATAAAAGATGGAGCTTATAGATGCTTATGTAAGTGATTAAGTTAACTTAAATCTAAGAGTTACATTAAAGGTTTTATAAGGTCAAAATTTAATGTACTGATGTTAAATTAAAAACTTAATTCTCTGGTCTAAGCCAGAGTGTTAACCCCTGAATGCCTGCATCTTACTGAGACCTGATTGAAATAAGTTTGATAACCTGTTTTGTTAAAAGGCTATCTTTAAAATATTGTATTGTTCTTGATAACATTTACAAAAAATTGTCTAAAATGGTTTTTGTTTTGTCAAGATAACTGGCCAGGGAATTTTGGGTGTAACAGGTTAATCAACAAATTTGGCAAGAGAACAAGAGTTTATTGAAACACAGAAAAACAAGAGGCAGCTGAGCACAGGGAATACTGCTGCACTGATGTGAGAGTTAAAAAATTTACTTATGTAAAGCCAAAGTGCACCCTCAGATAGGATTAAAAAAAATAACTCAAGAAAAAAAAAAAACCAAGACACTTCACTGGAGGTCAAGACCTCTGATTTTTATTGGACTCAACAGAGTGAAGGTGTTAGTTCTACTTCTTCCACATGTTAGGAATCTTTGGCTTGGGATGTACAGATTGGGCCTGTTATTTTAGGGAGGGGTCCATTGATTACAGGTTGGTGGGATTCTGCTATATGTCATGAGCCATATGTTAATTCAACAATCTGGGATGTGATCCCTTATCAACATCTGAGCCATGATTCTTTTTTTTTATAATTTATTTTTTTATTATTCATATGTGCATACAATGCTTGGGTCATTTCTCCCCCCTGCCCCCACCCCCTCCCTTACCACCCACGCCACCCCCTCCATCTCTCCCCTAACCCCTCAATACCCAGCAGAAACTATTTTGTCCTATCTCTAATTTTGTTGAAGAGAGAGTATAAGCAATAATAGGAAGGAACAAGTGTTTTTGCTGGTTGAGATAAGGATAGCTATACAGGGAGTTGACTCACATTGATTTCCTGTGCGTGTGTGTTACCTTCTAGGTTACTTCTTTTTGATCTCACCTTTTCTCTAGTTCCTGGTCTCCTTTTCCTATTGGCCTCAGTTGCTTTTAAGGTATCTGCTTTAGTTTCTCTGCGTTAAGGGCAACAAATGCTAGCTAATTTTTTAGGTGTCTTACCTATCCTCACCCCTCCCTTGTGTGCTCTTGCTTTTATCATGTGCTCAAAGTCCAATCCCCTTGTTGTGTTCGCCCAAATTTTTTTTCAGAGTGGTTGTACTAGTTTACATTCCCACCAATAGTGTAAGAGGGTTCCTTTTCCCTCGCATCCTCGCCAACACCTGTTGTTGGTGGTGTTGCTGATGATGGCTATTCTAACAGGGGTGAGGTGGAATCTTAGTGTGGTTTTAATTTGCATTTCCTTTATTGCTAGAGATGGTGAGCATTTTTTCATGTGTTTTTTGGCCATTTGAATTTCTTCTTTTGAGAAAGTTCTGTTTAGTTCACTTTCCCATTTCTTTATTGGTTCATTAGTTTTGGGAGAATTTAGTTTTTTAAGTTCCCTATATATTCTGGTTATCAGTCCTTTGTCTGATGTATAGCTGGCAAATATTTTCTCCCACTCTGTGGTTGTTCTCTTCAGTTTAGAGATCATTTCTTTTGATGAACAGAAGCTTTTTAGCTTTATGAGGTCCCATTTATCTATGCTATCTCTTAGTTGCTGTGCTGCTGGGGTTTCGTGGAGAAAGTTCTTACCTATACCTACTAACTCCAGAGTATTTCCTACTGTTTTCTGTATCAACTTTAGAGTTTGTGTTCTGATATTAAGATCCTTGATCCATTTTGAGTTAATCTTGGTATAGGGTGATATACATGGATCTAGTTTCAGTTTTTTTCAGACTGCTAACTAGTTATCCAGCAGTTTTTGTTGAAGAGGCTGCTATTTCTCCATCGTATATTTTTAGCTCCTTTGTCAAAGACAAGTTGGTTATAGTTGTGTGGCTTCATATCTGGGTCCTCTGTTCTGTTCCACTGTTCTTCATGTCTGTTTTTGTGCCAGTACCATGCTGTTTTTATTGTTATTACTTTGTAATATAGTTTGAAGTCAGGTATTGTGATACCTCCTGCATTGTTCTTTTGACTGAGTATTGCCTTGGCTATTCGTGGCCTCTTGTGTTTCCATATAAATTTAATGGTAGATTTTTCGATCTCTTTAATGAATGTCATTGGAATTTTGATGGGAATTGCATTAAACATGTAGATTACTTTTGGGAGTATTGACATTTTTACTATGTTGATTCTACCAATCCATGAGCATGGGAGATCGCTCCACTTTCTATAGTCTTCCTCAATCTCTTTCTTCAGAAGTGTATAGTTTTCCTTGTAGAGGTCTTTCACATCTTTTGTTAGGTTTACACCTAGGTATTTGATTTTTTTGAGGCTATTGTAAATGGAATTGTTTTCATACATTCTTTTTCAGTTTGCTCATTGTTAGTGTATAGAAATGCTAATGATTTTTCTATGTTGATTTTATATCCTGCTACCTTTCTATAACTATTGATGATGTCTAGAAGCTTCTTAGTAGAGTTTTTTGGGTCTTTAAGGTATAGGATCATGTCATCTGCAAATAGGGATACTTTGACAGTTTCTTTACCTATTTGTATTCCTTTTATTCCTTCTTCTTGCCTAATTGCTCTGGCTAGAAATTCCAGTAGTATGTTGAATAGGAGTGGAGATAGTGGGCATCCTTGTCTGGTTCCTGATTTTAGAGGGAATGGTTTCAGTTTTTCTCCGTTAAGTATAATGCTGGCTGTAGGTTTGTCATATATAGCTTTTATAATGTTGAGGTACTTTCCTTCTATTCCTAGTTTTCTTAGAGCTTTTATCATGAAATAGTGTTGGATCTTATCAAAGGCTTTTTCTGCATCTATTGAGATGATCAAGTGGTTTTTGTCTTTGCTCTTGTTAATGTGGTTTATTACATTTATTGATTTCCGTATGTTGAACCACCCCTGCATCCCTGGGATGAAGCCTACTTGGTCGTGGTGAATAATCTTTTTTGATGTGTTGTTGAATTCGGTTTGCCATTATTTTGTTGAGGATTTTTGCGTCAATTTTCATTAAGGAGATTGGCCTATAGTTCTCCTTTTTGGAGGTGTCTTTGCCTGGTTTTGGGATAAGTGTACTACTGGCTTCATAAAATGTGTTTGGCAGTTTTCCTTCCCTTTCTATTTCGTGGAACAGTTTAAGGAGGGTTGGTATCAGTTCTTCTTTAAAGGTCTTATAGAATTCAGCAGAGAATCCATCAGGTCCTGGACTTTTCTTTTTGGGGAGACTCTTGATTGCTTCTTCAATTTCATTTTGTGTTATAGGTCTATTCAGGTGATTAATTTCCTCTTGGTTCAGTTTTGGATGATCATATGTCTCTAGTCCATTTCTTTAAGATTTTCAAATTTATTTGAATGTAGGTTCTCAACGTAGTCTGTGATGATTTCCTGGACTTCCATGGTTGTTATCTCCCCTTTTGCATTCCTGATTCTACTAATTTGGATTTTTTCTCCCCTCATTTTAGTCAGGTTTGCCAGGGGTCTATCGATCTTGTTTATTTTTTCAAAGAACCAACTTTTTGTTTCATTAATTCTTTGTATGTTTTTTTTTGGTTTCAATTTCGTTGATTTCAGCTCTTATTTTTATTTCTCTCCTATTTGTTTTGGGATTTTCTTGTTCTTGTTTTTCTAGGAGTTTGAGATGTATCATTAGGTCATTGATTTGGGATCTTTCAGTCTTTTTAATATATGCACTCATGGCTATAAACTTTCCTCTCAGGACTGCCTTAGCTGTGTCCCATATGTTCCGGTAGGTTGTGTTTTCATTTTCATTGATTTCCAGGAACTTTTTAATTTCCTCTTTTATTTCATCGATGATCCATTCTTCATTAAGTAATGAGTTATTTAGTTTCCAGCTGTTTCCATGTTTTTTGTCTTTACTTTTGTTGTTGAGTTCTACTTTTACTGCATTGTGATCAGATAGTATGCACGGTATAATTTCTATTTTCTTATATTTGCTGAGACTTGCCTTATGTCCTAGGATATGATCTATTTTGGAGAAGGTGCCATGGGCTGCTGAGAAGAATGTATATTGTGTAGAGGGTGGATGAAATGTTCCGTAGACATTAACTAGGTCCATTTGATCTATTGCATATTTTAGATCTTGGATTTCTTTATTGATTTTTTATTTGGATGACCTATCTATTGATGATAATGGGGTGTTAAAGTCTCCCACAACCACTGTGTTGGCGTTTACATATGCTTTTAGGTCTTTCAGGGTATGTTTGATGAAATTGGGTGTGTTGACATTGGGTGCATACAGGTTGATCATTATTATTTCCTTTTGGTCTATTGCCCTTTTTGTTAGTATGCAATGTCCTTCTTTATCTCATTTGATCAATGTAAGTTTGAAGTCTACTTTGTCAGAGATAAGTATTGCTACTCCTGCCTGTTTTCAGGGGCCATTGGCTTGGCAAATCTTCCAGCCTTTCATCCTAAGCCTATGCTTATTTCTGTCGGAGATGGGTCTCTTGTAAGCAACAAATTGTTGGATCTTCCTTTCTAATCCATTTCGTCAAGTGGTGCCTTTTGATGGGTGAATTAAGTCCGTTAACATTAAGTGTTAGTACTGATAGGTATGTGGTGATTCCTGTCATTTGTTGTCTTAGTTGTTTGATTGTATGTATCTAAATTGATGTTACTCTCTACTTTCTTGCTTTTTCTTTTCCTGTAGTTTGGTGCTGCCTGTCCTTTCATGATTATGATGGGTTTTACTTTCTGTGTGCAGAATACCTTGAAGAATCTTTCATAGTGGTGGCTTTGTGGTCACATATTGTTTTAGTTTCTCCTTATCATGGAAGACTTTTATTGCTCCATCTATTTTGAATGATAGTTTTGCTGGGTAGAGTATCCTGGGTTGAAATTATTTTCATTCATTGCCCAGAAAATCTCACCCCACACTCTTCTTGTTTTTAATGTTTCCTTTGAGAAGTCTGCTGTAATTTTGATGGGTTTACCTTTGTAAGCTATTTGTTTTTTTCTCTCTTACAGCCTTCAATATTCTTTCTCTATTTTCTGCGCTTGTGTTTTAATGATAATATGTCGTGGAGTAGTTCTATTTTGGTCAAGTCTGTTTGGTGTCCTGGAGGCCTCTTGCATCTCTATGGGAATATCTTTCTCTAGATTTGGGAAATTTTCTGTTATTATTTTGTTGAATATATTATGCAGTTATGCATTCCCTTTGCTTTCACCTCTTCTCCTTCTTCAATGCCCATGATTCTCAAGTTTGGTCTTTTGATGGAGTCCGTGAGTTCTTGAATTTTCTTTTCACAGGTCTTGAGTTGTTTAATTAATAGTTCTTCAGTTTTTCCTTTAATTACCCTTTCTTGTTCATGTTCTGAGATTCTGTCTTCTGTTTGTTCTATTCTTCTGGATTGGCCTTGTTTTGTTTTGCAGTTCTCTTTCGTTCTTTTTTTCTGAGGTTTTCCATATCCTGGTTCGTTTCCTCTTTAATGTTGTCTATTTTTGTCCTGAGTTCATTTATCTGTTTATTCATCATGTTCTCTGTTTCACTTTGGTGTTTATACAGTGCTTCTATGGTTTCCTTTATTTCTTCTTTTGCTTTTTCAAATTCTCTATTTTTATAGTCTTGGAATTTCTTGAGTGTCTCCTGTACATTTTGGTTGACCATATCCAGTATCATCTCTACAAAATTCTTATTGAGTACCTGTAGTATTTCTTCTTTTAGATTATTCTTGTGAGCTTCATTGGGTTCTTTGGCATAGTTTATCTTCATTTTGTTGGAGTCTGGATCTGAGTATCTGTTTTCTTCATTTCCCTCTGGTTCCTGTACTAATTTTTTGCTGTGGGGAGACTGGTTTCCCTGTTTTTTCTGTCTTCCTGTCATTGCCCTTGTGTTGTTATTGTCCCTGTACTGTGTGCAGTTAAGTATTTTCTGGCTTGTAATAATAGCACTAGTGATATTTAGAATGTAAGGGTGGGAGGAGATGGATAGGAAAGAATTTAAAGGAAAAGGGAAAAACAAATAAAGAAACAGAAAAAAAAAACCAATAGAAAGAAACAAAAAAAGTTTCAAAGAATAAAACAGGGAGAGACAGTGTACTAATCAACCATAAGATGAAAAGTCATTAGAGTAACAGAGAGAGGATTGAAAATAAAACATAAGAAGAATAAAAATAAGAATAAAAATAAAAAATAAGTAAATAGAAATATAGATAAATAAAATAAAATAAATAAAAAAATAAAAAAAATAAAAAATCTCCAAATTCAAGTGCAATAAAGTTTCAATGTTAATAATTTTGGTGTTCATCCCTCAGTCTCCAATCCTGGAGATGGTGCATCAGTTGTTGTTCTGTAGTTTTCTCATCAAAGGGGAAAAATAAAATAGGACAAAACCACACAAAGCAAAAAGAAAAAAGAAAAGAAAAGAAAAAAAAAAGCACCAAAGTGTCCCAAGTTCAAATGCAATACAGTTTCAGTAAGTTTTTCAGTATTCAGGTGTAGTTTGGTTGTTTTCTCTTCAAAGGTAGGAGGAGAGAAAAGAAAGAGTCTGTAGACAGTTCTGTGAATGGCTATCTGTAGCTGTGGCTTGCCTGCCCGCTGCTGTCAGCCTGCTGTTGCTGGAGGCTTTATTTATGCAGATCTTTGGGGTGAGCTTAGCATTCACCTGGCCCTGCAGGATTTGTTTACTCAGAGTTCTCCTGTGCATGAGCTGCTGCTACAAGCTTTCCCCTTTCCAAGCACACTGGGGGAGGAGACACTGCACCCGGTTTCTCAGGCGTGTGTGTTTGTTTACACCTCATGTGGGAAGTGGGTCTTCCCCGTCTCCTGTGGAGTTTTCCTCTCTCTGCCACTCTCACAAGCTTTCCCGCTCCTGGTTGCTGGGCATGTGCCTCCGCTCCCGCCCTCTCCGGTCAGGCCTGGCTTGTTTATTTACAGTTCTGTGAGGGATTCCCCTGCCCCCTTCAGCGCTCAGGGTGCCCCACCCTCTTTGCAACGTGTCTTTATTGTTCTTATTACTCAGTTTCTCTTTTTTTTCCTGGGTGGGGGGTTGGTCTGTCCAGGGGGCTATGCTGATCTGGCCCAGGGTTGTCTGTGGGAGTACTGCGTGCCACTTAGCTCACCTTGTCCACGTCTTCCCAAGCCGTCTGGGTGCCAGCATCTGGTGGTGACCCAGGCCCTCCTGATTTCTTTGTTCAACGTGAAGTGGAGATGCTCTGTGCAGGCTGGAGGTGTGGAGGGGTCAAAGTTTTGCCTCTTCTCAGTGGCCTTGCTTGTAAGGTGTGTCTCCAGCATCTCTCTAAGATTTCACTTTAGGAGGCAAGCTTTCTGCTTCCTCCCTCTAGCCACCATCTTGGAATCTCCCCCACAGACTAGGCTTTGGCTTTCACTTCCTTACAGATGGGTTCCTGAGAATGTTTCCCCCACCACAGTTAGCAAAAGTCTGGCCAAAGTCACCAGGCAAGTCCCAAGTCTCCTCATGGTGCTGAGTATGCACCAGGCCCACCAGGTATTTTTATGATCAATGTCTGTGTGGCCCATGGGTTATTCTGCCAGAACTCCCTCCAATCTTGCTTGTAATATTGTTTTTCTTTCCTCTGGTTTCTTGTGTGCTGAGTTGCCCAGGGTCTTTCCTGGTAGCTCACCAGCCCCGTCTCTGTGGAGTTGGTTGAGTTCCTCTCCTAAACTGTGAAAGTGGGGTACTGGAAAAAATCCTGGTTGGTAAATCAGATAGACATGGAAAGATGATCTCAGAAATGCTCAGTGCAATGAAGGGCACCTGGTGGAGGTCATGACATCTGGGCTGCTTTCCTATCAGGTGAGGAAACTGTTTTATGGTTTTAATGTCCTTGCTACAATGCACTGTGCACTAGCACTGTTCTGCAACAGTGACCATTATGAGGTGGAAATATATCATTAAATATTTCCCAAATGCAGTGGAGTTCTTTTGCCTGGCATTGACTCAAGCAGTCTTCAAAACAGCATGCACTGGTCACCAACTCACAACTTTTTAATGAATAAGATTGTGTGGTGAGTTTGGTAGATTTCATGGCTTTCATGGATAATAGTACCATGAAGTGGCAGTGCCTGAAGCTGTCTGCTGTGTCCTCCAGCTTATCTTCCTCTCATGTTTCTGGTAATGTTTGCAAGATTCTACTGGATCTTAAGAGGCCCAGTTGTGTGAAGGAACCCTTTCTACAAATTGAGCTGTGCCTCCACAATCTGAAATGTATTTTATGGTGTGGGGTGTGTAGATTGGTGATTACAGTGCATGCTTGCCACATGCAGTTCTTGTGTTTATCTCCAACCCCCCCCCAAATTTAATAATCTTTGGATATTTTCAATCTTATGGCTAGGCTCTGCTCCCACAGTGTCTACCTGTGTATTTCATCATCATTTCTCTTGTTGATGCAGAATAAGTGATAAAGAGGAATCGATGCTCAGTGTTTGTTTGGAAGAGATGTCACACTTTAATACTTTAATCTAAGATATGCCCTTACTGTACACCAGAGAGGCCACACTGCAGAAAGGCATTCAGAGTTTGTATATTTGGTGAGCATTATTAGAGTTGTTCTTCACATTCTGGACTCTGCAAAGCCTTGACCAGAAGGAAATAATTTCTGCACTGTTTTAGAGATGGCATTTACTTCTACCACCATGAACTTCAGGGGAAAAAACAAAACACAACAAAAAACTACCATGACATGCTAAGGCCAGGGAGACATGTGTGTTTCTTCTTTTCAGAATCCTTGGGGAAACTATCCTGTTTGCTGTGTGATCTTGCTATATTATGATACCTGTATGACCAAATGTACTGAGTTCTGATTAGCTAGAGGCTTGTAAGGAAGGCTTAGCTTCTTGTAGATTTTGGTATGATATGATACTTGTAGTTGATATTTCTATCATCAAGTCTCTAATTGGTACTGTCTTCCTGAGATTGCTAGGGTTTGTGCAGTAATAAAGGAATTATTTCTTGCATCTATCTTTAATTTTGATTGTTCTTTTAACTGAGTTAGGTCAAATTACATAGAATTCATCTGTGTATGTGAGGTGATGGACAGTTGTTTGGAACCATCAAGCCTATGTACCGCAGTAGGCAGTGTATAATGGCTGATAGTAGTTTCTGAGAGAGGTTTTGATTAATGTGGATGACTGCCAAAGATCACCCATAAAAGAATACTTTCTGCTCCTAATTTGTGAACTGGAAGCTTCCATATTTTATGAGTTCAATAGTCTCTGAGGAGTGTCACTTTTTAGGGTCTATTAGTTCAGAATAGTATGAATTTATGTGTTATGTTTTACATCAGATGTTACATAATCCCAAGCACTTTTGAGAGACATAATTTGTTAAGATGATAGAAGGTCTGTATTGTCCAATGTCCATTATTCCACCAATTAATAAGAAGACAACTCTGCAGAACAAGCCATGACCACATGGGTCTTTGGAGGACATTATGGAACTAACCTATACCACCAAGCATGAGGATTCAAATAGTGTACTCAACATGGGATTGCTGAACATTGCAAATACTCAGTGTAGTGCTAGCATCAAATGCTTCCTGGCAGTGTGGCACAGGAATTGAACACTTGAAAATGAGAGCATATTAACATCCTTAGAGTTTGTATATATTATATTGGAACATCTGACTTTTCACCTGTTTAGGACCCAGTTTCCTTAGCTATGTGGGCATGTTTGTGGCAAGTTGTCATAAGACATGGTGAATTGGCCTAAAGGAGGAGGACCACATAGGGTAGTCTCAGCATGAGAATTACTGGAGAAAATCTGTTTCTAGTGAGGGGACATGAGTAGCACTATAGGTGAATTAGGGCCAAGGATGTTTGAGATCCATATGTAGTTCTTGGAGGCCAAAGCAAAGACAGAGTCAGACAAAGAGACTAGATCACTGTTGGGAGCTGTTATGACAGTGTGGACTGGCAGTGTATTTTGGATTGTATTTACCTTTTCTTTGTACTGTGGAATTCTGGTGCTGAATAATAATGAGGGAGAGCAGGGTATGCATGAATGAGGCAGTGAACTTGTGTCTTCAGAGAGAAGGTAATTGTAGATTAAACTTCCCAGTATAGGCAGCTCTGCCTTTCCACAGCAGAGTGTTGGTCAGCTAACTCTCCACTGATGTATAATCACTAGATTGCAGTTCCTTATGAGCAGGCCTGAAGTGTTCTAACTCTTCACACAGCCTTCATGACAACATTCTCTGCTGGTGGAGCCTCAGGTGGAGGGTGGAGCTGCCTGTATGAAAAAAAGAAAACATTGAAATAAATTCTTGATTCTTACCAGAGAATACTGGTATGAAATTAAAAAGCAATAGCAAGAGAAACTATACAGTTACAGAATGAACACATGCTTTTGAATGATCTGTGGGTAACTGAAGAAATAAAGAAATTAAAAACTGGCAGAATGAAATGAAAAGAAAACCTGAAGTTGAATAAAATCAAAATTAAAGAACAATCAACATGAGACTCAATCTGGAAAAAAAAGCAATAGAAACACAGGAATCATAACCCTAAATGTAAATGGATTTAATTCTCCAATTAAAAGACACAGGTCATCCGATTAGATTAAAAAGCAAGATCCAACAATCTGTTTTCTATAAGAACCACACCTCACAACCAAAGAAAAAGTAAGAGTAAAATGTTGAGAACATTCACCAGCTCTGCCTTTGCACTACCAGAATGTTGAGCTGTTAACTCCACATTGATCCATAACTATGACATAGTATTAACTCATGAACAGGCCTCAAGATTTTTAACTCACCCCAAAGCCTTCATGACATCCTTGCCTGCTGATGGAGGAGCCTCAGTGGGAGAGTGGAGCTGCCTTTGTGAATCCGTACCTGTAGACCTGTGGAAGTCCTGAAAGTGAGTCAAGAGTGACCCCCTCAGGAGCAGCCTGGAAGGCAGGATTTTAGCAGTTGTGAAGAGCAAGTCAGTTGTAGGAACAGTTTTAGTGGAGGTATATAGCCATTGGATTTTCACCATCCTAACAGTATGAATCAATAATATGATTTAAAGAAAAAGTGTGAATGTTTCAAAGAAACACTAATAGAAACATGAACAGGGCAGGTGTCCATGCAGGTGTGAAACTCTGGAAAAAATTCCTGATGGAGACATGCAAAGGTAGTGGCTAGTGTCTGCCTTGGGGTATATCTGTGCTCTGTGGATTGCAATAACAAGGGAAATCCTAATCATACCATGATTGTGCTCTTAACAGCCTTGAAAGGTTATGTTGATCTGGATTTCAAGTACAGCACTGGGATGGGGGGTGGAGTCCATCACAAAAGCTGGTATGTGAGTGAAGAGGCCATGGGTATGTCCTAATAGTCAAGATGCTCTTACAGGTTACCAGTGCTTCCAAAGGATGAGGTCCATGAGCTGGAATCAGAGGCCTACAATAACTGCTGGGAGTTGGAACTTCAACTACAGATAGTCCTTTTATTCACTCAGCTTTTGATCTGGTAGAATTTTGTTATAACCCTTGAAGTCTCTGAGAAGTTACAGGTTACACAACTCTAGGGGTACAAATTATCACCTAGGATAGCCATTAGCCTTTGGTGGAAGGCAACTGGTACAGGGTTTAGAATGGAGGATAGCAGGTGAGGATGTTATGCCTGGTAAGACATATCAAGTACACCATTAGTGATTAGGGCCATGGGAGTCTAGGAATCAAATACAGTTCTTAGTGGCAAAACTTGATGCAAGGAGCATAGGCATTGTAGCCTTCGGATTAGACAGTGGGCACAAGTGTGTCCTATTTGTGACTCCCACACTGTGGATACTGTATGCCTACATGAATAGGGAGGGCAGAGAAGTACCTCTATGGTGGTAGAGGGTGGAAATTTCTGGGGGAGTATGTTTGAGAGAGCTGTGGTCCAAAATGTGACATGCATGTGGAGGAAGCATGTGGAATGCTGGTTCTGTGGACTTGCAATTGGTTTCACAAAACTGAAAGGTGAGCCCATATTAGGTTATTGCTGAGCAGTAATATTTGGAGGACAATTGTGCAATTGACAGACATGAGTGGATACTGCCCTATAAGCCAGTTTCAGGAGTTAGATTATATCTCCCTGCTCACCTGCATTAGTGCTGTTGGAGGACACATTGATCAAATATGCATAGAGGAGAGGGTGCCTCAGGAGCACTGGCATCTGGTATCCTCTCTGAGGTGGTGAAAGTGACACAAGGGGTAAACAGAGGATGGATGTAGGGGAATGGGTTGGATAAATGTGGAATCATTTTCAGGAGAGAAGCTGATCATAGATGTTCTGTTCTAAGCATGGCAGGCCTATGTGACCTTTGAGATGTGATCATTTCCTTCTCCCAGAAGGAATGGGAGTTCCTTAGTACAGCTCAGAGGTGCCTGTACATCCATGTGATGCTGTAGAACATTGCACTTAAACCTCCATAGCTAAAGTAATCACATTCATCTGTACTCTGCTCTGTGCTTACCTTCTTTTCCCCAGTAGCAGCTCTGCCTCCTCACTACTGGTGGTTGAACTCTGCTAACTTACCCACTTTTTTCTGTTTGTGTCTTGTGGTTGCTACTGCTGAGCTCTGTGCACTTTCTTGAGTAGCCCTAACAACTGGTGCTATTATGAGTTCAACTTACAAATTTGGGAGGATCATCTGTGACAGTCTTCTTAATCAAGTCTCTCTTGGTCACCTGCTTCCCGCTTGGGTGACTGCTTAGTTCTACATGACTACTTCTGTCCCTTTTTCCTGACTTCATACACCTGTGTAAGGATCACCAGGAACTGTCAACCTCAATGTCCACTTGGCCCATGAGCTATTCTGCTAGACCCCCTTCCAGTCTTCTTTGTTTTTTTTTTTTTTTTGCAAGTTTAGAATAATAGCTTGTTCACCACTCAATTCTGCCAAACACATTTTACACATTTTGGGAGAACCAGGATTTGAACTCAGGGCTTCATCCTTGCCAGGTTGGCACTCTACAACTTGAGCCACTCTGCCAACCCTTTTTTTGTGCTCAGTATTTTTGAGATAGAGTCTCACAAACTATTTGCCCTAGCTGCCCTTGAACTGTGATCCTCCTGATCCCTGCCTCCTGAGTAGCTAGGATTACAGGCATGAGACACCAGTTCTATTTTATACATTTTTAATTCTGATAAAATAAGTAGGTATTTAAATTATACAGATACATGCAAAGGCTCGGTAAAGTTTAGCAACTCCCCAGATTTGTGACCACTGAGTGAACAGTGGGCATTCTGTTAAACTTCCACCACCCCCATGAGGGAGTTCATGGTGGAGTATAAGGAGGTGGTGGCTTAGTGTTATTGATCACTTCTCAGAGTATATGGCCCATGATCCTTTCCTGTCCCCAGGACTGCTGCTGCAGGTCCATACTGCAGAGACCCCACTGCAATTGACATTTAACCGTTCTGCAGTGCAGAACATAGCTTTTTTTTTTTTTTGGTGGGACTGGGGTTTGAACTTAGAGCTTCACGTTAAGCAGGGGCCCCACTGCTTGAGCAACACCTCCAGTCCATGTATACACTGGTTATTTTGGAGGTAAGTCTTCAAACTTTTTGCCTGGGCTTCCCTCAAACTGCAATCCTCCCAATCTCAGCTTCCCAAGTAGCTAAGATTACAGGCAAGAGCCACTGGCACCCAGCCCATGGGCTGAAGGTAACAGTAGCAAGTAAGTCAGTCTTCCTTCTCATGGAGTTTACATTCTAGTGTGGTAAGCAATAAGTAAGCTAGCAAGCTAATTACAGACTGATGCTTTAGGCTTCCAAGGATGCCCTGTAGACATCTACGTTGAGATATTAAATAGGGAGTCAGTTATCAGTCTGGAACTCAGGGAAAGGTCCATGCTGGTAGTAGGATAATTGGTGAAGAAGTAAGGTAACTGTTGAGATACATAGGATGAGAATGAGCCAACTGAGGAAAGAGCATCCAAGACAAAAGAAACAGCAAGTTAGTGCAACAACCCAAGGATGGGAAGGGCCTGGCATATCTGAGAAAAATCAAGTGAAGCTGGAAATGCTAAGGGGAAAAATGGCATGAAGTGAAATTAGAAATGTGGCAGGAACTAAATTTAAGAATGTAATCTTGAAAGTAGTTAAATTAGGTTCTGTACCATGAGCAAAGGGAAAGCATGAAAATTTAAAGCATGGGTATGACATCTAATTTTTGTTTGGAATAACTTATTGGTAATATTTTACAAAGTGGGGTACTGGAAACATAATATTGACTGTGTTTGTTATATTTTTTTTTAATTTTTTTTTGAGTTTGTAATTTTATTCTTCTTCCACTTTTTTTCCTGTATGAAGGTAGATGTTCATTTAGAAATTTTTTTTTATTATTCATATGTGCATACAAGGCTTTGGTCATTTCTCCCCCCTGCCCCCACCCCGTCCCTTACCACCTACTCCACCCACTCCCTCTCCCCCCACCCCTCAATACCCAGCAGAAACTATTTTGCCCTTATTTCTAATTTTGTTGTAGAGAGAGTATAGCAATAATAGGAAGGAACAAGGGTTTTTGCTGGTTGAGATAACGATAGCTATACAGGGAGTTGACTCACATTAACTTCCTGTGCGTGTGTGTTACCTTCCAGGTTACTTCTTTTTGATCTCACCTTTTCTCTAGTTCCTGGTCTCCTTTTCCTATTGGCCTCAGTTGCTTTTAAGGTATCTGCTTTAGTTTCTCTGCATTAAGGGTAACAAATGCTAGGTAGTTTTTTAGGTGTCTTACCTATCCTCACCCCTCCCTTGTGTGCCCTCGCTTTTATCATGTGCTCAAAGTCCATCCCATTGTTGTGTTTGCCCTTGATCTAATGTCCACATATGAGGGAGAACATAGGATTTTTTGTCTTTTGGGCCAGGCTAAACTCACTCAGAATGATGTCCTCCAATTCCATCCATTTATCAGCGAATGATAACATTTTGTTCTTCTTCATGGCTGCATAAAATTCCATTGTGTATAGATACCACATTTTCTTAATCCATTCGTCAGTGGTGGGGCATCTTGGCTGTTTCCATAACTTGGCTACTGTGAATAGTGACGCAATAAACATGGGTGTGCAGGTGCCTCTGGAGTAACCTGTGTCACAGTCTTTTGGATATATCCCCAAGAGTGGTATTGCTGGATCAAATGATAGATCAATGTTTAGCGTTTTAAGTAGCCTCCAAATTTTTTTTCCAGAGTGGTTGTACTAGTTTTCATTCCCAACAACAGTGTAAGGGGGTTCCTTTTTCCCCGCATCCTCGCCAACACCTGTTGTTGGTGGTGTTGCTGATGATGGCTATTCTAACAGGGGTGAGGTGGAATCTTAGTGTAGTTTTACTTTGCATTTCCTTTATGGATAGAGATGGTGAGCATTTTTTCATGTGTTTTTTGGCCATTTGAATTTCTTCTTTTGAGAAAGTTCTGTTTAGTTCCCTTGCCCATTTCTTTATTCGTTCATTAGTTTTGGGAGAATTTAGTTTTTTAAGTTCCCTTTATATTCTGGTTATCAGTCCTTTGTCTGATGTATAGTTGGCAAATATTTTCTCCCACTCTGTGGTTGTTCTCTTCAGTTTAGAGACCATTTCTTTTGATGAACAGAAGCTTTTTAGTTTTATGAGGTCCCATTTATCTATGCTATCTCTTAGTTGCTGTGCTGCTGGGGTTTTGTTGAGAAAGTTCTTACCTATACCTACTAATTCCAGAATATTTTCTACTACTTCCTGTATCAACTTTAGAGTTTGTGGTCTGATATTAAGATCCTTGATCCACTTTGAGTTAATCTTGGTATAGCGTGATATACATGGATCTAGTTTCAGTTTTTTGAAGACTGCTAACCAGTTTACCCAGCAGTTTTTGTTGAAGAGGCTGCTATTTCTCCATCGTATATTTTTAGCTCCTTTGTCAAAGACAAGTTGGTTATAGTCTTGTGGCTTCATATCTGGGTCCTCTATTCTGTTCCACTGGTCTTCATGTCTGTTTTTGTGCCAGTACCATGCTGTTTTTATTGCTACTGCTTTGTAATATAGTTTGAAGTCAGGTATTGTGATACCTCCTGCATTGTTCTTTTGACTGAGTATTGCCTTGGCTATTCGTGGCTACCTGTGTTTCCATATAAATTTCACAGTAGATTTTTCGATCTCTTTAATGAATGTCATTGGAATTTTGATGGGAATTGCATTAAACATGTAGATTACTTTTGGGAGTATCGACATTTTTACTATGTTGATTCTACTAATCCATGAGCATGGGAGATCTCTCCACTTTCTATAGTCTTCCTCAATCTCTTTCTTCAGAAGTTTATAGTTTTCCTTGTAGAGGTCTTTCACATCTTTTGTTAGGTTTACACCTAGGTATTTGATTTTTTTTTAGGCTATTGTAAATGGAATTATCTTCATGTATTCTTTTTCAGTTTGCTCATTATTAGTGTATAGAAATGCTAATCATTTTTCTATGTTGATTTTATATCCTGCTACCTTGCTATAGCTATTGATGATGTCTAGAAGCTTCTTAGTAGAGTTTTTGGGTCTGTAAGGTATAGGATCATGTCATCTGCAAATAGGGATATTTTGACAGTTTCTTTACCTATTTGAATTCCTTTTATTCCTTCTTATTGCCTAATTGCTCTGGCTAGGAATTCCAGTACTATATTGAATAGGAGTGGAGCTAGTGGGCATCCTTGTCTGGTTCCTGATTTTAGAGGGAATGGTTTCAGTTTTTCTCCATTAAGCATAATGCTGGCTGTAGGTTTCTCACATATAGCTTTTATAATGTTGAGGTACTTTCCTTCTATTCCTAGTTTTCTTAGAGCTTTTATCATGAAATGGTGTTGGATCTTATCAAAGGCTTTTTCTGCATCTATTGAGATGATCAAGTGGTTTTTGTCTTTGCTTCTGTTAATGTGGTTTATTACGTTTATTGATTTTCGTATGTTGAACCACCCCTGCATCCCTGGGATGAAGCCTACTTGGTCGTGGTGAATAATCTTTTTTGATGTGTTGTTGAATTCAGTTTGCCATTATTTTGTTGAGGATTTTTGCGTCAAATTTCATTAAGGAGATTGGCCTATAGTTCTCCTTTTTGGAGGTGTCTTTGCCTGGTTTTGGGATAAGTGTACTACTGGCTTCATAAAATGTGTTTGGCAGTTTTCCTTCCCTTTCTATTTCGTGGAACAGTTTAAGGAGGGTTGGTATCAGTTCTTCTTTAAAGGTGTGATAGAATTCAGCAGAGAATCCATCAGGTCTGGACTTTTCTTTTTGGGGAGACTCTTGATTGCTGCTTCAATTTCATTTTGTGTTATAGGTCTATTCAGGTGATTAATTTCCTCTTGGTTCAGTTTTGGATGGTCATATGTATCTAGAAATCTGTCCATTTCTTTAAGATTTTCAAATTTATTTGAATATAGGTTCTCAAAGTAGTCTCTGATGATTTCCTGGACTTCCATGGTGTTTGTTGTTATTTCCCCTTTTGCATTCCTGATTCTACTAATTTGGGTTTTTTCTCTCCTCATTTTAGTCAGGTTTGCCAGGGGTCTATCGAGCTTGTTTATTTTTTCAAAGAACCAACTTTTTGTTTCATTAATTCTTTGTATGGTTTTTTTTTTGGTTTCAATTTCGTTGATTTCAGCTCTTAGTTTTATTATTTCTCTCCTTCTATTTGTTTTGGGATTTTCTTGTTCTTGTTTTTCTCGGAGTTTGAGATGTATCATTAGGTCATTGATTTGGGATCTCTCAGTCTTTTTAATATATGCACTCATGGCTATAAACTTTCCTCTCAGGACTGCCTTAGCTGTGTCCCATATGTTCCGGTAGGTTTTGTTTTCATTTTCACTGACTTCCAGGAACTTTTTAATTTCCTCTTTTATTTCATCGATGATCCATTCTTCATTAAGTAATGAGTTATTTAGTTTCCAGCTGTTTGTATGTTTTTTGTCTTTATTTTTGTTGTTGAATTTTAGTTTTACCGCATTGTGATCAGATAGTATGCATGGTATAATTTCTATTTTCATATATTTGCTGAGACTTGCCTTATGTCCTAGGATATGATCTATTTTAGAGAAGGTTCCATGGGCTGCTGAGAAGAATGTATATTGTGTAGAGGTTGTATGAAATGTTCTGTAGACATCTACTAGGTGCATTTGATTTATTGCATATTTTAGAGCTTGGATTTCTTTATTGATTTTTTGTTTGGATGACCTATCGATGATAATGGGGTGTTAAAGTCTCCCACAACCACTGTGTTGGCGTTTATATATGCTTTTAGGTCTTTCAGGGTATGTTTGATGAAATTGGGTGCATTGACATTGGGTGCATACAGGTTGATAATTGTTATTTCCTTTTGGTCTAGTTCCCCTTTTATTAGTATGGAATGTCCTTCTTTATCTCATTTGATCAATGTAGGTTTGAAGTCTACTTTGTCAGAGATAAGTATTGCTACTCCTGCCTGTTTTTGGGGGCCATTGGCTTGGTAAATCTTCTTCCAGCCTTTCATCCTAAGCCTATGCTTATTTCTGTTGGTGAGTTGGGTCTCTTGTAACCAAGAAATTGTTGGATCTTCCTTTTTAATCCATTTTGTGAAGTGGTGCCTTTTGATGGGTGAATTAAGTCCGTTAACATTAAGCGTTAGTACTGATAGGTATGTGGTGAATCCTGTCATTTAGTTGTCTTAGTTGTTTGAAGGTTTGATTGTGTGTACCTAAGTTGAGGTTACTCTCTACTGTCTTGCCTTTTTTTTATTTCCTGTGGTTTGGTTCTGCCTGTCCTTTCATGGTTAAGTTGGGTTTCACTTTCTGTGTGCAGAATCCCTTGAAGAATCCTTTGTAGTGGTGGCTTTGTGGTCACATATTGTTTTAGTTTCTGCTTATCATGGAAGACTTTTATTGCTCCATCTATTTTGAATGGTAGTTTTGCTGGGTAGAGTATCCTGGGGTTGAAGTTATTTTCATTCAGTGCCCGGAAGACCCCACCCCAAGCTCTTCTTTCTTTTAATGTTTCTGTTGAGAAGTCTGCTGTGATTTTGATGGGTTTACCTTTTTATGTTACTTGTTTTTTCTCCCTACAGCCTTCAATATTCTTTCCTTAGTTTCTGAACTTGTTGTTTTAATGATGATATGTCGTGGGGTAGTTTTATTTTGATCTGGTCTGTTTGGTGTCCTAGAGGCCTCTTGCATCTCTATGGGAATATCCTTCCCTAGATTTGTGGAATTTTCTGTTATTATTTTGTTAAATATATTACGCATTCCCTTCGCTTGCACCTCTTCTCCTTCTTCGATGCCCATGATTCTCAAGTTTCGTCTTCTGATGGAGTCAGTGAATTCTTGCATTTTCTTTTCACATGTCTTGAGTTGTTTAATTAACAGTTCTTCAGTTTTTCCTTTAATTACCATTTCATCTTCAAGTTCTGAGATTCTGTCTTCTGTTTGTTCTATTCTGCTGGATTGGCCTTCCGTTTTGTTTTGCAGTTCTGTTTCGTTTTTTCTGAGGTTTTCCATATCCTGGCTGTTTTCCTCTTTAATGTTGTCTCTTTTTGTCCTGAGTTCATTTGTCTGTTTATTCATCATGTTCTCTGTTTCACTTTGGTGTTTATACAGTGCTTCTATGGTTTCCTTTATTTCTTCTTTTGTTTTTTGAAATTCTCTATTTTTGTTGTCTTGGAATTTCTTGAGTGTCTCCTGTACATTTTGGTTGACCCTATCCAGTATCATCTCTATAAAATTCTCATTGAGTACCTGTAGTATGTCTTCTTTTAAATTATTCTTGTGGGCTTCATTGGGTCCTTTGGCATAGTTTATCTTCATTTTGTTGGAGTCTGGATCTGAGTATCTGTTTTCTTCATTCCCCTCTGGTTCCTGTACTAATTTTTTTCTGTGGGGAAATTGGTTTCCCTGTTTTTTCTGTCTTCCCATCATTGTCTTTGGTGTTGTTACTGTCCCTGTACTGTGTGCAATTAAGTATTTTCTAGCTTGTAATAATAACAATGGTAATATTTAGAATGGAAGGGTGAGCTGAGATGGAAAGCAAGAAGTTAAAGAAATGGGAAAAACAAATACACACACTGGAGGGAGAAAACAGAAGAAGGTGTCAGACAAGAAGATTTCAAAGGTATAAACAGGGAGCTTTAGTGTACTAATCGACAGTAAGCTGAACAGACATTAGAGAGACAGAGAGAGGATTGAAAGTCAAAAATAAAGAAAATAAAGGTATGAATAAAAATAAAAAATAAGTAAATGAAAGAAAAATCTATTTATAAAAATGTATTAAAATAAAATGAAAAAATAGAAAATTTTAAAAAACCAAGAAACCTCCAAGTTCAAATGCAGTGAAGTCTCAATCTCCAATCCTGGAGATGGTGCCTCAGATGTTGTTCTGTAGTTGTCTCATCAAAGGAGACGCATAAAGAAGAACAAAACTACACACACATGCACAAAAAAAACCCCACCAAGTGTCCCAAGTTCAAATGCAATACAGTTTCAGTAAGTTTTTCAGCTTGCAGGTGTAATTCGGTTGTTCTCTCATCAAAGGTAGGGAGACAAAGAAAAAAAGAAAAAAAAGTCTGGATACAGTTCTGAGAATGGGTATCTGCAACTATGGCTTGCTTGCCTGGTGTTGTCAGCCTGTTGTTGCTGGCGTTGTTATTTATGCAGATCTCTGGGGTGAGCTTAGCATTCACCTGGCCCTGCAGGCTTTGTTTGCTCAGATTTCTCCTGTGTGTGAGCCTTTGCTACAAGGTTTCCCCTTTCCAAGCACTGGGAAAGGTGACACTGCACCCATGTTCTCAGGCCTGCGTGTTTATTTACAGTTCATGTGGGAGGTGGGTCTTCCCCCCTCTCCTGTGCAGTTCTCCTCCCACCTCTGCCTTCACAAGCTTTCCTGCTCCTGTTTACTGGGTGGTGCTGCTGCTCCTGCCAGCCGCCATGTTTGTTTACAGTTCACTTGGGAAGTGGGTCTTCCCTCCTCTCCTGTGGAGTTTTCCTCCCTCCGCCACTCTCACAAGCTTTCCCGCTCCTGGTTGCTGGGCATGTGTCCCCGCTCCTGCCAGAGGCTCTCCGGCCCGCCCAGCTTGTTTATTTACAGTCCCGGGAAGGATTCCCTTCCCCCAATCTTCGGCGCTCAGTGTGCCCCACCCTCTTTCCTGTGTGTCTTATTTGTTCTTATTGCTTATTACTCAGTTTCTCTTTTTTTTCCCCGGGTGGAGGTCAGTCTGTCCAGGGGGCTTTGCTGCTCTGGCCCAGCCTTGTCTGTGGGAGTACCGCGGTACCGTGAAGCTCACCTGGTCCGCGTCTTCTCAAGCTGTCTGGGCGCCAGCGACTGGCGGCCCGGGGGCCCTCCTTGTTTCTCCGTTTAACGTGAAGTGGAGATTCTCTGCGCAGGCTGGAGGTGTGGAGGGGTCAAAGTTATGCCTCTTCTCAGTGATTATGCCTGCAAAGTGTGTCTCCAGTGTCTCTCCAAGATTTCACTACAGGAGGCTCACTTTCTGCTTCCTCCCTCTAGCCGCCATCTTGGAATCTTGTTATATTTTAAAACACTTGGGCAACTGAGAAGGACAGGCTATCTGTGCTTGTGCCGGAGTCACTGCTGGAGGTGAGGCGCCAGGGGCGGGTCTCGGGAACCCAGCGACAAGCCTCCATTCTCCCTGGGAGGAAGAGAGGTCCAGTCTTCTTTGTAATACTGTTTATCTTTCCTCTGGTCCCTTGTGTGCTGAGTATCCCCGGGCCACTGCTCACCTGCCCATCTCTCTGTAGTTAGTTGGTTTGTGTTCCTGTCCTAAACTGTGCAAATGGTGGGTGTTGGTAAAGTCCTGGTTGCTACATCCGATAAAGATGGAAACATGATCACAGAAATGCTTAATCCAATTGAGGGGCACCTCGTAGAGGTCATGACATCTGGACTGTTTTCCTATCAGATGAGGAAACTGGCTTAGTGTACTAGCTGCAATCCACTGCTCCTTCTGGAACGTTCTCAAACAGTGCCCCAACCTAATGATATCTGAGTTATGAACATATACTTAAATATTGCCCAAATGCAGTTTGAGTTGTTGAACTAGACCTGTACTCAGACAGTCTTTTTGTTTTATTTTGCTTTATTTGGTAGTATAAAGTTGTACCAGGTATACATTGTGATATTTATAATTATGCTTACAGTATATTAGTTAGATTCACCTGCTCCATTGTTCTCCTTTTTACCTCTCCCTTTTTCTTAGAGTGGCTTGAATAAGTCTCATTGTTCCATTTTCATGCATAATCAGTCTTTTTAAAAAATTTATTATATTGCTGTACTGGGGGTACGTTATGATATTTACAAAATTGCTTACTCTGGCAATCTGTTACAACATCTTCTTCTCACCAGGTGGCAAGTCCTTTTTTCTTTTTCTTTTTGGTACTAGGATTTGAACTCAAGGGTTACACCTTAAGCCACTCCATCAGCCTTTTTTTATGGTAGGTTTTTTCAAGATAGGGTCTTGTGAAGTATTTGCTTGGGCTGGCTTTGAACCGTGATCTCCTGATCTCTTCCTCTTGAGTAGCTAGGATTATAGGCATGAGCCATAGGTGTCTGGCAGCTGGCAAGTGTTTGCTGAATAAGATAGTGTGGTGAATCTGGGAGATTTCAATAGTAATAGTAGTATGAAGTGGCAGTGCTTGAAGGGTGTTCACTGCTTCTCCCTGTCCTCCAGCTCATTCTCGTTTCCTGTGTCTTTTTATGTTTGCAAGATTCTACTCTATAGGCCCAGTTCTATGAAGCAATCTCTTGGGGTTGTGAGGGACTGAGGGGGACAGACGATGGGGGCAATGTAAATAATGTACAATACAAGTCTAATTGGAATTGTCACTAAGAATCTCCCCCCGCCCCATATAATGAATATATCCTAATTTTAAAAAAAAGCAAATGGATAAATTTCTAGATACACTACCAGTGAAAATTGAACAAAGAGGATATAAACAACCTAAACAGATCTGTGATTGCTAATGAGATGACACAGTAATAGTCTCCTCACAAACAAGAGTCCAAGCCTAGGCAGATTCCCTCCTGCTTCCGACCAAGATATTAAAGAACAATGACGTTCCCTAAACTATTCCATAAAAAAGGGAGGAATGCTACCAAGCTAATCATAGGATGCCAGGATTACCCCAATATGAAAACTGCATAAGGACAAAACAAAACAAAAACCAATAGACCAATCTGTTTGATGCTTATAGATGCAAATGTCCTCAAGAAAATACTTGGAAACCTAATTCAATGGTACATTAAAAACATGATGTATCACAGAATGTAAACAATACAACCACTATGGAAATCATTATGGAGGTTCCTCAAAATACTAAAAATAGACTTACCTTAAGACTCCACCACCCACTCAGGACACATATCCAAAGGAAATGGAGTTCTGAAGAGGATTGAAATATACTACATATATCCATACGAAGAGATAATGAAACACACCATACACTTTGAAAAACGGGGGAAGAAGGAGATGGAAATACAATGTAGGTGGGTGAGTGGGTGAGCAGGTGAGCTTGTTCAAAGAACTCTATATGCTTCATGGAATTATCACGATTATATTATGTTAATTCAAAATTTAAGAAAATTTAACAAAGTAGAAATATGGTATCGTCAAAAGTTGAAAGAATCCATTTATAACAGGAGCTTAATTAAATGAAACAGTAAGAGAGAAAACACTGCACCATAAATAAGTTGGGTTGAATCAAGGTATGCAAGCATGATTCAACACATACAAACCAACAAATGTTATGCTGCATATGAATAAAATCAATGACAAAAATCACATCATCTCAATATATGCAGAAAAAGCTTTTGATAAAATTGAGCATCCCTTCATAATATAGTCCTGACAAAACTAAGAAAAAAGCACTATAACTCAACATAATGAAGGTTATATACCACAAACCTAAATCCAACATTAACTGTGGAAAAACTGAAATCATGTCCTCTAAAGTGAGAATGAGACTAGGGTGTCCAATCTGTCCAATTTGTCTTAGTCAATATAGTGCTTGAATTCTTAGCCAGAGCAGTAAAGCATGACAAAGAAATGAAAGAAATACAAACAAGAAAATATGCAGTCAACTTGTCCCTGTGTGCACATTATATCTTCCTATATTTAAAAGACACTGAAGTCTCATTTGAAAACTTTTGTATGATATACACTGTGCAAACACAAATCAACGTAACGGCAGTAACAAACGTGAAGAAAGAAATGAAGAAAACAATCCCATTCACAAGAGGTTCAAACAAATTCCTAGGTGCTTTGCAAGTGCCTGCTTTACAAGCGCAAATCCCTGAGTTCAAACCCCAATCCCACCCCATAAGAAAAATTTCCTTGGAATAGCTAACCAAAGAGGTAAAATTCCTCTGTAATGAAAACTATAATACCCTGAAGAAAGAAATTGCATAGGATGAAAAGACTTCAATGTTCCTAGATTGACAGAACTAATATTAAGAAAATGGCTTTATTACCAAAAGTGATCTACAGATTATTCGTAGAAATATTTAAATAAACCAACACAAAACACCCCAATATCCAAAGCCATCCTGAGCAAAAAGAACAATGATGGAGGTATCACAATACCTCATTTCAAGTTCTTCTATAGGGCAGTAATAACAATAAAACCCAGCTTGGTGATGGCCCAAAAGCAGACAAATAGACTAATGGAATAGAACACATGGCCTAGGAATAAACCCATGCTGATATAGGCACGTGGTTATTGACAATTTGGAGAAAAACACAATTAACAAATGGTGCTGAGAAAACTGGATTTCTTCATGGAGAAGAGTGAAACCAGATCACTATCTCTTACTATGCACAATAATCAATTCAGAATAACATCAAAGACCTTAATATAAACCCTAAAACTTTGAAACCACTAGTGGAAAACCCAGGGAATCACTTGACTATATGAGAAGGGAATGCCCTTTTCAGTAGGAGTCCAGTACCTCAGGAAATAAAGTGAATATTGATAAATGGGATTGGATTAAATTACAAAGCTTCTACACACCAAAGAAAAAATGTCCTCAATGAAGAGACAGCCTACAGAATGAGAGAAAACCCAAAACTACACTGAGATTGCGTTCACCCCAGACTCAGTGGCTATCATCAAGAAAATAAACAACAAATGCTGCTGAGGATGTGTAGGGAAAGAGTTACACTTATACCCCTATTGGACAGAATGTAAATTATTCTGGCCACTGTGGAAACCATCATGAAGGTTCCTCATAAAACTTGAAATAAATCTGCCCTATGATCAAGCATTCCACTTCCCAGTGAGTAGCAGAAGGAATCAAAGTCAGCATAGAATAGAGATAACTACACACAGATGTTTATCTCAGTCATATACACAATAGCCCAGTTATGGAACCATATATGTATTATATAATATATGTGGATGCCCACATACATGCACATGTCTATATGCATACAATGGACTATTTTTTATCTGGAAAGAAGAACAAAATTATGTCATTTTTAGGAAAATGGGTGGAACTGGATATAGTATTAAGTGAAACAAGCCAGATTCAGCAAGATAAATACCACATGCTTTCTGTAATATGTGGAAGCTAGTTTTAAAAAGAAAAGACTTAGAAGAGGGAGGGGACTATTTGGGAGGAGGGAAGAGACTGGAAAGAATAAGCATGGGGAAAAAAGAAGGTAATGGATGGGTGACTATGATTGTAGGACATTACTTATATGAAGATGTCATAATGGAAGCCATGATTTTATTAATTAACATGTAAGAATCAAAAAATGGTTTAAATGGTGGATATTCCTGTGGGTGAATGTGAACTCAATAAAAATGTTAAACACCATGACAGGCAGGAATAATCTCAGGACTGCAACTTTGGTTTGACATCTAAAAACCAGTCGATACAATGCACCATATCAGTAGAATGAAACACAGAGACCACATGGTCACCTCAATAGATTCATAAGATGCTTTTGAAACAATTCCATACTCTGTCATGATTAAGCAACTTGACACACTAAGTAAATCCGATAAAAGTCATCTATTAGAAACCATGGTTAACATCATACTTAATGCAGAAATACTGGATGCTTTCCCACTGACATCAGGAACAGGACAGACATGATTGCTGTCTCTACTTGTACTCAACATTTTAATGTTGGTTCTAACCAGGACAATTGGACAAGAAAAGGAAAAAAATAATACCATTCAAATTGGAAAGGAGAAAATAAAATTGTACTTGAAGGATAACATGATGTGACATATAGAAAATCTAAAGCAATCCATTAAATGGAGAATTAATAAAAAAGTTCAGCGTTTTAAGTCCAATAAGAAAGATCAATTCTATTTCTGTATCATAGCAAATAATCAAAAATTACATTGTTGATGTAATTCCACTGAAAGTATAGTTATATTTATAATAGAATAAAAATAAAATGCACAGTGATAAATTTAATAAGAGAAGTGGAAATTTCATATTATAAAAATTTAAAATACTGTTGGAAGAAATTTAAAGTTCTAAGTAAATGGGACCATTGTAAGTTCTGGATGGAAGACAGAATATTGTTCAGATTGCAATACTTCCTAATTTAATGTCCACGCTCCAGACAAACTCCATGAGAATCCCACCTCAATTCCTCATGAAACTGCAAAGAGAAATGGATCCTAAGATACACATAGAAATGCACAAGAATCAGAATACAACAAGAATTCTTTAAAAAGACAAATCTGAAAGACTCAAAATGTCAGTTGAAAACTTAGTGTATCTAACTTTTTCATCAATTTTGAGTTCACTTTTGTCTACTGTGTGAAGATGGTTCTAATTCTTGTGCATGTTAATATACAGTTGTGCCCACACTTGACCAGAGCATCCTATTCAGTGGCTGTTCTTGACACCTGTGTTTAATATCAACATACTGTAAATGCACAGCTTTATGTCTGAGCTTGTTATTCTCTTCCACTACTCTGTGTATCTAGTTTTATATTTTTCCCATGATGTATTGATTAACATTACTTTGTAGTACATTTTGAAATCCAAAAGGTTTCCCAGTTTGTCACTAGAGAATGGATACATTCAGAGGCACTTGGCATACCAGTCCTGTAAGATCCTCAGAAATCCTCATGCACCACAGGGCCCACCAGTCTCATCTGCACATCCACTTTCTTTCCTCTGCCTGGAAAGGACACAGTTCGTGTTACATTCTCCTACATTTGAATTTTCTTTGCCATCCTAGAAAAGCACACAGAACCTCCATAACAGCAAGCTACCTGCAAAAGACCACCTGATTCTATGCAGTCAAACAAGAGTGACAGCACCAATCAAGCCTGAGTCACATACTGGGGTGCAGCCACTCTCTAGCCATGGCTGGCAGCCACCATGCTGTCCAGGTGACTTGTCCTGGTGCCATTCATATCCTGCATAGCCCCCTCTCCTGCTGAGCCAGAATTGGTCTGTGTGGGCAACAGAAGAAGGCAGAAGTGATGGGATATGCATTCAAGGTCAAATGGGTCTCTGCCTCTGTGTCTTTAACTCTGTTTTGCTATCTGTCCTATTTTGTATCTTTGTCTCTGTGCATGTCTCTTCTCTGTTTCTTCTGTTTATGTGAATGTGTCTTTGCTCCTCTGTTTGTGTGTCTCTGTGTGCAGGTCTCCCTGTCTCTACATGTGTGTTTCTCTCTCCATCTGTGTTTCCCTAGTTCTTTGTCATCTCTGTCTCTTCCTATTTTTGTCTATCTTTGCCTCTCAGTGTCTTCCCCTGTGTCTGTCTGTCTCTTTGTGTCCTACCCTAGCTCTTTTTCTTTCTTTGTCTCTTTGTGCACATGACTGTTTTCTCTCTGTCTCCCTCTATTTCTGCATTTCTCTGTTATCGAGGGTGTGTGTGTCTGTCTCACTTTGTGTCTCTGTCTTTGTGTGTCTTTGTTTTGTGAGTCTCTGTGTACATGTGTCTTTTATGTGTCTCTGTGTTTGCTTGTCTATCTGTGTGTGTGTGTGTGTATGAGTCTCGTGACTTTTGCAGCCCTGTGCAGAGCACCTCAGGCCTCTGCAAGCAGCCTTATGAGTGGCTTGGCAGCCGATTCCAGGCCCTGTCACACCAAGGAAGCAGTTCAAGTGAGGTTTGATGAGAGACCCAGAGCTGGAACCATGAGGTTAAACGGCACTTGAAGTTCTGACCAAGAAATTTGGTGTTTATTGATTAAGTTACTCAAACTGAGGTGATTTACTACATAGCAGCAAATAACAAATAATCAGGTATAGTGATGCCTTCACCCAAGTCCAAGCTGGCTGAGACTGTGGGGGTGTGGAGCCTTGAGAGAATTTCCCAACATTGCTGAAATTGCCTGGAGAAAGAATACATCCCCATCTCACAGATAAGGAAACCGAGGCACAAAGTCATGAAAGCTTGTTCACAGCTAGTGAGTGGCAATGGCAAACTCAGTTTTTTAATACAAGAAAAGAAGGAAAAAGGTGATTATAGTATGGTGGCGCATGCCTGTAATCCCAGTGCCCAGAGCCTGAGTCAGGAGAATTGTGAATTTGAGGCCAGCCTCAGCTACAAAGCAAGACCCTGTCTGAAAAGAAAACAAAAAAATGTCAACAAAGCATAACCAAGAAAACCCAAAAACACAAAGAGAAAAGAAAAGAAAACCAAGATATAAGATAGGAAATGATTTAGATGACCTAGATTAAAAACCCAGATTATGGCAATGAAGAGCAGAAAATGTGGGTAGAAAAAAGAGAAAAATAATTTCATTCTTAAATTTGCAGAGGAAAGAGATTTACAAGTGTTATTCAAATGCTGAAGTAATCACTTCAAGAATTAAAAATAGGATGAGTCCTTTTTATTACTGGCTGTAACATATACTAACAAACAGGAGGAAAGAGATATCACATATCTTTAGATATCTTTATGACACAAGCCAGGTTAATCAATAAACATTGAATGTGAGCTAGAAGAGGTGCGTGAAGTTGGACTGCTTTATAGAGAAGCTGCCACAATTTCAGCATCAAGCAGAAGTCAAAGCACACTGTCGAAGGATACTACAGACTGCCATCTGCTTCTCCTCCATTATTTCTTTGTGACTGGTTAGTCTGGGCCAGAGTAGCAGAGATGGAAGAAGCATGGAAGACACTATAAAACAAAGCTTCCGCCATGGTGAAAGGTGAATTTTGGAATATACCTAAATATGCATATAGAGGGGGATCTGAGGTGAGTCTCCAAAGCTTGAAAAAGGCCTTTCCGACCTGGTGAGCACCCTTAATGATGGAACAAAGGGTTGCCTCCTGGCTACATCCTGACTGGCTGGCCAAACCTCTATCACCAGGAAAGGGTTTGTGGTGAGAAGGATCCCCAAAATGAGACAGGGAGGGAACTGTCAACTCAGTTACCTTCTAGGATGTGGGCTCTTGAATTCCATGACAAAAAGAATTTGGAACAGATTCACAAAGGGGGCCCATGGGTAAAGGCCAGTGAAGATTTGTTTGGTACAGCTAGGTAAGACAGGGAGAAATAGGAAGTTAAAAAGGAGTGCACTGGACACGCAGAGTTGTGACACTCTGGGTGGAAACACTAAGGCTCCTACACTGTTTAAAAAGACTGGTCAGAGAACACTGTTCTCAGTGGATATGATTCAGAATCCAGGCCATGAGCAAGGCTGGGCAACAATAAGGCAGCTGAATGGTCCCACCTCCTCCCAATCCAATGTCACTTAAATTACACCCACCATGGCCATCTCACCTGTTCTAATGGCATCCTATAGTTTCCCTTCTGGGACATCTATTGCATGAAGCAGCCATAAACCTGTTCACTGTGTACTACACCTGTCTCAGGCAAATGCTTTTCAAATTGTGATTCATGGGTCTTTAATGAGATACGAGTCAATGAACTGGGTTGTGATAACCAATTTTTGTTTTGTTTTGTTTTGTTTTTTAAAATTTCTCTTTTTGTGATAACCAATTATAAACAACAAAATTAAAAATCACAATAGTAAGTGGGAGGACCCTCCTGGCATCTGATTCTAGGTGCCAGTAGGAGAGACCATGGTCTCTCATTTTTAGTACTGCTTACATTTGGGGATGGATACTTCTTTGTCCTGAGCAGCATCCTGTATTTTGTAGGATGCTTAATAATACATCTGGCCTTTAAATGCCAAGAACATTGCTCTCTCTCAACCATAAAAACAACAAGTATTTTACAACATTGCTGAATTTCCCTGAAGACCACTGCTGTAGACTATTGGTTGCTTGGGAGCAAGAGACTAGTCTGTCATCAGTTCTCTATTCTGCCATCATAGAGATTGGGTCTGACAAAGCAGACACTGAAGACTTCTGGGTATAAGGAATAAAGAGTCAAAGTATACAGCTGTTAAAGTATAGGAAGTTTCTTCCTTCAGAGGAAAGGTAGAAAACCGTAAGAGTATACACGCAAGGTTTTTCAACTAATGGAGAGTTATTCCACTCTCCTTGGGCAGGAGGGGGAGAAGAAGTCATTATTATGCAAACAGTTGGGTCAGAAGTTTCCTAGAGGTTGTTGGGGGCAGTGAGCATCCGCTTTCCTCTGCAGGTCTCTGCATTGCCTACCTCCTTCACACCCCTGCGGCATCTCACACCACACAGTCTGATTTGGAGAGGTATCCACCTCTCACCTCGCTTGGCAAAGGGGAGCTTGACCACCTTCTCCTTTTCTCACTATTCAGGTGCAAGCATGTGATATATGTTCCTTCACTTGAAAACTCTGTGAGTTTTTTTTTTTTCAAGGATATGACACCCTCAAAAGGAAAGTAGCACAATCTAGATTGTGAATTTGGAATGATTGCAACAAGGATGTGGTGACTTTTTGATCACCTTGGCAGCGGTAGCCAGCTGTAATTGCTCTTGTTGGAAGACCACTATTTTGTGTTCTGGTGGCACAAATCTGTCATCCCAGATATACGGGTCACCATAGGTAGAAGGATAGCAGTCTGAGACAGGCTTTGTGTAAAAACACAATACTCTATCTGAAAGATAACTAAAGGAAAAAAGAGCTTGGGGCATAGCTCACGTGATAGAGCACCTGCCTAGCAATCATGAGGCCCTGAGCTCAAACCCAATTACTGCCAAAAAATTACCCAGGACATTCTTCACAGAATTCCAAAATTCACAGAAAAATTCAAAAATTCATATGGAAGCACAAGAGACCTAAAGCAATCATGAGCAAAAACAGCAATGCTGAATTTATCACAATATCAGACTTCAAATTATACTTCAAAACCCTAATAACAAAAACAACAAGATATTGGCATGTAAACAAACATGTAGACCAAACATTTAGAATATAACAAAAAACCCAGAAACAAATCCTTGCATCTTCAGCCATATGATTCTAGACAGTGGTGCCAGAAACATACATTGTAAAACAGTCTCTGAAGCAATAGTGTTGAGAAAACTTGTTATCCACATGCAGAAGACTGAAACTATTCCTAACTCTCACCCTGTACAAAAATCACCTTAAAATGAATCACTGACATTAATGTAAGACCCAAAACTTTGAAACTACTGGAGAAAATTACAGGGAAAATCTCTAAGATACTGGTGCAGGAAATAATTCCCTTGGAAGGACTTTAAAACTTGGGAAACAAAAACACAAATTGACAAGTAGGATCACATCAAACTAGAAAGCTCTGCACAGCTGGGCACCAGTGCCTCACACCTATATCCTTCCTACTCAGGAGGCAGGAAATCAGGAGCTCATGGTTCAGAGTCAGCCTGGGGAAATAGTTCACAAGACCCTATGTCGACAAAACCCAACACAAAACAGGATTTGTAGAGTGGCTCAAGTGGTAGAGCACCTGTTTAGCAAGTGTGAGGACCAGAATTCAAACCCCAGTACTGACCAAAATTTTTTAAAAAGAAGAAAGTATCTGCACAGAAAAGGAAACAATCAGCAGAAAAGAAATAGCCTATAGAACGTGGGGAAATCTTTGCTAGTTATTCCTCTAATAGAGAATTAAATTTCAAAATATATAGAGTTCATCACACAACAAAAAACAAAACCAAAACCAAACAAAACTAAAGAAAACAGCAGGGACTCCAATACAAAATGGTCAAGTGATAGGAGTAGATACTTCTCATAAGAAGAAATACAATGGTCAATAAAAACGTAAAATGCTCAGTATCTTTAGCCACTGGGAAAATTAAAAGGCAAAACTAAATGGAGATTCCATCTCACCCACAGAGGAATGGCCACTACAAAACAACAAACAAACAAATTCTCTTCGGAATTGGAGAAAAAGTAACACTTACGCAATTATGGTGGAATGTAATCTAGAGCAGCCACTGTCAAAATCATGAGGGAAGGTCCTCATAAAGATTAAAATAGAACTATGATATGATCAAGCAATACTACTCCTGGTCATGTACATGAAGGAATTAAGGCAGCACACAATGAAGACAGCAGAACACCAGTGTTTATAATGGTACTGTTCACAGCTGCCAAGTTATGGAATCAACCTATGTGCTCATCAGTGAACGAAAGGATAAGTAACATGAGGTATATATACACAATGGAGTATTACTCAGCCATAGAGAATACAATTATGTCATTTGCAGGAAATCACTGGATCATGAGTTCGCAGAAAGGAGCATTGCCTGCTTTCTCTCATATGGAGAAACTACAGGAAAAAGCAAGAAAGAAGACCTGACTATAGAAGAGGGACTATGAGGAAATGTAACAGCGTCTGAGGGGACAAAACGGGTGGTTTTATCAAATGGCCTGTTCCCAGAAAATACACTACAATGGTTCCAGATTCCTGGGCACTGCTTTCTGGTATTATTTCATAATAGATGAACACAAACCTCTCTCCCTGAAAGGAAGATTGTGGTTCTGGATTGACAGCCCCCAAAGCTACTTGAAAAAGACAGGTAATTCTTTCATGTGTAGTAGACTTGACTCAGGTTATTATCTCTTACCCAAACACGATCACTGATACTGCAGGTGACACTGTACACGTGATCAGTATATCTGAATTTGATATGTATGTGCACTTATCTCTAGACTTTTCATCTGGAGATGAAACGTGAGCTTGGAATGAAGCTGCCATCAGCATTTTGACTGCTGCCAACATGCATTCTCTGGAGCTTTTATCTTTACAACATAGATCCAGTGTTGTTCCAAATATGCCATTCTTCCCATAACAAGCCCATGTGCCCAAAGGAAGGCAACTCCATCCCCAGCCACAGTGGCTGCCCTCATGAACTAAAGGTGACATTCTCCATCAGAGAATTGTTCATAAATATAGCAACATGGCACCACTCCTAAGCAGGAAGCCAGGTCACATGACAGCATCCTATTCTCAAAGGCATCACAATCACTCAGAACATCTAGGCAAAGGGAACCCATAAGATCATAGGTTCCCAAACTTCCTTGACTCATACCATCCTTAGCATCTCAGTAATTATCTTCAGGTCACCCTTATTCCTTGTTTTATTTTGAGATGCATTTGCCCCAGTAACACCAACCACTGAAAATGTGGCTTTGCAAAGAGATTATGTCATTAGGAGGAATGTAGCTCAAGTTACACCTCTAGCCAGTGGCTCTTGCCATTCTGAAGATACTAATGTCCTTAACATCAGTGCATTGTGGGGGTGTAAGTGATTGCAATACATTATATGCACATATGAAAAGGTCATAATGAAATCCATTTAAAAATTTGTAAGACAGTTTAAAATGGGTGTATTGGAGGGCGTAAGAAAGAGTAATAGTGGGTAATACGATCTAAGTACATTACATGCACACGTCGAAACATCACAAACCCCTCACTTTCTAAAAATAAAATATAATAAAAATATTATAGAAAACAGGTACTCTCAATCACCTGGTATGACCATGCATTTTCAGGAATAAAGCATTTGTGGGATTACTCCAGCCTCTTTAGAGGACACGGTAAGCAGTCCAAGGCTTTCCAGATGTGTTTTGTCTCTTCATCCTTCAGGGCATTTTCTGCTAGGCTTAGGTGAGTCAACCTCTTTCTATCCTGAGAGACAAGGCAAGACTTCACAAGAGAGCTCTGTGAGGTTACAGTTCTCCAACCTGTGGGACAGAAACACACATGGGATTCAATTTAATTCATGGCCACAACTGGTTTTTCTTCAACTCGCTCTATAGGATAACCACTTCAGCCTGGTCTCTTCTGGAAGGATTGTCCTTCTCTTACAGCTTCCGAAATTTGTAGAAGAAAAAGAGGTAAGAATAATGGGTTGGGAATATAGGGACATAGTGGGATTAAGAGACCAACAGTGACTGAAGAATAAACATCAGATGTGGAGATGGCTCAGGAAGAGACAGAATGAAGAATGAATTTGTGTTGTTTGCAAGAAAATGGATGGAACCAGAGATCATCATATTAAGTGAGATAAGCCAAACTCAGACAAATATTGCATGTTTTCTCTCCTATGTGGAATCTTGTCCTTAAAAAATAAAAATAATAGGACATGATTATAAAAGGGGGAATGTACGGGAGGTGAGGGGACCAGTGGGGAGAACAAGTTTTTACTGAATAAGATTGTGTGGTGAGTTTGGAAGATTTTGTGGATAATAGCACCATGAAGTAGCAGTGCCTGAGGCTGTGTGCCACTCCTCCCTGTCTTCCAGCTCATATTCCTCTCATATTTCTGGTGATATCTGCAAGATTCTACTTGATCTTAGGAGGCCCGGTTCTGTGAAGCAACCCATTCTGCAAATTGAGCCCTGCTTCCACAACCTGAAACTATTTTTATGGTGTGGGTGTGTAGACTGGCGATACAGTGCATACCCACCACGTGCAGTTCTTGTGTTCATTCCCAGCACCCCCCAAAATTTCAAAATCTTTTGGACATTTTCAATTTTACAGCTTGGTTCTGCTCCCACCAGTATTGTGCATGTGCATTTCATTGTCACTTCTCTGATTTTAGGTTGTGGACATCGAGTAGGTGATTAGGAGGCATTGATGCACAGTGTTTGTCTGGAAGAGGTGTCACACTTGACTCCAAAGGCAGGTCCATACACTCAGAAGTCTCACCACTGTGACATCTGTGGCCCTGTCTTGAAAGGCATTTTGCACTTGGCTTCTCCACTTGTGCAGAAACTGTACATGATTAGAGCATGCACAAGCACTCCCCAGAAACATCACACTGCAGGGAACCCTTTGAAGAAGACACACCCGGGAGTTCATTTGAGAAGCTCTGTGACCTTTTTCTGTCAGGGAAATGGTTCAATTTATTGACCTTTGGAAAGATTTCCTAGCTCTTTTTGACCTTCTGCAGCTTTAGGTCATTCCTAATGGTGAGATACCAAAGAGTGTTGAGTTTGAGGACACATTTCACCATGGAAAAAGTTACAAGTTGGTTAATTGTAGCAAAGCTTTCAACCCTAAAAATATAGCTCTTTATAACCCAAGAGTCTGCAATGGAGAAAATCTTTATGAGCATAGGAGGTGAGAGAAAATTTTCCATGATGAGTGTTGACTTGGTCAGCACCAGAGGGCCTACAGCAGAGAAAGACCTTGTAAGTGTAGAGAATGTGGGAAACGTTTAAGCAAAGAAATTCTTTTATTGTGGACCAGATAGCCCACACTTTAGAAAGGCCTTTTGTATGCAGAGATGTGGGGAAATATTATCAGCAAAAAAAAAATCTCCTTATTGTACAACAGAGAGTCAACACTGGAGAAAGGCCTCAGGAGCTTGTATATGTGGTGAGGATCATAAGATCTGATCAACTCATTCTGGAGTCTGCAGGGCCTTGACCAGAGTGAAATCATTTCTGCATTATATTAGAGATGACATTTACCTCTACTACCATTCACTCATACTTCACGGAGAAATACTGGATGCTTTCCACTAACATCAGGAACAAGACAGACACAACTGCTGTCTCTACTGGTATTCAAGATTCTAATGTTGGTTCTGATCAAGACAATTAGACAAGAAAAGGAAAAAGATAATAAAAGTATTCAAATTGGAAAGAAGAAAGTAAAATTGTTCTTGAAGGATAATATGATATGGTATGTAGAAAATCTGAAGGGATCCATTAAATATAGTATTAATAATTGAGTTCAACATGAGGATAAGGCCAACAAGAAAGATCAGTTCTATTTCTGTACCTTGGTGAACAATCACAGATTAGACTGTTGATTTAGTGCCACTAAAAGTATAGTTCTATTTACAATAGAATAAAAATAAAATACATATATAAATTTAATCAGAGAAGTCATAAGTTCATATTATAGAAGTTTAAAATACTGCTGGGAGAAATAAAAGTTCTATGTAAATGGGATCATTGTAGGTTCCTGGATGGAAGACTGAATATTGTTTAGATTACAGTACTTCCCAATTTGATGTCCAGGTTCAAATAATCTCCATAAGAATTCCAGCTCAGTTTCTTGTGAAACTGCAAAGAATTGATTCAAAGATACAGATGGAAGTATACAGGAATCAGAAAACCAAAAGAATTCTTTAAAATGTCAAATTTGGAGGACTTAAAATGTCAGTTCAAAACTTAGCATATTTAAGTTTTAATCAATTTTTAATTAATTTATTTTGTCTATCGTGTGAAGTTTGGTGTAATTTCATTCTTGTGCATGTGAGTATACAGCTGTTGCAACACTGTTGACCACAGCATCCTCTCCTCAGTGGCTTTTGTTGACACCTGTGTTAAAGATCAGCAGACTGCAAATGCACAGATTTATTTCTGGGCTCACTATTCTCTTCCACTGCTCTCTTTATCTGTTTTTACATTATCCCCACGATATATTTATTAGCATTTTTTGTAGTATTATTTTAAATCAGAAAGGCCCACAGAACAGCCAGTGGTTTCCCAGTTTGTCATTAGAAATGGATACATCCAGAGGGTCACCTGGTCCATTTGCGTCCCCTATGGCTCTAGGCATACCAGTCCTGTGAGATCCTTAGGAAGCCCTCATGCACTGTAGGGCCCATCAGTCTCATCTGCACATCGACTCTGCCTCTTGCTTTCCTCTGCCTGGTAGGTCACAGGTGTGTTTTATTCTCTTACATTTGACTTTCCATTGTCATACTAGAAAAGCATGCAGGAGCTTCAGAAAAGGATTCTACCCCACAAGATACCACCTGGTCCCATGAAGTCGAACAAAACCAATAGAGCAGGGATCAGGCTTGAGTCAAATGCCATGATCCAGCCACTCTGTAGACATGGTTGGCAGCCACCATGCTGGCCAGGTGACTTTTCCTGCTGGCATTCATATCCTGCACAGCTCTCTCTCCTGCTGAGCCAGGGATGGGCTGTGTGGGCTACACAGCAAAGTGGAAGTGAGGGGTCTGCTTTCAAGTTCAAGTGACTGCCTCTCTGCCTCTGTCTCCTATGTTTGTATCTTTGTGCATGTCTCTTTTCTGTCTCTCTTCTGTACACATGAATGTGTGTGTCTCTCTCTGCCCCTCTGTGTGTCTCTGTGTGTATGTCTCCCTTTCTTTATATGTGTTTCACTCTCCGTGTCTATCTCTTTGTTATGTTTCTTCTTCTTTTTTTGTCTGTCTTTGTCTCTGTGTCTCCCCTTGAGTGCCTCTGTCTCTTTGTGTCTATGTCTTTCTCTATCTCTGTCTTTCCTTATCTCTGTGTGCATGTGACTTTGTTTATCTCTCTGGGTTAGTGTGTGTGTGTGTGTGTGTGTATTTCTGGCTGTCTGTCTCTGTGTGTGTCTCTATCTTCTTGTCTTTGTGTTTGTCTGCCTCTGTGTGTGTTTTTGAGTCTTATCACTGTTTCTGTATTGTCACAAGCATTCCTGTGCAGAGTACCTCAGGGCTCTGCCAGCAGTCTTGTGAGTGACTTGGCAGCTGATTCCAGGCCCCATCACACCCTGGCAAGTAGCTTAAATGAGGCTTGGTGAGAGACCCAGAGCTGGAACCATGCAGTTAAACAGGACTTGCAGTTCACACCAAGAAATCTGCTAAGTGTTTGCTGATTAAGTTACTCACACTGAGGTGATTTACTACATAGCACCAAATAACAAACAATCAGGTATGGTGATACTCTCCAGGCTGGCTGAGACTGTGGAGGTGTGGGGTGCCTCGAGTGAATTTTCCCACAATCCTGAAATTGACTGGAGGAAGAGTCCATCCCCATCTCACAGGTATGGAAACTGAGGCACAAATGCATGAAAACTTGTTCACAGCCATAAAGCTGGGGAATGGCAATAGCATACTCATATTTTCAAGACAAGAAAAGAAGGAAGAAGGTGGATATGGTGTAGTGGTGTGTGCATATAATCCCAGTGCTTAGCGGGTAAGTCAGTAGAATTGTGAGTTTGAGGCCAGCCTGGGCTACAAAGCAATACTCTGTCCCAAAACAAAACAAAAACCATAAAAAGCCAACAACCCATATACAGGAAAACCAAAAAACATGAAGGGAAAAGAAAGGAAAACAAAGAAGGTAGCAGACAAGAAATGTGTGTCATATTCTACTCAGGAGGTAGGGATCAGGAGTCTCATGGTTCAGAGCCAGCTTGGGCAAATAGTTCACAAAACCCTATGACAACAAAACTCGACACAAAACAGGATTGGTAGAGTGGCTCAAGTGATAGAGCATTAGTTTAGTAAGTGTGAGGACCTGAATTCAAACCTGAGTACTCAAAATATATAGAGTTCAACAAACAGCCATAAATAACTAAGGAAAAAAGCAAGGAATTCAATACAAAATGGGCAGGTGATACAAATGGACACTTCTCATAAGAAGAAATGCAGTGGTCAATAAACACATAAAAAGGCTCAGTACCTTTAGCCACCAGGAAAATGAATGTTCTCACGCAGGGCAGAACGGCTACTACAAAAAAAAAAAAAGAAAAAACCTGGAAATGGTCTTCAGGATGTGGAGGAAATGGAACCTATAAGCAATGTTGGTGGGGATGTAATTTTGTGCAGCCACTGTCAAAATCAGGAGGGAAGGTCCTCATAAAGCTAAAAATAGAGCTTTGATGTGATTGAGCAATACTACTCTGGAGGAATTAAGGCAGCACACAATGAAGACACCAGCACACCTGTGTGTATCATGGCACTGTTCACAGCAGCCAAGTTCTAGAATCAACCTAGGTGCTTGTCAATGAACGAAAGGATAAGTAACATGAGGTATATATAGACAATGGAGTATTACTCAGCCATAGAGAATAATACTATGTCATTTGCAGAAAATCAGTGGAACAGAACATCATGCTCACAGAAACTAGCCAAGCATAGTGAGACAAGCATTGCCTCTTTTCTCTCATGGGGAAACCCAAAAAAGAAGACCTGAATGTAGAAGAGAGACTATGTGGAAATGTAAAGGAGTCTGAGGGGAGAAAAGAGGTATTTCATCAAACGCCTGTTCCCAGAAAACACACTGCAATGGTCCAGATTCCTGGGTTCTGCCTTCTGGTATTATTTCGCTATGGAGTTTCACACAGATGAAGAAGAACCTCTCTCCCTGGAAGCAGGATTGTGGTTCTGGATTGCCAGTCCCCAGAGCTAACTGAAAAGAGATAGGTAATTCTTCCATGTGTAGACTTGACCCAGATTATTATCTCTTACCCAAACAGGACCACTGATACTGCAGGTAACACTGTACATTTGATCAATACATGATACTTGTAGCCCTGACAATCAAACAAGTTCATAGAAATATCTTGTTACAATTAACACATATCAAGCATACTAATTAATGGAATTTGCTGATTTTTCCTATATATGTATATGGTGCATTGGTTTTGTCCGTCTACCCTTCTCCCCTCAGACTCCTTTACATTTCCTCATAGTCTCTCTTCTGCATTCAGGTCATCTTTTTTTGCTGTTTCTTTTTTGTTTCCCTATATGAGAGAAAGCAGGCAATGCTTGTCTCTCTGTGCCTGCTTGTTTCTGTTAGCATGATGATCTCCTGTTCCAATGATTTCCTGCAAATGACATAATTTTATTCTCTGTGCCTGAATAATACTCCATTGTGTATTTATACCTCATGTTACTTATCCTTCTGTTCACTGACGAGCACCTAGGTGATTCTAGAACTTGGCTGCTGTGAACAGTGTCATGATAAACTCGGGTGTGCCGGTGTCTTCATTGTGTACTGCCTTAATTCCTTCATGTAAATGACCAGGAGTAGTATTGCTTGATTATATCACAGCTCTATTTTTAGCTTTATGAGGACCTTCCCTCCTGATTTTGATAATGGCTGCACCAAATTACATCCCCAGCAACACTGCTTCATGGTTCCTGTTCCTCCACACCCTGAAGAGCATTTGTTATTTTTTTTAGTGGCCATTCTTCAATGGATGGGATGGAATCTTGTCTTTCATTTTGTTTTGTCTTTTATTTTCCCAGTGGCTAAAGATACTGAGCATTTTTATGTGTTTATTGACCAATACATTTCTTCTTTGAGAAATGTCTGTTCATTTCACTTGACCATTTTGTATTGAATTCCTTGTTTTTTCATTAAGGAAATTTTTTTGGAGGTACTGCAGTTTGAACTCAGGGCCTCACACTTGCTAGGCAAGTGCTTTACCACTGAGCCATTCTGCCAGGCTCCTTGATTTTTTTCATAATTGTTTTTTGCTATGTTTGCTGAACTCTTTATATATTTTGAATATTAATTCTCTGTCAGGTGAATAGCTGGCAAAGATTATCCCACAATCTGTTGGGTGTCTCCTCTTTCTGTTGATTATTTTCTTTGCTGTGCAGAAACTTTTATTATTTTTTTAATGTGGTACTGGATGTTGAATTCAGGGCCTCACACTTGCTAGACAGGCACTCTACCACTTGAGCCACTCCACCAGACTTGCTTTGTGTTGGGTTTTGTCAAAATAGGGTCTGGTGTTCTATTTGCTCAGACTGGCTTTGAATCATGATACTCCTGATATCTACCTTGTGAGTAGCTAGGGTTGTAGCGTAGGCCAGTGGTGCCCACCTGTGCAAAAGCATTCTGTTTGATGTAGTCCTACTTGTCAATTTGTGCTTTTGTTTCCCAAGCTTTTAAAGTCCTTCCAAGGGATTTATTGCCTGTACCAATATCTTAAAGTGTTTTCCTTATAATTTACTCCAGTAGTTTCAAAGTTTCAGCTCTTACATTACGGTTGGTGATCCATTTTAAGTGGATTTTTGTACAGGGTGAGAGTTAGGAACAGTTTCAGTCTGCTACATGTGGATATCCAGTTTTCTCAACACTACTCTTGAAGAGGCTGTCTTTTCTCCAATGTATGTTTTTAGCATCATGGTCTAGAATTGTATGGATGAAGATGCATGGATTTATTTCTGGATTCTCTGTTGTATTCCATTGGTCTACATGTTTGTTTCCATAGCAATACCTCGTCGTTTTATTACTAGGGTTCTGTAGTATAATTTGAAGTCTGATGCTGTGGTAAATTCAGCATTGCTATTTTTGCTCATGATTGCTTTAGGTCTTTTGTGCTTCCATACGGATTTTGGAATTTTTTATATTTCTGTGAAAAATGTCCTTGGTAATTTTCTTGGTAGTAATGGAGTTTGAACTCAGGGCATTATGATTGCTAGACAGGTGCTCTACGATGTAAGCCTTCCCTTTAGTTATCTTTCAGTTGGGGTATTTTATTTTTACCCAAGGCCTGTCTCAGACTGCTATCCTTCTACCTATGGTGATCTGTGTCTCTGGATTATGTCTGGGAATCTTCTGCCACTCTTTTAGCTCTTAACCTGGGGAGTATAAGAGACCCTGAGTCCAAGGCTGTAATTCCAGGAACACTGAGTAAGGCACAGTGGCTTCCATTTGCTTGCAGCTCATGGAATGAGGGCTGAAAGGCTATCCGAGGCATAGATGTTAGAATGGGCAAATGCAGGAATATGAGGGTGAACTGTTTCCCTGGACTATGGGGTATTTTTCCAACTGGAGCTGAAACCTGGTTGTGGCTCTTGGGCTTGGAATGACTCATAGAAAACTTTTATTGTAGAGATGATGGTAGCACTGGGAGGTCTGGAAAGAGAAGCAAGGTCCTGATCCAGATGTTACCAGGCTCCACGTGACTAAAGCAAAGACAAGAGACTGTGGTGTGTTAGTGAGTAATTGGAAGGTTAGGGAGGAGGCTGCTGTAAAGGCCCAGATAATGTTTGATGGTGCTATGAGTAGTGTGGTTTGTGAAGAATTGGGAAATATGCAAGGTCCCTGGATGACTAGATTAACTTGGGCTTTCTGACATCATAGGACAGAATTATAACAATTTCATTTAAAGGTCTTAATTGGAGTTATTTCAGACTCAAGTGTCCAGCAGTACTTCATTCCATAAAATGGAGAGTTACAGTGGACTGGATTAAAGAATTTGATTTACATACAGAGAATAAAGAAAGAAAGCACAGACCAAACAACAGAATATCAGAACAGCCATTCCAAAGTTTCTTTCCTTGTCAAAGAAAAGGAAGACTAAATAGGGAATAATTGATTAATTAATATCATGTCATTCCAGGGTAATTTCTCTCTCTCTCTCTTTCTTTTTTGATGCTGGGGTTTGAGGTGCATCTGACATCTGAACCACACCTCCAGCTCAGGTCACTTCTTTATCTAAGGACCATATGAACAGAAATTGGCCTTTTTAAAAATTGGGATAACAACATATTTTCTGATTTTGAGGTTAAAGAAAAATGTGGATGTCAAATATGAACCCAAGTTTTCTTAATTTTTAGCAGTTGTGAAGAGAAAGCTAGTTGTAGAAACAATTTTAGTAGACATATCAAGATAATTAGATTTTCACCATGTTAAAAGTGTGGATGTTTCAAGGCAGCACTAATAGAAACATGAAGATGACAATTATCCTCAGAGGTGTTGTATTGAGGAGAAAATTCCTGACGGAGACATTCAAAAGGTGGTGGCCAGTGTTTGCCCTCGGGTGTATCTGTGCTTCTGTGGATTACGATAAATGGCAATCCTAATCATGAGATTCTTGTGCTCTTACCAGCCTGGAATGGATAGTCTGATCATGGTTTCAAGTGCAGCACTGGGGTGAGGTAGAGCCCATCACATAAACAGGTATGTGACAGAAGAGGCATTGGGCATGTTCTAGTAGTCAGTATGGTCTGGCAATTTACCAGTGCTTTCAAAGGATGAGGTCCATGAGCTGGAGTCTTTGGGCTACAGTAACTGCCGGGACATGGCACTGCAACCAGTTAGTCCTTTTATTACTCAGATAAAAGCTTGGTAGGATTTTGTTTTATCCCTTGGTGAGTCTGTGAAGTTTCACATTCCCTAAGTTTATGGGTCCAGGTTGTTACCTAGGAGAGCCATGTGCCTATGGTGGAAAGCAACTGGGACTGGATTTGGAATAGAGGATAGCAGTTAAGGCTGTTGTGACCAGAAAGAGACACAAAGGAAGTTGCTGAGTACTGCGCTGCTTTGGAGGGTATGGAGGTGACCCAGGCAGAGGCGGCATCTCTGGAGGTCCTGACTGAAGGACAGACATCCTGGAACTTATAGCCTTGCAAGAAGAGACAGAGCTGCCAGTTCAGATCCTGGCTGAATTTGTGAGGGACTCCCGGAAGGACAAACTGCTTTGCACCCAGCTTCAGGTAGTAGACTTCCTACAGAATTTTCTGACTCATGAGGCTACTGCCCAGGCCTGGATCCCTAGATTTCTGAGGACACAAACTGACAAAAGGCAATTGCAGCCAAGGAGCAGTAGAAAGACCTGAAGGCCACCTTTTAGGAGCATGTGGAGGCCATAAGTGCTGTGACCAAGGTCCTGTTCCAGGTGGAGGAGGCCCAAAGGAAGTGCACACAGCTCCCAGGAGGCCGTTGAGCAGCTCCAGGACAAGAACCAAGTGGCTAACGAGAAAATCAGAGCAGCCCAGAAGCAGTGGCAGTTTCTGGAAAAATATCTGCAGAGTCTGGCAGAGATTTCTGCAGAGGTAAAGGAGCATTAGACCACAACTCAGCAGGAGCTTGAGTGATTACATCAGGAACTTGGAACCCTGAAATAGCGGGAAGGACAGGCGCAGGATAAGCTACAAAGCACCAGACCTTCCTCCAGCTGCTGTATACACTACAGGGTAAGCCCCTGGTCCCTGAGGCTGAGGTTATGTGCCGAACTACCAGAGCAGCTGTCCCTTACCTGCATGTCCCTAACGGATGTATTGTGAATTCTTAAGTACAACCTGGTTTCTGACCATGATCTAGATTGGAGTAATCTCTGGATTCTTTTCAATTAAAACATCTGGCTCTCTCTGTTACCTGTTTGTTCATCTTCATGTGCTGGTGAGTCAAAAGCTATTAACATACCAAGAGCAGGACTGGTGTGAATGGGGAGGGTGTAGATGTCCTCGGTCCTCAAGGTTTGCTTGTCCAAATTCATATGAAGCAAAAATTCTGAGATTAATTCAATCAACAATGTTTTACGTAGGTGTATACACAGGAGAAGATAATTTTATTGACTGATCCAAATGTTTGTTTAGTGTTTTGTGTAAGGACCCTTGCTGTGAACCCAAGGAACTACACAGTGAGTTTATCTAATTCTGTTTTAAGATAGCCTGATGTTATATTCTTGATATCTTGTGCATTAACACGCACCTTGATTACTCTTCCTTTTTCATTTTATGATTGGCTTTCATGTTCTCTTTCATTGAGGTCTAGTGTTAAGGTGATTATTTCCTGCCTTCTATTTTGTTGTGCAGAGAAAAAGTACTACGTTTTATAAATTCTTATTATAATATGCATTTGGATTATTCTCAAACATTGAAGACTGAGAAAATACAGAAGAAAGATACATCCAGTACACCATTAGTATGAGGGCCATGGGACTCTGGGAATCAAAGTCAGTGTTTATTGGCAAAGACTGATGCAAGAAGCACAGGCCATGTAGCCTTTAGGTAGTTTGTGGGTTGCCTCTGTCACTGGGCACAGGTGTCCTATTTTCATAAAACATACTGAAGATACTGTATTATGAGGTGAATAGGGAAGGCAGTGAACTACCTGTATTATAGTGCTAGATGGTGGAAATGGGTGGGGGAGTGTGCGTGACAGAGGTATGGTTCAAAAAGTGATGACTACATGGGTGGAGAATGGGAAATGCCAGTCCTGTGGACTTGCTCTTGGTGACATGAAGCTGCAAGGTAAGCCTATATTTGGTTGTGTCTGAGCAGTAACACCTAGAGACACTTGTGTACTTGTCTGACATGAGGCGATATAGCCTGCCTGCCAGTCCTAGATGCTAGACTGTGTATCCCTGCTCACCTGCATTAGGGCTGTTGAAGGAAACATTGATCAAGTATGAATAGAGGACAGACTGCATCTCAGGAGATTGGGGCCTCATATCCACTCTGAGGTGCTGAGTGGGGGTTCATGGGTAAACAGAGGATAAATGCTGGGGAATCAGTTGACTTGCCTGGAATCACTCGTAGGGGAAAAGTTGATCACCGATGTTCTTTTCTATGCACATCAGGGCTGTACAACCTTGGAGGATGTGAGCATTTCCTTCTCCAAGGAGGAATGGGAGTTCCTTAGTTCGACTCAGAGGCGCCTGTACCTCCATGTGATGCTGGAGAACTTTGCACTTACAACCTCCATAGGTAAGTATGTCACACTTGGTCTTTCCTCATCTTCTTTTTCCCAGAACCAACTTTGCCTCTTCACTGCTAGTTGCTGGCCTTAGTTAACACTCCCCACATTTTTCATGGGTGTGTTGTGGTTGGTACAGCTGAGCCGTTTGTACTTCCCTGAGATGCCCTAGCAACTGTTGTTGTAATGAGTACAAGTACAGATTTGGAAGGAAGACGTGTATCAGTCAGCTTCACAGATGTTGCCTTGATTACCTGCTTCCTGACTGGGTGACTGCTTAGGTCTGTATCCTTTATTCTGCCCCCTTCTTCCTGATATTTCATTACCATCTCTGTCTGAGAATCACCAGGTGTGACAATAAATGACCACATGGCCTATGGGCCATTCTGCCAGAACTCCTTCCAGGCTTTTTTGTAATACTGTTTTCTGTTGTTTCTTTCCTCTGAATTCTTATGTGCTGAGTTGCCCTGGGCCATTGATGGTAGTTTACCTGCCCAGAATCTGAGTAGTTAGTTGTGATCCTCCTAAAGTGTGCCAGTGGGGTGGCGGAAAAATCCTGGTTGGTACATCAGATGGACAAGGAAAGATGACCTCCAAAATATTCAGTGCAGTTGAAGAGCTCCTGGTGGAGGTCATGACATCTGGACTGTTTTCCTGTTAGAATAGGAAACTGTCTAATGGCTTTAGTGTGCTTGCTGCAATCTTCTGTACACTTGGACCATTCTCCAACACTGACCAACACCAATACATTTTGATGTGTGACTATATCCTTGAATATTACCCAAATGCATTTGGAACTGTTTTGCTGTTTAATACAGTATGCACTTGTTGCCAACTGGCAAGATTTTACTGAATGAGAATGTGTAATGAATTTGTTACATTTCATGGCATTTCATGGACAATACCACCATGAAGTGGCAGTGCCTGAGCATGTTTCCCGTTCCTCCTTGTTCTCCAGCTCATCTTCATCTCCAATTTCTGGTGATATTTGCAAGATTCTAGTGGATCTTTAGAATCCCAGTTCTGTGAAGCCACTTCTTCTGCAAATTGAGGACTGCTTCCATATCCTGAAATAATTCTTAAGGTGTGTGGTATGTACATTGGTGATAAAGTGCACACCTACCATGGTACAGTTCTTGTGTTCATCCCAGCACCCCCCAAAATTTAATAATCTTTTGGACATTTTCAGTCTTAAGGCTTGGCTCTGCTCCCACCAGTGTATACATTGTTATTTCTCTGATTTTAGGTTGTGGACATCGAGTAAGTGATAAGGAGGCATCAATGCATGGTGTTTGTCTGGAAGAGGTGTCACACTTGATGACACCAAAGGCAGGTCCATCCACTCAGAAGTCTCACCACTGTGACATCTGTGGCCCTGTCTTGAAAGGCATTTTGCACCTGGCTTCTCCACTTGTGCAGAAGCTGTACATGACTAGAGCATGCATGAGCACTCCCCAGAAGCATCACACTGCAGGTGAAGAGGACACACTCAGGAGTCCATTTGAGAAGCACTGTAAATTTTTCTTGTCAGTGAAATGGTTCAATTTTACTGACATTTAGAAAGATTTCCTACCTCTTTTTTACCTTGTGCAGCTTCAGGTCATTCCTAATGGTGACAGACCAAACAGTGTTGAGTTTGAGGACACATTTCTCCATGGAAAAAGTTACTACAAGTTGGTTAACTGCAGCAAAGCTTTCAACCATTAAAATATAGCTTTTTATAACTCAAGAGTCTGTAATGGAGAAAATCTTTATGAGCATAGGAAGAGAAAAATTTCCATGATGAGTGCTGACTTGGTGAGCACCAGAGTGTCCAGAGCAAAGGAAGACCTTATGAGTGTAGAAAATGTGGGAAGTCCTATAAAAGAAGTGACCTTGCTGTATACCAACAAGTTCACACCAGTGAAAGGCCTTATGAGTGTAGAAAATGTGGGAAATCCCATAGATATGCAGACTATGTTATTGAACACAGAAAATCCACACCAGAGAAAGACCTTATGAGTGTAAAGAATGTGGAAAGGCCTTTAAACCTACAAAGTCCCTTATTGTACACCACATGGTCCACAATGGAGAAAGGACTTACAAGTGTAGAGGATGTGGGAAAGCCTGTAAATGAAAAAATGATCTTACTGTACAACAGGGAGTTCACACTGAAGAAAGGCCTTATGAGTGCAGAAAATGTGGAAAATTCTTTATGCAAAGAGATATACTTGAAAAAACACAAGAAAGACCACACTCACAAAAGGACTTAAGAGTGTAGAGAATGTGGGTAACTCTTTAAGTGCAGAAATGCTTTTATCGTACACCAGATAGTCCACATTTCAAAAAGGTCTTTTAGGTGTAGAGATTTTTGGAAATAGTATAAGCAAAAAATTCCCTTTATTGTACATCAGAGTGTCCACAGTGAAGGAAGACCTTAGGAGCTTGTACATGTGGTGAGGATTGTAAGAGTTGTTCTCCTCATTCTGGAGTCTGCAGGGCCTTGACCAGAGTGAAATTAGATTGTTGATTTAGTACCACTAAAAGTCTAGTACAATTTACAATAGAATAAAAATAAAATACAGACACAAATTTAATTAGAGAAGAGATAAGTTCATATTATAAAATTTAAAATACTGTTGAAAGAAATTAAAGTTTTAAGTAAATGGGACCCTTGCATCTTCCTGGATGGAATATGGAATATTGTCAAGATTGCAGTACTTCCTAATGTCCATGTTCACAATAAACTCCATGAGAATTCCAGTTCAGTTTCTTAACTGCAAATAATTGATTCAAAATGTCAAATTCAGAGGACTCAAAATGTCAGTTCAAAATTTAGTACATTTAGATTTTAATCAATTTTGAGTTTATGTTTGTCTATAGTGTGAAGTTGGGTGTAATTTCATTCTTGTGCATGTGAGCATACAGTTGTAGCAACACTGTTGACCAGAGTGTCCTCTCCTCAGAGGCTGTTCTTGACACCTGTGTTGTATAGCAACAGACTAAATGCACAGATTTATTTCTGAGATTGCTATTTTCTTCTATTATTCTCTGTATCTGTTTTTGTATTATTCCCACCATGTATTGATAACTGTTAGTTTGAGGTATATTTTGAAATCATAAGGGCCAAAGATCAGGCACTGGTTTTTCAGACTGCCACCAGGAATGGACATATACATAAGGTTGCCAGGTCCATTTGTGTCCCCTGTAGTACTAGATATCCCGGTCCTGTAAGATCTTCCAGAAGACCTTGTATACTGCTGGCCCATCAGTCTGGTCTGCAGTTCCATTCTGCCACTCACTTTCCTTTCCCTGGATAGGACACAGGTGTGTTTTATTCTCTTACATTTGACTTTCCATTGCCATCCAAGAAAATCATACAGAAGCTTCAGTACAAGGAGTTCAGAATAGGAGCAAGACACCACCTGGTCCCATGGAGTCGAACAAAACCAACAGAGTGCAGACACCAGAGGCCTCCACCAGCAGCCCGAGCCTGTGTCTGTGCACCTGTGTGTGTGCCCGCGTTTGCCTGTGTGTGTGGAGTGAAAAACAGGAAATAGCCTGTACCTCATCCTGTATGGCGGGAAGAAAACTACAAAGCAACTAAACAAATGAACAGTAAAGTGCTGATCAAAAGAGCAAGCACAGAGCAGAAGACGGCATTTATGTGAAATGGAAAGTAATGCAACTCTGTGCTGCCCTGTATTGGGAAGAATGTGTAGCAATACTGTCAATAAAATTAAAAACCTCTATCAACCCCACTGGAGATTTTCTTATGGGGAGTCAGTACAACCAGCGTGGAGAATAAAGTACTGATAATGGCTGATTTGGTCAGTTGGTAGTCGGTACACAGGGCTCATTACATTGATATATTCTGTAACTTAGGTATAAAAGTATACATTTATGTAGATATTTCTCTCCTTCCTCCCCTCCCACCTTTTCTCTCCCTCTCCCCCTTGCATCTTCCTCCTTCTGTAACCTCCCTCCTTCTCTCTCTACTGGACTTATTGAACTCTCTATATTATCACGTGACCCATGAGACTGATTTCTTGCAATATATGTACCTTCCTTGGGTTTGTAGCATATTGCATCCATTATGTTCAGTTATGGTGACTTTTTCTTAGTTTCTTTGGGACTTTTGTTTACATATGTATTTATTTTTGGTTGCGCTTGGGTTTGAACTCATGGCCTCACATTTGCTAGGCAGGTGCTGTTAGTGCTTGAGCACTCTGCCAGCCCTCATCAGGGTTTTATCATGAAGAGATGTTGAATTTTATCAAAAGCTTTCTCTGCATCTATTGAGATGATCATGTGATTTTTGTCCTTGGTTCTATTATGTGCAGTATTACATTTATTAGTTTGTATATATGGAATCATGCTCGCATACCTTGATTCAAGTCAAAATGATTGTGGTGTATCACCTTTTTCCTTTACTTTTTAATTACGCTCTTGTAATCAATGGATTCTTTTTACTTTCAAAGAGACCCTATTTCTATTTTGTTAAAATTTTATTCTACTTTTAAAATATCATACGTGAATAATATAATAACTGTGATAATTTCATATATACATAGTGCACTTTGAATAAGTTCATCCCTCCGTGATATTTCCCTCTCCCTCCTCCCTGGTTTTTCAAACAGTGTTTGCAGGGATTCATCATGTCTCCATAAATCCGTGTGTGTGTGTGTCGTCCGTGTGTGTGCGTGTGTGTGTCATCCGTGTGTGTGCGTGTGTGTTGTCCGTGTGTGTGTGTGTGTAGTAAAGCCTCTTCAGTCTTTAATTTCCTTTCCTTTTCTCCATGCTCTTCCTCCTGCTGAGCCCCCCAGACAGCCCCCCTTTTACATTCATGTCCCACTAATAGCATGTCATCATTTTAGGCATATATTTTCTTTTTCCATTCACCAAGTGTATGGCACCTTGGCTGTTCCCTGTTTGTCTTCTGTGAAGAGTGCTACAACAAACATGATCGTGCAAGTATCTTGTACACTGATTCACCCTCCTTTGGCTATGTGCCCAGGAGTGGTACTGTGGGGTCTTAAGGTAAATCTAGTTTTAGCATTTTGAGGAACTTCCATGCTGATTTCCATAGTGGTTGCACTCCTCTACATTCTGTGTTGTTTTCTCTTTTTAATGTATTACTGAATTAGGTTTCCAGGTAATTTTTAGCAGATATTTGCACTAGAGCCTTCAAATAAATTGTTCTTTTTGTTTTGTTAGTATCCAGTTTTCATAATGGAGTAGTCCTGGCTTCATATAGTTAGTTTGATACCACTTCTTCCTGTTCTTATGCAATAGTAGAGGAAGCACGGTTGTTCTTTAATAGCCAGAGAGAAATCAGGACGGAATCTGCCCAGTCTTCGGCTCTTGTTTATGGGGAGACTATTACTGCCTCACCTCATTAGTAATTAAACATCTGTTGTTTCTATCCCTTTCATGCAATATTGACTGGCCATGGGACTAGAAATGTACCCATTGGATTTCTTGATTCTCCAGTTTTTTGGAATATGTGTTCTCAAAATATCCTTCCTTGATGATTCTCTGGATTTCACTGGAACCTGCTACAATATCCCTCTTTCTCATGACATTTTATTAATTTTGTTCTCTTTTCTTGAGACAGACTCACTTGGCCTTCAGCATTTCAATCTTGATTATCTTTGTAAAGAATTAACTCTGCTTCGTGGTTTCTTTTTATGGTGCTTTTAGTCTCCCTTTCTTTATTTTCTGCCCTGATCTTTATTTCTTTCCATCTACTTAGTTGACATTTTTTCTTGTTTTTCTAGGACCCAGAGCTGCCTCATCAGGCTTTTGAGACTGCTCCAAATGATTAATATAGGGACTACTGGCTTCAGATTTCCCTTTTAAACTGTTTGCTGTATTCTAAAGGTGTTGGTAAGGTGTGTTTACATTTCATTTGATTCTGGCAAATTTTGAATCTCCCTGTTTTCTTCAATTACCCACTGATCATTCAAATGCATATTGTTCAATCTATAAATGACTGTGTAATTTCTTTTGCTGTTGGTTTTTAATTCCATTCCATTAAAATCTGGTGAGAATTAAGAAATTATTTCAATATTTTGTTCTTCTTAAATCTTGCTTTATGTCTTGAAATATGGCTATGGGGAGGAATGTGTAATCTGTAGCTATGCAACAGAATATCTTGTAGATGTCTGTTAAGTCCATTGACCCATAGAGCAGTCTAAATCTGAAGTTTACTTTTAGATTTGTTTGTTTGTTTGACCAACCGACTGATGAGAGTATGGTATTACAGTCAAACATTATTATTTTATCTGCTGCAATCTGTTCCTTTATGACCATTAGTGTTTATTTTAGAAAACTGAGCATACCAACTTTTGGTATATATACACACACACAATTGCTATATCTTCTTGGTGAAAATTTTCCTTCACAACTAGAAATTCCTGTTTTCCTTAATGGGAAGTCCTTGGCAGACATCCATATTGGGGAAAAACTAACAGAACTACTGCCTGCTATTATACCAGCCCACTGAGGCATGGATGGTTGAGGGTCCCCCAAAAAACTGTCCATCACCTCATATACATAGATCCTACTTCTCCATAATGTGACACAATACAGATAAAACAAACAAGATTAAAGGTCAATATAGAAAATAATGCCTTTATTAGTGCACAATCCTAAGTAATGTGAAGCAGAGTTAAAGGTAGTGACTTGATGGTACAAATATCAATTACAACTGTCATGGGAGATCAAAACCTTCCATGAAGAACCTAAGCCTTCCTTGCAAGCCTCCAGCTAAACCACCACTGTGTTCATTTGGCCATAAAGGAATCGTCACACAACAAGATCCCTCAGCAAACAAAATAAATGTGTCCTAATTGTATGTGCTACTCAAGATTTTCCTCAGAAGGGAATACAAGAGACCTGATGACTTGCCTTAACATGTCAGGATAGTTTTTCCCAGAGTGAAGGGAGTAGAGGGAAATGGCATCTCTAAGACAGGGTGGCAATGATTTCACTCTGCCCAAGGTCCTGTAGAGTCTACAATGTGCAGAGCAGCTCTTGTCATCCTCACCCCATGTGTAACTCATGGGGAATTTCACCCACTGGTTATCTGGAAGTATGAAGTTCCAGTTCAGACACATGAATCCCTGAGGCTCTCCAGTATGGATATACTGAACAAAACCATATTCTATTCAGGTCCAAGGCTGGTTCCAAGCAGGGACTTTGTGCTGCTAAGTAAGGTTGGCTCTTGGTCTGCAAGCTTTCCCAAATTTACTACCACAGTGGGGGCTGTGTGTACTGTCATACTTTTGATAAAGGAGATTCACATTGTGTGAAATATTTCCATCTTTTGCTACATTCATAAGGCCATTCTCAGGTGCGAACCCTGTCATATGCACTTAGAAGAGTTCGTTGGGTAAATCACTTGCCACACCAACCAGAATCACAGGTTTTACCTCCATGTGAATTATTTGGTGATGAATAATACTTACTTTGGGCACAAAGACTTTCCCACCTTCTTAAAATCTCATAAAGCCTTTCTGTAGAGTGGATTTTCTGGTATACAGTGATGTCAACACTTTGCCTCAGTGATGTGCCACATTCCTTACATTCATAAGGCCTTTCTCTAGGATGTACTGTCCAGTATACAGTAAGAACATGTACTTTCTTAAATGATTTCCCAAATTCTCTGCATTCATAAAGACTTTATCTAGTGTACTCTGTTGCAGAGTAAGAGAGCAGGCATCAAGATACAATTTCTCTGACTTGCTATGCTTATGCATTTTTTCTTTTTTGTAGTTCACACTCTCTATAAAAGCTGTATTTTTTTGGTCAGTGGATTTTCTTCATTTAAGCAACAAATATGCTGTTGGAATGGCTCAAATGGTAGACTGCCTATCTAGCAAGCGTGAAGCCCTGAGTTCAAACCCCAGTACTGCCAAAAAGAGAAAGGAAACCAAAAAATGGAGAGAGGTAGGGAATAAGAGATGGAGGAAGGAGAGGGAAGAGAGGGAGAGAAGGAACTCAGGAAGGAAAATGAAGGATTGGAGATATCACTCATAGGTAGAGCACTTACCTTGCATGCATGAGGCCCTGAGTTAGGTAAGTGAGGGAGGAAAAGGGAGGAAAGGAGGGAGGATGGGCTGATGGAGTGGCTGAAGTGGTAGCATGCCTGCATAGCAAGCACAAGGCCCTAAATTTAAACCACCAATAGAAATGAAAAGGGAGGGAGAGGGAGGGAGGGAGGGAAAGAGAGAGAAAGGAAACAAAGAACTCATACTACCTTTGCAAAGTGCATTGGCTGCTAATACTTAGGTGACTCACCATTCAAAATGACCAGAAACAACAGGTCAAAAATAGCTTAGGAATCCTAGTGAAGGTTGTTACAACCCAACAATTTCCCTGACACTTGACATTCAAATCTCTTCTCAACTGATGTCCTGTTCACATCCCTCCTGCAGGGTTTCTCTCAGTTTGGTTTTTCTCATGGTTGGGAGTCACCTTATATACAGTTTTAGCAACCAGGTGCAAAATGTCTTTATAAAGAATGGCACACATGTCACTGAGATAAGTCTACTAGGTGCACTGATCTGTCATTGTCTTGAAGTATTACACCTGTTCTTCTGGAAAGAAGAACACATCCCCTATTCAATGCCCACAACTGATACCACAGAAATGATGGTGAAATGCATACACAGTATGGGGGGAGTGGGGCCAAGGCTCACCAAAAGAAAGGTCCATAGGATTTCTTTGTTTTGGGACTGGGGGTTAAACCCAGGGAACTACATAGGGTAGGCATGCACTTTTACCACTGAACTACACCCTGACGTGCACAGAACAGCAGGTGGAAGCTGGGTCAATTCGCAGAAGGGGTTGTTTCATAGAACTGGGCCTCTAAAGACAGTAGAATCTGTCAACGTTTAACAGACAAGACATGAGGATGAGTTACAGTACAGGGAGGAGAGGCAGGGCTCTGCCATTTCATGGTACTGTTATCCATCAGAAGACATAAAATCTGCCCAAATCACCACAAAACCATATTCAGTAAAATCTTGCCAGTTGGTGACAAGTGAACTGTGTGGAAGACTGCTTGAGTCCAGGTTGGGGAAAAACAACTCAAGCTGCTTGAGCACAACTCAAAATCATATTAGGGTTTTCCTCACCGAGAGGTTTCTGGTGGTGAATAAGACTGACTGTGTGCTCAAACACGTTCTCACATTCCTCACTCATAAGTCTTTTGTGGACTTTCTAGCGTAAATTAAGGGACATTGTTTGAAGAATTTTCCTCATTGCCCACACTCAATATACCTGTGTCTGTGTGCACTCTCAGGTGTACCATAAGGGTACCTATTTCCTCAAAGGATTTTCCACATTCTATACAATTCTATGGCCTTTCTCCAGTGTGAACGCTTTGATGTTTTGTAAGACCAGATCTTCCCTTAAATGATTTTCCACATTCTCTACATTTATAAAGCCATTCTCCACTGTGGACTCTCTGTTGTTCAGTAAGTTCAAACCCTTGCTTAAAGGATTTCTCACATTCTCTGCACTCGTAAGGCCTTTCTCCAGTGTGGGTTTTCTGGTGTTCAGTTATATCACTTATGTACTTAAAAGACTTCCCACATACCCTGCACTCATAAGGCCTTTCTCCAGTGTGGACTCTCTTGTGTACAACAAGGGCATGTCTTTCCTTAAAGTATTTCCCACAATCTCTACATTCATAAGGTCTTTCCCCTGAGTGAACTTTCTGATGTCTTGTAAGACCAAATCTTCCTTTAAAGGACTTCCCACATTCTCTACACTCATAAGGCCTTTCTCCAGTGTGGACTCTCTTGTGTAAAACAAGGGCAGATTTTTCCTTAAAGGATTTCCCACAATCTCTACACGCATAGGGCCTTTCTCCAGTATGGCCTCTCTGGTGTACAATAAGGGAATTTCTTTGCGTAAAGGACTTCCCACAATCTCTACACCCATAAGGCCTTTCTCCAGTATGGCCTCTCTGGTGTACAATAAGGGCACTTCTTTGCTTAAAGGATTTCGCACAATCTCTACACGCATAAGGCCTTTCTCCAGTGTGAACTCTCAGGTGTATAATAAGATCCTTTTTTTCCTTAAAGGATTTCCTACATTCTCTGCACTCATAAGGTCTTTCTCCACTGTGAATTTTCCTGTGTTCTTTAAGTACGTGCAGTTGTGTAAAAAATTTTCCACAGTCTCTACACTCGTAAGACCTTTTTCCTGTGTGAACTCTCTGATGTACAGTAAGAGCAGAACTATTCTTAAAGGATTTCCCACATTCTCTACACTCATAAGGACTTTCTTCAATGTGGACACACTGGTACTGATCAAGTGAGTATCCATCTTGGAAGTCTTTCTCATGCTTCCTGTTCTTATAAAGCCTTTTTCCATTGTGGATTCTCAGGTTATAAAAAGTCACATTTTTATGGCTGGAAATTTTGCTACTGTTAACAAACCTGGAAAAACCTTTTCCATGGTTAAATGTCTCCTCTAATTCAGAATCATTTGTCCTCTCATTATTAGAAATGACCTGGGGCTTCGGAAGGTCAAAAAGAGTTGGGAAATCCTTCCAAAGGTCATTACAATTGAACAATTTCCCAGAAACAAAAAATTCACACATCTTCTCAAGTGAAGTCCTGTCCATGTCCCATTTCAAGGGATTCTCTGCAGTGTGAGGCTTCCGGGCTACACATGCACATTCTCTAGTCATGCACAGCTTCTGCACAAGTGGAGCAGCCATGTGTAAAATGTCTTTCAAGACAAAGGCACAGATGTCACAGGGGTGAATCTTCTCGGTGGATGGACCTGCCTTTGGAGCTCTCAACTGTGACACCTCTTCCAGACAAACAGTGTGCATCCATGCCTCCTTATCATCTACTCTATGTGCACAACCTAAAAGCAGAGAAAGCAAAATGAAATGCATACAGACACTGGTGGGAGCAAGGCCAAGCCATAATACTGCAAGAGTTGTAGGTTTTTTATTTACTGTAGACATGCTGGGGAAAAGCACAGGGCTTGCGTGTGGCAGGAATGCACTGCATCACGGATGTACAGATCCTGCACTATAGGAATGTTTTCAGAATGTGGAAGCAGGGCTCAATTTGCACAAGGGTTTGCTTCACACAACTGGCTTCTAAAGACAGTGGAATCTTGCAAACAGCACGGGACTGGAGGTGACATGGAGGACAGGGACGAGTGGCAAAATGCCTTCAGGTAATGCCACTCAATGAATTACAAAGAAAATGCCCCAAATCACTGCACAATCTTTGTTTTTCCTTTTTCCTGTACTGGGGCTTGAATTCAGGGCCTACAGCTTGAGCCACTCCACCAGCCCTTTTTTTGTTCTGTTTTTTCGAGACAGGGCCTCCTGAACTATTTGCGTGGGCTGGCTATGAACCGTGATCTTCCTGATTTCTGCCTACTGAGTAGACATGATCACAGGCATGAGCCACCATTGCTTGGATTTCCACACAATCTTGTTCAATAAAATTCCATCAGCTGCTGAGAAGTGCATGCTGTATAAAAGACTGTCTGAATAAGCACTTAGTAAATATGACAATGTGCCCCGGTACAAAAATTGGATAATAAAATTTCTTTAAATTGACTATGTGATGTATATGAAAGTGAAACAATAAGAATGTTGAAATGACTCTACGAAAATGGGGAGAATTGAAAAAGGAGAAAGATGGGGATGGTGGTGAATCTAACTAAGATATACAAATTGTAGAAGTCACAATTCATCCCAGTATAATTAGTATAATATGCTAATAAAAAAGACCTAAATTTAGAAAAAAAGCCTGAGGTACATTGTACAAAAAGCTAAACCTGCATATGGACAATATTGAAGGATATGGTCTCATATGAAAACATATTATGTGTGGGTCACTCATGGAGAACAGTGCAGAGGGCAGAGTGCATTATATGTAGAATACTAAAGAAATTAGACAATTCCTAGTGAAACAGAAACAGCTCAGATGTCATGACCTCCATCAGTTATTCCTTAATTGTATTAAACATTTCTGAGATAATCTTTCCGTGTCTATCTGATGTAGCTATCAGGATATTTTGAGCACCCCACTCGCACAGTCTGGGAGAGGTACACAAACTGATTTCCTACAGATATAGGAGACGTTACCTATCAGCAGTGACCCTGGGTAACTCAGCACTCAAGAGAATGGAGGAAAACACCAATATTACAAAGACGACTGGAAGGCGGTCTGACATAACAGTAAAATGGCCAGGCCAGGTAATCAGCAATGCCTGGTGATTATCATGCACACAGCTGTAATGAAATGTCAGGAAAAAGAGGCATAATAAGGCATACAGATCTGAGCAGGTATCCAGTCATGGAGGAGGTGAGCAAGGCAAGACCTATTAAGTACTGTCAAACACCCCCCTGCCAAATCTGTACTTATACTCATTATAACAGCAGCTGTTAGAGAGCTCAGGGAAGTGCACCCACCTCAGCTGTAGCAACCACAACACACCCACACAAAAAGTGGGTTAGTTAACATAGCCCAACACCTAGCATTGAAGAGACATCTGCTCTGGGAAAAAGATGAACAAAGACCAGAGTTTGGGTGAGTGTGAGGGACTTACCTATGGAGGTTACAAGTGCAAAGTTCTCCAGCATCACATGGAGGTACAGGTGCCTCTGAGCTGCATAAAGGAACTCCCATTCCTCCTGGGAGAAGGAAATGGCCACATCTTCAAAGATTCCACAGCCCTGCCATGGTTAGAACAAAGCATCTATGATGAGCTACTCTCCTAGAACTTATTCCATGTTGATATAACCATTTCCTTACATCCCTCAGCTGGTACCCCATGTGTCACTCTCACCACCTCAGAGAGGATATCAGGTGCAAAGCTCTGGAGACGGAGTCTCTCCTCTATGCATATTTGATCACTGTTTCCTCCAACACCACAGGTTGGAGGTGAGCAGAAAGACACAATCTAACTCCTGGAATGGGCATACTAAGCTGTATCAACTCATGTCAGTCAACTGCACAAATGTTCTCCGCGTGGTGTTGTTCAGAGATAACCATATGTGTGCTCCCCTTCACAGGACCAGCATTTCCCCTGATCTCTCCAGGTGCATATCACCTTTAGTCCATAGCCCTCTCTCACATAATCCTCACCTATTTTGAACCTCTAGTGCAGCAATCTAGGTACTTCTCTGCCCTCCTTATACATTTCAGCACACACTATCCAGAGTGGTTGGTGCAAATTGGACCTAGTTGTGCCCCCTGTCAGAAAAAACCCATGCAGTACTCTGAAGGCTATGATGCCTGTGCTCCTACTTTTCCACTAAGAATTGTCATTGATCCCCAGACTCCCATGGTCCACACCACTAATGGTGTACTTGATGTCTCTCACCAATGACAGCATCCTCACCTGCTATCCTTCACTCAAAACCTTGTCCCAGTCACCTTCCACATAGGCAAGGGGCTTTCCTAGGTAACCACTTGGCCCCCAAAATTTAGGCAACCTGAAACTTCTCAGACACCTCAAGGGTTTTAAGAAAATTTCACCAAGCTTGTAGCTGTGTGAATAAAAGAACCATCTGTGGTTGAAGTGTCAACTTGCAGCAGTTACTCTAGGCCTCTGATTCCATCTCAGGCCTTCATACTTTGGAAGCATTGGTAACCTGTCAGACCATCTCTCTAACCCCTGTTTTTGTGATGGACACCAAGTGTACCCTGGTGTTGTACTTGAAAACCAGATTAGTCTCATCTTTCCAGGTTGGAAAGAGCACAATCAACAAAGGCATAGATGTGTTCCAAGGTAGACCCTGGCCACCAGCTTTTGCATGTCTCCATCAGGAATTTTCTCCAGAGTACATGTGTATACACACCTGCCCTCTTCATGTTTCTATTAATGCTTCCTGCAAGATTCATACTCTACATGGTAAAAATCCAATTTTTTGATATGTCCACTAACATTTTTCCTACAATAGACTATCTCTTCTCAACTGCTAAAAAATCCAGAAATCTTAGATTCACCGTTAACATTCACTTTTTTTCTTTACTCTTAAAATCAGAAAATCTGTGGTTAGCACAATTTACCAAAAAGGCCACTGTCTTTGGAAAGGACATTGAAGTTAATCCCTACATAAAGAAATAAACTGGGATGGAGATGTGCTTCAAGTGCTAGAAGCACCAGCATCACCAATAGGGGTAAAAAACAAAACAAAACAAAACAAAAAGCAACCTGAAATACCTTGAGATAACAAATCACCCACTGTTCTTTTTTGTTTCCGTTTCCCTCTTCATCTTACTATTAAAGCAACTTTGGGATAGCCAATCTACTTTTTGGTGTTTTTGCTTTCTTTAGTCATTCCCTGTATATAAAACCAGTTTCTTCAATCCAGTCCAATGGTACACTTATTCAATTTTACAGAATAAAGTGTTGCAGGAAACTAGAAGGTAAATTAAATCGACTTACGAACTTTAAAGGAAAGTGTTCTAAATTTGTTCCCTGACAACAGAAAGGCCTAATTAATCAAGAGATCCAGGATCCACCCACATTTTCCAATTTGTCAGCACCCACACTGCTCAACACACCAACATATACCATCTGGACCTTTCCAGGATCCTAATCTTCCTATTAACTCATTCGCACACCACAGCTGGTTGTCTTTGCTTTAGTCACAGGGAACCTTTAAGACCTGGGTAGAGTCAGATCCCTTTCCTTCTCTGTCCCAACCTCCCATTGCTTCCACCATCTTCACAAGAAAATCTTAACTTTCTATAGAGCCATTCCAGGCCCATGTGCTACTCTCACACTCACACTTCCCATGAAAAGAATACCCTACAGTCCCCAGAAACAGTTCAGCCTCACCTCCCTGCATTTGCATTCTGACACCGATTCCTCGAATAAGGAATTGCTTACACTAAGTGTAAGCAATGTGAGCCACTGTGTGTTATGCAGTACAACCTTGTATGGAGGGTTTTACAAAGTCCCTAGGCTCAAGGGCTGAAAGAGTGGCGGAGAAATCCCAAACATAATCCTGAGATAGTGTGGGAGATCACAGGTAATGAGGGACTAGAACATCCTCCACTCAGTGCCAGTCACATATTTAGGGGTACAAGCTCTTTTATAGACAAGAAAGTTTGTGTTGAATGACAAAGAGATGAACAAAAAGTCCTCCACAAAGTTAGTCAGCCCCAGAGCCAGGAGGCCTGGATCATGGAATTATCTGAGCCTCAGTCCTCAGTGCTGACTCTTGTCTGCTCTGAGACACTGCACAGGAATCAACTTCCCTGAGCTAGAATATCATATTCTGCTTTCCTGAATCTTTTAACTGGAAGCAGTGTTAGGAAAACTTTCTGGACCTGGTACCACTTCTGTTGATAATACACCACAGTTCCTGGTACCTGGAAAACAAGGGTAAAATGGCTCAAGGACTAGCATGCTGTAATCTCCCTCAACAGAAATTTATGCACAGTGGTCTATGGAACACTCTCCAGTACCTCAAAAAACTCGCACCTAAATTGATGTCCTTACACATGAGGTCCTCCCCATATGGAACACAAGAACCTAAAATTTGGTGACAGTGGCAGGTACCTTACTAGGCCAAATATTCAGGTGCAGTCCTTGACTATGTGGCACAATCCCAAACCACTTCTGACAGCCATGGCACTCTACCACTGTTGTGTTGTAAGACAGCCTCTACTGTGGGACCTGTCCTCATGCCACTTCCTGGTAGACAACTTAGCTCCAAAAATCTGTTTAGCAGAATGACCCCTAACTGCTAAAATACTTGATAGGAGAGGGATACAGGAAGTCCCACTTATAACTACCCATCCAATCATGAAATGACCCTGTTCAGAAAGCTCATTGGTGCAAACACTTCAACAGGGACCCACAGAATTCTGGCCTGCAGTTTCTATGGCTGAGCCTAAGTGGACAGAATCAAGAGTCAGTGGAAATCATATTGGCAACCTACAGTAAGGATGGGACTTTTTTTTTCTTAAAGGGGCCACAAGCAGATTTCTGGAATGTTTTGTCTGTAGGTGGCCACCCAAAAGTGAGAGATATATCAATAATGCTAATTAAGATCAGTTTCTCTCGGAAGCTGAAGACATCAGTTCAGCTGCTTGAAAATATGCTACTGATCCAAAAGCAGACACCGCACACAGATTCATCCAGACAGTGTGAAGGCAAATGAACACTATATACTGATCTTCATTTGCTGTTGACTGAAGAGGTGAGTGACACTGGGACACTTTACAGAAACAGAAGGGATGATCCAAGGCCAGCTGGAGATCAACTGGTCCCACGGGTGTCACATTTGGCTACAGTTTCAAGACTTCAATAGGCCCACAGGGAACAAATCATACATGCAGCTCCACTTGTCATCACCAGCAGACAAGGTTATCATGAAGACTGTGTGCAAAGTAACAAGAGTTCAGGCCTGCTCATGAGTAACTGCTATCTCACATTTATGGGCCAGTGGAGGGTCAGGAGATCAATACTTTGCTTGTAGAAATGCCAACAGCCTCTCGTGGGATGTTTAATCTATGTTCACCATCTCTCCCAGGACTCCAAGTTCACTGCCTCACTCTTCCATCCCCTGCTCTCCCTCATGCCAACCTCTCTACCTCACAAGGGAGAACAGACTCTAGTGCCAAAGATGCTTGCTCTGAGCTAATGGTAGCATTGATCTCTGTGTTGTTCCACACCAGCAAGGAGATCAACAGACATCATCTAGATTCATTGCCTGGTATCCAAACTCAGAGGAGCTTCATGAGCTACTCCACATTTCTGTAAATCCTTGTATCATTCCCTCATAAAACCACACATCCCTAGGCATCTCCACCCACTGCCCACTTTCTAGGAATATCCTTGATCTTCCTACATGTATTTCAACACCAGACATCCAGAATACAAAGAAAATGGGAATTCAATCTAAACTGACCCCAGTGCACTGCCAGTCCCCACTGCCACAAACACCCTCCCATCCTGGTCTGGATGCCTTGCTGTCTGACTCTGCTCTTGTCTAAACCTCAGCCTCCAAAACCAGCTATGGATCTGAAACATCCTTGGCCCTACTCCACCTATGGCGCCATTCATGTCCTCTCTCTAGTCACAGACTTTCTCCCTCCAGTAATTCTCATTCTGCAATTAGACTAGGTGGTCTTCCTCCTCAGGCCCATTCACAGTAGCTTATGACCACCATGCCCTAAACAAATGCTTCCACTTCTTGAAAGACCCCAGATACACCGAGGCTCACCACAAAATTGGTGTCTGAACTGCAGCGAAAAAGCAAAGATCTTGGCTTCAGCATCACGTTGCTCAGTTACACCCAGACATCAGCATCCAAACAGGTACATCGCCCATGGCAGCATGACACCCTACCAGATCGTCCTGTCCCCACCGGCTTCAGTGTTCATACCTGCACATCATGTTTATAGCTCCCATCACCCACACCCGGGGGTCCTAGCTTGACCCTCAATTCACCTCCCTTTCCTGAACATTATGCGACTCTGCCGAGTTTAGATGATTTCTGTCTGTCTATCTCGTGCTGCAGAACAACACAAGGATCAGTCCTGCCATCATTGGGATCGGGCATTAGGGGTGGAGGAGCTTCCCCAACCTCACTTAGCAGTTTAAGAAATCTGGACGCCGCTGGCTGGAGGCCAGGCTCAAGTGGAAGCGTCCCTGCCTTGAAAGAGAAAAGCCCTGAGTTCAAACCCCAAGGACCTTAAAAAAAAAAAGCGGGGGGGGGGGGCGTACGGGTCAGCTGTAAAGCATTTGACTGCCGAAAAACGCCTAATCAGGAGCCCCAAACCAGGTTCTATCACTCAGATGGCCCGAGGAGGATTTAGCAGAGAAACCCGGCACTTACCTTATCCAGCTTACTCTGCGCGGAAGGCGCCATGGTATAACGCCGCTGCAGCTGAGACCCTGGCAAGGCCGTCACCACAGGTGTCCCTCGGACCAGCCGAGGTCCTCTGGGTTGTCCCAGCGGGACCTTGATCCTGATTCCACGTTCTTCTTCTCAGGAGAGACACGGAACGCCAAAATCACACAGTAGGAGCAACTCAGGGTGGTGCCGGAAGTCCCGCAGCAATCTCAGGCTGCAAACCCGGAGATGACTGTGTTCTAAATGCTCACTGGCTCAGCGCTGTTCCGTTCTTTACAGAGCATTCTGGGTAACGTAGTACCGACAGTTGCATGGTGGAGCATAGGAGCGCTGGTGACCTGCAGCCCCTGGAACAAAAAACTAGGGTGACCCTTGTGGAACCCGGCGAAAAGGCATATTCACCTTTCACACAAAGCTTTAAGTCAGCCTTTTCTTTTTCTAAACCCCTCCTCACGCAGTTTCTTGGCGACTACAACGTTTTCTGTCCCTGCATTGCACTGGGTCCACAAGAAAAGGGCTGACGGGGCCGCCTCTGCAGGAGGAGGGCTGGTGGGCGCCAGGGCGGTAGCTCCTGGAGGTCCCAACTAGGCCTGGGTTTTTGGAAGAGACTGAACCTTGCGCGGGCAGCGGGACAAATCTCTGAATCCCAAGGCAAGGCAAAGCACCAAGCAGGACACCCCGTGTTCACCTCCTGTGTTGGGCATTTGGCCTCTGGGGCAAAGCTGGATATAGCTTTACGCACTCAATTCTGAGCCCAGTTCCCTGACTTGTGGGCCAAGATGCCACAATCCCTCCAAGGTAATCAAACTCTGCTCCCCTCCCCCATCCTTCTTGGCCATGACTTTTCCCTTCCTAACTGTCCTTTCAGAGGTGCCATCTTTGATGGCACAATGGCTCCTAAAACTTCAAACACATCTGTTACTCCAAAGATTCTTGGTGCTGGAATATTGAGAAACACTAAAAGAATGCAACCATAGCTACCTTCAACAAAAGAGCCAGAGAAAAATAGCACGTATGGCTGGCTGCCCAGCCCCAATGACCTTCCTGATAATGTCCAGTACCTTTGCAGTCATTTTATTTCTAATGCCCATCTCCCTCCAACCTCCCTTTTCCCACTATAGGATGCTTAAAAATCCCAGCCTTTAAGACAGGCATGCTCTCACCCCTTTCAGAGTGTTACTCTGATGGCTGAGGGTACCTCTCAGGTCTCCTCTCCCTGATAAAGACCTGCTGCTTGCAAAGGTCGCAGATTCTTTGTCTCTCTCTCTCTCTCTCTCTCTGCTCTTCATTTTCCTTTCATTTGTTGCCAAAACCCAGGAGAGAGTTTCGAGTGGGGAGGGGGAGAATGCCCTTCTCAGGCTACTGCAATTCTGTGTCAATCCTCATATTGTCAGTGGTGCACCCCCATGGGGTCTCTGATCCAGAGCTTATATGGATGCCTAAGTTCCCAAGAGAGACATGGCCTGTGCCCAGCTCCATCCCCAACTGCCTGACCTCTCTCCAAAACTCTTTTTCTCTCCCTCCTTTCCCTCGTCACTATCTTCTATATGACACTATCAATATTATACTTCTGCTAAGCCTCTCCATCATGTTGACGGTTCTTTTAGGCATAAGGCGAGGGGCAACTGTCCCTTCTAATTGGACTTGAGCCCAAAAGTTATTGTTAGTCAGCCTTTTCCACCTAATAGCCACACTGCTCTGGGGCCTGACCTTTTGGTCAGACATAAGCCCCTAACTTCCTGTCCCTCTGCGACCTCCTGCAGGGCCCTTGGCTAATTCCACTCCACACACTCAACACTGGCTCCAATTTCTACAGGGACAGGTAAGACCTGGCCTCTCCATCTGGCACTCTGTGGCTCCTCAGTGTGTCTGACTCCAGCCATTCTAGCCTTTGCTTTTCCTATCTCTCCCCCTCTTTCTTACCCTCCGGCCGTTTGGCCCCCAGCGAGTCTGGCCACTGGCTACCCAGGTTAGAGATATCTACCTACTGCCACAGGTTCATTTTTCCAGTTTTGTAAGCTTTCTCCGGGGGCCACCCTAGAGAAAACTTCCTAACCCAGGCCATGGGCAATACCCAGTCTAAAATTCCCTCTGACTCACTCCTGGGTGTTTCTTACATAGTCTCACAAAATTAGGCCTAAAGAGTGATTTAAAACAAACCTCATCTGTTTTCCACTCAAATTTAGCCACAATTTGTGACAATTAATTGAAAAGATTAGATAACTCTTCAAAATGGCCTGAATTTGGCACTTTTGATCCCAATATTCTCCAAGATCTTGACAATTTTATTGTGAGAAATGGGAAATGGCAAGAGGCCCCTTATCTTCAGGTTTTCTTTTATCTCAAGTCCTGACCTTCCCTTTGTTCAAACCGCAGCCCCCCTCCAAGTCCTATTTCTTGATTCTCACCCCTCTCCCTCAGCTTCTGCTCCCAATCCCCTCCCATCAACTTTTGATCCAGATCCTGCTGACGAATCCCCTCCTTATCAATTACCCCACACCCCAACCCAACTTCTCCAAGCCCCCTTTCCTCTCCAGAAGACTCTTCCTCCCCTTTTACTCAAGAAGACCCTTCTCATACCTGATCCTGAACACACGCAACCACACTCCTGCAACTATTGACATCAACACATCCCCCTCCAACCCCCATTATTCCCCCTACAGAGGTGGCAGGTGTGGAAGGAACAGTCAGAGTCCATGTCCCTTTTTCTATGTTAGATATCTTCCAAATTAAACAACAATTGGTCTCCTTTTCAGACACTCCAACAAAATACCATAAGGGCCTGTGCCCTCTCATGGAGTGACATTTATAACATTATTAATGACACCCTCATTGGGGAAGAAAAGGAGAGAATATGGAAGGCAGAACTACACACTGACCAACTCCATGAATAGTTTCCCAATAGACATCCCTGCCCTGCCACTGAGGCAATACCAAAGACAGCCTCAATGGAGCTATAAAGATGAAAACCCCTCCCTCTTTCTTAATCACCTTAAAGAGGAAGGTAGCCTTGAAACATGGTCATAAAACATGGTAAACTGTCATTTAAAAGCTGTAACCTCGGACAGAGCTGTAAAGCATGAGGAATTGCCCATTAGAGCCATGCAAAAGTTCAGGACTGAGATGAAAGGCACCATGCAGAGATAAGCACCCATCCCCGCCCTTCTTTGTCTCTACTTGTAAATAAACTTTCCAAAGCAGTTCTCCCCTGCTGATCTCATCTAAACAACATTAGGTCCCTAGCTCACTATCAGCCCAATTAACCGAAACAATCTTAGGTGTCTAACTCACTGGTTAGGACACCATAACCTGAGCACATTTTTATAACCTGATGCCCTGCACTGCCTTTTAAATATCTTGTGAATCCTTTGTTCAGTGCTCAGACACAGGTACACGTCTGAGCCCGCTGGCGTAAAAATAAAATCTGAGTTCTCCACTCCTCTGAGTGTCACTTGGTTTCTTGTCTGACTATTCTGCCATAGCAACCTCATGGAGGCAATGATTAAATACACTAATTTAAACCCCACCTCCCAAGAGGGACATATTTTCTTACATCCCAACTTTATCAGTCAAGCAGCTCCAGACATCCAAAGAAAACCTCCAAAACTTGAAGAGGGCCCACAGAACCCCCAGCAAATATTAATAAACACAGCCCTTAAGGTTTTTAACAATAGGGATGAGGAAGCCAAACAATTAAGAGACAAAAGTACCTGCACAAAATACCAAATGCTGGCCTCCATCCTCCAAAACCAAAACCAGACACCCCATACTGCCCCCCCAAAAACCCACCCAAGGGACCTGGCAAACAGCCCTCTGAGGCCTGCTTCTGATATGGAAACAAGGGACACTGGGAAAAATCTTGTCCTAATCCATGTTCACCAACACTATTGACTCAGAAATCATTCCTGTCCCCGTTGTAAGCTTTATATGCACAAAAAGAGATATTGGCCTCAACCGCCTAGAAGTGGGACTAGGCCTCTTTACCTAGATTGGGACAGGATGGGCACCCAATTCCAAAAACTATCCACAGCTCTAAAAGAAAGCCTTAATAACATTGCCTTACAGATTTCTGCAATTCAAGATCAGATCGAATTGTTAATGGTAGTGGTCCTACAAAACAAGAGGGGATTAGATCTCCTCACAGCTGAAAAAGGCAGGCTATGTCTCTTCTTAGGGGAGGATAGTTTCGTTTTATCCTTTCCTTCTTTTGTACCCATGGCTCATTCCATTGGCGGTTCCTCTCATCCTTGTTTGTCTGGCTTTAATGTTTCTACTATGTCTTATTAATATCTTCCAGAGATTTTTACAGGAATGTATTACTGCCATTTCTTGGGCTACCTCAGGGGAGCAATTTAAAGCCATAATGCTTCTACAAACTGGCCAGGCTGGACAACTCCCTACATCATCCCTGGCCAGCAGGAAGTAGATAAAAGACTGATGATGCCCCTTATCATACATCTATCTATATCTATATCTATACCTATATCTATCTATCTATCTATCTATCTATCTATCTATCTATCTATCTATCTATCTATCCTGGAATACTGAGAAAAACTAAAACAATGCAAACATGGCTACCTTCAATAAAAGAGCCAGAGAAAAACAACAGGTAGGGCTGGTTGCCCAGCACCAATTACCTTCCTGATAATGTTCTGCACCTTTGACCATTCCCCCTTTGCAGTCATTTTTTCTAATGCCCATCCCCCTGAAGGGGATCCCACTACAGGATACTTAAAAACCCCAGCCTGTAGGAGAGGCACGCTCTCACCCCTCTCAGAGTGTTACTCTGATGGCTGTGGGTCCCTTTCAGGTCTCCTCAACCTAATAAAGATCTGCTGCTTGCAAAGGTCGCACATTCTTTCTCAGTCTCTCTCTCTCTCTCTCTCTCTCTCTCTCTCTCTCTCTCTCTCTTTCTCTCTCTCTCTCCCCCTCTCCCCCACTTCTTCATTTTCCTTTCACTTAGTCTACTCAGAGAAAGGATTCAAGGAATGAGAGAGAGAGGAAATGTAAACAGGAGGAAGTTTATTAGTGGAAAGCAAAAGAAAAATTCACTCTTCAGATGGGAGGAGTCAAGAAACAGCACTGTTCTTTGTTCACAAGACTTCAAGTTTTATTGGGTTTTGTGGACTTGAGATGGGGCAATCCTAAAAAACTGGTATCATTGACATCTTGAAACATAGTTATGCACCATTAACTCCTCCTGAAATGGATGGTAGGGACCAGCATCTATTGAGGACACAAAGCACAAGTTAAGCCCACCTAGAATATTGTTAAATATTGTTAAAGTACATTTTTGATAAGCCTTTTTCAAGCATCTTTTTTTGAAATTTTTTCCTCAAAATGTGGCAAATGTTGGGATGTGTGGAGACTTAACTCCCTGACACCTGCTAGACACTTCTCTAGGTCCCTGGATGCCTTGAGCACAGGACTGTAGCCACACAGCTGGAATGCTTTCATGCTAAAACCCAAAGCACAACTCCAGCTCCAGAAAGCCTTGTTCCAGCAAGAAGCATTTACCAGACTTCTGCGCAACAGAAATCCAAGTGCCACAACTACCACTTCTACCCAATAAAAGAATGGTGTGAATGATGTAAATACAATCCTTCATTAGCATAACAGTGTACCGGGACTGGTGCAAAAATGACAAGACCATTGTGATTGGTAGAGATACCCTGTTCCCTCCCACTTTTAGCTATATAAACAGGCTGCTCAACTCACTTTGAGAGTACACCCAAACACACTTTCTCCATTTGCTTACCCACCTTTGGTGAAAAAAAAAAAACAGAAGCAGTAGAGGGAGCATGGATAATTTTCTTTTGCAAATCAAGGCAGATGGGAATGACTGTGAATTAGGACGCATTTTACATTGGTGACCATCATAGCCCATGTGGGATGTACAGTAGTTGAGAACATATTCACTGTGTAAGTGGAGCTTCTGGTTACCCTGTGAAGTACTCAATTCATGTCAAGTTTGGACATCCTGCCAGAGTAGGGCCTGGATGTGGAGTATTCCACAGCAAGAGGTTCTCTGCTTCCAGTATAGGTGTACCACTGGACTGGATTGAAGAAATTGGTTTAATATACAGAGAATGATTAAAGAACGCAAAAATAACAAAAAGTAGATTGGCTGTCCCAAAGTTGCTTTGCTAGTAAAATGAAGAGGGAAATGGAAACAAAAAGGACAGTGGGTGATTTGTTATCTCAGGGTATTTCGTGTTGCTTTTTATTCTTGTTTTTTGTTGCCCCCATGATATTGGTGCTTCCAGCACTTGAAGCACATCTCCATCTCAGGTTATTTCTTTATGTAGGGATTAACTTCAGTTTGCTTTCCAATGACACTGACCTCTTTGGAAAATTGTGCTAACCCCATATTTTCTGATTTTAAGGGTAAAGAAGAAAAGTGAATGTTAAGGGTGAATGTAAGATTTCTATATATTTTAGCTGTTGAGAAAAGAAAGTCTGTGGTAGGAACAATTTTAGTGGCGATGTCAACAAATTGGATTTTTACCATTAAGAGTATGACTCTTTCAGGAAGCATTAATAGAAACATGAAGAGGGCAGGTGGGCATACACATGTACTCTGGAGAAAATTCCTGATGGAGACATGCAAAAGCTGGTGGCCAGGGTCTGCCTTGGGGATTGCAGTACAGAAGGGCAATCGTAACCATGGGATGATTGTGCTCTTACCAACCTTGAAAGATGAGGCTGATCTGGGTTTCAAGTACAACACCTGGGTGGGAGTGTCCTCCATCACAAAAACAGGAGTGTCAGAGATAGTCTGACAGGTTACCAATGTTTTCAAAAGATAGGGCCTTGAGATGCAATCAGAGGCCTAAATAACTGCTACAAGTTGGCATTTCAAACACAGACAGTTCTTTTATTCATTCATCTATAGGCTTGGTAAAATTTTTTATAACTCTTAAGGCATCTGAGAAGTTTCAGGTTGTCTAAATTCCGGGGGCAAAATTATTACCTAGGAGAGCCTCTTGCCTGTGGTGGAAGGTGACTGGGACAGATTTGTAATGAATGATAGCAGGTGAGGATGCTGTGACTGGTGAGAGACATCAAGTACACCATTAGTGGTACGGACCATGGGACTCTGGGAATCAATGAGAGTTCTTAGTGGAAAAGTAGGAGCACAGGCATCATAGCCTTCAGAGTGCTGCCTGGGTTGCTTCTGTCAGTGGGCATATATGTGTCTGATTTCTTCCAACCACTCTATGGATCATACATGCTGAGGTGTATAAGGAGGGCAGAGGAGCTCATATATTGTTGGTGTGGAGGGTGGAAATACGTGGAGGAATGTGTGTGAGAGAGCTATGGTCTAAAACGTGATGTGCAGCTGGAGGGAGCATGGGAAATACTGGTCTTGTGAACTTGCTATTGATGACATGAAACTGAAAAGTGAGCCCACATTTGGTTATCTCTGACTAGTACGATCTAGAGGACACTTGTGCAATTGACTGACAGGAGTGGATGCTATATGCCAATTCCTGGAGTTGGATTATGTCTCCTTGCTCATTTACATTTGTGCAGTTGGAAGAAACAATGATTAAATATTCACAGAGGAGCGACTGTGTCTCAGATCTGGTATCCTCTCTGAGTTGGTGAAGGTGAAACTTAGGGTAACAGGATGGGTGTAGAGGAATGGGTTATATCAACACAGAATCACTCCTAGGAGAGAAGCTTATCACAGATGTTTTGTACTAACCATAGAAGGCCTGTGTGACCTTTGATGATGTGAGCATCTCCTCCCAAGAGGAATGGGAGTTCCTTAATGCAGCTCAGAGGCACCTGCAGTTCCATGTGATGCTGGAGGTTGCACTTGTAACCTCCACAGGGAAGTCCATCACAGTCACCCATACTCTGGTCTTTGCTCATCTTCTTTTCCCCAGAAGCAGATGTCTCTTCACTGCTGTTGTTGGGCTGTGTTAACTTACCCACAGTTTTTGTTTGTGTGTTGTGGTTGCCACAGCTGAGCTGTGTGCATTTCTCTGAGAGCTCCCTAGCAGCTGCTTTTATAATGAGCACAAGTACAGATTTGGCAAGAAGGTATTTGACAGTCCTTAATAGGTCTTGCCTCCCTCACCTCCTCCATGACTGGATACCTGCTTAGGTCCATATGCCTTATTATGCCTCTGCATGATGATCACCAGGCGTTGCTGATCACTTGGCCACTGTACTGTTCTGTCAGACCTCCAACCAATCATCTTTGTAATATTGGTGTTTTCCTCCATTCTCTTGACTACTGAGTTACCCAGGGCCACTGTGTGTCCTATATCTGTAAGAAGTTGGTTTGTGTACCTCTCCTACACTGTGCGAGTAGGGTGCTCGAAAAATCCTGGTTCCTACATCAGATAGACATGGAAAGATTATCTCAGAAATGTTTGGTTAGGGAAACCTGATGGAGGTCATGACATCTGGGCTATTTCTATTTGATGAGGAAACTGTCTCACGTTGTTAGTGTTCTGCATGCAATGTACTCTGCCCTCTGCACTGTTCTTCAAGAGAGACCCACACCTAATATGTTTTGAGATGAGAACATATCCTTCAATTTTGCCCATCTGTAGTTCAAGCTTTTTGCACAATGTGACTCAGGCTGTCCTTTTTTTTTTTTAACTATATTTAGATTTTTTTTATTTATTAGCATCTTGTAGTTATACCTGGGTGAATTTGACATTTACAAAAGTGGATACAGTATATGCTAGTTAGATTCACCCCTCCCCATCTTTCTCCTTTTTCACCTGTCTCCCTTTTCAAAGAAGCATTTCAACAGGCCTCATTCATGTGTTTTTATATAGTATGAGGTTATCTTTTTTGGAAAATTTTTATTATTCAATTATTTTTGTACTGGGGCACATTGTGACAGTTACAAAAGTGCTTATTTAGATAGTCTCTTATACACATGCATTTGTCACCTGCTGATAAGGTTTTATTGAATAAGAAGATTGTGTGGTGAGCCAGGTGCTAGTGGCTCATGTCTGTAATCCTAACTACTGAAGAGGCAGAGATCAGGAGGTTCTCCGGGCAAATAGTTCCCAAGACCCTATCAAGAAAAAGACCAACACGAAAAAGGGCTGGTGGAGTGGCTCAAGGGGTAGGCCATGACTTCAAGTCCCAGTACCACAAAAAAAGACACAAAATCTCCCAAAATCAGTGCACATCTTTTGTGGAAATAGGTATCCTTATGGTACACCTGAGAGTGCACACAGACACAGGTTTATTGAGTGTACAGAATGAGGAAAATTCTTCAAATGAGATCCCTTAGTTTATGCAAGAAAGTTCACAGTGGGCAAAGGACTTATGAGTGAAGAATGTGTGAACATGTTTGAGCACACAATCAGTCTTATTCATCACCAGAAATTTCTCAATGAATAAAACCCTAATATGTTTTTGAGTTGTGCACATGTATTTTGAAAAACAGCTTGAGTTGTTTTTCCCCAAACCGGACTCAAGCAGTCTTCCACTCAGTTCACTTGTCACCAACTGGCAATATTTTACTGAATAAAGTCTTGTGGTGATTTGGGGGGTTGTTTTATGGCTGCTCATGGTTAATAGTACCATGAAATGGCAGTGCCTGAAGGCTGCTTGCAGAGGTGGCTGCCCTGCCTCTCTTTCTTGTGCTGTAGCTCATCCTCATGTTCTGTCTGTTGAAATTTGAGATTCTACTTTCTTTAGAGGCCTAGTTCTGTGAAGCAACTCTTTCTGCAAATTGACATAGCTTCCACATCCTGATCTATGCACATCAGGTTGTAGTTCAGTGGTAAAATACATGCCTACCATGTGTAGTTCCCTGGATTTAATCCCCAGCCCCACAAAAAAAGAATCCTATGGGCCTTTCTTTTGGTGGGGCTTGGCTCCAATCCTGCATAGTCTGTATGCATTTCACCATAATTTCTGTGATATCAGCTGTGGGCATTGAATAGGGGATATGGTACTATCTATGCACAGTGTTTCTCTGGAAGGGCTGTCATACTTAAAAGAAGATCAGTCCACCTAGTAGACTTATCCCGGGGACATGTGTGCCATAGTTTATAAAGACATTTTGCATCTGGTTGCTGTACATGAGGTGCCTCCCCAGCATGAGAAGTAGTAAAATGAGAGAAACTCTAGAAAAGATATGTGGATGGACTTCAGTTGAGAACAGACTTGAATTTCTAGTATCAAGGAAATTGTTGAATTGTAACGAACTTCATTCAGATTCCCAAGCTATTTCTGACCTGTTGCTTCTGGTCATTCCCAATGGTGAGACATCTAAATATCATTAGGCATTGCACTTTGCAAAGATATCATGAGTTCTTTCTTTCTCTTTCTTTTGTTCTTTCATTCTTTCCTTTTTGGTGGTTTGAATTCAGGGCCTTGCACTTGGTAGGTGGGCATGCTACCAACTGAGCCACTCCATCAGCCCACCCTCCCTTCTTCCATCTCTTTTCCATGATGGGGATCAACCTTAGGGCCACATGCATGTTAGATAAGTGCTCTACCACTGAACAACATCCCCAATCCTTCATCTTCCTTTCTGCTTTCCTTCCCTCCCTCTCTTATTCCCTACCTCCCTCCTGTTTTGGTTTCCTTTCTCTTTTTGGCATATGGGGATATGAACTCAGGACCTCATGCTTTCTAAGCAGGCACTCTACCACATGAGTCACTCCACCTTCCCATTAGTCATTCAAATAAAGAAAAGCCCCTGATCAGAAAAACATTGCTTTTATAACCTGAGAGTCTGCACTACAAAGAAGAAAAAAATCTGTAACCACAGCAAGTGGGAGAAATTGTTTCTTGATACCTGCTCACTTGCTCTGCAACAAACAGTCCACACTGGATAAAGTCCTTATTAATGCAGAGAATTTGGGAAATCATTTAAGGAAATACATGTCCTTACTGTATAATAAGTGTACTTCCTAGAGCAAGGCCTTATGAATGTAAGGAATGTAACACATCATTGAGGCAAAGTGTTGACATTACTTTACACCAGAAAGTCCACTTTGGGAAAGGCCTTATGAGTGTGAAGACAGTGGGAAAGTCTTTGTGAGCAAACTAAGTATTCTTCATCACCAGATAATTCACCTGGAGGTAAAACCTGTGATTCTGGTTGGTGTGGCAAGTGACTTAGCCAAAGAACTCTCTTCAGTAAACATGAAAGGATTTACATCTGAGAATGGCTCTATGAATGCAGCAAAAAAGGAAATATTTCACACAATGTAGATCTCCTTTATCAAAAGTACCACACCACATACAGCCCCCATTATGGTAGTAAATATGTGAAAGCTTGCAGTCCAAGATCCAACCATATTTAGCAGCAGAAAGTCCCTGCTTGGGACCAGCCTTAGTCCTGGAAGAAATGTAGTTTGTTTGGTATTTTTGTATTAGAGAGGCTCAGGTACTATGTGTCTGAACTGGAGCCTCATACTTCCAATTAACCAATGGGTGAAATTCCTCATTCGTTACACACGTTGTGATGATGGCAAGAGGTGCTCTGCACATTCTGAACTCTACCGGACCTTGGGCAGAGGGAAAACATTTCCACCCTATCTTAGAGATGCCATTTCCCTCTACTCCTTTCACATTGGGAAAAACTACCCTGACATGCTAAGGCAAGGCATCCAGATCTGTTTCATTCCCTCCCTTGGGAATATCTTGAGTAGCATGTACCATTAGGGCATCTTTATTTGGTTTGCTGAGTGGTCTTGCTATGTGATGATTCCTTTATGGCCAAATGAACTCACTGGTTGTTCAAATGGATGCTTGCAGGTAAGGCTCAGGGTCTTTTTGTAAGGTTTTGATCTGACATGACACTTGTGGTTGATATTTGTACCACCAAGTCACTACATTAACTCTCTGCCTCATATTGCTCAGGTTTGTGCACTAATAAAGCATTAGTTTTTACATCCAACTTCAATCTTGGTTGTTCTTTTAACTGTATTTGGTAACATTATATAGAATTAGGATCTATGTATATGAGGTGATGGACAATTTTTGGGGACCCTCAACCATCCATTCCTCAGTGGGCTGGTATAGTTGCAGACAGTAGTTCTGTAAGTTTTTCCTCAATGTTGATGGCTGCCAAGGACTTCCCATTAAAGAAAACAAGAATTTCTAGTCATCAAGAAGACATAACAATTGTAAATATATATGTATCAAAATTTGGTATGCTCAGTTTTCTAAAGTAAATACTAGTGGACATAAAGGAGCTGATGGTAGCAGATAAAATAATAATGTCTAACTTTAATATCATAGAGGGTTATAAAGGTGACATTATCACTAAATATACTGTCATTTACTGTAAACCCTGCCCCTCAGAGAATGAGGCAGGAGGATCAGGAGTTTAAGGCCAGCCTGGGCTACATCACGAGATTGCGTCTAATAACAAAAAGGAGATCATTTTTCTGGAATTTACGCAATTCTCACCTTTCTTGGCAGCATCGAGTCCCCTTCACTCTATCAGAAGGTCACAAAATTGTGAGCAGAGAGGTTTAACATCAGGCAGCAAGTACCAGTTTAGTTAAAACCGATCACAGGAAAAAGTGTTGAGGTAGAAATAGAAAGTTAGAAAGGAATGTATGTCTAACCTCGCCTTGTTGGGGAAGGAAAGCATGAGTAGGACACACACCATGCATCTGAATAAGATGTGAGCAAAACTTTTTTGAACAAACAGAGGGAACCCATGACCCTATTTCCAAATCTGTTTTAATGACACGACATTCTGTTCATGAAAGGAAAATTTAAAAGCAGGTGAGTCTGACTCCTATCTAAGGATTTTCTGCTCCAACAGCTTCCTCATTCCTTCTGAAGATTTCAGCTTCTGTATTAGTCAATTACGTGAAAACTTAGGAATTCCTTCTGCTGTCTCTTGGTAGAGGAGTGTGTACCCCATCTCACATAGGAAAGTACAGAAATCACAGCTAATTTACAACAGTGTTACGATGAGCTCAGAAAAAGCTGCTTGAAAACCTGATCATGTCCTCTGTGCAAGGGAGTTAATGCCTAGATAGAGCTAGAGCAAGAGATGAGGCTAACTGCAAGGACCTCAGAGTGAAGCCTAAATCCACCAGGGGTGATCACATAAGGTAGAGTTCTTTTAAACAACAGAGAGATGTTTGGTGGCTCTGGCAATCTAACATATGGCTCAGTTTCTAAGCAGTTTCTGTCTGTCTTTCTTTCTATGTCAGTTTTTCAGAACATAAGGATTTTCAATGAACTTGAACATGACCATCATTTACCTGCACTGCAGGTCTTGAAGAGGGATGCTCAGAGTGAGGCAAGTTTAGCACTTGTCATGCCCAATGTTTCTATGCAGTTACTGCTCTGCATTTCTCTCCTATTGGAGAACCCATCTGCCTGTCTTTTTTTCTGAGCTTGAACATAGGAAGTTCTCACCTAGATGGCCTTGGCTATGGAGTCCTTTGTAGCATAGTTCTTCAGGATTATCCCAGGACACCTGAGTCCATAATTATAGAGACAGGGTTCCTGTATTTGATCTCCCCCAGAGAGGCCATTATCCTGTCATCTGTGGTCTCAATGACAGTGTACTCATGGAGTGTCTGATGAAATTCCAATGAGAAGAAGTTTTTCCTTGTGCAAAAATATGACCTGTCACCTGTCACTTCTGGTCAATAATGCTAATATTTGGAAATTAGTGAGAAGATCCTAATGAGCACCTGAACAGTTAGAAAAAGTGCTTTTATTCCTAGGGGACAAATATTAATCAAGAATCAAAGTTACAGTAGCAGGTGGAAGGACATGTGAAGCTACATGGAAGGCTCTTTTACTATATTTACAACTGGTCATGTTTCTTAATGCTCTCTAATGCTTCCTAAATAATTCCTGTCACCATTGGAACAAGAATTAGACTTCCACACTTTCAATGGTAGATTGAAAAATCTACCATTAAATTTATATGGAAACACAAGAGGCCACGAATAGCCAAGGCAATATTCAGTCAAAAGAACAATGCTGGAGGTATCATGATACCTGACTTCAAACTATATTACAAAGCAATAACAATAAAAACAGCATGGTACTGGCACAAAAACAGATATGAAGGCCAGTGGAACAGAATAGAGGACCCAGATATGAATCCACACAACTGTAACCAACTTGTCTTTGACAAAGGTGCTAAAAATATATGATGGAGAAAAGACAGTCTCTTCAATAAAAACTGCTTGGAAACTAGATCCATGTATATCACCGTATACCAATATTCCCTCAAAATGGATCAAGGATCTTAATATCAGACCCCAAACTCTAAAGTTGGTACAGGAAAGAGTAGGAAATACTCTGGAATTAATGGGTATATGTAAGAACTTTCTCAATGGAAACCCAGCAGCACAGCAGATAGCATCGATAAATGGGACTTCATAAAACTAAAAAGCTTCTGCTCAACAAAAGAAATGGTCTCTAAACTGAAGAGAACACCCACAGAGTGGGAAAAAATATTTGCCAGCTACACATCAGTCAAAGGACTGATAACCAGAATATATAGGGAACTCAAAAAACTAAATTCTCCCAAAATTAATGAACCAATAAGGAAATGGGCAAGTGACCTAAACAGAACTTTCTCAGAAGAAGAAATTCAAATGGCCAAAAGCACATGAAAAAATGCTGACAATCTCTAGCCATAAAGGAAATGCAAATTAAAACCACACTAAGATTCCACCTCTCCCCTATTAGAATAGCCATCATTAGCAACACCACTAACAATAGGTGTTGACAAGGATCGGGAAAAATGGAACACTCTTACACTGCTGGTAGGAATGTAAACTAGTACAAAACTCTGGAAAAAAATTTGGAGGCTACTTAAAAAGCTAAACATTGATCTACCATATGATCCAGCAATACCACTCTTGGGGATATACCCAAAAGACTGTGACACAGTGACACAGTCTTGTTTATGGTGCACTATTCACAACAGCCAAGTTATGGAAACAGCCAAGATGCCCCACTACTGATGAATGGATTAAGAATATGTGGTATTTATACACAATGGAGTTTTATGCAGCCATGAGGAAGAATGAAATGTTATCATCACTGGTAAATGGATGGAATTGGAGAACATCATTATGAGTGAGGTTAGCCTGGCCCAAAAGACCAAAAATCATATGTTCTCCCTCATATGTGGACATTAGATCAAGGGCAAACACAACAAGGGGATTGGACTTTAATCACAAGATAAAGCAAGAGCACACAAGGGAGATATTAGGATAGGTAAGACACTTAAAAAACTAGATAGCATTTGTTGCCCTCAATGCAGAGAAACTAAAGCAGATACTTTAAAGCAACCAAGGCCAATAGGAGAAGGGGACCAGGAACTAGAGAAAAGGTTAGATCAAAAAGAATTAACCTAGAAGGAACACACATGCACAGGATATCAATGTGAGTCAACTCCCTGTATAGCTATCCTTATCTCAATTAGCAAAAACCCTTGGTCCTTCCTATTATTGCTTATACTCTCTCTTCAACAAAATTAGAGATAAGGGCAAAATAGTTTCTGCCGGGTAGTGAGGGGGTGGTGGGGGAGGGAGGTTGGGGGGAGAGGGAGGGCATGGGGGAATGGGGGAGAAATGACCCAAACATTGTATGCACATATGAATAAAAAACAAGACTTAAAATTAAAAAAAATAGAAAATATTACCACAAGCATGAAAAACAGTTTCACCATATGTCAGGTCTATGTGCATATCACTCTTATGCCCTTTTATAAAAAATGGCCACAGATTAAATGTTTTCATTATATGGATGATCTTTTATTTGCTCATCCCTCATTTACACTAGTACAGCAGGCCCTCAGGGACTTAGAATGATGCCTAGCTGAGGAAGGTTTAATTATACCTCCTGAAAAACACAGCTCTGTCCACCATTCAAATATTTGGGACACACTATAGTTCATAATATAGTCAAACCTCCTAAACTAAAACTAGACATAAAAGAGGTTATGACATTAAATGAATTACAGACATTATTTAGGAAACAATTTGTTTGGCCTTTTCTTAAAATCTCCTGAGACTCTTTAAAACCTGTATTTGACCTATTAAAAGGAGACTTACAATTAAACTCATTAAGAAAATTAACTCCAGAAGCACAACAGGCTATATAACTTGTTGAAACCACTCTTAAACATAGTTTCATTAACAGGATAGACCTCAGTCAGCCCCTCCAGCTACTCATATGGGGTACTCCAACTACTCCAACAGGGGCTATTATACAATGGCCAAATAAAATGATAGAGATGTTCTTTACCCATAACACATCTCCTAGGAGTATTACTCCCTATATTTAAGAGGTAATATATTTAATTATGAAGGGAAGACAAAGATGCAAACAATTTTCTGGCAATAATCAGTCACTCATAGTTACTCCTTTCACCAATATTCAGATAGACTATCTTTATCAACAAAACTGTTTACGGTAAATTGCAATTAGTAATTACTCAGGACAATTTGACAATCACTATCCCAAAGACCCTACCATAAACTTTTTAATTTCTCAAGCCTGGATTTTACCTCACATCACAGCCACCAAACCCCTAGCCAACACAATCACAGTGTATACTGATGGCACCAGTAAAGGGAGAACTGGCTATATCATTTACTCCCCCTCGGGGACATGTACAGAACAAATAAACATTGCAACTCCAGGATCAACTGCACAACATGCTGAAATCTTGGTGGTTCTTGCAGCCTGCAAGCTCTCCCTGGTTCAATCAATATAGCTTCAGACTCCCAATATGTAGTTAAATCCATGAACTCTATTGAAACAGCTAGACTAAAAGAAGGTCCTAATTCTACCATTTTTCAGTTATTCACATGGGCTCAATTGGTCATTCAGGCTTGTGTTTCTCCACTTTTTATTACTCATATCTGTTCACATACAGACCTGCCTGGCCCAATGGCTGAAGGAAATCAAGCAGTAGACCAGCTCATCTCCTTCACTGCTGTTGAAAGCTCTCAAAATCCTTCTATTTTTCAACAGGCCTTACAAAGCCACTCTTTGTTACACCAGAGTGCTAACATGCACACAAACTGTTCCCAACCTTGACTTGAGACCAGTGCAAATATATTATTAGGGCCTGCCCCACCTGCAGTACTCTCTACCTTTGGGTCCTAATACTGGCATCAGCCTTCATGGTCTAAAAGCAAACCATATCTGGCAAACTGATGTCACTCATATTCCCCAGTTTGGCACCTTAAAATATCTTCATATGACAGTGGACACATACTGTGGTGTCCTCTTTGCCTCAGCCCACACAGGGGAAACTACCAAACATGCCCTTGGTCACCTGCTTGGTGCTTTTGCAACCTTTGGAATTCCAAGTCCATAAAGACAGACAATGGTCTGGCCTATAGAAGTAAAAAATTTCAAAAATTCTATAAATTATGGGACATTACTTACAATACTGGGATTCCTTACAATCCTCAAGGCCAGGGCATTGTAGAACAACAACATCAAAGGATCAAAACCCAACTTTTTAAAATAAAAAAGGGAGAGGTCACCCCTAAGTCTCCACATACCAAATAACATCTCATCCTATTAACTTTAAATTTTTCTCTCTTGACAATCAAGGCATTGCATCTATGGAAAAGCACTTCTGTGAATGGAACACCTGTCCACCTGTGTGTATTCTTTGGAAGAATTTAGAGACAAACACATGGCAGGGTCCTGACCCTTTACTAACTACAGGTCGAGGGTATGCTTGTGTCTTTCCAGAACATGAACAACAATCAAGATGGCTGCCTCTTCAATGCATCAAACCAGTCACAGTCATTGAAGGGACCTATGAAGAGACTTCAACTAGACAAACTTAATCCTAGTCATTGGTTTAATTTTGGAATTTGGACTCATGCTTTTGGGTCTACTTAGTATTATATGGGTAAAAAGACTAATCACTTAAGAAACTAACCACTGCAAAAAAGAAAAATTTCTAAATGCCTATTTCATAAAAAATAAAAAAGGGGGAGATGTGGGAAACCCTCAGGACCCCCAAAGCCTCTTGGAAAAGAACAGAGTCAGTATAGCTTTTGTGCAACAGCCCTAAGAGAGATTGCAACAGTCCAAGAGGACAGTTGCTGAACTCCCCTGTTCTCTCTCTCTGCATGGGACTGGGAAGACCTAGTCCCAAGAACATGATGTTCTGCACTTGGGCTTGTAGCCATAGCAACATGACAGCCAATCCCAGTACAGAGATCAAGGGAAACCTGGGGACTGCCACATATTCCTTCCTGCTTGTCTGCACTGCTTAAACACACTCTTCAGAAAATAAACTATGCCATTGGTGCCTGGCACAACCCTGACTCCGTGTCGTTATTTGCCACTCAAGCACCCAAGACCAGTTGGAGCCTCTGCTGCAGCTGGACTGTGCAACACATTATCTTGTACTAGGCATAGTACCTCATGGCTGTGATCCCAAATACTCAGGAGACAGGGATTGGAAGGATCACAGTTTGAGGACAGGCCAGGAAAAAAGTTAGCCAGACCCACATCTCAATCAACAAGTCAGGTGTAGTGTTGCCTGCTGTGGTCCCAGCCATTGGGAGGCATAGGTAGGAGTCTCATGGTCCAAGACCAGCCCCAGACAAAAATGGAAGAACCTACCTGAAAAAAATAAAAGCCAATAGAGGGGGGACTAGAGGTATGAGTCATGGTAGAATGTATGCCTAACAATCATGAGTCTCTGAGTTCAAACCCCAGTAATGCAAAACAAAGCAAAACAAAATGGTATCTTTCTGGGATTCTCATTGAATGTATTAGAATTTCTTCCTCCAAGTCTCCAACTACTTTACACATTTCTCTGTTTCCAGTTTAACTTCTGGAAAATTATGACCTAAGTTCAGTTTTACTTTTTCTTTAATTATTGCTAATTTATTGGTCAACCCATCCTACTATGTTCTTAATAATGATATTTATAATTTCCAGGCATTCCATTTTAGTCCATATTTGCTGATTTTATTTTATGGCTTCCATTCCCCCTAAGAATTTAAATTTATTCTTTTTCTTTAAACATAGTAATTATAATCACTTTACAGATAAATCTGGTCACTCCAGTGTCTGATGTTTGGGAGGCATTTCTGTTTTGGCTTGTTCTTGTTCACTGTGTCTTCCTTCCTTGTAGTTTAGTTTAGTTCAACTGTGTGGTATTTAGTCATGTTGAAAGTCCATCCTAAGAACCAATAAGTAAAAGTCAAGGATCATGACATTCTCCTGTCTACCTTCTGAGAGGATTTCCACTTGCACCTTTCAGAGGTCTATTTGGAACTAGTTTAATATTATTATTATTATTGCTTAATGACATATTAAGAATTTTTGGACAACCTGTAGTGTTCTACACTTAGCCTACTACTTAGTCTATTTCTATTCAGCTTCTAAAGATTTTAATGTTTTAAAAATATCATATCTGGCATTTTTTATTTGCTCTTAGTTTCTAAGATCGGATCAGATAGCCTAAGATTCCATGAGGACAAAACAGATGACATGTTGCAGTTCCCTTATTTAAGGTACTCTTCTTGCAAGAACTACAAAATTTGAAAATCTGAGATTCCTAGTAAATTAGGTAAAATTGTTATTCCAAATCCCACAAGTCTGTGGATTTTGCAGGGAAAGAGACATTTGATCATGGAATGACATTCAAAACAACCACACCACTACACAAAGCTACCCACATTTTTCTCAGTTTCATAACATGCACTATGATCTTTTCATTACCTCCATTTCTAGCACTATCTCACCACCTTTACTCCTTCCAAAGTAGCCATTGCTTTAACCACAGTGCTAAGGAAAACCAGAGAGAGATCAAAGCTGGGGAAAATGATCAAAGATGAGTAAAGCTCTTCCCCTTAGCCAGGGTCCATACATCCAGCTATCTTTTGAGAAACTGCAGATGGCCTTCATCCACAGCTGTGCTGACATGATATATTGCAACCTTGAACAGCTAACTACTAAGTCTGCTTCTGCACTCCCTGCTTGCTTGCTGCTGCTTTTCTCAGTATAAAAACCTCAACCACCCTGAGCTTGGGGCCTGCACCATTTTGGAGATATCCAGGTGCTGGCCTGCTAGCATAATAAATCTTCCTTTCCACCTGGGTTGGAGTCTTATACTCACTGGTCAGTCATACTTTCTGTACCATTCCTGCCATAACAGTAATTCTCACTTCTGTTTTTGGGACACCAATTATCTTCTCAATTTCTACTTGAAATTTTAGATCTATATTTCCACCTGATGAAATTTTTTTTTTGAAAGTCAATTTAGGCCCAAATCTAAGAGTTTGTTCTCCCCTGTTGGTTCTGGGGTTTGAACTCAGGGCCTCCTACTTGTTAGAAAGGTACTCTACCACTTGAGACACACCCCCAGCCTTTTTGCATTAGCTGCTTTTTGAATAAGGTCTGGAATTTTTTTCCTGGCCTGTATTGAACATGGCAACTCCTGATCTCAGGTTCCAGAGGAGATAGCATGACAGGCACGAGCCATGGCACCTATCAAATTTACTTATCTTGTAGCACACATTCTAAATATCATTCCCATAAAATGATCTCTTGGCCCCATGTCATAATTCCTCTTTCTCTCTTAATCCTTTTGTCTACACTCTATTGAGTCAAGCCTGAGCAGACACTAAACCTGTGACCGACAGGGACAGAGGATTATTCTTAAAATACAAATTTCATATGACTTAAGCTTGTCATGAAACATGTTTTTCTTTAGATTTTTTTAAATACACATAGTGGAGGAGACAAGGGTATCATTACCAACCACATCGTCCCTTAAATTTTGTACCAGTTGTCCTACAGTATGTTATGTAAATGAAGGATTGTGTTTCTACCAATCACAGGTCTTTTTGGATGGGAATGTCTTGCCTGATGGAAGAGGCTGTTGTTGATCTGAAGTTTGGTCAACATCTCAACTTATTTGGCCAACATTTCAACTTATTTCAGGGAAAAAGAATTTTGAAAAGGGTGCTTAATAAATGGCTTATCAACAAAAGTACTTTAACAATATTTAAGTGTTCTGGCAATTCTTTTGCTTCACTCTTCCAAGAAGAGGTGGGTCCCTATCATCTGTTTCAGGAGTTGATGGATAACTGTCTCAGGATGATAACACAGTTTTCCCAGATTGAACAATGGTATAAAAACATAACCCAGTGAAAACTTGAGATCCTAGTGAAACTGGAGTTTTGGACCTAAGGCCCAAACTCCTGAGATTCCGTATGCCAGGTCCAGCAACCTCCCCTTAAATGCCAAAAAAAGTGTTGTGGTGAAGGTAGAGGAAAATTTATTACAAGGACAGGACTAAATTAGTCCAGTCACAACTGTGTTCTAGTTAACCATTATCTCAGTCCAAGGATTCCCAGAGGGTTTGCAGAGAACATGCTATCCTGTCATCACCTGAAGGGAGGAATCTGCTTTTCATGAGATTATTACACTTGCTCCAGGGTGCAGACTGCTCATTATAGATAATTGTCCTCACTTGAAAGGGTGGTCCATCCTGAAAGTCTCTGCTGTTCTTTATGGGAAGTTTTAGTACCTTGACTTAAAGATGTTATCAGTTTCTTCCTTTCTGAAAGTGACTACAAAGAGACTGGCTTAGAGCAAAGACAGATACAAAATGGAGGCAGTAATGCCAATCTTCTCCTGTTTTTAGTTAATTTGTGGGCCTAAGTAAGGAGTCAGTGCTTTTAGTAAGAGTTTAAGCACCTCTTACATGAACCCCCAGAACACTGCCATTTCTTGAGCCTGCAGACCCCGGAAGAGTGTACTTTCCCTTTGCTTTGTAATAATAAACCTTCTCCTGTTTAACTTTCCTCTCTCTCAGTCCTTGAATTATTTTCTGAATAAACCAAGAATCATTGAGTGGAGTAACAAAGAGATGTGCTAGAAGTTTGAGGAGCCACGTGTGATCCAAGATGGCACCTCTGAGAGGACAATGAGGAAGTAGAAAGTCAGGACCATGAAGAATTCATGAGGGGAGAAGTGTCACATTACCTTGGAAGGATTGTGTTATCCTGGAGCAGAAGGCAGAGAATTGTGGGTCAGAGTTGAGTCCCTACTGCTGTCTCCAGCTTTGCCCCAGAGCCCTAAATCCCAGATCAGAAAGTAAACACAGGCTTCCTTCCTGGTGCTCTACCCAGTCTTGGGCTTCAGAGACTTAGTCCCAGGGCTGCCTCAGGGTTCAATAAGTTCTACAAACCCAGGCATGATTGGGACTTCCAGGAGCTAGCATTCTTGGAGCCAATCTGCCAATTCCTGCAGAGGTGTCCCTGGCATCCCTTCTCCCATGAGCCCAGTGGACTGCAGGGTTGAATAAGGTTGGAGTCCTCCTAATGTTACGTGCAGGTGTCAAGGGTGTTGCAGGCTGGAGTTAAGGGTCCTTGCCTTCACAGGCCAGGGAACTGAATGATGAGCCAGGCAGCTGAATGATGAGCCAAAGCCCGCATGTAAAAAGTGGGATTTATTAGAGAAAGGAAAGTGATAGAACAATAATGCTGCCATTTTATAAATCAGTGGCACCTCTTGGAGAATGGAGCCATCCCCAGTAAACAGCCCCTCCCTTTAACAAGGTTTCCTGCACTCCCAGACAAGCTCCACCCAAGCTCCACCTCCATCAGGGACCCTGGCGCATGTGCTAACTTTCTTAACCTCCCCCTTCTATAAAAGCCACTCCCCATCCAGTCTCGGGGCTGCGCCATCTTTTCCCCAGGCAGCCTGGCAGTTTGGGCCTGCCATTAAATTTTGCTCTATGGACATGAGAATTTTCTTGTGAGCTTTCTTTGTGAGTGGTGTTTTTCCTAACATTTGGTGCCATGACTAGGATCAGGTTGAGTTCCCGGCACTGACCTTGCTCTCCTGGCCTTCCTCTGGGATCTGAGCTGCTTTACTGGGACCCCAGATCCTAAAAAATGCCACTCTCTCACTAACTCACAGGGAAGTTCCTCCGCCCCAGTATGCCTCCAACTGCCATCCACCACCAGCCAATCTTCCCTCAAGGTCCTCTCTCCCTCAGTGAGTCCTCCTCGCATGCTGAGCTGTGGTCTCTCTCTCTCTCTTTCCTCGAAAACCTAGTGCTAGGTCACAGCTCGCTCTTATCCTTGGGAACTGAGTTCCCCACTAGGGACTGTGGACACCCCTGTGGTGAAGACATTTCCTCTGGGTGTTGTGTTCCACATTTCTCTCTCTCCTGAGGACCTGATATTTCAGGGATGCCCGCCATATCTCTCCTCAGGTCAGGCCTCACCATGAGAGTTAGATCATCCCAAATTCCTTCAGACTCCGCACTGGGATGTCTCCTGGCCAATCTTGGGCCCCTCCGCCAAACACCTGATCTTAAGCCACGAAAGCTCATTTTTCTCTTTAATCAGGCCTGGCCCCAATACACATTAGACAATGCCTCCAAATGACCACTTAATGGCACTTTCAATCCCAATATTTGAAGGGATTTATACAATCTCTGTGAGCATGCTGGTGAATGGAAGGAACTTTCCTACGTCCAATCCTTTCCCTATCTCTGCATCAAACCCTCCCTCTGTACTTTCTGTTCCCCTGTGCAGATTCTATTAGCCTGTAAACCAGTTTCTAAATCAACCAATTCCTCTCCCAAACCTCCTCCTTCCCATGTAAACAGACTTCTTGCACTGCTTACCATGCCTATCTCCTCCCATCTTTCTGAATAACTTTCCCCATCATGGAGTTAAGTAAGCCACTCCTTGCCAACTCTGGCCTCAAGGCGATTCCTGCTCTGGGAGAGCTCATGTTCCCTTCCTGTGGGCTGAGACCAAGCCCTGGATTTATTCGGGTACACCTCATGCTACATCAGTAGAGTCCTATTTGATTATGTCATCTGATGACTGCTTCTCTTCCCCCTCCCATCTAATGTCCCTTTTTCCTGAGACAGCTACTGGAGAGTGGAGATTTTGTTTTGCTGAAAGTGTTCCAGTACCAGTCAACGGGAGCAACCTAGAGGCACAGGTGATCAGGCGTGTCATGTGTCCAGGCTCTGCCTTCCCCTCCGTTACTTAAGATGTCAAGACACCTTTCTGCTTCCTCCATGGTCTCACCATGTGTCCTTTGTCTCTGTCTGCCTTCCCCTCCCTGGGCTTACTGGGACCCTGCCTCCCGTGAAAAACTTGTAGCATGGTACCTTATGACTTAAGTTATTCCAACTAGTTTGCCAGGCCTCTCAATCTAAAGTAACTTTACATCAGCTGCTTTACAAAAGCGCTTACAAAAAACTGTGGCTGCCATGCTCACGCCATAACTCTACCCCCACAAGGGGAGGAGGGAAAGCAAACGGGTGCACTAGTGCACAGGATACCAGCTCCTGGACACAGCAAAAACACCTGCCATAGCTAAGAAAATCCATAGAGAGGACCCAGCACATCCTGGGCCTCCAGCCACTTGTGGCAATGGCTGCAGCCCACCACCACTTCCCCTAGAATAAATGCGCACAGAGTACACAGGAAGGGGGAGGGGTGACAGGCTGCAGGATCAGGCCTAGGCAGACAGGTTCACTTGTCCCAGGTGTGTGTGGAGGGAGTGGCGCTTTGTACAAGTCCTGCTCCTAGCCCCACCTCACACCTTGGGGCATCAGACCCAGACCTTGTAAGCCAATTGTTTGCTGAAGGTTATAGTTCCAGAAATAACAAAATAGACATTACTGTGGTCTCTAAACTTCTCATTTAAAATTTTCTGTACCTTGGACCTCAACATAAATTTTTCCCTCCAAATATTAACACTAGTTGTCCCATGTGGTACTGTTATTGCCCTGAAATGCCCTCTGAATGCCCTTCTCTAACTTTACAAATGATTTATTTCTTTGTTAAAAAAGTAGCCTTTATTAAAGAGGCTGCCTTCTGTTAGCTAAAAGACAGGATCCTCGTGGTTTGTTCTTTCTAGATGGGACCTGCACCTTCCAGTCTTCTGGCTGGTAGATGTTGGAAGCTTTGTACTTTGGTCACCCAAGCCTCAGTATGCCTTGGGTGACCAAATGAAGTGGCCTTCACAGGGTTCCTTAAATCACAGTACCATACTCCAATTAAACCTTTTCTATAAAAGTAAAAAAAGCAAACTGAGGTCCCCTATACAAATTTCTACCTTCTAAGCCACCCCAATACTCAGAGCCTCTTAATGAGTGCTTCCCTCTTCAACAGGCAATGGTAGGAAGAGGGCAAGTTTTATGTCCCCTTCCAGTTATCAGATCTAGGGGAAATTTAAAAACATCTAAACAGCTGCACGAAGTAGCTCAATGGGAGAATGTCTGCCCAGCATGTGCAAAGCCCTGGGTTCAATTCCCCAACATTACTAAATAAAAAAATGGTAAAGAAGATAAGTGGCATTAATGTCACTTCAGCCATCTCATAGTGGAAAAATGTAGTTTAACCTAGACCAGATCCCTCATTCTTCAAGTAAGGAAACTGAGGCCCAGAACAGTTCAGAGACCTGCTCTCTAGAATGTCAGGTGTCAATGTAAAATAACAACTTTACTTTACAGCAACAACATAAAAAAATCCTCTTACCTTTTTACAACATCTTAAGGAGGCTATCAGAAAGCATACCACGATGGACCCAGAGTCACAGGAGAGAGAGGTTCTCCTCAAAGATAAGTTTCTAACAGTCAGCTTCAGACATTTGTAAAAAACTCAGACTGTGGCTGAAGGGAAAAAAGTCATTGAACCAAGTAATACAGCTAGCCATGTCTGTATTTATAGCTATATCTGTATGTCCAGGACCTAACTAACAGGAGAGAAAAAGATAAGAGATACCATGGCTTCATTGCTGCTCTCAGAGAGGGCCCCACCTGACTGGGGCCTGTATCTTGAACTTGCTACCATGGCAGACAGGAGGGGTACTTCTGCAGAGAATGCTTAAGGGGGGACAGCCCAGGAGACAGTCCCGCCCCAAACCAGGACCCTGCCCTCTCTGCAAGGGTAACCACTGGAGGTCTGAGTGCCCCCCATCACCAGATAGAAGGCGAGGTGCCACCACCTATGGATTTAAGGGTCCCAGCCTTCTGTCCATACTCCACTTATTAACATCGATATTGAGGAGCCTCAGGTAGTCATAATGGTAGAGAGTGAAAGGTCATTTTCCTCCTAGACAGTGGAGCCCGTTTCTCTGTTTTACCTTTTTCTCCTGTTCCCTGGTCCATTAACAAAAGTTATCGTTCAGGGCAAATCTGGCAAACCCCTAGAGCGCTAGTTTACCTGGCCTCTGGCCTGCTCTTGGGGAGATTTCCTCTTCTGTCAGTCTTTCCTCATAGTACCTAAAGCTCCAGTGTCCCTGCTGGGACAGGATTTACTATCTCAATTAAAAGCTTAAGTTCTCCTACCCCCAGGTAGCTGTCTCTGCTGCCCCCTCCTTCAGGAACAAAGAGATTCCACAGTGTGGACTGATGAGATGAGTGTAGGGTGAGCCAGGACGGCCCTCCTTATTCAAATAAAACTCAAAGATCCCTCACAGTCTCCACACCCAAAACAATATCCCCTCAAGCTTGAGGGAGGATGAGGTCTTATGCCTATCATCAATTCCTTAAAATAACAAGGGCTACTAATTAGTTACTCCAGCCCATATAATGAATTTTAAATTCTTATAAAAGCTAATTTTAAAATACAAGCTACAAAATAAACAACTGGAAAGGATATAGATAGGTAGTGAACATATTTTTTGAGAAGTTAAAGGAAAAAGAAGTGTTTTTAGATGAGAAAGGATTTTGTAAAGAAGGGTTTGTCCTAAAGATTGTTTCAAATAGGAGGGATAAAGACAAACCATCAGAGGGTTTAGTATGTTATATAAAGGTCTGAATAAGTTTTAAAAGTGGATAACAAAAGCTTTGGTGTGTGATAAAGTTAGAGTTGAGTATAATCTAAGAGTTGCCTAAAAGATTTTTAGGGTCATGTCAAACTAAAATCAAATCCTCTATGTCTATAAAATAACAAGGTTACCTTAATATTGTTCTGCTCTGAGTAACATCTACAAAAAACCATTACAGAGAAAGATTTTATCAAAGAAATTATTTGTGTTTTCTGCTGATCTTGTCAAGATTTAAGTACTACTAAATCAGAGTTCATTTACGTATTTGCTTATGTGTCTTAAATGACCACCTTGTAAAAGTGTTATGTTATACTTTATCTAAATATGGTACAAACATTTAAAAAGTTAAAAGTGTCAACTTATATAAAATAATGAGCTAAAGCTCTCTTTTATCCAAGAGTGTTACATTTAAATCCTGACAGCCCCTGCCTCCCACAGGTCACCTACCTAGGTGTGGCCTTAAAGGGAAGAGTCACTCCCTGAGTCATAAATTCAGTCTTCCGTTTCCCAACCCCCATATCATAAGACAGCTTATAGCTTTCCTGGCAGTTATAGGATTTTGCAGAATTTAGATCCCTAGGTATGCAGTCCTTGAGAAGAAACCTTTTTATGCTCCTCCTAATATTCCTATTTGGGTCTTAAATAATGCATAACCATCCATTACTCTTAGAAAACTTGCCTCCAACAGACTCTGCTCCCCTGGATGACTATCTGCCTTCTCAGAGAACTTCTCAGAGAGCATGCAGACCAGATCCTGCCCCACCCTATAACAATTTCTGTTAAACCAGGGCATCTTATTCTCTAAAAAGGATCTTCTACCCTCTCCATTGGGACTTTGGTGGACCAGCCCTCATCTGGTCATTCTCATGACACCCACTGCTGTCAAGCTCAATGGGTTCCCCCAATGGCAGCACCTCTCAAGAAACAATTAGAAAAATGGAGAAGGGAACTGGAGGACTCTTGAAATTGCCTAGAGAATAACATTTCACAGTGGTTCTCCTGGCCAATGCCCATCCTAATGCCTGTGTTCTTGCTCTCCTATTCTTAGGCTTCCTCCCTTGTATCATACTACATGTCTGCAATTGCTAATCAAAAGTCTAACCAGTTGTATCTCCAGAAATATCAACCTGTCCAAAACCGTCCAGAGGACTGCTATGAGGGCCCCCACTAGGACACAGGAGCCTGAGGATCCTGCCCCATACAAGGCCCCCTGCCAGCAGGAAGCAGCTAAAGAGACTGATGCTTTGTCCCAATTCCTGATCCTCAGCCCCTACCCTCATCATTATTAAACAAAAAATGGGGGAATGATAGAACAATAATGCCACCATTTTATAAATCAGTGGCATCTCTCAGAAAATGGAGCCATTCGCAGTAAACAGCCCCTCCCTTTAACGAGGTTTCCCGTGCTCCCAGATAAACTCCACCCAAGCTCCACCTCCATCAGGCACCCCCATGCGCTAACTTCCTTACCCTCCCCCTTCTATAAAAGCCATTCCTCCTCCAGACTCTGGACTGTGCCATCTTTTCCCCAGGCAGCCTGGCAGTTTGGGCCTGCCATTAAACTTTGCATAGAGCAAAGTTTAATGAGACTTTTCTTGTGAGCTTTCTTTGTGAGCAGCGTTTTTCCTAACAGAAAGGATACAGCTAGAGAAGTGCAGTGGAGCCTGGAAGCTGGTAACTCACTGCTCAGGTGAAGGCTGGGGCTTTTATGGATGTTTTAACTCTGGGTTTGGCATTGGGCGGGGGTGTTCTCATTGGCCATGCATTTCAAGGGCTTTCTTAGGTGAGCTGGTTTGGTTTGCACCTTTATTGGGGGAAGGGAACAATCTTGAGAGCATTTTGCTCATCAGCCCTGTGGCAGATCTATCAGACTCTGTATCTGTCCTTTAGGATGTAGGAATGCAGGCCTCCAGCTCCTCAGGATGCAGGAATGATATTGCTGTCAATGGGGGATGGGATACTCATTTATCTGTCTTAGATCTCCAGACCCAACACTAGCGACCAAGTTAGGAGGAACTTAGAAAAGAACAGGTTTCAGTCAAGTTAAGGTTGACATAAAGCTCTGGGAGAAAGCTGAGGATGCCATTTCCCAGTAATTCATCAGGGGCCTGTTGTCTTTTGTTCCAGGGGTTGCAGGCCTACTTGGCCCCTGTGCCCTGTGGTGGAGGTATTAGAACTACGTTACCCAGAATGCTCTGTACAGAATGGAATGAAGTTTAGCCAATGAACATTTAGAACACAACCTTTAGCTGGTCTGGGAATTCCGAACGGGGTAGGATTTCCGGCCTCATTCTTTGGTGCGTTTATGTCTGATCTTGGCGCTGTGCCACTTTTCTAACTGGAAGAACTTGGAATCAGGATCAAGAATATACGATTAGAAAGGACGTGGAGGGACTGGGTTGTCCACAGTGCACCGCGGCTTCTCCGAGGAGCATTTGTAGTGACGGCCTTGCCCTGTTACTCCCGTAGCCTCTGAACAGCATGGCGGCCTCTGCGGGGAAGAACCTGGGTCAGGTAAATGCCTCCTGTATCAGTCAAACCTCCCTCGCACCCCCTCTCCCCCGCGAGTGATAAGTCACTGTTTTGGCTACTGATTGAGCCACTATACGTCAGTCTTTGTGTTCAGGTCACATGGTGAGGTGGTGCGGCCCTCTCTGCACTCAAATGCTCGATCGCTTACCTATACCCGCCCAACCCATTTATTTATTTATTTATTTTAGGTTCTTGGGGTTTGAACTCAAGGCTTCTCCTTTCAAGGTAGGGACGCTACTATTTGAGCCAAGCCTCCAGCCCGCGGTGTCCAGATTTCTTAAACTGCTAAATGCGGTTGGGGAGGCTCCTCCACCCCTAATGCCGCTCCCAATGATGGCAGCACTGATCCCCGTGTTGTTCTACAGTACGAGACGGACAGACAGACATCATCTAAACTCAGCGCCTCATAATCTAAACTCATAATCCAAACTCGGCAGAGCCACATAATGTTCAGGAAAGGGAGGTGAACTGAGGGTCAAGCTGGGACCCCTGGGTGTGGGTGATGGGCACCGTAAACATGGTGTGCAGATGTGAACACTGAAGCGTGTGGGGACAGGACAATCTAGTAGGGTGGTGGTCATGGTGCCATGGGTGATGCATATGTGTGCATGCTGATGTCTGGGTGTAACTAAGCAACGTGATGCTGAAGCCAACATCTTTGCTTTTTCGCTGCACCTCAGACTCACCAATTTTGTGTTGAGCCTTGGAGTATCTGGGGTGTCTCAAGAGGTGGATGCATTTGTTTAGGGAAGGTTGGTCATAAGCTTTGGTGAATGGGCCTGAGGAGGAAGACCACAAAGGCTAATCCGAGAATGAGAATTATCAGAGGGACAAAGTCTGTGCTGGAGAGCAGACATGAATGGCGCCCTAGGTGGAATAGGGCCAATGATGTTTCAGATCCATAGCTGGTTTTGGAGGCTAGAGGTTAAAACAAGAACAGAGTCAGACAGCAAGGCATCCAGACCAGGATGGGAGGGTGCTTGTGGTAGTGGGGACTGACAGTGCACTGGGATCAGTTTAGATCGAATTTCCATTTTCTTTGTATTCTGGATGTCTGGTATGGAAATACACGTCGGAAGATCAAGGATATTCCTAGGAAGTGGGCAGTGGGTGGAAGTGCCTTGGGATGCGTGGTTTTATGAGGGAGTGATACAAGGACTTACAGAAATGTGGAGGAGTCTTGTGGAATGATGTCCCTAAGGTCCGGTATTGAATATATGAATAAATGGTGAGGTAACATTGGACCCTATTGCAAGTGTGGTCTGGGTTCCCTAGGAGTAACTTTGTGAGACTCTGAGTTTGCATTCCGGGCTCTGAGTTTAGATGATGTCTGTTCATCTCCTTGCTGGTGTGGAACAACACAGAGATCAGTGCTACCATTAGCTGAGAGCAAGCATCTTTGGCACTGGAGTCTCTTATCCCCTGTGCAATAGAGAGGTTAGAATGAGGGATAGCAGGTTATGGATGAGTGAGACAGTGAACTTGGAGTCCTGGGAGAGAAGGTGAATGTAGATTAAACTTCCCACTCACTATAGGCTCTTGGCCTTTCTAAAGACAGAGTATTGATCACTTGACTTTCCACTGATCCATGAATGTGAAATAGCAGTTACTCATGAGGAGACCTGAACTTTTCTAACTCTATACAGTCTTCATGATAACCTTGTTTGCAAGTGGAGAAGCCTCAGTTGGAGAGTGGAGCTGCCTGTATGATTTGGTCCCTGTAGGCCTATTGAAGCCAAATGCGACATCCTTGGGATCAGTTGATCTCCACATGGCCTTGGGTCACCCCTCCTGTTCTTATCAACACTATGAAGTGCCCCAGTGTTACTTCAGGTCTTCAGTCAACAGCACATGAAGATAGTGTACATTTGCCTTCACACTGTCATGATGATCCATGCATTGTGTCTGCTTTTGGATCAGTAGCATTTATAACCACGTGAAATGGTATCTTCAGCTTCCCAGAGAATCTGATCTTTATTAGCATTAATGATTCATCTCTCACTTTTGGGTGGTCAGCTATAGACAAAACATTCCAGAAATCTGCTTGTGGCCCCTTTAAGAAAAAAAAGTTCCACCCTTATTTAGGTTCCCAATATGATTTCCACAGATTCTTGATTCTTGTCCACTTATGCTCAGACACAGAAACTGCAGGCCAGAGTTATGGTACCCAGAATTCTGTGGGTGCCTGGTGAAGTAATTGCACCAATGAGCTTTCTGAGCAGGGTCATTTTCACGATTGGATGGGTAGTTGTAAGTGGGACTTCCTGTATCCCTCTCCTGTCAGGTATTTTAGCAGTTAGGGGTCATTCTGGTAAGCAGATTTTTGGAGCTAAGTTGTCCACCAGGAAGTGGTGTGAGGACAGGTGCCACAGGAGGGGCTGTCTTTATAATACAGCATGGTAGAGTGCCCTGGCTGTCAGAAGTGGTTTGGGATTGTGCCACATAGTCAAGGACTGCACCTGAATATAATGGCCTGGTAAGGTACTTTCCAGTGTTACCAAATTTTAGGTCCCTGTGTTCCATATGGGGAGGACCTCATGTGTAAGGACATCAATTTAGGTGCAAGTTTTTTGAGGTGCTGGAGATTGTTCCATGGACCACTGTGCATAAATTTCTGTTGAGGAAGTTCACAACATGGTTGTTCTTGAGCCATTTTACCCTTATTTTCAGGGTACCAGGAACTGTGGTGTATTGTCAACAAAAGCAGTACCAGGTCCAGAAAGTTTTCCAAACACTGCTCCCGGTTAAAAGATTCAGGAAAGCAGAATATGACATTCTAGCTCAAGGAAGTTGATTCCTGTGCAGTGTCTCAGAGCAGACAAGAGTCAGCACTGAGGACTGAGGCTCAAATAATTCCATGATCCAGGCCTCCTGGCTCTGGGGTTGACTGACTCTCTGGAGGCCTTTTTGTTCATTTGCCTGTCATTCAACACAGACTTCCTTGTCTACAAAAGAGCTTGTGCCCCTAAATATGTGACTGGCATCGAGTGGAGGATGTTCTAGTCCCTCACTACCCCTGATCTCCCATACTATCTCTGGATTCTGTTTGGGACTTCTCTGCCACTCTTTTGGCCCTTGAGCCTAGGGACTCTGAAAAACCCTGCATACAAGGTTGTAATTCCTGGCATACTGCATGAGGCACAGTGGCTTGAATTACTTGCAACTAGTGGAATGTGCTGTAAAGGTCATCCCAGGCATAGGTGTCAAAATGCAAATGCTGGGAGGTGAGGCTGAACTGTTTCTGTTGACCATAGGGTATTTTTTTTCATGGGAACTGTGAATGTAAGAGTAGCACATGGGGCTGGAATGGCTCTGTAGAAAGTTAAGATTTTCTTGTGAAGATGGTGGGAGTAATGGGAGACTGGGGCAGAGAATGTAAGTGATGTGACCCTACCCAGGTCTTAAAGGTTCCCTGTGACTAAAGCAAAGACAACAAACAGACTGTGGTGTGTGAATGAGTTAATAGAAAGATTAGGGTCCTGCAAAGGTCCAGGTAGTATTTACTGGTGTGTTGAGCAGTGTGGGTGCTGAATAATTGGAAAATGTGGGTGGATCCTGGATCTCTTAATTGATTAGGCCTTTCTGGTGTCAGGGAAGAAACTTAGAATACTTTAATTTAAAGATCTTAAATTGATTTAATTTACCTTCTAGTTTCCTGCAACACTTCATTCTGTAAATTTGAATAGGTGTGCCATTGGACCATATCCTTCAAAATTGCCCATATGTAGTTCAAGCTTTTTGCACAATGTGTCTCAGGCTGTCTTTTCTTTTTCTAAATATAGGTCTTTTTAAAAAATAGCATATTATAGTTATACTGGGGTGTATTTTGACATTTACAAAAGTGGTTACAGTATATCCTTGTTAGATTCTCCACCATCTCCATCTTTCTCATTTTTCAATTCTTCCCCTTTTTGTAGAGCCATTTCAACAGTTCTCATTGTTTCATTTCCATTTAATATCATGTCAATTAAAAAAATTTTTATTATCCAATTCTTGTACTTGGAGCATATTGATATTTACAAAAGTGGTTATTCAGACAGTCTTTTATACAGTATGCACCTGTCATCAGTAGATGGGATTTTATTGAATAAGATTGTGTAGAACGCTGAGCAATGGTGGCTTATGCCTGTGATCCTAGCTACTCAGGAGGCAGAGATCAGGAGGACCACACACGGTTCATAGCCAGCCCATGCTAATAGTTTACAAGACCATGTACTGAAAAAACCAAACACAAATAGGGTCAGTGGAGTGGCTCAAGGTGTAGCCCCTGAATTCAAGCCCTAGTACTAGCAAAAGATAAAAAAGACTGTGTAGTATTTGGGGCATTTTTGCTGTATTTCATGGAGTGTCAATGCCTGAAGGCATTTTTCCACTTGTCCCAGGCCTCCGTGTCACCTTCTATCTGTGATTTTTGCAAAATTCTACTGTGTTTAAAAGCCAGTATGAATCAAACCCTTCTGCAGATTGAGCCCTGCTTCCACATTCTGAAAACATTCCCATGTTGCAGCATGTGCACATGCATGATACAGTGCATTTCTGCCACATGCAAGCTCTGCGCTTATCCCAGCACATCCATAATAAGTAAAAATCCTACAACCCTTCAAATATTATGGCTTAGCCTTGCTCCCACCAGTGTCTGCATGCATTTCATTGTGCTTTCTCTGCTTTTAGGTTTTGCACATGGAGTAGATGATAAGGAGGCATCGATACACACTGTTTACCTGGAAGAGGTGTCACACTTGAGGACTCCAAATGCAGGTCCATCCACCCAGAAGATTCACCCCTGTGACATCTGTGCCTTTGTCTTGAAAGACATTTTACACATGGCTGCTCCACTTGTGCAGAAGCTGTACATGATTAGAGAATGTGCAAGCCTAGCCCAGAAGTCTCACACTGCAGTGAATCCCTTGAAGTGGGACATGGACAGGACTTCATTTGAGAAGAGCTGTGTTATTTTTTGTTTCAGGGAAATGGTTCAATTGTAATGACTGTTGGAAGGATTTCCCAGCTCTTTTTGACCTTCTAAAGCCCCAGGTCATTCCTAATGTTGAGAGGCCAAACACTGTGAGTCAGAGGAGACATTTAACCATGGAAAAAGTTTTTTCATGTTGGTTAACAGGAGCAAAACTTCTAGCCATAAAAATGTGGCTTTTTATAACCCAAGAATCCACAATGGAAAAAAGCTTTATTAGAATAGGAACCATGAGATAAACTTCCATGATGGCTACTCACTTGGTCTTCCACAGCCAAGAAAGGCCTTATGAGTGTAGAGAATGTGGGAAATCCTTTAAGAATAGTTCTGCTCTTACTGTACATCAGAGAGTTCACACAGGAGAAAGGTCTTATGCATGTAGAAAATGTAGGAAATCCTTTAAGGAAAGAAAGAATCTTACTGTCCACAGGGAGTTCACACTGGAGAAAGGCTTTATGAGTATAGAGACCGTGGAAAATTTTTTATGCCACCACATGTACTTAAAGAACCCAGAAAGTTCACACTGGAGAAAGACTTTATGAGTGTAGAGAATGTAGGAAATTCTTTGAGGAAGAAAGGCCCTTAAGGAACACCAGAGAGTTCACACTGAAGAAAGTCCTTACGAGTGTAAAGAATGTGAGAAATCCTTTAAGGAAAGACATGTCCTTGTTGTACAGAAGAGAGTCCACACTGGAGAAAGGCCTTATGAGTGTAGATATGTGGGAAATCTTTTAAGTACATAAGTGATATAACTGAACACTGGAAAACCCACACTGGAGAAAGGCCTTATGAATGTAAAGTATGTGAGAAATCCTTTATGTGAAGATTTGAACTTACTGAACACCAGAGAGTCCACAGTGGAGAATAGCTTTATAAATATAGAGAATGTGGAAAATCTTTAAGGGAAGATCTGGTCTTATAACACATCAGACAATTGACTCTGGAGAAAGGCATTATGTATGTACAGAATGTGGAAAATCCTTTTAGGAAGATTTGCTCTTACAAGATATAAGAAAGTTCAGTCTTCAGAAAAGCCTTATAAATGTACAGAATGGAAAGTCTTTTAAGTACATAAGTGGTATACCTGAATACTGGAAAACCCATACTGGAGAAAGGCCTTATGAGTGCAGAGAATGTGAGATATCTTTTAAGCAATGACAGAACTTACTGAACACCATAGGTTCCACAGTGGAGAATGGCCTTATAAATGTAGAGAATGTGGAAAATCCTTTAAGGGAAGATCTGGTCTTACAAAATATCAGAGAGTTCACTCTGGAGAATGGCCTTATAATTGTAGAAAATCCTTTGTGGAAATAAGTACCCTTATGGTACACCTGAGAGTGCACACAGACGCAGGTTTATTGAGTATGGACAAGGAGGAAAATTCTTCAAACAAGGTCCCTTAATTTACACTAGAAAGTCCACAGTGGACAAAGGCCATATGAGTGAAGAATGTGTGAACATGTTTGAGCACAAAATCAGTCATCTTCATCACAGAAATCTCTCATTGATGAAAACCCTAATATGATTTTTAGTTGTGCACATGTATGTTGAAAAGCAGCTTGAGTTGTTTTTCTCCAATCCAGACTCAAGCAGTCTTCCACACAGTTCACTTGTTACCAACTGGCAAGATTTTACTGAATATGGTTTTGTGGTGATTTTTGCAGATTTTATGGCTGCTCATGGATAATACCATGTACCATGAAATGGCAGTGACTGAAGGTTTTTTGCAGAGGTGGAAGCCCTGCCTCTCCTCCCTGTGTAACTCATCCTTACATCCTGTCTGTTGAATTTTGACAGATTCTACTGTCTTTAGAGGCCCAGTTCTATTAAACAACCCCTTTGCAAACTGATCCAGCTTCCACATCCTGTTTTATGCATGTCAAGGTGTAGTTCAGTGGTAAAATGCATGTCTACCCTGTGTAGTTCCCTGGGTTTAACCCCCAGCCTCAGAACAAAAAAAATCCTATGCACCTTTTGTTTGTTGGGGCTTGGCCCCACTCCCACCATAGTCTATATGCATTTCACCATCATTTGTCTGATATCAGATGTGGGCATTGAGTAGGGGATATGGAAGTATCTATGCACAATGTTTCTCTGGAACAGGCATAATACTGAAAGACTTCAATGACAGATCAGTGCATGTAGTAGACTTAGTGACATGTGTGCTGTTGTTTATAAAGACATTTTGCACCTGGTAGCTCCAACTGTACATAAGGTGACTCCCAACTATGAGAAATACCAAACTGAGAGAAATCCTGCAGGAGGGATGTGAACAGGACCTCAGTTGGGAAGAGATTTGAATGTCTAGTGTCATGGAAGTTGTTGAATTGTAATGACCTTCACTAAGATTTTCAAGCTATTTTTGACCTGAAAATCCACTCTAGAGGAAGGCCTTATGAGAGTGAAGAATGTGGGAATGTCTTTCTACCCAAATTAAGCATAATTCTTCACCAGATAATTCACATGGAAGAAAACCTGTGATTCTGGTTGGTGTGGCAAGTGATTTACCCAAAGAACTCTCCACAGTACACATGAAGGTGTTCATACCTGAAAATGGCCTTATGAATGCAGTAAAAGATGGAAATATTTCACACAATGTGGATCTCCTTTATCAAAAGTACCACACTACTCACAGCCCCCATATGGGAAAGCTTGCAGACCAAGAGCCAACCTTATTTAGCAGCACAAAGTCACTGCTTGGAACCAGCCTTGGACCTGAACAGAATGTGGTTTTGTTCAGTATATTCATACTGGAAAGCCTCAGGGATTCATGTGTCTGAACTGGAACTTCATACTTGCAAATAACCAGTGGGTGAAATTCCTCATGATTTATACATGGTGAGGATGACAAGAGCTGCTCTGCACATTGTAGACTCTACAGGAACTTGGCCAGAGTGAAATCATTGCCACCCTATCTTAGAGAAGCCATTTCCCTCCACTCCCTAAACTTTGGGAAAAACTGTCCTGACATAATAAGACAAGTTACCAGGTGTCTTGTATTCCCTTCCCTGCAGAAAACCTTGAGTAGCATGTATAATTGGGTCACATTTATTTTGTTTGCTGAGTGATCTTGCAGTGTGATGATTCCTTTATGGCCAAATGAACTCAGTGGTGGTTCAGCTGGAGGCTTGCAAGGAAGGCTTAGGATCTTCATGGGAGGTTTTGGTTTCACATGACAGTTGTAGTTGATATTTGTACCATCAAGTTACTACATTTAATTCTGCTTCACATTGCTCAGGATTGTGCACTAATAAAGGCATTATTTTGTATATTCAGCTTTAATCTTGGTTGGTCTTTTATCTGTATTCTGTCACATCATAGAGAATTAGGATCCATGTATGTGAGGTGATGGACAGTTTTTTTGGTGGTGGGGGAACCCTCAACCATCCATGCCTCAATGGGCTGGTATAATGGCAGACAGTAGTTCTGTTAGTTTCCCTAATGTGGATTGCTGCCAAGGACTTCCCATTAGAAATTAAGGAATTTCTATTTGTGAAGGGAAATTTTCATCAGGAAGATATAACAATTGTAAATATATATATATATATATATATATATATATATATATATATATATATATATATATATATATATATATATATACCAGAATATATACTCAGTTTTCTAAAATAAACCCTAATGGTCATCAAGGAACAGATTGTAGCAGATAAAATAATAATGTTTGACTGTAATACCATACTCTCATCAGTAGATTGATCAAACAAACAGACAAATCTGAAAGTAAAATTCAGGTTTAGACTGCTGCATGGGTCAATGGACTTACAGACATCTACAAGATATTCCATTGCATAGCTACAGATTACCCATTCTTCCCCACAGCCTCCAACACAGCATATTTCAGGCCATAAAGCAAGATTTAAGAAGAACAAAATACTGAAATAATTTCTTAATTCTCATCAGATTTTAATGGGATGGAATTTGAAACCAATAGCAAGAGAAATTACACAGTCATGTATACATTGATCAATATGCATTTGAATGATCAATAGGTAACTGAAGAAAATAGGGCGATAGGAAAATTGTCAGAATCAAATGAAATGAAAACACACCTTACCAACATCTGTAGAATACAGCAAACACAGTTCTGAAAGGGAAATTTAAAGCCATAAGTCCCTACATTAATAATTTGGAGAAGTATCAAAGAAATAGCCTGATGATGCAGCTCTAGGTCCTAGAAAAACAACAAAAAATGTCAAGTAAGTAGTTGGAAAGAAATAAAGATCAAGGCAGAAATTAAAAGGAGACTAAAAGCACCATAAAAAGAAACCAGCAAACAGAATTAGTTCTTTACAAAGATAAACAAGATTGAAATGTCTGAGCCCAAGTAAACCCCTCCCAAAAAAGACAACAAAATTAATAAAATGTCATGTGAAATGGGGATATTATAGCAGGTTCCAATGAAATTCTGAGAATCATCAAGGATATTTTGGGAACACACATTTCAAGAAACTGGAGAATTAAGAAATCCAATGGATGCATTTCTAGTCACATGACTAGCCAACATTGCATGAAGGGGATACAAACAAATGTTTAATTACTAGTGAAATGAGGCACCGGTGGTCTCCCCCTAAGCTAGAGTGGAAGACTGGGCAGATTTCATCCTGATTTCTATCTGGCTATTAAAGAATAACTGTGTTCCCTAAACTATTCCATAAAAGAACAGAAAGAAATGGTATCAAACTAAGTATATGAAGCCAGGACTACCCAATTATAGAAAACTGGATAATAACAAAGTAAAAGGACATAGACCAATTGGGCACATAGCCAAAGGGAGGTGAATCTGTGTGCAAGATCATTGCTACAAGATCGTTGCATGCCCATGTTTGTTGTAGCACTCTTCCAGAGGCCAAACTGAAGGAACAGCCAAGGTGCTGTACAATTGATGAATGGAAAAAGAAAATATATGCCTAAAATGATGACATGCTATTAGTGGGACATGAATATAAGTGGGGTACTGTCTGGGGGACTCAGCAGGAGGAGGAGCATGAAGGAAAGGAAAGGAAATTAAAGACTGAAGAGGCTTTACTACACACACACACACACACACACACGGACGACACACACACACGCACACACACGGATGACACACACGCACACACACGGACGACACACACACACGCACACACACGGATGACACACACACACACACACGCACACACACGGACGACACACACACACACACGGATTTATGGAGACATGATGAATCCCTGCAAACACTGTTTGAAAAACCAGGGAGGAGGGAGAGGGAAATATCACGGAGGGATGAACTTATTCAAAGTGCACTATGTATATATGAAATTATCACAGTTATTATATTATTCACGTATGATATTTTAAAAGTAGAATAAAATTTTAACAAAATAGAAATAGGGTCTCTTTGAAAGTAAAAAGAATCCATTGATTACAAGAGCGTAATTAAAAAGTAAAGGAAAAAGGTGATACACCACAATCATTTTGACTTGAATCAAGGTATGCGAGCATGATTCCATATATACAAACTAATAAATGTAATACTGCACATAATAGAACCAAGGACAAAAATCACATGATCATCTCAATAGATGCAGAGAAAGCTTTTGATAAAATTCAACATCTCTTCATGATAAAACCCTGATGAGGGCTGGCAGAGTGCTCAAGCACTAACAGCACCTGCCTAGCAAATGTGAGGCCATGAGTTCAAACCCAAGCGCAACCAAAAATAAATACATACGTAAACAAAAGTCCCAAAGAAACTAAGAAAAAGTCACCATAACTGAACATAATGGATGCAATATGCTACAAACCCAAGGAAGGTACATATATTGCAAGAAATCAGTCTCATGGGTCACGTGATAATATAGAGAGTTCAATAAGTCCAGTAGAGAGAGAAGGAGGGAGGTTACAGAAGGAGGAAGAAGCAAAGGGGGAGAAGGTGAGAAAAGGTGGGAGGGGAGGTGGGAGAGAAGTATCTACATAAAGGTGTACTTTTATACCTGAGTTGCAGAATTTATCAATGTAATGAGCCCTGTGTACCGACTATCAACTGACCAAATTGACACTCATCTGTACTCTATTCTCTATGCTGGTTGTACTGACCCCCCATAAGAAAATCACCAAATGGGTTCATAGGAGTCTTTAATTTTATTGACAGTATTGCTGCACATTTGTCCCAACTCAGGCCAGCACAGAGTTGCATTACTTTCCATTTCACAGAAATGCCATCTTTTGCTCTGTTCTTTCTCTTTTGATCAACATTTTACTGTTCATTTGTTTAGTTGCTTTGTAGTTAGAGCCTCTTCAATGCTGAATGAGTATGCAAACAAGGAGTTTTCTCTCCCTCATATAGGATGAGGTACAGGCTACTTCCTGTTTTTCACTCCACACACACAGGCAAATGCGGGCACATTCACAGGTGCACAGACACAGGCTCAGGCTCTGGTGGAGGCCTCTGGTGTCTGTGCTCAAACTCACAATTCTCCTGACTCAGGCTCTGAGCACTGGGATTACAGACATGTATCACCATACCATATCCACCTTTTTCTTTCTTTTCTTGTCTTGAAAAACTGAGTTGGCCGTTGCCACTCACCAGCTGTATGGCTATGAACAAGTTTTCATGACTTTGTGCCTCTGTTTCCCTAGCTGTGAGATGGGGATGCACTCTTCCTCCAGGCAATTTCAAGATTGTGGGGAAATTCACTTAAGGCACTTGACACCCCCCAGTCTCAGCCATCTTGGACTCTGGGTGAAGGCATCACCATACCTGATTCTTTGTTATTTGCTGCTATGTAGTAAATCACCTCAGTGCAGGTAACTTAATGAGCAAACACTTAGCCAGATTTCTTGTTCAGAATAGCCAGTGCCATTTAACTGCATGGTTCCCTTTCTGAGTCTCTCACTAGTCTCACTTAAACTTCTGCCTGGGGTGTGATGGGGCCTGGAATCTGCTGCCAAGTCAGTCATGAATCTCCTGGCAGAGGCCTTGGGTGCTTGAGATAGGGCTGCTTCTGACACTGAAGAACAAGTGACAAGAGACAGAGACAAAGAGAGACAAGAACAGAAAGGCAAAGGGAGACAGAGACACACATACACATATGGACATAGGGACATGGAGACATAGAGGGAGACAGATACACACAGAACCATGTGCACACAGGGAACCCAGAAACAGACATACAGAGTCAGAGGGAGAGACACAGACACAAATACAGGAAGATACAAGGAGAGACTCCTGTTATTGAAGCTTCTGCATGCTTTTCTAGGATGGCAATGGAAAGCCAAATGTAAGATAATAAAACACATCCATGTCCTATCAAGGCAGAGGAAAGTGAGAATAAAACACATCCATGTCCTATCAAGGCAGAGGAAAGTGAGAATAAAACACATCCATGTCCTATCAAGGCAGAGGAAAGTGAGAATAAAACACATCCATGTCCTATCAAGGCAGAGGAAAGTGAGTGGCAGAGTGGACCTGCAAACCAGACTGGTGGGCTGGCAGTGTATGAAGGCTTTTGGAAGATCTTACAGGAGTGGGATACTTAGTACTACAGGGGACATAAATGGACGTGGCAACCCTCTGCCTATGTCCATTCCTGGTGACAGTCTGAAAAACCAGTGCCTGATCTATGGCCCTTATGATTTTACAATATATCTCAAACTAAGTTATCAATACATTGTGGGAATAATATAAGAGTTGATCCAGAGAGCAATGGAAGAGAATAACAAGCTCAGAAATAAATCTGTGCATTTACAGTCTATTGCTATTCAACACAGTTGTCAAGAACAGCCACTGAAGAGAGGACACCTGGTCAATAGTGTTACTACAGCTGTATACTCACATGCACAAGAATGAAGTTACACACAACTTCACATGATAGACAAACATAAATAAATGAAAAACTGATTTAAACCTAAATATACTAAGTTGTGAACTGACAGTTCTCCAAATTTGACATTTAAAAGAATTCTTTTGGTATTCTGTTCCTGTATACTTTGAATCAATTCTTTACAGTTTCACAAGAAACTGAACTAGAATTCTCATTGAGTTCATCATGAACCTGAACATCAAATTGGGAAGTTTTGCAAGCTTACCAATATTCAGTCTTCCATCCAGGAAGATACAAGGGTCCTGTTTACTTAGAACTTTAATTTCTCCCAACAATATTTTAAACTTTTATAATATAAACTTATCACTTATCTGATTAAATTTATATCTGTGTTTTATTTTTATTCTATTTAAATAGAAGTATACTTTTAGTGGAGTTAAAGCAAAAATCTAATTTGTGATTGTTCACAAAGGTATAGAAATAGACCTGATATTTCTTATTGGACTTATGCTTATGCTGAACTCATGTATTAATACTGTATTTAATGGATTCCTTTAGATTTTCTATACACCACATCATATTATCCTTCAAGAACAGTTTCACTTTCTATTTTCCTATTTGAATTCTTTTATTTCTTTTTCCTTTTCTTGTCTAATTGTCTTGATCAGAACCAACATTAAAATCTTGAATACAAGTAGAGACAGCAATTGTGTCTGTCTTATTCCTGATCTTAGTGGAAAGCGTCCAGTATTTCTCCATGAAGTATGAGTGAATGGTAGTAGAGGTAAATGTCATCTCTAATATAATGCAGAAGTGATTTCACTCTGGTCAAGGCCCTGCAGACACCAGAATGAGGAGAACAACTCTTACAATCTTTACCACATGTACAATCTCCTAAGGCCTTTCTCCACTGTGGACTCTCTGATGTACAATAAAGGGAATTTTTGCTTACAGTATTTCCTAAAATCTCTACACCTAAAAGGCCTTTTTGAAGTGTGGACTATCTGGTATACAATAAAAGCATTTTTGAACTTAAAAGGTTTCCCACATTCTCTACACTTATAAATCCTTTCACGAGTGTGGTCTTTCTTGTGTTTTTCAAGTATATCTCTTTGCATAAAGAATTTTCCACATTTTCTACATTCGTAAGGCCTTTCTCCACTGTGCACTTTCTGGTGCACAATAAGGAAATTTGTTTGTTTAAAGAATTTCCCACATTCTTTGCACTCATAAGGCCTTCGTCAGTGTGAACTCCCTGGTGTACAGTAAGGTCATTTTTTTCACTTAACAGGCTTTCCCACATTCTCTATATTCATAATCCTTTCTCCAATGTGAACCATGTGGTGTACAATAAGGGACTTTGTAGGTTTAAAGGATTTTCCACATTCTCTATACTCATAAGGTCTTTCTCTGGCATGGATTTTCTGGTGTTCAATAACATAATCTGCATACCTATGGGATTTCCCACATTTTCTATACTCATAAGGCCTTTTACTGTTGTGAACTTGCTGGTATACAATAAGGTCACTTCTTTTATAGGACTTCCCACATTCTCTACACTCATAAGGTCTTTCTCTGCTTTGGACACTCTGGTGCTCACCAAGTCAGCACTCATCATGGAAATTTTTCTCACACTTTCTGTATTCATAAAGATTTTATCCATTGCAGACTCTTGGGTTACAAAAAGCTATATTTTAATGGTTGAAAGCTTTGCTGCAGTTAACCAACTTGTAATAACTTTTTCCATGGTGAAATGTGTCCTCAAACTCAACACTGTTTGGTCTGTCACCATTAGGAGTGACCTGAAGCTGCAGAAGGTAAAAAAGAGGTAGGAAATCTTTCTAAATGTCAGTAAAATTGAACCATTTCAAGACAAGAAAAATTTGCAGTGCTTCTCATATGGACTCCTGAGTGTGTCTTCTTCAAGGGGTTCCCTGCAGTGTGATGGTTCTGGGGAGTGTTCGTGCATGCTCTAGTCATGTACAGCTTCTGCACAAGTGGAGAAGCCAAGTGCAAAATGCCTTTCAAGACAGGGCCACAGATGTCACAGTGGTGAGACTTCTGAGTGGATGGCCCTGCCTTTGGTGTCATCAAGTGTGACACCTCTTCCAGACAAACACCATGCATTGATGCCTCCATATCACTTACTTGATGCCCACAACCTAAAATCAGAGAAATGACAATGAAATACACCATAGACACTGGTGGAAGCAGAGCCAAGCCATAAGTCTGAAAATGTCCAAAAGATTTTAAAATTTTTGGGGGGTTCTGGGGATGAACACAAGAACTGCACATGGTAGCAGTGCACTTTATCACCAATCTATACCCCCGACATCATAAGAATCATTTGAGGATATGGAATCAGGCCTCAATTTGCAGAAGAGGTGGCTTCACAGAAGTGGGGTTCTAAAGATCCAGTAGAATCTTGCAAATATCACCAGAAATTTGGGAGGAAGATGAGCTGGAGGACAGGGTGAGGCAGCACATACCCTCAGGCACTGCCACTTCATGGTACTATTATTCATGAAATCTACTAAACTCATCACACAATCTCATTCAGTAAAATCTTGCCATTTGGTAACAAGTGCATGCTGTATTAAAGACTGTTTGAATCAATGTTTGGCAAAGCAATTCCAAATGTATTTGGTTAATATTTAAGGATATATTCACACACCAAAATGTACTGGTGTTGGTCAGTGTTGGAGAATGGTCCTAGTGTACAGAAGATTGCAGCAAACACACTAAGGCCATGAGACAGTTTCCTACTCTAAAAGAAAAACAGCCTAAATGTCATGACCTCCACCAGGTGCTCCTTAACTGCATTTTGGAGATCATCTTTACATGTCCATCTGATGTACCATCCAGGATTTTTCCACCACCCCACTGCCACACTTTAGGAGAGGAACACAACCAACTACCTAGATTCTGGGCAGGTAAACTACCATCAATAGTCCAGGGCAACTCAGCACATAAGAATCCAGAGGAAAGAAATGCAATATTACAATGAAAACTGGAAGGATTTCTGGCAGAATAGTCCATAGGCTATGTGGACATTTATTGTGACAATACCTGGTGATTCTCAGGCACAGAAGGCAATGAAATGTCAGGAAGGAGTCAGAGCAAAGCATATAGATCTAAGCAGTCACCCAGTCAGGGAGCAGGTGATCAAGGCAACACCTGTGAAGCTGACTGACACACATCTTCCTCCCAAATCTGTACTGGTACTCATTACAACAACAGTTGTTAGGGCAGCTCAGGGAAGTGCATAGGGATCAGCTGTAGCATCCACAACACGCCCATGAAAAATTTCGGAAAGGCCAGCAACTAGCAGTGAAGAGGCAAAGTTGGTTCTGGGAAAAAGAAGATGAGGAAAGACCACAATGTGATGTACTTAACTATGGAGATTGCAAGTGCAAAGTTCTCCAGCATCACATGGACGTACAGGTGACTCTAAGCTGCACTAAGGAACTTCCATTCTTCCTGAGAGAAGGAAATGCTCACATTCTCAAAAGTTTTACACCCTGACATGGATAGAAAAGAACAAAGAATCAGCTTCTATCCTAGGAGTCATTCCTTTACATCATCCTCTCTTTACCCATGAACCACCCCCTCAGCACCTCAGAGTGGATATGAGGTGCCAAGCTCCTGAGATGCAGTCTGTCCTCTATTCACACTTGATCAATGTTTTCTTCATCAACCCTAATGCAGGTGAACAGGGAGACACAATCTAGCACTTAGGACTGGCAAGCAAGCTGTATCAACTAATGTCAGACAATCACAAGAGTCTCTAGATGCTACTGCTCAGACTCAACCAAATTTAAGCTCACTGTGCAGCTTCATGTCACCAAGAGCAAGTCCACAGGACCAGCATTTCCCATTCTCCATCCAGGTAGACATCACTTTTTGAACCACACCTCTCCCACACACAGTCCCCCACCCATTTCCACCATGTAGCACCATAATTCATGTAGTTCTCTGCCTTCCCTACTCTCCTCATGATACAGTATCCTCAGTGTGTTTTATGCAAATAGGACACTTGTGCCCAGTGACTGGCAACCCACAAACTACCTGAAGGCTACACTGCCTATGCTCCTTGCATCAATCTTTGCCAGTAAACACTGACTTTGATTCCCATAATCCCATGGCCCTCATCCCTAATGGTGTACTGAATGTCTCTTTCTTCTTTTTATTTTCAGTCTTCAATGTTTATTTGAGAATGACCCAAATGCATATTATCATCTGACAATAATAAGAATTTACAAAACCTAGTACTTTTTCTCTACCCAAAATAGAATGTAGGAAATAATCACCTTATCACTAGACTTCAGTGAAACAGAACTTACAATAGTGTATCTTGAAAGCCAATCATAAAATGAAAAAAGAACAGTAATTAAGGTACGTGTTAATGCAAAAGATATCAAGAATATAACATCAGACTATCATAAAACAGAATTAGATAAGCTCACTGTTGTAGCTCCTTGGGTTCACAGCAAGGGTCCTTACACAAAACACTAAACAAACATTTGGATTAGTCAATAAAATTATCTTCTTCTGTCTAAGCACCTACGTAAAGCATTGTTAGTTGAATTAATGGCAGCTCTGTCTCTTCTTGCAAGGGTATAAGTTCCAGGATATCTGCCCTTCCACCAGACCTCCAGAGACCCTGCCTCCACCTGGGCCTCTGCAGCCGCCATAGCCTCCATAGCAGCACAGTGCTCAGCAACTTCATTGATGTCTCTTTCTAGCCACAACATACTTACCTGCTACCCTCCATTTCAAACCCAGTCCCAGTTGCTTTCCACCATAGGCACATGGCTCTCCTATGTAACAAACTGGACCCATAAACTTAGGGAATGTGAAACTTCACAGACTCACCAAGGGATAAAACAAAATCCTACCAAGCTTTTATCTGAGTAATAAAAGGACTAACTGGTTGCAGTGCCATGTCCTGGCAGTTACTGTAGCCCAATGACTCCAGCTTATGGACCTCATCCTTTGAAAGCACTGGTAAACTGCCAGACCATACTGACTACTAGAACATGCCCAAGGCCTCTTCTGTTGCATACCTGTTTATGTGATGGGCTCTACCTCACCCCAGTGCTGCACTTGAAACCATGATCAGACTATCCATTCCGGGCTGGTAAGAGCATAAGTATCCCTGGTACAACTTTATACTATGTTACAAAAAAAAATAAATAAAATAATAAAAAAATAAAATGAAATAAAATAAAATGAATAAAATAAAATAAAATAAGTGAAATGAAATGAAATAAAATAAAATAAAATAAAAAGACTGAGTACAGATTCAGTAAAACAACTCAAACTGCATTTGGGCAATATTTAAGTACATGCTCACAACTCAAATATTACTAGGTATGGGTCACTGTTTGAGAATGTTCCAGAGGGTGCAGTGGATTGCAGATAAGACACTATGCCACTTTCCTCATCTGATAGGAAGACAGCCCAGATGTCATGACCTCCACCAGATGCCCCTCAATTGGACTGAGCATTTCTGAGATCATCTTTCCATGGTTTTCCAATGGAGCAAGCAGGACCTTTCTACCACCCTATTTGCCAGTTTAGGGCAGGAATACAAACCAACCAACTACAGCGAGATGGGCAGGTGAGCAGTGGCACAGGGATACTCAGTACACAAGGGACCAGAGGAAAGATAAACAGTATTATAACTAAGACTGGAAGGGGGTCTAGCAGAATAGCCCATGGGCCAGGTGGACTTGAGGATGACAATTCCTGGTGATCCTTAGAGAGCTGTATGAAATGTCAGGAAAAAGGGGCAGAAGTAGTCATGTAGAACTAAGCAGTCACCCAGGTGGGAAGCAGGTGACCAAGAGAGACCTGATTAAGATGACTGCCACACATCTTCCTCCCAAATCTATGAGTTGAACTCATTATAGCACCAGCTGTTAGGGCTACTCAAGAAAGTTCACAGAGCTCAGCAGTAGCAACCACAAGACACAAACAGAAAAAAGTGGGTAAGTTAGCAGAGCTCAACCACCAGTTGTGAGGAGGTAGAGCTGCTTCTGGGGAAAAGAAGGTGAGCACAGAGCAGAGTACAGATAAATGTGATTACTTAATCTATGGAGGTTGTAAATGCAAAGTTCTACAGCATCATATGGAGGTATAGGCACCTCTGAGCTGTACTAAGGAACTCCCATTCTTTCTGGGAGAAGGAATGTCCACATCTCAAAGGTCACACAGCTCTGTCATGGTTAGAACAGAACATCTATGATCAGATTCTTTCCTAGAAGTGATTCACATTGACCAAACCCATTCAACCACATTCATCCTCTGTTTGCCACCATGTGTCATCCTCACCACTTCAGAGAGGATACCAGATGCCAGTGTTTCTGGCACAGAGGGTACTGAGGCACAGTCTCTCATGTATGCATATTTGATCACTCTTTCTTCCAAAAGCACTAATATAGTTGAGGAGGGAGACACAATCTAACTCCTGAAACTGGCACATAGAGCAGTATCCACTCATGTCTGTCAATTGCACAAGTGTCCTCCAGATATTACTGCTCAGTGATGACCTAACGTGGGCTCACCTTTCAGCTTTGTGAAATCAATAGCAAGCCCATAGGACCAGCATTCCACATGCATCCTCCATGTGCACATCACATTTTGGACCACAGCTCTCTCAAACATACTCCCCCAGAAATTTCCCCCAACGAGCACCATAAATAGAGGTACTTCCTGCCCTCCCTATTCACGTAGGCATATAGTATCCACAGTGTGGGTGTCACAAATAGGACACACACTTGTGCCCACGGTCAGAGGCAACCACACACTACTCTGAAGGCTACGATGCCTGTGCTCCTTGCATCAAGCTTTGCCACTGAGAACTGCATTTGATTCCCAGACTCCCATGGCCCTAATCACTAATGGTGTACTTGATGTGTCTCACCAGTCATAACATCTTCACCTACTATCCTCCATTCTAAATCCTGTGCCATTTGCCTTCCACCACAGGCCAGTGGCTACCCTAGGTGACAATTTGTACCCATAGAGATATGTAACTTGCAACTTCTCAGACATCTCAAGGGTTATAACAAAATTCTACCAAGCCAAAAGCTGAGTGAATAAAAGGACTATCTGTAGTTGAAGTTCCAACTCCCAGCAGTTATTGTAGGCCTCTGATTCCAGCTCATGGACCTCATCCTTTGAAAGCACTAGTAACCTGTAAGAGCATCTTGACTATTAGAACATACCCATGGCCTCTTCACTCACATATCTGCTTTTCTGATAGGGTCCATTCCCCCATCCCAGTGCTGTACTTGAAATCCAGATCAACATAACATTTCAAGGCTGGTAAGAGCACAATCATGGTATGATTAGGATTCCCCTTCTTATTGCAACCCACATAGCACAGATATACCCCAAGGCAGACACTAGCCACGACCTTTGCATGTCTCCCTCAGGATTTTTTTCCAGAGTTTCACACTTGCATGGACACCTGCCCTGTTCATGTTTCCATTAATGTTTCAAAGAAACAGTCTTTCTTTAAATCATATTGATTCATACTGTTAAGATGTTGAAAATCCAGGGGCTATATATCTCCACCAAACTGTTCTTACAACTTCTTTTCTCTTCTCAATTGCTAAAATCCTGCCTTCCAGGCTGCTCCTGAAGTTTCAGGACTTCCACAGGCCTATAGGTACAGATTCACAAAGCAACTCCACCTTCTCACTGAGGCTCCTCCACCAGCAGGCAAGGCTGTCATGGAGGCTTTGGGGTGAGTTAAAAATCTTGAGGCCTGCTCATGAGTTAATACTATGTCACAGTTATGGATCAATGTGGAGTTAACAGCTCAACATTCTGGTAGTGGCAAGACAGAGCTGGTGAATGTTCTCAACCTTTTACTCTTAGAATGTCTTTGGTTGTGCAGTGTAGTTCTTTTAGACAACAGATTGTTGGATCTTGCTTTTTATGATGACCTGTGTCTTTTGATTGGAGAGTTAAATCCTTTTACACTTAGGGTTATGATTGAAAGGTGTTTACTGATTCCTGTATTTCTATTGCTTTTTTTTTTCCAGATTGAGTCTCATATTGATTGTTCTTTTTTTTGGTTTTGTTCAAATTCCCGTTTTCTTTTTATTTCATTCTGCCAGTTTTTAATTTCTTCATTTCTTCAACTACCCACAGGTTATTCAAAAGCATATGTTTATTCCGTAACCATGTAGTTTCTCTTGGTGTTGGTTTTTAATTTCACATCAGTATACTCTGGTAAGAATCATGAAATTATTTCAATGTTTTTTTTTTATACAACCTTCCTGAGGCTCCACCAGCAGGAAATGTTGTCATGAAAGCTGTGTGGAGAGTCAGAACACTTCAGGCCTGCTCATAAGGAACTGCTATCTAGTGATTATATATCAGTGGAAAGTTAGCAGAATGACACTCTCCACTGGAAAGGCAGAGCTGCCTCTACTGGGAAGTTTAATCTACAAATACCTTCTCCTATGGACACAAGTTCACTGCCGTACTCATCCATCCCCTGCTCTCCTTTATTCCAAAATGTAATTATTCAGCACCAGAATTCCACAGTACAAAGCAAAGGTAAATATGATCCAAAATGATCCAATCCCTGCTATTTGACACTGTCACAAGCAGCTCCCAACAGTGATCTAGCTTGTCTGACTCTGTCTCAAGAACCACATACGGATCTCAAACATCCTTGACCCTAATTCACCTATAGTGCTACCATGTCCACTCACTAGTAACAGACTTTCTCCAGTAATTCTCATGCTGAGACTAGCCTGAGTGGTTCTCCTCCTTTAGGCCAATTCACCATGTCTTATGACAACTTGCCATAAACATGCCCATCTGCCTTACTAAAAGGCTCAAGTTACACTAAGGTTCACCACAAAATTGGTGAGTCTGAAGTGCAGCGAAAAATCAAAGGTCTTGGCTTAGCATCACACTGCCAGTTACACCAGACATCAACATCCTCATCATGTGTGTCACCCATGGGCACCATTACCACAACCCTACCAGACCATCCTGATCCCACAGTATTCCATGGCCACATATGCACACCATGTTTCTGGTGCCCATCATCCACACCCAAGGGTCTGAGTTTAACACACAGTTCACCTCCATTTCATGAGCATGAGACAACACTGAGTTTAGATGTTGTCTGTCTGTCCATCTTCTGGTGCAGAACAACACAGTGATCAGTGCAACCATCATTTGGGAGTGGGCATTAGGGGTGAAGAAGCCTCCCACAACATCATCTTAGTAGCTTAAGAAATCAGGAAGCCACTGTCTGGATATCTGGCTCAAGTGGTACAGAGTCTGCCTATAGCACAAAGGCCAGAGTTCAATGCCCCAGTACCTCAAAAAAAAAAAAAAGATGGGGAAGAGGGTGCTTAGGTCAGTAGTCAAGTATTGAGTGCACGAATATGTACTCATGCCCCCAGAGGCCTGGACACAAGGATTGAGTATAGTGGCTCAATCAGGAGCTGCAAATCTACCACTCAGGCAGGCTGGGGGCAGTTTGGCAGAAAAACCTGATCCAGGTCCATCTGGGCAGAGGCTGAAATGGTGTTCAGCAGCTGTGTTGGGATCTGGGGAAGGTCATCACAACAGATGTCCCTCTGAGAAGCATAACCCTGGGGACAACCCAACCCTGCCACAGCTTTGACCTCCCACTGTGTGTCCTTGATCCTGATTGCACGTTTTTCCAGTAACCACAGCAGCAAAGAACTGAAATCAGACACAATGAGCACCACAGGAATGAGGCCAGAAGTCATTGCCTATTTTACAATAGACATCTACATATAAAATTCAAATAATACTAAGTAACTGGGAAGTGGTTAACACAAAGGGTTAATGCAGACATCTACTGAGCTCTGCAAACCTCAGAATTTTTAATCAACATGTTTAATTTCAAGTTTAGACCTTTAATACACCAAAAGTAAAATACTGACAACTTGAAAGTGTATCTAATGTAATAATCACATATATGATTCAGCATCAGTAAAAAGCATCACAGTCTCTTTGCGCAAGGAGCACATTAACTTTTAATCCTTGATGTTTGCCAAGGTCTGGGAAAATAACACTATTTTAAAACAGCAAAATCTTTAAATTACAGAAATGTTATAGAATACATGTTAAAACATGGTTTTCGCATTAAAATTTTATGGATGGCTACTCAGGAAATAGTTTTCACTTGATGCTGAATTTACAATTGAAAATATAGTATAGAGAGGTTCCAAGATGGTGACTGGGGCACAGACACAGACAGCATGAGCTCTGTGAATCAGGGAACTTGCTGAGATGTTGAAGCCATGCTTGGCAGAGGTGAAGCACCAGGGAGAGTTGAAACTTTGGCACCCTGAATCCCTAGCCCGTGGAAGGCTTCTCCACACCACCATAGGCTGAGAGAACAGACAGGCTGCCACCCCCATGCCGCTACCGCTGCTGGCCAGCAGCTCCAAATGTGCTTGGGAGAATTTCAGCAGACCAAACAGGTGAGCGCTAAGCATCATGCAGTATCCCTCAGCCACCCCTGGGATAAACCAGTACAACCCAACCCCTCTCCCCCCAGACAGACTGATCCCCTCGCCAAAAAAAAAAAAAAAAAACCAAAAGAACAAAAAAAACCCGGAACAATCAACAACAGATCTGAAAACTAGCACACAGCGGAGGGGGCAGGGGAACCTATAATCTAATAAATTTGAAAATCTTGAAGAAATGGACAGATTTCTAGATACTTGTTACCATCAAAAACTGAACCAAGAGGACATTAATCACCTGAGTAGATCTATAACACAAAATGAAATTGAAGCAGCAATAAAGAGTCTCTCAAAAAAGAAAAGCCCAGTACGTGATCGATTCTCTGCTGAATTCTATCAGACCTTTAAATACCAATCCTCCTTAAACTGATCCACAAAATAGAAAGGGAAGGAACACTGCCTAACACATTTTATGAAACCAGTATTACACTCACCCAAAACCAGACAAGGACACCTCCAAAAAGGAGAACTATAGGCCAATCTCCTTAATAAACTTTGACGCAAAAATGCTCAATAAAGCAATGGCAAACTGAATCCAACAACACCACGACCAAGTCAGCTTCATCCCAGGGATGCAGGGGTGGTTCAAAACACACAAATCTATAAATGTAATACAGCACATTAACAGAAGCAAAGACAAAAACCACTTGATCATCTCAATAGATGCAGAAAAAGCCTTCAACAAGATCCAACACCATTTCATGATAAAAGTTCTAAGAAAATTAGGAATAGAAGGAAAGTATCTCAACATTATAAAAGCTGTATATGACAAACATACAGCCAACATCATACTTAATGGTGAAAAACTGAAACCATTTCCCCTAAAATCAGGAACAAGGGTGCCCACTATCCCCACTCCTATTCAACATAATACTGGAATTTCTAGCCAGAGCAATTAGGCAAAAAGAAATAAAAGGAATACAAATAAATAAAGAAACTGTCAAAATATCCCTATTTGCAGATGGTATGATCCTATACCTTAAAGACCCAAAAAACTCTACCCAAAAACTCCTAGACACCATGAACAGCTACAACAAGGTGGGCAAGATACAAAATCAACTTACAAAAATCATTAGCTTTTCTATACACCCAAATGAACAAACTGAGAAAGAATACATGGAAACAATTCAATTTACAATAGCCTCAAAAAAAAAGAAATACCTAGGAGTAAACTTAACAAAGGATGCAAATGACCTCTACAAGGAGAACTACAAACCCCTGAAGAAAGATATTAAGGAAAACTACAGACGGTGGAGAGATCTCCCATGCTCATGGTTTGGTAGAATCAACATAGTAAAAACGGCTATACTACCAAAAGCAATCTACATGTTTAATGCAATTCCCATCAAATCCCAATGACAGTCATCACAGAGATTGAAATATTTACCCTAAAGTTCATTTGGAAACACAAGAGACCGCGAATAGCCAAGGCAATACTCAGCAAAAACAGCAATGCTGGAGGTATCACAATACCCGACTTCAAACTATATTACAAAGCAGTAGCAATAAAAACATCATGGTACTGGCATAAAAACAGACATGAAGACTAGTGGAACAGAATAGAGAACTCGGATATGAATCCACACAGCTATGCCAACCTTATTTTTGACAAAGGCTCCAAAAATATATGATGGAGAAAAGACAGCCTCTTCAACAAATATTGTGGGAAAAGTGGTTATCTGTCTGCAAAAAAACTGAAACTAGATCCATGTTTATCACCCTGTACTAGTATCAACTAAAAATGGATCAAGGACCTTAATATCAGACCCGAAACTCTGAAGTTAGTGCAGGAAAGAGCAGGGAATATTCTGGAAATAATAGGTATAGGCAAGGACCTCCTCAACAGAACCCCAGCAGCTCAGCAACTAAAAGAAAGGATGGACAAATGGGACTTCATAAAATTAAAAAGCTTCTGCACAACAATAGAAATGGTCTTTAAATTGGAGAGACCACCCACAGAGTGGGAGAAAATATTTGCCAGTTATACATCAGACTGATAACCAGAATATACAGGGAACTTAAGAAACTAAACTCTCCTAAAATCATTGAACCAATTAAGAAATGGGCAACAGAACTAAACAGAACTTTTTCAAAAGAAGAAATTCAAATGGCCAAAAAAACACATGAAAAAATGCTCATCATCACTAGCCATAAAGGAAATGCAAATTAAAATCACACTAAGATTCCACCTCACCCCTGTTAGAATAGCCATCATCAAAAACACCACCACCAGCAGGTGTTGGCAAGGATGTACGGAAAAAGGAACCTTAGTGCACTGCTGGTGGGAATGCAAGGTAGTGTAACCATTCTGCCTGTCTTAGAACTAAAATTATTGCTCTTAGAACATTAGCTCTGCTATTTTATACAAGAGTTTTTCTTAGGAATGACTTTGTTTTATTTTCTAATTCTTCTCTTACGTGAATAAGGAGAAATGAAGAAAAATGTTTTCATATAAGTTGGAGGCTCATGATGTCACTTGAGGATTTTATATGTAAAGTTACAGAAATATTACCTTTTTTGCTTTGGTTTGGTTTTGTGGCAGCATTGGGGTTTGAATTCATGGCCTCACATTTGCTAGACAGGTGTTCTACCACTTGAGCCACTCTACCAGTACTGTTTTTTATTTTTGTTTTCAAGATAGGGTAATGTAAACTATTTGTCTGAGTTGGATACAAATCTGGATTACCCTGATTTCTGTTTCCTGAGGAGCTAGGTTTCCAGGCACAAGCCACCAGTACCTGGCTGTTTAATTTTTTGAGACAGGGTCTCACTAAATAGCCAAGGCTGGCCGTGGACTCACAATCCTTCTGCTTAAGCTTCCCAAGTTCTAGGATTACAGGTGTGCACCACCATGCCCAGCTGAAATGTTACCTTTAATGTGAGGTTAAGCAAGCTCTCTAGATATCATTTCCTGTATCATGCTCCTTCCATTTCTTCCATATTTTTCCCCCACAGGTTGGCAAACTGCCACCTCAGTAGGCATTGATGGGAATACCTCTCTGAAGTTCTTTTAACACAACCCTGAGCCATCTTGATCTCAGCACAAAAGTCCTGAGAGATGAAGCCCTGAAAACCCTACATGAGGCCCTGAGATGCCCAGAATGCAGCCTACACTCACTGTGGTCAGTTCTCTTGAGTCAGTGCTGACACTAAGCCTGCGTGGCCATAAGGACCAGGGTGTCCCAGCCTGAGAATATGGAAGTCAGCAATAGTCACTCAGATTTCCTGTGGAGATGGTCCTGAGAGCAGACCTGTGAGATGACCTCAGGATCACAGTATTAAGTGTGTGGTCAGGGGTCACTCAATAGAATGTAGGCAAAAAGGACTGAGAAAGAGAAATTATGACATGGGACAAAGAGATGGCTTTATGACAAAGGTATTTAACATGTGTGTTACAAGATAAGTAAGTTTGCCAGGTGCAGTGGATCACACCTATAAGCCTAGCTAATTGGGAGGGTGAGGATTGGGAGTGTTGTGGTTCAACACAGCCTAGGCATAAGTTGCAGACCTTATTCAAAAATTGCTAAAGCAAAAAGGGCTGGGGATGTGGCTCAAGTGGTACAGCACCTTTCTGGCAAGTGGGAGGCCCTGAGTTCAAACCACAGTACCATCAGAAAAAAAAGTTCATAGAGTTGGGGCCTCAATTGACTTCCAAAAAGATAATTCATCAGGTAGAACTATAAAGCCAAAATTCCAGGTGGAAAGTGAAAAGATAGGGGATCCCAAAAATAGAAGTGAGCATTACTGTGGTTAAAACAAGGGCTACTTTGGAAAGAATAAAGTTGGTAAGATAGTGCCAGAAAGGGAGGTCATGAAAAGAACTAAGATCATGTAAAAGAACTAAGAAACATTTGGGCAGTTTTGTGCAGTGGTGTGGTTGTTTTGGACTTTCCATTGAGGTTAGAATTCCATGATTAAATGTCTCTTTCCCTGAGAAATTAACAACTTGTGGGATTTGGAAGAATGATTTCACCTAATTTACTAGGGAATCTGAGATTTCCAAACTTTGTAGTCCTTGCAGATGAGTACATTAAATAATGAATAGCAGAATGTACTCTGTTTTCTCCTGATAGTATCTTGGGCTGTTTGACCCAATCTTACAAACTAAGATCCACCCAAAATGTCAGATGCAATATTTTAAAAACATTAAAAGCTTTAGAAGCTGAGCAGAAATAGTCTAAGTGGTAGGCTAAGTGTAGACCATGTGAGGTTGTCCAAAATTCATTCATATATCCTTACAGTAGTTCTGAATAGACCCCTGAAAGGGGCAAGTGGAAATTCTATGCAGAGGCAGTCAGGAGAATGTCATGATCCTTGACTTTGACTTACTGGGTCCTAGGATGGTCTTTCAAGGTCAGTAAATACCACACAATTGAAATAACCTAAACAACAAGGAAGGAAGGCACAATGAATAAGATCAAGCCAAAACAAAAATGCCTTCCAAACTTCAGCTACTAGAGTGACCAGACTTATCTGTGAAGTGATTGTAATTACTATGTTTTTAAAAAAGAGTAAGCTTAAATTCTTATGAGGAAAGGAAGGAAGAAAATAAATTTAGCACAAATAAGGAATAAACTAGAATATTTAGAAATTATACATATTGTTATTAAGAATTTAGCAAGAAGAGTTGACCAGTAGATTAGAAGTAATTCAAGAAACAGTAAAATGGAACTTAGATTGAAACTCTCTAGAAGTTAGCCTGAGAAGAGAGAAATGTGTAAACTGCATATGGCATTTGGAGACTTGGAGGAAAGAATAAGAAGTTTTAACACACGCAATGAAAATCCCAGAAAGAGATCTTTTTGTGGCATTAGTGGGGTTTGAACTCAGGGACTCGTGTTTGTTAGGCACACACTCTAACATTTGAGCCACATCCCTAATGCTCCTTCTTTTGGCTTTAGTTATTTTCCAGACAGGTTCTCCTATTTGTGTTTGGGGCTGGCCTTGGACCATGATCCTCCTTCCTATACCTCCCTCATAGTTGGGACCACAGGCAGGCAACACCACACCTGACTTGGTTGAATTGAGGATCTGGCTAACTTTTTTTTTCTAAGCTGCTCTCAAACAGTGATTCTCTCCGTCTCTCTCTCCTGAGTAGCTGGGATTACAGACATGAGGTACTATGCCCAGTCTGGGATAAAATATTTTAAGAAGTAAGGTTAAATTTTTCCATAACTGATGAAGTATTCCAGTCCATGTTCAAGCATTCAAGTAAGTCACTACTAGAACAGGAGAAGCTGACCACAGCAGATGTAAATAAAGATGATTTCCACTGTCCAAGATGGGCGTGGGTGCGAGGCAGCCCTAACGTGCACAAGGAAGGATAGTGTAGTGAGGTATTCAATACTTGGGATACTGTCAGCAGAGAACTCTGTTTGAGACAGGCTCTCGCTATGTAGCCCAGACTGGCTCAAACTCAGGACCCACCTGCCTCGGCCTCCCCAGAGTTGTGCTGTGTGACTGATGTTAACTGATCACTTACTGTCATCCTATTTTTGACTCCCTGTTCATCTTACAAGGGAAGCAACTTTGGAGTGGCCAGTCTGCATTTTTGTTGTTTTGTCTCAGATTTTTTGGAAATAGTGGATGTTGAACTCAGAGCTTCATGATTGCTAGGTGGGGGCTCTAGCACATTAGCCACTCCCCCTGCATGCTTTTGATTGGGAATTTTTTGAGAGGTCTTCCAAAATGTTTGTCTGGGCTGGATTCCAAATGCAATCCTCCTCAGTAAAGGATATTCTATTTTTTTCCAGATTGAGTCTCATGTTGATTGTTCTTTAATTTTGGTTTTGTTCAGCTTCAGATTTTCTTTTCATATCATTCTGCCAGTTTTTTAACTTCCTCATTTCTTCAATTACCCACAGGTCATTCAAAAGCTTGTGTTCATTCTGTAACCGTATAGTTTCTCTTGCTATTGGTTTTTAATTTCATTCCATTATATTCTGGTAAGATGAAAGAAATTATTTCAATGTTTTCTTTTTTCATGCAGGCAGCTCCACCCTCCGCCTGAGGCTCCACCAGCAGAGAATGTTGTCATGAAGGCTCTGTGGAGAGTTAGAACACTTCAGGCCTGCTCATAAGGAACTGTAACGTAGTGATTATAAATCAGTCGAAAGTTAGCAGACCAACACTCTGCTGTGGAAAGACAGAGCTGCCTCTAGTGGGCAGTTTTAATCTATAATCACCTTGTCTCCTGAGGACACAAGTTCACTGCCTCAGTCTCCATCCCCTCCTCTCCTTTATTCCACCATGTAATTATTCAGCACCAAGATTTCACAGTGAAAAGAAAATGTAAATATGATCCAAAATGATTCCAGTCCACTGCCAGTCCTCACTGCCACAAGCAGCTCCCAACAAATGATCTAGTCTCTTTGTTTGGCTCTGTCTTTGCCTCAACCTTAGCCTCCAAGAACCACATATGGATCTCAACCATCCTTGGCCCTAATTTACCTATAATGCTACTCATGTCCCCTCACTAGTAACAGACTTTCTCCAGTAATTCTCATGCTGAGACTACCCTATGTGGTCCTCCTCCTTTAGGCCAATTCATCATGTCTTATGACAACTTGCCACAAACATGCCCACATAGCTAAGGAAACTGGGTCCTAAACAGGTGAAATGTCACATGTTCCAATGTAATATGTATAAACTCTAAGGATGTTAATATGCTCTCAAATCCAGGTGTTCAATTCCTGTGCCACACTGTCAGGGAGCATTTGATGCGAGCACTACACCAAGTATTTGCAATGTTCTGCAATCCCATAGTGACTACGCTATTTGCATCCTCAGGATTCGTGGTATAGGTAAGTTCCATAATGTCCTCCTAAGTCCCATGTACACATGGCTTGTTCCGCAGAGTTGTCCTCTTATTAATTGATGGAATAATGGACCTTAGATAATACAGACCTTTCTATAATCTTGAGAAATGATGTCTCTGAAAATTGCCTGGGATTATGTGACATCTGAAGTAAATCATAACACGTAAGTTCATACTATTCAGAAATAATAGACCCTAGAAAGTGACCACTCCTCAGATAACCACTGAACTTATAAAATATGGAAGCTTTCAGGTCACAAATTGGGAGCAGAATGTGTTCTTTTCTTTTATGGGTCTTTGGCAGTCATCCACATTATCCAAAACCTTTACCAGAAACTACCATCACCCATTACACACTGCCTACTGAGGCACAAATATTTGAGGGTTCCAAACAACTGTTCATCACCTCACATACACAGAGATGATTTCTATGTAATATGACCTAATTCAGTTAACAGAACAACCAAGATTAAAGGTAGATGCAAAAAATCATTCCTTTATTACTGCACAAGCCCTAGCAATCTAGGCAGACAGTTACCAATTAGAGACTTGATGGCAGAAATATCAACTACAAGTGTCATATCATACCAAAATCTTCCAAGAACCTAAGCCTTCCTTGCAAGCCTCTAATTAATCAGAACTGAGTACGTTTGGTCATAATAGTATCATAACATAGCAAGATCACACAGTAAACAGAATAAAATTGCTCAAAAATTTTAACAGAAGAAACACGCTTGCCTAAGCATGTCATGGTAGTTTTTTTGTTTTGTTTTTCCCCTGAAGTTCATGGTGGTAGAAGTAAATGGCATCTCTAAAATAGTGCAGAAATGATTTCCTTCTGGTCAAGGCCTTGCAGAGTCCAGAACATGAAGAACAACTCTTGTAATGCTCACCAAATGTACAAACTCCTAAGGCCTTTCTGCAGTGTGGTCTCTCTGGTGTAATAGTAAGGGCATATCTTTTATTAAAGGATTGCCCACATTCTCTACACTCATATGGCCTTTCTCCAGTGTGGCCCCTCTGGTGTAAAATAAGGGACTTCCTATGTTTAAATGATTTCCCACATTCTTTGCACTCATAAGTCCTTTCTCCATTGTGGCCTTGCTGGTGTACAATGATGTCATTTTTTCTCTTAATGGATTTCCCACATTCTTTATACTCATAGGGTCTTTCTTCAGTGTGGATTTTTTGGTGATCAGTAACACAATGAGCAGATCTAAAGGATTTCCCACATTCTCTACACACATACGGCCTTTCTCCAGTGTGGATTTGCGGGTGTATCATAAGGCAACTTCTTCTGTTATAGAACTTTCCACATTTGGTACACTCATAAGGCCTTTCTTCAATGTGGAGTCCCTGGTGTTGAGTATATGCATATTTTCACTTAAAGGATTTTCCACATTTTCTACATTCATAAGGCCTTTCTCCTGTGTGGACTCCCTGGTGTACAGTAAGGGCACCTTTTTGTTTAAATCATTTCCCACATTCTCTACACTCATAAGGTCCTTCTTCAGTATGAGCTCCCTGGTGAACAGTAAGTCCAATTTTTTGCTTAAAGCTTTTCCACATTCTCCACACACATAAGGCCTTTCTCCACTGTGGACTCTCTGATCCTGACCAAGTGAGGATGCATAATGGAATGCTCACTGCTCATTGTAAACTCTCAGGTTATAAAAAGATATATTTTTATGGCTGGAAGCATTGCTGCAGTTAACCAACTTATAATAACTTTTGCCATGGTGAAATGTGTCCTCAAACACAACACTCCTGTATCTTTCACCATTAGGAATGACCTGGGGCAGCAGAATGTTAAAAGATCCTGGGAAATCCTTCCAAAGGTCATCAAAATTCAACCATTTTCCTGACACAAATAATTCACAGTTCTTCTCAAATGAAGTATTGTCCACGACCCTCTTCAAGGGGTTCTCTGTAGTGTGGTGCTTCTGAGGCAGGCTTCCATGTGAACTAGTGTTGTACAGCTTTTGCACAAATGGAGCAGCCAGGTGCAAAATGCCTTTCAAGAAAGGGCCACAGATGTCACAGGGATGATTCTTGTTGTTGGATGGATGTCCAATCAGACTCACCAAGTGTGAAACCTCTTCCAGACAAACACTGTGCATTGATTCTTCTTTATAATTTCCTCTACGTCCGCAACCTAAAATCAGAGAAAAGATGATGAAACACACAGGTAGACACTGTGGGAACAGAGGCAAGCCATAAGATTGAAAATGTCCAAAAGATTATTAATTTTTGGGGGGGTGTTGGGATGAACACAAGAACTACACATGGTAGGCATGCACTGTATCACCAATCTACACACCCCACACCGTAAGAATCATTTCAGGTTGTGAAGCAGGGCTTAATTTGCAGAAAGGGTTCCTTTACACAACTGGGCCTCTTAAGTCCAGTAGAAACTTACAAACACCACCAGAAACATAAAATGAAGATGAGCTGGAGGACAGGGAGGAGTGGCAAACAGCTTCAGGCACTGCCACTTCATGGTACTATTATCCATGAATTGCCATGAAATCTACCAAATTTACCACACAATCTTACTCATTAAAAACTTGCCAGTTGGTGACAAGTGCATGTTGTATTGACAACTGCTTGAGTCAATGCCAGGCAAACCAACTTCACTGCATTTGGGAAATATTAATGATATATTCCTACCTCAAAATGGTCACTGTTGCAGAACAGTGCTAGTGCACAGTGCATTGAGGCAAGAACACTAAAGGCAGTGCAGCAAAGTCCATAGGACTCAGCTGTAGCAACCACAACACACCCATGAAAACAGTGGGAAAGTTAACTAAGGCCAGCAACTAGCAGTGAAGAGGCAAAGCTGTTTCTGGGAAAAAGAAGATGAGGAAAGACTACAGTATGACATACTTACCTATGGAGGTTATAAGTGCAAAGTTCTCCAGCATCACATGCAGATACAGGTGACTCTCAGCTGCACTAAGGAACTCCCATTCCTCCTGGGGTGCTCACATCCTCAAAGACTGTACAACCCTAACATGGGTAGAACAGAAATCTATGATCACTTTGTATCCTAGGAGTCATTTCAGTTTGAACCAACCCATTCCCCTATACCTATCTTCCTCTTTTTACCCTGTGTACCATCCTCACCACCTCAGAGTGGATATCAGGCAAAAAGCTCCTGACATTCATTCTCTCCTCTTTACATTTGATCAATGTTTTGTCCAACAGCACTAATGCAGGTGAGCATGGACACACTCTTCAGCACCTGAACCTGACAGGCAAGACTGCATGGACTCATGTCAGATAATTGCACAAGGGTCTCTGAGGTGTTACTGCTCAGAGATAACCAAATTTAGGCTTACCTTTCAGCTTCATGCCACGAAGAGCATGTCCACAGGACCAGCATTTCCCATGCTCCATCCATGTAGTTATCACTTTTTGAACCACACTTTAAACATACACACACACACACACACACACACACACACACACACACTCCCACAGCTATTTCCACAATCTATGACCATAACAGAGGTACTTTTCTGCCTTCACTATTCAACTCACTATATGGTATCCTCAGTGTGTTTTTCAAAAATAGGACAGTTGTGCCCAATGACAGAGGCAACCCCCACACTACTCTGAAGGCTTCATTGCCTATGCTCCCTGTATCAGTGTTTGCTACTAAGAACTGTCTTTGATTGCCAGACTCCCATGCCCTGCACTGCTAATGGTGTACTTCATGTCTCTCACCAGTCACAACATCCTTACCTGCTATCCTCCATTCCAAACCCTGTCCACACAATAATGAAGTAAATCACGACATAAAGCTGGAACCTGAGCTGTAGGTGTGGTTCAAATGATAAAGGGAGTAGAAACCCTAGTACCAAAACAAAAAGAAAACAAGTATCTTAAAATGACATGTTCACTAATCAACTATTTCCTATTCTGTCTCCCTTTTCTCTTACAAGGATGTCTTCCTTTTCTCTTTCAGAATGGATGGCCATTCTGCTATTTTATGTTTGGTCTGTGCTTTCTATAGGTATTCTCTGCATATAAAACCAACTTCTGTATCTACTACACTGGATCACTTACTCCATTTTACAGATTGACCCCAAAGATGATAAGACATGTTAAAGTTCAAGGACCCGAGAAGTCCCAGTAAGAACAAGACATCCATGAGGTATTGCTGGACACATGAACCTGAAATAAATCTAATTAATACCTTTAAATGAAATCTTTGTAATTCTGTCCTATGACACCAGAAAGTCCAATTAGTCAAGTGATTCAGGATCCACACCCATTTCCCAAGTCTTCACCAAACACACTTCTCAAAGCACCATCAAACATTACCTGGACATTTGCAACAGCCTCCTCCCTAACCTTCCTATATCTCACTCACACCCTACAGTCTGTTGTCCTTGTTTTACTCACAGAGAACCTGCTAAGACCTGGGTCAGGACCTTGCTCCTCTTTCTAAATCTCCCATTGCTATCATCATCTCTACAACAAAAGTTTTCTATGAGTCATTCCAAGCCCACTAGCCACAACCAAGTTTCGGCTCCAGTGAGAAAAATACCCTGTAGTTCAGGGAAACAGTTCACCCTCATATTCCTGCATTTGCACATTCTGACATCTAGGCCTGGGATAACTTTCAGCCCTCATTCCATGAGCTGCAAGCAATGGAAGCCAGTGTACCTTACACACTATGCCTGGAATTACAACCTTGGCCTCTGGGCTTCTTATACTCTCCAGGTCAAAGTCTGGAATAGTGGCAGAGGTGTCCCAGACTCAATCCAGAGATAGCATATGAGGGATTAGAACACCCTCCACTCAGTGCCAACCGTTTTATTTTATTTTATTATTCATATGTGCATACAAGGCTTGGGGCATTTCTCCACCAAGCCCCCACCCCCTCCCTTACCACCCACTCCACCCCCTCCCTCTCCCCGCCACCCCCTCAATACTCAGCAGAAACTATTTTGCCCTTATTTCTAATTTTGTTGTAGAGAGAGTATAAGCAATAATAGGAAGGAACAAGAGTTTTTGCTAGTTGAGATAAGGATAGCTATACAGGGAGTTGACTCACATTGATTTCCTGTGTGTGTGTGTTACCTTCTAGGTTCATTCGTTTTGATCTAACCTTTTCTTTAGTTCCTGGTCCCCTTTTCCTATTGGCCTCAGTTGCTTTTAAGGTATCTGCTTTAGTTTCTCTGCATTAAGGGCAACAAATGCTAGCTAATTTTTTAGGTGTCTTACCTATCCTCACCCCTCCCTTGTGTGCCCTCACTTTTATCATGTGCTCAAAGTCCAATCCCATTGTTGTGTTTCCCCATGATCTAATGTCCTCATATGAGGGAGAACACACGATTTTTGGTCTTTTGGGCCAGGCTAACCTCACTCAGAATGATGTTCTCCAATTCCATCCATTTACCAGCAAATGATAACATTTCGTTCTTCATGGCTGCATAAAATTCCATTGTGTCTAGATACCACATTTTCTTAATCCATTCGTCAGTGGTGGGGCATCTTGGCTGTTTCTATAACTTGGCTATTGTGAATAGTGCCAAAATAAACATGGGTGTGCAGGTGCCTCTGGAGTAACCTGTGTCACAGTCTTCTGGGTATATCCCCAAGAGTGGTATTGCTGGATCAAATGGTAGATCAATGTCTAGCTTTTTAAGTAGCCTCCAAATTTTTTTCCAGAGTGGTTGTACTAGTTTACATTCCCACCAGCAGTGTAAGAGGGTTCCTTTTTCCCCTCATCCTCGCCAACACCTGTTGTTGGTGGTGTTGCTGATGATGGCTATTCTAACAGGGGTGAGGTGGAATCTTTATTGCTAGAGATGGTGAGCATTTTTTCATGTGTTTTTTGGCCATTTGAATTTCTTCTTTTGAGAAAGTTCTGTTTAGTTCACTTGCCCATTTCTTTATTGGTTCATTAGTTTTGGGAGAAATTAGTTTTTTAAGTTCCCTATATATTCTGGTTATCAGTCCTTTGTCTGATGTGTGGCTGGCAAATATTTTCTCCGACTCTGTGGGTGTTCTCTTCAGTTTAGAGTCCATTTCTTTTGATGAACAGAAGCTTTTTAGCTTTATGAGGTCCCATTTATCTATGCTATCTCTTAGTTGCTGTGCTGCTGGGGTTTCATTGAGAAAGTTCTTACCTATACCTACTAACTCCAGAGTATTTCCTACTCTTTCCTGTATCAACTTTAGAGTTTGGGGTCTAATATTAAGATCCTTGATCCATTTTGAGTTAATATTGGTATAGGGTGATATACATGGATCTAGTTTCAGTTTTTTGCAGACTGCTAACCAGTTTTCCCAGCAGTTTTTGTTGAAGAGGCTGTCTTTTCTCCATCGTATATTTTTAGCTCCTTTGTCAAAGACAAGTTGGTTATAGTTTTGTGGCTTCATATCTGGGTCCTCTGTTCTGTTCCACTGGTCTTCATGTCTGTTTTTGTGCCAGTACCATGCTGTTTTTATTGTTATTGCTTTGTAATATAGTTTGAAGTCAGGTATTGTGATACCTCTTGCATTGTTCTTTGGACTGAGTACTGCCTTGGCTATTTGTGGCCTCTTGTGTTTCCATATAAATTTAACAGTAGATTTTTCAATCTCTTTAATGAATGTCATTGGAATTTTGATGGGAATTGCATTAAACATGTAGATTACTTTTGGGAATATCGACATTTTTACTATGTTGATTCTACCAATCCATGAGCATGGGAGATCTCTCCACTTTCTATAGTCTTCCTCAATCTCTTTCTTCAGAAGTGTATAGTTTTCCTTGTAGAGGTCTTTCACATCTTTTGTTAGGTTTACACCTAGGTATTTGATTTTTTTGAGGCTATTGTAAATGGAATTGTTTTCATACATTCTTTTTCAGTTTGCTCATTTTTAGTGTATAGATATGCTAATGATTTTCTATGTGGATTTTATATCCTGCTACCTTGCTATAGCTATTGATGATGTTTAGGAGCCTTTGAGCAGAGTTTTTTGGGTCTATAAGGTATAGGATCATATTGTCTGCAAATAGGGATATTTTAACAGTTTCTTTACCTATTTGTATTCCTTTTATTTCTTCTTCTTGCCTAATTGCTCTGGCTAGGAATTCCAGCACTATGTTGAAAAGGAGTGGAGATAGTGGGCATCCTTGTCTGGTTCCTGATTTTAGAGGGAATGGTTTCAGTTTTTCTCCATTAAGTATAATGCTGGCTGTAGGTTTCTCACATATAGCTTTCATAATGTTGAGGTACTTTCCTTCTATTCCTAGTTTTCTTAGAGCTTTTATCATATAATGATGTTGGATCTTATCAAAGGCTTTTTCTGCATCTATTGAGATGATCAAGTGGTTTTTGTCTTTGCTTCTGTTAATGTGGTTTATTACATTTATTGATTTTCGTATGTTGAACCACCCCTGCATCCCTGGGATGAAGCCTACTTGGTCGTGGTGAATGATCTTTTTGATGTGTTGTTGAATTCGTTTTGCCATTATTTTGTTGAGGATTTTTGCGTCAATGTTCATTAAGGAGATTGGTCTATAGTTCTCCTTTTTGGAGGAGTCTTTGCCTGGTTTTGGGATAAGTGTACTACTGGCTTCATAAAATGTGTTTGGCAGTTTTCCTTCCCTTTCTATTTCGTGGAACAGTTTAAGGAGGGTTGGTATCAGTTCTTCTTTAAAGGTCTGATAGAATTCAGCAGAGAATCCATCAGGTCCTGGACTTTTCTTTTTGGGGAGACTCTTGATTGCTTCTTCAATTTCATTTTGTGTTATAGGTCTATTCAGGTGATTAATTTCCTCTTGGTTCAGTTTTGGATGGTCATATGTATCTAGAAATCTGTCCATTTCTTTAAGATTTTCAAATTTATTTGAATATAGGTTCTCAAAGTAGTCGCTGATGATTTCCTGAACTTCCATGGTGTTTGTTGTTATCTTCCCTTTTGCATTCCTGTTTCTACTAGTTTGGGTTTTTTCTCTCCTCATTTTAGTCAGGTTTGCCAGGGGTCTATTGATCTTGTTTATTTTTTCAAAGAACCAACTTTTTGTTTCATTAATTCTTTGTATGGTTTTTTTGGTTTCAATTTCGTTGATTTCAGCTCTTATTTTTATTATTTCTCTCCTTCTATTTGTTTTGGGATTTGCTTGTTCTTGTTTTTCTAGGAGTTTGAGATGTATCATTAGGTCATTGATTTCGGATCTTTCAGTCTTTTAATATATGCACTCATGGCTATAAACTTTCCTCTCAGGACTGCCTTTGCTGTGTCCCATAGGTTCTGGTAGGTTGTGTTTTCATTTTCATTGACTTCCAGGAACTTTTTAATTTCCTCTTTTATTTCATCAATGACCTATTGTTCATTAAGCAATGAGTTATTTAGTTTCCACCTGTTTGCATGTTTTTTGTCTTTATTTTTGTTGTTGAATTCTAGTTTTACTGCATTGTGATCAGATAGTATGCATGGTATAATTTCTATTTTCATATATTTGCTGAAACTTGCCTTATGCCCTAGGATATGATCTATTTTAGAGAAGGTTCCATGGGCTGCTGAGAAGAATGTATATTGGGTAGAGGTTGTATGAATTGTTCTGTAGACATCTACTAGGTGCATTTGATTTATTGCATATTTTAGAGCTTGGATTTCTTTATTGATTTTTTTTGTTTGGATGACCTATCTATTGATGATAATGGGGTGTTAAAGTCTCCCACAACCACTGTGTTGGCGTTTATATATGCTTTTAGGTCCTTCAGGGTATGTTTGATGAAATTGGGTGCATTGAAATTGGGTGCATACAGATTGACGATTATTATTTCCTTTTGGTCTAGTTCCCCTTTTATTAGTATGGAATGTCCTTCTTTATCTTGTTTGATCAATGTAGGTTTGAAGTCTACTTTGTCAGAGATAAGTATTGCTACTCCTGCCTGTTTTCGGGGGCCATTGGCTTGGTAAATCTTCTTCTAGCCTTTCATCCTAAGCCTATGCTTATTTCTGTTGGTGAGATGGGTCTCCTGTAAGCAACAAACTTTTGGATCTTCCTTTTTAATCCATTTTGTCAAGCAGTGCCGGTTGATAGGTGAATTAAGTCCGTTAACATTGAGCGTTAGTACTGATAGGTATGTGGTGATTCCTGTCATTTAGTTGTCTTAGTTGTTTGAAGATTTGATTGTGTGTACCTAAGTTGAGGTTACTCTCTACTTTCTTGCTTTTTCTTTTCCTGTGGTTTGGTGCTGCCTTTCTTTTCATGGTTATGTTGGGTTTCACTTTCTGTGTGCAGAATCCCTTGCAGAATCTTTTGTAGTGGTGGCTTTGTGGTCACATATTATTTTAGCTTCTGCTTATCATGGAAGACTTTTATTGCTCCATCTATTTTGAATGATAGTTTTGCTGGGTAGAGTATCCTGGGGTTGAAGTTATTTTCATTCAGTGCCTGGAAGATCTCACCATATGCTCTTTTTTCTTTTAATGTCTCTGTTGAGAAGTCTGCTGTGATTTTGATGGGTTTACCTGTGTATGTTACTTTTTTTTCTCTCTTACCACCTTCAATATTCTTTCATTAGTTTCTGAACTTGCTGTTTTAATGATGATATGTCGTGGGGTAGTTCTATTTTGATCTGGTCTGTTTGGTGTCCTGGAGGCCTCTTGCATCTGTATGGGAATATCTTTCTCTAGATTTGGGAAATTTTCCGTTATTATTTTGTTGAATATATTATGCATTCCCTTCACTTGCACCTTCTCCTTCTTCGATGCCCATGATTCTCAAGTTTGGTCTTTTGATGGAGTCAGTGAGTTCTTGCATTTTCTTTTCACAGGTCTTTAGTTGTTTAATTAATAGTTCTTCAGTTTTTCCTTTAATTACCATTTCATCTCCAAGTTCTGAGATTCTGTCTTCTGTTTGTTCCATTCTGCTGGATTGGCCTTCCATTTTGTTTTGCAGTTCTGTTTCATTCTTTTTTCTGAGGTTTTCCATATCCTGCATGGTTTCCTCTTTAATGTTGTCTATATTTGTCCTGAATTCATTTATCCATTTATTCATCGTGTTCTCTGTTTCACTTTGGTGTTTATACAGTGCTTCTATGGTTTCCTTTATTTCTTCTTTTGCTTTTTCAAATTCTCTATTTTTGTTGTCTTGGAATTTCTTGAGTGTCTCCTGTACATTTTGGTTGACCCTACCCAGTATCATCTCTATAAAATTCTCATTGAGTACCTGTAGTATGTCTTCTTTTAAATTATTCTTGTGGGCTTCATTGGGTCCTTTGGCATAGTTTATCTTCATTTTGTTGGAGTCTGGATCTGAGTATCTGTTTTCTTCATTCCCCTCTGGTTCCTGTACTAATTTTTTTCTGTGGGGAAACTGGTTTTCCTGTTTTTTCTGTCTTCCTGTCATTGTCTTTGGTGTTGTTACTGTCCCTGAACTGTGTGCAATTAAGTATTTTCTAGCTTGTAATAATAACAATGGTAATATTTAGAATGGAAGGGTGAGCTGAGATGGAAAGCAAGAAGTTAAAGAAAAGGGGAAAACAAATACACTGACAAGAGGGAGAAAGCAGAACAAGGTTTCAGACAAGAAAGTTTCAAAGGTATAAACAGGGAGTATGAGTGTACTAATTGACAGTAAGCTGAACAGACATTAGAGGGACAGAGATAGGATTGAAAATCAAAAATAAAAAAAATTAAGATAGGAGTAAAAACAAAAAATAAGTAAATGAAAGAAATATCTATATATTAAAAATGAATTAAAATAAAATGGAAAATAGAAAATTAAAAAAAAAAACCAAAAAACTTCCAAGTTCAAATGCAATGAAGTTTCTGTCTTAATAATTTGGGTGTCCGTCTCAGTCTGCAATCCTGGAGATGGTGCCTCAGATATTGTTCTGTAGTTGTCTCATCAAAGGGGATGCATAAAGTAGAACAAAACTACACACACACACACACACACACACACACACACACACAAAACCCACTTAGTGTCCCAAGTTCAAATGCAATACAGTTTCAGTAAGTTTTTCCTCTTGCAGGTGTAATTCGGTTGTTCTCTCATCAAAGGTAGGGAGAAAAAGAAAAAAAAAGAGTTGGAGACAGTTCTGAGAATGGTATCTGCAGCTGTGGCTTGCCTGTCCACTGCTGTCAGCCTGCTGTTGCTGGAGGCATTATTTATGCAGATCTCTGGGGTGAGCTTAGCACTCACCTAGCCCCGCAGGCTTTGTTTGTTCAGAGTTCTCCTGTGTGGGAGTCTCTGCTACAGGCTTTCCCCTTTCCAAGCACTGGGAAAGGTGACACTGCACCCGCGTTGTCAGGCCTGAGTGTTTATTTACAGTTCATGTGGGAGGTGGGTCTTGCCCCCTCTCCCGTGAAGTTTTCCTCCCACTGCCACTTTCACAAGCTTTTCTGCTCCTGCTTACTGGGCGGTGCTGCTGCTCCTGCCAGCCGCCATGTTTGTTTACAGTTCATGTGGGAAGTGGGTCTTCCCTCCTCTCCTGTGGAGTTTTCCTCCCTCTGCCACTCTCACAAGCTTCCCTGCTCCTGGTTGCTGGGCGCGTGCCCCGCCCCCACTCCCACCAGAGCCTCTGCAGCCCGACCGGCTTGTTTATTTACAATCCTGGGAAGGATTCCCTTCCCCCAATCTTCAGCGCTCAGGGCGCCCCACCCTCTTTCCTGCATGTCTTATTTGTTCTTATTGCTTATTACTCAGTTTCTCTTTTTTCCCCAGGTGGAGGTCAGTCTGTCCAGGGGGCTGTGCTGCTCTGGCCCAGGCTTGTCTGTGGGAGTACTGCAGTACTGCAAAGCTCACCAGGTCCGCATCTTCCCAAGCTGTCTAGGCGCCGGTGACTGGCAGCCCGGGGGCCGTCCTTGTTTCTCCGTTTAATGTGAAGTGGAGATTCCCTGTGCCGGCTGGAGGTGTGGAGGGGTCAAAGTTATGCCTTTTCTCAGTGATTATGCCTGCAAAGTGTGTCTCCGGCGTCTCTTCAAGATTTCACTATAGGAGGCTTGCTTTCTGCTTCCTCCCTCTAGCCACCATCTTGGAATCCCTCCCAACCACATGTTTATGGGACACAAGTTCTGTGAAGACAAGAAAGTCTATGCTGTATGATAGACAGGTGACCTAAAGCACAGGCTCAAACCACCCTGGAGCCAGGAGGCCTGGATCATGGAGTTATCTAAGCCTCAGTGGTGAATCTTGCCTGCTCTGAGACACTGCACAAGATTCAACTCCCCTGTGCTTCAATGTCATCATCTGCCTTCCTGCCTCCCTTATCTGGGAGCAGTATTTTGAAATCTTTGAAAAGACTAATGGAGACAAGGCATTTTTTCTGTTCACTGTACACCATGTCTCCTGGCACCCTGAGAATAAAGGTAAAATGACTCAGTTGACCAACTCTCAACAGGACTTTATAAACAGTGGACCCTCTACCAGGAACTCTCTCCAGCACCTGAGAAAACTTGGGTGTAAACTGATGTTCTCATGCATGATGTCTTCACCACTGGCAACACAGGGACCTAAAATTTGGTGGCAGTGGCAAGTACCTCACTAGGTCCTATAGTCTGGTGCAGTGATACTACAGGTCCCTGACTATGCAACCAATCCCAAGCCAGGTCTCTCAGACTGGCAGCTGCCATCAGACTGTACAATTGGGTCACACCACTCTATTGCTGCTGTGTTTTGGAGACACCTTCTCCTGTGGACCTTGTCCTTATGCCACTTCTAGATTACAGAGCACTTCCAAAAATCTGTTTTGCAGACTGACCCCAAAACAGCTAAAATCTCTGAAATTTCAGGGACATGAGAAGTTCCACCAAAAACAAGCCATCCAATCACAAAAATAACCTGTTTTGGAAATCTCATTGGTGCAATCACTTCACCAGGGACTGACAGCATTCTGGGTATCACAACTCTGGTCTGCAATGCCTTGCCTATCATACAAGGACAGGAATCAAGGGCACTGGAAATGGTATTGGGCCCTGAAGTAAGGATAGACTTTTCTTTCTTAAAGGGGGTACAAACAGATTTAGGGCAAGTTTTGTCTACAGCTGGGCTTCCCGAAGTTCAGAGTTATATCATTCATACTAAATAGCACTGGAAGCTCCAGGAAGCTGAAGGTATCATTTGAGCTGCTCCTAAAGACTACTGATTCAAAAGGACACTCCATGCACAGATTCATTCAGACAGTGTTGTATATCCTATCCGGAAGTCAAATGAACACTATCTACTGTCCTTCATGTGCTGATAACTGAAGAGCTGGAGTGATACTGGGATATATCATAGGACTCTTTAGGAACTGTAGAGAGGACTCCAGAACACTTGTAGGTTCTGTGCTCCAGACTTGTCCTAAGGGTGTCACATTTGACTACAGTTTCAAGGCTTTAACAGGTCTGCCATGACCAAATCATACAGGCAGCTCCAGCCTCCTTCCTCCAAAAGCTGACAAGATTATCTGCAGGCTATATAGAGAATTCGAAGAGTTCAGACCTGCTCATGAGTAACTGCTATCTCATGATTATAGATCAGTGGTGAGTCAGCAGACCAACACTCTGGCTATGGAAAGATAGTGTTCCCTCTAATGGACAGATTAATCTACAACCTAAAATCACTGTCTCTCTCAGGACCCCAAGTTTACTGCCTCATTCATCCATCCCCTGCTCTCCCTCTCTATCTCACAGGAGGTAACAGACTCCTGTGACACTGATGCTTGTCCTAAACTAATGGTAGTACTGATCATTGTATTGTTACATACAAGCAGGGAGATGAGCAAGCATTATCTAAATTCACAGCCTGACATCCAAAGTCAGAGGAGTCTTATAAAGCTATTTCACAGGACCCTAGATGTCACCTGCATTCATGCTAAGCTGGATCAGATATGCCAAGCAGCGGAAAGCATGATTTCTGGTACTTCTAAGTGCTACTGTTTCAAAAGAACATATCGTGCATAGATTCATTCAGAAAGTCTGCATGCCTCCTATCTGGAAAGGAAATGAGCTCTATGTACTGATCTTTATGTGCTGTTGACTGAAGAGCTGGAGTGACGCTGGAGAACTTCATAGGGTTGATAAGAACAGAAGGGATGACCCAAGGCCAGGTGGAGATCAACTGATCCTGAGGGTGTCAGACTTGGCTACAGTTTCAAGGCTTCAATAGTCCTACAGGGAACAAATCATACAGGCAGCTCCACTCTCCAACTGAGGTTTCTCCACTAGCAAACAAGGTTATCATGAAGATTTGTACAGTTAGAAGAGTTCAGGCCTGCTCATGAGTTAACTGCTACCTCACATTTATGGATCAGTGGAAAGTCAAGTGATCAGTACTCTGCCCATAGAAGACCAAGAGCCTCTAGTGCCTGGGAAGTTTAATCTACATTCACCTTCTCTCCCAGGATTCCAAGTTCACTCCCTCACTCATCCATTACTTGTTCTCCCTCATGCCAACCTCTCTATTGCACAGGGGATAACAGACTCCAGTGCCAAAGATGCTTGCTCTCAGCTAATGGTAGCACTGATCTCTGTATTGTTCCCCACCAGCAAGGAGATGAATAGACATCATCTAAACTCAGAGCCCGGTATGCAAACTCAGAGTCTCACAAAGTTACTCCTAGGGAACTCAGACCACACTTGCAATAGGGTCCAATGTTACCTCACCATTTTTTCATATACTCAATACCGGACCTTAGGGACATCATTCCACAAGACTCCTCCACATTTCTGTAAGTCCTTGTATCACTCCCTCATAAAACCACACATCCCAAGGCACTTCCACCCACTGCCCACTTCCTAGGAATATCCTTGATCTTCCGACATGTATTTCCACATCAGACATCCAGAATACAAAGAAAATGGAAATTCGATCTAAACTGATCCCAGTGCACTGTCAGTCCCCACTACCACAAGCACCCTCCCATCCTGGTCTGGATGCCTTGCTGTCTGACTCTGTTCTTGTTTTACCTTAGCCTCCAAAAACCATCTTTGGCCCTATTCCACCTAGGGCGCCATTCATGGCTGCTCTCTAGTCACAGACTTTGTCCCTCCGGTAATTCTGATTCTGCGACTAGCCTGAGTTGTCTTCCTCCTTAGATCCATTCACAATAGCTCATGACCAACCTTCCCTAAACAAATGCATCCACCTCTTGAGAGATCCCAAATACACCAAAACTCAACACAAAATGGGTGAGTCTGAGGTGCAGTGAAAAGCAAAGATCTTGGCTTCAGCATCACGTTGCTCATTTACATCCAGACATTAGCATCCACACAGGTGCATCACCCATGGTATCATGACCACCACCCTACCAGATCGTCCTGTCCCCACACGCTTCAGTGTTCACATCTGCACACCATGTTTATGGTGCCCATCACCCACACCCAGGAGTCCTAGCTTGACCCTCAGTTCACCTCCCTTTCCTCAGCATTATGAGACTCCGCTGAGTATGGATGCCAGTCTCTGAGTTTAGATGATGTCTGTCTGTCCATCTTCTGCTGAAGAACAACACCAGGATCAGTGCTCCCATCATGGGGAGTGGCATTAGGGGTGGAGGAGCCTCCCCAACCTCATTTAGCAGCTTAAGAAATCTGGACGCCGCGGGCTGGAGGCCTGGCTCAAGTGGTAGAGACCCTGCCTTGACAGCGAGAAGCCTTGACTTCAAACCCCAAGAACCTCAAAAAAAAAAAAATTGGGTGTAGGTCAGTGGTAGAGCATTTGAGTGCAGAGACGCCCGCACAACCTCACCATGTGACATGGGCACAAAGACTGGAGTGTAGTGGCTCAATCAGGAGCCCAAAAACTTGGGAGGGCTGAGGGCGGTTTGGCGGTAACAGGCGGCATTTACCTAACCCAGGTTCTTCCCCGCAGAGGCCGCCATGCTGTTCAGAGGCTATGGGAGGAACAGGGCAAGGCCGTCACTACAAATGTCCCTCGGAGAAGCCGCGGTGCACTGTGGACAACCCAGTCCCTCCACGTCCTTTCCAATCGTATATTCTTGATCCTGAGTCCATGTTCTTCCAGTTACAAAAGCGACACAGCGCCAAGATCAGACACAAAAGCACCAAAGAATTAGGTCGTAAGTCCCACCCAATCGAAGCCGCAGACCTGCAAAAAAGGCTGTGTTCTATATGTTCATTGGCTAAGCGTCTTTCTGTTCTGTGCGGAGCATTCTGGGTAACGTAGTTCTGACAGTTACATGACCAGGCACAGGGGCCAAGTAGGCCTGCAACCCCTGGAACAAAAGACAACAGGCCCCTGATGGATTACTGGGAAATGGCATCCTCAGTTTTCTCCCAGAGCTTTATGTCAACCTTGAGTTTACAGACACTTTCTTTTCTAAATCCCTCCTTGTTCCCTAGGAGGACTCCAGCCTTATTCAACCCTGCAGCCCACTGGGTCCATGGGAGAAGAGCAGCCAGATGTGGGCGGTATTACACTTGACTTGTTTCAAGGCTCCAACAGGCCTACAGTGACTGACTCATACAGGCAGGTCTACTCTCAACTCTTGTCTTCTCCACCCGCAGACAAGTTTATCATGAAGACACTGTAGAGAGTTAGAAGAGTTCAGGCCTTCTCATGAGTAACCCTATCTCATAGTTATGGATCAGAGGAAAGTTAGCAGACCAACACTCTGGTTTTGGAAAGGCAGTGCTGCCTCTAGTGGGACGTTTAATCCATGCTCACCTTCTGTACCAGGACTGCAAGTTCACTGCCTCACTCATCTATCAGCTGATTAATGAACCTAGAATGACTCAGTAGTAAACCTTTATTATAGAGGTGATTGTAGCAATGGGGGATTTGGAAAGAAGAGGCAGGCTCCTGACCCAGATCTTAGCATGTTCCCTATGACTAAAGCAAGGACAACAGACTGTGGAGTGTTTGTGAGGTAATAGGAAGATTAAGGAGGAGGCTGCTGCAAAGGTCCAGGTAATGTTTGATGGTATTTTAGCAGTGTGGTTGGTGAAGAATTTAGAAATATGTTTGGTTCCTAGGTCACTTGACTAATTTTAACTTTCTGGTGTCATAGGACAGAATTACAACAATTTCATTCAAAGGTCTTAGTTAAAGGATTTATTTCAGGTTTGGGTGTCCATCAATACCACATTTGTAAAATGCAGTAAGTGTTCCAATGGAGTGGATTAAAGAAGTTGGTTCCATATACAGAGAATACCTAAGCAAAACACAGACAAAACAACAAAATATCACAATGGCCATCCCAAAATTTCTTTCTTTGTGGGAAAAGGGAGACAAAATAGAAAATAGTTGATTACTTAACATCATATCATTTCAGGTTACATTTTCTCTCTCTCTCTCCTTGTTTTCTATCTCTCTCTTTCTCTCTTTTTGGTACATACTGGGATTGGACCTACTTCTATCATTCGAACCACACCTCCAGATCAGATTACTTCTTTATGTAAGGATATACTTCATGTGGACAGAAACTGGCCTTTTTGTAAAATTGGGATAATACTAAATTTTCTGATTTTGAGGTCCAAGAAAAAGGTGGATGTCAAATATGAATCTAAGATATCCAAATTTTTAGCAGTAGAGAAGAGAAAGGCAATTTTAGAAAAAATGCAATGGAGATATCAAGATAATTGGATTTTCACCATCTTAAGACTGTGAATGTTATGATGGAGCATTAATAGAAACATGAAGAGGGCAGGTGTCCATACAGGTGTGAAACTGCAGAAAATTCCTGATGGAGCCATGCAGGAGGTGGTGGCAGTGTTTTCTGTCAGGTGTATCTGTGCTTATTTGGCTTGTGATAGAACAGGAATTCAAATCATGAGATAATTGTGCTCTTAAATGTTTATTCTGATCTTGATTTCAAATGCAGCATCTGAGTGAGGGTAGAGCCCATCAAAAACAGGTATGTGAGAGAAGAGAAATTGGGCACATTCTAGTACTCAATGTGGTCTGTCAGGTTACTAATGCTTTCAAAGGAAGAGGTCCATGAGCTGGAATCATAGGCCCACAGTAACTGCTAGGAGTTGGTACTGCAACCAGATAGTCCTTTCATTACTTAGGTACAAGGTTGGTAGAATTTTATTATAATGCTTGATGTGACTGAGAAAGTTAGGGGTCCACACTATTATCTAGGAGAGCCACTTGCATATGGTGGAAGTTGGCAGAGACAGGGTTTGGAATGGAGGATAGCAGGTGAGGATGTGGAGACTGGTGAGAGATAACAAGTATACCATTAGTGGCGAGGGGAATGGGAGTCTGGGAATCAAGACAGTTCCTAGTGGCAAAGGTTAATGCAAGGAGCATGGGCATCGTAGCCTTCAGAGTAGTGTGTGGGTTGCCTCTGACAGTGGGCACACGTATATGCTGCTTGTGGCAAACACACAGTGGATAGTGTGTGCTGAGGTGAATAAGGAGGGCAGAGCAGTACCTGCATCATTGGGCTAGAGAGTGGAAATAGCTGGAGGATAGTGTGTGAGAGAGGTGTGCTATAACAAGTGATGTCTTCATAGATGGAGCATGGGGCCTGAAACATCCTTGGCCCTATTCCAGAGTCAGCACGTAGGATGGAGGCTCAGCTAATTCCATGATCCAGGTCTCTGGCTCCCCTGGAGCCTGTGGAGGTCCTTTTCTTCATCTACCTGTCATGCAACACAGACTTCCTTGTCTGTAGAAAAGCTTGTGTCCCTAAACATGTGATTGGCACTGAATGCAAGGTATTCTAGTCACTCACTCACGCTGACCTCCCACACTATCACTGGTTTATGTCTGGGACTCTTCTCTAAATCTTTCAGCCCTTGAGCCTATGGACCATGACAAACCTTCAGTCCAAAGTTGTAATTCCAGTCACTACATTGTGCAAGTCACAGTGGCTGTCATGCTTGTGACTATTTGAAAGAGGGGTGAAATGTTATCCCAGGCACAGGTGTCAAAATGTGCAAATACAGTGAGGAGGTTGAACTGTTTCTGGCACTACAGGATATTTTTCACATGCGAGCTGTTCACATAGGTATGGCACAAGAGATCTGTAGGAAGCTAAAAATTTCTGGTGGAGATGATGAGAGCTTGGGAGGTTGGTGCAGAGGAGGAAGGGAATCTGACCCGTATCTTAGCAGGTTCACTATGAATAAAACAAGGAGAACAGATTGTAGGTTTGAATGAGGTAATAGGAAATTAGAGAGGCTGCTGCAAAGATCCTGGTAATATTTGATGGTGTTTTGAGCAGTATGAAGATTTGGTAAATGTGTGTGGCAACATTGCCTTTAGAGTAGTTTGTGGGTTGCCTCTGTGACTGGACACAATTGTCTTATTTCTATAAAACACGAAGAATACTATATAGTGTGGTAAATAGAGAAGGCAGAGAAGTACCTATTTTTATGGTGCTACATAGTGGAAACAGCTGAGGGAGTGTGTGAGAGAAAGATGTGCTTCAAAAAGTGATGTGTACATAGATGGAGCATAGGAACTGTTGGTTCTGTTGACTTGCTCTTGGTGACATGAAACTAAAAGGTGAGCCTATATTTGCTTATCTCTGAGCAGTAACATCTAGAGGACACATGTGTAATTGTCTGACATGAGTTGATACAGCCTGTGGCCAGTCTTAGGTGCTAGATTGTGTTTTCATGCTCACCTGTAATAGTGCTGCTGGAGGAAACATGGATCAAGTGTGAATAGAGGTCACAAGGCATCTAAGAAGCTTTGTGCCTGCTATCCATTCTGAGGTAGTGAGGGTGGCTCTTGGCTAAAGAAGGCATGGATGTTTGGAATGAGTTGGCTCAACCTAGAATCACTCCTAGGAGAGAAGCTGCTCATAGATGTTCTTTTCTATCCATCTCAGGGTATGCAACCTTTGAGGTTGTGAGCATTTCCTTCTCCCAGGAAAAATGGGAGTTACTTATTGCAGCTCAGAGGCACCTGTGCCTCCATGTTATGCTGGAGAACTTTCCTCTTATAACCTCCATAGGTAAGTATGTCACATTGTGGTCTTTCCTCATCTTCTTTTTCCCAGAACCAAATTTTCCTCTTCACTGCTAGCTGTTAGTCTTGGTTAACTTTACCACTTTTTTCAAGGGTATGTTGTGGATGCTACAGCTGAGCCCTGTGAACTTCTCTGAGCTGCCCTAACAACTGTTGCTGTAATAAGTACAAGTACAGATTTGGGAGGTAGATGTGTATTAGTTAGCTTCATAGGTGTTGTCTTGGTCACCTGCTCCCTGACTGGGTGACTACTTAGGTCTATATGGTTTGTTCTGCCCACTTCGTCCTGACATTTCATGGCCTTCTCTTTCTGAGAATGAGCAGACAATTCCATGACCAAAATCCACATGGCCTATAGGCTATTCTGCCAGACCTCCTTCCAGTCTTGTTTGCAATATTGTTTTTCTTCCCTCTGGTTTTTTATGTGCTGAGTTGTCCAGGGCCTTCCCTGGTGGCTTACCAGCCATGTCTCTATGGAGTTGGTTGTGTAGCTCTCCAAAGCTGTGCAGTGGATTATTGGAAACATCCTAGCTGCTACATCAGATAGATATGGAAAGATGATATCACAAATGCTCAGTGCAGTTGAGGTCATGACATCTGGGCTGTTTTCCTATCAGATGATGAAACTGTCTAATGGCTTTAGTGTCCTTGCTGGGATACACTGTGCACTAGCCCTGTTCTCTAACACTGACCAACAACTAATATACTTTGAGTTGTTTTGTCCAACACTGACTCAAGGAGTCTTTAATACAGGATGCACTTTCCCCAACTGGTAAGTTTTTACTGAGATTGTGTTGTGAGTTTGGTAATTTCATGGCACTTCATGGATAATAGTACCATGAAGTGGCAGTGCCTGAAGCTATTTGCCATTCCTCCCTGTCCTGCAGCTCATCTTCCTCTCCTATTTCTGGTGATGTTTGCAAGATTGTACTGGGTCTTTAGAGGCTCAGCTGTGTGAAGTGAGCACTTCTGCAAAATGAGCTCTACTTCCACATCCTGAGATGATTCTTGTGGTGCGGAGTGTATAGATTGGCAATACAGTGCATTCCTACCAAGTGCAGTTCTTGTGTTTATCCCCAATACCTACAAAAACTTAATAATCTTTTGAACATTTTCAATCTTATGCCGTGGTTCTGTTCCCATCAGTCTCTACTTATGCGTTTCATAGGTTAGGTACACCAAAGCTTCTAACCATGAAAATTCAACTTTTTATAACCCAAAAATTCACAACGGAAAAAACCTTTATGAGCACTAGAGTGTGACAAAAATTTCCATGAGTGCTCACTTGATCAGCTCCAGAGAGTCCATAGTGAAGATATGCTTATGAGTGTAGAGAATGTGGGAAAAGCTTTAAACTTAGAAAGTCCCATATTGTACAACAGAAAGTCCACACTGGAGAAAGGCCTTATGTGTGTATGGAATGTTGTAAATCCTTTAAGTGAAAAAATAAACTTACTCTACACCAGTTAGTCCACACTGAAGAAAGGACTTATGAGTGTATAGAATGTGGGAAATTCTTTTTTTTTTCAGATGAACTTTTAAAATTTCTTTTTAAAAAAATTTCTTTTATTCATATGTGCATACAATGTTTGGGTCATTCCTCACATTCCCCCACCCCCTCCATTCCCTCACTTCCAAGCAGAAACTGTTTTGCCCTTGTCTCTAATTTTGTTGAAGAGAGAGTATAAGCAGTAATAGGAAGGACCAAGGGTTTTTGCTAGTTGAGATAAGGATAGCTATGCAGAGAGATTCCTCGTATTGCTTTCCTGTACTTATGTGCTACATTCTAAATTGATTCTTCTCAATCTAAACTTTTCTCTGGTTCCTGGTCCCCTTGTCCTATTGGCCTCTGTTGCTTTAAAGTATCTGCATTAGTTACTTTGCATTGAGGACATCAAATGCTATCTTGTCTTTTGGGGTTTCTTACCTATCCTCATACCTCCCTTGTTGTGCTCTCACCTTATCATGTGATCAAAGTCCAATCCCCTTGTTGTGTTTGCCCTTGATCTAAAGTCCACATATGAGGGAGAACATATGATTTTTGGCCATCTGGGCCTGGCTAATCTCACTCAGGATGATGTTCTCCAGTTTCATCCATTTACTTGAGAATGGTAAGATTTCATTGTTCATGGCTGAGTAAAATTCCATTGTGTATAAATACCACATTTTCTTAATCCATTCATCAGTAGTGGGGCATCTTGATTGTTTCCATAACTTGGCTATTGTGAATAGTGCTGCAATAAACATGGGTGTGCAAATGCCTCTGGAGTAACCTGTGTCACATTCCTTTGGGTATATCCCCAAGAGTGTATTGCTGGATCATATGGCAGATCTATGTTTAGATTTTTAAGAAGCCTCCAAATTTTTTTTCAGAATGGTTGGACTAGTTTGCATTCCCGCCAGCAGTGTATAAGGGTTCCTTTTTCCCTGCATCCTTGCCGGGACCAGTTGTTAGTGGTGTTGCTAATAATAGCTATTCTAACAGGGGTGATGTGGAATCTTAGTGTGGTTTTAATTTGCACTTCCTTTATGGATAGAGATGGTGAGCATTTTTTTCATGTGTTTTTTGGCCATTTGAATTTCTTCTTTTGAGAAAGTTCTGTTTAGTTCACTTGCCCATTTCTTTATTGGTTCATTAATTTTGGGAGAGTTTAGTTTTTTGAGTTCCCTATATATTCTGGTTATCAGTCCTTTGTCTGATGTGTAGCTGGCAAATATTGTCTCCCACTCTATGGGTGGTCTCTTCAGTTTACAGAGCATTAATTTTATTGAGCAGAAGCTTTTTAAGTTTATGAAGTCCCTTTTGTCTATACTTTCTCTTAGTTGCTGAGCTGCTGGGGTTCCATTGAGGAAGTCCTTGCCTATACCTATTACTTCCAAAGTATTTCTTACTCTTTTCTATACCAACTTTAGAGTTTGCGGTCTGATACTAAGGTCCTTGATCCATTTTGAGTTAATATTGGTATAGGGTGATAAACATGTATCCATTTTCAGTTTTTTTGCAGACTGCTAACCAGTTTTCCCAACAGTTTTTGTTGAAGAGGCTGTCTTTTCTCCATCGTATATTTTTAGCTCCTTTGTCAAAGACAAGTTGGTTATAGTTGTGTGGCTTCATATCTGGGTCCTCTATTCTGTTCCACTGGTCTTCATGTCTGTTTTTGTGCCAGTACCATGCTGTTTTTATTGTTATTGCTTTGTAATATAGTTTGAAGTCGGGTATCGTGATACCTACAGCATTGTTCTTTTGACTGAGTATTGCCTTGGCTATTCATGGCCTCTTGTGTTTCCAAATAAATTTAACAGTAGATTTTTCAATCTCTGTGATGAATGTCATTGGAATTTTGATGGGAATTGCATTAAACATGTAGATTACTTTTGGTAGTATAGCCATTTTTACTATGTTGATTCTACCAATCAATGAGCATGGGAGATCTCTCCACCATCTGTAGTTTTCCTCGATATCTTTCTTCAGGGGTTTGTAGTTCTCCTTGTAGAGGTCATTCATATCCTTTGCTACATTTACTCAGAGGTATTTGATTTTTTGAGGATATTGTAAATGGAATTGTTTCCATATATTCTTTCTCAGTTTGTTTGTTGTTGGTGTATAGAAAAGCTAATGATTTTTTAAGTTGATTTTGTATCCTGCCCACCTTGCTGTAGCTGTTTATGGTGTCTAGGAGTTTTTGGGTCTTTAAGGTATAGGATCATATCGTCTGCAAATAAGGATATTTTGATAATTTCTTTATTTATTTGTATTCCTTTTATTTATTCTCTTGCCTAATTGGTCTGGCTAGAAATTCCAGTACTATGTTGAATAGAAGTGGGGATAGTGGGAACCCTGTCTTGTTTCTGATTTTAGGGGAAATGGTTTCAGTTTTTCACCATTAAGTATGATGTTGGCTATAGGTTTGTCATATATAGCTTTTATAATGTTGAGGTACTTTCTTTCTATTACTAGTTTTCTTAGAGCTTTTGTCACAAAGTGGTGTTGGATCTTATCAAAGTCTTTTTCTGTATCTATTGAGATGATCAAGTGGTTTTTGTCTTTGCTTCTGTTAATGTGCTGTATTACATTTATAGATTTGTGTATGTTGAATAACCTCTGCATTCTTGGGATGAAGCTGATTTGGTTGTGGTGAATGATCTTTTTGATGTGTTGTTGAATTCGGTTTGCCATTGTTTTATTGAGTATTTTTGCATCAGTGTTCATTAAGGAGATTGGCCTAAATACTCAGTCAAAAGAACAATGCAGGAGGTATCACAATACCTGACTTCAAACTATATTACAAAGCAATAACAATAAAAACAGCATGGTACTGGCACAAAAACAGACATGAAGACCAGTGGAACAGAATAGAGGATCCAGATATGAAGCCACACAACTATGAGCAACTTATCTTTGACAAAGGAGCTAAAAATATACGATGGAGAAATAGCAGCCTCTTCAACAAAAACTGCTGGGAAAACTGGTTAGCAGTCTTCAAAAAACTGAAACTAGATCCATGTATATCACCCTATACCAAGATTAACTCAAAATGGATCAAGGATCTTAATATCAGACCCCAAACTCTTAAGTTGATACAAGAAAGAGTAGGAAATACTCTGGAGTTAGTAGGTATAGGTAAGAACTTTCTCAATGAAACCCCAGCAGCACAGCAACTAAGAGATAGCATAGATAAATGGGACCTCATAAAACTAAAAAGCTTCTGTTCATCAAAAGAAATGGTCTCTAAACTGAAGAGAACACCCACAGAGTGGGAGAAAATATTTGCCAATTATACATCAGACAAAGGACTGATAACCAGAATATACAGGGAACTTAAAAAACTAAACTCTCCCAAAATTAATGAACCAATAAAGAAATGGGCATGTGAACTAAACAGAACTTTCTCAAAAGAAGAAATTCAAATGGCCAGAAAACACATGAAAAAATGCTCACCATCTCTAGCAATAAAGGAAATGCAAATTAAAACCACACTAAGATTCCACCTCACCCCTGTTAGAATAGCCATCATCAGCAACACCACCAACAACAGGTGTTGGCGAGGATGCGGGGAAAAAGGAACCCTCTTACACTGTTGGTGGGAATGTAGACTAGTACAACCACTCTGGAAAAAAATTTGGAGGCTACTTAAAAAGCTGGACATCGATCTACCATTTGATCCAGCAATACCACTCTTGGGGATATACCCAAAAGACTGTTACTCCAGAGGCACCTGCACATCCATGTTTATTGCGGCACTATTCACAATAGCCAAGTTATGGAAACAGCCAAGATGCCCCAGCACTGATGAATGGATTAAGAAAATGTGATATCTATACACAATGGAATTTTATGCAGCCATGAAGAAGAACGAAATGTTATCATTCGCTGGTAAATGGATGGAATTGGAGAACATCATCCTGAGTGAGGTTAGCCTGGCTCAAAAGACCAAAAATCGTATGTTCTCCCTCATATGTGGACATTAGATCAAGGGCAAACACAACAAGGGGATTGGACTATGAGCACATGATAAAAGCGAGAGCACACAAGGGAGGGATGAGGATAGGTAAGACACCTAAAAAACTAGCTAGCATTTGTTGCCCTTAATGCAGAGAAACTAAAGCAGATACCTTAAAGCAACTGAGGCCAATAGGAAAAGGGGACCAGGAACTAGAGAAAAGGTTAGATCAAAAAGAATTAACCTAGAAGGTAACACCCACGCACAGGAAATCAATGTGAGTCAATGCCCTGTATAGCTATCCTTATCTCAACCAGCAAAACCCCTTGTTCCTTCCTATTATTGCTTATACTCTCTCTACAACAAAATTAGAGATAAAGGCAAAATAGTTTCTGCTGGGTATTGAGGGGGGGAGCGGGAGGGAGTGGAGTGGGTGGTAAGGGAGGGGGTGGGGGCAGGGGGGAGAAATGAACCAAGCCTTGTATGCACATATGAATAATAAAAGAAAAATGAAAAAAAAAGGAGATTGGCCTATACTTCTCCTTTTGGAGGTGTCTTTGCCTGGTTTTGGGATAAGTGTAATACTGACTTTATAAAATGTGTTAGTCAGTTTTCCTTCCCTTTCTATTTTGTGGAACAGTTTAAGGAGTTCTTCTTTAAATGTCTGATAGAATTCAGCAGAGAATCCATCAGGTCCTGGACTTTTCTTTTTTGGGAGACTCTTGATTGCTGCTTTAATTTCATTTTGTGTTATAGATCTATTCGGTTTATTAATATCCTCTTGGCTCAGTTTTGGATGATCTTATGTATCTAGAAATCTGTCCATTTCTTTAAGAGTTTCAAATTTATTAGCATATAGGTTCTCAAAGTAGTCTCTGATGATTTCCTGGACTTCCATGGTGTTTGGTGTTATCTCCCCTTTTGCATTCCTGAGTTTACTGATTTGGATTTTTTCTCTCCTCATTTTAGTCACATTTGCCAGGGGTCTGTCAATCTTGTTTATTTCTTCAAAGAATCAACTTTTTGTTTCATTAATTCTTTGTATGGTTTTTTTGCTTCTATTTCAGCTCTTATTTTTATTATTTCTCTCCTTCTGTTTGTTTTGGGATTTGCTTGTTCTTGTTTTTCTAGGAGTTTGAGATGTAACGTTAAGTCATTGATTCGAGATCTTTCAGTCTTTTTAATATATACACTCATGGCTATAAGCTTTCCTCTCAGGACTGCCTTTGCTGTGCCCCATAGATTCTGGTAGGTTGTGTTTTCATTTTCATTAACTTCCAGGAACCTTTTAATTTCCTCATTTGTTTCATCAATGATCCATTGGTCATTGAGGAATGTGTTGTTCAGTTTCCAGCTGCTTGCATGTTTTTTGTTATTATTTTTGTTGTTGAGTTCTAGTTTTAATGCATTGTTATCAGATAGAATGCATGGTATTATTTCTATTTTCTTGTTTTTGCTGAGGCTTGCTTTGTTTCTTAGGATATAATCAATTTTGGAGAAGGTTCTGTGGGCTGCTGAGAAAAATGTACGTTGTGTAGAAGTTGGATGAAATGTTCTGTAGATATCAACTAGGTCCATTTGCTCTATGGTGTGTTTTAGATCTAGGATTTCTTTATTGATTTTTTGTTTTAATGACCTATCTATTGATGATAGGGGGGTTTTAAAGTCTCCCACTACTACTGTGTTGGAGTTTATATATATTTTTATGTCCTTCAGGGTATGTTTGATGAAATTGGGTATGTTGATGTTGGGTGCATATAGGTTGATCATTGTTATTTCCTTTTGGTCTATTTCCCCTTTTATTAGTATGGAAAATGTCCTTCTTTATCTCCTTTGATCAATGTAGGTTTGAATGCCTATTTTCGGAGACCACTGGCTTGGTAAATCTTCTAGTTTTTCACCCTAAGCCTTTGCTTATTTCTATAGATGAGATGGATCTCCTGTAAGCAACAAATTGTTGGATCTTCCTTTTTAATCCAGTTTATCAAACTGGATTAACATTGAGTGTTAGTATTGATAGGTATGTGGTGATTCCTGTCATTTTGTTGTCTTAATTGTTTAAGGGTTTGATTGTGTGTAGCTAAATCAATGTTACTCTCAACTTTATTGCCTTTTCTTCTCCTGTGGTTTGGTACTGCCTGTCCTTTCATGGTTATGTTGGCTTTCACTTTCTGTATGCAGAATTCCTTGAAGAATCTTTTGTAGTGGTGGCCTTGTGGTCATATATTGTTTTAGTTTCAGCTTATCATGGAAGATTTTTATTGCTCCATCTATTTTGAGTGATAGTTTTGCTGGGTAAAGTATCCTGGGGTTGAAGTTATTTTCATTCAGTGCCCAGAAGATCTCACCCCACGCTCTTCTTGCTTTTAATGTTTCCTTTGAGAAATCTGCTGTGATTTTGATGGGTTTACCTTTGTAAGCTATTTGTTTTTTCTCTCTTACAGCCTTCAATATTCTTTCTCTATTTTCTGCGCTTGTTGTTTTAATGATAATATGTCATGGAGTAGTTCTATTTTGGTCAAGTCTGTTTGGTGTCCTTGAGGCTTCTTGTATCTGAATGGGCATAGTTTTCTCTAGATTTGGGAAATTTTCTGTTATTATTTTGTTGAATATATTACAAATTTGTTTTGTTTGCACCTCTTCTCTTTCTTCAGTGCCCATGATTCTCAGGTTTGGTCTTTTGATGGAGTCATTGAATTCTTGCATGTTCTTTTCACAGGTCTTGAGTTGTCTAACTAGTAGTTCTTCAGTTTTTCCTTTATTTACCATTTCATCTTCAAGTTCTGAGATTCTGTCTTCTGTTTTTCTAGTCTGCTGGGGTGGCCTTCCATTTTGTTTTGCATTTCTGTTTTGTTCTTTTTTCTGAGGTTTTTCATATCATGGGTCACTTACTCTTTAATATTGTCTATTTTTGTCCTGAGTTCTCTCTATTTATGGTATTCTTTGTTTCACTTTGGTGTTTGTACAGTGCTTCTATAGTTTCTTTTATTTGTCTTGTGCTTTCTCAAATTCTGTATTTTTGTTGTCTTGGAATTTCTTGAGTGTCTCCTGTTCATTTTGGTTGACCATATCCAGTATCATCTCTATAAAATTCTCATTGATTACTTGCAGGATTTCTTTTTTCAGAGTGTTCTTTTGGGCTTTGTTGGGTTCTTTGGCATAGTTTATCTTTGTTTTCTTGGAGTCTGGATCTGGGCATCTGTTTTCTTCATTTCCCTCTAGTTCCTGTACTAATTTATTATTGGGGGAAGATGTTTTCCATCTTTTTCCATCTTCCCATCATTCCACTTGCTGCTGTTACTGTCCCTATACTGTGTGTAATTTAGTATTATATAGCTTGTAATAGTGAAAATGATGATATCTAGAATGGAAAGGTAAGAGGAGAAAGAAAGCAAAGAAGGTAAAGAAAAGAGAAAAAATACAGAGCTACAGAAATAAACAGGGAGAGATAGTATACTAATCAACAGTGAGCTAAACAGGCATTAGAGAGACAGACAAAGAAAGAAGAAAAAAAATCCCAGGTTCAAATGCAATAATGTTTCAATCTTAATAGTTCCAGTTACTCCTTCAGCATCTAGTCCTGGTGTTGGTGTTTGAGCAGTAGTTCTGTCATGGTCTCATCAAAGGAAAAAAAAAATAATAGTAAAAAGAAAATAAAAAATAGAAAAGGTATATAAAACTGTAAAAGAATAAAAGTTTCAGGTCCAAAAACTCGCTGTTTCACTCTTAGTAGTTGTGGTGTTGCTCCTTCAGCATCCAGTCCTGGTGTTGGTATTTAATCAGTAGCACAGTGGTTGTCTCGCCAGGTGGTTGGGTCTGGAGACAACTTTGTGAACCTCTATCTGCTCTGTTTGAGGCTGTGGCTCACCTGCCACTTACTGTCAGCAGGCTGCTGCTGCAGGCTTTATTTGTTGCAGTTCACAGGGGTGAGCCATCACTCTCACCTAGTCCAGCTGGCTTTGTTTATTTAGAGTTCTTTTGGATGCCTACCCCTTCTCTTCTCTCCAGTGTGGAGTCCAACCAGCCTGTTACAGTTGCAGTCCTTGTTTATTTAGAGTTAGAGTGGGGAACTGCCTATTCCCCACTCTCCTGTGGAGTGTGCCACACGGGGAAGTGCCCTTCCCCCTTTCTCTAGAGTTATGTGTCCTTAATCAGTTGCTTGTTTATTATTCAGGGTTTTTTTGTTTTGCGGGGCGGGGGTCAGTCCATCCAGGGTGCTATGCTGATTTATCCCAGAGGTGGCTGTGGGAGTACCTCATACTGCTTATTTGCTCACAACCACTCTGGAAAAAAATTTGGAGGCTACTTAAAAAGCTAGACATTGATCTACCATTTGATCCAGCAATACCACTCTTGGGGATATACCCAAAATACTGTGACACAGGTTACTCCAGAGGCACCTGCACACCCATGTTTATTGCAGCACTATTCACAATAGCCAAGTTATGGAAACAGCCAAGATGCCACACCACTGATGAATGGATTAAGAAAATGTGGTATCTAGACACAATGGAATTTTATGCAGCCATGAAGAAGAACGAAATGTTATCATTCGCTTGTAAATGGATGGAATTGGAGCACATCATTCTGAGTGAGTTTAGCCTGGCCCAGAAGACCAAAAATCGTATGTTCTCCCTCATACGTGGACATTAGATCAAGGGCAAACACAACAATGGGATTGGACTTTGAGCACATGATAAAAGCGAGAGCACACAAGGGAGGGGTGAGGATAGGTAAGACACCTAAAAAATTAGCTAGCATTTGTTGCCCTTAACTCAGAGAAACTAAAGCAGATACCTTAAAAGCAACTGAGGCCAATAGGAAAAGGGGACCAGGAACTAGAGAAAAGGTGAGATCAAAAAGAATTAACCTATAAGGTAACACACACACACACACACACACACAGGAAATTAATGTGAGTCAACTCCCTGTATAGCTATCCTTATCTCAACCAGCAAAAACCTTGTTCCTTCCTATTATGGTTTATACTCTCTCTTCAACAAAATTAGAAATAAGGGCAAAATAGTTTCTGCTGGGTATTGAGGGGGTGGGGGGGAGATGGAGGGAGTGGAGTGGGTGGTAAGGGAGGGGGTGGGGGCGGGGGGAGAAATGACCCAAGCCTTGTATGCACATATGAATAATAAAACAATAAAACAAAACAAAACCACAACAGCAAAAGAAAATGTGGTAAAACTACACAATGGAGTTTATTCTGCCATAAAGAAGAATTAAGTTATGTTGTTTACATGTAAATGGATGGAACTAGAGAACTTCATGTTAATCAAAGTAAGCCAGGCTAAAAAAGCCAAAGGTTGCATGTTCTCCTTTTCGTGGAAGATAAACTCATAAGTTAAATGTATATATAGATACATATATGATCTACATCTATATATATGTGTATATATATATATACACACGTGTATATAGTAGGAGAGAAAATTGTATTAGTGAGTCTGAGAGGACTACACGAGACAGTGAGGTAAAAAAATAGTGGAGAATTAAAAATATTGAAACAACCCATCTATATATGAATATAATATGCTGCACTGTAAGCTGCTAGCTATTAAGGGAGCATGGTGATAGAGAATAAATAAGTAATGGGTGGTGGGGGTTAATTTGATGAAAACATGATATATACAGGCCTGAAGTACCAAGGAAAAACTCCCTTGGATTATCACTATATACTTTTAAAAGAACTTATGGCAGGATGAAAAAATTGCTCATTTCTAGGGGTGCATCTCAACGGAGGTGGTTGGGCACAAAGAAAGGGAAAATAAGGTAGAATATGATGGATATATTTTGTATCCAAATATGAAAATAGAAGAATGAAACGTGTTGAAATTATTCTAAGGGTGGTGGTGAAGAACGATGGAAGGGCTAAAACTAAATAAGATATACTGTAAGCCCATATGTAAATATCACAATGTATACTCCTATACAATATTGTATGCCACTAAAATTTTTTAAATATAAAACTTTGCCAGAATCAAATGAATGAAACCACAACTTACCACTACCTTTGGGATATAGCAAGTCCAATTGTAAAAGGCAAAGCTAAAGCTACTACTCCCTATATTAACATTCCAAAGTGGTCTTAAATAACCAAATGATGTGGCTTAAGGTCTTGGACAAATAAGAAAAAAGAAATGTTAAATTAGTAGACAGGAAGATATAATACAGTTGGAGCAGAAATTAAAGAAATGGAGACTAAAACAACCATAAAGAGAATGAACAAAACAGTGAGCTAATTCTTTAGAGATGTAATCAAGATTGAAATGACTAAGCCAAGGAAACTGTCACACACAAACAAAAGAGGAGACAAAATTGATAAAATTTGATGTGAAAGGGGGATATTATACCAGATACCCATGAAATCCAGAGAATCATCAGGGATATTTTAAAAACATATTCCAGGAAATTGGAGAAAGAAGAAACCAAATAGGGGTTGATGGAGTGGCTCAAGCTTTAACAGCACCTGTCTGGCAAGCATGAGGCCCTGATTTCAAAGCCCAGTGCCATACACACAAATAAGTAAAAAAGAAAGAAAGAAAGCAAATGGATAAATTTTCAGACATATGACAAGTGAAAATTGAATGAAGAAATTATAAACGTCTTTTTTTTTTCATTTTTCTTTTATTATTCATATGTGCATACAAGGCTTGGTTTATTTCTCCCCCCTGCCCCCACCCCCTCCCTTCCCACCCACTCCACCCCCTCCCGCTTCCCCCCTCAATACCCAGCAGAAACTATTTTGCCCTTATCTCTAATTATAAACGTCTTAAACAGATCTTTCATTATTCATCAGATGATGCAGTAATAATCTCCCCACAAAGAAGAATCCGAGACTGGACAGATTCTTCCAGGTTATTAAAGAACAACAATGATCCCTAAACTGTTCCATAAAACACAAAAACAAAAACATAAGAGAGAAAAGGAAGGAATGTTACCACACTAATCATAGGAAGCCAGGATTGTCATAATATGAAAACTGCACAAGGACAAAACAACAACCAAGAAAACAGAGCACTTTGTTTTTGATGACTCTAGACACAAATATACTCAAGAAAATACTTGGAAATCTAATTCAGTAATTCATTGCAAAGATGATGCATCACAGAATGTAAACTAGTACAACAACAATGTAAATCACTATGGGGGTTCCTCAAAATACTAAAAATAGACTTACTTTATGACTCCACCATTCTACTCCTGGGCACATATGCAAGGAGGGTGGATCAATGTACAAGAGAGACACCTGCATGACAATATTTATTGCATCCCTCTTCATAACAGTAAACTGTGAGAAGAGCCAAAGAGCTGTACAATTGATGACTGGATAAAGAAAAGGATATACCTGACATGATGACATGATATTAATGGGACATGAGTGTAAATGAGGGGCTGTCAGCAGGAGAGGGTGGGGGAAAGAAAAGGATATGGAGGGGTGAAGAGAATTGAAGTGCCCTTCATACAAATATATGAAAACATAACAAGACACTCCAAACACTATTTGAAAAAAGTGACGGTAGGAGAGGGAAATATAATGAGTGGGGTACTGTACACAGGCATGGAGTTATCACAATGATATCTTCTCATATTGTTAATGCATGCTATTTCAAAATTAAAACACAAGGTTTGAGAATTAAGCTCAGTAGAATAGCACTTGCCTCGCACATGCAAGGCCCTGGGTTTGTCTCCAGCACTGAAACAAAAAGCAAACTTAAAATAAAAATCTGAGGAGGTAGAAATGGACTATCTGAAAAACACACAATCTGTTACACTTCAATCTGTAACTAATTAGAGTAAGATTAACAACCTGGCTACAACTTTGACCCTGGATATCTTTTAAGCCCTTGAAATACAACATGTTTTACATTTGCCAACCAAGCATCAAGCTGAAGACCTGATATGCACCCATAAGGTAGCTATTCCTAAGTCACATAGCTTCCACCTTCTCAGGCTAAGTTTCAGTCTCCACCGGGCCTGCTTCTAAATAATTTAGGTAATAATATGCTAGACCAAGTCTCTCAGGGTACAGTCAGCTCCTCAGATCCAGGCCAAGTTGGTACCTCCAGGTACCAACTGGACACAGCCAGCCCGTCTCTGGCAGAGAAGTCCCTGGCAGCCCTTCTCATGTGGACCCAGTGGGCTACATGATTGGAAAAGGTTGGAATCATCCAAGACACCAAGTAAGGAGGGATTTATAAAAGTGGAGGTGTCAGCCATGGCTGACCTGAAGCCCTGGGTAAAAGGAAGGACTCCATTTCCCAGTGTCCCACCAGGGACCTCTTAGCTTTTGTTGCAAGTGATACAGGTCAACAGTGCCCCTATGTTCAGCCAGGAAAACGTTGGTACTAAGTTACCCAAAATGCCCCTTCCACAAAAGAAAGAGGCTGAGCCAATGAACATTCAGAACAGAGTCATTTCCAGATTTGCAGCATCAGATTGGGGCAGTACTTCTGACATTCCTGTGGTGCTCATGGTGTCTGAGCACAGCACCAGGATTGCAGTGTACAAAGATAATGGAAATGTGATGTAAAATGATCTGAATCCATGGTCAAAGCAGCACCCCCCTCAATCCTGGTCTAAAAGCCTCCCTGCCAGACTCTGTTCTTACTTCAACCTCAGCCACCAAGAACCCCTATGGATCTCAAATATCCTTGGTTCTATTCCACCCTTGGTGCCCATCATGTGTCCTCACTAGTCCCAAACTTTCTCTCTCCAGTAATTCTCTTCTGAAAGTAGCCTGAATCCTACTCCAGTCCCTTATAACCACTGTACCCTAAACACATCCATCTGCCTTACTGAAAGGCCCCAGATACACCCGAAGCTCAACACAAAATCAGTGAGTCTGAAGTGCAGCAAAAAAGCAAAGTCTTGGTTCAGCATCCATCACATTACTCAGTTACATCCAGACATCAGCCTCTGAATCAGGTGCATCATTTGCCTTACGACTACCAACCACCAGATCGACCTCTCCCTAGGAGCTTCCATGGCCACATCTGCACACCTTGTTTAAGGTACCCATGACCCACACCCAGGGGTCCTAGCTTGACCCTCAATTCACCTCACTTTCCTGAGCATTATGAGACTCCACTGAGTTAGGATGTCAGGCTCTGAGTTTAGATGATGTCTGTCCATCCCTATTGTGATACAGAGAAACACAGGGATCAGTGCTATTATCAGTTGGGAGTGGGCATTATAGGTGGAGGGGCCTCCCCAACCTCATCAAAGTAGCTTAAGAAATCAGGACACCACAGGCTGGAGGCCTGGCTCAAGCGGTAGAGAGACTGCCTTGCAAGTGCAAGGCCAACAGTTCAAAGCTCCAGTGCTTCAAAAATAAAAAACGGGGCATACGTCAGTGGTAGAGCATTTGATTGCAGAATGACACCCCTCACAACTCCCTCAATGACCCAGACACAAAGAATGGAGTATGTGGCACAATCAGGAGATCCAAGCCAGGTTCTATCACCTGGGTGCAGGTGGGTTGAGGGTGGTTTGGTGCGCAGCACTTACCTGATGCAGGTCCCTCTGTGCAGAGAACAACATGGTGTTCAGTGGTCCAGGCAGGGACCTGGGCATGGCCATCACCCCACAGCTGTCTTTCGGAAGAGCCCTGAGTGGTAGGGACAAATAAACCATGCCATGCCCTCGTTTTTCCATGGGCGTTACCTTGATCCTAATTCTAAGTATTGGTGAAACTAACTTCCATATATTTGAGAAAGTCTTTGGTATTTATCTTTCTGAGTCTGGCTCCTTTGACTTAACTCTATGATATCCAGTTCCATCCATTTCCTACAAATGATATAATTTTGTTCCTATTTACAGCTGAAAACATAGACCATTTTGTGTGTGTGTGTGTGTGTGTGTGTGTGTACCATGTTTTTTATTCTTCCATTTATGGGCACATAGACTGATTCCTTAACTGGACTATTGTGTATGTGACTGAGCTAAATGTGTGTGCAGGTATCTCCGTTGTATGCTGACTTTGATTCCTTCTGGTACACACTGGGAAGTGGAATGGCTTGATTATGTGGTAGATGCATTTCTAGCTTTTTGAGGATCTTTCATACTGATTTCCACAGTGGCTGGAATAATTTACATTCTGTCCAACAGGGTAAAGTGTAATTTTCCCCACACATCCTCAGCAGCATTTGTTGTTGTTTCCTCAATGATAGCCATTGTGTTGGGGTGAATATAATCACAATGTAGTTTTGCATTTTTAATTTCATAGAATCCCATTTATCAGTTCTCACTCTTATTTCCTGAGATACTAGAGACTACTCAGAAGGGCATTATATATTGCTTATATATTCAAGTTATTTCCCTGGATTTTCCACTAAGTATTTCAAAGCTTTAGGTCTTATGTTAAGGTGTTTTATGTGCTTCAGATTGTTTCTTGTGCATAGTGAGATAAAGTGATCTCATTTCAATCTACATGATGAAATCCAGTTTTCTCATCACCACCATTTATTAAACAGGTTGTCCTTCTTCCAATGTGTATTTTTGTCCAAATTATCAAGAATCCCATGTCTGTACCCACATGGGTTCATTTCTGGTTCCTGTATTTGACTCTGTTAGTCTCTGTGTCTGTTTTTGTGCCAGTGCCATGCTGAGTTTTGTAGTTGCCATTGTTCTTCCAGTGCCCCATAGAAGAATTTGAAATTAGGTGTTGAGAGACCTCCAGCATTGTTCTTATTCCTCAGGATGGCTTTGGATAACAGGGTGTGTTGGGTTGGTTTATTTTAAATAATTCTATGAATAACCTCTAGATCACTTTTGATAATAAAACCATTTTTATTTGTTCTGTCAGTCCATGAACGTAGAAAGTCTTTCATCTTATAGTGTCTTCTATAACTATAACTTCTTTCTTCAGTATTTTATAGTTTTTGTTATAAAGAAATTTTACCTCCTCGTTTACTATTCCAAGGGAATTTTTTTTCTGGTGGCGTGGGACTGAGGTTTGAATTAGAACTTTGTGTGTGCAAAGTAGACATTTGCAAAGCACTTAGGAAATTTTTTGAAGCTACTGTCAATGGGATAGATTTCCTCCTTTCTTTCTCCATGTTTATTACTGCTACATAGAAAAGCTACAGATTTTTGTATGTTGACTTCTATCTGGCTACTTTGCAGCAAATATATAACATATATAAGTTTTCAGGTGGAGACTGCAGTGTCTTTTCAAATATATCACGTCCAAACATGGATAAGTTGACTTCTTCCTTTCATATTTGCATCCCTTTCATTACTTTGTCATGCTTCAGTGCTCTCACTGAAAACTCAAACACTACATTCAATAAGACAGGGTAGATAGACACTGTTGTCTTATTCTTCACTTCAGAGAAAATGTTTTCAGTTTTTCCATAGTTGGTATAATGTTGGCTTTGAGTTTCTGGCATTTTGCCTCCATTATATTGAGTTATGGTGCCTTTTTCTAAGTTTCATCAGGGCTTTTGTTTTTTTTTTGGCAGCTCTGAGGTTTGCATTCATGGTCTCATGTTTCCTGGGTAGGTGCTCTTACTGCTTGAGCACTCCAACAGTTCTTGTCAGGGCTTTTATTATGAAGGGATGTTGATTTTATCAAAATCTTTCTCTGCATCTATTGAGATGATCATGTGATTTTTGTGCTTGATTCTATTTATGTGCAGTATTACATTGATTGCTTTGTTTTGTTTTGTTTTTTGATGGTAATGGTGTTTGAACTCAGGGCTTCATGCTTTGCTAGGCAAGCCCTCTACTGCTTGAGCTACTCTACGAGCCCCATTTATTGGCTTGTATATATGGAATCATGCTTGCATACCTTGATTCAGGTCAAAATGATTATGGTGTATCACCTTTCTTTTTTACTCTTTCATTTAATTATGCCCTTGTAATCAATGGATTCTACTTTGAAAGATACCCTACTTCTACTTTGTTAAATTTTTATTGTATTTTTGAATTAGCATACCTAAATAATAAAATAATTATGATAATTCCATACATGCATACAGTATACATTGAACAAGTTCACTCTATTATATTTCCCTCTCTTTCCTCCCCATTTTTCAAAGTGATTGGAGGGCTTATTATATATATACAAAATATATATATATATACATTATGCTTTATATATAATATAAAATACATATAATATATATATAAATCCTCTTCAGTCCTCAGTTGTCATTCCTTTCCCCATGCTCCTCCTGCTGAGTACCCCATTTACATTCATGTCCCACTAATTTCATGTCATCATTTTAGGCATATATTTTCTTTATCCATTCATCAATTCTATGGCACTTGGCTGTTCCCACAGTTTGGCCTCTGTGAAAAGTGCTACAATAAACATGGGCACGCAAGGATCTTGTATAGTGACTCACATTCTTTGGATATGCCTAACAATGTTATGGTGGACTCAAAAGTTTACTTTTAGTATTTTGAGGAGCCTCCATGCTGATTTCCACAGTGGTTATACTTATTCACATTCTGTGTTGTATTCTCATTTTGCTGGATTACTGAATAAGGTTTCCAAGTATTTTTTGGAGGATATTTGCCTATATAGCCATCAAACCAATTGGTCTATTGTCTTTTTTCTTTTGTTTTGTCATTATCCAGTTTTCACAATGGGGGTAATCCTGGCTTCATATAATTAGTTTGATCCCATTTCTTCTTATTCCTTTAAGGAATAGTTTAGAAAGCATGGTTGTTTTTCAATAGCCTGATAGAAATGAGGATGGAATCTTCCCAATCTTGGGCTCTTATTTGTGGAGAGACTATTAATGCCTCATCTCATTAATAATTAAAGATCTGTTTAGGTTTTTATATCCCCTACCTTCAATATTAGGAGGTCAGGTGCCTAGAACTATATCCATTTCATTTCTTAATTCTACAACTTATTGAAATATGTTTTAATAATATCCTTGACGGTTCTCAAGATCTCATTGGTATCTGCTATAATATCCCCCTTTTACATTAAATTTATTAATTTTGGTTTTCTCTTTTTGGAAGGGGTTTACTTAGCCTTCAACATTTCATTATGATTTATCTTTCTAAAGAATTACCTCATTGTATAGTTGTTTCTTTTAGTCTCCCTTTAATTTCTGCCTTGATGTTTATTATTTCTTTCCATTAATTTTATTCTAAGACTTACAGCTGCATCATTAGGCTATTTGAGACTTCTCTGAATTTTTAATGTATGGACTAATGAATTTAAGTTTCCTTTCAGAACTGTGTTTGCTGTGTCCCAAAGGTGTTGGTAAGCTGTGTTCTCATTTGACTCTGGCAATTCTTTAATCTCCCTGTTTTCTTCAATTACCCACTGATCATTCAAATGCATATTGTTCAATCTATGATTGTATAATTTCTGTACTATTGGTTTTAAATTTTATTCCATTATAATCTGGTAAGAAGGAAGAAATTATTTCAGAATTTTGTTTTTGTTAAATCTTGCTTTATGGCACAAAATGTGTGGATTTTGGAGGCTGCTGGGAAGAATCAGTAATCTAGAGCTATCAGATGGAATATCTTGTTGATGTGTTTAAATCCATTTGATCCATGAAACAACCTAAATCTGAAGCTTCTTTTTACATTTGTTTGTTTGTATAATCAAACTAATGAGAGTGTGATACAGAAATAAGACAGTATTACTTTTTCTGCTACTATCTGTTCCTTTATGGCCACTAATGTTTATTTTAGGAAATTGAGGGTTTTCCTCATTGAGAAATTTCTAATGAGGAATAATTCTGACTATGTGCCCAAATACTTTCCCACATTCTTCACTAATAAATATATCAAATGTTGGTATATATATATTTAGAATTGTTATATAGTCCCAATGAAAATTTCCTTTTATGACCAGAAATTTTTGTTTTCTTTCATGGGCAGTCCTTGGCAGCCATTCACATTAGATAAAAACTGTAACAGAAATTATCCTCTGCAGTTATACTCAGCCCACTAAGGGACATATGATTGAGTATGCTTAAAAAAAAAACTTGTCCATCAACTCATATACATGGATCCTAATTCTAATAAAGTAATCAAATGCAGTTTAAAGAACAACCAAGAATAAAGCTGGATGTGAAAATAATGCCTTCATTTGTGCACAAACCTGAGCAACATGAGGCAGTTCACTTAGTGACTTGATGGTACAAATGTCAGCTACAAGTGTTAAGTGAGACCAAAACCTTCCATGAAGAACCTAAGACTTCCTTGCAAGCCTACATCTGAACCACCACTGAGTTTATTTGGCCATAGTGGCACCATCATATAGCAAGATCACTCAGCAAACAAAATAAATATGCTCCAATTGTACATTCTACTCAAGATTTCTCTCAGGAAAGGGAACAAAGATACATGAATGCCTTGCCTTAGACTCTCAGAATAGTTTTGTTCCTCAAAGTGCACAGTGGTAGAGGGAAATGGCATCTCTAAGATAGGGTGGCAATGATTTCACTCTGGCCAATGTCCTGTAGAGTCTACAATGTACAGAGCAGCTCTTGTCATCCTCACCCAATGTGTAACTCATGAGAAATTTCACCTACTGGTTATCTGCAAGTATGATGTTCAAGTTCAGACACATGGATCCCTGAGGGTCTCCAGTATGGATGTACTGAACAATGCCACATTCTATTCAGGTCCAAGGCTGTTCCCAAGGAGGGACTTTCTGCTGCTAAATAAAGTTGGCCTTTGGTCTGCAAGCTTTCCCATATTTACCACCATAATAGGTGCCGTGTGTGGTGCAGTACTTTTGAAAAAGGAGATGCATATTGTATGAAGTATTTGCTACATCTGCTGCATTCATAGGGCATTTCTGATGTGTGAACACTTTCATGTGTACTGAGGAGAGTTCAGTGGCTAAATCACTTGCCTCACCAATGAGAATCATGAGTTTTTCCTCACTGTGAAATATTTGGTGATGAATAGTACTTATATTGGGCACAAAGACTTTCCCACCATCTTCACACTCATAAGGACTTTGCCCAGAGTGGACTTCCTGGTGTACAGTAATATCAATGCTTTGCCTTAATGAACTGGCGCATTCCTTACACTCATAAGGCCTTTGTCTAGGGTGAACATTCTAGTATACAATTGTAGCAAGGAGAAAGATCAAAAGAAAACAGCCTAGGCCCGAGTCCTGGGAAAGTAGCAAGGAGGTAGGGATGGCATAGCAGAGACATAAAACCTGAGAAATCTGAACATGAGGAAGGTCATGTAGCACTAGGGAGGGGAAAGTCATGTAGCAGTAGGATGAAGTAGCTAATAAAATTAAATATAACCATATTTGGATTAGACCTTGATTTTTGCTTCTGTAACTGGCTAGCAAGGGTATACAAGGTGAGACCCCTTTGTTCTCAAGGCTCAGCCTTTGGACATGAGTCCACTGAGCCTGTGCTGGCACAATAAAATGTTGCTTCCTGCTAATTGCGTCAAGAGTCCTGTATCTTAGCTAGCAAACTCCCACAACATTTCTTGGGGGCTCATTATCTGGGATTGTGGAGATGGTGTTACCACCTCCCTTGTCATGCTGGTGTGTCCCCCCGGACTGCCTGACCCCACCAGGCACCAATGGACAGCTTGATCTGAAGTGGGGATTCATCCTCCCAGTGAATTGGGGTGAGGGCCTTGGATTCACAATGGAACCCAGTGAGGGGAGGGGTGAACCACTCATCAGACTAGTAAGGACCTGGGTTCAAATTCAGGTCTGCCCCAGGAGGCAGAAGGGGAACTTGATCACCTCCCAATGGGACAACCTAGTAACTGCCCTTTTTGGTGTGAAACCGTGCCTCTCAGGTTCAGAGAGCGGTAGGGAAGTACTGTGCCATATGAGAGGATATAAAAATGTGAGCTGAGATGCAGCCCAGCTGAGAAGTGAGTGAGGAGTTCTCTCCTGCTCTGTGTCTGTCTGGCAATCTGGTAATGGTAGAAGATGTATGGAAACTGGAGTAAAAGCACTACTTCAGAGTGTATGATTAATAACTTTAAAAAGGAATTTAATGGAGACTACAGAGTTAACTCCTAACAAGCTAAAGTTCCTTTGTGAAGTGGATTTGCCTGCTTTTGGTGTAGGATGGCCCCCAGAAGGGTCACTAGATAAAACTGTGATTAATGAAGTTTACAGAGTAATTGTAAAAAAACACCTAACACCCAGGAGAATTGTAAAAGCCAAGAAGCTAAAACTGGTCTTCAAAAACCAGACTCTGCTGTTTATTTAAATTCAGGTACCAATTTATTGGGCATCCTGAAGGAGGAATGAGGCTCCGCGCTAATTGAGCTCTTAAAAAATTAACACATAAAGGATGGACTTGCATTGATACATAAGATCTGGTCTGACTTGAAAGAAAAAGAATGTTGCAGAAGAGTTGTGAATGTAGAAAGAGGGAAGTGGAGGAATGGAAACAAAATTGGGATGAGGTCTTCATGGATGAAGGAGAGAGAGAGAGAGGTGGGAGAGAGAGAGAAAGAGAGAGAGAGAGAGAGAGAGAGAGAAGAAAAGGAAAAAGAGAGAGAAAAAAGTCATGAAGTGTTTGGAGACAGAAAAGGATAAAAGATTTAATATACTCCTTCAGTTCAGTTTTTATGTCTTAAAAAAAGAAAACAGAAAACAATTTAAGATTATTAAATTATGCCAGAAATACAAGGGACATAAACAGGGAGAATCTACCTAAAGGGTAAATTAAAAAAAGAAGAACTTTGACTGTTGCTGGTAAAAAAAAAACTGTTCCAAAAAGTTGGTGCAGTAAGGTTGGTGTGTTATTGAGACAGTCATGAGATGATTATGCTTCCTTTGCTAATGGCTGGTCAGATTGTGCAGCCATCTAATGGCGTGCTCACAGTGTGTGTGTAGGTGTTAGCATCTTCCAAATGGCTCTTACACTTCTGCTATAAGGTTAATATTATACTCAAGGTAACAAAAAAACCCAGGGTATTTGTTTAGGGATCTCTCTTATAAACTGCTTAGGCTTTTTACACATCAATATGTAAACATCTTGAGAACAGTTCCTATTATAGAGTCAGTGTAAAAATTATTACTCTGTTCTGCTACTTTTAAGAAAACAGGTTATCAAATTTATTTCAATCAGGTCTCACTAAGATGCAGGCATTCAGGAGTTAACACTCTGGCTTAGACCAGAGGAGAAAAAAAAAGAAAGAAAAGGGGGACCACAGCCTGAAACAAAAATCTTGGAATCTGGATAAAGACATGACCTTCCCATGTTTCATTCTGCCATAAATATAATCCAGAATCAAATTCTGTCTGATAATACATGGGTCTATTACAAATGGGCTTTCTATAAATTGCTTTTATACAAAAATAATTTCAAGGTTACTTTCTTTCTTGATTTTGCATACAAATGTAAGGCTCTAAGTTAAAAGATTTTATGAGTTATTTTCAACAAGTAACAAAAATATATAATAGGTGTTAAGGATATGATTTTTAAAAAATAAAAGGATAAAAAATACTTTTAGATAATAAAGGATAAAGACAAGATCCCCCAGAAGGTACATATTAAGTTGTCACAAAGATATAGATGGTTATGTAAGTGATTAAGTTAACTAAAATCTAAGAGTTACATTAAAGGTTTTATAAGGTCAAAATTTAATGTACTGATGTTAAACTAAAAACTTAATTCTCTAAGGGTCTTCAAAATATTGTATTGTTCTTGATAACTTTATTTACAAAAAAATTGTCTCAAAAATGGTTTTTGTTTTATTAAGATAACTGTCAGGGAACTTTTGGTACAACAGGTTAATCCACAAATTTGGCAAGACAACCAGAGTTTATTAAAACACCCAAAAGACAAGAGGCAGCTGAACACAGGGAGTACTACTGCACTGATAGAAGGGTTAAGACAGATTTACTTATGTAAAGCCAAAATGCACCCTCCAGATAGGATTAAAACAAACAAAAAGGAGCACTACACTGGAAGTCAAGACCTCCAGTTTCTATTGGATTCAACACCTGGAGATGTTAGTCCTACTCCTTCCATATGGCACGCAGAAGAAATTTTGGCCTTGCGATGGCCAGATTGGGCTTCTTATTGTAGAGGGGCTCCATTGACTACAGGCTGGTGGGATCCTGCTGTATGTCATGAGCCATTTGTTAATGTCAGAAAGCTGGATGTGATCCCTTATTAACATCTGAGCTATGATTCTTGGCCACTATCTTTCCCAACTCCACACTTAGTCCCCATAAGTATTTACCTGTGTTCTCTGGTGATTTTTGTCAGGGTTTCAACTACTAAGGTAACTGAGTCATGTTCATTTAGGAGTTGGTTTAGGAGTTGGTTTATGTAGGGGTTAACAATGAAGATAGCCATGATAGGACTAGACCTTCTCCACCCTTGAAGATGGCTTACCTTTGTCTCCCTGGATAGATGCCAAGGACAGTTGGGAAGACAGTGACCCAATTACAACTTATCTTCCTTGGTTGCCCAGCAATAATATCCCATAGTGATCTTCCTGGTACTTTTCCACTAGCCCCTATATCTAGCCCAAGCCTGTGTATGGCAATGGGCTCTAGCTCTCTTACTGGTGTCTCCCTCCACAGGGATCCTGCCTAAACAACAAACCCTGTAATGATGTTTGAGCTGTCTCTCTGCCTCTTCCATACCTCTTATTTTCTAACAGTTTATATAAAACTTTTAGATGCCCTCGTGGTTAAACAACTGTTGTCTTGGATAATTCTAATACCATTGATAACCTATATGTGTCTGTGACTGGGCTATTTGGGTTTACTAAAACTGTTCTTTCCCCCTACAACTGAATAAATCTAAGGTTTTACTTTAATAGCAAGAACTTAACTAATATGTATATATAACCTCTATAGAGTTATGATGCTGTTGCTGGTTCCTATATTAAATATATTTATGTTTTTCAAGTATATCAAGCCTTCTAAAATACAAAATTTAGTTAAACATGGTAACAAAAAAGTTAGTGGTACTGATATACTGTTCTGTTAGTTGCTAAATTAAATTGTCCATCAAAATTTTAATGATGACTCTTAAGTTTTTTTCATTATACTTCTGATCCTTCTGAAACATTTACAATCAAGTCCATAAAAAAGACTCAAATAAGTACTTATGTGTCAGCCAGGTTACCTTTTAGACACCTGTTTTTGTTAGATTTTATTTTATATTGTTCTTGTCTAGATACCCACTGCCTAACAGCCACTCCTTCTAAGCCTCTTTGTTGCTTAAATTTGGCCAAAGGGTGTAGTTGGCACTGACTCCCACATGATCTGCTTGTTATTTCCTCTCTGCATCCCAACATGGGACCAAGACCAAACAAGCAAACAAAATCCAGGAAAGAGAAAATCCTGATGATGACCAATCAAGAAAGATCTTCAATCTACGGCCCTACCTCCCTGAACTTGCCTGATCTTAGAAGCTAAGCAGGGTCAGGCCTGGTTAGTATTTGGATGGAAGACAGATCTTCAGAAGAGACTGCTCAGAGACAAGCAGTTTGGAGACAAAGGGGGGAATGCCATCGAAGTTCAAAAGGAGTCACTGGTGCCAAACCTCTCAAAAATAACCAAAGTCGAGAGGATTAAAGAAATGGCTCTTACGCATGTGTGGCTATATAGTATTAAAGCCCTTCCAGACACAAACTCATATTTTTAGACAGGTCTTCTACTAAAATAGAGACAAAAATAACTATTTTTACTGGCTCTAAACATGTCCTTTTTTACTTAAAGATGGTGATTTTAACTTTGTTTAAACAAAGAGTTTTCTTGGACATATATACTAACAGTGTATTGTTGCCAAGGTAATGCTACTCAGTTTTAAAAAATACTGTCTGGATAAAAAATAAAACAGAATGTCCAACCATTAAAACCCCACTGTAGGGGCCCTTTTGTTATCTTGTCTACTCCCACCATAGTTAAAGTAGCAGTGATTGCTCCTTGGATCCACCACAGTCAAGTCAAGCCAGCTTCTCTCCAGTGGGAGTGCATCCCTGATCCAGCTTCACCATGCAAGATCACCCTCTGGAACCTGAGCACCCTCCCTCAGTAGGACTCCATTTCCCAGGAAACAACACGGGACCAAGAACAAAGGGACAACAGCCCTGTGCTAGACACCTCCTCCCCAGCTGACTAGTCTACCCACAGCAGAAGCTTGAGGAGTCAACTCTCCAACAGGACAAATGGGCTGTTTTTCACACCAGTTATTTCACTGTAATGCATTGTCACCCTTTGTCTGTATTGGTTGTTGTAGTTTTCACCCTAGTTTTGCCATAGGCATGGCAGAAACCTATGGCTGATTGATCTCATGGTGAAAGGTTTTTATTTGTTCTCTTCTATCTCTTTTGAGCAGGATGCATAATTACTATTTATTACTACTGATCTGTTTTAACAGAGGGATAAATATGCAGCCCTCCTTCACAAGGGGAAAGCTGCCCCTGACTGCACCCATGGCACCTGTAACCCTGGAAATTTCACTGTACTTAAGCCATCTGATTAAACATGGAAAAAATAATTAGTATAAAAGTATATAAAAAGGATCTTGACCCTAAGAGTCTGATACATCTCAAATTAATAACTGTTATCCATGAGAGTTCATCATACCAAGTTTTTCACTCCTTTTATAAGGAGATAAAGAATGAATTTTCCATCCCTGCCAAAGCTAAAAACTGTTCCTCTCACTGGTTGAGTCTACAGCCCAGACACTAAATGTCACTTCATGCTATGTTTGTGGGGAAACCAACATGGGAGACCATTGGGCTTGGAAAAAAAAAAGTGACAAATGGCTTCCTGAGTAAATCATCCAGTACTATGGTCCTGCCAGCTGGGCAAAAGACTGTCCTGGGGCTATCGCACCTCTCTCTATATATATATATTCTCAACTGCATCATCAGGCTACAGGCTATTATTAAAATTATAACCTTCTGCACGCAAAGGAAACAGTCACTAGACTTAAGAGACTGCCTACAGAATGGAACAAAATCTTTGCCAGCTATTCATCCAATAAGGGACTAATATCCAGAATCTTCAGGGAACTAAAAAAATTCAATCTCCAAAGAATCAACATCCCAATAAAGAAATGGGTACATGAATTGAATAGGGAATTTTAAAAGGAAGAGGAACAAATGACTAGTAAATAAATGAAGAAGTGTTCAACTTCCCTGGCCATAAAAGAAATGCAAATCAAAAGTACACTAAGATTTCAACTCACCCCAGCTAGAATGACCATCTTCAAGAGGAAAATCAACAAGAAATATTGGCAAGAATGTGGTGAAACAGGAACTCTTATACACTGTTGGTGGGAATTCAAATCAGTTCAACCATTATGAGAAGCAGTATTAAGAATGCTTAAAATGCTAAAAGTAGCACTGCCATATGGTCCAGTGATACTGTTCCTGGCATATATCCAAAGGAACTTACTTCAGGATACAATAGACACACTTGCACAGCAATGATTATTGTAGCACTGTTCACAATAGTCAAACCATGTAAACAACCCAGATGCCCTACAACTGATGAATGAATCAAGGAAATATGATATGTAAATATCATATACATACACCACACACACAGACACACACACACGGAGTTTTATTTCACCATAAGGAGGAATGACATATGTGGTTTGAAGGTAAATGGATGCAATAGGAGGGCATCATGTTAAATGAAGTAAGCCAGTTTCAAAAAGAAGCAGCTTCATGTTCTCTCATATATGGAAGATAGATACGAAAGATAAACATATACACATATACATGAAAACAAACATGATTAGTGTGTATGGGAGTACTTGTCTTGGGGGGGAGGGTGCATGAAGGAGATGAAGGTGAGAGAATATGGTGAACTTATATACATATACAAAATAGAACAATGAACCCCCTTGCAATTGCAAATATTTTAAATGAGGTGGGGAGATGGGAGGGGAAGATGGTAGGTGTGATCTAATCAATGTACAATGTAAGGCTAAACAACAAATATATCTTAATAAAACTGAAGGCGAAAAAGGAAGAAAACTGTGTTTATGATTTTGCTTAGATTTGAGACAGGGACATAGTAATTGGATTTTTTTTTGGTGGGACTAGAATTTAAACTCAGGGCTTTATGCTTGCAAAGTAGGTGTTGTACCACTTGAGCCACACATCCAGTTCATTTTGTGCTGGTTATTTTGGATATGGGGGTCTCATGAAAATGTTTGCACTGGTTGGCCTGGAACCCCAATCTTCCCAATCTCAGCTGCCCTAGTAACTAGGATTATAGCCATGAGCCACCAGTGCAATGCTTATTGGATTTTAAAAAGTTTTGGTTTGTTAAGATATTTCCCATTTACTTGTTCAGATAGAACAAATTAACCAGATATTCATCAATTCACATTTATTTATCATTACATAATATGATCATTGACCCAGTCTGTTTTTTAAAAAGAAAGTTTATTATCATAATATATAATCTTTAATTAAGCATAGAAATGAAAATTTAAAAGGAAAATACTCAAAGGATCTCCTGAATGTCAGTCAAGCTAAATTGTGGCCCAAAAACAATTCATATGGGTTGTCCTGTCTGGGGGTTGATACAAGTGGGAGGGAGAAGGATATAAGGAAAGGGGACCAGAGGGTAAATATAGTGGAAATATTATGTACTAGTGTATGAAAATGGAAAAATGAGAACTGTTGAAACTATTCTAAGAATTGGGGAGGGAGAATGAAGGAAAATGATGGAGATGGTGAATTTAACTAAGATGTATTGTAAGCACTTTTGTAAATATCACAGTGTACCACCAGTAGAACAATAATATGACAATAATAAAAATTTTAAAACAAAAAAAATCATGACATAAAATAAAAATTAAAAATAGAATGGGTTTTTAATATCACTGGCTGGTATATATGATAGCATGGAGGAGAAAAGAGATATCACATATCAAAAAGAAACATGCCAGGCATTGTCTCATGTCTGTAATCCTGGGTATTTGGGAAACTGAGATCAGGAGAATTGGGGTTCAAGGCAAGCCCAGGAAAATAATTAATGAAGCTCCATCTCCAAAGTAACCACAATAAAATGCACTGAAGGTGTGGCTGAATCTAAGGCTGCTTTAATTGGTGTTTCTTTGCAGGTTGAAAAAGTGTGCTCTGATTTCAGTTTGCTGTCAAGAAATGATGTCTGCTTTCAAAAAACAATAAAACCCTGAGAAGTCTCAACCTTAGTTTTAATAGCCTGCAAAGCACCTGCTTTGTGAGTATAAAGCCCTGAGTCCAAACCCCAGTCCCATCAAAAAAGAAAGCAATTGAGAAGACCATCCAGGTCAGGTCTCAGTTGAAAATGAATAAATACACTGTTTGTTATCTTTCTTTGAACTGGAAGGATATTTTCCAAAGCAATTGTTCAGCAGAGTTTGCTGGGTTCCACCTTTAGTCTTTCTGATTCTGTCAGAAAGATTTCTGTCAGGGTTCCCCCAAGACCTGTACTTCTAGCCATATCCCAGATAATACCACTTCTTATATCAGGACCACAGATTGAGAACCACAGCTCTCAGCATTCCCAGCTGAGAGCAACCAAGTACAGGGAACAACCCAGACATGCAAACACACTCCTGTATTCTGCACCTAGACTCTTAGATACAATCATCCTTGTTTTGGAGGAGATGTAGGGTAACTCACTTCAGTATTGTAGGTTGCAAGGGGCTGCAGCAGTGCCTCACCAAGCAAGACCACTCCATCATCCTGCAAGCTGTTATACACTCTAGAATTCCCCCACTTAAAGTTTTTAGTCTATTAATAAAGTTGTATAATCTCTAAGAGAGAGGTGGGACAATTATGGAAGGCATTAGAAAAGAAAGTTTCATTTGTTGGGCACCGGTGGCTCACACCTGTAATTCTAGCTATAGGAGGCAGAGATCAGGAGGATTGAGGTCGAAGCCAGCCCAGGCAAATAGCTCATGAGACCCTATCTAGAAAAAACCCTTCACTAAAAAGGGTTGGTGAAGTGACTCAAGGTGTAGGCCCTGAGTTCCAGCCTCAGTACCACAAAAAAAGAAAAGAAAGTTTCTGCCATGGCTAAAGATAGATTTTAGAAAGGAAATAAGTATGTATATAGAAAGAAGAGCTGAAGTTAGTCCCCAAAGCAAGAAAAAAGGCCTGTCCTACCTGGTGAGTGTCCTTGATGATGGAGCATTGGCTTGCTTCCTGGCCTCCTCTTGCCTGGCTCACCAAACTTTTCTGGTCTGTCACTGGTAAAGGTTTGAGGAAAAAAGTAAGGAATCTAATACAAAATGGGCAAGTGATATGAGTAGACACTTCTCATAAGAAGAAATGCAATGGTCAATAAACACATAAAAATGCTTAATATCTTTACCCACTGGGAAAATGAAAGTCAAAACTACATGGAGATTCATCCCACCCATGGCAGAATGGTCACTATAAAAAAATTACAAATGCGCTTCAAGATTTGGAAGAAAAGGAACCCTTAAGCAATTTAGTGGGAATGTAACTTAGTGCAGGCACTGTTGAAATCAGGAGAGAAGGTCCTCATAAAGCTAAAAACAGAACTATGATATGATCAAGCAATACTACTCCTGGTCATGTACACGAAGGAATTAAGGCAGCACACATGAAGACACCGGCACCTGTGTTTATCATGGCACTGTTTACAGCAGTCACCTAGGTGCTCATCAATGAATGAAAGGATAAATAACATTTTATATATATATATATACACACACACACACAATGAGTATTACTCACCCATAGAAAATAAAATTATGTCATTTGCAAGAAATCATTGGAACAGGAGATCATGCTAACAGCAATAAGCCAGATACAGAGAGACAAGCATGCCTGCTTTCTCTTATATGGGGGAAACTATGAAGAAAAAGCAACAAAGAGGACTTGAAAATGGAAAAGGGGTAGATGGACACAACCAATGCATAACAGAACATATATGAAAAATCACAGTGAATCCTGTCAATTGGTACACCTGATATGTATTAATAATTGTAATAACATCTTTTGATGAAATTGTTGAACTGTCAGGACTATAAGTGTTGTGTACATTTTTTCATTCTTTCACCATCCTATATCCATCTCTTTTATAGAAGTACCCAATTTTCTTTTATCAAATGACCTATTCCCAAGAAATAGAGTGCACAGATTCCTGGGCTCTGCTTTCTGGTATTATTTCACCATAGAACTTCACGTAGATGAAGAAGAACCTCTCTCTCTGGAAGGAAGATTGTGGTTCTGGATTGACAGCCCCCAGAGCTACTTGAAAAGAGACAGGTAATTCTTCCATGTGTAGACTTGACTCAGATTATTATCTCTTACCTCAACTGATCATTGATACTGTAGATGACATTGTACATGTGGTCAGTGTATCTGTATTTGACATGTATATGCACTCACCTCTAGACTTTTTATCTGGAGATGAATCGTGAGCTTGGAATGAAGGTGCCAACCAGCATGTTGACTGCTGCCAATATAAATTCTCTGGAGCTTTTATCTTTATAACACAGATCCAGTGTTGCTCCAAACATGCCCTTTCCCCCATAACAAACCCATGTGCCCAAAGGAAGCTGACTTCATCCCCATCCACAGTGGTTGCCCTCAATGACCTAAAGGTGACCTTCTCCATCGGAGATTTGTCCATAAAGGGATAGATAAACTTCTTTATAATAAATCTCTGTGTTCTCACAAAGTTCTTCCTTGTTCACCTGGTAGGAATTTCAGAAGCAGGCTTCTCTTTTCCTTACTGAACATTATAAAAGATAAACTAAGAACTGGGATGGTTTAGGCTATCTTATTCCTAAGGCTCTGTTGTGGATGGAACTTGCATAGGAGAAAGAAGGCTGAGCCAAGATGGTGTCACTTACAAATGCTGTTCTACCATCACCTTTATGAGTCTGTGAACCAGCAAGCTTCTTGTGAGACACTTTGAGTTAATTTTCTATTAACAATACACAGAAGCACCCTGACACTTAAGGGAAAGCACCGTCAGCATTCACAGTACAGTGAGATAAATGCCCAGCAAGACATCATTTAGAATGTATTCCTATCTACACCACTGAGTTAGCAATAGGGCTCCATTCCTAACCAGGAAGCCAGGTCACCTGACATCATTCTGCTCTCTCAAAGGCATCTTGCTTATCCCAGCTACATGGGAAGTAAAAGGAGGAGATTCATGGTCCAGGGGGGCTATGGATGAGACTCTCTTTCAAAAATAAAAAAAAAGGCTGGGGCAAAAGGGCTGGGGCATGGCTCAATGGTAGAGCACCTGCCTAACAAATATGACATCCTGAGTTTAAACTCCAGTACTCCAATACTACCAAAAAAAAGCATGAAGTATACACACACCTCCCTGTGCTTATATTAAGTCCCAATCATTTTCACTTAAAACTACAGTCAGCTCTTTTACTGAGCTGGATGTTGTGTGTGGAGTGCTATGAAGCTTGTCTTTTCCTTCTTTCTTTGTTTGTACTGATCATATCAGAGTAATTTCATTTCCTTCTCTTATCATTGCTTCATGTTTGGAGCTATCGAGTTCCTCTTCTGCAGTGAATTACAAAACAAATGACAAGTCATTGTGAACTACAGTCACTCTGCTTTTTGGTTCAGTGGTCCATACTTTGCTGTTTTGTCGAACACTGGAAATTATTACTTCTATCTTTTCTCGTTCTTCCCATTGTTCTATCCTCTAAGGATCACTATTCTACATTCAGATCAATCTTTCTAGCACCACATATGAGAGAGAACATGTAGTATTTATAGCTCAGTGGTAAAACATGTGCTTAGCATGTGCAAGGTCCTGAATGTAATCTCCAGCACCAGAAATATTTATGAGTATTCCTCAGTACCTACAGAGGATTGCTTCCTGAAATATCTACCATGCCAATATTTGAGGATGCCCACGTCCCTTATGTCAAATGGTATACTATTTGCATATAACCTAAGTAATCATCCCATGTAGGTAAAATCTTCTCTAGAGTATTATAATGTCCAAGACAATGTGAATACTAGGTAAATAGTTGTTATATTAATGATTTAGGGAATAATGACAAGAAAACGTTTGAACATGAATCTATACATGCAATTACAAAATAATTTCAACCCATGGTGCATAGATCCACAGCTAATGTACCCAAAGACACAGAAGGATGATGCTTAAAATTCCACATGACTTTTGTTTGTCATGAAACGTTATTTTTCTTTAGATATTTTCGATAATATAAACACATGAAAACTATTCTTAGCTCATAGCTGTACCAGATCAAGCAACAGGCAGAGTGCTGGTTTTGCTCCAATGGTCCATAATTTGCCAATCTCTGCTCTGGCACATCCTTTCTTGTGGTAGTAGGATTTAACTCAGGCCCTTTTTCTTGTGAGGTGGGTAATTTACCACTTGAGCCATATGTTCAGTCCATTTCTACTTCAGTTATTTTTTTATATAGAGTCTCACATTTTTGCATGGGGCCAAACTCAGATCACGATCCTCCTACCTATGCCTCTCTCATAGCTGGGATCATAGATCCACACTACCACACCCAGCTTATTTATTGAAATGGAGTCTTACTAAATTTTGCCTGGGCTGCACTTGAACCTTGATCTCTTCCTGATCTCTTCTCCTGACTAGCTGGGATTATAGCATGAGACTGTGCCTGCTTGTTTTATTTTAAGTGATAGGTTGTGCAACAAGTCTCAAAGGATGTCTGACTTTATTGGTACTCTAGATCTGAAGGACACAAAACAATTGAGTAAGCAGAACTGGACAGTAGAATGGATCCTCTTGTCTTTATAAGAAGCCCATTTTCTCTGAACTTCATGGTGTTACATTTAAAAAGGTAGAATCTATTTACCATGTTTTATATGAAACAAATATATGCCCTGGCATAAGTATAATTGTCTGGACTGTCTCTTTCCCCACAAGGAACAGAAATTCACTGTAGTTATTTCTAACTCTTTTAAAATGGAGGCTGGAAACCCAGATTGGGAATATGTAAGCTTTGAGATATTGGCAGCAAGTTAAACCTTAAAAGACAAACTTGTGGACTCCATAACATGAATTTACAGATGCAAAGTGCAAGGGATTCAGAGGTGCTGCCTCTTTTCTTCTGCTTTCAAAATTTTCAACAGGTTCTATATTCACATACAAACCACAAAGTAACCTTTTTAGAATCACAGAATTTTAAAACTGCCAAGTGTCTTAAGGCTAAGTTTTCCCAAATATGCCATATCAAACAATGGGGAAAATATGCTGTAGGGGAATTTCTGTAAGATGAACATGTTATGGCAACAGTGAGTTTTTTATGCTGTTTCATGATATGAATTCTATACTTCGCTTTGCACTATTTCATATCCTTTTAATCTCCTCTTCCCAGTAACAAAGTCATGGGTAGAGATTATGGGCTGTGGCAGCAGATGGCACAGAGACATTTGTGGATTCTGGATGAGGTTCATATAAAATCCTTTTTCAGGTGGTTATGTTGTGTAATTGATTTGTGACTTCTTGTTTGTTTGTTTTGGTGGTACTGGGGTTTGAATTTAGGGCCTTGTACTTGCTAGGCAGATGCTCTACATCTTGAGCCACTCTATCAGCCCTTTTAGTACTGGTTATTTCTGAGATAGGGTCTGGAATGCAATCTTCCTGTCTATAATTCCCTGCACAGCTGGGATGATAGGTCATTGGTTGAGATGTGTTATCATGAAGTTTTTGCCTTGGACGGTCATGATTTCTTCCTCCTAAATAGGTAGGATTACAGGCATGAGTTATCACACCTGGCTACTTTTTCCACTTACGATCTCAGAAAGTTTACTTTCCTATTGTTTTGCTGAAACTTGGTGCACCTCCACTGGAAAGTTTCTTCTACTGAGAATAATGCTTAAACCTCTAGGTTTGGGTATAAATTGCTTACAGAATCATGGCATCCTGGCTTTTACTTTTCCCTTGATGCTTCCAGCCTGTCAATTACAGGAGCTAGACTAAGTCTCAGTGTGGTTTTCCTCAATGATCATGTCCTTACAGTATAACATTTTGAGTGTCAAGTTGGCAACAGAAATAAGGAACAACCTTTAAAAGTAAAGTTTTATTGGAACACAGCCATTTATTTTCATGTTTATAAATTCTCTTGGGTTCCATGATAAAATGAGTCATTTTGAAAGACTGTATGGTCCACAAAGGCTAAAACATTTATTACCTGGCCCTTTACAGAGAAAGGTTGTCAACTTATTCATCAAATAGTAAAACGTTCTCTGGAACTACTTTTTTAAAAAGCAGGTCAGGATGCATGGTCAAGAGTGCCAGTGGCGGGACATGGCCATCTGTAAGCAATGGCAGTCAACGTAACACTCACTGACAAGGGAAAGTTGAGCAAAACCTTGGGTGATGGAAGGAACTGAGTGACAAAGATCACTGGAGTAAATCTTTCAAGAGCAATGAATTGCCAGTATTAAGTACAAAGCCTTGGTGTCGATACGGCATACTGTAGTGAAGGACCAGCAAGAGGGCTCATGTGGAGTTGAAATGAGTAGAATTGTAGTAGTAGATGATGTCCAAGATGTGGATGGGGAAGAAAAGAAGGCAAATCACAAAGAAGGGAATGAGCAATTGGAAGGACTGTGCTTACTTTGAGTAAAGGAAAAACCTGTGGAGTAGCACTTTTTTTGTTATAAAGTACATTTAGATCTTCTACAGTGTTGAGTTTTGATACTCATGTATCAGAATGAATGTCAGAAGATGTTGCCTAAGGTAATTCTCCAGAGTTCAAGCTCAGAACCACAAAGAAATGGGTTGGAAGCAGGAATTCCAGTTATACATGTCCTTGAACAAAAATGCTTAACATATTCTGACTTCAGATTCCCTGTTTGTAAATCAGAATGTAAGACCCTTTGGATCACCGTGTGAGTTAATTTGTGTAGGAGTATCAAGCAATTCTTGGTATGCAGATGTTGAAAGTGCTCTTATTCTTATATTTGAGTCTCTTCATTATGAACATCATGAACTAGGTTCAAGAACACTTAACACTCCATGATATAAAACTTCCTATACAAGGACAGTTTGAATCATGGTGCAACAAAGGAGTATGCTGTGGGAACTCACTGTGTGTTGGACTGGCCTTTTCTCTGCCTTGCTTGTTTGAGCTTCAGCAGAATTCAGAAATGGCTGGTGGTAAGGCCAGGAAGAACTCTTGGAAGGCTGAGACAAAGGCAGTTTTCCACTCACAGAGAGCCCATTTTCAGTTCCCAGTGGGTCATATTCATTGACACGTAAATCTAGGACAACCAGCCATGGATCTGTGGATGTGGCTGCCCCTGTGCACAATGCAGCCATCTGGAGTGCCTCACCACAGAGGTATTTGAACTGGTAGGAAATGCATCAAAACACTGAAAGGTAAAGCGTATTACCGCTCATCACTTGTAACTTTCCATTCATGAAGAAGAATTGAAGTCTCTCATCAAGGCTATGCTTGCTGATGGTGGCCTCATCATCCTCATCCACAAATCTCTGGTTGGGAAGACAGGACAATAGAAGACTGTCTAAAGGATGCTTGGATTCCTTATTATCCCAGGGCTCTAAATACTCTAGAAGTTGTCCAATGTTGGTGATTTCAGTGGACTGTATCTCTGTCGAAAAAAAAAACAGTTTTGCCTTTTTGTAATTCTATATGATCAGATTGGGAGTTTAGTTAACTTTCCAACCAACCAAATTTCTTCATTAGAGTCTTAGCTATTGATTCTGAAGTAGTAGGTTTTGATTGAGTTGACTTTAAAAAAAAAAAACAAAGTTTAATTGTGATGCAAAAGTTACAGAACAGTGTGGGGCTCCAGTGGCTCATGCCTGTAATCCCAGCTACTGAGGAGGCAGACATCAGGAGGCTCTCAGTTTGAAGCCAGCCCAGCCAATAGTTTTATCTTGAAAATACCCAACACAAAACAGGGCTAATGGAGTGGCTTAAGTGATAGAGTGCCTGCCTGGCAAGTGTGAGTTCCTAAGTTCAAAACCCAGTATGGAGAAAAAAAGTTACATAAATAAACATTTGTTTTTGAGCAGACATAACTTCTACTCTGGAAGATAAACTCAATAAAGGTCATCTCTCCCTCCCACAAAACAAACAAACAAAAATACCTCTAGATAAGAGGTCATGACTAAAGCTCATGTTTATGTTTGAAGGCTATCTGGTTGTGTTTTTAAACCTGTGTCAACTGTTGAGATACTGACCAGCTATTATTAAATGTCAAGAGCCTGGAGCTTCGGAACAATGATATAAGGGATGCAGGGATGGAGCTTATATATATTGCTTTGAAACATTTGAACTGCAAGTTAGAGGATATTAGGTAGGTACCTGTGGAGCAAAATACCTGCTTGGAGTTCAGAAAGGATGAAGAACAGATAAGAGCAAAAGGAAGTTAGAGGAAATGAAATTCACACATAATGATCTGGTACCTCAAATACTGTTTTGTTGAATGGTAAATTCTTCTGTCTAGAGCTTGTGACTGGGGCATTATTTGGTAAATTTCTAGTTTTATCTACACTGCCTGCCATTTCCTCTCAAGGATTGGGTCCCAATTCACCTGTCATCTTTCATGCTATAGGCTGGGAGGGCACATGTTAACCATGTGCTGATATCATTCTCTTGCTGCTCTTCTCATCAGCAGTGGAACACTGAAAATCTCAATCTTCTTGGAAATAATTTGAGAGATGAAGGAGATGGATAGATTCTTTAGGTTTGGGGGCACCTAGATTGCACTTGGAGAATTTGGGCGCTATTTTCCTTGGTGGTGGTAACAGTTCTGTGTTGAGATTGTCTAGGTCGTAGAAGATGATAAACTATGCTGCTAGCTTTAAATACCTGCAGTAAAATGAGAATAGTCTTGCCTGTGGGTAGAGTGATCATATTTGTCAGGCTCACAGACAATCTGTGGTCAATGCCAAGTAAGAGGCAGTGACCAGAATTACTTAATATGTTTGATACAGGGAAAGTGGACTTAATATATTATGTTTAAATGTTCTATGCTTTCTTACACATCTTTCATTACTAGAGAAGGAAAATGGTCAGTTTTCACCTGGCTACTTTGAAGTTGCATACCATTAAATTCCTTCATGTAAAGAAAAGATTCTCTTCTTTTCTGTATTAGTTAGCTATTGCCACATAACAAATCACCACAAACTTAGAGCTAAGGCAACATATATATTTATTATCTCACATTTTAAGTTAATCAAGAGCTAGTCAGAGCTATTCTTCAGGATTTCTCACAAGGCTGCAATGTCTAACTGGAAAAGAATATGCCTCTATGATCACATGGCTGTTGGTAGAATCCAGTTCAGTTCCACAGCAGTTGCTGCACTAAGGGCCTTAGCGCCAAGATGCAAGATGGCAGCTGGCCAGCAACAGTCCTCAGTAACTTTTCATATTAACCTCTCTAATTCAAGCTGACTTCATGAAATTTTAGAGAGTATTGAAAGAGTTTGCCAGAGTCTTGTTAGAAGAGACAATTTTATATCAATTTGTCCAGGAAGTGACATATCATCCTTGTTTCTGAAAGTAAGCCTATCTTACTTTCAGATTTGTTAAAACAGTTTTGGTCAAGCATAAATATCGAAAGAAATTTTCGAAGACAAAAATTTTAAACTTTCAGTTGCTGTGGCCAAGCTCTCAGTCAGTTCCATGTTAGGGGCAGTTTTGTTTAAATTGTTGTGTGATCTGTTGAGTATTTCCAGGCTCCTAATTTTGTGAAAAATCTGCCTCTGCAAAAGTAGATGGTACCCCAAAAGCAAAGCAAAAGTTAATGTGCTTAAGTGACAAAGTAAAAAAATTTAGATTTGTTGAAGGACGGTGTGTCTTCAGTGGATGGTGGATAGAGTTATGGGAAAAATGAGGGCAGTGTCTGCAGTACAGCACTGAAGTCTCGCTTTCTGAGCATTCACTGTTTTTCCTTGGAAAGAGATACCCTCAGCTACCAAGGACCTAATGTATTAGTCATAACTCCAAGGGAAGAGATTATACAAGGGTGCGACAGCTGCAAGTATTCATGGAAGCCATCATATGTATTGCTTCACCTTTGTCCACATATCTAGATGTTTCCGGCAATATTTTTTTAATTTTTATTTTATTCATGTGTGCATACAATGTTTGGGTCATTTCTCCCAATTCCCCTTGCCCCCTCCCTTACCCTCCTTTACCCCTCGCTACCAGGCAGAAACTATTTTGCCCTTATTTCTAATTTTGTTGAAGAGAGAGTATAAGCAATAATAGGAAGGAACAAGGGTTTTTGCTAGTTGAGATAAGGATAGCTATACAGGGAGTTGACTCACATTGATATCCTGTGCATGTGTGTTCCTTCTAGGTTAATTCTTTTTGATCTAACCTTTTCTCTAGTTCCTGGTCCCCTTCTCCTATTGGCCTCAGTTGCTTTTAAGGTATCTGCTTTAGTTTCTCTGAGTTAAGGGCAACAAACACTAGCTAATTTTTTAGGTGTCTTACCTATCCTCACCACTCCCTTGTGTGCTCTCGCTTTTATCATGTGCTCAAAGTCCAATCCCCTTGTTGTGTTTGCCCTTGATCTAATGTCCACATATGAGGGAGAACATACGATTTTGGTCTTTTGGGCCAGGCTAACCTCAGAATGATGTTCTCCAATTCCATCCATTTACAGGCGAATGATAACATTTCGTTCTTCTTCATGGCTGCATAAAATTCCATTGTGTATAGATACCACATTTTCTTAATCCATTCGTCAGTGGTGGGGCATCTTGGCTGTTTCCATAACTTGGCTATTGTGAATAGTGCTACAATAAATATGGGTGTGCAGGTGCCTCTGGAGTAACCTGTGTCACAGTCTTTTGGGTATATCCCCAGGAGTGGTATTGCTGGATCATATGGTAGATCTAAGTTTAGATTTTTAAGTAGCCTCCAAATTTTTTTCCAGAGTGGTTGTACTAGTTTACATTCCCACCAACAGTGTAAGAGGGTTCCTTTTTCCCTGCATCCTCGCCAACACCTATTGTTAGTGGTGTTGCTAATGATGGCTATTCTAACAGGGGTGAGGTGGAATCTTAGCGTGGTTTTAATTTGCATTTCCTTTATTGCTAGGGATGGTGAACACTTTTTCATGTGTTTTTTGGCCATTTGAATTTCTTCTTTTGAGAAAGTTCTGTTTAGTTCACATGCCCATTTCTTTATTGGTTCATTAATTTTGGGAGAATTTAGTTTTTTGAGTTCCCTATATATTCTGGTTATCAGTCCTTTGTCTGATGTATAGCTGGCAAATATTTTCTCCCACTCTGTAGGTGGTCTCTTCAGTTTAGAGACCATTTCTTTTGTTGAGAAGAAGCTTTTTAGTTTTATGAGGTCCCATTTATCTACGCTATCTCTTAGTTGCTGAGCTGCTGGGGTTCCGTTGAGAAAGTTCTTGCTTATACCTATTAATTCCAGAGTATTTCCTACTCTTTCCTTTAGCAACTTTAGAGTTTGTGGTCTGATATTAAGATCCTTGATCCATTTTGAGTTAATATTGGTATAGGGTAATATACATGGATCTAGTTTCAGTTTTTTGCAGACTGCTAACCAGTTTTCCCAGCAGTTTTTGTTGAAGAGGCTGCTATTTCTCCACTGTATATTTTTAGCACCTTTGTCAAAGACAAGTTTGTTATAGTTGTATGGCTTCATATCTGGGTCCTCTATTCTGTTCCACTGGTCTTCATGTCTGTTTTTGTGCCAGTACCATGCTGTTTTTATTGTTATTGCTTTGTAATATAGTTTGAAGTTGGGTATTGTGATACCTCCAGTGTTGTTCTTTTTACTGAGTATTGCCTTGGCTATTTGTGGCCTCTTATGTTCCCATATAAATTTAACAGTAAATTTTTCAATCTCTTTAATGAATGTCATTGGAATTTTGATGGGAATTGCATTAAACATGTAGATTACTTTTGGGAGTATAGACATTTTTACTATGTTGATTCTACCAATCCATGAGCACAAGAGATCTCTCCAATTTCTATAGTTTTCCTCAATCTCTTTCTTCATCAGTGTGTAGTTTTCCTTGTAGAGGTCATTCACATCTTTTGTTAGGTTTATACCTAGGTATTTGATTTTTTTGAGGCTATTGTAAATGGAATTGTTTTCATATATTCTTTCTCAGTTTGTTCATTATTATTGTATTGAAATGTTAATGATTTTTCTATGTTGATTTTATATCCTGCTACCTTGCTATAGCTATTGATGGAGTCTAGGAGCTTTTGAGTAGAGTTTTTTTGGGTCTTTAAGGTATAGGATCATATCGTCTGCAAATAGGGATATTTTGACAGTTTCTTTACCTATTTGTATTCCTTTTATTCCTTCTTCTTGCCTAATTTCTCTGGCTAGGAATTCCAGTACTATGTTAATAGGAATGGAGGTAGTGGGCATTCTTGTCTAGTTCCTGATTTTAGGAATTTTTCTCCATTCAGTATAATGCTGGCTGTAGATTTGTCATATATAGCTTTTATAATGTTGAGGTACTTTCCTTCTATTCCTAGTTTTCTTAGAGCTTTTATCATGAAATGATGTTGGAGCTTATCAAAGGCTTTTTCTGCATCTATTGAGATGATCAAGTGGTTTTTGTCTTTGCTTCTGTTAATGTGGTTTATTACGTTTATTGATTTTCGTATGTTGAACCACCCCTCCATTCCTGTGATGAAGCCTATTTGGTCATGGTGAATGGTCTTTTTGATGTGTTGTTGAATTCGGTTTGTCATTATTTTATGGAGGACTTTTGCATCAATGTTCATTAAGGAGATTGGCCTATAGTTCTCCTTTTTGGAGGTGTCTTTGCCCGGTTTTGGGATAAGTGTAATACTGGCATCATAAAATGGGTTAGGCAGTTTTCCTTCTCTTTCTATTTCATGGAACAGTTTAAGAAGGGTTAGTATCAGTTCTTCTTTAAAGGTCTGATAGAATTCAGCAGAGAATCCATCAGGTCCTGGACTTTTCTTTTTAGGAAGATTCTTGATTGCTGCTTCAATTTCATTTTGTGTTATAGATCTATTCAGGTGATTAATGTCTTCTTGGTTCAGTTTTGGATGATCATATGTATCTAGAAATCTGTCCATTTCTTTAAGATTTTTGAATTTATTTGAATATAGGTTCTCAAAGTAGTCTCTGATGATTTCCTGAACTTCCATGGTGTTTATTGTTTATCTCCCTTTTGCGTTCCTGATTCTACTGATTTGGGTTTTTTCTCTCCTCATTTTAGTCACGTTTGCCAGGGGTTTGTTGATCTTGTTTGTTTTTTCTAAGAACCAACTTTTTGTTTCATTAATTCTTTGTATGGTTTTTTTGGTTTCTATTTCATTGATTTCAGCTCTTATTTTTATTATTTCTCTCCTTTTATTTGTTTTGGGATTTGCTTGTTCTTGTTTTTCTAGGAGTTTGAGATGTATCATTAGGTCATTAATTTGAGATCTTTCAGTTTTTTTAATATATGCACTCATGGCTATAAACTTTCCTCTCAGGACTGCCTTGCTGTGTCCCATAGGTTGTGGTAGGTTGTTTTTTCATTTTCATTGACTTCCAGGAACTTTTTAATTTCCTCTTTTATTTCATTAATGACCTATTGTTCATTAAGCAATGAGTTATTTAGTTTCCAGCTGTTTGCATGTTTTTTGTCTTTATTTTTGTTGTTGAATTCTAGTTTTACTGCATTGTGATCAGATAGTATGCACAGTCTAATTTCTATTTTCTTATATTTGCTGAGGCTTGCTTTGTGCTCTAGGATATGTTCTATTTTGGAGAAGGTTCCATGGGCTGCTGAGAAAAATGTATATTGTGTAGAAGTTGGATGAAATGTTCTGTAGACATCAACTAGGTCCATTTGATCTGTGGTATATTTTAGATCTAGGATTACTTTACTGATTTTTGTTTGGATGACCTATCTATTGATGATAATGACATGTTAAAATCTCCCATGACCACTGTGTTGAAGTTAATATATGCTTTTAGGTCCTTCAGGGTATGTTTGATGAAATTGGGTGCGCTGACATTGGGTGCATATAGGTTGATAATTGTTATTTCCTTTTGGTCTATTTCCTCTTTTATTAGTATGGAATGTCCTTCTTTATCTCATTTGATCAATGTAGTTTTGAAGTCAACTTTGTCCGAGATAAGTATTGCTACTCTTGACTATTTTGGGGGGCCATTGGCTTGGTAAATCTTCTTCCAGCCTTTCATCCTAAGCCTATGCTTATTTCTGTTGGTGAGATGGGTCTCCTGTAAGCAACAAATTGTTGGATCTTCCTTTTTAATCCAGTTTATCAAACGGTGTCTTTTGATAGGGGAATTAAGTCCATTAACATTAAGTGTTAGTACTGATAGATATGTGGTGATTCCTGTCATTTAGTTGTCTTAGTTGTTTGAAGGTTTGATTGTGTGTACCTAAATTGAGGTTACTCTCTACTTTCTTGCTTTTTCTTTTCCTATAGTTTGGTGGTGCCTGTCCTTTCATGGTTATGTTGGGTTTCACTTTCTGTGTGAAGAACCTTTTGTAGTGGTGGCTTTGTGGTCATATATTGTTTTAGTTTCTGCTTATCATGGAAGACTTTTATTGCTCCATCTATTTTGAATGATAGTTTTGCAGGGTAGAGTATCCTAGGGTTGAAGTTGTTTTCATTCAGTACCCGGAAGATCTCACCCCACACTCTTCTTGCTTTTAATGTTTCTGATGAGAAGTCTGCTGTGATTTTGATGGGTTTACCTTTGTATGTTACTTGTTTTTTCTCTCTCACAGACTTCAATATTCTTTCTCGAGTCTCTATACCTGTTGTTTTAATGATAATATGGATTCTGGCAATATTTAGCATTCCATTTCTACTTACCTTATTTCCTTAAAAGAAGGTTATATTCAGGTTATGGAGCATTGAAATATAGACAAAGAATAAATATTCTTGATTTACTCCTTCATCTAACATAGGCAGGGCAATTCATTTCCCATTGCCTTCAATTTTATCAGATGAAAAAAATGGGGATAAACATCTCAGAACTCTTCAGGAGTGAATTAGAACCAGGAATCAATGTGTTTGGAACACTATTATGCATTATTTCCCACATTGTCTGCAAATTACCTTTTTTCATAAATAAGAACATTGTATCAAACTTTCAAATGCATGGAAAAACCCATTCAAACATCACACACTTTTGAAATCTCTTATTATCTCTATTTTCCCCAGTGTTCTTACCTTCAAATGTACCATATAGTGAATTTACCTTGCCACTAGAATGTGAGCTTCAGGATGGCAGGGATTTTTTTTTACCTTCAATGTGTCCTAGGTGCTCAAAATATTATTTGAGGAAATAGACATATTTCAGGCTATCACATATTTTTCTTCCTACATCTTAATTAGGACACACATGTGCATACAGAGCGTAAAGCACATAAAAGTGACTATGAATCCTCCTCCAGGATTTTTTTTTTGTAGTACTGAGGTTTGAACTGTGGGCCTACACCTGGAGCCATTTTACCAGCCCTTTTTTGTGGTCATTTTTTTCAAGTTAAGGCCTCACATACAATTTGCTTGGGGCTAGCTTTGACCTACAATCCTCCTGATCTCTGCCTCCTGAGGAAATAAGATTACAGGTGTGAGCCACTGTCATCTGGCTTCCTTATGGATTTGAAGAAGTGATATCAAATGTTCTGAACATGTGTTCTCTAGCCATGTAAGCACATTTTACTTGGAAACTTGGCCCTTTGTGATATCATCTATAAAACCACTAATGGTATCCCCGATGGGAGGATGTAATGCAATATGCACATGAAATACAGATCATTCAGTGACAGAAATGACTGCTAATATTGCCTTTAAACTGCTCCCATAGAAGTTCTTATATTCCTATATTTAGCAAAGAGTTTTCAATCTTAAAAGTTTTTAGTCTAGAGCAGAAGTGTGTGCAGAATCTCATAAGTGTCTCATGCTATAAAAAGAAAAATAACAATCTGGTCCTTGTCAATCTTGGGATAGAGAAAAATTTGTAAAACATAGTGATAGGGTTGGTTTCCAAGTCTTCCTGGGCCAGGTTCATTAAAATGAAACCCTTGAAAAGGTCAAATACAGTTTCTGAATAAGCCCTCTCAACATGTTCTACATTAAACATACGTTATATAGCTACTGCCATGACAGGGATCAGGAAAATCCAGATTAAGTTTTCCATTTTATTTTGCTTTATGTCCTTTATCAAATTCATACTCTTTATTAATTTGCAATGTTTTCTCACAAGAGTATCAAAAGGATGAAATGAAGTGAGAACAGGTTAAAATGCATTGGGAAAACCTATGAAGATTGATTGTTTTATTGGTGGGCTGTGTGGGGGTAACAAGTAGAATGGAAGGAGCCATGAACCTTTCTCAGGTGTCATGATCAAAAGGGATCCCTGGGAATTCCTTTAGAAGAAACTCTCATTATACATTCCTCAGCACTTTCTCCTCTGACCTATTATAACTAAACTGGTACTTGCTGTCTTATATTTAACCTCTGTGTTCACAGCCTTGTGACAATCTGGTAGGGTGAAGGGGACTCCTTGCTGCTGAGGAATGTGAGAACTGTGTAAGCTTTGGAAAATGCTCTTGTTTTTGTTTTGTTGTACACAATCTCATGATATAGCCTAGATCATCCTCCTGCCTCACTCTCCAATTGGCAGGAATTATGGGTATGTGACAGTGTATCTGGCTATCTTTTCCCCCTTTACAGCCATCTATGGAGCAAAATTTATCTGAATCCATTTGAATTATGTACCAATTTCTGGAAGGCATTAACCACATCCACATTAAGGCAAATGTGAAAAGTCTTCAAATGCTCTTAAAGAAAAGAAATTACTTTTACACTGCTCCTCAGTAGTGTGGAAAGCTCATATCTTCAAAAATGTTATGACTAGGTGTGATGGCATGTGCTTGTAATCCCAGAACTTGGTTAGATTTTGTTTTTGTATTACTGGGGTTTGTACTCTGGGCCTTGAGGTTGCTAAGCAGATGCTCTACCACTTGAGCCACACCAAAGCCCAATCTCAGCATGAGGAAGGCACAGGCAAGAGGATCACAAGTTCCAGGCTAACCAGAGCTACATGCCAAGACCTTGTCTTTATGAAACCAACCAACAAAATAAACAATAATGTTATGGATCTTTTCTGAGTCTAACATTTATTCTACAGACTGTCAAACCTCTCTGTACAGCCCTGTAATCAAATTAAGCTTCTAAGATCATTGTGGATTTCATGGTAACTATTAACATTCACTAAATGATTCTGAGCAGAGTTGTCATGGTTGTTATTGAAACTGTCTTGTATACATGTCGACACACACTTATCTTTAACAATTCAAAAGCAGAAACTAGGAGTTCTAGGATCCCTAAAAATCAGCAGTATGAGGCAAACAGTAGGGAAACATGAATTCAAAATGTAAGAGACATGTATCACCCATAGGTGAGACTGCACAAAAGCAGTGATATAAAAAGTAAAAATGGAATCGAGTATGTAAAAAAAGATGAAGAAGGCCACCAGCATCAGGATGGTGTGAGCAGCTCTGGATTCTGGGGGGCCTTTGTGGTATAAGTTGGAAGTATGAATATGCTGTTTTCTCTTGTGGTGTCTGCACAGGAGAAGAACCATGGAGCCACTGGCTGAGCCTGTAAGGCCAATAAATGTGGCTTTGGAGATGAACAACAAGATAACAAAGCCCACACTAGGACCCAAGGATGAGCAGAACCACTGGACTTCTGTATCAGTGTAGTTGTGTTTGTCCTGTAGGCCAGTGACTCTCATGGGAATATAGACATTTATTAAGGTACTGAACATCCAACAGGTGTAGCAGGAAGGTCTAGTGATCTCCTGGGCTTTTCCTTTGATTATTATCCTCCCTGCATTCATAGGGATGACAGTGACAGCCTGATAGATGCTCAGAACACAGGTGGAGCACAGAGTGGCAGTATGACCCATTTGGTGAATGTAGTAGGTAAGTTTACATCCAAGACTGGACAGGGAATTCCTTGGAACAAAAGCCACCATGGAGTGGGGGATCCCAGTAGAGAGAAGAACCAAGGTATTGGCTGAGGCCAGGTGGGTGAAAAGCACCTGTGTGGGTCTCAGTCTATGTCCAACCAAGAGTGGAGATACATTATGGAAAAATAGAATGACATTGGCCACAGTCCCAACCCCACTGTGGAAAAGCAAGGCAGTCTTTAGAGCCACTTCAGATTGGGGTAGAGTGAAGAACAGGTTGGGCCAATGCTGGTGACAGGATTCTTCTTAGTGATCTGTCCTAGTGAAAAGTTTCTGGATCTTTTCCTGAAAATGGAGATGTGTTACAGTCTATAAGAGGGGCCCCATATGGAGGACATCTCACTGACACTATGTAGTTTATCTTTTTGATTTTATATTTTTATATTTAATTTTACACTTGGACTTCCCACCACAATTCAAGAGTCATGTACAACATTATGGCTAACTCATAATTGATTTTCAAAAAGTACATGCTGAATAAATGATTCGTGAAAAGAGACATCAGCAAAGATGTGCTATAAAACTTCAGTTTTTGCCAGGATCTTCCCTGTCATCATAATGCATGAATCTCAGATGAAGTTGAAAAACCTACATAACTTCTAAAATCTGAAGTTAGCTAAGTGGTTTTACAACATGATGAGAGAATCGGTAGTCAACATTTTAAAACTGAGTTGAAACGCTCAACTTATTCCTCAGAGTTCAGGAAACAAATAGCTTTGTATAAAACAGTTTAGAAGGTGTTACTGAAAAGCAAGTTTTAGTTTATCCAGCCATTTTTCTGTGGTTCATCTAATTTTAATTGGTTTTGATTAATGTGTTAATTGCACATAGTAGTGTGGTTCATTATGATGTATCCATACATGCACACAAGATTCCATAAAGAGTCAGTAGGTGGATGTGAGGGCGATCTGGCTGTGACATCTGTCACCCCATTGATCGCCAGGGTTGATTCAGCTGATCTGGCTGGCTAGGCGGGTGTCCCCTTCCTCCCTCACTGCTCCACGTGCGTCCCTCCCAAAGCTGCGCATCGGTTGAAGAGGACGACCTTCCCCGATAGAGGAGGACCATTCTTTGGTCAAGGGTATACAAGTAGCTGCGCTCCCCTGCTAGAACCTCCAAATAAGCTCTCAAGAGTCAGTAGGTCTCAGGGTACAAAAGGTGACTCTAAAATGCTCTTAAGTAATCTAGTCATTGTAGAAAAATTCCCAGTACTCAATTTAGTCTAATTCTGAACAGTTTCCTGAGTCATTACTGGGAATGCTCTGAAATGAGTTTCTGGAGAGCTCTTCCTGAATGGACTTCAGCCACACAAAAGTTAAACACTGCAATCATTATTCAAATCTCCATTCATTCTTAAGTGCCAAGGATTGTCAGACTCCTTGTTTGAGTCTGATGTTTACTGTTAAATCAATCTACTTATCTGGGCTCACAATCATCCATAGCATTCATGGGCCAACCCTAGGGAGTGAATAAGAAGGTACCAGGGGTCACAGTGCCAACTGACTTGCTCTGGTTGCAGGTGTGAAATCCACAAAGGAGTTGATCCTTAGCCAACCCTGTAGCATGAACCATCTGCAGTCACATGCAAAATGAAGAAATGAGTTTTAAACAAATGTCAAGAGTCATGAGTCAAGACCAAGAAATGCCTTACTCTCAGGAAAATAAGATCCATCTTATGAAAGTACAGTGTAGACAGTATGGGACTAAAAACAGGGAAGTGAGAAACTTGCAACTTTGGGTTTACCAAATCCAGGATTGGATCCTGACTCCACTCTCTCTGCTGCTGAGACACAGCATGCCCTCAACTCTGGGAACCTCGATCTCTCACTGGTAATAACATGGTTTACTAACAAGATCTCAAATTTGAGGATGAGAGCAATCCAACTCTGGAGCTAGAAAACTCATCCACTTACTAGTGTAGTTCAGCCTAGGCAATTTTGTTCACTGGGCTATGCCACAATTTCCCCTTTAAAATATAAAATAAAATTATGAAAGACCATGTATCATGAGCTGGGTGTGAATGTTTAATGTGGATTTTATATTTATTTTTGACCACAAGTTAGAACATGTTAATCTTTCATTTACTGTTATGAGAAAGTATGATTCCTGCAAAATAAAATTTTTTGTTTTCATTTCTTATCATTGAAAGGCATGTGATAATGGATAAGTAAATATATTGTTGGTACCTAATTGCATTCCCACCTTACTAGAGTCCTATCTTTCTTTTCTCCCCACATCCAGACACACTGAGTTTATTTCCACTGAAGAGAAAAAGGAAGACCTTTCTGGTACATCAGGCAATGCAAAGCTTCCTTCTTTACACAACTTAAATTGTGTGCTCCTTCTCCAAGCCCAGCTCCACCTGAATTTCACCTGTTCACATTCACCTTATAATCACTCTCAGTCAACTTCTCCTTTCTCTACCCCTCAAATTGAGGCTTCTTTTTTTCTTTTTGGTCTCTCTTTTTAATGTACTGGCAGTTATAGGAGAAAAAGAGTTATTCTCATTTTCAACCTGTACATATTCAGTCACACTCATGTCTACCCACAATGTTGCTGCAATGGGCACCATTGCTGCAGTTTCTACATCCCCTATAAGAATATCAAGAGGAAATACTGATCTGTCCTTTGTATTGCAGTTTCCTGCAACTTCACGGGTGCAGTAGTGTGCCTGGTTTTATTCTAGCCCCAATGAACTCCATAGAACCTTTAATAGCAAAAGACTTGGATTTCATGCACAGCAAATCTTCACTCTATCTTTTAATGACCCCACTAACTGCTCCCCACTGGTACCCTTAAGCACAGGCAGGTCTTCTGTTTTGCATCTTCCTTTTTCCCAAAATGACCCAGTCCTTATCAGTATCGGGTGGAGGTTATGAGGTGAGTTATGTTGTCAGAAATGCTGGGTATATATTAGGCTGGGTCCAGAAACTGACCTGAAGGTGAGATGCCTCACTATCCCCAGCAGCTAGAATTGCAGGACACATCTACTCATGCCACGATGAAAACCATAACTTTCATACCCTCAACCAAGAGGGACACCACCACAGCCAGAGTCCGGAACTAGTCCACAGGGAGTCCCCCATGTACAGTTGCTGGAATACACATCCCTATCATGCCGTCTTTATGTACCTGTGTCTAACCTCCCCTTGTTGGAGGAAAGCATGAGAGGACACACACCATGCATTTGGACAAAATGTGAGGAAGATTTTCTTGAACAAAGAGATCCTATTTCTAAAGATTTTCTAATGACACAGCATTCTGTTCATGAAAGGAAAATTTAAAGGCAGGTGAGTCTAACTCCTCCTATCTAAGGACTTTCTGCTCCAACAGCTTCCTCATTCCTTCTGGAGATTTTCAGCTTCCGTGATTAAGAATACAGTCAATTACGTGAAACCTTAGGAATTCCTTCTGTTGTCTCTTGGTAGAGGGGTGTATACCCCATCTCACCATAGGAAAGCACAGAAATCACAGCTGATTTACAGCAGTATTATAATGAACTAGGAAAAAGCTGCTTGTAGAACTGATCATGTCCTCTGGACAAGGGGGTTAAAACCTGGATAGAGATATAGAAATAGTAGAGGACAAGTGAAAGGCCCTCAGAGCGAAGCCTACATCTACCAGGGCTGATCAGATAAGGCAGTCTTTTTGTTGTGGGAAATTAGAAGCTGAGATATGGCACACTGAGGCAGTTTAGCAGGAAGAAATGTTTTATTGTGCCAGCACAGACCCAGTGGACTCGTGTCCAAAGGCTGAGCCCTGAGAACAAAGGGGTCTTACCTTATAAACCCTTGTAAGCAGGTCACAGAAGCAAAAAGCAACATCTAATCCATATATGGTAATATTAATTCTATAGGCTACTTTACCCTAGTGCTATGTAACTTTTCCTCCTCTGCCATGTTACGTGACCTTCCTCTCGTTCAGATTTCTTACATTTTGTCTCTCTGCTACGCCATCCCTCCCTCCCTGCTACTTTCTCAGGACACAGGGAAAGTCTGCTTTCTTTTAATCCTCCTCCCTGCTATACTTTGAAACAACAGAGACATGCTTGGTGGGTTTGGAAATCCAAAGTATGCCTCAGTTTCTAAGGAGACTATCCTTCTATTTTTCTATGCAAGTTTTTCATTACATAAGAATTGGCAATGAATTTGAATGTGACCACGGTTTACCTGTTCATCAGGTCTTTAATAAGGATGCTCAGAGTGAGGCAGCTTTAGCACTTGTCATGCCCAATGTTTCTACACAGCCACTGTTCTGCATTTCTCTCCCGTTGGAGGGCCCATCTGCCTGTCTTCTTTTCTGAGACTGAACACAGGAATCACTCACCTAGGTGGCCTTGGCTGAGGAGTCCTGTGTAGCACAGTTCTTCAGGATTATCCTGGGGCACATGAGTCCATAATTATAGAGACAGGGTTCCTGTATTTGATCTCCCCCAGAGAGGCCGTTATCCTGTCATCTATGGTCTCAATGACACTGAACTCATGGAGACTATGACACAACTCCAATGAGAAGAAAAGTTTTCCCTGTGCAAAAATATGATCTGTCACTTCTGGTCATTAATTTGGAAATTAGTGAGAAGATCCTAATGAGCAGCTGAACAGAAGTTAGAAAAAGTGCTCCTATTCCTAGGGAACAAATATTAATTGAAAATCAAAGTTATAGTAGCATGTGGAAGGACATGTAAAGCTACATGGAAGGCTCTTTTACTACAATTACAACTGGTCATGTTTCTCAGTGCTCTCTAATGCTTCCTAAATAATTCCTGTCACCATTGGATCAAGAATTAAAATTCCACACTTCTTGTGATTTATGCCCCTAGGTCTGGTTAGAAGGAAGTCATTCCACTTGAAACCACTTCTTCCACTTTAAAATTCAGTGTATTTCTAATGTGCACATGACTCCACAGGAAGGTTATAATTTTTCTTCCAAGTCACCCATGTGCACTTCCTCCTCTGTCTCTTGGGACAACCATGCTTCCCTTTTGTGCTATGGATAATTTTTGCAGTAAGAAGCATTCTGACCAAATGACGAAGCCATATACCACTGAATAATGGGAATGCATCCTGAGAACTCTGTTTGGAAAAAAAATTATCATGATACCCTCTGGACCACAAAAGCCATGCTAAGGGGAAATTTACATATAGAGTTCTTTCATTTACAAATCAGAGAGACATCAAATTAAAAAAACTTATTATGCACCTCAAGGACTTAGAAAAACAAAAGTAATCCAACCCAAAAATCAGAACACTAAAAGAGATAAAGATCTGTGTAGAAAGCAATGAAGTGGAGACTAAATGAAAAACACAATGGATCAATGAAACAATGAGCTAGTTTTAAAAAAGGATAAACAAGTTTGCAAACCCTTAGCAGAACAAACCAATAGAAAGAGTTAGAAGACTAGAATTAACAAAATTCAAGATGAAAAAGAGGATATAATAACAGTTATCACCACAACCAAGAGGATCATTAAGAAATTTATTAAAAATTATATTCTAGTACAGGTGAAAAGCCAGAAGAACTGAACAAATTTTTAGCCATGCATTATGATCTACCAATTTTGAATCAACAGGATAGAAACAACATAAATAGACCTACAACAAGCAGTAAGATTGAAGCAGTAATAAAAAATCACCCAAAAAAGGAATGCTCAGGACTGAATGGATTCAAACCTGACATCTCCCCAGACCTTCAAAAAAGAACAGCAATGCTCTACAAGCCAATACCATAATGACATACCCTCTGAACCTACTTATAGAAATTTTTGGTAGCTGTAAAAGAGGAATACCAAATGAAATGTAGGGTACATTTGAAATAGGAGAAACTACTTTCAAATTATATATCTGATCTAATGTTGATATCCAAAATGTGTATGAACATAGCACAATACAAAAATAAAGAACATAATTTTTTAAATGAGCAAGGGACCTGAATAGACATTCCTTCAAAGAACACAAAAAAATAACCAAAAGTCACCTTAAAAGTTGCCTGATTTCAGTAATCATCAGGAAAACAGAAATGAAAGCCTCAAGGAGATGTCACCTCACATGTTAGTATGGCTGTTATGTTAAAAAAAGAATAAAGATGACAAATTTTGTGGAAAGGTGGATAAAGTGTACCCTTGTACTCTGCTGATGGAAATATAACTTGTTGCAACCTTGAGGAAAACAGACAGCTCCTCAAAAGATAAAAAAAATCACTGCCCCTTTATTCAGCAATCCCACCAGTGTGTCAATGTTTGAAAGAGGTGAAATCAGTGCCTAGAAAAATATCTGCACTTCCATGCTCATTACAGCATGACACACAGTAGTCACAACACAGAAACAACCCAGGTATCTTGGCAGCAGAAAAGACACTGTCATTATTTTGCCATGAAAAGAAGGCAGTCATGCCATTTGCTGTATAGACAAATCTTAAGGGCATGATGCCAACTGAATAAAGCCAGACACAAAAGGATAAACAGTATCACTGATCTCAGTAATGTGGAATCTACTAACACTGAATTCATAGAATTGCAGTGGTGTTTGCCCTGGACTGCGGAAGAAGAAAATGGGAAAACAAAACAAAACCTACAGCTGATCCTGAGAGGTTGAATAAGTCAGTAGCTGAAAGTCTATTCATCCACCATTTCATAAAGTCTTCTAAGTTCTAATTATATTCAAGAAAACAAACATGAAAGACCCTGAGTACTCAAAGTAATCCCAAGTAAAAAGAGCTGTTCAGGAGATATCACAATATTCAACTTCAAGAACCACAGTGAGAAAAATGGCACTGGTGTGAAACACACATGTAGAACAACAGAACAGAATAAAATGTCCAGAAATATCCCCACACAGCTGCAGCTACCTGATTCTTGACAAATGTACCAAAAAACACACACTGGGTGACAATGGCAGCCTCTTTAACAAGTGATGCTGAGAAAACTGGAAATCCACATGTAGAAGACTGATCACCATTTCTCACTTTGTACAAAAATGAATTAAAAATGGGTCAAAGAACGTAATGTTCTTAGACCTGAAGATTTGAAACTACCAGAGGAAACTATAGGAAAACCTTCACCACATAGGCATAGGCAACAACTATTCTTCAGTAGACCAGGAAATATTAGAAAGAATTGACAAATGGTTTTGTGTTAAATTAAAAAGATGCTACACAGAAAAAAAACTGCCAAGAAAGTGAAGAGAGGGCTGGCAGAGTGGTTTAAGCAGTAATGTGGCCTGCCTAGCAAGCATGAAGCCCTGAGTTCAAATGCCAGTGATGTCAAAAAGAAAAAAAATAAGAAAGTGAAGAGACAGGTGACACAGCGAGAGAAAATTTTGCCTGATAGCCATGCACCATGGATTAATATCTAGAATATATAAAGAACTCAAAAAATTCAGAATGAAATAGCAAATAGTCCAACCAACAAATGGACAGTAAAACTAAAAACATTTCAAATGAAATGAATTTGAAGTACAAATGGCTGATAAATACCTGAAAATGTATGGGAAACATTGTCAAGCTGCTCAGTTTTAGTTCAGAAATGTTAAGATCTCTTCACATTTTGATCAAGGAAATTGGGTCAACTTCCTCAGAAATCTTTCTTAAAATCACACTCACTGATGACAGGATATTTTTACAGGATATTTTCTTCAAAATGTGAAGAACTTCTTTCAGAAGTTTGGTCAATAAACCACCCAAAGTGTTCCCTGACAATCAGCCAATCAATGAAGGTTGTTTTATTTCTTTAGGTTTTGTATGAAAAAATCAATTATAAAATATATTGTTTACCAGGTGTGGAGACACATGCATAATCCCAGCTGATTAGGAGACTGAAGACCAAGAGTTCTAGGCCAGAATGGGGTCCATAGTGAGCTATAGTCCAGCCTCAGGAATTCAGCAAGATCCTGTCTCTAAGTTAATAAAGAAAAGAAAAGGGATGGCAATGTAGTTCAGTGGTAGACCATTTGCAATGAAAGTGTGATGCCCAGAGTTCAATATCCATCAAAATACACTCATACACACACACATACATTCACACTTGAAATCTTGCTACTATCTCCCAAAAGGGAAGTATGGGAAGGATGTAAGAGAGGGTAATAGAAAGGTGAAAAAGATCAAAGTACATATATGCATGAATGGAAATGTCATTATTTTTAAAGTAGTGAGGAAAGAAGGTAGGAAATCTGGCAGCTTAGAATACTATAAATATGATGGCTGAGAAAGATAGCTTGGAGGTTGATAAGGATTTATATCTTTCATGGGTGACATTATTAGAATGACTCATGACATACAGCAGGGTCTTGATGACCCGAATACCCAAGTGACCTGGAAAATGAAACTCCCATTGCAATCATCCAAGGCCCCAAATAACCCTGTCCATCATGTGGTAAGATTTAATGACACATAACTCTGCCGTATTTAACAACATATAACTCAGTTTTCCAGAGCCAACCACATGGGTGTCCACAGAACCCCAATAAAAGCTTAAGGTCTTAAGACCCCTCAGGGAAATGCTCCATCCAGAGGCTGACTGCTCACTCCTCTGAAGGGTGTACTATCCCTTGACTCTTGCTTTTACTTTGCATTAATAAACCTGCTACTGCTTAAGTCTCCTTTGTCCATTCTTATGAGTTTCTTTCTCAAGTGAGACTGCCAACTACCAGGTGGGATATCCAAACTTGACATGAAATGAGTGCCTCACAGGGTAACCAGAGGTGCCATATGACACAGTGCATGTGTTGTTCCTTATCAGTGCACGGCTATGATGGACACCATTGTAAAACACACCCTAATTTATAGTCATCCCCATCTGCATTGGTTTGCAGAAGACAAGTCCCTGCTCCCTCAACTGCTACTCTTCTTGTTTTTCAGCAAAAGTGGACAAATCTCTGGATAGAGAGTATTGGGTGGGGGTGATTACTACCAACCTGCTCTCAAAGTGAGTTAACAGCCTCCTTATATAGTTAGGTGGGAGGGAACAAGAGTACCTTTACCAATCACAAGAGTCTTGTCATGTTTGTACCGATCACGGTACACTGTGTTATGCTAATGAAGGATTGTGTTTGCACCATTCATAGGTCTCTTACTGGATAGAAGTGGCAGTTGTGGCACTTGGTTTTCTGTTAAGCAGAAGTCTGGTAAAAGCTCATTGTGGGGCAAGGACTTCTGGAGCTGGAGTTGTATTTTGGATGTTGGCAGGAGAGTCGTCCAGCTGCTTTCATGGCATCCAGAGCCCTACAGAAAGGTTTAGCAGCTGTCAGGATGTTAAATCTCTACAAATCCCAACATCTAAGCTTGTTTCAAGGAACAAAAACCTCAAAAAGGTACATACAAAAAAGCTTATAAAAATGTACTTTAACAATATTTAATAATGCTCTAGACAGCTTAACTTCTGCTTCAGGGTCCTCAGTAGATGTGGCTCCCTACCATCAGTTTCAGGAGGAGCTGACGATGCATAACTGTGTTTCAGAACATCCATAATACATAACCCAGTTTTTCCAGACTGACCAGCCCCGTGTCCACAGAATCCAATAAAAAGTCAAGGTTTGCATGACACATAACAGTGCTGTTTCTTGAGCTTGCCACCTCTGCCATTGGGTGTACTTTCCTTTGCACTAATAAACCTTCTCCTGTTGAAGTTTCCTCTCGGTCAGTACTTGAATCCTTTCTCTGTGTAGACCAAAGATCTTTGAATGGAGTAACACATAGATATGCTTGAATATGAGGTCCCATGCATGATCCAAGAGGAATCTCTGAGAGGACATTAAGGAAGGGGAAAGTCAGGACCAGGAAGGATAGGAGAGTAGAAGGATGGTGGCATTTTGGAGGAAAAGGCAGGGACGGAGCTATGGGCATGAATACATCTAGATTCTCAGAGTTTAGTCCCCACAGGCAGTCTCAGCCTCACCCCAGTGGCCAAGTGCTCTGTTGAGAAGGTAAACACAGGTTTCCTACAGGGTGCTCTGCACCTCTGTGGTTCTGAAGCCGAGTCCACTGGCTCCATCAGAATTTACCATTATCCTCCTTTTTGCCATACTGGGGTTTGAACACAGGGAAGAGATGGCAAAGGAGAAAGCTTTGGAAAGATTTTACCTTACTGCCACAGAAAGAACCCACCCCAGTCATACTTGACCTCACAATTCCTGCCTCCAGAACCTTGAGGTGATAAAGTTCTGTTCCCTGGGTCACCAAACTCATGGCACTTTGTCATGGCAGCCTGAGCTGCTGTGCCAGGAAGCCCAAGCTGATCATTTAATGAAATGTGATCTGGTCTCACCTGTTCTCTCCAGCAGACAGACAGACTGCAGCCTCCAAGCCTGACAGTGAGTCCAACCCAGACAAGACAATCCTTCAGATGATCAAGTTGTGTAAGCCCACCCAGCTGAAAGCAGCCAGGCCTGGTTGGGTCAGCCACCAGCCAACAGTAAATGTTCATTAAACCCAGCCTCAACGTTTGGAAGTGCTCTCTCTCTCTCTCTCTCTGTACTGGGGATTGAACTCAGAACCTTGCAGTTCTTAGGGAAGTGTTCTACCACTGGAGCCACACCTCCAGTTGTTTTTGCTTTAGTTATTTGTCAGGCAGAGTCTTGTTCTTTTCTTGCCCAGTCTGGCCTGGACCACGATTCTCTTACACCTCTGGCATAGCTAGGATGACAGATGTGCACCACTACACCTGGTTTTTGGTTACTGTTCTTGATGTTGAAATGGAGTCTTGCTAAATTTTTACCTGGGATGGCCTTGAATCACAGTCCTCCCAATCCTTGCCCCCTCAGTAGCTGGGATTACAGTGTAAGACATCATGTTCAGCCTCTCTTTTTTTTTGAGATAAGGTCTTCCTATGTAGCTCAAGCTAGTCTTCAACTTGTGATCTTCCTGCCTCTGCCTCCTCAGTGCTGGGATTACAAGCATGTACCCTCAGGCAAAGTGTGTTTTCTTCTCTCTTTGACCATCAATTCCCCATCTTTTGCCACCCATGAAGACAGAGCCACAACCTTGGTGATACTCACCCAAGAATCTGCAAGTGTCAGTTGGGATGCACTAGGGCTCCACACAGCAGCTTCATGCCAGCGTCCTCTATGTCATTGCCTCTGATCTGTAGAATTTTCAGGTTCTGGTTGCTGCTGAGAACTGAAGCAAGGGCTTAACAGCCACGAGGAGGAGGAGGAGGAGGAGGAGGAGGAGGAGGAACATTTTATCAAACTGCAAGAGAACAACCATGGTACAGTGGTCCCATTATGGCAGGAGAAATGCTCCCACCACAACCCCCACAGATGCTGAATTAAAGGTAGAATTGAACCCCACATGTACTATGTTTTTACTAATGCATACACGCAAATAGTTCTTGAGACCCCCCATCTCCAAAATAACCAGAGCAAAAATACCCTGGATGTGTGCCTCAAGTGATAGAGGACCTGCTTTGCAAGTGTGAAGCCCTGCGTTCAACCCCCAATCCCACCAAAAAAACTTTTCAAGTTCAGTTCAACGATAAATAGAAACATTTCCTTTCCACTGGACATTCATTAAAACCAGAAATAGTTTGTGGAGAATTGAGTTTTTACTAAAACTTTGAACATGGATGTTTTCTTTTTTTACATTGTCCTTTGATAATCTTTTGTCTAAAAGTCTCCAGAATATTGTTAGCTTTATTCCTAGGTAATTCCTTTTGGATACTACTATGTGCTTTAATTCTATTTGGTTATTGCTTGTTGGAATACAGGAAAGTTTCTTTTAAATATTGGATATAGTGTTTCTAGCAAGCTTGTTAGACCCACTTGTTCTGACAATTTATCTACAGTATCTACAGCTTTTTGTGGATTTTCTATGTACATTCATGTCATCTGCCCTTTGTCCTCATTCTTATGATTTTCATTGGTTACAAAATTCTAGATTGGGCAGGGCCTGGTGACTCATGCCTGTAATCCCAGCTACTAAGGAGGTGAGGTGGGAGGAGCACAGTCTAAGGCCATACTAGGCAAAGTTATCAAACCTTATCTGAAAATTATAACTAAAAACAAAATGCCCAGGGGTGTAGTTCAAGTGGAACAGCATCTGCCTAGGAAGTGTGAGGCTCAGGGTTCAATCCCTACTACTGAAAAAAGAATTCTAAGTTAGTGAGCTGGCATGTTGGACACCTGTTAGCCCACCTCTGGGAGGCTGAGGTAGGTGAATCCTGAGTTTGAGCTGGTCTGGGCATGTCTTTAAGATAAAAATAGTTCTAGGCTGATAGTCTCCTAAGCATTGAAAATTTCACTGCACTGTCTTTCCTTCCTTGTGGATGTTACAACTTCCCCACATCCACCCCCATCTTGGATGCTGGAGATCATCTTTACATCTGCTGTGGTCAGTTTCTCCTGTTCTACTAGTGACTTACTTGATTGCTTGAACATGGACTGTAATATTTCATCAGTTATGGAAAAATTTTAGCCTTACTTTTCAAAACACATTATCTCGGACTGGGCATAGTACTTCATGGCTGTGATTCCAGCTACTCAGGAGACAGGGATTGAGAGGATCAGAGTTTAAGGACAGGCCAGGAAAAAAGTTAGTCAGACCCATATCTCAATCAACAAGTCAGGTGTGGTGTTTCCTGCCTGTGGTCCCAGCCATTGGGAGGTCCAAGGCCAGCTGCAGACAAAAATGGAAGCACCTACCTGAAAAAATAACAAAAGCCAATAGAGGGGGGACTAGAGGTATGATTCAAGTGGTAGAGTGTATGCCTAAGAAGCGTGATTCCCAGAGTTCAAACCCCAGTAAAGCCAAAAAAGTTATCTTTCTAAGATTCTCATTGAATGTGTTAGAACTTCTTATTCTATCCTCTAAGTCTCCAAATACTTTACACATTTCTCTCTTTTCAGTCTAACTTCTGGACAATTATGACCTAAGTTCAGTTTTACTTTTTCTTTAATTATTTCTAATTTGTTGGTCAACCCATCTTACTATGTTCTTAATAATGATATTTATAATTTCCAGGCATTCCATTTTATTCCTTATTTGCTGATTTTATTTTATGGCTTCCATTCTCCCTAAGAATTTAAATCTATTCTTTTTCTTTAAACATAGTAATTAGAATCACTTTACAGATAAATCTGGTCACTGCAGTGTCTGATGTTTGGGAGGCATTATTGTTTTGGCTTGTTCTTGTTCATTGTGCCTTCCTTCCTTGTAGTTTAGTTTAGTTCAACTGTGTGGTATTTAGTCATGTTAAAAGACTGTCCTAGGAACCAGTTAGTGAAAGTCAAGGATCATGACATTCTCCTATCTACTTCTAGACAGGATTTCCACTTGCACCTTTCAGAGGTCTATTTGGAACTAGTTTAATAATATTATTATTATTGATTAATGACATATTAAGAATTTTTGGACAACCTGAAATGTTCTACACTTAACCTACTACTTAGTCTATTTCTATTCAGCTTCTAAAGATTTTAATGTTTTAAAAATATCATACCTGGCATTTTTTGTTTGCTCTTAGTTTCTAAGAGCAGATAGCCTAAGACTCCATGAGGACAAAATAGAGTACATGTTGCAGTTCCATTATTTAATTATTCTTCTTGCAAGAACTACAAAATTTGAAAATCTGAGGTTTCCTAGTAAATTGTTCTTCCAAATCCCACAAGTCTGTGGATTTTGCAGGGAAAGAGACATTTGATCATGGAATGATAACCTGAATGATAGGTCCAAAACAACTATACCACTGTACAAAGCTACCCAAATGATTCTCATTTCCATAGCATGCACTGTGGTCTTTCCATTACTTCCATTTCTAGCACTATCTCACCACCTTTACTCCTTCCAAAGTAGCCATTGCTTTAACCACAGTAAATCTCACTTCTATTTTTGGGATACTGACTATCTTTTCAATTTACACCTACAATATTGCCTCTATATTTCCACCTAATGAAATTTATTCATTTTTTTGGAAGTTAATTGAGGCCCAATTCTACAAACTGTTTTCCCCTTGTGGTGCTGGGGTTTGAACTCAGGGCCTTCTACTTGTCAGAAAAGTGTTCTGCCGCTCGAGCTACACCCCTAGCCTTTTTGCTTTAGCTGTTTTTTGAATAAGGTCTGGAATTTTTCCTGGCCTGTCTTGAATTTTGCCATTCCCAATATTAGTATCCCAAGGAACTACCATTACAGGAGTGAGCCACTGCACCTGGCACATTTACTTATCTTGTAGCACACATGCTAAATATCTTTCCCATAAAACCATCTCTCAGCCCCATATAGTAATTGCCTCTCAATCCTTTTTTTCTACACTGAATTGAGTCAATGGAAGGATGACTCTTAAAATATAAATTTCACATGACTTTAGCTTATCATGAAACATTATTTTTCTTTGGATTTTAAAAATGCACTTAGTGGATGGGAGAAGAGTATCATTACCAATCACATCATTCCCTTCAATTTTGCACCAGTTGTTCTATAGTGTGTTATGTGAAGGATTGTGTTTCTACCATTCACAGGTCTTTTATTGGTGGAAATGTCTTGACTGTTGGAAGTGGCTGTTATAACAGATGGTGTTCTGTTGACCTGAAGTTTGTTCAACATCTCAATTTATTTAGCCAACATCTCAACTTATTTCAAGGAAAAGGAACTTTCTAAAGGGTGCTTATAAAAAAGGTTTATCAGCAAAAGTACTTTAACAATATTCTAGCAATTCTTCTGCTTTACTCTTTGTGGGAGACCAGTAACTAAATAGACTGAGAAGAAACTTTGACATGTGCAAGGCTATGTCAAAGACCTTTGGTGCTGAGAAGGCAAGGCCCTGGCACAAAGGAGGGAGAAAGGTTCAGCAAGGCTGGCTTGTGAGTAGGGAGACTGAGGCAGTGGAGATAGACGTTGGCATGAGCATAGCACTGTCAAAAGGCCTCTTGGCTGATAGGCACGGACCCAGCCAAAGGGAGGCAAGGCTCAGCAAGGCCGCCTTGCAGGGAAAACAGGGCTTGCTGATGTAGTCAGGATAGTCTGCAGTAAATGACAACATATCACAGCTGCATTATGCAACTGACCCATGAGAACTCGACCTGCACGTCACCCCGCTTTCCCACACTTGCTGTATAAATAAATGTGCTTTTAGGCAGAAGGGGTCGCTGGCATCTCTCATCAGGAGTGCTGGACCCACCAGGTCCCAAGCTTTTTTATATGTCTGTCTTTGTGTCTTTTTTCTCAATCCCCAGTTGCTCCCAGTCAGGTCAAGGGACCTGCTCACGCTGGCCGTGAGAGGAGTGCCCAATGCTGGGCCTGGCTACAGGGGAACTCACAGCTCAGATGAGGGGATACTCTCCAAGTAGTGCACACTGTAAATTAAGGTAAGGGGGAGAGTGTAAAAGATATTGCCGGGTGTAAAACAATGGGACAAAATGGCTCAAAGGAAACAGATCTCTATGTACAAATGCTAAAAGCAAGGCTTAAAACTGGAGGAAGCAAAATTGGTTTGCTTCAGCTTACACAATTTTTAGATTATGTTCAGGACGCATGTCCTTGGTTTCCAGAGGAAGGCACTGTAAATCTTGATACCTGGCAAAAGGTGGGAGAAAGGCCGTTACATGGCTAAAGGGCCGGACGGCATGCCAGTGTTTACTTTCGGTTTGTGGAGTCAGAGTTAGAGACTGTTTAGTCTCCAACTCCCATACATAAATTAAAATTTCCCTCATCTGTGTCAGAGACTGGAGGTGCAGGGAGTTTTTCCAGGGTACCTGCAGCCTCTTCAGGGGGACACCAGAGTCTAGTAAGTGGGGCGGACTCTATTACCTGTCCAACTGTTCCACCCCTACAAGACACAGAGCCTACCTTTAAATACCATAAATATAAGACTGAGGATTCAGACACAAGCTCTGACTCCAGTTCTGAGGGGAAAGAATATGAAGATGCCATGGCTCATCTATTAAAAGAGACTCTTCACTTGGGGGACTGCCCATGGTCCCCGAGATCTGAGAGCCATGGCAGTCCCTTACAGAGGGCCTTACTGTGAGCACAGATCATGGGGAAGATATGTCAGGTTTCCATGTCTACCCTGTGGTTGAGAAACCTGATCCCAATAATCCTCAGGCACTTATCAGAGTTCACTAACAAGCCTCATTCGAAGCCTTAAAAGAACTCAAATAGGCATGTACTATGTATGGTCCTACTGCCCCCTTTACTGCGCAATTGCTAAACAGTGCAGTGGGAGATTCAGCCCGGCCGCCTGAAGATTGGATGGGGATTGCCGAGGCTTGTCTAAGCCCAGGGGAATATTTATTGTGGAAAACCGGCTACACAGAATTATGTGGGGGAGCAAGTGGCCAGTAATGCTGCTCATGGAATTCCAATTAACTCGGACATGTTATTTGATGTAGGGGTCCATTTAAAGGGGTGCTTAATCAACTCCAGTTCCCTATTCAGGCTTATCCACAGATGGCAATTGCAGCTACTCGAGCCTGAAGAGAGTTGCCTGCTAAGGGAAATAAGTCTCAAGAAATTACTAAAATCTTACAGAGGCCTGATAAGCCATTCCAGAATTTTGTTGCCTGCCTTGTGCAGGCTGTGGGGAAAATAGTGGTAGATCATGAAGCCGGAACCATGATTGTCCAACAATTGGCCTTTGAAAATGCTAATAAATATTGTAGGGAGGCATTACATCCCCACAGAAGAAGTGTTTCCATCCAAGAAGTGATCAGGATTTGTTCTGATGTAGGGGCTCATCATATTCAGGGGGCAGCTCTCACTGCTGCCATAAAAGAGATTATCTATCCCTCTGAAAAAGGGGGTAAAGGTGCCTGCTTTACTTGCAGGCAGTCAGAGCATTTTGCCAAAGAATGTCACACAGGGGAAAAAGACTCCCCTCTGGTAGGGCTGGAATGGTGCCATCCTTTCCTGGCTCAGGGGCCCGGCCCCCTGGAGTTTGCCAACAGTGCCATAAAGGGAGACACTGGGCAAATGAATGTCATTCCCAAACTGATGTTGAGGGTTGCACTCTACAGGAACGGGGAAACTCCTGGTGGGATCCACCCTGGCCCCATCAAACAATAGGGGCATTCTCTGTTTGCCAAACTCCCACTATACCCTTGAGGACCTCTTTAGGGCCACCCCAGGAAGTGCAGGACTGGACCTCAGTCCCTCTGCCCAATGTCTTAACCCCTGAATTGGGTGTTCAAGACATCCCTACAGGGATTTATGGTCCACTTCCTAAAGACACAATGGGATTAATATTAGAAGCAGTATGACTTTCCAAGGTTTACAAATTCACCCAGGTGTAAATAACCAAGATTATACAGGGGAACTTAAGATCTTGGCTCAAGCCTCTCAAACATTTGTTGCAATAGCCCCAACTGGTTCTTTTTCCTAATATAAAAAAGGGCAAGGTGTTAACACCTACTCCTCGAGGAGATAAAGGGTTTGGACATTCAGATCACGCTTACCGGGTCCAGCGAGTTACTGCTGAGAGACCAGAAATGACTCTATTCCTAAATGGCAAAAAATTCCTGGGTCTGCTAGACACTGGCACAGATGTCTTGGTGATTGCATCTTGCCACTGGCCTTTAACGTGGCCCTGTGTACAGGCTTCAGCAAACCTGCAGGGGATGGGGTCAGCCAGGGCCCCCCTGCAGAGTCCTGCCCCAATTAAATGGCATAATGAAGAGGGACATTCAGGGTTTTTTACAACATGTTTTAAGAGACCTCCCAGTAAACCTGTGGGAAAGAGATGTTTTACAAGGGATGGGAGCCATACTCTGTAGTCCCAACAGCGTGGTCTCCCACATGATGCTACAACAGGCCTTTGATCCTTGTAGAGGACTGGGAAAAACCCAATAGGGAAGATTATACCCTATTGATAGTAAGAGACCCTCTGGGTGCACCAGATTAAGCTACTCCCCAATCAACTTTTTAGGAGGGGCCCGGGTCAGACAACAATAACCCCCCCAAAAAGGACCGCCACTCAAATTACATAGCTGACAAAAGAGCCTGTCTGGGTAGACCAGTGGCTCCTAGCAGGGGAAAAATTGGCTGCAGCCCCAAAAATTGTTTGAGGAACAGTTACAAATGGGATATGTTGAGGTTACTCACAGCCCTTGGAACACCCCCATATTTGTAATTAAAAAGAAGTCTGGTAAGTGGCATTTATTACAAGACATCAGAAGTTAACAAAGTGATGCAGCTCATGGGCACCCTACAGCCATTCCTTTACAAAATCATTTATATATTATAGACCTTGAAGACTGCTTTTTTACTATCCCACTCCATTCAGAAGATAGGAAAAAATTTGCCTTTTCTTTGCCCTCTACAAATCACCAGGCCCCATACAAAAGATACCATTGGAAAGTCTTGCCACAAGGTATGGCCAATAGACCTGCTATGTGCCAAGAATTTGTTGCTGCTGCACTCAAATCCCTCTGAGAGAAATTTCCATTCATTATATGGATGATATTCTGATTAGCCACTAAAATGAAAGAATTTTGCATGAGATATTGGTTCAGTTTTACACACTCTGCCTGCCTGGGGGCTAGTTGTTGCCTTGAAAAAGGTGCAATGACAGTCTCCATTTTTGTATCTTGGCTACCTCATAGAAGGGTGCACCGTCCACCCTCAAAGGATGAAAATTTGTAAAGATGCTTTAAAAACTTTAAATGGTTTTCAAAAACTTTTGGGAAACATCAATTGGCTATGTCTTGCTCTCAAATTAACCACCACAGAAATTTCTCCTCTTTTTAAAAAATATACTTAAAGGAGATAGCAATCCCTCATCTCCCAGACAATTAACCCTGGAGGGAAGACAGTCCCTACAAAGGGTAGAAAAGGCTATTCAACAAGCACAACTATGTTTACTTACTCCAGAGGCACCTGCACACCCATGTGTATTGCAGCACTATTCACAATAGCCAAGTTATGGAAACAACCAAGATGCCCCACTACTGATGAATGGATCAAGAAAATGTGGTACTTGTATACAATGGAATTTTACTCAGCCATGAAGAAAAATGAAATCTTATCATTTGCAGGTAAATGGATGGAACTGGAGAACATCATTCTGAGTGAGGTCAGCCAGACTCAGAAGACCAAAAATCGTATGTTCTCCCTCATATGCGGACTTTAGATCTGGGGCAAATGCAGCAATGTGGTTGAACTTGGATCACAAGAAAAGGGGAGAGCACATATGGGAGATATAGGAATAGGTAGAAAACCCAAAACATGAAAAAGTTTGATGTCCCCACTCCAGAGGAACTAATACAGAAACCTTAAAACGACAGGTTATCATGAGCAGGGGATCAGGAACTAATGTAAAGATCAGTTAGAGTTGAATCAACATGGATTGTAACACATGGGTACATGAAGCAATAGTAGGAATCTTTCTGTATAGCTATCCTTAACTCAACTAGCAAAAATGCTTTGTCTTTCTTACTATGCATATGTCTTCTTCAACAAAATCAATGATAAGGGCAGAACAGGACCTGCCTGAAACTGAGGAGGGAGGGAAGGGTGGGAGAAGGGGGCAGGGTGGAGAAATGACCCAAACAATGTATGCACATGTGAATAAATGAACAATAAAATAAAATAAAATAATTAAAAAATTAAAAATAAACACAACTAAACTGATGAGACCCACACCCACTGTTAGTATTACCCTCTCCCAGTACCCTTCACTGGGGCCCTTTGGCAACAATAGGGAATAATAGAATGGATCCATCTCGGACACTCCCCATCAAGGGTGACTACTCCCTATTATGATTTGGTGGCCAGGATAATCGGGCAGGGATGTTTGCAGTGTATACAGCTTGTGGGACAAGAACCAGATTCTATTATAATCCCATTTTCTAAGGAACAACAATATTGGCTTTGGCAGTTTTCAGAAATGTGGCAGAATGCGCTGGCTAATTTCCCTGGACAGTTAAATGAACTTCTAAACTCCTACATTTTGCATCAACTCATTCCTTCGTGTTTTCATGTTGGCTACAAGAAAAACCTATCCCTAATGCCCTTACTCTGTTCACAGATGCATCAGGGACAGGGATGGCAGCTTATTATTCTGCAAAGGGCCATAAGGTAGAACAAACATCTTTTTTCACTGCTCAGCATGCTAAGCTGCAGGCTGTCATCATGGCCTGCTGTGATTTTTCCACTGAGGCCATTAATGTTTATATTGATAGTGCCTATGTCACAGGAGTACTGCGTGCCATTGAAACTGCCTACAGTGGCCATACCAATAATGATGAACTATTCAATTTGTTTTGCCAGTTGTGGTCTGTCTAACAGGCTTGCCATCATCCCTATTTTGTAGGATACTTATGCTCCCACTCTGGTCTTCTGGGTCCTCTTGCTGAGGGCAATCAAAATGTGGACAAATTGGCTTCTCCTTCTCACCTTTTGCAACATGTTAACCCCTGTGCTTCTGGTTCTGCTGTCACACAGGCTGGTCAGAGTTATACATTCTATCATCAAAACTCAAATGCCCTTAGCAAACAGTTCATCTTGCCAGAGAACAGGCCTGACAAATTGTTAAAACCTGCCAAACCTGTGCACAACACCTTCCCTCTCCGCTAGAGGGGGTCAACCCTCATGGCCTCCAGCCAAGGAGTATCTAACAGATGGATGTAACTCATATACCATCCTTCGGGCACCTTTGCTTTGTACATGTCACCATTGACACTTATACTGGTTTCATTTATGCCTCTGCCGGCAGTAGTGAAGCCACCAAATGTCATAGCCCACTGTCTGGCTACTTTTACTATTATAGGTAAACATCACCAGAACAAAACAGAAAATGGGCCTGGGTACACATCAGCTGCTTTTCATGCATTTTACCCGTCATATTAGATACTCCATTATACTGGCATTCCATATAATACACAGGGACAAGCCACTGTAGAACAAGCCCATCACACCTTAAAATTACAATTAGAAAAACAAAAAGGGGGAGATACTCCTCTTCCTGCCACCATGTTAAATAAAGCTCTTTACACTCTGAATTTTTTAGATTGTACAAATCAGGGAGTAACTCCAGCAGAAAAACACTGGGCTGAGCCCAGCAAGGCCACCTTGCCTCTGGTTCTTTGGAAAGATGTGTTATAGGGCATATGGGTAGGCCCCAGTCCACTGCTAATATGGGGCTTAGGGCATGTTTGTGTTTTCCCCAAATGTACTGATCAGCCAGTGTGGGTGCTGTCTCGCTTTGTGAAGCCTTATGACTCCACACGCCCCGCGAATAAAGAAACTGCAGCTGATGGATGAGGAGAAGACAGAACATATGGAGAGATAATTCGAACCCCCAGAGGAAAGGAATGTCTCCTAAGATGGAGGCCAGTGATGCTAGCACCACCCAGGGGGCAGATCAGGAACCATTTGTCTCAAGCAGCCCAGGGAGCAAGTCCACCCAGTCGGGGGCAAATCAAGTGCCTGACAAGGATAGAAGGTGATATGGTCATGGGTGCAGGGCTGACAGACAGCCCTGTGGCCTTTTTCTTGGCCAGGTTGGCAATTATCACCCTACAGGCATAGTGGCTGCCATAACTGCTATTGCCACTAGGGCCACGGCCTCTGTGGCTTTGTCTCAAAGTATACAAAATGCCCTCTATGTTAATACACTCATTCAAAATACCACATATGCCCCTCAACAAGTGTCTATAGATGAAAAAATTGATGTCTGCTTATACATCCTGGAGGCGGCTCTCCTCACTATGGGGGATGAGCTACAAACTCTAAAATTCAGACAAGACCTCCTATGTCATGAGGGCTTCCACCATATCTGTATCACTGCTACTCCCTATAATGAGTTGGAGTATCCTTGGCAGAGCATCACAGCTCACGTAATGGGCACCTGGGAAAACAGCAATGATACCTTAAATTTGCAACACCTCAAACAACAGATATTGGCAATTCAGAGAGCATATGACCAGGTCATTTCTCCCGCTGACATGGCAAAAACTATATTAGATGAGTTGCAAGGTTTTAATCCACTCAATGTCCTTAAACATTCCTTCTGATACCTTATGGGAATAGGCATTTTGCTACTAATCTGTTTTTGTATCTTTTCAGTCAGATGCCAAGCAATCAAAAAACAGCTCCTTGGACTAAACACCCGTCTGCACCAAGAACATTTAAGAAATAAAAAGGGAGGAGAAGTGGAGACCAGGAACTAAACGGACTGAGAAGAAACTTTGACATGTGCAAAGCCATGCCAAAAACCTTTGGTGCTGAGAAGGCAAGGCCCTGGCACAAAGGGGGTGAGAAAGTTTCAGCAAGGCTGGCTTGTAAATAGGGAGACTGAGGCAGTGGAGATAGACCTTGGCATGAGCACAGCTCTGACAAAGGGCCTCTTAGCTGATAGGCATGGACCCAGCCAAGGGGAGGCAAGGTTCAGCAAGGCTGCCTTGCAGGGAAAACAGGGCTTGCTGATGTAGGTAGGATAGTCTGCAGTAAATAATGACATACCACAGCTGTACTGTTCCTGCTGCTTATGCAACTGGACCCATGAGATTTCAACCTGCACTTCACCCTGCTTTCCCATACTTGCTGTATAAATAATGCCCTTGAAGGCAAAGGGGGTCACTGGCATCTCTCATCAGGAGTGCTGGACCCACCTGGTCCCAAGCTTTTCTATATGTCTGTCTTTGTGTCTTTTTTCTCAATCCCCAGTTGCTCCCAGTCAGGTCAAGGGGCCTGCTCACGCTGACCGTAAGACTCTTCCAGGTAGAGGGGGTTCCTGACCATGTTTCAGGAGTAGTTGATGATGGGAAACCCTGTTTCATGGTGATAATGCAGGTTTCCCAGATTGACCAACTGCACAAAAACAGAACCCAATGAAAACTTGATGTCTTAATGAAACCAGAGTTTTGGACCCAACGCCCAAATTCCTGAGATTCCATATGCCAGGTCCAGTTACCTCCCTCTAAATGCCAAATATAGGGGCATGGTGAAGGCAGAGGAAGATTTATCACATGGCTTAGGATATGCTGTGGGAAGAGGCACAGTAAGTACTAAGCTCATCTTCAGCCATTTTCAGGACACACACATGAGTTATAGGTTTAACTGTACAAAAAATTGGGGTTAGAAGATGGTATCCTGTCATCACCCGAGGTGAGGAATCTGCTTTTCATGAGGTGATTACACCTGCTCCAGGGTGCAGCATGGTCATTACAGGTAATTGTCCTCATTTGGAGGGGTGGTCTGTCCTCCAAGTCTCTGCTGTTCCTTATGGGAAGTTTTAGTCCCTTGTAAAAATGTTATCAGTTCTCTCCTTTCTGAAAGTGACTAAAAAGAGAATGGCTTAGAACAAAGAGAAATAGAAAATGGAGGCAGGGATGCCAAGCTTTTCCTGTTTAGTTAATTTGTGGGCCGAAATAAAGAGTCAGTGCTTTCAGCCAGAGTTTAAGCACCTCTTACATAAACCCACAAAACAGTGTTTCCTGAGCCCGCAGGTCCTCTCATCTGAACTGTACTTTCCCTTTGCTTTGTAATAATAAACCATCTTCTGCTTAAGTTTCCTCTCTCTTAGTCCTTGAATTATTTCTCTGAAGAGACCAAGAAGGGCTGGCGGAGTGGCTCAAGCAGTAAGAGTGCCTGCCTAGCAAGCATGAGGCCCTGTAAGTTCAAACCCCAGTGCCGTCAAAGAAAAAAAAACAAAAAAGACCAAGAATCTTTGAATGGAGTAACAAAGAGATGTGCTAGAAGTTTAGGAGCCATGTGCGATGCAAGATGGCACCTCTGAGAGGACATTGAGGAAGGGAAAAGTCAGGACCATGAAGAATGTATGAGGGGAACAGTGTCACATTATCTCGGAAGGATTGTGGTATCTTGGAGCTTGAAGGCAGAGAATTGTGGGTCTGAGTTGAGTTTCTAGTGCTGTCTCCAGCTTTGCGCAAGAGCCCTAAAGCCCAGATCAGAACGTAAACACAGTCTTCCTTCCTGATGCTCTGCCCAGCCTTGGGCTTCAGAAGCTCAGTCCCAGGACTGGCTCAGGGTTCAATCGGTTCCGCAGACGCAGGCCTGATTGGGACCTCCAGGGGCTACTACTCTTGGGAGCCAATCAGCCTGCCTCCCGCAGAGGTGTCCCTGGCAGCCCTTCTCCTGTGGACCCAGTGGACTGCAGGGTTGAATAAGGTTGGAGTCCTCCTAGAGACCAAGTAAGGAGGGATTTAGAAAAGAACAGGTATCAGTCAAGGTTGACATGAAGCTATGGGAGAAAGCTGAGGACGCCATTTCCCAGTAATCCACCGGCGGCCTCTTTTGTTCCAAGGGTTGCTGGGCAACTTGGTCTGTGCCTGGTCATGTAACTATTAGAACTACGTTACCCAGAATGCGCCATACAGAACAGAAAGACGCTTAGCCAATGAACATTTAGAATAGAGCCTTTTAGCAGGTCTGCAGCTTCCGATTGGGGTGGGACTTCCTGCCTCATTCTTTAGTGTCTTTGTGTCTGGTCTTGGCGCTGTGCCACTTTTCTAACTGGAAGAACTTGGGATCAGGATCAAGAATATACGATTGGAAAGGACGTGGCGGGACTGGGTTGTCCACAGTGCACCGCGGCTTCTCCAGGGACATTTGTAGTGACGGCCTTGCCCTGTTACTCCCATAGCCTCTGAACAGCATGGCGGCCTCTGCGGGGAAGAACCTGGATCAGGTAAATGCCACTTGTTTCCGTCAAACCTTCCTCGCTCCCCCCCTCCCCCACCCCGAGTGATAGGTCACGGTTTTGGGCTCTTGATTGAGCCACTATACTCCAGTCTTTGTGTTCAGGTTACATGGTGAGGTAGTGCGGGCGTCTCTGCACTCAAATGCTCTACCACTGACCTACACCCAATTTTTTTTTTTTTGAGGTTCTTGGGGTTTGAACTCAGGGCTTCTCGCTTTCAAGGCAGGGTCTCTACCACTTGAGTCAGGCCTTCAACCCGCGGCGTCCAGATTTCTTAAGCTGCTAAATGAGGTTGGGGAGGCTCCTCCACCCCTAATGCCACTCCCCATGATGGGAGCACTGATCCCGGTGTTGTTCTTCAGCAGAAGATGGACATCATCTAAACTCGGAGTCTGGCATCCAAACTCAGCGGAGTCTCATAATGCTGAGGAAAGGGAGGTGAATTGAGGGTCAAGCTAGGACCCCCGGATGTGGGTGATGGGTACCGTAAACATGGTGTGCAGATGTGAACACTGAAGCGTGTGGGGACAGGACGGTTTGCTAAGGTGGTGGTCATGGTGCCATGGGTGATGCACACGTGTAGATGCTGATGTCTGGGTATAACTGAGCAAGGTGATGCTGAAGCCAACATTTTTTGCTTTTTTGCTGGTCTTTAGACTCACCAATTTTGTGGTGAGCCTTGGTGTATCTGTTTTTGTTTTTGTTTTTTTTCAAGAGGTGGATATATTTGTTTAGGGAAAGTTGGTCATGAGCTACTTTGAATGGGTCTGAAGAAGACCACTCAGGCTAGTTGCAGAATGAGAATTATTGGAGGGAGAAAGTCTGTGACTAGAGAGCAGACATGAACAGTGCCATAAGTGGAATAGGGCCAAGGATGTTTCAGATCCATAGGTGGTTCTTGGAGGCTGAGGTTCAAGTTAGAACAGTGTCAGGCAGCAAGGCATCTAAACCAGGTTGGCAGGCTGCTTGTGGCAGTGTGCTGTGGTCGTTTTAGATCATATTTCTATTTTCTTTGTAGTCTGGATGCCTGATGTTAAGTTACATGCAAGAAGATGTGGGATGGTCCTAGGAAGTGGGCAGTGGGTGAAAGTACCTACAGATTTGGGGTGTTGTGAGAGAGTGATACAAGGACTTACAAAAATGTGGAGGAGTCCTGTGGAATGATGCCACTAGGGTCCTGGTATTCAGTATACTAATGAAGGGTGAGGTACCATTGGACTCTATTGCAGATGTGGTCTGTGTTCCCCAGGATTGGCTTTGTGAGATACCTCTGAGTTTAGATACCAGGTTTTGACTTTAGATGTCTGTTCATCTCCTTGCTGGTGTGCATAAACACAGAGATTAGTGCTACCATTAGCTGACAGCAAGCACAGGAGGCATTCGAGTCTGTTATCCCCTGTGAGGTAGAGAGTTTGGGATGAGGGAGAGCAGCAGATGGATGAGTGAGGCAGTGAACTTTCAATCTTGGTACAGAAGGTGAACATAGATTAAACTCTCTACTAGAGGCAGTACTGCCTTTCCACAACCAGAATGTTGGTCTGCTAACTTCTCCCTGATCCATAACTATGAGATAGTGGTTACTCATGAGCAGGCCTGAACTCTTTTAACTTTCTACACAGTCTTCATGAAAACCTTGTCTGCTGATGGAGAAATCTCAGTTGGAGAGTGTAGCTGCCTGTATGATTTGGTTCCTGTAGGCCTATTGTAGCCTTCAAACTAGCCAAATGTGACACCCTCAGGACCAGTCTAAAGGGCAGTATCTCCACCTGGCCTTGGGTCATTCCTCCTGTTCCTAATCAACCCTATGAAGTACCACAGTGTCACTACAGCTCTTCAGTCAACAGTACATGAAGATGAGTATATAGTGTTCATTTGCTTTCCACATAGGAGGCACACAGACTGTGTGAGTGAACCTATGTATGGTATGTCGTTTTGAATCAGTGGCATTTAGGAGCAGCTGAAATCATGTTTTCTGTTTCCTGGCATATCTGATCTAGCTTAGCATGAATGATGAATGTCTAAACTTTTGTGTGAGCAACTGTAGATGAAACATCCCAGAAACCTGCTGTAGCACCTGAAGGTCACAATATGATTTCCCCTGACCCTTGATTCCTGTCGACATATACTCAGACACTCAGACAAGGACACTGCAGGTCAGATTTCTGCCCATAAGGTATGGGCCCCTGGTGATGTGTTTGGACAGCTTGTTCTAGGTTAGCCCTTTGATGGCACTCTACTTTTACATATTTGAGCAGTTTGGGGTCAGTCTGTTAAACAGATTTTTGTACCTACTTTGTCCACCAAGAAGTGACATAGGACATGTTCCCACCAGAGAGGCTGTACAACACAGCAGTGATAGAGTGCCCTAGTCTACCTGTAGAGTCTTTTGCCAGCTACCATGCTGAGGGATCTGGCTTGGGATTTGGTCACATACTCAAGAACCTACAATATCATTGCACCTGACTGTAGGGTCTGGTGAGGTACCTGCCAATGTCACCATATTTTAAGTCCTGTGTTGCTAATGGTGAAGACCTTGTGCATGAGGACATCAATTTAAACCCAAGTTTTTTTGAGGTGCCGGAGAGTGTTCCTAGTAGAGGGACCACTGTGTTTAAGTCCTGTTGAGGGTGTTGGGAACTTGCTGGTGAGTTGAGGCATTTTACCTTTGTTCTCAGTATGCCAGGAGCAATGGTGTGTTGTGAACAGAAGAGGTACCTTGTCTCTATTAGGATTTTCAAAGTTTTTCAAAAGCTGCTTCCATGTAAAAGAAGGCAGATGATGACACTGAGGTACAGGGAAGTTGACTCCTGTGCAATGTCCTAATGCATTACAGAGTCAGTACTTAGGACTGAGGCTCAGATAATTCTATGATCCAGGCCTCCTGGCTCCAGGGTGGAATGAGTCTATGGTGGTCCTTTTGGTTATCTCCCTGTCATGCATCAAAGACTACCTTGTCTGTACAAAAACTTGTGCCCCTAAACATGTGTTTGACACTGAGTGGAGGATGTTCTAGTTCTGCACTACCCTGACCTCACATACTGTCTCTGGATTATGTCTGGGACTCGTCTGCCACTCTTCAGCCCTTGAGCCTAGCTATTCTGAAAAACCCTGAATCCAAAGTTGCAATTCCAGTCACACTGTGTAAGGCACAGTGGCTGGCATGCTTGCAACTAGTGGAATGAGGTGTGAAAGGTTATCGCAGGCACAGATGTCAGAATGTGCAAATGCAGTGAGGAGGATGAACTGTTTCCTTGACCACAGGGTATTTTTCACATGGGAGCTGCACATGTGTGTGGCACAATGATTCCATAGAAAACTAAGATTCTCCTATGGAGATGATGGGAGCAAGGCCACTCTGTAGGGAAAGGTTTGTGTACCTGTCCTAAACTTCAGGTGGGATGCTGGAAAAATCCTGATCGTTTTCTTAGGTAGATATGGAAAGATGATCTCAGAAATTTTCAGTCCAATTGAGGAATACCTGGTGGAGTACCTGACATGGGCTGTTTTCCTATCAGATGAGGAAATTATCTTGTGTCTTTAGTGTCCTGTCTGCAAGTCACTGTGCCCTCTGCACTGTTCTCCAAGAGTAACCCACACCTAATGTGATTTCAGGTGTGAACATAACCCTAACTATTGCCCAAATGTAGTTTGAGTTTGTTTTCCTTGATAAGACTCAGTCTATCACACAGCATATTCTGATCATCAACTGGCAAGTTTTTACTGAATACCATACTGTGGAGAGTGTGAGAGTTTTCATGGCCTTTCCTGAATCATAGTACCAAGAAGTCACATTGCCTGAAGGCTTTCTGCCACTCCTCCCTGTCCTCTAGTTCAACTTCATGTCAGATTATTAGTGATGTTTACAGGATTCTAATGGGTCTTTAGAGTCCCAGTTGTGTGAAACAACCCTTTCTGCAAATTAAGACCAGATTTGCTTGAATTTGGAGGTCCTATGTGTGGTCCAAGAGGGAACCTCCAAGAGGACTGTTAGGAAGGAGAAAGTTGGCCATGAAGGATGGGGGTAGGGAAGCAGTGTTAGATTACCTTAGAAGGATGGTGATATCTTGGAGCAGAAGGCAGGGAACTGTGGGCAAGAATACACCTAGAGGCTTATAATTGAGTCCATAAAACGGTCTCCAGGTTTGGCTGAGTGGCCAGGTTCCCAGCTAGGGAGGTAAACATGAGCTTCGTGCAGGGTGGTCTGTCCTGACTTGGGCTTAAGAGGTGAGTCCCCAGCTCACTGAGGATTCAGTCCCTTCTGCAGACCCAGGCCAGTTGGGACCTCCAGGAGCTACAGCCCTAGGCACCCACCAGCCTGCTTCCAGCAGGAGTCCCTGGCAGCCCTCCTGTATACACAGTGGGATGCAAGGTCGTAAAACCTTGTAGTCTTCAAGAAATAACATAAGAAGGGATTTAAAAGAGGTGTCAGTAACACTGACTTGAAGCCTTTGGTGAAAAGTATGGATACTATTTCCCTGTGTCCCATCATAGATAGGTTCAAGGTGATGCTGTCCCACATCGCCCCCTAGTATTTGCCATGGAACTGTTAGCACTATGTTACTCAGAATGCCAGGCTCACAACTGCAAGAGGCAAATCCAAATCCCGTTCCCAGATAAAAAAGGCAGGAACGCAGATGATAACATTGAAGCACAGGGAAGTTGATTCGTGTGCAGTGTCTCAAAGCAGGCAAGATTCACCACTGAGGCTTAGATAACTTCATGATCCAGGCCTCCTGGCTCCTGAGTGGTTTGAGCCTGTGGAGGCCCTATAGGTCATCTGCCTGTCATTCAACATAGTCGTTCTTGTCTTCACAGAGCTGTGGCCCTTGAACATGTGGTTGGCACTGAGTGGAGGGTGTTCTAGACCCTCAGAAGCTGACTCTGGATTGTGTCTGGGACTCTTCTGCCACTCTTCAGCCCTTGACCTAGAGAGTATAAGAAACCCTCAGTCCAAGGTTGTAATTCCAGGCACATTATGTAAGGTACAGTGGCTTCCATTGCTTGCAACTCATGGAATGAGGGTTGAAAGGTTATCCCAGGCATAGATATCAGAATGGGCAAATGCAGGAATATGAGAGTGAACTGTGTCCTGGCCCACAGGGTATTTTTGGTATTGGAAGTGAAACCTGGTTGTAGCTAATGGGCCTGGAATGACTCAATAGAAAACATTTGTTGAAGAGATGATGGTAGCATTGGGAGTTTTGGAAAGAGAGGCAGACCCAAATCTTAGCAGGTTCCCTGTGACTAAAACAAGGACAAGACTGTAGGGTGTGAGTGAGGTAATAGGAAGGTTCAGAGTGAGGCTGCTGTAAAGGTCCAGTTAATGTTTGATGGTACTTTGAGAAGTGTGGTTGGTGAAGAATTGGGAACTATGTGTGTATCCCAAATCACTTGGCTAATTTGGACTTTGTGGTGTCATGCACAGAATTACAAAGATTTCATTTAAAAGTATTAATTGGATTTATTTCAGGTACATGTGTCCAGCAATACCTCATGGATGGCTTGTGTTTAGTGGGACTTCTCAGGTCCCAGAACTTTCACATATTTTATCACTTTTGGAGTCAGTCTGCAAAATGGAGTAAGTGTTCCAGTGTACTGGAGTAAAGAAGTTGGTTTTATATACAGAGAATACCTCAAGAAACCACAGACCAAACACAAAAAAGCAGAATGGCCATCCCAAAGATTCTCATAAGAAAAAAGAGGGCCAGAATAGGAAATAGTTGATTACTAAACATGTCATTTTAGGATACTAGTTCTCTTTTTGTTTTGATACTGGGATTTGAACTGCCTCTATCATTTGAATCACACTTCCAGCTCAGGTTACAGCTTTATGTAGTGATTTACTTCATTATTATGTGGACAGAATGTGCCCTTTTTAGAAAATTAGGATAACACCAGATTTTCTCATTTTGAGGTTAAAGAAAAAGATGGATGTCAAATATGAATCCAAGTTTTCCGAAGTTTTAGCAGTTGAGTAGAGAAAGTTGGGTATAGGAAAAATTTTAGTGGAGATATGAAGATAATTGGAGTTTTGCCATTTAAGAGTGTGAATGTTTCAAGGAAGTATTAATAGAAACATGAAAAGCGCAGGTGTCCACACAGGTGTGAAACTCAGGAGAAAATTCCTGATGGAGGTATGCCAAAGGTGGCCATCAAAGTTTGCCCTAAGGTGTATCTGTGCTTCTGTGGATCCCAATAAGAACAGGAATCCTAATTATGAGTTAATTGTATGCTTACAAGCCTTGAATGGTTAGTCTGATCGTGGCTTCAAGTACTTGACCTGGGTGAAATAGAGCTCATCACTGAAATAGATACGTGAGACAAGAGGCCTTGGGCACGTTCTAGTAGTCAGTATGGTCTGGCTGGTTACCAGTACTTTCAAAGGATGTGGTCCATGAGGTGAAATCACAGACCTACAAGAACAGCTGCAACTTAGCACTGTAACCAGGTAGTGTTTTCATTGCTCAGGTACAAGCTTGGTAGAATTTTGTTATAACCCTTGACTTGTCTGAAAAGTTTCATGTTCCCTTTAAGCATAGGGGTCCAAGTTGTGAAGTTAGGGGTCCAGGAGAGCCAGTTGCCTATGATGTAAGGCGGTTGGGACAGGTTTGGAATGGAGGATAGCAGGTGAGGATGTGTGACTGGTGAGAGACATCAAGTACATCAGTAGTGGTGAGGGGTATGGGGGTCTGGCAATCAAAGACAGTTATTAGTGGCAAAGATTGATACAAGGAGCATAGACAAGGAAGCCCTCAGAGTAGTGTGGGGGTTGCCTCTGTCACTGGGCAAAACTGTGCTATTTGTGCAAAACACACTGAGGATACCATATGGTGAGGTGAATAGGGGAAGGCAGAAAAGTATCTCTGTTATGGTCATAGATCGTGGAAATAGTTGTGGGAGTGTGTGTGTGTGTGTGTGTGTGTGTGTGTGTGTGAGAAAAGTGTGGTTCGACAAGTGATGTCTACATGGATGGAGAATGGGAAATACTGGTCCTGTGGACTTGCTCTTCATGGCATGAAACTGAAAGGTGAGCCTAAATTTGGTTATCTCTGAGCAGATAACTTGTAAATTATCTGACATGAGTCCATGTAGTTCTGCCTGCCAGTCTCAGATGCTGAACAGTGTGTCCCTGCTCACCTGCATTAGTGCTGTTGGACAAAACACTGATCAGATGTAAAGAGTAGAGACTGAATGTCAGGAGCTTGGTGCCTGATATTGACTCTGAGGTGTTGAGGGTGGCACACAGGGTAAAAAGAGGATGGATGTAGGGGAAAGGGTTGGCTCAACCTGAAATGACTCCTAGGATAGAAACTGATCATAGATGTTCTGTTCTAACCATGCCAGGGCTCTGCAACCTTTGAGGATGTGAGCATTTCCTTTTCCCAGGAGGAATGGGAGTTCCTTAGTGCAGCTCAGTGGCACCTGTACATCCATGTGATGCTGGAGAACTTTGCACTTATAACCTCCATAGGTAAGTTGCCACACTGTGGTCTTTCCTCATCTTCTTTTTCCCAAAACCAACTTTGCCTCTTCACTGCTAGCTGCTGGTCTTGGTTAACATTCCACTATTTTCATGGGTATGTGGTGCACTTCTCTGAGCTGCTCTAACAACTGTTGTTGTAATGAGTACAAGTACAGATTTGGGAGGAAGATGTCTGTCACTCAGCTTCATAGGTGTCGTCTTGGTCACCTGCTCCCTGACTGGATGACTCTTGGGGTCCCTGCACCTTGTTCTTCTCCCTTCATCCTGACATTTCATTACTGTCTCTGTCTTGAGAATCACCAGGTATCATCACGATCAGTGTCCACATGACCCATGGGCTATTCTGCCAGAACTCCTTCCAGTCTTGTTTGTAATAGTGTTTTTCTCTCCTCTGGTTTCTTGTGTGCTGAGATGCCTAGGGCCTTTCCTGGTAGCTCACCAGCCCTGCCTCTATGGAGTTGGTAGTGTTCTTGTCCTAAAGTGTATAAGCACGGTGCTAGAAAAAGCATGCTTGGTACATCAATCAGATGGACATGGAAAGATGATCTCAGAAATGCTCAGTGCAATTGAGGGGCACCTGGTGGAGATCATGACATCTGGGCTGTTTTCCTATTAGATGAGGAAACTGTCTTATGGTTTTAGTGTACTTCCTGCAATGCACTGTGTACTAGCACTGTTCCACAACAGTGACCATTTTGAGATGTGATTATATTCTTAAATACTACCCAAATACAGTGGAGTTGTTTTGCCTGACATTGACTCAAGCAGTCTTTAATACAGCATGCACTTCTCACATACTGGCAAGTTTTTACTGAATAAGACTGTGTGGTGAATTTAGTAGGTTTCATAGATAATAGTACCATGAATGGCAGTGCCTGAGGCTGTTTGCCACTCCTGCCTGTCCTCTAGCTCATCTTCCTCTCATGTTTCTGGTAATGTTTACAAAATTCTACTGGATCTTAAGAGGCCTAGTTGTGTGAAGGAACCCCTTCTTCAGTTTGAGCCCTGCTTCCACATCCTGAAATGATTCTTACTGTGTGGGTGTGTACATTGAAGATACAGTGCATCCCTCCCACATGCAGTCTTGTGTTCATCCCCAGCACACCCAAAAAATTTAATAATGTTTTGGATATTTCCAATCTAATGGCTTGCCTCTGCTCCAACCTGTATGTTTCATCATCATTTCTCTGATTTTTAGGATGTCGACATAGAGTAAGTGATAAGGAGGCATCGATGCACAGTGTTTGTTTGGAAGAGGTGTCACACTTGATGACTCCAAAGGCAAGTCCATCCAACCTGAAGAATCACCCGTGTGACATCTGCGGCCTTTTCCTGAAAGGCATTTTGCACCTGACTGCTCCATTTGTGCAAAAACTGTACATGACTAGTTCACGTGCATGTCTTCCCCACAAGCAGTACACTATAGAGACCCCCTTGAAGAGGGACATGGATGGGACTTCATTTGAGAAGAACTGTGAATTACTTGTGTCAGGGAAATGGTTGAATTGTGATGACCTTTGGAAGGATTTCCCAGTTTTTTTTGACCTTCTGCTGCCCCACGTCATTCCTAATGGTGAGAGACAAAGCAGTGTTGGGTTTGAGGACACATTTCAACATGGCAAAAGTTATTACAAGTTGGTAAACTGCAGCAAAGCTTCCAGCCATAAAAATACCATGTTTTATAACCTGAGAGTCCACAATAGAAAAAATTTTTATGAGTACAGGAATTGGGACAAAAATTTCCATGATGAGTGCTCACTTGATCAACACCGGAGAGTCCAGAGTGGAGAAAGGCCTTATGAGTGTAGAGAATGTGGGAAATCTTTTAAACATAGAAAGTCCATTATTTTACACAAGAGAGTCCACACTGGAGAAAGGCCTTATGAGTGTAGAGAATGTGGAAAATCCTTTATACATAGAAATTCCTTTATTGTTCATCTGAGAGACCACACTGGAGAAAGGCCATATGAGTGTAGAGAATGTGGGAAATGCTTTAAGCAAAAAAATGGCCTTACTGTTCATCAAGGAGTCCATACTGAAGAAAGGCCTTATGAGTGTAGAGAATGTGGGAAATGCTTTAAACGAAAAGGTGCCCTTGCTGTACACCAGGGAGTCCACACAGGAGAAAGACCTTATGAGTGTAGAGAATGTGGGAAATCCTTTAAGCGAAAATATGCCCTTACTCTACACCAGGGACTCCACATGGAACAAAGGCCTTATGAGTATACAGAACGTGGAATATTCTGTATACAAAGTGATACACTTAAAGAACATAAGAAATTTCACACTGACAAAAGGCCTTATGAGTGTACAGAATGTGGAAAGTCCTATAACAGAAGAAGTTGCCTTATGATACACCACCGAATTCACACTGGAGAAAGGCCATATGTGTGTAGAGAATGTGGGAAATCCTTTAGATCTGCTCATTGTGTTACTGATCACCAGAAAATCCACACTGAAGAAAGACCCTATGAGTGTGAAGAATGTGGGAAATCCTTTAAGAGAAAAAATGACCTTATTGTACACCAGCGAGGCCACACTGGAGAAAAGCCTTATGAGTGTAGAGAATGTGGGAAATCATTTAAACATAGAAAGTCCCTTATTATACACCAGAGGGGCCACACTGGAGAAAGGCCATATGAGTGTAGAGAATGTGGGCAATCCTTTAAGCTAAGATATGCCCTTACTGTACACCAGAGAGGCCACACTGCAGAAAGGCCTTAGGAGTTTGTACATTTGGTGAGCATTACAAGAGTTGTTCTTCATGTTCTGGACTCTTCAAGGCCTTGGCCAGAAGGAAATCATTTCTGCACTATTTTAGAGATGCCATTTACTTCTACCACCATGAACTTCAGGGGAAAAAACAAAACATAACAAAAAACTACCATGACATGCTTAGGTAAGGAAGATATGTGTGTTTCTTCTGTTGCAAATCCTTTGAGCAACTTTATTTGGTTTGATGTGTCATCTTGCTATGTTACAATATCTGTATGACCAAATGTACTCAGTTCTGATTAACTAGAGGCTTACAAGGAGGGCTTAGCTTCTTGGACAATTTTGGTGTCTTATAATACTTGTAGTTGGTATTTTTACCATCAAGTCTCTAATTGGTAACTGCCTGAGATTGCTAGGGTGCAGTAATAAAGGCACTATTTTTTGCATCTACCTTTAATTTTGGCTGTTCTGTTAACTGAATTAGGTCATATTACATAGAAATCATCTCTATGTATGTGAGGTGATGAACAGTTGTTTGGAACCCTCAAATATTTTTACCTCAGTAGGCAGTGTGTAATGGCTGATGGTAGTTTCTGATAAAGGTTTTGGATAATGTGGATGATGGTCAAAGACCACCCCTAAAAGAAAAGGACCTTTTCTCTCCTAATTTGTGACCTGGAAGCTTTCATACTTTATGAGGTTATAGGTCATCTGAGAAGTGGTCACTTTTTAGGCCAGGGTTTATTGTGTCTGAGTAGTATGAATTTAGGCATTATGTTTTACATCAGATGTCACATAATCCCAAGCAATCTGAAAAACATCATTTCTCAAGATTATAGAAAGATCTTTATAGTCTATGGTTCATAACTCCACCAACTAATAATAGTACAACTCTGCAGACCAAGCCATGTGCACATGGGCCTTAGGAGGACATTATGGAAGTAACTTAATATTACCAAGCATGAGAATGCAAATGGTGTACTTAACGTGGGATTGATGAACACTGCAAATACTTTTTATAGAGCTAGCATGAAATGCTCTCTGGCAGTGTGGTACAGGAATTGAACCTGGATTTGAGAGCATGTTAATATCCTTACAGTTCACACTTATTACTTTGGAACATGTGACATTTCACCTGTTAGGACCCAGTTTCCTTAGCTATGTGATATAAATAATAAAATAATGACTTCATTGTGTTATTGTATGGGCAGAGGTGGAATAGTATCTGCAGAGATGGACAAACTTTCTAAATAGGTTCTAAGCTGACATCTAATGCAAAGTAAATGAGTATTAAGATGTTTCACCATGAACCTTGTCAGGTACAAACTGAAAATATGTTGTGAACTCCTTTATGAAGAGCATGTAAAGCTACCCCTACTTGATTTCTTCATATCTGACAGTGTAGACTTCATGCCCAAATTGTACAAGGGGGCACTGTGGGTCACATATATTACTAAAGGGAAAATTTCATAAAGAATATGTAACAATTGTAAGTAAATCTGTACCAAAAGTTGATGCATCCAACTTCCTAAAATAAATGCTACTGGGCATAAAGGAACAGATAATAGCAGGTAGAATAATAATGTCTGACTTCAGTATCATGCTTTTCATTACATTGATCATAAAAAGAAACAAATCAAATTGGAAATTTCAGATTTAGAGTTCTCCATTGATCAAAAGAATTTAACAGACACCCACAAGATAGTCAATTAGGCAGCTGCAGATTACCCATTCTTCCCAGCAGCCTCCTCCAAAGCAGATCATATGTTAGACCCTAAAGCAATATTTAACAAAAACAAAATTAAAATAAATTCTGATTCTTATCAGCCTATAATGGAATGAACTTAAAAACCAATAACAAGAGAACCTATGCAAATATATTGAATTCTTCCTTTGAGGAGACTGAGAATCTTCTGGCCCCCAGACTGGTAGTTTGAATGGAATAATAGACAGAAGCACTTACTTTTGGAAACCCACGTGTGATCCAGATGGCACCTCTAAGAGGACAGTGAGGAAGGGAAAAGTCAGAGCCGTGAAGGATCAGGGAGGTTAGCAGTATTAGATTCCCTTGGAAAGAGTGTGGCATCTTGGAGCAGATGGCAGGGAACTGTGAGACTGTATACATACAGAGACTGAGCATTGATTCCCTAAAGCTGTCTCCATCTTCTGTGCCAAGGCCAAGTGCCTATCTCAGGAGTTAAACGCAGGCTTCCTGCAGGGTGGTCTGTCCTGCCTTGGGCTTCAGAGATGAGGAGGACCCAGCTCGCTGAGAGTCAGTCCCTTCTGCAGACCCAGGCCTGCTTGAGACCTCCAGGAGCTGCAGCTCTGGGCACCAACCCTCTGGCCTCCCGCAGAGGCATCCCTGGCAGACCTCTGTGTACACAGTGGGATGCAAGGTGTAAAACCTTGCAGTCTTAAAGAAATCACATAAGCAGGGATTTAGAAATGAAGAGGTGTCAGCTAACACGTGACGCCATGGGTGAAAGGTAAGGGTGCCATTTTCCTGTGTCCCACCACAGGTAGGTTCAAGGTGATGCTGGTCTAAAGTACATCTAGTATCTGCCATTGAACTGTTTGAACTACCTTTCCCAGAATGCATGGTCTTCAACTGAAAGAGGCTGAACCGATGAGCTATCAGAACAGCCATTTCTGGGTTAGCATCATCTGACTGGGGTGGGACTTCCGGCCTCATTCTTGCAGTGCTCATTGTGTCTTGAACTGGACTCTGTGCTGCTATGGTTACTGGAAAACCATGCAATCAGGATCAAGGACATGCAGTGTGAGGGCAAAGCTGTGGCAGGGTTGGGTTGTCCCCAGCACTCAGTGGCTTCTTGGAGGAACATCTGTTGTGATGACCTTGCCCAGGTGCTAATCAACAAGCAGCAACTTGGATCAGGTAAGTGCCTCGTTTTTCTGCGAAACCTCCCTCAGCCCATCTGAGTGGTAGAACCTGATTTGCAGCTTCTGATTGAGCCACAATATTCTTTGTGTCCAGGTGTCTGGGGGACATAAGTACATCTTTCTGCACTCAGTGCTTGACTACTGACCTAAGCACCCTCTCCCCCCCACCCACCCAGGTATTGGGACATTGAACTGTGGGCTTCATGCTGCAAGGCAGGCTTTCTTGAGATAGGTCTCCAGCCCATGGAGTCCTGATTTCTTAAGCTGCTAATGAAGTTGGGGGAGGTTCCTCCACCCCTAATGCCACTCCCAACTGATGGTTGCACTGATCACTGTGTTGTTCTGCACTGGAACATGGACAGACAGATATCATCTAAACTCAGAGCCCTGCATCCAAACTCAGTGTTATCTCATACTCATGAGAAGGAGATAACTGGGTGTTAAGCTCCTACCCCTGGGTGTAGGTGATGGGCACCATAAGCAAGATGGGCATGCAGGGCTGTGGAAGCATGGGGACAGGACAATCTGGTAGGGTTGTGGTTATGGTGCCATTGGTGATGCAAATGTGTTGATGCTGATGTCTGGGTGTAACTGAGCAGTGTGATGCTGAGCCAAGACCTTTGGTTTTTCGCTGTACCTCAGTCTCACCAATTTTGTGGTGAACATTGGTATAACTTGGGCCTTTTAGTAAGGCAGTTAGGCATGTTTATGTCAAGTTGTCATTAGAAATGGTGAATTGGACTAACAGAGGAGGGCCACTCAAGCTAGTCTCAGCCTGAGAATTACTGGAGAAAGTCTGTTACTAGGGAGGGGACATGGGTAGCACTATAGATGAATTAGGGCCAAGGATGTTTGAGATCCATATGTGGTTCTTGAAGGCTAAGGTTGAAGCAAAGACAGAGTCAGACTATGGCAGGAAGTCAGGGAAGGAGAAGAGAGATTAATGAGTGCTACAGTAAAACAAAGAAAAACCAGAGCTGGGGAATGTTTCCTGAAGACCAGAGAAAGGTAACCTCACCTCAGAGGTTAAAGCAGCCAATGAAATAACATGTGATTATGTTTGGGACAAGATTTTACCCCCATCCCATTTCTGTAACCTGTTCTAAATGGTATATAAGGAAAACCCCCTTTGTTCTCAGCGCTCAGCCTTTGGACTCAAGTGTGCTGAATTGCTGCTGGCTTGCTTGATAAACTTGCTTCCCTTTGCAACTTTGGTGCCCTCTCTGTCTGAGCCCTCCTGCAACATTTCTGGGGATCATCCATGATTTGGAGGGTTATGTTTTCACATCCTTCTCACTGGCTCAGTATCCCAGGCCCGCTGGAATGGCCACCCCTGCCAGGCACCACCAAACCCTGTTGATCCAAGGGAGGGAGCCTCTCTCCTGGCAAGCTGAGGAGGTGAGTTCTGGTTGCACAAAGGAACTTGGAAAGGCTTGGGAAGCAATGTGGGAGCCCTGTTCATCAGGTTGGTAAGAACCCAGATTCAAATTCAGGCCTGCCTCAGGAGGCAGAAGGGGAGTCTGATCAACTCCCGAAGACACCCTAGTAACTGCCTTTGTGGGGTAAAACCGTGTCTTTGAGGTTCAGGAAGCGGGGTGGAAGTACTGTGCTGTGTGAGGGTGTGTGAAAGTGCTAGCTTGAGTTGTAGCCTGTTTACAAAGCGACTGGAGTCCCTGATCCATGGGTCCATGGCAAATTCATATGGTCTAGGGTGAGCCCTCACAGGGCCTCCATCAGGGCCTTATATGGACTCACTACAGCCAAGAGATGCCTAAATCCCCACAAAGGGAGTGGCCTGAGATGGATGAAGCAAGTAGTGTTATTTGTTTTCCCCTGTGTGTCAGAGAGGAGGACCCCTTACCTCCTCTCCACAGTCCTCATTCCTTCTGTTTTTGTCTTTGTCTTGAAGTTTGGCAAATGGGAGGAATGGGAGGAGGTCAGAGTTAGAACACCCTCCTAGAACTTTAAGAGGGGATTTAATGGAGATTACAGGGTTAAGCTGATGTTCTGCAAAATAGACTGGCCTGCTTTTGGTGTAGGATGGCCCTTATAGGGGTCATTAGATAAGATCATAGTAGTAGAATTTTTAAAGAGGTTGTTGGGGAATTGATTGCTGGCAGGATACAGTCCTCAGGTGGCCCACGTGGCTAAAGCCCCACCTAGTGAAAGCATGTAGGGTTATGGTAGTCAGGGCAGCAGCAGCTTCCAAGTACAGGGAAAAATGTAAAAATCCAGAGAAACCCATATTAGTGGGGTCCCCCAAGGAGTCCCCATCCTCTTATGTGCCACTGTGCAGATTAGAGAATTTCTAGGAGCTTCATGTTTCTGCTGGATCTGGATCCCCAATTACTCTCTCTTGGCAAAACCCACTTATGAAGCCACAAAAGTGGGAGAACAGAAGCTGATGATCTGGGGAGAGAAACAAAAAAAGGCCTTTAAAGAAATTAAGAGAGCACTCACAAATGCCCCTGCTCTGGGCTTGCCAGATATGATAAAGCCCTTCTTCTTATATGTACATAAAAGACTAGGGACAGATGTAGGAGTTTTAACCCAACTGCTAGATTCCTGGCACAGCCCGGTGACCTATTTATCAAGGCACCTTGATACAGTTTCCCAAAGCTGCCTGCCCTGCCTGTGCACCCAGGCTGCCACTTCTCTCTTGGTGACTGAAGCAAACAAACTTACTTTGGGACAAGAATTCACAATTCAAGTTTCCACTCTGCTTTGACTCTCATGGAATATAAAGAAAATTATTGATTGACAAACTCCTGAATGGTCAAGTATTAAAGCATGTTATGTAAAAACCTGTGTGTACAGTTAGAAGTTGTTAAGATGAGGTTTTCTCTAGCCAGCCAGACTTGACCAACCAGCACTGGGAAGCTCATTAACCATACCCAGTTTAATGACCCCAACAAACCTGTGTCTGAAATAGCTAAAAACATCAGGCCTTAGGGCAACTGTGGAGGGGCTAACGTGAAAAAGGACCTATAGGTTAAATGACAAGTATATATGCTCAAAAGGTGACAGTGGCACATCAGGTTGTGCATACTATGAACAACTCTACTACCCTTATTGGGGTTGTGAAAGGTGGACAACTTGGCAAAAAGGGGAGGTCCCTTCCTCACGTAAAATTTTCAACCTTAAAGAAACAGGCTAAAAATTTTTTAAAAAGAAAGTTTGACATTTTAATATACAAAAAAGAAACAGTCCCAGGTACTTTGCTGCATTTTCAACTCATCATGATCACTCACGAGAGCTTCTCATAGCATGCCTTTTACTCCTTTTATGAGGAGATACAAAATGAGTCTCCCATTTTAGTTACAACCAAAAACCTGTTCCTCTCACTAGGTGATTGATTCCATACACAAACTCTAAATGTAACTTCATGTTATGTTTGTGAGGAAATGAATATGGGAGTCCACTGGCCATGGGAGGTGAAAGAACTAAACTCACAAGAGCCCTTTAATGAAACCACTCTCCCTAGCCTCAGGAGAGCGTTTGGCTCTTAGAAACCTCTATTATTGGGAATTACTATAGCTCCCATCCAAAAGGCCAATTCTCCACCCCAGTAGGGGACTTGATCTACTTGGGACAAAAGTTTTAAATGACTCTACTCAGGAGACTGAATGGTGGAGGGTGGAAGCCCAGTCACACAGAGCCCCAACCTCATATGCTGGCTAACTTCCCTACAATGGCCTGGAATAATCTCAGTCTGAGTAGCTACTGTTTACAGATCAAGATGAGAAAAAAGGTAATTAAAAAGATTACTGAAAAGATGTAAAAAAGCTTCTCCATGTCCCTGTGCATATCTGGAAGGGATGGAGCCCCAATGATCTATTAGGGGGCTAGTTCTCAACCATAGGTGGGTTCCAGAACTTAATAGAGACAACATTCCTTATCTTAAGAGCATGCCTGATATTACCCTGCCTAATCCACCTACTGCAGTCTTTCAAGAACATGAAAGCCACTATAAAAAAGAAAGACAGCTACTCATGTAATGGTGCTAGGAAAATATAAACCCCTAGATCAAGTTGATGCTCTTTGACCCAGAAGTGGGTCGGTCTGAGCATCAAAGAGGGGAATATGGGAGGAAGTCAGGGAGGGGGAATGGAGATTAATGAGTGCTACAGTAAAACAAAGGAAAACCAGAGTTGGGGAATGTCACCTGGAGACCAGAGAAGGGTCACCTCACCCAGAGGTTAAAGTAGCCAATGAAATAGCATGTGATTATGTACGGGATAAGCTGTACTGCCCCTCCATTTCTGTAATCTGCTCAAAATGGCACACACAGAAAGCCCCCTTTGTTCTCAGGGCTCAGCCTTTGCACTTGGGTCTGCTGAATCGCTGCCAACTTGTTTAATAAACTTGCTTCCCGAAGCTTTGGTGCCCTCTCTGTCTGAGCTCTCCTGCAACTAGACAAAGAGACTTCTAGGGCACTATGAGCAGCTGCTTGTGGCAGTGAGGATTGGCAGTGGACTGGGATAATTTTGGATCATATTTCCATTTTGTATGTACTGTGGTATCGTGGTGCTGCATAATTACATGTTGGAATGATGGAGAGGAGGGGATGAATAAGTGAGGCAGTGAACTTGTATCCTCGGAGAGAAGGTGATTGCAGATTAAACATCCCAGCAGGGGCAGCTGTGTCTTTCCACAGCATGTCGGTCGGCTAACTCTCCTCTGATGTATAATCACTAGATTGCAGTCCCTTATGAGCAGGCTTGAAGTGTTCTAACTCTCCACACAGCTTTCATGGCAGCATTCTCTGCTGGTGGAGCCTCAGGGGGAGGGTGGTGCTGCCTGCATGAAAAAAAGAAAACATTGAAATAATTTCACGATTCTTACCTGGTTATAGTGTATGAAATTAAAGCCAATAGCAAGAGAAACTATATGCTTACAGAATGAACACATAATTGTAGAAATGATAATTGAAGAAATGAGGAAATTAAAAACTGGCAGAATGAAATGAAAAGAAAACATGAAATTGAACAAAACCAAAATTAAAGAACAATCAATATGAGTTTCAACCTGGAAAAAAAGCAGTAGAAACACAAGAATCATTAAACACCTCTCAATCATAACCCTAAATGGAAATGGATTTAACTCACCAGTCAAAAGACACAAGTTGTCAGATTGGATTAAAAAGCAAGATCCAACAATCTGTTATCTGTAAGAACCATACCTCACAACCAAAGACAAACTAAGAGTAAATGGTTGAGAACATTTACCAGTTCTGCATTTCCACTAGCAGAATATTGATCTGTTAACTCCACATTGATCCATAACTATGACATAGTAGTAATTCATGAGCAAGCCTCAAGTTTTTAACTCACCCCAAGGCCTACATGATGGCCTTGCCTGCTGGTGGAGGAGCCTCAGTGGGAAGGTGGAGCTGCGTTTCTGAATCCGTACCTGTAAACCTTTGGAAGCCCTGAAACTGAGCCAAAGGTGACAATCTCAGGAGTAGCCTGGATGGCAAGACCTCCACCTGGCCTGATTCATGTCCAACTCTGCTCCAGAAAGGACAGTGCACACCAGAGGTATGGTACCCAGCATGATGTTGTCCCTTTGTGATTGTACCAATTAGCTTCCTGAAAAGGGTCTTTCTCATGATTGTATGGCTTGTTCTAGGTTGGCCTTCTGATGTCCCAGTACTTTAAGAAATTTTAGCAGATTTGGGGTCAGATTGATAAGCAGATTTTTTGGAACTATGTCTACCAAGATGTGGCATGAGGGTAAGTTCCCACAGGGGAGGATATCTGCACCACACAGCAGTAGTAGAGTGTCCTGGTCCTCCTGTAGTGTCTCCTTAGAGCTGCCATGCTGAGGGACTTGGCAGTCCCCAATGCCACAATCAGCCTTACAACCTAGTCTAAAAGCCTTCCTTCCTGACTCTCTTCTTGCTTCATCCTCAGGCTCCAAGAGCCACCAATGGATCTGAAAACATCCTTGGTCCTATACCACCCATTGTGCCATTCGTGTCCGCTCTCTAGTTACAGACTTTGTCCCACCAATAATTCTCATTCTGTGTCTAGCCTGAGTGGTCTTCCTCTTCAGACTCATTCACAGTATGAAGGATATGCTGGTCCCTCCCTCACCCTGATCTTACACACTGTCTCGGGATTATGTCATATTCCTCTGCTACTATTTCAGCATTTGGGTCTAGGAACCATGAAAAACCCTCAGTCCAAGGTTCTAGTTCCAGTCACACTGTGTAAGGCACAGTGGCTTGAATTGCTTGCAATTAATAGAATGAGGGGTAAAAGGTTATCCCAGGCACAGATGTCAGAATGTAAATGCAGGGAGGTGAGGCTGAACTATTTCTGGGGACCACAAGATATTTTTCTCATTGGAACTGAGAATGTGGGTGTGGCAGATGGGCCTGGAATGATTGTAGACAGTGAAGATTTTATTGTGGAGATGATGGGAGAAAGGTAAGGTTGTCACAGAGGAGGAAGGGGATCTGTCCCAGGTCTTAGCAGGTCAACAGACTGTGGGGTATGAATGTGGTTACAGGAAGTTTAAGTCAGAGTCTGCTGCAAAGGTCCAGGTAATGTTTGATGGTGAATTGAGTAGTGTGGTTGGTGAAGATTTGGGAAATGTGTATGAATCCTGGATCTCTTGATGAATTAGGCTTTTCTGGTGTCAGAGGACAAAGATTTTAATGGATTTATTTTAGGTTCTAGTGTCCAAAAACACTTCATTCTCTCAAATAGATTAAGTGTACCACCTGACTGGCTAAAGTTACTGGTTTTATATACAGACAGAAGCTAAAGAAAACAGAGCCAGATGTTGGTTGGTCACACCTGTAATCTTAGCTCCTCAAGAAGGAGATATATGGAAGATTGCCTTTCGAATCCAGCCCAGATAAATAGTTCAAGAGACATTATCTCAAAAAATACCCTATCAAAAAAGGGATGGTGGAATGGCTCAAGTGATAGAGCACTTGCCTAGCAAGCATGAGGCCCTGAGTTCAAACACCAGTACCTTGAAGAAAAGAGCTGAGACAAAAATGCAGGTTGGCTATTCCTAAATTGCTTTCCTTGTAAGATGAATAGAGAGAACAGTGCCTGATTAGTTAACATAAGGTTATTTCAGGTTACTTTTTTTTCCTTGGTGTTACTGGGGTCCTCTATCATTTGAACCACAAGTCTAGCTTAGGTTATTTCTTTATGTAAGGATTTAGTTCATTATCATGTCACCAGAAAATGGTGTTTTGGGAAATTGGACTAACACCTGATTTTCTAATTTTGAGGGTGAAGAAACAGGTGGACATCAGGGGTGACTCTAAGTTTTCTGGGTTTTAGCAGTTGAGAAGAGAAAGTCGGTTGTAAGAACAGTTTTAGTGTAGCTATGTAGCCATTGGATTTTCACCATCCTAATAGTATGAATCAATAATATAATTTTTAAAAAGAGTGTGAATGTTTCAAAGAAACATTTAAAAAAACATGAACAGGGCAGATGTCTGTGCAGGTGTAGAACTCTGGAGAAAATTCCTGATGGAGACATGCAAAGATAGTAGCTTGTGTCTGCCTTGGGGTCTATCTGTGCTGTGTGGATTGCAATAAGAAGAGGATTCCTAATCATACAATGATTGTGCTCTTAACAGCCTTGAAAGGTTATGTAGGTCTGGATTTCAAGTGCAGCACTGTGATGGGGGCTGGTGCCCATCACAAAAGCAGCTATATGCATGAAGAGGCCATGGGTATGTCCTAATAGTCAAGATGCTCTTAAAGGTTACCAGTACTTTCAAAGGAAGAGATCCATGAGCTGGAATCAGAGGCCTACAATAACTGCTTGGAGTTGGCACTTCAACCACAGATAGTCCCTTTATTCACTCAGCTTTTGGCTTGGTAGAATTATCTTATAACCTTTGAGATGTCTGAGAAGTTACAGATTACATAATTATATGGGTACAAATTGTCACCTAGGGTAGCCACTGGCCTATGGTGGAAGGCAAGTGGCACAGGGTTTAGAATGGAGGATAGCAGGTGAGGATGTTATGACTGGTGAGACACATCAAGTACACCATTAGTGATGAGGGCCATGGGAGTCTGAGAATCAAATACAGTTCTCAGTGGCAAAGCTTGATGCAAGGAGCACAGGCATTGTAGCCTTCAGAGTAGTGTGTGGTTGTCTCTGACAGTGGGCACAAGTGTGTGTCCTATTTGTGACACCCACACTGTGGATACTATATGCCTACGTGAATAGGGAGGGCAGAGAAGTACCTCTGTTTATGGTGTTAGAGGGAGGAAATTGCTGGGGGAATGTGTTTGAGAGAGCTGTGGTCCAAAACGTGATGTGTACCTGGAGGGACCATGTGGGATGCTGGTACTATGAACTTGCTCTTAGTTTCACAAAGCTGAAAGGTGAGTCCTCATTAGGTTATCACTGAGCAGTAATATCTGGAGATACTTTTGCAGTTGACCGATTTGAGTGGATACTGCCTGATGTGCCAGTTTCAGAAGTTAGATTGTATCTCCCTCCTCAACTATATTAGTGCTGTTGGAGGACACATTGATCAAAATGCATGGAGGAGAGTGTGCCTCAGGAGCACTGCCATCTGGTGTCATCTCTGAGATGGTGAGGGTGGTACATGGGCTAACAGAGGATGGATGTAGGGAATGGGTTGGGCCACTTCCAGGAGAGAAGCTGATCATAGATGTTCTGTTCTAACCATGGCAGAGGTGTATGACCTTCGAGATGTAGTCATTTCCGTCTCCCAGGAAGAATGGGAATTTCTTAGTACAGCTCAGAGGTGCCTTTACCTCCATGTGATGCTGGAGAAGTTGCACTTACAACCTCCATAGATCAAGTAATTACATTCATCCTCACTCTGGTCTTTGCTCCACCTTCTTTTCCCCAGAAGCAACTCTGCCTCTTCACTATTGGTGGTTGAGCTCTGCTAACTCACCCACTTTTTTCTGTGTGTGTTGTGGTTGCTACAGCTGAGCTCTGTGCTCTTTCCTGAGTAGACCTAACAGCTGGTACTATAATGAGTTCAACTTATAGATTTGGGAGGAACATCTGCGGCAGTCATCTTAATCAGGTCACCTGCCTCACGCTTGTGTGACTGCTTAGTTCTATATGACTACTTCTGCCTCCTTTTCCTAACATTTCATACAGCTGTCTAAGGATCACCAGGGATTGTCATCCTCAATGTCCACTTGGCCCATGAGCTATTCTGTAGACCTCCTTTTTGTCTTCTTTGTAATATTGTTGATCTTTCCTCTGGTCCCTTGTGTACTGAGTATCCCCTGACCTCTGCTCACCTGTCCATCTCTCTGTATTAGTTGGTTTGTGTTCCTGTCTTAAACTGTGCAAATGGGGTGCTAGAAATGTCCTGGTTGCTACACCAGACAAACATGGAAAGATGATCTCAGAAATGCTGAGTCCAGTTGAGCAGCTGGTGGAGGTCATGACCCCTGGTCTGGTTTCCTTTCAGATGAAGAAATTGGCTATGTCTTTAGTGTCCTAGCTGCAATCCACTGCTCCCTCTGGAACATTCTGAAACATTGACCCACATCTAATAATATTTGAGTTGTGAATATATACTTAAATATTGCCCAAAAGCAGCTTGAGTTGTTTTCCTGGACCTGGACTCAGGCAGTCTTTTTATTTTATTTTGTAACATATTATAAAGTTGTACCATGGATACATTATGAGACTTAGTTAGATTTACCTGCTCCATTGTTCTCCTTTTTCTTAGAGCAGCTTTCAGTAAGTCTCATTGTTCCATTTTCATGCATGATCAGTCTTTTTTAAAAAAATTATTATTATATTGCTGTACTGGGGGCATTTTGTGATATTTACAAAACTGCTTTCTCTGGCAATCTGTTATACAGCATCTTTTTCTCACCAGCTTGCAAGTTCTTTTTTCTTATTTTTTTAGTAGTGGGGCTTGAACTCAGGACCTACATCTTATCCCACTCTGCCATCCCTTTTCTGTGATGGATTTTTTCAAGATAGGGTCTTTTAAACTATTTGCCTGGGCAGGCTTTGAACTGTGATCCTCCTGATCTCTTCCTCCTGATTAGCTAGGATTATAGTCATGAGCCACAGGTACCCATCACCTGGCAAGTTTGTACTGAGTAAGATAGTGTGGTGAATTTGGGAGATTTCATGGATAATAGTAGTACGAAGTTTGCAGTGCTTGAAGGCTGTTCATCACTTTTCCATGTCCTCCAGCTCATCCTTGTGTCCTGTGTATTTTTATGTTTGCAAGATTTTCCTCTATAGCCCAGTTCTATGAAGTAACCCCCCTTCTGTAAATTGAGCCCTGTTTTGACATCATGGCAACATTCTTATGGTGCGGGGGGTGTCTAGATCAGCAATACAGTGTGTGCCTAACATGTGCAAGTGTTAGGTTGATCAGAAGCACCTAGAAAATAAAAATAATATGAACCTTTTAGTATTTAAGGAAGTACATGCCCTCATGGTATACTAGAGAGTACACGCTAGATCAAGGTCTTGAGTGTAAGCAAGGTGGCAGGTCATTTAGGCAAAGAGTTGACATTGCTGTACACCAGAATGTCCACTCTGGAAAATGGCCTTATGGGAACGAAAAAAGTGGGAAAGCCTTTGTACCCAAACTAAGTATTCATCCCCAGATACTTCACAGTGAGGAAAAGCCTATGATTCTGATTGGTATGACAAGTATTTAGTCAAAGATCTTTTCCTTTGTACACACAAAAGTGTTCGCACATGCAAATGGCCTTATGAATGCAGCAACTGTGGGAAATATTTCACACCACATGCATCACGTTCATCACTAAAAGTATCACACCACACACAACCCCGATAATGGTAGCAAATAAGGTCCAACCTTATTTAGCAGGAGAAAGTCCCTGCTTGTGAACAGCTTTGGACCTGAAGGGAATGTGGTTTTTGTTCAGCATATCCATACTAGAGAGTGTTAGGGATCCATGTCTCTGAACTACCTCACATTGCTCTGGTTTGTGCATCAGTAAAGGCCTTTTTTTGCTTCCCTTCTTAATCTTCTTTGTTCTTTATACTGTGTTGGGTCACATTATATAGAATTACCCTGTTATGTGCATGAGGTGATGGACATTTTTTGGCACCCTCACTCATATATGCCTCAGTGGGCATGGTACAATGATAATTTCAGTTACAGTTTTTGCCTAATGTGGATGGCTGCCAAGGACCTCACTTGAAAGTACATGATACTTTCTGGTACTAAATGCAAATTTTCATAAGGGAGGTATAACAATTGTAAATATATAATGCACCAAAAGTTGATATACTCAATTTTCTAAAATAAAAACTATTGCACATAAAATAACAGATAGTAACAGATAAAATAATGACTAACATCAATACCACATTCACATGCAAAGATCAATCAAACAAACAAATCTAAAAGGAAACTTCAGATTTAGACTGCTGCATAGATCAACTGGACTTAACAGACATCTACAAGATATTCCACTTGACGGCTGCAGATTACCCATTCTTCCCAGCAGCCTCCTCCGAAACAGAGCACATTTTGTACCATAAAGCAAGATTTAACAAATACAAAGTATAGAAATAATTTTTTGATTCTTAAGAGTATAATGGAATGAAATTAAAAACCAATAGCAAGAGAAATATATAACATAGATTGGACAATGCATATTTGATTGATCAGTGTATAATTGAAGAATCCAGGGATAATAAAAAATTGCCACAATCAAATGAAATGAAAACACTACATACCAATACTTTTGGATATAGCAAACAATTCTAAAAAAGAAATTTAAAGCCATTAATCCCAACAGTAAAAATTCAGCAAGGTCTCAAGTAACCTAATGATGCAGCTTAAGGTCTTTGAAAAAGAAGAATAAAAGAAATGGCAAATAAGTAAATGGAAAAAATACGAAAGATCAGGACAGAAATTAAAGAAAGTGAGTCTAAAGGAACCACAAAAAGGAAAACAGATAATTGTTTATAAAGACAAAACAAGATTGAAATGCCTAGCCAAAGTAACCTTCTTCCAAAAAAGAGGAGACCAAAATTAATAAAATTTAATGTGAAATGGGTTATTATATCAGATACTAATGAAATACAGAGAATTATTACAGATATATTGAAAACATATTCCAATAAATCAGAGAATCAGGAAAGCATGTTTTCTTTCACACGTGGAAGATAGATCCAAACATAAACATATACAAAAAAATAAGCATGATCATATAAAAACTCAGATGTAGAACATAATTGTAACAGTGGAACTACTCTATGGAACTTGGCAAAAGAGGAAAAGGAAAAAAGGATGACAGAACATCAGTAATATTATGAGACATAAGAAGGGAAGGTAGAGGATGTAAGGATATGTATTGAAAACCTGTTGAAAAATGGGTGGTGGGAGGTAAAGAGGTAAAGCAGAGTATCCAAAAGGATTAAACAGAACAAAGTAAAGCATACCCACACTAGGCATACATCAAGATACTCCTTTGAACGTCAACTTAAACATTCATAATGAAAACCAGGATGTGTGTGTGTGTGTGTGTGTGTGTGTGTGTGTGTGTGTGTGTGTGTGTGGTGGGGGGAAGGTTACTAGTGTTAGGGGAGAGGGTGAAGGAAGGAGATTAAGGTGATGATATATGGTTGATGGACTTCATATACATATAAAAACAGAAATAAAAAAACATGTTGCAATTGCTTTAAGTGGGCTGGGGAGGGAAATGAGGGAGAGAGATGATGGGGGCAACGTAAATAATGTACTATATGAGCCTAATTGGAATTGTCACTATGAATCCCCACCTGTATAGTGAATATAACCTAGTGAAAATTTTATAATAAAAAGAAAGCAAATAGATAAATTTCTAGATACACTACCAGCCAAAATTGAACAAAGAGGATATAAACAACCTAAATATATCTGTAATTTCTAATGAGATGAGGCAGTAATAGTCTCCTCATGAACAAGAGCCTAAGACTAGGCAGATTCCCTGCTGATTTCTACCAGGCTTTTAAAGAACAAGAATGCTCCCTAAACTATTCCATAAAAAAGGAAGGAATGCTGCCAAGCTAATCATAAGAAGCCAGGATTTCCCTGATATGAAAACTGCATAAGGACTAAAGAAACAAGGACAAAAAACTATAGACCAATTTGTTTGATGCTTACAGATGCAAATATCCTTAAGAAATACTTGGAAACCAAATACAACAATACATTAAAAACATGATATGATACATCACAGAATGTAAACTAGTACAACCACTATGAAAATCATGGGGTTTCCTCAAAATACTAAAAATAGACTTACCTTAAGACTCCACCACCCACTCAGGGCACATATCCAAGGTGAATCAATATACAAGGCAGACACCTGAATGCCCATGTTTATTGCAGCACTCTTCAGAATAGCTAAACTGTTAAAACAGCCAATGTGCCCTCCAACTGATGATGGATAAAGAAAATATATACCTAAAAGGGTGACCTGGTAATAATGAGCATGATTGTAAATGGGGGACTGTGCAAGGGAGTAAGCAGGAGGAAGGTAGGAGAAAGGAAAGGAAATGGAGGTCTGAAGAGGATTGAAGTACACTACACATATACATATGAAGACATAATGAAAAACACCATAAACTTTGAAAAATGGGGGAAGAGGGATTGGGAAATATAATGATGGGGGTGACTTGTTCAAAGTACACTATATGCTGATATGGAACTATCACAGTTATATTACGCTAATACAAAATAAAAAATTTAACAAAGTAGAAATACAGTATCTTTGAAAGTTGAAAGAATCCATTTGTTACAGGAGCTTCATTAAATGAAATAGAAAGAGAAAAAGAAAACATTGTACCATTAAACAAGTTGGATTGAATCAAGGTATGCAAGCATGAGTCAATATATATAAACCAACAAATGTTATGTTGCATATGAATAAAATCAAGGATAAAAAAATCACATGATCATCTCATTATATGCAGAAAAATCTTTTGATAAATTGAACAACTCATCATAATAAAAGCCCTGACAGAACTAATTAAAAAGCACTGTAACTCAACATAATCTCACAAACCTAAATCCAACATTAACTGGAAAAACTGAAATCATGTTCTCTAAAGTGAGAATAAGACTAGGGTGTCCAGTCTGTCTTACTAAATATAGTGCTTGAATTCTTAGCCAGAGCAGTAAAGCATGACAAGAAATGAAAGAAATACAAACAAGAAAGGATACACTCAACTTGTCCCTATGTGTACATGATATGATTCTATATTTAAAAGACACTGAAGTATCCACTTGAAAACTTATGTGTGATATACACGTATGCAAAGTAGTAGGATACAAATCGACATTCAAAAATCTGAAGCTTTCTATAATGGCAGTAACAAACATGAAGAAAGAAGTGAAGAAAAGATTTCCATTCACAAGAGCTTCAAACAAATTCATCAGTGCTTTGCAAGTGCCTGTTTGGCAAGCACAAAGCCCTGAGTTCAAACCGCAGTCCTACCCCCTAAGAAAAATTTCCTTGAAATAGCTAACAAAGGATGTAAAATTCTTCTATAATGAAAACTATAATGCACTAAAATAAAGAAATTGTAGAAGATGAGAAGACTTCAATATTCCTGGATTGACAGTATTAATATAAGAAATGGTTTTATTAGCAAAAGTGATCTACAGATTACTCATAGAAATATTTAAAATAAACCAACACAAGACACACCCTGATATCCAAAGCTATCCTGAGCAAAAAGAACAATGCTGGAGGCGGTTTCAGAATACCTCATTTCAAATTCTTCTATAGGGCATAGTAACATCAAAACCCAAGGGAGGGGTGAGGATAGGTAAGACACCTAAAAAACTAGCTAGCATTTGTTGCCCTTAATGCAGAGAAACTAAAGCAGATACCTTAAAGCAACTGAGGCCAATAGGAAAAGGGGACCAGGTACTAGAGAAAAGGTTAGATCAAAAAGAATTAACCTAGAAGGTAACACCCACGCACAGGAAATCAATGTGAGTCAATGCCCTGTATAGCTATCTTTATCTCAACCAGCAAAACCCCTTGTTCCTTCCTATTATTGCTTATACTCTCTCTACAACAAAATTAGAAATAAGGGCAAAATAGTTTCTGCTGGGTATTGAGGGGGGGAGCGGGAGGGGGTGGAGTGGGTGGTAAGGGAGGGGGTGGGGGCAGGGGGGAGAAATAAACCAAGCCTTGTATGCACATATGAATAATAAAAGAAAAATGAAAAAAAAAAAAAAGAAGTTCACATGAGAAGGGGCTCAGGAACCAGTGTAAAGATCAGTTAGAGATGAATCAACTTGGGTTGTAACACATTTCTGCATGGAAGCAATGCTAGGAATCTCTTTGTATAGCTATCCTTAACTCAACTAGCAAAAATGCTGTGTCTTCCTTATTATGCTTATATCTTCTCTTCAACAAAATTAGAGATAAAGGCAGAACAGGTTCTGCCTGGAAGTGAGGAGGGGAGGAGGGAAAAGGTGTGGGAGGTGGGTAGGGGGAGAAATAACCCAAACAATGTATGCACGTGTGAATAAATGAATAATAAAAAAAATTTTTAAAGAATAAATATAAAAAAAAAAAAAACCCAGTATGGTACTGGCACAAAAACAGACACACAGACTAATGGAGTAGAACACAGGGCCCAGAAAAAACCCAGGCTGACACAGGCACGTTATAACTAACAATTTGTACAAAAACACAATAACAGATGGTGTTGAGAAAACTGGCTTTCCTCATGGAGATGACTGAAACCAGATCACTGACTCTCACTATGCTCAATAAATCAATAAAAATAATATCTAAAACCTTAATATAAGCCCTAAAACTTTAAAACTACTAGTGGAAAGTCCAAGGAGTTTCCTGACTACATGAGAAAGGAACACCCTTTTCAGTAGGAATCCAGTACCTCAGGAAATAAAGCGAGTATTGATATGTGGGATTAGATAAAATTAAAAGGCTTCTACACAACAAAGAAAAAAATTCTTCAGTGAAGTGACGGCCTATAGAATGAGAGAAAACCCAAAACTACACTGAGATTGCATTCACCCTAGACACAGTGGCTATCATCAAGGAAACAAACAACAAATGCTGCTGAGGATGTGTGGGGAAAGATACATTTATACCCCTATTGGAAAGAATGTAAAGTACTCCAGTCACTGTGGAAACCATTATGAAGGTTCTTCATAAAACTTGAAATGAATCTGTCATATGATCCAGTATTTCACTTCCCAGTGTGTACCAGAAGGAATCAAAGTCAGTATACAAGAGATGCCTGCACATGGATGTTTATCTCCGTCATATATACAATAGCCCAGTTGCGGAATATATATATATATAATATATATAATATATGTGGATGCACTCATATACGCATATAGTGTATGCAAACAATAGACTATTTTCTCAGCTGGGAAGAACAAAATTATGTCATTTGTAGGAAAATGGATGGAACTGGATATAATGTTAAGTGAAATATGCAAGACCCAGCAAGATTAATACCACATGCTTTCCGTAATATGTGGAAGCTACTTTTAAAAAGAAAAGACTTGGAAGAGAGAGGGGACCATTTGGGAGGAGTGAGGAGACTGGAAAGAGTAAGGAAGGGGAAAGAAAAGGTAATGGGTGGGTAAATATGACCAGAGAACATTACATATATGAAGATGTCAAAATGGAAACCATCATTTTATTAGTTAACATGTGAGAATTGAAAGGTGGTTAACATCATGAATATTCCTGTGGGTGAATGTGAACTCAAAAAATAAGTTATACACCATGACAGGCAGGATTAATCTTCAGGAATTCAGTCTTGGTTTGACATCAAAAAACCAGTCCATACAATAAACATATCAGTAGAATGAGACACAGAAACCACACGATCACCTCAATAGTTTCATAAGATGCTTTTCAAAAAATTCCATACTCTGTCATTATGAAACAACTTGACACACTAAGTAAATCCAATAAAAGTCATCTATTAGAAACCATGGCTAACATCATACTTACTGGACAAATACTGGATGCTTTCCCACTGTGATCAGGAACAGGATAGATATGATTGCCGTGTCTACTTGTTTTTTTTTAAAGTTTATTAGGAGAGGAACAGGGGGGAGAAAAGTGAGATAAAAGCATTTCCTGTTCCCCAAGCAGGAAATGGGAGCAAAGACTCTGCTCTCTCTACTTGTATTCAACATTTTAATGTCAGTTCTAACCAGGACAATTGGACAAGAAAAGGAAAAAAATGAAATCTTTCATATTGGAAGGAGATAGTAGAATAGTACCTGAAGGATAACATGATGTGACATATACAAAGTCTAAAGGAATCCAATGAATGTAAAATTAATGAGTTCAGCATAAGTCCAGTATGAAAGATCAGTGCTATATCTGTACCATGGTGAATAATCAAAAATTATATTGTTGATATGATTCCACTAAAAGTATACCTCTATTTACAATAAAACAAAAATAAAATGCACAGTGATAAATTTAACAGAGTAGTGGAAATTTTGATTATAAAAATTTTAAATAGTGTTGGGAGAATTAAAGTTCTAAGTAAATGGGACCATTGTAAGTTCTGGATGGAAGACGAAATATTGTTCAGATTGCAATACTTCCTAATTTAATGTCCACGCTCCAGACAAACTCCATGAGAATCCCACCTCAATTCCTCATGAAACTGCAAAGAGAAATGGATTCTAAGATACACATGGGAATGCATGAGAATCAGAATACCACAAGAATTCTTTAAAAAACAATTTGAAGGACTCAAAATGTCAGTTCAAAACTTGCTATAGTTAACTTTTTAATCAATTTTGAGTTTATTTTTGTGTTGTGTGAAGTTGGGTGTAATTCTATTCTTGTGCATGTGAATAACATTCCTACAACAACCTGACCAGAGCATCCTCTCCTCAGTGTCTGCCTATCAACAGACTGTAAATGCAGGGATTTATTTCTCAGCTTGTTATTCGCTTCCATTGCTCTCTGTATCTGTTTTTATATTATTCCCACCATGTACTGATTAGCATTACTTTGTAGTTTATTTAGAAATAAGAAAGGCCCACTGAACAGCCAGTGGTTACCCCTTTTGTTACTAGTAATAGATACATCCAGAATGTTACCAGGTCCATATGTGTCCACTATGACACTAGGCATACCAGTCTTGTAAGGTCTTCAGGAAGCCCTCAGGTACTGCAGGGCCCATCAGTCTCATCTGTACATCCACTCCACCACTTGTTTTCCTCTGCCTGGAAAGGACATGGTTCATGTTCTATTCTCCTGTATTTGAGTTTTCTTTGCCATCCTAGAAAAAGCACACAGAACCTCCAGAACAGCAGACTACCTGCAAGAGACTACCTGGTTCCACATAGTTGAACAAGAGTGACAGCACCAATCAGGCCTGAGTCACATACTTTGGTGCAGTCACACCATGGCTAGTAGCCACCATGCCAGCCAGGTGACTTTTCCTGGTGCCATTCATATCCTGCACAACCCCTCTCCTGCTGATCCAGGACTGGTCTGTGCGAACAACAGAACAAGGTGGAAATGAGGAGAGTGTGCTTTCATGGTCAAGTCTGCCTCTGTGACTCTATCTCTGTGTTGCTGTCTGTTCTTTTTGTATATTTGTTTCTGTGAATGTCTCTTCTCTGTCTCTCTTCTGTATACATGAGTGTCTTTATCTGCCCCTGCGTTTGTGTATCTCTGTGTACGTCTCCCTGTCTATTTATGTGTGTTTCTCTCTACATCTGTGTTCCCCTAACTCTCTGTTATCTCTGTCTCTTGTTCTTTTTGTCTTTTTTCTGTGTCTCCACCTGTGTGTCTCTGTCCCTTTGTATCTGTATCTCCTCCTCTATCTCTGTGTCTTTCTTTCTCTCTGTGTGCACATGACTTTGTTTATCTCTCTCTTTTTCTCCCTTTATGTCTGCATGCCTTTCTCTGTGTTATGGAGTGTGTGTGTGTGTGTGTGTGTGTGTGTGTGTGTGTGTGTGTCTGTCTGTCTGTCTTTCTTTCAGTCTCCCTGTCTTATGTGTCTCTGTGTACATGTATCTTTCTGCTTCCCTTCCTCTCTGTGTGTGTCTCATCACTTTTGCTGCACTGTCATAAGCAGCAATGTGCAGAGCACCTCAGGCCTCTGCCTGCAGTCTCTTGAGTGACTTGGCAACTGATTCCAGGCCACCATCACACCCTGCAGGCAACTTAAGTGAGGCTTGGTGAGAGACCTGGGGCTGGAACTATTAGTTTAAACAGCACTTGCAGTTCTGACCAAGAAATCTGGTGTTTGCTGATTTAGTTACTCACACTGAGGTGATTTACTACATAGCATGAAATAACAAATAATCAGGTATGGTGATGCCTTCACCCAGAGTCCAAGCTGGCTGAGTCTGTATGTGTGTGGGTCCCTTGAGTGAATTTCCCCACAGTCCTGAAATTGCCTGGAGGAAGAGCCCATCCCCATGTCCCAGACAGGGAAACTGAAGCACAAAGGTAGGCCAGCTTATTCACAATCATAAAGCTGATGAGTGGCAATAGTAAGCTCAGTTTTTGAGGCCAATAGGAAAAGGGGAACAGGTACAAGAGAAAAGGTTAGAGCAAAAAGAATTAACCTAGAAGGTAACACCCACGCACAGGAAATCAATGTGAGTCAATGCCCTGTATAGCTATCCTTATCTCAACCAGCAAAAACCCTTGTTCCTTCCTATTATTGCTTATACTCTCTCTACAACAAAATTAGAAATAAGGGCAAAATAGTTTCTGCTGGGTATTGAGGGGGGGAGAGGGAGGGGGCGGAGTGGGTGGTAAGGGAGGGGGTGGGGGCAGGGGGGAGAAATGAACCAAGCCTTGTATGCACATATGAATAATAAAAGAAAAATGAAAATAAATAAATTAATTAATTAATTAAATAAAATATTATTTTTACCAAAAAAAAAAAGTAAGTTCAGTTTTTCAAGAAAAGAAAGGAAGGAAGAAGGTGGGTGTGGCATGGTGGTACATGCCTATAATCCCAGTGCTCAGAGGCTGAGGCAAGAGAATCCTGAGTTTGAGGCCAGCAAGACTGTCTCAAAACAAAAGAAAAAACATAAAAATCCAACAATCCATAAACAAGAAAACAAAAAAACATGAAGAGATAGGAAAACAGAGAAGATATCAGATAGGAAATGTGGATCATTTTCCCTGAAGTTAAAAGCTTGAGCTTGAATCCAGATGACTCTAAACCCCCAGGAATGTGAGCTGACACCAGCCACCCCTGCTGTAGCACGTGGGGTTGGTAATGCTCTCCACAGGGAGCTTTTCTTGGGCAATGTGTGTCCACAGGATACCTGTGGAGATTTACAGAATGGACTCTTCTGTCTAACTTTGGTTTGGGAAGTCTCTGCCCGAGGTCAGCATGCCCACAACTCCAATGTCATTCTGACTCAAGTCCAGGTGTCTCAGCCTCTTGTTGCCATGGAGCATGGAAGCCAGCACCTGGCAGTCAGTGGACATGAACAGGCACCGTTCAAACCTTGTGGCAGAAACAGATGGCACAAAATCACTTCATTTCACATCCATAGTCTCATTCTGCACATGATACACAGCCCTATTCACACTCCAGGAAGGTGAGGGTGTAGTTCCGTGGTAGAAACTGCCTCCCATGTGCAAGGCACTGCTAAACTCTACAAAGTCACCTGGCATCAGTTTCAAATACGTTTTTCACTCAACTGGATTGAGTAAAAGAAAGTGTCTGACAAACAAAGGCTTATAAAACATGACACACTTTCAAATATGGAATTTTTTTCATATTTCCCTTAGACTGAGAAATAAATCAACCAAGAGTAAATTTGTGGTGTAAAAGAATTATTAGTGGCACTGAATACAGACTTCAGTTAGGGGACTTGGACACACCATCCTGGTCTTGGAAGAGAAGCAGGGTAACTTATGCCAGAATCTGTGGGTCACATTTAGACTTCCCCAATGCCTCACAGAGTGGCATCACCCCTTCATCCCGCAGGTTGTTAAGACTAAGGTTGAGATTTCTCAGGGTTTCATTGTTCTAGAAAGCAGAGGTCATTTCATGACATCAATCTGACATCAGAACACATTTTCCCAGCCTGCAAAGAAACACCCATTAAAACAGCCTTGGATTTTCACCTCTTTATGGGATGAAAATGGCTTTATCAAGGTATAATTAGTATACTCTATAATTCCACCATTTAAAGATTATACTCTATTAATAAAAGTTGTGCAATCAATAACAAATCACTTTTACAATATTATTATCACCTGAAAGGAAAACACAATTCTTTGAGAAGTCATTCTCCATTCCCACCTACCCCACCCAGGTCTTATGAAACCACTAATGTGCATTCTCTTTCTGTGGACTTGCTGATTCTGTGCACATCCTGTAAAGGGAATTGTATACGAGGTGGCCTTTTGTGCTTCACTGCTTTCATTTAGCACAATATATTCCAGATTCATATATGTGTCACTGCAGTCCTTTTATGGTTAAATAATCTTCCACTATATGTAGAGGGAATTTACAAATGAATTCAGGACAGAAACACTAACATTGACCCTAGAACTAGACAACATCATCTTAAGTTAACCAGGTTAGAAAGACAAAGGTTGCAGGTTTTCTCTCATATGTGGAAGATACAATATAAATAAATATATATGATATATATGTATATAAATAAATATATATGTATGATAGATATATACATATGTATCACATAGTCATATAACTATATACATAGCATGTTTCCAAAAGTGGAACTGTTAGAGGAAACAGTGGCGCAAAAAAATAAAACAATGATAGAGAGTGAATAATAATGAAACACATCACAGTTGTGTAGGAACAAGACACAGTGAAATGCACTGAAAACTTAATACAGGGTAGGGGGAAAGGTTGAAGAAGAGTTGTGGAGGGGGTTATACTGATCTAAGTGCAGTATATTTGGAGGTAAAATGCCCACTGAAAAGTAAACACAACTAAACAATGAAGGACAGGAATGTACAACAGGTCATGTTTAGGGGAGGGAGATGGTAAACAAAAAAGGTTAAAGAGGATGGGTATGGACGATGAACTTCCTTTACAAGCATGAACATGGAAGGCACCTTAAGAAGGGGAATGGGATGGGAGGGAGAATAATGGAGGGGATGAACCAAATCAGGGCATAATATACATGTATTGATAGAAATGTCATCGTGAAAGACCCAGTATAACCATCATATACTAAAAAATATTTAAAAAATAAAGATTGGAAAAAATACATGTCTTGTGTTGTAAAAATAATAAGTCAGAAGGACAGACTAACTGATAAAATTATATGTGAGGCTCTTTCTGGGCAACATAGAACTCAGACCCGAGTTTCCATCTCACTCCAACCTCCTTGGTTGAAGGACCTTGTGAAACTCACCCGACCTCTGCAAGCTTTATTTTTAGGATTATGAGGGGGTATATGGCATTTCCTCATCAGGATGGATATGGGAATTCATCTACACAGTCCTGTGAAACATCTAGCCCATGCTTGTCACATAGTGGCACCACATACCTTGGAGAGGATGGAATCATTACAGTAACAGAGAAAATAGCTACTGGTCAGGAGCCAGCAAGGCATGGTCAACTATTTCTTCTCTTGTCCTTTGCCTCATTCTTCTTCCTCTCCTTCTCTCCCTCCCTCTCTTCTTTTCCTTTTCTCTGATTTTACTATAACTCTATTCTTTAATGTCTCCTGGCTTCCCTAAACTCACCAATGACAACATGTCTCCATAGTGTCCAACCTGCCTCCCTGACATGTCATGTGCTTTTTCTCTCTCCTCTTCTCCTTTCTGCTCTCTCCCCATTCTTATTTCCCCATGCAGAACAGATTAGCTATCTCAGAAAATTTTTTGGTGGTACTGGAGTTGGAACTCAGGGCCTCCTGTTTGGTAGGTACGCACTCTACCACATGAATCGCTCCTGTCTAATGATTTTGTCATCCTATCTTTTCAGACAATACCCATGTAGTATGCTTTTGTGTCCCCCTCCCCACTCCCTCTGGTCCCCTTCCTGTTCCAAATAGTCCACCTTCTACTTTCATGTCTTTTTACAAACATTATACATTTCACATATGAGAGAAATCATGCAATACTTGTCTTGTTCAGCTGAACATCAGGATTTCCAGTTCAGAGTCTGGCTTGTTCAGCTGAACATCAGGATTTCCAGCTCCATCCATTTACCTGCAAATGATAATCTCATTCATCTTTTTATGTTTATACTACTTGTGATATTATATATACCTAATGTCAAATTTTCTTTATCCATCAGTTGATAGATATCTAGGCTGATTCTATAGCTTTACTATTGTGAATAGGGCTGAAGTAATAGTGTGCAGGTGTCTCTCTTGTATGTTGACTTAAATATCTTTGAATATGTGCTCAGAAGTGCTGTAGCAGGACTATTTTCAGTGTTTTGAGGAAGCTCCACACTAATTTCCACAGTGACTGCAATAATTTACATTCCTTGGTGTTCTATTTCAAGGAAGAGCCCAGTACGTCCCATGATGAATTATTAGGTTTATGGAGCTTAAGCACCATAGATATTGGATGTATGAGGCAATGCCCAAGAACTGATTCCAGGGCTCCATTGTCCAGCTTAAATCCAGACTCTGCTTCCTCTTAGCTATGTGACTTTGTGCCCCAGTTTCTTCATCCATGAAATTGGGAGATCTAATGGTTGCGAGTTTTAAGAGCATCATCAGGCAAAGTACTGAAGGTGGCCTGAATGCAGAGGGTGAACAAGCATAAATGTTTGCTGATGCAGGTTTATTATGCAAAACAATGTTGCACTGAAGTTCTTGTCCATCTTTCTGGGTATCTCTGCATGGCTTTACCTAGGGTAGAGCTTTTTATTATTATTATTCATTTATTCACATGTGCATACATTGTTTGGGTCATTCTTCCTCCCAACCTCCCTGCCCCCACCCTCTTTCCACCACCACCCCTCATTTTCAGGGAGAACCTGTTCTGCCCTTATCTCTAATTTTGTTGAAGAGAAGACATAAGTATAATAAGAAAGACAAAGCATTTTTGCTAGTTGAGTTAAGGGTAGCCATATAGAGGGATTCCTAACATTGCTTCCATGTACAAATGTGTTACAACCCAAGTTGGTTCATCTCTAACTGATCCTTACACCAGTTCCTGATCCCCTTCTCATGTTGATCTCTGTCGTTTTAAGGTTTCTGTATTAGTTCCTCTGGAGTGGAGACATCAAACACTTTCATGTTTTGGGTTTTCTACTTATCCCCATACCTCCTGTATATGCTCTCCCCTTGTCATATGATCCAAGTCCAACAACATTGCTGTGTTTGCCCTAGATCTAAAGTCTGCATATGAGGGAGAACATATGATTTTTGGTCTTCTGAGCCTGGCTAATCTCGCTCAGAATGATGTTCTCTAGTTCCATCCATTTACTTGCAAATGATAACATTTCATTCTTCTTCATGGCTGAGTAAAATTCCATTGTGTATAAATACCACATTTTCTTAATCCATTTGTCAGTAGTAGGGCATCTTGGTTGTTTCCATAACTTGGCTATTGTCAATAGTGCTGCAATAAACATGGGCGTGCAGGTGCCTCTGGAGTAGCCTGTGCTGCATTCCTTTGGGTATATCCCCAGGAGTGTTATTGCTGGATCATATGGCAGATCTATGTTTAGATTTTTAAGTAGCCTCCAAATTTTTTTCCAGATTGGTTGCACTGGCTTGCATTCCCACCAGCATGTATGAGGGTTCCTTTTTCCCCACATCCTTACCAACATCTGTTGTTGGTGGTGTTTTTGAGGATGTCTATTCTAACAGGGGTGAGGTGGAATTTTACTGTGGTTTGGATTTGCATTTCCTTTATGGCTAGAGATGTGAGAATTTTTTTGTGTATTTTTTGGCCATTTGAATTTCTTCTTTTGACAAAGTTCTATTTAGTTCATTTGCCCATTTCTTTATTGGTTCATTGATTTTGGGAGAGCTTAGTTTCTTAAATTCCCTGTATATTCTGGTTATCAGTCCTTTGTCTGATGTATAGCTAGCAAATATTTTCTCCCACTGTGTGGGTGGTCTCTTAGAGAGCATTTCTTTTATTGTGAAGAAGCTTTTTAATTTTATGGAGTCCCATTTGTTCATTCTTTCTCTTAGTTGCTGCACTGCTGGGGTTCTATTGAGGAAGTCCTTGCCTATACCTATTAGTTCCAGAGTGTTTCCTGCTCCTTCCTGTACTAACTTTAGAGTTTTGGGTCTGATATTAAGGTCTTTAATCCATTTTGAGTTGATACTAATACAGGGAGATAAACATGGATCTAGTTTCAGTTTCTTGCAGGCTGATAACCACTTTTCCCAACAACATTTGTTAAAGAGGCTATCTTTTCTCCATTGTATATTTTTGGCATCTTTGTCAAAAATAAGTTAAGTATAGTTGTTTGGATTCATATCCAGGTCCTCTATTCTGTTCTGCTGGTCTTCATGTCTGTTTTTGTGCCAGTACCATGCTGTTTTTATTGCTATTGCTTTGTAATATTTTTTGAAGTCGGGTATTGTGATACCTCTAGCATTGCTCTTTTTGCTGAGTATTGCCTTGGCTATTTGTGGTCTCTTGTGTTTCCAAATGAACTTTAGGGTAGATTTTTTAATTTCTGTGATGAAAATCATTGGGATTTTGATGGGAATTGCATTAAACATGTAGATTGCTTTTGGTAGTATAGACATTTTTACTAGGTTGATTATACCAATCCATGAGCACAGGAGATCTTTCCATCTTCTGTAGTCTTCCTCGATCTTTCTTCAGGTGTTTGTAGTTCTCTGTGTAGAGGTCATTCACATCCTTTATAAAGTTTACTCCTAGGTATTTGATTTTTTTGAGGCTATTGTAAGTAGAATTGTTTCCATATATTCCTTCTCAGTTTGTTCATTGTTGGTGTATAGAAATGATTTTTGTAAGTTGATTTTGTATCCTGCCACCTTGCTATAGCTGTTTATGGTGTCTAGGAGTTTTTGGGTAGAGTTTTTTGGGTCTTTAAGATATAGGATCATATCGTCTGCAAGTAGGGATATTTTGACAGTTTCTTTATTTGTATTTCTTTTATTTCTTCTTCTTGCCTAATTGCTCTGGTTAGAAATTCCAGTACAATTTTGAATAGGAGTGGGGATAGTGGTCGAAAGTATCTAGAAATCTATCCATTTCTTCAAGATTTCCAAATTTATTAGAATATGGGTTCTCAAAGCAGTCGCTGATGATTTCCTGGATTTCTGTGGTGTTTGTTGTTATCTCCCCTTTTGTATATCTGATTTTACTGATTTGGGTTTTTTCTCTCCTCATTTTAGTCAGGTTTGCCAGGACTCTGTCAACCTTATTTATTTTTTCAAAGAATCAGATTTTTGTTTCATTGATTCTTTGTATTTTTTTCTGTTTCTATTTCAGTGATTTCAGCCTTTGTTTTTATTATATCTCTCCTTCTGCTTGTTTTGGGATTTGCTTGTTCTTGTTTTTCTAGGAGTTTGAGATGTAACATTAGGTCATTAATTTCAGATCTTTCTGACCTTTTAATATATGCACTCATGGCTATAAACTTTCTTCTTAAGACTGCCTTTGCTGTGTCCCATAAGTTCTGATAGGTTGTGTCTTCATTTTCATTAACTTCCAGGAGCCTTTTAATTTCCTCATTTATTTCATCAATGACCCATTGATCATTGAGCAACGTGTTGTTCAGCTTCCAATTGTTTACATGTTTTTTACTGATGTTTTTGTTGTTTATTTCTAGTTTTAATGCATTGTGATGAGATTAAATGCATGTGATTTTTTTCTATTTTCTTATATTTGCTGAGGCTTGCTTTGTGCCCTAAGATATGATCAATTTTGGAGAAAGTTCCATGAGCTGCTGAGAAGAATGTATATCATGCAGAAGTTGGAAGAAATATTCTGTAGACATCAACTAGGTCCATGTCATCTATGGTGTGATTTAGTTCTAGAATTTCTTTATTGACTTTTTGTTTGGATGACCTATCTACTGGTGATGGGGTGTATTAAAGTCTCCCACTACCACTGTGTTGGAGTCTATATATGTTTTTAGATTCTTCAGAGTATGTTTGATGAAATTGGGTGCATTGATGTTGGGTGCATATAGGTTGATAATTGTTATTTCCTTTTGGTGTATTTCCCCTTTTATTAGTATGGAGTGTCCTTCTTTTTCTTGTTTGATCAATGTAAGTTTGAAGTCTACTTTGTCTGAGATAAGTATTGCTACCCCTGCCTGTTTTGGGGGACCGTTGGCTTGGTAATCTTCTTCCAGCCTTTCACCCTTAGCCAGTGCTAGTTTCTGTTGATGAGATAGGTCTCCTGTAGGCAGCAGATTGTTGGATCTTCCTTTTTAATCCAGCTTGCCAAACAGTGTCTTTTGATGGGACAGTTAAGTCCATTAACATTCACTGTTAGTATTGATAGGTATGTGGTGATTCCTGTCATTTAGTTGTCTTTGTTGTTTAAGCGTTTGATTGTGTGCAGCTGAATGAGTGTTACTCTCTACTTTCTGGCCTTTTCTTCTCCTGTGGTTTGGTATTGCTTGTCCTTTCCTGGTTTTGTTTGCTTTCACTTTCTGTGTGCAGAATTCCTTCAAGAATCTTTTGTAGTGGTGGCTTGGTGGTCATATATTATTTTAGTTTCTGCTTATCATGGAAGACTTTTATTGCTCCATCTATTTTGAATGATAGTTTTTCTGGGTAGAGTATCCTAGGGTTGAAGTTATTTTCATTCAGTGCCTGCAAGACCTCACTCCATGCCTTTCTTGCTTTTAAGGTTTCCATTGAGAAATCTGCTGTGATTTTGATGGGTTTACCTTTGCATATTATTTGTTTTTTCTCTCTTACAGCCTTCAATAGTCTTTCTCTATTCTCTGTGCTTGTTTTAATGATAATATGTCATGGGGGTTGTTCTATTTTGGTCAAGTCTGTTTGGTGTCCTGGAGGCTTCCTGTACCTGAATGGTCATAGTTTTCTTTACATTTGGGAAATTTTCTGTTATTAATTTGTTGAATATATTACAAATTCCTTTTGCTTGCACCTCTTCTCCTTCTTCAATGCCTATGACTCTCAGATTTGGTCTTTTGATGGAGTTGATGAGTTCCTGCATATTCCTTTCACAGGTCTTGAGTTGTCTGGCTAATAGTTCTTCAGTTTTTTCTTTAATTACCATTTCATCTTTGAGTTCTGATATTCTTTCTTCTGCTTATTCTAGTCTGCTGGCATGGCCAATGTTGCCCTGAAGTTCTTGTCCATCCTTCTGGGTATCTCTGCATGGATTTACCCAGGGTAGAATTTTTAAAAAGTGAATCGTGGGGGTCAAGGCATACATACATTTTCCCATCATAACTGCTTACCAAATCCCAACTGCATCCTGTGTCATTCCCTCTTCTCTTCCAACAAATCTCATGCTTCCCAACCCAGCTCCCTTGCACCCTCTGGGATGAAGCTCACCACCTGTAGGGATTTATCAGGGTGCTGTAATGAGGCAAAGTGTGGTGATGTGGGAGATGTGTTGACTGTTAGAGGAGGAGAAAGTTTCTTGATCCTCACAGCTGCAAGGTCTTGGCTAAGTCACTTAACCTCTAACTTCTACTTCAAAGGAATGTAGTTGAAAATGGTTCTCAGCACTAACTGGCCTCCTGGCCTCTTCAGGACAGCGTCCACCTAGACAGTAATGGGTGCTAAGATTTTGTGGCACCTACTTATTCAGGCATGATTCTAAAAGCTTTCCATGCATGACAGCATTTAACCTTCCATCATTATGAATTTTCTTTGGGTGGACACATTGATGTGTACTGGGGTCAGCTGGCAGAAATCCAATGATCCATGATACAAACCACTTGCTTGGCACTCACAGAATCAAGAAGTAGGAAGATACAAATTGAGTTGGCTTCTGGCTGCTAAGTGTGTGGAGTCACTCACACAGCACCTCAGACCCACTCTTCACATGCAGGAATAGTCTCTTAAGACTTCCCCTGAGGATCTGTACATTTTATTCCTAAACAGATGAATGGATAAAAGAAAATGTGCTACACACACAACAGAATACTATTCACTCTTAAAGAATAAAATCCTCTCATTTGTACCAACATAGGTGAACCTGGAAAGTGTTATGTCAAGTGAGATAATCTGGGCACAGAAAGATAAACATATGTCCTCATTCATATTGGAAGCCCAAGCTTATTGATTTTTTAAGTCAATTTTGTATCATGCTGGGGATTGAACCCAGGGTCTTATACATTCTAGGTAAGTGCTCTACCACTGACATGCATCACCAGCCCCCAATCTCATAGAAGTAAAGAGTAAAATAGTGGTCATTAGAGGCCAAAGGAGTAGATGTGAGGAAGGGATGGAAGGGGTGTTGGTATTATGTACAGAAAGACAGTTTGTAGGAGGAGTAAGTGTATTGTTCTATAGCAAAGAGGGTGTTGTGATTAAGAACATTGAATTGTTTCTGAGTTCAGTGGTTCATCCTATAATCCTAGCTATTCAGGAGGTGAAGACAGTAGGGAAATTATTGGAGGCCAGCAGAGGCAAAAATCTAGCAAGATCCTATCTCAAAGACAAGGCTGACATGGTTGCAGCTTTGGAAATGGCAGAGATAGGAGGATCACACATCTGTGATGTGGTTTGAGAACCTATTTTCAGCTGGGTTGGTGCTTCCTATTCAGGTGAGACATAGACGTTTAAGTTCTCATTGGTAGAAGAGACTCTTGCCACAGTAGTTCATAACCTGCTTTGAAGATACAACTGAACTTCTCACTTTACCCACCGCCTTCACTGTCTCGATGCTGGCACCTACAACATTCCTCCTTCTTCACAGTCATCTGTGTTTCTCTTGGACTCAAGTTCTCTGGTTCAAGGTGGGTAGGATGCCTGGAACAGAAAAGAAGGGGCTGTCAAATCAAATTGGAAAAAACTCACATGAGAGGGAGAGTGATATGGAGGCAAGGAGCCCTTTTAGGATAGTGGTGACCACGTAGGCCAAGAGTCTCATTGTCTCACCACTTCAGAGAGCAGAAAAGTACTTCCATCACGTGACAGTAACTTTAGGGAATGAGGAAATGGTGATGCTTTATGATGCTCTGAGGAAGGTATCCAACAACATATCATAGCTATGAACTCTAATCAGTGCTAAGTGAGAAATATTCAAACTAATGAACTCTTATTGAAAACACTTGGGACCAGGAGTATTTCAGATTTTGGAATATTTGCATATACATAAGATATTTTGAGGATGTGTCTCAATTCTAAACATGACATTCATTTACATTTTCTACATAGCTTTATACAACGGAGCCTGAAGGTAGCTTTGTACAATATTTTTATTTAAACATACACATTTTAATGTGTGTCTGTGTTTTGACTACAACTCAACACATGAAGTCATATGTAGAATTTTGCACTTGTGACTTCAAGTCAGTGCTCAAAAACATTTCAGATTTTGGATTTTCAGTTAGGATACTCAAAATGTATAAATGCACATACTAATACACATATGCATATGTAAAACACACTTTTATATCTAAATATGTGTATGTATGTGTATATGCATATATACACACATAGACATGGTTGTTGATCTTTGATATTCACAAATAGCTATGTTCTATAAAACCACTGTGAGCACTGAACTAGTCAATACTCAAGCATTGCTACCAAGCAAATTTAGGATAAAGTTCCAGTTACACTCTAATTATAATATTTTCATGAACTGATTAAGACATACCTTATTTTATACATTTTTACTTACAGAAAATGACCAGGGGTGTGGCTCACGTGTTACAGCACCTGCGTAGTAGACTGAGGCCACAAATTCAAACATCACTATTGCCAAGAAAATGTCAATCATAAATATATTTAATATAGCAATTATATATATGTTGTTTAAAGATATTGCATTAAATCCATTTTATTTAATATATATTATAATTACCTATTGCTGGGTCATTAACACTGGACTCAAACTGTGTCTGTGTCCCTATTTGTCTCTCTGGCTCTGGTCCCTGTTCTCATCATATTCTAAACAATACTAACATTTTGTGTTCCTCAACACTTTAAGATTTTTCTCCATCTGAACTATGACATCTCCCTAATTGCTGATTTTTTTTTGCATTCCCTCTCCCTCCTTCTCATGGGAGTAGCTATTCCTTCATTCTTTAGGTCCCAGCCTTAGTTCACTTCCCGCAAGAGAACTAATCAGTTCCTGGGCTACCTTTTCTGAAGCAAGTCGCTCTTCTCAACCAGTTATTCAGTGGCCATGCAATTTGTGAGTGTCTATTATATGTGGGGTGCTGAGCCAGGTGCTGGGCTGACAGTGGCTGAGGAGACAGAAAAGTCACCTGCTCTCCTGCTGTGTACATTTAAAAGTGGTACAGTTTACATCTTCTCTGTTCTTACTGATAAGAAAATTGTCCACTTGTAACATCTGCTATTGGGAGAGCTGGGTTAACACCTTACAATGTGCTGGTGGCTTTTCCATTTTTCCTTTGAGAAGTTAAGTTTAGCTTTGTATATGTAAAGTATGTATTATGGATAGAAAGGTATAGGAGAGCAAGATCCTCCATGGGATTGGTCCCTTTGTCATTGAAAAATGGCCCTTTTTAGTCTTTAATCATCTTGTCTTAAACATTACCCTGCTATATCACTACAGCAGTGTTTTCATTTAGTCAATGTTGGGCATCCTGCATTTAGGCAATGCAGAATGGTGGTTCCATTATCTCATATCACCTGGCGATGACATAGCCATCTAAATTTACACACATACACCATATAATATTCACACAGTGATGAAATCACCTAATGACCACTTCTCAGAATGCATCCCTGTTGTTTAGTGACATGTAGCTATATATATTTTCCAACCATTATACCTCATACTTCTCTGTCTTTATTTCAAGCTTGTCTCTTATCAATGGTATCTGGTTAAGGTTTTTAAAAATATGCAATATGACAGATTCTGCCTTTTGGGGTCAGATCCATAATCTCACTCCCTTACTTTATTTTTTATTCAGGTCATCAGTAAGTCATATGGTGGCCAGTATCCAGCTCTTTAACACCCAAGCACATCTCCATCTGGTGGACCAGACCATCACTCACTGTTTAGCTCTCTTTGTACCAGGAAACACATTTCCTTCTGGTCCATCTTGGTGAAGATGTCACAAGTCACATCCCAAGCTAGTCTTCTAGGGAATTGCTCTATCAAGGGATGGACCACTTCTGCCCAACTGCCTCTCTCCAGCTGGTCCCAAGTGATGTGGACAGAGCCAGGTCTGAGCTTCATGTTTATTAACAGCTGCTTGAGCATTTGTAGCTCCTTCTTGCTTAGGTGAGACATGCACACCATGACCCCATTGTCACAAGAAGAGGTTGGAGAGTAAGTTGGTTGTCCAGAGCAGGAGAAAAAAAGAAGGCTTGGAGGAGCAGGGACCAGGGAGGTGAGGGAGGGATTCTGGATTCACATCAGTCATCTTTATACAAGGCTGATAACACCTCAGTGTCAGTTGTAAAGACACGTTGCAAGAGCAGAGGATACCTGTGGAGACATAGAATAAGAAAATGAAACTACCATCACTAAAAAAGATAGATTCATTTAATCCATTGTGGATAATCTCTTTACCTCCATCCTTAAACAGTCTCTGTTGCATGGAAAAACCAAGGACAAACAGAAAGTTTGGGGTTGGTGTTTACACCAAATCCACTTTGTGGTTTTTATTCTCTGTGCTGTTTTGGGAACAGACACCCAATATAACAAAGCCTTTTAAGTTTAGCAAAAAGAAGTAAGAAGTAGTGTTAAGTAAAATGATTAAGCTAAACTCTAGAAAATATCTGGTTAATAGTAAACCCCATTTTGACTTGATGTGATCTCAAATTTCACATAGTTCTTCCTCTGAAGAAAGGGGTATAATATATATTGGGTATATTGTTGCTCCCCCAACACCCTACTTCTTATTCAACAACTTTTACACTTGTAACTCCTTGACACGCAAACTTTGGATAAACTTGTTTTGATTTTTTTTAATTAGTACATATTAATTGTACAAAAGGGGTTTGCTGTGATATTTCCATGAATGTATACAGTGTAGTTTGATCAAATTCATCCCCTTCTTGCTCTTTTCCCCCTCCACCCTTTTAGCCCATTTTTAACATGTTTCATTATTCTGTCTTCATGCATTCATGCATGCATGCATATACAGTACTTCAATCACAATCCCCCCTCCCCCAGTGCCCTTTCCTTTCACCTTCAAATGCTTAATTCACTCAGTTCTCCTTGACTCCAGAGCTGGGCTTTGTCCCCTCACAAAAGTGCTAGTGCTCCTCCCATCCAGTGAGTGCCACTGCATAGAGGAATGTAGCCCATCCACAGTGACATTTCTACCTCTACTGATGGCATGAGCATTGCTTACTGCTTCTGACTGCACTGAGCAGCAGTTTTGGGAAATCTGCAGGGCAAATCCTTAGAGCAAGGGAAGACATTGCTTTTCAACCATCTTGCTTTCCTTTTATTCACTGCTGATGGGAACATTGACAGGAAGAACTCAGTTTTTTTAAGGAAGGTATTGCTGTAATGTTTTCTATTTTACATTCCATTAGCAAAGCACTTAAGTGTTCCATTTCTCAACATCCTTGCCAACATTTATTTTTAAAAATACTGGCCAACTTAACAGTTAAACATATTTTAATGTAAGAAGCTATAACATCTCTCTTTCAGTGGTAGAATCCTTTTTGTTTGTTTTTGTTTTCTTGAAATCCTAGGGATGGAGCCCTGAGCCCATGCATACTAGGCAAGCATTCTCTCAAGTCACACCTGCAGCCATTTTTGTTTTTTCAGACAGGGTCTTATTAACTTTCCCTGGGTTGGTTTTAGGTTCTCCATCCTCCTGTCTTGGCCTCCAAGTAGCTGAAATTACAGATGAGTTCATCTTACCTTAATTTTAGCTTCTTCCTAAGCTATGCCTATTTCTTCTTCCTGTCTACAGGTATTTTGGGTTTTCTGACCACATCTGCCAATGGGTAACCTAAACCTCTGAACATCTGAACAACTCTTTCAAGGCTTAGGATTTTTCTCGCTCCACTAGACTCTTGGCTCCCAAACTCTGAGATGGGAGGAAATTCGGAATTAAGGACTCTATATTAGAGACAGAGAAGCTGACTTTCAGAGGTTCACAAGGATTTTTATCAATGAGAGCTGCAAATTTTCCACAGTTGAATCTCTATTCTTTGTTTTGCACTTTCAGTATTGGCCAACCTGGCTTAGTAAAATTCAGTGTCTGTCATTGTAACAGTAAGAAAAAGGGATAATGATGGAAATAACTGGGGAAGAGGGAGGAAAAAGATAGAACATTCACCCCTGAAGAGTTCGGCTTCCAGTACCTTCTTATCAGTACACAGCTCTCAAAGCAGGAAAAAAAAAAAAAAGACAACGGTTGTTCCACCCCCAAACTCTTACAGGCTGCTGGATCCCAGGCAATTGACACCTTTTCTTCCTATTGGCTGGAAGCCAGTCAATTGACACACTCCTTTCCTATTGGTTGGGACTGCTTTGTTATCATTCCTTGGAATTACACAGGAATGAAACCATTTAACATTTTGGGCCCACAGTTGATGGCCTACAATGTGTGTGATCTCACAGGTGTTTCCAATTTGTGAAGGACCACCTCCCCAACTCAAGTTCCACAACAAGCAGCAGAATATTACCTATTTGTAGATCTTCCCAAACTTATAGAATGGTAATGCTGTGCTAGAGGTTGTGAATGCCAAATGGAGGGCTCCCTCTGGGAAATTTTCAATAGGACTTACTCTATGGATCTTGTTCACACTCCCACCTTCCCTTTTTGGAGTATAACTGTATTGCTCAGAAGGTGGGTCAGAAACGCTAGGGCAACAGGGTGAGTCAATGAGAGATCCAGACACAGAGCTTATAGGAATAGGACAGCTTTCTAGGGAAGAGTGCAAGGGGCAAGGAAGTTTGGAAGGACAAACAAAATCACAATTATGGCACACCTGCAATCCCAGCTACTTGGGAGGTGGAATTAGGACGATCATGGTCCGACTAAAAAACAAGACCTTTTGTCTTTTTAATTTTTTTACATAGACCCTATCTAAAAACAAACTGAACCAAAAGGACTGGGGTTATAGTTCAAGTTGTAGAACCACCTCAGTAGCAAGCATGCAGCCCTAGTAAGGACAGAAGAAATTTACAAATAGCTGAAAGGGGAAGAAAAACCCCACACACAAGATTATCAACTTTATCAAGTAACAGCCATTTTTATATAGGATTTTTCATATTCATACAGGTCCTTATTATGTATCTTCAGTCATCAGCAGAGTGAAAAAGTTAAAGTCTTTGTAAGGTTTACAGGAAGTAGTCAGTGCTTTATTATTAGGGAGTCTACTTAAGGGATATTTTCCCTCCTGAAAGTGACATAATATATGCCAGAAGAGTCAGGTTTCCCTTCCACATCAGTGGTTCTCAAAGTGTGGTCCTTGGAACAGCAGGATAAGCCCCACCTGGAAACTATTGAAACTTGAGGATTCTCTGCTTCACCTCAAAGCTATTGACTCTGAGATCCTGTTGCTGTCTAGCAATCTGTTTTAGGGAGTCTTTATTATCATGGCTCTATAATTCTCATTCTGTACTCATTGACACATAATGAGTGAGTGTATGAAGAACTAATGGGCCAGTGGTGATAATGAACTTGACATTTCTTTTTGGTTTACTATTAGTGAATATATATTAATGTAAAATATATTTTATATTATTTTAATATGTTATGAAAAATAATGGGCTTCATTATTTTAGTACATTTATATTTGCATTTTAGTACATGTATATTTGATCATATTACCCTCTCTTGTACTCCCTTTCCACTTCCACCTGTCCCCTTCTGCTTTCCAAATAGTTCCCCTTTCATTTTCATGTCTTTTAAATCTAGATTCCACATGTGTGAGAAAACATGGTATTTGTCTTTTCGAGGCTGGCTTATCTCACTCAACATGATGATCTCCAGTTCCATCCATTTTCCTGCAATTTCATTCTTCTTTATGGCTGAATAACACCCCATTGTGTATAAATACCACATTTTCTTTATCTATTCATCTGTTGATGAACAACCTGGCTGATTCCACAGCTTGACTATTGTGAATAATGCTGCAATAAACACGGGTGTGCAGGTGTCTGTATTGTATTCTGACTTACATTCCTTTGGATCTATGCCCAAGAGTAATATTGCCAGATCGTATCATAGTTCTAGTTTTAGTTTACGAGGAACCTCTATACTGATTTCTATAGCGGTTACACTTAAGTTATAACTGCATATTCATTTTACTTAGCATTTCATAGTTTATAAAACACTCATGCTGAGTGTCATGGTTCTCCATAGAGCCCTTCAAGATATAGGGTATAGTATTTATTGGTTTACAAACAAAGATACTGAAGGAAAAGATTTGTAACAGATTACAAAAAGAACAAGTAAAATAATTGGCCTTCACATTTCACTCTTGTATTTTAAGATCTGACACATTTTACTCCAAAAAGATCTTCCAATCAATTGAATGCCTTGAGACTTCTAGCCACCCATGTTCTCTCACAGTTAAGCAGAAGTGAAACCCAGAGTTCTTGAAGTAAAGATGTCATTCTCTTCCTTCTTGTGCATCTCCATTATTCTCTGTGGATGAGGGAAGGGGTAGGGTGAGAATGGGGAGAAGTACATGAACTACTTTAGGCAATCCTGTCCAGGCCCCACGCAGGTACTCAAGCCCGAGATCCAGGAGGATAACTTCACGAACATGATCAAAGTCAAGGTGGTAGAATTATTCAACTCCAAATTTACTCACCTTTCCTCCCTTCCCTCCTTTTACCCACCATGCCTCTTCTCCCGCTTTGCCTTACTTTCTACCTTGCAATCGTAAAAGCCTGGATTGGTGAGGTCAGATCTAGTACATGGCTGAAGCGAGTCTGGGTCGAACAGAGTTCTACATGAAACACATAGAGGAGTTCCAGGAATAACAGAGGAGCTGGGCTTGAGAAGAGACTCTCCGGGTTGAATCCAGCAAGAGACACATCTCTTCAGCCTGACACCACTTACTTTATACTCTTTAAGTCAACATTCTTATTACAAAAAGATTTTCTCAAGGCCTCCCAGCTGGCTAGGGTTATAGGCATGTGCCACTAGCACGCAGCCATGTCTGGCTTTTATTAGTAGATGGGGTCTCATGAACTTTTTACCCAGGCTGATCTTGAAACACAAGCATGCAGATCTCTGCCTCCAAAGGAGCTAGGATTGCTGTCATAAGCTGCTGTGCCCAGCTAAAAATATACTTCTACAATGCTTTCAAATAGGCAAGAGAAGAGAAAGACCCCATTTATCTCCCAAGTAGAACTAACAGCAAGAAAGGTGACTAAGTGGGAGACACCTTTCTAGTGCTGTCAATATGACCAGTGCCTTTCCATGTCAACAAGGACAGACTACCACAGTGCAGTGTCTTCCACCCACACTGTCACTCTAATAATTTTCCATGAAACAAATCTGGGTTTAAGATTTCTCAAAGCCTTGTAAGATATAATATCTTATTGGATGATAAAAATGTCATCGTGAAACAGGGTAAACATTTCATCATGAAGATCTTTCTGTGGCTTGTCAAAGACCACAGAGCAAATTAAAAACCACATCCACTTTATAAAACACATTTGAACAGGGTGCTAGAAAAATCACAGCTTGCTGGAGTGGCAGTGATTTCTAATTCCGCATGTAGATGGGCAAAAACAAGGGCCCAGTACCAGTTCTGAGCAGGTTTCTCAAATCCAAGTGAGTTCAAGTTGCTTGCAGTTGGGTTCCATCCTTGTTTCCTGTTTCTGCCTATTGGCTGCCTATGATTGTCAAGGATGAATTTTTCTCTTCCTCAGAAAGAACCTGTGTTTATTCAACCAATTCAGCTTTGCTCAGCCAGGAAAAATACCCCAAAGTCTCTAATTAATTCACAGTTTTCTGCATCTCATCCTTTTCCATGATTTCTTCCCAGGACAAGACTAGGAAATCCTGCTGTTGTGCCCAAGGGGACAGACATTCCTATGATGGGCAGTGGTATGCAGGTAAACATTTAACACCTGGTTCCTCTCACACACACACACACACAAACAAATACACCCTGATTTTTTTTGCTTTGCTCATTTCAGTAGTATAAATATTGCAACCCAACTTTTGTGATTTGAAGGTGATATCAATTTGATGTCACTGTCCAGATTAGTGATAGAAAGTGCTGATACCACCTACATTAGGTGATACCTAATGTGACACTACAAATTAGGGTTTGGGACAAGAAATCAGAGGATTGGGAGAACCCTGAAGTTTTTTTTTAATTTATTAATTTTTTTGAAACAGGATCTAACTATATACCCCAGGCTGAAAACTTGTCATCCTATTGCCTCAACCTTCCAAGTGCTGGGATTACAGGACACCCCTCACCTGGCTGTATTATTTATATTATACACTATTATTAATATTGTTGTTGTAATGCTGGAGATAGTGATAGGTAGCAGTTAGACATGAGCGATGGGGCTATCAAAGACGCCTACAACAGAGAATCCTTCAGGGTCTCCAGTCCTTGAGGGTAGACTATTAGGTATGAGGTAGACATAAGTGGTGAAGCAGGGAAACATAAGGGAGTGTTTGGTACATGCCTAGCAACATCAATCTTGAGAGTAAAACAATCATATACATAAATGTTATGGTACAACCTACTGTTCACTTATGGAAAAGGAGGTAAAGGCTGTCAAAACCTATTGCCCAGACTCCAGCTCAGCACAGGTGGAGTGAACAAGAGTGGCCTTTAGGTCATTGACATGTCATTTACATCTTCTTGTATTAGCAGAATCACCAGCCTTCCTGTGAGTTTTCCTTAAATGGTCATGGGTGATTGTGATCATATATGTAGAGTGATTATTGAGACATTGTAATTCTTACACAACTTTCATGTCAATCACTCTCCGTGAGCTGGCTCTGTAGAGCTATATTAAACAAACATGTCTTTTTTCAAAAACAGAACAGGAGGGTAAAGCAGGTCATGTCTGAGGTTGGCACCAGTGGCAGGGGGAGGATATGGAGAAGGGGTATGGGAGGGTAACATGGTAGAGAGATATATCATGTACCTTGGGTATGAAAATGGAAAAATGAAATGTGTTGAAACTATTCCAGGAGTGGGGGGGATAGGGGTTAAAGGAGTATGATGGAGGTGTTGAATTCAACTATGATATATTACAAGAATGTGTATGAATGTCACAATGTACCTCTAGTACAATAATAAAAAATAAAAATTTTAAAGAAAGAAAGTGAGACTTCACTGCAGCAGCTGCACACTTAGGGTCTCAGTTGATCCCTTTTTATCCCTGAAGACTCCCCACCAAGGAGAACAGATGTTGCCTCACCTGAGCAGGCTCAGGGAACAATCTGGGTGTCTCAGGGCCTCACACAGCACAACAACCCCACTGTAGTCCAAGGCGTTCTGATTCAGTTTTAGCCCCCACAGGGTCTTACCGTGGGTGAGAATCAAAGAGAGGTCCTCACATAGGCACTGGTCAACTTACAGGCTTCCAACTTGCAACACAGAGACCCTTGTAAGGAGTGAGGACACTGCAGAAATGGGTTAAACATTTACCCAATGCTCACCCCACAGCTTCCAGGGGAATTGATCTTATGGCCCAGGGTTCATGATATCAGATTTTCCCTCTGTGATGACATGGCCACAACTGCTGTTCTCCTCTGGATCTATGCCCATGGCAAAGGGACTTTGCAGCTATCCCACCAATAGAGTCTGTGGCCCCAGCCCTTGAACCTGTGCTGATCTTGTACATGGCTATGGACAATGGAACACAATGGGAGGAACATTATGTGTGTTCCTGAGATGTAGGAACATCTTAGATGCCATGTATAGTTCTTCATGCCTTGAACCCCTGAGATATGGCTGTGGGCTGAGTTGTGTCCCTTCAAGATTCATATGTTGAAGTCCTAACTCCCAATACCTCAGAATATGACAACATTCAGAGACAGGGTCTTTATAGAGATAATGAAGTCAAAATGAGGACATTAGGGTGGGCTCTAATCTGGTGTAACTAGTGTCCTCTGGAGAAGAGGAAATTTAAAGCCAGGTATGGTGGTGCATACATGTAATCCCAGCACTCAAGATGTTGAGGGAGGAGGATCAAGACTTTGAGGCCAGACCTACATAATGAGACCCTACCTGATAAAGGAGGAGGAGGAGGGGGGAGGGGAAGGGGATGGAGGAAGAAAAATAATTTAAGCACATTCACAAAAGGAACACAATATGAGGACACAGGGAGGAGACAGTCAAGGAGAAAGGCTTGGAAAGATTCTTCTTCATCCCCACCAGAAGGAACACACCTCACTCATACCTTGACCTCACAATTCCAGCCTCTAGAATCTTGAGGTGATAAAGTTCTGTTGTGTGAACTTTGTCACCATAGCCTGAGCTGCTGTGCCAGGAATGAGATGTGGTCTGGTCTCACATGTCCTCCCCAGCAGATATACAGAAGCTTCCAAGCCTGACAAGGAGGCCAACCCAGACCATCCAACCCCTCAGATGACCAAGTTGTATATGCCTGCACAGCTGAGACTGGCCAGGCCTGGGGGACCAGTAACCAGCCAGCAAGCAGTATGTGTTCATTATAGCCAGGCTTAATGTCCAGGAGTGGCATAGTGTGCCACTCCAGGTAACTGCTGTGTCACCCCTTTGGAGTTTTATTTTGTCTCCCTCTCCCTACCCTTAACCCCCGTCTGGCTCCCACTTTTCAGAAAGGTGCCCTACCACTTGAGCCACTCCCCCAAGCTTTTTGCTTTAGCTGTTTTTTGAATATGGTCTGGAATTTAATCCTGGCCTGTCTTGAACCTTGTCAATCCCAATCTCAGCATCCTGAGGAGCTCACATTACAGGTGTGAGCCACTGCATCTGCAAAATTTACTTGTCCTGTAGCATACATGCTAAATGTAAACCATGCCATAAAACCATCTCTTGGCCCCATGTCATAATTCCTCTCTCTGTGTCTCTTAGTCCTTTTGTCTACACTCCTTTGAGTGACCACTGACCACAAACTAAACTTTGTGACATGCAGGTACAGAGGATGACTCTTAAAATATAAATTTCATATGACTTTAGCTTGTCATGAAACATTATTTTTCTTTAGATTTTTTTCAATTAATTAAACACATATGGGAGAGAACAAGGGTAATCATTACCAATCACATCAGTCCCTTTAATTATGCACCAATTGTCCTACAGTGTGCTATGCAAATGAAGGATTGTGTTTCTACTAATCATAGGTCTTTTACTAGGTGGAAATGTCTTGACTGATGGAAGTGGATGATGTAACAGTTGGTGTTCTGTTGACCTGAAGTTCAACATCTCAACATATTTGGCCAACATCTCAATTTATTTCAAGGACAAAGAACTTTCAAATGGGTGTTTATAAAAAGACTTATCAGCAAAAGTACTTTAACAATATTTAATAGTGTTCTAGCAATTCTTAACTTCTGCTTCACTCTTTCAGGGATAGGTGGGCCCCTACCATCTGTTTCAGGAGGACTTACTGATGGATAACCCTGTTTCAGGACAATAACCCAGTTTTCACAGATTGGTCAACAGCATATCAACAGAACCTAATGAAAAGTTGAGGTCTTAGTGAAAGCAGAGTTTTGGTCCTAAGCCCCAAACTCTTATATGGCATAAGACTCCATATGCCATGTTCAGTAACCACCCCCCACCCAAATGCCAAATATAGGTGCATGGTGAAGGCAGAGGAAAATTTATTACAAGTCTTGGGACATGCTGTGGGAAGAGGCAGAGTAAGTACTCAGCTCATCTTCAGCCATTTAAGGTACAGATATGAGTTACAACTTTAAGTATACAAAAAAAGGGGTTATGGGGCAAATGTATGCATAGTTAAACAGTCCCAGTCACAATTATGTTCGTTGACCATTATCTCAGTCCAAAGGTTCCCAGAGGGGTTCTAGAGAAGATGCTATCCCATCATCACCTGAGGGGAGCAATCTGCTCTTCATGAGATGATTATACGTCCTCCAAGGTGCAGCCAGTTAATTGTACTATAAGTAATTGTCCTTGCTTGGAGCCGTGCTCTGTTCTGCAAGTCTCTGCTGTTCCTTATGGGAAGTTTCCCTTGTCATGAAAATATTATCAGTTCTGTCCTTTCTGAAAATGACTACAAAGAGAATGGCTTAGAGCAAGATAGATACAAAATGGAGGCAGGAATGCCAAGCTTCTCCTGTTTTTAGTTAATTTGTGGGCTTATGTAAGAGGTCAGTGCTTATAGAAGAAGCAAATTTGAGCACCTCTTACATTTAACCCATAGAACAGTGCTGTTTCTTAAGCTTGCAGGCCCTCTTACCTAAAGGGTATACTTTCCCTTTGCTTTCCACTAATAAGCCTTCTCCTGTTTACATTTCCTGTCAGTCCATAAATTCATTCCCTGTGGAGACCAAGTCTTTGAATGCAGTAACAGACAGATATGCTAGAAGTGTGAGGAGCCATGTGCGATCCATGATAGCAACTATGAGAGGACAGTAAGAAAGGGGAAACTCACACCATGAACAATGGGTATGGGGAACAGTGTTACATTACCTTGGAAGGATTGTGGGATCTTGGAGCACAGGGCAGGGAACTGTGGACTCAGAATTGAGTCCCTATGTTTGTTTCCAACTTTGCCCTAGAGCCCTAAGCTCAGATTAGGAAGTAAAAACCAGCTTCCAGCTTGGTGCTTTGTCCAGCCCTGGGCTTCAGAAGCTCAGTCCCAGGCCTGACTCAGGGCTCAATCCCTTCCACAGACCCAGGCCTGATTGGGGCGTCCAGGATGTACTGCCCTGGGAGCTACAGGAGGTACTGCCCTGGGAGCTACAGGAGGTACTGCCTCCTGCAGAGGCCTCCCTTGCAACCCTTCTGCCAGACCCAGCAGGCTGCAGAGATAGATAAGGTTGGAGTTCTCCTAGAGACTAAATAAGGAGGGATTTAGAAAAGAACAGGTATCTGCCAAGGCTGACATGAAGCCCTGGGAGAAAGCTGAAGATGGAATTTCCAGTGTCCCACCCGGACCCTCTTGTCTTTGTTCCAGGGGATTGCAGGTCCACTTGTCACCCTTTGTTTCCCATGGAGCTGTTGGAACTACGTTACCCAGAAAGCACGGCAGAGAACAAAGACGCTTAGCCAATGAACATTCAGGACGGTACCTCTTCCGTGTTTGCAGCTTCGTTTGGGGTGGGACTTCCGGTCTCTTGTGACGCCATTGTGTACAATATGGGCTCTGTGCGTCTTTTCTCACTGGAGGAAAGTGGAGTCAGGATCAAGATTACGCAAGTGGAAAAGCAAGGACGTGGCGGGATGGCTTGTTCCTAGTGCACCGCGGCTTCTCCGAAGGACGTTTGTGGTGACGGCCTTTCCCTGTTACTCCCGTAGCCTCTGAACAGCATGGCGGCCTCTGCAGGGAAGAACGTGAATCAGGTAAATACCGTGTGTTTCCACCAAACTGCCCTCAGACCACCCGAGTGATAGGTCACGGTTTTGGGCTCCTGATTGAGCCTCTACACTCCAGTTTTTGTGTCCATGTCACATGGTGATTTGGTGCGAGCGTCTCTGCATTCAAATGGTCTACCACTTAACCTACACCCAATTTTTAATTTTTTTTTTTTTTTTTTTGAGGATCTTGGGTTTGAACTCAGGGCATCTCGCTTTCAAGGCAGGGGCGCTACTATTTGACCCAGTCCTCCAGGCCGCGGTGTCCAGATTTATTAATCTGCTAAATGAGTTTGGGGAGGCTCCTCCTCCCCTAATGCCGCTCCCAATGATGGCAGCACTGATCCCGGTGTTGTTCTTCACTAGATGGACAGACAGACATCATTTAAACTCAGAGCCTGGAATCCAAACTCGGCAGAGTCGCATAATACTCAGAAAGGGAGGTGAATTGAGGGTCAAGCTAGGACCCCCAGGTGTGGTGATGGGCACCGTAAACATGGTGTGCAGATGTGAACACTGAGCGTATGGGGACAGGACGGTCTGGTATGGTGTCCTCATGGTGCCTTGGATTGTGCACCTGTGTGGATGTGCTGATGTTTGGGTGTAAAAGAGCAAAGTGATGCTGTAGCCAAGATCTTTGCTTTTTTGCTGCACTTCAGACTCACCAATTTTGTGATGAGCCTTGGTATCTAGGGTCTTTCAAGAGGTGTATGTAGTTCCTTAGGGCACCATGGTCATAAACTACTGTGAATGGGCCTGAAGAAGAAGACCATACAGGCTAGTCGCAGAATGAGAATAACTGGAGGGAGAAAGTCTGTAACTAGAGAGAGTATGAGAATGGCACAATGGGTGGTATAGGGCCAAGGATGTCTTCATATCCATTGGTGGCTCTTGGAGGCTGAGGATGAAGCAAGAAGAGAGTCAGGAAGGAAGGCATGTAGACTAGGTTGTGAGGCTGATTGTGGCATTGGGGATTGGCAATGCACTGGGATCATTTTAGATCATATTCCTATTTTCTTTGTAGTCTGGATACCTGCTGTTGAATTATATATAGGAACATCAGAGATGTCCCTTGGAAGTGGGAGTGGGTGGGAGTACCTATGGATGTTGGGCATTGTGAGGGATGATTAGGAGGACTTAAGAAATGTGGAGGAGTCCTGTGGAATAATGTCCTTAGGGTCCTGGAATTGAGTATATGAATAAAGGGTGACATAACATCTTGCAGGTGAGTCTGGATTCCCCAGGAGTGCCTTTGTGAGACTCCTCTGAGTTTGGATACCGGGCTGTTAATTTAGCTGATGTCTCTCTATCTCCTTGCTGGTGTGGAACAACACAGAGATCAATGCTACCATTAGCTGAGAGCAAGCATCTGTGGTCTCAGTTTTAACTGGAATCTGTTATCCCCTGTGAGATAGAGAGTTTGGCATGAGGGAGAGCAGGGGATGGATGAATGAGGCAGTGAACTTGGAGTCCTGAGAGAGAACGTGAACGTAGATTAAACTTCCCAGTAGAGGCAACACTGCCTTTTCACAGCCAGAATGTTGGTCTGGTAACTTCCCCCTATTCCATAACTGTGAGATAGCACTTACTCATGGGCAGACCTACACTCTCTACACAGTCTTCTTAATAACCTTGTCTGCTGGTAGAGGAGCCTCAATTTGAGGATGGAGCTGCTGGTATGATTCTGTTTCTCTCAAAGCCCTGTTGAAGCTTTGAAATGTAGCCAAATGAACACTCTCAGGACCAGTGTAGAGGGCAGGATATCCACCTGGCCTTGGGTCATCCCTCCTGTTCCTAATTTACCCTCTGAAGTGCCCCCATGTCAAACCAGCTCTTCAGTAAACACCACATTAAAATCTGTACATAGTGTTCATTTGCCTTCAGTGTAGGAGGCATGCAGACTGTCTGAATGAATCTATGCATGGTGTGTCCTTTTGAATCAGTATCATTTACCAATAGCTGAAATCATGATAGCTGCACAACACAACAGTTATAGAGAGTCCTGATCCACCTGTAGTGTCTGATGCCACCTGCCATGCTGAGGGACCTAGCTTGGGATTTGGTCTCATAGTCAGGGATCCATAATATCACTGCACCCTAGAATAGGGCCTGGTGAGGTACCTGCCACTGTGACTAAATTTTAGGTCCTTTGTTGATAATGGTGAAGACCCTGTGCATGAGGAAATCAATTTAAATCCAAGTGTTTTTAGTGCTGGTGAGTGTTCCTGGCAGCAGGACCACTGTGTGTAAGTCCTGTTGAGGGAGTTGGGAGCATGTTGGTGAGTAGAGGCATTTTACCTTTATTCTAAGTGTGCCAGTAGCCATGGTATATTGTGAACAGAAGAGGTACCTTGTCTCCTTTAGGCTTTTCAAAGTTTTCCAAAAGCTGCTCCCAGTTAAAAGAAGGCAGATGATGACACTGAAGTACAGGGAAACTCATTCCTGTGCTGTTTCTCAGAGCATTTCAGGGTCAGCATTTAGGACTGAGGTTCAGCTAATTCCATGATCTAGGCCTCCTGACTCCAGTGTGGACTGCGCCTATGGAGATCATTTTGGTTATTCCCCTGTCAACTTGTGCCCCTAAACATGTGATTGAAATTGAGTGGAGAATGTTCTATTCCCTCATTCACTCTGTCTCTGGGTTATGTCTGGGACTCCTGCCACTGTTTCATCCCTTGAGCCTAGGGATTCTCAAAAACCCTGAGTCTAGAGTAGCAATTCCATGCACTGTGTAAGGCACAGTGGCTGGCATGCTTGGAACTAGTGGAATAGGGGAGGAAGGTTATCCCAGGTACAGATGTCAGAATGTACAAATGCAGTAAGGAGGATGAACTGTTTCCAGGATATTGTTCACATGGGAGCCGCACACATGAGTGTGGCACAATGGCTTTATAGAAAATAAGATTTTCTTGTGGAGATGATGGGAGCAATGGGCAGTGGGCACAGAGGAGGAAGTGGATGTGACTCATGTCTTAGCAGGTTCCCTGTGAGTAAAACATGGAGAACAGATTGTGAAGTTTGAATGAGGTAATAGGAAGATTAGCAAGGAGGCTGCTGCCAAGATCCAGGTGATGTTTGATTGTGGTTTGCGCAGTATGGTTGGTGAAGAATTTGGAAATGTATGTGAATCCAGCATCTCTATATTAATTAGAACTTTTTGGTGTCATCACGCAAAGTTAAAAGAATTTCATTTAAACATCTCAAATGGATTTATTTTAGGTTCTAGTGTCCAACAACAATTCATTCCATAAAAAAGAGTAAGTGTATCATTGATCTGGGTTGATGAAGTTGGTTTCATATACAGAGAATGACTAAAGAAAGCAGAGATGAAACAAGAAAAAAGCAGATTGTAAATCCCAAAGTTGCTTTCCTTGAAAGATGAAAAGATAGACAGAAAAGGACAATAGCTGATTTGTTAACATCAGGGTATTTCAGGTTATTTTTGCATTAGCTTTGTTTATTTATTTATTTATTTTTGGTGGAATTGGGATTTGAACTGCCTCTATCACTTTAGCCACACCTCCATCTCAGGTTGCTTCTTCATGTAGAAATTAAATTCATTATCCTGTTCAGAAACTGGCCTTTTTGGGAAATTATATGAACAGTAGATTTGCTGATTTTGTGGGTAAAGGAAGGGTGAGTGTTACTGTGAATCTAAGATTTCTGAATGTTTAGCAAATGAGAAAACAATGTCTGTTGTAGGAACAAGTTTAGTAGGTATTTGGATTTTCACCATCTAAAGAGTGTTAATGTTTGAAGGAAGCATCACTGAAATCTGAAGAGAACAGATGTCCATAGAGGTGTGAAACACTGGAGAAAATTCCTGATGGAGACATGGGAATGGTGGTGACCAGTGTCTGTCTTGTGGTATATCTGTGACTCTGTCAATTGCAGTATGAATGGTGAATCCTAATCATGAGATGATTGTGTTCTGACAATCTTGAAAGATTAAGCTGATCTGGGTCTGAAGTACACCACCTGGATGGGGTGGAGCCGATCACAAAACAGGTGTGGGAGAGAAGAGGTCATGGGAACACCTTAGCAGTCAGTATGGTTGGCAGAATATCAGAACTTTCAAAGGATGAGGATTTGGGGATGGAATCAGAGGTCTAGAATAATTGCTGTGAGTTGACACTTCAATCACAGATAGTCCTTTTATTCACTCAGGTATAGGTTAGGTAAGGATGTTGTGACTGGTGAGAGATATCAAGTATAGCATTATTAGTGAGGGCCACCAGGAATGTGAGGGTTAACTTCTTGTAGCAAAGGTGCATAGTCATCGTAGCCTTCAGAGTAGTGTTGGGTTACCTCTGACAGTGGGCAAAACTGTGTTCTACACAGTTTAGTGTAGTACTGTTGACTACTACACTATGGATACTGTATGCCTAAATGAATAGGGAGGGTACAGAAGTACCATAATTATGAAGCCAGAGGGTAGAAATAGTTGGAGAGCATGTGTGTGCAACACCTATGGTCCAAAAAGTGACCACAGGAGGGAAATGCTGATCCTGTGGACTTCCTGTGACATGAAGCTGAAAGGTGAGCCCACATAGGTTATCACTGAGCAGTAATATCTGGAGGACACTTGTGCAGTTGACTTATTTGAATGAATATTGCCCTGTATGCCAATTCCAGGAATTAGATTGTGTCTCCCTCCTCAACTGCATTAGTGGTGTTAAAGGAAAGAGTGATCAAATATGCATACGGGAGAGACTGCCTCAGGAGCACTGGCATGTGGTATCCTCTCTGAGATAGTGATGGTGACACATGGGGTAAACATCCAATAGATGTTGGGGAATGGGTTGGTTCAACATGGAATCACTTTTAGGAGAGAAGCTGATCATGGATGTTCTGTTCTAAACATGACAAGACTGTGTGACCTTAGAAAATGTAATCATTTCCTTCTCCCAGGAGTAGTGGAAGTTTTGTAGTGCAGCTCAATTTGCACTTATAACTTCCATAGGTAAAGCCGTAACACTCACCCATACTCTGGTTTTGCTCGTATGCTTTTCCCCATAAGCAGCTTTGTCTCTTCAGTGCTAGTTGTTGGGGTGTGTTAATGTACACATTTTATTAGTGGGTGTGCTGTAGTTGCTACAGCTGAGCCCTGTGCACTTCCCTGAGCTGCCTAGTAGCTGGTGCTATAATGAGTGCAAGCAGAGATTGAGGGGAAAGATGTGTGGCAGTTAGCTTAATAGGTCTTGCTTCAGTCACCTGCACCTGAACATTGTAACTGGTTAGGTATATAGGCCTAGTTGTGCCCCCTTCTTCCTGACTTTTCATACAGCTGTTTGTTTAAGGATCACCAGGCATTGCCATGATTAATCTTCATGGGCCATGGGCTAATCTGCCAGACTTCCTTCCAGTCTTCTTTGTAATACTGTTTTTGTTCCTTCTTGTTTCTTATATGTGGAGTTGCCTGGGTCCACTCCTTAGGGAGATGGTTTGTATACCTGTCCTGAACTGTGCAAGTGGGGTACTGGAAAAATCTTGATTGCTTTCTCAGGTAGACATGGAAAGAAGATCTCAGAAATTTTCAGTCCATTTGAGGGACTTGATCCGTGATCCAGGCCTCCTGGCCCCAGGGTTGACTGACTCTCTGGAGGCCTGTTTCTTCATCTGCCTGTCATTCAAAACAGACTTCCTTGTCTACAAGAGAGCTTGAGACACTCGTGATTGGCACTGAATGGAGAATGTTCTGGTCTCTCACTACCCTTGATCTCCCACAGTATCTCTGGATTATTTCTGGCACTTCTCTGCCACTCTTTCAGCCCTTGAGCCTAGGAACTCTGAAAAACCCAGTGTCCAGGGTTGTAACTCCAGGCACACTGCATAAGGCACAGTAGCTGGCATTGCTTGCAACTAGTGGAATGTGGGGTAAAGGTCATCCCAGGCATAGGTGTCAGAATGCAAATGCAGGGAGGTAAGGCTGAACTGTTTCTGGGGACCACAGGGTATTTTCTTCATGGGAACTGTGAATGTGAGTGTAGCACATGGGCCTGGAATGGCTTGTAGAAAGTTAAGATTTTCTTGTGAAGATGGTGGGAACAATGGGAGGTTGGGACAGTAAAGGAAAGGGATCTGACCCCACTCAGTTCTTAAAGGTTCCCTGTGAGTAAAGCAAAGAAAACAGACTGTGGTGTGTGAGTGAGTTAATAGGAAAATTAGGTTCTTCCAAATGTCCAGGTAATGTTTGCTGGTGTGTGGAGCAGTGTAGGTGCTGAATAATTGGAAAATGTGGGTGGATCCTGGATCTCCTGATTAACTAGGTATTTTCTGGTGTCAAGGAAGAAACTTAGAACAATTTCATTTAAAGATCTTAAATTGATTTAATTTACCTTCTGGTTTCCAGCAACACTTCATTCGGTTAAATAGAATAGGTGTACCATTGGAATGGATTGAAGAAATTGTTTTCATATTCAGAGAATGAGTAAAGAAAGCAAAACAAAAAGAAGCAGATTGGCTATCCAAAAACTTCTTTCCTAGTAAGATGAAGAGGGAAACAGAAACACAAAAGGACTGTGGATAATTTGTTATCTCTAGGTATGGTGATACTGGTGCCCCTGGCACTTGAAGCACATCTCCATCTTTGGTTACTTCTTAATTTAGGGATTTACTTCAATATCCTTTCCAAAAACAGTGGCCGTTTTGGAAAATTGTGCTAGCCCCAGATTTTCTGATTTTAAGGGTAAAGAAAGAAAGTGAATGTTAAGGGTGATGTAAGATTTCTGGATTTTTTAGCAGTTGAGAAGAAAAAATTTGTTGTAGGAACAATTTTAGTGGATATACCAACAAATTGAATTTTTACCATGTTAAGAGTATGAATCTTTCAGGAAGCATTAATAGAAACATGAAGAGGACAGGTGTGCATACAAATGTACTCTGGAGAAAATTCTTGATGAAGACATGCAAAAGCTGTTGGCCAGGGTCTGCCTTGGGGTGCATCTGTGCCTTTGTTGATTGCAGTACAGAAGGGTAATCGTAACCATGGGATGATTGTGCTCTTTCCAACCTTGAAAGATGAGGCTGATCTGGGTTTCAAATATAATACCTGGTGTGGATGGTGTCCATCACAAAAACAAGCATTTGAGAGATGGTCTGATAGGTTACCATTGTTTCCAAAGGATGAAGGCCTTGAGATGGAATCAGAAGGCTAGAATAACTGCTGCAAGTTGACACTTCAACCACAGATGGTTCTGCTATTCACTCAGCTACAGTCTTGATAAAATTTTCTTATAACCCTTGAGGTGTCTGAGAACTTTCAGGTTGCTTAAATTTGAGAGGCCAAGTCACTACCTGGAAGAGCCACTTGCCTCTGTGGAAGGCGAGTGGAACAAGGTTTGGAATGAAGGATAGTTGGTGAGTTGTGACTGGTGAGAGACATCAAGTAAACCATTAATGGTATGGACCATGGGAGTCAGGGAATCGATGACAGTTCTTAATGGCATAATTAGGAGCACAGGCATCAGCCTTCAGAGTACTGCATGGGTTGCTTCTGACAGTGGGCACAACTGTGTCCAATTTTCACCAACCACTCTGGATAGGGTGCACTGAGGAGTATAAGGAGGGCAGAGAAGTACCTACATTGTTGGACTAGAAGGTGAAAATAGGTGAGGATTGTGTGTGTGAGAGCTATGGACTAAAACGTGATGTGCACCTGGAGGGAGCATAGGAAATGCTGGTTCTGTGGACTTGCTGTTGATGACATGAAGATGAAAGGTGAGCCCACATATGGTTGTCTCTGAACAATTGCATTTGTTCAATTGACTGGCATGAGTGAATACAGCTCGGTATGCCCATTCCAGGAGTTAGATTATGTCTGCCCACTCACGTCCAACCAGTGATGTTGGAGGAAAAGTGATCAATATGCATAGAGGAAAGACTCCATCTCAGGAGCTTGGCTCCTAATTGCCTCTCTGGGGTGGTGAGGGTGAAACATAGGGTACCAGAGGAGGGATGTAGGGGAATGGATTATATCAACATGGAATCACTCCTAGGAGAGTAGCTCCTCATAGGTTCTTTATTCTAACCATGGCAGGGCTGTGCAATCTTTGAAGATGTGGCCATTTCCTTCTCCCAGGAGGAATGGGAGTTCCTTAATGCAGCTCAGAGGCGCCTGTACCTTCATGTGATGCTGGAGAACTTTGCACTTGTAACCTCCGTAGGTAAGTCCATCGCACTCACCCAAACTCTCATCTTTTCTCATCTTTTTCCCAGAAGCAAATGTTTCTTCAATGCTAGGTGTTGTGCTGTGTTAACTTACTTACTTTTTTTGTGGGTGTGTTGTGGTTGCTACAGCTGAGCCTGGTGCATTTCCCTGAGCTTCCTAACAGCTGCTGTTATAATGAACACAAGTACCGATTTGGCAGAAGGGTGTTTGACAGTACTTAATAGGTCTTGCCTTGCTCACTTCCTCCATGACTGGATACCTGCTTAGGCCCCTATGCCTTATTATGCCTCTTTTCTTGACATTTCATTACAGCTGTCTGCATGATCATCACCAGGTGTTGCTCAACACTTGGCCATTGTATTGTTCAGTCAGACCTCCTTCCAGTCGTCTTTGTAATATTGGTGTTTTCCTCCATTTCTATAGTATTTAGTTACCCAGGGCCACTGCCGAAAGGTTATGTCCTATATCTGTAGGTGGTTGGTTTGTGTACCTCTCCTAAACTGTGAGAGTGGGGTGTTGGAAAAATCCTGGTAACTACATCAGATAGACATAAAAAGATGATCTCAGATATGTTCGGTCCAATTAATGGATACCTGATGGAGGTCATGACATCTGGATTGTTTTTATTTGGTGAGGCAATTCTCTTTTGTCTTTAGTGTTTTATATGTAATGCACTCTGCCCTCTGGAGTGTTTTCTGAGAGAGACCCACACCTAACTTGCTTTTAGATGAGAACATATCCTTCAGTATTGCCCATGTGTAGTTCAAGCTTTTTGGACAATGTGCCTCAGGCTTTTTTCTAAATTTAGATCTTTTTTAAAAAAATTAACATACTATAGTTATACTACAGTGAATTGTGACTTTTACAAAAGTGATTACAGTATATCTTAGATTCACTACCATCCCCATCTTTCTCCTTTTTCAATTCTCCTTGTATTTGTAGAGCCATTTCAACAATTCTTATTGTTTCACTTTAATATAATATGACATAGTATATGGAGCTGCTGGAGTGGCTCAAGGTGTAGGCCCTGAATTCAAGCCCCTGTACCTGAAAGAGACAAAAAAAAAAAAAAAAAAAAAAAAAAAAAAAAAGGACCCTGCAGTGATTTGGGACATTTTCATTGTAATTCATGGAGTGGCATTACCTGAAGGCATTTTGCCACTTATCCCTATCCTCCATGTCACCTCCTGCCCCATGCTGTTTGCAAGATTCCACTGTGTTTAGAAGCGAGTTGTGTGAAGCAAACCCCTGGGCAAATTGAGCCCTGTTCTATTTTCTAAAAACATTCCTATAGTGCAGGATGTGTACATCAGTGATACAATGCATTTTATGCTACACACTAGCCCTGGGCTTCTCTCAGCAAGTCCATAATTAATAAAAAGCTTACAACCCTTGTAATATTATGGCTTGGCCCTGCTCCCACCAGTGTCTGCATGCATTTCATTGTGCTTTCTCTGCTTTTAGGTTGTGTACATAGAGTAGATGATAAGGAGGCATTGATGCCCACTGTTTGTCTGGAAGAGGTGTCACACTTGAGGACTCCAAAGGCAGTTCCATCCACCCAGAAGATTCACCTCTGTGACATCTGTACCTTTGTCTTGAAAGACATTTTACACATGGCTGCTCCACTTGTGCAGAAGCTGTACATGACTAGAGAATGTGCAAGCCTAGTCCAGAAGCATCACACTGCAGAAAATCTCTTGAAGTGGGACATGGACAGGACTTCATTTGAGAAGAGCTGTGAATTATTTGTGTCCAGGAAATTGTTCAATTGTAACGACCTTTGGAAGAATTTCCCAGCTCTTTTTGACCTTCCGAAGACCCATGTCATTTGTAATGGTGAGAGGACAAATGATGCTGAATTAGAGGAGACCTTTAACAATGGAAAAAGTTGTTCCAGTTTGGTTAACAGCAACAAGGCTTTCAGCCATAAAAATGTGGCTTTTTATAACCTGACACTCCACAATGCAAAAAAGCTTTATGAGAATAGGAAGCATGAGAAAAACTTACATGATGTCTACTCACTTGGTCAGCACCAGAGAGTTCACACTGGAGAAAGGCCTTATGAGTGTAGAGAATGTAGGAAATCCTTTAAGGAAAGAAAGGCCCTTATTGTACACCATAGAGTTCACACTGGAGAAAGACCTTATGAGTGTAGAGATTGTGCAAAATCCTTTAAGCAAAGAAATTCCCTTATTGTACACCAGAGAGTCCACACTGGAGAAAGGCCTTATGAGTGTACAGACTGTGGAAAATTTTTTACGCAACTGCATGTACTTAAAGAACACAGGAAAGTTCACACTGGAGAAAGACCTTTTGAGTGTAGAGAATGTAGGAAATCCTTTAAGACAAGAATTGCCTTTATTGTACACCAGAGAGACCACACTGGAGAAAGGCCTTATGAGTGTAGAGATTGTGGGAAATCCTTTAAGGAAAGCAAGGCTCTTGTTGCACACAAGAGAGTTCATACAGGAGAAAGGCCTTACGAATGTAGAGAATGTGGGAAATCTTTTAAGTACATAAGTGATATAAATAAACACCGGAAAATCCACACTGGAGAAAGGCCTTATGAGTGTAGAGATTGTGGGAATTCCTTTAAGGAAAGACATAACCTTGTTGTACACAAAAGAGTCCACACTGGAAAAAGGGCTCATGAGTGTAGAGTATGTGGGAAATCCTTTAAGCGAGGACGTGACCTTACTGAACACCAGAGAGTCCACAGTGGAGAACGGCCTTATGAATGTGCAGAATGTGGGAAATCCTTTAAGGGGAGATCTGTTCTTACAAGACATCAGAGAGTTCACTCTGCAGAAAGGCCTTATGTGTGTACAGAATGTGGAAAATCTTTTAAGTACATAAGTGGTATAACTGTACACCGTAAAGTCCACACTGGAGAAAGGCCTTATGCGTGCAGAGAATGTGAGAAATCCTTCAAGCAAGGACGTGAACTTACTGAACACCAGAGAGTCCACAATGGAGAACGGCCTTATAAATGTAGAGAATGTGGAAAATCCTTTAAGGGAAGATCTGGTCTTAGAAACCATCAAACAGTTCACTCTGGAGAAAGGCCTTATAAATGTGGAGAATGTGGAAAATCCTTTCTGGACATAGGTACCCTTTTGGTACACCTGAGAGTGCACACAGATGCAGGTTTATTGAGTGTGGACAATGAGGGAAATTCTTTAAACAAGGACCCTTAATTTATGCTAGAAAGTCCACAGTGGACAAAGGCCTAGTGAGTGAAGAATGTGTGAATGTGTTTGAGCACACAATCAGTCTTTCTTATCACAAGAAATCTTTCAGTGAGGAAAACCCTGTTATGATTCTGAGTTGTGCACATGTATTTTGAAAAGCAACTTGAGTTGTTTTTCCCAACCCAGACTCAAGCAGTCTTCCACACAGTTCACTTATCACCAGCTGGCAAGATTTTACTGAATATAGTTTTGTGGTGATTTTGGCAGATTTAATGTCTGTACCACGAAATGGCTCATTGTGTTTCTGATCACCAGAAGATTTACAATGAAGAAAGATCTTTTGAGTGTAAAGAATGTGGGAAGTCCTTTAAACATAGAGTACCTAATTGTACACCAGCGAGGCCACAATGTAGAAAGGCCTTATGAATGTAGAGAATGTGAGCAATCCTTTAATCTAAGGTAGGCCCTTGCTGTCCACGAGAAAGGCCACACTGCAGTAAGGCTTTCGGAGTTTGTACATTGGGTGAGCATTATAAGAATTGTTCTTCAGGTTCTGGACTCTGCAAGGCCTTGACCAGAAGGAAGTAATTTCTGTACTATTTTAGAAATGCCATTTACTTCTACCACCATGAACTTCAGGGGAAAGAAACAAAACATAACAAAAAACTACCATGACATGCTAAGGTATGGAAGATACGTGTATTTCTTCTGTTGCAAATCCTTTGGGCAACTTTATTTGCTTTGTTGTGTGATCTTGCCATGTTATGATATTTCTATGACCAAATGTACTCAGTTCTGGTTAACTACAGGCTTGCAAGGAAGGCTTAGTTTCTTGGATGATTTTGGTCTTATATGATACTTGTAGTTGATACTTCTACCATCAAGTCTCTAATTGGTAACTCTGCCTGAGATTGCTAGGGTTTGTGCAGTAATAAAGGCTTTATTTTTTGCATCTACCTTTAATATTGCTTTGTCTGTTAACTGAAATAGGTCACATTACATAGAATTCATCTCTGTGTATGTGAGGTGATGAACAGTTGTTTGGAACCCTCAATTCTTTGTACCTCAGTAGGCAGTGTGTAATGGCTAATGGTAGTTTCTGAGAGAGGTTTTGGATAATGTGGATGATGGTCAAAGACTACCCATAAAAGAAAAGGATACTTTTCTGCTCCTAACTTGTGACCTGGAAGCTTCCATATTTTATGAGGTCATCTGAAGAGTGGTCACTTTTTAGGCCAGCACTTACTGCGTCTGAATAGTATGAATTTATGCATTATGTTTTACATCAGATGTCACATAATCCCAAGGAATCTGAAAAAGATCATTTCTCAAGATTATGGAAAGATCTGTGTTGTCTAAGGTCCATTATTCCACCAATTAATAAGAGGGTAACACTGCACACCAAGCCATGTGCACATGGGCCTTTACCACCTTTAGGTAAAGGTAACTAACCTTTACCACCAAGCATGAGGATGCAAATAGTGTACTCAACATGGGATTACTGAACATTGCAAATACTCGGTACAGTGCTAGCATCAAATGCTCCCTGACAGTGTGACATAGGAATTAAACACCTGTGTCAGGAAGCAACCTGGGTCAGGTATATTCATAGTTTTCCCACCAAACTGCCCTCAACCCATCTGAGTGGTAGAACTGGATTTGCGCCTCCTGATTGAGCTTGTATACTCATTCTTTGTGTCCAGGTGTCTGGGGATCATAAGTACATCTTTCTGCACTCAATGCTTGACTACTGACCTAAGCACCCTCTCCCACCCGCACCCCACCTTTTTTTGTTTGTTTGATGTACTGGGGCATTGAACTGTGGGCTTGGTGCTGCACTTAGCCAGGCCTTCAGCCCATGCAGCCTGATTTCTTAAGCTACTAAGAGGAAGGTGGTGGTTCCTCCACCCCTAATGCCATTGCCAACTGATGGTTGCGTTGATCACTGTGTTGTTCTGCAGCAGAAGATGGACAGACAGACATCATCTAAACTCAGCACCAGGAATCCAAACTCAGTGTTATCTCATGCTTATAAAAGGGAGGTGAACTGGATGTTAAGTCCCAACCCCTGGGTGTAGGTGATGGGCACCATAAGCAAGGTGTGCAGATGTGGCCATAGAATCGTGTGGGGATAGGATGATCTGGTAGAGTTGTGGTCATGGTGCACATGGATAACATATATGATGTGGATGTTGATGACTGGGTGTAACCTAGCAGTGTGATGATGAGCCAAGACTTTTGGTTTTTTGCTGCACCTCAGACTCACCAATTTGTGGTGAAACTTGGTGTAACTTAGACCTTTTAGTAAGGCAAATAGTCATGTTTATGGCAAGTTGTCATTAGAAATGTTGAATTGGACTAATGGAGGAGGACCACTCAGGGTTGTCTCAGCATTAGAATTACTGGAGAAAATCTATTACTAGTGAGGGGACACTAGTGAGGGACATGAGTAGCACTATAGGTGAATTAGGGACAAGGATGTTTGAGATCCATATGTGGTTCTTGGAAGCAAAGGTTGATGCAAAGACAAAGTCAGAGGGTGGCAGAAAGGCAGGAAGGGGCAAAAGGAAATTAATGACTGCTACAGTAAAACAAAGGAAAACTGGAGTCAGGAAGTGTTACCTGGAGACAAGAGAATGATCACCTCTATCCAGAGGTTAAAGCAACCAATAAAATAACATGTGGTTTTTGTATGGGACAAGCTGTTAACCCCCCACACCTAATTTTGGTAAACTGCTATAAATGGTATATAAGTAAAGCCTTTTTCTCGGGGCTCAGCCTTTGGATTCGAGTCCGCTGAGTCACTGCTAGCTTGCTTAGTAAACTTGCTTCCCAAAAGCTTTGGTGCCCTCCCTGTCTCTGTCTGAGCCCTCCTGCAACAGGACAAAGAGACTGCTAAGGTACTATGAGCAGCTGTTTGTAGCAGTGAGGACTGGAAGTGGACTGTGATCATTTTACATCATATTTCCATTTTCTATGTACTTTGGGATTTTGGTGCTGAATAATTACATGTTGGAATGAGGGAGAACAGAGGACAGACAAGTGAGGCGGTGAATTTATGCCCTCAGGAGAAGGTGGTTGCAGATTGGACCACCAGCTCTGCCTTTCCTCAGCCATAGTTTCGGTCCCCTAACTCTCCACTGATGTATAATCATAGATAGCAGTTCCTTTAGAGCAGGACTGAAGTGTTCTAACTCTCTACACAGCCTTCATGACATTCTCTGCTGGTGGAGCCTTGGGGAGGCTACATAAAAAAATAAAACAAATTGAGATAATTTCATGATTCTTACCAGAGTATACTGGCATGGAATTAAAAACCAATAGCAAGAGAAACTATACACTTACAGAATGAACACATGCTTTTGAATGACTTGTGGGTAATTGAAGCAATCAGGAAATTTAAAAACTGGCAGAATGAAACGAAAAGAAAACCTGAAGTTGAACAAAACCAAAATTAAAGAATAATCAGTATGAGTTTCAATCTGGAAAAAAAAAACAGTACAACACAGGAATCAGTAAATCTCAATCATAACCCTAAATGTAGGTAGACTTAATTCTCCAGTCAAAAGACACAGGTTGTCAGATTGGATTAAAAAGCAAGATCCAATGATCTGTTGTCTGTAAGAACAGCACCTCAAAACCAAAGACAAACCAAGAGTAAATGATTGAGTGCCTTTCCCTTATCAGAATATTGGTCTGTTAACTCCACATAGACCCACAACTATGACATAGCAGTAACTCATGAGCAGACCTCAAGATTTTAACTCAATGCAAAGCCTTCATGACAGCCTTGCCTGCTGGTGCAGGAACCTCTGTGGGAAGGTCGGGCTGCCTGTGGGAATCCATACCTGCAGGCCTTGGGGAAACCCTGAAACTGAGCCAAAGGTGACACCCTCAGAAGCAGCCTGGATGGCAGGACCTCCACCTGGCCTGGAGTCTTCTCTCTTGTTCCTAAAGAAACCTATGAAGTGTCCCAGTGTCACTCCAGCTCTTCAGTTGATAGTGCATGAAGAGCATTACATAGTGTTTATTTTGCTTTCTAGATAGGAGGCATGCTCTGAATGAATCTATGTATGGTGTGTTCTTTGAATCAGTAACCTTTAGGTGCTTCTAAAATGATATCTTCCACTTCCTGGAGAATCCAGTGTTGCTTATCATGAATGATATATCACAGCTCAGTGCAGTGTTCTAGTTCCAGTCACACTGTGCAAGGCACAATGGTTCGAATTGCTTGCTTTAGTAGAATGAGGGGTGAAAGGTTATTCCAGGCACAGATGTCAGAATGTAAATACAGGGAAGTGAGGCTGAACTGTTTCCAGCCTCAGGATATTTCTCTCATGGAAGCTGAGAATGTGGGTGTTGCAGATGGGCCTAGAATGACTGTAGAAAGTTAAGATTTTATTGTAGAGATGATGGAAGAAAGGTAAGATTGTCACAGAGGAGAAAGGGGATCTGTCCCTGGTCTTAGCAGGTCATCAGACTATGAGGTGTGAATGAGGTTATAGGAAGTTTAAGTCAGAGTCTGCTGCAAAGGTCCAGGTGATGGACCTGTTTGATGGTGAATTGAGTAGTGTGGTTGGTGAAGAGTTGGGAAATGTGTATGGATCCTGGATCTCTTGATGAATTGGGCTTTTCTGGTGTCAGGACAAAGATTTTAATGGATTTATTTTAGGTTCTAGTGTCCAGAAACGCTTCATTCTCTCAAATAGATTATGTATACCTTTGGACTGGGTAAACATATTGGTTTTATATATAGACAATAGCTAAAGAAAGCAGAGCCAGATGGTGGTCTGTCACATCTGTAAACTTAGCTCTTCAAGAGGGAGATATATGGAGGATTGCCTTTTGAATCCAGCCCCAGAAATAGGTCAAGAGACCTTATCTCAAAAACTACCCCATCAAAAATGTGCTAGAGCACCTGCCTAGCAAGCATGAGGACCTGAATTGAAACACCAGTACGGTGAAGAAAAGAAGAAAGAACTGAGTCAAAATGCAGATTGGTCATTCCAAAGTTGCTTTCCTTGCAAGATGAACAGGGAGACAAAATAGGACAGTGCCTGATTAGTTAATATCAGGTTAATTCAGGTAACTTTTTTCTATTTTTTACTTTTACTTTTTTGGTAGTACTGGGATCTTCTATCATTTGAACCACAACTCGAGGTCAGGTTACTTCTTTATGAAAGGAGTAAGTTCATTATCATGACACCAGAAATTGGTGTTTTTGGGAAATTGGACTAATACCAGTTTTCTAATTTTGAGGGTAAAGAAACAGGTGGATGTCAAGGGTGAATCTAAGTTTTCTGGATTTTAGCAGTTGAGAAAAGAAAGTCAGTTGTAGGAACAGTTTTAGGGTAGATATGTAGCCATTGGGTTTTCATCATCCTAGGAATATGAATCAATAATATGATGTAAAGAAAGACTGTGAATGTTTCAAAGAAACATTGATAGAAACATAAACAGGCCAGGTAACCATGCAGGTGTGGAACTCTGGAGAAAATTCCTGATGGAGGCATGCAAAGGTAGTGGCTAGTGTCTGCCTTGGGGTTTAACTGTGCTTTGTGGATTGCAATAAGAAGGGGAATCCTAATCATACAATGATGTGCTCTTGCCAGCCTTGAAATGTTATGTTGATCTGGTTTCAAATATAGCACCAGTTGGGAGAATGGACCCCATCAGAAAAGCAGGTATATGCGTGAAGAGACCATGGGTATGTCCTAATAGTCAGGATGCTCTTACAGGTTACCAGTGCTTTCAAAGGAAGAGATCCATGAGCTGGAATCAGAGGCCTACAATAACTGCTGAGAGTAGGCACTTGAACCACTGATATTTTATTCACTCAGCTTTTTGCTTGGTAGAATTTTGTTACAACCTTGAGCTGTCTGAGAAGTTACAGGTTATATAACTACCTGGGTACAAATTGTTACCCAGGGTAGCCATTGGCCTATGGTGGAAGGCGACTGGCACAGGGTTTAGAATGTAGGATACCAAGTGAGGATGTTGTGACTGGTGAGACACACCAAGTAAACCATTACTGATGAGTGCCAAAGAGGCTGGGAATCAAATACAGTTCTTAGTGGCAAAGGTTGTTGGAAGGAGCACAGGCATCGTGGTCTTCAGAGTAGTTTATGGATTGCCTCTCACAATGGGCAGAAGTGTGTCATATTTCTAATACCCAGCGTGTGGATAATGTATGCCTACATGAATAGGGATGGCAGAGAAGTACCTCTATTCATGGTGCTAGAGGGTGGAAATTGCTTGGGGAGTGTGTTTGAGAGAGCTCTGGTCTAAAACGTGATGTGTACCTGGAGGGAGCCTGTTGGAATCTGGTCCTGTGGACTTGCTATTGATTTCACAAAGCTGAAAGGTTATTACCGAGCAGTAATATATGGAGGACACTTGTACAATTGACTGACATTAGTGAATAGTGTCCTAAGTGCCAGTTTCTGGAGTTAGGTTGTGTCTCCCTCCTCAACTACATTAGTGCTGTTGGAGGAACCAGTGCTGAAATATGCACAGAGGTGACACTGTATCTCAGCAGCACTGGCATCTGGTATCCTTTCTGAAGTGGTGAGGGTGACACGTGGGGCAAACAAAGGATGAATTTGGTTGAATGGATTGGTTCAATGTGAATCACTTCCAGGAGAGAAGCTGATCATAGATGTTCTGTTCTCACCGTGGCAGAGCTCCATGACCTTTGAGATGTGATCATTTCCTTCTCCCAGAAGGAATGGGAGTTCCTTATAGTACAGCTCAGAGGTGACTGTACATCCATGTGAGGCTGCAGAACATTGCACTTAAACCTCCATAGCTAAAGTAATCACATTCATCTGTACTCTGCTCTGTGCTCACCTTCTTTTCCCCAGAAGCAGCACTGCCTCCTCACTACTGGTGGTTGAGCTCTGCTAACTTATCCACTTTTTTCTGTTTGTGTCTTGTGGTTGCTACTGCTGAGCTCTGTGCACTTTCTTGAGTAGCCCTAACAACTGGTTCTATAATGAGTTCAACTTACAGATTTGGGAGGATCATCTGTGCCAGTCTTCTTAATCAAGTCTCTTTTGGTCACCTGCCTCCCACTTGGGTGACTGCTCAGTTCTACATAACTACTTCTGCCCCCTTTTCCTGACTTCATACACCTGTCTAAGGATCACCAGGAATTGTCAACCTCAATGTCCACTTGGCCTATGAGCTATTCTGCTAGACCCCCTTCCAGTCTTTGTAATAGTGTTTATCTTTCCTCTGGTCCCTTGTGTGCTGAGTATCCCCGGGCCACTGCTCACCTGCCCGTCTCTCTGTAGTTAGTTGGTTTGTGTTCCTGTCCTAAACTGTGCAAATGATGGGTGCTGGTAAAGTCCTGGTTGCTACATCAGACAAAGATGGAAACATGATCTCAGAAATGCCTAATCCAATTGAGGGGCACCTCATAGAGGTCATGACATCTGGGCTGTTTTCCTATCAGATGAGGAAACTGGCTTATGTCTTTAGTGTCCCATCTGCAATCCACTGTACCCTTTGGAACATTCTCAAACATTGACCCACACCTAATAATATTTGAGTTGTGAACATATACTTAAATATTGCCCAAATGCAGTTTGAGTTGTTTTATTGGATTTGTACTGTCTTTTTTTTAATTTTTATTTTATTTGGTAACATAATAACAATTTGTACCAGGGATTCATTGTGAGAATTCTAAAAGTTCCTACAGTATATCTTATTTACAATCATCTGCTCCATCATTCTCCTTTTTACCCCCTTTCTTTTCCTTAGAGAAAAGAGAGACTTACTGAAGTAAGTCTCGTTGTTCCATTTTCATGCATGATCAACCTGTTCTTTTAAATTTATTACGGTATTGCTGTACTGGGGGCATTTGTGACATTTACAAAACTGCTTACTCTGGCAGTCTTATACAGCATCCTTTTCTCATCACCTTGAACTTCTTTTTTTCTTATTATTATGTCAGTATTAAGATTGAACTGGGCCTACATCTTATGCCACTCCACCAACCTTTTTTATGATGGTTTTTTTCAACATAGGGTCTTGTGAACTATTTGCCTGGGATAACTTTGGGCAACTGCCTTCCTCCTCAGTAGCTAGCATGATAGGCATGAGCTATAGGTGCCTGGCAGCTGGTAAGTTTTTACTAAATAATATGGTGTGGTGAATTTGGGAGATTTCATGGATAATACTAGTACGAAGTGGCAGTGCTTGCATGGTGTTCATTGCTTCTGCCTGTCCTCCAGCTCATCTTCATGTTCTGTGTCTTTTTATGTTTGCAAGAATCTACTGTATAGGCCCAGTTCTATGAAGCAATCCCTTCTGCAAATTGAACCCTGTTTCCTCATCATGACAACATTCTTATGGAGTAGGGGGTGTTTAGACCAAGGACACAGTGTGTGCCTACCATGTGCAAGTGTTGCATTGAAGGCTGTTCATCACTTCTCCATGTCCTCCAGCTCATCCTTGTGTCCTATGTATTTTTATGTTTGCAAGATTTTCCTGTACAGGCCCAGTTCTCTGAAGCAACCCCTTCTGTAAATTGAGCCCTGTTTTGACATCATGACAACATTCTTATGGTGCGGGGGGTGTCTAGATCAGCGATACAGTGTATGCCTAATGTGCAAGTGTTAGGTTGATCAAAAGCATCTAGAAAATAAACATAATATGAACCTTTTAATATTTAAGGAAGTACATGCCCTCATGGTATACTAGAGAGTACACACTAGGTCAAGGTCTTGAGTGTAAGCAAGGTGGCAGGTCAATTAGGCAAAGAGTTGACATTGCTGTACACCAGAATGTCCACTCTGGAAAATGGCCTTATGAGAACGAAAAAAGTGGGAAAGCCTTTGTACCCAAACTAAGTATTCATCCCCAAATACTTCACAGTGAGGATAAGCCTATGATTCTGATTGGTATGACAAGTGATTTAGCCAAAGATCTTTTCCTTTGTACATACAAAAGTGTTCGCACATGCAAATGGCCTTATGAATGCAGCAACTGTGGGAAATATTTCACACCACATGCATCACCTTCATCACTAAAAGTATCACACCACACACAACCCCGATAATGGTAGCAAATAGGAGAAACTGTCAGCCCAAGGTCCAACCTTATTTAGCAGGAGAAAGTCCCTGCTTGTGAACAGCTTTGGACTTGAAGGGAATGTGGTTTTTGTTCAGCATATCCATACTAGAGAGTGTTAGGGATCCATGTCTCTGAACTACCTCACATTGCTCTGGTTTGTGTACTAATAAAGGTATTTTTTGCATCCCTCTTTAATCTTCTTTTTTTTACACTGTGTTGGTTTTTTTGCACTCTTGCCCATTTGTGCCTCAGTGAGCATGGAGAATAATTTTAGTTACAGTTTTTTCTAATGTGGATGGTTCTCAAGGACCTCATTTGAAAAGTACACGAAACTTTCTGGTACTAAATGCAAATTTTCATAAGGTAGGTTACAATTGTAAATATATAATGTACCAAAAGTTGATATACTCAATTTTCTATAATAAAAACTGTTGGACATAAAGTAACAGATATTAGCAGATAAAATAATAATGGCTAACATCAATACCACAATCCCACACCAAGATCAATCATACAAACAAATCTAAAAGAAAACTTCAGTTCAGCCTGCTCCATAGATCAACTGGACTTAACAGACATCTACAAGATATTCCATTTGAAAGCTACAGATCACCTATTCTTCCCAGCAGCCTCCTCCAAAAAAGCACATTTTGTACCAAAAAACAAGATTTAATAAATACAAAATATAGAAATAATTTCTTGATTTTTACTAGAGTATAATGGAATGAAATTTAAAACCAATATCAAGAGAAATATACAAACATAGTTTGGACAATATGCACTTGAATGATCAGTGTATAATCGAAGAATCCTGGGATTCAATTGAAATGAAAACACTACATACCAATACCTTTGGATATAGCATACATTTCTAAAAGGGAAATTTAAAGCCATTAATCCCAATGGTAAAAATTAATTGAAGTCTCAAATAGCCTAATCATGCAGCTCAGGGTCTTTGAAAAAGAAGAATAAAAGAAATGCCAAATAAGTAAATGGAAAAAATAATAGAGATCAGGACAGGAATTAAAGAAAGTGAGTCTAAAAGAACCACAAAAAGGAACAACAAAGAGTTAATTGTTTATAAAGAGAAAACAACAATGAAATGCCTAAGCCAAAGTAACCTACTCCCAAAAAGAGAACAAAATTAATAAAATTTGATGTGAAATGGAGATAATATAGCAGATACAAACGAAATGCACAGAATTATTGTAGATATTTGGAAACATATTCCAATAAATTGGAGAATCAAGAAAGCATGTTTTCTTTCACAGGTGGATATAGACCAAACATAAACAAATATGCAAAGCATGCATGCTTATGTACAAACTCAGAATATGATTGTAACAGTGGAACTACCTATGGAACTCAGCGAAGAGCAAAAGGAAAAGAGAATGACAGAACATCAGTAATATTGCATAACATAAATAGTTAAGGTAGGGGTTGTAAGGATGTGTATTGAAAACCTGTTGAAAAAAGGGTGGTGGGAGGTAAAGGTGTAAGGGAGAGTATTCAAAGGGATTGAACAGACCAAAGTAATGCACACCCATGATAGGCATACATCAAGATACCCCTTTGAACGTCAAATATTCATAATGAAAACCAGGTCTGTAAAATAGGCACAGTTTGTGTGTGTGTGGGGGGGTTGGTAAATAGTGTTAGGGGAGAGGGTGAAGGAAGGAGATTAAGGTGATGATACATGGTTGATGGACTTCATATATGTATATGAAGCAGAACTAAAAAACCTCTTGTAATTGCTTTAAGTGGGGTGGGGAGGGAACTGAGGGGGAGAGACAATGGGAGCAATGTAAATAATGTACAAAGTGACATAAATGTACATAGTGACAATTGGAATTGTCACTATGATCCCCGCCCATATAATGAATATATCCTAGTGAAATATTTATAATAAAAAAGAAAGCAAATGGATACATTTGTATATACACTACCAGCCAAAATTGAACAAAGAGGATATAAACAACCTAAACATATGTGTAATTGCTAATGAGATGATGCAGTAATTGTCTCCTCATGATTAAGAGCCCAAGACAAGGCAGATTCCTGATTTGTACCAGGCTATTAAAGAAAAAATTCTCCCTAGATTATTTCATTAAAAAGGGAGGAATACTACCAAACTAATCATAAGAAGCCAGGATTTCCCTGATATCAAAGTGCATAAGGACTAAAGAAACAAACAAACAAAAACTATAGACCAACTTGTTTGATGCTTACAGATGCAAATATCCTTCAGAAATACTTGGAAACTGAATACAACAATACATTAAAAACATGATAAATCACAGAATGTAAACTAGTACAACCACTATGAAAATCATTATGGAGTTTCCTCAAAATAGTAAAAATAGACTTACCTTAAGATTCTACCACCCACTCAGGGCACATATCCAAGGTGAATCAATATACAAGACAGACACCTGCATGGCCATGTTTATTGCAGCACTCTTCACAGTAGCTAAACCATGGAAACAGCCAAGGTACCCTCCAACTGATGAATTGATAAAGGAAATATACCTTAAAGGGTGACCTGATAATAATGGAGCATGATTGTAATTGGGGGATTGTCTAAGGGAGTCAGCAGGAGGAGGGTAGGGGAAAGGAAAGAAAATGGAGGTCTGAAGAGGATTGAAGTAAACTGTATGTATACATATGAAGACATAATGAAACCTACACTAAACTTTGAAAAATGGGGGAAGAGGGATTGGGAAATATAATGCAGGGGGTGAGTTTCTTCAAAGTACATTATATGCTTCTATGGAATTATCACAATTACATTATGCTAATTCAAAATAAAAAATTTAACAAAGTAGAAATACAGTATCTTTGAAAGTTGAAAGAATCCATTTGTTACAGGAGCTTAATTAAATGAAATAGAGAAAAAGAAAATACTGCACCATAAACAAGTTGGATTGCATCAAGGTATGCAAGCATGAATCAATATATACAACCAACAAATGTTATGTTACATATGAATAAAATCAAGGACAAAAATCACATGATCATCTCAATATATGCAGAAAAAGCTTTTGATAAAATTGAACATCTCATAATAGCCCTGACAAAACTAATTAAAAGGCACTATAACTCAACATAATGAAGGTAATATACCACAAACCTAAATCCAACATTAACTGGAAAAACTGAAATCATGTCCTCTTAAAGTGAGAATGAGACTAGGGTGTCCAGTCTGTTACTCAATATAGTGCTTGAATTCTTAGAGCAGCAAAGCATGACAAAGAAATGAAAGAAATACAAACAAGAAAGGATGCACTCAACTTGTCCCTATGTGTACATGATATGATTCTATATTTAAAAGACACTGAAGTCTCCACTTGAAAACGTACGTGTGATATACACTTATGCAAAGTAGTAGGATACAAATCAACATTCAAAAATCTGAAGCATTTCTATAATGGCAGTAACAAACATGAAGAAAGAAGTGAAGAAAAGATTCCCATTCACAAGAGCTTCAAAATTCATGGGTGCTTTGCAAGGGCCTGCTTGGCAGGTGCAAAGCCCTGAATTCGAACACCAGGCCCACCCTCTAAGAAAAATTTCCATGGAATAGCTAATCAAGGAGGTAAAATTCCTCTGTAATGAAAACTATAATGCACTGAAGAAAGAAACTGTAGAAGATTAGAAGACTTCAATGTTCCTGGATTGAAAGAATTAATACAAAAAATGGCTTTATTAGTGAAAGTGATCTACAGATTATTCATAGAAATATTTAAAATAAACCAACACAAGACTCCCTGATATCCAAAGCCATCCTCACCAAAAAGAACAATACTGGAGGTTTCAGAATACCTCATTTCAAATTCTTCTATAGGGAATAGTAACAACAAAACCCAGCATGCTACTGGCACAAAAGCAGACACGCAGACTAATGGAGTAGAACACAGGGCCAAGGAAAAAACCCATGCTGACACAGGCATGTGATTATTGACAATTTGTACAAAAACACAATAACAGATGGTGTTGAGGACACTGGCTTTCCTCATGGAGAAGACTGAAACCAGATCACTGTCTCACTGTGCTCAATAATCAGTAAAAATAATATCTAAAACCTTAATATAAGCCCTGAAACTTTGAAACTACTAGTGGAAAATCCAGGGAGTCTCTTGACTATATGAGAAAGGAATGCCCTTTTCAGTAGGAATCTAATACCTCAGGAAATAAAGTGAGTATTGGTAAATGTTAGATTAACTTTAAAAGCTTCTGCACAACAAAGAAAAAATTTCTCCAATCAAGTGACAGACTTCAGAATGAGAGAAATCCCAAAACTACACTGAGATTGCGTTCACCCCAGACACAGTGGCTATCATCAAGGAAACAAACAACAAATGCTGCTGAGGATGTGTGGGGAAAGCTACATTTATACCCCTATTGGAAAGAATGTAAAGTACTCCAATCACTGTGGAAACCATCATGAAGGTTCTTCATAAAATTTCAAATGAATCTGCCATATGATCCAGCATTCCACTTCCCAGTATGTACCAGAAGGAATCAAAGTCAGCATACAGTAGAGGTACCTGCACATGGATGTTTATCTCAGTCATATACACAATAGCCCAGTTGTGGAATCATATATATACATATATATATGATTATATATGATTGCATATTACATAATATATATAATATATGTAGATATACTCATATGCATATTACATAATATGTATAATATATGTAGATGCACTCATATATGCATATATATATATATATATGCAAACAAAAGACTGTATTCTCAGCTGGGAAGAAGAAAAATTTTGTTATTTGTAGGAAAATGGATGGAACTGGATATAATGTTAAGTGAAATATGCCAGACCCAGCAAGATTAATACCATATGCTTTCTGTAATATGTGGAAGCTACTTTTAAAAAGAAAAGACTTGGAAGAGAGAGGGGGCCATTTGGGAGGAGGGAGGAGACTGGAAAGAGTTAGCACGGGAAAAGAGAAGGTAATGGGTGGGTGAATATGATCATAGAAATTACATATATGAAAATGTCAAAATGGAAGCCATCATTTTATTAGTTAACATGTGAGAATTGAAAAGTGCTTTAAGTTGTAGATATTCCTGTGGGTGAATGTGAACTCAAAAAATATGTTATACACCATGACAGGCAATATTAATCTTCAGGAATGCAGTCTTGGTTTGACATAAAAAAACCAGTCCATACAATATACCTTATTGAGAATAAAACACCGAAACCACATGATCACCTCAATAGATTCATAAATTGCTTTTGAAACAATTCCACACTCTGTCATGCTGAAACAACTTGACTCACTAAGTAAATCCTATAAAAGTCATCTATTACAAACCATGGCTAATATCATACTTACTGGACAAATACTGGATGCTTTCCCACTGCGACCAGGAACAGGATAGACATGATTGCTGTCTCTACTTGTATTCAACATTTTAATGTTGGCTCTAACCAGGACAATTGGACAAGAAAAGGAAAAAAATGAAAGCTTTCATATTGGAAGGAGATAGTAGAATAGTACTTGAAGGATAACATGATGTGACGTATACAAAGTCTAAAGGAATCCAATGGATGTAAAATTAATAATGAGTTCAGCATAAGTCCAGTATGAAAGATCAGTTCTATTTCTATGCCATAATGAATAATCAAAAATTACATTGTTGATATAAATCCACTAAAAGTACACTTCTATTTACAATAGAATAAAAATAAAATGCACAGTGATACATTTATCAGAGTAGTGACATTTAGGCCAACAAGACCCTGTCTCAAAACAAAAGAAAAAACATAAAATTCCAGCAATCCATAAACAAGAAAACAAAAAAACACGAAGAGATAAGATAGGAAAAGAGAATATTTTAGACAGGAAATCTGGGTCATTTTCTTTGGAGCTAAAAGCTTGAGCTTGAATCCAGATGGCTTTAAACCCCCAGGAATGTGAGCTGACACCAGCCACCCCTGCTGTAGCACGTGAGGTTGGTAATGCTCTCCACAGGGAGCTTTTCTTGGGCAATGTGTGTCCACAGGATACCTGTGGAGATTTACAGAATGGACTCTTCTATCTAACTTTGGTTTGGGAAGTCTCTGCCCAAGGTCAGCATGCCCACAACTCCAATGTCATTCTGACTCAAGTCCAGGTATCTCAGCCTCCGGTTGCCATGGCGCATGGAAGCCAGCACCTGGCAGTCAGGGGATGTGAACAGGCACCATTCGAATCTTGTGGCAAAAACAGATGGCGCAAAGTCACTTCATTTCATGTCCATAGTCTCATCCTGCACATGATACACAGCCCTATTCACACTCCAGGAAGGTAAGGGTGTAGTTCCGTGGTAGAAACTGCCTCCCATGTGCAAGGCACTGCTAAACTCTACAAAGTCACCTGGAATCAGTTTAAAATATGTTTTTCACTCAACTGGATTGAGTAAAAGAAAGTGTCTGACAAACAAAGGCTTATAAAACATGACACACTTTCAAGTACGGAAATTTTTTTCGTATTTCCCCTAGACTAAGAAATAAATCAACCAAGAGTAAATTGTGGTGTAAAAGAATTATTAGTGGCACTGAATACAGACTTCAGTTAGGGGACTTGGACACACCATCCTGGTCTTGGAAGAGAAGCAGGGTAACTCACTCCAGAATCTGAAGGTCATATCCAGGCTGCACCAATACCTCACAGAGTGGGATCACCTCTTTATCCTGCAGGTTGTTAAAACTAAGGTAGAGACTTCTTGGGGTTTTACTGTTTTTGAGAGCAAATATCATTTCTTAACAGCAATCTGACATCAGAACACATTTTTCCAGCCTGCAAAGAAACACACATTAAAACAGCCTTGGGGTGGAGAGATCTCCCATGCTCATGGATTGGTAGAATCAACATAGTAAAAATGTCTATACACCCAAAAGTAATCTACATGTTTAATGCAATTCCCATCAAAATTCCAAAGACATTCATTAAAGACATTGAAAAACCTACTGTTAAATTTATATGGAAACACAAGAGGCCACGAATAGCCAAGGCAATACTCAGTCAAAAGAACAATGCTGGAGGTATCACGATACCTGACTTCAAACTATATTACAAAGTAATAACAATAAAAACAGCATGGTACTGGCACAAAAACAGACATGAAGACCAGTGGAACAGAATAGAGGACCCAGATATGAAGCCACACAACTAAAATCAACTTCTCTTTGACAAAGGCACTAAAAATATACGATGGAGAAATAGCAGCTCTTCAACAAAAACTGCTGGAAAAACTGGCTAGCAGTCTGCAAAAAACTGAAACTAGATCCATGTATATCACCCTACACTAATATTAACTCAAAATGCATTAAGGATCTTAATATCAGACCCCAAATTCTAAAGTTGCTACAGGAAAGAGTAGGAAATACTCTGGAGTTAGTAGGTATAGGTAAGAACTTTCTCAACAGAACCCCAGCAGCAACTAAGAGATAGCATAGATAAATGGGACCTCATAAAACTTAAAAGCTTCTGTTCATCAAAAGAAATGGTCTCTAAATTGAAGAGAACACCCACAGAGTGGGAGAAAATATTTGCCAGCTACACATCAGACACAGGACTGATAACCAGAATATACAGGGAACTCAAAAAACTAAATTCTCCTAAAACTAATGAACCAATAAAGAAATGGGCAAGTGAACTAAACAGAGCTTTCTCAAAAGAAGAAATTCAAATGGCCAAAAAAACACATGAAAATATGTTCACCATCTCTAGCAATAAAGGAAATGCAAATTAAAACCACACTAAGATTCCACCTCACCCCTGTTAGAATAGCCATCATTAGCAACACCACTAACAATAGGTGTTGGCGAGGATGCAGGGAAAAAGGAACCCTCTTACACTGTTGGTGGGAATGTAAACTAGTACAACCACTCTGGAAAAAATTTGGAGGCTACTTAAAAAGCTAGACATTGATCTACCATTTGATCCAGCAATACCACTCTTGGGGATATACCCAAAAGACTGTGACACAGGTTACTCCAGAGGCACCTGCACACCCATGTTTATTGCAGCACTATTCACAATAGCCAAGTTATGGAAGCAGCCAAGATGCCCCACTACTGATGAATGGATCCAGAAAATGTAGTATCTATACACAATGAAATTTTATGCAGCCACGAAGAAGAACAAAATGTTATCATTCGCTGGTAAATGGATGGAATTGGAGAACATCATTCTGAGTGAGGTTAGCCTGGCCCAAAAGACCAAAAGTCATATGTTCTCCCTCATATGTGGACATTAGATCAAGGGCAAACACAACAATGAGATTGGACTTTGAGCACATGATAAAAGCGAGAGCACACAAGGGAGGGGTGAGGATAGGTAAGACACCTAAAAAACTAGCTAGCATTTGTTGCTCTTAATGCAGAGAAACTAAAGCAGATACCTTAAAAGCAACTGAGGCCAATAGGAAAAGGGGACCAGGAACTAGAGAAAAGGTTAGATCAAAAAGAATTAACCTAGAAGGTAACACACACACACAGGAAATTAATGTGAGTCAACTCCTTGTAGAGCTGTCCTTATCTCAACTAGCAAAAACCCTTGTTCTTTCCTATTATTGCTTATACTCTCTCTTCAACAAAATTAGAGATAAGGGCAAAATAGTTTCTGCCAGGTAACGAGGGGGTGGGAGGGAGAGGGAGGGGGCGGAGTGGGTGGTAAGGGAGGGGGTGGGGACAGGGGGGAGAAATGACCCCAGCATTGTATGCACATATGAATAATAAAACAATAATAAAAAAACAGCCTTGGGTTTTACCTCTTTATGGGATAAAATGACTTTATCAAGATATAATTAATATACTCTATAATCCCACCATTTAAAGATTATACTCTATTAATAAAAGTTGTGCAATCAATAGCAAATCACTTTTACAATATATTTATCAACTGAAAGGAAAACACCAATCCTTTGAGAAGTCATTCTCCATTCACACCTACCCCACCCAGGTCTTATGAAACCACTAATGTGCTTTCTCTTTCTATGGACTTGCTGATTCTGTGCACATCCTGTAAAGGGAATTGTATACGAGGTGGCATTTTGTTCTTCACTGCTTTCATTTAGCACAATATATTCCAGATTCATATATGTGTCACTGCAGTCTTTTTTATGGTTAAATAATATTGCACTATATGTAGAGGGAAGTTACAATGAATTCAGGACAGAAACACTAAGATTGAATACTAGACAACATCATCTTAAGTTAGCCAGGTTTAGAAAGACAAAGATCGCACGTTTTCTGTCACATGTGGATGATACAATATAAATAAGTATCTATAAATATATCATACATATACTTATGTATGATAGATATATACATATATATCACATATTCATATAACTATATACTTCGCATGTTTCCAAAAGTGGGACTGTAATAGGAAACAGAGGTGGAAAAGAATAAAATGATAAAGAGTGAATAATAATGGACAAGACACAGTGAAATGCATGAAAACTTAATACAGAGTAGGAGAAAAGGTTGAAGAAGAGTAGTGGCGGGGTTGACTGATCTAATGCAATGTATTTACAGGTAAAATACAGAGAAAGTACCCACTGAAAAGCACTCACTCACCTAAACAATGAAGGACAGGAATGTACAACAGGTCATGTTTAGGGGACAGAGAGGGTAAACAAAGAAGGTTAAGGAGGATGGGTATGGCTGATGCACATCCTAAACAAGTATGATTGTGGAAGTCACTTTAAGTCACCTTAAGAAGGGGAATGACATGGGAGGGAGAATAACTGAGGGAACGAACCAAACCAGGGCATAATATACATTTATTGATGGAAATGTCACAGTGAAACCTCCCTTTTAACTACCATATACTAATAAAAATGTTTAAAAAGTAAAGATTAGAAAAAATACATGTCCTGTAATAGAAAAGCAATAAGTCACAAGGAGAGACTAATTGATAAAATTATATGTGAGGCCCTTTCTGGGCAACACAGAACTCAGACCCAAGTTTCCATCTCAGTCCAACCTCCTTGGTTGGAGGACCTTGTGAAACTCACCCGACCTCTGCAAGGTTTATTGTCAGGCATATGAGAGAGTATATGGTGTTTCCTCATCAGAATGGGTATGGGAATTTGTCTACACAGCCCAGTGAAACATCTAGCCCATGCTTGTCACATAGTGGCACCACATACCTTGGAGAGGATGGAATCATTACAGTAACAGAGAAAATAGCTACTAGTCAGGAGCCAACAAGGCAGAGTCCTCTATTTATTCTCTTGTCCTTCGTCCTTCACCTCATTCTCCTTCCTCTCTCCATCTCTCTCCCACTCTCTCTTCCTTTCTTTTCTCTGATTTTACCATAACTCTATTCTTTAATGTCTCCTGGCTTCCCTAAATTCCCCAATGACCACATGTCTCCATAGCATTCAGCCTGCCTCCCTGACATGTATGTGCTCTTTCTCTCTCCTCTTCTCCTTTCTGCTCTCTCCCCATTCTTATTTCCCCATGCAGAAGAGATTAGCTATCTCAGAAAAATTTTTGGTGGTACTGGAATTGGAACTCAGAGCCTCGTGCTTGGTAGGCATGCACTCTACCACATGAATCACTCCTGTCTAATGATTTTGTCATCCTATCTTTTCAGACAATACCCATGTAGTATGTTTTTGTGTCCCCCTCCCCTATCCCTCTGGATCCCTTCCTGTTCCAAACAGTCTGCCTTCTACTTTCATGTCTTTTTACAAACATTATACATTCCATATATGAGAAAAAGCATGCCATACTTGTCTTTCTGAGCCTGGCTTGTTCAGCTGAACATCATGATTTCCAGTTCCATCCATTTACCTGCAAATGACAATCTCATTCATCTTTATAGGTCAATACTACTCCGTGATATTATATATACCTAATATCAAATTTTCTTTATTCATCAGTTCATGGGCATCTAGGCTGATTCTGTAGCTTTACTATTGTGAATAGGGCTGAAGTAATGGTGTGCAGGTGTGTCTCTTTTATGTTGACTTAAATTTCTTCGAATATATGCTCAGGAGTGGTGTAGTAGGGTCATAACATAGGTCTATTGTCAGTGTTTTGAGGAAGCTCCATCCACACTGATTTCCACAGTGACTACAATAATTTACATTCCTTGGTGTTTCTATTTCAAGGAAGAGACCAGTCTTTCATATGATGAATTATTAGGTTTATGGAATTAAACACCCTAGAGATCAGATGTATGGGGCAATGCACAAGAACTGATTCCAGGGCTCCATTGTCCAGCTTAAATCCAGAGTCTGCTTCCTGTTACCTACTTGACCTTGTGCCCCAGTTTATTCATCCAAGAAATGAGGAGGTCTAATGGTTATGAGTTTTAAGAGCATCATCAGGCAAAGTACTACAGGTGGCCTGGATGCAGAGGTTGAACGAGAATAAATGTTTGCTGATACAGGTTTATTACTGTGTCAATGAACTTCTTGAATGATGCCCTGAACTTCTTGTCCATACTTCTTGTATCTCTGCATGGATTTACCTAGGATAGAATTTTAAACAAGTGAATCCTTGGGGTCAAGGCACACATGTATTTTCCCAACTGCATCCTGTGACATTCTCTCCTCTCTTCCAACAAATCTCATGCTTCCCAACCCAGCTCCAATGCACCCTCTGGGGTGAAGCTAACCACCTGCAGGGATTTCTCAGGGTGCTGTAATGAGGCAAGGTGCAGTGATGTGGGAGGCGAACTTTTGATTGTTAGAGGTGGAGAAAGTTTCTTGATGCTCACAGCTGCAAGGTTTTGGCCAAGTCAATTAACCTCTAGCTCCTACAGTCTGGGATTGTGGAGATGGTGTTATCACCTCCCTTGTCATGCAGGTGTGTCCCCCCGGATTGACCCCACCAGGCACCAACGGACAGCTTGATCTGAAGTGGGGATTCATCCTCCCAGCGAGTTGGGGTGAGGGCCTTGGATGCACAACGGAACCCAGTGAGGCACAGGAACCAGCAAGTGGAGGGGAGCACTGCTCATCAGACTTGTGAGAACACAGGTTCAAATTCACGCCTGCCCCAGGAAGCAGAAGGGGAGACTGACCACCTCCCAATGGTACACCCCAGTAGCTGCCTTCTTTTTTGGGTGAAACCGTGCCTCTCAGGTTCAGGGAGCAGGATGGAAGTACTGTGCTGTGTGAGAATATGTGAAAATGCGAGCTGAGTCTCAGTCCAGCAGTGAAGTGAGTGAGGAGTTCCCTCCCACTCTGTGTCTGTCTGGCAGTCTGGTAACAGGAGGAGATTCGTGAAAATCAGAGTAAAAACACTCCCTTGGAGTATATGATTAATAACTTTAAAAAGGGATTTAATGGAAACTACGAAGTTAACTCCTAACAAGGTTGACGTCCTTTGTAAAGTAGATTGGCCTGCTTTTGGTGTAGGATGGCCCCTGGAAGGGTCACTAGATAAAAGTGTGATTATTGAAGTTTAAAGAGTAATTGTAAAACAAATAAACAAATAAAAACCCCTAACACCCAGGAGAATGGGAAAAGTCAAGAGGCTAAAACTGGTCTTCAAAAACCAGACTCTGTTGTTTATTTAAATTCAGGTAGCAATTTATTGGGCAGACTGAAGGAGGAATGAGGCTCAGCACTAACTGGACTCTTACAAAAATTAGCATATAAAGGATGGACTTGCACTGATACATAAGATCTGATCTGACTTAAAAGGAATGTTGCAAAAGGATTGAGAATGTAGAGAGGGGAAGTGAAGGAATGGAAACAAAATTGGGATGAGGTCTTCATGGATAATGTAAGGAGAGAGAAAGAGAGACAGAGAAAAAGGAAAAAGGAGAGAGGGGGAGAAAGAGAAAAAGTAAAATGTCATGAAATGTTTAGAGACAAAAAAAGGATGAAAGGTTTAATACACTCCTTCTATTGAGTTTTATGTGTTGAAAATAAAAAACAATTTAATATTATTAAAATATGCCAGAAATACTGAACTTCCTAGCACCTTTACTTCTAGGGAGCATAAATGGAGAGAACCTACCTAAATAAGTGAGGGAAAAAAAGGAGTAACTTTGACTGTTGCTGGTAAAAAAACAAACAAAACAAAACTGTTTCAAAAAGTTGATGCAGTAAGATTGGTCTGTTATTGAGACAGTCATGAGATGATTATTCTTCCCTTGCTAAAGGCTGGTCAGATTATGCTTCCATCTAGTGGTGTGCTCACAGTGTGTCTGTATGTGTAAGCATCTTCAAAATGGTTCTTAAAATGCTGCTAGAAGGTTAATATGATACTCAAGGTGACAAACAATAGGGTATTTATTTTAAAGATCTCAATTATAAACTGAGTAGGCCTTTTACACATAAATATGTAAACATCTTGAGAACAGTTCTTATTATAGAGTCAATGTAAAAATTATTACTCTGTTCTGCTGCTACTTTTTAAGAAAACAGGTTATCAAACTTATTTCAATCAGGTATCACTTAGATGCAGGCATTCAGGGGTTAACATTCCAGCTCAGACATGAGGAGGAAAAAAAAGAAGAAGAAAAGGGGGGCCACAGCCTGCAGTAGGACTCTTGGAATTTGGGTAATTAAAGAAATGACCTTCACATGTTTCATTCTGCCATAAATACAAAATAAAATTAAATTCTCTCTTATAATATATGGGTCAATTAACAAATGGGCTTTCTATAAATTGCTTTTATACAAAAATAATTTCAGTGTTGCTTTCTTTCTTGTGTTTTCATACAAATATAAGGGTCTAAATTAAAGTATTTTATGATTCATTTTCAACAAGTAACAAAAATAAATAAAAGGTATTAAGGATATGTTTTTTTAAAAAATAAAAGGTTAAAAAAAACTTTTAGATAAAAGAAAAGATAAAGACATGCTCACCCTAAGGGTACATATTAAGTTGTCACAAAGATATAAATGCTTTTGTAAATGATTAAGTGAACTAAAATCTAAGAGTTCCATTAAAGGTTTTGTAAGGTCAAAATTTAATGTACTGATGTTAAATTAAAACTTAATTCTCTAAGCTCATAACAACAAGGCTATCTTTAAAATATTGTATTGTTCTTAATAACATTTACAAAAAAGGTCTTAAAATTTTTTTCATGATAACTATCAGAAATTTTTTGTGCTGCAAGTTAATCCACAATTTTGTCAAGACAACAAGAGTTTACTAAAACAAAAACAAAAAAAAAATAACAAGAGACAGATGAGGACAGGGAATACTGCTTCACTGATATATGGGTTAAGACAAATTTACTTATGTAAATTTCACCCTCCAGATAAAATAAAATAAAAGAAAAACTCAAAAAGGAACACTACACTGAAAGTCAAGACCTCAGTTTTTATTGTACTCAACACAGCACAGGTGTTAATACTACTCCTTCCACATATGGAGGGAATTTTTGCCCTGGGATGCCCAAATTGGGCTTGTTATTTTGGGGGCTCCATTGACTACAGGTTGGTGGGATCCTGTTGTATGTCATGAGCCATATGTTAATGTCAACAATCTGGGATGTGATCCCTTATCAACATCTGAGCCATGATTCTTGGCCACTATGTTTCCCAACTTCACATTTAGTTCCCATAAATATTTACCTGTATTCTCTGGTGATTTTTGTCAGGGTTTTAACTACTAAGGTAACTGAGTTATGTTCATTTAGGAGTTGGTTTATGTTGGAGTTAACAATAAGAACAGCCATGTTAAGACCAGACCCCCTCCCCCATGCAGATGGCTTACCTTTATCTCCCTGGATAGATGCCAAGGACAGTTGGGCAGACAGTGACCTAACTACAACTTATCTTTCTTGGTTGCCCAGCAGCAATATCCCTTAGTGACCTTCCTGGTATTTTTCCACTAGCCCCCTATATCTATCCCAAGCCTCTATATGGCAATGGGTGCTACCTCTCTTGCTGGAGTCTCCATCCACAGGGCTCCTGCCTAAACAATAAACCCTGTACTGGTGTTTGAGCCATCTCTCTGCCTTTTCCATGCCTCTTATTTTCTAACAGTTTATATAAAACTTTTAGATGACCTCATGGTTAAACAACTGTTGTCTTGGATGATTCTAATACAGTTGGTACCTATATGTGTCTGTGACTGGGCTATTTGGGTTTACTAAATCTGTTCTTTCCTCCTACAACTGATAAAAATCTAAGGTTTTACTTCAAGAACAACTAAACTAATATGTATATATAACCCCTATAGGGTTGTGATGCTGCTGCTGATTCCTTTATATTAAAATATTTATGTTTTTCAAATATATCAAACCTTCTAAAATATAAAATTTAGATAAACACAGTAACAGAAAGTGGTACTGATATACTGTCCTGTTAGTTGCTAAAATTGTCCATCAAAATTTTAACCATGACTCTTAAGTTTTTGTCATTACAATTTTGATCCTTCTGGGGCATTTACAATGAAATCCATAAAAATGACTCTAATAACTACTTACTTTACTTTTTAGACATCTGCTTTTGTTAGATTTTATTTTGTATTGTCCTTGTATAGAAGCGCACTTCCTAAGAGCTACTCCTTCTAAGCCTCTTTGTTGCTTAAATTTGGCCAAAAGTGTCTATTTGGCACTGAATCCCACCTGATCTGTTTGATATTTCCCCCCTGAGGTGAGACCAAGACCAATCAAACAAACAAAATCCAGAAAAGAGTAAATCCTGACAATGAAAAAAATGACTAATCAAGAAAAGACTAATCAGTCTACAGCTCTACCACCCTGAACGCGCCAATCTCGAATGATCTTGGAAGCTAAGCAGGGTCAGGCCTGGCTAGTGCTTGGATGGAAGACAGATCTTTAGAAGAAACTGCTCAGAGCAAGCATTTTGGAGACAAAGGTAGTGTGCTACCAAATTTCAAATGCAGTCACTGGTGCTAGATCTCTCAAAAATAACCAAGGCCGAGAGGATTAAAGAAGTGGTTCTAACCATGTGTGACTACCTGGCACTGAAGCCCTTCCACACACAAACTCATATTTTTAGACAGGGTCTTCTACTTAAATAGAGACAAAATAACTATTTTTACTGGTTCTAAATATGTCCTTTGATACTCGAAAATGGTTGTTTTAACTTTTTTTCAAACAACGCGTTTTCTTGAACATATCTACTGATAATATATTGTTGCCATGGTAATTCTACACAATTTAAAAAAAGAAACATTGTCTAGAAAAAAAATGTCCACCCATTAAAACCCCATTGGAGATTCCCTTTTGTTGTTATCTTGCCTACTACTACCACTGCAGTTAAAGTAGCAGTGATTGCTCCTTGGATCCACCACAGTTGAGTCAAGACAGCTTCTCTCCAGTGGGAGTGCATCCCTTATTCAGCTTCACCATGCAGGATCACCCTCTGGAACCCGAGCACCCTCCCTCAGCAGGACTCTGATTCCCAGGAAACAACAGGGGACCAAGAGCAATGGGACAACAGCCGTACTCTTGTCACCCACTGAAAGCTGACTATTTATGTACGGCAGAAGCTTGAGGAGTCCACTCTCCAAAAGGACAAATGGGGTATTTTTTTCACATCAGTTATTTCACTGTAGTGTATTGTCACCCCTTGTCTGTATCTGTAGCTGTAGTTCTTTGCCATAGGCTAGGTAGAAACTTCCCCTGCTGATCTCATGGTGAAAGGTTTTTATTTGCTCTCTTCTATCTCTTTTGAGCAGGATGCATAATTACTATTTATTACTACTGATCTGGTTTAACAGAGGGCTAGATATGCAGCGCTCCTTCACAAGGGGAAAGCTGCCCAAACTGCACCCATGGCACGTGTAACCCTGTAAATTTCTCTGTACTTAAGCCATCTGATTAAACATGGGAAAAGTACTTAGTATAAAAATAGATAAAAAGGGTCTTGACCGTGAGAGTCTGATACACCTCAAATTAGTAACTGTTACCCATGATAGTTCCTCATACCAAGTTTTTCATTCCTTTTATAAGAGATGAAAAGTAAATTTTCCATCTCTGCCAAAGCTAAAAACTTGTTCCTCTCACTGGCTGAGTCTATAGCCCTGACACTTCATGCTATGTTTGTTGGGGGACCAACATGGGAGACCATTTGGCTTAGGAAAAAGATGACAAATGGCCTCCTGAGTAAATCATCCAGTACTATGGTCCTGCCACCTGGGCAAAAGACAGTCCTAGGGCTATTGCACCCCAATATACATGCTCAATCGCATCATCAGCCTACAAGCTGTTGGTAAAATTAACAACAAGAGCCCTCAATTTTATGACAAAGCAAAGCACCAAGATGCATAATGCCAGCTATCAAAAAAGCTAGGCTTTAGACTATTTGCTTGCTTCTGAGGGAGAAAAAGGTTTATAAAAAAAATTTAACCTAAACAACTGATACTTACAAATTAATGATTAAAATAAGTATAAAAGGGATCACAGACAAAACAAGAAACTTTCCCATGTCCCTGTCCAGACTTGGAGAGAATGGGATCCCAGGGGCCTGTTGAAAGGATGGTTTTCTGCCTTAGGTGGATTCAAAACCCTGATGGAGCAATGGGCCTAATTCTAAAAACCTGCTTAATATTGCCCTATGTGGTTCCCCTGGTGTGTGGTTTATCAAAACTATTATGAACGCCATTGTAAAAGAAAAATGGCCACACATGTAATAATGCTATAAAAATACAAATCCCTAAATAAAGATGATGATCTTTGACCCTAAGTGTGTCCGAGCATCAAAGGGGGGAATAATGTAGCAGGGAGGAGGATCAGAAGAAAACATACTACTCCTGAGTCCTGAAAAAAGTAGCAGGTTGTAGGGATAGCATAGCAGAGAGATAAAACCTGAGAAATATGAACATGAGGAAGGTCATGTAGCACTAGGATGAAGTAGCCAACAAAATTAAATATAACCATATATGGATTAGACCTTGCTTTTTGCTTCTATAACCTGCTTGCAAGGTTATATAAGGTGAGACCCCTTTGTTCTCAGGGCTGAGCCTTTGGACATGAGACAGCTGAGTCTGTGCTGGCACAATAAAACATTGCTTCCTGCTAATTGCCTCAAGAGTCCTATATCTCAACTAGCAAACTCCCACATTTCTTGGGGGCTCATTGTACGGATTGTGGAGATAGTGCGTTATCTTCTAGAGACTGAATAAGGAGCGATTTAGAAAAGAACAGGTGTCAACCAAGACCAAGATGAAGCCATGGGAGAAATCTGAAGATGCCATTTCCCAATGCCCCACCAGGGCCCTCTAGTCTTTGGTCCAGGGGATTGCAGGTCAACTTGTCCCCTGTGTTCCCCCATGGAGCTGCTGGAACTAAGTTAACCTGAATGTGCCACCGAGAACAGAAAGATGCTTAGCCAATGAACATTCAGGACGGAACCTCTTCCTGGTTTGGGCTTGCGCTTGGGGTGGGACTTCCGGTCTCCTCCTGTGGCGCTGTTGTGTCTCATCTGGGTTCTGTGCAGCTTTTCTGACTGGAGGAACGTGGAATCAGGATCAGGATTATGCAAGTGGAAATGCAAGGACGTGGCGGGATTCGGTTGTCCACAGTGCACCGCGGCTTCTCCTACGGACATTTGTAGTGATGGCCTTGACGTGTTACTTCCATAGCCTCTGAACAGCATGGCGACCTCTGCGGGGAAGAACGTGCGCCAGGTAAATACCGTATGTTTCCGCCAAACTGACCTCAGGCCACCCGAGTGATAGGTCACGGTTTGGGGCTCCTCATTGAGTCTCTACACTCCAGTCTTTTTGTCCTGGTCACATGGTGATATGGTTCGGGCGTCTCTGCACTCAAATGCTCTACCACTTTTACGTATACCCAATTTTTTTTTTTTTTTCTGAAGTTCTTCGGGTTCGAACTCAGGCCTCGCTTTCAAGGCAGGGACGCTACTGTTTGAGCCAGGCCTCGAGCCCGCTGCGTCCAGATTTCTTAAGCTGGTGAATGAGTTTGGGGAGGCTCCTCCACCAAACTCCCAGTGATGGCAGCGTTGATCCCCGTGTTGTTCTTAAGCACGAGGTGGACAGACAGACATCATCTAAACTCAGAGACTGGAATCCGAACTCGGCAGAGTCGCATAGTGGTCAGGAAAGGGAGGTGAATTGAAGTTCAAAATAGGACTCCCGGGTGTGGTGATGGGCACCGTAAACATGGTGTGCAGATGTGAACACTGCAGCCTGTGGGACAGGACAGTCCGGTAGGGTGTCTTCATGGTGCCACGGGTGATTCACGTGTGGATGCTGATGTCTGGGTGTAACTGAGCAACGCGATGCTGAAGCCAAGATCTTTGCTTTTTTGCTGCACTTCAGACTCACCAGTTTTGTGGTGAGCCTTGGTGTATCTGGGGTCTTTTAAGAGGTGTATTAGTTGCTTAGGGCACAGTGGTCATAAGCTACTGTGAATGAGTCTGAAGAGGAAGACCACTCAGGCTAGACAAAGAATGAGAATTATTGGCGGGACAAAATCTGTAACTAGAGAGCGGACACGAATGGCACAATGGGTGGTATAGGGCCAAGGATGTTTTCAGATCCATTGGTGGCTCTTGGAGCCTGAGGATGAAGCAAGAAGAGAGTCAGGGAGGAAGGCTTTTAGACTAGGTTGTGAGGCTGATTGTGGCGTTGGGGACTGGCAGTGCACTGGGATCATTTAGATCATATTTCTATTTTCTTTGTAGTCTGGATACCTGCTGTTGAATTACATATAGGTACAACAGTGATGTCCCTAGGAGGTGGGAGTGGGTAGGAGTGCCTGTGGATGTGGGGCATTGTGAAGTAATAACGAGGGCTTAAGAAATGTGGAGGAGTCCTGTGGAATAGTGTCCTTAGGGTCCTGGAATTGAGTATATGAATAAAGGGTGCCATAACATATTGCAGGTGAGTCTGGATTCCCCAGGAGTGCCTTTGTGAGACTCCTCTGAGTTTGGATACCAGGCTGTTAATTTAGATGATGTCTGTTCATCTCCTTGATAGTGTAGAACAACACAGCGATCAGTGCTACCATTAGCTGACAGCAAGCATCTGTGGCAGTGGAGTCTGTTATGCCCTGTGGGGTAGAGAGTTTGACATGAGGGAGAGCAGGGGATGGATGAGTGGGGCAGTGAACTTGGAGTCCTGGGAGAGAAGGTGAACATAGATTAAACTTCCTAATAGAGGCAACACTACCTTTCCACAGCCAGAGTGTTGGTCTGGTAACATCCCCCCGATCCATAACTATGAGATAGCTGTTACTTCTAAATAGACTTGAACTCTCTACCCAGTCTTCTTGATAACCTTGTCTGCTAGTGGAGGAGCCTGAATTTGAGGGTGGAGCTGCCCTTTATGATTCTGTTACTGTAAGCCTGTTAAAGACTTGAAACTGTAGCCATACAGATATCCTCAGGACCAGTCTAGAGGGCAGTATCTCCACCTAGCCTTGGGTTGTCTCTCCTGTTCCTAATTTATCCTCTGAAGTGCCCCAGTGCCAAACCAGCTCTTCAGTCAACAGTACATGAAAATCTGTACATAGTGTTCATTTGCCTTCCAGATAGGAGACATGCAGACTGTCTCAGTGAGTCTATGCATGATGTGTCCTTTTGAATCAGTAGCATTTACAAACAGCTGAAATCATGATATCTGCACAACACAACAGTTATAGAGAGTCCTGCTCCACCTGTAGTGTCTGATGCCAGCTACCATGCTGAGGGACCTAGCTTGGGATTTGGTCTCATAGTCAGGGACCCATAATATCACTGCACCTGAGGATAGGACCTTGTGAGGTAACTGCCACTGTCACTAAATTTTATGTCCTTTGTTGCTAATGGTAGAGACCCAAAATATGAGGAAATCAATTTAAACCCAAGTGTTTTTAGTGCTGGTATGTGTTCCTGGCAGCAGGACCACTGTGTGTAAATCCTGTTGAGGGAGTTGGGAGCATGTTGGTGAGTAGAGGCATTTTACCTTTATTCTAAGTGTGCCAGTAGCCATGGTACATTGTGAACAGAAGAGGTACCTTGTCTCCTTTAGGCTTTTCAAAGTTTTCCAAAAGCTGCTCCCAGTTAAAAGAAGGCAGATGGTGACACTGAAGTATAGGGAAACTCTCCTGTGCTGTGTCTCAGAGCATTTCAGGGTCAGCATTTAGGACTGAGGTTCAGCTAATTCCATGATCTAGGCCTCCTGGCTGCAGTGTGGACTGAGCCTGTGGAGGTCCTTTTGGTTTTCCCCTGTCAACTTGTGCCCCTAAACATGTGATTGGCACTGAGTGGAGGATGTTCTAGTGCCTCACTCACCCTGACCTCACACACTGTCTCTGGGTTATGTCTGGGACTCCTGCCACTGTTTCAGCCCTTGAGCCTAGGGATTCTGAAACAACCTGAGTGTAAAGGTGCAATTCCTTGGAACTAGTGGAATAGGGTGAAAAGTTATCCCAGGCACAGATGTCAGAATGTACAAATGCAGTGAGGAGGATGAACTGTTTCCAGGACTGTAGGATGTTGTTCACATAGGAGCTGTACACATGGGTGTGGCACAATGGCTCTATAGAAAACTAAGATTTTCTTGAGGAGATGATGGGAGCAATGGGCAGTTGGCACAGAGGAGGAAGTGGATGTGACCCATGTCTTAGCAGGTTCCCTGTGAGTAAAACATGGAGAACAGATTGTGAGGTGTGAATGAGGTAATAGGAAGATTAGGGAGGAGGCTGCTACCAAGATCCAGGTAATGTTTGATTATGGTTTGAGCACTATGGTTGGGGAAGAATTGGGAAATGTGTGAATCTAGGATCTCTATATTAATTAGGGGGCAAAGTTTAAAAAATTTCATTTAAATATCTTAATGGATTTATTTTAAGTTCTATCGTCCAACAACAATTCACTCTGTAAAAGAGAGTAAGTGTACCATTGGTCTGGGTTAATGAAGTTGGTTTTATATACAGAGAATGACTAAAGAGATCAAAGACAGAACAAGAAAAAAGCAGATTGTAAATCCCAATGTTGCTTTCCTTGAAGATGAAAAAGGTAGGCAGAAAAGGACAATAGCTGATTTGTTAATATCAGAGTATTTCAGGTTACTTTTCATTTTCTTTGTTTATTTGTTTGTTTGTTTTCTCTTGGTTGTGCTGGGGTTTGAACTGCATTTATTACTTGAACCACACCTCCATCTCAGGTTGCTTCTTTTTCTTTTTTTCCTGTATTCATTTATTCAGATGTGCATACAATGTTTGGGCCATTCTCAGGTTGCTTCTCCATGTTGAGATTAAGTTCATTTTCCTGTCTGGAGAAACTGGCCTTTTTAGGAAATTGTACTAACCTACATTTGCTGATTTTGAGGATAAAGGAAGGGTGAATGTTAAGGGTGAATCTAAGATTTTGAATTTTTACCAATTGAGAAAACAATGTCTGTTGTAGGAACAATTTTAGTGGAGATATCAAGATATTTGGATTTTCACCATCTAAAGAGTGTTAATGTTTGAAGGAAGCATCACTAGAAACCTGAAGAGGGCAGATGTCTATAGAGGTGTGAAACTCTTGAGAAAATTCCTGATGGAGACATGGGAACGGTGGTGACCAGTGTCTGTCTTGTGGTATATCTGTAACTTGGTCGATTGCAGTATGAATGGGGAATCTAATCATGAGATGATTGTGTCATGAAAGATTAGGCTGAACTGGGTCTGAAATATACCACCTAGGTGGGGTGGAGCCCATCTAAAAACAGGTGTGGGAGAGAAGAGGTCATGAGAACATCCTAGCTGTCAATATGGTCTTGTAGGCTATCAGAACATTCAAACGATTAGGATTGAGGCCTAGAATAATTGCTGTGAGTTGGCACGTCAATCACAGATAGTCCTTTTATTCACTCAGGTATAGGCGTGGTGAGGATGTTGTGACTGGTGAGAGATATCAAGTGCAGCATTAGTAGTGAGGGCCACCAGGAATGTAAGGATCAAGTTCTTAGTGGCAAAGGTGCATGATCATTGTAACTTTCAGAGTAGTGTGTTGCCTCTAACAGTGGGCACAACTGTGTCCTATTTGTGACAACCACAGTATGGACACTTTATGCCTAGATGAACAGGGAGGGCGAGAGGTACCTACATTATGGAGCCAGAGGGTAGAAATAGCTGGGGAGCGTGTGTGTGACACCTGAGGTCCAAAAAGTGATGTGCACCTAGAGGGAGCATATGAAATGCTGATCCTGTGGACTTGCTGTAGGTGACATGAAGCTGAAAGGTGAGCCCACATTAGGGCTCACTACTCATTACTAAGTAGTAATGTCTGGAGGACACTTGTGCAATTGACTCATGTGAATGGATATTGCCCTGTATGCCAATTCCATAGTTAGATTGTGTCACCCTCATCAACTGCATTAGTGGTGTTGGAGGAAAGAGTGATCAAATATGCATAGAGGAGAGACTGCCTCAGGAGCACTGGCATGTAGTATCTTCTCTGAGGTAGTGATGGTGACACATGGGGTAAACATCTGATGGATATTGGGGAATGGGTTGGTTCAACATGGAATCACTTTTAGGAGAGAAGCTGATCATGGACATTCTGTTCTAACCATGGCAGGCCTGTGTAACCTTAGAAAATGTGATCATTTTCTTTTCCCAGGAGTAGTAGTTTTGTAGTGCAGCTCAATTTGCGCTTATAACTTCCATAGGTAAAGCGTGACATTCACCCATACTCTGGTTTTGCTCATATGCTTTTCCCCATAAGCAACTTGCCTCTTCAGTGCTAGTTGTTGGGGTGGTTAATGTACACATTTTATTAGTGGGTATGCTGTAGTTGCTACAGCTGAGCCCTGTGCACTTCCCTGAGGTGCCTAATCGATGGTGCTATAATGAGAACAAGCACAGATTCAGGAGAAAGATGTGTGGCATCTTAACTTAATAGGTCTTGCTTCAGTCACCTGCACCCAGTGTGGCTGGTTAGGTGTATAGGCCTAGTTGTGCCCCCTTCTTCCTGACTTTTCATACAGCTGTTTGTTTAAGGATCACCAGGCATTGCCATGATTAATCTACATGGGCCATGGGCTAATCTACCAGACTTCCTTCCAGTCTTCTTTGTAATACTGTTTTTTCTTACCTCTTGTTTCTTTTATGTAGAGTTCCCAGGGGCCACTCCATAGGGAGATGGTTTATATACCTGTCCTGAACTGTGCAAATGAGATGCTGGAAAAATCCTGATTGCTTTCTCAGGTTGACATGGAAAGATGACCTCAGAAATTTTCAGTCCAGTTGAGGGGCATGGTCTAAGGTCCAGACCTCCTGGCCCCAGGGTTGACTGACTCTGTTGAGGCCTTTTTGTTCATCTGCCTGTCATTCAACACAGAGTTTCTTGTCTGCAAAAGAGCTTGAGCCTCTCAATATGTGACTGGCACTGAGTGGAGGATGTTCTAGTCCCTCACTACCCCTGATCTCCTACACTATCTCTAGATTATGTTTGGAACTTCTCTGCCACTCTTTCAGCCCTTGAGCCTAGGAACTCTGAAAAATCTTACATCCAATGTTGTAATTCCAGGCACACTGTATAAGGTACAGTAGCCTGCATTGCTTACAATGAGTGGAATGTTGAGTAAAGGTCATCCCAGGCATAGGTGTCAGAATGCAAATGCAGGGAGGTGTGTCTGAACTGTTTCTGGGGACTACAAGGTGTGTTTTTCATGGGAATTGTAAATGTGAGTATAGCACGTGGGCCTGGAATGGCTCTGTACAAGTTAAGATTTTCTTGTGAAGATGTGGGAACAATGGGAGGTTGGGACAGAGAAGGAAAGAGATCTGACTCCACCGACTTCTTAAAGGTTTCCTGTGACTAAGGCAAAGAAAACAGACTGTGGTGTGTGAGTGAGGTAATAGGAAAATTAGTGTCCTCCAAATGTCCATCCAGGTAATGTTTGCTGGTGTGTGGAGCAGTGTAGGTGCTGAATAATTGGAAAATGTAGGTGGATTCTGGATCTCTTGATTAACTGGTGTCAAGGAACAAACTTAGAATGATTTCATTAAACTTCTCATTTCCAGCAACACTTCATTCCATAAAATAAAATAGGTGTACCATTGGACTGGATTGAAGAAATTTTCTTTATATACAGAGAATGATTAAAGAAGGCAAAAACAGCAAAAAGCAGATTGGCTATCCCAAGCTGCTTTCCAAGTAAGAAGAATGGGGAAACCGAAACAAAAAAGGACTGTGGGTGATTTGTTATCTCAGGGTATTTCAAGTTGCTTTCTCTTCTTCATGTTTTTTTTTCCCTCTTTGGTAATACTGGTGCCTCTAGTATTTGAAGCACATCTCCATCTCAGGTTTTTTCTTTATGTAGGGATTAACTTCAAAATCGTTTCCAAAGATACTGGCATTTTAGGAAAATTGTGCTAACCCCAGATTTTCTGATTTTAAGGGTAAAGAAAAAAAGTGAATGTTAAGGGTGATGGTAAGATTTCTGGATTTGTTAGGAGTTGAGAAGAGAAAGTCTGTTGTAGGAACAATTTTAGTGAAGATATCAACAAATTGAAGTTAACCATGTTGAAAGTATGAATCTTTCAGAAAGCATTAATAGAAACACGAAGAGAGCAGGTGTACATGCACACGTACTCTGGAGAAAATTCCTGATGAAGACATGCAAAAGCTGGTAGCCATGGTATGCCTTGGAGTGCACCTATGCCTTTGTTGATTGCAGTACAGAAGGGTAATTGTAACCACAGGATGATTGTGCTCTTACCAACCTTGAAAGATGAGGCTGATCTGGGTTTCAAGTATAACACCTGGGTGGAGATGGTGTCCATCACAAAAACAGCCATTTGAGAGATGGTCTGACAGGTTACCAATGCTTCTAAAGGATGAAGGCCTTGAGATGGAATCAGAGGCCTAGAATAACTGCTGCAGGTTGACACTTTAACCACAGATGGTTCTTTTATTCACTCAGCTACAGTTTTGGTAAAATTTTCTTATAACCCTTGAGGTGTCTGAGAAGTTTCAGATTGCCTAAATTTGGGGTACCAAGTCATTACCTAGGAGAACCACTTGCCTCTGTGGAAGGCGAGTGGGACAAGGTTTGGAATGAAGGATAGCAGGTGAGGATGTTGTGACTGGTGAGAGACGTCAAGTAAACCATTAGTGGTATGGACCATGGGAGTCAGGGAATCAATGACAGTTCTTAACGGCAAAAGTAGGAGCACAGTCATCATAGCCTTCAGAGTACTCCATAGGTAGCTTCAGAGAGTGTGTGCAACTGTGTCCAGTTTGCACCCACCACTCTGGATAGGGTGCACTGAGGTGTATAAGGAGGGCAGAGAAGTACCCATATTGTTGGACTAGAGGGTAGAAATAGGTGAGGATTATGTGTGTGAGAGTTATGGACTAAATTGTGATATGCACTTGGAGGGAGCATGGGAAATGCTGGTCCTGTGGACTTACTGTTGATGACATGAAGATGAAAGGTGAGCCCATATATGGTTAACAATACCATGTGGAGGACATTTGTGCAATTGACTGACATGAGTGGATACAGCTCAGTATGCCCATTCCAGGAGTTAGATTGTGTCTGCCTGCTCACGTCCAACCGGTGATGTTGGAGGAAACAGTGATCAAATATGCATAGAGGAGAGACTCCATCTCAGGAGGTTGGCACCTGATAGCCTCTCTGAGGTGGTGAGGGTGACACATGGGGTGCCAGAGGAGGGATGTAGAGCAATGGGTTATGTCAACCTGGATCATTCCTAGGAGAGAAGCTCATCATAGGTCCTTTGTCCTAACCATGGCAGGCCTGTGGGACCTTTGAGGATGTCAGCATCTCCTTCTACCAGGAGGAATGGGTGTTCCTTAATGCAGCTCAGAGGCGCTTGTACCTCCATGTGATGCTGGAGAACTTTGCACTTGTAACCTCTGTAGGTAAGTCCGTCACACTCATCCAAACTCTGGTCTTTGCTCATCTTCTTTTTCCCAGAAGCAGATGTCTCTTCAATGCTAGGTGTTGGGCTGTGTTAACTTACCCACTTTTTTTCTGTGGGTGTGTTGTGGTTGCTACAGCTGAGCTGTGTGCATTTCCCTGAGCTCCCTAACAGCTGCTATTGTAATGAGTACAAGTACCAATTTGGCGGGAGAGTGTTTAACAGTCCTTAATAAGTCTTGTCTCGCTCACTTACTCCATGACTGGATACCTGCTTAGGTCCATATTTCTTATTATGCCTCTTTTTCCTGACATTTCATTACAGCTGTCTGCATGATTATCACCAGGCGTTGCTGGTCACTTGACCATTGTATTGTTCTGTCAGACCTCTTTTTAGTTGTCTTTGTTACATTGGTGTTTTCCTCCCTTCTCTTGAGTACTGAGTTACCCAGGGCCACTGCTGATATGTTACATACCCTATTATCTGTAGGTAGTTGTTTTGCATACCTCTCCTAAACTGTGTGAGTTGGGTGCTGGAAAAATCCTGGTAGCTACATTGGATAGACACAGAAAGATGGTCTGAGAAATGTTCGGTCCTGATAGAGGTCATAACATCTGGGCTGTTTCTATTTAATAATGAAAGTCTCTTAGGTCTTTAGTGTTCTTCATGCAATGCACTCTGCCCTCTACACTGTCTCCAAGAGAGGCCTACACCTATTATGTTTTGAGATGAGAACATACCCTTCAATATTGCCCATTTGTAGTTCGAGCTTTTTGGACAGTGTGCCTCAGGCTGTCTTTTCTAAATTTAGGTCTTTTTAAAAATTAACATAGTTATACTGGCGTGAGTTGTGACATTTACTAAAGTGGTTTAGTATATCTTAGTTAAATTCACCACTATCCCCATCTTTCTCTTTCAATTCTCCCCCTTTTTGCGGAGCCATTTCAACAGTTCTCACTGTTTTACTTTAAAAAGTTTTTATTATCCAGTTGTTGTACTGGGGGCATACTGTGATATCTGCAAAAGTGCATATTCAGACAGTCTTTTATATACCATGCACTTGTCACCACCTGATGGGATTTTTATTGAATAAGATTGTGTGGAAAGCTGAGCAATGGTTGCTCATGCCTGTGATCATAGCTATTCAGGAGGCAGATATCAGGAGGAACAGAATTCATAACTACCCCAGGCAAATAGTTCACAAGACCCTGTCTTGGAAAAAATGAACAAAAAAAAGGGCTGCTGGAGTGCTGAAGGTGTAGGCCCTGAATTCAAGCTCCAGTACCGAAAAAAGAAAAAGAAAAAACAAACAACAACAGAAGAAGAAAATCAAGATTGTGCTGTGATTTGGGGCATTTTCCTTGTACTTCATGGAGTGGCATTACCTGAACGTGTTTTACCACTCATCCCTGTCCTCCATGTCACCTCCTTTCCATGCTATTTGCAAGCCAGTTGTGTGAAGCAAACTCTTGGGCAAATTGAGTCCTGCTTCCATTTTCTGAAAACATTCCTATAGTGTAGGATGTGTACATCAGTGATACAGTGCATTTTTTGCCACTCACAAGCCCTGGGCTTCTCTCAGTAAGTCCATAATAAATAAAAAGCTTACAACCCTTGTAATATTATGGCTTGGCCCTGCTCCCACCAGTGTCTACATGCATTTCATTGTGCTTTCTCTGCTTTTAGGTTGTGTACATAGAGTAGATGATAAGGAGGCATCGATGCCCACTGTTTGTCTGGAAGAGGTGTCACACTTGAGGACTCCAATGGCATGTCCATCCACTGAGAAGTTTCACCCCTGTGACATCTGTACCTTTGTCTTGAAAGACATTTTACACATGGCTGCTCCACTTGTGCAGAAGCTGTACATGACTAGAGAATGTGCAATCCTAGTCCAGAAGCATCACACTGCAGAGAATCCTTTGAAGTGGGACATGGACAGGAAATCATTTCAGAAGAGCTGTGAATTATTTGTGTCCAGGAAATTGTTTAATTGTAATGAGATTTGGAGGTATTTCCCAGCTGTTTTTGACCTTTTGAAACCCCACGTCATTTGTAATGATGAGAAGCCAAATGAAGCTGAATTAGAGGAGACCTTTAACAATGGAAAAAGTTGTTCCAGATTGGTTAACAGCAACAAGGCTTCCAGCCATAAAAATGTGGTTTTTTATAACCTGGCACTCCACAATGCAAAAAAGCTTTATGAGAATAGGAAGCATGAGAAAAACTTACATGATGTCGACTCACTTGGTCAGCACCAGAGAGTTCACACTGGAGAAAGGCCTTATGAGTGTAGAGAATGTAGGAAATCCTTTAAGGAAAGAAGGGCCCTTATTGTACACCATAGAGTTCACACTGGAGAAAGGCCTTATGAGTGTAGAGATTGTGCAAAATCTTTTACGCAAAGAATTTCCCTTATTGTACATCAGAGAGTCCACACTGGAGAAAGGCCTTATGAGTGTACAGACTGTGGAAAATTTTTTACGCAACTGCATGTACTTAAAGAACACAGGAAAGTTCACACTGGAGAAAGTCCTTTTGAGTGTAGAGAATGTAGGAAATCCTTTAAGACAAGAATTGCCTTTATTGTACACCAGAGAGACCACACTGGAGAAAGGCCTTATGAGTGTAGAGATTGTGGGAAATCCTTTAAGGAAAGCAAGGCTCTTGTTGCACACAAGAGAGTTCACACAGGAGAAAGGCCTTACGAGTGTAGAGAATGTGGGAAATCTTTTAAGTACATAAGTGATATAAATAAACACCGGAAAATCCACACTGGAGAAAGGCCTTATGAGTGTAGAGATTGTGGGATTTCTTTTAAGGAAAGACATGACCTTGTCATACACAAGACAGTGCACACTGGAAAAAGGGCTCATGAGTGTAGAGTATGTGGGAAATCCTTTAAGCGAGGACGTGACCTTACTGAACACCAGAGAGTCCACAGTGGAGAAAGGCCTTATGAATGTAGAGAATGTGGGAAATCCTTTAAGGGAAGATCTGCTCTTAGAAGTCATCAGAGAGTTCACTCTGCAGAAAGGCCTTATGTGTGTACAGAATGTGGAAAATCTTTTAAACATGTAAGTGTTGTAACTGTACACCGTAAAGTCCACACTGGAGAAAGGCCTTATGCGTGCAGAGAATGTGAGAAATCTTTTAAGCGAAGAAGTGAACTTACTGCACACCAGAGAGTCCACAGTGGAGAAAGGCCTTATAAATGTAGAGAATGTGGAAAATCCTTTAAGGGAAGATCTGCTCTTTCAAGTCATCAGAGAGTTCACTCTGGACAAGGCCTTGTAAATGTGGAGAATGTGGAGAATCCTTTCTGAACATAGGTACCCTTTTGGTACACCTGAGAGTGCACACAGACACAGGTTTATTGAGTGTGCACACAGACACAGGTTTATTGAGTGTGGACAATGAGGAAAATTCCTGAAACAGGGTCCCTTAATTTATACTAGAAAGTCCACAGCGGACAAAGGCCTAGTGAGTGAAGGATATGGGAATGTGTTTGAGCACACAATCAGTCTTATTCATCACCAGAAATCTCTCAGTGAGGAAAACCCTGTTATGATTTTGAGTTGTGCATATGTATTTTGAAAAGTAACTTGAATTGTTTTTCCCCAACCCAGAGTCAAGCAGTCTTCTACACAGTTCACTTGTCACACGCTGGCAATATTTTACTGAATAGGGTTTTGTGGGGATTTTGGCAGATTTTTATGGCTTCTCATGGATGATAGTACCATGAAATTGCTCATTGTGTTAATGATCACCTGAAGATCCACACTGAAGAAACACCTTATGAGTGTAAAGAATGTGTGAAATCCTTTAAATATAGAAATTCCCTTATTATATACCAGAAAGTCTACACTGGAGAAAAGCCTTATGATTGTAGACAATGTGGGCAATACTGTCTGGTGGCCCTTACTGTACACCAGAGAGGCCACACTGCAGTAAGGCCTTAGGAGTTTGTACATTTGATTAGCATTATAAGAGTTGTTCTTCAGGTTCTGGACTCTACAAGGCTTTGACCAGAAGGAAATCATTTCTGCACTATTTTAGAGATGCCATTTACTTCTACCACCATGAACTTCAGGGGAAAAAACAAAACATAACAAAAAACTACCATGACATGCTAAGGCAAGGAAGATATGTGTGCTTCTGTTGCAAATTCTGTGGGCAACTTTATTTGGTTTGCTGTGTGATCTTGCCATGTAACAATACCTGTATGACCAAATGTACTCAGTTCTGATTAACTAGAGGTTTGCAAGGAAGGCTTAGCTTCTTGGACGATTTTGGTGTCTTATGATACTTGTAGTTGGTATTTTTACCATCAAGTCTCTAATTGGTAACTGTCTGCCTGAGATTGCTAGGGTTTGTGCAGTAATAAAGGCATTATTTTTTTGCATCTGCGTTTAGTCTTGCTTGTTCTGTTATCTGAAATAGGTCACATTACATAGAATTCATATCTGTGTATGTGAGATGATGGAGAGTTGTTTGGAACCCTCAGTTCTTTGTACCTCAGTAGGTAGTGTATAATGGCTGATGATAGTTTCTGAGAGAGGTTTGGTTAATGTGGATGACTGCCAAAGACCACCCAGAAAATAAAAGAACACTTTCTACTCCTATTGTGTGACCTGGAAGCTTGCATATTTTATGAGATCATAGTTCATCTGAGGAGTGGTCACTTTTTAGGTCAGCATTTATTGTGTCTGAATAGTATGAATTTATGCGTTATGTCTTACATCAGATGTCACATAATCCCAAGCAATCTGAAAAAGATTATTTCTCAAGATTACAGAAACATCTGTATAGTCTATGGTCCATAATTCCACCAAGTAATGATAGTACAACTCTACAGACCAAGCCATGTGCACATGGGCCTTTGAAGGACATTATGGAACTAACCTATACCACCAAGCATGAGGATGCAAATAGTGTACTCAACATGGGATTGCTGAACATGCAGTCATGATCAAGGATACACAGTGTGAGGGTAAAGTCCTAGCAGGGGTAGGTTGTCTCCAGCACTCAGCAGCTTCTCATAGGGACATCTGTTATGACGTCTTTTTTTTAAGCCTCACCATGGTTGCTGACACCTTGTTGGCCTCCTCCTAGAGCAATCTGGATCAGGTAAATTCAGCATTTTTCCACCAGACTGCCCTCAACCCATCTGAGTGGTTGAACCAATTTTTAGCTCCTGATTGAGCCACTACACTCATTCCTTCTGTCCAGAGTTTGGGGAACATGAGTACATCTATGTACGCTCAATGCTTGACTACTGACCTAAGCTTCCTCTTCTCCCCCCACCACACACACCTTTTTTTATTTTTTGAGGTACTGGGGCATTGAACTGGGGCTTGATGCTGCATGGCAGGCTTTCTTATCACTTGAATCAGGCCTCCAGTTCATGGAGTCCTGATTTCTTAAGCGACTAAGCTGAGGTTGTAGGGGGTCCTCCATCCCTAATGTTGTTCCCAACTGATAGTTGCACTAATCTATATGTTGTTTTGCAGCAGAAGATGGACAGTCAGACATCATCTAAACTCAGAGCCAGGAATCCAAATATAGTGTTATCTCATGCTCATGAAAGGGAGGTGAACTGGGAGTTAATCTCCAACCCATGGGTGTAGGTGATGGGCACCATGGCCTATGTGGCTATGGAATCGTGTGGGGACAGGACTATCTGGTAGGGTTGTGATCATGGTGCCCATGGGTGACATACATGATGTGGATGTTGATGTCTGGGTGTAACCAAGCAGTGTGATGCTGAGCCTTGACCTTTGGTTTTTCGTGTACTTAAGACTCACCCATTTTGTGGGCAAAATAGGCATGTTTTAGTACAGCAAACAGGCAGGTTTATGGCAAGTTGTCATTAGAAATGGTGAATTGGACTAAAAGAGAGAAACACTTGGGCTAATGTGAGCATGAGAATTACTGGAGAAAGTTTGTTACTAGTATGGGGTCATAAGTAGTACTATAGGTGATTGGGGCCAATGATGTTTGAGGTCCATATGTGGTTCTTGGAGGCTAAGATTGAAGCAAAGACAGAGTTGGACTGTGGCAGGAAGGCAGGGAGGGGGAAGAGAGATTAATGACTGCTACAGTAAAACAAAGAAAAACTGGAGTTGGGCAATGTTACCTGGAGACCAGAGAATGGTCACTCCCTCCAGAGTTTAAAGCAACCAATGGAATAACGTGATTATGTATGACACAAGCTATTACTTTCCCCTCCCATTTCTGTAACCTGCTCTAAATGGTATATAAGGAAACTCCCCTTTGTTCTTGGGGTTCAGCCTTTGGACTCCAGACCTCTGATCGCTGCCAGCTTGCTTAATAAACTTGCTTCCCGAAAACTTTGGTGCCCTCTCTGTCTCTGTCTGAGCCCTCCTGCACAAGAGAAAGAGACTGCTAAGGCACTATGAGCAGCTTTTTCTGGCAGTGAGGACTGGAAGTGGATGGTGATCGTTTTACATCGTATTTCCATTTTCTATGTATTCTGGAATTCTGGTGCTGAATAATTACATGTTGGAATGAGGGAGAGCAGGGGATGGATGAGTTAGGCAGTGAGGCAGCTCTGCCTTTCCACGGGCACAGTGTCAGTAGGCTAACTCTCCACTGATGTATAATCACTAGATAGCAGTTCCTTTTGAGCAGGCCTGAAGAGTTCTAACTCTCCATACAGCCTTCATGACAGGATTCTCTGCTGGTGGAGCCACAGGGAGGCTATATAAAAAATGAAAACATTGAAATAATGTCATGATTCTTACCAGGGTATACTTGTATGAAATTAAAAAACCAATAGCAAGAGAAAGGGTACACTTACAGAATGAACATGTGCTTTTGAATGACCAGTGGGTAATTGAAGCAATCAGGAAATGAAAAAACTGACAGAATGAAATGAAAAGAAAGCCTGAAGTTGAACAAAACCAAAATTAAAGAATAATCAATATGAGATTCAATCTGGAAAAAAAAACAGTAGAAACACATAAATCAGTAAACACCTCTCAATCGTAATCCTAAATGGAAATGGACTTAACTCTCCAGCCAAAAGACACAGGTTGTCAGATTGGATTAAAAGTCAAGGTCCAACAATCTGTTGGACCTCAAAACCAAAGACAAACTAAAAGTAAATGGTTGAGAACATTCACCAGCTCTGCCTTTAACTACCAGAATGTTGGTGTGTTCACTCCACATAGACCCATAACTATGACACAGTAGTAACTAATGAGCAAGCCTCAGGTTTTTTAACTTACTCCAATGCCTTCATGACAGCTTTGCCTGCTGGTGGAGGATCCTTTCTTGGAAGGTCGGGCTGCCTTTGAGAATCCATACCTGTAGGCCTATGGAAGCCCTGAAACTGAGCCAAGGTGACACCCTCAGGAGCAACCTGGATGGCAGGACCTCCACCTGGCCTGGATTCTTCTCTCCTGTTTCTAAAGAAACTACAAATTGTCCCAATGTCACTCCAGCTCTTCAGTCGTTAGTGCATGAAGATCATTACATAGTGTTTATTTGCCTTCTAGATTGGAGACATGCACATTTCTCTGAATGAATCTATGCATAGTGTGTCCTTTGAATCAGTAGCCTTTAGGAGCATCTGAAATATCTTCCACTTCCTAGAGCATCCAGTGCTGCTTAGCATGAATGATACATCTCTAAATTTTTGGGTGCCCATTTGTAGAGAACTTCCCAGAAATTTGCTTCTGGTCCCTTTAAGAAAAGAAAGGCTCACCCTTACTGTATAGGGTTCCACTTTCATTTCTAGTGCCCTTGATTCATGTCCAGTGCTGCTCCAGAAAGGACAGTGCACACGAGAGGTATGGTACCCAGCATGCTGTTGTCCCCATTGTGATTGTACCAATTAGCTTCCTGAAAAGGGTCTTTCTCATGATTGGATGGCTTGTTCTAGGTTGGCCTGATGTCCCAGTACTTTCACAAATTTTAGCAGATTTGGGGTCAGATTGATAAGCAGAGTTTTTGGAGCTGTGTCTACCAAGATGTGGCATGAGGGTAAGGTCCCACAGGAGAGGATATCTGCATCACACAGCAGTAGTAGAGTGTCCTGGTCCTCCTGTAGTGTCTCCTTAGAGCTGCAGTGCTTGGTATTGGATCACACAGTCAGGAACCCACAATAGCAATGCACCTGAGTATAGGGATGGTTGACATACCTTGCATTGTCACCACATTTTAGGTCCTTCATTTCCAATTGGTGAGGTCCTCCTGTGTGAGGACATCAGTTTAAACCCATATTTTCTCAGGTGCCAGAGGCTGTTCCAGGTAGAAGGACCACTCTGTGTAAGGGCACACACAGTGTGACTGTTGAGGGAGTTGGAAACATGCTGGTCATTTACGGCATTTTACCTTAATTCTCAGTGCATCGGGAGCCATGGTATATTGTGAACAAAAGTACCAGGTCTACATTAGGCTTTTCAAAGTTTCCCAAAAGCTGTCGCAGTTACAAGGCAGAGGATGACACTGAAGTATAGGGAAGTTGATTCCTGTGTGTAGTGTCTCAGAGCACTCCAGAGTCAGCACTGAGGTCTGAGGCTCAGCTAATTCCATGATCCTGGCCTCCTGGCTCCATGGTGGAATGAGCCTGTGGAGGCCCTTTCAGTCATCTAACTGTCACATAACATTGACTTGCTTTTCAACACAAGAGCTTTGTGTCCCTAAACACTTGGCTGGCACTGACTGAGTTGAGGATGTTCTGGTCCCCAACTCACCCTGCTCTTACACACTGTCTCTGGATTATGTCATACTCCTCTGCCATTATTTCAGCATTTGGGCCTAGGGACTATAGAAAACCCTCAGTCCAAAGTTCTAGTTCCAGTCACACTGTGTAAGGCACTTTGGCTTGAATTGTTTGCAATTAGTAGAATGAGGGGTGAAAGATTATTCCAGGCACAGATGTCAGAATGTAAATCCTGGGGACCACAGGATATTTTTCTCATAGCAGCTGAGAATGTGGGTGTGGCAGATGGGTCTAGAATGACTGTAGAAAGTCAAGATTTTATTGTGGAGATTATAGGGGAATGAGAGGTTGTCACAGAGGAGGAAGGGGATCTGTCTCAATTCTTAGCAGTCAACAGACTGTGTAGTGTAGATGTGGTTATAGGAAGTTTTATTTCAGAGTCTGCTGCATAGGTCCAGGTAATATTTGATGGTGAATTTAGTAGTGTGGTCAGGAAGAATTAGAAAATGTGCGTGGATCCTGGATCTCTTAATGAATTAGGCTTCTAGTATCAGAGGACAAAGATTTTAATGGATTTTTTAGGTACTAGTGTCCAGAAACACTTCATTCTGTCAAACAGATTAAGTGTACCATTGGAATGGATAATGATATTGATTTTATATACAGACAATAGCTAAAGAAAGAAAATGCAGGACACCTGTGATCTTAGCTCCTCAAAGGGAGATATATGGAGGATTGCCTTTTGAATCCAGCCCATAGAAGTAGTTTAAGAGACCTTATCTCAAAAAATGCCCCATCAAAAAAAGCTGGTGGAGTGGCTCAAGTAATAGAGCACCTGCCTAGCAAGCATGAGGCTCTGAGTTGAAACACCAGCACCATGAAGCAAAGAAGAAAAGAGCTGAGACAAAAATGCAGATTGGCCATTCCAAAGTTGCAAGATAAACAGGGAGACAAAACAAGACAGTGCCTATTTATTTAATATCAGGTTACTTCAGATAAATTTTTCTGTTTTTTACTTTTACTTTTTGGTAGTACTGAGGTCTTCTATCTTTTGAACCACAAGTCCAGGTCAGGTTACTTTTTTATGAAAGAATTAAGTTCATTATCATGTCACCAGAAATTGGTGTTTTTGGGAAATTGGACTAATCCCAGATTTTCTAATTTTAAGGGTAAAGAAACAGGTGGATGTCAAGGGTGAATCTATGTTTTCTGGATTTTAGCAGTTGTGAAGAGAAAGTCAGTTGTAGGAGCAGTTTTAGTGGAAATATATAGCCATTGGATTTTCACCATCCTAATAGTGTGAATCAATAACATGATTTAAAGAAAGACTGTGAATGTTTCAAGGAACCATTAAAAGAAACATGAACAGGGCAGGTAACTGTGCAGGTGTGGAACTCTGGAGAAAATTCGTGAGGGAAGCATGCAAAGGTAGTGGCTAGTGTTTGCCTTGAGGTTTTTCTATGCTGTGTGGATTGCAATAACAAGGGGAATCCTAATTGTACAATGATTGTGCTCTTGCCAGCCTGTTGATCTGGGTTTTAGTTAAGGACTGAATTTGGGGGGTGGACTCCATCACAAAAGCAGGTATGTGAGTGGGTATGTTCTAATAGTCAAGATGCTCTTGCAGGTTACCAGTGCTTTCAAAGGATGAGGTCCATGAGCTGGATCAGAGATCTATAATAACTGCTGGGAGTTGGCACTTCAACTTCAGATAGTCCTTTTATTCACTCAGCTTTTTGCTTGGTAGAATTTTCTTATAACCCTTGAGATGTCTAAGAAGTTACAGGTTATATAACTGTAGGGGTGCAACTTGTCACCTGGGGTAGCCATTTTCCGATGGTGGAAGGCGACGGGCACAGGGTTCAGAATGATGAATAGCAGTTGATGATGTTGTGACTGGTGAGACACATCAAGTACACCATTATTGATAAGGGCCATAGGAGTCTGGAAATCAAATACAGTTCTTAGTGGCAAAGGTTGGTGCAAGGAGCACAGGCATTGTAGCTTTCAGAGTAGTGTGCCTCTCACAGTGGGCACAAGTGTGTCCTATTTGTGACACCCACACTGTGGATACTGTATGCCTATGTGAATAGGGAGGGCAGAGAAGTACCTCTATTTATGGTGCTAGAGGATGGAAATTGCTGGGGGAGTGTGTTTGAGAGAGCTCTGGTCCAAAAAGTGAGGTGCACCTGGAGGGAGCATGTAGGATGCTGGTCCTATGGACTTGCTGTTGGTTTCACAAAGCTGAAAGGTGAGTGCACATTAGGTTATCACTGAGCAGTAATATCTGGAGAACAGTTGTGCAGTTGACTGACATGAGTGGATATTGCTCTATGTGCCAGTTTCAGGAGTTAGATTGTGTCTCCCTCCTCAGATATATTAGTGTTGTTGGAGGAAAGAGTGATGAAATATGCATAGAGGAAAGACTGTGCCTCAGGCGCACTGGCATCTGGTATCCTCTCTGAAGTGGTGAGAGTGATATGTGGGGCAAACAGATGATGAATATTGTTGAATAGGTTGGGTTAATGTGAATCACCTCCAGGAGAGCTGATCATAAATGTTCTGTTCTCACCATGGCAGAGCTCTGTGACCTTTGAGATGTGATCATTTCCTTTTCCCAGGAGGAATGGGAGTTCCTTAGTACAGCTCAGAGGTGCCTGTACATCCATGTGATGCTATAGAACATTGCACTTAAACCTCCATAGATAAAGTAATCACATTCATCTGTACTCTGCTCTGTGCTCACCTTCTTTTCCCCAGAAGCAGCTCTACCTCCTCACTACTGGTAGTTGAGCTCTACTAACTTACTCACTCTTTCCCATGTGTGTTGTGGTTACTACAGCTGAGCTCTGTGCACTTTCCTGAGTAGCCTTAACAGCTGATGCTATAATGAATTCAACATATAGATTGGGAGGAATATATGTGGAGGTCATCTTAACCAGGTCTCTTTTGGTCACCTGCTTCCCATATGTGTCATATATGACTACTTCTGCCCCTTTTTCCTGACATTTCATACACCTGTCTTAAGGATCACCAGGAATTGTCATCCTCAATGTCCACTTGGCCCATGAGCTATTCTTCCAGACCCCCTTCCAGTATCCATTGTAATACTTTTTTCTTTCCTCTGGTCCCTTGTGTGCTGGGTATCCCTGTGCCACTCCTCTCCTGCCGGTCTGTAGCTAGTTGGTTTGTGTTCCTGTCCTAAACTGTGCAAATGGTGTGCTGCTAAAGTCCTGGTTGCTACATCAGACAAACATGGAAAGATGGTCTCAGAAATCCTTAGTCCAATTGAGGGGCACCTCGTAGAGGTCATGACTTCTGGGCTGTTTTCCTATCAGATGAGGAAACTGGCTTATGTCTTTAGTGTCCTATCTGCAATCCATTGCACCCGCTGGAACATTCTCAAACATTGACTCACACCTAATAATATTTGAGTTATTAACATATACTTAAATATTGCCCAAATGCAGATTGAGTTGTTTTATTGGATTTGTACTCAGACAGTCTTTTTTAAATTTAATTTTATTTGGTAATATATTACAAAGTTGTACCAGGGATTCATTGTGAGAATTCTAAAAGTGCCTACAGTATATCTCAGTTACATTCCCCTGCTCCATCGTTTTCCTTTTTACCCCTCCCTTTTTCTTAGAGCAGCATTCCATTTTCCTGAATGATCAGTCTTTTTTTTAATAAAAAATTTATTATGATATTGCTGTTCTGGGGGCATTTTGTGACATTTTCAAAACTACTTACCTTGGCAGTCTGTTATACAACATCCTTTTCTCACCAGCTTACAAATTCTTTTTTTATTATCATTTTTAGTATGGGGATTGAACTCAGGGCCTACGTCTTATGCCACTCCACCAGCCCTTTTTCATGATAGGGTCTTGTGCACTATTTTCCCCGGGCTGGCTTTCGGCAGCTGCGACCATCCTGATCTTTTCCTCCTGAGTACTAGGATTATAGGTGTAGCCACAGTGTGCTGTGGCATGACCTGCATGGGTGTACTTCTGAACCTGACTAGGAGTGATGAGGAATGAGAAATAAAGACACACACACACACACACAGACACATATAAACATAAAACAGAAAGCTGGGTACCAGAGTGCTACATGTTCCTGGTGGGATATGTGAGAGCCTACCTGGGGCAGAGTGTTTATTTTCTAGGTCAGTACAAAGAAAAGACTCATGTAAAAATCAAGCTTCAAAAATTCTTAGGCCTGAGGTAAAAGGAATTAGGTCTGGTGGGCTAATTTTCCTAAGGCTATAGAATCTTAATTACAACACATCTGTTCTGGAAATCGTCAAGGCACGCAGGACACCTTATCTAAGGAATTGATCAATCTGACATCAGGGAGTCTCCAAATAGTTCTGGTACTTTATCTGGTTTTGCATCAGGGGGCTGGTATGCAGACACAGCAGGATGTTTTCTTCAAGGAGTTACAGGAACTAAGGTCAAGACACCAGGTGCTGGGAAAACTATGGTAGGAGAGGCTCTGCAAGCTCCATTATTTCCCAGTCCAGGGTTCATGCCTGGTCCCCAATAGCCCGGCAGCTGGCAAGTTTTTACTAAATAATATGATGTGGTGAATTTGGGAGATTTTGTGTGTAATAGTAGTATGAAGTGGCAGTGCTTCAAGGCTGTTCATCGCTTCTGCCTGTCCTCCAGCTCATCCTCATGTCCTGTGTGTTTTTATGTTTGCAAGAATCTACTGTATAGGCACAGTTCTATGAAGCTATCCCTTCTAAAAATTGAACCGTTTCCTCATCATGACAACATTCTTATAGTGTGAGGGTTGTCTAGATCAGCAACACAATGTGTGCCTACCATGTGCAAGTGTTGCGTTGATTGTTAGCACCTGGCAAGTGAAAATAATTAGGACCTTTTAGGAAAAGTACTATGGACCTTTTAGTATTTAAGGAAGTACATGCCTTTATGGTATACTAGAGAGTACACACTAGACCGAGGTCTTATGAGTGTAAGCAATGTGGCAGATCATTTAGGCAAAGAGTTGACATTGCTGTACACCAGAATGTCCACTCTGGAGAATGGCCTTGTGAGAACGAAAAAAGTGGGAAAGCCTTTGTGCCCAAATTAAGTATTCATCACCAGATATTTCACAGTGAGGAAAACCCCATGATTCTGATTGGTATGACATGTGACTTAGCCAAAGAGCTTTCCTTTGTACACACAAAAGTGTTCACATATGAGAATGGCCTTATGAATGCAGCAACTGTGGGAAATATTTCACACCAAAGGTATCGCCATCATCACTAAAAGTACCACACCACACACAACCCCGATAATGGTAGCAAATAGGAGAAACATTCAGCCCAAGGTCCGACCTTATTTAGCAGGAGAAAGTCCATTCTTGTAAACAGCTTTGGACCTAAAGGGAATGTGGTTTTTGTTCAGCATATCCATACTAGAGAGTCTTACAGATCCATGTGTTTGAACTGCCTTACATCGCTCTGGTTTGTGTACTAGTAAAGGCATTTTTTGCATCCCTCTTTAATCTTGTTTATTATTTATACTGTATTGGCTCACATTATATAAAATTAGCCTATTATGTACATGAGGTGATGGACAGTTTTTAGCACCCTCACCCATTTGTGCCACAGTGGGCATAGTACAATGGTAATTTCAGAAACAGTTTTTGCCTAATGTAGATGGCTGCCAAGGACCTCATTTGAAAGTACATGGTACTTTCTGGCACTAAATGGAAATTTTCATAAGGGAGGTATAACAGTTTTAAGTATATAATGTACCAAAAGTTGATATACTCAATTTTCTAAAATAAACACTATTGGACATAAAATAACAGATAGTAGCAAATAAAATAATAATGGCTAACATCAATACCACAATCCCATGCAAAGATCAATCATACAAACAAATCTAAAAGGAAACTTCAATTTAGATCAACTAGACTTACTAGACATTTACAAGATATTCCATTTTACAGCTACAGATTACCTATTCTTCCCAGCAGCCTCCTCCAAAACAGAGCACATTTTGTACCATAAAGCAAGATTTAACAAATACAAAGTATAGACATAATTTTTTGATTCTTAACAGAGTGTAATGGGATAAAATTAAAACCAATAGGAAGAGAAATATACAAATATAGATTCAACAATACGCATTTGAATGATCAGTGTATAATTGAAGAATCCAGGGATAATAAAAAATTGTCACAATCAATTGAAATGAAAATACTACATACCAATACTTTTAGAATATAGCAAACAATTCTAAAAGCAAAATTTAAAGCCATTATCCCAACAGTAAAAATTCAGCAAGGTTATCAAATAGCCTAATGATGCAGCTCAGGGTCTTTGAAAAAGAAGAATAAAAGAAATGCCAAATAAGTAAATGGAAAAAATAATAAAGATCAGGACAGAAATTAAAGAAGAATAGTCTAAAAGTACCACAAAAAGGAACAAAGAATTGTTTATAAAGGTAAAACCAGATTGAAATGCCTAAGCCAAAGTAACCTTCTTCCCACAAATAGAGACCAAAATTAATAAAATTTCATGTGAAATGGAGATATTATAGCAGATACCAATGAAATACAGAGAATTATTGCAGATATTATGAAAACATATTTCAATAAATTGGAGAATCAAGAAAGCATGTTTTCTTTCACACATGGAAGATAGATCCAAACATAAACGTATACACAAAAACAAGCATGATCATATACAAACTCAGATGTAGAACATGATTGTAAGAGTGGACCTAATCTATGGAACTTGGTGAAACAGCAAAAGGAAAAGTGAATGACAGAGCGTCAGTAATATCATATAACATAAGAAGTGAAAGTAGAGGATGTAAGGATGTATATTGAAAACCTGTTGAAAAATGGGTGATGGGAGATAAAGGGGTAAGGGAGAGTATTCCAAGGGATTGAACAGACCAACGTAAAGCACACCCATACTAGGCATACCTCAAGATTCCCCTTTGAACATCAAATATTCATAATGAAAACCAGTTCTGTAAAATAGGTAGAGTGTGTGTATGGAGGGTAAATAGTGTTAGGGGAGAGGGTGAAGGAAGGAGATTAAGGTGAAGGAAGGAGATTAAGGTGACAGTATGGTCGATGGACTTCATATACCTTTATGAAACAGAACTAAAAAAACCTCTTGCAATTGCTTTAAGTGGGCTGGGGAGGGAACTAAGGTAGAGAGACAATGGAGGCAATGTAAATAATGTACAATATAAGTCTAATTGGAATTGTGTCTATGAATCCCCACCCATATATTCAATATATCCTAGTGAAAAATTTATAATAAAGAGAAAGAAAATGGATAAATTTCTAGATACACTACCAGCCAAAATTGAATAAAGAGGATATAAACAACCTAAACAGATCTGTAGTTGCTAATGAGATGAGGAAGTAATAGTCTCCTCATGAACAAGAGCCCAAGACTAGGCAGATTCCCTGCTGATTTCTACCAGGCAATTAACGAACAAGAATGCTCCCTAAACTATTCCATAAAAATGGGAGGAATGCTACCAAGCTAATCATAAGAAGCCAGGATTTCCCTGATATCAAAACTGCATAAGGAAAAAACAAACAAATAAACAAAAACTACAGACCACTTTGATGCTTATAGATGCAAATATCCTTAAGAAATACTTGGAAACCTAATTCAACAATACATTAAAGACATGCTACATCACAGAATGTAAACTAGTACAACCACTATGAAAATCATTATGGAGGTTCCTCAAAATACTAAAAATAGACTTAAGACTCCACCACCCACTCAGGGCACATACCCAAGGTGAATAAATATACAAGGCAGACACCTGCATGGCCATGTTTATTGCAGCACTCTTCACAATAGTTAAACTGTGGAAACAGCCAAGGTGTCCTCCAACAGATGAATGCATAAAGAAAATATTACCTAAAATGGGTGACCAGATAATAATGGAGCATGACTGAAAATGGGATAATGATGGAAATAACTGGGAAGGAAAAAGTCAGAACATTCACCTCTTAAAGGAGTTAGGCTTATAGCTCCTTGTCAGTACACAGCTCTCAAAGCAGAAAAAAAAAAGAGATAATATTTTTTCCACCCCCAAACTCTTACAGGCTGCTGGATCCTAGGCAGTTGATACCCTTTCTTCCTAATAGGTGGAAGCCCAGTCAATTGGCATATGCTTTTTCTATTGGTTCGGACTGGCTTGTTATCATTCCTTGGAATTAGACAGGATTGAAACCATTTAACATTTTGGGCTCACAATTGATGGCCTACAAGGTGGGTGATCTTACAGGTGTTTCCAATTTGTGAAGAAACACCTCCCCAATCTCAAGTTTCAGAACAAGCAGCAGAAAATTACCTATTTGTAGATCTTCCCAAACTTATAGAATACTAATGCTGTCCTAGAGGTTGTTTGTGCCAAATGGAGGGCTCCCTCTGGGAAATTTTCAGTGCAACTTGCTGTATGGATCTTGTTCACTCTCCCATCTTCCCTGTTTGGAGTATAAAAGTTTTGATCAGAAGGCAGATCAAACCCCTAGGGAAACAGGCTGGGTCAATGGAAGATCCAAACACAGAGCTTGTAGGAAAAGGAAAGCCTTCTAGGGAACAGTGCAAAGTGCAAGTAAGTTTTGAAGGACAAAAAAAAAAAAAATCACAATGATAGCACACACCCGCAATCCAGGCCACTGAGGAGGTATAGGTAGGAGGATGGTGGTCTGAGAAAAAAATTTTTTTTTTACCTTGTGTTTTTCCATTATTTAAACACATATGGATGGTGAGTGGGAACAAGGGTAATCATTACCAATCACATAGTCCCTTTAATTTTGCACCAGTTCTCCTACAGTGTGCTTTGCAAATAAAGGATTGTGTTTCTACCAATCACAGGTCTTTTACTAGGAGGAAATGTCTTGACTAATGGAAGTGGCTGATGTAGCTGTTAGTGTTCTGTTGACCTGAAGTTTGTTCAACATCTCAACATATTTGGCCAACATCTCAACTTATTTCAAGGACAAAGAGCTTTCCACTGGGTATTTATAAAAAGACTTAACAGCAAAAGTACTTTAACAATATTTAATAGTGTTCTAGCAATTCTTAACTACTGCTTCACTCTTTCAGATATAGGTGGGCACCTACCATCTGTTTCAGGAGGACTTACCAATGGATAACCCTGTTTCAGGACAGTAACACAGTTTTCTCAGATTGGTCTACTGCATATCAACACAATCTAATGAAAACTTGGGGTCTTAGTGAAAGCAGAGTTTTGATCCTGAGACCCAAACTCCTGAGATTCCATATGCCTGGTTCAGCCACCCCCCAAATGCCAAATATAGGGGCATGGTGAAGGCAGAGGAAGATTTATTACAAGGCTTGGGACATGCTGTGGGAGAGGTAGAGTAAGTATTCAGCTCATGTTCAGCAATCTACAGATACAGACATGAGTTATACCTTCAAGTATACAAAAAACTGGGGTTAGGGGACACACCTATGCATAGTTAAATAGTCCCAGTCATAATTATGTACTGGATGACTATTTTCTCAGTCCAAGGGTACCCAGAAGGGTTCTGGAGAAGATGCTATCCCATCATGACCTGAGAGGAGCAATCTGCTTTTCATGAAATGATTATACCTGGGTGCAGCCAGGTATTTGTATTATAAGTAATTGTCGTCGTTTGGAAGGGTGGTCTGTCCTGCAAGTGTCTGCTGTTCCTTATGGGAAGTTTCAGTCCCTTGTCATAAAGATGTTATCAGTTCTGTCCTTCCTGAAAGTGACTACAAAGAGAATGGCTTAGAGCAAAGACAGATACAAAGTGGAGGCAGGAATGCCAAGCTTCTCCTGTTTTTATTTAATTTGCGGGCTTATGTAAGAAGTCAGTGCTTATAGAAAAAGCAGTTTGAGCACCTCTTACATTTAACCCACAGAATAGTGCTGTTTCTTGAGCTTGCAGGCCCTCTCATCTGAAGGGTGTATTTTCCCTTTGCTTTCCACTAATAAGCCTTCTCCTATTTAAATTTCCTGTCAGTGCATGAATTCATTCCCTGTGGAGACCAAGTCTTTGAATGCAGTAACAGACAGATGCGGTTGAAGTGTGAGGAGCTATGTGCTATCCAAGATGGCAACTATGAGAGGACAGCGAGAAAGGGGAAACTCACACCATGAACAATGGGTATGGGGAGCAGTGTTACATTACCTTGGGAGGACCATGGGATCTTGGAGCACAGGGCAGGGAACTGTGGACTCAGAGTTGAGTCCCTGTGTTTGTCTCCAGCTTTACCCTAGAGCCCTAAGCTCAGATCGGGAAGTAAAAACCAACTTCCAGCTTGGTGCTTTGTCCAGCCTTGGTCTTCAAGAGGCTCAGCCCCAGGGCTGACTCAGGGCTCAATCCCTTCCACAGACCCAGGCCTGATTGGGACCTAAAGGAAGTACTGCCCTGGGAGCTAATTGGCCTGCCTCCTGTAGAGGCCTGCCTTGCAACCCTTCTGCCATGACCCAGCAGGCTGCAGGGATAGATAAGGTTGAAGTTCTCCTAAGGAGTAAGTTAAGGAGGGATTTAGAAAAAGAACAGGTATCTGCCAAGGCTGACATGAAGCCCTGGGAGAAAGCTGAAGATGGCATTGCCAGTGTCCCACCAGGGCTCTCTTGTCTTTTGTTCCAGGGGATTGCAGGACCACTTGTCTCCTGTGCACCCAAATCGAGCGCTTGGAACTACGTTACCCAGAATGCTCTGTAACGAATAGGAAGATGTTTAGCCAATGAACAGTCAGTAATGAAACGCTTCCAGGTTTTCGGGTTCGCATTGGGATGGGACTTCCGGCCTCATCCTGTGACGCAATTGTGTGATCTGTGCTTAGTGAGGCTTTTCTGACTGGGGAACGTGAAATCAGGATCAAGATTACGCAAGTGGAAAAGCAAGGACGTGGCGACATTGGGTTGTCCACAGTGCACCGCACTTTTTCCGAGGGACATTTGAGGTGACGGCCTTTTCCTGATACTTATAGCCTCTGAGCAGCATGGCGGCCTCTGCGGGGAAGGATCTGCCTCAGGTAAATGCCGCGTGTTTCCGCCAAACAGCCTTCAGACCACCCGAGTGATAGGGCATGGTTTGGGGCTCCTCATTGAGCCACTATACTCTAGTCTTTGTGTCCAAGTCACAAGAGGTGGTGCGGTCGTCTCTGCACTCAAATGCTCTACTACTTACCTATACCCAATTTTTTTCTTTTTTCTTTTTTCTTTTTTTTTTTTTTGAGGTCCTCAGGGCTTCTCCCATTCAAGGCAGGGACGCTACTATTTGAGACAGGCTTCCAGCCTGCGGCTCCAGATTTCTTAAGCTGCTAAATGAGGTAGAGTAGGCTCCACCACCCCTAATGCCCGCTCCTAATGATGGCAGCACTGATCCCCATGTTATTCTTCAGCACGGGACGGACGGACAGACATCATCTAAACTCAGAGACTGGAATCCGAACTCGGCAGAGTCGCATATTGCTCAGGAAAGGGAGGTGAATTGAGGGTCAAGCTAGGACCCCCAGGTGTGCGGGGTGGGCACCGTAAACATGGTGTGCAGATGTGAACCCTGTAGCTATAGGGACAGGACAGTCTGATAGGGTGTCCTCATGGTGCCATGGGTGATGCATGTGTGGATGCTGATGTCTGGGTGTTACTGAAGAACCTGATGCTGAAGTCAAGATCTTTGCTCTTTTGCTGCACTTCAGACTCACCAATTACGTGGTGAGCCTTGGTGTATCTGGGGTCTTTCAAGAGGTGTATTAGTTGCTTAGGGCACAGTGGTCATAAGCTACTGTGAATGAGTCTGAAGAGGAAGACCACTCAGGCTAGACAAAGAATAAGAATTATTGGCGGGACAAAATCTGTAACTAGAGAGCGGACACGAATGGCACAATGGGTGGTATAGGGCCAAGGATGTTTTCAGATCCATTGGTGGCTCTTGGAGCCTGAGGATGAAGCAAGAAGAGAGTCAGGGAGGAAGGCTTTTAGACTAGGTTGTGAGGCTGATTGTGGCATTGGGGACTGGCAGTGCACTGGGATCATTTAGATCATATTTCTGTTTTCTTTGTAGTCTGGATACCTGCTGTTGAATTACATATAGGTACAACAGTGATGTCCCTAGGAGGTGGGAGTGGGTAGGAGTGCCTGTGGATGTGGGGCATTGTGAAGTAATAACGAGGGCTTAAGAAATGTGGAGGAGTCCTGTGGAATAGTGTCCTTAGGGTCCTGGAATTGAGTATATGAATAAAGGGTGCCATAACATATTGCAGGTGAGTCTGGATTTTCCAGGAGTGCCTTTGTGAGACTCCTCTGAGTTTGGATACCAGGCTGTTAATTTAGATGATGTCTGTTCATCTCCTTGATGGTGTAGAACAACACAGAGATCAGTGCTATCATTACCTGTGAGTAAGCATCGGGGGGCACTGGAGTCTGTTATCCCTGTGGGGTAGAGAGTTTGACATGAGGGAGAGCAGGGGATGGATGAGTGGAGTAGTAACTTGGAGTCCTGGGAACGAAGGTGAACATAGACTAAACTTCCTAATAGAGGCAACACTGCCTTTCCACAGCCAGAGTGTTGGTCTGATAACATCCCCCGATCCATAACTATGAGATAGCTGTTACTCCTAAATAGACTTGAACTCTCTGTCCAGTCTTCTTGATAACCTTGTCAGCTAGTGGAGGAGCCTGAATTTGAGTGTGGAGCTGCCCTTTATGAATCTGTCACTGTAAGCCTGTTAAATCCTTGAAACTATAGCCAAACAGATACCCTCAGGACCATTCTAGGGGGCAGGATCTCCACCTGTTCTTGGGTCATCCTTCCTGTTCCTAATTTATTCTCTGAAGTGCCACCATGTCGAACCAGCTCTTCAGTCAACAGTACATGAAAATCTGTACATAGTATTCATTTCCCTTCCAGATAGGAGACATGCATGCAGACTGTCTCAGTGAGTCTATGCATGATGTGTCCTTTTGAATCAGTAGCATTTACAAACAGCTGAAATCATGATATCTGCACAACACAACAGCTATAGAGAGTACTGCTCCACCTGTAGTGTCTGATGCCAACTACCATGCTGAGGGACCTAGCTTGGGATTTGGTCTCATAGTCAGGGACCCATAATATCACTGCACCTGAGGATAGGACCTTGTGAGGTAACTGCCACTGTCACTAAATTTTATGTCCTTTGTTGCTAATGGTAGAGACCCAAAATATGAGGAAATCAATTTAAACCCAAGTGTTTTTAGTGCTGGTATGTGTTCCTGGCAGCAGGACCACTGTGTGTAAATCCTGTTGAGGGAGTTGGGAGCATGTTGGTGAGTAGAGGCATTTTACCTTTATTCTAAGTGTGCCAGTAGCCATGGTACATTGTGAACAGAAGAGGTACCTTGTCTCCTTTAGGCTTTTCAAAGTTTTCCAAAAGCTGCTCCCAGTTAAAAGAAGGCAGATGATGACACTGAAGTAAGGGAAACTCTCCTGTGCTGTGTCTTAGAGCATTGCAGGGTGAACATTTAGGACTGAGGCTCAGCTAATTCCATGATCTAGGCCTCCTGTCTCCAGTGTGGACTGAACCAGTGGATGTCCTTTTGGTTTTCTCCTGTCAACTTGTGCCCCTAAACATGTGATTGGCACTGAGTGGAGGATGTTCTAGTGCCTCACTCACCCTGACCTCACACACTGTCTCTGGGTTATGTCTGGGACTCCTGCCACTGTTTCAGCCCTTGAGCCTAGGGATTCTGAAACAACCTGAGTGTAAAGGTGCAATTCCTTGGAACTAGTGGAATAGGGTGAAAGGTTATCCCAGGCACAGATGTCAGAATGTACAAATGCAGTGAGGAGGATGAACTGTGTCCAGGAGTGTAGGATATTTTTCACATGGGAGCTATATACATGGGTGTGGCACAGTGGCTGTATAGAAAACTAAGATTTTCTTGAGGAGATGATGGGAGCAATGGGCAGTTGGCACAGAGGAGGAAGTGGATGTGACCCATGTCTTAGCAGGTTCCCTGTGAGTAAAACATGGAGAACAGATTGTGAGGTGTGAATGAGGTAATAGGAAGATTAGGGAGGAGGCTGCTGCCAAGATCTAGGTGATGTTTAATTGTGGTTTGAGCACTATGGTTGGGGAAGAATTGGGCAATGTGCATGAATCCAGGATGTCAATATTAATTAGGACTTTTTGGTGTTGGGAGCAATATTAAAACAATTTCATTTAAACATCTTAAATGGACTTGTTTTAGTTCTAGCATCCAACAACAATTCATTCCGTAAAAGAGAGTAAGTGTACCATTGATCTGGGTTGATGAAGTTGGTTTTATATACAGAGAATGACTAAAGAAAGCAGAGACAGAACAAGAATAAAGCAGATGTCCATCCCAAAGTTGCTTTCCTTGAAAGATGAAAAGGTAGACAGAAGAGGATAATAGTTGATTTGTTAACATTATGGTATTTCAGGTTACTTTTGCATTTCTTTGGTTTTTTTTCTTTGTTTATTTTACTTTTGCTGTTACTGGGGTTTGAATTGGCTCTATCACTTGAACCACACCTCTATCTCAGGTTGCTTTCATTAATTATCCTGTCCCCAGAAACTGGCCTTTTTGGAAAATTGTACTAACTCTAGATTTGCTGATTTTGAGAGTAAAGGAAGGGTGAATGTTAAGGGTGAATAAGATTTCTGAATTTTTAGCAATTGAGAAAACAGTGTCTCTTATAGGAACAATTTTGGTGGAGATGTCAAGATGTTTGTATTTTCACCATCTAAAGAGTTTTAAAGTTTGAAGGAAGCATTACTAGAAACCTGAAGAGGGCAGATATCCATAGAGGTGTGAAACTCTGGAGAAAATTCCAAATGGAGACATGGGGAAGGTGGTGACCAGTATCTGCCTTGGGGTATATCTGTGACTCTGCCAATTGCAGTATGAATGGGGAATCCTATTCATGAGATGATCATGTTCTTACCAGTCTTGAAAGAGTAGGCTGATCTGGGTCCAAAGTACACCACGTGGGTGGGATGTAGCCCATCGAAAAACCGGGTGTGGAAGAGAAGAGGTCACGCGAACATCCTAGCAGTCAATATGGTCTCGCAGACTATCAGAACTTTCAGAGGATGAGGATTGTGGGATGAAATTAGAGGCCTAGAATAGTTGCTGTGTGTTGGCACTTCAACCAGAGGTAGTCCTTTTATTCACTCTTGTATAGGCTTGGTGAGGATGTGGTGACTGGTGAGAGCCATCAAGTACACCATTAGTTGTGAGGGGCATCACAAATGTGAGGGTCAAGTACTTAGTGGCAAAGGTGCACAGTCATCGTAGCTTTCAGAGTAGTGTGTGGGTTGCCTCTGACAGTGGGCACAGCTGTGTCCTGTTTGTGACAAACACAGTATGGACACTGTATGCCTAGGGGAATAGGGCGGGCAGAGTAGTACCTATATTACGGGGCTAGAGGGCAGAAATTGCTGGGAAGCATGTTTGTGACACCAGTGGTCGAAAAAGTGATGTGTACCTGGAGGGAGCATATGAAATGCTAATGCTGTGGACATGAAGCTGAAAGGTGAACCCATATTAGGTTACCACTGAACAGTAGTGTCTGGAGGACACTTGTGCAGTTGACTCATGTGAATGGATATTGCCCTGTATGCCAATTCCAGGAGTTAGATTGTGTCTCCCTCCTCAACAGTATTAGTGGTGTTGGAGGAAAGAGTAATCAAATATGCATACAGGGGAGATTGCCTCAGTAGCACTGGCCTCTGTTATCCTTTATGAGGTAGTGATGGTGACACAGGGGTAAACAGCGGATGGATGTAGGGGAATGGGTTGGATCAACATGGAATCACTTTTCAGAGAGAACCTGATCATTAGTATTCTGTTCTAACTATGGCAGGCCTGTACGACCTTACAAAATGTGATCATTTCCTTCTCTCAGGAGTAGTGGAAGTTTTGTAATGCAGCTCAATTTGCACTTATAACCTCCATAGGTAAAGTCATGACATTAACCCATATTCTGGTTTTGCTTGTGTGCTTTTCCCCATAAGCAGCTTGACCTCTTCAGTGCTAGTTGTTGGGGTGGTTAATGTATACATTTTATTAGTGGGTGTGTTGTAGTTGCTACAGCTGAACCCTGTGTACTTCCCTGAGTTGCCTAATAGCTGGTGCTATAATGAGAACAAGCACAGATTCAGGAAAAAGATGTGTGGCAGTTAACTTAATAGGTCTTGCTTCAGTCACCTGCACCCAGACAGTGTGACTGTTTAGATGTATTGGCCTAGTTGTGCCCCCTTCCTGACTTTTCATACAGCTCTTTGTTTGAGGATCACCAGGCATTGCCATGATTAATCTACATGGGCTGTGGGTAATCTGCCAGACTTCCTTCCAGTCTTCTTTGTAATACTGTTTTTCTTCCCTCTTGTTTCTTATCTGTAGAGTTGCCTGGGATCACTCCCTAGTGAGATGGTTTGTATACCTGTCCTGAACTGTGCATGTGGGGTACTGGAAAAATCCTGATTGCTTTCTCAGGCAGATGATCTCAGAAATTTCCAGTGCAATTGAGGAGCATGATCCATGATCCAGACCTCCTGACCCCAGGGTTGACTGACTCTGTTGAGGCCTTTTTGTTCATCTGCCTGTCATTCAACACAGAGTTCCCTGTCTAAAAAAGAGCTTGTGCTGCTAAATATGTAACTGGAACTGTTTGGAGGATGTTCTTCTCCCTCACTACCCCTGATTTCCCATTGTGTCTCTGGATTATGTTTGGCACTTCTCTGCCACTCTTTCAGCCCTTGAGCCTAGGAACTCTGAAAAACCCAGTGTCCAGGGTTGTAATTCCAGGCACACTGCATAAGGCACAGTAACTGGCATTGCTTGCAACTAGTGGAATGTGGGGTAAAGGTCATCCCAGGCATAGGTGTCAGAATGCAAATGCAGGGAGGTGAGGCTGAACTGTTTCTGGGGACCACAGGGTATTTTCTTCATGGGAACTGTGAATGTGAGTGTAGCACATGGGCCTGGAATGGCTCTGTACAAAGTTAAGATTTTCTTGTGAAGATTGTGGGAACAATGGGAGATTGGCACAGAGAAGGAAAGGGATCTGACTCCACCGACTTCTTAAAGGTTCCCTGTGAGTAAAGCAAAGAAAACAGACTGTGGTGTGTGAGTGAGGTAATAGGAAAATAAGGGTCCTCCAAAGGTCCAGGTAATGTTTGCTGGTGTGTGGAGCAGTGTGGGTACTGAATAATTAATTGGAAAATGTGGGTGGATCCTAGATCTCTTAATTAATTAGGCATTTCTGGTGTCAAGGAAGAAACTTAGAACAATTTCATTTAAAGACCTTAAATCGATTTAATTTACCTTCTAGTTTCCAGCAATACTTCATTCCATAATATTGAAGTTATTTTTATATACAGAGAATGACTAAAGAGAGCAAAAACAGCAAAAAACAGATTGGGTATCCCAAAGCTTCTTTCCAAGTAATTTGAAGAGTGAAACAGAAACAAAAAAGGACTGTGGGTGATTTGTTATCTCATGGTATTTCTAGTTGCTTTTTCTTCCTGTTGTTTTTTTTCTCCTCTTTGGTGATACTGGTGCCTTTGGCACTTGAAGTACATCTCCATCTTAGGTTACTTCTTAATGTAGGGATTTGCTTCAATATCCTCTCCAAAAGCAGTGGCCTTTTTGGAAAATTGTGCTAACCCCAGAGTTTCTGATTTTAAGGGTAAAGAAGAAAGTAAATGTTAAGGGTGATGTAAGATTTCTGGATTTTTTTAGCAGTTGAGAAGAGAAAGTCTGTTGTAGGAACAATTTTAGTGGAGATACCAAGAAATTGGATTTTTACCATGTTAAGAGTATGAATCTTTCAGGAAGCATTAATAGAAACATGAAGAGGACAGGTGTGCATATACATGTTACAGTATGGAGAAAATTCTTGATGGAGACATGCAAAAGCTGGTAGCCAGGGTCTGCCTTGGGGTGCATCTATGCCTTTGTTGATTGCAGTACAGAAGGGTAATTGTAACCATGGGATGATTGTGCTCTTTCCAACCTTGAAAGATGAGGCTGATCTGGGTTTCAAGTACAACACCTGGGTGGGGATGGTGTCCATCACAAAAACAGATATTTGACAGGGGTTAGAGAGATGGTCTGAGAGGTTACCAATGCTTCCAAAGGATGAAGGCCTTGAGATGGAATCAGAGGCCTAGAAAAACTGCTGCAAGTTGACACTTCAACCACAAATGGTTCTTTTATTCACTCAGCTATAGGCTTGGCAAATTTTTCTTATAACCGTGGAGGTGTCTGAGAAGTTTCAGATTGCCAAAATTTGGGGTGCCAGGTTATTACCTAGGTGAGCCACTTGCTTATGTGGAACGTTGGGAATGAAGGATAGCAGGTGAGGATGCTGTGACTGGTGAGAGACATCAAGTAAACCATTAGTGGTATGGACCATGGAAGTCTGGGAATTGATGACAGTTCTCAATGGCCACAGTGGGAGCACAGGCATCAGCCTTCAGAGTACTGCATGGGTTGCTTCTGACAGTGGGCACAGCTGTGTCCAATTTTCACCAACCACTCTGGATAGGGTACACTGAGGCATATACAGAGGGCAGAGAAGTACCCATATTATTGGACTAGAGGGTGGAAATAGGTGAGGATTGTGTGTGCAAGAGCTATGGACTAAAATGTGATATGCACCTGGAGGGAGCATGGGAAATGGTGGTCCTGTGGACTTGCTGTTGATGACATGGGATGAAAGGTGAGCCCACATATGGTTGTCTCTGAACAATACCATGTGGAGGACATTTGTGCAATTGACTGACATGAGTGGATATAGCTCAGTATGCCCATTCCAGGAGTTAGATTATGTCTGCCTGCTCACGTCCAGCCGGTGATGTTAGAGGAAACAGTGATCAATATGCATAGAGGAGAGACTCCATCTCAGGAGGTTGGCACCTGATAGCCTCTCTGAGGTGGTTAGGGTGAAACATGGGGTACCAGAGGAGGGATGTAAGGGAATGGGTCATATCAACATGGAATCATCCTAGGAGAGAAGCTCATCATAGATGCTTGTTCTAACCATGGCAGGGCCGTGCAGTCTTTGAAGATGTGGCCATTTCCTTCTCCCAGGAGGAATGGGAGTTCCTTAATGCAGTTCAGAGGCACCTGTACCTCCATGTGATGCTGGAGAACTTCGCACTTGTAACCTCTGTAGGTAAGTCCATCACACTCACCCAGATTCTAGTCTTTGCTAATTTTCTTTTTCCCAGAAGCAGAAGTGTCTTTAATGCTACTTGCTGGGCTGTGTTAACTACCCACTTTTTTGTGGGTGTGTTGTAGTTGCTACAGCTGAGCCGTGTGCATTTTCCTGAGCTCCCTAACAGCTGCTGTTATAATGAGTATGAGTACCGATTTGGCAGGAGTGTGTTTGGCAGTCCTTAATAGGTCTTGCCTCGATCACCTCCACCATGACTGGATGCCTGCTTAGGCCTTATTATGCCTCTTTTTCCTGACATTTCATTACAGCTGTCTGCATGATCATCACCAGGCATTGATGATCACTTGGCCAACTTACTGTTTTGTCAGACCACCTTCCAGTTGTCTTTGTTATATTGGTGTTTTCCTCCCTTGTCTTGAGTACTGATTTACCCAGGCCGCTGCTGATAGATTACATGCACTTTATCTGTAGGTAGTTGGTTTGTGTACCTCACCTAAACTGTGCGAGTTGGGTGCTGGAAAAATCCTGGTAGCTACATTGGGATAAACACGGAAAGAGGATCTCAGAAATGTTTGGTCCAATTAAGGGATAACTGATGGAGGTCATGACATCTGGGCTGTTTGCATTTGATGAGGAAGTTGTCTGATATCTTTAGGGTTCTACATGCAATGTACTGCATCCTCTGTACGGCTCTCCAAGAGAAACCTGCAGCTAATAGAGTTTGTGGTGAGAACATAGCCTTCACTATTGCCCATATGTAGTTCAATCTTTTTGGCCAATAAGCCTCAGGCTGTCTTTTTTTCTAAATTTAGGTCTTTTTTTAAATTAACATATCATATTTATACTGGGGTGAATTATGACATTTACAAAAGTGATTACAGTATACCTTAGTTAGATTCACCGCCACCCCCATCTTTCTCCTTTTTTCAATTCTCCCTCTTTGTAGAACCATTTCAACAGTTCTCATTGTTTCACTTTCATATAATATCACATAGTTAATTTGAAAAATTTTTATTACCCAATTGTTGTACTTCAGCACATTGTGATATTTACAAAAGTGCTTATTCAGACAGTCTTTTATACAGCATGCACTTGTCACCAGCTGATGGGATTTTATTGAATAAGATTGTGTGGATAACTGAGCAATATGGCTCAAGTCTGTGATCCTAGCTACTCAGGAGGCAGAGATCAGGAGGAACAGGTTTCATAGCCAGCCATGCAAATAGGTCATGAGACCCTGTCTTGAAAAAACCAAACACAAAAAAGGACTTGTGTAGTGGTTCAAGGTGTAGGTCCTGAACTCAAGCCCCAGTTCCAAAAAAAAAAAAGTTTGTGCAGTGATTTGGGGCATTTTCATTGTAATTCATGGAATGGCATTACCTGAAGGCATTTTGCCACTTGTCCCTGTTCTCCATGTCACCTCCTTTCCTGTGCTGTTTGCAAGATTCCACAGTATTTAGAAGCCAGTTGTGTGAAGCAAACCCTTGGACAAAATGAGCCCTGCTTCCATTTTCTAAAAACATTCCTATAGTGTAGCTTGTGTACATAGTGATAGGCTAGCCCTGGGCTTCTCTCAGCAAGTCCATAATTAATAAAAAGCTTACAACCCTTGTAATATTATGGGTTGGCCCTACTCCCACCAGTGTCTGCATGCATTTCATTGTGCTTTCTCTGCTTTTAGGTTGTGCACATAGAGTAGATGATAAGGAGGCATGGATGCACACTGTTTTTCTGGAAGAAGTGTCACACTTGAGGACTCCAAATGCAGGTCCCTCCACCCAGAAGATTCACCCCTGTGACATCTGTGCCTTTGTCTTGAAAGACATTTTGCACCTGGCTGCTCCACTTGTGCAGAAGCTATACATGATTAGAGAATGTGCATGCCTAGCCCAGAAGCATCACACTGCAGAGAATCCCTTGAAGTGGGACATGGACAGGACTTCATTTGAGAAGAGCTGTGAATTATTTGTGTCCGGGAAATGGTTCAATTTTAAAGACCTTTGGAAAGATTTCCCAGCTCTTTTTGGCCTTCCAAAACCCCACGTCATTTGTAATGGTGAGAGGACAAATGATGCTGAATTAGAGGAGACCTTTAACAATGGAAAAAGTTATTCCAGGTTGGTTAACAGAAGCAAGGCTTCCAGCCATAAAAATGTGGCTTATGATAACCTGAGAATCCACAGTGGAAAAAAGCTTTATGAGAATAGGAAGCCTGAGAAAAACTTCCATGATGTCAACTCACTTGGTCAGCACCAGAGAGTTCACATTGAAGACAGGCCTTATGAGTGTAGAGAATGTAGAAAACCCATGAAAGAAAGAAAGGCCCTTATTATACACCCAAGAGATCATACTGGAGAAAGGCCTTATGAGTGTAGAGATTGTGGGAAATCGTTTAAGGAAAGACATGCTATTGTTATACACAAGAGAGTCCACAGTGGAGAAAGGCCTTATGAGTGTAGAGTATGTAGGAAATCTTTTAAGTACATAAGTGATACAACTAAACACCCGAAAATCCACACTGGAGAAAGGACTTATGAGTGTAAAGTATGTGAGAAATCCTTTAAGCGAGGACGTGACCTTACTGAACACCAGAGAGTCCACAGTGGAGAAAGGCCTTATGAATGTAGAGAATGTGGAAAATCCTTTAAGGGAAGATCTGTTCTTACAAGACATCAGAGAGTTCACTCTGCAGAAAGGCCTTATGTGTGTACAGAATGTGGAAAATCATTTAAGCACATAAGTGTTATAACTGTACACCAGAAAGTTCACACTGGAGAAAGGCCTTATGAGTGCAGAGAATGTAAGAAATCCTTTAAACGATTAAGTGAACTTACTGAGCACCAAAGAGTCCACAGTGGAGAAAGGCCTTATAAATGTAGAGAATGTGGAAAATCCTTTAAGGGAAGATCTGCTCTTACAAGTCATCAGAAAGCTCACTCTGGAGAAAGGCCTTGTAAGTGTAGAGAATGTGGAAAATCCTTCCTGGAAATAGGTACCCTTTTGGTACACCTGAGAGTACACACAGGCACAGGTTTATTGACTGTGGACAATGAGGAAAATTCTTCAAACAAGGTCACTTAATTTACACTAGAAAGTCCAAGTGGACAAAGGGCTAATGAAGAATATGGGAACGTGTTTGAGCACACATTTAGTCTTACTCATCAGAATAATCTCTCAGTGAGGAAAACTCTACTATGATTTTGAGTTGTGCACATGTATTTTGAAAAGGAGCTTGAATTGTTTTTCCCAACTCAGACTCGAGCAATCTTCTGCACAGTTCACTTGTCACCAACTGGCAAGATTTTACTGAATATGGTTTTGTGGTGATTTTGGCAGATTTTATGGCTGCTCATGGATAATAGTACCATGAAATGGCTCGTTGTGTTACTGATCACCAGAAGATTCACAATGAAGAAAGACCTTTTGAGTATAAAGAATGTGGGCAATACTTTCATCGAAGATATGCCCTTACTGTATACCAGAGAGGCCATACTGCAGAAAGGCCTTAGAAGTTTGTGTATTTGGTGAGCATTATAAGAGTTGTTCTTCAGGTTCTGGACTCTGCAAGGCCTTGACCAGAAGGAAATCATTTCTGCACTATTTTAGAGATGCCATTTGCTTCTACCACCATGAACTTCAGGGGAAAAAACAAAACATAACAAAAAACTACCATGACATGCTAAGGCAAGGAAGATATGCGTGCTTCTGTTGCAAATTCTGTGGGCAACTTTATTTGGTTTGCTGTGTGATCTTGCCATGTAACAATACCTGTATGACCAAATGTACTCAGTTCTGATTAGCTAGAGGTTTGCAAGGAAGGCTTAGCTTCTTGGACGATTTTGGTGTCTTATGATACTTGTAGTTGGTATTTTTACCATCAAGTCTCTAATTGGTAACTGTCTGCCTGAGATTGCTAGGGTTTGTGCAGTAATAAAGGCATTATTTTTTTGCATCTGCGTTTAGTCTTGCTTGTTCTGTTATCTGAAATAGGTCACATTACATAGAATTCCATCTCTGTGTATGTGAGATGATGGAGAGTTGTTTGGAACCCTCAATTCTTTGTACCTCAGTAGGCAGTGTGTAATGGCTGATGATAGTTTCTGAGAGAGGTTTGGTTAATGTGGATGACTGCCAAAGACCACTCATAAAATAAAAGGACACTTTCTACTCCTGTTTTGTGACCTGGAAGCTTCCATATTTTATGAGGTTATAGTTCATCTGAGGAGTGGTCACTTTTTAGGTCAGCATTTATTGTGTCTGAATAATATGAATTTATGCGTTATGTTTTACATCAGATGTTACAAAATCCCAAGCAATCTGAAAAAGATTATTTCTCAAGATTACAGAAACATCTGTATGGTCTATGGTCCATAATTCCACCAAATAATGATAGTACAACTCTACAGACCAAGCCATGTGCACATGGGCCTTTGAAGGACATTATGGAACTAACCTATACCACCAAGCATGAGGATGCAAATAGTGTACTCAACATGGGATTGCTGAACATGCAGTCATGATCAAGGATACACAGTGCGAAGGTAAAGCCGTAGCAGGGGTAGGTTGTCCCCAGCACTCAGCAGCTTCTCATAGGGACATCTGTTATGACGTCTTTTTTTAGGCCTCACCACATTTGCTGATCACCATGTTGGCCTCCTCCTAGAGCAATCTGGATCAGGTAAATTCAGCATTTTTCCTCCAAACTGCACTCAGCCCATTGAGTGGTAGAACCCAATTTTTAGCTCCTGATTGAGCCACTATACTCATTCTTTGTGTCCAGCTGTCTGGGGGACATAAATACATCTTTGTGCACTCAATGCTCGACTACTGACCTAAACACCCTCCCCCACCATGCACACATCCCTTTTTTTTTTTTTTTTTTAAAGTACTGGGTCATTGAAATGTGGGGTTCATGCTGCAAGGCAGGCTTTCTTATCACTTGAGTCAGGCCTCAGTCCATGGAGTCCTGATTTCTTATAAGCTATTAAGATGAAGTTGTGGGTGGCTCCTCCATCCCTAATGCCACTCCCAACTGATAGTTGTTCTGATCACTGTGTTGCTCTGCAGCAGAAGATGGACAGACAGACATCATCTAAACTCAGCACCAGAAAACCAAACTCAGTGTTATCTCATGCTCATGAAAGGGAGGTGAACTGGGAGTTAATCTCCAACCCCTGGGTATAGGTGATGGACACCATAAACAACGTGTGCAGATGTGGCCATAGAATCGTGTGGGGACAGGACGATCTGATAGAGCTGTGGTTATGGTGCCCATGGGTGACATACATGATGTAGATGTTGATGTCTGTTGTAACCCAACAGTGTTATGCTGAGCCCAACCTTTGGTTTTTCACTGTACCCCAGACTCACCAGTTTTGTGGTGAAACTCTGTGTAACTTGGGCTTTAAGGCAAATAGGCATGTTTATGGCAAGTTGTCATTAGAAATGTTGAATTGGACTAATGGAGTAGGACCACTCAGGCTAGTCTCAGAATTAGAATTACTGGAGAAAGTCTATTACTAGTAAGGGGACATGAGTAGCACTATAGGTGAATTCGGGCCAAAGATGTTTGAGGTCCATATGTGGTTCTTGGAGGCTAATGTTGATCCAAAGACAGAGTCAGACAGTGGCAGTAAGGCAGGGAGGGGGAAGAGAGATTAATGACGGCTACAGTAAAAAAAGAAAAACCAGAGTTGGGAAATGTTACCTGGATACTAGAGAATGGTCACTCCCTCAAGAGGTTAAAGCAACCAATGAAATAACATGTGATTATGTATGGGACGCCCCACCCCCATTTCTGTAACCTGCTCTAAATGGTATATAAGGAAGTCCCATTTGTTCTTGGGGTGCAGCCTTTGGACTCAAGTCCTCTGAGTCACTGCCAGCTTGCTTAATAAACTTGCTTCCCGAAAACTTTGGTGCCCTCCCTGTCTCTGTCTGAGTCCTCCTGCAACAAGACAAAGGGACTGCTAAGCACTATTAACAGATTTTTCTGACAGTGAGGAGTGGAAGTGGATGGTGATCATTTTACATCATATTTCCATTTTCTATGTATTTTGGAATTCTGGTGCTGAATAATTACATGTTGGAATGAGGGAGAGCAGGGGATGGATGAGTAAGGCAGTGAGGCAACTCTGCCTTTCCACGGGCACAGTGTTGGTAGGCTAACTCTCCACTGATGTATAATCACTAGATAGCAGTTCCTTTTGAGCAGGCCTGAAGAGTTCTAACTCTCCACACAGCCTTCATGACAGGATTCTCTGCTGGTGGAGCCACAGGGAGGCTATATAAAAAATGAAAACATTGAAATAATGTCATGATTCTTACCAGGGTATACTTGTATGAAATTAAAAAACCAATAGCAAGAGAAAGGGTACACTTACAGAATGAACATGTGCTTTTGAATGACCGGTGGGTAATTGAAGCATCAGGAAATGAAAAAACTGACAGAATGAAATGAAAAGAAAATCTGATGTTGAACAAAACCAAATTAACAAATAATCAATATGAGATTCAATCTGGAAAAAAAGCAGTAGAAACACATAAATCAGTAAACACCTCTCAATCATAATCCTAAATGGAAATGGACTTAACTCTCCAGCCAAAAGACACAGGTTGTCAGATTGGATTAAAAAGCAAGATCCAAGAATCTGTTGTCTGTAAGAAACACACCTCAAAACCAAAGACAAACTAAAAGTAAATGGTTGAGAACATTCACTAGCTCTGCCTTTTCCACTACCAGAATGTTGATCTGTTAACTCCACATTGATCCATAACTATAGCATAGTATTAACTCATGAGAAGTCCTCAAGTTTTTTAACTTACCCCAAAGCCATCATGACAGCTTTGCCTGCTGGTGGAGGATCCTTTCTTGGAAGGTCGGGCTGCCTTTGAGAATCCATACCTGTAGGCCTATGGAAGCCCTGAAACTGAGCCAAGGTGACACCCTCAGGAGCAACCTGGATGGCAGGACCTCCACCTGGCCTGGATTCTTCTCTCCTGTTTCTAAAGAAACCTACAAATTGTCCCAGTGTCACTCCAGCTCTTCAGTCGTTAGTGCATGAAGATCATTACATAGTGTTTATTTGCCTTCTAGATAGGAGACATGCACATTTCTCTGAATGAATCTATGCATAGTGTGTCCTTTGAATCAGTAGCCTTTAGGAGCATCTGAAATATCTTCCACTTCCTAGAGCATCCAGTGCTGCTTAGCATGAATGATACATCTCTAAATTTTTGGGTGCCCATTTGTAGAGAACTTCCCAGAAATTTGCTTCTGGTCCCTTTAAGAAAAGAAAGGCTCACCCTTACTGTATAGGGTTCCACTTTCATTTCTAGTGCCCTTGATTCATGTCCAGTGCTGCTCCAGAAAGGACAGTGCACACGAGAGGTATGGTACCCAGCATGCTGTTGTCCCCATTGTGATTGTACCAATTAGCTTCCTGAAAAGGGTCTTTCTCATGATTGGATGGCTTGTTCTAGGTTGGCCTGATGTCCCAGTACTTTCACAAATTTTAGCAGATTTGGGGTCAGATTGATAAGCAGAGTTTTTGGAGCTGTGTCTACCAAGATGTGGCATGAGGGTAAGGTCCCACAGGAGAGGATATCTGCATCACACAGCAGTAGTAGAGTGTCCTGGTCCTCCTGTAGTGTCTCCTTAGAGCTGCAGTGCTTGGTATTGGATCACACAGTCAGGAACCCACAATAGCAATGCACCTGCGTATAGGGATGGTTGACATACCTTGCATTGTCACCACATTTTAGGTCCTTCATTTCCAATTGGTGAGGTCCTCCTGTGTGAGGACATCAGTTTAAACCCATATTTTCTCAGGTGCCAGAGGCTGTTCCAGGTAGAAGGACCACTCTGTGTAAGGGCACACACAGTGTGACTGTTGAGGGAGTTGGAAACATGCTGGTCATTTACGGCATTTTACCTTAATTCTCAGTGCATCGGGAGCCATGGTATATTGTGAACAAAAGTACCAGGTCTACATTAGGCTTTTCAAAGTTTCCCAAAAGCTGTCGCAGTTACAAGGCAGAGGATGACACTGAAGTATAGGGAAGTTGATTCCTGTGTGTAGTGTCTCAGAGCACTCCAGAGTCAGCACTGAGGTCTGAGGCTCAGCTAATTCCATGATCCTGGCCTCCTGGCTCCATGGTGGAATGAGCCTGTGGAGGCCCTTTCAGTCATCTAACTGTCACATAACATTGACTTGCTTTTCAACACAAGAGCTTTGTGTCCCTAAACACTTGGCTGGCACTGACTGAGTTGAGGATGTTCTGGTCCCCAACTCACCCTGCTCTTACACACTGTCTCTGGATTATGTCATACTCCTCTGCCACTATATCTGCATTTGAGCCTAGGGACGATGAAAAACCCTCAGTCCAGGGTTCTTGTTCCAGTCACACTGTGTAATGCATAGTGCTTCACATTGCTTGCAATTAGTAGAATGAGGGTGAAAGGTTTCCCCAGGCACAAATGTTAAAATGTAAATACAGGGAGGTGAGGCTGAACTGTTTCCAGGGACTACAGGATATTTTTCTAATGGGATTGGAGAATGTACGTGTGGCAGATGGGTTTAGAATGACTGTAGAAATTTAAGATTTTATTGTGGAGATGATGGGAGGAATGAAAGGTTGTCACAGAGGAGGAAGAGGATCTGTCCCAGGTCTTAGGAGGTCAACAGACTATGGGGTATGAATGTTTTTACAGGAGTCTAATGCAAAGGTCCAGATAATGTTTGATGGTGAATTGAGTAGTGTGGCTTATGAAGAATTGGGAAATGTGTGTGGATCCTGGATCTCTTGATGAATTAGGCTTTTCTGGTGTCCGATGAAAAAATTTTAATGGATTTACTTTAGGTTCTAGTGTCCAGAAACATGTCATTTTGTCAAATAGATTAAGTGTACCATCAGACTGGGTAAAGATATTAGTTTTCTATACAGACAATAGCTAAAGAAGCAGAGCCAGATGTTGGTTCGTCATACCTGTAATCTTAGCTCCTCAAGAGGGAGATATGTGGAGGATTGCCTTTTGAATCCAGTCCAGAGAAATAGTTAAAGAGACCATATCTCAAAAATACACTGTCAAAAAAGTGCGGTTGAGTGGCTCAAATAATCGAGCACCTACCTAGCAAGCATGAGGCCCTGAGTTCAAACACCAGTAACATGAAGAAAAGAGCTGAGACAAAATGCAGATTGGCTGTTCCAAAGTTGCTTTCCTTGTAAGATGAACAGGGAGACAAAATAGGACAGTGCCTATTAGTTAACATCAAGTTATTTCAGGTAACTTTTTCTTTTTTGGTGGTACCGGGGTCTTTTATTTAAACCACAACTCTGCTCAGGTAACTTCTTTATGTAAGGATTAAGTTCATTATCATGTCACCAGAAACTGGTATTTTTGAGAAATTGGACTAAAACCAGACTTTCTAATTTTGAGTGTAAAGAAACAGGTGGATGTCAAGGGTGGATCTAAGTTTTCTGGATTTTAGCAGTTGAGAAAGTCAGTTGTAGGAACAGTTTTAGTGGAGACATATAGCCATTGGTTTTCCCCATCCTAGGAGTATGAATCAATAATATGATATAAAGAAAGAGTGTGACTGTTTCCAAGAAACATTAATAGAAATATGAACAGGACAGGTGTCCATGCAGGTGTGGAACTGGAGAAAAGTCCTGATGGAGGCATGCAAAGGTAATGGCTAGTATGTGCCTTGAGGTGTTTCTATGCTGTGTGGATTGCAATAATAAGGGGAATCCTAGTTGTACAATGATTGTGCTCTTGCCAGCCTTGAAAGGTTATGTTGATCTGGCTTTCAAGTACAGCACCAAGAAGGGGTGGTAGAGCCCATCACAAAACAGGTATGTGAGTGAAGAGGCCATGGGTATGTTCTAATAGTCAAGATGCTCTTACAGGTTACCAGTGCTTTCAAAGGATGAGGTCCATGAGCTGGAATCAGAGTCCTACAATAACTGCTGGGAGTTGGCACTTCAACTACAGATAGTCCTTTTATTCACATTCACTCAGCTTTTGGCTTGGTAGAATTTTCTTATAACCCTTGAGATGTCTGAGAAGTTACAGGTTACATAACTCTAGGGGTACAAATTGTCACCTAGGGTAGCCACTGGCCTATTGTGGAAGGCAAGTGGCACAGGGTTTAGAATGGAGGATAGCAGGTGAGGACGTTATGACTGGTGAGACACATCAAGTACACCATTAGTGATGAGGGCCATGTGAGTCTGGGAATCAAATACAATTCTCAGTGGCAAAGCTTGAAGCAAGGAGCACAAGCATTGTAGCCTTCAGAGTAGTGTGTGGGTTGCCTCTCAAAGTGGGCACAAGTGTGTCCTATTTGTGGCACCCACACTGTGGATACTGTATGCCTATGTGAATAGGGAGGGCAGAAAAGTACCTCTATTTATGGTGTTAGAGGGAGGAAATTGCTGGGGGAGTGTGTTTGAGAGATCTATGGTCCAAAAAGTGATGTGCACCTGGAGGAAGCATGTGGAATGCTGGTCTTGTGGACTTGCTATTGGTTTCACGAAGCTGAAAGGTGAGCCCACGTTAGGTTATCACTGAGCAGTAATATCAGGAGGACACTTGTGCAATTGACTGACATGCATGCATACTGCTCTATGTGCCAGTTTCAGGAGCTAGATTATGTCTCCCTCCTCAACTATATTAGTGCTGTTGGAGGAAAGAATGATCAAATATGCATAGAGGAGAGACTGGGTCTCAGGAGCACTGGCATCTGGTATCCTCTCTGAAGTGGTGAGGGTGACATGTGGGGCAAACAGAGGATGGATGTGGTTGAATGGGGTGGGCAGATGTGAACCACTTCTAGGAGAGAAGCTGATCATAGATATTTTGTTCTAACCATGGCAGAGCTATGTGACCTTTGATATGTGGTCATTTCCTTCTCCCAAGAGGAATGGGAGTTCCTTAGTACAGCTCAGACATACCTGTATATCCATGTGATGCTGTAGAACTTTGCACTTACAACCTCCATAGATAAAGAAATCACATTCATCTGTACTTGGTCTGTGCTCACCTTCTTTTCCCCAGAAGCAGCTCTGCCTCCTCACTACTGTGATTGAGCTGTGCTAACTTACCCAGTTTTCCCCATGTGTGTTGTGGTTGCTACAGCTGAGCTCTGTGAACTTTCCTGAGTAGCCCAAACAGCTGGTGCTATAATGATTTCACTTATGGATTTGGAGGTACATATGAGGCAGTCATTTAAATCAGGTCTTCTTGGTCACCTGCTTCGTGCAGGTGACATCTGGGCTATTTTCCTATAAGATGAGGAAACTAGCTTATGTCTTTAGTGTCCTATTTGCAATCCACTGCACCCTCTGAACATTCTCAAACATTGACCCACACCGAATAATATTTGAGTTGTGAACATATACTTAAATATTGCCCAAATACAGTTTGAGTTGTTTTACTGGAACTGTACTCAGTCTTTTTATTTTATATTATTTTATTTGGTAACATATTATAAAGTTGTACCAGGAATTCATTGTGAGAATTCTTAAAGTGCCTACAGTATATCTTAGTTACAATCACCTGCTCTATCATTCTCCTTTTTATCCCCCTTTTTCTTAGAGAAGCTTCAGTAAGTCTTTGTTCCATTTTCATGCATGATCTATCTTTTTAAAATTTATTATGATATTGCTGTACTGGGGGCAATTTGTGAAATTTATAAAACTGCTTACTTTGGCAGTCTGTTATACAGCATCCTTTTCTCACCAGCTTGCAAGTTCTTTTATTATTATTTTTAGTATTGGGATTGTACTTAGGGCCTACATCTTATGCCACTCCTTTTTCATGATGGGTTTTTTCAAGATAGAGTCTTGTGAACTATTTGCCAGGGCTGGCTTTGGGCAGTCTCAATCCTCCAGATTTCTTCCTCCTGAGTAGTTAGCATTATAGGCATGAGCCACAGGTGCCCAGCAGCGCAGGTTTTTACTGAATAATATGGTGTGGTTAATTGGGAGATTTCATGGATAATAGTAGTATGAAGTGGCAGTGCTTGAAGGCTGTTCATCGCTTCTGCCTGTCCTCCAGCTCATCCTCGTGTCCTGTGTCTTTTTATGTTTGTAAGAATCTGCTGTGTAGGCCCAGTTCTATGAAGCAATCCCTTCTGCAAATTGAGCCCTGTTTTGACATCATGACAACATTCTTATTGTGTGGGGGGTGTCTAGATCAGTGACATGATGTGTGTTTACCATGTGCAAGTGTTGCATTGATCGGTAGCACCTGGCAAGTAAAAGTAATTAGGTAAAGTACTTTGACCTTTTAGTATTTAAGGAAGTACATGCCCTCATGGTATGCTAGAGAGTACACACTAGACCGAGGTCTTAAGAGTGTAAGCAATGTGGCAGATCATTTAGGCAAAGAGTTGACATTGCTGTACACCAGAATGTCCACTCTGGAGAATGGCTTTATGAGTGTGAAAAAAGTGGGAAAGCCTTTGTGCCCAAATTAAGTATTCATCACTAGATATTTCACAGTGAGGAAAAAGCCCATGATTCTGATTGGTATGACAAGTGATTTAGCCAAAGATCTTCTTTGTACACACGAAAGTGTTCACATATGAGAATGGCCTTATGAATGCAGCAACTGTGGGAAATATTTCACACCACATGCATCACCGTCATCACTAAAACACCCCACCACACTCAGCCCTGATAATGGTAGCAAGTAGGAGAAACTTTCAGCCCAAGGTCCGACCTTATTTAGCAGGAGAAAGTCTGTGCTTGTGAACAGTTTTGGACCTGAAGGGAATGTGGTATTGTTCAGCATATCCATACTAGAGAGTCTTAGGGATCCACCTGTCTGAACTGCCTTACATCACTCTGGTTTGTGCACTAATAAAGGCATTTTTTTGCATCCCTCTTTAATCTTGTTTGTTCTTTATACTATGTTGGGTCATGTTATATAGAATTAGCCTGTTATGCACATGAGGTGATGGACAGTTTTTTGGCACCCTGACCCATATATGCCACAGTGGGCATGGTATAATGGTAATTTCAGTTACAGTTTTTGCCTAATGTAGATGGCTGCCAAGGACCTCATTTGAAAGTACACAGTACTTTCTGGTACTAAATGCAAATTTTCATAAGGGAGGTGTAACAACTGTAAATATATAATGTACCAAATGTTGATTTACTCAATTATCTAAAATAAATTATTACTATCTGTTGCTATTTGACATAAAGTAACAGATAGTAGCAGATCAAATAATAATGGCTAACATCAATACCACAATCCCATGCAAAGATTATCATACAAACAAATCTAAAAGGAAGCTTCAATTTAGATTGCTCCATAGATCAACTGGACTTAACACAAATCTACAAGGTATTCCATTTGACAGCTGCAGATTACCATTCTTCCCAGCAGCTTCCTCCAAAACAGAGTACATTTTGTACCATAAAGCAAGATTAAAAAATACAAAGTTTAGAAATAATTTCTTGACTCTTACCAGAGTATAATGGAATGAAATTAAAAACCAATATCAAGAGAAATATACAAACATAGACTGGACAATATGCATTTGAATGATCAGTGTATAATTGAAGAATCCAGGGATAATAAAAAATTGCCACACTCAAATGACATGAAAACACTATATACCAATACCTCTGGGATATAGCAAACAATTCTAAAAGGGAAATTTAAAGCCTTTAATCCCAACACTGAAAATTCAGTGAGTTCTCAAATAGCCTAATGATGCAAGGTCTTTGAAAAAGAATAATAAAAGAAATGCCAAATAAGTAAATGGAAAAAGGAAAAAATAATAAAGATCAGGACAGAAATTAAAGAAAGTGAGTCTAAAAGAACCACAAAAGGGAACAACAAAGAGTTAATTGTTTATACAGACAAAACAAAATTGAAATGCCTAAGCCAAAGTAACCTCCTCCCCAAAAAGAGGAGATCAAAATTATTAAAATTTAATGTGAAATGGAGATATTATAGCATATACCAATGAACTAAAGAGAATCATTATGGGTATTTTAAAAACATATTCCAATAAATCAGAGAATCAAGAAAGCATGTTTTCTTTCACACGTGGAAGATAGATCCAAACATAAACATATACACAAAAACAAGCATGATCACGTACAAACTCAGATGTAGAACATGATTGTAACAGTGGAACTACTCTATGGAACTTGGTGAAACAGCAAAAGGAAAAGTGAATGACTGCATCAGTAATACCACATAACATAAGAAGTGAAGGTAAAGGATGTAAGAATGTGTACCTCTTGAAAAATGTGTGGTGGGAGGTAAAGGGGTAAGGGAGTGTATTCGAAGGGATGAACAGACCAAAGTAAAGCACACCCATAGTGGGCATACATCGAGATACCCCTTTAAACGTCAACTTAAATGTTCAAAATGAAAACCAGGACTATAAAATGGGCACAGTGTATGGCAGGAGTGGGGTATTAGTGTTAAGGAGGATGGTGAAGGAAGGAAATTAAGGTTACAGTATATAGTTGATGGACTTCATATACCTATATGAAACAGAACTAAAAAACCTCATGCAATTGCTTTAAGTGGGGTGGGGAGGAAGCCAAGAGGGAGAGATTATGGGGGCAATGTACATAATATACAGTATAAGCCTAATTGGAATTGTCACTATGAATCCCCACCTGTATAATGAATATATCCTAATAAAAATTATAACAAAAAGGAAGCAAATGGATAAATTTCTAGATACATTACCAGCCAAAATTGAACAAAGAAGATATAAAATAACCTAAACAGATCTGTGATTGCTAATGAGATGAAGCAGTAATAGTGTGCTCATGAACAAGAGCCCAAGACAAGGCAGATTCCCTCCTGATTTCTACCAGGCTATTAAAGAGCAAGAATGCTCCCTAAACTATTCCATAAAAAAAGGAGGAATGCTACCAAGCTAATCATAGGAAGCCAGGATTTCCCTGATACCAAAACTGCATAAGGACAAAACAAACAAAACTATAGACCAATTTGTTTGATGCTTATAGATGCAAATATCCTCAAGAAAATACTTGGAAACCTAATTCAATAATACATTAAAAACATGATACATCACAGAATGTAAACTAGTACAACCACTATGATAATCATTATGGAGGTTCCTAAGACTCTACCACCCACTCAGGACATATATGCAAAGGAGGGTGAGTCAATATACAAGACAGACACCTGCATGTCCATGTTTATTTCAGCACTCTTAACAATAGCTAAGCTGTGGAAACAGCCAAGTTGCCCTCCAATTGATGAATGGATAAAGAAAATATATACCTATTATTACCTGATAATAATAGAGCATGATTGTAAATGGGGGGCTGTCTGAGGGAGTCAGCAGGAGGAGGGTGGGGGACAAGACAGAAATGGAGTTTTGAAGAGGATTGAAGTACACTACATATATACATATAAAGAAATAATGAAACCCACCATAAACTTTGAAAAGTTTGAAGAAGAAGGGGGAAATTTAATGGATGGGTGAGCTTGTTCAAAGTGCACTATAAACATGTTTGCAATTATCACAATTATATTATGCTAACTCAAAATAAAAAATTTAACAAAGTAGAAATACACTCTTTGAAAGTTGAAAGAATCCATTTATTATCGGAGCTTAATTAAATGAAATAGTAAGAGAGAAAGAAAACACTGCAATAAATAAGTTGGGTTGAATCAAGGTATGCAAGCATGATTCAACATATACAAACCAACAAATGTTATGTTGCATATGAATAAAATCAAGGACAAAATCACATGATCATATATGCAGGAAAAGCTTTTGATAAAATTGAATATCCCATCATAATAAAAGCCCTGACAAAACTAATACAAAAGCACCTTAACTCAACCTAATGAAGGTTATATGCCACAAACCTAAATCCAACATTAATTGTGGAAAAGCTGAAATCATGCTCTCTAAAGTGAGAATGAGAGTAGGTCTCCACTCTGTCTTACTCGATATAGTACTTGAATTCTTAGCCATAGCAGTGAAGCATGACAAACAAGAAAGGATGTCTCTATGCATACATGATATGATCCTATATTTAAAAGACACTGAAGTCTCCACTTGAAAACTTATGTATGATATACATTTGTGCAAAGTAGTAGGATACAAATCAACATGCAAAAATCTGAAGCGATTCTATAATGGCAGTAAAAAAAGTGAAGAAAGAAATGAAAAAACATTCCTAGGAATTGTTCAAACAAATTCCTAGGTGCTTTGCAAGTGCCTGGTTTGCAAGCACAAAGTCCTGAGTTCAAACCCCAGTCCCACTCTCTAAGAAAAGTTTCCTTGGAATAGCTAACCAAGGAGGTAAAATTCCTCTGTAATGAAAACTATAATGCACTGAAGAAAGAAATTGTAGAAGATAAAATGACTCCTGGATTGACAGAATTAATTTAAGAAAATGGCTTTATTACCAAAAGTGATCTACAGATTATTCATAGAAATATTTAAATAAATCAACATAAAACACCCTGATATCCAAAGCCATTCTCAGCAAAAAGAACAATGCTAGAGGTATCAGAATACCTCATTTCAAGTTCTTCTATAGGGCATAGTAACAACAACAAAACCCAGAGTGGTACTGGCACAAAAACAGACACACAGACTAATGGAGCAGAACACAGGCCAGGAAAACACCCATGCTGATACAGGCATGTGATTATTGGCAATTTGTATAGCAACAGATGGTACTGAGAAAACTGGCTTGGCTTATGGAGATGAGTGAAACCAGGTCACTGTCTCTCACTATTCATAATAATCATCTCAAAATAACATCAAAGACCTTAATATAAGCCCTAAAACTTTGAAACTACTAGTGAAAAATCCATGGAGTCCCCTGACTATATGAGAAAGAAACTGGATTTCCTTTCTCAGTAGGAATCCAGTACCTCAGGAAATAAAGTATGTATTGATAAATGGGATTGGATTAAATTTAAAGCTTCTGCACAACAAAGAAAAATTTCCTTACTGTCTCTTCAGTAAAATCCAAAACTACACTGAGATTGCATTTATCCCAGACACAATGGCTATCATGAAGGAAACAAACAACAAATGCTTCTGAGGATTTGTGGAAAGAGTTACACATATACCCCTATTGGAAAGAATGTAAATTACTCTTGCCACTGTGGAAACCATCATGAAGGTTCCTTACGAAACTTGAAATGACTCTGCCATTGATCAAGCATTCCTCTCCCAGTGTGTACCAGAAGGAATCAAAGTCAGCATAAAATGAGATACCTGCACACAGATGTTTATCTCAGTCATATACACACTAGCCCAATTATGGAATCATATACAATATATGTGGATGCACTCGTACATGCATATACATATATGGTGTACAATGGACTATTTTCTCAGCTGGAAAGAAGAACAAAATTATGTCATTTGTAGGAAAATGGGTGGAACTGGATATAATATTAAGTGAAATAAGCCAGATCCAGCAAGATAAATACTACATGCTTTCTGTACTATGTGGAAGCTACTTGTACAAAGAAAAGAATTGGAAGATGGAGGGGACTATTTGGGAGGAGGGAGGAGACTGGAAAGAGTAAGGACAGGGAAAGAGAAGGTAATGGGTGGGTGAATAAGATCATAGGACATTACTTACATGAAAATGACCTAATGGAAGCCATCATTTTATTAATTAACCTGTGAGAATAAAAAATGGTTTAAATGGTGGATATTCCTGTGGGTGAATGTGAACTCAGTAAAAAAGTTATACAACGACAATAGGCAGGATTGATCTCAGGAATGCAGTCTTGGTTTGACATCTAAAACCAGTCCATACAATACACCTTATCAATAGAATGAAATACAGAAACCACAGGTTCACCTCAATAGATTCATAAGATGCTTTTGAAACAATTCCATACTCTGTCATGATGAAACAACTTGACACACTAAGTAAATCCTATAAAAGTCATCTATTAGAAACCATGGCTAACATCATACTTAATGGAAGAATTCTGGATGCTTTCCACTAAGATCAGGAACAAGGCAGACGTCATTGCTGTCCCTACTTGTATTCAACATTTTAACGCTGGTTCTGATCAGGACAATTGGACAAGAAAATGAAAAAAATAAAAGCTTTCAAATTGGAAGAAAGTAAAATTGTATTTGAAGGATAACATGATGTGACGTAGAAAAATCTAAAGAAATCCATTAAATGTAAAATTAATAATGAGTTCAGATAAGTCCAATAAGAAAGATCAGTTCTATTTCTGTACCAAGGTGAATAATCAAAAATTACATTGTTGATGTAATTCCACTAAACATATACTTCTATTTACAATAGAACAAAAATAAAATGCACAGTAATAAATTTATCATATAAGTGGAAATTTTGATTATAACAGTTTACAATGAGACCATTGTAAGTTCCTGGATGGAAGATGGAATATTGTTCAGATTGTAATACTTCCCAGATAAACTACATGAGGATTCCACCTCAATTCCTCATGAAACTGCCAAGAGAAATGGATTCTAAGACACACATGGAAATACACAAGAATCAGAATACCACAAGAATTCTTTTAAAAGACAAATTAGAAGGGCTCAAAATGGCAGTTCAAAACTTGGTATATTTAACTTTTTAATCAGTTTCGAGTTTATTTTTGTGTATCGTGTGAAGTTGGGTGTCATTTCATTCTTGTGCATGTGAATAACAGTCGTACAACACCTGACCAGAGCATCCTCTCCTCAGTGGCTGCTGACACCTGTGTTGCATATCAACAGACTGTAAATGCACAGATTTATTTCGGGGCTCCTTATTCTCCTCCATTGCTCTCTGTATCTGTTTTTATATTATTCCCACATTGTATTGATTAGCAATACATTGTAGTATATTCTAGAATCAGAAAGGCCCACAGAGCACGAAGAATGTACACATATGTAAGTAAATGTAAAACAATAAAATAAAAGGAGAAAAAAAAAGGCCTACAGAACAGCCAGTGGTTACCCATTCTGTCACTAGGAATGGATACATCCGGAGGATCACCAGGTCCACTATGGCGCTTGGCATACCAGTCCTGTAAGATCCTTGGGAAGCCCTCATGCACTGTAGGGCCCATCAGTCTTGTCTACACATCCACTCTGCCACTTGCTTTCCTCTGCCTAGAAAGGACATAGTTTATGTTTTATTCTCCTATATTTGACTTTTCTTTGCCATCCTAGAAAAGCATGCAGAACCTTCAGAACAGCAAGCTACCTGCAAAAGACCACCTGGTTCCACATAGTTGAACAAAAGTGACAGCACCAATCAGGACTGAGTCACATACTTTGGTGCAGCCACTCTCTAGCCATGACGGGCAGCCACCATGCTGGCCAGGTGACTTGTCCTGGTGTCATTCATATCGTGCATAGCCCCCTCTCCTGCTGAGTCAGGACTGGTCTGTGTGAACAACAGAACAAGGCAGAAATGATGGGGTGTGCTTTCAAGGTCAGTGACTGTCTGCCTCTGTGACTCTTATCTCTGTGTTGCTGTCTGCCCTATTTTGTGTCTTTCTCTCTGTGCATGTCTCTTCTTTGTCTCTCTTCTGTATACATGAATGTGTGTCTCTCTTTTCCCCTCTGTTTGTGTCTCTCTGTGTATCTTCCTGTCTCTATATGTGTGTTTCTCTCTCCATCTGTGTCTGCCTAGCTCTCTTTTATCTCTGTCTCTTTCTCTTTTTGTCTGCCTTTTTCTGTCTCCACCTGTGTGTCTGTCTGTCCCTTTGTACCTGTGTCTCCTCCTATATCTCTGTCTTTCTTTGTCTCTGCGTTAACATGACTGTGTTTATCTCTCTTTCTGTCTCCCTTCACTTCTCTGTGTTTTGTGGAGTGTGTGTGTGTGTGTGTGTGTGTGTGTGTATGTTTGTCTGTCTGTCTCTCTCTTTCTGTCTCCCTGTCCTTGTGTGTCTTTGTTTTACATGTCTCTGTGTACATGTGTCTTTCTGTTTCCCTATCTATCTGTGTGTGTGTGTGTGAGTCTCATCACTTTTGCTGCATTGTCACAAGCAGCACTGTACAGAGCACCTCAGGCCTCTGCCTGTGGCCTTATGAGTGACTTGACAGCTGATTCCAGGCCCCATCACACCCTGGCAGCAGCTTAAGTGAGACTTAGTGAGACACCTGGAGCTGGAACCATGAGGTTAAACAGCACTTGCAGTTCTGACCAAGAAATCTGGTGTTTGTTTATTAAATTACTCACACTGAGGTGATTTACTACTACTACTACTACTACTACTACTACTACTACTACTAGAAGCAAATAACAAATAATCAGGTATGGTGATGCCTTCACCCAGAGTCCAAGCTGACTGAGTCTGTGGGTGAGGGTGTGGAGCCTTGAGTGAATTTCCACACAATCCTGAAATTGCCTGGAGGAAGAGCCCATCCCCATGTCCCAGATAGGGAAACTGAAGCACAAAGGTAGACCAGTTTATTCACAGTCATAAGCTGACTTTATGAGTGGCAATAGTAAGCTCAGTTTTTCAAGGAAAGAAGAAGGTGGGTGTGGCATGGTGGTACATGCCTATAATCCCAGTGTTCAGAGACTGAGGCAAGAGAATCCTGATTTTGAGGCCAGCAAGACCCTGTCTCAAAACAAAAGAGAAAACAACAATCCAACAACCCATAAACAAGAAAAACAAAAAACATGAAGAGATAAGGTAGGAAAAGGGATAAGATATCAGACAGGAAATCTGGGTCATTTTCCCTGAAGTTAAAAGCTTGAGCTTGAATCCAGATGACTCTAAACCCCCAGGAACGTGAGCTGACACCAGCCACCCCTGCTGTAGCACGTGGGGTTGGTAATGCTCTCCACAGGGAGCTTTTCTTAGGTAGTGTGTGTGCACAGGATACCTGTGGAGATTTACAGAATGGACTCTTCTGTCTAACTTTGGTTTGGGAAGTCTCTGCCCGAGGTCAGCATGCCCACAACTCCAATGTCATTCTGACTCAAGTCCAGGTGTCTCAGCCTCTTGTTGCCATGGAGCATGGAAGCCAGCACCTGGCAGTCAGTGGACATGAACAGGCACCATTCAAATCTTGTGGCAGAAACAGATGGCACAAAGTCACTTCATTTCACATCCATAGTCTCATTCTGCACATGATTATAGTCTATTGATAAAAGTGCAATCACTAGCAAATCACTTTTACAATATTTTCATCACCTGAAAGGAAAACACCAATCCTTTGGGAGGTCATCCTCCATCACACCTACCCCACTGAGGTCTTGTGAAACCACTAAGTGCATTCTTTTTCTATGGCCTCCTGATTCTGTCCACATCTTGTAAACAGAATTGTATAGTAGGTGGCATTTTGTGCTTCACTTCTTTCGTTTCACGCAATACATTCCAGAATCATCTATGTGTCACTGCAGTCCTTTTTATGGTTAAATAATACTCCACTATATATAGAGGGAGTTTACAAATGAATTCAGGACAGAAACACTAAGATTGACCCTAGAACTAGACAACATCAAACATCATCTTAAGTTAGCCAGGTTTAGAAAGACAAAGATCCCATGTTTTCTCTCATATGTGGAAGATACAATATAAATAAGTGTATATATATATATATATATATATATATATGTATGTATACACACACATATACATCACATATTCATATAAATAGATACAGAGCATGTTTCCAAAAGTGGGACTATTAGAGGAACACATCACAGTAGTAGTTTAGGAACAAGACACAGTGAAATGCATTGAAAACTTAATAGAGGGTAGGGGGGAAAGTTGAAGAAGAGTAGTGGATGGGGTTAGACTGATCTAAGTGCAACATATTTACAGGTAAAATACAAAGACAAACTACCCACTAAAAAGCAAACACTCACCTAAACAATGAAGGACAGGAATGTACAACAGGTCATGTTTAGGGTAGGGAAAGGGTAAACAAAGAAGGTTAAATAGGATGGGTATGACTGATGGACTTCCTATACAAGTATGAACGTGGAACTTTCAAATGTATTGAAGTCATCTTAAGAAGCAGAATGGGATGAGAGGCAGAATAATGGAGGGGATGAACCAAACCAGGGTGTAATATACATGTATCTACAGAAATGTCACTGTGAAACCCCCTGTATAAAAATCATATACTAATAAAAATGTTTAAAAAATAAATATCAAAACAAATGAATAATCATGCATGTCCTATAATGGAAGAACAGTAAATCAGAATGACTAATTGATAAAATTATATGTGAGGCCCTTTCTGGGAACTCAGACCCAACTTTCCCTCTCAATCCAACCTCCTTGGTTGGAGGAACTTGTGTAACTCACCCGAACTCTGCACACTTTATTTTCAGGATTATGAAGAATATATGGTGTTTCCTCCTCAGGATGGATATGGAAATTCATCTGCACAACTGTGTGAAACATCTAGTCTGTGCTTTTGTCACATAGTAGCAGCACATACCTTGGAGAGGATGGAATCATTATAATAGCAGAGAAAATAGCTACTGGCCAGGAGCTAACAAGACCTGGTCACCGTTTCTTCTCTTCTCTGCCTCCTTCTCCTTCCTCTCCATCTCTCTTCCTCCCTCTCTTCCTTTCTTTTCTCTGATTTTACCATAACTATATTCTCTAATGTCTCCTGGCTTCCCTAAAATCCCCAATGACTACATGTCTCCATAGTGTCCAGCCTGCCTCCCTGACATGTTATGTGCTCGCTCTTTCTCTCTCTTCCTCTCCTTTCTGCTCTCTCCCCATTCTTATTTCCCCATGCAGAACAAATTAGCTATCTCAGGAATTTTTTTGTGGTACTGGACTTGGAACTCAGGGCCTCATGCTTGGTAAGCACACACTCTACCACATGAATCACTCCTGTCTAATGATTTTGTCATCCTATCTTTTCAGACAATACCCATGTAGTATTTTTTGTGTCCCCCTCCCCTATCCCTCTGGTTCCCTTCCTGTTCCAAACAGTCTGCCTTCTACTTTCATGTCTTTTAACAAACATTATACATTCCACATATGAGAGAAAGCATGCAATACTTGTCTTTCTGAGTCTGGCTTGTTCAGCTGAACATCATGATTTCCAGTTCCATCCATTTACCTGCAAATGACAATCTCATTCATCTTTATAGGTCAATACTACTCGTGATATTATATATACCTAATATCAAATTTTCTTTATCCATCAGTTCATGGGCATCTAGGCTGATTCTGTAGCTTTACTATTGTGAATAGGGCTGAAGTAATGGTGTGCAGGTGTGTCTCTTTTATGTTGACTTAAATTTCTTCGAATATATGCTCAGGAGTGGTGTAGTAGGGTCATAACATAGGTCTATTGTCAGTGTTTTGAGGAAGCTCCACACTGATTTCCACAGTGACTGCAATAATTTACATTCCTTGGTGTTCTATTTCAAGGAAGAGCACAGTCTTTCATATGATGAAAAACTAAATTTATGGAGCTTAAGCACCGTAGAGATTGGATGTATGGGACAATGCCCAAGAATTGATTCCAGGGCTCCATTGTCCAGCTTAAATCCAGACTCTGCTTCCTGTTAGCTATGTGACCTTGTGCCCCAGTTTCTTCATATGTGAAATGTAGAGGGCTGATGGTTGTGAGTTTTAAGAGCATCAACAGGCAAAGTACTGAAGGTGGCCTGGATGCAGAGAGTGAACAAGCATAAATGTTTGCTGACACAGGTTTATTATGGAAAACAATGTCACATTGAAGTTCTTGTCCATCCTTCTGGGTATCTCTACATGAATTTACCCAGGGTAGAATTTTTAAACAGTGAATCGTGGGGGTCAAGGCATACATGCATTTTCCCATCATAACTGCTTACCAAATCCCAACTGCATCCTGTGTCATTCCCTCTTCTCTTCCAACAAATCTCATGCTTCCCAACCCAGCTCCCTTGCACCCTCTGGGATGAAGCTCACCACCTGTAGGGATTTATCAGGGTGCTGTAATGAGGCAAAGTGTGGTGATGTGGGAGATGTGTTAGAGGAGGAGAAAGACTGTTAGAGTGTTAGAGGAGGAGAAAGTTTCTTGATCCTCACAGCTGCAAGGTCTTGGCTAAGTCACTTAACCTCTAACTTCTACTTCAAAGGAATGTAGTTGGAAATGGTTCTCAGCACTAACTGACCTCCTGGCCTCTTCAGGACAGCATCCACCTAGACAGTAATGGGTGCTAAGATTGTGTGGCACCTACTGATTCAGGCATGATTCTAAAAGCTTTCCATGCATGACAGCATTTAACCTTCCATCATTATGAATTTTCTTTGGGTGGACACATTGATGTGTACTGGGGTCAGCTGGCAGAAATCCAATGATCCATGATACAAACCACTTGCTTGGCACTCACAGAATCAGGAAGTAGGAAGACAGGAGTTGAGTTGGCTAGGGAATGGTCCCTGAGACCTCCCTTCAAAAGCTGAACTTGGAATTCCTAAACAGATGAATGTATAAAAGAAAATGTGCTACACACACAACAGAATACTATTCACTCTTAAAGAATGAAATCCTGTCATTTGTACCAACATGGGTGAACCTGGAAAGTATTACGTCAAGTGAGATAATCTGGGCACAGAAAGGTAAATGATGTATATCCGCACTCATATTGGAAGCACAATCTTATAGTTTTTGTAATTTAATTTTTTATCATGCTGGAAATTGAACCCATGGTCTTGTACATGCTAGGTAAGTGCTCTACTACTGAGCTGCATCACCAGCTCCAAATCTCATAGAAGTCAAATGTAAAGTAGTGGTCACTAGAGGCCAAAGGAGTAGATTGGAGGAAAGTATGGAGAGGGGGTTTGGTATTATGTACAAAAAGACAGTTTGTAGGAGGGGTAAGTTCTATGTTGTATAGCATAGAGAGTGTTGTAGTTGAGAACATTGAATTGTTTCCGGGTTCAGTGGTTAATATCTGTAATCCAAGCTATTCAGGAGGTGAAGATAGTAGGGTAATTATTGGAACACAGCACAAGCAAAAATCTATCTCAAAGAACAAGGCTGACACGGTTGCAGCTTTGGGAATGGCAGAGGTAGGAGGATCACTATCTGAGGCTGGCACCAGATATGAGTGTGAGACCCTATCTGAAAAGTAAGTAAGGCAAAAAGGACTAAAGGTTCAGTTGAACCTACTTTCATAGAAGTGCAGAGGAAGAGCGGTAGAGCATCTGCCTAACAAGTGTGAAGTCCAGAGTTTTTTTAAAAAATGAATTGTTTTTTCCAAAATAGCTAAGAAAAAAATAGTTAGGAGAGAGGATTTTGAATATTCTCTGCAAAACAAAATGAGAAATGTTTGAAATGATGGACATGCTAATTACCATGATTTGTTTTTTACATGTTACATACATGTATTGAAATGTCACAGTGTACTACACAAATAAGTACACCAACAAAAATTAAAGTGTTGTCCTTCTAAAAGAATTTGCACATGGGAGCTCCATGGAAGTGTCATGAGGTGGGCAGGGATGAAGGATACCAAATGGGAACAGATGGCCTGGAAATTGATGAGGACAAGGCATCATGGTCCCTCTGACCTAGAACCGTTTGAAGAATATTCACCCTGAGAAAGGAGGCGAGGCTGGGCTCATCCACTGGATCTCACTCAAGATCCTTTTTCCCAGAAACATACCTCATATTCCACATTCCCATGTAGCCAAGTGACAAAGACTTTCCAGTTATTCTTGCGAGTTTGGTTGGAAAGTTTCCCGGTGGTAGTCAGGATCAAGAAGAAAGATAGAAGATGAGCAAAGATGTGGCATTTGAGCAGGTCTGCATGAGATTTCCTGCTTTCTTCATTTGTTCTTGCAGACAACAGCAAATTGTCCAGCAAACCAAAGGGACCCAACATATGGAGAATAGAATTACATTGTCTCTTGCAAAATTGTAGGAGGGGTAAGTTCTATTGTTGTATAGCATAGACTTGATTCACCTCCCTTGTGTTTCTAAAATAGCCCCTGAAATACTTGATTCTTTCAATTTAAAGTCTACAGGAGGACGTCCATAGGTTTTATGCAAATATTACATTATTTTCTATGAGTGACTTGAGTACCTGTGAATTCTGGTAATCCAGGGGGTTCTACATCAAATTCCCCACAATTGGGGGCGATTCCATGTGAGCTCTTTCTAATCAACTGGACTGCTTTTTGACTACTGAGCACATGCCTTAGTTCATGCCCTGGACTCAGTTGTAGGTGTCATGTGGGAAGTATTGGAAAATAAGCATTTTCTTGATGGTGTTGCCAAGCAAGGACAGCATTTGTTTAGAGCAGCTGGTGACAAAGACAGCCACTGTGCAAGGAATGGTGTCTTGGGCTTAGCCTGCAGAAGAGTGAACTGGAAGGAGGAAAGAAGTCACACACCTGTGATGTGGTTTGAGAACCTGTTTTCAGCTGGGCTGGAGGTTGGGCTTCCTACTGAGGTGAGACCACAGATGTTTAAGTTCTCATTGGTAGAAGAGACTCTTGCCACAGTAGTTCGCAACCTGCTTTGATGACACAACTGATTTTCTCACTTTACCTACTACCTTGACTGTCTCAATGCTGGCACCTACAACATTCCTCCTTCTTCCAAACCATTCGTGTTTCTCTTGCTGTCAAGTTCTCTGGTTCAAGGTGGGTAGGATGCCTGGAACAGACAAGAAGGGGCTGTCAAATCAAATTGGAACAAACTTGCATGACAGGGAGAGTGATATTGAGGCAAGGAGCCCTTTTAGGACAGTAGTAGCCATGTGGGCCAAGAGTCTCATTGTCTCACCACTTCATTTCAGGAAGAAGAAAACTAGTTCATGACAGTAATTTTAGGGAATGGGGGAATGGTGTTTTATGATGCTCTGAGGAAGGTATCCAATAACATATCATAGCTATGAAGTCCAGTCAAGTGCTGAGTGAGAAATATTCAAGCTAATGAACCCTTATTCAAAACACTTGGAAACAGAAGTATTTCAGATTTTGGAATATTTGCATGTACATAAGATATTTTGAGGATAGGTAACAATTCCAAATTTGACATTCAGTTACATTTTCTACATACCTTTATACAAAAGAGCCTGAAGGTAGCTTTGTACAATATTTTTAGTGTGGCTGTGTTTTGACTACAGCCCATCACATAAGGTCATGTGTGGAATTTTCCACTTGTGACTTCATGTCAGTGCTCAAAAACATTTCAGGTTTTGGGTTTTCAGTTAGGATACTCAAAATGTATAATTGCACATACTAACACACACATGCATATGTAAAACACACTTTTATATCTACATATGTGTGTGTATGTGTATATGCATATATACACACATAGATATAGCCACTGATCTTTGATATTCACATATAGCTATGTTTTATAAAACCACTGTGAGCACTGAATTAGTCAATACTCAAGCATTGCTACCAGGCAAATTCAGGATAAAGTTCCTGTTAGACTCTAATTATAATATTTTTATGAACTGATTAAGACATACCTTATTTTATATGCTTTACTTACAGAAAATGGTCTAGGGTGTGCCTCACATATTAGGGCACCCGCATAGAAGACTGAGGTCATAAATTCAATCCTCACTCCTGCCAAGAAAAAAGTCAATCATAAAAACATTTATTGTAGTGATTACATGTATATATATATATATATATATATATATATATATATGTAGTTCAAAGATATTGCATTAATCCATTTATCTAATATGTATTATAATTACCTATTGTTGGGTCATTAACACTGGACTCACAGCCAACAGGGCTGTAACTCATACTAGAATGAAATTGTCTAACACATGTATTTTTTTCTGTAAGGCACATTGCTTCTTGAGCTTAGGAACACTGGACGACCTTTTATTACTACATTTGGGTGCCATTTTGAATAGCATAACTCACTTGAAGTACAAAACTGAGGCACAAAGAGGAGTGGAATGGACACTTGGGTACAGAGGATTCCAAGATGGCGGCTAGAGGTAGGAAGCAGAAAGCGACCCTCCTATAGTGAAATCTTGGAGAGATGCTGGAGACACACTTTGCAGGCATAATCACCAAGAAAAGGCATAACTTTGACCCCTCCACATCTCCAGCTGGTGCAGAGAATCTCCACTTCACATTAAACGGAGAAACGAGGAGGGCCCCCGGGGCCGCCAGTGGCCGGCGCCCATACGGCTTGGGAAGACGCAGACCAGGTGAGCTTTGCAGTACCGCGGTACCCCCACAGACAAGCCTGGGCCAGAGCAGCATAGCCCCCTGGACAGACTGACCTCCACCAGGGAAAAAAAACAGAAATTGAGTAATAAGCAATAAGAACAGTTAAGACACGCTGGAAAGAGGGTGGGGCGCCCTGAGCGCTGAAGATTAGGGGAAGGGAATCCTTCCCAGGACTGTAAATAAACAAGCTGGGCGGGCCGGAGAGGCTCTGGCGGGAGCGGGGTGCGCACCCAGCAACCAGGAGTGGGAAAGCTTGTGAGAGGAGGGAAGACCCACTTCCCACGTGAACTGTAAACAAACATGGCGGCTGGCAGGAGCAGCAGCACTGCCCAGTAAGCAGGAGCAGGAAAGCTTCTGAAAGTGGCAGTGGGAGGAAAACTTCAGAGGAGAGGGGGGAAGACCCACCTCCTACATGAACTGTAAATAAACACGCAGGCCTGACAATGCGGGGGCAGTGTCACCTTTCCCAGTGCTTGGAAAGGGGAAAGCCTGTAGCAGAGGCTCCCGCACAGGAGAACTCTGAGCAAACAAAGCCTGTGGGACCAGGTGAGTGCTAGCTCACCCCAGAGACCTGCATAAATAACGCCGCCAGCTACAGGCTGAGAGCAGCAGGCAGGCAAGCCACAGTTGCAGATACCACTCTCAGAACTGTCTCCAGACACTTTTTTTCTTTTTCTCCCTACCTTTGATGAGAGAACAACCGAATTACACCTGCAAGCCAAAAAACTTACTGAAACTGTATTGCATTTGAACTGGGGACACTTGGTGGGGCTTTTGTGTGTGTGTGTGTGTGTGAGTGTGTAGTTTTGTTCTACTTTATGCATCCCCTTTGATGAGACAACTACAGAACAACATCAGAGGCACCAACTCCAGGACTGGAGATTGAGATGGACACCCAAGTTATTAAGACTGAAACTGCATTGCATATAGACTTGGACGTTTTTTGGTTTTTTTTTTAATTTTCTATTTTCCATTTTATTTTAATTCATTTTTATATATAGATATTACTTTCATTTACTTATTTTTTATTTTTTTATCTTTGATTTTCAATCCTCTCTCTGTCTCTCTAATGTCTGTTCAGCTTACTGTCGATTAGTACACTAACACTCCCTGTTTATACCTTTGAAACTCTTTTGTCTGATACCTTGTTCTTCTTTCTCCCTCTTGTCTGTATATTTGTTTTCCCCTTTTCTTTAACTTCTTGCTTTCCATCTCAGCTCACTCTTCCATTCTAAATATTACCATTGTTATTATTACAAGCTAGAAAATACTTAATTGCACACAGTACAGGGACAGTAACAACACCAAGGACAATGAAGGGAAGACAGAAAAAACAGGGAAACCAGTTTCCCCACAGCAAAAAATTAGTACAGGAACCAGAGGGGAATGAAGAGAACAGAAACTCAGATCCAGACTCCAACAAAATGAAGATAAACTATGTCAAAGGACCCAATGAACCCCACAAGAATAATTTAAAAGAAGACATACTACAAGTACTCAATGAGAATTTTATAGAGATGATACTGGATAGGGTCAACAAAAATGTACAGGAGACACTCAAGAAATTCCAAGACAATAAAAATAGAGAATTTGAAAAAGCAAAAGAAGAAATAAAGGAAACCATAGAAGCACTGTATAAACACCAAAGTGAAAGAGAGAACACAATGAATAAATGGATAAATGAACTCAGGACAAAAATAGACAACATTAAAGAAGAAAACTGCCAGGATATGGAAAACCTCAGAAAAAAGAACGAAACAGAACTGCAAAACAAAACGGAAGGCCAATCCAGCAGAATAGAACAAACAGAAGACAGAATCTCAGAACTTGAAGATGAAATGGTAATTAAAGGGAAAACCAAAGAACTATTAATTAAACAACTCAAGACCTGTGAAAAGAAAATGCAAGAACTCACTGACTCCATCAAAAGACCAAACTTGAGAATCATGGGCATCGAAGAAGGAGAAGAGGTGCAAGCGAAGGGAATGCGTAATATATTCCACAAAATAATAACGGAAAATTTCCCAAATCTAGAGAAAGATATTCCCATACAGATGCAAGAGGCCTCCAGGACACCAAACAGACCAGATCAAAATAGAACTACTCCACAACATATCATCATTAAAACAACAAGTTCAGAAACTAAGGAAAGAATATTGAAGGCTGTAAGAGAGAAAAAACAAGTAACATACAAAGGTAAACCCATCAAAACCACAGCAGACTTGTCAACAGAAACATTAAAAGCAAGAAGAGCGTGGGGTGAGATCTTCCGGGCACTGAATGAAAATAACTTCAACCCCAGGATACTCTACCCAGCAAAGCTATCATTCAAAATAGATGGAGCAATAAAAGTCTTCCATGATAAGCAGAAACTAAAACAATATGTGACCACAAAGCCACCATTACAAAGGATTCTGCAAGGGATCCTGCACACAGAAAGTGACACCCAACTTAACCATGAAAAGGCAGGCAGCACCAAACCACAGGATAAGAAAAAGCAAGACAGTAGAGAGTAACATCAAGTTAGGTACACACAATCAAACCTTCAAACAACTAAGACAACTAAATGGCAGGAATCACCACATACCTATCAGTACTGACACTTGGGTACACAGTGAGAGCTGAAAGCATTTCCTGGCTTGTCCTCTGCTGGGAGCATGTGTTGCTCAGCAGGATTTGCTGCTCTGTCTGACTGGGAATGACCTCGACATCCTTGTAAGCATTGGTTCTGGAGGAGCAAGTAAATTGCAGCAAGCAGGCAAATTTGTAAATGTGCATTCATCATAAAGTGAATCAACTGTGTCTGTGTCCCTGTCTGTCTGTCTCTCTGGCTCTGCTCCCTGTTCTCATCAGATTCTAAACAATGCTATCATTTTGTGTTCCTCAATACTTTAAGATTTTCTCTACATGTGAGCCATTAGGTCTCCCTAGTTGATTTTCTTTTGCATTCCCTCTCCCTTCTTCTCAAGGGAGTGGCTATTCCTTCATTCGTTAGGTCCCAGTCTTAGTTCATTTCCTGCAAGATGACTAATCAGTTCCTGGGCTACCTTTTCTGAAGCAAGTGGCTCTTCATAACCAGTTATTTAGAGGCCATACAATCTGTGAGTGCCTATTATATGTGGGGTGCTGAGTCAGGTGCTGGGTTGACAGTGACTGACGAAACAGAAAAGCCACCTGCTGTCCTGCTGTTTACATTTAAAACTGGTATAGTTTTTATCTTCTCTGTTCTTACTGTAAGAAAATTGTCTACTTGTAACATCCGCTATTGGGAGAGCTGGGTTAACACCATACAACGTGTTGGTTTCTTTTCCATTCTTCCTTTGAGAATTCAAGTTTACTTTCTATATGCTGAAGATGTATTATGGATGGAGAGGTGTAGGAGAGCAATATCCTCTTGTGGGATTAGTGCTTTTGTCATTGAAAAATGGCCCTTTTTAGTCTTTAATCATCTTGTCTTAAACATGACCTTGCTACATCACTACACCAGTGTTTTCATTTAGTCAATGGTGGGAAACATACAGGATGGTGGTTCCATTATCTCATATCATACCTGGTGATGACATAGCCATCTAAATTTACACTTATACCATATAATGTTCACACAATGATGAAATCACTTAATGACCACTTATCAGAATGCATCCCTTTTGTTTAGTGAGTTATAGCTGTATGTATTTTCCCACCATTTTACCTCATACTTCTCTGTCTTTATTTAAAGTTCATCTCTCATCATGGTATCTGGTTAAGATTTTTAAAATATGCAATATTGTTGTGGGAGGTTGTTAACTGAGATATGAGACTCTGAGGCAAATAGCAGGAAGCAATGTTTATTGTGCCAGCACAGACTCAGGAGACTCATGTCCAAAGGCTGAGCCCCGAGAACAAAGGGGGTCTCACCTTATGTACCCTTGCAAGCAGGTTACAGAAGCAAAAAGCAAGGTCTAATCCATATATGGTTATATTTAGTTTTATTGGCTACTTTATCCTAGTGCTAGGACACTTTCCCCTCCTTAGCGGTACATGACCTTCCTCATGTTAACTTTCTCAGGCTTTATCTCTGCTCTGCCATCCCTCCCTCCCTGCTACTTTCTCAGGACTCAGGCCTAGACTGTTTTCTTCTGATCCTCCTCCCTGCTACAATATGACAGACTCTGCCTTTTGGGGCCAGATCCATAATCTCACCCCACTATTTGCTTTTTCATTCAGGTCACCAGTAAGTCATATGGTGGCCAGTATCCAGCTCTTGAACACCCAAGCACACCTCCATCTGGTAGACCAGACCATCACTCACTGTTTAGCTCTTTGTACCAGGAAACACATTTCCTTCTGGTTCATCTTGGTAAAGATGTCACAAGTCACATCCCAAGCTAGTCTTCCAGGGAAGTGCTCTATCAAGAGATGGACCACTTCTGTCCAACTGCCTCTCTCCAGCTGGTCCCAAGTGATGTGGACAGAGCCAGGTCTAAGCTTCATGTTCATTAACAGCTGCTTGAACATTCGTAGCTCCTTCTTGCTTAGGTGAGACATGTACAACATGACCCCATTGCCACAAGGGGAGGTTGCAGAGCAAGTGGGTCTCCAGGGTGGGAGGAAAGAAGAAGCACTAGAGGAGGAGGAAGCAGGGCAGGATTCTGGATTCACATCAGTCACCTTTACACAAGGCTGACAACACCTCAGTGTCACTTGTAAAGACACCTGGCAAGAGCAGAGGATACCTGTGGAGACACAGAATAAGAAAATGAAACTACCATCACGAAAAAAGATAGATTCATTAATCCATTGTGGATAATATCTTTCCCTCAATCCTTATACAGCCTCTGTTCAATGGAAAATCCAAGGAGAAACTGAGAGTTTGGGGTTGATGTTTACACCAAATCCACTTCATGGTTTTTATTCTCTGTGCTCTGTTTTGGGAACAGACACCCAATATAACAAAGCCTTTTTAGTTTAGCAAAAAGAAGTAAAAGTAGAGTCAAGTAAAATGATTAAGCTAAACTCTAGAAAACATGTGGCTAATAGTAGGCCCCATTTAGATTTGATGTGATCTCAAATTTCACATAGTTCTTCTTCTGAAGAAATGGGTAGATTGGGAATATTGGTGCCCCCCCAAATGACCCCACTTCTTATTAAACAACTTTTACACTTGTAACTTCTTGACACCCAATCTTTGGATAAACTTGTTTAGTTTTTTATTAGTGTATATTGATTGTACAAAAGGGGTTTGCTGTGATATTTCCATGAATGTATACAGTGACTTTGATCGAATTCACCCACTTCTTTTTCTTTCTTGTTCCCCTCCACCCTTTTAACCCATTTTTAGCATGTTTCATTATTCTTCTGCATGCTTGCAGAATCACAATCTCCCTTCCCCCAGTGCCCTTTCCTTTCACCTTCAAATGCTTAATTCACTCAGTTCTCCTTTGACTCCAGAGCTGGGCTTCGTCCCCTCACAAAAGTGCTTGTGCTCCTCCCATCCAGTGAGTGCCACTGCATAGAGGAATGTAGCCCATCCACAGTGACATTTCTACCTCTACTGATGGCATGAGCATTGCTTACTGCTTCTGACTGCACTGAGCTGCAGTTTTGAGAAATTTTTAGGGCAAATGCTCAGCACAAGGGAAGACATTGCAATTAAGCCATCTTGCTTTCCTTTTATTCACTACTGATGGGAACATTGACAGGAAGAACTCAATTTTTAAAGGAATTGCTGTAATGTTTTCCATTTTACATTCCCATTAGCAAAGCACTTAAGTGTTCCATTTCTCAACACACTTGCCAACATTTATTTTTAAAAATAGTGGCCAACTTAACAGTTAAACATGTTTAAAAAGTAAAAAGGCATAGCCTCTGTCTCTTTCAATGGTAGAATCCTTTTTGTTTGTTTTGTTTTCTTGAAATCCTAGGGATGGAGCCCTAAGCCCATGCATGCTAGGCAAGCATTCTATCACTCAATTCACACCCCCAGCTGGTTTTTGGTTTTTTTAGACAGGGTCTCATTAACTTTCCCTGGGTTGGTTTTAGGTTCTTTATCCTCCTGTCTTGGCCTCCAAATAACTGGGATTGCAGATGGGTGACACCATTCCCATTTTACCTTAATTTTAGCTTCTTCCTAATCTATGCCTATTTCTTCTTCCTGACTACAGGTATTTTGGTTTTTCTGATCACATCTGCCATTGGGTAACCTAGGCCTCTGAACATCTGAAAAACTCTTTCAGGTCTTAGGATTTTTCTCACTCCACTAGACTCTCGCCTCTCAAACTCTGAGATGGGAGGAAAATCAGAATTGAGGATTCTGTATTAGAGACAGAGAAACTGACTTTCAGAGGTTGACAAGGATTTTATCAATGAGAACTGCAATTTTTCCAGAATTGAATCCCTATTCTTTGTTTTGCACTTTCAATATTGGCCAACCTGGCTTACTAAACTTCAGTGTCTGTCATTGTAACACTAAGAAAATGGAATAATGATGGAAATAACAGAGAAGTGGGGAGGATAAAGACAGAACATTCACCCCTGAAAGGAGTTAGGCTTCCAGCTCCTTATTGTAAATACACAGCTCTCAAAGCAGAAAAAAAAAGACAAAGTTCTTGCACCCCCAAACTCTTACAGTCTGTTGGATCCCAGGCAATTGACACCCTTTCCTCCTGTTGGCCATAATCCCAGTCAACTGGCATACTCCTTGTCTATTGGTTGATACTGGCTTCTTTTCATTCCTTGGAATTGCACAGGTTTGAAATCATTTAACACTTTGGGCTCACAGTTGATGGCCTACAAGGTGTGTGATCTTACAGGTGTTTCCAATTTGTGAAGGATCGAATTCCCAACCTCAAGTTCCAGACAAGCAGCAGAAAATTACCTATTTGTAGATCTTCCCAAACTTATAGAATGCTAACACTGTGTTAGAGGTTGTGAATGGAGGGCTCCCTCTGGGAAATTTGCAGTGCTACTTGCTGGATGCATCTTGCTTACACTCCCACCTTCCTTGTTTGGAGTATAACAGTATTGATCAGAAGGCAGGTCAGAACTCCTAGGGCAACAGGGTGGAACAATGGGAGATCCAGACACAGAGCTTGTAGGAAAAGGAAAGTCTTCTGGGAAGAGTGCAAGGGGCAAGGAAGTTTGGAAGGACAAAACAGAACCACAATGATGGCACATGCTCGAAATCCCAGCTACTTGGGAGATGGAGGTAGAAGGATTATGGTCTGACCAAATAAACAGACCTTTTATTTTTTGTGTTGTTTTGTTTTTCAATCATTTAAACATATATGGGAGGGAACAAGATTAAACATTACCAATCACATCAGTCCCTTTAATTTTGCACCAGTTGTCATACAATGTGCTATGCAAATGAAGGATTGTGTTTCTATCAATCGCAAATCTTTTACTGGCCATAGATGTCTTGACTGATGGAAGTGGCTGATGTAACAGCTGGTGTTCTGTTGACCTGACATTTGGTCAACATCTCAACATATTTGCCCAACATCTCAACTTATTTCAAGGAAAAAGAACTTTCAAAAGGGTGCCTATAAAACGATTTATCAGCTAAAGTACTTTAATAATATTTAATAGTATTCTAGCAATTCTTAACTTCTGCTTCACTCTTTCAGATATCTGTTTCAGGAGGACTTACTGATGGATAACCCTGTTTCAGGACAATAACACAGTTCTTCCAGATTGGTCAACTGCATATCAACACGAACTAATGAAAACTTGAGGTCTTAGTGAAAGCAGAGTTTGGTCCCAAGGCCCAGACTTCTGAGATTCCATATGCCCGGTTCAGCCATCCCACAAATGCCAAATATAGGTGCATGGTGAAGGCAGAGGAAGATTTATTACAAGGATTGGGACATACTGGGGGAAGAGGCAGGGTAAATACTCAGCTCATCTTCAGCCATCTTCAGATACAGACATGAGTTACAGCTTTAAATATACAAAAAAAAAGGAGTTATAGGGCAAATGTGTGCATAGTTAAACAGTCCCAGTCACAATTATGTTCTGGTTGACCATTGTCTCAGTTCAAGGGTTCACAGAGGGGTTTAGAGAAGATGCTATCCCATCATCACCTGAGAGAAGCAATCTCCTTTTCATGAGATGATTATACATCCTCCAGGGTGCAGCCAGGTAATTGTATTACAGGTAATTTTCCTTGTTTGGAGGGGTGGTCTGTTCTGCAAGTCTCTGCTATTCCTTATGGGAAGTTTCAATCCCTTGTCATAAAGATGTTATCAGTTCTATCCTTTCTGAAAATGACTACAAAGAGAATGGCTTATAGCAAAAACAGATACAAAATGGAGGCAGGAATGCCAAGCTTCTCCTGTTTTTAGTTAATTTGTGGGCCTACATAAGAAGTCAGTGCTTATAGAAAAAGCAATTTGAGCACCTCTTACATTTAACCCACAGAACAGTGCTGTTTCTTGAGCTTGAAGGCCCTCTCATCTGAAGGGTGTACTTTCCCTTTGCTTTCCACTAATAAGCCTTCTCCTATTTAAATTTCCTCTTTGTCAGTCCATGAATTCATTCCCTGTGGAGACCAAGTCTTTGAATGGAGTAACAGACAGATGTGCTAGAAGTGTGAGGAGCCGTATGCAATCCAAGATGGCCCCTATGAGTGTTGCAGGAGTTTGCTGCCTGAGATACAGGACTCTTGAGGCAATTAGCAGGAAGGAACATTTTATTGTGCCAGCACAGACTCAGCAGACTCATGTCCAAAGGCTGAGCCCCGAGAACAAAGGGGTCTCACCTTATATACCCTTGCAAGCAAGTTACAGAAGCAAAAAGCAAGGTCTAATCCATATATGGTTATATTTAATTTTATTGGCTACTTTATCCTAATGCTATGTGACTTTCCCCTCTCTTGTGCTATGTGACCTTCCTCGTGTTCATATTTCTCAGGTTTTATCTCTCTGCTCTGCCATCCCTCCCTCCCTGCTACTTTCTCAGGACTTAGGCCTGGTCTGTTTTCTTTTGATACTCCTCCCTGCTACATTATTCCCCCCTTTGATGCTCAAACCCACTTGGGGTCAAAGAGCATCTTTATTTAGGGGTTTGTATTTTTATAGCATTATTACATGTGTGGCCATTTTTTTATAATGGCCTTTATAATAGTTTGGATAAACCACAGCGTCAGGAGAACCAGGCAGGACAATATTAAGCTTTTTTTTAGAATTAGGCCCATTGCCCCTATCAAGGTTTTGAATCAACCTAAGGCAGAAAACCATCCTTTAAACAGGTCATTGGGATCCTATTCTCTCCAAGTCTGGACAGGGACATGGGCAAGCTTTTTATTCTGTCTGTGATCTCTTTTGCAACCTCCTTTTAAAAAAATCATTAATCTGTAAGCAGCAGTTGTTCTCATATTGGTACCCCCAACAAATACAGCATGAAGTGACATTTAGTGTCTGGTCTTCAGACTCAGCCAGTGAGAGGGACAAGTTTTTAGCTTTGGCAGAGATGGAAAATTTCTTCCTCATCTCTCTACAAAAGGAGTGGTGAGAGGAACTCTCATGGGTAACAGTTACTAATTTGAGGTGTATCAGACTTTTAGGGTTAAGACCCTTTTATCTGTTTTTATATTAATTATTTGTCCCTGTGTCCAAACAGATGGCTTAAGTACAGTGAAATTTACAGGGTTACAGTTGCCACGGGTGTAGTCAGGGGCAGCTTTCCCTTATGAAGGAGAGCTGCATATTTAGCCCTTTGCTAAACCAGATCAGTAACAATAGACACTAATTATGTATCCTGCCCAAAAGAGATACAGGAGGGCTAATAAAAATCTTTTATTAATCAGCAGGGGTGGTTTTTGCCAAACCTACGGTGAAGACTAGGGTGAGAACTACAGCAGCAGATACAGACAAGGGGTAACAATGCATTACAGTGAAATAACTGGTGGGAAAAACACCCATTTGTTGGGTTGGAGAGTTGACTCCTCAAGCTTTTGGCATGTGTAGACTAGTCAGCTTTGGTGGGTGACTAGAGCAGGGCTGTCGTCCTGTTGTTTTTGGTTCCCTGTTGTTTCCTGGGAAGCAGAGTCCTGTGGAGGGAAGGTGCTCAGGTTCTGGAAGGTGATTCTGCATGGTGAAGCTGGATCAGGGATGCACTCCCACTTCAGAGAAGCTGGCTTGACTCGACCGTGGTGGATCCAAGGAGCAATCACTGCTACTTAACAACAAAAGGGCCCCTCCAGTGGGGTTTTAATGGGTGGATATTTTATTCTATTTTTTATCTAGACAGTATTTTTTTAACTGAGTAGAATTACCTTGGCAACAATATACTGTCAGTATATATGTCCAAGAAAACTCATTGTTTAAGAAAGTTAAAACCACCATCTTTAAGTATCAAAGGACATGTTTAGAGCCAGTAAAAATAGTTATTTTTCTTTATTTAAGTGGAAGACCCTGTCTAAAAATATGAGTTTGTGGCTTTAATGCCAGGTAGCCACACATGTATAAGAACCATTTCTTTAATCCTCTTGGCCTTGGTCATTTTTTAGAGGTCTGGCTTCAGTGACATCATTTGAATTTTGATGGCATTCCCTCCTTGTCTCCAAACTGTTTGTCTCTGAACAGTCTCTTCTGAAGATGTGTCTTTCATCCAAGTACTAACCAGGCCCGACCCTGCTTTGCTTAGCTTCTGAGATCAGATGAGATTGGGTATGTTCAGGGTGGTATGGCCATAGACTGAAGATCTTTCTTAACTGGTTGCTCTTTCCTGGATTTTGTTTGTTTGATTGGTTTTGGTCCCACGTCAGCGGGGGAGGGGGGGCAGATAATGAATATATCAGGTGGGTGTCATTGCCAACTAGACTCTTTTGACCAAATTTAAGCAACAAAGAGGCTTAGAAGGAGTGGCTCTGAGACAAGGACAATACAAAACAAAATCTAACAAAAGCTGTTGTCTAAGAAGCTAACCTGGTTGACACATAAGTACTTATTACAGTTATTTTTTATGGACTTGATTGTAAATGTCCCAGAAGGATCAGAACTGTAACGACAAAAACTTAAGAGTCATGGTCAAATTTTTGATGGACAATTTAGCATCTAACAGATCAGTGTATCAGTACTATTAACTTTTTCTTAGCATGTTTATCTAAATTTTGTATTTAGAAGATTTGATATATTTGAAAAACATAAATATATTTAATAAATTGGAACAAGCAACAGCACTACAACTCTATAGAGGTTGTATATGCATATTAGTTTAGTTATTTTTTGAAGTAAAGCTTTAGATTTTTTTTTTATCAGTGGTAGGGAGAAAGACCCAAATAGCCCAGTCATAGACACATATAGGGTTTCAACTGTGTTGGAATCACCCAAGACAACATTTGTTTAACCATGAGGTCATCTAGAAAGTTTTATATAAACTGTTAGAAAATAAGAGGCATGGAAGAGGCAGTGAGATGGCTCAAACATCAGTACAGGGCTTATTGTTTAGGCAGGAGCCCTTTGGAGGGAGATCCCAGCAAGAGAGATAGAGCCCATTGCTATATACAGGCTTGGGCTAGATATAGGGGGCTGGTGGAAATGAACCAGGAAGGTCATTAAGGGATATTGTTACTGGGCAACCAAGAAAGATAAGTTGTAGTTAGGTCACTGTCTGCCCAAGTGTCCTCGGCATCTATCCAGGGAGATAAAGGTAAGCCATCTGCAAGGGGAAGGGGTCTAGTCCTAACATGGCTGTCCTTATTGTTAACACCAACATACACCAACTCTTAAATGAACATGATTCAGTTACCTTAGTAGTTGAAACCCTGACAAAAATCACCAGAGAACACAGGTAAATATTTATAGGGACTAAGTGTGGATTTAGGAAACATAGTAGTCAAGAATGGATGTTGATAAAGGATCACATTCGAGATTGTTAACATCAACAAATGGCTCATGACATACAGCAGGATCCCATCAACCTGTGGTCAATGGAGCCCCCCTAAAATAACAGGCCCAATCTGGCCATCCCAGGCCAAAAATTCCCTCCTCCTGCCATGTGGAAGGAGTAGGACTAACAGCTCCTCTCTGTTGAGTTTAATAAAAATTGGAGGTCTTGACTTCCATTGTAGTGCTGCTTCTTGAGTTTTTTTTTAATCCTATCTGGAGGGTGCATTTTAGCTTTACATAAGTAAATTTGTCATAACCCTTATATCAGTGCAGCAGTACTTCCTGTGTTCAGCTGCCTCTTCTCTTTCTGTGTTTTAATAAACTGTTGTTGTATTGCCAAATTTGTAGATTAACCTGTAGCACCAAAAATTCCTGACAGTTATCTTGACAAAACAAAAACCATTTTTAAGACAATCTTTTTTATAAACATTATCAAGAACAATACAATATTTTAAAGATAGCCTTGTTGTTATGAGCTTAGAGAATTAAGTTTTAGTTTAACATCAGTATATTAAATTTTGACCTTACAAAACCTTTAATGTAACTCTTAGATTTTAGTTAATCATTTACATAAGCATCTATAAGCCCCATCTTTTATGACCACTTACTCTGTACCTTTATGACAACTTATTTTGTATCCCCTGGGGGAGCTTGTCTTTATCCTTTTTTTTACATTTTTTTAACCTTTTAATTTTTAAAAACCATATCCCTAATACCTTTTATATATTTTTGTTTCTTGTTGAAAATAACTCATAAAATCTTTTAACTTAGAGCTTTACATTTGTATGAAAAAACAAGAAAAAAAGCAACCTTGAAATTATTTTTGTATGAAAGCAATTTATACAAAGCCCATTTGTTAATAGACCCATGTATTGTAAGAGAGAATTAAATTTTAGATTGTGTTTATGGCAGAATGAAACATATGAAGGTCATTTCTTTAACTACCCAATTTTGTTGTAGGCTGTGCTCCCCTTTTCCCCCCAGTCTGGTTTGAGCTGGAGTGTTAACCCTTGAGTGCCTGCATCTTAGTGAGACCTGATTGAAATAAGTTTAATAACCTGTTTTCTTTAAAGTAGTGATAGAACAGAGTAATAATTTTACATTGACTATTATAAGAACTGTTTTTTAAGATGTTTACATATTGATGTATAAAAAGTATGCAGTTTATTACAGAGATCTTTAAAACAAATATCCTGATTTTTTTTTGTAACCCTGAGTATCATATTAACATTATAGCAGTAGTATAAGAACCATTTTGAAGATGCTTACACATATTCATGCATTGCAAGTACACCATAAGATAGATGCATAATCTGACCAGCCATTAGCAAGGGAAATATAAGCATCTCATGACTGTCTCAACAACAGACCAAGCTTATTGCACCAACTTTTTGGAACAGTCTTTTTTTTTTATTAGCAACACTTAAATTTGTTTTTTTTAACCCTTTTAGATTGGTTCCCTAGAAGTAAAGTTTTGGGCAAGTTTAGTATTTTTGGCATATTTTAATCATCTTAATTTTTTTTTATTTTTAAGACATAAAAACTCAAATGAAGGACTGCATTAAACCTTTTATCCTTTTTTTAAAGTTAGACTAGATCTTATGTATCAGTTTAAGTCCATCCTTTATGTGCTAATTTTTGTAAGAGCTCATTTAGTGCTAAGCCTTAGTACTCATTCAGGATGCCCACTTTGGGTGAAGATGTGCAAACTGGGGCACCAAATTTACCCATCAAGACTGGAAGACACTGATTTTTCCTCAGCCTGTTCAATAAATGGCTACCTGAATTTAAATAAACAACAGAGTTTGGTTTTTGAAGACAAATTTTAGCCTCTTGTTTTTTTTTTTTAATTCTCCTGGATGTTAGTGGTTTTTTGTTTTTTGTTTTTTTACAATTACTCTGTAAATTTTATTAATCACAGTTTTATCTAGTGACCCTTTTGGGGGCCATCCTACACCAAAAGCAGGCCAATCTACTTCACAAAGGATCTTCAGCTTGTTAGGTGTTAACACCGTAGTCTCCATTAAATCACTTTTTAAAGTTATTAATTATACACTCCTAGGGAGTATTCTTACTCTGATTTCACCCGTCTCCTCCCATGATCAGACTGACAGACAGACACAGAGGGGGAAGGGTTTTGGAAGAGCACTTGATTCATTCGTCTGTGGCCACTCCCCATGCGGGGACTTATGCGTCTCTTTGGCCCTAGTGAGTACATATAAACCCCGGATCAGAGGCCCTGTTAGGGCTCACCCTTGACCTTATGAGTTCACCATGGAACTGAGGATCAGCAATCCTCACTGACTTCACAGCTGGGCTGCATCTGAGGCTCACATTTTTACATACTCTCACATGGCACAATACTTCCACCTCTCTCCCTAAACCTGAGAGTCACAGTTTCAACCCAAAAAGGTGGTTACTAGGGTGCCTCATTGGGAGGTGATCAAGCTCCCCTTCTGCCTCCTGAGGCAGGCCTGAATTCAAACCCGGGTTCTTACATGTAAGAAGAATGGTGCTCCTAAGTTGGTTCCTGTGCCTCAGTGGGTTCCTTGTGTATCCAAGGCCCTTCCCCCAACTCACTGGGAGGACAAATCACCCCTCCAGATCAAGCTGTCCATTGGCAATTGGTGGGATCTTCTCCCAGTGGTTTGGGGGATGCACCCTGGTGACAAAGGAAGTGATAACTCATGATCTCTGTAATCCTGGATGATCCCCCAAGAAATGTTGAAGGAGGTTGGTAGCTGAGATAAGTCTGAGCAGATTACCAGGAACCTTTATTGTGCCAGAACAGACCCAGTGGACTCGTGTTAAAAGGTTGAGCCCCAAGAACAAAGGGGTCTCACTTTACATACCCTTGAAAGCAGGTTACAGAAGCAAAAAGCAAAGCTCCACCCACATATAGCTGCAGGTGGCTATTTCATTTTCCCAGTGCTATGTGACCTTCATGTTTCAATTTTTTTAACTTTTATCTCTCTGCTTTGCCATCCCTTCCCCGTGTCTTGTCATCAGAACACAGCCTGTCTGTTTCTTTTCTGGCCTTCCCTTTCTTGATACAGTTCTTCACACGAGATGAACAGACAGACATCATCTGAAATCCAAAGTTGGCACAGTCAGATAATGCTCAGCAAAGGGAGAGAAATTGAGGGTCAAACTAGGACCTCTGTGTATGGGTGATGAGCACCATAAACATGGTGTGCAGATGTGAACACTGAAGTGTGTGGGGACAGGATCATCTGGTAGGGTGTCATCATGGTGCCATTGGTGATGCTCTTGTGTGGATGCTGATGTCTGGATGTAACTGAGCAAAATAATGCTGAAGCCAAAATCTTTGCTTTTTTGCTGCACTTCAGACTTACCAATTTTGTGATGAACCTTGGTGTATCCCGGGTCTTTCAAAAGGTGGATGTATTTGTTTAGGGCATGATGGTCATGGCTATTGTGAATGGGCCTGAAGCGGAAGACCACTCAGGCTGTCACAGAATGAAAATTATTGGAGGGAGAAAGTCAGTGACTAGAGAGAGGACACGAGTGGCACAATGGGTGGAATAGGGCCAAGGATGTTTTCAGATCTGTTTGTGGTTTTGGAGGCTGAGGTTGAAGGAAGAAAAGAGTCAGGAAGCAAGGTGTCTAGACTAGGTTGTGAGGATAATTGTAGCATTGGGGACTGGCAGTGCACTGGGATCATTTTAGATCATATTTTTATTTTTTTCATAGTCTGGATACCTGCAGTTGAATTACATATAGGAACATCAGGGATGTCCCTAGGAAGTGGGAATGGATGGATTTGCCTATGGATATGGGGCACTGTGAGAGAGTGATAATGAGGATTTAAGAAATGTGGAGGAGTCTTGTGGAATAGTATCCTTAGGGTCCTGGAACTGAGTATATGAATAAAGGGTGACATAACGTATTGCAGGTGTGTCTGGATTCCCAGGAGTGGCTTTGTGAGACTCCTCTGAGTTTGGATACCAGGCTGTTAATTTAGATGATGTCTGTTCATCTCCTTGAAGGTGTAGAACAACACAGAGATCAGTGCTATCATTACCTGTGAGTAAGCATCGGGGGCACTGGAGTCTGTTATCCCTGTGGGGTAGAGAGTTTGACATGAGGGAGAGCAGGGGATGGATGAATGGGGCAGTGAACATGGAGTCCTGGGAGAGAAGGTGAACACAGATTAAATGTCCCAATAGGGAACACTCCCTTTCCACAGCCAGAGTGTTGGTCTGGTAACTTCCTTCTAATCCATAACCATGAGATACCACTTACTCATGGGCAGACCAAACTTTACACAATTCTTGATAACTTTGTCTGCTAGTGGAGGAGCCTGAATTTGAGGGTGGAGCTGCCTGTATGATTCTGTCTCTGTAGGCCTGTTGAAGCCTTGAAACTGTAGCCAAATAGACACCTTCAGGACCAGTCTAGAGGCCTGGATCTCCATCTGGCTTTGGGTCAGGCCTCCTGCTCCTAATTTACCCTCTGAAGTGCCCCAGTGTCAAACCAGCTCTTCGGTCAACAGCACATGAAAATCTGTATATTCTGTTCATTTGCCTTCCAGATAGGAAGCATGCAGACTGAATGAATCAATGCATGGTTTGTGCTTTTGAATTGGTAGCATTTAGGAACAACTGAAATCATGTTATCTGCACAACACAGCAGTGGTAGAGTGTCTTGCTCTACCTGTAGTGTCTGATGCCAGCTACCATGCTGAGGGACCTGGCTTGGGATTGGTCACATTGTCAGAGACCCATAATATCACTGCACCTGAGGATAGGACCTGATGAGGTACCTGCCACTCTCACTAAATTTTAGGTCCTTTGTTGCTAATGGTGAAGACCCCATGCATGAGGACATCAATTTAAACCCAAGTTTTTTTAGGTACTGGTGAGTGTTCCTGGCAGCAGGACCACTGTGTGTAAGTCCTGTTGAGGGAGTTGGGAGCATGCTGGTGAGTAGAGGCATTTTACATTTATTCTAAGTGTGCCAGTAGACATGGTATATTGTGAACAGAAGAGGTACCTTGTCTCCTTTAGGTTTTCCAAAGTTTTCCAAAAGCTACTCTCAGTTAAAAGAAGGCAGATGATGACACTGAAGTACAGGGAAACTCACTCCTGTGCTGTGTCCCAGAACATTTCAGAGTCAGCATCTAGGACTGAGGTTCAGCTAATTCCGTGATCTAGGCCTCCTGGCTCCAGTGTGGACTGAGCCTGTGGAGGTCCTTTTGGTTATTCTCCTGTCAACTTGTGCCCCAAAATATGTAATAGGCACTGAGTGGAGGATGTTCTAGTGGCTCACCCACCCTGACCTCACACACCATCTCTGGATTATGTCTGGGACTCGTGCAACTGTTTCAGCCCTTGAGCCTAGGGATTCTGAAAAACCCTGAGTCTAAAGTTTCAATTCCATCCATTGTGTAAGGTACAGTAGCTGGTATGCTTGGAATAGTGAATAAGGGGTGAGACATTATCCCAGGCACAGATGTCAGAATGTACAAATGCAGTGAGGAGGATGAACTGTTTCCAGGACTGTAGGATATTGTTCACATGGGAGCTGCACACATGGATGTGGCACAATGGCTCTATAGAAAACTAAGGTTTTCTTGTGAAGATGATGGGAGCAATGGGCAGTTGGCACAGAGGAGGAAGTAGATGTGACCCATGTCTTAGCAGGTTCCCTGTGAGTAAAACATGGAGAACAGATTGTGAGGTTTGAATGAGGTAATAGGAAGATTAGCAAGGAGGCTGTTGCCAAGATCCAGGTGATGTTTGATTGTGGTTTGAGCACTATGGTTGGTGAAGAATTGGGAAATGATGTGAATCCAGGATCTCTTTTATTAATTAGGACTTTTTGGTGTCAGGAGGCAAAGTTAAAATAATTTCATTTAAACATCTTAAATGGATTTATTTTAGGTTCTATCATCCAACAGCAATTCATTCCATAAAGGAAAGTAAGTGTACCATTGATTTGGGTTGATGAAGTTGGTTTTATATAGAGAGAATGACTAAAGAAAGCGGAGACAAAACAAGAAAAAAGCAGATTGTCCATCGCCAAGTTGCTCTCCTTTAAAGATCAAAAGGTAGACAGAAAAGGACAATAGCTGATTTGTTAACGTTGGGGTATTTCAGGTTACTTTTGCATTTACTTTGGTTTTTTTTTTCTTTTGGTGGTACTGGGGTTTGAACTGCCTCTGTCACGTGAACCACACCTCCTTCTCAGGTTATCATGTCCCCAGAAACTGGCCCTTTTGGGAAATTGTACTAACACTAGATTTGCTGATTTTGATGGCAAAGGAAGGGTGAATGTTAAGGGTGAATCTAAGATTTCAGAATATTTAGCAATTGAGAACATAGTGTCTGTTGTAGGAACAATTTTAGCGGAGATATCAAGATACTTGGATTTTCACCATCTAAAGAGTGTTAATTTTTGAAGGAAGCATTACTAGAAACCTGAAGAGGGCAGATGTCCATAGAGCTGTGAAACTCTGGAGAAAATTCCTGATGGAGACATGGTAAAGGTGGTGACCAGTGTCTGCCTTGGGGTATATTTGTGACTCTGCAGTATAAATGGGCAATCCTAATCATGAGGTGATTGTCTTCTGATCTGGGTCTGAAGTACACCACCTGGGTGGGGTGGAGCCCACCACAAAACAGGTGTGGGAGAGAAGTAGTTATGCCAACATCCTAGCAGTCAATATGGTCTGGCAGGCTATCAGAACTCTCAAAGGATGAGGATTGTGGGATGGAATCAGAGGTCTAGAATAATTGCTGTGAGTTGGCACTTCAAGTACAGATAGTCCTTTTTTTCACTCAGGTATAGGCTTGGTGAGGATATTGTGTCTGGTGAGAGACATCAAGTACACCATTAGTATTGAGGGCCACCACAAATGTGAGGGTCAAGTTCTTAGTGGCAATGGTGCACAGTCATTGTAGCCTTCAGAGTAGTATGTGGGTTACCTCTGACAGTGGGCACAACTGTGTCCTATTTGTGACAAACACACTGTGGATACTCTAGGCCTAGATGAATAGGAAGGTCAGAGAAGTACCTATATTATGTGGCTGGATGGTACAAATAGCTGGGGAGTGTGTGTGTGCAACATCTATAGTCGTAAAAGTGATGTGCACTTGGAGGGAGCATGTGAAATGCTGATCCTGTGGACTTGCTGTTGGTGACATGAAGCTGAAAGGTGAACCCACATTAGGTTATCAAAGAGCAGTAATGTCTGGAGGACTCTTGTGCAACTGACTCATGTGAATGGATATTTCCCTATATGCCAATTCCAGGAATTAGATTGTGTCTCCCTCCTCAATTACATTTGTGCTGTTGGAGAAAAGAATGATTAAATACGCATGGAGGAGAGACTGCCTCAGTAGCACTGGCATCTGGCAGCCTCTCTGAGTGATGGTGACACATGGGGCAAACAGCGGATGGATGTTGGGGAATGGTTTGGATCAATGTGGAATCACTTTTATGAGAAAAGCTGATCATAGATGTTCTGTTCTAACCATGGCAGGCCTGTGTGACCTTAGAAAATGTGATCATTTCCTTCTCCCAGGAGTAGTGGAAGTTTTGTAGTGCAGCTCAATTTGCACTTATAGCCTCCACAGGTAAAGCATGACATTCACCCATACTCTGGTTTTGCTTGCATGCTTTCCCCCATAAGCAGCTTTGCCTCTTCAGTGCTAGTTGTTGGGGTGTGTTAATGTACATTTTATTAGTGGGTGTGCTGTAGTTGCTACAGCTGAGCCCTGTGCACTTCCCTGAGTTGCCTAATAGCTGGTGCTATAATGAGAACAAGCACAGATTCAGGAGAAAATGTGTAGCAGTTAGCTTAATAGGTCTTGCTTCAGTCACCTGCACCCAGACAGCGTGACTGGTTAGGGGTATAGACCTAGTTGTTCCCCCTTCTTCCTGACTTTTCATACACTATTTGTTTGAGGATCATCAGACATTGCCATGATTAATCTACATGGGCCATGGACTAATCTGCCAGACTTCCTTCTAGTCGTCTTTGTAATACTGTTTTTCTTCCCCCTTGTTTCTTATCTGAAGAGTTGCCTGGGATCACTCCCTAGGGAGATGGTTTGTATACCTGTCCTGAACTGTGCAAGTGAGATGCTGGAAAAATCCTGATTGCTTTCTCAGGTAGATATGGAAAGATGATCTCAGAAATTTTCAGTCCAATTTAGGGGCACCTGGTGGAGTACCTGACATCTGGTTGTTTTCCTGTCAGATGAGGAAATTATCTTCTGTGTTTAGTGTCCTATGTGCAAACCACTGTGCCCTCTGCACTGTTCTCCAAGATTGACCCACACCTAATATGATTTGAGGTTTGGACATATCCTTAAATATTGCCCAAATCCATTTTGAGTTTGTTTTCCCTGGACAAGACTCAGGCAGTCTTTGACAGAGCTATGGTTGTCATCAGTTGGCAAGTTTTTACTGAAGATGATAGTGTGGTGAGTGTGGGAGTTTTCATGGTTTTTCCTGAATCACAGTATCATGAAGTGCGTGAAGGCTGGTTGCTTGCCACTCCTTTCTGTCCTCTAGTTCACCTTCCTGTCTGCCTACTATTGATGCTTGCAAGATTCTAATGGATTTTACATCCCAGTTGTGAGAAGCAACCCCTTCTGCAAATTAAACCCTGTATTCACAGCCTCACATTTCTGTGGTGCAGGTGGTATAAATCAGTGATACATTACAAGCTTTCCCTTGCAAGTCCTGCATTGATCTCTAGCACCAACAAAATAAAAGAAATCCTAGGGACCTTTTCAATCTTGTGACTTGGCCCCATTCCCACCAGTATCTGCATGCATTTCATCTTCCTTTCTCTGATTTTGATTTGTAGACCTAGAGTAGGTGATAAAGAGGCATGGATACAGTGTGTGAAAGAGGTGTCACCCTCAATGACTCAAATGCAGGTCCATCCATCCTGAAGACTCACCCCTGTGACATCTATGTGCAGTTTTGGTTTTGTTTAAATCACATAATAGTTGTACTGTGGTACACATTGTGATGTTTACATATGTGCTTAGAATATATCTTAGTTGGATTCACCACCTCAATCATTCTCCCTTTTTCCCCTATCCCCCACTTTCTTAGAACAATTTCCATGTTTCATTCTTCTATTTTCATATATGGATATAAAATTCATCTACCGTATTAACTGTCATTTCCCTTTTCCTTGTGCCAACCTCCTACGGATAACCACTCCCAGAAAAGGCCTATTTTTCTTGCCTGTCCTTCATTTTGTTGTTTTAGTATAGTTATAGTCCAAGGGGGTTCACTTTGGTAATTTGGGTCTATGTGCATCGTGCTTACTCATTCTCTATCACCATAGCCCCCTAATATTCAACAAGTTACAGTATAGCACATTATATTATGTTTATTTATAGATGGATTGTTTGAATATTTTTCCTTCTCTAATATTTTCTTTTCCTGCCTCCTGTGTTCCCCTTAGAAAGACTCACTAATATAATTATGTTCTCTCTCCTCCTACATACATGTGCATATATACATATGGTGATCTATGTGTCTATATATATATTTAACTTATATGTCTAGTTTCCACATATGAGGAAAACATGATACCTTTGCCTTTTTGAGCTTGCTTACTTTACTTAACATGAAGTTCTCCAGTTCCATCTATTTACCCTCAAACAAGATAATTTTATTCTTCTTTATGACTGAATAAAACTCCATGTGTATATATACCACATTTTCTTATTCCACTCATCAGTTATGGGGCCTCTAAGCTGCTTCCAAAGCTTGGTTTTTGTAAATAGTGCTGCAGTAAACATGGATGTGCAAGTGGCTCTATCATATCCTGAAGCACATTCCTTTGGATATGTGCCTAGGAGTGATATCACTGGATTGTCTGGTAATGCTATTTTTAGTTTTTGAGGGATCTCCATGTTGCTTTCCTTAGTGGTTGCACTAATTTCTATTCTCACCAACAGTGTAGAAGTGTCCCTTTTCCTCCACATCCTCACCAGCATTTCTTGTTGTTTGTGTTATTGATGATACCTACTTTGGTGTGCGGTGGAGTCTCAGTGTAGTTTTGATTTTCATTTCCTTTATGGCCAAGGATGCTGAGCATTTCTTCATATGTTTATTGGCCTGTTTTAGTTCTTATTTTGAGAACTGTCTGCCAACTTCATGCCATTTATTCAGTGAGCTGTTGGTTCTTTGAGAGGTGAGTGTTTTGAGCTCCCTGTATATTCTGGTTATTAACCTCTTGTCAGTTGTATAGCTATGTTGCAGTCTTGAAAAAAATTTTGCACCTGGCTGTGCCACTTGTGCAGAAACTGTACATGACTGGAGTTTGCACAAGCCTTTGCCAGAAGCATCACACTACAAAAAAATCCCTTGAAGTGTGACACAGACAGGACTTTATTTGAGAATTGCAGTGAATCTTTGTGTCAGGAAAATGGTTTAATTGTAATGACCTTTGGAAGGATTTCCCAGCTCTTTTTGCCCTTCTGCAGCCCCAGGTCAGTCCTAATGGTGAGAGGCCAAACAATCCTGATTTTAGGAGACATTTAACTGTGGAAAAAGTTATTACAGGTTGGTAAACTGAGGTAAAGTTTCCAGCCATAAAATTGAGCTTTTGATAACCTGAGATTCCACAATGAGAAAAATCTTTCTTAGCATTGGAAGTATGAGAAAAGTTTTCATGATGACTGCTCACTTGCTCAGCACCAGAGAGGCCATGCTTTTCCCTTCTGTTCCTTTTCCTCATGGAAATCTTGAATAGCCTGAAGCATTAGGGCAACTTTCTTGTGTTTGCTGAGGATCTTACTGTTTCTTTTCTTGTTAGAGAAAATAGGAAATAGTTGACTAGTAAACATGACATTTTGGGATACTTGTTCTGTTTGTTTTGATACCATGGTTTGTACTTCCTCTATCATTTGAACCAAACCTCCAGCTCAGATTACAGCTTTATGTAATGACTTACTTCATTATCATGTAGACAGAAAGTGGCCTTTTTGGAAAATTAGGATAACACCAGATTTTCTGATTTTGAGGTTAAAGAAAAAGGTGCATTCAAATAGGAATCCATGTTTTCTGAATTTTTAGCAGTTGAGTACAGAAAGTCAGATGTAGGAAAAATTTTAGTGGAGATATCCAGGTAATTGGAGTTCCACCATCATAAGAGTGTGAATGATTCAAGGAAGTATTAATAGAAACATGAAAAGGGCAGATGTCCATACAGGTGTGAAACTTGGGAGAAAATTCCTAAAGGAGGTGTGCAAAAGATGGTGGCCAATGTTTGCCCTCAAGTGTATCTGTACTTCTGTGGATCTTAATAAGAACAGGAATCCTAATCATGAGTTAATTGTGTGCTCATCAGCCTTGAATGGTTAGTTTGATTGTGGTTTCAAGTACATGACCTGGGTGAGTGTACAGCCCATCACAAAAACAGGTATGTGAGAGAGTAGGCCTTGGGCACCTTCTAGTAGTCAATATGGTCTGTCAGGTTCCCTGTGCTTTCAAAGGATGCAGTCCATGAGGTGAAATCACAGACCTACAATAACTGCTGTGACTTGGCACTGCAACCAGATAGTCATTTTATTGCTCAGGTAGAAGCTTGGTAGAATTTTTTTATAACCCTTGACTTGTCTGAGAAGTTTCATGTTGCCTTTAAGTTTAGGGGTCCAAGTTGTTACCCAGGAGAACCAGTCACCTATGTTGTAAGGCAACTGGTACAGGGTTTGGAATGGAGGACAGCAGGGGAGGATGCTGTGACTGGTGAGAGACTGATGGAGCATGGGAATCTGGGAATCAATGACAATTCTTAGTGCAAAGATTGATACAAGGAGCATAGGCAATGAAGCCCTCAGAGTAGTGTGAGGATTGCCTCTGTCGTTGGGCATAGCTGTCCTATTTTTGCAAAACACACTGAGGATACCATATGGTAGGATGAATAAGGAAGGCAGAAAAGTATCTCTACTATGATGGTAGAGTGTGGAAATACCTGTGGGAGTGTGTGTGTGAAAAGCATGGTTCAAAAAGCGATGGCTACATGGATGGAGCATGGGAAATGCTGGTCCTGTGGACTTGCTCTTCATGGCATGAAGCTGAAAGCTTTGCCTAAATTTGGTTATCTCTGAGCAGTAACATATCAGAGATACTTGTGCAATTATCTGACATGAGTCCATGCAGCCCCGCCTACCAGTCTCAGGTGCTGGATAGTGTGTCCCTGCTCACCTGCGTTAGTGCTGTTGGAGGAAATATTGATCAAATGTAAATAGAGGAGAGACTTCATGTCAGGAGCTTAAGTGCCTGATACCCATTCTGAGTTGGTGAGGGTAGCACATGGGGTAAAAAGAGGATAGATGTAGGGGAAAGGGTTGGCTCAACCTGAAATAACTCCTGGGATAGAAACTGATCATAGATTTCCTGTTCTAACCATGTTAGGACTGTGCAGCCTTTGACAATGTGAGCATTTCCTTCTCCCAGGAAGAATGGGAGTTCCTTAGTGCAGCTCAGAAGCAACTGTACCTCTGTGTGATGCTGGAGAACTTTGCACTTATAACTGCCATATGTCACACTGTGGTCTTTGCTCATCTTGTTTTTCCCAGAATCAAATTTACCTCTTACTACTACTTGTTGGCCTCGGTTAACATTCCCAGTATTTTCATGGGTATGTCGTGGTTGCTACAGCTGAGCCATCTGCACTTCCCTGAGCTGCCCTAACGACTGTTGCTATAATAACTACAAGTACAGATTTGGAAGATAGATGTATGTCAGTCAGCTTTATAGATGTTGCCTTGGTCACCTGCTCCCTGACTGGGTGACTGCTTAGGTCAATATGCTTTGTTCTGCTCACTTCTTCCTGACGTTTCATTACCATCTCTGTCTTGAGAATCACCAGGTATTGTTATGATCAATGTCCACATGGCCCATGGGCTATTCTGCCAGAACTCCTCCCAGTATTGTTTATAATATTGCTTTTCTTTCCTTTGGTTTCTTGTGTGCTGCATTGCCCAGGGCCTCTCCTAGTAGCTCATCGGCCCTGCACCTATGGTGTTGGTTGTGTACCTCTTCTAAACTGTGCAAGTTAAGTGTTGGAAAAATCCTGGTTGGTACATCAGATAGACATGGAAAGATGATCTCAAAAATGCTCAGTGCAGTTGAGGAGCACCTGGTGGAGGTCATGACATCTGGGATGTTTTCCTATCAGACTAGGAAACTGTCTTATGGCTTTAGTGTCTGTCCTGCAATGCACTGTGCACTAACACTGTTCTGCAACAGTGAGCAAAAACTAATATATTTTGAGGTGGAAATATATCCTTATATATTATCCTAATGTTGTTGGAGTTATTTTGCCCAACATTGACTCAAGGAGTCTTTAATACAGCATGGACTTTTCACCTACTGGCAAATTTTTACTGAATAAGATTGTGTGGTGAGTTTGGTAGGTTTCATGGATAATAGTACCATGAAGTGGCAGTGCTTGAGTATGTTTGCTGTTCCTGCCTGTCCCCTAGCTCATCTTCCTCTCATGTTTCTGGTGACATTTGCAAAATTCTACTGGATCTTACGAGGCCCAGTTGTGTGAAGGAACCCCTTCTTCAAATTGAGCCCTGCTTCCACATCCTGAAATGATCCTTATTGTGTGGGTGTGTACACTGGTGATACAGTGCACACTTCCCACATGCAGTTCTTGTGTTCATCCCAAGCACCCCCCAAAATTTTAATAATATTTTTGGATATTTTCAATCTTATGACTTGGTTCTGATCCCACCAGTGTCTACCTGTGTGTTTCATTATTATTTCTCTGATTTTAGGTTGTCAACATAGAGTAAGTGATAAGGAGGCATCGATGCACAGTGTTTGTCAAGAAGAGGTGTCATACTTGAGGACTCCAAAGGCAGGTCCATCTAACCCAAAGAATCACCCCTGTGACATCTATGGCCCTTTCTTGAAAGACATTTTGCATCTGGCTGCTCCATTTTTGCAAAAGCTGTACAACACTAGTTCATGCACAAGCCTTACCCAGAAGCACCACACTGCAGAGAACCCCTTGAAGAGGGACGTGAATAGGACTTTATTTGAGAAGAACTGTGAATTATTTATCAGGGAAATGGTTAAATTGTGATGAACTTTGGAAGAATTTCCTAGGTTTTTTTTACTTTCTGCTGACCCAGGTGATTCTGAATGATGAGAGGCAAAGCAATGTTGTGTTTGAGGATATATTTCTCCATGGCAAAAGTTATTACAAGTTGGCTAACTGCAGCAAAGCTTCCAGCCATAAAAATATAGCTTTTCATAACCCTAGAGTCCACAATAGAAAAAAATCTTTATGAGCATAGGAAGTGTGACAATATTTTCCATGATGAGTGCTCACTTAGTCAGCACCAGAAGGTCCACAGTGGAGAAAGGCCTTATGAGTGTACAGAACATGGAGTATTCTCTATGCAAAGTGATACACTTAAAGTACAGAACAATTGGGGGTGAGGGGGCAGGAGGAGAAATGACCCAAACAATGTATGCACATGTGAATAAATGAATAATAAAAAAGAACAGAACAAATTTCACACTGGCAAAAGGCCTTATGATTGTACAGAATGTGGGAAGACTTATAACAGAAGAAGTTACCTTATGATACACCACTGAATCCACAATGGAGAAAGGCCTGATGAGTGTAGAGAATGTGGGAAATCCTTTAGGTCCGCTCATTGTGTTACTGATCACCAGAAAATCAACACTGAAGAAGACCTTACGAGTGTAGAGAATGTGGGAAGTCCTTTAAGAGGACTTTCTATATTGAAAGGACTTGGTTGTTCTTTTAGTCAAATTAGGTAACATTACATAGAATTAATCTCTGTGTATGTGAGGTGATAGTTATTTGGAACCCTCAAGCCTGTGTACCTCAATAGTCAGTGTGTAATGACTGACAGTAGTTTCTGATAGAGGGTTTAAATAATGTGGATGACTGCCAACGACCACCCATAAAAGAGAACACTTTCTGCTCCCAATTTGTGACCTGGGAGCTTCCATATTTTATAAGGTCAGAGGTCATCTGAGGAGTTGTCACTTTTTAACCCAGGGTTTATTGTATCTGAGTAGTATGAATTTATGCATTATGTTTTATATCAGATGTCACATAATCCCAAGCAATCTGAGAAGCATCATTTCTCAAGGTTATAGAAAGATCTGTATAGTCTAATGTGCATAAGTCCACCAGTTAATAACAGATCAATTCTACAGAACAAGCCATGAGTACATGGGCTTTAGGAGGATGTTACAGAATTAAACTATACCACCAAACATGAGGATGCAAAGACTGTAGTCAACATGGGATTGCTGAACATTAAAAATACTTGGTATAGTGCTAGCATCAAATGCTTCCTGGCAATGTGACACATTGGATTTCACAGCATATTACTAACCCTACAGTTTACACTTATTACATTGGAACATGTGATATTTCACCTGTTTAGGACCCAGTGTCCTTAGCTATGTGATTTAAATTATAACAATGACCTCATTGTGTTACTGGTTAAAACTGGGTTAGTATCTGCAGAGATAAATTCTATTCTGACATCTGTAATGCAAAGTAAGTGAGTACCAAGATATTTCACCTGTTTTTTCATAAGGCAGTTTACCAAGAAACTTGTCAGATGCACACTGAAAATACATTGTGAGCTCCTTTACAAAGAGCATGTCAAGCTACCCCACCTGGCTTTCTTTATATGTGACAAAGTAGACTTCATGCCCAAATTGTACAAGGGGTAATGTGGATCACACATATTGCTAAAGAGGAATTTTCATAAAGAATATACAATTGTAAGTAAATCTGTCCCAAAGGTTCCTTATGAGTAAGCCTGTAGTGTTGTAACTCTCCACTCATGACAATATTCTCTGCTGGTGGAGCCTCAGTGGGACAGTATAGCCGCCTGTATGAAAAAAGAAAATATTAAAATAATTTCTTGATTCTTACCAGATTATAGCATATGAAATTAAAAACCAATAGCAAGAGAAACCATATGCTTACAGAATGAACATATGCTTTTGAATGACCTGTGGGTAATTGAAGAAATGAGGAAATTAAAAAACTGGCAGAATAAAATGTAAAGAAAACCTGAAGTTGAACAAAATCAAAATTAACAATCAACATGAGACTCAGATTGGAGTAAAAAGCAAGATCCAACCAAAAAGTTGAGGACATTCACCAGCTCTTTCCACTACTGGAATGTTGGTGTATTAACTCCACATTGATCCATAACTATGACATAGTAGTAACTCCTGAGCAGGCCTCAAGTTTTCTAATTCACCTCAAAGACTTCATGACAGCCTTGCCTTCCGGTGGAGAAGCCTCAGTGGGAAGGTGGAGCTGCCATTTGAATCCGTACCTTTAGGATTCAGTGGAAGCCCTGAAACTGAGCCAAAGATGGCATCCTCAGGAGCAACCTGGATGTCAGGACCTCTGTTTGGCCTGGAGTCTTCTCTCTTGGTCCTAAAGAAACCTATGAAGTGCCCCAGTGTCACCCCAGCTCTTCAGTCAATAGTGCATTAAGATTAATACATAGTGTTTATTTGCCTTCTAGGCATGCTTGCTGTTTGAATGAATCTATGCATGGTGTGACCTTTGGATCAGTAGCCTTTAGGAGCATCTGAAATGATATCTTCAGCTTCTTGGAGCTTCCAGTGTTGCTTGGCATGAATGACATATCTGGTAACTTTTGTGTACTCATTTGTAGAGAACTTCCCAGAAATCTGCTTGTGGCCTCTTTAAGAAAGTCTCATCCTTACTATAGGTCTCCACTGCCATGTCCAGTGCTCCTCCATTCTTGTCCATCTATGCTAAGGAAAGGACAATACACACTAGAGCTGTGGTGCCCGGGATGGTATTGTCCCCATTGTGATTTTACCAGTGAACTTTCTCAAAAGGGTCTTTCTTATGATTGTATGGATTGTTCTAGGTTGGACTTTTGATGTCCTAGTAGTTTCAGAAATTTTAGCAGTTCTGGGGTCAATCTGCTAAGCAGATTTTTGGAACTGTGTCCACCAAGAAGTGGCATGAGGGCAAGGTCCCACAGGAAAGGTTATCTGTACCACACAGCAGTGGTAGAGTGTGCTGGTTCACCTGTAGTGTCTTACAGCTGCCATGCTGAGGGACCTGGCTTGGGATTGGGTCACATAGTCAGGGACCCACAATATCAGTGCATCTCAGTATAGGACCTGGTTGACATACCTTGCATTGTCACCAAATTTTAGGTCCTTCCCTTCCAATTGGTGAGAACACAAATTTATTTATTTATTTCCATATATTTAATCATTTTGAGGATATCAATTTAAACCCTTGTTTTCTCAGGTGGGAACACACTGGACACTTGGAGCATTTTACCTTCATTCTCAGTGCACCAGGAGCCATATGAACAGAAGTACCAGGTCTACATTAGGCTTTTCAAGGTTTGCCAAAATCTGCTCCCAGTTAAAAGAAGGCAGATGATGACACTGAAATACAGGGAAGTTGATTCTTGTTTAGTTTCTCAGAGCACTCCAGAGTCAGCACTGAGGTCTGAGGCTCAGCTAATTCCATGATCCTGGCCTCCTTGATCCAGGGAGGAATGAGCCTGTGGAGGCCCTTTCAGTCATCTAACTATCACATAACATCAACTTCCTTGTCTACACAAGTGCCAACCAGGTGTGGCCCCTAAACACCTGGTTGGCACTGAGTGGAGGATAGTCTTGTTCTTCCTTGCCCTGATCTTACATACTGTCTCTGGATTGTGTCTGGCAGTCTTCTACCACTGTTTCTGCCTTTGAGCCTAGGGACTATGAAAGGTTGTAATTCCAGTCACACTGTGTAAGGCACAGTGGCTTGCATTGCTTGCAACTAGTAAAATGAAGGGTGGAAGGTTATCCCAGGCACAGATGTCAGAATGTAAATACAGAGAGGTGAGGCTCAACTGTTTCTGGAGACCACAGGATCTTTTTCTCATGAATTCTGAGAATGTGGGTGTGGCAGATGGACCTGGAATGACTGTAGAAAGTCAAGATTTTATTGTGGAGATGATGGGAGAAATGTAAGGTTGTCACAGAGGAGGAAGGGGGTCTGTCCCTGGTCTTAGAAGGTCAACAGACTGTGGGGTATGAATGAGGTAATTGCAAGTTTGAGTCAGATTCTGCTGCAAAGGTCCAGGTAATGTTTGATGGTGAATTGAGCAGTGTGGTTGGTGAACAATTGGGAAATGTGTATGGATCCTGGATCTCTTGATCAATTAGGTATTTCTGGTGTCAGAGGAAAAAGATTTTTAATGGATTTATTATAGGTTCTAGTGTTCAGAAACACTTCATTCTGTAAAATAGATTAAGTGTTCATTGGACTGGGTAAAGATGTTGGTTTTATATATAGACGAAAAAAGCAGAACCAGATGCCAGTCAGTTACACCTGTAGATTTGAGGAGGATTGCATTTCAAATCCAGCCCAGACAAATATTTCAAGATACCCTATCTCAAAAAATAACCAATTGCAAAAGTGTTAGCCAAGTAGCTCAAGTGATAGAGCAGCTGCCTAGAAAGCATGAGACCCTGAGTTCAAACCCCAGTACTGTCAAGGGGGAAAAAATCTGAGACAAAAATGTAGGTTGGTGATTCCAAAGTTGCATTCCTTATAAGATGGACAGGGAGACAAAGTAGGAATAGCTGATTAGTTAACATCAGGTTATTTCAGGTTACTTTTTATTTTTAACTTTTTCTTTTTCGTGGTACTGGGGTCCTCTATCATTTGATCCACAACTCCAGCTTAGATTACTTCTTTATGTAAGGATTAAGTTCATTATCATGTCAGCAGAAACTGGTCTTACTGGAAAATTGGCCAAACACCGGACTTTATAATTTCGAGGTGGATGTCAATAGTGAATCTCAGTTTTCTGGATTTTAGCAGTTATAAAGAGAAAGTCAGCTGTAGGAACAGTTTTAGTGGAGATATATAGCCATTGGATTTTCACCATCATAAGAGTATGAATCAATAACATGATTTAAAGAAAGAGTGTGAAATGTTTCAATGAAACATTAATAGAAATGTGAATAGGGCAGGTGTCTGTGCAGCTGTGGAAATCTGGAGAAATCCTGAGACATCAAAAGGTGTCTGCCTTGGTGTGTTTTTGTGACTCTTGATTTCAGTAAGAAGGGGAATCCTTATCATGCAATGACTGTGCTCTTACCAGCCTTGAAAGGTTATGTCGATCTGGGTTTCAAGTACAGCACAGGGATGGGGAGTGGAGTCCCTTCACAGAAACAGGCATGTGAGAGAAGAGACCATGGTTACCTTCTAATAGCCAATGTGATCTTACAGGTTGCCAGGGGTTTCAAAGGATGAGGTCTTTGAGCAGGAATAATAGGCCTACAATAACTGCTGGGAGTTGCACTTTAATCATAGTCTTTTTATTCACCCATCTATGGACTTGGTAGAATTTTGTTACAACCTTTGAAGTGTCTGAGAAGTTACACATTACATAACTCTAGGGGTACAAATTGTCACCTAGGATAGCCATTTGCCTATGGTGGAAGTCGACTGGCACAGGGTTTAGAATTGAGGATACAAGGTGAGGATGTTGGGACCAGAAAGAGATATCAAGAACACCATTACTGATTAGGGCCATGGGAGTCTGGGAATCAAATACAGTTCTTAGTGGCAAAGCTTGATGCAAGAAGCACAGGTATCATAGCCTTCAGAGTAGTGTGTGGTTGCCTCTGACAGTGGGCACAAGTGTGTCCTATTTGTGACACCCACACTGTGGATATTGTATGCCTACGTGAATAGGGAGGGCAGAGAAGAACCTCTATTTACAGTGTTAGAGGGAGGAAATTGCTGGGGGAATGTGTTTGAGAGAGCTATGGTCCAAAAAGTGATGTGCATCTGGAGGAAGCATGTGGAATGCTGGTTCTGTGGACTTGCCATTGGTTTCACAAAGCTGAAAGGTGAGCCCACATTAGGTTATCACTGAGCAGTAATACCTGGAGTACACTTGTACAATTGACTGACATGAGTGGATATAGCCCTATGAGCCAGTTTCAAGAGTTAGATTATATCTCCCTGCTTACCTGTATTAGTGCTGTTTGAGGAAACAACGATCAAATATACATAGAGGAATGTCTGTTCTTCAGGAGCACTGGTATCCTCTCTGAGATGGTGAGGGTGACACATGGGGTAAACATAGGATGGATGTAGGGGAATGGGTTGCGTCAATGTGAATCACTACTTGGAGAGAAGCTGATGTTAGATGTTCTGTTCTTACCATGGCAGAGCTGTGTGACCTTTGAGATGTGGTCATTTTCTTCTCCCAGGAGAAATGGGAAATCCTTAGTGCAGCTCAGAGGTTCCTGTACCTCCATGTGATGCTGGAGAACTTTGCAGTTGTATTCTTCATAGGTAAGTCCATCACACTCACTCATACTCTGGTCTTTGCTCACCTTCTTTTCCCCAGAAGCAACTCTGCCACTTCACTACTGGTGGTTGAGCTCTGCTAACTCACCCACTTTTTTCTGTGTGTGTTGTGGTTGCTACAGCTGATCTCTGTACACTTTCCTGAGTAGCCCTAACAGCTGGTGCTATAATGAGTTCAACTTATAGATTTGGGAGGAACATGTGTGGAAGTCATCTTAATCAGGTCTCTCTTGGTCACCTGCTTCTCACCTGGGTGACTGCTTAGTTCTATATGACTTTTTCTGTCCCCTTTCCTGACATTTCCTACAGCTGCCAAAGTATCACCAGGAACTGTCATCATTAATGTCCACTTGGCCATGAGCTATTCTGCCAGACCTTCCAGTCTTCTCTGTAATATTGTTTATCTTTCCTCTGTTCCCTTGTGTACTGAGTATCCCTGGGCCACTGCTCACCTGTCTCCCTATAGTTAGTTGGTTCCTGTCCTAAACTGTGCAAGAGGGTTGCTGGTAAAGTCCTGGTTGCTCCATCAGACGAACATGGAAAGGTGATCTCAGAAGTGCTCAGTCCAATTGAGGGGCACCTAGTGGAGGTCATAACATCTAGGCTGTTTTCCTATCAGATGAGGAAACTGGCTTAGTGTCCTATCTGCAATCTACTGCTCCCTCTGGAACATTCTCAAACAGTGACCCACACCTAATGATACTTGAGTTGTGAACATATACTTAAATATTGCCCAAATGCAGTTTGAGTTGTTTTACTGGACCTAGACTCAGGCAGTCTTTTTTTTTTTAACTTTTACTTTATTCGGTAGCATATTAAAAGTTGTACCAGGGATTCATTGCGACATATAAAATTGCTTGCAGTATATCTTAGTTAGATCACCTGCTTCATATTTCTCCTTTTTCCTCCATCCCCTTTTCTTAGAGTTGCTTCAGTATGCGTCATTGTTTGATTTTCATGCATGATCAGCCTTTTTTAAAAGAAATTTTTATTATGACATTGTAGTACTGGGGGCATTTTGTGACATTCACAAAAGTTATACAGCATGCTCTTCTTACCAGCTGGCAAGTTCTTTTTTTTAAGTGTTGGGGTTTGCCCTCAGGGCCTACACTTTAAGCTATTCCACCAGCCTTTGTTTGTTTGGTTTTTTGTGGTACTGAGGCTTGAACTCAGGGCCTTCAATTTGAGCCACTCCACCAGTCACTATTGTGATGGATATTTTCAAGATAGGGTCTCAAGTATTTGCCCAGGATGGCTTTGAACCAAGATCCTCCTGATCTCTGCCTCCTGAGTAGCTAGGATTATAGGTGTGAGCCTCTGGTGCTTGACAGCTGGCAAGTTTTTACTGAATAAGATGATGTGGTTTATTTGGGAGATTTCATGGATAGTAGTAGTATGAAGTGCCAGTCTTTAAAGGCTGTTCACGGTTCCTCCCAGTCCTCCAACTCATCCTTGTGTGCTGTGATTGATTATGTTTGCAAGATTCTACTCTGTACTCCCAGATCTATGAAGCAACCCCTTGGGGTGGGGAGAGGATTGAGGGGGAGAGAGGATGGGGGCAATGTACATAATGTACAATACAAATCTAATTGGAATTGTTACTATGAATCTCCCCCTACCCCATACAATGAATATATCCTAATAAAAATTTATAATACAAAAGAAAGCAAATGGATAAATTTCTAGATGCACTACCAGCCACAACTGAACAAAGAGGATATAAACAACCTAAACAGTTCTGTAATTGCTAATGAGATGAGGCAGTAATAGTCTCCTCATGAACAAGAGCCCAAGACTAGGCAGATTCCCTCCTGATTTCTACCAGGCTGTTAAAGAACAAGACTGCTCCCTAAACTATTCCATAAAAATGGGAGGAATGCTACCAAGCTAATCATAAGAAGCAAGGATTTCCCTGATATGAAAACTGCATAAGGACTAAAGAAACAAGGACAAAAAACTATAGACCAATTTGTTTGATGCTTATAGATGCAAATATCCTTAAGAAATACTTGGAAACCAAATACAACAATACATTAAAAACATGATACATCACAGAATGTAATGTACAACCACTATGAAAATCATTATGGAGGTTCCTCAAAAAACTAAGAATAGACTTTCCTTACGACTCCACCACCCACTCAGGGCACATATCCAAAGGAGGATGAATCAATATAAAAGAGAGACACCTGCATGCCCATGTTTATTGCAGCACTATTCACAATAGCCAAACTGTGGAAATAGACGAGGTACCCTCCAACTGATGAATGGGTAAAGAAAATATATACCTAGAAGAGTGACCTGATAATAATGAGCATGATTGTAAATGGGGGGCTGTATGAAGGAGTCAGCAGGAGGAGGGCGGGGGACAGGACAGCAAATGGAGGTCTGAAGAGGACTGAAGTACACTACATATATACATACAAAGACATAATGAAACCCACCATAAACTTTGAAAAATGGCAGAAGAGGGATTGGGAAATATAATGGAGGGGGTGAGCTTTTTAAAGTACACTATAGGCTTGCATGGAATTATCACAATTATATTATCCTAATTCAGAATAAAAATTTAACAAACTAGAAATATGCTATCTTTGAAACTTGAAAGAATCCATTTATTACAGGAGCTTAATTAAATGAAATTGTACAAGAGAAAGAAAACACTGCAATAAATAAGTTGGGTTGAATCAAGGTATGCAAGCATGATTCAACATACACAAACCAATAAATGTTATGTTGCATATGAATAAAATCAAGGACAAAAATCACATGATCATCTCAGTATATACAGAAATACAAACAAGAAAGGATACACTCAACTTGTCCCTGTGTGCACATGATATGATCCTATATTTAAAAGACACTGAAGTCTCCACTTGAAAACTTATGGATGATATACACTTATGCATAGTAGTAGGATACAAACCAACCTACAAAAATCTGAAGCATTTCTATAATGGCAGTAACAAATAAAGAAATGAAGAAAAGAATCCTATTCACAAGAGCTTTTATCAAATTCATTGGTGCTTTGCAAGCACAAAGCCCTGAGTTCAAACCCTAGTCCCATCCCATAAGAAAAATATCCTTGGAATAGCTAACCAAGGAGGTAAAAATTCATCTGTAATTAAACTATAATGCACTGAATAAAGAAATTGTAGAAGATTTATCTGAGATCTTTCTGTCCTTTTAATATATGCAGTCATGGCTATAAACTTTCCTCTTAGGACTGCCTTTGCTGTATCCCATAGGTTCCGGTAGGTCATGCTTTCATTTTCATGAACTTCCAGGAACCTTTTAATTTCTTCTTTTATTTCATCTATGACCCACTGATCATTATTGAACAATGTGTTGTTCAGCTTCCAATTGTTTACATATTTTCTGCTGTTGTTTTTGTTGTTGAATTCTAGTTTTAATGCATTGTGATCAGATAGAATGCATGGGATTATTTCTATTTTCTTATATTTGATGAGGCTTGCTTTGTGCCCTAAGGTATGATCAGTTTTGGAGAATGTTCCATGGGCTGCTGAGAAGAATGTATATTGTGCAGATGTTGGATGAAATATTCTGTAGACATCAGGTAGGTCCATTTGTTCTATGGTGTGATTTAGTTCTATAATTTCTTTATTGACTTTTTTGTTTGGATGACCTATCTATTAGTGATGGGGGGGTTTTAAAGTCTCCCACTGCCACTATGTTGGAGTCTATGTGTGCTTTTAGGTCCTAAAGGGTATATTTGATGAAATTGGGTGCACTGACATTGGGTCCATATAGGTTGATAATTGTTATTTCCTTTTGGTGTATTTCTCCTTTTATTAGTATGGAGCATCCATCTTTATCTCGTTTGGTCAATGTAAGTTTGAAGTCTACTTTGTCTGAGATAAGTATTGCTACTACTGCCTCTTTTTGGGGGCCATTGGATTGGTAAATCTTCTTCCAGCCTTTCACCCTAAGCCAGTGCTTGTTTCTGTCAATGAGAAGGGTCTCCTGTAAACAACAGATTGTTGGATCTTCCTTTTTGATCCAGTTTGCCAAACAGTGTCTTTTGATGGGGGAGTTAACAAATGGGGGAGTTAAGAGAATGTTAAGTCTGTTAACATTCAGTGTTAATATTGATAGGTATGTGGTGATTCCTGTCATTTAGTTGTTTTTGTTGTTTTGTTGGATTGTGTGCAGCTGAATCAATGTTACTCACTGATTCCTTGTCTTTTCTTCTCCTGTGGTTTGGTACTGCCTGTCCTTTCATGGTTTTGTTTGCTTTCATTTTCTGTGTGCAGAATTCCTTGAAGAATCTTTTGTAGTAGTGGCTTGGTGGTCATATATTGCTTTAGTTTCTGCTTATCATGGAAGACTGTTATTGCTCCATCTATTTTGAATGGTAGTTTTGCTGAGTAGAGTATCCTAGGGTTGAAGTTATTTTCATTCACTGCCCAGAACATCTCACTCCATGCCATTCTTGCTTTTAAGGTTTCCGTTGAGAAATCTGCTGTGATTTTGATGGGTTTGCCTTTGTATGTTATTTGTATTTTTCTCTCTTACAGCCTTCAATATTCTTTCTCTATTCTTTGTGCTTGTTGTTTTAATGATAACATGTTGTGGGGAGTTTCTATTTTGGTCAAGTCTGCTTTGTGTCCTGGAGGCTTTCTGTACCTGAATGGGCATAACTTTCTCTAGATTTGGGAAATTTTCTGTTATTATTTTATTGAATATATTACAAATCCCTTTTGCTTGGATTTCTTCTCCTTTTTCAATGCCAGTGATTCTCAGGTTTTGTCTTTTGATGGAGTCAGTGAGTTCTTGCATATTCCTTTCACAGGACTTGAATTGTTTGACTAATAGCTCTTCAGTTTTTCCTTTAATTTCCATTTTATCTTCAAGTTCTGAGGTTCTGTGTTCTGCTTGTTCTAGTCTGCTGGAGTGGCTTTTCACTGTTTTGTGTTTCTGTTTCATTCTTTTTTCTGAGGTTTTCCATATCATGGGTCACTTATTCTTTAACATTGTCTGTTTTCATCTTTAATTCATTTATCTCTCTGTAGTGTTTTCTGTTTCACTTTGGTATTTATTTAGGGCTCCTATGAGTTTGTTTATTTGTTTCTGTGTCTTTTCATATTCTTTATTTTTGGTGTCTTGAAATTTCTTGAGTGCCTCTTGTACGTTTTGGTACGTTTTTGTACACAGTTAACTGGGTGCAGTATCATCTCCATGAAATTCTCAGTGATTACTTGCAGGATTTCTTCTTTGAGGAAGTTCTTGTGGACATTGTTGGGTTCATTGGTGTCACTTATCTTTGTTTTGTTGGAGTCTGGAACTGGGTATCCATTTTCTTCATTTCCCTCTGAATCCTATATTAAATTATTTTAGGGGGAGCATGGTTTCCATCCCTTTTTATTCTTCCCATTGCTCCACTTGGTACTGTGCAACTATGTTCTTGATAGGCTAGTTGGTGGTTTCATTCACCTGTTTTCTTTCCCTTGATTTAATTTTTGTTTTGTGACTGTCTTGAGTTTTTAGCTAAGGTGGTATGGTATTTCTGTCCCTGGTCTGGGTGTAATTTAGTATTAACCAATTCACAGGTTTAATACCCAACTGGTAGTTTATGTAGAAGATCCCCTGGTGGTAACATCTATATATAATGGGAGTTGGGGGGTTAATGTTTGTAATGCTAGCTATAGAAATTTGGGGAGTTGGATAGGGTGGACACTAAAGGTAGGATGGGAATTGGGGTGGGTGAGTGGGGAAAGCTGTGTGGTGGCTGCTGTTTTTGTGGTCCTTGTGTGTATTTGGGTATATTTCTGTTGTTGCAGAAGAGGGTGATCATGTTAGGGATTGCAGGGGTTTGGGGCTGTGTAAAGTTCATATAGTAGGTTGTTCATTGGTGATGAGTGTGAAGGAGGGAGGGGTAGTCTGATGACAGGTTGGGGAGAATGGGAGGAGAAGGTGAGGGCTGGGGGAAGAGAATGGGTGAGAGGGGGCAGAAGGAGTTGTTGGAGGGGAGAGCAATGGGTTTTAGCACAAGAGAAGGATGGAGAGTGAAAGGGTTGGGTGATGAGTGTGAAGGAGGGAGGGGTAGTCTGATGACAGGTTGGGGAGAATGGGAGGAGAAGGTGAGGGCTGGGGGAAGAGAATGGGTGAGAGGGGGCAGAAGGAGTTGTTGGAGAGGGGAGCAATGGGTTTTAGCACAAGAGAAGGATGGAGAGTGAAAGGGGTGAGAGTAGGGATGAGAGGATGATGATGGTTAAGTTGATAGTATAGAAAGAGAAAAGAAAAAAGATAATAGGAGTAAAAGTAAAAATAGAAAACCCACAATAATAAAACTAACAAACAAACAAAAATAAAACCAAAGAAATCAATGGGGAGAGATGAACAAACAGACAAGAAACAAACAAACAAACCCTCCAGGTTCAGGAACAATAGAATTTCAGTCTTAGTTTAAGTTCTGGTGTTACTCCTCCAGCATGCAGTCCTGGGGTTGGTATTTTAAAAAGAAGCTCTGTCATAGTCTCGCCAGGTGGTTGGTTTATAGGTAGTGTTTTTTTCTTCTTTCAGCGGCAGCTGCTTGGTCAGCTCCTCCCTCAGTGAGGTGTGGCAGTTAAAGTTTGCATGCTGTCCTCAGGTTCAGGAGATCATCTCTAGTCCACCAGCTGTCCTGGTTTGAAGGTGGCTTTTCACTGTGCTTGTTTACTGGGGGCTTGTTTCTTTGTCTCATCCCCTTTCTCTGGGGCAGAGTCAGTGATCTGTTAGCCGCCTGAGTGCTGTCAGCATGTTGTGATGGTTCGCTGTTTGTTTTTCAATTTTGTGGAACTGTTTGACTTTAGGTGTTGCTCACTGGCTCAGGAGGATGAGCTTTGTGGTCCGCTACCAGCCCTGCTTCAGGCAGTGGCTTACCACCCACTCGCTGTTGGCCTTCCTTTCTCCTCCCCCTTTCTCCAGTGTACTTTCGGCTTTCCTGCCCTTTCTGCTGTGTGCTAGTTTTCAGTTGGTTGGTTTTGTTCAGGTTTTTTTTTCTGGGGAGTGGGGGGTCAGTCTGCCCAGGAGGCTATGCTGGTTTATTCCGGGGGTGGCTGGGGGAATACCACCTGCTGCTTGGCACTCACCTGTTTGGTCTGCCAAATGTCTCGCAGGCGGGTTTAGAGCAGGTGGCAGTGGCTCACCTGTTTTCTTAGTGTAATGTGGCATGGAGAAGCTTTCTATGGGCTAGGGGTTCAGGGTATCAAAGTTTTGATTTCCTGGGTGCTTTATTTCCACCAAGTGTGGCTCCAGCATCTCAGCAAGGTTTTGAAGTCATGGAGCTCACACTGCCTGGTTCTGCACCCTACTCACCATCTTGGATCCTCTCTTAATTATGCTCTTATAATCAGTGGATTCTTTCTGCTTTCAGAGATATACCCTATTTCTAGTCTTAAAGTTTTATTGTGTTTTTCAATTAGTAGACATGAATAATATGATAACTGTGATAATTTCATATATGCATAGTGTACTTTGAACAAGTTCATCCCCTCCATTATATTTCCCTCTCCCTCCTCTCCGATTTTTCAGTGTTTGGAGGGATTCATCATATCTTCATAAATACATGTGTGTGTGTGTGTGTGTGTGTGTGTGTGTGTGTGTGTGTGTGTAGTAAAGCTTCTTCAGCCCTCAGTTTCCATTCCTTCCCTCCATGCTCCTCCTCCTGTTGAGTCTCCCAGACAGCTCCACATTTACATTCATGACCCACTAATATCATGTCATCATTTTAGGCATATATTTTCTGTATCCATTCATCAATTGTATGGCATCTTAGCTGTTCCCTCAGTTTGGCCTCTGTGAAAAGTGCTACAATAAACATGGGCATGCAAGTATCTTGTACACTGATTCACCCTCCTTTGGCTATGTGTCCAAGAGTGGTATTGTGGGGTCTTAAGGTAAGTCTAGTTTTAACACTTTGAGGAACCTTCCTGCTGATTTCCATGGTTGTTGTACTCCTCTACATTCTGTGTTGTATCCTCTTTTTAATGTATTACTGAATTAGGTTTCCAAGTACTTTTTAGTGGATATTTGCATTAGAGCCATCAAACAAATTAGTCTATTGTCTTTTGTTTTATTTATTATCCAGTTTTCATAATGGGGTAATCCTGGCTTCATATAATTAATTTGATACCATTTCTTCCTCTTCTTTTATGGAATAGTTTAGGGAGCACAGTTGTTCTTTAATAGCCAGATAGAAGTCAGGATAGAATCTGCCCAGTTTGGGACTCTTGCTTATGGAATCTGCCTCATCTCATTAGTAATTAAAGATCTGTTGTTTGTATCCCCTTCATGCAATATTGGTCATGTGCCTAGAAATTTATCCATTGGATTTTTTGATTCTCCAGTTTATTGAAATGTGTTCTCAAAATATCCTAGATGATTTTATGGATTTCATTGGAACCTGCTATAATATACCCCTTCCACATGAAATTTTACTAATTTTTGTCTCATTTTTTTTGGGAGGGTTTAACTTTGCCTTGGGCATTTCTATCTTGTTTATATTTATAAAGAGTTAATTCTTGGTGGTTTATTTTTATGGTACATTTAGTCTCCGTGTCTTTAATTTCTGCCCTAATCTTTACTATTTCTTTCCATCTATTTAGTGGACATTTTTTTCTTGTTTTTCTAAGACCTTGCACTGCCTCATTAGGCTATTTATTTGAGACCTCTCTGAATTATTAATAAATGGACTACTGACTTTAAATTTCCCTTTCAGAACTGTGTTTGCTGTATTTAAAAGGTGTTGGTAAGGTGTGTTTTCATTTCATTTGATTCTGGTATTTTTTAAATCTCCCTGTTTTCTTCAGTTACCCACTGATCATTCAAACACATTGTCAATCTACAAGACTGTATAATTTCTCTTGCTGTTGTTTTTAATTCCATCCCATTAAAATCTGGTGAGAATTAAGAAATTATTTCAGTATTTTATTCTTCTTAAATTTTGATTTATGACCCAAAATATGCTGTGTTGGAGGCTGTGGTGAAGAATGGGTAATCTGTAGCTATGAAGTGGAATATCTTGTAGATGTCTGCAAGTCCATTGATCCATGGAGCAGCCTAAATCTGAAATTTACTCTAAGATTTGTTTGTATGATCAACCTACTCATGAGAGTAATTTATTACAGTCAGACATTATTATCTGCTGCTATCTGTTCCTTTATGTTGGAAAGCTAAGTATACCAACTTTTGGTATATGTATATTTACAACTGTTATATCTTCTTGATGAAAATTTCCCTTTACAACCAGAAATTCCTGTTTTCTTTAATGGGAAGTTCTTGGCAGCCATCCATATTGGGGAAAAACTAACAGAACTACTGTCTGCCATGCCCACTAAGGCATGGATGCTTGAGGGACCCCCAAAATTTGTCCATCACCTCATACACAAGGATCCTAATTCTCCATAATGTGACCCAATACAGTTAAAAGAACTACCAAGATTAAAGCTGGATATAAAAAAATGCCTTTATTAGTGCACAATCCTGAGCAATGTGAGGCAGAAAGTTACATGTAGTGACTTGATGGTAGAAATATCAACTACAAGTGTCAGGTGAGACCAAAACCTTCCATGAAGAACCTAAGCCTTCCTTCCAAGCCTCCATCTGAACCACCACTGAGTTCATTTGTTCATAAAGGAACTGTCACACAGCAAGATCACTCAGCAAACAAAATAAATATGCCATAATTGTACATGCTACTCAAGATTTTCCTCAAGGAAGGGAAGAAGAGACCTGGATGCCTTGCCTTACCACGTCAGGGTAGCCTGACCTGAAGTGCAGGCTGGTACAGGGAAATGGCATCCCTAAGATAGGGCAGCAGTGATTTCACTCTGGCCAAGGTCCTGTAGAGTCCACAATGTGCAGAGCAGCTCTTGCCATCCTCACCCATGTTTAATTCATGGGGAATTTCACCCACTGGTTATCTGTAAGTATGATGTTCCAGTTCAGATACATGAATCCCTGAGGCTCTCCAATATGGATATACTGAAAAAATGCACATTCTGTTTAGGTCCAATGCTAGTCCCAAGCAGGAACTTTCTGCTGCTAAATAAGGTTCGATCTTGGGCTACAAGTTTTTTCCATATTTACTACCAAAATGGGAGATGTATGTGGTGTGGTACTTTTGATAAAGGAGGTCCACATTGTGTGAAATAGTTCCATCTTTGCTGCATTCATAAGGCCATTCTCAGGTGTGAACCCTTTCATGCATACTGAGGAGAGTTCTTTGGCTAAATCACATGCCACACCAACCAAAATCACAGGTTTTACCTCCATGTGAATTATCCAGTGATGAATAATACTTAGTTTGGGCACAAAGACTTTCCCACCTTCTTCAGTCTCATAAGGCCTTTCTCTAGAGTGGATTTCCTGGTATACAGTTATGTCAATGCTTTGCCTCAACGATGTGTCACATTCCTTACATTTATAAGGCCTCTTTCTATGGTATGCTCTCTAGTATACAGTAATGGCATGTACTTTCTTAAGTGATTTCCCAAATTCTCTGCATTCATAAAGCCTTTATCTAGTGTGGACTCTGGTGCAGAGGAAGTGAGCAGGCATCAAGAAACAATTTCTCTCACTTGTTATGATTATAGATTTTTTTCTTTTTTTGTACTTCAGACTCTCAAGCTATAAAAGCTGTATTTTTGTGGTCAGGAGCTTTTCTTCATTTAAACAATAAATAGGCTGGTAGAGTGGCTCAAATGGTAGAGTGCCTGCCTAGCAAGCATGAAGCCCTAAGTTCAAACCCCAGTACCACCAAAAAGAGAAAAGAAACCAAAAAATGGAGGAAGGTAGGGAATAAGAGAGGGAGGGAAGGAAGGCCGGAAGGAAGATGAAGGATTGGGAATGTTGCTCAGTGTAGAGCACTTATCTAACATGCCTATTGCCCTGAGTTTGATCCCCATCGTGGAAAATGAAGGGAAGGAGGAAGGATGGGCTGATAGAGTGGCTCAAATGTTAGTATGCCTGCTCAAGAAGCACAAGGCCCTGAACTCAACCACCAAAAAGAAAAGGGATAAAGGAAGGGAGGGAGAGAAGGATGGAGTGAGGGAGGGAGGGAGGGAGGAAGAGAGGGAGGGAGGGAGGAAGAGAGGGAGGGAGGGAGGAAGGAAGGAAGGAAGGAAGGAAGAAAGGAAGGAAGGAAGGAAAGAACTTATATTATCTTTGCAAAGTGCAATGGCTGCTAATACTTAGATGACTCACCATTGGGAATGACCAGAAGCAACAGGTCAAAAATAGCTTGGGAATCCTAGTAAAGATCATTACAATCGAACAATTTCCTTGGCAATAGACATCAAAATCTCTTCTCAGCTGAGGTCCTGTCCACATACCCCTTCCAGGGTTTCTCTTAGTTTAATGTTTCTCATTCTGGGGAAGCACCTTATATACAGTTGGAGCAACCAGGTGCAAAATGTCTTTATAAACAATGGCACACATGTCACCAAGATAAGTCTACTAGGTGCACTGATCTGCCATTGGAGTCTTTAAGTATTATGCCTGTTGCAAAGAAACACTGTGCATAGATAACTTCCATATCCTCTACTCAATGCCCACAGCTGGTATCACAGAAATGATGGTGAAATGCATATAGACTATGGTGGGAGTGGGGCCAAGCCCCACCAAAAGAAAAGTCCATAGGATTCTTTTGTTGTGGGGCTGGGGATTAAACCCAGGGAACTCCACATGGTAGACATGTATTTTACCACTGAACTATACTCTGACATGCATAGATCAGGATGTGGACACTGGGTCAATTTGCAGAAGGGGTTGTTTCATAGAACTGGGCCTCTAAAGACAGTAGAATATGTTAAAGTTGAACAGACAGGACATTAAGATGAGTTACAGCACATGGAGGAGAGGCAAGGCTTCCACCTCTTCAAGCAGCCTTCAGGCACTGCTATTTTATGGTACTGTTATTCATGAGCAGGAATAAAATCTACCAAAATCACCACAAAGCCATATTCAGTAAAATCTTTCCAGCTGGTGAAAAGTGAACTGTGTAGAAGACTGCTTGAGTTGGGTTTGAGTTGAAAAACAACTCAAGCTGTTTTTCAAAGTACATGTGCACAACTCAAAATCATATTAGGGTTTTCCTCACTGAGAGATTTCTGGTGATGAATGAGACTGATTGTATGCTCAAACACTTTCCCACATTCTTCACTCATAAGGCCTTTGTCCACTGTGGACTTTGTGGCATAAATTAAGGGACCTTGTTTGAATAATTTTCCTCATTCTCTACACTCAGTGACCCTGTGTCTTTGTGCATTCTCAAGAGTACCATAAGGGTACTTGTTTGCATGAAGGACTTTCCACATTTGCTACATCCATAAGGTCTTTTTCCAGAGTGAATGCTCTGATGTTTTCTAAGAGCAGATCTTCCCTTAAAGGACTTTCCACATTCTCTACATTTATAAGGCCATTCTCCACTGAGGACTCTCTGATGTTCAGTAAGTACATCTCTTCACTTAAAGGATTTCTCACTCATACACTCATAAGGCCTTTCTCCAGTGTGGGTTTTCCAGTGTTCAATTATACCACTTATGTACTTGAAAGATTTTCCACATTCTGTACACACATAAGGCCTTTCTGCAGAGTGCACTCTCTGATATGTTGTAAGAACAGATCTTCCCTTAAAGGATTTACCACATTCTCTACATTTATAAGGCCATTCTACTCTTTGAACTCTCTGGTGTTCAGTAAGTTCACCTCCTCACTTAAAGGATTTCTCACATTCTCTATACTCATAAGGCCTTTCTCCATGGTGGCCTCTCTGGTGTATGATAAGGAAATTTCTTTGCATAAAGGATTTCATACAATCTGTACATTCATAAGGCCTTTTTACAGTGTGAACTCTGATATACAGTAAGAGCAGAACTATTCTTAAAGGATTTTCTCACATTCTTTACACTCATAAGGCCTTTCTTCAGTGTGGACACAGTGGTGCTAACCAAGTGAGTAGCCATCATGGAAGTTTTTCTCATGCTTCCTATTCTCATAAAGCTTTTTTCCATTGTGGATTCTCGGGTTACAAAAAGCCACATTTTTATAGCTGATAGCTTTGCTGCTCTTAACCAACCTGGAACAACTTTTTCCATGGTGAAACATGTCCTCCAGCTGAGCACGGTTTGGCCTTTCACCATTAGAAATGACCTGGGGTTTCACAAGGTCAAAAAGAGTTGGGAAATCCTTCCAAAGGTCATTACAATTGAACCACTTCCCTGACACAAAAAATTCACAGTGCTTCTCAAATGAAGTCCTGTCCATGATGCACTTCAAGGGATTCTCTTCAGTGTGATCCTTCTGGGCTAGGCTTGCGCATGCTCCATACATGTACAGCTTCTGCACAAGTGCAGCAGCCATGTGCAAAATGTCTTTCAAGACAAGGGCACAGATGTAGCAGGGGTGAGTCTTCTGGGTGGATGGATCTGCCTTTGAAATCATGAAATGTGACATCTCTTCCAGATGAACAGTGTGCATTGATGCCTCCTTATCACTTACTCCATGTGCACAACCTAAAAGCAGAGAAACCATAATGAAATGCATGCAGACACTGGTGGGAGCAGGGCCAAGCCACAAGATTGTAAAAGTTCATAGGCTTTTTAGTTATTATGGATATACTGAGGATAAACGTAGGGCTTGCATGTGGCAGAAATGCACTGTATCCCAGATGTACACATCCTGCACTATAGGAATGTTTTCAGAATGTGGAAGCAGGGCTCACTTTGCACAGGGGTTGCTTCACACAACTGGTTTCTAAACACAGTAGAATCTTGCAAACAACACAGGACGGGAGGTGACATGGAGGATAGGGTCGAGAGCAAAACACCTTCATGCACTGGTACTTTGTGGTACTTATGCATGAAATACAACAAAAATGCCCCAATTCACTGCACAATCTTTTTTCTTTTTCTTTTTCTGGTACTGGGCTCAGGGACCACACCTTGAGGCACTCCACCAGCCCTTTTTTTGTGTTCAGTTTTTTTTTTAAACAGGGTCTCATGAACTATTTGCATGGTCTGGCTTTGAACTGCAATCCTCCTGATCTCTGCCTTCTGAGTAGCTAGGATCACAGGCTTGAGCCATCATTGCTCTGTTTTCTATACAATCTTATTCAATAAAATCCCATCAGCTGGTTACAAGTGCATGCTGTATAAAAGACTGTCTGAATAAGCACTTTTGTAAGTGTCACAATGTGCCCCCAAGACAACAATAATTGGATAATAATTTTTTTAAAGACTACCTCTTATTATATGAAAATGAAACAATGAGAGCTGTTGAACTGGCTCTACAAAAAGGTGGAGAGGGATAAAAGGAGAAAGATGGGAGGTTATTAATCTAATGAAGATATGCTGTAACCACTTTTGTAAATGTCACAATACATAAAATGCTAGTAAATAAAAAAAAACTTTTGAAAAGAAGACAGCCTGATTCATGTTGCACTGAAAGCTCAAAGTACATATTAGCAATATGTAAAGATATGTTCTCACCTCAAAACATATCAGGCATGGGTCACTCTTGGAGAACAGTACAGAAAGCACAGTGCATTGCGTGTAGAACACTAAAGACATAAGATAGTTTCATCATCAAATGGAATAGCCCATATGTCATGACCTCCATCAGGTATCCAATCATGGAAACAACCCTTTTCAGAAAGCTCACTGGTGCAATCATTTCACCATGAACCCATATAATTCTGGGTACCACAAGTCTGAACTACAGTGTCCTCATCTGAGAATACTTAGCCAGGTATCAAGAGTCAGTAGAAATCATATTGGGAACCTACAGTAAGGGTGGGACTTTTTTATCTTAAAGGGGCCACAAGCAGGTTTCTGGGATGTTTTGTCTATACCTATTCAACCAAAAGTTAGAGATGTATTACTAATGAGAAGCAAGATCTGATTCTCTGGGAAGCTGAAGATACCATTTCAGCTGCTTGTAAATGTTACTGATCCAAAAGGAGACACCATGCATAGATTCATTCAGACAGCGTGCATGCTTTCTACCTGGATGGCAAATGAACACTATATACTGTTCTTCATGTACTGTTGACTGAAGAGCTGGAGTAATACTGGGGCACTTCATAGGGTTGATTAGGAACAGGAGGGATGACCCAAAACCAGGTGGAGATCTTGCCCTCCAGACTGGTCCTGAAGGTATCATATTTGTCAACAGGCCTACAGGGACTGAATCATACAGGCAGCTACACCCTCCAACTGAGGCTCCTCCACCAGCAGACAAGGTTGTCATGGAGGCTGTGAAGAGAAGAGTTCAGGCCTGCTCATAAATAACTGCTACAGTTATGGGTCAGTGGAGAGTTATGAGACCAATACTGTGCCTGTAGAAAGGCCAAGAACCTCTAGTGGGAAGTTTAGTCTACAATCACCCTCTCTCCCAGGACTCCACTGCTTCACTCATCCATCCCCTGCTCTCCTCATTCCATCCTCTCTACTTCACAGCAGATAACAGACTCCAGTGCCACAGATGCTTGCTCGCAACTAATAGCAGCACTGATTGCTGTGTTGTTACACACCAGCAATGAGATGCTGAGAGAGACATCATCTAAACTCAGAATCTACCAACCAAACTCAATGGATCCCACAAAGCTATTCCACGGGAACCCACAGCACACCTACAATAGAGTCCAATGTTACGTCATTCTTTATTCATATACTCAATGCCCGACCCTGGGAATATCATTAACAGGACGACTCCACATTCTTGTAAGTCCTTGTATCAACTCTCTCACAATACCTCACATCTCTAGGCATTTCCATCCACTGCTCACATCCTAGGAGTATCCCTGATGTTCCTGCATGTAATTCAACACCAGGTATCCAGAATACAAAGAAAATAGAATATGATCTAAAATGATCCAAGCGCACTGCCAATCCCCACTGCCACAGGCAGCCTCCCATCCTAGTCTACATGCCTTGCTGCTTTGACTCTGCTCTTGTCTCAACCTCAGCCTTGAAGAACCAGCTATGGATCTGAAACATCCTTGGCCCTACTCCACCTAGGGCGCCATTCATGTCCTCTCTCTAGTCACAGACTTTCTCCCTCCAGTAATTCTCATTCTGCGACTAGCCTGAGTGGTCTTCCTCCTCAGGCCCATTCACAGTAGCTTATGACCAACTGTCCCTAAACAAATACATCCTCCTCTTGAAAGACCCCAGATACACTGAGGCTCACCACAAAATTGGTGAGTCTGAAGACCAACAAAAAGCAAAGATTTTGGCTTCAGCATCACGTTGCTCAGTACACCCAGATATCAGCATCCAAACAGGTACATCGCCCATGGCACCATGACCACCACCCTACCAGACCGTCCTGTCCCCACCCGCTTCAGTGTTCATACCTGCACATCATGTTTACGGTGCCCATCACCCACATCCGGGGGTCCTAGCTTGACCCTCAATTCACCTCCCTTTCCTCAGCATTATGAGACTCCGCTGAGTTTGGATTCCAGGCTCTGAGTTTAGATGTTGTCTGTCTGTCCATCTCGTACTGCAGAACAACACGGAGGTCAGTGCTGCCATCACTGGGAGCGGGCATTAGGGGTAGAGGAGCCTCCCCAACCTCATTTAGCAGCTTTAGAAATGTGGACACCGTGGGCTGGAGGCCTGGCTCAAGTGGTAGCGTCCCTGCCTTGAAAGCGAGAAGCCTGACTTCAAACCCCAAGGACCTCAAAAAAAAAAAAAAAAAATGGGGTATAGGTCAGTGGTAGAGCATTTGATTGCCGAAAGACGCCATTCAGGAGCCCCAAACCAGGTTCTGTCACTCAGATGGGCTAAGGACGATTTGGCAGGGAAACTCGGCACTTACCTGATCCAGATTCCTCGGCGCGGAAGGCGCCATGGTATAACGCCGCTGCAGCTGGGACCCGAGCAAGGCCGTCACCACAGGTGTCCCTCGGACCAGCCGCGGTGTGCTGGGGACAACTAGAGGGACCTTGATCCTGATTCCACGTTCTTCCAGTCAGGAGAGCCACGCAGCGCCAAAATCAGACAGTAGGAGCGCCTTAAGATGAGGCCGGAAGTCCCACCCCAATCTGATGTTGCAAAACCAAAATTACTGTATTCTGAATGCTCACTGGGTCAGCGCTGCTCCGTTTCTCACGGAGCATTATGGGTAACGTAGTACCGACAGTTGCATGGTGGAACCTTGGCATGCTGGTGACCTGCATCCCCTGGAACAAACAGGGGCCCCTTGTGGCACCTGGGGAAAAAGCATCTTCACCTTTCACCCAGTGCTTTAGGTCAGCTTTGGCTGACTCCTTTTCTTTTCTGTTTTTTTTTTTTCTTTTATTATTCATATGTGCATACAAGGCTTGGTTCATTTCTCCCCCCTGCCCCCACCCCCTCCCTTACCACCCACTCCACCCTCTCCCGCTCCCCCCCCTCAATACCCCGCAGAAACTATTTTGCCCTTATCTCTAATTTTGTTGTAGAGAAAGTATAAGCAATAATAGGAAGAAACAAGGGGTTTTGCTGGTTGAGATAAGGATAGCTATACAGGGCATTGACTCACATTGATTTCCTGTGCGTGGGTGTTACCTTCTAGGTTAATTCTTTTTGATCTAACCTTTTCTCTAGTTCCTGGTCCCCTTTTCCTATTGGCCTCAGTTGCTTTAAGGTATCTGCTTTAGTTTCTCTGCATTAAGGGCAACAAATGCTAGCTAGTTTTTTAGGTGTCTTACCTATCCTCACCCCTCCCTTGTGTGCTCTCGCTTTTATCCTGTGCTCATAGTCCAATCCCCTTGTTGTGTTTGCCCTTGATCTAATGTCCACATATGAGGGAGAACATACGATTTTTGGTCTTTTGAGCCAGGCTAACCTCACTCAGAATGATGTTCTCCAATTCCATCCATTTACCAGCGAATGATAACATTTCGTTCTTCTTCATGGCTGCATAAAATTCCATTGTGTATAGATACCACATTTTCTTAATCCATTCGTCAGTGCTGGGGCATCTTGGCTGTTTCCATAACTTGGCTATTGTGAATAGTGCCGCAATAAACATGGATGTGCAGGTGCCTCTGGAGTAACAGTCTTTTGGGTATATCCCCAAGAGTGGTATTGCTGGATCAAATGGTAGATCGATGTCCAGCTTTTTAAGTAGCCTCCAAATTTTTTTCCAGAGTGGTTGTACTAGTCTACATTCCCACCAACAGTGTAAGAGGGTTCCTTTTTCCCTGCATCCTCGCCAACACCTGTTGTTGGTGGTGTTGCTGATGATGGCTATTCTAACAGGGGTGAGGTGGAATCTTAGTGTGGTTTTAATTTGCATTTCCTTTATTGCTAGAGATGGTGAGCATTTTTTCATGTGTTTTCTGGCCATTTGAATTTCTTCTTTTGAGAAAGTTCTGTTTAGTTCACATGCCCATTTCTTTATTGGTTCATTAGTTTTGGGAGAATTTAGTTTTTTAAGTTCCCTGTATATTCTGGTTATCAGTCCTTTGTCTGATGTATAATTGGCAAATATTTTCTCCCACTCTGTGGGTGTTCTCTTCAGTTTAGAGACCATTTCTTTTGATGAACAGAAGCTTTTTAGTTTTTTGAGGTCCCATTTATCTATGCTATCTCTTAGTTGCTGTGCTGCTGGGGTTTCATTGAGAAAGTTCTTACCTATACCTACTAACTCCAGAGTATTTCCTACTCTTTCTTGTATCAACTTAAGAGTTTGGGGTCTGATATTAAGATCCTTGATCCATTTTGAGTTAATCTTGGTATAGGGTGATATACATGGATCTAGTTTCAGTTTTTTGCAGACTGCTAACCAGTTTTCCCAGCAGTTTTTGTTGAAGAGGCTGCTATTTCTCCATCGTATATTTTAGCAAGCCTCAGCAAATATAAGAAAATAGAAATAATACCATGCATACTATCTGACCACAATGCAGTAAAAGTAGAACTCAACAACAAAAGTAAAGACAAAAAACATGCAAACAGCTGGAAACTAAATAACTCATTACTTAATGAAGAATGGATCATCGATGCAATAAAAGAGGAAATTAAAAAGTTCCTAGAAGTCAATGAAAATGAAAACACAACCTACCGGAACCTATGGGACACAGCTAAGGCAGTCTTGAGAGGAAAGTTTATAGCCATGAGTGCATATATTAAAAAGATTGAAAGATCCCAAATCAATGACCTAATGATACATCTCAAACTCCTAGAAAAACAAGAACAAGCAAATCCCAAAACAAATAGAAGGAGAGAAATAATAAAAATAAGAGCTGAAATCAATGAAATAGAAACCAAAAAAACCATACAAAGAATTAATGAAACAAAAAGTTGGTTCTTTGAAAAAATAAACAAGATCGATAGACCCCTGGCAAGCCTGACTAAAATGAGGAGAGAAAAAACCCAAATTAGTAGAATCAGGAATGCAAAAGGGGAGATAACAACAAACACCATGGAAGTCCAGGAAATCATCAGAGACTACTTTGAGAACCTATATTCAAATAAATTTGAAAATCTTAAAGAAATGGACAGATTTCTAGATACATATGATCATCCAAAACTGAACCAAGAGGAAATTAATCACCTGAATAGACCTATAACACAAAATGAAGTTGAAGAAGCAATCAAGAGTCTCCCCAAAAAGAAAAGTCCAGGACCTGATGGATTCTCTGCTGAATTCTATCAGACCTTTAAAGAAGAACTGATACCAACCCTCCTTAAACTGTTCCATGAAATAGAAAGGGAAGGAAAACTGCCAAACACATTTTATGAAGCCAGTATTACACTTATCCCAAAACCAGGCAAAGACACCTCCAAAAAGGAGAACTATAGGCCAATCTCCTTAATGAACATTGATGCAAAAATCCTCAACAAAATAATGGCAAATCGAATTCAGCAACACATCAAAAAGATTATTCACCACGACCAGGTAGGCTTCATCCCAGGGATGCAGGGGTGGTTCAACATACGAAAATCAATAAACGTAATAAACCACATTAACAGAAGCAAAGACAAAAACCACTTGATCATCTCAATAGATGCAGAAAAAGCCTTTGATAAGATCCAACATCATTTCATGATAAAAGCTCTAAGAAAACTAGGAATAGAAGGAAAGTTCCTCAACATTATAAAAGCTATATATGACAAACCTACAGCCAGCATTATACTTAACGGAGAAAAATTAAAACCATTCCCTCTAAAATCAGGAACCAGACAAGGATGCCCACTATCTCCACTCCTATTCAACATAGTACTGGAATTCCTAGCCAGAGCAATTAGGCAAGAAGAAGGAATAAAAGGAATACAAATAGGTAAAGAAACTGTCAAAATATCCCTATTTGCAGACGACATGATCCTATACCTTAAAGACCCAAAAAACTCTACTCAGAAGCTTCTAGACATCATCAATAGCTATAGCAAGGTAGCAGAATACAAAATCAACATAGAAAAATCATTAGCATTTCTATACACTAACAATGAGCAAACGGAAAAAGAATGTATGAAAACAATTCCATTTACAATAGCCTCAAAAAAAATCAAATACCTAGGTGTAAACCTAACAAAAGATGTGAAAGACCTCTACAAGGAAAACTATACACTTCTGAAGAAAGAGATTGAGGAAGACTATAGAAAGTGGAGAGATCTCCCATGCTCATGGATTGGTAGAATCAACATAGTAAAAATGTCGATACTCCCCAAAGTAATCTACATGTTTAATGCAATTCCCATCAAAATTCCAATGACATTCATTAAAGAGATTGAAAAATCTACTGTGAAATTTATATGGAAACACAAGAGGCCACGAATAGCCAAGGCAATACTCACTCAAAAGAACAATGCAGGAGGTATCACAATACCTGACTTCAAACTATATTACAAAGCAATAACAATAAAAACAGCATGGTACTGGCACAAAAACAGACATGAAGACCAGTGGAACAGAATAGAGGATCCAGATATGAAGCCACACAACTATGAGCAACTTATCCTTTTCTTTTCTAAATCCCTCCTTACGCGGCTGCTTGACGACTACAAGGTTTTCTGTTCCTGCATCGCACTGTCCATAAGAAAAGCGCTGCCAGAGCCCCTTTGTAGGAGGGCTGGTGGCGCCGGGCGGTAGCTCCTGGAGGTCCCACCAGACCTGGGTTTGTGGAAGGGACTGAACCCTGAGCAAGTCGTGGGATTCATATCTGAAGCCCAAGCAAAGCACCAAGCATGAAGCCTGTGTTTATCTCCTGAGATGGGCATTTGGCCTCTGGGGCAAAGCTGGAAACAGCCTTAGGGACTCAACTCTGAGCCCAGTTCCCTGGCTTGTGGTCCAAAAGCCACAATCCTTCCAAGGTAATCAAACGCTGCTCCCCTTCCCCATCCTTCTTGGCCCTGACTTTTTCTTTCCTAACTGTCCTCTTAGAGGTACTGCCTTGGATCGCACATGGCTTCTCATACTTCAAACACATTTGTCTGAACTCCATTCAAAGATTCTTGGACTACTCAGAGAAAGGATTCAAGGACTGACAGAGAGGAAACTCAAACAGGAGAAGATTAGTGAGAAGCAAAGGAAAAGTTCACCTTTCAAATGGGATGGGTCAAGAAACAGCGCTGTTTCTCCCAAGACCTCAAGTTTTATTGGGTTCTGTGGATATAGGGTTGCTCAGTCGAGAAAGACCGGGTTATGTATCATTGACATCTTGAAACACGGTTATGCATCAACTCCTCCTGAAACAGATGGCAGGGAGCCACCTCTACTGAGGACACTGAGCAGAAATTAAGCTGCCTAGAGCATTGTTAAATATTGTTAAAGTAAGTTGTTGATAAGCCTTATTCAACCATCTTTTTTGAGATTTTTTTTCCTTGAAGAAGTTTAAGTGTAGGGATTTGTGGGATTTAATTCACTGAAAGCTGCTAGGCCCTTCTCTAAGTCCCTGGATGTCTTGAGCACAGAACTGCCAGCCAGGCAGCTGGACTGCTCTCATGCCAACACCCAAAGCATAAGTCCAACTCCAGAAGGTCTTGCCCCAGCAAGGAGCTTTTATCAGACTTCTGCTCAACAGAAAACCAAATGCCACAACTGCCACTTCTACCAGTAAAAGACCTGTGATTGGGACAAATGTTAGGAAAACGCCACACACCGCACACAAAGGAGGCTCACGAGAGGTATCTCATGTCCAAAAGTTTAATAAGCAGGCTGGCTGGTGAGAGAAAATGGTGCAGCAGCTTCTCTCGGCGGGTCTGGCCTTAAGTAGCATTTGGAAGAAAGCAAGGGCAAGGGACGGACAAAGAGAAGTGGTGGGAGATAAGGGACAGTGGGCTTTGATCTTCAAGGGATGAGACCAGCTGTGGCTTAGGCTGCAGAAGGGGCAGTTCTTATTAACAAACACAATCCTTCATTAGCATAACAGAGTGTACTGTGACTGGTGCAAAAATGACAAGACTGTTGTGATTGGTAAAGATACCTTTATACCCTCCCCCTTTTAACTGTATAAGCAGACTGCTCAGCTCACTTTGAGAACAGGTGGGTAGTACCCACCTTCCTCCACCCCACGATATTCTCTCTCTCTATTGACTTGCCACCTTTGCTAGAGAGAGAGAGAGAGAGAGAGAGAGAGAAGGGAGAATTGTCTTTCACAAACCAAGGCAGGTGGAGATGACTGTGAATTACAATGAGTTTTACATTGATGTACATCATAACCCCTGTGGGCTGTATAGTAGTAGAGAACACATTCACTGTGTACGTGGAGCTTCTGGTTACCCTGTGAGGCACTCATTTTGTGTCAAGTTTGGACATCCTGCCAGAGAAGGGCCTGTGGTGTGGAGCGTTCCATAGTATAAAGTTCTCTGCTTCCAGTAGAGGAGTTACCATACAGGTGACATGCATCTCATTTTCTTTTGCCTCTTGTCTAGTCTGTGGTCCCATCTCTTATTTTTCTCTTGCCTAGGAAAACTGATGTTCTGGCCTTATAGGTTTCCATAAACTTACCAAGATGACTGGGTTTTGTGAGTTCTATGTCATCCCAAACCCTACAACAATTCTTCTGCAACATGTATTACCACCTGAAAGTTTTTGGTCTCACCTGAGAAAGAAATTATTGAGAATGGTCACACAGGAGTTTTAAGCAGGATCAGGTTTATTAATGCAAAGTAAAAGCATCGTGACTCCCTTCATTAATTTCATTTGTGCAGATATAAGTCCTTTTCAACCTCCAACCTATCATTCTCAGCCATCAGATTTAGGTAATATTCTGAGCTGCCAGGTACCCTTCCTTACTTCTATAACAATTATGTTTCCATACATGCATATAAAGTAATTCGACCATTTCATCTTTCTATTACCCTCTCTTATATCCATTCCTCTTCTACATTACTAATAGTTCTCTTTTTGGAGATAGTAAGATTTTAAGAGAGAAAGAGAGAGAGTGTGTTTGGATATTGTACCCTGGACCTTACACCTGCATGGCAAATACTCTACCACTGAGCCACACTGTCACCCCTTTTCTCTTCCTTTCCTTTCTTTTCTTTTTTAACTTCAAGACAAGGTCTTGTTGATTTGCTGAGGCTGCACTACAACTCACTATGGAATCCATGCCAGCATCAAACTGTTGATCTTCAGTTTCCTAAGCAGCTTGAGCCACCCTGCCAATCCTCTCTTCATTTTCTTGACTGTTCTTTCTTTTGCTGTGCAGAATCTTTTTAATTTAATATAAATCCATTTGTCAGATCTACTGAAGAGTAGTTGTTGCCTATTGCCTATGTGGTGAAGGTTTTCGTATAGTTTCTTCTGGTAGTTTTAAATCTTCAGGTCTAAGAACATTAAGTTCTTTGAACCATTTTTAATTGACTTTTGTACAGGGCAAGAGAAAGTGATCTCGTTTCAGTCTTCTGTATGTGGATTTCCAGTTTTCCCAGCATCACTTGTTGAGGAGGCTGCCCTTTTCCCAATGTGTGTTTTTGGTACTTTTGTGAAGAATCAGATAGCTGCAGCCATGTAGACTTATTTCTGGAACTTTTATTCTGCTCCATTGTTCTACATGTCTGTTTTACACCAGCACCATTGTGTTTTCCTCACTGTGGTTCTTGAAGTCAAGTATTGTGATATCTCCAGAACAGCTCTTTTTACTCAGGATTGCTTTGGCTATTTTGAGACTTGCATGCTTTTTGTTTTTGTTCAATGTAATCAGAACTTAGCAGACTTTATGAGATGGTGGGTGAATAGACTTTCAGCTGCTGACTTGTTTAAACTCTCAGGTTTTGTTTTATTTTGCTTTGTTTTCTCATTTACTTCTTCCCCAGCCCATGGCAAACACCATTGCAATTCTACTTTCAGTTTCTATTAATTCAGTGTAAGTAAAGTCCACATTAGAGAGATCAGTGATACTTTTTATCCTTTTGTGTCTGGCTTTATTCAGTTGGCATCATTCCCTCAAGATTTATCTATGTAGCAAATGGCATGATTGCTTTCTTTTCGTGGCTAAATAATGACAGTGTCTTCTTTACTGCCAAGATACCTGGGTTGTTTCTGTGTTGTGACTATTATGAGTCGTGCTGCAATGAACACAGGAGTGCAGATAATTTTCCATGCACTGATTTCACTTCCTTCATACAGATACATACCTGTGGAATTGCTGGAAAATGGGGCAATTCAATTGTTTATCTTTTGGGGAACTATGTTACTGTTTTCCTCAAAACTGCAACAAGTTGTATTTCCATCAACAGAGTGCAAGGGTACCCTTTTATTCACATCTCCACAAAAGTTGTAATCCTTACTCTTTTTTTTATAATAGCCACACTAACATGTGAGGTGACATCTCCTTGTGGCTTTTGTTTCTGTTTTGCTGATGATTAGTGAAATCAGGGAAATTTTAAGGTGACTTTTGGTTATTTCTATGTGTTCATTTTAAAAATTGTGTTCTTTGTTTTTGCTATTGAGCTGTCTAAATTCATATACATTTTTGATATCAATATTAGATCAGATATATAATTTGAAAGTAGTTTCTCCTATTCTAAATGTACCTTTCATTTAATTTGGTTTTCCTCTTTTACAGCCACCAACAATTTCTATAAGTAGATTCAGAAGGTACATGATAATGATATTGGCTTCTTCTCATAGCATAAGGTTCATCTGTGTATATAACCATGTTTTCTGTTCCATCATCCAGAGAAAAAATAAATGATTTTAAGAAACTAATATTATAGATTTCATTGTGAGGTCTTTCACTGCTTTGATTATGTTTTTTCCCTAGGTATTTTAGGCTATTGTGAGTGAGATTGTTTCCTGAGTCCTTTCTAAGCATCTTCACTATTGATATATTAAAAAGCTACTGATTTTCCTTTGTTTATGTTGTAATCTGATACTTTACTAAAGTGTTTACCAGTTCTGTGAATTTTCTGGTGGAGTTTTCAGAGACTTTTAAGTATAGGATCATATTATCTGCAAATAAGGACATTTTGATTTCTTCCTTTCCTCTAGGAATCCCTTTTATTTCTTTCTCTTGCCTTCTTGCTCAGAGAATTCAAGTGGTATATTGAATAGGAATGGAGAGAGTAAACACCCTTGTTTTGTTCCTGATTTTAACAGGAATGATCTCTGTTTTTCCCTACTTGGCATAATGTTTGATATAAGTTTATCATACATAGACTTCATTATGTTGAGGTATGATCCTTCTATTCTTCAGGGCTTTTCTCAAAGGGATATGGAATTTTATCAAGGCTTTCTACATCTAATAAGATGATTACATGGTTTTTGTCCATATTCTATTTATATGCTGTATTACATTTGATTTGCATGTGTTGAACCATTCTTGCATCCCTGGAATAAAGCTAACGTGATTGTGATGTATGATCTTTTTAATTTATTATTGATTCCATTTGCAAGTATTTTAATTAAAGATTTCTGTGTGAGCATTCGTCAGGAAAATCGGTCAATAGTTTTTTTTTTTTGTTTATTGTTGTACCCTTATCTGATTTTGGTGTCAGCAGTAACACTGGTTTCACAGAATGAGTTTGGAAATTTTCCTTCCCTTTCAATTTTATGGAACAGCTTGTAGAGCATTGGTGTACTTTTTTGAAGGTCTATGAAATGTTAGGCTTGAATCCATCCAGTCCAGGACTTTCCTTTTTGGGTGATTCTTTATCACTGCTTCAATCTTATTGCTTGTTGTAAGTCTATTTAGATTGTTTCTATTCTGTTGTTTCAAAGATGACTCTTAAAATATAAATTTCATGTGACTTTAGCTTGTCATGAAATGTTATTTTTCTTTAGATTTTTTTCAATCATTTAAATACTTAGGGGAGGGGACAAGGGTATCATTACCAATCACATCACTCCCTTCAATTTTGCAACATTGCCCTAGTGTGCTATTCAAATGAAGAATTGTGTTTCTACTAATCACAACTCTTTTATGGGTGGAAATGTCTTGCCTGATGGAAGTGGCTGATGTAACAGCTGGTGTTCTGTTGACCTGAAGTTTGGTTAACAACTCATTTGTCCAACATCTCAACTTATTTCAAGGAAAAAGGACTTTGAAAAGGTTGCTTATAAAAAGGCTTATCAACAAAAATACTTTAACATTATTTACAGTATTCTAGCAATTCTTAACTTCTGCTTCACTCTTTCAGGTATAGGTGTGCACCTACCATCTGTATTAGAAGGAGTTGATGATTGAAAACCCTGTTTCAGGGTGATTACACAGTTTCCCCAGATTGACCAACCACACAAAAACAGAACCCAGTGAAAACCTGAGGTCTTAGTGAAACCAGAGTTTTGGACTAAAGGCCCAAACTACTGAGATTCCATGTGCCAGGTCCAGCCATCTCCCCTTAAATGCCGAATATAGGGGCATGGTCAAGGCAGAGGAAGATTTATTACACAGATCAGGACATGCTATGGAAACAGGCAAAGTAAACAGTCAGCTAGTCTTCAGCCATTTTTAGGGCACAGACATGATTATAGATTTAAGTATACAAAAGTGGGGTTAGGGGACAAACGTATGCCAAGTTAAAACAGTCCCAATCACAATTGTGTTCTGATTGAACATTATCTCAATTCAAGGGTTCCCAGAGGGGTTCCAGAGAAGATGCTATCCTGTCATCACTTGAGGGGAGCAATCTGCTTTTCATTAGATGGTAACACATAGTCCACGGGGCAGCCTGGTCATTACAGTTAATTGTCCTCATTTGGAGGGGTGGTCTGTCCTGCAAGTCTTTGCTGTTCCTTATGGGAAATTTCAGTCCCTTGTCATGAAGATGTTATCAGTTCTGTCCTTTCTGAAAGTGACTACATTCAGAGAATGGCTTAGAGCAAAGACAGATACAAAATGGAGGCAGGGATGCCAAGTTACTTCTAGTTTTAGTGAATTTGTGGACTCAAGTAAGGATTTAGTGCTTTTAGCAAAAGAAGTTTAAGCACCTCTTATATAAACCCACACAACTGTTCTGTTTCTTGAGCCTGTAGGCCCCCTCATCTGAAGGGTGTACTTTCCCTTTGCTTTGAACTAATAAACCTTCTCCTATTTAAGTATCCTCTCTGCCCACCCTTGGATTATTTCTCAGAAGAAACTAAGAATCTTTGAATGGTGTAACAGCGAGATGTGTTAGAAGTTTGGGGAGACATATGCAATCCAAGATGGTACCTCTGAGAGGACAGTAAGGAAGGGGAAATTCAGGACCATGAAGAATGGGTGAGGGTAACAGTGTTTGATTACTTTGGAAGGACTGTGGGATCTGGAGCACAAGGCAGGAACCGTGGGTCAGAGATGAGTCCCTATTGCTGTCTTGAGATTTGCCCCAGAGCCCCAAGATCAGGAAGTAAACATGGGCTTCCTACATGATGCTCTGGCCCACCCTGAGCCTCAGAGACTCAGTCCCACCCTGAGTCTCAGAGACTCAGTCCCAGGGATGGCTCAAGGTTCAATCCTTTCTGCAGACACAGGCCTGATTGGGACATCCAGGAGCTACTGCCTTGGGAGCCAATCAGCCTGTCTCCTGCAGAGGTGTCCCTGGCAGCCCTTCTTCTGTGGACCCAGTGAACTGCAGGGTTGAATAAAGTTGGAGTCTTCCTAGAGACCAAGTAAGGAGAGATTTAGAAAAGAACATGTGTTGGCCAAGGCTGACTTGAAGCGCTAGGAGAAAGCTGAAGATACCATTTCCCAGTGTGCCACCAGGGGCCTCTTCTCTTTTGTTCCAGGGGATGCAGGTCTACATGGCCCAGGTGGGCGGTCATGGAACTATTAGAACTAAAGATGCCTAGCCAATGAACATTCAGAGCAAAGCCTTTTCCGGGTCTGTGGCTTCCGATTGGGGTGGGATTTCCGGCCTCATCCTGTGGCGCCATTGTGTCTGATCTTGCTGCTCTGCCGGTTTTCTGACTGGAGGAAAGGGGAATCAGGATCAAAATTAGGAGGTTGGGAAATAAGGACCTAGTGGGATTGGGTTGTCCACAGCACAGTATGCCTTTTCTGAGGTACATTTGTGGTGATGTGAGAAAATAAGTCTTTTCTGTCAATGTGTGTGTTGCTGTTTTGAGTGCCTGCATTTCTGGCTTCTTTGTCTGGATTCCAGTTGAGCACCTTCTGCCCACCAGAATTGTCCACTACACTGTGTATCTTAACACCTCCCCCAAGTAGGCATAGAATTTCAGCTGGTCTGGAAGAGTGTGAACTTTTGATCTGGACCAATCCAGGCAGGTCAAAGAAGCAGGCTATTCATGCCAGGGATATAAAGGGGAATGAACTGCCTTCCTTCCTTTGTGCTGGTTTTGCCCATGTGCAGGCTGGTACCCTTCTTGCCAAAAGTAAGTTTTGCATTGCTGAGACAATTCTTTGTTCCTGCGTTTTTAATTGGAATATTCATTTGTAACAAAGTTGGTGCATTGGCTGGGAATCCTGACTTCCATCAGGAAGAAGTGATTGAGGTCCTGTCCTCTGTGGGAGACTTGCCCCTCTGCCTTGTTGCAGAGCCCCTGAGGTGTCTGGCGACTGACACCCCTGGACAGGGGACTCATATCCAGGTCTGCATTTTCTTCGCAATGCAGGGGGGGATGGCCCACCTACCACAGTAGTCAAGCAATCCTATGCATAGGTCAAGGTAAAAACACAAAGTATTCCTTCGTGACTGGGTGGGGAGGGTCTTGGAGGTTGTGTGAGAGTGAATGAGACATCTTTAAGACACGAAGTGAGTGCACAGTTCTGATTTGCAGTTTCTTAGTTAATCAGGTGGCTACATACACCTTTCTTGCCCAACACATGATTCTAGTCAGGGATTTGTACCAACTGGCCTATTGCTATGTAGTACCATCTATTGGATATTGTCCCATGAGGGAATCAGTCAGAGATGAATGAAGTGCTTTGGGTACAGTGTGAAATACCTCCTGGAAATTAGGCAGAGTGAACAGCTACCAGGTTTTTTCACCACCCAGATAGTCCGGATGGGAAACAACAGCAGTAAAAAGAGCTCTGGGGAAAATGGATCCAGAAATAAAATCCTTTCTGACAGCCCCTTTGATGCATGGATGACACTTGCAGGAAATTCAGGTGCTCAGGGTTCTTGAGCCTACTCTGAGAATGAAAGCACAGACAGACTCTAACAGCAGAGGTCGGAAAGATTTTATTTATAGAGAATTTAGTTGGAGAAAAGAAAAGAGAAAGACTGCATATTGGGGAATGCAAGGGGGACCCGGAAACTGGTGATCCTGTGGGCCAGGGTGGAGAGTGGGCTTTATAGCCTGTTTTTGCATTGCCTGATGGCAGAGATGCCTTTCAAATGCAAACAGGCATTTCCTAGGGAGGAGAAGTGTCTCCTTGACCTCCTGCAGTCTGTCCTTCAAGTCCCCCCCCCCCCCCCGTTTTGCTGACTGCCCTAACTGCTGTTAGGGATAGGGACAACAAGTCTGTTCAGTAACTGCTTGCTGCTTACGGGGGGGGGGGGGGGGGGGATGATGAAGGGGCCCTGCAGCATCAGGGCTGACCATGAGAGGGGTTGTCAAGGGAACCGCAGTAGTAGGTCATTTTCATCTCCACCAGAGGCATTTGTAATTTGATGGATTCTAGCCGACAAGAAACAAACTACACAAGTAAATTTAAAATGCAAGGCCCAAACATAAGCAAGAGAATAATGGCAACTATAGGCCCCAGAAAGGGTAGGAACCAAGTCCTGGAGGGAAGCCAGGATTTTATTTGTTCCCATACCTGAGTAGAAACCTGAGTTTCAAGAGATTGCTCCCAGAGCCATTTAGCCTGTTGGAGAATGTAATCTGCACGTTCCTCTACAATGCCTGAAGTGTTTATATATGTGCAACAGGAGGTATTGGCGATGGCACATACCCCTCCTTGTTTGGCCAAAAGAAAATCCAGGGCCAGGCGGTGGTCCATGACCACACAGGCAAGGGATGACAAAGACCTTTGCATGTCCTTAATGGCTAGGCCTACCTGGTCTGAGGGGTCCTCTACCACCTTGGTTAGGTTTTGTACAATTACATGATTGGCAATTACCCCATAGCTGATTCCAGCAAGAGCTGCAACTAAGGCTGTTATCCCTAAAACTATTAAAGTAACCTCCCTTATTTCTATAGGAAGCTGTTCCTATTGTAGTTAGTATTTCTCTTTTCTTCCAAATGGCTGCATGAGCATGCAGGATTAGGAAGGCATACTTAGAATCTGTATAGATGTTGACTCTCTGTTCTTTTGACAGTCTTAGGGCTTCTGTTAGGGCCACTAATTCTGCCAATTGAGCACTTGAGGAAGAGGACCTGATTTGAGGATGCTAAATTCTGTCACAACTGCAAACCCTGCATGTCTGACACCATTCTTGACAAAGGAACTGCCATCAGTGTATAATTCTAGATCTGGGTTTTTTAAGTCAGGTCAGGCAGCATAATTTTCCATAAGTACCTCCTCACATGAGTGTTCAGGATTTCCCTCTAACTCTGGTAGAACTCTGGCAGGATTTAGGCTCTGACAGGTCCTTAAAGTTATTTCTGTCCCTCCCAGGAGCTAGGCCTGGTATTTAAGTAGACAGCTGTCAGATAGCCAAAGTTCTCCTTTTGAGTTTAAAACTCCCCCTAGGTCATGTGGGGTATAAACCATTAGGGGACAGTTTAGGATAAGTTTCTGAGCTTCAGGCACTAGAAGGCTTACTGTGGCCATTGCTCTAAGGCATCCTGGCCATCCTTTGGCTACCTGATCTAACTTTTTGCTTAAGTAGCCTACTGGCTGGGGAGTGATGCCTCAGAGCTGAGTCACCACACCCAAGGCCAGTCCTCCTTTTTCATAGACATAAAATTGAAATTTGTCTTCTACAGAGAGACCCAGGGTGGGAGCTTTCATAAGGTCCTTTTTTAACTGGTGGAATATATTTTCTGACTTGTCATCCCATTCAATAAAGGCTGGGTATCTCTCTGTGCTTCCTTAAGGATTTGATGATATAAGGGCCTGGCTAGGTCTGCATATCCTAGGATCCAAATTCTACAGTATCCTGTGACCCCCCAAAAGGCCCTCAATTGTTTTAGAGTTTTAGGTAGAGGAATCATCAGGATTGGATGGATTCTGTCTTCACCTACAGACCTCATTTTTTTCTCCAGGACAAGACCTAAATATGTAACCCTAGACTGACACAATTGGGCTTTTTCTTTAGAGATTTTTATAACCTCTATCTGCTAAGAAGTTTAGTAAGGACTCAGTGGCTCTTGAAATGACAGGTTCATTTGTTCCACAGAGCAGGAGGTCATCTACATATTGTAGCAGAGTAGCCTGTAGATATTGCCATTCTGCCAAGTCTTGGGTTAGAGCTAACTCAAAGAGTTGGGGGCTGTCTCTGAATCCCTGGGGGAGGACAGTCCACGTGACCTGTCCAGACTTTCTTGTGGGGTACTCAAAGGCAAAGATAGGTTGACTTTTAGGGTGTAAGGGAATGCAAAAGAAGGCATCTTTTAAATCCAGGACAGAGTAGTAAGTAGTACCTGGAGGTATTTGGGCTAAAAGTGTATAGGGATTTGGAACTACAGGGTGGAAAGGCACTAGTGCTTCATTGATCAGGCAGAGATCCTGGACTAGCCTCCATTTGTTAGGTCCCTTCCTGACACCAAGAACAGGAGTATTCCATGGGCTGGAGCATTCTATTAGCAGTCCCTGTCTCTTTAAGTCTTTGATTATGGTAATTAGCCCCTCCTTAACTTCTGGCTTTAAAGGATATTGTTTTTGATGGGGAAACCAGGAGGGGTCCTTGAGATGAATTAGGACTGGGACAGCTGTTCATGCCCATCCACAGTGTGTCCATCCATCCACACTGTGGGGTACACTTGTTCCTCTACTAGGGGCAAGCAAAAGTACTCTCCTGGGGGTAAAAGTAGCTGTACCCCCAATTTATATAGAAAGTCTCACCCTAGCAGAGGAGTAGGGGTTTCTGGGACAATTAAAAAGGAGTGACAGAAATGGAAATCTCCCCAGGAGTAGGCTAAAGGTTGAGTGAAATAATGCTCTAGAGGCTGGCCTGATATGCCTCAAACAGTAATTTTCTTGGAGAACTTGGGTCTGGGAGAGAAAGGAATAGCTGAGATGCTGGCTCCAGTCTTGATAAGGAGGCTGACCTTGTGCTTTTCAATCATAAGTAAAACCCAGGGCTCCCTGCTTTTATTGTGGTCACAGGAGCCTGTATGGGAGGCCCCAGAACCCATCATCGGGTGGGAGGTTCTGGCCTCGGTTCCGCTGAGAACCGGGGACAGTGTGCCTTCCAACGTTTTCCCTGACAACTGGGGCAGGGTCCGGGAGGTAGCTTTCTCTGGGGACACTCCCTCCTAAAATGGCCTTCCTGTCCACATTGAAAGCATGTCCTCAGTTTGACTTTGCCCCGGGGGAGACTCTGAGTGCTACAATCAGAGCCTCCTGCCACTTATCCTTTCTCTTTTCCTTTTCTGGGTCCTTCCTTTCTTTTTCTAAGTCCCTGTTATAATATACAGACATGGCTACACGGACCAATTGGTCCAGATCTCTGCTCCCTTCAGCCACCAATTTCTGAAGATTTTACGGATATCTGATGCTGACTGTGTTAGAAATTTATCTTTTAGGATGATTTCCTCTTCCTGTGACTCTGGTATAATGTTGGTATACCTTTGTAAAGCATCCTTAAGTCTTTGTAGGAAATCTGCTGGGCTTTCTAAGGGTCCTTGCTGTACAGCTGTAACTTGGGAGTAATTACGAGGTTTTACCTTGCCTCTCCTTAGACCCTCAAGAATGCAGTGGATGAAATGATTATGAATGCATTCATCCTTGTCATTTTCAGGGTCCCATTTAGGATCATACTTTGGCACTGCCTGATCTCCTGTTGGAATTGGAAATTGAGGTTCCCTTTTAGGTATCCAATGCCTTTGTCTTTCTTCTCCCTCCCCCTCCTCCTCCTATGAGGACCCAGTCTGAGACATGCCTGTAGGGCTGCTTTTATCTAAGTGATAATTGTCTCCAGCTGTGACTGCCTGCTCTAGAAACTACTGTTTCTCCAGAGAAGTGAGGGTCTGAGAAGCCTTACATCTTTCCAGCTCAGTTCCAAGTTTTGGCTGACTTCTCTAAATGCCTGGATGTACTGATCTGGATTTTCTGTGTAATTTCCTAAATCCTTTTTTATTTCCTTAAGTTCACTCACTCTAAAAGGAACATGAGCCCTATCCACTCCGGGAATTACCTGGAGGGGGTAGAGACCTGTGGATGACGTCTAGTGTGTGAGTTAGCTGGGTAACGGGGAAGTGGGGGAGCTGATGGGTTTTTTGGTTCAAGGCAGTTTGGGGGCTTTTTGCAAAAGGTTACCATCATCTGGGTATCTAGCCTGCATTTATTTAGCCATTCTGGGTGGTCTCTTAGGAAAAAGAACAATTGAACATATGGAGCTTCAGTCCACTTTCTCTCCTATTACAGGACATGTCTAATTGAAGAATGGTATTATAATTAATGCTCCCTCCTTCTGGCCATCTTTCCTCATCTCCCAGAGGACACTGTGGCCAAGCCTGGGTGCAGTAAAACTTGAGTTGCTTTTGCTGAAGACTTTCTGGATCAAGATCTTTCCAATGTTTTAATAAGCAGGCAAGGGGGGACCCTTCTTGGATCCCTGAGGCTTGATTCCCCTTCTAAAAAAGGGAAACAAGGGAAAATTGGTCACCTTAACGGAGGTTTCTCCTTTTATCTAGGAGTCCCCAGATGAGGAGAAACTCTAGTGGGAGAGGGCATCCTGCTCTCCCTTGCTCCTTCCACTGCTGCTTGTGGGTAAAGCTGTGGAGGATTTACAGATACCTCAGTTGCACCCACCCCCCTGAGATGATCTTTGACCAATCTCTCATCTATTTTGACTTGCCTGTTTGCCCTGCGACCCAGGTAGGCCTAGTTCTCCTCTACCAGCTGAATGCTTGTAATTTAAAAAATAACTCTATCAAAGTAACCAAGAGGGCTTGCATGGCCAGAAGGAGGACCCCTGTAGAGGCATGGATGGGGACTCCTGATGAAGTAGACTTTTGTCCCCTATATATTCTGTGAGGCATATATGCTTTTTATGAAGAGAGAGAGAGAGCAAGAGCATCTGGAGGCTTTTGCTCCACTAAGGGGCAAAAAAATGGAGACCTGAGGTTTTTGCCTTTTAACTTTTTTTTTTTTCTTTCCCTGAGGGCAGGCTGCAGAACCTGTTTAACCAGTTAACCTGATGCTTGACAAAGACTGTTAAGCCTAAATTGGAGACTATGACTTTCTGGTGCCTGTAGGGATTTTTCCCAAACTCCCTGAAGAAAGAAACTCACTGCTATTTAGAGCAAAGGGGAGAGGGGGACACTCATCCTGAACTGCCTGGGAAATGGGAAGGAGAGGTTGAGGGTTAGGGGAAAAGAGAGTTTCCAGGCTCAACACATGAGGGATTATTGATCATCCCTGCTGTCCAGGTCGATCCTGCCCAAAGGCAGTACTGGAGCACTGGAAGCAAGAGGTAACTTCCACTCTTGGACCATGGAAACCATGAAGGAAATGTAAGAGATCTGACTAACTTCCACTCTTGGGCCATGGAAACCATGAAGGAAGTGTAAGAGATCTGATTGTCTGTTTGCAGCGGACATGGCTGGAGGGGTCCAAGACTTAGCCACCAAGGCAGGTCAGGAAGTTACATCTCCAGCCTTTGGGAGACTCCTGGGAGTGCCCTGGCTGGAACACCTTTTGTAGCTTGAAGACAAACTTTCCTTTCCACTGGCTGTTTTCAGACCTCCCTTTAAGCTGGTCAGATCTTGAAAGAGGGAGTTAGTGTTTAAGGAGAGGAAAAAAAGAAACAGCCTCAGTGCACTGAAGTCGAAGTCCACCCATGTAGCATTGGCAGTGTGGCATAATCCCCCACCCGGTATCCAAGTTTCCTCAGATTGCCTCTCGGATAGCTGTAGTGGGCTCAGAGCTTTTCCTCAGTTTCCCAAAGGAGAAACCATCCTTAACAAGACAGAGCAAGAAGGAGAAAAGGTCGACCTGAGAGTTCCACTGTAGCTAGGCCATGGTTGGGAGTTTATCCTGGAAAATAGACTCCACCAGAGTGCCAGATGCTCACGGTTACATTCCTAGACAGTTTTTCCCAGTTTGGCACAACCTATACCAACCTCAGGTGATGGCTGGTCCCTTTGTGCATCACCAAATATGATGCACAGATGACACACGCAGGAATTTCAGGTGCTCAAGGTTCTTGAGCCTGCTCTGAGAATGAAAGCACAGACAGACTCTAACAGCAGAGGTCAGAGAGATTTTATTTGTAGAGAATTTAGTTGGAGAAAAGAGAAGAGAAAGACTGCATATTGGGGAATGCAGGGGGACCCAGAAACCAGTGATCCCATGGGCCAGGGTGGGGAGTGGGGTTTTATAGCCTTTTTGCATTGCCTGATGGCAGAGATGCCTTTCAGATGCAAACAGACATTTCCTAGGGAGGAGAAGTGTCTCCTTGACCTCCTGTGGTCTGTCCTTCACCTTAGGGCAAATGTTAAGATACTTGTTCAATAACCCAAGGACCAAAGGCAAAAAGAAGCAACAGATGATTTAATATTGCTGTTTTATTTGGACTCAGGGACCCATCCCCAAGCCAGCAGTTTTCTGGCCAAAATTTGGGTCAGATGAGGACTGGGTCAGACAATTACTGATTGAATATGTTAATGATAAGAGCCCAGGGAGCCAAGAAGAAATTGAATATGCTGTCTGTTGGATACAGGGACCTATACCCCTAATCCCTCTAAAATCAGGGAAAGATGATAAAACTAAAAACCAAACAGAGTCAAAGTCTGCCCATGTGCCCCACTTCCCCATGATTCAGGGGATCCTCAGGTGGAATCCCAAGATCAGATTGAAAGCCCTGGTCCAGAGTCCCCGGAGGCTCACTCTAGCCCCACCTCTGAGCACTTGCAGGACTCCCATCCAGTCTCAGGTTACAGCTTGTCCCTCTCAGGGCTTAGACGGGAATTTCAACAATGTCAGAGTGACATTCAAAACCTTCCCTTTCCCTCTTCTCCCAAGATGCCAACCCAGACTTTATACCCACTCAGAGAAGACCTAACTGGAGGTAAAGACTTTAGTTTTGTTGATGCTCCACTGACTAGTTCTGCGGTCCAAAGTTTTAAAAGACAATTAAAGCCCCTTTTAGAAGATCTGCATGAGGTCACTGACTAGCTCAACCAGTTCCTGGGCCAACAAACTTAAACTTGGGCAGAACTTATGTCAATTCTGGGAAACTTATTCTCTGGGAGGAGGGGAGAGAATTATGATAAGGAGGGCAACCTGGGCTACATGGGAGAGAGACCACCCATCAGGTGGGAGTTGACCAAGCTGATAGAAAATTTCCTCTTGAGGATCCTCATTGGAATAACAGTGATCCCAATGACAGGGAAAATAGGGGACTTGAGAAACTTACTTATCAAAGGAATTAAGGGAATCTGTTCCCCAGTCCCAAAACATAGCCAAGGCCTTTGATGTGCAGCAGAGCAAAGATGAGGAACCTGCTGACTTCCTTCATAGATTAATAGACCAGATGAGGAAATATTCGGGGTTAAATATAGATGATCCCCTGGGACAAGGAAGGCTTAAACTCCATTTTGTGACTAATAGTTGACTGGACATTGCTAGGAAATTGCAAAAAATAGAAAACTGGAAAGACAAGAGTTTAGATGAGTTATTAAGAGAAGCACAAATGGTTTATGTAAGATGGGATGAAGAAAAACAAAAGAAAAAGGTTAAGATTATGCTATCCACTCTAGGGCTGCCCACTGGAGAGAAAAACACTTCCGAAAGAGCTGACTACAACCCCCCTCAAAAAAGCCTTGGAAAGGAGAGCAGGGTTCACAGACCCCAGGAGGAAAGAAAGAAAACAAATGTCATTGATATGGGAAACCCAGACATTTCAGATGAAAATGTCCTGAAGGGGAAAAGGAAGAGAGGAAGACAGAATGATTCCCCTTATGACCTTTGAGGAGGAATAAGAGTGTCAAGAGTTCTTATATATGGATGGGTCCTATGGAGAACCCCTGATAAATTTAAAAGTAGGACCCAAAGAAAAAAGAGGTTACATTTTTGGTGGACTCTGGATGGCTAAATCATCCCTCACTATGCCACCCATCCCCCCCCACCCCCCGCACAACCCACTCCTGTCTCTCTCTCTCTTTAGAACAGCTCTCAATTTCTGGGGTAAAGGGTGAGGAGTTCAATGTTCATCTTTTTGAGTGCACTCAAGTAAAATTCCAAGATAGAGTAACATGGATCAGCCTCCTTTTTGTACCTGAGGCTGGAACCAACCTGTTGGGAAGGGATTTAATGTCTAAATTGGTCATAGGAATAAAAGTGGCTAAAAAGAATTTTGAGATTTCTTTAAATCTGATAACTGTGACAATTTCAAGCCAAATTCTTCCCCATGTTTGGACTAACCAGGGAAATAGAGGGGAATTACAAATTTCTCCAATTAATATTGACATAAAAACCTGGTCTGAAACCCATAATTGAGGGATTGTTAAAGGATGGCTGTCTGGAACTTTGCATGTCACCCTTTAACACTCCTATCCCACCAGTAAGGAAATCAGATGGATCCCTCTCCCCCCGTTCCTATCGGGATAATTGCACTAGTCAATACAATGATCCTCCATGTGCTAGTTGGGGTGATGTGTGATGAATAACAAAACCAAAGGGGAGTGCTGCACAAATGGCTTCATGGCATTCTAAGTATACAAGTCTCTCCTTTAGGAAACATATACTGCCAAAGATGCAAATCTGAAGATCCACACCCCCTCCCAACTGTCAGCATTTCCATGTGACACCATTATACTGATTATCAGTGATCTTTCCTCTATGTCCACTGAGCCATCTATCTTCAGAAAATATGGGCTAGAAGTTCATAATGCATTTAAGCATCCAGTAGGTACATTTCTTTTAGAATTGCTCCCAGAGCCCACTACCATAACACCTCCTAATGTTCTGCTCCCAACATTATCTCCCAAACTCCACCATAATCAAACAGGAGTAACTATAGTAGAAGTCAAAGACTTAAGACAAACTATAGCCATTGAGATGGGTTATGGGGAAGCAAATGCCTGGTTGGAATTGATCAATTATTCCTTCTGCATGCTAAACAAAATAGGTTGCTATGCATGTGTGGCTGGGAGACCAGAACCCTGAGTTGTACCTTTTCCTCTAGAATGGACCACAGACCCTGCAATACAGACTTCCTTGTCTGTGGGAAAACTTGTGCCCTAAAACTTGTGTTTGGCACTGAGTGGCCTCACACACTGTCTCTGGATTATGTGTGGGATTTGTCTTAAAATCTTTCAGACCTTGAGCCTAGGGATTGTGAAAAACCCTCAGTCCAAAGTTGCAATTCCAGTCACACCATGTAAGCTACAGTGGCTCACATGTTTGCAACTAGTAGAATGAGGGGTGAAAGGTTATCCGAATGGATACCGAAAGGTATCAGAATGTGCAAATGCAGTGAAGAGGTTGAACCGTTTCAGGGTATTTTTCACACGGGAGCTGCACACATGGGTGTGGCATAATGGCTGTATATAAATAATAAGACTAAGATTTTCTTGTGTGCAGTTTTTTTAAATCATAAAATAGTTGCACTGGGAAATACATTGTGATATTTACACATGTGCTTAGAATATATCTTAGTTGGATCACCACCTCCATCAATCTTCCTCTCCCCCCACCTTAGAACAATTTCTGCATGTTTCATTCTTCTTTTTTTCATATATGGATACAAAGTACATCTGTCATATTCCCCCTTGTTTACCCTTTCCTTGCACCCACCCACCTCCTACTGGTAACCACCCCTAGAAAGGACCTATTTTTCCTGCCTGTCCTTCATTTTTTAAAAGCATAGTTATAGTCCAAGGGTTTTTTGCCGTGGTACTTCAGACTTATAATACATTGTGCCTTAATCAAATTAATGGCCCAAATATTCAACAAATTACAGTATAGTGCATTATATTATATTCATATATAGATGGATTGTTTCAATATTCTTCTATCTCTAACATTTTACTTACCTCTCCTGCCTCCTGTGGGCCTCTTAGACAGATTTACTAATATAATTTTGTTCTCTCTCCTCCTACATATATATGCATATATACATATGATGATATATGTATCTGTATACATTTAACTCATAAGTCTAGCTCCTGCATATTAGGAAAATATGAGACCTTTGTGTATTTGAGTCTGGCTTATTTTGCTTGACATGAAGTTCTCCAGTTTGATCCATTTACCTTCAAACAAGATTGCACTGTTCTTTATAACTGAATAAAACTCCAATGTGTATATAATCCATATTTTCTTAATCCATTCATCACTTATGGAGCATCTGGGCTGCTTCCAAAAATTGGGTATTTTAAATGGTGCTGCAATAAACATGGGTATGCAAGTGGCTCTAACATATTCTGAAGCACATTTCTTTGGATATGTGCCTAGGAGTGATATCACTGGATTGTATGGTAGTGCTATTTTTAGTTTTTGAGGGATCTCCATGTTGCTTTCCATAGTGGGTGCACTAAAGTTTCCAGCCATAAATAGGGGACTTTTGATAACCTGAGATTCCACAATGGGAAAAATCTTTCTTAGCATAGGATGTGTGAGAAAAACATCCACGATGACTACTCCCTTGCTCAGCACCAGAGAGTCCATGCAGGTCTCTTCTGTTCCTTTTCCTAGGGAAATATTGAGTAGCCTGAACCATTAGGACAACTTTATTGTGCTTGCTGAGTGATCTTATGGTTATGATACCATTAGGGCAAAATGAACTCAGTGCTGGTTCAGCTAGAGTCTTTCAAGGAGGCTGAGCTTCTTCATGGGAGGTTTTGATCTCATATGACACTCGTCATTGATATCTGCAGTCTCAAGTCACTAACTGGTAATAGTCTGCTTCACATCGCTCAGGTTTCTGCAATAATAAATGCATTATTTAATCTTAGGGTTTTTTTTAAAGTTGCATTTAGTTACATTGCATAGAATTAGGCTCTATGTATAATAGGTGATGGAAAATTTTGAGGGTCCTCAACCATATGTGCCCCAGTAGACAATGCATAATGGCACAAGGCAGTTTCTTTTTCAGGTTTTGCCTAATGTGGATGGTGGCCAGCAACCTCCCATGAAAGAAATGAGGACTCTCTCATCCTCATTTGTGTCCTGACAACTTCCATATTTTATGAATTCAGATGTCATCTGAGGAGTGGTCATTTTTTATGCCAGGCTGAATTGTCACTGAATACATGAATTTAGCTTTCTTTTTATCACATCAGATGTCACAGAATCCCAAACAGTTTTGAGAGCAATCATTTCCCAAGATAATAGAAAGATCTGTGTGGTTGAAGGTCCATGATTCCATCACCTCCCATTAGGACCCATGCAGAATAGGACTCTGCAGAATAAGGCACAAGCTCTTGGACATTTGGAGGGCATTATAAAACTAAACTATACCCAGCTTGAGGATGAAAATGTTGTAGTCCACATTGATTGCTGAACATTACAAATATTGATTCTGGGTATACTTTTGGCATCAAATGCTCTCTGGCAATGTAGCACAGGAATGGAACACTGGATTTGAGAGCACACCACCATCCTTAGAATTTACATGTATGACACTGGAATATGGCATGTGGTATTTAACCTGTTTAGAACCCAGTTTCTTCATCTATGAGATATAAATAGTAACAATAATGACCTAGTTTTGTTATTGCATGGTTGAGTGGATTAATATTTGCAGAGATGGACAAATATTCTAAATACATTCTAAACCAACATCTGTAATACAAAGTGAATGAATGTTAAGATGTTTCATCTCATTTTGGAAGTCAGTTTACCAAGAAACTTGTCAGCTACCATCTGAATTATGTTGTGCACTCCTTCACAAACAGCATGTAAAGCTACCCCTGCTTGCTTTCTTCATATCTAACAAAGTAGGCTTCGTGCAAAAATTATACAAAATGGGTAATAAATGTCACACTTATTACTAAAAGGAAATTATCAACAGGAATACATAACAATTGTAGATATGTACCAAAAGTTGGTGTGGCCAATTTCCTAAAATAAACACTAGTTGTCATAACAGAACAGGTAGTAGCAGATAAAATAATAATGTCTGACTTCAGTACCTCACTCATTAGATTATCATTCAAGGAAACAAATCACAAAGAAAAGTTCTGATTTAGAGTGCTCCATAGATCAAATGGATTGAACAGACATTCACACGACATTCCATTTAACAATAACAACAAAAAGAAGTAACTTCTTGATTCTTACCAGGTTATAATGGAATGAAATTAAAAACCAAAGTAAGAGAAACTATACCAACATAGAATTCTTTCTCTGAGGAGACCAAGAATTTTCTGGCCCTTGAATCTGCTATTTGAATGAGTAACGGACAGATGTTCTTGAATTTGGAGGACCCATATGTGGTCCAAGAGGGAACCTCTGAGAGGAGAATAAGGAAGGAGAAAGTTGGCTATAAAGGATGGAGAAGGGGAGCAATGTTCGATTACCTTAGAAAGATGGTGGCATCTTGGAGCAGAAGGCAGGGAACTGTGGGCAAGAATACACCTAGAGTCTCATACTTGAGGTCCTAAAGCTGTCTCTAGGTTTGGCTGAGTGGCCAGGTTTCCAGCTAAGGAGGTAAACATGAGCATCCTGCAGGGAGGTCTGTCCTGACTTGGGCTTAGTGGTGAGGGGCATGGGAGTATGTTTTTAAAAAGACGGTTATTAGTGGCAAAGATTAATACAAGGAGCATAGGCAATGAAGCCTTCAGAGTAGTTTGTGTCTTGCTTGCATCATAGGACACAAATGCCCTATTTGAGAAAACACACTGAGGATGCTCAGTGTTGTAAGGTGAACAGGGAAGACAAAAAAGGACCAATATTATGGTGCTATAGCACAGAAATAGCTGCAGGAGTGTATATGAGAGAGGTGTGGTTCAAAAAGTAATGTCTACATGAATGGAGCATGGGAAATGCTCCTTGTATTTCATGGCTTGAAACAGAAAGGTGACCCTAGATTTAGTTATTTCTGAGCAATAACATCTAGAGACACTTGTGCAATTAACTGACATGAGTCCTTGCAGTCCTACCTGCCAGTCTTAAGTGCTTGATAGTTTGTCCCTGCTCATCTGCATTAATGGTGTTGGAGGAAACACTAGTCAAATGTAAATAGAGGAGAGACTTCATGTCAGGAGCTTGGTGCCTGATATCTACTCTGAGTTGGTGAGGGTGGCACATGGGGTAAAAAGAGGATGATGGACATAGGGCAATGGGTTGGCTCAACCTGAAATAACTCTGAGGATAGAAGGTGATCATGAATGTTCTGTTCTAACCATGTCAGGGCTGTGCAACCTTTGAGGATGTAAGCATTTCCTTCTTCCAGGAGAAATGAGAGTTCCTTAGTGCAGCTCAAAGTCACCTGTACCTCCATGTGATGCTGGAGAATTTTGCACTTATAACCTCCATAGGTAAGTACATCACACTGTGTTCTTTCCACAACTTCTTTTTCCCAGAACCAATTTTGCCTCTTCACTGCTAGTTGCTGGCCTTGTTTAACTTTCCCACATTTTTTTGTGTGTTGTGATTTTTAACAGCTGAGCTCTGTGCAATTCCCTGTGTTGCTCTAACAACTGTTGCTGTAATGAGTACTAGTACAGATTTGGGAGGAAGATGTGTGTCAGTCAGCTTCATAGGCACTGCCTTGATCACGTGCTGCGTTACTGAGTGACTGATTTCTGCCCACTTCTTCCTGACATTTCATTACTATCTCTGCCTTGAGAATCACCAGGTATTGTCATGATCAATGTCTACATGGCCCATGGGCTATTCTGCCAAAACTCCTTCCAGTATTGTTTGTAATACTGGTTTTCTTTCCTGTGGTTTCTTGTGTGCTGAGTTGCCAGGGCCTTTCCTTGTAGCTCACCAGCCCTGCCTCTACAGAGTTGGTTGTGTAACTGTCCTAAACTGTGCAAGTGGAATCTGGAAAAAATCCTTGTTGGCACATCAGATAGATGTGGAAAGATGATCTCAGAAATGCTCTGTGCAATTGAGGGGCACATGGTGAAGGTCATGACATCTGAGATGCTTTCCTATCAGATGAGGAAACTGTTTTATAACTTTAGTGTCCTGGCTGCAATGCAGTATGCACTAGAACTGTTCCACATCAGTGACCAATAAATACATTTTAAGGCGTGTATATATCCTTAAATGTTACCCAAATGCAGTTGGAGTTGTTTGTCTGACATTGACTCAAGCAGTTTTCAATACAGCATGAACTTTTCACCAACTGGCAGGTTTTTACTGAATGAGATTGTGTGGTGAGTTTGGAAGATTTCATGGCATTTCATGGATAATAGTACCATGAAGTGGCAGTGCCTGAGGCCATTTGCTGCTCCTTCCTGTCCTCTAGATCATCTTCTCATGTTTCTGGTGATATTTGGAAGATTATACTGGATCTTAGGAGGCCCAGTTATGTGAAGGAATCCCTTGTGCAAATTGAGCCCTGCTTCCACAACCTGAAATGATTCTTATGGTGTGGGTGTGTAGATTGGTGATACAGTGCATGGCTCCCCCATGCAGTCTTGTGTTCATCCTCCAAACCTCCAAAAATTTAATAATCTTTTGGACATTTTCAATCTTATGGCTTGGCTCTGCTCCCACCAGTGTCTGCCTGTACATTTCATCATCATTTCTCTGATTTTAGTTTGTCAATATAGAGGAAGTGATAAGGAAGCATTGATCACAGTGTTTGTCTGGAAGAGGTGTCACACTTTATGACTCCAAAAGCAGGTCCATCTAACCCGAAGAATCACCCCTGTAACATCTGTGGCCCTGTCTTCAAAGACATTTCGCATCTGGCTGCTCCATTTTTTGAAAAGCTGTACAAGACTAGTTCACATGAAAGCCCTTCCCAGAAGCACCACACTGCAGAGAACCCTTTAAAGAGGGACATGGATAGGACTTTATTTGAGAAGAACAGAGAAGAACTGTGAATTATTTGTGTCAGGGAAATGGTTGAATTATAATGAATTTGGAGAGATTTGCAAGATTTTTTGACCTTCTGCTGCCCCGTGTCATTCCTAATGGTGAGAGACAAAGGAGTGTTGTGTAAGGATGTATTTCACCATGGCAATAGTTATTACAAGTTGGTTAACTGCAGCAAAACTTCCAGCCATAAAAACATAGCTTTGCATAACCTAAGAGTCCACAATAGAAAAAAATCTTTATGAGCATAGGAAGTGTGACAATAATTCCCATGATGAGTGCTCACTTGGTCAGCACCAGAGTCCACACTGAAGAAAGGCCTTATGAGTATAGACAATGTGGGAAATCCTTTAAACATAGAAAGTCCATTATTTTACATGAAAAAGTCTGTGGTGGGAAATCATTTAAATATAGAAATTCCTTTATGGTGAACCAGAGAGACCACACTGGAGAAAGGCTGTATGAGTGAAGAGAATGTGGGAAAAGATTTAAGCAAAAAAATTGGCCTCACTGTTTATCAAGGTGTTCATACTGAAGAAAGTTCTCATGAGTACAGAGAATGTAGCAAATCCTTTAAGCAAAAAAAGTATCCTTACTGTACACCGTGGAGTCCACACATGAGAAAGGCCTTATGAGTGTAGCATATGTGGGAAATCCTTTAAGCAAAAATATGCCTTACTCTACACCAGGGACTCCACATTGAAGAAAGAGCTTATGAGTATACAGAACATACAGTATTCTGTATGCAACATGATACACTTGAAGAACAGAAGAAATTTCATGCTGGCAAAAAGATCTTATGAATGTACAGAATGTGGGAAGTCCTATAACAGAAGAAATTGCCTTATTATACACCAGCAAATCCACTCTGGAGAAAGGCCTTATGAGCATACAGAATGTGGGAAATCCTTTAAGAGAAGAAATGACCTTATTGAACACCAGCAAGGCAACACTGGAGAAAGGCCTTATGAATGTAGAGAATATGGGCAATCGTTTAAGCTAAGACACGCTCTTACTGTATACCAGAGAGGCCACACTGCAGAAAGGCCTTAGGAGTTTGTGCATTTGGCAAGCATTATAAGAGTTGTTCTTCATGTCTAGACTCTGGAAGGACTTGACAAAAGGGAAATCATGTCTGCACTATCTTAGAGATGCAATTTACTTCCAACACCATGCACTTCAATGGAAAAAAAAGTAAAACACAACAAAAGCTACCATGACATTTTAGGCAAAGAAGGCATGCATGTAATTTCTGTTGCAAATCCTTTGGGTAACTTTATTCTGTTTGCTGTGTGATTTTGCCATGTTATGATACCGTTATGACCAAATGCACTCAAGGAAGACTTAGCTTCTCCATGGACGATTTTGGTAGCATATGAGACTTGTAGTTGATATTTGTAGCATCAAGTCTCTAATTGGTAACTATATGCCTGAGATTGGTTGGGGTTGTGCAGTAATAAAGGCATTATTTTTTGCATCTACCTTTATATTGGTTGTCCTTTTAAATGAATTGGGTCACGTTACATAGAGTTAGCCTCTGTATATGAGGTGATAGACAGTTGTTTGAAATCCTCAACCATATGTGCCTCAGTAGTGTATTATGGTAGATAATTGTTTCTGTTAAAGGTTTTGTGTAATGTGGATGACTGCCACAGACCACCCATGAAAGGAAAGAAGACTTTGTGGGCCTAATTTGTGACCTGGAGGCTTCCATATTTTTTTGAGGTCAGAAGTCATCTGAGGAGTGGTCACTTTTTAAGACATTGTCTCTGTATAGTATGAACTTACGCCTTATGTTTTACATTAAATGTCACATAATTCCAAGCAATTTTAAGAGACATCATTTCTTAAGATTATAGAAAGCTCTGTATAGTTTAAGGTCCACAATACCACCAATTAATAACAGGACATCTCTACAGAACAAGCCATGAGCACATGGGCCTTTAGAGGTATTATGAAACTAAATTATAACACCAAGCATGAAGATGCAAATAGTATAGTCAACATGGGATTGCTGAACATTGCAAATACTTGGTATAGTGCTAGTACAAAATGCTCCCTGGCAGTGTGGCACAGGAATTGAACCTGGTTTGAGAGCACATTAACATCCTTACAGTTCACACTTACTGTATTGGAACATGTGACATTTCACCTGTTTAAGGCCCAGTTTCCTTATCTGTTTGATAGAAATAATAACAATAATGACCTCATTGTGTTATTGTATGGTCAAAAGTGGATTAGTATCTGCAGAGATGGACAAATGTTTTAAATAGGTTCTAAGCTGACATCTGTAATGCAAAGTAAATGAGTATTAAGATGTTTCACCTCATTTTCAGAAGGCAGTTTACCATGAACCTTGTTGGTGCAAACTGAAAATATGTTGTGAGCTCCTTTACAAAGAGCATGTAAAGCTACCCATGCTTGCTTTCTTCATATCTGACAATGTAGACTTCATGCCCAAATTGTACAAGGGGGCACTGTGGGTCACATATATTACTAAAGGGAAAATTTCATAAAGAATATGTAACAATTGTAAGTAAATCCGTACCAAAAGGTGATGAACCCAACTTCCTAAAATAAACGCTACTGGGCATAAAGGAACAGATAATAGCAGACAGAATAATAATGTCTGACTTCAGTATCAGTACATTGATCATAAAAAGAAACAAATCAAAATGGAAATTTCAGATTTAGAGTGCTCCATAGATCAAATGAACTCAACAGACACCCACAAGATAGTCCATTCAGCAGTTGCAGATTACCCATTCTTCCTGGCAGCCTCCTCCAAAGCAGATCATATTTTAAGCCTTAAAGCAATATTTAACAAAAGCAAAAAATTGAAATAAATTCTTGATTCTTACCAGACTACAATGGAATGAAATTAAAAACCAACAGCAAGAGAAACTATACAAATGTACAGAATTCTTTCTTTGAGGAGACCAAGAATTTTCTGGCCACAGACCAGTGCTTTGAATGGAGTAATAGAAGGGCTTAACTTTTGAGAACCCATGTGCGATCCAGGATAGCACCTCTGAGAGGACAGTGCGGAAGGAAAAGTCAGAGCCATAAAGGATGGGGGAGTTTAGCAGTGTTAGATCCCTTGGCAAGAGTGTGGCATCTTGGAGCAGAAGGCAGGGAACTGTGAGACTGTATACATATGGAGGCTCAGTGTTGATTCCCTAAAGCTGTCTCCAGCTTCTGTGCCAAGGCCAAGTGCCAATCTCAGGAGGTAAACACAGGCTTCCTGCAGGGTGGTCTGTCCTGCCTTGGGCTTCAGTGATGAGTCCCCAGCTCGCTGAGAGTTCAGTCCCTACTGCAGACCCAAGCCTGCTTGAGACCTCCAGGAGCTACAGCTCTGGGCACCAGCCCACCAACCAGCCACAGAGATGCCTCTGACAGCCCTTCTGTGTACACAGTGAGTCTTGGATCAGGTAAGCTCCAAGTTTTTGCATCAAAACACTCTCAGCCCATCTGAGTAATAGAACCCAATTTGTGACTCCTAATTGAGTACTCCATTCTTTGTGTCCAGGTCACTGGGTGAAGCCATGAGGGGCGTCTTTCTGAACTCAAACAGTGTACCACTGACCTATACTTCCTTTTTTTGTTGAGGTACTGAGGCATCGAACTCAGGGCTTCGTGCTTGCAAGGCAGAATGCAGGCAAGCTACCAGTTGAGCCAGGACTCCAGACCACCATGTCCTGATTTCTTAAGCTATGAAGAAGATGTTGTGGGGAGGCTCCTCCATTCCTAATGCCCAGTCCCAACTGATGGTAGCACTGATCCTCGTGTTGTTGTGCAGCACAAGATGGACAGACAGACATCATCTAAACTCAGAGCCTTGTATCCAAAATCAGTGGATGAGTTTAAAGCTCATGAAATGGGTGTTAAGCTAGGACCCCTGATGTAAGTGATGGGCACCATAAACATGGTGTGCAGATGTAGCCATGGAATTGTGTGGGGACAGGACAATCTGGTAGGGTGGTAGTCATGGTGCCCAAGGGTGACATACATGATGTGGATATTGATGTCTGGATGTAACTGATCAGTGTGATGCTGAGCCAAAGATCGTTGCTTTTCCACAGCATCCACCAATTTTGTGATGAACCTTGGTGTTTCTGGGGACTTCAGGAAGGTGGGTAGGCATGTTTATGGCAAGTGGTCATAAGACATTGTGAATTGGACTGAAGTAAGAGGACCACTTATCTAGTGTCAGCATGAGAATTACTGGAGAAAGTCTATTACTAGTAAGGGGACATGAATGGCACCATAGGTGGACTAGGGCCAAGGATGTTTGAGATCCGTATGGGGTTCTTGGAGGCTAAGGTTGAAGCAATGACAGAGTCAGACAGAGACTTCTAGATCACTAAGAGGAGCATCTTGTTATGGTGGGGACTGACAATGGGCTGGAATCATTTTGGATCGTATTTACATTTTCTTTCTACCGTGGAATCCTGGAACATGTTGGAATAAGGGAGAGTGGGGTGAGGATGAGTGAGGCAGTGAACTAGAGGCATCTCTGTCTTTTCACAGCCCAGTATTAGTCTTCTAACTTTCCACTGATGTATAATCACTATTCCTTATGAGAAGGCATGAAGTGTTCTAACTCTCCACATAGCCTTCATGACAACATTCTCTGCTGGTAGAGCCTCAGGGGAAGGGTGGAGCTGCCTATATGAAAAAAACAAAATATTGAAATAATTTCTTGATGAAATTCAAAGCCAACAGCAAGATAAACTATGCAATTATAGACTGAACATATGCTTTTGAATGACCTGTGGGTAACTGAAGCAATCAGGAAATTAAAAAGCTGTCAGAATGAAATGAAAAGAAAACATGAAGTTGAATAAAACCAAAATTAAAGAACAATCAATATGAGACTCAGTCTGGAAAAAAAGCAATAGAAACACAGGAATCAGTAAACAACTCTCGATTATAACCCTAAATGGAAATGGACTTAACTCTCCAATCAAAAGACACAGGTCATCAGATTGGATTAAAATGCAAGATCCAACAATCTGTTGTGTGTAAGAACCACACCTCACAACCAAAGACAAACTAAGAGTAAAAGGTTGAGGACATTCACCAGCTCTGCTTTCCACTACCAGAATGCTGGTGTGGTAACTCCACACTGATCCACAATTATAACATAGTAGTAACTCATGAGCAGGCCTCAAGATTTTAACTCACCCCAAAGCCTTCATGACAGCCTTGCCTGCTGGTGGAGGAGCCTCCATAGGAAGGTGAGGCTGCCTTTGTGAATCCCTACCTGCATGCCGGTGGAAGTCCTGAAACTGAGCCAAAGGCAACATCCTCAGGACCAACCTGGATGGCAGGACCTCCCCTGGACTGGAGTCTTCTCTCCTCTTTCTTAAGAACCCTATGAAGTGCCCCAGTGTCACTCCAGCTCTTCAGCAGACAGTGCATGAAGATTAGTGCATAGTGTTTACTTGCCTTCCAGGTAGGATGCATGTACACTGTGTCTGAATGAATCTATGCATGGTGTGACCTTTGAATCGGTAGCCTTTAGGAGCATCTGAAATGATTATCTTCAGCTTCCTGGAGCATCCAGTATTACTTGTCATGAATGATACATCTCTAAACTTTTGGGTATCCATTTGTACAGAACTTCCCAGAAATCTGTTTGTCTCTTTTAAGAAAAGAAAGTCTCACCCTTACTGTAGGGCTCCACTGCCATTTCCAGTGCCCCTCAATTCCTGTCCATATGCTCAGGAAAGGACAGTGCACACCAGAACTGTGGTGCCCAGGATGCTATCAGCCCTCTTCTGATGTGATTGCACCAATGAGCGGTCTGAAAAGGGTCTTTTCCATATTGTATGGTTTGTTTTAAGTTAGTCTTCTGGTGTCCCTCTAATGTCAGGTATTGTAGAAGTTTTTGGTCAGTGTGCTAGGCAGATTTTTGAAACTATGTCCACCAAGAAGTGGCATGAGGTCAAGGTCCCACAGGAGAGGTTATCTGCATCACACAGCAGTAGTAGAGTGTCCTGGTCCACCTGTAGTGTCTCCTTAGAGCTGCCATGCTGAGGGAACTGGCTTGGTATTGGGTCACATAGTCAGGGACCCACTATATCAATGCACTTGAGTATAGGGCCTGGTGATGTACCTTACATTGTCACCAAATTTTAGGGCTTTCTCTTCAAGTTGGTGAGGACCACATATTGAGGACATCAGTTTAAACCAAAGTTTTCTCAGGTACTGGAGAGTGTTCCAGATAGAGGGACTGCAGTGTGTAAAGTAAATTGAGTGAATTGGAACATGCTTGTCAGTTGAGGCATTTTACTTTTATTTTCAGTGCACTGCCATGGTGTATTGTGAACAGAAGTACCAGGTCTACATTAGGCTTTTCAAAGTATTCCAAAACTTCGAAAAGTTTTGCTCCCACTTAAAAGAAGGCAGATGATGGCACTGATGTACAGGGAAGTAGGTTCCTATGCAGTATCTCAGAGCATTCCAGAGTCAGCACTAAGGAATGAGGCTCAGATATTTCCATGATCCAGGACTCCTGGCTCCAGGGTGGACTGAGCCTGTGGAGGCCCTTTTGATCATCTACCTGTCACACTACACAGACTTCCTTGTCTACACAAGAGCTTGTGGCCCCTAAACACCTACTTGGCACTCAGTGGAGGATAATCTAGTTCCTCCCTCACCCTGATCTTATACACTGTCTCTGGATTATGTCTGGGACTCCTCAGTCACCCCTTTAGCCTTTGAGCCTAGGGACTACGAAAAACACTCAGTCAATTACAGTGACACTGTGTAAGGCACAGAGACTTGCATTGCTTGCTACTAGTGGAATGAAGCATGAAAGGTTATCCCAGGCACAGATGTCAGAATGTAAACTCAGAGTGGTGAAGCTGAATTATTTCCAGGGACCACAGGGCATTTTTATCATGGGAGGTGAGAATGTGGGTGTGGCAGATGGGATTGGAATGACTCTGTATAAAGTTAAGATTTTATTGTGGAGATGATGGGAGGAATGAGAAGTTGTCACAGAGGGAAGAGGATCTGTCCCTGGTCTTAGCAGGTCAACAAACTGTGTGGTGTGAATGAGGTAATAGGAAGTCTAGGTCAGAGTGTACTGCAAAGGTCCACGTAATGTTCGATGGTGGAAAGAGCAGTGTGGTTGGTGAAGAATTGGGAATGTGGGTGGTATCTGGATCTCTTGATTAATTAGGCTTTTCTGGTGTCAGAACAGAAAGTTAAAGATTTTAATGGATTTGTTGTAGGTTCTAGTGTCCAGCAACACCTCATTCTGTAATTAAGTGTACCATTGGCAGATGTTGGTTTTATATACAGAGAATAACTAAAGATAGCAGAGCTGGATGTCGGTTTCTCACACCTGTAATCTTACAGCTCTGCAGGGGGGAGATATGAGGAGGATTGCATTTCAAATTCAGCCCAAATAATTTGAGAGAACCTATCTCAAAAAATACCCTATCAAAAAGTGCTAGGGGAGTAGCTCAAGTGATAGAGCACCTGCCTAGCAATCATTAGGCCCTGAGTTCAAACCCCAGTATTGGCAGAAAGAAAGAAATAAAAAGCTGAGACAAAAAAGCAGATTGACTATTCCAAACTTGCTTTCCTTGTAAGATGAACTGGGATACAAAAACAGAACCGTACCTGATTAGTTAACATCAGCTTATTTCAGGTAACTTTTTCTATTTTTCTTTTTCTTTTTCGGTGGTATTGGGGCCCTTTATCATTTGAACCAATTCAGCTTCAATTACTTCTTTATTGTAAGGATTAAGTTCATTACCATGTCAACAGAGACTGGTGTTTTGGGGAAATTGGACTAACGCCAGATTTTCTAATTTTGAGGGTAAAGAAACAGGTGGATGTCAAGGGTGAACCTAGGTTTTTCTGGATTTCAGCAGTTGAGAAAGTCCAGTGTAGAACAGTTTTAGTGAAGATATAAAGAAACTGGATTTTCACAATTCTAAGCATATGAATCAATTATATGATTATAAAAGAAGTGTGAATATTTCAAAGAAGCATTAATAAATACACGAACAGAGCAGGTGTCCATGCAGATGTCAAACTCTGGAGAAAATTCCTGATGGCAATATGCAAATATTGGTGGCCAATGTCTTCCTTGGAGTGTATCTCTAGTTCTGTGGATTGCAGTAAGAAGGGGAATCCTAATCATGCAATGATTGTTCTCTTAACAGCCTTGAAAGGTTATGTTGATCTGAGTTTCAAGTACAGCACTGGGGTGGGAGTGTAGCCCATCACAAAAACTGGTGTGGGAGAGAAGAGGCCATGGGTATGTCTCATAGTTAAGGTGGACTTGCAGGTTACCAGTGCTTTCAAAAGACGAGGTCCCTGAGTCAGAATAATAGGCCTACAATAACTGCAGGGAGTTGGCAATTTAATCACAGGTAGTCCTTTTATTCCCTCAGCTATAGGCTTGATGAAATTTTGTTATAACTCTTAAGGTGTCTGAGAAGCTTCAGGGTACCTACCTCTAGACGTACAAAATGTCACCTAGGAGAGCCACTTGCCTATTATGGAAGGTGACTGGGACAGGGTTTGGAATGAAGGATAGCAGGTGAGGATGTTGTGACTGGTGTCAGACATCAAGTACACCATTAGTGATGAGGGGCATGGGAATTAAAGACAGTTCTTGGTAGCAAAACTTTGTGTGAGGAGCACAGGCATCATAGCCCTCAGAGTAGTGTGTGGGTTTCCTCTGACAGTGGGCACAAGTGTGTCCTGTTTGTGCCAACCATACTGTGGATACTGCTTGCTGAGGTGAATAGAGAAGGTAGAGAAGTACCTATATTATGGGCCTAGAGGGTGCAAATAGGTGGAGGAGTGTGTTTGAGAGAGGTATGGACCAAAAAGTGATGGTCACCTGGAAAGAGCATATGGAATGCTGGTCCTGTGGACTTGCTATTGAGGACATGAAGCTGAAAGGTGAGACCACATTAGGTTATCTCTGAGCAGTAACATCTGGAGGATGCTTGTGAAATTGACTGACATGAGTGGATACAGCCCTGTATGCCAGTCCCAGGAGTTAGATTATATCTCCCTGCTCACCTGCATTGGCTGTTGGAGGAAACAGTGATCAAATATGCATAGAGGAGTGTCTATGTCTCAGGAGCACTGGAATCCAGTATCCTCTCTGAGGTGGTGAGGGTGACACATGAGGCAAACTTAGGATGGATGTAGGGAATGGGTTGATCAGTTTCTTCTAGGAGAGAAACTGATCATAGATGTTCTAACCATGGCAAAGCTGTGTGACCTTAGAAATGTGGTCATTTCCTTCTCACAGGAGGAATAGGAGTTCCTTAGTGCAGCTCAGAGGCACCTGAACCTCCTTGTGATGCTGGAGAACTTCGCACTTGTAACCTCTATAGGTAACGCCATCACATTCATCCATACTCTGGTCTTTGCCATTCTTTTCCCCAGAATAGGCTTTGTCTCTTCACTGCTGGTTGTTGAGCTTTGCTAACTTATTTTCATGGATGTGTTGTGATTGCTAAAGCTGAGCTCTGTATACTTACCTGAATATCCCTAACAGCTGGTGATAGGAGTTCAAGTTATAGATTTTGGAGGAAGATGTGCAGCAGTCAGCTTAATGAGGTCCCTCTTGGTCACTTGCTCCTAGAGTGGGTGACTGGTTAGTTCTACATGCCAATTTCTGTTGCTTTTTTCTTGACATTTCATATACCTAAGAATCACCAGGAATTGTCATCAATGTCCTCTTGGCCCATGGGCTATTCTTCCAGACCTCCTTCCAGTCTTCTTTGTAATAGTTTGTCTTTGCTTTGGCCCCTTGTGTGTTGAGTTGCCCTGTGCCACCGCTCACCTGCCCCATCTCTCTCTATAGTTAGTTGGTTTGTGGATCTCTCCTAAATTGTGCTAGTGGGGTGCTGGTAAAGTCCTGGTTGCTATATCAGATAAACATGGAAAGATAATATCAGAAATGCTCAGTCCAATTGAGGGCACCTGTTGGAGCTCATGACACTTGGGCTGTCTCCCTATCGGATGAGGAAACTAACTTATGGCATTGATGTCCCATCTTCAATATACTGTGCCTTCTGTAACATTCTCAAACAGTGAACCCCACTTAATCACATTTGAGTTATGAACATATTGCCCAAATGCAGTTTGAGTTTTTTGCTGGACCTTGACTCAGGCAGTCTTTTAAAAAGTTTATTTTACTTGGTAGCATATATAGTTGTACCAGGGATACATTGCAAGATTTATAAAAGTGCCTAGAGTATATCGTAGTTAGAGTCACCTGCTCCATCTTTCTTTTTATCCCCTCCTTTTCTTAGAGAAGCTTTAATAAGTCTCATTGTTCCATTTTCCATCTTATTAAAAAATTATTATATTAATGTACTGGGGCACTTTGTGACACTTACAAAAGGGCTTACCCTGGCAGTCTGGTACACAGCATGCTCTTCTCACCAGCTGGCAAGTTTGTACTAAATAAGATGGTGTGATGAACTTGGGAGATTTCATGGGTAATAGTAGTATGAAGTGGCAAGGCCTGAAGGCTGTTTGCTCCTCCTCCCTGTCCTCCAGCACATACTTACATCCTGGGTCTGACTATGTTTGCAAGATTCTACAGTCTTTAAAGGCCCAGTTCTATGAAGCAACCCCTTCTGCAAATTCAGCCCTGTTTCTTCATCATGACAACATTCCTTTGTGTGTGGGTGTCTAGATCAGTGGTGTATGCCTACTATGTGCAAGTGTAGCATTGATTGCCAGCACTTCCAAAATAAAATTCTGTGGACATTTAGGAAAAATACTATGGACTTTTTAGGATTTAAGAAAGTACATGCCTTTACTGTATAGTAGAGAGTACACACTAGAGAAAGGTTTTATGAGTGTAAGCAATGTGGCAGATCATTTAGGCAAAGAGTTGACCTTGCTATTCACCAGAGAGTCTACTCTGGAGAATGGCCTTCTGAGTGTAGCAAATGTGGAAAAGCCTTTGTGCCCAAACTAAGTATTCATCACCAGATATTTCACTTTGAGGAAACGCCCATGATTCTGATTGATGTGACAAATGATTTAGCCAAAGAACTCTCCTTTGCACACATGAAAAGTGTTCACACATGAGAATGTTCTTATGAATGCAGCAACTGTGGGAAATAATTTACACAACATGTATCTCCATCACTAAAAGTTCCACACCACACACAGACCCAATAATGGTAGCAAATAAGAGAAACTTTCAGCCCAAGGTTCAAGTTTATTCAGCAGGAGAAAATCCTTGCTTGGGAATAGCTCTGGACCTTAAGAAAATGTGGTCTTTTTCAGATGTCCATATTAGGGAGTCTTAGGGATCCACAAGTCTGAACCGCTTCACATTGCTCAGGATTGTGCAGTAATAAAGGCATTTTTTGCATCCAGCTTTAATCTTGATCATTCTTTAAACTGTGGTGGGTCACATTATATAGAATTAAGCTGTATGTATATGAGGTGATGGATAGGTTTTTGGCACACTCAACCATATGTGCCTCAGTGGGCATGATACAATAGTAGTTTCTAAACCTTCAGATTTAGACTGCTCCATAAATCAAAGGACTTAACAGAAGCCTACAATATACTCCACTTGACAGCAGCAGATTATCCATTCTTCCCAGCAGACTCCTCTAAAACAGACACATTTTGGACCATAAAGCAAGATTTAATAAAATATTGAATATATTCTTAATTCTTACCAGATTATAATGGATGAAATTAAAAACCAATAGCAAGGGAACATATATAAACTTAGATTGAACCATATTCATTTGAAAGATCAGTGCATAACTGACAACTCCAGGGACAATAAAAATTGCCAAAATCAAATGAAATGAAAGTATAGCATACAGTACCTTTAGAAAATAGCAAACAGTTCTAAAAGGGAAATTTAAAGCCATTAGTCCCAACATTAAAAATTCAGAGAGGTCTCAAATAGCCTAATGTTGCAGCTCAAGGTCTTTGAAAAACAAGAATAAAAGAAATGCCAAATAACTAGATGGAAAGAAATAATAAAGATCAGGACAGAAACTAAAGAAAGTGAGTCTACAAGAACCATAAAAAGGAACAACAAAGAGTTAATTGTTTAGAAAGATAAAACAAGATGGAAATGCCTCAGCCAAAGTAACATTCCCCCAGAAAAGAGGAGACCAAAATTAATAAAATTTGTATGAAAAGGGGATATTATAGCAGGTTCCAAGAAAATCCAGAGAATCATCAAGGATATTTTGAAAACATATTCCAATAAATGGGAGAATCAAGAAAGCAAATGAATAGATTTCTAGACACATTAACAGCCAGAATTGAATAAAAGTGATATAGAAGACTTAAACAGGTCCATGATTACTAATGAGATGAGGCAATAATACTCTCTCCACAAACAAGAGCCAAAGACTGGATGGAGTCCCTCCTGATTTCTACCAGGCTATTAAAGAACAACAATGCTCCCTAAACTATTCCATAAAAGAGAAAAGGGAGGAATGCTGCCAAGCTAATTATATGAAGCCAGGATTATCCTTATATGAAAACTGGATAATGACAACACAAAAAAGGACAATAGGCAATTTGTTTGATGCCTACAGATGCAAATAGCCTCAATAAAATACTTGGAAACTTAATTTAATGATCCATTAAAAAAGATTATAAAATATACACTAATACACCAAACATAAATTAGTACAACCACTGTAGAAATTAGTATGATGGTTCCTCAAAATACTAAAAATAGACTTACCTTAAGACTCCACCATTCCAGTCCTGGGCACATATGCAAGAAGGTTGGATCAATATACAAGAGAGACACCTGCAGGACAATATTTATTGCAGCCCTCTTCATAACAGCTAAACTGTGGGAACAGCCAAAGAGCTGTACAATTGATGAATGGATAAAGAAAAGGATATCCCTGACATAATGTAAGTGAGGGGCTGACTGCAGGAGAGGGTGGGTAAAAGGAAAGGATATGGAGGAGTGAAGAGAATTGACATACACTACATATAAATATACAAAGACATAATGAAACCCACCAAACACTGCTTGAAAAATAGGGAAAGAGAGAGGTAGAGATATAATGGAGCAGGTGAACTTGCTCAAAGTGCACCATATGCATGTATAGAATGAGCACAATTAGTCATGTATGCTAACCAAAAATAAAACTTAACAAAGTAGAAATAGTTCATTATAAGAGCTTAATTAAATGAAATAGTAAAAGAAAAGAATATGATACACCATAAACAAGTTGGCTTAAATCAAGATATGCAAGCATGATCATACACAAACCAATAAATGTCATACTGCACAGGTATAGAATCAAGGACAAAAAAAATCACATGATCATCTCAATAGCTGCAGAGAAAGCTTTTGATAAAATGCAACATCCCTTCATAATAAAAGCCCTGACAAAACTAAGAAAAAGGTTCCTTAACTCAACATTATGAAGGCTATATGCCACAAGACTAAAGTCAGCATTATGCTAACTGTGGACAAACTGAAAGCATTTTCTCTAAAGTGAGGAATGAGACAGGGTGTCCACTGTCTTAGTCAGTGTGGTGCTGGAATTCTTAACCAGAGCAGTAAAGTGTGACAAAGAAATGAAAGGGATACAAACAGGAAAGGAAGAAGTCAACTTATCCCTGTTTGCACATGATACATCCTATATTTAAAAGACACTGAAGTCTCCACCAGAAAACTTATATATGACGTACACTTGTGGCATAGTCACAGGATACAAATCAAAATACAAAAATGTATGGCTTTTCTATACGGCAGTAATAAATGTGGACAATAAAATGAGGAAAACAATCCCATTCACAAGAGCTTCAAACAAATTCCATAGTGCTTTGCTTGGAGGAAGCCCTGAGTTCAAACTCCAGTTCCATTCTCTAAGAAAAATTTCCTTGGAATAGCTAACCAAGGAGGTAAAATTGCTCTGTAATAAAAACTATAATGCACTGAAGAAAGAAATTGTAGAAGATGAGAAGACTTCAATGTTCCTGGATTGACAGAATTAATATAGGAAAATGGCTTTATTACCAAAACTGATCTACAGATTATTCACAGAAATATTTAAATAAATCAACACAAACAACCCTGGTATCCAAAGCGATCCTGAGCAAAAAGCAATGCTGGAGGTATCACAATACTTCATTTCAAATTCTTCTATAGGGCAGAGTAACAACAAAACCCAGCATGGTACTGGCACAAAAACAGACACATAGTCTAAGGGAGTAGAACACAGGGGCAAGGAAAAGACACATGCCGTTATAGGCATGTGATTATTGACAATTTGGACAAAAATACAATAACAAATGGTGAAGAGAAAACTGGATTTCGTCATGGAGAAGAGTAAAATCAGATCACTATCTCTCACTATGCTCAATAATCAATACAAAATAATAACTAAAACCTTAACTAAGCCCTAAAGCTTTGAAACTACAGTGGAAAATCCAGGGAAATCACTTGACTATATGAGAAGGGGACACCCTTCTGAGTAGGAATCTAGTACCTCAGCAAGTAAGAGTGAGTGTTGATAAACAGGATTTCATCAAATTAAAAAACTTGTACACAACAAAGAAACAGTTTCCTTACTAAAGAGACAGCCTACAGAATGAGAGAAAACCCAAAACTACACTGAGATGGCATTCATCCCAGACATGGGGTGAATCATCAAGAAACAAACAACAAATGTTGCTGAGGATGTGTGGAAAGAGTTACACTTATACCACTATTGGAGAGAATGTAAATTACTCCAGCCACTGTGGAAACCATCATGAAGGTTCCTCAAAAAACTAGAAATAAATCTGCCATATGATCAAGGATACTACTTCCCAGTGAGTAGCAGAAGGAATCAAAGTCAGCATACAGTAGAGATACCTGCACACAGATGTTTATCTCAGTCATATATACAATAGCCCAGTTATATAATCATATATATATGATTATTATATAATATCTATATGCACACAAAAACACAGACATACATATGCACACAAAGGACCACTTTTTCATTTGGAATGAACAAAATTATGTCATTTGTAGAAAAATGAATGGAACTGGATGACATAATATTAAGTGAAATAAGCCAGACTCAGAAAGATAAATACCACATGTTTTCTCTAACAAATGGAAGCTACTTTTAAAAAGAAAGATAAATACCACATGTTTTCTCTAACAAATGGAAGAGGGAAGGGACTGTATGGGAGGAGGGAGGAGACTGGAAAGAATAAGCATGGGGAAAAAGAAGGTAATGGGTGTGTGATCGTAGGACATTACACATATTAATGTTTTATTTACAATGGAATAAAAATGAAATGCAGTGATAGATTTAATCAGAGAAGTAGAAATTTTGTTTTATAAAGGTTTAAAAAGTGTTAGGAGAAATTAAATTTCTAAGTAAATGGGACCATTGTAAGTTCCTGGATGGAAGATGGAATATTGTTCAGATTGCAATACTTCCCAATTTGATGTCCAGGTTCAAGATAAACTACATGAGAATCCCACCTGAATTCCTCATGAAACTGCAAAGAGAAATGGATTCTAAAATACACATGGAAATACATGAGGATTAGAATATCAAAGGGACTAATTAAAAAAACAAATTAGAAGGGCTCAAAATGGCAGTTCAAAAACTGGCATATTTAACTTTTTTACCAAGTTTGAGTTTATTTTTGTGTATCGTGTGAAGTTGGGTGTCATTTCATTCTTGTGCATGTGAATAACAGTCGTATAACACCTGACCAGAACATCCTCTCCTCGGTGGCTGTTGTTGACACCTGCATTGAGTATCAACAGACTAAATGCACAGATTTATTTCTGGGCTTCTTATTCACCTCCTTTGCTCTCTGTATCTATTTTTATATTATTCCCACCATGTATTGATTCACATTACTTTCTAGTATATTTTGAAATCAGAAAAGCTCCCAGAACAGCCAGTGGTTACTCAGTTTGTCACTAGAAATAGATACATCCAGAGGATCACCAGGTCCATGTGCATCTGCTGTGGCACTAGGCACACCAGTCCTGTAAGATCCGCAGGAAGCCCTCGTCTACTGCAGGGCCCATCAGTCTTGTCTGCACATCCACTTTGCCATTTGCTTTCCTCTGCCTAGAAAGGACATGGATAATATTTTATTCTCCTATATTTGAGTTTCCTTTCCATCCTAGAAAAGCATACAGAAGGTGCAGAACAAGAAGTTACCCCACAAGACACCACCTGGTCCCATTCAGTTAAACAAGAGTGACAGCACCAATCAGGCCTGAGTCTCACACTATGGTCCAGCCACTGTCTAGCCATGGCTGGCAGCTACCATGCTGGCCAGGTGACCCGTGCTGCTGCCATTCATATCTTGTATAGCCCCCTCCTCTGGTGGGCCATGGCTGGTCTGTGTGAGCAACAGAACATGGTGGACTTGATGGGGTGTGTTTTCAAAGTCAAGTGACTGACTCTGTATCGGTCACTGTGTTGCTGTCTGTCCTACTCTATATCTGTGTCTGTGCATGTCTATTCTCTATCTCTCTTCTGTATATGTGAATGTGTGTCTCTCTGCCCCTCTTCGTGTCTCTGTGTTCATTTTCCTGTCTCTATATGTTTCTCTCTCCATCAGCGTCCCTCTATCTCTGTTATCTCTGTCTCTTCCTCTTTTTTGCCTGTCTTTTTGCTCTCAGTATCTCTCCCTATGTGTCTGTGTCTCTTTGTGTCTGTATTTCCTCCATGATCTCTGTGTCTTTCTGTGTCTCTGTATGCACTTGACTCTGTTTATCTCTCTCTGTGTCTCCTATTTCTGCATGTCTCTGTTTTGGTGTCTGTCTCTATCTCCCTCTGTCTCCCTGTCTTTGTTTTCTGCATCTCTGTGTACATGTGTCCTTGTGTTTTCTTTTCTATCTGTGTGTGTGTGTGTGTGTGTGTGTGTATGTGTGTGTGTATGTGTGAGTCTCATCACTTTTGCTGCATTGTCACAAGCAGCCCTGGGCAGAGCACCTCAGGCCTCTGCCAGCAGCCTTGTGAGTGACTTGGCAGCCGATTCCAGGCTCCCATCACACCCTGGCAGTAGTTCAAGTGAGGCTTGGTGAGAGACCCAAAGCTGGAACCATGCAGTTAAACAGCACATGCAGTTATGACCAAGAAATCTGGTGTTTGCTGATTAAGTTACTCACACCGAGGCGATTTACTACATAGCAGCAAATAACAAATCATCAGGTATGGTGATGCCTTCACCCAGAATCCAATCTGGCTGAGACTGGGGGAGGGGAGTGCCTTGAGTGTATTAGCCCACAATCCTGAAATTGCCTGGAGGAAGAGCTTTTCCCCATCTCACAGATAGGGAAACTGAGGCACAAAGGCAGTCAAGCTTGTTCACAGCTATAGAGCTGGTAAGTGGCAATAGCAAACACAGTTTTTCAAGACACGAAAAGAAGGAAGAAGGTGGATATGGTGTGGTGGTTCATGCCTGTAATCCCAGAGCTCAGAAGCTGAGGCAGGAGAATTGTGAGTTTCAGGCCAGCCTGGGTTACAAAGCAAGACCCTGTCTCAAAACAAAACTAAAAACATAAATCCCAATAACCCATAAACAAGAAAACGGAAGAACATCAAGAGAAAAGAAAGGAAAACAAGATATCAGACAGGAAATGTGGGTTTCCCTTGAGCTTGAATTTGGATAGCTCTAACTCCCAGGAAAATGAGCCAACACCAACCACACCTGCTGTAGCATGTGAGATGGGCATCTCTCCACACAGGGAGCTTTTCTTGGGTGATGTACGTGCACAGGACATCTGTGGAGACTTACAGAATGACCTTTTCTGTCTGCCTTTGGCCTGAGGAGTCTCTGCCCGAGATTAGCATGCCGGCCACTCCGATGTCATTCTGGCTCAAGTCCAGATATCTCAGCTTCCTGTTGCTGTGCAGCATGGAAGCCAGTGCCTGGCAGCCACTGGAAGTGAACAGGCACCCTTCCAGCCTAGGGAAGATGGCACAAAGTCACCGCATTACACCTGTGGGCTCATTCAGCACGTGCTACACAGCCCAAAGTCACACTCTGAGGGGCTGGGGGTGCAGCTCAGTGGTAGAAAAGACCAAATACATTCTTCTTCCTCTTTTTTTTGAATTGGAAGGATATTTCCCAAAGCAAATGTTAAGCAGAGTCTACTGGACTCAACCCTTAGTGTTTGCCTTTTAGGTCAGGGTGGTCCCAAGACCTTGTATTTCTAATCACATCCCAACTGAAAAATGCTTCTTATGGCACATATGAGAACTGCTGCTCTTAAGCTTCCCAGCTTCCAACCAAGTGCAAGCAACAACCCAGACATGCAAATGCACTCCTGTATTCTGCAGCGGAACCTTGGATACACCATCCTGGTCTTGGAAGAGAAGCAGGGTAACTCACTCCAGAATCTGTAGGTCACATCCAGGGTGCACCAGTGCCTCACAGAGCAGGATTACCCCTTCATCCTTCAGGTTGTTAAGACTAAGGTCGAGACTTCTCAAGGTTTTATTGTTTTTGAGAGCAGAGGTCATTTCTTGACAGCAAACTGAGGTCAGAGCGCAGTTTCTCAGGCTGCAAAGAAACACCAATTAAAGAAACTTTGGATTTCACCTCTTTTCTTTATGGGGTAAAATGGCTTTATCAAGGTATAATTAATATACTCTATAATTCCACCATTCAGGTTTACAGTCTACTGATAAAGTTGTGGAATCACTAACAAGTCACTTTTATGATATTTTCATCACCCGAAAGGAAAACCTTGATCCTTTTAGAAGTCATTCTCCATTCCCACATACCCCACCCAGGTCTTAGGAAACCAATGTGTTTCCTCTTTCTATGGATTTGCTGATTCTGTGCACATACTGTAAAGGGAATTGTACAATAAGTGGCCTTTTGTGCTTGGTTTCTTTCATTTAGCACAATATTTTCTAGATTTACTATGTTGAGGCTTCATTCCTTTTTATGGTTAAATAATATTCCATTATATATAGAGGGCATACTTTATTCCTCCATCAGGGATCAGACACTTAACTCATCTCCAAATCATGACCATTATGAGTAATGCTGCTATGAACATTTGTGTGCAATTTTTGTGTGGATATAACTTTTGATTTTCTTGTGTATCTATCTACAAGTAGGAATGAGGGTTCATATGCTAAGTCCTTGTTTCATCTTTTGAGACATTGCCACAGCTCTTTTTCAAATATGTGGCACCATTTCCTGCTTCCATTGGGTTTGTTAGAAGTGTCAGTGGTCCCTACAGTATTTTATACCACTTCATTTCAGAAATACTTGCTTAAACTTACTATGCTTCAGACATTGAATTATGTGACAAGAAGTCACACAGATAAGCCTCTGTTCTCAGTTAGCTTGTATGTCAATGTTAAATGAAAAGTAAGGAGAGAAATATGGCAGGTATGCATTCAGAACTGTCTTTTATGCTCAGACTATGAAGCAAACCAGAAAGTAAGCACTCAGGACTGTAGTGAGTGCCAATTTCCATGGCGTAAACACTTCTGCCAGAGCCAACTTGAAGTGATGAAAGTGGAGTCGCTGACTGAATCAGGAGCAGTTTCACAGTTGGCACTCATGGACTCCTGTGTGCCATGGGTTGTGATTGAAAAACTTTGCAGAGGACTGTGTGCTTGATTCTAGTGGTATAGCACCTGCCCAACATGCATAAGGTCCTGAGTTCAAGCTGCAGGACTACCCAAAAAGTCTTTCAGGAAGTAAGCACTACAATAAGATTGAATGTGAGCTAGAAGAGGTGAGTGAAGTTGGATTGCTTTATAGAGAAGCTGCCATGATTTCAACAGCAAACAGCAGTCAAAGCACACTGTCAAAGCATACTACAGACTGCCATCTGCTTCTCCTCCATTATTTCTTTGTGATTGGTTAGTCTGGGCCAGAGTAGCAGAGGTAGAAGAAGCACGGAAGACACTATAAAAGAAAGCTTCTGCCGTGGCTAAAGGTGGATTTTAGAAAATACACAAATATGCATATAGAGGGGGATCTGAGGTGAGTCCCCAAAGCTTGACAAAAGGCCTTACCTACCTGGTGAGCATCCTTAATGATAGGGCAAAGGGTTGCCTCCTGGGTACCTCCTGACTGGCTAGCCAAACCTCTATCACCAGGAAAGGGTTTGAGGCGAGAAGGATCCCCCAAAAGAGACAGGGAATGAATCCTCAACTAACTGCCTTCTGGGTTGTAGGCTCTTAAATTCCATGACAAAAAGAATTTGGAACAGATTCACAAAGGAGGCTCATAGATAAAAACCAGTGAAGATTTATTTGGTACAGCAAGGTAAAGCAGGGAGAAATAGAAAGTGAAAAAGGAGCATGCCTGACCCTCAGAGCTGGGCACTCTGTGGCTGGGAACTATGAGGCTCCTGCACTGTTTTAAAAGACTGGTCAGAGAACACTGTTCTCAGTGGATATGATTCAGAATCCAGGCCATGAACAAGGCTGGGCAAAAATAAGGCAGCTGAATGTTCTCACCTCCTCCCAATCCAATGTCACTTAAATTACACCCACCATGGCCATCTCACCTGTTCTAATGGCATCCTATAGTTTCTTCTGGGACATCTATTGCACGAAGCGGTCATAACCTATTGACTGTGTACTCCACCTCTCTCGGGAATGCTTTTCAAATTGTGATTCATGGGTCTTTAATGAGATATGAGTCAATGAACTGGGTTGTGATAACAAATATTTCACAACATTGCTGAATTTCCCTGAAGACCACTGCTGTAGACTATCAATTGCTTGGGAGCAAGAGACAAGTCTGTCATCAGTTCTGTATTCTGTCATCATAGAGATTGGGTCTGACACAGCAGACACTGAAGACTTCTGAATAAAAGGAAGCAAGAGTCCAAGTGTAGAACAGTTTCCTCTGAAAGGAATTTCAGTGTAGTGGGTTAGAAAAGCATAAGTTTTTTCAGCCAAGGGAGAGTTATGCAACTGAGATATGGTAGACAGGAGGTGGAGAAGAGGAAGTCCTTAATATGCAAACAGGTGAGTCAGAAGTTGTCCTATAAAAGGGCAGTGAGCATCCACCCTCTTCTGCAGGGCTGTGCATTGCCTACCTCCTTCACACCTCTGTGGCATCTCACACCACACAGTCTGATTTGAAGAGGTGTCCACCTCTTACCTTGTATGGCAAAGTGAGCCCTTCTCCTTTTCTCACCAGTCAGGTGCAGGCACATGAGGTAGATTCCTTCACCTGAAAAGTCAGAGGTATTTTCCCAAAAACATAACACCCTCAAAGAAAGGTAGCACAATCTAAATTGTGAATTTGGAATGACTGCAAACAGGATGAGTGGATATTTGGAGCACCCTGGTAGCAGCAGCCATCTGCAATTGCTGTTGTTGGAAGATGGCTGCTGTGTTTCCTGGTGGCACACATCTGTCATCCTAGACATGGGTCACCATAAGTAGAAGAAAGGAGTCTGAGGCAGGCTTTAGATAAGACCACAATACTAAGGAAAAAAGATAAAGATAAAAAGAGCTTGGGGCATTATTGCCTAGCAATCATGAGGCTGTGAGTTCAAACTCCATTACTGCCAAGAAAATTACCAAGGACATTCATCACAGAAGAGCTCCAAGATTCACAGAAAAATTCCAAAATTCGTATTTAGGTCACTCATATGACCTAAAGCAATCATGAGCAAAAACAGCAATGCTGAATTTATCAGACTTCAAATTATACTACAGAACCCTAGTAACAAGAACAACAAGGTATTGTCAGAGAAGCAAACATGTAGACCAATGGAATATAATAGAGAACCCAGAAATAAATCCATGCATCTTTATCCATATGATTCTAGACCATGGTGCCGAAAACATACACTGTAGAAAAGACAGCCTCTTCAACAATAGTGTTGAGAAAACTGGGTATTCACATATAGAAGACTGAAACTATTCCTAATTCTCACTCTGTACAAAAATCACCTTAAAATGATCACTGACCTTAATGTAAGGCCTGAACTACTAGGGAAAATCTTTAAGATATTGGTGCAGGCAATAATTCCCTTGGAAGGACTTTAAAAACTTGGGAAACAAAAACATAAATTGACAAGTAGTAGTACATCAAATTAGAAAGCTCTGCAAATCTGGGCACCAGTGCCTCACACTTATATCATTCCTACTCAGGAGGCAGGAAATCAGGAGCTCGTGGTTCAGAGTCAGCCTGGGGAAATAGTTCACAAGACCCTATGTCGACAAAACCCAACACAAAATGGAACTGGCAGAGTGGCTGAAGTGATAGAGCTCCTGTAGAGGTTGTGCAAATGTGAGGACCTGAATTCAAACCCCAGTATCACCACAAAGGAAGTAAAAATTTGCACAGGAAAGAAATAATCAACAAAAAAGAAGAGATAGCCTACAGAATGGGGGAAATCTTTGTTAGTCCTCTAACTGAGAATTAATATTGAAAATATATAAAGAGTTCAACAAACAGCAATAAATAAAGGAAAAATCAAGGAATTCAATACAAAATGGGCAAGTGATATGAATGGACACTTCTCGGAAGAAAAGCAATGGTCAATAAACACATAAAAATGTTCAGTATCTTTATCCAAAAGGAAAATTGCTGCCTGGAGATTCCATCTCACCCAGGGTAGAATGGCCACTACAAAAGAAATAAATGCTCTTCAAGATATGGATAAAAAGGTACCTTTAAGCAGTGTTGCTGGGAATGTCATTTAGTGCAGCCACTGTCAAAGTCATGAGGGTGGGTCCTCATAAAGCTAAAAATAGAACTATGATAAGATTGAGCAATACTACTCCTGGTCATGTACACGAAGGAATTAATGCAGCACACATGAAGACACTGGCACACCCATGTTTATCATGCACTGTTCACAGCAGCCAAGTTATGGAATCAATGAAAGAAAGGATAAGTAACATAAATATAAATACATAATAGAGTATTATTCAGCCATAAAGAATAAAATGATGTCATTTGCAGGAAATTGTTGGAATAGTAGATCATCATTCTAACAGAAACAAGCCAGACACAGAAATACAAGTATTGCCTGTTTTCTCTCATGTGGGGAAACTAAAAAGAATAAGCACAAAAGAAGACCTGAATGTAGAACCTCTTCTACCATTGAGACTGTTAGGGACTGTGAAAGTGTCTGTGAGAAAAATAATTAGCAGGAGGTAGAAAATGGAAGAGAGATTGTACGTGTGTGTGTGTGTGTGTGTGTAAATGATTGAAGTATGTTGCATGCACATATGAAAAGGTCATAATGAAATTTAAAATTTGTAAGACAGTTTAAAATGGGTATATTGGAGGGAGTAAGAAAGAGTAATAGTGGGTAATACGATCTAAGTACATTACATGCATGCATAGAAACCTCACAAACCCCTCACTTTGTAAAAATAAAATATGCTAATAAAAATATTTTAGAAAACAGGTTTTCTCAATCGCCCTGGTCTGACCATGCAGTTGCAGGAAGAAAGCATGTGGGGACTTACACCAGTCTCTTTAAAGGACATGTCAAGCAGCCCAAGGCTTTCCAGATGTGCTTTGCCCCTTCATCCTTCAGGGCATTCTCTGCCAGGCTTAGGTGAGTCAACCTTTTTCTATGCCTGAGAGACAAGGCAAGACTTTCACAAGAGACCTCTGTGATGTTACAGTTCTCCAACCTATGGGACAGAAACACACATGGGATACAATTTAATTTATGGCCACGACTATGTTTCCTTCATCTCACACTAAGAGATGTCCACCTTGGCCTGGGTTCTTCTGGAAGAAGGAGCCCCTTCACAGGTCTGTCATCACCTCTTATAGGTTCCAACATTTGTGGAAGAACAAAATGTAGGAATAGAGGGTTGGGAACATAGAGATACATTGGGATTCAGAGACCAACAGTGACTGAAGAATAAACATCAGATCTGGAGATGGCTCAGGAAGAGACAAAATGAAGAATGAATTTGTGTTGTTTGCAGGAAAATGGATGGAACCAGAGATCATCATGTTAAGTGAGATAAGCCAAGGTCAGAAAGACCAATATTGCATATTTTCTCTATGTGGAATCTTGTCCTTAAAAATAAAAATAATATGACATGATTGTAAAAGGGGGATTTGGGGAGGAAGGTGGGCCCGTGAGGAGAACAGGATTTTTAAAAGCATACTCTGAATGAAGTGACTTTATTCAGAGTATGTTATATACATGTATGGAAATATCACAATGAAACCTCTTTGTACAATTAATTTATGCTAATAAAAATTCTAAAAAAGGAACGATATATTAATTACATGAGCAGCAGGCATATTAGAGAAACTTAGAAATAGTAAGATTATGAAAAAATGTTCATCAAGAAAAGAAAACACAAATTAAAACAATAAGGCACCATTTCTTCTTCAACAGACTGACAAAAAGTTGCAAAACTACTGACAGTCACAAGAGTTGGATGAGTTTGGTGTTATGGGAACTTTTATATGCACTACTGAGGGGACTGGAGACACCTGCAGATAAGTGTGGTAGATGGAAGATGGATGACAACTGGGCAGGAGTTCTGCTGCTAGATGGTCCCTTATGGGATTTATGTGCCTATGTGCATGTGCAACTGTGCACACGTGTGCCTGTGTGTATACCCCTGTGTGTATGTTGCCTGTGTATAGATATGTCCGTGTGTGCCTCTGTGTGTGCTTGTGTGTGTGTGTGTGCCTGTGTGTGCACCTGCCTCTGTGTAGCTGCATGTGTGTGTGTGTGTGTGTGTGTGTGTGTGTGTGTGTGTGCATGCGCTTATGGGTGCACCCATGTATGCATATGTGTTCCTGTGTCTGTAGCTAAGAACAGGAAGCATCACGTACCTCATTCTGCTGGTGCAAGGAACAAGTAACTTGCTTCCTATTCATTCAGCAATGAAAAGAACCTGACTACAAAGGCAACTGAACATAAATGGACAGTAAAATGTTGATCAGAAGAGTAAACACAGAGCAGGTGATGCCATTTATGTGAAATCCAAAGCAATGCAAAACTATGTGATGCCCTGGTTTAGGAGAAGTATGCAGCAATACTGTCAATGAAATTAGAGAGGCCAATCAACCACATTGTGGATATGTGGGTCAGTACAACCACAGATTGGAGAACAGAGTACTGGTAAGGGCCTACTTCTTCAGCTGGATAGTGTGTACCCAGGTCTTATTGCAGTGATTTATTCTGGGACTTAGGTATAAATATATACCTTTATATATATCTCTTCCCCCTTCCCCCTCTCTCTCACTCTCTCTTTCTCTCCCCTTCTCTTCACCCTTCTCCTCCTCCTTCCTCCCTACCTCTCCTGAACTCAATAGACCTAGCTATATCATCACATCAATCATAGGATTTGTTTGTTCCAATATATTTACCTTCCCCAATAATTGCACTTCTCCCAGAAACAAACCCCTCCAACCAAACAATAACAACAATAAGGAGACTCACGCGAGCCTCTTGAGATGATCTGCTGACAGGAAAAGTGCCCCAAATCTGTCTAGGAAATTGCTTCTCAGCAGGAGTGTCCGCAGGCGTGTGTTCCCTTGAAGATCACTGGCAAGATCCATCCAGTCTCTAGAGCTGACCACACAGTCTTCCAACCTGTAGAAGTCACACAAAACTGCCAAGCCTCAGGCTCCTGGGGAAAATGGTATCTACACAGCCATACAGACCCTTCTCATCACATCACATTCCTGGTCTTCACAGAAGAGTGACTTCAGGGTTATTTCTAACTTCCCCTGCCAGAAACTTCACATCAAGTAAGATACCTTACTTTTGAATTATTAGTAAGACAACACATACACACTTGGATCTATAACTAATTAGAATAAGATAACAATCAGGCTCCCACTCATTCTCTCTTTTTACATTTATTTGGTAAATAAGCATCAAGCTCAAGACCAGAGATCCAGCCATGCAGTATCCTAAGTCACACTGCTGCCACCTTCTCAGGCTGGGTTTCTCAGTGAGCTGGACTGCTTCTGAAGAATTTTAACCAGTGATTATGCTGGACCAAGTCCAGGTTCTGGCTATTGGAGCTTTGTGCTGTGTAAAACAAGGGCCATAAGGTGAGGGCCATGGCTCAAGTGATAGTGCGCCTGCTTAGCAAGTGAGAAGTGCTGAGTTCAACCCAGTACAGGGCTTTAAATGTACAGACTATCTGAGCTGCATTCAGCTCTGATGGATGTAAAGGAGGATGAATACAGTTTGACAAGGAACATTAAATTGCCAAAGGTTGGTAAGTAGGCATTAAGCTGCTGTGTACTGGTGAATACCTGACCACTCATGTGCCAATGGGGTGTGTCTGCTAAAGTCTGCAGTGTCAATACTCCTGCCATGGGTATGGGAAGTGTCTGCCTTTGTCTGTGGTGTAAATACTCCCAACATGGCTGATAGCAAGCATTTGCCAATGTCTGTGGTGTAGCCTCCATGGCTAATGGGAAGTGTCTGCTAAAGTCTGCAGTACAAATACTTCCCTCATTGGTTATGGAAAGTGTCAATGTCTGTGGTATAAATACTCATGCCATGGTTAATGAGAAGCCTCCAACAGGAAGTCACTGAAGGAGGGGTCTAGAAGACATGTAGCACTGCACCATTGTCTAGCATTTCCACTTTAAGGTCAGCTGACATCAACCACCTCTAGAACATAGAGCAGGAGCTGGCAAACAATGACTCCAGGGCCAAATTGGCCTGCTATTTGGTATTACACAACTGAGAATGTACCTTAAAAATATTTTTTGAGACAGAATCTTACTATGTAAGTCAGGGTGGCTGAGAAATCGTGATTCTCTTGTCTCTGCCTCCTGAGTGTTGGGATTATAGGCATGTACCACCAGCCCAACTAAAAGCATTTTTAAATGGTTCAAATATCCAGGAGTGTTTTGTGATATGAAAAGTATGTAAAATTCTAATTTCTATGTTTACAAATAGTTTTATTGGCACATGGCTATGTCCATTCATTGACATACTGGCTCTGGCTATCAGCACCAGGACAGCAGAGTACAGTGATGTAGCAGAGATTATTACTAGGTCTGCAGATCCTGTCCCAGGATTCTTGCTCAAACCCAGCTTTACCTAAGACTCTGCAGATGACACTCGGGGAATTTCAACGCTGCACACAGAGACTTCATGGCTCCCTGTCCCATCTCTGTGTGTTGTATCTCCAAGTATCTTAGATGCAGGTTTTCAATCAAAACATGGAATAAGTCTTCATACAACATGCTGTTTCCCACGTGCCTTAATCTGCAGAGGGAATCAGTGTCTGATTATGACAGGGCACCATGACAATTTCTGTGATCATCACACTAGGCTGTGTTTGGAAGATACAGCAGCTAATGAGATAGGCAGGGCCCCATTCTCAGGGAATTTACAAACAAATTCAGGACACAGACACTAAAGGTTGACCCTGGAACTGGAGATCATCATCTTCAGGTTGCCAGGTTCAGAAAGACAAAGGTCGCATGTTTTCTCTCATATGTGGAAGATACAATATAATATATATATATATATATATATATGTGTGTGTGTGTGTGTGTGTGTATCATACATATATACATATCATATATACACAAATATATACAAAGCATGTTTCCAAAAGTGGGACTGTTAGAGGGAGACAGAGGTAGAAAACAACGATAAAGAGTGAACAATAGTCGTGTAGGAACAAGACAATGAAATACACTGAAAACTTAATACAGGGTAGAGGGGATGTTTGAAGAAGAGTAATGGAGGGGATTAGACTGATCTAAGTGTAATATTTACAGGTAAAATACAAAGGCAAAATACCCACTGAATGTCAAACAGTCACCTAAACAATGAAGGACAGGAATGTATAACAGATCATGTTTAGAGGAGGGAGAGGGTAAACAAAGAAGATTAAGGAGGATGGGTATAGTTTATGCACTTCCTATACAAGTATAAACATGGAGGTCACCTTAAGTCACCTTAAGAAGGGGAATGGGATGGGAGGGAGAATAATGGAGGGGATGAACCAAACCAGGGCATAATATACATGTATCTATGGAAATGTCACTGTGAAACCCCTTGTAAAACCGTCATATACTAATAAAAATGTTTAAAAAATAAAAATTGGAACAAATACATGTCCTGTAATAGAAAAGCAATAAGTCACAAGGAGAGACTAATTGATAAAATTATATGTGAGGCCCTTTCTGGGCAACACAGAACTCAGACCCGAGTTTCCATCTCAGTCCAACCTCCTTGGTTGGAGGACCTTGTGAAACTCACCCGACCTCTGCAAGCTTTATTTTCAGGCTTATGAGAGAGCATATGGCGTTTCCTCATAAGGATGGATATGGGAATTCATCTACACAGTCCTGTGAAACATCTAGCCCATGCTTGTCACATAGTGGCACCACATACCCTGCAGAGGATGTAATCATTATAGTAGCAGAGAAAATAGCTACTGGTCAGGAGCAAACAAGGCATGGTCAACTATTTCTTCTCTTGTCCTTTGCCTCATTTTCCTTCCTCTCCCTCTCTCCCTCCTTCTCTCCTTTTCTTTTCTTTTCTTTTCTTTCTTTGATCTTGCCATAACTCTATTTTTAAATGTCTCTTAAAGAAGTTTTTCATTTAATTTTATTTTTTATCATGCTGGGGATTGAACCCTGAGTCTTGTACATGCTATGTAAGTGCTCTACCACTGAGCTGCATCCACATCCCCAAATAGCATAGAAGTAAAGAGTAAAATAGTGGTCATTAGATGCAGAGGAGTAGGTGGGAGGGAGGGATGGAGAGGGATTTTGATATTATGTACAAAAGGACAATTTGTATAAAGAGTAAGTTCTAGTGTTCTATAGCACAGAGGGTGATCATAGTTAAAAATATTGAATTGTTTCTGGGTGCGGTGGCTCATACATGTAATCGCAGCTTCTCAGAAGGTGTACATAGGAGGATCATAGTAGGAGCCCAGCCTGGACACAAAGCTAGTGAGATCCTATCTCAAAGAACAAGGCTGGCATGGTTGCACATACGTATGATCTCAGCTTTGGGAGAGGCAGAGGTAGGAGATCACCATCTGAGACTGGAACTAGGCATGAGTATGAGAGTGTCTGAAAAACTAAAGCAAAAAGGGTTGGGGTTGCAACTACACCTACTTTCACAGAAGTACAGAGGAAGAGTGGTACAACACCTGCCTAACAAGTGTGAAACATGAATAGTTTAAAAACATGAATAGTTTATTCCAAAATAGGTAGAAGAATAAAAAAGCTAGGAGTGAGGATTTTGAATGTTTTCAACACAGCAAAATGATAAATATTTGAAATGATGAACATGCTAATTACCCTGATTTGTTCTTTACACATGGGACATCCATGTATTGAACTGTCACAGTGTACCCCACAAGTATGTACACCCATAAAAATTGAAAAGTCATTCTACAGAATTTGCACACGGGAGTTTCCATGAAGTGTGTGGGAATGGGGAGGGAAGGAGGACACTGAATTGGAAGAGATGGCCCCCTGGATGCTCTCCCAGCAGGAAGCGGCCAGTAGAGGCAAGAACTTGTGATAGTTTCTACTTTGTACTCACGATAGCCTTTGTAGTTTGCAACGGGGATGTCCCAATGCAGTGGTAAAAACCTTCACAAACTCAGGTTCCATGGTAGTATCTGTCACAGTTAGGACTTCCAAACCCTCATTTGTCCCAAACACAGAGCAGATGTCTTGCCAGTATCCATAGTACAGGTTTCTTATCCTACATGAGAGGATAAAGATGAGAGAGAATGGCACATTGTTAGAGATTAAACTTGAAGGAAGCTAGGAGGAAGCCCAGGGCTAATGCTGATTTTATGATAGAAGAATTGTGCATAGTAGGGACCAGAATGCTTTGGAAGTTCACCCGTGGAGCATGAGGTTACCCTCATGCTTGATCCCTAAATGTCTCAAAGACCATGGACAAGGTCCCTGCAGAGAGAGGGCTGCACCCTGAGAGACACAGCACTCACTCAGAGACATGGATGGTGTTCTCTGGGCCAGGCCACTGCTCCTTCAACAGGTTCTCTGAGATAGTCAACTCCACCTCCTTTAGATCTCGACAGTGCTTTAGGCAAAGAGCAGATGCTTGGATGTCTTTTTCACTGTCAAGTTTCAAAGGGGCACTGCAGTAACCCTTCAGTGCCTGGCTGATGAAGGCGTCCTCCAGGATTTCAGACAGACAGTAGAAGAACTGTGGAACCCCACAGCATGGAGGAGGCGGCTTGTATTCATTCAACTGAGCTACAACTTTCAGCACTTTCTTCTTATTGTCCAAGGACACCTTGCACTGGAAGGACAGCTCCACGGCTGATGCACATGCAGAATTCAAAAGGCCAAATAAGAAAAGTCCCAGGGAAGCTAGGAAGTTTTTGCTTCCTCCGGGACTTGCAATCAGACACTGGACTTCCATGTGGCCCACCACATGATAACTTTTCAGTCTGTGTGGAAAACGGAGAACATAAAATAAGGCAGCAAAAAACTCCTGGAAAATGAAGAGGGCAAAGATATAGCGGTCCCTATGACCTTTAACCCTTTGAAGAATATTCGCCTCGACAAAGGAGGTGAGACTGGGCTCATCCACCATGGCTCGCTCAAGATCCTTCTTCCCAAACACACACTTCACATTCCACATGCCCCTTGCAGCCAAGTGACAAAGACTTTCCAGTTGTTCTTGGCGAGTTCGGTTGGAAAGGTTCTTAGATGTGGTCAGAAACAAGGTAGAAAGATATAAGACGAACACAGATGTGGCATTTGGACAAACCTGTGTGAGATTTCCTTCTTTCTTCATTTGCTCTTTCAGACAACAGCAAACTATCCAGCAAACCACAGGGACCCGACACATGGAGAACAGAATTGCATTTTCTGTGGCAAAATTCACAACTCGATCCACCTCCCCCGTATTTCCAAAATATTCCCTGAAATATTTGATTCTCTCAATCCTGTTAAACCCAGTAAGGGTGACGATTGAGGGACATGTCAGCAAGTGTCTGACAGTTGGCCAGGAGGTCAATCTGACCATGATCAAAAGTGTGGCTTCTGGAAGCATCCTTTTGCTTAGTAAGCTGCTGAGGAGAACAGAACCAGGCAATTTCTGGGTCCAGTCTTCACTCAGATCATCTGGTCTTTTGATGAGGGGAGATGTGAATTCCTCAAAGCTATCAAAGACAAGGAGAAGTTGGTTTGGTTTGGACAAAACCTTTGACACGAGATGCTGTGACCAGAGAAACTTGTGCTCAATCAGCTCTGAGAAGCTCTGCTCTGCTACTCGGTTCAGGTCTTCACAACAGAAGAAGAAAGCACGCCAGTCCTTGTGCGAGTAGAACTCATCTCGTGCCCACGCCACCATCACCTCTCTGGCCAGGGTTGTTTTTCCAATCCCAGGAATTCCCTGAATGACCACGGTCTTGGGCTGTCTGCCCTGAGGTTTTTGTGGTAGAAATAAACATGATAAGAGCTCCTTGTGTCTGTGTACATCCTGGTACAAGAAGTCCTTGTGGTTTCCAGGCCAAGCTGTCTTGTTCCATATGGGGCAAAATGTTTCCATAACATGCAATCTGTACTCTTGCATTTTATCTAGACTCATGAGATGGAAGAAATACAGAGAACAGCATCAGAGTTGTTATGAGAACTAACAGAATAACAAGAAAAGCAGTTTTGATGACTGAGTGGCTCAAGTGTTAGAGCCCCTGCCCAGGAAGTGTGAGGCCTGGCGTTCAAACAACAGTATCGCCAAAAAAGAAAAACCAGTCTTGATGTCAGCCTCAATTATATTCCATCATCTACTTGTGTATAACTCATACCTTTCCTAAAACAACTACACCAATCAAGAAGCTCAAATGGACAGGTGTGGTTGCTCACATCTGTAATTCCAGCTACTCAACTCATGAGATTGAATCAGGAGGCTACTGGTTCTGCCGGAGCAAAACGTTAGCTAGACCCCATCTCACTCAATAAACTGGGCATGGTGGTATGTACCTGTTAGCTACATAGGAGGCCATAGGAAGGAGGGTCCTGGTTTGAGGCTGGTCCCAGGTAAAAATGTATGACCCTATCTGAAAAATAACTAAAGAAAAAGGGGCTGAGGAGTGGCTCAAGTGGTAGAGCCTCTGCCTAGCAAGCATGAGGCCCTGCCAAAAAAAAGAGGAAGGTACAACTAAATACACTGGTGGTATAGCTCACTGGTAGAAAGCTCTTCCTCTCTCCCCGTGTCCCTCCATTTTCCTGTCTCTTTCTCTCTCCTTCGTCTCCTTCCCCATCCCTGCAATTGCAAACTGCACAGAGGCAGCCACATCCTCTGGTTCCCGCTGTGTCCCTGGCTGCCAGGTAGCAGGCAGCTCTTTGAGAGTCTGAGGTCTACTTATTTCTTAGCTTTGTGACCTTGAACGTGTCACAGATTTTTCTAAGCATTCATCTTGAGTGTTAGAGTAGGATTCTGACTCAGGGTGTTGCTCAAACTCTTGGCTCTCAGGACGTGCTAGGGAGGACACTGAGCCCTGCTATGGCCAGAGTTGGTGACATCATGTGCCAGTTACTCTGTTTTCCTTTGTTCTCACTTCTTTACATGGTCTGATTGAGAATGGCTGCTCCACACTTATAGAATTTGGGCTCTAGAATCCTGTTTCTTATGGCCCTGGATACTGAGGAGTGGACGGATGGATTAAGAAACCTATGGGAATTATTGGTCTCCTAACCATGGTGACAGCACTAATTTTTTGTTTTTCTGTACTGGGATTTGAACTCTGGGCCTCATGTTTGCCTGGCAGGGGCTTTACCTTCTGAGCCATGCTTCCAGCCATTTTGTTTTTCAGGGTGGCTTCATGCTTTTTGCCTGGAAAATGGCCTAGGATTATGATCCTCCTCCTTCAGCTTGCTGAATAGCTGGAGTCATAGGCATGTGCCACCATACTCAGCTTGCTGATTAAGTGGGGTCTTGGTAGCTTTTTTGCCCAGACTGGGGTCTAACTATAATCCTCTCGATCTCCACCACCCAAGTAGCTGGGATTACAGTTATGAGCCCCTGAGCCTGGCCTGTAGCACTCCAGTTTTTCTTTGCATTGAGCTGGACCATGACTGACCCCACCACCTGCTATCTCTTACACCCTTGTTGGCCCTCCATTGCTCATGTTCCATACCACATCATGGGTTCAACCAGCTGTATATAGAAAATGGTTTTTACAATCCCTGTACCTCTCTACACTGAACAGGTACAGACTTTTCTCCTTATCATTATCCCTTTTTTTTTCCAGCACTGGAGTTTGAATTCAGGGTCTTATGTTTGCTAGGAAAATGCTCTACCACTTGAGCCCTATTCCCAGTCCTAAATCAGTAAGAAGGACTCTTTTCTTTTGTGGTATTGGGGATTGAACCTCGGTCCTTGCATATGCAAGGCTTAGCACTCCACCACTAGTATAACAACTATTTGTTATAGAATTTACATCATATTAGGTATTAGAAGTCATTTAGAGATAATTTAAAGCATACAGGAGGACATACGTAGGTTTTTGCAAATACTACATCATTTTATGAGACACTTGAGCATCCATGAATTCTGGTATCCAAGGAAGTTCTACACCAAATTCCCACAGATACAGGGGTGACTCCATGTGAGCTCTTTATAATCAGTGGAGTGCTTTATTGACTACTGATCACATACCTTAGTCTGTTCTCTGGATTCAATTCTAGGAGTCTTGCTGGAATTATTGGAAAATAAGCATTTTCCTGTTGGAGTTGCTAAGCAAGGACAGCATATGGTTAGAGCAGGTGGTGACAAAGATGGCCACTGTGCAAGGGAGTGGCTCTCATGGTTGAGCCCTACAGAAGAGTGAGCTGGGTGAGGGAAAGTCACACCTCCTTGATATGGTTTGAGCCCCTTCATCCACCTGGGCCAGAGGCTGGGCTTTCTACTCAGGTGAGATCATAGATGCTTAAGTTCTCATTGGTAGAAGAGATCCTTGACACAGTAGTTCACAACCTGCTTTGATGATGCAACCGGGCTTCTCACCCAACACACCACCCTGGACTGTCCCAGTGTTGGCACCTACCACATTCCTCCTTCAAAGCCATTCGTGTTCCTATTGGACCCACATTCTCTGGTTCCAAGGTGGGTAGGATGCCTAGAACAGACAAGAAAGGGCTGTCAAATCAAATTGGAACAAACTTGCATGAGAAGGAGTGATTCTGAGGCAAGGAGCTCTTTAAGACAGTGGTGGCCACACAGGTTAAGAGCCTCATTGTCTCACCACTTCAGTTCAGGGAGAAGAAAACTACTTCCATCTCCATGACAGTAATTTTAGGGAATGAGGAAATAGTGTTGTTTTACGATGCACCGAGAGAGGTATCCAGTAACATATCATAGCTATGAAGTCCAGCCAAGTACTAAGCAAATATTATTCAAGCTAACAAGCTCTTTATTCAAAACATCAGGAACAGCAGTGTTTCAAATTTTTGGAATTTTTTTTTCAGATTTTGGAATATTTGTATATATATAAGATATTTTGAGACTGGGCCACAATTTTAAACATATAATTCATTTAGATTTCCTACATAACTTTACAGAACAGAGCCTGAAAGTGTACATTTTAAGCATGTCTATGTTTTGACTATAACCCAATACATGAAGTCAGGTGTGGAATTTTCCACTTGTGACATGTCAGGGCTCAAAAACGTTTCAGATTTTGGAACACTTACGATTTTGAATTTTCAGTTAGGATACTGAATATGTATAAATGCCCACACTAACACACACATGCATGTGTAAAACACATACTTTTATATCTACATATGGGTATATATGTATATATGTATATGTATACATGCACACATACACATAGGCATTGGTCTTTATAGCTATGTTCTACAAAATTACTGTGGACACGGAATTAGTCAATACTCAAGCATTGCACCCAAGCAAATTCAGGGCTAAGTTCCTATTAGCCTTTAATTACAACATTTTCATCAACTGATAAGACATAACCTTGTTTTATATGTTTTTATTTAAAGAAGATGGGCTGGAGTGTGGCTCAAGTAGTAAAGCAGCTGTTTAGCAAGACTGAGGCCCAGTACTGCCAAAAAAGTCAATGGTAAATACATTTAATATAGTGATTAAATATATAGTTAAGAAAGTTGTTTAAAAATATTTCATTAAATTCATTTTATTTAACATGTGTTATAATTATCTATTGTTGGTTCATTAACACTGGACTCACAGTTGACAAGGGCTATACCTCATGCCGGAATGAAACTTTCTAACAAAACATTTTCTCTGTAAGGCACATTACTTTTTGAGCTTAGGAACACTGGAAGACCTTTTATTACTACATTTGGGTGCCATTTTGAATAGCATAACACACTAGAAGCACAAAACTGAGGCACCGAGAGGACTGGGATGAATACTTGGGTACAAAGTGAGAGCTGAAAGCATTGCCTGGCTTGTTCTTGGCTGAGAGCAGGTGTCGCTAAGCAGGGCTTTGCTGCTCTGTCTGACTGGGAATGGCCTTGACATCCTTGTAAGCATTGGTTTTAGATTAACAAGTAAATTGCAGCAAGGAGGCAAATTTGTAAATATGGATTCATCATAAAGTGGATCATCAGTGTCTGTGTCCCTGTCTGTCTGTCTGTCTCTGCTCCCTGTTCTCATCGAATTCTAAACAATACAATCATTTTGTGTTCCTCAATACTAAGATTTTTCTCTACATCTGAATCTTGAGGTCTCCCTAATTGCTGATTTTCTTTTGCATTCCCTCTCCCTCCTTCTCATGGGAGTAGCTATTCCTTCATTCGTTAGGTCCCAGCCTTAGTTCACTTCCTGCAAGAGGACTAATCAGTTCCTGGGCTACCTTTTCTGAAGCAAGTCGCTCTTCTCAACCAGTTATTCAGTGGCCATGCAATTTGTGAGTGCCTATTATATGTGGGGTGCTAAGCCAGGTGCTGGGTTGACAGTGGCTGAGGAGACAGAAAAGCCACCTGCTGTCCTGCTGTTTACATTTTATTTATTTATTTATTTATTTGGTGGCACTGGGGTTTGAATTCAGGGCTTTGTGCTTGCTAGGCAGGCACTGTACTGCTGAGCCACGCCCTTACCTTTTAAAATGATATAGTTTATGTCTTCTCTGTTCTTACTGATAAGAACATTGGCCACTTGTTACATCTGCTATTTGTAGAGCTGGGTTAACACCTCACAATGTGTGTGATGGATTTTCCATTTTTCCTTTCAGAAGTGAAATTTAGCTTTGTATATGATGAAGATGTGTTATGGATAGAGAGGTATAGGACAGCAATACCCTCCTGTAGGATTGGTCCCTTTATCATTGAAAAATGACACTTTTAGTCTTTAATCATCTTGTCTTAAACATTACCATGATACATCACCACACTAATGTTTTCATTTAGTCAATGGTGGGAAACATATAGGATGGTGACTCCATTATCTCATATCATACCTGGTGATGACATAGCCATTTAAATTTACACAAGTACATCATATAATGTTTACACAATGATGAAATCACCTAATGACCACTTCTCAGAATGCATCCTGTTGTCAAGTGACATTTGGCTGTATATATTTTCCCACCATTGTACCTCATACTCCTCTGTCTTTATTTAAAGCTTACCTGTTATCAGTATCTGGGTAAGTTTTTTAAAATATGCAATATGATAGACTCTGCCTTTTGGGGCCAGATCCATAATCTCACCCCACTATTTGCTTTTTCATTCAGGTCACCAGTAAGTCATATGGTGGCCAGTATCCAGCTCTTGAACACCCAAGCCCACCTCTATCTGGTAGACCAGACCATCACTCACTGTTTAGCTCTCTTTGTACCAGAAAACACATTTCCTTCTGGTCCATCTTGGTGAAGATGTCACAAGTCACATCCCAAGCTAGTCTTCCAGGGAAGTGCTCTATCAAGAGATGGACTACTTCTGCCCAACTGGCTCTCTCCAGCTGGTCCCAAGTGATGTGGACAGAGCCAGGTCTGAGCTTCATGTTCATTAACAGCTGCTTGAACATTCGTAGCTCCTTCTTGCTTAGGTGAGACAAGTACAACATGACCCCATTGTCACAAGGGGAGGTCGGAGAGCAAGTGGGTGTCTGGGGTGGGAGAAAGGAATAAGGGCTGGAGGAGGAGGGTGCAGGGAGGGGAGGGAGGGATTCTGGATTCACATTAGTCATCTTTACACAAGGCTGACAACACCTCAGTGTCAGTTGTAAAGACACATGGCAAGAGCAGAGGATACCTGTGGAGACACAGAATAAGAAAATGAAACTACCATCACTAAAAAGGATAGATTTGTTTAATCCATTGTGGATAATCTATTTACCTCTATTCTTAAACAGCTTGTCAGTTCAATGGAAAAACCGAGGACCCACTGAATGTTTGGGGTTGGTATTTATACCAAATCCACTTTGTGGTTTTTATTCTCTGTGCTCTGTTTTGGGGAGCAGACGTGCAATATGACAAAGCCTTTTAGGTTTAGCAAAAAGTAGAGGTAGGTAAAATAATTGAGTTAAACTCTAGAAAACATGTGGCTAATAGAATGCCCCATGTAGACCTGAAGTGATCTCAAATTTCACATAGTTTTTATTCCTAAGAAATGGGTCTTGAGTATATTTTTCCCCTCCTCCCACTATACCCCACTTCTTATTCAGCACCTTTTCCCCTCATAACTTCTTGACACCCAAGAAGTTGACCTTTGTTAAATTTTTAAACTAGTGTTTATTGATTACACAAAGGGGGTTCACCATGATATTTCCATACATGTATACAGTGACCTTTGATCAAGTTCTCCCCCTTGTTCTTTTCCCCCCCTCAACCCTGTAAAAATTTTTTAACCGGTTTCATTATTCTGTTTTCATGTATGCACACACCTAAAGTACCTCAGTCACAATCCCCTTCTACCCCTTTCCTTTCACCTTCAAACTTGTTTGGTTCACTCAGTTCTACTTTGGGTCTAGAGCTGGGTTTCCTCTCTTTACAAGGGTGCTAGTGCTCCTCCAATCCAGTGGGTGGCGCTGCACAGAGGAATATAGCTACCCACAGTGACATTTTCCACCTCCACTGATGGTAGGAGCATTGCTTACTGCTTCTGACTGCCCTGAGCTTCAGGTTTGAGAAATGTTCAGGGCAACAGACTCATCACAAGTGAAGACATTGCAATTAAAGCATCTTGCTTCCTTTTTATTCACTGCTGATGGGAACATCGACAGGAAGAACTTTTTTCTTTTGAGAAATTGCTGTAATGTTTTCTATTTCACATTCCCATTAGCTTACACTGAAGTGTTCCATTTCTCAACACCCTTGCCAACACTTAGTTTTAAAAATAGTGGCCAAATGAATGGGTAAACACTTTTACGAAGTAAAAAGCAATAACCTCTGTCTCTTTCAGTAGTAGAATCTTTTTGGTTTGTTTGTTTTTGTTTTCTTTAAGTCCTAGGGATAGAACCCAAAGCCTCATGCATGCTAGACAGGTTCTCTACCACTCCACCCACACTCCAGTCGTTTTATTTGTATTTTGGTTTTTTTTTTTTTTTTGAGGCAGAGTCTCATTAACTTTCCCTGGGCTGGTTTTAAGTTCTCCAACCTCCTCCCTTGGCCTCCCAAGTAGCTGGAATTGCAGGTGGGTACCACCATGCCCATCTTACTTAATTTTAGCTGCTTCCTAATCTATATCTATTTTTTCTTCCTGTCTATAGCTATTTTGATTTTTCTGACCAAATCTGTCAGTATCTAACCTAGACCTCTGAGCACCAGCAATGACAATCTCTTTTAGGTCTTAGGCTTTTGCTAGCTCCACTAGTCTCTTGACACTCGGACTCTGAGATGGGAGAAAATTCAGAATTGAGGATTCTGTATTAGAGACAGAGAAGCTGACTTTCAGAGGTTGGCAAGGATTTTTATCAATGAGAGCTGGAAATTTCCGGAATTCAATCTCTAGTCTCTGTTTTGCATTTCCTACATGGGACAACCTGGCTTGGTAAACTTAAGTGTCTGTCATTGTAATTAAAAGAAAATAGGATAATGAGGGAAATAGAAGGAGGGAAAAGAGGAAAAAGACAAAATACTCACCTCTGAAGAGAATTAGGCTTCCAGCTCCTTGTCAATACACAGCCTTCAAAGCATAAAGAGAAAGGCAAGGTTTGTCCCACCCTCCAACCCCTTATAGGATCCTGGAGCCCGGGCTGTTGACACCCTTGCTTCCTATTGGTTGGAAACCCAGGCAGTGGACACCCTCCCTTCCTATTGGTTGGGACTGGCCTCCTTATCATTCCTTGGAATTGCGCACAATTGAAACCATTTAACATTTTGGGCCCATAGCTTATGGCCTTCAAGGTGTGTGATCTTACAGGGGTTTCCAATTTGTGAAGGAATGCCTCACCAACCTCTTAGGTTCCAGAACCAGCAGCAGAAAATTACCTATTAGAGATCTTCCCAAACTCATAGAGGGCTAACGCTGTACTAGAGGGTGCGAGTCCCATTTCCAAATGGATTCCTCCCTCTGGGAAACTTGTAGTGCAACTTGCTGGATGGATCTTGTTCACACACCCATCTTCCCTATTTGTAGTATAACTGTATTGATCAAAAGGCAGATCTCAGAATCACTAGTGTACAACAGGCCCAGTCAATGGGAGACAGACAGAGCTTGAGGAAAAGGAGAACCTTTCAGGAAAGAGTGAAAGGGGCAAGGAGTTTGAAAGGATAAAACAAAATCACAATGGTGGCACATGCCTGCAATCCCAGATACTTGGGTGGTGGAGGTAGAAGGCTTGTAGTCTGAGATCTGTGTGGGCAGAAAAACTCACAAGACCCTATGTTAAAAAACCCCTATCTAAAAACAAACTAAAGCAAAAGGGCTTGGGGTGTAGCTCAAGTGGTAGAGCCCCTGCCTAGCAAGCATGAGGCCCTGAGTGCAAACCCCTCAGTACCAACAAAAGAAATTTACAAATAGTTGAAGGCAAAAAAATCCCACAAGATTATCAACTTTATAAAGTAACAGCAGTTTTTATACAGGATTTCTGTATTCATATAGGTCCCAATTATATATTTTCAGAAATCAGCAGAGTGAAAAATGTAGTCTTTGTGAGGTTTATAGGAAGTAGTTCTATAAATTTTATTTGGGGAGTTTTAGTCCTATAAACTTTATTATTGGGGAGTCCACAACAAACAAGGGGCTCTGCTGTTTTTTGTTTACTTCAGGTATATTTTCCCTCCTAAAAGTGACATGGGATATGCCTGAAGAGCCAGGTTTTCCTTCCACATCAGTGGTTGTCAAAGTGTGGTCCTTGGAGCAGCAGAATCAGCCTCACCTGGGAACTAGTAAAAATTGCAAATTCTCTGCTTCACCTCAAAGCTATGTACTGTGAGATACTACTGCTGTCTAGCAATATGTGTTTTAGGGAGTTTTCCTCATCATGCCTCTACAACTCTGTCTATACTTGTTGACACATAATGGGTGAATGAATGAAGGACAAAAGGACCAGTAGTGAGAAAGAACCCAATATTTCTTTTTGGTTTATTATTAGTGTAGATCAATTGTAAAAAAGGTAATGAGTTTCATTATGATATTTAGTACATGTATATTTGGTCATGTTCATCCCCATTACCCTCTCTTGTCCCCTCTGTTCATTCCCATTGGTCCCATTCCTGTTCTCAAATACTTCTCCTTCTTCTATGATCACTTTAAAAAATATATAGATACTGCATGTAAGAGAAAACATGTGGTATTTGTCTTTTTGAGGCTGGCTTATCTCAACATGATGATATCCAGTTCCATTTTCTTGCAAATGACATAATTTCATTCTTATGTCTGAATATATATATATATATATATATATATATATATATATGCCACATTTTGTTTATTCATCTGTTCATGGACAACTATGCTGATTCCACAGCTTGGCTACTCTGAATACTCTTGCAATAAATATTGGTGTGCTGGTATCTCTATTGTATCCTGACTTACATTCCTTTGGATATATGCCCAAGAGCGGTACCACAGATCATTTTGTAGTTCTGCTTTTAGTTGTTTGAGGAAACTCCATAATGATTTCCATAGTGGCTACCCTAAGTTATAACTGCGTATTTATTTTATTTAGCATTTCATAGCTTATAGAACATCCATGCTGAGTGTCCCAAGTCTCATGAGAGCCATTCAAGATATAGGGTATAGTATTTATTGGTTTATAAACAAAGATACTGAAGGAAAAGCTTGCAACAGATTACAAAAAAAGTAAAATAATTGGTCTCTGAATCCCACTCTTATTTAAGAATGTACATATTTTACACCAAAAGGATCTTCCAATACATTGAGGCTTCTATCCACCCATGTTCTCTCACAGTTAAACAGAAGTGAAACACACAGTCCTTGAAGAAAAGATGTCATTTTATTTTTTCTTCTGTATCTCCATTGTTCTCTGTGGATGAGGGCAGGGTAGGGTGAGAGTGGGGAGAGGTACATGAACTACTTTAGGCAATCCTCTCCAGGATTCTCCTCTTTAGGCAAATCTCTACCCAAATACTGAAGCCCGGGACCTAGTAGGGTACCTTCAAGGCCATGATCACAGGCAAAGTGGTAGCAGAATTGTTCAATTCTCCAAATTATTCACTTTTCCTCCCTTCCCTCTTTCTACCCACCATGCCTTGCCTCCTCTGCCTTTCCCTTACTTTCTACCTTACAATTGTAAAAGTCTGGATAGGTGAGGTCATGTCTAGTGCAAGGCTGAAGTGAGTCTGGACGGAGCAGAGTTCTAGGTGAAAAATATAGAGGAATTCCAGGAATAACAGAGGAACTGTGCTTGAGAACAGATTCTCAGAGCTGAAACAAGCAAGAGACCCATCTCTTCAGCCTGACATCAGTTACTTTATATTCTTTAATCCAATATTTTTATTATAAAAAGTTTTTCTCAAGACCTCCCAACTGACTAGGATTATAGGCATGTGCCACCAGCACCCAGCCATGCCTAGCTTTTATTGGTTGAGATGGGATCTCATGAATTTTTTGCCCAGGTCAGTCTTGAACCCAAATCCTCCTGATCTCTGCCTCCCAAGAAGCTAGGACTGCTGGCATACAACATTTTCCCCAGCTAAAAATACACTTTTAAAATACCTTCAAACAGACAAGAGAAGAGAAAGAGCCCTAGTTAGACCTCAAGTAGAACAGAAAGAAAGGTGACTGAGTGGGACCCTCCTTTCTAGTACTTTCAATACGGCCAGTACCTTTCCAGGTCAGCAAGAAGAGACAACCACAGTGTCTTCCACCCATACTGTCGCTCTAGTCATTCAAGTAGCAAATCTGGGTTTAAGATTTTCCAAGCTTTTTAAGATATAATACTTTATTGGGTGATAAAAATGTCATCGTGAGACAGGATAGACATTTCATCATGAAGATCTTTCTGTGGCTTGTACAAGACCACAGAGTAATTTAAAAACCACATCCACTTTATAAAACACATTTGAACAGGGTGCTAGAAAAATCACATCTTGCTGGAGTGGCAGTGACTTGTAATTCCAAACACAGATGGGTAAAAACAAGGGCCCAGTGCCTGTCCTGAGCAGGTTTCCCAAATCCAAGTGAGTCCAGGTTGCCTGCAGTTGGGTTCCACCCTTGTTTCCTGTTTCTGCTTATTGGCTACCTATGATGGTCAAGGAAGAATTTTTCTCTTCCTCAGCTGTCAGAAGAGCCTGTGTTTCTTCATCCAAGTCAGCTTTGCTCACCCTACAAAAATACCCCAAAGGCCTAATTAATTCACAGTTTTCTGCATCTCATCTTTTCCCATGATTTCTTCCCAGGACAAGACTAGGAGAACCTGCTGTTGTGCCCAGGGGACAGACATACCTGTGATGGGTGGTGGTACTCAGGTAAATGTTTAACACTGGGTTCCCCCACCCCTTGCACCCCTCCATACACCACACAAATACCCTGGTTTATGATTTGCCCATTTCAGTGGTGTAAATTCTGCAACCCAATAATTGTGATTTCAAGGCACCAATTGGATGTCACTGTCCAGAATTGGTGATAGAAAGTACACAAGTTAGGGTTTGGGACAAGAAATCAGAGAATTGAGAGGATTGGAAGAAAGCCTGAAGTCATTTTTAATTTATTAATTTTTTAAAGAAAGGATCTAACTATATAGCCCAGGCTGAAAACTTTCCATCCCACTGCCTCAGTTTCCCAAGGACTGGGTTTACAAGACACACCACTACACCCGGCTGTGTTATTTAAATTATACATTATTGTTAATATTATTGTTGCAATCCTGGAGATAGTGATAGGAGCGCCGGGGATATCAAAGGGAACCTACAATGGAGATCCTTCAAGAACTCCTGTCCTTGAGGGAGGATTATTAGGCACGTGGCAGACATAAGTGGTGAGGCAGGGAAATGCAGGGAGTGTAGGTACATGTCTAGCAGCACTGATCTCCAGGGTAAAGCAATCATATACACAAAGGCTACATACATCAACCTGTCCACTTAAAGAAGGTAAAGGCTGCCAAAGCCCATTGACCATGTTTCAAATGAAACCAGTTGTAGTGACCAAGAGTGGCCTTTGGGTCATTAACATGTCATTTATGTATCTTTTGCATCTTCTTGTATTAGCAGATTCCCCAGCCTCCTGAAGGTTTTCCTTAATTAGCCATGGGTGATTGTGATTACATGTGCAGAGGGATTCTTGAGACACTGTAATTCCTATACAATTTTCATGTCAATCAGTCCTTGTGGGTTGGTCCTGCAGAGCTATCTTAAACAAAAATGTCTTTTTTCTAATATAGAGAACAGGAGGATTATACAGATCCTGTCTGGGGGTTGGCAACTGTGGGAGGGGGGAAGATATGGTGAATATGATAGAAATATCATGTATTCGTGTTTGAAAATGGAAAAACAAGACCCGTTGAAACTATTCCAGGAATGGGAGGGGGCTAAAGGAGAATGATGGAGGGGATGAATTCAATTATGATAAGTTACTGTAAGAACTTTTAAAATTTTCACAATGTACCCCCATACAACAATAAAAAAATAAAATTTTAAAGAAAGAAAGTGAGACTGCACTACAGCAGCTGCACATTTAGGGTCTCAGTTGATCCCTTTTTATCCCTGAAGACTCCCCACCAAGGAGAACAGATGCTGCCTCACCCAAGCAGGTGCAGGGAACATTCTGGGTGTCTCAGAGCCTCACACAGCACAACCACCCCGTTGTAGTCCAAGGCATTCCGACTCAGGTTTAGCCCCCACAGGGTCTTACTGTGGGTGAGAACCAAAGAGAGGTCCTCACAACAGACACTGGTCAACTTACAGGCTTCCAACCTGCAATACAGAGACCCTTGTAAGGAGTGGGGACACTGAAGACATGAGTTAGACATTTACCCAATGCTCACCCCACAGCTTCTGGGAGACTTGATCTTACAACCCCGGGTGTGTGACATCAGATTGTTTGTCCCTCTGTGGTAAACAGCCACAACTGTCCCATCTTCTCTGCATCTCTGCCCATGGCAAAAGAACTGTGCAGCTCATTCCGCTAGTAGAGTCTGTGCCCCAGCCCTTGAACCTGGGCTGATCTTGTACCTGGCTTTGGACAATGTAACACAATGGGAGGAACATTATGTGTGTCCTGAACTTACATCTCAGATGCCATGTAAACTTCTTCATGCCTTGAACCCCTGAGATACTGCTGTAGGCTGAGCTGTGTCCCTTCAAGATTCATATGTTGAAGTCCTAATCCCCAATACCTCAGAATGTGACAGCATTTGGAGACAGGGTCTTTATAGAGACAATGAAGTCAAAATGAGAACATTAGGATGGGCACTAATCTGGTATAATTAGTGTCCTCTGAAGAAGAGGAAATTTAAAGTCAGGCATGGTGGTGCATACATGTAATCCCAGCACTCAGGGGGTTAAGGGAGGAGAATTGAGACTTTGAGGCCACCCTGGGCTACATAGTGAGGCCCTGCCTAAAAAAGGAGAAGGAGAAGAAGTCAGAGGTTGAGGGGAAGGAAGAGGAGAAATAATTTAGATACATTCATAGGAGGAACACAGTAAGAAGACACAGGGAGGTGATAGCCAAGGAGAAAGGCTTGGAAAGATCCCCTCCCCCTCCAGAAGGAACCCACCCTACACATACCTTAACCTCATAATTCCATCCTACAGAACCTTGAGGTGATAAAGTTCTGTTGCCTAAGTCACCAAACCCATGGCACTTTGTCATGGCATCCTGAGCTCCTGTGCCATGAAGTCCAAGCTGACCAGTTAATGAGATGTGGTCTGGTCTCACCTGTCCTTCCCAGCATAAGGACAGACTGCAGCCTCCAAACCTGACAGTGAGGCCAACCCAGAACACACAATCCTTCAGATGACCCACCTGTGTGAGCCCGCCCACCTGAGATGAGCCAGGCCTGAGGGGCAGCATCTAGCCAGCAGTAAGTGTTCATTACACCCAGCCTCAATGTCTAGGAGTGGCATGGTGTGCAACCCCAGCTAACCATTGTGTCACCCCTTTGGAGTTTTATTCTTTCTCACTCTTTCTCTCTCTCTGGAAGTACTTGGATTGAATTCAGGACCTGCGCTTCCTAGGCAAGTGCTTTACCACTTAAGCCACACTTCAGTCCTTTTTTCTTTAGTTATTTTTCAGGTAGGGTTTCATGCTTTTCTTGCCCAGGCTGGCCTGGACCACAATCCTCCTACTTGCACCTCTGGCATAGTTAGGATGACAGGTGTGCACCACCATCTCCAGTTTTGGGGTCATTCTTATTGTTGTTGAGATGGGGTCTTACTATCTTTTTGCCTGGGATGGCCTTGCACCACAATCCTCTCAATCCTTGCCTCCTTGGTAGCTGGGAGTACAGTGTAAGACATCCTGTCCAGTCCCATTTATTTTTTGAGGTAAGGTCTTGCTATGTAGCTCAGGCTAGCCTTGAACCTGTGATCTTCCTACCTCTGCCTCCTGAGTGCTGCGATTACAAGCATGTACCCCCAGGCCCAGTGAGTTTGATTCTCTCTCTGCCCATCAGTTTCCCATCTTTTTCCTTCCATGAAGACAGAAACATGACCTTGGCGATACCCACCCAAGAACCTCCAAGTGGCAGTTGGGATGCACTAAGGCTCCACACAGCAGCTTCACGCCCACATCCTCTATGTTATTGCCTCCAATCTGTAGAATTTTCAGGTTCTGGTTGCTGCTGAGAACTGAGGCAAGAGCTTGACAGCCACTAGCAGCAATGGAACATTTTATCAAGCTGCAAAAGAATAACCGTGGCACAGTGGTCCCCTTACAGGCAGGAGAAATGCTCCCACACCTCCAGGAGATGCTGAATTAAAAACAGAGCTGAACCCCAAATGTACCATGTTTTTACCAATACATACATGCAAATAGTTCTTGAGATCCCATCTCCAAAATAACCAGAGTGAAAATGGGCTATAGATGTGGTTCAAGTGGTTGGGCACCTGCTTTGTTAAGTCTGAAGCTCTGAGTTCAAACCCCAGACACATCAAAAAATGTACTTTTCAAGTTCAGCTCAACAACAAACAACATTTGCATTCTACTGGACATTCATTAGAACCAGAATCAGTTTGGGTAGAATTGAGTTTTTTCATGCCAACTGTCTCACCATTTGAACCATGATGTTTTCCTGTTTTACACATTATCCTTTGATAATCTTCTGCATAAAAGACTCAGGCATATTGGGTTAGCTTTATTTCTATGTAATTTATTTTAGAATCTACTGTGTACTTTAATTCCTTTGGCTTATTTTTGTTATATTATAGGAAAGGTTTTTGTTTTTAATGGGATATACTATTTCTAGCAACCTTGTTAGACTCACTTATTCTGACAATTTGTCTACAGATTTTTGTGGGTTTTCTATTTACATTCATAGTATCTGTCCTTTCTCCTCATTCTTATGATTTTTGTTGGTTATAAAAGTCTAGATTGGGTAGGTCCTGGTAGTTCATGCCTGTCATCCCAGCTACTCAGGAGGTGAGGTGGGAGGATCATGATCTGAGGCCATCCTAGGCAAAGTTAGCAAGGCCTTACCTGAAAAGTATACCTAAAATCAAAAGGGCTGGCATTGTAGCACAAGTGGAAGAGCATCTGCCTATAAGCCTGAGGCTCTGGATTCAATCTCTAGTACTGAAAAAAGAATTCTAGGTTAATGAGGCAGGCATTGTGGACACACTCGTCAGCCCAGCTCCAGGAAGGCTGAGGCACAGGGATCCTGAGTTTGAGTCAGTCTGTGCTACATAGTGAGACCTCAGCACTCCCAATCTCAGTCTCTTGAGTAGCTAAGATTACAGGTGTGATCCACTGCACCTGGTAAATTTACTTATCTTGTAGCACACATGCTAAATATCTTTGCTATAAAACCACCTCTCAGCCCCATGTCATCATTTCCCTCTCTTTCTCAGTCCTTTTTGTCTACACTCCATTGAGTGACCCCTGACCACACACTAATCCTGTGACCATGGGGTCACATCACACACATTTCTCTCAGGAACATCAACACAGAACTCTGAGCTGACTGTTGCTGACCTCCATGTGTTCAAGCCCCGACACTCTGGCTGTCATGGCCATGCAGGCTCAATGTCAGCACTGACCTCAAGGGAACCTACCACAGTGAGTTCAGGCTGCATTCGGGGTGTCTCAGGGCCTCACAGAGGGTCTTCAGGCCTGCATTTGTCAGGACATTTGCGCTGAGGTCCAGATGCCTCAGAAATTTGTTACTCAGAACAACTTCAGAGAGGTATTCCCAGCAATGCTCACTGAGGTGGCAGTTTGCCAAACTGTGGGGAAAAATAAAGAAGAAAAGGAATGGGCATGATACAGGAAATGATATCCAGAGAGCTTGCTTAACCTCACATTAAAGGTAACATTTCAGCTGGGCATGGTTGTGCATATCTGTAATTCTAGAACTTGGGAAGCTAAGGCAGGAGGATTGTAAATTCAAGGCCAGGTTGAGCTATATCATGAGACCCTATCTCAAAAAACTGAACAGCTGGGTAGTGGTGGCTCATGCTGATAATCCTCCCTACTCAGGAGGCAGAGATCAGGAGGATCACAGTTTGATGCCAGTGTAGGCAAATAGTTTGGGAGACCCCATCTCAATCAACAAGCTGGAAACACCTGTCATTCCAGCTACAGGGGAGGGTTGTCCAAGGACAACTTAGGCAAAAATATGAGACCATATTAAAAATAACTAAAGCAAAATAGGTCACGGTTTCAGTATGAGTAATTGACAATAAAAAAAGGACTGGGGATATAGCTCAGTGGTAGAACATCTGCCTAGTAAGAGTAAGACCCTGAGTTCAAACCTCAGCATTGCCAAAAAAATTTGTGCTTGGAAATCAAGATGTGTGTGTGTAACAAATGTATATAGCAATATTTTCAATTGTGAATTAAATATCAAGTGAAAACTATTTCCTGAGTTGTCATATATTAGGTTGTAATGTTAAAACCATGTTTGAATTAACACATACTTGATAAGATTTTCTATGAAATAATATATTTTGCTGTTTTAAAATAGTGTCTTATTTTCTCAGACCCTGTCAAACATTGAGGATTAAAGATTAATTTGCTACTTAAGCAAAGAGATGGTAATGCTTTTTTACTGATGAGGAATAAAAGACATGCTAACATGTTTGTTATATTAAATATGCTTTCATGTTAGTATTTTACTTTTGGTGTACTGAAGATCTAAAGTTGAAATTAAACATGTTGACTGAAAATGCTCAGGTTTGCAGAGCTCACTAGATGTCTGCATTAACCCTTTATAATAACTACTTCCCAGTTATTTAGGTTTTTTTGCATTTTATATGTAGATACCTATTGTAGTACAGGCAATGGCTTCCTCACTGCCTTGTGTAATTTCTTCCAACATTTTTTATGGTACTGGGTTTTGAACTCAGAGCTCTGCATTTGCTCAGCAGGCATTCTACCACTTGACCCATACCCCTAGTACCTTGATCTGTTTTCAGATAGAGCCTTGCGCAAACTTTTGCCCAGACCATCCTGGAACCATGATCTTCCTACCTCTGACTCCTGAGTAGGGGGGATTGCAAGTGGGCACCGATGCATCTGACCTTTCTCTGATCCATGGTTGATTGAATCCATGGATGTGGGACCACAGATACAGAGGAGAGACTGTATGTGCTCTGCAAAGATCATCTCACTCAATATTCACTAGACTTGAGGGACAGGCTTGTCTTTCTGCCCTCTGTTTCAGAGGAGCAGACTGAAACTGCAAAGAGGTCAAATACCTTGCTTGAGGTGACAGTGTATAACCAGTGAACCCAGAAATGAAACCTAAGTGTTTTGCTTCCTAAGCTTGTGCTTTGAATCCTGCCATGTGCCTCCATCAGTGGACATGTTGCAGTTCACAGGCCCAAGTTCACACTACTGCTGTGACCCCCCAGAGTGACTCCTTCAGTGTCCACTTACACCAATAGGCTCAGGGTGCAGTCTGGGTGGCACAATGCCCTGCACAGTGAGCGCAGCCCTTCCTCCAGGTAGTTGCATGCTATATCCAGATGTTTCAGCTTCTTGCTGCTGACCAAGACTGAGGCGAAGACATCACAGTCATCAGACACCAGGCCACAGTCTACCAGCCTATGGGGAAGGGAGGACACCACACCGTTTGTTCCCATCTCTCTCATACATTCTTCATGCTGCTCCTGTAAGAATCAGGAGCATTGCAAATCCCATGACATGATTTCTTTTTTATTTTGGTGGCACTGGTTTGAACTCAGGGCCTTGTGCTTGTCAGGCAGGTGCTCTACTGCTTGAGCCATACCTCCAGTCCTTTCTTCTTTGGTTTTTAGATTGACTCCCTCACTTTTTCCCAGGCCAGCCTCAAACATTGACCCTCCTATCTCTGACTCCCAAGTAGCTGGGATTACAGGTGTGTACCAGCACATCCTGCCAAAGGTGTTATTGTCAAGGACTGAAAAAATAGGATTTTGGGGCTAGTGTGGTGGCTCGTGCGTGTAATCTGAGCTCTTCATCAGGCAGAGGTCAGTAGGACTGAGGTTTGAGACCAGCATGGGGAAAAAGTTAGTGAGACCCCACCTCAATCAATAAACAGGGCACATTGGTACATGCCTATCATCCCAGCTGTATTGTAAGATATAGCTAAAAGAATCCCAGTGTGAGGCCATTCCTGAGCAAAAATGAGAGACTCTACCTTAAAAATAAATAGAAAAAAAAAAAAAGGAAAAGAGCCAGGGGCCTGGACCAAGTGGTAGAGCAAGTATGAGACCCTGAGTTCAAACCTCAATGCTGTGAAAAAAGAAAAAAAAAAGATTTGGCCTCATTTACACCACACCCTATAATTAACTGAATATGGATCATGGACTTAAACATAGGAACCAACACTATGAAAAAAATTTGGGAAGCCAGGGTAGTAGGGTTTGAACCCAGGGCTCTGTGCCTTGCTAGGCAGGCACTCTACCACTTAAGCCATGCATCCAGCCCCCTAAAAATGAGAATTTTAAAAGAAAATAAGGAAGTTGATATCAATGTTCTTGAGCTAAGCAACGGTTTCTTAGGGACTGCATCATAAGCAAGGAGACAAAAAAATAATTGCAAGTAAATAGACAATTCAGGAGAAAGTATTTGCAAATCATATACCTTCTTTATCACAAAATTGCATCCAGAATATATAAAGAATTCTTACAATATAACAACAAAAAGACACTTAAAATGCATATAGGATTTGTTATTATTTTTATTTTTTGTGGTACTGGGGCTTGAACTCAGGGCCTCATACTTTTAGGTAGGTGCTCTACCAGTTTAGCCATTCTGCTACCCTGCATATATTATTTGGATGGACATTTCTCTATAGAAGATATAGAAATGACCAAAGTCTTATGAAAAGATGGTAGGGTGGCTCTATGAATACTTGCCACGAATGCTTTGATGTCTATTAAAAAACCAAGTCACAGAACTCTGTTGAATGGTATTTCTAGGTTATGGGATATACTGGGATCCACAAAAGTTGAATAGAATAAAATAGTTTTCCAAAGTGGTTGTACCTAATAGAGTATTTCTTAGTCATAAAGAAGAATGAAATCATGTCACTTTTCAGGAAAATGGATGGAATTTGAAGTTATCATGTTAGAATAAGCCAGACTGAGAAAGCAAATATCACATTTTCTCTCATATGCAGAATCTAGTTTTTAAAAGGAATGAGTGTAAAACAGGTCCTATTTGGGGAGCATAAGAACAGGAAGGGAGAGAGTGAAAGGAAGAGGTAAAGGGGGTAAATATGATTGAAGTACTTTATACTTACGTATGAAACTAGAATAATGAAAGCTGTTGCAATTGCTTTAAGAAGGCAAAGGTAGATGAGGTTGAGGGAATAGGGCATGAATTTGACCAAGGCACATTGTATACATCTGTGGAAGGGTCACAGTGAAATCTCTTTCTTCAACTAACATATGGTAATAGAAGGCAAAACAAAAATCCCCAAAGTGGTTGTACCTATATTAAGAAAGTAACTTATGTATTCCATGACCAATTTCCCAGAAGGCTAACTTCCTACATAAATAATCCAAAACTGGACAGAAACACACATATTCCATACCACACAGTCCTCTGTGACCAAATCAGTGACCCGGGAGAAGACAGAGACTTACTGCAGCCTTTCTATGTTACACTCGGGATGCTTCAAGGTATCACCAAGCAACTTCACGTCAGAACGGGATAGGCTGATGTGGGTGAACTTGAAGTGTTTCAAATTTGAGTTATGAATGAGCACCTCAAATAAATGAGAACACTCACAATAAAAGACAACCCTATTTATCCTGCAAAACAAAGAAAAGTTTGGATGAATTTCATCAAGTAGGGCCTGTAAGCCCAGACTGAGCACCTGTCTTTGACCACCTCCTGTAATCAGCTCATATTTGAATTTCACACCTAATTCTACAGCTCAGTGGTTCTTAACCTGGGTGATTTTCCTTTCGTAAGGAATACTGGGAAATTTCTGCAGACAATGTCACACTAGAGGAAGCTACTGTTGTGTAGGAAACAGAGCCCAGGATGCTCTCCAACATCTACAACACACAGGAGAGCCCCCCAAAAAGAGTGGTTTGTAACAAACCAGAGTGGGGTTGGGCCTGAGGGACTCTGCTCTGATTGTAAGTCTTTGCTTACACAGTGAGTCTTAGCCCCATGCTAGCAGCAATACTGATGTATTTTCATGACACAAGTCAAGGTTGACCTTCAACTTACTCAAGACTTTGAAGGACACAGTTGGGCTGCCTCAGCTGTTCATACAAGGTCTCACAGGCTGACTCACTGAGGACCCCATCTTTCACCTGCAGTTCTTGGAGGTGCTGGTTAGTCGTAAGCACAGAGCATATCTCATGCCAACAGGTGAGACTGAAATCTGACCTGTCATGAAGGAGAAAAGAACACTTTTGTGATGGAAGGGTCAATTCCTCCCATTCACAGGGTCAAAGAAAGAAATTATCTTCCAGAACAGAAGGCATCTGACCCAGGTCTCCCTTTCCCCTTAGGAAGGGAGAGTATCAGTCAGGTAAGTTCACCTCATAGCAGCCATTCTCAACCACCATATTTGGCAAGGCCTGAAGGTGTTTCTTGTGTTTTGTTACAACTTGTGTGAGGGGTGCTTCTGGTAAGAAGCAGGGAAAGGCCAAGCACAGAAAGGACCTCACAACATCCACACAGCCAGCCTAGATTATCAGTAGTGTCAAGGTTGGCAAAACCCTGCTTCCATCCAACCCAGTGATTGTATATTTAAAGGTGAGGCAGGACACCATGCTATTAAATCCTGCAACACAATTTCCTGGGCTAAGCTTAGCTGCCACCAATTCCTAACTATCCAATCTTGGGCAACTTACTTAGCATCTTTGCCCATCTCACCTGTAACCTGATAACAGAATATATCTGATGATTTTTTGGGTGTACTGGGATTTGAACTCAGGGCCTCATGCTTACTAGGCATGAACTCAACCACTTCAGCTATGCCCCCAGCCCTTTTTTGCTTTAGATATTATTTTTAAAAGGGTGTCATGCTTTTTGCCTAGACTGTGATCCTCCTATTTATGCTTCCTAAATAGCTGGGATAACAGGCCTTACTGCTTCGGTTCATGGTTTCCAGAAGTTTCTGTCCTAGCTGGTCTTGAACCTGATCCTCCTGATCACTGCCTCCTAAGTAGCTGTGACTACAGTGGTAAGCCACCATGCCCAGCGCATGATTTTTGTAAGTATGAAATGTAAAAGTTCAGAAGAATTTCAGAATGAATTTTAAAAGGTAATTTGCAGCTGGTAGGTCAAGGAGGACCTCAAGTGTGGCCCTTGGAGAGTTATATAAACATCAGTCCTAGGACCTGACCTTGATGGCTCACACCTATAATCCTACCTACCTGGCAGGCAAGTGTTGGGAAGGTTACAGTTCTAGGACAGCTTAGATCATGAGATCCTGTATCAAGGGAAAAAGGTGGACGTGGAGATGCATGCTTGTAATCTCAGTGAGAAGCTTAAAACAGGAGGATTGCAGTCCAGGCTATATTGGGCAAAAAATGAAACCCTATCCCCAAATTAACCAGAGTAAAAAAAGTCTGGATATGTGGCTCAAACACTAGAGAGGCTGCCTAACAAGTGTGAGGCTCTGCATTCAAACACCAATACCACCAAAAAAACAATAATAAAATAATATAAATACCAATCATAGGTATTTTGGCTGGTGTTTGGGAAGGGCAGGAGCCACATGCAATGGGTTGTTGAGCTCCATCCTGATGGTACAGTTGTTAATACTACTGCTGCTGTGATGAGGTGGCCGCCTTTTTTAAGAAAGGGTGAATCTAATAGACAAGGTCATGGGGAGCCATAAAAGTCAATCTACATCAAGCACGTGCACTGAGTCATCACACAGTACCCCATAAACATGCACAATGAAAATAATAAAAATTAAAACTAATAAAAAAATCTCTAACGAGTCAATCCAGGGATCAAAATAGAGCCTGCTTGACATAAAAAGGTGAATTTCTAAGCATGATGCCATATAATGCCCCTCAGCAAAGACTCCTGAGTGTATGGATAGATTCTGAGAATGGAACAGAAGAAAGTCAGTAGGTGGACTCACATGGAGCAGTGTCCATTCTCTTCCTTAAAGACATTTTGGATTGAAAACAAAAGTTTCCTCAAGCCAGAACTTTTTTTTAAACAATAGGCGCAAACTATCAAGTCTGATTTTTTAGTGATAGAAAGATTCACTTCTTGGAGGAAGTCCATTGTCTGCTTCACAAAGGCTTCATTCTGCATCTCAAACAGGCAGTAAAATAATCCCAAGAAGTCTACCTGTTCCCGAAGATCCTCACTCTCACCTATGCTCTTCATGCACTGGTGAAATCGCTGCTTTACCTCTTGGGATAATAGTTGGAAGCCAAAAAATGCATTCAGCTTTTGTTGTTCCTTTTCATGTAAAAGGCCAAATAAGAAACGTGGGAAAGAAACCCAATGATCTTTAACTTTCTTTAAAAATGTAAACAGGAGTGTCTCTGAGCATGCAACAGCTGAGTTGGGGTGCTCACTGTGGCTCTTTAGCAAATAAAACATGGCAGCACAGAACTCCTGGACAGATGGGTGGATGAACACATAGGAGTTCTCACAATTCTTATCCCTCAGAAGAATCTTGATGTCCAGCAATGTGGGGATGTCAGAGTCAGCTATCCCATTTCTACTGAGAGCCTCCTTTCTCAACACAAATGTGTCAGTCCACATGCCCTCTGCGGCCAGGGAACACAGGCCTAGCAGCTGGCCTTGGCTTTGCCAATTTGGACAATTAGCACCCTTGGGAGTGAACAAGTTAAAGATGAAGGAGGCATACAGAGAGGTGGTGCGTTGGCAGATCAGCGCCAGGTCTCTTCCCCTTTCTAACTCCTGCTTCAGACAAGTGCACACGATCCAACAAAGCACAGGGAGTTGGCACATGGAAGACAGCTGTTCATATTCTCTCACCAATCTGAAGGCTTGCATGGCTCTACTACTGTCTTTAATCACGCAGTGGAAGTACTCCTCCTTGTTGCTATCTTCGAATCCTATGGCTGTTCTAATGTCTGGGCTCTCCAACCTTTCCTCCAGTCCTGGTGAGTAGCTAGGGGTAGTTGCAATGATTAAGGACGACTCTGGGAGCATCTTCTTCCTCAACAAACTGCCCAGAAGCACCTTTATTGGCTGCTTCTCCATCCAGTCACTGCACAGCTCTGCCTCCGGTCCATCCAAGCTGCATTTCAGCTCGTCGAAGCTATCAATGATGAACAAGAGCTGCTCTGGTTGGGACATGATCTCTGCTATGGCAACGCCAGAGTCAGGCCAGTCTCTGGAGATGAGTTCAGCCAGGCTTGTTTCTGTCAGTGTTCTTAATTCTCGGCAGCAGAAATAGAAAACATATGAGAATCTATCCTGACAGAGGCTGCCTTCTGCCCAGGCCAATATTAACTTCATCAGAACCATCGTTTTCCCAGTTCCTGGGATTCCCTTAAGCAGCACTGTGTGAGACTGCTTCCTGGTTGTCTTAGGAGCAATAAGGGGCTCAAAATATTCACGTTCTTTTGGGGTGATTTTCTGGTCAAAGAAATCATGAATTGCAGTGATGGGTTCTCTGGACCACATATTGCTGATTTTCTTCTGTATGTGAGCTTGATACCTCTTGGTGTGTCCTGGGTCAGTGAGTACAAAAGAAAAAAACCCACAGCATATAAAAATTAAATACTCACATATTCGTGCTTTGACTCTGACATTTTAATTCTCAGGAGTCTGTAGACCCTTGCCAAAGGGCACACAGCCTCATTGTATAAGTAAAGTTCTATTAGAACTTGGGCCCAACTTTCATTTCTGCTACACATGGCATGACTGCTCCCCTTGTGCAGCAGCAAAGCCGAGTCATTGTGAATGAGACTGTGTGGCACAAAGTCTAAAGCATCCACAAGGCACTGCACAGCAAAAGGTTGCCAACTCTTGTACATGTTTGCACACATGTGCACATGTGGCTGTTGATTGTTGCCACAATAGCACAGAACTGGAAAATAACTGCATTAATATCAACAGAAGACCAGCCACCTAGTTTATGAAACCACAGAGCATTACACCAATATTAAATATATGGAATAAGCTATGTGGCTAAAAAACAGGCAAAGTCTGTGATATGTAACCATTGGTGTAAACAATGAAGTTGGTTAGGTGTGGATAATGGTTTTATATGTGTGCAATATATCTGACAGTCTACATGAGAAGGATGTGACATGACAATTGCCCATAGGAGGGAAACTCAGTATTGTAGATATAGCAGAGAGGATGCTAGGATTTATTCCAACTTTATTGTAGTGAGTTTTCCTGTTCTTTCAAGTGCACAATGCTAAAAATACAAACAAAAAACAACAAACATTCTATGCTTCCCAGAATTCCTTGCAGGAATCTGATTAAAGGTTCAGGGTAAGCTCTGCAATGTACACACACCCTCATGACACTGGAAGGTGAAGAGATAGTGTTAAAATAAATTAGACGTTCAATCAAATACAAGAGAGGGGACATTCAAAAAAGAATGGAGATCTATGAAAAACAGGCAAAATGCACAAGTAAAATATATTAAGCAAATATACAAAATCGATAGATGTGGCTGCTATCAGATTAGAAAATGCTCAATTCTACTGGTGACAACTATGGCCCTAGATACTTAGGAAGCAAAGACTGGGAGGATCATGAGTCAAGGCCAGGCCAGGCAAAAAGTTTGAGAGACCCAGATCTCAATCAATAAAAAGGCTGGGCATGGTAGAGTGTGCCTGTCAAGACAGCTACAGCAGGAAACATAAGTAGGAAGACAGTGGTCTACACCTGGGTATAAACATGAGACTCTTCTAAAAAATAAGGAAAACAAAAGGCACTGGAGATGGTTGAAATGGTAGAGCACCTACCTAGCAAGTGTGAGGCCCTGAGTTCAAACCCATTACTGCCAAAAGAGCTAAACTGGGAGACAAAAGGAAAAAGCATAAATAAGACCAAAGCACAGAGATAAAAAGATATGGAGAAAAAGTGGAACACAGTCTAGAGGCATGATTTGTACAGCTGGAGTCTGAGAAGAAGGTGGGGAAGAAAGAATGGGACAGGAACAACATTCAAACAAATAAATGCTGAAATTGAGAACTGAAGAATGTTGTTGAGCCACAGAAGTGGGACCATCAGGAAATCCCAAGCAGAATGAGCCAAAAAAGCCACCATACTAAGACTGCAGAACATCAAAGGCAAAGAAATTTGTCAATAAGTCAGAAGAGCTACCTCCTGCTCTTTGCACCTTATATATGTAAATAGTTAATACCTTCTATCAGAATAAATACAAATGTGACATTTAAGGCCACAATGCTGATAGATCACAGCTTCTATCATTAACTTTTGCTTCTCAAATATGAAAATACAGACACATGACAGTAATTTAGAAATCTTATTTAACACTGCATTTTATGGCTATTTTGAGCATATACTTAATGACACCAGTTAAGAGCATTCACTGGTTCATTGTATAATCTAGAGCAGGTGTCACTTGCTGTTTTTGTTGGGCCAAATCCACAGGCTACTGCTTCACCTGTGAGTTTCTGGCTTAGATGCAACTTCTTGCCCAGTATAAAATTATCAGTGTCCCAGATAGAGGAACAATCTATGTTAGAGGATAATATCCACTGACATTTGACCACTTATAACCACCAGGTCTAAAAGAAGGTGTTTCCTATCTACAAGGACATTTTCCTATAGCACTTTATGGTCCTGTGATAGATGGGCATGGAGGCCATATACCAAAATTATGATATAATCCTCATTATAAGAAGCTTGACCCCCCTCCACAGACATACTCACCAGTACTCTCTCTCTTGGCCCTGTCACAGAGATCTTTTCTATTGATCTTCTGAAAGATGCTGAACGTCACAGCCCATGCTTGTTGTTTCTCATAATATTTGATCAGTAAGTTGGCGAGGTCTTCCCGGGATGCTCTCTTCACTTCACACCAGGGAATTTGCTTAAGGTCAAGTTGCAAAATCTCTTCCTTGAGGAGTCCTTTAAATTTCATGAACTCCTTCTTGTTGAGCTCCTCCAGATACCATGTAAGGCCAAATTCAGAAAAGAAAGATGATGCCATTTCCTCTAAGGCAGAGACATTAGTCTTCTGAGAGACAATGCCAGGAACAAGAAATAAATGCAAACTGTAGGAAAACAATGGCAGCACCATGTTGCTCAAAATAAATGGGTCAAAGTCACTGACTTCTTGCATTATGCAAACAACATAATTTCATTGTTCTCAATGGCTAAATAAACTCCATTGTGTATATATACATTTTCTAGGCTGATTGTATAATTTCAGTACCAGTGAGATTTAGAACCCAAAAGAATTACTTCCAACCTCAATTCTGATGATGCCTGGTGGGAAACATGACAAAAATGCCCAATACTAATTTATCCAAAATAGCATTACTGATTGAGATATACAGATAAATTTCTGGTATAAATCAACTAAAAACTAAATCAGATTGGACTGGAGGTATGGCTCAAGTGACCCTGCTTTATAAGCACAATGCCCTGAGTTCAAGCCCCAGAAATACCAAAACTATCCAAAAGAATACTTACCTAATTATAGTACCTAACAGATTTAACTTTAATCACAAGCATGATGGCAGACAAAGAGGATCTTCATCAGGGAATAATAGACCCATCATGAAGATACAGGAATGTTAACCTATATTCACCTGGCATATCTTCAACATAAGAGCAAATGCAGACTTATGCACAAAAGTGAGAATTAATTTTTTCAGTAATTGACAGAGAATGGATGCCCCCACAAATATAAGCAGGTAACTTTTGCCAAAATCATAAGGGAGAAGGAGTATGGAAAAACAAACTCCAGACACAAAAAATGAACTTTGTCACAGACCTCAGCTCTCACACATAAATAAGGATGTCAGTTAAAAAGGGGCATAAGATCTGAATAGATGCCTCAAAAAAGATACACAGATGGTAAATTATAAAAATGAAAATATGCTTAATACTTTGTTATTAATAAAATGAAAATTAAAATGAAGTGATGTCATTATATACTTACTAAAATTGCCAAAATGAATTAGACTGACCCTATCAATTGCTGGTGAGGAGGTGAAGCAATGGTAATGTTCATTTGTTGTGAAATGTGAAATGTTATATAGAAATTATTCTACAGAGCCATAGTAATAAAAAACAGCATGGTACAGACTAAGAACAGACACATAGATCAATGGAAAAGAAGATCCATAAATAACTCTACATAGCTACGGCCATTTGATTTTTTTTGGTGGCACTTGAGTTTTAACTCAGATCCTCATGCTTAAGCAGGAACTTTATCACTTAAGCCACTCCAACAGCCCTGTTTTGTGTTGATATTTCTGAGATAAGTTCTCTCAAACTATTTGCCCAGTCTAACATCACACTGAGATCATCCTGACCTTGCCTGCTGAGTAGGCAGAATTATAGATGTGAGCTACCAGCGCCCAGTCTACCATTTGATTTTTGACAAAGCACCAAAATCTATGTTGGAAAAAGGCACTTTCTTCAATAAATGGTACTGGGGAAACTGAATATCCAAGTATAGAAGACTGAAACTAGACTCCAGTCTCTAACCTTGTACAAAAATTAATTCAAAGTGCATCAAAAATCTTCATGGAAGACCGAAGCTTGAAAGTGCTACAGGAAAACAGAAAAACCTTTTGAAGACATAGGAGTAACTGATGCTTTTCTGAATAGGACCCCACTAGCTCAGAAACTCAGAGTAAGAATCAAATGGTAGGTTTGAATCAAATTTAAAAATTTGTGTTCTGCAAAGGAAACAATTACCAGAATCAAGAGATAGTCTACACATGTGAGAACATTTTTGTCAGATACTCATTGGATTAAGGATTAATATCCATAATATATAAGGAGGTCAAAAAAATTAAACATCAAAAGAACAAGCAGTCCATTTAATAATTGGGCAAATGGATTGAACTGGTAGTTCTTAAAAGAAGTAGAAATGGCTAATAAATATATGAATGTTCAACATCTTTACCCATAAAAGAAATGAAAATCAAAAAGACATTGAGATTCAATCTCACTCCAGTCTGAATGGCAATCATCCAGCAAAGAACAAATGCTGGTGAGTTGCAGGAGTGCTGGGGAAGGAACTCTTATACACTGTTGGTGTGAATGTAAATTAGTTCAGCCACTACGAAAACCAGCATAGAGATTCCTCAAAACACTAAAATTAGAATTAGCATATGATCCTGATATACCACTCTTGGACCTATATCCAAAGGAAGGTAAATCAGCATACAGTAGAGATTCCTGCAGCCATGTTTATATCAGCACTACTCACAATAACCAAGCTATGGAATCAGTCCAGGTGCCCATCAGCTGACAAATGTAAAAAGAATATGTGGTATATACATAATGGAGCTACATTCCATCATAAAGCAGAATGAAATTTTGTCATTTGCAGGAAAATTGATGGAATTAGAAATTATATTAAGTGATATAAGACAGACTGAGAGAGACAAATATCACATGTTCTCTCTGACATGTGGAATCTAGATCTTAAAAAGTAAATGACAGGAATGTAAAACAGAGACTGTTTAGGGATGGTAGCTAGTGGGAAAGAGGCAGAAAAAGAAGGGAGATGGAGGCATGGCTCAAGCAGTAGAGCACCTGCTCAGCAAACATGAAGCCCTGAGTTGAAATTCTAGTACCATGAAAAAAAAAAAAGATAAAAAGGAAGAGAGCAAAGGGAAGAGTGAATATGATCAAAGTACTTTATAGACACATATGAGAATAGAATAATGAAACCTGTTAAAATATTTTAAAAGGAGGGGAGAATAACAGGCGTGACTTTGACCAAAGTACATTATATGCATGCATGGAAATATCACAATAAAACCCTTTTGTGCAAAAAAGTGCTGTAAGTATAGTGCTACGCACATACCAAATGTCCACAAAATCTGTATATTTACTTCTAAGAATGCGGACAAGGAGAAAACATTATTTTGAATGTAATATGTGCGAATCTATGTATCAAAGTAATTGCCAAGCGGATGGATTATGAATTAATAAAAGTATAAGAAAGGTATAAGAAGAAGGTTGAAATTTCATGAACACATCCTACATTTTAAGTTAGAGAACAAAATATACATCAAAAGAAAACAGAAGAAAATAATAAGAATGAAATTTAAAAAGTTAAAAGATGGGACTCAAGGTTGGTAAAATCTTTGAAAATACAAAAAAATTGAGAATCCACAAGAGGTCTGATGCAGAGAAAGAAGTAAGCAGTAAACATAAAGTGTGAAAGAAAAATGACACTAAATATGCTGAAGACATTCAAAAAGGAGACTATTACAATTTTAAGCCAATTGAACTGATAAGCTTGTCCAAACATATGAATTCCTAGAATATAATGACCTTTATCTTCTGTTTCCTTTCGTGTAATGGTTTGAAAGATAATTTTTACAGATGAAAGAAACAATTCTTCCTTCGCCAAAAGACTTCAAACACCTGCATCAGAAAGTTATATTGAAATTATGCTGGGCACAGTGGTACATGCTTTTAATCCTAGGTACATGGGAGGTAGAGATAGGGAGGATCATGGGTCAAGGCCAACCAGGGCACATAGCTCATGACCCCATCTGAATCAAGAAAAATGCTGGTCATGGTGGCATGTGCCTGTCATCCCAGCTAGGTGGGAAGCTTAGGAGAATCACGGTCTAGGCCAGATCTGGGCATAAATGCAAGACTCTAACTCAAAAAATCAAAACAAAAAAGGCTGTAGGTATGGCTCAAATGGTACAGCACTTCCCCATAAAGTGCAAGGCCTAGAGTTCAAACCCTAGTACTGCCAGAAAAAGAAGCTTACATCAAGATTCAACTTAAAAAATTATGTTCCCAAGAGGGGAGAAATGACCCAAACATTGTATGCACATATGAATAAAAGGAAAAAAATTATGTTCCCAGAAATTATTACACACACACATGTACATGAAGACACACACACAGTCAGCACTATCACACTGTTTGAGGTACCAGTTGGATATTGAAAACTAAGAAATCCAGTGTAAGAATTCAAGTGTTCCAAAACTCTTGTAAAAACCCATGCAAAAAATTTTGATCAATAAAACATAAGTTTATTACTTCATTATTTATATTAGATAACAGTATCTTATCATTATCATTCTGTTTTGAAATGCTATAGTCATGCAAAAGAACATTATTATTTTCAGAACATAAACTATGAAGTATTTATATTTAGGGTAAATTATTAGGGGTTAATTTGTACCACATGTGCAAATTGTCATGCATATATTTATTTAAGTGTAGACAGACAAAGTAAATAAGGCAAAATTTTCACATTTGGGGAATCTAAGTGAAGAATATATGAGAATTTTTGTAATATTTTTGGGAACTGTTCTCCAAGTGTGAAATAGTGCCAAAAGTTTTTAGACATGAAAGTAATTGTATACTCATTTCCCAGGCTGCCATGATAAAGGACCATAAACTAGGTGACTTAAAACAACAGAAATATATTGTCTGATGGTTGGGGAGGCAAAGACCCAAAGTCAAGGCTCAACAGGGTCATGTTCCATCTGAAATCCACTGGGGAACCCTTCCTGGTCTCTTCCAAGCTTCACGGGCTTGTTGGTGATGTTTGGTATTCCTTGACCGGAAGCCTCGAAACGCCTCTCTCTGACTTTACTGTCACACGCTCTCCCTGTATGTCTGTCTGCACATGGGCACCTTTGTAGGACACCAGTCATTAGAGTTTGGCCCACCCTACACTGGCACACCCTCATGTTGGCTAATTAATTGTACAATAAACTTCTTTCACCTGGTACCTTCTTAGGTACCAGGGGTTAGAACTTTAACATATTTGTTCAGTGTAGAAAATATAATTCAACCCTTAACAAATAGTAAAGGCCAACTTTCATTGATCTAGAAAGATATTCTCTCTATATACACTTTTTCATAGTCAAAATAAGTGTGCAATAAAAGTGGCTCTTTGATGTTGTTTTTCTCTCTTTCTGATACAGGACCTCTCCCTCCCCTCATCCTTCTTGCAGAGCTCAAGCTAAATGGATAAGCATGTGTAGTTCATCTACTCACTGACTTTAGAGTAAGAAAAACAGTAAATCCAGTGGAGTAGCCTGGCTGTGGGTCAAGCAGGACCCATTCATAGTTTCTAAGAATGAAAAATTTAGTGCAGTTTTCCTAAAAACAAGGAGGTTAAACATCAGCACTGCAAATTGTTTTAACCTGTTAAAGTCAAAATTCTTTCTGGCTGGTCAAGAAAGGAGGCAGAAAGAAGGGGACAAAATGAAGACTCAAAGTAACAAAGACATAAAACAGGACAAGATCTGCTCACTCACCACGCTGGGCTCTAGGCTTCCTGTTTGGTCCTTAATGGGTGGCAGCTGGAGGTGTGGGAAGAAAAAGCCTATGGTGCCATTTGATTGGCCAATGAGTCTCTCTGTGCTTATTGGCTCAGGGGACTTGTGGTGACCAGACCCAGCACAGGTGTTACTCTTTCCCTGCTTGGGTGGTGCTCTAGCCCCTTGCCCCGGCTGTCTCACATAGTGGTAGATATTTCAGAGCGAGATCCTGATTTAGGATTCCCGGGACTCTGACTGCAAGAATGCTTCCCCATTCTCTCCCAAATAGCTAATTTGGGGAGTGGGAATGACTTTGTTCATAACCTAAGTACTTGATTCCTTCCTTGGTCCTCTGCTTCTTGAGAAATGTTAGTGTGTGGTGATCTTCTTTCTGCCATCACTGTAGCAGTATGGAAGAGCAACACAGTGAGAATTGGCCTCTGTTTTTCACAGTAAAATAAGAGTTAAGCTTATCAGGGGTGAGGTCAATATTTCATTGTGGAGCGTGGTTTTTACTCTGCCTTAGCTTCCTTACAATCAATAAAGTTGTCTCTGAAGTTCATTCAAAATGTCCCATTCCAGGTGATATCCTTTTATAATCTCAAAGTTGCTGCCTCCTTACAAGAGCCCTAAAGTGCTCTTGTTATTATTATGTTGGTTGTGCAACATTTTGTGCCTCTAAAGGAGTATAGACTGCATGTAAGGAATAACTAACTATTCATAGCACCAACATCTCTGTTCCAGAACTACAGGGCAAAATAAACACTACAAGGATTCTGAATAACCAGATCACAATTCAGGCCTGTTCTACCCTCTGCAATAAGAATTTTAGGTTATGAAATAATTTTAAATCCCTGGATTTTCTTTTTTCCCACTAATATATTTTCCCTGAAGAGTTATGCTTCATTTTTTCCTGTTTTTGAATTAGTGTGTGTAACACTGACTTGATTCTTTCACTGGCTGTATTGTTTAGATTGATCAAGTTAATTTGTTTTAGTTGCAGTTCATCTTGGTTTAATGCCTCCCAGGACTTAAGTGTGTGGAAATATCTCAATTTGCTGATCCATTCCATGAATGCTAAGTACTTGGAATATTTCTCAACATTTTACTAACTGGAACAACGCTACCTTGAACATTCTTTTGCATGTCCTTTCATTTATAAGACTGTCAGATTACTTTAACGGAAATTTGGGGACATAGGTTGCTTCCTATCCATAAGTTTCAACAAATTCCATTAGCATCAGGCTTAGGCGATTATCCCCCCCCAACCCCCCACACTATCACCCAGTAATTGTTAACGTGTTAAACTGTTCACCGCATGTTAGTTGGAATAAGAATGTTACATGATTATTAATACAGTTAAATATTTTCTTCTTTGTGATATTCCTTTTCATTATCTTGCTTATATTTGTATTAGTTATTTTCTCAATTTGCTTGCGTGTAGATGTGTTTGTGTATCCAATACAGTGGTTTTCTTTCTTTCTTTCAATAGGGATCATTTTCTAACCAGGTTTTATTTTTAATGAAATCAAATTGATCAAAGATGAGTTTGTGGTTGGTAAGTTTAGAGTCTTGCTTAAAAATATCATTCCCAACTTCAAGTCATAAAGGTATCTTATGTTGTCTTTTAAAATATGACAATTTTGTGCATTAACAGAAGCATTAATCCACTTGGAATTGCTTTTCTCTGGGATTGGGAGAAAAGATAGAAATTTTTTTCAATTTTAATAAGCATGATATTAGCTGCATTTAATGAATAGTTTACCTGCATCAGTGTGGGACAATCTGCTTTGATTTTAGGCTATGTTTTGTCCCTTAGATACATTTCTCCATCATGTGCCACTGTGTCTTTTACTACAGTTTTTAAGTTAAACCCTTATGAAATTGGTTTGATTTAATCAATAACCCTATCCCTTTATACTTCACACCTGTGCTTCAGGAGTATCTTGGATTATACAAGCCTGCTTTGCTTTTCTCAGCCTTTTGTAATTCTATTTTCACGTGGGAATTTCTTCTGGTGTTTTACTGAATGTAGAGTTCTACTTGGCAGAGTACTGACATGCCTTCTAATTAGCATGTGTTAACATACAGAGAGGTTTCATTATACTTCCATACATGCATATGATGTTCTTTAATCACATTTACCTCCCCCCATTACTGTTTTTTATCCTCCTTCCCATTTTTACCTTCCCCTTCCACCATTTCCCCTTTTGCATTCATGACCTTGGCTCTCTCCCGCCTTCCAGAAATGACAGAAAATATCCAATACTTGTCTTTATGGGACTGACTGATGTCACTGAAGATTAGAGTCTCCAGTTCATCCAATTTCCAGCAAACAACATAATTTCAGTCTTTTCAATGGCTAAATAAACTCCATTGTGTGTGTGTGTGTGTGTATGTGTGTGTGTGTGTGTGTGTGTATGATATTTCCTAGGCTGATTGTATAATTTGGCTTTTGTGAGTAGTTCTTCAATAAATATGGGTATACAGGTATCGCTGCAGTAAGATGACCTTTATTCCTCTCAGTAATCTCCAACTGATTTCCATAATGGGTTCACTACTTTCAATTTCTACCAGCATTGAACAAGAGTTCTCTTTCCCCTTCATCCTTGCCAGATCCTTGGGATCTGAGGATCTATGATTCCAAGGAGACCACCATTGAGAAAATCCACAAATGCTCAGGATGCATAGAGTTGAGCACTCTAAAATGATTTTTCTTCTGTTTTTTAAAAAATTGGAATGTTTCACAAATTTGCATGCCATCCTGGTGCAGGGGCCATGCTAATCTTGTCTAAATCATTCCAGTTTTGGCAAATGTGACACCCTGAGTTCAAACTCCAGTACTGCCAAAAATGGGTCAGTTATATGCACACCTCCCTATGCTTATATTAATTCCAATCATTTTCAGTTTGAAATATAGTCAGCTCTCTTAGTAAGCTAGATGTGTGTGTGTGAAGTGATGCGAAGCTTGTCTTTTCCTTCTTTCCTTGTTTGTACTGATTACATCAGGGTAACCACTATTTCCTTCTCTTGTCATTGCTTCATGTTTGGAATTTTCCAGCTCCCCTCTTCTAGTGAGTCAAAAAAATGAATGACAGGTCATTGTGAACCACAGCCACCCCACTGTTTTGTTGAACACTAGAAATTAGTACTTCTGTCTGTTTTGGTACCAATTACTCAACTTCCCTCTGCACCCTTTCTTCTGCTGTTCCCAGCTTCCAAGGATTGGTATTTTTACATTCAGATCAATCTTTCTAGTACCACATATGAGAGAGAATATGTGGTATTTGTAACTCAGTGTAAAACATGTGCTTAGTCTGTGCAAGATCCTGAGTTTAGTCTCCAGAAACAAAAATATTTATGAGTATTCCTCAGTATCTATAGAGGATTACTCCCTGAAACATCCACCATGTCAATATCTAAGGATGCTCATGTCCTTTAGGAAAAATGGCATGCTAGTTGCATATAATTTATGTACATCCTCCCATGTATGTAAAATCTTCTCTAGAGTACTTATAATGTTCAAGACAATATGAATACTGTGTAAATAGTTGTTATATCAGTGATTTAGGGAATAATGACAAGAAAAAGTTTGAATATGAGCACTACAGATGCAATTAAAAACTAATTTAACCCATGGTGCATAGATCCACAGCTATGGTACCCACAGACACAGAAGTATGATGCTTAAAATATAAATTTCACATGACTTATACTTGTCATGAAACATTATTTTCTTTAGATTTTTAAAAATAATTTAAACACATGAGGAGGGAATAAGGGTATCTTTACCAATAACAACAGTCCATTCCAATTTGCACCAGTTGTCCTACAGTCTGTAATGCAAATGAAGTGTTGTGTTTCTACTAATCACAGGTCTTTTATTGGGTGGAAATGTCTGGCCCCATCGAAGTGGCTGTTGTGACAATTGCTTTTCTGTTGACCTGAAATTTGGTGAAAGCTTGCTGCTGGGCCAGTGCCTTCTGGAGCTGGAGTTGTGCCTTGAGTGTTGGCAAGAGGGCAGTCTAGCTGCCTGGATGGCAGTTGCTTTCACAAGCAATCCAGAGTCCTAGAAAAAGGTCTAGAAGTTGTTAATTAGTTAAGTGTCCACAAGTTCCAACATCTCAAGTTATTTAAAGGAAAAAGAACTTTCAAAAGGGTAATTACAAGAAGGCTTATCAGCAAAAGTACTTTAACAATAATTAACGGTGTTCTAGCAATTTTTAACTTCTGCTCCACTGTTCCAGGTATAGGTGGGTCCCTACCATCTGTTTCAGGAGTAGTTGATGATGCATAACACTTTTCAAGATGTCATTACTATAAAACCCACTTTCTGAGACCTACCAACCCCATATCAACAGAAGTCAATAAAAACTTGAGGTCTTAGTGAAACTGGAGTTTTGGACCCTGTTAAAAAAAAAGCCAAATGTTAGAAAAAGAGGATGCAGAGAAGAAAAGGAGACTGAGACCTCTACAGACCAGACCATGCTTTATTTCGCAGTGATCAGGGTGTCCTGCACTCTCGACAGGCTGAGATGCAAGTCATGCTGGGGGCTGGGGATGAGGAGCTTTTATGGGATAGGCAGCTAAGGAGCGATAAAAGGAAGCGTCCTTGTGATCTCAGACAGCTGCACCTTTCGTTACATCAGAGGTTATGTAGGCAGTGTGGGGGTCTCTGCTTGGGATTTCTGAGACCCTGGAGCATTAGCCCTTTGTTTCAGACCCTGAGAGGGTATAAAGAAAGGGGGCGCCATGGTCTCATCTACTTCCTGCTGAGAAGGGAAGCATGGTGGGCCTGGGGTGAATAGCATGTAATAGCAGTAGGGTCCTGAACGGGTCTTGCATTGTGACGTTTTCTGTCCAGATGAAGGTGAACAAAAGTTGGGAGGTAGGGTGTAAGGGGATAGTAAAGATGGCATTCTTGAGGTCTAATACTGTGAAGAACTGTGCAGTTTCAGGAATAGTAGAAAGAAGGGTATAGGGATTGGGAACCATGGGATAGTTGGGTAAGACAGCCTCATTAATCTTTATGAGATCTTGTACTAATCGGTAGTCACTGTTGGGTTTCTTGACTCCCAGGATAGGGGTAGTATGAGGTGAGCAGCTGGGAATAAATAATTAGGCTTTTAGTAGCTGGGAAATGATGTATTTAAGTCCATGGAGGGTAGAGGGATGTAGTGGATATTGAGGTATTGTGACAAAGATTGTGAGGTCCTTAAGAGTTATGAGGAGAGGTTTGTGGTGACGGTCTACTTGAGACTGTTGGGTGTCCCAGACCCAGGAATCATCTGAGGAAGTTCAAGAATAAGAGGAGAGGGGAAATTCAGAGGCTTTAGGATCAGAGAGGCCACTGGGATTTGTTTGAGGAGAAAAATGGTGATTGAGTTAAGTGGAAGGATATGAAGAGAGGTTCCAAGTTTGTGGAGTATGTCTTGTACCAAGAGAGGGATTGGACATTGAGGCATTATTAGAAAAGAACGGATGAGAGTAACCTAGCCAAAAGAACAGAGGACTTTGGTGTCTTCCGAAGAAAGCTATTGGTCCCTGAGATTCCCATTACAGGTGTGTGGCTTTGTTCTGAGGGTCCTGACCAAGAGGTGAGGAGGGAGAGAGTAGCCCCAGGATCAGCCACAAAGGTTATCTGTTGGCCTGCCACTGTCTCCATTACCCTGGGCTCCCTGGACTCTGTGATGTTTGTTGGAGGGGCTAAGGGGCCTAGGCTTCCTCATTGCAGCAATTGATGATATGGGGTTTCTGGGGCAGTAGGGAGCATCAAGGGCTGGGAGTTCTGACCCTGGGGGCAATCCATTTTCCAGTGTCTCCATTGGCCACAGGAAGAGCATGGCTTGGAGGGAGGCCTGGGGTTTAGGCAGGCCTTGGCCCAGTGTTCTGGGTTGCTGCACAGGAAGCAGTTTCCAGGAGGAGTGCCAGTGGAGCGACGGGCAGGGGTAGGGCTTAGGCCATTTTTTTGTGGGTGTACATGGGGCTGTAGAGTTGAGGCCAGAAGTTGGTATTTAACTTTGAAGTGTTTTTCCTTTTCTTTTTTATGTTCCTCATCTCTATTATTGAACACTCGAAATGCCACATTTAGAAGTTCCTGTTGAGGGGCCTTGGGTCCCCGTTCTAATTTCTTAGTTTTTTTTGAATCTCTGGGACTGACTGACCTATAAATTGAACATGGAGGAAAAGTGTGCCAGCCAGGGAATTAAGGTCTAGATTGGTATATTTAGGGATCATGTCTGTGAGATGCACTAGGAAGAGAGCCGGATTCTCCTCTGGTCCCTGGGTGACCTCTCTTATTTTGTCATAGTTAACCAGAATGTGAGCATTATTTTTCATCCCCTCAAGGAGGCAAGAGATCATATGGTTAAATCAAATTGTGCCAGTCTCCCCAGGTTGGTATGTCCAATCTGGTTCAGCAGAGGGAATTGCCAAATACAGTTGTGCTCATCCAGGGAGAAGGTGGAAGCAAGAATATAATATATGTCAGCCCAGGTTAAGTGATATGCCTGAGTTATGCGGAGAAACTCCTTGCAGAATCTGGCACGGTTTTCAGAGAAACATCCCAGGTGATTTTCTGAGACATGTCACTCAAACAAAAGGGAACACGAGCCTAAACAGTGCCTTCAGCCCCCGCCACCTCACAGAGAGGGAACATGTGAGCTGCCTATGTGTGAGACTGGATAAGAGGAGAGGAAGGCATGGGACTGGGGTGAGGATTAGGCTTGATGGGCTGAGAGGGAATGGTTAGAGGTTGGAATGGGGTGGGGAGGGGAAAGGAGGCAAAGGAGGGTACAGTCTGTGTGCTTGGTATGGGGTATGCTTGCAGGGTCATGTGTGTCTGAATCAGGAGGAGGATCATTAGAGGAAGTTGGTGGTGAGGGAGCCTAAATGGGGGTCATTTTTGAGGAGGAGGAAACAGGATCGGAGAGAAGGAGTTGACAGGTAGGCCAGCTGGAGCAGAGAGAAGGGCAGGAATGGAGGAGAAAGAGGGCCTATAGGTAGGGGACCTCCAACTATTTGCCATTTTGTTGAAGAAATGAGTTCATGTCCTGGAGAATGGCAGGGTCAAAAGTGCCATATTCAGGCAAATGATTACTATTGTCCAGTTGGTATTGAGGCCAAATTTGGAAACAAAGGCATGTGAGTTTTTTGGGTTTGAGGTCTGGCATTAAATTGAGGGCCCCAAGGTTTTTTAGGAGGCAAAAAAGAGGACTGTATGTAGGGATAGATTGATTTGACCCCATGTTGAGAAGGAGAACAAGAAGAGGAGAGGGCCTGTGGACTCGGTAAGGGGGCATTCCAGGTTGCCTCATCCAGGCCAGACAAGGGGTCCTTGGAGAGGTCAAGCAAGCATCCTCAGCTTCAAGCTACCCAAGGGAGTCCCCAGGACCTGGAGGGAAAGAGCTCTTGAAAAGAGGCAACAGAGAAACAAATGGCAAAGGTTGCTGGCCTGGAGGTCTCAGCTGTCCTGTTTGGGAGAGAAATAGAGAGGGAGACTAAAAGGCAGACAATAGCAGTGGGTTACTTGGTCAATCCAATATGGCCTCCACTGGGAGGCCTTCCCCGCTCACGTGACAGTAAGGCAGCAAGAGATGTAAAATCTCCGGGTCGCTTACCAGCCGCCATTTAGCCTTAGTGAGCTCAGGGTATGACTGAGATCCACTGTGTAGTGTTGAGAGATAAGGGAACTAGAGCAAGGGAGAGAAAGGAAAGAAGATAAGAGAGAGAGAGGGAGAGCAAGCGAGCAAGAGAGAGACGGGGGGGGGGGGAGAGAGAGAGAGAGAGAGAGAGAGAGAGAGGAGGGAGAGCCAGAGGAGGGAGGAAAGGAGGACCCGGGCTAATGAACTGGGAGCCCTCTTCCCAGGTTTTGACACCAAATGTTAGAAAAGAGGATGCAGAGAAGAAAAGGAGACCAAGACCTCTACAGACAAGGCCATGCTTTGCTTCACAGTGGTGAGGGGAGTCCTGCACTCTCAACAGGCTAAGATGCAAGTCACACTGGGGGCTAGGGGTGAGGATCTTCTATAGGATAGGCAGCCAAGGAGCGATACAGGGAGGTGTCCTTGTGGTCTCAGACAGCTTCACTTTTTGTTACATCAGAGGTTACTTAGACAGCACGGGGATCTCCACTTGGGACTTCTGAGACCCTGGAGAGTTAACCCTTTAGACCCAAGGCCCAAACTCCTGAAATTCCATATGCCAGGTCTGGCCACCTGCCCCTAAATACTGAGTAAAGAGGCATGGTTAAGGCATAGAAAGACTTATTACACAGCTCGGGACTTGGTATGGGAAGAGGCAGAATAAACACTGCGCTCATCTTCAGCCATCTTCAAGCTACAGACATGAGTTATAGGTTAAATAGACAAAAGAACTTGGGGCAGGGGACAAAGGTATGTATATTTAAACAGCCCCAGTCACAAGTGTGTTCTGTTTGACCATTATCCCGGTCCAAGGGTCCCCAGAGGAGTTCTGGAGAAAATGGTATTGCTGTCATCACCTGAGGGGAGAAATCTGTTTTTTGTGAGATGATTACACCTGCTCCATGGTGAAGCCTTGTCATTACAGGTGATTTCATGTGAAGCGGTGGTCTGTCCTGCAAGTCTCTGCTGTTCCATATGGGAGGTTTCAGTCCTTTGTCACAAAGATGTTATCAGTTCTGTCCTTTCTGGAAGTGACTGCAAAGAGAATGGCTTAGAGCAAAGACACACAAAATGGAGACAGCAATGCCAAATTTCTCCTGTTTTTAGTTAATTCTTGGGCCCAAGTAAGGAATCAGTGCTTTTAGCAAGAGCAGTTTAAGCACCTTTTACGTTAAACCCACAGAACAGTGCTATTTCTTGAGCTTGCTGTCCCTCTCATCTTAAGGGTGTACTTTTCCTTTGCCCTAATAAACCTTCTCCTGTTTAAGTTTCCTCTCTGTCAGTCCTTGACTTCGCTCTTTGAAGAGACCAAGAATCTTCAAATGCAGTAACAGACAGATGTGCTGGAAATTTGAGGAGCCATGTGCCATCCACAATTGCACCTCTGAGACAACAGTGAGAAAAGGGGAAGTCAGGACTATGAAGAATGGGTGAGGGGTGCAGTGTTACAATACCTTCAAAGGACTGTGGCATCTTGGAGCACAAGGCAGATGTCACGGATCTAGGAGAATCATGACATCTTTCCAAGTCAGTTCAAAAGTTTGCATATCAGTAATAAAGGCTTGAATGTATTGATCTGGGTTGTTGGTAAAGCTGCCCAAGTCTCATTTAATTTCCTTAAGGTTGCTTAATCTGAAGGGGACATGGATTCTTTCTGGGTGGCTCCCGCCTCAAACTGGCTGGAGGGGGTAGTAGCCAATGCTGTCAAATAAGGAGGCAAGGGAGCCATGGGGGTTGGGCAGAGGGGAGGAAGTGGCTCCCTTAGGAGAAACTGGGAGTGTCTTAGAGTTATCCCCTTTTTAGGTATGTTTTTACAAGCCATGCCCAAGGTTTTAGCACCTCCCTTACATTGTTTCACTCATTGGGATTTTCTTTAAGGAAAAAGAACAGCTGTACACTGGGGATTTCTGTCTATTTGCCCTCACTCTTGCTAAACAGATGTAACTGGAGGATAATATCATGGTTAAGCATTCCACCCTCAGGCCATTTTCCTGATCTACAAGGGGATACTGGAGCCAGACCTGAGTGCAAAAGAAAATCAAAGCCTTTTTGAGAAGGTTATCAGGATCGATATCCCTTCAATGCTTTAGCAGGCAGGCAAGGGGAGACCCCTCAGGAACTTGGGAGGAGGAAGTTCCCATCAAGAAAAAGAACATGTGGTCTACAATGAAGGGGGCATTCCTATTCATCAGCATCCTGATAAGGAAATGTCTCCTAAGGGAGAGCATCCTCTCCCCTCCGTTTTGTCCCTTCTGCTGTCTGTGACCAAGATCGAGCGAAAAACTGAAAAGGCCTTCCAAGATGCAGTCACCCCACTGGCATGGACCCAACCACATTTGATCCTGCCAGCCTTAAAGCCCAAGTACTTATAATGTCTCCAGTTAGTGAAGGCATCCAGTTTCAAAAGAACTCACCGGAGGAAGGATTTAAGAGGGGCACAGAAGGCCAGGAGGGTGTTGGGTGAAGAAGAAGAGAAGACTGTCAGGAAAAGGTGTGGTTTTGGAAAATATGATCGCCTGTGTACTCTGGGGGTGGACATGGGAGAAAATCCAAGTGGTGTGTGCCATAACAACAGTGCAAATACATTCCCTGGGGCAGTCCCGAGGATAAAGATGGGGCAGTGGGGCTGTAAGGGAGGACAGCGCTTGGTGAGGTGTCATAAAAACCCCAAAATTTGGCATTCAGTCAGAGGGGTGTACATCATCCAAGGAAAAGCAGGGAACAGAAAGGGCAGGGAACATCCTGAGGGCGAAGATGTTTTATTATCTCCCTACTAAATGAAGGCATGGTCCCCTCCTATATGTCTCTGAAGAAGGTCACCCACTGTTTCTGGGGTAAAAGGGCTGTTGAGTCATAGTGCAGAAATGGGAGAGAAAGAGAAAAACCTGGCAGTCGGAGGGGCTCAGACTCCCCATATAGCAGTAAGACAGTCCTGTGTGAACCTCAGGACAGGATCAGCACACTGCACTCTGAGGAAAGATGCTCTGGATACTTCAGGAAGCCTTAGTAGGCTCTAGAAATTCCCCCTCTGATTTCAGGAGAAACCTCCCTATTGATAGAGGGAAGAAGGGAAGGGGCAGCCAGAGAGTTCTACTTTTGGCTACTCTGCAGCAGAGGGGCTCTCCCAGGAGACAGAATCCATAGGAGTGACAGATGATCACAGTCACTTCCCAGGCAGACTGTCTCTGGTTAGGCACAGCCAATACTGACCTTTCACCCTGGAAAGAAGAGGGTCCCTTCATGGTCACTGAGATGTCACAGGGGAACCCACAGTTGCACTAAAAGGTTCTTGCTCTCAGAACACTCTCAAGAATGAGAGGCTAGAGCACCAGAATTACAGGCAGGAAAGAAACTTTATTGATAGAGAAAGGTTGAGCAGAGAGATGCATAGTGGGGTCCAGAAACTAGGTGCCCCCTGAGCACTGGAGTGAGGGAGATTTTATATATATATATATATATATATATATATATATATGTATATATATATATAAATATATATATACATATATATATATATATTTGTATATATATGTATATATGTGTGTGTGTATATATATATACATATATATTTGTATATATATGTATATATGTGTGTGTGTATATATATATACATATATATTTGTATATATATGTATATGTGTGTGTGTATATATATACATATATATTTGTATATATATGTATGTGTGTGTATATATATATACACACATATATATATACATATATATATATATATATATATATATGTATGTATGTATGTATAGGCTTCCACCCTAGCCTAAAGAACAGTTCATAGAGGAATCCTATAGGCCCATTCTTGGCACACCCGAGCTTCCTGTACCTCCTGGTCAGGATGGCCAAGCTGGTTCCTTCGCTTCTCCCAGGTCACGGGGGTGTCTGCTTTCCTAAGATGTCATGGGCTGATTTGTGTTATGGGACTGCTACACAGAGAATCGTGTGCTTGGAGTTCAGTCCCTAAGGCTGTCACCAGCTTTGTCCCAGAGGTCAAGTACCCATCTCAGAAGGTAAACACAGGCTTCCTGCATGGTGCTCTGCCCTTCCTTGGATTTCAGAGGCTCAGTCCTGAGGCTGGTTCAGGGTTCACTCCCTACAGGAGCTACCACCCTGGGTGCCAACCCACCTACTTCTCACAGAGGTCTCCCTAACAGCCCTTCTCCTGTGGACCCAGCAGGCTGCAGGATAAGGTTGTAGTCCTCCTAGAGACCAAGCAAGGAAGGATTTAGAAAACAATAGGTGTCCACCAGGGCTGACTTGAAGTGCTGGGAGAAAGCTGAAGATGCCATTTCCCAGCATCCCACCAGGGGCCTCTTGTCTTTTGTTACAGGGGATTCAGGTCAACTTGGCTCCTGTGGTCACTCATGGAACTGTTGGAACTACGTCCCCAGAATGCTCTGTATGGAGGGGAAAAATGCTTAGCCAATGAGCATTTAGAACAGAGTCTTATCTAGATTTCTGGTTTCCAATTGGGGTGGGACTTCCAGCCTCATCCCCTGGCGCCATCGTTTTTGGTCTTGATGCCATGCCGCTTTTCTGAATGAACGAACATGGAATCAGGATCAAGATTACATGATTGGGAAAATAAGGAAGTAGCTGTCCCCAGCGCACCGTGGCTTGTCAGAGGGACATCTCTGGTGACAGCCTTTCCTTGGTCCCTCACTTCCGCAAAACACCACGGAGGTACCTGGTCAGGTACATACCGCGTGTTTCCGCCAAACCTCCCTCAGCCCACCCGAGTGATAGGACCCGGTTTGGGGCTCTTGAGTGAGCCACTATACTACATTCTTTGTGTCCAGGTCACTGGGTGAGGTGTCTTTCTGCAATCAAATGTTCTCCCATGACCTATACCCTTTTATTATTATTTTTTTGAGGCACTGGGGGGTTTGAATCAGAGCTTCCCGCTTTCAAGGTGGGAGGGTACCACTTGAGCCAAGCCTCTAGTCCGTGTCATCCTGATTTGTTAAGCTACAAAGATGAGGTTGGGGGTAGCTCCTCTACCTGTATTGCCCCCCTCCCAACTGATGGTAGCCCTGATCCCCGTGTTGTTTTGTAGCACAAGATGGACAGACAGACATCATCTAAACTCAAGCCTGGAATCCAAACTAAGCAGAATCTCATAATGCTCAGGAAAGAGAGATGAATTGAGGGTTATGCTAAGGACAATGGCTATGATGGGCAGCATAAGCATGGTGTGGAGATGTGGCCATGGAAGCAAGGAAAATGGACATGTTTATGGCAAGTGGTCATAAGACACTGTGAATGGGACTGAAGGAGGAGGACCACTCAGGCTAGCAGCATGAAAGTTACTGGAGGAAGTCTGTTACTAGTGAGGGGGTATGAATGGTACCATAAGTGGACTAGAGTCAAGGATATTTAAGATCCCTATGTAGTTCATGGAAAACTAAGGTTGAGGAAAAGACAGAGTCAGACAAAGAGAGTTCTAGATCATTATTGGGAGTTTCTTGTGGTAGTGGTGTAAGAAAAATGAATCAGTAGAAAACTTTTATTGTAGAGATGATGGTAGTAATGGGGCATTTGGAAAGAGGAGCAGGGTCCTGACCCAGATCTTAGCAGGTTCCATGTGACTAAAGCATAGATAACAGACTATGGGGTATAAGTGAGATAATAGGAAGATCAGGAAGGAGGCTGCTGCAAAGGTTCAGGTAATGTTTGATGGTGCTTTTAGCAGTATGGTTGATGAAGAATTGGGAAATGTGTGTGTTTCCTGGATCACTAGACTAACTTGAGCTTTCTGGTGTCATAAGACAGAATTACAACAATTTCATTGAAAAGTCTGAATTGAATTTATTTCAGATTCAAGTGTCCGGCAATACCTCATGGATGGCTTGTTCTCGGTAGGCCTTCTCATGCCCCTGAACTTTCAGATGTTATAGCTGTTTTGATGTCAGTCTGTAAAATGGAGTAGATTAAAGAAGTTTGTTTTATATATAGAAAATACCTACAGAAAACAGACAGCAAGCACAAAACAGCAGAATGGTCATCCCAAAGTTTCTTTCCTTGTAGAAGAAAAGGGAGACAAAACAGGAATCAGTTGATTAGTTAATATCATGTCATTTCAGGAAGCTTTTTCTCTTTTTTTTTTTTTTTTGGTACTGGGGTTTGTACTGCCTCTATCATTTAAACCACACCTCCAGCTTTGGTTACTTTTTTATGTAAGGATCATGTTGACAGAAACTGGCCTTTTTGGAAAATTAGGATAACACCAAATTTTCTGATTTTGATGTTAAAGAAAAAGGTGGATGAATTTTTAGCATTGTTCTCCAACACTGACCAACAACTTACATATTTTGAAGTGTGACTATGTTCTTAAGTATTGCCCAAATGCAGTTGGAGTTGTTTTGCCCAACATTGACTCAAGCAGTCTTTAATACAGCATGTACTTTTCACCAACTGGCAAGTTTTTACTGAATAGATTTCATGGATACTAGTACCATGAAGTGGCAGTGCCTGAAGCTGTTTGCCACTCCTCCCTGTTCTCCAGCTCATCTTCCTCTCCTGTTTCTGGTGAAGTTTGCAAGATTCTACGGGATCTAAGAGGCCTAGCTGTGTGAAGGAACCCCTTCTGCAAATTGAGGCCTGCGACCACATCCTGAAATGATTCTTATGATGTGGGTGTGTAGATTGGTGATACAGTGCATGCTTACCACATGCAGTTCTTGTGTTCATTCCCAACACCTCCCCCAAATTTAAAAATTTTGGACATTTTCAATCTTATGGCTTGGTTCTACTCCCACTACTGTCTGCATGTGCATTTCATCATCACTTCTCTGATTTTCGGTTGCAGATATTGATTAGGTGATAATGAGGCATTAATGCACAATGTGTTTTGGAAAAGGTACCACATTTAATGACTCCAAAGGCAGGTTCATCCACCCAGAAAACTCACCTCTGTGTCACTGTCTTGAAAGGCATTTTTCATCTGGCTGTACCACTTGTACAGAAATTGTACATGACTAGAGCAGGTGCAAGCCCACCCCAGAAGCATCACACTGGAGAGAACCCCTTGAAGAGAGACGTGGACAGGACCTCATTTGAGAAGTGCTGTGAATTTTTTGTGTAAGGAAAATGTTTTAATTATAATGATCTTTGGAAAGAGTTCCCAGCTTTTTTGATCTTCTGTAGCTGCAGGTCATTCCTAATGGTAAGAGAGCAAGCAGTGTTCAGTTTGAGGACATTTCACCATAGAAAAATTTATTACAAGTTGGTTAACTGCAGCAAAGCTCCCAACCATAAAAATATAGTTTTTATAACCCAGGAGTCCCCAGGGTAAAATATCTTTATGAGCATAAGAAGTGTGAAAAAAATTTCCTTGATGAGTGCTTACTTGGTCAGCACCAGAAAGTCCACAGTGGAGAAAGCCTTTAGTAGAGTAGGGAATGTAGGAAATCCTATAAGAGAAGAAGTGACCTTATTATACACCAGCAAATTCACCCTGGAGAAAGAACTTATGATTGAAAAGAATGTGGGAAGTTTTTTTAGGTGTGCACATTTTGTTACTGAACACCAGAAAATCTATACCAGAGAAAGACCTTATGAGTGTAGAGAATACGGGAAATCCATTAAGGGAAGAAGTGAACTTATTGTACACCAGCAAGGCCTCTCTGAAGAGAGGTCTTATGAGTGTAAGGAATATAGAAATCATTTAAACCTAGAAAAATCCTTTATTGTATACCAGAGACTCCACTCTGAAAAAAGGATGTGGGAAATCCTTTAAGATAAGAAGTGCCTTATTGTGCACCAGGGAGACCACAGTGTAGAAAGGCCTTATGAGTGTAAGGAATGTGGAAAATCATTTCAGCAAAGAAATGGCCTTACTGTACACCAAAATATTCACATTGGAGAAAGGCCTTATGAGTGTAGAGAATGTGGGAAGCCCTTTAAGTGAAGAAATGCTTTTATTGTGCACCACATAGACTACATTTGAGACAGGCCTTTTGTGCATACAGATTGTGGGAAATATTATAAACAAAAAATATCCCATTGTTGTATACCAGACAGTCCACAGTGGAGAAAGGCCTTAGGAGCTTGTACGTATGGTGAGGATCATAAGAGTTGTTCTTCTCTTCTGGAAATTGCAGGGCCTTGACCAGAGTGAAATCATTTCTGTATTATCATAGAGATACCATTTACCTCTGCCACCATGCACTTTGGGAAACAAGTAAAGAAACAAATAAACTTCCATGACATGCTAGAGCAAGGGATGCATGTTTCTTTTGTTCTCTTTCCTGAGGGAAATCTTGGGCATCCTGAAGCATTAAGGCAACTTTACTCTGTTTGTAATGTGATCTTGACATGTTACAGTACCATTATGACCAAATGTAGTCAGTTGTGATTAACTGGAGGCTTTCAAGGAAAGCTTAGCTTCTTCATGGATGATTTTTGTCTCACATGACACTTGTAGATGATATTTTTACCATCAAGTCACTAATTGGTAACTGTCGGACTCAGATTGCTCAGGTTTGGGCAGTAATAAAGGCATTAATTTTTTTGCATCTATCTTTTACCTTGGTTGTTATTTTAACTGTATTGGGTCACATTATGTAGAATTAGTCTTTATGTATATGACGTGATGGACAGTTGTTTGAAATCTGCAACCATATGTGCCTCAAAAGGCGGTATATAGTGGTAGGTAATTGTTTCGGTTAAAGGTTTTGTGTAATGTGGATGACTGCCAAAAAACACCCATGAAAGAAAACAGGACTTTCTGGAGTCAACATGGAGTAACTGAACCTTACAAATACTGATTATTGGTATACTCTTGGCTTCAAATGTACCTGGCAATGTGGCACAGGAATTCAACACCTGGATTTGAGAGTATGCTGCCATCCTTAGGGCTTACACTTATTACTTTGGGACATGGCTTGTGATATTTAACCTGCTTAGGATCCAATTTCATCATCAATATGATATAAATAATCACAAAAGTGACCTCATTGTGTTATTGTACGATTGAAAATGAATTAATATTTGCAAACATGGACAGACGTTCTGAATAGGTTCTAAGCCAACATCTGTAATGCAAAGTAATTGATTGTTAAAATGTTTCACCTCAGTTTTGGGGAGTAATTTACCAAGAAACTTGTGAGATGCAAACTGAACATGTGTTGAGAGTAGGGAAAGCTATCCCTGCTTGCTTTCTTCATATCTAAAAAAGTAGACTTCAAGCTCAAATTGTAGAAGGGAGTAATGTGGGTCACATATATTACTAAAGGGAAATTTTTATAAACAATATATAACAATTGTAAATATGTATGTACCAAAAGTTGATGCACCCAATTTCCTAATTTTTAGGAAAACTGGGCATATGGAACAGATAGTAGCAGATAAAATAATAATGTCTGACTTCAATACCACACTCATCAGTAGATTAGTCACAGAAACTAGCAAATCAAAAATGTACCTTAGATTTTGACTGCTCTATAGATCAAATGGACTTAACAGACTTCTATGAGATATTCTATTCAATAGATGCAGATTACCCATTCTTCCCTGCCACCACTTCCAAAACTTTTCACAGTTTATGCCACAAACGAAAAATTTAAAAAATACATAATATTGAAATAATGGAATGAAATTAAAAACCAGTAGTAAGAGAAACTATACACTTACAGGCTGAACACATGTTTTTGAGCGACCTGTGGGTAGTTGAAGAAATAAGGAAGTTAAAAAACCAGCAGAATGAAATGAAGAGAAAACCTGAAGTTGAACAAACCAAAATTAAAGAACAATCAATATGAGACTCAATCTGTACAAAAAACAATAGAAACACAGGAATCAGTAAACACCTCTCAATCATAACCCTAAATTTAAATGGACTTAACTCTCCAATGAAAAGACAGATTGTCAGATTGGATTAAAAAGCAAGATCCAACAATCTGTTGTCTGTAAGAAACACAACTCACAGCCAAAGTCAAACTACAAGTAAAAGATTGAGAACATTCACCAGGTATGGGGAAACTGAAAGCAAGCAAGAGTAGCTATTCTTGTATTGGACAAAGCAGATATTATGCAAAAATCAGTCAGTAGAGATAAAATAGTAATAAAGGGAAAAGTCCAACAAGAAGATACAATTCTAAATATATATGTACCAAACATTGGAGCCTCTCTGTTCATAAAACAAAAACTTCTGAGGTTAAAGGTACAGATATGTCCAGATACAATAATTGTGAGAAATCTCAACACCTGACTCTGTTCAATAGAACATCTAGAAAAAATATCAACAAAGATATCCTAGAACAAAACAATACCACAGATGAAGCAGACATAACCAATATTTATAGAGTTTTTTATCCTATGAAGCAGATTACACATTTTTCTCAGCAACCTATGAAACTTTTTTCCAAAATAGACCACACGATAGGTCAGAAAGAAAACCTCAACAACTACAAAAAAAGCTGAAATAATCTCCGTTATCCTAACAGACAATAATGAAATAAAATTAGAAACTCAAGGAAAACCAGAAAAACCACTGAAACTCATGTAGATTGAACAACACACTTTTGAATGAGCAATGGGTCATTGAAGAAATTAGGAAAGAAATTAAGAAATTCTTAGACTCAAATGAAAATAAGGATACAAGTTACCAGAACCTGTGGGATGCAGCAAAGGCAGTTTTAAGAGGGAACTTTATAGCCATGGGTGCTCACATCAGAAAACTGGAGAGACCTTAGATAAATAATCTGACAATACATCTCAAACTCTCACAAAAACAAGAGCAAGCTAAACCAAAAAGTAATAGAAGGAAAGTGATTATACAAATCAGGCCAGAAAGCAATGATTGGAGACCAGAAAAACAATACAATGAATCAACAAAAAAAAAGCTGGTTCTTTGAAAAAAATAAACAAGATCAACAAAGTTTCTAGCCAAACTAACTAGAAGATGTGAATTAATAAAATCAGAGGTGAAGGGGGGCATATTAAAACACACCAATGAAATTCACATGATCACAGGGGAATACTTTAAAAGCCTATACTCCTGAAAATTGGAAAATGAAGAAGAAATAGATAAATTTCTTGTCACATGTGACTCGCCAAAATTGAACCAAGGTGTCCTTAAAAATCTTAACAGATTTATAACAAGCAGTTAGGTTCAGACAGTTATAAAGAAACTCCCAAGGAAGAAAAGCACAGATCCTGATGGATTCACTGCTGAATTCTACCAGATCTTTAAAGAGTCCTAACACCAATGCTTCTCAAATTATTCCATAAAGTACAAAAAGGAAGAATACTACCAAACACATTCTCCCAACCCAGTATTACCCTAATATCAAAGCCAGATAAAGATGCATCAAAAAGCGAGGTGCCGAGGGTCTCATCTGTAATCCTTGCTACTCAGGAGTAAGAGATCAGGAGGGTCACAGTTCAAACTTAGCCCAGGCCAACAATTCACGGAATCCTATTTTAAGGGCTGGAGGAATGACTCAAGGTGAAGGCCAAATTCAAACCGCAGTAACACACACACACAAATAAAAAAAAAGAATGTTGTAAACTGGGCCCCAGTGGCTCACACCTGTAATCCTAGCTACTCAGGAGGCAGAGAGCAGGCAGATCATGGTTTGACCCAGCCCAGGCAAATAGTTTGCAAGATCTTACCTTGAAAAAAAACATCACAAAAGGGCAGGTGGAGTGCTCAAGTGGTAAGATCACCTGAGTAGCAAGGCCCTGAGTTCAAACCCCAGTGCTGAAGAAGAAGAAGAAGAAGAAGGAAAGTTATAGGTCAATATCCCTGATGAACATAGATTTGAAATCCTCAATAAAATAGTTCCTAACAGAATCTAACAATGCATTGAAAAGATCAAGTAGGAAGGACAAAAAAAATATCATCATATCAATAGATGCAGAAAAATCCTTCAATAAAATGAAACATCCTTTCCTGATAAAAGCTCTGAAGAAACTAGGAATAGAAGGCCTATTCCCTAACATTATAAAGGCTATATATGAGAAATATACAACCACCATCATTCTAAATGGGGAAAAATTTCCTCTAAAATCAGGACTATGGAAAGCATGTCCACTCTCCTCACTCTTATTCAGCACAGTGCTGGAATTTCTAGCCAGAGCCATGACAAGAAAAAGAAAATACCAGGAATCCAAATAGTGAAGGAGATAGTCAAATTGTCACTATCTGCAGATAATATTATCCTATATCTGAAAGACCATAAAAGCTCAACCAAAAATCTCCAGATCTCATAAACACTTTCAGGACACAAAACAAATACTCAGAAATCAATGGCATTTCTGTATACAAACAATGAGCAGTCTGAGAAAGAAATCAGGAAAACAATACCATTCACAATAGCTCCAAAAAATTAAACTACCTAGTAATAAATTTAAGGTGGTAACCAATCTATACAATAAAAAGTTCAAGTCATTAAAGAAAAAAATCAATGAAGACATCAGAAGATGGAAGGACATCTCATGCTCATGGATGAACAAAATCAATGTTGTAAAAATGAGTATACTATTGAAAGCAATCTGTATGTTCAATGCAATCCCTATCAAAATTCCAATGGCATTCTTCACTGAGATAGAAAGGTCAATCTTATTTTATTTTTAGACTTTTAAAAATTTGTTCATATGTGCATACATTGTTTGGGCCATTTCTCTCCCCTGCTCCCACCCCCTCCCTCTCCCTCCATTCCCATCACTTCCAGGCAGAACTTATTTTGCCTTCTTCTCCAATTTTGTTGAAGAGAATACACAAGCAATAATAAGAAAGACATAGTAGTTTGATATAAGGATAGCTATACAGAGAGATTCCTAGCATTGCTTCCATGCACACATATATTACAACCTGAATTGATTCATCTCTACCTGACCTCTTCACTACTTCCCCGTCACCTTCCCACAGTGACCTCTGTCATTTTAAGGTTACTATATTAACTCCTCTACAGTGGACACATCAAACACTTTCAAGTTTTGGGTTTCTTACCTTTCCCTATTCCTCACGTATGTATTCTCCCCTTAGTGTGTGACCCATGTCCAATAATATTACTGCATTTGTTTTAGGTCTAAAGTCCACATATGAGGGAGAACATATGATTTTTGGCTTTCTGAGCCTGGCTAACTTCGCTTAAGATGATGTCTTCCAGTTCTATCCATTTACTTGCGAATGACAAGATTTCATTCTTCATCACAGCTGAGTAAAATTCCATTATGTATAAATACCACATTTTCTTAATCCATTCGTCAGTAGTGGGGCATCTTGGCTGTTTCCATAACTTGGCTATTGTAAATAGTGCTGCAATAAACTTGGGTGTGCAGGTGTCTCTGGAGTAACCTGAGTTGCATTCCTTTGGTATATCCTCAGGAGTGGGATTGCTGGATAATATGGTAGAGCTATGTTTAGTTTTTTAAGAAGCCTCTATATTGTTTTTCAGAGTGGTTGTACCAGCAGTGTATGAGGGTTCCTTTTCCCCCACATCTTCACCAACATTTGTTGTTGGTGGTATTTTTGATGATAGCTCTTCTAACAGGGGTGAGGTGGAATCTTAGTGTGGTTTTGATTTGCATTTCAGAGAGGTCGATCTTAAAGACCTCGAATCACCAGAGCAACACTGAGTCAAAAGAACAATACTGGAAATATCACAATACGTGACTTCAAACTATTCTACAGAGCCATAGTGATAAAAAAAACAGTCTGGTACTGGCACAAGAACAGATATAAAGACCAATGGAATAGAACAGAAGGCCCTGACACAAACCCACACAACTACAAACATCTGATGTTTAACAAAGGTGCCCAAAATATATGTTGGAGAAAAGATAACTTCCCAACAAATAGTGCTAGAAAAACAGGATTTCTACCTGCAGAAGACTAAAACTAGATCCCAGTTGCTCATGCTATACTACTCTCAATTCACAATGGATTTAAGTCTTAACATAATATCTGAAACAGTGAAATTAATCTAGGAAAAAATGGGGAAGACACTGGACCACATAGGCATAGGCAATAACTTTATGAATGAAACTGCAATAGCTCAGCAATAAGAAAAAGTATTGACAAATGGGACTGCATGGAAGTAAAAAGTTTCTGTATTGCAAAGGAAGCAGTCACCAGACTAAAGAAACACCATACCAAATGGGAGAGAAATTTTTGCCAGCCATACATTTAACAATGCATTAATAACCAGAACATACAGGGAGCTCAAAAAATCTACCTCTCAAAAATCAACAACCCACTGAATAAATGGACAAATGAACCGAATAGACAATTCTCAAAAGAAGCACAGACAGCCAATAAATATATTAAGAAATGCTCACCATCCTTTGTCACAAAGGAAATGTAAATCAAACTGCATTGAGACTCCACCTCACCCCAGTCAAAGTGGGTATCATCAATAACATGAACAACAACAAATGCTGGTGAGGATGTGGGGGAAAAGGAACATTTCTACTCTGTTGGTGGGAATGTAAATTAGTGTAACCACTATGGAAAGCAATATGGAGATCCCCCAAAAATGAAAAATAGAACTACAATACAATCCACTGATTCCACTCCTAGGCATATATTCAAAGGAATGTGCTTCAGGCTATGATAGAGCCACTTATACACCCATGTTTATTGCAGCACTATTTACAATAGCCAAGCTTTGGAAGCAGCCCAGATGCCCCACAACTGATTAATGGATTAAGAAAATGCAGTAAATATACACAATGGAGTTTATTCTGCCATAAAGAGGAATTAAATTATGTTGTTTACAGGTAAATTGATGGAACTGGAGAACTTCATGTTAAGCGAAGTAAGCCAGGCTCAAAAAGTCAAAGGTCACATGTTCTCCTTCATATGGAAGGTAGACTCATAAGTTAAATGTATATATAGATACATATATGATCACATGTAACTTTATACAAACACACACATATATGTATGTGTATATATATATATATATATATATATACACATAGTTGGAGAGAAAATTGTATTAGTGAGTCTGTCTGAGAGGACTACAGGAGGTGAAAGAGGTAAAAAAATGAGAATGAAAAATATTGAAATCATCCATATATGAATATAATATAATACAATATAATATACTGTACTTTAAGCTGTTGAATATTAGGGAAGCACGGTGATAGAAAGTGAATAAGTAATGGGGGGAAGGGGCTGATTTGATTGAAGCATGATATATACAGGCCTGAAGTACTAAGGAAAACCTCCCAAGACTAGCACTATATATTTTTTAAAAATGAAGAATAGGAGGAAAAAACTGATCATTTCCAGGGGTGTGTATCAGTGGGAGGTGGTGAGTACTAGGAAAGGGAAAGTAAAGGAGAATATGGTGGATGTATTTTGTATTATGTGTTTATGAAAATAGAAGAATGAAACCTGTTGAATTTGTCCTAAGAATGGGAGAGGGGTAAGAGGGAAAAAGATGGAGGGAGTAAAACTAAATAAGATATATTGTAAGTACGTATGTAAACATGATAATGTCCACCCCTGTACAAATATTACATGCTGCTAAAGTTTAAATCATATGTTCTCCCTCATATGTGGACATTAGATCAAGGGCAAACACAACAAGGGGATTGGACTATGAGCACATGATAAAAGTGAGAGCACACAAGGGAGGGATGAGGATAGGTAAGACACCTAAAAAACTAGCTAGCATTTGTTGCCCTTAATGCAGAGAAACTAAAGCAGATACCTTAAAGCAACTGAGGCCAATAGGAAAAGGGGAACAGGTACTAGAGAAAAGGTTAGATCAAAAAGAATTAATCTAGAAGGTAACACCCACGCACAGGAAATCAATGTGAGTCAATGCCCTGTATAGCTATCCTTATCTCAACCAGCAAAAACCCTTGTTCCTTCCTATTATTGCTTATACTCTCTCTACAACAAAATTAGAAATAAGGGCAAAATAGTTTCCGCTGGGTATTGAGTGGGGGGGAGAGGGAGAGGGCGGAGTGGGTGGTAAGGGAGGGGGTGGGGGCAGTGGGGAGAAATGAACCAATTCTTGTATGCACATATGAATAATAAAAGAAAAATGAAAAAATAAATAAATAAAAATAAATAAAAATTTAAAAATTTGCCAGAATCAAATGAAATGAAAACACAACTTATCAATTTGGGATACAGCAAGCCCAATTATAAAACATAAGGTTAAAGCTATTAGTCCATACATTAAAAATCCAAAGAGGTCTCAAATAAACACCCTAATGATGAAGCTCAAATTCTTGGACAAACAATAAAAAAAGAAATGTCAAATTAGTAGATGGAATAATAAAAGTCAGGGCAGAAATTAAAGAAATGGAGACTAAAAGAACCCTAAAAAGAATCAGCAAAAGAATGAGTTAAGCCTGGGTGCTGGTGGCTCATGCCTGTAATCCTAGCTACTCAGAAGGCAGAGATCAGGAGGATTGTGGTTCAAAGCTAGCCCAAGCAGATAGTTCCATGAGACCTTGTCTTGAAAAAACCCATCACAAAAAAGGGCTGGTGGAGTAGCTCAAGGTTTAAGCTCCAGTCTCGCAAAAAAAAAAAAGTTAATTCTTTAGAGTTGTAAACAAGATTGAAATGACTAAGCCAACGAAACCCCCACACACAAAAACAAAAGAGGAGACAAAATTGATAAAATTTCATGTGAAAGGGGGATATTATAACAGATACCCATGTAATCCAGAGAATCATCAGGGACATTTTGAAAACGTATTTCAGGAACTTGGAGAAACAAGAAAGCAAATGGGGGCTGGCAGAGTGGCTCAAGCTGTAGGAGCACCTGCCTAGGAAACATGAGGCCCTGATTTCGAACTCCAGTGCCATACACACACACACACACACACACACACACACACACACACACACGCACGCACACTCGCATGCACGCACACACACAAGAAAATGGATAAATTTCTAGACATATGACCAGACAAAATTGAGCAAAGAGGCTACAAATGTCCTAAACTGCTAAACTGATCTTTAATTACTAATGAGATTGAGGTAGTAATAATCTCCCCACAAACAAGAGACCCAAACTGGACAGATTTCCTCCTGATTTCTTCCAGGTGATTGAAGAACAATATTCCATAAAGTATTCCATAAGAGAATAGGAAGGAATGCTCCAAGATAATCAGAATTACTCTGACATGAAAACTGCATATGGACAAAACAACAACCAAGAAAATAGAGCAGTTTGTTCAATGACTGTAAATACAAATATCCTCAAGAAAATATTTGGAAATTGAATTCAATAGTACATTAAAAAGCTGATATATCACAGAGTGTAAACTAATACAACCACTATGGAAATCATTATAGAGGTTCTTCAAAATACTAAAAATAGTCTTACTTTATGAGTCCATCATTCCACTCTGGGCACATATCCAAAGGAGGGTGAATCACTATACAAGAGAGACAGCTGCATGATAATATTTATTGCAGCACCCTTCACAATAGCCAAACCATGGGAATAGCCAAGATACCCTACAAATAATGAATGGATAAAGAAATGAGGCATGAATGTAAATGGGTGTCTAGGGGAGTCAGCAGAAGGAGAGTGGAGTAAAGAAAAGGATATGGAGATGTGAACAGGATATATGAAGACATAATGCAATCCACAAAACACTGTTTGAAAAAGGGAGGATGAGAGTGAGAGGGACTTGAAAAAGGGAGTGAACTTGTTTTAAGTATACTGTACACATGCATGGAATTATCACAATGATATACTCATAATATTAATGTATGCTATTTCAAAATTAAAACAGGGTTTGGGACTTTAGCTCAGTGGAAGAGTGCTTGCCTTGAAAGTTTAAGGGCCTGAGTTTGCCCCTGGCACTGAAATAAAACAGAAATCTGAGATGGTAGAAATGGAGGATCTTTAAAAGCTGAAAGTATCTGTTCATTACATCAGCATAATTAAATAAAGTAGAAGAAGAAAAAGATGATAAGCCAAAATCAAGTTGGCTTGAATCACAGTATGCAAGTATGCTTCAGCATATGAAAATCAATGAATGTAAATACTGCACATAAATAGAATCAAGGACAAAACCACATGATCATCTCAATAGATGCAGAGAAAGCTTTTGATAAAATTCAATATTCTTCCAAGATAAAATCCCTGATGATACTAAGAAAAAGAAAAAAATGACCATAATTCAATATAATGAAGGTAATATGTCACAAACCAGAATGAACATTATACTAGCTGTGAAAACTGAAATGCTTATCTGTAAAGTGAGGAATGTGACAAGGATGTCCACTCTCTTATTCAGTATAGTGCTTCAGTTTTTAGCCAGAGAAGTAAAGCAAAACAAAGAAGTGAAAAGAGTACAAATAAGAAAGGATGAAGTCAACTTACCACTGTTTGTACATGATATGATCCTATATTTAAGAGATACTGAAGTCTCCACACCAATTTTTATATGACATGTAAATCATATCATGTAAAAGTAGCAGGATACAAATCAACATAGAAAATCCATAACTTAGTTTTTTTGGTGGTACTGGGGGTTGAACTCAGGGCCTCAAGTTTGCTTGGCAGGTGCTCTACCACTTGAGCCACTCTAACCACCCCCAAATACATAACTTTTCTATATGTCAATAACAAAGAGAAAAAAGGAAAACCATCCCATTCATAGTAGCTTCAAAAAATTGCTGGGTGCTTTGTGAGTTTTTGTATTGCAAGCGCAAAGCCCTCAGTACAAACCCCATTTTCTCCCTGCCCCCAGCCAAAAAAATTTCTAGGGATAGCTAACCAAGGAGATAAAATTCCTCTATAATGAAAACTATAAAGCACTGAAGAAATTGTAGAAGACACTAGAAGAAAACTCCATGGCCCAGACCCTACTCTGGCAAGATGTCCAAACCTGACATGAAATGAGTGCCTCACAGGGTAACCGGAGACTCCACATTAACACAGTGAATATGTTCTCTACTAGCATCCAGACTACATGGGCTATGATGGACACCAATGTAAAACACATCCTAATTCATGGCATCCCCATCTGCCTTCATTTACTGAAGACAAGTTTCCCTGCTCCCTCCACTGCTTCCCTTCTTTTCTTTTTTCAGTGAAAGTGGGCAAGCCACTGTTGAGAGTGTTGTGGAGCAGGGGAAGGTGGGTACCACCCACCTGCTCTCAAAGTGAGTTGAGCAGCCTGCTTATATAGCTAAAAGGGGGAGGGAACAAGGGTATCTTTACCAATCATGACACTCTTGTTATGTTTGCACCAATCATGGCACATTGTGTTATGCAAATAAAGGATATGTTTGCAACAATCACAGGTCTTTTATTTGGTAGAAGTTACAATTGTGGCAGTTGGTTTAGGCCTTCTGGAGCTGAGTTGGGCTTTGGTTGTTGGCACTAAAGCAGTCCAGTTGCCTGATTTGCAGTCCTGTGCTCAAGGCATCCAGGGCCCTAAAAGAAGGATCTCGCAGCTGTCAGGGAGTTAAATCTCTACAAATCCTGACATATAATCTTATTTCAAGGAAAAAAATTTCAAAAAGGTGCTTATAAAAAGGCTTATCAAAAATGTACTTCAGCAATATTTAACAATGTTCTAGGCAGGTTTAACTTCTTCTTCAGTGTTCTAGGTAGAGTTTGGTACCTACCATCAGTTTTAGGAGTTGATAAATGCATATCCTGTTTCAGGACGTCAGTGATAAATAACCAAGTTCTTCCAGACTGACCAACCCCATGTCCACAGAACCCAATAAAAAGTTGAGGTTTGGAGTCACAGAACAGTGCTGTTTCTTAAGCTTGCTACCCCTCCCATTGGAAGGGTGAACTTTTCCTTTGCACTAATAAACTTTCTCCTGTTTACTTAAAGGAAGACACACTGCCACTTGAGCCAGGCCTCCAACTCGTGGCTTTCAGATTTCTTAAGATACTAAGATTGAAACTGGAATTTTGGACCAAAGGCCCAAACTCCTGAGATTCCACCCCCATATTTAGGGGTGGGGGCAGACATCCACCCCTAAATACCAAATAAAGAGGCACAGTGAAGGCAGAGAAAGGAGATTTATTACATGGCTCAGGACATGGCATGGGAAGGAGAGTAAGCACTCAGCTCCTCTTCAGCTATCTTCATGGTACAGATATGAGTAATGGGTTTAAGTAGACAAGAGAACTGGGCACAGAGGACAAAAGGAATGCGAAGCTAAACATTTCAGTCACAGGTGTGGTCGGTCATTATCTAGTGCTTATTCTGGGGAAGGTTTCAGATACCTAGAGCCAGGCAGGTGGTCTATCCAAAGGAAGGTCTACTGTTGAGTGTAGTGTCTGTCCGTTGTCATGAAGGTGTTATCTGGCTATCCTGAAATCCAAGGTGATTGCAAAGTGACTGCAAAGAGAATGGCTCAGAGCAAAGGCAGATACAAAATTGAGGCAGGAATGCCAAGGTTCTCTTGCTTTTATTGAACTTGTGAGCCCAAGTAAGGAGTCAGTGCTTTTTGGCTAAAGCAGTTTGAGTGCCTTTTTGTGTGTGTATGTTACTGGGACTTGAACTCAGGGCCTTAACCTTGAGCCACTCCACCAGCCCTATTTTTGTGAAGGTTTTTTCGAGATAAGTTCTCGAGGGACTATTTGCCTGGGCTGGCTTTAAACAGTGATCCTCCTGATCTCTTCCTCCTGAGTAAACAGGATTACAGGCTCCTGGTTTGAGTTCCTCTTATATAAGCACTCAGCTCATGTTCAAACATCTTAGGGGAACAGACATGAGCTATAGGTTAAAGTACACAAAAGAACTGGGGGAAGGGGATAAAGGTATCCAAAGTTAAGCAGTCCCAGTCCCAGGTACATTCCAGTTGACCATTATCTCAGTCCAAGGGTTCCTGCAGAGGTCCTGGAATTATCTGGATTTTTTTGTAAACTGGCAGGTGGGTCTATTGTGAGTAAAGTCTACTGTTATAGGTAGTTCTGCCCCTTGTCAAGAAGATGTTATCATCTGCCCTTCCTGGAATCCAAGGTGATTGCAAGGTGACTGCAAGAAGAATGACTTAGAGCAAAGATAGATAAAAAGTGGAGGAAACATGCCAACCTTCTGTTTTTGGTTAACTCGTGGGCCTGAGTAAAGAGTCCATGCTTCTAGAAAAACAAGAACAAGCAAATCCCAAAACAAATAGAAGGAGAGAAATAATAAAAATAAGAGCTGAAATCAACAAAATAGAAACCAAAAAAAACCATACAAAGAATTAATGAAACAAAAAGTTGGTTCTTTGAAAAAATAAACAAGATCGATAGACCCCTGGCAATCCTGACTAAAATGAGGAGAGAAAAAACCCAAATTAGTAGAATCAGGAATGCAAAAGGGGAGATAACAACAAACACCATGGAAGTCCAGGAAATCATCAGAGACTACTTTGAGAACCTATATTCAAATAAATTTGAAAATCTTAAAGAAATGGACAGATTTCTGGATACATATGACCATCCAAAACTGAACCAAGAGGAAATTAATCACCTGAATAGACCTATAACACAAAATGAAATTGAAGCAGCAATCAAGAGTCTCCCCAAAAAGAAAAGTCCAGGACCTGATACATTCTCTGCTGAATTCTATCAGACCTTTAAAGAAGAACTGATACCAACCCTCCTTAAACTGTTCCACAAAATAGAAAGGGAAGGAAAACCGCCAAACACATTTTATGAAGCCAGTATTACACTTATCCCAAAACCAGGCAAAGACACCTCCAAAAAGGAGAACTATAGGCCAATCTCCTTAAAGAACATTGACGCAAAAATCCTCAACAAAATAATGGCAAACCAAATTCAACAACACATCAAAAAGATTATTCACCACAACCAAGTAGGCTTTACCCCAGGGATGCAGGAGTGGTTCAACATACGAAAATCAATAAACGTAATAAACCACATTAACAGAAGCAAAGACAAAAACCACTTGATCATCTCAATAGATGCAGAAAAAGCCTTTGATAAGATCCAACACCATTTCATGATAAAAGCTCTAAGAAAACTAGGAATAGAAGGAAAGTACCTCAACATTATAAAAGCTATTTATGACAAACCTACAGCCAGCATTATACTTAACGGAGAGACACTGAAACCATTCCCTCTAAAATCAGGAACCAGACAAGGATGCCCACTATCTCCACTCCTATTCAACATAGTACTGAAATTCCTAGCCAGAGAAATTAGGCAAGAAGAAGGAATAAAAGGAATACAAATAGATAAAGAAACTGTCAAAATATCCCTATTTACAGACAACATGATCCTATACCTTAAAGACCCAAAAAACTCTACTCAGAACCTTCTAGACATCATCAATAGCTATAGCAAGGTAGCAGGATACAAAATCAACATAGAAAAATCATTAGCATTTCTATACACTAATAATGAGCAAACTGAAAAAGAATGTATGAATACAATTCCATTTACAATAGCCTCAAAAAAAATCAAATACCTAGGTGTAAACCTAACAAAAGATGTGAAAGACCTCTACAAGGAAAACTATACACTTCTGAAGAAAGAGATTGAGGAAGACTATAGAAAGTGGAGAGATCTCCCATGCTCATGGATTGGTAGAATCAACATAGTAAAAATGTCGATACTCCCCAAAGTAATCTACATGTTTAATGCAATTCCCATCAAAATTCCAATGACATTCATTAAAGAGATTGAAAAATCTACCGTGAAATTTATATGGAAACACAGGAAGCCACGAATAGCCAAGGCAATACTCAGTCAAAAGAACAATGCAGGAGGTATCACAATACCTGACTTCAAACTATATTACAAAGCAATAACAATAAAAACAGCATGGTACTGGCACAAAAACAGACATGAAGACCAGTGGAACAGAATAGAGGACCCAGATATGAAGCCACAAAACTATAACTAACTTGTCTTTGACAAAGGAGCTAAAAATATACGATGGAGAAATAGCAGCCTCTTCAACAAAAACTGGGAAAACTGGTTAGCAGTCTGCAAAAAACTGAAACTAGATCCATGTATATCACCCTATACCAATATTAACTCAAAATGGATCAAGGATCTTAATATCAGACCCCAAACTCTAAAGTTGATACAGGAAAGTGTAGGAAATACTCTGGAGTTAGTAGGTATAGGTAAGAACTTTCTCCACGAAACCCCAGCAGCACAGCAACTAAGAGGTAGCATAGATAAATGGGACCTCATAAAACTACAAAGCTTCTGTTCATCAAAAGAAATGGTCTCTAAACTGAAGAGAACACCCACAGAGTGGGAGAAAATATTTGCCAACTATACATCAGACAAAGGACTGATAACCAGAATATATAGGGAACTTAAAAAACTAAATTCTCCGAAAACTAATGAACCAATAAAGAAATGGGCAAGTGAACTAAATAGAACTTTCTCAAAAGAAGAAATTCAAATGGCCAAAAAACACATGAAAAAATGCTCACCATCTCTAGCAATAAAGGAAATGCAAATTAAACCCACACTAAGATTCCACCTCACCCCTGTTAGAATAGCCATCATTAGCAACACCATGAACAACAGGTGTTGGCGAGGATGCGGGGAAAAAGGAACCCTCTTACACTGTTGGTGGGAATGTAAACTAGTACAACCACTCTGGAAAACAATTTGGAGGCTACTTAAAAAGCTAGACATTGATCTACCATTTGATCCAGCAATACCACTCTTGGGGATATACCCAAAAGACTGTGACACAGGTTACTCCAGAGGCACCTGCACACCCATGTTTATTGCGGCACTATTCACAATAGCCAAGTTATGGAAACAGCCAAGATGCCCCAGCACTGACGAATGGATTAAGAAAATGTGGTATCTATACACAATGGAATTTTATGCAGCCATGAAGAAGAACGAAATATTATTATTTGCTGGTAAATGGATGGAATTGGAGAACATCATTCTGAGTGAGGGTAGCCTGGCCCTAGCCTTGTATGCACATATGAATAAAAAAAGAGTCCATGCTTTTCTGATAAAACAATTTGCATGCCTCTTATAAGATGAGGTTGGAAGGAGGCTACACAGCCCTGAATGCCTACTCCCAACTGATGGTAGCTCTGATTTCTGTGTTGTTCTTCAGTACATGATGGACAGACAGACATCACCTAAATACAGCCTGGCATCCAAACACAGTAGAATCTCATAATGATCAGGAAAGGGAAGTGAACTGGGTATTAACAAGGACCCCTGAGTGTGGGTGATGGGCACTGTAAACAGGAGATGTGGTCTTGGAAGCACATAGGGTTAGAGACCTGTTAGTGAAAATGGAGTTTTGGACCCAAAGCTCAAACTCCTGAGATTCCATATGCCACTTCTAAATGCCAAATAAACAGGCATGGGGAAAGCAGAGAAAGGAGGTTTATTACGTGGCTCAGGACATGCTGTAGGAAGAGGCAGAGTAAGTACTCAGCTCATCTTCAGCTATCTTCTGGGTACAGATATGAGCTATAGGTTTAAGTAGACCAAAGAACTGGGGGCAGGGGACAAAGGTATCATAGTTAAAGAGTCCCAGTCATGGGTGTGGTATGGTTAGTCTTGCAACTGGCAGAGCCTACAGTCTTGGTCAAGCAGGTGGTCTTGTATTCTGGTCCAGTTCTGGAAAATTATCACCTGGAGGGAGTAATCTGGTTCCCATTTGAGAGGATTACTTGGGCTCAGGATGTGAATTGTCCTCATTGGGAGGGTGGCAGGTCCAAGTGGCTCTTGTTCCTTGTCAGAAAGATGTTATCAGTTCTGTCCTTTCTGGAATCCAAGGTGATTGTAAAGAGAATGGCTTAGAGCAAATACAGATACAAAATGGAGGCAAGGATGTCAAGCTTCTCTTGTTCTTAGTTAATTCATGTGCCCAAGCTAAGTAGTCAGCGCTTTTCAACAAAAGCAATTTGAGCACATCTTACAGTAGATTGGTGGTCATGGTGCCAATGGATGACATACATGGATGCTGATATCTGACTGTAACTGAGCAATGTGATGCCGAGTCAAGACCTTTGCTTTTTCTCTGTACCTTGGACTCACCAATTTTGTTTTGAGCCTTGATGTATCTGGGGATAGGTGGATGGTTATGTTTATGGCAAGTGGTCATAAGGCATGGTGATTGGACCTGAAGAGGAAGACCACTCAGGCTAGTCTCAGAATGAGTATTACAGGAGAGAGAAGTCTGTGACTAGTGAGGGTACATGAATGGCACCATAGGTGGAATAGGAAAAAAGACATTTGAGATCCATAGGTGGTTTTGGAAGATGAGATTGAAGCAAGAGCAGAGTCAGTCAGGGAGGTGTCTAGATCAGGATGGGGGTGCTGCTTCTGGCCCTAGGGACTGGGATCATTTTAGATTGAATTTCCATTATCTTTCTACTCTAGGTGCAGAACTACACATAGGAAGATAAGGTATATTCCTTAGATGTGGACAGTTGGTAGAAGTGCCTATGGATATAGGGTGTTGTGAGAGAGTAATACAAGGCTTACAGGAATGTGGAGGAGTCCCTTAATGATGTCCCCAGGGACTAGGCATTGAGTATATGAATATAGGGTTATGCAGCATTGGCCTCTACTGTACATATGGTCTGTGTTCCCATGGAATAGCTTTGTAAGACTCTACTGAGTTTGTATGCTACCTTTTGAGTTTGGATGATGTCTGTCTCTTCATTTCTTGCTGGTGTGGAACAACACAGCAATCATTATTTGAAAGCAAGCATCTGTGGCACTGGAGCCTGTTATTCCCTGCGAGGTAGAGAGGATGGAGTGAGGAAAGCAGGGGATGGATGAGTGAAGCAGTGAACTTGTAGTCCTGGGAAAGAAGGTGATTGTAGATTAAACTTCCAACTACAGGCTCTCAGCCTTTCTACAGGCAGAGTATTGGTCTGGTAACTCCACTGATAAATAACTGTGAGGTAGCAGTTACTCATGAGCAGACCTGAACTCTTCTCTGAGCAAAGCCTTCATGACAACCTTGTCTGCTGGTGGAGGAGACTCAGTTGGAGGGTGTAGATGCCTGTATGATTTGGTCCCTGTAGATATCTTGAATCTTAGACAAATGTGACACCCTCAGGACCAGTCTGGAGGGCAGAATCTCTACCTGGACTTGGGTCATCCCTCTTGTTCCTAATCAAACCTATTAAGTACCCCACTATCATTTCAGCTCTTCAGTCAACAGTACATAAAGAACAGTACATAGTGTTCATTTACCTTCCAGGTAGGAGGCATGAACACTGAATAAATCTATGCATGATGTGGCTTTTGGATCAGTAGCATTTATGAGCAGCTGAAATGGTATTGTCAGCTTTCCGGAGAATCAGATCTTTCTGAGGATGAATGATACCTGTCTAAACTTTTGGATGCCCAGCTGTAGACAAAACTTCCCAGAAATCTGCTTGTGGCCCATGTAAGAAAACAAAGTCCCACCCTTACTGTATATTCCCAATATGATTTTTACTGACCTTGATTCCAGTTCAAGTATTCTCAGACAAGGACACTGTAGTACAGACTTGTGGTACCCAGAATTATGTGGGTCCCTGGTGAAGTGATTGCACCAGTGAGCTTTCTGAAAAGGATCATTTCCATTATTGGATGCTAATTAGGTGGGACTTTTTGTGCTCCTTTCTTGTCTCCTATTTTAGCACTACTTTCAGTTTAGGGTCAGTTTGCTAAACAGATTTTTGGAAATACGCTGTCCACATGAAGTGGTATGAAAGGGTGTCTGCACAAGACAACAGTGGTAGAGTACCCAACCCAACCTGTAGAATCTTATGGCAGCTTCTGTGCTGAGGGACCTCATTTGGGATTCGGACACATAATTAGGGAGGCTCAATATCACTGCATCTGAGTATATGGCCTGGTTAGGTACCTGCCACTGTCAACAAATTTTAGGTTCCTGTGTTCTAAATGGAGAGGACCTTGTGTGTTGGAAAATCAATTTAATCCCAAGGTTTTTCAGGTGTTAGAGAGTGTTTCTAGTAGAGGAACCACTGTTGAGGGAGTGTTGGGAACATGCTCATCAGTTGAGGCATTTTACCTTTATTCTCATGGTACCAGGAGACATGGTGTGCAGTGAACAACAAAATGGTACCAAGTCTACATAAAGCTTTTCAAAGTTTCTCAAATGTTGCTTCCTGTTAAAAAAGCCTGAAAGATAGAAGATGGTATTGAAGCTTAGGGAGGTTGATTCCTGTGTAGTGTCAGAGCAGGCAAGAGTCAACACTGAGAACTGAGACTCAGATAATTGCATGATCCAGGCCTCCTGGGCTCAGGGTGGACTGAACCTGTGGAGGCCCTTTTGGTCATCTATCTGTCACTCAATACAGACTTCCTTGGCTGTAAAAAAGCTTGTGGGCCCTAAACATGTGATTGGCTCTGAGTGGAGGATGTTGTAGTCCTCACTCACCCTGACCTCACTCACCATATCTGGATTATGTCTGGGACTCGTCTGCCACAATTTTAGCCCTTGAGTCTAGGGACTCTGAAAAACCCTGAGTCTAAGGTTGTAATTCCAGGCACACCATGTAAGACACGTGGCTCATATTACTTGCAACTAGTGGAATGATGGGTGAAAGATTATCCCAGGCCAGAAGTCAAAATATGAAAATGCAGGGAGGTGAGGCTGAACCATTTACAGGACCACAGTGTATTTTTCACATGGGAACTGACAGTGGGTGTGGGACATGGGCCTAAATTAGCTCTGTGGAAGGTTAAGTTTTTCTTGTGGAGATGATGGGAGCAATGGGATTTGGGGCAGAGGAGGAAGGGGATCTGACCCATGTCTTAGCAGTTTCCCTATGACTAAAGCAAGAACAACAGGCTGTGGGGTGTGAATGAGGTTAAAGGAAGACTAGGGAGGAGGTTGCTGCAAAGATCCAGGTAATGTTTGGTGGTGGTTTGAGCAGTATGGCTGTTGAAGAATTGGGAAATGTGTGTGGATCCTGGATCTCTTGATCACTTAGGACTTTCTGTTGTCAGGGGACAAAGTTACAATTTTGTTTAAACATCTTAAATGGATTTATTTTAGGTTCTAGTGTCCAGCAGCAGTCATTCCATAAAATAGAGTAAGTGTACCATTGGACTGAGTTGAAGAAGTTATTTTTTTTCGTAGAGAGAATGACTAAAGAAGGCAGAGACAAAACAATAAAAAAACAGATTGGCCATCCCAAGGTTGCTTTTCTTGTAAGATGAAAAGGGAGGCAAAACAGGACAGTAGCTGATTTGTTAACAATAGGGTATTTCAGGTCACTTTTTCTTTTCCTTTTATTTATTTCTTTTCCTTTTGGTGGTACTGGGGTTTGAACTGCTTCTGCCACTTGAACCATACCTCCACCTCAGGTTACTTCTTTATGTGGGAATTAACTTCATTATTCTGCCCAAAGAAACTGGCCTTTTCAAGAAATTGTGCTAACACCAGATTTTCAGATTTTGAGGATTAAAAAAAAGGTGAAAGTTAAGTGTGAATCTAAGATTTCTGGATCTTTTAGCAGTTGAGAAGAGAAAGTCTGTGCTAGAAATAATTTTAACAGAGATAACAGGAAAGTGGATTTTCACCATGCTAAGTGTATGAATCTTTCAGGAAGAATTAATAGAAACATGAAAAGGACAGGTATCCATACACATTTTGTACTGTGGAGAAAATTCCTGAAGGAGACATGCAAAAGGTAGTGGCCAGTGTCTGCCCTGGGGTGTATTTGTGCCTCTGTGGATTTCAGTACAGAAGGGGAATCTTAATCATGGGATGATTGTATTCTTACTAAAGATTAGGCTGAGCTGGGTTTCAAATACAACACCTGAGTGGGGGTGGAATCCATCACAAAAAACAGGGATGTGAGAGATAGTCTGACAGGTTACCAATGCTTTCAAAGGTTGAGGGCCTTGAGATGGAATCAGAAGCCTAGGATAACTGATGCAAGTTGGCACTTCAACAACAAATAGTTTTCTTTTTCACTCAGCTATAGACTTGGTAGAATTTTGTTATAACCCTTGATGTGTCTGAGATGTTTTGATTGCCTAAATGTAGGGTCCAACTTGTCACCTAGGAGGCCACATACCTATGTTGGAATGCGAGTGGGACAGGGTTTAGAATGAAGGATAGCAGGTGAGGATGCTGTGACTGGTGAGAGCCATCAAGGACACCATTAGTGGTTAGGAGCATAGGAGTCTGGGAACCAAAGGCAGTTCTTAGTGGCAAAGGTTGATGCAAGGAGCACAGGCATTGTAGCCTTCAAAGCAGTGTGTGGGTAGCTTCTGACAGTAGGCACAAATGTTTCTGATTTGTGCCAGCTACACTGTGGTTACTGTATGCAGAGAAGTATCTATGTTACTGGGCTAGAGACTGGAAATAGCTGGAGGTGTATGTGTGTGTGAGAGAACTCTGGTATAAAATGTGATGCACACCTCCAGGGAGCATACTAAATGCTGCTCTTGGTGATATGAAGTTGAAAGGTGAGCTCACATTAGGTCATCTCTGAATAGTATCATCTTGAGGACACTTGTACAATTGACTGACATGAGTGGATACAGCCCTGTAATGCCAATTCCAGGAGTTAGAGTGTGTCTCCCTGCTCACCTGAATTAGTGCTGTTGGAGGAAACACTGATCAAATATGCACATCTCAGGAACTTAGCACCTGATATCCTATATGATGTGGTACTGTCGGCACATGGGGTAAACAGAGGATGGGTGTAGGGGAATGCTTGGAATCAACCTGGAATTACTCTGAGGACAGAAGCTGATCATAAATGTTCTGTTCTAACCATGGCAGGCCTATGTAACCTTTGAGGATGTGAGCAGTTCCTTCTCCCTGGAGGAATGGGAGCTTCTTAATGCAGCTCAGAGTCACCTGCACCTCCATGTGATGCTAGAGAACTTTGCACTTATAACTTCCATAGGTAAGCCCATCACATTCACCCATACTCTGGTCTTTGCTCACCTTCTTTTCCCCATAAGCAGCTTTGTCTCTTCACTGCTAGTTATTGGGCAGTGCTAACTTACCCACTTTTTATTGGGTGTATTGTAGTTTTTATAGCTGAGCAGTGTGCACTTCCCTGAGCAGCCCTAACAGCTGCTGGTGTAATTAGTACAAGTACTAATTTGAGAAGAAAGTGTTCAACAGTCAGCTTAAAATGTCTTGCCTTGGTCACCTCCTCCCTGACTGGATACCTGCTTAGATCCATATGCCTTATTATGCCTCTTTTTTCCTGACATTTCATTACAGCTGTCTGCATGATGGTCAACAGCCATTGTCATGATCACCTGGCCAATGTACTATTCTGTCAGACTTTCTTCTAGTCTTCTTTGTAATATTGGTTGTTTTTTCTCCAGTCTCTTGAGTGCTGCATTGCCCATGGCTACTGCTGATAGGTCACCTGCCTCATGACTTAGTTTGTGTAACTCACATAAACTGTGCTTGAAATATTCTGACTGCTACTTCAGATAGACATGGAAATACCATCTCAGAAATGCTCAGTCTAGTTAAGGGTGGTAGAGGTCGTGACGTCTGGGCTGTTTTCCTATCCATGAGGGACTGTCTTATGTCTTTAGTGTCCTAGCTACAATTCACTGTACCCTGTGAAGCATTCTCCAACACTTACGCACACTTCATATGCGTTGAGGTAAGATCATATCCTTAAATATTGCCCATATGTAGTCTGAGTTGTTTTAAAAAATGTTCACTCAGTCATTTTTTTTAAAAAATGTTATTTTATATTTGTATATTAGAGTTATACTGGGTTGCATTGTAACATTTACAAAAATGGTAACAGTATATTTTTATTAGATTCACCCCCTCCATATTTCTCCTTTTCCCCTTTTCCCTCTTTTCTTAGATGATGACTACTACATGCAAGCCATGTGTTGATGCCCCGTACCTCCAAAATAAATGAAAAGCCTACACCCCTTTTCAGTCTTGTGACTTAGCCCTGCTCCCACACTTGTCTACATGCATTTCATCATGGTTTCCCTGCTTTTAGGTTGTACACATAAAATAGGTGATAAGAAGGCATGGATGCACAGTTTGTTTGGGAGAGTTGTCACACTTGACTCCATAGGCATGTCTATGGAGTGCCAGACTCCACCCAGAAGACTCACCCTTGTGGTATCTGCCCTTGTCTTGAAAGACATTTTGTACTTGACTGCCCTACTTGTGCAGAATCTGTACATGATAGGAGTATTTGCAGGCCTTTCTCAGAAGCACCACACTGTCCCTTGAAGAGGGACATGGACAGGACTTCACTTGAGAAGCTCTGAAGTTTTTGTGTCAGGGAAATGTAATGACTTTGGAAGGATTTCCTAGCTCTTTATGAACTTCTCCAGCCCCAGGTCATTCCTAATGATGAGAGGACAAACAGTGCTGACTTTGTGGATACACGGTGCCATGGAAAAGATCATTGCAGGTTGGTTAACCACAGCAAAGCTTCTGGTCACAAAAATGTGGCTTTATATAACCTGAGCGTTCACATTGGAAAAAATCTTTATGAGCATAAAAAGCATGAGAAAAAATTCCATGATGAATACTCACTTGATCAGCACCAGAGTGTCCACAGTGGAGAACAATCTTGTGAGTGTAGAGAATATGGGAAATCCTTTAAGAAAAGTTCTTCTTTTAGTGTACATCTCACACTGGAGAAAGGCCTTATGAGCGTAGAGACTGTGGAAAAACTTTTATGAGAACAAATGTATTTAAAGAACACAGGAAAATTCATGCTGGAGAAAGACCTTATAAATGTAGAGAATGTGGGAAATTCTTTAAGAAATAAATTGCCTTACTGTACACCACAGAATTCACAGTAGAGAGAGGCCTTATGAGTGTAGAGACTGTGATAAATCCTTTCAGGAAAGACATATCCTTACTGTACACCAGAGAAACCACACTGGAGAAAGGTCTTATGAATGCAGAGATTGTGGGAAATCCTTTAAGCAAAGAAATAGGTTTACTGTATACCAGAAAATCCATACTGGAGGAAAGGCCTTATGAGTGTAAAGATTATGGGAAATCCTTTAAGAGTGGCCTTATTTCACACTAGAAAATCCACACTGGAGAAAGGCCTTGTGAATGTACATTGTGGGACATCCTTTGAGGAAAGCAGGGGACTTATTGCACACCAGGAAATCCACACTGAAGAAAGGCCTACTAAATGTAGAGAATGTGGGAAAGCCTTTAAGAGGTGGACTTACTGAACACAAGAGGATCCACAGTGGATAACAGCCTTATACATGTAGAGAATGTGGAAAATCATTTTGCACAAAATCTTCTCTTGCAAAATGCAAGTTCACAGTGAAGAAAGGCCTTAGTGTAAACAATGTGGCAAATCCTTTAAGCAAGGAGGTGCACTTAAAAAAATGCCAGAAGATCTACAGTGGAGAAACAACTTATAAATGTGGAAAATCATTTAAATGAAGATATATTCTTCTGTATGTGAGAGAGTACACTCAAACACAGGGCCAATGAGTGTAGAAAATGTGGGAAATCCTTTAAGTGAGGACTTCCCTTTAACTGAATATGAATGGGTTCTTACTATAGAAAGGGACTTATGAGTGGAGAGAGTGAAGAAAATTCTTCAAATGAGGTCTCTTAATTTGTACCAGCAAGTTCATAATGGAGAAAGACCATATTAGTGAAGAATTTGGGAAAGTGTTTGGGCCCACACTCAGAATTATTTACCATTAGAAATTTTTCAATGTGGAAATCCCTAATATGTTTTGGAGTTAGTTGTGCACATATATTTTGAAAAGCAGTTTGAATTGTTTTCTCCAATCTGGACTCAAGGAGTCTTCCAAGTAGAGTTTGCTTGTCACCAATTGGCAAGATTTTACTCAATAAAGTTGTGTAGTGATTTGTGGGAATTTTATGGCTGCCATGTAATGGCAGTGCCTGAAAACTGCTTGCAGGGGCAGAATCCCTGCCTCTCCTTCCTGTGCTGTAACACAGGTTCATGTCCTGTCTGTTGAGCTTTGACAGATTTTACTGTCTTGAAAGGGCCACTTCTGTGATGCAAAACCTTCTGCAAGGTTCCAGCTTCCATATCATCACCTCATCCTCTAATTCTTAGGGTACAGTTCATTGGTAAAATTCCTATCTACCCAAGATTTAATCCCTGCCCCCCCCCAAAAACCTTTGGACCTTTCTCTTGGAGGGTCTTGATCCCACTATTGCCACAGTCTACTTGCATTTCACCAACATTTCTGTGGTACCTGCTGTGACCACTGAATAGAGCATATGGAGAGGTTATGCACAGTGTTTCCCTGGAAAGGGTATCATACATGAAGACTCCAGTGGAAGGTCAGTCCACCCAGTAGACTTATCTCTGTGACATGTGGGTCACAGTTGATAGAGACATGAAAGCACTTGCTCCAGTTGAACATAGGGTGCTTTCCAAGCGTGAGAAACACTGCACTGAGAGACACCCTGGAAGAGGATGTGGACAGAACATCAGTTGAGAAGAGATTTGGATTTCTTACATCAGGGAAGTGATTGAATTGTCAGGACCTACCAAAGGATTCACCAGCCAGGCTCTGGTGGCTCGTGCCTGTAATCCTAGCAACTCAGGAGGCAGAGATTAGGAGGATCACAGTTTGAAGCTAGCCAGGGCAAATAGTTCAAGAGATCCTATCTCAAAAACACCCATCACAAAAAAAGGGCTGGTGGAGTGACTCAAGGCATAGGCTCTGAGTTCAAGCCCCAGTAACACAAAAAAGGATTCCCCAGCTTTTTTTGACCTTGTGTCACTTTTGGTCATTCCCAATGGTGAGATGCCTGAGTATCTGCAGGCATTGAACTTTGCAAAAGATATTATGAGGTGTTTAAATGAACAAAAGCCCCAACCACAAAAATACAGCTTTCGTGACCTGAGAGTCTACACCACAAAAATGAAAAAATGTTTATAAGCATAGCAAGTAAGACAAATTGGTTTATGATGCCTACTCACTTGCTCAGCACCAAAGACTCCATACTGGATAAAGTCCTTAAAGTCTTTTGCCCCAAATAAGCATAATTCATTACCAAATATTTCACAGTGAGGAAAAGCCCATGATTCTGGATGGTGAAGCCAGTGATTTAGCCAAGGAACTCTCCTTAGTACCCATGAAAGGGTTCACATCTGAGAATGACCATATGAATGCATCAGATGTGGGATATATTTCACACAATATGAATCTCCTTTATCAAAAGTACCACACCACACATAGCCCCCATTATGGTAGTAAATATTGGAAAGCTTGTAGTCCAAGATCCAACCTCAGTTAGTAGCACAAAGTCCCTGCTTGGGAACAGCCTTGGTCCTGAATGGAATGTCGTTTTGATCAGTATGTCCATTCTGGACAGCCTAAGAGATCCATGTATCTGAACTTGAATTTCATACTTACAAAGGGCTTTTAATGGATAGCTTTCCTCTTCCACCTAACTGTTATCCATCTCTCTTCTTCAATCTAATAAGATTTTGATTAAAACCTGGCATTAATGAGATTATTGGCTGTCAGTAAAGGGTTTTGACTACAAAGAAAGATGATTTTATCACTCAATTGCCATTTATAAATTTGATATGGACGAAGTATTTCCATATTGTCACTTTATATCTTGACTGACTATTAGACCTACTGATTCGAAGTTTTTGGGTTAAGATTTTTTGGTGACTTTTTGTAGGTATGGACAACATTGTAAACCTTTTCAGTTTTGGTCAGGAATGTAAAATCTCATCACATTTCAATCAAGGTAATTAGTTCAAAATCCTCAGAAATCTTAAAATCACACTCACTAGATGACAGTAAGTCCTTCACAAGTATATTTTCTTCAAAATGTGAAGAACTTCTTTCAGAAGTTTAGTAAACAATTCTCAAAAACTGTCCCAGGACAGCCAGCTAACCAATGAAGGTTCTGCTTTTATGTTTTTAGATTCTTTTTTTTAATGTGTTTTATTTGTATTTTGGAACCACAATGAATTGGTATCACCTAAGAAAACAATAATATTCAGGGTGGAATTACCTATGAGCTAGTTATATCTGAAAACATCAGTATACCTATAGAACATCCACCCCATAAGGACTTTTCCCTCTGTTTCTCTGACCAACGTATGGTTTTACTGTAACATTTTAATTCCAAATGATAATGAGTACAGGGATTTTTTTTTTAACCTCCTCTGATTCTGACAGTTTGTGTGCTTTTAATGCATTTCAGGCAAAATTCTATTTTTAGTTAAAAATTTTCTGCTTTCTTCCATGCTTCTAATTTATTTCCTGCCTCTAATGGGATACATGCCTTTTTGGTTGACCTTCCCTAATAAAAGCTAAATCTTCTCAATCCTAAAAGTACAAGTAATGATGTGCTTGCTTGCACTGGTTTTAGAAAATTGATCATTTGTAACCTAATGCTGATAAATGGATTCAATTGTATCCAATGTGAAGAGACCTTAATTATTATCCCCTGATCTCAAAGTTTTTTTTTCATTTTTCTTTTATTATTCATATGTGCATGCAAGGCTTGGTTCATTTCTCCCCCCTGCCCCCACCCCCTCCCTTACCACCCACTCCACCCCCCTCCCGCTCCCCCCCCCTCAATACCCCGCAGAAACTATTTTGCCCTTATCTCTAATTTTGTTGTAGAGAGAGTATAAGCAATAATAGGAAGGAACAAGGGGTTTTGCTGGTTGAGATAAGGATAGCTATACAGGGCATTGACTCACATTGATTTCTGTGCGTGGGTGTTACCTTCTAGGTTAATTCTTTTTGATCTAACCTTTTCTCTAGTTCCTGGTCCCCTTTTCCTATTGGCCTCAGTTGCTTTAAGATATCTGCTTTAGTTTCTCTGCATTAAGGGCAACAAATGCTAGCTAGTTTTTTAGGTGTCTTACCTATCCTCACCCCTCCCTTGTGTGCTCTCGCTTTTATCATGTGCTCATAGTCCAATCCCCTTGTTGTGTTTGCCCTTGATCTAATGTCCACATATGAGGGAGAACATACGATTTTTGGTCTTTTGGGCCAGGCTAACCTCACTCAGAATGATGTTCTCCAATTCCATCCATTTACCAGCGAATGATAACATTTCGTTCTTCTTCATGGCTGCATAAAATTCCATTGTGTATAGATACCACATTTTCTTAATCCATTCGTCAGTGCTGGGGCATCTTGGCTGTTTCCATAACTTGGCTATTGTGAATAGTGCCGCAATAAACATGGATGTGCAGGTGCCTCTGGAGTAACAGTCTTTTGGGTATATCCCCAAGAGTGGTATTGCTGGATCAAATGGTAGATCGATGTCCAGCTTTTTAAGTAGCCTCCAAATTTTTTTCCAGAGTGGTTGTACTAGTCTACATTCCCACCAACAGTGTAAGAGGGTTCCTTTTTAGATTCTTTGTCAAAAATCAGTTATAAAAGATATTGTTGGCCGTGTGGTGGCACAAACTTGTAATCCCAGCTGCCTAGGAGACTGAAGATCAAGAGTTTGATGCCAGCATGAGATCCATAGTGAGTTGTAATCCAGCCTCAGTAAATATGCAAGATCCTGTCTCAAAGTTAGAAAAGAAAGGAAGAGAAAAGGGGAGTGTAGTTCAGTGGTAGATAATTTGCCATGCAGGTGTGAGGCCCAGGGTTCAATGTCCAGCAAAACTCTCTTTCTCTCTCTCTCTCTTTCTCCATCTCAAAATCTTACTGTCTCCAAAAAGTGAACTACTAATGATGTAGAAGAGAAATGGATATAAAAGAGGGTAATAGAAAGATGAAAATAATCAAATTACTTTATATGTATGTATGGAAATATAATTGTTATAGAAGTGAGGAAGGGTACCTGGCAGCTCAGAATACTAGCTAAATCTGATGGCTGAGAATGATAGCTTGGAGGTTGAAAAGGACTTATCTCTGCAAAAGTGTCATTAATGGAGTGACTCATGACATACAGCAGGGTCTTGATGACCTGAAAACTCATTTCCCTGGAAATGAAAGTCCCACTGTGATCATCCAAGGTCACAAACATCCCTGCCTAGCATGTGATAAGAATTAATGACATATAACCCAGTTTTCCAGAGCTAACCACAGGATGTCCACAGATCCCACCCCCCACACACAATAAAAGCTTAAGGTCTTAGGACCCCTCAGGGCAATTTCCATCTAGAGACTGGGTGCTTTCTCCTCTGAAGGGTGTACTATCCCTTTACTCTTGCTTTTATTTTGCATTAATAAACCTGATCCTGCTTAAAACTCCTATGTGACCATTCTAAATAATTTCTTTCTCAGGTGAGACCAAAAACTTTCAGGTGGTAATACATGTTGCAGAAGAATTGTTGTAGGGTTTGGGATGACATAGAACTCACAAAACCCAATGTCATCTTGGTAAGTTTATGGAAACCTATAAGGCCAGAACATCAGTTCACCTAGGCAAGAGAAAAATAAGAGATGAGACCAGAGATTAGACAAGAGGCAAGAGAAAATGAGATGCATGTCACCTGTATGGTAACTCCTCTACTGGAAGCAGAGAACTTTATACTATGGAACACTCCACACCCCAGGTCCTACTCTGACAGGATGTCCAAACTTGACACAAAATGAGTGCCTCACAGGGTAACCAGAAGCTCCACTTACACAGTGAGTGTGTTCTCTACTACTGTATAGCCCATAAGGGCTATGATGTACACCATAGCCCTTTTACACCATGATGTAAAACTCATTGTAATTCATAGTCATCCCCACCTGCTTTGGTTTGGTAAAGACAATTCTCTCTGCTCCCTCCACTGCTTTTTTTTTTTTTTTTTTTTTTTTTAGCAAAGGTGGCAAGTCAATGGAAAGAGAATAGCGTAGGGTGGAGGAAGGTGGGTACTACCCACCTGCTCTCAAAGTGACCTGAGCAGCCTGCTTATACAATTGAAAGGGGGAGGGTATAAGGGTATCTTTACCAATCACAACAGTCTTGTCATTTTTGCACCAGACATGGTACACTCTGTTACGCTAATGAAGGATTGTGTTTGCCCCAATCAAGGGCTTTTACTGGTAGAAGTGGCAGTTGTGGCACTTGGTTTTCTGTTGAGCAGAAGTCTGGTAAAAAAACTCCTTGTTAGGGCAAGGCCTTCTGTAGCTTGAGTTGTGCTTTGGATGTTGGCATGAGAACAGTCAACTGCTTGACTGGCAGTCCTGTGCTTAAGGCATCAGGGGCCTTAGAGAAGGGCCTAGCAGCTTTCAGGGAGTTAAATCTCCACAAATCCCAACCTTAAGCTTCTTTCAAGGAAAAAACATCTCAAAAAAGGTGCTTGAATAGGTTTATCAACAACTTACTTTAACAACATTTAACAATGCTCTAGGCAGGCTTATTTTCTGCTTAGTGTCCTCAGTAAAAGTGGCTCCCTATCATCCGTTTCAGGAGTTGATGCATAACCGTGTTTCAAGACGTCAGTGATACATAACCTGGTTTTTCCGGACTGAGCAACCCTATATCCACAGAACCCAATAAAACTTGAGGTCTTGGGAGACACAGAACAGTGCTATTTCTTGACCCGTCCCATCTGAAAGGTGAACTTTTCCTTTGTTTCGCACTATTCTCTTCCTGTATGAGTTTCCTCTGTTAGTCCTTGAATCCTTTCTCTAAGTACTCCAAGAATCTTTGACTGGAGTTCAGACAGATGAGCTTCAACTATGAGGAGCCATGTGCGATCCAAGACAGCACCTCTAAGAGGACAGTTAGAAAGGGAAAAGTCATGGCCAAGAAGGATGGAGGAGGGGGGCAGCGTTTGATTACTTTGGAAGGATTGTGGCATCTTGGTCCACAAGTCAGGGAACTGGGCTGAGTTGAGTCCCTAAGGCTGTCTCCAGCTTTGCCCCAGATGTCAAATGCCCATCGCGGAATGTAAACACTGCCATGCTCCGGACTTCAGAAATGAGTTCCTTCCACAAACCCAGGCTTGGTTGGGAACTCCAGGAGCTATCGCTCTAGCGCCCACCAGCCCTCCTCCCGCAGAGGCGGCCCTGGCAACCCTTTTCTTGTGGACCCAGTACGATGCAGGGACGGAAAACGTTGCAGTCGTCAAGAAACCGCATAAGGAGGGATTTAGAAAAGAAAAGGTCAGCCGACGCTGACCTAAAGCCTTGTGTGAAAGGTGAATAAGACTGCTTCCCGGGTCCCACAAGGGGCTTCTTAGTTTTTCTTCCAGGGATGCAGGTGACCAGCGCACCTAAGGTCCGCCATGCAACTGTCGGTACTACATTACCCAGAATGCTCTGTAAGGAACGGAAAGGAGCTGAGCCAATGAGAATTCAGAACACAGTCACTTCCGGGTTTCCGGCACCAGATGGGGTGTGACTTCCGGCCTCACACCGATGTTCTCCTACTGTCTGATTTTGGCGCTGCGTGGCTCTCCTGACTGGAAGAACGTGGAATCAGGATCAAAGTCCCGCTGGGTTGCCCCCAGCGCACAGCGGCTGGTCCGAGGGACACCTGTGGTGACGGCCTTGCTCGGTCCCAGCTGCAGCGGCGTTATACCATGGCGCCTTCCAAGCCGAGCAACCTGCATCAGGTAAGTTCTGGGTTTCTCTGCTAAATCATTCTCAGCCCAGCCTATCTGAGTGATAGAACCTGGTTTGGGGCTCCTGAATGGCGTCTTTCTGCAATCAAACGCTCTATCACTGACCTGTATCCCAATTTTTTTTTTTTAGGTACTTGGGGTTTGAACTCAGGGCTTCAGGCTTTCAAGGCACTGGAGCCAGGCCTCCAGCCCGAGGCGTCCAGATTCCTTAAGGTGCTAAATGAGGTTGGGGAGTCTAAATTCCCCTCCCAACGATTGCCTCACCGATCCCGGTGTTGTTCTTTAGTACGAGATGGACAGACATAATCTAAACTCAGAGCCTGGAATCCAAACTCGGCAGAGTGTCATAATGCTCAGGAAAGGGAGGTGAATTGAGGGTCAAGCTAGGACCCTGGGGTGTGGGTGATGGGCACCGTAAACATGGTGCACAGATGTGAACACTGTGGGGACAGTGTGGAGCGTGTGGGGACAGGTCGATCTGATAGGGTGGTGGTCATGGTGCCATGGGCGATGTACCTGTTTGGATGCTGATGTCTGGGTGTAACTGAGCAACGTGATGTTGAAGCCAAGATCTTTGCTTTTCGCAGCACTTCGGACACCAATTTTGTGGTGAGCCTCGGTGTATCCAGGGTCTTTCAAGAGGTGGATGTATTTGTTTAGGGAAAGTTGGTCATAAGCTACTGTGAATGGGCCTGAGGAGGAAGACCACTCAGGCTAGTCACAGAATGAGAATTTTTGGAGGGAGAAAGTCTGTGACTAGAGAGAGGAAATGAATAGGGTCATGGATGTTTCAGGTCCATAGGTGGTTCTTGGAAGCTGAGGTTGAAGTTAGAACAGAGTTAGGAAGCAAGGCATCCAGACCAGGATGGGAGGCTGCCTGTGGCAGTGGGGACTTGGAGTGCACTGGGATCATTTTAGATCATACTTCTATTTTCTTTGTACTCTGGATGTCTGGTGTTGAATTACATTTAGGAACATCAGGGATATTTCTAGGATGTAAGCAATGGGTGGAAGTGCCTAGTGATGTGGGGTTTTATGAGAGAGTGATACAAGGACTTACAGGAATGTGGAAGAGTCGTGTGGAATGATGTCCTCAGGGTCCAGGCATTGAGTATGTGAATAAAGGTTTATGCAACATGGACTATATTGCAGGTGTGGTCTGGCTTTGTGAGACTCCATTGAGTTTGGATGTTAGATTCTGAGTTTATATGATGTCCGTCTTGGCATCTCATTGCTGGTGTGTAACAACACAGCAATCAGTGCTACCATTAGTTGAGAGCAAGCATCTGTGGCACTGGAGCCTATTATCCCCTGTGAGGGAGAGATGATGGAATAAGGAGAGCAGGAGATGGATGAGTGAAGCAGTGGACTTGGAGTCCTACTAGAGAAGGTGATTGTTGATTAACTTCCCACTAGAGGCTCTTGGCCTTGTTATGAGTCAACTGAGGCACGACCACCCAAGAAAGATTTTAAAGGAGAGTCTTTATTAGCCAGCTGGCGACTGCTCTGACCAACAGGTTGTTGAGTCTCAGAGAGCAGCCCCGTTCCAACTTTTAGCAGGGTTTATAAGGCAAAAATCCCTGGCAATCTTTGCAAAGCAAGCAAGCCTGGGTACAGAAGCGAGACAATGGCTATTTGCTAAGGTACAGAAATGAGACAATGGTTATTATCTATGAGTATGAATGAACACAATCAACACAATCCACACAATCATTTGACCGTATCCTAGTTTGGTTCCTTCTGTTCTTTTAACTTTATGAGAACCAGACTCCCTCCTTCAGCGAGGGATTAATAACTCCCCTCTACACCTGATTAATAGCTTTCCTCTACCTAAGTTGTTAACCATTTCATTCCCCACTGCTTTTACTTATAGAGTCAAATCTTGGACTCTTCTGACTGGATAGGATTGTATTTAGTTCTCAAGACCATCAGTTTCACGGAAGAAATGTGTTGTTGGATAAAGTTAAGTAAGGCATTTAGAATACAGGGTCCCACTGTTAGACCCAAGATAAGTAGAATTAGAGGTCCTGATATTGCTGTTATTAGAGTAATCAGCTAGGGGGACCAAGAGAATAAATTTTGATACCAGTTTCCTGATGATTTGTGGAGATCTTCTCTGTCCTTTAAATTTTTTCTCACTAAAGTTATGCTGTTTTTAATTACCCCTGAGTGACTTGTATAGAAGCAACAGGTTTCTCCCAGAGCCACACATAGTCCTCCTTGCTTTAAAAATAGGAGGTCTAGTCCCCTCCAGTTTTGTAATACCATATCAGCTAGGGAATCTAATGAACTCTCTAAATTGGTGATAGATTGTCCTAACTTGTGTAATCTTGGTCAATTTGTTTACTTAGGGTTTTGAAGTTTATATCTCCAGTTATTAATGCAGAAGCTTCTATGGCGGTCGACCTGGCAATGCCTAGTCCTGTCAAGACAGGTACCAGGATAGGAGACGCTCGCCTAGCTCTATGATTAGGAAGAGGAGGGGGAATTTGTAGGTGTTGTCTGCCTGCTTCCCCTTCACATAGGTAAACCTGGGGAATGATATGGATTAATACACAGAGTTCCTCATAATTTTGTCTGGTAAAAACATGAGCATTGATGCAAGGAGTTATTCCCATAGTGCAGGCAAACCAAGTGCCAGGGGAGGGGCATTAGGAAGGAGGGGGCATCACCTGGATCTGAGAGGATGACTTCCTGGGCACATGAATTTTGATAAGGGGAGAGTTTAAGATTGTAGACTGGAGTCCCAATACAGAGGCCTTGTCCCTGTAGGTCCCCAAGGGTGAGTTTGGGGTTAAATCCCCATAGGCAGACAGATTTATTGTTTTCAATTTTAGTTTGGGTCAGATTTTTAATGTTCAGTTCTTCAGAGCCAAAGATGGCATCCACCACTAGACCTACATAGTAAGGTGGCTCAGGATTTAAGCAGAACCAACAATCTTGTGTTAAATCAGGGTTAGTAGCACTTAAAGCTCTAAAAACTGCATCTATAGTCCTGAAGAGGCCTCTTTGAGTAACTCTCGACGTGGGAGGATTTGGGCAGGGGGAACTGTGGTTTTTCTTATTTTGGGGCCTCCAGGGGCAAGTGGACCAGGAGGAATCTGATAGGGGTTGTAGGCATTTGGGCTGATACGAACCTCTTCCCTTATTTCCTCCATTCGCTGAATGGTGAACTCTGTCCCTGGATCTCTACCAGTCACATATAATCGAAAGCCCCATGTTTTTCTTGTTTTCCACATGGACTTTGACCAGGGTTTCCAGAACTTTAAGGTTATCTTTAGAGGGTTACAAGTTCCCCTTCCACATGTTTTACTGGGAGTGTCTCTGCGAGAATCTGTGATGGAGATAAAGGGGTCATTATGTATCCAGGGGGCTTCAGTTACACAGCTCCAACTGGCACAATAGTATTGGCCTGAGCCCTGGCAACCAGGGGTATTGGCTGGACAAACATAATATTGTGTACTCTGCAGCTCTTCTTCTAAATTGTAGTGACCACATCCATATCGATTTCCCCTCTTTCCTGTATACCTGTATAAATTCCAGTTTTTTCCAAAGAGATCACATATATCTATGGAGAAAGTGGGCTGTTCTGAGGTCTTGAGCCTTTGTATCACTTGCCCTGTGACAGAATCTCGAAGTTCCCAAATGACATTTTGGGGCTGGTGGGGGTTGGGATATGCATGAGAGTTAGAAGTAACAAGTAATTTTAAGGGCAAGCTCATTAAAAACAAATACAGGAATAACATCTTGGGGAAACAGAAAAAGACAATCAATTAGGGACACATTTAAGTCTTATCTTGAGGGGGTCCTGATTAACCTTAGGTTTGATGACTGCCCAATGCTGGTCAGAGTTCTCCATGAAGGTTTTCTTAAGCTGAGTATGATGAATCCATGGGCGTTTTCCACTACCTTGACAGCCATGGGATGGACAGGATCACAGTGTAGGGACCTTGCCAGCAGGGCTCAAGGTTATCAGGGTGGTGTCTTTTTACCCACACTAGGTCTCCTGGCTCATAAGGAGTCCCAAGGGGGCCGTCGGGTGTTGCCATTCTTTGGTCTTGCTGGACAGCTGAATGAATTTGTTTGAGAGTGGATTGAAGAGCCTGAAGGGACTGGAAAAGATCATGATTAGAAATTTTACTCAGGGTTTCCTCCCCCAACCTGGGGATTATGGGAGGTGGTCGCCTATAGAGGATCTCAAATGGAGTGAAGCCCTGTCTATAAGGGGTACATCTAACTCTTTAATAGGGCTGCAGGAAGGAGGTTCACCCAGTCATCACCTGTTTCCAAGGAGAGCTTAGTAAGCAGCTCTTTTAGAGTATGGTTCATCCTCTCTACCTATCCTGAACTCTGGGGCCTATAAGCACAGTGTAATTTCCATTTGATCTGTAGTGTTTTGGCTATTAATTTAGATATTTTAGCTGTGAAAGCTGGGCCATTGTCAGACCCCAGTATTAAAGGGAGGCCAAATCGGGGAACTATTTCTTGTAGGAGTTTCTTTACAGTAATCTGAGCTGTTTCAGTTTTAGTGGGGAAAGCTTCAGTCCATCCAGAGAACGTATCAATCATTACCAGTAAATATTTATACCCATATAACCCTGGCTTGATCTCAGTGAAATCAATCTCCCATTGTTCTCCAGGGAAGGAACCTCGAATTCTTATTCCTGGCTCAACCAGGGGTGGTCCATTTTAGTTGACCTGTTGACATATATTGCACCTTGTAGTGAAATTTCATGCCAGGTGTTCTAAATTCTGGATAAAGAACCGTTTTCTTAAAAGTTCAGTTAATTTTGTGGATCCTAAGTGAGTAGAGTCATGAAGGTCCTTTATGAGCGTATGTCCCAGAGAACAGGGAAGAAATATTCTTCCATCTGGCAACGCTTTCCATCCAGAGGGGCTTGTTGTTAGCTGGAGGGTCTCTTCTAATTGTAAGTCCTGTTTTGTATAATTTGGTTGTGAGGGCAGAGCTGGGGGGTGTGTCAGTAGAATTTCTAGAGGCCCCACTGCTTTTGTGGCAACTGTTCTTGCAGCTTGATCAGCTGTCTGGTTTCCCCTTGCTTCAGGGTGGTCTCCCTTTTGATGACCACGGCAGTGAATAATGGCCACCTTTTTAGGAAGCCAGAGGGCCTCTAAGAGGGCTAAGATTTCTGGGACATTTTTAATATTTTTACCCTTGGAGGTAAGGAAGCCTCTCTCCCTGAATAGGGCTCCATGTACGTGGGCTGTTGCAAATGCATACTGGCTGTCTGTATATACATTGATAATTTTATCTTTCCCGTTCCTTAGACCTTGGGTCAGGGTGATTAGTTTAGCCTTTTGGGCTGAGGTTCCATGTCCAAGTGCCTGGGCCCAAATGGTCCGGTCCAGGGTGACTACTGCTGCCCCTGCATACCTTAGTCCATTGGTCGCAAAACTGGAGCCATTGGTGAACAGTACCTCATCTGGCTCATCCCCGGGGACATCAGTCAGGTCTGGTCGAAGGCCCTGGTTGTTCTCAAGAGTTTCTAGGCAGTCATGAATGGGTTCCTCAGGATCGTCGTCTGGAAAAAGTGTAGCAGGGTTAAGAACAGCAGTCTTTAAAAATTTTATTCTGTTCTCATCTATCAACAGAGCTTGGTACTGAATTATACAAGCATTTGTCATCCATCTGTCTGGCGAGGCTTTTAAAACGGTGTCCACCGCATGGGGAGCCACTAGGTGGACCTCTTATCCAAAGTTAGTTTATTAGCCTCTTTTACCAGTATGGCCCTGGCGGTGATGCTCTCAGGCATATTGGCCATCCCGCTGCGACCGGATCCAGTCTCTTTGAGAGGTATGCAACTGGTCTTTTCCATAGCCCCAAGGTCTGAGCAAGTACCCCCTTTGCTATGCCCCTTACTTCAGCTACATAAAGGTAGAAGGGCTTCTGGATATCTGGCAGGGCAAGTGCCGGTGCTGACACTAATGCCTGTTTCAGCTTTTCAAATGCTTGTTGTTCTGTCTCTGTCCACTCTAGGGTGGCATTTCCCCCGCTGGTGCTTGCATATAAGGGCTTAGCTATCTCTGAGAAGCCAGGAATCCAAAGCCGGCAGTATCCAACAGCTCCCCAAAATTCTCGCACTTGTTTTTTAGTTCTTGGTGGCAGAATTTTGAGGATAGCCTCAATACGCCCCTTGCTGAGAGTCCGTTCTCCCTGGGTTAAATCATAGCCCAAGTAAGTAGCCATGGGGGTACACAATTGGGCCTTTTTAGCTGAAACATGGTACCCTTTGTCTCCCAAATCTTTAAGCAGGTCCTCAGTGGCCCCTCTACAATCAGTCTCATTTTCAGCTGCCAATAAGAGATCATCTACATATTGTAATAGGACTATCTCCGGATGTTCTGCTCTGAACGCTGTAAGATACTGGCTGAGGGCTTCATCAAACAGGGTAGGGGAGTTCTTAAACCCTTGTGGCAATCTTGTCCAGGTTATTGGCCAGAAAAATCCCTCCTCCAGGTCAGTCCATTCAAAGGGAAAAATGGGTTGACTCATCTCTGCCAACAGGAGACTGAAAAAGGCATCTTTCAGGTCCAAGATGGTGTACACTTGGTGGCTAGGAGGCAAGAGGCTGAGGAGAGTGTAAGGATTGGGGGCCGTGGGATGGATTGTTTCTACTCTCTTGTTTATTTCTCTTAGATCTTGGACAGGATGATAGTCATTAGTGCCTGGCTTTTGGACAGGTAAGAGAGGTGTATTCCATGGTGAGTGACATGGAACCAAAATTCCCGCTTTGCTTAGCCTCTTGATGTGGATGGCAATGCCTTTTTTTGCCTCCATGTTAATAGAGTACTGTTTTACTTGTATGGACATTGCCTATGAAGTAAGTTGGACTACTATTTGGGCATGATGATTAGCTAGTCCTGGTGGGTTAGATTCTGCCCATACATGGGGAATCCTTTCTTTGAGTTTAGACAAGTAGGGGGGGGGGTCTCTGGAGAGTTTTGTTCTGTCATAGACAAAAGATACTCTTTGCTTAAGGTACAAGTCAATAACAATTTGATGGGAGGTTGGCCTTGGGTGTCCAAATAAGTTCCCTCCTCCTCGAAGGAGATAGTGGCTTGTAACTTGTATAGGAGGTCTTGGCCCAGCAAAGGGTAGGGACAGTCAGGAATCACCACCAGAAAAGAATGGGTTATAGTCCCTCCTCCTAAGTTAGTAATTCGGCCTTCTGACCAGTGATAGTCTTGTTGAGTTCCTGTGGCTCCTTGGATAGATACTCTTCCTTTGGATAAGGGACCTTCTGGCCTTTTAATAACTGAATAGGCTGTACCAGTATCACATAAGAATTTGACTGATTTGCCCCCCAGTTGAAGGGTAATCATGGGCTCCAGGGTATAGGGGGGTGGCAGGGAGCCCTGGCCCCATCACTCCAGTTGGAGAACTTTTTGGTTCCCCCCTTTCCTCTTAGGGCATTCATTTTTCCAGTGTCCCTTTTCCTTATAATAAGTGCATTGGTCCTTTTCCAGTGGGGCTCTAGGGTTTCTTGCAAGTTGCCGGTTGGCAGGAGGCCTAGAACTTCTCGAGGGCCTGGAGGTGGGAGTTTGCAGAGCTGCCACCATCACCTTTGAAAGTCTTTTTGCCTGTCTATCTTCTGGCATGTCTCTATTATTATACACACATTGTGCTATTTCCACTAAGTCTGATAATTTTCCTTCAAATCCCTCCAGCTTTTGTAATTTCTTTTTAATATCTGGGGCCGACTGGGAAGTGAAAGCAATATTTATTGCCCTTCTATTTTCTGCTGCCTCTGGGTTTATAGGAGTGTATGTCCTATATGCCTCCAGGAGGCACTCCAGGAATGCTGCAGGGGACTCATCTGGGCCTTGTATAACCTCACTCACCTGAGACAAATTGGTGGGTTTCCGGGCTGCAGCTCAGACTCCCTTAAGAAGGATCCGGTGATAGTTGGCGAGAGCCTTCTTACCTGGATGAGAATTCGGATCACAGTTAGGACGACCAAGGGAAAAACAGTCCCTAGAATGTCCTGATTCCCCGTAGGAGTCCCGTCTGGGCCCAGGACATTTTTTCTGGCTTCCCGCTGAATGGGGTCTCACTCTTCAGCTGTGAAGAGAGTCTGTAACAGCTGTTGGCAATCATCCCAAGTAGGCTGGTAAGTGAAAAACACAGTCTCAAGAAGAGAGATTAGCCCCTGGGGCTTGTCAGAAAAAGACGGATTTTATTGCTTCTAGTTATAGAGATCAGTAGTTGAAAAGGGCACATAAATCATGAAAGGGCCCTCATCTCTGGGAGTTTGTCGTAATGGGAGAATAGGGGCTGAGAGGCCAGATGAGGGGCCCTCTGCCGAGGGTCTCAGCTCCGGGGACCCACTTCTGGTGTGTGGTGGACTCAAAACTGGGCTTGGGTCCTGCAAGTTGGAAGGGGGGTAAGGAGGTGGTGGGGGGAAAATCATTGTCCAGTGAGGCATCCTGTAGAACAACCTTTTTATCCTCTGGATGTGTAGATGGTGAATGTTTTGGGGGCTTAATGGATAGGAGGACCTTTGAGCAACCTATGCTTTTCTTTATGCACTTTTGTAGCCAAGAAGGCTTTTCAGATAAGACTTCAATCCAGGTCAGGATGTAAGGAATCTAGTCAGGGTGGATGGGCTGTCCCATGATGACCCGTTCCACCCAATAGGCTGTAGGCAAATCAAAGGTCCCCTCAGCTGGCCATGCCACATCGAATGAGGGCCAATCTAATTCACAGAATTTTCTCAGTATATAGGCATCACAAGAGGCTCCCAGGTCCAAAGCCTTCTGCTGGAGAGAAGAAAGGTTAGTCAGCATACATTGCAAAGGACTGGAGGTAGAGGAAGATTGTCCCATATTGTAGTTCCAATTGTCCTCCAGTCGCCTAGGGTGGTCCAAAAATGTTAAACATGAAATGACAAAACAGACACACAGAACAAAGACAATGACTTGAGGCCACACAGAACTAGACCAGACAGTGTCAGGGTAACGTCTTGCCACCGCCCAGGATTTGGGAAGTAATGCCGCGTCCAGCCATTCCCTGAATCCCCTTTATCTCTGGAGGTTTTCCTGACCAGATGACTCTCCGCTGTGAGAATTGATGTCTCTTGACTCCACTCATCGCCCATGAGGATAAGGAGGTATGTCCTGGGGCTGAGGAATGTCTCTCAGTGGCTGCCCCCTAGGGCCTCCACCCTATCGGGCACCGTGGAGTCCTAAGAGATCAAGACTCTATCAGCGTCTTGGGGTCGTTAAAAGGATCTCACTGGGGCCTCCAAATGTTACGAGTCAACTGAGGCATGACAATCATTTGACTGTATCCTAGTTTGGTTCCTTCTGTTCTTTTAACTTTATGAGAACCAGACTCCCTCCTAAACCTCCCTCAGCAAGGGAATTAAAAAAACACCTGATTAATAGCTCCCCTCGACACCTGATTAATAGCTCCCCTCTACACCTGATTAATGGCTTTCCTCTACCTAAGTTGTTAACCATTTCAGCCTTTCTACAGGCAGAGTATTTGTGTCCTAACTCTGCACTGATCCAAAACTGTAGCAGTTATTGATGAGCAGACCTGAACTTTTCTCTTTGTACAACCTTCATGACAACCTTGTCTGCTGGTGGAGGAGCCTCAGTTGGAGGGTGTAGCTGCCTGGATGATTCGGTCTCTGTAGACCTGTTGATGTCTTGAAACTGTAGACACCCTTAGGACCAGTCTGGATGGCAGGATCTCCACCTGGACTTGGGTCATACCTCCTGTTCCTAATCAACCCTATAAAGTACTCCGCAATCATTTCAGCTCTTCAGTCGACAGTACATGAAGAACAGTACATAGTGTTCATTTGCCTTCCAGGTAGAAAGCATGCAAACTGTCTGAATGAATCTATGCATGGTGTCTCCTTTTGGATCAGTAGCATTTACAAGCAGCTGAAATGGTATCTTCAGCTTCCCAGAGAATCAGATCTTGCTTTGCATTAATGATACTACTCTTAAGTTTTGGGTGCACAGCTTTCGACAAAAGATCCCAGAAATCTGTTTGTGGCCCCTTTAAGATAAAAAGGCCCCAAGTGTCACAGCTCTTTTAGAATTTGTCCAGCAGGTTTTCTGGCTTATGCTGGAAAGCCCCTAAAAAAAAAAATCCTCTACACCCTTACTGTAGATTCCTAATATGATTTCTACTGACTCTTGATTCCTGGCTAAAAATTCTCAGATAAGGACACTGTAGTCCAGACTTGTGGTACCAGAATTATATGGAATTCTGGTGAAATGATCGCACCAGAGCTTTCTGAAAAGCTTTCTGAAAAGGCTTGTTTCCATGATTGGATAGCTAGTTATAGGTGAGATTTCTTGTATTCCTCTCCTGTCAGGTATTTTAGCAGTTTGGGGTCAGTCTGCTAAACCGAGTTTTGGAACTACATTGTCCACCATGAAGTGGTATGGGAATAGGTCCCAGAGGAGAGGCCATCTCCACAACACAGCAGTGGTAGAGTGCCCTGGCCTAAGTATAGAGTCTGATGGCAGCTGTCATGTTGAGGGACCTTATTTGGGATTGGGCCACATAGTCAAGGACTGAAACTGAATATAGGGCCTGGTGAGGTACCTGCCATTGTCACCAAATTTCAGGTCACTGTGTTCCCAATGGGGAGAATCTCGTGTGTAAGAACATCAATTTAAGTGCAAGTTTTTTGAGGTGCTAGAGATTATTCCATGGACCACTGTGTAAAAATTTCTATTGAAGGAGTTTGCAACATGTTCATCCATTGACACATTTTACCCTTATTTTCAGGGTACCAGGAACCGTGTATTGCCAACAGAAGTGGTACCAGGTCTACAATACAAAGTTTTCCTAATGCTGCTCCCAATTAAAGAGGCAGGAGGGCAGAATATGACATTGAAGGCCAGGGAAGCTGATTCTTGTGCATTGTCTCAGAGCAGGCAAGAGTTAGTACTGAGGACTGAGGCTCAGATAATTCCATGATTCAGACCTCCTGGCTCCAGGGTTGACTGAGTCTGTGAATGCCTTTTTGGTCATCTGCCTGTCATACAACATAGACTTCTTTGTTTATAGAAAACCTTGTGGCCCTAAACATGTGACTGGCACTGAGTGGATGATGTTCTAGTCCCTCACTTGCCTTGACCTCACACACTGTCTCTGGATTATGTCTGGGACTTTTCTGCTACTCTTTTATCCCTTGAACCTAGGGACTCTGAAAAACCCTGAGTACAAGGTTGTAATTCCAGGGACACTGTGTAAGGCACAGTGGCTTGCAGTACTTGCAACTACTGGAATGAGGGGTAAAGGTCATCCCAGGCATAGATTTCAGAATGCAAAATGCAGGGAAGTGAGGCTGAACAGATTCAGGGGACCACAGGGTATTTTCTCACGGGAACTATGAATGCAGGTGTGGCACATGGCCTGGAATGGTTTGATAGAAAGTTGTTTTTCTTGTGAAGATGATGGGATGTTAACATCAGGGTATTTCAGGTTGCTTTTTCTTTCTTTCTTTCTTTCTTTCTTTCTTTTTTTTGTGACACTAGATTTGAACTTCCTCTACCACTTGAAGCACACCTTTATCTCAGGTTACTTCCTTATGTAGGGATTAACTTCATTATCCTTTCCAAAGACACTGGCCTTTTTGGAAAATTGTGCTAAAATGAGATTTTCAGATTTTAAGGGTAAAGAAAATGTGAACGTTAAGGGTGACTCTAAGATTTCTGGATTTTTTAGCAGTTGAGATAAAAACATCTGTTGTAGGAACAATTTTAGTGGAGATATCAACAAATTGGATTTTCACCATGTTCAGAGTATGAATGTTTCAGTAAGCATTAATAGAAACATGAAGAGGACAGGCGTCCATACATGTGTTGTACTCTGGAGGAAATTTCTGAATGAGACATGCAAAAGGTGGTAGCCCTGGTCTGCCTTGCGGTTTTTCTGTGCCTCTGTGGATTGTAGTACAAAAGGGAATCCTAATCATGGGATGACTGTACTCTTACCAACCTTGAAAGATGAGGCTGATCTGTCTTTCAAGTACAACCACTGGATGGGGGTGGTGTCCGTCACAAAAACGGGTGTGATAGATGGTCTGACAGGTTATCAGTGCTTTCAAAGGATGAGAGCCTTGAGATGGAATCAGAGGCCTAGAATAACTGCTGTGAGTTGACACTTTAAGCACAGATAGTTCTTTTATTCACTTAGCTACAGGCTTGGTGAAATTTTGTTACAACCCCTGAGATTCTGAGAAGTTTCAGGTTGCCTACATTTAGGGGTCCAAGTTACTACCTAAGAGAGTCACTTGTCTGTGGTGAAAGATGACTGGAACAGGGTTTGCAATGATGGATAGCAGGTGAGGATGTTGTGACTGGTGAGAGACATCAAGTACACCATTAGTTTTGTGGGACATGGAAGTCTGGGAATCAATGACAGTTCTTAATGGAAAAGTAGGAGCACAAGCATCATAACCTTAAGAGTACTGTGTGGGTTGCCTCTGACAGTGGGCACAACTGTGTCCAATTTGCACCAAGCACTCTGTGGACATTGTGTACTGAGGTGAATCAGGAGGGCAGAGAAGCAGCTATATTTTTGGACTAGAGGATGGAAATAGGTGGAGGATTGTGTGTGAGAAAGGTATGGTCTAAAACATGATGTGCACCTGGAAAAAGCATGTGAAATGCTGATCCTGTGGACTTGTTGGTGACATGAAGCTGAAAGGTGAGCCCAGGTTATCTCTGGGCAGTAATATCTGGAGGACACTTGTGCAATTGACTGACATGAATGTATACTGTATGCCAATTCCAGGAGTTAGATTTTGTCTCCCTCCTCAACTAAATTTGTGCTGTTGGAGGAAATAGTGATCAAATATGCATAGAGGAGAGACTGTGCCTTAGGAGCACCAGCATCTGGTATCCACTCTGAGGTGGTGAGGGTGGCACATGGAGTAAACAGAGGATGGATGTAGGGGAACTGGTTATGTCAACGTGGAGTCACTCCTAGGAGAAAAGCTGATCATAGATGTTCTGTTCTAACCATGGCAGGCCTGTGTGACCTTTGAGGATGTGGCCATTTCCTTCCCTCAGGAGGAATGGGAGTCCCTTAATGCAGCTCAGAGGCACCTATACCTCCATGTGATGCTGGAGAACTTTGCACTTGTAACCTCCATAGGTAAGTCCATCACACTCACCCAAACTCTGGTCTTTGCTCATCTTCTTTTTCCCAGAAGCAGCTGTCTCTTCAGTGATAGGCATTGGGCTGCATTAACTTACCCACTTTTCTTGTGGGTGTGTTGTGGTTTTTACAGCTGAATTGTGTGTACTTCTCTGAGCTCCCAAACAGCTGCTGTTATAATGAGTACAAGTACAGATTTGGCAGGAAGGTTTTTGCCTTGGTCCCTGCTCCCTGACTGGATACCTGCTTAACTCCATATGTCTAATTATGCCACTTTTTGCTGACATTTCATTACACCTGTCTGCATGATCATCACCAGGCCTTGTCATGATGACTTGGCCACTGTACTATTCTGTCAGTCCCCCTTCCAGTCTTCTTTGTAATATCAGTTGTTTTCCTCCAGTCTCCTGAGTACTGAGTTGCTTACGGCAACTGCTGATTTGTTACATGCCCCATATCTCTAGAAAGTTGGTTTATGTACCTTTCCTAAACTGTGTGAGTGGGATGCTCAAAAAATCCTGGTTGCTACATCAGATAGACACGGATACATGATCTCAGAAGTGTTCGGTCCAGTTAAGGGATACCTGATGGAGGTCATGACACCTGGGCTATTTCTATTTGATGATGAAACTATCTTATGTCTTTAGTCTTCATGCAATGCACTGTGGTTTCTGCATTGTTCTCCAAGAGTGACCCATACCGAATATATTTTGAGTTGTGAACATTTCCTTACATGTTGCCTTTATGTAGTTTGAGCTTTTGGCACAATGTGACTCAGGCTGTCTTTTCTTGTTTTCAAAATTTTTTTTATTCATTAGCATGACATTTACAAGAGTGGTTATAGTATATCTTAGTTAGATTCACAGCTTCCCATCTTTCTCCTTTTTTCCCCTCTCCCACTTTTTGTAGAGTCGTTTCAGTAGCTCTTAATGTTTCATTTTCATATAATATCAGGTAGTCTTTTAAAAAAATTTTTATCCAATTATTATTGTTCTGGGGCACATTGTGATATTTACAAATGTGCTTATTCAGACATTCTTTGATACAGCATTCACTTGTTACCAGCTGACAAGGTTTTATTGAATAAGTTTGCAAGGTGAGCCAAGCACCGGTGGCTCACTCCTGTAATCTTAGCTACTCAGAAGGCAGCGATCAGGAGGATCAAGGTTCAAAGCCAGCCTGGGCAAATAATTCCCAAGACCCTATCTAGAAAAAAATCCAACACAAAAAAAGGGCTGATAGGTTGGCTCAAGGCGTAGGCATTGAGTTCAAGCACCAGTTACACACACACACACACACACACACACACACACACAAATTGTATGGTGATTTCGTGAGATTTTGTTGTACTTCATGGATAATACTACCAAGTGGCAGTGCCTGAAAGTGTTTTGCTGCTCAACCCAGTCCTCCATGTCACCTCCTATCCTGTGTTGTTTACAAGATTCCACTGTGTTTAAAGCCAGTTGTGTGAAGCAACCCCTTAGGCAAATTGAGCCCTGCTTTCACATTTTGCAAACATTCATATAGTGCAGGATGTGTACATCTGTGATACAGTGCATTCCTGCCACATGCAAGCCTGCATTTATCTCAAGCACATCCGTAACATTTAAAAAGCCTATGAAACTTTGCAATCTTACAGCTTGGCCCTGCTCCTACCAGTGTCTGCATGCATTTCATTATGTTTTCTCTGCTTTTAGGTTGTGCACATAGAGTAGGTGATAAGGAGTCATGGATGCACACTGTTTGTCTGGAAGAGGTATCACACTTGATGACTTTAAAGGCAGGTCCAGCCACCCAGAAGATTCACCTCTGTGACATCTGTGCCCTTGTCTTGAAAGACATTTTGCACATGGCTGCTACACTTGTGCAGAAGCTGTACATGTATGAAGCATGCGCAAGTCTAGCCCAGAAGGATCACACTGCAGAGAATCCTGTGAAGTGCGTCATGGACAGGACTTCATTTGAGAAGCACTGTGAATTTTTTGTGTCAGGGAAATGGTTCAATTGTAATGACCTTTGGAAGGATTTCCCAGCTCTTTTTGAACTTCTGAAGCCTCAGGTCATTTCTAATGGTGAGAGGCCAAACAGTGCTCAGCTGGATGACACATTTCACCATGGAAAAAGTTGTTCCAGGTCAGTTAACAGCAGCAAAGGTTCCAGCCATAAAAATGTGGCTTTTTATAACCTGAGAATCCACAATGGAAAAAAGCTTTATGAGAATATGAAGTGTGAGAAAAACTTCCCTGATGGCTACTCACTTGGTAAGCACCGGTGTGTCCACATTGAAGACAGGCCTTATGAGTGTAGAGAATGTAGGAAATCCTTTAAGACAAAAAAGGACTTTATTGTACACCAGAGAGTTCACACTGGAGAAAGGCCTTATGAGTGTAGAGATTGTGGGAAATCCTTTACGCAAATAAATTCCCTTATTGTACACCAGAGAGTCCATACTGGAGAAAGGCCTTATGAGTGTAGAGATTGTGGGAAATCCTTTAAGGAAAGAAATTCCCTTATTGTACACCAGAGAGCCCATACTGGAGAAAGACCTTATGAATGTAGTGATTGTGGGAAATCCTTTAAGGAAAGAAATTCCCTTATTGTACACCAGAGAGGCCATACTGGTGAAAGGCCTTATGCATGTAGAGATTGTGGGAAATCCTTTAAGCAAAGAAGTTCCCTTATTGTACACCAGAGAGGCCATACTGGAGAAAGGCCTTATGAGTGTAGAGATTGTGGGAAATCCTTTACACAAAGAAATTCCCTTATTGTACACCAGAGAGGCCATACTGGAGAAAGGCCTTATGAGTGTAGAGATTGTGGGAAATCCTTTAGACAAAGCAATTCCCTTATTGTACACCAGAGAGGCCATACTGGAGAAAGGCCTTATGAGTGTAGAGATTGTGGGAAGTCCTTTAAGGAAAGAAATCCTCTTATTGTACACCAGAGAGGCCATACTGGAGAAAGGCCTTATGAGTGTAGAGATTGTGGGAAATCCTTTACGCAAAGAAATTCCCTTATTGTACACCAGAGAGGCCATACTGGAGAAAAGCCTTATGAGTGTAAAGATTGTGGGAAATCCTTTAGACAAAAAAATTCCCTTATTGTACACCAGAGAGGCCATACTGGAGAAAGGCCTTATGAGTGTAGAGATTGTGGGAAATCCTTTAAGGAAAGACCTGCCCTTGTTGTACATAAGAGAGTCCACACTGGAGAAAGGCCTTATGAGTGTAGAGTATGTGGGAAATCTTTTAAGTACATAAGTGTTATAACTAAGCATCAGAAAACCCACACTGGAGAAAGGCCTTATGAGTGTAGGGAATGTGAAAAATCCTTTAAGCGAGCATGTGAACTTACTGAACACCAGAATGAGCACAGTAGAGAATGGCCTTATAAATGTAGAGAATGTGGAAAATCCTTTAAGGGAAGATCTGTTCTTAAAAAACATCAGAGAGTTCACTCTGCAGAACGGCCTTATGAGTGTAGAGAATGTGAGAAATCCTTTAAGAGAGGAGGTGATCTTACTCAACACCAGAGAGTCCACAGTGGAGAACGGCCTTTTAAATGTTTAGAATGTGGAAAATCCTTTAAGGGAAGTTCTGGTCTAACAAAACATCAGAGAGTTCACTCTGGAGAAGGTGTTATGAGTGTAGAGAATGTGGAAAATCATTTGTGTGGATAGGTACTCTTATTGTACATCTGAGAGTGCACACAGACACAGGTTTTATTAAGTGTGAACAATAAGGAAAATTCTTCAAACAAGATCCCTTAATTTATGCCAGAATGTCCATAGTGGACAAGGGACTTCTGAGTGAAGAATGTGGGAAAGTGTTTGAACACACAATCAATTTTATTCAACACCAGAACTCTCTCAGTGAGAAAAACCCTCATGTGATCTTGAGTTGTGCACATGTATTTGGAAAAGCAGTTTGAGTTGTTTTTCCCCAACCCAGACTCAAGCAGTCTTCTACATAGTTCACTGTCACCAACTAGCAAGATTTTACTGAATATGGTTTTGTGGTGATTTTGGTAGATTTTATGGCTGCTTGTGGATAACAGTACCATGAAATGGCAGTGACTGAAAGCTGCTTGCAGAGGTAAAAGCCCTGCCTCTCCTTCCTGTGCTGTAGCTCATCCTCATGTCCTTTCTGTTGAACTTTGGCAGATTCTACTGACTTTAGAGGCCCAATTTTGTGAAACAACCCTTCTGCAAATTTACCCAGCATCCACATCCTGATCACATCCTGCATGTCGGGGTGTAGTTCAATGGTGAACTGCATGTCTACCATGTGTAGTTCCCTGGGTTCAATCCCCAACTTCAGAACAAAAAAATCCTATGGACCTTTCTTTTGGTGGGCCTTGGCCCCACTACTACCATAATCTATATGCATTTCACCATCATTTCTGTGATATTATCTGTGGGCATTGAATAGAGTATATGGAAGTATCCTCTGAGCACAGTTTTTCTCTGGAAGGGCTGTCATACTTAAAGACTTCAATTTCAGATCAGTCTACCTAGTAGACTTATTCCAGTGACATGTGTCCCATAGTTTATAAGACCTGGTTGCTCCAACTGTACATAATGTACTTCCCCAGCGTGAGAAACATTAAACTGAAGGAAACCCTGAAAGAGGGGTGTGGACAGGACCTCAGCTGAGAAGAGATTTGAATGTCTAGTGTCCAGGAAATTGTTGAATTGTAACAACCTTCACTAGGACTCCCAAGCTATTTTAGACCTGTTGCTTCTGGTTATTCCCAATGGTGAGTCACATTAGTATTAGCTGCCATTGCCCTTTGCAAAGATACTATGAATTCTTTCCTTCCTTCCTTCATTCCTTCCTTCATTCCTTTGTTCCTTCCTTCTTTCCTTTTCTTTTTGGTGGTTTGAATTCAGGGCCTTGTTCTCGCTGAACAGGCATGCTACCCCTTAAGCCACGCCATAGCCCACCCTCCTTCCTTCCCTCCCTTTTCCATGATGGGGATCAAACTCAGGGCCACATGCATGTTAGATAAGTGCTCTACACTGAGTGACATTCCCAGTCCCTCATCTTCTTCCCTGCTTTCCTTCCCTCCCTCTCTTACTCCCTACCTGCCTCCATTTTTGGTTTCCTGTCTCTTTTTGGCGGCACTGGGATTTGAACTCAGGGCTTCATGCTTGCTAGGCAGGAGCTTTACCATTTGAGCCACTCTACCAGCCTATTTGTTGTTTAAATGAAGAAAAGTCCCTGACCATAAAAATACAGCTTTTATAGCCTGAGAATCTGAACTACAAAAAAAAAATCTATAGTCATAGCAAGTGAGAGAAATTATTTCTTGATGCCTGCTCACTTGCTCTGCACCAAAGATTCCACAGTAGATAAGAGTTTTGTGAATGCAGAGAATTTGGGAAATCATTTAAGAAAGTGCTTACTGTATACTAGAGAGCCCACCCTAGAGAAAGGCCTTATGAATGTATAGAATGTGGCACATCATTGAGGCAAAGTGTTGACATCACTGTACACCAGAAAATCCACTCTAGAGAAAGGCCTTCTGAGAGTGAAGTAGGTGGGAAATTCTTTGTGCCCAAACTAAGCATTGTTCATCACCGGATAATTCACATGGAGGTAAAACCTGTGATTCTGGTTGTTGTGGCGTGTGATTTAGCCAAAGAACTCTCCTCAGTACACATGAAAGGGTTCACACTTGAGAATGGCCTTATGCATGCAGCAAAAGATGAAACTATTTGCACAACATGAATCTCCTTTTTGAGAAGTACCACACCACACACAGCCCCCATTATGGTAGTAAATGTGAGAAAGCTTGCAGCCCAAGATCCAACCTTATTTAGCAGCAGAAAGTCCCTTCTTGGAATCAGCCTGGGACCTGAACAGAATGTGGTTTTATTTAGTATATCCATAGTGGAGAGCCTCAGGGATTCATGTGTCTGAACTAGAACTTAATACTTGCAGATAACCAGTGGGTGAAATTCTTTGTGAGTTACACATGGGGTGAGGATGGCAATAGCTGCTCTGCACATTTTGAACTCTTCAGGACCTTGGCCAGAGTGAAATCATTGCCATGCTGTCTTAGACATGCCATTTCCCTCTACCACTGTGCACTTTGGGGAAAAAACTACCCTGAGAGTCTAAGGCAAGGTATCCATGTCTCTTTTCCCTTCCTTAAGAAAAGTCTTGACTAGAATGTTAGGGCTTATTTATTTTGTTTGCTGAGTGATTGCAGTGTGATGATACCATTACAACCAAATGAACTCAGTGGTGGTTCAGATGGAGGCTTGGAAAGAAGGCTTATGTTCTTCGTGGAAGGTTTTGGCCTCACATGACACTTGTAGCTGATATTTGTACCATCAAGTCGCTAAATGTAACTGTCTGGCTCACATTTTTCAGGTTTGTACACTAATAAAGGCATTATTTTTCACATCCAGGTTTAATCTTGGTTGTTCTTTTAACTAGATTGGATCGCATTAAATAGAATTAGGATCTACATGTATGAGTTGAAAGAGTTTTTTTGGCACCCTCAACCATACGTGCCTCAGTGGGTTGGGTATAATGGCAGAGGGCAATTTTTCCCTAATGAGTATGGCTGCCAAGGACTTCCCATGAAAGAAAATGAGGTTCTGGTCATAAAGACAAATTTTCATGAAGAAGATATAAGAATTCCAAATATATATGTACTGAAAGTTGGTAGTGAAGAATGTGGGAAAGTGTTTGATCATACAGTCAGAATTATTTGACATTAGAAATTTCTCAATGAGGAAACCCCTCAATTTTCTGAAATAAACACTAGTGGACATAAAGGAATAGATAGCAGCAGAAAAAAAATGCCTTACTTCAATACCACACTCTCATTAGTTTGATCATACAAACAAACAAATGTAAAAGGAAACTTCAGATTTAGGTTGTTCGGTGGATTAAATGGACTTGCAGACATGAAGAAGCAATACCATTTGATAGCTGCAGATTACCCATTCTTCCCAACAGCTTCCAAAACCACACATTTTGGGCCGTAAAGCAAGATTTAACCAAAACAAAATACTGAAATAATTTCTTCATTCTCAGCAGCTTTTAATGGGATGAAATTAAAAACCAATAATAGAGTAATTATACAAACCATACATTGAACAACTTGTATTTGAATGATCACAGGATAATTGAAGAAAACAGAGAGGTTAAAAAATTGCCAGGACCAAATGAAAACAGTTTACCAATGCTTTTGGGGTACAGCAACCACAGTTCTGAAAGGGAAATTTAAAGATATTAGTCCATATATTAAAAATTTAGAGAAGTCTCAAATAGCCTATTGATGCAGTGTAAGTCTTAGGAAAAAAAAGATAAAAGATGCCAAATAAGTAGATTGAAAGAAATAATAACAATCAAGAGAGAAATTAAAGGGAGATTTAAAAACAACTAAACAATGAGTTAATTCTTAGAAAGATAAACCATATTGAATACTGAAGGCCAAGTAAACCCCTCCCAAGAAGAGAGAAAAATTATTAAAATTTGATGTGAATGGGAGATATTATAGCAGAAATTTGAGATCAAGGATATTTTGAGAACATTCTAATAAATTATAGAATTAAGAAATCAAATGGATACATTTCTAGGTACCTGACCTCCCAATATTGAAGATAGGAGATATAAAAAACCTAAACAGATTTTTAATTACTAATGAGATGAGGCAGTAATAGTCTCTCCACATACAAAAACCCAAGACTGGGCAGATTCCATCCTGATTTCTCTATCAGGCTATTCAAGAACAACAATGCTGTCTAAACTATTCCTTAAAAGAACAGGAAGAAATGATATCAAACTAATTATATGAAGCCAGGATTACCCTTATATGAAAACTGGATAATGGCAAAACAAAATGAAAGACAATAGACCAATATGTTTGATGGCTAAAGATGCAAATATCCTCTAGAAAATACTTGGAAACCTTATTCAGTAATCCAGTAAAATGAGGATACAACACAGAATGAAGTACAACCACTATGGAAATCAGCATGGACATTCCTCAAAATAGTAAAAGTACACTTTTGAGTACACCATAACATTCGTAAGCATAGCTCAAGAATGAGAGTCACTGTGCAAGATCTTTGCATGTCCATGTTTATTACAGCACTATTCACAAAGGTCAAACTGTAAACAGCCAATTTGCTGTACAGCTGATGAATGGAGTTCAAAAAATAAAACAAATCAATAAATGTAATACTGCACATAAATAGAATCAAGGACAAAAATCACATGATTATCTCAATAGATGCAGAGAAAGCTTTTGATAAAATGCAATATCCCTTCATAATAAAAGCCCTGATGAGAGCTCGTCCAGTGCTCTAGCAGTAAGAGCACCTACTCAGGAAACATGAGGCCATGAGTTCAAGCCCCAGTGCTGCCAAAAAGAAAGCCCTGACAAAACATACTCATAACTCAACATAATGGAGGCAAAGTGCCAGAAATCCAAAGCCAACATTATACTAACTATGGAAAAACTGAAAACATTTTCTCTAAAGTGAAGAATAAAACTATAGTGTCTACTCTGTCTTATTGAATGTAGTGTTTAAATTCTCAGTGAGAGCTCTGAAGCATGACAAAGTAATAAAAGAGATAAATATGAAAGCAAGAAGTCAACTTATCCCTGTTTGGACATGATTCATCCTATATTAAAAAGACATTGAAGTCCACCTGTAAACATATATATGTTATACACTTGTTTCAAAGTAGCCAGATAAAGGTTAACCATACAAAAATCTATAGCTTTTCTAAGTAGCAGTAGTAAACATGGAGAAAGAAATGAGTTGAGCAGCCTGTTTATACAGTTTAAAGGGGGTGGAGAAAAGGGTATCTTAACCAATCACAACAGTCTCCTCATGTTTGCACCAAGGGTGGTACAGTCTGTTATACTAATGAAGCATGGTGTTTATACCAATCACAGGTCTTTTATTAGGTGGAAGTGTCCTGGCTCCTGGTATGGGCAGTTGTGTCAGTTGGTTTTCCGTTGAGGTGAAGTTTGGTAAAAGCTTGTTGCTGGGGCAGTGCTTTCTTGAGCTGGAGTTGTGCTTTGGGTGTTGGCATGAAGGCAGCCAGATGCCTGGCTGGCAGTCCTGTGCTCTATGTGTTAGAAATGAATATTCCAATTAAAAAAACAAGAATTGTCTCAGCAATGCAAAACTTTACCTCTGGCCAGAAGGGTGCCAACCTGCACGTGGGCAAAACCACACAAAGCGGGGTGAGCAATCATCCCCCTTTACATCCCTAATGTGAATAGTCTGTCTCTTGACCTGGATTGGACCAGATCAAAAGTTCATATTTTTCTCAGACAGCTGGAATTCTATACCTACTTGGGGGAGGTGTTAAGGTACACACAGTGGTGGGCAAATCTCAATGGTAGAGGGGGCTCAGCAGGATCGGAATCCAGACAAAGAAGCCAGAAATACAGGTAGTTAAAATGGTGACATACACTTTGACAGAAAAGACATTTTCTCACAATTGCCCCCACTTTTATTTTATACTCTTTTCTTCAAACTCATTTAACATCTATTGACTTTCTATTTCAGCTATGCTTAACAACAGCTGGTGTGACATAGGAGTTTGTTTAGCTAGAGCAGTTTCTATGAGCCAAATTGTCAATCCTCATATACAGGGAATTATACAGCCCCCAATTACAGTTAGGCCCCCCAAATACAACAATGAAGGATGGTAAAATTGAGGCCATTACTCCTTCCATTTTCTGAATCATTTTTTTAGTAAAGGGATCATTCATTCCATTCAACAAGGCTGTCAGGCCTTGGAGAGCCTTGGTTATAATTCCATATGGAGATGTATTGTTAGGGATGTATGTACAACATTCTCCTCCAGTTAAGACACATACTCCCCCTTTTTTCTGCTAGAATCATTTCCAGAGCCATTCGGTTTTCCCACGCCATTTTACTAGAGGGGGCTAATTGTTCTGCAATTCCCTTTATTGCATTTCAGGTGTAGTTAACAAACCTCTGTTGATTACAGAAGATGTAATTAATCCAGTCTACATTTTTATTGACAGTAGACTACCAAAACATTGCTGACTCAAAGCCTACAGCTATTTGATTTCATGATTTGAATTCATCAGGAACTCCTCTTGAGACTCCAATAGCATCTATATAAACATGAGAGTTGAAATGACCTTACAGGCGAAGTAAGATCCTGCTTCTGTTTTCTCCTAGCCAGAGAGAGTTTAGAGTTTTGCAATACCAAGGTGAAAGGTATAGCCAATTAGACTGAAGTACAAGTCCCACTCCATATGACTGGAAGCACCTCAAGTAAGGCTCTGCCACAATACCACCAGACGTCTGCCCTGGCAACAGCTAGAGCACCCTGAGACATTCTCAGGGAGAGGTACGAGGTGTAGTTAGAGTTTCAAAATGGGGATTTGACCAACTGAGGTGGCCTTAGCCTTTCAGGGTCATCAATCGAGATGAACAGTAGTGACAAGGTTTGGCAAGACCTATTACACCAGCTGTCCTTTCATGGAAGAAAGCAATCATACAAGTCATTCCAGCAGGGTCTGTGGCCCATCCCAAAGGAAAAGGGACAACTTGGGGTTCTGGTCTCCCAGCTGCACATGCATAGCAATCCATTTTGTGTAGCATGCAGAAGGAATAGTTGATCCATTCCAACCAGGCATTTGCTTCCCCATAATCCATCTCAATGGCTATAGTTTGTCTTAAGTCTTTGACCTCTACTATTTTCTCCTGTTTGATTATGGTGGACTTTGGGAGATAATGTTGGGAGAAGAACATTAGGGGGTGTTATGGTAGTAGGCTCTGGGAGCAATTCTAAAATAAATGTTACCTATTTGGTTCTTATATAAATTATGAGCTTCTAGCCCATATTTTCTGAAGACAGATGGCTTAGTGGACATAAAGGATGGATCATTGATAATCAGTAAAAGAGGGTTACATGAAGATGCTGATAGATGAGAGGGGGCCATGATTTGCATCTCTGGCAGTATATGTTTCCTAAAGGGGTAACTTGTATACCTAGAATGCCATGAAGCTGTTTGTGCAGCATTCCCTTTTGGGTTTGTTGTCCACCCCACATCACCCCAACTATTGCATAGAAGATTGTTGTATTGACTAGTGTGATTATCCTGATAGGATATATATATATCCTATATTTCTTGACTATAACATTTATTTCTAAGATCACCACAGGGGACAGCAAGACATGCATCAAACTTGACAGTTATAGGAGAGGAAGCTGGGAACATTAATAGTGGTTTTGCCATTCCCTAAATGGAAAAGATACAACAGAACCATTAACATCTTTTCAAAGTTACATTTGTTGTGCCAGGTTTTGAAGACATGGCCCAATGCTCTCCCTAGGGGGCTTCACTTTATTTGAATGTAGTGGGTTGATCCTCTTTCAGCAGTACAAACTGCTGTCTCAGTAGTGAGTAGCACTGGTATGGTCCCTCCCAAGATGGATCAAGCTTCTCTCTGCTCTAGGTTCTTAACATGATATAATATCCAGACTGATGTGGGTGTGCAGGGAACTTGAGTGGTGGGTCCTGATCCAGCAGTCCTTGGTGCTTAAGAGATGACAAGACTGAGGAAAGACCAAGTACATAGTTTCAGAGGGAACTGGTCTTTGGTTTCAAAGGAGGGGAGGCCCGAGGGCCCTCCTGCTGGGATCGCAGAGGTCCTTAACCCGAAAGGGCTCAGGGCAGGAATGAATAAGACAAGACAAGACATATATCAAGAGGGCCAGCAGGCTGATGGCCAACTGGCAAAATTTTATTTTTCTCAGACAGCTTTATGCAAAAGAGGAATAGACTTAAACATCAAAAACACTCTGACCTAGTAACAACCTTTCTGTTTTCCACCCTTCATTTTTGTTGTCAGTGTCCTTGACTAAGTATAAACTTCTTTTTAGTCAAAGGAAACCATTACCACCATGATAGAGGCATGGTGCACCTGCAGATTCTGACCTTGTCGGAATGCTGCTAAGCCACAGTGACCTTGTCAGACTGTGGCTTTTGGTTCTCAACATCCTCCAAAGTAGGGTAACCCATATAACATCTCATAAGGAGAAATTCCTATATCCTTTCAGGGAGCTGTTCTGATCCTAAAAAGGCAAGGGTTAGGCATTTAGTCCAGGGCAGCCTAGTCTCTAGAACTAATTTGTTTAAATGTCTTTTTAAGGTCTGGTTCATCCTTTCAACTGTTCCCGAGGAAGAGGGGTGCTATGGGGTGTGATATTCCTATTTGAAGCCTAGTATCCTTGTTAATTCCTTAATTATATGGGCTGTGAAGTGGCTCCCATTATCTGAATCTATATTTTCAACAAGTCCAAATCGAGGAATTATGTTATCCAAAAGCATTTTAGCCACTCCATTTGCATTGCACTTGATAAGGGGATAGCCTCAACCCAATTGGTTACTTACTGGTTCCTTATGAGCAGTAAATATTTCTAATATCCCCCCCTGAAGTAACTCTTTGCAATCCATCTGAATACTCTGGAAGGGCCATAATCCTGGACTTCTTCCTTCCAGAAGTTGTCCTCTCAGAGATGGTTTATTAACTTTTCTGCAAGTTAAACAACTCTTAATAACCTGCTTTGCCAAGGTATAAATTCTTGGGCATACATAAGCCCTGAGAATAGCATCACATGGATTTCCCAAAGGCTTCCCTGATGTAATTGAGTCATTATTTCTCTCATAAGGGGCTTAGAAAGCACTTCTCTCCCATATGGAAGAAACCCTTTCCCTTCTGGGGTTTGGGAAAAGCCCAACTTCTCCAATTGGACCCTCTTAAGGGAGTGAAAGTGGGGTTCACAGATGGTGCCTGGATGATGGGGGTGAGATGTAGCATTTGGAGTTCTGGAAGGGCAGCAGCCTCCTTCACAGCCTTATCAGCCAGATTGTTTCCCTAAGCTGAGGAACCACCCTGTTGTTGTCCCAGGACATGGACTATTGCAAATTCTTCAGGAAACATGAGACTCTCTAACAGGTTAACAATCAATTGCTTGTGGATTAGATCCTGTCCTCTACTGTTAATTAATCCCCTTTATGGCCATCTCTTCCCAAAGGTGTGTACCACCCCACATGTGTACTTAGAATCTGTACAGATGGTTTCTTCCTTATCTTTAAGAGATTTGGGGCCTGATGCAATGCAAACAATTCACAGATCCAGGCTGACCAGTTATTAGGCAATCTTCTTGACTCAAATACTTTTAATTTTTCTCCATCCGCTTTTCCCCTGGGTCATTTTAGAGGAACCATCTACAAACAATTTGTATCTATCCAGAAAGGGAGTCTCTCTGAGATCTAGTCTGACCTTGGTCTGATAGTCAATAATATCTAAGTGACAATGTTCCATGGGATCTTGTGTTTTTCCTCCTAATAGAATCTCAGCTGGATTTAGATAATTCTCAGTAATCGGAGTCAGATCATCCCTTTCTGGTAGGATAGCTTCATATTTTAAAAATCCTGGAATCAGTTAACCATCTTCCCACCCTCTGTTGAAAAATAACCCTGACCTTGTGGTGTGTGGTGACTATTAGAGATCTATGAAAGGTCAGCTTTCTGGTTTCTTCAGTCAATAAGACTGTGGCTGCTACTGCCTGGGCACATTCTAGAGATCCTCATGTGACAGGATCAAGAATTTTGGACAGATAAGCTGTAGGTTGTTTCTTCCTTCCATGTTCCTGGGTGAGGACTCCCAAGGCTGTTCCTTAATCTACACTAACAAAGAGATGAAAGGGTTTCTTCAGGGAGGGTAGAGCTAACACAGGGACAGTGATCAGAGACTGAGGTTTTCTATTATCAGGATTTCCTCTGGCTTCCACACTAGGCTATAAGGCATCTCTTCTAGCAGTTTGGAATATAATGTTTTGGTTTTAAAAGTGTAGGATTTTATCCCAAACCTACAATACCCAATAAATTGTAAGAATTTTTGAAGTTCTCTCTTAGGTAGAGGCTGGAGCATGCTAGTAATCCCCTCTATCTGCTCAGGGCTCAGTCTTTGTTTCTCTTTTGTGATTAGGTGTCCCAGATTTCTCACCTCTTCCTCTATAAACTGGAATTTAGGTTTTGGGACTCTTAGTCCTTGATTGTCCAGGAAATTTAGAAGATTGACTGTGACATCAGCCACCTCTTTTCCAGTAAGTCCAGACAACAGAAGATCATCTATGTATTGTAATAAATGTATCTGGGGAAGGTGGGAAAATTCTTCCAGTGTTCATTCTAAAAATTGGCAGAACAAATTTTAGAAACCTTGATGGGGGGGACTGTCCACCTATATTGTTATTTTCTGCCAGTCTTGGGGTACTTCCATTCCAATACATAGATGTCCCTGCTGTCCTTTGCTAGAGGGAAGGGCCAGAATACATCTTTTAAATCTACCTAACTAAACCATTGATGATCAGGGAGTATCCTGATGAGAAGAGTGTAGGGATTTGGGACTACAGGGTATTTGCTGCGAACTATTTGGTTGAGAGCATTGAGATCCTGTACTGGCTGATACGATCCATCTGATTTCCTTACTGGTGGGATAGGAGCATTAAAGGGGGCCATGCAAGGTTCCAGACGGCCATCCTTTAACAGTCCCTCAATTATGGGCTTCAGACCTAATCTCCCTTCTAGGGGAATGAGGTATTGTCTCCTCTGTACTTTTATATGAGGGTTTTTTAGGTCAATATGGATTGGGGAAATTTGTAACCCCCCATCCCGTATTTCCTTCTTTAGTCCAAATCTGGGGAAGAATTTGGCTCTCAATTTTTGCAGTCATCAAAGTTAAAGAAATCTCAAAATTCTTTTTAGGCACTTTTATTTCTATGCCCAATTTAGACATTAAATCCCTTTCTAACAGGTTGGTTCCAGCCTACTTAACTTGTTGTGAGGCTCTTGGCTGGGGAAGTTAGAAGTAATACTGACAGTCATTCTTCTGTGAAGAACAGGAATGTGATATGCTGAGGAGGGTCTGTCCCCCCAGAAACTGAGGCTTGGCAGTTTCATGTGGCTTCTGCAGGTTGGAAGACAATGTGGTCAGCCCTAGAGACTGAATGGATCTTGCAAGTTACCTTGAAGGGAACACGCACCTGCAGACACTCCTGCTGAGAACCAATTCCCTAGACAATTTTGTGGCACTTTTCCTGCCAGCAGATCACTTAAAGAGGCTCACGTGAGTCTCTTGATGGTTGTTATTGTTTGTGAATTTGTGCTTCTGGGAGAAAAGCAGTAACAGGGGAAGGTACATATATTGAAAGAAACCAATCTTATGGTTCACATGGTGATACAGAGAGGTCAATAAGAGTCCAGGAGAGAGAGAAAGGGGAGATGGGAGGAAGAAGGAAAAAAAGGAAGAAGAGGAAGGGGTAAAGGTGGGAGGGAAGAGACGGAGAGAAATATCTCCATGAAGGTATATTTTTATACCTAAGTTGCATAATATATCATTGTAATGAGCCCAGACTATCTACTGACCAAATCGACCCTCATCAGTACTCTATTCTCCATGTTGGTTGCACTGATCCCCCTATATGAATATGTTCAATGGGGTTGATGGGAGTCTTTAATTTTATTGACAGTATTGCTGCACATTTGTCCTAAAACAGGGCAGCACAGATTTGCATTACTTTCCATTTCACATAAATGCCATCACCTGCTCCGTGTTTGCTCTTCTGATGAACATTTTAGTGTTCAATTTAAGTTTAGTTGCTTCATACTTAGGTCCTCTTCACTGCTCAATGACTGTGCAAACAAATAGTTTTCTGTCCCTTGTACAGGGTACTTCCTGTTTTTCACTCCACATACACAGGTGAAGGCAGGCATGCACACACACAGATGCACAGACACAGGCAAAGATGCTGGGGAGGCTTAAAGTCTGATTACTGCTCTGCTGGTTTTGTTTGACTCTGTGGAACCAGATGGTCTCTTGTGGGTAGCTTGCTGTTCTGTATGTTCTATGTGCTTTTCTAGGATGGCAAAGGAAACTGAAATATAATAGAATAAAACACAATCTGTGTCCTTTCCAGGCAGAGAAAAGTGAGTAGCAGAGTAGATGTGCATACGAGACTGATAGACCCGGCAGTGGATGAGGGCTTCCTGAGGATCTTACAGGACTGGTATGCTTAGTGCCACAGGGGACACAAATGGACCTGGTGACCCCCTGGATGTATCCATTCCTAATGACAAACTGGGAAGACTGGCTGTTCTGTGGGCCTTTCTGATTTCAAAATATGCTATAAAGTAATGCTAATCAATACATCATGGGAATAATGTAAAAACAGATAAAGAGAGCAGTGGAAGTGAATAACAAGCTCAGAAATAAATACCTGCAATACAGTCTGTTGATATTTAACACAAGAGTCAAGAACAGCCACTAAGGAGAGGATGCTGTGGTCAAGTGTTGTTATAACTGTATACAAACATGCACAAGAATGAAATTACACCCAACTTTACACAATAGATAAAAACTCAAAATTGATTAAAAAGTTAAATATACTACATTTTCAACTGACATTTTGAGTTCTTCAAATTTGTCTTTTTAAAGAATTCTTGTGGTATTCTGATTCTCATGTATTTCTATGTGTATCTGAGAATCTATTTCTCTTTGCAATTTCATAAGGAATTGAGGTGGAATCCTCATGTAGTTATCTTGAACCTGGACATCAAATTGGGAAATATTGCAATCTTAACAATATTTTGTCTTCCATCCAGGAACTTACAATGGTCCCATTTACTTAGAACTTTAAATTTCTTCCAACAGTATTTTAAACTTTTATAATACAAAATTTCCAGTTCTCTGATTAAATTTATCACTATGCATTTTACTTTTAATCTGTTCTAAATAGAACTATACTTTTAGTGGAATCATATCAACAATATAATTTTTGATTATTCACCATGGTACAGAAATAGAACTGATTTTTCTTTTTGGGCTTTTGCTGAACTCATTATTAATTCTACATTTAGTGGACTCCTTTAGATTTTCTCTATATGTATCACATCATGTTATCCTTCCAGTACAATTTTATTTTCTCCTTTCCAATTTGAAAGCTTTTATTTTTTTCCTTTTCTTCTCTAATTGTCCTGATTAGCACCAACATTAAAATGTTGAATACAAGTAGAGACAGCAATCATACCTGTCCTGTTCCTAATATTACTGGAAAACATTCAGTATTCCTCCATTAAGTATGATGTTAGCTGTGGTTTGTAATAGATGACTTTTGTCAGATTTACTTAGTGTGTCAAATTCCTTCATCATGAAAGAGTGGAATTGTTTCAAAAGCATCTTAAGAATCTATTGAGGTGATCATGTGGTTTCTGTGATTCATTCTACTGATATGTTTATTGTATGGACTGGTTTTTAGATGTCAAACTAAGATTGTATTCCTGAGATCATATGGCAGATTCATTTCAAGTTTTATGAGGAACCTTCATAATGATTACCACAATGGCCAGAGTAATTTACATTCTGTCCAAGAGGGGTATAAGTATAACTCTTTCCACACATCCTCAGCAGCATTTGTTGTTTGTTTTCTTGATGATAGCCATTGTGTCTGGAATGAATGCAATCTCAATGTAGTTTTGCATTTCTCTCATTCTATAGGTTGTCTCTTCATTGAGGAAATTTTTTCTTTGGTGTGTAGAAGCTTTGTAATTTAATCCAATCCCATTTATCAATATTCACTTTATTTCCTGAGGTACTAGGTTCCTACTGAAAGGGTCATTCTTTTCTCATATGGTCAAGTGACTCCCTGGTTTTTCCACTAGTAGTTTCAAAGTTTTAGGGCTTATATTAAGGTCTTGGATGTTTGATTATTGAGCATAGTGAGAGATAGTGATCTGGTTTCACTCTTCTCCATGAGGAAATCCAGTTATCTCAGCACCATTTGTTATTGTATTTTTGTCCAAATTGTCAATAATCACATGCCTGTATCAGTATGGGTTTATCCCTGGGCCCTGTTTTCTACTTCATTAGACTATGTGTCTATTTTTGTGCCAGTACCATGCTGGGTTTTGTTGTTACTATACCCTATAGAAGAACTTGAAATGAAGTATGGTGATACCTCCAGCATTGCTTTTTGCTCAGGATGGCTTTGGATATCAGGGTGCTTTGTGTTGGTTTATTTTAAATATTGCTATGAATAATCTGTAGATTAATTTTGGCAATAAAGCCATTTTCTTATATTAATCCAGGAACAATGGAGTCTTTTAATGTTCTACAATTTCTTTCTTCAGTGCATTATAGTTTTCATTATAGAGTAATTTTACCTCCTTGGTTAGTTTTTCCATGGAAATTTTTCTTAGGGGGCAGGATTGGGTTTGAAATCAGGGCTTTGTTCTTGCAAAGCTGGCACTTGGAAAGCACCTAGGAATTTGTTTGAAGCTCTTGTGAAAGGGATTGTTTTCTTCATTTCTTTCTTCACATATGGTACTGCCATTATAGAAACCCCTCAAATATTTGCATGTTGATTTTTTCCTACTACTTTGCACAAGTGTAAATCCACCATATGCAAATGGATACTCTAGTGACAATTTGTACCCCTAGAATTATGTAACCTGTAACTTCTCAGACATCTCAAGGGTTATAACAAAATTCTGCCAAGCTGATAGCTGAGTGAATAAAAGTACTATCTGTGGTTGAAGTGCCAACTCCTATCAGTTACTGTGAGCCTATGATTCCAGCTCAGGACCTTATCCTTTGAAAGCACTGGTAACCTGTAAGAGTATCTTGAATATTAGGACATACCCATAGCCTCTTCACTCACATACCTGCTTTTGTGATGGACTCCACCCCCCATCCCGGTGCTGTACTTGAAACCCAGATCCACATATCATTTTGAGGCTGGTAAGAGCACAATCATTGTATGATTAGGATTCCCCTTGTTATTGCAACCCACAGAGCACAGATAGACCCCAAGGCAGACACTAGCCACTATCTTTTGCATGTCTCCATCAGGAATTTTCTCCAGAGTTCCACACCTGAACAGACACATGCTGTGTTCATGTTTTTATTAATGCTTTTTGAAACATTCACATGCATTCTTTAAATCATATTATTGATTCATATTCTTACGATGGTGAAAATCCAATGCTTTATGTCTTCACTGAAACTGTTTCTGTAACTGACTTTCTCTTCTCAACTGCTAAAATCCGGAAAACTTAGATTTACCCTTGACATCTACCTTTTTCTTTATCCTCAAAATTAGAAAATCTGATGTTAGTTCAATTTCCCAAAAAGACCAGTTTCTGTTGACAAAATTAACTTAATCCTTACATAAAGAAGTAAACTAAGCTGGAGTTGGGATTCAAATGATAGAGGACCCCAGTACCACCAAAAAAAAAAAAAAGTAACCTGAAATAACCTGATGTTAACTAATCAGCTACTGAAATATTTTGTCTGTCTGTTCATCTTACAAGGAAAGCAACTTTGGAATGGCCAAAAGATTACGGGTGTGACTGACCAGCATCTGGCTCTGCTTTCTTTAGCTATTGTCTATATATAAAACCAACATCTTTACCCACTCTGATGGTACACTAAATCTATTTGACAGAATGAAGTGTTTTTGGACAGTAGAACTCATAATAAGTCCATTAAAATCTTTGTCCTCTGACACCAGAAAAGCCTAATTCATCAAGAGATCCAGGATCCATACACATGTCCCAATTCTTCACCAACCACACTACTCAATTCACCATCAAACATTACCTGGACCTTTGCAGCAGACTCTGACTTAAACTTCCTATAACCTCATTCACACCTCATAGTCTGATGACCTGCTAAGACCAGGGGAAGATCCCCTTTCTCCTCTGTGACAACCTTACCTTTCTCCCATCATCTCCACAATAAAATCTTAACTTTCTACAGTCATTCTAGGCCCACCTGTCACACCCACATTCTCATCTCCCATGAGAAAAATATGCTGTCATCCTTGGAAACAGTTCAACCTCGTCTCCCTGTATTTATATTTTGACATCTGTGCCTGGGATAGCCTTCTACCCCACATTGTACTAGTTGCAAGCAATGCAAGCCACTGTGCCTTACACAGTGTGATTTGAGTTACAACCTTAGATTGAGGGGTTTTCATAGTCTCTAGGCTCAAAGGTAGAAACAGTGGCAGAAGAGTGCCAAACACAATTCAGAGACAGTGTGTAAGATCAGGGTGAGGGAGGGACCAGAATATCCTCCACTCAGTGCCAACCAGGTGTTTAGGGGCCACGAACTCTTGTGTAGACAAGGAGGGCTGTGTTATGTATGTGAGAGTTAGATGACTGGAAGGCCTCCACAGGCTCAGAGGCTAGGATCATGGAATTAACTGTGCCTCACACCTCATAGCTGACTTTAGAATGCTCTAAGACACCACACAGGAATCAACTTCTCTACATTTCAGTGTCATCATCTGCCTTCTTGTAATAGGGAGCAGCTTTTGGAAAACTTTGAAAAGCCTAATGTAGATGTGGTACTTCTGTTCACTATACACGATGGCTCCTTGTACTCTGAAAATTAAGGTAAAATGCCTCAACTGAACGGCATGCTCCCAACTCCCTCAACACAGTCACACTGTGTGTGACTTTACACACAGTGGTCCTTCTACCTGGAACACTTTCCACTACCAGAGAAAACTTGGGTTTAATTTGATGTCCTCACACAGAAGATCTTCACCAATTGGAAAGGAAAGACCTAAAATTTGGTGACAATGCAAGGTATGTCAACCAGGCTCTATACTCAGGTGCATTGATATTGTGGGTCCCTGACTATGTGACCCAATCCCAAGCCAGGTCCCTCAGCATGGCAGCTGTGAGCAGACACTGCAAGTGAACTGGCACACTCTACCACTGCTGTGTTGTGCAGATAACCTTTCCATGCCACTTCTTGGTGGACATAGTTCCAAAATCTGCTTTGGAGACTGACCCCAAAACTGCTAAAATTTCTGGAAGTACTGGGACATGAGAAGTCCAACTGAGAACAAACCATACAATCATGAGAAAGACCCTTTTCAGAAAGCTCATTGATACAAAAAGCATGCTGGGTACCATAGCTCTGGTGTGCATTGTCCTTTCCTTAGCATAGATGGACAGGAATCGAGGGCCACTGGAAATGGCAGTGGAGCCCTACAGTAAGAGTGAGACTTTCTTTTCTTAACATGGCCAAAAACAGATTTCTCTACAAATGTGTACCCAAAAGTTTAGAGATGTATAATTCATGCTAAGCAACACTGCATGGTCCAGGAAGCTGAAGATATCATTTCAGATACTCCTAAATGTTACTGATTCCAAAGACACACCGTGCATAGATTCATTCAGACAAGTGTGCATGCCTCCTATCTAGAAGGCAAGTAAACACTATGTACTGATCTTCATGCACTATTGACTGAAGAGCTGGAGTGACACTGGGGTACTTCATAGGTTTCTTTAGGAACAGGAAAGAAGACTCCAGGCCAAGTGGAGGTCCTGCCATCCAGGCTTCTCCTGAGAGTGTTACCTTCGGCTCAGTTTCACAGGCCTACAGGTACGGATTCCTAAGAGCAGCTCCACCTTCCCACTAAGGCTCCTCCACCCAGAGAAAAGGCTATCATGAAGGCTTTGGGGTGAGTTAAAAGACTTGAGGCCTGATCATGAGTTACCACTATCTCATAGTGATGGATCAATATGGAGTTAACAGATCAACATTCTGGTAGTGGAAAGGCAGAGCTGGTCAATGTTCTCAACTTTTTTTTTTTTATTAATTCTTAAGGTTTTATTATCCTATGCATTCCATATCCCCCCCCAAAAAAAAACCCAAAAAACCTTTAGAGCAATGCAGAATGAAGTCTATTTCATTTTTCATAGGACGGTTTTGAATTTCTAGTTCTTTTTTTTTCTTTTATTACTCATATGTGCATACAAGGCTTGGTTCATTTCTCCCCCCTGCCCCCACCCCCTCCCTTACCACCCACTCCACCCCCTCCCTCTCCTCCCCACCCCCTCAATACCCAGCAGAAACTATTTTGCCCTTATTTCTAATTTTGTTGTAGAGAGAGTATAAGCAATAACAGGAAGGGACAAGGGTTTTTGCTGGTTGAGATAAGGATAGCTATACAGGGTATTGACTCACATTGATTTCCTGTGCGTGGGTGTTACCTTCTAGGTTAATTCTTTTTGATCTAACCTTTTCTCCAGTACCTGTTCCCCTTTTCCTGTTGGCCTCAGTTGCATTTAAGGTATCTGCTTTAGTTTCTCTGCGTTAAGGGCAACAAATGCTAGCTAATTTTTTAGGTGTGTTACCTATCCTCTTTGGTTGTGAGGTGTGATTCTTACAGACAACAGATTGTTGGATCTTACATTTTAATCTAATCTGACAATCTGTGTCTTTTGATTGTAGAGTTAAGTCCATTTACATTTAGGGTTATGACTGAGAGGTGTTTACTGACTCCTGTGTTTCTATTGCTTTTTTTTTCCAAATTGAATCTCATGTTGATTGTTCTTTACTTTGAGTTTTGTTCAACTTCATGTTTTCTTTTCATTTCATTCTGCCAGTATTTTAAATTTCCTCATTTCTTCAATTATCCACAGGTCATTCAAAAGAATATGTTCATTCTGTAAGTGTATAGTTTCTCTTGCTATTGGTTTTTAATTTTATTCCATTACAACCAGGTAAGAATCAAGAAATTATTTCAATGTTTTCTTTTTTTCATACAGGCAGCTCCAGCCTCCCCCTGAGACTCTACCAGCAGAGAGTGTTGTCATGAAGGCTGTGTGGAGAGTTAGAACACTTCAGGCCTGCTCGTAAGGAACTGCAATCTAGTGATTATAAATCAATGGACAGTTAGCTGACCAACACTCTGCTATGGAAAGGCAGAGCTGCCTCTACTGGGAAGTTTAACGTGTAATTACCTTCTTTCTGAGAACACAAGTTCACTGCCTCACTCATCCATCCCCTGCTCTCCCTCATTCCAGCATGTAATTATTCAGCACCAGGATTCCACAGTACCTATGAATATGATCCAAAATGATCACAGTCCACAGCTAGTCCTCACTGCCACAAGCAGCTCCTCATAGTACCCAGGGTCCTAGCTTAACACCCAGTTCACCTCTATTTCATGAACATTAAACTCATCCACTGAGTTTGAATGCAGGGCTTTGAGTTTAGGTGATGTCTGTCTGTCCATCTTGTGCTGCAGAACATGGGGATCAGTACTACCATTAGTTGGCAGCAGGCATTAGAGGTGGAGGAGCCTCCCTGAACTTCATTTTAGCAGCTTAAGAAATCTGGACGCTGCAGGCTGGAGGCCTGGCTCAAGTGGTAAGACAGCCTGCATTGGAAGCAGGAAGCCCAAAGTTCAATGCCTCAGTACCTCAAGAGAAAAAAAACAAGGTGTGTGTGTTGGGGGAGAGGATTCTTAGGCCAGTAGTCGAGCATTTGAGTGCAGAAATATGTATTCATGTCCCCCAGAGACCTGGACACAAATAATTGAGTATTGTAGCTCAATCAGGAGCTGGATATCCGGTTCCACCACTCAAGGTGGGCTGAGGGTGGTTTAGGGGAAAAACGCGGCCCTGCTCTGACCCAGGTCGCTCCTCCAGGAGGCCGACATGGTGATCAGCAGCTGTGGCCGAACCGGAAAAGGTCGTCACAAAATATGTCCCTCCGAGAAGCCTCTGAGTGCTGGGGACAACCCAACCCTGCCACAGCTTTGCCCAACCACTGTGTGTCCTTGATCCTGATTGCACGTTTTTCCAGTAACCATAGCTACACAGTGCCACAGGAATGAGGCCGGAAGTCCCGCCCCGCTCAGAAGATGCAAACCAGAAATGTTTGTGTTCTGATTCCTGCCTGGCTCAGCCTCTTTCAGTTTCAGACCGAGTATTCTGGGAAACGTAGTTCAAACATTTCCATGGCGGATATTAGAATAACTGTGGACCTGAATCACCTTGAGTCTACCTATGGTTGGATACGGGGAAATGGCATCCTTACCTTTCACCCATGGCTTCACGTCAGTGTTAGCTGACACCTCTTCATTTCTAAATCCCTACTTACACGATTTCTTTAAGACTGCAGGGTTTTACAACTTGCATCCCACTGTGTACACAGAAGGGCAACCAGGGGCTCCACTGCGGGAAGCTGGCGGGTTGGTGCCCAGAGCTGTAGCTCCCCAGGAGTTCTCAAGCAGGCCTGGGTCTGCAGTAGGGACTGAACTCTCAGCGAGCTGGGGACTCATCTCTGAAGCCCAAGGCAGGACAGACCACCCTGCAGGAAGCCTATGTTTACCTCCTGAGATTGGCCCCTGGCCTTGGCACAGAAGCTGGAGACAGCTTTAGGGAATCAACGCTGAGCCTCCATATGTATACAGTCTCACAGTTCCCTGCCTTCTGCTCCAAGATGCCACACTCTTGCCAAGGGAACCTAATACTGCTAAACTCTCCCATCCTTCATGGTTCTGACTTTTCCCTTCCTCACTGTCCTTTCAGAGGTGCTATCCTGGATCACACATGGGTTCTCAAAAGTTAACCCCTTCTGCCTATTGCTCCATTCAAAGCACTGGTCTGTGGCCAGAAAATTCTTGGTCTCCTCAGTGAAAGAATTCTGTATGTTCATGTATTTTCTCTTGTTATTGGTTTTTAATTTCATTCCAGTATAGTCTGGTAAGAATCAAGAATTTATTTCAATTTTTGCTTTTGTTAAATATTGCTTTAGGGCCTAAAATATTACCTGCTTTGGAGGAGGCTGTTAGGTTCAAGCTATTTAATAAAGCAAGGATAGATGAGAAAGAAAATGAACCAACCTCAGCAGACTGGATGGGTTTTTATTAAAAGCCAGAGAGGGGCACCACATACACCAAGATGAATCCAAAAGTAAGTGGTACACAGTTGTGGTAAAGTAGAGAGGGAGGAGGAAAAAAAATGTCACTGGGTAGCTGGTTCCAGGAAGGGAGAACAGGTGTCTAGGTGGGTGAAATATTTAATTTTGCAAGTAGTACAATGGTTCAGGGGAGGAGAGGAATTTTGAAGTAACCTCAAGGCAGGGTTATTTGTTCAAGTCTTTTGTAACCTTCCATTATTCCAGATTCTAAAGGGATATAAGAAGTAGAGGTGGAGTTATTGTATTCTGGATGATTCCTGCTGACTGAAGGGCACAGATGACACATGAGGATCCCTTAAAGTCTGGAGGAGGAGCATGGTCTTGACTTGTTCGCGTGTTATGGTCTGAGATATGGTGGTCACTTGATGGATCAAAAATTTTTGCAGAAGGCTAGTAAAGCAAGGAAAAAAGTTAATAGTCACAAGGTTGTAATGAGAGGAGTGATAACAGGCAGGAGCCATGTGGGAAGATTACCAAAGATAGTGAGGGAGCTGGCACTTCATTGTCTCAAAAAATGAGTGACAAGTATGGGGAAGATTGAGGCATCAGTGGTATATGTTAAAGGGGAAGTAGGTATGCCAGAATACAGGTTTCTGTCTAGTTAGAGGGCAGGCATATGTAAGCCTGATATCTGCAAATGAAAAATATTCCCTGTTTTAACTCCAGGCAGCTCCAGATGTGATCTCAATGAGAAGTTCTACCCAGTGTGTGTTGATCTCTTGGTGGTAGGAACTGAAGGTGGTGCTCAGATGTACTACTGTGAGGGTTGTACCTGTGGTGAGCTGGTGGAGGTTACCGGCTTTCCAGTCTTCCAGTTTTTTTTGGTGGAGGAAAAAACAGTGATGGAGGGGGTGGTGGGAAGTAGCCTACAGTCTTGGGGTGAGAACAGGTCTGGAAAGGAGAGAGCAAAGGAGGTGGTCCAGACATCGAAGCATACAGGAGTAAAGAGCCACTGGGTGGTCAAGGCTCAGTGCAAATCCAGCATGTCAACCAGGAGTTAGTTTTAAGTAGCAATGATGGTGCTGGTTTCACATTGCTTGGTGAGAGTGAGGAACTTAGCGAGAAAACAATGAAAGTATAAGGCAAAGGGAATAGAAGGTTATTTGGTCTGAGGTGTAGTAGAGGAAAGTTCCCTGGAGCCCTAAATCCTCAAGCATACATAGGGTCTGTGAGATAGAAAGGTTTAGGAAAGGAGAGCAGAGGTTTTGAAGGGCACCTCTGAGGTGAGATAGGAGCAGTTGAAGCAGTGGTGGGGGCAGAGTGGCTGGGGGAGAGGGTAGAAGCCCTAGTATGAGGAGAGATCGCCCATAGAGAATGTCAAAGGGGCTAATTTGGAGGGGTTTCTTAGGCATGGCCCTTATTTTGAGGAGGGCTAAGGGTAGTAATTTAATCTAATCTAGGTGGGTTTTAATGGCAAGTTTGGTTAGGCTGGTTTTTAAGATCCAATTGGTATGTTCCACCTTACCAGAGGTTGTGAATGGTAGGGAATGTGGAATTTGCAAGGGGTGTTTAGATATTGGGGTCTGTTAATGTAGGAAGCTAGATTTTTGATGGAGATTAGGATGGGTTTATGATGAGAGGCTACCTGGGTTTTGGTTGTCTCCCATACAATAGGATTGATGAGTAGATGGTCTGGTTCAAGAGCCCCCGGGGAATCAGGGAGAAGCTTAGGGAGTGGGTGGTCATCATAAGAGCCTTCTTGTAAAAGAAACATGGTGGCAGAGGCAAGGGGCGGGATGTAAAGGAAAGCTCCTAATTTACGGAGGAGGTCTCTCTCTAGGAGAGATATAGGGCACTGAGGCATGACAAGAAAGGAGTGGGTATCCCCAAATGTGCATAGAACAGGTGGAGTTATATGAGGATATTCATTTTCTCCTGTGATTCCCATAATGGGTTGGGAACCCTTAGTTGAGTGAAGGCATGCCACTTGGTGAGAAGGGAAAAATTCTCCCAGGAGTCAACCACAAAGGTGAATGATCTGCCAGCCACCGTCCCCAGACACACCTTTGTGAGTGGTGGGGGCAAGAGAGACCAGGCCTCCTCATTCCAGAAACTGGGTGTAGGAGGAGGTTACTGGTTCAATAGGCTGAACAAAGGGCTGGGGTGTTTGGCCTTGGGAGCAGTCCATTTTCCAATGCCCCCATTGTCTGCAGATTGGACCTGGCTTGGAGGGAGGCCTGGGGTTAGGACATGCCTTAGCCCAATGCCCTGGATTGTCACAGAGGAAGCATACACTTGGGGGAGCCGCTCAATGGGATGGACTTGGGCTGGGAGCCTTAAATGGTCTAAGGGCCTGGGGACTTAAAGTTGAGGCCAACAGTTGATATTTGACCTTTAGATGTTTTTCCTTCTTCTGTTTAGCCTCATGCTCCCTATTATTAAAGACTCTGAAGGCAGCATTTAGGAGGTCCTGCTGGGGTGTTTGGGGTCCTTGTTCTAGCTTTTGGAGATATTTTTGAGTATCTGGGGCTGATTGACTAATAAATTGAACATGTAAAAAGAAGGTCCCCGCAGGGGAAGTGAGGTCTAAGTTGGTGTACTTGGTGATGGTCTCAGTAAGGTGGGCCATAAAAAGGGAAGGGTTTTCATCTGGTCCTTGTGTAATTTCTCTAATTTTTTAGAAAAAGGGGCATGGACTCTGACAGTACCCTCCGCTTCTGCCACCTCTCTGAGGGGGAACACGTGGTGGGGTTGGGGCTGGACTTTAGAGCAGGTAAAAAGGGGGGAAGGGGTGGAAGGAGAGGGGGAGGAGGAGGGTGGTTGGGGTGAAGGGGGAGTCTGGGGGAGGGCTGGAGAAAGGTAAAAGGGGTTTCCTCTGCTGGGTTGGGATCTGAGCGGAAGGAGACAGAAGGAGGTACGGGCTTTGAAGGGGGAGTTGGATTAACAGTGGGGGTGTTTTATTAACAGTGGGGGTGTTTTTCTTGGAAGAAATTTTCTGGGGCCTTGGCGAGGAGAAGCTGAAACACAGAACAAGATGTAAAGAGAGAAGGTCTAGATTAAAGTAGATAAAACGCTTGAATGTAGAGAACCTCTGACCACTTGCCATTTTGTTGGAGGAAGTTGTTGAGGTCACGTAAGAAATTTGGGGTCAAAGGTCCCATATTCAGGCCAGTGGTTTTGATTGTCTAAAGAATATTGAGGCCAGATTTGTATGCAGAGACAGTGATGTTTTTTTGCCTGATCCCATAACGGGAGTGTAATGGAGGGAGGGCCAGGGCAGAAGCCTTCATCAAGGTGTCTCTTGATTCTGGTAGTGCCAGGAAGAAAGCCTCCTGGGGAGTGATTGAGCATCCCCAAATCAGCCACCAGGAGGGGACCCCTGGGGTCTGGAAAAGGACGGAAGTCTATCCCAGGGTGCCACTTGGGAGAGACTGTAGGCCCTTACCTCAGGAGAATATGCAGAAATGTGGCTGGTGATGGATGGTGGTGGTCAAATGGCAAATGGTCTCCGGTCTGGAGGTTAGTTGAGAGAGAGAGAGAGAGAGAGAGGAGGGGTAGGGGAGCGGTAAAAAGAAAGAAAGGTCTGGGCTTCAGGCCCCAGACCTAAAGCTGGGGGCCCTCTTCCTGGGTTTCGGTACCAAATGTTAGGTTCAATCTATTTAATGAAGCAAGGATAGATGAGAAAGAAAATGAACCGACCTCAGTAGACTGGATGGGCTTTTATTAAAAACCAGAGAAGGGCACCACATACACCTGGATGGATCCGAAAGTAAGTGGTGCACAGTTGTGGTAAAGCACAGTCCTTAAGTAGGGAGGAAGGAGGAAAACAAAATCACAGGGTAGCTGGTTCCAGGAAGGGAGAACAGATGTCTAGGTGGGTGAAATATTTAATTTTGCAAGTAGTGCAATGGTTCGTGGAGGAGAAGAATTTTGAAGTAACCTCAAGGCAGGGTTATTTGTTCAAGTCTTTTGTAACCTTCCAGAGGCTGCTGGGAAGAATGGGTAATCTGCAGCTGCTGAATGGAATATCTTGTGGGTGTCTGATAAGTTCATGTGATCTATGGAGTAGTCAAAACTGAAATTTCCCTTTTAATTTGTTTCTTTTTATGATCAATGTACTGATATTGAAGTCAGACATTATTATTTTATCTGCTACTATCTTTTTCTTTGTGCCCAATAGTGTTTATTTTAGGAGGTTGGGTGCATCACCTTTTGGTAAAGATTTACTTACAATTGTTACATATTCTTTATGAAATTTTCCCTTTAGTAATATATGTGACCCACATTACCCCTTTGTACAATTTGGGCATTGTTAGGGTACGAGGCAGGCCACCTTCTGAGAGGACAAAGGACACTTGAGACAAAGGAAGTCACAAGGCGAGGTTTATTTTCTAGCTAGCTAGGGTCCAAGCATCCGCCTGACGCAGCAGATTTCAACAAGGACCCTAAATGTAAAGTTTAAGCAGGTCTTATACTCTTTAAAGCATCAATCATTGTCACATAGGAATTCCTCATGCCCCTGGGGTCACATTTTCCTGACATTGCCCACATCCTGGTGGTGGGGTAAGATTATTTATTGGGAACTGGAGAAACACCAGAGGTTTACTTATCAGGTTTACCTGTCAGGAACTTGAAAAACACCAGATGTCTTAACATATTGACTCACATTCCATTCAGCATGATCAATCAGAAACACTCTCTGTTCCCAGGAACCGTTTCACATCCCTTTGTTCCAGGGAGTGGGGCTCGAGGTTACCCAAGGGTCATGCCAGTTATATCTGATTTTTAGGCTAGGTGGGCTGCTAGTTAAAGTACCCCAACAGCATGAAGTCTACTTTGTCACATATGAAGAAAGCAAACAGGAGTAGCTTTACATGCTCTTTGTAAAGGAGTTGACAATATATTTTCAGTTTGCATCTGACAAGTTTCTTGGTAAAGTACCTTCTATAAATGAGGTGAAACATCTTAACACTCATTCACTTTGCCTTACAGATGTCAGCTTAGAACCTCTTTAGAAAGTTTGTCCATCTTTGCAGATACAATCCACTTTCCACCTTAGAATAACACAATAAAGTCATTACTGTTATTATTTATATCACATAGATAAGGAAACTGGGTCCTAAACAGGTGAAATGTCACATGTTCCAATGTAATAAGTATAAACTCTAAGGATGTTAATATGCTGTCAAATCCAGGTGTTCAATTCCTGTGCCACACTGCTAGGGAGCATTTGATGCTAGCACTATTCCAAGTATTTGCAATGTTCAGCAATCCCATGTTGACTACACTATTTGCACCTCATGCTTGGTGTTATAATTTAGTTCCATAATACCTCCAAAGGCTCATGTGCTCATGGCTTGTTCTGTTGAGATGTCCTATTATTATTGGTGATACTATGGACCTTAGACTATACAGATCTTTCTATAATCTCAAGAAATGATGTCTCTCAAAATTGCTTGGAATTATGTGACATTTAATGTAAAACATAAGGCATAAATTCATACTATACAGAGACAATGCACCCTGGCCTAAAAAGTGACCGCTCCTAAGATGACCTTTGACCTTATGAAAGGTAGTCATGACCTGAAAGTTCCAGGTCACAAATTACGACCAGAAAGTCTTCTTTTCTTCCAAGGGTGGTCTTAGGTTGTCATCCACATTATGCAAAACCTTTAACAGAAACAATTATCTACCATCATACACTACTGAGGCACATATGGTTGAGGATTTCAAACAACTGTCCATCACCTCATATACAGAGGCTAATTCTATGTAATGTGACCAAATTCAGTTAAAAGGACAACCAATATTAAAGTTAGATGCAAAAAATAGTACCTTTTTACTGCTCATAATTGCTTTAGGTCTTTTGTGCTTCGATATGAATTTTGGAATTTTTTGTGAATCTTGGAGCTCTTCTGTGATTAATGTCCTTGGTAATTTTCTTGGTAGTAATGGAGTTTGAACTCAGGGCCTCATGATTGCAAGGCAGGTGCTCTACCACGTAAGCCATGGCCCACACTCTTTTTACCTTTATCTTTTTTTTTAGTATTGTGCTTTTATCCAAGGCCTGCCTCAGACTCTTATTATACTTATGGTGACCCATGTCTAGGATGACAGATGTGTGCCACCAGGACACACAACAGCTGTCTTCCAACAAGAGCATTTGCAGATGGCTGCTGCAACCAAGGTGTTCCAAACATCCCCTCATCCTTGTTGCAATCATTCCAAATTCACAATTTAGATTGTGCTACCTTTCTTTTGAGGGTGTTACATTTTGGGAAAAAACCTCTGACTTTTCAGGTGAAGGAATCTACCTCAGGTGCCTGCACCTGACTGGTGAGAAAAGGAGAAGGGCTCACTTTGCCATACAAGGTAAGAGGTGGACACCTCTCCAAATCAGACTGTGTGGTGTGAGATGCCACAGAGGTGTGAAGGAGGTAGGCAATGCACAGCCCTGCAGAAGAGGGTGGATGCTCACTGCCCTTTTATAGGACAACTTCTGACTCACCTGTTTGCATAATAAGGACTTCCTCTTCTCCCCCTCCTGCCTACCATATCTCAGTTGCATAACTCTCCCTTGGCTGAAAAAACTTATGCTTTTCTAACCCACTACCCTGAAATTTCTTTCGGAGGAAACTATTCTACACTTGGACTCTTGCTTCCTTTTATTCAGAAGACTTCAGTGTCTGCTGTGTCAGACCCAATCTCTATGATGACAGAATACAGAACTGATGACAGACTTGTCTCTTGCTCTCAAGCAATTGATAGTCTACAGCAGTGGTTTTCAGGGAAATTCAGCAATGTTGTGAAATATTTGTTGTTGTTTACAGTTGGGAGAGAGCAATACTCTTGTCATTTAAAGGCCAGAGATGATATTAAGCATCCTGCAGAGTACAGGTGCTGCTCAGAACAAAGAAGTATCCATCCCCAAATGTCAGCAGTACTAAAAATGAGAGACCATGGTCTCTCCCACTGGCACCTAGAATCAGATGCCAGGAGGGCCCTCCTACTTACTATTGTGAATTTTAATTTTTGTTGTTTAAAGTTGGTTATCACAACCCAGTGCATTGACTCATATCTCATTAAAGACCCACGAATCACAATTTGAAAAGCGTTTGCCTGAGAGAGGTGTAGTACACAGTGAACAGGTTTATAGCTGCTTTGTGCAGTAGGTGTCTCAGAAGGGAAACTATAGGATGCCGTTAGAATAGGTGAGATGGCCATGGTGGGTGTAATTTAAGTGACATTGGATTGGGAGGAGGTGAGACCATTCAGCTGCCTTATTTTTGCCCAGCCTTGCTCATGGCCTGGATTCTGAATCATATCCACTGAGAGCAGTGTTCTCTGACCAGTCTTTTTAAACAGTGCAGGAGCCTCATAGTTCCCAGCCACAGAGTGCCCAGCTCTGAGGGTCAGGCATGCTCCTTTTGCACTTTCTATTTCTCCCTGCTTTACCTTGCTGTACCAAATAAATCTGGTTTTTATCTGTAAGCCTCCTTTGTGAATTTGTTCCAAATTCTTTTTGTCATGGAATGTAAGAGCCTACAACCCAGAAAGCAGTTAGTTGAAGATTCATTCCCTGTCTCTTTCTGGGGATCCTTTTCACCACAAACCCTTTCCTGGTGATAGAGGTTTGGCTAGCCAGTCAGGAGGTACCCAGGAGGCAACCCTTTGCCCTATCATTAAGGATGCTCACCAGGTAGGTAAGGCCTTTTGTCAAGCTTTGGGGACTCACCTCAGATCCCCCTCTATATGCATATTTGTGTATTTTCTAAAATCCACCTTTAGCCACGGCAGAAGCTTTCTTTTATAGTGTCTTCCGTGCTTCTTCCACCTCTGCTACTCTGGCCCAGACTAACCAATCACAAAGAAATAATGGAGGAGAAGCAGATGGCAGTCTGTAGTATGCTTTGACAGTGTGCTTTGACTGCTGTTTGCTGTTGAAATCATGGCAGCTTCTCTATAAAGCAATCCAACTTCACTCACCTCTTCTAGCTCACATTCAATCTTATTGTAGTGCTTACTTCCTGAAAGACTTTTTGGGTAGTCCTGCAGTTTGAACTCAGGACCTTATGCTTGTTGGGCAGGTGCTATACCACTAGAATCAAGCACACAGTCCTCTGCAAAGTTTTTCAATCACAACCCATGGCACACAGGAGTCCATGAGTGCCAACTGTGAAACTGTTCCTGATTCAGTCAGCGACTCCACTTTCATCACTTCAAGTTGGCTCTGGCAGAAGCGCCATGGAAATTGGCACTCACTACAGTCCTGAGTGCTTACTTTCTGGTTTGCTTCATAGTCTGAGCATAAAAGACAGTTCTGAATGCATACCTGCCATATTTCTCTCCTTACTTTTCATTTAACATTGACATACAAGCTAACTGAGAACAGAGGCTTATCTGTGTGACTTCCTGTCACATAATTCAATGTCTGAAGCATAGTAAGTTTAAGCAAGTATTTCTGAAATGAAGTGGTATAAAATACTGTAGGGACCACTGACACTTCTAACAAACCCAATGGAAGCAGGAAATGGTGCCACATATTTGAAAAAGAGCTGTGGCAATGTCTCAAAAGATGAAACAAGGACTTAGCATATGAACCCTCATTCCTACTTCTAGATAGATACACAAGAAAATCAAAAGTTATATCCACACAAAAATTGCACACAAATGTTCATAGCAGCATTACTCATAATGGTCATGATTTGGAGACGAGTTAAGTGTCTGATCCCTGATGGAGGAATAAAGTATGCCCTCTATATATAATGGAATATTATTTAACCATAAAAAGGAATGAAGCCTCAACATAGTAAATCTAGAAAATATTGTGCTAAATGAAAGAAACCAAGCACAAAAGGCCACTTATTGTACAATTCCCTTTACAGTATGTGCACAGAATCAGCAAATCCATAGAAAGAGGAAACACATTGGTTTCCTAAGACCTGGGTGGGGTATGTGGGAATGGAGAATGACTTCTAAAAGGATCAAGGTTTTCCTTTCGGGTGATGAAAATATCATAAAAGTGACTTGTTAGTGATTCCACAACTTTATCAGTAGACTGTAAACCTGAATGGTGGAATTATAGAGTATATTAATTATACCTTGATAAAGCCATTTTACCCCATAAAGAAAAGAGGTGAAATCCAAAGTTTCTTTAATTGGTGTTTCTTTGCAGCCTGAGAAACTGCGCTCTGACCTCAGTTTGCTGTCAAGAAATGACCTCTGCTCTCAAAAACAATAAAACCTTGAGAAGTCTCGACCTTAGTCTTAACAACCTGAAGGATGAAGGGGTAATCCTGCTCTGTGAGGCACTGGTGCACCCTGGATGTGACCTACAGATTCTGGAGTGAGTTACCCTGCTTCTCTTCCAAGACCAGGATGGTGTATCCAAGGTTCCGCTGCAGAATACAGGAGTGCATTTGCATGTCTGCGTTGTTGCTTGCACTTGGTTGGAAGCTGGGAAGCTTAAGAGCAGCAGTTCTCAATGTGTGGTCCTGCCATAAGAAGCATTTTTCAGTTGGGATGTGGTTAGAAATACAAGGTCTTGGGACCACCCTGACCTAAAAGGCAAACACTAAGGGTTGAGTCCAGTAGACTCTGCTTAACATTTGCTTTGGGAAATATCCTTCCAATTCAAAAAAAAGAGGAAGAAGAATGTATTTGGTCTTTTCTACCACTGAGCTGCACCCCCAGCCCCTCAGAGTGTGACTTTGGGCTGTGTAGCACGTGCTGAATGAGCCCACAGGTGTAATGAGGTGACTTTGTGCCATCTTCCCTAGGCTGGAAGGGTGCCTGTTCACTTCCAGTGGCTGCCAGGCACTGGCTTCCATGCTGCACAGCAACAGGAAGCTGAGATATCTGGACTTGAGCCAGAATGACATCGGAGTGGCCGGCATGCTAATCTCGGGCAGAGACTCCTCAGGCCAAAGGCAGACAGAAAAGGTCATTCTGTAAGTCTCCACAGATGTCCTGTGCACGTACATCACCCAAGAAAAGCTCCCTGTGTGGAGAGATGCCCATCTCACATGCTACAGCAGGTGTGGTTGGTGTTGGCTCATTTTCCTGGGAGTTAGAGCTATCCAAATTCAAGCTCAAGGGAAACCCACATTTCCTGTCTGATATCTTGTTTTCCTTTCTTTTCTCTTGATGTTCTTCCGTTTTCTTGTTTATGGGTTATTGGGATTTATGTTTTTAGTTTTGTTTTGAGACAGGGTCTTGCTTTGTAACCCAGGCTGGCCTGAAACTCACAATTCTCCTGCCTCAGCTTCTGAGCTCTGGGATTACAGGCATGAACCACCACACCATATCCACCTTCTTCCTTCTTTTCGTGTCTTGAAAAACTGTGTTTGCTATTGCCACTTACCAGCTCTATAGCTGTGAACAAGCTTGACTGCCTTTGTGCCTCAGTTTCCCTATCTGTGAGATGGGGAAAAGCTCTTCCTCCAGGCAATTTCAGGATTGTGGGCTAATACACTCAAGGCACTCCCCTCCCCCAGTCTCAGCCAGATTGGATTCTGGGTGAAGGCATCACCATACCTGATGATTTGTTATTTGCTGCTATGTAGTAAATCGCCTCGGTGTGAGTAACTTAATCAGCAAACACCAGATTTCTTGGTCATAACTGCATGTGCTGTTTAACTGCATGGTTCCAGCTTTGGGTCTCTCACCAAGCCTCACTTGAACTACTGCCAGGGTGTGATGGGAGCCTGGAATCGGCTGCCAAGTCACTCACAAGGCTGCTGGCAGAGGCCTGAGGTGCTCTGCCCAGGGCTGCTTGTGACAATGCAGCAAAAGTGATGAGACTCACACATACACACACACATACACACACACACACACACACACACACACAGATAGAAAAGAAAACACAAGGACACATGTACACAGAGATGCAGAAAACAAAGACAGGGAGACAGAGGGAGATAGAGACAGACACCAAAACAGAGACATGCAGAAATAGGAGACACAGAGAGAGATAAACAGAGTCAAGTGCATACAGAGACACAGAAAGACACAGAGATCATGGAGGAAATACAGACACAAAGAGACACAGACACATAGGGAGAGATACTGAGAGCAAAAAGACAGGCAAAAAAGAGGAAGAGACAGAGATAACAGAGATAGAGGGACGCTGATGGAGAGAGAAACATATAGAGACAGGAAAATGAACACAGAGACACGAAGAGGGGCAGAGAGACACACATTCACATATACAGAAGAGAGATAGAGAATAGACATGCACAGACACAGATATAGAGTAGGACAGACAGCAACACAGTGACCGATACAGAGTCAGTCACTTGACTTTGAAAACACACCCCATCAAGTCCACCATGTTCTGTTGCTCACACAGACCAGCCATGGCCCACCAGAGGAGGGGGCTATACAAGATATGAATGGCAGCAGCACGGGTCACCTGGCCAGCATGGTAGCTGCCAGCCATGGCTAGACAGTGGCTGGACCATAGTGTGAGACTCAGGCCTGATTGGTGCTGTCACTCTTGTTTAACTGAATGGGACCAGGTGGTGTCTTGTGGGGTAACTTCTTGTTCTGCACCTTCTGTATGCTTTTCTAGGATGGAAAGGAAACTCAAATATAGGAGAATAAAATATTATCCATGTCCTTTCTAGGCAGAGGAAAGCAAATGGCAAAGTGGATGTGCAGACAAGACTGATGGGCCCTGCAGTAGACGAGGGCTTCCTGCGGATCTTACAGGACTGGTGTGCCTAGTGCCACAGCAGATGCACATGGACCTGGTGACCCTCTGGATGTATCTATTTCTAGTGACAAACTGAGTAACCACTGGCTGTTCTGGGAGCTTTTCTGATTTCAAAATATACTAGAAAGTAATGTGAATCAATACATGGTGGGAATAATATAAAAATAGATACAGAGAGCAAAGGAGGTGAATAAGAAGCCCAGAAATAAATCTGTGCATTTAGTCTGTTGATACTCAATGCAGGTGTCAACAACAGCCACCGAGGAGAGGATGTTCTGGTCAGGTGTTATACGACTGTTATTCACATGCACAAGAATGAAATGACACCCAACTTCACACGATACACAAAAATAAACTCAAACTTGGTAAAAAAGTTAAATATGCCAGTTTTTGAACTGCCATTTTGAGCCCTTCTAATTTGTTTTTTTAATTAGTCCCTTTGATATTCTAATCCTCATGTATTTCCATGTGTATTTTAGAATCCATTTCTCTTTGCAGTTTCATGAGGAATTCAGGTGGGATTCTCATGTAGTTTATCTTGAACCTGGACATCAAATTGGGAAGTATTGCAATCTGAACAATATTCCATCTTCCATCCAGGAACTTACAATGGTCCCATTTACTTAGAAATTTAATTTCTCCTAACACTTTTTAAACCTTTATAATACAAAATTTCTACTTCTCTGATTAAATCTATCACTGCATTTCATTTTTTATTCCATTGTAAATAAAACATTAATATGTGTAATGTCCTACGATCATAGTCACACACCCATTACCTTCTTTTTCCCCATGCTTATTCTTTCCAGTCTCCTCCCTCCTTCCATACAGTCCCTTCCCTCTTCCATTTGTTAGAGAAAACATGTGGTATTTATCTTTCTTTTTAAAAGTAGCTTCCATTTGTTAGAGAAAACATGTGGTATTTATCTTTCTGAGTCTGGCTTATTTCACTTAATATTATGTCATCCAGTTCCATTCATTTTTCTACAAATGACATAATTGTGTTCATTCCAAATGAAAAAGTGGTCCTTTGTGTGCATATGTATGTCTGTGTTTTTGTGTGCATATAGATATTATATAATAATCATATATATATGATTATATAACTGGGCTATTGTATATATGACTGAGATAAACATCTGTGTGCAGGTATCTATTGTATGCTGACTTTGATTCCTTCTGCTACTCACTGGGAAGTAGTATCCTTGATCATATGGCAGATTTATTTCTAGTTTTTTGAGGAACCTTCATGATGGTTTCCATAGTGGCTGGAGTAATTTACATTCTCTCCAATAGTGGTATAAGTGTAACTCTTTCCACACATCCTCAGCAACATTTGTTGTTTGTTTCTTGATGATTCACCCCATGTCTGGGCTGAATGCCATCTCAGTGTAGTTTTGGGTTTTCTCTCATTCTGTAGGCTGTCTCTTTAGTAAGGAAACTGTTTCTTTGTTGTGTAGAACTTTTTTAATTTGATGAAATCCTGTTTATCAACACTCACTCTTACTCGCTGAGGTACTAGATTCCTACTCAGAAGGGTGTCCCTTTCTCATATAGTCAAGTGATTTCCCTGGATTTTCCACTGTAGTTTCAAAGCTTTAGGGCTTACGTTAAGGTTTTAGTTATTATTTTGTATTGATTATTGAGCATAGTGAGAGATAGTGATCTGATTTTACTCTTCTCCATGACGAAATCCAGTTTTCTCCTCACCATTTGTTATTGTATTTTTGTCCAAATTGTCAATAATCACATGCCTATATTGGCATGAGTCTTTTCCTTGCCCCTGTGTTCTACTCCCTTAGACTATGTGTCTGTTTTTGTGCCAGTACCATGCTGGGTTTTGTTGTTACTCTGCCCTATAGAAGAATTTGAAATGAAGTATTGTGATACCTCCAGCATTGCTTTTTGCTCAGAATCGCTTTGGATACTAGGGTTGTTTGTGTTGATTTATTTAAATATTTCTGTGAATAATCTGTAGATCAGTTTTGGTAATAAAGCCATTTTCCTATATTAATTCTGTCAATCCAGGAACATTGACGTCTTCTCATCTTCTACAATTTCTTTCTTCAGTGCATTATAGTTTTTATTACAGAGCAATTTTACCTCCTTGGTTAGCTATCCCAAGGAAATTTTTCTTAGAGAATGGGACTGGAGTTTGAACTCAGGGCTTCCTCCATGCAAAGCACTATAGAATTTGTTTGAAGCTCTTGTGAATGGGATTGTTTTCCTTATTTTATTCTCCACATTTGTAACAGCCATATAGAAAAGCCACACATTTTTGTATCTTGATTTGTATCCTGTGACTATGCCACAAGTGTACGTCATATATAAGTTTTCTGGTGGAGACTTCAGTGTCTTTTAAATATAGGATGTATCATGTGCAAACAGGGATAAGTTGACTTCTTCCTTTCCTGTTTGTATCCCTTTCATTTCTTTGTCACACTTTACTGCTCTGGTTAAGAATTCCAGCACCACATTGACTAAGACAGTGGACACCCTGTCTCATTCCTCACTTTAGAGAAAATGCTTTCAGTTTGTCCACAGTTAGCATAATGATGACTTTAGTCTTGTGGCATATAGCCTTCATAATGTTGAGTTAAGGAACCTTTTTCTTAGTTTTGTCAGGGCTTTTATTATGAAGGGATGTTGCATTTTATCAAAAGCTTTCTCTGCAGCTATTGAGATGATCATGTGATTTTTTTTGTCCTTGATTCTATGCCTGTGCAGTATTACATTTGTTGGCTTGTGTATGTTGATCATGCTTGCATATCTTGATTTAAGCCAACTTGTTTATGGTGTATCATATTCTTTTCTTTTACTATTTCATTTAATTAAGCTCTTATAATGAACTATTTCTACTTTGTTAAATTTTATTTTTGGTTAGCATACATGACTAATTGTGCTCATTCTATACATGCATATGGTGCACTTTGAGCAAGTTCACCTGCTCCATTATATCTCTACCTCTCTATTCCCCTATTTTTCAAGCAGTGTTTGGTGGGTTTCATTATGTCTTTGTATATTTATATGTAGTGTATGTCAATTCTCTTCACTCCTCCGTATCCTTTCCTTTTGCCCACCCTCTCCTGCGGACAGCCCCTTATTTACATTCATGTCCCATTAATATCATGTCAGGTATATCCTTTTCTTTATTCATTCATCAGTTGTTTGGCTCTTTGGCTGTTCCTACAGTTTAGCTGTTATGAAGAGGGCTGCAATAAATATTGTCCTGCAGGTGTCTCTCTTGTATATTGATCCAGCCTCCTTGCATATGTGCCCAGGACTGGAATGGTGGACTCTTAAGGTAAGTCTATTTTTAGTATTTTGAGGAACCACCATACTGATTTCTACAGTTGTTGTACTAGTTTGTTGGTTGTACTAGTTTATATTTTATAATCTTTTTAATGTATCATTAAATTAGGTTTCCAAGTATTTTATTGAGGCTATTTGCATCTATTAGGCATCAAACAAATTGACCTATTGTCATTTTTTTTGTTTTGTCATTATCCAGTTTTCATATAAGGATAATCCTAGCTTCGTATAATTAGCTTGGCAGCATTCCTCCCTTTTCACTTTTATGGAATAGTTTAGGGAGCATTGCTGTTCTTTAATAGCTTGGTAGAGATTCCTGGAGGGAATCCATCCAGTCTTTAGCTCTCGTTTGTGGAAAGACTATTATTGCCTCATCTCATTAGTAATTATAGACCTGTTTAAGTCTTTTATATCACTTTTATTCAATTCTGGCTGTTAAATGTCTAGAAATTTATCCATTTGCTTCCTTGATTCTCCCACTTATTGGAATATGTTTTCAAAATATCTTTCATGATTCTCTGGATTTCCTTGGAATCTGCTATAATATCCCCCTTTCACACAAATTTTATTAATTTTGGTCTCCTCTTTTCTGGGGGATGTTACTTTGGCTGAGGCATTTCCATCTTGTTTTATCTTTCTAAACAATTAACTCTTGTTGTTCCTTTTATGGTTCTTATAGACTCGCTTCCTTTAGTTTCTGTCCTGATCTTTATTATTTCTTTCCATCTAGTTATTTGGCATTTCTTTTATTCTTGTCTTTCAAAGGCCTTGAGCTGCAACATTAGGCAGTTTTTAATGTTGGGACTAATGGCTTTAAATTTCCCTTTCAGAACCATTTGCTATTTTCCAAAGGTACTGTATGTTGTACTTTCATTTCATTTGATTTTGGCAGTTTTTATTATCCCTGGATTCTTCAATTATGCACTGATCTTCCAAATGAATATGGTTCAATCTATGTTTGTATACTTTCTCTTGCTATTTGTTTTTAATTTCATTCTATTATAATCTGGTAAGAATTAAGAATATATTCAATATTTTATTAAATCTTGCTTTATGGTCCAAAATGTGCTCTGTTTTGGAGGAAGTGGCTGGGAAGAATGGGTAATCTGCTGCTGTCAAGTGGAGTATATTGTAGGTTTCTGTTAAGTCCTTTGATCTATGGAGCAGTCTAAATCTGAAGGTTCTCTTCAGAGTTGTTTGTATAATTGATCTGTGAATGATAGTGTGGTCCTGATGTCAGCTATTATTATTTTAGCTGCTACTAACTGTTACTTTATGTCCATTAGTTTTTATTTTAAAAAATTGAGTATATCAACTTCTGGTACATTATATATTTACAATTATTATATCTTCTTAATGAAAGTTTCCCTTTCCTAGCAGAAAGTACTGTTTTCTTTCAAGTGAGATCCTTGGCAGCCATCCACATTAGGAAAAATTGTAAAAGAAATTACTATTGTATCATGCCCACTGAGGCACATATGGTTGAGGGTGCCAAAACCCTGTCCATCACCTCATACAACCTAATTCTATATAATGTGACCCACTACAGTTTAAAGAATGAACAAGATTAAAGCTGGATGCAAAAAATGCCACTATTAGTGCATAATCTTGACCAATATGAGGCGGTTCAGACTTGTGGATCCCTAAGACTCTGTAGTATAGACATATTAAATAAAGGCCACATTTTCTTAAGGTCCAAAGCTTTTCCCAGCAGGGATTTTCTCCTGCTGAATAAACTTGGACCTTGGGCTGAAAGTTTCTTCTATTTGCTACCATTATTGGGTCTGTGTGTGGTGTGGTACTTTTAGTGATGGAGATACATGTTGTGTGAATTATTTCCCACAGTTGCTGCATTCATGAGAACATTCTCATGTGTGAACACTTTTCATGTGTACAAAGGAGAGTTCTTTGGCTAAATCATTTGTCACATCAATCAGAATCATGGGCGTTTCCTCATTGTAAAATATCTGGTGATTAATACTTAGTTTGGGCACAAAGGCTTTTCCACATTTGCTACACTCAGAAGGCCATTCTCCAGAGTGGACTCTCTGGTGAATAGCAATGTCAACTCTTTGCCTAAATCATCTGCCACATTGCTTACACTCATAAAACCTTTCTCTAGTGTGTACGCGCTACTATACAGTAAAGGCATGTACTTTTTTAAATCCTAAAAAGTCCATAGTATTTTTCCTAAAGTCCACAGAATTTTTATTTTGGAAGTGCTGGCAATCAATGCTATGCTTGCACATAGTAGGCATACACCACTGATCTAGACACCCACACACAAAGGAATGTTGTCATGATGAAGAAACAGGGCTGAATTTGCAGAAGGGGTTGCTTCATAGAACTGGGCCTTTAAAGACTGTAGAATCTTGCAAACATAGTCAGACCCAGGATGCAAGTATGTGCTGGAGGACAGGGAGGAGGAGCAAACAGCCTTCAGGCCTTGCCACTTCATACTACTATTACTCATGAAATCTCCCAAGTTCAACACACCATCTTATTTAGTACAAACTTGCCAGCTGGTGAGAAGAGCATGCTGTGTACCAGACTGCCAGGGTAAGCCCTTTTGTAAGTGTCACAAAGTGCCCCAGTACATTAATATAATTTTTTAATAAGATGGAGACTTATTAAAGCTTCTCTAAGAAAAGGAGACGGGATAAAAAGAAAGATGGAGCAGGTGACTCTAACTACAATATACTCTAGGCACTTTTATAAATCTTACAATGTATCCCTGGTACAACTATATATGCTATCAAGTAAAATAAATTTTTTTAAAGACTGCCTGAGTCAAGGTCCAGCAAAAAACTCAAACTGCATTTGGGCAATATGTTCACAACTCAAATGTGATTAAGTGGAGTTCACTGTTTGAGAATGTTACAGAGGGCACAGTGGATTGAAGATGGGACATCAATGCCATAAGTTAGTTTCCTCATCCGATAGGGAGACAGCCCAAGTGTCATGAGCTCCAACAGGTGCCCTCAATTGGACTGAGCATTTCTGATATTATCTTTCCATGTTTATCTGATATAGCAACCAGGACTTTACCAGCACCCCACTAGCACAATTTAGGAGAGATCCACAAACCAACTAACTATAGAGAGAGATGGGGCAGGTGGGCGGTGGCACAGGGCAACTCAGCACACAAGGGGCCAAAGCAAAGACAAACTATTACAAAGAAGACTGGAAGGAGGTCTGGAAGAATAGCCCATGGGCCAAGAGGACATTGATGACAATTCCTGGTGATTCTTAGGTATATGAAATGTCAAGAAAAAAGCAACAGAAATTGGCATGTAGAACTAACCAGTCACCCACTCTAGGAGCAAGTGACCAAGAGGGACCTCATTAAGCTGACTGCTGCACATCTTCCTCCAAAATCTATAACTTGAACTCCTATCACCAGCTGTTAGGGATATTCAGGTAAGTATACAGAACTCAGCTTTAGCAACCACAACACATCCATGAAAATAAGTTAGCAAAGCTCAACAACCAGCAGTGAAGAGACAAAGCCTATTCTGGGGAAAAGAATGGCAAAGACCAGAGTATGGATGAATGTGATGGCGTTACCTATAGAGGTTACAAGTGCGAAGTTCTCCAGCATCACAAGGAGGTTCAGGTGCCTCTGAGCTGCACTAAGGAACTCCTATTCCTCCTGTGAGAAGGAAATGACCACATTTCTAAGGTCACACAGCTTTGCCATGGTTAGAACATCTATGATCAGTTTCTCTCCTAGAAGAAACTGATCAACCCATTCCCTACATCCATCCTAAGTTTGCCTCATGTGTCACCCTCACCACCTCAGAGAGGATACCGGATTCCAGTGCTCCTGAGACATAGACACTCCTCTATGCATATTTGATCACTGTTTCCTCCAACAGCCAATGCAGGTGAGCAGGGAGATATAATCTAACTCCTGGGACTGGCATACAGGGCTGTATCCACTCATGTCAGTCAATTTCACAAGCATCCTCCAGATGTTACTGCTCAGAGATAACCTAATGTGGTCTCACCTTTCAGCTTCATGTCCTCAATAGCAAGTCCACAGGACCAGCATTCCATATGCTCTTTCCAGGTGACCATCACTTTTTGGTCCATACCTCTCTCAAACACACTCCTCCACCTATTTGCACCCTCTAGGCCCATAATATAGGTACTTCTCTACCTTCTCTATTCACCTCAGCAAGCAGTATCCACAGTATGGTTGGCACAAACAGGACACACTTGTGCCCACTGTCAGAGGAAACCCACACACTACTCTGAGGGCTATGATGCCTGTGCTCCTCACACAAAGTTTTGCCACCAAGAACTGTCTTTAATTCCCATGCCCCTCATCACTAATGGTGTACTTGATGTCTGACACCAGTCACAACATCCTCACCTGCTATCCTTCATTCCAAACCCTGTCCCAGTCACCTTCCATAATAGGCAAGTGGCTCTCCTAGGTGACATTTTGTACATCTAGAGGTAGGTACCCTGAAGCTTCTCAGACACCTTAAGAGTTATAACAAAATTTCATCAAGCCTATAGCTGAGGGAATAAAAGGACTACCTGTGATTAAATTGCCAACTCCCTGCAGGTATTGTAGGCCTATTATTCTGACTCAGGGACCTCGTCTTTTGAAAGCACTGGTAACCTGCAAGTCCACCTTAACTATGAGACATACCCATGGCCTCTTCTCTCCCACACCAGTTTTTGTGATGGGCTACACTCCCACCCCAGTGCTGTACTTGAAACTCAGATCAATATAACCTTTCAAGGCTGTTAAGAGAAAAATCATTGCATGATTAGGATTCCCCTTCTTACTGCAATCCACAGAACTAGAGATACACTCCAAGGAAGACATTGGCCACCAATATTTGCATATTGCCATCAGGAATTTTCTCCAGAGTTTGACATCTGCATGGACACCTGCTCTGTTCGTGTATTTATTAATGCTTCTTTGAAATATTCACACTTCTTTTATAATCATATAATTGATTCATATGCTTAGAATTGTGAAAATCCAGTTTCTTTATACCTTCACTAAAACTGTTCTACACTGGACTTTCTCAACTGCTGAAATCCAGAAAAACCTAGGTTCACCCTTGACATCCACCTGTTTCTTTACCCTCAAAATTAGAAAATCTGGCGTTAGTCCAATTTCCCCAAAACACCAGTCTCTGTTGACATGGTAATGAACTTAATCCTTACAATAAAGAAGTAATCGAAGCTGAATTGGTTCAAATGATAAAGGACCCCAATACCACCGAAAAAGAAAAAGAAAAATAGAAAAAGTTACCTGAAATAAGCTGATGTTAACTAATCAGGTACGGTTCTGTTTTTGTATCCCAGTTCATCTTACAAGGAAAGCAAGTTTGGAATAGTCAATCTGCTTTTTTGTCTCAGCTTTTTATTTCTTTCTTTCTGCCAATACTGGGGTTTGAACTCAGGGCCTAATGATTGCTAGGCAGGTGCTCTATACTTGAGCTACTCCCCTAGCACTTTTTGATAGGGTATTTTTTGAGATAGGTTCTCTCAAATTATTTGGGCTGAATTTGAAATGCAATCCTCCTCATATCTCCCCCCTGCAGAGCTGTAAGATTACAGGTGTGAGAAACCGACATCCAGCTCTGCTATCTTTAGTTATTCTCTGTATATAAAACCAACATCTGCCAATGGTACACTTAATTACAGAATGAGGTGTTGCTGGACACTAGAACCTACAACAAATCCATTAAAATCTTTAACTTTCTGTTCTGACACCAGAAAAGCCTAATTAATCAAGAGATCCAGATACCACCCACATTCCCAATTCTTCACCAACCACACTGCTCTTTCCACCATTGAACATTACGTGGACCTTTGCAGTACACTCTGACCTAGACTTCCTATTACCTCATTCACACCACACAGTTTGTTGACCTGCTAAGACCAGGGACAGATCCTCTTCCCTCTGTGACAACTTCTCATTCCTCCCATCATCTCCACAATAAAATCTTAACTTTATACAGAGTCATTCCAAACCCATCTGCCACACCCACATTCTCACCTCCCATGATAAAAATGCCCTGTGGTCCCTAGAAATAATTCAGCTTCACCACTCTGAGTTTACATTCTGACATCTGTGCCTGGGATAACCTTTCATGCTTCATTCCACTAGTAGCAAGCAATGCAAGTCTCTGTGCCTTACACAGTGTCACTGTAATTGACTGAGTGTTTTTCATAGTCCCTAGGCTCAAAGGCTAAAGGGGTGACTGAGGAGTCCCAGACATAATCCAGAGATAGTGTATAAGATCAGGGTGAGGGAGGAACTAGATTATCCTCCACTGAGTGCCAAGTAGGTGTTTAGGGGCCACAAGCTCTTGTGTAGACAAGGAAGTCTGTGTAGTGTGACAGGTAGATGATCAAAAGGGCCTCCACAGGCTCAGTCCACCCTGGAGCCAGGAGTCCTGGATCATGGAAATATCTGAGCCTCATTCCTTAGTGCTGACTCTGGAATGCTCTGAGATACTGCATAGGAACCTACTTCCCTGTACATCAGTGCCATCATCTGCCTTCTTTTAAGTGGGAGCAAAACTTTTCGAAGTTTTGGAATACTTTGAAAAGCCTAATGTAGACCTGGTACTTCTGTTCACAATACACCATGGCAGTGCACTGAAAATAAAAGTAAAATGCCTCAACTGACAAGCATGTTCCAATTCACTCAATGGGACTTTACACACTGCAGTCCCTCTATCTGGAACACTCTCCAGTACCTGAGAAAACTTTGGTTTAAACTGATGTCCTCAATATGTGGTCCTCACCAACTTGAAGAGAAAGCCCTAAAATTTGGTGACAATGTAAGGTACATCACCAGGCCCTATACTCAAGTGCATTGATATAGTGGGTCCCTGACTATGTGACCCAATACCAAGCCAGTTCCCTCAGCATGGCAGCTCTAAGGAGACACTACAGGTGGTCCAGGACACTCTACCACTGCTGTATGGTGCAGATAACCTCTCCTGTGGGATCTTGACCTCATGCCACTTCTTGGTGAACATAGTTCCAAAAATCTGCCTAGCACACTGACCAAAAACTGCTACAATACCTGACATTAGAGGGACACCAGAAGACCAACCTAAAACAAGCCATACAATATGGACAAGACCCTTTTTAGACAGCTCATTGATGCAATCACATCAAATGAGGGCTGATAGCATCCTGGGCACCACAGCTCTTGTGTGCACTGTCCTTTCCTGAGCATATGGACAGGAATTGAGGGGCACTGGAAATGGCAATGGAGCCCTACAGTAAGGGTAAGACTTTCTTTTCTTAAAAGAGTCAAACAGATTTCTGGGAAGTTCTGTACAAATGGGTACCCCAAGTTAAGAGTATCATACTGGATGCTCCAAGAAGCTGAAGATATCATTTCAGATGCTCCTAGAGGCTACTGATTTCAAAAGTCACACCATGCATAGATTCATTCAATACAATGTGCATGCCTCCTACATGGAAGGCAAGTAAACACTATGTACTGATCTTCCCGCACTATTGACTGAAGAGCTGGAGTGACACTGGGGCATTTCATAGGGTTCTTAAGAAAGAAGAAAGAAGACTCTGGTCCAGGGGAGGTCCTCCCATCCAGGCTGCTCCTGAGGGTGTCACCTTTGGCTCAGTTTCAGGGCTTCCACAGGCCTACAGGTACAGATCCCAAAGGCAGCCCCACCTTCTTACAGATTCTCCTCCACCAGCAGGCAAAGCTGTCATGAAGGCTTTGGGGTGAGTTAAAATCTTGAGGCCTGCTCATGAGTTACTACTATGTCATAGTTATGGATCATGTGGAGTTATGGATCATCTGGTAGTGGAAAGCAGAGCTGGTAAATGTCCTCAATCTTTTACTCTTAGTTTGTCTTTGGTTGTGAGGTGTGATTCTTACACACAACAGATTGTTGGATCTTGCATTTTAACCCAATCTGATGACCTGTGTCTTTTGATTGAAGAGTTAAGTCCATTTCCATTTAGGGTTATGATATATAATAAGTGTGAACTGTAAGGATGTTAATATGCTTTTGAATCCAGGTGTTCAATTCCTGTGCCACACTGCCAGGAGCATTTCATGCTAGCACTATTCCAAGTATTTGCAATGTCCAGCAATCCCATGTTGACTACACTATTTTCATCCTCATGCTGGGTGTTATCATTTAGTTCCATAATACCTCCAAAGGCCCATGTACTCATGGCTTGTTCTGTAGAAATGTCCTGTTATTAATTGGTGGCATTGTGGACCTTAGACTATGCGTATCTTTCTATAATATTGAGAAATCATGTCTCTCAAAATTGCTTAAAATTATGTGATTTAATGTAAAACATAAGGCGTAAGTTCATACTATACAGAGACAATGTCTTAAAAAGTGACTACTCCTCATATGACTTCTGACTTCAAAAAATATGAAAGCCTCCAGGTCACAAATTAGGCCCACAAAGTCTTCTTTCCTTTCATGGGTGGTCTGTGGCAGTCATCCACATTACACAAAACCTTTAACAGAAACAATCATCTACCATCATACACTACTGAGGCACATATGGTTGAGGATTTCAAACTGTCCATCACTACATATACAGAGACTAATTCTATGTAATGTAACCGAATTCAGTTAGAAGGACAACCAACATTAAAAGTGGATGCAAAAAATAATGCCTTTATTACTGCCCAAACCCTAGCAATTTCAGGCAGACAGTTACCAATTACAGACTTGATGGTAAAAATATCAAATACAAGTGTCATATGATACCAAAATAGTCCAAGAAGCTAAGCCTTCCTTGCAAGCCTCTAGTTAATCAGAACTATGTGTGGTCACAATGGTTTCATAACATAGCAAGATCACACAGCAAACAGAATAAAGTTGCCCAAAGGATTTGCAACAGAAGAAACATGCATGTCTTCCTGGCCTTAGCATGACATGGTAGTTTTTTGTTATGTTTTGTTTTTTCCCCTGAAGTTCATGGTGGTAGAAGTAAATGGCATCTCTAAAATAGTGCGGAAATTATTTCCTTCTGGTCAAGCCCTTGCAGAGTCCAGAACTTGAAGAACTCTTACAATGCTCACCAAATATACAAACTCCTAGGGCCATACTGCAGTGTGGCCTCTCTGGTGTACAGTAAAGGCACAACTTAGCTTAAAGGATTGCCCACATTTTCTACACTCATAAGGCCTTTCTCCAGTGTGGCCTCTCTGCTGTACAATAAAGGAATTTCTATATTTAAAGGATTTCCCACACTCCCTCACTCATAAGGCCTTTTTCCACTGTGGAATCTCTGATCCTGACTAAGTGAGCATGCATAATGGAAATTTTTATCCCACTTCCTATGCTCATAAAGATTTTTTTCTATTGTGGACTCTCAGGTTATAAAAAGCTATACTTTTATGGCTGGAAGCTTTGCTGCAGTTAACCAGCTTGTAATAACTTTAGCCATGGTGAAATGTGTCCTCAAACACAACACTCCTTTGTCTCTCACCATTAGGAATGACCCGGGGCAGCAGAAGGTCAAAAGATCCTGGGAAATCCTTCCAAAGGTCATCACAATTCAACCATTTCCCCAACACAAATAATTCACAGATCTTCTCAAATTAAGTCCTATTCACATCCCTCTTCAAGGGGTTCTCTGCAGTGTGGTGCTTGTGGGGAAGGCTTGCACATGAACTAGTGTTATACAGCTTTTGCACAAAAGGAGCAGTCAGGTGCAAAACGCCTTTCAAGAAAAGTCCACAGATATCACAGGGGTGATTCTTCTGGTTGGATGAACATCCCTTCAGACTCATCAAGTGTGATACCTTTTCCGGACAAACACCGTGCATCGATTCCTGTTTATCTCTTACTCTATGTCAACAACCTAGTATCAGAGAAAAGATGATGAAACACACAGGTAGACACTGTGGGAACAGAGCCATAAGACTGAAAATGTCCAACAGATTATTAAATTTTTGGGGGGGTGCTGGGGATGAACACAAGACTGCATGTGGGAGGCATGCACTGTATCACCAATCTACACACCCCACACAATAAGAATCATTTCAGGTTGTGGAAGCAGGGCTCAATTTGCAGAAAGGGTGCCTTCACACAACTGGGCCTCTTAAGATTCAGTAGAATCTTGCAAACATCACCAGAAACATGAGAGGAAGATGAGCTGGAGGACAGGCAGGAGAGGCAAACATCCTCGGGCACTTAAACTTCATGGTACACTTATCCACGAAATGCCACGAGATCTACCCAACTCATCACACAATCTTATTCAGTAAAAACTTGCCAGTTGGTGAAAAGTTCATGCTGTATTGAAGACTTCTTGAGTCAATGTCGGACAAAACAACTCCAACTACATTTGGGTAGCATTTAAAGATATATACACACCTTAAAATATATTAGTGTTGGTCACTGTTGTGGAACAGTGCTAGTGCAAACTGCATTGCAGCAAGGACACTAAAGCTATAAAACAGTTTTTCTCATCTGATAGGAAAACATCTGAGATGTCATCACCTCCACCAGGTGCCCCTCAATTGCACTGAGCATTTCTGGGATCATCTTTCCGTGTCCTCTGATGTACCAACCAGGATTTTTCCAACACCCCACTTGTACAGTGTGGGAGAGGTGCACAACCAACTCTGTAGAGGCAGGGCTGGTGAGCTACCAGGAAACACCCTGGGAAACTCAGCACACAAGAAACTAGAGGAAAGAAAAACAATATTACAAACAAGACTGGAAGGAGCTCTGGCAGAATAACCCATGGGCCATGTGGACACTGATCATGACAATACCTGCTGATTCTCAGACAGAGACTGTAATGAAATGTCAGGAAGAAGTGGACAGAACAAAGCATATAGACCTAAGCAGTCACCCAGTAATGGACCCTTAATCAAGGCAACACCTATGAAACTGACTGACACATCTTCCTCCCAAATCTGTTCTTGTACTCATTACAGAAACAGTCGTTAGGGCAGCTTAGGGAAGTGCACGGGGCTCAGATGTAGCAATCACAACACACCCATGAAAAAGGTGGGAAAGTTAACCAAGACCAGCAACTAGCAGTGAATAGGCAAAGTTGGTTCTGGGAAAAAGAAGATGTGGAAAGAACACAGTGTGATGTACTTACCTATGGAGGTTATAAGTGCAAAGTTCTCCAGCATCACATGGAGGTACAGGTGACTATGAGCTGCACTAAGGAACTCCCATTCCTCCTGGGGAAAGGAAATGCTCACATCCTCAAAGGTTGCACAGCCCTGACATGGTTAGGACAGAACATTTATAATCAGCTTCTATCCTAAGAGTCATTTCAGGTTGAGCCAACCCATTCCCCTATATCCATCATCCTCTTTTTACCCTGTGTGCCACCCTCACCAACTCAGAGTGGATATCAGGCACCAAGCTCCTGACATGAAGTCTCTCCTCTATTTACATTTGATCAATATTTCCTCCAACAGCACTAACGCAGGTGAGCAGGGACACACTATCCAGCACCTGAGACTGGCAGGCGGGGCTGCATGGACTCATGTCAGATAACTGTACAAGTGTCTCTAGATGTTACTGCTCAGAGATAAACAAATTTAGGCTCACCTTTCAGCTTCATGCCACAAAGAGAAGTCCACAGGACCAGCATTTCTCATGCTCCATCCATGTAGACATCACTTTTTGAACCACACTTTTCAAACACCCAGATATTTCAACGCTCTACCACCATAATATAGGTACTTTTCTGCCTTCCCTATTCACCTCACATACAGTATCCTCAGTGTGTTTTGAACAATAGGACAGTTGTGCCGAATGACAGAGGCAAGCCACACACTACTGTGAAGGCTTCATTGCCTATGTATCAAACTTTGCCACTAAGAACTGTCTTTGATTGCCAGACTCCCTTGACTCTCACCACTAATAGTGTACTTGATATCTCTCACCAGTTCACAACATCCTCACCTGCTATCCTCCATTCCAAACCCTGTCCCAGTTGTCATACATCAATCTATGCCACTATTAACTTTCTTTGATTTGACCAAGTCCCGTGCCCCTCACAACTAAGCCCAAGTCAGGACAGACCACCCTGCAGGAACCTTATGTTTACCTCTTTAGCTGGGAATCTGGCCACCAAGCCAAACCTGGAGATAGTTTTAGGGCCTTAACTATGAGCCTCTAGATGTATTCTTGCCCACAGTTCCCTGCCTTCTGCTCTAAGCTGCCACCATCCTTCTAAGGTAATCTAACACTGCTTCCCTTCCCCATCTTTCACGGTCAACTATCTCCTTCCTTACTATCCTCTCAGAGGTTCCTCTTGGACCACACATGGGTCCTCTAAATTTAAGCACATCTGTCTGTTACTCATTCAAACAACAGATTCAAGGGCCAGAAAATTCTTGGTCTCCTCAGAGAAAGAATTCTCTGTTGGTATAATTTCTCTTGCTTTGGTTTTTAATTTCATTTCATTATAACCTGGTAAGAATCAAGAAGTTATTTCTTTTTGTTGTTGTTGTTAAATGTAATATCTTGTGAATGTCTGTTCAATCTATTTGATCTATGGAGCACTCTAAATCTGAACTTTCTTTTGTGATTTGTTTCTTTGTATGATAATATACTGACGAGTGTGGTATTAAAGTCAAACATCTGTTCCTTTATGCCCAGTAGTATTTATTTTAGGAAATTGGCTGCACCAACTTTTGGAACATATATATCTATAATTGTTATATATTCCTGATGATAATTTCCCTTTAGTAGTAAGTGTGACCTTCATTACCCATTTTGTGTAATTTGTACATAAAGCCTACTTTGTTAGATATGAAGAAAGCATGCAGGGGTAGCTTTACATGCTGTTTGTAAAGGAGCTCACAACATATATTCAGCTTGCAGCTGACAAGTTTCTTGGTAAACTGACTTCCAAAAATGAAGCAAAACATCTTAACATTCATTCACTTTGTATTACAGATGTTGGTTTAGAAACTATTTAGAATATTGTCCATCTCTGCAGACATTAATCCACTCAACCATGCAATAGCACAATGAGGTCACTATTGTTATTATTTATATCAATAGATCAGGAAACTGGATCCTAAACAGGTTAAGTACCACATGCCATGTTCCAATGTAATAGTGTAAAGTCTAAGTATGGTAGTATGTTCTCAAATCCAGGTGTTCAATTCCTGTGCCACATTGCCAGGGAGCATTTGATGCAAAAAGTATACCCAGAATCAATATTCATAATGTTCAGCAATCCCATGTTGACTACAACATTTGAATCCTCATGCTTAGTATAGTTTAGTTTTATAACCAGGCACCAGTGGCTCATGCTTATAATCCTAGCTACTCAGGAGGAAGAGATCAGGAGGATCACTGTTCAAAGCCAGCTCAAGCAAATAGTTCTCAAGACCTTATCTCAAAATAGGGCTAGTGGAGTGGCTCAAGGTAAAGGCCCTGATTTCAAGCCTCAGTACTGTAATAATAATAATAATAATAGTTTAGTTTTATAATGCTCTCCAAAGATCCACGTACTCATGGCTTATTCTGCATAGTGGTCCTATTGGGGGGTGATGGAATCATGGACCTTCAACCATACAGGACTTTCTGTTATCTTGGAAAATGATTTCTCTCAAAACTGTTTGGGATTATGTGACATCTGATGTGGAAAAAGAAGGCATTAATTCATGTATTCAGAGTCAATGCAGCCCAGCATAAAAAGTGACCTCAGATGACATCTGACCTCATAAAATAAGGAAGCTGTCAGATCACAAATGAGGATGAGAGAGTCCTCATTTCTTTCATGGGTGGTTGCTGGCCACCATTCATATTAGGCAAAATCTGTAACAGAAACTGCCCTCTGCTGTTCTGCAGTGCCTACTGAGGCACATATGGTTGAGGACCCCCAAAATTTTCCATCGCCTGTTATCCATACAGCCTAATTCTATGTAATGTGACTAAATACAAAACAAGATTAAAAGTTGATGCAAAAAATAATGCATTTATCAGTGTACAAAGCTGAGCAACATGAAGCAGAGTATTACCAGTTAGTGACTTGAGACTAGAAATATCAATTATGGGTGTCATATGAGATCAAAACCTTCTATGAAGAAGCTCAGTCTCCTTGAAAGACTCCAGCTGAATCAGCACTGACTTCATTATGCTGTAATGGTATTGTAACAGTAAGATCACTCACCAAATACAATAAAGTTGCCATAATGGCTCAGGCTACTCAAGATTTCCCTGAGGAAATGAAGCAGAAGAGACAAATATGGACTCTCTGGTGCTGAGCAAGTGAGTAGTCTTCATGGAAGTTTTTCTCACACTTCCAATGCTAAAGAAGATTTTTCCCATTGTCAAATCTCAGGTTATCAAAAGTCCCATTTTTTGGCTGGAAAGTTTGCTTCAGTTTACCAACCTGTAATAACTTTTTCCATGGTCAAATGTCTCCTAAAATCAGGATCATTTTTGCCTCTCACCATTAGGAATGACCTAGGGCCATGAAGGGCAAAAAGCTGGGAAATATTTCCAAAGGTCATTACATTGGACCATTTCCCTGACATGAAAAATTCACAGCTCTTCTCAAACGAAGTCCTGTCCATGTCCTACTTCAAGGGATTCTCTGCAGTGTGATGCTTCTGAGGAAGGCTTGCACATGCTGCAGCCATGTACAGCCTTTGCACAATTGGAGAAGTCAGATGCAAAATGTCTTTCAAGATGGCAACACAGCTATGCAGCTGACAAGCAGTTAAGAACCAGAATACACAGGGAGCTCAAAAAATTAACCTCTCAAAGAACTTACAACCCACTGAATAAATGCCATGGACTGAACAGACAATTCTCACAAAGAAGAACTACAAATGGCCAATAAACATATGAAGAAATGTTCATCATCCTTGGCCATGAAGGAAATGCAAATCAAAACTACATTGGGACTCCACCTTACCCTAGTCAAAGTGGATATCATCAATAACACAAACAACAACAAATCCTGGTGAGGATGTAGGGGAAAAGGAAAATTTCTACACTGTTGGTAGGAATGGAAATTACTGCTACCACTATGGAAAGCAACATGGAGATCCCTCAAAAACTAAAAATAGCACTACCACACAATTCAGTGATATCACGCCTAGGCACATATCCAAAGGAATGTGTTTCAGAATATGTTAGAGCCACTTGCACACCCATTTTATTGCAGTACCATTTACAATACCCAAGCTTTGGAAGCAGCCCAGATGCTCCACAACTGATGAATGGATTAAGAAAATGTGGTATACATACACATGGAGTTTTAGTTAGCCATAAAGAACAATAAGATTATCTTGTTTGAAGGTAAATGAATGGAACTGGAGAACTTCATGTTAAGTAAAATAAGCCAGGCTCAAACTATGAGCCTGTTTTCCTAATATGTAGAAGCTAGACATATGAGTTAAATGTATATAGATACATATATCATCATATGTATATATGCATATATATGTAGGAGGAGAGAGAACAAAATTGTATTAGTAAGTTTGTATAAGGGGACCACAGGAAGTGGGAGAGGTAAAGAAAATGTTAAAGACAGAAAAATATTGAAACAATCCATCTATATACGAACATAATATAATGCACTGCACTATACTTTATTGACTATTAGGGGTGTACGGTGACAGAGAATGAGCAATTAATTGTGGGGGCCATTAATTTGATTAAAGCATGATGTAATATAGGCCTGAAGTACCAAGGCAAAATTCCCTTGGACTATAACTATTCTTTAAAAAAATGAAGGACAGGCAGGAAAAATAGGTCTTTTCTAGGGGTGGTTACAGGTAGGAGATAGGTTAGGACAAGGAAAGGGTAAACAAGGTTGAATATGGTAGATGTACTTTGTATCCATATATGAAAAAAGAAGAATGAAACATGTTGAAATTGTTCTAAGAGATGGGAGAGAGAGGGAGATTGATGGAGGTGGTGAATCCAACTAAGATATATTCTAAGCACATGTGTAAATATCACAATGTATTCCCCAGTGCAACTGTTATATGATTTTGAAAAAACTGCACACAGATGCCACATAGGTGAGCCTTCAGGGTGGATGGACTTGCATTTCAGTCATGAAGTGTGACACCTCTTCCACATACTTGTATGCATGCCTCTTTATCACTTACTCTAGTTCTACAAACTAACATCAGAGAAAGATGAATTGCACGGAGACACGGTGGGAATGGGGCCAAGTCACAAGATTGAAAAAGTACCTAGATTTCTTTTGTTTTGGTAGTGCCAGGATCAACACAGGACTTGCAAGGAAAGGCTTATTCTGTATCACCGATATACACCACCTGTACCATGAGACTACTGTCAGGATGTGGAAACAGGGCTTAATTTGCAGAAGGGGTTGCTTCACATAACTGGGACTCTAAAGACCCACTAGAATCCTGCAAACATCATTAATAATCTGACATGAAGTTGAACTAGAGGACAGGGAGGAGTGGCAGAAAGCCTTCAGGCAATGTGACTTCATGGTACTATGATTCAGGAAATGCCATGAAAACCGACACTCTCCACAGTATCGTATTCAGTAAAAACTTGCCAGTTGATGATCAGAATATGCTGTGTGAAAAAATGCCTGAGTCTTGATCAAGGAAAACAAACTCAAACTGCATTTGGGCAATATTTAAAGTTATGTTCACACCTGAAATCATATTAGGTGTGGGTTACTCTTGGAGAACAGTGCAGAGGGCACAGTGACTTGCAAATAGGATACTAAAGACATAAGATAATTTCCTCATCTGATAGGAAAACAACCCAGATGTCAGGTACTCCACCAGGTGCCCCTGAATTGGACTGAAAATTTCTGAGATCATCTTTTCATGTCTACCTGAGAAAGCAATTAGGATTTTCCCAGCATCTTACCTGCACAGTTTAGGACAAGTACACAAACCCTCTCCCTGCAGAGTGGCCTTGCTCTCATCATCTCCAAGAAAATCTTAGTTTTCTATAGAGCTATTGTGCCACCCTCATGTGTGCAGCTCCCATGTAAAAAATACCCTGTGGTCCAGAAAACAGTTCATCCTCCTCACTGCATTTGCACATTCTGACATCTGTGCCTGCGATAACCTTTCACCTCTCATTCCACTAGTTGCAAGCATGCCAGCCACTGCGCCTTACACAGTGTGACTGGAATTGCAACTTTGGACTCGCACATAATCCAGAGACAGTGTGTGAGGTCAGGGTGAGGGAAGGCCTAGAACATCATCCACTCAGTTCCAAACACAGGTTTACAGGCAAAGTTATCGTATAGACAAGGAAGTCTGTGTTGCAAGGTCTTTGGTCCATCCCAGAGGAAAAGGGACAACTTGGGGTTTTGGTCTACTGGCCGCACATGCGTAGCAATCTGTTTTGTTTAGCATGCAGAAGGAATAGTTGATTCATTCAAACATTTGCTTCCCCTTAACCCAGCTCAATGGCTATAGTTTGTCTTAAGTCTTTGACCTCTACTATAGTTACTGCTGTTTGATTACGGTGGAGTTTGGGAGATAACTCCCTGGGGTGCTCACTTTATTTGAGTGTAGTGGGTTCATCCTATTTCAGCATTATGCATTGCTGTCTCAGTAGTGAACAGCACTGGTATGGTCACTCCCAAGGTGGCTCAAGATTTTCTCTGCTCCCTGTTTTGACCATGATGTAATCCCCAGGCTGAGGTGGGTGTGCTGAGAACTCGAGTGGTGGGGCCTGAGTCACCAGTCCTTGATGCCTAAGGAATGCCAAGACTGAGGGAAGACCAAGTAAAAGTTTTGGAAGAACTGGTCTTTGGTTCCAAAGGATGGGAGGCCCGAGGGCTGTCCTAAGTAAGGTAACCCATGTAACTTCTCATAAGGAGAATCTCCTATATCTTTTTAGTGAGCTGAGTGATCCTAAGCCAGGCAAGGGGTAGGCAATTAGTCCAGGTCTCTAGAACTGGCCTCTAGGACTGATTGGTTTAATTGTCTCTTTAAGGTCTGGTTCATCCTTTCAACTCTTCCTGAAGAAGATGGGTGCCATGGGGTGTGATATTCCCATCTTGTTAATTCCTTAATTATATGGGCTGTGAAGTGGCTCCCATTATCTGAATCTAAATTTTCAACAAGTCCAAATCGAGGAATTATGTTATCTAAAAGCACTTTAACCACTCCTTTTGCAGTGGCACTTGATAAAAGAATAGCCTCAATCAAATGGGTTAGATGGTCCACTATGACCAGTAAATATTTCAAATTGTCTACCTGAGGTAACTGCATGTAATCCACCTGAATACTCTGGAAGGGCCATAATTCTGGACTTCTTCCTCCCAGAAGTTGTCCTCTCGGAGCCTGCTTATTAATTTTTCTGCAAGTTAAACAGCTCTTAATAATCTGCTTTACCAAGGTATAAATTCCTGGGTATACATAAACCCTGAGAATAGCATCACACATGGCTTGGGTTCCCCAATGGCTTCCCCAATGTAATTGAGTCATTATTTGTCTCATAAAGGGCTTAGAAAGCACTTCTTTTCCATCTGGAAGAAGCCATTTCCCTTCTGGGGTTTGGGAAGTGCCCAATTTCTCTAGTTGGACCCTCTCTGAGGGAGTGAAAATGGGGTTCACAGCTGGCGCCTGGATAATAGGGGTGAGATGTAACATTTGGACTTCTGAAAGAACAGCAGCCTCCTTCACAGCCTTATCAGCCAAATTGTTTCCTTGAGCCTCCAGGGAGCCACCCCATTGTTGAAGGAATATTGCAATTCCTTCAGGAAGCATGAGATTCTTGAGCAGTTTAACCATCAATTCCTTGCGGATTAGATCCTGTCCTTTGCTGTTAATTAATCCCCTTTCTGCCCATATCTTCCAAAAGGTGTGTACCACCCCACATGTGTACTTAGAATCTGTATAGATGGTTCCTCCCTTATCTTTAAGAACTTTAGGGCCTGATTAATGCAAGCAATTCACAGGCCTGGGCTGACCAGTTATTAGGTAATCTTCCTGACTCAGTAACTTTTAATTTCTCTCCATCCACCCCTGAATACCTGTTGTGTCTTTTTCCCTGGATCGTTTGAGAGGAACTATCTACAAACAATTTGTATCTATCCAAAAAGGAAGTCTCTCTGAGATCCGGTCTGACCTTAGTCTGACAGTCAATAATATCTAAGCGACAATGTTCCATTGGCTCTTGTGTTTTCCTCCTAATAGAAACTCAGCTGGATTTAGAAAATTCTCAGCTGGGCACCAGTGGCTCACACCTGTAATCCTAGCTACTCAGGAGGCAGAACTCTGGAGCATCACCATTAGATGCCAGCCTGGCAAATATCTCAAAAACACCCATCACACACAAAAAAGAGCTGGTGGAGTGGCTCAAGGTGCAGGCCCTCAGAGAAAGTCTGTGCCTAGAGGGAGGAAATGAATGGCACCATAGGTGGAGTAGGGCCAAGGATGTTTCAAATCCATAGGTGGTTCTTCAAGGCTGAGGTTGACGTTAGAACAGACTCAAGGCAGCAAGGCATGTAGACTAGGATGGGAGGCCGCTGGTGGCATTGGGGACTGGCAGAGCACTGGAATCATTTTATATCATATTTCTATGTTCTTTGTAGTCTGGATGCCTGGTGTAGGAACATAAGGTATATTCTAGGAAGTGGGCAGTGGGTAGAAGTGCCTAGGGATGTGGGGTTTTGTGACAGAGTGATGCAATCACTTGCAGGAATGTGGAATGATCTCCCCAGCATCCGGGCATTGAGTATATGAATAAAGGATAACATAACATTGGACTCTAATGCAGGTGTGGTCTGGGTTCCCGTGGAATAGCTCGTGAGCCTCCACTGAGTTTGGATGTTAGATTCTGAGTTTAGATGATGTCTTTCTCAGCATCTCATTGCTGGTGTGTAACAACACAGCAATCAATGCTAACATTAGTTGAGAGCAAGCATTTGTGGCACTGGAATTTTTTATCCCCTGTGAGCTAGAGAGGATGGAATGAGGAGAGCAGGGGATGAATGAGTGGAGCAGTGAACTTGGAGTCCTAGGAAAGAAGGTGATTGTAGATTAAACTTCCCACAAGAAGCTCTTGGCCTTTCTATAGGGAGAGTATTGGTCTCCTAACTCTGCACTGATCCATAACAGTAGCAGTTATTCATGAGCAAACCTGAACTCTTCTCTGTGCATAGTCTTCATGACAACCTTGTCTGCTGGTGGAGGAGCCTCAGTTGGAAGGTGTAGCTGCCTATATGATTTGGTCCCTGTAGGCCTGTTGATGTCTTGAAAATATAAACAAATGTGACACCCTCAGGACCAATCTGGAGGGCAGAATCTCCACCTGGTCTTGGATCATCCCTCCTGTTCCTAATCAACTCTATAAAGTGCCCCAGTGTCATTCCAGCTCTTCAATCAAAAGTATATGAAGATCAGTACATAGAGTTCATTTGCCTTCCAGTAGAAAGCATGCACACTGTCTGGATGAAATCTATGCATGGTGTCTCCTATTGGCTCAGTAGCATTTATGAGCAGCTGAAAAGGTATCTTCAGTTTCCCAAAGAATCAGATCTTGCTTCTCATTAATGATACATCTCTAACATTTGTGTGAGCAGCTATAGACAAAACATCCCAGAAATCTGCTAGAGGCTCCTTCAAGATAAAAAAAAAAAGTCCCACCCTTATCGTAGATTCCCACTATGATTTCTACTGACTCTTGATTCCTAAGTATTCTAAGACAAGGACACTGTAGTCCAGACTTGTGGTACCTAGATTTATATGGGTTCCTGGTGAAATGATTGCACCAGTGAGCTTTCTGAAAAGGGTTATTTCCATGATTGGATGGCTAGTTATAAGTGGGACTTCCTGTATCCCTCTTCTGTCAGATATTTTAGCAGTTTGGGGTCAGTCTCCTAAACAGATTTTTGGAACTGTGTTGTCCACCATGAAGTGGTATGGGAATAGGTCCCAGAGGAGAGGCTGTCTCCACAACACAGCAGTGGTAGAGTGCCCTGGCCTAAGTGTAGAGTCTGATGGCAGCTGTCATGTTGAGGGACCTAGTTTGGGATTGGGACACATAGTTAAGTACAGAAACTGAATATAGGGCCTGGTGAGGTATCTGCCATTGTCACCAAATTTCAGGTCACTATGTTCCCAATGGAGAGGATCTTGTGTGTAAGGACATCAATTTAAGTGCAAGTTTTTTGAGGTGCTAGAGATTGTTCCTTGGACCACTGTGTGAAAATTTCTATTGAGGGAGTTTGCAACATGTTCATCGGTTGACACATTTTACCCTTATTTTCAGGGTACCAGGAACCATGGAGTATTGCCAACAGAAGTAGTACCAGGTCTACAAAGTTTTCCAAATGCTGCTCCCAATTTAAGAGGCAGGAAGGCAGACTATGACGTTGAAGGCCAGGGAAGCTGATTCTTGTGCAGTGTCTCAGAGCAGGCAAGAGTTAGCACTGAGGACTGAGGCTCAGATAATTCCATGATTCAGATCTCCTGGCTCCAGGATTGACTGAGTCTGTGAATATCTTTTTGGTCATCTACTTGTCATGCATCAGAGACTTCCTTGTATTTAGAAAACCTGGTGCCCCTAAACATGTGACTGGCACTGAGTGGACGAAGTTCTAGTCCCTCACTTGCCCTGACCTCACACCCTGTGTCTGGATTATGTCTGGGACTTTTCTGCCACTCTTTTAGCCCTTGAACCTAGGGACTCTGAAAAACCCTGAGTACAAGGTTGTAATTCCAGGCACACTGTGTAAGGCACGGTGGCTTGCAGTACTTGCAACTAGTGGAATGTGAGGTAAAGGTCATCCCAGGCCTGGACGTTAGAATGCAAATGCAAGATTGTGAGGCTGAACAGATTCAGGGGACCACAGGGTATTTTCTAATGGGAACTGTGAATGCAGGTGTGGCCCATGGCCTGGAATGGCTTGATAGAAAGTTAAGTTTTTCTTGTGAAGATGATGGGATGTTAACATCAGGGTTTTTCAGGTTGCTTTTTCTCTTTTTTTTTTTGGTGACACTGGATTTGAACTGCCTCTACCACTTGAAGCACACCTTTATCTCAGGTGTAGGGATTAACTTCATTATCCTTTCCAAAGACACTGGCCTTTTTGAAAAATTGTGCTAAAATGAGATTTTCAGATTTTAAGGGTAAAGAAAATGTGAACGTTAGGGTGACTCTAAGATTTCTGGATTTTTTAGCAGTTGAAATAAAAACATCTGTTGTAGGAACAATTTTAGTGGAGATATCAACAAATTGGATTTTCACCATGTTAGGAGTATGAATGTTTCAGTAAGCATTAATAGAAACATGAAGAGGACAGGCGTCCATACACGTGTTGTACTCGGGAGGAAATTTCTGAATGAGACATGCAAAAGGTGGTAGCCCTGGTTTGCCTTGCGGTTTTTCTGTGCCTCTGTGGATTGTAGTACAAAAGGGAATCCTAATCATGGGATGATTGTACTCTTACCAACCTTGAAAGATGAGGCTGATCTGTCTTTCAAGTACAACCACTGGATGGGGGTGGTGTCCATCACAAAAACAGGGGTGTGATAGATGGTCTGACAGGTTATCAGTGCTTTCAAAGGATGAGAGCCTTGAGATGGAATCAGAGGCCTAGAATAACTGTTGTGAGTTGACACTTTTAAGCACAGATAGTTCTTTTATTCACTCAGCTACAGGCTTGGTGAAATTTTGTTATAACCCCTGAGATTCTGAGAAGTTTCAGGTTGCCTACATTTAGGGGTCCAAGTTACTACCTAAGAGAGTCACTTGTCTGTGGTGAAAGATGACTGGAACAGGGTTTGCAATGATGGATAGCAGGTGAGGATGTTGTGACTGGTGAGAGACATCAAGTACACCATTAGTTTTGTGGGACATGGAAATCTGGGAATCAATGACAGTTCTTAATGGAAAAGTAGGAGCACAAGCATCATAACCTTAAGAGTACTGTGTGGGTTGCTTCTGACAGTGGGCATAACTGTGTCCAATTTGCACCAAGCACTCTGTGGACATTGTGTACTGAGGTGAATCAGGAGGGCAGAGAAGCAGCTATATTTTTGGACTAGAGGGTAGAAATAGGTGGAGGATTGTGTGTGAGAAAGGTATGGTCTAAAACATGATGTGCACCTGGAAAAAGCATGTGAAATGCTGATCCTGTGGACTTGTTGGTGACATGAAGCTGAAAGGTGAGCCCAGATTAGGTTATCTCTGGGCAGTAATATCTGGAGGACACTTGTGCAATTGACTGACATGAATGTATACTGTATGCCAATTCCAGGAGTTAGATTTTGTCTCCCTCCTCAACTAAATTTGTGCTGTTGGAGGAAACAGTGATCAAATATGCATGGAGGAGAGACTGTGCCTTAGGAGCACCAGCATCTGGTATCCACTCTGAGGTGGTGAGGGTGGCACATGGAGTAAACAGAGGATGGATGTAGGGGAACTGGTTATGTCAACGTGGAGTCACTCCTAGGAGAAAAGCTGATCATAGATGTTCTGTTCTAACCATGGCAGGCCTGTGTGACCTTTGAGGATGTGGCCATTTCCTTCCCTCAGGAGGAATGGGAGTCCCTTAATGCAGCTCAGAGGCACCTATACCTCCATGTGATGCTGGAGAACTTTGCACTTGTAACCTCCATAGGTAAGTCCATCACACTCACCCAAACTCTGGTCTTTGCTCATCTTCTTTTTCTCAGAAGCAGCTGTCTCTTCAGTGCTAGGTGTTGGGCTATGTTAACTTACCCACTTTTTTGTGGGTGTGTTGTGGTTTTTACAGCTGAGTTGTGTGCACTTCCCTAAGCTCCCAAACAGCTGCTGTTATAATGAGTACAAGTACAGATTTGGCAGGAAGGTTTTTGCTTAGTCCCTGCTCCCTGATTGGATACCTGCTTTAGGTCCATATGTCTAATTGTGCCTCTTTTTGCTGACATTTCATTACACTTGTCTGCATGATTATCACCAGGCCTTGTCATGATCTTGGCCACTGTACTATTCTGTCAGTCCCCTTCCAGTCTTCTTTATAGTATCGGTTGTTTTCCTCAGTCTCCTGAGTACTGAGTAGATCAGGGCAACTGCTGATTTGTTATGTGCCCCATATCTCTAGAAAGTTTATGTACCTCTCCTAAACTGCGAGTGGGGTGCTCAAAAAATCCTGGTTGCTATATCAGATAGACATGGAAACATGATCTCAGAAGTGTCTGGTCCAATTTAAGGGATACCTGATGGAGGTCATGACATCTGGGCTATTTCTATTTGATGACAAAACTATCTTATGTCTTTAGTGTTCTACATGCAATGCACTGTGCTTTCTGCATTGTTCTCCAAGTGACCTACACCTAATATGTTTTGAGTTATAAACATATCCTTACATGTTGTCTATATGTGGTTTGAGCTTTTGGCACAACATGACTCAGGCTTTTTTTTTTTTCAAATTTTTTTATTCATTAGCATATTATGCATTCTGACATTTACAAGAGTGGTTATAGTATATCTTAGTTAGATTCAAAGCCCTCCATCTTTCTCCTTTTTCCCCCTCTCCCACTTTTTGTAGAGATGTTCCAACAGCCCTTATTGTTTCATTTTCATATAATATCAGGTAGTCTTTTAAAAAATTTTTATACACAATTATTATTATACTGGGGGCAAATTGTAACATTTACAAAAGTGCCTATTCAGACAGTCTTTTATACAGCATTCACTTTTTACCAGCTGAAAATGTTTTATTGAATAAGATTGTGAGGTGAGCCAAGCGCTGCTGGCTCACGCCTGTAATCTTAACTACTCAGGAGGCAGAGATCAGGAGGATCAAGGTTCAAAGCCAGCCTGGGCAAATGACAAATAGTTCCCAAGACCCTCTCTAGAAAAAATCCAACACAAAAAAAGGGCTGATAGAGTGGCTCAAGGTGTAGGCACTGAGATCAAGACCCAGTACCACAAAAAACAAAAAAAGATTGTGTGGTGATTTGGGGAGATTTTGTTGTATTTCATGGATAATACTACCATCAGGTGGCAGTGCCTGGAAGAGTTTTGCTGCTTGACCCAGTCCTCCATGTCATCTCCTGTCCTGTGTTGTTTGCAAGATTACACTGTTTAGAAACCAGTTGTGTGAAGCAACCCCTTAGGCAAATTGAGTCATGCTTCCACATTCTGATAACATTCCTATAGTACGGGATGTGTACATCCATGATACAGTGCATTTCTGCCACCTTCAAGCCCTACATTTATCCTGATCAGAACCAATATTAAAATCTTGAATACAAATATGAACAGCAATCATGTGTCTTGTCCCTGATCTTAGTGGAAAGCGTCCAGTATTTCTCCATGAAGTATGAGTGAATGGTAGTAGAGGTAAATGTCATCTTTAATATAGTGCAGAAATGATTTCACTCTGGCCAAGGCCCTGCAGACTCCAGAATAAGGAGAACTCTTATAATCCTCGCCACATGTACAAGAACTTGCTGGTATACAACAAGGTCACTTCTTTTATAGGACTTCCCACATTCTCTACTCTCGTAAGGTCTTTCTTTGCTTTAGAAACTCTGGTGATCACCAAGTATGTGGAAATTTTTCTCTCACTTCCTATGCTCATGAAGATTTTCTCCACTGTAGACTCTTGGGCTATAAAAAGCTATGTTTTTATGGTTGAAAGCTTTGCTGGAATTAACCAACTTATAATAACTTTTTCCATGGTGAAATGTATCCTCAAACTCAACATTGTTTGGTCTCTCACCATTAGGAATGAACTGAAGTTGCAGGTCAAAAAGAGTTAGGAAATCTATCCAAACGTCAATACAATTGAACCAAAAAAAAAAAAAAATTCACAGTTCTTCTCAAATGGACTCCTGAGTGTGTCTTCTTCAAGGGGTTCCCTGCAGTATGATGCTTCTGGGGAATGCTCATGCATGCTCTAGTCTGCACGATGGAGCAGCCAGGTGCAAAATGCCTTTCAAGACAGGGCCACAGATGTCACAGTAGTGAGACTTCTGAGTGGATGGCCCTGCCTTTGGAGTCATCAAGAGTGACACCTCTTTTAGACAAACACTGTGCAATGATGCCTCCTTATCACCTATTCAATGTCTACAACCTAAAATCAGAGAAATGATGATAAAATGCATCATAGACACTAGTGGAGCAGAGCCAAGCCATAAGACTGAAAATGTCCAAAAGAATATTAAATTTTTGTGGTGCGCTGGGAATGAACACAAGAACAGTACATGGTAGGTGTGCACTTTATTACCAATCTACACACCCCACACCATAAGAATCATTTCAGGATGTGGAAGCAGGCCTCAATTTGCAGAAGAGGTGGCTTCACAGAACTGGGGTTCTAAAGATCCAGTAGAATCTTGCAAATATCACCAGAAACAGGAGAGGAATTTGAGCTAGAGGACAGGGAGGAATGGCAAACAGCTTCAGGCACTGCCTCTTCATGGTGATATTATCCATGAAATCTACCTAACTCACCACACAATCTCATTCAATAAAAACTTCCCAGTTGGTGACAAGTGCATACTGTATTAAAGAATGCTTGAGTCAATGTTGGACAAAACAATTCCAACTGTATTTTCATAATATTTAAGGATATATTCACACATCAAAATGTATTAGTGTTAGTGAGTGTTGGAGAATAATCCTAGTGTACAGAAGATTGCAGCAAGCACACTAAAGCCATTAGACAGTTTCCTATTCTAATAGGAAAACAGCCCAGATGTCATGGCCTCCACCAGGTACCTGTCAACTGCACTGAGCATTTTGGAGATCATCTTTCCATGTTCATCTGCTATACCAACCAGGATTTTTCCACTACCCCACTTGCACACTTTAGGAGAGGAACACAACCAACTACCCAGATTCTGGGCAGGTAGATTCAAGGTCAAGGTCAAGAGCTAGGCACTAGACCATAGAACAGAAGCTGGAGACAGCTTTAGGGACTCAACTCTGAGCCCAGTTCCCTGCCTTCTTCTCCAAGATGCCACCATTATTTCTAGGTAATCTAACACTGCTCCCCTCCCCGCTTCCTTCATGGCTCTTTCTCCTTCATCACTGTCCTCTCAGAGGTTCCCTCTTGGATCACACATGGGTCTTCCAAATTCATGCACATTTATTACCCCATTCAAAGCTCCAGTTTGTGGGCCAGATTTTTGGTCTTCTCAAAGAATCCTGCATATTTGCATAGTTTCTCTATTAGTTTTTAATTTCATTCCATATACTTTGGTAGCAATTAAGATATTATTTCAATTTTTGGTTTTGTTTTTCTTTTTGTTAAATATTGCTTTAATGCCTAAAATATGATCTGCTTTGGAGGAAGCTGCTGGGAAGAATGGGTAATCTGCAGCTGTGAGTGGAATGTCTTGCGGATGTCTATTAAGCTCATTTGATCTAAGGAGCAGTGTGAATCTGTAGTTTCCTTTGTGATTTCTTTGTATGGTCAATCTATTATTTTATCTGCTACTCTCTGTTCCTTTATGTCCAGTAGTGTTTATTTTAGAAAATTGGGTACACCAACTTTTGGTACATATTTACAACTGTTACATATTCTTTATGAAAAATTTCTCTTTAGTAATGTGTGACCCACATTACCCCCTTGTACAATTTGGACATGAAGTCTACTATGTCAGATGTAAAAAAAGCAAGCAGGAATAGCTTTCCATGCTCTTTGTAAAGGAGCTCACAACATTTTTTCAGTTTGCATCTGACAAGTTTCTTGGTCAAGTGCCTCCCTAAAATGAGGTGAAACATCTTAACATTTATTAACTGTGCATTACAGATGTCAGCTTCAGCCCTATTTAGAACATTTGTCCATCTATGCAGCTATTAATCCATTTTCAACCATACAATAACACAAAAGGCCATTACTGCCATTATTTATCACCTAGAAGAGGACAGTGGGGCCTAAACAGGTAAAATATCACATGCCATATTGCAATCTAATGAGTGTAAACTCTAAGGATGGTAATATGCTCTCAAATCCAGGTGTTCAATTCCTGTGCTACACTGCCAGGGAGCATTTGATGCTAGCACTATTCCAAGTATTTGTAATGTTCAGCAATCCCATGTTGACTACACTGTTTGCATTCTCATGCTTGGTGGTATAGTTTAGTTTCATAATGTCTTCCAAAGGCCCATGTGCTCAGCTTGTTCTGCAGAGTTGTCCTATTATTAATTATGGACCTTAGACTATACAGATCTTTCTATAATCTTGGAAAATGATGTCTCTCAAAATTGCTTGGGATTATGTGACATCTGATGTAAAACATAAGGCATAAATTCATACTATTCAGAGACAATGCACCCTGAACTAAAAAGTGGCCACTCCTCAGATGACCTCTGACCTCAATAAATATGGAAGAATCCAGGTCACAAATTAGGACAAGAAAATCTTTCTTTCCTTTCCTTTCATTGGTGGTCTTTGGCATCCACATTACACAAAATCTCTATCAGAAACTACCATCTGCCATTATACACTGCTTACTGAGGCACGTATGGATGAAGGTTCCAAACAACTGTCCATTATCTCACATAAAGAGAATAACTCTATGTAATGTGACCCCATTCAGTTAAAGATTAAAGGTAGATTCAAAAAGTAATGCCTTTATTACTGCAAAAACCTGGGTATTCTGTCAGACAGTTACCACTTAGAGAACTGAAATACAAATATCAACTACAAGTGTCATATGAGACCAAAATCATCCATGAAGAAGGTAAGCCTTCCTTGCAAACCTCCAGTTAATCAGAACTGAGTACATTTGGTCATAATGGCATCGTAACATGGCAAGATCACAGAGCCAACAGAATAAAGTTGCCTTAATGGTTTAGAATACTCAAGATTTCCTAAAGGAAAGAGAACAGAAAACACATGCATTCCTTGCTTTAGTATGTCATGGTCATTTGGTTTTCCATCAAAGTGCATAGTGGTAGACGTAAATGGCATATCCAAGATAGTACAGAAATTATTTCCATCTGGCCCTGTGGAGTCCAAAACATGCAGAACAACTCTAATAATGCTTACCAAATGTACAAACTCCTAACACCTTTCTGCAGTGTGGCCTCGCTGGTGTATAATAAGGTCATTTCTTCTCTTAAAGGACTTCCCACATTCTCTGCACTCATACGGCCTTTCTCCAGTGTGGCTCCTCTGGTGTATAATAAGGGACTTTCTATGTTTAAATGATTTCCCACATTCTCTGCACTCATAAGGTCTTTCTTCAGTGTGGATTCACTGGTATACAATAAGGTCTCCTCTTCTCCTACAGCACTTCCCACATTCTTTACACTCATAAGGCCTTTGGCCAGTGTGAAATTTCTTGTGTTTTTCAAGTGTATCACTTTGCATACAGAATCTCTCCCATTCTCTACACTCACGAGGCCTTTCTCCAATGTGGACTTTCTGGTGTGCAAAAAGGGCATCTGTTCGTTTAAAGGATTTCCCACATTCTGTACACTCACAAGGCTTTTCTCCACTGTGGACTCTCTGGTGTTGACCAAGTCAGCACTCATCATGGATGTTTTTCTCACACTTCCTAAGTGCATGAAGATTTTTTCCACTGTAGACTCTCAGGTTATAAAAAACTGTATTTTTATGGCTGGAAGCCTTGCTGCAGTTAACCAACTTGTAATAACTTTTTCTACGGTGAAATGTGTCCTTAAATGCAACACTGTTTGGTCTCTCACCATTAGGAACAACATGCAGCAGCAGAGGGTAAAAAAAAGCTGGGAAATCCTTCCAAAGGTCATTACAATTCAACCATTTCCCTGACATAAAAAGTTCACAGCTCTTCTCAAATGAAGTCCTGTCCATGTCTCACTTCAAGGGATCCTCTGCAGTGTGATCCTTCTGGGAAAGGCTTGCATATGCTCTAATCACGTACAGCTTCTGCACAAGTGGAGCAGCCAGGTGCGAAATGTCTTTTGAGACACGGTCGCAGATGTAACAGGTGAGTCTTCTGGGTGGATAGACCTGCCTTTGGAGTCATCAAGTGTAACACCTCTTCCCAACACTGTGCATCAATGCCTCCTTATCACCTACTTGATGTCCACAACCTAAAATCAGAGAAATGATGATAAAATGCACCGGTTAACACTAGTGGGAGCAGATTCAAGCTGTAAGACTGAAAATGCCCAAAAGATTATTAAATTTTCTGTAGGTGCTGTGGATGAACAAAAGAACCTCACATAGTAGGTGTGCACTGTATCACCAATCTACACACCACACACCATAAGAATAATTTCAGGATGTGGAAGCAGGCCTCAATTTGCAGAAGGGGTTCACACAAACGGGGCCTCTAAAGACCAGTAGAATATTGCAAACATCATCAGAAATAGGAGAGGAATTTGAGCTGGAGGACAGGGAGGAATGACCAACAATTTCAGGCACTTAAACTTCATGGTACTATAATCCATGAAATGCCATGAAATCTTCCAAACTTACCACACAATCTTACTCAGTAAAACCTTGCCAGTTGGAGACAAGTTGACTGCTTGAGTCAACATAAGGCAAAACAACTCCAGCTGCATTTGGGTAATATTTAAGGCTATACTCACACTTCAAAACACATTAGTTGTGGTCACTGTTGGAGAACAGCGCTAGTGCATAGTGATTGCAGCAAGGACACTAAAGCCACAAGATGGTTTCCTATTCTGATATCAATACCTCCAACATGTGCTCCTCAGTTGCACTGAGCATTTTGGAGATCATCTTTCCATGTCCATCTGATGTATCAAACAGGATTTTTCCAGCACTCCACTTGCACAGTTTAGGAGAGATACACAAACAACTCCATTGATTTGGGGCAGGTAAGCTACAAGCAATGGCCCTGGACAACACAGCACACAAGAAAGCAGAGGAAAAAAAGCACACTAATGCAAAGAAGACTGGAAAGAGTTCTAGAAGAATAGTCCATGGGCCATGTGAACAGTGATCATGACACAGCCTGGTCATTCTCAGACAGAGACTGTAATGAAATGCAAGGTAGAAGGGGCCTGAACAAGGCATATGGACCTAAGCAGTCACCCAGTAATGGAACAAGTAACAGGCAACACTTTTGAAGCTGATTGACAAAGATCTTCCTCCCAAATCTGTACTTGCACTTATTACAGCCTAAGTTGTTAGGGCAGCTTAAAGAAGTGCATAGAGTTCAGATGTAGCAACCACAACACACACAGAGAAAAGTAGGAAAGTTAACCAAGGCTAACAACTAGCAGTGCAGAGGTAAAGTTGGTTCTGGGAAAAAGAAGATGAGCAAAGACCAGTGTGACATACTTACCTATGGAGGTTATAAGTGCAAAGTTCTCCAGCATCACATGGAGGTATGGGCACCTCTGAGCTGCACTAAGAAGCTCCCATTCCTCTTGGGAAAAGGAAATGCTCATATCCTCAAAGGTTGCACAGCCCTGCCATGGTTAGAAAAGAACATCTATGATCAGCTTCTCTCCTACGAGTGATTCCAGGATGAGCCAACCCATTCCTCTACATCCATCCTCTGTTTACCCATGAGCCTTACCACCTCAAAGTGGGTATCAGGTGCCCAGCTCCTAACATGCCATCTATCCTCAATTCATACTTGATCAAAGTTTCTTCCAACAGCCCTAATGCAGGTAAGCAGGGAGACACAATCTAGCACCTAGGACTGGCAGACAGGTTGTATCAATTCATGTCAAACAATCACACCAATGTCCTCTAGATGTTACTGCTTATAGACAACCAAATTTAGGCTCACTTTGAAGCTTCATATCACCAAGTGCAAATCCACAGGACCAGTATTTCCTATGCTCCATCCATGTAGACATCACTTTTTGAACCACAACTCTCTCACACACATTCCCCCACCCATTTCTACCATCTAACAGCATAACATAGGTAGTTCTCTGCCTTCCCTATTCACCTCATCATACAATATCCTCAGTGTGTTTTGCACAAATAAGACTGTTGTGCCCAGTGACACAGGCAAACCTCACATTATTCTGAAGGCTATGTAGTCTGTGCTCCTTGCTTCAAGCTTTACCACTAGAAACTGTCTTTGATTCCCAGACTCCCATGTGCCTCTCCACTAATGGTGTACTTGATGTCTCTCACCAGTCACAATATCCTCACCTGTTATTCTCCATTCCAAACCCTGTCCCAGTCATCTTTAACCATAGGCAACAACTGGCTCTCCTAGGTAACAACTTGGACCCCTAAATTTATGGAACATGAAACTTCTCAGATACAAAATTCTACCAAGCCTGTACCTGAGTAATAAAAGGACTATCTGGTTGCAGTGCCAACTTCTACCAATTAATGTGGGCCTATCATTATAGCTCATGGGCCTCATCCTTTTAAAGTACTGATAAGACCATACTGACTACTAGAATGTACCCAAGGCCTCTTTTCTCACATACCTGTTTTTTGATGGGCTCGACCCTCAGCCAGGTGTGTATTTGAAACCACAATCAGACTAACCATTCAAGGCTGGTAAGGGCACAGTTATCTCATGCTTAGAATTCCCATTCTTACCACAGTCCACAGAAGCACAGATATACCTGAGGGCAAACACTGGCCACCATCTTTGGAATGTTTCCATCAAGAATTTTCTCCAAGTTTCACACCTGTATGGACACCTGCATTCTTCCTGTTTCTATTAATGCTTCCTTGAAACATTCACACTCTTAAGATGGTAAAAATTTAAATATCTTGATATCACCATGAAAATTGTTCCAACAACTGACTTTCTCTTCTCTACTGCTAAGTATTCAGAAACCTTAGATTCATATTTGACATCCACCTTTTTCTTTAACCTCAAAATCAGAAAATCAGGTGCTATCCCCATTTTACAAAAAGGCCAGGTTCTATCACATGATAATGAAGTAAATCCTAATGAAGCAACCTGAGCTGAAGTGTGGTTCAAATCACAGAAGCAGTTCAAACCCAATTAGAGAGAGAGAGAGAGAGAGAAAATAACCTGAAATGACATGATGTGAACTAATCAACTATTTCCTATTTTGTCTCTTAGAAGGAAAGAAACTTTGGGAAGGCCATTCTGCTGTTTTGGTGTTTTGTCTGTGCTTTCTTTAGGTATTCTCTGTATATAAAACCAACTTCTTTAATCCAGTCCACTGGAACACTTACTCCATTTTACAGAATGAAGTATTGCTGGACACTCAAACCTGAAATAAATCAAATTAAAATCTTTAAATGAAATCTTTGTCATTCTGTCCTATAACACTAGAAAGTCCAAATTAGTCAAGTGATCCGGGATCTACACGTTTCCCAATTCTTCAACAACCTCACTGCTAAAAGTACCATCAAACATTACATGGACATTTTCAGTAGCCTCTCTCATCTTCCTATTACCTCACTCACACCCTACAGTCTGTTGTGCTTGCTTCAGTTACTGGGAACCAGCTAAGATCTGGATCAGGACCCTGCCTCCTCTTTCCATACCCCCAATTGCTACCATTTATCTCTACAACAAAAGTTTTCTACTAAATTATTGCAGGCCCATTAGCCATAACCAGGTTTCAGCTCCAATGAGAAAAATTCCCTGTGGTCCAGGAAAACAGTTCACTCTCATATTCCTGCATTTGCCCATTCTGATATCTATGTCTGGGATAACCTTTCAACCCTCATTCCATGAGCTGCAAGCAATGGAAGCGACTGTACCTTACATAATGTGCCTGGAAATACAACCTTGGACTCAGGGTTTCTTATATTCTCCAGGTCAAAGTCTGAAAGAGTGGCAGAAAAGTCCCAGATTCAATCCAGAGATAGCATCTGAGGGACTAGAACACCCTCCACTCAATGCCAGCCATATGTTTAAGGGCCACAAGCTCTGTGAAGACAAGAAAGTCTATAATGAATGACAGACAGATGACTGATAGAGCCTACAGACTCAGACCACCCTGGATCCAGAGGCCTGAATCATGAATTATCTTAGCCTCAGTCCTCAGTGGTGAACCTTGCCTGTTCTGAGACAATGCACAGGAATCAACTTCATAGGAAACACCACAGGCAAGTGGCTCTACTAGGTGACAATTTGTACCCCTAAATTGGGGTAATCTGAAATTACTGACACTTCAAGGGGTTATAATTCTACCAAGTCTGTACCTGAGTGAATAAAAGATCTACCTGTGGTTGAAGTGGCAACTCACAGCAATTATTCCAGGACTCTGATTCCATCCCATGGTCCTCATCCTTTGAAGGCTCTGATACACTGCCAGACCACATTGACTACTAGGATGTTCCCATGACCTCTTCTCTCACATACCTGATTTGTGATGGGCTCCACCCCCACCCAGGTGGTATACTTCAGACCCAAATGAGCCTAATCGTTCAAGACTGATAAGAATACAATCATCCCATGATTAGGATTCCCCATCCATACTGCAATCCACAGAGTCACAAATACACCTCAAGCTGCCTGAAGGCTACCACCTTTTTTGTGTCCCACGAGGAATTTTCTCCAGTTTCACGCCTTCATGTACTTCTGCCATCTTCATGTTTCTATTAATGTTTCCTTGAAACATTCACTCTTAAGATAGTGAAAATCCAAATATATTGATATTGCCACTAAAATTTTTCCTACAACAGACTTTCTGTTCTCAACTGCTAAAAATACAGAAAACTTAGATTCACCCTTAATACCCAACCTTTTCTTTACTCTCAAAATCAGAAAATCTGGTGTTAGTACAATTTGCCAAAAAGGCCAGTTTCTTGGGACAGGATTATGAACTTAATCTGTACATAAAGAAGTAACTTGAGGTGGAGGTATGGCTCAAGTACTAAAGGCAGTTCAAACCCTAGTACCACCAAATGGAAAAGAAAAAAATAAAAGGAAAAGAAAAAGTAACCTGAAATACCTGGTTGTTAACAAATCAGCTACTGTTCTTTTTTGTCTCCCTTTCCTCTACAAGGAAAGCAACCTTGGGATGGCCAATCTGTTTTTTGTTGTTTTGTCTGCTTTCTTTACTCAACCCAATGGTACACTTATTTTATGGAATGAACTGTTGCTGGACTCTAGAACCTAAAATAAATCCATTTAAGATGTTTAAATGAAATTGTTTGTAACCTTGTCCCCTGACACCAGAAAGTCCTAAGTAATCAAGAGATCCAGGATCCACACACATTTCCCAATTCTTCAACAACCATACTGCTCAAACCACCACCAAACATTACCTGGATCTTTGCAGCAGCCTCCTCCCTAGTATTCCTATTATCTCATTCACACCCCATAATCTGTTGTTCTTGCTTTAGTCACAGGGAAACTGCTAAGACACGGGTCAGATCCCTTTCTCCTCTGCACCAACCTTCCAAGCTCCCATCATCTCCACAAGAAAATCTTGGCTTTCTACAGAGCTATTGTGCCATATCCACATGAACAGCTCCCATGTGAACAATACCCTGTGGTTCTGCATACAGTCCAGCCTTCTCACTGCATTTGCACATTCTGACATCTGTGCCTGGGATAACATTACATCACTCTTTCCACTAGTTGCAACTTTGGACTCAGGATTTTTCAGAGTCCGTAGGCTCAAGGTCTGAAACGTGGCAGAGGAGTCCCAGACATAATCCAGAGACAGGGTATGAGGTCAGGGTGAGTGAGGGACTAGAACATCCTCTACTCAGTGCCAATCACATGTTTAGGGGCACAAGCTTTTCTATAGACAAGGAAATCTGTATAGCATGACAGGCAGATGACCAACAGGGTCTCCACAGGCTCAGTCCACCCTGGAGCCAGGAATCCTGGATCATGGAATTAGCTGAGCATAAGACCTAAATACTAACTCTGGAATGCTCTGAGACATTGCACAGGAATCAACTTCCCTGTACTTCACTGTCATCATCTGCCTTCTTTTAACTGGGAGCAGCTTTCAGAAAACTTTGAAAAGCCTAATGGAGACAAGGTACCCCTTCTGTTCATAATACAACATAGCTTCTGCACTCTCAGAATAAAGGTAAAATGCTTCAACTCACCAGCTGTTCCCAACGTCCTCAACAGGATTTTACACAGTGGTCCCTTTATGAGGAATACTCTCCAGAACCTGAGAAAACTTGGGTTTAAACTGATGTCCTCATGCATGGGGTTTTCACCATTGACAACATGGGGACCTAAAATTTAGTGACAGTGAAAGGTACCTCACCAGGCCCCATACTCAGGTGCATGCATATTGTGGGTCCCTGACTATGTGACCAAATCCCAAGCCAGATCCCTCAGCATGGCAGCTGCCATTAGTCTCTACAGGTGCACCAGGGCATTCTACCACTGCTGTATTGTACAACCTCTCTTGTGGGATCTTCTCCTCATGCCACTTCTTAGTCAACAAGGTAGTTCCAAAAATCTGTTTAACAGAGTGACCCCAAACTGCTAAAATATGTGAAAGGAGAGGGTCATCAGAGGTCCCACCTAGAACAAGCCATCCAATCGTGGAAACAACATTTTTCAGAAAGGTCAATGGTGCAATCACTTCACCAGGGACCCACACCTTCTTGGCTCAAATCTGGCCTGCAGTTTCCTCATCAGAGTATACTTCAACAGGAATCAAGGGTCAGTGGAAATCATATTGTAACGTGCAATAAGGGTGGGACTTTGCTTTCTTAAAGGGGCTACAAGCAGGTTTCTGGAATGTTTCATCTACAGCTGCTAACACAAAAGTTTAGACATGTATCATTGATGCAAAGCTAGATCAGATGCTCCAGGAAACAAGAAAATATCATTCCACTGGCTCCTAAATGCTACTCTATACATAGATTCATTTAGTGTTATTGACTGAAGAGTTGGAGTGACATGCAGTACTTCATAGGGTTGCTTGGGAACACTAGGGATGGCTTGAGGCCAGGTGGAGGTCCTGCCATCTAGACTGGTCCTCAGGGTGTCACATTTGGCTACAGTTTCAAGGCTTCAACAGGCCTACCAGGACCGAATCATACAGGCAGCTCCACTCCAACTGAGGCTTCTCCACCAGCAGACAAGGTTATCATGAAGACTATGCAGAGAGTTAGAAGAGTTCAGGCCTGCTCATGAGTAACTGCCACCTCACAGTTACAGATCAGTGGAAAGTTAGCAGACCAATATCTTGGCTGTGGAAAAGCAGTGCTGCCTCTAGTGGGAAGTTTAATCTATAATCACCTTCTCACCAAGGACCCAAGTTCACTGCCTCACTCATCTAACACCTACTCTCCTTCATTCCAAACTCTCTACCTCACAGAGTATAACAGACTCCATTACAAACAATGCTTGCTCTCATAGCACTGATCCCTGTGTTGTTCCACACCAGAAAGGAGATGAACACACATCATCTAAACTCAGAGTCTGGTATCCAATCTCAGAAAAGTCTCATAAAGCTACTCCCAGGGAACCCAGACCACACTTGCAATAGGGTCCAATATTACCTCACCCTCTATTCATATACTCAATGCCTTGCTCCTGAGGAATCATTCCACAGGACTTCCTAGGACTATCCCTGATATTCCTACATGTAATTCAACACCAGGCATCCAGACTACAAATAGAAATATGATCTAAAATGATCCCAGTGCACTGCCAGTTCCCACTGCCACAAGCAGTCTTCCATCCTGGTATACATACCTTGCTGCCTTGACACTGTTCTTACTTCAACCTCAGCCTCCAAAAACCACCTGTTACTTGAAACATCCTTGGCCCTATTCCACCTATGATGCCATTCATGTCCTCTCTCTAGTCACAGACTTTCTCTCTCCAATAATTTTCATTCTGTGACTAGCCTGAGTGGTCTTCTTTGTCCAGCCCATTCACAGTAGCTTAAGACCACCATGCCCTAAACAAATACATCCTCCTCTTGAAAGACCCTGGATACACCGAGGCTCACCACAAAATTGGTGAGTCTGAGGTGCAGCAAAAAAGCAAAGATCTTGGCTTCAGCATCACACTGCTCAGTTATACCCAGACATCAGCATCCACACAGGTACATCACCCATGGCACCATGACCACCACCCTACCAGATCATCTTGTCCCCACACGCTTCAGTGTTCATATCTCCACACCATGTTTACGGTGCCCATCACCCACACCCCAGGGTCCTAGATTTACCCTCAATTCACCTCCCTTTCCTGAGCATTATGAGACTCCGCTGAGTTTGGATTCCAGGCTCTGAGTTTAGATGATGTCTGTCTGTCCATCTCGTGTTGCAGAACAACACGGGGATCAGTGCTGCCATCATTGGGAGTGGGCATTAGAGGTGGAGGAGCCTCCCCCAACCTCCTTTTAGTAGTGAAGGACTGAAGGACAGACTGCAGGAGGTCCCAAAAGGTGATAAGTGGTCAAGGAGACACTTCTCCTCCCTAGGAAACACCAGTTTGCATCTGAAAGTCCTCTCCTCTATCAGGTAATGCAAAAAGGCTATAAAACCCCACTCCCCACCCTGACCCACAGGATCACCGGTTTCTGGGTCCCCCTGCATTCCCCAATATGCAGTCTTTCTCTTCTCTTTTCTACAACTAAATTCTCTACAAATAAAATCTTTCCGACCTCAATTCTCTACAAATAAAATCTTTCTGACCTCTTCTGTTAGAGTCTGTCTGTGCTTTCATTCTCAGAGCAGGCTCAAGAACCCAGAGCACCTGAAATTCCTGTGCGTGTCATCGTGCATCATATTTGGCGATGCACAAAGGGACCAGCCATCACCTGAGGTCGATATAGGTTGTGCCAAACTGGGAAAGGCTGCCTAGGAATGTGACCGTGAGCTTCCAGCACTCAGGTGGAGTCTATTTTCCAGGAGAGACCCCCCCCACCACAGCCTAGCTACAGGGGAACTCTCAGGTCGACCTTTTCTCTGTCTTGTTAAAGAGGGTTTCTCCCTTGAGGAAACACTGAGCCCACTACAACTGTATGGCAGGCAATCTGAGGAAACTTGGACGCCAGGTAAGAGATTATGCCACACTGCCAATGCTATGTGGGCAGAACCCAACTTCAGTACACCAAGGCTTTTTCTTTATTCCTCTTAAATGCTAACTCTCTCTTTCAAGATCTGAGGAGAGGTCCGAAAACAGCTGGTGGAAAGGAAAGTTTGTCTTCAAGCCACAAAAGGTGTTCCAGCCGGGGCACTCCCCAGTGTCACCCAAAGGCTGGAGATGCAACTTCCTAACCCGCCCTGAGGCTCCAAAGGCAGCTAAGTCTCGGACCCCTCCAGCCATGCCCACGGCAAACAATCAGATCTCTTACGCTTCCTTTATGGTTTCTGTGGCCCAAAAGTGGAGGTCACCTCTTGTTTCCAGTGTTCCAGTACTGCCTTTGGGCAGGATCGACCTGGACAGCAGGGATGATCAATAATCCCTCATGCGTTGAGCCTGGAAACTCTCTTTTTCCCCAGCCCTCAGGCTCTCCTTCCCATTTTCCAAGCAGTTCAGGATGAATGTCCCCCTCCCCACTTTGCTCTAAATAGCAGTAAGCTTCTTTCTTCAGGGAGTTTGAGAAAATTCCCTACAGGCACCAGAAAGTGATAGTCTCCAATTTAGGCTTAACTGTCTTTGTCAGGCATCAGGTTAACTGGTTAAACAGGTTCTGCAGCCTGCCCTCAGGGAAAGAAAAAAAAAACAGTTAAAAGGCAAAAACCTCAGGCATCCATTTTTGCCCCTTAGTGAAACAAAAGCCTCCAGATGCTCTTGCTCTCTCTCTCTTCATAAAAAGCATATATGCCTCACAGAATATATAGGGGACAAAAGTCTACTTCATCAGGAGTCCCCATCCATGCCCTCCTTCTGGCCATGCAAGCCCTCTTGATTACTTTCATAGAGTTTTTTTTTTAAATTATAAGTGTTCAGTTGGAAGAGCAAAACTAGGCCTACCTGGGTCGCAGGGCAAACAGGCAAGTCAAAATAGATGAGAGATTGGTCAAAGATCATCTCAGGGGGGTGGGTACAACTGAGATATCTGTAAATCCTCCACAGCTTTACCCACAAGCAGCAGTGGAAGGAGCAAGGGAGAGAGGGACGCCCTCTCCCACTAGAGTTTCTCCCCATCTGGGGACTCCTAGATAAAAGAAGAAACCTCCGTTAAGGTGACCAATTTTCCCTTGTTTCCCTTTTTTTAGATGGGGAATCAAGCGTCAAGGATCCAGGAAGGATCCCCCCTTGCCTGCTTATTAAAACATTGGAAAGATCTTGATCCAGAAAGTCTTCAGCAAAAGCAACTCAAGTTTTACTGCACCCAGGCTTGGCCACAGTATCCTCTGGGAGATGAGGAAAGATGGCCAGAAGGAGGGAGCATTAATTATAATACTATTCTTCAATTAGATATGTTCTGTAAAAAGGAGGGAAAGTGGACCGAAGTTCCATACATTCAATTGTTCTTTTTCCTAAGAGACCACCCAGAATGGCTAAACAAATGCAGGCTAGATACCCAGACCATGGTATTCCTTTGCAAAAAGCCCCCAAACTCCCCTGAACCAAAAAACCCATCTAATGCTCCATCACCTCCCCTCTTCCCCCTTTCCCAGCTACCTCACACACCAGACATCATCCCACAGGTCTCTACCCCCTCCAGTTAATTCCTGGAGGGGATAGGGCTCATGTTTCTTTTAGAGTAAGTGAACTTAAAGAAATAAAAAAGGATTTAGGAAATTACACAGAAAACCCAGATCACTACATCCAGGCATTTAGAGAAGTCAGCCAAAACTTTGAACTGAGCTGAAAAGATGTAATGCTATTGCTATCTCACACCCTTACTTCTCTGGAGAAACAGCGGGTTCTAGATCAGGCAATCACAGCTGGAGACAATTATCACTTAGATAAAAGCAGCCCTACAGCCCTGTCTAGGTCTGGGCCCTCACTGGAGGAGGAGGGGGAGGGAGAAGAAAGACAAAGGCATTGGATACCTAAAAGGGAACCTCAATTCCCAATTACAACAGAAGATCAGGCAGTGCCTACGTATGACCCTAAGTGGGACCCTGAAAATGACAAGGATAAATGGAGTTGTAATCATTTCATCCACAGCATTCTTGAGGGTCTAAGGAGAGCCAAGGTAAAACCTCTTAATTACTCCCAAGTCACAGCTATACAGCAAGGCCCCTTAGAAACCCCAGCAGCTTTCCTACAGAGACTTAAGAATGCTTTACAAAAGTATAACAACATTGTACCAGAGTCACAGGAGGAGATTGTCCTAAAAGATAAATTTCTAACACAGTCAGCCCCAGATATCCATAAAAAGCTTCAGAAACTGGTGGCTGAAGGGAGCAGAGATCTGGACCAATTGGTCCATGTAGCCACATCTGTATACTATAACAGGGACTTAGAAAAAGAAAGGAAGGACCTGGAAAAAGAAAAGAGAAAGGATAAGCAGCAGGAGCCTCTGATCACAGCAATCAGAGAGGCTCCCCCGGGGCAAAGTCCAAACCAGAGGACATGCTTTCAATGTGGACAGGCAGGCCATTTTAGGAGAGAGTGCCCCCAGAGAAAGTTACCTCCGGGACCCTGCCCCATTTGTTGGGGAAAACATTGGAAGGCCCTGGGAACCCAGGCCAGAACCTCCCACCCAATGATGGGTCCCTGGGCCTCTCATCTAGGCTCTGTAAGCACCATAAAAGCAGGGGAGCCCCAGGTTAAGCACAAGGTCAGCCTCCTTATCAAGACTGGAGCCAGCATCTCAGCTATTCCTTTCTCTCCTGGACCCAGGTCCTCCAAGAAAGTTACTGTCGGAGGCATATCAGGCCAGCCTCGAGCTTTATTTCACTCAGCCTTTAGCCTGCTCCTAGGGAGATTTCCACTTCTGTCACTCCTTTTTAATTGTCCCAGAAACCCCTACTCCTCTGCTAGGGTGAGACCTTCTATCTAAATTGGGGGTACAGCTCCTTTAACCCCCAGGAGAGTACTTTTGCTTGCCCCTAATAGAGGAACAAGTAGGCCCCACAGTGTGGACAGATGGACACACTGTGGGACGGGCACAAACAGCTGCCCCAGTCCTAATTCATCTCAAGGACCCCTCCTGGTTTTCCCATCAAAAACAATATCCTTTAAAGCCAGAAGTTAAGGAGGGACTAATTCCCATAATCAAAGACTTAAAGAGACAGGGACTGCTAATAGAATGCTCCAGCCCATATAATACTCCTATTCTCAGTGTCAGGAAGGGACCTAACAAATGGAGGCTAGTCCAGGATCTGTGCCTGATCAGCAAAGCAGTAGGGTCTCTCCACCCTGTAGTTCCAAATCCCTATATGCTTTTAGCCCAAATACCTCTGGGTACTGCTTACTACTCTGTCCTGGATTTAAAAGATGCCTTCTTTTGCATTCCCTTACACCCTAAAAGTCAACCTATCTTTGCCTTTGAGGACCCCACAAGAAAGTGTGGACAGGTCACTTGGACTGTCCTCCCCCAGGGATTCAGAGACAGCCCCTATCTCTTTGGGTTAGCTCTAACCCAAGAGATGGCAGAATGGCAATATCCACAAGCTACTCTGCTACAATGTGTGGATGACCTCCTGCTCTGTGAACCAAATAAGCCTGTCATTTCAAGAGCCACTGAGTCCTTACTAAACTTCTTAGCAGATAGAGGTTATAAAATCTCTAAAGAAAAAGCCCAATTGTGTCAGTCTAGGGTTACATATTTAGGTCTTGTCCTGGAGAAAGAAATGAGGTCTCTAGGAGAAGATAGAATCCGTCCAATCCTGATGTTTCCTCTACCTAAAACTCTAAAACAATTGAGGGCCTTTTTGGGGGTCACAGGATACTGTAGAATTTGGATCCTGGGATATACAGACCTAGCCAGACCCTTATATCAAATCCTTAAGAAAGCACAGAAGGATACCTAGCCCTTCATTGAGTGGGATGACAAGTCAGAAAATGCATTCCATAGGTTAAAGAAGGCCCTTATGACAGCTCCCGCCCTGGGTCTCCCTGTACAAGACAAGTTTCAATTATATGTCTATGAAAAGAGAAGCCTGGCCTTGGGCGTCGTAACTCAGCTCCGGGGCATCACTCCCCAGCCAGTAGGCTACTTAAGCAAAGAGTTAGGACAGGTAGCCAAGGGATGGCCAGGATGCCTTAGAGCAATGGCCACAGTAAGCCTTCTAGTGCCTGAAGCTCAGAAACTTATCCTAAACTGCCCCCTAACAGTTTATACCCCACATGACCTAGGGGGAATTTTAAACTCAAAAGGAGAACTTTGGCTATCTGACAGCTGTCTACTTAAATACCAGGCCCAGCTTCTGGGAGGGACAGAAATAACTTTAAGGACCTGTCAGAGCCTAAATCCTGCATCCCTTCTACCAGAGTTAGAAGGAAATCCTGAACACTCATGTGAGGAGGTACTTATGGAAAATTATGCTGCCCGACCTGACTTAACTGATCGGCCTTTAAAAAACCCAGATCTAGAATTATACACTGTTGGCAGTTCCTTTGTCTAGAATGGTGTCAGACATGCAGGGTTTGCAGTTGGGACAGAATTTGGCATCCTCAAATCAGGTCCTCTTCCTCCTAATACAAGTGCTCAATTGGCAGAACTAGTGGCCCTAACAGAAGCCCTAAGACTGTCAAAAGAACAGAGAGTCAACATCTATACAGATTCTAAGTATGCCTTCCTGATCCTGCATGCTCATGCAGCAATTTGGAAGAAAAGAGAAATACTAACTACAATAGGAGCTGCTTCCCATAAAAATAAGAGAGGTTATTTTAATAGTTTTAGGGATAACAGCATTAGTTGCAGCTCTCGCTGGAATCAGCTATGGGGTAATTGCCAATCATGTAATTGCAAAAAACCTAACCAAAGTGGTAGAGGATACCTCAGACCAGGTAGGCCTAGCCATTAAGGACATGCAAAGGTCTTTGTCGTCCCTTGCCTGTATGGTCATGGGCCACCGCCTGGCCCTAGATTTTCTTTTGGCTAAACAAGGAGGGGTATGAACTATCGCCAATACTTCCTGTTGCACATATATAAACACATCAGGCATTGTAGAGGAACATGCAGATTACATTCTCCAACAGGCTCCCGGAGCCATCTCTTGAAACTCAGGTTTCTACTCAGGTATGGGAACAAATAAAATCCTGGCTTCCCTCCAGGTCTTGGTTCCTACCCTTTCTGGGGCCTATAGTTGCCATTATTCTCTTGCTTGTGTTTGGGCCTTGCATTTTAAACTTAGTTGTCAAGTTTGTTTCTTCTCGCCTAGAATCCATCAAACTACAAATACCTCTGGTGGAGATGAAAACGACCTACTATTGAAGTCCCTTTGACAACCCTTCTTGTGGTCAGCCCTGATGCTGTGGGCCCCTTCATCGCCCCCTGTCAGCAGGAAGCAGTTACTGAACAGACTTCATTGTCCCTATCCCTAACAGCAGTTAGGGCGACCATTGAGAGGGGGGAATGAAGGACTGAAGGACGGACTGCAGGAGGTCCCAAAAGGTGATAAGTGGTCAAGGAGACACTTCTCCTCCCTAGGAAACACCAGTTTGCATCTGATAGGCATCTCAGCTATCAGGCAATGCAAAAAGGCTATAAAACCCCTCTCCCCACCCTGGCCCACAGGATCACCAGCTTCCGGGTCTCCCTGCATTCCCCAATATGCAGTCTTTCTCTTCTCTTTTCTACAACTGAATTCTCTACAAATAAAATCTTTCCGACCTCTGCTGTTAGAGTCTGTGCTTTCATTCTCAGAGCAGGCTCAAGAACCCTGAGCACCTGAAATACCTGCGGGTGTCATCCGTGCATCAGTAGCTTAAGGAATCTGGATGCCACTTACAGGAGGCCTGGTTCAAGTGGTAGCGTCCCTGCCTTAAAAGCGGGAAGCTCTGAGTTCAAACACCACGTACCTTAAAAAAAAAAAAAAGAATAAGAAAAGAAGTGTACAGGGTATTTGTTTGCAGACAATCGCCCCTCACAACCTCACCCAGTGACCTGGACACAAAGACTGGAATATAGTGGCTCAATCAGGAGCCCAAAACCGTGACCTATCACTTTGGGGGGGCTGAGGGCGGTTTGGCGGAAACGCGGCATTTACCTGACCCAGGTCCTTCCCCGCAGAGACCACGATGTCGTTCTGTGGCTATGGGAGGAACGAGGGAAAGCCGCTACCACAGGTGTCCCTCGAACAAGCCGCGATGCACTGGAGACACCGCAACCCGGCCAAGTCCTTGCTTTCCCAATCACGTAACCTTGAGCGTGATTCCGCCTTCCTGCAGTCAGGAAAGCAGCACAGCACCAAAATCAAACACAATGCCGCCGCAAGATGAGGCCGGAAGTCCCACCCTAACCCGGAAAAGACTCTGTTCTTAATGCTCAAAGGCTAATCATCTTTCCGTAGGAACAAAGCATTCTGGGTAACGTAGTTCGAACAGTTCCATGAGCGAGCACTGGGCTTGCTCCATGACCTGCTTCCTTTGGAACAAAAGACAAGAGGCCCCTAGTGGTACACTGGGAAATGGCGTCTTCAGCTTTTTCCCAGAGCTTCAAAGTTAGCCTTGCCTGACACCTATTCTTTTCAAAATCCTTCCTTACTTGGTCTCTAGGAGGACACCAAGTTTATCTGACTATGCAGCCAAATGGTTGCACAGGAGAAGGGCTGCCAGGAACAACACTCCAGGAGGCATTTGACCTCTGGGGCAAACCTGCAAACCTGGAGGTAGTCTTAGGGACTCAGCTCTGAGCACACAGTACCCTGCCTTGTGCTCTAAGATCCCACAACCCTTCCAAAGTAATATAACGGCTCCCCTCACCCATTCATAATGGTCCTGACTCTCCCCTTCCTCCCTGCTGTCTCAGAGGTGCCATCTTGGATACCACAGGAATACTCAAATTTTTACCACATCTGTCTGTTACTCCATTCAAAGATTTTTGGTCTCTTCAGAGCATTCTCTGAAGAATTCAAGGACTGACAGAGAGGAAACTTAAACAGGAGAAGGTTTATTAGTGCAAAGCAAAGGGAAAGTACATTCTTCAAGTAAGAGGGCCTGCAAGCTCAAGAAACAGCACTGGTTTAATGTAAAAGATGCTTAAACTTCTTTTGCTAAAAGCACTGACTGCTTATGTGAGCCCAAGAATTAACTAAAAGCAGAAGATTGGCACCCCTGCCTCCATTTTGTATCTGTCTTTGCTCTAAGCCGTTGTCATTGCAGCCTATCCAGAAAAGATAGAACTGATAACATCTTTATGACAAGGGACTACAAACTTCCCAAAACAGACCACTCCTCCTAATGAGGACTATTACCTATAAAGACCAGGCTGCACCCAGGAGCAGATGTAATTGTCTCATGCAAAGCAGATTGCTTCCTTGGACTGAGAGAATGGTCAACCAGAACACACTTGTGAGTGGGACTGTTTAACTATGCATATCTTTGTCCCTTGCCCCCAGTTATTTTGTTTTCTTAAACTGTTAACTCATGTCTGTACCCTGAAGATGGCTGAGGACAAGCCACATGCTTTCTCTGCTTCCTACATGTCCCGAGCCATGTAATAAATCTTTCTCTGCCTTCCCCATGCCTCTTTATTTGGTGTTTAGGGGCAGGTGGCTTTACCTGGCATTTGGAATCTCAGGAGTTTGGGCCTTGTGTCCATTTTCATAAGACCTTTCATTTTTGTTAGGTTCTGTTGATATGGGGTTGGTCAGTCTGGGAAAACTGGTTTATGTATTAGTGACATCCTGAAACAGGGTTGTACATCATGAACTCCTCCTGAAACAGATGATAGGGACCCACCTCTACCTGGAACAGTGAAGCAGAAGTTAAGAACTGCTAGAACACTGTTAAATATTGTTCAACTACTTTTGCTGATAAGCCTTTTTTTAAGCACCCTTTTGAAAGTTCTTTTTCTTTGAAATAAGTTGAGATATTGGGACTTGTAGAGACTTAACTCCCTAAATGGCAGCAGCTGGCCCCTTCTCTAATACTCTAGATGCCTTGAGAAAGTGACTGCCAGTCAGGCAGCTAGACTGTACTCAGGCCAACACTCAAGGAACCACTCCAGCTCCAGAAGGCACCGCCACAGTAGCAAGCTTTCACCAAATTTCAGGTCAACAAAACACCAACTGTCACAACAGCTACTTCCACAGGGCAAGATATTTCCACCCAATGAACGACCTGTGATTGGTAAAAAACACAATCCTTCATTTGCATAACAGACAGTAGGACAACTGGTGAAAATTTGAAGGGACTTTGTGATTGGTAAAAATACCTTTGTCCCTATGTGTTTAAATGATTGAAAAAAAATCTAAGGAAAAATAATGTTTTATGACCAGCAAAAATCACATGAAATTTATATTTTAAATGTCACCCTTCTGTGTCTATGGGTGCCATAGCTGTGGATCTATGCATCATGAGTTGAAATTATTTTGTAATTGCATCTGTAGTACTCATGTTCAAATTTTTCTTGTCATTCCCTAAATCATTGATATAACACCTATTTGCATAGTATTTACAATGTCTTGGACATTGTAAATACTCTAGAGAAGATTTTACATACATAAATGTACATATGCATAAATTATATGCAAATAGTATACCATTTTACATAAGGGATGGGGCATCCTTAGATATTGTCATGATGGATGTTTCAATGAGCATTCCTCTGTAGATACTGAGGAATGGCTATACTGATAAATATTTTTGGTGCTGGAGATTGAACTCAGGGTCTTGTACATAGTAAACACATATTTTACCACTAAGCTGCAAATACCACATGTTATTGCTCATATGTGGTGCTCCAAAGATTGATCTGAATGTAAATATTGATCCTTACATTCTGGGAACAGTAGAAGGAAGAGGGACAGAGGGAGTTGGATAATTGGTACCAAAACAGATAGAAGAAATAATTTCTAGTGTTCAACAAAACAGCAGGCAAATGTGGTTCACAATAACCTGTCATTCATTTTGTGACTCACTGGAAGAGAGGAGCTTGAAAGATCCAAACATAAAGCAATTACAAGAGAAGGTAATGGTAATTGCCCTGATGTAGTCAACACAAACAAGGAAAGAAGGAAAAGACAAACCACATCACTCCACAAACTTAGTAAAAGAGCTGACTGTATTTTTCAGTGAAAATGATTGTGACTTAATATAACATAGGGAGGTGTGTGTATAACTGACCCTTTTTTGGCAGTACTAGACTTTTAAAGTAGGGTGTAACAATTGCTAAAACTGGAATGATACAGAGAAGATTAGCATGATCCCTACACAAGGATGCCATGCAAATTTGTGAAGCATTCTAAATTTTTTTTTAAACAGAAGAAAATCATTTTAGAGTGCTCAACTCTGCATCAGGAAGATTCATGGCTTTAACTCAATGGTCTCCTTTAAACAAGAGATCCTCAGATCACCAGGATCTAGTGTATTGTACTGGTAAGGATATGGGGGAGAAGGAACCTTTGTTCAATGCTGGTAGAAATTGAAAGTAATACAACAATTATGGAAATCAGTTGGGGATTACTTAAAGGAATATAGATCATCTTACTACAGAGATAACTTTATACCCATGTTTATTTAAGCACTAATCACAAAAGCCAAGTTATAAAATCAGCCTAAAAATGTGGTCTATTATGCATAATGGAGATTGCTTAGCCATTACAAAGAATGAAATTATTGTGTTTGCTGGAAAATGGATGGAACTGGAGATCCTAAACTGATGTAAAATCAGTCACTCCTACAAGACAAGTATTGTATGTTTTCTGTCACTTGTGGAAGGGAGAAGAGTCAAGGTCATGAAAGCAAAAGGGGAAATGGTGGAAGGGAAGGAATAAAAAGGAAGGAGAATAAGAAAAAGTAATGATGGGAGAACATTATATGCATTATGGAATTATAATGAAACCCCTTTGTATATTAACACATGCTAATAAAAAGGCATGTTAATACTCTGCCAAATAGATCTCTACATTCAGTAAAATACCAAAAGAAATTTCCATGTTGAAATATAATTCTAAAATGTATGTGAAAAGCAAAGTGGGCTGGTATAATCCAAGATGCCCTGGAAGCACAAGTGTGGGGTGGAGAGAGATAGGGCTTTTGATTAAATCAAACCAATCTTATAAAGGTTTAACTTAAAATTATAGTAGACAAGACTTATTGGCACATGATGGACAAATATATCTAAGGAACAAAACATAGCCCAGAAACAAAAGCATTAATAGTTGGCTTATGGCACATTGTCCCACACTGGTGTAGGCGAACTATTCATTAAATGCAGCTAATATCATTCTTATTCAAATTGGAAAATTTTTTATCCCTTCTCCTTATTCCTGAGAATAATGGGATAGGATTAATGCTTCTGTTAATGAGAAAAACTACCATATTTTAAAATACAGTATAAGATACCTTTGTGACTTGCAGTCAGGAATGATATTTTTAAGCAAGACTCTAAATTTACCAACTACAAAGTCATCTTTGATCTCTTTGATTTCATTCAAAATAAAACCTGGTTAGCAAATGATCCCTATTGAAAGAAAGAAAACCACAAGTTGTAAATTAGAAGAAGATATGAGCACTGGACACTGTACTGGATACACAAACACATCTACACACAAGCAAAATGAGAAAACAACCAATAGAAATATAAGCAAGACAATGAACGGGACTATCACACAAAGAGAAAACACTTAACTGTATTAATAATCATGGACAGTAAATGAAAAGCAACAATAACATTCTTATTCCAACTAATGTGCAGTGAGCAGTTTAAGATGTTAACGATTATTGGATGATGGACGTGGTACAGTGTATGTGGTGTGGGGCAGGGGAGATAGCTGCTTAAACCTGATGTTTTCCACCTAGCTGGGATGACAGGCACATGCCACCATGATCAGCATTTTTCTTGGTTGAAATGGGGTCTCATGAGCTATGTGCCAGGTATGGCCTTGAACCATGATCCTCCCTATCTCTACCTCCCATGTACCTAGGATTACAAGCATGTACCACTGTGCCCAGCATAATTTCAATATAACTTTCTGATGCAAGTGTTTGAAGTCTTTTGGGGAAAGAGGAATTGTTTCTTTCATCTGTAAAAATTATCTTTCAAACCATTACACAAAAGGAAACAGAAGATAAAGGTCATTATATTCTAGGAATTCATATGTTTGGACAAGCTTATCAGTTCAATTGGCTTAAAATTGTAATAGTCTCCTTTTTTAATGTCTTCAACATATTTAGTGTCATTTTTCTTTCACACTTCATGTTTACTGCTTACTTCTTTTTCTGCATCAGACCTCTTGTGGATTCTCAATTTTTTTGTATTTTCAAAGATTTTACTAACCTTGAGTCCCATCTTTCAACTTTTTAAATTTCATTCATTATTATTTTCTTCTGTTTTCTTTTGATGTATATTTTGTTCTCTAACTTAAAATGTAGGATGTGTTCATGAAATTTCAACCTTCTTCTTATACCTTCCTTATACTTTTATTAATTCATAATCCATCTGCTTGGCAATTACTTTGATACATAGATTCGCACATATTACATTCAAAATAATGTTTTCTCCTTGTCCGCATTCTTAGAAGTAAATATACAGATTTTGTGGACATTTGGTATGTGCGTAGCACTATACTTACAGCACTTTTTTGCACAAAAGGGTTTTATTGTGATATTTCCATGCATGCATATAATGTACTTTGGTCAAAGTCACGCCTGTTATTCTCCCCTCCTTTTAAAATATTTTAACAGGTTTTATTATTCTATTCTCATATGTATGTATAAAGTACTTTGATCATATTCACTCTTCCCTTTGCTCTCTTCCTTTTTATCTTTTTTTTTTTCATGGTACTAGAATTTCAACTCAGGGCTTCATGTTTGCTGAGCAGGTGCTCTACTGCTTGAGCCATGCCTCCATCTCCCTTCTTTTTCTGCCTCTTTCCCACTAGCTACCATCCCTAAACAGTCTCTGTTTTACATTCCTGTCATTTACTTTTTAAGATCTAGATTCCACATGTCAGAGAGAACATGTGATATTTGTCTCTCTCAGTCTGTCTTATATCACTTAATATAATTTCTAATTCCATCAATTTTCCTGCAAATGACAGAATTTCATTCTGCTTTATGATGGAATGTAGCTCCATTATGTATATACCACATATTCTTTTTACATTTGTCAGCTGATGGGCACGTGGGCTGATTCCATAGCTTGGTTATTGTGAGTAGTGCTGATATAAACATGGCTGCAGGAATCTCTACTGTATGCTGATTTACCTTCCTTTGGATATAGGCCTAAGAGTGGTATAGCAGGATCATATGCTAGTTCTGCTTTTAAAGTTTTGAGGAACCTCTATGCTGATTTTCATAGTGACTGTACTAATTTACATTCACACCAACAGTGTATAAGTGTCCTTTTGCCAGCACTCCTGTAACTCACCAGCATTTGTTCTTTTCTTGATGATTGCCACTAAGACTGGAGTGAGATGAATCTTAATGGCATTTTCATTTTTGTTTCCTTAATGGGTAATGTTGAACATTCACATATTTACAAGCCATATTGTGGGGAGCCAACAGGTGTATTGGATAAGCTGCGTGTTTGAGTTTGGCATAGCCCCAAACTGCAGAAGGAGCAAATATAGTTATGCCCAGTAAAATTGCATGCTTGATTGGCACAACCTCAGCTGCAAAAGTGGGCAAGATGCAGTACAACTGATTTTTCCTTTAATGTTTATGTTTGGAGAGAAGCTGTCACAGGTTCCTCCTGTTCCAAGGATCATGGTGCCACACCCCCTCCCCCGAGAAATGCCTCTCTGCCTCGTGTTGCTACTGCATATAATAAACTCACTGGAGGTGGAGGGGGCTGGTGTGTCTCCATCCCAGCATACAAGCCTACCTGGCCCCAGCTTTATGCATGTTTTGTCTTTTGCCTGTTGTCTTTTCTACATCTCCCATTGCCCTCGGTTAGGTTTCTAGGACAAGCTCGTGCAGGCTGCAAGACCATATCTACTTCTTTTAAGAGCTATCAGTTCAATTTATTTGCCCAATTATTAAATAGATACTTGTTCTTTTTGTGTTTATTTTTTGGACATCATATATCCAATGAATATCTGGCAAAAATGTTCTCCCATTCTGTAGGCCATCTCCTGATTCTGGTAAATATTTCCTTTGCTGTATGCAAACTTTTTACTTTGATATCATCCTGTCTTTTAATTCTTACTCTGATTCTCTGAGCTAGTGGGGTCCTATTCAGAAAAGCATTACTTATTCCTGTGTCATCAAAGGTTTTTCTGTGTTTTCCTGTAGCAGTATCAAGCTTCAGGTCTTACATTAAGATTGTTGATCCATTTTGAACTAATTTTTGTACAAGGTTAGATATTGGGGTCTAGTTTATGTCTTCTATATGTGGATATTCAGTTTTCATAATACTGTTTGTTGAAAAGATTACCTTTCTTCCAACATAGATTTTCGTGCTGGGCACCAGTGACTCACACCTGTAATTCTGCCTACTCAGGAGGCAATAACAGGATGATCACAGTGTAAAGCCACCCTGGGCAAAGCAAGAAACCTTATCTTGAAAAAAATCAAAACAAAACAGGGCTGGTGGAATGGCTCATGTGCTAGAGTGCCTGTTTTGCAAGCATATGGCCATGATTTCAAACTAAAATACCGCCAAAAGAAATATATCAAATGGCTTTACCTGTGCGGGCTTCTTTCTGGATCTTCTATTCCATTGATCTATGTATCTGTTCTTAGCCAGTACCATGCTGATTTTATTTCTTTGGCTCTGAAGAATAACTCCTGTATAACATTTAACACTTCACAACAACAAACGAACATTCCCATTGCTTCACATCCCCACCAGCAATTGATATGGTCAGTTCTTATACATTTTGGCAATTTTAATAGTTGTATAATGATATCTCTCTATTTTAATTTTCATTTTATCAATGACACAGTATTAAGCATCTTTTGATTTTTATAATTTACCATCTGTGTATCTCTTTTTTGGCATCTAATCAGATCTTACTCCCTTTTTTAATTGGCTTCCTTATTTCTGTGTAAGAGCTGAGGTCTGTGACAAAGTTCATTTTTTGCATCTGGACTTTCAGTTTTTCCACCATCGCTTGTTGAAAAGACACTCCTTCTCCATTATAATTTTGGCAAAAGTTACCTGCTTATGTTTGTGAGGGCATGCCTTCTCTGTTATTTACTGAAAAAAATTAATTTCTCACTATTGTGTAAAAGTATGTATTTGCTCTTATGTTGAAGATATACCAGATGGATATAGATTAACATTCCTGTATCTTCTTGATGGGTCTATTATTCCCTGGTGAAGATCCTCTTTATCTGCCATCATGCTTTTGATTAAAGTTGAATCCCATAGGTACTATAATTTGGTAAGTATTCTTTTGGATAGTTTAGCATATCTGGGGTTTGAATTCAGGGAGATGTACTTACAAAGCAGGGCTCTACCACTTGAGCCATACCTGCAGTTCAATCTGGTTTAATTTTTAGCTAATTTATACCAGAAATTTATCTACTTAGCTCCATCAGTAATGCTATTCTGGATATTACTATTAGGCATTTTTGTCATGTTTCCCACAAGCATCATCATTGAGGTTTGAAGTAATTCCATTGGGTTCTTAATCTTACTGATACTAAATTTTCCAAATATCACTGTTTTTATGATCATTTTACGACCATTTCAATGATGAGTTGAGCCTAGTTTGAAGAACTTCCTTACCCCGTCCCCAGAATGAGATAGGAATCATGCAAGAAGGCAGTGACTTTGACCCTTTCATTTTGAGTAATATGGTGCTGCCATTTTTCCCCCACAGGTTGCATTTATTTCTTGTTCCTGGTATGTCTCTCTAAAGACTAATGTCTCTGCCCTAGAGGAAATGGCATCATCTTTCTTTTCTGAATTTGGCTTTATGTGGTACCTGGAGGAGCACAAGAAGTAGTTCACGAAATTTAAAGGACTCCTCAAGGAAGAGAGGAGTCTTTTGCAAACTGACCTCAAGCAAATTCCCTGGTGTGAAGAGAGCATCCCAGGAAGTAACTGCCAACTTATTGATCAAATATTATGAGTAACAACAAGCATAGAGACCTTCAGCATCTTTCAGAGCATCAATAGAAAAAAATCTCTGTGACAAGGCCAAGAGAGAGAGGGAGAGAAAGAAAGAGAGAGAGAGAGAGAACTAGTGAGTGTGTCTGTGGGGTGGGGACAAAGATTCTTATAATTAGGATTATATCATAATTTTGTTATATGGCTTCCATGCCCATCTATCACAGGACCCCAAAAGTGTTATGGGAAAATATCCTTGTAGGTAGGAAACATCTTCCTTTAGACCTGTGATTACATGTGGTCAAATGTAGGTGGATATTATACTCTAACATGGATTGTTTCTCTATCTGGGACACCAATAATTTTACACTGGACAAGAACTTGCATCCAAGCCAGAAACTCTCTCACAGGGGGAGTGGTAGCCCTGTAGATTTGGCCGAGAAACAACAGTAAGTGACACCTGCACTAGATTATACACTGAACCAATAGATGCGTTTAACCAATGTCATCAAGTATGTGCTCAAAACAGCCAAACCATGCAGTGCTAAATCACTGTCATGTGTGTGTGTTTTCATATTTGACAAGCAAAAGTGTATAACAGAGAAGCTATGATCTATCAGCAACGTGGTCTTAAATGTCACATTTATATTTATCCTGTTAGAAAGTGTTAACTATTAATATATAAGGTGTAAAGAGCAGGAGATAACTCTTCTAACTTATTAGATTTCCTTGTCTTTAATGTTCTGCAGTCTTAGTATGATAGCTTTTATGGCTCATTCTGCTTGGGATTCCCTGATAGTCCCACTTTTATGTCTCAATAATATTCTTCAGTTTTCAGCTTTAACTTTTATCTGTTAAATGCTGTTCCTGTCCCATTGTTTCTTTTCCACTCTCTTCTCAGACTCCAGTTATAAACATCAGGTCTTTAGACTGGACTTTTTCTACACTTCCTTTGATCTCTGTGCTTTCATCTTATTCATGGTTTTTTTTCTCCCAATTGAACTATTTCTTTTTCCAGTTTTTTGTTTGTTTTTTGGTTTGTTTTAGCAGAGATGGGACTTAAACTAAGTAGGTGCTCTATCACATCGTCCACCTCCAACAATTTTGCTTTTCTTATTTTTTGAATAGAGTCTTATATTTATACCTAGGTGTGTACCACTATCTTCCTACTTATGCTTCCTGCCATAGCTGCCATGACAGGCACACTCCATCATACCAAGCCTTTTTATTTGTTGCAATGTGGTCACTCCAACTTTTTGCCTGGCATGGCCTTGAACTGTGATTCTCCAATCTTTGATTCCTGAGTATCTGGGGTCATAAGTGTGACCACCTTAATTGAGCTGTTTCTAATGTGATAGCAGCCACATCTATTGATTTTGTAAATTTGCTTAATGTATTTTATTTATGCAATTTCTCTTTTTCATAGCTCTCCATTCTTTTTTTGAACGTCCCCCATCTTGTATTTCATTGAACTTATAAGTTATCTTAACATAATAGATCTTCTACCATACAGTATTATGAGAGAGTATATAAACTGCAGACTTTACCCTGACCCTTTAATCTTAGCTGCAAGGGATTCTGGGATACATAGAATGTTTGTTGTTGTTTTGGAGGTTTTAGTTTGGATATTTTTAGCATTGTGCACTTGAAAGTGTAAGAAAGCTCACTACAATAAAGTCAGAATAAATCCTAGGGGCCACTCTGCCGTATCTACTATACTCAGTTTCCCTTCTAGAGCCAATTGCCTGTGTCACATCCTTCTCATGTAAACTGATAGATATATTGCACATATATCCATAACTAACTCCAACGTTTACACAAACTGTTACATACCATACACACTGTCTAGATCTTTAGCCACAGAGCATACACCATATGTTTAATATTGGTGTAATGTTTCATTGTTTCATAAATTAGGTAGTTGTTCTCCTATTGATAGTACTACAGTTCTTTTCCAGTTTTGTGTTATTGTGGCAAAAATACATAGCTATGTGTGCACACATGTGCACATCCATGTAGAACAGGGGTTGGCAATCTTTTGCTGTGCAGTGCCATATGGATGTTTTAGACTTTGTGCCACGCAGTCTTATTCACAACTACTCAGCTCTGTTGCTGTACCAAGGGAGCAGTCATGCCATGTATAACAGAAACTTGGGTCCAAGTTCTAATGAAGCATTACTTACAAAATGAGGCTGTGTGCCAGATTTGGCAAGGGTCTACAGACTCCTGAGAATTAAATTGTCAGGGTCAAAGCATTTATGTGTGAGTATTAATTCTGATATGCTGTGGGGTATTTTTTTCTCTTGTGCTTGCTGACGCAGGACACACCAAGAGGTATCAAGCTCACACACAGAAAAAACTCAGCCATGTGTGGTCCAGAGAACCCATCACTGCAATTCATGATTTCTTTGACCAGAAAATCACTCCAAAAGAATGTGACTCTATTGACCTCCTTTTGATCCCAAGACAACCAGGAAGCCATCTCACACAGTGCTTCTTAAAGGAGTCCCAAGAACTGGGAAAACGATGGTTCTAATGAAGTTAATATTGACCTGGGCAGACGGCAGCCTCTGTCAGGATAGATTCTTGTATGTTTTTTCCTTTCTGTGCTTCGCCTTTCTGTGCTGCTTACCAGAAGCATGCTTCACTCAAGTTGTAACAGAACAGCAGAAACACCTGCAAGCCTTGTCAAACATGGTGGTTGAGAATGGTTACTGTGAGGTAAACTTACCTGACTGATACTCTCCCTTCCTGAGGGGTAGTGGAAGACCTGGATCAGATGCCATCTGTTCTGGAAGATAATTTTTCTTTTATCATGTGAATGGCATGAACTGACCCTTCAACCACGAAAGCATTCTTTTCTCCTTCATGGCATGTCAGATTTTAGTCTCGCCTGTTGGCATGAAATACGCTCTGTGCTTACAACCAATCAGCACCTTCAATAACTGCAGGTATAAGACAGTGTCCTCATTGAGTCAGCCTGTGAGGCCTGTATAAACAGGTGAGGCAGCCTAACTGTGTCCTTCAAAGCCTTGAGTAGGTTGAAGGTCATGACACAAGTTGACTTGTGTCATGAAAATAAATTAGGATGGCTGCTAGCATTTGGCAAAGGCTAATTGCATATGCAAAGACAATCAGAGCAGAATTTCTCATGCTAACCCCACAGAGGTTTGTTGCATACAAGTCTTTGTTACGGGGTTCTCCCCATGTTGTAGGATGTTGGGGGGCATCCTTGGGTTGTGTATTCTAGACAACAGTAGCTTTCTCTAGTGTGATATTGTCTGCAGACATTTCCCAGTGTTCCTTATGGGAGGAAAATCACCCAGGTTGAGAACCATAGAGCTTCAGAATTAGAGGTGAAATGTGAATATGAGTGGATTACAGGTTGTAGGAGACAAAGACAGACACTCAGCCTAAGCTTCCAGGCTTTATTTGGTAAAACTCATCCAAACTTTTGTTTTGCAGGATAAATATGGTTGTCTTTTATTGTGAGCATTCTTGTTTATTTTCAGTGCTCATTCAGAAGTCAAAATTGAGTTCCCATTGGGTTACATTGTCCAAAGCCAGGTACAAGGTCAGCCCAGGTTCAGGGTCTGGACCCACAGACTCTATTAGTGGAATCAGCTGCAAAATCCCTTTGCCATGGGCATGGATACAAAGAAGGGACAGTTGTGGCCACATCTACCACAGAGGGACAACTAGATGTCACAAACCCTGGATCATAAGATCAAGTCCCCCAGAAGCTATAGTGTGAGCATTGGGTAAATGTCTAACTCATGTCTAAAGTGTCCCCACTTCTTATAGGGGTCTCTGTGTTGCAGATTGGAAGCCTGTAAATTGACCAGTGCCTGTTGTGAAGACCTCTCTTTGGTTCTCACCACAGTAAGACCCTGTGGGGGCTAAACATAAGTCTGAATGCCATGGACTACAATGGGGATGTTGTGCTTTGTGAGGCCCTCAGACCCCCAGACTGCTCCCTGAAACTGCTCAGATGAGGGGGCATCTGTTCTTCTTGGTGGGGAGTCTTTGGGGCTAAAAATGGATCAACTGAGACCCTAAATGTGCAGCTGCTATAGTGCAGTCTCATTTTCTTTTATTTTTTATTATTGTTCTGGGGGTACATTGTGACATTTACTAAAGTTCATATCATACTTGAATTCAACCCCTCCCTCATTCTCCTTTAGCACCCCCCAAACCTGGAATGGTTTCAATTTTCCATTTTCATACTCCAGTACATGATATTTCTATCATATTCACCCTCCTATACCCCTTTCCCATATAGCCCCTGCTCCCACTGTTGCCAACTCCCAAACAGGACCTGTCTCCATTTCTGAAAAAAGACATTTTTTTAAGATAGCTCTACAGGACCAATTTACAGGGAGTGATTGACATGAAAGTTGTGTAAGAAGTATGAAGACTCAAGAATCACTCTGCACATGGGATCACAATCATTTATGACCACCTAAGGAAAACCCGGGGTAGGGGGGTTCTGGGGAATCTGCTAACACAAGAAGATGTTAATGGCATGTTAATGACCCAAAGCCACTCTTGGTCACCACAACTGTTCAGAGTTGGAACCTGGACAGTGGGTTTTGACAACCTTAACTTTCTTTTATAAGTGGACAGGATCATGTATGTAAATTTTGTGCATGTGATTGTTTTACCCTAAAGATCAATGTCGCAACACATGTACCTAACCCTCCCTTGTGTTTCTTGCCTCAGCACTTATATCTACCTCATATGTAATATTCTGTCCTCACTCTTCAAGACAGGACACCCTGAAGAATCCTCTGTTGTAGGTTCCCTTTGATATCCCCATTGCTCATGTCTAACTGCTACCTATGACTACATCCAAAATTGCAATAATGTTAATAATAAGGATAATGTATAATATAAATCATACAACCAGGTGTGGTGATGTGTCCTGTCATCCCAGCACTTGGAAGGCTGAAGTAGGAGGGTAAGTTTCATCCTGGGCTATATAGTTAGATCTTGTCTCAAAAATTTAATAAATTTTTAAAAACTTCAGTGTTCTCCCAATCCTCTGACTTCTTGTTCCAAACCCTAATGTGTAGGTAGAATCAGTATTTTCTACTACCAATCTGGACAGTGACATCAAATTAGAACCTTGAAATTACAATAGTTGTGTCGCAGAATTTATACCACTGAAATGAGCAAAGCAAAATAATCAGTGTGTGTGTGTGTGTGTGTATGTATGTATGTAACATTTGTTAAACATTTATCAGCATACCACCACCAGCATGGGTATGTCTGTCTCCTTGGTCACAACAGTAGGTTTCCTAGTCTTGTTCTGAAAGAAATCATGGAAAAAGATGAGGTGCAGAAAAGTGTAAATTAATTAGAGCCTTTGGGATATTTTTCCAGGCTGAGCAAAGCTGACTTGGATGAAGAAACACAGGCTCTTCTGACAGCTAAGGAAGAGAAAAATTCATCCTTGACAATCATAGGCAGGCAATGAGCAGAAACAGGAAACAAGGGTGGAACCCAACTACAAGAAACCTAGACTCACTTGGATTTGATAAATCTTCTCAGGACCCTTGTTTTTACCTCTCTATGTTCAGAATTACAAGTCACTGCCACTCCAGTGAGATGTGATTTTTCTAGCACCTCGTTCAAATGTGTTTTATGAAGTGGATGTGGTTTTTAATTTGCCACAAAAAATCTTCATGATGAAATTTCTATCCTGTCTCACATGACAGTTTAATCACCCAATAACATATTATATCTTAAAAGGCCTTGGGAAATCTTAAACCCAAACTTGCCACCCGGTGAATGACTAGAGCAACAGTGTCGGTAGATGAAACTGTGATTTTCTCTCCTCATTGACCTGGAAAAGTACTGGTCATATTGAAAGCACTTGAAAGGCAGCTCCCACTCAGTCCTTTCTTTTAGTTCTACTTGGGATCTAACTGGGGCTCTTTCTTTTCTCTTGCCTGTTTGAAGGCACTTAAAAAGTATATTTTTAGCTGGACATAGAGGCTTATGCCTGCAATCCTAGCCCCTTCAGAGGCAGAGATCAGGAGGATTGTGGTTCAAGGCCAGCCTGGGCAAAATGTTCATAAGAGCTTATCTCAACTAATAAAAGCAAGACTTGGCTGGGTGCTGGTGGCTCATCACTGTAATCCTACCCAGTTGGAAGGCCTGGAGAAAATCTTTTTTATAATAAGAATGTTGACTTAAAGAGTATAAAGTGAGTGGTGTCGAGCTAAGGAGATGGAGCTCTTGCTGGATTCAACCCTGATAATCTCTTCTCAAGCATAGCTCCTCTGTTACTCCTGGAATTCCTCTATGTGTTTCATGTAGAACTCTGCTTCATCCAGACTCACTTTAGCCTTGCACTAGACCTGACCTTATCCATCCAGGCTTTTACAATTACAAGGTAGAAAGTTAGGGAAGGGGGGGAAGGCATGATGGGTAAAAGGAAAGAAAGGAGGAAAAGCGAGTACATTTGGAGAGTTTCAACAGTTCTGCTACCACCTTGCCTGTGTTCATGTTCTTGACCTGGGTCTTGGACTTTAGAACCTGGATGGGGCCTGGAGAGGACTGCCTAAAGTAGTTCATGTACCTTTCCGCATTCTTACCCTATCCGTCTTCATCCACAAAGAACAATGGAGATGCAGAAGAAGGAAGAGAATAGCAGCTTTACTTCAAGAACTCGGGGTTTCACTTCTGTTTAACTGTGAGAGAACATGGGTGGTTAGAAGGCTCAATGTATTGGAAGATCCATTTGGTGTAAACATGTCAGCTCTTAAAATAAAAGAGTGGGATTTCAAGGCCGATTATTTTACTTGTTCTTTTCGTAATCTGTTCCAAACTTTTTCCTTCAGTATCTTTGTTTGTAAACCAATAAATACTATATCCTATACCTTGCAGAGCTCTAATGAGGATTGGGCCACTCAGCATGGCTGTTCTATAAGTTACTAAATGCTAAATAAAATGAATATGCAGTTATGCCTTAGTGTAGCCAGTATGGACATCAGTATGGATGGTCCTCAAAAAATTAAGAAATAGAACTATAATATAACCTGCTGATACCACTCTTGGACATATATCCAGAGGAATATAAGTTAGGACACAATACAGACACCTGTACACCAATGTTTATTGCAACATTATTCACAATAGCCAAGCTGTGGAATCAGCCAAGTTGTCCATCAACAGATGATTTTTTTAAATGTAGAATATATACACAATGGAGAATTGTTCAGACATAAAGAATGAAATTGTCATTTGCAGGAAAATGGATGGAACTGGATGTCATCATGTTGAGTGAGATAAGCCAGCTTTAGAAAGACAAATACCATATTTTCTGTCATATGCAGAATCTAGATTTTTTTTTTAAAGACATGAAAGTAGTAGGGGAACTATTTGAGAAGAGGAAGGGGCCAGTGGGAGTGGAGAAGGGGAACCAGAAAGGGTAATAGAGATGAATATGATCAAATATACATGTTCTAAAGTGTCATAATGAAGCCCATTACATTTTACAATTGATATACACTAATAATAAAACAAAAAGAAATACTGGGTTCATTTTCACCACTGGCCTATTTGTCCTTTATTTATTCACCCATTATGTGTCAACAAGTACAGAATGAGAGTTGTAGAGGCATGATAAGGAAATCTCCCTGAAACACAGATTGCAAGACAGCAGCAGAATCTCACAGTACATAGCTTTGAGGTGAAGCTGAGATCTACAATTTTTACTAGTTTCCAGGTGGGGCTGATCCTGCTACTCCAAGGACCACACTTTGAGAACCACTGATGTGGAAGGAAAACCTGACTCTTCAGGCATATCCCATGTCACTTTTAGGAGGGAAAATATCCCTGAAGTAAACTCAAAACAGCAGAGCCCTTTGTTTGTTGTGTACTACTGAATAAAAAAAACCATGAAACTACTTTCTGTAAACCTCACAAAGACTTTAACTTTTCACTCTACTAGTGTAGAGTTATATAATTGGGACCGGTATAAATACAGAAATCCTGCATAAAAACTGCTGTTACTTGATAAAGTTGATAGTCTTGTGGGTTTTTTCCCTTCAACTATTTGCAATATTTTTTTTGGTGGTACTGGAATTTGAACTCAGGGACTCATGTTTACTAGGAAAGGGCTCTACCACTTGAGCTACTAGCCCAGCCCTTTTTTTCAGTTCCTTTTTAGATAGGGTCTTGTGTTTTTTGCCCAGACTAACCTTAGACCATATATATCCTACCTCCACCCCCCAAGTAGTTGGGATTGCAGTTATGTGCCACCATTGTGATTTTTTTATTATTCCCAACTTTCTTGCCCCTAGCAGTCTTTCCTAGAAGGCTGTTATTTTCCTATAAGCTCTGTGTTTGGATCTCCCATTGACTGGGCCTGTTGCACCCTATGGGTTCTGAGACTATCTTCTGATCAATAAAGTTATATTCTAAATAGGGAAGATGGGTGGAACAAGATCCACCCAGCAAGTTGATCTACAAGTTTCCAGAGAGAGTAGTCCATTTGGAACTCACACGGTAGTACAGCATTAGCCCTCTATGAGTTTGGGAAGATCTCCAAATAGGTAATTTTCTGATGCCAGTTCTGGAATCCAAGTGGTTGCAGAGGTGTTCCTTCACAAATTGGAAATCCATGTAAGATCCCACAGTTTGTCAGCCATTAACTATGAGCCCAAAATGGTAAATGGTTTCAATCCTGTGCAATTTCAAGGAATTGTAAGGAGGCCTATCCCAACCAATGAGAATGGAGCATGTCAACTGCTTGGGCTTCCAGCTAATAGGAAGCAAGAGTGTCAACTGCCCCAGCTCAAGGAGCCTATATGGGTTTTGGGGTGGAGCAAACCATGTCTTTTCTTTTTCTACTCTGAGAACTGTGTATTGACAAGAAGGACCTAGAAGCCTAACACCCTCTGTGGGTGAGTGTTCTGTCTTTCTCCTCTTCTCCTACCTTACATTGCCCTCACTAACCCATTTTCTTACAGTTACAATGAAAGAAACTTAAGTTTACCAACCCAGGTTGGACCATATTGAAAATGCAAAACACTAGAGCTTCAACTCTAGTGAATCTCCTTCCTCATTAAAAGACCAGATGACCTGAGAGAAAATTGGACCCAGAAATTGCCTGGTAGTCTTCTGCTCAGCAGCTTACTAAGAAAAAGGATGCTTCCAGAGACCACACTTCTGATCAGGTCAGATTGACATCCTGGCCGAATGTCAGGCCCTTGCTGAGATATCCCTTAATTGTCATCTTTACTGGGTTTCATAGGATTGAGAGAATTAAGTAATTTGGTGGGGGGGTGGCATTTTGGAAGCACAGGGGAGGTAGATTGAGTTATGAATTTTGCCATGGACAATGCAATTCTGTTCTCCATGTGTCAGGTCCCTATGGATTGCTGGATAGTTTGCTGTTGTCTGAAAGAGCAAATGAAGAAAGCAGGAAATCTCACACAGATCTCTCAAAATGCCATGTCTATGTTTATCTTCTTTCTACCTTGTTCCTGACTACAGTCAAAAATGTTCCCAAGCATACTTGCCAAGAACAACTGGAAAGTCTTTGTCACTGTCACTTGGCAGCATTGGGTATGTGGAACATGAAGTGTGTGTTTGGGAAGAAGGATCTTGAGATAGCCTTGGTAGATAAGGCAGCCTCGCCTCTTTTCTCATGGTGAATATTCTTCAAAGGGTTAAAGGTCATAGGGACCACTATCCCTTTGCCCTCTTCATTTTCCAGGAGTTTTTTGCTGGCTTATTTCACACTCTGTTTTCCACAAACTGAAATGTTAACATGTTTTTGGCCACGTAGATATCCAGTGTCCGATTGCAAGTCCAGGAGGAAGCAAAAACTTCCTGGCTCCCCTGGGACTTTTCTTATTAGACCTTTTGTATTCAGCATATGCATGGACTGTGTAGTTGTCTTTCAGTGCAAGTTGTAGTTCAGTTGAACAAATACAAACTACCTCCTCCATGCTGTGGGGTTCCACAGTTATTGTACTGTCTGAAATGCTGGAGGACACCTTCATCAGCCAGGCACTACAGGGTTACTGCAGCACCCCTTTGAAACCTGGCAATGATAAAGACACTGTGGAGATCTGAAGGAGGTGGATCTGTCTTGGAGAACCTTTGAAGGAGCAGTGGCCCAGCCCAGGGGTGCCATCTTTCCCTCAGTGAATGCTGAGTCAGGGAACAGCCTGCTCTCTCCAGGGACCTTGCGCACAGTCTCCAGGACATTTAGGGACCAATCCTGTTTCCGCAGGGCCCAGCAGGTGAACTTCCAAAGAATTCTGGTCTCTACTATGCACCATTCTTCTATCATAAAACTAGCCCTAGGCTTATTCCTGGCTTCTCTCAAGTTTAATCTCTAACAATGAGCCATTCTCTCATCTTTATACTTTCATGTAGGATAAGAAACATATTATTACTCCTGGCCAGACATCTGCTGAGTATTTGGAACAAATGTGGGTGCGGAAGTCCTGACTGTGACAGATACCACCATGGAGCCTGAATTCATGAAGATTTTGCAACTGCGACATCCTTGTAGCAAAACACAGAGGCTGTCATGAAAAGAAAGGACAAACTTTCATAAGTCCTGACCTATGCTGGCCACTTCCTGCTAGGAGAGTATCTGTGGGGCCATTCTTTCCATTTCAGCATCTTTCTTCCCTCCCTATTCCCACAACACTTCCTGGAAGCTCCTATGTTCAACTTCTGTTACAATGACATTTAAATTTTATGGGTGCACATATTCATGAGGTAAACTGTGACATTTCAATGCATGTATATACAGTATGTAAACAATTCAGGTAATTAGCATGTCCATCATTTCAAGCACTTATCATTTCTTTTTGTTGAGAACATTCAAAACCCTCTCTCCTAGCTATTTGTTTTTCTTCTAGCTATTTTGAAATAATACAATTTTTTAAACTCTGGGCCTCATACTTGTTATTTTATCTTGAATCTGTATGTCAAACTGGGAAGTATTGCAATCTTAACAATATTCAGTCTTCCATCCAGGAACTTACAATGGATCCATTTACTTAGAACTTTAATTTTTTTCCAACAGTATTTTAAACTTCAATAATATGAAATTTCCACTACTCTGATTAAATTTATCACTGTGAATTTTATCTTTATTCTATTGTGAATAGAACTATACTTTTAGTGGAATTCTATCAACAATGTATTTTTCCATTATTCACCATGGAAAAGAAGTAGAATTGATCCTTGTTACTGGAGTATGCAGACTCATCTGTTAATTCTGTAAGTAACGGATTCCTTTAGCCTTCCTATGTATCACATCATGTTGTCGCAGGCTGTGGTGAAGGTCCTTGCCTTCAAGCCAAAGAATTGGCCAGTGAGACCGACTCACAGGATGACAAGGTCAGCACTCAAGTAAGATTTACTAGAGAGAAAGGAAAAGCTGCCTTTGGAGACAGACAGGGAGCCCGGAAAGTCAGTAGCTCCCTGTCATTCACAGAGGGGGGCTTTTTATTTGGTCCTTTTTGTTGGGGAGGGGAGTTAGGAGTCAGGGGTGGAGTGGCCTTTTGATAGATCCTTGTAGAAACTCTGTTGGGGAGGGGAGGTGCAGGAGTCAGGAGTGGAGTGGACTCTTAACATATCTCTGCAGGAACATATACACAGCTCTGCAAAAGTCTCCTGCTTATCAGCCTTGTGGCATTTTGAGACGTCCCCAGGGGACCACAGCTTATAAAAACATCCATCTCTTTGTAAGAAAAAGATTCTTTTCTATCAAAGTATTTGTTACCCTCTTAGATTACTTAAAAATTCCTCAGTTCACCATCTTAGGTGACTTGTATATTTAAAGGGTCCTTGCTTCTTCTTCCGAATTCCTGTACAACTCCATTGCCCACTAAACTGTATGCCCTAACCCATCCCCCAAGCCTTTTAGCCAATCAAGACTGTGAACCTTTGACCTGGACAAATCCGGGGTTGGGGCAGGTACAATTGCTTCAGGGATATAGGGAGGGGCCCCATTTGGCCACTTGCTTGCATGTCTGCTCAGCTGGAGTAAGTACATACTTGCACCCTTTTGATCAAAAGAAACTGCCTTATCAAGATTTTATATCTCTCATGTGTCTGTTTTTGGCACTGGAGGGTCTTTAAGTCCAACAGTTGGGGGCTCAGTCTGGGATTTTACATTCTGTCTGGGAAGAGGGGCCCCCAGCCTTTCCCTGGGGAAATGCTTCCTGCTGCCTAGTTGCAGCAGCCCCAAGGTTCGGCTGATGGTGACAACTTCCGGATCTGCGAATGAACTCGGACTCCAGGATTTCTTGACAATGTGGGTAAAAGAGCTCTGAAGACAGGGACCATGGCAACCCCATAAGTTTTGTGCACAAATCAAGACAAGAAATGTCACAGGGGTGACCAAGTAATGTCTTGGTGGTTGGGATACTGGAGGCTGTGTGAATGAAACGTGTCTGGAGACATGAAGGAAAAGCAGAGTCCTGATCCACAGCTCTAAGGCGACTTCAAATTGTTTAAGGTGGAATTAGATTCGTTTTTTTTTTCATTTATTCATGTGTGCATACATTGTTTGGGCCATTTCTCCCCCTTACAAGCCAGCCCCCTACCTTTCCCTCCCACCCTCCTTCACTTCCAGGCAGAATCTGTTCTGCCCTTATCTCTAATTTTGTTGAAGAGACAGTATAAACAATAGTAAGAAAGACAAAGCATTTTTGCTAGTCAATATAAGGATAGCTATACAGGGAGATTCCTATCATTGCTTCCATATACAAATGTGTTACATTCTAAGTTGATTTATCTCTATCCTTTTCTAGTTCCTGATCTCCTTCTCATATTGACCTCTGTTGCTTTAAAGTTTCTGTATTAGTTCCTCTGCAGTGAAGACATCAAATACTATCATGTTTTGTGTTTCTTACCTATCCCCATACCTCCCGTGTATGCTCTTACCTTATCATGTGCTCCAAGTCCAACCATATTGCTGTATTTGCCCTAGATCTAAAGTCCATATATGAGGAAGAACATATGATTTTTGGTCTTCTGAGCCTGGCTAACCTCACTCCCAATGATGTTCTCCAGTTCCATCCATTTACTTGTGAATTATAAGATTTCATTCTTCTTCATGGCTGAATAGAATTCCATTGTGTATAAATATCACATTTTCTTAATCTATTCATCAGTAGTGGGGCATCTTGGCTGTTTCCATAACTTGGCTATTGTGAATAGTGCTGCAATAAACATAGGTGTGTAAGTGCCTCTGGAGTAACCTGTGTCACATTTGTTTGGGTATATCCCCAGGAGTGGGATTGCTGGATCATATGGCAGATCTATGTTTAGATTTTTAAGAAGCCTCCAAATTTTTTTTCCAGAGTGGTTGCACTAGTTTACATTCCCACCAACAGTGTAAGAGGGTTCCTTTTTCCCCACATCCTCACCAACACCTGTTATTAGTGGTGTTTTTAATGATGGCTATTCTAACAGAGGTGAGGTGGAATCTTAGTGTGGTTTTGATTTGCATTTCCTTTATGGCTAGAATTGGTGAGCATTTTTTCATGTGTTTCTTGGCCATTTGAATTTCTTCTTTTGAGAAAGTTCTGTTTCCTTCAGTTGCCCATTTCTTTATTGCTTCATTGATTTTGGGAGAGTTTAGTTTTTTGAGTTTCCTGTATATTTTGTTTATCAGTCCTTTGTCTGATGTGTAGCTGGCAAATATTTTCTCCCACTCTGTGGGTGGTCTCTTCAGTTTAGAAACCATTTCTTTTGTTGTGCAGAAGCTTTTTAATTTCATGTAGTCTCCTTTGTCCATCCTTTCTCTTAGTTGCTGGGCTGCTGGGTTCTATTGAGGAAGTCCTTGCCTATACCTATTATGTCCAGAGTGTTTCCTGCTCTTTCCTGTACCAACTTTAGAGTTTCTGGTCTGATATTAAGGTCCTTGATCCATTTTGAGTTGATACTAGAACAGGGTGAAAAACATGGATCTAGCTTCAGTTTTTTTTTTGCAGATGGTTAACCACTTTTCCCAACAGCATGTGTTGAAGGGGCTGTCTTTTCTCCATCTTATATTTTTAGCACCTTTCTCAAAAATAAGTTGGGCATAGTTGTGTGGATTCATATCTGGGTCCTCTATTCTTCTCCACCGGTCTTCATGTCTGTTTTTGTGCCAGTACCATGCTGTTTTTATTGATATTGCATTGTAATATAGTTTGAAGTCGGGTATTGTGATACCTCCAGCATTGTTGTTTTTGCTGAGTATTGTCTTGGCTATTCGCAGTCTCTTGTGTTTCCAAATGAATTTTGGGAGTAGATTTTTCAATTTCTGTGATTAATGTCATTGGGATTTTGATGGGAATTGCATTAAACATGTAGATTGCTTTTGGTAGTATAGCCATTTTTACTATGTTGATTCTACCAATCCATAAGCATGGGAGATCTCTCCACTTTCTGTAGTCTTCCTTGATCTCTTTCTTCAGGGGTTTGTAGTTCTCCTTGTAGAGATCATTCACACCCTTTGTTAAGTTTACTCCTAGGTATTTGATTTTTTTTGAGGCTATTATAAATGGAATTTTTTCTATATATTCTTTCTCAGTTTGTTCGTTATTGGTGTATAGAAAACTAATGATTTTTGTAAGTTCATTTTGTATCCTGACACCTTGCTGTAGCTGTTAATGGTGTCTAGGAGTTTTAGGGTAGAGTTTTAGGGTCTTTAAGGTATAGGATCATATTGTCTGCAAATAGGGATATTTTGACAGTTTCTTTACCTATGTATATTACTTTTATTTCTTCTTCTTCCCTAATTGCTCGGGCAAGGAATCCAGTACTATATTGAATAGGAGTGGGGATAGTGGGCACCCTTGTCTCATTCCTCATTTTAGGGGAAATGGTTTCAGTTTTTCACCATTAAGTATGATGTTGGCTGTAGGTTTGTCATATATAGCTTTTATAATTTTGAGGTACTTTCCTTTTATTCCTAGTTTTCTTAGAGCCTTTATCATGAAGTGCTGTTGGATCTTATCAAAGGCTTTTTCTGCATCTATTGAGATGATCAAATGGTTTTTGTCTTTGCTTCTGTTAATGTGCTGTATTACATTTATTGATTTGCATACATTGAACCACCCCTGCATTCCTGGGATGAAGCCAACTTGGTCGTGGTGAACAATCTTTCTGATGTGTTGTTGAATTGAGTTTGCCATTATTTTATTGAGTATTTTTGCATCAATGTTCATTAAGGAGATTGGCCTATAGTTCTCTTTTTTTTTTAATTTTTATTTTATTCATATGTGCATACAATGTTTGGGTCATTCTCCCCCCTTCCCCTCCTCCCCCCACCCCCTCGATACCCGGCAAAAACTATTTTGCCCTTATCTCTAATTTTGTTGAAGAGAGCGTATAAGCAATAATAGGAAGGACCGAGGGTTTTTGCTAGTTGAGATAAGGATAGCTATACAGGGAGTTGACTCGCATTGATTTCCTCTGCATGTGTGTTACCTTCTAAGTTAATTCTTCTTAAACTAACTTTTAGTTTCATTGATTCTTTGTATGGTGTTTTTGTTTATATTTAATTGATTTCAGCTCTTATTTTAATTATTTCTCTCCTTCTGTTTTGGGATTTTCTTGTTCTTGTTTTTCTAGGAGTTTGAGATATAGCATTAGGTCATTGATTTGAGATCGTTCTGTCCTTTTAATATATGCACTCATGGCTATAAACTTTCCTCTCAGGACTGCCTTTGCTGTGTCCCATAGGTTCTGGTAGGTCATGTTTTCATTTTCATTAACTTCCAGGAAACTTTTAATTTCCTCTTTTATTTCATCAATGACCCATTGATCATAGAGCAATGTGTTGTTCAGCTTCCAACTGTTTGCATGGTTTTTACTATTGTTTTTGTTGTTGAGTTCTAGTTTTAATGCACTGTGATCAGATATAATGCATGGTATTATTTCTATTTTCTTATATTAGCTGGGGCTTGCTTTGTGCCCTAAGATATGATCAATTTTGGAGAAGGTTCCATGTTCCCCTGAGAAGAATGTATATTGTGCAGAATTTGGATGAAATATTCTGTAGACATCAGCTAGCTCCATTTGATCTGTGGATTTAGATCTAGGATTTCTTTATTGATTTTTTGTTTGGATGACCTATCTATTGGTGATAGGGGGTGTTAAAGTCTCCCACTACCACTGTGTTGGAGTTTATGTATGTTTTTAGGTCCTTCAGAGTATGTTTGATGAAATTGGGTGCATTGACATCAGTTGCATATTGGTTGATAACTGTTATTTCCTTTTGGTGTGTTTCTCCTTTTATTAGTATGGAATGTCCTTCTTTATCTCATTTGATCAATGTAGGTTTGAAGTCTACTTTGTCTGAGATAAGTATTGCTACTCCTGCCTGTTTACAGGGACCATTATCTTGGTAAATCTTCTTCCATCCTTTCACCCTAAGCCAGTGCTTGTTTCTATCAATGAGATGGGTCTCCTGTAAGCAACAGGTTGTTGGATCTTCCTTTTTAATCCAGTTTGTCAAATGGGGTCTTTTGATGGGGGAATTAAGTCCATTTACATTCAGTGTTGTACTGATAGGTATGTGGTGATTCCTGTCATTTAGTTGTCTTTGTTGTTTAAGAGTTTGATTGTGTGCAGCTAAATTAATGTTACTCTCTACTTTCTTGCCTTTTCTTCTCCTATGGTTTGGTACTGCCTGTCCTGTCATGGTTTTGTATGCTTTCATTTTCTGTGTGCAGGATTCTTTGAAGAATCTTTTGTAGTGGTGGCTTGGTGGTCATATATGGTTTTAGCTTCTGCTTATCATGGAAGACTTTTATTGCTCCATCTATTTAGAATGATAGTTTTGCTGGGTAGAGTATCCTAGGGTTGTAGTTATTTTCATTCAGTGCCTGGAAAACCTCACTCCATGTTCTTCTTGCTTTTAATGTTTCCATGGAGAAATCTGCTGTGATTTTGATGGGTTTACCTTTGTATGTTATTTGTTTTTTCCTCTCTTACAGTCTTCAATATTCTTTCTCTACTCTCTGTGCTTGTTGTCTTAATGATAATATGTCATGGGGTAGTTCTATTTTGGTCAAGACTGTTTGGTGTCCTGGAGGCTTCCTGTACCTGAATAGCCATAGTTTTCTCTAGATTTGGGAAATTTTCTGTTATTATTTTGTTGAATATATTACAAATTCCTTTTGCTTGCACCTCTTCTCCTTCTTCAATACCCATGACTCTCAGGTTTGGTCATTTGATGAAGTCAGTGAGTTCTTGCATATTCCTTTCACAGGTTTTGAGTTGTTTGAGTAATAGTTCTTTGGTTTTTCCTTTAATTTCCATTTCATCTTCAAGTTCTGAGATTCTTTCTTCTGCTTGCTCTATTCTGCTGGAGTGGCCTTCCATTGTGTTTTGTATTTCTGTTTTTTTCCTGAGGTTTTCCATATCATGGGTCACTTACTCTTTAATATTGTCAATTTTCATCCTTAATTTGCATATCTATTTATGGTGTTCTCTGTTTCACTTTGGTATTTATTTAGGGCTCCTATGAGTTCACTTATTTGTTTTTGTGTCTTCTCATATTCTTTGTATTTATTGTCTTGGAATTTCTTGAGTGCCTCCTGTACATTTTCATTGACCATGTCTAGTATCATCTCCATGAAATTCTCAGTGATTTCTTGCAGGATTTCTTCTTTCAGGATGTTCTTGAGGGCTTGGTTGTGTTCCTTAGGATAGTCAATCTTTGTTTTGTTGGTGTCTGGAACTGGGTATCCACTTTCTTTATCTCCCTCTGATTCCTGTACTAATTTATTTTTTAAGGGAGAATGGTTTCCATCCCTTTTCCGCCATCCCATCATTCCACTTGGTGCTGCTACTGTCCATGTTCTGTGTGTAGTTTAGTATTAGCTAGCTTACAATAGTAAAAGTAATGAGAGCTAGAAGGAAAGAGTAAGAAGAAAAAGAAAGGAAAAAAAAGACAGGACCAAAGAAATCAACAGGGAGAAATGGCATACTAACCAACAGTGAACTAAACAAGCATTTAGAGAGAAAGAGACAAAAGAAAAAAGAAAGAAAGAAATCCCAGATTTGGGAGCAATGAAGTTTCAGTCTCAGTAGTTCTGGTGTTACTCCTTCAGCATCCAGTCCTGTTGTTGGTATTTAAACAGTAGCTCTGTCGTAGTCTCGCCAGGTGGTTGGGTCAGGAGACTGCTTTGTGAACCATTGTCTGCCCTGTTTCAGACAGCAGCTCATCTTCCACCTACTGTCAGCCATCTACTATTGCAGGCTGTGTTTACTAAAAGTTCCCATGGAGACAGCTCCTTGCTCCTCCCCCCTTCTCTGGTGGAGAGGGTGCCTGCTGGCTACTTCTGCAGGCTTTGTTTACTAAAAGTTCCCATGGAGAGCAGCTCCTTGCTCCACCCTCCTTCTCTGGTGCACTCAGAGTACCCTGCCCCCTCTGCTATGTGTCCTTTTCAGTTCCTTGTTTATTCAGTTTTTTTTTTTGCAGGGGAGGGTGTCAGTCTGCCCAGGGGGCTATGCTGGTTTATCCCAGGGGTGGCTGTGGGAGACCACATGCCACTTATTTGCTCACCTGTTGGTCTGTGTCTCCCAAGCAGATTTGGAACCAGTGTCTGGTGGCACAAGAGCCTTCCTGGTTTCTCAGTGTAACGTGGTGTGGAGAAGCTTTGTGTGGGCTGGGGGTTCAGGGTATCAGAGTTTTGCTGCCTCTTGGTGGTTTTTTCCTGCCATGTGTGGCTCCAGTATCTCAGCAAGATTTTTGATTTATGGAGCTCACTCTGTTCACTTCCTCCCTCTAGTCACCATCTTGGATCCTCTTATCAGAATTAGATTATTGAATCTAATCCAGGTCAGCAGCTTATACTGACATGCCAGCTACCAAGAGGTGCCTCAAGCTCCCATGAGGGATGCGGCTGGAGATGGACAAAGCAAAAAAGAATCAAAGTGCAAGAAACCTCCAAGACAAATGAGGGGAGGGGTTGAGCTCCTGATAGAGCACAGTCAACCAGAAGGGAGAAATGGGAAATAAAGGCAGCAAAGGGGGGGGGGAACAAAAAACAAAGTCCCAGGATAAAACACCCTCTGAGAGCTCCCTAGGGAAGATGTCAAAATATTGGGATGATACCCCCCATACTAAAGGGAAAAAGAAACAAGGAATGGTTAAACACTGTTGTTTTATCTGGACCCAAGAACTGATCTTAAAGCCTTTGGTTTATTTGGCCAAAATTTGGGTCTGATGAGATTTGGGTCTGCCAACTATTAATTGAGCATGTAAATGACAAGAGCCCAGTCACTCAAGAAGAGATGGAATATGCCCTCTGTTGGAGACAGAGTCCTACCTATTTCCACTTAAAGAAAAGGAATAAAGACAAAACGAAAAAAAAAAAAAAAACCTCAAACCTCTCATAACTGGGATTTACTCTCCTCTCTTCACCCCCCATAATCCTGCTGTTCCTACAGCTCAGGTGCCAGAGCTAGCCCCCGTGCCACCACCCCAGGCTTCCACCTCTCCACTTCCCCCTCCTAACCCTTCCACCTTCATCCCCCTTCAACTCCTTGCCCCTTCCCTCCCTACCCAAAACCCCTCCCAACTGTGACTTCAAAGGTAGTTAGAACAATGTCATCAATACATTGAGAATCTACCTTTTTCTCAGTCTGAAAAAGAAACCCCCCACTCTTTCTTTCTTTCCTCTCAGGAGGTTCCCCTTAGAAGAGGTGAAATTGGGTTTGTAAATGCCCCTCTTACCAGCTCTGTGGTCCGAAATTTCAAAAAGGAGTTGTGATCCCTTCTTGAGGATCCCTTCAGGGTCTCAGAACAGGTTGATCAATTTCTGGTATCACAGATATACACTTGGGCTGAGTTAATGTCTATTTTGGGAATTCTCTTCTCGGGGGAAGAAAAAGCCATGATCTGTAGAGTGGCAATGGCTATCTGGGAGTGTGAACATCCCCCAGGGCAAAGTGTCCTGGCAGCTGATGTTAAGTCTCCTAATCAAGATCCCTGATGGGATAACAACACTGAGAAAATATGAGACCTGAGAGATTTAATAATGAGGGTATTATCAGGGGGAGGTGATTAACACAACTATTAGCTTTAAAAATTTCCTAGGAAGCCAGGGAAATAAAGAATAAGTTACTTGCTGAGACTGAAGTACAATATCTGGGACATTTGATCAGCAGGGCCAATGAAGGATTGGTTCAGAAACAATAGAAAGAATCACTGGTCTCCCACTCCCAGGAGCAAAACAAGAATTAAGAAAGTTCCTTGGCTTAGTGGGATACTGTCAGTTGTGGATAGATGCATATGCCCTTAAAACTAAATCTTTATATCTCAAATTGACCTAAGAGGGACCAGACCCCCTTCTCAAATTGACCTAAGAGGGACCAGACCCCCTTCTTTGCACACTTGAGGAGATAAAAACAAGTAGATGAGCTAAAACAAGCCCTATCACAGCCCCAATGCTAGCCTTGCCCTCTCTTGAACAGATTCTTTCACCTCTTTGTAAATGTAAACAAGGGAGTTGCTCTTGGAGTGCTAACCCAAAAACATGGGGGTCAACATCAACCTACAGCCTTCTTATCTAAATTCCCAGATCCTATCACCCGAGGTTGGTCTGAGTGCATTCAGGCAATAGGTGCTATAGCTCTTCTAACCAAAGAAAGTAGAAAAATCACCTTTGGGGAAAGTCAATCCATGAATATTGAATCTTTTCATCTTCTACTGTGTTCTACAATTTCTTCAGGCCCAAAGCTATTCCCTTCTAAATAAGGTTGGACCTTGGGTTGAAAGTTTCTTCTATTTGCTACCATCATTGGGGCTGTGTGTGATGTGGTACTTTTAGTGATGAAGGTGATGCATGTGGTGTGAAATATTTCCCACGATTGCTGTATTCATAAGACCATTCTCATGTGTGAACACCTTCGTGTGTACAAAGGAGAATTCTTTTGTTAAATCATTTGTCACACCAAGCAGAATCATGGGCTTTTCCTCACTGTGAAATACCTGGGGATGAATACTTAGTTTGGGCACAAAAGCTTTCCCACATTTTCCACACTCAAAAGGCCATTTTCCAGAGTGGACTTTCTGGTGAATAGCAATGTCAACTCTTTGCCTAAATGATCTGCCACATTGCTTACACTCATAAGGCCTTTCTCTAGTGTGTACTCTTTAACATACAGTAAGTACTTTCTTAAATTCTAAAAGATCCATAGTACTTTTATTTTGGAGGTGCTTGCAATCAATGCAACACTTGAACATGGTAAGCATGCACTGTATCACTTATCTAGACAAAACCCAAGTCATAGGAGTGTTGTCATGATGTGGAAACAGGGCTCAATTTGCAGAAGGGGTTGCTTCATAGAACTGGGCCTCTAAAGAGTAGAATCTTGCAGACATAATCAGACAAAGGACACAAGGATGAGCTGGAGGACAGAAGGGAGGAGCAAACAGGCTTCAAAGCCTGCCACTTCATACTACTATTATCCATGAAATCTCCCAAATTCACCACACCATCTTATTCAGCAAAACCTTGCCAGCTGGTGAGAAGAACATGCTGTGTAACAGACTTCTGGAGTAAGCCCTTTCGTAAATGTCACAAAGTGCTCCCAGTACAACAGTTTCATAATAAAAAAAACAGTTTTAAAGACTGATCATGCATGAAAATGGGATGAGACTTAATGAAGCTTCTCTAAGAAAAGTGGAGGGGTAAAAAGGAGAGTGATGGAGCAGGTGACTCTAAGATATATTGTAAGCATTTTTATAAATCTCATAATGTATCCATGGTAGAACTCTAAAATATGCTACCAAATGAAATAAAATTTTTTAAAAATACTCCCTGAATCAAGGTCCAGTAAAACAACTCAAACTGCATTTGGGCAATATTTAAGTATATGTTCACAATTCAAATATCATTAGGTCCCCCCATCCTGTTCTAAAGGCCTCCCTGCTTGATTCTATCCTTGCTTCAACCTCAGCCACCAAGAGCCAACTATGGATCTCAAACATCCTTGGCCCTATTCCACCTCTGGTGCCCTTCCTGTCCCTTCACTAGTCCCAGACTTTCCCCAGTAATTTTCATTCTGAGACTAATCTGAATGGTCCACCTCATCACGCCCATTCACAATCCCTTATATTCACAGTGCCCTAAATATATCCATCCACTTTACTCAAAGATCCTAGATACACCAAGACTCACCACACATTTGGTGCATGTGAAGTGCTGCAAAGAAAGCAAAGGTCTTGGCATCAGCATCACATTACTCAGTTACACCCAGGCATCCCAATCCACATTATGTGCATCATCCATTGGCACCATGACCAACCTACCAGATCATCCTATCCCCATGTTGGGGCCATATTGGCTATTTTCCTGGGATTTTCTGTGTCTGGTATTCACCTTGGTTTCCGCCACTGCGAGTCTACAAGCAGCTCTCTGCTAGCTCTGCAACATTGCAGCCACCTGTGAGCTAGCTCTGTAATGCTTCCTGTAACTATGACCACATTCTATAGGGGTACGAGGGGCAAGCCCTGTAAGTATTTAACCCAGCTCCTGACACTAATCGGGGCTCAGGGCTTTGAGAAATTATCTCCCATGGGTCTGCTAGCATAATAAGCTCCCTGTTTCCTGTAAAAATGTTCTCAGTGACTTTGTTTCCCTCATCATTCCTGCAACATTTCTGGTACATTGTCTGGGAATGGAAGAGATCAAAGTTGGCATTTTGCCCCTCTCACTGTTGGGCCTGTGGCCCAGCTACTGGGGATACGACGCTACTGAGGCATGCCTCTGGGCACTTAGTCTGAATGGCTAGGGAAGCCTCCCATGGAGTCTGAGGCCTCAGGTATATACACATCAATGGAACCTGGGTAGAGACCTCAGGAACCAGGAAAATTTGGAGCACTGCCTGTCTGGAACAGGTAGGACCTGAATCCATCAGAATAGACCCATCCAGGAGAGGATGGAAGAGGGGCTTGATCACCCCCTAGGTACACACCAGTACTCCTAAATTTGGTTTTTTGGTTATTCAGGAGGAAGTTGCGATATCTTCCAAATTAGGTTTGTTGGGTAGGATGAATGTGTGTTGTGTAACTGAGAACATAAAGTGTGATTTTAGTTGCACTTGGCTATTTTCCTGGGACTTTCTGTGTCTGGTATTCACCTTGGTTTCCACCACTGTGAGTCTACAAGCAGCTCTCAGCTAGCTCTGCAACATTGCAGCCACCTGTGAGCCTCCAGCTAGCTCTGTAATGTTTCCTGTAACTATGATCACATTCTATAGGGGGATGAGGGACAAACTCTGTAAGTATTTAACCCAGCTCCTGACACTGATTGGGTGTGTGGAGTTTACTCCCAGAGGTCAGGGATGCTCCTCTCATTTGATTTAGGGCAATCCCCCATTGGGGCTTATACGGACTTGCTAAGGCCAACAAGCATTTGAAATATTTCCACAAGGAGAACAGCTAGGGACGGACAAAGTGAAATTTGTCTATCTCCCTTTCATATTGGAAACTGAGGACCCACCCCACCTCATTTCCAAACTCCCTGATCCTCCTATGCTTTGTCTCAATATGGTTGGGAACCAGAGTAAACTGACTCCCTTACAATGCATGTTTGACAACTTTAAAAAAAAGGATAGGGACATATAACTTGTGTTGTATGTTAAACATCAAAAGTGTTGTTAATTTAATTCCTCTTTTATATGCTACCTTGCCCTATGTTAAGAGGTGCTAATTTAAACTTTATTAAATGGTACTTTTATGTTTTGTTATAGCCTGAGTACATATTCTTCAAAGTTCAAATCTACATGTGGTCTAATTTTTAAAACACTATTTATGAAAATATATAAACATAAAAAGGATATACAGGTGATTACGGGGTGAAGCTCACACCACAAGATCTTTAAAAATTCTATCAGATACATTGGGTGTCCTTTAAAGTGGGATGGCCTTCCGAGGGATCTCTAGATTGAGAAATCATTTGTAGGGTTTATCAGGTAGTGAAAGGGTCACCAGGTCACTCTGACCAGTTCCCCTACATAGACATATGGCAGTCATTGGCAGCTCATCCTCTTCCCTGGCTTAAGAAGTGCTTTGAGGACAATTGTAAGATTCTGATGGCTAAAATAATGACTACTAGGACTATTAAAAGAAAGAAAAATAAAAGGCTCTTAAACTATGAAATCCCAAGGCCTTGCCAGTCTGCCTGGAATACCCCCTTACTGCTAGTCCATGACTGGTGCCAGGCACCAATGATTACTGCCCAGTACATGATCTCTGAGCAGTCAATAAAACAACAGTGACTTTGCACCCAATGGTTCCAAACCTGTACACTTTGTTGGCCCTGATACCAGCAGAAGCAACCTGCTTCTCATGTTTGGACTTAAAAGATGCTTCATCTGCATCCAGTTGACACCTGTGAGCCAACCCATTTTTGCTTTCCAAAGGGAGGACTCCCAGGGGCAATAAAATTAACCCAGACCTGTCTCCCACAGGGCTTCAAAACTCCCCAACTATCTTTAAAACTTCCCTGGCATTTGATTTGTGAGCATACCTGACAGAGGAAATTCACTGCACCCTCTTGCAATATGCAGATGACCTCCTTCCTGCAGCAACTAACCACTAGTACTGTCTTAAAGGCACAGAACTTTTACTCCATCTCCTATGGGTGACTGGGAACAAAGTATCCCAGAAAAAAGGCTCAAATCTGCCAGGACCAATTTAAATACTTGGGATTCTACATCTCCCAAGACCATCAGAGCCTTGGTACAGAACAAAAGCAAGTTATCTGCTCCATCCCAACCCCAACCATGAGAATACAGATTTGTGAGTTTTTAGGAGCAGGTGGGTTCTGCCAGATTTGGATACTAATTTCTCATTGCTAGCAAAGCCTTTGTATAAAGCCACAAGGGGGGGGGGGCAAAAGGGAGCCCCTAACCTGGGAGTCTGAACAACAAGCTTTCCATGCCATCAAGGGGGCAGTAGTCAGTGCCCCTGCCCTGGAACTTCCAAACATGAAGAAGCCTTTCTTTCTCTATGTGCATGAGAGAAGCAAAATGGTAATTGTTATGCTGACCCAATACCTGAGCTCATGGCATCGGCTGGTGGCTTATCTTTCCAAGCAATTGGACTCATTGACAAAGGGATGGCCTCCCTGCCTGTGAGCCTCACAGCTACAGCCTTGCTAGTATCAGAGACAAAAAAAAAAAAAAAAGCTAACACTGGGAGAAAAAACATCTGTCCAGGTCCCACATTCTGTTGTGACTTTAATGAAATATAAAAGATGGTATTGGTTGACAAATGCCAGGATGGTCAAATACCAGAGTGTGCGTTGTGAAAATCCACAAGTAAAGTTGAAAGCTGTCCAGACTTTAAACCTGGCAACCCTCCTTCCATCGGCTATGGGGGCCCCCAGACCATGACTGTGTTGAGGTGATTCATGAGGTCTTCTCAAGCTGCCCTGACCTCTGTGACCAACCCCTAGTTCAGCCTGACCACAAACTTTTCACAAATGGGAATAGTTTCCTCAAAGAGGAAACAGATACACTGGCTATACAGTAGTGACTTTGGACTCAGTCTTAAGAAGCTCAGACACTGGCTCTGGACACATCAGCACAAAAAGCAGAGCTCGTTGCACTGAAACACACCTTACAACTGGCAACCAAAAGGACTTTTAATATATACACAGACTCTAAATATGCTTTTACCACTCTTCATGTACATGGGAATAATTCTCCTGATTACTTCAGGAGAAAAAGACAAATACCTTCTGGTGATTGTGCACACCTTTTCTGGGTGCGTAGAGGTTCTACCCAACGGAACAAAAAAGGCCCAAAAAGTGGTCTGTGCCTTGTTAAAGGAAATCATTCCCAGGTATAGGATCCCCATCTCCATTAAATCAGACAATGAACCAGCTTTTGTGGCAAAAGCTAAAAGGGACTAAAAATAACCTGAAACCTTCACACAGCATACCAGCCTCAGAGTTCAGGCAAGATTGAGAGGAAAAACCAGACACTAAAAACTCAGATGAGTAAACTCTGTCAGAAGACTCACCTAACTTGGGAACAGATCTTGCCATTAGTTTTACTTAGAATCAGGTGCAGCCCCACCAAACAAACTGGGTTCTTGCCCTAAGAGATTCTCTTTAAAAGGCCACCCCCCACTAGTAAAAGGCCTTAAGAGAGATTTTTTTTTAAATAAAAAAATTTAACCTTGCTCCAACAGATGCACAATTTGGGAGTAGTGCTCAATAACCTACACCACCATGTTTGAGGAAAAACTCCCTATCAGCTTAACCACTGATGTACATTCCTTTAGGCCAGGTGACCAGGTTTGGATAAAGGAGTGGAGTCTCCAGCCTCGCCAGCCTTGGTGGAAGAGACCCTATTCAGTGATCCTGACTACTCCCACAGCAGTCAAGGTGATGAAAATCATCCCATGGATCCATCACACCTGAGTAAAGAAAGCAGCTCCCAAATGGAAGAGACAACTGGACTCAAACAACCCACTCAAAGGTTTCCCTCTGAGGAGGGAAACTTCAGCCTTGCCCTAGTCATTAACCAGAAGCTGACTAGTCAACGCACAGTGGAAGCTTGAGAAATCAGCTAAACAGACCATTAGTGGACTATTGTTTCTCATAGTTAGTGTTCTGTGGGGATTCTTGAGTTCTTCCATCCCTTGCCTATTTCTATTCTTGGTATTGTAACCTTGCTGTGGTCAATAGGAATAACAGTAACTGCCCCAGTGAGATAAAGAGAGATCAAAAGGTCTTCTCTGGCAGTTTTCGTTTTTTTCTCCTGCTAACAGGATGTGGTGTTGTTTTAGGTTGTTTCTATACTGGGCTCCTTTTGCAAACCTGAAACCCTTGTCCTATGAATTGTGCTTATGTACTATTCAGACTAAAAATGCCATTATATGGTAGTAAAAGAGATCACAGACAAAATAAAAAAGATTGCACATGTCCCAGTTCAGACTTAGAAAGGGTGAAATCCTGATGATTTGCTTAGAGGATGGTTCTGTACAAAAGAAGAATTTAAAACAATGTTTAAGGCTGTATTAATTATGGTGTTGGGCTGTCTTATACTCCTATGCTTGCTGTTACCAGTCATGCGGTCCATATCAACCCTGATAAAAGCCATAGTGGAACAAAAAACAGCCACATAATTATATCTATTACAAGGTTACCAAAGAGTAAATCCCATTCCCCCAAAAACAAAGAGATGATGCATTTTGATAAATAAAATTCAAAACATCAAAGGGGAGAATGTTGGGGCCAGCTTGGTTATTTTCCTGGGATTTACTGTGTGTTTTGTATTCACCTTGGTTTCCCCACTGTGAGTCTACAAGCAGCTTTCTGCTAGCTCTGCAACATTGCAGCCACCTGTGAGCCTCCAGCTAGCTCTGCAATGTTTCCTGTAACTGTGACCACATTCTTAGAGAGGTGAGGGGCAAACTCTGTAAGTATTTAACTCAGCTCCTGACACTGATTGGGGCTCAGGGCTTTGAGAAATTATCTCCTCTGGGTCTGCTAGTGTCATATACTCCCTGCTTCCTGTAAAAATGTTCTCAGTGATTTTGTTTCCCTCCTTGTTCCTGCAATACCCACTGGCTTCCACAACCACAACTGCGTACCATGTTTATTGCCTTTGTTTATTGCCTAAGCTGGGCACTTGGACTCTGGGACAAATCTTGAGAATGCCTTAGGGACTCAACTCCCAGCCCACAGTTCCCTGCCTTCTGCTGCAAGATGACATCATCTTTCCAAGGTAATCTAACACTGCTCCCCTCAGCCATCCTTCATAGCCAACTTTCCTTTTCCTAACTGTCCTCTCAAAGGTGCCATCTTGGATTACACATGGATCCTCATACTTCAAGCACATCTGTTTGTTGCCTCATTCAAAGATTCCTAGTCTCCTCTGAGAAACAAATCAAGGACCAATACAGAGGAAACGTAAACAGGAGAAGGTTTATTAGTGCAAAGCAAATATGGGAGGGGCAACAAGCTCAAGAACCACAGCTGTTCTGTAGGTCCCAAGACCTCATGTTTTTACTAGGTTCTGTGAACATGGCATCGATCAGGCTGAGAAAACTGGGTGTGTATCATTGACATCCTGAAACAGGGTTATGCATCATCAATTCTTCCTGAAACCGGGACCCATCTCTACCTGGGACAGTGAATAAGTTAAACATTGCTAGAAAACTGTTAAATACTCTTTAAGTACTTTTGTTAATAAGCTTTTTTTTTTTTTGGCAGTACTAGAGTCTGAACTCGAGGCCTCCACCTTGAAACACTCCACCAGACCTTTTTTGTGATGGGTTTTTTCGAGGTAGGGGCTCATGAACTTTTTGCTCAGGTTGGCTTTACACCATGATCCTCCTAATCTCTGCCTCCTGAGTAGCTAGGATTACAGGTGTGAGCCACTGGCACCCAGGTTGATAAGCCTTTTTGTAAGGACCTTTTTGAAGTTTTTTTTTTCCCTTGAAATGAGCTGAGATGTTGGGGCTTGTGGAAACTTAATTCCCTGATACCTACTAGAATCTTCTTTAGGGCACTGGATGCCTTGAGCACAGGACTGCCAGCCAGGCAGCTGTACTACCCTCATACCAACATCAAAAGCACAACTCTAGCTCTAAAAGGCACTGCCCCAGAAAGAAGCTTTCAACAGCTGGGTGCTGGTGGCTCATGACTGTAATCCTAGCTACTCAGGAGGCAGAGATCAGGAGGATCATGGTTCAAAGCCAGCCTGGGAAAATAGTTCGTGAGACCCTATCTTGAAAAAAAACCTTTCACAAAAAAGGCTGCTGGGGTAGCTCAAGTTGTAGGCTTTTTCCAGACTTCTGCTTAACAGGAAACCAACTACCACTACTGCCACTTCCACCCAATAAAAGTCATGTGATTGGTGCAAACACAATCCTTCACTTGCGTAACAACTGTACCATTCATAGTGTGTACAGTTGTGATTGTACAGCTATCCTTTTCCATCCTCTCTTTTAGCTATAAAAGCAGGCCATTCAATTCACTTTGAGAGTTTATGGGAGATACCCTCATACACACACACACACACACACACACACACACACACACACACACCACACACAGCACTTTCTCTTCAGAGGTTTGCCCACCTTTGCTGCAAAAAAGAAAGCGTGAGAGACGCAGCAGTGGAGGGTGTTGGGAGACTTGCTTTCTTTAGCCCCAAGCAGATGGGAATGGACATGAATTCACGTGCATTTTGCATGGGTGTCCGTCATAGCCCATGCAGTCTATACACTATTAGGTACCAACACATTCAGTGTAATATGGAGCCTCTAGTCAGTCTATGAGGCACTCATTTCCTGGCAAGTTTGGACATCCTGCCTGAGTAGGGACTGGCATGGGAAATGTTCTACGGGATGTGGTCCTCTGCTTCCATAACAGGGGGTGCCATACATATGATATACACTTTATTTTCTCTTGCCTCCTGTCTAGCCTCTGGTCTTATCTCTCATTTTCCCTTGCCTGGGTCAAATGATGTTATGGCCTTATAGCTTACCATAAATTTACCAAGATGACATTGGGTTTTCTGAGTCCTATTGTTGCAGGAATCTCAAGCTAAGATACAGGACACTGAGGCAGTTTAGTGGGAAGCAATGTTTTATTGTCCCAACACAGACTCAGCAGACTTGTGTCCAAAGGCTGAGCCCCAAGAACAAAGGGGTTTCACCTCATATACCCTTGCAAGCAGGTTACAGAAGCAAAAAGCAAAGCTCAACCCACATATGGCTGCATGTGACTTTGTTGGCTATTCATTCCCCCAGTGCTATGTGAACTTCTTCATGTTTCAATTCTTTAAGTTTTATCTCTCTGCTATGCCATCCCTGCCCCCTGCTACATTATTCCCCCCTTTGATGCTTGAACCCACCTAGGATCAAAGAGCATCATCTTGATTTAGGGGTTTGTATTTTCATAGCATTGTTGCGTGGGCAGCTGTTTTCCTCTCTATAGTGGTCTCTATAATAGTCCTGATGGACCACAATACCAAGGGTACCAGGCAGGGTAACATCAAATATGCTCTTAATACAAGACTCATCACCCCACTTTCCATGACAAATATAGCCTGTTTTGTTTTTATTGTTGTTGTTTTTTACTCTGAGACTTTTAATATTGCTTACCAGCAACCTTGTAAACCTGGGGAGTATATGAGCCTATAGAACATCTGACCTCTTGGTGGGTGCATGATACAAAGTATGCCTGTGCAGAGGCCCCAACAATGGCTCTCTTATAACATTTAGCACATGAGGGAAACCTTGCAAGGGCCAACCCAAAAGGTAAGAGTCCAAGTGTGAACAGGAAAGCAGCAGTGCTTCCACCGTGTGTAAACTAGTCAGCTTCCGCAGTGAGCAGAGCAGGGCTGTTGTCCCATTGCAGTGGGGATAGTCAAGATAACAAAAGGGCCCCTCCAGTGGGGTTTTAATGGTTGGACATTTTATTCTTTTATCCAGACAGTATCTTTTGTTTTTTTTTTAATTGAGTAGAATTACCATGGCAACAATATATTATCAGTATATATGTTCAGGAAAATGTGTTGTTTTAAAAAAGTTAAAATCACCATCTTTAAGTATCAAAGAACATGTTTAGAGTCAGTAAAAATAGTCACTGTGTCTCTATTTAAGTAGAAGACCTTATCAAAAAAATATAAGTTTGTGTCTGGAAGGGCTTTAATGTCAGTTAGCCACACATGTATAAGAACCATTTCTTCAATCCTCTCTGCCTTGGTTATTTTTGATGGTCTGGCACAAGTGACTCCATTTGAACTTTGACAGCATTCCCCCACTTGTCTCCAAACTGCTTGTCTCTGAGCAATCTCTTCTGAGGATCTTTTTCCCATCCAAGTACTAACCAGGCCCAACCCTACTTAGCTTCTGAGACCAGATGAGATCAGGTGCATTTAGGGTTGTATTGCCATAGACTGAAGATCTTTTTTGATTGATCATTTTTCCCTTTATCGTGAGGATATGTTTTTCCCTGGATTTTGTTTGTTTATTTAGTTTTAGTTCCACATTGTGGGGGGGAAGTAATGAACAGATGAGGTGGAAGTCAGTTAGACCCTTTTGGCCAAATTTAAGCAACAAAGAGGCTTAGAAGGAGTAGCTCTTAGGCAGTGGGCTTCTAGACAGGGACAATACAAAACAAAATCCAACAAAAGCAAACATCTAAAAAGCTAAACTGGTTGACACTTAAGTACTTATTATAATCATTTTTTATGGACTTGATTGTAAATGCCCCAGAAGGATCAGAACTGTAATGACAAAAATTTAAGAGCCATGGTTAAAATTTCAATGGACAATTTAGCAACTAATAGAACAGTATATCAGTACCATTAATTTTTGTTATCATGTTTATCTAAATTTTGTATTTTAGAAGGCTTGATATACTTAAAAAACATAAATATATTTAGTATACAGGAACCTGCAATAGCATCACAGCTCTATAGAGGTTATATATACATGTTAGTTTAGTTGTTGTTTTTTGAAGTAAAACCTTAGATTTTTTTATCAATTATGGGGGGAACAGTGTCAGTGACCCCACATATCCCAGTCACAGGCACATATGGGATACCGACAGCATTACAATCACCCAAAACAACAGTTGTTTAACCATGAGGTCATCCAGAAAATTTCACATAAACCAACTCTTAAATGAACTTTTATTTAGTTATGACTCAGTTACCTTAATAGTCAAAACCCTGACAAAATCACCACATAACATGGGTAAATATTTATGGGGACTAAGCGTGGAGTTAGGAAACCTAATGGCCAAGAATCAGGGCTCAGATGTTGATAAGGGATCATATCTCAGATTGTTGACATTTACATATGGCTCATGACATACAGCAGGACCCCACCAACCTGTAGTCAATGGAGCCCCCCTAAAATAATGGCCCAATCTGGCCATCCCAGGCCAAAAAGTCCCTCCGCCTGACATGTGGAAGGAGTAGGACAACATCTCCACTCTGTTGACTGCAATAAAAACTGGAGATCTTGACCTCCAGTGTAGTGGTCCTTTTTGAGGTTTTTTTTTAATATCCTAAATGGAAGGTGTATTTTGGCTTTGTTTACTTTTATTTTGCTTAACATAAGTAAATTTGTTTTAACCTTCATATCAGTGCAGCAGCATTCCCTGTGCTCAGCTGCCTCTTGCCTCTCTGTATTTTAACAAACTCTTGTTGTCTTGATAAATTTGTGGATTAACCTGTAGCACCAAAAATTCTTAACCGTTATCTTGACAAAATGAAAACCATTTTAAGACAGCTTTTTTGTAAATGTTATCAAGAACAATATTTTTTAAGATAGTGTTGTTATTATGAGCTTAGAGAAATAAGTTTTAGTTTAACATCAATACTTTAAATTTTGACCTTACAAAACCCTTAATATAACTAGATTTTAGTCAACTCAATCACTCACATAAGCACTTATAAGCTCTATCTTTTTATGACAATTTACTCTGTACCTTTATAACAACTTATCCTCTCTTGTGAGTCTCCCTCTTTGGAACTGAGTTTTTGTTTTCCATCCCTTAACCTTGGTTGTGGCTATTTCCCGGGAAAAGCTCAAACCCCCTAATTCCTGGAGGTGTCTCACACACTCTTGTCTTGCTCTCTAAACCTGAGAGACCTGGTTTCACCCCAGACAGGATTACTTAAAGGTCTCTGGGAGATGATCAGTCTCCACTTCTGCCTCCTGAGGCAGGCCTGAATTTGAATCCGGATTCTTACCAGTCTGAGGAGTGGTGCTCCCTTCCTCTCACTAGTTCCTGCACCTCACAGGGTTCCATTGAGCATCCGAGGCCATCTCCTAGAATCACTGGAAGGATGAATCCCTCCTCCAGATCAAACTGTCCATTGGTGCCTGGCGGGATCTCTTCTCCCCGTGGTCCAGGGATGTACCCAGCAACAAGGGAGGTGACCAATCACCATCTCTACAATCCCAGCAGTGAGCCCCCAAGAAATGTTGCAGGAATCTCAAGCTCAGATAAGGGGCACTGAGGCAGTTTAGCAGGAACCAACATTTTATTGTGCCTACACAGACTCAGCAGACTCATGTCCAAAGGCTGAGCCCCAAGAACAAAGGGGTTTCACCTTATATACCCTTGCAAGCAGGTTACAGAAGCAAAAAGCAAAGTTTAACCCATATATTGTCGCATGTGACTTTATTGGCTATTTCATTCCCCTAATGCTATGTGACCTTCTTCATGTTTCAGTTCTTTAAGTTTTATCTCTCTGCTATGCCATCCCTTCCCCCTGCTACACTATCTCATCCCAAACCCTACAAGAAATGCTTTTACCCTCCTGGTAGTTCTTGACCTCACCAGAGAAAGAAATGGACACAGGAGACATAAGCAGGAGCAGGTTCATTAATGCAAAGTAAAAGCAAGGAACAGTACACCCTTCAGTGGGGAGAGCAGGCAGGCTTTAAATGGAACACAGCATTGAGTGGTCCTAGGACCTTAAACCTTCATTGGGGCCTATGGACATCCATGTGGTTAGCTCTGGAAAACTAGGTTATGTGTCATTAACTGTCAGAGACTGGGTTATATATCACTAATTCCTACCACATAATGGGAATAAATGTTTGTGGCCTTAGATGATCACAATGGGACTTTCATTTTCCAAGGTACTTGGGTTTTCAGGTCATCAAAACACTTCTGTATGTAAGTCATTCCATTAACATTACCAGTGTAAGATATAAGTCTTTATCAATTTCTAAGCTATCATTCTTGGTCATCAGATTTAGCTATGACTCTGAGCTGCCAGGTTTCCTACCTCCCTTCCTCACTCCTATAGCAATATTTCCATACATACATATAAAGTACTTCAATCATTTTCATCCTTCTGTTACCATCTCTTATACCCTTACTCTCAGCCCCCTTTCCCTTTTTAATATAGAAACTAATAACTTTAGAATTCTTTTTGGAATTGTGTTTGTTGTGTTCCAAAGGTATTGGTAACTTGTATTTTCTTTTCATTTGATTCTGGTAATTTTTTTAATCTCTTCATTATCCACTGATCATTCAAAAGCATAGTTTGATCTATATATTTGTATAGTTTCTCTTGCTATTAGTTTTTAATTTCATTCCATTGTAGTCTGGTAAGAATCAAGAAACTATTTCAGTTTTTGTTTTTGTTTAATATTGCTTTAGGCCTAAAACATGGTCTACATTGGTGGAGCTGCTGGGAAGAATGGGTAAACTGCTGCTTTTATCAAGTGGAGTAACTTGTAGGTTCTGTTCCATCCATTTGATCTCTGGAGCAGTCTAAATCTAAAGTTTCATTGTGATGTTTCTTTGTATGATCAATCTACTGATGAGTACAGTATTGAAGTCAGACATTATTATTTTATCTGTTCCTTAATGCCCAATAGTGTTTATTTTAGGAAATTGGGTGCACCAAACTTGGTACATACATATTTACAGTTGCTGTATATTCTAGATGAAAATTTCCTTTTATTAATATATGTGACCCTCATTACCTTTTTTGTATAATTTGTGTATGCATAAAGTCTATTTTATCAGATACAAAAAGCAAACAGGAGTAGTTTTAAATCCTTTTTGTAAAGGAGATGATAACACATTTTCAGTCCATCAGATCACTGTCTTGGTAGACTGTCTTCCAAAACTGAGGCGAAACAGCTCAACAGTCATTTACTTTGTATTACAAATGTCTGCTTAGAATTGGTGAGAATGTTTATCTATCCTTACAAATAGTAATCCACTTAGAACCATAAAATAATACTGCAAGGTCACTACTGTTACTTTATTTAGTTGTTTTGGTTTGGTTTGGTTTGGTTTGGTTTGGGTTTTTTTCTTTTTTTTTGTGGTAGTGGGGATTAAACTCAAGGCCTCCAGCTTGCTAGTTAGGCACTCTGAGTTAAGCCACTCCACCAGCCCTCACTGTTATTATTACTTGTATCATATAGATAAGGAAACTGAGTCCTAAACAGGTTAAATGGCATCACATGCCATGTCCCAATGTAACAAGTGTAAACACTAAGGATGGCAGCATGCTCTCAAATTCAGTGTTCAATTCCTGTGCCAAACTGCCGGGAGCATCTGAAGCCAACAGAATACCCAGTATTTGTAATGTTCAGCAATCCCATGTTGACTACCACATTTGCATCCTCAAGCTGGGTAGTATAGTTTAGTTCTAAAATGTCCTCCAAAGGCCCATGTGTTCATGGCCTATTCTGCATAGTGGTCCTATTGGGAGGTGATGGAATTATGGACCTTAGGTCTTTCTATAATCTTTGGAAAAGATCACTCTCACTACTGTTTGGGATTATGTGACATCTGCTGTGAAAGAAAAGGCATGAATTCATATTATTCAGAGACATGCAGCTTGGCATAAAAAGTGACCACTCCTCATATGACCCCTGACTTCATAAAATACGGAAGCTTCCAGGTCACAAATTAAGATTAGAAAATCCTGGTTTTTTTCATAGGGGGTCTTTGGCAGCCATCCATATTAGACACAACCTGTAGCAGAAACTGCCATCTACCATTATACACGGCCTACTGAGGCACATATGGTTGAGGATCCCAAAATAACTTTCCATCTCCTGGTATACATAGAGCCTAATTATATATAATGTGAATACATACAAGCTAAAAAGACAACCAAGATTAAAGACAGATGCAAAAAAAATAATGCCTTTATTACTGCACAAACCTGAGCAATGTAAGGCAGTTACCACTCAGTGACTTAAAACCACAAATATCAACTACAAGTGTCATGTGAGACCAAAATCTTCCATGAAGAAGCTCAGTCTCCTCACAAACCTCCAGCTGAACCATAACTGAGTTCATTTGACCTAAATGGTATCATAACACAGCAAGAACACTCAGAAAACAGAATAAAGTTGCCCTAACAGTTCAGGCCTCTCAAGATTTCCCTCAGGGAAGGGGACAAAAGACATGCCTGCCCTGCCTGAACAAGGAAGGTGCATGATAGTGGAAGGAAATGGCATCTCTAAGACAGTGTGGCAATGTTTTCACTCTGGCCAAGGTCCCGTAGAGTCCACAATGTGCAGAGCAGCTCTTGCCATCCTCACCCATGTGTAACTCACAAGTCATTTGCAAGCGTGCAATTCAAGTTCAGACCAATGAATCCTAAGACTCTCTAGTATGGATATACTGAACAAAACCACATTCTGTTCTAGTCCAAGGCTTTATTTACCAAACAGGGAATTTCTTCTGCCAAGTAAAGCTGGACTTTGGCCTGAAAGCTTTCCCATATTTTCTGCCATAATTGGGGCTGTCTGTGTGTTGGTACTTTTGATATTAAAGGAGATGCATGTTGTGTGAAATATTTTCATCATTTGTTGCATTCATAAGGCCATTCTTATGTGAGAACCCTTTCATGTGGGCCTAGGAGAGTTCTTTGGCTAAATCCCTTGCCACACCAACCAGAATCACAGGTTTTATCTCCATGTAAAATATATGGTGATGAATAATACTTATTTTAGGTACAAAAACTTTCTTAGCTTCTTCACACTCATAAAGCCTTTCTCCAAAGTGGACTTTCTGGTGGACAGTATTGTCAACACTTTGCCTAAATCATCTTCCACATTCCCTTAAAATCATAAGGTCTTTCTCTTGTGTGTACTCACTAGTATATAGTAAGGGCATGTACTATCTTGGAAGATTTCCTAAATTCTCTGCATTCATAAGGCCTTAATTCAGTGTGGACTCTGTGGTCCTGAGCAAGTGAATATGCATAAAGAAACAATTCCTCTCACTTGCTATGTGTATATAAATATATACCTACACACACACAAACACACACACACGCACACACATTTGTTTTGGTGGTGTAGACTGTCAGGTCTCATCACTAGGAATGATAAGAAGCAACAGAAGATCAAAGCAAGCTGGAAAAAAAAAACTTCTGAAGATCCTGACATTAGAAGTAGCTCCCTAACACAAGAAATTCACAGCTCTTCCCAAATGAAATCCTATCCACATTCCTCTTCCAGGATTTCTCTCAGTGTAAGGCTTCTGGTGCTGGGGAAGGCTTACACATGCTCCAGCCTTATACAAATTCAGAACATTTGCAGTGGGCAGTGCCAACATGTCTTTGCAAACTGAGACACAGATGTCACAAAGACAAGTTTCTGGGTGGACCTGCCTGCCTTTGAAGTATTCAAGTGTGACACCACTTCCAGAGAAACACTACATAGAATCTTCATATCCTCTATTCAATGTCCATAAATGAAATCAGACAAATGATGACGAAATTCATGTAAACTATGGTTGGAGTGGGGCCAAACCCATCAAAGCAAAGGTCCGTAGAATTTGTTATTGGTATTGGGGACCAAAACAAGGGTACTACACATGGTAGGCATGTATTTTACCACTGAACTCCACCTGCAGGAGTATAGGATCAGGATGTGTTCTTTAAGTCATGTCCATGCATAAAAATTTTTCACATTCTCTACACTCATGAGGCCTTTCTCTGGTGTGGGACTCTGTGATGTAGAGTAAGAGCAGATGTTTACTTAAAGGATTTTCCACATTCTCTCTCTATATAAGGCCATTCACAGTGTGTACCATCTGGTGGACAGTAAGTTCACCTCCTCACTTAAAGGACTCCCCACATTCTCTACACTCATAAGGCCTTTTTCACTGTGAATTTTCTTGTGTTCTTTAAGTACATGTCTTTGCATAAGGAATTTCCCACATTCTCCACGCTCATAAGGCTTTTCTCCACTGTGGATTTTCCAGTGTTCAGTAACATTCCATGCATGCTTAAAAGATTTCCCACAATCTCTACACTCATAGGGCCTTTCTTCAGTGTGAACTCTGGTGTACATTAAGGGCATTTATTTGCTTAAAGGATTTCCCACATTCTCTACACTCATAAGGCCTTTCTTCAGTACGGCCTCTCTGGTGTACAGTAAGAGAATTTCTTTGCATAAAGGATTCCCACATTCTCTACACTCATAAGGCCTTTCTCCACTGTGGACTTTCTAGTGCTGACCAAGTGAGTAGTTATAATGGAAGTTTTTCTCACATTTCCTATGCTCATAAAGATTTTTTCCATTATGGACCCTCGGGTTATAAATGGCCACATTTTTATGGCTGGAAATTTTGCTGCAGTTAACCAATAACTGTAATATCTTTTTCCATGGTGAAACGTCTCCTCAAACTCAGCATTACTGGCCTCTCACCAGTAAGAATTACCTGGGGCTGCAGAAAGTCAAAAAAATCTGGTAAACCCTTCCAAAGGTCATTACAATTGAACACAAAAAAATCCACAGCTCTCCTCAAGAGAACTCTTCAAGTTCTCTGCAGTGTAATGCTTCTCGGGAAGGTTTGCACATGCTCGTCATGTACAGCTTCTGCATAAGTGGAGTAGTCAGGTGCACAATGTCTTTCAAGACTGGAGTAGAGATGTCACAGGGGTGACATATGGGTGAATTGACCTGCCTTTAGAGTCATCAAGTGTGGACACCTACTCTGTGTCCACAACCTAAAATCAGAGAAACAATGATGAAATGCACAGACACTGGTGGGATCAGGGACAAGTCATAAGATTATGAAAAGGTCCACAGGATTTTTTTTTTTTTTGGAGGTGTGGGGATCAACACAGTATATGTACATAGTAAGCATGGACTGTATCACTGAAATGAAATCTGGAATGCTGTCCAGATGTAGAAGCAGGGCTTAATTTGCAGAAAGGGTTTCTTCATACAGCTGGGTCTCTAAAAACAGTAAAACCTTACAAACATCACCCGACATAAGACAGGATGAGCTGTAGGACAGGAAAGAATAGCAGGCAACCTTCAGGCACTGCCGCTTCATGGTATTATGTATGAAGTGCCAAGAAATCTCTCAAACTCACCACACAATCTTATTCAATAAAATCTTGCTAGCTGATGATAAGTGCATGCTGTGTAAAAGACTGCCTGAGTTAAGTTCTGGTAAAACAACTCAAAATGCATTTGGGCAATATTTAATGATATGTTCACTACTCAAATCATATTAGGTGTGGATCACTGTTGGAAAACATTGCAGAGGGTACAGCGGATTGCAGCTAGGTCACTAAAGACAAAAGACAGTTTCCTCATCTAATAGGAAAACAGGCCAGATGTCATGACCTCCACCAGATGCCCCTCAATTTCACTGAGCATTTCTGAGGTCACCTTTCCATGTCTATCTGATGTAGCAACCAGAATTTTTCCAGCACCCCACTTGCACAGTTTAGGACAGGTAAACAACCAACTCCTTAGTGAGAACAGCTGAGCTATCAGCAGTGACCCTGGGCAACTCAGCACATAAGAGACCTGGGGAAAGAAAAAACAGTATTACAAAGATGACTGGAAGGGGGTCTGGCAAAATAGCCCATGGGCTACATGGCTTTGGTTCATGACAATCTCTGGTGATTCTCAAATAGCTATAAAATGTCAGGAAGAAGGGGGCAGAACTAAGACATACTGACATAACCAGTCACCCAGACAGGGAAGAGGTTACCAAGGCAAGATGTATTAAGCTGTCTGCCATACATCTTCCTCCCAAATCTGTACATGTACTCATTACAGCACCTGCAGTTAGGGCTGCTCAGGGAAGAGCACATGGCTCAGCTGTACCAACCACAACACACCCATAAAAAAAAAAGTGGGTAAATTAGCACATCTCAACAACTAGCAGTGAAGAGGCAAAGCTGCTTCTGGGAAAAAGAAGATAAGCAAAGACCAGAGTATGGATGAGTGTGATTACCTTACCTATAGAGGTTACTAGTGTAAAGTTCTCCAGCATCACATGGAGGTAAAGGCACCTTTGAGGTTCACTAAGGAACTCCCATTCATCCTGGGAGAAGGATGAATGGCCACATCTTCAAGGTCACACAGGCCTGCCATGGTTAGAACAGAACATCTATGATCAACTTCTCTCCTAGAAGTGATTCCATATTGATCCAACCCATTCTCCTACATCCATCCTCTAGTACCCCATATACCACCCTCACCACCTCAGAGAGGATACCAGATCCCAGTGTTCCTGAGGCACAGTCTGTCCTCTGTGCATATTTGATCATTGTTTCCTCCAACAGCACTAACGCAGGTGATCAGGAGACATAATCTAACTCCTGGGACTGGTATACAGGGCTGTATCCACTCATGTCAGTTTAGTGCACAAATGTCCTCCAGATGGTACAGCTCAGAGATAATCAAGTGTGGACTCACATTCCAGCTTCATGTCACCAACATCAAGTCCACAGGACCAGCATTCCACATGGTCCCTCAAGTGCACATCACATTTTGGAACATAGCTTTCTTACCCACAATCCTCCACCTATTTTCACCTTCTAGACCCATAATATAGATATTTGTCTACCCTTCCTATTCACCTAAGCACAGAGCATCCACAGTGTGGTTAGTTCAAATAGAACACAGTTGTTCCCACTGCCAGGGGCAACAACACTACCCTGGAGGCTATGTTTCCTGTGTTCCTTGCATCAACCTTTGCCACTGAGAACTGTCTGATTCCCACACTCCCATGCCTCATTACTAATCGTGTACTTGAGGTCTCTCACCAGTCACAACATCCTCACCTGCCATCCTTCCTTCCCAACATTGTCCCAGTCACCTTCCTCTACAGACAAGTAGCTCTCAACTTGGACCCTAAACTTAGGCAACCTGAAACTTCTCAGAAGCATCAAGGGTTATAACAACATACTACCAAGCCTAGTATTAAGTAATAAAAGGACTATCCGTTGTTGAAGTGTAGCGGGATTCTTGAACACAGACATAGGACACCAAGGCAATTCAGCAGGAAGCAACATTTTATTGTGCCAGCACAGACTCAGCAGACTCGAGTCCAAAGGCTGAGCCCTGAGAATAAAGGGATCTCACCTTATATATATATATATATACCCTTGCAAGCAGGTTACAGAAGCAAAAAGCAAGGTTTAACCCATATAAGGTTACATAAAATTCTATAGGCTACTTCACCCTAGTGCTATGTGACCTTCTAACCCCAGCACTACATGACCTTCTTCACATTTAGACTTTTTAAGTTTTATTTCTCTGCTATGCTATCCCTTTCCCCCCTGCTACATTATCAGAACACAGGTTTGCCTGCTCTTTTCTGGTCCTCCTCCCTGCTACAGAAGTGCCAAAACACAGCAGTTATTCTAAGCCTCTGATTCTATCTCATGGACCTCATCCTTTGAAAACACTGGTAACTTGCCAGGCCATCTTGTCTACCAGAATGTATCCATGACCTTGTAAGAGGTACTTAAACTTTTTTTACTGCAAAGCACTGACTCCTTACTTGGGCCCATGAATTAACTAAAAATAGAAGCTTGGCATCCTTGCCTTCATTTTGTATCTGTTTTTGCTCTAAGGCATTCTCTTTGCAGTCACTTTGCGATCACCTTGGATTCCAGAAAGGACAGAACTGGTAACATCTTTATGACAAGGGACTGAAACCTCTCACAAAGAATAGCAGAGACATGCAGGACAGACCACCCCTCCAAATGAGGACAATTACCTATAATGATGAAACTGCACCCTGGAACAGGAGTAATCATTTCATGGGAACCAGGTCACTCCCCTCAAGTGATAACATCTTCTTTGGAACCCTCTGGGAACACTTGGACTGAGATAATGGTCAATCAGAACACACCTGTGACTGGGACTTTGTATACATACCTCTGTCCCCTGCCCCAGTTCTTTTGTCTACTTAAGCCAATATTTTATGTTTATACCCTGAAGATGGCTGACGATGAGCTGAGTGCTTACTCTGTCTCTTCCCACAGCATGTCCTGAGCCATGTAATTAACTTCCTTTCTCTGCCTTCACTATGCCTCTTTATTTGGAGTTTAAGGGGTGGCATGACCTGGCATATGGAATCTCAGGAGTTTGGGCCTTGGGTCCAAAACTCCAATTTCAACCTCTTCTCTCATACACTTTTTTGGTGATGAGCTCACCCCAACCCAGGTGCTGTACTTGAAAACCAGATCAGCCTAACCTTTCAAGGCTGGTAAGAACAAAATCACTGCATGATTAGGATTCCCCTTCCTTATTGCAATCCATAGAAATACAGATATACCCCAGGGCAAACACTGGTCATCACATTTTGCATGTCTCCATCAGGAATTTTCTCCAGTTCCACACCTGTGTGGATACTGCCCTCTTCATGTTTCTGTTAATGCTTCTTTGAAACATTCACTCTCTTAAGATGGTAAAAATCCAATCTCTTGATATTGCCACTAAAATTCTTCCTACCACAGACCTTCTCTTCTCATCTGCTAAAAAACTGGAAAACTTAAATTCACCCTTGACATCTACCTTGTCTTTATCCTCCAAATCAGAAAACCTGGTATTAGCCCAATTTCCCATAAGGCCACTTTCTATGGACATGATAATGAAGTTAATCCTATATAAAGAAGAATCGACTTCCCTGTACTTCAATGTCATCATCTGTCTTCCTGGCTCTTTTAACTGGGAGCAGCTTTTGCAGAACTTTGAAAAATCTGATTGGACCATTACCTGTTCGTTCACAATACACCATGGCTTCTGGTGCACTGACAATAAAGGTAAACTGCCACAACTGATGAGCATGTTCCAAACTCCCTCAACAGGACTTTATACACAGTGGTTCCTCTACCTGTAACAGTCTCCAGCACCTCAGAAACTAGAGTTTAAATATGTGCCCTCCCACACAAGGTCCTCCCCATTTGGAACACAGGAAACTAAAATTTGGTGACAGTGGTAGGTACCTCACCAGGCCCTATGCTCAAAGCAGTTATATTGTGGGTCCCTGACTATGTAGCCCAATCCCAAGCAAGGTCCCTCTGTATGGCAACTGCAATCAGACTCTACAAGTGGGCCACTGCACTCTAGTAGTGCTGTGCTGTGCAGACAACCTCTCCTGTGGTTGTGTACAACCTTGTACTCACATCACTTATTTATGTATAAAGTAGTTCTAAAATCTGTTTAGCACACTGACCCCAAAACTGCTAAAATATCTGAAAGTACAGGGACATAAGTCCAACCTAGAACAAGCATACAATCGTGGAAACAACCCTTTTCAGACAGTTTGTTGGTGCAATCACATCACCAGGGACCAACAGCATTCTGGGTACAATATTCTGATCTGCAGTGTCCTTGCCTGAGCATAGCTGGACAGGAATCCAAGGACACTGGAACTGGCATTAGGGCCCTAAAGGATGGGACACTGTTTCTTAAAGAGGCCACAAGCAGATTTCTGGGAAGTTTTGTCTACAGGTGTGGACTGAAAAGTTTTGAGACTCATGCTAAGCAAGACTGGATGCTCAGTGAAAAATATCATTTCAGCTGCTCACTTAGACTACTGATCCAAAAGGACACATCACTTTCACATGCACAGATTCATTCAGATAGTGTGCATACCTATCTGGAAGGCAAATTAACACTATATACCGATCTTCATGCCTTATTGACTGAAGAGCTGGAGCAACACTGGGGCACTCTATATTGTTCTTTAGGAACAGGAAACAGGACTCCAGGCCAAGTAGAGGTCCTGCCCTCCAGGTTGCTCTTGAGGGTGTCACCTTTGGCTACAGTTTCAGGGCTTCAACAGGCCTATAAGAACAAATTCATATGGGTTCCTCTAACAGAAGACAAGGTTGTATGAAGGTGTGTAGAGAGTTAGAAGAGTTCAGACCTGTTCATGATTAACTGGTATCTCACAGCTAAGGATCAGTTGGGAGTTAGAAGACCAATGCTCTGGCTGTGGAAAGGCAGAACTAGCTCTAATGGTAAGTTTAATCTACAACCACTTTCTCTCCCCGGACCCCAAGTTCAATGCCTCTCTCATCCAATCCTTATCTCTCTCATTCCAAATTCTCTACCTTACAGGAGATAATAGACTCCTGTCACACTGATGCTTGCCCTCAACTAATGGTACCAATGCTCGTTGTCTTGTTCCACAGAAGCAAGGAGATAAACAGGCAAACATTATCTAAACTCAGAGCGTGGCATCCAAACTCAGAGGAGCCTCCAAAGGTATTCCACAGGGACCCAGACCACACATCTAATAAAGTCTAATGTTAGGTCACCCTTTCTGCACATCCTCAATGGGGGATCCTGGAGACATCATTCCACAGGACTCCTCCATATTCCTGTAAGTCCTTGTATCACTCTCTCACAACACCCCACATCCCTAGGCACTTCCACCCACTGCCCTCTTCTTAGGAATATCCCTGATCTTCCTACATGTAATTCAGCACCAGGCATCTAGAATACAAAGAAAATGGAAATATCTAAAATAATCCCAGTCCCCACTGCTACAAAAGATCCCATCCTGCCTGACCCTGTCCTTGCTTCAACCTCAGCCACTAAGAACTACCTATCAATCTCAAATATCCTTGGCCCTATTCCACCTCTAGTCCCCTTCATGTCCTCTCACTAGTCACAGACTTTCTCTCTCCAGTAATTCTCATCTGAAACTAGCCTGAGTGGTACTCCTCCTTCAGTTTCCTTATAACCACTGTACCCTAAACACATCCATCTGCCTTACTGAACAGCCCCACATACACTGAGGCTCACCACAAAATTATTGAGTCTGAAGTGCAGCAAAAAAGCAAAGGTCCTGGCTCAGCATCCATCACATTACTCAGTTACACCCAGACATCAACATCCACATCATGTGTGTCATCCATTTGCATCATAACCACCAACCTACCTGATCATTCTCTCCCCACACGTTTCCACGGCCACATCTGCACACCTTGTTTATGGTGCTCATTACCCACATCCAGGGGTCCTAGCTTAACAGTCCAATTCACCTGCCTTTCCTGAGCACTATAAGACTCCGCTGAATCTGGATGCCAGGCTCTGAGTTTAGATGATGTCTGTCTGTGATAAAAAAACTGTCCCTTGCCACCATTCTGCAGCCTGAGCCGCGCTGGTTTCATCCCTTGCAGAACAAAACTCCCGCCACCTTCCTTTCCCTGCCCATAGACCTTGCTTCAGCAGCTGGTCTCATTCCTTGCAGAACAAAGCCCCACTGTCCCTTATCTCCTGCCACCTCTCTTTGTCCGTCCCTAGCCCTTGCTTTCTCCCAAACGCTACGTAAGGCCAGACCCGCCGAGAAAAGCTGCTGCGCCATTTTTTCTTCTCGGCCAGCCAGCCTGCTTATTAAACTTTAGACATGAGATAACTCGTGTGAGCCTCCTTTGTGTGCGGCGTTTTCCTAACAGTCTGTACATCTTGTGCTGCAGAACAACACGGGGATCAGTGCTGCCATCAGTTCGGAACAGGCATTAGGGGTGGGAGAACCACCCACAACACCTTGGTCTTTGCAGTTTAAGAAATCTGGACGCCACGGGCTGGAGGCCTGGCTCAAGTGACCCGCGCATGGCTTGCAAACGCAAAGACCTAAGTCCAAACCTTCAGTGCAAACAAAAAAAAGGGGGGGTGGGGAGCGGGGAGCACTGGTCAGGAGTTGAGCATTTGAGTACAGACAGACGCCTCTCACGACATCCCTCAATGGACACAAAGCATGGAGTATAGAGGCTCAATCAGGAACCCCAAACCGGGTCCTGTCTGGTTTGGCGGAAATACGCGGCACTTACCTGCTCCGGGTCCCTCCGAGTGCATGGCTGTCATCTCCACGGCTGTCCCTCGGGAAAGCTCCGAGCTATGGGAACAAATCAAACACACCACGCCCTAGCTTTTCCACTCGCGTGACACTGATCCTGAGTCAACGTTTCTCCAGTCAGGTAGCTGCATAGCACCAAAATCAGACAAAATCAGCAACACAGAGATGGGTCCGGAAGTCCCACCCCAATTTGATGTTTCAAAGGCGGAAATGGCGCTATTCTGAATACTCATTGGCTCAGCCTCTTCCGTTGTTGACAGAGCTGTCTGGGTAACGTAGTTCCAACGGTTGGGTGAACCGGCGACGGGCTCTGTGGTCCTGCAATATGTGGAACAAAAACCAAGAGGCCCCTGCTGGGACACAGGGAAATGGTGTCCTCACCTTTCACCCACGGGCTTCTGGTCAGTGTGGAGTGACACCTCTTCTTTTTTTAAGAAGGGGTTTCTTGTACGATTCTAACGTTTTCCCACCTTGTAGTCCACTGGGTCCACAGGAGAAGGGCTGCCAGTGAACTGGCAGGAGGCGGGCCGGTTAGCAACCCAGGTCGGTAGCTCCTGAAGATTCCGACCAGGCCTCGATCTGTAGAAGGGATTGAACGCTGAGGGAGCCGCGTGACTCATCTCTGAAGCCCAAGGCTGGGCAGAGCACCCTGCTGGAACCCCGTGTTTTACTTCCTGAGCTGGGCACTTGGCCTATGGGGCAAAGCTGGAGACAACTTTAAGGACTCAACTTTGAGCCCACAGTTCCCGCTTTATGATCCAAGATACCACAATCCTTTCAAGGTAATCCAACACTGTTCCCCCTCCCCATCCTTCATGGTCCTGACTTTCCCCTTCCTCACTGTGCTCTCAGAGGTGCCATCTTGGCACATGGCTCCTTTGAATTTCAAGCCATTCAAAGATCTTTGGTGTACTCAAGAAAAAGAATTCAAGGACTGACATAGAGGAAACAGGAGAAAGTTTATTACTGCAAAAAAAAAAAATAGTACACCTTTCCGATAGGAGGGGCGGCAACCCCTCTGTGGGTCCTAAAACCTCAAGTTCTGTGGACATGGCATTGGTCAGTCTGGTTAAACTGGATTATGTATTGTTGACGTCCTGAAACACAGTGGTAGGTACCCATCTCTACCTGGGACACTGAAGCAGAAGTTAAAGATAGCTAGACCACTGTTAAATTACTTTTGCTGACAAGACTTTTTGTAAGCATCTTTTCCACCCTTGAATTAAGCAGCGATGGTGAAGCTTCTGGAGATTTAACTCCCTGACAGCTAATGGACACTTCTCTAGAGCCCTGGATGCTTTACCAAATGAATGCCAGCCTGGCATCTGAATTGCTTTCATGCCAACATCAAAAACACAACTACAGCTCCAGAAGGCACTGCCCCAGCAAGAAGCCTTTAGCAAATTTCAGCTTAACAAAAAACCAACTGCCAAAACTACCCTACCACACAGGACAGGGATAGGAAAGAACTTCTACCCAACAAAAGACCTGGGATTGGTGCAAACACAATCCTTCATCTGGGTAACAGACTATACCCATTGGTGCATATGCATGGGGACTGCTGTGATTGGTAAAGATACCCTTGTCCTGTCCCCCTTTTAACTATATAAGCAGCTTGCTCAACTCACCTTGAGAACACCTGGATGATATCCTCCTTGCGGGCTCAAACCTCCCCACCCTATCACATCACATTCCAATAAGCACTTTTCCTCCAGTGGACTTGCCCGCCTTTGCTGAGGGAGAGGGAGAGAGGGAAGAAGGGGATTGAGCCTGATGGAGCAGCAGGACTTGGTGTCTGCAGACCAAGGCAGGGTGGAACTCCCTGAAGAAAGCCATGAAGTTCTGCCTTCTGAACTAGCTGTGGGCACTTACCTCTGGGGATACCAGTGGAGATGGCCTGAGGTGTCTTTTTTTTTATCACTTTGTTTTTCTTAAAACGTTTTTATTCATTTATAACAGTGTACAGGAGATTTCATTGTGTCATTTTCGCATGTACATATAATACACCCCAGTTGTTTATAGATGTCTCAATTCCCACACTTTCCTGCCCTCTGATCAGAGATGCCACAGCCCTTCCATGGTGTTCTAATACTGCTGCCCCATTCTTCAGGCATCCAACTTTCCCCTTCCTCACTGTCCCCAGAGGTACCATCTCAGATGACATGTGGCTCCTCAAACTTTAAGCATTTTTCTCTGTTACTGGATTTAGGCACCAGGTCTGGGAGCCAGAAGGTTCTTACTCTTCTTAGAAAAATATTTCAAGGACTGACAGAGTGGAGGCTTATGCTGGAGCAGGTTTATTAAAGCAAAGGCGACTGAAAGCAAGCAAAAGTGTACTTTCCACATGGAAGAGCAAGTAGGCTCAAGAAGAAGCAGCTACATGGATGATCCTAAAAGCTCAAGCTTTTATTGGGGTCTGTGGATAACTGCTGGAAAATTAGATGATACATCATTAACCTCACAAGGCTGAGTTATATGTCACCCACTTCTCCTCAATGTTGGGTGGAAGAGTTATTTGGCTTGGATAGTCAGGCCAGCACTGTTGTTTTCCGTGGGCTGTAGGGGATTAATGTCAGCAAGATCCTGTCATATATTATGAGTAACTCTGTTAATAACTGCCATCCAGGATTTGAGTCACTATCAAAATCCAAACCATCATTCTGATCCATTAGGTTTCCTAACTCCCTGCCTAACTAGGTGTGTATCATTCCCCCACTCCTGAAGGTGACCCTTGTATTCTTAAAAGAGAGGAAGATTTTTCTTCAGGAACTACTTTCTGCTGATTGGGAACATTGTCCCCAACTGAGTCTTCTTTCTCTCCTGTTGTCTATTAGGGTGACAGGTGAGATGGAGGAGGTGGAATAGATTGACATGGTGGCCTGATCTAGAGATCACAGTTGTTAATGATTTTCACCTCTGTGATATTGTCTAAAAGTACTGGTGTATCACTTTGGGTGAAACTTCTGAAACACAACAGTTGGATTTGTTGTGGGTTGCCTTTGTGGTTACTACCCATTGAAAGATGTTCCTCTCTACTTTGGCTGGAAGCAGCAGTAATCTTGTGAGAACTGATCTCCCATTCCTGCTCATTTAGATGTCCTTGTATGTCCTATAGTTGTTTCTCTGAATCAAGGTCCTGAATTATTATCCCATAGGAAAGGGTGGGGTTGTGTAGGTAACCTTGGGGGAGTACTCTGAAGATCCATTGCTGGTCATTCCAGATGAATGTGACCTGTTCCTGGGTCTCAATGCTTAATGGGATACTAAAGAAAGCAGTGGAAAGATCCAAATGGGCATGATAAGATCCCATTTAACAAAAACAATGGCGACTCTCTTAGGAGCCTATGACTGTCCCTGCCAAAGATTTTAGTCCTGGCTTACTAAACAGAAGTCCTCTCCCACGGAGGATAGATGTTCGCCAACATGATAAGCCTAGTCTTTCTCATTTTACTGTCCTAGATCCATATCCACCTATTGATGTCTATTGCCCCCTATGTCTTGGGAGATGGACATCAATTAGGATGTGTTTTACATTGGTGTCCACCATAGTTCATATGGTCTCTACATTAGTAGGGAACAACAGATTCACCATGTAATGTGGAGCCTCTAGTCACAGTGTGCAGCACTCAGTGCACACAGTGCAGGCAAGTTTGCACATCCTGCTACGGTATAGACTGGGTTGTGGGGTTTTCTGCAGCATGAATTCCTCTGCTTCCAGCACAGGGGGTACCATACATATGACACATATCTCATTTTCTCTTGCCTCTTAGCTAACCTCTGGTCTCATCTCTCATCTTTCCCTTGCCTAGGTGAACTGATGTTTTAGCCTTAGAGCTTTCCTTAAACTTGCAAGTGCAAGTCCTCCCTCAACTAATGGTAGCACTGATCACTATGTTGATCCACACCAACAAGGAGATGAACAGACACATATCAACTGAACTCAGAGCCTGGCATCCAAACTCAAAAGAGTCTCATAAAACTGTTACACAGTTATACAAACCAAACCTCCCACACATAGTCAAATGGAGGAGAGGGGCACCCTTTATGTTTATGTTCTTAATGGCCAGACTCTGGGGATAACATTTCACCTGACTTCTCCATATGCTTATCCTTCCCTGAAGTACACAGCCCCACATCCATAGGCACTTCATCCCCCGCTCATTTCATAGGAATCTCCTTGATCTTCCCACATGAAATTCAGCACCCAGAATCTAGAGAGAGCATAGAAAGTGGAAATATCATCCACAAATCTCCAATCCCCTGACAGTCCCCACTGCCACAGTCCCCTCATGCAATTATATTTAAGCAGGAGAGTGCAATTTTGGCCCAATGGGGGAAATGGCTTGTACATTGTTAGATATCCTAAAATCCAGTAACTCCTTCCAGTAATTAGGCATAAGATGCCCAATCATACCAATGGTGGCAAGAGTTTGAAGCCCACGAGTGTATGTGGTTTGTAAGGATAGATTGTATTTTCCCAGAGAGCACTGATAGCATAAGTTGAGCTTGTCTCTCAGGACCATAAAGACCTGTCCATATGGTTTCTCACATCATTTGTTCTGCTTTCTACAGAAGAGATCTACTTGCAGAATAATATTTTAATTTAAATTTCCCATTTTGAGGTCAGATGTCTCCATCTTCCAACTTACATTGGGGCCATGAACTATTAAAAAGAAAAATTATCTTAATTTTCTTTCATCCTTCCCCATTCAATATATTCCTTTTTTTTTTCAGTACTGGGATATAAACTCAGGACCTACATCTTGAGCCACTCCCCAGCCCTTATTTGTGAGGGTTTTTTTGAGAGAGGATCTTAAGAATTATTTGCCTGGGCTGTCTTTGAACCATGATCTTCCTGATCTCTGTCTCCTGAATAGCTAGGATTACAGGCAGAGCCACCAGCACCTGGCAATATATTCCCATTTTTAAAATGCAATCCAAGGGACAGGAATCTGTTTGATAGTGTTACCCATATTATCATGTCTTGGAGCTTGCCTACAAGAGAAAGAGAAAGGGAAAAATTGAAAATAGCTAAGAATTAATACTTCTTGGGTACTCTTTCACAGAGTTCCAGTTTCCTTAGAATGGACAACACTGGCAATGCCAATCCACAGCAAGGACATCACTGGACTCCCCAGAATACCCATTCCTGGCCTATTACTTTATCACTGAGTCATGGAAAGGGCACATTGCCACTTGTCCAAGGGGTGAATCTCCTTCAGGCAATCCTGAAGCTTGCTGCTAAGAGAGCCAGCAGCCCATTACCTATTTAGGATAGAAAATTTTAAAGGTGATAAAAGTTTGAGACATAGGTTTTAGTTTCCATCTTCTGCATATTCATAGCCAGTTTGCAAGCACTACTTCTTAAAGTGGCTGTCTTTTCTTCAGTATATGTTCTTGGTTCCTTTGACAAAAATAAGATGACTGTACCTCTGTGATTTAATTTCTGGGTCTGTTATTCTGTCCCATTAGTTTTTATATCTGTTTTGTGCCAGTATTATGCAGGTTTTGTTACTATGGCTATGTAGTATAATTTGAAGTCCAGTATTGTGATACCTCAAGCATTGCTTTTGTTTTTTTGCTCAGAATTAGGAGTAGTATTTGGAGTCTTTTATGCTTCCATGTAAAATTTAGGATTGATTATTCTGTTTCTGTGAAGAATGACATAGGGACTTTAATGGGCATTGCATTGAATCTGTATATTACTTTAGGTAGTATAGCCATTTTCACAATATTAATTCTCCCAGTGCATGAAAATGGGTAGACTTACATCCATCTTCTGGAGTGTTTTCAATTTCTTTCTTCAAGGTTTTATAGTGAGTTTTTTTCAGCAGTACTGGGGTTTCAACTGAGGGCCTCACTTGAGCCACTTTGCCAGCCCAAGGCTTATAGATATTATTATAGAGGACTTTCACCTGCTTGGTTAAGTTTATACCTATTGCTATTGTGAATGAGATTGTTTTTGTGGTTACTTTCTCAGCATGTTCACAGTTGGAATATAGAAATCTACTATTTTTTTGTATGTTGGTTTTATATCCTGCTACATTGCCTAAAGTGTTTATCATATCTAGGAGTTTTTGGTGAAATCTTTAGGGTCTTTTAAGTATAGGATCATATCTTCTGCAAATATAGATATTTTTATTTCTTCCTTCCTGCCTTGAATCCCTTTTATTTCTTTCTCTTGCTTTATTGCTCTAACTAGGAAGTCCAGGACTTTTGTGGGGAAGAGTTGACATCCTTGTCTCACTTATGACTTCAAAGGTAATTATTTCAATTTTCCCCATTTAGTATGATATTGGCTATAGGTTTATCATATATAGCCTTTATTATGTTGAGGTACATTCATTCTATTCCTAGTTTCTCCAGAGCTTTTATCATAAAAGGATGTTGAAGTTTGTCAAAGGCTATTCTCTGCAATAAATGAGATGATGTTGTGATTTTTGTCCTTTTTCTGTTTATGTGCAGTAATAAATTTATTGATTTACATGTGTTGAACCATCCTTTCATTCCTGGAATGAAACCAACTAGATCATGATGTTTGATAGTTTTAATGTGTTGTTGAGTTCAGCTTGCAAGTATTTGCTTGATAATTTTTGCATCTAACTGAACAAGAATGTTAGTATATAATTCTCTTTTTTTTGTTGTGTCCTTGTCCAGTTTTCAAATGAGTGTAATATTGTTTCACAGAAGTTTGGTAGCATTCCTTCCCTTTCTATTTCATGTAAAAGTTTGAGGAATATTGGTGTTGGTTTTCCTTTAAATGTCTGGCAGAATTCGGCAGTGAACCCACCAGGTCCTGGGCTTTTCTTTGTTGAGAGAATCTTTATTACTGCTTCAATCTCATTACTTGTTATAGATCTGCTTAAATGATTGATAGCCTCTTGGTTCTATTTTTAATAGGTCAAATGCACCTTGAAATTTATCCATTTCTTCTAGACTTTTCAGTTTATTTGAATACAGGTTTTCAAAGTATTCCATAATAATCCTCTTGATTGTATTGGTATTTCCTGTGATATCCCCATTCATGTCTAATTTTTATTAATTTGGGTGTTTTCCCTCCTTCTTCTGGTCAGATTAGCTAAGAGTTTACTTATTTATTTTTTCAAAGATCCAACATTTTGTTTCATTCATACTTTGTATAAATATTTTAGTCTCCATTTCATTAATTTCTCCCCTAATCTTCATTATTTATTTCCATTTGCTGATTTGGGGTTTTACTCGTTTTCATTTTTCTAGGAATCATCTTTCATCATTAGGTTATTCATTTGAGACCTCTAAGTGGGGGGGTTGTTTTGTTTGGTTGGTTTTTTGTGGAAGTTGGACTTGACACAATGGCTATCATCAAGGAAACAAACAACAGTAAATGCTGGTAAGGATGTGTGGGGAAAGTTACGTTTATACCCTGTTGGAAAGAATTAAATTAATCTAGCCACTGTGGAAATCATCACGGAGATTCCACAAAACCTAGAAATAAATCTGCCATATGATCAAGATATTCCACTCCCCAGTGTGTACTAAAACAAATCAAAAGCCAGCATACAGCCAGGTGCTGGTGGTATATGCCTGTAATCCTAGCTACTCAGGAGGCAGAGATCAGGATTGTGGTTCAAAGCCAGCCTGAGGCAAATAATATCTCAAAAAAAAGCGATACAAAACAGGGCTGATGGAGCTACTCAAGTGATAGAGCACCTGGCTAGCAAAGCCTAGCAAGCATGAGGCCCTGAGTTCAAACCCCAGTACCGCCCCCCCAAAAAATCATCATACAAAAGAGATACCTACTCACATATGCTTATCACAGTTGTATTCACAATAGCCCAGTTATGTATGGAATTAGCCTATGTACTCATAAATGGAGGAAGAGAATATATATATACACAAAAGAATTCTCGAGAGAGAGAGAGAGAAAGAGAATTCTTTTGTACCCCCTTAAGTGATGAATTCAAGAGCTGTTCTCATTAACCTCAAATGGATGGATAGCAGTGGATCTGCAGAGTACTCCCCTCAAGGTTACCTACACAGTCCAACTAATTATCAGGGGATGATGGCTTGGTACACTGACTTAGAAAGGTATCTGGAAGATACACAAGTACACAAACAGGGGCAGAGATGAGCAATCAATCCCCACAAAATTATTGCTGCTTCCAGTAACAGTGGAAGGGAATCTCTTCTTGAAATGGACAATGACCAAGTGGAAACAACAGATCCAACTAGTGTGTTTCAAATATTTAACCTACCAATGATTGTATACTAGGGCTTTTTCATTCAGTACTGCAAAATGAACATCATCAGTAACTAAGTCTTCTTGGTCATTCTGGCACATCATTCTATTCCACCCCTCAGTCTCATCCACCACCACTAATAGCAAGAAGAAAAGATGAACTCATAGATAGGGTTGATGTCACTGCTCAGCAGGAAGTAGTTTCTGAAGAAAGAGATCTATGTCCTTTCTCTCTTCTAAGGATAGAAGGTTCCACACTCCTTGTGGGGTCAATTATAGAGGAATTAGGTATGGAGTTAGAGAACCTGATGGCTGAGGATCATAACTTGCATTTTGAATAGGAATCACATCCTGGACTGGTGACAGTCAGATGATTATAACACACAGCTGGGTGTTACTGATCCACATCTCATAGCTCATAGAAACTGACAGCATCCAAATGATGGCCAAAGGCCAAGAACTCCCCATTCCAACATGTGAGAGGAGTTGAAGATGAATAACCTAGTCTCTGAAAGTTAATGACACATAACCCAGCGTTCCAGAATTGATCATATGCTCAGACCCCAACAAAAGCTTGGCCCCAAGTGCAGTTGCTCCTTCTTGAGCTTGCCTGCTCTCTCCAGTGTGGAGCGTTCACTTCTGCTTTGCTTTCACTTTGGTCTGCACTAATAAACCTGCTCCTGCTTAAATCCCCATGTCCCTCCTTGAATTCTTTTTCTGAGAAAACCAAAAATCTTGTGCCTACAAGACAGGAAGCCCAGAGTCCTATAACAGACAGATGCTTAAAGTCTGAGGAGTCGTGTGTGATCTAAGATGACACCTTTGAGAGGGTAGTGAGGAAGGTGAAAGAAAGTTCAGTGCCAGGATGGGAAGGAGGAGTGGTGTTAGACAACCATGAAAGGGATGTGGCATCTAGAACACACCTAGAGGCTTGAAGGGGAGTCCCTAAAGGCTGTTTCGATAGGCGGCCCATGTGTCACATATGGCCAGGTGCCCAAACTATCTCAAAGAGGTAGTGTTTGGTATTCCCAGAGGCCTCCTCCCACTCTTCCCTTAGGACTCCATCCCTCCATCCGACTGTAGCCTACTTCTCATCTCCATAAGCTCCCACCTTGTATGCCAGTCAGCCCCCATTCGAGGCATCTCTGGCAGACTTTGTGAACTTTGAAGGTTACAAGTGGAAAACACAGGAGTGGTCCAAGATTGCCACTAAAGAAGGGAGTCAGAAAAGAGGAAAGAGGGGTCTTCCAGTAACAGGATGACCCAATTCAAACTCCCCTTGTGAAAGTTGGAGAGGCCATATCCTATCGTTCCACTGGGGCCTCTTGGCCTCTGTTTCAGGTAATGCAAGTATGCACCCCGATTCAGCCGTCCGCCATGGAACTGTGGGAACTACATTACCCAGAAAGCTATGCTCGCGACGGAGAGACGCCGAGCCAGTGAGCGTTTGGAACAAGTCATTTCCGTGTTTAATACACTGGCTTGGGGCGGGACTTCCGGCCTCTCAAATTCGGCGATCAATTGCCTGATTTGGGATCAGTGCAGTTATCAGTAGGTGTGGTGCATGGAATCAGGGTCAAGGTGACGCGACTGGGAAGGCGTGGAGTTCCCGAAATTAGGTCCACCCCAGCGCACAGCGGCGGGTCTGAAGGACCGCGGTGACGGCCATGAACGGGCCTCCGCCCCGCCCCCCGAGTACAATGGCGGCTGCTGCGTTGAGAGACTCGGCTCAGGTAAGTGTCCCGAGTCTCTGCTCCCATCCCTTAGAAGTCCCGAGTGCTGGAGCCCTGATTGAGCCTCCCGATTAAGGAACTGTAGCTCATATCTTTATATCCAGGTCATTCGGGAAGGTAGTGAGTGGCGTCCTAAATTCTATTCTGGAGGTGGTGGGAACAGTGAGGGATGTGGGCTAGAGAAGGAGGTGCTGTGACTGGTCCTGTCGGGCTATGTATGGCTGCAGAATGGAAACCAGATTGTGTGGGGGAGGCAGTAGGAAGACCAAGGAAGACGCTACTGCAGTTGTCCAGGTAAGTGTTGATGGTGGAAATGGAAAGTGAGACTGGGATCCTGACTCCATTTTTTAAGTAGGTGTTCCTGCGTTTTAGATCTGTAAGGGCAAGAAAGGAAAGTTGGAGTTGTGTACCTGCAAGGTTTAAGATTTGCAATAGAAGGATGGAATTTCTGTTAACTAGGATGGTAAAGTTCATGATACGGTTAAGTGTCTGGCGATGTCAGAAGTTTTATTTTGGGCTCTCTTAAGAGTTTGAGGTGTCTCAAAGAATAATGAGTGGAGAGCTGAAGCAGGCAGCTGACCATACCGGTGTGAAACTGATGAAGACATACAACCTTTGTGGCAAGTGTCTGCGCTAGGGTGTAGTGATGAGTTGCAGTTAGGAGGAAGAACCCTGGTTAGTGTAGTAAGGCCCAGGAATGAGTTATCATCTGTGTCGTAAGCATGAGAACCCTGGTGTGGGTGATGGTCATCACAAACAAGGTATGCAGATGTAACCAAGGAAGGGTGTGGGGAGAGGACGATCTGGTAGGGTGGTGATCTTGGTAACAGTGGAGGTGTACATGATGTGGATGCTTATGCCAAGTCCTTTGCTTTTAGCTTCATTTCAGACTCGGTGTTTCTCGGAACTTTTAGTAAGGTGGATGGATATGTTTGGGCACAGTGGTCATAAGAAAGTCATAAGGAATGGCCAGAAGAGAAGTACTCAGACTAGTGTCAGAATAAGAATCAGTGAAGAAAGTCTGACTAATGAGGGGACATGAGGACAGCATAGGTGGAATAGGGACAAGGGTGTCTGAGATCCACAGGTGGCTCTTGGTGGAAACAAAGAACAGAGGCAGGCATGGAGGCCTCCAGAACAGAATGAGGCTGTCTGTGGCAATAGGGACTGACAGTGGATTGGAGTTTTGTGCATATATTTCCATTTCCTGTGTTCACTCTGGATGCCTGGCACTGAATTTCATGTAGGAAGATCAGGGAAATTCCTATGAAAGTGGGCAGGGAATGAAGTGCCTATGGATGTGGGGCAGTGTACTACAGGGACTGATAGGCATATAGTGAAATGTCCCCATGGTCCGTCTATTGAAGACATGAAGATAAAGGGTTCCCCTCCCCATTTGACTGAGTGTGGGAGGTATGACCTGGGTAACTGTGGAACGGTTCTGTGAGACCTCTCTGAGTTTGGATGCCAGGCTCCAAGTTCTGTTGATGTGTGTCTATTTATCTTCTTGTTGGTGTGGAACACCACCATTAGTTGTTGGGGGGTATCAGTGCTACCATTAGTTGAGGGGGGTATCAGTGGCATTAGGTCCTGTTATCTCCTGTGGAGTAGAGAGATGGGAATGACAGAGTGCAGGGGATGGATGAGTGACCTTGTGAAAACAGGGTCCTTAGAGAAAAGGTGATGGTAGAGCGAATGTCCTCATCATGGCAGGGCTGTGTGACCTTAAAGGACCTGGTCATTTACATTTTCCAGGAAGAGTTAGTGCTTCTTGATGAGGTTTACAGGCTGTTGTTCCTCAGTGAAGAACTGTGCACTTGTAACCTTTTTGGTAAGGCCCTTCCACCATATTGTCTTGAGCTTGCCTCTGTTCTCTTTTCCCCCTAGCACCAGCTCTGCCTTCACAGAGATGGAGTTTAGGCTTGCAGTTTCCCCACCAATCCAAAACTCTGAGATGGCTGTTACTCATGTGCAGCCATGAACTTAGCTCTTACTTAACAAAGCCTTCCTGACAACTTTGTTTCCTTGTGGAGGAAACTCGGTGTGAGGGTGAAGTTGCTTATATGAACCCATCCCTGTAGAACTGCTGAAACCCTGAAACTGTTTCTAAATGTGACAGCCTGGAGTATTCTCTGTTGTCCTGAAAGAACTCACTGGGATGTTGGTGTGGCTCAAGTGTAGAGCACCTATCTAGCAAGCACAAAGCCCTGAGTTCAAACTCCAGTACTGAAGAAGAAAGAATAGGAACCTAAAGAATCCACTGATAAGTCCCCGTGTGATTCCATCTCTTCAGTCAAGAGCACATAAAGAACAATAGATAATGTTCATTTGCCTTCCAAGTAGGAGACATGCACACCGTGTCTGAATCAAACTATGCATGGCATGTCCATTTGTATTCCTAGACTTTGGGAGCAGCTGAAATAAAATCTTCTGCTTCCTGGTATATCTGATCTTCCTGAGTGTGAATGATATGTCTGTAAACACGTGAGTGCCCAGCTGCAAACAAAACTTCCCAGATATCTGCTTGTGTCCCCATTAATAAGCACAAACTCTGACTCATTTTAGGCTCTGATACCATTTCCCATGCCCCCCAATTCCTGTCTAAGCACGCTCAGGCAAGGACAGTGCAGACCGGAGCTGTGGTACTCAGAATGCTGTTGGCCTTATGTTGAAGTAGCTGTACCAATGGGCTTTCAGAACAGGGTTGTTTCTGTGACTGTATGGTTTATTCTAGGTGGAACATATGATGTGGATGTAGTGTTTGGCATTTTAGCAATTTTGGGATCATTCCACTTAGCAGATTCTTTTAGCCATTTTTGTCTGCTGAGAAGTGATGAGAGCATGAGGTCCCCCAGAAGTTGTCCCCATAACACAACAGTTGTAGAGTTCCAACCTGGTACCTGCCTGCATCTAAAGGTAGCAGCCATGCTAATGGACCTTGCTTGGGAGAGGACCATGTTCCATAGCCCATAACATCACTGCAAACAACTAAAAGGCCTGATGAGGGGCCTGCTCATATTACTAAATTTTAGGTCCCTTTGTTCTGAAGACATCAGATGTGAGGATTTCAATTTAAACCCAAGTTTTATGAGTTGCAGGAGAGTGTTACCGGTGGAGAGGGATGTGCTGTGTCTAAAGTCTTGGTGAGTGAGTTTGGAATATGCTTACTAGGTAAGGCATTTTACCTTTATTCACAGGGTGCCAGGAGCCATGGAGTGTTGTGAACAGAAAACATAACTGGTGTGTGTTAGGCTTTTCAAAATTTCCCAAGAGCTGCTCACAGTTAGAACAGTTGGGAAGGCAGATGATGGCTTTGAGGCACAGGGAAGTTGAGTCCTGTGCAATGTCACACAACAGGTAAGTTATCATTCAGGAGTAAGGCTCAGATAATTCCATCATCCATGCCTCCTGGCACCAAGGTGGACTAAGCCAGTGGAGTCCCTTTTGGTCATCTGCCTGTCATTCCTCACAGACCTTCTTGACTGTAGAAGTGTTTGTGACTTTTAAAATATGGTGGACACTAAATGGAATGTTCTAGGCCCACAATCTAACTGTATCTGGATTATGTTCCTGTTCTCTTCTGTCACTCTTCTAGTCCCTAAGCCTGGGGACTATGAAAAAACCCAGAGCCCAAGGTTGTGAGTCCACATTAAAGATTGTATGGAGTGGCTCACATTGCTTGCAACCAGTGGAATGAGGGGTGAAAGGTTACTCCAAGCATAGATGTCAGAATGTACAAATGCAAGGTGAGGGTGAACTGTTTCCAAGGATCACAGATTTTTTTTTCCTATTTGAGCTGAGAATTTAAGGTATGACCATTTGGCCTTAATGGCTCTGTATGAAGTTAAGAGTTTATTGTGGAGATGATGGGAGCAGTGGGAGGTTGGGACAGAGGAGGAAGGATATGTGACCCAGGTCTTAGCAGGTTCCCTGTGACTGTAACAAAGATTATAGACTGTGGAGTGCGAATTAGATTACAGAAAGAAAGGGAGGAGCCTGCTAGGTTATTCCAGTTAATGATTGATGGCACCTTAAGCAGTGCAGTTTCTAAAGAATTGGGAATTGGGGATGGATCCTAGGTGACAGAGGATAAAATTACAACTATTTCATTTAAAGTTCTTAATTGACTTTAAGTACTACAATCCAGCAACACTTTATTCCATAAAATAGAAGTATTTCCATAGACTGAGTTGAAGAATTTGGTTTTATAGATAAAGACTAAGAAAGCAGACAGAAAAACAACAACAACAAAAAAAATAGATTGGTCATTTCAAAGTCACTTTCATTGTAAGGTGAGAAGGAAAACAAAATAGGACAGTAACTGATTAATTAACATTAGGTTGTTTTAGATTACCTCTTGGTGTAAGGATTGACCTCATTATTGTGTCAGGAGAAACTGGCCTCTTTGAGAAATTTGGCAAGATTTTCTTATTTTTGAGTGTAAAAGAGAAAGGTGGGTTTAAGAGTGACTCCAAGTTTTCTGCGTATTAGTAGTTGGGTTTAGAAGCTCTATCCACCTCAGATAGTAGTAGGAGCAATTTTCAGTGGGGTTATCAAGAGCTTGAATTTTCACCATGGTAAGGCGTGAATGTTTCCAAGAAGCATTAGTGGAAATGTGAAGAGGGCAGCTGGCCAAACAAGTTTGAAACTCTGGACAAGAGTTCCTGTAGAAGACATGTAAAAGTTGGTGGCCAGTGTTTGCCCTGGGTCATATCTGCTTCTGTGGATCATAGTAGGAAAGGGGAATCCTAATCTTGGGATGATCATGCTCTTAGCTGCCTTTAAAGAGGAGGGTGGTGATGTAGGTTCAAGTAGGGCACCTGGGTCAGGTTGGAACCTATCACAAAACAGGCATGTGAGAGAAATGGCTATGGGTATATTGAAGGAGACAGAAGCACTGGCGGTTCCCAGTGCTTCCAAAGGATGAGGACCATGAGATGGAATCAGAGGCTTAGAATAACTGCTGCAAGATAGCACTGCAACCACAGATTCACCAGTTTTATGATGATCCTTGATGTGTCTCAGAAGTTTCAGGTTGCATACATTTAGTGACACAAGTTGTCAACTGGGAGAAGTGTTTTCCTGTGGTGGAAGGCTACTGTGACAAGGCTTGGATGAAGGTTAGAAGGTAAGGATGTTTGTGTCTGGTGAAAGGCATAAAGTGCACCAGTGTTGGTGAAGGCCATTACAATCTGGAAAGAAAATGAGGCAACATGGCCTTTAGAGTAGTACATGGGGTGACTGTGGCAGTGGTAAATACTGTGTCATGTTTGTGCCAAGCACAGTGTGGATTCTGTGTGCTGAGGAGAGTAGGGAGGGCAGAGAGGTATTAATATTATAGGGCAGGAGGCTGGAAATAGCTGGGGGAGTATGCATGAGAGTGGTATGGTCCAAAACCAAATGTGTACCTACAGGGAGCATTTGAAATGCTGGTCCTGTGAATGAGCTGTTGGTAACATGAAGCTGAAAGGTGAGCCCACATTTGGAGATACCTAAGTGCATCATCTGGGGACCCCTGGGCAATTAAGTCTAACAAGAATGCCTGGTCCAGAAGTTAGATGGTGTCTCCCTGCTCACCTGCCTGTTAGTATTGCCTACTATGTGCAAGATCCTGAAACGCTGATCAAATATTCATCAAGGACATTAGTGGCACTGGGGCCTGGCATCTTCTGTTGCTGAGGATGGCACATAGGATAAACAGAGGATGGAGGTAGGGGAATGGGTTGGATCAACCTGGAATCAATTCTACGGGAGAAGCTGATCATAAATTTTCTTTTTTAACCATGACAGGCCTGTGTGACATTTGATGATGTGTTCATTAACTTCTCCCAGGAGGAGTGGGAGTTCCTTAATGCACCTCAGAGGTACCTGTACCTCAATGTGATGCTGGAGAACTTTGCGCTTATAACCTCCATAGGTAAGATCATCACACTCAACAGTGTCCTGGTTTCTTTTCATGTTTTTCCCCCCAGGGACTGCTCTGCCTCTTCCACTGCTATTCCTTGGGCTTTGCTAACTTCTTCACCTTTTGGCATGTGTGCTGTATCGTTGTTGAGCTGTGCATTGCCCTGAGCAGTTCTAATAGCTGCTGCTCTAATGAATGCAAGCAGGGATTTGGGAGGAAGATGTCTGGCCATGAGTTTAATAGTTCTCCTCTGGCTTGCTTTCAGCTTGACTGAGTGATTTTCTAGATCCACAACACCTTTTGCCAGTTTCCTGTTTCTTTATTCTCACTGACATTTTCTCACAGCTGTCTGTTTCAGGAACACCAGGCATGGTCAGGATCTATAGCCACAGAACCATGGGCTATTCTTGACAGACCATCCTTTCAGTCTTTTGTAATACTGTTCTTCTTTCCTCTGATCTCTGTGTGCTGAGTTGCTTAAGGGCACTGCTGAAAGCTCATTTGCCCTGTCTTTCTTTAAGGACTTAGTTTGTGTACCTCCCCTATATTGTGCAGATGGGATGTAAGAAAAGTCCTGGTTGTTTCGTAGGATGACCATGGCAAGATGATCTCAGAAATGCCTGGTCCAACAATTAATGGGCACCTGGAGGAGGTCATGATATCTGCACTGTTTTTCCATCAGATCAGGAAACTGTCCTGTATCCTCTGTGTTTATAGTATAGGTGCCACTGGACCCACCCCATTTCTGCCTTGTATCCCCATACTTGACACTTTCTAACTTGTTATGTGGCTGGTCTCCATACATCACTAGCTTCAATCCACTGTGCTCTCTGCATTGTTCTCCAATGCTGACCAATACCTACTGTTTTGAGAGGTATATATATTCTTAAATATTTCAAAATGCAGTTCAAGTTGTTGTCCCCAACCTTGGCTCAGGCACTTGTCACCAGTTGGCAGGTTTTTGCAGAATAAGATTGTGTGGTGAATTTGGGAGATTTCATGGATAATAGTACCATGAAGTAGCAGGGCCTGATGGCTGTGTGCCACTCCTCCCTGTCTACCAGCCCATCTTCCTGTCCTATGTCTGGTGATTTTGCAATATTCTACTATCTTTAGAGGCCCAGTTGGGTAAAGCCACCCTTTCTGTAAATTGAACCCTGCTTCCACATCCTGAAAACAATCCTGTGGTGCTGGGGGTTTAGTTCAGTGTACAGTGCATACCTACCATGTGCAAGTTCCTAGGATTGATCTCCCAGTGCCACCAAAAAAATAAAATCCTTTGAACCCCCTTCCACCATGATCTGCATTCATTTCATCATCATTTCTCTGATTTCAGGTTGTGAATATAGAGTAGATGATAAGGAGGCCTCTGTGCACAGTATTTCTCTGGAAGGGATATCACACTTGATGACTCCAGAGGCAGGTCAGTCTGCCGAGAAGACTCACCCCTGGGACTTTCGTGCCCCAGTGTTGAAAGAAGTTTTATACCTGGAAGCTCCACCTGTGCAGAAGCTGTACATGCCTGGAGCATGTGAAACCTTTTTGAAGCACCAGAAGCATCCCAGTACAGAGAATCCCTTGCATTGGGCCATTCCTTCACTTGGGAATAGCTCTGAATTTCTTATGCCAGGAAAATGGTATGATTGTAATGACCTTTGCAAGGATTTCCCAGCTTTTTTTGACTTTCCACAGCCCCTGGTCATTCCTAATGGTGAAAGGCCAAACATCTCTGAGTTTGAGGAGGCATTTCACCATGGAAACAGTTATTACAAGTTGGTTCAATGGAATGAAGCTTCCCGCCATAACACATCTTTTCATAACCTAAGTGGCTATACTGGAAAAAGTATTTATCAGCATAGCAAATATGAGAATGTGTTCCAAGGTGACTACTCACTTGCTGAGCACCAGAGAGTGCACACTGTAGGAATGACTTATGAGTGTAGAGAATGTGGCAAATCCTTTAGGCAAGGAAATTCCCTTATTGTACACCAGAGAGTCCACAGTGGTGAAAGGCCTTATGAGTGTAGAGAATGTGGAAAATCATTTAAGGAACTACGTGCCCTTACTGAACACCAGAGAGTCCACACTGGAGAAAGGCCTTATGAGTGTACAGAATGTGGGAAGTCTTTTAAGCATGGAGGTTCCCTTACCATACACCAGAGAATCCACACTGGAGAAAGGCCTTATGTGTGTAGAGAATGTGGCAAATCTTTTAATCGAGGACAGGCCCTTACTATACATCACAGAGTTCACACTGAAGAAAGGCCTTATGAGTGCAGAGATTGTGGGAAATCCTTTAAGCGAGGAGGTGACCTCACTGTACACCGTAGAGTCCACACTGGAGAAAGACCTTATGAGTGCAGAGTATGTGGGAAATCATTTAAGCAAGGAAATTCCCTTATCGTACACTGGAGAATTCATAGTGGTGAAAGGCCTTATGAGTGTGGAGATTGTGGGAAATCCTTTAGGGAACTCCGTGCCCTTACTGTACACCAGAGAGTACACACTGGTGAAAGCCCTTATGAATGTAGAGAATGTGGCAAATCCTTTAAGCGAGGAGGTGACCTAACTGTACACCAGAGAGTCCACACTGGAGAAAGACCTTTTCAGTGTAGAGAATGTGGGAAATCCTTTAAGCAAAGACAGGCCCTGACTGCACACCGGAGAGGTCACACTGGTGAAAGGCCTTATGAGTGTAGAGAATGTGGCAAATCATTTAAGCAAGGACATTCCCTTACTGTACACCAAAGAATTCACACTGGAGAAAGGCTTTATAAGTATAGAGAATGTGAGGAAATCTTTGGGCATGAAAGCAGTATTATTCACCAGAAGTTTCACAGTGAGGAAAAGCCCTTCAGTGTGGCAAGTGCTTTGGCTGAAGAACTCCCTCATTATACATGAAAGATTTCATACTGGATAAAAGCCATATGTGTGTGGCAAATGTGGGGAATCTTTCCACAACATTCATCTTCAACACCAAAAGTACCACACCATAGACAGTCCCATTATGATAGCAAGTGTGGGAAAGCTTTCAACCCATAGTCCAGCCTTATTTAGCAGCAGAAAGTCCCTGATTAGGAATAGCCTTAGATATGAATGGAATGTGCTTTTTCAGTATATCTATACTTGAGAGCCTTTGGGATGCTTCTATCTGAACTTGAACTGCACATTTGCACTTGTCCACTGGTGAGACTCCCCATGAGTTTACACATGGGTAGAGTTTTACTCGAGCCGCTCTGCACATTCTAGATTTTGTAAGGCCCTTGGCAGAGTGAAATCATTGCTGCACTATCTTCTATATGCCATCTCCTGCCACCTTGCACAGTGGACAAAAGCTACCCTGACATGGTAGGGCAAGGCACATGTGTCTCTTCTATCTCCTTTCCTGAGGGAAATCTTGAGTAGCCTTAACCATTAGGACAACTTTATTCTGTTTGCTGAGTGATCTTCCATATTAGGATACCATTATGCCAAATGAACTCAATGCTGGTTCAGCTGGAGGCTTGCAAGGAAGGCTTAGCTTCTTCATGGAAGTTGTTTGTCTCACATGACCCTTGTAGTTGATGTTTCTAGCCTGGATGTCACTAGCTGGTAACTCTCTCAAATTGCTCTGGTTTGTACACTAATAAAGATATTGTTGCATTCACCTTTAATCTCAGTTGTTCTTATAACTCTATTGGGTTGCATTATATATAGTTAGGCTCAGTTTGTGTGAGGAAATTGACAGTCTTTATGGGGACCCCCAGTGATATTTGCCTCAGCAGGGAGAGTATAAATGCAGAGAGTGGTTTGTCTTGCAGTTTTTGCCTAATGTGGATTGCAGCCCAAGACCTCCACTGAAAGAACACAGGACTTTTTCTTCCCAATTTGTAACCTGAGACCAGAGGTCACCTGAGGAGTGGTCAGTTTATATGCCAAGCTGCATAGCATGAATTTGCGCCTCCTACTGTTTTTTTTTTTCAGATGTCACAGAATCACAAGCACAGTTGAGAGAGATCATTTCCCCAGTTATAGAAAGAGCCTTGTGTCCTAAAGTCCATAATTTCATCACCTCCCAGTAGGACCACTCTGCAGAACAAGCACATGGACCTTAGGACATTTTATATAAAAACCGTAGCACCATTTTAAATTAGCACTCTAAAGAATTAAAGAACGGTGCTTGAAGTTAAAAAGAAAAAAAAAAAAAAAACCATAGCACCTAGCCTGAGGATGCAGATACTGGAGTCAACATGGGATTGTTGAACCTGGTTGAACCCTACAAACACTGATTCTGGTCATCCTATTAGCATCAAATGTTCCATAGCACTGTGACACAAGAATTGAACACTGGTATTTGAGAGCATGCACGCCACCCTTAAGAGTTTACCTGCATTGCAGCTGCACATGGCAACTGTAGGATCCAGTTTTCTCATCTCTGTGATAAATAGGAACAATAATGACATCAAACTTATTTTATGGTTCTAAATGGAGTAATACCCCTAAAAAGGCAAGAAAAAAAATGGTATGAAAAGCTCTGAACACTTTTTTGTGTGTGTGATACTGGGGTTTGAACTCAGGGCTTCACACTTACTAGGCAGGTACTTTACCACTTGAGCCACTCCATCAGCCCCTAAGCACATTTTTATCTTTTATTTATTTATTTATTTATTTATTTGGTGAAACTGACCATCAATGGCCAAGAACACCTCTGTTTGATATATGGGAGGAGTTTATGACACATAACTTTAGTCTCTGAAATTTAATGGCAAATAACCCAGTTTTCCAAGTCTGACCATATCATCAGGCCCCAATAAAAGCTTGAGCTCTTCAGATCCCAAATGCAGCTGATCCTTCTTGCCACTGCCTGCTCTCCAGTCTGGAGAGTACACATTTGCTTTGCTTTCACTTTTCTTTGCACTAATAAACCTGTTCCTACTAAAGTCTCCTCTGTGTCCCTCCTTGAATTCTTTCTTTTAGGCCTCTAATAACCATCTGACCCAAAGTCTCATTGCCCAGAATCCAGGAACAGAGAGAGAAAGAGACATACTTGAAGTTTGAGGAGACATGTGTGACCTGAGATGGCACCTTTGAGTGAGGAAGGGTAAATAAAATAAGGTGCCATGAAGGAGGGGTGATCTGTGTTCATACAGTGGAAGGATAGTGGCATCTGGAAGTCAAGGGCAGGGAAGTTTGGGAATTAAGACACCTAGGGGCCGGGAGAGGAGTCCCTACAGATTCTTTCTGTTGGTGGCCACAGAGGCCAAGTGCCCACGGTAACTCAGAAGGTGGGGCACGGGATTCCCAAAGAGGACTCCATCCTTCCTTGTGCAACAGAATCCTGTACCACTGCTCCAGCCGAGTTCAATTCCTCCTTCCTACTGAAGTCTGGTTCCTCCTTCCATGAACTACCACCGTGGGTGCTGACCAGCCTACCCCCCACAGAGGCGTCCTTGGCAGCGCTTTTTTTTGTGTGTACCCAGTTGGCTTCAAAGTAAGAAAATGCTGAAATGGTCAAAGATTACAATTAAAGAGGAATTCATAAAAGAAGAGGAAAAAGGAAAGACGGGTTTCCCGCGTTCCAGTGAGGCATCCCAAAATTACCTGTAAAAGGTGGTAGGTTATTTCCTGGTACACTACTGGGCCTCTTGCCTTTTGTTCCAGGTGATGCAAGGTACCATGGAACTGTGGTAACTACGTTACCCAGAAAGCTCTGTTCTCAAACGGAAGGACGCCGAGCCAATAAACGTTAGGAACAGAATTATTTCCGGGCTTGCATATCAGGGAGGGCGGGACTTCTGGCTTCGCCTGTCTGTGCTCGTATTTTCCGATCTGCCTCAGTGCATTTTCTGCACTTGAGGAACGTGGAATCCGGATGGAGGCGATGTGAGTGGAAGGGAGGGGCGTCGCAGGGATTGGGTCCACACAACGCACCCCGACTGGTCCGAGGGATTGAGTGGGGGTGACAGCCATGCGCGAGTCTCCGCTCCGCCCGCTGATTGCAGTGTCCTCCGCGCTGAGCGACCCGGCTCAGGTAAGTGTCAGGTGTTCCTTCCTCCCAGCCCTTACCTCCCCTGAGTACTAGAGCCCAATTTGGAGCCCCCGATTAAGACATTATAGTTCGTGTCACTGGGGAGGACGCGCGTGAGGAGTTAATTTCCTAATTAACCTTATTCTACGATGAGGTTCGGGGGAGTGTTAAAGGCAGAGGGCCGGTTTTGCGAGGTCTTGGCGGGGCCGTTGAGCCAGGTGCACTTGCTTTCCAATGGAAGAGTCAGGAGTTTTATCTTCTTTTTTAGAGACCTGTAAACCGTGGAGGATTCTGAAAAGAAGAGGCAGATGGTCTGAGTTAGGCTTTTTCAGAGTTTCACAGAAGCTGCTCAGAGTTAGCATAGGGAGGTTTTAGTCCCTGTACAAGTTCCCACAGGTAAATCAGTACCAAGCATGAGGCTCAGAGTAAATATACTCATGCCCAGTCACCTGGATCCTAGATTGGACAGGGGAACAGGTAAGCCTGAGCCCATGGAGCCTACCATGGCTGAGAAACCAGTTTTAGGTGCCAGGCCCAGCTCTCCGCTTCCACATGCCAAGTCCAACCACTCACACCAACAAGCCAAAATAATCAGTAAATAATGGTGAAGGGCAGAGAAAGGAGGCTTATTTTAGGTTAGGGAAGCACATCAGCCCATCTCCAGGGTACAGATATGAGCTTTTGGTTTAAACAGAAAAAGAATTACAGCAGTAGATGAGAGGTATTCGTAAACAGTCACAGGTGTGACTGTATTAGTCATTACTTCAGTCCTGGTTTTGGATGGGGTTCAGAAAAAGAAGCTGGGAAAAATTGTTATCCCTGTCATTCCTTCAGGGAAAAGCAAGCCATAGTTGCACAACATGTGGAGCAGGTGATGTGTCCTGAGAAGGCTCTGTTGTTCTCTTCCTTGGGGACAGTTTCATCCAAACCTCTTGTAAACATGTTACCAATTAGTCCAGTCATTCTAGGATTCTCAGGTGGCTGCAAGGTGAATGGTACAGAGCAAAGACAAAAAATGAAGACAGAGATGTCAAGCTTTTCTCCTGCTTTTAGTTAATTGGTGGGCTCAAGTAAGGAGTCAGTGATTTTCAGCAAAAGCAGTTTAAGGACTTGTTACAGTTGTCTTCCTCTGATGACTTCACTCTTTCCTCAGATTCCCATGACTACAGAAGTACTGATAGATCCTTCCCAGGTGAGTGGAAGATGTTCCTGGTGCTCAGTGGAAGTGACCACACCTTTGACCTCCATGAGTATGTTCTAGGACTTTTCTCCTTCTGCTCTTCCACTTCTTGAGCTTAAGGACTCTAAAAAAATTCAAAGTCAGCAGTCAAGACTTGGACCTACATGGACTGTTTTATACTGTTTGGAATCCACAGAATGAGGTATGATAGGTCATCCCAGGAATAGGAACTAGAATAAGTCAGTGTATGGAAGTAAGAATGAGCCTAATTAGAGAATGGAGTTTGCCTTTCTTTTTTCTTTTCTTTCCTTTTGTTTTCCTTTCTACTAACATTTTTATTACCAGAGGGGTTTCATTGTGACATTTCCATATATGCTTACAATGTACCTTGATTAGATTGACCTACTCCTTCATTCTCCCTCATCTCTCCTCCCCCTTTCTTAAAATAATTTCAAAAGGTTTTATTGGTCTACTTTCTTATAAATATATAAAGCACATCAGTGATACACTTTTTCACTCTCTCTGTTCATTCTCCCCTCTCCCAAAAGTACCTACCCTCTGCCTTTTTTTTCTTATGGGAACTGAGAGTACAGGTGAATACTCAGAAATGTACTGTCTCTTCCAAATGTTGGTGTCTGTTCTGGAGGTGGTGGAAACAGTGAGGAGAATGAATTAGAGGGGGAGATGCTGTGACCCTGACCTCATGAGGCTCCATACTGATGTAGCATGGAAACCAGATTGTGTAGGGAGGCAGTAGGAAGACCAAGGAAGAAGCTACTGCAGTTGTCCAGGTGAGTGTTGATGGTGGCTGTACTGGAGTAGTGGCCTTGGAAGCAGGAAGTGTGGTTGGGATTCTGAGTCAGTTTTTTAAATAGGTCTTCCTGCCTTTTAGATTTTTAAGGGTGAGAAAGCAAAGTTGGAGTCATGTACATGCAAGGTTTTTGGACTTGGCAATGGAAAAATGGAAGTTCTATTATCTGGGATGATAAAGTTCATAGTAGGGTTATTGGAAATGTCAGAAGTTTTGTTTTTTTGCCATCTTAACAGTTTGAAGTGTCTCAGAATAATTAGTGGAGACATCAAGCAGGCAGCTAACCACAGAAGCATGAAACTGAGAGGGGTTTAAAAGATTTGGACATTCAACCTTTGTGGCAAGTGTCTGCACTGTGGTATAGCTGTGAATTGCAGTTAGGAGGAAGAATCCTGATTAGTCTAGTAAAGCCCAGGAATGGGTAATCAGTTATGACTTAAGCGTGAGCACCTTGATGTGGGTGGTGGGCATCACAAACAAGGTGTGCAGATGTAACCAAGGAAGGGTGTAGGGAGAGGAAGATCTGGTAGGTTGGTGGTCATCATGCCACTGGATGGTGTACATGATGTGGATGCTGATGTCTGGGTGTAACTGAGCAATGTGAGCCTGACACCAAGACCTTTGCTTTTAGTTTCACTTCAAACTCAGTGTATCTGGGGCCTTTCAGTAAGGTGAATGGGTATGTTTGGGCACAGTGGTCATAAAGAAGTGTGAATGGCCAGAAGAGGAGGAGTACTCAGACTAATGTCACAATGAGAATTAGTGAAGAAAGTCTGACTACTGAGGGAACATTAGGAGCAGCATAGGTGGAATAGGGCTAAAGGTGTCTGAGATCCACAGGTGGTTCTTGGTGGCTAAGGTAGAAACAAGGAACAGAGTTGGGCAGGGAGGCCTCCAGAACAGGATGAAGCTGCCTATGGCAGTGGAGACTGGCTGTGGACTGGAGTTTTGTTGGATCATATTTCCATTTTCTATGTTCTCTGTGGGTGCCTGACACTGAATTTCATGTAGGAAGATCAGGGAAATTCCTATGAAGTGGGCATTAGGTGGAAGTGACTATAGATGTGGGGCTGTGTGCTGCAAGGACTGATAGGCATATGGAGGACGGACATGTCATCCCCAGGGTCTGAAGGGACTTGAAGTTAAAGGATGACTCCACATTTGACCGTGTGTGGGGAAGTATGACTTGGGTTTCTAAGGGACAGCTTTATTTTCACAGTACTAGGGCTTGAACTCAGGGGCTTCACCTTGAGCCACTCCACCAGCCCTGTTTTGGTGAAGGGTTTTTTGAGATAGGGTCTTGTGAATTATTTGCCCAGGCTGGCTTCGAACTATGATCCTCCTGATCTCTGCCTCCTGAGTAGTTAGGATTATAGGCATGAGCCACCGGCACCCGGCTGGAACAGCTTTATGACGCCCTTCTAAGTTTGGATGTCAAACTTAGAAGGGCATCATAAATTGAGAGGGGTATCAGTGAGAGCAGGTGATGGATGAGTGAGGTGACGAACTTGGGGGTTCTAGGAAAGAAGGTAATGGTACATTGAACTTTTCTTCTCATGGCTGGAATATGTGACCTTTAAGAACCTGATCATTTACCTTTCCCAGGAAAAGTGGGCTTTTCTTGATGAGACTCATAAACTGCTGTGCCTCAGTGTTTTGCTGGAAAACTGTGCAGTTGTAATCTCCTTAAGTAACATCCTCACACTCACCCCATTCTCTTGAGCATGTCCCTTTTTATCTCCTTACCCTTAAATCCAGCACCCCCTTCCCTGAGCCTGAGTTTAGGTTTTGCTAAATTCCCCACTGATCTGTAACCATGAGATTTCAGTTACTCATGTGTAGCCTGAACTCTACTAACTCACCACATTTCAACTTTGTGTTCTAGTGAAGAAGCCTCAGTAAGAGGCCTATAATATCCCATCCCTGTGGACTGCGAAAGGCCCTGAAACTCTAACCAAATGTGATACCTGCAGACCAGCTTTAACTCCAGCTGTTCAACAGAGCAACGGTAATGTTCATTTGTGTCTTAATCTATGCATGGTATGTCCATTTGGATCAGTAGCCGTCAGGAGCAACTGAAATAATATCTTTAGCTTCTGGGAGCATTCGATCTTGCTTAGTATGAATGGTACATCTCTACATCTTCTGAGTAGACAAACTTCCCAGAAGTCTGTGACAACAAGCCATTTCTAGTGACTCAAGGACAATGCAGACCAGAATATGTTAACAAGAATGCTCTTTGGCCCCTGATGAAGTAGGTATACCAATCATCTTTCAGAACCGGGTCTTTTCTGTGATTGGACAGTTTGTTCCAGACCCTGATGTCCCTCTAGTGTTAGGCATTTTAAGAGTTTTGGTGTCCGCCTGCTAAGCAGATTCTTTGAAGCACTTTGTATGCTGAGAAGTGAGAACATGAGGTCCCACAGGAGAAGTTCTCTCCACAACACGATAGTGACCCTGCTGAGAGCCCTTTCTCTGGTATGGGCAGTGTATTTAGAGACCCACAGCATCCATCATCCAAGTATATGGCCCCTTGAGGGGCCTTCACATCACTAAATTTTTAGGTCCCCATGTTTTGAATCAGACCTCAGGATTTCAGTTTAAGCAGAAGTTTATGAGAATTTGGGGACTGTTACAAGTAGAGGGACTGCTGTGTGCATAGCCTTGTTGAGGGAGTTGGGAACATGCTCATCAGGTGAAGTGTATTCCCCTTTACTCTTGGGGGTGCCAGAAGCCATTGTATATTTGAAAAGGAAAGGTCCCTTGTCTAAGTTAGGTTTTTCAAAATTTTCCACATGTGCTCACAGTTAGAACAGCTGGGAAGGCAAATGACATTGAGACACAGGGAAGTTGAGTACTGAGCAGTGTCACACATAAGAGTCACCACTGAGGACTGAGGCTGAAGTAATTCCATAATCCAGGCCTCCTGGCTACAGGGTGGACTGAGACCATAGAGGCCATTTGTGGTCATCTGCCTGTCATTACCCACAGACTTCCTTGTCTACAGAAGAGGTTGCATCCCTAAACACATGGTGGGTGCTGAGTGAAAGATGTACTAGGCCTTCACTGGCCCAGATCTCACACTTTGTATTATATTCTGGGACTCTTCTCATATCCAGTCCTTGAGTCTTGGAACTGTGGGGGAAAAAACAAAACAAAACCCAAACCCAAGGTTGTAAGTCTATGTCAAGGATTATGAAGAGTGGTTTACATTGTGTGCAACCAGAAGAAAGAAGAGAGAAAGTTAATCCCAGGCATGAAAATGAGCATGTGCAAATGTTGGGAGGTGAGGCCCAGCTGTTTCAGGAAACCACAGGTTGCTTTACTCATGAGAGCTGAGGAAATAGATATGGCAGTTAGGCCTAGAATGGCTTTGTAGAATGTTAAGAGTTTATTGTAGAGATGATGGGAACAATGAGAGGATGGGGCAGAGGAGGAAGGTGATGTGACCCAGGTCTTAACAGGTTCTCCATGACTACAGCAAAGACAAATTAGGTGGGGTAGTCCAGGTATGTTGATGGTGTCAGCAGCAGTGTGGGTGCTGAAAATTGGAGAATGTGACTGTATCTTGAATGTGTTGTATAGTTAGGCTTCCTAGTGTCAGAGGACAACATTACAACAATTTAAAGACCTTAATTGGCTTTATTTTAGGTTTTAGAGTCCAGCAAAACTTCATTCAGTAAAATAGATTATGTGTTCCAGTGGTACAAGAAAAAGGGGTATTGTCCATTTGAAAGTTATTTTCCCTGTAAGATGAGAAGGGAACTAAAATATGACTTGTTTAGTTAACATCAGGTTGTTTCAGGTTAATTCTTTGCATAAGGATTACTTCATTATCATGTCAATAGAAACTTGCCTCTTTGGGAAATTGGGTTAACACAAAATATGCTGATTTTGAGGATAAAAGAAACTGGATGACATGCTGATTCCAAATTTTTTGGATGTTAGCAATTGGATTTAGAAGCTCTATCCCTTCAGATGAGAAAGTCAGTTGTAAGAGCGGTCTTTCATTGCAGATATCAAGAGTTTGGATTTTTTCCCTGTTAAGAATGTGAATTTTTGGCTGGGTGCCAGTGGCTTCCACCTGTAATTGTAGCTACTGAGGAGGCAGAGAGTAGGAAGATCGTGGTTCAAAGCCAACCCAGGCAAATAGGTCAAGAGACCCTATTTCGAAAATACCCATCACAGAAAAGAGCTGGTAGAGTGGCTGAAGGTTTAAGCCCTGAGTTCAAATCCAGTACTGCAAAAAAAAAGAAAGAGAAAAAGAATGTGAATTTGTTTCATAGAAGCATTAGTAGAAACATGAAGAAGGCAGCTCTTCTTACAGGTGTAGAACTCTGAATAAAATTCTTTTTTTTTTTTAATAATTTCACTTCCTATGTGGTTTTTTTTTTTTTTTTTTTTAGTTATAACTTTTTTTTTTTCATTTTTCTTTTATTATTCATGTGTGCATACAAGGCTTGGTTCATTTCTCCCCCCTGCCCCCACCCCCTCCCTTACCACCCACTCCGCCCCCTCCCGCTCCCCCCCTCAATACCCAGCAGAAACTATTTTGCCCTTATCTCTAATTTTGTTGTAGAGAGAGTATAAGCAATAATAGGAAGGAACAAGGGGTTTTGCTGGTTGAGATAAGGATAGCTATACAGGGCATTGACTCACATTGATTTCCTGTGTGTGGGTGTTACCTTCTAGGTTAATTCTTTTTGATCTAACCTTTTCTCTAGTTCCTGGTCCCCTTTTCCTATTGGCCTCAGTTGCTTTAAGGTATCTGCTTTAGTTTCTCTGCGTTAAGGGCAACAAATGCTAGCTAGTTTTTTAGGTGTCTTACCTATCCTCACCCCTCCCTTGTGTGCTCTCGCTTTTATCATGTGCTCATAGTCCAATCCCCTTGTTGTGTTTGCCCTTGATCTAATGTCCACATATGAGGGAGAACATACGATTTTTGGTCTTTTGAGCCAGGCTAACCTCACTCAGAATGATGTTCTCCATTTCCATCCATTTACCAGCGAATGATAACATTTCGTAGTTCATAGAAGCATTAGTAGAAACATGAAGAAGGCAGCTCTTCTTACAGGTGTAGAACTCTGAATAAAATTCTTGATGGAAACATGCAAAAGGTGGTGACCAGTGTTTGCTCTGGGGTGTTTCTGTTCCTCTGTGGATCAAAAAGGAAGGGGACCTCTAATGTTGGAATAATTGTGTTCTTATCACCTGGAACATGGAGGGTGATAATCTGGATATATGCCTCAAGAAGACATAGGGTATTACTAGCACTGGGTTTTGGCACCTTCTCTGCGGTGGTAAGGGTGGCACAGAGGATAGTTGATGGAAGGTGGGTTGGATGGACCGGGAATCAGTCCTAGGGGAAAAACTCATTACAGAATGTTTTGTTCCAACCATGGCAGGCCTATGTGACCTTTGAGGATGTGGTTATTTTCTTCTCCCATGAGGAATGGGAGTCCCTTAATTTGGCTCAGAGGTGCCTATACCTCAATGTGATACTGGAGAACTTTGCACTTATAACCTCCATAGGTAAGATCATCACACTCACCCACATCCTGGTCTCTGTTCATCTTCTTTTCCCTGGAAGCAGTTTTGCCTTTTCCACTTCTAGTCCTTGGTCTGTGCTAATTTCTCCACTCTTGGCATGTGTTTTGTGGCTGCTGCTGCTGAGCTGTGTGCCCTGCCCTCAGCAGCCTTATAGCAGGAAGATGTTTGGCCAACACCTTACTTACCTTCAACTTGACTAGGTGACTGATTAGGTCCATGCCACCTTTGCTGCTATTCTGCCCCCTTCTTCTTGCTGACATTTCCTTACAGCTAGCTGTTTGAAGATTACCAGGCATTGCCATAATCAGTGTCCACGTGGACCATGAGCTATTTTGGTCAAATACTCCTTCCAGTCTTCTTTGTAATACTATTTTTGTTCTTCTGGACTATTGTGTGCTGAGTTGCTCAGGGTTACTACTGAGGGCTCACCTGCCCTGTCTTTCTGTAGGGACTTGGTTTGTGTACTTTTCCTAAACTGTGCATGTGGCATCCAGTGGCATTTGTACCACATACACTAAGAACACAGTACAGTTTCATGGTCTGATAGGAAAACAGCCCAGATGTGACCTTCTCATTCCCACACTTGACACTTTCTAGCTTGTCATATCATGTGTACCTCTCCATGCTGACTAACCCCATCTTTCTAGATTCCATACATCATTAGCTCCAATCTACTACACCCTGTGCAATGTGTTCCAATGCTGAGTCTTACCTAATATGTTTTGAGATGTGCAGAAATTCTTTAATATTCAAAATGTTATTCAAGTTTTTGCCCCCAACCTGGACTCAAGTATCCTTTTCCACAACATGTGATTGTCTTCAGCTGCCAAGTTTTTCCTGAATAGGCTTATGTGATGAGTGTGGGCAATTTCATGGCAGGTCATGGATAATAGTACCATAAGGTGGCAGTGCCTGAGGACTGTTCTCAGAGTTAGAAACCCTGCCTCTCCTCCCTGTGCTGTAGGTTATCCTTGTGTCCTATCTGGTGAGGTTCATCACTTGCACTCTCTTTAAGGCCCAGTGCTGTGAAGCAACCCTTTCTGCAAATGGACTCCTGATTCTACATAATGAAAACATTCCTATAGTGTGGGGTGTATGGCCAGTGCTGCAGTGCATGTGTGCCATGTGTAAGTCCCTGGGTTTCATCCCCAGCACCACCAAATAAAAAAATCTTAGGGAATTTTTCTTTGGTGTAGCTTGGCCCCATTCCCACCAGTGTCTGTGTGGATTTCATCATCGTTTCTCTGATTTTAGGCTGTGGACATGGAGATTGTGATAAGGAGGCATCGATGCACAGTGTTTGTGTGGAAGAGGTGTCAGATTTGATGACTCCAAAGGCAGGTCCATCCACCCAGAAGACTCATACCTGTGACATCTGTGTTTCATTCTTGAAAGATATTTTGCACCTGGCCACTCCACTTGTGCAGAAGCTGTACATGAGTAGAGTATGCACAAGCCTTCCCCAGAAGCATCACACTGCAGAGAATCTCTTAAAGTGGGACATGGACAGGACTTCATTTGAGAAGAGCTGTGAATTCTTTGTGTCAGGGAAATGGTTCAATTGTAATGACCTTTGGAAAGATTTCTCAGCTTATTTTGAGGCTCAGCTTTTTTTTTTGAGGGTCATTCCTAATGGTGAGAGGCCGAACACCTGAGTTTGGGGAGGCATTTCATTGTGGAAAAAGTTATTACAAGTTGTTTAAATGCAATAAAAGTTCCAGCCAGAAATATATAGCTATTAATAATCTGTGATTCCACCCTGGAAAAAATCTTTATGAGCACAGCCTATGTGAGAATTTGTTCCATGATGACAACTTACTAGCTCAGCAGCAGAGAGTCAATGCTAAAGAAAGGCCTTATGAGTGTCGACAATGTGGGAAATCTTTTAAGAGATGCACTTACTATACACAAAAGAGTTCACACTGGAGAAAGGCCTTATGAGTGTAGAGAATGTGGGAAATCCTTTAAGGAAGTACAGGCTCTTACTGTACACAAGAGGTTCCATACTGGAGAAAGGCCTTATGAGTGTAGAAAATGTGGCAAATCATTTAACCGAAGACATGAATTTTCTGTTCGCCAGAGAATTCACACTGGAGAAAAGCCTTGTAAGTGTAGAGAATGGAAAATCATTTAAGCAAGGACATTCCCTTATTGTACACCAGAGAGGTCACACTGGAGAAAGGCCGTATGAGTGTAGACAGTGTGGGCAGTCCTTTAAGGAAGTACATGTCCTTACTGTACCCAAGAGGTTCCACACTGGAAAAAAGGCCTTATGAGTGTAGAGAATGTGGGAAATCCTTTATGGAGGTATGTGCACTTACAGTACACCAGAGAGTCCACATTGGAGAAAGACTTTATGAGTGGAGAGAATGTGGCAAATCATTTAAGCAAAGATTTGACCTTAGAATACACCATAGAGTCCACACTGGTGAAAGGCCTTATGAGTGATGAGTGTAGAGAATGTGGAAAGCTTTTTAAGCGAAAAAATACCCTTACTGTACACCAGAGAGATCACACTGGGGAAAGGCCTTTTGAGTATAAAGAATGTGAGAAATCATTTAAGAAAGAATATTCCCTTTCACATTGGAGAAAGGCCTTATGAATGTAGAGAATGTGGCAAATAATTTAAGCAAAGAGTTCACCTTAGGGTATACCAGAGAGTCCACACTGGAGAAAGGCCTTACGAGTGTAGACAATGTGGCAAATCCTTTAAACAAGATCAAGCACTTGCTTCACTCCAAAGAGTCCACACTGCAGAAAGACCTTATGAGTGTAGACAACGTGGCAAATTCTTTAAGCAAATAGATGCCCTTACTGTATACCAGAGAGTCTACCCTGGATCAAGTTCTTGCGTGTAGAGACTGTGGCAAATCCTTTAAAGATATAAAAGACCACTCTGTACACTTGGGAATCCACACTGGAGAAAGGCCTTGTGAGTATATGGAATGTGGAAAATCCTTTAATGAAGTACATTGCTTGACTCTATGTAAGAGTCCATGTGGCACAAAGGCTTTCTGGATATAGAGAATGTGAGAAATCCTTTAAGGATGTTTATTCCCTTACTGTATATGTAATGTACATTTATATTTTGTATATTTGTTAAACAAAGTAAATTAATGAATGTTGTTCTGTCTCATTCTTAATGGGCAGTTTACCAAGAAACTGGTCTAATGGAAACTGAAAGTATGTAGTGAGTTTATTTTAGAAAGAGGATGAAAATACTCCCACTTGCAGGATTCTTCTGATCACTGTGCCTACGTGGCTTTTCTGTAGGCCAGGGCATAAGTTCCTATCCTTTCTAAGACATAATGAGGGAGCTCTTAATAAGTGTATCATTACTGGCACTCATTAGCTATGTGAGACAAACCCTTTTGTATCCTGAGAACTCCCACATTTGTCCTCACAACTTTCCCTGCATTTCCAACCAAGTATCTGACTGCTGGTTTGTAGAGTGCTTTGAATAGGCCCCAGGGAAGCCCAAGCAGCCCCACTGCCATCCTTGTTAGAACCTGTTATGACTCAGGGAACTGAGCTGCCTCAGCTGGCCTAGTAACCATGACTGCAAAGAAGGTACCCAGCAGCCACCTGTCCCCCATCAGTGCTATAGACATCAAGTGTGGGTTCATGGCTTGCAGCACAGGAGTGTTGCATGAGCAGCCTCATATTGGTGGCACTTTCTTGTGGGGAAACTAGGAACAGATATTTAAATTGCTATAAAACAATTTTAAGTTTTCCATTTTCTGTCCTGTGCTCCAGCTATCCCACTCACCATGTACCAAAAGGAATCAAAGTCAGCACACAATACAGAAACCACACACATTTATCACAGTCGTACTCACAACAGCCCAGTTATGGAATCAGTGTACATGTCCAATGGATGAATGCAAAATGTGGTATAGTCAGAAAATTGAGCCACAAAAAACAAAATTATGTCATTTGTAGGAAAATGATTGGAACTGGAGATCATAATGTTAAGTGAAATAAGCCAGAGTTGGAACGAGAAATACCACATTGCTTTCTCCAATATGCAGAAGCTAGTTTAAAAAGAAAAACATGAAAGTAGAAGTCTACTATTTAGGAGGAGGGAGGAGACCAGGAGTGAAGAGGGGGAAAAGATAAGGTAATGGGTGGATGAATATGGTCATAGACCATTATATACTTATATGAAAATGTCATGATGGAAGCCATTATTTTGTAAATTAATATTAGGGTATGGGAGATACAATTGAAATGGTGTATTTTACCTTGTGTGAATATAACCTCAATAAAAATAATTATACACCATGACTGGTAAGATTAATGCCAGGAATGCAACCTTAGTTTAACATCAAATAAATTCATGTAATACAATACATTAGTAGAGGCAAACATGAAAATTACATGGTCACCTCAACAGATTTAGAAAATGCTCTTGAAAAAATTACACACTCTTACCTGATGAAATCACTGAACTTACTAAGAATAGAAGGGAATCTAGTAAACCTGATAAAAGTCATCTGTGAGAAACCCATGGCTAACATCATACTCAATGGAGAAATACTAGATGCTTTCCCACTGAAATCAAGAACAAGACAGAAATGATTACTCTCTCTACTTGTATTCAACATTCAAAACGGAAAGGAAAAAGTCAAAATATACTCCCAGGATAGCATGATGACAGAAAATCAAAGCCAGGTATGGGTGCCTCATGCCTATTAGCTACTTGGGGAAGCAGAGATCAGGAGGATCACTGTTGGAAACCAGCCCTGGGCAATTAGTTTGTAAGACCCTATCTCAAAAATACCCAATAAAAAGCAGGGCTGGTAGAATGGCTCAAGTGGTAAAGTGCCTGCCTAACAAGTGTGAGGCCCTGAGTTCAAAGTTCAGTACCTCCAAAAAGAAAAAATAGAAAACCAAAAGGAATCCATTAAATATAGAACTAATAAATGAGTTCAGCAAGATTATAACGTCCATAAAGAACAATCACAAGCTGGGAAGTGACTTAAGTGGTAGAATGCCTCCCTAGTAAGTGCAAAGCCCTGAGTTCAAACTCCAGTTCCACCAAATTAAAAAAAAATCAATTCTGTTTCTATATCATTGTGAACAATAAAAAATTCATTATTGACATAATTATACACATGAATAAATTTAATTAGAGAAGTGAAAATCTCATAAAACTAAAATATTGTTGAAAGAAATTAAAGATCTAAGTAAATGGACCTATTCTATTTTCCTTTTCTGAAAAAATGAATGTTACTAAGAAGGCAATACTCCTCAAATGGATATACAGATTCAAGATAACCCCCATGAGAATCCCATTGTGGAAACTGTAAAAAAAAAAAAAAGCCTTATTCTAATATACAGATGGAAACATAAGAGAACCAGGATACCAAAAGCAGTCTTGAAAAAGACAAATTTGTAGGACCCAGAAGTGCAGTTCAAAACCTAATACGTTTAACTTTTTAATCAATTTTAAATTTAGGTCTGTCTATCATGTAAAAGAAGGTCTACATTCATTCTTCTGCATGTGGATATACAGTTGTCCAAACACTGTTGAGCAAAGTATCCTCTTCCCATTGACTGTTCTTGTCACCTGTGAGGTTTTTTTTAATTGTTGTGCTGGGTTGAGTACATTGTAGCATTTATAAGATTCTTACAATGTGTCACCTGCATTGAATATCAATAGACTCTAAATTCATAATTCACTTCTGGGCTCTTTTTTCTCTTTCATTCCTTTCTGGATCTGCTTTTATACTAGTATCATGATGTTTTGATTGCCATAATTGTGTAGTACATTTTGAAATCAGTTATCTCCAGATTTGTTCTTTTTCAAGATTGCCTGGATTCTTTAGGATCCTTTGAAGATCCATACAAAGTTTACGACTGTAATTTTCTATCTTTGAAAAAAATGTCATTGGACAATAGTTTAGAAGAGATTTCACTGAGTCTATACATTGATTTGGGTAGCATGAATATCTTAACAGCTTAGGAACATAGTACATCTTTTCATCCAGCTGTTTCTCCTTTACTTCCTTTCAATGTCCCCTAGTTTTCAGTATACAGACCTTTTACTTTCTTGGTTAACTTTATTCCTAAGGTTTTTATGTTCTTTAAAGCTATTATAAATGGTTTTGTTCTCTTGATTTCTTGTTCAACTAGTACATTGTTGGTGTGTAGAAATGGCACTGATATTTGTACATTGACTTTATACCCTGAAATTTTATTGAATTTATTGGTTCTATAAATGATTCTATAGATTTTTGGAAGAGTCTTTAGGGTTTTCCATAAAAGTGGCACAATGAAAAGTAAGATTGACTATACACCAAAAAGTTCTGTACTATTGATTGGAATTATTTTGGTATAATTTACTTATTCATTTAGCACAAATTATGTGCAACAGATAATTTTGAAATATGTATTTACATATATACATACATTTGTGGAATGAGTAGAAATTAAGTTACAGATGCATCATGCCTCATACTCATTTGATTTTGCAGTGAAAACTCCTAACACCAACTGTCTTAGCACTTTTTCAAGAGTACATTGCATTTTTATTAACATATTCTGGGTCCACAAGGTAGCTTGGAACCTGGGTTTATGGAATTGGTGATGCAGCTTCAATCCATGGAATCTCTGTTGGCGCTAGGATCTGGGCTGGATCTGGAACCTGGGACGAAAGGAAATTGCCTAGTGTCAGGGAATGAATGTCTTGATGCTGAGGAAGACACAAAGCCTGGAACTGCAGGGGAAGGCCTGGTGCCTGGATCTGTGGGTGACAGCCTTATGAATAGGGCTGTGGGATTTCTGTGATTTTAATTTGCTTTGCCCCAATGCACCACGTGTGGCTATGTGAAGCTGATTAAACCTGCAGGAAGTACTTGCATAACACAGACATATTGAAGAATCACATTGAGTAAAAACCTACATGTGATTTCTCAGGCCTGACAAAGGCTGTACCTAACAAGCCTCTGAGAGAAGCAGTCCTCTCCACTCCAGGCTTGATGTAAGGCTGGGTGTCACAGTCTGCTTAGGTAGCTGCAGTGGAGGGCGGTGTTCCTCAGGGCCCTCTTGTGGCTTCACACGGTGTTGCATTGCTGATTTCCGTGCTCTCATTCCTGGGTACTTTGTCTGGTGCCTGGGCCCAGGTACCTCTGCCAGGCTCCCTTATGAGGGAAGGAGGGGTAATCTTGGCAAACTTTTCCTCCAGTCTCATTCAGAACCCAGTACTTTCCTGGTTCTAAATCTTGTATTCCCTTCTCCTGACTCCAGAGGTGTAGTTTCCAACTACATGAGCAGACACCACACCTCGTACCTACATCTGACCTTGTGACTCTGATAGGGTGATTGCAGGGTGAAATGGAAGGGGAGGGGGCGCATCTGTAACTCCCCTGGTTCTTGACCCATGCTTTGGGTGAAGGTTTAACACCTTTGTTTTGACTTGTGGTTTTGTTATTTTAGTTTTGAGACAGGATCTTGCTATGTATCCCATGCTGGCTAGCCTGTAACTCACAGTCCTCCTGCATCAGCCTCCCAAATGCTGGGATTACAGATGTGTAACACTATGCCCAGTGGGTTTGTGGTTTTAATTAGCTCTTACTGATACCTTGCTTCTCAGCTCACTCCCTCTCAGCTCTAGAGAGTTCCTGATATACACTGATAATGCTATAAAAAGGACAGTATTCCAAATTGTGTTACATTTTATCCAGTATTTCATAGAAACTGAAAAATAAATTGCATTAAAAATTTTTTTGAAGGTTTGCATTTATCTGGAGCATTGCTTGTGGTCAGTACTGACTCATGTTGTTACTTGAGAAAAATCTATTGTGTATACACATTTCAATCTGGACACTATCTCATGAATATTAGTTTATCTGCATATTCATATACCATTTTGCTTAAACTTTCATCCACTCAAAAGTGTTTATTTAACTGTGATTAACTCCTTAAAATTTAAGTTTTTCAGCATTATTAATATTCATCCTAAGTCATAATATCCATTATTATCTGCTTTATCTTGGGTAATTAGAATATGTAAGTGCATGGCGATAAAGGAACAACATGTTCACTATTTAATCATGTTTCTTGGTCTGAAATAAGGTCAGGTGAAGTTTGGCCCTATTGATCATGATCTTTGGTAGAGACACCAACCCTTGGTTCTTTCATTGCTGAGTTGCCTGCTGCTTCTTTAGCAGAGGAAATATTATGGTCATGCCTTTTCTTACAATTTGATTGTAAACATGTAAGAAATCATGTTTTGTCATGAATCATAAATGTTAACTTTAACATTGTGAGATTCCAAACTTGGAAAGTCATAATGACTGTTCATTCAGACACTGTACATGTTTGAAATATCTACTTATATCACTGAATCTCAAAAGAAGCATCAGTGTGTTTTTATTAAATATTTTCCATTTATTTTGGGCATCATTCTCAATATATAAATAGTCTACACAGATTTTGATTAATGAATACTATGATAGTATATTGTGGTTTCCATTATCTCAAAGTAGCCCCAGGTGGCACTATGTCAACATGCAGAGAGGGACCTTCTGCCTCCAATTCTGTACTGTAAAACCAACAGAGGTCCAGTATTCATTGCTCTTACTGCTCAGATCAATAAACATTTATGGCTCCTGGTCATAAGGACACTAGATTCCCTGCTCCTCACATGGTTATTTAAAATTACAGCAGTTTATTCACTTAGTTATTCATTTGTTTGGTGGTACTGGGGTTTGAACTCAGGACTTCACATTTGCTAACAAGCATGTACCACATGAACCATGCCAAAGTCATAAAATTACAGCAATTTAAATTCACAGTTAAATGTTCAGCTTTCCTTCTGCCTTGAAATCTTGAAGCCTGATTGAGCTAGAGAAATTCCACTCCACCTAGGCTCTCCTTGATTGCTCATTCCTACAGGAACCTCTCCTGATACCCCACAAGTCATTTCTCTACCTTTTCTCCCCAGGACAACGTGGAAACACACAGTGATGATTTTTGCTGAGGTTTGTGTGTTCCCTAGAACACCACAGTGAGACAATTTTTCATGAAAATTGAGACTGTGGGTGGATTGTGGGCTGAAATGCAATCAGCAGCTGGCACAAGGCAAACAGTAAGTAATTATGACAACTTAGAATTGAAATCAGTCTTTTCTCTTTCATGTTTTCTCTTGACTTATCAGCATTTCTGAAGGACTGATCATTTGGGGTTATCTAAAATAATGATATAACCGGAGAGAGCAAAACTGACCATACATGACACATATATAACCTTCATACATGAAGGTTAAGAAAATTTGGGAGTTGTATGTAGACATTAAGAAGGGGAAAGAAATATGATTATCTACAAATTACTTCTCACTTCCTCCCTAAAAAGTAAATATTACAATCTCATTATGTAAATAAAGTACACTGTGCATTTTCACACATTTCCTTGTTTTCAAATAATGAAATTAATTTGAAACATAAAATAGCAATGTAGAGAAATACTAGTTCCATTTAACTTGAGTTATCTAATTCTACTTGACCATAAGTGCATAGTGTTCACACTTTTGTCAAGCCACCAATCACAACAAAACTTGCCCACTCTTGAAGTTAACGAGGGATGAAACAATGTATGATGCAAGTTGGTAAGTCACAATTGTTAGGTGGGGAGGTTTTTTTGGTTGGGACAAAACACACAGGATATGATGTATTGGGACACTAGATGTCCTTTATTTCTGTTATAATTTCTGGCAAAAATTAAAATAACAAGGTAATGTGCTATCATCAGATGGCATCAGGACAATTGCTAGTTGTTTTTTAAAACTCTGAACTACATCTTTGAAATCATAGAGAAAAACAATTGTGAAACAATCATTGTGCCATCGGGATGAGCTTTTCGAGCATACTTTTGAGTAGCTCTTACTAATTTTCTTGATAGATATGTGAGGAGATTCTTGTTTCTTTCTTTTTTCCCAGCAAGGGTTATTTGACTCCATGCCATGGATAGAAATTGACCCCATAATATTTGTTAAAAGATACCAGGAGGAGCCTACAGTTCCTATCAACATTGCCACTGAGCATGGTGAAAGTTGGAATTTCTCAATGTCAGCACTCATGATATTTTGGCTGGGTGATTCTATGTGGGGGTGGGGAAGTTTGTCCTGTGCACTGTGTAGTTCTGAGCAATATCCCTGACCTCCAACCATGGGGTGTCAGTAGCACAACCTCCCATGTATGACAACCAGGATGTCTCCAATCATTGCTAAGTGTTCCCTGGATGGAGCAACATCTCCTTGCTGTAAACGACTGGAGTCCAATAAACTGTGATCCGGTTAACTAGACAAAGTTTTCATAGGGCACAATACTATTTTATGTATCTTAATTGGACATTGTGTGAAAAAGGCATGGCAGTGTGGGACTAGTATTAGAGGAGAGAAACTCTCCAACAAAAGCCTGATTTTGTTTTCTTTATGCCAGAAATGAACTCACTTGGAGGCCAGAGGCAGTCTCAAAGGGAGGAGAGCTCAGTGATAAATTCATTAATAAATAAAATTAGTTTTCTTCAAAGTGTGGCCAGGAGGGAGCAAAAGTGAGATATTAGACATTCATAATCACAACATTAGTGACTATAGATTATACACACAGAAATGTTATGGGATTAGGTCAGAAATTCAGATGATCCTGATTTTGTTGATTGTTGATATTGTTGATTGTTGTATAATGTTGAGTTTTTAACATCTAATCTAAAGAGATAACTAATTTTGTTCACAATCCAAATTATCAACAGAGATGCGAATGACAGTGTAATAGAAATTTCTATGATGCCAATGATGTAAAACCATGTGGCTGGTGTCACTGGTAATCTTTCGAGCCAGTGCACAGGATGCTGAGGCAGGCAGATTGTGAGTTTGAGGCCAACTTCAGCTACATAGTGACACCCTGTCTCAACCCTCCTCACTAAACAAATGAGAAAAACTGACAAAACAAACAAACAGAAAAAGAAACGATAATCTCTTGGCTATAATGGGTTAAGTAAATTATTGAAATTTGACTTTAAAAATTTTCCTTTTTCTCGTGTGTTTTTTAGAAAATTAAAAATTGTGTATATACATTCTATTCTATTCTGTTGACTACTCTGCCCTGGAAAATAACAAATATGACCCCAACTCCTGAAACTTCTCATGGCTGAGTAGGTTAGTGTCTCAGCCAGGGAGGGCCTGCTTGGAAAACGAAGAGCCCTGAGGAGTCTGGAAACTTCTTTCTCAGCTCAAATCCCAGGAAAACATTTGAGTCTTATTCCAATTTCAAATTTCACTAGATTTGGGCTATGTGCTCACAGTCTAAACCCTCACTGTTCTGAAATAAGAATGATGTGTAATTGGGGCACATTTGTTCTTTTCATGTCAAGGCGAAAGACATTCCAAATTCACTATTCAAATTGCTGAATTACCCTCTTTGTTTGCCCACCCAACAGGCAGTGGGCATGGACAAACACTGAAGCTCGCAGATGTCATGGCTGACTGCCCATTCTTAGAAAAACTATATAGTTGAGGTGCTATTACATGTGCTTCTCTTTTCAATGAAGAAGATGCCCCATGGGAAGACTTCATTGTGCATTATGTCCCTTATGTCCTGTAGTATCTCAGAAGAACAACTTCACATACGTTTACCATATGGGGAGATGTTTCTCTAAGATCAAGGATCTGAGAATTGCTCTCTCCAGGGTTTCAGCAATTTCCCATATCCTATGTTCTGTACATTACTGCCTGAACCAAAGTTCTCATTCCTCATGCCCAAGTCTGAGGACCATAGCTGTCAGAGAGCAAGTCATCAGTAATTAGAGGCTTCATTCTGGTGATGCAGGTGTTCATTCTGTTTAACCAGGTATGATGAAACACATCCAACTAACTGCCATCAGCTCCTTAGGAATTCTGAACTAAGGTACATCATCTCTACTTCCAACATTTGTACTTGCAGCCCTGGTCCCATGCCCAGTGCATAACAAGGTGAAGTGATATGGGGAAGAAAGTGAAAATGTAGCCATTATACCCATGTACTTCTCCTTTGGCAAGAATTGCATATATATACCACCATTCTTACTTACCATCTCATCCATTTTCCCACCAGGAAAAGAGGAATATCTAGTAAGGTCACTAGATATGTGTTTATTGGTCATTTATACTTCTTCTTTTGAAAAGTGTCTGTCCAGTTCATCTGCCTATATATTGGATTATTTTTTCTTTTGGCATTTAATTTTTTTGAGAACTTTATATATTTTATATATTAATTTCCTGTCAGCTGCAGTACTTGCAGCCCTGGTCCCATGCCCAGTGCATAACAAGGTGAAGTGATATGGGGAAGAAAGTGAAAATGTAGCCATTATACCCATGTACTTCTCCTTTGGCAAGAATTGCATATATATACCACCATTCTTACTTACCATCTCATCCATTTTCCCACCAGGAAAAGAGGAATATCTAGTGAGGTCACTTCTTCAGTCCCTCTAATGCTGAGTATTAGCCTTCATGAAGGTGTATAAGCAAGTTCTTCATGCTTTTATCCTACTCTCATTTCAGAAAACCAACATTTTAATTACTCATTCTATTCCTCTGTCAAGCTATTACTCTGAGGAGGATGTCACTGCCCATGGTTGAGCATATGGTGTGTTCTTTAGTCTGAAGAAATGTTGGAATCCAAATCCACACAATATGTCTTATTCTGCTTCTTGAATAGCACTCTGAGCACTTGCATCTTCCATGAGTACTCAAGGCCCAATTCAGAGTTAGTGTCTATCTCTATCAAGACACATTTGTAGTCCCCCAAGCACACCAAGTCAGTCTCCTTTGCCAGGTATATTCAGGGGCTCCCCACCATGGAATCTGCTTCTTGACCATTGTAGCCTCCATCTCTTTTGTTGGCAGACAGGACAGTTTTCAATGCTCTTGTGCCTGATAGGGTATGCAGTAGGTACATGTCCAGATTCAGCTTATGTCAGTCTTGCTGTAGGTCCCCCATATCCACTCATTTCTTGGATCCAGGTGGCTGTCTTCTACATGCATATAGGGATATCTGTTGATTACAGGCATCTTCTGAGCTTGGAAAGGTGTTCTTCTGAGAGATATCCACATATGCTACATTAATGCAAGCCTCTAACTTTCCATTTGGTTGTTTCCCAAATGAGCATATTTCTATACTGCTGTTCCCCACATTGGCATCCTTTTAAGAAGCCAAGTTTTCATTGCCCTTCTACCTGACCACGTAGCCAGGCCATAGGCAGTAAAATCTCCAGCACAGAGGCTGTTCCCAGTATTCAAGTCCTCAGCTTGCATTAAGCCCACTGAGTTATTTTGTTTGTACCTTCTTTGATCAGTTACATCCTTCCAAGGGAGGCAGGGGTGTCCATTCTCCTTGGAACTACTATCTACACACCAAGAAGCTCCTTGCCAGTCAGATTATAAGTGTTTATAGGGCACTTTCCAAGTGTTGATAGACTCTAACATCTTGGGCAGTTGCAGAAGCAATCTTAGGGCAAAACCAGCTCCCTGCTTGTGAATATCACCATCTTGTATTCTCAGGTAGCCTGATCCAGTAGAATATATTGAATTCTTTACTCTCATGTCCCACTGGGAATGATCATAGGCTCTTGTCTTAGCCAGAGTTTTTGTTCCATACTGGGCTATCTAATATAGAATTTGTCCCAATCAGCATTCCAGTTTATTTTCTGTGTTGTGGGAGTTTGGACATTCACACTGGGTCCCATGTTGGTGTTTGTGGAAAGATGAATTTACATGCCTTCTTTTCTTTCTTTCTTTCTTTCTTTCTTTCTTTCTTTCTTTCTTTCTTTCTTTCTTTCTTTCTTTCTTTCTTTCTTTCTTTCTTTCTTTCTTTCTTTCTTTCTTTCTTTCTTTCTTTCTTTCTTTCTTTCTTTCTTTCTTTCTTTCTTTCTTTCTTTCTTTCTTTCTTTCTTTCTTTCTTTCTTTCTTTCTTTCTTTCTTTCTTTCTTTCTTTCTTTCTTTCTTTCTTTCTTTCTTTCTTTCTTTCTTTCTTTCTTTCTTTCTTTCTTTCTTTCTTTCTCTCTCTCTCTCTCTCTCTCTCTCTCTCCTCCCTCCCTCCCTCCCTCCCTCCCCCACCTCAGGGCCTCATGCCTGCTAGCTGCTAGGCAGGCGCTCTTACCACTTGAGTCATTCTGCCAGCCCAATGCATTCTTTTTTTTAAAAAAAATTATAATGTAAGAGTCAACCGAATTTTCACAAATAGGTTTCTCTATCATATGGTATTTTAAAAATAAATTTAAATTAAACAGATAATTATGTTTAGCATTGATTGATAATAATGGATTTCATTGAATCATTTGTATGTATATAACATACTTTCAACATATCACTTTATTGTCTTCTCTTATCCCCTTCCTGTCTAGTCCTGATTTCTTTCTTCTTCACTAATAGTTCCCCTTTTATTTTCATGTCTTTTTAAAAAATACAGCTTCCCCGTCTGAGAGAAAACTTGCTATACTTGTCTTTCTGAGTCTGGCTTATTTTATTTAGTGGAATGATTTCAAGTCTATTGGTTTTCTTGCAAATGACATAATTTCATTCTTTATGGTTGAATCATGTATATAGTCAACATTTTGCTTTTTCAGCCATCACTTGATGGACACCTAGGCTGATTTCATAGCTGGGCTATTGTGAACATGCTACAGTGAATGTTGGCATGCAGGTATTGATCTATAGTGGGTATGGACAAGGAGTGGTCTACCTGCATCACATGGTAGATCCATTTTAGGTTTTGAGGAGCCTCCATACTGATTTTCCCAGAGGACTGACTAATTTACATTCCCACCAACAGTGTACAAGGATCTATTTTTTTACCACATCCTCATGATCATTTGTTGATTTTTTTTCTTGATGACAGCCATTGTGTGGGGGTGAGATGTAATCTTAATGTAGTTTTGCTTTGCAAACATCTTTAGCTAAAGATGTTGAAAACATTTTTATGTGTTTATTGGTCATTTATACTTCTTCTTTTGAAAAGTGTCTGTCCAGTTCATCTGCCTATATATTGGATTATTTTTTCTTTTGGCATTTAATTTTTTTGAGAACTTTATATATTTTATATATTAATTTCCTGTCAGATATATAGCTGGCAAAGATTTCCTCCCATTCTGTAGGCTGCCTTCTTCAGTCTGAAATTGTTTCCTGAGCTTGTGCAGAGGATTTTTAATTTGATCCCACCCCATATGTCAAGCCCTGCTCTTATTTCCTGAGCTACTGTAGTCATATTGAGAAAGTCATTGCCTGTGCTTTATCTTGAAGTATCTCCCTTATGTTTTCCCCTTGCAGTTTAAAAGTTTCAGGTTTTATATCAAGGTTGTTCATCCATTTTTAAAGTGAGGGATAGGGAGCTAGTTTCGGCCTTCCATATGTGCCATGACCACTTCTTACAGAAGCTGTCTTTTCTCCAAAGTAGGTTATTGGCACTGTGGTCAAGTATCAGATGGCCGTAGCTATGTGGGTTCATACCTGAGTCCTCTCCTCTGTTACACTGGTGTAAGTATCTGTTTTTATGCCATAACCATGTTGCTTTTGTCACTATGGCTCAGCAATAAAGTTTAAAATCAGGTATTATGACACCTCCAACATTACTGTCTTTGCTCAGGATTGCTTTAGATATTGAGGACTTTTATGCTTCTATATGAGCTTTAGGATTTTTTCTCTATTTGTGTGAAGAATGCCATGAAAATTTGGTTGGAAATGCATTGATTCAGTAGATTGCTTTCAACAATATAGCTATTTAAACAATATTACTTCTTTGAACCTGTGTTGCCTTTCCGTTTTATAGTTTCTTCTTAATTTCTTTCTTCAGTGGTTTAGAATTTTTATTGCATAGATCTTTCATCTCCTTAGTTTTGTTTGCTCCTAGGTATTTTAGTACTTTTGGCGGGAATTGTGAATGTGTTTTGTTTTCCTGATAACCTTCTTAGTGAGTTGATTATTGATGTGTAGAAAATTTACTGATTTTTGCATATTGAGTTTCTGTCCTGATTCTTTGTTGAAATTCTTTATCAGATATATGTCTTCAGGTGGAGTCTTTAAGGTGTTTTAAGCATAGGATCATATCATCTGCAAATAGCAATAATTTCACTTGTTCGTTTCTTCTTTTTTATTTTAACTTTACTGGGATTTTAACTCAAGACCTCACGCTTGTTAGGCAGGTAATAAACCTCTTAATTCATACCCCCAGCTCTTTTTGCTTTAGTTACTTTTCAAGTAGGGTCTCATATTTTTGCCCAGGCCAATCTCAGATTAAGATCATCCTATCCACAGCCGCCTGAATAACTTAGATCACAGACATATGCTACCATGCTTAGATTATTGACTAAGATGGAGTCTCACTGTATGGACTGGAACCACAATCCTTCCAATCTCTACCTCCTGAATAGCTTGGGTCATAGGTGTGAGCTACCATGCCCAGCCCTATTCCTTTTTCTTTCTTTTGCTTCATTGCTCTGGTCCAGATATCAAGCACTTAGTGAATAGAAGAGGTGAAAGTGGACTTCCTTGTCTCATTCCTGATTTTAGAGGAAATGCTTTCAGTTGTTACACATTGAATGTAAGTTGGCCATAGGTCTGTTATATATAGTCTTTATTATATTAAGGTATGTTCATTCTGTGTATTTGGGGGCTGTTAGTATGAAGGAATGTTAAATTTCACCACAAGCCTTTTTTGAATCTTTTTAAATGGTGGCCAAAAAAGTTCATGGAAAACAGACAGCCTTTAGACATTTGGTGGTAGAAGAACTAGCTATGCACATGTAGAGGACTGAAACTAGATCCCCATCCCTCACATTGCAGAAAAATTCATTCAAAGGGGGGTGAAAGACTTTAATGTAACATGGTTTTTGTGGGACTGGAATTTGAACTCAGAGCTTCACACTTGCAAAGAAGGCACTCTACCACTTGATCCATACTTTAGCCCACTTTACTCTGGTTATTTGGGAGATAAAGATCTCATGAAGTATTTGCCCAGGCTGGACTCAAACCTCAATCCTCCTGATCCAAGTAGCTAGGATTACAAGCATGAGCTTTGGGTGCTTGGCTGTAACAAGAGTTTTTGAAACTGCTAGAGGAAAAGATAAGAGAAACACTTCAAAATATAGTCATAGACAATGACATTGTGTTCTGAATAAGACTCCAATACTTCAGGAAATAAGAGCAAGAAATGACAAGTGGATTTGTATCAAGTTAAAAGCTTCTGCACAGCAAAAGAAACAACAGAGTGATGAGACAGCCTACAGAATGGGGAAAAAAATCTTTGCTAGATATCCATGCCAAATGAGATTAATAGCTACACTATATAAAAAGCTCAAAATATTAAAGAATGAAATACACCAATCAACAAATGGGGAATGGAACTGAACACTTTTCAAATGAAGAAGTCCAAATGGTCCATAAATACATGAAAAAACGTTCAACATCCTTAGCAATCAGGGAAAAGCAAATCAAGATTACATTGAGATTCCACCTCACCCAAGGCAGAATGGCTATCACGAAGAAAACAGTAACAGATACTGGCCAGAATGGGGAAGGAGGGAGGAGGAACAGGGGGCATGTTATTCCCTGCTTGTGGGAGTATAAACTAGTCCAGCCAGTATGGAAATCGGTATTGATGCTCCTCATCAGATTAAAAATAGAACTATCATATGGTCTAACCATACCACTTCTGGATATGTACTCAAAAGAAATAAGGTTCCTACAGAGATACTTGTATACCTGTGTTTATCGCAACACAATGCCAGCTGGGAAAACACTGGAGTGATCTAAGATTACAACTAAGGAGGGATTCAGAAAAGTGGAAGCTGGAAAGAGGGTTTTACCCACCACCCCCTCCCCCGGGTTTAGCTGAAGCGATCCAAACCTCCTGGCGAAAGATAGCGAGACAGCTTTCCAATGTTCCAGATCAGGTCTCTTGGCCTTTGTTCCAAAGTGATGATGCAGGTCCGCAACCCCTGGAACTGTGGGAACTGCATTACCCAGAAAACTCTGGTGGCAAAGGAAAGACGTAAAGCCAATGAGCGTTAGGAACAGAGTCAGCTTCCAGTTTGCACTATAAGGCTAGGGCGGGACTTCCGGCCTCGCACCTTTGGGCCTCCGATTTCCTGATATTGGCTTAGTGCAGCGATCTTTATTGCGGAGCCGTGAAAGCCGAATCAAAGTTCCGCGAGTGGGAAGCCTTGGAGTCGCGGGCATTGGGTCCACCCCAGCTCACAGCGGCTGGTGCTGTGACAGCGGCGGTGGTGACAGCCAGGCGCGGGTCCCCGCCCAGTCAGCCGACGCCAATGGCGGTCGCGGCACTGAGAGATCAGGTTCAGGTAAAGGCCCGATGTCCCTTAGTGCACCCGAGGACTAGAGCCCAGTTTGTGGCTCCTGATTCAGTCATGTAGTTCGTAGTTTTGTGTCCAGGTTATTGGGGAAGGCCTGAGTGGCGACTTAATTTCCTAAGCTACTACGATGAGGTTCGGGTGAGTGTTAAAGGCAGAGGGCCAGTTTTGTGACGTCTCAGTGGGGGACCATTGAGCCAGGAGCATTTGCTCACCGTTGGGAGAGTCGGAGTTTTATCTTCATTTTTCAGGGCGCTGGAAACCATGGAGGGGTCTGAAAAGAAGAGGCAGATGAGTTAGGATTTTTTCAGAGTTTCACAAAAGCTCCTGAGAATTAGTTTAGGAGGATGACAGTACTGAACAAGCAGGAGGTTGTACCCTTGTACACGTTCCTACAGGTAAATCCGCATCAAGGAGTGAGGCTCTTTTGTGAATGTCACAGCGTATCCCCAGTACAACAATTAAAACAAAAAAGAGTAAGGCTCATTCTCAGTCACCTGGATCCTAGGTTGGACAGGGGAACAGGGAAGCCTGATCCCATGGAACCTACCATGATTCATGATTGCCTGCCTCTCATGACCTCGCTCTTTCCACAGATTCCCATCACTATGGAAGGGCTGATAGACAGTGCACAGGTGAGTGGAAGATGTTCCCCGCCCTCAGTGGAGGTGACCACACCCTTGGCCTCTATCTCCTTTTAACAGCTTTTCCCGTCCTTGAGTTTAAAGACTATAAAAATTAAAATGCTAAAGTCAACAGTCAAGACTTGGGCATATGTGGAGCGTTTTTTTATTGCCTGCAACCCATGGAATGAGGTACAAAAGGTTGTGCCAGGAATAGGAAATAGAATATGCAAGTGTGTAGAAGTGAGGATGAGCCTGTTTAGGGAACCAGGGTTGCCTTTCTTTCTTACAGGAATTGGTAACAGAGGAGCAGGAGTCAGAATAGGACTGTGTCTCTCAGATGTTGATGTCTATTCTGGAGGTTGTGGGATCGGTGAATGATGTGGACTAGAGGAGGAGGTTCTGTGACCCTGATCTCATTAGGCTCCATGTGACTGTAGCATATTGTGTAGGGGAAGCAGGGGAAGAAGCTGCTACAGTTGGCCAGGGAATGTTGATGGTGGTCGTACCAGAGTAGTGGCTATGGAATTGAGAAATGTGGTTGATACTCTGAATCCATTTTTATGTAAGATTGCTTGAAATTCAGATTTTAACAAGAGAAGAAAGTTAGAGTCATGTGTCACTGCAATGTTTTTGGGTTTAGCAGTAGAAGAATGGAAGTTCAATTTACTGGGATGGTAAAGTTCATGGTAGGATAGTTGTCATTAGAGATGTCAGAAGTTTTGTTTTTGGCTGTCTTACGAGTTTGAGACGTTTCAAAGAATAATTAGTGAAGACATCAAGCAGGCAGCTAACCCCAGAGGTGTGAAACAAGAGGGATTCAAGATGAAGACATCTAGCCATTGTGGCAAATGTCTGCACCATGGTACAGCTGTGAGTCACAGTTAGGAAGAATCCTGGTCATGGTAGTAAGGCCCTGGAAAGCATGATCAAATGGGTCTTAAGCTTGGGCTCCTGGGTGTGAGTGGTGGGCATCACAAGCACCATGTGCAGACATGACCATGGGAAGGGCACTGGGTCTGGTTGATGATGAAGGGTGCCAGTGGATGATGCACATGATTTGGATGCTGATTCATGGGTATAACTAAGGAAGGTGATGCTGAGTTCAGGACTTGTGCTTTTTTGTCGGAAGTCTGGACTCTACAGTTTCTTTTTTTTTTTTTTTGAACCTCCTTGTATTTGAGTGAAGTATGAGAGTGAGGAAGAGTAGGGGATAAATGAGTGAGGCAGTGAACTTGGGGACCTTGGAAAGAAGCTGGTTATGGAATGAACTTTCCCCATCCTGGCAGGCCTTTGTGACCTGTAAGGTCCTGGTCATTTACTTCTCCCAGGAACAGTGAGGGGCTTTTTGATGAGGCTTGGAGGCTATTGTAGCTCAGTGTGATGCTGGAGAGCTCATTGTAACCTGCCTAGGTAAGGTTGTCACACCAATTCCATTGTCTTAAACTGCTGTCGTGTTTAGCTGCTTTTTCCCTAGAGGCAGTTCTACCCTTTCCAGAGCCAGACCACAGGCTCTGCCAACTTCCCCACTGTCTTGGCACATGTGCAAGGATGAGCTGTATGCAGTGCCCTGAGAAGTCCTAACTCCTGCTGCCCTGAAGAGGGGAGGGAAGGGTCAGGGAGTCAGGTGTCTTCTATCAGCCTAAGAGATGTCACTTTACTTATTTACCCCTTGAGTTACTGTGCTCATGGCACTGTGCCCCAAGTTCTCTGCCTTCTTCTAGATGATATTCCTTGTCAGGAATTGGGAGCATTTTCCTAATTGAAATTTACATGCACCATGGACTGGTGCCAAACCTCAATCAAGGATTGTTTTAATATTAATTTTGTGGTGGCTAGGGTGCTCAGTTGCTCTGAGAGAGTGCTAGAGGCTGATAAATACTGTTTCCCTTAGGACTTGCTTCATGCAGAGCTATTGGTGGTACAACTAGAGGTGCCAAGAAAGCCTGGCTTCTTCATAAGGTCCACATGGGAAACATGATCTGGAGGAGTCTTTCCCTTGATAGTTTCAAAGTGTTCACACCCTGGCCATTTCCAAATCATGAGGAATCTGACCTGTGTCCCCAGTGTTTTGGCACAAATGCCAGTGGACATAACTCATTTGTATCTTTTCTTCCCCACACTTTGCTATTTTGTCATTTTATCTATAATTTCCAGCCCCTAACTGACCCAATTTTTTGGTCTGTGTACATCAGTTATTCCCATTTTGGCCCCTTTTGCATTGTGTAGCATTGGCCCATACCCAATATGCTGTGAGGTGTGCACATATCCTTAAATATTCCTGAACACTTAACACCATTTCTAGTTGTTTTCCTAGACCAGAATGCAAGCAACTATATAGCAGGCATTTGTCATCAGCAGATGAGGTTATGATGAAGGCTTTGTGGAGAGTTAGCGAAATTCAGGGCAGGTTATGACTCACTGCCATCTCATAGTTTTGAATCATGAGCTAGAAGTACCTGAAGGTGTTTGGTTTGTAGAGGGATGAGTTAAAGAGCATGCCTCTCTTTCCTGTGCTGCACACTATCCTTTTGTGTTTTAGCTGGTGAGGCTTTTATAATCCTGACAACAAAACTGCCTATAGTTGCATATCCTCAAAGCAGTCCTATGGGCTCTCCTTGGTTTGTATGTGATGGGTCTTCTAATTCTCACCATAGTCAACATGTATTCCATCCTTACTTCTCTGATTTGAGTTAGGGGCATCCATCACAGATTGACAAGTCACCTTCTGTGCAGTGTTTCTGTGGCAATATTGCTCATTAAGACTCTAAAGAAATGTCCATCTAGAATATTCATGTCAGTGATATTTCTGGCTTAATGTTCTTTTTTTCCCCTTGAGGCAGGTCTCACCATATAGACTGAGCCAGCTTTGAACTCATTCTGTAGCCCTGGTTATTCCAACACTAGGCCATCATGCCTAGCTCTTTTGTGAGTCAATCTTGAAAATCGTTTTGCACCTTATTCATCCACTGTGCAGAAGCTATTTTTATTAGTTCTTATTATGAGCACCAGCAGCACCACAGTGCAGAGAAACCCTTGAAGAGGGACACAGACAGGATCTGGGACAATTTCCTGTCACATTGGCTCTCCCATATGATTCCCCAAAATGGTAAGGCAAGCAAGTCTCTGTGTGTGCACAGGCCCTTCCTGGTACAAAAATGTATGACAAGTTAGGTGAGTGCAGAAAAGGTGCCAGTTCCAAACACCCTCTTGTGTACCACCCAAGTGTCTGCACTGAAGAAACACCCTGTGAGTGTGGTGAATGTGAGTCAGCCTTTAGTCAAACATCATATGGTTCACAGTAGAGTAAGGCCTTATGTGTATGAATGTAATCCAGCATTATCTGACACCAGAGAACTCATTGAGGAAAGACTTTTTCATTTTTGCTAGTGACATGATCTAATGTTTTTTCTCTCCAAAACTTGTGTTGAAATTAATATTCATTGTAATGGTATTGGGAGGTATGACATTTAAGATATATTTAGGTCATGAGAATTTCACCTCATGAATGGATCAACACTGATTCTGTGAGAGTGAAAGCATTCTTGGTGAGAGTGGATTGTTGTGAAGTCAAGTACAGCCCTCTCTTGCCCTTCTGGCATATATACTGTCTTGCCCTCTGCCATGTTACAGTGCAGCACAAAGGCCTTCACAAGATGCAGGCCCTCAAACTTGGGCTTCTTAGCCTCTAGGAGTAAGTTTATTTTCTCCATAAAATTACCCAGCTTGTGATACTCTGGTATAGCTGTAATAATAAACCAATACAACCAGTGTGAGAAATCCTGTAAGCTCAGTTGTATCCTCATTATTCACCAGAGTTCACATTACAGAGAGGCCTTACAGGTGTTGAAAATGTGCAAAATCCTTTAGTTAGCAATCCAGCCTTATTAATCCTTGCAGAATTCATATTACAGATATACCTGCCCTGCTAGTGTGCCCAGTATGAGAAATCCTTTAGTGGAAAGTCTTTTTCCTCTGTATGCAACAGGTATCCATGTAGAATAGCACTGTAATGCAGCAAATGTAAGAAGTCTTAGCTAATGCTGTAGCCTCCTTCAGTACCACAGTGTTATACCATGGAGAGAGCCCATCAAGGCAGGAAACGTGGGAAATCTTTCAGCCCAAAGTCTAAAGCTGTTTACCACCAGAAATCTCCACTTAGACCTGGAAAAAAAAAGTGCTGTTTATTGAGCATATTGGCACTAGAGAATCCTTGTGAGAATGCTATCTGCCTGAAGTTGAACCTCACACTTCCAAACATCCTGAGGGATGGGGATGAGATTTCCCATGAGGTTGAGCATGGGTGAGGCTTGCAAAAGTTGCTGTGTACATTCTAAACTGCCCAGCACCCTTGTCAGAATTATATCACTACCAGTTTCTCTAGTAGAAGCCCTTTTTTCTCTAAACCCTTGCATGTACAATGGGCATTGGTCACCCAGATGTGCTAAGGCAAGGTAGATAGGTCTATGTTCTCTTACTCCCTAGAGAAAATCTTTAAGTCTGAGCCTTTAGGGGGGAATGCACTGTCTTTTCTGATGAATTAAAGTATTTCTCTGACCAAATTTGGCCAGGAGAACCCAGCCTGGATTCCCTGGAGGATATCTTAAGTATTCTGAGCCCTTAAAGCAATTTAAGAGAATAGTTTCTGGCTGGTGATGCCATGGATCTGACCATGTTTAGGCCAAGAGGGATCATTCTGGGTTCAGCAACAGACTTGGGGGAAGACTTGACCTTCTTCATGGAAATTGTTCTCACATGATACTTGGAATTCATATTTCCAGCCTCCAAATTGCCAGCTGGTAATCACTTGCCCCACATTGCTCTGCCTTGAGCACCAATAAAGTTCTTATGATTGAATCTACCATTAACCATGGATATTTCAGTCACTGTTTTGGGTGAGGTGAACATAAACTTGTACTTTGCTTGTTTAAAGGAATGGACAGTTTTGATTGTGCTTCCACCTTGGTGTGACCACATAGGAATGCTATTTTGGCACCTATTATGCGTTGCTGGCCAAGACCTTCAGTGAAATAGTCCAGGGCTTTGTGTCCTACTTCAGGCCTCCATATTTTGTGAGATGAGAGGTCTCCTCGAGGTGTCCATAGTTCCATAGGTTGATATTACTGGTAAGACTTTGGAGCCAGGTATGTACAAAAATGCTGATAGTGGAAATCGGAGGTCCATAGTCCAACAATGTGACCTTTTTCATCTAAGAAGTGTTGGTGTTGTCTCAGATTAGAATAGCCTGCATTCTTCACCATATTTCCTACTCCTGGTCAGAGCTGCCTTCCCAGGCATAAGCAAGGAGATAGTGGAGTGATTCATGTGCTCATAAGTAGTCTGGCTGTTTCTATTGTGGGGCTCTTACAAATAAAGCTGCTGTGCACATAGACATACAATGCTTTATAAGGATCCATTTTATTTCAATTGTTCTAATACTTTAGGTGAATGTGTCAGTATTTCACAACCACCTGATATTGCTAGTAGCAGGATATGAACATTCCTGCTCTCCACAGTCCTGACAGTATTTGGTATGGCCAGTGTTTGTTTGTTTTTTGCTTTTTTTTTTTTTAATTTTAGCTGTTTTGGTGTGCGTTACACTTCATTGTGGCTTTAATTAATGTCTTGGATGTTTCATGATGATGAATGCTTTTTTCATAAAATATCTGTTAATTGCCGTTACTTATTTTATAATGTCAACTTGCAGGTGACATTTTCCTTTTCATTTTATTCATAAGTGAAAAGACATGGGTGGATAACAAAGGCATGCATGTTGGAACTCCATTCTCCAGCGATGTTTGTGACTGCTTTGTGAGACAGAATTGGTTTTGAGTGCTGGAAAACTACTTTCTCTTTTTCTTTTTCATGCTGTTCAGTGTGACCACATAGACCACGACATACCTTTGAGCATAATCTGCATTGTTAACATGTTCTCAATCAATTTTCGTAAAACAACCCTGTTTTATAGTGTTTGTCAGTGTCCATGCTCTCACTATGAGCAATTTCAAGCTTCTATAATTGTGTCCTTGAACAGGGAGTTGGGAAGAGATGTGCAGTACAAATTCTTAAATTCTATTTCCCCCAGCCCAATACAATTCTTATAATTAATTGTGGGTATTCAGAGTGTACAATTTCTGTTTTGTTAACATGCCTCAACCCTGCAACCAAAAGTACTCCCTTTATCTTCTTCTTAGTCTTCCTCCTCCTCCTCTTCCTTTTCTTCCTCCTCCCTCCATCCTAGGGATCAAACCCTGGGTCTTGTGCATGCTAAACAAATGTTCTGTCTTTGAGCTATGTCCCAGTCCTCTTCAACCCCACATTTTTTAATCCATCCCTCTTAACATAAATTGATGTAAGGACGTTTATACTGTAGTTGTGCCTGTTTTTAAATATAGGCAGGAAGGGAAAAGACTGTTAGGATGTCCATTTACCTTTTCCCTTATCTCATCATCATTGATCATTTCATGGCTGTTCTTATTTCATCTCTCTAGTGCATATTGTTTTACTCAGAATCTTAGCATCTTCTTATTCAGTCTCCAATCCATTTGGAATGTGTTTCTAAGATACAATGACTCTTTTTTGATCTAATACCTTTATTCAGTTAAATAAATAAGGCTTCATAGTATGTATCAAAAATGTTGTTTTCTCAGCTGCTTTGAAAATGTGTCTGGGTTTTTAAAAAAGAAGTGTCGCAGTCACATTCCAAATGGCTTTTTAGTAGTTTTGTCTAGTCTCCACTAACCTATAGGTGTCATTTTGTTTTTAATTTTGATCACTTGTTGTTTGAAGGCATCAAATTATTTTTCCACCAGAATTTGCCATTTTCTAGACTTTTTTTGGTCTCTCTGAAGCTGTTTAGCATGCTGATTCTTCCCTCATATTTCCTGTACACTAGGTATTAATTAAATGATTGATTATAGTGTAGTCCTGGCAGATAAAGGGCTGGCAGTGACACAACAGGAAACCATACAGTATGACAGTGTTTTCCTAGCACACTGTAGCCTAGCCTAAAAGTATAACATTTCAGTCATTCTGTGTTACAAGTGAGTGCAGTGGGAATGTGTCTTTGGTGGAAATAGTTCCAATGTAGGAGAGTGTATGGCAAACACACAGGAATCCCCTGTGACAGGAATGTGAAACTGGCACATCAACCCAGCCTGGACTCATACATATACCACATCTACAACAGAAAACTAGATGAGTGACATGAGAAATGAATCAGGCACTCCCAAAGTCCTCTAGGTGTCTGTGAGGGAGAACGGAGGTACTAACACTGCAGCAATTATGGTCATATAATGCACCAGTGGCCATAATCTGCACACAGATCTGTGTGACAGGGATACCAAAGAGGCATCCCCGCCCAGCCTTGTTTATGAGCGCAAATGAGCACACTAAGAGACTATAAATGTGCAGACAATGGCCAGACATGTATGAAAATAGAACTTGACCAAAAGTTAAGCAGCTGTCAGCCCACAACAAGCAGGATGTGGTCAGTAACTGCCAGCTGCTATAAAATTTACCTCTGCTTTCAACTTAGGGCCAACCAGAGAAAGCCAGATAGGCTTCATAGCCAATCACATGGGACACCCTGCCTGTGGCTTCCCCAGGCCAGCAGCCTCCCATCTGAGCATGCCTGAGCATCTCCTACTCCCCTGCTTGTTGGAGTCTGCAAAGTACAGGTGACGGTGGCTGACTCCCTTGCTACAGCAAGCCCACAATACATAGCTTTGCTTCTTATTTATTTGATCTTCATTCATTTCCACAACATGCCTGCATGCACACAGTCTATGTAGACTGATTTGACAATGCAGACACAGACTGATTCAGAGAAAATATTTTTATTGTTTTCAGGGTTAATGATAACTGTTGATGATGAGAACAGGCAGCCATGTTCACCCTGAGACTCACGGGGGATGATTTTGAGCTCAGGAAGGATGTATGTCAGGAGGTAATCAGCTGGAGCTTGGTAGTAGAAATAACTCAGAAATGGCTTCCCACATGGAGGCTTTGCTGTCAGTTTCAATTACATTGGGTCCAGAGGCTGCTCCTGCCTCTGACTTGAAGCAGACAGAGAGTTCTGCCATTTTAAGAAGCCTCGGTGAACTAGGTCTAGTCCTTTATGTACCTGTAACCCAAAAATAGGTTCTAAGGTCTTCCTACAGCCCAAAGTCAACTTGCTGTCTCAGACATTCCAGGTATTGGTGCCTTCCAAGGACATGACCATGACTTTCCCCTGGGAGAAATGTAGCCGTTGACCTGGCCCAAATGTGATGCTGGAGAACTGTGCATTCCTGGTCTTGCTGGGTAAGGCTTCAGCTCTGTCCCATGTGGGTGTCCCTAGCATTCTTTGGTTGTATACTCTTGCTAATGCCTGCCTAGTAATGAAGAGCTCTTGAGCTCTTTTCCTTCTGCTCAAGGTAGTTGTAAAGCCCTGAGTGTTTCAGAGTCAGTGACTCACTTAAGGAGGAAACACCTTCTGAAAGGGGATGATCTCAACATCCTATATCTGTGTAAAAGTAGTATATCTCTGAACAATGTTGACTTCTACAGATGAAGTTCAAGAAAAATGTGTTCTATGTAGACACCTGTCACAGCAGTGAGAGCACTATGATTGTGTTTGTGTTCTTGGTTTTCAGCTCTTCAATCAGCGTTTTTCTTAGTTTGGGAGCAACTTCATTCACAGTTCAAGACAAGATGGAGAGGTTTCATTCTTCACAACACCTAAGTCCTATCTGTTTTTCCATCAGCAGACAGGGCATTGATTTTGTCAACCAAAATGGGTTTACCTATTAGAGCATAGAGAATAGCTACACAGGATGAAGAGAGACCTCTCACATAGCAGCTGCCCAAGTAGGCAGCCTTCCACTGGTCAGGTGGGGGCATGACAGCCTTCAGATTATGAGAGGACCCCTATCTCTGAAATTTCACATGAAACTCCTTGTTGGCTCATCCTGGGATTTCTGGTTGTTTCAGTCACAGCAAATACATCAGCAGATGCGGTCTGCCACAGGAATTCAGAGACCCAGGTGACTGCTAAGGTGAATAGGTAGCTTTAAGATTTCCCTTAATCCAGCTAGCCAAAGGGCAATGATAGAGGAAGGGGAGAAGTGATAATGAGTTGCTCACACACTTTCTTTGAACATAAACACTAGGCATTTGACTAAACCTGAGTTTTTAGGACTGAGAAGTATATTTTAGCAGTGAGCCTAAGGATAACAGTAAATGGGCTTGATTTATAGTATGTCACCTGCTCCACTTAGCATACACTGAGATAGTCATGATGGCCCATATCTGTAAGCCAGCATTTGGAAGGCTGACAGGATGACTGTGTGTTCATGGTCAGCCTGGGTTACATTGGGAGATCCTGTCTCAAAACAAAGCAACAAAAACAAAAAAAAAAACAGAATCAGAGTGATAATAGCTCCTAAGTCACCAAGGACTGTGTGCACGTTTGTTAAAATGTACCCAGGACTTCTTTAAATTAGATATGCTAGCATATACAGACCCATGACTGATTGTCGTGAAGGATAATTCTGGTTAGACCTCCCTAGAAATGGGAGGCATTTCTGCCACATCAGAAAATTAGTGTCAGTCAATCAGGAAGTAGAGGGTAGAGGAAGATCATGACCTACAAACTTTATTTGGATTTTCACTAGAAGGGATGGCAAAGCAGGATGGGGTTGGTGATCAAGCTAGAAAGTAGGAGTAAATGATTTTTAGATTGGGCCATGGGATGTTTCCTAGTTGTCTAGTCTATAGCCTTGCTGTGATTTAGGACAAGATAGATCTTAGTTTCTCTGTGACAGACTGACAGAGGAGCTGGCTAGGGGCCTGGGTTCTTTACTACTTATTTTGCATGTAAATGATGTGCTCCTACGGGCCAGCAGACTTTGTTATGTTTAAGGATTGACTGGCCCTGGAAGGGGCAGTCTGTAGACTGCCCGTTCAGGAAGGCCAAAAATGCCAAAGTATAAAGAGTGGGGAAAACATGGTTAATACACTTGGTCCTGTGGTGACTATCTCAAATACAAAAGCAAAGTCCTTATCTTTCACTCTAGAGACCAAATCTGGCACTTCCCTGTACAGACTCCCCACACGCTGCATCCAAGGCAGGGTCTTGACTTTTCTTCACACAGGCCAAATCCACCCAAGTGGCCATGAGGAGGCCAAACAAAGTGACTTTGACCTAGGCCTGCCAACAATTTAGGACAAGGCTCTTTGGTTCCCAGTCCCCACTGGCCACCAGGCCTGTGCCTTTAGGTGGCTGTCCCATCATCTTAGAGATGATGAACGTCCCTGGAAGTGAAGGAGCCTCAGTATGAAGGTGGAGCTGTATGAACCTTTCCTTGTAGGACTGTTGTAGGCCCTGAAACTGTAATCTAATTCGACACCCTAAGGACCAGCCTGGAGGACAGGACTTCCCCTTGCCTGGAGTATTGTCTCCTGTCCCGAAAGAACCCACTGAAGTGCCCCAATGTCACTCCAGCTCTTCAGTTGACAGCACATGAAGATCAATAGGTAATGTTCATTTCCCTTCTAGGTAGAAAACACACATAAAGGTACTAACTGAACCTATCTATGCATGACGTGTCAATTTGAATCAGTAGTCTTTAGAAGCAGCTGAAATACCTTTAGCTCTGGGAGCATCTGATCTTGCTGAGAATGGAATGATATATCTCTAAACACTTGGGTAGTCAGCTGCAAACATAACAGCCCCGTATCTGCTTGTCCCTCCCTAAGAAAAGCAGAGCTCCTCCTTCACTTTAGGAATACAATGCCACTTCCACCACCCAGTATTCCTGTGCAAGTGAAGGCAAATGCTTAGTCAAGGCAAATGCTGACTAGAGCTGTGGAACCCAGAATGCCCTGGACTCTGTGATGAAGTGCTACATGGATGATCATTCAGAAAAGGGTTATTTCTCTGGATGGTTTGTTGTAGGTGGGAATGCTGTAGTCTAGTGGTGGACATCTTAGCAGTTTGGGGGTCTGGTCTGTGTTGTAGATTCTTTGGAGCACTTAGTCCACCAAGAGATGATAAGGACTGATATAAGATCCTGTCCCCACAATACAGCCACCAAGTTTGAGCTGTAAAGTCTGATGGTATCAGCTGTCCTTATTGACCTGAGTGAGGGCTGAGTCTCCAAGTCATAGACCTCACCATACCCCAGTGTGGAGCCTGGTGAGGGACCTTGTCATCACATTTCAGGTCCCAGTGTTCAGAACAGTGAGGACTTTGGGGGTGAGTGCTTTTAGGCATAGGGAAGTTGAATCCTGTGCACAGCAGGTCAGAAGTACATTATGTCTGTGTATTGAGATGACATAATGAAGCTCACGAAAAATGGTTTATTTTTGTAGGGTGGGATGGTAGATGGAGGAAGGAATGAGCAATAGATGGTGTTGATCTGATCAAAGTACAAAATTCGCACATATGGAAGTATTGCAGTGAAGTCTTTGTATATTAACGTACACTAGTGAAAAATACAGGTATGTGAGAGAAGTGGCCGTGGATGCATGGCAGGAGACAGCGTGCTCCAGCAGGTTGCCATTGCTTCCAGAGGGTGAGGACCATGAGATGGAGTCAGAGGCCCAACTAAGAATTGCAGTATGGTTCTGAAACTTCAGATAGTGCTTTGATTCACTCCGCCACAGACTCAACTGAGTTTTGTTGTGACCTTTGATGTGTCTGAGAAGTTTCAAGCTGGCAGAAATGTTCAGGGGCACAAGTGCCCAACTGGAAGACTCACTTGCCTGTAGTGGAAGGCCACTGGAGCAGGGCTTGGAATAAGCAAGTGAAGAAGGTTGTGAATCAAGTGTGCCATTAATGGTGGGGGTCTTGTGAGTCTGGGATCCACAGATGGTTCTCAGTGTCAAAGGTTGATGCAAGAAAGAGTCAGGCAGGGTGCCCTTCATAGCAATGTGAGGGTTGCCTCTGCCAGTGGGAATGACTGTGTCCTGTTTGAATGTGCAGAGCACACTCTAGATACGATGTACCAAGAAGAGTAGGGAAGGCAGAGAGATACCTATATTGTGAGGCAGGAGTTAGAAAGAGCCGTGGTAATGTACCTGAGAGAAGTGTATTCTAAGAAGTGATGTGTGCCAAGAGAGCATGTGAAATGGTTGTCCTGTGGCCTTGCTGTTGGTGACACAGAGAAAGGCAAGTCCACATTTCACCATCTCTAAGGGTACTATTGTGGGGGGGTCCTTTGTGCAATTATCTGTCATATGTAGTTACAGCCATACACGCAAGGCCCAGAAGTCAGATGGAGTCTCCCTGCTGCTCATACACCAATTGGTTCTAGGAGTCTCAATAGTGATCAATAGAAGAAACTGGGCATTAGAGGTCCTGGGGCCTGGCACGAGGTCATGAGGGTGGTACATAAGGTAAACCAAGGATAGTTGTAGGAGGGTGGACATGTCAACCTGGAATCACTCCCAGAAAAGAAGCTGATCATAGATGTTCTGTTCTAACCATGGCAGGCCTGTGTGACCTTTGAGGATGTGGTCATTTACTTCTCCCAGGAGGAATGGGAGTTCCTTAATGCAGCTCAGAGGCTCCTGTACCTCCATGTGATGCTGGAGAACTTTGCACTTGTAACCTTCTTGGGTAAGACTGTCACACCCACGTGTGTCCTTGTCTCTTTTTTGTTCTGTTTTTCCCCAGGGGCTGCTTTGCCTCTACTGCTAGCCTTTGGGCTCTACTAACTTCTTCACTTTTTGACATGCATGCTATAGATGCTACTGCTGAGCTGTGTGCACCGCCCTGAGATGCTGCTCTAATGAGTGCAGGCATGGATTTGGAAGATTGTGATGATGAGTCAATTTAATAGGTCTGGCCTTGCTTACTATCATCCTGACTGGATGACTGTAGGTTTACAACACCTTTTGCCAGGTGTCCCTTTATTCTCAGTGACATTTCCTTACAGCTGCTCTTTCAGGACTTCAGGTATTGTAATGGATGTCCATGTAGACCATGGACTGTTCTTTCCAGACCTTTCCAGTCTTCTTTGTAATACTATTTTTCCTTCCTTTGGTGTGCTGTGTGCTTTTGCTCAGCAGTGGCTGAGGGCTCACCTGCCCTGTCTTTCCCTTAGGGCTTTATTCATGTACTTCTCATAAACTGAGCAACTGGGGTTTAGGAAGAATCCTGGTTGCTTTATAGGATAGACATGGAAAAATGATTTCAGAAATACCTGGTCCCATTGAGGAACACTTTAGGGAAGTTACTACATCTGAGGAAAATGTCCAGTGCAAATGTCACTGGATGCACCCATTTTTACCTTCTCATCTCCATTCTTGACACTTTCTAACTTGTCATATCATCTGGGTCTCCCTATCTAGATGCTCCCCACTTATCTGGTTTCCACACATCCCTAACTCCAGTCCACTTACCCCTGCAATGCTCTCCAACACTGACCCACACCTCATGTGTTTTGAGGCACACACATATTCTTAACTATTTCTAAATGCAATTCAAGCTGTTTTTACCATCTTGGATTCAAGCAGTCCTTTATACAATGTGCACTTGTCACCAGATGGCAAGTTTTTTGTGAAGAAGACTGTATAGTGAGTTTGAGGGATTTCATGGCAAGTCATGGATAACAATAGAATGTGGTCGCAGTTCCTGAAGAAGTGAGTTGGAAGCCCTTCCTCTCCTCCCTGTGTTGCAGCTCATCAAGTCCTATGTCTGGTGAGGTTTGACAGATTCTACTGTCTTTGGAAGCCCAGTGCTACAAATCAATCCCTTCTGAACATTGGCCCCCACTTTCACATCCTCAAAAGAGTCCTCTGGTTCTGGGAATTGAGCTCAGTGGTAGAGTGCATGTCTTGCAAGTGCAAGGCCCTGGGATGGATCCCAACACCATAAAAAAAAAAAAAATCCTGTGCACCTTTTCTTTTTGGGTTGGTTCCCTTCCTGGCATAATCTACATGCATTTCATCATTGTTTCTCTGATTTCAGGTTGTGGGCATAAACTGGAGAATCATGAGGCCTCTGTGCACAGTATTTGTCTGAAAGGGGTGTCACACTTGATGACTCCAGAGGCAAGTCAGTCCCTCCAGAACACTCACCCCTGTGACATCTGTGTCCTAGTCTTGAAAGACATTTTGTACCTGGCTACTCCACCTGTGCAGAGACTGTGTTTGCTCGGGGCATGTGCAAGGCTTCATCAGTACCGGGAGCATCACACTGCAGAGAAACCTTTGAAGAGGGATATGCATGGGACCCCATTTGAAAGGAGCTATGAGTTTTTTGTGCCAGGGAAGCACTTCAAATTTGAAAACCTTTGGAAGGATTTCTCAGGTTTTTTTGACTTGCAGCCACAGGTCATTTCTTATGGTGAGAATCCAAACGATTCCAAGTTTGGAGAGGCCTTTCACTATGGGAAAAGTTATTACAAATTGTTTAAATTTGGAAAAGCTTCTATCCACAACAACATGGCTTTTCATAACCTAAGCATCTACACTGGAAACAATCTTTATGAGCATAACAACAGTCAGGAAGTGTTCCCTGATGAGTACTCACTTGCTCAGCACCAGAGAGTCCACACTATAGAAAGACCTTATGAGTGCAGAGAATGTGGTAAATTATTTAAGCGAAGAGCTGACCTTACTGTACATCAGAGAGTGCACAGTGGAGAAAGGCCTTATGAGTGTAGATACTGTGGGAAATCCTTTAAGCGAGGAGGTGATCTTACAGTTCACCAAAGAGTCCACACTGGAGAAAGGCCTTATGAGTGTAGAGAGTGTGGGAAGTCATTTAAGCAAGGATATACCCTTACTGTACACCAGAGAGTCCACACTGGAGAAAGGCCTTATCAGTGTAGAGATTGTGGAAAATCCTTTAAAGAAAGAAGTGTTCTTACTGTACACCAGAGAGTTCACACCGGAGAAAGGCCTTATGAGTGTAGAGAGTGTGGGAAAACCTTTAAGGAAAGAAGTGTTCTTACAGTACACCAGAGAGTTCACACTGTTGAAAGGCCCTATGAATGTAGAGAATGTGGGAAGTCCTTTAAGCGAGCATGTGACCTTACAGTGCACCAGAGAGTGCACACTGGAGAAAGGCCTTATGTGTGTGCAGACTGTGGCAAGTCCTTTAAGCGAAGAGGTAACCTTACAATACACCATAGAGATCACACTGGAGAAAGACCTTATGAGTGTAGAGATTGCGGAAAATCTTTTAAGCTGGTACGTGCCCTTACTGTACACCAGAGAGTCCACACAGGAGAAAGGCCTTATGTGTGTACAGATTGTGGGCAGTCCTTTAAACGACGAGGTGACCTTACAGTACACCAGCAGGGTCACAGTGGAGAAAGGTCTTATGAGTGTAGAGATTTTGGGAATTCCTTTACTCAGCACACCAACCTTGTGAGTCACTGTAGAATTCATAATGGAGAAAAGTCTTATGAATGCAAAGAATGTGAGGAAGCCTTTGGTATAAATCCAGTATTGTTCAGCACCAATAAACTCACACAGAGAAAGGCCTTATCAGTGTGGCCAGTGTGGGAGAGGCTTTAACCAAATAACTCACCTCATTACACGTGGGAAGGTTCACACTGCATAATGGCCTCATGAGTGTGAAAGATGTGGGAAACTTTTGGGGCATAAAACAACTATTCGCCACCAGAAAGCTCACAGCAAGGAAGAGGTTTATGAATGTGGCCTGTGTGGGAAGTGCTCTAAGAACACACCAATACACATAGAATTCACACTGCAGAAGAATTTATGAATGCTGCAAGCGTGGGAAATCTTTTACACATCATTCCTGTCTTCAACACCCCAAAGGATCCCACCATAGATAGGTCCCATGAAATAGCAACTGTGGGAAAGCTTTCAGCCCAAGGTCCAGCCTTATTTAGCAGCAGGAAACCCTGCTTGGGAATAGCATTAGACCTGAGGGAATGTGACGTGCTCTTCAGTATCTCCACCTGCCTGAAGTTGAACTTCACACTTGACAAATGTCTAATGTGTGAGATTCCATGAGTTCAGGCATAGGGTGAGGCTTACAGGAGCTGCTGTACACCTTCTGGACTTCTTAAGGCCATTGCCACAGTAAAATCATTACCACACTGTCTTACAGAGGCATTTCCTGGTACTACCTTGCACAGAGGGCAAAAGCTACCCTGACATGCTAAGGCAAGGCACATGTGTCTGCCCTCCCATTCCCTGGTGGCAATAGTGTGTAGCTTGTGCTATTTAGAAAATTTTATTGTTTACTGAGTGATCATGCCATGGTTAGGACCCCATTAGTGTCAAACGGACTCAGTCCTGGTTCACCCAGAGGCTTGCAGTGAAGACTTAGCTGCTTCTTGCAAGTTGGTCATCTTATATGACACTTTTAGTTGATGTTTGTAGCCTCCAAGTCAGTAACTGGTAAGTGTCTGCCTCAAATTGCTTTGGTGTGTGCATTAATAAAGGCATTTTTGTTGCATCTACCTTCAATCTGAGTTGTCCTTTTAAATGTATTGAGTTGCATTATATACAATTAGACTGTTTATATGAGGGGATGGACATATTTTATGGGGCATCCAGTGATACTTGCTTTAGTGCAGAGTGTATAATCTTTACCTAATGTGGATTGCTGCCCAAGACCTCCAGTGAAACAATGCAGGACTTTCTGGTCCTAATTTGTGACCTGGAAGCTTCAATATTTTATGAGAACAGAGGTCATCTGAGTGGTCAGCTGTGACAAGCTGCATTGACTCTGGGAGTAGTTTGATCACATTAGATGGCACCTGTATTTCTGAGTAATTGTCTGGTTCAGGCTCACCTGCTGATGTGAATTACATTGATGTAAATAAAGCACATAGAAGCAGTGGTGCCTTTATACTGGTACCATGCGTCTTGACCACTTGTTGGCTGCCTGCGTGAGCAGGGGCTTTTCTTCATCATCCAAAGTGACTTTCTGTGTTAACAATAGGTAGATCATCTCTTGTTTGGGAACCCAGGTGCCATGTTGATCCATAAAGGGGACAGAACATGAAATTTGAGAGAAAAATAATACCTCAACATGCACTCCATAGGCCATAAGTGAAGTTGCTCCAAACTAAGCCAAATATGGATCTGACACCTGAAATCCAAGGACAGGAACACTCTGATATGTAGAATGATGCTGGCTTTTCACATAAAACCCCTTACCTATAAAGTCCAGCTACACACCCCAAAACTGTTGAGGAGCACATCACTTTCACACAGACATGGGACACTGAGAAGGTGAGCTTTTCCTTAAGGTGTTTCATAGTTCTCAAGCACTCTGTGACTCAGACACCTCAGGGTGCGTGGCTTGATCCTCAAGGCAAATGAAAACCATCCTTTTGTGGAGCAGCTTCAGCATCTATAGATTTTGAAGCTCCCAGGGGATTCTGGGACCTGGACAGGGTTGGAATCCACTTGCACATTTGACCTGTGAAAAATAAAGAGTGTTATGGACACTGACCCCTTGCACATTTGAAAATTTATGTACAATATTTTTTTTTAAAAAAAGATCTTTATTAACATGTGCTTGGAGTTTATTGAAGTTTTCTTTGGAAAAACTCATCTATAAACTTACTAAAAATTAAATTGCATTTATCTTTTATTTTTTGGATTAGGAGTTACTGTATTGAGAAGAGCAAATTAAATGTCCCAGCACATACACTGGGTTGACTTTGTACTCACCATTCAGACCCTACAGGATCTGGAACACAGGATCCTTGCTTTACTGAATGTGCACTTTTAAATAATGTAGTGTACATCACGTCTTCAGTAGTTCTATACAACTGCATAAAGTAGGGTCCACAATGATACTGGAGTTGCAGATCCCTTCTTAGTATTTAATTGCTGCAATTTTTGTAATTTGATTGTTCTTAGAACTTGAAACTCTAAAGAACTATCAGAAAATCTGAAGAACCTTTGAATTTACTATAGTAATGCAAGATCATAATTTTGGAAATATAACTGACATATCTACCAAACAACCAGCTGTGCAGTAAGAAAATAGCAGGTGGTTGCAGCAGTATGGAAGGTAGGAATCTTGAGGGAGACCTAACAATGATTACATCACTTGAGATCACTGAGTTCATGTCTCTGTCACATGGATGTTCACTGAGAAGTGCGGCATGCGCAGATCTGGCTCCTTTCTCTACTTTCACAGCATTGCATGTGCCTCGGTTTCCCCTACATGGCTGAGAACTCTTGGGGATAGCATTTGTTGTCAGTCACAGATGCTCCTTATCCAAGTCCTTTCCTTGTGCCCTGTCCATCCTAAAAGAGTTGACTAGTTTGTCTACTCAAACTCTTTTTATTCCTCACCTACAAAAATCATGGTATACTACTTAAAACAATAGTAAAGAGTTTAAGGACACATGGATAAAAAGGGGAGGGTCTGAAAGCCATTAGATTGTTAAAATAAGTACCCTAAGTGTCCAGAATGGGGTACCTCCTGACAAGCTGTTGGTTAGGGAGGCCCTTGAGGCTCCTTCACCTTGCATTATTGCTACTGCAGTTGCTATGTCAAAATTGGACAGTAAGTCTCTATTGCTTAAGACACCACAAGCTCTGGTTATAGGGCACAAAAAAGAAATTAAGCTGGGACCAAACTAAAAGCTTCCTTTCTACTGGTTAGCATTCATAATGCTAGAGGGCTACTGGGTGACGGGGTGAGAATCTGCCCTCATGGGTCCCACAAAAAAGCCACTGCTGTTGTTTTGTTAAACAAAATTTTAGATAATGCTTTCTTCAGTGTCCCATTAGCCGCCGAATCCCAGAAGCAGTTCACATTCACCTGGAATAGACAACAATGGGCCTTCAGAGAGCCCCCGCAAGATTACTGCTTCTGCCAGCCACAGTTAAGAAAAACCTCTTCTTACAATGGTGGCGACCACAACAAATCCAACTACTGAATTTCAAATTTCTCACCTGTATATGATGTATGCCAGGGTTTTCAGACAACACTGCAACATCAACAACTGATACCTCTTAAAGCCAGCCACCAGGTCATTCTATTCCACCACCTCAGCCATCGCTACTAGGTAACAAGGGAAAAAGGTGAACCCATAGGTAAGTGCCCCAGTTCAACAAAAAGTAGTTTTAAAAAAAAATCTAAAGATTACAAGGGTCCACAATCCTTAAGGGAGAATAATGTGGACTAAGCAGGGAGTTAGGAAACCTAGTGACTGAGAACCATGACTTGAGTGTTGATAAGGACTCATTCTAGACTGCTGACTTGAACAAAATGGCTTTGACATCCAGCAGGTTGTTACTGACCTACAGCCCGTCTGACCATCCAAGGCCAAAAACTCCCTTCACCTTATACATAGAAGGAGCTGATGACACATAACCCTGCTTTCCAGGACTGAACACCCACATCTCTACAGACCCCAGTAAAAGCTTGAAGTAGTCTTAGACACTCCAGCACAGAGCTTCTTCTCGAGTCTCCTATTGAGGGGGCACTTTTGCTTTGCTCTCTTTGCTTTACACAAAAACGAACCTCAACCTTCATTTTTGCACAACAGTCATATTCCCTGTGCTTAGCTGCCCCGTTTCTCTGTGACCTAATAGACCTATTGCTTCTCCTACTTGCTTGTCTTGGTAAGTTCTTTTACCAACAAGTGGCACCCAAAAACTGCAACACTCTTGCGGTGGAAGAATGGCCCTCTTCCACCAGGAAGTGGCCCTGATCCAGGAGCAATTGTTCCTTCTCTGGCAGATGCAGGAGATGCTAGCCAAGGACCTGGAGGAGTCTCAGGGTGTTAAGTTCTCCATGTCCTCTCAGCCATTAAGCTCAGGATCTAGAGAGGCCTTGCAGGCCATCAAACCATGGAAGCACCTGAAGGACTAGAAGTCAGACCTGGTGAGCCAAATGCAGCAGCTGGAGACACCTGCAGAGCCAGCCGGGAGGAGCAGGTGCAAGACTTCATCTACAGCTAGGAGCAGCTGGCCAAGGGAAAGGGCCTGCTAGAACTTTTTAGTAAAGTGGGAGCCACCATTCCAGGCCATCAAGGACACCAGTCACACCTAGGCCTCTGCGCTCCCAGCTGGACCTCAAGGACAACAGTATGAAGGAGCTGGGGGCCAAGCTGCCCAGGGCCAAGCAATCCTTAGCCACGCTGACCAAGGACATCCCCAAATCCATTCAGTCGCCATGCCAGGCAAGTCACTGCTAAGGACAACCAGGATTGTGTGGTGCAGGCGGATCTCCTGCAGATCCGCTCACAGTTAGGGTGAGTCCCTGCCACGCCAGGGACACCTTCCATCACCTCGTTAGCGTGCCACTGCAGCCACCAGTCCACACCGAGCGACATTCACTCGCTAGGACACTGGACGCACTCCTTCTGCAATGGCTGAAGTCCCGGTCTGGTTCAAGAGAACCGGACCTGCACAACCCTATTGTACAATCACTAGAGGATCTTAAAGATCAAAAAAGGAAAAAGAAGAAAGAGCAGGTGGGATTGGGCTCCATCCTGCCGTCTTCCCTAGAGGGAAGCAGCGGAGTCTCTGGACCCCAGCTCTTTGATGGTAACGCCCTCGATTATGACGTAGAGGAGAGTGTGACGTGGTGATAACCGCCGCTGTGCGCGTGCACGAGCTAGTGTGTTTGCGTGCACCTGGCACATGTGTCTGTGCGCGTGCACGAGCGAGTGCGCAAGCGTGCGCGGCGTGTATGTGCTCCCTGCCTGTGCACGCTCAAGATTGCGTACAGACGAGCACCTTGGACAGGGGGAAACACAAATATGACTCCTCCCTCCACGTCGCCATCTCTGTAGTTGAGGTCCTTATCACAAACTTGACTATGTCAACTCCTCTGTTTCCAAACTCTTTTTTGTTTGGTTCGTTGGTTTTTCTGCAGTGAGCAGAGCGCTGACTGTCACGATCCCCTTCTCTTGGGCCTATCTTTGAAGAGAGGTTAAATTCAGGGTGAGACAGAGTCCCACCAAAGTGACCCTGGTTTTCAGTTGGTTGAATTACAGGCCTGAGTGGCGCCTGCTCTTCCCAGAAACTGTGCCCTTCATTTCTTTGGTTTACTCTGCACGTGGGCCAGGAAGGTGTCAGTTGTGGAGAAGCCTACCTGCAGGTCCCTCAACTGTAGGGACGGTGTTCAGCCACTGAACCCTCTGCCCTCCCCTTGTGGTTGGTTCCTTTAGCCACACTTAGAATCTCTCAGGATCCCTTGGGCCCTGTGCTCCAACATGTCCCATCACCCTGAGCCAGCTCACTACAGGAGAGGAGTGCTGGCAGGTGCATCTTCCTGTTTGGGGAGCAGCATGGGCCCCCAAAAGGCTTCATCAGGTGAGGAACTGTGAGCATCCCGCTAGGTCCTGCCCCACACTAGAAACTGAATTTCCCTCGTCTTTTGGCCTGTGATCTCTTTTCTGCTCATTCAACAACTAACAACTTAGTTCACACATCCTCCAATCTCCAGTAGTGGTGCCTCTGCTAACAGGAATGTTTTTAGCTCTTAAAAAGCAACAAGGAGATTTTCTAATGCTGGGGCACCTAGAATTAATAGGATATCATGACCAAAGTCTCTAAAACAAACCCCAGTCAGCTGCCTCTTCCTTTCCCACTTGGCCCAGAGGTTGGGAGACAGCAGGTAGGCATGTCAGGTGGACCTTCCTGACCTCTTTGGCTTAGCTGATTAACCAAGCCTGATGGTGAGGGAAAACAACATGGGCTGGCATTGGAGGAGGATTTTTAGAAAATACCTTTCTCCTCCATGATCTTTTAAAATAATTTTCCCTTAACATATGAGAAAATAAGATTGCAATTACTCCTGGTAATGCTCTACTAGTTTATTTTCATTTCAGTTTTTGTAAATTAGGAAATAATTCTAAGTTACTAAGGATGATTTATTTAAGAGAACTTCTTCAAATAATGAACGACTTATGCATAACATTAGACAAAAAATAACTTTAGATTTATTGAAGGCATAGATGCAAATATAAAATATTTTTAAAATCTAAATAAAACATTTTAAAATACAAAAATAAAACCGATTTTATTTTTCTGTGGTTGTTTCTAAACAATGATATATTAATTCTGTAGTTAATCTAAATAATAAACAGGGATTAACTCTCCAAACATGATGTGGAGAGGGCGAAACTATGGGAAAACATGCAGCCAAAATACCACCAACATGTGTCACCCATAGGTGACAATCTACAAAAGCAATGACATTAAAAAAGCACACGAAGAATCGAGGATGTAAAAGTTGACAAAAGGTGACCACCAACTTCAGCTCAGTGTTGTGTGGGCAACTCAGGTCTTGAGGGGAGAGGGTTGTGTGGTAGAGTTTGGGGTGTGTGGGTATGCTGCTCTCTCTGGTGGTGTCTGTGCAGAAGCACCATGGAAACACCCATCCAGCCCATGAAGCCAATAAACCTGGGATGAAAGAAATAAGGAGATCAGAGCTGTTCAGAAAGATAATTGAAGGTAAAGAGAGGTGAAGCAATGAGTCATCTGTGCATGCATAGACAGACTTCATTTCACAGGACGAATGTCCAGAAAAGTCATCGTAGGCATTTCCTTGGTAGAGTTTCAGCCCTCTGAATTCAACTATCAACAATTGTGCAGGTCTAGGTGAGAGACAGAGTCAGTGTCTTCAAGAGTTTGAGTGAACAAGGCTTTCTACAGAGTCCTTAAAATAACAGTAAAATATTGATACCAAGGTGACGGTGCATCAGTTGTATAATCTGCAGTGAAGCTAGAGGAATCCATTCAGGTTTTCTCTGACCAGGTTCCAAAAATAAGGATGTGCTGTTTCATTAAAATCTTTAAAGCTGGGATTAGAGAATGGCTAAAGCCTCTTATGAGAGAATAAATTAATTTCATTATGGGGACTCCATTAGCCTGGCTGTGTCGTCTGATTCAATTCACTTCTGACACTGTCTACTTAGAGCATGGTCAGGCCCCACAGGGGGTCTGTGCCGGATGCCAACTCAGGTCCAGGATTCTTTTACCTGTGCTTCTGCCTGACCAGCTATAAACTAGGGTTCCAATAACCTCTACCTTGGGTTAAGTTCACAGAACTTGGAGAAATATTTTGTCAATTTGAAGTTTATAATTAAGGATATTACAAAGGACATAGGTCCTTTGCATAAAGCAAAGTTTGGGGAAGAGGCCAGGAGCCCCCATGCTCTCTCTGGGGACACCATCTCCAGGAACCTTCATGTGTCCAGCTACGTAGAAGCTCGCACCTAATTTTTAAAAATATTGACCTTGTATCCTCCAACGTTGCCAAAGTCCTTTATCAGTTCTAGTTACTTTTAGTGGAGTCCTTACTTTTTAAAAGTGTACAGATCAGCCCATCTTAAAACAGAAACCATTTTACTTCTTCCTTTCCAATCTAGTTGCCTTTTGATTCTGCTTGCCTAATTGTCCTGGTTAGAAACTCAGTGCAGTGTTGGATAGATATGAAAATGAGCACATTCATCTGCTCTCTTATCTAAAAGTGAAGGTGGATTCAGTCTTTCTCCATTTTTTCAGGTGGTAGCTATTCATTTCTCATAGATACATATCATGTAATGCTTTGATATACATATACTTTGTGAAATGATTGCCACAACTGAACTAGTTAACCTATCCATCACTTCATAATTTTTCACCATTTTCATGAATGAGTGTATTTTATGAATACTTAAGAGGTATGCTTTTAGCTAATTTGAACTACTCAAAACATTATTATTAACTGTACTCACCAAGGGTGTATATTTAAACTCCTGAATTTGTTAGTTTGGAACTGAAATTTTATATCTTTTGACCTAACTCTCCTCAGCTGTCCTTCACCTGTTTCTTGCAATAAGCTTTCAGCTCTCTTGTTTCTATGAGTTCACAGTTAGATTCCACTGCCAGTAAGATCATGCAGTATGTGCCTTTCTGTGTCTGACTTATTCCACTTAGGATAATGACTGCTAGACTATCCATGCTGTCACAAGTGTCGGAATTTCCTCTTTTGGTGTTCTGAATAATGTTCCTTTATATGTATGCATGTTCATACGTGTGTATATACATGAGTATGAACATATGTGTATAAACATACATGTGAATATATGCCCAGAAGTTACACCGCTGGACCACACAGTAGTTCCATTATTAGAGTTTTTTCCTTTGTTTGGTTTGGTACTTGGTGGCATTGGAGTTTGAACTCAGGGCTCTGCACTTGTGAAGCAGGTGCTTTACTGCCTGAACCACACCTTCAGTCTCCATTCTCTCTCTCCCTCTCTCTCTTTTTTTTTTTTTTTGAGGATCCTTCATACTTGTATCTGACGTTTTCTTTTCTTTTTATATCTATTGATGCACACAGGTTGTTTCCATAGCCTGGTTATTATGAATAAAGTTGTACTGAGAGTGAGAATGCAGAGGCCTTGTTGGCAACAAATTTTATTTATTTGACTATACTCCCAGAAGCGACACTCCTGGACCACGTTGTAATTCAAATGTGCTGTGTTTGAGCAAACTCCCTTTTCTTTCCTATAATGGTAGTACCAATTTATAGTCCTATTACAGTACGCAGCTGTTGCATTTTCTCCCAATCCACGCCAACATTTGTTTTCTTTTGCCTTCTTGATAATAGTCATACAAACGGGTGTGAGGAGTCATCACTTTGTGGATGGATGTACATTTTTCTGATGATTGGTGATGTTGGGCACCTCGTTGTAAAGCTGTTGGCCATTTATGTCTTCTTTAGGACAATGTCTATCCAGCTTCTTTGCCCATTTCACAATAGTTATTTGGCTTTTTTGCTACTTATTTGTATTAGTTCCTTATATATTTTGGGTATTACTGTCCTTTAAGAAAAATGGTTTGCAAATATTTTCTCACATCTTGTAGGTTGCCTTTTCATTTTGTAGGTTATTTCTTTTTATTATTTCTATTTGGATTCCCTTTATTTATTTTTCTTACGTTGTTATTCTGCCTAGAAACTTCAGTGATATTTTGAAGAGTAACAGTAAAGAGCACCCTTCTCTGGTCATAAAGAAAAATATTTCAACATTTTTCTTTAGAATATGGTGTCAATTGTGGATTTGTCATTGATGGTCTTTATCACATCGAGGTGTACTTCTTCCCATTAATTTCTTGAGAGAGTTACTATGGAAAGATGATTATATGGTTTTCTCTCTTAATTCAATTATTGCAATGAATCACATTTTAATTTTGTGTATGTCAAGTCATGTTTGCATCCCAGAGGTAAGTTCTATTTGGTTACACTATATGAACACTTTTTTTATTCATATGTGCATACAATGTTTGGGTCATTTCTCCCCCCTTCCCCCACCCTCTCCCTTACGCCCCTCCCCCCCACCCCCTCACTACCTGGCAGAAACTATTTTGCCCTTATCTCTAATTTTGTTGAAGAGAGAGTATAAGCAATAATAGGAAGGACCAAGGGTTTTTGCTAGTTGAGATAAGGATAGCTATACAGGGAGGTGACTTACATTGATTTCCTGTACGTATGTGTTATCTTCTAGGTCAATTCTTCTTGATCTAACCTTTTCTCTAATTCCTGGTCCCCTTCTCCTATTGGCCTCAGTTGCTTTAAAGTATCTGCCTTAGAAATCAATGCGAGTCAAGAGTATTTCCTACTCTTTCCTGAATCAACTTTAGAGTTTGGGGTCTGATACTAAGATCCTTGATCCATTTTGAGTTAATATTGGTATAGGGTGATATACATGGATCTAGTTTCAGTTTTTTGCAGCCTGATAACCAGTTTTCCCAGTAGTTTTTGTTGAAGAGGCTGTCTTTTTTCCAATCGTATATTTTTAGCACCTTTGTCAAAGACAAGTTGGTTGTAGTTGTGTGGCTTCATATCTGGGTCCTCTATTCTGTTCCATTGGTCTTCATGTCTGTTTTTGTGCCAGTACTATGCTGTTTTTATTGTTATTGCTTTGTAATATAGTTTGAGTCGGGTATTGTGATACCTCCAGCATTGTTCTTTTGACTGAGTATTGCCTTGACTATTCATAGCCTCCTGTGTTTCCATATAAATTTAACAGTAGATTTTTCAATCTCTTTAATGAATGTAATTGGGATTTTGATGGGAATTGCATTAAACATGTAGATTACTTTTGGGAGTGTAAACATTTTTACTATGTTGATTCTACCAATCCATGAGCATGGGAGATCGCTCCACTTTCTATAGTCTTCCTCAATCTCTTTCTTCAGAAGTTTATAGTTTTCTTTGTTAAGTTTACACCTAGGTATTTGATTTTTTTTTGAGGCTATTGTAAATGGAATTGTTTTCATATATTCTTTCTCAGTTTGCTCATTATTAGTGTATGGACATGCTAATGATTTTTTATGTTGATTTTATATCCTGCTACCTTTCTAAGCTGTGGATGGTATCTAGGAGATTTTGAGTAGAGTTTTTTGGGTCTTTAAGGTATAGGATCATATCATCTGCAAATAGGGATATTTTGACAGTTTCTTTACCTATTTGTATTCCTTTTATTCCTTCTTCTTGCTTAATTGCTCTGGCTAGGAATTACAGTACTATGTTGAATAGGAGTGGAGATAGTGGGCATCCTTGTCTAGTTCCTGATTTTAGGAGGAGTTTTTCTCTGTTAAGCATAATGCTGGCTGTAGGTTTGTCATATATAGCTTTTATAATGTTGAGGTACTTTCCTTCTATTCCTAGTTTTCTTACAGCTTTTATCATGAAATGGTGTTGGATCTTATCAAAGGCTTTTTCTGTGTCTATTGAGATGATCAAGTGGTTTTCGCATCTGTATGGGAGTGAAATTCTCTAGATTTGGGAAATTTTCTGTTATTATTTTGTTGAATATATTACACATTCCCTTTGCTTGCACCTCTTCTTCTTCTTCAATGCCCATGATTCTCAGGTTTGGTCTTTTGATGGAGTTGGTGAGTTCTTGCATTTTCTTTTCACAGGTTTTGAGTTGTTTAACTAATAGTTCTTCGGTTTTTCCTTTAATTACTATTTCATCTTCACGTTCTGAGATTCTGTCTTCTGTTTGTTCTATTCTGCTGGATTGGCCTTCCATTTTGTTTTGCAGTTCTGTTTCATTCTTTTTCTGAGGTTTTCCATATACTGAGTCGTTTCCTCTTTAATGTTGTCTATTTTTATCCTGAGTTCATTTATCTCTTTATTAATCGTGTTCTTTGTTTCACTTTGGTGTTTATACAGTGCTTCTATGGTTTCTTTTATTTCTTCTTGTGCTTTTTCAAATTCTCTATTTTTGTTGTCTTGGAATTTCTTGAGTGTCTCCTGTACATTTTGGTTGACCATATCCAATATAATCTCTATAAAATTCTCATTGATTACTTGGAGGATTTCTTCTTTTAGATTGCCCTTGTGGGCTTCACTGGGTTCTTTAGCATAGTTTATCTTCATTTTGTTGGAGTCTGGATCTGAGTATCTGTTTCCTTCATTTCCCTCTGGTTCCTGTACTAATATTTTGCTGTGGGGAAACTGGTTTCCTGGTTTTTTTTTGTCTTCCCGTCATTGCCCTTGGTGTTGTTATTGTCCCTGTACTGTGTGCAGTTAAGTATTTTCTAGCTTGTAATAATAACAATGGTGATATTTAGAATGGAAGGGTGAGAGGAGATGGAAAGCAAAGAAGTTAAAGAAAAAGGGAAAAACAAATAAACAAACAAGTAGGAAAAAACAAAACAAAGAAACAAACAAAAGTTTCAAAGATATAAACAGGGAGAAATAGTGTAGTAATCCACAGTAAGCTGAACAGGCATTAGAGAGACAGAGAGAGGATTTTTTTTATTCATACATGCATGCGATGCTTGGGTCATTTCCTCCCCCCTGCCCCCACCCCTTCCCTTACCACCCACTCTGCCCCCTCCCTCTCCCCCCACCCCCTTGATACCCGGCAGAAACTATTTTGCCCTTATCTCTAATTTTTTGAAGAGAGAGTATAAGCAATAATAGGAAGGGACAAGGCTTTTTGCTAGTTGAGATAAGGATAGCTATACAGGGAGTTGACTCACATTAATTTCCTTTGCATGTGTGTTACCTTCTAGGTTAATTCCAGAGAGAGGATTGAAAAAAAGAATAATAAATAAATAAAATAATAATAAAAATCTCCAAGTTCAAATGCAATAAAGTTTCAGTTTTAATAATTTTGGTGTTAGTCCTTCAGCCTCCAATTCTGGAGATGGTGTCTCAGAAGTAGTTCTGAAGTTGTCTCATCAAAGGGGAAAAAACCAAAACAACCAAAACAACGCAAAACAAAAAAAAACACCACAAAGTGTCCCAAGTTCAACTGCAATACAGTTTCAGTAAGTTTTTCAGCATGCAGGTGTAGTTCAGTTGTTGTCTCATCAAAGGAAGAAAGAAAAAAAAAAGAATCTCGAGACAGTTCTGTGAATGGCTATCTGAGGCTGCGGCTCACTTGCCCGCTGCTTTCAGCCTGCTGTTGCTGGAGCCTTTATTTATGCAGATCTCAGGAGTGAGCTTAACACTCACCTGACCCCTCAGGCTTTGTTAGAGTTCTCCTGGGTGCGACCACCACTGCTACAAGCTTTCCCCTTTCCAAGCACGCTGGGGGAGGTGACACTGCACCAGCTTTCTCAGCCTGCATGTTTATTTACAGTTCACATGGGAAGTGGGTCTTCCCCCCTCTCCTGTGGAGTTTTCTTCCCACCACTTTTACAAGCTTTCCCACTCCTGGTTGCTGGGCGTGTGCTGCTGCTCCTGCCTTCTCCAGCTGGCTTGTCGTGAGGGATTTCCCCTTCCCGCCCTTTGGCACTCAGGGCACCCTGCCCTCTTTGCTATGTGTCTTTTTTGTTGTTATTGCTTATTATTCAGTTTGCTTTTTCCTTTTTTCCCTGGGTAGGGGTCGGTCTGTCCAGGGGGCTATGCTGATCTGGCCCAGGGTTGTCTGTGGGAGTTCCACGTGCCACTTAGCTCACCTTGTGGTCTGTGTCTTCTCAAGCCGCCTGGCCACTTCCGTCTGGCGGTGGCGTGGGAGTCCTCCTGGTTTCTCCATTTAATGTGAAGTGAAGATGCTATGCGCAGGCTGGAGGTGTGGAGTAGTCAAAGTTTTGCCTCTTCTCGGTGGTTTTTCCTGTAAGGTGTGTCTCCAGCATCTCTCCAAGATTTTACTTTAGGAGACATGCTTTCTGCTTCCTCCCTCTAGCTGCTATCTTGGAATCTTCCTCTATATGAACCCTTTAATACTGCTTTAGTCATCTTGCTGCTCTTTTTTTTGAGGACTTTTTATCTATGTCATCAGGGATATTCATTTGTAACTTTCTTTTCTTGTAGTGTCCTGGTCTGGCATTGATAATAGCTTAGAGTTGTCCTTATGAAATGAGTTTGGAAATTTTCTCTCTTCATTTTTTTGAAAGCAATTACTGTTTGAAAAAGGGAGAGGAGAAAGTAAGGGGATCCATGTGTATGTAATGGAATTGTCACAAAGAAGTTTGTTAATTCAAAAATAAAATTAATTTTTAAAAGCTAAAAAATATTCACTCTTAAAATGTCTGGAATTCACCTGAGAAACAATCTGGTTTGGGGATTTTATTCATTGGGATAGTTTTATTATTGCTTGAATTTTCTTACCCATTATTGGGTTTTTCAGATTTTCTGTATCTTCATTGTTTAATTTTGATTAACTTGGTAGGTTGTATGTTTCTAGGATTTTACCCATTTCTTCTGTGTTATCAGATTTCTTGGCATAAAACTGTTTATGCTATTTATTTAAAATCCTTTGTATTTCAGTGGTATCAGGTATAATCTTTCCTATTTAACATCCAACTTTATTTACTTAAGTCATTTCTTCTTTTCTTAGCCTAGCTAAAGGTTTCTAATTTTACTTATCTTTAAGAAATGGACAGCTGGGTTCATTGATCTTTTCTAGTCTGTGTTTCTTCTGTGGTTTTTTTTTTCACTTATTCATATGTGCATACAATATTTGCATCATTTTTCTCTCCTACCCCCTGCCCTCTCCCTCTCTCCCACCTCTTCCCCCCTCCCCTCCCACTCTCTTGCTTTTCTTCTGTGTTTGATGACTGTTATTTCATTCCCTCTGCTAGGGGAGGTAAGAGGACAAAGCATTAGTGTTTCAGGCCCTGGGATGGTGCAGTGCTGCTGTCAGTGGAGTGATGAGTGGCTTGTGTAAAAGCCACTTGTGGCCAGGATTGACTGGGTTCCATTGCATCTGCAAAATTGGTTCTTGCTTTGGGTGGAGTCCAATGAAGACTGCAGGTGTCTTTGATGTGATGAGGGCTGCAGTGTTTCTTCCTGCTTTCTCTTTCCCTGGATGGGAAATCTCTCTAAGAATATCCTTCTTGGCTTTGGCCTTCTGTGGCATGATGGTCTGGTGTAGAAAAGGTGATTTCTGTCCTTTTTGTGTGTGTCCATCCTTTCTTTCTGTGCTCCATACTGTTTCTGCTACTTCTTTGCTATACTCTCATATTCTCAAATTACCATTTTTCATTGGTAGATAGTTATTCATTAATTGTTTTTGTTATTTTTGTGCAGCAGACAAATGTCAGGATCTCCTACCCTTTCATGTATGTTGTTGATATCACTCTCATATATGTCTTTTTAAAAGTCTCTGGACTCTCTTGGACACCAGTGGCTCAGAGCTGTAATCACAGCTGCTCAGGAGGTTTGAGGTTTGGGGGGTTCCAGTTCGAGGCCAACATAGGCAAAAAGTTCATGAGACCCTGACTTAATAGAAAAAGCTAGGCCTGGTGGCACTCTCCTGTCATCCTAGCTACAGCAAGAAGTAAACAGGAGATTGTGGTCCAGGTAGGCCTGGTTATAAATGCAAGTTCCTCTCTTAAAAATAACCAGAGCAAAAAAGGATGGAGGCATGGCTGAAGTGGTAGAATGCCTGTGTAGCAAGCATGAGGTTCAGAGTTCAGTCAACACTAGTACCACCAAAAATAAATTTCTGGACTTTGTTTGCCACTAATTTTGGGAGTATTTTTGATATCTACATTCATAAGGGATATTGCTGTACATTCTTGTCTTTTTGAATATGTTTGTTTGACTTTTGTCTGTGCCTTAACTCAACATTGAGTGTATTGAAAGTGTTCTTCCTTCCTCTATTTTGAGAAGAGTTTATGAGGGGAGGCTGTTGATTATTCCTTAAACATTTTATGCAAATCACCACCAAACACATAGGCTTTTTATGGGAAGCTTTTAAATTAGTAATTCTGAGACCCTTCTTTACCTCAACCTTTATAAGCTTGTACTCCAGAAATTTCACAAGTAATACTATTTAGTGGGTTCTGTGTATTTTTCCTCTTCAGAACTTGATATTCATCAAGAGTCCTTCATATAGGTAGTATCAATTTATTAATAAAATGGGCACTGGTGCAGGGGGCTGGGTGTGAAGCATGATCCTTCTCCCCATGTGATCTGGCTGCATTTATTTAACATCTCTGGTATGGTTTCCTCACCTTTGATGTTGGTTTAATTCAAATCCACCCTCATCAAATCCTCAGGGTTTGAGGATGAAATGGAGACAAGCAGGTAGTGTGGTGTGTTTCTGTCATGGCTTGTTCATTTTGCAAACCTAGGCTGAAGACTGGTGTTTGAACCTTGCTCTGACCATGTAAAAAATTAAAATCAGGTCCCTGGACTTTGGGTGGTAACAGTTTAAGCCAAAGAAATAAGCAGACAAACAATTTTCAACCTTATAGTTTATACAGATATGTACCCTGGCCTTTGATTTGTCGTAAGAAGTGTTTTTTATTCTAACTGCAGATACAGTGGAGAACAGAACTGCCACAGTTTTAATGAAATTCATATAGTAGTAGGACAAATATGATGGACATGATGACAATAGGGTCACATGGGAGGTTGACTCAGGGCTTTCCAAGTATGACAGACTGGGCTAGGTGGGCATAAATGTATTTTCTGTTGTCAACAAGACTTTGAGCACTGCTTGGTTTCAATCCAGCTCTGCCAGTTCCTGGCTATGTGCCCTGAATCAAATACCTTCGTTCATCTGTGCCTTCATTTTCTCATTAGGACATTTGGGACAATAATGATACCCAGTGTATAAGTATGTGAGCTAAAATGAATGGCAAAAGAACAGGTAAAATATGGAAGATGAAAAACTATAGAAGCCTATCACAATGAGGTGGATTGTACATGAGGGCGTGCTTGAACTCTGCTCCATGCAGTCATCCAGAGTACCAAGCTTTGTGTCCCTTGTCACTCCACCATTCCTTCATTGAACCATGCTAAGCTCATGGGTTCTATATCCAGCCCTGTGTGAGGTAGAGAGACAGGAAGGAGATCAAGCAGCTTTCCTGTGAGATTGCCACCAAGGAGTTGGACATGTCACTGCCATTCTCATTATGCTGTGCAGAGCTTAGATGTTTGTGTACACATAGCAGCACGTTTGATTAGGTGATCCCCTTTCTAACTTGGCTGCCTGGTGCCCTCAAACTCAGGAAACTCTACTCCTGCAGGTGCCTGCACAGCAATCATTGTTGGAAGCTTCTGTCACTATATCATAGGACTGAGGAGAACATAGAAAAGTGTTCATTCCTCTTTTTAAGGATACAGATTCCTCTTTTTAAGGATGCTGTGTCTTTGAACACAGTATTTATGCTAATGTAGTTTGAGACATAATTTAATCTCAGTGGCACACCCAGCTGAAAGGAAGGGTAAGCAACCTATATTTTACATTTTATGGCTATTGATTCAATTTAAGTTGGGAATAATTCAAGGGAAATCTAACAACAAAGACAAAAATGCATGCTGGTGATGTTAGCAGACTCTCCCACAACTTTTTATTGTCATGACAAGTGCCAAAGGCAATATGAAAGAACAGAACCAATATCTCATGATGACATCACAGTATAGAGAGCTCCAGCTCTTCATTTTATTATGGGTTCTTCTTGCATGCCTTTGAGGATATACAATACATTTATACCAAGGATTTATTGATTTTGATTGTGGATCTATGGGATCACTGGTGAAAGTTATTTGACATGTATTCCCTTTAGAAAGTAATCAGGAATCCTCACTAGAAATACTAAAGGTTTCTCATTACAACCTTGAGCACATTACATTCAGTATAAGCTTTATCTGAATTTTCAGGGCAGCTTTAATTAATTCTACTAGGATAAATTCTAGAACAAAGCACTATATAGCAGTTAATATCATGCTTTCAAGTGATTGGGGAAAGGGTCACAGTGTAATTGTGGAATGGCTTTTGATTGAGGTGAGTATGTTAGTTAGCTTTTCATCACTGTGACAGATACCTGAGGGAAGCAATTTAAAAGAAGAAAAACTTATTTGGCTCATGTTTTCATAGGTTTAATTCCATGGTGTACTGTATCCATTGCTTTAGTCCTAAGGCTCAGAAGAGAATACCATAGTGGGAGAATGTGGCAATGGGATGCTCACCTCACGGCAGTTGGGAAGCAGAGAGAGTGACTTACAGGAAGGGGCCAGGTCAAGGGACCCTTCAAAGACACTCCCCAGTGTCCTACTTCCTCCAGCCATGCCTCACTTTCTACAGTCCACCACCTCCCAATAGTCTTTCAAATTTCAGCCAGTGGATTAACCATTGGTGAAGGCAGAACCATCATGACCCACACACCTCCCAAAATCTTGTCACTAAACAGCACTTGCATTAGATAACAAGATTTCGACACATTAGACTTTTGGAGGATCCTTCATTTCCAAACCCTAATAATGAGTAAATTCTGAATATTTCAAGCCTCTTCATTTTAGCTACATCCTTGTTTTGAAAAATAAAAAGGGTTACTTCCTGTCTCTTTTTAAATTCATACACAGTTACTCATAGTCTATTGAAGGAGCAAGTCAGGGAAAACTTGCCACACTAATGTCTTAAAAACTTGTTCAGCATGCCAGGTACCCGTGGCTCACACCCAGATACTTGGAAGGCTAAGATCAGGATTGCAGTTCAATTCGAGGCCAGCCTGGGCAAACAGTTCACAAGACCTCATCTTCCAAAATAGCCAGAGCAAAATGAGGTGTGGCTCAAAGCAGTAGAGTGCCCACCTTGTAAGCATAAAATCCTGAGTCCAAATTCTAGTCCCTCCAAAATAAAAAAAGTGGTTCAGCATGAAAACTGCAGCCTTGCATTCCTCAGAAATGCACTCCTGGGAAAGTTGGCTTATTTTGCCATTTGCATCAATCTCATAGTATTTCAGGACACCCAGCACCTTTGCTTCTCTTCTGTTTATTCTTACTGGAAGTGGGCATGTCCCTTCATCCTTCCTGTAGCGCCACTGTGAAGTCTCAACATGATGAAGAGTGATCTTATGAAGGTTATAGCCAGCAAAATGCATATTTCAGTTGCTTGTCACTGGGCTCTGATACTAGTAAACTCCTATTAAAAACATAGGGGAAATGATTTCTTTTTAAAGTTTTATGTCATTGTCATGGAACAATTACATACAACATTCAGCATTTTTATAGGGCACAGTATGATATGTCAATATAGGTGTACACTGAACAATGACTGAATTTGAGTAACCTATCATCTCAAATATTTATCATTTCTTTATAGTGAGAACATTCAATCTTCTTTTGAAATTTGTATGTTATCGTTAGCTATAGTCACTGTGCTGTGTAATAACAAACTTCTTCCTCCTATCTAAGTGTAATGCTATACTTATTGGTCAGCCATTCCACATTTCAACAACCCCCTTTTCTTCCCTGTATTTCATAACCTTTATTTACTTATTTATATTTTATTAGTATATGACAGTTATACTATGTGATATTTCCATATTCATATATATTATCCCACGATTTGGTTCATCCTCTCCATTATTCTCCCTCTTAACCCATTCTCTTTCTTTTTTTGTGTGTCAGTACTGGGGTTTGAACTCAGGGCCTCATACTTGTCAGGAAGGCACTCTACGACTTGGGCCACTCCCTTTCTTAAAGTGATTTCAACAGGTTTCAATGTTCCATATTCATACATGTATAGAAAGTACACCCTCCTTTACTCTCTCCCACTGCTAGTGCCCTCCCCTTAACATAGCTTGTTTTATATTCTTGTCCTTCATGGTTTAAGTGCATGTTCATTGTTCAGTGGGGATTTTGCCTTGGTATTATATCTGTAAATACATTGTGCTGAAACCAGTCTAACCCCCTCCACTACTTTTCTCACCATTTTCCCCCTACCCTGTATTGTTCAACAGTTTTCAGTGTATTTCCTTGTGCCTTGTTCTGACATAGATGTGATGTGTTTCATTATTATTCACTCCCTATCATTCCTTTCTTCTTTTCCTCCTCCCTTAGTCTCCTCTAGTGTCCCCACTTTTGGAAACAAGTTCTGTATATATTTATATGTAATATGATAATGCTTATATCTGTATTGGATCTATCTTTCCCATATGAGAGAAAACATGTGGTCTTTGTCTTTCTGAACCTGGCTAACTTCACCTAAGATGATGTTAAGCAGTACCTGTGAATGACAAGGTTTCATTCTTTATGGCTGAATAAAATTCCATTTTATATATCTATAACATTTTCTTTTTTTTTTCATTTTTCTTTTATTATTCATATGTGCATACAAGGCTTCATTCATTTCTCCCCCCTGTCCCCACCCCCTCCCTTACCACCCACTCTGCCCCCTCCCTCTCCCCCCCTCAATACCCAGCAGAAACTATTTTGCCCTTATTTCTAATTTTGTTGTAGAGAGAGTATAAGCAATAATAGGAAGGAACAAGGGTTTTTGCTGGTTGAGATAAGGATAGCTATACAGGGCATTGACTCACATTGATTTCCTGTGCGTGGGTGTTACCTTCTAGGTTAATTCTTTTTGATCTAACCTTTTCTCTAGTACCTGTTCCCCTTTTCCTATTGGCCTCAGTTGCTTTAAGGTATCTGCTTTAGTTTCTCTGCGTTAAGGGCAACAAATGCTAGCTAGTTTTTTAGGTGTCTTACCTATCCTCACCCCTCCCTTGTGTGCTCTCGCTTTTATCATGTGCTCATAGTCCAATCCCATTGTTGTGTTTGCCCTTGATCTAATGTCCACATATGAGGGAGAACATACGATTTTTGGTCTTTTGGGCCAGGCTAACCTCACTCAGAATGATGTTCTCCAATTCCATCCATTTACCAGCGAATGATAACATTTCGTTCTTCTTCATGGCTGCATAAAATTCCATTGTGTATAGATACCACATTTTCTTAATCCATTCGTCAGTGCTGGGGCATCTTGGCTGTTTCCATAACTTGGCTATTGTGAATAGTGCCGCAATAAACACGGATGTGCAGGTGCCTCTGGAGTAACAGTCTTTTGGGTATATCCCCAAGAGTGGTATTGCTGGATCAAATGGTAGATCGATGTCCAGCTTTTTAAGTAGCCTCCAAATTTTTTTCCAGAGTGGTTGTACTAGTCTACATTCCCACCAACAGTGTAAGAGGGTTCCTTTTTCCCCGCATCCTCGCCAACACCTGTTGTTGTTGGTGTTGCTGATGATGGCTATTCTAACAGGGGTGAGGTGGAATCTTAGCGTGGTTTTAATTTGCATTTCCTTTATTGCTAAAGATGGTGAGCATTTTTTCATGTGTTTTCTGGCCATTTGAATTTCTTCTTTTGAGAAAGTTCTGTTTAGTTCACATGCCCATTTCTTTATTGGTTCATTAGTTTTGGGAGAATTTAGTTTTTTAAGTTCCCTATCTATTCTGGTTATCAGTCCTTTGTCTGATGTATAGTTGGCAAATATTTTCTCCCACTCTGTGGGTGTTCTCTTCAGTTTAGAGACCATTTCTTTTGATGAACAGAAGCTTTTTAGTTTTATGAGGTCCCATTTATCTATGCTATCTCTTAGTTGCTGTGCTGCTGGGGTTTCATTGAGAAAGTTCTTACCTATACCTACTAACTCCAGAGTATTTCCTACTCTTTCTTGTATCAACTTAAGAGTTTGGGGTCTGATATTAAGATCCTTGATCCATTTTGAGTTAATCTTGGTATAGGGTGATATACATGGATCTAGTTTCAGTTTTTTTGCAGACTGCTAACCAGTTTTCCCAGCAGTTTTTGTTGAAGAGGCTGCTATTTCTCCATCATATATTTTTAGCTCCTTTGTCAAAGATAAGTTGCTTATAGTTGTGTGGCTTCATATCTGGGTCCTCTATTCTGTTCCACTGGTCTTCATGTCTGTTTTTGTGCCAGTACCATGCTGTTTTTATTGTTATTGCTTTGTAATATAGTTTGAAGTCAGGTATTGTTATACCTCCTGCATTGTTCTTTTGACTGAGTATTGCCTTGGCTATTCGTGGCCTCTTGTGTCTATAACATTTTCTTAATCCAGTCATCAGTTGTAGGGCATCTCGGTTGTTTCCATAGCTTGGCTATTGTGAATAATTCTGCAATAAACTTGGGTGTGCAGGTGTCTTTATTGCATCCTGAGTTACATTCTTTTTGCTGTATGTGGTATTGTTGGATCATCTGCTAGTTCTATTTTTAGTTTTTTGAGGAGCCTACATACCATTTTCCTTAGTGGTTATACTAATTTACATTCCCATCAACAGGGTATGAGGGTTCCTTTTTCTCCCACATCCTCATTAGCATTTGTTGTTGTATGTGTTCTTGATGGCAGCCATTCTAACAGGTGTGAGGTGGAATCTTACTGTGTTTTTGATTTGCACTTCCTTTATGGCCAGGATGGTGAACATTTTTTCATCTGTCTTTTGGACATTTGTATGTCTTCCTTTGAAAATGCTCTGTTCAGTTCATTTGCCCATTTCTTCATATTGGGTCCTTGATTCTGTGGGAGTTTAGTTGTTCAAGTTCGCTGTAAATTCCAATTGTTAATCCTTTGCCAGATGTATAGCTGGCAAAGATTTTTCCCACATTCTGTGGGCTGCTTCCTCAGTCTGGTGATCAATTCCTTTGCTATGTAGAAGTTTTTTAGTTTCATGTAATCCCATTTGCTAATCCTTTCTCTTAGTTGCTGAGCCATTGGAGTTCTATTTAAGAAGTTATTGGCTATACCTATATGTTCCAGTGTATTCCCTACTCTTTTCTGCACTAGTTTCAATTTTTAGGCCTTATTTTAAGGTCTTTGAACCACTTTGAATTGATATTTGTACAGGGTGAAAGACATGAATCTAGTTTCAATCTTCTACATGCAGATATCAGTTTTTCCAGCAACATTTGTTAAAGAGGCTGTCATTTCTCCATCATATGTTTTGGGTGCCTTTGTCAAAAATCAGGTAGCTGTAGCTATGTAGGTTTGTGTCAGGGTCTTCTATTGTGTTACATTGGTCTTCATGTCTGTTTTCATGCCAGTACCATGCTGTGACTCTGTAGTATAGTTTGGAGTAGGATATTATGATACCTCCAGCACTGCTCTTTTTAGTCAGTATTACCTTGGCTATTCATGGTGTTTTGTGCTTCCATATGAACTTTAGGTTAACTTTTCAATCTCTGCAAGCAATGTCATTAGAATTTTAATGGGGATTGCATTTAACATATAGGTTGTTTTTGGTAGAATAGCCATTTCCTCAATATTAATTCTGCCAATCCACAAGCATAGGCGATCTTTCCATCTTCTGATGTCATCAGTCATTTATAGTTTTCATTGTAGAGTCCTTTCACTTCTTTTGTTAAGTTTATTCCTTGGTATTTTATTTTTCGAGACTATTTTTAATGAAATTTTCCCCCTAAATTCTTTCTGTCTTTCATTTTCAGTATATAAAAAAGCTGCTGATTTTTATATATTGACTTTGTATCCTGCTACTTTGCTGAAGGTGTTTATGAAGTCTAAGAGTTTTTTGGAATTTTTCAGATCTTTTAGGTATAAGATCATGTCATATGCAAATAGCAATAATTGGACTTCTTCATTTCCTATTTGAATTCATTTTATTGCTTCTTCCTATATTATTGCTTGGCTAGATAAACTATATTGAATAAGAGTGTCTTGTTCCTGACTTTAGACCAAATAGTTTCAGTTTTCTCCCGTTTAGTATTATGTTGGCTATAGGCTTATCATATATAGCCTTTATTGTGTCAAGGTGCATTCCTTCTATTCTCAGAGATTTTATGAAGAAAGGATGTTGAATTTTCTCAAAGACTTTTTCTGCATCTATTGAGATAATCATGTGATTTTTACCTTAGCCTCTGCTTACATGCTGTATTGCATTTATTGATCTGCATGTGTTCAACCATCCCTGTTTCCCTGGAATGAAACTGACTTGATCATGGTATATGATCTTTTTGATATATTACTGAATTTGGTTTGTCAGTATTTTATTGAGAACTTTTGCATATAATTTCATTAAAGAGATTGACCTATAATTCTCCTTTTTTGTTTGTCCTTGTCTTGCTTTGGGATGAGTGTAATACTGGCTTCATAGAATGAGTTAGGCAGTGTCCCTTCCCTTTCTGTTTCATGGAAAAGTTTGAGGACTGTTATTATTAGTTCTTCTTTAAAGGTCTGGGAGGATTCAACACTGAATTAATCAGGTCCTAGACTTTTTTTGGGGGGGATACTCTTTACTGCCACTTCAACTTCATTACTTATTATAGATCTCATTAGGTGATTTAAATCCTCTTGGTTCAATTTTGGTTGATCATACATATCTAGAAATTTATCCACTTCTAGATTTTCCAAATTATTTGAATAAAGGTTTTTTAAGTATTCTCTAATGATCCTTTGGGTTTCATCAGTGCTTGTCGTAATGTCTTCTTTTTCATTTCAATATTTATTAATTTAGGCCTTTTCCCTCCTCATTTTATTTAGGTTCGCTTAGGGTTTGTAAATCTTAAATTTTCTTTTCAAATATTTTTGTTTTGTTAATTCTTTGTATGGATTTTTTTATTTTCTATTTTGCTGATTTCAGCCCTCATTTTTATTATCTCTGTCCTTCTGGTTTTGAGTTTAGCTTATTCTTGTTTTTCTAGGAGTTTGAAATACAGCATGAAATCGTTTATTTGAGACCAGTCTGTGTTTTTAATATAGGCTTTCATAGCTATAAACTTTCCCCTTAGCACTGCCTTTTCTGTGTCCCATAGGTTCTGGTAGGTTGTGCTTTCATTCTCATTAAATTCCAGGAACTTTTTGATTTGCTCCTTTATTTTCTCCATGACCCAGTGGTCATGCAGCAATGTGTTGCTCAGTCTCCAGGTGTTTGAATGTTTTCTGCTGTTTCTTTTGTTGTTAAGTTCTAGTTTTATTCCATTGTGGTCAGAACACTATGCAGGGAATTATTTCACTTTTCTTAGATTTGTTAAGACTTGCTTTGTGTCCTAGAATTTGAGCTATTTTGGAGTAAGTTCCACAGGCTGTTAAGAAAAAAATGTGTGTTTTGCTGCTGCTGGATGAAATTCTCCAGCGGAGTCTTTTAAGTCCATTTGGTCTATGGTGTCATTTTTTTGTGGGACTGGGATTTGAACACAGGGCCTCACACTTGGTAGGAAAGTGCTCCACTTGAGTCATTCTGCCAGCCCTTTTATATGTTGGGCATTTTCAAGATAAGTTCTAACAAACTATTTTCCAGTGCTGGCTTTGAACCATGAACCTTCTGATCTCTGCCTCCCAAATAGCTAGACTACAACCACGCACCACCAGCACCTGGCTATGGTGTCATTTAATTCTGAAATGTCTTTGTTGATTTTTTGTCTGAATTACCTATCTATTTGTGAGAGTGGATTATTGAAGTCTCACACTGTCATTGTACTGGGGTCTATCTGTACTTCTAAGCTCAATAGTGTTTGTTTGATGAGGTTGGATGTGCCTAATTGGATGCACACAGGTTAATTATTATTTCCTCTTGATGTATTGTTCCTTTTACTAGTATGAAGTTACTTTCTTTGTCTCTTCTGACTAATTAGGTTTGAAGTCTATTTATCTGATATCAGTATAGTGACTTCTCTCTGTTTTGGGGGGATATAGAAAATCTTTTTCTACCCTTTCATCCTATTTGTGAGGTGGGTTTCTTGTAAACAAGAAATTGTCAGGTCTTCCTTTTAATCCAGCTTACCAATCAATGTCTTTTGATGGGAGAGTCAAGACCATTTACATTCATTGTTACTACTGAGAGATATGTGGTAATTCCTGCCAATTGTTGTTTTTGGTATATGTGCATGTAATTGATTTTATGCTATTCTGTAATTGTTTATCTGCTCATCTCCTGAGCTTTAATTATTCCCATCCTTTCATGACAATGTTTATTATCATCATCTGTGTGTAAGATTTCTTTGAGTATCTTTGGGAGTGCTGGTTTAGTGGTCATAGATTGTTTTAGTTTCTGTTTATCATGAAAGGTTTTTATTTCTCTTTCAATTATGAATGATAGCTTTGTTGGGTAGAATATTCTAGTTTTGAAATTATTTTCTTTCAGTGCTTAAAATACCTCATTCCATGCTTGTCTTGCTTTTAAGATTTCTCTTGAGAAATCTGCTGTTATGTTGATGGGTTTACCTTTACATGGTTATTTGACATTTGTCTTGCCACTCTCAGTATTCTTTCATTGTTCTCTATGCTTATTGTTTTAATTATAATATGCCATGGAGAGGTTCTATTTTGGTCATATCTGTTTGGTGTCCTGGAGGCCTCCTGTGCCTGGATGGACATGTCTTTCTCAAAATTTGGAAAGTTTTCTGCTATTATTTTGTTGAATACATTTCCTATGCCTTTGGCTTTCCCCTTTTCTCCTTCTTCAATGCCCATGATTCATAGGTTTGGTCTTTTGATGGACCTGCAGAGTTGTTCCCTATTCCTTTCATAATTCTTCAGTCTTTTCTCTATCTATTCACCTGTCTTTTCCTTTGTATCTATTTTGTGCTCAAGTCCTGAAATTATGTCCTCCACTTGTTCCAGTCTGCTGGAGTGGCTTTCAACTGTATTTTTAATTTGACATAGAAGCTTTTTATTTCCAGGATTTCTGTTCTATTTTCTTTTTTAGACTTTCTATATCTTTATTAAATTTCCTTTTCACCTTTGCATTGTCTTCTTTATTTCATTTATCTCTTTTTTGTAATTTCCTGCATTTCATTGCAATACTTGTTTACATCCTCTTTAAGTTCATTGAGTTGTTTCTGTGCCTTCTTCAGGTTTTTTTATCTGTGTTCTGGAATTCAGTGACTTGTTTTGTATGTCCTCTTTATACTCCTTAAACATGCTCATCGTCATTGTTTTGAACTTAGAAGCTGAGGTTTCATCCCCTTCACTGTCCACCAAATCTTCTTTTGTGTTATTGTTGAACTTTTGAAAAGTCAAAGTCCTCTGCCTTCCACTTCCCATGTTTCCATTTTGAGATTTGTTCATGCATTGTTGATTAGTTATTTCAAAGTTTTAGTTGCCCAAAATCTTTGCATTGACTTTATTTCTATGTTCTGGCTAGATTGACTGTTGACTAGGTCATTGTATTGTTTCTGTTCACTGACCTCAGGGTATAACTTAGCAATAACAAACCCACAAATTCAATGTCAAACCATTGGGTATGTGAAATATAAAATCCTTAGCAGTATAGAGGAGCACTGGGGAAATAAAAGTTGCTTACACAGAGATTAAAATTTAGGTAGTAAAAATAATGAGAGTAGAAGAGAAGATGAGGAAGAAGGAGTATGGGGAGAGGGGGGAAGAGGTATGAGGTGTTGGGACTGCAGAGTAATGAGATCCTAATGTGTTCAGAGGCATAGTTCAGTATTGTGGAGGAGGGTGCTATTGTCAGGAATAGAAGAGGGACAGAAAGGATGAGAGTGATTTATAAAGGTGTAAAATAAACCATTACTCAAGTAACTTGTAAGGAAGAGATATGGAAAGTAGGAAACAAGGGAGGAGGAGAAGGAAAAGAGGATAAGTAAAAAGAAGAAAGAAAACAGGGGAGAGAAAAATTGGAATAAAATGATAGACAAATTGTAACTTTAACAAAATGAAAAAGAATGAAAATTTGAGTCTGAATTTTTTCCTTGTGGAAAGGAGTGGATCTCCTCTGTGTTCAATGAGTACACTGGACACTCTTCTCCAATTTCTGGTCCTCAGATTTTAGTCTGCATCTCTCACATGTTCCCTCTGGGTACTGTCCTCCCCTACCATGCAAGTCTGTGTCCCTGTAGACAGGAGCTTTCTCTGGATCACTGTTCCTCCTTAGGATAGATATGCTTGGCTGGGTGGCAGTCTATGGTGGCCCTCCCCATTGGGCTGGTTTGGGGCTAAACATGCAGGCTGTTTAACCACAGCTCCTCTTATGAGAGGCAGTCAGGTTCTGCTTGCTTGGGTAGGTGAGTTCTCCAAGGTGGTCCTGTGTGGAACTGAGCAGAGAGAAGTGGCCAACCTCTCCTGCCTGGAAAATCTTGGAGCTATAGCTCAGGCTGTTTGACTCAAAGCTCTTCTCTGAAAAGACAGTCAGTTTCAGCTCACTACTAGGCTTCTTGGAGGTGGTCAAATGAGTTATTATTTCTCACAAGTCAGTCTCAGGCTTGGCTAGCCTGTGGCCACACTGTCTTTCTAGAGAAGTGGATGCTGAGCCGCCAGATATAGTACAGTGCCCTGCTGGCAGGGCAGGAAATTTCACTCAGTTTATTAGACCAAAAAGTTTTCTCTTGGAGGGGTGCAATCAGATGTCTGCAGGCTGAGCTGGACTATGTAGTGTTCTCTGGGACTGAAAGCAGCAGGTTCAACTGAATGGATTGTAAGCACCTCCTGGTATCAGAGGGACTCAGGTCAGTGGGTGGCTGTCTATGGCCCAGGAGGCAATTATGCAGCAGTGATTATTTCTTTTCTTCTCAGCCTGGGACTCTCCAGGCTCCTGCAGGGCTCAGCTCACAGCCCTATGCGTCGCTTTTTAGCACTTCACATGGTCTTTCATGGACAGGAGGCTACTCTAGTCCAAAAATGAAAAAGAAAAAACCATGATAGCACAGCATGTTATTAGCCATGCCTGAGTACCTGGGGTGGGTTTGCACTTTAAAGTGCTTATTTAAAGTTTGGTCATCATAGATATGGTCTACCTATATATTGGTAACCTCTTATTTAGTGAACTAGCCAGACTGCCTACCCTTGCTGCCATGAATCTAGGGTTGTCTTTCGTGCTGTGGGAGATCTGTGTTCTGAGGTCTATCAGCAATCTGCCATCTTCCTCCTTCATGGTAACCAACATTTAGTCCTAACTTCTACAAGATCAATTCCTTTAGATTCTACATATGAGTAAGATCAGGGAGCATTCGTCTTTCCGAGCTTGACTTATTTCACTTAACATCATGAATAGGTTCCTCCACATTGTCACAATTAACAGAACCCCCCACTCCGTTTTATGGTGTAATAGTACTCCATTACATATATGTGCCATATTGCCTTTACCCTTTCATCCATTAATCAACATTTAAGGTGATTCCATAACCTGGCTATTGTGAACAGTGCTGCAGTTAACTTGGGAATGCAGATGTGTCTTCACCATACATATTTCATATTTTTGGATACATGGTAGTGGTATTATAGGGGTTGTATGGTCATTGTATTTTCAATTTTTTGAGAAACTGCCATAATGCTTCCCAAAATGGCTGTACTAATTTACATTACCACCAACAGTGTGAAATAATTACCTTTGATGCTCATTCTCCCTGAGATTTATCATTGTTCTTTTTGTTTGACAGCCATTGACTGAAGTGATAGCCCATTTTAGCTTTGATTTAGTAATAATGACATCTTTCATATTCATGTTGGCAGTTTCTATGTCTCTTTATCTTTTGCTTATTTTATAATCAGATTATGTGCTTTCTTGACATTCGGGTTCTTTGTGTGTTTTATCTGTTAACTTCTAATCAGATACATAGTTTGCACACATGTTCTCCCATTCAAGAAATTGCCTGCTCAGTCTGTTGATCACTTCCTTTGCTGTGCAGAAGAGTTTTGTAATCCAATTTGTCAGTATTTATTTTGTTTCCTGTGCTTTTGTGGTCTTACAAAAACATCCTCACCCATACATTTTTGAAATTTTCTTCTTCTAGTGTTATAATTTTATGACATATACTCAAGTATTTAGATCATTTTTGTGTTGATTTTTGTGTATTTATTGAAGAGACTGAACTTTCCTCAGTGTATGCTTCTGATTTTTTTTGGTAAAAATAATTTGGCTGCAAATGTGTGTTTCAGCTTCTGTGTTTTCTATTCTATCACACATTGTACTATTTCCTTGTTATTACACCAGCACCATGCTGTTTTGTTACTATAAGCTTTGTAGTATCCTTTGAAGCCAGGCAGTGCATTGACTCCACATTTGTTCTTCTGTCAAATATGGCTTCCTTACTTGTGTTAAGATTGTCTTCTTGTTTCTGTGAATAACATCATAAACATTATGATAGAGATACTTTGAGTCTGTACTGTTTTGTGTAGCACTTTCAGTATTGACTCTTATAATCTGTGAATGTGGGATATCTTTCCATTTATTTGTACTCACTTAAATTTATTTCATCAATTTTTTAAACTTTCATTGTAGAAATCATTCATTTCCTGGTTAAATTTCTTCCTAGGGTTTTTAAAAAAAATAAATACCATGGATGGGATTTTTGTTGTTTATTTCTTCTTCAGATAGTTCACTATTTTCAAAAGAAATACTGTTGATTTTTGTGTTGATTTTGTATTCTGCAATGTATTTGAATTTAAATATTATTTCTTTTTATTTGTGTTGCTGGCAATTGAACCCATGGCCATGCACATGCTTTGCAAGTGCTCTACTACTGAGCTATCTCATTTGCCATTATTTGAAATTTTAGAAATTATTTTTTTGGTAAAATGGGATAAAATAGATAAAAGTGGCAACTGAGGGAGAGACATTTCCTGCACAAGTGCACATAGGAAATAGGGAGTGAAAAGGACTCAAATAGTGGTTCTTGTCTAAGTCCTGTTTTGATGTTATCATGGGGACCATGGATCTAGGGAGGTTTTACAATTAAAGGATTCTGTGACATGGGTGTCTGCTTCTTGCAACACTGAGCATTCTTTTCTGGTCAAAAACTTACCTCTGTCCTTAGACCAAATTACTCACCTAAGGAACTGTAAATCAGTTAACGTCTAATGAATGAATGCATACAAATTAGTGCTTAAATGATTAATTGAACTTTTTCTATTCTAGTGATTTATTTTATCTTTTTTATTAGTATATAATAGTTGTACAGGGGGATACATTGTGATATTTACATATGTGCTTGCAATATAGCTTAGTTAGATTTACCGTCTCCATCATTCTCCCTCTTTTCCTCTCCCCACTTCTTAAAACAATTTCAATGGTTTCGTTCTTCTGTTTTCATACAGGAATATAAAATACATCCACCATATTCACCCTCATTCACCCTTTCCTTATGCCCACCCCTTCCCACTGGTAATCACCCCTGGAAAAGATCCAATTTACCCTCTTGCCCTTCATTTTTAAAAGTGTATATTGATAGTTCAAGGGGGTCTTACCTCTGTACTTCAGGCCTCTATATTTTGTGCTTTAATCAAATTAGCCTCCTCATTACTTAATCTTTCTCTATCATGATGTTTCCCTAATATTCGACAGCTTGTGGTGCATTGTGCTGTATTATATTCATATATAAATAAGTCGGTTCAATATTTTTCATTCTCTAACATTTTCTTTCCCTCTCCTGCCTCCCATTGTCCTCTCAGACAAACCCACTAATACAGCTTTGTTCTTTCACTATATATGTGTATACATGTATATCTGATCATACATTTAACTTATAAGTCTAGCTTCCACACATGAGGAGAAACATGTGATCTTTGACTGTTTTGATCCTGGCTCACTTTGGTTAACATGATGTTCTCCAGTTCCATCCACCTACCTGCAAACAGCATAATTTCACTCTTCTTTATGGATGAATAATACTTCGTTGGGTACATATACCACATTTTCTTAACCAATTCATCAGAATATACAGGAGGTTCAAAAAAACTAACCTCCCAAAGAATCAACACCCACTAAATAAATAGGCAAGTGCACTGAACAGACAATTCTCAAAAGAAGTACAAATGGCCAATAAATGTACAAAGAAATGCTCGATATCCTTGGCCATAAAGAAAATGCACATCAGAACATCATTGGAATTCCACCTCACCCCAGTCAAAATGGCTACCATCAATAACACAAACAGCAACAAATGCTGGTGAGGATGTGGGGAAAAGGAACACTTCTACACTGTGGTGGGAATATAAATTAGTGAAATGAAATCACTATGGAAAGCAGTATGGAGATCCCTCGAAAAACTAAAAATAGAATTACCATATGGCCTAATGATTTCTTTTTTTTATTCATATATGCATACAATGTTTGGGTAATTTCTCTCCCCTTCTCCCTGCCCCCTCCCTTCCCTCCCGCTCCTTCCCTTACCTACTCTAATCCCTCGCTACCTGGCAGAAACTATTCTGCCCTTATCTCTAATTTTTTTGAAGAGAGAGTATAAGCAATAATAGGAAGGACCAAGGGTTTTTGCTAGTTCAGATAAGGATAGTTATACAGGGAGTTGACTCGCATTGCTTTCCTGTACATGTGTGTTACCTTCTAAGTTAATTCTTCTCAAACTAACCTTTCCTCTAGTTTCTGGTCCCCTCCTTCCATTGGCCTCAGTTGCTTTAAAGTATCTGCTTTAGTTTCTCTGCATTGAGGGCAACAAATGCTATCTAGTTTTTTGGTTGTCTTACCTATCCTCATACCTTCCTAGTGTGCTCTTGCTTTATCATGTGATCAAAGTCCAATTCCTTTGTTGTGTTTGCCCTTGATCTAATGTCCGCATATGAGGGAGAACATATGATTTTTGGTCTTTTGGGCCAGGCTAACCTCACTCAGAATGATGTTCTCTAATTCCATCCATTTACCTGTGAATGATAACATTTTGTTCTTCTTCATGGCTGCATAAAATTCTATTGTGTATAAATACATTTTCTTAATCCATTCATCAGTAGTGGGGCATCTTGGCTGTTTCCATAACTTGGCTATTGTGAATAGTGCTGTGATAAACATGGGTGTGCAGGTGCCTCTGGAGTAACCTGTGTCGCATTCTTTTGGGTATATCCCCAAGAGTGGTATTTCTGGATCATATGGTAGATCAATGTTTAGAAAGTAGAGAGATCCCCCATGCTCATGCATTGGTAGAATCAACATAGTAAAAATGTCTACACTCCCAGAAGTAATCTACATGTTTAATGAAATTCCCATCAAAATTCCAATGACATTCATCAAAGAAATTGAAAAATCTACCCTTAAATTTATATGGAAACACAAGAGGCCACAAACAGCCAAGGCAATACTCAGTCAAAAGAACAATGCTGGAGGTATCACAATACCTGACTTCAAACTATATTACAAAGCAGTAACAATAAAAACATCATGGTACTGGCACAAAAACAGGCATGAAGACCAGTGGAACAGAATAGAGGACCCAGACATGAAGCTACACAACTATAACTAACTTGTCTTTGACAAAGGAGCTAAAATTATACGATGGAGAAAAGACAGCCTCTTCAACAAAAGCTGCTGGGAAAACTGGTTAGCAGTCTGCAAAAAACTGAAACTAGATCCATGTTTATCACCCTATACCAATATTAACTCAAAATGGATCAAGGATCTTAATATCAGACCCCAAACTCTAAAGTTGGCACAGGAAAGAGTAGGAAATACTCTGGAATGAATAGGTATAGCCATGAACTTTCTCAATGGAACCTCAGTAGCTCAGCAACTAAGAGATAGCATAGATAAATGGGACTTTATAAAACTAAAAAGCTTCTGCTCAACAAAAGAAATGGTCTCTAAATTGAAGAGAACACCCACAAAGTGGGAGAAAATATTTGCCAGCTATACATCAGACAAAGAACTGATAACCAAAATATATAGGGAACTCAAAAAACTAAATTCTCCCAAAATTAATGAACCAATAAAGAAATGGGCAAGTAAACTAAACAGAACTTTCTCAAAAGAAGAAATTCAAATGGCCAAAAAACACATGAAAAAATGCTCACCATCTCTAGCATAAAGGAAATGCAAATTAAAACCACACCCTTGTTAGAGTAGCCATCATTAGCAACACCACTAACAACAACTGTTGGTGAGAATGTGAGGAAAAAGGAACCCTCTTACACTGCTTTTGGGAATGTAAACTAGTACAACCACTCTGGAAAAAAACTTGGAGGCTCTTAAAGATCTAAACATTGATCTACCATATGATCCAGAAATACCACTCTTGGGGATATACCCAAAAGAATGCGACACAGGTTACTCCAGAGGCACCTGCACACCCATGTTTATCACAGCACTATTCACAATAGCCAAGTTATGGAAACAGCCAAGATGCCCCACTACTGATGAATGGATTAAGAAAATGTATTTATACACAATAGAATTTTATGCAGCCATGAAGAAGAAGTTTATAGTTTTCCTTGAAGAGGTCATTCACATCCTTTGTTAAGTTTACACCTAGGTATTTGTTTTTTTTTTATTTTGAGGCTATTGTAAATGGAATTGTTTGCATATATTCTTTCTCAGTTTGTTCATTATTAGTGTATAGAAATGCTAATGATTTTTCTATGTTGATTTTATATCCTGCCACCTTTCTATAGTTGTTGATGGTGTCTAGGAGCTTTTGAGTAGAGTTTTTTGGGTCTTTAAGGTATAGGATCATATCGTCTGCAAATAGGGATATTTTGATAGTTTCTTTACCTATTTGTATTCCTTTTATTCCTTCTTCTTGCCTAATTGCTCTGGCTAAGCATTCCAGTACTATGTTGAATAGGAGTGGAGCTAGTGGGCATCCTTGTCTGGTTCCTGATTTTAGAGGGAATGGTTTCAGTTTTTCTCCATTAAGTATAATGCTGGCTTAGGTTTGTCATATATAGCTTTTATAATGTTAAGGTACTTTCCTTCTATTCCTAGTTTTCTTAGAGCTTTTATCATGAAATGGTGTTGGATCTTATCAAAGGCTTTTTCTACATCTATGGAGATGATCAAGTGGTTTTTGTCTTTGCTTCTGTTAATGTGGTTTATTATGTTTATTGATTTTCATATGTTGAACCACCCCTGCATTCCTGTGATGAAGCCTACTTGGTCGTGGTGAATAATCTTTTTGATGTGTTGCTGAATTCGGTTTGCCATTATTTTGTTGAGGATTTTTGCGTCAATGTTCCTTAAGGTTATTGGCCTATAGTTCTCCTTTTTGGAGGTGTCTTTGCCTGGTTTTGGGATAAGTGTAATACTGGCTTCATGAAATGTGTTAGGCAGTTTTCCTTCCCTTTCTATTTCATGGAACAGTTTAAGGAGGGTTGGTATCAGTTCTTCTTTAAAGGTCTGATTGAATTCAGCAGAGAATCCATGAGGTCCTGGATTTTTCTTTTTGGGGAGACTCTTGATTGCTGCTTCAATTTCATTTTGTGTTATAGATCTATACAGGTGATTAATGACCTCTTGGCTTAGTTTTGGATGATCTTAAATATCTAGAAATCTGTCCGTTTCTTTAAGATTTTCAAATTTATTTGAATATAGGTTCTCGAAGTAGTCTCTGATGATTTCCTGGACTTCCTTGGTGTTTGTTGTTATCTCCTCTTTTGCATTCCTGACTCTACTAATTTTGGTTTGTTCTCTCCTCATTTTAGTCAGGTTTGCCAGGGGTCTGTTGATCTTGTTTATTTTTTCAAAGAACCACTTTTTGTTTCATTAATTCTTTGTATGGTTTTTTTGGTTTCAATTTCATTGATTTCAGCTCTTATTTTTATTATTTCTCTCCTTCTATTTGTTTTGGGATTTGCTTGTTCTTGTTTTTGAAGGAGTTTGAGATGTATCAGTAGCTCATTGATTTGAGATCTTTCAGTCTTCTTAATATATGGGTGCATTGACATTGGGTTCATATAGGATGATAATTGTTATTTCCTTTTGGTCTATTTCCCCTCTTATTAGTATGGAATGTCCTTCTTTACCTCATTTGATCAATGTAGGCTTGAAGTCTACTTTGTCAGAGATAAGTATTGCTACTCCTGCCTGTTTTGGGGGGCCATTGGCTTGGTAAATCTTCTTCCAGCCTTGCATCCTAAGCCTATGCTTATTTCTGTCAGTGAGATGGGTCTCCTGTAAGCAACAAATTGTTGGATCTTCCTTTTTAATCCATTTCGTCAAACAGTGCCTTTTGATGGGTGAATTAAGTCTCTTAACGTTAAGTGTTAGTACTGATAGGTATGTGGTGATTCCTGTCATTTAGTTGTCTTAGTTGTTTGAAGATTTGATTGTGTGTACCTAAATCAAGGTTACTCTCTACTTTCTTTCTTTTTCTTTTCCTGTAGTTTTGTACTGCCTGCCCTTTCATGGTTATGTTGGGTTTCACTTTCTCTGTGCAGAATCCCTTGATGAATCTTTTGTAGTAGTGGCTTTGTGGTCACATATTGTTTTAGTTTCTGCTTATCATGGAAGACTTTTCTTGCTCCATCTATTTTGAATGATAGTTTTGCTGGGTAGAGTATCCTAAGGTTCAAGTTATTTTCATTCAGTGCCCGGAAGATCTTACCCCAAGCTCTTCTTGCTTTTAATGTCTCTGTTGAGAAGTCTGCTGTGATTTTGATGGGTTTACCTTTGTATGTTATTTGTTTTTTCTCTCTTACATCCTTCAATATTCTTTCTCAAGTCTCTGTACTTGTTGTTTTAATGATAACATACTGTGGGGTAGTTCTATTTTGGTCTGATCTGTTTGGTGTTCTGGAGGCCTCTTGCATCTGTATGGGCATAGATTTCTGTAGATTTGGGGAATTTTCTGTTATTATTTTGTTGAATATATTACACATTCCCTTTTCTTGCACCTCTTCTCCTTCTTCAGTGGCCATGATTCTGAGGTTTGGTCTTTTGATGGAGTCAGTGAGTTCTTGCATTTTCTTTTCACAGGTCTTGAGTTGTTCAATTAATAGTTCTTTGGTTTTTCCTTTAATTACCATTTCATCTTCGAGTTCTGAGATTCTGTCTTCTGCTTGTTCTATTCTGCTGGATTGGCCTTCCATTTTGTTTTGCATTTCTGTTTCGTTCTTTTTTCCGAGTCATTTCCTCTTTTTTTTTTCATTCATATGTGCATACAGTGTTTGGGTCATTTCTCCCCCTTTCCACCACCCCCTCCCTTACCACCTCATCCCCTCCCTCTCCCCTCCACCCCCCCACCAACTACCCAGCAGGAACTATTTTGCCCTTATCTCTAATTTTGTTGAAGAGAGAGTATAAGCAATAACAGGAAGGACCAAGGGTTTTTGCTAGTTTCAATAAAGATAGCTATACACGGAGTTGACTCGCAATTATTTCCTGTGCATGTGTATTACCATCTGGATTAATTCTTCTTGATCTAACCTTTTCTGTAGTTCCTGGTCCCCTTCTCCTATTGGCTTCAGTTGCTTTAAAGTATCTGCTTAATTTCTCTGTGTTGAGGGCAACAAATGCTATATAGTTTTTTAGGTGTCTTACCTATCCTCATACCTCCCTTGTGTGCTCTCGCTTTATCATGTGATCAAAGTCCAATCCCCTTGTTGTATTTGCCCTTGATCTAATGTCCACATATGAGGGAGAACATACCATTTTTGGTCTTTTGGGCCAGGCTAATCTCACTCACAATGATGTTCTGCAATTCCATCCATTTACCAGTGAACGATAACATTTCATTCTTCTTCCTGGCTGCATAAAATTCCATTGTTATAAATACCACATTTTCTTAATCCATTTGTCAGTAGTGGGGCATCTTGGCTGTCCCATAACTTGGCTATTGTGAATAGTGCTGCAATAAACATGGGTGTGCAGGTGCCTCTGGAGTAACCTGTGTCACAGTCTTTTTGGTATATCCCCAAGAGTCGTATTTCTGGATCATATGGTAGATCAATGTTTAGCTTGTTAAGTAGCCTCCAAATATTTTTCCATCACTTCCTCTTTAATATTGTCCATTTTTGTCCTGAGTTCATTTATCTCTTCATTAATCATGTTCTTTGTTTCATTTGGTGTTTATACAGTGCTTCTACTGTTTCTTTTATTTCTTATTGTGCTTTCTCAAATTCTCTATTTTTGTTGTCTTGGAATTTCTTGAGTGTCTCCTGTACATTTTGCTTGACCATATCCAGTATAATCTCTATAAAATTCTCATTGATTTCTTGGAGGATTTCTTCTTTCAGATTGTTCTTGTGGGCTTCATTGGGTTCTTTAGCATAGTTTATCCTTGGTTTGTTGGAGTCTGGATCTGAGTATCTGTTTTCTTCATTTCCCTCTGGTTCCTGTACTAATTTTTTGCTGTGGGGAAACTGATTTCCCTGTGTTTTCTGTCTTCCCATCATTACCCTTGGTATTCTTACTGTCCCTGTACTGTGTGCAATTAAGTATTTTCTACCTTGTAGTAATAACAATGGTGATATTTAGAATGGAAGGGTGAGAGGAGAGGGAAAGCAAAGAACATAAAGAAAAAGGGAAAACAAATTCACAAGCAAGTATAAAAAAAGAAAACAAAAAAACAGTATCAAAGATATAAACAGAGATAGTGTACTAATCAACAGTAAGCTAAACAGGCATTAGAGAGACAGAATGAGGATTTAAAAAAATCTCCAAGTTCAAATGCAATAAAGTTTCAATTAATAATTTTAATGTTAGTCCATCAGCCTCCAATCCTGGAGATGGTGTCTCAGAAGTAGTGCTGTTGTTTTCTCATCAAAGGGGAAAAAAAACAAAAAACAAAAAACACCACAAAGTGTCCCAAGTTCAAATGCAATACACTTTCAGTATGTTTTTCAGCATGCAGGTGTAGTTCGGTTGTTGCCTCATCAGAGGAAGAGAAAATAAAAAGAGTCTGGAGACAGCTTTGTGAATGTCTATCTGAGGCTGTGGCTCACCTGCCCATTGCTGTCAGCCAGCTGTTGCTGCAGGCTTTATTGATTGCAGATCTCAGGAGTGAGCTTAACACTCACCTAGCCCCTCAGGCTTTGTTTACTTAGAGTTCTCCTGGGCATAATGAATTCCTAGCATCTGACTAACATTTTATCTGCTGGCCAACCATCCCCATCTGCCTGCCCTGCTGCTTTTCCCAACATCTGGCAACCACTATTCTCATCTCTGTTTTTGTGAAATCAGATATTTAGAACCCACATATGAGTATGGTCAGGCAGAATTTGTGTTTTTATGCCTAGGAACCCTGTGTCAAGAAGTCCTATGTAGTATCACTAAAATCACTGTTTTATTTTCAGCATTATATGGGACTGTCTCCTAGACTAGGAACTGAGCGAGTATTCCAAGATTTGCAGCACACCTTTAAAGCAGGTGCAGTGCATGATCAAGTGAGGTACATGGGTAGCTATGTAGCTGAGAAGTGATTCAGAGTTGCCTAAATCAAGGCAAAATCTGGCCATATAGTCAACAGTACAAAATATGAGTCACACACAGGGAAGGGACATGTAAGTTGAGAAATGGCTCCTTTTCATCAAGGGCAATTCTTAAAGAGGAAGTTGGCAATGACCCATTGGCAGCCAACACATTTAGTAATGAGGGTACTGTATGCCTCAGTGCTAGATGATAAAACACATTGTCTTCTACAGTGACATATCCAACTATCTCCGTTTTATGAGTTCCTAGCTTAGATATACCAAGAACACCCAAATAGGACTTTGAGATGATCAGAAATGAAAGATTCTTCTGGTGTCCAGAAACACCAGATCATGTGGTATGATCCATAAATATCAAACCTAAGAAATGAAGTAACTTTAACCAAAAAAAGTGTTGTGGTTTGAATATGATTCATCCCCTCTGATTTTCATGGAGGTTCATCGTCACTGTGAAATATTAAAGGGGAATTATAACATGTGATTAACATTAGATAAGATCATGAAGCTGGAGCTCCACAAATGAATATTGATGATATTACATCAAGTGGGAGAAATACCAGAAGGCACATATGTAAAAAAGTGATCCCTCTCTCTGGACATGTAGTGCCCTGTGTTGCCTCAGAACTCTGACAGCAAGTAGGTTATCATTGGATTCAAACCTTAAACCTTTGACAAGGACTGTAACTTTATGTTGTATGGTCATCTTAGCAACAGAAAATGGTAGGAAAATTGATAAAAAGCCATGGTCAGTGATGAGACGTCCTGAGTTTATAATTGGTTGATCACCTGCTGTGTGAATTTCCCAGGAAGACAGAAAAGAAATGCCTTCCCCCTAATTGGGATTGTGCTGGCAGACGAAAGAATTACTTAAATGGGTAATTGGGTCTTTGATGGGTTGATGAGTAAATGCTACAAAGAGAGCCATGGATGGCTTATGGGCAGATACACTCACTGAAGTCTCCACCCAGGTCCTATTTTATATGGCTCCAGGTCTATAGCAGAATTGATGCAAACCTGGATTTGCACCACCATCTAGTCTTAAAATGGCAGAATTGAACACAGGTTCAGATAACATAAGTGACACACAAAGGCAGAAGTTTTTTTGTAGCTCATGGGAGAGTTACATGTTTGTGTTTACTCTGTCCTTGCATTGGTTGGGGGATTTTGCTGGTCTCAGCAAACACTGTCAATCCATTGAGAAGGCAGCTTTATTTTGTTACAGGCTGGCACATAACTTCAGTACACAAAACTTTTACCTGATGTCTTGCTGCAAGATGGAGTTGCTCTGGCTGGGATTCAGAGCACTAGTTTTCCTATATCTCCTTTCCTACATCACTGAGTTTTTCTTCATCAGCATTCAGGACCCAGGCTAAATGGAAAACTCATGCCACTTACTAAATGTTCTGAGCGTCAGTCTTCTCAACTGGAAACTGGGGAATGATGAGTACTTAGTTTGCAGAGTTTTCATGATCCTATAAGGTGTCAACCAATATACACTGCTTAGTAGAGAACATGACATATAAGACACATTCACTGAATAAGATCTATTATTAGGAAAGTTCTACTTTTAATTAAATAACCCATATTAATCTGTATTATTTTTTGCTTGATTATGATTGGTGATAACAAACAACTGCAAAATCTCAGTGGCTTACCACAATAAGTCCTTATTTCATGTTCATGGTCTAACCACTTATGAGTTCACTGTACCTCTGCTCTATGTCTATATTTTTCTGGATTAAGTGAAAGAAGGAGCCTTTAAAGACCATAATTCTTGTGGGACATGGAAGTGGTATAAGATGTTCACATTTTATTCCATCACAAAAGCCATATGGCACATGTGATGTCCTGTGAGAGAGGTATAAATCCAGAAGGAAGGGTGAAATGGGAGGAAATTCTCTAATCTCATATACAGTTAGCTGATCTCTGTTTACGACCCATACCTAGTGACTGTCAAATACAGGGTTGTAATTCTGCACATTGCTTTAATTTGGGACAAGTCTGAATCCCTTCTCAGCTACGTATATATTTGATATATATATGTGTGTACATGAATACATATGTGTATAGATGCATGTAGAATTCTGAAAAGGAGTTTGTATCTATGCTTACAACTGATATGCAGTATCACTCCTCCAGTGAAAACATGTTGAGCTTTGAGGACTTGTTTCCCAGGGAAACAACACTGATGGGTGAAAAGTGTGTGTGTGTGTGTGTGTGTGTGTGTGTGTGTAAAACATGTATCCATTTTAACATATGTGTATTATACATGTTAAATATCTCACAATTGCCCTAGGGAAAATTGCAAATGAAGCCTTAGGGACCATCAAGGGTAAGGGCCTCTCTCTGAGAGTGGCAAGCTGCCAGTGTTTACAGTTCTTCCAGCTCCCATATCAGAAACTCCATTCACTGGGAATGGAGCCAAGAGGTTGGGGAGTCCCTTCCTCCATCTAGCCCTCATCAAAGACTGCAGATTCTATGCCTGTTGATTTCAATAAAGGAATGGCTGTAACATTAGACAGTGAGGCACAATCCTTCATTCTGGTCTTTATGCTGTATCGCATAAAGTTTTTTTCCAAATACACTCTTTCAAGCCACTCACAGAATCAAAATGCCTACACTGTCTTAGTAATAATAAGGTGAAAATGTGTGAAATAAACTGATGAATAATAATTTTTATGTTGACATGAGTTTTATGGTGGGAAAAATTAAATCCATTTTGGCTTATTGGACCTTTAAATTTCTTTAATGTCAATCACATTTTCTGGTAAAAAAATTTAAAGTCAGGTTGTTGTTCACCTTAGAGGACTCAGGACTATTTCTTATATTTTTTCCTATCAATTCTCTGAAACTATATCTTTACCATGACAGAGAAAACTCTTTTGGTAGAAGTGGTTGTGTTCATCATTATAAGCAAAATAGCCTAACTCAGAACTATGTCACACTTGGTCTCTCATATGCAGAATCTAGATGTTAAAAAAATGGAATGACAGGGGTACATAAATGGGGAGGATAGTTTGGGGATAGTAACAGGATGTAGTAAGCAGAGGGGGAAAAAGAGAGGTCTAAAGAAGGGTGAATATGATTGAAGCATTCATACACATGTGTGAAAAGAGAATAATGAAACATATTAAAATGGTATTAAAAAAAGAAGATGGGGTTCAAGTAATAAATGGGGTGAAATCGATCAAAGTAACTTACAAACATGTATGAAAATATCACAATGAAACCCCTTTGTATAATTAATATATACTACTAATAAAGTAATAATAATAAATGATTGTATTATCTGAGTGAGTTCTTAGAGCATGTTTTTGAAAATATTTTCATCACTATTGTTGTATAAACTTGAGATTTTAATTGTTGTCACCAATGGGACCTCTGACTTTTACAAATTAGCTAGCTGGGGTCTTTTCCCTATACCCAGATGGAAGGTGAAGGATAAGAGAGAGAAACTCCTCCAGTTATTCTGGGGTCTTTCCCATTTTTATTAGGATATATTCAATGTACAGGGGGGGATTCATTGTGGCAATTTCAAATAAGCTTACATTGTACATTGGTTAGATGACTCCCACATCTCCCCCCTGCCACTTCCTCCCTGCCCCACCTAAAGAACTTACAAGAAGTTCCATAGTTCTATTTTGTATATGTGTGTGAAGCACATCAACCATATTTCCTCACCTTCATCTCTCCTTTGTTCACCCTCCCCCCCATGTCTGTGTACTGATCTTACAGTCATGTCTTTCATTATTAACTCCAAAGTCAATGTTCAAAGAGGTTTCTCAATGTATCTCCTCTGTGAGCATACTTTACTTTGGTTAATCCACCCCCTTCCATTACTCTCCTTTACCCCTTCCTTCCCACCTCCCACTGTTCAACACTTTCAAAACATATTGCTGTATCCTCTATCTGCACAGATGTATTTCAATGTTGTTGACTGTCATTCTCTTTTCCGTTCCTTCCTTCCTCAAGTTCCATAGAGTAGTCCCACTATTATAAACATGTTCTTCATATAAGTTTGTATATAATCATGTTTGGTTTTGTGTATATGTTTATCTTTTGGCTCAATCTTCCACATATGAAAGAAAACATGTGACCTCTGTGTTTCTGATCCTGGCTTGCTTCACATAACATGTCCTCAAATTGCATCCATTTACCTTCAAACTACATAGTGTTATTCTTCCTCATAGCTGAATAAGACTCCATGATATATATCATGATATATGTTGCTATATACATATATATATATATATATATATATATCACAATTTCTTCTATTCATCATCTGGGTTGTTTTCATAGCTTGGCTATTGTGAACAGTGCTGCAATAAACTTTGGTGTGCAAATGTCTCTATTGTATCCTGAGTTATGTCCCATTGGATATAGGCCCAGGAACACTTCTATTTTTATCTTTTAAGGATTCTCCACACTACTTTCCACAATGGTTGTACTAATTTGCATTCCCATCAACAGCATAAAATGGTTCCTGGTTTACCACATCCTCACCAGCATTTGTGTTTGTTTTTGCTCTTTTTTTTCCTATCTTTTTTTATTGTTTTATTATTCATATGTGCATACAAAGCTTGGGTCATTTCTCCCCCATGCCCCCACCCCCTCCCTTACCACCCACTTCACCCCTTCCCTCTCCTCCCCACCCCCTCAATACCCAGCAGAAGCTATTTTGCCCTTATCTCTAATTTTGTTGAAGAGAGAGTATAAGCAATAATAGGAAGGAACAAGAGTTTTTGCTGGTTGAGATAAGGATAGCTATACAGGGAGTTGACTCACATTAATTTCCTGTGCATGTGTGTTACCTTTTCTAATTCTTTTTAATCTAACCTTTTCTGTAGTTCCTGGTCCCCTTTTCCTATTGGCCTCAGTTGCTTTTAAGGTATCTGCTTTTAGTTTCTCTGCGTTAAGAGCAACAAATGCTAGCTAATTTTTTAGGTGTCTTACCTATCCTCACCCCTCCCTTGTGTGCTCTCACTTTTATCATGTGCTCAAAGTCCAATCCCATTGTTGTGTTTGCCCTTGATCTAATGTCCGCATATGAGGGAGAACATACAATTTTTGGTCTTTTGGGCCAGGCTAACCTCACTCAGAATGATGTTCTCCAATTCCATCCATTTACCGGCGAATGATAACATTTCATTCTTCTTCATGGATGCATAAAATTCCATTGTGTATAGATACCACATTTTCTTGATCCATTTGTTAGTAGTGGGGCATCTTGGCTGTTTCCATAACTTGGCTATTGTGAATAGTGCCACAATAAACATGGGTGTGCAGGTGCCTCTGGAGTAAACTGTGTCACAGTCTTTTGGGTGTTTTTGCTCTTTAAGGTGGCCATTCTAACTGAAGTGAGATGAAATCTTAGTGTAGTTTTATTTTGCATTTCTTTTATAGCCAGGGAAGTTGAACACTTCTTCATGTATTTATGGGCCATTTGTACCTCTTCCTTTGAAAATTCTCTACTCAGTTCATGGTGCATTTCTTCATTGGGATGTTGATTCCTTGGGGATTGAGTTTTTTGAGCTCCCTGTAGATTCTCCTCTAGTTATTCTGAACCACAAAAGCTCTTCATTCCAATAATGCAACCAGTTAAAGAGACACAAGCACTTTACATTAAGCATGTGCCAATGTAAACCTTTACCATAATTTCATCAAACTTCACTTTCCAACTATAGCCCCCATAGGACTTTACCAGTGGGTTTTGGTTTTACAGTACTAGGTCAGAGATGTGTTTTCTAGCTAGAATCACATATTGCCATAAAACACTTAGGTAAAGGAAACACAAATTCTACATGTAAATCCAGTTGAAACATCCCAACTTTCTCAGTCCTCAATATCTTTATATTTTATGTCTCAGTCTAATTGTAGCCTACAACAGTGCTTCAGCAATGCATGCTGGTACCACAGAGCATGGAGCACCATACAGAAGCTATTGCATAAGTTAACTTGTGCCTAGAAAGTCTGTTTTTCACCTTACTTCCTCTGTACCTCACTCTTTAAATAGTTAACTATAGGAGTTAGCTTTGTCTGGAAAAGGGGAACAAAGAAAACTTGTCATAATAATTTTTAATCAGTAACCTTCTTCACATCTTTGGGAACCTCCAAAAGATTGGGCTTTCAACCCCTGGTCAATATACAACCTTAGAGAGAAAGCCTTCCATCTTCCATCTTGCTGGCTTGTTGCCATAAAGCACCTTCTCCTCTCTTACTCTGTTAATGACTCATGAAGCAAGAGAGGAACCTAACTTTTCATGGTTACAATTTCAAGCCAGTTGAGGAATGTCTGTTCATCACCTCTGACCATTTTATCTACTTGTGTACATGAGATTTTTGGTGCCAAGCTGGGATTTGAGGAAGATCAATTGGCCCTTTGGTCATTCTCAATCTGGATAATCTGCCTGAATATTGTTCTGAAATCAGATTTTTAAATATCTTTTTCTTGTAGACTATTCAAATTTCTCCAAATTGGTGTAAATGCATCCAACTTTATTTTGATCCTTGCCATGTTGGAGTGCCAGTTGGGGTGCCATTGGAAGTTGTATGCCAACTCACAAAGCCCTTTCTTTCCAAGTTTCCCACCTATACATCATAGTCAGAGCCAAAGTACTTTCTCCTCATGCCTAAGACTAATGTAATACCTTTACACAGAGCAGAGCAACCAGCCTCTATTCTTAATTCCTCACCAGATACCTGACATAAAATTCTCATTATTTTAGACTCATGCCAAAGAAATGTGTAAGAACGATATGTGGATAACTGGTTGGTTTATCCTACCAAGGCTGAGATCTCCTTCCTGGACCATGCCCTCAACCCACAAGTGTGCTAAAATAGCATAGAAGTGTTTGTCTATACATTTCAACATGATCTATACCTCTGGATACTTTGATCTTGTCATTTTTTTCCAGACAAGACAATGTATACTAGCATTTTTCACTGTTCCCATCCCCTAGGGACAATGAGTACATTTGGGGTTCATGGGTGAAGCTCATCAGTTTATGTAGCTCCTCATATTTTCATACTGTCCCACCAGCCTATAATCTATCTCCACTGGTTTGGGAGCTATTAACTCTTCTAACATGTGTCTTCTTATGGCCCACTGAGTGAGTATTCACACCCCTCTTTCTCTTTGTACAATATCACCACTTAACTTTTCAGTTAGATGTTTTCTCTGCAACCCCAGGTCTCCAGTGGGTTCTAAAACATATCAGAGGGAAGGGGGATAAAGGAGAATGATGGAGGAGGGTGAAATCAACTATGATATATTGTAAGAACTTTGGTAAATGTTATAGTGTACCCCAGTAGAACAATAATTAAATAAATATTTACATATTTGAATTTGAAGTTAGTATAGGTCTTTTTCATTTTCAAGTGTATCATACCCCAGGTATGAAGCCAGAAATTATAGGACATCTATTGGGTAAGACACAGGTAAAACACTTGGACCTAGCTCTCCTTTAATTGTACCATAAATATCCTACTATGGGGACTTAGATAACATAAAGCAATAAGGATACTGAGAGGTGAGAGAGGCATAAGTGACATGGGGAACCCCTCCGCCCCTTGGATACTCATGTTCTTCCTCTGTAGAGCATGGACTGTCTCCCCTCATCAGCTGCTCTTCCTTATCTTTGTTGTCATTCTCCACCCTCCTGTTTACTGGTCTGTATCAACTGCTTCCAGTTGTTGAAGCTTTGTCAAGTCTAAGCCCTTCATTCTCTGTGAAACCCCACCCACCTTAATGCTCATTAGTAAGACTTGTGCTTCTTTAGACCCTGAAGTACTTTGTTCTGCATTAGTAATTGGACTGTTCAGCTTTCTTCTCTGGTGGTCTTAAGTGTCCACTACTGTCAGTATCAGGACATGGATCTGGCTGCCTTGGGAGCCTCATTGACACACAATACTTTATGAAGATGACTGATGATGTCTTCTTGTTTGAGGGGGTCAAGATTGCCTCCCAATTTTCCATTGTGGAGTCTATGGCCTTTGTCCATGGTGAGTTTTTGGTGAGAGATGATGATATCATCATTGTGGGCTACCTGACATCAGGTAAAAGGAATGTGTGCCTATGTGAGTGCTGGTGGCCATACGTGTGTGTGTGTGTGTGTGTGTGTGTGCATCTCCTGAAGCAATTCCTGACATGAGGATATTAACAGTAAACCTACTGGAACCTCCCTTCCCATATAATCAAGAATATAATAATGATGATGATTATAAATATTCAGTTTAATAAATACATCACATGAACTCTACCATGATAAACTATAAGTGTAGATCACAGTGTTAAGTCTGGGTGCAGAATTGTCCATCAGATCTCTAAAATTTTCTTATCTTGCATAGCTGAAACTTTAACTATAGTGCAACAATTCCTCATTCTCCCTCAAACATTCCCTGCCAATAGCCATTCTCCTTTTAAATTTTATTGAATTGGCTATTTCAGATTCCTCATATAAGTGAAAAGACACAGCATTTTAGATGTGAGATTGTATTTTTCATTTGTCCTTCAGTTTAATTGTACTATAGGATAGGACAGGATTTCCTTCATTCTGACTAACAAATATATCCCATTGTGTGTGTGTGTGTGTGTATATATATATGTATACATATATATATTCTGTATTTACTAAATCCATGCACCTGTAGGTGGACATTTAGGTTGTTTCTATCTGTTGGGTACTATGAGTATGGTGCAAAGAGTTTGGGAGTCTGAAGATCTCTCTGAGGTCATGTTTTTTCTCCTTTGTATATGTACTCAGAATTACTGGACCATATTAGTTCTTTTTAGCCAAAACTCCTAAGACAGAAATGACCTAAATAAAAGGGATTACCAAGCCATTACAGATACTAGCCAGAGAGAAAGGACAAATCCTGGGACAAGTTCTGATAGCCACTGGCAGGAAAGTCAAGTAGCAGGTAGGAAAATATCAATCCTTGCTAAAATGCCAATGGTTTATAATGAGTATTTGAGGAGGGAATGCATATTTATATTGAGCCTACTTTGGCTATACATGGTAGGGTGGGATTACACAAAAGTTCAAAAGTTTTGTGACAGTTGGGAAATCATTAAGGGAAATGCTTGTGCGTCTGACTGGTTGGGGTTGAAAATAGGACACAGAGGCACCTAGGAAGGCATGGTGGGATTTGAGTTAAGGCTCTAACCTACATTCTGGGACGTAAAACTGAATTCATTCTTTTCCTATGGCTTGTTAACTGACATAACCATCTCAACTGTCCTCCTTTCCATAAATAGCCCTTTATGATTAAATCTGAGACATCTATGCATGTTTTTCTTAGCTTGTTTTTGGTATAGACTCTCTACAGTTTTCATAGCAACGCACCAGTTTACATTTCCACCAATGGTGTGTGTTGGTTTTCCAAATATTCAGCTCTCTGGACCTCCCCATTCCCTATTCTTCTGGGCTTTTGTGGAGGTATAACTCGGCATGATTTATTTAAAAAAATTCGCCATTTGAGATCAACTTACACTTTACAGTCCATGCCTTTCAAGAGGTTGGGGTTTGGGAGTTGTTAACCCCAATTTAGCCAGATGTGAAGAAGAACAACCACACTCCCTCAGCTTCTTAGGAATTCTGTCATAAAGTCTCTGAGACATCATCTCTACTCTCAGCTCTTCTTCTTGCAGACCTGGTCCTGTGACCAATGCATCAGATAAGGGAAAAGAATAAAGTTGAAGTGATATGGGGATGAAAGAGAAAAACTCAGTCATACCCACGGCCCTCCCTTACTGATATTTACATAGCCACAACAGATCTGAGGGAAGGAGGTAATTTCCCTCAGATCTGTCACCTAAATAGAGGAATATCTAGTGGGGATAGTCTCTCGGCCACACTCATGTGAGCGTGAGCACTCATTCAGGCAGGTAAGACAGTCCATCATGTATTTATCTACCCCTGTTATAAACAACCAATGTTTCAATCATGCATTCCACTCCTCTGTCAAGCTATTACTCTGAGGAGGATGTCTCTGTACCCATAGTTTGATAGTAAGGTGTATTCTTTGTGTTTAGAGGAAATGATGGTTGGCCATCCAAATCCATGCAAAAGCTCCTATTTTGGTGTTTTCATCACACTCTGAGCATTTGCTTCTTCCATGCATAAGAGAACCCAGTCCAGGGTCAGTGTTTATTCCTACCAATACTTGTTAGTAACCTCCAGGCATTTGGACTCAGTTCCATTTGCCAGGTATGTTCTGGGCCTTCCCACCATGGACTCTGAGTCTGTCTCTTTTGTTGGCAGACAGAACAGCTCTCATTTCCCTAATGTGTCTTAAAGAGTACAAGAGGGCCATCTCTAGATTCTGCTCATGTCTGCATTGCTGCATCCCTCTGTATCCACTCATTTTATGGACTCAGGTGGACATTTTCATAAGTACATGGAGTTTTCTGTAGCTGTCTTCTGAACCTAGAAGAGAAATTTCCATTTGCATTTGGCTGACACTGTGGTCAGGCCATCGGACACTGCCTGTCAGTCAGCAAAATCTCTACCACAGGGGCTGGTCCCACAGTTCAAGTCCTCAGCTTGTACTCAGCCAGCTGAGATGATGTCTTTGTACCTTCTTTGATCAGAGTGGCTTCCTTCTCAGCAAGGGTTGGTGACTTCACCTGTGCTTTTGGCTGATGGGCAATGAACCAGGGTTTCAATGATGTCCCCCACCCCCCCAAAAAACTCAACACTTGCAGATGACTAATCTGCTAAAATACAGCTCAGAAATCAGGGGAATATTTTCTTAGTTTTGCTACTTATTATAAAAGGATAGGACACTTTCCACACACAGCCCCAGAATCAGTTCTCTGGGAAAAGATGTTCCTTACTTGTCATTAACTCCTTTTTGCCATCCCTGGTAGCATGATTCAGTAGAATCCATTTAAAATTCTCTAGTGTACCTTAAAAGCAACTGAGGCCAATGTGAAAAGGGGACCAGGAACTAGAGAAAAGGTTAGATAAAAAAGAATTAACCTAGAAGGTAACACACACGCACAGGAAATCAATGTGAGTCAATGCCCTGTATAGCTATCCTTATCTCAAGCAGCAAAAACCCTTGTTCTTTCCTATTATCGCTTATACTCTCTCTACAACAAAATTAGAAATAATGGCAAAATAGTTTCTACTGGGTATTGAGGGGGTGGGGGGGAGTGGGTGGTAAGGGAGGGGGTGGGGGCAGGGGGGAGAAATGACCCAAGCCTTGTATGCACATATGAATAATAAAATTTAAATAAATAAATAAATAAATAAAATTCTCTAGTGCAACATCCCAGTAATCATCACTGGGGTGGCTCATCTGTTCCTGTCATAAGAATGGACTACCCATTTCATATAGTGCTATCCAATATAGAATTTGGGAAGCATCCCCAAGTGCAGAATGGAAGTGTTCCAGCTTCCATTCCACACTGTGTTGAGGTTGAGCAATCACAGTGTTTCTATTTAACATATCCAGTTATCATTGCTAGAAAGATTCCTTCTTTTTTTAATTTTATTATTCATATGTGCATACAAGGTTGGGTCATTTCTCCCCCCTGACCCCACACCCTCCCTTACCACCCACTCTGCCCCCTCCCTCTCCCCGCTACCCCCTCAATACCCAGCAGAAACTATTTTGCCCTTATTTCTAATTTTGTTGTAGAGAGAGTATAAGCAATAATAGGAAGGAACAAGGGTTTTTGCTGGTTGAGATAAGGATAGCTATACAGGGAGTTGACTCACATTAATTTCCTGTGCGTGTGTGTTACCTTCTAGATTAATTCTTTTTGATCTAACCTTTTCTCTAGTTCCTGGTGGCCTTTTCCTATTGGCCTCAGTTGCTTTTAAGGTATTGCTTCAGTTTCTCTGCATTAAGGGCAACAAATGCTAGCTAATTTTTTAGGTGTCTTACCTATCCTCACCCCTCCCTTGTGTGCTCTCACTTTTCTCATGCGCTCAAAGTCCAATCCCCTTGTTGTGTTTGCCCTTGATCTAATGTCCACATATGAGGGAGAACATACGATTTTTAGTCTTTTGGGCCAGGCTAACCTCACTCAGAATGATGTTCTCCAATTCCATCCATTTACCGGCGAATGATAACATTTCGTTCTTCATCATGGCTGCAAAAAATTCCATTGTGTATAGATACCACATTTTCTTAATCCATTTGTCAGTGGTGGGGCATCTTGGCTGTTTCCATAACTTGGCTATTGTGAATAGTGCCGCAATAAACATGGGTGTGCAGGTGCCTCTGGAGTAACCTATGTCACATTCTTTTGGGTATATCCCCAAGAGTGGTATTGCTGGATCAAATGGTAGATCAATGTCTAGCTTTTTAAGTAGCCTCCAAATATTTTTTCCAGAGTGGTTGTACTAGTTTACATTCCCACCAACAATGTAAGAGGGTTCCTTTTTCCCTGCATCCTCCCCAACACCTGTTGTTCATGGTGTTGCTAATGATGGCTATTCTAACAGGGGTGAGGTGGAATCTTAGTGTGGTTTTAATTTCCATTTCCTTTATTGCTAGAGATGGTGAGCATTTTTTCATGTGTTTTTTGGCCATTTGAATTTCTTCTTTTGAGAAAGTTCTGTTTGGTTCACTTGCCCATTTCTTTATTGGTTCATTAGTTTTGGGAGAATTTAGTTTTTTAAGTTCCCTATCTATTCTGGTTATCAGTCCTTTGTCTGATGTGTAGCTGGCAAATATTTTCTCCCACTCTGTGGGTGTTCTCTTCAGTTTAGAGACCGTTTCTTTTGTTGAGCAGAAGCTTTTTAGTTTTATGAGGTCCCATTTATCTATGCTATCTCTTAGTTGCTGTGCTGCTGGGGTTCCATTGAGAAAGTTCTTACCTATACCTACTAATTCCAGAGTATTTCCTACTCTTTCCTGAATCAACTTTAGAGTTTGTGGTCTGATATTAAGATCCTTGATCCATTTTGAGTTAATCTTGGTATAGGGTGTTATACATGGATCTAGTTTCAGTTTTTTGCAGACTGCTAACCAGTTTTCCCAGCTGTTTTTGTTGAAGAGGCTGTTTTTTCTCCATCATATATTTTTAGCATCTTTCTCAAAGACAAGTTGGTTATAGTTGTGTGGCTTCATGTCTGGGTCCTCTATTCTGTTCCACTGGTCTTCATGTCTGTTTTTGTGCCAGTACCATGCTGTTTTTATTGTTACTGCTTTGTAATATAGTTTGAAGTCAGGTATCGTGATACCTCCAGCATTGTTCTTTTGACTGAGTTTTGCCTTGGCTGTTTGTGGCCTCTTGTGTTTCCATATAAATTTAAGGGTATATTTTTCAATCTCTCTAATGAATGTCATTGGAATTTTGATGGGAATTGCATTAAACATGTAGATTACTTCTGGGAGTATAGACATTTTTACTATGTTGATTCTATCAATCCATGATTATGGGAGATCTCTCCACTTTCTATAGTCTTCATCAGTCTCTTTCTTCAGAAGTTTATAGTTTTCCTTGTAAAGGTCATTCACATCCTTTGTTAGGTTTACACCTAGGTATTTTATTTTTTTTGAGGCTATTGTAAATGGAATTGTTTTCATATATTCTTTTTCAGTTTGTTCATTATTAGTGTATAGAAATGATAATGATTTTTCTATGTTGATTTATATTCTGCTACCTTGCTATAGCTACTGATGGCGTCTAGGAGCTTCGGAGTAGAGTTTTTTGGGTCTTTAAGGTATAGGATCATGTCATCTGCAAATAGGGATATTTTGACAGTTTTGTTACCTATTTGTATTCCTTTTATTCCTTCTTCTTGCCTAATTGCTCTGGCTGGGAATTCCAGTACGATGTTGAATAGGTGTGGAGATAGTGGGCATCCTTGTCTGGTTCCTGATTTTAGAGGTTATGGTTTCAGTTTTTCTCCATTAAGTATAATGCTGGCTGTAGGTTTGTCATATATAGCTTTTATAATGTTGAGGTACTTTCCTTCTATTCCTAGTTTTCTTAGCGCTTTTATCATGAAATGATGTTGGATCTTATCAAAGGCTTTTTCTGCATCTATTGAGATGATCAAGTGGTTTTTGTCTTGCTTCTGTTAATGTAGTTTATTACATTTATGATTTTCATATGTTAAACCACCCCTGCATTCCTGGATGAAGCCTACTTGGTTGTGGTGAATAATCTTTGATGTGTTGTTGAATTCAGTTTGCTATTATTTTATTAAGGATTTTTGCATCAATGTTCATTAAGCAGATTGGCCTATAGTTCTCCTTTTTGGAGTTGTCTTTGCCTGGTTTTGGGATAAGTGTAATACTGGCTTCATAAAATGTGTTTGGCATTTTCCTTCCCTTTCTATTTCATGGAACAGTTTAAGGAGGGTTGGTATCAGTTCTTCTTTAAAGGTCTGATAGAATTCAGCAGAGAATCCATCAGGTCCTGTACTTTTCTTTTTGGGGAGACTCTTGATTGCTCCTTCAATTTCATTTTGTGTTATAGATCTATTCAGTTGATTAATATCCTCTTGGTTCAGTTTTGGATGATCATATGTGTATCTAGAAATCTGTCCATTTCTTTAAGATTTTCAAATTTTTTGAATATAGGTTCTCGAAGTAGTTTCTGATGATTTCCTGGGCTTCCATGCTGTTTGTTGTTATCTCCCCTTTTGCATTCTTGATTCTACTAACTTGGGTTTTTTCTCTCCTCATTTTAGTCAGGTTTGCCAGGGGTCTGTCTATCTTGTTTGTGTTTTCAAAGAACCAACTTTTTGTTTCATTAATTCTTTGTATTTTTTTTGTTTCTATTTCATCGATTTCAGCTCTTATTTTTATTGTTTCTCCTTCTATTTGTTTTGAGATTTGCTTGTTCTTGTTTTTCTAGGAGTTTGAGATGTATCATTAGGTCATTGATTTGGGATCTTTCAGTCTTTTTAATATATGCACTCATGGCTATAAACTTTCCTCTCAGGACTGCCTTTACTGTGTCCCATAGGTTGCAGTAGGTTGTGTTTTCATTTTCATTGACTTCCGGGAACTTTTTATTTATTTATTTTAGAAAATTATGCTTTTGTTTATTGCGGCACTATTCACAATAGCCAAGTTATGGAAACAGCCAAGATGCCCCACCACTGACGAATGGATTAAGAAAATGTGGTATCTATACACAATGGAATTTTATGCAGCCATGAAGAAGAACGAAATGTTATCATTCGCCAGTAAATGGATGGAATTGGAGAACATCATTCTGAGTGAGGTTAGCCTGGCTCAAAAAACCAAAAATCGTATGTTCTCCCTCATATGTGGACATTAGATCAAGGGCAAACACAACAAGGGGATTGGACTATGAGCACATGATAAAAGCGAGAGCACACAAGGGAGGGGTGAGGATAGGTAAGACACCTAAAAAACTAGCTAGCATTTGTTGCCCTTAACGCAGAGAAACTAAAGCAGATACCTTAAAGCAACTGAGGCCAATAGGAAAAGGGGAACAGGTACTAGAGAAAAGGTTAGATCAAAAAGAATTAACCTAGAAGGTAACACCCACGCACAGGAAATCAATGTAAGTCAATGCCCTGTATAGCTATCCTTATCTCAACCAGCAAAAACCCTTGTCCCTTCCTGTTATTGCTTATACTCTCTCTACAACAAAATTAGAAATAAGGGCAAAATAGTTTCTGCTGGGTATTGAGGGGGGGAGAGGGAGGGGGCGGAGTGGGTGGTAAGGGGGGAGAAATGAACCAAGCCTTGTATGCACATATGAATAATAAAAGAAAAATGAAAAAAAAAGAAAATTATGCTTTATAAATTTTATTTTATTATTTATTTATTTATTTAATTGTTTTATTATTTATATGTGTATACAAGGCTTGGATCCAGGAACTTTTTTATTTCCTCTTTTATTTAATCAATGACCCATTGTTCATTAGGTAATGAGTTATTCAGTTTCCAGTTGTTTTCATGTTTTTTGTCTTTTGTTGTTGAGTTCTAGTTTTATTGCATTGTGATCAGATAGTATACACGGTATAATTTCTATTTTCTTATATTTTTTGAGGCTTGCTTTGTGCCCTAGGATATGATCTATTTTGGAGAAGGTTCCATGGACTGCTGAGAAAAACATATATTGTGTAGAAGTTGGATGAAATATTCTGTAGACATCAACTAGGTCCATTTGATCTATGGTATATTTTAGATCTTGAATTTCTTTATTGATTTTTTGTTTGGATGACCTGTCTATTGATGATAATGGGATGATAAAGTCTCCCACAACTGCTGTGTTGGAGTTAATATATGCTTTTAGGTCTTTCAGGGTATGTTTGATGAAATTGTGTGCATTGACATTGGGTGCATATAGGTTGATAATTGTTATTTCCTTTTGGTCTATTTCCACTTTTATTAGTATGGAATGTCCTTCTTTATCTCATTTGATCAATGTAGGTTTGAAATCTACTTTGTCAGAGATAAGTATTGCTACTCCTGCCTGTTTTGGGGGCCATTGGCTTGGTAAATCTTCTTCCAGCCTTGCATCCTAAGCCTATGCTTATTTCTGTCAGTGAGGTGGGTCTCCTGTAAGCAACAAATTGTTGGATCTTCCTTTTTAATCCATTTCGTCAAACAGTGCCTTTTGATGGGTGAATTAAGTCTAACATTAAGTGTTAGTACTGATAGGTATGTGGTGATTCCTGTCATTTAGTTGTCTTAGTTGTTGAAGGTTTGATTGTGTGTACCCAAGTTGAGGTTACTCTCTACTTTCTTGCTTTTTCTTTTCCTGTAGTTTGGTGCTGCTGTCTTTTCATGGTTATGTTGGGTTTCACTTTCTGTGTGCAGAATCCCTTGAAGAATCCTTTGTAGTGGTGGCTTTGTGGTCACATATTGTTTTAGTTTCTGCTTATCATGGAAGACTTTTATTGCTTCTTCTATTTTGAATGATAGTTTTCCTGTGTAGAGTATCCTGGGGTTGAAGTTATTTTCATTCAGTGCCCGGAAGATCTCTCCCAAGCACTTCTTGCTTTTAATGTTTCTGTTGAGAAGTCTGCTGTGATTTTGATGGGTTTACCTTTGTATGTTATTTGTTTTTTCTCTCTTACAGCCTTCAATATTCTTTCCTTAGTTTCTGAACTTGTTGCTTTAATGATGATATGCCATGGGGTAGTTCTATTTTGATCTGGTCTGTTTGGTGTTCTGGAGGCCTCTTGCGTCTGTATGGGAATAGCCTTCTCTAGATTTGGGAAATTTTCTGTTATTATTTTGTTGAATGTATTATGCATTCCCTTTGCTTGCACCTCTTCTCCTTCTTTGATGCCCATGATTCTCAGGTTTTGTCTTTTGAAGGAGTCAGTGAGTTCTTGCATTTTCTTTTCACAGGTCTTGAGTTGTTTAACTAATAGTTCTTCGGTTTTTCCTTTAATTACCATTTCATCTTTAAGTTCTGAGATTCTATCTTCTGTTTGTTCTATTCTGCTGGATTGGCTTTCCGTTTTGTTTTGCAGTTCTGTTTTGTTCTTTTTTCTGAGGTTTTCCATATCCTGGGGCATTTCCTCTTTAATGTTGTCTATTTTTGTTCCAAGTTCATTTATCTCTTTATTAATTGTATTCTTTGTTTCATTTTGGTGTTTATACAGTGCTTCTATGGTTTCTTTTATTTCTTCTTTTGCTTTTTCAAATTCTCTGTTTTTGTCCTCTTGAAATTTCTTGAGTGTCTCCTGTATATTTTGGTTGACCATATCCAGTATCATCTCTATAAAATTCTCATTGAGTACCTGTAGTATTTCTTCTTTTAGATTATTCTTCTGGGATTCATTGGTTTCTTTGGCATAGTTTATCTTCATTTTGTTGGAGTCTGGGTCTGAGTATCTGTTTTCTTCATTTCCCTCTGGTTCCTGTACTAATTTTTTGCTGTGGGGAATCTGGTTTCCCTGTTTTTTCTGTCTTCCTGTCATTGCCCTTGGTGTTGTTATTGTCCCTTTACTGTGTGCAATTAAGTATTTTCTGTGTTGTAATAGTAGCACTAATGATGTTTCGAATGGAAGGGTTAGAGGAGATGGAAAGCAAAGAAGTTAAAGGAAAAGGGAAAAACAAATAAACAAGTAGAAAAAAACAAAACGAAACAAACAAAAAAAGTCAACACTTTCTACAGATAATATATTCTTTTCCCAGGACCTCAGACACAGTGTGGTGGAGTTGTGTCAATTTCTTGATAAAAAGTTGAACTCAGAAGAACTTGATTCAGTTCTCCAAAATAGTTCCTTCCCAATCATGAACTTTAAGAAGATGTCCAACCACTTCATAATTAGAAATCCAATAGATGACGCCATCGTCAACATACCATTGCTGAGAAAGGTGAGATGAGAAGGTGTGTGTGGGGGGGGTCAAGGGTCATACTATATTAGTGGATTGATTTTCAATATTAACTTAAAGCACAAGATGTGGAAATAATTGTGTTTCAACACTGACATCCCTGAATTCTATCCTATCCTGTCATAGTGTCCACAAATTTCTCAAACCTGGAAACCCAAAGAGAGCCATGGTCAAGACCAGTAGACAAGATGTCAGAGATCAGAGATGTCTGTGCTCCTCCCTTGGCTTTGCCTTGTACTGACTGGGTGATGTTTTCCTAATTCATGTAAAACTCTAGGTGACAGAGGAAAAAAAAGCATCCCTCAGATACTTTTGTGGGATTAAAAGAGATCATCCTTGCAATTTATGATAGCATGTGGTCACTGTGTCACCCATGGGACAGATACATTGATAAAACTTTTCATCCATTAGATGAATCAGTATTGAAAAGGACAATCTATTGATACATGCAACAAGCTGGTTAGACCTCCAGAACTTCATGCTGAATGAAAAAAGCCAATACCAAAAGGCACTTACTGCATAATTCTACTTAGGTAACATTCTCAAAATGACAAGTTCATAGAGCTGGAGAAGTGATTCCTGTGTCCATGGACCCAGGATGGTGTGGCTATGTAGTATGGGTTGAACTGGAAAGTTGTATCAGGGAGATCTTTGTGGTGCTGAGATATTTCTGTTTATGGATGACAATGGGCTACATAAGTTCATGTGTGGGGAAAATGGCATAGAGCACACCCATTTTACCAATGTCAATTTTCTGGTCATGATGTGGTACTATAGTTACAGCAAATAAAATCTTTGGTGGAGAGCTGGATAAAGGTGCATGAGACTTCTGTCCTACTTTTGTAACTTCCTGTGAATCTATACCTCAACACTTAAAGCTTAAGCTTTCAATTATGTTATTTAAGGCTAAATGAAATGTTATGGTTGCAGGAAGCAGACAATTGTAGGATACCTCATTTTAATCTCCAGAGAAAACATTGACTGGTTTGAGGAGTCCACAGAGAAACACACTGCTACAGTCTTGTCTGCACAGCTGGGAGTTTTCTCAGTGTTCTGATGTTTTTCCTTCCCTCTGTTTGGCGGGAATTTCTGAGAACTGGAAGAACCACTTCACTGTGACCCAGAGTGAAGCCTTTGACAAGGTATATCAGGAGAAGATGTCTAGGATGTGAGGGCGATCTGGCTGTGACATCTGTCACCCCATTGATTGCCACGGTTGATTTGGCTGATCTGGCTGGCTAGGCGGGTGACCCCTTCCTCCCTCACTGCTCCATGTGCTTCCCTCCTGAAGCTGTGCGCTCTGTCGAAGAGGACGACCTTCCCTGATAGAGGAGGACCATTCTTCGGTCAAGGGTTTACGAGTAGCTGCGCTTCCCTGCTAGAACCTCCAAAGAACCTCTCAAGGAGAAGATGTCTAGTGTGGATCCAAGCCTCTTCCCCTCATTCTGATACTGTAACTCTCATGAAGTTTTTAATTCTTACTTACTTTGCTTTCTAACTATAATCTGATACACTAGTGCTTTACACTCACCAAATCAGAGAAATGGATAACCTTTATTCAATAATTGAATCACACCTGATATAGGGCCCAAGACAGCCATACTTGATGGAATTACAAGCAGTGTATGCACAATGAATCAATGAAATTATCATTTTGACTGTCTCTTTCAATAACAACATATTCTATTTGCATTGGAGGGAATTAATACAAGGGAACTCTGTGCTTATCTGAGCTTAAGCACACAGAGTTAGAGGACCAGACTGAGAGTGATCAAATTATCATCATTATAACCAGCAGGGTCATGGATTAAGCCTGTTTTTGAGCAGTAGCTGAACAGCACTATTATGTACATGAGAAGTAAGGGTAGCATGTCTTCATCTGTATTTTTTCCGATCTCTCTTTTTTCTTTGCAGTACTGAGATTTGAACTCAGAGCCTCACACTTGCTAGGCAGGCGCTCTACCACTTGAGCCACTCTGTGAGTCCTCTAATATCTTGTATAATAAAAATATTTCCCTGAGAAAAAGAACTCTTGGGAAAACATGATCTCATTTGAAGCCATCGTATTCAAATCTGTAGTAATTGAAATAGTATTTAGTATCATAAAATCAGATATATAGACCAAGAGATAAGAGGAGAGAGCCCTAAAATAAATCCATACATGTAGAGTCAACTAAATTTTTCCAAGGTGCCATGAATTCACAATAGTTAAAGTTTGATCACATTACTAAATGGTTTTGAAGAAACTGGACATCCACATGTCAAAGAATATAATTTTTCAATTGTCTCACATCAAAAAAGAGTATCTCAAAATGAATTTAAGACTTCCATGTAATATAGCACGTGAACAAAATCAAGGTCAAAAATCACAACAGCAAAAAGCTTTTGGCAAATTCAACATCCTTTCATGATAAAAACTCTAAAGAAACTAAGACTAGAAGGAATGTACCTCAACATAATAAAGGCTATAAATGACAAACCTATAGCCAACATCATACTACAGGAGGGAAATGCAATGATTTCCTCTGAAGTCAAGAATGAGTCAAGAGAACCCATTCTCCCCATAGAGTAATAAGGCAAGAAAAGAAATAAAAGAGATTCAAATAGAGAAAGGAAGAGTGAAATTACCCCTATTTGCAGATGATATATTTCTATACTTAAGCGACCCTAAAAACTGCACAAAATATTCCTAGATCTGATAAACACTTTCAGCAAAGAGGCAGAATATAAAATCAACATACAGATATCAGTAGCTTTTCTATCTACCAACAATGCACAGGCTGAGAAAGACACCAGGAAAACAATCACATTCATGATAACATCAAAGAACCCAAGAATAACTATAACGATAGGGGGAAAGACCTCTGCAACAAAGACTACAAAACATTGAATGAAGGAATTGAAGAAGACACCAGAAGGTAAAAAGACATCTAATACTAAGAGGTTGGCAGAATTAATATGGTGAAAATTGCTATGCTACTAAGATCAATCTACAGATTCTATGCAATCAAAATCCAAATGTCATTTTCACTGAAACAGAAAACTCAATCCTAAATTTCATATGGAAGCACAAAAGTTCTCAAGTAGCCAAAGCAATCCTCAGGTATAGAGGCTCACACCTGTAATACTAAGTACTTGGAGGGTAAGATAGGGAGGATAGCTGTTCAAAGTGTTACGTGCCGGTGTCTAAGTGTTACAGGCTGGTGTCGAGGGTCCTTGCCTTCACAGGACAGAGAGGCAGCTGAATGATGAGCCAAAGCCGGTGTGTAAAGTAGGATTTATTAGAGAGAAAGGAAAGGCTACAGCTAGAGCACTGCAGCGGAGCCCGGAAGCTGGTAACTCCCTGTTCAGGTGAAGGCTTCGACTTTTTATGGACGCTTTAACTCTGCGGTTTTTTTTTTATTGGTCATGTATTTGCATGTGGGCTCTCTTAGATGAGCTGGTCTGTTTGCCCCTAATTGGGGGCGGGGGGAAACTATCTTGAGAGCATTTTGTCAGCCCTGTGGCAGATTTATGAGACCCTGTATCTCCTCCTCAGGGTGCAGGAATGCGGATTTATAACTCCTTCTCAGGGTGCAGGGCTCATGGTGCTCTCCACGGCGAATGGGCTACTTACTTATCTGCCTTAGGTATCCAGACCCAACAAAAGCCATCCCAGGCAAAAAGTTCATAAATAGTTGTGTTATGTGAACAGGAGTTTGTACCTTATACAATTATCTGCAGTGTATGGTATGCACCGAAATTAACCATTTAACCATTGTTAACTGTGCCCTTCAGTGATGTTAAGTACAGCCATGTGCAACCATCTATCTACCCATCTCCAGAACATTGTCATCATCCTATACAGAACTGTGTAACCATTAAACACTATCTCCACCCCCTAGCCCCAGAAACCTCTAACTTACTTTCTGTTTCTTTGAATTTTGCTATTCTAGCTACCGCACACATTCTAACTGCATTCACTGTTAACCACACTTTAGCCAGATCTGGGGAAGCATAACCAACTCCATCATGCCCTTAGGACATGAGGCCTCTGAGGCCTTTTCTCTACTTCCAGCACTTGTTATTGTTGAACGAAGTAACACTGGGTTTAATGATCTGAATGATCGTTTAATCAACAAATGTGAATTACTCAAACTTTAAATGATGAAATTTAAATTTAATGTTAATCTTGTCTTTTTTCGTGTTACCTCATGATCCACCCAATAACAATCTCTGAATACCTGGATGTCATCTAAAATAAAACTTAGATCATAATGGGATGTAGAAAACATCTTTTCAAAGTCATACAGAAAAAGACAGGGAATTCCTCTAAGTCATGCTAAGAAATGAAAAAGGAAGTGTTAGGTGAATTATCTATGAGACCTGACTCAGGTTAAAGCTTGCTGTTCATGTGAGGAGGAAGCAGGAAGGCTCCACAAAAGAAATGCCTTTGGCCTTGTGGGCCACATGGTCTCTCATGGACACACTGGAGCCAAAGCAACTGCAGGCCGTACAGAGTGAATGCACCGTCTGTGGCCATATCAAATCTGGGAGCGGGCTGGATGTGTCCTGTGGGCCAGAGTGTGCTGAGCTACACTGCACAACAGAGGTATTCAACAGGAATTCCTATGACTTGGCTGTTAATATGGCAGCTACTGGGCCACAAGGAGCCGTGACCTCCTGAAATGTGGCTACTGCCCCAGTAGTGAGGACAATACTTTGGAAATGCTGTATGGCATAAATGTATATATATTTTTTCTGTTGGAAAGCTTTATTTAATGTAGAGGATTACATTTTGAATCATTTTATTATTATTATTATTCATATGTGCATACAAGGCTTGGGTCATTTCTCCCCCCTGACCCCACCCCCTCCCTTACCACCCACTCTGCCCACTCCTTCTCCCCCCTTCCCCCTCAATACCCAGCAGAAACTATTTTGCCCTTATTTCTAATTTTGTTATACAGAGAGTATAAGCAATAATAGGAAGGAACAAGGGTTTTTGCTGGTTGAAATAAGGATACCTACACAGGGAGTTGACTCACATTAATTTCCTGTGCGTGTGTGTTACCTTGTTTCATCTAACCTTTTCTCTAGTTCCTGGTCCCCTTTTCCTATTGGCCTCAGTTGCTTTTAAGGTATCTGCTTTAGTTTCTCTGCATTAAGGGCAACAAATGCTAACGAATTTTTTAGGTGTCTTACCTATCCTCACCCCTCCCTTGTGTGCTCTCGCTTTTATCATGTGCTCAAAGTCCAGTCCCCTTGTTGTGTTTGTCCTTGATCTAATGTCCACATATGAGGGAGAACATATGAATTTTGGTCTTTGGGGCCAGGCTAACCTCACTCAGAATGATGTTCTCCAATTCCATCCATTTACCAGCAAAGATAACATTTCGTTCTTCTCCATGGCTGCATAAAATTCCATTGTGTATAGATACCACATTTTCTTAATCCATTCGTCAGTGGTGGGGCATCTTGGCTGTTTCCATAACTTGGCTATTGTGAATAGTGCTACAATAAACATGGGTGTGCAGGTGCCTCTAGAGTAACCTGTGTCACAGTCTTTTGGGTATATCCCCAAGAGTGGTATTGCTAGATCAAATGGTAGATCAATGTCTAGCTTTTTAAGTATCCTCCAAATTTTTTTCCAGACTGGTTGTACTAGTTTACATTCCCACCAACAGTGTAAGAGGGTTCCTTTTTCCCCGCATCCTCACCAACACCTGTTGTCCGTGGTGTTGCTAATGATGTCTATTCTAACAGGGGTGAGGTGGAATCTTAGTGTGGTTTTAATTTCCATTTCCTTTATTGCTAGAGATGGTGAGCATTTTTTCATGTGTTTTTTGGCCATTTGAATTTCTTCTTTTGAGAAAGTTCTGTTTGGTTCACTTGCCCATTTCTTTATTGGTTCATTAGTTTTGGGAGAATTTAGTTTTTTAAGTTCCCTATATATTCTGGTTATCAGTTCTTTGTCTGATATATAGCTGGCAAATATTTTCTCCCACTCTGTGGGTGTTCTTTTCAGTTTAGAGACCATTTCTTTTGATGAACAGAAGCTTTTTAGTTTTATGAGGTCCCATTTATCTATGCTATCTCTTAGTTGCTGTGCTGCTGGGGTTCCATTGAGAAAGTTCTTACCTATACCTACTAATTCCAGAGTATTTCCTACCCTTTCCTGTATCGACTTTAGAGTTTGTGGCCTGATATTAAGATCCTTGATCCATTTTAAGTTAACATTGGTATAGGGTGTTATACATGGATCTAGTTTCAGTTTTTTGCAGACTGCTAACCAGTTTTCCCAGCAGTTTTTGTTGAAGAGGCTGCTATTTCTCCATCGTATATTTTTAGCATCTTTGTCAAAGACAAGCTGGTTATAGTTGTGTGGCTTCATATCTGGGTCCTCTATTCTGTTCCACTGGTCTTCATGTCTGTTTTTGTGCCAGTACCATGCTGTTTTTATTGTTATTGCTTTGTAATATAGTTTGAAGTCAGGTATTGTGATACCTCCTGTACTGTTCTTTTCACTGAGTATTGCCTTGGCTATTCGTGACTTCCTGTGTTGCCATATAAATTTCATGGTAGATTTTTTGATCTCTTTAATGAATGTCATTGGAATTTTGATGGGAATTGCATTAAACATGTAGATTACTTTTGGGAGTATCAACATTTTTACTATGTTGATTCTACCAATCCATGAGCACGGGAGATCTCTCCACTTTCTATAGGTTTCCTCAATCTCTTTCTTCAGAAGTGTATAGTTTTCCTTGTAGAGGTCTTTCACATCTTTTGTTAGGTTTACACCTAGGTATTTGATTTTTTTGAGGCTATTATAAATGGAATTGTTTTCATACATTCTTTTTCACTTTGCTCATTGTTAGTGTATAGAAATGCGAATCATTTTTCTATGTTGATTTTATATCCTGCTACCTTGTTGTAGCTATTGATGATGTCTAGAAGCTTCTGAGTAGAGTTTTTTAGGTCTTTAAGGTATAGGATCATGTCATCTGCAAATAGGGATATTTTGACAGTTTCTTTACCTATGTGCATTCCTTTTATTCCTTCTTCTTGCCTAATTGCTCTGGCTAGGAATTCCAATACTATATTGAATAGGAGTGGAGATCGTTGGCATCCTTGTCTGGTTCCTGCTTTTAGAGGGAATGGTTTCAGTTTTTCTCCATTAAGTATAATGCTGGCTTAGGTTTGTCATATATAGCTTTTATAATGTTGAGGAACTTTCCTTCTATTCCTAATTTTCTTAGAGCTTTTATCATGAAATTGTTTTGGATCTTATCAAAGGCTTTTTCTGCATCTATTGAGATGATCAAGTGGTTTTTGTCTTTGCTTCTGTTAATGTGGTTTATTACGTTTATTGATTTTCGTATGTTGAACCACCCCTGCATCCCTGGGATGAAGCCTACTTGGTCATGGTGAATAATCTTTTTGATGTGTTGTTGAATTCGGTTTGCCATTATTTTGTTGAGGATTTTTGCGTCAGTGTTCATTAAGGAGATTGGCCTGTAGTGCTCCTTTTTGGAGGTGTCTTTGCCTGGTTTTGGGATAAGTGTAATACTGGCTTCATAAAATGTGTTTGGCATTTTCCTTCCCTTTCTATTTCATGGAACAGTTTCAGGAGGGTTGGTATCAGTTCTTCTTTAAAGGTCTGATAGAATTCAGCAAAGAATCCATCAGGTCCTGGACTTTTCTTTTTGGAGAGACTCTTGATTGCTCCTTCAATTTCATTTTGTGTTATAGATCTATTCAGGTGATTAATTTCCTCTTGGTTCAGTTTTGGATGGTCATATGTAGCTAGAAATCTGTCCATTTCTTTAAGATTTTTAAATTTATTTGAATATAGGTTCTCAAAGTAGTCTCTGATGATTTCCTGGACTTCCATGGTGTTTGTTGTTATCTCCCCTTTTGCATTCCTGATTCTACTAATTTGGGGTTTTTCTCTCCTCATTTTAGTCAGGTTTGCCAGGGGTCTATCGATCTTGTTTATTTTTTCAAAGAACCAACTTTTTGTTTCATTAATTCTTTGTATGGTTTTTTTGGTTTCTATTTCGTTGATTTCAGCTCTTATTTTTATTATTTCTCTCCTTCTATTTGTTTTGGGATATGCTTGTTCTTGTTTTTCTAGGAGTTTGAGATGTATCATTAGGTCATTGATTTGGGATCTTTCAGTCTTTTTAATATATGCACTCATGGCTATAAACTTTCCTCTCAGGACTGCCTTAGTTGTGTCCCATAGGTTCTGGTAGGTTGTGTTTTCATTTTCATTGACTTCCAGGAACTTTTTAATTTCCTCTTTTATTTCATCAATGATCCATTCTTCATTAAGTAATGAGTTATTTAGTTTCCAGCTGTTTGCATATTTTTTGTCTTTACTTTTGTTGTTGAGTTCTACTTTTACTGCATTGTGATCAGATAGTATGCACAGTATAATTTCTATTTTCTTATATTTGCTGAGACTTGTTTTGTGCCCTAGGATATGATCTATTTTGGAGAAGGTTCCAAGGCCTGCTGAGAAGAATGTATATTGTGTAGAAGTTGAATGAAATGTTCTGTAGACATCAACTAGGTCCATTTGATCTATTGCATATTTTAGATCTTGGATTTCTTTATTGATTTTTTGTTTGGATGACCTATCTATTGATGATAATGGGGTGTTAAAGTCTCTCACAACCACTGTGTTGGCATTTATATATGCTTTTAGGTCTTTCAGGGTATGTTTGATGAAATTGTGTGCGTTGACATTGGGTGCATACAGGTTGATAATTATTATTTCCTTTTGGTCTATTTCCACTTTTATTAGTATGGAATGTCCTTCTTTATCTCGTTTGATCAATGTAGGTTTGAAGTCTACTTTGTCAGAGATAAGTATAGCTACTCCAGCCCGTTTTGGGGGGCCACTGGCTTGGTAAATCTTCTTGTGCTTATTTCTGTCAGTGAGATGGGTCTCTGTAAGCAACAAATTGTTGGATCTTCCTTTTTAATGCATTTCGTCAAGCAGTGCCTTTTGATGGGTGAATTAAGACTGTTAACATTAAGCGTTAGTACTGATAGGTATGTGGTGATTTCTGTCATTTAGTTGTCTTAGTTTTTGAAGGTTTGATTGTGTGTATCCAAGTTGAGGTTACTCTTTACTGTCTTGCTTTTTCTTTTCCTGTGGTTTGGTGCTGCCTGTCTTTTCATGGTTAAGTTGGGTTTCACTTTCTCTGTGCAGAATCCCTTGAAGAATCCTTTGTAGTGGTGGCTTTGTGGTCACATATTGTTTTAGTTTCTGTTTATCATGGAAGACTTTTATTGCTCCATCTATTTTAAATGATAGTTTTGCTGGGTAGAGTATCCTGAGTTTGAAGTTATTTTCATTCAGTGCCCGGAAGATCTCACCCTATACTCTTCTTGCTTTTAATGTTTCTGTTGAGAAGTCTGCTGTGATTTTGATGGGTTTACCTTTGTATGTTACTTGTTTTTTCTCTCTTACAGCCTTCAATATTCTTTCCTTAGTTTCTGAACTTGTTGTTTTAATGATGATATGTCGTGGAGTAGTTCTATTTTGATCTGGTCTGTTTGGTGTCCTGGAGGCCTCTTGCATCTCTATGGGAATATCTTTCTCTAGATTTGGGAAATTTTCCGTTATTATTTTGTTAAATATATTACACATTCCCTTCGCTTGCACCTCTTCTCCTTCTTCGATGCCCATGATTCTCAAGTTTGGTCTTTTGATGGAGTCGGTGAGTTCTTGCATTTTCTTTTCACAGGTCTTGAGTTGTTTAATTAGTAGTTCTTTGGTTTTTCCTTTGATTACCATTTCTTCTTCAAGTTCTGAGATTCTGTCTTCTGTTTGTTCTATTCTGCTGGATTGGCCTTCCGTTTTGTTTTGGAGTTCTGTTTCGTTCTTTTTTCTGAGGTTTTCCATATCCTGGCTGTTTTCCTCTTTAATGTTGTCTATTTTCATCCTGAGTTCATTTACCTGTTTATTCATCGTGTTTTCTCTTTTACTTTGGTGTTTATACAGTGCTTCTATGGTTTCCTTTATTTCTTCTTTTGTTTTTTCAAATTCTTTATTTTTGTTGTCTTGGAATTTCTTGAGTGTCTCCTATACATTTTGGTTGACCCTATCCAGTATCATCTCTATAAAATTCTCACTGAGTACCTGTAGTATGTCTTCTTTTAAATTATTCTTATGGGCTTCATTGGGTCCTTTGGCATAGTTTATCTTCATTTTGTTGGAGTCTGGATCTGAGTTTCTGTTCTCTTCATTCCCCTCTGGTTCCTGTACTAATTTTTTGCTGTGGGGAAACTGGTTTCCCTGTTTTTTCTGTCTTCCCATCATTGTCTTTGGTGTTGTTACTGTCCCTGTACTGTGTGCAATTAAGTATTTTCTAGCTTGTAATAATAACAATGGTAATATTTAGAATGGAAGGGTGAGCTGAGATGGAAAGCAAGAAGTTAAAGAAATGGGAAAAACAAATACACAGACTGGAAGGAGAAAACAGAACAAGGTATCAGACAAGAAGGTTTCAAAGGTATAAACAGGGAGCTTTAGTGTACTAATCGACAGTAAGCTGAACAGACATTAGAGAGACAGAGAGAGGATTGAAAATCAAAAATAAAAAAAAGGTAAGAATAAAAATAAAAAATAAGTAAATGAAAGAAAAATCTATTTATAAAAATGTATTAAAATAAAATGAAAAAATAGAAAATTTTAAAAAAACAAAAAACCAGAAAACAAAAAAACCTCCAAGTTCAAATGCAATGAAGTTTCAGCCTTAATAATTTGGGTGTCCATCTCAGTCTCCAGTCCTGGAGATGGTGCCTCAGATGTTGTTCTGTAGTTGTCTCATCAAAGGGGACACATAAAGTAGAACAAAACCACACACACATGCACAAAGAAAACCCCACCAAGTGTCCCAAGTTCAAATGCAATACAGTTTCAGTAAGTTTTTCAGCTTGCAGGTGTAATTCAGTTGTTCTCTCATCAAAGGTAGGGACACAAAGAAAAAAAAAAGAGTCTGGAGACAGTTCTGAGAATGGTATCTGCAACTGTGGCTTGCCTGCCTGCTGCTGTCAGATTTCTCCTGTGCATGAGCCTCTGCTACAAGCTTTCCCCTTTCCAAGCACTGGGAAAGGTGACACTGCACCCGCGTTCTCAGGCCTGCGTGTTTATTTACAGTTCATGTGGGAAGTGGGTCCTCCCCCCTCCTCTATGCAGTTCTCCTCCCACCTCCACTTTTACAAGCTTTCCTGCTCCTGATTACTCAGTGGTGCTGCTGCTCCTGCCAGCTGCCACGTTTGTTTACAGCTCACGTGGGAAGTGGGTCTTCCCTCCTCTCCTGTGGAGTTTTCCTCCCTCCGCCACTCTCACCAGGTTTCCCGCTCCTGGTTGCTGGGCACGCGCCCTGCCCCCACTCCTGCCAGAGCCTCTCTGGCCCGCCCGGCTTATTTATTTACAGTCCCAGGAAGGATTCCCTTCCCCCAATCTTCCGTGGTCAGTGTGCCCCCCCCTTCCTGCATGTCTTTATTGTTCTTGTTGCTTATTACTCAGTTTCTCTTTTTTCCCCGGGTGGAGGTCAGTCTGTCCAGGGGGCTATGCTGCTCTGGCCCAGGCTTGTCTGTGGGAGTGTCGCAGTACCGCAAAGCTCACTTGGTCCGCATCTTCCCAAGCTGTCTGGGCGCTGGCAACTGGTGGCCCGGGGGCCCTCCTGGTTTCTCTGTTTAACATGAAATGGAGATTCTCTGCGCCGGTTGGAGGTGTGGAGGGGTCAAAGTTATGCCTCTTCTCAGTGATTATGCCTGCAAAATGTGTCTCCAGAGTCTCTCCAAGATTTCACTATAGGAGGTTCGCTTTCTGCTTCCTCCCTCTAGCCGCCATCTTGGAATCCCTCATAAATATATATTAAAATTAATTTCATGTTTCCTTTTTTAATGTGGCTACAGAAAAACTTTGAAATGACCTTTGTGCGTTGTCTTATACTTCTGTTCAACAGTGTTGCAAACTATGAATTTTAGGCTACTGTTGACCCTTATACTTCTCAGAGCTCCTGTGCATTAACATATTAGCCAGGTGGGACCTGCAGGGGTGGAACTGGAGGCCCAGATGAATCTTGGACCCATTTTCTTGGTAAAACATTGAAGCCAGAAGAACTTGATTCTGTTCTCCAAGAAAGTTCCTTCTCAGCCATGAAAAATAACCAAATGTCCACCCTGTTCACACTAAGAAATTCTGAAGGTGATAATGTCCTCCTTATACCATTGTTGAGAAAGGGTGAGAAAGGATGGTATGGAGGTCAAGGTTGTGTGATAGAAATGGGTGGAGTTTCAACATTCACATAAAGCACAGTCATGGAGACAGACATGTTTCAGACTGGATAGCCTCAGTTCTATTCTGTCTTTCATAAGAGCCTCCCACAAATCCATCTGCTACTGAGAACCTACACAAAGTCACAGGTAAGATCAGCATAGGAAGAATCAGACACACTTGTGCTCCTCCTATGGCCCTGACCTGGGTGGTCTCAGCAACCTTGTACAAGTTCATGAGAAAGTGGGTAAATGTCACATTAACAAAGTTCCCACCTCACAGGGTTCCTGGGATTACAACAGACAGTCCATGCCCACTATGGTAGCTGATATCCATTTGTTGCTCACGTGTCAGATACAGTGATAAAAATTTATCATCCATTAGATTAGTCAGTGTTGAAAAGAAGAATCTACTGGTACATGAACCAACTTGGATGGATTTCAAAAGCTTCATGCTGAATGAAAAAAGGCAATACCTAAAGGCCACATGCTTTATAATTACATCTATGGAATATCCTCAAAATGACAAATTTGTAGAAATGGAGAACAAATTCCTCATGTCAAGGGACACAGAAGGCAGAGGTAGATGGTGTAAGACTGGAAAATCATACATGAGGGAGATTTTTGTGGTGATGGGATATTTCTGTATCTTGATGTCAGTGATTACAGAAATACACAGATGGCACAAAATGGGACAAAACATACCTGTGTACCAATGTGAGTTTTATGGTCATGATATTATACAATAGTTACATTGCATTCTTTGGGGGAAACTAGGTGAAGGTACTTGAAATCTCTGTACTACATTTTCAACTTTCTTTGAGTCACTTAAAAGTGTACAAACTCTTTCTGCATTATGTTATTTAAAACACAGTATAAGTCTGTCAGGTGGTTGCCATTGCTTTTTCCAAATAGGAAAACTGAGGCTTTTCAAATAAAAAAGCAGCTTTCTCCAATTCTCCATCTTTCTGATTCTCATAAACACTCTAAAACCCTATCCTACCTTACCTGTCACTTTCATGGCAAGTGACCTTTCCACTGGAAGCAGAAAGTTTGTAGGATTCCTTGTTTTAGTCTTCAGAGGAAGCTGTTTTCGTGATGAGGTCAGAGAGAGAGACTGAAAACAATCTTGGATGTAGAGCTGGTGTTTTTCTTCATTGTTCTGATGTTGGTTCTTCCCTTTGTTTGGCAGGAACCTGTGGGGATTGGAAGAACCTCTTCACTGTGGCCCAGAGTGAAGCCTTTGACAAGTTCTATCAGGAGAAGATGTCTACTGTGGATTCAAGCCTGTTCCCCTGGTCCTGATACTAAAGCTGACTTAAGGCTTATGAGTCCTATCTACTTTTGCTTTCATTTCTGTCTACACTTCTGAATTGCCTAGTAGTTCACATCACAAAATACTGTGCAAAAATCATCTTTTAATATGTGAATATCACCACATGTCAAATACAAGACTCCATATCCATCCTTGGTCACTATACCTGAATTGCAAACAATGAATACACAATAAATAAAGTATCAGTTCAATGATTTTTTTACAGTAACTATAACAGTGATAGTATGTTCCATCACTACTGGAGCAGATCAGTACAAAAACATTCTCCCTCCTGGAGTGTGAAGTATACAGAGGTAGAAGGAGGAGACAGAACAAGAGTTATCAAACTATCATCATAGTTTAACTGAAGAAACTAATAAAGCCTGTGTTAAGGTTTGTGAATTCAGCCTGCTTCTATCCAGTGTACAGAAGAGCAATAGTATATACAAGGTTATATACATCAATATTATATTATCATTACATTCAACAATGTTATATATCTCAGAATAAGTGCAGCCAGAACTTAATTCACTGAGTAAAAATTGATCCTAGTCCTCAATTATTCTACAAGTTAACAAAAGGACAATAGCAATTTCTTTATTTATTTTTGTTCAGGGTGGGGGTACATTGTGGCATTTACAAATGTTCTTACAATGTATCAAATGTATCATACTTGAATTCACACCTCCCCCATTAATCTCCTTCCTCCTCCCTCCCAAGCTTCCTGGAACAGTTTCAACAGGTATCATTTTTGCATTTACTTACATGTCTATACATTATTTGCCCCATAGTTATCCTCTTACCTTTTTCCCACTACTTCTGGTAGATTCAGCAGAGAATCCATCAGGTCCTGGACTTTACTTTTTTGGGAAACTTTTTATTGCTGCTTCAGTTTCATTGTATGTTATGATATGTGTTGGTTATTAATATCATCTTGGTTCAGTTTTGGATGGTCATATGTATGTAGAAATTTGTCCACTTCTTCAAGATTTTCAAATTTATTTGAATATAGTTTCTCAAAGTAGTCTCTGATGATTCCCTGGATTTCTTTGGTGTTTTTTTTTAATCTCTCTTTTTCATTTCTGATTTTATTTATTTGGGTCTTTTTTTTCTCCTCATTTCAGTCAGATTTGCCAGGGGCTTGTCAATCTTGTTTATTTTTTCAAAGAACCAGCTTTTTGTTTTGTTGATTCTTTTTATTTTTTTTGTCTCTATTTCATTGATTTCTGCCCCTATTTTTATTATTTCTCTCTTCATTTTGTTTTGAGTTTAGCTTGTTCTTGTTTTTCTAGGAGTTTGAGATCATTCATTTGAGATCTTTCTGTCCTCTTAATGTATGCACTCATGGTTATAAACTTTCCTGAGAAGACTGCCTTTGCTGTGTCCCATAGGTTCTTAATGAAAATGTGTTTTCATTTTCATTAAATTCTAGGAACTTTTAGATTTACTCCCTTATTTCTTATATGACCCACTGATTGTTGAGCAATGTGTTATTCAGTCTCCAATTGTTTGCATATTTTCTGCTGTTGTTTTTGTAGTTGAGTTCTAGTTTTAATGCATTGTGATCAGATAGAATGGATGGGATTATTTCTATTTTCTTATATTTACTGCAGCTTGTTTTGTGCCCTAAGATATGATCTATTTTGGAGAACATACCATGGGCTGCTGAAAAGAATGTATATTGTACTGTTGCAGGTTAGAATACTGTAGAAATCTGTCAGGTCCATAGATCTATGGTGTCATTTAGTTCTAGGATTTCTTTGTTGATTTTTTTTGTCTGGATGACCTATCTATTGGTGATAGAGGGGTATTGAAGTCTCCCACTACCACTGTGTTGGTGTCTGTATGTGCTTTTAAGTCCTTTAGTGTATGTTTGATGAAATTAGGTGCTCTGACATTAGGTGCGTATAGGTTGATAATTATTATTTCCTCTTGATGCATTGCTCCTTTTATTAGTATGAAGTGGCCTTGTCTCTTTTATCTAATTTAAGTTTGAAGTGCCCTTTGATATATGTGTTGGTACCCCTGCCTGTTTTGGGGGCCATTAACTTGATAAATCTTCTTCCAGCTTTTCACCCTTAGCCAGCAATTATTTCTGTCAATAAGGTGTGTCTCCTTATAAACAACAGATTGTTGAACTTTCCTTTTTATTCCAGTTTGCTAAACAGTGTCTTTTGATGGAGAGTTAAGTACATTAACATTCAGTGTTAATATTGATAGGTATGTGGTGATTCCTGCCATTTAGTTGTTTCTGTTGTTTAAGGATTTGACCATGTGCAACCAATTCAGTAGTACTCTCTGAGTACTTGTCTGTTCTTCTCATGAGGTTTAATACTTCCCATCCCTTTGTGGTTATGTTTATTTTCATCTTCTGTGTGTGGAATTCCTTTCAGAACCTTCTGTAGTGGTGGCTTGGTGGTCATATATTGTTTTGGTTTCTGTTTATTGTGGAAGACTTTTATTCCTCCATCAATTTTGAATGATAGTTTTGCTGGGTAGAGTATCCTAGGACTAAAATTGTTTGTTTTCAGTGCCTGAAACACTTTACTTCATGCCCTTCTTGCTTTTAAGGTTTCTATTGAAAAAATCTGCTGTGATTTTGATGGATTTACCTTTGTATGTTTTTTTTTCTCTCTCTTACAGCCTTCAATATTCTTTCTCTATTCTCTGTGCTTGTTGTTTTAATGATAATATTTCGTAGGGATGTTCTATTTTGGTCAAGTCTGTTTGGTGTCCTGGAGGCTTCCTGTACCTGAATGGGCAACTCTTTCTCAAGATTTGGGAAATTTTCTCCTATTTTGTTGAATATATTATGTATCCCTTTGGCTTGTACCTCTTCTCCTTCTTCAAGCATCTAGCAATGTTTCACCATGGTTCTTTTTTAAAAAAAAATAATATTCTCTTAAGAGTTTATTATAAATCAGTTTCATATGCCACAGGAAATAAAAGAACTATGTACAGTCTTTCAGGAAACAGAGAGGGAGCTGAGGGCCAAGATGAGACTAGGGCCTTAGTGGATGCATTCCCAGGAGAGGGGGCCCTTTCGGGATGGCCGACAAACCCTGCAGACTGGTCCAGTCCTGCAGGAGCCCAGGGCATGGGAATATCAGCTGGGATCTCTCTGCCATCAGCTCTGCAGATTCCTGGGCCCCTAGCAGCTCCAACAAGAGGCACTCGGGCAATGCCAGTATCTGGGAGGAGGTCTCTGTACTGTCATTGAGACCATGTTCTCCCCTCGCAGCAGCACCAGACCAAAGACTCTTTTTTCTTCCATTTGTGCTTGTTTGGAGTTCTTTAGATTGATCTTCCTGAACTCATCAGTCACAGAGGATCAAATGCACATGCTTGTCCAAAGCCTTGATGGTCCCAATGAATATCCAGCCATCTTGCAGGATGCTCCCTCACCCTGTAGTTAATGTGCTGCAGCCACTTCCTGCTCTTGCCCACAGTCATGGAGGTGGCTCTGATGGCTCAGAGTCACACTGGATTTGTTTCCTTAGAGGCTTAGATGCCCACCAGCAGCCAAATTCCCGCCACCACTAATGATCATGTATGTCTTATTTGTGGTGTAGGATTATGGGTTTTTGCTTTGCTGTCTCCATAATACTTACTAAAAAACATATTACAAGTATAGCAGGTTATTTTCAACTGACAACAACTTCGATTGATTGTAGAATAGAGGAAACCCTCCACTTTGATTCCAATCTGCAAAACTCACACTTTCCCCCATTTTGCTGTTTACATATTTTATATTGCCTGTTTCCTAACATGTTGAAGTTATTAGGTTTAGTGGTTTTATATTTTAAACTTCATTCCCTCTTTATATGTGTCCATGTATATATGCACACACATATGTGTATATATATATATACATAATACTTGTATGTATATGGTTTCCATGTCGTGATTATAGTATGAGAGAATCTTGAAATTGTCTGTTCATTGATGCTATTAATTTTTACACCTCCAGCTTTCTCATGCTATATGTTAGCATCTTTTCATGTTGAAGAACTCCCTAAGCATTTCTAGTAAGATTGGTCTGGTGGTGATGAACTGTCTGAGAAATTCTTTACCCCTCCTTCAAGTATGAAGGATAGTTTTTTGTTTGTTTGTTTGTTTGTTTGCTTTTAGGTGGGAGTGGATTTTAACTCAGAGCTGCACACTTGCAAAGTCAGCACTTTACCATTTGCACTCCACCTCTAGTCCATTTTACTCTGGTTATTTTGGAGATGGGAGCTCACAAACTATTTGTCTGGACAGTCCTTGAGCTGTGATCCTCCAGATCTCTGCCTCCAAGTAGCTAGGATGACAGGTGTGAGCCACTGGCACCCAGTTTAGGGATAGTTTTGCTGAGTACAACATTTGTGATTGACAGGAATTTTTCTTCAGCACCTGGAATATATTACTCCATGCCTTCCTGGCATGACAGGATTCTGCTGAGATGTCTCCTGCTAAGTTTATGGGAGCTACCATATTTGCTTTTTGCCTTTTTCCTTTGTCATACATTCAGGATCCATGCTTGGTCTCAGACTTTGGAGAGTTTGACTGTTGCATACCTTAAGGTAGTCATATCTGAGTCGGGTTGTCTTTTTTTTTTTTTCGCCATCCACTGTTTTTACTTTTCCTGGTCTTTATAGCTTGCTCCAGGTTTGAAAAGTTTCTACTATTGTATTTTTTAATAAGTTTTCTACCATTTTGTCATACTCAACTCCTTCTTGTACACCCAGTACTCCTATATTTTCCCTCTTGTTTCTGTCCCATAAAACTTGTAATCTTTCTTTATTCTTTTATACCTTCTGTTTATTTTCAAATAGTCTGTCTTTGAGCTTCCTGCTTCCTTTCTCTGCTTGATCAATTCTGGCATTGATGGTGTCTACCACATTATTCACTTAATTGATTTTATATTTCAGCTTCAGAATTTGGGTTTGATTTTTTAAATTATTGCAATACTTTTGTTAAGTACATCTGTTAAACTTCTGATTTGTTTTATTGTGCTCTCTTGGAGTCACTGAGTCTCCTTAAATAACTATTTTTGATTCTTTGTCTGAGAGGATACACATCACAATCTCTTTTGGTTTCACCAGCTCCTTGCTTTGTCTGTTCTTTGAAGTCATAATTCCGTGATTGGTGTTTGTTCTTATTGTCATACACCAATGTCTACACTTTGAAGTATGGTGTATTTTTCCAGTCATTGCTGTCTGACATTATGTTAAGTTTGCAATCTACATGTCTAGAAATCCTGTGAAGATTCCCTGAGGTCACTGTTTCATTTTCAGCACCAAATGCGACCTTCACATAGTCTAGAATTTGAGCATGTTCTCCAAGATTTGCAGCATACCTTCAAGGAAGGTAAAGTACATGATTCAGTCTATTTCATGGATAGCTACATAGCTGAGAAGGGATTCAGAGTTGCCCAAATCAACACAAAATCTTCCATTTGTAGCTCTCTAGTCAATAGTCACAGGGATGGGGTGTGAAACTCAGTTAGTGTTCCCTTTAGTCAAGGGTAATTAGCAAAGAGGAATTTAGTAATGACCCATTACTTATTTAGTAACATGGCTACTGAATACCTCATGCTGGCTGGCACAGCCCATCTTCCACTACAGAGACATATCCAACTCTCCACTTTATCAGCTCCTGGCTTATATTCCTCAGGAACACCTGAAGGGCCTTTGAGAAGATCAGAAAGGCAAGAGTCTTCTGGAGTTCAACAACAGAGACCATGTGGTGCTGCTCATTAATATCAAATGTAAGAAGTGAGCTGACATTAACCATAAAGAAAGCTGCAGTTTGAATATAATTCATCCCCTCTGAATTTCATGTGGAGTGTCATCCATTATGGGAGGAAATTAGAGGGCAGAAACACTAAGGTCTTTAGAGGTATAGCCTTTAAGATGTGGTTAATATTAGATAAGGTCATGAAGCTTAAACCATGTAAATGAATACTGATAGCATTATACCAAAATGAAGAAATACCAGGGGGAAAAACATGTGGCTATGGAATGTCTTCTGTAGCCTCAGAACTTTGAGCATGAAGGCCATCACCAGATTCAGACACAGGACCTTCAACAATGTTTGTGAGTTACAATAAATCTCTGTTCTTTATTACTTACCTAGTCTGTCATATGGTATTATTTGCAACAGAAAATAGGCAGGAATAGTTAACAAAAGCCCATGGTCTTGAATGAGACTTCCTGGGTTTATGATTTTGAATGATCATCTGTTGTATGAACTGGGATAGTTCTGAGAAACCAAAGAATGTCTCAAACAAGTCCACCCTGATGAGTAGATGGGCTTAGTAGGGGTTTCTTACTGGGTGGTGGACAGCTTATGGAAAGCTTCACTCACTGAAGTTTCCACCCAGGTCCTATTTTGTATGGCCCTAAGTCTAAAGTAAAATTGATGCAAACCTGGAGTTGCACCACCATCTAGTGTTAAAACAGCAGAAGTGAACACACGCTCAGAGACCATAATAGACCCATGAAAGAAAACTATTCTGGAAGTTGTATGTTTATGTGTATCTCATCCTTTCCCTTTTGGGGGATTTTGCTGGTATCAGTAAACACTATCAGACCATGGGGAGGGCGGCTTTATTTGCTGCATACTGGTGCATAGCTACCTGGTATCTTGATATAAGATGGGGTTGCTCTGGCTTGGATTGAGAACATTAGTTTTCCTATGTTACCCAGTTTTCCTTTATCAGCATTCAGGACACAGGCTAATAGGAAAACTCATGCCACTTACTAAATGTTCTGAGCTTCAACCTTCTCAACTGGAAAATTGGGAATGATGAGTACTTAGCTTGAAGAGTTTTCATGATCCTTAAAGGTGTCAATCAAAAGCAGGCACCCATGACTCATCCCTATAATCCTAGCTTCTTGGGAGGCTGAGACTGGGAGGACTGTGGTTTGAAGCCAGTCTAGGCAAATAGTTCACAAGACTCCGTATCAAAAATAACCAGAGACAAATAGACTGGAGGTGTGTCTCAAGTGGTAGACACACCACTTTTGCAAGTATGAAACCTTGAATTCAAACCCCAGTTCCACCCCCCAAAAAAGGTATCAAAATACGCTGTTAGCATAGAGCATGTCATAGATGAAACATTCATTGAATATCAAATATTATTAGGAGAGTTTGCTTTTTAATTAAATAACCTTTGTTAATCTGAGTTATCTTTGTTTGATTATGGTTGGCGATAAAAAACAACTGTAAAATCTCAGTGGATTACAAGTCCTATTTCCTGTTCATGGTGTAATACTTGTAAATTCACTGCACCTCTGCTCCACAGCTGCAGTTTGAACTCAGGGCCTGCATCTTGAGCCACTCCACTGGTCCTTTTTTGTGATGAGTTTTTTGGAGAATAGGGTCTTGTGAACTCTTTGCCCAGTATGGCTTTGAACCATGATCCTCCTGATCTCTGCCTCCTGAGTAGAGTATTAAAGGCATGAGCCGCTGTCAACAGGTTTAGACTGTCTCTCTTGAAGGAGATGAAGAGATATAAGCTGTCCAAATTTTATTCAGGCACAAAATCCACACAGCACATGTGCTATCCTGTAGGAAAGGTATCACTTTCCAGAAGGAAGGGTGAACTGGAAGACAAGGCAGCTGACTGAAGAGCAGCTATTCACAGACAATTTCCAAGCTATTTTCTTTAGGAATAGTAAGCACAGATATAATTTCATTACCCAGGCTAAACAAGTGTATAATTTTGTTATTTTCCATTATTTGTACTTCGTATTTATCATCATTTTACTTCATTATAGGGTTCCTGAGTAGCTAGGATAACAGGGGTGAGCCACTGGCACCTGATTGGGTCCCTAATATCAGGTTGCATCCTATGGTATTCTGGACAGCACTATCCAATCCAAATTTCCACGACCTGTATCTGTGCTGTCCAATATGGTAGCCACATAATATGGTATCTGAACTGTGACTGCTACATACCTAAAAATAATAATGTTTTAGATACATTGACTCAATTAGCATACATTACTTAAATTTATCTCATCCATTTCATTTTCCCTTTTCAAATGTGTTATTAGGACATTCATCATTACCTCTCTGCCTTTCTCTTGATTACTGTTGGGCAATGCTGCTCTGGAAGATGAGAAGTGTGTGATCCTGACCCCTCAAATCTCTCACAGCTGTTCGCTTTAATGACTCATCCAGGCAAGATCTGTGTGGAGAAAACTGAGGGCCTCAAGAAGTCTAGACTGCTCCTCTACCTCAGCTCAAACTCAGTGATTATTCATGTTACTTATTTCAACTCCTCTTTCAACTCTTGATTTGGACCATGTGGTTATTTTCATCTTTGATCACTGCTTGGCAATAGGAAAGATGCATGATTATGGAACATTAACTATTGGAATGATAATATGGAACACATTACAAACCCAATAGCACTCAGATCTCAGAATTTCCTATCACCTTATTTGTTGGATGAGCTCATGAGGCAAGAAGATGCCATTTGTGGGTATCCTTTTTTTTGAGAAACCTGTGTTGTTGAAGTGGGGATACATCTTCCTCCAAGCCCATCCATTCACTGTAGAAGGAGCCTCCGGAGAAGACTCAGTTATGTCCTTTATGCCCTATAGGATCTCAGAATAGCATCAAGTATATACCAGAGATGAGGATATGAATTTTGAAGATCAAGGATCTCGAGCCTTGGCTGAGAGCTGTTCTCTCTAGGTGGATGCAAGGATGCTGAGGATCCATGGTTAGGAAACTGTTGTCACCAACATTTCTCACTAAGAATTCAGGGATTATTGTGATTGTAGTTACCTTTCAACCAAGTGCGTGAATTACCTGAATTTTGATGTTTTGCATGTACATGTCCCTCCTGCATCTGTGGGCCTTAGCTCTGAAGGCAGATCTTGATAGGACCCATGTCCACCTGCTGCCCTACGTGTCAGGGAGCCACTGGAAATGTTGGTCATCAATTTGGATGGTTTTTGTTTCTTCCAGGAAACCTGATCTGCACTATTGCTAACTCAAAAAGCCCTTCCGTTTTTGTTTTTAACTTTAATTTTTACTAGCATATATTAATTGTACAAAGGGACTTCATTGTGGTATTCCCATATTGCATAAACTATACTTTGATCAAATTCATCCCATGTTACTCTTTTTTTTAATCTCCACCTCTACCTTTATTAAACAATATCAACAGGTTTCATCATTCTGTTTTCATACATGCATATGAAGGATTTCAGTCACAAAGCCCTTTCTTTCCAACAGTTTCCCATGCACTTGGTCTTTACATCACAATTAGAGCCAAAGTTCTTCCTCCTCATGTTCCAGTCTGAGACACATCTCTTTAGACAAAGCAGAGCAACACATCCACTTTTGACTTCCTTAGCAGACACAAACATCGCATTATTGCATACTCATGGAAAAGAAATGTGTGATAGGCCAGGTGGTTTGGCTCACTGCTATAATCCCAGCTACTCAAGAATGGAGATTGGGGGAATCATGATTTAAGGATAGCCCTGCCAAAATGTTGCAAGGTTCTAGCTTAACACACGTCAGATGTGGTGGTGCACACCTGGAATCCTAGTTACATTGGTGGCATAGGTAGAGTATTGTGGTCAGAGGCTGAACTACAGAAAAAGTGAGACCTTATCTATAAGATAACAAAGCAAAAACAGCTGGAGGTGTGTTTCAAGTGGTAAAGTGCTTGTCTAGCAAGTGCATAACCCTAATTTCAAACTCTGGTATCACCAAAAAAAGGAAGAAAGAAATATGTAAGAACAATGTGTTTGAAACTGGTTGATTTGCCCCACCAGGGTTGAGATCCTTTCCCTTTCTCATTCTCTCCTCCCTGAAAGTCTGGGCCTTTCTGCTGAAATAGTACATAAAATAAGTCTTATCAAATGCAAGAAAATTAAAATAGTTTCCTATATCTTATCAGACTACAATGGAATAAAACTAGAAATCAATAACAAGAATATAGAAAATATCCAAATGGAAGGAGACTGAACAATTTGCTATTGAATTATCAATGGGTCATTGAAGAAATAATGGGGGAATAAAAAAATTCCATGAATCAAACAAAAATGAAAACACAACTTAGCAGAACCTTTGGACACAACCAAGGCAGTGCTAAGAGGGAATTTTATAGCCATGAGTGCCTTCATTAAAATATTAGAGAGATTTCCACCCAAAATTCTGACAATGTATCTCAATATCTTAGAAAAACAGGAACAAGCCAAACCCAAAAGCAGTAGACAAAAAGAAATTATAAAGATCAGGACAGAAATTAACAAAATTAATACTAAGCGAGCAATACAAAGAATCAGTGAAACAAAAAAGTTGGTTCTTTAAAAAGATCAATAAACCCTTAGCCAAACTCGCCAAAAGAAAGAGGCAGAAAACTGAAATCAATAATGAGATGAGAAAGGGACTATCATAACACTAATGAAATTCAGAGGATCATGTGGAATACTTCAAAAACATATTCTGACAAACTGGAAAATCTGTAAGAAATGGGTGAATTTCTATATGCATATGACCTACCAAAATTGAACCAGTATGCATGAGGCTCTGGGTTCAATCCTCAGGACCACAAAAATAGGACCAGGAGGATATAAGCCATCAAAATAGATCTATAACAAGCAATGAAATTGAAACAGTAATAGTTTCCTAATAAGGAAAAATCCTAAAACCAGATGGATTCACTGTTGAATTCTATCAGACTTTTAAACAACTAACACTAATGCTTCATAAAATATTCCATAAGCTAGAAAGGGAAGGAACACCACCAAACTCATTCTATGAAGCCAGCATTACCCTGATACCAAAACCAGATAAGGACATGACAAAAAATTAAAGACCAATTTTCTGGATGGATATAAATGGAAAATTCTCAATAAACACAGGCAAACTGAATTCAAATTAAATTTCAATTCAAATTAAAAGGTCATGCACTATGATCAAGTTGGTTTCATTCCTTGTAAGGATGGCGCAATGTATGCAAACCAATAAATTTAACACAGCACATAAACAAAATACAGGACAAAAATCACATGATCATCTTAATAGATGCAGAAAGTCTGGAACAAAATTCAACATCCCTTCATGATAAATGTCCTGAACAAACTAGAAATAGAAGGAACATGCCTCAACATAATAAAGACTGCATACAATAAACCTGCAGCCAACATTACACTAAGGGGACAAACTAAAGCCATTTCCTCTAAAGTCAGGAATGAGGAAAGGGTGTCCACTCTCTGTACTATAGTGCTTGAATTCTTAGAGCAGTAAGGCAAGAGAAAGAAATAAAAGGGATACAAACAGGAAAGGAAGAAGTTGAATTATCCCTTCTTGCAGATGATACAATCCTCTACTTAAAAGACTCTAGAGATTCCTTCAAAAACTGTTTAGATCTGATAAACACCTTTGGCAATGTAGCCAAATACAAAATCTACATACAAAAATCAGTAGCTTTTCCATATACCAATAATAAACAGGCTGAGAAAGAAATCAGGAAAACAATTCCATTCATGATAGCCTCAAAAAAGTACCTAGGAATAAGCCTAGGTAAAAGACTTCTACAATGAAAACTATAAAACATTGAAAGAAGAAATTGAAGAAGACACTAGGAGATAGAAAGACACAGTTGTAATGTGTGAGCTGTGGTCCGTGAAGGATCATTTAGACAAGGTTAAAGTGAGGAGGTCAGGTCACAGTTTTGAGTAATGGTGTAGGGTTCGTGGTGAAGTCAAAGGACTTACTGAATCTCTAGGCTCAGTCTCATTAGGCTAAGCGAGCCACACCTGCCCACTGATCCAACACAGAACTTTCTCATCACTCCCAGGATCGAGGCTTCCTGGGAGGCAGCACAAGGGAGTTAAAGGGTTGACCTTTGCAGGAACATCCTCAACTCTAGCCTCCTCCCTGATGGCCTGGATTGTCTTTAAAAATAGGAGTAGTAATACCACCTACTTCAGAGGGCTCAAAGAGAGGCCAACCAGATATTCTACTAAATGCCCTTAGTGGTAGGTCTCTTACGCAGCAGCATTCACTTGATGTTGGAGGGAGAGAAAGGGATGACAGTGGCGGTGGAGAATGCTGATTAGAGTGGACGTGGGGCAGAGTTCACACAGGGTTCAACAATGAGCAATAAAGGCTGTTAACAGACACCTGTGGGGTCTACTCTTTATTTCCATAGCAAGAGTTTCAAGAACATTCATTAGTTTCCTCACATAGGAATTCTCCTTTTTAAGTACTGCTGTGAAAATTGAGAAGATGTATAAAATAGCTTCCTTTGGGAAGTGCACAGAATAGGGCAAGTCAGAACCTCAGATGATGAACACAGAGGTTCCCAGTACCGGTCTCCTAGTTAGACCTCACTGATAGCAGAAGGTTGCTCACAGAAGCCCTGCGATTGTGTTGCATTTTGAGAGGCATTATATTAGTAGCATCATGAGGCACATCCAGCAGTCAGCACCCCAGCAGAGCTCACTCACACTTGGGGAGCAAAAAAAAAAACAACAAAAAACCCCTACACAGTTTCACCTTACCCAGAGTGTGGTGATCAGAGCCACAACAGCCAATGGGAAGGGAGGGATTCTACAACCAATCAAAGAGGGGGCATTGCCTTTTATTCTTAGCCTCCTCAGCTGTCCTTTGATAAGTACCAGCTCTGAGGATCCATCTCAGACTAGGTAAGGAAGACTTCTTCCTGTGTGAGTTAGGTTTTTTTTCCTTTGTCTTTCTTCTCCTCTTCCCTTTGCCTTCTCTTGCTTTCTAAAGACCTTAGGTGAATAAAGAGCCAGGAAGAAGAGCTCCCACAATAACTCAGTCCTGTCCTCTGTTCTGGCAAGCAGGATCTGTAGTGAAAACTTTGGAAATTTGCAGAGACTGTGCAGCCAGCACTGCCCCCTTTAATCCTCTGTGTTTCCCATTTCTAAATCGGGTGGAGAAAGGGACTCTTCCACAAGGAATTGGGGAATTCTTGTTTATTTTCTAAATACATTTTAAGACATAGAGAACTGGAAGCTTTGAGTATTAGAGAATTAAGGTAAAATAAAACTCAGAGGTCCATCTTCACACTTGTTGGGTTAGTTGGTTCTGACTGAGATGTAGGCAACCAGGGGAGGTTGATGAGAAGCAAATCTGAGCCAATGGGACATTAAAGGGAGAAGGCTAGCCTCCAGAAGTTCTAAGAAATTCCAGCCTTATGCTAAATCTTATGGGAGCTGCTTTACCACCACCACGTGTTTTTGGTGACCACAAGAGTTCTGTTGGAGCCAGGAGCTGGTGGCTCACGCCTATAATCCTAGCTACTCAAGAGGCAGAGATTAAGAGGATCACAGTTCAAAACCAGCCTGGGTAAACAGTTCATGAGATGAGACCCCATTTCAAAAAATCCATCACAAAAATAGGGCTGGCAGAGTGGCTTGAGGGGTAAGCCCTAGGTTCAAATTCCAGTACCGCAAAAAAAAAAGGGGGAGTGAGGTGCTAGACACAAGACCTCAGATGTGCACATATGGAATAGTAATGGGGTGAGCCTAATGTCTTCCTGATTAGTGTGTGAGGCGTTGGGCAGCGTCAGTGAGGAAACCCACCCTGCAGCAGGATGGGGCTGTTTACCATCAGCCTTTAAGACAGCTGCAGGAGACTTAGTTCCTTCATGGAAGGTTTCAGGTCCATCAGGAAGGAGATAGGAATGCTTAGACAAGAGATTCACCACACATGAGGTTTTTGAAAACTGGTAAAATAAATATGGCATGAAACTTACCATTTTATCCATTTGAGAGTTCAATTCAGTGATTTTAATACTTTACTCATCAACCATCTGCACCGTCCTTCACAGCTTGTTCAGCATCCCCAGCTGAAACTATTTCCATTAAATCACTCTCATTCCTCTCCTCCAACCCCTCCACTCTACTGTCTCTGTGAGCTTGACCTAGGTAGCTCAAATGAGTGGAACCATAAGTATTTGTCCTCCATATCTGGCTTACTTCACTTATCAAAGTATTTCAAGGTTTATGCATGTTGTAGCATGTGTCAGAATTTCCTTTCTTGGCATGGCTGAATGACTGCACTATGTGGATAGACCACATTCATTTATCCATTGTTGCACTGATTGGCATTTGGGCAGCTACTGTGAATAATAGTGCTTTGAATATTGGTGTACAACTAGAATAGTTTTTGACAGATGGGGTTTTACTTATGGTGGGCTTTGTTTTCAAGATGCAGTGGAAACAGATCAGGTGTTGGGAAAAGGTGACTCCACAGACAAAACTGGAGTTTCAGATGCCCCTTGTCATTCAGAGTATACTTTGAGGCTCTTACAGACTTGTACAAAGTGCAACCCAGTCACAAGGCACCATGAGACTGAATCCAGTTAGTCAAATAGACATAACGAGGCCATGAGTCCTGATGGGAAGGGAATGTTTGTGAGAGTGTGCATGTACACGTTCATTAACTTAATTCTGATGGAAGCTGAGAGGCCCATGAGGGAGGTAGTCTCTAAAGGATTTGACTTCCCTTTGGTGTCTGACAAGTGGAGTCTGTCTTCAACAGATAGGTCTCCCTTGCCCTCATTGAATGTTGACTTTCTGGTCCATTTATATTGGACCAGCCATATGTATCCACACAACTAAACATACCATGTAATTTTACTATTGTTCACTTATTTATGAATATCTGGGGGGTTCCCTTTTGAAACAATAAAGCACTGCAGTGACCACCTGTGCAAACTAAACTCTGAGCACATGTGGAATTGCTACTTCAGAATGGATACAGGGAAGTAAAATTGTGAGTTTGAGAGAATATTACCTATTTTAATACAGGTTTGCCATGTTTCCATCCAAAAGTGCATGCACTGATTACCTATCTCCACATATGCTATAATGGGGAATCCTTTATCTTCTACATATGCTATTCAAATCAGGATAGAAAATGAGCTTGTATGCGTTTTTACTAGACTTAAACATTTAAATTTTTCACGAAGTTCATGCATTTCTAAATTATAGAAGTGTCTTTCCTGAAGGATATTAAATGTACATTTACGGGGTTGGCAGAGCTGTTCAAGTGGTAGAGCACCTGCCTAGTAAGTGCAAGGCCCTGAATCCAAACCCCAGTACCAACAAAAATAAGCACATTTACAAATAATTTCTTCCTATGTGTCTGCCTTCATTTTGTAACGTTAATTACCATTAAGTGAGATAAGGATTTCGGATTTCGAATGCCTGTTTCACTTGTCATTCTTTGTGCCAAAAAAGGTCAAGTTAGTCTCATGCGTGTTTGAATGACTTATCTTTTTCAATGAAAACTCTTTACAAAACACTTAAATTTGTATGCAAATTCCCTATTGTGCATTATTCAAATAGTATATATTTTCAATGTCTTATTGTGATAAAATATATATAATATAAAAGCTGCTATCTTTACCATTAAATGGACAGTTTAAAGGACCATATAAACATATTCATAAGGTAAAACATCAACCCTACCCATCTTCTAAACTCTTTTCATCTTGTAAAACTAAAATGCTATAGCAATTAAATAATCTCCATTTCCTCTCCCCATCCCCTGGCAGCCCTCATTGCAATTTCTATGTTTAAACCATCTATCTTATATTGACAATAGACATTATATATATTACTGGGTTACCAACACATTGATGCATTGTGTGATGTTCAAATCATGGTAAGAATGTCTTTTATCATTTCTTTGAGGTAAAAACATTCAAAATCCTTTCTTCAAAGTTATTAAATATATGGTACACACAACTGTGCATTAGAATACCAGAACTCATTTCTCTTAAAATCATAACTTAATACTCATTGGCCAGCCTTTCCCCATCCTCCTTTTACCTTATTCTCCCAGCCTATGGTAACCACTGGTCTCAACTTCCATAACATCAATTTGTTGACTCTCTTTAGGATTCTGACTATTTGAAGTGCTTTCTGTAAGTGGAATCATATGGTATTTGCCTTTTTGTGATGGGTTTATTTCACTTAGCATAACGTCCTGGTGATCCATTCATGTTATAATGTGTTAAAATCCCTTTTAAGGCTGAGTAACATTCCACTGTATGTATAAATATTGGTTATCCATTCATCCATCCATGGAAACTTGATCCCATGTTTTCACTGTTGTGGATATATCTATAAATCCTGATATGGTGGCACATGTCTGTAATCCCAGCACTCAAGATACAGTCATGTGTTTGAGGCCAACCTGGGTGAATAGCGAGACCCTGCTCCCCCCTCCCAAATGCTCATATTAACACAAATGTCCAAATAACTCTTTGAGAATATTTTAATTATTTGGGGTATATATCAAGATATGGAATTGCTGGCTGATATGGTAATAGTTTTTATATTTTTTGAGGAAAAATATTGTTTTCTACAATGGCTATATCATATTACACCCCCACCAATAGTGCACAAGGGTTCCAATTTTACATCCTCAGCACTCTTTATTTTCTGATTTTTTTTTGAGAGTTGCCATCATAACAGATATGAGGTAGTAACTTATTGTAGTGGGGGTTTTTTTGTGTATGTTGGTGGTTCTGGAGTTTGAACTCAGGGCTTCACGCTTGCTAGGCATGTGCTCTACCACTTGAACCACAACCCAGTCCTATGGTTCTATTTGCATTTCCTTAATGATTAGTGACATTCATGGCCTCTCTGGCCATTTGTATATGGTGAATTCTTTATTCAATCCTTTGTGCATTTTGAGTCAGATTTTTCTTGAGGATTTTTTCCGTTTGGCACAAGGGTTTGAACTCAGGGTCTCATCCTTGCTAGGCAGGTGCCTACTACTTAAGCCACTCCACCAGCCCTTGTTGAGTTTTTAAAGTTCCCTATATTTATAACAATTCCATACCAGGTATGATTTGCGAATATTTTTTCCCATTCTGTTAGTTGACTTCTTACTGTTTATTTACTTTTGAAGTATTAAGATTTCTAACTTTTATACAGTCTAATCTTTCTACTTTATTCTTTTGCCACCTTTGTTCTGGTGTCACAGCCAAGAAATTATAGCCAAATTCAATGTTGTGCAGCTTTTCACTATTTGCTTAAGATTTATAGTTTTAGGACTCCCATTTGGGTCTTTGGTCCATTTTTGAAGTAATTTTTGTATGATGCATTGAGTCTAACTTCATTCTTTTGCATGTGATAATAAATAGCATATAATCTTATGCTCAAGGTTTATAATTATGATCTGAGTAGTTCTTAGTTAAAGTTATGATTATCATCTTCTAAAGGAAGTCTGCCAGATGCATATGTTAATAAACTCCATAACTTGGAATGAAACAATGTACAAAAAATACTGTTAATCATAATGAAACCCATTAAAATTATTCAAAATGGGGAGGGTGGATAAAGAAGAGTAATAAAGAAGGTGAATTTGATCAAAGTACATTATATGTGTGTGTGGAAGTATCATAAGGAATCCCTTTGTACAATTAATATACACTAATAAAAAAAAATACTTGGTAACCCATTTAGTGCTATGTAGTTAAGTGCTTTTCTTTTTTTTGTGGCACTGGGATTTGAACTCGGGACCTCATGCTTGCTAGACAGGCACTTTCCCACTGTTGATATTCTATACTACTTTGTTGGGTTAAGTTTTGTATTATAATAGGCTTATTTTTCTGTTTTACCTCTCTGTGCATTCCTTAGGATTTTCTTATAGACAACACAGGATTTTGATTTTTCCCCTTGAGTCTGTATTTTAATTAGTAATTCTATCTCATTCATATGAGTTGAGATAATTTAAGTTGATAGTATTTTTTCCACCTTGTGTTATCTTGTCTAGTATATAGTTCTACTTTACTTCCTTTTGTTGAATTGTAGTGATTATTTGGAAGGTTTCTAGGGGTAAGGAATTTATATACTTTGTTTTTCTAGTTATTAACCATAGTAAATCTAGTGTTTCCTTATATACTAGTAAGTCTAGTGTATAGTAAGAAAGCTATCCCCCAAAAGACAATAACTGAAGCTGCTTTGATATTCGTTACTCCATTAATTCCTTTTTTCAGTGCTGGAGATTTAATCTGGGCCTTGCACATCCTAGATAAATGCTCTACCCCTGAGCTGCTTCCCTAGCCTCCCTCCTTATTTCCACATTCCAGAACATCACCTTCAATTTTAATGTCACTTTATTTTTTATTATCAAAATTAGATTAATCTATATTAATTTGGGGAAGGATTGAAAAGCAAAGAATTTTTCTTAGGATGCTGTGAGAATATAAATTAGTATATGCATTTGTTATACAGAAAAGGAAAACTACATAACAGTCAACCATAACATCCATAAACTATTGAATATTGATAGAATACCATATACCAGTACAAATAAGCCATAGCTACATGCAACACCATGAACTAATCTTACAAATGCCAACCAAGAGGCCACATAGAAAAGACCTCGTCATTCCTTTTACTAAAACTTACATCAAGTGTATTATTTAGAATTCAAATCTAAGTTGTTTTTAATAGCAAAACAAGCATCAGGGAAATGGTAATCTGTTGGAATGGTATTGCCTTGAGGTACATGGAGCAATTGATTTCTTGGTCTGGTTGTGGTTACATTGAACTCACTTTTAATTCAATAAACATTTTATGTGCTTTTTAGCTGGGCACCAGTGGCTCACACCCAAGGTATATGCTGTCTGATATAAGGAGGATCAGATTCTAGGCTGGCCACTGAGACCCCCTATCTCAGTTTTTAAAAGCTGGGTACAGTGGGGCTTGCCTGTCATCCCAGCTATGGTGGGAAGTGTAAAATTGGAGTCCAGGCTGGCTTAGGTAAAAAGCAAGACCCTGTCTCCAAAATAACCACAGCAAAAATGGCTGGAGGCGTGACCCAATTGGCAGAGTACCCACTTTGCTCAGTGAAGCCCTGAGTTCAAAAATTCCCAGTACTAGGGATGGTGGAGTGGCTCAAGTGGTAGAGCGCCTGCTCAAGCATAAGGCTCTGAGTTCAAACCCGAGTACCACGAAAAAAAATCTCACTACTGCCCCAGATTGTTACATTCTATGTGCCCTTTAATTTATGATTTATAACTAAGTGGAAGCCACTCTAATAACTTTTTTCCTTTGTTCATATTCCACATGAACCTCTTTGTTTTTTGAGTATGCCCTCTGAGTTAGAAATTTGGGATGTTTAAATAATATTTTCATTTCTTTTGTGCATAAATGAAAGATACCAGTTGGTATACAAGCCTAGATAAATAATTCTAACTTTCCTGCTTTTTTTTCTTTGTGTTAGAAACTTATATTCACCATTGACTAAAGGAATTTCATAAATGGATTCTCACTGTCTTGGAGGCAAAGAATGATAGTCAATGTATTCTTTTGGAGACTACGCCAGCTTCAACTTCTGAGCATCTAGGTCTGCACGAATATTGGTAGCCACCAGGAACGTGTAGATACTAACCAGAGAAAATGAATAATTGAATTTTTAATTTTAGTTAATGCAAATTTTTAATTTTAAAATATGTGATCAGTTATTGAAAAGCTTATGTATGTAAGAAATAGATATAAAAACTTACTTTCCAAACTCCATACTTATACTGAGATCAATTCTTTTATTATATTGTTGAACTGGGAGTACATTATGACTTTTTGAGTAGTTCTTATAGTATATCATAGTTGAATTTACCCCCTCCATCATTATCCTTTACCCCTCTCTCCCCCATTCCTGGAATGGTTTCAGCAAGTCTCATTTTTCTGTTTTCATACATGAGTACATAATATTTATAAACATTTACCCTCCTACAACTTTTCCTTATACCCTCTCCCCTCCCATTGGTACCAACCCCCAAGACAGGATCTGTTTACCTTCCTGTAAGACATCAGTTCTTTCCAGTGAAAATTTAGCATCTGAACTGAGATTTTGTAATTGTAAAACAAGCTTTGGATTTTTAGCACTTAGCATAAAATATGAAAATGCTTTGATCTTTTAAAACCTTGCTTACATGTTAAATTAATATTTTCATACACTAGGTTAAATAACCTAGTCTTAAAATTGTTCTCTCTGCTTAGACTCTTAATGTTTCTACTTAGAGATTTTGAATTACAGATAAGGCTCACATATTACAATTGGATTGTACTCAAGTAAACTTTAGACTGTATCTTTGCGTCATATTGATATTTCAGAATTTCAGTCTTTTATCTTTCATACTCTGTGACACTTGGCAAGACATTTTACTCTATAGATACAGAGCTTTTGGTTCAGAGAAATCTTTTGTTTTTTTGAGACAGGGTCTCACAATATAGTCCAGACCAGTCTCAAATTCAGTCCTCCAGCACTCAGCCTCCAGAGTGCTGAGAACAGAACTAGGAACACCTATCACATGCATGAGGACCTGGGTTCAATCCCCAGCACTACAACAACAAAAAACAGAGGCTGAGATAACAGGTGTGTGCCATCGTGCCAAGCCAGAGATTTCTTCATTGACTTCTTTATCTCTTCTTTCAGGAGCTTCAGTGACATGGGTGTTGGAACTTCTAAAGCTTGTAGAACTGCATAACTTTTCATTCTTTTCTCTATACACAGTTTACATGCTACTTGGAATGTACCCCTTGACCCCTCCCTGGGATAGCTGCCTAGAGCTACTTCCCATCCAAGACAGATAGAGAACCCTTAGATTAATCCTTTCCTGCTTTCATTTTGGAAATTTGAATTTCTAAAAAATTATTGGTCACTGCCTTTCAGAAAGCCATCAAAACAATCACATACAAATACACACTTGTAGGGTTTCACTTTTTAAAATCTTCATTGCTTAGTCAACATAGACTTGGAATTAACAAATACTCGGTATAGCATGGTCTAATGAAATTTAGGTCTCACAATGACACAAAGTCAATGTTCAGTTCTTCTGAAAACTATCCCTAGAGATAAACAGTGGAGGGCACTTTGGGTAGAAATTGCCAACTTTTCTTTCTTGGCTTATAAATCTCAGCTTTAAAATAAAAATAATTTTAGCTAGTTATCTTTCTCCGCGACATCTGACTTCACATAAATTACACTTTTAGTTGCTAACACTTAATTCACAGGCATTGTTGTAGAAAGTTCAAGGGTGAAGCTTCTTTCCCAGATGAAGCTAGCCAGACATATTTGAACAAAGGGTGCATGATAATAATTTTGAATCACACTATTGAGATGTGCCTCTGTAAACATCCCATTACTCTACAGGTGTCAATAAATCCTTTATTGTGAAGGGTTTTTTTCCTTTAGAGACGTCAGAGCTCACCATCCTAGGACAAGATGGCTGAATCATTTTTTTCTGAATTTGGATTGGTGTGGTATCTGGAAGAGCTCAGAAAGGAAGAGTTCTGGAAATTTAAGGAGTTCCTCAGGCAAGAACCTCAGAAATTTCAACTGAAGCCAATCCCCTGGACTGACATCAAGAAGTCTTCAAAAGAAGACTTAGCAAGGCTGTTAGATAAGCATTACCCAGGGAAGCAGGCCTGGGATGTGACACTGAGCCTGTTTCTCCAAATCAATCGTAGAGATCTCTGGCAAAAGGCTCAGGACGAGATGAGAGGTAAGTGCAAGGTGGAGAGGCAGAGACCATAGGAGAGTTTTCTCACATGAAGGTGATGTCATAGTGGAGTGATTGATCACCCCCTCCAACAGCAGAAGATGGGTGTGAGTCAGTGTGAACCTTGGAGGGGGTAGGAGAGTTGCACACTAATGCTCATCATACATGGGTCATTCTCAAACTGGAGGTAGATAGTATCTAATAGACACTGTTCATCGAGGGGTATCTCCCCATTTTTCTGTCCCATGCTGAGTCTCTTAGGAGATGACCCAGGAGATCATGTCTGATGACCAGATCTACTGAGATGAATTCTGTTATGTGTCTTTCTGTTTCTGCTTGCTTTTCTTGTGGTTTCTGTGTTGTTTAACTCAAAGATATTCATAGTGTTTATATCTTCATTGTATCACATGGCTTCTAACACCACCAAGTGCCCCATTTTGCCATGTCTAATTCTTCTTGCTTCAATCTATTTCAGACAGCACAGGATTACAACCCCTGCTTTCTGGTTTCTGTTCAGTAAATCTTCTCCATTCTTCTCTATTTAGCTTTCTTTGAACCAACACATTTAAAATGTGTTTTCAGTTCAGCATAGGATTGCATTTTGCTTTAGCACAAACTTGAAAATAATTTTTCTCTAATAACTTAAATTCATTTTCTGTGATTGTTCCACTTAATTTCCAAATTTTTATTTCATGTTGAACTTGTGTGCTGTATTTAAAGACCTTTCTCTATTTTGTATCTTACTTGCTTTAATATTCTTTGTTTTGGACAACTTTAATTTTTACTTTACTTTCTATATATACTTATATATGGTGTTCTTAATGCCACCTCATCCTTTTTATGGTTGGTTCTTTCTATTTCAAATGGTGTCCTTTGACTCCCAATTCTTACCTACACAATAGTCTGAACTTTGTGTTCCCCATTCTCCTCCTCCTTCCCCATATTTTTGCTGCTTCCTTTCTTAGAACATGCAATGTCAGCATACTGTTCCTTAGCCCATGGCTCCACTCACATGTTACTCTTGGCTCTACAACTGAACATATGACCTGGACACCTCATTCCTTGAAGTGTCCCTGGTCATATTTTCCCTGGAGTCAGCTTATCCCCATGCATTCTCTAGGGATGGCATGGTATTGCATTTCCTGAGTTCTGGCACATTCCAAGCTCCTTTTATATGGCTTTACATGGTATTAACTATAAATAGACTCCTATGGAATTAAGGAATTGAGGCTCATCTTCCCTAAAATCCCCTTCTCATCAGAATATTCCAAAATCCCAACATCCCTAGAAGTCACACAAACGTGCTCTTTTTTGAGGAGATAGGGTAGTTAAGAAAGATTAATAGATGGGGTGAACTTAATCAAAGTACATTGTATGTTGTAAATATCATAATGGAATCCCTTTGTACAATTTATACTAAGTTTTTTAAGATGTCATTTTCCATGAGGAATCCCAATTGAATGTCTTGAACAACATAGTCACTGTTGGATCTTTGGATAGCATCTTTGGATTCTTGTTGCAGTACAGCCTTTATTTCATCTGCAAACTTGTCAAACCTACTCTGATGTATATTTCCTCAATGAAGTATATGGTTCTTGTCTGTATTTGTATTTTTTTTTGGTGGAACTGGGGTTTGAACTCAGAGACTCACACTTGCTGGGTAGGTGCTCTTGCTGATTGAGCCATTCCACCAGCCCTGTAATTTCCTTTTCTTACCTCTCCTAATTGGTTGCTGTGAATGTGAAATAACTGCAGTAAAGGCAGGATAGAAAGGATGGTTCAGTGGGCATTTTTTAAATTAAGCACAATGAGTACTGAATATTAGAAATAACTTGGGTCTTATCGTTTCAGACACCTGACCTAACATTGACTCATCAATCCAAATTTAATAAGTCACAAACTATTACAACATTTTTTGTAGTGTGAGAATAGAACAAATCACAGTGGCTTGTTGAGGACCCAATAACAACATTCTAAATCCTAATTCCTGCCAGGCTCTGCAAATGCAAGTGCTTATGGATTCTCTGTTGGGGAGGTACCACCCTTTCTTCCCATCTGGTCTGGAATTCCCAAGCATTCACACTTTGCAGTGGCTGTTCCTCTGAGGTGGACTTCCAGTTTTGTTCAGGTGCTTCCACAGACAATATTTCAGATCAAGGCTCTGACAAAACCAAATTAACCAACCTGCCCACCCAGAGATGTAAACCAGTCATTGCGTACGGGTTCAATTAATGTGCAGGAGTCACTCTAAGAAGTATCACATCCCTAACTGTCATATATTCTATTCTCATTAACTCAGATGCACCAAAACTCTACAGAAATCACATGAAGGAAAAATTCCAACTCATATGGCAAACAGGAACCTGCCTTCCAGTTCCTGAGAATTTCTACAAAGAGACCACAAGGATTGAGTACATAGAATTGCATAAGGCCTGTACTGCTAAGGACGTTGAGCCAGTCACTGTGGTTTTGAGTGGTCCTGAAGGGATTGGGAAAACAACACTTTTAAGAAGAGTGATGCTAGACTGGGCATCAGGAAATTTCTTGAACCAAAGATTTACATTTGTTTTCTTCTTCAATGTCTATGAAATGAAATCTATTATGGAGACAAGCCTAGTGGAGTTAATCTCCAGGGACTGGCCTGAGTCTTCAGAAACAATCAGTGATATTTTTTCCCAACCAGAGCGAATTTTGTTCATCTTGGATGGCTTTGAGCAATTGAAATTTGATATGAAAGGCAACATTAACTTGTGTGATGACTGGAGGCATAGACAGTCACCACAAATTATCCTGAGAAGCTTATTGCAGAAAAGGATGCTTCCGGAATCTTCTCTCCTTCTTGCATTAGGAAAAGTGAGTATGCACAAAAATTATTGTTGGCTGCTAGATCCAATTGATATAACTGTTGTAGGATTCTCTGAAGATGCAAGAAAGTTGTATTTCTCCTACTTCTTCCATGGGAAGGATAAAGGATTGAAAGCCTTCAAGTTTGTGAAAGGGATTAAACACCTGTTTTCCTTATGCCAAAATCCTTTAGTATGCTGGATGATCTGCACTTGTATGAAATGGCAACTTGAGAAGGGAAGAGACATGAAAGTAGCTTCTGAAACAACCACCTCTTTCTATATATCCTTTTTAACAAGTGTGTTCGGAGCAGGAAGTGAGAACTGTCCACCTAAGAACAGAGACCTACTTAAAAGCCTGTGTGCCCTGGCCTCAGAGGGAATGTGGACTCAGACATTTGTGTTTAGCTCTGAGGATCTCAGGAGGAAGGGGGTCTCTGAATCTGATGTCATGGTATGGGTGGGCATGAGACTTTTTCAACAGAGGGGTGACTGTTTTACCTTCAACCATGTGTGTATCCAAGAGTTTTGTGCAGCTATGTTCTACTTCCTCAAAGAACCCACAGACCATCCTAACCCTGCCATTGGCAGTGTAACCCATCTTGTAACAGCAAGTATAACTGAAGTCCAAGCCCACTTATGCCAGATGGGAGTATTTGTGTTTGGACTTTCAAATGAAACAATAATCAGCAGGCTGGAGACCTTTGGTTTTCAGGTGTCAAAACAGATAAAGCAGGAAATAATCCAAAGTCTCAGTAAAATAATCCAGTGTTTCAGTAAATGTGAACCTGCTGAGGATCTGGTATGTTCCCAGGAGTTATTCAATGGTCTGTTTGAAAACCAGGAGGAAGAATTCATAATACAAGTGCTGGATTTATTTGAAGACTTTTTTGTCTATATTGGTAATATGGAAGAACTAGTTATATCTTCATTCTGCCTAAAGCATTGCCGGAAGTTAAAGAAACTTCACCTGTGTGTGGATCTACTCTTTCTAGATAATCATGAACTCATCTCAGAGTGAGTCCATCTGCTAATCATCCCCTTTTCTACACCCATCATACCTGTAGTTTTCTAACATGTCCAATGAGTGTTTCTTGTACTGTTGTACATGGATGTTGTGGTCAGAAAGGCCTCCCATTGACTCTTGGCACTGCCATTTATGAGCTGTGACCATGAGCAGCTTCTTGAGTTTCCCCATCTATACAAAGAGGAATAGGTATTTCATCCACTTCAGAAGGCCAATGCAGGGAAGAAATATGAGCAGTTTTCACTGTAATCATGATGGCACTCTTCCCTTCTCTATGGTGTGTTTAGTATGTCCTGGTGAAGGGAACTCATTCCTGGTTTCCTCTGGCTTATGCCCATGTGCCTCTTTTCTCTTCTGACCTTACCTTGTATCCTCTATTGGGTGCAGGCTACCAGTGCACACTTGAGCTCTCAAGTGCATAGCACCTTTCATGATGTCTGATGCAGTTTGCTGTTCACTGAGGGGGTCACCAAACATAAACCCTGTATCACATAGAAACAAGTACTCTCACTAAGAGAAAAAAGTAGAGCCAGAATAACATTGAGTATCTCATCTAGGATCACACAGGTAATAAGTGGTTTCATTGGGATTTGGTCCCAGTTACTCTCACCTCGGGGTTCACTTTCTTAAGCACTATGCCATGTTCACTCACTTCACCTAGCTGAAGGTTCTTCCTGTTGAAGCCTGGACATCTATTAGTTTTGTGGCGCTTTGGGAGTGGTTTATTGTCTGCTTTGAGATGGTCTTGAATATATATCCACTGGAGAATCATGGTGTTTGTTGTCCCATAGGCACTCTGAGGTACTCTCCTATTGGGAAGAATTGTGCACGGTGTTCAGCAAAAGCACGAACATCCAGATGTTGGATTTGGATAACTCTGCGCTGGACAGTGACTCTCTGGCAATTCTTTTTAAAGCACTGGCTCAGCCCGTTTGTAAACTCCAAACATTGGCGTAAGTTTTGCATGAACCTTTTACCTAAAAGCAGTGCCCTCTTCTCTTCTTTCAGTTTCATAGAAGAGTTTATAAACACATAGAGGAGATGAAGACATATAGAGCTGGAATCCAAAGTAATAAATGTAGTAATAGCAGATATCATACTATGAATTTTGTATGAATTTTATCGTGTGTGTGTGTATAGGATTGATCAACACATGGACATGAGTTGTAAATATATATCTGGTTAAAAGCACATCTGACTCATCCATGTTTATGATAAAGGGCCAACGTGATTTCACATACTCTAGAAACTACAATAAATGTTAATTTCTGAAACATTATCACACTATCTTTTTGCTTCATGAGACTAGATCAGGAAGAAGTTACATAATTCTCCAAATTTGACAAAGAAATAAGAAAAGCCAAATTTTGAGTCCAGTTTTCTTTGACTCTGGAGCCAAAGTCGGTGACCACTACAAATATTGTCTTCTTAGTAAAAACTCTTTATTCTTAAACAGAAATGAGTCCTTTGCTTGGGACCCACAGTCTAGAACATTAATACAGATATGAGTATTTCTGCTGTATTTGGGCACTGTGCTACATTTTGGAATGTAAAGAGATGCAAGCATAGCTTTTTCCTGTCCTTATAAGGATTATTGTTTAATATGGGAAGTCTCACTCAATTTCCTTATAATGCTCTTGGTGTTAGAAGTGAAGGGTCTAGGAAGAAGCAGAAGAGATCTAAGAAGCTTGAGCCTTGGTGTTTGTATCTGAAGATCCCAGTGAGATAACTTTATGGGTAGGGGTAACCTGAGTACCAAACTGTGGGAAGCTCACAATTGAAGAGAGGAGGACTTGCATAAGAGGTGTCAGCTTTGTGTTTGCCCATCCTGGCATGACTCTCTCTTTCCTCATCTTTTGTAGGTGTAACTATATGTCTAGCTTAGGAAATGGTTTAGACTTCTGTAAGGCAATTCTTCATAATCCTCAACTGAAACACCTGAATCTGTATGGCACTGATATCCCCCATTCTGGGATCAAACGCCTATGTGAGACTCTGCGGCACCCAGCGTGCAATGTGGAAGATCTAGTGTAAGTCAGTGGCCTGGGCATCCCAAATGTTTTTTTCCCAATGTGGACTCTGACCTACGACTTTGCCCATTTTCTTTCCTGGAAACCATTGCATTTGGCCTTTGTCTTTTGTGTTTTCATTTTTCATTCTCACTTTCTTCAAGCCACTAGTAAGGTGGAGGTGGGTCCCAAAGGGCAAGGCTTCCTCTCAGAAAGTCGGTCCCACCGTCCCTATCCCTGGACTCACTTTGATCACTGCTCTCCACTCACCCAATACTTCTTGGCTCTCCTCTCACCCAATATTCCTGAGCTAGAACTCTATTTCCTGCTAAGGATGTTCATAGGAATTTGAAACTAAAAAGCTCATTTGTGATCACAAGGGTGATGATCTAACCTGGCAGGTGACTACACTGAGTCAGAGGGAAAGTGACTAACAAAAGCATTTTCTTCCTTTTGAAAATGTCCTGGGCTTCCCCCATCCTAACTGATGACTTCTAAGGCAGGGCCAATCCATTTTTTCACCAGAAATAACATAGGAAAATCATTGAGACAGAAATAAGCAAAAACAATTCATTAAAAACACTGAGGGAGTATGCTCTTCTCTCTCTAGCTTATGCTCTTCCTTGCAATAATCACAAATATGATTGGGGATTCACGTACACCCTGTTAATCATACACATCATGCCTCACAGGAAAAATAGGCTACATGCACAAGGTTATTTGAGCATGTATATTTCTATTAATCTCCTTCACCATCTGAGCTATTTCCCTGTAAAGTTATTTTCTTTTTGCTTCTCAGGAAAAACTTACAAAACTTAGTATTTGGCCTCCTATTTCATAGTTATGGCATTTCCTTGGGGCCTTATGTCTTGCGTGTTAATGAGGATTAATAATAATTGGGTAACAGATCTAAGGAAAGCAGAAGTTAATCGTGGATATTTTGTGGTTGAAAACGATGCCTCTTTGGGGCATGCTCTTGACCGAATTCAGTTTGCTCTTGAGGTGGGAGATCCTCACAATCAAGTGTGGCTCAGGGATTGTCAATATGAGTCACTCTCCCTTGTAGACATCAATGTTTAGAGATATTATTGACTGCCACAATTTCATGGTGATGGTATTAGTGGTCTCTAGTGGTTATTTGTCCAGGGATGCCGCTAAATCTCTCACAATGTACAGGACAGCACCATGACAAACAATTATGTAGCTTCAATGTCAATAGTACTAAGATTGACAAAACTGTTCTACCACATAAAGTGTATTAGGGGAGAATTAGTGACCCTTCTCTCCGACAGGTGGGAGGGAGGTCAGCTTAGCTAATATAGAATGGGCTGTATTCTCCTAAGTTGACTTAGGAGCCCTTGTACTGTACATAATGACTTGACAGCATGAAGAGGCCCTGGAAAAACTTATTTATGAATACCCTACCTCATTTCATGGGTGTCTTTGGGACTTTCTTGCCAACACTTTTTTTTCTTCATAAGTCATTCTATTTTGACATTGTTGATTACTCCATATGTTAGTACTATTAAGGACCCAAAGTCACAGAAATTGGACAGAAAATTCCCATTACCAATCACCCTGCTTCCACCATAAGTAAGATCTTATTACCTAATGTTATCAGACCAGGAAAGTACAAAGGTATTTTGAAAATACACTTTATGAAACTCTTTGTCAATATAGGCATAATCATTTTTTTAAATTTTAATACAGTAGATCAATGCATTTTTTCTGCCTTCAGTTTCTTTATATAAGATGTTCTTTATATTTCCTGTGTCCTTCAGTATTTGATATTGCCCATCAAACTCCTTGTTATAATTTGGGGACAGATCTGATTTTTCCATCTTCTATAATTCAAGAGAAATGCAGTGGTGACAAAATGGTAATTACCCCTTTTCACCTTCTTTCTGTCCCATTTTCTCTAATAACCTCAAAATTAAATAGCTCCAGTAGGGGTAGTTTTATGTTAAGTAAAGTCGAATATTTTCCCCATGTGAACAAAGAACACTGTTGAAAACCCACTTTTTCTCAGCAAATGGTAATAGTTAACTTTGTAAAAAGATACCCTCTGTATATGGGGGTATAAAAATATAATTTTGTTTTATGTTAAAAGATGTTTTCACACATGAGAAACATAGAATTTCAGCGTTCCTTTTTCTTTTACACTGTAAAGAGATAATTCTTATTCTGGAATCCATTATTTTTTCTTAATTTAGGCATCAGTGTTTAGTCTCCAAAAGAAGTGTGCCCAATGTGTCTTGTCTTGACTGCTTTGAAGATTTCATTGTGCCTTTGTTGATTTGGATTCACTGAGCTTCCTACATGTGTACATGAATATTTCAGTAGCAGCTTTCTATGAACACTTTCATTCTATCTTTAAATATTGCTTATTAACAATAAGAAATGAACACTTTCTGTTAATCAGAAGCACAAGTCAAACAGCTTGGATGTGACTGACACCTGTAGGGGGAGCATTCTGAGGGACCGAGGCTGGAATCACAGACAGTGCCAAGATCGAGGTGAATTAAGGGTGCCTGGTTGATATGTTCACACATAACCAGCAAAGCTGACAGATGAGTGAAGCTTCCTAAATTGAGTACAATGGCTATTGTATTGAGTGTGACATTAGGAATGATATTTTGGTTTTTTACTTTTATAGTGCTATTGACAAATAAGATTAACAGATATATATATTGGGTTCCTGATAATCTTTTGTGGTGGGATATGTTCTGTGCATTGTAGAATGTTGAGTAGCATCCCTGGCCTCCACCCATGAGACTCCATCCCAAGTTGGACAACCCCAAACATTTCCAAATGTATCCTAAAGGGTAAAAATCACCCCAATCTGAGACTTAGACTAACTTCACTGGAGATGGAGAGTCACATAACCATGTGTGTACTTTCAATCAGTCAACAGTGTAGACAGTAGAATGGCATATGCAAGATTAGAATAATCTTGTAATTATAATTCCCCAATGACCAATCTTGCATAAACCACCTACAGCCCTTCCAACCCATGAAGCATGTCTCACATTAGGTTGGGGAAGTGTGACATCACAGGTGAAGATTGTGCAGACATCGCCTCTCTCATCATCCACAAGAAGGTGAAACGCCTCTCCTTAGTAGAAAATACCGTGAGGAATGAAGGAGCAAAGATGCTATGTGAAGCCCTGAAACACCCAAACTGTGCCTTGGAGACCCTGATGTGAGTAGGTCTTGGGGAGTGCCTTTGGGGAGATCCCAGAAGCCTGTATGTGAGTCCAACCATCATAAAGGCCATTGAATGCTTTCCAGGGGAGGGAGGAGATGGAAGGTGAATTTAGACCTGAGTCACTTCTGCATGCCTTAGTTATCTTGTCAGTGAGTGGAGCAAATGCAAACAGAGTTCCTGTGAAACTGAGTTCAAGAGAGGCAAAACACCCTCTCATCTAATGTGGAGTCTATGGTCTTGGTTATCATGAAGATGGATGATGTACTTCAACATATCTAGGGTGCTGGGTCAGGGGAGAGGGTGCATAAGAAAAAGAAATTCATTTGATTCCTTTTCAGTGCAGGTCTTGATACGTTCTAGACCATTGGTCTTTCTCCAAGGTCTCCCCTGATGGCCCCTCTGTTGAGAATGTTTCGTCACAGTGGCAGAAGGACACATTCTCTATTTTCGCAGGAAGCCCACACTAGAAATCTGGTGTTGAGTCAAACAAATGCAGAAATGTTTAAAACAGGTTATGTGCTCAAAAACATCCAAGTCCATGGAAGAGAAAGATGATGTAGGCACAATATTATCACTGTCCTGGGTTAGCTGCATGTGCAAATATGCACACATCTCGGACACACGTGTAAATACAAAGGGCTGGATACTGACCATCACTGAGATAACTGTTCATTAAAGAAAACCAAAACAGGATAAGTATCCCTTATTCAAAATGCTAGTTACCAGAAGTGTTTTCTATCTTGTTATCTTTTGGATTTCAGAGTATTTGCATATTACAATGAAATATTTTGGTGATAGAACCCAAATCCCAAACATGAAATTCATTGTGTGTCATATGTACCTTGTACATATGATTCAGAGGTAGATTTGCAATATTTTCAGCCCACTTGCATTTTGACTGGTACCTGATTCATGAGGTCAGTGGTGGAATTTCCAATTGTGGCATCAAAAATTTTTGTATTTTGAAGCTTTGGGATTTGTGATTTGTCAATTAAGAGTGCTAAACCTGAAGTAAAATAAGCTCCATGGACAGTAAATATTGAAACTAAACTTCTAAATGAACTCTAAACTATTAAGTCAAATATCAGCATAGAAATGAAATTTTGAAAGGCAAAAGTATTTGGCTATTAAATAACCATCTGATGTTATATAGTAAATCTAATTAACATACCCTCAAAGGCTAGTAATTATAGGCTACCTTGATCAAAGGAGCTCTTTAAAATGTCATTTAGCATTTTTTAAAGACTAGAATCTTTACTCCATAAAAATAACTGGCTTAAAGTTGAAAGAATGTCACTAGTAATTTAAAAAGAAAAAATCACCAAAATATTATCTTCAGTAGCAGATACCCCACTGGAACAGGATTCTACAACATGATCAAATTCACAATATGGGGAGAAGTACAAGTTTATTGAGTACTTTGCAAAGTTGTCAGATAAATCAAGCAAATGTATATAGAAAAGTTCTATAGTGATCTTACAAAAAAGCAAATCTCAGTACTTCAAAAATTTCAGGTGAAATTCATGGAATTTAAAATGTATGAAAGTATGAAGAATGGAAGTAGAGCTCTTGAGAGAGGGTTGTGGGCTAGTGCAGACACTGGAGACCATGCTGTACATATATTAAACCATTATGTTGTAGACCTGTCTTCTTTGATTGAAAAAAAAATGTGTGAACTAGGTTCCTTTGGTCTGTTCTCAAAAGTGAGAATACCGACAGGGAAAACTTCCCAAAAGGAAGTATTGTTTGCTCATCAAGGACTTGTGCTTCCTTCCTGTCAGACTCTCAGATGCCCTGGAGGGGCTGGGAGAGGGCAGGGGTGAGCTGAACACTGTCCCGGCCAAGGAGAAGCTGGGATTCCCTGGCCCCTGGGTTTTGCATTTGGCCATCTGTTTGAAAAGTTAAACTTGGTGTCCACTGGACAGAATATATCAGGGGTCATAGTCATCCATTAGCTACCAGATCATGACTTTCAGTTTTTCTGTTACTTTTAGGATTTTCCACACTGAAAATGAAAACTCTTCACCACAAAATCACTATAAAATAATTTCTTCTCTTGAAACTCCCCTCAATTTTATGTTCTAGTTTGGGGGCATAATTGACTATTGTAACATATATTTAAGGCATACACATTATTTGGTATACGGGTATAATAAGAAGTGACCACCATAGTCAGACTAATTAATACCACCTCACATCATTTCCATTTTAATGTCAACACTTAAATCACTGTACCAGCAAATTTCAAGCATATAATACATTATGATTAACATTTAGAACACTTTATAGACATATACATGCTAAACTGCTTGCCATATTCAAGCAAATTAACATATCCATCATCTCATAGTGTTGCCTTTTTTGCCAAGTGAATCTAAAAATCTACATCTTTCAGGGTTTACTAAAAGTAAACAATAAGCAAAACTGTCCGTCCAGTACAAGCCATTAAACTAGGAGTACTCTCTGCTGTGAATGGGTGGTTTGTCCAAGGTCATCCAGTCAGTGGTGATCTGATTGGGAACAGAAATCAGAGGCTGTTTCATTTCCACACGCTGATTTCCACTGTCCTGGTATTTCCACTACAAGCTTTTAACCTCCGTTTTTTCTAGTGCTGGCTGAGGGCAAAAAACAAGTTGAAAGATTTTTGCATGAGGCTCCATGAGAAGGTCACCACAGAAGCTGACATGAGCTGATTATGTGTGTTTGTTTGCAGGTTGTCATACTGCTGTCTCTCTTCTGTCGCCTGTGAATACTTCTCCCAAGCCCTTTTGTGTAACAAATCCCTGTCTCTCCTTGATCTGGGATCAAATTTCCTGGAAGATAGTGGAGTAGCTGCTCTGTGTGAAGCTTTGAAGCAGCCAGGTTGCATCCTGCAGGAGTTGTGGTAAGAATAGCATGGTTCTCTCCACTGCTGGGGCTTCCATTTTGGGCACTGGCATTCAGAAGAAGGAGGTGTAATGGTCTGAATGTCTGTATTCTCCCCCCAAAACCACATTGGGGCCTTTGGGAGGTGACTGGATCATAAGAGTGGAGCCCCCACCAGCCTCATCCCTCCCACCATCTAAGGACACAGTAAGAAGGTGCCATCTGTGAAGCAGGAACTGGGTCTCAGTCTGCTGGCACCTTGAGCTTGGGCTCCCAGCCTCCCAGAACTATGAGATACACATTTCTGTTGCTTATAAGCCACCCAGTCTATGGCATTTTGTTACAGCCACCAAATAGACTAAGAGAGAGAATGGTGTATGCTGAAGAAAATGAGGTTATGTTTCCTCTCACCTCACTCTTCTGGGATGCTCAGTGGCTCCCTGACTTTTAAGAAGTGTTAGGACAGAGGGGTTGTACATGCTGCTCTGAAGTTGATATGCAGACATTAGAAGGCCTTAATTTGGTCCAGGGTGTCCTTGATCAGTTGTGGGAACTTGCACAGGTGACACATCTCTCCAGGCGTACATGAGGATAGCTATCATCCACACCTGAAAGAATTGAGAAGGCTAACAGAAATCATGCACAGGAAGGAGTGTTAGAGACTGACCTATCATGTGCACTCAGTAAGTGATAACAATAGCAGACATTACTTGCTCCTTCTACCAAGAATTGGAGACTGGTGGGTGGATTATTTAGTTGACAGATAATAATCCCAGCAGTCCTGTTCCCCTGGATTTCCATTTCGTGGAGACACAGGTATACACGTGCTTGTGTAAGGTGCAAATATCATGGTTTCTCAACCTTGGCACTGTTGTCACTTTGGCCCAATCACATTTTGTCATGGGGGGCTATTCTGGCTATTCTTTGCTTTGTAGGTGTGTTAGCAACATCACTACTAGATGTTAGTGGCGACCTGTCTCTGAGTGTGACAAAACAAAATATCTCTGAAAATGGCCAAATGTTCCCTGGTGGGGGAGATGATTTCTTGAGTGCCATAAACACATACCTATAAATATATATACATATCTATCAACCATAATTGATCTGACAGCCATTTCTGTAACAGCTATCTTCCATACAACTACATGTGCCTATCTGCCTAATTATGTAAAATCTCTACATCCTAGTCCTATCCTCTGTCTACTACCTTCCATCTCTCTATCCATATGGCAGGAGGTGGTGAATATTATGGGGAATGATTATCTTGGGGATGGACAGGGACGAGGGACAAGTTCTCACATTAGGCACAGGAGGTCTCAGCAAATGGTAATATTTGCACATGTTTTGAAGATAGTGATAGGGTATCCCCATGGATATTCAGTGCTTAAGCATGTTAACTGGAAGAACAGAAGTGGAGGCCCCAGAAGGGGCAACCAGACAGCAGAAAAACTGCAAGAATCCAAGGTGAAGAGCAGAGCAGGCAGGTTGAGGAACAGAAGTCAGAGCATCCTCTTAGCAGCAGCTCAGAAGTTCTTGGGTGTTCCTTCATGTGAACAACTGCAAATAACCTAAGTGGCTTAAATTAGACCTCATGCATGTGTATATTTGTCATTTCTCCCCAGGTTGCCAGGTTGTTACCTCACTTCTGATTGCTGTAAAGACATCTCTGCCACTCTCATTTGCAATGAAAAACTACATACCCTGAAACTTGGGAACAATAACATACAGGATGCTGGTGTCAAACACTTATGTGAAGCTTTGAGGCACCCTAAGTGTAAATTACAGAGGCTGGGGTGAGTATTTACTGATGATCATGGTGGGAAGGGCTCCCTATTTGAAGAGGAGGGAAAGCTGGAGGATCAATAGGTTTTAAAAGTTTGCTTGGCATAGTTTCATAAGTACTGTCCCATAAATACAGGATTTGCACAAATGTGGTACTGTGAACACACAGGCATTGTTAGTCTTTGTACAGTACACGATCATGAAAATGTTCTGCACCCCTGGCTACTATCCACAAATTGCCTCTACCATCCTCAGCTGGAACAAATGTCCCTGGTTCTTGGCATATGTCCCCCAAGGGGCACAGTCACCCTGGCTAAGAAACAGGGGTCCAGACCTTAATGTCTGCTGTTCAGAGGCAGGGAACAGGCGTGGAACAATGGTCTGTGTCTGTGTCTTTGGTGTGTTCCCTATTATAGGCTGGATGTGTGTCAGCTGACCACAGCATGTTGTGATGACCTTGCCTCAGCTCTCACTGCCTGTAAAACACTGAAGAGCCTGAACCTTGACTATATTACCTTGGACCATGATGGAGTGGTGGTGCTGTGTGAGGCTTTGAGCCACCAGGACTGTGTCCTGGAGACACTTGGGTGAGTGACTCCAGAGTGAAGTTCGTCATCTGTCACTTTGCTCTGCCCTGGCTCAATGAACACTGGATGGAGCACTTTCTGCTGTGGGAGCTGCCTTGCACTGTAGGTGCTGAGGGTCCTCCTTGTCCTCTCCCCACCCATCAGATGCCCACAGCACCACCTTACACCTGGGATCACCAAAAACATGTATGAGCATTAGCAGATGTCCTCTGCTAATCCAGCAGTCCAGCCCAGAATCAGAAAGGGGTTCGGAAAGGTCTGGGCAGAGTCAGAGATACACTCCCTGCAGAAAAGCAGTGAATGCAGTTCTGAACAGTTTGTGCATTTAGAGAACCCATTCAATATGTGTTATTACAATATGTGATATTACTTGAATGCCTGGTAGGATGCTGTGCTGAGGATGGGGCTGTGAGAAAAGTGGTTCATGTATCTGTGCTTCAGCTCTGGATCCTTCACTGGGGATGTGAGGAGTAATGTGTTACAGATAAAGAGGGAGATGCTAAGAAGTGCTGGTTGGGGAAGACAGAGGTAAGGTGTGAGCAAGTGGTACGGCAGACAGGGTAGATTGAAGAAGAAACTGAAATGGGTAACCAGATCAGAAAGCATGGCAGATCTCTAAGTTCTCTATGTGTACTATCCTCCTCCATCCTCAGTGAACCATGAGGGGTACTCATGTCTCCTTACCTTATAGATGGAGACACATGCCTGAGGGCTCAGGCCTAGGGGTTGTCTAGCTAGACCATGAAGGTAGACATGAGGGCTCCACACTCTGGATCTTGACAAAGACACTTTAGTAGAAATACTCCCAAGGTAGCTTCGAGGATAGTTCTGAGTGAGGTTGAATGGAATATCTGAAGACCACAGAAGCTGAAATTCACACAAGTTCTTACTAGACAGCCTGTGGTCACAATGTGTCTGCAACTGAAAGGACATTGAATCACATTCCCTACTTCTGAAAACCCAAGAGCATAAAACATCCCCTCCTCTTGTGTGTGTGTGTGACCCTGACTGTTTGGAATCTGCAAACACTCTATAGCTTCTTATGAAATTTAGGGTATAAAGACGCATGATATGTACACAAGAAAAGAAAGCACATGGCAGGCACTGTGGCTCAAGCATGTAATCCTAGCTTACTCAGGAGGTGGGCGCAGGAGGATTTCAGCCCAAGGCTAGCCAAGGCAAATGTTTGCCCCATCTCAACCACTAAAATCTGGGTATGGTGGCTGTGCCCAGCTGTCAGCTCAGCTACACGGGAAGCCTAAATAGGATCATGGTCCAGGTTAGCCTGAGCATCAGGGGACCCTATTTGGAAAAATAGCTAAAGCAAAAAGTTCTGGGGGTGAGGCTCACATGATAGAATACCTGCTTTGTAAGTGCAAAGCCCTGAATTCAAACCCAAGTTGCATCAAAAAAAATTAACCTTTTGACACAAGCTTTATATGAACTTCCACAGTACCATGTAAAGGAGAAGGTTCCTATTCCATAGGAGAGATTGGTGTTTTCCCTTCAGAGTTCTCCAAGTCACATTTAGGGAAGAATGATGGTAGGCAACTGAACATGTACAAAGAAAATCTTATTTCTTTTCCCAGGCTGGACGTATCTGTATTTGATGAGGAAATTCTGATGGTGCTGCAAGCCATGGAGGAAAAAGTCTCCCACCTAAATATCTCTCCTTACCCTTGGCTTAGGGAGGAGCACATGATGAGGGGTTTGCTCATCTGACAGGGAAGTCATCTTCTCACAACAGCTTCTCCTTGGTCAGTGTCTATTTCTTCTCCTGGCATGGTCTATTGAAAAATTGTGTATCATGTTGGTGGCGATTTCAGAGCTTCTCCTTCACAGTGGCCTATCTCTTGCCTTTAGAATTCCCATCCTACTTTGCAATATCTGGAAGAACAAATCCATTAAGTGAAGAATGACTTTGCTTGTCAGATGTCTTTGAGTTTGAAATGGAAGGAACACCACTCCTGATGCTTCTGATGGGAAAGTGATGCTAAATGTTCTATGATTGTATTGGTGTCACTAGACCTAATATCCACCCAAAGTTTCCATTTGTAGATTTTCTAGATTTTTATCTGATCTGTTTATGGTCTGATAAAATCATATCCAAACTTCTCCTTTAGTATAGGCCAATCTAGTATATTTTTAAAAATAAATTACTATCTTTTTTCAAGTATATATAAGTAACTCACTGCCACAATTAAACATTTTTTTGGTTCTCAACTGCCTGTATAATGAATTATTCATGTCTTTTTGACCAGATAGAATTATTAATTATTGGTACAAAGTACAAAAGTAACACAGAAGATGGCTCTATACGATCAACTCCAAATTCATAGGAATATAAACTCAAGTTCCTCAGTGAGAAATTTTGGTACCTAGACTCCCTCAGAACCTTGAGAAATCTATCACCGCTTACATTTTAAGAATTAAAAAATGGACCTGAAGGTTCAGGTGCAGAAACTTTGGGGAATGTGATTATATGGTATTCATCACCATCACTTCTGATGAAAAAAGTGCTTTCAGTGTTCATATCTAGGAAAATCTCCAGTGGGTGAGTGTTGTTGGATCCAGAGAGATTATCTACTCTCCAAGGTAGATAGTAAAATACCTAAGAGATTGGGGTTTACATCTATGTTAATCAGACTTTATTGCTGTGGTAAATACCTGAGACACAATTTAAAAGGAGGAAGGACATATTTTAGCTCATGGTTTCTGTGCATGGTCAGCTAGTTCCATTGTTTCTGGGCCCTGGGATGAAGACCACCATAATGAAGGCACATGGTAGAGCAGAGTTGCTCACTCATGATGTACAAGATGTATCTTTTTTAGGACATGCCCCCAGTGACCTAGTTACACCAATACCCCTTTCAATAATCCTATCACATTCTTAATGTGTTGATCTATTGATTATAGCACAGCCCTCAGGACCCAAATATCTCTCAATGGTTGAATCCACCATCTGGGACCAAAGCCTTCAACACAAGTGCATTTGGGGAGTCAGCATATCCAAACCATAACAGCATCCTAGATGGTTATTTTGCCTCCACATAGTATAGTGTTAATGTTATTCCTTTTCCTTGTGGGTTTTGACCTGTTGTGGGGGGGCACCATAAGTATATGTATATGACCATCTTTCCCAATCAGAAGAACCCAGTGTGTCACTATAACATAGGTCCTAGAGGCCATCAAGGAGGAATAATCCCCTAGTTCTCATACTAAAGGTGGCTTTGAGATTGACTGTGACATATAAGAACCAAACATGATGGAATCTTGTAGAGAAACTGGAAGTGGTGTCCTCAGATGATGGAAGAGGCAGATCAGAGATTGATAGGGAAAGGAGCTGTGGAGAGGGACACTAACACAAATCCTTACTTAGGATTTGAGCACCCTTGGGTTCATGTGTAGGTCTCAGGGATACAGTGCCTTGATCTTGGAGATCAGCTGTCTTCAGGGGAGGCTAGTTTTCCATGAGAAGCACTTTTTGACATTTGGGACCATTAGATGACTTCTGTAGTAAATTACTGTAGACAGTGCTGGATGTGTCCGTAATCAAAGGACATGGGTTCCTCCAGACAAGTCAGATAGGACATCTGCTTATTTCATGGAATATTTAATCTATCACCTCATAGCTTGGGGTAAAAGTCCATGAGTTGAGTGCATATTAGCATCTATGACTTCTTCATGACTTACATGAAGAGTGTTATAGTAGACCTCTGGTATCCACAGGTATGTGGTTCCTAGGAGACCACCATCAAGGAAAAAAATGTTCAGGATGCATAGAGTTCAGTGCTATGCAGTGAATGCTTGATTCATTTTCCCCCTAACACTACCCAACTTCCACATCTCAACTAGTCTAAAATTTTCATTTTATCACTTACATTAAGCACATTTTAACCTTACTTTGGGGGTATATTTACTTCTATGGAGGTGTGTTTTCACAAAATTAAGGGCAGAAAAACAGATCACAACTATTTAAACACAACTGATAACACAGGACTGACAGTTTTTTCATATCTACTGAGCTGCAGAATGTGTACATGGGAATTAAAAATTGTTTTTGAATTTTTTTTGCATTTTTAACCATGCTTAGTCAAAGCCACATGTAACATATGTCCACAAATAAAGCAGGTTTGCTGAATGTGCATCAGCTTCTCATTGGCCCTGGTGTTGGCTAATGAGGTTATCATATAAAGAGATGGAAATATCTGCTATCACTGGCCCTTTGGTAGGGGAAGGGTATAGGCACACAGGACATCCTGCAATTCAAGCAAGTCCCATCTGTAGCAAGAGCTGAGAAGTTGAAAGAATTAAAAGGACTCTAAATTTGCTGTGTCCAAGAGACACTTATAGTGCAAAACTAGAATTTGAGTGTAGAATTCATGTCTACTGACCTGAATGTAAGGGATGAAGTGGACTCAATTGAGCATATCATGGAATGTATATATTTTATACTTAGACAATACTGGTAAATATTATACTTATGTTCTACTCTTTAACTTCAGTTTTTAATATCTAAGAATTTTTAAATTGTGTGGTGGGTGCACACACCTGTAACTCCAGGTACTTGGGAGGAGGAGATAAGAGAATCAGACTTCAAGACAAGCCTGAGCAAAAATTAGCATGACGCTAACTCAAAAACACCAGGTGGGATTATGCATGACTATGATCCCAGCTACCCAGGATGCAGAGGGAAGAGGAGTGTGTTCTTAGGGTCTCACACTAACTTTTTTACTAGCCTATATGAAAAATAAAAGCAAAAGAACTGGGGGGCACAGCTGAAGTGATTGAGTACTTGCCTAGAAAGCATGAGGTCCTGAGTCCTGAACAAAAAAAAGGTTTGATTAATTTCATATTTCATTCCCACGAATTCTTCTCTGGCCTTGAATGCCTCTGAAAGAAGTGCAGATCCTATGAGAAACAATGGTGTTTTTATCTTGGAGTTCCTCTACAAACTCATTTATACACTGATGCTTCTCTTTAATCCAATGCTATTTTGATGTAACTCTATCTTGATGAATTACTGAGGACATAAAGGGTTAACTTCAACCTAAAGGGTTGAACTTTATCTGAGAGGTAAGTTTCTACTTCACAACAGTGACTTACTATCAGTTAAACACCTGATGGAATCCAATGAGCTGGTTCATAAAATTGTTAGACATTGGTTTTGATCAGTATTCTTAGGAATGGCTTATCTGAAATGACAAGAAGCCAGCATTCATGACAGCCCTAAAGCAAAATTACTCAGTATTAACTGAAACAGCTTTCTAAAGAAGCACTAATGTCCGATAAATACTAAGGAGATGTTCAACTACCTTAGCCATGAAATGTAAATCAAAACTACACTGAGTTTCCATCTCACCCCAGTCAGCAGAATGGTAACCCTCAAGAAAACAACAGATGCTGGTATAGATATGGGGGCAAAAGAACCCTCGTACACTGTTAGTGGGAATGTAAGTTAGTGAAGCTACCACGGAAATCAGTATGGAGATTCATCAGAAGACTAAAAATAGAACTACCATATAACCCTGTTATACCACTCCTGGGGCATGTAGCTTAAGGAATGTAAGTCAGCCTATAATACATATCTGCACACCCATGCATTATTTACAGTGACCAAGCTCTGAAATCAGCCTAAGTGCCCAAAAATTGATAGAGAAAATGTGTGTATACACAATGGAGTATTACTCGGCCATACAGTATGAAATTTGCAGGAAAATGGATGAACTAGCGGTCACCATGTTAAGCAAAATAAGTTCAACTGAGACATATCCTCTGTTCTCTCATGTGCAGAATCTAGTCTTTTAAAATGAATTAACAGGAATGTAAATCAATTTGAGGGTGGGTATCAGTGGGAATAGGGAGGGTGAAAGGATGTAAAGAGGGAGTGGGTATGGTTGAAGTACTTTATACCATGTATGAAAATAGAACTAGAAGACCTGTTGAAATTGTTTTAAAAAGGGGACAAGTTGGGTATGTGGGGTAGGGGTAGAGGTGGTGAATAAATATGGTATGTATGGAAGTATCACAATGAAACCCATTTGTACAACAAATATATGCTAATAAAAACCTATAACCTACTCTACTTGATAAAATATCTATTTGATGAAATATTTTTTTCTCTTTGCTGGTCTTTTCAAATATTTTGAAAATGATGTTTATCAGGTCCATACACATCATCTTTGCCATTCTTGTGTCAGGAAAACTGAAAATGAATGACTCCTCTTGGACCCATTCAAGAACCAAGGTCATGTGCAAAGTCAGTAGATAGTCACAGTTGAGATCTACCCTGAGAAGAAGCATCTGGAGCCATAAACTTACAGGAACATTCACGTGGCCATTTTGATAGTCTGTGGGAGCATAAGGATGAGTGTGAGAGTGGGAAACTCCTGGGCTCCCCAGTTCAAGGAGGGGCACACATCTTGTGGTGTTTACTTCCAGGAATTCTAACAAGTTCTCACAGTGAAGAAACAAAGAGCCTCTTGTAGGTCTGACAGAAAGAGGGGGAAGTGACCATTTTGAAATAACCCATAATATAACAAGACCATACAAGAGCTTTGCCTCAACACCACACCCTCTGGTTCTAAGAAATCAGCACAGAAGAGGAATCTAAGTGGCACACAGGTTCTGTTCTCTCCAAGTGGTGCTTGGCCAAGATGCCACAGAAAGAACCAGTCAGCATAAACTGAGACCTATCACAACTGACTTTAGAGGACTAGAGACTTGTCCTTCAAGATTGTTTTTGTATTTTCCCTTTTGGGGTGTTTTTTTTTTTAGTTTTTCTATGGATTTTAAATTGGACCAGTTTAAACATTTACACACAATTTGTTGTATTTTTAATTTATTCTATTTTGTTTAACATCTAATTCTTGATTTGGTATACATTAATAATATGAGGTGAGCCAGGCACCAGTGGCTCACACCTGTAATCCTAGCTACTGAGAAGGCCAAGATCAGTATTGCAGTTCAAGGCCTACCCAGGAAAATAGTTTGCAAACTCCTGTCTTCAAAATAACCAGAGGCATGGCTGAAGCACTAGAGTGCCTGCTTTGCAAGTGCAAAGCCCAAAGTTCAAACCCCAGCCCCCAAAAAAACACAAGGGGATTTAATTGTGATAATTCCGAACAGTGTACATCGAATAAGTTACCCCTTCTAAATTGTTTGGTGGGTTTCATTAATAGTTTGTCTTTTGGGGGGGGGCAGTGCTGGGGTTTGAATTCAGAGCCTCACAATTGCTAGGTAGTCACTCTACCACTTCAGCCACACCTCCAGCCCTTGTTTTGAGATGGGCTCTGACAGTAGGGCACAGGCTGGTCTCTGAGTGCTGGGATCATAGGCATGAGCCACTCCACTCACCTCTTAATATTTCCCTTCTCCTGCTCCTTCCCCCCAACCACCACCCTCACTGTTTATTCTTTCTTCAATTGCATCAGTGCTTTCTCATTTCTTTTCCCCTTTAAAATTTTGTTTTGGAGGTTTTTTGTTTTCCTTCTTTTATTTGAATGTTCTCATCCCCTTCTATTTTCTATTTTTTTCTAGTGTTATGATTTTTTTTCAATTCCTCTCTCTATTAACACACATATTCTAAGTTCATGCAGAATCATCTTTCTCTTCCCCTCATGTAATTGCAATTGTAACTGCTTTCCCATATATTGTGGTTGCTATTAGTTGGTTTTCTTCTGAGTGGTTCTGGAGATGGGCTCAGTGACTTGAGCATGTTGGGGAGGGTGGAGATTAGCTATGGAGCTGCACCCCCAGCTCAGCCAGGAAAACCATCTCAAACCTGCCATGTCCTAGTCCTGCCCAAACCTTGGGTGAAACACTCCTGAGTATATACCAAAGAAATCAAAGTCAGCATACAATAGGCAAGCTCTCACAGTAGGGCACAGGCTAGACTCAGACTTGTGATCTACCTACCTCAACCTATCCCTCCCCCAAGTGCTGGGATTGTAGGCATTAGCCACCACAACCAAATTTTAATAAGGAATTTTTATATCCATATACCATGTTTATTGCAGCACTATTCACAATAGCCAAGTCATGGAATCAGCCTAGGTGCCCAAGAGATAAATGGATAAGGAAAATGTGGAAATACACAATAGAGTATTATTCAGCCATAAAGAACAAAATTATGTCATTTGCAAGAAAATGGATGGAACTGGAGATCATGTTATGTGAAATAAGCCAGACACAGGAAGACAAATGCTTTTTCATATTCAGAGTATGTATTTTATTTAAAGACATGAAAATAGAATGGGGACTGCTTTTGAGGGGATCAGCAGGAAGATGGAGAGGGTGATATGGTTGAATATGATTGATGCATGCATGTATGAAAATATAATAAAATCCATTATTTTGTAGCATTAGAAACCTAGTCAATGAAATACTGTTTAGAACTCCCCTAATTCTGGGAAAGATGTGAGCATCACATGGAGTCCTGTATGATCTCTTTTTGGGAATAGAAATCACCAGAAATGTCTTCATCACTGCATATTAAAGTCAAACTGTCAAAAGTACTAGAAAAGGCTGGACATGGTGAAAGGCTTGTAATCCCAGCTACTCAAGAGGTGGATATTGGTAGGATCATGGTTCAAGGCCAGCCTGGGCAAAAAGTGAGACCCCATCTCAACAAACAAACTGGATGTGATGGCATACATTAGCTAGTAATTTGAGAGGCACAGGTAGGAGGATCATGGTCCAAAGCTGGTCCCTGGCAAGAACTCGAGACTCTATCTGAAAAATAACTAAAGCAAAGAAGGGGTAGAGACATGGCTCAAGTGGTAGAGCACCTGCCTAGAAAGTACAAAAACCTGAAATGAAACCCCACTGCTGAAAAAGAAAGTACAAAACAAAGAATTATAATAACAAAGAGAAAAGCACCAAGTCGCATTTCTCAGTGGAAACCACACAGGCCCAGAGGAATGGAATGACATATTCTAAGTCCTAGAAGACAACTGCCAGGCAGGAGTATTATACCTAGCAAGGATATCCTTCAAAAATGAAGGAGAAATAAAAAGCCTGAGACAAACAAAACCAGACAGAATTTATCACCACCAGACCAACCTCACAAAAGATACTATTTACAAAGTCCTATATCTAGAAGTGAAAGAACGATAACTACCATCATGAAGTAAAAAAAAAAAAATCACATTGCTAGAGCAGATATATAAAATAGCAATAGGAAATACTTTCAATACAGTAAAAAACCAATATGTAAAGAAAGAATATTTCAAAACAACTTTAAGAAAGTGACAGGCATAAGACTTTTACATATCAATGACCTCAAATGTAAATGGATTCAATTCTCCATGTAAAAGATGGATTGGCTGGAAGCTTTTTTGAAATCCAACATGTTGCCTACAAGAAACTCACTTCATCTGCAAAGACTGAAAGTGCAAGAGTGGAAAATTATATCCATGCAAATGGAAACTTATAGAAAACAAGCATAGCTGTACTTATCTGGCAAGATACATTTTAAGACAAAACAAGACAAAGAAGATCAATATATAATGATCAAGGGATTGTCATACAAGATGTAATCATTGTAAATGTATGTTCCTGTAATGTCAGAGCACACAATTTTGAAAAAAGAAAAAAATATTACTCTAAGTTGAGAGATAGATGCTGCTGTCAATTTGAGACAGTAGCTGTGCTCAACTGACCCAAAAAGGTTACCTACAAACCTGGAACTGCTTCATCTCACTCTAGCAGCTTCCCTAATGCAGAGCTTCCACTCCAAGTTTATACCCTGGCAATCTAGGGCCTTGAGGAGATATGTGAGTAGATGCAACAGGAGAACTGCAGACAAAATACCTGAGGACCAGAGATTGGAGGGGAGTATCCAGTGTACTTATAGCACAAATAACATCCAACCTTCACAAAAAGGAATAAATTGTACATTTAAGTATCTCCTTTTTCATTTTTTAAGATTTCTCTTCTCCTAACTTACCTATCTCTTGTTTACAAATGATTCAACCAGTGGTTTATTGGACCTCCTCCTTATATTACTCTCAACCTTTCTATCCTTCTGCAATTTTTGACAATTGAATCTTTCTCAATGATTGAACTATATTCCTACACATTAGTGTTTTGTTTACCTCTAGCCCTCACATTTCATATCCAATCTCCCCATCTTCCTTTATCTCCTCTTGCACCCTTCTTTTTTTACTACTTGAGTTTTAACTACTATGCAAACCAGTTTTACTTTTCTAACCCCCTACTGTACTACACAAGAACACTAATTCTCTTAATATATAATATCATCAGATATATAGGTAGAGATGCCAGCTCCTACCAGCTTGAAAGAAGCAGACCACCAGGTGAGCTAAGCGGCACACAGTACTCCCACAAACAACCCTGGGCCAGATCAGCATAGCCCCCTGGACAGACTGACCCCCACCCAGTGAAAAAAAGAGAAAAAAACTGAATAATAAACAACAACAACAGAAAGACATGTAGCAAAGAGGGCAGGGTGCCCTGAGCACTGAAGAGGGGGTTAGGGGCAATCCCTCATGGAACTGTAAATAAACTCGCTGGCCAGAGAATGCAGGAGTGGTGCCACCTCCCCCAGTGTGCTTGCAGAAGGGAAGGCTTGTAACAGTGGCCATCACACCCAAGAGAACTCTAAATAAACAAAGCCTGTGGGGCTCGGTGAATGTTAAACTCATTCCTGAGATCTGCAATCAATAAAGCCTCCAGCAACAGCTGGCTGACAGCAACAGGCAGGTGAGCCACAGCCTCAGATAGACATTCACAGAACTGTCTCCAGACCCTTTTTTCCTTTTCATTTCCTTTGATGAGACAACGACTGAACTACAACCTCATGCTGAAAGACTTACTGAAACTGTACTGCATTTAAACTTGGGATATTTTGTTGTGTTTTGGGGTTTTTTGTTTGTTTTCTTTTTTGGTTTTTTTTTCCCCTTTGATGAGATGACAGAACTACTTCTGAGACACCATCTCCAGGATTGGAGGCTGAGGGACTAACAAAAAAATTATTAAGACTGAAACTTTATTGCATTTGAACTTGGGGATTTTATTTATTTATTTATTTTAATCCTCTCCCTGTCTCTCTAATGCCCGTTTAGCTTACTGGTTTTTGTTGTTGTAGTTGTTTGGTTTTTTTAACTTGTTTTTCCCTTTTTCTTTACCTTCTTTGCTTTCCCCTCTCCTCTCACCCTTCTATTCTAGCTATCGCTATTGTTATTATTACAAGCTAGAAAATACTTAATTGCACACAGTACAGGAACAGTAACAATAGCAAGGGCAATGATGGGAAGACAGAAAAAAAGAGAGAAAACAGCTTCCCCCCGCCCCAGCAATACATTAGTACAGGAACCAGAGGGAAATGAAGAAAACAGATACTCAGATCCAGACTGCAACAAAACGAAGATAAACTATGCCAAAGAACCCAGTGAAGCCCACAAGAACAATCTGGAAGAAGAAATCCTCCAAGTAATCAATGAGAATTTTATAGAGATGATACCGGATATGGTCAACCAAAATGTACAGGAGACACTAAAGAAACTCCAAGACAACAAAAATAGAGATTTTGAGAAAGCACAAGCAGAAATAAAAGAAACCATAGAAGCACTGTATAAACACCAAAGTGAAACAAAGAACACAATTAGTAAAGAGATAAATGAACTCAGGACGAAAATACACAACATTAAAGAGGAAACGACTCAGGATATGGAAAACCTCAGAAAAAAGAATGAACAGAATTGCAAAACAAAATGGAGGCAAATCCAGCAGAATAGAACAAACAGAAGACAGAATCTCAGAACTCAAAGATGCAATGGTAATTAACTAATAGTTCTTTGGTTTTTCCTTTAAACAACTCAAGACTTGTGAAAAGAAAATGCAGGAACTCACCAACTCCAGCAAAATACAAAACATGAGAATCATGGTCATTGAAGAAGAAGAGGTGCAAGCAAAGGGAATGCATAATATATTCAACAAAATAACAGAAAATTTCCCAAATCTACAGAAATCTATTCCCATACAGATGCAAGAGGCCTCCAGAACACCAAACAGACCAGACCAAAGTAGATCTACCACATGGCATATTATCATTAAAACAACAAATACAGAGACCCAAGAAAGAATACTGAAGGCTGTAAGAGAGAAAAAACAAATAATATACAAAGGTAAACCCATCAAAATCACAGCAGACTTCTCAACAGAAACATTAAAAGCAAGAAGAGCTTGGGGAGAGATCTTCCAGGCACTGAATGAAAATAACTTCAACCCCAGGATACTCTACCCAGCAAAAATATCATTCAAAATAGATGGAGCAATACAAGTCTTCCATGATAAGCAGAAACTAAAACAATATGTGACCACAAAGCCACCACTACAAAAGATTCTCCAAGGGATTCTGTACACAGAAAGTGAAACCCAACATAACCATGAAAGGGCAGGCAGCACCAAATTACAGGAAAAGAAAAAGCAAGAAAGTAGAGCATAACATTGATTTAGGTACACACAATCAAACCTTCACACAACTAAGATAACTAAATGACGGGAATCACCACATAGCTATCAGTACTAACACTTAATGTTAATGAACTAAATTTCCCCATTAAAAGGCACCATCTGATGAACTGGATTAAAAAGGAAGACCCAACAATTTGTTGCTTACAGGAGACCCATCTCACCAATAGAAATAAGCATAGGCTTAGGATGCAAGGCTGGAAGAAGATTTACCAAGCCAATGGCCCCCCAAAACAGTCAGGAGTAGCAATACGTATCTCTGACAAAGTAGACTTCAAACCTACATTGATCAAACAAGATAAGGAAGGACATTCCATACTAATAAAATGGGAAATAGATCAAAAGGAAATAATAATTATCAACCTATATGCACCCAATGTCAATGCACACAATTTCATCAAACATATTCTGAAGGACCTAAAAGCATATATTAACTCCAACACAATGGTCGTGGGAGACTTTAACACACCACTATCATTAATAGATAGGTCATCCAAACAAAATAATCAGTAAAGAAATCCTAGATCTAAAATATACCATAGATCAAATGGACCTAGTTGATGTCTACAGAACATTTCATCCAACTTCTACACAATATACATTCTTCTCAGAAGCCCATGGAACCTTCACCAAAATAGATCATATCCTAGGACACAAAGCTAGCCTCAGCAAATATAAGAAAATAGAAATTATACCATGCATTCTACCTAATCACAATGCAAAAACTAGAACTCAACAACAAAAGTAAAGACAAAAAACATGCAAACAGCTGGAAACTGAATAACTCATTGCTTAATGAACAATGGGTCATTGATGAAATAAAAAAGGAAATTAAAAGGTACCTGGAAGTCAATAAAAATGAAAACACAACCTACCGGTTGTATTTGGGACACAAAAAGGCAGTCCTAACAGGAAAGTTTATAGCCATGAGTGCATATATTAAAAAGACTGAGAGATCCCAAATCAATGACTTAATGATACATCTCAAACTCCTAGAAAAACAACAAGCAAATCCCAAAACAAGTAGAAGGAGAGAAATAATAAAAATAAGAGCAGAAATCAATGAAACAGAAACCAAAAAAACCATACAAAGAATTAATGAAACAAAAAGTTGGTTCTTTGAAAAATAAACAAGATCGATAGACCCCTGGCAAACCTGACTAAAATGAGAGAAAAAAAACCCAAATTCATAGAATCAGGAATGCAAAAGGGGAGATAACAACAAACACCATGGAAGTCCAGGAAATCATCAGAGACAACTTCGTGAACATATATTCCAATAAATTTGAAAATCTTTAAGAAAGTGACAGATTTCTAGATACTTATCATCCAAAACTGAACCAAGAGGATATTAATCACCTGAGTAGATCTATAACACAAAATGAAATTGAAGCAGCAATCAAGAGTCTCCCTAAAAAGAAAAGTCCAGGACCTGATGGATCTCTGCTGAATTCTATCAGACTTTTACAGAAGACAAAAAACACTTGATCATCTCAATAGATGCAGAAAAAGTCTTTGATAGGATCCAACACCATTTCATGATAAAAGCTCTAAGAGAACTAGGAATAGAAGGAAAGTACCTCAACATTATAAAAGCTATATATGACAAACCTACAGCCAGCATTATGCTTAACAGAGAAAAACTCCTCCTAAAATCAGGAACTAGACAAGGATGCCCACTATCTCCACTCCTATTCAACATAGTACTGGAATTCCTAGCCAGAGCAATTAAGCAAGAAAAAGGAATAAAAGGAATACACATAGGTAAAGAAACTGTCAAAATATCCCTATTTGCAGATGATATGATCCTATACCTTAAAGACCCAAAAAACTCTGCTCAAAAGCTCCTAGATACCATCAACAGCTTAGAAAGGTAGCAGGATATAAAATAAACATAGAAAAATCATTAGCATTTCCATACACTAATAATGAGCAAACTGAGAAAGAATATATGAAGACAATTACATTTACAATAGCCTCAAAAAAATCAAATACCTAGGTATAAACTTAACAAGGAAAACTATAAACTTCTGAAGAAAGAGATTAAGACTATAGAAAGTGGAGAGATCTCCCATGCTCATGGATTGGTAGAATCAACATAGTAAAAATGTCTATACTCCCCCAGAAGTAATCTACATGTTTAATGCAATTCCCATCAAAATCCCAATGACATTCACCAAAGAAATTGAAAAATCTACCATTAAATTTATATGGAAACACAAGAGGCCACGAACAGTCAAGGCAATACTCAGTCAAAAGAACAATGCTGCAGGTATCACAATACCTGACTTCAAACTATATTACAAAGCAATAGCAATAAAATCAGCATGGTACTGGCACAAAAACAGACATGAAGACCAGTGGAACAGAATAGAGGACCCAGATATGAAGCCACACAACAATAACCAACTTATCTTTGACAAAGGCACTGAAAATATATGATGGAGAAAAGACAGCCTCTTCAACAAAAACTGCTGGGAAAACTGGTTAGCAGTCTGCAAAATACTGAAACTAGATCCATGTATATCACCCTATACCAAGATTAACTCAAAATGGATCAAGGATCTTAATATCAGACCCCAAACTCTAAAGTTGGTACTGGAAAGAGTAGGAAATACTCTGGAATTAATAGCTATAGGCAAGAACTTTCTCAATGGAACCCCAGCAGCTCAGCAACTAAGAGATAGCATAGATAAATGGGACTTCATAAAACTAAAAAGCTTCTGCTCAACAAAAGAAATGGTCTCTAAACTGAAGAGAACACCCACAGAGTGGGAGAAAATATTTGCCAGCTACACATCAGACAAAGGACTGATAACCAGAATATATAGGGAACTTAAACTAAATTCTCCCAAAATTAGTGAACCAATAAAGAGATGGGCAAGTGAACTAAACAGAACTTTCTCAAAAGAAGAAATTCAAATGGCCAAAAAAACACATGAAAAAATGCTCACCATCTCTAGCAATAAAGGAATTGCAAATAAAACCACACTAAGATTCCACCTCACCCCTGTTAGAATAACCATCATTAGCAACACCACTAACAACAGGTGTTGGTGAGCATGTGGTGAAAAAGGAACCCTCTTACACTGCTGGTGGAAATGTAAACTAGTACAACCACTCTTGAAAAAAATTTGGAGGCTACTTAAAAATCTAAACATAGATCTACTATATGATCCAGCAATACCACTCTTGGGGATACACCCAAAAGAATGTGACTCAGGTTACTCCAGAGGCACCTGCCCACACATGATTATTGCAGCACTATTCACAATAGTCAAGTTATGGAAACAGCCAAGATGCCCCACTACTGACAAATGGATTAAGAAAATGTGGTATTTATACACAATGAAATTTTATGCAGCCATGAAGAAGAATGAAATGTTATCATTCACAGGTAAATTGATGGAACTGGAGAACATTATTCTGAGTGAGGTTAGCCTGGCCCAAAAGACCAAAAATCATATGTTCTCCCTCATATGTGGACATTAGCTCAAGGCCAAACATAACAAGGAGATTGGACTTTGATCACATGATAAAGCGAGAGCACACAAGGGAGGTATGAGGATAGGCAAGACACCCAAAAAACTAGATAGCATTTGTTGCCCTTAACACAGAGAAACTAATGCAGTACTTTAAAGCGACAGAGGCCAGTAGGAGAAGGGGACCAGGAACTAGAGAAAAGGTTAGTTTGAGAAGAATTAATTTAGAAGGTATCACACGTGTACAGGAAAACAATGTGAATCAACTCCCTGTATAGCTATCCTTATCTCAACTAGCAAGAATCCTTGGTCCCTTCTATTATTGCTTATACTCTCTCTTCAACAAAATTAGAGGTAAGGGCAAAATAGTTTCTGCTTAGAAGCGAGTGGCTAAGGGGGGAGAGGAAGGGGGTGGGGTGGCTAAGGGAGGGGGTGGTAGAAAGGGGGAGAAATGACCCAAACATTGTATGTACATACAAATTAAATTAAATTAAAAAGATATGTAGGTAGTACCACCAGAAGTATTCTACTTCATGTAAATATCTGGTTTGGTATTGAATCAGTGAAGTGGTTATTGCTAAATTATAGCCCCAGGTTAGTGGTAAGGAACAGCACAACAACCAAGCCACTAATCAGACCTGCAAGAACATAGGAAATAATTCAAGGGCAAGAAGGTCCCAAAAGGCATAGAGTAAGGTTTTTCAATCAGTGAAAGACTTTAGGTAATTAAAATCCCCCAAACAATTGATAAATCTCAATTGATACACAAATCTCAAAATAGAGACATAAGATATATGAAAAACCAGGAAGTATAACTCCTTGAAGGGTCAACAATCACACAAAGGATCTGATGGATAGTGAAAGGTAATGAACTCTCAATTTCTGAGCTCAAAAGAATGATATTAATGAGATGAAAGAACATGTGCAAAAACATGTCAATGAAATAGAATAGAAATAAAATGAATTCAGTGAGAATTCAGAGAAACTAAATGAATGAAAGAGGATACAAACGGTGAAATAAATCCAATGAGATACAAATCAAGAGCTAGATGAAATAAGACAGTACAAAACATGAAAGAAGAATTCAATTAAGATGTAGAAAACCAGGAAAAAATTGAAGCTCTGGAAATTAAACTCTTTAAATCGAATAAGAAATTCAGTTGATAGATTCTCCAACAGACCTGACCAAGTGGAAGATAGAATTTCAGGGCTTGAAGGCAAATAGAAATAGTATAATAAAGAGATACAAATGAATATGCAAAAAAACTCTGACTCCATTAGAAGACCAACCCTACAAATCATGGGCAGTGAAACGGCAGCACATGCTTAAGTCATAGTAAACATTCAACAAAATGCCAAAAACTTCCCAAATCTTCAGAAAGATGCCAGTATAGATACAAGAGTCCCTTAAAACACCAAAAGCCAACCAAAATCGAACGTCTCCATGGCATATTATAGTTGAACCAGTAAGTACAGGGAATAAATAAAGATATTGAAAACTACGGGAGAAATGTTAAGTCACCTATAAAGGTAAACCCATCAGTTTTCTCAAGAAAAACCTTTTTTAAAGGGCATAGAATGAGGTATTTCAAGCAGTGAAAGAAAATTTCAAACCTAGATTACTCTACCCAGCAAAGCTTTTCATAACTGGAGAAATAAAAACCTTCCATAGCAAACAAACTAAAATTTATGATCACTAAACCAACATTCCAGAAGATATTCAAAGAACTCCTATATACCAAAGATAAACATAGCCATGAGAGTATGGGAAATAACAGATCTCACCAAATGAGTAAATAAGCAAATGGAGAGTAGGAAAGAACCAAACACTACATAAATATTTTAATTTTTTTTAAAAGCAATGAAATGGCAGAATTACCACATAGTTCACAATATTGACAATGAATGTTAATGGTCTCAATTCCCCTATTGAAAGAGATTGGCAAGATGGATTAAAAAGTAATACTTGACAATTTGTTCCCCACAAGAAGTGTATCTCACTAACATGAACATTGGCTTAGAGTGAAAGAATGGCAGAATATTTTCCAAGCAAATGTAAGTGGTAGCTATACTTAAAGTAGACTTCAAACCTAAGTTAGAAGACACAAAGGTCACTCCATACTAATAAAAGGAAAAATGTATCAAGAGGAAATAACAATTGTTAAGTTGTATGCATCTAACGTTGGCACACCCAGCTTCATTGAACACTACTGGACTTAAAAGATGTATTTCTAACATCATGATAGCATGAGACTTCAATGCCAACTGTCACCAAGAGATAGGTCATTCCAGACCAAAAAAAGTAAGAAACTTCAGAATTAATGATACCATAGACCAAATGGACTTAACAGACATCTATAGAATATTTGATCTAACAGATCTTCTAAGTAGCCCATAGAACTTTCTCCAAAACAGATATTTTAGAACACAAAGTATTAAGAAAATTTAAATAATTCCTTGCATTCTCTCTGAATACAACAGAATGATACTAGAACTCAAAACTAACTACAGAAAATGTTTCAAGTATGTGTCAAATACATGGAGACTAAACATGTTGCTGTACAACCAGAGGGTCAAAGAATTAAGGGAAGAAATAAAAGAGCTCCTGTAATTTAATGAAAATGAAAACAAAACCTACTAGAACCTATGGGATACAACCAAAGCAGTGCTAAGAGGAAAGTTTATAGCTATGGGTGCCTACATTAAAAGCACATAGATCTCAAATGACCTAATGCTGCATCTCAAAATTCTAGATAAAAGATCAAGCCAGTAAATGAGACCAGCCCTTTTGTATGTCTTCATTTGTGAATAACTTTCTAAAATCAGTTCCTTGGGCAACTGTAATTGTATGGTAATGATCCACCATAGTTTTAAACCAAACTTGTCAAAATACAAGTTTTCTATCAAGGTATTTCAGATTAATGTGGTTAAAAGGTGGGTGCATATAGCTAGCTATAAACTATAGTGATGTCCACTTATACATTTCACTTTATGGCCTTTTTCTTTATGAATACAGTCCTCCTACTCATAATCAACAGACCTGTGTACCTGTGATTAGTATACCCAAGTACTTCTCTTGCAAAAAAATGTCATTGTTGCCTATTTTATTATCCAAAATAAATATAGCAGAACACTTCATAGGTTATGTTTCTCAAAGTCTCTTAAAATGTAGTTTTATAAACTTTTCAAATTTTTGAAATTACTTTTTCCAGAATTTTATGTTTATGATTCTAATCTTTCAGAATTTTAAATAGGGATACTGACCTTCATGCTTTGAACATTCTGGATTATGGTATTTCTATATTTCAGGATTATGGTTCATCTAGACAAGCAATAGATAGGAAGTTTGGATGGATGATATAGTTGTACCAGTACCATGTGTAGATATTCAAATATCACTCTCAAGTCTGATGTATAAGAGAATCAAAGATCCTTCAATACTTCAGATATCCATGAAAAATAAATCCATACTTTATGACATGCTCAATACTCATTTAATGTATTTGTTGTACTAAATATTGCAGTCATGTAGGACACAGTGAAGGAGTAGTTCTGAAGTCACAGCTACTATGCCATAAGATTTTGGGAAAGGGTGTGACAGGGGAGAAATGTCCATAGTGACAAAGGAAAAGCCTTGGTGAAAGTATTACTTCTAAGTGTTCACTGAGGAACACCCTTCATCCTCAGCTCTTCTTCAAACCAAGGATGATGAGTGATTGTCAGGTGGGGGATTTTCTCCTCCAGAGCTTGGAGCAGCATTTGAGTTTCCTCGCCAAATGAAGATTTGTCCAGACTGGAAAATAGAAATAATGTTTTCTGTACACAGAATCATTTATCTCTCTACATCCTATGCCTGCCTGTCCTCTTCATGCTTGCCTAGAAATGACTGGGAGAACTGTCTTCAGTGACAAGCATGCTACAGGGAAAGCATGGATCTTTCCTGCAGCGTAGGAACTCTCTTTATATGATAGTCAAATCCATATAAAACATGTGTCAAGAGATTAACACTTGAGTCAAAAAACTTGAAGTAAATGACAATTTCTAATCATTGAATATTTAAGTGTCCAGGTACATTAGTTATTCCTGATACATTAGGGTTTTTTAACTTAATGCAAAATTGATTTTTTTCTCAAATGTATAAATACACTGCTATAATAAATTGGTGTATCCATCAGCATCTTGAACAGTTATTGGTAATGAGTGTTCCATTTGTGCCATGCTTAATTATTATGAGATGTTTTAAAGCAAATGCTATATACAATTTCACCCATAGGTACTTCAGATCTGGTCTATTTCTCTTTCCTTCACATTATTGTCACCTGAGCCCACTTCAATAGTGCTGGTTTTTATAGATACCAAACATTATCAAATGCTTTTATAAATTCTTAACCAGTCAGAATTCTATATGGATAGTTATATTTTCTTTCTTGGAATATTTTTCTCCAAGGATTTTGGGACAACACTTCCTTCTGATATTCCTACTCTCTGGCCAGCTGATAGGTTAGATCATTCATTGATCTCTGACTTCTAAATGCCTAAAAGCCTCAAGGTATAGAAATGCCAAAGAATTCCCAAATAAGTGGTGAAATGGAAACAAATATTTCTTAAAGAACATGACCAGTTTTACCAATATTCCCCTCCCTTCCAGACTCTGAGCATCTGTCTTGCCTCATGTACATAATCAGGTATCTTATCACCCCCAACAACATAAGGAAGCTGTAGGGTGTTTGCAGACTCCAAACACTCAGTCACATAGACACAAGAGAAGGGAGTTTTATACCCTTGGATTTTCAGAAGTAGGGAAGATAGTTCAATGTCCTTTCAGTTGTACATATATGTGAACACTGGATATCTGGTAAGAAATTGTATGAATGTCAGCTGATGTATAAAAGATGCGATGATTTGGATGGGAGAATGGTGGTTGAGTAAGAGGGAGACATGCACATTTGATAGCTCATCTTGATGCCTTACCTGTCCCTTTAGAATTGGTGTGTTTCTCCTCTGAATCCATTTCTCTTACTCTGCACAGCTCCTCATGTCTTCTAAGACTGTAGAGCCTGGCCTCACCTCATGGCCTTGTACTTACTGAATCCCTCACCTGGGTTTTCTTCCCTACATCTTCAAGTGATTCCATTCAACCCCACTCAGAACTATCTTACCCATGTTGGGAGCATTTCTGCTCAAGTATCTTGGTTAAGAGCCAGAGTGCCATCTCCCTTCAAGGTCTAAGCTATACAACCTCTAGCCATGAGCCCTTAAGGAAAAGACTCACTCTACTTAGAACATTGGTGCTCCCATCTGTAAGGGAAACTTGAGTGCCCTCACAGCTACTGTGAGGATAAAGAGGATTAGTGTGGTTGAGGAGCTTCGATCTGCCAGGCTCTTTTGAATGTGGCTGCCCATTTCAACCCGACTCTTCTGCATCTTCAATTGTCCCGTCTACCTGCACCCAGCACTTTTCAACCTCTCCCTCTTTATCCCTCACATGTTACTCTCACAGACCCAGGGTATAATCTAGAGATGAAGCTGATACATGAACCAGTTTTCTCACAGCCACATCCTCAGCACAGCATCCTACCAGGCATTCAAACATCATCCTACACATGTCAAATGGATTCTCTAAATGCACCGCAATGTTCAGAACTATGTTCAGTGCTGCTCTTCAGTGAGTATTTGATTCAAGACTCTGCCCAAATCTTTCAGAGCCCCTTTCTGACTGGGCTAGACTGCACATTTATGGGCAATATACAGAGGGGGTTGTGTTAGAGCAGTGGTCCTTAGCCTGGCAGTTGGATCTAAAGGATATCTGTCAATGCTCATAGATGTTTTTGGTGATCCCAGGTGGAAGGTGATGGTGTGGGCATCTGACAGGTGGGGAGAGGACAAGGAAGACCCTCAGCACCTACAGTGCAAGGCAGCTCCCACAGCAGAGAGCTCTCCACCCAGTGTCCATCGGGCCACGGCAGAGCAAACAGACAGCTGATGAACTTCACTTTGGAGTCACTCACCACCATGGTATGCAGCATCCACTCACCCAAGTGTCTCCAGGGCACAGTCATGGTGACTCAAAGCCTCACACAGCACCAGTACTCCATCATGGTCCAAGGTAATCCAGTCAAGGTTCAGTCCCCTCAGTGTTTTGCAGAAAGTGAGAGCCGAGGCAAGACCTTCACAACATTCACTGGTGAGCTGACACATGTTCAGCCTGTAACAGGAAGCACACCAGAGACAGGAACACAGACCACTGTTCCATGCCTGTTCCCTACCTCCGAGTAGGAGACATTAAGATCTGAACCCCTGGTTCTCAACCAGGGTGACTGTGCCCCCTGGGGGACATATGCCAAGAACCAGGGACATTTGCCCCAGCTGAAGATGGTATAGGCAACTTGTGGATAGTGGCCAGGGGTGCAGAACATTCTCAGGATCGTGTACTGTACAAAGACTAACAATGCCTGTGTGTTCGTAGTACCACATTTGTGCAAATGCTGTATTTATGAGACAGTATTATAAGACTATGCTAGGCAGACTGCTTTAAAACCTATTGGTCCTCTGGTTTTCACTCTTTAAATAGGGAGCCCTTCCCACCATGATCATCAGTAAATACTCACCCCAGCCTCTGTAATTTACACTTAGGGTGCCTCAAAGCTTCACATAAGTGTTTGACACCAGCATCCTGTATGTTATTGTTCCCAAGTTTTAGGGTATGTAGTTTTTCATTGCAAATGAGAGCAGCAGAGATGTTCTTACAGCCATCAGATGTGAGATAACAACCTGTCAACCTGGGGAGAAATACACGTTAGCTCATCAGTTGTTCACATGAATACCTAAGCATTTTTGCGATACTGCTAATGATATTCCAGTTGTCTACTGTTCTCTTCTCTGTCTCCCTGAAGAGGGTTCTTTTCCTCTGGAGCCTCTGATCTTGTTCTCCCTGGTTAAAATGCTCAGCAGAGCCACCTCATCTCTGCCTTCAAAGCTGCATATGTCACTTTTTTTGGTGAGACCTATGAATATTTTAAATAGCATGTCCTCAGTGCCTCGCTGGGCCACAAGATCATAATTCCCCATGGTACGTTCATCCATGTAAGACAGACACAGACACATGAAGTAGCAGACAGAAGATGGAGAACGGTGGCATAGATAAGTGGTGGACAGAAACATGTTAAAGAGTTGATAGCCATTAGGTAAATGTTAGATGAATGATGGATAGTATGTGGTGAAAGAGGTGATCAATAATTGACAGATGTGTGACATTTGGACAGATGAGAGTGAGAGGAAGATGTAACAGGTATATGATAGGTAGTTAATATGTTGATAGATAAGGTAGTTGTATTTCCTGCATATCTATAATCTGTATTTTCTGTGCCTACAGAAAATAGGTAGATGGATACAAGATAGATAGATACATAAACACACACAACTGCATAGTTATATGGTTGTTAAAGGTGTTATAATAAAATAAAAATTAAAAATAAAAATTTTTTTTAAAAGGTGTTATACATCTCATACATATGTATATATGCATATGTGTTGACGGTTTTCCAGCAGGCATGATTTTTCCCTCTAGGGAATATTTGTAGTCTGTAGAGACATTTTAGTTTGCCACAAAGGAGGAGAAGGTGCTATAAGAACTTAGTGGATAGAAACCAGAGTTGAACTGGCAGAGTGTTTCATGTGGTAGAGAGCCTACCTAGCAAGCATGAGGCCCAGAGTTCAAACCCCAGTATCATAAAAAAAAAAAAAAGATGATAGATGGTGAATATTACAGGGAGAATATGCATATGGTGATAGGAAGAGGATAAATGAGTATGATAAATAGGTAAATGATAGGTTCTAGATGGATAGATTACAGATGGTAATTAAGGGTACAAAGCATAGTACAGGCTCCATGAGGGATAACTATCCATATCAAAATATTGTAATACCAAGATTGAGAAACCATGACATCTGTTTGTATACACACACACACACCTCACATGCACTTACATGCACATCACTTCTTTCTAAGGCTAACTTCACATACACCTGTGGAAAGAGGAGTCACCTGGGCAAGTTCCCACAGCCAGTCATGGGCACCCTGGACTTTCCGATGCCTACATCAACTCCAGACCTGCACATGCAACCCCCATCTTGACATCTACTGCCAAAACCTATTCCCACTTCAGTGAGCCACTAAGCATCCCAGAAGAGTCTCATAGGGTAAACATTTAGCCTCATTTTCAGTACATACTATTCTCTTTGGGCTGCTATTTTTAAAAATACCATAGACCAGGTAGCTTATAAGCAATAGAAATGTATGTTTCATAGTTCTGAGGGCTTGAAGTCCAAGATCAAGGTGTTAGCAGAATGACACAGTGAATGGTGTCCAATTCCTGGTTCACAGAAGGCACTTTCTCACTGTGTCCTCAGATAGTGGGAAGGAATGGGGCAGTGGATGGTGCCTCTTTTGTAAGGACATAAATCCCATTCATGGGGGCTCTGACCTCACGATAATCACCCCAAAGGCCTCACATATGTTTCGGGGGGAGAATACAGACATCCAGATCATTCTACCTCCCTTCCTTCTGAATGCCAGTGCCCAAAACGGAAGCCCTAGCAGTGGAGGGAACCATGCCACTCCTACCACAACTCCTGCAGGCTGCAGCCTGGATTCTTCAGTGCTTCACACAGAACTGCCACTCCATTGTTTTCTAGGACATTTGATCCCAGATCAAGGACAGACAGAGATCTGTTGCACAAAAGGGCCTGGGAGAAGTAGTCACAGGCAGTGCAGGAGAGACCACAGTATGACAACCTGCAAACAAACACATGTAAGTTTAGGTGATAACCATCTCATGATGCCTCACACAAAGTCTTTCAACTTGTTCCTTGACCTCTGCCATCACTGGAGAAAGTGAAGATTAAAGTTCATACCAGAGATACTAGACAAAATGGAAATCAGTCAGTGGAACCAAAATGGTTTCTATGATTTGTTTGTACTCAAATCACCACTGGCTGAGCTTAGACAAACAACCCATTCACAGCAGAGAGCACTTCTGGTTAAAGGAATCTATGGATGAACAGCTTTGCTTACTTTTTATTTTATCTGTTTCAGGTTCTGCTAACAAATTTTAGGTGCTCTTCAGAGAAAAGGTGAAACTAAGATGAATATGTTAATTTACTTGAATATAGTGAACATTTCACCATGTACATGCCTATAAAGTAATTCTTATTCTAAAAATATTAAACATACTATATTATGTACTTGAAATTTGCTAGTAATCTTGTTTATACTACATTAAAAAGTAACTCTGAAGTGATCGATGTTAATTGACCTGATTGTGCTTACTTTCCCATTGAACCTGTATATCAAAGCAGTGTAAATGCCTTAAATACATATTATCAGACAACTAATTCCCCTGAATAGAAAATAAAAGTGATGGGAATTTCAAGAGAAGAAAACATTTAAAAGCCATACGTGGTGATGAGGTCTCATACTCAGAGTGGGAAGTCCTAAAAGTAACGAAACTAGAAGTCATAATCTGGTAGCTAAGGAGTGACTATGACTCCTGATATATTCTGTTTAGTAAACATCAAGTTTAACTTTTTCAAACCTTAACCAAAGGATTTCTCAATGAGTTCTATACTTTGAGCTACCAAAGAAAGAAAAGCCAGTTGCCTGGAAACCCACCCCAGACGGTCAAATGCAAAACCTAGGGGCCAGGGAATCCCAGCTTCTCCTTGGCTGGGACAGCATTCAGCTCACCCCTGCCCTCTCTCAGCCCCTCCAGGGCATCTGAGAGTCTGACAGGAAGGAAGCACAAGTCCTTGATGAGCAAACAGTACTTTCTTTTGAGAATCCCTTCTGGTATTCTCACTTTTGAGAATAGACTAAAGGCACCTACTTCATACCTTTCAGTTAAATAAGACAGGTTTACAACATAATGGTTCAGTGTTCGTATAACAGGGTCTCAAGTGTCTGCACTAATCTACAACCCTCTCTGAAGAATTCCCACTTCCATTCTTCATACTTTCTCCCATTTTAAATTCTACTCAATCTCCAACTTGCATCAAAAAATTTTGAAATACTGAGATTCACTTTTGTAAAATCTATCACAGACTTTTCCACATATATTTGCCAACTTACTTTGCAAAACATTCAGTGAACTAGTTCTCCCACCCACAGCATGCATTTGGCATGTTGCAGAACTCTGCCCCGTGAAGAATCCTCTGTTGAAAATGGTATCTTGGATTACTAGTGACATCTTTCAACTTTAAGCCTAGTTTTTGTTTTGTTTGCAATACTGGGTTTGAATTGAGGGCCTCTTGCTTGCTAAACAGATGATATACCACCTCAGCCACTCTCCTGGCCCTTTTTTGCCTTAGCTATTTTTTTCTACAGGGTGTTAAGTTTTCCTGGGGAAGGCTTCAGACCACAATCCTACCTATGCCTCCCATGTACTTTGGATCACAGGTATATGCCACAATTCCCAGCTTATTAAGTGAGACAGGATCTTGCTAAGTTTTTTTGCCCATGCTGGCCTCAAACCACTATCTTCCCAATCTCTACCTCCTAAATAGCTATGATTACAGGTATGTACTACCACTACCACACCCAACCCCAAACCTGTTACTTTTACGGGTTAAAGATTCTAGTATTTTATACATGCTTTTTTAAAGAGCTCTTTTGATCAATGTGGCTCACTATGGTTACCTGCCAGTAAGTGCACTTTAATTCGATTTGCTGTAGAACATCAGGCAGTTAGTTAAGTTGTTGAATAGCCAGATGCTTTTGTCTCCCAATGTCATTTCTCTCCTACCTCGTATGTCATATGACCTTTAATCTCAAAGTTCTTTTTTCCCCTAAGAAACTTTAGTATTGACTTGGATTTTTACTACAAGCTCAGCAGTCATAATTGAAAAAAAAAATCACAAATCTCCAAAATACAAAACTTTTTGAGTGCCACAGGATGCCACAATGAATCTGTTCCCAGTAAAGATGCAAGTACACTGAAAATATTGTATAAAGCAACCTTCAGGCCATGTGTGCAAAGTGTATATGGCACATGAAAGAATTTTGTGTTTGGACATGGTGTTCCATCAAGATATTTCATTATAATATACAACTATTCCAAAATCCAAAGAATGAAATATTAGACGCTTTCAGTGTTCCAGTCCTCTTATTTATATGTGTGTCTGAGATCTATGTGTGCATATTTGTCCAGCTTGCACAAGACACCAACAATGTTGTGTCTACACCTCTTTCTCCTCCATGGACTTGGGTGTTTTTGAGCATATCACCTGTTTTAAACACTTCAGCATTCATTTGACTCAAGACCAAGTTTCTTGTGTGACCTCCCTAGGAAAATAGAGAATCTGTCCTTCTGCCACTGTGACCAACCATCATCAGGAGAGGAGGCACCTCCCTACATAGATTAGCAACAATTAAACGGAAGAGATTGGAGGAATAGCAATGACCTAGAATGTATTAAGCCTGCACTGGAAAGGAATCAAGTGAATTTCTTTTTCTTCTGTACATTCTGACCCAGCACCCCAGATACATTCAGGGACAGCAACCTTCTTCATGATAACCAAGACCATAGACTCCACATTAGATGAGAGGGTGTTTTGCCTCTCCTGAACTCAATTTCACAGGGCCTCTGTTTGCATTTGTTCCACTCACTGACAAGACAACTCCTCAGTTGTGATGCAGAAGTGATACAGGTCTAACTTCACTTTCGATCTCCTGCCTCCCCCAGAGAGCATTCAGTGGCCTTTATGATGGTTGGACTCACATGCAGGCTTCTGGGATCTCCCCAAGGGCACTCCCCAAGACCTACTCACATCAGGGTCTCCAAGGCACAGTTTGAGTGTTTCAGGGCTTCACACAGCACCATCGCTCCTTTGTTCTTCACAGGATTTTCTACTAGGGAGAGATACTTCAGCTTCTTGTAGATGATGAGAGAGACAAGATTTTCACAATCTTCACCTGTGATGTCACACTTCCCCAACCTAATGTGAGGCACATTTCATGAGTTGGAAGCAAAGGCTATAGACGGTTGGCACAAGATTGGCCACTGGCCAAATTAAACCCCAATTCCCATCTTGCATCTGCCAATCCACTGTCTACACTGTAGACTGACTGAAAGTACAAACATGGTTATATTAAGTTCCATCTCCAGTGAAGTTAGTCTAAGCCAGTGGTTCTTGGCCTAGGGTGGTTTTTACCCTCCAGGATACATTTGGAAATGTTTTGGGACATTGTTGTTCATCACCACTGAGGATTGAGGTGCTGTTGGCACCAGTAGGTGGAGGCCAGGGATGTCACATCCTACAATACTTAGGACAGCCCTCACCACAATGGGTTATCAGGAATACAATATCATTGTAAACATCACAGTAATAGATAGGGGGAAACTTTCCTACTCTTACACTCAATACAACACTCGGAACATTCAACACAGAAAGAGCAACATTTCACCAAAATGGGGAAAGGGGCGTGGTCACACATACCCAGCACTTCTCCAGCAGACGTCAACCTCAATCCTGCACTACTTACCTGGAGTTAGTCACACCCTGCTGGCTGAGAGCTCAGTTCCTACAGTACCCCTCCAAATGTCAGTCACAACACCCAGTAGTTTGACTTGTGCTTCTGACCAACCGCCTGTAAATCGAGCTTTCCATGACCAAAGAGACCACAGGACTCAGGGAGATGTGCATATTTTCCAGTTTAGTATAATAACATAATAAAGGCTAATTAAGACAGCCAGCTAGAGATACATAGGACCAGGTCTAGAAGGATCCCAAACACAAAGGCTTCAGCTTCACAGAGGTGGACACTCTGCATAGATACATTTGCCCACCTGGGAGCTCTCTGAATTTCCTAATTTTGTGATTTTTATTGTGGTTGAATCAACTCCATTTGCAACATAGGTATGATTCATCAACTCCTCCCTGAGGATAGGACATAGGGCTGAAAGTTCCATGGGAGGTCAATGTGATTGATCTACATTATGTATGTGTATGTATGAAATCACTAAAAACTAAAATCTAAGGGGGATAAGGAAGGAGTAGATTAGAAAAAAGGGGGGCTGGCAGTGTGGTTCAAGTGTTAGAGCATCTGCCTAGCAAGCATGAGGCAGAGTTTGAGGTCCTGAATTCAAATCCTACTACTAGAAAAAAAGGAAAAGAAATAGAGGGTGAATATGATCAAATCACATTATATGCATATATGAAAATATCACAATAAAACCCCTTTGCATAATTTATGCTAATAAGAATATATAATGGCAAGGTAGAAGCATAAAGGTGCACAAACATTTATCCACAAGTGTAGGAAGCTCAGTGAATTTTGAGGGTATTGTAGGGAATGGGGTAGAAAGGTGAAAAAAGACAATTACCAAGTTGTCATCACTGAATTCACTCCTGAATTACACAAGATGGGGAAATCAGATCCATCCTTAAATTATAAGAAGAATCTTGATGGGCAATATTAAATACAGAAGGACATAGAAATGCAGAGGATGGTTTCCTTCTATGAAGATAGAAACTAATACTCGGTAACTCAGTAATCAATTGAACTTTAAAATTCTAAGAACTGTTGATTATGAAACTTCTGGGGAACCTAAAGTGTATCTTCAAAATACCTTTGTCCATTGCATTAGTTTCTTGATTTTTTGAGACAAAGTCTTATGTAATACAGGCAGTTCTGGGACTCACCATCCTCCTATCTGTCTCCTTCTCCCAAGTGCTGGGATTACAGGTGTGTACCACCATACTCAACAAGTTTCCCCGTTTTGATAATGTATTATATAAGAAGATGTTACCTTTGAAGGAAGCTTGGTGATCAGTACATGGAACTTTTGTCAAATTGTGACTAACAAGTTTATGATAGTATTATCATAAAATTAAACAATGACAAAGTATAATGGTTGATGTAGAATATAGGTACTAGTCATAAAGGTATCAAGAAACCCACAAAATAGCCAGCGGTATCTATCAATGTTCTTGATGGAGCTTTTGTGTTAACAGGTGACTGTGTCCAGTACCAGGGCCCCCAACTGGTGCAAGAAAAAGATATACAGCCCACTCTGTATAAGCTAAGCTGACCCCCTCCCACCCACTAGAAGAGAAGGGTCACTAATTTCCCCCTAATGCACTTTATAGGGTAGAACAGCTGCCAAACATTGGTAACTACAAGAGAAAATTGACCCATGTTAACAACCCCTGAGCTTGACCTAACTGTGATCAACTCCCACCCCCAAAACCAAACTGAATTTGGTCAAGACCATAGCTGGTCTGCTCAAAGGAGGCAACATTTCCAACCACAAAATATCCAGTTAACTCCTGCTTTCTTTACCCAATTCTTGTTAACATGTAATATATAAACTCTAAGAAAATGCTGTACCTATGAAACAGGAGGCCAAATACTAAAGAATTTGTAAATTTTCCCTGAGAGAGAAACCAAAAAAAAAAAACTCATAGTGAAGGAGATCAATAGAAACGGACATGCTCAAATAACCTCATGCATTGACCCTCCTATTTCTCCCGTGAGGCATGATGTGTATAATTAACAGGACATACATAAATCCCCAATCATTTGTGATGGTTATTGCAAGGAAGAGAGTGAGCTGGAGAGAGAAGAGCACACACTCCCTTGGTGTTTTTAATGAATTGGTTTTGCTCACTTCCATCTCAATGACTTTTCTGTATTATTTCTGGTGAAAAATAGATTGGCCCTGCCTAGAGGTCACCAGTTAGGATGGGGGAAGCCCAGGTCATTTTCAAAAGGAAGAAAATACTTTGGTCAATCACTTTCCCTCTGACTCAGTGTAGTCATTTGCCAGGTCAGATTTCACCCTTGTGATCACAAATGTGCTTTTTAGCTTTAAGTTCCTATGAACATCCTTAGCAGGAAATGGAGTTCTAGCTCAGGAATGTCAAGTGAGAGGAAAGCCAAGAAGTGTCACAGGAGAGGTGCAGAGCAGTGACCAAAGTGAGTTCAGGGACAGGGAAGGTGGAACCAACTTTCTGAGAGGAATCCATGCTCTATGGAACCCATCCCTACTTTACAAGAGAGAGGGAGGAGGGAAGAGGGAGAAGGGGAGAGGGAGAGAGAGTATAAAAAATGAAAACACAAGAGACAAAAGCAGATGCAATGGCTTCCAGGAAAGAAAATGGGCAAATTCACAGGTCAAACTTCACACTGGAAAAGAGAACACTCAGCACACCCAGCCTACTGACTTACACCAGCTCTTCCACGTTGCACACTGGGTGTTGCAGTGCCTCACACAGGCATTTGATCCCAGAATGGGAGAAACCAGTACCATACAGATTCAGATGTTTCAGTTGAGGATTATGAATAATTCCCCTTGAGAAGTCTGCACCGTCTCCTAAGTTAGGCATAAAGTTAAACCTGAAAAAGATGAGGACGGAGTGAGTCATGCCAGGATGAGCAAACACAAAGCAAGACACCTCTTGCACTAATCTTCCCTCCCGTTGTTAGCTTCCCACAGTTTGGCATTCAGGTTACCCCTACTCATAAGTTATTTCACTAGGATCTTATAAACACCAAGGCTCAAGCTTCTTAGATCTCTTCTGCTTGCTCCCAGTCCCTCCACCTCTACTAACATCAAGGGCATTATAAGGAAATTGAGACTTAGCCCACCTTAAACTCTGATCCCTGTAAGGACAGGGACAATCTATGCTTGCACCTCTTTACATTCCAAAATGTAGCACAGTGCTCAAGTACAGCAGGGATGCTCATCTATATTAGCATTTCAGACCATGGACTCCAAGCAAAGGACCCATTTCTGTTTAAGAACTAAGTTTTTATTAGGGAGACAATATTTGTAGTAGTCATTGACTTTGGCTCCAGAGTCAAAGAAAACTGGATTCAAATTTTGACTTCTCTCCTTGTCTCTCTTACAAGGCAGAGACAATTACCTAACTTTTTCATTGTCCACTTTCTTCATAATAGTAATTGTCACCATGATTAAGAAACAAACATTTTAATGTCTACAATGTGGTCGACTCATTAGCTTTGAGACAGATTAATCATAGGATAGATAGGCCATATAGCTCTTACATATGCATATGTATATATACATACATATGTATACCAGATATTTAGGTATTTGAAAAATACATATAAATACATATATATATATATATATATATATATGTGTATATATAAACTATGACATCAAAAGTCAAATGTGACTGCTGTTATAATGAACACTTTAATTTGCAGTCCTGCATTTATCCAGAGGTTTTCTCCAAAACAGTGAGAGAAGGGGAAAGGAAGCTTCTATTTACTTAGAGGACAGGGAGATGCCAAACTTACGACAAGCTTCGAAGACTACAAACAGGCTGAGCCAGTGCTTTAAAAAGAACCCCCATGCAGCAGTTATTGAGGTTACAGTTGTCCAATTCTAGCACTTGTAAGTTCCGGCTAACGGTGAACACTGAGCAGAAGTCCTGCCAGTATTGTATGTCATTACTGTGGGAAAAGAGAACATGATTTTCTATTGGTTGTATTCAAATCAAGACATTCCCCATAGAAAGACCATTCCTAAACCCTTCAAAACAGGCTTGAACAGAGAGACGTTCAGCCACTGGAGTCACCATGGCATAGTGGTTAAGAAAATGAACTCAGGTGAGAATAACTGGGATCAAATCCCAGTGGAGTCACTTATGAGCTATGTGACCCGAGACAAGATACCCAAGCTTACTGTTTCCATTACTTGATTTCCTTTGAACAGGGATGGATGTTGGGTGACCCATCGATGAACAGCAAACTGCATCCACAGACATGCACTTGAGAGCTCAAGTGTGCACTGGTATCCCAAACCCAATGAAAGATGCAAGGCAAGGTCAGAAGAGGAAAGAGGCACATAGGTACAAGCCAGTGGAAACCAGGCACAAGTTCTCAGGAGTCCCCGCCTCCCCACCCCCCGCAGTGCCATCACCAGGATATACTAAACACACCATAGAGAAGGGAAGAGAGCCATCGTGAAAACTGTTCATCTTTCTACCATGCATTAGCCTTCTGAAGTGGATGAAATACCTATTCCTCTTTGTACAGATGGGAAAACTCAAAAAGCTGTTCATGGTCACATGGCTCACAAATGGCAGTGCCAGGAGCAACAGGAGGCCTTTTTGACCAATTGTATAAGAACCCAGGAAACACCCATTTGACAGGAGCAAACGACAAGTATGGTAGGTGAAGTTCATAGATGCACTCACCCTGCAGAGGCAGTGTGTTTATACGAAGAGATCTTATGTACACGCAGGCGAAGTTTCTTTAGCTTTTGAGAAAGCCTCAGGCAGAATGAAGCCATTATAAATGGCTCAAGTTCAGAAAAAGTAAGGGACACTTCATCAAATAAATCCATCACTTTTTTTACAAATTCTTCATCCTGGGTTTCAAACAAATAACCGAACACTTGCTGGAAACTAATGTTTTTGTTGTGCTCACATTGACTTATGCTTAGAAAACATTGTATTATTTCCTGCTTTATATCTTTTGACAGTAGAAAGCCAAAGGATGTCTCCAGATGATTGTTCATTGTTTCAGGTAAAATTCCAAACAGGTATATTCCTAGCTGGATCAAGTAGTGTTGCTTGTGAACCACAATAGCTGTTACCAGCTGGGCTACACTGCCAATGGCAGGGTTAGGATGGTCTGTGGACTCTTTGAGGAAGTAAAACAGAGCAGCACAAAAGTCTTGGATAGACACACGTTTGAAGGTAAAACAGTCACCCTTCTTTTGGAGAAGTCTCATGCTCATCCACACCAAGACATCAGATTCAGAGCCCCCATGCCTCCTGAGATCCTCACAGCTAAACACAAATGTATGAGTCCATATTCCCTCTGCAGCCAGGGCACACAGGCTTTTCAATTGGGCTTTGTTCTTAGATGGACAATTTTCACTTCTTGCTTTGAATGCACTTCTGAAAAAAGTTACAAAAACTGATGCAGCACTACCAGGGTGAAGTTCAAGGTCATCACCTATCTCGAGCTGCCACTTTAAACTAGTACAGATCACCCAGCATCGAAAGGGATTGCTGCACACTAAAAAGAACGGTGGCTGCGACTTCACAAAACTGAGGGCTCTTGAGGCTTTGTCCTTTGCACGGAAGAAGTAGGTGAAATACAGCCTTCTTGAATCTTCAGATAACCCTGTACAAAATATGTCCTTTGGATACTTCAATAGGAAATAAATGTCTTGCATATGCTCATCTTGTAATGCAAGAAGCAGAGAAGACTCAGGGAGCAATTTTTTCTGCAACAAGCTGCTCAAGATAATTTGTGGTGGCTGCCTTCGTCTCCAGTCATCACACAAGTTAGTCCTGAGTTCCAAGTCAAATTTCAGTTTCTCGAAGTCATCCATGATGAACAGAATTCTCTCTGGCTGGGAAAAAACATCACCAATCGTCCCTGAAGACTCTGGCCAGTCCCTGGAGATGAACTCTATTAGGCTTGTCTGCATCATAGAGTTCATGTCACAGACAGTGAGGAAGAAAACAAACCTGAATCTTTCATTCAAGAAGATTCCTGAAGCCCAGTCTAACATCACTCTTCTTAGAAAGGTTGTTTTCCCAATTCCGTCATCACCTCTCAAAGCTACAGTGACTGGCCCAGTCTCAGCAGTATAGATGTCCTGCAACGCTATGTATTCATTCCTAATGGTCTCATTGTAGAAATACCCAGGAATTGGGAGGCAGGTTTCTGTTTGCCATATGAGTTGGAATTTCTGCTTCATGTGCCTTTTGTATAATTTAGACTTATCTGAGTTAATAAAAACAGAATATATAACAGTTAGGAGTATGATACTTCTCAGAGTAACTCCTGCACATCAATTGAACCCATGTACAATGACTGGTCTACACCTCTGGGTGGACAGGTTGGTTAGTTTGGTTTTGTCAGAGCCATGATTTGAAACACTGTCTGTGGAAGCACCTGAACAAAACTGGAAGTCCACCTCAGGAACAGCCACTGCAAAGTGTGAATGCTTGACAATTCCATTCCAGTTGGGAAGAGAGAGTGGTACCTTCCCAGCAGAGAATCCATAAGCACTTGCATTTGCACAGTATGCCAGTAGTTAGGGCTTAGAATGTTGCTATTGAGTCCTCAACAAGCCACTGAGATTTGTTCTACTCACACTGCAAAAAGTGTTGTGATGATTTATATGAGTTAACCAATTCTGATCAATATTGGGTCAGGTGTCTGACTGAAACCATAAGATCTAGGTTATTTTTATTAATTTCAGAAAGCCTGCTAAACCACCATTCTTTCAACCCGACATTACTGCATTCATTCCATGTCCAAAGCAACTGATCATGGGAAGTTAAGAGCAAGGATGTTACAAATGCAGAGAAGGACTACACACTGCATTGAGAAAATACACACCAGAGTAGGTTACAACAGTTTGCAGCTAAAATACAGGGTATACTATAATAATAAAAAAAAAAAAAAAAAGATGCCACCCACAAAATGGCTGCACTGGTCAAGTGACATTCAATGGAGAAGGGCATTTTATGTTACTCTTAGTGACATTGGGACTTGGAGTGTTCGATGCAGAAGAGGGTCCTAGCGGATGTGAGTCTCAGTTCCCTAATTCCTTTAAGAGCCTATTTTTAGTGAGTTCCACATGAAGCTTCATGGAGTTCTTTTAAAAAGCAAGTACATTGGTGCTAAGACAAGCTTAGCTGGCATTAATGACTCCCCAGTATTTATCTTATCTTTCTCAGCACAGAACTGAAGAGTCTTCAAAATACTCCCTAGTCCCTCTCTAAAGGGACATCAATCCCAGCTTCCTTGCATGTGCTCATGGTTTCACTTCTGCCTGGGCACACTGCACCTCTGACTGTGAGAAGTTGTACGTCCAAACCCACCCCACTGCGTGCTGTTAGGTGCAGCCATGTTTATGAATTCTAACCGATGGACTGAACAGAAGCAAAATATACCATCTTCAGGCCTTACCCATGAAAGACTTTCTTTTCTCTAACAACCAGGACAGACATTGATGGAAACAGAACAAAAACTTCTGGGGGAGCCAGTTTTGGGTCACTTTGAAGCCAGATACCCACCAAGAAAGAGCAGTTGCTATGCAATCCATGTGTCTTCCATGAACTCATTTCCTTGTGTTGATGCAGTCTAGTAAAAGAGCCGAATGAATGTTTCTGTTGAAATACCCAGGGCTACTCCTACTATTAGAGACAAAAATCCTACTGGACATTTCTCAACTAGTTTTGCTTTCCTTATACCACAGGACAGAAAAGCAGACCTCATTCCTTTTTTTCCATTCTTCTGTGTGTACTCCTAAGACAATGGCATTCTTTCTCTTCATAATAGTCTGTCTGAAGAGAATGGTGATTAAGAACCAAGACTTTATTTTTTAGCTGATATTTGAAATGATGGCTATATCAGGCCACTAGGTATTAAGAGCGGATTATGAGAAGCCTGAGACCCAGACATAAGCAAAGCGAGATGCAGCTCAGTTGCTTTTTCCTAAGATGCTTATCTGTAGGCTGAGATTGCCACAGCCCCCGGCCAAAGAAGAAGAAAATGCAGAATAGCTGCTTCTCCTAAATTGTTTATGGCAAGAGAAGCAGGAAGGCAGGTTTCTCCTGTTGTAATGTCACGCCCCTCCCTGAGAGCCTACTGCTCCACCCTGTTTACCACTGGATATAAAAGACTCACTGAAGGAGGATGTGGGGGGGCTTTTACTTTTTGGTTTTTTGAGGTTTTGGCTTTTGGGTTTTCTGGCTTTTTGGCTTTTGGGTTTTCTGGCTTTTGGACTTTTGGCTTTTTGTTGTGGGAGGCTTTTGGAAAGGAAAAGAATTGCTAAAGGGAAAAGAATTGCTGAAGGGAAAAGAATTGCTGAAGAAGAATTGCTGAAGAAGAATTGCTGAAGGGAAAAGAAGAATTGCTGAAGGGAAAAGAAGAATTGCTGAAGGGAAAAGAAGAATTGCTGAGTCGATTCCAAGATGGCGGCTAGAGGGAGGAAGCAGAAAGCAAGCCTCCTATAGTGAAATCTTGGAGAGACACCAGAGACACACTTTGCAGGCATAATCACTGAGAAAAGGCATAACTTTGACACCTCCACACCTCCTGCTGGCACAGAGAATCTCCACTTCACGTTAAACGGAGAAACAAGGAGGGCCCCCGGGCCGCCAGTCGCCGGCGCCCAGAGGGCTTGGGAAGACGCAAACCAGGTGAGCTTCGTGGTACCACGAAGCAGCATAGCCCCCTGGACAGACTGACCTCCACCCAGGGAAAAAAAAAGAGAAACTGAGTAATAAGCAATAAGAACAAATAAGACACGCAGGAAAGAGGGTGGGGCGCACTGAGCGCTGAAGACTGGGGGAAGGGAATCCTTCCCGGGACTGTAAATAAACAAGCAGGGCAGGCCAGAGAGCCTCTGGCAGGAGCGGGGGTGCGCGCCCAGCAACCAGGAGTGGGAAAGCTGGTGAGAGTGGCAGAGGGAGGAAAACTCCACAGGAGAGGAGGGAAGACCCACTTCCCATGTGAGCTGTAAACAAACATGGCGGCTGGCAGAAGCAGCAGCACCGCCCAGTAATCAGGAGCAGGAAAGCTTGTGAAAGTGGCGGTGGGAGGAGAACTGTACAGGAGAGGGGGGAAGACCCACCTCCCACATGAACTGTAAATAAACACGCAGGCCTGAGAACACGGGTGCAGTGTCACCTTTCCCAGTGCTTGGAAAGGGGAAAGCTTGTAGCAGAGGCTCACGCACAGGAGAAATCTGAGCAAACAAAGCCTGTGGGGCCAGGTGAGTGCTAAGCTCACCCCAGAGATCTGCATAAATAATGCTTCCAGCAACAGCAGGCTGACAACAGCGGGCAGGCAAGCCACAGTTGCAGAAACCATTCTCAGAACTGTCTCCAGACTCTTTTTTTCTTTGTCTCCCTACCTTTGATGAGATAACAACCGAATTACACCTGCAAGCTGAAAAACTTACTGAAACTGTATTGCATTTGAACTTGGGACATTTGGTGGGGTTATTTTTGTGCATGTGTGTGTAGTTTTGTTCTTCTTCATGTGTCCCCTTTGATGAGACAACTACAGAACAACATCTGAGGCACCATCTCCAGGATTGGAGACTGTGACTTCACTGCATTTGAACTTGGAGATTTTTTGGTTTTTTGGTTTTTTAAATTTTCTATTTTTTCATTTTATTTTAATACATTTTTATAAATAGATTTTTCTTTCATTTACTTATTTTTTATTTTTCTTACCTTTATTTTTTTTATTTTTGATTTTCAATCCTCTGTATCTCTAATGTCTGTTCAGCTTACTGTTAATTAGTACACTAAAGCTCCCTGTTTATACCTATGAAATCTCCTTGTCTGACATCTTGTTCTGCTTTCTCCCTCCAGTCTGTGTATTTGTTTTTCCCATTTCTTTAACTTCTCACTTTCCATCTCAGCTCACCCTTCCATTCTAAATATTACCATTGTTATTATTACAAGCTAGAAAATACTTAATTGCACACAGTACAGGGACAGTAACAACACCAAAGACAATGATGGGAAGACAGAAAAAAACAGGGAAACCAGTTTCCCCACAGCAAAAAATTAGTACAGAACCAGAGGGGAATGAAGAAAACAGAAACTCAGATCCAGACTCCAACAAAATGAAGATAAACTATGCCAAAGGACCCAATGAAGCCCACAAGAATAATTTAAAAGAAGACATACTACAGGTACTCAGTGAGAATTTTATAGAGATGATACTGGATAGGGTCAACCAAAATGTACAGGAGACACTCAAGAAATTCCAAGACAACAAAAATAGAGAATTTGAAAAAACAAAAGAAGAAATAAAGGAAACCATAGAAGTACTGTATAAACACCAAAGTGAAAGAGAGAACACGATGAATAAACAGAAAAATGAACTTAGGACAAAAATAGACAACATTAAAGAGGAAATCACCCAGGATATGGAAAACCTCAGAAAAAAGAACGAAACAGAACTCCAAAACAAAACGGAAGGCCAATCCAGCAGAATAGAACAAACAGAAGACAGAATCTCAGAACTTGAAGATGAAGTGGTAATTAAAGGAAAAACTGAAGAACTATTAATTAAACAACTCAAGACTGGTGAAAAGAAAATGCAAGAACTCACCAACTCCATCAAAAGACCAAACTTGAGAATCATGGGCATCGAAGAAGGAGAATAGGCGCAAGCAAAGGGAATGCATAATATATTTAACAAAATAATAACGGAAAATTTCCCAAATCTAGAGAAAGATATACCCATACAGATGCAAGAGGCCTCCAGGACACCAAACAGACCAGATCAAAATAGAACTACCCCACGACATATCATCATTAAAACAAGTTCAGAAACTAAGGAAAGAATATTGAAGGCTGTAAGAGAGAAAAAACAAGTAACATACAAAGGTAAACCCATCAAAATCACAGCAGACTTCTCAACAGAAACATTAAAAGCAAGAAGAGCATGGGGTGAGATCTTCTGGGCACTGAATGAAAATAACTTCAACCCCAGGATACTCTACACAGCAAAACTATCATTCAAAATAGATGGAGCAATAAAAGTCTTCCATGATAAGCAGAAACTAAAATAATATGTGACCACAAAGCCACCACTACAAAGGATTCATCAAGGGATTCTACACACAGAAAGTGAAACCCAACTTAACCATGAAAAGACAGGCAGCACCAAACCACAGGAAAAGAAAGAGCAAGACAATACAGAGTAACCTCAACTTAGGTACACACAATCAAACCTTCAAACAACTAAGACAACTAAATGACAGGAATCACCACATACATGAAGACCAGTGGAACAGAATAGAGGACCCAGATATGAAGCCACACAACTATAACTAACTTGTCTTTGACAAAGGAGCTAAAAATATACAATGGAGAAATAGCAGCCTCTTCAACAAAAACAGCTGGGAAAACTGGTTAGCAGTCTGCAAAAAACTGAAACTAGATCCATGTATATCACCCTATACCAAGATTAACTCAAAATGGATCAAGGATCTTAATATCAGACCACAAACTCTAAAGTTGATACAGGAAAGAGTAGGAAATACTCTGGAATTAGTAGGTTTGGGTAAGAACTTTCTCAATGGAACCCCAGCAGCACAGCAACTAAGAGATAGCATAGATAAATGAGACCTCATAAAACTAAAAAGCTTCTGTTCATCAAAAGAAACGGTCTCTAAACTGAAGAGAACACCCACAGAGTGGGAGAAAATATTTGCCAGCTACACATCAGACAAAGGACTGATAACCAGAATAGATAGGGAACTTAAAAAACTAAATTCTCCCAAAACTAATGAACCAAAAGAAATGGGCACGTGAACTAAACAGAACTTTCTCAAAAGAAGAAATTCAAATGGCCAAAAAACACATGAAAAAATGCTCACCATCTCTAGCAATAAAGGAAATGGAAATTAAAACCACACTAAGATTCCACCTCACCCCTGTTAGAATAGCCATCATTAGCAACACCATGAACAACAGGTGTTGGGGAGGATGCGGGGAAAAAGGAACCCTCTTACATTGTTGGTGGGAATGTAAACTCATACAACCACTCTGGAAAAATATTTGGAGGCTACTTAAAAAGCTAGACATTGATCTACCATTTGATCCAGCAATACCACTCTTGGGGATATACCCAAAAGACTGTGACACAGGTTACTCCAGAGGCACCTGCACACCCATGTTTATTGCGGCACTATTCACAATAGCCAAGTTATGGAAACAGCCAAGATGCCCCAGCACTGACGAATGGATTAAGAAAATGTGGTATCTATACACAATGGAATTTTATGCAGCCATGAAGAAGAATGAAATGTTATCATTCGCTGGTAGATGGATGGAATTGGAGAACATCATTCTGAGTGAGGTTAGCCTGGCCCAAAAGACCAAAAATTGTATGTTCTCCCTCATATGCGGACATTAGATCAAGGGCAAACACAACAATGGGATTGGACTTTGAGCACATGATAAAAGCGAGAGCACACAAGGGAGCGGTGAGGATAGGTAAGACACCTAAAAAACTAGCTAGCATTTGTTGCCCTTAACACAGAGAAACTAAAGCAGATACGCTAAAAGTAACCGAGGCCAATAGGAAAAGGGGACCAGGAACTAGAGAAAAGGTTAGATCAAAAAGAATTAACCTAGAAGGTAACACACAAGCACAGGAAATCAATGTGAGTCAATGCCCTGTATAGCTATCCTTATCTCAACCAGCAAAAACCCCTGTTCCTTCCTATTATTGCTTATACTCTCTCTACAACAAAATTAGAAATAAGGGCAAAATAGTTTCTGCTGGGTATTGAGGGGATGGCGGGGAGAGGGAGGGGGTTGAGTGGGTGGTAAGGGAGGGGGTGGGGGCAGAGGGGAGAAATGACCCAAGCCAAATAAATAAAAAGAAAAAAAAAGAATTGCTTAAGGGAAAAGAATTGCTGAAGAGGAATTGCTAGCAAGACTGATGGCCGAGACTTTAAGAAGCTCTAGAACATGGGACAGTGCAAGTCTGAGCACCAAGGCTTTAAGAAAGCTAAAGAGAAAACGTGGGACAGGGCAAGTCTGGGGGCAAAGACTTTGAAATTATGTTAAAGAACAACTAAGAGAAAACATGACAGAGCGAGCCTAAGGAAAGAGATTTTAAGCAAAGTTTTAAGGAAAGACTTTAGAAGCAAGGTTTCAAAGAACTGTAAAGGAGTAAGGCCTTAAAGAATAAAGAGAGAAAAGAAATAAGTGAAGAGAATAATAGAGAAAAGAAGCAATAAGGGTTGTGCATCTCCACCTGAGTACCCAACACACTTGATCCCACTTTCTGTCTGTCTATCTTGTGTCTTTTCTGAATCTCCAGTCACCCCCAGTTAGGGTCCATAATAACAAAGGAGCAGGAGAAAAAGCTCACTCCAACTAGGAACTTCAATTTAACAGTGTCTGTTGCTTCTAAGATGGATTTTGTCTGTCTCATCTTCCTTATTTATGTATTCTCTTTAAAGAGATGTCACCTCTCAGCAGAGGACAGAATATAAACAAAGTTGATCTAATTATTATGAGAAATGATAAAGGGAAAATTAAAATCTTGTCCATAATCTGAAATTCCAAACTTAAAACAACACTCAAATCTGGTGAAAGAAATGGAATGAAAGCCCAAAGGGCCCCACGGTGACACTCATAAGGACAAGTACACGTTCACTGATGGCCTTTGCCATTCTGCTTCCTTAGGCTGTGATGGCCCCAGGAGTGGAACAACATCCTGTTTCCCACTACATCCTTCAAATACATCTCAAGGATGTAGTCAAGTTGCTGAACAGTGATTTGTCTTTTCCCAAAGTTAACATTGCAAGATTATCTCAAATAGAAAGCACTGGTACAGAGAAAGGAAATACAGCCATTATAAAATCCCATCTCACACACAGAATCATGGGTCAAGTTAATTTCTGTCTATATCATTGTAAGTTTTTATGCCCGATTTAGCTCTCTGTAGAATTACATTTTATATAACATCTGGAATACTCGGTTTTTATCAGCATACTAATTGTACAAAGAAAGGATAACGTGGTCTGAGTGAATATATTATGAACATCTCTTATTATGAAACTTTTAGAAGGATATCTATAATATATTGTTCCATCAAGAAATCACATAACAGCCAAGATGCCCCAGCACTGATGAATGGATTAAGAAAATGTAGTATCTATACACAATGGAATTTTATGCAGCCATGAAGAAGAACGAAATGTTATCATTCGCTGTTAAATGGATGGAATTGGAGAACATCATTCTGAGTGAGGTTAGCCTGGCCCAAAAGACCAAAAATCGTATGTTCTCCCTCATATGTGGACATTAGATCAAGGGCAAACACAACAAGGGGATTGGACTATGAGCACATGATAAAAGCGTGAGCACACAAGGGAGGGGTGAGGATAGGTAAGACACCTAAAAAACTAGCTAGCATTTGTTGCCCTTAACGCAAAGAAACTAAAGCAGATACCTTAAAAGCAACTGAGGCCAATAGGAAAAGGGGACCAGGTACTAGAGAAAAGGTTAGATCAAAAAGAATTAACCTAGAAGGTAACACACACTCACAGGAAATCAATGTGAGTCAATGCCCTGTATAGCCTATCCTTACCTCAACCAGCAAAACCCCTTGTTCCTTCCTATTATTGCTTATACTCTCTCTACAACAAAATTAGAGATAAGGGCAAAATAGTTTCTGCTGGGTATTGAGGGGGGGAGTGGGAGGGGTGGAGTGGGTGGTAAGGGAGGGGGTGGGGGCAGGGGGGAGAAATGAACCAAGCCTTGTATGCACATATGAATAATAAAAGAAAAATGAAAAAAAAAATAAAAAATAAAAGATTTGTTGGTAGATGAATGAGTAAATGAGCATCTTTCTCTTACTGAGTCAGCTATCAAGTGTTTGAAGTGGGAATAAGATGTTCATGATTAAAAAAAAAAAAAGAAATCACATAACAAACAGACTTACCATTAGTTTATTGCTTTCCTGTATTCTTGCTGTTGTCTAGATATTTTTAAACAAATAAATTTGGAGCTGATAATTCATAATTACTCACTGCACACCAACTATGTGCTAGAAGTAAAGACACCGAGTTGTAACAATGATAAAAATCTGTGCATTAAAGTTTTATGATAAAGGCAAAACAATGAAGCCTAGAGTCCTGTTGCCAAACTGAAGGTTGTACGCTCAGTTTCTTTGGACAATATATATTTCCCTCATTCCCTCACAAGGAATGAATGACACTGTAGTTTCAAAAATGCTTGAGAACCTGCTGTCTCCAGAAGTTCCATCACATGGTTTGTATCCGTGCTGGAGAAATCTCGAATTGCTTATGTACAAAACTTTTGTATTATTTTGAAACTTTGCTTCTTTAGGGTTGGGGAGCCCTGGCCACCCCGTCTTGTTCTGATACCTTACGGTCTAAAGGCTGGCAGTGTGTTGATCTTTTGAAGTTTCTTTCCTCACCCACACCCACTTTTAGGTGAGGTTTCTGTGAAATCTGTTAGATTTACATCCTGCAGCTTATTGACTTAAAATACATTCTTTGTTGTGGTCTTTTGGGGGCCAATTAGGAGAAAGAAACCAGTAGCACAACTGTCTTGATACTGAATACTGACAAGTGTCTTTTTGAAATAACAAGTTCTGCCAAAAAATGCTTCAGAGGTAAAGTATAGCAGTTAAAATTTCAATGTCTCAAGTGGGACACATTCAGTCTAGATAGTGGATCATTTTTTTCTTCTGCAACACAGGCTTTTCTGCTAAGGAAAATTCTCCTAGTGTACCAGCCACAAGGCAAAAAAAAAAAAAAACTAACAGAGCTCCAAAGTGAGTAATATATCCTTAGACTATTATTTGGTGCCATAAAACAGTATCTTGAACTGGAAATTCCATCATAAGGAAAAGAAATAGACAAATGAAAGAATTGCTGGCTGAACTCAGGAAAGTATTCGGAAAAGATGAAATTCTAAGATCACTAAGAATAGAGTTGAAGTAATAAAGTATACTGAAGGAAAGCAGAAAAACAAATAAAATTAAAATGAGATGAAGGAAATTCTGGAAAAAGACTAAAAACAAAAGATACAACATATTACTGGTATCCCTGAAGAAAATTAAAACCATACAACACAGGTAGTAGGTAAAGCCATTATCTAAGACATTTTTAGAAGTCAATGACCAAATTTAAATATTTCATTGGCCCATTATGTACCAGAGAAAACTTAACCTGTAACAACTTGAACCATCTAGTAAAACTGCTAAACTTAAGATGAAAAAAATTGGACAAAAATCACATCATCCTCCCAATTGATGCAGAAAAAACCTTAGACAAAATTCAATATCCTTTCATGAAAAAGCTCTGATGAAGCAAGGAATAGAAAGAATGTACCTCAACATAATAAAGACTATATAGGACAAACCTATAGCCAACATCATACTACATGAGGAAAAACAAACCACTTCCTCTAAAATCAGGAACAAAAGATTGTCCATTGTCCCCACTCTTACTGAATATAATACTGGAATTCCTACCCAGAGCAATAGAATAGGAAGAAATAAAAGGAATTCAAATAGGAAAGGAAGTCAAATTACCCCTATTTGCAGATGACAATCTTACACCTGCAAGACTCTTAACTCCTAAGAAAAACTTAGATCTCAAACACATTCAGCAAAGTAACAGGATACAAAAAGAAACAGCACATAAAAACTAGTATTTCTGTAAACCAACAATGAACAGTCTAAGAAATCAGGAAAATACCATTCACAATAGCATCAAAAAAATAAGATACCTAGAAATAAATTTAAGGAAGTGAAAGACCTATACAATTAGAATTATAAATCACTGAAGAAAGACTTCAGAAGTCATTAGAGGGGCTGGCAGAGTGTCTCAAGTGGTAGAGCACCTCCCTAGCAACCATAAAGCCCTGAGTTCAAACTCCAGCACCAAAATTCAATAAAAGATGGGAGAGCATACCATGCTCACAGATCAGCAGAATCAGTATTTTGAAAATGACTATACTACCAAAAGCAATTTATCTGTTCAATACAATCCTCATTAAAATTCCAATGACATCCTTCAGAGATTTTTAAAAAAGGAATCAATCCTAGGAGTCTTTGTTCTCATTGTCTGCATAGGGACAAGGAAATGTTTCTTTTTCTCTCTGCCCTCTAAACTTTATTGTTATACTAAAATAAATTCTTGCTAAAACTTAAAAAAATCCTAAAGTTCATTTGGAAGCACAAAATACCTTGAATAGCCAAAGCAATCCTTAGCATAAAAAGCAACACTGGAGGTATCACACCAACTTCAAACTATACTGCAGAGCCACAGTGATAACACCATGGTACTGGCACAAAAACAGACATGAAGACCAATGTAACATGATAGAAGACCCAGACACAAACCCACACAGGTATGGCTATTTGATTTTCAATGAAGGAGCCCAAAACATGTTGGAGAAAAGAGCCTCTTCAACAAATGGTGCTGGGAAAACTGGACATCTACCTGTAGATCAAAACTTATTCCAGAGTCTCACTCCACACTAGTATCAATTCAAAGTGGATCAGATATCTGAAGATCTGAAACTAAAACTACTATAGGAAAGAATATATACTGGAACATGTAGGCATAAGTAATAACTTTATGAATGGAACTCCAATAGCTCAGCAAGTAAGAAAGAACTACAAATGGGAGTGCATCAGACTAAAAAACTTCTGCACAGAAAACAGTCACTAGACTGAAGAGACAGCATACAGCATGAGAAAAATCTTTGCCAAATCTCTCTGACAAGGGATTAACTACAAGAATATACAGGGAGCTTAAAAAATTAATTCCAAAAAGAATCAAGCCACTGTATAAATGGGCAAATGAACTGAACAGACAATTCCCAAAAGTACAAATGGCCAATAAATACATGAAGAAATGCTCGATATCCTTGGCCATAAAGAACATGTCAAATCAAAACGACACTGAGATTTCACCTAACTCCATTCAGAATGGCTATCATCAATATCAGAACAACTAATGCTGGCATGGGTGCAGGGAAAAGGAACCCTTACCCACTGTTGGTAGGAATGGGAAGTAGTGAAACCATTATGGGAAGTATGGAGGTTCCTTAAGAAACTAAAATTAGATCAACCACATGATATAGCAATGCCAGACCTGGGCATATACACAAAGGAATATAACCCATTATATGATAGAGCCACTTGCACATTCATGTTTACTGAAGCACTGCTCATAATAGTCAAAGTTTGAAAATAGCCAAAATTCCCTACAACAGGTTAAAATATAGTATATATACACAATGGAGTCATAAAGAGTGAAGTTATGTTGTTTGCAGGAAAATCATGGAATTGGAGATCATCGTATTACATAAGTAAGCCAGGCTTAGAGGGACAAAGGTCACATGTTTTTCCTCATGTGGACACTAGAGCTAAAACAAATGTATACATAAGTTTTATAGAGAGAGAAGAGAGAGAGACATGCAGACACAAATAATGGGTCTTTTCAAGGGGACTACAGGAAGGCAAGAGAGGAAAAGAATGATAGTGATAGTAAGATGAAATACACTGCATCTGTATGAAGACAGTATAAGAAAATGCATTTAAGCTATTGAATAGGGGAGCAGGGAGATAGAGAAAAATAGAGGGGGTTAATTCACTTAAAAAATGAAGTACAAGAAGTTAAAACAGGTCCTGTCCAGGAGTGGGTACCAGTGGGAAGAGGGGAAGTTAAAGGGTGAAGGAGGGTGATTATGGTCAGTGTACTTTGCATACATGTATGAAAACAGAACAACGAAACCTGCTCAATTGGTCTAGGAAAGGGGAGGGGGGAGGAATGAGAATGATGAAGTGGATGAATCTAAGATACATTGTAAGCATATATGTAAATGTCACAATGAATCCACACATACATACACACATACAATACATAACACATATATATGAAAGGCAAAAATTGGATTGGCATAACTTTCAAAAAGAATGACTAAATAAAAGTAAAGCAACAGTATAGCAGCATTCTCAGCACCAGAGGAGAGAGAATGTTAACAGAATACTTCATTCAGCCAAGCAACCTATCAAGTTTCAGGGCCACAGAAAAACACCTTGGAATGTACCAGAACTCAGGAAACTTGATACATGTGTCATCCCTGGGGAATGCATGGGGATGAGCTGCCTCCAAGGAAGACATGATGAGGAACACTTCACTAAGGATGTGAACAGGTCATATATTCAGCTGGACAGCTGAGAATAATCTGTTGAGTGGAGCCATGGGCTAAAGAACAGTGTGTTGACATTGCATGCTCTAAGAAGGCAGTAAAAAATTTAAGAATGGGAAACACAGTAAGTTCATAAACTATTGTATTGGTAAGAAATGGAATCAAAGGATGCCATCTGACATAGAACCAACAGCCAGAAGAGGGAGACTAAGAAAACTATATACAGCTATAAAAAGGTGCCAAATTAAAACAACAAATTAAAAACACGAAGTGTGTAATTTTAAAGCAAGGAGGGCACACTAAGACCTCTAAATACAATACACAAAAGTTCAACATGAAATACAATTAAAATCCAGTATGACCATACAGAAAATGAATAGATTTGCATAATTAAAGAAAATACTTTCAAGTTTGCCTATAAAGCAAGATGTAATTTTATGCCTCACTAAAAACATTTTAAATGTAGTGATTTGGACAGATAAACAAAGGACTGGTGGAGTGGCTCAGGTGGTAGAGCACCTGCCTAGCAAGCAAAAGCTCTGAGTTCAAACCCAAGTACCAAAGAAAACTAAATATAGAATAAACATATTTACCAAGTGGAAAACTCCAGAAAGCAATCATGAGCTATTTGAAGTAAAAAGCATGAAAGATGATAAAACAATGCACTTTGTAATGTTAAAAACCACGAGTTGTGAGTATAAAATTGGGACTTTTGAGGGAACCAGTGGGAAGAGGGAGGGCAAAAGGACATGGTGATGGGGAATGTGATTAAGGTGCTTTATATGCATGTATGAAAATAATGACACAGGAGAGGGAGGGTAAAAAGAGGTGATTATGGCTGATGTACTTTCTATACAAGAACGAATGAATTTTTAAACTGTTGATCTCACCATAAGAAAGGTGACTAAGGTAGAAAGAAGAATGGAAGTGATGAACCAATTCAGTTTATAATACATATATACATGGATATGTCACAATGAAACTCCCTGAATAGCTATCTTAAACAAAAATATCTTTCCAAGAATGGAGAACATGAAGGTAAAACAGGTCCTGTCGGGGGTAGTACCAGTGCAAGGGGGAAGATATGAGGAAAGGTTGTAGAGGACATATTATGCACTCGTGTATGGAAATGGAAAAATGAGTCTTGTTACAACTATTCCAAGAACGGGGGAGGGGGAGAGAAAGAATGATAGAGAGGGTGAATTCAACTATGATATGTTGTGTTCAACTATGATGTATTATAAGGACTTTTGTAAATGTCACAATGTACCCCCAGTACAATGTAAGAAAAAGCTGAAATAGAATGAAACCCATTTAAAAAAATTTTTAAATGAGAAGGAAAAAGCAGTAAAGGAGATTAATTTGATCAAAGTATATTATATGCATGTATGGAAATAGTGCAATGAATCTCCTTTGTACAATTAAATCACTAGCAACTTTTTAAGCCACATGCCATGATGAAGATACAACTATGAATATCTATACATGAAATGACAAATCGCAATAGAAGCAGAAATAGAAGCCCACTACCATAATAGAATTCATCTCAGTAGATCTGGTTATCAGACATGAACTCCCAGGTCATCTCCTGTCAAAAAGAAAATAGACTCAGCCTGGGGCAGAAAACTGAGGAGACACCCCTAGAGGAGCAGCGTATATTGGACACTATCCATCCCCAGTTTGATGATCATGAGCATTGGTGTGCAACTCTCCTACTCCCCTACTCCCTCCAAGGCTCACATTGACCCACACCCCTCCTCTGCTGCTGGAGGCGTGGTCAATCACTCCACTGTGACATCACCTTTGTGCCAGAAAGCTTCCTCATGGACTCTGTCCCTCCACCCTGCACTTACCTCCCATCTCGTCCTGAGCTTTTTGCCAGAGATCTCTCCGACTGATCTGGAGAAACAGGCTCATGACTACATCCCACACCTGCTTTCCTGAGAAATGCTTGTACAACAGCTTTGCTAGACCTTCTTTTGAAGCCCTCTTGATGTCAGTCCAAGGCATTGGTTTCAGTTGAAATTTCTGTGGTTCTTGCCTGAGGAGTTCCTTAAATTTCCAAAACTCTTCTTTTTTGAGCTCTTCCAGGTACCACACCAAACCAAACTCAGAAAAACGTGGTTCAGCCATCTTGTCCCAGGATAGTGAGCTCAGAGTTCTCTGAAGGAAAAAGAACCGTCTATGTAAGGAATTAGTGACATTTGCAGAAGAATGGTGTGATTACAGAGATACCTTTGAACAGCAAAATGTGACTGAGAATTACTGGTATCATGCATACTACATCAATCCCAGACTTTCACTTCCTGCTATCCAGGAAATGAAACATGTGCTCATAGGTTTGCACAAATAGTCACTGCAGAGTTTTTTAAATGCTTTAAAGGGGAAAAATTTAAGTGTGCATAAAAGAGCAGTTAAGCAATTATACAAATATAAAGTAAAATAAATTGTATGGATTTACGGACCTATTACATGGCAGAGAGAGTCAATATTGAACGAGGGCCCAGGGAGTTCTACCTATTTGGAGATTGAGCACACCACCTGTCAGACCAAGCAGAAGCCCTGAATGTTTTGGTAGACCAGACCCTTCGTGGACATCACAACTTTCATCAGAAGGATTAAGATCATGCACACTCTCACAAACACATTCCCTTCCCACCAGAACCATGACAATTTGACTAACTAGGGTCAATCTCAGTGCCTGGTGACTAGGTTATATTTTGTCCAGGTCTGTAAGTTAGCCCCAAAGCCACTCCTCCACATGCATACTCTGGATCACAAGGGGCATCTGAAACCCCAGTTTTGATTGCATAGAGGCACTTATCCCAACACCTGAGGTCTTTCCATTGCATCCTCTTGAACACAAAACCCACCATCAAAAGTAAAACCTCATAAACCATGAAATGATTTAGCTGTACACCAATATTCATAGCACCATTATTCACAATAGCCAAGAACTGGAAGCTACCCAAATGTAAATCAGTGCAAGAATGGATAAATGAGTGTGGTCTATCCACTGAGCCATGCCAAGAAAGGAAATTCTGACACATGCTTCAATGCGGATAAACCTTGAAATATTTTGCTAAGTAGACAGATATGAAGAAAAAATACTTATGGTTCTACTACTTTGATCTACCTAGGTCAAATTCACAGACACAAAAGATAGAGGGGCTGGAGGAGAGGGGTGGGGTTATTTAATGGAAACGTTTTCAGTTGGGGATGCGGAACAAGCTGTGGAGATGGGCAGTGGAGATGGTTGCTGAGTTAAGCAACTGTATTAAAACCACTGAATTGGACTCTCAAATGGATAAAATGCTAAGTTTCATGCCATGTTTACCAGTTTTTAAAAACCTCATCTGTGGGAAATCTATTCTCTAAGTGTCCCTATCTCCTTCCTGATGGACCTGAAACCTTCCATGAAAAGGAACTGAATCTCCTGCAGCTGTCTTAGATGCTGATGACAAACAGCTGCATCCTGTGGCAGAGTGGGTTCCTCACTGACACTGCCCAATGCCTCATAGACTAATGGCTCACCCCATTATCATTCCTTACCTCACATGTGGACATCTATCTGAGGTCCTGCCTCTATCACCCCACTCTTTTTTGCAGTACTAGAATTTGAACCCAGGACCTACCCCTCAAGCCACCCTGATACCCCTATTTTGTGTGATGGGTTTCTTCAAAATAGGGTCTCATCTCATGAACTGTTTACCCAAGGTGGCTTCGAACTGTGATCCTTTTAATCTCTGCCTCCTGAGTAGCTAGGATTATAGGTGTGAGCCACCAGCACCTGGCTCTAACAGAACTCTTGTGGTCACCCAAAACACGTGGTGGTGGTAAAGCAGCTCTCATAAGATTTAGCATAAGACTGGAATTTCCTAGAACTTCTGGATACTAAAGTATTACTTCAAAGCACACCAGCCATCACCACAGTTCAGATCTCCAACTTAACTAGCCTTCTCCCTTTAACGTCCCATTGGCTCAGATTTGCTTCTCATCATTCTCCCCTGGTTGCCTACATCTCAGTCAGAACCAACTGACCCACCAAGTGTAAAGATGGACCTCTGAGTTTTATTTTACCTTAATTCTCTAGTACTTTCTCTATGCCTTAAAAATGTACTTAGAAAACAAACAAGAATTCCCCAATTCATTATGGAAGAGTCCCTTTCTCCACCAGTTTTAGAGATGGGAAACACAGAGGATTAAAGAGGGCAGTGCTGGCTGCACAGGCTCTGCAAATTTCCAAAGTTTTCACTACAGATCCTGCTTGCCAGAACAGAGGACAGGACTGAGTTATTGTGGGAGCCCCTCTTCCTGGTTCTTTATTCACCTAAGGTCTTTAGAAAGCAAGAGAAGGCAAAGGGAAGAGGAGAGGAAAGACAAAGGAAAAAAAAAACCTAAGTCACACAGGAAGAAGTCTTCCTTACCTAGTCTGAGATGGATCCTCAGAGCTGGTACTTATCAAAGGACAGCTGAGGAGGCTAAGAATAAAAGGCAATGCCCCCTCTTTGATTGGTTGTAGAATCCCTCCCTTCCCATTGGCTGTTGTGGCTCTGATCACCACACTCTGGGTAAGGTGAAACTGTGTAGGGGTTTTTTGTTTTTTTTTTTGCTCCCCAAGTGTGAGTGAGCTCTGCTGGGGTGCTGACTGCTGGATGTGCCTCATGATGCTACTAATATAATGCCTCTCAAAATGCAACACAATCGCAGGGCTTCTGTGAGCAACCTTCTGCTATCAGTGAGTTCTAACTAGGAGACTGGTACTGGGAACCTCTGTGCTCATCATCTGAGGTTCTGACTTGCCCTATTCTGTGCACTTCCCAAGGGAAGCTATTTTATACATCTCAATTTTCACAGCAGTACTTAAAAAGGAGAATTCCTATGTGAGGAAACTAATGAATGTTCTTGAAACTCTTGCTATGGAAATAAAGAGTAGACACCACAGGTGTCTGTTAACAGCCTTTATTGCTCATTGTTGAACCCTGTGTGAACTCTGCCCCACGTCCACTCTAATCAGCATTCTCCACCGCCACTGTCATCGCTTTCTCTCCCACCAACATCAAGTGAATGCTGCTGCGTAAGACCTACCACTAAGGGCATTTAGTAGAATATCTGGTTGGCCTCTCTTTGAGCCCTCTGAAGTAGGTGGTATTACTACTACTATTTTTAAAGATAATCCAGGCCATCAGGGAAAGGCTAAAGTTGAGGATGTTCCTGCAAAGGTCAACCCAACATTTAACTCCCTTGTGCTGCCTCCCAGGAAGCCTCGATCCTGGGAGTGATGAGAAAGTTCTGTGTTGGATCAGTGGGCAGGTGTGGCTCGCTTAGCCTAATGAGACTGAGCCTAGAGATTCAGTAAGTCCTTTGACTTCACCACGAACCCTACACCATTACTCAAAACTGTGACCTGACCTCCTCACCTTAACCTTGTCTAAATAATCCTTCACGGACCACAGCTCACACATTACAACTGTGTCTTGGTTACCTTTAAAAAAAGTTTTTTGATGGGTGCCACAGGATCCAGTACAGAAGGCTGGAGGTGGTTAAGCACCTGGGCTCTATTCCAGACCATTGCTGTGGCCATGGGGAAGTAGCTTAATTTCACTGTGTCCTCCTCTGAGAAACAGAAATGATAAAGATTATGATAACATTGATGGAAATGGAGATGTAGGAGGAGATGGAGAAGAGGAGGACAATGATGGTAATGGTGGGAGGATTTTTGGCATTTACTTTTTCTTTTGTGAATTGTCCTTTAAAGGTTCAACTTGACTTTACATATATTTTGTATGTATAGTGTGTGTATATTTTGTGTGAATAAGCATATGTACACACAAAATATATTTATATATATGTTATATGAGATCACAAAATTTTCCAATAATTTGTCTCTTTTTCTATTTGTTGTTTATGGTCTTTTCAGGGTAGTGTTGTTTTAAAATGTAATGTAATGTATTTCATTAATTTTATCAGTTGTGCATGGTATAAATTCTTCCAGTCCTGAAGTTGAACTTTTCCTGTTTCCTTCCACAAACTAATATTTTGTTCCCATTTTGGTTTTCTATGCACCTATACATCCTAAAACTTCATAGTTGATGTAGTGGTTCAGTTTTATTGATTATTATATTCATTCCAATTACATTAACATATATATCACCCAGCCTACCTTCCTTTATCAATTTTCTAGTACCACTCACCCAATATGAAATATAAGTTTGCTACATTTGTTTCTTCTGTGTCTCTCTTTGTACTACATTGTTCTATTTTCTTCACTGCTATAATCTTATTTACAAATTATGAATTTTTTTCATTGATATACAGTTATGCTCATATATCTCAATATGTATTTTTATACCTTTTATCTCATGTACACTATTTTAATGATTTTAAATAAAGTTATTATATAGCCCGTTTTAAAGTTTTGTCACAGTTCATTTTCTGGGAATAGGCATTCTAATGACATATCACTGTCCTCTGCTCACGTTTTAAAGTTTTGTCACAGTTCATTTTCTGGGAATAGGCATTCTCATGACATATCACTGTCCTCTGCTCACAGAAGAGTTTTCAAGTATGTTTTGGCAAATAAAGAGAAAAAGACTTTTCACATTACCATATGTATTTCCTTGCAAAATAAATAGCCAAAGTTGTCCGATTTGTCTCAGAAGTGTCCCCAGAAGAGTCTTTGCCCAGAATAAGTGCTAATGTCAATGTCTTGGCTTATTATTTTCTTTGTTAGTATTTTTCCAGGTACTGAGTTTGGTTGTCAATTTCTAACTTTTTCAGATATCAAAAAAAAATGCTCTCTTCTGCATAGACGCCACTTGCCTACTTTCTTTTTTGGTACAGAGGGAAGGACTGTGGTGCCCATTATCACTCTAATTTCAACACCCCAGGGTTGTCTATGGATGACAGAGTTGTAATACAGCATCTCACCTTGTCAGAGTCAAATAAATGCTCACATCCTTTCCCTGTATGGGTGTTAGGTACCCAAGACTCAAAGGAATCCAGCTTCTTTTTAACTCTGACCTCAGGGCCTACTGAAAGCACATGGTAACTTTGAATTGAAGAGTTAATGCCCTGCACTCGATTTAATTCTCTGTGTAAGTGTCCCGCAGATTTCTTAATTTTTAGTCTCAGTGCAGTGAGTTTCTATACCCTAATTATATAACCCTGCTAAGCAATGAGCCAGTGTCCAAAAGGAGAAAGATGGGAAATGCAATTTGGAACCTGAGACTTGCATCAATAAGAACTTTAAGATGAGGTTGAAAATGGGTCCAAGATTCATCTGGGCCTCCACTTCCACCCCTGCAGGTCCCACCTGGCTAATATGTTAATGCACAGGAGCTCTGAGAAGTATAAGGGTCAACAGTGGCATAAAATTCACAGTTTGCAACACTGTTGAACAGAAGTATAAGACAAGGCACAAAGGTCATTTCAAAGTTTTTCCGTAGCCACATTAAAAAAGGAAACATGAAATTAATTTTAATATACATTTATGCCATACAGTATTTCCAAAGTATTGTCCTCACTACTGTGGCAGTAGCCACATTTCAGGAGCTCACGGCTCCCTGTGGCCCAGTAGCTGCCATATTAACAACCAAGTCATAGGAATTCCTGTTGAATACCTCTGTTGTGCAGTGTAGCTCAGCGCACTCTGGCCCACAGGACACATCCAGCCCGCTCCCAGATTTGATATGGCCACAGACGGTGCATTCACTCTGTACAGCCTGCAGTTGCTTTGGCTCCAGTGTGTCCATGAGAGACCATGTGGCCCACAAGGCCAAAGGCATTTCTTTTGTGGAGCCTTCCTGCTTCCTCCTCACATGAACAGCAAGCTTTAACCTGAGTCAGGTCTCATAGATAATTCACCTAACACTTCCTTTTTCATTTCTTAGCATGACTTAGAGGAATTCCCTGTCTTTTTCTGTATGACTTTGAAAAGATGTTTTCTACATCCCATTATGATCTAAGTTTTATTTTAGATGACATCCAGGTATTCAGAGATTGTTATTGGGTGGATCAAGAGGTAACACGAAAAAAGACAAGATTAACATTAAATTTAAATTTCATCATTTAAAGTTTGAGTAATTCACATTTGTTGATTAAACGATCATTCAGATCATTAAACCCAGTGTTACTTCGTTCAACAATAACAAGTGCTGGAAGTAGAGAAAAGGCCTCAGAGGCCTCATGTCCTAAGGGCATGGTGGAGTTGGTTATGCTTCCCCAGATCTGGCTAAAGTGTGGTTAACAGTGAATGCAGTTAGAATGTGTGCGGTAGCTAGAATAGCAAAATTCAAAGAAACAGAAAGTAAGTTAGAGGTTTCTGGGGCTAGGGGGTGGAGATAGTGTTTAATGGTTACACAGTTCTGTATAGGATGATGACAATGTTCTGGAGATGGGTAGATAGATGGTTGCACATGGCTGTACTTAACATCACTGAAGGGCACAGTTAACAATGGTTAAATGGTTAATTTCGGTGCATACCGTACACTGCAGATAATTGTATAAGGTACAAACTCCTGTTCACATAACACAACTATTTATGAACTTTTTGCCTGGGCTGGCTTTTGTTGGATCTGGATACCTAAGGCAGATGAGTAAGTAGCCCATTCGCCATGGAGAGCACCATGAGCCCTGCACCCTGAGAAGGAGTTATAAATCCGCATTCCTGCACCCTGAGGAGGAGATACAGAGCCTCATAAATCTGCCATGGGGCTGACAAAATGCTCTCAAGATAGTTTCCCCCCGCCCCCAATTAGGGGCAAACAGACCAGCTCATCTAAGAGAGCCCACATGCAAATACATGACCAATAAAAAAAAAACCGCAGAGTTAAAGCATCCATAAAAAGTCGAAGCCTTCACCTGAACAGGGAGTTACCAGCTTCCGGGCTCCGCTACAGTGCTCTAGCTGTAGCCTTTCCTTTCTCTCTAATAAATCCTACTTTACACACCGGCTTTGGCTCATCATTCAGCTGCCCCCCTGGCCTGTGAAGGCCAGCCTGTAACACTTAGACACCGGCACGTAACACTTTGAACAGCTATCCTCCCTATCTTACCCTCCAAGTACTTAGTATTACAGGTGTGAGCCTCCATACCTGAGGATTGCTTTGGCTACTTGAGAACTTTTGTGCTTCCATATGAAATTTAGGATGGATTTTTCTATTTCAGTGAAAATGACATTTGGATTTTGATTGCATAGAATCTGTAGATTGATCTTAGTAGTATAACAATTTTCACCATATTAATTCTGCCAACCTCTTAGTATTAGATGTCTTTTTACCTTCTGGTGTCTTCTTCAATTCCTTCATTCAATGTTTTGTAGTCTTTGTTGCAGAGGTCTTTCCCCCTATCGTTATAGTTATTCTTGGGTTCTTTGATGTTATCATGAATGTGATTGTTTTCCTGGTGTCTTTCTCAACCTGTGCATTGTTGGTAGATAGAAAAGCTACTGATATCTGTATGTTGATTTTATATTCTGCCTCTTTGCTGAAAGTGTTTATCAGATCTAGGAATATTTTGTGCAGTTTTTAGGGTCGCTTAAGTATAGAAATATATCATCTGCAAATAGGGGTAATTTCACTCTTCCTTTCTCTATTTGAATCTCTTTTATTTCTTTTCTTGCCTTATTACTCTGTGGGGAGAATGGGTTCTCTTGACTCATTCTTGACTTCAGAGGAAATCATTGCATTTCCCTCCTGTAGTATGATGTTGGCTATAGGTTTGTCATTTATAGCCTTTATTATGTTGAGGTACATTCCTTCTAGTCTTAGTTTCTTTAGAGTTTTTATCATGAAAGGATGTTGAATTTGCCAAAAGCTTTTTGCTGTTGTGATTTTTGACCTTGATTTTGTTCACGTGCTATATTACATGGAAGTCTTAAATTCATTTTGAGATACTCTTTTTTGATGTGAGACAATTGAAAAATTATATTCTTTGACATGTGGGTGTCCAGTTTCTTCAAAACCATTTAGCAATGTGATCAAACTTTAACCATTGTGAATTCATGGCACCTTGGAAAAATTTAGTTGACTCTACATGTATGGATTTATTTTAGGGCTCTCTCCTCTTATCTCTTGGTCTATATATCTGATTTTATGATACTAAATACTATTTCAATTACTACAGATTTGAATACGATGGCTTCAAATGAGATCATGTTTTCCCAAGAGTTCTTTTTCTCAGGGAAATATTTTTATTATACAAGATATTAGAGGACTCACAGAGTGGCTCAGGTGGTAGAGCGCCTGCCTAGCAAGTGTGAGGCTCTGAGTTCAAATCTCAGTACTGCAAAGAAAAAAGAGAGATCGGAAAGAATACAGATGAAGACATGCCACCCTTACTTCTCATGTACATAATAGTGCTGTTCAGCTACTGCTCAAAAACAGGCTTAATCCGTGACCCTGCTGGTTATAATGACGATAATTTGATCACTCTCAGTCTGGTCCTCTAACCCTGTATGCTTAAGCTCAGATAAGCACAGAGTTCCCTTGTATTAATTCCCTCCAATGCAAATAGAATATGTTGTTATTGAAAGAGACAGTCAAAATGATAATTTCATTGATTCATTGTGCATACACTGCTTGTAATTCCATCAAGTATGGCTGTCTTGGGCCCTATATCAGGTGTGATTCAATTATTGAATAAAGGTTATCCATTTCTCTGATTTGGTGAGTGTAAAGCACTAGCATATCAGATTATAGTTAGAAAGCAAAGTAAGTAAGAATTAAAAACTTCATGAGAGTTACAGTATCAGAACGAGGGGAAGTGGCTTGGATCCACACTAGACATCTTCTCCTTGAGAGGTTCTTTGGAGGTTCTAGCAGGGAAGCGCAGCTACTCGTAAACCCTTGACCGAAGAATGGTCCTCCTCTATCAGGGAAGGCCGTCCTCTTCGACAGAGCACACAGCTTCAGGAGGGAAGCACGTGGAGCAGTGAGGGAGGAAGGGGTCACCTGCCTAGCCAGCCAGATCAGCCAAATCAACCGTGGCAATCAATGGGGTGACAGAAGTCGCAGCCAGATCGCCCTCACATCCTAGACATCTTCTCCTGATATACCTTGTCAAAGGCTTCACTCTGGGTCACAGTGAAGTGGTTCTTCCAGTTCCCAGAAATTCCCGCCAAACAGAGGGAAGGAAAAACATCAGAACACTGAGAAAACTCCCAGCTGTGCAGACAAGACTGTAGCAGTGTGTTTCTCTGTGGACTCCTCAAACCAGTCAATGTTTTCTCTGGAGATTAAAATGAGGTATCCTACAATTGTCTGCTTCCTGCAACCATAACATTTCATTTAGCCTTAAATAACATAATTGAAAGCTTAAGCTTTAAGTGTTGAGGTATAGATTCACAGGAAGTTACAAAAGTAGGACAGAAGTCTCATGCACCTTTATCCAGTTCTCCACCAAAGATTTTATTTGCTGTAACTATAGTACCACATCATGACCAGAAAATTGACATTGGTAAAATGGGTGTGCTCTATGCCATTTTCCCCACACATGAACTTATGTAGCCCATTGTCATCCATATACAGAAATATCTCAGCACCACAAAGATCTCCCTGATACAACTTTCCAGTTCAACCCATATCACATAGCCACACCATCCTGGGTCCATGGACACAGGAATCACTTCTCCAGCTCTATGAACTTGTCATTTTGAGAATGTTACCTAAGTAGAATTATGCAGTAAGTGCCTTTTGGTATTGGCTTTTTTCATTCAGCATGAAGTTCTGGAGGTCTAACCAGCTTGTTGCATGTATCAATAGATTGTCCTTTTCAATACTGATTCATCTAATGGATGAAAAGTTTTATCAATGTATCTGTCCCATGGGTGACACAGTGACCACATGCTATCATAAATTGCAAGGATGATCTCTTTTAATCCCACAAAAGTATCTGAGGGATGCTTTTTTTTCCTCTGTCACCTAGAGTTTTACATGAATTAGGAAAACATCACCCAGTCAGTACAAGGCAAAGCCAAGGGAGGAGCACAGACATCTCTGATCTCTGACATCTTGTCTACTGGTCTTGACCATGGCTCTCTTTGGGTTTCCAGGTTTGAGAAATTTGTGGACACTATAACAGGATAGGATAGAATTCAGGGATGTCAGTGTTGAAACACAATTATTTCCACATCTTGTGCTTTAAGTTAATATTAAAAATCAATCCACTAATATAGTATGACCCTTGACCCCACACACACACACCTTCTCGTCTCACCTTTCTCAGCAATGGTATGTTGACGATGGCGTCATCTATTGGATTTCTAATTATGAAGTGGTTGGACACCTTCTCAAAGTTCATGATTGGGAAGGAACTATTTTGGAGAACTGAATCAAGTTCTTCTGAGTTCAACTTTTTATCAAGAAATTGACACAACTCCACCACACTGTGTCTGAGGTCCTGGGAAAAGAATATATTATCCGCAGAAAGTGTTGACTTTTTTTGTTTGTTTCATTTTGTTTTTTTCTACTTGTTTATTTGTTTTTCCCTCTTTGCTTTCCATCTCCTCTAACCCTTCCATTCTAAATATCATTAGTGCTATTATTACAACACAGAAAATACTTAATTGCACACAGTAAAGGGACAATAACAACACCAAGGGCAATGACGGGAAGACAGAAAAAACAGGGAAACCAGATTCCCCACAGCAAAAAATTAGTACAGGAACCAGAGGGAAATGAAGAAAACAGATACTCAGACCCAGACTCCAACAAAATGAAGATAAACTATGCCAAAGAAACCAATGAATCCCAGAAGAATAATCTAAAAGAAGAATTACTACAGGTACTCAATGAGAATTTTATAGAGATGATACTGGATATGGTCAACCAAAATATACAGGAGACACTCAAGAAATTTCAAGAGGACAAAAACAGAGAATTTGAAAAAGCAAAAGAAGAAATAAAAGAAACCATAGAAGCACCGTATAAACACCAAAATGAAACAAAGAACACAATTAATAAAGAGATAAATGAACTTGGAACAAAAATAGACAACATTAAAGAGGAAATGCCCCAGGATATGGAAAACCTCAGAAAAAAGAACAAAACAGAACTGCAAAACAAAACGGAAAGCCAATCCAGCAGAATAGAACAAACAGAAGATAGAATCTCAGAACTTAAAGATGAAATGGTAATTAAAGGAAAAACTGAAGAACTATTAGTTAAACAACTCAAGACCTGTGAAAAGAAAATGCAAGAACTCACTGACTCCTTCAAAAGACAAAACCTGAGAATCATGGGCATCAAAGAAGGAGAAGAGGTGCAAGCAAAGGGAATGCATAATACATTCAACAAAATAATAACAGAAAATTTCCCAAATCTAGAGAAGGCTATTCCCATACAGACGCAAGAGGCCTCCAGAACACCAAACAGACCAGAACAAAATAGAACTACCCCATGACATATCATCATTAAAGCAACAAGTTCAGAAACTAAGGAAAGAATATTGAAGGCTGTAAGAGAGAAAAAACAAATAACATACAAAGGTAAACCCATCAAAACCACAGCAGACTTCTCAACAGAAACATTAAAAGCAAGAAGTGCTTGGGAGAGATCTCCGGGCACTGAATGAAAATAACTTCAACCCCAGGATACTCTACACAGGAAAACTATCATTCAAAATAAAAGGAGCAATAAAAGTCTTCCATGATAAGCAGAAACTAAAACAATATGTGACCACAAAGCCACCACTGCAAAAGATTCTTCAAGGGATTCTGCACACAGAAAGTGAAACCCAACATAACCATGAAAAGACAGCAGCACCAAACTACAGGAAAAGAAAAAGCAAGAAAGTAGAGAGTAACCTCAACTTGGGTACACACAATCAAACCTTCAAACAACTAAGACAACTAAATGACAGGAATCACCACATACCTATCAGTACTAACACTTAACGTTAAGAGACTTAATTCACCCATCAAAAGGCACTGTTTGACGAAATGGATTAAAAAGGAAGATGCAACAATTTGTTGCTTACAGGAGACCCACCTCACTGACAGAAATAAGCATAGGCTTAGGATGTAAGGCTGGAAGAAGATTTACCAAGCCAATGGCCCCCAAAAACAGGCAGGAGTAGCAATACTTATCTCTGACAAAGTAGATTTCAAACCTACATTGATCAAATGAGATAAAGAAGGACATTCCATACTAATAAAAGTGGAAATAGACCAAAAGGAAATAACAATTATCAACCTATATGCACCCAATGTCAATGCACACAATTTCATCAAACATACCCTGAAAGACCTAAAAGCATATATTAACTCCAACTCAGCAGTTGTGGGAGACTTTAACACCCCATTATCATCAATAGACAGGTCATCCAAACAAAAAATCAATAAAGAAATTCAAGATCTAAAATATACCATAGATCAAATGGACCTAGTTGATGTCTACAGAATATTTCATCCAACTTCTACACAATATATGTTTTTCTCAGCAGTCCATGGAACCTTCTCCAAAATAGATTATATCCTAGGGCACAAAGCAAGCCTCAGCAAATATAAGAAAATAGAAATTATACCGTGTATACTATCTGATCACAATGCAATAAAACTAGAACTCAACAACAAAAGACAAAAAACATGAAAACAGCTGGAAACTGAATAACTCATTACCTAATGAACAATGGGTCATTGATTAAATAAAAGAGGAAATAAAAAAGTTCCTGGACCCAAGCCTTGTATACACATATAAATAATAAAACAATTAAATAAATAAATAAATAAAATTTATAAAGCATAATTTTCTAAAATAAATAAATAAAAAGTTCCTGGAAGTCAATAAAAATGAAAACACAACCTACTGCAACCTATGGGACACAGCAAACGGAGTCCTGAGAGGAAAGTTTATAGCCATGAGTGCATATATTAAAAAGACTGAAAGATCCCAAATCAATGACCTAATGATACATCTCAAACTCCTAGAAAAACAAGAACAAGCAAATCCCAAAACAAATAGAAGGAGAAACAATAAAAATAAAAGCTGAAATCAATGAAATAGAAACCAAAAATAAATACAAAGAATTAATGAAACAAAAAGTTGGTTCTTTGAAAAAATAAACAAGATAGACAGACCCCTAGCAAACCTGACTAAAATGAGGAGAGAAAAAACCCAAATTAGTAGAATCAGGAATGCAAAAGGGGAGATAACAACAAACACCATGGAAGCCCAGGAAATCATCAGAGACTACTTTGAGAACCTATATTCAAAAAATTTGAAAATCTTAAAGAAATGGACAGATTTCTAGATACACATATGATCATCCAAAACTGAACCAAGAGGATATTAATCAACTGAATAGATCTATAACACAAAATGAAATTGAAGCAGCAATCAAGAGTCTCCCCAAAAAGAAAAGTACAGGACCTAATGGATTCTCTGCTGAATTCTATCAGACCTTTAAAGAAGAACTGATACCAACCCTCTTTAAACAGTTCCATGAAATAGAAAGGGAAGGAAAACTGCCTAACACATTTTATGAAGCCAGTATTACACTTATCCCAAAACCAGGGAAAGACACCTCCAAAAAGGAGAACTATAGGCCAATCTGCTTAAAGAACATTGATGCAAAAATCCTCAATAAAATAATAGCAAACTGAATTCAACAACACATCAAAGATTATTCACCACAACCAAGTAGGCTTCATCCCAGGAATGCAGGGGTGGTTCAACATACGAAAATCGTAAATGTAATAAACTACATTAACAGAAGCAAGACAAAAACCACTTGATCATCTCAATAGATGCAGAAAAAGCCTTTGATAAGATCCAACATCATTTCATGATAAAAGCGCTAAGAAAACTAGGAATAGACGGAAAGTACCTCAACATTATAAAAGCTATATATGACAAACCTACAGCCAGCATTATACTTAATGGAGAAAAACTGAAACCATAACCTCTAAAATCAGGAACTAGACAAGGATGCCCACTATCTCCACACCTATTCAACATAGTACTGGAATTCCCAGCCAGAGCAATTAGGCAAGAAGAAGGAATAAAAGGAATACAAATAGGTAACAAAACTGTCAAAATATCCCTATTTGCAGATGACATGATCCTATACCTTAAAGACCCAAAAAACTCTACTCCGAAGCTCCTAGACGCCATCAGTAGCTATAGCAAGGTAGCAGAATATAAATCAACATAGAAAAATCATTATCATTTCTATACACTAATAATGAACAAACTGAAAAAGAATATATGAAAACAATTCCATTTACAATAGTCTCAAAAAAAATAAAATACCTAGGTGTAAACCTAACAAAGGATGTGAATGACCTTTACAAGGAAAACTATAAACTTCTGAAGAAAGAGACTGATGAAGACTATAGAAAGTGGAGAGATCTCCCATAATCATGGATTGATAGAATCAACATAGTAAAAATGTCTATACTCCCAGAAGTAATCTACATGTTTAATGAAATTCCCATCAAAATTCCAATGACATTCATCAAAGAAATTGAAAAATCTACCCTTAAATTTATATGGAAACACAAGAGGCCACAAACAGCCAAGGCAATACTCAGTCAAAAGAACAATGCTGGAGGTATCACAATACCTGACTTCAAACTATATTTCAAAGCAGTAACAATAAAAACAGCATGATACTGGCACAAAAACAGACATGAAGACCAGTGGAACAGAATAGAGGACCAAGATATGAAGCCACACAACTATAACCAACTTGTCTTTGACAAAGATGCTAAAAATATATGATGGAGAAAAAACAGCCTTTTCAACAAAAACAGCTGGGAAAACTGGTTAGCAGTCTGCAAAAAACTGAAACTAGATCCATGTATATCACCCTATACCAAGATTAACTCAAAATGGATCAAGGATCTTAATATCAGACCACAAACTCTAAAGTTGATTCAGGAAAGAGTAGGAAATACTCTGGAATTAGTAGGTATAGGTAAGAACTTTCTCAATGGAACCCCAGCAGCACAGCAACTAAGAGATAGCATAGATAAATGGGACCTCATAAAACTAAAAACCTTCTGTTCATCAAAAGAAATGGTCTCTAAACTGAAAAGAACACCCACAGAGTGGGAGAAAATATTTGCCAACTATACATCAGACAAAGGACTGATAACCAGAATAGATAGGGAACTTAAAAAACTAAATTCTCCCAAAACTAATGAACCAATAAAGAAATGAGCAAGTGAACTAAACAGAACTTTCTCAAAAGAAGAAATTCAAATGGCCAGAAAACACATGAAAAAATGCTTACCATCTCTAGCAATAAAGGAAATGGAAATTAAAACCACACTAAGATTCCACCTCACCCCTGTTAGAATAGCCATCATTAGCAACACCATGAACAACAGGTGTTGGCGAGGATGCGGGGAAAAAGGAACCCTCTTACACTGTTGGTGGGAATGTAAACTAGTACAACCACTCTGGAAAAAATATTTGGAGGCTACTTAAAAAGCTAGACATTGATCTACCATTTGATCCAGCAATACCACTCTTGGGGATATACCCAAAAGAATGTGACACAGGTTACTCCAGAGGCACCTGCACACCCATGTTTATTGCGGCACTATTCACAATAGCCAAGTTATGGAAACAGCCAAGATGCCCCACAACCGACGAATGGATTAAGAAAATGTATTTATACACAATAGAATTTTATGCAGCCATGATGAAGAACGAAATGTTATCATTCGCCGGTAAATGGATGGAATTGGAGAACATCATTCTGAGTGAGGTTAGCCTGGCCCAAAAGACTAAAAATCGTATGTTCTCCCTCATATGTGGACATTAGATCAAGGGCAAACACAACAAGGAGATTGGACTTTGAGCACATGAGAAAAGTGAGAGCACACAAGGGGAGGGGTGAGGATAGGTAAGACACCTAAAAAATTAGCTAGCATTTGTTGCCCTTAATGCAGAGAAACTGAAGCAATACCTTAAAAGCAACTGAGGCCAATAGGAAAAGGCCACCAGGAACTAGAGAAAAGGTTAGATTAAAAAGAATTAACCTAGAAGGTAACACACATGCACAGGAAATTAATGTGAGTCAACTCCCTGTATAGCTATCTTTATCTCAACCAGCAAAAACCCTTGTTCCTTCCTATTATTGCTTATACTCCCTGTACAACAAAATTAGAGATAAGGGCCAAATAGTTTCTGCTGGGTATTGAGGGAGTGGGGGGGAGAGGGAGGGGGCGGAGTGGGTGGTAAGGGAGGGTGTGGGGTCAGGGGGGAGAAATGACCCAACCTTGTATGCACATATGAATAATAAAATTAAAAAAAGAAGGAATCTTTCTAGCAATGATAACTGGATATGTTAAATAGAAACACTGTGATTGCTCAACCTCAACACAGTGTGGAATGGAAGCTGGAACACTTCCATTCTACACTTGGGGATGCTTCCCAAATTCTATATTGGATAGCACTATATGAAATGGGTAGCCCATGCTTATGACAGGAACAGATGAGCCACCCCAGTGATGATTACTGGGATGTTGCACTAGAGAATTTTATTTTATTTTTTATTTTTTTTTAATTTTATTATTCATATGTGCATACAAGGCTTGGGTCATTTCTCCCCCCTGCCCCCACCCCCTCCCTTACCACCCACTCCCCCCCACCCCCTCAATACCCAGAAGAAACTATTTTGCCATTATTTCTAATTTTGTTGTAGAGAGAGTATAAGCGATAATAGGAAAGAACAAGGGTTTTTGCTGCTTGAGATAAGGATAGCTATACAGGGCATTGACTCACATTGATTTCCTGTGCGTGGGTGTTACCTTCTAGGTTAATTCTTTTTGATCTAACCTTTTCTCTAGTTCCTGGTCCCCTTTTCACATTGGCCTCAGTTGCTTTTAAGGTACACTAGAGAATTTTAAATGGATTCTACTGAATCATGCTACCAGGGATGGCAAAAAGGAGTTAATGACAAGTAAGGAACATCTTTTCCCAGAGAACTGATTCTGGGGCTGTGTGTGGAAAGTGTCCTATCCTTTTATAATAAGTAGCAAAACTAAGAAAATACTCCCCTGATTTCTGAGCTGTATTTTAGCAGATTAGTCATCTGCAAGTGTTGAGTTTTTTGGGGGGATGGGGGACATCATTGAAACCCTGGTTCATTGCCCATCAGCCAAAAGCACAGGTGAAGTCACCAACCCTTGCTGAGAAGGAAGCCACTCTGATCAAAGAAGGTACAAAGACATCATCTCAGCTGGCTGAGTACAAGCTGAGGACTTGAACTGTGGGACCAGCCCCTGTGGTAGAGATTTTGCTGACTGACAGGCAGTGTCCGATGGCCTGACCACAGTGTCAGCCAAATGCAAATGGAAATTTCTCTTCTAGGTTCAGAAGACAGCTACAGAAAACTCCATGTACTTATGAAAATGTCCACCTGAGTCCATAAAATGAGTGGATACAGAGGGATGCAGCAATGCAGACATGAGCAGAATCTAGAGATGGCCCTCTTGTACTCTTTAAGACACATTAGGGAAATGAGAGCTGTTCTGTCTGCCAACAAAAGAGACAGACTCAGAGTCCATGGTGGGAAGGCCCAGAACATACCTGGCAAATGGAACTGAGTCCAAATGCCTGGAGGTTACTAACAAGTATTGGTAGGAATAAACACATGGGTTCTCTTATGCATGGAAGAAGCAAATGCTCAGAGTGTGATGAAAACACCAAAATAGGAGCTTTTGCATGGATTTGGATGGCCAACCATCATTTCCTCTAAACACAAAGAATACACCTTACTATCAAACTATGGGTACAGAGACATCCTCCTCAGAGTAATAGCTTGACAGAGGAGTGGAATGCATGATTGAAACATTGGTTGTTTAAAACAGGGGTAGATAAATACATGATAGACTGTCTTACCTGCCTGAATGAGTGCTCATGCTCAGCATGAGTGTGGCCGAGAGACTATCCCCACTAGATATTCCTCTATTTAGGTGACAGATCTGAGGGAAATTACCTCCTTCCCTCAGATCTGTTGTGGCTATGCAAATATCAGTAAGGGAGGGCCGTGGGTATGACTGAGTTTTTCTCTTTCATCCCCATATCACTTCAACTTTATTCTTTTCCCTTATCTGATGCATTGGTCACAGGACCAGGTCTGCAAGTAGAAGAGTTGAGAGTAGAGATGATGTCTCAGAGACTTTATGACAGAATTCCTAAGAAGCTGAGGGTGTGTGGTTCTTCTTCTTCACATCTGGCTAAATTGGGGTTAACAACCCCCAAACCCCAACCTCTGGAAAGGCATGGAGGGTACAGTGTAAATTGATCGCAAATGGCCAATTTTCTAATAAATCACACCTAGTTATACCTCCACAAGAGCCCAGAAGAATAGGGAATGGGGAGGTCCAGAGAGCTGAATATTTGGAAAACCAATCCACACCATTGGTGGAAATGTAAACTGGTGTGTTGCTATGGAAAACTGTAGAGAGTCTATACCAAAAACAAAAGCTAAGAAAAACAAGCATAGATGTCTCAGATTTAATCATAAAGGGCTAGATATGGAAAGGAGGACATTTGAGATGGTATATCAGTTAACAAGCCATAGGAAAAGAATGAATGCAGTTTTACATCCCAGAATGTAGGTTAGAGCCTTAAATCAAATCCAACCATGCCTTCCTAGGTGCCACTGTGTCCTATTTTCAACCCCAAGCAGTCAGAAGCACAAGCATTTCCCTTAATGATTTCCCACCTGTCACAAAACTCTTGAACTTTTGTGTAATCCCACCCCTACCATGTATAGCCAAAGTAGGCTCAATATAAATATGCATTCCCTCCTCAAATACTCATTATAAACCATTGGCATTTTAGCAAGGATTGATATTTTCCTACCTGCTACTTGACTTTCCTGCCAGTGACTATCAGAACTTGTCCCAGGATTTGTTCTTTCTCTCTGGCTAGTATCTGTAATGGCTCAGTAATCCCTTTTATTTCAGTCATTTCTGTCTTGGGAGTTTTGGCTGAAAAGAACTAATGTGGTCCAGTAATTCTGATTACATATACAAAGGGAAAAAAACATGACTTCAGAGAGATCTTCAGACTCCCAAACTCTTTGCAACATACTCATAGTACCCAACATGTAGAAACAACCAACCCAGGTAGGTTTACTATGAATATCCTCATGTCAGGAACCACTTCAGGAGATGCACACACACATACACACACACACACACACACACACACACACACACACACACATGTACGCTACCAGCACTCACATAGGCACACATTCCTCTTACCTGATGTCAGGTAGCCCACAATGATGATATCATCATCTCCCACCAAAAACTCACCATAGACAAAGGCCATAGACTCCACAATGGAAAATTGGGAGGCAATCTTGACCCCCTCAAACAAGAAGACATCATCAGTCATCTTCACAAAGTCTTGTGTGTCAATGAGGTTCCCAAGGCAGCCATATCCATGTCCTGATACTGACAGTAGTGGACACTTAAGACCACCAGAGATGAAAGCTGAACAGTCCAACTACTAATGCAGAACAAAGTACTTCTGGGTCTAAAGAAGCACAAGTCTTACTAACGAATGAGCCTTAAGGTAGGCGGGGTTTCACAGAGAATGAAGGGCTTAGACTTGATAAAGCTTCAACAACTGGAAGGAAACAGTTGATACAGACCAGTAAACAGGAGGGTGGAGAATGACAAAGATAAGGAAGAGCAGCTGATGAGGGGAGACAGTCTATGCTCTACAGAGGAAGAACATGAGTGTCCAAGGGGCAGAGGGGTTCCCCATGTCACTTATGCATATCAGGGCCACTGGCAGAGACTCATTGATCCTCTCTCACCTCTCACTATCCTTACTGCTTTATGTTATCTAAGTCCCCATAGTAGGATATTTACGGTACAATTAAAGGAGAGCTAGGTCCAAGTGTTTTACCTGTATCTTACCCAATAGATGTCCTATAATTTCTGGCTTCATACCTGGGGTATGATACACTTGAAAATGAAAAATACCTATACTAACTTCAAATTCAAATGTGTAATTATTTATTTAGTTATTGTTCTACTGGGGTACACTACATTTACCAAAGTTGTTACAATATATCATAGTTGATTTCACCCTCCTCCATCATTCTCCTTTATCCCCCTTCCCTCTGATATGTTTTAGAACCCACTGGAGACCTGGGGTTGCAGAGAAAACATCTAACTGAAAAGTTAAGTGGTGATATTGTACAAAGAGAAAGAGCGGTGTGAATACTCACTCAGTGGGCCATAAGAAGACACATGTTAGAAGAGTTAATAGCTCCCAAACTAGTGGAGATAGAGTATAGGCTGGTGGGACAGTATGAAAATATGAGGAGCTACATAAACTGATGAGCTTCACCCATGAACCCCAAATATACTCATTGTCCCTAGGGGATGGGAACAGTGAAAAATGCTAGTATACATTGTCTTGTCTGGAAAAAAATGACAAGATCAAAGTATCCAGAGGTATAGATCATGTTGAAATGCACAGACAAACACTTCTATGCTATTTTAGCAACTTGTGGGTTGAGGGCATGGTACAGGAAAGGGATCTCAGCCTTGGTAGGACAAACCAACCAGTTATCCACATATTGTTCTTATACATTTCTTTGGCATGAGTCTAAAATAATGAGAATTTTATGTCAGGTATCTGGTGAGGAATTAAGAATAGAGGCTGGTTGCTCTGCTCTGTGTAAAGGTATTACATTAGTCTTAGGCATGAGGAGAAAGAACTTTGGCTCTGACTATGATGTATAGGTGGGAAACTTGGAAAGAAAGGGCTTTGTGAGTTGGCATACAACTTCCAATGGCACCCCAACTGGCACTTCAACATGGAAAGGATCAAAATAAAGTTGGATGCATTTACACCAATTTGGAGAAATTTCAATAGTCTACAAGAAAAAGTTATATTTAAAAATCTGATTTCAGAACAATATTCAGGCAGATTATCCAGATTGAGAATAACCAAAGGGCCAATTGATCTTCCTCAAATCCCAGCTTGGCACCAAAAATCTCATGTACACAAGTAGATAAAATGGTCAGAGGTGATGAACAGACATTCCTCAACTGGCTTGAAATTGTAACCATGAAAAGTTAGGTTCCTCTCTTGCTTCATGAGTCATTAACAGAGTAAGAGAGGAGAAGGTGCTTTATGGCAACAAGCCAGCAAGATGGAAGTTGGAAGGCTTTCTCTCTAAGGTTGTATATTGACCAGGGGTTGAAAGCCCAATCTTTTGGAAGTTCCCAAGGATGTGAAGAAGGTTACTGATTAAAAATTATTATGACAAGTTTTCTTTTTTTTTTATCGTTCTTTTTTTTTTCATTTTTCTTTTATTATTCATATGTGCATACAAGGATTGGTTCATTTCTCCCCACTGACCCCACCCCCTCCCTTACCACCCACTCCGCCCCCTCCCTCTCCCCCCCAATACCCAGCAGAAACTATTTTGCCCTTATTTCTAATTTTGTTGTAGAGAGAATATCAGCAATAATAGGAAGGAACAAGGGTTTTTGCTGGTTGAGATAAGGATAGCTATACAGGGCATTGACTCACATTGATTTCCTGTGCGTGGGTGTTACCTTCTAGGTTAATTCTTTTTGATCTAACCTTTTCTCTAGTACCTGTTCCCCTTTTCCTATTGGCGTCAGTTGCTTTAAGGTATCTGCTTTAGTTTCTCTGCGTTAAGGGCAACAAATGCTAGCTAGTTTTTTAGGTGTCTTACCTATCCTCATCCCTCCCTTGTGTGCTCTCGCTTTTATCATGTGCTCATAGTCCAATCCCCTTGTTGTGTTTGCCCTTGATCTAATGTCCACATATGAGGGAGAACATACGATTTTTGGTTTTTTGAGCCAGGCTAACCTCACTCAGAATGATGTTCTCCAATTCCATCCATTTACCAGCGAATGATAACATTTCGTTCTTCTTCATGGCTGCATAAAATTCCATTGTGTATAGATACCACATTTTCTTAATCCATTCGTCAGTGGTGGGACATCTTGGCTGTTTCCATAACTTGGCTATTGTGAATAGTGCCACAATAAACATGGATGTGCAGGTGCCTCTGGAGTAACAGTCTTTTGGGTATATCCCCAAGAGTGGTATTGCTGGATCAAATGGTAGATCGATGTCCAGCTTTTTAAGTAGCCTCCAAATTTTTTTCCAGAGTGGTTGTACTAGTTTACATTCCCACCAACAGTGTAAGAGGGTTCCTTTTTCCCCGCATCCTCGCCAACACCTGTTGTGTTGGTGTTGCTGATGATGGCTATTCTAACAGGGGTGAGGTAGAATCTTAGCGTGGTTTTAATTTGCATTTCCTTTATTGCTAGAGATGGTGAGCATTTTTTCATGTGTTTTCTGGCCATTTGAATTTCTTCTTTTGAGAAAGTTCTGTTTAGTTCACATGCCCATTTCTTTATTGGTTCATTAGTTTTGGGAGAATTTAGTTTTTTAAGTTCCCTATATATTCTGGTTATCAGTCCTTTGTCTGATGTATAGTTGGCAAATATTTTCTCCCACTCTGTGGGTGTTCTTTTCAGTTTAGAGACCATTTCTTTTGATGAACAGAAGGTTTTTAGTTTTATGAGGTCCCATTTATCTATGCTATCTCTTAGGTGCTGTGCTGCTGGGGTTTCATTGAGAAAGTTCTTACCTATACCTACTAACAACAGAGTATTTCCTACTCTTTCTTGTATCAACTGAAGAGTTTGGGGTCTGATATTAAGATCCTTGATCCATTTTGAGTTAATCTTGGTATAGGGTGATATACATGGATCTAGTTTCAGTTTTTTGCAGACTGCTAACCAGTTTTCCCAGCAGCTTTTGTTGAAGAGGCTGTCTTTTCTCCATTATATATTTTTAGCTCCTTTGTCAAAGATAAGTTGCTTATAGTTGTGTGGCTTCACATCTGGATCTTCTATTCTGTTCCACTGGTCTTCATGTCTGTTTTTGTGCCAGTACCATGCTGTTTTTATTGTTATTGCTTTGTAATATAGTTTGAAGTCAGATATTGTGATACCTCCTGCATTGTTCTTTTGACTGAGTATTGCCTTGGCTATTCGTGGCCTCTTGTGTTTCCATATAAATTTAACAGTAGATTTTTCAATCTCTTTAATGAATGTATGACAAGTTTTCTTTGTTCCCCTTTTCCAGACAAAGCTAACTCCTACAGTTAACTATTTAAAGAGTGAGGTACAGAGGAAGTAAGGTGAAAAACAGACTTTCTAGGCACAAGTTAACTTATGCAATAGCTTCTGTATGGTGCTCCATGCTCTGTGGTACCAGCATGCATTGCTGAAGCACTGATGTAGGCTACAATTGGACTGAGACATAAAATATAAAGATATTGAGGACTGAGAAAGTTGGGATGTTTCAACTGGATTTACATGTAGAATTTGTGTCTCCTTTACCTAAGTGTTTTATGGCAATATGTGATTCTAGCTAGAAAACACATCTCTGACCTAGTACTGTAAAACCAAAACCCACTGATAAAGTCCTATGGGGGCTATAGTTGGAAAGTGAAGTTTGATGAAATTATGGTAAAGGTTTACATCGGCACATGCTTAATGTAAAGTGCTTGTGTCTCTTTAACTGGTTGCATTATTGGAATGAAAAGCTTTTGTGGTTCAGAATAACTAGAGGAGAATCTACAGGGAGCTCAAAAAACTCAATCCCCAAGGAATCAACGTCCCAATGAAGAAATGCACCATGAACTGAGTAGAGAATTTTCAAAGGAAGAGGTACAAATGGCCCATAAATACATGAAGAAGTGTTCAACTTCCCTGGCTATAAAAGAAATGCAAAATAAAACTACACTAAGATTTCATCTCACTTCAGTTAGAATGGCCACCTTAAAGACCAAAAACACCCAAAAGACTGTGACACAGGTTACTCCAGAGGCACCTGCACACCCATGTTTATTGCGGCACTATTCACAATAGCCAAGTTATGGAAACAGCCAAGATGCCCCACTACTAAAGAATGGATTAAGAAAATGTGGTATCTATACACAATGGAATTCTATGCAACCATGAAGAAGAACGAAATGTTATCATTCGCCAGTAAATGGATGGAATTGGAGAACATCATTCTGAGTGAGGTTAGCCTGGCCCAAAAGACCAAAAATTGTATGTTCTCCCTCATATGCGGACATTAGATCAAGGGCAAACACAACAAGGGGATTGGACTATGAGCACATGATAAAAGCGAGAGCACACAAGGGAGGGGTGAGGATAGGTAAGACACCTAAAAAATTAGCTAGCATTTGTTGCCCTTAATGCAGAGAAACTAAAAGCAGATACCTGAAAAGCAACTGAGGCCAATAGGAAAAGGGGAACAGGTACTAGAGAAAAGGTTAGATCAAAAAGAATTAACCTAGAAGGTAACACCCACGCACAGGAAATCAATGTGAGTCAATGCCCTGTATAGCTATCCCTATCTCAGCCAGCAAAAACTCTTGTTCCTTCCTATTATTGCTTATACTCTCTCTACAACAAAATTAGAAATAAGGGCAAAATAGTTTCTGCTGGGTATTGGGGCTGGGGAGAGGGACGGGGCGGAGTGGGTGGTAAGGGAGGGGGTGGGGGCAGTGGGGAGAAATGAACCAATCCTTGTATGCACATATGAATAATAAAAGAAAAATGAAAAAAAAATAAAAAAATAAAAAATAAATAAATAAAAAGAATTAACCTAGAAGGTAACACACACGCACAGGAAATTAATGTGAGTCAACTCCCTGTATAGCTATCCTTATCTCAACCAGCAAAAGCCTTGTTCCTTCCTATTATTGCTTATACTCTCTCTTCAACAAAATTAGAGATAAGGGCAAAATAGCTTCTGCTGGGTATCGAGGGGGTGGGGAGGAGAGGGAAGGGATGAAGTGGGTGGTAAGGGAGGGGGTGGGGGCATGGGGGAGAAATGACCCAAGCTTTGTATGCACATATGAATAATAAAACAATTTAAAAAAAGGAAATAAAAGAGCAAAAACAAAAACAAATGCTGGTGAAGATGTGGTAAACCAGGAACCATTTTATGCTGTTGATGGGAATGCAAATTAGTACAACCATTGTGGAAAGTAGTGTAGAGAATCCTTAAAAGATAAAAATAGAACTGTTCCTGGGCCTATATCCAATGGGACATAACTCAGGATACAATAGAGACATTTGCACACCAAAGTTTATTGCAGCACTGTTCACAATAGCCAAGCTATGAAAACAACCCAGATGCCCCAACCCAGATGACAAATAGAAGAAATTGTGAGATATATATATATATATGTATATAGCAACATATATCATGATATATATCATGGAGTCTTATTCAGCTATGAGGAAGAATAACACTATGTAGTTTGAAGGTAAATGGATGCAATTTGAGGACATGTTATGTGAAGTAAGCCAGGATCAGAAACACAGAGGTCACATGTTTTCTTTCATATGTGGAAGATTGAGCCAAAAGATAAACATATACACAAAAACAAACATGATTATATACAAACTTATATGAAGAACATGTTTATAATAGTGGGACTACTCTATGGAACTTGAGGAAGGAAGGAACGCAAAAGAGAATGACAGTCAACAACATTGAAATACATCTGTGCAGATAGAGGATACAACAATATGTTTTGAAAGTTCTTGAATAGTGGGAGGTGGGAAGGAAGGGGTAAAGGAGAGTAATGGAAGGGGGTGGATTAACCAAAGTAAAGTATGCTCACAGAGGAGATACATTGAGAAACCTCTTTGAACATTGACTTTGGAGTTAATAATGAAAGACATGACTGTAAGATCAGTACACGGACATGGGGGGGAGGGTGAACAAAGGAGAGATGAAGGTGAGGAAATATGGTTGATGTGCTTCATACACATATACAAAATAGAACTATGGAACCTCTTGTAAGTTCTTTAGGTGGGGCAGGGAGGAAGTGGCAGGAGGGAGATGTGGGAGTCATCTAACCAATGTACAATGTAAGCTTATTTGAAATTGCCACAATGAATCCCCCCCTGTACATTGAATATATCCTAATAAAAATGGGAAAGACCCCAGAATAACTGGAGGAGTTTCTCTCTCTTATCCTTCACCTTCCATCTGGGTATAGGGAAAAGACCCCAGTTAGCTAATTTGTAAAAGTCAGAGGTCCCATTGGTGACAACAATTAAAACCTCAAGTTTATACAACAATAGTGATGAAAATATTTTCAAAAACATGCTCTAAGAACTCACTCAGATAATACAATCATTTATTATTATTACTTTATTAGTAGTATATATTAATTATACAAAGGGGTTTCATTGTGATATTTTCATACATGTTTATAAGTTACTTTGATCGATTTCAACCCATTTATTACTTGAACCCCATCTTCTTTTTTTATACCATTTTAATATGTTTCATTATTCTCTTTTCACACATGTGTATGAATGCTTCAATCATATTCACCCTTCTTTAGACCTCTCTTTTTCCCCCTCTGCTTACTACATCCTGTTACTATCCCCAAACTATCCTCACCATTTATGTACCCCTGTCATTCCATTTTTTAACATCTAGATTCTGCATATGAGAGACCAAGTGTGATATAGTTCTGAGTTAGGCTATTTTGCTTAAAATGATGAACACAACCACTTCTACCAAAAGAGTTTTCTCTGTCATGGTAAAGATATAGTTTCAGAGAATTGATAGGAAAAAATATAAGAAATAGTCCTGAGTCCTCTAAGGTGAACAACAACCTGACTTTAAATTTTTTTACCAGAAAATGTGATTGACATTAAAGAAATTTAAAGGTCCAATAAGCCAAAATGGATTTAATTTTTCCCACCATAAAACTCATGTCAACATAAAAATTATTATTCATCAGTTTATTTCACACATTTTCACCTTATTATTACTAAGACAGCGTAGGCATTTTGATTCTGTGAGTGGCTTGAAAGAGTGTATTTGGAAAAAAACTTTATGCGATACAGCATAAAGACCAGAATGAAGGATTGTGCCTCACTGTCTAATGTTACAGCCATTCCTTTATTGAAATCAACAGGCATAGAATCTGCAGTCTTTGATGAGGGCTAGATGGAGGAAGGGACTCCCCAACCTCTTGGCTCCATTCCCAGTGAATGGAGTTTCTGATATGGGAGCTGGAAGAACTGTAAACACTGGCAGCTTGCCACTCTCAGAGAGAGGCCCTTACCCTTGATGGTCCCTAAGGCTTCATTTGCAATTTTCCCTAGGGCAATTGTGAGATATTTAATATGTATAATACACATATGCTAAAATGGATACATGTTTTACACACACACACACTTTTCACCCATCAGTGTTGTTTCCCTGGGAAACAAGTCCTCAAACTCAACATGTTTTCATGGAGGAGTGATACTGCATATCAGTTGTAAGCATAGATACCAACTCCTTTTCAGAATTCTATATGCATCTATACACATATGTATTCATGTACACACATATATATATCAAATATATACATATCTGAGAAGGGATTCAGACTTGTCCCAAATTAAATCAATGTGCAGAATTACAACCCTGTATTTGACAGTCACTAGGTATGGGTTGTAAACAGAGATCAGCTAACTGTATATGAGATTAGAGAATTTCCTCCCGTTTTACCCTTCCTTCTGGATTTATACCTCTCTCACAGGACATCACATGTGCCATATGGCTTTTGTGACTGAATAAAATGTGAACATCTTATACCACTTCCATGTCCCACAAGAATTATGGTCTTTGAAGGCTCCTTCTTTCACTTAATCCAGAAAAATATAGACATAGAGCAGAGGTACAGTGAACTCATAAGTGATTAGATCATGAACATGAAATAAGGACTTATTGTGGTAAGCCACTGAGATTTTGCAGTTGTTTGTTATCACCAATCATAATCAAGCAAAAAATAATACAGATTAATATGGGTTATTTAATTAAAAGTAGAACTTTCCTAATAATAGATCTTATTCAGTGAATGTGTCTTATATGTCATGTTCTCTACTAAGCAGTGTATATTGGTTGACACCTTATAGGATCATGAAAACTCTGCAAACTAAGTACTCATCATTCCCCAGTTTCCAGTTGAGAAGACTGACGCTCAGAACATTTAGTAAGTGGCATGAGTTTTCCATTTAGCCTGGGTCCTGAATGCTGATGAAGAAAAACTCAGTGATGTAGGAAAGGAGATATAGGAAAACTAGTGCTCTGAATCCTAGCCAGAGCAACTCCATCTTGCAGCAGACATCAGGTAAAAGTTCTGTGTACTGAAGTTATGTGCCAGCCTGTAACAAAATAAAGCTGCCTTCTCAATGGATTGACAGTGTTTGCTGAGACCAGCAAAATCCCCCAACCAATGCAAGGACAGAGTAAACACAAACATGTAACTCTCCCATGAGCTACAAAAAAACCTATGCTTTTGTGTGTCTCTTATGTTATCTGAACCTGTGTTCAATTCTGCCATTTTAAGACTAGATGGTGTGCGAATCCAGGTTTGCATCAATTCTGCTATAGACCTGGAGCCATATAAAATAGGACCTGGGTGGAGACTTCAGTGAGTGTATCTGCCCATAAGCCATCCATGGCTCTCTTTGTAACATTTACTCATCAACCCATCAAAGACCCAATTACCCATTTAAGTAATTCTTTCGTCTGTCAGCACAATCCCAATTAGGGGGAAGGCATTTATTTTCTGTCTTCCTGGGAAATTCACACAGCAGGTGATCAACCAGTCATAAACTCAGGAAGTCTCATTACTAACCATGGCTTTTTATCAATTTTCCTACCGTTTTCTGTTGCTAAGATGACCATACAACATAAAGTTACAGTCCTTGTCAAAGGTTAATGTTTGAATCCAATGATAACCTATTTGCTGTCAGAGTTCTGAGGCAACACAGGGCACTACATGTCCAGAAACAGGGACCACTTTTTTACATATGTGCCTTCTGGTATTTCTCCCACTTGATGTAATATCATCAATATTCATTTGTGGAGCTCCAGCTTCATGATCTTATCTAATGTTAATCACATGTTATAATTCCCCTTTAATATTTCACAGTGACGATGAACCTCCATGAAAATCAGAGGGGATGAATCATATTCAAACCACAACACTTTTTTTGGTTAAAGTTACCTCATTTCTTAGGTTTGATATTTATGGATCATACCACATGGTCTAGTGTTTCTGGACACCAGACGAATCTTTCATTTCTGATCATCTCAAAGTCCTATTTGGGTGTTCTTGGTATATCTAAGCTAGGAACTCACAAAACGGAGATAGTTAGATATGTCACTGTAGAAGACGATGTGTTTTACCATCTAGCACTGAGGCATACAGTACCCTCATTACTAAATGTGTTGGCAGCCAATGGGTCATTGCCAACTTCCTTTTTAAGAATTGCCCTTGACTAAAAAACTAGCTAGCATTTGTTGCCCTTAACACAGAGAAACTAAAGCAGATACCTTAAAAGCAATTGAGGCCAATAGGAAAAGGGGAACAGGTACTAGAGAAAAGGTTAGATCAAAAAGAATTAACCTAGAAGGTAACACACACGCACAGGAAATCAATGTGAGTCAATGCCCTGTATAGCTATCCCTATCTCAACCAGCAAAAACCCTTGTCCCTTCCTGTTATTGCTTATACTCTCTCTACAACAAAATTAGAAATAAGGGCAAAATAGTTTCTCCTGGGTATTGAGGTGGGGGAGAGGGACGGGGCGGAGTGGGTGGTAAGGGAGGGGGTGGGGGCAGGAGGGAGAAATGACCCAAGCCTTGTATGCACATATGAACAATAAAAGAAAAAGGAAAAAAATAAGAAAAAAAAATAAAAGGCAATAGATAAAATTAAGGGTCATTTGATAAATCTTAATAAAATATTTTAGCATAACTCAGAGAAATTAAAATTGGGAAATAAATTCTTTTGCAAGTCAAAAAAAAAAAAAGAATTGCCCTTGATGAAAAGGAGCCATTTCTCAACTTACATGTCCCTTCCCTGTGTGTGACTCATATTTTGTGACTGTTGACTACATGGCCAGATTTTGCCTTGATTTAGGCAACTCTGAATCACTTCTCAGCTACATAGCTACCCGTGTACCTCACTTGATCATGCACTGCACCTGCTCTAAAGGTGTGCTGCAAATCTTGGAATACTCGCTCAGTTCCTAGTCTAGGAGACAGTCCCATATAATGCTGAAAATAAAACAGTGATTTCAGTGATACTACATAGGACTTCTTGACACAGGGTTCCTAGGCATATAAACACAAATTCTGCCTGACCATACTCATATGTGGGGTCTAAATATCTGATTTCACAAAAACAGAGATGAGAATAGTGGTTGCCAGATGTTGGGAAAAGCAGCAGGGCAGGCAGATGGGGATGGTTGGCCAGCAGATAAAATATTAGTCAGATGCTAGGAATTCATTATGTCACTACACAATAGGGTGACTATAATTTAAAACAATGTCCCTATTAAAAAGGATAGAAGAAGGGCTGGGGGCATGGCTCAACTGGTTGAGAGTCTGTCTAGCAAGTGTGAGGCCCTGAGTTCAAACCTCAGTACTGAAAAAACTAATAAAAAAGGAAAGAAGAGAAAAACTTGAATGTTTTCAGTACAAAGAGAAGATAAATGCTTCAGGTGATGGAATAACTCTAACAAAAAAAGATGAATGAAGTATGCACTGAAAACATGACAATGATAAAAGTAATTGAAGGCACAGAAAATGGGAATATATTCTGTTCATGGATTGGAAGAATTCATATTCTTAAAATGTCCAAAAAGTTACATTTTCTTTTTTTTTTTTTCATTTTTCTTTTATTATTCATATGTGCATACAAGGATTGGTTTATTTCTCCCCCTGCCCCCACCCCCTCCCTTACCACCCACTCCACCCCCTCCCACTCCCCCCCTCAATACCCAGCAGAAACTATTTTGCCCTTATCTCTAATTTTGTTGTAGAGAGAGTATAAGCAATAATAGGAAGGAACAAGGGGTTTTGCTGGTTGAGATAAGGATAGCTATACAGGGCATTGACTCACATTGATTTCCTGTGCGTGGGTGTTACCTTCTAGGTTAATTCTTTTTGATCTAACCTTTTCTCTAGTACCTGTTCCCCTTTTCCTATTAGCCTCAGTTGCTTTAAGGTATCTGCTTTAGTTTCTCTGCATTAAGGGCAACAAATGCTTTAAGGTATCTGCTTTAGTTTCTCTGCATTAAGGGCAACAAAGTTTTTTAGGTGTCTTACCTATCCTCACCCCTCCCTTGTGTGCTCTCGCTTTTATCATGTGCTCATAGTCCAATCCCCTTGTTGTGTTTGCCCTTGATCTAATGTCCACATATGAGGGAGAACATACGATTTTTGGTTTTTTGAGCCAGGCTAACCTCACTCAGAATGATGTTCTCCAATTCCATCCATTTACCAGCGAATGATAACATTTCGTTCTTCTTCATGGCTGCATAAAATTCCATTGTGTATAGATACCACATTTTCTTAATCCATTCGTCAGTGGTGGGACATCTTGGCTGTTTCCATAACTTGGCTATTGTGAATAGTGCCGCAATAAACATGGATGTGCAGGTGCCTCTGGAGTAACAGTCTTTTGGGTATATCCCCAAGAGTGGTATTGCTGGATCAAATGGTAGATCGATGTCCAGCTTTTTAAGTAGCCTCCAAATTTTTTTCCAGAGTGGTTGTACTAGTCTACATTCCCACCAACAGTGTAAGAGGGTTCCTCAAAAAGTTACATTTTCTAGAAATAATTATTATGGTCATTTTGCTACTTAGAAGAATGACTTAGTCAAGGATCAATGTTTATCTAGTAGATCAAGTATTTCTTGACCTTATTTACAATGCTGTTCTGAACAGCGGATGAAAATAGGATTAACCCACAAATCCCAAAACTGGCTTTACATCACAATGACAATCATTCAATTGCTCTCCTGTAGCTACTGCTAATCAACATCCTTCAAACTCAAACAAGCAATGACTTCTCTGAAATTGGCTCCTGCAATCCTGAAAGAATATACTATTGTAGTAGCTTTTATCAAAGAACAGACAAATAAAGTGATAGTTTTATTGATTATTCATGCACTGCTTGTATTTTAATTTTAGTAACCAGGGAGAGAGATGACTATCTTGGGTTCTACACCAGGTGACATACAAATATTTGGAGAAGGTTATTTTTTTCTCTAAATTTTGTGATGTGAACCACTAGACAACTCCAAAGTATAGATGTAAAGAAAGCAAGAGTAGATAACTCATAAGCCTTAAGTCAGTTTCATTGTAAGGACCAGAAGAAGAGGCTTGGATCCATAGTAGACATCTTCTTCCAATAGACCTTATCAAAGGCTTCACTCTGGACCACAGTGAAGTAGTTATTCCAATTCCCACAGCTTCCAGCCAAACAAAGAGAAGGACAAATTTCAGAAAAATGAAGAAAAACACCAGCTCTACAGCCAAGATTGTTTTCAGTGTCTCTCTCTGATCTCATCATGAAAACAACATTTGCTGAAGACTAAAACAAGGTTTCCTACAAACTTTGTGCTTCCAGTGAAAAGGTCACTAAACACAAAAGTGTGTAGGGTAGGGCTTTAGAGTGGTTATGAGAATCAGAAAGATGGAGAATTAGAGAAAGCTACTTTCTTATTTGAAAAGCCTGTTTTCCTATTTGGAAAAAGCAATGGCAACCACCTCACAGACTTATACTGAGTTTTAAATAATATAATGCAGAAAGAGTTTGTACACTTTTAAGTGACTCGAAGAAAGTTGAAAATTTAGGTACAGAAGATAACAGAGATTTCATGTACACTCACCTAGTTTTCCAAAAAAAATGCAATGTGACTATTATATAATCTCATGACCATAAAACTCCCATTGGTACACAGGTATGTTCAGTCCCATTTTGTGCCATCTGTGTATTTCTGTAATCCACTGCATCAAGACATAGAAATATCCTATCACCACAAAGATCTCCCTCATGTATGACTTTCTAGTCTTACACCATACCATCCACCTCTGCTTTCTGTGTCCCTTGTCATCAGGAATCTGTTCTCCATTTCTACAAATTTGTCATTTTGAGGATATTCCATAGATGTAATTATATAGCATGTGGCCTTTAGGTATTGCCTTTTTTAATTCAGCATGAAGCCTTTGAAATCCATCCAAGTTGGTTCATGTACCAGTAGATTGTTCTTTTCAACACTGACTAATCTAATGGATGATAAATTTTTATCACTGTATCTGACACGTGAGCAACAAATGGATATCAGCTACCATAGCGGGCATGGACTATCTGTTGTAATCCCAGGAACCCTGTGAGGTGGGAACTTTGTTAATGTGACATTTACCCACTTTCTCATGTACTTGTACAAGGTCACTGAGACCACCCAGGTCAGGACCATAGGAGGAGCATGTCTGATTCTTCCTATACTGACCTTACCTATGACTTTGTGTAGGTTCTCAGTAGCAGATGGATTTGTGGGAGGCTCTTATGAAAGACAGAATAGAACTGAGGCTATCCAGTCTGAAACACGTCTGTCTCCATGACTGTGCTTTATGTGAATGTTGAAACTCCACCCATTTCTATCACACAACCTTGACCTCCATACCATCCTTTCTCACCCTTTCTCAACAATGGTATAAGGAGGACATTATCACCTTCAGAATTTCTTAGTGTCAACAGGGTGGACATTTGGTTATTTTTCATGGCTAAGAAGGAACTGTTTTGGAGAACAGAAACAAGTTCTTTTGGCTTCAACATTTTACCAAGAAATTGACACACTTTCTCCACATTGCCTCTATGGTCCTGAGAAAAGAAGAGATTGTCAGCAGAGTGGTGACAAACACTGGTTGTGGGACAGACGCTTGAGTTCTAATCAACATCAAACACTTAATACCTGCCTGAACCTTTGCAGCTTCTGACACCCTATCCTCCAGAGTTCAGATCTGTAAAAGCAAGACCCTAAACGCAACTGCTGCATTAGTGGGTAATAAGAGCTGTTTCAGTGAAGACATTGCCAGCATCCTAACTTGTCAACTCCTAACACTTAGCATCATGCTTCCCTTGGTCTCATAAAGCCTTGTGTGCCCTCTGCTAGCCACAGGCACTTCAATATGACTATCGACTTCTAACTCCTGACAGTTTGTGGCCCTATCCTTCGTCATGTTTACCCTGCTCTCTTCCACTGTGTCTGGAAAAGCCACAGTGCCATCTTTCCTTCTGTAAAAAGAAGTGCCATCTTTCCTTCTGTAAAAAAAAAATCCAATTCCTTCACCAAGTCTGCCCAACATTCACACCAGCACTTCATTGGCAAACGTCACTGGCAAACCATGACACATGCCCCCAACTGGCTGGGATATGGAGGCCGTACATAGCAGGTCACTACATTACAAAAGGAAAGTGAAATTTTAGTGTCAGCTGAACAAGCCTATTACTATATTCAATGGTTAACAGAAGTGCATCTGGAGCAGAGAACGAGTGAGGTGGAAACTGTCTGAGGTTAGTAGAACAGGATGGCTAATATGACACAAAGCCTGCAATGGTCATATTCCTGTTGGCCAACCCCGATAGCCTGCTCTTTTGGGGACTGTGGCTTCCAGAACAGCATGTCTGGAAATTTATGGGAAGTGGCTGTGCTTAGGTTACAAGTTCCAGTGTCTATCCGATTGTCCAAGGTCCCCATCATGATCTGTGAAGGCACCTGTATGGAACGTGCTGTTGAGCTACAAGTTCTCAGCTGGGAATCACGCTTGTGTATAAGTGATACCTCCTGTGAAATAAGTACAATCTATGCTCCTGCAGACTGTGCATAAACACAGTTTCAGAGAGAAGGTGCCAGTCTACCATTCTGCACTGCTGTCTGAGAGCTGCTTATCTTAAAACTGGAGGGATGCTGAGATGAAACGCACCACATGTCTGTAATATACCTGTAGCTTACGATTATTAATGTGAACACTATGACAGAAACTGTTCTAGGTTCTCTTGTTTCATTCTCTCAGCAAGTTATAGTTGTTATTCATGTTTAGGAGTGGGGACACTGAGGGACAGAGTGGTTAAAAAGCTGCCCAGATTCCCCGGTCAATAGTAGGCAGCCCTGGCTCTGGAGTCAAGGTCTTTCCTACTGCACTGCCCTGCCTTCCATGAATCCATGTCTGGGGAACAGGAAAGGAGTACAGGGAAGGAGAGGGAAGTGTGGCTGGTCGTAGGAAGCACAGAAAATGGAAATGCCACCTGCAGCTCTTCATAGCAAAGGAGAAGGAAGGACTGTAAGCCTCTCCTCTTCATCCATCCAAGGATGTGATCAAACCACAAGCCATAAATAACTAGAGTGACAGGAAAACAGACAATGGTTGGTGAACTTGAAACCGTGACTATTTATTATTGACCCTGACTGGAAGATCACATTCACTTTGTGAAATGTACAATGATATTAACTCTCTCTCTCTCCAAAGCTTACAATAAAATGATTACATAATCCTCGAAGCTATCGTGGTTTTCTGTGTTCAGAGAAACAACCATATTCATTCTCAGTGCCAACACTTCTGAATGGAAAATTAGGAATATATTTCAGGTGATACTAAATTCTATTGCTTCATTAAGTTTTGAAGAAATTTCCAGCTATGGATTTTACATAAATTTCCACATACTATTGTGCCAACAAGAGGCTACAGATACAGGATTTTTTAAAAAAAAATCAGGGCTGGAGGTGTGGCTCAAGTGGTAAAGTGCCTGCCTAGCAAAGGCAAGGTCCTGAGTTCAAACTCTGAGCTATTGACAACATCCTTGTCATTGTTTTGGGACCTTTGCATGGGTTTGGCACCATCGCTTGTGTTTAGCTTCCATACATTTAAAAGAAAACATGCAATATGGATATCTCTGACAGTGACCACAATATTATGATTCCAAGCTTTAAAGGAGGTGGTTCATATTCCACTCACCATCACCTTGGATAAAAAGTACTCATCAAATATCACTTGTCTTTTTGGAAGATGAATCAATCTTTTCATATGGTAAAAAGATGTAAGAACATCCTTTGGATTCCTTATGACATAAATGATCTAAAAGAGAGAAGGACTTTATGAAAGTAAAGTAAAAACACTTATCTCTGTCTGCTATTCTGTTCCTTGCATTTCCTCAGATGCTGATCTCAAACTGCTCATCTCATTAAACAGCTGGGATTATAAAACATGTGTCATTACCCTCAGCCCAGGACTCTTCCAGGGCAAGTCCCCTCCCCTTCCACCATTCCCATAACTTGTAAATAAAGGATGCTGAACTGATCTTAACCTTGGGCATGTTTAACCAGTTGGTAAGGCTTCTGTGTTTCACTACACTAAGAAGCATGGAGAGCTCTCCTCTGAGTTCACCGGGGAAGTGCTGGGAGCAGTCAGTTATGGCTGCCATGCATACGGGTATGGGAACACTGGTGCATTGGCCATGGATTTGGATACTTCCTAGGATGCCTCAGTTCATCAAATGAAGGAACCTCCCCTGAGATCCCTTCACAGGCGCAACGTCCTGTGAAAGAGATGTATGGGGAGATGAGTAGTCATGAGGCGTGGTCCATTCTGATTCACTAGGACTCGCTGCCAATCACATTTTCTATAAAAATGGGGACCTGAGGGGGATTCCAAGATGGCGGCTAGAGGTAGGAAGCAGAAAGCGACCCTCCTATAGTGAAATCTTGGAGAGACGCTGGAGACACACTTTGCAGGCATAATCACCGAGAAAAGGCATAACTTTGACCCCTCCACATCTCCAGCCGGTGCAGAGAATCTCCACTTCACGTTAAACGGAGAAACAAGGAGGGCCCCCGGGGCCGCCAGTGGCCGGCGCCCATACGGCGTGGGAAGACGTGGACCAGGTGAGCTTCGCGGTACCACGGTAGCCCCACAGACAAGCCTGGGCCAGAGCAGCATAGCCCCCTGAACAGACTGACCTCCACCCGGGAAAAAAGAGAAACTGAGTAATAAGCAATAAGAACAGTTAAGACACACTGGAAAGAGGGTGGGGCGCCCTGAGCGCTGAAGATTGGGGGAAGGGAATCCTTCCCGGGACTGTAAATAAACAAGCCGGGCGGGCTGGAGAGCCTCTGGCAGGAGCGTGGCGCGCGCCCAGCAACCAGGAGCGGGGAAGCTTGTGAGAGGAGGGAAGACCCACTTCCCACGTGAACTGTAAACAAACATGCCAGCCGGCAGGAGCAGCAGCACCGCCCAGTAAGCAGGAGCAGGAAAGCTCCTGAAAGTGGCAGTGGGAGGAAAACTTCAGAGGAGACGGGGGGAAGACCCACCTCCCACATGAACTGTAAATAAACACGCAGGCCTGACAACGCGGGGCAGTGTCACCTTTCCCAGTGCTTGGAAAGGGGAAAGCCTGTAGCAGAGGCTCCCGCACAGGAGAACTCTGAGCAAACAAAGCCTGTGGGACCAGGTGAGTGCTAGCTCACCCCAGAGATCTGCATAAATAACGCCGCCAGCTATAGGCTGAGAGCAGCAGGCAGGCAAGCCACAGTTGCAGATACCACTCTCAGAACTGTCTCCAGATGCTTTTTTTTCTTTTTCTCCCTACCTTTGATGAGAGAACAACCAAATTACACCTGCAAGCTGAAAAACTTACTGAAACTGTATTGCATTTGAACTGGGGACACTTGGTGGGGCTTTTTGTGTGTGTGTGTGTGTGTGTGTGTGTGTGTGTGTGTGTGAGTGTGCACTTTTGTTCTACTTTATGCATACCCTTTGATGAGACAACTACAGAACAACATCTGAGGCACCAACTCCAGGAATGGAGATTGAGACAGACACCCAAATTATTAAGACTGAAACTGCATTACATATAAACTTGGAAATTTTTTGGTTTTTTTTTTAAATTTCTATTTTCCATTTTATTTTAATTCATTTTTATATATAGATATTACTTTCATTTACTTCTTTTTTATTTTTTTATCTTTGATTTTCAATCCTCTCTCTGTCTCTCTAATGTCTGTTCAGCTTACTGTCGATTAGTACACTAACACTACCTGTTTATACCTTTGAAACTCTCTTGTCTGATACCTTGTTCTGCTTTCTCCCTCTTGTCTGTATATTTGTTTTCCCCTTTTCTTTAACTTCGTGCTTTCCATCTCAGCTCACTCTTCCATTCTAAATATTACCATTGTTATTATTACAAGCTAGAAAATACTTAATTACACACAGTACAGGGACAGTAACAACACCAAGGACAATGACGGGAAGACAGAAAAAACAGGGAAACCAGTTTCCCCACAGCAAAAAATTAGTACAGGAACCAGAGGGGAATGAAGAGAACAGAAACTCAGATCCAGACTCCAACAAAATGAAGATAAACTATGCCAAAGGACCCATTGAAGCCCACAAGAATAATTTAAAAGAAGACATACTACAAGTACTCAATGAGAATTTTATAGAGATGATACTGGATAGGGTCAACCAAAATGTACAGGAGACACTCAAGAAATTCCAAGACAATAAAAATAGAGAATTTGAAAAAGCAAAAGAAGAAATAAAGGAAACCATAGAAGCACTGTATAAACACCAAAGTGAAAGAGAGAACACAATGAATAAATGGATAAATGAACTCAGGACAAAAATAGACAACAATAAAGAAGAAAACTGCCAGGATATGGAAAACCTCAGAAAAAAGAATGAAACAGAACTGCAAAACAAGATGGAAGGCCAATCCAGCAGAATAGAACAAACAGAAGACAGAATCTCAGAACTTGAAGATGAAATGGTAATTAAAGGAAAAACCGAAGAACTATTAATTAAACAACTCAAGACCTGTGAAAAGAAAATGCAAGAACTCACTGACTCCATCAAAAGACCAAACTTGAGAATCATGGGCATCGAAGAAGGAGAATAAGTGCAAGCAAAGGGAATGCATAATATATTCAACAAAATTATAACGGAAAATTTCCCAAATCTAGAGAAAGATATTCCCATGCAAATGCAAGAGGCCTCCAAGACACCAAACAGACCAGATCAAAATAGAACTACTCCACGACATATCATCATTAAAACAACAAGTTCAGAAACTAAGGAAAGAATATTGAAGGCTGCAAGAGAGAAAAAACAAGTAACATACAAAGGTAAACCCATCAAAATCACAGCAGACTTCTCAACAGAAACATTAAAAGCAAGAAGAGCATGGGGTGAGATCTTCCGGGCACTGAATGAAAATAACTTCAACCCCAGGATACTCTACCCAGCAAAAGGGATCCTGCACACAGAAAGTGACACCCAACTTAACCATGAAAAGGCAGGCAGCACCAAACCACAGGATAAGAAAAAACAAGACAGTAGAGAGCAATATCAAGTTAGGTACACACAATCGAACCTTCAAATAACTAAGACAACTAAATGGCAGGAATCACCACATACCTATCAGTACTAACACTTAATGTTAATGGACTTAATTCACCCATCAAAAGACACCGTTTGACAAAATGGATTAAAAAAGAAGATCCAACAATTTGTTGCTTACAGGAGACTCATCTCACCGACAGAAATAAGAATATGCTTAGGATGAAAGGCTGGAAGAAGATTTACCAAGCCAATGGCCCCCGAAAACAAGCAGGAGTAGCAATACTTATCTCTGACAAAGTAGACTTCAAACCTACATTGATCAAACGAGATAAAGAAGGACATTCCATACTAATAAAAGGGGAAATAGACCAAAAGGAAATAATAATCATCAATCTGTACGCACCCAATGTCAACGCACCCAATTTCATCAAACATACCCTGAAAGACCTAAAAGCATATATAAACGCCAACACAGTGGTTGTGGGAGACTTTAACACTCCATTATCATCAATAGATAGGTCATCCAAACAAAAACTCAATAAAGAAATCCAAGGTCTAAAATATGCAATAGATCAAGTGGATCTAGTAGATGTCTACAGAACATTTCATCCAACCTCTACACAATATACATTCTTCTCAGTAGCCCATGGAACCTTCTCCAAAATAGATCATATCCTAGGGCACAAAGCAAGCCTCAGCAAATATAAGAAAATAGAAATTATACCGTGCATACTATCTGACCACAATGCAGTAAAAGTAGAACTCAACAACAAAAGTAAAGACAAAAAACATGCAAACAGCTGGAAACTAAATAACTCATTACTTAATGAAGAGTGGATCATCGATGCAATAAAAGAGGAAATTAAAAAGTTCCTGGAAGTCAATGAAAATGAAAACACAAGCTACCGGAACCTATGGGACACAGCTAAGGCAGTCTTGAGAGGAATATTTATAGCCATGAGTGCATATATTAAAAAGATTGAAAGATCCCAAATCAATGACCTAATGATACATCTCAAACTCCTAGAAAAACAAGAACAAGCAAATCCCAAAACAAATAGAAGGAGAGAAATAATAAAAATAAGAGCTGAAATCAATGAAATAGAAACCAAAAAAACCATACAAAGAATTAATGAAACAAAAAGTTGGTTCTTTGAAAAAATAAACAAGATCGATAGACCCCTGGCAAACCTGACTAAAATGAGGAGAGAAAAAACTCAAATTAGTAGAATTAGGAATTCAAAAGGGGAGATAACAACAAACACCATGGAAGTCCAGGAAATCATCAGAGACTACTTTGAGAACCTATATTCAAATAAATTTGAAAATCTTAAAGAAATGGACAGATTTCTAGATACATATGATCATCCAAAACTGAACCAAGAGGAAATTAATCACCTGAAGAGACCTATAACACAAAATGAAATTGAAGCAGCAATCAAGAGTCTCCCCAAAAAGAAAAGTCCAGGACCTGATGGATTCTCTGCTGAATTCTATCAGACCTTTAAAGAAGAACTGATACCAACCCTCCTTAAACTGTTCCATGAAATAGAAAGGGAAGGAAAACTGCCAAACACATTTTATGAAGCCAGTATTACACTTATCCCAAAACCAGGCAAAGACACCTCCAAAAAGGAGAACTATAGGCCAATCTCCTTAACAAACATTGACGCAAAAATCCTAAACAAAATAATGGCAAACCGAATTCAGCAACACATCAAAAAGATTATTCACCACGACCAAGTAGGCTTCATCCCAGGGATGCAGGGTTGGTTCAACATATGAAAATCAATAAATGTAATAAACCACATTAACAGAAGCAAAGACAAAAACCACTTGATCATCTCAATAGATGCAGAAAAAGCCTTTGATAAGATCCAACATCATTTCATGATAAAAGCTCTAAGAAAACTAGGAATAGAAGGAAAGTTCCTCAACGTTATAAAAGCTATATATGACAAACCTACAGCCAGCATTATACTTAACGGAGAAAAATTAAAACCATTCCCTCTAAAAGCAGGAACCAGACAAGGATGCCCACTATCTCCACTCCTATTCAACATAGTACTGGAATTCCTAGCCAGAGCAATTAGGCAAGAAGAAGGAATAAAAGGAATACAAATAGTTAACAAAACTGTCAAAATATCCCTATTTGCAGACGACATGATCCTATACCTTAAAGACCCAAAAAACTCTACTCAGAAGCTTCTAGACATCATCAATAGCTATAGCAAGGTAGCAGGATATAAAATCAACATAGAAAAATCATTATCATTTCTATACACTAATAATGAACAAACTGAAAAAGAATATATGAAAACAATTCCATTTATAATAGCCTCAAACAAAATCAAATACCTAGGTGTAAACCTAACAAAAGATGTGAAAGACCTCTACAAGGAAAACTATACACTTCTGAAGAAAGAGATTGAGGAAGACTATAGAAAGTGGAGAGATCTCCCATGATCATGGATTGGTAGAATCAACATAGTAAAAATGTCGATACTCCCAAAAGTAATCTACATGTTTAATGCAATTCCCATCAAAATTCCAATGACATTCATTAGAGAGATTGAAAAATCTACCCTTAAATTTATATGGAAACACAAGAGGCCACGAATAGCCAAGGCAATACTCAGTCAAAAGAACAATGCAGGAGGTATCACAATATCTGACTTCAAACTATATTACAAAGCAATAACAATAAAAACAGCATGGTACTGGCACAAAAACAGACATGAAGACCAGTGGAACACAATAGAAGATCCAGATGTGAAGCCACACAACTATAAGCAACTTATCTTTGACAAAGGAGCTAAAAATATATAATGGAGAAAAGACAGCCTCTTCAACAAAAACTGCTGGGAAAACTGGTTAGCAGTCTGCAAAAAACTGAAACTAGATCCATGTATATCACCCTATACCAAGATTAACTCAAAATGGATCAAGGATCTTAATATCAGACCCCAAACTCTTAAGTTGATACAAGAAAGAGTAGGAAATACTCTGGAGTTAGTAGGTATAGGTAAGAACTTTCTCAATGAAACCCCAGCAGCACAGCAACTAAGAGATAGCATAGATAAATGGGACCTCATAAAACTAAAAAGCTTCTGTTCATCAAAAGAAACGGTCTCTAAACTGAGTGGGAATTTAAAAAACTAAATTCCCACTCTAAACTGAGTGGGAATTTAAAAAACTAAATTCTCCCAAAACTAATGAACCAATAAAGAAATGGGCATGTGAACTAAACAGAACTTTCTCAAAAGAAGAAATTCAAATGGCCAGAAAACACATGAAAAAATGCTCACCATCTCTAGCAATAAAGGAAATGCAAATTAAAACCACGCTAAGATTCTACCTCACCCCTGTTAGAATAGCCATCATCAGCAACACCACCAACAACAGGTGTTGGCGAGGATGCGGGGAAAAAGGAACCCTCTTACACTGTTGGTGGGAATGTAGACTAGTACAACCACTCTGGAAAAAAATTTGGAGGCTACTTAAAAAGCTGGACATCGATCTACCATTTGATCCAGCAATACCACTCTTGGGGATATACCCAAAAGACTGTTACTCCAGAGGCACCTGCACACCCATGTTTATTGCGGCACTATTCACAATAGCCAAGTTATGGAAACAGCCAAGATGTCCCACCACTGACGAATGGATTAAGAAAATGTGGTATCTATACACAATGGAATTTTATGCAGCCATGAAGAAGAACGAAATGTTATCATTCGCTGGTAAATGGATGGAATTGGAGAACATCATTCTGAGTGAGGTTAGCCTGGCTCAAAAAACCAAAAATCGTATGTTCTCCCTCATATGTGGACATTAGATCAAGGGCAAACACAACAAGGGGATTGGACTATGAGCACATGATAAAAGCGAGAGCACACAAGGGAGGGATGAGGATAGGTAAGACACCTAAAAAACTAGCTAGCATTTGTTGCCCTTAACGCAGAGAAACTAAAGCAGATACCTTAAAGCAACTGACGCCAATAGGAAAAGGGGAACAGGTACTAGAGAAAAGGTTAAATCAAAAAGAATTAACCTAGAAGGTAACACCCACGCACAGGAAATCAATGTGAGTCAATGCCCTGTATAGCTATCCTTATCTCAACCAGCAAAAACCCTTGTTCCTTCCTATTATTGCTGATATTCTCTCTACAACAAAATTAGAAATAAGGGCAAAATAGTTTCTGCTGGGTATTGAGGAGGGGGAGAGAGGGAGGGGGCGGAGTGGGTGGTAAGGGAGGGGGTGGGGTCAGTGGGGAGAAATGAACCAATCCTTGTATGCACATATGAATAATAAAAGAAAAATGAAACAAAAATTTAAAAAAAAATGGGGACCTGAAAGAACATTCTTCAGTTTGGACCCAGCTGGGGTCCCCTTTGGAGATGACCTGAATGAGAATCTCAATTGTCCAGTGTGTACATGGTAGTAATAAAACAGGGATTTTTATCAGGAACATTAACATTCTATAGAAAATGTGTCACCTATTGAGTGCTAAGTATTCTTTTTTAATATTTTAAAATTAAAGTGAAATTATTTTAACTGATATGTAAAAATTGTACATATTATTAATGGGACAACATGATATCAATGTATCCATGCATTCTTTGTGCACTATTTACTTCAGGGTAAACATAACTTCCATCTCAAACATTTATCAGGTTTTATGGTGATCATTTTCATTATACTTCCAGCTTTTTGAAACATGCTCTTCATTATTGTTATCTTCATGCATCATACCATATAATAACAAATGGAAATTCCTGCTCCTACTGAACTATAAATTAGTACCTATTGATCAATCTTTCCCCATCCCGCCCTTCTCTCCACTCTCCCCAGATTCTGGTAACCACCATTCTATTTTCAACTCCTATGAAATCAATAGTGTTAAATTACATGTATGAGTCATATCATGACATACTTGTCATTTTGTGCCTGGCTTATTTCACTTAACATACAAGGTCCGGTACTCTGTATGTTGTTACAAATGACAGTATTTCATTATTTTAATGGATGAACAGCATTCCATTGTATAGATGTTTTCTTGATCGTCAACTCATAACTTGATGGAGATTTTAACAGTTTCCTAATTTGGCCATTGTGAACAGTCACAGTGAATTTGGTAGTGCAAATGTCTTTTGAACACACTGACTTCGTTTCACTTGGGTATATTCCCAGGAGTGGGGCTCCTGAATCATAAGGTAGTTCTTTTTTAAACTTTTTGAGGGATATCTATTTGTTGTAGAGAGATTTTGTTATGTTGAAGTATAATGCTTCTATTCCTGGTTTCTTCAGGGTGTTTATGACAAAGGGATGTTGAAGTTTGTCAAAGGCTTTTTCTGCATCTCTTTAGATGATCATATGATTTTTCTTTGATTCTATATATGTGCTGTACTACATTTATTAATTTACATGTGTTAAAACATCTGAGGATCCCTGAAAGGAGCCAACTTGATCCTGGCATAGGATCTTCTTTAACGTGTTACTGAACTCGGTTTGCAAATTATTTATTCAAAATATTTTTGTCTGTGCTCATCATGGAACCTGATTTATAGTTTTCTCTGATTGTGTCCTTGACTGCTTTTGGTGTAATAATGCATGTGGAATGAGTTTGGGAGCATTTCTTCACTTTCTGCTTTGTTGAGTAGTTTGAGGAACATTGGTGCTAGTTCTTCTTTATGATCTGGTAGAATTCAGTGGGGAATCCATTCAGTCCTGGCTTTTTTTTCTAGGGAGCTTCTTTTTTTATTTTATTTTATTATTCATATGTGCATACAAGGCTTGGGTCATTTCTCCCCCCTGCCCCCACCCCCTCCCTTACCACCCACTCTGCCCCCACCCCCTCAATACCCAGCAGAAACTATTTGGCCCTTATTTCTAATTTTGTTGTACAGAGAGTATAAGCAGTAATAGGAAGGAACAAGGGTTTTTGCTGGTTGAGATAAGGATAGCTATACAGGGAGTTGACTCACATTAATTTCCTGTGCTTGTGTGTTACCCTCTAGGTTAATTCTTTTTGATCTAACCTTTTCTCTAGTTCCTGGTCCCCTTTTCCTATTGGCCTCAGTTGCTTTTAAGGTATCTGCTTTAGTTTCTCTGCGTTAAGGGCAACAAATGCTAGCTAATTTTTTAGGTGTCTTACCTATCCTAGGGAGCTTCTTTATTGCTGCTTTAATCTCTGCTTGTTATATCTCTTTTTATGTTGTCTATAGCCTCTGAATTCAATTTTGGTAGGTCATATGTATCCAGAAATTTATCCAATTCTTCTACATTTTTCAATTTATTGGAACATATGTCTTTAAAATATTCTGTAATGATCCACTGAATTTTGGTGCTTAGTAATAGCTGATTTTTCTTCACTATTTTACTAGTTTTTTAGCGGGACTGGAGTTTGAACTCAGGACTTCTCACTTGCAATGCAGGTGTGCTAATATTTGAATCATACCTCCAGCTCTTCAGTGTTTTTCTTTTTAGTTTCAGCCTTCTCTCTCTTCTATTGATTAGTTCGACTAAGGGTTTGCAAATATTCTTTATCTTTTCAAAGAACCAATCCTTGTTTCATTAATCCACTTTATTGTTTGTTTAGTCTCTCTGTAATTAATCCTCCCAGATCTTTATTTCTTTCCTTGGACTAATTTGAGTTTGGCTTGTTTTTATTTGTTTAAGACCTTGAGGTAAACATTAGGTAGTTTGAGATTGCTCTGATTTTCAGTGTAGACACTTGTAACTGTAAACTTCCCTCTTTGCGCTGCTTTAATCTATCACGAAGGATATTGTAAGTTACATTTCATTTTCATTTAATTCTAATTCTTAATTTCTCACTGATCTCTTCAACAATTCACTAATGGATCCATGGGTTTGCCTGATTTCTGCACTTTCTCTTGCTATTGATTTCTGATTTTACTCCGTTAATATCTGGTAAGAAACAAGAAATTTTCCCAATGCTTTTGTATTTGTTGAGATATATTTTATGGCCTTAAGTGTGATTTATTTTGGAGAGTATTCCATGGCTGCTGAGAAGAATGTGCATTTTGAAGCTATTAGTTGAAATATTTTGGAAATGACTATGAAATCCATTTGATCTATGGTGCATTTTACCTCTGAAGTCTCTTTCTTGATTTTTTGTCAAAAAGAGACTTGGATGATCTATCTGTCCCTTTATGTCCAGAGGTGTTTGTTTTATAAAATTTGGTCCACCAATAATCCATGCATACATGTTTATAATCATTATATCCTCTTGGTATATTTTCTCATTATTAATATGTAATGACTTTCTTTATATCTTCTAATTTTATGAATTGAGCTACTCCTACTTGTTTTGAATTCCATTTGCTTGAAATATCATTTTCCATCTTTTCACTCTCAATCCGTGTGTGCCTTTGCTAGTGAAGTTTCAAATAGACAGCAAACAGCTGAATCTTGGTTTTTTTAATCAATTCAGCCAGTCTTCATCTTTTAATTGGAGAAGTCAGACCATTTACATTTATGGTTATTACTGAGATGCATCATACTAACTTCTCCCTTCTTCATCTTAGAGGCTTGCTGAGTTAATAATGTTGGATTCTTTTCTACTTCTTATTTGTTCATATGTTCTCCCAGTGAGATTTATTTTTCCTGAGCTTCTGCTGAGAGCCTGTTTGGGCATGTCTTCCTTTCTCTTCTATGTGTAGTACTTCTTTAAGTATCTTGTGCAGTGTTGACATAGTGCTCATGAATTGCTTTACTTTGCGCTTATCATGGTAGGTCTTCATTTCTCCTTAGATTTTAGAAGATAACGTTGCTGGATCTAATAGTTTTAGTTGGCAGTCATTTCATTTCAGGGCATGAAACACATTGGTGCATGTGCTCAGGTCCTTTAGGCTTTCTGCTAGCATACTTGCTATTATTCTGATAGGTCTGCCTTTGCAGCAACCTGACACTTCTCTCTTCCAGCCCCCAGTAATTCTTTCTTTGTTCTCTACTCTGAGAATTTTAACTATAAAATGATGTGGAGAGGGCCTTTTCTGGCCATGTTTATTTGGGATTCTAAATGCCTTGTGTACTTGAACGTCCATTTGCTTCTCCAGATTTAGGGAAAATTCTCCTATAATCTTATAATCTTATTGAATATATCTTCTATGCCTTTAGCCTGAATCTTGCTTGCCTCTTCTACACAACAGATTCACAGATTTGGTCTCTTATTCATGGCTCAGTGGTTGTGGATTCCTTTTTTCATTTATTGCTATCTGAACATAATAATTTTTCAACTTTGTCTTCTATTCCTGATAGTCTTTTTTTCTTCCTGGCCTAGTCTACTGGTAATCCTCTTCACTGAGTTTTTATTTGATTTACTGAGCTTTCCCTTTCTAAGACTCATAGGCATTATTTCAGAATCTTTAGGTATTTTATTAATATCTCACCCAAATTATTGAATTTTTCTGCCAAGTTTTTTACTTTTTCATCCAGGCTTTGAACTGGTTGCTTCATTCGTTTATTTGAATCATCTTTATGGTCATTGATCATTTTTTTATTGTTTTATTATTCATAAGTGCATATAAGGCTTGGGTCATTTCTCCCCCATGCCCCCACACCCTCCCTTACCACCCACTCCGCCCCCTCCCTCTCCCCCCCACCCCCTCAATACCCAGCAGAAACTATTTGGCCCTTACCTCTAATTTTGTTGAAGAGAGAGTATAAGCAATAATAGGAAGGAACAAGGGTTTTTGCTGGTTGAGATAAAGATAGCTATACAGGGAGTTGACTCACATTAATTTCCTGTGCATGTGTGTTACCTTCTAGGTTAATTCTTTTTGATTTAACCTTTTCTCTAGTTCCTGGTCCCCTTTTCCTATTGGCCTCAGTTGCTTTTAAGGTATTGCTTCAGCTTCTCTGCATTAAGGGCAACAAATGCTAGCTAATTTTTTAGGTGTCTTACCTATCCTCACCCCTCCCTTGTGTGCTCTCACTTTTCTCATGTGCTCAAAGTCCAATCCCCTTGTTGTGTTTGCCCTTGATCTAATGTCCACATATGAGGGAGAACATACGATTTTTAGTCTTTTAGGCCAGGCTAACCTCACTCAGAATGATGTTCTCCAATTCCATCCATTTACTGGCGAATGATAACATTTCGTTCTTCTTCATGGCTACATAAAATTCCATTGTGTATAGATACTACATTTTCTTAATCCATTCGTCGGTTGTAGAGCATCTTGGCTGTTTCCATAACTTGGCTATTGTGAATAGTGCCGCAATAAACATGGGTGTGCAGGTGCCTCTGGAGTAACCTGTGTCACATTCTTTTGGGTATATCCCCAAGAGTGGTATTGCTGGATCAAATGGTAGATCAATGTCTAGCTTTTTAAGTAGCCTCCAAATATTTTTTCCAGAGTGGTTGAACTAGTTTACATTCCCACCAACAGTGTAAGAGGGTTCCTTTTTCCCCCGCATCCTCCCCAACACCTGTTGTTCATGGTGTTGCTAATGATGGCTATTCTAACAGGGGTGAGGTGGAATCTTAGTGTGGTTTTAATTTCCATTTCCTTTATTGCTAGAGATGGTAAGCATTTTTTCATGTGATTTTTGGCCATTTGAATTTCTTCTTTTGAGAAAGTTCTGTTTAGTTCACTTGCCCATTTCTTTATTGGTTCATTAGTTTTGGGAGAATTTAGTTTTTTAAGTTCCCTATCTATTCTGGTTATCAGTCCTTTGTCTGATGTGTAGCTGGCAAATATTTTCTCCCACTCTGTGGGTGTTCTCTTCAGTTTAGAGACCGTTTCTTTTGATGAACAGAAGCTTTTTAGTTTTATGAGGTCCCATTTATCTATGCTATCTCTTAGTTGCTGTGCTGCTGGGGTTTCATTGAGAAAGTTCTTACCTATACCTACTAATTCCAGAGTATTTCCTACTCTTTCCTGTATCAACTTTAGAGTTTGTGGTCTGATATTAAGATCCTTGATCCATTTTGAGTTTATCTTGGTATAGGGTGATATACATGGATCTAGTTTCAGTTTTTTGCAGACTGCTAACCAGTTTTCCCAGCAGTTTTTGTTGAAGAGGCTGTCTTTTCTCCATTATATATTTTTAGCTCCTTTGTCAAAGACAAGTTGGTTATAGTTGTGTGGCTTCATATCTGGGTCCTCTATTCTGTTCCACTGGTCTTCGTGTCTGTTTTTGTGCCAGTACCATGCTGTTTTTATTGTTATTGCTTTGTAATATAGTTTGAAGTCAGGTATCGTGATACCTCCAGCATTGTTCTTTTGACTGAGTATTGCCTTGGCTATTCGTGGCCTCTTGTGTTTCCATATAAATTTAAGGGTAGATTTTTCAATCTCTCTAATGAATGTCATTGGAATTTTGATGGGAATTGCATTAAACATGTAGATTACTTTTGGGAGTATCGACATTTTTACTATGTTGATTCTACCAATCCATGATCATGGGAGATCTCTCCACTTTCTATAGTCTTCCTCAATCTCTTTCTTCAGAAGTGTATAGTTTTCCTTGTAGAGGTCTTTCACATCTTTTGTTAGGTTTACACCTAGGTATTTGATTTTGTTTGAGGCTACTGTAAATGGAATTGTTTTCATACATTCTTTTTCACTTTGCTCATTGTTAGTGTGTAGAAATGCTAATGATTTTTCTATGTTGATTTTACATCCTGCTACCTTGTTGTAGCTATTGATGATGTCTAGAAGCTTCTGAGTAGAATTTTTTGGGTCTTTAAGGTATAGGATCATGTCATCTGCAAATAGGGATATTTTGACAGTTTTGTTAACTACTTGTATTCCTTTTATTCCTTCTTCTTGCCTAATTGCTCTGGCTAGGAATTCCAGTACTATGTTGAATAGGAGTGGAGATAGTGGGCATCCTTGTCTGGTTCCTGATTTTAGAGGTTATGGTTTCTGTTTTTCTCCGTTAAGTATAATGCTGGCTGTAGGTTTGTCATATATAGCTTTTATAATGTTGAGGTACTTTCCTTTTATTCCTAGTTTTCTTAGAGCTTTTATCATGAAATGGTGTTGGATCTTATCAAAGGCTTTTTCTGCATCTATTGAGATGATCAAGTGGTTTTTGTCTCATTGATCATTTGAAAAACTAGACTTTTAATTCTTTAGCATTTTTGAGCTTTATTAAGGTTATCTTTTTATTGTGACTCTGGCTCTCTGAATTTGCAAAGCAGAGATTCTAAGGTCTCAAAAGAAAAATATATCTTGATAATGTTCTAGCTGAAGACAATGAAGGGGTAAAGGGGAGGAAAGTTCACTATACTGTATACTTATTTTGCTTTGGTTAACAAAGGATTAGTAGCATACAGTTTTCTAGTGTTCTCCTGCCATTTGCCAGCTAATTGTGTATTTTTTAAAATAACTGGTATTGAGGCATATCACACACACACACAAGTGTGTACACACTGGTTCAAAACCTGAAAGTGATAAACAGTTCCCTTTCTGGTTGTCTTGCTCTTTACATATACAGTGTATCCATTTCTAAATATAATTGAAATGCAGAAACTGGAAATTGCCATGACAATATACAAATAATGCCCAGAGTATTTTTAATTTCATGCCTATTTCTTCTTGCCTTCTTCTTTTCCCTTTCTTGTGTTTTATCATTTTTACATTTATTCACATGTATATACACATTGTTTTGGGTACCTCCCCCCACTCCCACTCCTGGGCAGAACCTCTTCTGCCCTCTTGTTCTCTGATTTTGTTGAGGAGAAAACGTAAGAGATAATGAGAAAGACATAGCATTTTGCTAGTTTGAGATAGAGATAGCATTACAGGGAGATTCCTAGTGTTGCTTCAATGCGCTTGTGTATTGCAACCCAAATGGGTTCACTCTGTCAGACCTCTTCACTACTTCCTGGTCATCTTCCCATACTGGCCTCTGTCAGTTTAAGATTACTTTATTAGCTCCTCTACAGTGAGCACATCAACCACATTCAAGTTTTAGGTTTCCTTCCCTTTCCCTGTTCCTTCCATACGCATTCTCCCCTTAGTGTGTGACACATGTCCAACAATATTACTGCATTTGTTTTAGGTCTATAATCTGCATATGAGGGAGAACATGTGATTTTTGGCCTTATCTTGCATTTTTCACCATTTGTTATAGTTTTTCCTTCAGTAAAAACTGTTGCTTCTACAGAAGCATTATTGACAAACTATCTCCAGGATCATGTATTATGCCTGTGACCTCTAACACAACTAAACTGCTTCATAATCTGAGTCCATAATGACCTAGATGAGCGCACAAAGTGGTAAGGACCAGTCATGTAATGTTATGTGCTTCCTACTGGGACACCCTTATGTGTTGTTTCCTTTCTCTTTCTAGCCTTGAGAATCTTCTCATTATCTTTTACTTTTGAGAGCTTAATTAGAAGATGTAGGATACAAATGAGTAATAAAATCTTACTGGTGAGCTCTGACCTTCCTGTAACTGCACATTTGGGTCTCCCTCTGGGTTTGGAAAGTTTTCTGCTTTTACTTCTTTGAATAAGCTGTATGCCTCTTTGTTATCTTCAAGTCCCTCTTAAATCTCAATAATCTGAATAAGTGCCCTTCAAATACTATCCCAAAGATACAATAAGGTTTGTCTTTACTCTTCACACTTAGTTTTCATCTCCAATGGTGTGCTTTCTAAATGCCTATTTTAAATTCACTATTTTTTCTTTGGATTGATCTGTCCCACTACCATGCCTTTAATTTTTCTGTGTCCATTTTGCAGTTGCTGTCAGATCTTTATTACATTTCTCTATTATGATATTGAATGATTTTGTTTGTTTTTTCAAATTCATTCAGTTTTCTTAAAATAGCTGTTTAAAACTCTCCAGATAACAAGTTCTCCCATACTTAATCAGGTCTACTTAGTTTCTGGCACCTTCTTTTAATTGTTAGCTGCAGCAATGATTTCTCTAACAGTCTTTATGCTTGTTTGCAAGCGTTGTCATCTGGACACAGAAGGATTTAGTGGTTATTCAGGTCTTTATAATCTGGCTTTGTTTCTACCTTTCTTTCTCTCCATCCCCAGAAGCCTCTTCTGGGGCCTAGAATAGGTTCTGACACTTCATCAATAGTCACCAGACTGGAATGGGGATATAACACAGTCATTGAGTGCTTGCCTCTCCTGCACAAGGCTCTGAGTTCGATCCCCAGTACCACAAAAAATAGTCACCAGACTGTGGTCCAGAACTGTGAGATACTTCCTGACTCTCCCAGATATAAGGAACAAATATTGTTTCATTCTGTTTACACAAATGTCCAGAAAATACAAAATTATGGGGACAGAATGTAACTTAGTGGTTGCCTGGGGCTGGGGATATGAAAGGCACTTACTAAAAGTGGTCACAGGGTTCAATTTATCATGTTATAAATGTTCTAACATTACACTGTGGTGATGTCTGCACAGATTTCTATATATAATGAAACACACTGAGCTGTTAGTTCCAATGGCTGGATATTATGGCATAAAATTTTATTTCATTAGCAGTGTTCAAAAGAAAGCGATGGAATGGCTCAAGTGGTAAAGCACCTACCTAGCAATTGTGAGACCCTGAGTTCAAACCCCAGTACTGAAAAATAGAAAGAGAGCATATACTTGTATGAAACAGAACAAAGAAACTCTTGCAATAGATTTCAGTGGGATAGGGAGGGGCTGAGGGGGAGTGGTATGTGGGTGATGTAACAAATGTACAATATAAGCCTAATCAGAATTGTCACTATGAATCCCCCATATAACAAATATATCCTAATAAAAATTATAATAATAAAATAGAAACAGAAACTGTTGAACCTTGAAGGTTGGATCAATGTTACCAAAATCCCCAGTGTGAAAAACAATCATTTAAAAATTGATCCCTGAATGCTTGGTCTTTGGAAATTGATCTTTGAATGCTTGGCAGAATTATGTGAGCAACTAAAGAGAAGTCACTAATAAAAATGTGTAAAACAAGGCAGAAAAAAGAAAGAGAGCTCTAGTACTTGCCTTGAATCCTGTCAAATATAGGACAAATCACTGAGCCTCCCTATATTTCACTCTCTACTTTCATAAAGTTTATGTAACAATTACATTCAAAGTGTTCAATGAATATTAAGTAGTTGTGACATGCAGCCTGTAGAACAGGGCCTCATGCATTTTAAGTGCTAGATAATTGTCAGCTGATGTTATTATTTACTCCCAAAATTAATATCATCATCAGGAGGAGCAAAGCCTACAAGTTAGTAGAATAGGAAGCAGCTGACCTCCCCCCATCACCACAGAGACCCCAAGTCAACAACAGTGCATGAACCACTTCCCTTCTGAGAAATCCAGAAACCAGTTAAAAGGTTCCAATACCATGGGCAAGCACAAAACAAGCCACAACAATGTCAAGTAGGCCTGAATCAAACTAAAAACCTTCCATGAAGCAATGGAAACCACAGAGTCAAAACACAGCCTATAAAAATATTTGGAAAGGATACAAATTATTCTTACCAAGGGGTTATTATACAAAATTTGTAAGCAACTGTTACCCCTCACATCAACAAAGTAACCACAAAAGACTCTATTGAAATAGGAAAGGAGGCCAGGTGTGGTGACATGCTCCAAAATCCCAGCACGTGGGGGACTAAGGCTGGAGGACCATGAGTTTGAGGTCAGCCTGAACTACATAGCAAGACCTTGTATTAAAAGAAAAATGTACATAAGAACAGTCAAAGGCCTTGAAAAGCCAACGTGTGTGTGAAAAGGTGCTCTACATTACTAATCATCATGGAAATTCAAATTGAAATCACCTTGATATGGCACCTGGCACCTGTTAGGATGGCTGTTATAACAGTAATAATGAACACAAGTGTTGACAAGGATGTGGAAAATTGGAGTCCTGTGTCTTGCTAGTGGGAATACAAAGTGGTTCAGCTGCTATGAGAAACAGAATGCAGGTTTCTTTAAAATATAAGAACAACAGAACTATTGTGATGCAAAATCTCAATTCTGAATACTATCCAAAGGAGTAGAAAACAAGCTTTCAAAGAGATATCTGTAGTCCCACTTTCATTGCAGCATATCCACAATAACCAATAGGTGGAAACAACATGAATGCCCATCCACACAGGAACCAGTACAGAGAATGTGCTGTGTACACACAATGCAGTATTCTTTAGCCCTTGAAGAAACAAAGAAATCCTGTCATATGCTACAATGTGAAGAACTTTGAAGTCATGCCAATAAAAATGCCACCACCACATAGAAAATACTGCTTCATTCCACATATAGGAGGTATCTAACCTACTTACACCTGTCTAATACAAAAGTAGAATGGTGCTTCCAGCACTGGAGGGGGAGAGATTGGGTTGTCCTGCACAATGGGTCTTTAGTTTAAGACAAACAACATGAGCTGCAGTGCAACACTGCATATATCTAGGTCACACTGTGACACACACTTGATTCTTTTCATTAGAGTAGAATTCATGCGATGTGTTTTTTACCACAATAAAAAATTTTCACCATCATTACCACCTTCTTGGTTATTCAGCAAGACATTTTCCATGCATGTTTGCTATTAAGAACCTTCAACTTCCATGCAGCATTGGTGCCATAGTGGTGAGCACAGCTGCCTTCCAAGAATGTCCAACCTCAAGAACCACCTCAAGGACCACACATACACACATGTGCACATATATTCACACCTGCACACACATGCACAAGCATGTGCACATAAACACATACATACACATGTACACCCATGCTTGTGTGCACACTCATACACACATACATGCACACACACATACACACACCAAGGCACATAGCTACACACAAGCCCACACTCCTCCCACCTGATCTTGGGTAACCTACTATGATAACATCATCTCTTACCAAAAATTCATCACGACCAAAGGGCAAGGACTCCATGGTGGCAAATAGAGGGTTCATTTGTATCCCCTCAAACAAGATTAAATTAAAGGACATTCTGACAGAGACCTGTTTTTCATTGAGTCCCAGACTGCCAGATCCAGCCAGAGAAGAACGCTAAACAACCCAACTACTAATGCAGAGCAAAATATAATGCTCTAAGGCTCAGGGGGTCAGGTTTTATTTGAAAATGGGAGTTAAGCTGGGTGGAGCTTGGCCTCGAGTCTAGGACATGGACTTAGACTTGGCTAAACTTGGGAAAATTAGAAGAATGTAACATGTAGACCAGTAAACAGAAGTACAGAAAATGAGAACAAGAAGATCAGCTGAGGGAGAAGAGACAGCCACTCTTCCAATGGAATGAAATGAGGGTCCAAGGTGCAGGAGGACTCCCTGGGCACCTATGCAGGTTGTGGCCACTGCAAAGCCTCATTGATTATCTCTCCTTTACCTGTAAGGATCATTACTGCCTTGCTGTAGCCAAGCCCTCATGACAGGATGTTTCTGGTAAAATAAAAGGAAACCTTGTCTAAAATGATAGCCTGGGTCTCTTGCTTCAGCCCTGGGATACAAAGAGTTGAAAGAGAATTTGTTCCATACTTTCAATGAAAATGCCTGGACTAAATTCAAATTCTGATCTTTTAAGGAACCTATCAGAGGGCTAGAGATGTAGAGAAAACAACTGACCTAAAATTTAAGGAGACACAATGACTGCAGGAAAAGAGAGGATGTGAATATCCACTCATCTGGGTCAACTCAACCAGGCACCTATTAGCACAGAATAACTCCTAAAGTGTGAGAGTATATTAAAGGCTGGGGAGACAGTATGAAGTCACTAGAGGCTTCAAAAATCAGTGGTTTTTAGCTAGCATTTGTTGCCCTTAACACAGAGAAACTAAAGCAGATACCTTAAAGCAACTGAGGCCAATAGGAAAAGGGGAACAGGTACTACAGAAAAGGTTAGATCAAAAAGAATTAACCTAGAAGGTAACACCCACGCACAGGAAATCAATGTGAGTCAATGCCCTGTATAGCTATCCTTATCTCAACCAGCAAAAACCCTTGTTCCTTCCTATTATTGCTTATACTCTTTCTACAACAAAATTAGAAATAAGGGCAAAGTAGTTTCTGCTGGGTATTGAGGGGGGGAGAGGGAGGGGGCAGAGTGGGTGGTAAGGGAGGGGGTGGGGGCAGGGGGGAGAAATGAACCAAGCCTTGTATGCACATATGAATAATAAAAGAAAAATGAAAAAAAAATCAGTGGTTTTCACTCTACTTCAGTCTCATTCTAGATGAACTCTAAAGGCCACTCAGAAAATGTTTCACAGAACCCTAAAAGTGCTCACTGGGGCTTATCCTGTGGCAAGGCAAAGAAGCCACGGGGACATGCTCCTGGTTCAAGAGATTTAATCTTGGAAGGCTCAGGGCTGCAGACCCCTTTAGCTAGAGATCTATTCTTGGAAGAGCTCAATACACAGGTGCATTTGGAGAACTCAGAGCTGCTCCTCATTCAGAGTGAAGCACACCATCCCAGTTCCTCCTAAAGGGACAAGACCAACTACCTGAGGTTAATGAGAAGGCACTGGCTTCTGAAAGCATCATCTAAGGAACAGGTTTTCTAATTTTGCTCCCTGATCATGAACTAGTAGTTCCCACATACTGGGAAAAGAAACACAGGATGGAACCAGTGGGACATTTATGTTCTCTAATTGAACTTTGGGCTTTCTGATCAGACCATAAACCTCTCTCTTTTACACAGGGAAAAAATCCACTTCCATTCAGGAATGAGGCCTCCATCTTTAAGGAGAAGGGCAACAGTACTGGTCTTATGCTTTGGGTGACTATTCATTGTCCAGACAAACAAAAACTGAGGAAAATCGCTGCTAACAGAACTACTGTGGGGGAGGTGGGGGGAAGTGGCCCAAACAATGTATACACATGTGAGTAAATGTAAAAATGATAAAATTTAAAAAGGAACTACTGCATGAGGGGTCTTAACACAAATTTTAAAGAGTAAATGTATAATATCAGGCTAAAACATATGTAGTGGTGGCCTAGGATTAGGATTCCCTTAGGAAAATTCCATGCTGGGCATAAGGATGGACCACCCCAAAAAATCCTGTCTCCAGAAGAAAGACAATCTACAAATACATATTTCCTGCCTTTTGTTTAATCTTTTCTGTAAGTTGTGACACTGCTATGAGAGAGGCAGAGACAGATTGAGAAAACCTTTCTCCCAAGTTTTGACCAAAACTGTAAATAAGTTCATTTTTCCATTTCTCTATATATTATGTCATTTTTTTCTTAATGTGGTACTTATGGCCATGGCCTCCCATAACACATGGGTCTTCACAAAAGATGAAGGTCTTTAATAAAAGTAGGTTAACAGGAGATAAAATATTATTTCTAAATGCTCCATTAATACAAAATGGGGCAGAAAACAGCATCAAAGGGTTGATGGAGTGGCTTGAGTGATAGAGCACCTGCCTAGCAAACATGAGGCCCTGAGTTCAAACTCCAGTACCACCAAAGTAAAAGAAAGAAAGAAAACAGCATCAAAGACAATGGAAAGTAGTGAAAAATAGCAAGAATGTAGATTTTAATCCAACTACATCAATAATAAATTTAAATGTGAAAAGTCCAAACAAACTTGTTAAAAGACAGATATTGTTAGGTTTGGTTAAAAAGCAAGATTCAACTATATACAGCCTACAACAAATCCACATTGAAGACACAGATAGATTAAAAATGAAAGGACAGAAAGAGCATGCAACACTAATCAAAATGGACCTGGGAAATGAATTTTGACATTACCAAGATGGAAGAGGAGACCTCAACCTTCATGCCCCCATAAAAATCACCTAATCATCTAGGTGCAGTGGCTCAATCCTATAATCCTAGCTACTTAGGAGGTAGCAATCAGGAGATCCCATTCAGTCAACAAAAATGGGCTGTAGTGGTACACACCTGTCATCTCAGCTACATAGGAAATATAAATAGAAAAATGGCCCAGACATAAATCAAGACCCTATCTCAAAAATAACTAAAAAACAAAAAGAGTGGTGACATGGCTCAGTTGGTAGAGCACCTGCCTAGCAAATATAAGGCCCTGTGTTCAACCCCCAAGACCACAAAAAAATAATCACATATACCCACAAACCAAAATAACACTGGGAGGGCTGATGGAACAATTAAAGAATCAACAGCAGTACAAGAGAAAATAGTAATAACAAGAGTGAAAATAAAAAGAGAATATCCACTTAGAAAGCAGCACTGATGAGATCAGCATACCTGAGACACAGCTAGGAACAAAGAAAAGAGTCAGAAGCTATTGGTGTCCATCTCCTAGCAGGAACCACTGTAGTCTCAAGAGACCTGCTCCACAGAACACATTGGCCTCTTTCCCATTGGAGTAACCAATAGCCATTCTTGGCAGGGAATGCAAGAGAGAGAAATGTGACTGCCAAATATTCACACACACCCAAGAAGAAGGCACTGTGGAGCATCTTCAGGTGTGGAGCATCCATCCTGACTAACTTTGCACATGCCCTGAGTCCTAATCCATTACTGCCCATCCTACAGATGCAGGATCTGTAGCTGTACCTGCTGTAGCCATACAGTTAAGATCTGCAGGGCATAAGAATGGTAGAAGGAATGTCTTCAGTTCTTGATCACAACCTTAAAGGAGAGCAGGTTGCTCTCTGATTGCTCGACCTCACACAAAGATGGAACCTACAGGCTGGACCAGCTTCAGTGAAAACAATAGTGAAGAAACAGCAGCAAGGAACCAGGTACAATGAATGAACGCATACAGCAGAGATCAAGCACCTTCTTTGGAACAATCCACCTTGCTCTGCATTGTGATGTAGGGAAATACAGATGCGTACATTTATTTCATTTTCTATGTTATTTCATGCATTCTTTTCCAGGTCTGTATAGCTTAGATGCTAACTTATACAGTGGGTATTGTTACTTGACCCAATTTTCTGTCATAAAATGGCACAGAGATGAAGGATAGCTCAAGTGGTAGACTGCTTGCCTAGCAAGCACAAAACCTTGAATTCAATCCCCAGTACTGAAAAAAACAAAATGAAGGCATGGATGAATGGATTTGCAAATATCACATTGCCAGGAAATGGCAGAGACAGATTGAAACTAAATAGGCTGTTTAGTTTGTCTTATTGACAACAGGAAATGTGTTGACACCAAGCCCAGTAGACCCAAGTCAACCTCTCATGTGACCCCATTTTCATCATACTCATCATAGGATATGTCATATTGCTCTGTGACTTCCATAAGTACTGTGTCTTTCCTGTTTCCTCCTATATAGTCAGCTATAAATCCTCAACCTGTGGACTATATCAATGGCATCATTGTTTCCTTAAAACACAATGCTGAGGTCATTTGTCTATTTGTGTATATCCTTGTCTACCCTAAACTGTGAGCATTTCAAATACAGGGATCTGATTTTATTAACTTATGTTGTCAGAATCAAGTTCAAAGTCTGACACACAGCAATCTCAGCATATCTTTTCTGATAAACATGCCCATGAAGGTCACACATCACTTGGCCTACACCTCAGCACAGTAAGACCACATAAGATAAACACAAGCAAACATCACATTCAATGGACAAAAGGGTGGGGAAGTGTAGCAAAAGGGGACTATGTTGACTTATGCACAATATACTTACAGGTAAAATGCCAAGGCAAAAATCCCATTGAACAATGAACAGACACTTAAGCAATAAAGGACAAGAATGTAAAACAGGTCACGCTAGGGGGAAGGCATTAATAGAAGAGGGAGGGAATAAATGAAGAAAGTAAAGAGATAAATATGGGTGATGTACTTTCTATTCAACTATGAATATGGAACATTCAAACCTATTGAAATCACTGTAAGAAGGGGACTAATGTACAAAGGAGAATAATGAGATGAACACTTCAGGGTATAATACATATATACATGGAAATTTCACAATAAAATTCCCTGTATAACTATCATTTTAAAATGCCTTTATAAAAAAATTAAAGATAGGAAAGTAAAACAAAGTCATGTCTGAGGGTTGGTACCAGTGGGAGGTGGGAGGACATGAGGAAATGGTGAAGGGGAGAGATTCCAAGATGGCAGCTAGAGGGAGGAAGCAGAAAGCGTGCTTCCTAAAGTAAAATCTTGGAGAGACGCTGGAGATACACATTACAGGAAAAACCACCAAGAAGAGGCAAAATTCTGACACCTCCACACCTCCAGCCTGCACATAGCATCCCCAAACCACGTTAAGTGGAGAAACCAGGAGGGCTCCCATGCCGCTGCCAGACAGCAGTGTCCAGACTGCTTGGGAAGACGTGGACCACAAGGTGAGCGAAGTGGCACGCAGTACTCACACAGACAACCCTGGTCCAGATCAGCATAGCCCCCTGGACACACCAACCTCCACCCAGGGAAAACAGAAAAAAAACTGAATAATAAGCAATAACAACAAAAAGACACATAGCAAAGAGGGCAGGGCACCTTGAGTGCCAAAGGGGGGTGGAGGGGCAATCCCTCACAGAACTGTAAATAAACAAGCCAGCCGGAGAAGGCAGGAGTGGTGGCACCCTCCAGCAACCAGGAGCGGGAAAGCTTGTAAAAATGGCAGTGGGAGGAAAACTCCAATGGAGAGAGGGGAAGGGTCACTTCCCATGTGAACTGTAAATAAACACGCTGGCCTGAGAAAGCGGGTGCAGTGTCACCTCCCCCAGTGTGCTTGGAAAAGGGAAAGCTTGTAGCAGTGGCTCACGCACAGGAGAACTCTAAGTAAACAAAGCCTGAGGGGTCAGGTGAGTGTTAAGCTCACTCCTGAGATCTGCATAAATAAAGCCTCCAGCAACAGCAGGCTGACAGCAGCAGGCAGATGAGCCACAGCCTCAGATAGACATTCACAGAACTGTCTCCAGACTATTTTTTTTCTCCCTTCCTTTGATGAGACAACAACCAAACTACACCTGCATGCTAAAAAACTTACTGAAACTGTATTGCGTTTGAACTTGGGACACTTTGTGGGGTTTTTGTTTGTTTGTTTTGTGCAGTTTTGTTTTATTTTGTTATTTCTAGTTTTTTTCCCCTTTGATGAGAAAATCACAGAACTACTTCTGAGGCACCATCTCCAGGACTGGAGGCTGAGGGACTAACACCAAAATTATTAAGACTGAAACATTTCATTTGAACTTGGAGATTTTTTATTTTTTTATTTTTATTTTTATTTATTTTATTTTTTTCCTCACTCCTCTCTCTGTCTCTCTAATGCCAGTCCAGCTTACTGTTGATTAGTGATTAGTACACTCTCTCTCCCTAATTATATCTTTGGAACTTTTCTTTGTTTCTTTGGTTTGGTTTTTTTACAAATTCATTTGTTTTTCCCTCTTTCTTTAACTTCTTTGCTTTCCCTCTCCTCTCACCCTTCCATTCTAAGTATCACCATTGTTATTATTACAAGCTAGAAAATACTTAATTGCACACAGTACAGGAACAATAACAACACCAAGGGCAATGACGGGAAGACAGAAAAAACGGGGAAAACAGTTTCCCCACAGCAAAAATTAGTACAGGAACCAGAGGGGAATGAAGAAAACAGATACTCAGATCCAGACCCCAACAAAATAAAGATAAACTATGCCAAAGAACCCAATGAAGCCCACAAGAATAATCTAAAAGAAGAAATTCAATGAGAATTTTATAGAGATTATATTGGATATGGTCAACCAAAATGTACAGGAGACACTCAAGAAATTCCAAGACAACAAAAATAGAGATTTTGAGAAAGCACAAGCAGAAATAAAAGAAACCATAGAAGCACTGTATAAACACCAAAGTGAAACAAAGAACACAATTAATAAAGAGATAAATGACCTCAGGACGAAAATAGACAACATTAAAGAGGAAACCACCCAGGATATGGAAAACCTCAGAAAAAAAGAACGAAACAGAATTGCAAAACAAAATGGAAGGCCAATGCAGCAAAATAGAACAAACAGAAGACAGAATCTCAGGACATGAAGATGAAATAGTAATTAAAGGAAAAACCAAAGAACTATTAGTTAAACAACTCAAGACCTGTGAAAAGAGAATGCAAGAACTCACCAACTCCATCAAAAGACCAAACCTGAGAATCATGGGCATTGAAGAAGAAGAAGAGGTGCAAGCAAAGGGAATGCGTGATATATTCAACAAAATAATAACAGAAAATTTCCCAAATCTAGAGAAATCTATTCCCATAAAGATGCAAGAGACCTCCAGAGCACCAAACAGACCAGACCAAAATAGATCTACCCCATGGCATATTATCATTAAAACAACAAGTACAGAGACCCAAGAAAGAATACTGAAGGCTGTAAGAGAGAAAAAACAAGTAACATACAAAGCTGAACCCATCAAATCACAGCATACTTCTAACAGAAATATTAAAAGCAAGAAGAGCTTAGGGTGAGCTCTTCCAGGCACTGAATGAAAATAACTTCAAACTCAGGATACTCTACCCAGCAAAACTATCATTCAAAATAGATGAAGCAATAAAAGTCTTCCATGATAAGCAGAAACTAAAACAATATGTGACCACAAAGCCACCACTACAAAAGATTCTTCAAGGGATTCTGCACACAGAAGGTGAAACCCAACATAACCATGAAAGGACAGGCAGCACCAAACTACAGGAAAAGGAAAAGCAAGAAAGTAGAGAGTAACCTCAACTTAGGTACACACAATCAAACCTTCAAACAACTAAGACAACTAAATGATCACCACATACCTATCAGTACTAACACTTAATGTTAATGGAATTAATTCCCCCATCAAAAGGCACCATTTGATGAAATGGATTAAAAAGGAAGATCCAACAATTTGTTGCTTACAGGAGACCCATCTCACTGACAGAAATAAGCACAAGCTTAAGATGCAAGGCTGGAAGAAGATTTACCAAACCAATGGCCCCCAAAAACAGGCAGGAGTAGCAATACTTATCTCTGACAAAGTAGATTTCAAACCTACATTGATCAAACAATATAAAGTAGGACATTCCATACTAATAAAAGTGGAAATAGACCAAAAGGAAATAACAATTATCAACCTATATTCACCCAATGTCAATGCACACAATTTCATCAAACATACCCTGAAGGACCTAAAAGCATATATTAACACCAACACAGTGGTTGTGGGAGACTTAAACACCCCATTATCATCAATAGACAGGTCATCCAAACAAAAAATCAATAAAGAAGTCCAAGATCTAAAATATACCATAGATCAAATGGACCTAGTTGATGTCTACAGAACATTTCATCCAACTTCTACACAATATACATTCTTCTCAACAGCCCATGGAACCTTCTCTAAAATAGATCATATCCTAGGGCACAAAGCAAGCTTCAGCAAATATAAGAAAATAGAAATTATACCATGCATACTATCTGATCACAATGCAATAAAAGTAGAACTCAACAACAAAAGTAAAAACATGAAAACAGCTGGAAACTGAATAACTCACTATTTAATGAACAATGGGTTATTGATGAAATAGAAGAGGAAATTAAAAAGTTCCTGGAAGTCAATGAAAATGAAAACACAACCTACCAGAACCTATGGGACACAGCAAAGGCAGTCCTGAGAGGAAAGTTTATAGCCATGAGTGCATATATTAAAAAGACTGAAAGGTCCCAAATCAATGACCTAATGATACATCTTAAACTCCTAGAAAAACAAGAACAAGCAAATCCTAAAACAAATAGAAGGAGAAAAATAATAAAAATAAGAGCTGAAATCAACAAAATAGAAACCAAAAAAAAATACAAAGAATTAATGAAACAAAAAGTTTGTTCTTTGAAAAAATAAACAAGATCGACAGACCCCTGGCAAACCTAACTAAAATGAGGAGAGAAAAAACCCAAATTAGTAGAATCAGGAATGCAAAAGGGGAGATAACAACAAACACCTTGGAAGTCTAGGAAATCATCAGACTACTTAGAGAACCTATATTCAAATAAATTTGAAAATCTTAAAAAAATGGACAGATTTCTAGATACATATGACCACCCAAAACTGAACCAAGAGGAAATTAATCACCTGAATAGATCTATACATGCTCTTTAAAATGAAATTGAAGCAGCAATCAAGAGTCTCCCCAAAAAGAAAAGTACAGGACCTGATGGATTCTCTGCTGAATTCTATCAGACTTTTAAAGAAGAACTAATACCAACCCTTTTAAACTGTTCCATGAAATAGAAAGGGAAGGAAAACTACCTAACACATTTTATGAAGCCAGTATTACACTTATCCCAAAACCAAGCAAAGACAACTCCAAAAAGGAGAACTATAGGCCAATCTCCTTAATGAACATATATGCAAAAATCCTCAACAAAATAATGGCAAACCGAATTCAACAACACATCAAAAAGATTATTCACCACGACCAAGTAGCCTTCATCCCAGGAATGCAGGGGTGGTTCAACATATGAAAATCAATAAACGTAATAAACCACATTAACAGAAGCAAAGACAAAACCTCTTGATCATCTCAATAGATGCAGAAAAAGCCTTTGATAAGATCCAACACCATTTCATGATAAAAGCTCTAAGAAAACTAGGAATAGAAGGAAAGTACCTCAACATTATAAAAGCTATAAAAGACAAACCTACAGCCAGCATTATACTTAATGGAGAAAAACTGAAACCATAACCTCTAAAATCAGGAACTAGACAAGGATGCCCACTATCTCCACTCCTATTCAACATAGTACTGGAATTCCTAGCCAGAGCAATTAGGCAAGAAGAAGGAATAAAAGGAATAAAAATAGGTAAAGAAACTGTCAAAATATCTATTTGCAGATGACATGATCCTATACCTTAAAGACCCAAAAAACTCTACTCCGAAGCTCCAAGACACCATCAATAGCTACAGCAAGGTAGCAGGATATAAAATCAACATAGAAAAATCATTACCATTACTATACACTAATAATGAACAAACTGAAAAAGAATATATGAAAACAATTCCATTTACAATAGCCTCAAAAAAATCAAATACCTAGATGTAAACCTAACAAAAGATGTGATGACCTCTACAAGGAAAACTACAAACTTCTGAACAAAGAGATTGAGGAAAACTATAGAAAGTGGAGAGATCTCCCATGATCATGGATTGGTAGAATCAACATAGTAAAAATGACTATACTCCGAAAAGTAATCTACATGTTTAATGCAATTCCCATCAAAATTCCAATGACATTCATTAAAGAGATTGAAAAATCTACCCTTAAATTTATATGGAAACACAAGAGGACACGAATAGTCAAGGCAATACTCAGTCAAAAGAACAATGCTGGAGGTATCACGATACCTGACTTCAAACTATATTACAAAGCAATAACAATAAAACAGCATGGTCTGGCACAAAAACAGACCAGTGGAACAGAATAGAGGACCCAGATATGAAGCCACACAACTATAACCAACTTGTCTTTGACAAAGGAGCTAAAAACATATGATGGAGAAAAAACAGCCTCTTCAACAAAAACTGCTGGGAAAACTGGTTAGCAGTCTGCAAAAAACTGAAACTAGATCCATGTATATCACCCTATACCAAGATTAACTCAAAATGGATCAAGGATCTTAATATCAGACCACAAACTCTAAAGTTGATACAGGAAAGAGTAGGAAATACTCTGGAATTAGTAGGTATAGGTAAGAACTTTCTCAATGGAACCCCAGCAGCACAGCAAATAAGAGATAGCGTAGATTAATGGGACTTCATAAAATTAAAAAGCTTCTGTTCATCAAAAGAAACGGTCTCTAAACTGAAGAGAACACCCACAGAGTGGGAGAAAATATTTGCCAGCTACACATCAGACAAAGGACTGGTAACCAGAATAGATAGGGAACTTAAAAAACTAAATTCTCCCAAAACTAATGAACCAATAAAGAAATGGGCAAGTGAACTAAACAGAACTTTCTCAAAAGAAGAAATTCAAATGGCCAGAAAACACATGAAAAAATGCTCACCATCTCTAGCAATAAAGGAAATGCAAATTAAAACCACACTAAGATTCCACCTCACCCCTGTTAGAATAGCCATTATTAGCAACACCACCAACAATAGGTGTTGGTGAGGATGCAGGGAAAAAGGAACCCTCTTACACTGTTGGTGGGAATGTAAACTCGTACAACCACTCTGGAAAAAAATTTGGAGGCTACTTAAAAAGCTAAACATTGATCTACCATTTGATCCAGCAATACCACTCTTGGGGATATACCCAAAAGACTGTTACTCCAGAGGCACCTGCACACCCATGTTTATTGCGGCACTATTCACAATAGCCAAGTTATGGAAACAGCCAAGATGCCCCACTACTGACGAATGGATCAAGAAAATGTGGTATCTATACACTAAGGAATTTTATGCAGCCATGAAGAAGAACGAAATGTTATCATTCACTGGTAAATGGATGGAATTGGAGAACATCATTCTGAGTGAGGTTAGCCTAAGGGCAAACACAACAAGGTGATTGAACTTTGATCACAAGATAAAAACGAGAGCACACAAAGGAGATATGAGGATAGGTAAGACACCTAAAAAATTAGTTAGCATTTGTTACCCTCAATGCAGAGAAACTAAAGCAGATACCTTAAAAGCAACTGAGGCCAATAGGAGAAGGGGACCAGGAACTAGAGAAAAGGTTAGATCAAGAAGAATTAACCTAGAGGGTGGCACACATGCACGGGAGATTGGTGTGGGTCAGCAACCTGTGTAGCTGTCCTTGTCTCAGCTAGCGGAAACCCTTGTTCCTTCCTATTGTTGCTTGTGCTCTCTCTTCAACAAAGTTAGAGATGGGGGCAGGGTGGTTTCTTCCGGGTATCGAGGGGGTAGAGGGGAGAGTAAGGGGGTGGGGTGGGTTGTAAGGGAGGGGGTGAAGGCAGGGGGGAGAGATGGCCCAGGCATTGTATGCACATAAGAATAATAAAAAAATAAAAAGAATCAACATAAGAAATAAAAATGAGGAAAAAAAGAAAAAGCATAAAAGAAGAAAAGTTGCTGAGTACACTAAAATACTATCAGATCAACAAGAAAATTAGTAGTCACTTTCGTCAGGAGTACACTTCTGATGAATACAGAGCTGGAGTTTTTGTGCTGAGCTCTTTTAAAGACATTATTATTGTAAGTTTCCCCTGACTTACTCCATCAATAAACCAGACTATGAGTTTTTGCGTATGAATTAAAAGGAGATAGATGCAAAATTTTTTTTTAAAAAAGTAGTTGGAATGAGGAGGCTTGAAATAATCAGGAAATGACTCATTGTTAGGTTTGGATACAAAGGGTCCTCAAAAAGTCTCACGTGTTGAAAACTTCATATTTGATATAAGAAGTGTTCAGTGGCAGAGCTTTGGGAAGGCTGTGGATCATGGAGGCTCTGCATCAATGATTAATCCATTGACGACTGATGGATTCAAATTTGAAGACTATTGAGAGGTGGTGGAACTATGGAAGATGTGGCCTGGCTGGAGAAAGTAGGTCATTGGAGCATATCTTTAAAAGGTCTCTTGACCTGGCCCCTTCCTGTAAGTCACTCTTTTTGCTTCCCATTGCAAAGAGGTGAGCAGCCCATTGCCACATGCTCCCACTATGGCATTCTCTTCTGTGACTCAGGACTAAAGCAATGGATACAGCACACCACACAGTTATGGAAAGCTAACTAACATACTCAGTTCAATCAAAAGCCACAGTAGATGGGTTGGAGTCATGACTCAAGTGGTAGAGTGGCTGCCTAGCAAGCACAAGGCCCTGAGTTCAAACTCTAATACCACAAAACGTCATTATAGAATGATTACTGTGAATCTCTCCCCAACCATATGAAAGCGTTATGTTAACTGCTACATAGTGTTTTGTTCTATAAGTGCATTCTAATGGAATTTATTAAAGATGTGCTAGAAATTGAGATACAGCTTATATTGAATGTAATGTGCTCAAGGTTGTAATGAAAATCCTTTAGCATTGTTCCTGAGGATTCCTGATTACTTTCTAAAGGGAATGTATGTCAAATAACTTTCAGTAGTGATCCCATAGATCCACAATCAAAAGCAATAAATCATTGGTATAAATGTATTGTATATCCTCAAAGGCAGGCAAGAAGAACCCATAATAAAATGAAGAGCTGGAGCTCTCTATACTTGATGTCATCATGAGATATTGGCTCTGTTCTTTCATATTGCCTCTGGCAAACTTATGCTAACAAAAAGTTGTGGGAGAGTCTGCTAACATCACCATATGTATTTTTGTCTTTGTTGTTAGATTTCCCTTTAATTATTCCCAACTTAAATTGAATCAATAGCCATAAAATGTAAAATATAGGTTGCTTACCCTTCCTTTCAGCTGGGTGTGCCACTGAGATTAAATCATGTCTCACACTACATCAGCAGAAATGCTGTGTTCAAAGACTGATCTTATCCTTAAAAAGAGGAATGAACACTTCTCTTTCTATGTACTCCTCAGTCCTATGATATAGTGACAGGAGATTCCAACAATGATTGCTGTGCAGGTACCTTCTTCATCCTTAAAGGAGCAGAGTTTCCTGAGTTGTTTGAGGGCACCAGGCAGCCAAGTTAGAAAGGGCATCACGTAATCAAACGTGCTGCTATGTGTACACAAATATCTAAGCTCTGCACAGCATAATGAGAATGGCAGTGACATGTCCAACTCCTTGGTGGCAATCTCACAGGAAAGCTGCTTGATCTCCTTCCTGTCTACCTCACACAGGGCTGGATATAGAACCCATGAGCTTTGCATGGTTCAGTGAAGGAATGGTGGAGTGACAAGGGACATGGAGCCTGGTACCCTGGATGACTGCATGGAGCAGAGTTCAAGCATGCCCTCACGTACAATCCACCTCATTGTGATAGGCTTCTATAGCTTTTCATCTTCCATATTATTTTACCTGTTCTTTTGCCGTTCATTTTAGCTCACATACTTATATACTGGGTATCATTATTATCCTAAAGAGAAAATGAAGGCACAGATGAAGGAAGGGATTTGATTCAGGGCATGCTGCCAGGAACTGGCAGAGATGGATTGAAACCAAGCAGTGCTCAAAGTCTTGTTGACAACAGAAAATATATCAATGCCCACCCAGCCCAGTGCCTCATACTTGGGAAGCCTTGAGTCAACCTACCATGTGATCCCATTGAGGCTAAGAACACTCACTCTTTGAACAGGTACAGAGAGAGAAATTTAAGGGACGTCTGGCACACCTACAGTTCCTGTTTTTTGCTTAAGTCTAGACAACACCTCCATGTTTTAGAATAACAAGACTCATACTGGCCATGTTTTGGCAATAAACCCACCCAGAACCCATTGTCTGTAATGATCAGGTGTTCCTAGGTAATGTGACCAGATATCTAGATAGAAATTCAACATGAAATTCCCCAGACAAATGCCAAGAGATAAGAACCACTATTTGAAGTCTACTTCACTCTTCATTCCCTGCATGTGAAGTACAGGAAGTGGCTCTCCCTCTCTTTTGTATTTCTCCAAATTTATCTTGTCTTACTAAAATAAATCCTTGCCAAATTGCTACACTGTGAGACTCTCCTTTCTGTGAAGCCACTCAAAATGCTTTTTCACATGAATGTCAAGTTCCTGTGAATTATGTGGGAATTGGGAAGGTAGCTGGAAGAATTCTCCCCTTTCTCTCTTACTGGCTTTTTCTCTTCTCTAGTAATATTCAAAGGAATAAAACTCCATCAACATTCTAGCACTGCCTTTTATGAACTTTGGCCTTATGAATTGCAATGAAGTCTATCTACACATGCACAGATGACCCATTGCTTCACCTTTCTTTACCTTCAATTATCTTTCTGAACACCTCTGACCACCTTATTTCTTTCATCTCATAAATATTCCTAAATCCAATCTTTGGGAAAACAGATTTGGATTCAGGCATTTCTCCCTACTCACATTTTATGTATTAAACTGTTTATATTTTGCAAAATTCCATTGCCCCAGAGATAGACTTTCTGTGAAGCAGGCAAAAGTGATCCTGGTTTGATAGCATAAGCATCTGTTGTACCACTGATTGCTTGATATATGGTCGAAAACCCACCCCCACCTGGTGTGCTGTTGAGTGACAGTATAAGAGAAAATAAGTGAAAGTTTGTTTATCCTATATAATTGTTACCAGCAATTTGGGAATTTCTACAACAGCCATCGCTCACTGAAACAGATAGTTTGGGAAGAGAAGAAATGAAAGGATGAGGGGGATGAGGAACCTGTCATTCCAGGTGGTCTCAAATCACTCATGGATGAAGCAGAGTCTGTCCTGAGAGCAGGTAAATGTAACCACAAAGGTAAATGTGACCACAAAAGTAGACATGATTACATTGGTAGACTTAACCACAAAGCTAAACAAAACAAGCAGAATTTAGTGATGCATGCAGACCCCGGGAGATGACTGGATGAATGCACAAGGAAAAGCAAACTAATTAAAAAAAAAAAGGACCACTTCTGGTGTGCCCTACAGCTTGGCCACCACTGCTGCCACTGGGGAGCCCCTGTGCCCCTAACAAATTGCTTCAGAAAGGTGACAGCTAGAAGACTGAGAAGGAGCTGGAAGAGGATGACAACCAGGATGTAAATAAGATCCTGCTGGAGAGACTGTGAGGGTCTGATGGAGATGCTCCTGGAGAGGGTCAGGTCCATAACCAGAGCCACTTTTGATCTCTTTCTCTTCATGACACAAAAAATGCTCATATTTTTCCAGGTCAGCCTGTGGATTGGGACCAATTCCTTTATGATCTTGGTTCTTCCTGTTGTCTTCAATACAGAAAACTTGCAAATGGACAACAATAGCAGAGGCGGATACTTCTAGGGCCTAACACAGGGCTGTCAGAAGGAATGCCAGAAGCTCTGTCTCACATTCTAGAAAGATCTAGACTGGTACTGCTGTATTTGAGCATTTGAGCATCTTGCTGGGAGAACTTTGAAACAGAGGTGCATTTGAACTGCTGATTATTTGAATTCTTTTCTTTTCAACTTTGGCACATTGATCCATCCAAACCTTGTGAAGAAGACTCTCCAGACCTCATTGTCTCAAGGAGACTCCCAACTTGCAACTATGCCCTCCACACAGTCTTCACTTCCTCTTCTGTCCTTACTCTGACACCAGAGTTCAGCCATGCAGATAGTTTTTCCTGCTATAGACACCCTACTCCTTTCAGTAAATTGCTCCTAACCCAAAGGAAGATCTCGCTATCTCATTGTGGAGTCAGTTTCAGGGGCAAAATCCTTGGGATTTTGAATGCTGCAGAGTGGAAGAGACAATTTAGGATCATGAAAGATCCATAGCTCACTATGGAGCAATCACAGAAAGCTATTAATGACCCAGCAGGAGGTCATTCCCTCAGGAAGAGCTAGCTGCCTGTGATAAAGATAGATCTGAAGGCAAGCTCCCTCCTCCAACCAGGCTCCGGTTTCACAGATGTGCTCCCTCCCCCAGCCAGGCCCCGGTTTCACAGATGTGTTTAGTGTGGTATGCTGTAACCTTATGCTAGTGTGATAAGTTGTAACCTTGTGCTAGTATGATATGTTGTAACCTCCCAGCGAGAGGCTAACTGCCACGTCTGCTTTTGTTATCCCGCTTGTTTGCTTCCACATTCTGAGGCATAAAAATCCCTCAGCCCTGAGCTATGGGGCCGGTGCCATTTTTGGAGAGATTACGTTGGCCCACTAGCGTAATAAATCTTCCTTTCCTCCAACTATCTGGTTTTGAGTCTTGTTCTCACTGGTCCAACATTCTTCCCACAATATTTCTGGAGGCCCCAGCGAGATCAGACCACTGAGCCCCATTGGGTAACAGGTCCCTGCTCCCTGGCTCTGCAGCCTACGGGGGTCCCTGGAACCAGGAAGTGTGCACCCCCAGTGTGATTCTGGGGTCTCCATCTCTTCAGATGACTGAAGGAGGCTGCAGAGCCGCAGACTGGGCCCTCAGACTGGTGGAGTGAAACAGAGATCCATGACTGACATCTGGACCAAGTAAGAAGCCCCAGGGTAGTAAGTGTAAGGAGCTGGCATGGATTGATCCTCCACAGGGGACCAGCTGAACCCTGAAGAGTACCAGGGTGATGCATCCCCTTCCTCTGTGACCAATGTGATTCCAGTCAACTGGGACTAGAGCAGGCTAGAATTTTAGGGGAAAATAAATAGGAACTGATTGTTTTAAACTCTGAGTGAATGGTGTGTGAGTGGCTTGACTCGCTTGTGTTTCAAGCTCGAATTTGTGGCTCCATGGCTAGGCACCTCTAAGGTCCCTTAAAGGCTATGGAGTCTGAGTGGGTTCAATCTGTGACTTCACGGTGATTGGCATACAGTGTATGGTGAGATTAGACTAGCATCTGATCGTAAATCACCCTGTCTGGCTTAACCCACTGTGACCAAGCCACACCTAACCCCATTGCCTGGGGTGTGGCTAGATGAGCACCTGTGTGGCCTCTCACTGAGAGGCACCCCCTTCTCTTTGTCCTGTGACACTGATAATCACCAGGCACATACAAAATGGGTTCCTCTGGGTCAAAGTGCCCGATGGTGCTCCAGACCACGCTTGCTAACTTTAGGGATGGCTTCTTGGGTGACTACGGAGTCCAGATGAAGCTGGCAAAGCTCCGAACCTTTTGTGAGGTAGAATGGCCCAGCTTCAATGTAGGATGGCCCATAGAGGGCAAACTGGACCTAGCCACTATTGCTCCTGTGAGAGCCATAGTCGTTGGGGATCCAGGTCATCCAGACCAGTTTCCTTACATTGACTCCTGATACATCCTGGCCACCTGCCCATCTGACTGGCTATGTTTTCATGCACCCTGGAGACACACAGCTGTTCTGGTTAATGGAAAAGTAAAAGAAAAGAAATTTGAGGTCCACCACATCTCGGAACCTGAGATGCCAGACCCACCACCATATGTTCCTCCAGTGCACCCCACTGCCCCAGCCTCCCAGAGCCCTGAGTCTGACTCAGAGGACCCCAATGGAAAGGAGGAGGCATCGGAGCCAAATCCCCACCCATGTCAGCCAATGGCTCCCTCGTTATATCCCCCTTTGCCTTCTATGGCCCCGGAGAAAGATGCGAGTCATTGGGGAAGGTCGCCGAACTCTGGGAGGCTAACAAGCAAGGAGGCAGGAGCCCTGGTTGCAGTGCTATGCCCCCTGCACCAGGCTCTGGGGCCACCATTACCCCAGGCAGATGGGTCATATGCAGCCAGACCCATGCAATATCTGTACCAGCCCTTCACTACCACAGACCTCCTAAACTGGTGGCAGCACACCCCAGCATACTTAGAGGAACCACAGGCTGTAATAGAGCCCTTGACCAACATCATACACAGCCACCAACCCAGTTGGGATCATGTCTACTCTCTTCACTTCTGATGAGTGCTGGTGAGTATACCAAGCAGCCAGAGCATGGTTAGTTACCCAAGCTCCACCATAGACTGCAAATATGGAGAGATGGGCAGATGAGAGGATCCCGGACACCACACCGGAATGAGATCCAAACACTCCCGCTGGGTTCCAATCCATCCAGTGCATGAGACAAGCCATCCTGGAGGGAGCCCACCAGGGGGAATGAGGAGCAACCAACCTCATCAGGGTCAGTGAAGTCACACAGAAGCCTGATGAGCTGCCTAGCCAGTTCTATGACTGGTTATGCCCCATTTGACCCTGAAGCCCCCAAGAACTGGTCTATCATCAACACCGCCTTCGTCCAACAGTCTGCCTCCGATGTTTGCTGAAAGCTACAAAAGATGGACGACTTCATGGGTGCCAATATTGACCAACTCATTAGTATAGAGGCCAAGGTAGTAGCAAACTGAGAGGAGATGGCCAAAAGAGAGAAAGAAAAATATCTGGAAAAAAAGGCAAAGATCTTGGCTATGGCCCTCAAGGAGGGAGACGGGAAGACTGGAGGCCAGAGGGGAGGCCCCAACAGGAGAGAATGGAGAAACCCTCTGGGAAAAAAACAGTGTGCCTACTGTGAGGAGGAGGGACATTGAAAAATGAGTGCCCTAACAAGAAAAAAGGAAAAAGAGAGTGACAGTGGCTGCCGCCAAATCCAGGGAAGCCTGCAACCTAGAGACTCACAGCCTGGGGAGACGAGTCTGACTGAGGGTGATCGGGCTCCCTTTTGATTGGCCCTCAGGAGCCCATGGTCAAGATTGACATTGAGGGCCACCAAATAAGACTTCATTCTGGACACTGGGGCAGCCATTTCTACCGTGACCACACAAACCAGTCAGCTCACCAAGGACTCAATCACAATTATAGGGGCCACAGGAAACACCAAGACATACTGATTCTATAAACCCCGAGAATGCATGGTCAGTGGACACTGGGTCAGGCACTGGTTTCTGTATGTGCCAGAAGCTCTAGGCTCCCTTCTGGGAAGAGACTTACTTTCTAAATTAGGCACCACAGTATCTATGGATCCGGGATCACCTGATGTGACTGCCTTGCCAGTGCTAACCTTGGAGATCAGTCTTCAAGAAGAATGGCGCATACATACCCCCAGGGACAATAAACCCATCAGTCCTCAACCATTCCTAGATACCTCATGAAACAGTTCCCAGGTGTTTGGGACCAGGACATCCCCCAATATTGGTCACTATCAAACCAGGAGCTAACCCAGTGTCAAAGACAATATCCAATACCAAAATAGGCCCAGAAGGGAATTGTGTCATACATTCAATGCCTATGAGACAAGAAAATCCTGAGGGAAGTGCAATTGACCTGGAACACCCCTTTACTCCCTGTCAAAAAGCCAGGGTCCAATGATTATCAACCAATTCAAGACCTGCCCTGGGTAAACAAATCAACAGAGACTATTCATCCTGTCGTCCCCACCCATACACTCTGCTGAATTTCATTCCTCCCATAGCTGGGGTGTTCACATGTCTGGACCTTAAGGATGCCTTCTTCTGCCTGCGACTGGTGGAAGCTATCCAGCCCCTGTTCACATTCAAATGGGAGGACCCTGACACTGGAGCAAAGGGACAATTAACCTGGACTATACTTCCACAGGGCTTAAAAAATTCCCTCACCACTATTCACAATAGCCAAGTTATGGAAACAGCCAAGATGCCCCACCACTGACAAATGGATTAAGAAAATGTGGTATCTATACACAATGGAATTTTATGCAGCCATGAAGAAGAACAAAATGTTATCATTCTCAGGTAAATGGATAGAATTGAAGAACATCATTCTGAGTGAGGTTAGCCTGGCCCAAAAGACCAAAAATCGTATGTTCTCCCTCATATGTGGACATTAGATCAAGGGCAAACACAGCAATGGGATTGGACTTTGAGCACATGATAAAAGCGAGAGCACACAAGGGAGGGGTGAGGATAGGTAAGACACCTAAAAAATTAGCTAGCGTTTGTTGCCCTTAACGCAGAGAAACTAAAGCAGATACCTTTAAAGCAACTGAGGCTAATAGGAAAAGGGGAACAAGTACTAGAGAAAAGGTTAGATCAAAAAGAATTAACCTAGAAGGTAACACACACGCACAGGAAATTAATGTGAGTCAACTCCCTGTATAGCTATCCTTATCTCAAACAGCAAAAACCCTTGTTCCTTCCTATTATTCCTTATACTCTTTCTACAACAAAATTAGAAATAAGGGCAAAATAGTTTCTGCTGGGTATTGAGGGGTTGGGGGGGAGAGGGAGGGGGCAGAGTGGGTGGTAAGGGAGGGGGTGGGGGCAGGGGGGAGAAATGACCCAAGCCTTGTATGCACATATGAATAATAAAAGAAAATAAAATGAAATAAAAATCTCCCTCACTATCTTTGGGGAGGCCTTAGCTAGAGACCTTGAAAACTGCTGACTGAAAGACTGCACTATCCTCCAGTATGTAGATGACATACTCTTAGCGGCCCCCACCCTGGGGACCTGCAAAAATGAAACAGAAGAACTACTGCAATTCCTACGGGAAGCAGGATACAAAGTCTCACAAAAGAAAGCACAAATCTGTCTAGAGGAGGTCATGTACTTGGGATATCACCTGAGCCAAGGGAAAAGAAGGCTGGGAACTGGGAAAAATGAAGTTATCCTCCGGTACCCATGCCCAGAGTCCCGAAGACAGATCCAGGAGTTTCTGGGCACCACAGGCTTCTGCCACCTATGGATCCCTGGATTCTCAGTCACTGCTGGGCCACTCTATGCGGCACTAAAGGGGAACCCCATAGGAACCCCATAGGGCACTGGGGCCCTGACCAAGAGGATGCGTTCCAAAAATTTAAATGACACCTGGGTGAGGCACCGGCTCTGGCTCTCCTGGACATCACTCGCCCTTTCCACCTCTACATCCATGAGAAGGGAAGTGTAGGATTAGGCGTCCTGACCCAGCCACTGGGGCATGGAACCGGCCAGTAGCCTATCCAAGAAATTAGACCCTGGGCCTCAGGTTGGCCCCCATGCCGCTGGGCATTAGCAGCGATGGTCCTCTTAATACAAGAAGCAGATAAACTGACTCTGGAACAACACATCATGCTCCGGTCCCCCACCAAGTAACTTCTCTGCTCAACAGCACTGCCAGTCGATGGATGACCGGGGAATGAGTGGCCAGATATCAGGCTTTTTTGGGTGAGAAACCCAGGTGTGGGTTGAAGCAGTGAGGACTCAATCCCACCACTTATTTGCCAGAAGAGGAGGGAGAACCTCTCCACTTCTGTGAGGAGATTCTAGATGAAGTCTTTTCTTCCTGGCCTGACCTCACAGACACCGCCATTCCCAATGCTGACCTGGAGCTCTTCACTGATGGAAGCCGGAGCCTATCCGAGGGAGGATACCAGACTGGGTATGCAGTGACTACCGGTCACACAAGTATTGGAACATGGAGAGTTGCTAGACCATTGGTCAGCCCAACGGGAAGAGTTATATGCTCTCACCAGGGCCCTCACCCTAACAGATGGAAAGAGAGCCAACATTTACACTGACTCATGTTACACCTTTTCAACCTTGCATATCCATGAGGCCATTTATAAAGAGAGAGGCCTATTGACATCTGGAGGTAAAGAAATCAAAAACAGTCAACAAATCTTACAATTGTTAGAGGCAGTGTGGAAACCCCGAGCCATTGCCATCATCCACTGTCATCATCAACTGACCAGACCAGCCAAGGAAACAGATTGGCAGACAGGATTCAAAAGAAGCGGCTCTCTCAAAAGAAGTACAGAAGGAAAACGCTATTCCAACCAAAGTATGCTTTGCCCTCCCTGTCCTCCCGGACTGATCAGAGTATAGCCCACGAGAGAGAGAACAGGCCTATGAAACAGGACTAAAGAGAACTCAGAAGGCTGGTTCATAACCCTGGAGGGAAGGATCCTAATACCAGAAAAGACATCCCCAGGCCTGGTAAGGTTGGCACATGACATCACCTATTTGGGCAAAACCTCCCTACAAAGACTATTACACAAATACCTGGTCATTCCCTGATTTGCAACTTTAACTCAGTCAGCCAGCAAGGCTTGCCTGTGCTGCACCCAACATAACTCAGGACAGGGACCAAAGCCCCTGCTGCTCTCTCAGAAGAATAGGGTCTACCCATTCCAACACTTAGAGATGAACTTCACTGAGATCCAACCTAGTAAAACTTATCAGTACCTCCTGGTGGTGGTCTGCGCTTTCACAGGCTGGTTATAGGGATATCCTACCCACACAGAAAAGGCCACAGAAGTGTCAGGAGTGCTAGCCAAGGAGATTATTCCTTGGTTTGGGGTACCTAGCAGCATCGGGTCAAACAACGGGTCTGCCTTCATCAGCCAGGTGGTCAAAGGCATATCTCCTGTAGTCAGGCTGACCTGGGATTTGCACACCTGGTATCACCCCCAATCATCAGGCCAAGTGGAAAGGATGAACAGGACTATCAAGACAGCACTGGCAAAACAATGTCAAGAGACAAGGCTACCCTGGCCAGATGTATTACCCTTGGCACTGTTCAAAATTAGGTGTACACCTAGAAAATATGGTCTCTTTCCCTTTGAAGTCCTGTATGGATGGCCACCACCACTAATACCTGGACAGGTTGAAGACCTTTGGGAGTATGGACAGATCAGCCTCCACAAGTTCCTAAAAGGCTTGGTGCATGCTTCCAGGGAGATTGCCTGGCACCCAGGACACCCGGAGCTGGCCCCTGTGGCCCTTGGGCCTTTGCACCCATGGAGCCCAGGGAACTGGGTTTGGGTCAAAACCCAAATTAGAGGGAGTCTAGATCCCCAATGGGAGGGACCTTACAAAGTTATTCTAACCACTCCTTCAGCCCTTAAAGTTGCAGGACTGAAACTATGGATTCACGCATGCCAAGAAAGTGGAGGATCCAGGCCAAGAGCGGAAATCCCAAGCCAACCCGGACCAGCCATTGAAACTGACTTTGACCTGAGGGAGTGCTGATGAGGCCCCAGACAGACCTACTGGTTCTATTGACAGCTGTAATAATAATAAATAACTCACAAACAAACCCTCCAGACCCAGCTGGGATCTCTCATAAACTCATATGGAAGGTCAAACTCTCAGAAGGACAAGAGGGAACTGTATTAATTAACTGCACTATCTATGCTTTGTCAGGCCCTTGTCCTGTCTCCTTTAGGTATTGCCCAGGCCTGGAGGCCAGCAGATGGGCCCAACTAGGGCCCTCTACCCTGACTTGCTCTGGCCCATCCAGAGATCATCTATCCAATGTGTATGGCTGAGTACCATGGAACTGGGACAACTGTAAGGGGCTTTCATGGTCCTTTCTACGATGCTGGTCATGTATAGATTTTTCCTCTTCAGGGGCTTGGAAAGGGCCTCCCTGCAAAGGCCAGGGTGTCAGTATTTAGAGGCTATCTTCAAATCTATTCACCATGAATGAGCAGTCTAAGGCATAGGGAGCAGGAAAGGGAGACCTTCCAGTTAACAATAGATGAACCACAATGATGGGGAACTAGGATCTTTGGGCTGGGAGGATTTCTTGAAAATCATTGGGGAGATCCTGCAGTCTTAAAGATCCTTAGGCTTGAGATAAAAGCAGCAAATGTCTCTCTCCTAGTTAGTAAAGTTAACTCCTTCAACCCCTGGGCACAGGGGCAAATCCTCCCTCCCTCCTTGGATGGGACTGATAGGCCCCCATTACACCCCAACACCCCTCTCATTTAAATGATAGCTTTGGCAAACAACAGCCACCAGCTAGTACAATGAGCAGACCCTGAACTAGGCAGAGACTGTTGGATTTGCCTGAGGGCCAGCCAAGTGTCATATGCCAGGGTGGGCCTGACTAACATATCTGAGATACATGAGCTGGCCCTGGACAACTCAACCCAAAATGACAATACCTGTCTCACAGGCCCAGCTACCCAAATAATTGGAGAAACTAAATGCTTTGGTGACAAAAAGAATTGTACCAATCTGGTAAAAGGTGCCAAAGAACCTAATGGGACTTACTATGCCTGTCAAGACAGGATTCACACCTGTTACCTTGGTGGGGGGGTGCCCTGGTTTTCTTAGTCCCGGACCTGGACATACTTCCAGGGACTGAAGTTGTTCGATCCCTAAACCAACAAGCTGATGGTCAGATCCATTTCCGATGGGACCCCATCCTCCTCCTGGTACTTCTGGGAGTACTCCTGGCACAAACAATGGCCACAGGAGCTACCACTATTGGCCTCCAACAAGTCCAACACAGCCAGTTGTCTGAACAAATCCATAAGGATTTGGGATTAATAGAAAAGAACATCGTCACCCTACAGAATCAGTTGAACTCACTAGCGGCTGTAGTCTTACAGAACCGCAGTGGCTTAGAACTCATTACTTCGGAAAAAGGAGGAATTTGTGTGTTTTTAGGGGAAGAATATTGCTTCATGCAAACCAGTCAGGGACAGTGGGAGAAATGCACACCAATTACTAGAGAGAATTAAGGCAAGGTAAAGAAACAAGGAAACATTTTGGAATACAGAATGGAAGAGCTGGGCCCCATGGGTAGCCCCCCTGGTGGGCCCACTTACTGTGCTCCTTATGCTATTACTCTTAGGGCCTTGTGTGATAAACCTCCTCACCAGGTTCATTTGTAACTGGATGAATGCTGTTAGATTGCAATTAGTGAGGCAATATCAAAGACTGCCTCTAGATGACTCCCCCGAAATGTTCCTAAGGGATTATGAAGAGTAAGAGGGGGGAATGATAAAGAAACCCAGGGAAAAGATCTGAAGGCAAGCTTCCCCCAGCCGGGCCCCAATTTCACAGATGTGCTCCCTCCCCCAGCAAGGCCAGTTTCACAGGTGTGTTAGTATGGTGTGCTAGAAGGATATGTTGTAACCTCCCAGCAAGAGGCTAACTGCCACGTCTGCTTTTGTTATTCCCGCTTGCTTGCTTCCGCATTCTGAGGCATAAAAACCCCACAGCCTTGAGCTATGGGACTGGTGCCATTTTTGGAGAGATCCAGGTGCTGGCCCAATAGTGTAATAAATCTTCCTTTCCTCCAACCATCTGGGTTTGAGTCTTGTTCTCGCTGGTCCAACATTCTTCCTGCAACACCTGGTACACTGGAAAAGGACAGCCTGAGGTCTGTTTATCCAGAAAAGGACAAATACCAAGTGTGAAAACATACCTAAAGCAGCAAATAAGCTTTGTGGTGACCAGAATATTCATCCACAGAACATGCCAATTCCCCCAGGTTATGGTACACGCTGTAATTTGGGGAGCTCCATTACATGGGCACCCCAAGTGACATTGTACCCACATAACATTACAATTGTTCAGGAAGACTTACACACTTGCTTTCTCCACTTTCCCCCAATGGTTTTACAGAGCAAGTAAGAACATTGTGGTAGTTAACAAGAGAATGATGGTGACAGGGAGAGAAGAGAGTCACAGGAGTCATCCCTAAAAAAAAGGTGAATGAAGAAAATAGGAAATGAAAAAAAGAGGTACAAAACTCTTCCCACCACATTAGAAATTTTTAGTTGGTTTTTGGGAAATAGAATGAAAAAATGAAATTGATAAGAGTTAAAACAATGATCTTAATACCATGCTGTCAAGGGTGGTGTGGTCCAATGGAAGCCTCCACTGGTACCCCAAAAGTGAAGGATTCAAAACCAAGGGAATTCATTTACCCCCAATTTCCACTTATTACAAGAGTTTAAAGGCCAAAGTCACATTAAAGAAAGCTGACCTTAACTTGTCTGGGACAATATTCAGGCAGATAATTCAAGATAATGATTGACAAAAAAGTCCAGGTCCCCTTGGTGCAAACCCCAGGTGAGGGCCCAAGGTCATATGTACACAAGCAGTTAAAATGGTCAAGGGTGATGAAGAGACAATCCTCAAATGCCTTTGCAACCATGAAAAGTCAATAGCAGAGTGAAGGAGAAGAAAGAGCTTAGGGTAACAAGCCAGCAAATTGGAAGATGAACAGCTTTCACCATAATACTGCATATTGCTCAAAAGTCACAGGTGCAAAGCTTATGTAAGGATCTGAGGGAAGCATTTTTTAGCCATAGCCAGGTGGGCACCAGGGTAGTCATTGATTCTGCAGCAATCAGTTCCACTGAGGCACAATTTCTGTTATCTTAAAGACACCATATGTCCTTAGTTCATATAAATCTAAAGAAGATGACTGATTAAGAGGTGTTAGGACTAAAGTTTTTCTTGTTCCCCTTTTCCAGACAAAGCTTACCCTTGCAGTTAATTATTTAAAGAGTGAAATACAGAGAAAGCAAAGTGAAAAATACATTTCTAGGAGCAATTTGACCTATTCAGTGGCCTCATGGTAACCCATGCACTGTAGTACTAACCTGCATTTCTGAAGCACTGACACGGGGTACAATCAAACTCAGAGACATAAAAATATAAGGACCCAAAGGATTATGAAACTTGGAATGTTTCAATTTATGTGAAGAGTTTGTGTTTCCTTTACCTAAATTTTTTATGGGAATGGATGTGATCCTGGCCAGGAAACACTTTCCTTACAGTTAAGTCCTATGGAAGGTACAGTGAGGAAAGTGGGGGTTGTTGAAATTAAGGTAAAGGTTTCCATTTCAACATGCTTCATGTGAAGTGCTGGATCTCTTTACCTAAAGTACTGTGGAGATGGGCATCTTATCTGGCTGGAGAATGCTTCCCCTGCCTAATATTGTAAAACAAAAGGAATAACAAATAATGTGCTATACATTTCAGAAAGCCAGAGGATGTTGAATGTTGTCAGTTTAAAGAAATGATAAATATTTGGGGCGACAGATATCTTTTACCTGACTTGTACATTAAACAATGTACACATGGATCAAAACATCACATGGTACCCCAGTAATATGTGCATTCTTTATGTTGTTATGTATCAGTTAAAAATAAATTTAAAGGAGATCCAGGAAGATGGCTGATTGTAGACACCCAGCATGTTTCTGTATCTCCATGAGATTGAAGCAAAACAACCAGTGTGTGGCTCCAGATAGAGGTGAGTAATGTGGGAAGGCCCTGGAGTGTGACAGCAGATAGTCAGTGACTTGGTGACAACCCAGAAATATTGGAATTTAGAATTATAAGAAAGAGAACCCTCACTTCAAGTGCATAGTAGTACAGAAGAGAAGGGAAAATCAGATCATACATAAGAAAAAGAGAGAAAAAAGTCTTAGTGAGCTCCACTGAAACAGAATCTCACAAAAACAAAGCCTAAGAGTAGAACTGAGAATACTTCAGCAAGTTGACACAGGAGAGGGGTCTTCTGCACTTCCCAGCTTAGTCATAGGTACCACAATGAGGAATCATCATGAGAGAGATCCTACCATCTGACTGTTGGGTCTGGGAACCTAAAGGACAGATGAGTGAGTCAGTATCCCATCCCCATGGAGAGCACTATGAGCTCTGTACCCTGAAAAGGAGATACATGGTCTCATAAATCTGCCACAGGGCTGATAGATAGGATGCTCTCAAGGTTGTTTCCACTCATAAGGGGCAAACAGACCAGCTCATTGAAGAGAGCCCACACATGCAAATCCACCACCAACGGAAAGAACTCACCTAATCCTTACCCTAACCCAGACTTAAAGCATCCATAAAAAACCCCAGCCTTCACCTCAGCAGGGAGCCACCAGTTTCCAGGCTCTGCTGCACTGCTCTAGCTGCAGCCTTTTCTTTTTCTAATAAATCTACCTGTGTGTGCTTATTCCTAAGCCTAGCAAATACAAATACCCCTGGAGTGACCCCCCTGTGCCCCACAACATGACAGTAGGGGATTCCAACATATCAGGTCTAGCAACTTACCCCAAAGACAAGTAATGGTAAAAAGGAGAAAAAGATTTTAATCAAAATGGCCATTTGGGTAATTGCCACACTTCATGGAAACCCAACTGCAACCACAATCATTCCTGAGTTCTGAGAAAAACATCAATGCAACAGATCACTACTAGGAAGCATCAGCATTTTGGTTAACTCAGAAAAAGTAGCTCTCAGGTGGGGCCCCAAATACTTGATCTTGCAATCACTTTCTCCAGGTGGCAATCATACTTGAGGCTGTTCTGAGCTATCACAGGACTTAAAGGACCCAAACGACTGTCTCTTCCCCCAACCCCGTGGGTTCCTTATACAGTGAATGGATCCTATACAGTGAATGTAGCAACACACATTTTCCATCTCAACTATACAGGTTTCCCAAGAAAGGACACTCAGCCATGACATCTGCTTGTGTCAGTGTTCATCCTGAATTTCCTGAACTTTCTATGTCGTGTATGGTCAGTTTTGCCCTCTTCAGCAATCTTTATCATTTCAGATGAGCCCAAAGGACCAGGAGACCCTATAGGAAGGCTGATAGTTTACAAGAAAATGTGGAAGAAAGCAGGCTGATGAGTACTAAGTTAAATCGTACTTATTTACTCTCTTCTGTGTACCAGCTGCTCATTGCAGTTCAGTCCACAATCTAGTCACACTGTCAACTTTCATGTAAGGTAGTCTTATTGCGGTGTCCTGAGGAGCACACAAACCTCAGTGAAAATCATCGCTGTGTGTTTCCACATTGTCATGGGGGAAAAGATGGAGACATGACCTGTTATGGGATATCAGGAGAGGTTCCTGTAGGAATAAAGAATCAAGGAGAGCCTTGGATATGGTGGAATTTCTCCAGGTCAGTTGGACTTCATGGGATCCAGGCACAAGGAAGGGCTTGACATTTAACTGAGTTTAAACTGCTGTAATTTTATATAACCTGCTGAGGAGCAGGGAGTCTGGTGCCCTTAGATACCAAGAGTCATAAATGTTTACTGAACTGAGTGGTAACAGGAATGAATCCTGGCTCTTTTGTGGTGTTTCAGAAAACAGAATTGGAGGCTGGAAACCTGAGACAGAGGATCCTCCATGTATGTCAACATAGCACCACCTGGAGGCTCCCGTGAGATGATAAAAACTACAATTCATTACTGTAATACTTCAGTAACCATTTAAGAGACTGAAACCTGTATAAACCTGTGTGGATAAGGGCAAAAACAAATTGGAAAGTATTTAACAAAAAAAGCTGATTTTTTTGTGGGTTCAGTAATACAGATAGCTATTTCAAACATGTACAGTATGTGAAGTCATTATGACCTACTGTAAGAATCACCTAAAGTCAGGTCTTTTCTGCAGAGGAGTTAATGTATAACTCTCATTATTCAGTGCCAGCTAACCTTCCCAAATTCTGCCTGCGTGCTTTGTGAAATGTTGCTTGACCTTGCAAGGTTCTTGTGGTCAAAGAAAGAGCTGTTTATCACCAGATGTCCTAATCTCAAACTGCCTGCTTACCAGCTTACAGTTTCATTCCTTTGAGTAAAATGTCAGCACCCACACACACAGCCCTTTTTTTTTGCAGAGGACCTTGAGAAATCACTCTCTCACTGAGCTGTAAACCATAAGTAATCACTCTCTCATTGAATTGTAAAATGTCACTGAGTCAAAAACCTTACTCTTATCCCAAACAATAGCCAATTCAGGAATATTGTGAACCCAAACCTGTCCATCAGGGTGAGGCGCAGACTTACATGAGGGATTAAAACTGAGCAGACTTCCTGCTCAGGGTGTTCTGCTATCAGGCTATGGTCTGTGGCTGCACCCTTCTGCAGAAGTAAAACTTTTTGTCTTGCTGAACAACTCCAGAGTGTTTCTTTATCACCGTTTGTGAACAGCACTTCTAAATCCTTCCAATTGTGGAATCTCAAAATGTTAAATCTAAGTTCTATGATTCATTTTATATATATATATATATATATATATATATATATATATATATATGTTTTCTTCCATGTTTATGTTCAGAGGAGCAACAACAAGACAACCATACTATTTCCTCTGCTAAAGAAGCATCAGGCTACTTAGTAATTGGTAAAAACAAAAGTTGGTATCTCTCTCAAAGATGGGGACCCATAAATCCAAACTCCATCTGACCTAACTTTAGACCAAGAAACATTATTAATTAGTGAATGTATTGTTCACTTAACAGATAATATCATACATCATGAATTAGTGGAGAATGATAATAACATTGAAAAATTTTAAATCCTAAAGAATTGATCACAGTTAAATAAAAATGAGAGTTTTTACACATCTTTCCATGGATTAAAGCTTAGGCATAATGGTACATGAATATACAAATAAACTAATATTCATGAGATAGAATGTCCAGATTCAATTGGGGAGACAGTACTAGGGGTTGAACTTAGGGTCTTATGCTTGCTAGACCAGAATTTCACTACTTGAGCCTACCTCTATCCTTTTTGCTCTAATTTTGGGGTACGGTCTTGTGTTTATATCCAGACCAGCTTGGACCACAGTCCTCCTATTTATGTTTCCCCTACCCTACGATATAAGAATTCCCCTTCATATATAACATGATTGGTTATATAGATAATGCTAACAACAGTATTTTGTTTCATTAAATATCTGATTTGCTACTGAATTGGTGAGTTTGTTGTTGCTGAGTTATACCTCTAAGCTAGTGATAAAAAAAAGGGGGGGGCATATCAACCATTCCACTAACCAGTACTGCCAGAACATAGAAAATAATTTATGGGAAAGACTTCAGGTGATCAAAACCCCAACCAACTAGTTGACTACAGATGAGAAAATCTCAAAATAAAAGTACAGGAAATGAAAAAAGCAAATGAACATGACACCTTGAAGGCTGATAATCACACAATAAAGGATCTGATTGATAATGAATGGAACAAAAGCTCACTTTTTTGAGACATTAAAAATATGGAATACTTCATAAATTTGTATTTTATCCTTGTGCAGGGGCCATGCTAATCTTCTCTGTATTGTTCCAATTTTAGTGTATGTACTGCTGAAGTGAGCACAAAAATCTCAATTTTTGAGCTCAAAAAAATTGATGTGTAATGTTAACCCTCAATATTAGAAGTCTACTGTAAACAAATGGTTTTCATGAGCTGGGGGAGTGCCTCAAGTGGTAGAGTGCCTACCTACAAGAAAGAGTTCAAACCCCAGTATGACCCAAGAAAAGGTTTTCCTTATTAAGTACTTTTTTTTTTTGCAGCACTGGGTTTTGAACTCGGGGTCTCATGCTGGCTAGGCAGGTACTCTATCACTAGAGCCACTCCACCAGCCTTGTGTGTGTGTGTGTGTGTGTGTGTGTGTGTGTGTGTGTGTGTGTAAGAGAGAGAGTTATTTTCAAGATAGGGTCCTTGCCTATCAAGATAGGGTTGGCCTCAAATTGTGATCATCCTGATCTCTGCCTCCTGAGTGGCTACGATTATAGGCATGAGACACCAGTGCCAAACTGTAGGTTTTTCTTCTTGTTCCTTACCTCTGTTCTTATCAAAGGTTCTTTTGTATCCCCACATGATTCAATGAACCACATTATGACACAGCCATTATCTATTTCCATATTCGGGTTATCCAAGATTTGATCAGTGAATGACCCATAAAGTTCCCATAATTTTAACCAAGAAAGTTTAGGCTCTGCTTACATTGTCCCAAATACAAGACTGGTGTTGGCCATTTCACCAAAGAATGCTGCCATCAGCTATGCTCACAGCTACCAGTATTTATTGCTTTGGCCTCTCTCATTATCCAGAACCTGTGTTAGATTTCTTACATGCATAACACACAAGTGCTTATATCATTTTGTATTTACTATGTATAAACATAAATATATGTGATAAGATATTCATAATCTCTCCAATTCAAGTCAGACTCTAAGATTCATTCCAGACTTTCCCTATTTCATATTAGTACTTCCTCCAACTGTGGGAAACCAAGGTTTACTCACAGCAATATATTTACTTGTTTGCTCAGACCATTTACTTACCTCTGGGGGATCTCACTCCCATAACCACTGCCTCCATTCCACATCTCTTCAATGCACTACACACTGACACTCATAGCCTTCTTGCTACTGTTCCTTCCTATGATTCCCTACCTCCTCACTACCAGCTTCCTTGTGTTCTTGCTAAAACATGGCTAACACACATCTGCTTTACCTATCCCATGCTCTCCTTTCCTGCCCAAAATTCTTGGCACTCAATTCCAGTACCAGCGTGCCTCTGCAGCACCTTGGCCAAGACTGCCAAGGTTGGAGAAAGGGAAGTGAAAAACAAGAAAGGCGGGAAGAAGAGAGAATGAGAGAAGGAGTTACACTAAATAACAGGGTCTTTTTCACTGGATACAAATATAGGAGCTGACCTTTTGTTTCTTTCCTATGATTTCTTCAAGTTCATACAGCCAAGAGGGCAAAGCCAGGTTTCAAAAAAAGAGATAGATCTGATTGCAATTAGTAAATGTGGAAGGACTGATTCTATGAAGGCTGTCAGAATCCAAATTGACTCATATCAAAATGTAAGAAAAAATAAATAAAGCCAGGAGGTTAGGAAGGAGAGGTCTCAGGTACATGTACTCAATAACAAGAATTATCACAGGAGACTATGGAAACCACAACTTTGTACAAAAAAATGACATCAAAGGATATCTGCTTATCCACTGCCAGGTAAAACTTGAGCCAATGCCACCCTTGAAATCGACCCCTGGTGGTGATTCAAGATGGCGACTAGGGTACAGAAGCAGAAAGCCTAACCTCCGTGACTCCAAAACCTCCCTGAGACATTGGAGCCACTCTTGGGTAATTCTGACTGCTTCTAGCCAAAATAACAACTGCTGTCACACTAGGTGCAGGAAAAAATTCAAAGACTAACCCATAAATCAGCCTTTAATTGCACCTAACAGCTGCAAACCCCTAGCCCATGGAAAGCCTCCCCAAGCCACATTACACTGAGAAAATTTGGAGCCATTTCTCGCCACTGCTGCCACTGCCACCACCACTGCTGCCTCTGGCTCCAAACCTGCATGCTCGTTATTTGACAGAACAAACAGGTGAACACCATGCATCATGAAGAACTCCCCCAGCCACCACCCCCCCCCCAGAACACAAGCCAGCACAGCCCCTGGGCAGACTGATCCCCACCCCCAACAAAACTGAATAACAAACAGCAAACTGTATGTAATCTAGCAGGACAGCAGAATGGGTGGATGGAATGCTGAAAGTGGGGGAGGGGCAAGGAGCTAATCTCACCTCAACCTATCAGTAAACAAACACTGGAAAAGCAGTGAAGACTGAAAGTGGGAGGCAATAAGCCACTCCCCCAAAGTAGGGCATGTAGTGGATCACAGAGCTCATCTCTTAAGCCAGTGAGCAGCATCCACAACTGAACTGCCCCCACCTCACTGGGGGAGGAGCTGACCAAACAGTTGCAGCTGAAGGGTAACACAGCTATCAGATGGGGAAATCAATAGCTCTGACCACCCTGCATGATCTGGCAACCTATCTCACCTCACAATTTCAATTAAACTGGTAGACAAAAGAACAAAACACTACTCACAAGCCAATCACCTGATGAGACCACATCAGAGCTTCTGTTTATATGCCAATACCAGGACTGGATGCTGGAAGAGTAACTCCAAAACTTAAACTAAGACTGAAATTCTATTGTTCCTGAACCTGGTGTTTTTCATTTGGTTGTTTGGTGTTTTTTTTTTTTCCTGTTGTTTGTTTGCTTTGTTATTGTGGGTTTTCTACTTTTATTTCTATTCCTATTATCTTTTTTTCTTTCCATACTATCAACTTTACTATAATCTTCTCATCCCTATTCTCACCCCTACTCTCACCCCCTTCACTTTCCCTCCTTCTCCTGTGTTAAAATCCATTGCTCTCCATCCCAACAACTCATTCTGCCCCTTCTCACCCACTCTTTTCCCCTGCCCTCACCATCCCCTCCTATTCTCCCCCATCCTGTCACCAGACTACCCCCTCCCTCCTACACACTCATCACCTGCTGACCAACCTACTATACCAGCTTTACACAACCCCAATCCCCTGCAATCCCTGACATAAGCACCCTACACTACAACAGAAATACACCCAAACACACACAAGGACCACAAAAACCAGCAGCCCCCACACTGCTTCCCACCTCCCCTTTTAGTGCCACCCTATCCAATTTCCCAAACTTCTACAGGTAGCCTAACAAACGTTAACTTCCCCAACTCCTACTGCTTATAGATATTAACACCAAGAGGTCTTCTATATAATATATTAACTACTGGTCAGGTATTGAACCTGTGAATTAGTTATTGCTAAATTACACCCACACCACAGACAGAAATAGCACACCAAGACAGCCACAAAACAAAAATTAAATCAAGGGAAAGAAAACAGGTGACTAAAACCACCAACTAACCTATCAAGAACACAGTTGCATAAGCAACTTATCTTTGACAAAGGAGCTAAAAATATATGATGGAGAAATAGCAGCCTCTTCAAGAAAAACTGGTTAGCAGTCTGCAAAAAACTGAAACTAGATCCATGTATATCACCCTATACCAAGATTAACTCAAAATGGATCAAGGATCTTAATATCAGACCCCAAACTCTTAAGTTGATACAAGAAAGAGTAGGAAATACTCTGGAGTTAGTAGGTATAGGTAAGAACTTTCTCAATGAAACCCCAGCAGCACAGCAACTAAGAGATAGCATAGATAAATGGGACCTCATAAAACTAAAAAGCTTCTGTTCATCAAAAGAAATGGTCTCTAAACTGAAGAGAACACCCACAGAGTGGGAGAAAATATTTTCCAACTATACATCAGACAAAGGACTGATAACCAGAATATACAGGGAACTTAAAAAACTAAATTCTCCCAAAACTAATGAACCAATAAAGAAATGGGCATGTGAACTAAACAGAACTTTCTCAAAAGAAGAAATTCAAATGGCCAGAAAACACATGAAAAAATGCTCACCATCTCTAGCAATAAAGGAAATGCAAATTAAAACCATGCTAAGATTCCACCTCACCCCTGTTAGAATAGCCATCATCAGCAACACCACCACCAACAGGTGTTGGCGAGGATGCGGGGAAAAAGGAACCCTCTTACACTGTTGGTGGGAGTGTAAACTAGTACAACCACTCTGGAAAAAAATTTGGAGGCTACTTAAAAAGCTGGACATCGATCTACCATTTGATCCAGCAATACCACTCTTGGGGATATACCCAAAAGACTGTTACTCCAGAGGCACCTGCACATCCATGTTTATTGCGGCACTATTCACAATAGCCAAGTTATGGAAACAGCCAAGATGCCCCACCACTGACGAATGGATTAAGAAAATGTGGTATCTATACACAATGGAATTTTATGCAACCATGAAGAAGAACGAAATGTTATCATTCGCTGGTAAATGGATGGAATTGGAGAACATCATTCTGAGTGAGGTTAGCCTGGCCCAAAAGACCAAAAATTGTATGTTCTCCCTCATATGTGGACATTAGATCAAGGGCAAACACAACAAGGGGATTGGACTATGAGCACATGATAAAAGCGAGAGCACACAAGGGAGGGATGAGGATAGGTAAGACACCTAAAAAACTAGCTAGCATTTGTTGCCCTTAACGCAGAGAAACTAAAGCAGATACCTTAAAGCAACTGAGGCTAATAGGAAAAGGGGAACAGGTACTAGAGAAAAGGTTAGATCAAAAAGAATTAACCTAGAAGGTAACACCCACGCACAGGAAATCAATGTGAGTCAATGCCCTGTATAGCTATCCTTATCTCAACCAGCAAAAACCCTTGTTCCTTCCTATTATTGCTTATACTCTCTCTACAACAAAATTAGAAATAAGTGCAAAATAGTTTCTGCTGGGTATTGAGGGTGGGGAGAGGGAGGGGGCGGAGTGGGTGGTAAGGGAGGGGGTGGGGGCAGGGGGGAGAAATGAACCAATCCTTGTATGCACATATGAATAATAAAAGAAAAATGAAAAAAAAAAGAACACAGTTGCACAGCACCAACTGAAGTAATGGGAAGAAGGGATGGAACCACTCTCCTCAAAAAAAATTTTTTTAATATAGGATTTGGAGGGAAATGAAGAAAATGAACACCCAGTTCCTGACTCCAACAAAACACATATAAATGACACCAAGGAACCCAGCAATGCCCACAAAAACACTCTCAAAGAAGAAATCTTGCAAATAATCACTGAGAATTTCACGGAGAAGATACTAGACATGATTAACCAAAATGTACAAGATGAACACAAGAAATTTCAAGACACCAAAAATAAGGAATATGAGAAGACACAGGTACAAATAAATGAACTCAGAAGAGTCCTAAATAAACAACAAAGTAAAACAGAGAACACTACAAATAAAGAGATAAATGAATTAAGGATGAAAATAGAAAATATTAAGGAAGAAGTGACCCATGATATGGAAAACCTCAGAAAAAAGAATAAAACAGAAACACAAAACACAGTGGAAGGCTACTCCAGCAGACTAGAACCTGTGGAAGACAGAATCTCAGAACTAAAAGATAACTGTGGGAGAACTGTGGGAGACCAGTAACTAAATAGACTGAGAGAAAACTTTGATAGGACCAAGGCCATGTCAAAGTCCTTTGTGCTGAGAAGGCAAGGACCCAGCACAAAGGAGGTGAGCAAGGTTCAGGAAGGCTGTCTTGCAACAGGGGAGACTGAAGCAGTGGAAGTAGCCTTGGCATGAGCATGGCTCTGTCAAAGGGCCTCTTGGCTGATAGGCACTGACCCAGCCAAGAGGAGGCAAGGTTCAGCAAAGCTGCCTTGCAAGAAAAACAGGACATGCTGACCTAGTTGGATAGTATGTAGTAAATAACAACATACCATAGCTGTGATGTTCCTGCTGCCTACATGACTGAACCCATGAGAACTCAACCTGCATTTCACCCTGCTTTCCCATACATGCTGTATAAATAAATGCACTTGGAGGTGGAGGGTGTCGCCAGCATCTCTCATCAGGGGTGCTGGACCCACCCAGCCCCAGCTTTTCTATATGTCTGTTTTTGTGTCCTTTTTCTCAATCCCCAGTTGCTCCCAGTCAAGGCAAGGGACATGCTCACGCTGGCCATGAGAAAGAACAGTTATTCAAACAACTCAAGACCTGTGAAAGGACTATGTAAGAACTCACTGACTCCATCAAAAGATCAAACCTAAGAATCATGGGCATTGAAGAAGGAGAAGAGGTCCAAGCAAAAGGGACTTGTAATATATTCAATAAAATAATAACAGAAATTTCCCAAATCTTGAGAAAGTTTTGCCCATTCAGGTACAGGAAGCCTCCAGGACACCAAACAGACCTGACCAAAATAGAACATCCCATGACATATTATCATTAAACAACAAGCACAGAGAATAGAGAAAGAATATTGAAGGCTGTAAGAGAGAAAAAAATAACATACAAAGATAAACCCATCAAAATCACAGATTTCTCAACAGAAGCCTTAAAAGCAACCAAGGCATGGAGTGAAGTATTCAGGGCACTGAATGAAAATAGCTTCAACCCTAGGATACTCTATCCAGCAAAACTATCCTTCAAAATAGATGGAGCAATAAAAAATCGTCCACAACAAACAGAAACTAAAACAATATATGACCTCCAAGCCACCACTACAAAAGATTCTGCAAGGAATTCTACACATAGAAGATGAAAGCAAACAAAACCACAAGAGGACACGAAGTATCAAACCACAGGAGAAAAAAAGACAAGGAATCAGAAAGTAGCACTATTCAGCTGCACATAATCAAATCCTTAAACAACAAAAAGAACTAAATAGCAGGAATCACCACATACCTATCAATATTAACACTGAATGTCAACAGACTCAACTCCCCCATCAAAAGACACCGTTTGACAAACTGGATTAAAAAGGAAGATCCAACAATCTGTTGTTTACAGGAACCTATCTCATTAACAGAAACAAACATTGGCTTAGGGTGAAAGGCTGGAAGAAGATTTACCAAGACAATGGCCCCAAAAAACAGGCAACAGTAGAAATACTTATCCCAGACAAAGTAGACTTCAAACTTACATTGATCAAATGAGATAAAGAAGTACACTTCATACTGATAAAAGGGGAAATACACCAAAAGGAAACAACAATTATCAACCTATATGCACCCAATGTCAGTGCACCCAATTTCATCAAACATACACTAAAGGACTTAAAAGCACATATAGACTCCAACACAATTGTAGTGGGAGACTTTAATATCCCCCATCACCAAAAGATAGGTTATCCAAACAAAAAATCAATAAATTCTAGAACTAAACCACACCTTAGATCAAATGGACGTACTGATGACTACAGAATATTTCATCCAACATCCACACAATATACATTCTTCTCAGCAGCCCATGGAACATTCTCCAAAATTGATCATATCTTAGGGGACAAAGCAAGCCTCAGCAAATATAAGAAAATAGAAGTAATCCTCTGCATTCTATCTGATAACAATGCTTTAAAACTAGACTCAATAACAAAACAACAGCAGCAAATATGCAAACATTTGGAAGCTCAATGATCAGTGGATTATTGATGAAGTAAAAGAGGAAATTAAAAGGTTCCTGGAAGTTAATGAAAATGAAAACACAACCTACCAGAATGGGAGGTGAGGCAGTCCTAAGAGGAAAGTTTATAGCCATGAGTGCATATATTAAAAGGACAGAAAGACCTCAAATAGATGACCTAATGCTACATCTCAAACTCCTAGAAAAACAAATAAGCAAATAAGAATAAGCAAAGCCCATATCAAGCAGAAAGAGAGAAATAATAAAAATAAGGGCCAAAATTAATGAAATAGAGACCAAAAAACCATACAAAGAATCAGTGAAACAAAAATGATGGTTCTTTGAAAAAATAAACAAGATGGACAGACCCCTGGCAAATCTGACTAAAATGAGGATGGGAAAAAACTCAAATCAGTAAAATCAGAAACACAAAAGGGGAGAGAAAACAAACACCAAGGAAATCCAGGGACTCATCAGAGACTACTTTGAAAGCCTACATGCTAACAGATTTGAAAATCTTGAAGACACCGACAAATTTCTAGATTCTTAGGACCATCCAAAACTGAACCAAGAGTATATTAACCACTTAAACAGATCAATATCACAAAATGAAATTGAAGCAGCAATAGTCTCCCAAAAAAGAAAAGTCCTGGACCTGACGGATTCTCAGCGGAATTCTATCAGACCTTTAAAGAAGAGCTAATACCAACTCTCCTTAAACTTTTCCATGAAATAGGAAGGAAGGAACACTGCCTAACACATTCTCTGAAGCCAGTATTACACTCATCCCAAAACCAGACAAAGACACATCCAAAAAGTAGAACTACAGGCCAATCTCCTTAATGAACATCGATGCAAAAATTCTCAATAAAATAATGGCAAACTGAATCCAACAACATATCAGAAAGATCATTCACCATGACCAAGTCAGCTTCATCCCAGGGATGCAGGGGTGGTTCAACATATGCAAATCTATAAATGTTATACTGCACATTAATAGAAGCAAATACAAAAACCACTTGATCATCTCAATAGATACAGAAAAAGCCTTTGATAAGATTCAACACAACTTCATGATAAAAGCTCTATGAAAACTAGGAATAAAAGGAATGTACCTCAACATCATAAAGGCTATATATGACAAACCTATAGCCAACATTATAGTTAATGGAGAAAAACTGAAACCATTTCCCCTAAAACCAGGAATGAGACAAGGGTACCCACTCTCCCCACTCCTATTCAATATAGTCCTGGAATTCCTAGCCAGAGCAATAAGACAAGAAGAAGAAATAAAAGGAACACAAATAGGTAAAGAAACTGTCAAAGTATCCCTATTTGCAGACGACATGATTCTATAACTCAGAGATCCAAAAAAAACTCTACCCCAAAACTCCTAGATGCCATAAACAGCTTCAGCAAGGTGGCATGATACAAAATCTATTTACAAAAATCATTAGCTTTTCTATACACCAACAATGAACAAATTGACAAGGAATATATGAAAACAATTCCATTTACAATAGCCTCAAAAAAAATCAAATACCTAGGAGCAAACTTAGCAAACGATGTGAATGACCTCTACAAGGAGAATTACAAACCTCTGAAGAAAGAAATTGAGGAAGACTACAGAAGGTGGCAAGATCTCCCATGCTCATGGATTGGTAGAATCAACATCATAAAAAGGGATATACTACCAAAAGCAATCTACATGTTTAATGCAATTCCCATCAAAATCACAATGACTTTCATCACAGAGATTGAAAAAAAATCTACCTTAAGTTCATTTGGAAACACAAGAGACTGCGAATAGCCAAGGCAATACTCAGCAAAAAGAGCAATGCTGGAGGTATCACAATACCCGACTTCAAACTATATTACAAAGCAATAGCAATAAAAACAGCATGGTACTGGCACAAAAACAGATATGAAGACCAGTGGAACAGAACAGAGAAGCTGGATATGAATCCACACAGCTATGCCCACCTTGTTTTTGACAAAGGCGCCAAAAACATACAATGGAGAAAAGACATCCTCTTCAAATGTTGCTGGGAAAAGTGGTTATCTGTCTGCAGAAAACTGAAACTAGATCCATGTGTATCACCCTGTACTAGTATCAACTCAAAATGGATCAAGGACTTAGTATCAGACCTGAAACTCTGAAGCTAGTACAGAAAAAAGCAGGGAATACTCTGGAAGCAATAGGTATAGGCAAGGACTTCCTCAATAGAACCCCAGCAGCTCAGCAGCTAACAGAAATGATGGACAAATGGGACTACATGAAATTAAAAATCTCCTACACAACAAAAGAAATGGTCTCTAAACTGAGGAGACCACCCACAGAGTGGGAGTAAATATTTGCTAGCTATACATCAAACAAAGGACTGATAACCAGAACATACAGCTCAAAAAACTAAACTCCCCCAAAATCAATGAGCCAACTAAAAAATGGGTACCTGAACTAAATAGAACTTTTTCAAAAGAAGAAATTCAAATGGCCAAAAACCACATGAAAAAATGCTCACCATCTCTAACCATAAAGGAAATGCAAATCAAAACCATACTAAGATTCCACCTCACCCTTGTCAGAATAGCCATAATCAAAAACACCACCAACAAAGGTGTTGGCGAGGATGTGGGGGAAAAGGAACCCTCATACACTGCTGGTGGCAATGCAAGCTAGTGCAACCACTCTGGAAAAACAATATGGAGGCTTCTTAAAAATCTAAACATAGATCTGCCAAGATCCAGCAATCCCACTTCTGGGGATATACCCAGAGGAATGCAACACAGGTTACTCCAGAGGCACCTGCACACCCATGTTTATTGCAGTGCTATTCACAATAGCCAAGTTAAGGAAACAGCCAAGATGCCCCACTACTAATGAATAGATTAAGAAAATGTGGTATTTATACACAATGGAATTTTACTCAGCCATGAGTACTTCTCTTCTTTTACTTTGCTTCTTTTCTCTATTCTTTAAAACCTTACTTCTTTTCTATTCTTTAAAGTTCCAGTCCTCAGACTTGCACTATCCCATGTTTCCTCTAATCTCTAGCATAATTCCTTAGGTGTCAGTCCTCAGACTCCCAGACACACAGCAGCCACTAGCAGCATCAGCAGTAGCTGCAGCAGCGTCATCAGCAGCAGCCAACCTTGCAAGCAGCTTACCAACCTACATACTTCAGCAAGTCTTTTATATACAGTGGCAAACAAGGAGGTGGAGTCACAGTCCTTGGAGAGGGGTATGACATTGTAACAGGAGAAACCTGTGATCACTACTTTCTGAACGTAAACATCTTAGGAAATGCAGCTGTGCTGCATTTTGCCCTTGCCCTCCTCTGTGGCTGGGGCCATGCCAAACTCAGCCTGCAGATTCTTGAGCCTAACTGCGCTTTTGTCAAGTTCTCATAGGCTTCTCATAATCTGCTCCCCACAAAGCACACACTCTACCACTGAACTACTCCCCAGCTTCACAGGATTACTTTGAGGCTATGGACACAGTGTTCAATTTGCAGAAGGGAGGCTTCACAGAACTGAACCTCAATAGAGGCCAAAGAACACAAGGATGAGATTCAGCATAGGAAGGAGAGGCAGGGTTTCCAACTCTGCCAACAGCCTTCAGGTATAGCCACTTTTTGGTACCATTACCCATGACCTGCCATCAAGACCCACTGTTTTGGGAAATTATGAGCTAAGATAGGAGTCTCTGAGGCAGATTAGCAGGAAGCAACATTTATTGTACCAGCACAGACTGAGCAGACTCATGTCCAAATGCTGAGCCCTGAGAACAAAGGGGTCTCTCCTTATATATCTTTGCAAGCAGGTTACAGAAGCAAAAAGCAAAATTCAACCCACATATGGCTGCATGGGACTTCATTGGCTATTTCATTGCCCTAGTGCTATGTGACCTTCATGTTTCAATTCTTTAAGTTTTATCTCTCTGCTTCGCCATCCCCTCCCCCTTGTCTCATTGTCAGAACACCAGCCTGTCTGTTTCTTTTCTGGCCTCCCCTTTCATGCTACATTATTCCCCTCTTTGATGCTTGGACCCACTCAGGGTCAAAGAGCAACACCTTGATCTAGGGGTTTGTATTTCCATAGTATCATTACATGTGTGGCTGTTTTTCTTTCTATAATGGCCTCTATAATAGTCTTGATAGACCACAGCAACAGGGGAGCCAGACAGGGCAATATTAAGCATGCTCCTAGTTAGGCCTATTGCCCTTATCAGAGTTTTGAATCCACCTAAGGCAGAAAAACATCCTCTAAACAGGTCATTGGGATCCCATCCTCTCCAAGTCTGGATGGGACATGGGCAAGCTTTCTCATTTTGTCTGTGATCTCTTTTGTGACTTTTTTTTCAATCATCAATCTGTAAGCAGCAGTTGCTCTGGTTAAATTTTCTACAAACTCCTCCCTCAGAGGTCAACAAATAGTCTAAAGCTAAGCAATTCTGATAGATGGCATTGTGCATCTTAGTGTTTTGTTTTGCCAACAAATTGAGAGCTCTCATAGTTTTATTAGTTATAATTTCAACAACAGCCTATAGCCTGATGATGTGGTTGAGCATATATATAGGGGTGCAATAGCCCCAGGACCTGTCTTCTCCCCAGGTGGCAGAACAATAGTATTGGATAATTCATTCAGGAGGCCATTTGCTACCTTTTTAACTGCCAATTTGTAAAGCACCCCGGTTTTGTCTACTTAATCTTTTTTATATATGGGGACTACCAGTTTTTTTATTTTGTCTGAGGGGAAGCAAGAAGAAAGATGGTCTTATTGAGCCTAGCATACAAGATTTAAGTCAGCTGCTAGGTAGCACCAAATAAGCTTGCTTCCCACAGATCCAATACAGTCCCCTGAGCGCCTGTCAATCTATGTTTGTGGTTAAGATTGTTCCATGCTCTCTGGAGATTAGAAAAGTTGGCCAGTGGTGGAGCTGGGGTTTTGTGTGGTTTGGAGTTCCCCAACATTGGGTCTCTTGGGCAGTGTCATTGTAAAACTTCTGTGACATTTCCTGCCCAAATAGGTCACAGGAGGAGGGCTCTGAGGCCATAAAGGGAAACCACATCAGTAACAATAAACAGCAACTATGCATCATTCCCAAAAGAGATAGAAGAGAACAAATAAAAACCTTTCACTGTGAGTCCAATCAGCAGAGGCGGTTTCTGCCTGACCTATGGCAAAGATTATGGTGAGAATTACAGCAACAGATACAAACAAGGGGTGACAATGCATCACAGTGAGATAACTGGTGTAAAAACAGTCCAGTTGTCCCATTGGAGAGTCAATTCCTCAAGCTTCTGTCATGCGTAGACTATCAACTTCCAAGGTGTGATTAGAGCAGAGCTGTTGTCCTGCCATTCTTGGTCCCATTTTTTCCTGGGAAGTGGAGTCCTGCTGGGGGAGGGTGCTCAAGTTCCAGAGGGTGATCCTACATGGTGAAGCTGGATCAGGAATGCACTCCCATTCAAGAGAAGCTGGTTTGACTCAGCTGTGGTGGATCCAAGGAGCAATCTCTGTTACTTTAACAGAGTAGACAAGATAACAACAAAAGGGCATCTCCAATGGGGTTTTAATGTGTGGACATTTTATATATTTTTTCATCTAGACAATGTCTTTTTTTTTAACTGAGTAGAAGTACCATGGCAACAATGTATTATCAGTATATATGTCCAAGAAAATGCATTGTTTTAAAAAAGTTAAAACCACCATCTTTAAGTATCAAAGAACATGTTTAGAGCCAGTAAAAATAGTTATTTTATCTCTATTTAAGTAGAAGACCCTGTCTAAAAATATGAGTTTGTGTCTAGAAGGGCTTTAATGCCAGATAGCCACACATGCGTAAGAGCCATTTCTGTAATCCTCTCAGTTTTGTTTATTTTTGAGAGGTCTGGCAGCAGTGACTCCATTGGAACTTTGACGGCATTCCCCCCTTGTCTCCAAACTGCTTGTCTCTGAGCAGTCTCTTTTGAAGATCTGCCTTTTATCCAAGTACTAACCAGGCCTGACCCTGCTTAGCTTCCAAGACCAGAGAGATAGGGCACATTCAGGGTGGTAGGGCTGTAGACTGAAGCTCTTTCTTGATTGGTCATTCTTTCCTGGATTTTGGTTGGCTCGTTGTGGGGGGGAATAACAAACAGATTAGGCGGGAGTCAGTACCAGTTAGACCCTTTTGGCCAAATTTAAGTAACAAAGAGGAAGCAGGCTTCTAGATAAGGACAATACAAAACAAAATCTAACAAAAGCAGACATCTGAAAAGCTAACCTGGTTGACACATAAGTAGTTATTAGAGTCATTTTTTATGGACTTCATTGTAAGTGCCCCAGAAGGATCAGAACTGTAATGACAAAAACTTAAAAGTCATGGTTAAAATTTTGATGGACAATTTAGCAACTAACAGAACAGTATATCAGTACCACTAACTTTTTTTTACCATGTTTATCTAAAGTTTGTATTTTAGAAGGCTTGAAAAACATAAATATAGGAACCAGCAACAGCATTACAACTTTATAGAGGTTATATATACATATTAGTTTAGTTGTTTTTGAAGTAAAACCTTCGATTTTTATCAGTTGGGGGAGGAGAACAGGGTCAGTGACCGCAAATAGCCCAGTCACAGACACATATAGGATACCAACTGTATTAGAATCACCCAAGACAACAATTGTTTAACCATGAGGTCATCTAGAAAGTTTTATATAAACTGTTAGAAAATAAGAGGCATGGAAGAGGCAAAGAGACAGCTCAAACACTAGTTCAGGGTTTATTGTTTAGGCAGAAGCCCTATGGAGGGAGACCCCAGTAAGAGAGCTACAGCCCATTGCCATACACAGGCTTGGGCTAGATATAGGGGGCTAGTGGAAAAGTACCAGGAAGGTTACTAAGGGATAATATTGCTGGGCAAGAAAGATAAGTTGTAGTTAGGTCACTGTCTGCCCAACTGTCCTTGGCATCTATCCAGGGAGATAAAGGTAAGCCATCTGCAAGGGGAAGGGGTCTAGTCCTAACATGGTTGTCCTTATTGTTAACATAAACTGACTCTTAAATGAACATGACTCAGTTATCTTTGTAGTTAAAACCCTGACAAAAATCAGGTAAATATTTATGGGGACTAAGTGTGGAGTTAGGAAACATAGTGGCCAAGAATCATTCTCAGATGTTGATAAGGGATCACATCCCAGATTGTTGACATTTACATATGGCTCATGACATACAGCAGGATCCCATCAACCTGTAGTCAGTGGAGCCCCTCTAAAATAATAGGCCCAATCTGGCTATCTCAGGGCAAAAATTTCCTCCATACAACATGTGGAAGGATTAGGACTAACACCTCCATTCTGTTGTGTCCAATAAAAATTGGGAGGTCTTGACTTTCAGTGTAGTGCTCCTTTTTGAGTTTTATTTATTTATTTATTTATTTATTATCCTATCTGGAGGGTGTACTTTGGCTTTGTTTTACATAAGTAAATCTGTCTCAATCTTTATATAAGTGCAGCAGCACTCCCTGTGCTCAGCTGCCTCTTGTCTTTTTTGTGTTTTAATAAAATCTTGTTGTCTTGACAAATTTGTGGACTAACCTCTAGCACCAAAAAATTTTGACAGTTATCTTGACAAAACAAAAACCATTTTTGAGACAATTTTTTTGTAAATGTTATTAACAATACAATATTTTTAAAATAGCCTTGTTGTTATGAGCTTAGAGAATTAAGTTTTAGTTTAACATCAGTACCTTAAATTTTGACCTTATAAAACCTTTAATGTAACTCTTAGATTTTAGTTAACTTAATCACTTACATAAGCACCTATATCTTTGTGACAACTAAATATGTTTCCTCTGGGGGAGCTTGTCATTATCTTTTTTTTATCTAAAAGTATTTTTTTTACTTTTTTTTTAAACCATATCTTTAATACCTTTTATATATTTTTGTTGTTTGTTGAAAATAACTCATAAAACCTTTTAAGTTAGAGCCTTACATTTGCATGAAAAAACAAGAAAGCAACCTTGAAATTATTTTTGTATAAAAGCAATTTATAGAAAGCTCATTTGTTAATAGACCCATGTATTATAAAGGAGAATTTAATTCCAGATTGTATTTATGGCAGAATGAAACATACAAAGGTCATTTCTTTAACTATCCAAATTCCAAGATTTTTTTCTCTCTCTCCTCTGGTCTGAGCTGGAATGTTAACCCCTGAATGCCTGCATCTTAATGAGACCTGACTGAAAGAAGTTTAATAACCTGTTTTCTTAAAAGTAGTAGTAGAACAGAGTAATAATTTTTACGTTGACTGTATAATAGTATAATAAGAACTGTTTTCAAGATGTTTTTATACATACACACACTGTGAGCATACCATTAGATGGATGCATAATCTGACCAGCCATTAGCAAGGGAAACAAGCATCTCATAACTGTCTCAATAACAGACCAAGCTTACTGCACCAACCTTTTGAAACAATCTTTTCTTAACTAGCAACAGTCAAAGTTGCTATTTTTTTAACCCTTTTAGTTAGGTTCTCCCTGTTTATGCTCTGTAGAAGTAAAGGGGTCAGCAAGTTCAGTATTTCTGTCATATTTTAATAATCCTAAATTGTTTTCTACTTGCTTTTTGTTTTTAAGACATAAAAACTCAACTGAAGTTTTTTTTTTTTGCTTCCAAACATTTTATGATATTTCATTTTTTTCCTCTTTCTCTTACTTTATCCATGAAGACCTTATCCCAATTTTGTTTCCATTCCTCCATTTTCCCTTCTCTACATTCACAACCCTTCTGCAACATTCCTTTTCTTTTAAGTCAGACCAGATCTTATGCATCAGTGCAAGTCCATCCTTCATGTGTTAATTTTTGTAAGAGCTCAGTTAGTGCTGAGCCTCAGTCTCCTTCAGGATCCCCATTTTGGGTGAAGATGTACAAACTGGGGCACCAAAGCTATCCATCAAGACTGAAAGACTCTGATTTTTCCCTAGTCTGCCCAATAAATTGGTACCTGAATTTAAATAAACAACAGAGTCTGGTTTTTGAAGACCAGTTTTAGCCTCTTGGCTTTTCTCATTCTCCTGGGTTTTAGGGTTTTGTTTGTTTATTGTTGTTATTAGTATTATTATTATTATGTAAACTTTATTAATCACAGTTTTATCTAGTGACCCTTCCAGGGGCCATCCTACACCAAAAGCAGGCCAATCTACTTTACAAAGGATGTTTAGCTTGTTAGGAGTTAACTTAACTCCATAGTCTCCATTAAATTTCTTTTTAAAGTTATTAATCATACACTCCAAGGGAGGGTTTTTACTCTGATTTCCACCCATCTCCTTCTGTTACCAGATGGCAAGACAGACACAGAGGGGGAGGGGTTTTGAAAAAGCACTTGCTTCTTCTGTCTCCTGCCGCTTCCCTTGCTGGGACTTAAGTGACTCTTTGGCCCTAGTGAGACCAGAGGTCCTGCTGGGGCTCACCCTTGACCTTACGAGTTCACCACGGAACCAAGGACAGGACTCCTCACTCACTTCACAACTGGTCTTCATCTCAGGCTCGCACTTTTATACACTCTCACACAGCACAATATTTCCACCCTGCTCCCTAAACAGAGAGATGCGGTTTCACCCCAACAGGCAGTTACTAGCAGCCTCTGGAAGGTGATCAGACTCCTCTTCTGTCTCTTGAGGCAGGCCTGAATTCGAACCCGGGTTCTTACCAGTATGACGAGCGGTGCTCCTAAATTGGTTCCTGCACCTCAGTGAGTTCCTTTGTGCATCCAAGGCCCTTACCACGATTCAGTGGGAGGATGAATACCCCCTCCAGATCAAGCTGTCCATTGGCGCCTGGTGGGATCTCCTACCAGTCATCCGGGGGATGCACTCTGGTGACAAGGGAGGTGATAACTCACCATCTCCTGTAATCCCAACAAGCCCCTAAATAATGTTGTGGGAAATTATGAGCTGAGATAGGAGTCACTGAGGCAGATAAGCAGGAAGCAACATTTATTGTACCAGCACAGACTGAGCAGACTCATGTCCAAACGCTGAGCCCTGAGAACAAAGGGGTCTCTCCTTATATATCCTTGCAAGCAGGTTACAGAAGCAAAAAGCAAAGTTCAACCCACATATGGCTGCATGGGACTTCATTGACTATTTCATTGCCCTAGTGCTATGTGACCTTCATATTTCAATTCTTTAAGTTTTATCTCTCTGCTTTGCCATCTCTTCCCTCTGTCTTGTTGTCAGAACACCAGCCTGTTTATTTTCTGGCCTCCCCTTTCTTGCTACACCACAACTTACCACACAATCTTATTTAGCAAAAACTTGCCAGCTGGTGAAAAGTGCATAGTGTCTAAAAGATAGCTTGAATCCAGATGAGAGAAAACAATTCTAACAGTGTTTAGAAACAGTTAAGGATATGTGCATACCTCAAAACACATTAGGTATCAGTCAGTGTAGGAGATCATTACTGAGGTGCCATGGATCAAAACAAGTAATGTATGGAGACCAAAAAGGAAAAAATCAGCCAGGACCTGGAGGCACATGTGATAAGACAAGTCAGAAAGTGTCAAGTATGGGGATGAGAAGGCAGAAATGGGGTGTGTCAAGTGGCATTTGCACTGCAAACACTAAGGATACAGGACAGTTTTTCTGATATGATATGAAAAGAGCACAGATGTCATGATCTCTCCCAGATGCCCCTAAATTGAACCAGGCATTTCTAAGATTATCTTGGAATGTCTAAGTAGCAACAGGATTACTCCTATATCCCTGTTGTACATTTTGAAAGGAACGCAAACAAATCCCAAGAGAAAGACAGGGCTGGCAGAGTGGCTCAAGCAGTAAGAGTACCTGCCTAACAACCATGAAGGCCCTGAGTTCAAACCCCAGTGCTTAAAAAAAAAAAAGAATACCAAAAGAAAGACAGGGCAAGTAAGTCCTTAGCAGTGGACCTGAACAACTCAGGTTGTTTCCCTTCCTCTTTTACAGAGGAAAGAAAAATAGTATTACGAAGAAAACTGGAAGAAAAGTCTTCCAAGTACAGCCCCTAGTCCATGTGGATAGCAATCACAACAATGCTTGGAGTTCCCGAAACATGCAGCTATGAGGAAATGTCAGTGAGAAGGGGGCAAAACTGTCATGGATCTAGTCAGTCACCCAGTCAGGAAGCAGGTAAGCACAGAGAGAGTCATTAAGCTGACTTCCAGACATCTTCTTCCCAAATTCCTGCCTGCAATCATTTGAGCGGGAGCCATTAGGGTTGTTGCTAGGGCAGTGCACACAGCTCAGCTTTAGTACCCACAGCACATGTGCCCCCAAAGTGGAAAAGTTAGCAGCACCAAGAGACTAGCAGTGAAAGAGGCAAAGCTGCCTCCTCTGAGGTAAAGTGGGTAAACAGACATGTCACACCCTGTGACATCCTTATCCAGGGAGGTAATAAATGTAAAGTTCTCCAGCATCACATTGAGGTACAGGAGCCTTTGAGCCACATTAAGTAACTCCCACCAGAATGATGCCAGAAGTTCTACTTGGCACCAGCTGTTCAATCATAGAAATTACCCTTTTCTGAACACTCACTGTTGTAGGCACTTTACCACAGGGTCCAAGATACTCTGGGTGCCACAAATCTGATGCATGGCTTGGACAGGAATCCTGGGGCACCAAAAATGGCACCATGACCCTGAAGGAGGGGCTTGGCACTTTTAAAGAGACTACAACAAATTCCTGGAGAATTTTTGTCTACAGCTGAGCACCCAACAGTTTGGCGGCATATCATTCTATACTCTGTAAGACTGGATGCTCTGGGAAGCTGAAGATATCATTTCAGCTGCTCCTAAAGTCTATCAATCCAAACGGACACATCTTTCAGACAGTGTGTGTGTGCCTCCTACCTGGAAGGCAAATGAACACTACCTATTGGTCTTCATGCTCTTGGAGTAAAGAGCTGGAATAACACTGGGGAATTTCAGTGAGTTCTTTTGGGATAGAAGATTCCACGCCAAGTCAAGGTAATGCCCTCCAGGCTGGTCCTAAGGTGTCACAATTGGTTACATTTTCAGGGTCTTCAACAGTCCTAAAGGGACGGGTTCATACAAGCAGCTCCACCCTCCCACTGAGGCTCCTCCACTTCCAAGGAGTGAAAATGTCATCACTGGTGACTAGGGAAGCCATGTAAAGGCACAGGCCTGGTGATGCACAGGGTCTGGGAGCCAAAGGGCTTCTGCTAAATGTTCTGAGTCTCCTCTACTTGTTGGCAGGGCCATGTCATGTCTGCTTTGTCTGACCTAGTCATGGCCACTTGGCAGGGTTGAGTTTATGGACTTTGTGGAGAAAAGTCAAGATCCTACCTCAGATTCAGCATGTGAGGTATCTGTGCAGGGAGGTTCTGGACTTGGTCTCTAGAGTGAAAGAAGGACATCACTTGTGTGTCTGAAATACAGTCACCACAGGACTAAATACATACTCATGCTTTCTTTATTCTTGATACATTGGCACTCTGGCCTCCCTGACTGGGGGCACACTGCCCCTTCCAGGGCCAGCCAATTCTTAGAGATACCAAAGCACTAGCTAACCTAGGAATATATCTTTTATATGCAAAATAATAAAACCCACATCCCCAGCCAACTCCTTATCATCTGTCACACAGGAAACTAAGATCCATCTTATCCTAAAGCACCCTAACACTTCATACTGGGAAACTGGAAAATACCAGGCAAGGCCACAGAAATTATTTAAGCTTTCCACTCCTGACCCTGATCATTGAACCTACCTTGCATTTCCCATTCCTTCTAGTAAAAACCCAAATAACTGCTGTTAGCCATGATCTTCCCTCTATCCTATACTTCCTGACGCACTGACACCATGGCAATTCCCCTTATGGCCTTACCAGGCATGACATGCTTTCTGCATGCACAGCTCATTCCTGCACATGTGTCAAGACAGTGAGGAAGTTAGCAGAGTCTGTGAGATGGCTCTGGAAAGGGCAGAGCAGACTTGTTAAGAGAGAATTACCAAGGGAGGTTACAAGTTCACAGTTCTCCAGCATCACGCTAAAGTACAGCAGCCTCTGAGCCTCATCAAAAAGCCCCAACTTCCCCTGGGAGACATAAATAAACAGGTCCTTAAAAGTCACACAGTGCCAGGCACCAGTGGCTCACAGCTATTAATTCTAGCTACTCAGGAGGTAGAGATCAGGAGGATCATGGTTCAAAGCCAACCTGGGCAAATAATTCACAAGACCCCATCTCTAAAATACTCAACACAAAAAAAGGGCTGGTGGAGTAACTCAAGAAGTAGAGAGCCTACAAAACAAGCATGAGGCCCTAAGATTAAACCCCACTACCACAAAAACAAGTCACACAGCCCTGCCATGATGAGGAAAATTCAATCTAGGACCAGCTTGTCTCCTAGGACCCCAAGTTCACTGCCTTACTCATCCATCTCCTGCTCTCCCTCATTCCCATCTTTCCACATTACAGAGCACAAAAGGCTCCAGAGCCCCTGAACCTCCGGTCTCTACTAATAGTATCACTGATCCCTGTGTGGTTCCCAAGCAACAGGGAGATGAGAAGGATACCAACTAAACTTAGTGCCTGGCATCTAAACAGAGGGGTCTTGCTGGCAGAGTGGCTCAAGGGATAAGAGCACCTGCCTAGTAAGCATGAGGTCCTGAGTTCAAATCCCAGTGTCACAAAAAAAATTGGGTTTAAACAGAGGGGTCTCAGACCTGTTCCTCAGGACCCCGGGGCATATCCTCACACACACACCTCCCTTCATCTTCACATCCTAAGGTTAATAAGCCTTGGGAACATGATTTCATGATTCCACTACATGCCTATCAGTCCTTGTATCAGCCCTCTCTCATACCACCCACATCCACAGCCAGTTTCACCCCTGCTCACCTCATATGTACCTCCCTGATCTTCCTAGACATAATTCAGCAAAAGCATCCAGAGTACATGGAAATTTGAAATATGCTCCTACATAACTCCAGACCACTGCCAGACCCCACTGTCACAGGCATCCCTACCCTGCTCTAGAGGGCTCCCTGCCTGACTCTATCCTTGCTTCCACCTCAGCCTCCAAGAACCACTTATGGATCTCAGACACTTAGCCCAATTCCACATATGGTACACTTGATGACCCCCCACTAGTCACAGACTTTCTGTCTTCTCTAATCCTCATTCCAAGATCAGAATGAGTTGTCCTCTTCCTCAGGTCCATTCATAATCCCTTATGACTACTCAAGCCCTAAACTAATCTACCCACCTTATTGAAAGGCCTCAGATACACCAAGGCTCCCAAAAAAATTAGGCAGTGAAGTGTAGCGAAAAAGCACAAGTCCTAGCATCAGCATCATCTTGCTCAGTTACACCCAGGCAACAGCCTCCATGTTGTGCCTCATCCATTAGTACCAGGGCCACCAACCAGATCATCCACCCCATGATCTGGGTGGATCTTCCCATGGCCACACTTCTACACCATCTTTGTGATGCCCACTACCCACTCTAAGGTACTCAAGCTTTTTAAGACCCAGTTGATCTCATTTTCCTGGGCCTTACCACAGTAACCAGGATTCTTCCTCCTAGCTGTAACTCAACTGTTACCACCATAGTGCACACCCTTGCCACCAGTGTTGCATGTCTACATCTTGAAGTGTCACACAGAGGCTTCACACCTCTGTAGTTAGCTGTCTACTTGATGTCTCTGTTAATTATTCTTTGAGACATCTCAAACTCTTAAGATCTTAAGATGACCAAAAGCAAAATTCCTGACATCTCCAATGACAATTACTGTGAATTTTACCCAGTTAATAGAACTTCCATCCTTCTATTGCTAAGCCCAAAAACCTTGTACTCACATATATTCCAACTTTTGTCTCTCACCCTTAAAATCTAAAACCCAGGCAGCCCTATTTAAAAACTAATTCTGAATACCACCATTTTCCACTTCCAAGGCCACTACAATGGTACACCAACATCAACACTCAACTGAACAACTGCTACAATTCTTCATTGGTCTTCCTATTGCCTCCCCTACACAATCTGGTTTCTGTGCTACAGCCATATGGTGCCTGATGAATTCTGGGCTATATCACCTTATCCTCTCCTCCGAACCCCTCGGTGTTCTCACCACCTCCACAATAGATATCAGCATCTAAGAGACAGTCCATTTCTGACTCCTGCACCTCCGCTCTCAGTTCCCAAAAGGAAGGAAGGCAAACTCTGGTTCACTAAAACAGCTAAGCTTCACACACTTGCCTAATAGTACCTATGCCTGGAACAACCTTTCATATTTCATTCCATTGGCAGCAAGCAATAGAAAACTCTCCAGATAAGCCCAAGCCTTGACTGTCAACTGTGAGACTTTATTTTAGAGTTCTCAGGGGGACTGGTGGAGTGGCTCAAGTTGTAAGAGCGCCTGCCCAGCAAGCGTGAGGCCCTGAGTTCAAACTCCAGTACTTCCAAGAAAAAAGAGAGAGATTTGCTGGGTAGCGGTGACTTATGCCTGTAATCTTAGCTACTCAGGAGGCAGAGAGCAGGAGGATCAGCCTGAGCAAACAGTTTATGAGATCCTATCTCAAAAAATATATATATCACAGTTTAACTCCATCTTCATGGTAGCAGCAGCTAAGCTCTCTGTTCAGTTGCCAACATGCAGCTCTTTGTCCACGCCCAGGAGCTACACACCCTCAAGGTGACCACCCAGGAGATGGTCGCCCAGATCAAGGCTCATGTGGCCTCACTGAAGGGCATCGTCCCAGAAAATCAAGTCATGCTCCTGGCCAGCACACCACTGGAGGATGAGGCCACCCTCGGCCAGTAGGTAGGGTGGAGGCTCTGACCACTCTAGAGGTGGCATGCTTGGAGGCAAAGTCCATGGGCCCTGGCCCATGCTGGAAAAGTGAAAGGTCAGATTCCCAAGGTGGCCAAACAGAGAATGAGGAAGAAGGGAAGGAGGAGGGGGGAGGAAGAAGGAGAAGAAGAAGGAGAAAAGGAGAAGGAGGGAGGGAGAGAAGGAGAGAAGGAAGGAAAGAAAGAGGGAGGGAAGGAGGGAGGGAAGGAGGGAAGGAGGGAGGGAAGGAGGGAGGGAAGAAAAGGAGGAAGAAGATGACGACAACTGGCTGGGCCAAGCAGCACATGCAGTATAACCAATGCTTGGTCCATGCTGTGACAACCTTTGGCAAGAAGAAGGACCCCAATGCCAACTCTGAAGTCCTATGTAATCCTGGCTTTCTCTAATAACGCCACTTCACCCAAGGGTGGGGGAGAACCATCACAAAAAAGGGTTAGTGGAGTGGCTCAAGTTGTAGGCCCTGAGTTCAAACCCCAGTACTGGAAAAAAAAAGAAGAAAGAAAGAGTTCTCAGGCTCAAGAACTGGAAGCAAAGTAGAAGAAGGGTCCTAGAATCTAATCACAGAGTCAAAGGGTGTGGTGACCTAAACTCCAGGAACATCTTCCACTCACTTGTGCAGTGTCTACCAGCACTTCCATCGTCATGGGAATCTGTGGGAAGAGCGAGGTCATGAGAGGTAGGCTCCAGGGGCTCAGGCTTCCCTGTTCCCCTACCCAACGTAGCAGACAGGACACAGAATGAGTACATTGTCTCCAAGCCTCATCCTTGGTACTGATTTACCTGTGCAAACTTGTAAAAGGATACACTTGTACGAGGATGTGTCATCAACTTTCTCTGAAACTAAGCAGCTTTTGGAAACCCTGAAAAGCCAAACTCAGGCCATGTCCCTCTTCCTTTCAGTATCCTCCATGGTTCCTAACACCTGAAAATGAAGATAAAACTTGATTCTACAATGAAAGATGCAAGTGCACCTGGCTCAATGGCCCCTTCAACACTTTATAAAACCAGCACTGGGCCTTTAACACTCCCCCAACCTCATCGTAGTAGCTTAGGAAATTAAGACACCACTCACGACCTCGCCCAATAACCTGGACACAAAGATATAAACTATAGTGGCTTAATCAGGAGCCCAAAGCTGGGTTCTAGCACTCAGGGTGACTAAGGACACTTACCTGAGCCGGCCGCCATTGGAGTCGGTGGGCAGGGTGGGAACCCGGGCATGGAGGGGACCCTGGCATGGCTGCCACCGCCAGGCCTTCAGACCAGCTGGGGTCGACCCAACCTCCATGACGCCTGCGCATTCCCACTCGCATCACTTTCACACTCATTCCCCACTCCTCAAGCGAGAATAGCCGCACAGAGCTAAAGTCAAACAAAAAGAGCGCCCACGGGACAGGGCCAGAAGTCCCACCCTAAACTGTCACGCTAAAGCCGGAAATCACTCTATTCTGAACGCTGATTGGTTTTACGTCTTTCCATTGCAACAGAGCATTCTGGGTAATGTAGCTCCCATAATTCCATAGTGGAACCCAGGTTTGTAGACAAGCATCACTAGGAACAAAAAATAAGTGGCCCCATGTGTTGTACTGGGAAGTGGTCTCTCCACTTTTCACTCCAAGGGTTTGTTCGTGTGTCAACTGGACACCGAAAGCCCCTTTTTCCTCTTCTAAATCCATTCTTAGTCTTAATTTTGGACCACACCAGCATTTTCCATCCTGGAAGGCAACAGGGTCCAGAGACAAGAGATGCCAGGGATGTCGTCCCATGGGAGAAGGACTGGTTGACATCCATGGCCCTACTTGAAGGCATCAGTCATCCCCAGCGCTCTGGTTCTCTCTCTCTCTCTCTCTCTGTCTATCTATCTATCTATCTCTTTCAAGCAGGGTTTCGCTTAGTCGTTAGGTCTGGCCTCAAACTCATTATGTAGCCCACACTGGTCTCAAACTCCTGATCCTCTGCCTCAGCCTCCAAGTAGCTGGCATTATAGCCATGCACAGCCATGCCTGGCCCACAACATTTTATACTTCATTTTTGACACAAAACTTAACCATACTTTAAAAAAAAAAAAGGGACCTTCATTGGCTGACTGTCAGGGAACAGTTTTGGGGTTTCTTTACCAAACTTCTGAAGGAATGTCTTCACATTTTTAAGAGAATATCCTCAGGAAGGAGTGATTATGTGGTCTAGTGAGTGTGAGTTTAGCAAAGATTTTTAAGAAGGTGGAACTAATTTCCTTGATTGAAATGTGACAAGATTTTACATTCATTAACCAAAACTGAAACCAGCACTATTCATTTTAGAAGGATTAACAATGTTGCTGAATTTATAAAAATCACAATCAATCCTAATTCCAAATCTTATCAACAGGTCTAATATTTCAGATTGCTGTGAATTGCAGAGCCACAGATTGGTAAAAGAATTTACCCAGATGGGAGAATAGGAGAAAGCAAAGATTTATTGGGATTCCGTTTAAAAGGAAAGAAAATGGCAGGCAATTAGACAAAGGACCACAGTGCTACAGCTGCATTTTATAGTTTATTTGGGATTGCTCCTGATTGGTTCTTTCTTTTTCCATAGGCAAAGATCAGCCCTTCCTTCCTCATTTCTCTTGGTATTTTATTCCCACTGTGCCTCCATAATGAGGGAGGGAGATGACCTCCACAAGAGTAATCATATGGAAACATGTTGTCCGTATTAATGACAATTGGCAGATAACATCATCTCCTTTGTAGTAAAAACCCTATGCCACAGTAAATAATCTCATTTATGCCAGAATTTATATCAACATTTGATTGGATTAAGGGAGCATGATAGGTGTCAGGTGGGAGGGTGGACCTCTCCAATAAAAGCCTCTTGTAGGAAGATTCACTTCAGAGCTGAGCTGTCTGTGGAAGCAGTTGTATGCCCGGAGACTCTAGTGGATTGGATAAGTGTAGTCTTATGAGATTTATTTTTACTTGTGGAATTCTACAAAGGGCAGATATGAGAGTGAGTTCTGGGAGGTATAATTTCTTCTTTCAGCAAGTGTCTGAGGCCAGCTTCTTGCCACACATGTAATTGGGTCCCTGGGCTCTCTGCTCTGGCCATAGTAAGTAGTGGTAACAGTGGTCTCAGATGACCCTGGTCAAGAATATCTCATATCTTTGCATTTTGGAATAAGTATTGGACACAGATTGCAAGCAGAAAGAAAAAGAAAAGTATAAACAGGACAAGACAGAGTGGTGGGCTCTAGCCAGGGGGCACAGGAGCCCCAATCTTTGTTCAAAGGACAATTTATAGGTTGTAAGGGCAAATGGGGGGGAAATCTGGGCAATCTTTGCAGGAGGGTTTAGGGTGATTGACATGTTTGATTGACAGGAGGATGTTATGTTATTTTTTTACTGTTCATGTCCCTACCCACAATGTGTTCTGTTATAATTACATACATGAGATACAGTCCATATGAATGAAGTTTTAAGTTGGGGGGGGGGTGTCTCAATAGGTCACCTGAGGACAGGTTTCCCAGTCCTCAGTGAATACACTAGCTCCAGGACTTTCCTTTCTACACAAACAACTTCTTTTATCGTAACGTTGTAGCTATTGAATTAAGCACAAAAAGGGGGTTTCAAGGACGTACCCAACCAACTGTCTCCTGAAAGGGGCATATCTTAGACAGAACTTGGGGCATATCCCAGGTGGGACTTTTATGACATTTTTATCTGGTCAGTCTCCATCCCCTCTTAGCCAAACTGTACTTCCTTATTCCTCTGCCTCTGTAGGACTCAAATTTTCAATATCCAGGCTAGTGAAATGACTTTCTTTTTCTTTTTCCTAGGTTTAAATTATTTATTTATAATACATTCTTTCTAGCATATATTAATTGTACAAAATAAGGATTTTCATTATGACATTTCCATACATGCACAAAATGCTCATTGATCACATTCACCCCCTATATTTTTTTTGGTGGTACTGGGGTTTGAACTCAGACACACAGAGATACAGATTGCTGTGAGATTGCTAGGCAGGAGCTCTACTGCTAGAAGAGAATGCTGTTTGTCATGGGATGGGGGAGAAGAGATGGGGATTTGCTGAACAATTGGGAATAGAGTTTCAGCCACGCAAGATCAGAAACTTCTATGAGATCTGCGGTGGAACATTACACATCCTGTGATAAACACTTACAGATTTCCTATTACAGTCAATCCCATGTGATATGATTCTTACCACAATGAACTCTTACCATCATAATTACCACCTTCATAGTTATGCAGAAAGACAGGTTCCATGCAAGCTGGCTATTAATAGTCTCACCTCAGGAACCACCTCATGAATCATGCTTACAAACACACACACACACAACACACTTCTCTTACTTGATCTTAGGTAATTCACTATGATCATATCATCATTTCTTACCAAAAAGTTGTTATGAGCAAAGCACAAAGACTCCATGCTTAAAGGATTCCTTTAAGAAGATATCAGCAGTCATTGCCAATAGGGCTCCCAGTGCTGCCAGATCCATGTTCCGATACCAGATGTAATGGCCCCTTAATTCAGCCAGAGAAAAGGGCTAAATAGCCAAAGTACGGAAGCAGGAGAAAGTAGAGCCCTCTAAAGCTCAGGAAGTGTAGGTCTTACTCAGTCTTGGAAGGTAGGGTGTCTGAGAGTTAAGGACTTGTACTTATATTTTCATAGGTCCTGAAAAACTAGAAGTTGACATCCAGACCAGTAAACAAGAGGATGAAGAATGAGAACAAAGACAAGGAAGAGCAGTTGAGCTGAAGAGACAGTATTTTCCAGTGGGAAGAAAAGGAAGGTCAAGGGTCAGAAGGACTCCATAGCGTACATAATGCAGGTCAGTAGACATGTAACAGCTTCATTAATTCCCTCTCATTTCACAGTATCCTTACTGGCCCCTGTAATAATATGTTTCTCATGCAATAAGAGCAGACCTATATTTAAGTAGCTTACTGTTTTCCCATGTAGATATCCTGGGACTTGTAGCTTCAGTCCTTGGATGCAGACAGCTAAAAAAAAGCATTGCTCTCACTCTTATGAAAACCAGCTAAACTAACTTCAATTTCTGGTATTTTTTTAGAACCCATTAGAGAGTTGGGGTTGCAGGAAAAAACAACTAGAGTAAAATCTAAGGAGAGACATTCCAGGGAAAGTGGGGTGTAAATATCCACACACCTGGGTCAAAACCACCAGGCACCTGTTAGAATTCATCGAAATGAGTTCCCAACTTTAAAGGCAGATTTCAGAATGGCAGAACAATGTTTAAACATGGGGGTCTGCAGAAATTAGTGGTCTTTGCCGTACAACAAGTTCATTCTGCATGAACCTCAACAGACACAGAAAATGTTTTAAAAAGCCCTAAAAATTCTCATGATGAATGACCCTAGGGGCTAGGAACAGCAAGCAAAAAATGCTAAAATTGATTGTTTAGGCAATGGAAATGACACGAACAAAGTCTATCCAGGTGGTGGAGGGGAGGAGGTAGAGGAGAATGGATCCCAACCCTCACAGAACAAACCAAGTAACCCACGTACTGTTACTACTCATCAGGGAAATTCAACTCAAAACCAAAATGACATAGTACCTCATTCAACCCAGAATGACTATTACCAAAAAGAATAAAGACAAGTGCAGCAAGAATGCGGAGTAGTGACAGCCCTTACACACGGTTGATGGGAATGTAAATTAGTAAGGCCATTATGGGAAACAGTAAGGAGATTCCTCAAAAAGTAAAAAATTAGAAGTACCATACAGACTTCTTGGTATATACCCAAACAATATCATATCACTATGTCAAAGAACATCTGCTTTCTTATGTCTCTTGAAGCACTATTCCCTATAGACAAGACATGGAATCATCCTTGTGTGTTCATCAAGGGGTGAATGACTAAAGAAATTGTGATATATCTATATACTGTTCATGCATATATACTATTCATATATATATATATATATATATATATAAACTGTTCATGCATAAAAAGCATTGAAAATCTTATCTGTGACAATATGGATGAACCTGGAGAACATCATGCTATCTGAAATAACCCCAGCACAGACAGACAAATACTGCCCTATCTTACTCATATGTAGAATCTAAGAAAAGATGGTTTTGAGCCAGATGCAGTGGGTCACTCCTATAATCTAGCTCCTCGGAAGGTTGAGATTTGCTGGGGCAAAAAGTTAGTGTATATCCCAGCTGGGGATATAGTTCAGTGGTTAAATGTTCACCTAGCATGTGTAAGGCCCTGAGTTTGATCCCAGTACTGCCAAGAAAAAGTTAGTGAGACCTTATCTCAACAATAAAAGCTGGGTGTGGAAGCATGCACCTGTCATCCCATCCAAGCAGGAAGTATAAATAGGATTGCAGTCCAGGCCAGCCCTAGCAAAGTGCAAGATCCTATCTGGCAAATGATTAAAGTGAAAGAGTACTGGGGGGTGTGGCTCAAGTAGATAAGCACTTGCCTAGCAAGCATGAGGCTGAGATCGAATACCAGTACCCACCCCCAAAAAAAGAAAATCAGATCTCAAATAAATAAATCATGATGAAACTCAAGGTCATAGAAAAACAAAGATAAGGCAAACCCAAACTTAGTACAAGGAAAGAAATAATAAAAATCCAAGCTGAAATTAACAAAATGCAAAGTAAAAAAAAAAAGCATCAATGAAACAAATTGGTTCTTTGAAAGGATAAACAAACTGAAAAACCCTTAGCCAAATGAACCAAAAGAAAGAGAAGATATAAATGAATATAGCTAGAGATGAAAAACTTAACATTACAACAGATACCACTGAGCTCCACAGAGTCACTGGTATTTTTGAAAACTTGTACTCCAATAAATTAGAAAACGTAGTCAAAGTACATAAATTTCTATACACATCTGAACTACTATACTTGAACCAAGAAGGTACAAAAAACCCTAAATAGATCAAAAAGCAATGAGAATGAAACAATTTTGGGAGAGGGGAGAGGGAACCGGACTGGGGTTTAAATTCAGGGCTTTGCACTTACAAAGCAGACACTCTACTGCTTGAGCCACACCTCTAGTCCATTTTGCTCTGGTTGTTTTGGAGATGGGGTCTCTGGAACTATTTTCCTGGTCTGGCTTCAAACTTTGGTCATATCGATCTCAGCCTCCCAAGTAGCTAGGATCACAGGCATTAGCCACTAGTGCCCAGACAGTAATCAACTCATTAATCTAAGCACCTTATACTTCCTCCTCCATTCCCCGCCACATCCCCATTTTGTGTTCTCACCCTCAAACCCTGATGCTCTCAGTCATCTAAAACTGCAAGAAACATTTGAACAGATTTTTTTTGTGATGCTGGGGCTTGAACTCAGGGCCTTCACATTGAGCCATTCCACCAGCCCTTTTTGTGATGGGTTTATTCGAAATAAGGTCTTGGGAACTATTTGCCCAAGGTGGCTTCAAATCACCATCCTCCTGATCAGCTAGGATTATAGACGTGAGTCATCAGCAGCCGGCTACATTTGAACATTTTTAACGTTGCATTTTATAAAAATCCCACTTGTGCCACGGATGGCAACCCACACCTATAATTCCAGCACTCCTGAGGCTGAGGCAGAAAGATGGCAAGTTCAAGGTCAGCCTGGGCTACATAACAAGACCCTGTCTCAAAAGAAAAAAGGAAGTCTCACCTGTGCAGAATTTAATCTATATCTAATTGGATTAAGGAGTGGGCGGGAAGGGCAGCCTCTCCACTTAAAGCTCCTGGAGGTAGCTCTCCTCCAGAACTCAGCAGGCAACAGAAGCAGCTGGAGGCCAAGTGAGAGCCACGTGGAAGAGAGGTGAATGCAGTCTTGCAGACTTTTTTTCCTCTTCCCAGATCTCTACCTAGGGCAGAGCAAGGTCTGGGGAGTGAAGTCATTTGTTATCTATTTAGCAAGTGGGCACTCTTAGGGACACTAAACTCCACTCAGGCAGAGAAAGGACATAAGTTTTTGTTATGGTACTGGGTTTGAACTCGGGGCCCCACACTTGCTAGGCATGTCCTGTACCACTTGATTGGTGCTCTACCCCCCCCACACACACACACCCCAGTCCTTTTTGGCTTTAGTTATTTTTCAGATAGAATCTCAAATTTTTACCTGGGGCTCACCTCAGACCATGACCCTCTTACCTGTACCTTCTGAAGAGCTAGGTTTATAGGTGAGACCCACCACACTTAGGGTTGAGATGGGAGTCTCGATAATGTTTTTGCCCAGGTTAACCTCAAACCTCAATCCCCCTGATCTTAACCTCCCAAGTAGCGGGGTTTGCAGGCATGAACCACTGTGCCCACCAAGACATACATTTTCAAGACTCAGGCTGGGGAAGTGACTTTATTTTCCTGAGTTAAATCAGAGTTTGACCCACTCTACATGGTGGTGGGATATTTCCCCACTGACTTGTTCAACCTCTTGGTTTCTAGTAGGGCTTTCGCTCAGGTTAGCCTGAGGAAGTTGAAAAGTTTCTGCGACTGCAGCAGAAACTGTTTCTATTTTTTCTTCAAAATAGAAATATACAGGCACAACCTACAATTGTAATGACATTCTAGTTTGCTTTGATAAAGAAAGTAAAAGAGGAGCCAGTTACAGTGACTCATACATGTAATCCTAGCTATGTGGGCGGCTGAGATCAGGAGGATGGCAGTTTGAGGACAGCCCAGGCTAACAGATCCAGAGATTTCAGCTCCAAATAAAGAGAGCAAAATGGACTGGAGGTATGGCTCAAGTGATAGAGTGCCTGTTTTGTAAGCATGAAACCCTGAGTTCAAAACCCCAGTCCCACAAATAAAAAAGTAAAAGAAGAATGATTTAAGTTATTTCAGTATTCAAAACACAGTACTCCAACATGTAATCAGTTGGCTTTCTTTTCCTCATCAAGTCTTCCAGAGACTCACAGCATGTCTGTTTAGTTCAGGTGCTCCATAACCTCATATGGCAGATGGCTATCATACTGGACAGCCCAGGTACAGACCCTCAAACCTCCTCAACTTAAACCTCGATGTCTTTCCTTCCAAGTAACATTTCAGGTGTCAGAAGTTCAGGGTCATGGGTCATTTTTGTGTTTTCATTGTGTCTTCATAATCTAGTACTGGTGACTGCAGACAGGCACGTGCTATGTCACTGCATGTGAATATAAAAGTGCCCTATGAAGACTGGTAGTCATTCAACTCATGGAAATTCTAAGATTGTATGCATTTTTCCCCAGACACCGGTCATGGCTAAACACTTTAAAGATGTATGTACCTGTGGTATCTGCTTAAAGTATTTTGAAAACCCCATGTACCTGAAATGTGGCTATGTCTGCTGCCTCCTGTGCATTGGATCACTACAGAAGGATCCCCATGGGGAGGGAATACTGTGCCCCTCTTGCTCTGTGGCCTCTAAGAAGAAAGACATCAAAACTGCTTTCTTGCTGGGGAGGGTGGCTTCCAAGGTCAAGGAACTAGAGCCCCAGCTGCAAGATGTTCTACAGATGAACCCAAGGATGAAGAAGTTCCAAGGTAAACAGCTGTTAAAAATTTCCCAAACCCCGGGCCTCAAGGTCTCACACTTGTAATCCTAGCTCCTTGGAGACTGAGATCCAGAAGATGGCAGTTCCAGGTCAGCCCAGGCAGGTAGTTCTTGAGAGCCCCATCTCAACCAATAGCTGGGTATGATGTAATGGTGTGTACCTGTCACCCCAGCTACAGCCAGAAGTGTAAAATAGGAAGGTGATGATCCTGACTGGCCTGGGTGAAAAAAGAGACCCTATCTCCAAAATAAAGTGAAAAGGACTGGAGGCATGGCTTAAGTGGTAGAGCACCAGCCTTGCAAGTGAAGGCCCTGAGCTCAAACCCCAGTACTGCCCAAAAAAAGGAAGGAGGGAGGAAGAGAAAAGGAAGGAGGAAGAGTTGAAATGGATGATGGGAGCTCAGCTATGTCAGGAAGCTAGTCCAGACACCAGACTCCTGTACCCAGGCTCACTGGAATATGCATGGTCCTCTCCCACTTTCTATTCCTCTTGCCTGGTATAATGAATCTTATTGTCAATGGTGGCTGTTGGGTGTTTGTCCAATTAGTGTGTTTTTCACATATCTCCATCTATGACATGAACTATAAAAAAAATGTTTTCTAATGGTTTACTTCTTCCTCCTTGAAAACTTGAATTTAGGATGCTGAACTCTGTCCCAGAAATGTTTTTCATCCTTGTCAACATCTTCAATTGTTCTAACTTGTTCCACTCAGCCAAATCATTAGGAAGTCAAGTGAGATAATTGGGTTCTGGTCTCAACGGTTCCTTCTGGGGTCTACACTGGCTCATCTTGGGATCTCTTTAGGATAAGCAGGTCTTCTCCTACATCCTAATATTAAGGGCTACTTGGACATGTTGGCAGTATACCATGCAAGACCTTTCCAAGTTTATCTGTCCTCTGAGCCCATCTCTGCTTTCCTTGGTGGACATACTGAAACAACATCCAGACTATGGCACCCCACAAGTCCTGAATCTCAACTGCTATCAGGACCCCAACTAGGGTCCTTGAGAAATCCCTTCCAGGATTTTGACTTGCCCAGAGTTAACCCTTCTCCTCTCAGAGCTCCAAGTGTTATCTGTTCATTGTTTATAATTCCAGAAAAGCAAACACTTCGCATGCAATTGGCTAGTCAACCAGACTAAATGGATACAGTGACTGCAGAGGAAAACTTCAATTTTCTTCCTACTTTTATTAGTACATATTAAGCAAATGCTTAATCTCAAAATTGAAATTTAAACTGGCACAGCAAAGACCGCCTATAAGAAGCATGTCTTTGCTGAGCCACTGGTTTTTCTTTCCACAGTGGATATGACCTTTGACATGGACACAGCTAACAACTACCTCGTCATTTCTAATGACCTGAGGAGTGTCCATTGTGGGCACGTCAAGCAGGATCGGAAGGAGTGTGCTGAGAGATTCAACCAATCAATTTGCATCCTGGGCTCCCCAAGATTCACTTCTGGCCGTCATTACTGGGAGGTGGATGTGGGAAGAAGCAAAGAGTGGGATGTGGGTGTTTGCAGAGAGTCCGCTAACCGACAAGGGGCAATTGTGCTGGCTGCGGACAATGGCTTCTGGACTGTGGGATTGAGAGACGGGGAACTCTTTGCGGCCAGCACCACACCTATGACTCCTCTCTGCGTGAATCCCGGGCTTCGAAGACTGGGGGTCTTTCTGGATGTGGAGGTGGGGAACATTTCCTTCTGTGACATTAGAGATGGGACCCATATCTTCACATTCACTGACATTTCTTCAGAGGAATCACTGCGACCATTCTTTACTCCTGCAAATGCGACCCAGGAGAAACAAGACCCCCTGACCATCTGTCCTGTGATGAATCCAGGCATTTTCCATCCTCCAGCTTCTCCTGGGCCACACAAATAAACCTTCAAACAGAAACACACCTGTAGGAAATTGCCCTGTGCTCACAGCCACAGCTAAGAATGTCTGTCTGCTCAATACACCCGTGGTGCAAAGGCATTACACAAAGATGGAGCATTTCATGAATACTAATTTTATTAGGTAGGGGAAATGTTTTACATATAAAGTGTTGGCACGGTTGTTTCCTTTGGGATTTATGCTTTTATTGCTGTTCCCATTAAGACTCAGAGCTTTTAGATATACTTGCAGATGTCTTATTATTGTCTATAATAACAGCGTATTGGGTGGTGAAGTTTATAAACTAAATAAAAATTTGGTTATGTCCAGTCATTGGTTTTCTAAATGATAAGGAAACAAGATTTATATAAACAGTAAAAACGTACGTGTGTGTATTCAGTTCCACCCAGTAACTTTGCAAACTACAATTTTATCTCAAGTGCACATTGAGTATCCACCAACGGTGGACATATGTACTCATAAGAAAGATCATTAATTTTATTTTGAGGTCCTGGGGTTTGAACTCAGGGCCTACACCTTGAGCCACTCCACCAGCCCTTTTTTGGAACCTCGATTCTCCTGAGTAGCTACGATTACAGGTGTGAACCACCAGCCCAACCCCACAACCCCCCCTGTTAATTTAGATCATTAATTTAAAATTTTTTAATTATATGTGCTCTGTTCCCTAATCCCAACAAATTAGCAATCAGAAACAGGAGAAAGAACCCTGGGAAATCCCTAGAACTATGTGAAAACAAAATAATAAACTTCTAGATAAACTGTAATCAAAAGTGAAATTACCAGCCAGACACCGGTGGCTCACACCTGTAATCCTAGCTACTCAGGAAGCAGAGATCAGGAGAGTTGAGGTTCGAAGCCAGCCAGGAGAAATCGTTCACAAGACCCTATCTGGAAAATACTTAACACAAAAAAGGGCTGGCAAAAGCCCTGAGTTCAAACCCCAGTACAACCGAAAAAAAAAAAAAAAGGACATCACAAAAGACCCTACAAATATTGAAGAGAAAAAACAAGAGAGTAGAGCCCAAAGATGTTGCTGAATATCCTGAAAGGCATAAAAAATATTCCAGGCCAAACTAGGCACCAGTGGCTCATGCCTGTAATCCTAGCTACTCAGGAGGCAGCGATCAGGAGGATCAAGGTTCAAAGCCAGCCCCAGACAAATAGTTTGCAAGACCCTATCTCGAAAAAAAACCTTCACAAAAAAAGGGGGCTGGTGGAGTGGTTCAAGGTGTAGACCCTGAGTTCAAATTCCAGTACTGGAAAAATATTCCAGGACAAAATGTGAATATTATGAGTTGGAAAACTGAACCTTATGACATTTCTGTTGCTACTTTCAAGATTTTCTCTTACCCTTTGGCCTTTATAGTTTGACTCTAATGATATCTGGGTATAATTTTTCATTTAATCTTAGATTTTGTTAAGCTTCTTGGATGAAAAGATTGATGTTTTTCACCCAAATTTGGAAGTTTTCAACACATTTCTTCAATTAATTTCTCTGTTCTTTTTCCTCTCTTTGTTCAACAGCAATTACACGTTTGTTCTGATGATTGATATCGTCCCACAGGCCACTCTTAATTTTTTAGGTTTGGCAGTGTTGGGAGTTGAACCCAGGCAAGCCTTGAGATCATTCTTAACTTTTACTGTCTTTTCAAACTGATTTTCAATTGGACAATACTTTATTTTCTGCCATATAAAGATGAGGGTCTGGGACATGGCTCAAGTGCTAGAGCACCTGTGGAGCAAGCACAAGGTCCTGAGTCCAAACCCTGGAACTGCCAAAAAAATTAAAATCGTGATAACGAGCTGGGGGTATACTTAGTGCAATGCCCAAGGTTCCATCCCACGCACTATTAAAAAAATTATAATAGTCCCACCTACTAAAGTTTTTGGTGGCAGTGATATTTGAACTCAAGGCTTCATGCTTGCTAGGCATGTTATTTTGGAAATTGGGTCTCACTTTTTGTCCAAGATTGCCTGAACTGCAATCTTCCTATTTTATGCTTCCTACTGTCACAGGGATGACCACCACACTCACCAATTGGTTTTGAGACCAATTGGTCTCAAACTTCTTGCCCAAGCTGGCTTCAAACTGTGATCCTCCCAATTTTAGACTCCTATGAAGCTGGGATTACTAGCATAAGCCACTGGTGCCCAGTTCCATCTGCTAAATTTTTCATTCAGTTTTTCTAATTTTTTAGCCCTACAATTTCCACTCAGCTTTTTTATCATTTCCATTTTGCTCTTGAGATTTCCCCATTTGCTCAGTTATTCTTAGTATACTTTCCTTGATTCCTTGAACATGTTTATTTCATCTTTTTTGTATGGATAAGAGCTGCTTTGAAATTTGGGTCTGTTAAACCCACATCTGGGCCCAAGAGGACTCAGTTTCTACTGATCGTTTTGTTGTTTTTGTTGGACAATGATCCTTTTTTTTTCTTCTGTCTAGTGATTAGGAGGGAAATAGGACTTGGTAGGAAATGTGTTATGTAGTAAGTCTACATTTTATTTTCTTCTGAGTGGTCTGGGGTTTGGGTTTTTTTTTCTTTTGTTCTGGTAGGGAAAAAAAACTTGCCAATTAAGTTTTTGGGTTTTGTTTTGTTGTTTATTTTTTGGTTGGGGTTTGGTCTGGGGTTTGGACTCAGGGCCTCACACTTGCTAGGCAGTTTCTCTATCACTTCAGCCACACCTTCAGCTCATTTTTGTTGTGTATTGGGTATTTTTTAAATAGGCTTGCTTTGAACTGCAGTTCTCCTGAATTCTGCCTCCCCAGTAGCTAGGATTACAGGCGTGAGCCATCTGGGCCCAACACCTACCAAGTTTTGTGGACAAGTCCACAAACAGACCTCCCAGTAATAAGTAACTATGTCTATGCTAATTTCTTTGGAAGACTGGTTCCTTAAGTGTTTGCATGCACCTGAGAAGTTCAATATTTGGTCAATGAGGTTACACTCAAGTCAGCAAGGCTTCCAACCACAGCTTCCCACATGCGGCAGTACTGGGGTTAGAACTCAGGGCCTTGCACTTGCTTGGCAGGTGCTCTACTGCTTGAGTCATGCCCCAGCCCTATGCATGTGGCTTGAAGAACACAAAGGGCAACCCATCTGCAAGTCTTCCCATACTTTCCATTGTTTCTGGGTTCCCTAGTCTCCCACATGGACGTGTAGTATCATAGCTAGGCTGTTGCTGGAAAGTTTATTATGCCAGCCCATCTTTGGAGCACCTGTAATGCTTATCTCCCAGGGGCAGAAATGGGAGGCTGGGCCAGGACAAGTCTCCCTGTATGCTATGTTTTAGGAGAAAGGGTTAGCACTGGGACTGGGGGAATTCAGGACCCCCACTGAGGAGAGATAGGTTGATGACATTGCAGGGACTTGAGAGGGACAAATTTGATCTTGTGCAACAGAGGTGGGGGTAGAGCAAGAGTGTTGTGTGTGAGTGTGTGAGTGGATGCATTCCTACACACAGTGGGAACTATTCATTTGCTAGGGCTCCATCACAAAGTCCCACAGATTGGGTGGGTTACATGACATAAATTTATTTTCTCACATTTCTGGAGGCGGAAAATCCAAAATCAAGGAGTTTGCCATATTGGTGTCTCCTGAAGCCTCTCTCTTTAGTGTACAGATAGCCATCTTCTTTTTGGAGGGGAGGGAAAAGGTGGCAATGAGGTTGAACTCAGGCCTTGCACTTGCTAGGCTGTAATGCTTTAACACTTGAGCCATGCCCCCAGCCCTTTTTGCTTTAGTTGTTTTTCGGGTAGGGTCTCACACTTTTTGCCCCAGCAGCCTGGACCATGATCCTTCTCATCTCTACCTACCTAGTAACTGGGATTACAGGTGTGAGTCACTGAAGCCAGCCTGCTGATAGCCATCTTAACCTGTGTTCTCACATGGTCTTCCCTCTGTGCATGTCTGTGTCTTAATCTCTGCCCCCCACACCCCGGGGGGACCTAGAGCCTCACACATGCTAAGCAAGTACTCTACCACTTCGGCTACCCCCACAGTCCCTTTGTTTTTATTTTGGTTTTTAAGACAAACCAAACCTGGGCTACCTTTTTGCCCAGGCTGGCCTCAAAGGCATAATTTTCCTACCTGAACCTCCTCAGTAGCTGGGATTACAGGCATATGACACCTCACCTAGCCCTAAATCTCTTTATTTTTTGGTGGAACTGGGGGTTCTAACTGCTTGAGCCACACCCTCAGTACATTTTGCTCTGGTTGTTTTGGAGATGGCAGGGAGCAGGGGGGTCTCGAGAACTATTTGCCCGGGCTGGCCCTTGAACCTTGATTCTCCCTATCTCATTCTCCCAAGTAGCTAGGATTATAGGCATGAGCCACTGGCACCCAACCCTAACCATTTTTAATAAGGATGCCTGGTGAACTGAATTAGGGTCCACCATAACAGCCTCATCATAATTTAATCACCTCTTTAGAGGCCCTATCTCCAAATACAGTCACATTCTGAAGGACTGGAGGTTAGACCTTCAACATATGTATTTGGGAAGACACAATTCAGCATGTGTATATTAAGAGAATGTTCCAGCTCACCTGTCCATCTGGGATGAGAAAGGGGCCCGGGAGAAGAGTGTATGTGTGAGCACAATGTTGGCACATTGGGCTGCAGGGGCAGAGCAGGCTGAAGGGCTGAGGCCATGAGTGAGTGAGAGTGTAGACACATGGATACTTCTTAAGAGGGTGTGTGGAGAAGTGTGTCTGTGAGGGAAAAGGAGGTTGGAGGCAGAGGATCAGGGTTTCTAGGAAGTGAGTTTCTGTACTCACCAGTCTGCGGGCTACCTAGGAGGAGCACTTGCTCCTAAAGGGATTCCCCACTTGTTTCCCCAAGAACCCTGCACTGCTCGGGCTGCAAGCTCAGGTCAGTCTCTGGTGCCCTCTGCTGGACCAGACTCAAAACTCCACCCAATACTTTACCCAGAAGTAGCAGAATAAAAAAATCTCACTTATGGTCATGCATGGCAGTGCATACCTGTAATTCCAGAGACCTGGGAGGGAACCAGAGATCAGGAGGATTAAGGTACAGGGCAGCCAGGATCCTACCTAAAAAAATAACTAAGGATTCCTGGCTACCTCCTTCTTCCCCCCAAAACGAGCTTGAACACTTCCAGCATGCACTCCAGGGTGAGGTACTTCCCACCTTGCAGCAATGCTGTGCTGGGCAGACACACACAGACCAAGGCACACACATGCTCTCCCTCCTCAGAGTCTGCCTCAGACATGACCACTTCAGCATGTGAGGGGAGAACCACAGGAAATATTTTCTACTGAAACAGTGAAAGAATGGAATAAATATGGCTTGGACATATGAAAAACTGAATACATTCATTCATCCTATGTGAAATCAATGTCTGATTACAAGCCAGGTAGGGCCTTGAAAGCTCAGGTGTTTTGTTGTCGTTCTTTGTTTAGTCATTCTGTTTTTGGTTTTGGTGGTACTGGGGTTTGAACCTAGGGCCTTGTACTTGCTAGGCAAGCTACCACTTAAGCCCATTCATTTCATTTAAGACAGGGTCTCACTGATGCAGCATAAATACCATTTATAGTCCCTTCTTTATGTGGGTTACTATTCCAGGTGGTTTTCTCATATTGTCTCCTTTTTTACAAATGGGGAAAAAAACAGTATCTCTAAGTCACTCCACCAGATTCAAGAGACATTTTATTAATTTCTTCCACTTCTTTCAAAGAAAATGGAGTAAAGCCAGAGATATAAAATGGTTATGTGAGTGAGAGAGAGGAGGGCCTTAGACATAAGTGGCCCAAGTTGGTGGAGTGTCTCAAGTGGTAGCATGCCTGCCTAGCAAGCATGAGGGGCCCTGAGTTCAAACCACAGTACTGCCAAGAAAAAATAAAAATTTTTTAAAAGAGTGTCCCAAAGGACTTACACTCTACAGCACCAACTCCTGTGTTCCAAGTAAGGTAGGAACCCAGGATGTCCCTCTGGACCCCTGTGCCACCCCTCCACTGCAAACCCATAACCTGGACACCTCAAGCTCCCTACCCCACACACACACTGCCCCCATGACACCACTTCCTGTGACAACTGGATTCCTCTTCCCCCAGTCATGGATGGAGCTGATGCCTAATTAGGGATAGGCTAGACATGGAGAAGGGAGAACTGACACAGAGGATTAGAACATTCCCCAAGACAACACAGAGGCCATACTGCAAGTCACTTCACCAGCCTCCTCTCTGCCACTCTTTCTCCTTTGAACACATTGGGTTCACTGAGGCCAGGGGCTTCCCCACGAGTGTGCCATGGCTGTAGCTCTTAATAGTAAGCTCTTTTAAAGAAGAGCTATCTTCTTTAAAAAAAAAAAAAAGTTCCAGGGAGGGTTGGCTCAATATGAATGATGGGAGAAACTGGGGAGTCTATCACTAGGCTTGGGGGGGAGGGGTGTGAAGTATCAAGTATTTGTCTACCTTTGTGCTCCTGCAAACACTCATAGGCCTGTGGATATACTTCAGTTGTAGACTGCTTGCCTAGCATGCACCAGGCCCTGAATTGGATCCCCAGCAGTGCAAAAAATCTATTTAAAAATTTGTATTTAAGGTGACTCATGTCTGCAAGCCCAGCTACTCAGAAGGCAGTAGATTAAAAAATTTTCAAGACCCCATCTCAATCAATAAGCCAGGCATGGTGGTATGCTGATCATCCCAACTAGAAGGAAAGTATTAGTACAGAGATGGCAGTCTGAGGTCAGCCCCTGGCAAAGACCCTATCTGAAAAGCAACTTTAAAATTAAGTGAGCTGGGGATGTGGCTTAAGTGGTAAAGCACCAGGCCCTAAATTCAAACCCCCAGTAAGTTTGTACTTAAGGAAAACCTTTAAATAGTGCTCTTTGAAATTACAAATATCTAAACTAACAGACAAAACAAATAATTATCCCTAAAATTAGAACTGTGAAGACACCTCCAGTCAGAAACAAAAGGAATGACTTCTCCATGTACAGTATATTGGAACTCTATGGGTGTGAAGGGCTGTGATCTTTGGGATGGGAAGGCACAAAGTATAAGTTGTTGCAGGGAGTTGGCTGGGCATCAGGCCACCAGTCTCTTGCACACATGTGCAGAGCCACCTCAGCCAGGTGCCAGCAAAACCATTTGCCAAAACAGACACTCTGAGTGCAGGAAACGTGCATCCTACTGTGTGGGATGTGAGGCAGAAGATAGAGGCTGGTCTGTGGTCTGCGGATATTAGGAAGAAGTTTCTGGGTGAGAAGCTGTGGCAAAGGGAGACCTGCAGCAACTCCCATCCTCCCAGCCCCAGCAATCACCTGTGCCACCCACAGCACCATGCACAGGCCAGGCCAGACCCACCCCTTCCATATCCCAGAAGAGCTCTGAGGAGGTGTCTGTCCACTTGAGCCCCTCTGCACAGATGCCAGATCAGGACACTGCTCTGTCCTCCCCAACACACAGCTCGGGCCCCCGAGCCTGACATATTCTTCACTTGACCAGACTTTGCTCCCACCTTCTCCTAGGCCTCTCTGCACCCTCCACATGAAACTCTGCTGTATAGCAACAACTCACTCCACACATCTTTCAGCATCCAGGTGATGTCTGATCACCCTAGCCTGCTATCAAAGAGAATCCAATGAGTAGAGTCCCCCTCACCCCTGATGCTTCCCTCACTTTCCCTGCACCTTGGCTATAAATCCCCACTTGTCACACTGCATTCAGAGTTGAGCCAAACCTCCACCCTGGAGCAGAACCCTATTGCAGAGGTCCCCCATACCAATGCAATGATCCTGGATAGTCTTCCTTCCTGTCTCCAACAAGCAGCACTAACCTGTTCTTTAACAAGCAGACTTCTCGCATGAGGAGATGCATCAGCCAGAGGCATGAAATCACGAAACACCCTTTTTCAGGAGAGTCTGACTTGAGTAGCTACCCAGCTGAGCTGTGGAAGATGCTCTGCAGAAGAAAGAGCCCCACCTGCCCCACTTGACCCACCCTGGGAACCCCCAGCAGGGGGCTCAGGAAGCCCAGGCATATAACAGAAGTGGCACCTTTCATTTCTTCTTCCTAGGGAGCAACTCATCCCAAACACACAGTGCACTCATGCAAGAAGCAGCTACCATTCACCAGCTGAGCTAAGACATTCAATCTTGAACCCTAGACAGGGTGACAGTGCCCCTGCACCTGTCCTCTATGGGGGGTGAGTGACCACCTCCTCCATCTCTCCCAAGACTTCCAACACCCCCAATCTGCAGGAGGAAGCAGGAACCAGTTTCTGAGCTCTGGGGACCAGAGGGTACCCCCAGTGCCAACAGACAGCAAGCCATAACCCTAACCAGTGTCAGCACACCTTTACTCCACATTGCCAAGGCTCAGGAGTCGCACACGCTCCTTCCTGCAGGCTCCATTATGGAGGTATGCAAGGGAGACCACCAAGGAGCAGGAGTGTGCGGATCTTTCTGGAGTGTGCGGATCTTTCTGGAGGCTCCAGTCTCATCCTCCCTGGGTGGCCTCCTTGGGTGCCCTGGCTTGCCTGTGGCATGTCCTGCCCCTGGACTCCCACACTGTAGCAAGTACCACTGTTATATGCCGCCTGTCCCCTAAACTCAGGCCATTTTTATCAAGAGTCAAGAAGGAAGTCTGATGATCTCCAGGCCTGGCTCCCACCAAGCCTCCAACCAATGGAATTGTTAGGGCCACCAAAATGACGAGCACAACAGTGAGAACCTGGAGACCCCAAGGAGAGCCATGGCAGAGCCCCTTGAGGCCCATGGACCACAGATGGTGGACAACCAAGTGTACATGGAGATGAGATGACAGCAGCATCCACTGGACATTCTTGTCAGATGCAGTCCAGCACACAACAGGGACACTCAGACGGCAACTGGTGGTCCACTTGGCTCAGTCAGTAGAAGGCTGGGATGGATCAGTGATGCCTGGGATGGGCACAGGCAAGGACAATGGTGTGTGGCACGTATGAGCCATTTTAGTAAGAATTCTTAGTATCCCCACCACCACCTCCTCCCTCAACCACCCTCTGACCTCAATCTGGTGTCCAAACACCAGCTACAGCATCTCTCCTGAAGCCTCCCACCCAAGCACTTGAGCAGCTCCTGAGTGGGGCCTCCCGTGAGTGTCTGTGGACTGCCTGGCCCATGGAGAGTGAATGTTACCTACACAGCTGTAGCTCAGCCAGGCCTCAGGTCCTTCCCTCCCTCACCAACCCACCCCAGACCTGGGTCAGGAAAATCAGTGCTTCTGAGAAAGGGTGTGTGATCCAAGCCCTGGGTCCTCCAGGGGAAGGGGCTTCTGAGGGACACGTGAACCATGGATGAGAACTTGGGGGGAGCCACACCCATGAGAATTGCCATTTATTCCCGAAGTTGCCAAAATCATCACTAGGGATTCACCAAGGGGTCCAAAGGGCACAGGGAGGCTCCAACACTGATTTGGGAGAGTGAGGAGTTTGGAGAAAGGGGAAATGGATTGGGGGGGGGACCCCAGCTGTCCCTCCCCCTTCTAATGCCACGGAAAAGGGTCCTCCTCCGGCTGACCCCCTCCCTTCCCATCCCCCATGTCCAGTTTCTCTTGGGGGAGGTGAGCTGGGGACATGGAAAGAGGACGTAGTGTGAGTGGGCCCCAGGAGGGGGAGGCACTGGGGGTAGGGTCCCCATTTCACATGCACTCACAACACTGATCTCCCAGGGAGCAGGAATGGTGGAAGCCAGGGGCCCCAGCCTCCATCCCATCCTGGATTATAGGAGGAAGGGGTTAGTGTTGGGCGCTGGGGGACCTGGGGGCATCATGGGGGGCAAGCCAGGGCCCCCACCAAGGGGAGAGATGTAGGTGGGTGGCGCTCCAGGGACTGGGGGCACAGGGCTGAGACGGAGCTGGTTCAGGGTGAGCGTTGCAGGGGGTGTTGGCTGGAAGGGATTGGTGATGGAGGGGCCAGTGGCTGGAGCTCCTGCAGGGAAAGAAAATGAGAGATATGGGGAAAGATCAGTGCACTGGCTCACCTGGCGTCTGTCTGCCTGCCTTGGATGTGCACACAGCCAGACGCTTGCTTAGGAGGGCTGCAGGGAGAACTGCACCAGAGAACACACTCACCACTTGGAAGGAAGGGGTTGGAGGCCTTGGCTCCTGGCGGTGTGGGGCCCGGCCGGCTCACCAGTGAGTCCAGATCGACAAGGGCTGCATTGGGCCCCAAGAATGACTCTGGCGTCTTCCGTGTGGGAGGTGTGGGGGTAGGGGTGGTGGCAGGTGGGGGGCTCCCCACAGCCTCAGCCAGAGACCCCCCAACTCCACTCATGTCGAATGCACCAGGGCTACGGGCAGGCACCTCTCCTGCAAGCAGCTCCAGCTCCCCTAGAAGGAGCCAGGATGGGGCTCAGAGTGCTTGGCCACTAGAGAGCGCACCCAGAAGCAGCAGGGGTTGAAGGGAGGCAAGCAGACTGAGGCTGGTGCCCAGGTCCTCAGGAAGAAACAGGACATAGACAGGCATTGCCCACCAAAGGCTGACAGTTCAAAGAGAGCCCAGATTCAAAGCTATGTGAGTCTGATTTCAGTGAACAAGCACAGAGCAAATGACAGAACCAGAATGAACCAGAGGGAATGACATAAAACTAGGGCAGTGACAATTTCAGGGAAGTCATCAAAAGAAGGACCAGGTGCTGAAAGCAGGACAGGACTGTGTATGGGATACTTCCAGTCTAAAGGAGCTTCCCCAGAAGAAATCCACTATTTACACATTCCCAGAATTTTTTTTTTTTTTTTTTGTGGTACTGGGGTTTGAACTCAAGGCCTATACCTTGAACCACTCCACCAGCCCCCCTTTTTTTTTAATAGATTTTCTCGAGATAGTGTCTCACAAACTGTTTGCTCAAGCTGTCTTTGAACCAATCCCCAGGAGGAATTTTATGAGAAACCACAGCAGTCACCAGCAATCCTGGTACAGTTGACATTTGTTGACTTGAAGTCTAACTTTTTCTAATAGACCTAAGAATTCTAAAATGTTGAAAAACTTTTCAAGTTTGTATGGAGGAGGAAAAAAGCCAAGAAGAATGAAAATTAGAATCCAATAGTCAATCTAAACTAACCCAAGCATGAGGAAAGAGGGAAATGATGGGAATACTCTCTCCATCCAGAACTATATCAATGGAAACAAGTTAGTGCTTCAATAGTAGTTTGCCTGGCTCAAGAAAATAAAAAGTCAAGCCAGGTGCCGGTGGCTCACGTATGTAGTACTAACTACTCAGGAGGCAGAGATCAGGGGAATCACGACACAAAGTCAGCCTGGATAAATAGTTCACAAGACCCTATCTCAAAAAAAACCATCACAAAAAAAAGGGCTGGTGGAATAGCTCAAGGTGTAGACCCTGAGTTCAAACCCCAGTACCGCCAAAAAAAAAAAAAGAAAGAAAAAAGAAAATGTCTGGGTTCACACCTATAATCCTAGCTACTCAGGGGGCTGAAGCAGGAAAATCACAAGTTCAAGGCCAACCTAAGCAACTTAGTAAGACTTCGTCTCAAGAAATGAAGTTTGCCTGGCGCCAGTAGCTCACACCTGTAATCCTAGCTATTCAGGAAGCAGAAATCAGGAGGATCAGGGTTTGAAGCCAGCACGGGCAACTAGTTCGTGAGATCCTATCTCGAAAATACCCAATACAAATAAGGACAGTGGAGTGGCTCAAGTGGGAGCGCGCCTGTCTAGCAAGCGTGACACCCTGAGTTCAACCCTGGTGAAAGGAAAGGGAAGGGGAAGGGAAAAAGGAAGAGGAAGGGAAAAGGAAGGGAAGGAAAGAAGAAAATTTTTAAAAGTCACCGAAGTTGACATTGGTTCCTATGAGCAAATGTGGCTGCTAAGACACTGATAAGGAGACCCAGGCCCACCCCCTGTTGTGTCCCTGCAAAGAGGCAGAGCAGACCTGGATCCTCTGCTGTCAGGAGACAGGTGTAGGCCGGCTCCAGGCTGACCTGAGTTGGGCAGCCAAACATGGAAGCGAGGAGCAAGCTCAGGGGCAGCGTGCTGATGCTGTTCCCCCAATTCCTGATGTCCATCCCCACCCAGGACACGATCCACAGGCAGAGAGGGGTAGGAGGTAGGCGTATGGGTGAGGATCTCCACAGGAAATTCTTTGTACTATCTTGGCAATTTTTCTGAGTCTGAAATTAGTCTACAACAGTTAACACATCCCTTTGGGAAGAGGGGTGACTGGATCTGGCTCATTCTGTACCACTGCCCTCACCATGAAGCATAGCTAGCCCTGCCTGGAGTGACAGAGAGATAATGGAGAATGGGCTGGGGGTCCTGGTGCACCAAGCAGACTGCCAAGTGGGGGCAACTCACCTGTACTACTGCCAGAGGTTGGCAGGGCCATGCGGAGTCGGTCAAAGTCTGAGAATTCATCAGGCTCCGTATCAAAGCCGCCAACTGTTGTGGGGGCCAGATGTTTTGCTCAGCAGCCACCAAGCCTTGCTGCTCTCCCTCCTCCCCAGGACCCAGGAGATGAGCTGCTCACACTCAGCGTTCATATACCCAGGACACCGCTCCCATCTGCCAGAGATACCCAGTACCTGCAGTGCCATTGGTGCTGGGCTTGGCAGGTGAACCCCCCCAGGGGTCTGAGAAAGCTGGTGCTGGTGCCCAGGGATCAGAAGCTTGAGGTCCACTGACTGGGGCCCCACCTAGGTGAGCAAGGAGGCCTGTGAGGGGCTGGTGGCCTCTCCCACTGGGGCAGCTGGGGGGTGTTGCCTCTAAATCTGTGGTTGTTCACACATCTACCTGCTGGCCCTGTTTCTAGGCCCCCACCTCCACACGCTGAGCTCCAGACAACAGGTGGGGCCCTGCTCCAAGCCCTCTCCCCAGCATACTCTTCCCCATTCCATCTCCTCATAGGCAGCCTCCCCAGATGCCTGACTCCCTCTTGGACTGCCCTGGCCAGCTCATCTGGCCCCACAGTGTCTGGGGCACCAGTTCTAGAGGCACAGCCAGCTGAAGGAGAGTCACAGAGCCAAGAAGGCTGCAGCAGAGTGGGTGGTGGCGCTCACCATCAGAGCTTCCCCATGGGTCAGACGTAGGCCCCTCTCCAGCCGCAGGGGCTGGGGTCCCACCCCAAGGGTCAACTGAGGACCCCGCAGGGGCCGCAGGCCTCCAGGGGTCCCCAGAGGCTGGAGTGGGGGCTGGACCACCCCAGGGATCAGCAGCTGGAGGGACAGAAGGTCCCCCCCAGGGGTCTGAGGCAGGGGCAGCAGCAGTGACAGCAGTGGCCATGGATGCTGGCCCTCCCCAGGGGTCGGAGGCTGGTGGAGGGGCTGGGGCCGTGAAGACATCAGCAAGATCCATAAGGGATGACTGTGGGAGAGAGAGAAGAGAGAAAACTGGAGACAGGGATGGGACAAGAGATGAAGACAGAGGCAGAGCCACCAGGCGCCTGTACCTCCTCTCCCTCAGCCCAGATATCCCCACCTCCCCCACCCCTGGCCCAGGTCACCAAAGGGCTCCACCACAGCCCCACTCCCTCCCAAGCCCTAGTCCATTCCCTGTACAGCAGTCTGGTAGCCCTTCAGAGCCAACTGGCCCAGGTCCTCAGACTAGACTCTGAGCAGGACGGAGGCCAAGCCCTCCTTTGAGCATCAACACCTCAATGCTTCCTCTCACCTACAGTACCCAGCTGGTTTTTCAGCTGACTTTGCCCACCCCTGCCCACTGCCTTGCCCTGGGAAGCCCCTGCCAAGTCATCTTGACCATACCTTTCCTGCTCGTCACATAGCAGGCTTCCCAGCGCTGCGCAAACACATGCACAATGCTCTGGTGTTCTCAGAGTGGGCACACACTCTCATCTCTAAAAGCGGAAGTGCCCTACATACATTCACCTCCCCGCAATGAGGCAGAGTCCCAGGGAGAGAAAAGCAAGGTCTTCCCCAGGCAGTCACTCTCATCTCCCCGGCCCTATGCTAACAGTGGAAGCAGCACAGGTGGGGTGGGCTGCGTCCAGACAAGACACCCTCTGGGCTAAGGCCATCTTGAGCAAGCACTGCTGTCCATCAAGAAAGCCTCCCTGGCCAATCACTCATGGCCACAAGCCGTCTGCTCTCTGTGTCACCACACCTCAAAGCAGTCTGGCCTCAGAACCTGACAGCAAAGTTTACAGAGCCATGAAGACACTTGGAGAGGAGCAGTGATTGGGGAGGCCATAGGTGGAGATGAAGGAAGAGACCAATGTGGCCCTACAGCCCAGTTTAGCTCTGACACAAAGAAGAGAAGGAATGTCCAGTCAAACCCATGCACCACAGAGCCATGAGAAGGAAAGCAGCATGAACTGAAGCCAGGAGGTTCTGGTGATTCCAACCTGTACCTTCAAGTTCCAGGTTTGCAATAACAGCTATGGAGCACAGACTGTGCATGCCCCTCCTCGGCCAGGGAGGAGGCCCAGAGCATGTACCACAGGCCAGTGTCCAGTGTAGGCATGGCCCTTGGAAGGCACCTGAGAAAACCGGACAGATGGAGGAGCTCCATGTCCCCCTGCAGCCTGTCAGGCTCTTGCAACCATCTGGGTCCTTTCCTTTCAGCCGCCATCAACAGAGGGCAGCAGTGCTACTCCAGCCTAGCATTCACTGTGCACAGCAATCACCTCCTACCACAAGTGGCAGGGCAGGAGACGGTGAGCCAGTGAACAAATGGAGCCTGGCCACTCACCTCCTCCTTGCCCCCAGTCTCCCTCTTGCTCTCCTCTATCGCCATCTGCAGCCTCAGGTCGTCCCCTCGACGGATCCGCTCTTCCTACAGGACGCAGAAGCAGCCAGCAGGGTCAGGGTCAGACATAAGCCATAGGCAGACGGTGCCACCCCAACCTGGAAGGCCCTGCTCACCTCTCCCACTCTGACAACAGTGACTGAAAACTTAAGATGGGATGTAGACGATGTATGGAATGGGGAAGGGATACCAGGGGCAAAGGTAGGGTGGGCGGCAGAGAAGCATGTGTGGTCTGGGGAAGGGAGGACGAGGGGGACCCAGGAAGTAAAGCAGCTCCTCATCCTGGCCTTTTGTTGGGGCACATGACTCAGTAGTGCTCTCTGCACTGGAGGTCTGTACCCCCAGAGAGCCCTACCAGGTCTCACACCCCAGGCATCTACCCCATTTGTTTGTCTGAGGTCCTACAACTGAAGGTGCTGAGGGCTGGAAGAACACAAGCCTGTGGCAGAGTAAGCACTTTAGGAAGGACAGCAGGGACAAGGACCTGAGCAGAGGGTGTGGGGAGCCCTGGGAGGGGCAGGGAGGCTGCTCTGACCTTATCGTGCTCCTCTCGGCTCAAACTAAGGGCCAGCTGGAGCTGGACGTCATCCTCGGGGCCGCAGGACGGGGGCTGAGAGAGAGAGAGTGTGAGGGATGGGGCAGGGGCAGCAAGAACCAGAGTCATAGGCAGAGGCAGGCCAAAAAAGGGATGGGGCAGGTGGATGAACAGGTGCACAAAGAGCCAGGGCTGGACAAGGCTAAGAAAGAGAGCAGTACAGGTTCCCCAGTAAGGAACTGGAAAAGAGAGAAACAGAGCACCAGATGGCCAAGAGCAGAGCCACCTCCAGAAAAAAGGGTGGGAACAGGGTCGGAAGACCAGGAAGAGCCAGAAAGAACAGAGAGTGAGTGAGGGCCACAGAGACGAGGAGGGCTGTGGGAGTGAGAAGCAAGTGAGACATGGAGACAGGATGGCAGAACAAAAGTCAATCCCTCTCCCACAGCGTCACCCTATACCTGGTCAGCTTCCTCCTTGCTCATGGCCAGGGCCAGCTGGAGTTGCAGCTCCTCTTCCCCGCTGCTCTGTGGCCAGGCCTGCTCTGCCTCAGGCGGGGGCCCTGAGCCCACTGCTGCTGAGGAGGCTGTCAGGAAGCATGTGAGAAACAGGTGGCCCCGGGGAGCAGATAGGGGCTTCTGCTGCCAGACCCCCAGCATCCCTGCCCCTCCCCTAAGGCCTCCGAAGGCCAACCATAGGGAGGGTAGGGCAGGAAGCCCAGGTAGCAGGGAGGGCAAAGGGTGGCCCCACCCACGGGAGGGGTTAGCACCAGGGAAGCACAGGAAGCACGCATCCTGTGTGCTAAGGACAAGGAGGAGCCAGGGCTGCTGCAAGAGCCTCCGATCCACCCCAGGGCCAGGATGCCAGGTCCATTCCCTAGTCTCCCAGCCCTGCAAGCTCCCAGCACAGCCCAGGAGGGAGGCACGGGCCATAGTCTCCAGGGCTCCTATGGGATCCAAGGTTCAATGAGCAGAAGACCGTGGGTAGACAAACAGTGCTTGTCCAGAAGGAGGAGAGAGCCACATGAAGGCCAGGCTGTCTCCAGGGCTAGCAGAAGGTAGGAGAGGGCCGTGGTGGGCTTCCCAGAAGGGGCTGAGACCCCAGCCTCTGCAGTCAGCATCTTCTCACCCCTCCAACCCAGCACCAGTCTGACTTCTCCAGAACTGAGATACCTCTCCCCACAAAGTGAGAGGGCAGGCTCTGCTCACAGTCCTAGCCTCAGCACCACCCAGAGCACACCCTGCCCCTCACTCCATCCTCTCCACCACATCTGCTCTAGCACAGAGACACCAGACCCTGGATCCAAGGCTCCTTGTTCCCAACCACCAACCTGAGGTCCAGGCCTCTCACCAATGTTAGAGATCTGGCTTTTCCTAGAATCTGTCCCCAGGCCCCAGCTGTACAGTTAAATCAGCCCTGGGCTAGACTCAGTGTGGGGGTCCCCAAGCACGGGGATACTGGGAACCCACCCCATTGTGAAACATCTGCCTGACAAACATCCTATGGCCTCAGTCAAGGTTGGTTGTACAGATCTAAAGGCCCCACCTTGTCCTTCAGAGGTAAAGAAAGACATCAAGCCATCCACCTGGTCAGGTATTGGAGCCTGCTGTGGCCAACAGTCCTTCCCACTTATTCCTCTGGAAGTCTCAGGGACAAACTCTCATGGCTGCCCTCCTCCTCTCTCACCTTACTCCAAGACAGAGTCTAGTCAATTGTCTGTGGCCAAAACCCATGCTTTATTTTTTGGGTTTTTTGTTGTTGTTTTTGTTGGTACTAGGGTTTGAACTCAGGCACTCTACCACTTAAGCCACACCCTCAGCATTTTTCTTTTTTTTTTTTTGCTTTAGTTATTTTTCAGATAGGGCTCCCACTTTTTGCCCAGGTCAGCCTCCTACCTATGCCTCCCATGTAACTGGGACCATCAGCATATCCCACCACACCCAGCCTGTTGGATGACATAGGGTCTCATTAACTTTTTGCCCAGGGCCAGACTGATATCCTCCCAAGTAGCTGGGTTTATAGGCATGAACCACTGCACCTGTCCTCTCTACCCCCCTCTTTACATTTTAAGTGGTTGGAGGAAACACGAAAGAATTTGTCAAGCCACATGAAAACTACACCAAATTCAAATTTCTGACTCCATGACAAGTTTTCAAGCATGTGACCAGGCAAGAACCAGGAAGAAAAGGAGAGCACAAAGAGAGAGGAGTGGGTGGTAGGCAGTGCAGATGAGGTTCAGGTGTGGACCAAGTGACATACATGCCACAGGATCCTGGGTCAACAAAGGGAAGCTCCTTCACAGATGTTTGACCATCTCCAACTGCTAAAAAGTGGTCTAGCTCAGAAGAAGACCACTTGCCTAGCATGCACAAGGCCCTGGGCTTGATCCCCAGCACCAAAAAAAAAAAATATCCACTTAATTCTGTTAGGCATGGTGATGCATGTCTACAATACCAACACTCAGGAGGCCAGCCTGGGCTACATATTGAGACCCTGTATCAAAAAAACAAGAGAGGGCTGCTAGAGTGACTCAAGTGCTAGAGCACTTGCCTAGCAAGCATGAGGCTGAGTTCAAGCCCTAGTGCCACCAAAAAGAGAGAGAAAAGACCTCCATCCTAAAGCCCACCAGGCACCAGCCTAGCTGCAGCCCACAGCCCTCCAGGGCCACCACCCTTTCCACCTCCCATGCTCTCTCAGGTGCCCTTGGCCCCCAGTCACCCTGAGGTCTCCCCACTTCCTTCTCTCCACTGCCCTCCATGGTTTAAACTCTGTCTTCATATGCCCCACTGTCCCCACCTCTACCTGTGGGGGCCAAGAGTGCCAAACATGAAGCACCCAGACAGAAGGCCTCCAATCACAGCAAGCTCACAGCTCTCTCTCCTGTGCCTCCTGCCCTGGCAGGTCCAGCCGACTCACCTACAGGGCAACACTCTGCTCCATCTCCCCGCCCCAACAGCCACTCACTCATTCAGGCACTGCCACCCACACCTCACACCCCCCCTCCCCGCCAAAAGTCTCTCCATCACTCTCCCTGCTTTCCCTGCCCTGGTCCCTGACACTGGCTAATGGCCTTGCCCACAGCACTGGCTCTCCTTCTCCACCTCACTCAGGCCACCTCAGGGCCTTTGCACTACCCTTTGCCTACTAATGACATAACTCATCTAGGCTTGCATAAATGGACAGAACAGCTCCCTCAGGCATTAGCATTCATGTCCCCCTCAGAGGGCCATCCTAACCCACACCTGGGGAGCCCCAACCCCAGCACCAACCTCTCTAACAGGGTCATGGGTACACCTTGTGGATACTCCAGGGCCAAAGCTGCAGCTCTACAAGGTCAGATACTCCACTGGCCACCCTTAGGGTTTGGACACACCTGGTCCTAAGGAGCCTCCAGCAAGTATCAAAGGCAAGCCCAATGAAATTTCTTGACTCTAGTGGTGGGAGGCAGGGAGGGCCAGGGGCCTGTTGCACAGGGCTGCCTGAGAAGAGGAAAGGAAGGCCCTGACAGAAGGCCAGGCAGCTGGCCCAGACCCACAGGTAGGGAGCAGGACCTCACCAGTGGCAGTCTGTGCCAGCTTCTCCTTGGTCTTGAGCGCGTGGGCTCGCTCCTCCCGCAACCGGTCCTCATCACGAAGCAGGGCTACAAGCTGCTTGGCCTTCTCCCGCACATTCACACCCTGGTCCTTGCCGTCACGGTCCACATACTGGAAATCCTTCAGTGTCTGCACAGCATACATGTTCTCCTTACACTGCTGGGACACTCGCTCTGAGCCAGTCTTGATGAGGTACTCCATCAGCGTCATGGCCTGTGGGATGGGGACACACCTGTCACTCATCCTGGGTACCACAGAAGCAGGGCTGGAGAACATGAGGTAGTGCTTGGACCCTGGGGCAGAGGCCAGATTCAAGCCTCACAACTTTCATTACCATCAGAGGGTAGAAACCCACCCATAGTCACTGCAAAGCGCAGCTTGGCAGGGAAAGGGGAGAAGCACTGACAGAGGTTGCAATGAGCTCAGTGAGAGAAGTCAGGCACCAAAGGCCACACATGTGTGGTCCACAGACATGAGATGTCCAGAAAAGGTAAATCCATAGAGACAGGGAAGACACCATGGGTTGTAAGAGGTTGCAGGGAGGGCAAGTGGGAAAGAACTACTCAATGGGTACAATGAAAAAGTCCATCCACCAGAGGGAGGTATGGCTACCCAACACTGAGTGCACACATGCTGCTGCTGTGGTCTGGGGCCACAGGCTACTGAGCAGGGTAAGGGACCATGGCCCCTTTAATGCTTTGAGGAGGCCCTGGCCACTGTCCTCAGACAAAGGCACCCTGTAGGTTTCTGCAGGTGATTTCCCGGGCTTCATGGAAACCATCCAGGATCCCGGATGCAGCTTGGGCAGGGAGGCCCAAGTAAAATGTGTCAGGAAACACTGTTGTGGTAGCTGAATCTAGATTCCAAAAGGTTTTTGTTTTGTTTTGCTTTGGAGACAGGACTGCCTATGTAGCCCAGGCTGGCCTCGAACTCCCCATCCTTCTGTCAGCCTCCTGAGAATTACAAGCTTGCTTGCCACCTCCCTCCCCTACAAGGCTGTCTGAAGGTGTGTTAAGAGTATTTAGGTCTGAAATCAGAGATTAACCTTTAACTGGCCCTGAGGATGTTTACTCTCAGAAGAGAAAGGGAAAATGCACAGACATTTGTATGCAATTACACCTAGGAAGAGAGGCAGAGAGGCTGAGAGGCAATGAGCCAGGCCAGGTCCAGAACTCCTGGGGCCCTTGACTTTGGAATCTAGAATGTTCCTGACTCCACCCAAGAAGACTGCACATGCACACGAAAGGGAACTCCAAGAGGGGGAGTCATGCCAACAGTCACCTCAGTCAGCATCGCACTTTGTGCCAAATGGATTATGAAAAACTTTCCTTTTCAGAGCTCTAGAATTTGGACTTGCAATTAAAGACTGTGAACCTGGAAATACCCCAAATAACCATCCACAGTGATATGCATATATAAATTGTACCAAATTCACAAGTGGGGCTATCATCTAAGCAGCAATAAAAATAAATACATTAACCAACAAATGCCACATGTAACAACACAGAGTCAGAGAGGTCAACCCCTAGACCTGATGGTAAGCCAAGTAAGCCAGACCCAAAAGACCATCCACAGCTGATCCCAGGACAGTCTCAGCAGGCAGGCAGCCACAGTGCTTTTGGGGAAGGATGTCATGTCATGAGAGAACACCCAGGACAGCCTGACATGCTCTCTACCTCCCTTTGGGTGAAGGCTACACAGGTGTACCTGTTTGCAAAAGCTAACCAGGATGTACGCTCATGACTTGTGTGGTGTGCTACATCTCTATGAAAAACTTGGAACCTTATTTTGGAAGTGGTCCACTAGATAGCCCAACAATCACTGTCAGTTTTTAGAACAGCTTTGACAAGAATGTCCTACTACATTGCATGGACATTCAAAGCAGGTCAGCACACTTCCTGTATAGGGTCAAGTGATAATTATTTTGGCTTTTAAGGCCACACAGTCTCTGTACCAACTACAAGTAGCTGTAGATGAACGGGCCTGGCTATATTCAATAAAACTTTTTACAAAAACAGGCAATGCATAAGATCTGGCCGGTGGCCTGTCTTTTGCTAACCTCTGACTTAAAATAAGGAGTGAGATCCTGCATTCCTTGGACAAGTTAGGTGACAGTCCAAAGTCAAGAGGGCCTCCAGGACTCCTTTCACTCTCAGCTCTACCACATGCTAAGTGGGTCTGAGCTACTTCTGTCTTAAGTTTTCTCACTGGGAAAATGAAGAAAAGGGATGAAAATTTCCTTCTTCACTGGGTAGTGCTGTGGACTTAAGAACCTGTGCCATGAATACAAGGTGTGAGATAGACACTGGCCCTTATACCAAGGGGAGGAAATGCAGAAACCAAGCCTGCCAGGCTTGCAAAGCACACATGCTTCCTCTGAACAGGTGATCAGACCCACAAAGTGACACCAGGCAGGGCCACAGGGCAGGAGCACATGGACTGCAGATTGACCAAGCCCCACCTCTCCCGCAACAGGTGGGCAAGATCCATCCTCACTTCACCTAGCCATCAGAGGAAAAGTTGCTCCTACTCGACCCACCGCCACAGTGGTGTGGTGAGGAATGGGAAACAAGAGCTCCTCCTACTGGACCCACCACCTGGGTTATGCCAGTACAGGCTAGCACCAGGGGCTCAGGAAGGCCAGATGGTAACTCAGGCTCACACAGCTCAGGATGCTGGGCCTCAGGATTCTTATCCTGTCACATATACTTCCAGCAGGGGACTATGAAGCCCAAGGAGGTACCAGATATGGACATGGGTCCTCTTGCACCCCCACTTGTGCCCATGCTCAGCTCTCCACATGTGGCAGGACACGACAGTGACACATGGTAACCCCACACAGCAGTGTGCAGATCAGCATATACACGTGACTCCCCCTCAGCATGAGGAACCTCATGTCCACAGCCATGTGGACGGGACTCCCACACACTCAAAGACAAGACCAGACCAGTGGGCTCTGCCCCAGGGAGCACAAAATCAGGAGAGGCTGCAGGGACAGAGAACAGAACAGACACAGCCAGGCCAGGGGATGGCAAAGGAAAGAATTACAATGGACTGTGGGAAAACTTCTTGAGGGTTTTAAACAAAAACACTCTGCCTTGACTCCAATGACAGTTGCAAAACATGTGCATCTGTTGGAATCCGGAACTATACGTAGAAAGGGTTCAACAAGCTATAGTTCAGCAAATTTATCTTCAAACAATTCTTAAAATGAACCAGGCTACAAAAGTCAGGTGAAAAAAGCCTTAAAGCCTAGGAAGCCTTCCCTGAATGCCCAAGGCACAGGGTCCTCTAGTGGTCCCTCCTCCATGGGACTCATGAGCTCCTCCAACTATACCAAGCTAACCCCACCTACCTAAGAGCTGCTTGAGGACTAGGGCAAAGTCTGGGCCTGCCCTGATTAGAGCTAGGTTCCCAGCAACATCTAGCAGGGCAGACCCACAGGAAACCTGGGAACAGAGGCTGTGGAATGAACACAGGAATCAAGATGCAGCCCTCTTCGAACTTCTCACCACCCTCAGGCATCACCAACCCCATCTGGCATCAGAGGCCCATCTCCCTTCCTACCACTCCTCTACCCCAGCCACCAGCACGGTGTGCTCCAGGATTCCCTGGCCCTGCCCCAAAGCCACCCCACTGTTCTCTGCCCCTGACAGCACTACTCCAGCCACTAGTCAGAAAGTATCTGCAATCCAGGGCCCCTCAGGACATGCCTCCCTCTCTGTACCCACCTGTCCACACCCACCCCTCCTCCTCATCCCAGGGTTTGCTTGCATCCCTGGCCTTCCCCCAGTTCCCAGGACAAATGTCATCACCATCTCATCCTAAGTGACGAGTAACTGATTCCATCTGTGATTCAGCCCAATATTGGTGTGTCGAAACAGGCATGAAATGGACCTCAGTTCTCTGCTTCAATCTGTAAGTGGTGTCACCTCTGTGGGCCTCAGTCTCCTCCTTTTGGAGCAGAGGAAACCATCCCTACCTTGGCAGAAGTCTCCAAGATCAGCCAGGACAGAAAGCCCAGACAGAGCAGACCCTCCATAGCAGAGAAGTAGCAGCACTGGGTGCTCCAAGCTTGCCAGGCAGAGTAACAGCAACTTAGACCTTCCTGTGCAGGGCAGTCCTGGGGTCCAAAGGGCCTGAGGTCCTACAGCCAGGAGTGTGACTCAACCATCTGCCCACAGCCCATGCCCTTTCCACTTTTCTAGAACACAAGGAACACAGTGACCAGAGAGGGAATACCAGGCCCCCAGACTCCCAGAGCAATGCCAAATTGGAAACCTACTCACTGAGTCCTGCCCACAGATGCATTCCCTTTGGCCCAATGCATGAGATCTATATGTTTCTGGATTAGGGCAAGCACACTAGACCTAATTCCCAAAATCATACACACTCAAGCTCTCTGACCCAAGAACTCCAGCTTCAGAGAGTGGCAAGCACACAAGGACATTACAGCAGTCTTGCTAAAAAGCAACTCACAGGGCTGGAGGCACGGTGAGCAATAGAGCAATAGAGCACCTGCCTAGCAAGCACAAAGCCCTAAATTCAAAACCCAGTATCGCAAAAATAATAATTTTTTTAAAAAGTATAAAAAGAAATTCACTGCAAAATACTTTGGAACATCAACAGGGAACTAGCTAAATAAATTACAACCAATCCATACAGTGGAATATTCTGCAGTAACAGAAGGAAAATGACATGACAAATTATTTATGTCCTGAGAAGGAACATTCTCTAAGGTAAAGTTTCACTTTTTAAAATTAGGACTTAACTTAGATACAGTCAAATCTGCACTTTTTAATCACCATTCTGAATTCTGACACAGTACTACGGCATTCTACATAACTACTACTACAATCAAGACACACAACCCAGGCACAGAGGCTCACACCTGCAATCCTAGCTACTCATGGATGCTGAGATTAAGTGGATCATGGTTCAAGGCCATCCTGAGCAAAAAGTTTCAACCAATAAAAGCTGAGGATGGTGGCATGTACCTTGTCATCCCTCATCCCAGCTACATGGAAAGCATGCCCGCATAAATGTGAAACACTATTTTAAAAATAAAAACAAAAAGGGCTGGGGGAGTTGTTCAAAAGTGGTAGAGCACCTGCCTAGCAAGCAGAAGGCCCTGAATTTTTTGGCCCAGTACTGCCAAAAAAGAAAAACAAATGATACACAACAGTCCTGTCAACCAAAGGTTCCCCTGTGCTTTTCTTTATCACTTCCCCATCCCAACTCCTGGCAAGAACCAACCTGTCATCTGTCTCTAGGGCTCTACTTTTCCCAGTGGATCAGATAAACGGCAGCAAACACACTTCAGTCTTGCATCTGACCTTTTTTTTTTTTTTGGTGCGGTACTGAGATTTGAACTCAGGGCCTACACCTTGAGCCACTCCACCAGCTCTTTTTTTGTGGTGAGTTTTTTTGAGATAGGGTCGCTGGCTTTGAACCTTGATCCTCCTGATCTTCCCCTTCTAAGTAGCTAGGATTACAGGCATGAGCCACTGTGCCCAGCTTGCATCTGACCTCTTACACCTAGGGCAAAGATGCCTGAGTCACTTGTGCAGTTATGACATGCCCATGCCACAGCCTGAGGCTATCTGTGTAAAGGGGGCACACACCTGCTTGGAGGAACAGAAGCTGTGACTCAGATGCTCCAAGAAAAGGAACTGAGCATCTGGATGCAGTGACGGAAGGGCCCGAGGGACCCCCTTAAGCCTCCGAGCCTGTGAATGAATCTTACCAATGTACCACTCATTCAAAAGTAAATTTGTGAGGCTAGAGGTGTGGCTCAAGTGGTAGAGCACCTGCTTTGCAAGCATTAAGCCCTGAGTGCAAATCCCAGTTCCATTCCCCCCCAAAAAAAGGAAACTTGTATTAGAAGGCTTACAAAATTCCTCAAAGTAACACAACTGCACCTCCTAAGCCACAGTTCCACATTCACAGATTTGACCAACTATGGATCAAAAATATTTGGGGAAAAAACTGTGTCCATACTGAACATACCCAGACTGTTCTTTCTTATTATTACTCCCTAAACAATACAGTACACCAACAATTTACATACTTCATGCATACTGTTATTAGATGATGCAAGTCATCTAGAAATGATTTAAAGTAAACGGGAAAACATATAAGGCCTATGTAAATACTACTCCACTCGACTAAGGGCTTGAGCATCCTCAGATTTAGGCAAATGTGGGAGGGCAAGGGGAGACCTGGATTCAATGTCCCATGAGACTAAGGATGACTGCATTTGTTGCCTCCACCGACAAAAAGATTTTCTGTAAAAGCACAGTCCTTCCGCTCCTCTTGGAAGTGGCAGGCTCCCCTAGGCAGGCATACTCTGCTCTGCCCCAGTTTTCCCACCCCAGGGGACCACACACCCAGGCTGACCTTGTAGACATGCCGCCAGTTCTTGCCGTGGTCATTGAGCCGCTTCCAGATCATGCTCATGATCTCCGAGAAGGCCACAACATTGTAGGTAAGGTCAGCAATCTCTGACATGAGAGAGCTGGATGGGCCCCAGGGGTCATTGCTTGTGGCCTCTCGGACCTTGATCTCTGCCTCTGAGTAGTTGTGGACGATATTCTTCATCTGACGACGTAGCGATGAAGTCGACATGGTGCCCAGTGGTGGTGTGGAGGGGCACAGAGGATGGGGCAACTCACAGAGGGAAGCCACAGCACGTACTGGCAGATCACCACATCTGAGCGAAGAGAGGGTCTTTGGAAACAGAAACCAGACATGGGCTAACCAGAGCCTGAGTCTCACCCCCTCCTGAGGTTCCCAACCACCCTTGGGGACAAAGACAAGATCCTAACTGTGACCCACAAGGCTCTGTCCCTTCTTAACTTCCATCTGAAAGTTACCCCATTTCTCTTTCAGTTCCTCAAACATACCTGGCTCCTTCCTGCTCAAGCGCCCCCACTCAGCAAGGCAGAATATGCGGTGTCAGAGCACAGGCAAGAGTAAGACCGCCTGGGTCCAAACCCCAACTCTGCCACTTCTGAGCAAGGTCAACCTGGGCCGGCCTCAAACTTTTACACCTCAGTTTTCTTCTCTTCAAAATGGGGTTCTGTGTGGTAATCCAGAGAACTGTGAGGAACTGGTAAACAGAAGGCACTCTGTAAAGGCTAGCCAGTTGTGTCATGAAACCCTCTGTCCTGTTCCCAAGCTCTTCTTCCTTCCTCAGGAAGGACTCACCCCCAGGGCTCCACTTAAACTTCCCAGAGCTGTACCCAAACATCAAGGTCACTATTCCCAAGGAGGACAGGAAAATGGTAGAAGCGTCTCAGGGGGGTGGGTGGATGAGAGGAAGATGCCTAGGAACTAAGTGTCCCAAGGGCTGGGAGGGAAGCCCAAGACTTAAGGGAAGAGAGATAAGGAAAACTAACAGCCCTACTGATGGGTCTCTCACTAAGCATGACACATTAATTATCTCACTTAACACTGCATCAGACACTGGACTCACAGACGTTAAATAATTTAGCCAAGGTCACAAGAGGAATATCAAGGCTGAACCTTCGACCTGAAGCCCACTTGAACTATAAAACTTAAACTTTCAAATTAACCCAATAACCTGTGCTGAGACCATCTGATGAAAAAGAAACAGACGAGGGAATAAAGTAAATGCACCTTCTAAGTGCTTTACATACATTAAATAAATTACTCCTTACAACTCTATGATTCACAGACACCTTACACAGAAAGAAACACAGACAGGGACACACATCTCACAAGTCTCTCCCTCTCCAACAAGACATGGAGGGCCATTTACTGAGCCCTGCCATGATCTAAACCTGGTGGAGACATGGGTGAGAGAGGCTGCTCTCTGCCTTGAACTCAGTCCAGAAAACCAGGCACCTGAAGACAGATATAACTAGGTGAAAAAATGACCCAAGACAAGCCTGGCCAGACACACAAGGACTAAAAGATAAAGCCACAAATACAGAGAAAGAAACTGACAAGAAAAGGATCCAGAAAGATACAAGGAAAGAAGTATAGAGAAATTGGGCAGAGGGAGATTCCCAGAGGCATAGTGAGATAAAGACACAACAAGAAACTAATAGAGACACATGGGAAGACAGCAAGGCAGAAGGAAAGAAACAAACAAAAAGAGGCTTAGGACTGAGAAGTAAGAGATAAGAAAAATAACATATACAGGAAAAGAACACAAAATTTAGATTCAAGTCCTGGCCACATCAGCAACCAACAAAGCAAACCTTCTTGAGGTTCAATTTGCTCAACTATGACATGAAGGAAAGAATTCCTACCTGGCAGGCTTGTTGATTAAATAAAATGGGTACATAAAGTGCTTGGCTCTGTGCCCCACAGATAGTAGGCACTCAATACCACTACCTGCTATTATTATCAGAGAAAAACAGAACATTTCCAAAACGATGGCATTGGAAGATCTTATTATACATGTAGTTACTTCAACTGTTACAAAACATATACAACTAGCACATCAAAGCTAAGATTTCAGACAGTCCTTAGACTGAAACTGTTTTTGCAATTAAATTGACTCAAAGAGAATTATTAAACAGAACGCAAATAATATGACAAAATTCTCCAAGGGGAACTCAAACAACAGATATCGCCACTAAGTGAAACACAAATCTCTAGGTGATAATAAAACCAGAGCTCCCAGTGCCAGACACTGTTAGGCACTTTACAAGCACAACGTCAATTAATATGCAGAGTTCACATGATGTAGAAACTAGGAATACTTCTATTTAAAAAACTACGAAACTGAGGTTTGGAGACAGAAGTCACCTGCCAAATATCACAGCAAGAAGAGAGGCTCTGATTCCAAAGCCAGATCTCTTAACACCACACCAGAGAATCGGAAACCTGACTGACTGAGGCAGATCCTAGACCAACCAAGACATTCCTGGAAAGAAACGGGAAATTGGAGTTGATAGGTATGGGAACAAATGAGACATGGAGACAGAAAAAAAACATGCACCGGAGGCAGAGGAATCTGGGGAAATAAAGACACAGAAATCTAGAAAACACAAGAATGAGATTCTGACAGACCAGAAAGAGACCCAGGACACAAACACAGGACATTCCCTTTGTAAAAACACGGAAACAGACCCGGAGGTAGAGCAACACCAGGCGCCCGCAAGCCCGCGGGGCATGAGGACGTTGACAGATGGAGACAGACCCAGAAAAAAAGACACGCGCGCGCGCGGGGGCAGACGGCCCGACCTGGACGCAAAGGCACAAAGGCCACCATAAGCTGAAAAGGGAGAGACCCAGAGTCGAGGCCCGGCTGGAGTTCGCGCGCTCCGTAGCCCAGGTCCGAGCGCCTGGCACCGGACGGGCCGAGTCTGGTCTTGCCGAGGCCCAGTGCTCCGCCCCGCGTCCCTGTCCCGAGCTTACCTCGGCCCGCTCACGCGGGGCTCCGGGGGTTCATGACGGTCAGCCCCCTGCCCCCGCTCGGCCTCGATGTCGCGGGGCTCACGCCGGGCTGCGGAGGCGCGCACCGGCGCACGCGCGGACGCACAGAGGGCCGCACGCTGACGGCCCCGCCGCCCCGGCGCCCGGGAGGGGCGCGGAGAGCGGACGGGGGAGGGGAGCCGCCAAGCGGACGGGAAGCAACCGAAGCAGACGGACCGGAAGCGGAAATGAACGCGCGCTCCTCTTGAAGCACCACGCCCAGCCTCTACTTCCGCGAAGCTCGCCTGGGCACCAGTACTTCCGGCGCACCGAACCTCGTCTCTAGAGGCCCTTTCGTCACTTCCGCACCAGCTCACTGGGTAGCACAGAAGCAGGGAGCTGTGACCAGCACACGCCGCGCCTGCCAGCCCCATTCCCAGGGATAATGAACCTCATTCATTTGCGCAGGGAGGGAACCAACGCGGAACCCTTTCTCTTCAGGGCCGCGCCCTCCACCCAACCCTTAAGGGTGGTTAGGCAGACGGGTGCCCAGAGTTCTGCGCACCACCGGGGTTTGAAACCCTCCCCGCACCCAGAACCGAAGAGACGGGCAGGACACAGTGGACACAGAGCGGCTCCATAAAGTAAAATACAACAAAATGTTTAATGAGCAAATTCGTCTTAGCAAATATGAAACTGCCACAGAGAGGAGGAGAGGGACAGGGGCCACAGGGCTGGGAGCAGATAAGGGAAGACTAAAGAGGAGAGAACCAACTACTTAAGAAACCAAGGCAGAGACCAGGGAGGACCAGAAGCCAGAGGACAGGAGCTGTGGTCCTGCAAAGGGAGAGGGCAGGGCACTGAGGGCCAGACAACAAAATTCAAAATAGTTTGGCCATAAAATATAAACACGCTATGTTCCTACCATAGGGAAGGGGGGGGTAGAAAAGGGGCATAAGGGAGAAGGAGGCTGTTTTGGGAGGGGCCATGGGGGTCCTACCCGCCCTGCTGTGCACCCGGTCCCCATCCCAACCCCTTCCCTCTGTGTCTGTGTGGGTGCATGTGTCTGTGTGGGCCTGTGTGCACTTCCCCAGTCCCCTCCCTGCCCCAACCCCCACCCGCCACCCACCCCCCCCCCTTAATTGCTGCCATTCCAGTTGCTGCCGGCTGTCATTCGGCTGTCACTCCTCTGCCCATCATCTTCAGAGGGGGAAAAGGGGGGGGTGGGGGGGTGGGAGAAGCCCCCAGCCAGCCCTGCCCCCATCCTCCCCCAGCCGCCTCTACCAGAAGTCCCTGCGGTGGTAAGAGTCGGGGTCACAGTATTTCGTGACAACCACTCTGTTGGCGAACTTGCGGCCAGTTAGGCCCTGCATGGCTTTCTGGCAGTCAAACACAGAGGTGAACTCCACAAAGATCTGTGGGAACAAGAGGCAGGTATGTGAACAAGCTGGCTCTGAGCAGCCGGCCAACATCCATCCATTCTAGCCCAGAATCAGTACAAGAAATGAGGGAGGGAAAGAAGGCCTCACCACAGGCTGCAGAAAGGGACCCTCAGTACACCTTGGGGGTGTTCACCCAAGATCCTCCGGGATTAAATAACAAAGGAGCACAGAACAGAGATTCACAAGCATGGAGAGAAAGAACGGAGGCATGCCTCATATGAGTTACCTGAGCCAAACCGAGCAAATGGCAGGACAGAGGCAAGCTCCCAGAGAAGAGGGATCACTTGTACCAGCTGACCCTACCATGCAGGACACTTCCTGAACCACCAAGGCTTATGGTCTCTTCCAATAGATGAAGCAAAGGAAGCTCAGAATTTAGGACTCAAACCCAAGCTGAATTAAAAAACTTGAACCTCACTGAAGACAATGGTACAAGCAGTAGAGCACTTGCCTAGCAAGCACCAATCCCTGAGTTCAAACCCCAGGATCACAAAAAAAAAAAAAAAAAAAATTCCTGAACTTTGATCTAGTGCATGAACCTAGTTTAGAGGAAATGGAGACTACTGCAAAAAAAAAAAAAAAAAAAGACAGCTTACAGAAGAGGCTGGAGCATAACTCAAGTGGTTGTCTCAGTTGGCTAACATGCCAGGCCATGGGTTCAATCCCTAGTAATGCAAAAACTAAAAATAAAAAACCTAACAGAAGAAACCAAACTTCAAGGGGGGAGAATCTAGGATCTTGTTTGTTAGAGTTTGCTTCATTTTTGAAACAGCAACAGATATTTGAGCTTGAATTAGGCAGATGCGAGAAATCAGTGTTGTCAGGCACCAATGGCTCACACCTGTAATCCTACTACTCAGGAGGCAGAGAGCAGGAGGATTGCAGTTCAAAGCCAGCCCAGGCAAATACTTCACAAGACTCTAACTCAAAAAAGCCCATCACAAAAACAGGGCTGGTAAAGTGGCTAAGGTGTAGGGCCTAAGTTCAAACACACACAAAAAAATCACCACCAGAAAAAAAAAAACTGTTATTATTGTAATAATGGTATGATTGTTTTTTGGGTTTTTTTCAGTACTGTGGATTTAACTCATGGCTTATCTCTACCACATGAACCACACCACCCAGTCTTACTGCTTTCAGTTTTTCAGATACAGTATCTGGCTAACTTTCTCCAGGTGATCCCCAAACCCTGAATCCTCCTGCCTCCACCTTAAAACTAGCTGGAAAATTACAGACATAAACCATCTTGCCTGCTACCCCCGAACACCTCCCAAAAAAATTAAGGGCCATCTAGTTAGAGCAGTGGTTCTCAATTTACGGGCAAAACATGTCCCCAGGGGATATTGAGCAATCTCTGCAGGTGCTTTGGGTGGGGGGGAGGGATTTAGCACTGCTGGCATCTACTGAACAGAAGCTGGGGATACAGGTTAACATTCAACGATGCACAGCACAAATCCCCAGAGCAGAGTTATCTGGCCCAAATGTAAGTAGTCAGGAAATATATCTAAGTATCTCAAAGGAAATGTATTTGAGATATGCTCCAAATACTCTAATCTCAGCACTGGGGAGCTGAGGCAGGGGACCAGAAGTTTGAGGCCAGCCTGGGCTACATCACAAGACTCTGGGGTTTTTGTTTTAAAAAAAAAAAAAAAAAATCCAACAAAAATGAGGGGTGGATATAAGTTGAATACAGAAAATGACAAAATAGAACTTGAAGGTAGGTAATGGGGATTACGATTAATGTCTCATCATCAGACTCTTCAGTATGTCTGGAAAGATCGCTAATACAAAGTTTAAGACAAAGGGAGGGTGCCAGGGCTCAAACCCGTAATCCTAGATACTCAGGAGACAGATCAGGAAGATCAAAGTTCAAAGCCCACCTGAGCAATTAGTTCATGTGACCTTATCTCAAAAACACTCAACACAAAAAAATGGGCTGACAGAGCAACTCAAGTGTTACAGTGCTTGCCTAGAAAAAGTATAAGGCCTTGAATTCAAACTCAGTACCACCAAAAGAAAAAAATACATAAAAAAACAGCAACAGAATGCAATAAATTAAAAAAAAAAAAAAAAAGGTGAGGGCCAGGCTTTCTGCATTCCTTCTTTCCACAAATAATTACTCAGTCCCTACTTAAGTCAAGAGAAGAGAAGAGAGGAAATGCTGTGGCCCTCCTAACCCCTCTCTTGCCCCCCTGCTGCTCTCCCGTGAAAGACTGTCCACTTTTATGGCACCCTCCCTTCCCCCTTGCTCTCCATGCTTGGGCAAACTTATCCAGTTCCCCACACACACACATCAGCCCTCACACTGTATACCACCCATCTCTTCAGATCACTGCTTCCTAGCAGTTTCTTCTGGGTGTCACAAGAACCTCAAAGCCAGTAGGCTTTAACTTCCCACTCTACCTGTTATCATCCTTGCTTCTTACCTACCACTCAGCATCCCCTGGCTCTTCTCCCTTCCCCTCCCAGCACACCCAAACCAATCACCAAAGTCTGGGCATTTAACGGCTCAAGTCTTTCTCAAACCCACTAACTTCCCTCCATCCCTAGCTACCATAGGCATGCACTTTAAACTTAAGAACACAGGTATGTTCTGAATGCACTGTTGGGCAACTTCACCACTATGCAAACTCTATACTTAAGCAAGCTAAGATGGCTACCATGTCACTAGATGACATAATCTTAGGGACCATGGTAGTGTATGCAGGCTAAACTTGACGGAAGCACTGCTGTGCAACACGTGACTGTACCTTCAAAGAGGTCACCATTTTTCACCCAGGTTACTACAAGAGACTCTTCATGTATCACAGCTCCTGCTTTGACCCTTTCTAACCTGTTTTCCAAACCATCACCCACATTCCATTAGCCCTTCTCTCTCCTTAGAACCACATCACTCCAGGAAAAGTCCAAGCTTCTTCCCCATGCTCACAAGGCCCTCCCCAATCTGCACTGCAGGACCAGCCTCTTCTCTGACAAATCTTGCTCTTGCTCACTTCAGTCACACCCAACTTACCAGGTCTACAGATGAGTAGCTGCCCTTCTCTGCTCCTCAAAAACTCCTCCCCTGCAAGGATCAGTTCTGCACTACAGGATCCCACTAACTTCCTTCTTTTCTTTTTTTTTTTTTTTTTTTTTTTTTGGTGATACTGGGGTTAAAACAGGTTAAACTCAGGGCCTACACATTGAGCCACTCCACCAGCCCTTTTATGTGATGGGTTTTTCAGATAGTGTCTCAAGAACTATTTACCCAAGCTGGCTTTGAACCACAATCCTCCTGATCTCTGCCTCCTGAGTAGCTAAGATTACAGGCATGAGCCACCAGCACCTGGCTCACCCACTTCCTTTTAAGGTGCAATCTCTACCTGCCCAGCCTCCCAACAGTATCTTTCCCATCTGCCCCAGAACCTCATCTAATGTTCTCACTGGGACCCACTCAGCCACCCACCTGTAAGCTCACCTCCCACTTCTCATCTGCACTGATCACTTTCCTGTTCTCAAACACACCTGGCAGTCCTGCCTGCTAGAGTTCCATGCTTGCTGTGCACTCCGTACAAGACACAGCCTGCCTACAAGATAACCTTACCTCACTGCCTGCTGAAGCGCCACCTTTCAACCTCTATCACCCTGTTGGCCACCGTGCTCCCCCACCCTTCCCTGCTGCCCAATACAGCACATGTCCTACAGCAACAGTGTCCCAAGGACTTTAGCTAGTTAAGAGCAGGACTCTGGTCACAGCTGACTATTTAGTGCTGAAATGACAGTTTGGGACCACAACAGTCCCATAAATAAAAGGGACTGGACACATGGCTCAAATTGAAGAGCACCTGGCCCTGTGCAAACATAAGGCCCTGAGTTCAAACTCTATACTGCCAAAAACAAAGAAAATCCATAAATATGCAGATTAAGTGGTGACTGAATGCCAGTCACATGCTCACACCACCACCTCCCTGCAGTGCTCAGACGAGGCACAGTGCAAAGTAATATGACTTAGCAGGCTCTGAGATCAGACTTCAGGCACCTTAGCCTATTTGTCCTAAGAGGCCCATCACCTCTATCTGACTCCTCCCATGAAGGGACTCAGGAGGACTGGAAGAACTCAAGTAGAGGGCATGACAGGAGAGACAAACACAAGTGGTGGTGTGGTAACATTTGGTAATTCTCTCCCCAGTTCAAAGACATGGCAAAGTCCTGTTCAAAAGGTCACAGGGAAAGGCAGAGCCAGGTCTGGAAACAAAGTTGCTTCAATATAGGGACCAAATTCCTACATGAGGGCCCTGGACCTCCAGAGGACCTGGATCCTCTCTGGAACACCTGCATCTCAGTAGGGGTGCGAGAGGGAGGAGGAGATAAGCCAAGCAGGGTGCCCTAACCTTTCCACAGCCGGGCACCTCAACACCATCCACGGGCCGGGGAATCTCGATGGACTTGACCAGCCCGTACTTGCTGCACTCATCTCGCACGTCCTCCACAATCTCCTCATACTCCTCATCATCCAGCAGCTCCTCAGGCAGCACCATGTTCATGAGGCACAGGACCTCAGTTGGGTGGCCACCCATCTGCACCTGAGAGCTCATCAGGCCTGGCACTTGCAGGGTCACAGGTGTCTGATTGATGGTGCTCTGTGGGACCAGGGGAGTGGACAGGCGTCACAGGGTGGCTCAGATCAGTCTCCCTCCTCTCAAGCCTATACTCCTCATGCCCACCAGGGAAGACTATTCCTGCACTGGAACACCTATCCTTCTCCCCAGTACTGCCTGAGTCTCCCCCAACCCCCCTCCCATGAAAGCTGGGGAGGAGCTTAAAAGAACCTGTTCCCACCAGCCCCTTCCCACCCCCAGGGTCCCTCTAGCCAATGGAAGATGACGTGCCGGGGGGCTCACCAGCGTGGCATTCTTGGCGCCCACACTCGCCCTCTGGACAAGCAGCTTCTTGTCACCCAGCTGCATCCCATTCAGCCCCGCAATAGCCTGTAGTTAAAGGATGAGGGAAGGAAGGGATTCGGGAAAGGTGTAGGTCAGGGCCAAGGAGCCTGGCATTTCCCCCCAAACCGGGATACTGGAAGAGAAGAAGCCAAAGCGGGTTGAAGGAAAAAACCACCAAGGAGAAGGGGATGAAACTCTAGCCCCCACAAGGCCTGGATTCAGACTGCCGCCTCCCCCTGCCAAAGTCCCTGAGGAAGGAAGACCTTGCTTGGAAAGAGAGCAGGTGAAGGGCAGACGCAGCAAACAGCTAGGCCCCAGGGCTTACCTGATCTGTGACGTTGATGTCCACGTACTCACAGAAGGCATAGCCCTTGGAGAGCCCTGTGGCACTGTCCTTGACCAGGTTGAAGGCCTTGAGAGGCCCAAACGATGTCAGCAGTTCTTTTACCTGCAGCAGGCCAAGAATCAATCCATCAGGGCTCAGCTGGGAAGGGTCAGGAAGGAAATGGGGGGAGGGGAAGGATGTTACCTGGTCATCATTCAGGTAGTTGGGTAAGCCTCCAATGAACAGTTTGTGGGCAGAATCAGGGACCACTGTGGACACAACTCCTAAGGGGAGAAGGAAGGAGGACTTCAATTTCAGTACAAGGTCATCTCCCAAAAACCTCGGGGAAATCTACCAGGAGAACCCCTCACTGGCCCTGACCAGGACACCCTGCCTGATAAGGGTTGGAGGGGCCACACCATGCTTTCCTCCCTCTCCACACACCACACCAATCTGTCAAAGACAGATAAGGGAGCACCATGGCTCCCCTCTGAGAAGACACTCATCTCCCAGGTCCTGCAATGCCTCAGAGAAGTCAAGGACCAGCAGTACCCTCCCCCCACGTCCAATGCACTGAGGACACCTAGACCCACATTCATACTATACATGTAATACCCACTACTGTGTGACCCTGACAGGTCACCTTGCCTTCAAACATGCTGCACACTCAACTCCTTCCACTCATCAGACCATAACTCAGAGAATCCTTTACTGACAACTGCCCAGAAATATCCCATTAGCTCACGTAGTCCTTTCCCTTCAGGGACTTATATCCTGGGCCTCAAACCATCTGTGACACTGCAGGGGTAGACAGCATGACAAAGAGCTGAGAGGCACAGGGCATTTCAGAACACCCCTCAGTGGTGATTGCTGGCTGTCTCCAGGACGCTCTATTTGGAGTTCAAGAGAGCTCAGATGTCACAGCATGGTCACATAAGCTGAATGAGTACAACAGCCCCCAATCCTGCCTTCCTCACTGAACTCTTATACTTACATACAAGTGCCTGCCAGATGATTCAACCTGACATCCCACAGGCTTCACAAATTTTATCACTAGTTCTGGGAGTCATCTATCAGTCACAGGCTGTAAGATCCCAGCACCCATCCAGCCTGATTCTCCAGTCCAAATCCTGGCCACATGGCCTCCCTGTCCACAGCCACCCCCAAAGCAATTGGTCTACTCCACTTCCTGATCTTGGGGAGCATCGGGTAAGCAGAGATGGGGAAAAGCCCCCAGAACTGAGCCACTGTGCTGTATTAACCTCCAGGCTCTCAACTGCCCCATGTGCCCTCTTCCTGCCCAGCTTCTCCAGTCCCAGAACTGCAGGCATCACCCAGCCAGCTCTGTGTATCATGTCTAAAGTCACAAGCTGATATCCTTTTATCAAGGTAAGGAAGTTGTCTTCCAGTTTCCAGAATTTCCCCCCAGGCAAGAGGTCCGTTCAATTTTATCAAATCCTTTTTCCTCTTCAGTCTCTTGTAGTAAAATTGATTCTTTTCCTTTGGAGGAGGAAAGAAAGATCAAAATACCTAACAGCTGTGTCATAGGGAAAGCTGCACTGAAGGGCACTTAGCTTACAGGCAGAATGACCCTGCCCACTGCCTCCTCCAGTGTGGCATGCAACTAGTCAGTCACAAGGAGCACTGTCAACCAGGCCTCTCCAGGTGAACACATCCCATAGCAGATTACCAAGCTTCCCACTGCTTGGTAAATAATTACCTGCGGAAAGGTCTGCCACTAAGAAAGCATGATCAAGTCAGGCATGATGGCACCAGCCTGCAATCCCAGTACCAGGGAGGCACAGCTAAGAGAATTACGAGAAAGTGCAAGTCCAACCTGGGCTACATACATAGACCCCTTCTCAAAAATCAAAAAGTTGGGAGCCAGTAGCTCATGCCCATCTTCCTAGCTACTTGAGAGGCTGAGATCCAAAGGATCATGGTTCCAAGTCAGCCAGGGCAAAAAGTTTGCAAGATACCATTTCAGTCAATAGCTGGGTGCAGTGTTATATGCCTAGCGGGAAGCACAAAAGAGGACTGAGGTCCAGGCCAGCCTGGGCAAAAAGCTAGACCCCATCTCCAAAATAACCAAAGTAAAAAGGGCTGGAGGCGTGGCTCAAGCAACAGAGGGCCTACCTAGCAAACATGAAGTCTGAGTTCAAACTCCAATAACCACCCCCCACCACCAAAAAAAAGAATAATCAAAAGCAACTGTCTCTATATCTACATGTCTGTTTTCAGCAGAACAGTAATACACAGGAAGAAGTGCAAGGAAAAGACTGACTTTATGACTGAGCAAGGTACTGATACCCCACGCCTGCTTTCCTCCTCTGAAATGAGACACCTGAATCTACTAGAGCAGGAGTGGAAAAATCTTCTAAGTAAATGACAGATAATAAAAATGTTTGACTGTGGGCCATTCAGCCTGTTTCAACCATTCACTTTGGCTACCACATTACAAAAGAAGTCTACATAACAGATAACAGAGCCAGGCATGGTGGCACACACCTGTAATCCCAGCACTCACTTAGCAGACTGAGGCAGGAGGATCTCCAGTTTGAGGCCAGCCTGAAATACATAGCAAGACGCTGTCTCAAAAATAAATAAATAAAGTGAAATAAAAAATAAAAACGAAACAGAAGAGATTAACACATAATAGGCATGACTATGTACCAATAGTATTTTTAAAAATAGGCACTAGCCAGGTGTCAGTGATTCAACTCCTATAAGCCTAGCTTCTTGGGAGACTGGCATCAGGAGGATTATAGTTGAAAGCCAGCCTGGGCAAATAGTTCCTAAGACCTTATCTTGAAACTATCCAGCACAAAAAAGGGCTGGCAAGAGTAGCTCAAATGATACAGCACTTGCCTGCCTAGCAAACATGAAGCCCCAAGTTAAAAATCTCAGTATTGCCAAAAAAAAAAAGGGGGAAAAGGAGGGACTCCAGGCCAGATTTGACCTCCAAGTATAACTTGCTGACTGCTGTGGTGAATATTAAAAGAAAATCTACATAGTGCAGTAGGACAGTAATCGGTACATGGTAAGTGCCAGTCAGCAGTGAGCTATTTGGGTAATTAAAACTAAATTCACCCTAGTAACTTGGGAGACAGAGATTGGGAGAATCATGGTTTGAGACCAGCAAGAGCAAAAAGTTCACGAGACCCCATCTTAACAAACAGAAGCTGGGCACAGTGGCGTATACCTCCCATTCCAGATACACAGGAAGCATAAATAGAAGGATTGTGGTCCAGGCTGGCCTAAGCAAAAAGCAGGACCCTACTGGGAAAAATATCTAAAGCAAAAAGGGTTAAGGGTGTGGCTCAGGTAGTAGAGTACCTGTCTAGCAAGCGCAAAGCCCTGAGTTCAATACCCAAGCACAGGGAAGATGACAAACAAGATACTCTGTAGCTTCACCTAAAAGATATGCTCATGGATACAATCACCAAGCACTATACTTAAAAGCATGTTAATATGTACTACACTTCAGATTTCTAAAAACTAAAAAGATGCACTGAATTTACCAAAACTTACAGTGAAAGAGCACTGGAAATGGTCAGGCACCAGTACTGAGTCCTGCAACAACATGGATGTGCCTCCCTTTGCGCTCCAGGTACCCATCTCTTTGAAATGAACTGGCTGTTTCCACAGGTATCCTCCAGTGCTGAGCACCAGCGAGCAGAACCCTACTTTCTACAAGTCCCAACCGGCCTGAGACTTGGAGTCACTCACTCAGCTAGAGTTCCAACACCAGAGTGCTTCCTATACACAAACGAGCCTCAAACAAGCCTAAATCCCCACTCACACCCCCCTTGTCAACTACAGGGGTCAGCAAACTACACCTACATGATGAAAGCAACCCACAGCCTATGTCTGCACAGAGTGTAAGCTTTCTCAAAGATTACTGCATGACATGAAAATCACACAAAATCCACATTTCAGTTACTAGCCATGTTGAGGTGTATTGGAACACAGGCACACCCACTTGGGTATTCAGATGTATTAACTGCAGCTGTTTTCACAGATTCAAAGTTTACACCCCTAGTCTGCTATTACCCACCCATCAGAGGTGATAATAAACACAGCTCAGGAAATGGTCCACAACAGACAGGATTTAAGACATACACAGGGAGACAAGAGGGAGGTAAGCACCAAGATGCCAAACCCCCACACCAGAAGCTGGGCTGAGATCTGCTCATGTGCACTTGCACAGACCTGCACAATCAGCAGGGAAACCCTCCCACTTCTGCTCTGGTACTGGCTCTGCCACTTTACAAGCTGTGCATCCCCAAACAAATCACAGCTTACACTAGGAAAGCACCAGGGCCATTCTGCCATGCTGAAAAAACACCCATCCATTTCTAAACATACACAACACTTCCTAAATAACTCTGACTGGGACAACGGCAACTGGGTTGGGGGAGTCCCCACTCACCAGGCACATAGACAGAGGGGTTCTCCGACATGCCAGGCAATGGCTGGTAGTCATGAGGCCGGCGAATCTTCAGTGACTGGCCCTGGAAGATGATGCCATCAAAAGCCATGGCCTGGGTAGTCTCATCCACTGAGCGAAACTAAAGAAAAGAGAAAGTGGTGGTGAGAAGTACAGGTCAGGGACTAGACCAGGCCCCAGCCCACAGAGTTTTGTGACAAAAAGAGTTCCTCTTTTTTGTACTTGTATGAACAAATATCATGAGCCAGGCCCTAGGCTAGGCACTGGAAAAACAGACACAGCACTGCTTCTAAGGTTTCACACTCTAGCAAATGAAGACATCAGCACCCAACAGAGACTCAACCCAGCACACAACCACAAGCTACAATGCTGAAGCAGGATAAAGTGCTGAGACATGATAACACAGAGAAGTTGTCAATCAAAAGGACAACAACGACAGACTTTTCAATCAGGTGACATTTAAGCTGAAATTTGGAACAGTGCACATCAAACTTGGAGTGAAAGAGTGTGCTCAAAAATCTTTTCAGCACCTAGCACCCTTTGCAATGCCTACTGTCTTTTATGAGGATATCAGCCCACCCAGAGTTGCAAACTCAAAGCCAACATCCTTTACAGTTTCACAACTGACAGAAAACGTGACTTAAAAACATTAGCCACAGCGAGCTACCTCGGCCCAAGCCCCAAACAGGCAGGGGTACACTGTGTCCCGGGAAGGCCAGTGTGGCCAAAGCAGAACAGACTGGCCCAGAATGGTCTAGAAAAATCAAGGAGGTCTGCAGAGGCCCAAAAGGCCTCCAAACAGAAACAGCACCAGACTTGCAGACATCTTACAAGCTAAGCTCACTCTGGCAACCAGGTGGAGAACAGACTACAGAGGGACCAGTGGGAACAGGCAGAACAGGAAAGTGCAACACAATGAAGGATGGACACACACACACACACACACACACACACTCACTCACTCACTCCCCTGATCCCATTACTCTCCAGCTCTCCAGCTCACCTCCAAAAAGGCAAAATTCTTGTCTTGGTTAATCTGCACAGCCAAGACCGGATTGCCAGGGGCCTGGGTCAGTCCCCCCAGGCGCATCTGGGCATTGAAGAAATCCATCATGGCCTCCTGCAGAGGGAATAGGAGACAGGGGGGGCGGGGAGGGAGGTGGAGAGAGGAGGGGAAGGGTGAGAGAGGGAGACACAGAGGGGTTTGGGGGTAAGGGGTGAGGGGCGAGGGGAGGGGACAGTGGAATATGGGTCAGGGGTGTAGAGGTCAATAGTAAGAAAAGCAGAAAGAAAATCAGAAAACAAGGAAGAAGTGATAGCAAAAGACAGAATATGGGAACAAATAGGGCAGACAACACAGGTGCAAGGAGAGAGCCACAGGGGCCCCAAACAATCAGGAAAAAGGACAAACGTTATTCAACAAAAAATGGAAGAAAACAACAGGGAAAGGGAGAGATACACAATAGGGAAGGCAAGGAGATGACAAAGGAACACCCAGTGCAGACAAGAAGACAGGAAGATGGAAAAAAAGCAGCAAGCCAGAACAGAAGAGGAAAAAAAGGGACAGAAAGGGAAACCAGGACAGAGACAGAGACAGAGACAGAGATGGGAGCAAAGAGGAGGTTGAGTGCAGGGGCAAAGGGGAGGAAGGAGTGGGGGAAGAAAGGGGCAGGGTGGGAGGGGGGAGAAAAGAGTGATGTGGAGGGATCTGGCCCTGGAGTCCGGGGGCTGGTTTATCAAATGTAGCAAAGTGCAGGTTGAGAAAGTCAGAATGGACCTTACTTGCCTTCGACGATGGTAGCAAACTTTTTGTTGCTACGAGGGATCTCAGCCCCACAATATTTCACTTTAAAGAGAAATGGAAACAACTCTTTGATCTCGGGATTCTCAGGGGGTGCCACGGGAAGGGGTGGGGGGAGGGATGGGGGAGAGGAGCGGTGGGGAAGGTAGGGGGAGGTCAGGGGCGATCAAAAACAAAAGAACAGCAACCATGGGAGGGATGTGGGGAAAAGGATGGGGACAGACGGCAGAAAAGGAGAGCATGTCAGAAAAACTGCAGGGGGTGTGCGTCTGTGTGTGCGTGAGCGTGAGCGTGTGCGTGTGCGTGTGCGTGTGCGTGTCTGTGTCCGAGTCTCCCTCTCTGTCTCTCTCCAACACGTAGGTATGACATGTAGGTACGTTGTGTGTTTGATCCCTGGGTTGCTGGAGGAGGTTTGGGGAGGGGAGACGGGAAAGGGGAAGAGGAGGGAGGGAGGGGCCACCCCCAGCCCGGCCCCTGGCTGGCTCAACTCCATCGGTCCGTCTGGGAGGGGGCCGGGGGGTCTTGCAGGAGCAGAGTCTGACCCGTGCAGGTTGGGGGAAGGGAATGGAGGGGAAGGGAGGAGCAGGACAGGGGAACGGGGGAGAGGGGAGGGCAGGGGGAGGGCAGTACCTCAGTGATGCCAAAAGGGATGTTGCCCACGTAGAGGCGCCGGGCTTGTCTGGTCATCTGGCTCCCAACCACGGGCACCGGCGTTGGGGTCACAGCCAGACCATCAGGGGTCATGGTGGGGAGAAGGGCAGTAGCTGGAATCTGACCCGCAGCTTGGGGGAGGGGAGAGCCATTATTAGGTAACCCTCAAGCCAAGCTTTGGGACCACCCGGCACAGAGACTCCCAACCTCCACTGATAGATCCTCTATCAGCTCACCGACCAGCACCATGGTCTATACCCAGGAACCGCTACTCCCAAGAGGCGTTGCTTCCTAAAGGAGTGGAAGGTGGAAGCCTTACCCTCCCTCAGCTCACCTCTGCCTCCAGCAGGGCTTCAAAAGAATGAAGGCCAGACCCTTAATCTGCTTCCTCAACCCACCCAAGCACACACCAGAAAAACGGCTAACGGGGAATGTAGGGAATCGCCCCCACACCCTGCACTTTATCCTCTAGAGCAGCCAGCTGCTTGCCTACCTTGCATGGCCTTGTACTGCATTGGGGTGATGTGCTCAAAGCCGGGTGGTGGTACGTCCCAGTATTTACGAACCTTCTTCTTCTTCTCATGTCGGGGGGAACGACTGAGGGAGGGGGGAGGGGAGAGTGGGGCAGGGCAACCTCAGTCTGACCAACAGCAGGCATGTGAGTCCCCTCCCAGGAGTCCCTCCCTGGTGTGCCTCCCAGGAGTTCCTCCCACACCCCACTACATAAGCTTCACTCTCTCCAAAGGGGAGAGGATCCAGGCAAGAGCCAGGCCCAGGCCTGAAGAGGGATACTGGTTTCCAGACAGATGGACTCTTCCCCAGTGCTAGGGCAGGATGGACAAGGGCCAGGCAGGGTGCAGGAGTGGACATCGGGGCAGAAGGGGCAGGAAGAGAAGCTCACATCAATCCACCGTGCTCCTCTTTAGCGCCTCTGGTCAAAGGTTTGCTGAGGGGTGGGAGGGAAAGGTATGGGAAGGGGTGACTGGGGACCCTCATCTTCCCCACACACCACACTCCCCAGGGCACTGAACCCCAGGGCTGGGGCAGGGCCGAGGCAAACAAGCAGCAAGCAGGCACCCTCGGCCCTGCCATTTGCCCCAAACAGTCCCACCCCCAGGAAAGAGGAAGTGAAGAGAGGAAAGGAAGGGGACAGCCCACTCTACAGAGGAAAAAAAAGACACTTGACAGGTCCACATACGCTGACCTTTCTCACCTAAGAGGGGCAAAGAGAACAAGAAGGGGACCTAGGGACAGAAGAGGACTCTGAATAACAAAACTGACATCCCTGAGCTGAAAATTAAGCCCAGGCTATAGATACTTCCCCACACTAAGAACTCCTTTTTCCTGGGAGTTGGGAAGAAAGAGACTAGCCCTCTCAAACAGTGTCCCAAAGAGAACCAGAGAAAAAGTAGGGAAGAAGAGCCAGGGCCTCAGGATCAGGGACAGAGACCCCTTAGGACAACAATCAGAACTCATTCCCTACCTCTAAATAAGAGACAACTGCCCCAGCAAGACAGGCCAAGCAGCTGAGTTTTCCCTCCCATATACAAAAAAGAGGAGTCATGCAGGGTCCAGACCCTGACAAACACACCCTCAGCACAGCCCAAGCAGGCAAACAGGTCCTAACTCCCAGGCTAGCCCAGCCAGGGGCCTCTGAGCCCTGGTACCTTCGTCGCCGCCTGTCCCGGGAGGCACTGCGCTGGTCTCGGTTGCGCCGATCCCGGCTCCGACTCCGGCGTTTGCGGTCCCGGCTTCTAGAGCGGCTATGACTGCGTTTCCGGTGCCGGTTCTCCTTGTCCCGCTCTGGGCAACGGTGAAAAAATGAAAGGCAGGATGAGAGGAGGGAAGATGCAGGCCCAGCCCACCCTACGTGCTGCTGGCTATGCCCCAAGTGCCCGGGAGGCCACCCCCAAGGGAAGGGATGCAAGGAGAAAGGGAGATAACAGGCCTCCTGGGTTCACACCGGAGTCCACAAGGACTCTAAGGGAATCAAAGGGGTAGGGCCTGGCAATGCCCCAGGGGTATAAGATACCTGAGGATGCTCAAGAGGAGCTGAGGAGCCAGAGAAGACAGAGGAGGCTGGCTCCTGGTCCCCCTCGAGGGCTGAGGGGCCTGACCCCAGGGTCGTCCCTGAGAGGGGCAGAGCTAGAGGATGGGGAATCAAGAGACCCAATGATGTTTTCCAAAAGGAACTCAGTGACCCCTCAGGAAAGACTCTGCAACCAACTGGCACCCACAGCCCTTCAGGCCCAAGGTCAGATGCCAGGTAGGATCTGGTAACCCCAGGAAGCTGGGAAACTCAATTCCATCCCTTCCCAGCCCAGTGAATAATGCAGGAGCACCTCCCCAAGGGAAGGGGTGTCTTTCCGACTGTGCAGGCCTCTCTCTAGACCTGAACTCCAAACCACCAGATCCTGCCTACCTAACTTCTCATAGCCCCATGCAGGAGGAGCTGGAGCAGGAACCACATCTTCACCAGCGTCCACACTGCTCCCTCATCCTCATCTGCCTCAGAGGCAATGGCAAGGAACAGAGCACAGCTTTGCTAGCAAAACTAGAGAAACCTCCTCTCCTCTCCCTTCCATTGTATCTATTTCCTCAATTCCAGGGTGCCACTGACTTCTTAACTATCCATCAGGAACACACACACACACAAAAGATGAATATATTACCACACTCAAATAGTTTAACATGTGTCTTTTCAGGGTATGATATCTGGAGACAGTAAGATCAAAAGGCAATGAGAAGAGAGTGACAACAAAGACATTAGCCTCACAACATAACTTTCTGACACAGAAACCACAACCACTAGGAATCAGGAAAGCACCAAGAAAAACTTGGCAATAAATAAGGTGGTGCTTCCTATAACCAGAATTTACACTAGATAGTTTTACCTGCACTTAATTCTCACTAGTCCTTTGGTAAAACACTGACGAAGGCTCATGTAACAAATAAGGAAGATGAGGCACAAGGAGATCATGAGTTGTCCAGAAAATGGTGAGCCTGAACTTGAATCAGAAATGTCAGTGACTTTGGCAATCAGGTCATATTGCTGAACAAAGGTCAGGCTGTATGGCAAGAACTACTTATGACAGTAGAATAGTCTCCTTACAGATAAGGGGAAAAAAAAAAATCAAAGACTGGAATCAGGAAGGTAAAGTTGCATACAGGCAAGCAGTGTGCTTGAAGTAAGCAAATAGGCAAAGCCCAAAGCCCAGGAAGCAACTCTGGCTCCACACTTCCAACATGGGCAGGCTGTGAGTGAGTTCCAAGAGCCTTTCCTACTTCTAGGGTTCAAAAACAAACCAGCAAGCAGAGGAAACCAGAGAGGAAGCAGTGACACTGCTGGGTGCCTAGAACTCAAAGAAATTCCCTGTGGACCTACATAGCTGGAGAAGGGGCTAGAGGCGAGAGGTATGTAGGAGGCTGGCCCAAAGACAAAGGCCCACAGGCAGAGTGATAAGTGGGCAGAGCTCAACTCAAAGAAAAGGAACTTTCATTTGTTCAAAATGCAGGCTGGTGGTCACCTTGCGGAAGCAGTTCCACCAACACCATGTTCCAGGTCTCAAGCCCTGGCCTTCCAGCACCAACAGGGATACCCAGGAGAACCAAGAGCAGAGCATATTCAAGCTTCAAGGACCAGCTAAAGCAGGTCCACCTGGCAGTCCAGCATTGCTTTGCAGTCAGCCAGAGAGAGCTCTGCTTAAAACCATAAACTTAACTTTCAACATTTGGTTTTCTCTTCTTTAAATCAGGGTGTTAGGATATGGAGGAATGATGTTTGGAAACCACCTTTCTCTGCCCTTCCCCAATACTGACACCATCTCTATTAACCAAAGACCATCCTACTTCCTAAGTAGATTCCACAATAACAAATATTACTCCTTCAGTCCTTAGCAGACGCCAAGAAATATACCACACTTTACTCGTTATCATTTCATTTCAGCTCCAATCTCTGACCAGTTGAGACTTGGGAAAGTTTTTAAACTTGTTGAGCCTCACTTTTCTCCTCAGTAAAAGAGGAAATTATTTGGTCCTCAGAAGGTTGTTACAATGATTTCCTTAGCAAAAAGTCTGACAAATTGCCTGACCATCGTAAGCTCTCAAAGTTTAACTACAACTATCATTACTACCATTCTTATTAATCTTCCCAGAAACACAGTAACAAAATAGTGATGGTCAATCAGTAGATGGAAATTTTTTTAAAAGGTATTAAAGTAGCATAGCTACTAAGCAACACTGTAGGTATTTGAACCCGGGGACACTCAACTCCAAAAACCTGTGCTCTTAAGCAGTACAACACCTGAATCAGAAACAAAGATGGGCAAGCAGTGAAGTTTATTCCACAGGCACTATTTCCTAATTCAGCCACGCCCCTGTCTAGTCCACGTCCAAGGGCTTGAGTCCCTCATTCAGCCCTCCAAAACTTAAGCTAAAAACAGAGAAGGCATAAGCCCCACGTGTCAAGACTCAAGGCCCCAACCATCCTTACTCCTGAGTTTCGTCACTTTCAAATCAAGATACGTAAGAGATTTATGAATGTCTAATGACTCTGGTAGCTTTCTTGGAGTCCCTAAGCCGATCAGCTTCATGGCCCCAAGCTTCGTTCTGACCCGCCAAGATCGTGGAGCCCACCTAGAGTCGAGCCTTCCCTGCTTGCACCCTACTGGGGCCCCCTCCTTCTTCCCGCTGATCTTTACGCTGAAACTTCTGATGCCGAGTCTAGGGTCCCTGCGAAGGGAGGAGATGGGATTTGGGGCTTGTCTGTAGCTGGGGACTCTCCTGGCGATTGCCGGCCCGTCAAAAGGCCCAGTGCACTAGCGGCTAAGCGAGCGAGAGGCACAAAGAGTGCAGACCGCCCCCTTTGGCGGGGAAACAGGTGTCCCACACGTTCATCTGATGCGCCGCACCGCCGGCTCCGGGACACAGCGCCCCGGCGGGGGAAGCTCCCAAGTGATATAGGAAAAGGAATACGAAAGGGATCGGCGGCCTGCAGGAGCCGGGAGACAGACGGCTGTGCCCCGTCCACGTGAAGGAGGAAAAGAAAAACTGTACTCAACACCGCCATTTTGGAAACAAAGGGGGCGTGGAGACGAAGCCTGGCGCCCGACCGGAAGCGGAAGTGCCAAGGCAGCGGGAGAAAAAGACGGAATTACGGGACATAACTTCATCTCCTTTCCAAAGAAAAGGAAAAAGAAGAAACTTCGTGTGGAGGCCTGGCGCGCGAGGGCCGGGTCCACGGCGCCGCCTCCATCAGGACCACGTGGGCGCGGGCCCGAGCCGCGCGCATGCGCCACACACACCAGCCACCCCTTCCCTCGCCGCGCGCGGCAGAACGCGGCGATCACGTGAGCCAGGCGCGCGCCGCGAACCGGGGGAAGGTGGGACACGGCGCGGCCCTGAAGCGGGGGACGTGAGGAGAAAATGGCGGGGGAGACAGGGAGCGAAGCGAGGAGCCACCCCCGCCGCCTCCAAATGACCCCGGTGCCCTCACCTTGTTTATTCTCGTTGAGCTGCCGCTCGAACTCGTCGAAGTCCGACATGCTGAGGTGGCCGCGTAGGGCCCTGTGCAGCTCTTGCCTCGCCTTGCCGCCCGCCCGCTCCGGCCGCTTCGGCTACTTCCGCCGCTGGCTTCGGCTACTTCCGGCCGCCGCCGGAGCTCCGTCGCCTACCTAATCAAACCCACGGCGGCCCGCCCCGCCCCGGCTCCGCCCCCTCTCCCCACCCGCCCGCCCCCCGCGCAAGCTGCCCTACTCCCCCGAGCCTGGCTCCGAAGCCCGTCGGCTATTCCCGGATGGTAGACCTAGTCGGCAGGCGGATGGTAGTGGGCAGGCGGAAGCTGCCTCCGGAAATACCCGAAGCAGGGGTTTCGCCGGTTTCCCAAGTTTCGGTAACTTTTCAGAGATTAGCGCCTTAACGTTCGGAGATTTCCGTGGGTCCTCGCGTTCCTCTGCGCCCAGCCCCCTGTAAGGGTTCGGCTTCTTCCGATAATTCAAACCGTCCCAGTCTTTGACTTAGAGATCCGCCTCTCTCCTCGCCGGCCTTGTTCAAGCAGTCGGCCAGTTCCGACAACCCTAACCGTCCCAGCCTTCGGCCCTTTCCGAAGGTTTCCAGCGCTTGCCCTCCAGCCCCTCCAGATTAAGCTCTATTCCAAGCTTCGGCTCTTTACGGAGATTCCACTCGCTCACTCCTCCCCTTCCGGACAACTTCGGCTCCTTCCGCCACGGCTTCGGGAAAGCCTCGCACTGCACAACTTCGGTTTTTTCCGTCGCAGCTTCGGCTCCTTCCGGCTTCGAGAACCGAAAGGGAGGGAGGACACAGGCGAAGTGGGTTAGGGGAAGAGATACCGGAAGGGGGGCGGGGTCCCGGCTCTCGACACCTGGCTCTATCGATGCTGAGAGCGGAAGAGAAGAGCCGACCTCGCGGAGGGCCTGAAAAGGTGCGCGGGGAAAAAAAGCAGCCAGACGAGTGTAGGGTGCTCGCGGCCACTGCGGAGGTTGCCAGCGCGGCTTTGTGCGCTTGCGTCCGATGGTAAAGGAGGGGGCGAGATGGGTTTCTGCGCCTGCGTAGAGGTTAGTCTAAGGCGAAGTTTCTCATAGCTCGAAGGGGGGGGGAGAAAGAACGGGTTCCAGGGCCTACAGTACGCATGCGCGAGATTTCCCCTGTCCCAGAGTTGAGGGGTGGGGGTACTGAATTTCCGACAGTTAAGCAAGCTTTCCCTCTCCTGGTGGCCTTGGCAACCGCGTATATGCTCTGGTAACCTCCTTCTGCGTAATCGCAGGCCGAAGCACTTCCGGGAGGAGAGTCACGTTACCGCCCCCTGGAGGGCCGGCGAAAGCGTGCAAAACACACACAGCACACACACACACACACACGCACGCACGCACGCACGCACCGTGCTCCCCCCAGGAGGCCTCGTCCGCTAGAGGTCATTGAGTCTTGCCTCCTGTCCAGATATTCGGGCCGGGTAGTGCCCACGCCTTATTTCTGCAGATCCTCCCCCACCTCTGTCCGGAACAGTGTTGCTCCTCCTCCCACCTCTGCTTCCCGGGGCTAATTACACCCTGTAGTCCTCAGCCTCGCTGCTCCCGCCTGACTGTCCCCATCCCGGACTCCGTGATGACGGCTGCCTCCTCAAGGCGTGTCCCGCTTCAGGAAGAGCTGAGACCCAGTTTATTCCAAATTTTCACGTCTCTTTAATTTAAATTCTCTGAATAATTCTATGTGTCACGTGGAATACGGGGGTGAAGACGGCGGGCACCGGACGGTCAGGGGCAGAGCCCGGGACTCGGAAAGGGCAGCGTCCGGCCCCGGCCGAGCCCCTGGAGCCCAGCCCCGGCGGCTAGCGGTCTGCGGGGGAGGGGCGGCAACATCACCGCTTGAAGCGGTAGGTGATGGGCAGCAGCAGCTTGCTCTTCTTGAGGGCCTGCACCTTCTTGAGCGTCTCGTCGTCCAGCGCCAGGAAGCAGCGGCGCGAGTACTCGAGCAGGCGCTCCTTGGACGGGTCGAACTCTCCCACCTCGGCCAGCTTCTCCGGGGCCACGATGAGCAGCTCCGCGATGGGCGTGGTCAGCGCCACCGTGTTGCGGTCCACACGGTGGTGCTCGAAGGCCCGCGACATGCTCTTCAGCTTCTGAAAGGTGCCCAGGATCTTCTTGTAGCGGCAGAGGACCCCATCGGCGTCCTTCACTGCAGGCCCAAGGCGGCAGGGAGATGGGGAGGGGAGAGAAGTGGGGTGAGGAACACCAGCAAAAGAAGACGAGGCAGAGACAGGTGAGGAGAGAATAAGACAAAAAAACAGGAGGAAAAGGTGGTGAAAGAGCAGAGGGAGAAATGGAGACCTAAGCTGGACCAGTGGTAAATTGAAAAAACCGCTCCCCGGTGCCAGAGAAAATGAAAGGCTTGGTTAAGCCAGCAAGTCCCCTGAGCAATACCCTACACCTCCCGCTCTATGTGAAGCCACTTGTGTAGGCTGCACCCACCCTACGAGGTGGGCCCTAGATCCGGGAAGTAAGGAGGTGCCTAAGATGAGCCTCCTGCTGAAGGTGGATCAAAATTTAAAGTAAACTCAGGACCAACCATCAGGGTTTGGAGATGGAGGCAGGTCTGGTCTTCTTACAGACAGGGAAGCAGAGGCAAAGGAGCCTCTGTACAAGTCACACCATAAGTCCTGGACCCAGAACCCTCAACTCCAAACATATGCACCCACTCACCCCGCTGCCTCTCCCGGGCCTTGGGCTTCCCAAAGCGCCTCCGACCAGCACTTCCCTTCTGCTTCTGCCTCTTCCTCTCATTGGCGCTGCCTTCTTCGGATATCCCGCTGAGCGAGGAGGCTGGTGATTCAGGGTCTGAGGCCTCTCCCCCATCCCCAGCGCGGCTGTCCCCGTCAACCCGCCGGGTCCCAGGTTTCACACGGCAGTGGTCCTCTGAGGAGAGACACATATGAACTGTGGCGCATATCACTGTCCCTAGAGAAGAGTGGGCCTGGGTACCTGAAGGCCTTATCCCTAGGAAGAGGACAAACTGGGTCTTGAAGAGACAGATGGAGGGAGTGCAGTACAGATGCTGGCCACCTTGAGTGGAAATTAGAGGGAGGTGGGCATGGGTGGAAGCATTTTCCCAGGCTCTTAAACTTGACTTGGACAAGACCAGGGACCCCTGTAGGGTTCCAGCGGGGAGGAGAGGTTTTTGGGGCCTCCAGAGAGTGGACTTGAAACTTAAGAATCAGACAGGCCTTAGCTAGGATCGATAGGAGGGTGAGTTATCAGGCCCTTAGAATCCTAACCACCTTTACCTAGACAGGTAGCCTCCTGAGGCCCAGATACTGCATCCTTCAAAGGGTAGAAGGAGAGGTGGGGTCTCCACTCAGACAGTGCAAAATCTCTTGGGCCCAGCCTCCCAGGGGAAAGAGTGGAGTCACCTAGGATGGAACCCTCTACATGGGGAGAAGGGACAAGGTTCAGATCCTCAACTGCAGGGGTCCCCAGTAATGTAGGCCCCAAAGCACCACAGGCCTTTTGAGGGGGTGACAAGCCAGAGGGCTTGTGAGGGGCCCAGCTGCACATGGGGTGGGTTAGGCGTTGGGTTCTCGAAGACATGAGCTAAAGATCTAGGAAAGAGAAACCCTGTGGGATGGGGAGGGGGAGGCAAGAGTAGCTTCAAAACAGATTAACACGCAGAGCACTAGGTCCTGCCCCCTGCCCATCAGAAGTGGCCTTGGGGCAGGGTCTCAGCCTGGATGGGCTGCTCCTAGTCATGAATTAAGCAAGAGTGTGAAGGAGCTGCCTGGAACCCTGAGGTGAGATTTAGGGAACAATGATGTTCAGATCCTCATCCAAGGAGGCCTCCCAGAGAAGGCATAAGGGTTTAATGTCTTTCAAGAATAAGGTGCCACTAATTAGCCAATGTATGGGAAGGAGTCAATGGGAAGACAGGTGCTTGGCCAGTCAGTCTGCATCCTTGAAAAGGCAAAACAGTGCAGAAGCAGGGGCCTCTTGAACTCAAAGGAGCACAGTGAGCCTTCCTGGCAAAATGAATAGAGGTTCCAACTAGGAATGGGAACAAGGAGCCCACACTAGGGTTCCAGGCAACCTGGGACAGGAGGTTGTTGAGACAGAAGGCCTGGGAATCAAGGCTAATCGAATTGAGGCAGCCCACTAGAAGGAAGGAGTCCCAGAAGATTTGTAGGAGGGGATGAGAGGTCTTAGACATTAAGCAGGAAAGAAACTGGGCTTGAAGTCCTCAAAACAGAAGGGGATGGGTAGTGGAGAGGGTCAAGCTGCCAAGTCTCCACCAAGGTTACCCAACACCAGGACTTGGAATCTGCAGGGGCTAGAGGCACTATCAGCGCCCCCCACCTGCATCCAGCCGGGCAGAGGAAATGAATTTGTCCAGCTGACACCGCAGGAAGTCCCTCTCCTCCTCCAGGTCCTCAATCCGCTTCTGTAACCAGGAATTCCTCTCTAGGGCCATGTGCAGCTGGGCTTTCACACCGTTCATCAGGGCCAAGGTGGGGGATGCGGCCTCTGGAGGCTCTAAGGACAGCAAGAAAGGGTGGGAGTTCCGGTTACACCCCAGGATAGGTCTGCACCCGGTGGATACCAGTCCCTACACACTCCCCTCAGCTCACCCTCGAAGTTCCCCTGAGAGGGGCTCAGACTGTAAAAGATCTGTGAGTCTAGGTGGGGCGCCTCGTCGAAGGGGAAGATCTCGAAGGCCTCATCGTCCTTCTTCACTGGAGAGGAGAGGCCGGCGCGGGTCACCCCAGAGGCAGCCCTGGACACAAGCCCCCGTCCCTCTCCTCCCCGCCCCACGGCAGGCCACCCCTACCCACAACTACCCAGGAGAGGAAGGGGCAGGGATGGTGGGTCAAAGAGTGGGGAAGGGAACCCAGCTCCTCACTTGTCCGCCTACGGCTGCTTCGGTCATTCATAACGAGGCTTCCTCCAGGCCCAGCAGGTGAGCGCCTCAGAGGCACTGGACAGAAACAGGGGCCACAAATGGGGTCAATTCCATGGGCGGTGACCCCCCACACACAACTCTTCTTCGGGAGTAAGAGGAGGGAACTCAGTACTGGACTCCAGGATCTGAGGAAGGACAGGGCGCATACTCCCAAGACAGAAGGGAGACACACTGAGGTTACACATTTCTGGACTCCTTACGGGGCAGGGGGCAGACACAAGATCTGGGGAGAAGTTGGCTGGGGCCCTAATTTAATTAGTTTCTCATGGGGTTGACCCAGCAGGGACACTCTGGCCTGAATGGGGAGGGCCCTTATCAGGGCCATTTCCAGGCCAAAAAAGCTGTAGACGCAGAGGGGAAACAGCCCCAATTTCCAAGCATAGAGTGAGGGTCCAGTGCGCGCGTGCAGCCTCCCCCACCCTGGACGTCCCACTACCCTCTCCCGTACTCGCGTGGGCGAGCAGGGCCACCTCCCCCATGGTGGGGGCTGGGCGCGTGCGCAGTGCGGGAAGGTCACGAATGGGGATGCGCCCGCCCCCGCCCTTTGTCCCGCGAGTGGGAGGGGGCGGTCATGGAAAAGGATCCCAGCGGGGGCATTCACCAGGCCAGGGATGCGAACGTGGCGACCATCCCCCGCCCGTGGGTGCCCAGGGTCCGAGGGGCTGGGGGCTCCCCGCGCTCACCCACCCGCGCGCGGAATCCAGCCCAGGGACCGACGGCGGCGGCGGCGCCCATGCCCGGCGCCGGGGAGCGTCTGCAAAGTGTCAAAGTGGAGTGAAGAAAAGTGCCCACCCACCCCCAAGTGGGCGGGGCGGCAGGGGGCACAAGTCTCGGAATTGGGTAGAGAAGCTGGCTGGAACACATGGATTTGCTTCGTCCAGCCTGCCCGGTGCACCTCCTCCTGAAGTCCCCGCGTCCAGGTGAGGCCAGTCGTTTCCGCTGAGGCCAAGGCCGCATTTGCGCGATGGCCCCTTGCAGTACTCCCCCCTCCCTCCCCGAAGCCTAGGCAGGGAACGTCACGAAATTCCCATACTGTAGAAGCTTTCGCCGCTCTTGGGGTTCCCCAGGTGGGTTGCGATGGGCCTAGTGGACCGGGAGAAGTTCAGGAATGTGTGAGACAGTCAAGAAAGTTGTATCCCGTTTTAATGATCCCTCAGGAACTGAGGGACCACTGTACCCACCTCCCTAAGCCAGGTCCCAAGGTTTCCAGAGATGGGGAGTGAGGGCCATGGGGAACGATAATTACTCCTACCCAAAATGTGGGCCAGGAACAGTCGCCACCACTCCCATATTGACTCATGGGAACACAGCTAAACTCCAGTCCCCTGCCTCAGTTTACTCACCCGTTAAGTGGGGAAAATTCCTTGAACACAGTCGAGTGCCTGGCCACACTCAAAGCTCAAGATACAAGTGCTGCGGGTGTTAACTGAGGGCAGGCCATGGGGTTTGGACACATCGTCTAGGACACTTTCCTACTATGGGGAGGAAGAGACATTCTTTCTTCCAAAAAACGAGGTAGAAGTAGGACAGAAGCCCAGCACAGTGCCTGGTGCAAAACAGGCAATGAAAATGACTGAGAAAGCAGGTGTTTATTAGGCTCCTCTCCACCTGCCCCTCCTGGCTCACCAGCAGGACCCACACCCTGGGATCCTGGTGCTCTGGGAGGGAAAGTGTGAGTGTGTAAACCAGCTCTCCCTCCCTCTTCACTTTTACAAATAAAATGCAGCTTGGATCAGACGGCCCAGGGGAACCACATGCCCTAGATCAGTGTTTTTAAAACCACTCTGCTCATGGGCAGAGAATTTAATATAGTAGGATGGGCTCTATATTAAAAAAAAATAGTGGGAAAAATGTCAGGGTCCCTTACGTGCACTAAAGGTAACTTGTTAAAGAAACTTTCACATACATTTGGTATCATTGAATACTGGATTGTCATATAAAAATGTTACAGTGGATTGTGGTTTAAAAAACAAAAAAAGTCCCAAAACACTCTTAGTGGATGACAGGTCTTCAGGAGCTTAGGTAGGCCTAATCTCATAGCAGGCCAGCCTTCTGTTCTCCAGCCAGGCCAGTCAAGGCCCAAAGTGGGCCAGACCGCCCAAGATCCGGTCCCCAAAAATGAAGGTGCAGAGAATGGGGTATCCACTCTCGGGCCCAGATTGGGAGACAGCCCCATGCAGATCTGGGCCCTGCCCTCAATGTCAACATGGAGGGGGACTCCCGATGACCCCCTCAGCCACTTTTCTGAGGCAGGAGAGTTTTCTGCACAGCACCCCCACTTCCACCCCTCAAGGCCTGGTTCCACCGTGCAATACTAGCTCATTGCCATCATGGACAAAGGACTCCTCCAGGCAGGGCTCACCCAAAGAGACCAGTGTGTGTTTGTGTCCAGGGCCCTGAAAGCCTGTAGCTCATGTGGGTGTGTGAGGGCTTCAGGAGTCCCAAGTCCCATGGTTCCTGTGGTGCCGGTCGCAGCTCATGGATGCTTCCACCGGGTGTGCTTCTGCAGCGTGCTCTGATCCATAAAGCGGCGTGGGCAATGTGGGCACTGGAACGGGCGTTCCCCTGAGTGCACCCGGCTGTGCTGGGCCAGCTCCCCAGCATCCCGGAAGCGGCGTGGACAGAGCGGGCAGCCGTGGGGCCGCCCACCACCGGCCCGGTGAATGGAATGGTGCCGCGCCAGGTGGCTGGCCCGCTTGAATGCCTTCCCGCAGGTGTCGCACTCAAAGGGCTTCACCTCCGAGTGGGTGATGCTGTGTCGCTGAAGGTAGGACATGTACTCGAAGACCCTCGAGCACACCGGGCAGCTATAGCACTTTTTCTGGGCTGAAACACCACCATCCCCGGGCTCCCTCTGCGACTCCTCGTCCACCAGCACTGTGTAGGGAACACCCTGGGTGTCAATGAGAAGGTAGTGGTTGGGCCTCGGAAGGGACGAAGTCTGGGGAGATCCGGTGGAGGAAGGTCCAGGTTCTGGGGACCCACCTGTCTGGGGAAGAGGGGCCTCCATGGCCTCAATAGGGGGAGGCGCCAGGGGCTGGGGCAGGGAGACGGCAGCACCAGCATCCGTAGAAGTGGCTGAGGCCTGATGGATGGGAGAGAGGATGAGAAGACTGCGCTGAAGAGGGAGGCACGGAACCAGGGCATCCCCCAGCTTTTGTGTCTTCTCCAGTCCTCTACCCGCTTCAGGACCCTGTGACCCTCTGTAATGTCCCCAGGTTCTCTCTCCTGTCCCCGAGGCTCCACCATCCCCTGTACTCGCAGTATCTCTTTCCACTGTGTGCCCGGAGCTCACTGCGCCCATCTACTCCCCACACTCCACGGGTTTCCAGGTCTGTCCACCGCGCTGCGGCCCCGACCGGGTTTAGGTGCAGGTCCACCCTCTAACTCCAGGCTCGCCCCTAGTCCACGCCCGACCCCCCTGTTCTTTCTAGGTCCTCTCCCCGGCCTCGGGGCCTTGCGGGGCAAGTTCTCGCAAGCGCCCCCTCTTGACGCCGCCCGCGCAGGTGCCCCGACCCCGCCCCCTCAGCGGCCAGCACCGCTAAGCACCCCCTCCCCGTACCCGGTGCAGCAGTCTCTTCGGTCCGTGCCACTCCGGACGCCCACGGGCTACCGTCGCAGCTGCAGACGGCAACTAAGCGGGGACCCCCAGGTGTCCCCAGGAGCTGGCGGCGCCTGAGAAGGGGAGCAACGTCCCAGGGAAACAGAAGAGGGTCCAAGAGAGGACAGTGGGGGCGGGGCGCCTGAGGCTTTGGGAAAAATTGCTCCGGCCGGAAACACTCTCCGAGAGAAAGGTTCCCAGGTATTCCCGGTCCGGTTTCGGCCTCCCTCTTTCCCCAACACCCAACATAAACGCAAGTAGAAGCCTGAAAGTGGAGTGCGGAATGTTTATTGAGCAACAAATCGGGAGAGGGTTGTAGGCAGAAGAGGAAAGTACAGAAATGAACCAGATCGTGCCGGTGCTCTTTTGCCATGCCTTCCACGCGAACAGCCGTTCACCGCTTCAGAAAACCAAGGCTCAGAGAAGTCGCGTCACTCGCAAAGGCTCACGTAGCACAGCTGGACCACAGCCCAGTTCCAACTGGCTTCCAGGCCCAGGGAGGGGCAACAACTTTGGTCTACATCACACAGCTAGACAGGAGGGGAAGGAAGGAATGATGTTTCTCCCGTTGGGTAGATGGGGAAACCGAGGCCCGAGGTAAGGCAGTAACCTCGGCAGAACCGGGGAATGTGTGGGAGTGACGCTGTGTGGGTCAGACGTGGTGGCCCAGAGAGGGCAGGGCAGCGCCAGCCCAGCTAGTGCAGGCGCACGTGCTGCGCCAGCTCCGCGGCGTCCTGGAAGCGGCGCGGGCACAGCGGGCAGGTGTGCGGCGGGCCGGCGCGGGCACGGTGCGTGGCGCGGTGCCGCGACAGGTGGCTGGAGCGCTTGAAAGCCTTGCCGCAGGCGCCGCACGTAAAGGGCTTGAGGTCCGAGTGCGACACACGGTGGCTCTGCAGCCGCAGAGGGCTGGCAAAGACACGGGCGCACTCCGGGCAGCTGTAGCCCTTGCGAGGGCCGGGCTCTCCCGGGGGCGCCTCACGCTGCGGCGGGCCCCGGGGCTCCTCCTCCAGCTGCACCGTGTACGTGTAGGGGACCCCGTTGGCGTCGATGAGCAGGTGGCGCCCCAGCCGCGGGGGCCGGGGCCCCGCCGCCGAGGAAGGAGTGGAAGAAGGACCTTCCGCCTTAGGGAAAGGGGGAGTCTTGGGGGGCGGTGGGTCCATGACCTCCGGAGAGGAGGACCGAGGGTGGGGTGGCCGTGGCGGCAGAAGCAGCATCTGGAGCAGCAGCTGGGGGCGGCGGAGGGGAGAGAAGTTAAGAACGCCCCTTCCTTTCAGGAAAAGCTTCCTAAACGGGAAAGTGTCCCAGTTCTCACTGCCTGTCACCCTCTCCTGCGCCACTGACCCACCTATCTCCAGCCCCCACCCCACCACGTTCCCTTCCCTCGTCCGTCCCCCCCCCCCGTACCAGCTACTGCTCTGAGAGCTCACTCCTGCCCTTCCTCCTGGGTTTCCCGCTTAGTGCTCAGGCCAGATCTGCGGACAACTTGTCACGCTTTCCTCCGCCCACTGCCCACCCGGCAATCAATCTCCAAATCCGTTTCCCTCTTTACACCCGGGCCCTAATGGCCTCTGGGATTTCTCCCATTTGTCCAGGTGTGACTGCACCCGCTCCACCAGGTCCTGCAACAGCCCCAGGCGCCCTAGGTCTCCATCCCAACAGATGTCCCCAGGGCCTCTCGTTTCCTCCCTAGATACTTCCCCAGAGTCCCACTAACCCGATTCCCCACTTTTCACTCAGGGCTCCTCCGGGCTGTTCCCACGCTTCACACTTCCAAGGTCTTGCCATCCTCTCTCTTCCAGGGACCCCATCGTCTCTACTCAATCATTCCTAGGATGCCTCAACTGTCCTCCCCTATCTCCCCTGACTCCTCCCATCTTGCTACCCGCTTCATTGCCCCAGGATCCCGTCCACACCCTCCCCCCGCCCCAGCCCTACAAATGATACTGACATCTTTGTTTCGCCATCCTCGGAGCCTCCTCCCGCTCCCCAGCATGCTCGCGGGACCTCGGGCTTCCCATTCCCAGTTCCCAGCGCCCTCCGCCCCATCTCCCGCTACAGCCTCCAGGGCCTTCCTGCTCCCCTGGCTTCCATAAGAAGCCCTGGTATCCCTGCCCCTCCACTCCTCCCGCCACTCCACCAGCTCTCAGTATCGCCTTTGCAGCAACACCGCCCCATCCCATGGCCCCAGCCCACACCCCAGCTCTGCCGGCCTCGCACCGTCCCGGAGCAAGGCTCCTCCCTCCATCCCGGCCCCCGTACCCGGTGCAGCAGCCTCTCGGGTCCGGGGGAACGGACAGAGGTCCCGGGCGGCCCCGGGCTTGCCCTGGCGAGCGCCGCGGCGGGACCAAGCTTCCGGGCAGCTCCGGGCCGGCGGCGCCGGGGACGCGGGACCGGGGACGCGAGAGGCGGCGGCGTCCCTGGGAAAGGACGCCGGCCGGAAACGCACGCGCCCGGTACGAAGGTTCCGCCACCGGAGCCTGCCTCTCCCGCGGGAGCGCGCCAAAGGGAGGGGTGGGTGACTAGGGCGCGAGACCTGCAAAAGAACGGGTCCCTGAATTCGGTCCCACCTCCTCAAAAGGAGCAGTTCCGTCGCGTTGACCGACACCGGGCCAACGAACTGAGGCTAGGCGAGGTGAAGTCTCACGATGTCCCGTGAGGAATTGGGGTATCCAGTTTGTCCTCTTTCCATCGAACCATCCCCATCTGTTCTGGCAAAGACATTCAACAAGCCAGAGGGCAAGACAAGGGAGCCTTCTGTTGGTTGAGCAAATGGGGAGGCCGAGGTTCGGAGCCAGCCATTTGCTCTGATGTCCCAAAGCCATGAGTCTTTCGTCCTGCAAATGGGGAAATCGAATCCCCCCTCTCCCAAAAATGCCAGTTATAGAGGTGAGGAAGGTGTGTGCTTCCCACTGAACATATGGGGAAACCGAGGCCCGAGAAGACAAGGCGTTGCCAAAAATACAGGTGGGATGATGTAATAATTATAGTGGCCACACGGGGAAACTGAGGCCTAGAGTTTGCTAGACATAGAAGTGGGGAACGTGACACTTGCCAGTGGTCACAGTAGGGAAACTAAAGCCCAGAGGAGGCCGGTCATTGCCAGATCTGCAAGTGAAGAAAGGCAGCCTTCCCCATCAGGAAGGTGGGGTAAGTTGATGTCCCTGATGCCTGGCAAGGAGCCCAGTGCCAGAAGTGCACCTGCTGCCAGCTCCGCGGCTGCTGGACGGGAGCGAGCTGAGCGCTCGGGCGGCAGGAGCGGCGCGGGGTCGCTGGGGCGCGGGAAAGCTGAGGCGCTGGATCGAGTGCGCGCGCTGTGCGTGCCCGCGGCGCCCCAGGCAGTCGTCCACGTGGCCGCGCTCGCCACAGGTGCAGCTCTGGCCCGCGCGCCTGGGCGCGGGTGAGCCAGAGGAGCTGCGCTTCCACCACCTCGCGGGAGGGCGGGAGGAGGAGGTGACAGAAGCGGCAGATGAGGGAGAGAAGGGGGGTTATTGTTGTACCCAGCCTCAAGAAGGATACGGACCCCGGAGTGGGGTGGGAGGGGTAGCCAAGCCCCTTCTAGAGAGCAGTGTTCCGTGACAACGTTCTATAATCTCCGCGCGGCCCAGTAGGGTAGCCACCAGCTAAATGGGGCCGTTGCGCACTCGAAGGGAGGACCTGAAGGGTTGTATTTTGTTTTGCGGTGCTAAGATTGAACTCAGGCCCTGGCGGTTGCTAGGCAAGTGCTCTACCACTTGATCCACGCCTTTCCCCCACCACCACCACCCCGACCCTTTTGCTTTTTCAGTAGTTTTTCAGATAACTTTGCCCTGGTGGCCTGGAACTGCAGTCCTCCTGAATTGATGGGATTACAGGCATTCAGCACCATCAAGTATCTATTTTATTTGACTTCCGTTAATTTAAATCTACATAGCCACAGTGGCTAATTGGCTACCAACCCTATGGGACAGTTGGATACACCATCCTCAACCAGTTGCAAACTGGAGGTCTGCAGGTGAAAAACTGCAGCTATTTATTGGGGTGGGCCACAAAGTATTTTTTCTAACGTTTCACTAGGCAATACTTTCAGGGTTTGTTGTTGTTGGGCTTTTTTTTTTTTTTTCTATTTGGGAAATACTTTCAAAGCCTGAAAATTCAAATTCCTAGATACTTGTGGGAATGTACCTTAGAATGTACCTGCCTTCTCCAGAAAACCCACAAATGAGCCAACAATTGTGACAGCAGGCTAAAACTAAGACTCCCCTAAAGGTGTGCTGTCTATGTAGCCATTGGCCCCCTGTGGGCACTCAACACTTGATATGCCTCGTCTGCATTGAAATGTGCTGTAGTGCAAAATTCCCAACAAATTTCCAAGATTTAGTAGGAGGAAAAAAGCAAATGTAAACTATCTTAAGGATAATGTTTATATTGAATGACATTTTGAAACACATACTGTGTCAAATTTAACTTTTAAGCATGACTACTAGAAATTTTCAATTGGTGGGAAGGGAGATTTTTAAAAACTGTAATAGAGAGGGTGATCAGGGTATCTTATATGCGTATATGAACTGTCACAGTGAAAACACTGTGCAATTAACATATACTAATAAACCAATAAATCGTATACATGGCTCACATTCTATTTCTCCTGGACAACACCACCCTAGACCTCTTCTTTAGCAATTTTATGGTGGGGGGAGCAGTGGGGACCCTGGGGACTGGTAAACTGCAGGCATGCCCGGTCTAAAGGGTCTGACCGTGCTCTGGTCACCTGACCCACTTCACTCACCTGGTCATGTGTTTAAGGCATTTGAGTTTGTCTTTCTTCCCACTCCCCTGGCCACCATTCTCATATACTTTCTACTATATCCTCTGTCTACACCAGGGCTTCTTAACTGTTGCACTACTAGCATTTGGGGCTGGATCGTTCATTGTGGGCCTATCCCGTGCACTGCAGGATGCCAAGCAGCATCCCTGGGCTCATCTCAACAGATTCTTTTTTTTTTTTTTTTGGTCTTTTTTTGGTGCTGGGATCGAACCCAGGGTCTCAAGCATGCTAAGGCAAGCGCTGTACCACCGAGCTACATCCCAGCCCATCTCAACAGATTCTTGAACCTCAGGAGTACCAACACTGCTCCTTGTTGGCCTACAGGGACAACTACCCATTCTGAGTCTCCCACCTACATCCTTCTCTTCTGTTTCAGGCCCATGGACCTAGTTGTACCCATGAAAACAACACTGGCCCCAGAAATACTGTCAATGGCCAACATTTTTGGAGCTCTCATCCAATGACAACAATTGTTAAATGTACTCAGTCTTCCAGCAGACCTACAAGGCCAGTGCTGTGAAGATCCCTACATCACAGAAAAGATTGGCCCAAGGTCATACATCTGCAAGTGAGAGAGTCAAGATACCACCTGCTTCTGCCTGACCCCTGATCACTACATGTGACCCTGTAGGCAGGCACCTCTTGATCTTCTCCAGCCCTACCACCCCTGTTTGCCCTGATCTTATAGCAACAGCCTCTCCATCCTCCATCCACCATCCTTCCTCCAGTCTCTTCTCTCTATGGCAATATCCAGGTGATAATTTTTTTTTTCAGTATTGGGGTTTGAACTCAGGGCCTACACCTGAGTTCACCAGCTCATTTTTAGTGATGGGTTATTATTCCAAGATAGGGTCTCACAATCTATTTGCCTGGGCTGGCTTCAAACTAAGATCCCCTGATCTCTGCCTCCTCAGTAGCTATGATTACAGGCGTGAGCCACCAGCACCTAGCCAGGTGACAATTTTTAAGCTCATGAAATCATGTAATTCCCTGACTTAAATCCTCTTTGCAACTGGGTGCTGGGGGCCCATACTTGTAATACTAGCTACTTGAGAGGCTTACATCAGGTGAATCACAGTTTGAGGCCAGTCTGACAAATAGTTCTTGAGACCCCCATCTCCAAAATAACCCAAGCAAAATAGACGGAGATGTAGCTCAAGCAGCAGAGTGCCTTCTTGGCAAGTATGAACCCCTGAGTTCAAACCCCAGTCCCACCCCCCCAACTCAAAAAAAAAACCTCCTGGCTAATAAATAAACTTTTTTAAAGGAGCTGCATATGGTGGTTCATCCCTATAATCCCAAAACTCTGGAGGCTGATATAGGAGGATCTCGAGATCTTGAGACCCCGTCTCCCGCTCCAAGATAGCATTGTCAGGACATAAGAGAGAGAACTAGATGGAGGTAGTCCCTGCCCTCTTCCTTTCAGAGCCATTTTCACAGGCTCATCTTTATTGGGTACCTGAAGTGACAAGGAATTCTCCTTGCACAAAGACCAAAATACCAAAATGTTTCCTCCATCTTACAGATCAGGAGAGTCAAATCCAGAGACCTCAGCATCACTAAGGAGCCTTCCTTATATAAGCTGAAACTAGGATTTCAGGGGAGAAGTCACTTCATTTCTCAAATTCACTGTCAGCATTTCACAGATGAGAAACTGAAGCCAGAGAGGTCTTCACACATTCTCATCCCTGTATCCCCATCTCAGGTGCCCTGAGCGCACACAGGATGATGTTGTGAGGAGAGTTTAGGCTGGGAATGAGGATCCCCTTCAGGATGTGGTCAACCTCCCAGCCCTCAAGGGGATGGGCCTTTTGTTTCTTTTGCTTTTGCACCACTTGCGCCAAGGCCCCAGCAAGGGGGTAGTTGAGGCTGGTGAACCACATGCTAGGTGCAGGCCTTGGCAAGGAAAGGAAGGGAGAAAGTGGAAGGTGGGATCGTTGATATCCTGCTCACACAGAGCCCTGTAAACTCATGATTAGACTACCTTTTGTGGGTTTTTTGGTGAAACTTGAATTTGAACTCAAGGCTTTCACGATTGCAAAGCAGGTGCTCTACTGCTTGAGCCACACTCCCAGCCCATTTGGTTCTAGTTATTTTGGAGATGGAGGTCTCAGGAACTATTTGCCCAGCTGGCCTCAAACCAGGATCCTACCAAGTAGCTAGGCTTGAATGTGTGGGTCACTGATGCCCTGCTGGAGGCTGCCTTTTTTTTTTTTTTTTTTTTTTTGCCATAGGGCTTGAACTTAGGGTCTTCGCTTTGAATCACTCCACTAGCCCTTTTTGTGATGGGTATTTTCAAGATATGGTCCCAAGAACTATTTGCATGGGCTGGCTTCGAACCACAATCCTCCTGATCTCTGCCTCCTGAGTAGCTAGGATTATAGGTGTGAACCACTGGCACCTGGCTAGAGACGGCCTTCTTGCCACTCATACACATATAACTACTTGATCTGACTGGGGCTGTCTTGAGTGACAACTGCCAGGAGTGCCTCAGAGTAATCCTAGTAGTTATTTCCTGCATACTTTCCCTGCATGCCGTAGACAAAACCGTCATGGCGATATGTGGAGCTTTTGCACCCAGATTCTGATACAGGATTGTGCCTGCCTCTTTGATTCTAGCTGAAGCTAAAGCAGATTCCAGCCTAGATGAACTCGAAGTTGTCCCAACCAATACATGCACCTCCTTGCTGACATAAATTTTGTGATCCACTTGATCATACTGCCACACTTCTGTAAGTCTCCCAATAAACTGTACTTGTGCAATCCTGGATCTGTCTGCCTGCCTCTTGTGGTACCTTAGGACTAGTTTTCACACACTGGGACTGTTTTGTTTTTGTTACACTAAGTCTTGGTGAGTAGTTTTACACTTATGGCCCATCTCACCTTGGCCAAATTCTGTTGCAAGTGTCCAAAAGCCACATGTGGCCAGTCCCTACCATATTAGACAGACAAGTCTATAGTAGGAGAACGGTAAACAAGCAGGCAACCATAGTGTAGGGTCCTAACTTCAAGAGGCCAGAGGAATGTGACCCAACTTGGGGTGAGGGTATAGAAATTAAAAGGTTTTCTGGAGCTGATAGTAAAGTAAATCTTGGAGTGCTCAGCTCGTCATGGTGATACACACCTGTAATCCCAGAACTTGGGAGGCTGGGGCAGGAGGATCATAAATTGGAAGCCAATCTGGATGTGCTACATAGTGAGTTCTAGGCCAGCCCCTCCCCCCAAAAAAAAAGTCTTGGAGGACCCAAGAGAGTTCACTGATTAGAGAACAATGGGTGTAAAAGCCAGTACTGAAACAGAACAGAGAACTGTTCATCTTTCAGAGCAACTGGGTGTAATGTGCCCAACAAGGGACAATGTTAGCTGGGAATCCACAGGCACCAGGCTGAGGAACTTAGACTTTGTGCTACTGGTACTATCTCATCATAGGGAAGAGCCTGCATGAAGATGCAGTTACTCCATGGCAGTAGACTCCTCTGGAACCAGTGGCCAAAAGGCAGTACAGGAAAGAAGCTAAGCTTGGGGACTGGAGTCAGGCAGGAGTCAAAAGTGGCTTTGTGTAGGAAATGAGTTGGGAGATGAGATGGACAGATCACACAGGGAAGGCTACTCCAAGCAGCAAAAACAGCCCAAAACTTAACACCTGCAGGTGTGAAAGTGTGAGGATGTTCAGGGAAGTGTGACATGCTACATTTGGCCAGAGCACAAAGTGAGAGGTGAGGCTGGAGGGCTTGGCTGGCACTGCCTCACAAACAGCCTCAAGCTCCAGGCTGAGAGGGGGCTGGAGATGTGCTCATTGCCTAAAATGCCTGACAAAGAGTTGATTCCCAGCACCACAAAAAAGAAAAAAAAAAAACAGGCTGGGGAGTTGAATCTTTCCTCTACTCAGGAGGGAGCTTTCAGAAGAGTTTTAGCTGGGAAGGAACAGGATCTAATCTGAGGTTTAGAAAGACCTTTGAGATGGGGCATGATGGTGCATATCTGTAATCCCAGCATTCAGGAGACTGAGGCAGGAAGATAGCAAGTTAGAGGCTAGCCTGGACTACATAGTAAGATCCTGTGTCAAAAGAAAATGAAAAGCACTGGGCAGGGGAAGGCAGGATTACTGAGTTCCAGGACAGCCTGAGCTACACAGTGAGACCCTGTCTCAGAAAGGGAAGAAGGGAGGAAGAAAGGAAGGAGGGAGGGGGAGGAAAAGAAAAGGAGGGAGGGAAGAAAGAAGGAAGAGAAGAAAGGCAAAAAGAAAGGGGTGTGGCTCAAGTGGTAGAGTGCCCTCCTAGCAAGCTCGAGGCCCTGAATTCAAACCCTAGTATCACCAAAAAAGAATAAAGAAAAGAGAAAGAAAAAAATAATAGTAAGGATCTCCAGCCTGTGTGTTTTGGTATGTGTGATGGGGGAGTCTATTGATCTGGGAGCCCAGACTCTGGAGGAGACGGGCTGGTGTTGTAACGCAAATGGGAAAAAAAGGTGTGAGCTAGGGGAGGGCCACTGGAGAGCAACACAACTCAAAAGTGAATATTATGGGGATTCCAGGATATCTCTCTCTTCTCTCTCTTCTCTCTCTTCTCTCTCTTCTCTCTCTTCTCTCTTCTCTCTCTCTTCTCTCTTCTCTCTTCTCTCTTCTCTCTCTCTCTCTCTAATGTACAACTGCCTGATTTTAATGCCATGAAGAATTTCAGAGCTTCAGAATGGATTTCGACATGCGAAAATAATCCCAGCACCAGATCCCACGTGATCCATGCTGTTTGTGGCAAGGCATGATGCACGGTACTTTTGCACACGATTTTATTTCATTACCTTCACTGGTAACAATCATTTCTGTCTTACGAGTGACAAACGGGGGCGCAGAGGAGTTCACTGACCATAAAGCACCATGGTAGTGCTGGACGGAGACGAAAATCCCCCGTCCCCCAACACTCAATTCCTCAATCCAGGGCGCCCGCGTCTTCCGCTCCCCGGCCCAAATCCTCTCGTTTCCAGCCCATGACGGCCCTTCCAGCCGCCCCCGGGCTCTTTGTGGTTTCCCTCCTTACCCATCTACCCCACATGCTTCCTCTCGTTTCCCTCCACCCTGGCCCTTCTATCCGCTGCCCATCTCTCTATGATTCCCCTCTCTTCCCCATCCCTACTCCTCTAGCCCATGATATCCGCTACTTTTCTGAGATTTTCAGCAACCTGTGCTCATCAGATAGCCTATCTGGGCTACCTGTCTGGCCCAGCCAAGCAGCCACTAAGAGAGTGACTTTACGGCCGGGCACCAGTGGCTCACACCTGTAATCCCAGCTACTTAGGAGGCAGAGATCAGGAGTATCGCGGTAGGAAGCCAACCCGAGCAAATAGTTCTTGAGACCCTCTCTTAAAAATACCCATCATAAAAAAGTGCTGGTGGAGTAGCTCAAGGTGAAGGCCCTGCACTATTCACAATAGCCAAGTTATGGAAACAGCCAAGATGCCCCACCACTGAGGAATGGATTAAGAAAATGTGGTATCTATACACAATGGAATTTTATGCAGCCATGAAGAAGAATGAAATGTTATCATTCGCTGGTAAATGGATGGAATTGGAGAACATCATTCTGAGTGAGGTTAGCCTGGCCCAAAAGACCAAAAATTGTATGTTCTCCCTCATATGTGGACATTAGATCAAGGGCAAACACAGCAGTGGGAATGGACTTTGAGCACATGATAAAAGCGAGAGCACACAAGGGAGGGGTGAGGATAGGTAAGACACCTAAAAAATTAGCTAGCATTTGTTGCCCTCAACGCAGAGAAACTAAAGCAGATACCTTAAAGCAACTGAGGCCAATAGGAAAAGGGGAACAGGTACTAGAGAAAAGGTTAGATCAAAAAGAATTAACCTAGAAGGTAACACCCACGCACAGGAAATCAATGTAAGTCAATGCCCTGTATAGCTATCCTTATCTCAACCAGCAAAAACCCTTGTTCCTTCCTATTATTGCTTATACTCTCTCTTCAACAAAGTTAGAAATAAGGGCAAAATAGTTTCTGCCGGGTATTGAGGGGGTGGGGGGGAGAGGGAGGGGGCGGAGGGGGTGGGGGCAGGGGGGAGAAATGACCCAAGCCTTGTATGCACATATGAATAATAAAATTAAATAAATAAATAAATATGTAAGGACTTTTACATGTCAAAAAAAAAAAAGGTGAAGGCCCTGAATTCAAGACCCAGTACCAAGAAAAAAAAAAAACTGTAGAGAACAAGAGGGTGCAAGAGAAGGCACACCTTCTAGGCAGAGACCCTGGACAGAAAGCACATGTTTCCGGCTGTTGCTCGGGCTGGAAACACAGGCAGAGAGGAAGGATCCGCTTTCTGCTTGGCCAAACCAGCTCTTCTGAGAAGTGGGATCGCCCCCCAAAAATATCACTCTCCACAGAGGAATTTCCTGTCTCTCTTTTCTTTTTTCATTTCTGTTTTTGTTTTGAAGGCGCTGGAGACAGGGAGATTGAGAAATGTCCACTTTGTTCTACAGACTGTGGAAAATTAGGCACAGCATGGAGAAAGAACTCGCTCAAAACCAGTCAGCCAGCAGCCAAATGAGACTCAAATGAACCAGAAATCAAATGGATTTTTGACTCTCAGTTCTTACAACCTCAATGCTGTTTTGTTTTAAAGTAAACAAGATAGGTATTACAGAAAGGCTACTAAAAGAAACGAGGAGCCTTCCCAGTCAGACTTTAGTCTGAGTCCCACCTTCATACCAAGATTCCCCCTAACCTAAGCAAACTAGCTATCTTTTCCTTGGAAGTATTTAAATACAGCTATTGAGGCAGATTTACCATGCATCGAATGAAACTTACACTTTAGATTTACCATGCATCAAATGCTCTTGACTGGCGTAAGTCCTTCCCTAAGTATTGAGTGTCCACAACTTAAAGAGTAAGATATTTGCTTCTCAACAATTCTGCAGCTCAGTTAAATTCACATGTGAAAGATTAGGATTTCCCCAAACTTGGCAGCATTACTAAAGTGACACCAGTTGTGAATCTAGAATACAACTGTACTAAACTATCGTAGGTAGTTAGATAGACAGACAGTGAGGATAGGAATTGAACCCAGAGCCTCATGCATATGAACTGTACCACTGAGCTACATCCCCAGCCCAATACTTTTGTGTGTGTGGTACTAGGGTTTGAAATCAGGGCCTACACCTTGAGCCACTCCAGCAGCCCATTTTTTTGATGGGTGTTTTGGAGATAGAGCCTCTCAAAAACTATTTTCCCATGGTGGCAGGAACTGAGATCCTCCTGATCTCTACCTCCTGAGTAGCTAGGATTACAGACATAAGCCACTGGGGTCCAACAGGACTGGGTTTGAACTCAGGGCCTTGCAGTTGCAAAGCAGGCACTCTACCACTTCCTACACTCTTTCTTAATTGTACAAATTTCACTCAGGGACAGATGCAGGCTTTGCTGGATCTGCCCCTGCCTCATATCCAGTGAGTTCCCAACAAACCTTAGTTATTATTGTTAATGTCATTGTCACTTGCTGACTCAAACAGGAAGGTTTAAGGAAGACCTTTTTGAGGATTACTATTGTCTTAGGATTTCAAGCAACTATTCTTCTAGATACTTCTTTATTCACTTATTCACTTCACCTCAGTATACTATGTATTGATTCATTAATTCAGTAAGTGCTTATTAAATATCCATAACATCCCAGAAACTAGTGTGGGTGCTGGAGATAAAACAGGGAATAACAATGTAGTCTCTTAACTTCAAGGAGCTTACACTCTTATGAAAATTAACTATGAATTTATTTGAGGTTTTCAAAAATCAGATTTTAAAAACTGTCTATAGGCTGACTCCCTAACACCAACATTTTATAAGGAAAAACTTCAAAATGGAGAAAATTTGAAAGACTTGTGTAATGAACATTCATATACTCTCTGTGTAGTTTTATAATTTTATAGACATTTTTTAGCATATATTAGTTATAGAGAGGAGGTTTCATTGTGATATTTCCAAACATGTTTACAAAGGGAGTTAGGTTCACCCCCACCATCATTTTCCCTCATCACCTCCACTTGAGCCACATCTCTAGCCCTTTTATGTCTGGTTATTTTAGAGATAGGATCTTGCTTTTTGCCCAGGCTGGACCTATATCCTTCTATTTTATCATTCCTTTGGTAGCTGGTGTAACAGGCATGCACCATCACACCCATCATTTTTCTGTTGAGATGGTGTCTCAGGAACTTCAGCCTACACCTTGAGCCACTCTACCAGCCCTTTTTTATAATTTTTTTTTTGAGATAGGGTCTCAGGAACTATTTGACGGGGCTGGCTTTGAACTATGATTCTCCTGATCTCTGCCTCCTGAGTAGCTAGGATTACAAGTGTGAGCCACCGGCACCTGACTCAGGAACTTTTTTGCCTGGGTTGGCCTGAAACCATATCCTCCTGATCTTAGCCTCCTGTATAGCTCAGTTGACAGGCACACCTGGCTATGGGTTGAGATGGGGGTCTCACAAACTTTTTGTTCAGGCTGACCTCAAACTGCAATCTTGATCTCAGCTTCCCAAGTAGCTAAGATTACACACATGAGCCACCAGCACCCAGTTTAACATAGATAATTTTATAATACTTTCATTACCTCTACAAGAAAAAACTATTTATTCCCTCACCTCCACCCCATTTATCCCCCACCACTCAGCCCTAAAGAATCATTAATCTTTTTTCTGTATGTTTCCCTGCTCTGGACATCCTTTGTGAATGGAATTTATGCATTTATCAATTGATGGACATTTGGGTTGTTTCTGTACTTTGGTCATTATGAAATATATTGTTACTTGTAATTAAAATCTTGATTATGCCACTGGTGGCTCAATCCTGTAATCCTAACTACTCAGGAGACAGAGATCAGGAGGATCAAAGTTTCCCAGTTTGAAGCCAGCCCAGGCAAATAGTTTGAGAGACTCTATCTGGGAAAAACCCATCCCAAAAAAAGGACTGGTGGAGTGGCTCAAGGTGTAGGCCCTGAGTTCAAGTCCAGCACTGAAAAAAAAAAAAGAAGCTCAAAGTTTGAGGGCAACCCAGGCAAAAAAAATTGAGACCCCCTATCTCAAAAATACCCAACACAAGAAAGTCCTGGTAAAGCGAACCAAGTGCTCAAGTGGTAGAACACCTGCCTAGCAAGTGTTCAAACCCCAGTACCACCAACCAACCAAACACCTTAACTATAAGTTTTTGTGGGAACATATACGTTTATTTCTCTTGGGTATATACTTAGGAATGGAATTGCTGGATCATTTTGTAAGTCTATCAGGCAATCAATTTTAAAAGGGAGGGGCTCTAAGCCCAATAGAGGAATGCGCTCAGGATTTCACAGCAAGGAAACAAGGCAAGACCCCCCTCTTTTGAGTTCTTTCGGCCATTGTCTTGTGGCTCCATTTAGCTAGACATCTAGCCTCAGGTCATGTGTTAGACTATTAGTGGCATGCCAGACCCCAAGGGACTCAGGAAAACAGACAAGAGGGGAAGAGTCCTGAGGCTCACATTTACCCAGCACTAGTCTGGTGTAGGCATTATGGAAGGCTTGGCATTCTCAATCTATTGCATTCTCCTTACAACCAGCCAAAATGGTACCATGTGCCCACTTTGTTAATGTCAACTGAACGCTGAGAAGGGACATTGTTTGCCCAAAGTTGCATAGCAAATGGATAAATGAAACTATCCATGTATGGTCATTTCATTGAACAACACTTACCTCTTTAAAGACTTAAGAATCTCAACCAGCCATGGTGGTTTATGTCTATAATCCCAGTACTCCAATGTGAAGTCAGGAGGATTGCAAGTTCAAGACCAGCCTGGACTATATAGCAAAAATCTGTTTTTCTTTCTTTCTTTCTTTCTTTCTCTTTCTTTCTTTCTTTCTTTCTTTCTCTTTCTTTCTTTCTTTCTTTCTTTCTTTTTCTTTCACACTTTCCTTCATTCTCATTCTCTCTCTCTCTCTCTCTCTCTCTCTCTCTCTCTCTCTCTCTCTCTCTTTCTTGGCAGTACTGGGGTTTTAACTCAGGACCTTATTTTGCTAGGCAAGCACTCTACCACTTGAGCCACTCCACCAGACTTTTTGTGTGTTGGGTATTTTTGAGATAGGGTCTTGTGAAATAGGACTGGGCTTGGAATCTCGATTCTCCTGAACTCTGACTCCCAAGTAGCTAGGATTACAGGCTTGAGCCACTGATGCCTGGCTTGTTTTTGTTTTAAGTTTCCAAACAATTAATGCTCTCATAATCTCAAGGTCTGGTTCCCAGTTCTACTAGCTGCACTAATTTAATCAGTCACTCATAAACACTCACTGAGGCATCTGCATACCTTCTATGTGGGGAAGCAGAGATGAAATTGTCCTAGCTCTCATACAAGAGAAAACACAGAATGAATTTTGCGTGCCATGTTTCTCATTTAGCAAAAAGATTCTCAGTGAGAAATCATCTAACACCCAACAGATTGACAAAAATTTTAAAGTTTGGCTATTCCTGAGGATGCCAAGGAAGAGGGGCCTCCAATCATTGCTGATGGGAATATAAATTGGTAAAAATAAGTATAGCAGAGCCTGGCATGATGACACACACCTGTCATCCCAGCTATGCAGGAGGTGGAGTTAGGAGGATCACCATCCTGGGCCAGTCCCCGGCAAAAACCATGAGATCATACCTGAAAAACAAACTAAAAAAAGCACAAAGGGTTGAGCACATGGCTCAAGTGGTAGAGCACTTGCTTAGCAAGTGGGAGACCCTGAGTTTAAGCCACAATACTGCCCCCAAAATAATTGATATAGCTGGTACCCTGTGCCAACTTTGTATTATACATTATTCAAAACACCTTATAATGACTTTTTTTAAAATCATCATAGAAACTGTGTGAAGTAGGTAGCATTATAATCTTGATTTTGTGGATTAGGAAACCAAGACCCAGCAAGTGCATACAAATGCCTACAGCCATGATACTCACAGGGGCTCACAAAAGTTTTAATTCCCTTTAGAAGGAAGCTGGGTGTGGTGAAGCATGCCTGCAGCTGCAGTTACTCTTTTTGGTGGTTGCAGGATCTGAATCCAGGCTTCACACTTGCTAGGCAGCCACTCTACTGCTTGAGCTACTCCACCAGTCCTGTTTTGTACTGGGTATTTTTGAGATAGGGTCTCAAGAATTATTTGCCTGGGCTGGTTTCAAATCTTGATCCTCCTGGTCACTGCCTCCTGAGTAGGCAGGATTACAGGCAGGAGCCACGGGTACCTGGCTCTTGAGACTAATGTGGAAGGACCACTTGAACACAGGAGTTCAAAACCAGTTTGGGCAACATAGTAAGATTCTGTCTAAAAAAAAAAGTCAGAAGGAAAAAGAATATAATCAGCCTAGGTTATGTTTAACTTTATACCAATGTAGTTATAGAATATAATTTTTCGCAGTTCCACCAAAACAAAACATATATAATTTTTAATATATTTTAAGGATAAGTGAAGTCAGAAAGGCACAAGTGCCAGTGTCCATGAAAACCACAGAGAAGTTAAATAATTTACCCAAGAGTTCCCAGATTATAACTGTTTTACTCACCTTTTGTTATTGTAACAAAACACCTGAAAAGAACAATTTAAAGGAGGAAAGGTGTTTTTGGCTCATGGTTTCTGAGGTTTCAGTCCAAAGTTGGCTGATTCCATTGCTTTTTGCCCAAGGCAAAGCAGAATATTGTGGTGGTGGGGTAAAGCTGCTCACATCATGGCGGCCAGGAAGTTGGAGGGAAGGAGAGAGAGAAAAGAGAGAGGGCAAGAAAGAGAGAGACAAAATACCCTTATAGGGTATGCTTTCAGTGACCTACTTCCTAGTTTCTACCACCTCCTAATGCCATCAAATTATGAATCCAGCCAGGCACATGGCTCAAGTCAGTAATTCTAGCTACTTTGGAGGTGGAGATCAGGAGGATTGCCAGTTCAGGCAAAAAGTTAGTGAGATCACAAATCAATCAGTAAACACTGGGCATGGTGGTACCTGCCTGTAATCCCAGCCTCACTGAAAGCATAAATAGGAGGATTGTGGTCCAGGCCAATTAAGCATAAATGGAAGAACTTATCTCAAAATAACCAAAGCAGAAAGGGCTTGGAGGATGGCTCAAGTGATAGAACGCCTGCCTAGCAAGCATGAGTCCCTGAATTCAAACCTAAACACCATCAAAAAAATTATGATTCCATCAGTGGGTTAATCCACTGATGAGGTCAGAGTCCTCAATCACTGCTCAAAAGTCCATCAGCTGGCACCCAAGCCTTTAATACATGATTCTTTTGGGGGATGAATCTGGAGTCCACCACCGGCTCAAATTGGCAATGTTTACTGAGGTGAAGGTGGAAGGTGAAGATGTTTGTATTCTATGCTCCATCAATTCAGCTCCTAGGCATGAAATCTGGAGAAATCTCCCTTTGTATTCAAGGAGACATGAGCAAAAGGGTTTATGGCAGTTATTTGAAATAGTAAAAATTTCGACCAACCCAATGTCCATCAACAGAAGAATAAATAAATATAACATAGCCTAATCATCAGTGGGCTATCATGTCAACATCCCCAACGTGTGACTGGACTGTATGTAACAACAGAAAAGTATAAAACAACATTGGAGCCAGGCATGTTGGTGCATGTCTGTAATTCCAGCTACACAGGGAGTGGAGATAGGAGGATTGTGGTTGTAAGCCACACTGTGCAAAAAGACTTAGTGAGACCTTATCTCAAAAAATAAGCCAGAAGCCAGTTGCCAGTGGCTCACACCTGTAATCCTACCTACTTGGGAAGCTGAGATTGGGAGGACTGAGATTCAAGGCCAGCCTGGGCAAATAGTTTGGGAGACTCTATCTCCAAAAACAACCAGAGCAAAATGGACTGAAGGTGTGGCACCTGCTTTGTGAATGCTTGTTTTGAAGTGTGAAGCCCTGAGTTCAAACCACAGTCCCACCAAAAAAGAAAAAAAAGCCAGGATAGGGTCCAAGACTGCCCCATGCAAAAGCATGAGTGCTTACCTGAAAAAAAAAACATAATTAAAGGAAAAAAGGACTGGTGGTAAAGTGCTTGCCCAGCAAGCACAAGGTTAGCCCCAGTATTGCCAGAAAAAATTTAAACATGCCAAACAGTATCATACCATTTTATACATATAGCATGGAAAAATAGTAGGTGAAAAATCTAATAACCTCAGTTGAGGGAGGGAGGAGAATAGATGGAGAAGTACACAGAGCACTTAGACTGTTTTTGGTATGTTTTTGTAAGTTCAAGGAGTTACCTATGTTATTCTGTATCCTTTTGTATACAGAAATAGTTCATTATAAAACAAATATAAATATTTATATAATGACCCGGTGGCTCACGCCTGAAATCCTAGCTACTCAAAAGGCAGATATCAGGAGGACTGAGGTTCAAAGTTCGCCCTGGCAAATAGTTTGTGAGACCCTATCTCGAAAATACCCATCACAAAAACAAAGGCTGGTGGAGTGGCTCAAAGTGAAGGCCCTGAGTTCAAGCCCCAGTACCGCAAAAAAAAAAAAAAAAGACTGCATATCAGTTAAGACAAACTAAGGTTTGTCTTGTTAAGGTTATGCTGCAGTAATAAACCCAAAGCTCCATGGACTAACACAGTGAGTATGTTTATTTATTTTGGTGGGACTGGGGTATGAACTCAGGGCTCATGCTTGCAAAGCAGGCACTCCACCACTTGAGCCACACCTCCAGTCCATTTTGCTCTGGTTATTTTGGAGACGGAATCTCATGAACTATTTGCCTGGGCTGACTTGGAACCATAATCCTCCTGATCTCAGCTTCCTAAGTAGCTAGGATTTTAGGCATGAGCCCTAGTACTTGGCACAATGAGTTTATTTTAAAGGCTACATATCCCAGACTAGGGATATAGCTCAGTGGTAGGATACATGCTTAGTGTTGTGGAGGCCAAAATTGTCCTGAAGGAACAGGACATCCTCAAAATTCAGTGGCTTAACACGGTGCCGATTTTGAATGTTATATATCTAAGGCAGGCTAGTATCAGTTTAGATTTGTTGCAGTTGCTTGGAAACTCAGGCTGATGGAAGATACTTCCACTAACCATCCCTTACGAAAGAATAATAGAAATAGGAGACTGTGGGTGGCCCGATGTCTCTTCATGTGTCCTGAGGGGGACATACATCTGTTTCACTTACATATAATTATCCACAGAAAATCCCATGGCCACATTTAACTTCAAAGAGAAATGTAATCATATCATGTTCCCAGAAGGAATTTAGGACTGATTGTAATATTTAGGGAGCTCCTGCTCTGCCCTTCTAAGAAAACAGATTAAGAGCGTATCAAAGGTCTCCTGTCTTTCTTACTGGGTTTTCACAACACTTCTACAGTTTTTTACAGTAGGAAGAGAAATGGTCCAGAGGAGGGTAGTGACTTATCCAAGGCCACGCAGCCAGGCAGTGGAATGAGTCAGTGGAGTGGCTAAGAGCCCTGTCCTTGGTGCTGCCAAAAACTCGGCCTTTCAGCCCTTTCTCCCAACATCGCACCACCAAGGGGGCGGGGGGGGGTGTTGCTTCCTTTCAGGAGCACCTGCGCTGCTGTATGCTGAATATCTTTCTCGACACTGACTTTTTTCTTTTTTAAAGAGAACCTTACATTCAGAAACTGCACCAACCACTATGCTACCACGAGCCACGCAGAGAAGATAACCACAAAAGTGTTTTCTGTGCAAACAAAAGAAAGGTTCTTCGCTTCTGGTAAGGTTCCACTGAGCAAGCCTCGGGTGGGCTTGTGTTGGTTAAAAAGAGACGTCCAGGTTCGTTGCCAGGGTGCTGTAGAAAGTCCAGCGCCACGCTGAGTATCCTCGCCCAGGACTGACAGGTAATTAGGAGAGAAAATGGATCTGTCTCCCTGGGGCTCCATCCTCCAGGAGCGCCACGCCCCTAACACGCCCAGCCACGCCCCCTCCTCACCACGCCCCCTCGCTGCTCTGCAGTGCGCCTGCGTAGTACCTCTTACGCCAGCCTGAACCCCGCCCCTTTCCAGAGCGATCATTGGCTTCGGGGACGGGGCTTGGGCACAAGATGGCTGCTGCGCGCCCGGAGCCCCCGATTCCGAGCTCACCGACACCGGAGTCGCGATCCCCGGAGCCGCCAGACCTGGTGCGGGCGAGGAAGGGGCCTGGGCAGAAGGCTTGAGACGGGGGAGGGAGGGGAGGTCTCAGGGCAGGGGGCGGGGCCAGGGCGGGGCCTATGTGGGTTGGACGGAGGTGGTATTAGGTTTCTGACCGCGGGGGCGGGGCTTCACCAGGTTGTGATGGGGGCGTGGTGTGGAGAGGAGCCTATGGAGAGCGAGGGGCGGGGCCTAGTTGAGAGGTTTGATGACAGAACTGTCTATGGGGCGTGGCTGGGTCCTGGGAGAGGACCCCAGGGGTTAATTTGCATGATTAGGGTGCAGTCTTTGGAGAGGCGAGGCATCAGGGAGATTTTAGGGTCAGTGTGCTTGGATGGAAGGTCGGGAAGGTGACTCTGAAAGGGGGGGGCGAGTAATGGTCAGGTCACCATGTTCGGGTGGGGAGTGATTCTGCAAGAGATGGCTCTCAATGGCACAAGGAAGGATTTGGGGGAGAAATTGGTGTTCCAGAGGACTTTAGAACCCCGTCCAACGTTCCTCCAACTCAGGATTGGAGGGTGAGGACATTTATTTATTTACATTTATTGAGCTCTTGTTTGGGCTGTATAAATTAGGTGACCAAGGTGGACAAAGATTGTGTTCTCTTGTAGCTTGCCATCCTTTGAAGGCAGAGAGATGATAAACGAGATTTTTTTGTGTTATGTTCTAGAAAGGAAATTTTAAAATGAGCTGATAGAGTGGGGGTGGGGGAAGCTAAATTTAGACGACAGAAGTCAGCTGGGTGCCTGCTTATATTCACAATGGGGTCAGAGATAAGCAGGAGCCAGAGCATGGTGGATATTGCTGTTACGATTTGGGTTTTTAAGTGCAGTAGGAGGGCTCTGAATGGAGAAACTGGTTTGATCTGATTTACGTGTTCAAGAGACCACTCGGGTGCAGGAGTAGGAACAGAAAATCCCTTTAGGAGGGTTTCCCAGTTGTTAAGGCATGAAATGATGAGGGTTTTAATTAGGGTGGAGGAGAGAAGAGTCTGATATATTTGGGGCAGGAGGGGAGGAGGTGATGGGGATACTGCAGAATACAGGGGCCTAGAAAGCCAGGGCCCGCTGGACTGCGGAGGAGTAGATGTTTTAATAAGTACAGACATGTCAGCAGGTCATGCCACAGGCTTCTTTTTCTTCTCCCCCCTCCACCAGGTCCTAGTGTCTGATGATGGCCGCCCTGCCACACCCCCGAGTAACCTCATCGAGATCCAGGTTGTGAAAGTCACAGACACCACGCTGGTATCTGAGCCCCCAGAGCCGGGCTCTTTTCGCTGTGCCTTGTGTCCAGCTGCATTCCGGCTGGTCTCGGAGCTACTGTTCCACGAACATGGCCACCTGGCGGGTGCAGATGGGGGAGGGCAGAGTGGGGACCCGAGCCGGTGTCACGTGTGTGGCCACAGCTGCCCAGGTCCCGCCAGCCTCCGTGCCCACTACAGCCTGCACACTGGAGAGCGGCCCTACCGCTGCTCGCTCTGCCCACGGGCCTTCAAGGCCTTGGCGCCTCTGCTCCGGCACCAGCACCGGCACGGGGCGCAGCCGGGCATCTCTCGCAGGCCTCCCCAGGCGGCGGCAGCCCAAGAGCCGAGCCCAGGGGTGCCCCAGGAGAGGTCCGAGGTGGTGATGGCCGCGGCGGCCGCGGGTGCAGCCGTGGGGAAGCCCTTCGCCTGCAGGTTCTGCGCCAAGCCCTTCCGCCGCTCCTCAGACATGCGAGACCACGAGCGGGTGCACACTGGTGAGCGGCCGTACCACTGCGGCGTCTGTGGCAAGGGCTTCACGCAGTCCTCGGTGCTGAGTGGCCACGCCCGCATCCACACCGGCGAGCGCCCCTTCCGCTGCGCGCTGTGCGACCGCACCTTCAACAACTCCTCCAACTTCCGCAAGCACCAGCGCACCCACTTCCACGGCCCGGGTCCTGGGGTGGGAGACTCTGGAGGCCAGCTGGGCTCCTTGGTGGCCGAGGGCTCTGGGAGCAGGTGTGGGAATGGGGACACTATGGGAGAGGGACGTGGAGAGACTGTGAAGATGAAGGTGGAAATTGACCAGTAGGATGGAAGAGCAGGGCTTGGTAAATTAACTCACGAACAGGAAGCAGATTATAGGGAATGGGGTGGGTAAAAGGAGCCAAGGGCAGAGAGGGCATAGTGACCAGCTGGTGTTGGAGGACAGAGGGAAAGAACCAGGTTCTTGATTCCCACAAACCCATACTACACGTAGGTGATACTGAAGAGGAAGGCAGGAGTGCAGCTCTGTGAGCGCACAGCTAGCTACATGTGAGAACATGCCACATTTCTTCTTTTTTTTTGTTGTTGGGACTGGGATTTGAACTCAGGACTTCATGCTTGCAAATCAGGCACTCTACCGCTTGAGCCACACCTCCAGCTCTGGTTATTTTGGGGATGGGGTCTGGAGAACTATTTTCCGGACTGGCCTGGAACCTGGATCCTTCCGACCTCAGCTTTCCAAGTAGCTAGGATTATAGGCATGAGCCACCTATACTGGCTGGTTTCACTGCCCCTCTTGCATCCTGTGTAGGTTGTCTTTTTTACAAGGCACAACCTGTCCCAACAGGGCATGGACAGACAGATGAGGAGCCAGGGTTGAGTAAAAGGGTAGACTCAGGGTCCACCATAGTGTTCCTGGTCCAGTCCTTCATCTGCAGAACCCTGGACCATCTCAGGGGTCCCTAGGGTGGACAGGATGGAACCTTTTGCCTACCTCACTGGATTGCACTGAACCTGGGATGTCTGCCCACCTCCAGGTAGAAGATGCCCACCAGGTGTTCTGTAAGGACACTCTGGGATCCCATCATCTCAAAGCCAGAAGGTCAAGTCACAGCCGAGAGTACTTGAGCCTCAAGGATGTTCAGCCTGGCCATAGGATCTTGACTCCAAACTCTGCCTCCTCCACCTCCATAACCTATGCCAACTCCTTTTTTGGCAGCAACTGAGAACACAGACGGCAAGCAGCTACCTAAGCTTCAGGCTTTGATCCTGTGTTTCCCCATGTTTACTAAATAGCCTCAGGTTCCCCTAATTTCCTCCACTCTGAATCCAAAGCAGCTATAAGAAGGACTGGCTGTTTGCAGCATGGTGGGTGCAGCATGGAATAGAAGGATTTGGGAGCTGGAGGTGGGGAACCTCCAGTCTTTTCCTATTAAAGGACTTTCTGAAGGGTTTATCTCTGTCAGTCTTCTATTTGGGAAGTGGTGGAAGGGCCATGCTGTGTCTTGTCACCAGCAGTAAGTTGCCTTGCATCTTTCTCCAAGCCTCTGTTTTCTTCACCTTTGAAATGCGGGTGAATGGCCGGTCTGGAGATGTGTGTTTTGGCTGTGGAAGGGATGTCAAGTTTGGCAAAATGAAATGATGCCCATGACACTCTTGGACATGATTGCTAGTGTGTCCTGTTCACCCAGCACCTCCATGAGATACCCACAGGTGACCCATGACAAAACTCATCCAGTTTAACTCCAAAGAAATATCCAGGCCTCCCACCTCATCAGTACCACTACTCAAGATAGAAAGGGGTAGGTTCCTTAAGCCTTTTTTCACATCTCGTCTCTTGTGGATTTCCCTGTGTGAACTATTTCAGTATTGCTGGAATGTGAGTGCTTCTCTACATCATCACTGCTTTTATAGAGCAAGCCAACAGTGGTCTCACATGTGGAGAACTGCAGCAGCCCAACTCTCAGGTTCTGCCCTCTTTATTCTCTCAAGCTACCGCCACATGGGTCCTCGTCATCAATCCACAGCCCCTTTGAGAAGGTATCACAAACATGAATAACCTACAGGAGCTGGGCGGCACTGTAAATAAGTAAGGTGGCCAGATGCAAGGGGAAATACCAGCAAGGTAAAAATCGGGGCTCCAAGTTCAGTTTTAACAATGAGCAGTGTGGGGCTGTTGGGAAGTTGGAGTGTACACCCATGGAGCGAGGGGAGTGCCTACTCTGGTAGGGAGGCAGATTAGGTTGCTAGAGCTTCCAAAATTTTCAGACACTGATTTTATAATGATGTCAACTACATCAAACTCAGGGCCTGTAAGCAACTACATCCCGGCCCTTTTTTTTTTTTTTTAAATGCAGCGACTCAATGCATTTTGAGTCATATCCAACCTGGTAGCCTACAAAGTCTTGCAAACTCTACAGTTTAGAATTCAGGGTCCTTCAGGATCCAGCTACATATACCCTGATCTCCAGCCATACTAATCTACTGAAAATTTTCCAGGAGAGCCAGATTTTGCTGGGCATAATAAACTCTACCTGGGATTTGCCCACTTCTTTACCTGGCAAGTTCCTGTTACTTTATGTCCCTGTCCACATATCACCCTCTCCCCAAAAAAGCTTTTCTAGCCTTCACCCCCATGAAGGCTAGAAGTATAGTATATCCCCTAGCAATACTTCCATGTCCCTTATGCTGTGATGGTCTACTTCCATGTGACTTGAACCCTGGTACAAGGTCTGATTCTGCTGAGTGTGCAGAATTACAACACAGTGGCCATGCTGGGTTGCTGCCATCCTGTGGGTCACCAGCCCAGGCAGTGCCCCTTCCACAGGTGCAGTTTTGGAGTCCCAATTCTACCATGGATTTGCCAGATGCTCTTGGAGCCCATTTGTTCTCCAGGACCCCAGGATCCTTTTCTGACAAAGGGAGAACTAAACTTGCATTGATCTCACTGTCCTGAGATCCAAAATGAAACCTGTGGAAGGACTTTTGAATCATTGTTTTGGAGGGGCATGCCCTATGAAGATGTATAATAAATGAGCCTGCACAAGGCTGCCACACACACCATAGGGGTTCTGTGCCATTTTATGGGAGGGTGAAGGGCATGTCCTACCCAGCAGTTCCCCCAGTCCCCAGCTTGGGACTTGGCAGACAGGCTTCAGGAAGTGGTGGCCCAGTGAACAAATACTGAAAGCATGATGAAGAGGAGAAAGGAGAGGCATATCAAGTCAGTTCCACATTGGACTCCCTGCTTTGTTCATCTCCACTTGTCCAACTCAGAGACTAAAACTTGGAATATGGTAAATACCAGCCTAAGTGTGAGGCAGAAGGTGCCACGGAGTCGAAATCCCCAAGGGTACAAAATTCTCAACCTTGTGTTTGGCCGATGCTTTACCCCGCCCAACCGGGGGATGCAAGGACAGGTTCCTGAAGCCATGTTGATAAGATTTATTGTTCTCTGCTCTGTACAAGCCGCGTCGGCCATCCCAACCCCCCACCCCACAATCCAAGAGCACCCAGACCCCCACCACGGGCCCTCCCAACTCTGCTCCCTCTTATTTCACTGTCCAGCCATACTCAAAAGGAAGGGGGCAACTCAGACCCATCTCCATCAAAAAGTTCAACGGGACCAGAATGCTGCTGGGGTGGCTGATGAGGGTTATGAAAGAGGGTGGGACAGAGGATCAAGTTCAGTGTCTGCCAGGATGAAGGAACTGAGAGGTCCAGGATGGGAGTGGTTCAGTCTTGAGTTTGTAGGGCATGGGCCCTGAAGTTCTGAAGGATGGGGCGACAGGAGGGGGAGTGGGAGTGTCTGATCAGCAGCTCCAGGAGGGAAAGTCCAGAAGGGAATATCTGATTGGAGTTAGAGATAGAAGGCCCTTAGTCAGGGGTCCTTCCCCGCCAAGGCATTTGCCCCTGTTCCAGTCCCCCCAAGACCCTCGGCCTTGTGCACCAGGCGGTGTTTCTTTAGGCCGTAGGTGTTGGCGAAACCCTCCCCACAGGAGGAGCAGCGGAAGGGCCTGCCACCTTGATGGGCTGCCAGGTGCTTACGGAAATAGCCGGGATCCTTGAAGGCCTTGAGGCAGGCAGGACAGCGCAGCTCGGGCCGCGGCGGCTCGTGAGCGCGCTGGTGACGTAGCACGGAGCTTAGGTAGAAGAAACCTTTGCCGCAGTGCTCACACCGGTAGGCGCGTTCGCCCAGGTGCAGCCGCTGGTGCTCCAGCAAGTTGGAGCGGTAGCGGAAGGTTTTGCCACAGGCGCCACAGCGCTGAGGCCGGGCCACCGCATGCAGCCGCCGGTGCTCCGCCAGGCTGGAAGACTGAGCAAAACGCTTGGCGCACACACCGCACTTGAAGGCTCGTTCACCCGTGTGCACCACGCGGTGCTGCCGCAGGTACCAAGAGCGCAGGAATCCTCTGCCGCACACACCACACCGGTAGGGCCTCTGCTCCGTGTGGCAGCGCTGGTGGCGCATTAATAGGGCTGCCTCCCAGAAGCGCTTCCCGCACACAGGGCAGCGGAAGCCCCGCTTCTGCCGGTGGCTTCGGCGGTGCAGGAGCAGGTCGTAGGCACCTGCAAAGCTCTGTCCGCAGAGGCCACAGCCCAAGGTCCGGCGCACCAGGTGCACGTATTTATGAGTCACCAGGCCCAGGAAATGCTTAAAGCTCTGGCCGCACGTGGCACAGCTGAAGCGCTCAGGACCTGAATTAGCAGCCCCACTGGCCCCAGTCACCATCGCCCCGCCTGCGTCCTCACCCCCAGACACCCCGGCTAGCGCCGCCACAGCCGCTCCGACTTCTCCAGCCAACCCGTTGTCCAGCACGCTGGCGGCGTCGGTGCCGCTGGAGCCATCCGAGGCCTGGGGGCCGCCTGGCGTCGGCGCGAGCAGGCGCTCCGGGGCAGCCTGGTGAACCAGCTTATGCCACATGAGGTTCTCGATGAAGCCGAAGGTCTTACCGCAAGCGTCGCAGCCATATGGCTTCTCCGACATGTGGGCTTCCTTGTGGCTCATGACGTGAAAGAGATCTGGGAAGTGCTCCCCACAGTCCGAGCAGGCATAGCTCAGTCCATCGGCTGGCCCGGCAGACGTGGCGGAAGCTCCAGGGCCACAGGCCCCTGTCCCACCCTGGGTGGTGGGGAGGCCAGTGGACCCTGCCAGGGCGCAGGGCAGCTGAAGCCGATGCACCTGGCGGTGGCGGGTGAGGCTCTGCGGGTAGCCGAAGACCTTGCCACAGAGCTCGCACTTGTAGGGGCGCTCACGGGTGTGCACCACGTGGTGCTTGCTCAGGTGAAAGGACTCGCGGAAGCGCTTTCCGCATACCGGACACTGGTGGGGCTTCTCGCCGGTGTGGATGCGCTCGTGACGCTTCAAGGTCTCGCGGCGCCCGAAGCCACGCCCACAGATGCCGCAGCAGAACGTCTTGCCCGGGACGCTGGCGCCCGAGCCTCCAGCCCCGCTGGTACCGGCCCCACCGAGCAGCAGCGGGTGGGCACCCAGAAGGGGGACTGGCACGGCCCCATACACCACCGCTGCTGCGGCCGCCGCCGCCTTCTCGCTGTCTGTGGCGGGCGGGTCCGGGGGCAGCAGGTAGGGACCCGGGGGAAAGGAGGGTGGAGGCTGCGGTACCACGGCAGCCCCGTCCTTGGCCGCCTCTGAGGCAGCAGGCGGCGCGTGGGCAGCCTTGTGCCGCAGCAGGCTCTGCGGCGCCGAGTAGGTCTTGCCGCACAGGTCGCAGGGGTATACGGGCCGGGGGCCCCCAGCCCCCGCCCCCGCGTGGGCCGCCTGGTGCTTGAGGAGGTAGGAGGCGTCGCGGAACGCCTTGCCGCAGATGCCGCAGGGCAGGCGCAGGAGGTCTGCGGAGTGCGTCTTCACGTGCCGCTTGAGGCTCTCCCTGCGATTGAAGCTTTTGCTGCATACGGAGCAGGAGAAGGGTTTCTCGCCTGTGTGGATGATCTGGTGCTGGTGCAGGTGGCTGGGCTTCTTGAAGACCTTCCAGCAGAGCGGGCAGGCAAACGGGCCCTCGCCCCCCGCAGTGGATGGAGGTGGCACGCCAACACCAGCAGGGGCAGCGGGTGCAGAGTTGCCATCCGCGGAGGTGGCAGGAGCCGATGGTGTGGCAGAGGGACCAGAGGAAACTGTGGTAGGGACGGCCGCGGTGGTGGCATTGGCCGTCGGTATGGGGAGGCCCAGCGGAGGGAGCGGGGTTCCGGGTGGCGGCGGGACCCCAGCCGCTGGTGGCATGTCCTTGTGGCAGCGGCGGTGGCGGATGAGGCTGGAGACATGGTTGTAGGTACGGCCGCAGACGCCGCACTCATACGGTCTCTCTCCTGAGTGCACCAGCATGTGCTGAACTAGGTGCGAGGACTGCTTGAAGGACTTCTGGCACACGCCGCAGGGGAAGCGCCGCTCCATCAGGTACTTCAGCCTGCGGAAGTAACCCTTGTCGTCCTTGGTCGGATCGCAGGTCGCCCCAGCGGTGGGTCCAGGCGGGGTCTGCGCGGGGGCAGGAAGTGGCCCGGCTGCCCCAGTGGGAGCACCCAGTCCCGGAGCCACTCCAGGCCCAGCGGCTGGTCCGCCACGTTTCAGGTTCCCAAACAGGTGCTGGTGTCCTGAGAGATCCACGATGCCCCACTGCGGAGCAGGGAAGGCAGCATCAAAAAGCGGAGGAGGGGGCGCCCCGAAAGCAGGTGGCAGGGGCGGATCGGGTTTCTTGGCTTGGGAAGAGGACGACGAAGAGGAAGAGGAGGAGGATGAGGAAGAGGAGGACGACGAAGAGGAGGAAGATGAGGAAGGTGCCTCTGCCTTGGGTTTGAAGGTAGACTGGGGCGGATAGTCATATTGGGGTGGAGGGGGCTGGGGTGGGGGCTGAGGCGGGGGTCCGGGGGCGCAGGGCAGGGCCGCCACCGCCTTGGCATGCTCCCCGTACAGTTCCATGGGCTCGAAGCGCTGGTGGTTGAGGAATTCCAGGAAGTCAAAGGGGTAGCTCTGGAAGTGGACCCCGTCCTCGCCCCCAATGCCGCTGCTCCCGCCACCCCCGGCGCCGCTGCCTGCTGGGTTTGCCTCCATCTCTGGCAGGTGGGGAGAGGGGAGACCCTGCAAAGAAGAGGGTGGGGCTGAGGAAAAGGGGCACGCACCAAGCAGGCAAGGGAAGCTGTGTGCTAGGCTTTGGCAGGAGCACCACGTCGTGCACTCATCTTCAGACTGGCTTCTAGTCCCAGTCTTTACACCCAAAAAGCAGTTCTTCCTTCTAGCTCCACAGGCCAGGACCTAACCTGCCCCTACTCCTGCCCTTCTCTCCATCTTTTCCTGGATCGTCATGCATCTCCCCTAACTACCCCTAGACTCTCTCCTGCACACCCCTGCGGGGTCCTGCTTTCTCTCCTCTTCAGGCTCTGATTCAGTCTCAAGCCTCTGTTCAAACCCCCCCACCACCAACACCACCCGATGCTGGGCATCCTATTTCCCAATCTCCCCTCCCCACCATGTTGCCTCTGTAAAACGCTAATACCAACAGTGCCTACCAGAGTGATTGGGTGGGACTTGAACCAGAATGCCCTGTACTTTCTTGCTGTGTGGCCACAAGCAAGTTACTGAAGCCCTCTGCCTCCATGTCCTCACTACAAACAGATGACAAAGCATGTCATGACAAAGTTGTCAAGAGGATCCATGCCCCATCCCTTTTTTAGTTACTTTTCAGATAGGGTCTCATTTTTCCCTGAGTTGACCTGGACCTCTATTCTCCTGTCTCCCCTCCTGAGTTGCTGGGATTACACGTGTACACCACCACACCCAGCTGGAAGGCTTTTAAGGTAGATGATTCCTAGCATATGTAAGCACTCAACACACAGAAGATATTACTGTCCATTTCTAGCATTAGCAGGGAGATCAGGACAAGCCAAGAGAACTAGAAACCTCTGCATTGGGGGAAGGAGTATTCTTTCAATGCAAAGTGGAAAGGAAAAGTCAGATTGCCTACGAGAAATAAGTAACAGCAAGGGTGCTGGCATTTTGGAAGGCAGACTGAAACAATAGGGCATACCATGGCCCGTGGCTTGGGAAGACCCGGGTTCCAATCCCATCTCTGCCAGGACCCACTTTCTCCATGTTTAAAATGGAAATGCAACCCCTACACCTCAGGGGGATTTAAGGTGGTTGAAATACAACATAATGTGAATTCCACACCTTGAGCTATGGGTACCACTGATGACAATGACATCATACACCTGGGTGGACCCTGTGTTCCTGTCTTTGGGTGATGTGCATGGGGGGTTGCTTCTCCTGACTTTTCCAGGCAGGCAGGTATTCTTTGCACTTCCTTTTTTAAATTTTTAAAAAAGCAATACTGGGGTTTGAACTCAGAGCAGCACACTTGCTAGGCAGGTGCTGTACTGCTTGAGCCTCACCACCAACCCCTTGCACCTCCTTTTAGAGTACTTTTCACTCCAAATTGGAGCTGTCTGATCTCTGAACCCTGTCTCCCCTCTTGAACCTCAGCTCCTGTAGGTGATCTCAGAGTTAAGATCCACCCAGGGACACCAGGAAAGGCCCCCATTGAGCTGTTGGAGAGCCAATGGGAGAGGAGTCTGGAGGGGGGTTCTTATTTTGCCCGCCATCCCTCACCCCTGGGCTAACTGTGCCCAGCCCTCATCTTCTTCAACAAACCAAAGCTGAGGAAATGCATCCCAGGCCCTCCTGGCTGGCTCTCTCTTCACCCCCAACTCTACCTCACACTTAGATATTTTTACTCTTGGGTGTCCTTGTCTTTGGACAAGGCTCAACACCCCATGCCCACCCCCCATTTAATCTGATCTCTAGAAAGACCAAGGCATGGTATCTGGGGTTTAAGCCTGCATCCAGAACTCAGGGACCAGGGAGAAAGCACATGGTGTCAAGATGCAAGGAGCAAGGCATCAATACAAAGGGCTACCACAGGGGCAGTGGAGGTGTGGGGAGGCAGTCCCTGCCCCAGCTTGGCTCCAGTAGAGCACAGCTACTAAGAACTGTGGCAGCTGGGCATTGCACATAGACTGGTCGCCATTCTAAGCACTTTACACCTGTTAATTCACTGAATCCCACCACAGCTCTCCATTGGGTCCTATGAAAACTGAAGCACAGAGAGGGCAAGTGACTTCCTCAAGGTCCCAGAGCAACATCCTACATTGGAGCAACTGGCTTGACCAGCGAGAAGAGAACCCCATCTCTATGCCCAACCCCTTTGGAGTGTTTTCTCAGAGACTGTACCCTGAGAATAGAAGCAGGTGGAATGGAACACTGGAGGCAGGAGTCTTACTTGGGGTGCTCTCTGGGTTATGACAGGTGTTTCTACTATCCTGAATAGAGTAAACATTAACATGGATTTTCCCCTCTGCTAGGAACATTATTCCCTAGATATCAACAAGATTCCCTCCTGCTGGGCTGGCAGAGTGGCTCAAGTGGTAGAGCGCCTGTCTAGCAGGCACAAGGTCCTGAGTTCAAACCCCAGTACCAGCAAACAAGCAAAAATCCCTCCGGACTCCATTTGGATCTCTACGTCCTGACCCGTCCCTCTGTAACCCATAATCCGGCTGTCTTTTCATCACAGTTACTGCCACCCACCCACTGTGCATTCCTTTACCATGTGTTTACTGTGTGGCCTCTCACTTCAAGCAAGGACTCAGCCTATCTGCTTTGCCACTGTGGCCCCAGCAACTAGCACAGTGCCCATATAGAGTTGGTGTGTGACTGCTTGACAAATATTTGCTAATAGGTAGAAATTAAACCTCCCTGCAAAGCCCTCAGTTCAAACCCCAGTCCCAGCAAAAATAAAACCAAAAAAACCTTCCTAAATCTCCAGTGGGTTCATGAAGAAATAAGGGAAATTAACAGACTATTTTGTAATGAAGGAAACAAAAACACAACATAGGAACACTGAAGAGATGCAGCTAAAGCAGTACTGTGAGGGAAATTTATAGCTGTAAATGCCTATATTGATAAATATATACAGAATCAGTAAATGGGTAAGATTAAGCTGACTAGAACTTCCTTAGGAAGGGGGACATTTAGAAAAGATGCAGCTAACACAGGGTGTCTCCAGAAAAGGAATTCCGAACACTGGTGTTCTGAGGATGTTGAAAGGGCCACATTAATGGGATACAGGACTGACTAGGCTTGTGATAATTTCCACATGGGAATAAGACGTCTCCCCTTTCAGGGGACTCAAACCTTGATCGCTGCCTTTCTAAGAGGAGATGTGCCATAGAAGATGTGCCACCACAGGGCATGCAAGAGATCTAACAGCTCACATCAACTGGCTGACCAGTCTGATACCTATCATTGCTTTGGTGTTTCACAGAAGTTTGGGCCATTTGGTCCCATTTTGTAAGTGGAGAAGCTGAGAAGCAGAGGGAAACTCATTCTTCCAAGCTTAAGGACGTGGCAAAGGAAAGAGCAGGAATCTGATTCTGGGTGTTTCTGATGCCAGGACCTGTGAGCCATTCCATTGCCACAAACTGCCTTGGGATGAAATTCTAGTCTGTTAGTAACAGTAATGGTAACAGAGTAACATAGAACACTGAATGAGTACTTTTTAGCAGTCAAATGTTCTAAACCCTCCTCCCAGCACTTGGAAAAGATGGTCCCAATTATTGATCCAGAAATACATAGGGAGCCGGGTGCTAGTGGCTCATGCCTATAATCCTAGCTACTTGGGAGGCCAAGGTTGGGAGGATTAAGGTTCAAGGCCAGCCCTTACAAATAGTTTGCAAGATCCCATCTCCAGAATAACCAGAGCAAAATGGACTCAAATGTGGCTCAAAGGATAGAGCACCTGCTCCCAAGTGTGAAGTTCTGAGTTGAAATTGAATAAATAAATGAAGAGGCAGACTGAGGGCCAGGGAGATAAATTAATCTCACAAAGTCACATCACTAACAAGTATCAGGGCCAGGAGTTGAAGACAGGTGGTAGGGTTCCAGATCCCATGCTCTTCCCCTTACAAGATGTTGTCTTGCAATGTTTTATCTTCCAAACTAAATAGAGCCCCCAATCCACCATATACTGGAGATATGATTTGCCTTACCCCTCCCTGCCACCTAATCCCAAGTCTCAGTTTGACCCAATGCCAAGATTAAGGAGGATTAAGGCCATGACCCTCCTTCTGCTCAAGGAAGTGATCCCATCTCATTCAAAGTAAACCTTACAATGACCTTCACAGCCTCCAGACTCCCAACTGCTCCTCCAATGTGCTGTCTCCATTCCTGCCCCAGGGCCTTTGCGCCAGGGCTGCTGCTTTTGCCAGGAATGCCCTGACTCCCCTATACTCACCTCGCTCCCTCCCTCACCTCCACCCTGTCTTTGCTCAACTGTGTCTTCTTTCTCAGTGGGGCTCTCAGTGACCACTGACCCTCATGCAGGCCGTTACTCACACCCCCCCCCCCCGCTTCAGTTCTCTCCGTGCCACTGGTCATCATCTAGTGCACCACATACTCTGCTTCCTTGCCTTGCTTTTGTTGGTCTTCCGCTCCAGAGGCCAGATTTTCTGTCCCTAGGACCTATGACGATGCCTGGCTTGGAAAGTACTCTTGGGTAAGTGAATTAGTGAAGTTAGGAAACGAGAGTCTGGTTTGCTAGAAAATATGATTCCTAGTAAAACCCAGGGCTCCTTCTCTAATCACTGCTCCCCCTGGGTGGGGGAGCTGTCAAAACCAGCCTCCCTGAGGGGGCCACAGTTGTCCAGATCTAACTTTCTGTTCTTTGACTTACTGGAGAAGCAAGGTGACAAGAGATACTGGGTATAAGGCCTTTCTAGCACCTTGGTCCCTATAACTCTGTCTCCTAACCCCCCAATGTACTTTACTTCATGTTTTGGGGTTTTTTTTTTGGGCAATACTGGGGTTTGAACTCAGGGCCTATACCTTGAGCCACTCCACCAGCCCATTTTTTGTGTGTGATGGGTTTTTTTTTTTTTTAAGATAGGGTCTTGGAACTATTTTGCTCAGGCTGGCTTTGAACTGAGATCCTCCTATCTCTGCCTCCTGAGTACTTAGAATTACAGGAGTGAGCCACTGGCACCCGGCTCATATATGTATTTTGATTAACTGTCTACCCTTTCAACTAGAATACCCACTTTTAGAGAGGCGTTTTTGCCTGTTTTGTTCTGTGCCACCCCCAGTATGAAGTAGACACTCACTAAACAGCTGTTGAACAAGTGCTTATGAAGAATATTCTGGGCTCAGTAATGCTGACAGAGACCAGGTAATGTGTCCCGAGGCTCTAGGGGACTAAGTCTTCCTCTTGTTTTCCCCTTTTCAACTATTCTGCTCCAACCTCACCCACCTTCCCCGCTGCTCTTCCACTCATCTTAGGGCCTTTGCATGGTTAAGTTACCTCTCATGATTCAGGTTTCACCTCTGCAGTAGCTCACCATCCTCTCAGAAAGCCCACAGAACACCACTGCATTGTGTGTTTACTTGTTTCTGACAGTTTTTCTCAATTAGACTATAAAACCCCTTATGATGAAAGACTGTGCTCCTCTCTCCTTCACAAATGTATGCCCTGGACCTCGAACAGTGAATATTCATTTGATGAAGAACAAATGTCTATGGAAAAAGCTGTGAGTCACACTCTAGTGGGACCAGAGGGGGTCTTCTCCAGAAGTCCAGGAGGCCATGAGACTAGCTGTAGATCGGGAGACCTGCCTTCCAAGCTCCGCTGTGGGACAGAATTACTCAAGGCAGAAGGGTCCAGGATAAGGGTAAGGAGGGAGGTGAGGCATAAGTATTTCTTGAGAGCCTAGTGCTAAGCAGGCAAGTTTCTGCCTGAAGGGGAGGAGAATGTGAGTATTAAAGCAGAACTCTAGAGGGAGCTGTTCCATTGAGGGGTGGGTTCGAAATGGGTACTCTTGAGGGGGTTGCAAGAAGGAAAAAAAAAAAACTCTGGCATTGGTCAGAATAAAAAGTATTTTTACACCAACAAAGGGGGCATTCGAGGAGAGTTATGCGTGGTCAGAGACAGTGGAGGGCAGTTCTGTCGCAAAGCACTAGAGCAACTCTCCCTTGCAATCCCGCAAGGGATCCTAATAGAGGGTTCACGAGCAGCTACTCTACAAGGTGGGGTGCAATGCTGGTGGCATCTGGGGGACTGTCGTGGAGGATGCAATGACGGGAATGTGGAAGGGGCTGTGAGAAAGCATTAGTGGGGGGGCGCTGGCAATTGAGGGGACCATTAATAATGACGCTTTGGCAAGGGTCCCACCTGGGGGCATTCAAGGGAAAGATGTATGAAGTGGTTTTATGGGGAGCAGTGATTTAGGGGGGTCTCCTGGCTAGGGCCCGGCGGAGAAGCACTGACATGCTGGGGGGGCGTCCTGGGAACCACTGCAGACCAGGGCGGGGCCCCCCGCCCCCGCTGCACCCGGGCCCCCGGGCCCCGCGCCCCGTCACTCACCGGCGCCGGGGTCTCCGCCGGGAGGAGGCCGAGGAGGCGGAGGAGGTACCGCCGCTCCGGGGAGACCCGAGGGCCCGACCGGAAGTGCCGCCCCCTCCCGCCCTCCCCGGCAGCCCCGCGCCACCCGCCCGGAAGCGGAAGTCGCGCCCGTTCCCGAGGCGCCGGCGTGGAGGATGGAAGGAGAAGGCAGCGGCTGCCACAGCGTGCAAGTTGTGCGCCTGCGCACTGTCTGGAGGACGCCGGCTGGGAATCCAAAACCGCTTCCGGTGGGATAACGGAACCAGGTGCGCCTGCGCCCTATGCACCCGCTTCTTAGGGCACCGCCCACATGCTCCGGACATCCGGTTAAGGCACGCCCTAGGCGCCAGTCTCTCTTGAGCCCCGCCTCCTGATTCTGAGCCACGCCTACTTCAGTGTATTTATTACATGCTCCGCCCCCGCACCAAAATATGCCCTTTTTGCGTCACCTTCGCAGTTTCACCTGTTCTTTTTTCTTTTTCCGCTTCTCTCTTCACCAGTTCTTTCCCTCACTCCAAGCTCCTACTCTCTGAAATTCCATTTTCCCTCCCAAGCCACGCCCCTTTCCAAAGTCCCGCCTCTCCATGCTACTTACGCTTTGTCCCGCCCCTTACATTTAAGCCCCGCCCCAAATGCTACACCTTTCATAGTGCCGCACTCCTAGAAAGCATTCCGTTAAATCAGTAGTTCTCGACCATCAGTATTAGTTAGCGTCTGACTCTCTGCTCCAGCCCTGCTGAATTTAGAAACCCTTGGGGTGGGGCCTAAGAAGTCGTGTTTTTAAATACCCTCAAGGCGATTCGATGCACTCTAAAGTTGAGAACCACAGCTTTACCACAAGTAACACTGCCTCTTTCATATCTATGTAAACCTAGCTCCCAATTCAGCCCCAGCTAGACTCAGTCCTATTCAGAAGTTCCCCCTCTCTTTGGTTCCTCTCTCCCAGTCCCAGGTCCCTAAAGCAGTCATGCCCACCCCCTCAGCACCTTCCTTAACAGGTATATCCTACCCCTCTCAATACACTGTTTTTAGGAAGTTCTTCCCTTAAGCCCCGCTCCTCAGTCAAAAGCCCTTTATTCCCTCTAAATTGATCTTTCTGCCAGCCAACCCTTAAACCTCTATAAACTCACCCCAAACTTTAGTCTCCTCTTCTAAGCCCCACCCTTGATTTTATTTTTTTAAGTGCTGGGGATCGAACCTAGAGCCTTGAGCATTCAAGGCACACACTCTACCACTGAGCTGCACTTCCAGCCTTCACTCAGGTTTCCCTTCCCAATGCCCAGAAATTCTACATTGAACATTTTTGCCATACCATGCGGTAGGTGTCCCAAAATTTCTAGGAATTTGGCCAGGATGGAGGAGGAGTCACGTTTGCACAGAAGGTTCAATGTCTTACTTAGTATGGCTATTTCGGAGAGTATTTTGGGGTCTGATGGAGATGGGGGAGGGGTAAAGCCTTCTTCCGAACCACTCATTCTCTGGGACCATGCTGAGGCACGTTCTCAAATCCCAGACACTCCCTTCCGAAGAACCCTGGAAGGCAGGAGAGGCACCGTTATGGAACACACACAAGAAGCCAGTAGGCAGGTATTTATTTCCACGGCCCAGGCCTCCACAGGCCTGTTAGTCCGCAGAAGGGTGCCAGAAGGCAGCAGGACCCTGAAGTTTAGATCCCCACCCACGATCCCCTCCCACGATGGGAAGACCACCAGAAATGAGGGTGTCCCGGCCTCCGTGCCGGGGCTCAGCACCAGGTGAACTCTGTGCAATAAACCCGGCCCAGGGAGCTTTGGCCAGGGATGTGGATCAGGCGGGCTCCTTCTCTTCCGGCCCCTCCTCGTGTGCTTCTGTTGTGGTGGGGATGCCTTCCTCTTCCCACAGCGGTTCTGGCATTGGTTCTGGGGGACATAGGCGCACGGGAACTCCCACAAGCTCCGGGTGCTTGCGTTTGTAATGGCGCCGGAGCGTGTTGGCTTCGGTGAAGCGCAGCCGGCACAAAGGGCACTGGTATGGGCGCTCGCCAGAGTGGATACGTTGGTGATGCGCCAGCTCCCCGGCCTCTCGAAAGCGGCGCGGGCAGAGAGGGCAGCGGAAGGGTCGCAAGCCGGCATGAATGTTGCTGTGTCGTCGCAAGTGGCTGGACCGCTTGAAGGTCTTGCCACAATCTTTGCACTCGTGTGGCTTCAGCTCTGAGTGCGAGATGCTGTGGCGCTCCAGGTCGGAGAGGTAGGGGAATGCCCGCAGGCACACAGGGCAGAAGTGCGGGGCTCTTCTGGGGCCAGAGCCCTGGGGCCCACCTGACACCGACCCTTCAGAGACTGTATAGGGCACACCCTGATCATCGATCAACAGGATGTCGTTGTCTCCACCACTGACCACTGGCGCTGTCAGACCCTGCGCCAGTGGGGGCTCCTGCGCGGTTTTGGGCGGGCGGCCCCGCTTTCGAGGAAAAGAGGACTTGAGCCTCCGATTGGAAGAGGCAGCTCCCCCCGATGGCCGGCCTCGACGGCCCCTGGGAACAGGAGGAAGTAAGGCCAGAGGCTTCTCCTCCTCCCCAGGCAAAGGCGAAGGCAACGGGTCTAGGCTGGGGGTGTCCATTGAGTAGTGGGGAGCTTGAGCCTGAGTACTGGAGCCGGCTAAGAGGAGAGAGGGGCAGTGTCAGTGGCGGAAGGGACTGAGCATTCGTGTCTCCCAACAATCTTACCCACCCCTGTCTCTGTATCTTCACCCGGAAATAGCTGATATTCACCAGATGCACAAGTATGCTTATACTTTAGGGTAAAATAGTGAGATGATTTTGTTCCAGTTGGTAAACAAGCACTCTCTTGAGCTCCGAAAGCACCCCCCTTGAAGGTCTCCTTAACCCATCCCCTGGATCTAAGAGTTCAAGATCAACACCAGCTGAAATAAAAAGAAACAGAGTCCAACTGAGAGTGTAGGTCTCAAAACAGTCCATCAAACTGAGCCACAGAGGCCTCAGAAAGGTTTTTGTCCCCACTCTTGATTACTAGAAGTGGGGAAGAGGGTCAGGACTGGAAGGAAGGGGACTGGTCCTAGCCGAAGTGTGGCCCTGGCTTGTAGATGAGGACATATATCCAAGTTGCTAAGAGTCTGGGCTTTGGAGTCAGACATCATGAGTTCAAATCCTGAGTCTCACTTCCTCTGTGTGGCCTTGGGCAGGGTGTTCACTTCTCAAGAGCTCAGTTGTCTTCTGCAAAGTGGGACTCTGTTATACCTACTCCCCCAGACATGCCATGAGGATGTTCATACACAGACGTGCTTAGAAGTATGTGCAATCGTTAGCATCATGAGTCTCTGAATGAAGGTACACCTTTCTACCTTTCCCATTCTACAAACAGAGAATGGCTTGGCACAAGAAAGCCAAGTCAGTTGCCCAAGCTGCCTCTACCAATAAGTGGTAGGACCAAGACCCCAAACCAGTTCTTATTCCTGCTGATCCCCCAGGAATAAGAAATGGACCCAAAGAGACAGGGGACGTCTTGAGGTTTCTTAATCCCAGGTTTGAATCCATCTCTGCCAATAATTAGCAAGTGATTCTGCAAACGACCCTGCCTTTCTGGGCCAGTTTCCTCCTCTGGAAAATAGATATATATCTAGGATGTGGGGAGAATCGAATAGAGTAAGAAAGGGGCCTTAAAAATGCCCCTAGCACACTGCTGGGTGCACAGTAACACTCCACCACCATCTTCCCAGTGCCCACTGGGAAGTGTAGGAACAGAGAGTAACCACAGGGGGCAACACAGGTACAGCTAACAGCAACTGCAGGTGCCCTGCGCTCCCGTTCTGAGTGCTCTTTTGTTTGGTTGGTTTTTAGTTATGTGTATTGGGGACAGGGGAGGGGTGCAGGGGATCTAACCCAGGGCCTCACACATACTGGGCAAGCGCTCTACCACTAAGCTACACTGCCAGCCCTACACCTCCTTTTCTAGGCACAGTCTGAGGTCTAAATTGGGGCTACGGTTTCCATCGTCGGATGCTTCCCAACGTGGGTCAGCCTGGACCAGAAGCTAAATCTCTGGAATCTGAGGGAGAGGAAAAGCTGTTACTTCGACCCTCCCCCACCCTCAATTTCGTCGGGCGCGCTCCCGTCTGGCCCGAGTGGCGGAGCCCGCGCGCGGGGCGGGCCCTGAGGGGGCGGCGGCCAATGAGCGGCGCGGGGACAGCAGGCGGCGCGGGCTGCTAGGAAGGGGTCTGCGCGCGCAAGCCCGGCCGCTCCGCGGGGCGCGAGGTCGGCGCGCGCAGGAGCGAGCTCGGGAGCGGGAACAGGTGCTGGGGCGCGCTTTGGCGCGCGCAGCCCCAGGCCGCCCCTCCCGCCCGCCCGCCCCCCGCCCGGGTCCCCCGCCTCTGGGTACCTCATTTGCATGCCGCCTGGGCTCGCGTGTGTGTACGCGCGCGTGCGCGCGCGGGGGGCGACGGGCCGAAGAGTGGGAAGGGGCGGGGGAGAGGGGGCCCTGCCCCTCCGCGGTGGCGGGGCGGGGGCGGTGGCACGCGGGCCGGGCCCCGCCCCTCGGGGCGGACGTCCGCAGCCCCTCCCTCCCCCTCGCGCCTGCCGGGAACAAAGGGGACTCGCTGGGTCCTAAGGACCGGGCATGCTTGCAACCCGGCCAGGCACAGGCGCCTGCGCACCAGTCGCCTTAGTGGGAACTAACCCTCAACCTCATCAAAATAACTTTCCTCCCACCAAGCACCCAACCAGGTGGCCCAATCAAAGACAGGTACTGAATAGATGAGAAGTGAGAAATGGCTGCTTAGTGCCCGTAATTAACATGGTGCCCGATAGCTTCGAAGTCCCGTGGAGGCAAAATTGTTAAGATGGTGACTAGTCTTTTCTATCTCTGTATGCAGCTGGAGCAAGTCAATTTCTCTTTTTTTTTCGGATGTAATTCGACATCCAACTAGAAGCAGTGCAAGGCTGAGGAATGGGAATCATATCTAACCTCATCTATGTTAGCACCCGCTTCTGTTGCCAAGGGCTGCGAGAGGTCGCGAGCTGTGTATGTTGCCCTTAGTCTGAATGGCGCCCCAGGTGACCCTAAGCCCCGCCTCTTCCTTTGCCCTCACCCAAGATGGCGCCAACTTGGCTTCTCTAACCTCGAGGGCTGGGCAAAGGAAGGAGACCGAGAAGGGCGGGGTAGGGTGGAGAGAGAGCGCCAGAGGGCGGTAGAAAGGGGGAGTGCTGGGGGCGGGGGAGGCGAGCCGAGGCGGAAGTCGAGGGGCCCCCCGGGTGGAAGTGACGCTGCCCCCGCTGCCCAAAATGTCGGCGCCCAGACCGAGGTGTAAGTAATTAAAGAGGAAAGCTGACTGACTTTTCCGGCCTCCCGGGGCCATGCCTGGTCTCTGCGACCTCCGCCCCGCACAAACGAGGTGTACTCGCATGGCCCCGGGCCGCCTGACCTGCCCCCACCCGGGGCAACCGGGACCGCACATTTTAGGGAGAGGGGGAGGGGTAAAAAGTGCCAGTTTTCTGGGCCTCAGTCTTCGGGTAAATTGGGTTGGGGGGGCACCTCCGCAGGTCGCGGGGGGGGGGCGGGGCTTTAGTTGGTAGGGGCGGTGCAGGGGCCACGAGGACCTGATTGGGGCGGAGCTTATAGCGGAGTGGGAGGGGCTTAGCTAAGGGGTGGGGGTTGGTGAGTGGGCGTGGTTCAAATAGGGATGGTGAAAGAGGCCTAAGTTGAAAGATGGAAGGAACCTCCTTGAGGCTTAGTGAGGAAATGGGACCCTAGAAGAAGGTGGGAGGAGCCTAGAATAGAAGGGGTGGGATATGGGTGTGTTAATTTGGAGAGTTAATGGAACTATCAGGTCTTTGTAATGAAAGTGAATGTTTGGAGGGGATTGAAGGGGCTTTAGTATCAGGCTAAGAAAAGGACAAGAGTACAGTGGAGGTGGTTATGGAAAGTATGGGGCTTCTTTGAAAGAAAAAATTGTGTGGGATTTGGAAGCACGGCTTAGTGAAGACGGGAAGACTTTGGAGAAGTTGAATAACTTGGAAAGTGTGTGAGATTAAAACAGGAAAGTACTGGAACTTAAAGAATAGTGATAATGGAAGCTGTGCTGTGACTGGTGAAACTTAAAAGGATAGTAATAATCTAGACAGTTCCCTTCAGTCTTTGCTGCATACTGGCTTAGTGAGAACATAGCACACATTGTCACAATTTTGCTTAATGTGCACTACCACTCCACAAGGTAGGTACTAGTTTTATTCTTACTTTGCATTTGGGAAGAGTTTCGATTGGTTACAAGACTAGTTCTGGCCTCCCTGAAAGCATGACGAAAAATCCTTGTCCTCTCTTTCACTAAGTAGTCGTCTTCAAAGGGAAAGAGGTTTTGGAAAGGAATTCAGGCTGGTTAAGGAACTGTGGGAGAAACTCTAAATGGAATAGGGGTACCTAAGCAAGAGTGGGAGGAGCTTAAAACAGTGGTGGGGCTGAAGATTCGTGAGAGAGACTTAAAAACACCCTGTGGAGTAGAAGTTATTTGGAAGTATACAAGAAATTAAAGGAGGTGTAGAAATTAGAGATAAGGGCAAAATAGTTTCTGCTGGGTATTGAGGGGGGGAGCGGGAGGGGGTGGAGTGGGTGGTAAGGGAGGGTGTGGGGGCAGGGGGGAGAAATAAACCAAGCCTTGTATGCACATATGAATAATAAAAGAAAAATGAAAAAAAAAAAAATAAAAAAAAATAAAGGAGGTGTAGGACTAATAAGAGAGTGGGAGGAGTTTTAAGATTAGTGGGCGGGGCTTAGCACTGGGAGTATCTTCTAGGAGGACCAGTGTTGTGTCTGTGGGCCCAGAGGGGGGCAAGGGTCAGTAAGGAAGTGGATCCCTCACCTGTTCCTGTGTTTTCTCCCTACTCCAGAGAGAGTCCCCATCTGCCGCTGTACTGTGTGCCACCATGGATGACACCCCGCTGACAGTGCCCCCCGTCCCCATCCCCGCTCCAGCCTCTGCTCCGGCACCAGCACCACCTGCCGCTACTCCCCGGGTCCCATTTCACTGCAGCGAATGTGGCAAGAGCTTCCGATACCGCTCAGACCTGCGGCGCCACTTTGCCCGGCACACAGCGCTCAAGCCCCACGCATGTCCACGCTGCGGCAAGGGCTTCAAGCACAGCTTCAACCTGGCCAACCACCTGCGCTCGCACACTGGTGAGCGGCCCTACCGATGCTCTGCCTGCCCCAAGGGGTTCCGTGACTCCACCGGCCTGCTGCACCACCAGGTGAGTTCCTCAGGCCAGGCGTGGCTTGCACATTAGGACCCCACTCCACATGTGGAAAGGCAGCAGGCCCGAGGGCCCATTTAGGAAATTTCACTCTCCTTTCCAAAACCCGGATGGATCAAAGCATGAGATACTTCTCTTTGGCAACCCATCCCATGGAGGAGAACATGCAGAGTAAATGTGCCCCACCTGTATGTCCCTCCCCTCTTCCCATCACCTGCTAAGTACTCCCAAGGAACACCAGCACTTGCATCCTCTCTTCCATCTTGAAAATAGGTTGAACACATACACACCTAATTTTCTTTATTCTGCACTTATCAATTAACTGTTTTCCCTGGGTCAAACATGGATGATCAAGGGAAAGTTAGTCTCTGACTTCAGAGAGCTTTACATTCCTTTGGAGGTGATCAGTAGCCAGGTAGATGATAAAGCAGTTTCACGGACAAGAATGTTCTGGAATGGAGTGTTGAGAAAGAATTAAAAAAAAAAAATGAAATCAATGTGTAGTAGTAAACGGGGGAGAGCTATGTGCTACTTTAGATAAGGGGGGAAGGTCAGGGCAAGGTGGTGTTTGAGCTGAGATCTGAAGTATGAGAAGGATTCCGCGTGGGAAGAGCATTGCAGGCAGAGGGAATGGCAAGTGCAAAGACGCTGACAATCAGACAGAGCTTGGTATTTTCAATGGTTGATGGGAGACTGTGGTTGGGACAGAACAAAGCAGAGGACCCATCTTTTTTTTATTTGTCAGTACTATGGTTTGAACTCAGAGCCTTGCACTTGCTACGCAGGCCACCAGCCCTTTTTCACTTTAGCTGTTGTTTGAATAGCACCTGTTTATGCCTCTCCCATAGCTGGGGTGACAGGTGCACATAACAGTGCCCAGCTTTGTATTGGTTGAGATAGGGTTTCCCTAACTTTTTGCCTGGGCTGTCCTCAAACCATGATCCTCCTGATCCCCACCTTCCAAATAGCTTGGATTACAGGTGTGAGCCACCACACCTGGCTGGAGATGGCCCATATTATTGTGCCTCTTGGTAAGACTCTGAGCAGAATCCCAGAGATAGAAAGCTACTTGCTTGTGTGTTCACAGGGAACACATAACTGGGAACTGAACTCAGGCCTGCTAATGCCTAAAGCCCCAGTTCTTAACCATTGTGGCAGGAGCTCCTTGAAAAGGACTGAGACTTACAGAGGAAGTTTCCCACCTGGTGGGAACATCAGAAGCAGTTCTCAGATGGAAGGAAGTAGGCCTTTTTGAGCACTAAGAGAATGCCAAGTGGCTCACAGCAGAAAGCAGTAACAGGGTGGAGGCTGGATCTTGCCCTGTGGGCTATGGCAGAGAGCTTGGGTCACCTTCCTCTGGGAGGCCAGGATCTGTTGCGTGGCAGACGTCAGCCCTGACACAGTGTCCTTACTCGCCCTTGCAGGTCGTCCACACTGGTGAGAAGCCCTATTGCTGCCTGGTCTGCGAGCTCCGCTTCTCCTCCCGCTCCAGCCTGGGCCGCCACCTCAAGCGCCAGCACCGCGGGGTGCACCCGTCTCCACTGCAGCCCAGCCCGGCTCTGCCGGCCCTGCCCGCCCTGAGCGCGCCCTGCGCTGTCTGCTGCAATGTGGGGCCCTGCTCGGTGTGCGGGGGCACAGGAGCCGGCGGCAGCGGAGAGGGCTTGGAGGGGGCGGGCGCGGCCAGTTGGGGGCTGGCAGAAGCGGCAGCCGCAGCCGCGGCCTCCTTGCCACCATTTGCCTGCGGTGCCTGTGCCAGGAGATTTGACCATGGCCGCGAGCTGGCTGCCCACTGGGCAGCGCATACCGACGTGAAGCCTTTCAAGTGCCCGCGCTGCGAGCGTGACTTCAACGCACCCGCGCTGCTTGAGCGCCACAAGCTCACGCATGACCTTCAGGGAACCGGCCCGATCCCTGTGCAGGTATGGGCCTCCGGGGCCGTCGCTGGGCCGGAGATGGCTGGTGAAGGTGGCTCAGTGGAGGCAGGCGACGCTCCCCCATCTTGGGACGACGCTCCACTGCTCCTGGTCTCCACTGGAGGTGGTGTGCCCGAGCTGGGGGCGTTGCTTCCCGAGAGTGTCGGGGAGGCCCCAGCCCCGGCAGCCGTGGCCGAGCCGTTGGAAGACACCTTGTACCAGTGCGACTGCGGGACGTTCTTCGCATCGGCAGCTGCCCTGTCCAGCCACCTGGAGGCGCACTCCGGCCCGGCCACCTACGGCTGCGGCCACTGCGGGGCTCTGTATGCGGCGTTGGGGGCCCTGGAAGAGCATAGGCGAGTCAGCCACGGAGAGGGTGGCGAGGAGGAAGTGGTGACAGCCCCAGAGGGGGTGTCAGGGGAGCCCAGGCCCACCTCAGGCCGCAGCAGCAAGAAGATCTTTGGCTGCTCCGAGTGCGAGAAGCTATTCCGCTCCCCTCGCGATCTGGAGCGGCACGTGCTGGTGCACACCGGCGAGAAGCCATTCCCGTGCCTCGAGTGCGGCAAGTTCTTCCGCCACGAGTGCTACCTCAAGCGCCACCGGCTGCTGCATGGCACCGAGCGGCCCTTCCCCTGCCACGTCTGTGGCAAGGGTTTCATCACGCTCAGCAATCTCTCCAGACACCTGAAGCTGCACCGAGGCATGGACTGAACAGCCAGGCCGCCCGGTCCTCTAGCCAGCCAACCCAGGGACTGGACTCTGGACGAAGGGAGGCCTTGGCCTTCCCTCCCAGTTCAGAGCCAGGCCCAGAGATGAGACCCCTACCTGGAGAGGTGGGGCCACCCAGAACCCACACAGACCCTGAGCTCCGGACCGCAAATAAACATGCCTCAGCCAGGGGGTCCAAGAACATAATTGTTGGGGCCAAAATCAGAACCTCCCGAGCTTGAAACTCCTAAAATCAGCACCCTCAAATCAGCAAGCCTCTAAGACGTGGGGATTTGGGAATGAGAAGCGGGTCTCCACAAGTTCCTCATGTCTACTAGTAAGACATGAACACCTCGGAGGGCCAACTGCTCCACTCCCTGAGAGCCATCATTCCCAACGACCTTTATCTGGGGAATGGGGGGATCATGTCCCCAAATCTCTGGATCCCCTCCAAAATCTACCCACCAGTCACTGGTGACCCCGGAAAATAAATATAGCCGAAATCTGCCTTTCCCCCCATTTCATTCCCTGAAAAGAGGACCAGGGTAGATGCCCCCTGCTTTTGACTTCATCACCCTCCAATTAGGTCTCCCTCTCCCCACTGCAGAATGGATAACCCTATTGAGCTTTCCCAACCTGAATGCTAGAATAGACTGGTCCCAAAACTCCCTGCCCAGTAGGATGGACTGACCCAGATGCACATCCCCCTGCCGGCTTGGAAGGGCTGGTACAAGTTGTGGCCTGGCCCCACCCTCCTTAGAATGAATAGGACAGACACTCCCTTATCCTGTAGAGTGTGGTCCACCCATGGTCCACGTTGTTCCCCATCCTGTGACCTCATCCGGGTGGAGGTGGTGGACATCAGGGTTCCCTCCCCCTCTACTGTTAGCACCTGTTGGGCTTCCTCTCCATATCTGTCGATTTGTCTCTGTTCCAACTCCAAGGGGAAGGGGAACTTGGCTGGGGGGGAGGGTCCCCTGTGAGCCTCAACCTCACCCCCTCATCCCACTCCTAATGTCACCAGGACCCCAATAAACCTTGTCATGTCAATCACTATGGCGTCTTTCTGATCCTGGGCTCCAGGGAGTTGGGATTCTCCTTACTGGACTTAAGCTAGGGTAGGCCTTTTTTTTTTTCTTTAGGTGGGAGGAGAGTGTTTCTTTGGTGTTTTTGTTTCCTTGCTTGCTTTTTTAAGACAGTCTCAGTATATAGTATAGGCTGGTCTCAAACTCATTATCCTCCTGCCTCAGCCTCCAGGGTGCTAGGATTACAGGCCTGCACCACCACACAGCCTGTAATCCTAGCTGGGAGGCCCCCTAAATAAACAGGTGCTCACTCCTGTTGGAGAAGTTCTGAGTCTTCTAAATAAGAGATGGTTTAAATCTCACCTAAATGGAACCCTGTACCTTAATTCAAGGTCTATCACCAACACATAGACCACACTCCCTAGAAACTAGGAACACCCTTTAGAAACCATCAATCCTGTAGGTCACGCCTTTTGGAAACCAAACTGTCCTGAAAGTAGCTCTGAAAGAGGCCTTTACACTTTGCTTTCTTCAACTGAATAGACCCCCAAGAGACCAGTGGGACAGGACCTGCACATCAGAGAACAGGTCACCTCCTGCACAATCAGTTGTATTCCCACACTGGGTACTTACTGTGCCAGGCATTATAACCCCCTCTGAGGATTCCACAGGGAACAAAATAGATAAGCCCAGCCCTGATGGAGTTTATATTCTAGGTTGTGGGCAATGAAGATGGGGAAACAAGGAATCCAAAGAAATGAAGGTGAGTTCCTATGGTTTTGAGAGCTCAAGACAATAAGAAGGGAAGAGTGATATAGTGAGTGGCTAGGCTATGGTACGTTAGATGAGAAAAGGGTTTTTCTGCAGAGGTGGCATTGCTCTGAGCTTTGAAAGGTGAGGAGGGACTGGTTGGGCTGCCTGAAAGCACAGATGGAGAGTGAACCCAGGGACAGAGGAATGAGATGAGGTCAAGAGGTAGGCAGGGGTCAGATCACAGAGCCAGGGAGGTCAAAGTAGGCATTGGATCATGGGCAACAGGAAGCAATTTTAAGTGAGAAGGAAAGTGACAACCTGTGCAGTTCACCAGCCCTCCAATTGCTGAGTGGAGAAAGATGGGAGCAAGCAGCCTAGGAGCAGCAGAGAGCTCCTGCCATCTTGTGATGGACCAGGGGATGAAGAGAAATAAGTGCATGGATTTTGTGGGGGAGGGCATTAATGGGGTTTGAACTCTGTGTTTGCTAGACAGGCACTCTACTGCTTGAGCTATGCCTCCAGCTTCAGAAACTCCATCTCAACCAGTGACTGGGCATGGAGGTGCATGCCTGTCATCCCAGCTGCTTGGAGAAGCACAAATAGGATTGCTGTTCATGCCTGCCTGGGCATAAAGTAAGACCCTGTCTCAAAAACAACAAATGCAAAGTGAGCTAATGAAGTGGCTCAAGTGGTAGAGCACTTGCCCTGGGTTCAATCCCCAGCACCACACACGAATAAAACGGGTAAATAATGGTGTATGTATTAGGCAGAGGAACACTACAGAGAATGAGAATGCACACAACTACTTGAGTGAAAGTTATGACAAAGCCAGACACAAGCCAGATACATAAAGCACAGAGTATCATACCACTTGCAACGTTCAAAAGCAAGCAAAACTAAACTTACATTTTTTTAGGAGGCATTGTGGGTACTGAATCACACAGAAAAGCAAGGAAAACATGTTTTACAAAGTTTTGGGTGGTTAACGCTCTGGAGGAGACATGGGGAAAGTTTCCACTATTGCTGGTAGCTGGTGACGTTCTATTTCTTAATCTGGGTCCCTTTGTATTTATTACTTTTTTTTCTTTTTTGGGGGGGGATGTGTCATTTTTATAGTGATTTGTTCAGTTCGCTTGCATAGTGCACTTTTATCTGTGCGTTTTATATTTCACAAGGAAAAAAACTTTCAGAGGGGAAAACTAGTAAGAGTTTGTGGCGCTCAGGAAGACTTTGGCTGAGATCCACAATTGCCTATTTGAAAAGACTCCACCCCTTGGGAACAAAAATCAGAGCCCACGGGGACGCTAGACTTTAGCTTAGAGATATTCCTCTCCACTCCGCAACGACGGACCAGGAACCAAACTTACTACTTTGGGGTCAAAACAAAACAAAACAAAACCCACAGGTCTTAGAGAAGCAAAGCCCGCCCCCTGGATACAGGCTACGCCCCCGGAGACAAGACCCGCCCACCCCAGGCTGGCTTACAGTCTGCTCAGCCCTAGAGCTCTGAGCGCCTGGAAAGGTGCCAGGGTTGTCATGGAGAAAGCCACTGGCTGGGAGTAATGAATAGGGACCTCCAGAGGCTGAGGCTCCCACCCACCTCACCTCCACCACAATTTTTGTTCTTCCCAGGCGGGGAAAAGATTCATCCTATATATCCTAGTGACTCCCTAATGGGTGATCTATACCTAGCTTTCTCACTGTGGCCCCATCTTATAGAGGTGCTAATTGAGGCGGGGTGGAGAAGGATGTTTTACCTTAGGGGCAATCTCCATCTGCTCCAAGGCAGTAATTACTAACCAGGTGTTGGCGATTTCCTCCTTGGTTTCCGGCGCTGCTCCTGCTTACCCACCAATAGAGTCAGTTGCCAGCATGTTCACCTGACATTCGCCTCTCCTACCACCTCAGTCCGATCCGTCTCGCCCCCCATCTCCCATCCTAGTACCCGAAGCCGGAGTCCTCCTCATTCTACCCCATCCTTTATCCCTCTTTATTTGCCCATAAATATTTGGTGCTAAGGGTAGAGCAGTTAAGCAAACAGGCAAAGCTATAGCTTCTTTCATGGAGTTTCTGTTCTAGTGGGAGGGGGAATGGTTATTATTATTATTATTATTGGCAGTGCTGGAGTTTGAACTCAGGTCCCCACACTTGCCAAGCGGTCGCTCTACCACTTGAACCACGCCCCCAAGCCTTAGTGGGAGGAGAGGAAATGAGCCACCACTGGGTCATTCAGAAACAGCCCAAGGGTTGTTTGCAGTAAGTACATGGTTGAGATTTGAGAGCCATGTTAGCTAGGGTGGACTGGACAGATGTCTCTGAAGAGATCTGGAAAGAGAAGGAATGAAGGGAAATTTAGGGAAATAAATCAAGAGGGAGGGCATTCCAGGCAAGGGGAATGGGAAGTGTAAAGACCCTGGGTCCACAAAGAGCAAGGAGGTGGTGTGGCTAGATCAGAGCCAAGCAAAAGGAGGTCAGAAATTTGGTGAGGGTCCTGCAGAGCCTCTAGGGCAGGTTGTGGGTGTAGGTGTGGGGGTGGGGGGAGGGTCTGGTTTTTATTCTGTGTCAGCTCAGAAGTGGTGTTGACATTTGTAGGTGTTGGGGACTGGACATGAGGGCTTGAAGAAGAGGAGCCTATGAGGAGGCTGTTAAAATGGGAATGGCATATTGAGACCCTGCCTCAACAAAACAAAAATAAGGAGGGCATGATGGCATATGACTGTGGTCCCAGTTACTTGGGAGGCAGAGGTAGGAGGATGGCAGCTAGTGGGAGACACTAGCTAAAAACAAAAAAAAGAAGAAAGAAAGGAAGAGAAGAAGAAAGGGAGGAGGAGGAGAAAAGAAGAGAAGAGAAAAGAAAAGAAGAGGAAGAGGAAGGAGGAAAAGGGAGAGGGAGAGGGAGAGGGAGAAGAATAGGGGGCATAGCCCAACAGACATTTGCCTAGCAAGTGCAAGACCCTGAGTTCAATCCCTATTATGGAAAAAAAACAAAAAAGTTAGGTACAAAATACCACATACTGTATGATGCCATTTATAGGCAATGTCCCCAAAAGGCAAAATCCATAGAGACAGCAGATCATCTGTTACCAGGGTGTTGGGAGGCGCTGGGAATAGACAATGAGTGATTAATGGGTACAGGGTTCGGGAACCAGACAGTGGGGATGGTTCCACCATTATCATGAATGTACTTTTTGATAGTTTGTGATAGGATCTCTTTATGTAGCCCAGGCTGACCTTGAACTCACTTTGTAGCCAGCCCAGGATGGCCTTGAACTCCAGATCTTCTACCTCAGCCTCACCAGTGCTGGGATTACAGGCATCAAACACCACTTCCAGCTCCCATGAATGTACTTAATGCTACTAAATTTACACTTTAAAATGCCTACATTAGAAAACATCTGATGCCCCAAAGATCCCATTTAAGATCTGAATGCTTCCCTCTTCTCAAACATAACTCTATAGCCTAAATTTGGTGTTTTTATTTGCCATGGATATTTTTAGTCTTTCACTCCATATACATGTACATACACATATATAGATATAGATAAGTATAGTCATCCTTTAAAATAAAGTATTACTGGCATGGGGATATACCTAGTGGTAGAACACTTGTCTAGGATGCTCAAGACCCTGGGTTCCATCTACAGCAAAGAAAATAAACAAAAAAAAATTGTATTACTGTCCCAGTGTTTTAAACAAATTTGCCCTCCCGATCCACTCTTATTTCTTCTATCTCTTTGTGAAGTCACAAATCTTACTGATCTCACTAGTGAAACCATCTGGTATTCGCATCCTCTATGAAAGGAGAAAGTGCTGGGTGCCAGTAGCTCATGCCTGTAATCCTAGCTTCTCAGGAGATAGAGATCAGGAGGATTGCAGTTCAAAGCCAGCCTTGGGCAAATAGTTCATGTGACCCTATCTCGAAAAACTCCATCACAAAAATAGGGCTGATGGATTGGATCAAGATGTAGGCCTTGAGTTCAAATAAATGGACTCATATTTGCAAAGCACTTATAAGAAGAAGCTACTACTTTTGTCTTATGTATAGTGTTTATCTCTGCTTGCTTATTTTCCCTCTACATTTTTGGGTGTGTGTAACATTCACATGGTTTCAAACTCAAGGAGTTCAGAAGGATAGAGTGTAGCAAGTTTCAATCCTGGAAGTGAGACTATGTTGCCAGCTTCTCTCTTCTTTCAATTCTTCAGTACAATCTATTGAAGAAGGCAGCAGCAGGCTGCAGGCTGCTCTCCACCTCCATTTTTCCACCTTCCCTTTCACTTACCACTTGGACACTGTCCATATTTTCACACACCAAGCTGCTTCATTCTTTTGGATGGACACATAGTATTCCACTGGATCCACTAGGATTTTATTACTCAAGTCTCCTACTGTGGGCATGTAGATCGCTTTCAGCCATTTGCAATGATGTGCAATGCTGCAATGATTAATCTGGTACAGACATAATCTTGCATGTCTCTCATCTCTCTGAAGGATAAATTCCTGAAATTGCTGGGATATTGAGGCTATTCCAAACTCTCCTCACCCCAGCCACATAGGAAAGGAACTGTTTGCTCATGCTTTTGCCAACAATGTTTGGCATGAATTTAACCTTAAAGAAAAACAAGAGTCAAGCTCAGGTATACTCCTGCAACACACCCTTTCTGCTCTACATGAGGCCATGTTGGCTCCATCCTGCAGGCTTCAGCTGAAACATTGTTGCTTCCTGGAAGACTGCAGGAGTTGCTTCTGCAGTCTCAGCATGAGTGCCACTCGTTGCCTCTGTCCCCTGCATTTCCACAGCATCCATTTTCCTGCATTAGAGCAACCCTCATCTGCCCCCCCTCCACCCCACCCCAACACACTGTAATGCTATCCGACCGTTTATCTCCCAGACACGGCCCAAATGGCTTCTGTTTTTGCCACTCCAGCACCAAGGACAGAGCCGAGCCCACAGTAGGTGCTTAGTAAATAACCATTTGCAGGGATTATCACAGAGAGGGAAACTGAGGTCAGAGAAAGGAGAGCCACTAGTCCAGGCAGCCAAGGGAAGGCTGGATCCAGAATGTGGGGACTTTCTGAGGTCTCTTCATTCATTTCCCTCCCCCCGCCTCCCCCCTTGCCCAACACAGTGCCTGGCACAGGCAGGACTTGATAAATGTGTATTTGTTGAATGAATGAATGAATGAATGAATATTGTCTATCTGTTGGAGAATAGGGGTAGCTAATCCAGCCTCCCGGGCCTGCAGCCCCCTCCTCCCCCTGGAGCCCCAGAAGCCAGGCCCCCAACCCCTTCCCCTCTCCCGCCCTAGGAGCAGAACCGCCTTCCCCTCAGCTCCCCCTCGCCACCCCCGGGTCCCTGGTCCTCCGCTTCCGGCTTCCCAGGCAGTCTTTCCTCTTCCAGGCTCCAACCAAAGGCCGGGTTTCCGGGGGGAAGGCTTAGGTAGTGACACCGAGCCCAGCCTCCTCCTCCTACACCCCCCACCACGCTCGGCCCCCTCCCTCCCCGCCACCACCATCCGCGATCCGCCGGCCGCGGGGAAGGAAGAAAGGAGCGAAGGAGGCGGAGGTAAGACCGGGCGCCTAGCGAGCCCCAGGCCCCAAGCGGAGAAATTCGCAAGGCCTGGACCCGCGGCCCCAATTCTGCAGATCATGCCAGCGGGAAGCCGCAAGCTGGGCCCAGAACAGATGGCCCCCTCCCCGACCAAGGCCCCCAGACCCCTGGCAGCCTTCTCGCTGTCCCCTACCCCGCCCATCCAGGGGTCCTGCCTCAGCTTTCCATCCCAGGGGATTTCCTGCAGCCCGACTCCTGACCCCCTCCTTTCCTTGTCTTAGGAGCCGACCCTCTCCCCTAGCCCCCTCCTCCACCCGGACCCAGAAGCTCTTATATCCCTTCAGGAATCTAGATCGCTTGTCCTGTCTTGTCCCAGATCCAGGGGTCCAGGCCTCAGCTGTCCTCTCTCAGACATAGGAGCCCAGACCACAGCCCCTCCTCCCTCAGACCCAGGGGTCCAAGCCCCAGCCCTCCTCCCTCAGACCCCGGAGTCCAGACCACAGCCTCTCCTCCCTCAGACCCAGAGGTCCAGGCTCCAGTCGTCCTCCCTCAGGGTCCAGACCCTAGCCTTCCTCCCTCAGGTCCAGGGATCCAGACCCTAGCCCCTTCTCCCTCCGACCCAGCAGTCCAGACCCCAACCCTCCTCCCTCAGACCCAGGAGTTCAGCCCAAGCCCTCCTCCCTCCTGAACACACACACACACACTCCATTTCCAGGGCCTTGGGACTTTGAATCCCACTCCCTCCATTTGGGCCCCTTGGCTGGTTACCAGCTCCTCCCAAAACGTTCAACCCTGGGGCTCCTGGAGCAAAAACAGTTGGCTGACTTTTTCTCCCTGTCTCCTCCTCTGTATCTGTCTTGTTCTCTCTGTGTCTCTGTCTCCCTGCTTCCTATCCCTGCCTCTATGATCCCTTGTTCTCATCTCTGTTTGCACTGTCCTACCTCTGGGTCTCTAAATCACCCCCCCCCCACATCCCCCATTTTTCCATTCCTACTTCTTTGGTGTCTCATCTGCCTTAACTGCCTTTTTGCCTTCTGGGTCTCTGATCTGTCTCTTTGTGTCTCTTCATCTCTCACCTCTACTCTGACTCTTCCCTTTTCCCTGGCTGAGCTTCTGCCTGTCTCAACCTCTGCATCTCTCTGCCACACCCCACCTTCCTCCCTTCATCTTTGCCTCCCCCCGCCCCCCACCTTTCCTCTTTCTCCCCGCAGGCATGGATCCGCAGCCCCCTCCACCGGCCCAGGGCAGCCCACCTCACCGTGGCCGAGGCCGTGGCCGTGGCCGAGGTCGTGGTCGAGGCCGTGGTCGTGGCAGGGGGGGCGCTGGAGCTCCTCGGGCACCGCTTCCCTGTCCCACCTGTGGCCGCCTCTTCCGCTTCCCTTACTACCTCTCCCGGCACCGGCTGAGCCACTCGGGGCTTCGGCCCCATGCTTGCCCCCTGTGCCCCAAAGCCTTCCGCAGGCCTGCCCACCTCTCCCGCCACTTGCGTGGCCACGGGCCCCAACCCCCGCTTCGCTGCGCTGCCTGTCCGCGCACCTTCCCTGAGCCCGCGCAGCTTAGGCGCCACCTGGCCCAGGAGCACGCAGGTGGCGAGGTGGAGCTGGCCATCGAGAGGGCAGTGAAGGAGGAGCCCGAATCCAGCTGGGGTCCTCAGGAGGAGGGCATAGAGCAACCCACCACAACAGTGGCAGGAGCCGCAGAGGAGGAGGCGGCGTGGCCCGAGACGTGGCCCGTGGGGGAGCCAGCCCCACCAGCAGCCCCCACAAGCGCGGAGCCCCGGCAGTCAGAGGCGCAGGAGGCAGAGGCTGGGGCAGCGGAGCTGAGGGCCGAGTTGGCACTGGCGGCTGGACGGCAGGAGGAGAAGCAGGTCCTGCTCCAGGCCGATTGGACACTGCTGTGCCTCCGCTGTCGCGAAGCCTTTGCCACCAAGGGAGAGCTCAAAGCGCACCCGTGTCTGCGCCCCGAAGGCGAACAGGAGGGCGAAGGTGGGCCTCCTCCACGCCCCAAGCGACACCAGTGCTCCATCTGCCTCAAGGCCTTCGCCAGGCCCTGGTCCCTGTCGCGCCACCGCCTGGTCCACTCCACCGATCGCCCTTTCGTGTGTCCAGACTGCGGCCTGGCCTTCCGCCTCGCCTCCTACCTCCGCCAGCACCGCCGCGTCCACGGCCCGCTCAGCCTGCTGGCCCCACTACCTGGGGCAGCCAAGAAGGACGACAAAGCCTCAGGGGGACGGAACTCAGGGAAAGGGCCCGAGGGGGGTGAAGGGGCGGAATGCGCGGGTGCCTCCGAAGGGGGAGATGGTGGGCAGAACGGAGGAGATGCCGCCCCGGCCCGGCCCCCAGCGGGGGAGCCCCGCTTCTGGTGCCCTGAGTGTGGCAAAGGTTTCCGGCGCAGGGCACACCTGCGACAACACGGTGTGACCCACTCCGGGGCGCGCCCCTTCCAGTGCGTGCGCTGCCAGCGGGAGTTCAAGCGGCTGGCCGACCTGGCCCGCCATGCACAGGTCCACGCAGGGGGCCCGGCTCCGCACCCGTGCCCACGGTGCCCACGGCGCTTCTCGAGAGCCTACAGCCTCCTGCGCCACCAACGCTGCCACCGTGCTGAGCTGGAGAGAGCCGAGCTGGAGAGGGCCGCCGCCCTGCAGGCGCTCCAGGCCCAGGCCATGCCCTCACCCCAGCCGCTGAAGCAGGAAGCAGAAGGGCTCCCTCTGGCCATCGCACACATCAAGGAAGAGCCGCCCTCCCCTGGGACCCCACCTCAGTCTCCGCCGGCTCCCCCTGTCTTCCTCAGCGCCTCCTGTTTTGACAGCCAAGACCACTCAGCCTTCGAGATGGAGGAAGAAGAGGTAGACAGCAAAGTCCATCTGCGCGGATTGGGGGGCCTGGCCTCCTGACCCTCCCACCCATCGTCCGCCCCTCCAATTGAGCTCCCGGTTTGCAGTAAGGAGGAGGGAATTTGAAGGAGAAATACCTCCTCTATCTACCCCTCAAGCCCTTGACACTACAGAAAGGAGGCCCTAATTCTCCAACCCTCCCTGTTGCCCACCCCTAGACCCCTGATGACAGTTAGGGACAGCTCACCCCAATGCGTGTCTTAAGGCAGGACAACTTGGAAAAGGAGGCGGAGGACATTTGGCCAGAGGGATGCAGACTGGTGGGTTGGCCCCAGCCTGCCTGTCCCCCATTATACACACTGGACACCATCACCTCTTTGGAACTGCCAGACCCTGGGGGTTCCCAGTGAGCAAAGGTCTGTCCCTGTTCCTCTGTCTGTCTGTGAATAAATGTGAGTTTGTGAACCCATGAGTGAGGCCATCTGTGGAGGCCGGGGGGCTGTCTGAGGCTGTTTGTTGAGTCAGGATTTGTCCAACAGGCTCTGGGCTTGGGTTCAGAGAAGAAAGGATGCTGATATTCACACCAGTGCACATGGGACCCTGGCCAAGCAAGAAACCAGTGTGAGAAAATGGATTACCAACATGGTGGCCCTGAAGAATCCCTGCTTTCATTCAGCTTCTAGGCCTTATTCTGCCAGGCCTGGTGCTAAGCAGGAGATAGAAGGATACTGAGGAGAAAGAAGCCAATCCTCTCCCCTGGAGAAGCTGGGATCCTATAGAGCTAAACTGGTCCACAGAACTTTTTGTGGTGATAGAATAGTCTAGATTTTTTTCTGCCCAATATGGTATCCATTAGCCACATGTGGCTATTTTGTTTCAACTTAGAATAAGCAAATTTAAAATAATTCAAATGAAATATAATGAAAAGTTCAGTTTCTCACATACTATTTCAAGAGCCAAACAGACCATTTGGCTGGTGGCTGTCATACTGGAAAGCATAGATCTAGAGCATTCCACTAGAAAAGTTCTAGTAGACAGCACTGTTCTAGATAATAGATCAATATCCACTATGAGGGCAGAGTAAACCTGGCAGGTGGAGCCTCTCTGGTGAGGTGACATTTGGCCTGAATGAAAATGGAAGGAACCAGGTATGAAAGGAATTCTCTGGAGAAGGGAGCATCAGGCAAAGGGTGAACAAGGGTGAAGACATGAGAAGGGCAGGTATAACATGTTTGAGAAACTGCTAGCAATTGGGGGTGGGATGGGAAGTTTCAGATTATAAAAATCCTCTACTCTGTGTGTGTATGTGGGTTTTTTTTAATACATTTTTTAGACCCTAGGACTGAAGGAGGAAGGAAGCCAGTCACTCTTCCTTATCACTCTCTCTGAGGCTACACACGGTGGCTCACCCTTATAACCTCAGTTACTTGAAAGGTGGAGATCAGGCGGATCATGGTTCAGGGCCAGCCTGAGGGGGTAAAAAGTTAGCAAGACCCCATCTCAATAAGCCAAGGGTGATAGTTCATATCTGTGATCACAGCTAACAGGAGGGCATAGGTAGGAGGATCAAGGTCTGAGTCCAGCTCGGGCAAAAACTCCAAGACCCTACCTTAAAAATAACTAAAGCAAAAGAACAGGCTGAGGGTGTGGCTCAAGTGCTAGAGTGCTTACCTAGCAAATTCGTTGCCCTGAGTTTAAACCCCAGTATCACCAAAAAAGAAAAAAGAGAAACAAAACAAAACCCTGTCTCTTGCCTTCTTTTAACATCCTACTTTCCTCTACCACCTTCAGTAGCTCTCTTGCCCTATGTAAATAACAGCAACCCTGAGTCCTTGGGTGTCTTCCCACATGCAAGAAAAGGCCAGGGAGGAGCGAGATCAGCCCCACTTTCCACCAGAGATGGAAGGTGGTATCTCCAGTGTAATAACACCACCGGGAGGTGGGGCAGTGATGACCACTCAAAGCTTCCAGGAATTCTCCTTACCAACAACTTAGTGCACCATGTAGAACCCTTAGAAAAGTTCTGACTACCTCTGCTGGAGCCCAGGGCTGGATGTCAGGGTAGACACTGGGCAAGGCCATCTGGGCTCTTTCTTTTGTGACAGGCCAGATCAGGAGATAGGTTATAAGTAAACATTGGCACAAATGAGAGTGATTCCCCAGGTCTAGTATTGGGATCATGAGGGATCTGGAATATGCCTTTATTATATCAAAGTCACTACCCACCCACCTCTGTGACTCTCTATTACCATATGCAAATGAGGGCAGCTATTTTCTTACCACCTGCTGTGGCCAGACACCTGTTTAGCACAGTGTCATGGACAAAACCTGTCAAGGGAGGTGATTTTATAGCCCCAATTAAAGAAGGGATAAGTTGAGACTTGAGATAAATATAAGTCATTTGTACTACTTCAGTCAGTGTCCCTTCGCACTAATTTTTTTTAGTACTAGAGATTGAACCCAGAGCCTTGGGCATGCCAGGCAAGTGCTCTACAACTGAGCCACACCCCCAGCTCAATTGTCCTTTTGTAGCAAATAAGCTATTTTGTGAGGAGGTTGCACAGTGCCGGGCAGCTGGGGGAGATGGTGCGCAGCTGCTATTGTTGCTTTGTTATTCTTCCAGGCTGATGTATATTGAATTGTACACAATGCATACATGATGTTAGGGAATCCTGTCACCCCCTTAGAAAGTAGGAAACATTGCCCTGCTTTGCAGTGGAAATAGGACCCAAAGAGAAAGGCCATTGCCCAAGATCCCACAGCTACACAATGGCAGACCTGAGATCAAACTCCAGGTCAACATAGCTCTCACCACCTCCTCCACACACAACCCATACTCAGCCCTCTTTCCATTGACTCCCTGAGGGTCCCACCCCCTCACTGTGAGCCCCACCTTTCCCTTCTCCACACAGAACCTGCTGTACTGGAAGAGAAATGTTTCCAGAACAAAGCACAGAATTTATGGAGAGAAAGGGCTTAGAAGTGCAGCCCATTTTGCAGGTGAAAAAAACTGAGACCTGGACACATGGGACAGATGCATGATGATGGTTGAGGTAGCAATGGTGCTCATGAATTGAACTCTATCACTTGTCTTTTGCTGTGCTGAGCATTTTACATATGTGATCTCAAACACAATTGTTAGTAAGGATGAAACAACAGCTGGGCACAGTGGTGCATGTCTCTAATCCCAGCTATACAGGAGATAGAAGTAGGAAAATCTCTGAGGCTGGTTCAGGTAAAAACTCCAGACCCTTTCTGAAAAATAGCTAAAGCAAAAAGGATTGAGGACATGGCTCAAGTAGTAGAGCACCTACCTAGAAAACATGAGGCCCTGAGTTCAAAACCCATACTTAATAATACACATACCTTAGCTGGGCACTGGCTGCTCACACCTGTAATTCTAGTTACTCAGGAGGCAGATATCAAGAGGACCATGGTTCAAAGCCAGCCCCAAGAAATAGTTCACAAGATCCTATTTTGAAAATACCAATACACACACACACACACACACACACACACACACACACACACACACACACAAAAGGGCTGGCAGAGCAGCTCAAGTGGTAGCGCACTTGCCTAGCAAGTGCAAAGCCCTGAGTTAAAACCTCAGTACTGTCAAAAAATAAAATAATAATAATACCCATATCTTGAATGTGTCCTCCCCCCTTTTTGGGGTGCTGGGGATTGAACTCAGTGCCTCAAGCTTGCTAGGCAAATGCTCTACTACTTGAGCCACACCCCCAGTCCTTTCATTTTGTATTTTGTTTTGAGACAGGGTCTTACCACTACCTTTGCCCCTGCTGGCCTGGAACTTGTAATCCTCCTACCTTCATCTCTCAAGTAGCTTGTATTACAGACATGCACCGTCATGCTCAACTACCTTCATTTCTTTCTTTCTTTTTTTATCCAGCACTGGGATTTGAACTAGGGCCTTCACCTTGAGCCACTCCAACAGCCCTTTTAGTGTTTTTGTTTTGTTTTTTTTTCAGGATAGGGTCTCATGAACTATTTGCCTGGGCTGGCTACAAACCTTGATCCTCCTGATCTCTGCCTCTTGAATAGCTAGGATTATAGGTGTTAGCCACTGGTGCCCAGATGCTATCTCTATTTCTTTTTTCTTTTCTTTTTTATTCAGTACTGGGATTTGAACTCGGGGCCTACACCTTGAGCCACTCCACCAGTCCTTTTTTGATGGATTTTTTCAAGATAGGGTCTGACAAACTTTGCCCAGGCTGGCTTTGCACCGTGATCCTCCTGATCTCTGAGGATTATAAGTATGAACTGCAGGTGCCTGGCCCTCCATTTCTTTCTAAGGAGATTACCCAGATGATTTCATTTAATCTTCACAACAGCCCCATAAACTAGACATTATGATGGGCTCTGATTTTGGTTTTTTCTTAAGCAGTTTCTTGAGGTGTCATTTACATACTATAGAATTCACCTATTTTAAGTGTGCAATGATTTTTAATAAATGTATAGAGTTGTGCAACTGTTACTACAGTGTACCTATTAATAGTCACTCCCATAGCCACCATCAGCTCCTGGCAGCTACTGTTCTACTCTCTGTCCTATGGCCTTAACCTATTCTGGACATTCATGCACATGGACTCATACAGTCTGAGGCTTAGTGGCTGCCTCCTTTAACTTAGCATGATGTCTTCAAGGTCCATCCACACTATAAATTGGTACCTCTTTCCCTTCATTGGTTGAATAATTGTCCCTTGCATGGATAGACCGAATTTTATTTATCCACTCATTACTGATGGGTCTCTGGGTTGTTTCCACTCTGACTGTTTGATTAGTGCCACTATGAACACGTGTGGATATGTCCTTGTGTAGACTTTTTTTTTTTCATTTCTCAAGAGCAGATTTCTAGATGCAGAATTACTGGGCTGGGTGAGAAGCCTGTACTTCACTTTTTTGAGAAAATGCCAGATTGGTGCCAGGGGTGAAGGTGTGCATGTGTAATCCCAGCTACTCAGGAATCAGAGGTAGTAGGATCTTTGCCCAAGGCTAGCCTGAGCAAAGATTGGGAGATCCTATTTGAAAAATAACTAAAGCTGAAAAAGGGCTGGGGGTTGCTCAAGAGGTAGAGGACCTGTCTGGCAAGCATGATGCTACAGTTCAAACCTCAATGTCACTAAAAAAGAAAGGGAGGAAGGAAGAAAGAAAGAAAATTCCAGATTGTTTTCCACAAGTGAATATTTACAGCCCCAGTAGCAATTATGAGGGCTCCCATGGACTCTGTTTTCTTGAGAAGGAAACTCATGTACAAGATGTGAATGGCTTTAGCTAAGGCTCCACAGCAGCAAGTGACAGCCAGATGTGACTTCAGGCATAGTGACTCTTAGCTCTTACACAGTGATTCATCCTTACTTCATTCCTTCATCTGCTCACCCTGAAATGTTTTTTTGAACCTCTGCTATATCTCAGGCCCTGTTGTAGGTAATATTCATCCTCTAGTTAATGGAACAGAAAAACCCCTCCCTATCTGGGCCTCCCATTCTATACAAGAAGTCATAGCAAGTGAGTGACTTCTAAAGCATCTTAGTAGGGGACAGATGTTATGGAGAAAGAAGACACAGGACAAGTTGGGTAGGAAGCACAGGCCATAAAAGCAGGATTTGAAGGAGAGAGTCATGGATTAACTCAGGTTATGTTTCAGCGGTTAGAGGGAGCATACCTGGTGAGTGTTTAGAGGAGGGATGTTCCTGGGGTGCTCAAGGATTGAAGAGGCCAACATGGCTGGAGAGGACTGGAGGTGATGTAGTAACACACTGGGGTTACTACTCCAAGTGAGAGATTGCTGCAGATGCTGAAAGGACTTGGTTTTCTCTTTTCTTTTAACCATGTCATTGTGCAAATCTACTAACATATAGAAAATAGAAAGAATTATATGATTGTCTCCTAGAATCAACCATTCGTATTTTGTTATATTTGCTTCTTAATGGGTCTTTCTGTCCATCCTTTCATCCATCCATCCATCATCATCATCCACTCACCCATCCATCAATCCATCCATCCATCCATCATCCATTCAGCACCCACCCATCATTCATCATCCATTTATCATCATCCATCATCCATATGTCATCACCAGACAGCCACCCTCATCCATTTGTCTACTTATCTATCTGTCCATCCATCTATCCACCATCATCTGACCATCTATTCATCATCTACCCAGCCATCGTTCATCCATTTATCCATGATCCATATACCATCTTTTTATTTAATAAACTTTGTTTTAGAGCACTTTTAGGTTTACAGCAAGAATGATTAGAAAATATGGACTTTCCATTTAATCTTTTTTTAAAAAATTATTTCAAAGAAATTTGGAAATATCAGTTCACTACAAACACTTTGGCTTGCGTATCATAACAAGTTATTGATTATTTAAGCTTCTTGTCCTTAGCAAAATTTAAACATAGTGAAATGACACATTTTATATGTTACTATTAATGAGTCTTGACAATAGATACACCTGAGTGACACAAAGCCCTCACTGGCTTAACAGATCCTCTCCAGTTGTACTGGAGTTTGTACTCAGGACTCAGGGCCTCCAGCTTCCTAGGCAAGTGCTCTGTCACCTGAGCCACAAAGCTTACTTTGTGAATACTTGGTGGGGACAGAAGTACTCAGAAGTCCATCTGGTTTTCTCGTCTTCTCTTTATTTTCTTTCTTTTTTGTGGTGCTGGGGATTGAACCCAGGGCCTTGAACATGCTAGGCAAGGGCTTTGCCATCATTGAGCTATATCCCAGACCACATGGGTTTCCTTCTTCTCCTTCTTCTCTCCCTTTCTCTCTTTCTCTCTCTCTCTCTCTCTCTCTTCTTCTCTCCCTTTCTCTCTCTCTCTCTCTCTCTCTGTCTTTGTCTCTGTCTCTCTCTATCTTGGACCTCACTATATAGCTCAGACTAACCTCTGGCCTCAGTGTAGGAATTATAGGCCTGTGCTGAGCTGGTTTTCCTTTTTTTTTTTTTTTTTTTTTTTTGGTGTGCTGGGGTTTGAATTCAGCACCTCATGCTTGTTAGGCAGGTGCTGTATGACTTGAGCCACTCTGCCAGCCCTGGTTTTCCTTTTCTAAAACCCTTTTTAAGGGGCAATCTCTATCGGGATTCCTTTTGCTTAAGATTCCTTATCTTTACACTCAAAATAAATAAATAAAAATCTTTTTAAGGACTGGAGAAGTGGGTCATGCAATAAAGTGCCTGCTTTGCAAATGCAAAGCCCTGAGTTCAAACTACAGCCCTACCAAAAATAAGATCAAATAAAACCTTTTTTATTTTAGAAACTTTTGGATTTACAGACAAGTTGTGTTGATAGACCCCCCTAATCCCAACTTCCCAACATGTGGGGTGGCTCAAGTGGTAAGAGTGCATGCCTAGCAAGTATAAGGCCCTGAGTTCAAACTCCAGCACTACCAAATAAATAAATAAATAAGAAAGAAATCCACCAGTTTCCCTATCATGCTATCTATCACCTCCCATTACTGTTAGTGAAACTGCCCTCTGTTCTAGGGTTCCACCTGGGATATCATATGGCACTCAAAGACAGTTTTATTTATCTACCTATCTGTGGTACTAAAATTTGAACTCAGGGCCTTTATGCTTGTTAGGCAGGTGCTCTACCACTTAGCCATGTCCCCAGCATGAAGACCAGTGTTTAACTAATTTATTTATTTTTGGCAGCACTGGAGTTTGAACTCAGGGCCTCAAACTTACTAGGGGGTGCCCTACTATGTGAGCCACTTTGCCAATCTTTTTGTGTGTGTGTGTGTGATTTTTTTTGTCAAGATAGGGTCTCACCAACTATTTGTCCTGGACTAGCTTCAAAACCATAACTACTGAATTTTCTCCTGATCTCTGCCTCCTGAGTAGCTAGGATTACGGGCGTCAGCCACCAAAGCCCGGCAAGCCCATGGCTTTTATGTCAGGTGCTCACAGGAGAAGAAAAACGTGTTGCTGGACGGAGAAAGACAGGAATTTCTGACCCTCCACAGATGACAAGAAGGAGATACACCCTCAGCTAGGTGACTGGAGGATTCCAAATAGGAGACTGGGTGCAGGTGAATTACAGAGCTGAGCATATACGCTCAAGCCAGGGACGCCCCCACTTTCCCCAGATGAGCCGAGGCTCCAAGGGGACCGTCACCTGCCCGTGGTGTCCCAGAGATGATGGTGATGACAGCGTTAAAAGCGGCGCCTGAAACCCTGGCGTCCACGTCCCCTTCCAGTTCCACACGCCGGGTCCCCCTGCGCCCGACCCCTCCCAGGCAGGAGCTGGAATCCAGCTTGAGGCCAAGTCTCCGCACCTCCCAGACCTCTTATCTCGCCACACCCGGCACTGTGCCTGGCGCAGAACGCACTCTATAAACATTTTAAGTACTTGCTGTCACTCAGTCGACTCCTCCCAGCTCCCCAGCTCCCGCCACCCTCACTTCCTGCTCCTGGGCCTTTGGCCAGGCAGTGCCAGCCCCTCGTGCACCAGCTTTTTGGTCTCCAGGAAACCGGGATGCATGGACGCAGATGTGAACAGGGGAGAAGGAAGGGAAAGGTCACCAGGAGCCAGAGGAGGGGTAGAGACACAGACAGACGGAGAAACAGTGGCAGAAGCAAGAAAGGGAGACAGAGGGAGAGAGAGCAAGAGGAGAAAGAGAGAGAGAAAGAGAGAGAGAGAGAGAGAGAGAGAGATTGAGGAGGCCCCACTGTCTCCAGACTGTTCTCCCCCCCCTCCCCCCACATTGGGGTTTGAACTCAGGGCCTTCATCTTGAGCCACTCCACTAGCTCTATTTTTGTGAAGAATTTTTCGAGATATGGTCTCATGAACTATTTGCCAGGGCTGGCTTCGAATCACGATCCTCCTGATCTCTGCCTCCTGAGTAGCTAGGATTACAGGTGTGAGCCACCGGTGCCCAGCCTCTAGACTTCTAATAACAAGATAATTGTCGTGATTGCTGTTCTTTATCAGACCCCTTGGCTGGTGCCAAACACTAACGTTGCATTACCTTGTGTAATCTCCCAGACTAGGTCCATTCCTGGCAAGGCCTATCCCTCTCCTGCACCCCATCTCTGTGTTGATACCTGCTCTCCACAGAGATATAAAGTGACCATCCCCCCCTCCCCCTCCAGCTCCCACCCCCTCCTCCCACCTGGGGATCCTTGGTCTGTTATCCCATTGGTTGCTTTCTTAGGTGCTGGAGTGGAAAGCATCACAGATGGCACTAAGGTTCCTAGTCAGCTCCCCAAAGCCTAGGGCAATGATCTCTGGTGGCCCTAGCTTCTTCTGGTGAACCCCTGAAAGGAACAGACTCTTCCTTGAAATGGAGGGGGCTTCCACACAGGAAGGTTCTCCATGGCTGGCCTTGGAGGTGATGATGGCACACATGACAAAAGAAACCTGAGTCCTGTGACCACAGGAAACTGGGTCCTGCCACAGCCTGAATGAACTTGGAACTGGACCTAGCCTAACCACACCTTGATTTCAGCCTGGTGGGACCTGGAACAGAGACTTCTGACCACAGAAATTGCAAGTTCACAAGTGGGCACTAGACTCCACCTCTCCTCCCCCCTCCCCTCCCCTTCTCTCTGCTCATTTTCTACACTGCACTTAATATCACGTCCTATCAGGAGCTATGTGTTGTGCGCACATGACTAATCACCCACAATGCTCACTTGCATCACCCAGCAGAGGTGTCATCACTGTAAAGTTATCCTCCTCCCACCCCCCTTGACAAACTCTACTCTTTGTAAACAAGTCACTGTGTGCAGCCCATATGAGAAGGGAAGGAACTGGGAGGCAGTTCTTTCTAATTGCTTCTAGTTTTCCATCTGTTTCCTAGGGCTGTAACAAAGTACCATAAACTGGGTTCCTTAAAACAACAGAAACTAATTTTCTGGGAACTTATGGAGGCTAAAGTCTAAGAACCAGGTCAGCAGGACCTGGTTGCCTCTGAATCCCTTAAGAATTCTTCCCTTGCCTCTACCTAACTTCTGGTAGTTTTCTGGCAATCCTTGGCTTCCCAGATTTGCAATTTCATTATTTCCATCTCCACCTTAGCTGAGTGTTTTCCCTGTGCCTCTTCTTTTTTTGGTTGTACTGGGGTTTGAACTTAGGGTCTGATGCTTGCTAGGCAAGTACTCTACTATTCGAGCCACTCCAACAGCCCTTTTTTGTGTTGGGTATTTTTAAGATAGTGTCTTGGGAACTATTTGCCCAGGGATGGCTTTGAACCCTGATGCTCCTGGTCTTTGCCTCCTGAGTAGCTAGTATTACAGGCATGAGCCACCGGCACCTGACTGCTTTCATTTATTTATTTATTTATTTATTTTTGCCATACTGGGGTTTGAACTCAGAGCCTACACTTGGAGCCACTCCACCAGCTGTTTTTTGTGAAGGTTTTTTTTTTGAGATAGGGTCTCATGAAATGTTTGCCCAGGCTGGCTTTGAACCATGATCCCCCTGATCTCTACCTCCTGAGTAGCTAGGATTATAGGCATGAGCCACTGGTGCCCAACTGGTTTCATTTATTTTTATTTTTAGACAGTACTGGGTTTGAACTCAGATCCTTGTGCTTGTTAAGCAAGCACTCTACCATTTGATCCACACCCTCAGTCCTTTTTGTTTTAGTTTATTGTTCAAATAGGGTCTAGTTTATTTTTCAAATAGAGTCTAAGGCTTTTGTCTGGGGCCAGCTCAGTCAGCAATCCTCCTACCTGTGCCTCCCAAGTAGCTAGGATTGCATGTGTGTGCTGCTATGTCTGGCTGGTTTAGTTTATTGATTGGTCACCCACCTCCCAACACACACACTGGAATTAATACCGTGGGACTGACCAGAACCTCATGCACAATGAATACCCAGCAAATGTGAGGTGAAGATTATAACCTATCCCTCCCCATTTTACAGAGGAGGAAATTGAAGTTCAGAAAGTTCAGGTAACTTGCTCAAGGTCACAAAAGGGAGTAACAGACTGGGTCTCAGTCAGGATTGTCTGACTGCTAATATCAGTGCCCATTCCAACAATAATGATGGCAGTCACCAAGAGCTAACACAGGTGCTTTGCCCCAGGTGTGGCTCTCAGTCCTTTGTTGCAGACAGCTGCCAACATGGCCCAGATGAGTCCTGCCTTCAGGTGTTCACGCCCTTGGGAAATTCCCTTCCCTCTAATGTGCACTGGACCTAGTGTGCACTGACTTCCAATAAACAGAATGGGGGGAAATGATCGAGTCCCTAGACTAGGTTATAAAAGATAGTGGCCTCTGTCTTGCTTCTCTCTCTCTCTCTCTCTCTCTCTCTCTCTCTCTCTCTCTCTCTCTCTCTCATGCATGTGCATGTGCACATGCACACCTTCTCGCTTTCATGGAGCTGGCTGCCATGAAGTGAGCTCCCCTGTAGAGAAGCCCTTGTGGCACTGAACTAACAACAGCTTAGGTCAATGGCTGGAGAGACCCTTAGACCAATGAGCACTAGAGTGAGATTGACATCAGAGTTAGTCAGGGAGTGAAGAAACCTGAGGGCTAAGCACGATGGCTTGGATGTTGATAAGGAATCACACCCTGTACTGCTGATGATAATGAAATGACTTGTCACATACAGCAGGGTCTTGCCGATCCGATCCGCAGCCTACAGCTGGTGGAAAATGACAGCTCTGGTCTGATCATCCAAGGCTAAAGAACTGCTACAAAGATCTGCTACATTGTGGGAGGTGTTGCTGATGTATAATCCAGTCTGTAGAATTTAATGTCACTTAACCCAGTTCTCCAGGACTGACCACCCCCATGTCCACAGGCCCCAATAAAAGCTTGAGGTCTTAGGACTCCCAGGGCAGCTGCTCCTTCTACAACCTCAAGAGTGCACTTTTGCTCTGCTTTCACTTTGCTTTGAGCTAATAAACCTGCTCCTGTTTAAGTCTCCTTTATGTCCACACTTGAATTCTTTCTCTGACAAGACCAAGAACTTTCTGGCCCTCAGACCTGCTGATCTGAACCTAGTAACAAACTGGGATGCAGATCTTCCCCAGTCAAGCCTTCAGATGAGAACCCAGCTTTGGCCAACACCCTGATGGCAGACTTGTGAGTCCCTGAATAGTAACTGTGGTTGTTATAATGTTGCAGAAAACATTACAGAAAGTATGACTGACCAGCAAGAATAAGACTCAAACCCAGGTGGTTGGAGGAAAGGAAGGTTTATTACGTGAGTGGGACAGCACCTGGATATCTCCAAAATGGTGCAGGCCCCGAGTTCAGGCTGGCTGTGGTTTTTATATTGAGAACAGCAGCAGCAAGCAAGCAGGGAGTGCAGAATCAGACTTGGCAGTTCAAGGTTACAATATATCATGTCAGCACAGCTGTGGCCGAAGGCCATCTACAGTTTCTAAGGCGATAGCTGGATGCAGAGGCCCCGGCTAAGAAGGGCTTTACTCGTCTTTGGTTCTTTTCCCAGCTTTGATCTTTTTCTGGGTTTCCTTATCAATAAGTCACTAAGAATTGTTCTGCAGCAGTGGACTATAACCACTGAATTTCCCTGATAAATTCATGGGCCATAAGACCCACTTCGCTGATGAGGAAATGGAGGCATAGGGGGGTACAGTGTTGCCCCAGGCTAGCCAGTGGCAAAACTGGGATACAGGATGTGAGCCTGTGGCTCACACCTGTGATCCTAACTACTCTGAAGGAAGAGATGAAGAGGATCAAGAAACGAGGCCAGCCTGGCAAATAGTTCACGAGACTCTATCTCAAAAATATCCAACATAAGAAAGGGCTGGTGGAGGGGCTCAAGTGGTAGAGTGCTGGCTTAGCAAATGTGAGGCCCTGAGTTTAAACCCCACTGCCACCAAAGAGGACAAACAAACAGAAACAACAAAAAAATCAAACAAACAAACAAAAAAAGAGTGCAAAAGCAGACAGCCTGGCTCCAGGCCACTTATTTAGTTGTTTCACTACATCGTTGTAAAGTTGTTGTTCAATAGTGGCTGACATTTCTTGGAAGCTTGTCTAAGTGCCATCTTCAAAGTCACCTATAACTACCTATGTAATATGCCTTAGCCAAGTTTAGCTTTTGTTCTTTCTTTCTTTCTTTTTTTTATTTTTGGTGGTGGATACTGGGGTTTAAACTCAGGGCCTTGCACTTGCTAGGCAGGTGCTCACTTGAGTCACACCACTAGCCCTTTTTGCTTTGGTTATTTTTCTAATAGGGTATCAAGTTTATGCCCTTGCTGGCCTGGACTGAAATCCTTCTATTTTTTGCTTACTTGCATTGCTGGGTTGATGGGCATAATAGCACTACATCCAGCTATCAGTTGAGAGAAGGTATTGCAAACTTTTTGCTTGGGTGGGCCTCCAACTTCAATCCTCCATATCTCTGCCTCCTGAGTAACTAAGATTATAGGCATAAGCCACCCTGCTGGCTTTTTTTTGTTTGTTTGTTTTTTTAAGGTCTAGGGCTGGTGGAGTGGCTCAAGCAGTAAGAGCACCTGCCTAGCAAGAGTAAGACCCTGAGTTCAAATCCCAATACTGAAAAAAAAAGAAAGATGTTGAAGCAAAGTCTGGGTATGTAGCCTATATTGGCCTCCATCCTCCTGCCTCAGCCTCCTGAGTGCTGTGACTACAACTATGCACCATACATATAGTTTTTTTGGGGGGGTGGTGTGGGACTGGGGTTTGAATTCAGGGCTTCGTGCTTGCTAGTAGGTACTCTATCACTTGAGCCACTCCTCTGGCTCTGCATATAGCTTTTAAAAATACTTCACATACAGGACTGAAGGTGTGGTTCAAGCAGTAGAGTGCCTGCTTTGCAAACAAAAAGCCCTGAGTTCAAACACAAGTCTCAACCAAAAAAAAAAAAAAAAAAAATCACATGTATAATTCACCCAGCAAAAGTATACACATCCACTGGGCCCTGGTGGCTCACACCTGTAATCCTAGCTACTCAGGAGGCAGAAATCAGGAGGATCTCAGTTCAAAGCCAGCCTGGGCAAATATTTCAGGACGCCTATATAAAAAAAAATAAATAAATAAAAACTCATTAAAAAAAGGACTAGTGGAGTGACTCAAGGTGTAGGTCCTGAGTGCAAATCACACACACACGTATACACACAAAAAAAGTGTATAAATCCAAGTGCAGGAAACTGAGTTCAAATTGAGTACCATCAAAAACAAGGAGGGGGTCAAATCAATGGCAATTGGTGTAGTCACAGAGCTGTACAACCACAGTCGATTTGAAGCTAAAAGAAGCGTTGCACCCTTTAGCCATCGTCTCCCAACAGCCCTCTCCTGCCCCACGCTCTCTCAGCAACCACAGAACTGAGCTTCGATCTGCTTCCTGTTTCTGTAGGTTTGTGGTTGGCTGTTGGTTTTATTCCCAGACTCTCACAGGCTGCTTGAAACATGGTAGCAAGGCAGGCACTCCATAGTTACTTAATTACACTCCTTGTTTCCATTTGAAAGTGGTCTCCACTGAAGTGGCCTTTCTTGCTACTTTTGTTTGCTGTACACTGAATCTTTGTTTAGAGATCTCAATCTCATTGGGACTGTTGGGAGCTGTCTGATAATGGCCTGCTGCCCTGTCTATGCTCCTTGCAACCACATTGGAGGGAAGGAATAAGATCTATCTTTAGTGGCTTCAGGCACAGATGATCACTTGGGGCTGACTTAGGCAAGGCTCCAGGACATGTGTGTTGAGTTGAATGGAAACTAGAGTAGTCAGCAACCTTGACTTACATCTGCCCCTTGCTGCTGGCTTACAAACATCTACAAATAGCACAGAGGCCAAGGGCGTGAAATGTGGTTTGTTTGTGTTTGAGTCCCAACTGCACAGGGCAAGAGACTAAATCTCTGTGAGTCTCTCTTTCCTATGAAACACAGCTAAGAATAGGACCTACCTCCCCAGGGCTGCTGTGAGGATTAGCACAGGGGCTGGTAATACGGAGAGTTCAGAAAATATGAGCTAGAATTATTGTTAATCACATGGGATTTGCGAAGCCATTACAAACCCACTGCATTTGGTCTGTCTTCTCATTCCACACACATTTCCTGACACAGGGAGACAGAATCCAGTGTGCCCGGGGCACTCTGAATCCTTCCATATGACTAGGGTGTTGGGTGAGATAGGGTGAGGCAGGAGATAAGAAGGGAGCAGGTGCCAGCTGCAGAGGGATCTGTCTTGATGGAGCTTGGACTCTATCCTGAGTGCATGGGGAGTCATGGGATGCTATTGAGAGAGGGAGGGACCAGGACAGAACTGAGTGTTGAAAAGATGACTTTGGGGTGGTTGGTGGACCCTGTTGTGGGAGAATAGGGTGACGAGCCACATGGGAGGCGGTGAGTTGTGGAGAGCAGCCCCTGCGATGGAGAAGGAAGGTGCCAGTTTTCAACCTGTGGTCTCCAGACTTCTAGAGAGATCATTGATGGTTTCAGTGGGGTCCCTGGTTCCTGGCGTTGCCTGCCAAACTGTGTTATTTTTATTTTTACAAAAGTAAAAATACTGGAGCTGTGGCTCAAGTGGTGCAGTGACTTCCTAGGAGGTGCAAAGTCCTGAGTTCAAACCCCAGTACCTCAAAGAAATGCAACAGTAGCCAGGAGCTGGTGGTTCGTGCCTGTAATCCTAGCTACTCTGGAGGCTGAGATCAGGAGGATCACAGCTCAAAGACAATTCAGGGAAATAGTTTTTGAGACCCTATCTAAAAAAAAAAAAAAAAACATCACAAAAAAGAACTGGTGGAGTAGCTCAAGGTGTAGGCCCTGAGTACAAACCCTGTACCACAAAAAAAAAAAAAAAGTAAAAATAAACAAGGCTTCTCCTTATTCATGGAAGTTGTGAGGTTGTGTTTGTTTATTTTGATTTTTTTTTTTTTTTGGTGGTACTGGGGGTTTGAACTTGGGGCCTCATGCTTGCTAGGCAGGCACTCTACCACTTGAGCCACTCCACCAGCCCTTGTGTTTGTTTATTTTGAGACGAGGTCTTGCTATGTAGCTCAGGCTGTCCTTGAACTTGAAATCCTCTTGCCTCAGTTCCCTAAGTGCTGGGATTACAGGTGTACACTACCATGACCAATGATGGTTGTGTTCTATAAAGTTGCCCAGTGCTGGAGGCATGGCTCAAGTGGTAGAGTGCCTGACTAGCAAGTGCAAAGCCTTGAGTTCAACACCTCCCACCCAGTACTGCAAAAAAAGAAAACAAAGAAGAGAAGTTGCTTGGAACCCAGAATGAGCTTACTTAATCACTGACCCTGGGGGGAACAAGAGGGTCAGCTTCCTGCAACTGTCAGATCATACATTTTTATCAGTTAACCCATGTACAGCCTTGTTTATTCCTGTGCTTCTATTTAAACACCTTTAAAAATTTTTTCCTGTGGTACTAGGGATTGAACTCAGGGCCTCACACTTAAGCACTCTACCTCTTATGCCCCCAGTCCTTTTGCTTTTAGTTCTCCTCTTCCTCCCTCCACCCCTCCTCCTCTCCTCCACTTATTTCTCGTTTTTTTCTTATAGTTTTTGAATCTCATTTTACTTATTTATTATTATTATATTATTGTTGTACTGGGGGTACATTGTGACATTTACAAAAGTTCTTACCATATATCATACTTGAGTTCACCCCTCTTTTTTGAGACAGGGTCTTGCTATGTAGCCCAGGTTGGCCTTGAACTTTCTAATTCAATCCTTCCACCTCAGTCTCCAAAATGCTGAGATTATACACCACCACACCCAAACAGTCTGATTTTTAAATCTGGAGTCTATTTTACACTCAGTGTCCTTGTCAATTTAACGGCCACATTCAAGGGCTGAAGAGTCACACATGGCAGCGACTCTTTTCGGGAATTCAACTCTCTCCAGCTTTCTTCAGTGTCTCAAAAGGATCTATGAACTGAAAAAAATAAATCAAACAGAAGTAAGGAGCCAATGCCAGAATGGTGAGCAGTATGCCAATATCTGAAAAAGATACTACAAACATCTACAAATAGCACAGAGGCCAAGGGCATGAAATGCAGGCGTTCTCTGCCTTCTGACCCAAGAGTTCCCTTTTGAGACCAGAGGAAATGTGCAACATGTTTTCAAATATGGCAAAATGTTAGCACAAGGCAACACAGGGATGTTCTTTGCACCTCTGCTTGTAGGAGCAGAGTGTTGAAGAAACCTTCAATGGCCATCATCAGAAGAATGAAGGCATGGAGCACAGTATGTGCCCCTGCTGGGCTATTAAACACCTTTGCAAAGAAGAGAAGGGAAACTTTCAAACATCACATTGAGCTGCTGAAGGTCAAAGCAAGCTGCAGAAGGTCACAAACATGAAACTATTGATAGAACATTAAAACGCATGCTATGTGATCCTTTACAGCAGTGATTTATACCTACATAGCAAAACTTTTTTTTTTTTTTAAATTACCCTCATTTTTGGGATAGTGGCTCCTTCTGAGAGGGAAGGGAACAATTTAGAGAGAAGAAATTACACAGAGGTGCCAATTATATTTGGGAAGCTGTGGGGTTTTTTTCCTTTTTTTCCTTTGGTGGGACTGGGGTTTGAACTCAGGGCTTTGAGCTTGCAAAGCAAGTGTTCTACTGCTTGAGCCAAACCTTCCATGCATTTTGCTCTGATTATTTTAGAGATGGGATCTCATGAACCATTTATCTGGACTGGCCTTGAACTTTGACCCTTCCCATCTTAGGCTCCTAAGTATCTAGGATTACAGGTGGGAGCCACTGGAGCCTGGTAAATATGTATTAATAACAATACCACTGAGCTCTCACTATAATTGGTGCTGAGGTTCATGCTTCCATCCACTGTTTTATTTAAGAACATTTGTTCGAAGAATATACAAACGAAGGGTGCTGTGCTGCAATAGACAGAAGGGAGCCTTGCATGCTGGGGGTGTAGCTTGAGGGGGAACACCCACCTGGCACACTCCAGGCCCGGGCTTCCCTTCCCAGGACTGCAAAACAAAGAAAAATTACAGCACTGCAGTCTCAAACATGAGGCAAAGGTGGCCCAGCACTCACTGAAAGGCTGGCCAACTGCACTGGGGTGGTGGCTAAAGACCAAGGATTTTATTTACTAGTTTATAATCCTATTCAAATCCTATCCAGACAAAGCAAGTCAATTTAATGTTACTGCTTCTTTTCATTTATCTCTTTTTTAGTGCAAAGTTGACAACTGTGAGTTGTCGACAGTACAATGTTTGAGGTATAAATTTATTATTGCTGTTGTGTTGTGCTGGGAATCAAACCCAGGGTCTTGCACACGCTAAGGATGTGTTCCGCCACTGAGCCACACTCCCAGCCCTAAGTTAATTTTCTTTTCTTTTTTCTTTTGGTGGGACTGGGGTTTGAACTCGGGGCTTTGCACTTTGCAAAGCAGGTGCTCTACCACTTGATCTGTGCCTCCAAGTCCATTTTGCTCTGATTATTTTGGAGATGGAGTCTCAGGAACTATTTCCCTAGGCTGGCCTCAAACCACAATCCTCCTGATCTCAGCCTCCCAAATAGCTAGGATTACAGATGTGAGCCACTGGCTCCCAGACTCCTAAATTGATTTTCTATAGTTTCTTCCAGTATATATTTTATTCATCAAATTTACCTGAAAAAAAAGGTATAGATACATAAATAAATCTATATCATACAAAAGATATATACTATGATATATATAATTTAAGATATAATGAGTGGTAATATAATACAATATCAAAATAAAGACATATATTATAATATATGTTATATATAATATCACAATAAAACATTTAATAGTTATATTAGATATTATATATCAACATATACTAATATAACTGTATATACTAATATAATTATATGAGATATTGTATATACTACCACACATATATTATTGGATATTAAATGTCATCGGACTGTACCTTGTATGATGCATTAGAAATATTAGATGTTTCTTTAATTCTCTGAGATAACTGGGCTCGGTGGTGCATGCCTGTAATCCAAATCCAGCTACACAGGATGGGTAGATAGGAGGATCCAGGTCCCAGTTCAGCCCTAGGGAAAAGCACATAACCCTATGTGAAAAATAAGCTAAAGCAAAAAAAAAAAAAAAAAAAAAACGCTGGGGACAGCATGACCCAAATGGTAGAGCGCCTGTCTAGCAAGTGCAAGGCCCTGAGTTCAAATCCCAGTATTGAATCCCCTCCCCACAAAAAATTGTTATGGGTAAGAGCTGCTATGACTTTCTTTTTTTCTTTTCTTTTCTCTTTTTTTTTTTTGTGGTACTGGGGCTTGAATTCAGGGCCTTCACTTGAGCCACTCCACCAACCCTTTTGTGTTAGGTATTTTCGAGATAGGGGTTCCCAAACTTATTTGCCTGGGCTGGCTTCAAACTGCGATACTCCTGATCTCTGCCTTCTCAGTAGCTAGGATTACAGGCTTGAGTCACTGGCGCCCGTCTTGTAATGACTTTCATTTCATATATGGGGAAACTGAGGCACGTAGGCAATGGGACATTCTTCAGTGACCCCTCATTTAGCTAGGAATAGACACAATCGGGAGAGGGTCACAGGAGGCCCTTGGGAGGAGGAAGAGGAAGGCCTGATACCCAGAGGCCAGCTTCAGAGAGGGGCGTGTGTGTACCCTGGGGCCAGGCCTGGACCATCCCCCCCAGCCACACCTGTGTGCTGAGGTCACTCGGGGTGACCCCACAGAGTAGCGTTGCTAAATGGGGAGGTGCAAAGCTCCCCGGATCATCCGTGAGCCTCCAGGGGAGGGCCGGGGAGGGCTGCGGAACAGAGCGGCTCCCTCGCTCCTCTCAGGGGCCCAGGTGGCCGGCTCTCCAGCCTGACCTTTCCTCTCCAGCAGAGCAGCTGTGTGTGCAGCCCCTGCCCTGGCTCAGGTGCGGCTGACCTCAGTGCAACAGCTTGAGCTGGGCCCTGAGCTTTGTCCACAGAGGGGCCCTTTGTCCCTCCTCCTCAGGGCTAGCAAGCCCCAGGCCCTGAGTTCAAAACCCAGTACTGCCAAAAATAAATAGATATATAGCATTCCAGGCCTGTCAACAAATAAATTGTCATTGTATCATTTTCTGGTATTTTATGTTTTTGTTTTTGGTGGCACTGGGGTTTGAACTCAGGGCCTCACACTTGTGAAGCAGGGGCTCTACCCTTGAGCCACACCTCTGGCCCTGTTTTAGATTTTTGAATAGACTTGTAAGAAAAATTCAAATAAAACAAAAGAAACAGTAATTAAAAAGTTCCCTGAAAGCCATATATGGACACTGATTTCTAACTCAACTAAAGCATCAAAAAGAACTTTGTGTGGGGTGGGGGGGAGCGGGGGAGATGAATACAGACAGGCTATTGACTGATTTTAAAGAATGATTATTAATGTGATTAGGTATGCTTATAGTACAGTAGATAATCTGGAAACTTTCTGTACTTTTACAGAGAGGTATAATTGAGTGTTAGTGCAGTTTTTCCTGTCTGTAATTTATCTTAGAACTTTCAACTTTTTCTGAAGGAAAACTTCAAGTTCATGTAAGTAAAAATAGAGAAAGGCTGAGCATGATGGCTCACACCTGCAAGCCCAGCACCTTGGGAGGTGAAGATTGGAAGGATTCTGGTTCCAGGCCAGCCTGGGCAAAAAATTATCAAGACCCCATTTCAAACAATAAGCTAGGCGTGGTGATGCATGCCTGGTATCCCAACTACACAGGAAGCTTAAGTAGGAGGACTGCAGTCCAGGCCTGTCCAGGCAAAAAACGTGAGATCCTACCTGAAAAATATCTAAAGCAAAAAATGGGCTGGAGGCATGGCTCAGGTGATAGAGCACCTTGTTTAGCAAGTGTGAGGTTCAGGGGTTCAAACCCCAACACACCAAAAAAAAAAAAGGAAAGAGGAGTGTAATTAGCCCCTGTCTGCATTGTCAACATCTCTCAAGTATTTTTTTTTTTTTTTTGCAGTAGTGGAGATTGAACCCAGGGCCTCACGCATGCTAGCCAAACACTCTACCACTTGAACTACACCTCCAGCCCTGGAGAATCATAAAGCAAACACCAAACAGTGTCATTTGTGTCATTTCCACTCAAATTGATATCAATGTGTTAGTTGGCCTTAAAATAATGTTTTCCCCCCACACCCAAAGAAAACAAAGTCATGTGAACATGGCAACGGTAATAATGTGAGGCAGTGATGATTACTTTTCATCAGGTTTGCAACTTTTCAAAATGGAACCTCAGAAGATTGAAAGAGCAAAAGGAAATTCTGTCCCACCTCCAGCCCAGCCCAGCTCCTGGGGGCAGCGCCCCAGTTTCCTGGGGATCCTTCCAGAGCCTCTGCAGAGTGGTGTTGCTGTATCTTTATTAATAGCAGGCTGTAGTAGTAGTGGAAACTCGAGTGGAGCCAATGTCAGGGCTGTGAGTCACACAGGCTTGGCACGAGCCCGTCTCCCTCTGACCTGGCGTAAGTTGAGCCACCTCTTGGAACCTCAGTTTCCTGTTCCATAAACTGGGGATAAACCCTGACCCTTTGGGTGGCAGGGAGGGTTAGTGCAAAGCCACCTGCACAGGGCCAGGGTCAGAGCAAGAGTGAAGTATGTGAGAGAATCTCCTACCCAAGGTTTCTCCCAGCTCCCAGGGCAGAGAGCCGGGGCCTGGGCCCCTGGGTCTGAGAGAGGAGGGCTGGGGAATGGACCCTTGGGTCTGAGGGAAGAGGGCTGGGGTCTGAACCCCTGGCTTGAGGGAGGAGGGCTGGGGATTGGGCCCTGCATTTGTAGGAGGAGGACTGGGGCCTGGACCCTGGGATCAGAGGGATGGGGGCTAGGGTCTGGACCCCTGGGTCCGAGTGAAGAGGGCCGGGGCCCGGACCCCTGGGTCCGAAGGAGAAGGGCTGAGGTCTGGGCTCCTGAATCCGAAGGAGGAAGGCTGGGGCCTGGACCCCTGGGTCTGAGGGAGGAGGGTTGAGGCCTGGACTCCTGAGTGTGAGGAAGGAAGCTTGGGGTCTGAACTTCTGGATCTGAGTGAAAGATGGGGCCTGGACTTATTATTAAGAAGCAGGGTTTGGGGACCTTTCCCTGCTTCTTGCCGCTCCCAGTCCCTGAGAAAGTAGGAAGACTGTTGAACTCTAGGTTTGTCATCTCAGTGATGGCTTGAATGGGTCTCTCTTTCCTTTTTACTATCCCCCCACACCTGGCCCTTGGGGGTTCACAATATGGTTTGTCCCCTCTGTCCTGGGACAAGTGCCTGGAGTCCAAGCTGGTCTAAGTTTGGAAGGAGGAGGGAGGGAGACAGCGGGTCAGGAGGGTGAGGGAGGTGTGTGTGGGGGACAGGATGTCTCTGTCTCTGAGTTGTCACACACACCTCTGCCCAGAGAAAGGGAGGGACAAAAGCTCTGAGAGACAGTCATAACAAAGAGAGAAGGAAAGAGACACAGAGACACTGGGAAGAGTGAGCAGAGACGCTCAGACAGAGCCAGACAGAAGGGAGGCAGGGAGCAAAGTGTGGGGCTCCCTAGAGCCAGACTCAGTGGACAATCAGGCGAAGAGTGTAGGGAGCAGGCAGAGGGGCCATAAAAAGAGACAGGGCAGGGAGACGCAGATCTACCCAGAGACCCCAATGTGAGACAGAGAGGGAGGATGGTGAAGAAAGAGAGAGAGAGACAGAGAGGAGAGAGAGATATTGAGATAACAGGAGAGGGATATTGATAGAGACAGAGATTGTGACAAAGACACTAAAGGAGAGATAGATAGTTAGATTGATAGAGCGATAGATAGATAGATAGATACAGGTTGATCAATCCACAGAGAAAGAGAGAGAAAGAGATTCCTAAGGAAGGAGAGACTCCCAGAGGTTGGAGAGAGAGGAAAAGAGGCTGAGTGAAAGCAAAAGAAATAAACAAGATGATCCAAGCAGTGGCACCCCCCAGAGGGTGACAGAAAAAGGGAGAGTGAGTCCGAGAAGTCTCTGGAGTCAGAAGATTCTTTCAGACCCAGAGGAACACAGGAGTGACCCTCAGACAGCTCCCAGCCAAACTGTTGAGCGAGGATCTGTGGGGGCTGATTATTCTTTGGGGAGTAAGGACAAAGGGTGTCTGTCCAAGGGCCAGTCAACACCAGGTGACCCTGAAATGGAGTTCAGGGCCCCCAAAACCCCTGAGGATGGGGACCCAGAGGTGAGAGAATGGGAAGAAGGGAGGAAGAGAGACCAAGAGGGCAGAGGAAGGCAAGAGAGAGACCCCAAAATCCAGACAGAGGAAGGGAGATCAGACAGATCCAAGAAGACCCAAGCAGCAAGGCCAAGGCCCCCAGAGAACAAAGACTGAGACACTCAGGAGAAAAGATGAGAGAGAGATGGGTGGGCGTGGGGTCTTCTGGGCTGATGTGCCACTCCAGTTGGGGCTGGGGGTTTCTCTGGCTGTTTCCCACAGATGGGGCAGGCAGAACCTCTGAGACAATGCCCCCTAGCCCTGCCAGGACACAAAAACAGGTGGCCTGAGGCTGGGTGAGTCACTCTGACTCATCCTCCTCTCTGGGGACAGTTACCCCTGTCCCCTGCCCCCACAGCTCAGCCCTAAGCCTCCCTCCCCAGCTGCTCTCAGCAGACCCCAGACTCACTCCCTCCCCACCCTTGCTCCTCTCCTGCAGGAGGACACAGCCACAGCCCTCCAGCGGCTGGTGGAGCTGACAGCTGCGAGGGTGACCCCAGTGAGGAGCCTGCGCGTCCAGTACCGCCTCATCCGAAAGCTGGGCTCCGGCTCCTATGGCCGCGTGCTTCTCGCCCAGCCTCGCCAAGGGGGTGAGTTCAGCTCTCAGGGCAACTCCAGACTTCCTTGTAATGAGGGTTCCCAGGAAGCCACCCAGACAGGGCAAGCAGCAGACTCCTAACCCTGCCAGGACAGAGATCCCAAGGCAAGGCAGGAGTGCAACCACCATGTCACTTTATGCAAGGGAAACTGAGGCCCCGAGAGGGTAAGGCAGCTGTGCAAGGCCACACAGCAATCTGAAGCAGCATAGGAAGGCTCCTCAGTGAAGGCACTTCCAACCCCACACTTCACAAATGAAGAAACTTGCCTTGCCCATGAGATGTCTGAGGCCCAGACAGGTTAAGTGGCTTGCCTAAGGTAGCACAGCAAGAGCAGAGTGCCCTAAGTTGCCCTCTGACCCCATATCCCCGGCAGGTCCAGCTGTGGCTCTCAAGCTCCTCCGTCAGGACTTGGTCCTAAGAACCACCTTCCTGCGAGAGTTCTGTGTGGGTCGCTGTGTCTCCTCCCATCCTGGCCTGTTGCAGACACTGGGAGCCCCATTGCAGACCCCTCGACATTTTGCCTTTGCCCAGGAGTATGCACCCTATGGGGACCTCAGTGGAATGCTCCAGGAAAAGGTGAGATGGTAGGGGGACTGCTCATCCCAGGCCCTGCTCTGTCCCCAATCTCACCTCTACCTCCAACCCTGACCTCAAATCAGTACCCAACTCAGATCCACCCCGAGTCCCTAAATATGTTCCCATTTCTAATTCTCAATGCAGTCCCATGCCAGATGCCTATGCCAGTCCATCCAAAAATCCAAACTTGAGCTGAGAGGGGCAGGGAGTGAGGGTGGGGCTGAGGACGGATGGAGGCTGCTCAAGGGTGGAATGGAGACCCCCGTGGGGTTTTAGTTGGCATTAGTGTTAAGGGTATGGGTGTGGATGGAGTGGGCGGATGGCTTTAGTGTTGATTATAGGTAGGTGATGGATATGGACAAGGAAAACAAGGATGGGATGCAGATGGGGGCAGAGATGGCAGAGGATGTGGCCACATATTGACTTGAGGGGTTTCCTCTAGGAAGGAGACCAGGTCAGGACAGAATCCAGGAGATTCTAGGCTCTCTTGAGTTTGGGGATTAGAGAATGGAGGTATTTTTAGGCCTTTTGAGATAAGGTTAGGATAAATGGAAGGGATTGCGGAAGCACAGGTGATGGATGCACACATATGTGGATGGAAGGATGAATGTGTGGATGTACGCATGGATACACAGATGGAAGTATGGATAGACTGGGGATGGGTGGGTGGGTGGATACAAAGATGCATGGATGGATGGGTAGGTGGGTGGATGTGTGTGTGGATGGATGAATGAATGGATGGATGGATATGTAGATGGACAGACAGAAGGATGAATGTGTGGATGGATGGATGGATACTAGATGCATGCATGGATGGATGGATGGATGGATACACAGATGCAAGGATGGATGATGAGTGGATGGATAGATGGATGAGTGGGTGGATGGATGGATGGATACAAAGATGGGTGTGTAGATGGATGGAAGCAAAGAAAGATGAAAAATTGGTGTTATATAAGAAATAATTGAATTATTGAGTTACTGGCTGGATATGCAGGGGATCCATATCCCCACTGTTCAATGCTGTTGGACAGAGGACTGGCTGGCCTGTTGGGTGGCTGGACAGATTAATTTATCAGCTGAAGCAAACTGTGGGACCTTGGAGATGAATATAAAGATGGGATTTGATATTAGTATGGAACTGAGATCAAAGTTAAGACTGGGCATGTCTCAAGTGGTAGAATGTCTGCCTGGCAAGCATGAAGCCCTGAGTTCAAAACTTCATACTGCAAAAAAAAAAATCAGCATTAAGTAGGAGATTTGGTTTCCACTGAGGCAACCTGGGAGGTCAGTTTAGAGGAGACAGAAGAAATGTTCAGAGTGGGTTTGACGATCAGGGTCAGGAAGATCTTTGAAGGAAGCTAAAAAGAAAGAGCTTCTGGTTGGAATTGGGGTTCCAATGGGGAAAAAAGCATCCAGGAGTTGCTGGAGAGTATTGGTTGCTGCAGTTGACCTGAAGAAGGACTTGGGGGTATTGTGGGAACTTTGGAGACAGCTGCCTGTCCCAGGGTTCTGGACTCCAAACCCCAGGAGTCAGAATCTTTGGGAATCCAGAGTCTGCTCTTTTTTTTCTTCTCTCTCTCTCTCTCTCTCTTTTTTTTTTTTTTTTTTTTGTGGCACTACTGAAGTTTGAACTCAGGAATTAATGCTCTACTGCTTGAGCCACACCTCCAATCCTTTTTGCTCTGGTATTTTGGAGATAGGATCTTGCTTTTTGCCCAAACCGGCCTTGATGGCAATCCTATTTTATGCTTCCCTGAGTAGCTTGGGATGACAGGTATGTGCCACTGCACCCAGCTATTGGTTGAATGGGGTCCTGCAAACTATTTGCTTGGGTTGGCTTTCAACCATGATCCTCTCAATCTCAGCCTCTTAAGTAGATAGGAGTCAGGCTCCAGAGCCTGTTTTGAGGGCAAGGAAGGAGCCAAAGCAGGCCTGCCCTTTCCTTTTCTCTCACTGACCTTAGGGCCTCCCAGAGCTGATGGTGAAGCGGATAGTGGCCCAGCTGGCTGGAGCCTTGGACTTTCTGCACGGCCGGGGACTGGTGCATGCAGATGTCAAACCAGACAATGTGCTGGTCTTCGACCCTCTCTGCAATCGTGTGGCCCTAGGTGACCTGGGTCTGACCCGGCCAGAGGGTAGTCCAACTCCAGCCCCACCATTGCCTCTGCCCACCGCTCCTCCTGAACTCTGCCTCCTGCTGCCGCCTGACACCCTGCCCCTGCGGCCGGCCATGGACTCCTGGGCCCTAGGGGTGCTTCTCTTCTGTACTGCTACTGCCTGTTTCCCTTGGGATGTGGCTCTGGCCCCTGACCCTGAGTTCGAGGCCTTTGCTGGCTGGATGACCACCAGGCCTCAGCCCCCCCAGCCACCAGCACCATGGGATCAGTTTGCAACCCCAGCCTTGACATTGCTCCAGGGGCTTCTGGACCTGGATCCTGAGACTAGGAGTCCCCCATTGGCTGTCCTGGATGTCCTGGGGGATGACTGGGGGTTGGAGGGTAGTGGGGACCAACTTGGGAGCTTGGGTAGTATGTCCTATGAGGAGGGGGAAGAGGCAGAAGAGGGAGGGTCAAGCTTGGAAGAGTGGACAGATGGCGAGGAGGACAAAGGCAAAGGTGGCAGGAGCAATGGGGACAGATCAGGAAGCTCCCTGACCAGGTGACTGAGACAGGTGGCCAGAGCCTGGGCCAAAGGCCCTTCCCCCAACCCCATGACCACCTGGAAGGGGAGACAGCTGCTCCCAGGAGGAGGAAGAGAGGGAACACATTGCTCTTTTTCCTAATGAAGGCTGGACTTAGATGTACAACCCCCCTCCCAACTGAGGATGCAGAAGTCCAGGACCCCAGTCTTTCCTTCCTCAGACCTCCCTCAAGGACTCTTCTCCTCCCTCCATCCCTAGTGTCCTCCTGGTGGAAGGAACTGTTTCCCCTGTGGATAACTTTCTTTTCCCCTGGGATCTGTTGAATGCCTAGAACGAGTCTTTTGTTTTTGTTTTTTAATTTTTTTGTTTTTTTGTTGTTGTTGTTTTGCAGTACCAGGGCTTGACTCAGGGCCTTCACCTTGAACCACTCTGCCAGCCTTTTTTGTGATGGTTTTTTCCAGATAGGATCTCATGAACTATTTGCCAAGGCTGGCTTCGAACCACGATCCTCCTGATCTCTGCCTCCTGAGTAGCTAGGATTATAGGCATGAGCCTGACTAGCATGAGTTTTGATATGATCATTCTTTACAAAATCTCAATTTATAGGCTCCGACATTGAGTCAATCTTACCCATTACCTCTCCCGCTTTCTGGGCTCTGGGGAGTAACATTGTGGAAGTTACTCATCCATTCTGGACACACACATTTGCACACACACGCTTCACCACCGAAAAATGTTTGCAAGCCCTGTACTTGGTGTCCCTTCTCCTGTCTAGAGAGTAGCCACCACCCCAGCTCAGCCATCTGGGATCTATCTTTTTTTTTTTTTTTTTTTTTTTGGTGGGACTGGGATTTGAATTCAGGGTTTCACACTTACAAAGCAGGTTCTCTAATGCTTGAGCCACACCTCCAGTTTATTTTTGCTCTGCTTATTTTGGAGATGGGGTCTCTTGAACTATTTGTGTGGACTGGCCTTGAACCATGATTCTCCCCATCTCATCCTCCCAAGTAGCTAGGATTACAGGCAGAAGCCACTGACATCTGGCTTTTTGTTTCAATCTTTTTCCACTCCTGATTTCAGACTGTCCAGGATGGAATTGGTCTTTTTCACTTTCAGACACTTCCATATTCTGTTCCTACAGAGCCTGTGCACAATGTTTGTGTCTGAGCTCCATCTGTCTTCCCGAGGCCTGTCAATCCTAATAGGCAGGACTCATGTTATCCCCCCAAGAACACATGGACCTGGGCTCCTGGTAGCTCACACTCACAGCCAGCCCAGAGGCCAGGTGGATGCCATCCTGTGTCCCTGGCACCCAGCTAAGGGTCAGGAACTGGAAGCTGTTTCTCCCAGGAATTTACACTTTTTAATTTATTTATTTATTTTTTGGCAGCAGCACTTTTGTTTGAGTAAACTCAGGGCCTTGCACCTGTTAGGCAGATACTCTACCACTTGAGCAACACCACCAACCCCACTTTCTAGATTTAAATGCAAGTTCACTAAATGTGCCATAGTATCCTTGCCTGGACCCTGGGACAGTAAAAGGACCTTGAGGGGATTGAATGTGAAACAGAACAGCCTGGTCCTGACAAATGTGTGAGTTGCTGACCCTGGGGGAGAGCTGGATGAAAGACAAATTGGAACTGTGTCCAATCTTTGTAACTTTTACAAAATTAAAATAATAGCAAAATTTTTTAAATGTCTTTTTAAAATAAAAGGAATTTTTTTTTACCCCTCAAGATGATGCACACTTAAGAGACAATACAGCTGTCCCAAGGGAAGGAGGAAGCCATCCTCCCCAGTTGCTCCAGCACCTGCTTCCCACCCCCCCGAGGTCTGAGGTCACCTCTCACAACATCACTCTGGAATCTTGTTGTCTCATCCTGTCCCCAACAGGACCCCAGTGTCTGAGCCCCTGGACACCCCTCTGGGTAACACTTGTGTCAGACCTGTCAATGGAGCACTGAAGGGACCAGCTGGGGAGGGGAACAAGGCAGGGTCAGGTTAAAGAAAGGATTTCATCATCAAAGGGGGTCCGGACCCCTGGGTCTGAGGGAAGAGGGCTGGGGCCTGGTCTCCTGAGTCTGAGGCAGGAGGGCTGGGGCCTGGACCCCTGGGTCTGAAAGAGGAGGAAGGGTGGGGCCTGAACCCCTGGGTCTGTGGGAGGAGGGGTTGGGGGCTGGACTCCTGCGTTGGAGGGAGGAGGGCTGACCCCCCTGAATCTGGGGGTCAGCCCTCTGGATCTGGGGATGTGCCTGACCACAGCCAGTTCTAGGATTCAACGCACGATGTCGCTCTGCCCCGAGTGGGGGCAGAAGGGGCGGGGCTGGGGGTGGGGCCTTACGACCCCCAAGGTGGAGGCGGTCCTTGCTCCTGGGCAGGGTGCTGCTGGCACGGGCCCTACGTGCCGGGCACTGACCGCAGCAGGCTGCAGAGGGGTCAGGCCAGCCTTGGAGGAAGTGAGCTCTGGAGCTGGGAGCCCAGGTCAGCAGCAGGGCAGGGAGAAATGGGCAGCACTTGAGCATGAAAATAGGTGGTGAGAGTCCTGAGCCTCAGCACAGCACAGGCTGCACGTTGAGGCTGTAGAGTGGCTGAGGGTTGGTGAGCAGATTCCAGGCCCCTAGGATGTGTGAGTTGTGTAAGTTTCTCGGACAGGAGTGAGCTGGGGGCCTGGACTGCTGGGTCTGAGGGAGGATGGCTGGGGCCTGGACCCCTGGGTCTAAGGAAAGAGGGTTAGGGTCTGGAGTCCTCAGTCTGAGAGAGGAGGGGTGGACCACAGACCAGTCATGGGCTTAGGGACCATCCAGAGTGCTTGCTTCAGGCATGACCCAGGCGTCCCTGGCTCTCTTGAGGTCCCTGCCCTTCCCCTGGGTGCAGAGAGCACCTGTTTGTTCTTTGGAGAAGAGGCTACTCATCTGCCCCCAGGGCCCAAGTCTGTTTGCTTTGGAAACAAGGTGGGGGGTGTCTCAAGTGACTTGGTTCATCTTTCACCCTCTGGGTGGCAGTAGGGATGGGGGGGTATTTTTGACCTCTCACTTGACCTCACCTCACCAGCCACTGGTCTCCCTACTTCTCAAGGACTCTGACTAGGATCAACATGGAGTCACAGTGGAAAGTGACAATAGCCCCCAGTTCCCTTCTCCCTCAGACCCAGGGGTCCAGGCCCCAGCCCTCCTCCCTCAGACCCAAGGGTCCAGGCCTCAGCCCTTCTCTCTCAGACCCAGAGTCTTGGGTCCCTGCTCCTTCTCCTTTGGGTCCGGGCCTGGTGGCACACGAGCTCTGGGGCCCCTCTCTTTATCTGTCTTTGCAGAAATGCCAGGCAAACAGTCAGAAGAAGAGCCGCTGGAGGAGGCAGCTGCAGAAGACGGAGCTGAGGAAAATCTGGTGGGCCTCACAGTGGAGGAGATGCATCAGGGCCAGGAAGCTGCCCTGGCCCTGGAGGATATGATGGCACTGAGTGCTCAGACCCTAGTCCATGCTGAGGTGGACGAACTCTACCAGGAAGTTCGTCTCCTGGGCCAGGGACGTTTTGGCCGGGTCCTACTGGTCACCCATCGTCAGAAAGGTACCAGGGCTTGGGGACAGGTGGTGAATAGAGCCTAGGCCTGGGCCCCAGGGGGATGCTAGCTAAGAGTGGGACATCTAGTCAACCTGATTCAGGTTTTACCTCCCTTACTTTGAACCTATGTGTTTTGGGGCACTCCCTTAACCTCTCTAAGCCTTAACTTTCTCCTTTAAAAAACAAAGTAATGATTCCAACCTAAAAAATAAAACCTGTTATTTTTCTAACTATGCAATACTGCCCACTCATCTGCAGAGGATTCATCCCAGGTAATGCCTAGAAGTGGACAGGACCACACCCATATATATAAGAGTGTTTTCCTATGCATACACACCTGTGCTAATATTTACCTGTAAAGTAGGCACAATAAGAGATTAACAGCAACAAGTGATAGTGAAACAGTATTCTAACAGTATTCTGAAATAAAACCAAGACTCACTCTTTTTGTTCTTTGGGGTAATTACTAAGTAGAATGGGGGGGGTTCTTTGAGTGCAAGCTTGTGGTACTAGTGGGTCATACCTAACATGGTTATTAAGTGAGTAATGGGTGGGTAGCGTATGCAACATGAGTACGCTGGACAGAGAGGATTCATGTGGTCAGCAGGCAAGATTTCATTGTACTACTCAGAATGGTGCAAAATTTTAAACTTAGGAATCATTTTGGTTATTTGGTTGTTCATTTCATGGTGCTGGGTATGGAACCCAGGACTTCATGCATACTAGGCAAGTGCTCTACCACTGAGCTACACCCTATCCCCTTGAATTCTTTATTTCTGGAATTTTCCATTTAACATTTCTGGACCACATTGGCCACAAGATTGTATATTGATTGCTCTTGGGACCCTGGTGTGTATGACAGTCTGCACTTACACTGGTGAATAAGTGTCGTGTGTGGCTGGTTTAGTGGACACTAGGATGATACAGACTGATGCTGTCTGCCAAGCCCTCAGTCGGAGTGCAGGTCAGGTTCCCCCCACCCTCTTCTCTGTAGCCTTGTGCCAATCATTGTCCTTCCCATGGAACAGGGATGCTATAGGTCAACCTTGGAGTCAATCCCAGTTCAGGGCATACCTTCAGAAGTGTGGGGGTGGGGGGGCTCAGCCTTGTGTCACCGAGTTCTGAGGACTCAGAGATGAATCTGAATTTGTTCTTGCCTTCTGAGAGCAACCAGCATGCCTGGACAGAGAGTTGGCCCTCAAGTGTGCTAGGACCCCATTACAAAGCACTTCAGCATGCTGGGCACTGTATTTCACTCCTATAATCCCAGCTGCACAAGAGACAGAGGCAGGAGGATCACAGTCCCAGGCTGGCCTGGGCAAAAAGGGAAACCCTATCTAAAAAATAACCTAAAAAGTAGGCTTATGTGCCTATAAACCTAGCTTCTTGGGAGGCTGAGATCAGGAGGATCATGGTCCAAAGCCAACCCAGGAAAACGGTTTGTGAAATGCCACCTCCAAAGTAACCAGAGCAAAATGGATTGGAGGTGTGGCTCAAGCAGTAGAGTGCCTACCTTGCAAGTAGGAAGTTTTGAGTTCAAACTCCAGTACTGCCAAAAAAAATTTATTTCCTTATGTTTTTTCAAGCTGGAAGTCTGAGATCAAGGTGTCAAGAGAGCTGATTTCTCTCCTTGGCTTGCAGACAACTGTCTTCTCCCTGTGTCTTCACATGGTCATTCCTCTGTGTGTCTCTCTCACTTTTAAAGTTGGATGAGGTTGGTGTCCACCCTAATAATCTCATTTTTGCCTTTTTATTTTTCTGGCGGTACTGGATTTGAACTCTTGGGCCTCATGCTTGCTAGGCATGTTATGTTGCTGGCCATGCAATACTGGGGAACAGAGGCACTGGAGGGGACTTAGTTTCAATGAGTTCACATCTTAAGGCCTGGCCCTGTGCTGGGTGATGCTGGGGGCTGGAAGATGCAACCAACTCTGAGAGGCTCACAGTACAGTGTGGAGCAGAGTGGACAAAGACCAGCAAAACAGAGGATGGTCTTGATGGTGTACACTTGTTATCCCAGCTGCTAAGTTGGCAGAGGCAGGAGGATCATGAGTTCAAGGCCAGCTTGAATTACAAAGTAAGTTTGAGAATAGCTCGAGCAACATAGTGAGACCCTGTGTCAAAACAAACCAAAGGCTGCAGGCCAGCAAGGCTGGCCACAGGGAGCAGGACAGCTGGCCTGTCTTGCACACCTCCCACATCTGTCGTTGTTGCCCCCAGGCACGGCCCTAGCACTGAAACAACTCCCAAAGAAGTCTACTTCCCTCCGCGGCTTCCTATATGAGTTCTGTGTGGGCCTCTCGCTGGGTGCGCATTCGGCCATTGTGGCGGCTTACGGCATTGGCATTGAGTCAGCCAACTCCTATAGCTTCCTGACAGAGCCCATCCTGCATGGGGACCTCATCGCCTTCATCCAGCCCAAGGTGGGTAGGCAGTCCCTGAGCATGCCTTTGCGAGCCTTACCGGGACTCATTGGAATGCCCCAAATGGCCTGGACCTCAAGAATCACATTCACTGTGCTGGGCCTCACTGGACTTCATCAGTCCCCTCCACCCAGGCCCTCGTTGGGATGACAGAATCATGGGATTGTTAGAACTCTCGTGACTATGTAGCTTTCACAGAATTAACCCTATATCCTACCCAGATTCACCAGCCCTCACCAGTCACCTCCGCTGGGGCTCACAGGCTTTTGGAGCTTACACTGGGACCCATCAACTCTAACTGTGCCTCACCAAGGCTCACTAGGTCACACTAGACCTCATCAGGTTACACTAGGCCCCTACAGGTTCACACTAGATGTCACCAGGCCTCAAAGGTCTCATAGGCTCACAGTAGGCTTTACTAGGTCACATTAGACCTTACTGGGTCACACTAAGGCTCACAGGTTTACAGGGTTCACAGGCTCACAGTAAGCCTCACCAGGCCTTATAGACTTGACCAGGTCACACTAGGTTCATAGGCTCCCACTAGGCTTCACAATCTCACAGTTGGTCTCACCAGGCCTCATAGGCCCCACAGGCACATGCTAGGCCTCGCCAGATTCACTAGGCCTCATAGGCTCATAGTAGGTCTCATGGGGGTGGCCTATTTGCAGTTCTTATTGGTGTCTCCTTAGTTCTCCCTGGGCTTGCTTCCTGGGGTTGTAGAGAAACTGGTGTCTCAGGTCCCCTCCAGTAGCCAGGGGGGTAGTGGACCCGACCACCTTTTCCTTGCAGGTGGGCCTCCCGCTGCCAGCAGTCCAGTGCTGTGCCACCCAGCTGGCTTCTGCGCTGGAGCACATTCACTCCCACGGCCTAGTATACCGGGACCTCAAGCCGGAGAACGTGCTCGTGTATGACCCAGCCTGCTGGCACGTCAAGCTGACCGACTTTGGCCACACACGGCCCCGGGGGACCCTGCTCCGCTTGACTGGGCCACCCATCCCTTACACAGCCCCCGAGCTCTGTGCTCCCCCACCTCTCCCTGAGGGGTTACCCATTCAACCTGCTCTGGACGCTTGGGCTTTAGGGGTCCTGGTTTTCTGCCTTCTCACTGGCTACTTCCCCTGGGACCAGCCACTGGTGGAGGTCGACCCCTTCTACGAGGACTTCCTCATCTGGCAGTCCTCAGGTCAGCCTCAGGACCGGCCACAGCCCTGGTTCGGCCTGGCACCTGCAGCAGACACTCTCCTATGGGGGCTTCTGGACCCTCACCCCCAGAGGAGGAGCCCTGTATGTGCCATCAAGGGCTACCTGGGGCAACCTTGGAAGCAGCAAGAGGGGGAGGCTGAGCAGCTGGGAAAAGAGTGAGGGGAGGTTGTGCAGTGAGAAGGCAGGGAGGCTGGATGGGGAAGTCACCCATCCTGAGAGCTGCTCAGCCTGCATCGTGTGGCTAGGGCTTCTCCTCTGTCCTCCTCATCAGTGCTGTGTACACTCCACGTCCCTCTCTTGGTCTGGGGGAGTCTCAGACCTCCACGTGTCCATCTGTTTCTGTTCTCACCTCCCCTGGGGCTTTTTCCTGGGAAGCTCTGGGTTCAGGCCCTCGTCCCCTGTGCATCTTAACCGCACGCTGTCTTACATCCTCAGGTGGCCTCCCTCACCTCCCCCAGGCAATGCTGCCATCTGCCCTGGACTGCAATCCTCAGTCCCCTCCTCTACTGTGTTCCTTTTATTTATTATCTATTTTCCTGGGTTGTGTCCTATTCTAACTATACACTCATCATCATGGGTATTTCTGAGAGCAGGGGTCTTAGCCATCCTACTCTAGATGACCACACATGCTTACAGTGATGCCTGGCCTGCAGCAGGTGGCCCAAAAATGTCTGGTGAATAAGTGAGCCCATCTGGTCTGGCATGGCCTCTCCTCCGTGGGCCTCTCACTGGCTTCGTCTTCCTGTCCTTCCCTTTGGCTGGGCTTCACTCCCACCCAGCTGCCTCAGCCCATTCTCCAGTCCCTGCGACACAGGCTTTATGTGTTTTGCCTCCTCTTGTCCCAGCTGCTGTCTGCAAATAAAGTCTGCCTGGCATTAGGTCCTGTGACACTGTGAGTCTGTCGGCTTGGGAAGAGAAGGAGAGTGAACACATGCACATGGGGGCGTGTGTGGAGGACAGAGAGAGAAGAGAGATGGGAGGAGAAAGAGAAATGGAGGGAGGGGAGAGAGAGGGAAAGACAGAGAATCAGAGGGTGGAGAGAGAGAAGAGAGAGGGGAGGAGAGAGAGAGGGAGAGAAACAGAAACAGGGAGAGGGAAAGAGAGAGACAGAGGGAAAGACAGAAATGGAGAGAGAAGACTGAGGGGATGAGAGAGAGACAGAAACAGAGAGGGAGAGAGACAGAGACGAATGGGAGGAGAGAGAGAAGGAGGGGGAGTGAGAGAGAAAAGAGGGGAGGTGAGAGACAGGAAGAGGGAGAGATACAGAGAGAAGAAAGGGGAGGGGAGAGAGAGACAGAGAAACAGGGAGAGGGAAGGAGAGACAGAAGAGGCAGAGGAGGGGGGAAGGGAGGCAAGAGAGCAGAGAAGGAAAAACAAACTGGGTGTGAGAGAGAGGAGAGAGTGGAGGAGTGACATAGAGAGGGAGAGGCAGAATGTGAAACAGGGAAAGAGACGACAGAGGGAGAGGAGAAGAGAGACAAAGACAGGGAAGAGGCTGAGAGAGAGGGAAATACCTAGACAGAGAAGAGGGGGACAGACAGAATGAAGAAGGGGCCACGGGACTGACCCTGGCTAGAGTAAAGCCCCTGTTAAGTGGCTTTGCAGTGGGCCCATGTAGGTCTTGGAGCACAGGTGCCAGAACAAGCTGGTAATTTCTAAAAATCCTTTTTCTTTTACCCATTCAAGGTTTGGTGGCAGTGGTATAATGAAGAATATGGTGTTTGAAGATTCTACCAAGGAAGGCCACACACACTGTGTGTGTGTGTGTGTGTGTGTGTGTGTGTGTGTGTGTGTGTGAGTGAAAGAGAGAGAAATTTGAATGTCTCACTGTACATGGTGTCATGATTTTGTTCATTTTTCTGTCTGAACATTTGAGCCTGTGTGCATACATAACGTGTGTGTGTGTGTGTGTGTGTGTGTATTTGTGTGCGCGTGCGTGTTGAGGGGAGGGAGAATGAGCTTGACTGTGTCTCACTCTCTGTGTGGCACATTCTGTGTTTGTGTGTGTGAGACCTTGAACCTGTGCGCATCTGTGTGTTGTACGTGTGCATGTGTGTGCTCTGTATGTGCATGTGTGGTGTGGTATGGGCGTTGTGGGTGTGCGTGTGTAGTGTATGTGATGTGTGTGTATGAGTGTGGAATGTGTGTATCTGTGTGTACTGTCCTACACAGAGCTGAGTAAGGAAGGTCAGGCCTTGTAGCCAGCCAACACCTGGGCCCTCTCTCCTTCACACCTTCCCCCCACCCCGGCCCCTTCCTGGCAGCCACCTTGTTTGCAAACACTCTCTCTTCCTCTCCAGTGCCCTGCTTGGCTGGGGGCCCAGAGCGAGGATACAACTCAGACTGGATCATGTGTCACCCGCTCCCTGGCCCTGCACACCCCCAGTGCCCCTGCTGTGACCGCAAGGTGCTGCCTGGTAGGGGGTCGGCAACCTGTGTGTGCCCTTGTGGAACAACTCCAAGAACCTTATGAATCTAGGTTCCAGCCACAGCATCGGGGACACATGTCTTGGGCAATGTGGGGTGGGGGAGGGCTTCCTGGAATAGAGAGTCACTGGAGAAAATAAAGTGGGGGATATAAGGGGAGCATCCAGCCACCTCCAAAGGTCTGAAATAGCCCAAGCAATTAGGCCAAGAATGTGTCCCATAAAAGCTGGAGGTAGCTGGGATGAGGCTGTCACTGGACACTGGGGACAGGATAGGGGCAGGGGGCAGAGGGGCAGCTCAGTGTGATAATTGGTGGTGGCAGCTGAGGATTATCAGAAGGTGATAATGACTCAGCAGCCAGGGAGAACAGAATATTCCCAGGAAGGCCCTGGAGTGGGGCAACGATAATTAAGTAAGGCTGGATGCTAACAGCTATTCTTATCACCAAGTAAGCAGCTTCAAGGCCAGCTCTGCTCACTGACTTGTCCCTCAGACCACACCAGAGGGTTCCTGGACTCTCCTACTTCACAGATGGGGCAGTCGTGGCTCTGAGTAGCCAGGATCCTACCCAAGCTCACAGAGGTCACATCTGTCAATGTAGAGCTGGAATTCAAACCTGGAGATCTCCAGTTCTGGCTCTGTTCAGTGTCCCTGCTGTAAAACTGTAGGGAGGTCCTGCTCTTGTCAGGAGAGGAGAGACCAGGACTGTGAGAGAGAGGGAGGGAGAGAGAGACTGTAGTGGTGGGGCTGTGTGAAATTGAGGAGGTGTGTTTGAGGAGGTGAGAGTGTGAACTGGGGCACATTGGACTTGGGGCTCCTGAATGGTGAAGATCCCAAAGCCAGACTGCAAAAACCTTCAGAGCAGCCAGGCATGGTGGTGCATACATGTAATCCCAGCTCGTCAGGAGGTGGAGGCAGGAGGATCAGGAATTTGAGGTTAGCATAGTCAAAGTTAGCAAGGCCTTGTCTCAAAAACAAAATATAAACAAAAGGTCTGGGAGTGTGGGTCACATGGTACAGAGCTTGCCTGACATGCATAAGGCCCTGTATCCAGTACTGCCAAAAAAAAAAAAAAAATTTAAAAAACCCCAAACCCATAAAACCTAGCTGGTCCACTTCACTCTCTATTTGAAAGGTCACCATTAAGAAGTCACTGAAAGCCAGATCTGTAGTAATCCTGTAATCCTAGCTACTCAGCAGGCAGACATCAGGAAGATTGCAGTTTGAGGCCAGCCTAGGTAAAAAGTGAGACCCTGTCTCAAGGATACCCAACACACACACACACACACACACACACACACACACACACACACATGCACAAATGACTCAAAGGGCTAGGTGTGATGACTCATGCCTCTAATCTCAGCTACTTGGGAGGCAGAGATCAGGAAAACACAGGTTCGAGGCCAGCCTGGGCAAAAAGTCAACAAGGCCCCACATTAACCACCAAGTAGAGCGTGTTGCTGTGTGTATGTAATCACAGCTACTCAGGAGGCATAGGTAGGAGGATCTCTTTCTGAGGCTGACCCTGTGCAAAAAAATGTGAGACCCCATCCAAAAAATAACTAAAATAAAAGGGACTTGGGAGTGTAGCTCAAGTGGTAGAGTGCCTGCCTAGCAAGCACAAGGTCCCGAGTTCAAATCCCAATACTGCCAAAAAAAGAAAAAGCAAAAAAAGACAAAGAACTTCCTTCCTTTGAGTAGCTCTGAATTCTGTACCTATTCATTATGAACAAAGATTTTAGATGCTAGAACTCAAAATCCCGTCCCTCTCCTGCATTTTACAAGAACAGATGATAAGACCTTGATTAGGAACCTACTTGGCAAAAATCAGAAAGCAAAAGGTGGCATGAGGGATGGGGATGAAGCTCAGTAGAGGAAGGGTTGCCTACTCCTGGGCTCCCTTCCCAGCATAGGAAGAAAGAAAAGAAAGGCATGAAGAATGAAATGTTATCATTCTCTGGTGAATGGATGGAATTGGAGAACATCATTCTGAGTGAGGTTAGCCTGGCCCAAAAGACCAAAAATCGTATGTTCTCCCTCATATGTGGACATTAGATCAAGGGCAAACACAACAAGGGGATTGGACTTTGAGCACATGATAAAAGCAAGAGCGTACAAGGGAGGGTTGAGGATAGGTAAGACACCTAAAAAATTAGCTAGCATTTGCTGCCCTTAACGCAGAGAAACTAAAGCAGATACCTTAAAAGCAACTGAGGCCAATAGGAAAAGGGGACCAGGAACTAGAGAAAAGGTTAGATCAAAAAGAATTAACCTAGAAGGTAACACACACGCACAGGAAATTAATGTGAGTCAACTCCCTGTATAGCTAGCCTTATCTCAACTAGCAAAAACCCTTGTTCCTTCCTATTACTGCTTATACTCTCTCTTCAACAAAATTAGAGATAAGGGCAAAATAGTTTCTGCTGGGTATCGAGGGGGTGGAGGGGAGAGGGAGGGGGTGGAGTGGGTGGTAAGGGAGGGGGTGGGGGCATGGAGGAGGAATGACCCAAGCGTTGTATGCACATATGAATAATAAAACAATAAAAAAAAAGGCAAGGAGAGACAGAGGAGAAGAGGGGAGGGAGGGAGGAAAGAAGAAGGAAAGAGAAAGAAAGAGAGGAGAGAAAGAAGGAAGGGAGGGAAAGAAGTGAAGGAGAGAAGGAGGAAGTGAGGGAGGGAAAGAAGTGAAGGAGTGAAGGAGGAAGTGAGGGAGGGAAAGAAGTGAAGGAGAGAAGGAGGAAGTGAGGGAGGGAAAGAAGTGAAGGAGGAAGTGAGGGAGGGAAGGAGTGAAGGAGAGAAGAAGTGAAGGAGGAAGTGAGGGAGGGAAAGAAGTGAAGGAGGAAGTGAGGGAGGGAAAGAAGTGAAGGAGAGAAGGAGGAAGTGAGGGAGGGAAAGAAGTGAAGGAGTGAAGGAGGAAGGGAGGGAGGGAAAGAAGTGAAGGAGAGAAGGAGTAAAGGAGGAAGTGAGGGAGGGAAAGAAGTGAAGGAGTGAAGGAGGAATTGAGGGAGGGAAGAAGTGAGGGGAAAAGGAGGGAAGGAAGGAGGAAGGAAGGGAAAGAAGGGAGGGAGGGAAGGAGGAAGGGAAGAACTGAGGGAGGAAGGGAAGAAGTGAGGGAGGAAGGGAAGAAGTGAGGGAGGAAGGGAGGAAGGAAGGGAAAGAAAGGGTGGCATGGCTGGATTCAGATCCTGGTTTAACCTTGTTGTCACGTTCTTACTCAACTCCTCACTGAGCACCCCTAAAGTGTTCCTAGACCAGTGACTACCAAGGAAGTTCTGGGTTCTCCTCAAATGAGGAACCCAAGCTTGCAAGTATGACTGGCAGGACAAAATTCGTGGGTGACTAGTGCAAAGTGTTAACAGGAGGAAAGCCACTCTCTGTGTCAGTGGCTGGCTCTGTGCACACATTTCCCCCCTCTCAGAACCTACCTAGGGAGATAGGTCTTCGCATAAGCTAAAGTTTAAGCCTCAAACTGAATTTCACAGACAAAATATAAAATAAAAAATTATGAAAAATGGATGGGTGCTGGTGGCTCATACCTGTAATCCTAGCTACTTGAGAGGCTGGGACTGGGGGGATTGAGGTTGGAGGCCAGCCCTGGCAAGTAGTTTGCAAGACCCCCCATCTCCATAAAATAACCAGAGCAAAATGGACTGGAGGTGTGGCTCAAGTGGTACAGCACCTGCTTTGTAAGCATAAAGCCCTGAGTTCAAACCCCAGTCCCACCCTCCCACCCCCCCAAGAAAACCCCGAAAACAAAAACAAATTATAAAACTGTCAAGACGACCTACTCTATCCGGGCACCGGTGGCTCATGCCTGTAATCCCAGCTACTCAGGAGGCAGAGATCAGGAGAATCTCAGTTTGATGCCAGCCCAGGCAAATAGTTCCACGAGACCCTATCTCGAAAAATCCTTCACAAAAATAGGGCTGGTAGAGTGGCTCAAGGTGAATGCCCTGAGTTCAAGCCCCACTACTGAAAAAAAAAAATGACGACTTACCGCTAAGTATCATATCAGGCATGCCATCCACACCCCTTACAGGCAAGAGTTCACCAAAGATCTAGGTGGGGGCAGGTGTGTGGATAGGCAAGGGTTCATGAGCCTTCTCATAGGTAAGGAATTTTAACCCACCAGATGGGCTGCTGGAGTACAAGCTATGCTTGGTAAAATGCAGTTTTTTTTTTTTTTGAGGTACTGGGACTGGAACTCAGAACTTATACCTTGAGCCACTTTGCCAAACCTTTGTGTGTGTGTGTGTGTGTGTGTGTGTGTGTGTGTGTGTGTGTAATGGTTTTTTTTCTAGATAGGATCTCTCAAACTATTTGCCCTGGCTGGCTTTGAACCACCATCCTCCTGATCGCTGCCTCTTGAGTAGCTAGGAATTCAGGTGTGAGCCACTGGTGCCCAGCTCTTTTGGAGTCTTCTATATTAACAGTCATATCCCACGTTAACAGTCATATCCCACGTGGAAAATAACATATATTCTTTCCTTTATACCTTTATCTGATTGGGGACATCCTGTATGCTTGGATTTGGTGTATGAATTTGTGTGTCTGTGCACTGAGAATGGTGCTGAAGTTTGGGGTTTTTTTTTCTGCACCCGTTGAGCTTGCAAGGCCTAGGCAGCTACCGTTCTGGGTGTGTTGCAAGCTGGCAGGCAGAGATGGAGCTCAGCTGTCTGGTGGGAGGTGTCCAGGGTCAGGGCCAGTATCGAATGGGGCTGGCCACCCGTCCTGGCTGCAAGTCCTGGGGCCAGATGTTTGGGCTTAGCTGCCCAGCCAAGCAGGGATAGAGTGACTGGGTAATTAAGAACTAGCTTGTTTGGGGCTGGCAGAAGGTGGCAGGCGGTGAAGGGACCTTGGGCCAAAAGGCCCAATGCCCTCTCCTCCACCTCTGGTTGAGAGAGAAACCAGCAGCCTGAACTTCAGTCTGGGCTCTCTGGTAATTTGGGGGGCGATGACTCCCAGGGTTCACTCACTCCCACCTGGAAGTGGAAATAGAGACATTTTCTTCCAAGCTGAGGTACTGCTGTGCAGCCCGACGATCCAGGACAGGAAGGGGAAGGAGGCTTGCAGAAGCTGTGCCCTCCGTCCTCCCCAGGGTACCCGTCAGCAGTTATTTAAGTCTCTGGCTTAATGAGATCTGGGGAATAGAGAATTCCCTGTGTGCCCCTTTGCCCGCTGGCAGAAGCAGACAGGTCATCTATCTATCAAGACCCCCAGGCATTATCCCCGCCCCAGCAAGTAACTGGACCCTGCTGGCCTTTGCAGGACAGTAGGGGCGCCAGCCTCCATCACCTTCCACGACCTCTGCACTACGCTCTAGTCTTGAGAGGGAGAAAGGAGAGGTTGCTTTCCTGCCTGAGGCTGCAGAAACAAGAACCAGAGTGCTGGGGGGGGGTCTTCCAAGACAGCCCCCAATTAACAGGCCAGCCAGCTGAGAGACAGAGATGGGAGGAGGCTTACTCAAGGTCACTCAGAGAGGGGCACTGGTAGAAACCTTGATCTGGAACCCCAGGACAAGGTCAAAGTTGGGGAATTTCCATCACATTTTTCTACATGGCTGTGCTGTGTGGCTTTAGTTGGGCGCCTACCCCCTCTGAGCCTTTGAGTCCTTTCTGAAACAGGGATATAAGTTCCTTTCTTTAAGGGCTGCAGTAAGGACCTAATACAGTTTATCAAAAGTTTGCACAGTGGCTGGGCTACCTGGGAGGCAGAGCTCAGGAGGATAGTGGTATGAAGCCAGCAGGGGCAAATAGTTTATCAGACCCTATTTTGAAAATACCTAACAGAAAGATGGACTGGCAGAGTGGCTCAAGTAGTAGAGTCCTGCCTAGCAAATGTGAGGCCCTGAGTTCAAAGTCCAGTGCCACCAAAAAAAAAATAAAATAAAAGAGTGGCTGGGATCATTACTTTTTAATTGTGCACATACCTTGTGCCAAGCTCTGGCCTTACACACACTAATTCATTTCATCCTCACAACCACCCAGAGAGTCTATTTCTATTATTAACCCCATTTAACAGAGGAGAAAACTGAGGCTCACTGAAGGGAGGAAAACTTCCAGATTTCTACTGCTAGACACAGCCAAGCCAGGACTCAAGCCCAGTGGATGTGACATGGTTATGGAATACTGTCTTAAGAACAAGGATGGCTCTGCCTCATGTGCCCTGTGTAGTCTGGACTGCAGGACTGACCTCTGTGTGCCTCAGAGCTCAGCTGTGTAAAATGAGTATAATATAATCATTGCTCACACATGTGAGCACTTAAGCACCAGGCCCTGCCTGATCACACACAGAAAGACCAGTTTGTCATTCAGTCATCACCTCAGCCCCATGAGGCATGAACTATTATTATTCCTTTTTATAGGTGGGGAACCAAGAGACTCAGTGACTGGCTCAGGTCCACCTCGACAAGGATCCACCCTGGCATCCAGGCTGAAAGCTCACCTCCTCCTCTGCTGAGCTGTGGTAACAGTACCCTCCTCAAAGGGTGTTTGTGAAGGTAGATTGACAGCATGCAGGCAAAGCCTCAAAACAGAGCCTGACACAGAGTGCCCCACAAATATATGTCAGGTGATGTGACGATACACCATCCATTCAACGATGCATAGTGAGCAGGGCATGATGGGACACACTTGACATTTCAGCTCTTGGAAGGCTGAGGCAGGAGGATTGCGAGTTTAAAGCCAGTCTAGGCTACATAGAGAGACCTCTGCTACCCCCCGCCCTTCCCAAAAAAGATGCTTACTGTAGGTGTACACTGCACTGGCCTCTGTTCCCAAAGTTGGACACACCTGAGAGCCAGAAGGAGCTTCCTGCCTATATGGAACTTTATTACCACTGTCACAACTACCATAATAATCACCACCACATGGTTGTCTTTATCACCATCATTGCCGTACTACCACTGTCATCACCATCATCTCACCACCATCACCCCATCACAATCATCACTATTTTATCACCACCATCATCACCGTCAACACTACCATCACCATCATCATCATTGCCATCATTATCACTGCCACCATCACCACTGTCAGCACCATGTCATCACCACCATCACCACCATCATTTCCATCAGCATCCCCAAGATCACCACCACGATCACCATCATCATCATAATCCTGTCAATAGCTACCGCCATCATTATCACTGTCACTACCACCACCATCATCACCTCATCAACACCATCACCATCAACACACAATCAATAACCATCATCTACACCCCACCGTCACACTATCACCATCAACACCATCATCATGGGGTGGTGGAGTGGCTCAGGTAGTAGAGCACCTGCCTAACAAGTGTGAGGCCCTAAGTTCAAACCCTAATACTGCCAAAAAAAAACCCAAACCGGTATCATCTCATTACCACCACCAACATATCACCACCATCACCTCACCATCTTTACTACCATTATCATCGCCACCACAGTCAGCATCACCACCGTCTTACCATTGTTACTATCATGATCATTGTCATTATTATGACTGCCATCATCACCACTGCTGTCATTACTGTCACCATTTTTATCACCATCACCTTGCATGGCACCTGTAGTATTCATAAACCAAGATCAGTCTTGTGATCCTGTCTCTCCACGATGCACCTAGGCCCCCAGAAACATCACTCACGCCTTGTTTTTAATGATTTTGATTTTTCTTTGAGCGTACCTTACACCCACACCTTTCTTTTAATTAGATACTTTGGTTTTTCTTTGTTTGAGAGTACCTCAAGTCCCCAGTCTTGAAGTGGGTCACACATCCCCCCTCAGAGGTCTCTCCTCCTCCTCAGGGGTAGTTGTGGTGGGTGCTGGCGTGCTGGGGGGCCAGGTCACCTCTGCCAGTCTCTTTACAGTCTCTCCCAGCTGCCCCAGACCCTGGGCAGCCTCTACCAACTGGACCATGCCCAGCCCCAGGGCTTGACGCTCTTGTCGGTCCTGTTCTAGGACCTTGGTCAGCCTCTGAAGCTGTCCACCCACCTCCCTCACAGCAGCCACCAATTCTACCAAGGCAGGTGGCTCACAAGCCATGACCCTTACAGGAGGTGTTGGGGACACACATGGGCCAAGGGGGCCTGGACTCTGACTAAGTGTTGGCTCTACAGTGAGCTGGTCAGGGGGAGGTTGATCCAAGGGGTGGGCTACAGAGGACAGGTGAAAGTCAGGGGTGACACTGGGGTCAGAGGTTGAGTGTGGGGTATGGGTAGGTGGATAGCTTAATTCAGGGCTCTGGCTTCTGGGTAGTTTGAAGTCCTCAATGGATGGCATGCTTGGAGCTGGAGAAGGCCTGGAGGGGCTGGACTCTGAGGCTGCAGAGGGCTCTAGGTTCAGCATCTGGGACGTGGAAGAAGGAGGGGACTCCATGGAGGTCAATTGAGGGTGCAGTCTGGACTTGACCCTTGGTGGTGGAGTGGCAGAGGGAAGTTCTGTCCCCAGGGAGGTTGAAAGGGACTTGGTAGTGATGATGTGGGCTGAGGGGGGGCCAGGGATCATGGTGGGGTGAGGGGTGGTGGGAGGTTGAGGGGTCATGGTGGGGTGAGGGGTAGTGGTGAGTTGAGGGGTCATGGTGGGGTGAGGGGTGGTGGGAGGTTGAGGGGTCATGGTGGGGTCAGGGATTGTGGTAGGGTGAGTGGTAGTGGGGTGAGGGGTAGTGGTGGTAGAGTAACGGATTATGGTGGGGTCAGGGATTGTGGTGGGATGAGGGATTGTGGTTGAGTACGGGGTCATGGTGGGGTGTGTGAAGGTAGTGGGAGTAGGGCTTGTGGAGAGGTCTGGGGATCCAGAAGCCTCTGGGACTGTATTGGGGCTTGGAGTTACGTCCAAGTCTGGGGTTGTGTCAGGTTCCGGGGTCAGTTCTGAGGTAGGGAAAAGGCTGGTCACCTCTGATGGTGCAGAGGGATCAGAGGTTAGCTTTTCAGGCAAGGAGAATGATGGGGTGGAGGAACGCTCTGGGGCCAGAGCTGGAGCTACAGTGGAATCAGGGGTGGACAAAGCAAGGTCAGGGCTAGTCAAGGAGGGCAGGCTTGGAGTGGGTGGAGAAGTGTCAGGAGGGTCTGTGGTCACACTCTGCTTTGAAGTCGAGTCAAAGATGAGCTGTAGCCAGGAGTCAGAGGTCAACTGTGGACCCGAGGGCCCCAATGAGGAGGAAGGAGTTGAGGATGATGTGGGGGTTATCCTGCCTGCTGTGGGCCGCAGCAGCCTGTGCCCTGGCCATGGCTTCCTCGGGGAACCTAGAGGAGAAGGAGAGAGAGACCGAGATCAATCTGAGGTCAGTCTGCCCCGCCCTTGAGGATCTGACCAATGGGAAGGCTCAGAGTCCTTGATGTCATGGGTCACTGGCAGACTTCACCCGGCCCTAGTGCCCCACCTCCCAGCTTCCTCCGAGGCTCCAGGCGCCACCTGGCGTCCTCTCCCCAGGATGGGGGAAATCAGTGGATTTGGTACTGGAGCAAGAGAAAAGAGGCAGGGTGCGGGATGTGGAGGGGTGCGGGAAAGTCCTGGGGGTCAGAAATACCAGAGGACTCCCAGACAGCCTGCAAATAGGTGGGTCGGTTCTTTCCTTCTTTCTTCCTTTCTTCCTTTTCTTTCTTTCTTTCTTTCTTTCTTTCTTTCTTTCTTTCTTTCTTTCTTTCTTTCTTTCTTTCTTTCTTTCTTTCTTTCTTTCTTTCTTTCTTTCTTTCTTTCTTTCTTTCTTTCCTTCCTTCCTTCCTTCCTTCCTTCCTTCCTTCTTTCTTTCTTTCTCTCTCCTCTCTCTCTCTCTCTCCCTCCCTCCCTCCCTCCCTCTCTCCTTCCTTCCTTCCTTCCTTCTTTCCAGTACTGGGAATTGAACCCAGGGCTTCATTTTAATACTAGGCAAGCACTCACAAGATAAATATTTTGAAGCAATTGTGGGGTTTTTTTTTTATGGTGGTACTGGAGTTTGAACTCAGGGCTTCGTACTTGCTAGTCAGGCACTGTACCACTTGAGCCACTCTTCCAGAAATTATTTTGATTTAGTTTGTATTTGAGATAGGATCTTGCTGTAGACCAGACTCAAACTCAGGATCCTCCTGCCAAAACTAGTTAAAATTTTGAATATTTAGTTCGTCATGGATTTTTTTGCATTCATTTTTTTTAAAGATTGCATTATGATGTTACTTTTGTGTGTGTGTGTGTGTGTGTGTGTGTGTGTGTGTGTGTGTGTGTGGAACTGGGGTTTGAACTCAGGGCCTCATCCTTGCTATGCAGGCAGTCTACCACTTGAGCCTCTCAGCCAGCCCTGATGTTGCTTATCTTGATTACTGCCTTCTGGCACCCACTTACATTTTATGCACAATCAAGTGAACCCACTTCGGGGTTCACTGTGGCTTTCTTGTAAGTACAACTTTATCCCCTTTTTTACAGATGAGAAAATGAATGCAGGTAACTTGTCCCATGTCTCTCTCTCTCTCACACATACACACACACACACACACACACACACACACACACACACAGAGTTAGCAAGTGGCAGGGACAAGATTTGAGCTCCACTTGTTTGCATCCAGAGTCTAAGTACTAAATATCACTTTCTTAGTGATGGGGGTTATTCTACTGTCTGAGCTGTGCAATATGGTCCCCACCAGCCACATATGGCTACTGAACACTTGACATGTGGCTAGGGTGAAGGAGGAATTGACTGACTCATTTTATTTATTTATTTATTTAGGGACAGGGCTCACTTGTAGCTCACAATCCTCCCATCTCAGCCTCCAACAGTGCTGGGAGGTGCACCAGGTGTGCACCACCACAGTGGGCCTCATTTAAATTTAAATAGTGGCCTGTGTTAGTGGCTGCCACGTTGAACAGTGGTGCTCTAGAGATTTCCTGAAGGGTCTTTTTTTTTTTTTTTTTTGATGGGACTGAGGTTTGAACTCAGGGTTTCACACTTGCAAAGCAGGCATTCTACCAATTCAGCCACATCTCCATCCATTCTGCTCTGGCTGTGTTGGAGATGGGGTCTCATGAACTATTTTCCTAGGTTGGCCTTGTACTGCAATCCTCCCAATCTCAGCCTCCCAAGTAGCTAGGATTACAGGCATGAGTCACCAGCACCTGGCTTTCTGTAGCATCTTTGAGGGACATCCTTTCCCCTGCCCTTTGTTTGCAGGGTTGAAGAAGCCAGGTTAAATAAAGGGCTTGACCTCAAGCCACATTGTCCAGGTTTAAATCCCTGCTCCATTGTTTCCTAGCTGGGTGACCAAGGACAAGTTACTTAACTGCTTGAATCTCAGTATCTTCCCTAGGGAATCAACCAGGGGCAATCAACACACTTCCCTTGCAGAGGTGTCACTGGGACCAGGAAGATCATAGACATGCAAAGCTCTCAGCATGATGCTGAGTGTGTAATAAGCACTCTTGGGAATAATGAAGTTGTCAAAGTCACTGATGTCTGTGCCTCAGTTTCTCACAGGACTCAGGTGGATATTACAAGGTTATAAAATGCTTAGAATGGTGCCTGACAGGTGTATGTTGCTCCATAAATGTTAAATGTTTTTAGTTATTACTGCAAAAATCTTGCCTACATATTGTCGTGTCTCTGACACCTACAGCGTTAATAGTGTTTAATCTTTCAGACTCAAGATGCAGAGAGCTAAACTGAGTGTCTTGCCACACACCTGTAAATCCCAGCTACACAGGAGGTGGAGATCAGGAAGACTGTAAGTTCGAGGTCAACCTAGCCAAACAGTTATTTGAGACCCATCTCAACCAAGTGTGTGGTACAGACCCATAATCCCAGCTAAGAGGGAGGCATAGGTAGGAAGATCGCCCTCTAAGGCTGACCCCAGGCAAAAACTCCAAACCCCTATTTGAAGTATAACAAAAGTAACAAAGGGCTGGGGCGTGTCTCAAGTGGTAGAGCACCTGTCTGGCAATCATGACGTCCCAAGTTCAAACCCCAGTACTGCAAAAAATTGAAAAGATGCAGAGAACTATGTTCAGCACATTGGCACCAACAGTGTCTAACATGTCTTGTTTTATTTTATTTTAGTTTGAATATTTCTTATCCCTAATTTCTTTCCTCATCGCTCTCTCCCATAGACACTAATGCATTTGGCATCTTTTTTTTAAAAATTATCATGTTATTTTTGTACTGGGGGTCCGCTGTCCATTTACAAAAATGCTTACAATATATCATAGTTGAATTCACTCCCTCCATGATATACAGCCTTAAACATGCAAATGTCCTTGTAAAATAGTGGGTGTTTTATAAGTGTACACATATTTTTGTGTTTGTGTGCTTAATTTTTGCAAAGAATCTTTGCTTGGAAATGTCAATCTCTTTCTGACTTTTCCCCCTGAGTTATGATGTTGGGTGCATGTCTAGTCATTCTTTTAACCATTGCATAGAATTCCACCATGTGCCCTTCCCCCCACTCTCTCATTCGTTCCCCTAACACTGGACACTTCATTTGCCTCCAACCACTTGACAGCACAGACTTCCAAAGAACATCTTCATATGTATCCCCGTTGTAAGCTTGCATATATATCTAGGAGCAGGATCACTAGGTCATACTTAATAATCATGGTACTCTTTAGGGGGAAAAACAGGAGGGGGGAGAGCAAAAGAGGGTGATGGGGGTGAACTTGATACGTACAAGTGTTTTGTATGTATGTATAAAAGTAGAATGATGAGCCAAGTGCCGGTTGCTCATGCCTGTAATTCTAGCAACTCAGGAGGCAGAGATCAGGAGGATCGAGGTTTGAAGCCAGCCCCAGGGAAACAGTTCAAGAGACCCTATATCCAAAAAAAACCCATCACAGAAAAGGGGTGGTGGAGTGGCTCGAGGGGTAGGCCCCGAGTTCAAACCCCAGTACCACAAAAAGAAGAAGAAGAAGAAGAAGAAGAAAGAGTAATAGAGGGTGAAACTGATTCAAAGCACATTATATGCATGTGTGGACTTATCACAATGAAGCCCTTTGTAAAATTAATATATGCTGATTAATTGATAATGACACTAATTTTCTACTAATACTGCTATACCCAGTGGGGGGTGCCTGTCTCTCCAGTCCTCAGTCACTCTTGGTGTCACCCACCTCCCTAATTTCTGCCTAATTCTGTCATGTTTGAATTTGCATATTCTGTTTCTGTTGTGTTTGTTTGCTTTACCAGCAGTGGGGTTTGAACTCAGGGCCTCATGCTTGCTAGGCAGGTGTTCTACTGCTTGAACCACTCTGCCATCCCTGAATTTGCACTTGGCCACTGGACTTCCCTTTCTGTGAACTTCCTGTGAATATCTTTGCTTATTCACTTTTATGATTTCCTGTCATTAGCTACTCAAGGTTAGGGTTTCTCAGCCTCAGCTCTACAGGTGTCTGGGAAACATAACTTTGTGTTGTGGGACAACTAGGTCCTGCAGGATGTTTAACAGCATCCATGGCCTCTACCCACTAGATGCCAGTGGGTAGACTCCCTGCCTCCACTCATAATTACTCAAAATGTCTTCAGACATTGCTAAATGCTCGTGGGGGAAAAGTCACCCCCAAGGAGAACCACTCGTCTAGAGAATGAGTCCTAGTTTCAGGATACATCTCTGCCAGGTCTTTCTGGGGTAAGAGTTGGGTAGCCACAGGGAATTTGAGGTCCATCTCTCCCCAGGTCCTCGTCCAAGCCATGTGCCTCACCTGTGTTCCCATGAGCCCTTGGAGCTGGAGTGAGATGACCTGGTCTCCTGGTGGTGCCACTGGTGAGAATGGGTCCAGGTTTGGTTGTGGTGGGGGTCCCCTTGGCCAAACTACTTCCTGAAGGTGTGTCCTGTGTCCAGAGAGGCTGGGAACCATCCTGGTCACCTTCAGAGACATGAGGAAGAGTGTTGAATCTTGCCCTCCTTCTTGCTCCCACTGGTCCAGCCCAGCGCAGGAACCACCATGGCTCACACAGATCCATCGCTCAGCCTTCTCCCGATCTCACCATCAGTTAGAATGCTCGTGGCTACCAAAAACAGAAACTGTAGCAAAACTGGCTCATAAAATAAGGACATTCAGCCAGTCCCAGAAAAAGTTAATGAGGATCTGTCTCAACCAATAAGTCAGGTGTGGTGGTACACACCTGACATCCCAGCTACATAAGAGGTATAGGTAGGAGGATCACCATCTGAGGCTGGCCCTGGGCAAAAACAGGAGACCTTACCTGAAAAGTAACTAAAGCAAAAGAGGACAGGAGGCATGGCTCAATTGGTAGAGCACCTGCCTAGCAAGTACAAGACCCGAGTTCAAACTCCGGTACTGTCCTTCAATAAAGAAAAGTCAACTATTATCTCAATTCCTGAGGCCCCCAATCCTACTTATTCTTTTCTTCTCTGGGGAAAACAAAATCCATAATATATTTATTAATGAACTGCTTGGGACATTTCTATACTACTACATTTTCTATAGTTTTTGGCTGAATAAACTTGTATTATTGAATAACAATACAACTCTATTGAATAACAATTTTATGTGGCATATAAATTTATTATCTATATATACACACCATTATATTTAGGGAGAATAGAAAGATAATTCAGAGCCTGGCACCAGTGACTCATGCCTGTAATCTAGCTACTTAGGAGGCAGAAATTGAGAGGATTGTGTTTGAGGGGGAAAAAAGTTAGTGAGACCCTCTCTCAAAGAACAATCCAGGTTGGTGGCTCACTCTTGCAATCCCAGCTGGGAGGAAGAGGTAGGAGAATCTTGATCTGAGGGCTACCCTAGGCAAAAAGCTTGAAACCGTATCTGAAAAATAACTAAAGCAAAAAAAGGGCTGGGGGAGGGGCGCATGGTTCAAGTGGTAGAGCAGCTGCCTAGCAAGTGTGAGGCCCTGAATTCAAACTCCTGTACAGCCAAAAAAAAAAAAGAGAGAAGACTTCATTTCCTAAGCTACAGGACTCATGGATAAGTTACCTTACATGGCAAAAGAAACTTTGCAGGTGTGATTAAGTGTCCAGACCACAAGATAGGAAGATTATCCAAGGGGTCCAATCTAATTTATGAATCCTTAAAATCACGAAAGCTTTTGAGGCTAAAGTAAAAGAGAAAGACATGCAGACAGAAGAAGGGTCAGACAGATGCAACTTTGCTGGTTTTGAACATGAAGGCAGGGGCCAGAAGCCAAAAAGTGCAAGTGGCTTTCAGCAGCTGGAAAAGACATGGGAACAGATTCCCCCTTAGGGTCTCCATCCTACAGAACCAGCCCAGCCTACACCCTGATCTTAGCTAGATGAGACTACACCTGACTTCTATCTACAAAACTTCAAGATAATGACTTCATGCTGTTCTAAGCCACTATCTGTGAGTTGATGTGTTCTGGCAGTAATAAATACAGATCCTTCATCAGCTTAAATAAAGTCTTGCAGAGACCCACACCACCCAGGCACACATCTAGCAATGCAGTGTTCTCCTCTCTTGGCCTTTGCTTCTCTGAGCATTCCCTTCCTGCTTGGAAACAAGACAGTCATTTCTGTGAGATTTTCCTCTATTTCTCTACTATAAATACTCTGTCCCTAGGATCCTACTGCTGTTGTCCATTTTCAGTAACTACTTACCTACCTACATACCTAACAACGTTCTGCGGTTCTAAACGATTTAGCACGTGTTTTGTTTGTTGGACTGAGACATGCAGTCAGCTAGTTCAAACCTGTGGAGCCTAGATTGGGACCTGGTGGGGGAGTGGGACTCCAGTCTCACGCTTGGAACTATGCCAAAACGCATAGTTCCCAATGCAATGAGCAAAAGGTGTGAAATTGTTTGAAACAGGTTCCCATAGTGGCTGCAGGTCAGAGTGGAACGTCCCTGAGCCTCATTTTTCTCTGTGCGAAACATAGGGTAACATTAGGATCCTGTCACTGGTTGTTGGAATCATGAATCTGAATTACCTGAATGCAATGGCATTTTCTTGTGAACCTTCCAGCACATAGATGTAATTTATTTTTAGATGAAAGTATATTTAAGTCATTTTTATTTATTTTTTTTTTTTGCAGTATTGGGGCTTAAACTCAAGGCTTTCACCTTGAGCCACTTCGCCAGCCCTTTTCGTGATGGGTATTTTTGAAATAGGGTCACGAGAACTATTTGCCTGGGCTGGCTTCGAACCGCGATCCTCCTGATCTCTGCCTCCTGATTAGAGACTTGAGCCACCGGCACCCGGTTTAAGTCATTTTTTCTAGCAGAGAGTAAATAAGACTCTGAGTCTTTCCACTAACTCTGGAGCCCCAGGTGTTCCCCTCTAAAGGAAGAGACGGGGTACTTCAAAATGACAAGGTCATTTTTCATTGATACTCAGGATATGAATTTATGGCTGTCATTTCTCCCATGCCCCATCCCACCTCGCACCTCCATCCAAGTCTTCCTTAATTAGGGTTTTACTTGTGACGCTTCTCTGCCAGTGACCCCAGACGTCACAGCGGCAGGTGCACAAGACTTGGCACTCTCTGCCACGAGGGGGCGCTCCCGCCCACCGAGGCCGCGCTGGGTTGCAAAAGAACAAAGGCTGTGGAATCCGGCTGACCCCAACGAGGAGCCGCAGCTCCCGGAGGTCAAGTGTTCGGTTCTGGAAACTGGATGATGAGCCCTAACTCATAGCTTGAATCTCCTCCACCCAATTCCCAGCGTCTCCAGGGCCTGCATTCCCTTCTCCTTCGGTGGCAAGGCTGGTCGTAGAGACTTCCCACACTTCTTCAGGCTTTCATTATTTTGGGCGATGGGCCAGCTGGCCAATCAGGATGTGCAGCGCGCCTGTGACGTCACAAGGTGCGAAGCAAAGGAGCATTTGACCCACCCACTCTACGTGCGCGTGCGTGTTGAGCGCCAGAAAAGGGCGGGAAAGGACGAGAGCGGGTAGATAAGGGAAAGTAGTGATAAAGGAGACAAACCCCATGGTGAGAGACTACAAAAGTGAGAAACGACTGAGCCAGCGAGAGACAGGTGGAGGGAAAGATGCAGGCCATGGGGAGGGAGGAGATGGAGACTCAGGAAACGTGATGGTAAGATAGAAAACAGGTACAGAGATACTAGTGAGGTAGGACTGAAGTCGGAACAGAGATGATGCAGGTGAGAAAGAAGCCGGGTGCGATGGCTCACGTTTGTAACCCTAGCTACTTGGGAGGCAGCGATCTGGTGGATCCCTCTTCGAAGCCAGTCTGGGCAAATAGTTTGTGAAACCCCATCTCCAAAACAACCAGTGCAAAGTGGACTGGAGGTGTGGCTCAAGCAGTAGAGCACCTGCTTTGTAAGCACAAAGCACTGAGTTCAAACCCCAGTCAAACCAAAAAAGAAGGAAAGGAAGGGAGAGAGAGAGAGAGAGAGAGAGAGAGAGAGAAGAAAGACAGGGAAGGAAACAAAGAAAAGAACAAGAGGCATGGCATGGTGACCCACACACATGATCCCAGCACTCAGGAGGCTGAGGCAGGAGGATCTTGAGTTCCAGGCCAACCTGGGCTACATAGCAAGACCCTGTCCCAAACAAAACAGGAAGTAAGGATGGAAAAGACACAGAAAAAAGAAAACTGACCAGGAAAAATGGAGTGGAGACCTGGCAGGGTGGCTCAAGTAGTAAAGTGCCTGCCTAGCAAGCATGAGACCATGAGTTCAAACCCCAGTACCACAAAAAAAAAAAAAATGGAGTGGAAATAGAGGTGATGAGGGCAAGAAGAAAAAAAAAGTGAGGGACAGAGCATGAGGAAGGCACAGAGGCCATTGGGAGAAGCCCTGGGGGACAGAACACAGGATGACAGCTAAGAGTAGCAGGACATTTGTAGTGATGGAAACACAGGGGGCCAGGGTAGGTCAAGGCCCCAGGTTGGTGGCAGTGCGCTGAGGGGAGCCAAATGAGGGACAGAGCTGTGGCAGTGCTGGGAAGGCCTGAGAAGGGCAGGGGCACAGCTGTGTTGTAAGTGGCTACCCAGGGTTGAACCACAGCCTGAACTGGACAGTGTGACCTTGAGATAGGTAAGGTTTTGCTTGTGTTGGGGGAGCTGGAGTGGGGAAAATGACACGTTGACAAGAGGGATCTGGATAGAGTGGCCCAAACTGGGTGTTAGCCATGCCCTGATGGCTCTGATGGGTTTTCAAGAACTGAGGATTTGGTACTTGCTGAATCACTCCGATGGCACAGAGCCACATGCTGTCCCCATTTTGAGCCCACAGAAGGGACATCCTGAGGGGCTTTGGAGCCTGTCGGAGTCTCAGGGCCCAGGCCAGTTGCTGAGAAGTGGGAATGGAGGTGTTGGGGTCCCCTGGGCCCTGTCAAGCACCTTACCTGTGTGTAGAAAGTGACGTGCTGCTGGGAATGGGCCTCCTGGGCGCTGGGTGGTGCCCCAGGAAAGAGTGCATCCAGGCCTTGGCGTGGTGCTCCCTATGCCCAGGTCCTCTCCTGAAGTGGGGTCCCAGATCCAGGGGGGATAATCGTCATTATCTGTGTAACCTTGGGAGAAATGGGGCAGCAGTTGATCTGATGGTCCCCTGTCCCAGAGTCCTAGCTACCCCTCCTCCCTTCCCTTCTCGGGGCTCAGGGAGCAGCTCTCTGATGTACCCCCCTCAGCCTCCTTAAACTGGATTCCCCAGCGTCCACCCTGGCTCCACCCCCTCAGCCTCTTCCCCACTGTCCCCTGGTACCAGTGCAGGTGAGCCCCACGTCTTCCTCATGGTCACAGTTGTGCTTCCCCCACGCCCCCGAGGGGCAGTCGCTCAGGGATGTTTCACTGCCTTTACAACCCATGTCGTCTAACCAGATGGGCCCAGTCCCAGGCCCATAGTGGGTTTTGCCCACTCGGGGCCGGACATTTCCACAGCCCAGTTCCCAGCAGGCTACGGCAGCATCCCTCAGGTCCCAGCTGTCGTCACAGACTGTCCCCCAGAGTCCATCGTGCCACACTTCTAATCGGCCGGCACACCTGTTGGGCCCATCAGCCAGACGGAGCCAGAAAGGGCCTGGGGGTAGAAGACCCTCAGGTCAGGAAGTGGGGGACAGCCTTACCTGCATCCCCCCCTCCACTGCCGTTCTCCTTCTGCCACTCACCTGGCACCCCAGATGTGTGTGAGGAGGCTGGGTCTGTGGATGACTCTGGAGATTTTTCTGGAATTTCAGCAGGTGGCTCTAGGGAGGCCTGGGAGATTTGCTTTGTGGACACCTCAGAGGTCGTTTCTTGGGGGTCTTGAGTAGACAGTGTTGCTATGGTCTTTGAGGTCCATTCCCAGGAAGTCTGGAGGGTTGGCTTGGCAGTGGTATGAGAGGTCCGTCTGCGGGGAGCTTCAGTCTTCAGTCTTTTGGGTGACTCAGAAGTTCGACCTGGGGAGGCCTCGGCGGTCCGGGATATGGTGGTAGGTGAGGTTTGTTCTGGGGGGCTTGTGGTGCCCAGGTCCCTGGAGCGTTTCGTGGTTGGCATCCTGGGAGGCTGGGTGGTCAGTCTCTTGGCAGTTTTAGTCACCCACTTCTTGGTACTTTTGGGCATTTTCCCTGGGGCCTTTGTGGTTGTTTTCTGCAGCTCACCAGGGGACAGACTAACAGAGGTCTTGGTGACCAGCTCTCGTGGAAGCCAGGCGTCCTGATCTTGACCCAGCCCAGGGAGCCAGCTCCAACTGAAGGGGTCTGAGATGGTGTCCAGGCCAGGAGTCTCTGGGAGGCAGGTGAGGAGGAAAGAGGAGATGACAATGAGATTGTCGGTCCAGGCTCTTCCTTTACTCTAGCCAGTCACAAGGTTCTCATTCATTTGTTCATTCATTCATGTCACAAATATTTATTGAACAACACCTATTAGACACACATGCGTGGTAAGCATTCTATCACCCAAGCCATTCCCCTAGTCCTTTCATTTGTATTCTGTTTTTTGAGACAGGGTCTAACTTACTTTGCTCTGCCTGACCTTGCATTCACAATCCTCCTGTCTCCACCTCCTAAGCAGCTGGGATTATAGGCACATACCACCATGCTCAGTCTTCCAACTTTCTAATTAGCACATGTATGCAATCAAGGATTACCCATGCCCAAAGAAAAGTTTGGTCTTCTGTCCCTGGCTCTTCAGAGATGACTTCTAAGCCCTTGGAATGTCTTGCTTGATAAGAGATTCTTTGTATGTTTGGGGTCATGGTCCATGTTAGTCTATGCTAATAACGTGACTAAGGGATCAGCCACATCTTTGTGACCAAGCCCTTACAAAAACAACAACAAATAAATAAATAAATAAATGAGCATAACGTCCACCAACCTAGACTTATTATGCAGTGTGAATGCGGTCCCTGTGTGAAAACACTGTGCCAGGGCTTAGGATGCCCTCAATTGACTTAATGCCTGCATTGGTTTCTGTTCCCTCCTCCAGGAAGCCCTCCTAGAGTCTGCAATGGCTAGGGTGTCCTTACCAGTGCAGGTGACCCCGACATCCTCATTGTGAGCACAGTTGTGCTTCCCCCATGCAGAGGCAGGGCAGTCGACCAGCGAAGCCTCTGTCCCCACACAGCCCATGTCATCCAGCCAGATGGGGCCTGCCCCCCAGCCAAAGCGGCCTGCCACAGGGTCTGGCTGCCGAGGTCCCCCACAGCCCAGCTCCCGGCAGACCACAGCTGAATCTCGCATGTCCCAGCTGTCATCACACACTGTTCCCCAGCGCCCATCATGCCACACCTCCAGCCGGCCTGAGCACCTGCTGGGCCCAGCCACCAGGCGCAGCTGAGGGGACCCTGGAGGAGAAGAGATGTAAAGAATTAGAGACAGAACAGCTATCCAGCTCCCTGACACTTCATTCCACCTTTTCCTCCATCTTCCTTTCCAGGTATCCTTCTATTAGTCCATTATAAGGCTTCTCATCCATCCATCCTTCCTTCTAGACAGCAAGTATTTATTGAGGTTTTTCCTGTTGTCTTCTGCACTAACTATGAAGGGTAAGGCATAGTTGAGTAATTCCCCTGAACGCTTAATTTAGGCTGGGGTGGTAGCTCACAACTGTAATCCTAGCAACTGGTGAGGCAGAGATCGGTTGGATCCAGGGTCAAGGACAGCCTGGGCAAAAAGTTAGTGAGACCCCATCTCAACCAATAGCTGCATGGTAAGTATAAAGAGGAGGTTCGCAGTCCAGACTGCCTGGGCAAAAATGTGAGACCCTATCCCAAAAAGCAAAAAGGGCTGTGGCACTATGCCTAGCAAACAAGGCCCTGAGTTCAAACCCCAGTACTGCCACCAAAACCAAACAAAAATAGAACTGTCATCCAGGACCGGTGACTCACCAGTGTAATCCTAGCTACCTAGGAGGCTGAGATCAGGAGCATCACAGTTCAAGGCCAGCCCAGGCAAATAGTTTGTGAAACCCCCATCCCAACAACTAGCTATCATCCCAAGCTACACCAAAGGCTGAGATCAGCAGGGTCCCAATTCCAAGCCAGTAAGACCCCATTTCAACAGCAAAAATCTGGGCTTTGTGGCATGTGTCTGTCATTCCAGCTATGGCAGGAAGCATAAAATAGGAGGACTTTGGTCCAGGCCAGCCTGGGCAAAAAGCAAGATCCTGTCTCTAAAATAACCTGAGCAAAAAGGACTGGAGCCAATGGTGACTACAGTGAAAGCAGGTCAGCACTTTTGTGTAGTCTTTTCAACCTTGAGGAGACAGCCTCAAGAAAGACACCTTTTCTGCATTTCTGATGCATTCATGCCTTGGAGCTTCCTGACTCTGAAGGGACTGTTCTTCCCTCCACCGGGGCCGTCCAGTTCCTAGGGATGGAAAACAGCTCACCAGTGAGCACCGTTACTATGCAGACCACACCAGAGCCCACACCCCAACTACTCCTTTGTTGAGATTTTACACTCTAGGCCACTATCCACCTGCTCTCACAACCAGACAACCAGGGATGACCCTGCACCCCAGACAGAGCCTGCTGACATTATTCTAACTAGTCATCCTGAGCCCATTTACCCTGACTCAGAATCCACAGCATCCGTGGGAACTGGGAGTAACAAAATTTTCATGCCCATGGGCTCCTCATCTGTTGACTTCACTGTCTGTATCTGAATAAATGAGGCCTACATTTACTTTTATTTATTTATTTATTTGGTAATACTGGGGTTTGAACTCAGGACCTTGCACTTACTAGGCAGGTGCTCTAGCACTTGAGTCATGCCCCCAGCCCTTTTCTGCTTTAGTTATTTTTCATACAGGGTCTCATGGTTTTTGTGCCCAGATCCTCCTACCTACACCTCCTGAGTATCTGGAATTACAGATGTATACCAGCATACTTGGCTTGTTCTTTGAGACAAGATCTCATTAACTGCTGGTATCCAACCATGATCCTCCTATCTCTGCCTCCCAAATAGCTGGAATTATAGGGGCACGAGTCACTGTATCTGGCCACACCTGTATTTTAAATCAACAGCTGTAGGGGGTAGAGGTGTGGCTCAAGTGGCAGAGCACCTGCCTGGCAAGCACAAGTCCCCGGAGTTCAAACCCCAAATACCACCACAAACTAAAGCTAGTCATCATTGATCTAGTTGCTTTAATGTCGATGGGAAGGAAGCCAGCAGAACCACTCACTCCATTTGGAAAAGAACCAGAGGACCTCACTGACAAGAAAGACAAAGAAATACTATTGTTTTGCTTTTTTGGATTTTTTGGTTTGTTTTGTTTGAAACAGGGTCTCCCTGTGTTGCTCTGAGCAGCTTGAACTCACTGTACAGCCCAAACTGCCCTCAAACTTAGGATCCTCCTGCCTCAATCTCCCCAGTGCTAGGATTATAGGTGCACAGCACCACTCCCCTCATGCCAAAGGAATTCTTAAGCAGGGTTGTTACTTAAGTTGGCCAGAGGACAATGTGACAATCATAGCTACACTGAGGGGAACAGAAGCCAGAAGCTTGTGATAGTGGACTCTTAGCCACCATCCTTCTCCCCTATTCAGGACCAGTGGCAGAAGCCAAGGTTCTTGTTCAAATAAAACAGGGACGTAGAAACTGCTTTTTCTGAAAAGCACTCATTCCTAACTTGAGCCTGCAACTGTACAAAGGGGAACGAAGCAGGAGAAAAGCTTGGCATCTATGCCTCCATCTTGTATCTGTCTTGGCTTTGAGCCACTCTCTCTGCAGTCACTGCACAGCCACCTTGGAATCCAAGGACAGGACTAATTGATAGCATCTTCTGACAAAAGTCAAAACTGCCCCCTGGACAATAATGCCTTTCTTATTGTCACCAGGTGCCCCCCAACAATCCTGAGATCAACTGGACCACACCTGTGTCAGGGATTGCTTAATAATTAATTATGCATAGCCCTCACCTCCTGCTCCAGTCTTCCCCTGTTTAAACCTGAAGCTGCTGTCTGTACTCCAAGATGGGCTGAAGTGCTCACTCTGCCTCTTCCTGTGGCATACCCATGCCACTTATTAAACCTCCTTTCTCTGCCCTTCACCACCACTCATCTCTTTATTTGGCATATTGGGATGAGTGCTGGACCTGACATGTGGAACCCCTGAAGTTGGGCCTCCAGCCTAGAACTAACCATTACACACACATGAATATGGATTTCAGAACCATATCAACAGAGTGTTAAACCAAGCATGGGTCCTTCTGAGCAGGAGGCCCAGGCCCCTGTTCTCCATCTTTCCCTTTGTGAGAGGTCCTGTGGGACAGTCTTATAGCTGGGGACAGGTAGGGACTCACCAGCTTCTGGCCCAGGCTCCAGAGGGGCAGTAGGAGAGGCTGGAGGAGGCCAGCTGCCTGCTGAGCCTGGGGTCTGGACCACCGTGGTAGATGGGGGCCTGGGTGCTGCCTCCCTGGGTGCTGAGCTGTTGCTGTCCAACGCAGGGGCCGTGGGGGGCACATAGCCAAGGGGCATGCCTGGAGCAGGGAAGAAGGGACTATCACCACCCTGTCCCCTTTCTGCCCATGCACAGAGCTGAGCCTTCCAAATCCCTAAACTGTGGGGGAGGACTGTGTGGGTGGAAGTAAGAGCAGAAGTTTAGGAGGGAAAGAGGGGAAGTGACCCATGGGAGGAAGACTGGCTTCCACTAGGAGCAAGGAGACAGGACCACCAAAGCCTGCAGTGGGGGTCAGCCTCAACCCTTACACTATTGACATTTGGGGGAGACCATTTTCTGTCCAGGCTCGGGGGTGAGGCATCCTGTGCATTACAGAATGATAAGCAGCATCCCTGGCCTCTGCCCACAGGTATCATAGCACTGCCACCCCCAATTCTGGCCAAAAAATGTCTCCAGACAGGACCTAACTCCCCACTTGAGACCTATTGATATGGACTGAGGTTTCATATAAGAACACAGGGAGAGGGGAAGTTCTGGCAGGGAGTAAAGGGTGAGAAGGGACAACCCTGTCCCCCCTTCTTGCCCATCCACTCCAGGTACCACCATGCCCACCACTCTGCCCGCCCTGCCGCTCCCCACTTGTGCCCCCTCACCATCACACACAGCCCCAGCATCCTCCCGATGGTGACAGTCATGCTGGCCCCAGGGCCTCGCTGGGCAAAATCGCAAGGCTGTCTCATTTCCCCGGCACCGAAGATCATCCAAGATGATGGGGCCGGCCCCCTCCCCAAAGAAGGCGCCCCCTGGGGCAGCCAGAGCCCCCCCACAGCCCAGCTCTCTGCAGGCCACGGCAGCATCACGAAGGTCCCAGGCATCATCACACACCGACCCCCAGCGCCCACCGTGCCAGACTTCCAAACGGCCGGCACAACCATGAGGGCCATCGGCTAGGCGAAGCCTGGGTGCAGGGCCTGGAGAGGGGGAAGGGAAGACAAGCAGTCAGGACACTAGGATGGGTGAGCAGGTGCTGAGTGATACCCAAAAAACACCGGGGGGTGGGGAGTGGCTAGGGGAGAAGGGGAGGGAAGAGAAGGGGAGGGGAGGATAGGAGAGAAAGGAAAGAGAAGGGAGGAAGAAAAGGAAAAGGAAGAGAGAGAAGAAAGGAGGGAGCCCTGGTTCCATCCCAGGTCCAACAGGGGAGACCTCCACGGTCTCTAACTAGATATCTTGTTGAGGTGGGAGTGTGGAGGCCAGGTAAGACTCACCAGTCAGTGCCCTCCCACTTCACCTCAATTTCTCTCCTTACCCTCGGGTCCACCCTCCCTCCCTTCCTCCCACCTCAGCTCCTAGGTTGACCCAGAGGGTCAAGGGATCTGGGGATAGGCAGGCCAGCCATGTGAGGAGTGCAGGCAGGGCTCCTTGCCCTCAGGGGCTCTGCCACAGCATGTGAGGCAGACATTCACAGCAACTTGAAACTCAGCTTCCCCAGAGAAGAATAGGAGAAAACAGACAGAATGGTGGAGGGACAGACCTGGGATCAACAGGCCCACTGCAACTTCCTGGAGGGGGACAGGGAGGGGGGGTTTCCCGGCCCCAGCATACCAGTGCAGACCAGCCCGGCGTCCTCACTGTGGTCACAGTTGCTCCGGCCCCAGGGGCTTCGGGGACAGTCCCGGAGGGCCTGTTCTCCTCCTCCACACCCCACATCATCCATCCACACTGGCCCTGAACCAGGCCCAAATCTGGCTCCCCCAGGGGCAGCCAGTGCCCCCCCGCAGCCCAGCTCCCGGCAGGCCACCGTGGCATCCCGAAGGTCCCATCCATCGTCACACACAGTGCCCCAGCGCCCACCATGCCAGACCTCCAGGCGGCCAGCGCAGCCATGGGGGCCTGAGACCAGGCGCAGCCGCTCTGTGGGAGGAAAGGAGGGAGGGAGGGAGGGAGGGAGGGGCCATGTGTGATGACAGCTTGAAGGAAGCAGTTTCAACCCTCCACCAACCATTTTTCCACATGGGGAAACTGAGGCCCAGAAAGGGCAGTGGTCTGAGATCTGCCTGCCAGCTGGGCCACCCAGAGAAGAGCCACAGTCTCAGTGGGGCTGGACCCCAGGGTCTCCTGACAGGGGTTGGGTCAGGAGGAAGAGGGGCGGCCAGCCTTGAGTCTGAATCCCTGAAGGAGGGTGCAAAACACTGCAACCCTCGGAGGGTCACAGGCTAGGAGCAGGCCCTGGGGTCCTCAGTTTAGCAGTAACTAGGGTCTCCTAACACCTAGATTTGGGGGTGGGGTGAAGCCTGGAAGGGCTCACCTTGGCGGGGGGCTCCAGTCATCAGCAAAGAAGCCCTGGTAGACTTGGCCTGCTTGGGTGGCCGAGGGCTCTTCTTTCGTGGGCCATTCTGGGGGTTCCCTGCAGGGCGGGGGGCTGGGAAGGAGACATGACACCAGGTCAGCAAGCTCAGCTGCTGCCACCTGGGTGGTCCCTTTCTGAGGGATCAAAGTAATGGGTTGGGGGAGATCTTAGTGCCTGGTGTCCCTCCCCACTGTTGAGCCAAGGGACAGCACAGGATGGGGGTGAGTAGCCTTGTCCTTGGGGCTCACCATGAGTCACTGGGGGCTTCTCAGAGCTGGGGCTCAGCTCCCCAGACAGCCCCAGCCATGGATCTCCCTCCAGGGAGAGTGTTGACTCATCCCTAGAGTTAGCCACGCGCTGACCTAGGGAAGAGGACAGAAGCCATGGAGGGGGTGAGGGAAATGGAGAGGCCACTTGGTCCCTGGGATGCCTGGGTTCCCCGGGGCTCAGAAGTACATGATCATAAGTTGGGGAGAGAGATACTTGGCTTTAGGGGGACTGAGGACTGCTGGGCAGCTCAGATGTATGGGAACCAAGGACTTGGAGTTCCTAGGTAATCATCAGAGGGGCTGCCCCCAAATTGGGAGGGGTGAGGGTTCCTCACCTGCACAGACGACACCTGCATCCTCTTCGTGAGAGCAGATGTGGGCCTTCCAGCCCCTGTGGGGGCAGAGGCCCAGCTGCCCCTCGCTGCCCCGGCAGGCCAGCTCACTGAGCCACACAGGCCCTGCACCCTCCCCAAAGAAGGCACCGCCAGGGGCAGCCAGCGCCCCACCACAGCCCAGTTCCCGGCAGGCCACTGCAGCATCCCGAAGGTCCCATCCGTCATCACACACGGTGCCCCAGCGCCCACTGTACCAGACTTCCAGGCGGCCGGCACAGCCGTGGGGGCCATCAGCCAGGCGTAGCTGCTCTGAAAGTGATGGGGAAGGGTGGAAAAAAAGCTGTGACCCTTGACAGGGGCATTTGCTGAGGCCCCTGGGTGACAACGGGGGCTGAGACATGTCCTATAGAGGCCAGCTGTCCAGTGGGTTGGACCCTGGACCCAGCCTCCTGGGTGTTCAGAGGTTCTGATGTTCAAGAGATGCTGTCCCCACAGGAGGCTGGGAGTGGTGGCAGAGAGGAGTGGGGCAAGAGAGAGAGGCGGGGCCTGGGGTGGGTTGCAGGAGGCTTTGGAGCTGGGGCAGGCCAGAAAGGAAGAGAGTCAGCCACTTACCAACAGCCTGGATCCCCACCAGTACTGCTGCAAGGGAGATCAGAGGGGACAGTGAGGGGCAGGGCCCCAGCTCGTGCACGTCACACAGCTCGTGCACGTCACACACACACACACACACAGATTTCTCACACCTCTGAGACAGAAGCCCCATTCCTAGGAAGTGGACTCTGGGCTGAGGGCTGGAATAAGATATGGGTCCCTGAGGTGGGAAGGGCTCCAAATGCCTAGCCCCTGAAGTCAAGACTGAGGATCAGGCTGAATGGCAGGTGATCCTTACAAGGTTGGGGCCAGGACACATAGGGGCAGGTCCCTTGGGTTGCTGAGAGGGTGGGACAGAGCAGGCAAAGACTGAATCCCTGAGGGACAGGGCAGGCAGCCAGATGTTAGGGCGTCCCAGAGCACTGGGAGTGGCTCCCAGAAGCTCCAGTCCCTAAACTGCATGAGCTATTAGGTCAGAGGTGGGGGTCCCAGCCCCCTGAACCCCCCACGAGGTGGATCACTCACCAAGGAGGCAGGCCAAGACCCTCATGTTTGCAGAGTCGGGGTTGGGGAAGGGGTGAAAGGGGATGGAGGGCAGGAGAGGGGAGGAGGCGCCAGCCTCTGAGGGAAAGAGGGAGGGAAGCGCCTGCCGGGGCGCCCTGGACTGTAAGGAGCAGGCAGGCTGGAGGCTTTGCCAGGAGGGAGAGAGGCTGCAGGGAGGCGGCAGGGGACAGGAGGGGGAGGGGGCTGGCCAGCTGAGGCTGGGAGGAGGGGGGTGGGTGGGCGGGTGGCGGAAGGTGTCCAACTGCGACACCCACACAGAGCTGGCCAGGCAGGCTCCAGCCAGCCTTGTGCTCAGAGATGCTTAGGGATGGTAGACTTAGGGAAGGGACAGGCCTGGGTGTCTAGGGGATGGCAAGGGTGGGGCACACCCTCCTGCCTCCTCTCCTGTCCAGCCAGGGAAGTGTGGCTGTGGGGTGGGCAGATTTGGGCACTCCTGCAGCAGCAAGAAGGCCTGTAGCGAGACACCAGGAAGGACTTCCTGGATTAGGAAAAAAGACAGAAGAAATCCCTCTCACACTTCCACACCCATCACCGGAGGATCTGAATGTGAAACCCCCAGTCCCCATCTGAGGAAGGAGTGGCTGAATTTAAAATGTTCCCAAAATGGGGTAAGGGGCGAGAAAACCAAGGGTCAGTGCTTGGGTAGGGAAAGGGTGCCTACACACTCATTCACACACACAGACACCCGCTCCCAGCAGGCAGCTGTGAGGGGAAAAAATTTGGTAATGGGGAGGGTGACTCAGAAGGCCTGGCAGGGACTGGGGCTGCCCATGAGCTCACTGCCTCCCCTTCTCCCAGCCCAGTCCCCACCCCCCACCACTGCACCAACAATTAATGTCAATTTGAAGAGGAGGAGCCAGACAGAAGGTGGGGGGATCCAGACCAGACTGGAAAAGGCATCAGAGAGGAGACAGACACACAGTGGTTTCAGGCTTTATTAACAAATGGGTGTAAAAAACCAGATGGTCTGGAGGCCCGGTGCCCACCAGCCCCGCCTATTCCTGGAGTGGGAGGGCTTGTCCCCTTTGGGGGTACTCTGCCGTAAATTCTCTCTCCCCCTCCCCAGATATCCCTCCCAGGCCTGTAGCACAAACAGCGCAGGCTTTGCAGAAAGACAAACAGGGAAGTCTCCATGCAGACAATCTGAGGCAGGGGTTGGACAGGCAGACCTCTGGCGGTCCCTGAGTGCCTAGAGGGGAAAGCAAGAGTCACTGCACTCTGAGTTCAGACAGTGTACACTGCACACTGCAGGCCGGGGGGAGTGGATGGACAGGTATCTAGGTCTCCAGCCCTCTGCAGGCCTCAAGGTTGGGCCCTGGTGGGCTGGAGTCTCAAGAGAGTGGATGTGAAATGCCTGGCACACAGGAGGGATTTGTTTGGTGCTGCCTTCCCTGCCCCACACCCCCAGCAGCTATGTGAAGGCACATGGGGGTCCGAGTCACAGGTCTTTGCTGAACTCCCTCACCAGTGTGTAGCCCATGCAGCCCCAGCCCTCCTCAGCCTGGTAGCCACAGCCCTCCAGCAGCCCTGCCAAACCCCATGCAGCCACAGCCACTGGGACCACTAGCCGTGCTCGGGGCTCCCCCATACCCCCTGCCCAGGCTCGAGCCCGGGATTCAGCGAAGGCCACCAGCCTCCTGCCCACACCCCGGCGCCGGTGCCAGCGAGAGACAGAGAGGCGAGTGACTCTAGCCCCGTCCCCTGCATTGGTGCCGGGGGCCAGTGCCAGGACTCCACACACATCACCAGAGCCCCGCACAGCCACCCAGGGGCCTCCCAGGCCACCGGGAGGAGGCAGAGAGCCCCACCGGGCTCGCAAGCCCAGCTTCATGGCAGCCACAGCCAGGAACACGGGCAGCAGAAGGGCCAGGGCGAAGGAGGCCAGGACAAAGCGCAGGCCGCTGCTGGCCGCTGCCAGGAGGAGAAGGGCCGGTGGCCGCGTCAGAGCATGGAGGGCCACACGGTTTTCCGTGTCCTTTACGCCAGCCTGTGGGAGTGGGGTGGGGCTCAGCCATCCATCACATTGGAGCTCCCAGGACTAGAAGAGGAGCCAGACCCTGCCTGGCTTCCCAAATGGGAAGGGAGGGCAGTGAGATGAAACAGTCATCAACCTGGAACACTGGATGTGAATGAATCAGTGAATGATAGATGAATAAGTGAATTACCAGCTGTGGAACGCAGTTCAGTGGAGGTATTAGGGAGAGGCACCAGGGAAGTGACCCTTAAAGGATGGGGAAACTGAGGCCGTGGGCTCTGCTCAGGAGAGTTTGGTGAGACAGCAGACTGGTGATCAGACTGGAAAGCCGGGTAGACTGGGAGGGGGATTGGTGCTGGGGTACTGCAGGGGACTACACCCCTCCATCTGCTACAGCCAGGCTGTTGAGCGCAGGTAAGGAAAAGGATCAGAGACAGAAGGGACCTAGCAAAGGAGAAGCTCGGGAGAAGATTCCCCTCCAGGGTTGGACTGGCGTGGGCGGGTGGGAGGGGCCAGTTGAGCCCACTTTCCGAGCCCCGCGCTGGGTGCAGGCTTACTGGCGTCCCTGCCGGGTTCTCACCTTCAACATCTCCAGCACCAGGGGCTTCTCATCTTCCCTCATCTCCCGCACTGACAGGTGGCTGGGGGCCATGGCAGCCCCCAAGCCGCCGCCCCCCAGGAGGGAGCTGGCGTCGTGCACCTGGTGAAAACACAAGGAGGTCAGAGTCAGGTGGGCACCACTGTCCCCGAAGCAATCCCAAGGGTGGGCAAGCAGAAGCATTTCCCAGGTCGGAACACCGAGAATTCTTGGCCCCCCGAAGCGAGACAGGACAAGCGCCCCCCATAGTCAGCAACCTTCCTAAAGTCTTTCCGGATTTCCCCTCCCGGGGGTCGTCAGCGATCTGCTCCTAAACGGACTGTGGACAACATTGCAACACGGGTCCCTCCCGGGCGCTGCGGCTGTCCCCGGGGTCCCTGAGCCCCATCCCCACACGCCAGAGAAGGGGCCTCGCGTCCTCCGGCGGCGATCCTCTCCCCCGCAGTCGTCCCGGTCGCGCGCCGCAGGAGCAAGGCCCCGCAAGCACCTCCACCGGTCGCTTCTAGCCTTCGACTAGGTGTGGGGGGGAGCAGGGGAGGCTAGGGGTCGCCGGCGGAAGTGACGTAAGCTCGTGCGCGCGGTGTGGGCGGGGCCGCGCCCGCTCTCAACCTTAGCAACTGTTGCCAACCTTCCCCAGCCGGGGCCGGGCGAGGGAGGAGCGGCGTGGGCTGGGGAGGGGCCGAGGCTGGGAGCTGTGACCCTGCCGCGGGTGGGTGAGAGGTGACTTTGCGGACCCCTGGAGTAGAAGCAATGGGGAAGAGGCCAAGGGGAAAACGCGAACAGACGCTGGCCGCTAGGGGAGAGGTACTCACCGGGCCCGCGGAGGGTGAGCAGCTCCCTTCCAGTTCATCCCTCGTTGCTAAGCGACCTGAGTGCGAGGAGGCGGTGACGCGCGAGCAACCAGCAGGGTCTCTCGCGGGAGAGGTCCAAGACCGCGCTCCGCATTCCCTTCCCCTGGGACCTCCACTTCAACCCTGTGGATGCCTGCGCTGGCAGTGTCCTTTGGGATGAGACTCTCTCCCTGTCCATTTTTCAGATGAGGGGATGGGTAGAGTGACTCACAGGGAACAAGCGGCAGAACCAGAATTCTGATAAAAATGCCTCCCTCCTACAGTAACCATACCCCCCCCAAAAAAAACCCAAACAAACAAAAAAACTCACTTTAGAGGATAGGGAAACTGAGCCCCACATAGGAGAAGCGGCTGGCTACAAGACCAAGGCAAGTCGTCTGTAAGCCAGGAAGCAAGAGTAGAGTGGCGCCAATGGCCATGACTGCCCCTTCCTCCCAAGAAAACAAAACAAAGGAGAGAGATTCTGGGTCTTTATTAGCAAGCCCAGCCAGTAGCCCTGCTCCCCTGAGACTGACCCCAGCCCAGCCGAAAACAATCTGTGGTGAGGACAGGGGTACCAGTGGGTCTCCTCAAAAGGTGTGCACCAATTGGACTGCGGGAAGAGTCTGCACAATCTGGATGGAGGGCAGGCCCTGCGGGGTCATGACCGCAGGTCCAGCTCCTGCAGGGACCACTTGTACCATCTGGGAGTTGGGAGCCGCAGTTATCCCTGCAGGGGCAGAGACCGGGCCAGGTGGCGGTGGGGCCAGGAGCTGCAGCGTGGTGGAGCCTGACCCAACGTTGCTGTTCTCTAGCAGCTCAGTGGCTGGGGCACTGCGGATGATGAGGAGTTTTTGTCCTGGTGGGACTGGAGCAGGGGGCTCAGTCAGGCCAGAGGGAAGGGTCTCTACCTCCTGCACACAGAGCCGGGTCTGCTCCCCATCGGCTCCACTCAGCACCAGAACACTCTGTAACCCCTCATCTGTCTGCAGTGTCTCAAAGAGGACATCCTGGACCACACCAGTACTGGCCTCACTGTCCCCCACTTCCCCAGGACCTGTGAGCAAATCCTCAGCTGCCCCACTCTGAACCACCAACAAGTTGGGGGCCTCAGTGGTCACAGCTCCCCCATTGGCATTGGAGAGCTGGCCTGCCAGGGGCTGGAGCTGAACTGTGGTCACTTCCTGTGCTGGCTGGAGCTGGACTGTGGTCACTTCCTGTGCTGGCTGAAGCTGGACCGTAGTCACTTCTTGTGCTGGCTGGAGCTGGACCCCATTCACTTCCTGTGGCCCCGCCTCCCCGGCCCCTACATTCTGCAGAACAATGAGGCTTTGCCCTCCCCCACTGGCCACTGTACCGCCCCCTCCCTGCACCCCCAGGCCCCCAGGGCCTGGCAGCCAGACTACCCCTGCTCCCTGGCCAGCTTTCCCCACTGCCCGAGGGCCCTGCCTTGCATGGCTGCCCCCACCCGCAGCATTGGAGGGAGGCAGCAGGATGAGTTTAGCAGGTGCGGGTGGAGGCGGGGGTGTAGGAGGCTGGACGCTGCTGGGGATCAGCTGAAGGCCCTGGGCAGTCTGTACCAGAAGGAATGTCTGGGAGTTGGGGGCCGTTGGACCTGGGGGTGGTGCCTGGGCTGTGCTCCCAGCCACCTCAAGGGAAAGTGTGGCCTGGAGGTGGGGGAGAACATGGACATCTTGGGTGGCCAGTGGGGCCCGGGGCGGGGGGCCAGCAGAGGCTGTAGTGGCTGAGGCCGTGTTGGCCGGGGCATGCGTCCTCAAATGCCGCTGAAGGTAGGCGCCCATGACAAAGCCACGACCGCAGATGGGGCAGGCAAAGGGGCGCTCGGCCGAGTGGGTGCGCTGGTGCAGCAGCAAGTTGGAGGAGTGGGTGAAGGTCTTGGGGCAGAGTGGGCAACGGAAGGGCCGCTCGCCCGTGTGCACGCGCTGGTGCTGCCGCAAGTTGGAGGTCTGTGCGAAGCTCTTGCCACACACACCGCAGGAGTGGGGCCGCTCCCCGGTGTGCACGTGCCGGTGGCGCCGCAGGCACGACGTGTTACGGAACGCCTTGCCACACTCTCCACAGGCATACGGCCGCTCGCCCGAGTGCAGCCGCAGGTGGTACTGGTAGTGGGATGACCACTTGAAGGTGAGCCCACACTGGCCGCACGTGAAAGCCCGAAGGCCAGTGTGCACGCGCTGGTGGATGGCCAGCAGGGAGGAGCGCTTGAAGGCCTTGCCACACTCACCACACTGGTAGGGCCGCTCACCCGTGTGGTCCCGCAGGTGATAGCGCAAGCCTGAGGAACCTTTGAAAGCTTTGCCACACTCCGCACATTTGTAGGGCCGCTCTGCAGAGGCTGGGGCAGGCGGGGGCGGCGGTGGGGCAGGAGCAGCAGGGGTCAGGGGTTCCTGAGGACAGGTGACCTCAGCAGCCTCAGCTTGGGGAGGCGGGCGCCCGGCTGCTGCCTCTTCCACATGGCACTGCTGGTGTGCCAAGAGACTGGCCAGCTGGGGGAAGGCACCATCGCAGCTGCCACAGCGAAATGCCTGCCCACCGGCCGCCCCATGGCTGTGCTGGTGGCGGGAAAGGCCTGCCACAGTCCGAAAGGACTTCCCGCAAGGGAGGCAGGCAAAGCTGGGGGCAGTGGCTGCGGCGGCAGGAGGGGGTGGAGGCAGAGGGGATGGCGGGGACAGTGATGCTGGGGGGTCTGCCTGGGGTGTCTCGGCGGGTGCATCCTGAGGCTTGGAGGCAGTGGGGGGCCCCGGACATGGCTGGTGCTCCAAGAGCAGCTCCTCGCTGCCGAAGCCCTGCTCGCAGCCGTCGCAACGGTACACAAGCTCCACCGTGGTCTCTGCCGCTGCCAAGAAAAGCTCGGGTACCACGGGCGGGGGCTGAGGAGGCGGGACGGGGGTCGCAGGCGGGCTCCTGGACTGGAGGTGCGGCTGCAGGTAGGCATCAGAGACCAGGACCTTGGCGCCCCCGCAGGGCTCACGTGGAGCAGGGGGCGGGGCCGCAGGGGTGGGGCCCGGGGCGGGGCCGTGGGTGCGCTGGTGCAGCAGCAGGTTGGAGGAGTGGGTGAAGGTCTTGGGGCAGAGTGGGCAGCGGAAGGGCCGCTCGCCCGTGTGCACACGCTGGTGCTGGCGAAGGTTGGTGCTCTGCGTGAAGCTCTTGCCACACACACCGCAGGTGTAAGGTCGCTCCCCGGTGTGCACGTGCCGGTGGCGCCGCAGGCTAGACGAGTTCTTGAAGGCCTTGGGGCAGTCCGGGCATGGGTAGGGCCGCTCGCCAGTATGCTGCCGCAGGTGGTACTGGTAGTGGGACGACCACTTGAAGGCCAGGCCGCACTGGCCACAGGTGAATGCCCGAAGGCCGGTGTGCACACTGCGGTGGATTTGCAGCAGCGAGGAGCGCTTGAAAGCCTTGGGGCAGTCAGGACACTGGTAGGGCCGCTCACCCGTGTGGCCCCGCTGGTGGTAGAGAAGCGCAGAGGAGCCCTTGAAGGCCTTGGGGCAGTCTGGGCACTTGTAGGGTCGCTCTCCCGTGTGCGTGCGCTGGTGATGCAGGAGCCGGGATGACCACCGGAACGACTTGCCGCACTCCCCACACTCATACTGGGCTGCCGGGGCTGGGGCGGCGGGACCCAGCTTCTCCCCAGCCCCCTCTGCAGTAGAGGCAGGCGCCATGTCCGCGTGGGAGCCAACCATCACACCTGGTGGAGGGATTCTGGGTCAGGGTGGGCGGAAGCTGGACCTCACCACCGTCACCCATGCTGCAGGGGACCTGGTTTAGGGTTTCTAACACACACACACACACACACACACGCACGCGCGCGCGCACACACACACACACACACACGCCAGAGATTTGGTGCTAAAACAAACTGCCCAGCAAAATGGAGCAAATTGGTCATCAAGTTGCTGGCTATCTCCTCCAGGAGCCATACGGATCTGAGAAGGCAGAAGCCCTGCCTTCAGGACTACACTGGTTCCCACTAAAGTTGGCAAGTGCCCCAGGAGCAGGCACGCTGGCTTCCTTCCCCTCGGCACTGGATCCCTCTGCCATACCCAACCAATCAATGCCATAGTGATTTGAGCCTGAAGCATCCCACTCCTCCACTACCCAGCCTTCTTGGTTCCCCAAATCCCTAGTCCACCAGATTAAGACCCCTGAGCCTGCAGGTTCCACACCCCCATCCACATCCTCACTTCCAGTCTCACCCAGCATTAGCGCTGTGGGAGACCATTGCAGTCACGGCCCAACACGCCCCAGGCTCTAAAAACTCCTTTGCACACAGCAGGGCTCACCCTGCGCTTCTCTGGTCCCTGCACACCTCCAGGTGACCTGAAACCTGCAGCGCCTCCTTTCTCTTCTGCCCTTAGCAGGTGACCTTGGCATTGATAATGCCAGTCACTGAGAAAATGAAAGAGATCAGAAGTGAATGCTCCAATCACCACTCCAGTGGTTCCCGACTGGGGCAACTTTCCTCCCGCCCAGGGGACATCTAGTGATGTTGTAGACACTCACTGGAGAGGCAGGTGCTACTGGCATCTGGTGGGTAGAGGCCAGGGACGCTCCTAAACACCCTATGCATGGACAATTCCCTGTAACAAGACTGAAATACTCCAAAACGTCAACAGCGCCAGGTTTGAAACTGCACTGACTCCACCCTGTGCACACTGACCTCCCACTACATCTTCAAGTTTTCCTCTTTCTGGACCATTCCCAGCAGCATACCCACAGCTGTGTATCCCATCTTGATTTTATTTTTAGCCATGCTAAGGTTTGAATCAGGGTCTTAAGCTTGCTAAACAAGTGCTCTACCACTTGAGCTATGTCCTGACCTTTTTTTTTTTTTTTTGGCAGTACTGGCACTTGAACTCAGGGCCTCACGCTTGATAGGCAGGTGCTCTTACCACTTGAGCCTTTTTTGTGATGGATTTTTTTGAGACAGGTTCTCACAAACTATTTGCTTGGGCTGGCTCTTGATCTCTGTCTCCTGAGTAACTAGGACTACAGATGTGAGCCCCAGGTGCCCAGCTTCCACCTTTTTAAAGAAACAAAAACTCTTCCTCTCACTTCCCCCTCCAGACTTGGCTTAGCTTCTCTCAACTCCTTTACAGCAAAACAGCTCAAAGTGTCAACCTGCTCTTTCCATATCAAAACCACTTCAGTCATACATGGTCCCCTTACTCCACTCATGCTCCCTAATACCAAGTTCCAGGTGACTCCTTTGTTCTCAATGGCTTCATTAGCTGCTTCCCCCAGACACCTCTCCTGGATTCCAGAATGCCTGGCTTTCCTCCACCAGTCTCTGGTCTGGCTCCTTCTTAACCCCAACTTCTGCGTGTCAGTGAGATCCGGCTCAGCCAAGCTGCTCCTCTATCTGACCTCTCTTCCTGGGAGCCCTCATCCCCTCTCAGGACTCCATAACCTGTGAGTACATGATTGACTCCAAATATGTAGTTCAAGCTGGATGTGGTGGTATATGCCTATAATCCCAGCACTGAGGAGGATCTCGAGTTGGAAGCCAGTGCAAGCTACATAGCAAGACCTCATCTTAAAACAAGAAAACCCCAAAACAAACATATAGGTCTCCCTGAAACTCTCCTTTGCTCCACAGGCCTGCTAGACTGTGCCATGTGGACATCTACTAGAAACCTCAAACTTAACATGACCAAAATCTAACTCCAGTTTTTAGCTCCTGTGCCTCTCTACCAAAAATTAAAAGTCCTACTTAAACCTGTAGTCTTCTCTGAAAACAGGAGCGCCATTCTCCTTCAGGCCAAAGGCCTTGGGTCCTCCTCACCTCTTTTCTTTCATCATTCTGTGTAATCAACCTGTGAGCAGATTCCTCTGTTCCAGTTGGAAGGCAGTCAGAATGTGGCCACTCTCACAGGGCCCCCACCTTTTCCCACAGCACTGCCACCTCCCTTCTGGGCAGTAGCAACATCCTCCTAACAGAACTCCATGTTTCCACCCCAGTCCATTCCCAACCTGGGAGATAAAGGCATTTGTCCAGAGAGAACTAGGCGTTTCATTCCTTTGCTCAAAAACCTTCCATGGGCTAGGGCGTGGCTCAAGTACAGAGGGAGCATTTGCCTAGGATTCTATCCCCAGTATCAAGAAAAAAAAATTGCTAGTAAAAAATTGCCATAGTCCCAGCTACTTGGGAGACAGAGGCAGGAGGACCTCAAGTTCCAGTCAATCCCTTGGGCTTTAAGACTTTGTCTTAAAAAAAAAAAAGAAAAGAAAAAGACAGACCTTCAGCAGATTCCTCATCAGAGCAGAAGACAAATCCTTTGCCAGAGCCTGCTTACTTCCTACATCCTGCGGCCTTATCCCCTCCCTAACCTGTTCTCCTCCTGAACTCCCAGCCTCACAAGGATGTTACTCCCACCTTGAGGCCTCCACCTAGTACCCATTCCCTGAAAGGTCTGAAGCCCAAGTCTTCACTGGAATCCCATCAGTTAGACCCTCTCCATCTGCCCTATTTGAATCTGCAATCCCTTTCCCATACTCCTCATTCTCTTCTCCCACCTCATTTTTTTCCTCCCTATTGTTTATCACCTTCTAAGTACTACACTGGAAGGGTTTCTCAACCTCAGAAGTACAGAGATTTGGGGTCAGACCATGCTTTGTGCATCCCTGAACTCAACCCAACACACGCCAGTGGCAACCACACCCCGCAGGGTAACACCCGAAACGCTGCCAGCCTAACCTCTGCCAAGTAAGTCCTCCTTTACACTAGTGCAAAGCTCATTTCTGCACTTCAAGCCTTTGCGGCAATGTCACCCCAGAGGAGATGCATCACCCCAGCATACAGCTACTGCTGTATAAGCATGTGGTTCCTGTTTTATTCTGCCTCCTCACGCTAGAATGTCAACAGGGGCCTTAATCTTGCTCACTGTTGTATCCCAGTGCCTAACACAACGCCTGGAAGAGCGTGTGCTCAGTACACATATTTTGAATAACAAAGCTGGACATGCCCTTTAGACGGGTTATAAGGATGGATACAAGTTTACCCTCTTAAGAGACCCAAGAAGCTGCACATGTCTTTGAGAACTCGGGCCTTAAACAGGTGATGCCCATGCTCTAGAGGAACGGGATCCCATCTTGGCAGGGTGCGTCCCCTTTAAAAGGCTGGATCACGCCCTTCTAGCAGGCGGGCCTTCTCCTTTAAGAGGATGCTCTAACCACACACCCTATCTCCACCTTTGTTCAGGTACACTAGGCACAGCTTTGAAGCAACCAGGATTATGGAGTTCTTCCTTCTAATACCTGGGAAACTGCCACTGGCCTTTAATGGGATAATCCTCTTTTAAGAGGAAAGAGAAAAAAAAAAAAGAAAAAGGAAGCTTTGCAAAATGCAAAACCTGCCCTACACTCTAAACGCAGTGCCTTACCCTTTAAGAAGGCGGAGCCGGGCCAATAGACAAAACTCGGAGGCGAAATACAGACCTTCCCTTTAAGGCACCCCTTCCGGTTTTACGCTCGCCGTTTCCCAAATGACTCCGCCCTCCGGCCCCTCCCCCACCCCGCCCTCCGGTCTCTCACCTGCGGGCCCGGTCGGAGGGGGAGGGGGACAGTGGGAAGCCCCAGGACCTACCCGCGAGGGTCGACAGGAAGTGGGGCCCGACACGGCACTGAAGGAGCGGGGGCCGGGGAGGGGGCGGGGGCTCGCTCCCTCCCGACGGCCCCCGGCGCGAGGCACCCAACCTTTATCGGCGGCCTCTTGCGCACACAAACCCCGCCGCCGCCGTCGCACGTCATGACGCACTGCGCCGCGCCCGCCCCGGCCCCGCCCACTGGCCGGCGGCCTAGGCGCGTTCTGGGTGCAGGCTGCGCTGGATCCGGAGTCGAAATAGAGTACTCGGGCCGGTGCGGCGGTGGAACCGACCCGCTTCGTCAGTCCCTGTTCCCCCTTTCTATAACGATATCCCAGCCACCCGCTTCAAACTGGGTCGCCCCTGTGGGAGGCGGGGATGTGTGCGGTCGTTCCTGCCGGGAAACTGAGGCCAGAGTTCCAGGTGCCCGCCTGGCACCCGGATCGGAGTCTGTGTACACGACCTTGGGTCTTGGGGGAAGCCTGGGCTGCCTCAGAACCGTTCCGCTCCTTTCCAACTCGTCTCCACCGTCCTCTGGGGTTCGGGCCATATTGACGCAGAATTTTTCAGAGGACTGGTGACATTGGGATGGATCATTCTTGCTTGGGGCGGGGGCGGGGGGGTGCGTCCTGTCTGTTGTATGGTGTGCAGCAGCAGCCTGGGCCTGTACTCACTAGATGTCAGTGGTTAACACACACTCCTGGGACAGCCCCAATGCCTCCAGTCTGTGCTAGATGTCACTAGTTGAGAGCCATTCTATGGCAGCAATCCCTCTGGGCATACTGGCCATTTCTGTCCTTGCTCAGAAGGCCCTGGTACCCCTAACCTATCCCTGCCCAACTCCTGCTGGAAAGACCCTGTGATAGCTGGATTACCCGAGAGTGCATCATCAGTGACATTTGTAGCCATGACAGCAAGGATCTGGTATGTTCTTTGCCACCCAAGTGTCCTCAACAATCAGCTTGGACTTGACAAAAGCAGACAATACCAATTGTCCAATCAATGAATTGTTACAGCCCTGTATGCCCCGACACACACCAACTTGAATTTGAGATTGATCTGAGCTGATCTGGGCCTGCCCATGCCCTGCAGGAGTTTTCAGAGATCTTGCCTGCATTCCTGTGTGTAGAATCTTTGGCATCTTGCTCAGCCCAAACATTCACTTTAACTTTAATGACACCCACCACAAAGGAAGCCACCATGCTGGGTAGGGAAGTAGATAAATGCCCTGCCTCACAAAGATGCAGAGCCCACTCCCATACCCCTTGCCTCAGAATACTGGGGTCTCTGCAATGGTCAAAAGAGCCTTCATCTCAGTCAGCCATTTACCTGCCTGGCCAGAGTCATTATAAGGTTTCTTCCCTACCTTTTAACTGGAAGATGAACCAACGTCTTGAAGTCAGTGGACTTGAGCACTTGATTGTCACTAAAAATGACATTCAGAGCCAGGCATCGTGGCTCATACTGTGATCCCAGCACTCGGGGGCTGAGGCATGGATCTCAAAGTACATTGTGAAACCCTGTCTTAAACAAAGAAAAAGATTTGCATGTTCAGTAGGTTTGTTTTCAGTATTTTCCCCATTTTATTTTTTGGCAGTACTGGGGTTTGAACTCAGGATCTCACTTGAACTACACCTCCAGCCCAGCAGGATTGTTTTCAAAACCATTGGATCAAGGGACAGGAGGAAACTCAGGCCTGCCCTGTCTCCAGCATTGTCTAGGCTACTGTGTCTCAGACATGATGGAGAGCTGGGGTTGTCCTCCACTGCACCGTGTCAGTTCTGGACTAGACCTGTCTTTGAACCTCTGTATGTAGACTCCCATTAGTTAGCCATGCAAGGGATGTTATCAGGTCCCTTGTGCCCACAAATAAACTGAGAATCCATGAGCAGAGACTCACCTATCATCACTCCTGTCATAGGCTGTCCCATGACAAGGGCAGATGCAATTGAAGCTCCTAATCAGGTGGTTTGAGTTAAACTAACGTGATGGTTAGTTTTATGTGTCTGTTTGATTAGGCAAGGGATACCCAGATAAGCTGGTTAAACATTTTTCTGGGTGCATCAGTGAGGACACTTCACAGAGATCAGTTAGCACCCTAATCTAATGTGGCCTTCTCCAATGTGGGTGGGCATCATGCAATCTATGGAGGCAGACTCTCTCTGCCTGGGGGTTGAACTAGATGGTGAACTTCTGCCCTTGCTCACAGCTCCTGGTTCTCAGGCCTTCCCTGTAATCTATGCCATCCAACTACCGTGGCCTCATTATCTAGGGGGATGTGTTCCAAGACCCCCAGTGGATACCCAAAACAGGAAAACATCAAACCCTACGTATACTATGGCTTTTTTTTTTTTTTTTTGCAGCACTGAGGTTTGAACTCAGGTCCTCACACTTGCTAGGTAGGTGCTCTTATCACTTGAGCCCTTTTTTTTTTTTTTTGTGATGGGTTTCTTCAAGACAGGGTCTTGCAAACTATTTGCCCCATGATGGCTTTGAACCAAGATCCTCCTGATCTCTGAGTAGCTAGGATTAGGTATGAGCCACCAGCACCTGGCGTTCTACTATGTTTTTTCTATATGTAGACAAATTTACTGCCTTTTCCACCTATATATGTATTTTTTTGGCAGTACTAGGGTTTGATCTCAGGGCCTCATGTTTACTAGGTGCTCCATCACTTGAGCTACACCTCCAGCTCTTTTTAAAATTTTTTATTGTTATTATTTATTTATTTTTGGCCATACTGGGGTTTGAACTCAAGGCCTCACACTTGCTAGGCAAGTACTCTACCAGTTGAGCCACTCCACCAGCCCACCTCCAGCCATTTTTGCTTTAGGCTGTTTTTCAGACAGGGTCTTATGCTTTTATCCAGGCCCGCCTCAGACTACAATTCTCCTACCTCTGCCTCTTGAGTAGCTGGAATTACAGGTGTAGTCCAGCACACCCAGCTTGTTTTCTTTTTGTTTTAAATTTTTATTTGTGTATATTGACTGTTCAAAGAGGTTTAATTGTGATTTTTCATATGTGCATATAATGTGCTTTGATCAAATTCACCCCCTCTATTACTCTTTCTTACCCCTCTTCTCCCATTCCTTTTATTTTACAGTTTTTAGTGGATTTCATTATGCAGTTCTTATACACACATAGAATCTACTTCAATCATACTCACTTCTACCACCTTCTCCTTTCCCCTCTCCCCACTGACTTTCCCCAACAGTCCCCACTTTACATTCATATATTATATTTATTATTTATTTAGATATAGATTCCACATATGAGAGAAAACATCCAATATTTATTCTGGGCTAGGCTTATTTCACTTAAGATGTTGATCTCTAGTTCCATTTTCCTGCAAACAACATAATTTAATTCTTGTTAGTGGTTGAGTAGTACTCCACTGTGTGTGTATATCACATTTTTCTTATCTATTCATTGGTTGTTAGGCATGTGGACTGATTCCATAACTTGACTATGTGGATAGTCCACCTTGTCATTTGAGATTGGGTCTTGCTAACTTTTTTGCCCTGGCTGGCCTCAAACCATGATCTCCTGTCTGCCTCCTGAGTAGCTGGGATTACAGAAGTGTACCACCACACCAAGCCCCCTTTTCCATATTAACTAAGCATTTATCACACATTTGGCCAAAACTTCTGCAGTCTGATATGCAATAGCAATCCAGCACAAATGTCTTCATTCTTCTCAGTTTTATGGGTAGAAGCTTTGTTCTTACTGCAGATCTTGGCAAACTCAGCATATACTTTTTCCTTTATTAACTAAACTTTCACCTTTTCACTTAAAGGAAGCACTTTGCAGCTTCTCTTTGGCATATCCCAATTGTCAGCATCACTACTCTTACACTTTGGGGTCATTATTAGGTAAAATAAGGGTTACTGGAACACAAGCACTATGATATTCTGATAGTTGATTTGGTAACTGAGATGGTTGCTAAATGATTAACTGGTGGGTAGCATATACAGCATGGAAACACTGGACAAAGGAATGATTTACCTTTTGGAAAGGCAGGGTGGATTGCACGAGATCCTATCACATGACTCAGAATGGCATGTGAGTTAAAACTAACGAATTATTTACTGCATGGAATCTTCCATGGAATATTTGCAGACCAAAGTTGACTGCGTGTCAAACTCTATGGCAAACCCTGGCATCAGGGAAAACACTGAATGTCACTGACTTTCCTGGGTCTCCAGCTTGCTGACAGATTACAAGACACAGTTGCATGAGTCAATTTCTGTTTTTACTTTTTTGATGGTACTGGGGCTGGAACTCAAGGCCTCACACTTGCTAGGCAGGCTCTCTATTGATAGAGCCACTCCACCAGCCCGAGCCAGTACCTTATTAAACTCTTTCTGAAGAGATGTATCTATATTGACATATCTATCCATATTTACTGATATCTTTGTACCTCCATCAATTGATTGGCTGATTGATAAATAGTAGATCCTACTGATCCTGCTTTGGTTTCTCTGTAGAGCCCTAATACAGGAAGAGAACCCTGACTGGATCTCATGTCATCAGTCAACACTTTGGAACTGAGCCTAGAGGTCAGAGTGGTGAAGCACCAGAGGTTCTGCTGGCCTTGAAGACATGAGCCTCCATGGCTTCCACAGATGCCTGGGAAGAACTCTGCTGTGTGAGCTCGGAAGAGCACCCTGACCTCAGGAGAGACTGCAGCTCTCAGACTGCCGGATAGTTGTCACCTCAGAGCTGGTGTCCTCATGGAAGCAGCCCCCACTCCCACCCAGCCTTCATCTTACTGGTCTCAGCACCGTCAGGGTGCCTCCTGAGCTGATGTTTTCTCATTGCTTGTTTGCAGAGCTTACAGGGACAGATGGTGCTGTCTTGCTCAATGCTGCAAATGCTTGATGCACATTTGTTGAATGACTAAATTACACACACACACACACACACACACACACACACACACACACACACACACACACACACCACTGCAAGGGCTGGGAAAGGGAAAGGAGACTGACAGATACCTGGCCAGCACCTCCAGCCGGCAGCCCTGATCACCAGTGATAGAACAGAAGAGGCCTGGAATCTTGAGCCTGGCCTCCCAGCACCAGCCGAGACACTGGCGCCCCCTGGTGAAAAATCCCAAGACCAAAGCTCCAGTGGTGGCTCTGTGTGTCAAGTGAGGCCTGGCTTGGAGACAGAGCTGGCCTGCAGACTGTTGCTCTTGGCTCCTGGGGGCAAGGAATGCAGGTCAGGATGAAGAACTGAGCTAGCAAAAGTCAGGCCTCAGCCATGACAGCGACAGTCCCTGGCTAGCATTCAGGGCCTAAGCCCTTCCCTCCCCAATTCTTCAGAGACTTGGGGGGTTCACTCACACCCAATGCCAAGGGACCCTGTGCTTTCCCCTCTGGGCCTGAGAGCTGGGGAGGAACAAGACAACAAATGACAGGTCTCTTAGTATTACAGGCATGTCTCAGACACACACACACACACCTGCCTAATCAGGACAGACAGTGGCCATGGGGAGCATTCAGAGCCTAAGGGCCAGACTGAGAGATTCCAGATGTGGCAAAAGACAGATGCATGTATTCTGGGAGACAGAGTCAGAGACAACAGCTGGATGCCAGTGGCTCACACCTGTAATCCTAGTTACTCAGGAGGCAGAGATCAGAGGATTGCAGTTCAAAGCCAGCCGGGGCAAGTAGTTTGTGAGACTCTATCTCAAAAAAACCCATCACGCGTGCACACACACACACACACACACACACACACAAAAGAATCAGAAAGAACCATGAACACCAGGGAAGGACAGACAGACAACAGGAAGAGGACAGCATGAGAAGTGGGGGGTGGGATCAGAGACAGCCAGTGGCTAGAGAGATGGAGGGGCTGGAGACCCCATACACATCTAAGACGGAAACCTGTCACGAAAGGCCCCTTCTCTGCCTCCCACCAACATTTGGATCCCTGGCCCGCAATAAAATATCTTGGGGGAAAGAAGGCTGGTGTGTTCTTCTCCCCCCTCCCCACCCCCAGAGGCCCTCTCCTTCCTTCTCCCCTGCTTACTCCTCTGCATGAACCTCAGAATTCCATCGCCACCTTCCAGAAGCCAGCCCCTCCTTCTGATTGGAGAACTTGGGCCTCAGTTTCTCTTAAAGACACTGGGCTGGGAGAAAAGGGACAGAAGGCATGCAGGGAGAAGGCTTGGGGCTGAATGGGTGATGTGTGTGTCTGCCCCACCCCTAGAGGTGCTGGCTAGCACCCCTCTCACAGGCTAGCTCCCATTCTTGCAGCTGCTGCCCGCCCCTCCCTCTGCACTACTGCAATTAAGGACCCTCAATACTAATTGCTCGGTTGACTCCCGCCTGGCCTCGCCTCCTTAACAAGGCCTTTGTCCCCTTAATTGACCATCTCCAGGCACTTTGCTCTGTCCACCCCCCCACTTATCCACCCCTGTCCTATATCCCAGGTCCAACTATGTGCTAATTGGGCACTTTGGAGGGGGGCACACGCCAGGCCCCTCCCCATCCTATCCTTTGCCTTTCTATATCAGCCCCTCACCTGCGGGTCCTCAAACCTCCAGGTCCTGCTGTGGGAAGCAGGCACTGGCTCAGGGCTTAATCCTAGTCCCTGCGACTGCCCCCCATCTGGGCAGTGCCAACCCCTCCCCATCACAGATTTGGGGGTGCTTTCCTATCAGTATTGAGAGGAGTTACACCTGAGCACCCCAGCCATGCACCCTGGGGCCCCTGCAGCCCATGGGGTCTCAGAACCAGGCCCTCAGGAGCTGTGTGCCTTTGTGAGTGGGGCGGCTGTGCACATGTTGCGGGCGCTGCAGCCCCGGCGCACCCGGCTCTCCAAAAGGAGGCCCAACCACCGGAGGTTCCTGCACAACCAGATCTGCAGGTGAGGGGCAGCAGGAGGGGGGTGGCAGCCAGGGGTGGGGAGGGACCTGGAGATACCACCCCCCCACCGGGCAAAGGCTAGACCCCCATAACTAGGTTTGAACACCACTCAGTGTGCACTTATTGAGTACCTACTGTGTGCTAGGCAAAACAGATGTAATTCCCTACCATCCTAGAGCCTGGGTTCCTGTGGGTTGACAGACGGTAAGGAATGGCCCAAATAAATAAGCAAGTGAGATGGAAAGATGCCACTTGAAAACATGATGGGAAGAGAGAGAAGCCGTAAAAGACTACTTCATGCAGGATTCCATGTTTCTGAAATAAATGTTCAGACCAGCAAATCCACAGAGATAGACTCTGGACAGATACCAGGCAGGACCTTGGCAGGAGGTTGGTGGTGATTGTTAATTGGTAAGGGGTTTGTTTCCTTCTGGGATGATGAAAAGTTCTGAAACTATAAATTAGAGGTAGGGGTTGCACAACATGGCAAGTATGCTAAATGCCACAGAATTAGCCTCACACTTTTAGATTGTAAATTTTATGTTATGTACATTTTATCTCAATTTAAAAAAATACAGCCAGTCATGGTGGCACCTGTTTGTGGTCTCAGATACTCAGGAGATGAACATAGGAGGATTGCAGTCTGAGATGTGCCTAGGCAAAAGCGCAAGACCCTATCTGAAAAACAAACTAAAGGCAAAAGGACTAGGGGGGCATGGCTCAAGTGGTAGAGCACCTGCCTAGCAAGCAGGAGGCCCTGAGTTCAAACTCCAGTACTGCCAAAAAACTAAAAACCCAAATAATACTAGAGTATGTCAAAAGGTGGTGGGGAAAACGAGGCAGGAAAGAGTGTGGGCAGGTGTGGGTATTTTAAGGGAGGTGACCCAGGTGATGACATCACTGAGGTGAGCAAACACCTAGCGGGAGTGAGGGAAGGAGCCCCCTGGGCCTCTGGGGGAGGAGCAGGGGACACAGCCAGTGCAAAGACCCTAGGGCAGGAAGTGCCCAGCCTGAAGGAAGCCAGTGTGGCAGGAGAAGAGTATAAGGGGGAGGGGACTGGGTTGAAGAAGAAGCTGGGCTGGTTGGGGGGTACCCTGCGGACCTCTGGAGGGCTGGGGCTTGGAGCAGGGTGGGGTGGGGTCGGGTGGGGTGGGGTCTGGAAAGCCATGCTGGCTGCTTGGTCAGCAGACTGTAGAAGCGAGGTTGGAAGTGACAGACTGCAGTGGTCCAGTGGGGAGGCCAGGCTGGGGCAATGTGTGGGGAGGAGGGATCTAACCATCTGCTTTTCAGAGGCAGGGCTGGCACTGGCAGGTAGGTCTTCCTAACTCACACTCAGTCACTGTCCTGTTCAAGTACCTCCCTGGGCTCTCCATTGTCTTCAGGACAAAGGCTCAGGCCCATTAGGCTCTGCTCCCTATTGGGTGCCTCACCATTCAGCCTCTGGGCCTTTGCACATGCTGTTCCCTATGCCTGGCAATGGTCTTCCCCATCTCTGTCATCATGGAACCTCTACATCCTCAGACCTCCACTCCAGTCCACCCTCCCTCCCATACCTCACCCAGCCCATCCCACCTTGCCTTGGGCTCTCCCATGAAACAGTAAATAGTACCCTGCTGTGGGTCAGGTACACCTGGTAAGTGACATACAATATGTCACTTAATGCTCCAGTAAACCTCCATGGGAGGTTCTGTCTTTGTCCCTACGTCACAGACCAGGAAACTTGGAGAGGTTCATGATTTGCCTGCCCAAGGCTCACAGCTAGTGAGTAAATATAACTATCAAAAAAAAAAAAAGAGCCCATTCTTTTACCACTCCTCAGGCCTCCTGGACCTGGCTTTCCTAGGGACTCTATCATGGTGATATGATGGAGATGGTGGTGATGGTGGTAATAATGATGACGGTATGGTGGTGATAGCAATGGTGATGGAGGTGATAGTGATGGCGGTGATGGTATGATAGTGATGGTGGTGATGGTGATGCAGATGGTTGTGATGGTGATGGTGGTGTGGTGATGGTGGTGAGGTGATGGCAGTGATGGTGATAGAGATGATGGTGATAACAACAGTGGTGGTGACAATGATGACAGTATGGTGGTGATGGTAATGGTTATGGAGATGGTGATGATGGCAGTGATAGTATGATAGTGATGGTGGTGATGGAGATGGTGGTGATAGGATGATGGTGATGCTGGTAAGGATGGTGAGGATGACTATGGTGAAGTTGGTCTCAAGGATTATGTGGAGATTGTGGAGAAGTTGATGAGGATTGTAATGGTGGTGATTTTCATGAGAGTGATTATGGTGATGATGGCAGTGATGATAACCAAGTGTAGGGGTCTTAACACGTGCCAGGCATTGTATTAAGCCTTTACTATGAACTCATAAGTTAGTACTTGCTCACAGTGACTATGAACTCATTAAACTTCCACACATCTACCTGGAAGGGAGATGCTATTTAATCCTCACTTTGCAGTTGAGGAAACTGAGGCACAGAAGTAAAGGGATTTGACCAAGGGTCCACTTTTCTGTAAATAGGTTGCTCCTCATACCCAGCCCAGATCTTGCCCTAGGAAGTCTTGGAACCAAATTTGAGTAACCCCAGTTTTGACACCACCCAGCCTCCCTTCCCAGCCCTGGCCACACCCAGAATGCCTCCCTCCCACCACCATTGCTACCCACCACCACAGAGTTCAAGAGCTGGCTTTCTAACTCCCCTTAAGCCACCTGTCAACCACTTGGGCCCTTTTTCCATCATGGCAGACCCCCGTCAGGCCCCTGGGCTAATGCTTCCTTCACTCCCCACACTTCCCTGGGATCTCTGTTATTAGCATCCCAGGCATGCCTGCCTCGCATGCCACATTCTGCCCCCTGCTCCCCAGAGACACAGGCCACCTCCTGCATGCACGCACACACACACACACACACACACACCGCGCGTGCATCAGTGCAGCCTGAGGACAGACCGGGCAGACCTGAGCACCTTCCCCTGGGCTCAGCCTGAGAATATCCAGGTGAGTGGCTGCTGTCCTCAACATCTTCCACTGCCAGCTATGTCCCCCCAAGTTTCTCTCAGGTCCTGCTCCCCCAGGAATCCCCATCCACCTATGCATAAGGATTGCTGACTTTTTAATTATTGTGGAAAATTTCAAACCTACAGAAAAGTGAAGCCCATTGTCTGAGGCAGTGGTGTTCAAAAGTGGGGCCAAGACCTCCTGCAGTGGCAACATCTCACTCGGCAACCCCACCCCAGACCTACAGAACCAGAAACTGAGGTACTAGCCAGGAACCTCTGTTCTCATAGGCAGCTGCAGGTGATTCTGACATGTGCCCAAGTCTGAGATCCACTTCTATAGTCACTGAGATGCCCATCTCCTATATCATATTGTTGATAACATTTAGTGTATTTCTTTCTTTCTTTTTTCCCAGTACTGGGACTTGAATTCAGGGCCTACACTGTGAGCCACTCCACCAGCCCTTTTTTTTATGGGTTTTTTTTTTTTTTTTTTTTTTGAGATAGGGTCTTGGGAACTACTTGCCTGGGCAGGCTTTGAACTGCAATTCTCCTGATATCTACCTCCTGAGTTACTAGTATTACAGATGTGAGCCACAGTGCCCACCTCAATGTATTTTTCTCTCTGCACCCCCCCACACACCAGCTCCTTTCCTTCCTCCCTTCTAAGTCCTGGGGTTTGAACCCTGAATCCTTTTTGCTTTAGTTATTTTTCAAATATGGTATTGCTTTTTTTTTTTTTTTTTTACATCATTGGGGTTTGAACTCACACTTGTTAGGCAGGCAGTAACTGCTTGAGCCACTCTGCCAGCCTTTTTTTTTTTTTTTTTTGATATAGGATATGGGACTGGCTCCCATCTTCCTGATCTCTGCCTCCTGAGTAGCCCAGCTCAAATAGGGTATTGCTTTTATGTCTGGGCAGACCTGGACCACTACTCCTATATACTCCTCTCCCCCACCCCTATAGCTGGGATGACACACACCACCACACCCAGATTCTTATTTGTTGAGATGAAGTCTCCTAACTTCTGCCTGGGCTGGCCTTGAACCACAGTCCTTCCCATCTTCAACACCCAAGTAGCTGGGATTACAGATATGAGCCACCATACTTGGTCTTTTATGGAAGTTTAACATATACCTACACATACATGCCATCATCATCATCACCATCATCAATATAGACCTCTGTGAATCTTCCCAAAGGGAACCCACTCAAGTAATTAACACTCACATCTAGAACAGAGCAACTTCCTAATCCCAGATGCCCTCGAATCATCTTCTTTGCTTTAGCTGCTATCTGCCTTCTCTACCCTTCTGAGGCAGGCTAGAAGTAGGAAAAGTTTAGGGCTCCTGTAGGTTGCCTGGGGATGGCCAGACCACCCTCATCTGGCTGGGAACTGCCCATGCCCCTCCCCACTCATTCATTATTGGGTGGGAACCTCCTGGGTCTGCCCTCCCGTGGGGTAGTGTAGGTTTTAAAGGCACCTGAAAAAGAAAAGTATGCTCGCTCTGCCAGCGGACTCCACCTACGTCTACCTTGCCCTCTGCTTCTTCTTCCCTTTCCTCACCTGGGAGAACAGGTGATGCCCTTTTTCTCAATAAAGCTATCCTACCTTGCCCCACCCATGTGTTCTGCTTGGATTTTTCCATTTGGAGCACAAAAACAAGGATCTTCTGATCACAGACTGTACCAGCGTTGTTAACACTTTCATCACATTTTTTTTGCGGTACTGGGGATGGAACTCACACCCTTGTGCATGCTAGACAGGCACTGTACCTCTGAGCTATATCCCTGCAGTGGGGGTTTTACAGTGGCTTTTGCAGGTGGGAGAAGCCAAAGACTCCAGCCAGAGGTTGGTGGAGATGCTGAGAGGTGGACAAATTCAACAGACTCCACAAGGCATCAATATGGCAGGTCCATATTGCCTCTAGTAAACTTTTGTGCAATATATATATATGCAGTATATATATATGCATATATATATATACACTATATATATATATATATATGTATGACTGGAGTTTGAACTCAGAGCTTCAAGGTTGCAATGCAGGTGTACTATTGCTTAAACCACACCTCCATCCCATTTTGTTCTGGTTATTTTGTAGGTGGGGGTCTCAGGAACTATTTGCCCAAGGTGGCCTTGAGCCTGGCTTTGTGTGAATATTTCAATGGCATTCCTTCCTAACACATTTTTCACTTTTATATTTTGGTCATAATAAATCTACAATGTCAAATTGTGCTCAGAGGAACTGCCTTGTGCAGTGTCCATCCCCCACAGCTATCCAGAAATGCGGTCAGAAACACTGAACTGTCAGATTCAAGAAAATGGAGTCAAGCTCGGCACCAGTGGTTCACGCCTGTAATCCTAGCTACTTAGGAGGCAGAGACCAGGAGGCTCACCGGCCCCAGGCAGATATTTCTCCAGAGCTTATCTCTAAAAAAAACCCAACACAAAAAAAGCCTGGTGGAGTGGCAAGTGGTAGAGCACCTGCCTATCAAGCTTGAGGCCCCAGTGCCATAAAGAAAGAAAGAAGAAGAAGGAAGGAAGGAAGGAAAGAAAATGGAGACAGCACAGGAAGATTAGCATGGAGAAGAAAAATGTGGGTGGAAAAAAGGGGCAAGTCTCTTCTGGGGTGGCAGGCAGGGGGGTAGTCCTTTGAGGTCACCCAACTAACACCTGTCTCTCTGCAGGCAGTTCGCCACGATTGAGGCTGCTACCCAACGCCTGGCCCTATCCATTCTGTCCCAGGAGGCACCTCCCCAAAGACTGCCACCCAAAAGGCCTCCGCCACCCCCTCCATCCCCCTTCCTGGGGGTGGCCTGTGCTGTGGCCCCCATGGAGTTGTCCCATGCTAACCCCAGCTTGAGCCTTGCTGCCCTGGACACCTCAACCTTCGACCTCTTTGATGACATTGTGCTCACCCCAGAGTGTCCCTCAGTGCCATCTGACCTCTTCTTACAGCCTGTGACTGCTGATCCTCCTCTCCTGGCATCGGAAGTGTCCTATCATGCTCTGGGCCAGGGGGACCTGAGGCCGAGGGACCTGAAGGAAGCTCTACATTTCTCTGACCCTCTACTCCCTCCCCAGCATTCCCTGGAGGAGGAGGCTGAGCCTGCAGCTCTCAGCTGGGGTTGGGAGGACAGGTGGGAGGTCCCTTGTGCTTGGGATTCTCAGAGGATCCTTGAGGACTCGGGGGGCCCAGTGATGCCCAGTCACAACCAGACCAGGCCCCAGGACAAACCAGAGAGCCCTCCCCTGGAGCCTCCAACCCATCTGCTCCCTAACAGACTCTGAGAAAATCAACCAAGCCCAGCATCCCACCACTGCAGGGGCCTTCTCCCAGGTCCAGGGCCCACTCTGCCCTTCTGGGAGCCCCTTGTACTTCTCCTTGCCCCCTGCCTTCTCCCTTCTTTCTTCACAGCCTCATCTCCACTTCTGTGGCTCCTTCTTGCCCTGGTTCATCTCTCCCTAATGTCTACTCTCATCTCAACTGTTCCCAAAGATTTACTGAGTATCTACTATGGAACAGGCCGAGGCCCAGGTGTCCAGGTTGAGTGGTGAACAAGGCAGACAAGACCCCTGCCCTGGCAGAGCTCATGTGCATGTGTGTGTTTGCCAGAGACGAACTGACAATAAATGAGTATATGGATAGTATTTCAAAAGCTAACCTACAGTCTCAATTTCAGTTTTGAATTAGTGCTGAGTTGGAAATAAAACCACAACCTGATTCAGAGCCTACTTGAGTCAGGTGGTCAGGGAAGGCCTTGAATGCCAAGAAGGAGATAGTCAGGGAGATCTGTGGTCTGTGAATGAGAACGGCATATGCAAAGGCCGTGAGGTGGGATAGCAAGGGAGGGCAGTGTGACTGGAGTGGAGTGAGCAGGGAAAGTGTGGCAAGAGAGGAGGTCTGAGCGGTTCCCAAAGGCCCACCATGACTTGGGTGGAACTTGGAGTTTGTTCCAAGACAGATGGGAAATTCTCTGCCTCTTTCTCTCAACCTTTATTTCCAAGCACAGAGTCTAAATGTTACAAGGAGGCAGGTGCTGCACAGACAGGAAAACAAAACAAGTGGTTTAGTGGGGGTAGGGTGAGGAGGTGGTCAAATTCCTCAATTGCATCCTTAATTCTTTCCTGGAAAGTACTTGGATGTCTTTGTAAGTTTTTCTTTTCTTTTCCATTTATCTCTCTATCTATCTATCTAGATATCTATTTAATTTAGAGCCTAGAGCTTTCGGGGGGGATGGGGGGGACTGGGGTTTGAACTCATGACTTGAGCCACACCTCCAGGTCCATTTTACTCTGGCTATTTTTGGGGATAGGGTCTTGAGAACTATTTCCCTGGGCTGGCCTCCAGCTGTGATCCTCCCGATCTCAGCTTCCCAAGTAGCTAGGATACCAGCGTCCGGCTGCAGCCTGTCTTTTGACAGAAGAGCCAGGATTCGAGCCCCAGAACGTCCCCTATCCTGGGCAGAGCCTCGCTCGATCGCTGGCTCGCTCGTTCTCTCTGGCGCTCAGCCATCTGGTAGGTTGAACCCGACGCCACCAACAACCCTCCGAGCTTGAATCTGAGCACTCAGCTCTCACAGCGCTGCACAACTCCGGTATCCGCCGCAACGCATTTCCTCCACGACTCCCTATTGGTCAGATCTGCTGCCTCCCGGGCCACTATAGACCAATCAGATCCTCCAGACTGACAGCTTCGCAGTCCGGCCCTTCACTGGCGAAGCAGAGACGCATGCGGATTGGCCAAGAAGCGGGGAGTGGGGAGGGGGCAGAGCGAAGCAATCGACGATTGGACGATTTGGCCCAGGCGGGCAGGACGCGGACACTTGGAGGCGGGCCACGTGTCCGGACAGGGCGAAACGGTGACCCAATCCCAGAACCCAGCGGGTTGCAGAGTGGCGAAAGTCCCCAGGCTTCACCTGCGGAGGGGCCGGCCGGACTCCAATCTGGTATCTTCCGGGTAGGTCCCCGCTCTCTGAGCCCGCTGCTGGGAGACCGACCGTCCCACCTTGCAAACCGGGAAGAGGTGGTTCTGCCTCCAGCGGGAGGACTCCGCCCAACTCACCACAAGGCCACCGGGGAGGGACACAAACTCTCTCCGGGTGGCGGCCGCCGCCTCCATGCCCGGGGTCAAACTTTGCATCTACCTGGCAAATGGCTGATGGGTTTGATCCCCATTTCTCCCAGGGGGAAACTGAGGCCCAGATTGAGAGTGAAATTTGTCCAAGGTCACAGAACCAGGTCCAGAGCTGGGTTCCCAATGACACCTGGGGGGAAAGACAGCCCCACCCTCTCTCCAGGTGGCCGCTCACCTCGGGCGTGTCGCCTTCTCCCATGGGTATTCCTTACCCCCCTTCTTCTGAACCTTCTCACGATGCCCCACGACAGTCCCAAATCTGTCTCCACTCCAGACCTCTTACCTCCACATACATACTCCCTCAAACTGGTCATTTTCTCGCCAAAATGTCGTTTTCAACCCCCAGGTCCCAATTAGTCTAAGACCATGCCCCACACTGAACCAGAAACCTGGGGAGTCATGCTGGGCAAGGTGGTATACGTCTGTAATCCCAGCTTTTTGGAGGTGAAGGCAGGAGGATCTGCAGTTGGAGGCCAGCCTTAGCAAGACCTTATCTCAAAGACAAAATAGCAACTCAAATCCCACCAGAAAAAAAAAAAAAAGAGGAAGGAAGGAAAGGGAAAACAAAAGGGGACAAGGAAAGATAGGAAAAAGAGGGCTGGGGGGTGCCGTTCAAGCGGTAGAGCTCTTGCCTATCATGTGGGAGGAACCCTGAGTTTCTGGGACCTCCCCTTTCTAGCTGCTTTTGGGGATTCCAACTAGGCTCTTCCTCTAGTCAGACCCCACCACCATGGCCATTGAAACTTCTTCATTGTATTTTTCATTTCAAAAACTTTATGGAAGTATACCATATGCACAGAAAGTGGTACCAGTTAAAATACAGAGCTCAGATAAGTAAATAAATGTTCATGAAGTGAACACCCTGGTGTAAACAGCGTACTACTCAGGCAGTGTAGCTTCCCCCACAAGGCCCCACTGTCCTGACCTCTATCACCAAGGGTTGGTTTTGCTGGATTTAGACCTTATGCAAAGCTTGTGTTTATTATTCACTGGACAACCTGTTACACATTGTCCAAAATTCAAAAGGAACAGAATAGGACACAGTGTGGGTCAAGTCCCCCTCACACTTTGCTCCCCAAACCGGTTCCCAGTGTTCTGTCCTTATGTGTGAGATAGCAGGTGGAGATATCAGACACATTTCCCATTTTTTGGCACAAATGGGAGCATTCCACCCACGGTGTCCTCCCCTTTCACTTCTCCTGAGCACTTTTGCTACTTAAAAAGCTTCCCAACAGAAGTTTCTAGCTGCAAAGAATTCTGTAGCATGGATATACCGCAACTTCTGCCACCAGTGCCCTAACTCTGGATGTTTGGGTTTATTTCTGCTCATTTGCCCTGCAGTTAATAACCTGGTGTGGTTTCACAGGAATGTCTGCCAGATAAACACTTTAGAGACTTCTGGGTCAGAGGGCTTGAGAAATGTGGCCATGTGGGAGCTCTTCTGTGTGCTGTCATCTGTCTGTCTTTATGACATTCCAGCCCCCAGAGACTTCCTGCTGCCCTCAGCGGAGACCTCCAGGGCTTTTCTGGCCCATCAGGCAGCTCTCCAGCTCCTGTTTCCCTCTGAAATGTCCCTCTGTGCTGGTCTTCCATGGTCCTGCCTTGTGATCAGGGTAGGAGAGGTTAGCACCAGGAGTAATTACAGCACTCCAGGTGCAGGAAAGAGGTGGGATGGAGAGATGCAAAGGCCCTGGGGTGGGACTTGATTGGGCTGAGGCCAGAAGGGTCCCCATAGCCTTGTGGCAGGAGTTGTTCCTCAGTCCTGAAGTCAGAGAAAAGCCAATGGGTGGTGGTGGGGGGTAATGATAAGTGAGTGGCAGTCAGCTTAATGTTTTCTGAAACATCATTTTCCCCTCTTTACTTCCTCAGAGAGAGGTTTTCAGACCCTGCCAACATAGATCATGTTCTTGGCAAATCCTACCCCTTGTCACAGTTGTAATTGGTTTTCTTTGAAAGTGAGTTTCCATTCTGTTTTTAAAAATTTAGATAAACATCCTGTAAGGCAAAATCCACCATTACACTGGGATAGAACTCAGTGGTAAAGTATGTACTTAGTAGGTATGAGGCCCTGGGTTTGTCCCAGTACTCCACCCCCAAAAAAATCCATCGTCATCATTTTTTTTTGGTGGTGGTACTGGGATTTGAACTCAGGGCCTACACCTTGAGCCACTCCACCAGCCCTTTTTTTGTGTGTGATGGGTTTTTTTGAGCGAGGGTCTCTCGGGCTGGCTTTGAACCATGATCCTCCTGATCTCTCTTCTGAGTAGCTCAGATTCACTTTTTTGGGGGCAAAGGGGTGAAGGCTGGAGTTTGAACTCAGGGCCTCACACTTGCTAGGCAGGTGCTCTACCACTTGAGCCACTCCACCAGCCCTTTTTTGTGATGGGTTTTTTTCAAGATAGGGTCTCATGACCTATTCACCTGGGCTGGCTTTGAACCTCAATCCTCCTGATCTCTGCATCCTGAGTAGCCAAGATTACAGGCGTGAGCCACCAATGCCCAGCCCTCTATTCACTTTTAAAGGTGAGATTTGTTTTCTGAGTCAGAGTCTTACTGTAGCCCAGGCTGGCCTCAAACTCACAATCCTCCTGCCTCATCCTCCCAGAGTTATGTTACACATTTTCTATGGTAGATATATAGAATTTTAACAATAATAAACACCTGTGTACTTAACCACCTAGCTTAAAAAGTAGCAGATTGCCATTTGTGGGTTCCTGCTCTCCATTTGTCGAGTGAGTTAATGTGATGACCGAGCGCAAACAGCTCTACCTAGGCACAGGGGGAGAAAGCTAGAGATGAAAAACCCAGCTGGAACCCCAGTTGTGCAGCAACCCGGGCACCTAGAAACACAGGCTTCTAAGGGATGAGGGCAGAGAACCACTTTGGCTCATGGAGCCTCAGCCCCCAGGTGTGGAGAAACACTGACTGAGGAAGTCAGCACACCCTGGGTTAAACTAGATCTTGGGGAAGTCACAGGTCCCTCCAGGACTTAGTTTCTTCCCTTATAAAAGTATTACTGAAGCTGGCATGGTGTTGCATGTCTGTAATCTCACTCCTCAGGAGGTAGAGGCAGGAGTTCCTAGAGTTCAAGACCAGCCTGGTCAAAGTTATTGAGGCCCTATCTCAAAAACAGACACAAAAGGGCTGGGACTGTAGCTCAAGGATAGCACACTTGCTTAGCCATGTGCAAGGCCCTGAGTTTAATCCCCAGTACCCAAAAAATATATATATATTTTTTTATATATATATATTTATTATATATATATATATATAATTTATATATTTATAATATATATATATTACTAGGCCCTACCCCTTCTTTTTCTATTTTTAAATTGTGGTAAAATATGTATAGCATAAAACTTATCCCCCCCCCCTTTTTTTTTTCTGTGCTGAGGATGGAGCCCAGGGCCTTGCACATGCTAGGCAAGTGCTGTACCTCTGAGCTATATCTGAGCACTAAGATTTACTTTTGTAACCATTTTATGCCTTCCCCTCTTCCCCCCACACAACTTTGGTGATACTGGGGTTTGAACTCAGGGCCTACACTTTGAACCACTCCACCAGCCCTTTTTTGTGATGGGTTTTTTTTTTGAGATAGGGTCTTGTGAACTATTTGCCTGGACTGGCTTCAAACCAGGAGGCTCCTGATCTCTGCATCCTGCGTTGCCAGGATTACAGGCACGAGTCACCAGTGCCCTGCTACATTCTTTTTCTCTTTTTTTTTTTTTTCGTTGGAACTGGAGTTTGAACTCAGGGCTTCATGCTTGCAAAGTAGGCATTCTTTAGCCACACCTCCAGTTCCATGTGTTGGGTATTTTTGAGGTAGGATCTTGTGAACTATTTGCCAGGACTGGCCTCAAACCTCTGTTTTCCTGATCTCTGCCTCCCAAGTGCCCAGGTTTATAGACATGACCCACCACTGCCCTGCTTTTTTTGAGACTGGGTCTCACAGCGTAACCCAGGCTGGCCTCAAACTTCCTCCCTAGGGCTGGGTAAACTAAAGGCCAGAGAGGGTTAGTGGCCATGCTGGGGAATCTTAAGCTGCACCAGGCTTAGAGGATCTCAAAGAACTGTGGCTGCTGCAGGTAGTACAGGAGGGGGTGATAGAGTTCTTGCAGAATGTGGCTCTTTTTTCCTCAGTGGTCACATCCAACTCTCTATACCCTTGGACAGGTTGCCTCACTCTCAGGCCTCAGTTTCCCCTAAGAGCTGGGGTAATGATAGGAGCTACATTCAGGAGTCCCTGAGCAAGGGGCTGGAACCAGGACACAGAAGGACTGACAGGCGTGCATTAGGGGCAGGTGGAAACTGACACCCAGAAGTGCTGTTGACATTGTAACAGTCTCCAGAAGGAGGCCGGGGCTGGAGGGTGACAGTGGGGACCCAGGGTAGACATAGCTGGAAGAGGCTTCCTGAAGAAGTGGCCTCACAGATGGATAGGACAGGAAGAAGAAAAGAGTGTGTCCAGGTATAGGGGACAAAGATACAAAGACCATGGAGGGCAGGGTGTATAGGCCACAGACTGCAGCCAATGGACCCTGAATGGAGGCTGGAGACTACACCCTGACCTCCTCTGCCCACCTGACCCTGTCACTGCCCAACCCCAGGAAATGGCAGCAGCCAGGCTTGGCCTGGGGCGAGTCCTCCCAGAATCCTCCATCCTGTTCCTGTGTGACATGCAGGAGAAGTTTCGGAATATCGCCTACTTTCCACAGATCGTCTCTGTGGCCGCTCGAATGCTTAAGGTACCTGTTGGCCCTCATCTTCCAGATCTGGGAATCAAGACCCCAGCCCTCCTCCCTCAGACAAAGGATTCCAGACCCCTCGTCCTCTTCCCTCAGATGGGGCGTCCAGACCCAGCCCTACTCCTCAGATCCAGCGGTCCAGGTCCCAGTCCTCCTGCCTCAGACTCAGGGATCCAGGCCCCAGTCCTCCTCCCTCAGATGGGGCGTCCAGACCCAGCCCTACTCCTCAGATCCAGGAGTCCAGACCACAGCCCTCCTCCCTCAGACCCAGGGGTCCAGACCACAGCCCTCCTCCCTCAGACCCAGGGGTCCAGGCCCCTGCCCTCCTTCCTCAGACCCAAGGGTCCAGGCCCAGCCTTCTCCCTCAGACCCAGGAGTCCAGGCCCAGCCTCCCACCTCAGACCCAGAAGTCCAGACCCAGCCTCCTCCCTCAGACCCAAGGGTCCAGGCCCCAGCCCTCCTTCCTCAGACCCAAGGGTCCAGGCCCAGCCTTCTCCCTCAGACCCAGGGGTCCAGGCCCAGCCTCCTGCCTCAGACCCAGAAGTCCAAGCCCAGCCTCCTCCCTCAGACTCAGGGGTCCAGGCCCAGCCTCTTCCCTGAGACCCAGGCCTTTGCTTCCCCTCCCTGGTGCAGGTGGCCCGACTGCTGAATGTCCCAGCTGTGCTGACAGAGCAGTACCCACAAGGCCTGGGTCCCACAGTTCCCGAGCTGGGGGCTGATGGTCTTCAGCCCCTGAGCAAGACCTGCTTTAGCATGGTGCCCGCCTTGCAGCAGGAGTTAGACAGTTGTCCCCAGCTGCGGTCTGTGATGCTCTGTGGTATCGAGACACAAGCCTGCATCATGGTGAGATTCTGAGTGTCCCTGGGAGGGCCCATTCTCACCTCCAGGAACTCCCCTTTCCTGCAGGGGACCTTCATCCTCCCCTGGGAGCCCTTGCTGTGATCTGAGCCTCCCTCATCCCCATTCCTGTCTCAACTTCTGACCCAGGATCCACAGTCCCTCACTGGGCCCCAGTTCTAGTTGAGCTTGGCCTTGACTTCTCTCTGCCCCTAGCAAACAGCTCTAGACCTCCTAGACCGAGGTCTGCAGGTCCATGTGGTGGTGGATGCCTGCACTTCTCGAAGGTGAGAGGTCCCTCCCCGGGGTGGATACCGGGGGGGGGGGGGGGGGGGAGCGGGAAGTAACTGGGGCCACCTGTCTATGTACCAGGGTGTTGGATTGTCCTTGCCACTGCATGGACACCTGGCTTCCTTCCCTCTTGCTCTCTTCAGCCAGGTGGACCGACTAGTGGCACTGGCCCGCTTGCGACAGAGTGGTGTTTTCCTCACCACCAGTGAAGGACTCATTTTGCAGCTTGTGAGGGATGCTGCCCACCCCAAGTTCAAAGAGGTAATGAGTCCCTGTGTCATCCACCCTGGGCCACTCCCTTGTGTAGGCAAGGAATACATCCAGGCACACAACAGTCCAGGACCTCCAGGGGGAGCTTAGTTCTGCTAAGTTCACTTATGCCTCTGCCATACATAAACAGAAAGGAGATGCCATAAAGACTAAGCAAGGGTGAGAAGGAAATGGGTTCAGGTGGCAGAGGACTTGCTAGCATATGAGGGGCCCTGGTTCAATCCCCAGTTCTGCAAAAAGAAAAAAAGTAAGGGAAGGATAATGTGCAGGGGCTATCTGGAGTGTAAGAGTGCAGAGGAAGGGGGTTTATAGGGTAGTTCTGAGGCTTTCTGGAGAAGGTGGCTATAGAATGAAGGGAAGGAGCCAGGCAGACATGGGGGACAGTCCAGTGGAGACCCTGTAGGCAGAAGTCTCCCTTGGGCTTCTGCCCTGTCCAGTCCTGGTGACTCTCCACCTCCACACACACTTCTGGTATGACCTCCATGTACTGGGGTCTGACTTGCTTCAAACCCTTGGCCTTCAAGATGACAGAGATACGCTGGAACCAGATAGTCGCAATCTTGTCCTCTCCTCTTCATTTAGTTCTGTGGAGCATTTGTTGGACACCTACTCTGGCAGCCACTGTGGTATGCCTAGGGCAGCAGCAGGGTCGGACCTCCTGAAGTTTGCATCACAGTGTGGAGATGAAAAGCCAACCCTTGTTCAGTAACACATTGACCTGGAGCTTGGAAGGGAATGGGCAGAGGAGAGCAAAGGGATGATAGCAGGGGACCTTGTACCTGAGACCTAGAGAGGGAGGAGCAGTCAGTCATTCCCTCCCTTTGGTGAGTGGTACACCAAAGGTCAAGAGGTGGGATAGGACTGAGCTTGCCTTATTCAAGGAACTATACATAACAGGGTGCAGTCAGTGCTGGGCAGGTGTGGGAGGAGGAGAGGCAGGCTGGAGCTATAGCCATGTTTTGGCAAAGATTTGGGGTTTTAGCAATGGCAGCCAATGAGGTTTTGCATAGGGCTGCTGACAGTGCAAAGATCTCTCTGGCATCATATAGCCAACAGATAAGGATAGATGGTGTGGGGGGAGAAGAGAGACTGCTCAGGCATCCAGGCAAGCAGTGATGGAGACTTAATCTGGATAGAGGCAGTAGAGATGCAGGCTTTGGTTTTTGTTACTGTTGGTTAATTTTCTGGATAAACTTGGCAGGACTTTTGGATAAAGGAGAAAAAAGGCAGTTGCATAAATGAGTCAGATGGCAAATCCGGGGCTGGATTTGGGAGTTGAGGGCCTTAAAGAGACAAGATGAGATTACTGAAGAAGTAGTCCCAGGACAGAGCCATCCATTCTTAAGTGGTCCAACTCAGCAAAGCAGACCAAGATGGCAGGCAGTTAGGAGCTAAACCAGGCAGGTGTGGTGAAAGGGAGGCCCCAGGGGAACTTGTGAGAAGTGAGTGGTTGACTTGAAGAGAGCTGCTGTCAAAGAGGTTCAGGAAGATAAGTGTCCCTCGGATTTGAAATAATGGAGATGGGGACCTTGACTCTTCCTGACCCATCCTCCTTCCACCTACAGATCCAGAAAATCATAAAGGAGCCCGTCCCGGACAGCGGACTGCTGGGCTTTTTCCAAGGCCAGAACCCCCTCTTCCGCTAAACTCCGGACTCTGACATGAGGAGGGACCACCCTCTTGTCACCCTGACATCTGTGGAAGCATTCTCCCCCCATCTTTGAATCCCAAGAGTGGTGCAATCCACCAAGAGTACCGCCCCCGCGGGAGAGGAGGCGTGGTTGTGCCTTCCCATTGGGCAGATGCTCCCGGAAATGCAAATGAGCCCCTGAGATCTGGGCGGGAATTGGCTGAGGGTGAAGTGGAGGCGGGGCTCGGCCCCGGGCCACTTCAAGGGGCGGGAAGGGGAGGGGGAAGGTGTGTCACAGACTGGGACCCGGACTTAGCGAATAAACATTGATGTGGCTGTGGACGGAACCATTATTGGGTTTGAGGGTATCCCGGGGGTTACTGGGGGCCGCGGGCGGGAGAAAGAGGGGTCTCCAGCAGGTGGGAAGGGGGAGGTGACTCCTCAGCTCCAAGCTGGCCCAAGGCGCCGGCGAGGGCTGGCGGCTGCCACATCTGCACGGGAGCCGGCGCTTATCTGCACGGGAAAGAACTGCCGCGGGGAATCGCAGCCACGCTGCCGGCCGCCCCCCTACCAGCGCGCGCACGCCCAGCACCGCAGATACGCTTGCTCTGCCTACCCCCGCCGGCCCCCACGCCGCCACCCCCGACTCCCCGAGGGTCCCGCATCCGGAAAGCGAGGTGAGCGCAACCGCACCTGGTGCGGAGAGGGAAACTGAGGCACGGGGCCTGGGGGACGGGGAAGAAGGGACAGGTATGTGAATGGATGAATGGGTGGATGGATGCAAGGATGGATGGATGGGTGGACGGATGGATGGTGGATGGAAGAACAGACAGCTACAGTTGAATGGCTCCTGCTCTCCCCAAACGCAGGAGTTGGGGGACCCACATGGGAGGTCCCAGAATTCTGCAGCCCCTTGCAGATCTGAGAGTTGAAACTCTACAGAGCCCCCGCTATTGAGCCCCCCGCAAGGTTTGCAGTCCTTGCCCCCTTCCCAGCTTTGGGGACCTAAGAAGGCATCCCCTGAGTCCCCCAGGTTTGCAGGGGCCAGAGCCCTCAACCATTCTGCCCCCAATGCCGATCCTTGCAGCCCAGACCCCTCCCAGAAGGGCCGGGCCCGGCCCGGCGTCACCGAGCCCAGCACCCCTTCCTCAGGAACCTAGGAGTCCCAGTCGCCATCCTTGAAGGCCCCGGAGGGGCGTCGACGCCCCGGCCCCCGCCTTCCGGATCCAGGTGTCCCCTCCACACCCCCAGCCCGAAGCCTGCGTCTCGAAGCCGCGCTCGCGTCGCCATGGCAACGGGAATCTATTTTGCGCTGGGAACACACAGCTCCCGCCGCAGCGCCCCCCACCCACCCCTCCTGAGAGTGGGGGACTGGAGGGGCGGGGGCCCTGCAGAGTGAGGGGGACACAGACACTCAAGAGAGACAGCCCCGGGACAGACACGCAGAGTCAGGGAGGCAGGGGCAGAGGGACCGTGTGTGGAGGCGACAGGGAGGACGCAGAGCCGGGAGGGGGAGACAGGAGATTGCGGGGGTCGGGGGTGGGGGTGTCGGAGAGCGGCGGCGAGAGACAGAGATGCCGGGACAGAGACCCAGGCGCAGCAGAGATGGGGAAAGCAAGAGCAGATTCCGTTAGACAGGGACCCGCAGGCGGGGGTCCGGGCCTCAGCATGGACCAGGTCACCAGGCCGGAGACGCACAGACCCGAGAGCCCTCTGGTCTGGCTGCGTGTGGTGCTAGGAGGGTCCCCCGCAGGGTTCCGCAGCACCCTCTCGCCCCTCAGGAATATCCCCTGAAACTCTTCCTCTCCCTCCGCATTTCCTCCTGCATCCTGCATCCTCATCCCTAACAGTCCTGCCAACCCCAGAGGTTCCTAGGAGTCTGGCTCTGCTCTCCCCACTGCTCACCCTCCAGCCCCACCACCACACCTGCAGACCCAGCTCCCGGCCACTTCAGAGGCTCTGACCCTTTCTCCTCTCTGCACTCCTTCTCCCCAAACTTTATGTCTCTGCCCCTTCCCTGAACACCTCTCCCACCCCCTCACTGTTCCCCTCTGGGCCTCTGTTTCCCTCTCTCTGTGTCTGTCCTCCTCCCACCAACACCCACCCCTCCTATACTACTTTCTGTGGTTTCTATATCCTCCCTGGTGTCTGTTTCTCAGTCTCCTTTGTTCTCTGCCCCCTCTTGGTTCTCTGCCCCACTCTGTCTCCCCCCAGCTCTCTGTGCCCCCCTTCTCTGTCCCCCTGGTTCTCGGTCACCCTCCGGTTCCTTGTCCCTCCTAGTTCTCTCTCTCTCATCTGGTTCCAGGTTCCCCTCTCCCTGTACTCTTTCCCTCTTCAGTTTCTCTGTTGCTTCTTTGGGCCTGGGCACCTCCTAGACTCCTTCCTGCTGTTCTTGATGGGGCACTCAGGAGCAACTTGCCCTGACCCACCCAGCATGGTGTACTCCTGCATTCCGGCCACAGTCCCCTACCCACAGCTGGCCGGGCTAGGACAGGGACAGCAAGAGAGTGGAGTCCTGAACTCAAAACAGGCCCCCTCCCTAGCTTGGCTCCCCTAACCTATGTCCTCTGCATCTCTCAGGTCCTGAGCTGGGTCACAGGGGGGTGGACAAGGTACAGGGAAGGAGGACTGGTTCTGGGTCCCCGGTGGTAGAAGACAGTGCCTCTATGTGTGTGAGAGTGAGAGAGTTGGGGGTGGAGTGTGGTGGGGGGTGGGGGCGGGGTGTCGCATGCCTCCTTCCAGATGTTCCCCTGCTGTGCACAGGTGGTGTGTGTGTGTGTGTGCAATCTGTGATGGGTGGGGAGTGTGCCTCTGTGAATTGAGCTCAGATCAATTTATTATTATTTAATGGTACTAGGGATGGAACCCAGGGCCTTGTGCATGCCAGGCAAGTGCTCCACCACTGAGCCACGCCCCCAGCCCTTGTGTCCTTAAGCTGCATGTTGCCCCAGTGTGCCCCAGTCTTGTGCGCTGACTGTGGCAATGCATAGCTGTGTGCCTGTGTGGAGCTCTGCATGCATGTCTGTGCTGGGAGGGTGCTACAGGTGTGCCACTAGGCGGACACTGGGTGTCCCTGTGTGTGTGTTGTGTCTGGGCATCCTGTGCTCTGTGTCATGCATACATAAGTTCTATTGCAGGAATGAGCATAGTCGCCACTGTGGACAGGCTGCTGTGTCTGCAGGAATGTATCCTCTGCCCACCCTCCTGGAGATGCTGTCTAGCACCAGGAAGTGTAGAGAGGCCATGACTGTGCCACTGCATGTGCACAGGGACAAGAGGATTCTGTTACAACAGAGAGAACGTGTGTCCACACAGAACCACTAGTCCACATGCAGCCTTTGAGCAGGCGAGGCAAATGCTCTCTTTACCCCAGCAGTTCTTCCCAGGCAGATGGCACCCAGTGTGAATCTGAAAAGGGCACCCTTCCCCCAGGTGCTGCAACCCTGCTGGGACATGCCTTTGGAAGCAGAGCCCAGTGGGATTTCAGCCTCTAAGCCAGACCCTTTAGTGCAGTGCACAACCTGCCCAATTATACATGGCAGCCCTCAATGAATAAAAGAATCCACATGGCTGTGTGCCCAGGCCAATCCCAGAAGGGGTGTTCGTCAACTCGTATTTCTTGGTCGGGGGGAATAAAGCCTTCTGTGTTCTACAGGTCTCAGTGCCTAGAGACCCGGGTTCAAAACCTAGCCCCATGGCTTGGGCACTGTGAGGTTCAGACCCTTTTGAATCTCAATGTCCTCATCTGAAGTGGTGCACACGCACAAGAGAGACAGCCCACCTCTGATACTTGTCTCAACATTTCCCAAGCAATAAATATTTACTGAGCATTTACTCTGTATCAGGCAGTGGTACTGGGGTTGTAGCTTTGCAGAGAAGATGTAGACAAACCTTCACAGGATTTCTAGTCTAGTGGGGAAGACAACAATAAGAGAATTCTCATACCACATGGCAAGTGTAGATGGCAGCTATGCAAAGACATCAAGCAGGGGAGGAAACCAGAGTGGGTCTGGGGCTGCTCTTCCAGGCTCACTGAAATGACAGGTGAGGGACAATAAAGACAGAGGAAGTGGGACTGGTGGCTCATGCCTGTAATCCAACTCTGGAGGCAGAGGCAGGAAGATCTTGGTCTGATGCCAGCCTGGGCAAAAGCAAAAAACTAAAAGCAAAATGGCTGGGAGTGTGTGGCTCAAGTGATCTACCTCTTGAACTTGGGGTGAGGATTGAATTTAGTGGATTGAATTTGAAGTGAGTGAAGTGAGGCCCCAAATTCAATCCCAGTACTGACAAAACAAAAAACAACAAGTGTAAGGGCAGGAAAGGTGGACCTCTTTAGAATGAAGCAGCTTTTGATGTAACCTGGTCTGTGTTTTGTTGTTGTTGTTGTTGTTTGCTTGTGTGTTTGTTTTTGGGTGGGACTGGGGTTTGAACTCAAGACTTTGCACTTGCAAAGCAGGTGCTCTACCACTTGAGTGACACCTCCAATCCTGTTTTGTTTTGTTTTTTTAAATTGTGGCAAAACACATAAAATTTACATTTTACCATTTTATGAACAACTCATTGGTATCTAGTATATTCGTGATATTGTGTAACCATCCTGGCTATCTAGTTCCAGAATTTTCTTTGGTGGGACCAGGGTTTGAACTTAGAACTTTGCACTTTCAAAGCAGGCACTCTACTGCCTCACCTCCAGTCCATTTTGCTCTGGTTATTTTGGGGATTGGGTTGCAAGAACTATTTTCTCAGGCTGGCCTCAAACTTCAACCCTCCAAATCTCTTCCTCCCAAGTAGCTAACATTACAGGCATGAGTCACCGGCGCCCTGCTCACTGTCTCCTTTTATGACTGGCTTCTTTCACTTAGCATAATGTTAGGGCTGGGGCCATGGCTCAAGTGGCAAAGCACTTGTCTAACAAGCAGGAGGCCCCGCGTTCAAACCCCAGGACTTCAAAAAGAGAAAGTCTCTCTCATTTAGCACAACATCAAGTGTCATCGATGTTGAAGTATGCAGTGCTGTTCCTTTTCAAGGCTGAATATGATCCAGTCTGTGGCCATTGCACATTTTCTTGATCCATTCATCCCTTAATGGACACTTGAGTGTTTTCCACTGTGGGGCTGTTACGAATCTGCTGTTCTGAACATTCATGCACATGTGTTTGTGTGGACATATGTTTTCGATTCTTTGGGGTCAGTACTTAGGAGTGAAATTGCTGGGTCCTGTGATAATTCTGCTCTGGTTATTTTGGAGATGGAGTCTTGAGAACTAGTTCCTGGGCTGGAAACTCAATCCTTCTGATTTCAGCTTCCCAAGTAGCTGGGATTATGGGTGTGAGCCACTGGAGCCCAACTCTTTTTTTTTTTTCTTTTGAGACAGTGTCTCGCTATATAGCCCAGGCTGTTCTTGAACTCAAAATCCTCCTGCCTCAACCTCCCAAGAGCTGGGATTACAGGGGTGTACTACCATGCTTGGCCCTTTCATGATTAAGAATTTCTTCTCAATGAGTATGCAACATGCATCGAATTTATTTGTGCCCATAAGTCTCTTCCCTTCCTGGAAGGTCAACCCCAGACAGACATGAACCTGTAGGTTTCTTCAGGGCTGCATGCTAGGGGCTCACAACAGCCTACAGCCTGGGGAGGGTGTTCTGTAGAATAGTTCAGATGGCCACTTTCAGAACTGATCCAAGGCCTTGGGGCAGCTGCCCCTGCTAGGGCATTCAAGGTTGTTATCTTGCAGACAGGAAGGGGGAGACTCAGAGGGAAGCCACCTCTGTCTACAGACCTACTCTAAACCACCCACTTGTCCTCCCTGCTCCCTGCAGGAGGCCAGGAATCCTCCCCACCTCCATAACCTTTCCTACCCACTCAGGTGGGCTGGACCAGGACCTGCATGGACTGTTGCTATAGAGACAGATAGAAACCCTACCCCTCTGACTCCTGAGTCCAAGTCTCTCTTCTCATCACCCCCTCATTGTTTATGTTCTTCTGCAATTGTAAACAGCAGCCTCCAACACTTTCCCACATGAAATCATATATATGAATATGTATGAACATCGGATACATGTGAAATCACGGTGTGCCAGGCTCCAAGCTCACATGCACCACTCTGTTCATCCTCACCCAGTGGCCACCATCCTTCTCCCACTTTATGGGGGTGGGGGTAAGGCTCAGGGCTGGGCTTAGGAAAGAGCCAGTCAGGTGTCAGGCAGCTGGGAAGTGACTGAAATGCAAGATGATCCACCCTGCCACCCCATCTGTGACAGACACTTCAGATGTGACACTGCAGTGCAGTGGTGTGTGGTGTGTCTCTGCCTCTCCAACTGTGACAGATAATTCAATGTGACACTGAAAGTGTGGAGTGTGTGTATGAGAGAGGGGGGTCTCAACCAGAAGCACTTTACCCCTCCCAGGGGGACATTTGGTGAGACCTTCACACATGTTGGTTGTTCCTGGCATCTTCCAATGGCTGCTAAACAGGCCCAGGTTGAGAACCCGGGCTACGTTCTAGGCTGCCTGACAGGCTCTCACCTCCACCTCCTCCAATTCATAATCATTCTCTCATTCTCCCCTCTCCCCTTCTCCCCTTCTCTGTCTCTCTCTCTCCCCTCCCCCTTCTCCACCTCCACTACTCTGCCGGCCCCACCCACGCCCGCCTCTGCTTGCCTGCCTTCCCTGGTCCCCCACATCCTCCTGCTTCTCTGCCCTCTTCCTCCTTCACCCCTTTCTTCTCGCTGTCGGTCCCGTTGATGTCCCCGCCGACGCTCCCACTCCTTCTCCCCCGCGCACTCCAGCCTCGGCTCTCGGACCCCGCGCAGCCTGGCAGCTACGCCCGCACCATGCCGGCCCTCCTGCTGCTCGGGACCGTCGTGTTGCTGGCCTCGGCCGCCGGTCAGGCCGGGGCGCGCCCGTCCAACGCCTCGAGCGCCGCGCCCCCGGGCCCGCTACCCGCGCTGCTGGCGCACCTGCGGCGCCTGACGGGGGCGCTGGCGGGCGGCGGGGGCACGGCGGGCCCCGGAGCCAACACCACCAGGTCGGGACCCGCGGGCGGCGCGGGCGCAGCGGCACGAGCGCCCCCTCCGGCCGAGCTCTGCCACGGCTACTACGACGTCATGGGCCAGTACGACGCCACCTTCAACTGTAGCACCGGCTCCTACCGCTTCTGCTGCGGCACCTGCCACTACCGCTTCTGCTGCGAGCACCGCCACATGCGCCTGGCGCAGGCCTCCTGCTCCAACTACGACACGCCACGATGGGCCACCACGCCGCCGCCGCTAGCTGGGGGCGCTGGGGGCGCCGGGGGTGCGGGCGGAGGGCCAGGGCCTGGCCAGGCCGGGTGGCTGGAAGGGGGCCGGACAGGGGGTGCCGGAGGGCGCGGGGGCGAGGGTCCCGGGGGCAGCACGGCCTACGTGGTGTGCGGGGTCATCAGCTTTGCCCTGGCCGTGGGCGTCGGTGCCAAAGTGGCCTTCAGCAAGGCGTCGCGCGCGCCCAGGGCGCACCGGGAAATCAACGTGCCCAGGTGAGTGTGAGCTGGGGGCGTGGTCCGGGTGGTGGGCGGAGCCATTTGTGGGGGTGGAGCCACAAGGGAGGGCGGGGCTAGAGAGACCCAAAGCTGACTGAATACTCAGGGAGGTTGGACCGGGCTTGAGACCAGATGCGACATAAGCTACGTGGCTGTTGAGAGATGAGGGAAGGGGAGATCAGCCCTCATCTATTCAACATTCAACAAATGTTTATTGAATTTGAATAGGAAATTTATTTCCTAGTCGGCTGTAATCCTAGCTACCTGGGAGGCTGAGATCGGGAGGATTACGGTTTGAGGCCAGCCTGGACAAATAGTTCGTGCGACTCCATTTCCAAAAATAACCAGAACAAAGTGGACTGGAGTGTGGCTCAAGCATTACAGCATCTATTTTCCAAGCGTGAAGCCCTGAGTTCAAACGCCAGTCCCATAAAAAAAAAATCTTTCTGGAGCTGGGAATACAGACAGGATTGAACAAAACGAAGTCAGGATTAACCTGGCCCAGTGTGCTGCCTGACAGCTATGTGCCATTGGGCAACTTACTTAACTGCTCTGTGCCTCAGTTTCCTCACCTGTACAACAGGATTAATAATAGTCCCCATCTATTCAAATTATAATGAAGATTAACTGAGTTGATTCATGTAGAATCCTGGCACTTAGTTAAGTGCTTATTAAATATTTGTGGTGGAGTTAGCAAGAATATATATATATGTTTTAGACATTAGTAACTGCTGTAAAGAAAATAAAGCAGGGTAAAGGTTTGAGAAATTTCAGGGAGTGCAGGTTTAGTCTAAATGGTCAGAAAAGGCTTGTCTGAGCAGAGACCTTGAAGGAACTGAGGGAGGAGCCAAGCAGAGATCTGTGAGGCAGTGGGAATAGCATGTGCAAAGGCCCTGATGTGGCCTGCTTGCAGGATGGGTGCAGCTGCAGCACGGTGGACGAAGAGGAGTGGGCAGAGGCTGAATTTCTTCTCAATGTGGTGGGAAGCCATGGGAAGCTTATAGTTTGGGAGCAATGCACTGGGGTTGTGCATAAGACTAGACTGAAGCAGGAGCAGCAGCAGGAGACCTGGGAAGAGGCTGTGTAATTTCCAGGTGGGAGAGGGAGCTGCTGGCATTGGAGATGAGGGCGGTGGTCTGATGTGGGATATAGTTTTGAGGTTGAACCTGCAGGATGCATAGAAGAAGGAGTCAGGTGATCCTGAGGTTTGAGGTGGATGAAGGAGGGCACCTTATGGCCATGAGGAAGTCTGCAAAAGGAACAGGAATGGGGTCCCAGGTTCGGGGTGGGGCGGGTCCACAGATGAGGAGATGCAAACCCCATGGGAGGGGTGGGATCCAAATGAACTGAAGCTGTCCTGGAAGGGTGGCACCAGAGTAGACGTGGCCAAAGGCGGGCAGCGGAGCTGAGTGACAAATTCTACTAAAGGAAAGAACAGGGGAGGGAATGAGGCCTGGGCCCTCCCTCCTCATTCCCACCCTCTCAGTCCCAGGCCTCTGACCATCCCTCTACCATCTTTAGGGCTCTGGTGGACATTCTGAGGCATCAGGCAGGGCCTGGGACCCGCCCGGACCGGGCCCGAAGCAGCTCCCTGACGCCTGGGTTAGGGGGTTCTGACAGCATGCCCCCTAGGACGCCCAAGAACCTCTACAATCCCGTGAAGCCCTCCAATCTAGGTGAGTGGGAGGCGTGGCTGAAGCCTGGTCTCTGGTCACGCCCCTTATTTCTGTGGCTCCGCCCTCCCCAGTGGCCCCGCCTTCGTTGCCCAGGCCCCGCCCTAGCCTCTGTGGGCATTTCCTGAACGTTTATTTTCGCTATTTAATGCTTGTCCTGCTCGTCAATGGAAAAATCGAGGACAGGGGGCTTCAGGAGATGGGAAGTTACATGGAGTGCACCCCCTCTGCTTTTGGGGGGGTGCGAGGAGGGCTTCCCCCAGGGAGTGATGTTTGAGGGGAGCTACAGCTGCTGTGGGAGCTCTTGGTGGCTGGGACAGAGCTTTCAGGCAGCCAGATCTACGGCCAGGGAGAAGGTGGACTCATAGGGCCTCAAGTGCCAGGCTGAGCTAAGGAGTTCTGCCTTGGTCCTGAAGGCATTGGGAAGCCACAGAAATGTTTAGAGCAGGGCACCAACACAGTCAGAAGTGCATGTCTCTGGAACCATTCTGAAAGGGAAAGAAGACGGGAAAGAGGCTAAGGAGGAAGTGAGGGTGATTTAGATGATAAGAGGAGGGAACTGAGCTGGAGTCAGAAGGGGAAAAGAGATTGAATAGTAGTAAGGAGGAGGCATTCGAGGTGCATCTTAAGGCACCAATAGTTCTTCCAGCGATGAGGGGAGAAAGGAACTCAAAGGCAGCCAGAAGAGCATAATAGCATGTGCAAAGGTCCTGCGGCAAGATGGAGCCAGGCTCATACAGGCTCAAAGAGAAGAGTGGCTGGAGAGGAAGGTAGGATATGAGGCTTCATATGATAGCTGGGGCCAAGTTACAAGGGCATCAGGCATCATTCACAGGTCCCTTGGACCCATGGTGATGGTGAGCCATGGGAAGGGTCACAACCATAGAAGGACAAACTCTGTCATGAGTCTGACCTTGGCAGTGAGCTGGCAGAATGGTAGAGGCAGGTCTGAGGATTTAGTGAGAGAGTGGGGATGGGGATGTAAAAGCAGCTGACAGAAGGGACCAGCTGGGTGTGAATGGCGAGGGGGAAGAAGCCGTCAAGGAGACCCCAATGTCTGGTTGTTGGGGTGGGTGTAGAAGCCAGGGACAGCCCACTCTCCTGTGCCCACATACCCTGCAAGTCCCCAGCCTTAGATTCCCAAATGTGGCTAATGGCAGGGGTTGAAATGAGGTTGGGGGTTGGGTGGGGAGGGGGCTAAGCCTGGGGCCAGGATTATTCCTAGAGACCAAGGCAGCAGTGCCAGCTCCTCCATCACCTCCCTTCTCGGTCCCTCAGATAACCTGCACCACAACTACCTGCACCTCAACGTCAACAGTCCCAAGCACCACGCAGCCACACTGGGTATGCAGAGGCCAGCAGCAGCCAGGGGAGCAGGTCCTTCCTGCCCTGCAGTGGGAGGTCCCAGCCAGATGGCGGGTGGAGCCCAAGTCAAGCCCTGTGAGCTGTGCTCACAGTGTGCATGTCTGGCCGACCTAGGGTCCCTGGAGGACACCAGAAGTCATCTTCCCCGACCCAGGGTGGGGGAAGTTACATGGAGTGCACCCCCAGCCTGGAGCCAGCACTCAGGGGGCACAGACAAATGCCCGTTGTTCCCATGCTGGGACACACCCTCCTCCCCAGCAACAAACCTACTATGGAGTGGGAGGTGTAAAGAGATTCTGAAGTTCTGGGGCTTTGACAGCTGGAGTCCAGATTTTTTAACTCCCTGGAAGCTGGGTGGGCCTGGATCTGTGGGTCTGAGGGAGGAGGGCTGGAGTCTGGACCCCTGGGTCTGAGGGAGGAGGGCTGGGCGTGGACTTCTTTATGTTTTGTTTTGTTTTGTTATTGTTTCTATTTTTTATTTCACTTTTGCTTCTTTTTGGTGGGCATTTGAACTTCTCAGATGAAAGAAAACGGCTAGGACCTGAACTCCTAGGTCTGAGGGAGGAGGACTGGGGCCTGGATCTCTGAGTCTGAGGAAGCAGGGCCAGGGGCTGGATTCCTAGGGTTGTAGGAGAAGAGCTCTATCTGGACCCCTGAGTCTGAGGGAGGAGGGCTGGGGCCTGGACCCCTGGGTCTGAGGGAGGAGGGTTGAGACCTGGACCCCTGGGTCTGAGGGAGGAAATCTGGGGTCTGGACCCATGGGCCATTGGTGGAAAGGCAGGACTGACTGGCTGCCCCCTCTGCCTAGACTGGCGGGCCATGCCACCACCCAGCCCCTCCTTGCACTACTCCACGCTGTCCTGCTCTCGGTCCTTCCACAACCTTTCGCATCTGCCCCCATCCTATGAGGCTGCCGTGAAATCTGAACTGAACCGCTACTCCTCCCTCAAGAGGCTGGGTGAGTCTCGGGTGGGGAGCATGTATGGCAGGGCAGGGACGCCAGGGCAGGATGGGAGCTGAGTTCAGGACCACGGACAGCAGCCCACTAGTCCACTGGAGGTTTAGATCCTTTCTGGAGCTTTTCTCCAGGTTTATTTTAGAATCACCTGAGGTAATTTGTATCAGAATTGTCTGCTTACTTGTTTGTTTGTTTAATGCAAGTACATAGTGCCCATTCCCAAGACCTATTGCATTTTTTAGGACTTATACTTACCATTAATAGAAGTACAACTGAAACAAAGAAAAGCATTTTGTTGACTCTTGATTGAAAACCAGTAGTCTCCAAGTTACAAGCTTCAGGTGTGGCTGGCTGGCTCTAGGTGCTCAAAAGCTGCCTTCAGGATTCTACATCTCTCAGCTTCTCTAAACAATGAACTGGCCTCATATTCAGACAGAGTTTCCCCCAAGAATCCTCCCAAAGAAATTCTGCTCAAGAATTTTTTTTTTCTTTTTGGTATTTGTGTTTAAACTCAGGGCCTCATGCTTGCTGGGCAGGCACTCTCCCACTTTAATCACTCACCTGCCCTACTTTCCTTATTTGTTTTATTTATTTATTTGGATAGAGTCACCTCTCTATGTTGGGCCTGGCCTGGACTTATTTACAGTCCTCCACCTAGCTGGTGTGACAGGTGGGCACCACCAGGCCCAGCTTTTTATTGGTTGACATGGGGTGTCACTGTTTGTCCAAGCTGGACTCGTTCAACAATCCTCCCAATCTCTGCCTCCTGAGCAGCGTAGATTACAGGGCCCCAGATCTATTTCATTTTGCAAACTACAGGTCACTACCCACAAAACTAACTTCATCACCCACCAAAGAGTTGCAAATCCAAGTGTGACAAACACTGCTACAGTATGACAGGGGAAGGTTTTGGGTTCCCAAAAAGCCAGTATTGGGTTCAGATCTGGAAAGAAGGAATACCCAGAGGCAGAATAAAATGAGTGTCCCCATATCTACTGTCCCCACACTAGGGGTGGATCTGGAAACCTGGAGTTGGCCACATAGCTACTCTGGTGGTCCTGATCAAATTTCCAGTCCTTCTGGGTATAGTAGGGGAAGGAAAAAGGCGGTCAGATGAAACAGATAAGGAGTCTGGAAGGAGGAAGGCTCTAGACTGGCAAGAGACCCCCTCTGTGGCCTTTCTCCTCCCCCAGCCGAGAAAGATCTGGACGAGGCCTACCTGAAGCGCCGGCACCTGGAGATGCCCCGCGGGACGCTGCCCCTGCACGCACTGCGGCGACCTGGCACCGGGGGCGGCTACCGCATGGATGGCTGGGGTGGCCCAGAGGAGCTGGGCCTGGCACCTGCGCCCAACCCGCGGCGGGTCATGTCCCAGGAGCACCTGCTGGGCGATGGCCGGGCCTCGCGCTATGAGTTTACGCTGCCTCGTGCTCGCCTGGTGTCGCAGGAACACCTGCTCCTGTCCTCACCCGAGGTCCTGCGCCAGAGCCGAGAGCACCTGCTGTCGCCTCCGCGCAGCCCCGCGCTGCCCCCTGAGCCCACCACCCGGGCAGGCCTGGCCGCCTCGCACTCCAACCTGCTGCTGGGGCCTGGGGGGCCCCCCACGCCGCTGCATGGGATGCCACCATCGGGCCTGCACGCCCACCACCACCACGCCCTGCATGGCTCGCCTCAGCCCGCCTGGATGTCTGATGCGGGCGGGGGTGGAGGCACGCTGGCCCGCAGGCCGCCCTTTCAGCGCCAGGGCACCCTGGAGCAGCTGCAGTTCATCCCTGGCCACCACCTGCCCCAGCACTTGCGCACTGCCAGCAAGAATGAGGTGACTGTCTGAGGCCAGGGCAGGGGGCTGGGGGCTGTGGCCTCCCTGGCCCCCTTATCCCAGCTGGGATCCCAGACACAGGCTCACACGCCCCAGGGGCCTGAGACCCAGATGGGCCCTGGGACGGGAGACAAGGCCTCCTTGGGGGTGTCACTGCAGACAAGATCCCTCCTTCTATTACTTACTGTTTGAGCCATGCCTCCTTCCCATGAGGTCATCACAGAGGAAGAGGCCCACACATGAGGTCATCGCTAGTGAAAATGTCTGTGTTCTGTGATGTCATGAGGTCCCATGAGGACCCATGAGGTCATCACAGAGGAAGACGCCTGCCTGTGAGGTCATTACTAGAAGCTGTGTACTAGAGGTGATTTCTGTGACATCACCACAAAGACTTCCTTCGTGTGGTGTCATTGCAGACAATGCCTTGTCCTGGTCCATCATCCCTAAAGACAAAGCTTCCCTCCCGTGATGTTACTGCACAGACAAGCCTCACCCTCCTGATGTCAATGTTAGCCTCTCTTGACATTATCATCACAGGGAAATATTTTCCTCCACGTGTTCACTCTGGAGAAGATGCCTCTGCCCTATTGATGCCTGATGCCATCACTACAGACAAAGCCATCTCCCTAGGACAAACCTAAGGGGACAAATGCCCTGCCAACTGTGTCCTCCCTAAAGATAAGGCCACCTTTCTACAACACTGTCACAGGACTCTGCCTCCTTCATGTGATGCCATCACCAGAGAAGGTGCCTTGCCCTATGACACCATCAGAGGGACCGTGCCTCTTCCTGTGATGTCATCACCAGAGATGACAACCCACTCGTGAGATGTCTCCAGGATGAGGCCTTCCTGAGATGTCACCACTAGATGCTACCCACTTGGGGATGACACCTCCAGGATGATACCTCCACTGCTGTGCCATGTTGTGAGAAGGCAGGACCTGCCAAGTCCATGGCCAACCTGGGAAGATACCAGAGAAAATGTCCTATCCTGAGTTGTTGTCTGAGGGGTATAAGACCTGAGAAGCCGAGACAATGGTCTGTTTGTAGGTTGATGGTGGTGACACCCACCCATGCTGATGTCATCACCAAGCACTTCCTCCTCAGAGGCAGTGCCCACTCTGGACAGTGTCACCAGAGTTCCTGCCTTGTCGCACCATGACTTTTCTTGGGGGCTTCTTCCTCTGACCATAGGGACGTAAATGACAGGTTGTCTGCCAGACCCTCTAAAGGGAGGTTGGGTCTCAGGTCCTGCCTCTATGCAGTGACTCCTTGGGGACTGTATCTGTGGGTGGGCTTCTGCTCCAAGGAGGCCTCTTGAGGCCCACCAGGCTCTAGAGTCCTGGAATTTGTTGGCCCAAAGGCTGGTGTCACTTCTTTCTGCCATATCTAGAGACATCATTATCAGCTCTGTCAACAAAATCTTAGCCTCCTATTGGAGGGAGAAGTTTGGGGAGTGAGTGCTATTGGCGTTGCCAATCATCATCAGCGTCACTCAATGTCCACCACTCAGGATGGCACAGCACTTGGTGTCAAATGTTAACTGTGTCATTTCCTTGAATTTCCTAAGACCCACCTCAACTAGCAAATTCTCTTCCAGTATTTACCATGACTAATGTCATCACCTCCTAGTGTCTTCCACAGCCATGGTGTCATCACCATCTCCCAGTGTCCTCCACAATCATGGTGTCATCATCACCTCCCAGTGTCCACCACAACCATGGTGTCATCACCATCTCCCAGTGTCTTCCACAGCCATGGTGTCATCACCTCCCAGTGTCCACCACAACCATGGTGTCATCACCATCTCCCAGTGTCTTCCACAGCCATGGTGTCATCATCACCTCCCAGTGTCCACCACAACCATGGTGTCATCACCATCTCCCAATGTCCTCCACAGCCATGGTGTCATCACCTCCCAGTGTCCACCACAACCATAGTGTCATCACCATCTCCCAGGGTCCACCACAACCATGGTGTCATCACCATCTCCCAATGTCCTCCACAACCATGGTATCATCATCTCCCAGTGTCTTCCACAACCATAGTGTCATCACCATCTTCCAGGGTCCACCACAACCATGGTGTCATCTCCCAGGATTCACCATGACCAATGATGTCCTTACCATCCAGAATCCATTATGCCTAATGGTGACATCCTCCTCCAGGACTCACCAGGACTGATGATGCCCGTGTTCTCATAATTCCCCATAATTGTGTTTCATTACCTCAGGACCCATGTTACTCATATCTTCATGCTTTGGAGATCCACTTCAGACCTGGTGTCCTCATGTCCCAGGATCCACCACAGCTATGGTCTCCTCACCTCCCAGGATTCATTGCAACCATAGTGTCATTACCTTCCAAGATGCATAAGAGCAAATGGTGTCTTCATCTCCTAGGACTCACTTCAACCATGGTGTCCTCATGTCCCAGGATCCATGACAGCCAGTGATTTCATCACCTCCCAGAATCCATGACACCTAATAGTACCATCATCTAAGGATCCATGAGAGCCATGGTGTCATCACCTCCCAGAAGCCATGAGAGCCAATGATGTCACCATCTACTGAGATCCACCTTCATCATGATGTCATCACCTTCCAGGACCCATGTGTCATTATCTTCCAGGATCCACTGCAACCATGCGGCATCACCTGCCAGGATCCACCATCTTAGAGGCCAAATACCATGACAGGCTGTATTTCAATTGTCCTCCAGGGCCACCAGGCACTTATAGTTGTTCCCTTCAGGGGAACCAGCACAACACACCATTTTTTCATTCCCTTGAATGGACTAGGGTGGAGCCAGCTGTCCCGCTCTGATAACATCACTCTGACCCTTCTTAATTATGTCACTGCCTCACTCCTGAGCTGGTAGAGCCCTGGATCAGCCCGACACAGACTTGGCCTTGGCCAGCCTCCCCTCACCCAGAGGACATCTAGACTCCTCCCAAGACCACCACTGCCCCTTGCCCAGCCATCTGCTTGGTGATAGGGTCAACCCAGTGACCTCTCTTTGTCACCAGAGGTGAGCTGGCCAGCCCTTGGATGGTATCACTGCCCCTTGCCCAATCCTTGGAACCTGGACCCCATCAGAATCAGAAATCCATGGCGTGGGGCACACTTTCCTCAGAGGAGACCCCTGGCCCTGTGGGAAGGACCAACAGCTGATGAACCACCTGGGCCTCAGCACTGCCCTCTGCTGGCCCAGCCTAGGATAGGCATATCTGACAGCAAGGGCTCCTGCCAGCCAGGGGCCAAGGGTGCTCCTATCCCTCTCCCTCACACACCAGGGAGTGCCCCGGGGGGGGGGGGCTCCAGGGAGTCCCCAACACCTAATGCACAATCTGCCCCCAGTTCTCTTTGTACATAGCCATATTGCAGGGGCGGCCATTCCCCACTCTTAAAGGGCTACAAGCCCCCCCAGCCCCCAGGGCAAGGTATGGGGGGGCCTCTTCTCCCTCCTCTGGGCCGCTCCTCCCTCTTATGTCTCCCCAAAATATTGGCCCCTCTCTCATCCTTTCTTTTCAGGAGCCTGGGGCAGATAATGGCCCTAGACTTCTCTCATGGCTAAGGAACCTGCAAGGTTATCCCCCATCCACCCAGGCCCCAACTTCCATGGTCTCCCCCAATCCCTTCTATGGCCTTCCAGCAGTGTGCTCAGGCAGACTGTGACCTCCCCAGAGAGCAGCCAACTGGAGCTACTGCCCATGCCTGGACCACCCCCTCCTTAGCTCAACACCCCCATGGAACACTCAACTGTCTTCAGCCCCCAGAGTTTGGGAGCTTGGGGCCAAAGCTTTTGTATGCCTCTCTCAATTTGCTATTTCCCAACCTGGGTTTGGGAATCTGGCCCCAAGCCTCTACCCTCCATTCACTTGGCACAGGCTGCCTGACCCTGGGGCCTTGACCTCTTTATCTCGAATAAGCCATAGTGGGGAGAGGTCTCGAGGATTGGCCAGCAGGCAGCATCCTTCCCGTTCCCCCTCTATGCTTCCAGAGCTAGGATCTGGCCTTCTGAGTCTTCCCCAATCCCTCAATAAATGCACACAAACGTGTGTACATACACACACCTGTGGATGCAAGCGTCTCCCCTTCTGGCTGGGGGCCACAGAAGGGGTGTCACATGGAGAAGATTACAGTGGCAGTACCAGACCAGAGGACCCTCCACAACTTTGCCCCCTCCTTACCCCTCCCCTCCTCAGTCCAACACTGGCCCCTAACCCTCAACTTCCTGGGGAGGACAGCCAGAGGAGGTTTGACTTGGTATTTTTTGGAATAAACACATTTTTCCTGATCCATGGTTTCAAGGTTTCCTGCCAGGAAAGAATGGGTCTCCACTCATTTGTTCATTGGGAATCCTCTCCCCTCCACACCCCTCCCCCCACTATGTGCAGTTGAGTGTAGGTACAGCCAACCCCACACTTGCCAGGGGATCTCTTCTGTTTCCAGATGGCTCAGAGGCACCCCTGCCTTGTCCACTACCAAACTGCAGAGGGTAGGAGTATTGTATGTGCTTTTTTTTTTTTTTTCCTTAGTGGGACTGGGATTTGACTCTCAGGGCTTCATGCAGGCACTCTTCTGCTTGAATGACGCCTCCAGTCCATTTTGCTCTGGTTATTTTGGAGATAGGGTCTCTCAAACTATTTGCCTGAGCTGGCCTTAAAGCATGATCCTCTCCAGATCTCAGCCTCCCAAGTAGCTAGGATTATTTTTTGTTTTTTTAAGACAAGGGCCATCAGGGATCCAACCACTGGTTCTGGGAACGAGGCCTGGAGGTTGGCTGTGTAGCCCAGGCTGTCCTCCAACTCCTGATCCTCCTGCCTCAACCTTCCAAGTGCTGGGATCACAGACGCACAACACTGTGCCTAACCATAATATGTGTAAAGTGCTTTTATGTTCAGGGCTTCTTCTTCACGAAAGCCTTCCTCTCTCTGAGCATGTAAGCATGGTTTAAAGATTCTAGAAATCACCTCATTATATCTGAGTTCTTTGGCTGATTACTGTGGGGGTGGGGCACGTTACTGTGAGGAATGCATTCATTTCCCAGGGCTGCAAACTGGGTGACTTGAATAACAAAATTCTGTTGTCTCACAGTTCTGGAGACTGGAAGCATGAGATCAAGTTATCTGCCAAGCTGGTTCCTTCCAGGAACCAGGGGGGGGAATCTGTTCCAGGTCTAGTTTCCAGAACCAGTGGTTGAGTCATTGGTGGTCCCTGGCTCACAGACCACTGTCACTATTCCCTCCCCGTGTCTATACATGGTTTCTCTGTACCTATGTCTAAATTTCTCCCTTTTTTATTTTTATTTTTTTGATGGGAATGTGGTTTGAACTCAGAGCTTCATGCTTGCAAAGCAGGTGCTCTACCACTTGAGCCACTCCTCCAGTCCATTTTACTTTGGTTATTTTACAGAAGGAATCTTGGGAACTGTTTGCTGGGGCTGGCCTTGAACCTTGATCCTCCCAATCAGCTAGGATTACATATGTGAGCCACCAATGCCCTGATCTCCTTTTTTAAGAGAGACACTCACCAGTCATGTTGGAATAAAGCCCTCCATAATGACTTCATTTTGCTCATCTTCACAGATCCTATTTCCAAGTAAAGTCACAGTCACAGATACTAGGGGTTAGGACTCCAATATCTTTTGGCAGGGCTGGAGATTGAACCCAGAATCTTGAACATGTACTCTAGCTCTTGAGCCGCACCCCTAAGCCTTTTGTTTTTGAGATAAAGTCTCCATAATTTTGCCTAGGCTAGTCTCAAACTTGTAATCTTTCTGTCTCCCCCTCCTGAGTAGCTGGGATTACAATGTGCACCACTACCCAAAATGTTTTCATTTTTGAGACAGGGTCTCAAAAGTGGCTTTGAACTTGCCATCCTCATGCCTTAGCCTCCCAAGTAGCTGGACCTATAGATGAACACTACACTTGGCTTCCAACATCTTTTTTGAGAAATTCAATTCAACCCACAGCAGTGGGAGTGGCATGGCTCAGTCCATTTGAAGTGCCAGTTTTTATAATAACTAGGAAGCATTTTCCCTGTGTACTTGCACCACCACCTGCTATCCGGTGTATTAAAATATTTTGGAGTGATGGACAGAGTTGGCTGCATACTATGGCAGGGAGAGGGCGTGCCTCCATATGTTGGTTTTATGAACTTTAAGAAAGCTCTCTCCTGTGGGTAACTAAGTGTTTACCTCTGCATTGCAGGCTATTGCCTTGCATCAAAGTGTTCATTTGTACATCACTCTGGAAAGAGAATTGGAAAGAGGGGGAGCCTGGTTTGGTGATACACGCCTATAATCCCAGCACTCAGGAGACTCAAAAGTTCAAAGCCAGCCTAAGGCCAGGTGCCAGTGACTCATGCCTGTAATTCTAGCTACTCAAGAGACAGAGATCAGGAAGATCTTGGTTCAAAGTCAGCCTAAGCAAATAGTTCTTGAGACCCTATCTTGAAAAAAAAAAAAAAACCCACCACAAAAAAAGGGCTAGTGGAGTGGCTTAAGGTGTAGGCTCTGAGTTCAAACCCCAGTACCACCGAGAGAGAGAAAAAAAGACCTTGTCTCAAAAGGGTGGGGGAGGGTAGAAATGAGATGTGCGAGGGGTCTGGGGAGCACAGAGGTAGTGACTGCCTAGCACTAGGTGAAGACCCCAAGCAGTTTATTTTCTGCTATGCTAGCTCAGTAATTTATTCTACAAAATTGATTCAAACAGCACAAACAAGTTCTTGAGGAGCAAATGACCCCCGGAAGTCCCTGAATTCTCCCACAAGCCTTTCTCCATTGGTCTCCTGTCCCTGGCAGTCAAGTGCACCCTGACAGTGACAGTGATTTTACAGGAAAAAATTAGACAATCCAGAGAAGCAAGAAGAGGGCTAGATGAATATCTCCTACTCAATCAAGCGCTATTTGCATTTTTATGCTTTCTTCCAGAATTTTCCCTCATGCAAATAATTTTTGTTCACAAGTCTTCCTATAGACAGGCTGCTCTGTAACCTGCTTTTTCTCATCTAATAACAGGAGGATGTCACATCTTACGTATGTGTAACTTATGTGCACTCAACTACAAGCCCTTCATGCACAAGTAAGAATTTAACAGGGCAAGTCAGCTGCATAAAGGAGAATGAAGATGCCTTTTCCTTGCCTGGTGTGGAAAGATCCAAGATCTCTTGTAAAGAAAGCAGGATAGAGAATAGTGTGTGCTATTGTTTGTCTACGAGGAGGGAGGGCAGGGTCTATTTATAAATTTACTGTACCATAGAATTCTAATTCTCCTCCAGGACACATGGAAGGATCCCTTCTGCTTCCTTGTCCATGTGACTTGCCGTGGCCAGTGGCAAGTGATCACACAGTGGAGCCCTGTGTGGTCTTTCTTGTTCCTCTGCTGTGATGATATTCCAAGTAATGGCTGCTCTGTTGACCTGGGTCCCAGGATGATGCCAAACCAGCTTCAACAACCCTCCAATGGCAACGTGGAGCAAGTGAGAGATGGATGAATCTTTGTAGCCTCCACAACGGGGTGGGGGGGCGCTGCAGGCCCTCTTGTTACTGCAGCACCGCCTAGCTTGTTCTGGCTGACGGGTTGCTCCTGCCGAGGGGAACTGGGTGGCTGGGGGCTTTCACTTCTCAATAGACTTTTGCACTTCTGAATTTTTATATCAATCAGTATACTCCCTATTCTAAAAAAATGAAGTTTAGATTTAAATGTAAGCAGTGCTGGTTCTGCCTGCCCTTCCTCTCACTCAGCACTTGCCCAGGAGTGAGAGTGAGAAGGAACACAGGAGTCTCATTCCCCTCCCAGGGAAGGTCCTGGGCTTAGCTGTCTGTTTTTGTTTTGTTTTGTTTTCAGTACTGGGGTTTGAACTCGGGGCATACCTCTTGAGCCACTCCACCAGCTCTTTTTGTGATGGGTTTTCTCAAGATAGGGTATCTTGATCCTCCTGGCTGGGTTTGAACCAGGATCCTCCTGATCTCTGCCTCCTGAGTAGCTAGGATTATAGGTGTGGCCACCAGTGCCTGGCCTGTCTGTATCTTCATTGCCTGTGGCCTATACATGCCAGCCACAGATTCCATTATGTTCAGCAAGGACATTTTACTCTGGATGGAAAAGGCAAGTGTAACATTCAGCCTTGTGGTTTTTTTTTTTTGATTTTTTGGTTTTTTTTTTTTCCAGCAGTAGTGGGGTTTGAACTCGGGGCCTCATGCTGCTAGGCAGGCACTCTACCACTTAAGTCACTCTATCAGTCCTTTTTGTGTTAGGTATTTCTGAGATAGGGTCTCATGAACTATTTGCCTGGGCTGGCTTCAAACTTGATTCTCCTGATCTCTGCCTCCTGAGTAGCTAGGATTGCAGGTGTGAGCCACAAGCACCCAGATGGCTTCGAATTTCTGACTACACCTAGCACAGGCTCCATTTTCACCATGTCAGTAAACACAGCCTCTGTGCAGCTATTTTTAACCTGTGAACTTCTAAAATCCACGCCAGATGTTGTGCTCACATGCTTCTCATTTCACTTGTGTTTAGCTCTTTATTTTGAAACAATCTCAAACTTACCAGTTAGGAAACTACATCAAAGAACTGTGTTGCTTCCTCTGGTTCACAAGTATTTCCCGGGTTTTTTTCCCCGTGTAAATGCTCCTGCTTTTCCCTCTGAGTAGTTGCATGTTCTTGAGTTGCCTAATTACCTGAGGTTGTCCGTCATGATGCTCCAGGCTTAGGTGTTGCCTCTGGGAATGGAGTCTCTTGAGGTACCTTCAACTAAAGTTCCTCCATTAGTGTTTTTCATGACTCTCAGGGTTGTTTTTGGTTTTTTTGGCGGTACTGGAGTTTGAACTCAGGGCATCATGCTTGCTAGACAGACGCTGTTACCACTCCACCAGCCCTTTTTTGTGATGGGTTTTTTGGAGATAAGATCTTAACTATTTGCCTGGGGCTGGCTTCAAACCACAAGTTTCCTGATCTCTGCCTCCAGAGTAGCTAGGATAACAGGCACAAGCTACCTGGCTATGAGTCTGAGGTTTTGAAGAAGCCAGACAGGTTGTTTGGATTTTTTTGGCGGTATTGGGTTTGAACTCAGGGCCTCCCACTTGCTACTACTCTCCCACTTCAGCCACTCCGCCAGCTCTTTTTTGTGTTGGGTATTTTTGAGACAGGGTCTTGTGCTATTTGCCTAGACTGGCTTCAAACAGAGATCTTCCTGATCTCTGCCTCCTGAGTAGCTAGGATTATAGGTGTGAACCACTGGTGCCTGGTCAGGTAGGCTGTTCTGTAGACTGACCATGTGTTCAGGCCACCTGAGGTTTCCTCATGATTACATCCAGCTACGTGGGTTGAGCAGGATAACCACAGAAGTGATGCTGAGATCTCAGCACATGGCCTTGGGAAGCCTGTGCTCTGCTGAGGGCTGCTGCTGGTCCCACATACTCCACTTCCAGCTGTGGACTGCAGCACACCCTGCAAAACTCATAGTTAAAACCCCAACACCCAACATAACTGTTCTAGGAGATGGAGCCCGTAGGGAGATAACTAAGATTACAGGACATCATGAGTATGGGGCACAATCTGATAGGATTAGTGTCCTTAAAAGAAGAGTCACCAAAGAGCTGCCTCTCTCTCCATATGAGGTCATGGCAAGAAGGTGGCTGTTGCCAGCCAGGAAAAGAGGCTCACCAGGAACTGAACCTGCCATATCCTGACCTTGGATGACCCGGAACTGTGAGAAAATACATTCCTGCTGTTCAAGCCCGTCTGTGGTATTGTTAAGCCGCCCGAGTTGACCAATACACCCAATTATTACCATCATGTTTGAATATAGCAGTCTTTATATTTGAATTCACAGGCTGGGGTGTGACTCAAGTGAAAGAGTTCTTGTGTAGCAAGCACAAGGCCTTGAGTCCAAACTTCAGTTCAAACTTCATAGTTATTTTTATATAGCTAGGATTACAAGCATGAGCCACCAGCACCTGGCATATCCACCATAATTTCTATGGCCACAATATGCCATGGCCACAGTGTTGTGTTCTATTGAAGCCTCATCATTTTCTCCTCCAGTCCCCACTGCAGATGTTGGGTTTTCCAAACTATAAACAGTCCTTTGAGGAACATCTTTTTGCATACCACCACTTGATGTAGTCAGTTTTTTTTTTTTTTGAGACACAGTTTTATTATGTAGCCCAGACTGGCCTTGAAACTCACAATCATCCTGACTCAGCCTCCGAGGTGCTGGGATTACAGTAGTGAGGCACCATGCCTGCCATTCAATTAATTCTTTAGGATGAGCTCCCAGGAAGTAAAGGGTTGGGTAAAGCAGCCAGAGGGTTTTTTGAAGACTTTGTCAAACGGTGCCAACTGCATCCCAGAAAGCCTGTTTCAAGTTCACACGTGAGAATGTCTGATTTTTCCCACCCGGCTAGCACTGAGATCATCTCATCAATCTTGGTGGTCAAGATGGTGGCTAAAGTAGCCCCTAGGGCAGTGCGAAGCCTCTGCCTCATGCTCTAGGGCTCACTCTATCACTAGAGGGCGCACCTGGTCCATGGAAGGGTGTCTTCACAGGTCACCAGGGACCCTCAACACAGGACTTCACTGCCGCTTCAGGGCCCCAAAGGAAATGGTTCCTGTCACCCCCTACCCCAGCCAGACACTTCAAGCTGAAAAGTTCTCGTGTGACTGCTTAGAGGGAGTCAAGCTGTCTTGAACACTAATGATATTCAGGCTCCCTCATCAGGACTTTTTTTTTTTTTTTCCCAGTACTGGGGCTGAACTTAGGGCCTTCACCTTGACCACTCCACCAGCACTTTGTTGTGAAGGGTTTTTTTGAGATAGGGTCTCGCAAACTATTTGTCCAGGCTGACTTTGAACTTCGATCCTCCTGATCTCTGCCTCCTGAGTAGCTAGGATTACAGGCATGAGACACCGACTCCCAGTCCTCATCAGGACCTTGACAGTGGCTCTGTCCTCTGCCATTAATGGTCTTCCTCGGGATTCTCACAAAATTTGCTGATTCGTTTAAATGATTATTTGAATACTGCCGTCTCAATAAGGTCTACCTGGTATAAAACTATTCCCCGCATCCCTGTCCCTGGCTCTCCTAAACCTCCTTAGCCTGCTCTGACTTTTGCAGCAACAAATATCTCTTAAGACTGCAGACTTGTCATTAGCCCAGGACTCTCCCGGTGTGGGCACACAGAGTCCAGTATCCAGGGCCACCACATACAGCCAGGTAAAGGGATGGTGGTCACCCCCTCTCCGTACTTACTAGTTTTTGTTGTTGTTTGCTTGTTTTGAGACAGGATCTGGCTATGCTGCCCAGGCTGGCCTGAAACTCGAAATTCTCCTTCCTCATGTTGGGATTACAGGTGTGCACCACTTCTCCTGGCCATACTAACCATTGGTTGTCAGTCTCCCCACTGAAATGGGGAAGTGCAGACAGGCAGAGAGTATGTTTCCTGTCCTGTTCTGTTGTGTGTCCCAGGCTACCAGAACTGAACCTGGATTCCAGCTGGTGCTGAAGGAGCAAGTCACACCCTGCTAATGGGAATCAAATCAGATCTCTGCTGAGGGCACTCGGCAGAATTGCAGACAGGTGCACTCTGTCCCTGTGCATTTCTAGAAGCTTCTCTGAGCTTTTCCTTCAAAAGTCTGAGCTGACTGTGCCACAGGCAGCTGGACAGGGATGCTTCCTGCAGGCCTCAATGCTCTGTGGCCAGAGGACACAGGAACCTATGTGTGCCTCTCGAGGAGCCCAGTGCTGCACCAAGCTGAGGGTAGCCGCCAGAAAAGGCTGCACCCCAGTAAATGACCTTGCCTCCAGCAGATGTCCAGGAAGTGTGAACAAAACACATGTGCCTGTCAGCAGTGTGGCACAGAGAGTAGGAGAGCAGAGGCAGCACCTGCTCCCACTTTCTGTACTTGGGGAACCCCGGGAATTTTCCCCAAGCACGGACTTCTTCTGTAATTTAACAGAGATGGACAGAAATTTAATTTAACAGAAATGAAAGTTAATTTCTGGCGCAAGAATTCAAGTTGCAAGGACAAGCTAGATTTCATTGAACAAAAGTAAATTTCTGAGTCACCAAAATTCACAAAAGAAGGGCATATGTCCTGAGTACACCCATCCCACCCTCTGACAAGTCCTGTCCATCGATGGGTCACATCCTGATTCCTGCTCAGCTCTGCCCCCATCTTGTCCACACCCACAGTCACCACCCTAGCCCAGGTCATAACCAACTTGATGCTGGACTTTCCACCTCCACTTTGGGCCTCTCTGATCCAGTCTACCCAGCAGCCCCGATGAAAACCAAACCAAATCAAGATAATTTCAGCCAGGCTTAATTTTAAAAGAATAACATCTTAACTGGGTGCTGATAGCTCACACCATAATCCTAGCTACTCAGGAGGATCAAGGTTCAAAGCCAGCCTGGGCAAATAGTTTGCAAGACCCTATCGCAAAAATACCTAATACAAAAAGGACGGGTGGAGTGGCTCAAGTTGTAGGCTCTGAGTTCAAGCCCCAGTACCACAAAAAAAATTTATATATATATATAAAATCCCATCACTATATATACAAAACAGCTTAGCTGGGCATTGGTGGCTTACACCTGTAACACTAGCTACTTGGTAGGGAGAGATCAGGAGGACTGAAGTTAGTGGCCAGCCCAGGCAAATAGTTCATGAAACCCCATTTCCAAAACAACCAGAGCAAAATGGACTGTAGGTATGGCTCAAGAGGTAAAATTCCTGCTTTGCAAGTGTGAAGCCCTGAGTTCAAACTCCAGTCTCACCAAAACCAAAAACCAAAAAAGAAAAAATTTCCACCAAAAATAAATAAATAGCAGCTATATTGAGATATAATTCACACACCACAGAATCAATCCATTTATAGTGCCCAAGTCAATGGGTATGGGGACCTCCACAGTCATGCAATTATTACAACTTTAGGAGATTTTCTCTTTTTTTCAGTACTGGGATTTGAACTCAGGGCCCTAAACCTTGAGCCACTCCACCAGCTCTTTTTTTGTGATGGGCTTTTTCTTTTCTTTTTTTTTTTTTTCCAGCTATGTCTCCAGACAGGATCCAGGGAGTTTTACAAGCTCTTCTCTGGTTTTTTTATGGACAGTTCCTTTACCCTTCTGTGTTAGGTGAAGGTTACTTTAGGACATTTTTGAGACCCACAATGAAAGCCTGGTCCTGTTGCCATCACCTCCATATCCCTATCCTCCCAGTGGCTAGCCACCACTAATCTACTTGCCATCTGAATGGATTTGACTATCTGGGTGTTTTGTATAAATGGAATCATATAATGTGGTCTTTGTGATTGGTACCTTCTACTGAGCACATAATTCCCAAGGGGCATCCATTTTATAATGCGTCACTACTTCATTCTTTTCATGGCTGCATAATATTCCATTGTGTGAACAGACCACAGTTGGTTTACCCATGCATCAGATGGTGAACATTTGGTTTGTTTCCACCTTATGGCTCTCGTCATGAATAATGAATGCTGCTGTGAACATTTCCATGTGACTTTCTGTGTGAACATACAGCTTTGTTTCTCTCAGGTATATATATATATATATATACATCCCTGGGTAAGCTTTCTGGGTCATATGTTGAGCCACCGGAGGGACTGCCAGACTGCTTTCCAAAGCGGCTCACTACTTTATGTTCCCACTAGCAATACTGCCTTTTTCCTTTTATTTTCTTTTTTCAGTACTGGAGTTTTTAGATTTTATTTTTTAAATAATTAATTTTTTGTTGGTATTGGGATTTGAACTCAGGACCTCACACTTGGTAGGCAGGTACTCTACCACGTGATCCATGTCTCCAGCCCTTACTGTGTTTTTGATTACAGCCATCCTACTGAGTGGGAAGTGGAGCCTTGGTGTTTGTGTTTCTCTGATTGCTGGCTTGAGGATCTTTGTGTGGCTTATTGCCCATAAAAGAAGATGTGCAAGTCCTTTGCCTTTGTTTTTGCAACATTGGAATGTCCCCAAGGCCTCGCACACGCTAGGCAAGTTCTCTACCACCAAGCTACATCCCCAGCCCTTGTTTTTGTTTTTTTGTTTTGCCTTGTTTTGTTTTGAGACAGGGTGTCACTTTGTAGCTCAGGTTGGCCTTGAACTCGCTATGTAGACCAAACTGGCCTTGAACTTGTGAGCATCCTGTCTCTGCCTCCCAAGTGCTGGGATTATATGTGTGAACCACCACACCTGGCCTCTGTAAGAGTTCTTGGTATGTTTCAGATATATGATTTGCAAAACTTGTTTCCATTCTGCTAAATTGCCTATTCACTTTGTGTGTGTGTGTGTGTGTGTGTGCTTCAGCCCCATTTGTTTTTCATTTTGAAGCCTGAGATTTTAGTTCTGATGAAATCCAATTTATCTATTTTTCTTTTGTTTTGTATGCTTTTGGTGTCATAGCTAAGAAACATGACCAGATTCGAAGTCATGAAGAATTGTCATTATGCTTTTGTGTTTTGTTTGTTAATTTGTTCGCTGTGCTGGGGTCAAACCCAGGGCCTTGTACATGTTAGGTGTGATGCTTAATCCTGTCAACTTGATTGGGTTGAGAGGCCTAGGAAGTTAGTTAAAGCACACCTCTAGGTGTGTCTGTGAGGAAGTTTCCAGAGGATTAATTAGTGGGGAGGAGGTCCTGTTCTGAATGTGAGCAGCACCATATTTTGGGTGGGGTGGGGGGGAGAAGACATGACTAGAATAAAAGGGAAAGGATGAGGAAGCCAGCTAGCAAGATATCTCTTTCTATGCTTCCTGGATGTCATGTGTGCCAGGACCTCCTTTCCATGATGAACTGAAACTGAGCCAAAATAAATCCTTCTTCCCCTGTTTTCCTCAGGTGCTTGTCACAATGATGAAAAAGCTTGTAACATACTAGGCACTCTCTCCTCCTTACCTCTTCCACATCAGTCCCTCCACTGATCCAGGCTCACTGAGCCAACCCAGCTTCACCTGGTTCCTAAACACACTAAGCACCATCCTCTCGCTGGGCCTTTGCACTTACTATTTCATTTGCTCAGGATGTTTTCTCCTGGACATTTCCATGGCCCAAATGATGCTTCCTCAGAGAGGCCTTCTAGGCACAGCAAGGCAAGAGAGCAGCCCCATTGCTTCCTTGCCAAACCCCTGGCCCTGACAATATCCTTGTCTTTCTCACTCACAGACACACCAGTACAGATTTACTTGCCTGCTGTCTTGCTCCCCCGCTGGAATGTAAGCTCCATGAAAGCAGGAGTTTTGTCCCTTTTATTCTCTGCTGTATCCCCACAGATCTTGCAGCCACATGGTAGATAAATGAACGCAGTGTTCACGGGGATCATTATAATATCCACCTGCAAGGATCAAGCATGTAAAGAAATTAGAATGGTGCCTGGCACAGCATTTATTATGTAATAAATAATAACGTTTAGAGGTAGCATCATTATGGGTTTTTGTTTTTTTGGTGATTTTGTGTTTTTCAAGACAAGGTCTTGCTGTATAAGCCCAGATGGCCTTGAACTCGTAGTCTTCCTGTCTCAATCTTCTAGTGCTGGAATTACAACTATGCATCACCATGCCTAGCTTTTGGGTGGATTTTTGAGTTAGAGCTCAATCTAACTACCTAGTCCCTGCTGGGGTCCTAGGGTAAGTCACTTGACAGCCCCCTCCCCCCAGTTTCCTTGACTGTCAAATGGGCTAGAATCATCTGCACCCAGGAGGCTGACCTAAATATCAGGCAGATATGTCCTCATGTAGCAAACTGTCCAAGAACTATAGTTACTAGGACTTTTGTTATGCTATAGGTTTCTTTTACACCTTCCTCCTTCCTCTCCTAGGCAGCAAGGGTCCCAGAAGGGGAAGCTAGTGGCTGGGGGTCTTTTCAAGGCCCCATGGTCAAGTTAGGTCCTGATGTTGCTGCTCCTGTCCACTGATGGAAAGACCAACAAGCTAAGCACTGTTGTGGCTGGGCTGGACTGGGTTGCCAAAGTCCCCCGTCCCTCTGCACAGCACTGCAACCCTCAGACTGGGGATGCACCCCTGCACAGATGAGCATATGAAAGCCAAGTTCTGTGTTCAATCCTCTCCTCACTTGGCATCTCCAAATGCAGGCCAAGAGTAAAACTGTTGTGAGGCCTGACAATGGTCCCCTTTCCATGTAACTGTGTTTCCAAATAGGGAAACTGCATCCAGGAGAAGATGGGGAGGTGATTCTCATTTTAAGGAAACATGGCTGACGAAGGAATAACAAGGAACAGATGGAATATCAAGGAACATATGAAATATGAGTGTGGAGTGGGGAGGGGGGATTTATCCTGTTAGGAAAAATGCTGCTCACAAAAAAGCTCACGAGGAAAGTCTCATGTCCAAAGTTTAATGGCAGACTCGAACTGCCAGGCTGGCTGGGGAAAGATGGCGCAGCAGCGATTCTGGGCCAGGCGTGGCTTTCATAGAAGGGGGAGGTTAAGGAAGTTAGCGCATGCACAGGAGTCTCTGGTAGAGGTGGGGCTGTCTTAGAGCAGGGGAATTTTTGTTAAGGGGTGGGGCTGCCATTTTGGCTCATTCCCAAAATGGCGACATTATTACTCTATCATTCCCCCATTTTTTCTTTAATAATGATGGGGGTAGGGGCTGAGGATCGGGAATTGGGGCAAAGCATCAGCCTCTTAGCTGCTTCCTGCTGGCAGGGGGCGCTGTATGAGGCAAGATCCTCAGACTCCTGAATCCTGGTGGGGCCCTCATAGCAGTCCTCTGGACAGTTTTGGAGAGGTTTATATCCCTGGAGGTACAATTGGTTATGATGCAAGGGAGGAAACTGAAGAATAGGAGAACAAGAAACATAGGCATTAGGACGGGCATTGGCCAGGAGAACCACTGTGAAATGTTCCCTAGAGGATTCCAAGAGTCCTCCAACTCCCTTCTCCATTTTTTTTTAACTGTTCTTGAGAGGTGCCACCATTGGGGAATCCCATTGAGTTTGACAGCAGTGGGTGTCATGAGAATGACCAGATGAGGGCTGGTCCACTGAAGTCCCAATGGAGAGGGTAGAAGAGCCTTTAGGAGAACAAGATCCCCTGGTTTAACAGAAATTGTTATAGGGTGGGGCAGGATCTGGTCTGCATGCTCTCTGAGAAGTTCCCTGAGAAGGTTAAGATAAGGTAGGTAGTCAGCCAGAGGAACAGAGTGTGTTGGAGGCAAGTTTTCTAAGAGAAATGGGTGGCCATACATTATTTAAGACCCAAATAGGAATATTAGGAGGAGCATAAAAAGGTGTCTGCTAAGGGACTGCATACCTAGGGATACAGATTCTGCAAAATCCTGTAACTCTCAAGAAAGCTGTAAGCTGTCATATGGTATGGGGGAGAGGGAAACTGAAGATTGGGTTGACTCAGGGAGTGAATCTGTCCCTTTAAGGCCACACCTAGGTAGGTGACCTGTGGGAAGCAGGGGCTGTCAGGATTTAGGTTAAGTGTAACACTCTTGGATAAAAGAGAGCTCTAGCCCATTTTTATATAACTTTGTAAATGTTTATACCATATTTAGATAAAGTATAGACATTACACTGTTACAAGATGGTCATTTAAGACACATGAGCAAATATGTAAATGAACTCTGATTTAGTAGTACTTAAAGCTTGACAAGATCAGTAGAAAACACAAATAATTTTTTGATAAAATCTTTTTCTGTAACAGTTTTTTGTAGATGTTACTCAAAGCAGAACAATATTAAGATAACCTTGTTATTTTATAGACATAGAGAATTTGATTATAGTTTGACATGACCCTAAAAATCTTTTAGGCAACTCTTAGATTATACCCAACTTTAACTTTATTACACATTGAAATTTTTTATTATACACTTTTAAAACTTACTCAGACCTTTATATAACATATTAAACCCTTTGATGGTTTATCTTTATCCCTCCTATTCAAAACAATCTTTAGGACAAACCCTTCATTACAAAATCCTTTCTCATCCCAAAACATTCCTTTTTCCTTTAACTTCTCAAAAAATACATTCACTACCTATCTATATCCTCTCCAGTTGTTTACTTTGTAACTTGTATTTTAAAATTAACTTTTATAAGAATTTTTAATTTATTGTAGGGGCTGGAGCAACTGATTAGTAGCCCTTCTTGTTTTAAGGAATTGATAATAGGCATAAGACCTCATCCTCCCTCAGGCTTGAGGGGATATTGTTTTGGGTGTGGAAACTGTGAGGGATTTTGAGTTTTATTTGAATAGGGAGGGCCGTCCTGGCTCACCCGACACTCATCTCATCAGTCCACACTGTGGAATCTATTTGTTCCTGAAAGGAGGGGGCAGCAGAGATAGCTGCCTGGGGAGAGGAGAACTTGAGCTTTTAGTTGAGATAGTAAATCCCATCCCAGCAGAGTCACTGGAGTTTTGGAAACTATGAGGAAAGAGTGACAGGAGAGGAGGTCTCCCCAAGAAGAGGCCAGAGGCCGGGTAAATTAGTGCTCTAGGGGCTGGCCAGATTTGCCCTGAATGATAACTTTTGTCATTGGACCGGGGAACAGGAGAAAAAGGTAAAACAGAGAAATGAGCTCCACTGTCTAGCCAGAAAATGATCGTTTGTTTTTCTGCCATCATGGCTACCCTGAGGCTCCTCAACATTGATACCAAGAACTGGAGTGTGGACCGGGGCCAGGACCCATCAATCCATAGGAGGTGGCACCTCACCTTCCATCTGGTGATGGGGGCACTTAGACCTCCAGTGGTTACCTTTGCAGAGAGGGCAGGGTCCTGGTTGGGGGAGGGGCTGTCTCCCGGGCTGTCCCCCCTTAAGCATTCTCTGCAGAAGTACCCCTCCTGTCCACCATGGTAGCAAGTTCAGGATGCAGGCTCCAGTCGGGTGGGGTCCTCTCTGAGAGCAGCAATGAGGCCATGGTGTCTCTTATCTTTTTCTCTTCTGTTAGTAAGGTCCCAGACGTGCAGACATAGCTATAAATACAGACATGGCTAGCTGTATTACTTGGTTCAATGACTTTTCTCCTTCAGCCACAGACTGAGTTTTCTACAAATATCAGGGGCTGACTGTTAGAAATTTATCTTTGAGGAGAACCTCTCTCACCTGTGACTCTGTTCCACCGTGGTATGCTTTCTGATAGCGTCCTTAAGATGCTGTAGAAAGGTAAGGGGATTTTCTTTAGGACATTGCTGCAAAGCAAAGTTGTTATTTCACATTGACACCTGATATGCTGGAGAGCAGGTCTCTGAACCATTCTGGGCCTCAGTTTCCTCACTTGAAGAATGAGGGATCTGGTCTAGGTTAAACTACTTTCTTCCAGTATGAGATGGCTGAAGTGACATTAACGCCACTTATCTTTCTTACTATTTTTTTTTATTTAGTAATGTTGGGGAATTGAACCCAGGGCCTTGCACATGTTAGGCAGACACTCTCCCACTGAGCTACACCCTTATCCCCAAATATTTTTTCCTCTTTCCTTTGGCTGTACTGGGGCTTGAACCCAGGACTTTATGCCTGCAAAGCAGCACTCTACTGCTTGAGCCATATCATCAGCCCCTTTTGGTGTGGATCTGTCAAAGGGACTGCCTGTGCCCCTGTAGGTAGGCACATTTATTGCCTCATTTCCAGGTGCCACTAGGATTGGGGCTCATTGTAAGTGGTAAACATTTCCAACCTGAGTGGCCTGGGCCAGAACCCATTGCTTTTCTAATGAGACAAAAGTCTGGTCTAATAGAAGTATAATATCCTTTCATGTTAGTTGAAAGGTTTGGATCTCAGAGATAAAGGCTTGAATGTATTTGTCTGGGGCATCAGTATAGCTGTCCAGATGTTTTTTTAATTTCCCTTAGATCTGATAGCTGGAAGGGGACACAGACTCGCCCTCTTCCTACCATTACCTGTTGAAGGGGGAAGCACCCATTAGTAGGTTTTGAATATTAGGGTGGCTTAGAAGGTAGGGCAGAGGATGTTTATGCTGTGGCTTACAAAGAATGGCCAGCCTTTGAGTATCTAAATAGCAATTGTGGAGCCAATCTGAGATGAAAGAAAATTTGTATAGGGGACCTCAGTTTACTTTTTTCCCTTTTATAGAAAAGATCTAATTGGAGTATGGTATTGTAATTTAAGGAACCCTGTGAAGGCCACTTCTCTTGGTCATCCAAGGAAAATTGAAGCCAGGCCTCAGTACAAAGCCAGAAGACTGGAAGGTGCAGATCCCATCTAGAAAGAACAAATGCTAGGATATTGCCTTTCAGCTAATAGCAGGCAGCCTCTTTAATAAAGGCTACTTTTTTAACAAAGGAATAAATCATCTATAAAGTTAGAGAAGGGCATTCAGAGGGCATCCCAGGCCAATAACAGTAGTACCATACAGGACAACTAGTGTTAATATTTGGAGGGAAAAATTTATGTTGAGGCTGAAAGTATAGAAAATTTTAAATGAGAAGTTTATTACAGTAATGTCCATTTTGTGATTTCTGTGACTATAACCTTGAGCTAACAATTGGCTTACAAGGGCTGGGTCTGGTGCCCTGAGGTGTGAGGTGGGGCTAGGAGCAGGGCTTGTGCAAGGTGCCACTCCCTCCACACACACCCAGGACAAGCGAGCCTGTCTAGGCCTGATCCTGTGGCTTATTGCCCCTCCCCCCTTCCTGTGTACTCTGTGCACATTTATTCTAGGGGAAGTGGCGGCAGGCTGCAGCCACCGCCATGTGTGTTGGGTTGGCCTATGGATTCTCTTAGCTATGGCAGGTGTTCCCACTTTGACAAGCATGCCTATTTGTTTTCCCTCCTCCCTTTGTGGGGGCAGAGTTAGGGCATTAGCATGGCAGCCACAGTTTTTTTGTAAGCACTTTTGCCTAGCAGCTGATTTAAAGTTACTTTAGACTAAGAGGACTGGCAAACTAGTTGGTATAACTTAAGTCATAAGATACCATGTTTGAAGTTTTTCATGGGAGGCAGGTTCCCAGTAAGCCCAGGGAGGGGAAGGCAGACAGAGACAAAGGACATGTGGTGAACCCATGGAGGAAGCAGAAAAAGTGTCCAGACATCTTAGGTACGGGAGGGGAAGGCAGAACCTGGAGGCGTGACACACGCTTGAGGGATGCTTGAGGGATTAGCGATCACCTGTGCCTCTAGGTCACTCCCATTGACTGGTACTGGAACACGTTCAGCAAAATGAAACTTCCACTCTCTGGTCGCTGTCTCAGGAAAAAGGGGCATTAGACAGGGGTGGGGGTGGGGGGGAAGAGAAGCAGTCGTCAGATGCCATAATCAAACAGGAGTCCGCCAATGTAGCATGAGGCGTACCCAAATAAAGCTGGGGCTTGGTCTCAGCCCACAGGGAGGGAGCATGAGCTCTCCCAGAGCTGGAATCACCTTGAGGCCAGAGTTGGCAAGGAGTGGCTTGCTTAACTCCATGATGGGAAAGTCCCTCAGGAAGATAGGAAGAAACAAGCAGCCTGAGCAGCATAAGAAGTCTGCTTACATAGGAAGGAGGAGGTTTGGGAGAGGATTTGGTTTGTTTAGAAGCTAACAGAACTTCAGGGGAACAGGAAGTACAAAGGGAGGGTTTGGTGTGGGGCTGCCATTTTGGCCCATTCACAAAATGGCAACATTATTACTCTATCAGATCCAGCCCATTAGGGAGCCCAGATGGAAGAGAGATGGTGCCATGCATGAGAAATTCAAACCATGATCCCAGGAAGAAACAACCAATCAGTAGGGTCCACAAAAATGGAGCTGGCCAATCAAAAGTGACCTAATCTGAGCTACAAAATTTACTCTGAAACCCTTTGCAGCAGGGCACCGGCACCCTAGCTACTTAGGAGGCAGAGACCAGGAGTATTGTGGTTTCAACCCAGCCCAAGCAAATAGTTCTACCAGACCCGATTCAAAAAAACCCTTCACAAAAAAGGGCTGGTTGAGTGGCTCAAGGTGTATGTCCTGAGTTCAAACTTCAGTACTAATAACAAATAAAACCCTTGGTATAGTCACCTGCCATTCTATTCCCTTTCAATGGCATCCTAATAAATCCTTACTTTCTTCTACTCTGTCTTGGTGAATTCTCTTATCAACCTGCAACTCCCCAAATCCATCACAGAAGGGTGGCCATGCTCTCAAGAAAGCCTTGGGACTCTCCCCACTTATTCCCTTGGCATTCCAAGGGATCACACACTAGTGGGCCAGGTGGTTCAAGCCTTCTAGGATGTTTTACTTGACTTTTGGGCCTCAACACAGAACACGGGTCACAGCACAAAATGGCACCCTATAGAAAAATACAAACGGATATCCGGTGGCCACCCCCCACCACCGAGGAGAGGAGGGGGCATTAGCAAGAGTATTTATTTAAAGACCCCCCAAAAAATCAACGAATTTCATTGGCCAGGAGCGGGTCCGCGGTCCTAAACTGGGCTCCCATTGGTCGCTCTCCATTCCTGCCTGCCCCTTAAATTGCCTTCTCCGTCAAAGATTGGCCTGTGCGGGTCTTGTGACCCTTCAGATTATGATTGCTCATTTCTACTGGGCTGGGTGCCTTCCATCAAGAGTTTAAAACCCCGAGTCCCGCCTTCCCTCTCCCCGCCCCGGCCCCCAGCCGACCGTTAGTCGCGCGCGCGTACACCGGGTCGTGAGGCGTCTCATTCAAACTGCCCAATCAGCGGCTGCGTCACCTCCGTGCTCCCCCTTTCTTTTCACTCCCCATTTCCATCTCCTCAGTTCTCCGAGGTCCCTTCCTTGACTTTCCCACGCCCTCACTGGCTAGCCCACCGCACAGTCCCCACATGAATTTCTTTAGTTTCTGCCTGTAGTTTGAGGACAGGAATTAGAGCGCGTCAAGTGCCAGGGAACGTGCGCGCAGACGTCTCGAGCCGAGGCGCGCTACGTGGGGGCGGGGCCTTCGGAAGGTATAAAAGAGCGGTGGTGCGCGCGCGGCCGGCTCAGTGTGGCCGGGCACGGGGGTGGGCGGAGTGGTTGCTGTGGTGCGCGGTGGTGTCGGAGGTAGTGGGGAGCGGGGCCTTTGGGGCCTCGCCAGGGCCGTAGCGGCCGCAGTTGGCCCCCCTCCCCTACCCCGGCCGGTGGCCGGAAGAGTTCAGGAAGGGGGCCGGGAGGACCCGCCCCCGGCCGGCCGCAGTCATGGTGAGCGCGGGCGTCCGGACCGACAGGGGTCGTGGGGGGACTCCGTGGAGGAGAAGGCGGAGTCCCAAGAAGCTCTCGCGGGCGCCCTGAGGGATTGAGGGCCCGCTTGGAGGTCCTGGGCCCGGGATAGGCCCAAGGGCCTTTCTACAGGCGATTCAGAAGCCCAGGTGCCCCGCAGGTGCCCCGGCCGGAAAGGCCCGCCGAACCTCGGCGAGGACTCTGGGCACTTTGTGGCCTGCCCATGGGTGATACTAGGAGCTAGGCGCCCCGCCGCCATTTCCAGGCCTGGGCCGAGGTTCTGAGGGGTTTTTTTCCCGAAGGCTTAGGCAGGGAACGGGGACAGGTTAGGCCTTGGGTCTACCTGGAACCATTGGAGGGCCCGTGTGGGGCTACCAGCGGTCTTTGGGGGGCTGGGGGATAGGTGGAACCGTCTGGAAGCCCCGTTGGAGGCCAGTCCCCGTTTCTGTTGGGAGTCAGCTTGGGGCAGCAGCCTGAAGGCTCCCGGCTGAGGGTCTGGAGGCCTCGTCCTTATTTAAGCCCAGCTTTGCCGCTCACCCTCCTTTCCCGTCCATGCCCAGAACTCCAACGTAGAGAATCTGCCCCCCCACATCATCCGCCTGGTGTACAAGGAGGTGACGACACTAACCGCAGACCCACCCGATGGCATTAAGGTGTTCCCCAACGAGGAGGACCTCACCGACCTGCAGGTCACCATCGAGGGCCCTGGTGAGTGTGGGCACGAAAGAGGGAGGACAGCTTCCTAAACTCCTCTCTCATCTTGACTGTAGAATAAGCAGGGCTCGAAAACACCCACTACACTTCTGGTCCCATCCTATGGTGGGGACACGGTGGGCAAGTCGGGCATCACACTCTAGGACGCCGCAAATGATAATAATTTTGTGCCCTTTTCCCATAAGCATTAAGAAGTTCCTCGTCACTGAGAGAGCATATACTGGGATTCTTAACCTGGGTTCTGGGTGGCACTTACAGATGTGGCTTCCCTGGACCTGAGAATGGGGACAAATTAAGTGGGAGTGGGCAGTGGCCTGAAGGGTGGGCCAGATGATCCTTCCAGTCCATGTCAGGGCCTCTGGGGACATAGCAGGACACAAGCAAGACTCAGCATTATGGGGAAACAGGTAGTAATCAGATGATTGCCCGTGATTGTTGTGCGGAGAGATTTAGTTTAATATTGTGCAAACTACATTTCTCTTGTCGCCTCAATTTCTAGAAAGCTAAGGTTATAAGGGAAGGGTCTAGCTAGTCTGTAGTGGTGGTCAGGGAAGATGTCCCTGAAGTGTGGTGACAGTTGCAGTAATTAACAATTTGCTGCAAGGGAAGTAGTTGAGGGGGTGGAAGAAAGGCCCCGAGGAGCTGGCGGAGTGTCTCAAGTGGTATAAAGAAGAAAGTAGATGGTAGTTAGAGAGTAGACTTTGTAAGCTGGTAGTGGGGTTAAAGCAACAATGTGACAGATCCCTTGACCCCATGGAGGAGAAGCTGAAGGCCGGTTGAGAAGTCAAACTTGGAGGAGGAGTCAGTTTCAGGAGAGGATCTGGAGGACAGCTGCCCAGACTGCTAATGGACTGGATTTAGGGCCTACAGTGGGCAGGATAGCCATGGTTTCCACATCTTTTCACCCAAGCAAGTTGGTAAATGAGAGAACAGTTTATTTTGGGTGGAGAACAGCTTGGAGAGTAGGTAGAACTGTAGGATTATTTGCCCAGAAGACAGGTGGGCACTCAGGTCCTTGCTTACTGTAAGTGGCCTGTGCCTGGGGCAGTCACTAAAAAGGTAACAGACTTCTAGGGGATGGAGCAAAGGTATGAGCTGCAGAGGGAATATACCTGAAGTATGGAAGGTGTTACAGAGATGGCAAAGCACCTACCTCACAGACCATGGAGAGAAAGCTTGGGGACTCTATGGGATACTGGGATGCCTCCTGAGCTAGTCTCCCCTCCCTCTATTCCAGAGGGGACCCCATATGCTGGAGGTCTGTTCCGCATGAAACTCCTACTAGGGAAGGACTTCCCTGCCTCCCCACCCAAGGGCTACTTCCTCACTAAGATCTTCCACCCGAATGTGGGTGCCAATGGTGAGATCTGCGTCAACGTGCTCAAGAGGGACTGGACAGCTGAGCTGGGCATCCGACATGTGCTGCTGGTGAGTTCTAGCCCCATCTTCACTTGCCTCCATCTGGGCGTCCCAGTGTTATCTGAGATACAGGGCTTTGTTACGTTTTTTAAAATAAGCTTTGAAGGATTTGGGCATAGCTCAAGTGGTAGGCAGGCACTTGCCTAGCAAGCCCCAGTATCACGTGCGCACAAAAAATAGTCAGCTTTGAAGTAGTGTGTGTGTTGTGGGGGGAAGGTGTTCACATGGAAATCAGATTCACAGCTTTTCTGGAAATTTGTGGAAGAGTTAGTAGTGTTGGCCCCAGGGCATCCAGTACTGCTGTGCAGGGTCAGGGGGCACCTTGCAACGCAACAGCATGGATTTGTACAGGACATTCCATGGCAGGTATCTAGTTAGAGGCTTTTTCTTTTTTTTAAGCTGTAATTTGCATATCATTAATTTCACTCTCTGAAGTACAGAATTCAAGTGTTTTTTTTTTTTTTTAACAGTATCAAGGCTTGTTTGAACAGCCATCACCACAGTCTTAATTCTAGATTGTTTTCTTCTATTAGTGTTTCTCAGCCAGGAGTGATTTTTGCCCCCAGGGACATTTTGCATTGTCAGGAGGCATTTTTGGTTGTCACTACTGCAGGGGGTGCTGCTGGCATCTTGTGAGTGGAGGCCAGGGATGCTGTGCAGGGTCTCAGATGGCTGAGGTGGAGACCTCCTGGTCTAGGCCAGTACTCCAAGGTCTCTAAACACCACTTAAAGCATTTAGGTCACCTGATGCCTTCCATACCCATTCTACAAGCTTAAACTTTTTAAACTAAATTTCTAATGAGACCCTGGGGTAGACCGTAGAGAACATAGGGACTTGGGATTTCCTTTGTGGCTCGAGGAAAGGGTAGCACTCCACAGTAAACAGCCCCCAAACCTTTCCCTTCCCTCCTTCCTGCTCCACCTTCCTCTCCCTGGGGTGTCTAACCTTCTCCTGCCCATACAGTGCTGGAACTGCTGGCTGGTGAGTCCATAGTGGGCCTGTCAGAGCCTCAGCCAGTGAGGAAGCTGCAGGAAGGGCAGCCAGGCCTGCAGTTCAAGCCTGTGACTGGGGCAAGTAAAGGGCTCCCTGGGGAAGAGCATGACTTTTCCCCATCACCCAACAAGGGCCTCAGGGAACCAAGCAGAAGCCACCAGGGCAAACTTGGTGGTGGCATGGGTTCCTTTTAGAGCATTTGTTGTAACAGGAAAGCAGCCTCTGAGGGTGACATGTGAGCAGAGGTGAAAAGGGCATCAGTGGGAGGTGGCTGGGTCTGATCTGGGAGATACGAGTTGGGAGTGGAGGGAGGAGCACTGCGGAAACCATGAGACTGGACAGGTTCAGGGTCCTCTGTAACTTTGGGCCTTTGCCTGTAGACCATCAAGTGCCTGCTGATCCACCCTAACCCTGAGTCTGCACTGAACGAGGAGGCAGGCCGCCTGCTCTTGGAGAACTACGAGGAGTATGCCGCCCGGGCCCGTCTGCTCACAGAAATCCATGGTGGCGCTGGTGGGACCAGCAGTATGAGGGCTGAGGCCAGCAGAGCCCTGGCCAGTGGCACTGCGACCTCTTCCACTGACCCTGTGGCCCCTGGGGGCCTGGGAGGGGCCGAGGGTCCCATGGCTAAGAAGCATGCTGGTGAGCGAGATAAGAAGTTGGCAGCCAAGAAAAAGACGGACAAGAAGCGGGCGCTGAGGAGGCTGTAGTGGGCTCTTCTCCCTCTCTCCCTGACCCAACCTCCACTCCTGTTCCCTTCCTTCCCACTCTGTCTCTAAGTTATTTAAATTATGGCTGGGGTGGGGGAGGGCATGGGAGGGCACTGGGACCTGGATTTGTTTTTCTAAATAAAGTTGGAAAAGCAGCTTCTGTGCCCATGTTGTGTGTAGCTGGCGTCCCTGCTCTACCTGTAGTTCTTTAAGGGCTCCTAGTCTCCAGCCCTGGGGCCATGTAGCTCTTCAGGCCTCCTGTTTGGAGTTGGGCCACCTCTGCCCTGTGGGAGTGGCAGCAAACCTTTTTTCAGGAGTGGAATTTCTAGTCTAAAATGGAGTGAGAGCCTGGAGCCTGCTCCCAGCAGCGTGAGTGGTCCTGTCCTTGCTCTCCCTCTGGAATGGGCATGTTGGTGTGGGCAGTGTCCCTTCCTGTGCAGCCTGGTGACCAGTCTGAGGACTCTTGCTCTCACCTCCTCTAGTCAACCTTACCTGGTTCTATACTGGGGCAAGACTTTGTCTCCTGCATCATATTGGATTCCAGATCTGACCCAAACATTGGCTTTTATTTTGTGGGCCACAAAACCTGCACTGTGTGTATTTCTGCCTGTCACAAACTCAATGGCACTTGCAACACCCATCCCACGGTTTGCCCTGCTTAGGATTTCGCACTGAAACTGAAGTGTCTGCCTTCCATTTTCCTTGAGTCCTTGCCCAGGCTCACATGATTGTTGGCTAATTGCAATTCCTGTGGCTATAGTGTTGGGAACTGTACACCTAGAAACTGCTTCATACATCCTGTCAGGACTGATGTAAAGGCCTACGGATCTGAGAGGCTCACCGGGTTAGGTCACAACCTCGTGTTGATTAGTCAGTTGCAAATCCTGGGCTACTTAGTCCCATCATGGTCTAGGTTTTCTCACTTGAGAGGAAGAGGTTATCCCAGGTATGTGCACTAGGGGGTGGTATAAACTTTCCCATATTGTTCATGGGCTTAGGTTATTTGAAACATTAAAAAAAAAAAAATTTAGGTTAAGATGATCTAGGCTAAAAGTTCTGGCCCATAGGTAAATCTCAAAAACTTTGGTCCCAAGGGAACTGACCCCCCATCCCCACCTTAACTGCCTTCTGAATAAGGAAAGCAAGCAATCAGAGCCTAAGGCTCACTCTGGGAAACGGCTTGAGGTCCCTTCCTATGTTGAACTGGGATCCCTGTGCCAGTAGATAGTCCCAGGGGAACCAGAGCTAGACCTACAGCCTTCTGGGATGAGGGTCACAAGGACAGTGATGGGAACTGACCAGAGAAGGGTAGGGAGGTAGTGAGAAGCAGAGGTTTTCACACCAAATTCACCTTACTGTGATAGTCCAAGAAATCTTGAGTCCATGTTTAGTATGAAGTGTTTCTGTACAAGACAAACTTTTCTACTGCTTGAGCCACTCCACCAACCCTTAGAGAGAAACTTTTCTAAAGGAAGACACTTGATTTCATGGGCAGACTTCTGCTGTGATAAGAAAATATGAATTTGGTCTTAGTGCCTGGTTCCTGACTGTTCCTAAAATTCCTTGGGACTTTCTGGGTGCTAGGTGCATTCTTTGTTCTAACAAAGTCACCTCTGGTGATAGCTTCAGATGGGGGCTGATCACCAGAAAGACTAAGGATGACTAGAGTGTTGGAAAGTTCAGCCCCAGAGCAGAGGGGCTGAAGGTCACCAGTGCTCAGTGATTTAATCATGCTTATGACTTAAACGCTAGAACACCTGCCTACCAAGTATGAAGCCATGAATTCAAACTTGAGTACCACCAAAATAATAATGCTTATTAATTAAACCTTCATAAGAACCATGAGAGATGGGGTACAGGTACAGAGCTTTTTGGGTTGGTGAACTCATGGAGATTTTTGTAGGGTGTTGTGTCCCTCCCCCCAAGTCTTAACGTGTCTTAGCCATCTCTTATGTGGTTGTTTTGAGAGAGTCTGGAAATGTAGCCCCAGGTAGCCTTGATCTCTCAATCTTCCTGCCTCTGCCTCCTCAGTGCTGTGATTACATGTGTATGCCACCACAACCAACTGGTTATTCCTGAGTTGTATCTTTTCTAATCCAGTAATGATAAGAAAAGTGTTTTCCTGAGTTCTGTGAGCCTTCCTAGCAAATGACTGAATCTGAGTCAGAACTGGGGTCTGAACCAGGACAGTCTTTTGGGCCTCATCCCTTAAAATCTGGGACTGGTTGCTGGTGACTCACATCTATAATCCTAGCTACTTGGGAGGCTGAAATTGGGAGGATCACAGTTCAAGGCCAACCCAGACAAATAGTTCAAGGGATCCCTTCTCCAGAATAACCAGAGCAAAATGGACTTGAATGGCTCAAGTGATGGGAGTGCTTGCTTTGCAAGTGCAAAGCCCTGAGTTCAAACCCTCACTCCACAAAAATAAATAAATAAATGAAAACAAATCTCTCAAAAAACAAGAAAGTTCAAAGTTATTAATCCATACACAGGATAATTAGAAATACACTAAGCAAGCGCTTCACAAAAGAGGAAATTGAGATGGCAACTAAACACAAAAAGGTACTCAGTGTCACTAGCAATTGGAAAAGTACAAATGCAAACCAAAATTGAATGGTCCTATGTTGATTAAAGAAATTGAATATATAATTTAAAACCTCACAAACTACAGGCCCAGAGGGCTTCATATCCATTCAATTCTCTCAAATTTAAAAGACTGACAAGGATGTAGAGCTACTGGGCCACACTCTTAAGGTGGAAACCCAAAATGGTAGAGCCACTTGGAAAAAACACAGTTTAGGGTCTGGGGGTGTAGCTCAATAGTAGAGTGCTTTCCTAGCATACTCAAGGCCCTGAGTTCCATCTGCAGCACCACAAATAAAAAGTTTGGTCATTCTTATAAAATTAAACAAGCCAGGTATGTGAGGCACACATGTAGTCCCAGGTACTCAGGAGGCTTGAGACAGCAGGACCACTTGAGTTATTTGAGACAACCTGGGTAACAGCAAGACCTCATCTCAAACAAAACAAAACATACACTTCTTATATGACCCAGCAACTGCGTTCCTGAATATTTACCCAAGAGATACAAAAACCTGAGTCTCAGGGCTGGTGGTGTGGCTCAAGTGGTAGAGCACCTGCCTAGCAAGTGTGAGGCCCTGTACCAACAAAAAAAATAAAAACAAAACGTGTTTTTCTACATAATGAATTTTTACAATAGTTTTATCTGTAACAGGCAAAACCAAACACCCAAATGTTTCATCAGCAGAGGAATGAGTAAAGAAATTGTGATGATGTCATACAATGGATTACTACTCAGCAAAATGTTCATAGATAATAATACAACATAATGAATCTTCATGTGTATGCTCAGCAAAGCCAAACACAAAAATAATATTTAAGGGCTGGCGGAGTGGCTCAAGTGATAGAGGGCCTGCCCAGCAAGCATTAAATCCTGAGTTTAAACCCCAGTACTGCTTAAAAAAAAAAAAAAAAAGCAACAAAAGTAATATTTAGTTTCACTTATATGAAATTCTGAAACAGGCAAAATTTTTAAATAATGACTGAGCACAAGATACTGGGGGAGACGGAGATCAGGAGGATTGCAGTTCAAGGCCAGTCTGGGCAAAAAGTCAGCAATCAACCAGTAAAAAGCTGGGTGCGGTTGTGCACACCTGTCATCCCAACTAGGCAGGAAGCATAAATAAGAGGACTGGTTAAGGCTGGTCTAGGCATAAATGCAAGACCTTATTCAAAAAATAATGAAAACAAAAAGGGCTGGATCATGGCTCAAGCAGTTGAGTGACTGCCTGGCAAGCAAAGCCCTCAGTTCAAACCTTCCTCCACCCCAATAACAGCTGAAAGCAGGTCACTGGTTTTCTAGGATCCTGGTGCATCAATGTATAGGGACATGAGGGAACATAGGGCTGGTGGAGTGGCTCAAGGTGTAGGCCCTGAGTTCAAACCCCAGTACCACAAAAAAAAAAAAAAATACCTGTAACTTGAATGTCTTCATACACAGTTCAAACGTGGACAAAAATAAAATTTAAAAAAAAAAAAAAAAAGAATGTAACTCAAGTGGTAGAGCACTTGCCCAGCAAGCATGAGGCCTTGAGTTTAATCCCCAATACCATCAATAAATAAATAAAAACATATGTATCTGGGTGGTACAGTCATACAAGAAAATTGTCTCCCTGTATCTTCTAGCAAAGATGCAGCCCCTGTGGCCCATTGAGTACTCTTCCCTACCCGAGTGCCAGTTACTTGGGTGTTCATTGCTTGATTACTCTTCTAAAGTATATAAATATCACCAGTCATGTACACCTGCAATTTTAGCACCCTGTAGGCTGTGGCAGGAGGATCTTGATTGAGTTCAAGGACAGCCTGAGCTAAAAAATGAGACCTTATCTCAAAAAGCCAAAAACAATGGGCCAGGTGTGGTGGCTCACACCTGAATTCCTAACTAGTCAGGAGGTAGAGATTGGGAGGATGGCCAGCCGGGGCAGTTAGTCATACCCATCTCCACAAATAAAAAGCTGGGTGTGACGGTGTGTGCCTGTCATCCCAGCTACGTGGGAAGCTAAATTAGGAGAATCTTGGACCAGGCCGGACCGGACATAAAAGTTATACCCTATTACAAAAGTAACTAACTAAAGCAAAAAAGGTTGGTAGTTTACCTCAAATAGTAGAGCACCTGCCTAGCAAGTTGAAAGGCCCTGAGTTCAAACCCCAGTACAAAAAAAAAAGTTTGTAGCATTAATTTTTACTGGAATTTGAGCTCAGGGCCTACATCTTGAGACACTCCATCAGCCCTTTATTTTGATGGGTTTTTCAAGATAGGATCTAGAGAACTATTTGTACAGGCTGGCTTTGAACTGCAATCCTCCTGATCTCTCTGCCTCCTGAGTAGCTAGGATTATAGATGTGAGCCACTGGCACCCAGCTCATTCATTTTTCTGTATGTGTATATTTCAAAAATTTTTAAAAACATGAAGTGTGGATATGGACCAATCTCCAAAATATATTATTACACAAAGCAACATGCAAACAACATGTGTGACCTGCTCACATGTTGTTTCAGTATGTTTACAATACTCATGAATTTGCTTGCACATGCTTCTGAAGCACCCGGACAGTCACAGAAACTGGGGCCTTCAGTTGTCTCAAGCAGAGCCTGAAGCCATGTAAATGGTACTTATTCAAAACGCAAAACCCTTTCTTTTTAAATTTCAAAGGTGAAAGTTTCTATATTGAAATGGTTCTTGTCATCCCCATCTCTCTGACACCCAGTTTCCTTAATCAGGGACAACCAACAGTACCAGGTTCTTGTGTATGTTTCCGTGAATGTAAGACATTTAAGTATACTCTTTGGGCTGTCCTTTATTTTTTATTTTTTACCTAGCTGATAATATCCACACACTTCATGCAACACCTGACTTTGTTAACCTAATAATGTTTTGTTTTACAATAGTGTGGATTGAACTAAGGGTGTCAAGCACACTAAGCAAGAGCTCTGCCACTGAGTTCTGGAAGCTTCTCCATATCAGTACTTAACACCTTCCTAGTCTTATTTTATAGCTGCATAATATCCCATTGACTAAAGTTTGTATCACAAATCCTGTATTTGGTGGCTACTTGATTAAAATGCTGAGATAAATTACCATCATACATGTGTCATTTGCACATGAACGATATTCTATCCATAGAATAGATCTTACGTGATCAATTACTGCGCCAAAGGGCATATTCCTTTGCAAACTTGTACAGGCGTTGTCAAACTGCCCTCATAGGACTCGAACCAACTTATGCTGTGGCAACAAGGAGTGTCCGTTCTCCCATACTCCCACCTGCACATTGGTTTTCATCAAACATTTGGATTCTTCTCGAGCTGAGATGTGAAAAATATCTTAAGTGTATATTAGTTTTATTTTTTTTCCTAAAGTCCAAGCTGGCTTTGAACTAAAGATCCTCCTGACTCACCCTTCTGAGTGCTGGGATTGCAGGTGTGTACCACCAGACCTGGCTTTAGTAATTTTAAGAAGTTTGGAATTACAGAAAATTTGTGAAGATGGTAGTGTCCTTCTAGGGGAATCTCTATTAAATAAACACTGTACTGACTGTAGTTGCTAAACAAATGCCTCATTCAACTGTAAGAGAACTCTAGGTCAAAGGCAGTAGGGGGTGGTGTACAGTAAAGGTGAAATCAGCAGACCTGGATTGCTCAAACCCTGCAAGTGCCAGAGAGACAAGAGAGAACCTGTCTATTTCTGGCCCTGGTGCTGAGACCAGTGCTGGTGAGCAGCTGTCTGCCTGAGCCCTGGTCCATACCATCAGTGTGACCTCTGGGGAGTTGGACTTCTGCATATGGCTGCCTCCCAAGGGTCTGGTGAGCATGCCTGATGGTGGTTACTTCCTGTATTGATGTGTTCTATGTGGTGGGAGGATGGAGTGTCCTGTGTGATTCCACTGGGAGTTACTGCCCAACTGGAATTGTCCAGCAGTGGGACTGCTGGTGAAACAATGTACCTATCATACGCCAGGAGCCATACTAGATGCTGGGGGGTGCTGGGGAGAAAACAAGCTAGGTGATCTTTAAGTGACCTGCCCAGTGACCTCAGAATGCCACACTGAGACATGAATGTGGAAGACTGGGAGGACATTGTGCCATGACAGAAGCCAGACACAAAAGGCCACACAGCATGTGTGTCTATATGAAATGTCCAGAATAGGCACAGACAGAAAGTAGATTGGTAGTTGGCATCAGCTGGATTGGCATCTGTTTGGGATGATGACAATGTTCTGGGATCAGGTAGTGGTCCTGTTGTGCCAACCTCGCGACTGAGCTGAACACACACATACATTGTGAGGGAAAAAAAGCCTTGGGTTTTTCTTTTTGGCGGTGCTGGAGTTTGAACTCAGGGCTTCATATTCACTAGGTAGGCACTCTGCCACTTGAGCCACTCCACCAGCCCGTTGGGTGTTTTCAAGATAGGGTCTCATGAACTATTTGCCCGGGGCTGGCTTAGAACTGCAATCCTAATCTCTGCCTCCTTAGTAGCTAAAATAATGGCATGAGCCACTGGTGAAAACAACCAAAAACCTTGGCTTAAAGCACCTGTTATTTCTCATAGCAATATCACGTGGGGCCAGGCACCAGTGGCTCATTGCCTGCAATCCTAGCTACTTAGGAGGCAGAGATCAGGAGGATAAAGGTTTGGAATAAAAAAAAGGGCTGGTGAAGTGGCTCAAGATATAGGCCGAGTTCAAGCCTCAGTACCACCAAAAAAAAAAAAAAAAAAAGTCACCTGGGCATGCTCCTGGGCTCAGGTGTGAGTACGCAGCAGGCTGGGGCAACTGGGCTAGGGCACTCTAAGCTATGTCCCTGCTCACCTGCACAGGCACACACTTCAGCTTATTTGACAATGCGGCAGCAAAACTGACATGGACAGGGTATGAGGCCTCCTTGGAGGTGGGATGGGAACCTTGGGAGTTCTGAGCAGATGTTAAGCCCCATGAAGTTCAATAGCATCCTTCTCAACCTGAAGACAGACCCAAGTAGGCAAAAGAAGTTTCTGGCTGGGTATGGTGGTGCACATCTGTATTCCCAGCCCTCAGGAGGAGGTAGCCCAGGATGTGTATCAAGACCCTACCTCAGGCAAATCCCCACAAACTGCTTAAAAAAAAACATTAGTCAGTTCTACTATCCTTGAGCTGGACAAAGTGGGAGCAGAGGGCAGGTTGATGTAGGGGTCTGGGCATCTCAGTCATTGCCAAAAGGCAAGACTGCTGCTCTCCTGACCTTAACCTTAGAAGTCCAAGCCCAGGGAGTCCCTTTCTTTGGTTAGTGTTATAGAGTGCAAGCAGGAACCAGGAGTGCACTCTATCCCTGGCATGACACACACACACACACACACACACACACACACACACACACACACACACACACGAGAGAGCAGATTCACCAGAAGCAATGGCTTCTCCCATGTGGCTTCAGGGTCACCTGTAAAGTGGGGCTGATTATTTGCTTCACAAGGTAGCTGCAAAGGCTCAAGGGGAAGAAATGGGCACCCCACAGCATGTATGTGCACACATACATGGCTTTGTATACCACTCATTTGAATACAGATAGTCACTGACTTACAGTCAACCAATTTTTGCTTTGACTATGATGGTGCAGGTGAAAAACATTCAGAACTGGCTTCTTTTTTGCAGTACAAGAGCTTGAACTCAGGGCCTACACCCTGAGCTACTCCACCAGCCTTTTGTGAAGGGTTTTTCTCGAGATAGGCTCTCTTGAACTATTTGCCAGGGACTGGCTTTGAACCTCAATCCTCCTGACCTGTGCTTTGAATGTCCATCTTTCTCCAGACCAGCAATCCATAGTACACTTGTGATATTAGGTGGCAGTACTGAGCTGCCACAGATACTGTCACAAGGGTTAACACAAGGGTGCACCAGGCTCCTAAGTCTCACAGGTTGAGTGCATTAAGCACATTTCACTTAGGATGTTTTCAACTTACTGCAGGCTTATGTGGTTGTAACCCCAGTAAAAGTATGTGTAAGGGAAGACAAGGTCCTGTTCTCACTGTGCATATTCTAGCAAATAACACTAGTAGCTACTGAGCACTTACTGTGTGCAGCCCTTTCCATTTGCTTACCCACTTCATTCAGACAAGGAGGTAAGAGAGCTAACTTGCCCAAGGCTACACAGCTAAGGCTAGGACTCAAGCCACTGGGTCAACATCAGAACAGGAGGAACCAAGAACCTACTTAGCCAGGGTGATCAGGAAGACATCTGAAAAAACACTGAAGCTGAGACCCTGTAAGAACCAGCCTCAAGGAGATGGGGTGGGGGCCCCAGCTATGTAAGAACACTGCTGGCTGAAAAGTCTGGATGCTGTCACCTTTCTTCTGGGTGACCAGTGGACTGAGGCCATTTCTCCTCAGCTGCCTATCTCTAAGGCAGGATTGTATCAGACAAAACCCCCACAATCCTTTGCCTAGTCCCAAGATAAGCAGCCTCCCCTTGCTTCACTCATGTGGGTCTCCAGGGCTGCTGTGACACCAGAGGCCTAGAGTGAGGTTGTAAGCAGTTCCTCAGCCTTATAGGCTGGAAGAGGTCTTTTCTGGGGAGGGCTTACCTCAACCCAAAAAGGTTCATTTGGGATTGTTTAGGCACTTACAATGGGAACAAGGGAAGGTCAGAGATCAGCAACTCTTTTCTGGAAAAATGGTGCCTGCCCCACCCCTCTGCAGATTCAGTCCTTAAGTCCCCTTCAGTGAACAAGCTGATCATTAAGAGTCTGAGTAACAGAGCTCCAGGAGCCACACAAAAGGGAGGCCCAGTGAAGGCAGGTGAGAAAGCTACTCTTTATTGCTTTAGAGGCATGAGGCTCAGGAGCTCTTAGTGGGGCGGGTCCGCTTCCTCTTCACCACCACAGGCTTTTGGCTGCGAAGGATGGCGCTGGCTCTGCGGATGGCAGCCTGTGTGGGTGGACAAGATACCGGGCTCAGTTGCAAAATAGCCCACCACCAACACCCACCTCGGGCCATGTTCCTGGGGCAGGGCTCAGAGGAAGGGTTCCTGTCCTTCCCCAGCCCAGGACCACCCACTAAGCTGAACCCCCCAACAGTACTGGCCAAATCCCCTCCCCACTATCCTCTCAGGAGGCCCACATGTGTCACTCACCATTCGCAGGTCTGGACGATACTTGTTCTTGCGGATCATGTGCCTGATACTGCTGAGCGTGGCCCGAGCATTCTTGTTGATGGTGGTCCTCACATAGGAGGTGGCTGGCTTTCGCTGGCCTAGTGAGAGGAGCCCAGAAGTCAGTCCACATGCCAGGCCTTTAGTGCACCTCCAAGACACGATCTCAACCCCAAGAACCTAAGCACCCTCAACCAGATTGTCAGAACCCAGTACTCCAGAACCTGAGGACCTTCCAGGGCTGTGTTCCCAAAAAGAGAGGGATCTCCCTCAAAGATAGGAATAGTAGGAGTCACCAGCCACAGGCTGGAGATAGGGTACCCTATAGTATCCCAAAAAAAGGCCTGTCTGTGCCAGAGGAGCAGTTTAAGAGGGTGAAGTCTTCAAGGCCCCTCCTGAGTCCAAACAAGCAGAAATGGGGGAGGTGGCAGAACTGTGCAGGGAACTCAGCCTGTCATCTCCACATAGGATCAAAAGACAGTTGGTCTGTTTGCCTAAATATTCTCATCTTTGAGATAGAAGGCACCCACCCCCCCAATCTGAAAACGTCGCACAATTGCCCAACTTCCCGGCCACCTGGGGAAGCGTATATTCTATTAATTTCTCTACCTGACAAGTGCCCAAATCACACAGCTGGCTAGGGATGGAAAGAGGGGCTTCCCAGGCCAACATCCCAACCCCCAAAAAGCGCCATTCAATAACAGAACTCCCTCCTCTGCTTCCCGCTCCAAAGGGGGCTCCTGTCTGGAGAAGGCTCACCGGATCTCCGCTTCATAACCACCACGACACCTTTGCCGTCGGCGGCGGGCTCCACGCCCACGGTCTTGCGGTGAATCAGCCCATTGTAGCGGAAGGAATTGCGGGCCTTCAGGTTATTGGGCTCCTGGGAAGGAGGGGCAGGGTGGTGAACTGAGCCCGGGAGACACGCAGAGGCCCCTTCCCGACCCCGACTCGAGGACGCTCCTCCCCAGCAGGGGCCTGGCGGTCGGGCCCTACTTACGGTGCTGTACGTCTGCTTATTCCTCTTGATGAGGAAACTAGAGCAGTTCCGCACGACCATCCATTGCAGATGCGCGGACATGGCGGCGGCTGCGGAGACACGGGCACGTGAAAGGTGTCACCCGGAGAAGCGGACCGGCGCTAGGACGCGCTCGGACAGCAGAGAAAGACGGTGACTGCGGGACACAGGGGTGAATGGGGACACCCGTCAGCAGACAGCGACCTAGGGCTTTGTCTGGCGAGGCTGAGTGACCTAAGGCGGCGGCGGCCGCGACTGTAGGGAATGGAGGGCAAGGGACAACGTGAAACCATTACTCCAGGGGGCGGAGTTGGGGGGCGCCAAGGACGCTTGGGCGTAGAGAGAAGCTAGATAAGGGGCTGAGACACCGGACGGAGGGCGCGAAATGGCTGCCACATCGGGCTGACGGAGGGCGAACGCTCACCTCCTCTCACTGTGGCGGCCGGAGACGGAAAGAGGAACCCAGAGCCGGGGCGATGCCTTTAATACCTCAACGCATTTCCGCTTCCTCTCTGGGTGCTTCTGAAGTCGCCCGCCCTCCCTCCCTCGGACAAGAACCGGTGCCCGCTCGGGCATTTTCGTAACTCTCCGGAAATTCTCCGGAAGAGCCTCCGTCTTACCCTATTCGCCCATGCCTGTTTCGTCTCTGTTCGGAAACACTCGGCCTCTTTCCGGTAATCTCGGCAACTCCCTAGCAGTTCGCGTTCTCCAGTTTCGGGGGAATGAGCTCCGAAACTGTTTTGACTCTCGGAAGAAACTAAACAGAACTGTCTCGCAGTCTGCTACCCCAGGGGAGCATGGATTTCCTCTAAGGACCTGTCGTTGAGAGCACTGCATGGGACCACTCTTGTTTCCCTTTAGAGTTCCGCGCAGTCTGGCCCAGCCTCTTCCCAGTACCTAGCTGCCTCCGGCCTCTAGCGTGCCCTGGAAAACCCTCACTAAGATCCCTGGAAGCTTTTTTTTTCTGTCGTCAGGGCTATCTCGAAGGGGGAGGAACCTTTCCAGATATTTGTGTCCTCAGCCTCCCCAGGGAGACAGTGCTTATGGACCTCCACTGGCTCACCTTGTGTGGGCATTATGCCTGAGAGCAAGGGCCTTGTTCTAAATAAATACTTGACCTTCGGATTTGCCTGCTACATACATTAATTAGCGCATTGGGTCTGACGCCGATGTAAGGGAGCTACTGTGAAACATGTATCTCCGCGCCTTAGGTCCACTCGCCAGTAGACTACGCACACGGGAGGCCCCAGAAATCGCGCGTCCAGAGAAAGGAACTCTTAGCATCCGCGCAGCTGTAATTTCCTTCCTTGCAGCACTCTGGCTGCTGATTCTCTGCGCCCCAGAGCTCCTTGGTGTTTTGTCTGATCCTGGGGTTTTTGTCTGATCGTTGTTTCTGATCCCACCTGTGCCCAGCTGGTGCGCAGGAGGCCCCGGGAGGCGGACACTGAATAGAAGCAACGGCCGACTGCCTCCATTATGGCACCTTGAAGTTGGACCGTGTCAATCCTTGATAGACAGGGGCCCTAGGCAGCCATATCTGTGCGCCGGCTGTCCCGGCACAGGCCTCAGAGCCACAAGACCGCAGCACAGAACTTCGGCCAGGACACCCGGGGCCTGGCTGGTTCGTGCACGCCAGCCCAGCTCAGGTGACCAGGCAGGCGCTGGGCACACCTGGCTCGGTCCCCTGACCCCGCCCCAGGCGACCGCACCCCGGAACGCTCTCAGGGAGCGGCCGGCGGCGGCGGCTGGGCAGGGCCATGGCGGCAGCGCCGGCGGTGTGCGCCTCGCAGGCGTCCCCGGCAGGAGCTGCGTCCCCGCCGGCACCCGCGCCCGCTCCAGCGGCCGGCCTGGGTCGCTGCCGCATGGCGCTGCTGCTGGCCGTGGCGCTGGACGTGGCGGGCATGGCGGCTCTGCTGACCGGCGTGTTCGCGCAGCTGCAGGTGCGCGGCCGCGACTTCGGTGACCTGCTCATCTACTCAGGCGCGCTGCTCGTCTTCCTGAGCCTGCTTGGCTGGATCCTGTGGTACACCGGCAACATCGAGATCTCGCGCCAGGAGCTCGAGCGCGACTACGGCCTGCGGCCCTCGGCGCTCGCCCGCCTGGCGCGCAAGCTGTCCCGCCGCTGGTCGGCGCCCGCCGCCACCGGCTCCCGCACCGCACGCGGGCCCCGCGGAGCGCGCCGAGCCGTCCGCGCGTCCCCGCCGCCCGCCGCCGGCTCCCGCCGCGTGCGCCTGCAACTGGCCACGCTCGAGGCCGGGCCCGGGACGGTGGGCACTGGCAGCGAGTGAGCCCCAGGTAAGGGGAGCTGGGAGGGACGTGGAGAGACTGGTGATGGGGAGATAGAGACCCCCAGGAGGTGGAGATGGAAGGGGGAGAGATGCAGGGTAGCAGGAAGATTCAGATACTGCGGGCATAGGTGTAGACTGGAGTGGGACGAATGAGACCCCGCCTCTGGAGGTGACAACGCTCGGGGAGGGAAGGCAGGGCTAGGCATCCACAGCACTAGAGTGAGACCACCCTCGCCCTAGCCTCCAGGAGCACCAGGCCCCGTTTAGCCTGTCCGTGTGCCTGGGTCTCTGCTATCACCACTGTTCCATCCCCTTTACACAGTGGGGTAAACTGAGACCCAGAAAGGTGCCACCTGTACCCAGGCTCAGGAACGCATGGGTGGAGGAGCCTCAGTTCTCCTGATAAGTAGTCCTGTGAAAGAAGTAGAGTGAGAGGGGCAACGGGGACAGGAATGAAGCCGTCCTCATCCCATCCCCTTTCTCTCTCCTCACCTTCCACTGTATATAGGGACAGGTCCAACAAGCATTGTGGTATGGCAACATACTACACTCGGATAAAGGGGAGCTACTGTATCCTCTTTTGTAAGCACACCTCTCAAGCTTACCTGCCTCTGCTCAAAGATCATCTGTGGCTCCCTCTTGCCCTCTGGTTAAACTCAGGCCTCTCCGAAGTTATGACATTCCTTAGTCCACAGACAGCCCAGTCTCTTTCCCACCAGCTGGCGTCTGCTGGTGCTCCTATACTAGGAGTGCCCCTGCTGGCTGCACTCCACCCAGAAAACTTACCGCATGTCCAGTAAGTTGAGCCAACTCAACTTCTTAACTCTTCTCTGGATCTCCATATTGTCTGAGGTACCTCTGTTGCCACTTGGATGACCATGTGTTGTGTCTGTCTGTGTGGGGCTGTCTCCACTGGGCAGGGACTCCCTTGAGGGTAAGACCTGGTTCTCTGGTGTTCTGTTTTCTAACAGTGCCCAACAAAAAAGTGTGAACTCAAGAAAGGTTGATGAATGAGTACATAGGTGAAAGTAGGAATCAGAAAGTAGATAGGTAAATGGAGGATGGGTAGATGAGTTGGCGAATGGATTGCTAAAAGGATGGATGGATGAGTTGGTTGATGGATGAGTTGGATAGAGGGATCGTTTGATGGATTGGATGTAATGGTAAATGGATAAGTTGGTTGATGAGTATATGTGATTGGATGGAAGGATGGGTGGTACAAAGAGACTGGTGGGTAGATGTGGGTAGATGAGTGGATATGGTTGGATGGATGGTTTGGGTTGATGGATAAATAGAGATAAACAATGGGTGGGTTTGTGGGTGGGTAGGTGGATGGATGGGTAACTGAATCCATTTTCCACTGGGGGTTCTGTGAAACTATTAAACCTTAAGACATTCTCAATGTATATAGCAAATTAACTTTTCTCCTATGCATCCAGAATGGCACTAGGTGTTTGTTTGGTTGATTTTTTTGAGACAAGGTTTAATTTTATAGTCCAGGCTGGCCTCAAACTCTCAATCCTCCTGCCTTGGCCTCCTTAGTGCTGGGATTACAGATGTGGGTGCACTAGTCATACTCTGTTCCTTGTGAGAATTAAGAAAATAGTCACTCCCATGATATCCAGTGCTCTGTGGTTCAAATGAAGAGACTAGTTTAAAAAAGGATGAACAAACTGGGAGCTGCTGCCTCATGTCTGTAATCCTAGCTACTCAGAAGGCAGAAATCAGGAGGTTCCAGGTTCAGTCAGCCTGAGCAAATAGTTTGCAAGACCCTATCTTGAAAAAATCCATCACAAAAAAAGAGCTGGTGGAGTGGCTCAACATGTAAGCCCCAAGTTCAAACTCCAGCACCACAAAAAATAAAAATAAAAAAAAAGATGAACAGCTGGGCATTGGTGGCTCACACCTCTAATCCTACCCATGTGGGAGGCTGAGATCAGGAAGATCTCAGTTCAAGAGACCTCCATCTCCAAATTAACCAGAGCAAAATGGAGGTGTGGCTCAAATAGTTTAGTATCTACTTTGCAAGCACAAAGCCCTGAGTTCAAACCCCAGTCCCACAAAAAAAAAAAGATGAACAACTCTCTGTTCAGGTGAAGCATGCAGCATTTGGCTCATCATTGCAAAAATAACATCTGCAATTGAATTACCCTTGAAAATCTTTGACATTGCCCAAAAGTCTACCATAAGTGGGTGACCCTCCACTGCTGGAACCTCCCATCAGAGCGTCAGACCAGCTGACTTGAGGAGCCCTCACAGAAGGAGATCTCACCCGTAATCCCAGAACTTGGTTGGCAGGGAGGCTGGAGAGTTCGAGGTTACATAAAAGGACAGAGAACTTGATTTTTGGTGCAGGAGCATATTCTAGCCTTGTTAGCGCCCCTCTGCCTCTGAGATCAAAATTCACAGATGGGTGTAACCTCACCACCCTTTGTAATTTCGCCCCCCACCTTTGCCTATCTGACTATTCTCTGTGCCTCTGTCTCTCCATCTCTCTGCCTTTCTGGGACCAGTGGATGCTCATGCATTAAGGTCACACATATTCGTGCACATGTGCACACACAAGGCTCTGTAGTGAGTGGGGAGGTCCTGGAATGAAGGTGCAAATGAACGAGCTATACATCAATGAGTGAGGTACTCCCTGCCCCATCCCTCCGCCATTGAGTAGAGGGGCTGGGGAATGCATGGAGGGGGTGGAGGGGGTGGGTCCTGAGCAGCACTAACCCCACCATCCCTCTTTCAGGTAACCCCATCGGTCAGGACCCAACTGAGAGGAGCCCCTGTCCCCTATGTCAGCCGGCCACCAGGATGACTGTGTGTCCCCTTCTGTCCTCACTTGGATAAATGGCTCTACCTTGCAGCACTGCTTGCCTGTCTGGGAGAGGGACCTCACTGCCGTGAGGTGGAAGGAGCATGCTTCCTGCCAGAGCTGGAGCCTGGCCACAGAGAGGCTGCCCTTGGCTTTGGGGGCCCTGCAGCCATTGTGGATCTAGAAGCCCCACTTCCACAGGGAACAGGGAGTGGGGCAAGGATCTTGAACCAGACCCACCCACTCAGCCCAATCAGAAGCAGACACAGGGACAAACTGAACTTGCAAGGTGTTCACTGGGGAAGTACTTGTAGAGGCCATGGGTACAAGTCCTACACCTCAGAAGAAGGATGGCTGCCTGGGTAGGAAGAGCCTCCAACTGCAGCACACTTCCAAGAAATACCAGTCAGCCGGTAGGGAGTCTGGAGGAGGCCCACCCCAGCCTCTTGCAGGCATGGGTGGGGTGTGGCACACAAGTGGGGTAGGGGTGGGAGTCAATCAGCTGGGCTCCCTGCTATAGGAGAGCTGAGGAGCACATTTCTGTGGCTGTACATGCTATACCCTTGCCCAGCTCTGGCCCCTGTCAACAATCAACTCCCAACTCCCTCGTTTCAGGCTCACCTCACCCAGCACTCCCTAGCCTATGACTCCATCAACCCAGGAGCCCCCCACTCAGTCCAGACCTTCCCCTTCCCCCAGAGCCTCTCATTCCAGACTCCTTCAGCTCACAGCCAAGTCTCCACTCTGCCTGGCTCCCCCTGAATTTTGAGCCCCAGGCTCCATCAAGCACCCTGAGCTACCTGTTCCCTGTGGCTCCATAGAAAAAAGAAGCACGTCTAAGCTGGGCATGGTGGCATACTATTGTATTCCCAGCTGCTTGGGAGGTGTAGATAAGGAGGAATGCCATCCAAGGCTAGCTGGGGCAAAAAACTTAGTGAGACCCCCCCATCTCAATAAAAAAGCCTGCTATGATGGCACATGCCTATCATTCCAGCTACAAGGGAGGCTTAAGTAGGAGGACTGATCTCAATCCAGGCCAGCCTGGGCAAGAAAATGTGAGATCCTACCTGAAAAATAACGAAAGCAAAATGGGGTGGGAGCATGGCTCAAGTGATAGAGTGCCTGCCTAGCAAGTGTGAGGCCCTGAGTTCAAACCCCAGCACCGCCAAAAAGAAAAAAAAGAGACACATCTATATGTCATATCTGTATTTAAGGGTCCCCCAGGGAGGCCCCTATTATTCTTCCTCTGTGTCCTCGCCCGCTTCTGTCCCCTCTCCTTCCGATAAGGTCTTCTTGCTTGACGCTCGGTCCTTGGACAGCAGGGAGACTGTCCTCGACAAATCACATCTACCCTTCAAAAACCCTGGCATGTGCAGCATATCTCGGCGCTTGGCCCACCTGGTGAGGGAGGGACATGCTTAGCCTGCCATACTCACCAGTGCCTTGTGGGCACAGGCACCCACCCGAGCCCCACCCTGCTCACCAGAACAGGCAGATGCTGAAGATGAGCAAGAGCAAGCCGCCACAGGTGCAGGCCAGGGCCCACAGGTGTTTTCTGCGCATGTTCTCTGCCAGAGGAAGGATGTTAAAGACCCAGAGGGCACCCGCCAGCCCCGTGTGCACCAGGACACCCAGCATTTGTCCACTCACCGTCTGGCCGCTGGTGGTAGCAGACCCCATCTCGGTAGCAGCATCGTAGGCGCAGACAGAGGTTGGGGTTCTCGATGGCTGCCTGACCCCCACAACTCTCCCGGTCCCACACATCTCCTTCACAGCCTGGGGGCCACCACAGTGGGCACTCCATTACAGAGCTAGCCCTACAGGCTGTGGACACCAAGATCCCAGGGCAAGGCTACAGGGTTGTCTGCCCAGTGTACTCTGGACCCAGGGGTCCAGGCCCCAGCCCTCCTCACTCATACTCAGGGGTACAGGCCCTCGCCCTCCTCCTCAGACCTAGGGGTCCAGACCCCGGCCCTCCTCCCTCAGATCGAAGGTTCCAGGCCCCAGCCCTCCTTCCTCAGACGTGGGGGTCCAGGCCCCAGCCCTCCTCCCTAAGACCCAGGGGTCTAGACCCCAGCCCTCCTCCCTCAGATCCAAAGGTTGAAACCTCTGTCCCTCCTCCCACACACTGAGTCTAGGCCCCAGCCCTCCTTCAAACCCAGAGGTCCAGGCCCCAGCCCTGCCCGCTCAGACCCAGGGGTCTAGACCCAGAAGTGTATCTGGGCTCCCTCTCCCTGGGGCCCCCAGGGTTTCAACTTCCACTCACTCCATGGGTAGAAGAATCCCTGGATTCCATTCCCATCTGTGGAAGAAAAGAGGTGGTGTTGGGGACTGTTTGGAAGCCAAGGTGACCCCCGACATCCACAGTAGCCCCCTTACCTACTGAGCCCTGCATCAGCAGGAGAAGGCCCAACACAGGAATCCCTGAGCCCACCATCTTGCCTCCCCAGACCCCTGGGGCCTCTGTGGAGAGAGGCCTTGAAGGACATCACCCCAGCAACAGCTGGGCCCCGCCCCAAAGCCCCAGTGCCAGGATTCTGAGTTCTGTTGCTAGGGAGTCCCCTCAGCTAGGGGGGGTCACAAGGAGGGTCCCACAGATCTGGTCATATCTGGTCTAGGCAGTGGCTCCCTTAGCACCCAGGTGGAAGAGGTCAGTAGATATGGCGGCCTCATGGTTAGAGTAAGTGAAAAAGGAAGGAGAGAGAGGCCAGTAAAGAGCCCAGAGCAGGAACTTCTCCCCGCTATCACCCCTATCAACCCAGGAGCTGAGGGGGTGGGAAGAGAAGAGACCTTCTTGTTGAAGCCTCCCTTCTCTTCCTGAGGCAGCCATGAAGTCTCAGGAAACCTCGTTGCTAAGGAGTCTTTCCCCTTAGCAACCAAAGGGAAGGGCCCCAGGTCCCTTAGGGTCATATTCTGAGCCCCATTGTTAGGGTAGTTTCCCCTAGCAACCAAGGGGTCAAGAAGAGGAGGATGGGACAATGGGGCTAGAGACTGGTGGGGAGTCCCCTGGTCTCACCTACCCCCAAGAGCTTGGGCCTACCAGGCCTCCTCTGTAGAGAACACTTAACCGGGGGTTGGGACCTGCCCAGCTGAGATTGAGGGTGTGAGGTCAGGAGGTGTTTAGCATCTGTGAAGAGCTTCCAGATCCCAACTAACATTTATTTTCCCTACTTGTGAAGGGGTATCAAAGTGGAGGTCCTCATTTTGTTTGGTTTTGGGTTTGGTGTCCCCAATGATTATTGAGGGGCCAGGGTTCCAGAGAGAGAGGATGCCAGATCTGAGGCTGGGTGGGACCAAAATCCCTAGTCCGCCACCTCATGTCTGCTCACACCATGAGGAGGGGGCCTTGATTCCCAAGGGCCATCAGGTTTTGGGCCTGAACTAAAAGGTCTGAGGGAGGAGGGGTCCAAAGCCAGACCCCATTTCTCAAGAGACCTGAGATTCTGACTCCATCTCACACTCATGTCTCCTGTAAACATCCAAAAGGGTGCTGAGTGGGCCTTGGGCTGACTCCGTCACAGATGACACAGGTCTGAGGGGCTTGGCAGGGGGCCGGGGGTGGGGGTCAGAGGGCTTGGGAGGCTGAGGCCAGGCAGCTGCTGACCGTTTCCTGTGTCAACACCATCTGGACCCACTTCCCAATTCCCTGGATTCCTCAGGGATCAAGGAGGGGGTGGGGGGGCGGGGCTGCCTGGCCCAGGACCGCGGATTGGGACTAGGGTGGGGGGGCACTGTCAAGGCCCTCACCGCTAATGACAGGTTTGGGCTGCCTCTGTGGCCAATCTGCCCCGTCACCCCCAAGAGCCCAGACAGGACCCCCCAGGGACAGACAGACGGACACACACAGCCTAGGTCTTGCTGACATCACACCCAGCCAGACCCATCTTGCCCAGGGGCCAACACATCAGGAAGGCCCTCATGGGGAAACCCCCAAATCCCAGGTTCTCTGCCCAGTCTGTTTCAGAGCCCTCCAGTTGGTCTCCCTAGCACCTCTTTTCTTGAATCTATCTTCTCATTCTGGGTCTTTATGCTCCTGTCTATTCTGTTTTTGTTTATCTCTGGCTTCTTCTGTCATTCTGTGGGATTCCCCCACGTTGCTTCTCTCTCTCCTCTCTCTCTCTCTCTCTGTTTCTCTCTTTTCTCTCATCATTTCTATAGAAGTGGTGCCCACATACTCTCCCAGAGAAGACCCAAGAATCTTGAGCAGTCTGCAGTCCCTCCACAGTCACAGTCACCTGGGGCAGGAGTGATGAAGTCTTATCCACAACCCCAAGGAATGAAGAACCCAGGCAGGACCAGAAACTTAGAGCTCTAATTTGACCCAGACTCATGAACTTCCCTAGAGAGTTCCCCAGAGGGTACAGGAGACCCAAGTTATCCTTTATCTACCTGCAAATGAGGACTTAGAGCCTGGACCCCTATGTCTGAGGGAGTAGGACTAGGGTCTGGACCTATGGGTCTAAGGGAGGAGGGCTGGGACCTGGGCCCTTGGGTCTGAGGGAAGAGAAGCTGAGAGTGGGGTATTTCCTAGACCCCTTTGTTGGAAGGGGCTGGCATTCCAGATTCCTGGTACTGCTCCTAGTTTGGCAGCAGGCCCATTCCCCATCCCCTCAGGCCAGTCCATCCCCCAGGCTGGTGGCCTGAGTCACCTTGGCTGGCCCCGCCAGTCTGGGGGGGGCTACGTCAGCTCTCCCCTCACTGACGCAGCCTTAGACCCCCCACGCTGACTCAGCCGGAAACAGGCCCCTCTGACCCAGTGGTCAGAGGCCTGGGTCCCAGCGGGAGCCAGGGTTGGGGAGGGCCCCTAGGGGGCCCTTGAAGGGGTGGATGTGACAAACCAAGAAAGGGAAAGAAAGAACTCTTACCTGAAGTGATGAGGTCATGTCCCACCGTGGGGGGGCTGTGACCTCATCTCCTTTGGGACCTGAGCAGTAGCCCCCCATGGTGGTGATTAGGGAGGGGGAGACTGCTCCAGCTGCCTTCAATCCCAGAAACCGCACCACCACCACCACCACCACCACCGCCAGCACAGCAGTCTGCATGGGGTCCAGCAGAGAGACCCTGAGAGTCCTTGTCACCTCCCTGTGCTCATTCCCATCCAATCTTTCTCTGCCATCTCCATCATGGAGAGGAGGTTCCTGGAATGTCCCTGTTCCTTGAGGTGGTTGTCAATCCTGGACCACTATATGCTTGCATGGGCATTGCTGGGTCCCCCCTCTCCTACCTAGATCCTTCCTGTGTCCCTGTCTCTCTGTGTTGCCTTGTCCAGGTGTCTATGGCCCTAGCACTGGCTCTGTCCCACCCTCTCTCCCACTCTGTTTCAGTGGCTACATCAGTCTCCTTGGATTGTTAATAAAATGTAACCATGAGAATAAAAGTGATTAACAAATATTTATTTACCCAGTAGTCCTCTTTGCTTTACATAGGTGAGCACACACATTATCCTCACAGCATCATTTAGGGACAGTTGGGTACCCTTGTTACCCCATTTCACAGATGAGGAAACTGAGGCACAGAAGGGCAGCATCATGGGGCCTGAGTCCCACCTTTGTGGAGCATCTTAATGTTTCTTTTTCTTAGTCCGAAGTCTCAGGTCCTGTCTCACCTTTACTTTTGTTGGTTGGGGTTTGGGTGGTTTTTTTGTTTGTTTTGTGTTTTGAGATAGGATCTTTGTATGTAGTAGCCTAGGGCTATCCTTGAACTCATGATTCTCCTGCCCCAGCCTCCGAAGTGCTGGGATTGATTACAGGTGTGAGTCACTACACCTGACTCTCTTCTGCCTTTTGTCTCCACCTGCATCTGTCCCCATTGCCGAGTCCTCACTGTCACCCCTCTCCATTTTGCTCCTTTTACTTCCTGCAGCCTGTCTTCTCTGACTGCCTCCATGTCTCTGTCCCTTTTCTCCTTGAGGTCTCTGATCCTCCCCAACTTGTCCATGTTGCTCACTTGTTCCCAGATCCACTCCCCTCTGTCTCTTGGGCTGACTGGGGTCATCTATCTGTCCAATGCATCTCCCTGGCTGTCCCCATCTCTGTGTCCCTGTCTTTGCCTCAGTTTCTCTATCTCTGCAGCTCAGACTCTCCATGTCTGTAGATCACAGAGACTCCATCTGTCTCTGTCTCCCTGCCTCTGCCTCAGAGTCTCCATCTCTGTCCCAGTACCCACACCTCTCTTGCAAGCTCTGTCCCTTGAACTTTTCCTCTTGTTTCCATCTCTCCAAGCTCAAGGTTTGCCTCTCTCTCCTGCCTCCTCATCTCTCTCTGCCTGTCCTGGTCCAGCCAGACCCCCACCCACAGCTGGGCCCCAGCTCTACAGCCTCGTGTGTCTGCCCCAGCCCGAGGAGGTGGAGGGAGGGGACGCCAATGACCTCACCAGCCCCTCTCCGACCACCCCCCCCTTCATTTTTCAACTTTTCCAACTTTTCCTTCCGTGCCCTCCTCCGAGCAAGGCGGCGTGAGCCCTGCTAGGCAGTCGGCTTGTCTGAATGGAAAAGGCAGGAGGGAGGGTGAGTCAGGATGTGTCAGGCCGCCCTCCCCTGCCGCCTGCCCCCCGCCCGCCCGCCCCGGCCCCCTATATAACCCCCCAGGCGTCCACACTCCCTCACTGCTGGGCCCTTGCTGCTCACAAGCACATGCCTACCCTCCCCAGGCCGAGGCCCAGCTGACCCCCGGGGGCTCCCCCGGCAGCGGACAGGGAAGGGTTAAAGGCCCCCCGGGCTCCCTGCCCCTTGCCCTGGGGATCCCCTGGCCTGTGGGGACATGAACTGTAAGTTGGTTCCAGTTCATGGGGTTGGGGGACAGGGAGGGAGGGAAGGACTGAAGAAGGGGGAGGGTGTGGAGCCGACACTGAGTGGGAACAGAAAGGGATAGAGGAGAGAGGGAGACACAGGGAGTCAAACGGAGAGAAGAAGGATATTCAGAGAAAGTAGGAGAGTGGAGAGGAGAGAAGGGCAGAGAGACACAGGGAGAAACATGTGGAAAGGCAAATCAGAGATGCAGAGAGGGACAGGCCAGGTGGGGGCAGAGAGACAGATGATCCTAAAGAGCCCAGGACCCCTCGGGAGTCAGCGGGAACCAAGAGACACAATTTCCCAACGACCCTGACACAGAGGCTCAGGGAGGGAAACTGAGGCAGAGTCCGAGATGAGAGCAAGCCCCGGAGCACCGATCTTAGTCAGGAGTAGCAGAGAGGGACAGGGGTGCGCACAGAGAGCTCGGAGAGCCAGACAGATGAGCGCGGGCAGTAGGACAGACGCACGGACAGACGGCTGACCGGGGAGGGGCAGGAGGACTGGCCTCGGCCAGAGGGGACTAGGGGGCGGGCTGGGGGTGTGATACGGGAGCTGGGCCGCCCGGGGGGCGCTGATTGGCTGGCTGTCTCGGGGTGGGCGGGGCACCTGGGGGATGGGCAGAGTCCGGAGCCCCCGCGTCCGGAGCGCGGCCCCGCCAGGTCTCCTGTTGAGCGCGTCCCGCGGCGGCTCTCCGCCCAGGTGTGCGGGGTTATCTCCGGCCCAGCGGCCTGGCCTTCCGCTTCCACCTTGGCGAGCTATGGGAGGGGGCCGAGGGGGCCGAGGGGGCCTCCCTGGGGAGGAGTCGGTGTGTCCGGGTCTCAGTCCCGGCCTGTGGCTCCTTCCCTTGCTCCCAGGCCGGCTTGGGCTCCCGGGGCCGGGGAGGGGGCAGGTTCTGGCCTGTGCCTCCCCCCTCATGCCCCGCCCCGGGGCCCAGATTCCGGCGTCCGGGGGCGGACGGGAGACGCCCGGCCCGTCTACCCGCCCCGGGCCGCGTCTGCTCCGACGGGCGGGGCAGCCAGAGGCAGGGAGGGAGACTGAAGCCCGCCCGGGCTTTGCGACCTGCCCCAGGGCGCCCCACCCTAAACTCAAGACCTACTGGCCCTCCTCCCTCAAACCCAGTAGTTCAGGCTCCCAGCCCTCCTCCCTCAGACGCAGGAATCCAGACCCCAGCCTTCCTCCCTCACACCCAGGAGCCCAGACCCAAGCTCTCCTCCCTCAGACCCAGGAGTCCAGGCCCAAGCCTCCTCCCTCAGACCCAGGAGTCCAGACCCAAACCCCACTCCCTCAAACTCAGGGGTCCAGACCCCAGCCCTCCTCCCTCAGACCCAGGAGTTCAGGTTGCCAGCTCTCCTCCCTCAGACCCAGGAGACCAGGCCCCAGCTCTCCTCCCTCAAATCCAGGGGTCCAGGCTCTGATTCTCCTCCCTCAGACCCAGGGTCCATCATGAGCTCTCTGTCCTCCTGCCCCCAGGTGTTTGCCGCCTGGTCCTGGTGGTGCTGAGCCTTTGGCCAGATAGAGCCGTTGCCCCTGGACCACCTTCGGGCTCCCCTCGAGTTCCCTCAGACCCTCGGGCAGAGCTGGACAGTGCAGTCCTCCTGACCCGCTCCCTACTGGCAGACACTCGGCAGCTGGCTGCACAGCTGGTAGGAGACTGGAGGGGATGGGGTCAGAAAGAATGACAGAGTCTCTCAGGGGTCTTGGGGCACCCAGGGTGGCAGAACCAGGGGATGTGGGAGTTGATGCCCCTCACCCCCACCCCTACTTCCCCCACTCACAGCTTCTTTCCCACCAGAGAGAGAAATTCCCAGCTGACGGGGACCACAACCTGGATTCCCTACCCACCTTGGCCATGAGTGCAGGGGCACTGGGATCTTTGCAGGTAGGGGCTGTGGAATGGGTTGGGCCCAGGTGGAAGGTGGGCAGTGAAGGGGTCCATGGGTTGGGGCATGACACCCTCTTCCGGTCCCCAGTTGCCAGGTGTGCTGATGAGGCTTCGAGTGGACCTGCTCTCTTACCTTCGACATGTACAGTGGTTGCGCCGGGCTGGTGGCCCTTCCCTGAAGACCCTGGAGCCCGAGCTGGGTGCTCTCCAGGCCCGGCTAGACCGGCTACTGCGTCGGCTGCAGCTCCTGGTATGCTTGGGCTCCAACCCTGAGACCCAAGAACCCATGGCCTGAGACCTTGAATCTTGACACCTGAGGGTCCCTGACTGACTCTGGAAACCAGACCCCAAATTTGATCCCAGATCTGAGCCTGACCCTGACACCCCCAAGACACCAAGGCCCCAAGACCCCAGAATCCTGCCCAGAAAATCCAAACTCTTACCCCAAGACCCTGAGACCCCTTATCAGTTATTGGTGGTCTTGTCTCCAGGACCTCAGGCCCTGAGTCCCTGCCCTGAAACTACAAACCTTGATTCCTGAGAGTCCATTCTTAGGCCCTGAGACTCAGGAATCCAAATCCTCACCCTGAGACTTGGAGACCCAGGCCCAAACAGCAAAACCCAACAACCTCCAGAACCAGAGCCCTGGATCCCAGCCCCAAGATCCTGACACTTCAAGGACCCAGCCCTTAAGATTCAAAACTCTGGCCTGGCCACATGTCAAGAATCTAGATGCTAAAGTCTCAGATCCACAGCCCTTAGTCCCCAAGTCTCACTTCCAACATGGAAACCCCGAAATGTGTTTTTTGTTTTTGTTTTTGTTTTTTTGTGGTATGGGGGTTTGAACTCAGGGCCTACACCTTGAGCCACTTCACCAGCCCTATTTTTGTGAAGGATTTTTCGAGATAGGGTCTGGTGAACTATTTGTCTGGGCTGGCTTCAAACTGTGATCCTCCTGATCTCTGCTTCCTGAGTCTAGGATTACATGTGTGAGCCACCAGCGCCTGACAAACGTGAAGTTTTGATTGTGAGCCCAGCAGACTCTAAAACCCCAGACCTAAGACCCGAAGATGCAAATTTAGACTTTGGTTTCTGGACCTGACTCCAAAAACTCCAGACCTCAAATTCCAGCTCCTAGTTTACTCCTAGAGATGTCAGCCATATCTAAGATTCCAGCCCCAAAATCCTGGGCCTCATCCCCAGACTTGAGACCACAGCTTTTACACACTGTTCCTAGACATCCAAGCTCCAAGATTCCAGCACTGACTGCTCTCAGAGGCCTCAGCCTCACCAAGGGTGCTCCAACTCTATAGAGCTCACCCAAGCTCCCAAACTTTGCCTGAAGGCCCAGCCATAAGACAGCAACCTTCTAGTCCAGCGCTGGTGGCTCACACCTATGATCTTAGCTACTTTAAGAGGTAAAGATCAGGAGGATCAAGGTTTGAAGCCAGCCTGGGCAAACAGTTCGAGAGACTCTGTCTTGAAAATACCCAACACAAAAATAGAGGGTTGGTGGTGTAGCTCAAGTGGTAGAAAGCCTGCCTCGCAAGCAGGAAGACTTGAGTTCAAATCCAGTACTAACAACAACAACAAAAAAAAAAACCAGCAACTTTCTGACCCCAGCCTCAACTTTTTGAACTCAGCACCCTGAAGAGCTCCCTTCCTGAACACCTCATTCCCCACACCAGAGACTGTAGATATGCAGGCTGAACTGTTCCCAATACCCCCTTCCCCTGACCTCCACCCTACCCCTGGCTTTTGCTAACCTCTGCTCTCTCCTGACAGATGTCTCGCCTATCCCTGCCCCAGGCACCCCTAGACCAGCCATCTGCCCCCCTGGTGCCCCCTGCCTCAGCCTGGGGAAGCATCAGGGCAGCTCATGCCATCCTAGGAGGGCTGCACCTAACCCTGGACTGGGCCGTGCGAGGCTTGCTGCTGCTGAAGACTCGGCTGTGATCTTGGACCCAAAGCCACCGTTGTCCTTCAAAGCCAGATCTTATTTATTTATTTATTTCAGTACTGGGGGCATGGTGGTCAGGGGATATCACCCCTCATCTCCACCCCCCCACTAGTTACATTCCCTTCAGGAGACCGGGGTGCAGTGGGGGAGGCACCTGTGCCTTATTTATACTTATTTATTTAAGGGAGGTGGGAGGCAGGTGGACTCCTGGGTCCCCGAGGAGGAGAGAACTGGGATCCTGGGTTGTTGGATCTTTGAGAAGACTTTCTTTCCATCATCTTGGCTCCTTCTTCTCTGGGCCTGGGCGGGAGCATTTATTATTTATTAAACAATTACTTTTTATTTTAAGATGGGGAGGGAGGGGAAAAGAAAGCCTGGGATTTTGTACAAAAAATGTGAGAAACCTTTATGAGACAGAGAGAAAGGGGGATTCAATTTGTCATACATGCCCACTTAAGGGTGATTTCTCTGAGAGCTGGTGCCTGGATGCCAGGGGTCCCTGGTGTAGGGGAGGAGGCAGAAAGTCCTGAGTGGGCAGAGCAGAGCAAGGGAGCATGGTTGGTGGCTCCAACAACTTCGTGGAAGCAAGATCTGAGCCTCACCCAGTGCCCAGCACTTCATATTTAATGGAAGGTCACCTTGTGACTGACAGCACTTACACAGGATAAAAGCTCAAGGTTATTCATTTTGACAGTGTTCACAGTGGCAAATTGGAAACAACCTGGATGTCCAACCGTGGGGGATCGATAAACAAAACATCAGAATACCAGCCATTCATGAAAAGGGAAGCTCCAGGAAAGAGACTGCTTTTGACATGGAAAGATGTCTTGTGGCACAGAACAGCAGACAACAGAGCCACTGTGTGATCCCAATTTTGTGTTTCTATGTATGTGGAATTTTGTTTTTAAATCCTAGAGGGACATATACCAAAATGTTGACAATGACTGTCTCAGGGTTGAAAGGAAAAGAGGTGGGATTATGGTAGACCTTTATTGTTTGTGCTTGTCTGTATTTTTCAGAATTTCTACCATGACTGTATTTTACATGACACATTTAAAAATAATAATAAACTCTATTTTTAGAATGACACCAGTCTCCCCACCACCACCAAGGGAAAAAAAAAACAAACCCTTAGAATGGAACAGAAAGACCATTATTTGAGCCCCTGCTCTGGACCCTGCTAAGTGTGGACTTTTTACTGATGTGGTTCCCCTGTATTTTGATTTATAGGTAGGGGAAACTGAGGCTCAGACAGGAGGGGCATTTCTGTTGCTCGTGGTCACACAGGGAGAGATGGAATTGTGATTCTGTTCTGAGTCAGATTCATTCAGAAGATGATGTCCCTGTCTTTTTTTTTTTTTTTTTTTTTTTTTTTGTGGTGCTGGGGATGGAACCCAGGGCCTTACACATGCTAAGCAAGTGCTCTACCACTGAGCTACATCCCTAGACACTGGCTTTTTGAGACAAAATCGCCCTACATACCCAGACTGGCCTTGAACTCACAATCCTTCTACCTCTGCCTCCCAAGTGCTGGGAATACAGGTGTGTGTCACCATGCTCAAGTATGGGAAGCATCCCTTTATTTACAGCTCAGTGTTCAGAGACCATTCCTGGACCCACACGTTAGCCATGGGGAAACTGAGGCTGGGCATGGGTTTCAGTCTTAAGAATCAGCAACAGAATCAGATGAGGTTCCGGGTACCCAGAGAGCTGTTGTGCACAAGTTTTCTTTGCCTGGAAAGACAACAACCATCAAAAAAAAAAAAAAAAAAAAAGAATCAGCAACAGAGCTGGTGGAGTGGCTCAAGTGGTAGAGTGCCTGCCTAGCAAGCGTGAGGCCCTGAGTTCAAGCCCCACTACTGCAAAACTAAAAAATAGAAAAAAAAAATCAGCAACAGAGCTGGGACTGTGATTCAAACCCTTTGGCTAATGGTCCATTTACAGTAACCCACACAAACTCCCTGCCCGTGTTGTTGGGGGAGCAGGATGCCGCCCCAGGGTATGAAGTTCTAATTCATCCATCCCAGTCCTCAAGACTCCATGCTATATCCCCAGATGATGGGGCCCCTGGAGAGTTCCCAGGAAGAGTCCCCTGTGTGTCCGGTGAGGTCACAAAGCCCCCACCAAAGGCTCCTCCCACAGCCCAGTGCTGCCTACCCCTGTAGGGCCACGGCAATGGCCGGCCCAGTCTCCCAGCCCCAGGGGAGCTCCACTCTATGATCTCTGAGCTCCCAGCACCTGTGAAGCCCAAAGGGCCAAGGCAGGTGGGCTGGGGGAAGGGGACGGGGGCACACCTGGGTCCTGGGTCCCTGAATCCATACCCCACCAACTGCTCCTGCAGCCATCATGTACCGCCTTTGGAATATCCGGCGTACTCAGCCTGCCCGGGCCCCCCGGAAGTGGGTCCCCATTCTGGGGGAGCTGCAGAAGACCCTCCAGACGGGCGAGTACCTGCCCCTCCGCCCGCTGCCCATGTTCGAGAGTAACTTTGTTCAGGTTCCCGGCTCCTTGTACCCCGGGGGCTGAGGGACAGGAAGGGAGAGGGTCTACCTGTGGGGGTAGGAGGGACTGAGGTGGGCCTCTGCAGCTGGGAGGTGGGCTTGGAAGGGGGGCTTAGTCTGGGGGTGCTGGAGGCATGTTGGAGAAAGGATTGGTCCCAGCCCTGCTCCCTGACCACACCAGGTGACAAATTGTGGGAGCCCTGTGTTTGTGCATCATAGAACCAACAGGCTGACCATGGGCGTGGCAGCCTCTCTGCCTGGCCTGGTGCTGCCAGACATCTTGCTGATTGCTCAGCCCCCTGAGGACAGGGACTGCTCCGGCCTCATGCTGACCAGGTGCCTCCCCATCCCCCTCCCATACCAGGCCACCTCTCCTCCACTCCACTTCCAGCTCTAGCCAGCCCATCTCCCACCTCCCCCAGGATGATCCCACTAGACCTTGTCCACCTCTACGTCCACGACCTATATGCCTGGCGCCTGAAGCTGTGCCTGGTCACTGGCCGCTATTACTACCTGGAGCTAGACGCCCCTGACAATGAGGTGGGCTTCCTGTTTGACCGCTGGATCTGTCTTATCAACCTGCTTCGGGAGCCTACCAGCAACTGGGCCCCCAGGACCCTGCACACACCCCCCCTGGATGTGTCCCTGGCCACAGCACCTGCCTCCACCTGGCACCTCCAGGTAGGGCCCTAACCCCACAGACCTCAGGGACAACTGGGTCTAGCAAGCCACTTTCCAGATTCCACAGGGAACTGGGACCCACAGCCAAAAGTCCAGGGGCCCCAGAAAAGGAGCTGGGGTCCTGGACCACCAGGGAGTTTTGACCTCATGGGTGTGAGGGGAGGCTGGGTAGGTAATGGAAACATAGAAACCAGCAAGGGCAGCCCCTCCTGACTGCCCCCTCCCTGTCCGCAGGACCAGAGCCACAGAGGACTTACAGGTGAGCAGGCTCTGCCTCCTGCCAGGCTGTCCTTCCTTTACTCCCCCAGGGCGTGGACAGAGCTCCAACCCCCTCCTGAGCATTCCATGTCCTCCTTAGTGCCTGCTCCATGTTCACCCCTCGGGGCCCCTGACCCTCCTCTCTCCACCTCTTTTCTTAGCCGAGGTTTCTGAATCCACCTTTTCTTATAAAATACTGATGCAAAGGAAGGCCAAGGTAAGCCAGCCTGCTCCAGCCTGAGGGGCAAAGGGTCCAGGACTGTCCCTCCTCTCACTGTTCCCTCCCCATCCACTACCAGGTCCCCAACTGCAATTTCAAGTCTCAGGCTGTGGGTGACTCCATGCCTCTTGTTTGGTCCCAGATGGAACAATCTGACGTTAGGAAAAGAGGCACAGGAAAAAAGTGAGCAAGGGGGTTCACTGCCATAGGAGCTGGAGGATGGATGGGCACCCTGCCTGATGCCATCAAAGTCCCATGGTATCACTCACACAGGTCTCACCCAGATGCCGGGTATGATAGGTCTAACGCTGAGATACACGTTTCTGGTAGGAGCAACCCCCTCCCTACCCCCACTACGTATGGACCTGCCCGTGGTTCTGATCCCTCCCCAAAGGGCTCAAACTGTCTTCTCCTCACACAGACAAAGCCAGCATCACTATCCGCACCATCTTCAGCATAATTTCCAGAACTATCAACCAGGGACAGTCCTCTTCAAAGGCCAGCCATGTGTCAGGGACCAGGGCTTGGACCCCTGGGTCTGAGGGAGGAGGGTTGGGGCCTGGGTTCCTGGATCTGAGGGAGGAGGCCTGGGGTCTGGACTCTTGGGTCTGAGGGAAGAGGGCTGGGGTCTGGACTCCTGGATTTGAGGGAGAAGGGCTGGGGACTAGACACTGGAACCTGGGAGCTCCCAGGCCCTAAATGTACCTTTCCTTTGTCATACAGGTCTACTCAGCAGATTCTGAGGAAGACACCGGCCGGGGAGGTTTGATCGAGACCCCTTTACGCTGTATCTCGGCCTGCAGACCTGATCTCACCTTTCTGGGCCCCTGTGGTCAGCTAGACATGGTCCTCTGGCAACAAGATCTTCAAGACCTCATGGACCCTGAATCCAGCACTTTGTCCTCATCCTCCTTGAGCCTAACTCCCTATCCTCCTGCCTTCTACCTCTCTTCACCCATCTCCCACCTAAGGTCTGGTCACAAGGCCAGGTCTATGAGCTTTCGGCACTGCCAGAGACCACCACCCTCCTGGAAGGCCCCAACTGCCCCAGTGGCCTCATGGAAAGCACCAGTCATCATGGACCAGTCCCATAAGGTGTTGGCTGTACCTGCTCTATCACGGAAGGCCCCACCTCTTTGCTCTCCATCCCGGAAGATCACAGTTGTACCTCGGTCATCCCCAAAGGCCTCTGCCATACTCGCTATTTCCCAGAGGGCTTCAGCCATACCTGGCCTTTCCCGGAAGGCCCCACCTGGATTGGTTGTTCCTCAGAAGACCCCAGCTGTACCTAACTCCTCCTGGAAAGCTACAGCTATACCTGCCCCACTGCAGAAGACTCTGTCCTTAACACAGAAGGTCACACGTGCACCTGCTATTCCCCAGAAAGCCACGTCCCGCCCTGTCCTAAAGAAGCTACCTCTGGTCCTTCCCACCCCATCCTGGAAGACTCCATCCTCACCTTCCCAACACAAGAAGGTGTTAGGCTCACCCACCTCACAGCAGAAGGGCCCTAGCGGTCTTCATGTGTTGGCAGCAACAATTCCTGGAGGGGAGGTTCTGGAGCAAAGCAAGCCTGACCGGAAACCCGAGCCTGTGGTGTTTGTGGGCACCCAGGAGACAAAAGTAGTAGAGACAAGGACCCAGACGAAATCTCTGGAGCAACCCTTCACTACAACCAAGAAGGAGTCTAAGGAGTTTGTGATTCGCAAAACCCAGGTGGTGAACCTGGAGGGCCTCAAGGGCAAGAGGAAGTCAGAGGGCAGGACCCACAGGATGAAGGAGAAGACATCCTTGGACACGCCCAACATGAGATCCAAGAAGGTGGAACAGCAGAAAAGGTGGGTCAAGACCCAGGAACTGGCCATCGAGGTCCCTTCCAAGGAGTACAGCAGACCCTTTTCTGTGGAAGGGCTCACCCTGGCCAAGTTGATGATCATGGCCAATTCGAAAGAGCCAGCTGACGTCTCACTACCCTCCTGGCTCTCAATGACTTCTCATGAATCCGCTATGTCTCCTATGATGGCCTTCACCCCCAGCCAGCTGTCCTTGCTGGAGAGGCCACCAGTGGTAGTAAGAGAGCAGCCAGAGTCTCAGATCTCGGTGAAGGAGAACACACAGCAATGGACAGACAGGGAACTACCCTGGGACCCAGAGGGGCCTTCTAAGGTTCCTCTCTACTCTGTGCCTACCTCTGGCAGCAGGGAAAATGCCAATAAACCCCATGTTCCCATCCCCCTGCCTGCCTCTGGATGGGAGAACCTGTCACAACCTCCTCTCCCAGCATCCCCCATCTCCAGAAGGGAGGCCACAGCCAGAGTGCCACCGCAGCCTTTGAGGAAGCCTCAAGGACCCATGAGGATCCTGAAGCAGCATCCTGTGGCCACAACGGGGTCATCCTCAAACATTCTCCTACCCATGCTCTTAGAAATTAAGAGTATAAGGGACATGGCCTCCAAGGCGGAGATGGAAAACAAGGAATTGGGCAACTTTCCTCCTTCAGCCAGGTATACAGGGTTAGCAGATAACATTTAACGTCAGTTCCATTATTCATATTCTTTTTCTCTCCCTTTTTGGGGATTTGCTGGGAATTAAACCCAGTGTCTCACACATGGCAAGCACGCATTCTAACACTGAGGTAACCTGGCTAACACATTGAGTGTTGATTGTGTGAAAGGAGAGGAGGGAGGAAGCCACCAGGACATCTAGCTGCAGGGAAAGAATCCTATAGAAGGAATAGCTGGATGTTGAGTGAGCCACAAGAGATCCTGGTTCAGGGAATGAAGTCAGAAGAGCAGCAGGGGTACCTATCACAAGTAGACAAGTTTAAGAACTGTGACTTTGACTCTGAGCAAGCTGGAGAGTTTGGGGCGGCACTGTAACAGGAATGGATTTAAGTTGAAAGGGTTTTCTCCAGCTTGGGGTAGAAAATGTAGAGGGGGCAAGGGTGGAAGCCAGAAGAATAGGGAGGAAGCTGTTGCAATAACCCAGGTAGGAGAGGATGGGTGGATTGAACAAGAGGGGAGATAATGAGGTATTGATAAGCCCTGAATTCTGCAGACACTTTGAAGGACAAGCTAATATTGCCTGTGGATTGGGCACATGGTGTTTGAGAACAATGTTGAGGATAGCTGGGAGGTTTGGGGTCCAAGAGACTTGGAGGGTGCAGTGGTCACATCAGCAGTGGGGGAAGGTGGCAAGTGAAGACAGTTTCAGGGAGAAGACTGGGAATTCTCAGTTCGAGAGATGGCTAGGGAAGGCAGTTAGGTGTGTGTCTGGAGTTCAGGGAAATTGATTTTGGTAGTCATTGACCTGTGGAAGGGTTAGGTCAAGATATGATTAAATGATGTCACCAGTAAGTGAAGATGAAGAAGAGACAAAGCCCAAGAAGTTTAGGGGGATAAAAAAGGAAACAGAGCAGAATGGCAAGAGGTGGGGACATCACAATCTCTACATGATGGTGGTGAGAGGGAAAGGGAACACTGGCGCAGCTACATGAAGGAAAGCCGGGACTGGGAGAGGGCCTGTGGGTTTATCAGTGGAGAGGGGACATGTTGGGTATGAAAGTCTGACTGAAGCAACTTCAAAGTGTTTAGAGACAGGAGAACTGATGGGCTGGAGTGCAGGTGACCCTTTAAACATGTCAAGTGAAAGCAGCCAGGCACAATAGCTACATTGCATAGGACTCCACTTCCATGAAACGTCAGGAACAGGCAAATCCATCGAGACAGAAAGTGGATTGGTGGTTTTCAGGGGCTGGAAGTGGATGGAAGGATAGGGAAAGACAGATAATGGGTTAGGAGTTTCCCCTGGGGTGATGAGAACATTCTGGAACTAGATAGAGGTGGTCATACCACTTTTAAGGGGTACATGTTAAAAGGCAGTGGTAAATTTTGGTGATGTGTATTTTACTGCTGTCTACTTGGAGTTCCAAGACTTCTTGGTTTCTCTCCCTGCAGCATGCAGCCTCCCCAGAACTTTAAATAGCAGATTGCAGTAGACTTCAGTCAGCAAACTGTCCAGAGGAGCCCAGCGGGGCCAGGTACCCTCCGAACCCTACAGACCTATCTTAGACTTGGTCCTGGCCCTGCCAGGGATCTCAGGAGCCAAGATATCATCCTTCCTCGCCACCCCCCACCCCGCTTCCTCTACAGAACCCCAGGGTGCTGTGCACCCCTACCGTAAAAAGCAGAGTTGCTGAAAAGACTGGGCAGGGGAATTTTTCCTCTCGGGTAGAAACCAGAGCTATCTATACGTTTATATATTGGGGGGCGGGGTCAGGGAGAGCCCGGGGAGAAGCCCAGTTTCGCAGAGATTAAAAGTCTGAGTCTGAGACTCAGTCAAAGTCGTGCCTCCGTGTCTGTGGGTGTGTGCGCGTGTGGCGCGCGGGTCCCATAGAGGATATCCTAAGGGAGCTGGGAGGGAAGCCTCCTTTGATGCAGCTCCGAGGCCCAGACTGGTTCACCCAGCAGTTCCCATTGGCTGGGGCTCCCGAGTTCCCAGCCAATCCGGTCTGAGGGTCGTGTTTTTTCTGAGCTGGGTGGGACCCCCCTCCCACCAAGACTCAGAAGCAAGGTGCACACCTGGCAGGAACCACTAACGCAGCTGATCCCGCGACGGGTTGACAGCAGTCTGGTAAGGGGAAGGCGGGTGGGGTTTAGAGTGGGCTTAGGAGCCATCGGAGCGAGGGGCGCCCTTAGGTCCCACAGAGCCCCCCTACCGCCCCGCAGGATTTACCTCCTTCCTGGATGTTGGACATCGAAGCCCAGAAACCCCCCAGGGAGAAATGGGCAACGCCACCATTTGACCCACGCTTCCCCAACCAGAACCAGACCCGTAACTGCTACCAGAACTTTCTGGGTGAGACCCAGTAGGCCAGGTTAGAGGGGGCCAGAGGGAGCGGGGAGAGGAGGCAGAAAAGGGAGTCCACCTGAAGGCTCCCGGAAACCGTTGGAGTTGGGGAGGCTGACCCGTCTGTGGTCTGGGGGCGGGGCCTGGTTAGGAGGGGCGGGGCCTTATCTGAATGGGTGGGGCCAACCTAGGAGGGGCAAGGTGCGGAGGCAGGGCCTAGAATGTTGGCGGGGCCTGGTCTGGAAAGGGTGGGACAGACTCAGGGAGGGGCGGGGCGAAGTAGACTAAACCCGGAGGGGCGGGGCCTCGTTAATTAAATGAAGGGGCGGGCCCTGACCTGGGGGCGGGGCTTTGTTTGGAGACTTTGGGGCAGAAGCCGGACCTGCCTAGGGTGGTGGAATGGGAGAGCATGGTTGGAAGGGATGGGACAGAATCCTGGAGGGAGGAGCGTGACCTGTCCGGAGTGGGCGTGGTTATTACCGTGACCCCGCCTTCCCACTCTGCGGTTCTCTGCAGACTATCACCGCTGCTTGAAGAGCATGAACCGCCGCGGGAAGAGCACGCAACCCTGCGAGTATTATTTCCGCGTGTTCCACTCGCTGTGCCCCATCAGCTGGGTGAGCTGGCAGAGGGGCGCGGGACAGAGAACAGCAGGGGGCGGGGGCTCTGGCCGAGGCTGAGCCGTCGCCCGGCTTTCCTCCCTCTCCAGGTGCAGCATTGGAACGAGCAGATCAGGAATGGGACTTTCGCGGGCAAGATATGATGGCGCGAGAGAGGCTTCTTTGGAGGCATCAGCCCCAGTAATCCTCCATCTTCTTGTCTCGCGGAGTCCCGGCTTTGGTTGCTCCCCTCCCAAGTCTCTAAGCCACAAATAAAGTTATGTCACTGCTAATGTTTCCTCGTTTTGTCTTTTATCCGTTCCCCTCCTCGCTCCCCCCCCCCCACCCCCGCGGTATGGGGTATCGAACGGAGGGCCTTGCACTTGCTAGGCAAGCTGTCCACCACTTGAGCTATGGCCCTCAACCGCCGTTTTGTTTTTATTTTAGTTTTTGAGAAGGGTCTGGATATCTGGATACCTTTTGCCCTGGCTGACTTCTGCCCTCCTGCCTCTGGAGTAGCTGGGATTACAGATGTGACCACCATACATATCCTGCTCGCTACTAATGTTTCTTAATGCTTGGTCAGTTGTCCATGGGGGTGAGTGGGGTCCTCCCTGTTCCTGTGTCCTAACACTGTTTCTTCTGCTAATGAGGGGCAATTCGGGGGGAGGATTACTGCTTCATGAGGAAGGGCAATCTTTTTTTGGCAGTACTGGTGTTTGAACTCAGGGTCTCACTCTTGCTAGGCAGGCACTCTACCACTTGAGTCACTCTGCCAGCCCAAGGAAGAGCAGTCTTAAGACAAGAAGGTAGGAATAAGCTGAGGGGTTCCCATGTCCCACCACCAATCCAGCACTCACCACCCAGGACTCCTGGATCCCAATATTACTCCCCCCACCCCAGGCACAAGTGCCTGTCATCCAAGTCTTTATATCCAAGTGTCTCAGCCTCCTGCCTCCCTGCTTTGGCAATCTCCCTGGCCTCCTCCCTTATCCCACACCTGATCCATGGAGTCGCCGATCCTGAGGGGTCTTCCTACCACCCAGTGCTGACTCTACCCTCCCTGCCTATCCTGCTGTGTTACTTTCTTAGCTCTCCGTTCATATCCAGCTCTCACTGGCCCCATTTTCCTCCCAGAACATTGTCAATATCATATGAGTCCTCTTGTTGGACAGGCCTCTGGGGAGTCCTCTCTGCATCCTCCCAGCATCCCCATGGCCAGGAATATCCTCCTCTGTTCTCTAACATGGGTCTGCCCCTGCACACTCACTCTCATCTGTACCTCTCTGGCACATGTCACTTCAGTTTCTCCCACTGACCTCTTCAGGTTGCTCAGCGCCCCATCTGAATTTTTCTCTGCTCTTTCCCCCTCCTCCCCATCCAGAGACCACCATGCTGAGCTGCTGCTGGTTCCAGATGCCCCTGGAGCTGGTGCCTCTCCTCAGGCCCAGGAATGGCCTCTGACAAAGCCCAGGGGTCCCAGGCTGGAACCTGTAACCTGGGGAGGCTGGTCCTCCTACCCCCATACTGTCAGTCTTCTGGTAGAACCTAGGGTGATTCTCAGGGCAGGGTCCCCAGACTCTGACCTAAATGGTGTCATGAGGCCCCATTCAACCTTGGGGGTTCAAAGGTGACAATGACTAATAATGACAACTTACTAGGTGTCCCTGGACAAACTTCCATTGCCCTAATTGTAAACCGAGATGGCTTAGAGTCCCATTATCAGGAAGCAGGGTTGGAGGGGTGGATGAGCTCAGAGGAGGACTTGCTCTATCCCACCCCTGCTTCATGATGACCACCTGCCTTCTGGGTTACCCACTACCCCACCCAGGACACTCCCCAGATGGGCTGTCCCCTGGGATGACTCTATGTCTGAGACCTTGGCTTCCTAGCTCCCTGTCTCTGACCACAACCTGAGAGGCAGGGAAAGGGTGGAGGTGCAGGGTGTGGACTCAGCTACAGGAGGGGCCACGTCTGGTTACTGAACATCTCCAGAGCCACAGAGGTGCTGCCACTGCCAGAAAAGTAGCTGATGAGCGAAGGAAGGGGGGCAAAGACCTGAGGTGACCTTAGTGAGGTCATCCAGGTACTGTCTAGAGCACAGGACCAATATGGTCACCTTTGACCCTGCCTAGAGCTTGTTTTCACTCTAGTCAGTATTTCTCTTTTCTCCCTTTTTGGGACCATAATCCTCCCTGCCATCACCAGTTGATCCTGCACATTTTTTTTTTTTTTTTTTTGAGACAGAATCTTGCTTTGTAGCCCAATCTGGCCTGGAACTCTTAATCCTCCTGTCTCAGCTTCCCCAATGCTGGGATTATAGGTGTGTACCACCATGCCTGGTTTCATTCCAGCATATTCTTATACTCCTGGCCTGGAGACTTCGTCTCCTCTGCCCATACCTCAAACACACAAACTGAGCACCTCTTCCCCAGCATCTCAGCTAGTGTTCCCCACCTGCCTCCTGAGACCCCCAGTGCCAGTTTGTCTCTTAGCAGTCTCATGGGGTCAGAGGAATTCATCCAAGGTCAGTTACCTTATTCCCACTCCTATTCCCAAACATCTGCAGCCTTGCTCTCCTGACCTCTTCCTCCTCCATCCAGTCCGTCCTGCTCCTTCCTCCCAGCTGACCTTCATGCTTTGCCCAGTTCCCACCAACCATGGCCCTATTGATCCTGGAGGCACCTGGCTGACCTGTACTAAGTACAGTGTCAGTGCCCAAAAGAGGGGAAATGGTTTGGAATGGGGCGACCTCAGGAGAGGGGCCCAGCCTGCCAGATGGAATCTGAGAGCAGTGTGGATGCCTGTAACATGGTGAGTACCCAGTTTCCATGCTGGCTGTCATTTCCAGAGTCTTTCCACTCTCTTCTGCTTTCCCCTGTGCCACATTCTACTTGCTCCTTCTCACTTGGCCCCCGTGTGTATTACCTGTCAACCCTCAATCCCCTCCTCCCAGGTGGTTTTCTCCAGGTCCTGCTGGCTGGTTGGTGTACCTGATGGTCAAGGTAGACTCCCAGGCAGCCAAGCAGGTTCTGCAAGGCACAGATAATGGATGCTGGGCAGAGCCACTGTCCTCCCTGTCCCATTCCTCTCAGTGTAAGACAGAACTCTGGCTGGTCACCTGTGGCTCATACCTGTAATCCTAGCTACTCAGGAGGCAGAGATCAGGAAGCTCATGGTTCAAAGCCAGCTCAGTTAAATAGTTCGTGAGACGCTATCTTGAAATACCCAACACAGACCAGTTGTAAAACACTTGTCTGGCAAGCACAAGGCCTTGAGTTCAAGCTCCACTACCAAAGGAGGGGGGAATACTGGATCAGACCTGAAGAAATGAAATTCAGTGTCCTGGTATTAAACAGAAGCCCCACCCACACCACACCACCTCCCCAGAGCTGGCTCCAGTGCATCTAGGTTGCCTGCTCCCTCTCCTCTTTCCTAGGTGGAGATGTAGGGGGCATATCTGATTGATGTGTGGGAGAAGGGCCTTCAAATGCCCTTATGACCTCAAGCAAGTCACTCTGTTTTGCTGGACCTCAAGTTACCTCATCTGGAAAACTGGAGAACCCTTTCCCACAAGAGGGAGTCTGAAGTCATCTTCTATTAGCAGTGTGAGTGGTGACAGTGCTTCTGCCTCCATACCAGGCAGTTCCCAGAACCCACTACCTTTTACCCTCCTGGTAACGATCAGGGCCCAAGACTGCTTCCTACTCCTTATCTGCCCAACAAGGCTGAGGTCTGACCCTGAACTGACACCCCTGAAAACAGAAACCCAAACAAAAACGTTTAGGGGTGCTGCTTATAACAAGGTTTTAATAAAATAAAAAGTTCAAGTGCTTCCAATGCCCCAAAATACCCCATTCTGGTGTGGGGAGGGGAGGGAGCCTCCCACACCCCAATAGCACCAGGGATAGCACCATGAAAGAAGAGGTTGCACCCGGCCTCCCTGAGACCTACGGGGGATGAGGATGTGCCCCAGATACCCTCAACCCAACCTACCCCCACCTCAGACAGCTGCAGAACTGAGAGCAAATCCACTCCCCATCACTGAAGCAGTTCCACCTCCTGAGGCCTGGGCTTACGGGGAGATGCCATGGGGTGGCTCCCACCCCTTTATGGCTTGGCTCCCTAGGAAGGAAGGAGCTGAGGGGAGGGAGTGGATCCTCCAGTCCTGAGGTGGGGGTAGGGGGATAGGGGCAACAAATGGCCAGGGGTCCCTGCTGGGGTGGGGTTGGCTCAGGAGTCAGCAGTCAGAGGGTCAGGAATCAGATCCCTGGGATGTCCTAACCAACCCACTCCCAAAGTCAGAGCTGTGCTGGGGTCAAGGGTCAGCTCCCTCCCAGAGGTCTGAGGGCTCCTTCTGGAGAGGGCCTATGAGAAAGACCCCTCCTGCCAGCCTGGGATTCCCTGCCCGACTTATCAAGGCTCATCACTGTTGATGTCCAGATCAATGGATCCATGGCTGACAACTAGGCGCAGGCGCTTGGGTGTGGAGAAGGGGGTAAAGGCCAGGGCCTGTTTGGGGATGGGGATGGGGATGGAGACAGGGCTGAGGGTCCCAGTAGAAGTAGGGGCAGCTGGTGGGGCTGGGGCCAGGCGATTAAGGTCCACACGCACCACATAAGGCAGCCCATAGCGCCGAGCCCAGTGCCAGTCTTGCTGGGGAGCCCAGCGGGCATGAGGAGGAAGGCCTAGGGCTACCACAGCCTCAGCCTGCAAGCGACAGTTGGGGCCACAGCCTCCCCACCGGTGCAGGGAGACACAGGCAGCACGGAGGACAGGGAGCACTGGAGCCCGCTGGGGCCGGGGGCGCCGGCGCTTCCGTGGGCGCGCTCGGAGCTGTGGCTGTGGCAGCCACTGGAGCCAGAGAGGTGAGTTGTCCAGGCGGGAACTGCCAGGTGGCAGGTGCAGGGGCTGACAGGCGGCTGTGAGGGCAGTGAAAAGAAGAGAGGGTTAGCAGGGTTGGAGCAGGTCCTCCTCTGGAAGAAGGGACAGTTCTGCACCATGCTCTTCAGAAAAGCAGCTGTGCAAAGGCTAGGGAAAGGGAGGGATCCCCACTGGCCAATGCTTACCACAGAAGGGATCCCGGCGCAGAAGGGACAGATGGGTGCAGGCCCGCGGGCTTAGGAGGCTCTGCTGGCTGCTGTCTAGGCCTTGCTGCAGTCGCCGCTTGGTTTCGCGGAGCTGGTACTTGTCCAGGGGCTGTGGCGGCAGCTGGGGGTCCCGGGGCTGTAGTCTGAAAGCTCCCTCGCCTTTCCTGGGGGACCAGGTAGTGTGGAGACAAGGATAGGGAAAGGCTGGAGTTGGACGTGTTCAGGAACGAGGGTGTGCTGGCCTGTCCACACCCTGCCTGCCTTCAGCCTGAACCCACCTCTCGCAGGTGTAGCATTCACAGTGCTCGTTCTTCTCACCGAAGAAGCCCTCGCCGTAGAAGCATGTCACCTCATCCCCTGGCTCGATGTCCTGGAGCACCTTTACGCAGGCAGCATTCCCATCTGCAGGCACAAACTGGGACCGTGCCCACTCAGCACCCAGCCTGGACAGGCAGCCTGGCCCAAGGGCTCTCTAATGGGTTAAGGCACAGATGAGCCCCCAGAAACATCTTTTTTTTTTTTTTTTTCGTACTGGGATTTGAACTCAGGACCTACACCTTGTCACTCCACCAGTCCTTTTTTTGTGAAGGGTTTTTTCAAGATAGGGTTTCACAAAGTATTTGCCCAGGCTGGCTTTAAACCGTAATCCTCCTGATCTCCACTGCCCACCTGAGTAGCTAAGATTACATGTGTAAGCCACCAGGCGCTGCCCACCCTCCCCGCCCGCCAAACTCCATTTTGAGGCGGCTGTCCTGCCTACTGCCTGTCTTTCACATGATCCGCCTGCTGAACCATGAGCTAACCTGACCTCCCAGCGGTATGCAGAGCCAGCAGTGGTTGACCACTCCCTCCTGCACTCTTCCTTGGCTTTTCTGACCTGTGACTTGCAGGGCCCATCCCCTCCAGGGCCAGGCCACTCACTCCCTTGCCAGTTGACCCTGGATGCCTCCCCTTCCTTGAGGTCTGTGTCACTCTGCAGCCCAATCCACATGTCCATCAGCCCTGCCTTTGGGACCACTCACCGGAAGGCTGCCTCACAGACTCCTCACCTTCCCCCAATACCTATGCCTACCTATGTACTCCTTGTCTGGGAGTGGTATGGCCACCTGTCCATCCACCCTCTGTCCACTCAAGCTTGACATTCCTCTCAAGGGACCCTTAATGCCTCCCTGCCTGATGGCTCCCCAGGCCAACTGGCCAGTATCTCCTGAGTGTGTCACCTCCTGCATCCTCTTCCTCTTCTCATCTCTCAACCCTATGTGAAGTCAGCCCATCACCTCAAGCTCCGTCACACACTAGCCTCTTCCTTTCCACCAAGCTATGTCCAACTAAAAACCAAACCTCCCATGATGCACTCTGGTAGGCCTGCTGGCCTGGCCCTCTGACATGACACATCTTGCCCTCTCATGGCTCTAATTTCCTCCAACACCTTGAAAATTCTGCTCATCCTTCAACATCCAGTGCGGCATTGCTTCTGTTAAGTCTGCCATTTCCAAATCACTAAGCAAGCTGGCTACTGTCTCCCGAGCCTGTCTGCGTGCTGCCATGTGCTTTTTGTCCCACCCAGTGTCTGGGAACAGCACAAGAGGACCAGGCAAGGGCCATGTGTCATTGATCCTGGGATCCTCTGACAAATGGAAGCAGCTTGTTTCCCACAACAGTCCAAGAGGCATCTGAGAGGAGAAACCTGAGGCCAGGCACTGTAGCCAGGACTCAACCCAGCTCTGAGTCAGGAGCCTGAGCTCTGGCTGCTGGCCCCTCCTCATGCCTCAGGGGCTCCAAGCGATGAGGTCTGTCCCAGGATAGTGTGCTCTCCCTAAAGGCCTGCACAGGGCCTTCCCTTCTTGACTCCTTCACCCACATATTCATGCCAACTGCTCACCCTCCACCACCCATTACCCCTCCAACTACAGTTTACGATAGAGTCCTAGGTCCTCACTCAAGTCTCTTCCCTGCTCCTGCCTTCACAGCTGCCTAAGTGATACTAGGCTCAGGCAAGGAGTCCCAGCTACCATTCTACCTCCCCATCACACTCCCAGCTCCATTTCAACTGGCAACCTGGGTTCTAGCAGGACTGCACAAACAGCCAAGCTAAAGTTCCCCTTCCTCCTCCTCCTCCTCCTCTGACAGCCTCAGGAACATGTTCTTTCCTGTGCTACCCACTGCAGATGCTGCCGCCAGCCACAAGGGGCTACCAGGGATGGGAATCAGCTGTCAGGTGACACACTGTGATTCTTTTACTAACCAAAACCACCCCTCCCTGCCCTGGAACCCCTTGCTTCCCATGTGCCCACTCTTTCAGGCATCTGTAGGTCTCACCTTGCAGTTGGGTTTGCAGTCTGGAGCCAGTCAGGTGTAGAAGAGAAGAGAGACTGGTAAGCAAATGAGGAGGCAGCCCCCAACCCTGCCTCATCCCTCCCACCAGCATCCCTTTCCCACCCCTGCCCTCACCATGGTTGATGAAGGCAGCTGGGCCAAGCCACAGCTGGGCGCTCCGCTTGCGGGTTGAGTACATGATGCTGAAGTCGTTCTCACCGGCCCTCAGCAGCCCCTCATCTGCCTCCCGAAGCTCTGCGATGCAGCCCACCAGCAGCTCCAGCTTCTCGTTCTTTTTCCTGCCAAGAGGCCAGGCTACGGGGCTCTGAGCACTGCCTCCTGGTCCTTGGTAGAAACATGGGCCTCTCTCCCAGAAGTGCCCAGGGAGCAGGGCCTCCTCTAGGCAGACTCCTCTAGGGGCCCTGCCAGCCACTGCATCTCTCTCAAATCTTCTAGGTGTGCCTCCCTCCTCATCTGCCCCCCAGTCCCCTCTGGGTCCACGTCCTCCATAGGGTCTAGATCTCCTCTCCCAAAAGCTCCCTTACCAAGCACGGGTGGACACGATCTTGGCCCCGTTGGTCTCCATGGAGTAGCGGGTGCACGGCAGGATGGTGAAGCCACTTTCAGGCAGGAAGGCGCGGAGGTAGCGAAACACCTATGGGATGAGTGGGGGTGGGTGAGGAGGTGGCCTTGAGGGACCCTCTCTCTGGGGACAGGCCTGGCTGTGGACTGGGGCCTCATGTCTCCTCTCAGGGACTGTATCCTCATCTGCCAGAGGAAGAAGCTGAACTCCATCTCAGAGGGCTCCTCCATTTCACCTCTCCTACAATTCTAGAAGCCTCACTTCAGGCATCCCAGGGGCTAGGCAGTCAAGGGCCGGGGTGGAGGGCTGATCTACTGAAGGTTCTAAAGCATTAGCAGGGCAGGAGGAGTAGGCAGGGAGGGGAAGGAATGGGTGGGATGGGAGAGGGCTCCCTCACGTGGGTCTTGAGGGCAGCCTCCTGGCGAGGGCCCCGGCTCTGGAAGTAGTGGGCCATCCAGCCTCCCAGCGTCAGGGCCCGGTAAGCAGCCTCCAGGTCCCTCTGCCTCAGGAAAGCTTCCAGTGCTGAGCGAAGGTGGTGCTGTCGCCGCAGGGGGGGCATAGGGCTGGGGGAAAGGGCATGCCTGGGTCCCAGGGCCTTCTTCGCCTGGTCCCAACCCCACCTAGAGCTGCCAGAAGACGGGCTGAAGGGTACAAAGGGGCCTGCCCCCACTCCCAGGCCACCTCACCTGACGTTCATCTTATGGGTACAGAAGCCGAGGTAGGGGTCGAGGACAAGGCTGGTGGCTAGGTCATCGTTCTCACACAGTTCTCGGGCTGTCACTCTGTCAGGCCCCATGGTCCTCTGAAGACCATGCTGCCTCTGGCACAGAGCGAGGGCGTGCCCTGTGCCACTCAGAAGCTGCGTAGGATGCTGGCAGGCCCTGCAGTTTGCTTATCTGCAGGAGAATAGGGAAAAAAGCAATACTGACTTTGTCAAGGATAATATGCAACAAGTGCTTCTGATAGGGGGCAAACCCCACCAGAAAGGCAACCTGCTCTGTAAGGCAGATGCAAATCCCCAAACACACACAACCTCCCCTGGACATGCACACCTTCACAGAGCCAGTAAAAACAGAACCCATGGGCAGAGGCAAGTCCCTAGGTGAGCAGGGAAAGCTGACTGTCAGTAGGGGATAACCCTGAAGGCTTAGCACTGCAGCAGGCGGGGGTCAGAGAGAGCAGAGCTCAACCTCACTGGGAAATGTCAGCACTTCCTGTCTGCCCCACAGCCCCACCCCCCCCACACACACACCCCACCCCGCCCCCAAACTTAGCCTGGGTCTCAGTCCCCACCCTTCTCCCCAGCCACCCTAGGGAGTGGTATGGAGACTCTGGGCAAAGCCCCAGGCAGCCTAAAGGGGAGTGAAGGGAGGGAGAGTGGAAGAGGGATCCCAGCACCTGCTCCCTCTCCAAAGATTCCAGTTGAGGGGATGGGGGTCCTCAGAGGACAAAAGCTGAGGTGGGGGGAGGACAGTATGGAGAGACAGAACAGGTCAAAAGAAGAAAGAGGGGCAAGGAAAAAGGAAGAGACTAAAAAAAATCATGAAAACAAACCCTAACACAGAGGGAGGGCCTAACCTGTGCCCTGGGAGAGGGGTAAACGGGAATGGCAAGGAAGGGGGAGCAGCAGAGGCATGAGGAGAAGCTACAGCAGCTGGAAGAGAGATCTGGAAAAGACTGGAAAGCTGGGGGTAATTGAAGAGGGGACACTGCAGGAGGGCACTAGGGAAAACCAGGAAGCTAGGGAGGAGCATGTGGGAAAAGACAGAAAACAGAGCCTTGCACAGAAGGCACAGTGGAAGGGAACCGGTTATGGACAGGGCCTGGAGCGCAAGGAGGGATTTCAGGAAGGCCTGGGGGGAGGCTTGGGATCCCCCAGAACAGGCAGGGAGAGCAGAGGACCTGAGGATCCAGAACAGGGTTTGGAAAAGTACTGGGGAATTTCAGCAGGAGAGAATCCAGAGAGAGGCCTGGGCTGCAGGGAGGGAAGAGGGAAGCAGAAAGAAGCCTGCAGAAAGTCCTGGAGGGGCCTAGATAAGCAGTAAAGAGGAAGGGCCTGAGGGTCCAAGAAGGGAAGTGGAAGATCAGGACACCTGAGAATCCAGGAAGGGACAGGAGGGTGAGAGAGGTCAGACAAAGACCTGAGGACTGAGAGGAGTCAGGGAGAGCACTGGGAGTGCAGTGAGAGCCCTGGGGAGTAAGAGAGAATTCTGGGAGGTCCCTGGGGGTGTAGGGAGAGGGGTCAGGGAAAGACCTGGGGTGCAGGTAGAGGCCTGGAAACTAAAGACAGGGGTCAAGGAAAGGCCTGGGGACTAAGGGGGTAGGGGTCAGGGAGTACCCTGGGGGTGCAGGAAGAGGCCTGGGGACTCAGAGGGGTCGAGGAAAGGCCTGGGGTGCAGGAAGAGGCCTGGGGACTAAGAGGGGGTTCAGGAAGAGCCCTGGGGGGCGGGGTGCAGGGAAAGGCGTCAGAAAAGGCCCTGGTGATTCAGGGAGAGGCCTGAAGGGTCAGAGCGGGCTCTGGAGCAGGTTGGGGGGTACAAGGAGACACCTGATTGAGAGAGGTCGGGAAAGGCTCCAGGAGTACAGCAAAGGCCCTGAGTGAGGAACACAGGGAAGGGGCCGCGGCGCGGAGTCTGAGGCCCGCCAAAGACCAAGAGACTTGGGCGCCCGAGCGCGAGTTAAGGGCCAAGGGACAGCCAGGGCGGGGGCCGACTGGGAGCCAAGGCGGCGCGGGGCGGGGGCTGAGAAGGGGGCTCAGAGGTCGGGCCCCGCGCCGCCTCTCACCCGCTTCTCCTCCTTCTCCTCCTCAGGCGCCCGCGCTGCCGCCACCACCACCACCACCACCACCACCACCACCACCTCCCACCGCCTCCTCCAGCTCTCGTCAGACGCTGTCGGCGCGCCTCCCTTCGGCTCTGAGGTCCCGCCCCATCACGGCTGTCACAGTACTCTATTGGTCAAAACCACCACCACTCTGCCGTTACTATGGAGCTCACGGCTCTCCTATTGGCCAAGACTTACTCTGCCTCTCCCCTCCCAGCCCCCCTTAGTGCCCGATGAAACCCCGCCAAACCCGCGCTGCCAATTAACCCAACGAACTACTGCTAATGGCTCACACCGCTGTCACTCAATCGCTGCCATGGAGACCCATCCCGCCTCCTCCTTCGCCTCTGCTCGAAGCCAAAGTTCTCATTGGTCGAAAGCGCCGTCGTTCCGAACTAAACTCGGGCTGGGTCGGGTTATTTAGGTCCAAGTAGAAAGAGGGCGGGCTCTGCATGCTCCAAAACTCGTACGTGACTAGCTAGATTTAGGACAGCCTATCCTTCAATTGGTTAAGGCCACTGCCCGTCACCACAGAGTCTCCGCCTCCCTATTCTCTTTCAGCCGCCGGAGGGAGAAATCCGGGACAGCCCGTGCGAGGAGGTGAATGCACCGCGTGCGCCTCCATCTTGCCGCCTCGGGAGACCTTTGGTTGCCAAGGCGACAAAACTTTATTGACAGCCCCGGCTGGCTACAAAGGGCTCCTCTTTTCCCTCTCCCCCAAGTCACTCTCCCTCCCTTTTCCAATTACCCCGGTTTCATTCTGGAAATATCTATGCACAAGAACCCTATGAGGCTTTCTTGCGATATAAACCGGTCGGAAAGAAGGGAGACTGAGAAGTTGGAGGCGTTGGAGACCAAAGCCTGACTCAAGGGACGTTCCCCTGGGGAAAGCCATCTCATTAGGATCACACCCCCCCCTTCAATCCTAGAGGCAAACATAATTAGCAATTCATCATAATTACGTTAAGAATAATAAACTCCACATTCAGAGCAGGCAGGTTTTTGCTTTTGTTTTCCATCATAGCTATCTATTTGGTAGTTTAGAACAATGCATGGCACCTGGAGTAAGTGCTTTGATACATACTGAATGGATGTGTGAATGAACCATCAACGGGGTTGAGGCAGTTGGCTTCTGCTTTGCTCTATGACTTTGGGGAAATAGCGTAGTATTTCTGAGGAGGTCTATAAAACAAAGACCTGTTTCCGGCTTTCCCAACTCCACACTTTACCTCTAATTCCTCCTCAGCTCTGAGGCACCTCCTTAATCCAAGCACCTCTCCAGGTAATGGTGACCACTCCTTCCTGGGAGCCATATTGGCCAGGTCCAGTGCATGCAGACAGGAATCAGGCCTGGGCCTTGCACTGGAGCAGCCCTCATTCTGGAGAGGAGACAGAAGTGGCAGGATGACCCATGCCCCAAGTCCTCCTGTCATCACCCTAGGAAAGAAGAGAGTTTACCCAGGAAAGAGGAGACTGTAAGTGTGCAGGAGTCCGTAAAAATGTCTGAATCTTGGCAGGGTATGGTGGCTCAAGCTGGTAATTCTAGCTACTTGGGAGGCAGAGATCTAGAGGATCCTAGTTTGAGGTTAGTCTGGGCTGCTTCTGGGCTGGGCACAGTGGCACTTCTATCACCACTTACATGAGGGGAATCTCTAAAAGGAGGATCAAAGTCCAGGAGTATAAAGCAAGACCCCATCACAAAAGATAACCAAAACAAGAAGATTTGGCAGGGCTGGGGATGGAGCTCAGAGTGATTGCCTAGCATGTATAAGGCCTTGGGTTCCATCCCCAGTACCATCAAAAAAAAAAAAAAAAAAGCAAAAGAAGGTGATCTAGCAGAATGGCTCAAGTGGAAGTATGTCTGCCTGGCAAGCATGAGGCCCTGCGTTCAAACCCCACTACCTCCAAAAAAAAAAGTCTGAATCTTTAGAGTACAGAACTCTTACTGGAGAGTAAACTGTCAGCATGGAACAAAGAGATAAAGGCAACAATGCTCATCACAGTGTTTGTAAGAGTGAAAACCTGAATTGTCCCCATGTTCCCCACATGAAGAATGGATGTCTTGGTATCTCCACACAGAGCAGCACCTTAGGCCAGTGAAAGCAGGTGACCCAACTCTTCTTTTACCACCAGAACAGCCTCACCCACGATGTTTCCAGTGCAAACATTTACACGGCCAAATGCCAGTTACACAAGTTTATTTTTGTTTTTCTTTTTTTTTTTTTTTGGGTGGTACTGGGGTTTGAACTCAGGGCTTCACACTTGCTAGGCAGGTGCTCTACCACTTGAGTCACTCTACCAGCCCTGTTTTGTGTTGGGTATTTTTAAGATAGTGTCTAAGGAACTATTTGCCTGGGGCTGGCTTTAAACCGAGATCCTCCTGATCTCTGCCTCATGAGTAGCTAGGATTACAGGTGTGAGCCACCAGCACTCTGCCCAGTTACATAAGTTTTAAAATGCATAACATAAAGATTAATATTGTTACATGCCTGTTTGAAGTGTTGTAGGCTGGTGTTGAGGGTCCTTGCCTTCACAGGCCAGAGAACTGGCTAGTGAGGCAGTTAATTAATTGTGAGCCAAAGCCGGTATATGAAGTAGGATTTATTAGAGAGAAAGGAAAGGCTACAGCTAGAGCAGTGCAGTGGAGCCCAGAAACTGGTAGCTCACTACTCAGGTGCAGGCTGGGTTTTTAATGGATGTCTTAACTCTGGGTTAGGTGGGCTGTTTTCATTAGTCGTGGATTTGCTGGCTTTCTTAGGTGAACTGGTTTGTTTGCCCCTTATTGGGGGAGGGCAACAATCTTGAGAGCATTTTGCTTATCAGCCCTGTGGCAGATCTATCAGACCCCATATCTCCTCTTCAGGGTGCAGGAATGCAGGTTTCCACCTCCTTTGTAGGAATGTAGGTTCATAATTCCTTCTCAGATGCAGGAACCATAGTGCTCTCCATGGGGAGATGGGATACTCACTCATCTGCCTTAGGTCTCCAGACCCAACAATATGAATTTATGCTGCAAAAAGATGCAAATGTGCAAAGCCATGATAAACACGGATTGGAGTATGACAGGGTAGCCCTGAGAGTGGGGACAAAGGAATGCAAGAAAGGAAGCTACACAGAACATTGTTCACAAATTCACTATATTTACTATCTGTTCTTCTCCCCCGTTTATCCATTATCTATCTGTCTATCTATCTATCTATCTATCATCTGTCTATGACAGGATCTTGCTATGTAAGCCAGGCTAGCCTCTGACTCTGGATCCTCCTACCTCAGCCTCTTGAGAGCTGGGATTACAAGCATGCACCACCATGCCTGACTTGTTCTTTTTCCACATGTCAGGAATATTTCATAATATAAATAAAAATTTGATTCACCACTCCACTTCTAAGGTCTGAGACTCAGGAAACAACTGTACACCTGTTAAAGTGTCTATGCACAGGCAACATTTATTTTATTTGATAGAATAAAGTGTTGCCTGATTTAGTATCAAAATGAAGCCTGGAGAGCTGGGGCTGTGACTCAAGCAGTAGAGCATCTGCCTAACAAGCAGATCCTGAGTTCAAACCCCAGTACTGCCCCCCCAAAAAAGCATAAAATGGAAAAATAAGAAATACCTTAATGTCCAACAGCACTGCCTAGAGTGTGCAATGCCCTGGTTTAACTCCCAGCACTGCTCTGCTGCCCACCCCACTCCAAAAAAAAAAGACACAGGAGCCTCTCTATGGAGAGGTCTATGTGACAGGGAGCAGAGGCCATGTGCCATCAGCCAGAGAGGAACAGCCCAGACCACAAGCTCAGAAGCGACTGCTGCCAGGACCACACAGTGGAGCCACTCCTGAATTCCTGCCCAGCAGGTAGAAGTTGAGATGGAGAGTTTATTGAGGTCTGAAAAGGCTGTGGTTAGTTAACACATACCTAGATTAAAACCTAACTTCCTGACAATGGGCTCCTCAGCTTTGGTTGTTTGTCTCCCATTACCTCTGACTCATCCTTATCTACCCCAGCATCTCTCAGTTTGTAAAAGGCCCTGAAGACCACTGAACCAGCCAGGTTCCCTCTGCCTAGAAGGATCCATTTGAATAGCTCCAGGCTCACCTAGTCCTCTCTAGGTCTTTGCTTAAATGTCACCTTCCCCAAGAGGTCATCTCTGACTGCACTGGCTTAGAGGAACCCCCTCCCTCTAGCCCTCAGGCAATACAGAGCCCTATGTTCAAACCTCTTACAGAATTTCAAGATAGTAACACCAGAGAAATAAAACAGTGCTGTTTTGCTGGGCATGGTGGTCACGCCTGTAGTCCCACCACTTGGGAGGCCTAAGCAAGAGTTTGAGGCTAGCCAGTGCTACTTAGTGAGACTCTGTCTCGAAATAAACAAAAAAGCCAGCACTGATCTTTTTTGACCAGCACTGGGCGGGGGAGACCCTGGAGCTGCCGCTTTGAAGATTGAGCCTGCACTGCACCTTTGTTTTGTTCATAGCTGAGTCTCCAATGTCAAAGGCAATGCCACTGGCATTTGATAAACATTGGTTAAATGGCCAGTGACATCCAGCACCCAGTGTGGGTCACTCATGACTGTAATCCTAGCTACTCTGGAGGCACAGATCAGGAGGATTTTGGTTCAAGACCAGACTGAGCAAATAGTTCATGAGACCCTATGTCCAAAATAACCAAACAAAATGAACTGGAGGTATGGCTCAAGTGGTAGATCACCTACTTTGCAAGTACAAAGCCCTGAGTTCAAACCTCAGTCCCACCAAAAAAAAAATATTGCAGAAGGATTAAATAATAACAATAATTCAAGAAGTAAGATCCTGAAAAGAAGAAAATTCTAAGTCAAAAGAAGGCTGCTGTGGGCGCCTGTGGCCCACACCTGTAATCCTAGCTACTCAGGAAGCAGGGAGCAGGAGGATCCAGGTTCAAAGCCAGTCTGGGCAAATAGTTCAAGAGACTTTTTTTTAAAAAAAAAGAAACCCTTTACACACCCACACACAAAAAGAGCTGGTGGAGTGACTCAAGGTGTAAGACCTGACTGAGTTCAACTTCCAGTACTGCAAAAAGAAAAATAAAAAAAAGACGGCTTTCAGCCAAGGTGGTGGTACACCTGTAACTCAGCATTTGTGAAGCTGAGACTGGAGGATCACAAGTTCAAGGCCAGCTTGGGATAAATAGTGAGACTCTGTCTCAAAAACAAAAACAAAATAAAACAATCAAATAATGAAAGAGAGGGCTGTTATCCATAGAATGGGAGAAAATATTTGGAAATCATGTATCTGATAAGGGGCTTATCCAGAACACTTAAAGAATTCTTATAGCTCAATCATAAAAAATGACAATTTGGCTCACACTTGTAATCCTAGCTACTCCGGAGGCAGAGATCAGGAGGATTGCGGTCAAGGCAAATAGTTCAAAAGACCCTGTCTTAGAAATACATACAAAAAAAAAAAAAGGCTGGTAGAATAGCTCAAGAGGTAGAGCTCCTGCCTAGCAAGTGTGAGGCCCTGAATTCAAACCCCAGTACCACCAAAATAAATAAATAAATAAATAAAGACAACCAGGTTTGAAAAGTGGAAAAAGGAGGCTTGTGTGTAGCTCAATAATAGAGTGCAGGCTTAGCATTCATGAAGTCCTGGATTTTATCCCCAGAGTGGAGAAAAAAAAGTGGGTAAAGGGAGCTGAGTGGATAGTGTATACCTGTAATCCCAGAACTGGGGAAAGGCTAAGGCAGGAGGATTGGGAGTTTAAGGCCAGCCTAGGCTACATAGTGAATTTCACTGTGTAGCTTGGCCTACAAAATAAGATGACCCTATCTGAAAGAAAGAAAGAAAGAAAGGAAGGAGGGAGGGAGAGAGGGTGGAGGGAGGGAGGGAGGGAGGGAAGGAAGGAGGGAGGAGGGTAGGGAGGAAAGAAGGAAGGAGAGAGGGAAGGTAGGTAGGAAAGAAGGGAGGAGGGAAGGAGGAAGAGAGGGATGGGGGAAGGAGAGGAGAGGGAGGAAGGAAGGAAGGAAAAGAAAAACAGCAAGGGGCTGAGGTTGTAGCTCAGCAGACTAGCACTCTCCTACCCTATGCGAGGTTCTTGATTGTATTCCCAGTACTCCTCCCTGCACGAAAAGTATGCAAATGGCCAATAAGCAACATTAGTCACTAGCGACATGCCAATCAATCAAACCCACAGGGAGATGTCACTTTACACTGGGACACTACATGCAGTCGAGGATATGCAGAAACTGCTGGTGGGGTTGGGAAATGTCACAGGCACCTCGCACAGTCCTTCAGTTCCTCAAAATGTTGCAACATGATCCAGCAGTTCTACTCTAGGGACAGATGCAAGAGAAGTGAAAACACGTCCATAGGAAAAGTCATGCACGAATGTTTAGAGCAACATTATTCAGAATAGCTGCCCCCCAAAAAATGAACCACACAAATGTCCATGGACTGATAAGTCAAGAAGCAGAACAATATATATGTGTGCAAGGGAGTATTACTCAGCCTTAAAAAGAAGGAAATTCTGACACAGGTCACAACACAATGAACCTTGAGGATGTTGTGCTATGTGAAAGAAGTCAGATAAAAGGACAAATATTGTATGCTATTACTTCTACGAGGTACCTAGAGTGTTCAACCTATACAGACCGAAAGAATGGTGTATGCCAGGAGCTTGGGGGATAATGGAATGGGGGGTGAGTTAAGGGGCACAGTTTTGTTTTCTTTTTTGGGGGGTTTTTTCTTTGTCTGCGATTAGGGATCCAACCCAGGGCCTTGGCCATGCTGGGCAGTTTACAGTGATGAAAAAGTTCTGGAGGAAGACAGAACTGATAGTTGTACAATGATATGAATTACCTAATGCCATTAAGTCACGTGCCTAAAAATGGTTAAAAACCCTTTCCTGGGTTAGGAGCGGGAGGGGGGGGGGCTCACACCTGTAATCCTAGCTACTCAGGAGGCAGAGATCAGGAGGGTCGCAGTTCCGAAGTCAGCCCAGGCAAATAGTTCCATGAGACCCTATCTCGAAAAGCTCTTCACAAAAATAGGGCTGGTGGAGTGGCTCAAGGTATAAGCCCTGAGTTCAAACCCCAGTACCTCAAAACCAAAACCAAAACCAAAACCCTTTTGGGTTGGGGGTATGGCTCAAAGTGGTACAGCATCTGCCTAGCAAGCTTGAGGCTCTGAGTTCAGTACCGGAAAAAAAAAAAAAAAAAAAAAAACTCCAGCAAAACAAAAGAAAAACTATAGAGTACAATGACTAAACACTGAACGCCTTTCAAGAACAAGGTATGGGGAAAGTAGATCATGCTTACCATCTAAGCATCTGGGAGTCTGAGGCAGGAGGATTGCAAGTTTGAGGTCTGCCTGAGAAAATAAAAAGAAAAAAGAAAAGAACAAAATAGGGATGACCTCTTACTATTGCTATTCAGAACTATGCAGGGATTATAGCCAGTATAATAACTCACAATAAAAAAGAAATAAAAGGTGTAAGAATTAAAAGAAAGAAAATTGTTATCATTCACAGGATATGACTAAGTATCAGAAAATCCTAAATAAAATACTCTGATAAGATATTATAGTTAGCTGGGCACTGGTGGCTAATGCCTGTAATCCTAGCTACTCAGGAGGCAGAGATCAGGAGGATCAAGGTTCAAAGCCAGCCCAGGCCAACCCAGAAAAAAGAAAGAAAGAGCTTCAGGCCAGCCTGGGCTACATAGTAAGATCCTGTCTCAAAAAACAAACCAAACCACTTCTCAAGACAATATTTTGTTTACATGGGGTCAAATTCACATAATGGAAGATTCACCACTGTAACCACTTTAAAGTGTCACTTAGTTGATCAACAACGTGCAACCATGTCCTCTACCTAGTTCCAAAACCTTTTATTGCTCCAAAAGAAAACCTCAGACCTATTATGCAATTACTGCCATCCCTACCTGCCCCCAAAGCCCCACTGCAACCTCCATGTCTTGGATTCACCCGTGGGACAATATCGTGCCTTATTGCCCACTGGGGCTGCCAGCTTTCCCCAAACTGCAGCACTATCTGGGGTTTTTCCTTCCCAGCATTCCTTTTGGCGCTTTCCTTTCCCCAGTGTCTGACCTTCTGCTGCCACCCCCATTTTTGCTCTTTTTCTCTTTTATCTTTCACCAGCTTCACCCCAATAAATCTCTTGCACTTTGAACCCAGTCTGATACAGCAAGACTCTTTTTCTGGGCTCCAGTTATGAACTCTCCAAAGTGAGTGTTTTTGAAAAACCCAGTGTACAAGAACCAGCCACCAGAGGTGGAAGGTGCCAGGAGACTCATGGAGGAGGCAGACAGATCCAAAACTGCACAGAGTGATTTGTCTGAGACTTAAAGACAAAGCATGTCTTGGGCAGCAGCAACAGAAGGTGATCCCTATACCCCAAGGCAGGAGGCTTATTTGTTATGTCAGACAACAGGATGCAACCAACCGAAATGTCCCTGAGATCCCCCAAAAGTTATTAATGTATGAGACATCAGTTAAGAAACAGTCTGGGGAGCCAGGTGGGGGTGGCTCATGCCTATAATCCCAGCTACTTAGGAGGCAGAGATCAGGAGGATCGCGGTTTGAAGCCAGTCTGGCCAAATAGTTTGTGAGAACCTATCTCGAAAAATCCATCACAAAAAAAGGGCTGCTGGAGTGGCCCAAGGTGAAGGCCCTGAGTTTAAACCCCAGTTCCACACACACACAAAAAAAGGTCTGTCTGGGACTGGAGGTGTGGCTCAAGTGGTGGAGTGCCTGAATAGCAAGCATAAGGCTGTGAGTTCAAACCCCAGTACTGCAAAAACAATGTAGGCATGAAAACACTCAGCTGATCATCTTTATATATATGATTTACTATTCCATGATGTCAAACCCAGATTTGCATGGTTTTCTATCTTAATACCAGAGACAGAATCAGCTGACTTTTTTTGTTGTTGTTGTTGGCAATACTTTGTCGAAGTGGTGTTCTACCATTGAGCCATACTCCTAATCTTTTTTGCTTTAGTTATTTTTCAGGTAGGGTCTGAGGCTTATTATTTATTTATTTATTGTCCAATGCAGCATCAGACTGATATCCTCCTACCTATGGCCTCCTGCCTGCAGCTTCTTGTCTATCAGCTGAGAATCTTAAGGATTTTGTTTATCCTATAGGGTTTGGTCTGTGTGCCAAAGTTACTTGGCTGGCAAAATGATGCTTATGATCAAGATGGCTGTACGCAAGTTGGGTACCTACAACAGAGGATACCTTCCAAACCCTGAAGGATACTGTTCATGAACTGAAGGAGCCAATAATATTAGCTGTCACTATTTCCTACTCATGGACCTTCCATGGCTCCCCAGTACCCTCAGGATAATGTCCCAGTCCTTTGTGGCATCCAAGAGCTTTGGGTCCTGCTCATTTTCCCTAGTGGATGCTACACTCTGTATTTTTCTGTGCTACACTCACACATTTTTCTGTGCTAAGGATTGATTGCTGGGCAAGTGATCTACCACTGAGCTACATCCCCAGCCAGCAACCAACTTTATAGAGCACTTTCTATGTGCTAGGCACATGGATAATTCAACAAGCCACCACAACTGCCCAGGGGAGACAGCAATATTACCCTCCTTTTACAGACCAGAACACCAAGGTCGCCCTCATCCCCTCTCTGGGAAGAATGGTCCCCACCAGCAAACAGAAAAGGTGAACTGGGACTCAAGTAGTAGAGCCCCCACCAAGCAAGTGGGAGACCCTGAGCTCAAACCCCAGTACTGTGAAAAATAAAAAAGTGGTGATATGAAACAAAGTGCAATGTCATCTGGAGAGGAGAGCGCAGCCTCTTCCCCTTGACTGAGTGAGGCCAGCAGCCCCAGTTTCTGGGTCAGTCCAGGTTTCCAGATGCACATGGGCAAGCAGTTGGAGCCTAACTCAAAAAGTAACCACCAGGCTTGAGCCCTCTCCCCACCCCCTCCAGGAGACAGGAAGTTTCCTTGTCTTCTCACAGATGTCCTGACAAATGTCACATAAGCACCATGGACCCCAGTAAGCCAATTCTGTCTCTGTGCCCATACAGGGAGGCTCAGAATGCGGAAAATTCCCACCTACGGATCCCTGGAGCTAGCGTCTTTATTTCCTTCTGAAAGAGGAGCAGGGATGGTCCAGGCAGCAAGGACAGGGATGGGGAAAGAGGCGCTGAACTGCAGACTTAGCAGCTAGTGTCAAATCATTTAGGCTTTCTCAGGGCCCCATGGGACTTCCATTAGGGCATTTGTCATGGGCCACTGTGGCCATGTGTATTGTCCCCAAGCATGGAACCTACGAGGGCCAGCAATGGGTCACATTCACATCTGGGCAACCAAAGCTCTCGGGAAGGTGCTTACTGGGTGAAAAAGGAAAGGAAGTGGGAGGAAGACCCTGGGCAATCAGCACACAAGGGAGTAGGGGACAGCACAGGAGGGTGAGGAGAATAGGAGAGATTCCCACTCTGTGCCCCACAGGTACACATTCTGTCTGCCTGATCTCCACTATAACACCAGTCCTTCTCAAGATGAAAATCAGGAGCCCTTCACCCCCTCCTGCCACCAGCACCTACACCACACCCCATGGTAGGAAATCATGCTGTGTTGAGCAATTTCAATAGGGCCAGGTCAATATGGAGTGCTCACAGCTGGGGTTGGAGCTCTGTGGCAGAGTGCCTGCCTAGCATGACCAAGACCCTTGGGTTCCACCCCCAGTACCACAAAAAAAGCAACTATGCTGTCTTGTCTTCCACACTTGATTTACCAACAACCCCAAAAGCCAATCCTGAAAATAGCTCTTTTATTTATTTATTTGTTTATTTATTTATTTATTTTTGACATAGGGTCTCATGAACTATTTTGCCAGGGATGCCTTCGAACCCTGATCCTCCTGATCTCTGCCTCCTGAGTAACTAGGTGTGAGCCCCTGGCACCAGGCTCCATGACCACTTTTATGGGCAGGACAGGGGTTTGAACTCAGGACTTTATGCTTGCTAGGCAGGTAATCTACCACATGCTTTTTTGTTCTGGTTATTTTGGAAATGGGATCTTGCTTTTTGCTCAGGCTGGCCTGGACCTTGATCCCCTGCTGTAGCTGGGATGACAGGAATGCATCACCCCACATCCAGCTTTTTTCTATTGAGATGCAGTCTTGCAAACTTTTTTGCTTAGGCCCAAGCAAATAGTCTATGAGACCCTATCTTGAAAATATCCAACACAAATAAAGGGCTGGTGGAGTGGCTCAAGTGGTAGAGCACCTGCTTAGCAAGTGTGAGGCCTGGAGTTCAAACCCCAGTGCCACCAAAAGAAAAACAAGGTGGACATGGTATTAAAGGATTCTGATGAGACAAAGCATTTGAACAGGGCCTGGCACTGTAGGGGTATCAAATCGTTATTTCTTTCATGTCTTTCCTGTCTACACATCAGCAGTGATATCTCTCACCATTTCCTACTCATGGACCTTCCATGGCTCCCCAGTACCCTCAGGATAATGTCCCAGTTCTTTGTGGCATCTAAGAGCTTTGGGTCCTGCTCATTTTCCCTAGTGGATGCTACACTCTGTATCCCAGCAGCCAAAGGCCACCTTCATAGCAGAGAAAGACTTCTTATAGCTTGCACATCCTCCTTTTTTGTGGTAGTGAGGTTTGAACTCAGGGCCTCATGCTTGCTAGGCAGATATTCTCCCACTTCAGCCACCCCACCATCGCTTTTTTGTGATGGATTTTTTCAAGATAGGGTCTGGAGAGCTATTTACCCAGGGCTGGCTTCGAACTGCAATCCTCCTGATCTCTGCCTTCTGAGTAGTTAGGATTACAGGTGTGAGCCACCGGTGCCTGGTCACATCCTCCTTTGAAGAGAGGCCCCTCCTCTATGAGGTTTTCCTGACCTCCCGCCCCCGACACCCTCCAACCAAACTCATGCTGGCCACCATTGCTAGTTAGCAACTTCCTTTTCTGTGGCCACTGTGTCCTGAGCCACCTTCACGACAACACCTTATATTCTAACTGTTGGATCCACATGTGATGGTGCTGTAGAGGGTAAGGGGGTGGGGATATCCTTTGTGATCCATCACTGGATCAAATGTTTGTGCTGTCTGTCTCTGTTTCTCTCACTTTCTCATCTTCCCCTCAAAGAAGCTGGGAGCCTAAAGTCCTTGTGACTGGGACACTGAAATCCTGTAGAATGTATGTAGGGCCATAGGTTCTTGAGACCCCCAAGGAGGTAGGGTCAGTGGACCATTACTCAGCTATAAAATGGATAATGAGGCACAGTGATGCAGCAACATGGTCTCATCCCGTGTCCTGCTGTTGATAATGCTAGTCCACAAACTGGGTAAGTAATAAAGGAGACAGGTTTAGTTGGTCCATGGTTCTGGTTCAAGATCAGTGGGCTATATCTGGTGTTGGCCTTCTTGTTGGCCAAGTACAGAGGTGGCACAGGGCATTACATGGTGGGACTTTGGGAGCTTGGGAGAGACTGAGCCAAACTATCCCTGAGTTACGACAAGCCATTAACCCATTATTCCATTAATTCCATGAATGCATCAACCCTCTTATGAGGACACAGCCCTAATCAGCTTTTAAGGATCCCACCTGGTCCCCTTCTTAATTCTTTTCTTTTTCTCTTTTTTCTCTCTTTTTGTTTTTTCCCTCCCTTCCTTCCTTCCTTCCTGCCTCCTTCCCTCCCTCCCTCCTTCCTTTCTTTTTCTCCCTTCCTTCTCTCTCTCTCTCTCTCTCTCTCTCTCTCTCTCTCTCTCTCTCTCTCTCTCTGTTTCTCTCTCTCTCTCTCTCTTTGCATTACTGGGGCTTGAACTCAGGGCTTATACCTTGAGCCACTCCACCAGCCCTATTTTTGTGAAGGGTTTTTTGAGATAGGGTCTCCTGGAACTATTTGCCTGGACTGGCTTTGAACTGAAATCGTCTTGATCTCTGCCTCCTGAGTAGCTAGGATTACAGGTGTGAACCACCAGCACCAGCTTGCTTGCTTGCTTTCTTTCTTTCTTCTTTCTTCTCTCTCTCTCTTTCTTTCCTCCTTCCTTCCTTCTTTCTTTATCTTTCTGCTTCCTTCCCTCCTTCTCTCTCTCTTCCTTCCTCCTTCCCTCCCTCCTTCCTTTCTCCTTCCTTCCTTTCTTCCTTTCCTTCCTCCTTCCCTCCTCTCTCTCTTCCTTCCTCCCTTCCTTCCCTCCCTTCCTCCTTCCCTCCTCTCTCTCCTTTCATTCCTTCCTTCCTTCCTTTCTGGCACTACTAGGGGTTAAATTCAGGGGCCTTGCCCTTGATAGGCAAGCACTCAGTCACTTTAGTCATGACCCCAGCTCTTTTTGCTTGAGTTATCTATTTATTACCCCAGCTCTTTTTGCTTGAGTTATCTATTTATTTTGGCGGTACTGGGGTTTGAACTCAGGGTCTATACCTTGAGCCACTCCACCAGCCCTTTTTTGTGAATGGTTTTTTTGACATAGGGTCTCATAAACGCCTGGCCTGGCTTCAAACCTCAATCCTCTTGATCCCTGCCTCCTGAGTAGCTAGGATTACAGGCGTGGGCCACCGGTACCTGTTGAATTATTTTTCAAATAGGGTCTTGAGGATGCCCAGGCTGGCCTGGATCTCAATTCTCTTGTTCTTTTATTTAAGCTTCCCATGTACCTGGGATGACAAGTATGACACCACACTCAGCTTTTATTATTTGAGATGGAGTCTTGAGAACTTTTTGCCCGGGTTAGCCTGGAACAGCAATCCTTCTAATCTTTGCCTCCAAAATAGCTAGGATTACAGGTGTGAGCCACTGTGCCCTGTCCTTTTTTGTGTATGTGTGGTACTAGGGATTGAACTCAGGGCTTCCCTCTACCACATGAGCCATGCCCCCAGCCCTTTTGCTTTTAGTTTGTTTTTCAGATAAAGTATCATGGTATGACCTTGGATGGCTCTATCACTGTGCTACACTCTCAGTTCCCTTTAATATCTCATAATGGGGGATTAAATCTCAAAATGAATTTCAGAGAAACAGCCCATTAATGACATGGGTGAACTTCAAAAACAGGTCAAAAGCAAAGGAAACGAGATGCAAAAAACTGGGCATGATAGGACTCCACTTACATGAAAAGCCCAGAAGGGAAGTCCATGGAAACAGAAAGTAGTGGTATAGTTGGAGTAACTTAATTGCTTGATTAAAGGGTATGGGTGTCTTTTTGGAGTGATGAAAATATTCTGGACTAGGTAGAGTTGGTGGTGGCACATATTGTAAATGAGCTAAATGCAATGAATGGTGATTTTACATGGTTAATTCTATGCTATGTGAATTTTATCCAAATTAAAAAAAGAAAGAAAGAAGCTGGGTATGGTGGTACATGCCTGAGACCTTGTCTCAAAAGAGAAAGAAAGAAAGAAAGAAAGAAAGAAAGAAAGAGAGAAACAAGATGCTAAGGGAAGAGGGATGGGCTTGAACTCGGGTCCTCAGAAGAAGCTGGTATGGTGGGCATGTCTCCAGCTGGTGGGCATAGGTAGGAGGATTGAGATCCATAGCCTGCAAAACATGCAACACACTACCTAAAAAAACATCTAAAGCAAAAAGGGCTGGCAGCATGGCTCAAGTGGTAGAGTGCCTGCCTAGCAAGCACCAGGGTTAGGGTTAGGGTTCAAATTCCAGTTCTGGCAAAAAAAAAAAAAAAAAGAAGGAGGAAGAGGAGGAGTACAAGAAAGAAGAAAGAAAGAAAGAAAGAAAGAAAGAGAGGAAGAAAGGTGGAGGCCTATCCCTGACCCAAACCAAAGGGGAGGAGACAGAAAACTGAGGAAAATGGTGGGGGCAGAGGAAGTCGCTGCTTTGGGGAAGGATTTCACAACACTATGGCCCCAGCATCGAGTTCCTCAGGCACACCCTGCCTGCCTGAGGAACTCCAGGCTGGCCACAAAAGAAAGGCAGAGGGGACAGCAAATGGAGGGGAGGAGGCAACTCTACCAGGGCCCCACATCCAGCAGCCCAAGGACAGAAACTGCATCCAATAAGCAGAACTGAGGGACTGGATTTGTAAGTAGGTAAGGGAAGTTGGACCCTACGGGCTAAGATAAATGTAGGGATTCCAGAATGGGAGGTGGCCCTCTTGGGACTCCTTGATCCTGAGAGAGGAAGGTGCTGAGGTGGGAGGTGAAAGTAGAGGTTGGGGGGTAGAATCTTGGGTTCCCAAGGAAGGAGAGTGGAGAGTGCTGGAGGCTCAGAGTTTGGAACCCACGAAACTGGAGAAAGTTAGAGGCTCCCCAAGTAGGGTGCTGCCTACTCTGTTCTGAGGAGACAGGAAGTGGTAGTTTCAGGGTGAGGTTGCTTAGAACGTGGCAGGTCAGACACAAGGCTGCTCTGGACTTTGCCTCTGTGGGAATAGCCTGCACTAAATCCCAGCCCTTCTCTCCTGAAGCTGTCACCAAGCTCCAAACATACCAAGGAAGTTAGAAAAGCAGGGAGCTTGGAGAGGTGAGGGCCCTGGGACAGCCAGGGGAGAGGCTGAAAACACAGGGAGAAACTGGGAGTTAGGACTGGGAAAGATAGGGAAAGTGCCTGGAGCAAGGGCTGGCCTGCTTCAGATCAGAACTGGAGCCCATTACTTCTACCTGGAAGCCAATGGGGTCTCAGAGGCTGGCCTCCATCCAGAACACCTGAAAGCAGCTTCTTCACCTGCAAGACTGAGAAGTTGCTATCCAGCCCCTCTTCTTCCACAGCAGAGCCCAGCATGTGGGGCTACCTGTCCCTTCTGCCAGTCATCCTGGCACTATGGGCTATCATCGGTGTTTGGCTCGTGTGAGTAGTAGAGGCCCAAGAGATGCCTGGGTTTGAGGTAGTAGGGTTGGGGTCTGGATCACTGGGTCTGAGGCAGGAGTGTTGGGCTGTGGACCTCTGGGTTTGAGGGAAGAGGGCTGGGATCTGGACACCTAGGTCTGAAGGAGGATGAATGAGGTCTGGATCCTTGGATCTGAGGGAGGAGGAGGAACTGGGGCCTGGACACCTGGGTCTGAGGGAGGAGGGTTGGGATCTGTACTCCTGAGTCTGAGGGAGGAGGGCTGGGGTCTGGACTCCTGGCTTTGAGGGAGGAGGGCTGCAGTTGGTCAGGACTGCTGGGTCTGAGGGAGGAGAGGTCAGAAGTCCAAGCTGATTTGTTAACTCATCAAGTGTTTGAATGGAGCTGTCCTTAAAATTCCCTCACTCACTTCAGTGTGTTTCTCCTTCTCAGTTTTACAATTGCTGTGATCAATAGCACTGTGGACCTCACCAAAGACTTCCCCTTCATCAGGTTGTGGTGACATATGGGATGATGTGGGAGGAGAGTGGAGAGCTTGGCCTGGAGGAGCCACACCATGACTTTTTGCCTTTTGCAGTTTATGTGGATCTTTCCCCCCTCAGAGCTGCATTTTCAGCCAGGTCCTCAACGTGGGAGCTGCCATGGGTAAATATTCCCCTGTCCTTGTCCTTCACTGCTAGCCCAAACCATCCAAGACACCCCAGCCCTCCTCCCTCAGACCCAGAGTTCAGGACCTCCAGCCCCTGCTAACCCATTCCTCAAATCCAGGAATTTGGACCCAGTCCCTTGTCCTGGTGATTTCATGTTCCACAACCTTCATTTCTGTCGGGTACTGAGCTAAGTCCTATTCTTGCTTACTTCCCTCTCTTCCCAGTTGTCTGCGTCTGCATTGTGCGTTATCACCAACTCCGAGACTGGGGAGTCAGAACGTGGCCTAACCAGCTGATCCTGTGGTCTGGACTCCTGTGTGCCTTAGGGACTTCCATAGTAGGCAACTTTCAGGTGAGATGCACTGGGCGCCCATTCAGAGGCAGTAGAAGGAATGTGGACTACAACTCCCAGTGTTCCCTGTGGCCTAGGGCTGCTGGTTTGGGGGTTTCTGTTCGCAAGGCTTCATGGGACTTGCAGTTCTCTCATGGCTGTGAGCCACACTGGGGCGAAGTCAGCTATCTGCACAAGGCTCTTTGTCCACGGGTGCTGGTGCAATCTGAGGAAGGTGGGAGAATTTTGTGTTAATCTCACTTAATCATGAAATTACTGCGATTCACTTATTCATGTTGGTACACTGAGGACTGCCTCTGTGGGAGGCGGGAGGCTTTTTACAGTGTGGACATTATCTCAGTCCGTCTCCAGCAGAGCTCTGTTAGGTTCTCTTGGTAGTATCCCAGAGGTGTTAAACCAGCTGGCCCTTGGTGATCAGACACAAACCCAGATTCACATACTCTGCAACCCTTATCAACGAGGCTCTGTAGTTGTTTGTAGAATGAATTTATCAGCAAATGATAGGAGAAATCTTACTGTTTATTTCAAAAATTTTATATTGTGTCTTGATGCCAGTCTCTCTTGCTGAAATAATGGAAGCTGGGTAGAGGGACAAGAGGCTGCCTCCTGGCCTCATTTGCATAACAATTAATTTGCTTTCATTCATTCCTGTGATCCTCAACCTATTTACTATATTATTATTATTAAACAAACAATTGTTTCCTCCCACCATGATTTATTTTTTATTTTTATTTATTTTTTTTGAGACAAGATCTTGCTTGCTATGTACCCAGGCTGGCCTTGAATTTGCAATCTTTCTGTCTCAGCCTCCCAAATTCTGGGATTGCATCATGCACCTGTACCACCATCCCTGGACCTACATGAAATACATAACACTTAAAAATATCAAACAAACTTTTGTAATATCTAAGAAATTTTCACCTGTCAAGAACCAAATATGACTCCCCCAGGAACTATATATCTGTCACCCCTTTGAGAAATCAAGATCCATTCCGCTCATGTTTCCTAGGCATCTACTTTGTGTGAAGTGCTGCTGTAGGTATCAAGGCCATAGCAGCAAATGACAGATTTTTTTTTTTTTTTGGTAGGACTGGAGTTTGAACTCAGGGCTTCAAGCTTGCAAAGCAAGCACTATACTGCTTGAGACAAATCTCCAGTTTGTTTTGCTCTGGTTATTTTGGAGTGAGGGCTCATTATTTGCCTGGGCTAGCCTTGAACTGTAATTCTCCCAATATCAGCCTCCTAAGTAGCTAGGATGACAGGTGTGAGCCATGGGCACCAGGTTTGAACATAAGCCTGAACCCTGGAGCTAGCAGTAGGCAAGGTACCTAGTCTGAAAGGCAGTCACCAGCATGGCAATTTTCAACCACAGTCAGTTGGGTTGGCTCAGAGTCCCCTCCCCACACTACTCCCCAACTCCTGTCATAGTTTTCCTCTCAATTCTCCTTCCTTCTCCCAGGTAAAGAACCAGAAGCACACACACCTGGTGGGGGCCTTCCTCGCCTTCATTTTGGGCAACCTCTACTTCTGGCTGCAGCTCTTTCTCTCCTGGCGGATAAGGGGCTTGCCTCAGCCTGGGGCCCCCTGGATTGGGCCATTGCGCCTGAGTATGTGCAGCCTCTGCACCGTGCTCATTATGGCCAGTATCCTTATTGGGGCTGGGAGCAGGGTTGGAGGTGGCTCTTTTTTTTTTTTTTTGGTGGGACTGGGGTTTTGAACTCAGGGTTTCATGCTTGCAAAACAGGTGCTCTATCACTTGAACCACCCCTTCAGTCCATTTTGCTGTGGTTATTTTGGAGATGGGGGTTTCATAAACTACTTACCCAGCCTGGCTTCAAACTGTGATCCTCCTGATCTCAGCCTCCCTAGTAGCTGGGATTATAGGCATGAGCCACCAATGCACAGCTAGAGTTGTTCTTCATTGGGGTTGGTCCCTGTTCTTTTGTGATGTGCCCTTCATGTTCTGGGCCTGTCTATGCACAGGACCATAGCTTCCTAGGCAAAAGTGGTGACTTGGAGGTCAGATTGCCTGGGATGGAATCTCACCTTCTCCATGTGTCAGCTGGGGGAAACATACACGGGTTTCTGAAATTCTCAGTGCCTCAGTTTCCTCATTTATGAAATGCAAATAGTAACAGGCTGACCTTAGGATGGATGTGAGTCCTTAGATCTGTGCTTGGTATGCAGTGTGTGGTTGATAAATATTGGGACAATGATACATTAATAAGTCCATTTGGGGTGCCCATTTCATCCTACACATCAGGACATGTGTCTAATAATAGAAACAGGTTCAGATGGGAGAAGCCTCTTGACCATTGGTCTTTGGTGGTATTAGTGGCAGACAACTCCATGTTCTGTGACTTCATCTAAGTGGCTTGAAATGGCCATCATGAAAGTATTTACACCAGGGGAACTGGCAAACTCTACCAACTAGAGCTGGCTGTTAAAACATTTATCAGCACATCACTGGATGAAGGTTCAATTTCAACTCATTTCTGAGTCATCCAGAACCTAGATGCTTTCCATCAGCGTGGCACAACTTGGGTGGCTTGATTCATTCTCTGAGCCTCAGTTTTCCTATCTATGAAATGCAGTTGCTTTTTATCACAATAATGACTAATTCTGATAGGTAGTGTAGAATGCTCAGAGAAAGAGGAATGACTGTAGACTTGGCCTTGGGGCCTCTCTCATTTGTGAGGAGGTTGGGAGGAGAGACTGAGAAGGCAGGTGCAGCTTTCCGAAGAGGGCAAACCAGGTGAGGCTCTGTGTTGTGCTGTGTATTGTTTTGTTTTGTGGTACTGGGGTTTTGGACTCAGGGCCTCACATTTGCTAGGGAGGCATTCTACCACTTGAGTCACTCCACCAGCCAAAGCTCTGGGTTAGTTGCATCTAGTAAGTGGAATGGAGATGGCTATCTCCTTTCCCAGAACAACCAAGGAACCCCACAGAATGGTGGGAAAGGCTGGCCTCAGCTTTGCCTTTGGCAACTCGGGCCAGTGTGATCTGGTCCAGCCCTTTGCAGTAGTGTGCAGTTAGTGGTAAGATCCAGCAGGCCTCTTTACAATCTTCAAAAATGGAGTGATAAATCATGTCTCTGTGGGGAGAGAGAAGGAGCCATAAAGACAGTTGAGTGTGATAAGGGCTGGAAGTCTGCAGATTAGACCTGCAGGGAACCCAAGCCTGTAGAAGGTGATGCTTGTGACCCACGCTGAGAAATTTGGGGAACAGGTGTATGCAGAAGGTAGCAAAACCAGCTCAGGGAAGGAAATAAGGGCTGCTGGCAGGAATACAGCTGAAGGTCTCCCAGATGAGGGATTAGAAGGATGGGCTTTTGCATGGGGGCCATATGGAGCCAAAGAAGCTCCTGAATAGGGAAGGAATAGGTCCATTCCTGGATGTAAGCAATTGCTTACCTGCTTATATCCTTGCAACCTTGTATGGGATCCATGGGGCCAGGGATAGTGTCAGCCTTATTCATCTCTATCTTCATAGTCTGGCACATAAGGAGCTTAGAAATCCTTGAAGCCAGTGTGAGAGCCCATGCCTGCCATCCCAGCTCTTAGGAGGCTGAGGCAGGAGGATCATGAGTCCAGGCTCAAAAAGAATGAAATGAATGATATAATGTCTGAGCTTATCTGGGAGGGGCAAGGTAGAACTAGACAGGATGAAAGGGGGAGGAGAAGGTGGAGGAGGAGCCTCCAGTGAGAGATTCCAGAACACAAGAGTTGTCCCTGCAAGGAGGCCAGAGTTTGTAGAATGAGTGGGCTGGTGATATACAAAAAGGTTTTAAGAAGCTGGGTGGGCCTTGCAAAGCAGAGGAGGGGTGGACAGAGCAGTAGAGATAGGTCAGCCAGATAGGACAGGAAGTGATCAGCTGGTGGAGGGGGAGGGAGACTCCAAAGTTTCCATTGGGGCACATGAGGATGGTTGCCACAGAGGTGGAGACATCCACAAAGAGGAACAGATTTGTTGGGGGGAGATTAGATTCAATTCTGTTAGGGAGTGGGGTGGGGCTGTGGGTCACAGCTAGGGAACAATGTTCAGGAGAAAGTTATGAAGCCTGAGGCTGGTTGGGGCAGGAGATGCTTAGGAAAGTGCATATTTGGAGGAAGGAGCACATAGCCTCATGCTGGGACAATTCAGGAGATGGGAGAGCCATTCCAGGGTCAGGAAAGGTCAACAGAACAGGAAACATGTAGATCAGAGCTTGGGCTGGGGGCATGGTTCAAGTGATAGAGCGCCTGCTAGCAAGATTGAAGTCCTGAGTTCAAACCCCACTACCACCAAAAAGAAAAAAAGACCATAGTTGAGGTGATGCCTGACAGATGGGTTCTGTCAAGCCGGAGCAGATGAACACCTCACAAGAGGACACCCTTAGAAGGCCTTGGCCTAACCCAAGGTCACACAGCAACCCAACTGGGCTCTTGGGTTCTTCAACATGGCACATGGTCCTTGACCCTTGTGTGAAGTGATTGTCCTCCACTCCTGGCTGCTGCGTTCTGCCTCTGCTGCCTGTGAGTGGGCCGTGGCCATGCTGCTCTTCATGCTGTTTGGTCTCTTTGCTGTGGACTTCTCTGTTCTGGATGGCTGCAACTTGTGTCTTCAGCCACGCCAGAGCCTCAGCCCCCCACCAGCCTCCCCTGTGTCCCTGCAGGTCCAGCTATAGAGGTGCTCTGACTGGGCCTTGTCCTCACTGGTGAAAGAACAAAGTGGGGGCCGATTCCTAGTTTTCCACATGGGCCCTGTCCTCACTGGTGAAAGAACAAAGTGGGGGCCGATTCCTAGTTTTCCACAAGATGAACCATGGGGGCGGGGAGGGGTCTCTCCAACTGGCTGGAATCAGGGTTACTGACCACTTCTGTCCTGGAGCTAGGAGATATGTGCATGTGGGGCTTGGGACAAGCATTTGGAGCCAGCACCTTGGCACCCACCTGTCTCTGCCTCTGCAGTCAGGGACACCCAGGAAGCGAGAGGCCAAGGCCAGCCAGCTGTCCCTGATCAAGGTTATTTATTATTTTTTGTGGTTGCCGCCGGCGGAATCAGAGACACGGACGCAGGCAGGATCACGCGAAACCAGAATTCCTTCCGGGAGAGCAAATCCGTACAGAAGGTCTTAGGGGAGGGGAAAGGATCAGGAAGAGAAGGGGTCAAGGAAGGGGGAGTTGGGGATGACACAGGGACAGGGCCCTGTCCGGATCTGCTAAGCCACCCCAACCACTCCTGTCCCTCCCCCATCCCACCCGCAGAGAATTGATCAATAAATAAAATAATAAATTAATCAATAAATAAAATAGAAACAGCTCCCCACCCCCTTTTTGCCCTAAAACCTCCCCCCATTGGGCACGGCCCCTGGAGCCCCATCCCTGCAGGGCAAGGCCGGATTTTGTGTGTCCCCCATCCCAACATACTCCTTGGGCCTTATTTACAGATTCACAGTTGGGGGGGCAGGGAAGGGGGGATAGAGGGCTTTCCCCTCCTTCCCTGGTCCCCTGGGGTCAGGGCAAAGGGGTCCCATTGGTGGCCAGGAGTTTCTTGTCCTTGGGAGGGCCTCGGCGGGGAGAGCTGCTTAGCTCAGAGTCTGGATGGCCAGGTGGGGGCTGCAGGCTTCGGGGTGGGGTGCTGGCAGGCCGGTTCTGGGCCCCATTCTTCTCATCTGTGAAAGAAGAAGAGATTTTGTGTGGGCTCCAGGACTGTAGCTCTTATCAGTCAGTTTTTTTTTCAGTACTGAAGTTTGAACTCAGGACCTACACTTTGAGCCACTCCATCAGCCCTTTTTTTGATGTTTTTTTTGAGATAGGGTCTCTCAAACTATTTGCCCAGGCTGGCTTCAAAGTGTGATCCTACTGATGATCTCTGCCTCCTGAGTAGCTAGGATTAGCGGCGTGAGCCACCAGTGCCTGGCTCCTATCAGTTCTTTTCAAGCCTTTAAGATACTTGTGAAGTCTAGCCAAATTCTCCCATCAATGAGACTTCAAGCCCTCAGACATGTCTGACAGGAGTCACACACCCTACCAAGAGGACCTGGCTTTCCTAGATGGGGGACTCTACCCCAGGAATGTGAGTTCAAGGCCTGGGCTACACAGCAATACCCTGACTCAACAAAACAAAACAACAGGTGGCTAAGGCCCTGAGGTACCTGTTGGTCCTACATCTTTGAGGGTGGTTCCTTTGTGATCCCTTTGTGACTTTGAAAACCTAACCAAGTTAGTCCGAGATTTAGGCCAGACCACCTCAAGAAATTCTCAGGGACAGGTTGCTGGGACAGCACACAAGGTTGACAGTCAGAGGGCACTCCTTACCTTCTGCTAGGTTGTTAGGGAGGAATGTTTTTGGGAATGGGGCCCATGGAAGCCTACTGCTTATTTTGAGTCTCTTGGGCCCTCCTGGTTGGACATACCTGACACAGGCCATCCTTTGTGGGACTTGACTTCCTCAGACTGAGCTATTTGCGCTTGGGGCTGGCAGTGGAAATACTGGTTGTATGGTGGTCATCTAGCAATTTCCATGGGAGCTGAAACATCTACAGAGGTCCCCTGGCACAGATCAGGCTTCTTTAAGAGATGCTTTTTGCTGGGGGTAGAGAGGTGCTGGCTCATTGCCACAGCAACCAGTGAAGCTCTCTGTTTCTAGGACACCCTTCCTCTTTATAAGACAGGTGATAGCCAGGTTTGGTGCTGCATGTCTATAACCCCAGCACTTGAGAGGCTCAGGCAGGATGACCAAGAGTTTAAGGTAAACCTGGGCTACATAGCAAGACCCTGCCTCAAAAAAAGATGGGTGGCTAAGCCCTGGGGTGCCTCTTTGTTCCACATGTTTGAGGGTGGATCCTTTTGGGATCCCTGATTGCTCAGCCCAGCTTTCCTTGGCAACAGGGTCCAATGGGCATAATTTGCTTTCTGGTAACTCCTAGCAACTATAAGGGAGAACAGGGTTTCTTACCTGGGTACTACTGACATTAGAGTCTGAATAACCCTTTGTTTTGAGGGGTGTCCTGTGAACTGTAGGACATTTCATGACACCCTGATCTTCACTCACTAGATACCAGTAACATCCTCCTGCTCTCCCAGTTGAGGCAACAAAAAATGTCTCCACACACTGCCAAACGTCTCTTGAGGGGCTGTGGTAGGCTGAATAATGACAGCATACCCCCACATCCTAATGCCAGGAACTTTTAAATATTTGGTTACCTTATAGGGCAGAAGAGATCTTGTGTTGTGATTATGGTTAATCTCCTTAGGTGAGTAAATTATCTTGTGGACTCAGTCGCACAAATCCTTAAATGAACCAGCAAAGGTCAAGGTCAGAGTAGCATTGCTGCCTCTGACTGGAAGAAGGGGCCACTGGCAAGGAAATACAGGCAGTCTCTAACAGAAGGCAAGAGAACATGCTCTGGTCTGGTGCCTTGGGAGGCAGGGGGCCCTTGGGACACTCTGACATCAGCCCCATGAGCACAGCAGGGGGTGTGTGAACTCCAGGACTGCAGGATGGTAAATCTATATTATTTCCACCACCAAGTTTGTGGTCACTTGATAACAGTGAGGAACTACCCAGGGGCAAGAATCTCAGGTCCCCAGAGCAAAGATCTGACCCTGGGACTTATGTTCTCTTATGTTCTCTGGTGACAAGCGCACTCATTGCTGATCCCCTTTGCCTGCTCTCTTTCACAGAAGATATGGGCAGGGGGTCTGGGAAGGGGGTCTGACACTGCCAGACTCTTCCAGGGCAGATGACTGTCCCCTGGTAGCTGCCCAGCCCCCTTTCCCTGCACACTACAGTGGGACCTGATTTCCCAAGCAAGAGTTCCCTTCTCTTTCAGAAGTCTCATTCTCACCAGCAGCTAGGACAAGCACACTTTGTACCAAGGCTGAATGTCATGTCTGCTTTTAATTTATATGCTGAAATCCTCACCCTGAGGTGAGGCCTCGGGAGGTGATTTCATCATGAGGGTGGAGCCCTCATGCATGGGATTAGTGCACTTATGCCCCTTCCACTATGTGAGGACACAGCAAGATGGCATCATCTATGAACAAGGAAATGGGTCTGTGGGTGCTTTGATCTTGGATTTCTAACCTCCAGACTGCAGACAATAAATTTATGTTGTTTATAAGACACCCAGTTTGTTATTATCTTATCAAAGCCTGAATGGACTAGGACACCTTGGCAACAAGCCCTACTGAGGCCTGGCTTTTGATCTGTCCCATAGTTGCTAAAAGGTAACAGGACCAGCTGAGGCCTGTATCTTTGAATGCTGGTGATATCTGAGTTCTGCAAAGAGGGTCACCCATCTGTCCTGGTTTTAAACTAACAGTCATATATCCCAGCAATGCCCTCTTAGTTCCATGAAAATCAGGATGGCTTGTCACCTCCTCCAAGGCACAGATCGGGATTTTTGTGACAGGATGTTCCACCGCCCCTAGCACAGAGGCTATCACCCTCTCAGGGACTTTTGGGAACTGAATCTCCAGGTTACTGGAGTGTCTCTTCTCAGGCCCCAATTTCTCAGGGTACCTGCTCACAATAATGCACATAAGGATTCAGCAAGACATCAGCCAAGAAGCCCAACAGGTAGGCCTGGCTTCAACACTGCAGAGGCCTTGTCTGCACCTGGTTATCCTGAACACATGTCCACTACCTGCAGCCCCCACCACCCACCTGCCAGGGCCTGAACAGAGGGCTGGTCGTGAGTGCTCAGTAGCTGGGCCTGAATGGTCTCCACCACTCGCTTGAACCGACGGCTGGGACCTGGGGGGGACAGATGGGGTGAAAACAGTGATTGGGAGTGGGGGTAGGGAAGCCCTCCCAGTCTGCAAAGCCCAGCCCCTCTACCAATCTAAAGACTCTTTCCCTCCAAGTTTCAATGTCCCCCACCCATTAGAGCCTGCATCAAGCTATGCTTTGCAAATGCAGTCTCTGCATTACTATTTGAGAAACACCATTAAAGTCAGACACCTTAACCTTAAAATTACAACAGGTGTTTTTTGTTTTTCCCCTTGGTGGTACTGAGGTTTGAACTCAGAGCCTTACACTCGCTAGGCAGGTGCTCTACCACTTGAGCCACACCTACAGCTATTTGTTTCTATAACTGGTTTCATTTCTATTTGATGCTGTGAAGATCTAGGAGTAAAAGTGGGAGAAAAAAAGTCTAAAAATGGAGAAAGGTCTGTGTATTGGTTTTTAGGGGGAGAAAAAAATAATTCGTTTCAGCGATGCAGTGTTCCATTGTAGCCTGATTTAAAAACCCTTCGAACAAACTCATCTCCTGACTGTGACAATATTAAGATCAGTGACAAGGACAGCAAACAGGTGTCCCTGGTAATCCATATTCCCACTATCAGGACTCAGGAATCAAGGAATTCATGTGGTTTTCATCTCTTGTGCCAACTCTTCTTTTTTCTTTTTTTTTTCAGTATTGGGGTTTGAACTCAGGGCCTCATTCTTGACAGACAGGTGCTCTACCACTTGAGCCACACCCCCAAGCCCCTTGCCAAGTCTTGATTGGTGGCCGCCTGGAGTTAAAGCTCCTGAATTGCTGTGATGGATTGGTGATGTCTGCTCTGAGTAGGGATTAATGTTTCAGGACAGCACACTGTGCTGACCTAGAATCTTAAAGTGATACAAAGAACTCTACTAGGACTGGCTTAAGTGGTAGAGCACCTGTCTAGTAACCTAGCAAGGGTGAGGCCCTGAGTTTGAACCCCAATACTGCAAATAAAAAAAAAAAAAAAAAAAGAGCTCTGCTAGCTCCTATGAGATCAGGAGGCCTAGCTGAGTCCCAGTTGTGCCATGGTTATACTGTGTGAATACTATGACTATACTATGGTCAAGTCCCTTTACCTCTCCAGGACTCAGTTTTCTCCAATGTAATATGGGTGATGTCTAACACCTCAGTGGCTGCTTGGAAGCTTCCATTAAATAATGCATTCATTACACATCCTCTTAGAGACAATGGGAAAGGCAAGCTTGTGGGGGTCTGCATGAAGGGGGGTTCACAGAACCAGCACATACTGTGTACCATTTCCCCCTCTTGCTGCCTTCTGGACCACTATCCTATCTCAGGGATCTCAAACATCCCAAGTATGATCAAGAGAGACTCACCAGAGATGAGAGTGAAGGTGACAGAGTAGATGCCACCTCCACTGCTGCCATCTCGTCGGGGCGAGGGCTCTGGACCATCAGAGGAGCTGATGTCCACCTGGAAGCGGACAGGCTTCTGGAAGACGGAGGGGCCGCCACTGGCCTTATACTCAGCCCTAAAGCTGGTCTGTGACAATACACTGTGACTCAGGCTGGGGATCTGAAAGGTGGGAACACAAGGATGGGATGAGTCTAGGGAATGGATAACCAACTCAAAATAGCCCAGTCTAAGGAACTACAAGTCCCATTAGCCACTGGGGGAAAGATTAACAGAAAATGCCTTGGAAGGCCCATTGCCTGCTGGGACTTGTAGTTTCCTCTGCCCTATACATGACTACCTGTGGTTGAACAACTGAATCCCAACTTGGTGAGGTCTTGATAACTACAGAGAAGCCCCAGGCTCCAGAACCACATGAATCACACTTCTCCTCCCTCCACAAGTACTACCCGATAGTCACATGTCCCAGAAACTGCAAGTACCATCAGCCCTAAAGCAAAGAACCACAGGAACCAGCAGAAGGTAGCTCTAAAGTCCACTGGGAAAAGTGGCTCCTTCTGCCATCTCATATCTGGTGGTAGGAGAATCACAATCCACCCATCTTCCACTGATATCTGGGAAATTGTCATTTGGGGTCTCATTTCACCACTTTCAGTCCTCTGGGCACAATCCTTTCCTGATGTCCTCACTGACCAAACATAACTCTGACTAGAAAAGTCTAAATCCCATAAACACCAAAAGGAAGTCAAGCCAGGGCTGAGGGTGGACCTCTGGGGTTTGTGGCTCTGTGGTGGCCAGAGTGGATGGGGACCCAGGCCCCTCACCGACAGGAAGGCATGGACAATGTCCGCTTTGATGCTGCTGAGAGGTTTGTCCTTTAGCACGAGGAATATTTGTTCTTCTTTGTCCAAGGAGATGAAGTTCCCAAACCAGGAGCGTTTGGCCAGCCTGAGTGGGAGAGGCCAGAGGAGGAGGGTCAGAAAGGCGCCAAGGGATGAACCCCCTTTACTCCCACTCTTGCCTTCCTTGCTGGACTCACTCTGGAGAAGACTCTGGCGTCAAACTGGACATCTCCTCAGCGGTGGGGACTGCGTAGGGGAGGAGAAAACGTGGTCAACACTTGTCCATCAGCCTCGTGGCCGGCAGTCACCTACTCCCTGGAGTACCGACCCCTGTTGGATACAGTATTCACCTCCCAGCAGCTAAACCCCAAAAGGCTCATTGACAGGTTCTTCAGGAAGGTCATCTGGTTAGGTCACACCCTCAGAGGTTGGGGCTAAAATCCACAAGCCAATGGAAACATGACCCAGAGCACAGAGGGGCATGTCCTTCAGGTAGGCTCCTCCTCCAGAGCTGTAGATCCCACCCCCAGATTGCATCTCTGTTCTGAACCTCCACTGTTCCCTTCCCTTAGAGCTTTGGAAACCAGCCTCCTTCCTACCCGGAGACCTCAGGGGGTTCGCCCTGAGGACCAGATGTTCAGCCCCCCTCCCTACATTAGAACTCAGCAGTTGGCGCCCCCAGCCCTGCACCCCAGAGTTCTGTACCCTGCATCTTGCGCCGGTGGAAGCGAGGGGAGCCCAGGAAGCTGTTGCGGATGGAGTTGAGACGACTCCTCCAGGCAGCTCCCCCAACACCACCGCCTGGGCTGGGGGGTGGCGTCGTCCCCGGGGTCCCAGTGGGGCTGGCCCGGGGTGTGTGCAGGGGCGAGTGCAATGGGGTACCCCCAGAGGAGCGTGGGGAGCCTGGAGGTCCAGGCAGGGGTGTGGAGCGGGCACTGGGGGGTGGGGGCTGCTCCCCGGCGCCCCCGCCTCTGGGGCCCCGAGAAGGCAGCGTCTGAGTTTTGGAAGTCGGGGAACCTCCACCTCTGGCCTCATCTCCAGTGCTGGGCTCCGGCGAGAAGGAGAAGACCGGACTCTGCGGAGGAGCACGGCACAGTAAAGAAAAACTGCAACTCCCGGGAGGTTCTAGAACCACTGCCCGCTCAGGCTCATGAGGACCTGCCCTGAAGCATGCTGGGATTTGTAGTCCAATCAGCCCAGAGCTAGCCAGGCCTGGGGCTGTGTCCACTGCACTCCAGCTCTAACCCCAGTAGAGACTAGCACACTGTAGGCACTCAACGAATTTCTGCTAAATGAATAAACGAGCTCTTCAGACAGTAAGAACCCAATTCTTTTTGGGGGGGGCGTAGGATGGGAGGGCGCAAAGCAGGCTCTCTAACCGCTTGAGCCACACCTCCAGTCCATTTTGTTCTTTTTATTTTATTTTTTTGGTAGTGGTGGGGTTTGAACTCAGGGCAAGTGCTCTACCACTTGAACCACTCCTCCAGCCCTTTTTGTGTGTGTGTGTGTGTGTGTGTGTGTGTGTTAGGTATTTTCGAGATAGGCGTCTGAAGAACTATTTGCCCAGGCTGGCCTTGAACCGAGGTCCTCCATCTCAGCCTCCCAAGTAGCTAGGGTGCCTGGCTCAAACCAATTCTTAGAAGGTAGAAATGGCCAACAGATGGACTCTTATGAAGCCTTGGGTCTTTGGCCCTTCTGGAACAAGGAGACATTATGGTAACTGAGGTTTTTGTTGCTCTGTAGAAAGATTGTGATTTCATCCTCTTAATTTTCTAGGGACCTGGACTTACCCTTGGACTGCTCAGAGGACTGGAGGACAGACCAGTGGAGGCTCCGCTGACACTGCGGGATCTGTTTCCAGGATACATTAAAAAAAAAAAAAAAATAAGTCCCAGACAGGGGAGGTGACTTGTTCCAAGCACACAGCATATTTGAGATTGAGTGGGAGCTAGAACCCTGTACTCCCTCCACAGCCGGTGACCAAGGATCCTTCTGGAGGGGACAAAGACTCCCACCTCTGGCTGTGCTGGGCCATCTCCAAGGCCCGTCGGGTGGGCACTGGGGAGCCACCACCCCCAGCATCCGTAATGCTCAGTACTTCCATGGACTTGCGCTCTGGCCGCCGCTTCCCGTGCCGACTCAGCATGGGGGAATCCACACGCTTCCGAGGTGGGTCTGAGGGCAGAATTTAAACCCAATCAGTAGATGGATTTGCCAAGCTGTACACAGACAGCACGTACACAATTTCATTGTAAACTGCACAGATGGGGAAACTGAGGCCCAGAGCAGAGACAGGTTCTGATAAACGCCCAGCCGTCTGAACACAGAAATTCAGGGCTTCCGGGCGCCGGTGGCTCACGCCAGCTACTCAGGAGGCAGAGACCAGGAGGATTGGGGTTCAAAACCAGCCCGGGCAAATAGTTCACAAGACCCTATTTCGAAAAATCCCATCACAAAAAAGTGCACATGATGAATGAAATTTCTTCACTTTGACCTGATGTCTGTTGAAGAGACATAATGTCTGAGGCCCTTGGTGGTGGGGGCGGGAGGAACTCAGGGCCTTTGGCACCTTCCTTCCTTAGGAATCCTGGGGTCTGAACTCCCAGTCCAGCCTTCTCACCAACATCATTACGTGGAGGCAGGTCCTGGTCTTCACAGCTGGGATACCGCTCCTTCCGATCCAAGAGCAGATAATATATCATCTTTTCTTGGTTCTCCCTAAGACAGGGAGGTGAGAGGCAGATAAGAGAGGTCAGAAAGCAGTCCCCGGAGGAGGTCTCATTCCTCCCAGGTGCTGTGGCTCTCAGGGGCTCAGTCCACCCAGTGTCATTCTGCCTCTGGTACCATTTTCCTAGGTTATCAAATATGGTAGGTTTTCTATGGTTCAATGCACATTGCAGCTTTGTTTTACTCAATAATACTAAAAATTACTAAGTACTGGCAAGTACTACATAAGGAAGGCACTGTCCAAGTCTCTCAGTATCTATTAACACTTTCTCAGCTCTTGCTGTACTTTTTACTTGCTGGTCCCCTGGCTCCCAAGAGCAAGCTGTAAGCCATGCCCCGTCTAGCCAGTCTGCGCCTGCGCCTGCGCAAGGCCCCTGCGTCGGGCGCCCCCTGTAGGCTTTTGAGGGAATTGCGGCAGCTTGCTGCACGAGGGTGAGGAGCACGCGTGCAGGGAGAGGTCTTAGGGGATCTTACTCTTCGCTGCGCAGCTCTCGGTGCAGCCGCTCGCGGTCCCTGAAGCACCCCAGCGACGCCATGCTCTCTAGGACGTCGGGATCCAGTTCTCCGTTAGAAGGCAGGCTTCGCATGGCTACCCTGCGGCCTGGGGCTGGTTCCAGGCAAGGGTCAGGCTCGTGTTTCCCGCCGCTGGAGAGGGGGAGCAACATCATGGGGAAACTAGCACCCATAAACCAGCCTTTTTTCATCCAAGACTCAGGTCCCAAGCCCCAGCCTCTTGTCTTTGGATCCCAAGAGTCCGGGGCCCTAGCCACTCTTCCTCAGACCCAGAACCAGCCCTCCTCTCTTAGACCCAGGGGTCCAGACCTCAACTATCCTCCTCTTAATCCGGGAGTCCAGATCCCAGCCCTCCTCCTTTAGACCCAGAGATCCAGGCCCCAGCCTTCCTCCCTCAGACCCAGGAGTCCAGGCCCCACCCTCCTCCCACAGATCTGGGAATCCAAACTCTGGTTCTCCTCTGTCAGACCCAGGGTCCAGGTCCCAGCCCTCCTCTCTCAGACCCAGGAGTCCAGACCCGAGTCCTTCTCGCTCAGACCCAGAAGTTGTGGACTCCGCCTCTCCTCCTGGTGACCCCAGGACCCGTAAGTCCAAGACTGTAGCCCCTTGTCACTCATGAATCCTGGCATCCCACCCTCCAGCTTCCTCTCTACTTTGACCCCTACTCCCGCACTCCCCCCAGGTATCCCTTTACTCACAGGTACCAAGGATGTTTCTGAATTTGCTCCAGCTGTGAGGGTGTGGAAAGACAGAAATTAGATCGTGTGCACCTAGTAGGCGCACAATTAAAAGTTGACCGCTGGTGGCACTCTGCCACCCTGCACGGGGGCGGGGGGGAGGGGGGGCAGGATGACGTCTCATGTCGCGGCTAAACGCATCTTCGTGCGCACGGGTGGCGGGATAACACCAGACCTGGTGCAGCAGCGAGTACCGCAAGCGCATGCGCATTGTCCTGCTCAGCCCCCTTGCCACCTTGGGGATCCCTAGTTCAATCTGGAGCAGGCCCCATCCCCAGTTGGGATGAATAGGTTCTGCTGTACTGCAGCCAGAGAACCCCTTACTCCAGGGGTTGACAGGCAGATCCCATCACTACCCCTAAGGATTCTGTTCCCATCACCTGCTGTGTCCTCGCTGCAGGTCCCCCCAACTCACACTGAGCCTTTTTTCAGGCTCCACTTCGATCATCCCTCTCAGGAGGCTCTGGCAGTCTGGGGGAATGAAGTGGGGCATATGGAAGACACCCCGTTTCACCTTCTCCAGCAGCTGGCGGAGGTTGTCATCATCAAATGGCAGAGCCCCCTGCGTGAGAAATAACAGAGAGTAACTGCACTTTTTGTCAGGGCCAGCCTTGGACCATGATTCTCCTACCTTTGCCTCCAGTAGGTGAGCTCTCAGGTGGATGCCACCATGCCTGGCTTTTCTTTCTTTCGTTTCTTGTAGTATTGGGGCTTGAACTCGGGGCCTACACCTTGAGCCACTCCACCAATACTTTTTTGTGATGGGTTTTTTCAAGACAGGATCTCAAGAACTCTGCTGGAGCTGGCTTTGAACTGAGATCTTCCTGATCTCTGCCTCTTGAGTAGCTAGCATTACAGGTGTGAGCCACAGGCACCCAGAGCATGGCTCTTCTTTTTTTTCTTTTCTTTTTTGTTGGGACAGGGGTTTGAATTCAGGGCTTCATGCTTGCAAAGCAGGTGCCCTACTGCTTCAGCCACACCTCCAGTCCATTTTGCTTTATGGTTGTTTTGAAGATGCGGGGTCTAGGGAATCTAGCAAACTGTTTGCCTGGACTGGCCTTGAACTGTGATCCTCCCACCTCTACCTCCCAAGGAGCTGGGATTACAGCTGTGTACCACCACACCTGGCCTTGAAAGGTGAGCATCTTATGGGTCAAGGATCCAGCAGGAACAAAACCGGACATTGCCCTCCTACAGCTCACATTACATAAGGAGAAACAGACAGCTATATAATGACAGTGGTGAATGAGGCTTCTCTCAGAAGGAACAATTGGAGCAGAGACTTGAATGACGGCTGAGCCCTAGATCAAATGACCAAGGTCTTTAAAGAGGAGAGGAGGACACAGAAAGACAGAGAGAGGAGTCATGTGATGATGGAGCCAGAGATCAGAGCCATGGGACAGGAATGCCAAGAACACCAGGAGCTCCAAAGGGCTAGGGAGAGGCACCAACAGATCCTCTCCTACCACAGCCGGAGGGACGGTGGCCCTGCTGACACCCTCAATTTGGACTTCTTACCTCCAACAATGTGAGAGAATAAGTTTCTCTTGTTTGAACCCACCCAGTTTGTGGTCATTTGAAACAGCAGCCTGAGAATATCCATGGAGGAAGGGGAACACAACCCCCAGGGTGACAAGAGGGACAGAAGACAGGGGTGGCAAGTGTGTCTGAGAGACAGACAACAGCAGATGACATGGGCCTCACAGAGGGTGCCCATCTTGGTTGGCCTCTGATAGCTGTGTGACCTCAAGCAGGTCACATAGTTCTCTGCACACAGTGACACTACCCACCTCACAGGACTGCCTCCCGATGAACTGACTTAATGCACTGCAGGGCTCACGTTGACAGTTCGACACTAATAGCTGTTGTCATGCATTAAATCACTGACTGTGCCCTGAGACACCCCAGCTTCTGGTCAAGCCACTAGAGATGGAGCAGGGGACAAAACCATGTCCCTGTCCACAGAGTTTTGCCTGGGACAGGCCCTGCCACACACAGATGCTCGGTTGCTTAGCAACAGCAGCTGAATGAGAAGTTGCAGTGGAGAGGAAGACAGAATAAAGAAGTGGACATGTGGAGTAAGACAGCTGGAATACATGTGAGGAGCAGGGTGGGGCTTAGAGCAAGAGGAAGCCCGGTTTTAGCTTGGGAGTCAGCAAAGGGCTCTTGAAGGAGGTGGCATCGCATGAGAACTCTGGAGGTGACAGTTTGAGTCTGAAGGTCTTCCCAGGTGTTTTGAGTTTGCAGTTGTCCTGGCATCAATGCAGACAGTGGGAGGGGATGGGAAGGACACTGGTCTTGGGGTCAGGAAGCTGGGGTTTGCCTCTGGTGCCTGATGCTGTAGCACTAAGCTTCAATTTCCTCTCCTTTGTGAAAGGCATATAATGTCCTGCCTAGGACATTATCAGTCCCTGTGAAAGCTCTTTGAGTATTGACTTTGGGTTATAGTTAAACTTTATTGAGAAGGTTGATTTGCAAATATGAAATTTGTGAATACTAAGGACCAACTGTGATGACAATAAACTAGTAGTTCTAATTACTGAGTCCCTGTGGCAAGCAAGGGCTGACATGCAACATTTCATTTAGACTATTGAAATAGTAGGCACTGTAGTTACTCTCAGATGAGGAAACTGAGGCTGGGAGGGGAAAATGACTTGCTTGCCTAAGATGAGCCAGGAGGCATTTGAACTCAGCTCTCCCCAATTGATTCCAGAAGGCTGAGTCTGAAGTGTTCTTTGCTGGCCTCCCAAGGGCCTACACTGCTCCCCCTGAGGGGATCTGAGCCCCAGGAAGGTAGCACCTTACTCCAGGAAGGTAAGCATTCTCCTTACTGCTGGTCACATAGTGGTTAAGAGACCAAAGGTTGACCCCATGCCTGACTCTGACACTAATCATCTGTGTGCCATGGGCCAGTCACTTCCCCTCTGTGGGACTGCTGAGAGAATTGGGTGAGATAAAGTGCCTGGATAGAATACCTTGCTTATTTATTTAATTTGTATTGGGGGCTCCAGATGTGCCAACCCTAGGTTGCAAAGTTGAGCCAACAAAACAGAACAAAGCATACAAAGAGCCAGGTGCCTGTGGCTCATGCCTGTAATCCTACTACTCAGGAGGCAGAGATCAGGAGGATCGTGGTTCAAAGCCAGCTAGGGCAAAGAGTTCAAAGGACCCTATCTTGAAAATATCCATCACAAAAAGGGTTGGTGGAGTGACTCAAGGTGAAGGCCCTGAGTTCAAGCCCCAGTACTGCAAAAAAAAAAAAAAAAGAAAAAAGAAAAAAAGGGCTGGTGGAGAGGCTCAAAGTGTAGGCCCTGAGTTCAAACCCCAATACCAAGGGGGAAAAAAAACAAAAAAAAAACCAAAACATACAAAGACAAAAGCCCATGACATGGGCCCTGACCTTGAGGAGTTCATGACTGAGGAGTGAAGGGAGACACCACTCAAGGAATTATGCAGCACAACACACAATGACAACCATGATAATTGCCAGTGGGATCTGATGTCAAGAGGGTCAGGGAGGTGAAAGAGGAAGGCCAAGAAAAGCTTCTGGGAGAAGTGACCGTATAGCTGAGGGCTTAAAGAAGTGTAGATATTCATTAGGTGAGCCACAGAAATAGCAGGGATGGAAGAATGTTCTATGAAGAGAGAAGAGGGCTGGGGTGTGGCTCAAGTAGTAGAGTATCTGCTTACAAGTGTGAGGTCCTGAGTTCAAACCCCAGTTCTACCAAAAGGGCAGCAAGAGAAAGAAGAGTTGGTGCAAAAGCCCTGTGGTAGGAGCCATACTGATATTCCCTCCGTCTGGTGACACTAGTTATTACAGTATTTCAATACTTGAGAACTAATTGGAAAACAGCCATTGTCCCAAGCCATTCAGGTGCTCCTGGGTGCCCTGTCTCTTCTGGAGGACTCCCCTCCACCACCTGACAGCCCTGTGACTGCAAGTTTGGCCCTGGTCTATTGATTAATGTGACACTGTCTGTCCCAACCAATACCAGGAGATGACCACACAGGTGAGGATGCGGTGTAAGGGTCTGTGCTCACTTACCGGGCAGGACTGTTCTGGACATGAGGTAGGAGTGGTGAGGGGCATCTTACCACAAGCAGGGCAAATAGGATGACGCCACAGCTCCACATGTCTGCCCGGCGACCGTCATACTTTTCTCCCTGGAAGGGACAAAGACAGAAGGACAACTCCATCTCTGTCCCTTGCTGACTCCCCCAGCCCCCCATCCTTCCTCACACTTACCTTGATCACCTCTGGACATGCATAATGGGGGGACCTGAGAGAGAGAGGAAGTCCTGTGAGCCTCTGGCTAGCCTCCTGCCCCTCCCCAGGGACTCAGGTGGCCAGGCCCCCCACTCACCCACAGCTGGTCTCCAGGAGGCTGTCCCCCACCTGTAGGGACGCCATGCCGAAGTCTGCGATTCGGATGTTGTTTTTCTCATCTAACAGCAGGTTCTCCGGCTTTAGGTCTCTGTGGCTGTGACAGGCAGGTGGGACTCAACCCTGGCTGCCTGCAGGGAGGCCCAGCCCCACTTACTAGCTCTGAGAATGGGACATCTCTGGTTCCTTTTTGGGACAATCACAAACAGGCCCAAAGCAGGGAGGAAACACTAAAGAAACTCCACATAATTAACTTGCAATTTTATTTTTCAACAGTAACAGGGTTTGAACTTGGTCCTCCTGCTTGCCAGGCAGGCACTCTACCACTTGAGCTACCCCCAAGCCCCTTGTTGTTTTTAATTATTTTTTGGATAGGGTCTCACATTTTTTCCTGGTGCTGGCCTTGGACTGCTAGCCTCCTGCCTATGCCTTTGGTGTGGCTGTGATAACAGAAGCATGCCACCATGCCCAGCTTGTTTGTTGAAATTGGGTCTTGCTAACTTTTTGCCCAGCTGGTCTCAAACTTCAAGCCTGTCAGTCTCCACCTCCCAAGTAGCTCGGATTGCAGAGATGAGTCAGTGTAACTGGCCCTATTTGTTTTTGCTTTTTTCTTTGAAACAGGGTCTCCGTTGTGTAGCTTGGGCTGGCCTCGAACTAATCATCCTCCTGTTTCAGTCTCAATGCTGGGATTACAGGTGAGCACCACCATGCCCAGCTCAATTTGGCAAACTTTGTCTCTACATACTCCCCTGCCCTGGGATTATTTTGTAGGTGAGCCTAGACATCATATTATTTTATCCATAAGTATTTGAAGAGGTACAAAGTGAGATATTTTGAGTTAAGTAGGGCTAATGTTGAGCTTGTTCTAATAAATATTGAAATATTTCCATACCAAGTAATCCAAAAATACTACCACCCCAAAGTGGTCACTGGTCCTTCCCTGGGGGTCCTTTTGCTCCTCTGCTGAACTCAAGATTTAAGGGTCAGCCAGGTGCCAGTGGCTCACATCTATAATCCTAGCTCTTTGGGAGGCTGAGCTACAGAGGATGATGATTCAAAGCCAGCCCAGGTAAACAGTTCATGAGACTCTCCAATCTTCAAAATAACCAGAGTGAAATGGACTGGAGGTGTAGCTCAAGTGGTAGAGCCCCTGCTTTGCAGGGCCTGAGTTCAAACAGGGTCCCACACCAAGAACAAAGAAAAGATTTAAGGGTTAATACCTAGAGGGTAAAGGGGCTGTTGTGGGATTCTGCAATTTCTATTTGGAGTGGTCTCTAACTGGGTCATGCTGATTGTTAAATATGTTGAACGTCGCCCCCTAGAGACCAGAGTTTTCTGTGTCAGGGCTTGACCCTGTCTGTCATTAGGAAAAAAGGCACTCAGGTCAGAGGACCGTTCTTCCATCAAGAGTGTACGAGTCCCAGTGCTCCCATTAGAACCTCCAAACAAGCTCTCAAGGTTCAAGATGCATCCCAGAGGGACAGGGGTACAAATCAAGAAGGCTAAAAGATGAAGGCATCCGGCCAGCGGAGTAGCTCAAGTGGTAGAGCACCTGCCTAGCAAGTGTAAGGCACTGAGTTCAAACCCCAGTGCTACCAAGCAACAACAACAACAACAAACAAACAAACAAAAAACCCTCAAAGAATAAGCAATGACACTGGGCACCAGAGGCTCACACCTGTACTTGAGACCAGGAGGGTTACAATTCAAAGCCAGATCAAATAGTTTGTGAGAACCCCTCGTCTCCAAAAAATCAGAGCAAAGTGGACTAGAGGCTTGGCTCAAGTGGTAGAGCACCTGCTTTGCAAGTGTGAAACTCTGGTCCCACCCAAAACAAACAAACAAACAAAAAAACCCCACAAAACAATGGGCAATGAAGCCAGGCAGAGTGGTGCATTTCTTTAATCCTTGCACTCAGAAGACTGAGGCAGGAGGATAGCAAGTTCAAGGGCAGCCTGGACTACATTGTGAGACCCTGTTAAAGAACCCAGAGAAGCATTTCTCCAAAGAAAATACCAAATGGCCAGCAAGCACACAATAACCCAACTCAGAAACCACGGCTGAGCTGCAAAGTAAAACCATGATGAAACAACCCTTCATAGCAACTAAGATGGGGACAGTTGTAATAGCAAGGACAGAAAATCACAGCTGTGGGGAAGGTGTGCACAGACCTCATATCTGGCCAACAGGTATGAAGAGTGGTGAAGCCACTTTGGCCGTTGCTTAAAAGGCACAGTTGCCATTATACCTACCAAGTACACTCTTAGGTATATCCCCCAGAGGATCAAAACCAGGTACACCCAAGCAGTTACATATGTTCCCTTGTCCATGAGGTTCATATATCCATAATTTTTATAATCACCAAGGGGTAACAATGAAAATATCCATCAACAGATGAACAAATAAACAAAATGTGGTCTATACACACAATGGAATATTATTCAGTCATGAAAAGGAACAAACAAATCAACACATGCTATGACATGGATGAACCTTAAGGACATTTTGCTGAGTGAACGAAAACAGATGAAAAGGCCATAGACTGGGCTTCGGGCATGGCTCAAGTGGTAGAGCACCTGAATAGCAAGCACAAGGTCCTGAGTTGAAACCCTAGTACTGTCACACACACAAAAAAGACCATATATTATATGATTTTTCTATGAAATGTCCATAATAGTAAATCCATAGAGAAAGATGCAGAGGTGGCCAGGGTCAGGGGATAGAGAAGAGTGGGCAGTGACTACTAAATGGGTACCAGGTGATAAAAATATTCTAAAATTACATAGCAGTGATATCTGTCATTGTAAATATATTTTGAAACTACTGAACTGTACACTGTTAAAAAGGGTGAATTTTAAGGTTTATGAGTTGTATCTCAAGAATTTAGGAAAAAAAGGATGGAAGATTTGTTACGAGCTGGCTTCAGCTCAGTGTCCCAGGTACCCCAAAGTGTTTGCCTCCTGGACAGCCCTCAGCCCCCTCCCCTAGGCTGCCCTACCAGATGGAGTAGCTATGGCAGAAGTCCAAGGCTGATACGATCTGGCGGAAGAACTTCCGGGCCTCCTTAGGTGTCAGTCTCCCCTTCTTTACCAGGTAATCAAACAGCTCACCCCCAGACACATGCTCCAGAACCAGGTACCTGAGGGATACAGAGCGGGCAGAGGGCTGGAAGGGGCATGTGGAGGCCAAGGGCCTTGTTTCCCTCCTCCACTGGCCCTGAAGGCAGAGAATTCCAACTCCCATGAGTCCCTAGGACAAAGAGACTCCTCATTCCCATGAGTCTCTGGGAAGAAGAGTTTCCATACCCATGAGTCTCTAGGAAGAAGAGCTCCCATTCCCATTAGACCCTCGGACAAAGAGACTTCCCATTTCCATGAGTCTCTGGGAAGAGCTTCCATACCTATGAGTCTCTGGGAGGAAGAAATTCCCATTCCCAAGAGTCCTTGGGAGGAAGAGACTCCAATTTCCACTAGTCTCTAGGAAGCCAAAACTCAATTCCCATTAGCCCCAGGCAGCAGAGACTCCCAGGTCCACCTTACAGGGACCTACACTTTGTCTCTGAGTTGTTTCAGGATAAAGAAGCTTCACTGGCACCTGGAGGCAGAAACCCCAGCTCCCAAAGGACTGTGGGAAATAAAGACCCTACTTCCAATATTCTCTAAAAAGCCAAACCTCTAATTTCCACAAGTCTCTGATTTGAAGAAATCCAAATTCCCATACATTCTTTGGTAGCAAAGATCAGTGTGCCCCAACAGGAGACTAAAACTCCCATCAGCCCTGGAAGGATTAAAAATTGCCAACTCCCATAAGCCTGTGGGGTGTAAAGCGTCCCAATTTCCATCAACACCTGGATCTGAAACACTCTAAATCCCATCAGGCTCTGAGAGGTTAAAACTCTAATTCCCATCAGCTCCTGGGAAACAAAAAAGCTCAGTTTCTATGAGCTCTTGGACACCGGAGATTCCCGTGTGAAACACAAACTCCTATGGGATCTCTCAATACTGACGGTGGAGTTGCAGTGGTAACTCTACCTGTTGAGACAATGGCCTGCCTCCTTGACAAGCCAGAGAACTACAATTCCCATGAGCACCTGGGGCTAGGGCAGAGAAACCTGCCCCAGTAGCTGATGGATGTTGCAGTGGCTTCATCTTGGGGACTGGGTGGTAGGGGCAGGAGTCTGTCCCCTCTCCTGCTGCCCAGCCCAGCTGTCCTCTGGGCCAGCAGCATCTGGACAAAGAGACCCATTCTCTGGAGTCTAGACAGCTGGGCCCCACCCCCATCCTTCCTAGGGGGTAATGGACTTTGAGATACTGACTAAGAACTCCTAAGGAGGCCCACTGTTGGGGTGTCCAGCCATGGCACCTGGGTGATGTAGGGGGAGAGGGGTACTCCAATGCTGTACAGGGGGAGTTTGAGAAGATCCTTTGGCTTTGCTAGGCCAATGGTGACCCTGCTGCCTTAGCAGAAAGGGGCCATCTGATTTGGGTAAGCTGGCTCCGGCTGAGACCAATCATCATGATAGCTCAGTGTTTTCTGCAGTGCAGTAGGTGACAGGCAGAGACTATGGATAGTGGGAGGCTCAATCTCTGTCCCCTGTTCAGGATGACTAGGCCCAGATGTCCTGCTGCTAGCATCAGGCCCAAGTTAGCATGAGGAAGATGGAGAGTCTGTGTGTGTGTGTGTGCTGTGGGATGTTCCTATGTAGTACCGAAGGGACTGGGCCTTCAGTGGTCCAGCCTGAAGTCTCCCCAGTCCCTACTAGGCTCTGTTTCTGGAAAGGCATCACCCTAGTAAAATGGGGAGGGAGGATTGGGGGGCTGGGTGTCTATAAATACCTACAAATATTTCTTGTTCTCGTAGACATCATGGAGCTTGAGGACGTGCGGGTGTTCAATGAGCTTTAGGATGGCGATCTCCCGCTCCACCTGAGGGGTTGGGGACAGAGGCTCAGAGGTCAGCGTGACCTCCCTAGCTGCACCTCACCTCCCCTGCCACACAGGCACGCACCTTCATCAGCACTGACTCCGACAACTTCTCTCGGTTCACAATCTTGATGGCGACCTTCTGACCCGTGATGCAGTGGACCCCCAGTTTAACCAGCCCTGGGGAGCATGTTAAAAATGTGGGGTTCCCTACTCCCATCCCAGCTCCCAAGTCCCTGCTTTGCCACCCTGTTTCCTCCTCCTTCCTGCAGGCTGTTTAACAATGGCCTGAAACACCCTGACCTGAACTTGGAGACCCCCATGTCTCCCAAAGAATATAATCTAATTTTTTTCTCCTTCCCCAAGCTTCTGCATCCTTCACCTTTTTTCAAACCTTGACCCTTCAATCTTAATTTTCCTTTTTTTTTGGCATTACTAGTATTTGAACTCAGGGTCTCGTGCTTGCTAGACAGGCAGACATTCTGCCACTTGAGCCATGTACCCAGGACTCCATTCTTTAAAATCTTATAATAGCAGTAATAGTTGAGAGCATGCAAACTCCAAGGATCTCTACTCAGGGCCTCCAGCCCACTCCTCTCCTCAGTATCCTTAACTCTGGGACTTCAAGCTGCCAGGACCACAGACCTGTACCCCTCATTCCTCAGATCCAGGGGTCCAGACCCCAGCCCTCCCCCCTCAGACTCAGAATACAAACCCCAGTGCTCCTCCCTCAGACCCAGGGGCCTAGGCTCCTGATCCCTTCCTCCTCTCCACAGCTCAGGAATTGAGGTCAGCAACACCTTCACACTCTACCACCAGGATCTAGGGGTCTGAGCTCCTCTTTCCTATCTCAGTTTCACAGGGACCTCAGACCCACTGCCTGGGACGCTGGTGTTCAGCTCCCCCTACACCTTCACCCATCATCCAACAGAAACGAGAGGCTGTGGCCAGTGGCCAGTGTTTAGCATCAGCAAAGGATGACCTCTTCCAGGGCCATTCCTGTGCGACGTGCCTCCTACAGCCCACCTTGAAACCTGTCCATGTTGCTTCCATGCTGAGCAGCATGCCAGAGAATAGGGAGAATAACGAAGACCCCATGCCCCTGTCAAGAGCAGGTTGCCCTCTTGGGCCAGAGGACACTGGGAGGCAAGTGGCTTCCCAGGGATGCACCTCCGCCCGGCCTGCGGCTGTACTGCAGCTCCGGCCAGCCTCAGCTCCCACAGCCAGCTGCCCCATACCTGCCACTGGCCTCCTTCCACAAGGTGGCCTTGGAGTCCCCAACCTCTGCTCCAGAAGGGTTGGTTGGAGCGCCTGGGCCCCAAACCACCCCAGCGCCAAGAGTCAAGACCCCAGCCTTCCCCTCCAAGCTGGAGACTGAATCCCCACCGTTCTCCATCCTGGGGACTTGGGAGTCTGGACAACCGAGTCTCTTCTCTATGAGGGACCCAGGGGTCTAGGCAGCTGGCCCCAGTCCTTTAAATACCCACCGTCCCGCCTTCTTCCCCGACCTGCACCCTGGCCCCCCCCTCCCCCCGGCCCAGGTGTCCGCTTGGATGCTCACCTGTCTGTCCTTTGCCTAGTGTCTTCTCCAGCCGATAGGGGCCCACATATTGGGCGTGCTGGGGTGGGTGCGGGTGGGGGTGGGGGAGATGGTAGGCTGGGGAGCCCCCTCCACCCTCCTTGGCCCCGGAAGACATGGTGCCCTTGGTCCCGGCCCGACCGGCCCCCCGGCCACCCCCCCTGCGGCCGGTCGCCCCGTTCCTCCGGTGGGGGCCGGCGACAGCTCCGTCCCGGCCCCCCCGGCTGTTCCCCACTTCTCCGGGGGTCCCCAGGGGGCTGGGGTGGGCCCCCCAGTCGGCGGGCCGCGGAGCTGAGGGAGGGGGGGCTGCCGGGGGGGGTCAGGCCCCGGGAGTCAGCATGGCCCGGGGGGGCTGCACGGCCCCCCCTCCCCAGCCGGTCCCTGGCCGGCCCCCCCCTTCCTGCGCCTCCCCCTGCAGGGGGGGTCTGAGGTGCGGGCCGGCGGATGCTGCAGGCCGAGGTCCCCCCCGCCCCCCCACGCGCCCTCTCTCCTCCGCCTCCTCCTCCTCTCCGCCTCCCCCCCGCCACCTCGTCCTTTCTCTCCCGCACGCTGACATCACCATCCGGGGACTCCGGGCCCTTCCCCAAAGTTAACCCTTTCGGAGGGGGGAGGAGGGGAGGCAAGGGGCGGGACTGGGAGCTGGAGGGATGGAGAGGAGGTGGGAAGATGCAGGGCTGGGTAGAGGGATGCAGGAGGAAGGCAGGGATGCAGGAGCAGAAGGGATGGAGGGAGAAACAGAGCCAACAGATGGGGCAGAGATGGAGATACACAAAGAGGAAGTGTGAATGACAAGAGAGATGCAGACTACTAGAGATGGGTGAGGCAAGAGAGAAAGATGGAGGGACAGGAAGATAGGGTAGAGACAGTAGAGAAGGAATGGAGGGCAGCAGAGGCATAGAGACGGGGAGACAGAGTGAGTTGTTGAGAAGCAGAGACAGACAGGCGGAGACAAATGCAAAGAGCTAGAAAAAGAGAAGGAAGGAAAGAAGGGTACAGGCAGGGACTGCCAGGGGTACAAGGAGCACACACAGGTCGAGGGACTGATCCTGGGGAAAGATGGGGACAGACTGGAAGGGCAGAGGACACCAGAGGCAAAAGCAGAAAAGGGAAGGGATTTGGTGACCCAAGAATTATGTGTTTCCCCAGGCCCCCCAAGATCACCACTTAGGTCTCCTTGGGCAAGGTCTGAGTCCCTACCAGCTCTAGGGTCCCATGTCTGTAACTGGACTTCTAGAGCAGAGGCCTGACTCTGGGGGGTCCAACATCTCAAGTCTGGCCACTCACCCCAATACACCAAATAGGAACAGGGAAGTTCAAAGAAAGGTTTATTACACAGCGTCTCCATAGGAGAGGCAGAGGTAGAGCAGCACTTTAGCCCATCTTCGGGGTACAGGCATGAGCTTTGGGTTTATATAGAGGAAGAACTGGAGAAGAGGTTAGAAGTATGCATCATTATTAAGCACTCTGGGACAATGGTATGGGCAGATTGGGGGCTGGAGGTGTGGCTCAGGTGGTAAAGCTCCTGCCTAGCAAGTGTGAGGCCCTGAGTTCAAATCTAAGTACCACCAAAAAAAAAAGGAGAAATTGATGCCTGTAATCCTAGCTATTGAGGACTGAAATCAGAAGGATCACGGTTCGAGTCCAGCCCAGGGAAATATTTTGTTAGACTCCATCTCCAAAATGGACAAGAGATGTGGCTCAAGGTAGAGTATTCACTTTGCAAATATGAAGCCCTAAGTTCAAACCCTAGTCCATCAAAAAAAAAAAAGAAATTGAGACAGGATAGGTTTCAATTTCTTGTCTGGATAAGGGCCTTGTCTGGATAAAGCAGTCATTGTTGCCTGGGGGGTAGTTTTGACTCTTGTCACAAGATGTTTATCCATCAGCCTGTCCTTCCCCAACCCAAGGTGACTGCAGAAAACAAGGCTCAGAGCAAAGGAGACAGATGCAAGATGGAGGCAGAGCACTTGCAGGTCCAAGTCAATAGTCTCCACTTCTAGCAAAAGCAATTTCTCAGAAGTTGTTAAATATTTACCCACAGCCCAAGGTGATTTTAGATTCTCCTGCTACTACAGAGAAACTTCTAGAACCTCCTGAGACCCTCATGTATTTTGTCCTTGTCATTTATCTTCCTGTGGGTCCCAGTACCATCTATACATCCTACTGCCCACATCCACAGGTCCATGGTCATCCTGGGCAGAATCCACAAATCCCCTGTAGATTGTACCCGTGAGCCTTTAGGTTCCATTGCCCAAGCCTACTTAACCACCCTAATTCCACGGATCTATTTTTGAGTGCCAAACCTGAAGAAGGCACTGCTCCAGTTGGTAAGGATATGGCAGGAATTAAATCAAAAGAAATCCCTGCTCTATGGAGGTCCCATGCTTGTGGAAGAGGCAGCTGATCAGCAAGGTAACATGTCACTAGATATTGTCAGGCCATCATGATTTGTGCTGAAGAGGTGACTATGTAGGGTAGGGGGTTAGGAAGTGTTCTTTCAGTGGGGTAGGTGTTAGATAAGGTGAAACATACAGATAAAAGCAAGAAGAAATCAAGACAGTAGAAACATCAAGTGCAAAGGTCCTGAAGCAGGAGTGTGCCTGGTATCCTAGAAACATTGAAGGGGCTAGTGTATTGCTGGTAGAGTGGCTGAAGTGCTAAGAGCACCTGCCTAGCAAGAGTGAGGCCCTGAGTTCAAACCCCAATGCTGCCAAAAAAAATCCACCCCAAAACAAAATAAAAGACAGTTTAAAGGGCCCAGTGTGGCCTGACAGGAGTAGCAAGGCAGATGGAGAGGAAATGAAGAAGCAGATCCATATGACCTTAGAAGCAGGTGACCATATGTCCTTGGGTTATACCCGGTATTCTGTAAATAATAGGGCCCCTTCACTCCAAAGTGCCTCCCTATAGATAGCTGTATGATTATACTGTTTATATGTCATTGTAAAGTCATTTGTTTGTTTGTTTGTTTTGAGACAGTCTCATTTGTAGACAGGCTGGCCTTGAACTTACAAGCCTCCTGAGTGCTGAGATTATAGCCATGCCTCATCATGCCCTGGTTTAAGCCTATGGCTTTCATAGGGTACACAGAAATTTTCATCTAAGCTACTAGCATGGCAATCATACACACACACACACACAAACACACATACACACACACACATCATTTACAATTACATTTTGTATATACATTTACACATTAGGTGTTTTTTTGTGTGTGTGTGTGTGGTACAAGGGCTTGAACTCAGCACCTCCACCAGCCCTTTTTTAGATAGGTCTCGAGACAGGTCTTGAGAACTATTTGCCTGAGCTGGCTTTGAACCTCAATCCTCCTGATTTCTGCCTGGGTAGCTAAGATGATAGGCATGAGCCACCAACGCCTAGCTCATTAGATGGTATTAGACATGACAATACATCCATATACATTAGAGATAGACCAGTACACAGACACCTACCTCCTAGTTCCCAGAACCTGTGAATATGTTCCCTTATACGGCCAAATAACTTTGCAGATGTGAGAGAGTTAAGGATGTTGAGAGCATATCCTGCTTGCCTGGGTGGGCCCAATGTCATCACAAGATCCTTGTAAGAGGGATGAAGGAGGGGTCAGAGTCAGAGAAGATGCAAGCAGGGGTCAGAATGGTTTGGCCAGGAGCTAAGGAAGGAAAGTAGCTTCTAGAGGCTCTTAGGGGTAAGGAAAATTCTCGAGAAGGAATCCTGGCTGGCTTGTGGGGCATGACTCCAGTGGTAGAGTCCCTGCTTAGCAAGAATGAGGCCTGAGGTCCAACCCCAGTACCACCATAAGTAGATAAATATATAAATAATGAAAAGACAGAAGGAACCAGGCACAGTGTATCACATCTGTAATTCCAGCTACTTGGGAAGCAGAGATTGGGACGATTGCGATTCAAGACCAACCCAGGTGAAATGTTAGCAAAAAGTTAACAAGACCCCAATCTCAAAAAAGAAGGTGGCATGGTCATCATCCCTGCAATTCCAGATAAGGGGAAAGCATAAGTAGGAGGATCAAGGCCAACCAGGCAAAAAAACAGGAGATGCTTGCTACATGAAAAATAACTAAGTGCCTGGCGCTGGTGGCTCACATCTGTAATCCTAGCTACTTAGGAGGAAGAAATCAGGAGGATTGAGGTTCGAAGCCAGCCCAGGCAAATAGTTCACAAGACCATGTCATTAACAAACTCTTCACACACACACAGAAAAGGGCTGGTGGAGTGGCTCAAGGTGTAGGTCCTGACTTCAAGTCCCAGTACCACAAAAAGAAAAGGAAAAGACAAATAACAAAGGCACAAAGAGCTGGGGGCATGGCTTGCATAGTAGTGTTTGCATAACATAATATGAGGCACTGAGTTCAAAACCCTATATGGGAAAAAAAATAATAAACCTGCCGACGCCTTGACTTTGGCTTAGTGACACTCATTTTGGACTTCTGGCCTCCAGAACTGCAAGATAAGTTTTTGATAATTTCCTAACAACAGCAATAGGAAGTACCCACAGGCCCAGACCCCATTACAGAGCTACAAATTCCACACACATCAAGCCTGTTTGCTGTTCCCATCTCTTCCTAAAGTCTTTCCTGCAAAACAAGGCCACAGGGGCCCCATACTTCTGTGACTGACTGCAGCCCCATCTGATGGATTATGTTTCTTTAAGCCAACCCAACGCAAATACCTCCTCCCTCTCCCAGATCAGGCCCACACCCCTGCAGACCAGCCTGCCCTAGCAAGTTCCTAGACTCCTTTGGCGCTCTGAATCCTGACCCAGGCTCTGGGGTCATTTTACTTCCTGACTCTACTACAGGTCTACAGAATCCCCTCCTCTGCACCTGGCTGTCAGGGAGGAGACTATGAGAGATGGTTGAAAGGTTCACACTGTAGCCCCATTTGATGAATGGGTAAACTGAGGCTGAGAGGCTGTGCCTAGAGCTGTATAGGCCAGTTATTAAGAGTGAGATCCCAAAGCTCCAGTACAAGATGGGGTAAAACCAGATTTTGTGAGAACCAGGGACCACACACACGTCTGGAGCTGCAAAGGGGGCGTGGCCTATACGCTGGGGCGAGGCTTAGGGCAGAGGCGGGGCTTAATTGAAAGTGGAGGAAAGGCCTAGAACAGGGGAGAGGCGCACAGGAGTGGGCGGGGCCTACACGGAGCAGGGGTGGAGCTTGTAATAGGGAAAAGGAAGTGAGATCGCTAAGGTATGCAAACAGGGCTGGAGGGGCGGGGCTTAGACTAGGAGCGCGAGTATAAAGACCGGGGCCAAGCGAGGAGGCGGGGCTTGGCCGGGAGGGGCGGGGCCCAATGCGGTATGTGCCAAAGGGAAGGGCTTAGAGCCGGGCAAATGGCCTCAGCCTCATTTACTGCGCGAAGGCTGGTAGGTGCGTCAGGAACTTCCGGGTGAGACCGTGCGCAATTTCCGGCCAAGATGGCGACGCCCAGCAGAGTCAAGTGCAGGCGACTCTGTCTTTAGGTGCGGTGGTGGCTCGAGGCCCGGGAAGGTGAGATCTGCCCGGCTGTGGCGCCCCTCTTTGGAGAGATGGGAGGAGACTTGTTGCTAAGGAAACTGAAGGGAGATCTTATTGCAATGGAGGCGGGGCATTGGGTTGCTAAGAGACAGGGACGCACGCTGTGGAGTTGGGGTGAGGGGGTTGTTGCCAGGGATAGTGGGTGGGGCCTGTTGCTAGGGATGAAGGAGGGACTTAGGGCTTTGGGGAAGGGTCCTATTGGTATGAAGGAAAGGGCGCTATGGCCAAGGGGAGGTGTTGGCAGAGTAGTTTGGGGTCATGGCGGGGCGCCGAGCACTCCTAAAACTCCACCTTCTCAGCAGACCCCCCAGAAGTCAACCCATCAGGACGTCAGAGCTGTCTCAGCGGTGACCATCTTCTCTCCTCAACACATTCTTCCCTCCTTCACAAACGGTCCATGGCAGACAAAGGCTCGGGGGGCAGTCGCCTCCCCCTGGCATTGCCCCCGGCCTCGCAGGGTTGCTCGTCGGGGGGCAGCGGCTCCTCGGAGGGGGGTTCCGGCACTCCCCGGCCCCCACGTAGCCTCCAAGGCCTGCTGCAGATGGCCATCACGGCGGGCTCTGAGGAGCCAGATACCCCTCCGGAACCCATGAGTGAGGAGGTAAAGTTTGGGAACCCAGGAAGTTGAGATGACTGGCCTGGGGACAGAGGTGTCTTGGAAAGTGTGGCCTGGAAAGCTAAAAGTTGGGTCTTTCTGGGTGGGAGGCAGGAGTCTAGATGTGGAGGCATGGTGGGCTGTATTTGTGCTAAGTGGGGTCATTGTAGGTTGAAGGTCAGATATCAAGTGTCTGAGGGGACTGATCCCTGGATCACAGCACTGATCTAGAAGGCAGAAACAAAGCAAAACAACAGCAACAACAAAACCATGCAAGGGTTCTCCAGAGCCAGACAGATCTGGATTCAGTGTTGTCCAATCATGTGACCTTGGTTTGTTACTTAATCTTTTGAGTCTCAAGTTCTTTATTCATTTACAAATTGATGATGGTAAGAATAACAATACTTCATAGAGTGGATCTGAGGTTCCAGTTATGTAGGGCTGCACACAGGGCATTGCACAGCTTGACTTCAGATTTTGCTAGTTGTTGACTGTGACCTTGCTTGGGTAAATCACAACCTTTCTGTATCTCAGTTTTTTGCATCTGTGTGTTGGGACTAACAATAATATCTCAGAATTGTTTTGAAGATTTGGTAGCATTATTATATGTAATGTTTAGCTGGTAGTCACTGTACATGAAACATTGTGCTAATCTGCTTATATACATCATGTCATGGGAACTTTGCAACAATGAGGAAGGAAATCATAGTTGAAGACTATGACTGTGATTACAGAGAGTTGGAGTCTCTGGGAACTTTTTGCTCAGGCTGGACTCCAAGCTTGATCCTCCCAATCTCCACTTCCTGAGTAGCTAGCTAGCAAGACAGCCTGGTGCCACTGTGCCTGGTCTCCTCAGCCTCTTAATGATGGAGTACATCAGGACTCAGTCCTGGAATCTCTCTCTTTTTCCCCCCTGTCCCCACTGAGCCTGGGATCTCTTCTCTTCCCCATACTCAGTTTTTTTGTGATTCCATGTCATGCTGAAACTTAACCCTGACAAGTCTCAAATTTGTATCTGGAGGCCAGTGGTGGTCCACTGAGAAACTTTATTCCTCAGAGGACATTGGCAATGAGTGGTGACATTCTTGGTTGTTAGAACTGGCAGGAGGGTGATATTGGCTGCTAGTGGGTACAGGCCAGGGGCTCTGTTCAACATCCTGGAGTTCATAGGACTGTCACCACCCCACAGAGTGATCAGAGTGTCAATAGAGCTAAGCTTGAGAAACTCTTAGGTCTAAGTTGGACCTCTGCCCTGAATTTCAGGGAGCCTTCTTGGTATTTTACCTGGATGTATAAGAGATTCTCATGTTTAACAGGATGGAAAGTGAACTCTCATCTGCTATTCCCCCTCCAAACTTGCTGTCCTGCTGCCTTTCCGTCTCCTCCTAGTTGTGCAGGATAAAAACCTTGGAGTTTTTCTTGACACCTCTCTTTCTCCCCTTCCCTCCCCTCCCCTCCCCTGTCCTCTCTTTCCCCTCTTCTCCCCCTCACATCACATCTCAGCTAATCATATTAGCTTGTTTTTCAAAAAGAAGTCTAGAATCTCAGCTCCCCAACACTCTTACCCTGCCCCTTCTTTTCGTATCAGCTCTCTTTGCCTGGATCACTGCCTCAGCCTCCTTCTGAGTCTTCCAGCCTCTGCCAGTCTATCTCCTCTCTCCTCTGTTCAGAACCTCCTAGTGCCTCATCTTATTTAGAGCAAAATCCAGATGTTTTTATGACAGTCCACAAGACCTGACCTGGTTTGCTCCCAGGGTATCCTTCACTCCCTCACCTTCTATCCCTTCCTCCTTCCTCCTTCACTCACTCTGCTTCAGCCCTATCATCCTCTTGTTCTCTCTGTTGTTCTTCTCCTAGGTATCTGCCTGACTCCTCCCTCACCAGCTTCTTTTTTTTAATGGTGCTAGGTCTTGAATCTAGGGCCTTGCACATGCTAGGGAAGTGCTTATACTGCTGAGCTATGCTCCCAGCCTTTTCATTTGTATTTTATTTCTGACACAGGGTCTTACTAACTTTGCCTAAACTGGCCTTGAACTTGTAATCCTGCTGTCTCTGTCTCTTGGGATTATAGGTGTGCCATAGCACATTCTGCTTCCTGGCTTTCCTAACTTATTTGGCAGCAATGGGGGTTGTATTTAGGACTCCATGCTTGCTAGGCAGGCACCTTACCACTGAGCCACATCACCACTTGAGCTACATCTTCAGGCCTCTTTGCTCTGGTTATTTATTTTGGTGGTACTGGGGATTGAACTCAGGGCCTCATGCTTGCCAGGCAGGCTCTCTACCATTTGAGCCACTCCAGTAGCCCAAAAATGCAGTTGTTGCTCTGGTTATTTTTGAGATAGGGTCTCGCTTTTTGTCTAGCTAGCCTGGACCACAATCCTGCTATTTTACTTTTTCTCCAATAGCTGTGATGACAGATATGCACCACCAGGTCCAGATTTTTCTGTTGAGATAGGGGTCTTCAGACCTTTTTGCCAGGACAGGTCTTGAACCGTGATCTTCCTGATCTCAGCCTCCCATGTAGCTGAGATGACAGGTACATGCTTCTGTGCCCAGGTTCTTGCTTACTCTTTACTCACATATGTCCTTTCTAAGACACGCTGTGGAACTCTGCTGCCCCACCTTGGCTCTGCTGATCCTCCTCCCTGCTCAGTCACAGCACCATATTACATGCTATTCATGCTCTGTAGTGTACTCTCCCACCAGAATGTGAGCCCCACCCCATGAGTTTCTACTTGTGTGACTCAGGACCAAGTCCCTAGTGCCTAGAAAAGAGTCTGTGAATGGAAATGATGCCCCCTAGAGCTGAGTGTAGTGGTGCACTTTGGAGGCTGAGGCAGGAGGATCATGAGTTCAAGGCCAGTCTGGACTACATAGGGAGACTCTGTCTCCAAAAACAAAAACAACAAAAAAGATGCTCCTAGACACCTGCTGATGATGTGGCTCCCTAAGTAATCACTTATTGATGTCTGTTGCTCTCCCCACCCTCATCCTGCAGAGGCGCCAGTGGTTGCAGGAGGCCATGTCGGCCGCCTTCCGAGGTCAGCGAGAGGAGGTGGAGCAGATGAAGAGCTGCCTCCGAGTGCTGTCCCAGCCCACACCCTCCACTGCTGGAGAAGCCGAGCTGGCCTCTGACCAGCAGGAACGTGAGGGGTCCCTGGAGCTGCTGGCTGACCTGTGTGAGAACATGGACAATGCCGCAGGTACCTCCTCATTCCCAACCAACGTCCTTTCCCTTCTGCCCATGTCCCAAGCAGCTCAGCCCTTGTCCCTTTTCTTGAGGACCACACCATCAGCCCCCTCCCAACTTCCATACTCTCCCATCCATTGCTGTGAGGAGCAGGCCCCTTTTCTCATCACACATAGCCAGCCTGGTGGTGGGTTCTGTTGGCTACTTCCCTGATAAGTCATCTCCCTCCTGGTCTCCTGGGAACCCACCACCATTTCCTAGGGTATGAGAGGTGGGGCAGTGGGTGGAGTGGTCAGGTCAGGCCTCTCCAAGGGGCAGCATTTGATTAGAGAACTGAGAACTGAGGTGAGGTTGTGAGTCATGGGATTATCTGCAAAATGCATTCCAAGCAGCAGGAATAGCTGGTGCAGATGTGCTGAGATGGGAATGTGCCTGTCATGTTCAGAATTGGCCTGGAAGGCCAAGGTACTCACTGGGGTGTATTCTGTGCAGCAGAGCTTGTAGGTTTGAGCAGGTGAATGCCAAGTGAGACTTTGCTTCTCTTGGAGGGGCAGTGTGTGCTGTTGTTGAGGCTGAGGGTTTGGTGCATCCCTTCCTTGGACCATGGTCCAGGCTGTGCTGCTGTGTGGCACTGTGAAGTTGGGCAGGTCCTGAAGTTCTTGGAGTCCCTGCTCATGTCCATGTTCAGGTGAGGATGGATGTGAGAACCACAGGGGCCTCAGTTTGTGCAGCTCCAGGCCCAGAGCCAGTACGCAGGCTGAGGAATCAAGGATGGACAGGTTGAAGCCTGGGAAGGCCTCTGTATTCCAGGAGCGCCCCGCCCCAACCACAGGATGGCTTTCAAGGACTGCTCTTTCATTTCCATTTTCACTCGATCAGGGGATCTCTATTGAGCTGCTGCCATGTGCTGAGCACTGTGCTCTCCCCACCCACAGCAGTGGCAGTGACTTTCACACCTCACTAGTCACCATGAGAGTTAATGCCAAAGATCACTTCCTCCCTGGTCACCTCTCTGTGTACATGAACATGCATACACACATGCACATACATGCATATATAGGTATATGTATATATTTTTTTGCGGCACTGGGATTTGAACTCATGGCCTTATACTTGCTAGGCAGGTGCTGTACCATTTGAGCCACTCCATCAATTCTTTTATTTGTGCTGGGTATATTTCTTCTCACCCTTCCCTTCCCTTCCCCTCTCCTCCCTTTCCTTTCCCTCCCCTCCCTTTTCTTTCCCTCCCCTCCCTTTTTTTTTTCCGAGGAAAGCGGGAGAGTTTATTAAAATAGGAAAGTGTAAAGTGGGAGAGTAGAGCTTCCAGAGTTGTGGGGGTATCCCAAGAGAGGGTGCTGTGTGTTGGTTATTTTCAAGATAGGGTCTTACAAACTATTTGCCTGGGCTGGCTTTGAAACCCAATCCTCCTGATCTCTGCCTCCTGAGTAGCTAGGATTACAGGCATAGGCCACTGGCACCTGACTTGTTTGTTTTTGAAATAGTCTGATCCTGAGATCCTCCTGTCTCAGCCACCTGAGTGCTGGAATTATAGATAGGCAGCATCATGCCTGACTTCTTTGTTTTTCTTAGTAAGGATACACAATGCTGATGAAGATAGACTGCAGGTAACATTCTGTAACATGGTTGTTTACTCACTTATTGGTACTATTGTGTTTTTTTCTTCTTTGGTGGTACTAGGGTTTGAACTCAGGACCTCATGCTTGCAAGGCAGGCACTCTGCCACTTGAGCCACTCCACCAACCCTTTTACGTGTTGGGTATTTTTGAGATAGGGTCTTGTGAATTATTTGCTTCAAACCAGATCCTCCTAATCTCTGCCTCCTGAGTAGTGTGAATTCCCAGCACCCAGCACTGTTTTGATTTTTGAGTCATATTAGTGCCACTTTTTTTTTTTTTTTTTTTTTGGTAGTACTGAACTTAGTGCCTTGTGCTTGCTAGGCAAGCACTCAGTCACTTAAGCCATGCATCCAGCCTTTTTTTCTTGTTGTTTCTTTTTCAGGTAGGGTGTTATAGTTTTTGCCCAGGCATGCCTCAGACCATGCTTCTTCTATATTCACCTCCTACATAGGTGGGATTACAAATGTACACCACTATACCTGGCACTATTATTACTATTTATTGAGATAAAACTCACAAAACATAATTAAGCATTTTTCAGATTTATAGTTCCGTGGCATTTAGTATATACTTATTAATCAGTCCCTCTCCATAGACCCTGTTCCCATTCATTCACATTCTCAGAAGGTTAGTACATCAACCTGTGAATATGGTGGGAGGCATAGTTCAGCCCTTAACCCATGATTCTCTTCCCATTTTCTACACAGATTTCTGCCAGCTGTCAGGCATGCACCTGCTGGTGGGCCGATACCTGGAGGCGGGGTCTGCTGGGCTGCGGTGGCGGGCAGCACAGCTCATTGGCACATGCAGTCAGAATGTGGCAGCCATTCAGGAGCAGGTCCTGGGCCTTGGTGCCCTGCGCAAGCTGCTACGGCTGCTTGACCGGGACTCCTGCGACACGGTACGCGTCAAGGCCCTCTTCGCCATCTCCTGTGAGTGTCCCAGGGGTGCTCAGGGGAGGGGGCCTGGGTCAGTGCTGGCCAAATCCACTGGGGATCCACTGGGGGCCGAGGGAGGGGCGCTTCTGCTATCCCTTGACTTCCTGCACTTGCTGGGACTGTGCACTGGGTGTGGGAACAGAGCAGTGAGCTCACCTGAGCCCCTGACAGTCAGAGATCCAGAGGCCAACAATGTAGGGACCATGGTGACAGGTGATATTCTGAGATTCAGCCTGAGCATCTTGTTCAGGTCATGGTCTCAGCCTCAGCACTGCCCGTGTATGGGGCTAGGTCATTCTCTGCCTTGGAGACCATCCTGTGCCTGTGCAATGTTGAGCTGCATTCCTGGCCTCCACCTGTTGGAGATACAGGAGCATCCTCCAGTTATGACACTAAAACTGCCTGCAAACATTGCAGCATGCCTCGGTGGTGGACCAACCCCGCCCTGCATGAATGCTGCTTGTTCTTATGGGCCTGTGAGGTAGGAACTGTGTTCATCCTGAGTCCCAGGAAACTAAGGCAGAGACTTGATTGGGAAATGGACCAGGTTGGGAACAGGATGTAAACTAGTGCCATTGAGTCCCCAGTCCTCACACATGTGACAGCCCTCTGAGGTAGGGATGAACGTATCCCTGCCATATCAGGCTTAAGAGGCCCAGCAAGGACACAAGGCCCAAGCCTAGCAGTTCTGCCCTGTGTGGTGGGTGCCTGTCTATGCTAGGGTCCCCACTGGCAGTTTCCATCTTTTTAAACAGCTTTATTGGAATATAATTCTCAGATTACAAATTTATCCTTTTAGAGTATGCAACTTAGTACTTTTAGTATATTCACAAGACTGTGCAACCCCTGCCTACTCCCAGAATGCTTCAGTCACCCCAAATGAGACCCATGGACATTAGGCAGTCCTTTCTCACACTCCCCCAGGCCCGGCATCCTCTGTCTCCTTTACTGTGTCTAAGGATTTGCAGATCCTGGGTTTTGCTATAAGCAGACTCCTACCCCGTGTGGCTTTTTGTGTCTGGATTCTTTCACTGACCACAGGATTCATCCCTATTGTGGCCTGCGTCAGTACCTCATTCCTTTTTATGGCTGGACAACATTCCACAGTGTGGATTCAGCACATTTTGTTTATCCGTCCATCAACAGATGGATGTCTGGGTTGTTTCAATCTCTTGGCTGCTGTGCTGTGTGGACACGCATTTTCGTTCTTGGGGCACATATCTGGGGATGAACTTGCTGGATCATGAGGTGACTCCTTGCTTACCTGTTTGAGTTTGGCTGTTTCTTAGCTCCAGCAGCCATATGTTGTCATTGAAAGGGGGCATGGAGGAGGGCCCTAACATCCCCTATCCTTCTCCCCTATATCCTAGCCCTGCTTTCCACAGACCTGTTCCATCAGAGGTGGGCTGACAGGCCTGGGCACAGAGTTACTAGAGGACCAGAGTGGGTTGGGTGGGACAGGCCCAGAGGGAGGAAGAGTCCTAGAGGGAGCGGGAAGGATTCCTGGGGGAGGCAGTGGTTGGAAAGTCATGGTCAAACTAGGGAGACAAGGAACAGACACACAGGACAGCACAGCCACCAGGGCAGAGAGAAGGACTAGGTGCCCCAGAGCTGCCAGAGCCTGGGTGGGGTGTGGAGGGCCAGGAGAGTTCTTTCCTAATAGCTTTTATTTTATAAAGGATAGTAAATACAGTAGTTAGAAGATCTAGGAGATGGTCATGGTACTGTGCAACAGGTAATATCCCCTGTTCCATGCCACTAGGTCCTTTTTTGGAGGAAATCACGGTACATGTTTCTGTCCTAGAGACTTTAACAGATCTGTGAACACATGAGGGCAAGGGGAATGTCTGGTGTGTGTCTAGTACAGTTGTATGGTGTGTGGTGTGTAGTCTGTGTGTGTCTGGTGCACTTGTATGGTGTAGAGTGTATGGGGTGTGTGGCATGTGTGTGTCACGTGTATAGTGTGGAGTGTGCATGGTCTGTACATGTCTGGTACAGTTGGTGTGTGGGGTCTGTGTTGTCTGGTACACTTGTATGGTGTGGGGTATGCAAGGTGTATGTGTCTGATGTGGGGTGGGTGGTGGTGGGGTCTGTGTGCATCTGGTGTGTGTATGATGGGTGTGGAGTGTGGCATGTGTGGCATCTGGTGTGTGTGTGTGTATGATGGGTGTGCGGTGTGGGGGTGTGGTGTGTGTGTCTGGCACGTGTCTGTGGTGTGAGGTGCTCTTGCATGGTGTGGAGTATTTGGTATGTTTATGTATGGTGTGAGGTTTGTACTGTGTGTGGTGTGTGTGTATGATGTGGGTGTAGGGTGTGTGGGGTGTGTGCTGCACATGTGTGATGTGAGATGTGTTGTGTGTTTTAGTGCAGTAACACAGACATGCACGCAGGTGCCTGTCTTGCTCCTGTTCATTTGCATATACCTGGAAGCAGATCATCTAGACTGTGCACCTTGAGCTGCCTTAGCCCTCTTTCTTTTCCACACACTAGTAGCTTGTCATCTTTCACTGCTTCTGTGGGGCAGGAGTTGGGAATAGCCTGCTCTCACTGCAGGCGGTGCCACCTTTCAGCCCCCATGCACCCTCTGAGGAGGATGAGGGGGAAGCGGGTATTGGCTGTGGCAAGGAGCCCTGGGCTGCTTGAGTTTCTTCACAGCATGGCTTCTTTCCCAGAGACCCCCATCTGAGATGCAGGGCTGTGCTGTAGGAGCCACACTGCCATTCTTTGGAAGTAAATTTCACATAACCATTTTGAAGCACTTCATTCAGTAGTATCTGGTATATCTTTAGTGGCTTTAGAGTATGCTGTCATGTGGCTTTGTGGCCACTTTGGCAAGCTCTCAGCCCAGTGCTTGTTTCAGGACTAGTCACGTGGGCTATTCCTGCTGCCTGAGGGTGACATTACTGCACTCATTGCCCCTCCCGTGAGGGCACAGACTTGTCTGCCCTGTCACTTCACTCTTGTAAGTGGCTCTTTGTTTCCACAGAGAAGGGATTCAGAAGGACTCAGAGGGAGTTTTTGGAGGCCTGCAAGTGGGAGGGCCTGTGGTGGGGAGGGTCTGGGAGTGGGTGGGGAAACACACATGCACTTCCCCTTTTTGTCTTCTTAGGATTTTTTTTTTATGGTGGGACTGAGGTTTGAACTCAAGGCTTCACGCTTGCAAAGCAGCCACTCAGCACTTGAGTCACTCCTCCAGTCCATTTTGCTCTGGTTATTTTGGAGATGGGGTTTCACAAAGTATTTGCCAGGGCTGCCTTCAACTGCCCCTTCAACTGCCACAAGGATTTTTTTTTGCAGTACTGAGGCCTGAACTCAGAGCCTACACCTTGAGCTACTCCATTAGCCCTTTTCTTGTAAAGGTGTTTTTGAGATAGTGTCTCGCAATCTATTTGTCTGGATTGGCTTTGAACCACAATTCTCCTAATCTCTGCCTTCTGAGTAGCTAGGATTATAGGTGTGAGCCACTGGTGCCTGGCTCCACAAGGAGCTATTTTGTTTTGCAGTGCTGGGGATCAAACCCAGGGCCTGTCCATGCTAGATAGGCACTCTACCACTAGAGTAGTTTTAGGTTCACAGCCACACTGAGTGGAAGATGCGAAGGTTTCCTATGTACCCTGCATCCCACATGCAGCCTCCCTCCTTCTTAGCTTCCCCACCAGTGCCTGCATGTTCTACAGACAATGAGTTCACAGATACATCCTAGTCACCCAGAGTCCATAGCTCATGTTAGGTTCAGGCTTGTCTTGCACATGCTGTGGGTTTGGACAAGAGTCTGGTGACATGGACTCACATGCTGTCATGCAGAGTAGTTTCACTGCCCTAAAACCCACTGTGCTGTACCTGTTCATCACACCCCTCATCTTTCCACGTCTCCAGAGTTTTGACATTTCCAGATGTTGTGTAGTTGGAACCCTGCAGTATGTGGCTTTTTCAAGATTGGCTTTTCCCTTAGTCACAGGTATTGAAGGTTCTTCCATGTTATTATACGACTTGTGAGCTCATTTATTTTTAGCACTAAATAAAGTATTGACCATGGTAGGGGCCTCGGATTTCATTTGAAAACAGTGGCTTCCGCAGCTGCATGGAGAGGAGGGGGGAGGTGGGAGATGAGGCAGGGGCTGTGTTAGTAACCCAGGCAGGAGGGGAGGTGGAGCAGGAGGGAGCTGTGTTCTCAAAGGAAGCAACTGTGTCCTCCAGGGAAATGCCTGGGGATGTTTCCAGTGGTCACAACTCTGGTGACTTCTGGTGAGTAAACAGTGCTCAAGGCAGCTCCCCAGCACAGAGTGTGCACTGTATAGCTGGAGAAACCCTAGGGTAGAGGCCATGTTGAAGGTGGGGGCAACTCTCTTCACTCCCCACAGGCTGGCTCTTCTATTTTTTAAAAAATGATTGTCATTTAAACACATAATCCATATGGTATTTATTTGTTTTTTTGGTCGTCCTGGTGGTGTTGAACACAGAGCCTTGTGCTTGCTAGGCAGGCACTCTACCACTTGAACCATGGTCCCCTGCCCTGTTTACTTTTTTTTGCCTGAGCCAGCCTGGAACTGAGATCCTTCTACTAAGGTCTCCCATGTAGTTGGGATTACAAGTGTTAAACATGATGCCTGGCTTTTATTATTGGTTGAGATGGAGTCTCACTTTTTTCCCTGAGTTGGGGCCTCAAACCACTATCTTCCTGATCTCTACCTCTGAAGTACCTGGGATTGCAGATGTTAGCCACCATGCCAGGCCTGATATGGATATACTTTTATCTTTTTGTCATGCTAAGTCTTCAAAACCTGATGTGCATTTACACTTAAAGCACCTCTCAGTTCAGACAGCTCATTTTCAGTGGCTGGCATGAAGTATAACTGGACCAAAACAGTGAAGTTGTGTTTAATGTGAATATCTTACACCACTTCAGGTTTTTTATCTTATGTTGAAATGACTTGAACTTGAAACAAACAGCTCGATTCCTCCTTCACACTTGTCACGTCAGGTATTTAGTTAAAGCTGTGAGTTACTAGTGCTCTAGTCTGTCCTGGCAGCCCAGGCCAGAGCCTGCCCAAGAACTGATGTCCCTGTAGATACCCACCCCCTCCACGCTCTTTCCCTGCTCGGGGGCCTTCTGGAGTTCTCCTTGCCCTCAGGATAAAGGACTCTCTGGGCCTCAGTTTCCTCATCCTTAATGTGGGAATCTGAGAGCACCCACCTGTATGGTATTTGTGAGATAAAAAGAGATAAAGTACTGATGGTATTTATGACATGATGGACTTCGAAAACATGAGGCTTGAGTGAATGAAGCCAGATCCAAAAGGCCACATATTGTGTGAGTCTATCTATATGAAATGTTCAGGATAGGCAAATAGATACAGACAGAAATTAGACCCATGGTTTCATGGATAGGGGGAGAGGAAATTGGGAGTGACTGCTAATTGGTACTTTCATGATAAAAATGTTCTAGACAGAATTAGATGATGGTGATAGTTACACACTTTGTGAATATACTAACCACTGAGTATACACTTTCAAAAAGGTAAAGTTAGCTGGGCACCGGTGGCTCATGCCAGTAATCCCAGCTACTCAGGAGGCAGAGATCAGTTCGGTTCAAAGCCAACCCAGGCAAATAGTTCTACAAGACCCTGTCTTGAAAAACCCTTCAAACAAAAAATAGGGCTGGTGGAGTGGCTCAAGGTGAAGGCTATGAGTTCAAACCCCAGTACCGCAAAAAAAGTAGTTATAGCGAGTACCAGTGGCTCATTCCTGTATCCTAGCTACTCGGAGACAGAGATCAGGAGGATCAAGTTTCCAAGCCAGTCGGGCAAATAGTTAACAAGACCCTATCTCGAGAAAACCAATAACAAGAAAGTGCTACTGGTGTGACTCAAGTGGTAAGTGTGCCTGCCTACCAAGCCTGAGGCCCTGAGTTCAAATCCTAGTGCTGCCAAAAAATACATAAATAAAAAATAAAAAAGTTATGGATTATGAATTATACCTCCAAAAGTATTTCCAATAAACATAATGCTTATGTAACACAGGTCCATGGAAAGTGATGAAGATAGTGATGGTGGTAGTGATGGTGATGGTGATGATGGTGATGACTGTGGTGATGGTGACAGTGATGGTGATGGTGGTGATGATGGTGATGATGACAGTGATGGTTATAACTGTGGTAGTGATGATAATTGTGATGGTGGTGATGAGGTGGTGATGGTGACTGATAGTGATGATGGTAATAATCATGATTTCTGATGTGGTAGTGCTGATGATTGTAACGATGGTGGTGGTAGTGCTGATGGTGGTGGCGGTGGCAATGGTGACTGTGACCTCAAGGCCCTACCCCTCCCCGCAGGCCTTGTCCGGGAGCAGGAGGCTGGGTTGCTGCAGTTTCTCCGCTTGGATGGCTTCTCTGTGCTCATGCGGGCCATGCAGCAGCAGGTGCAGAAGCTCAAGGTCAAGTCGGCATTCCTGCTGCAGAACCTGCTGGTGGGCCACCCCGAACACAAAGGTGGGCAGCCATTGAAATATCCTGGATTAGGACAGGCATGGGGGGCTTGGGTGGTGTGGGGACTACTTGACTCCCACACCCCTTCCCACAGGGACCCTGTGCTCCATGGGGATGGTTCAGCAGCTGGTGGCCCTCGTGCGGACAGAACATAGCCCTTTCCACGAGCATGTGCTTGGAGCCCTGTGCAGGTGCGCTGGGCCCTAGGGTGATGGGCCTAGGGTGGGTTCTCACAGCCTGAGCAGCTCAGGCACCTGCCCACCAGTCTCATCCTGCCTGCGGACTCAGAGCTTGGTACCTTTCCTGTGGGGGATGAAGAGTGCGGAGCTACAGTGGACCAGGAAACACATAGCCTGTTTCCTTATCTGCCTGGAGGTTGAAGTCTTTGTTACTCCCCCCACCACACACACACACACAAACAGTAGAGCAGATTTGTGTTTAAGCAATGATGGGTGGAGCAGCTGAGCCAGTGTCGGTCCATGAGAGTTAGTGCCATGCCAGGCACCATGCTAAGCACTGTTTTATACTGGTGGCATTGTAATCCCTGGGCAGTGTGGGTCAGCCTGGGGTCCATTTTGCAGATGGACAAACTGAGGCCCAATGCAGGGCAGCAACTAACCCTGGCTCCCATGGGAGAAGTGGGGGTGGGCAGCAGAACTGTACCCTGGTCTGTGTGGCAGAAGGGCATCCTAAAGGCTGCTCCCTTGTCCCTACAGCCTGGTGACAGACTTCCCCCAGGGCATACGCGAGTGCCGGGAGCCTGAGCTGGGCCTGGAGGAGCTTCTGCGCCACCGCTGTGAGCTGCTGCAGCAACACGAGGAGTACCAGGTGTGGGAGCTGGGTGGACCGGTTGTGCACCGGGCCGAGAGGGGCGCAGGCCCTGTCCCAGGGTCCTTTACTTGTTTTTTTTCTTTCCTTGTTTTCTGTCCCTGTTTTTTCCTCAGCACTCAGCAGACATTTATGGCAGCCTCCCTGTGCCCTGTGCTGCGTCAGTGTAGGGGAGACAGTGTGGAGGGGAGGAAAATCCAACTGCATATTCTCATTAGGTTGATAAGAAATAAGTGAATGATAACTAGGGGCAGTGACTCATACCTGTAAACCCAGCACTTGGAAGGCTGAGGCAGGAGGTCTGTGATTTCCAGGTCAGCCTGGGAAACATAGCAAGACTCTTTCTCAAAAAAAAAGTAAATGATGGTTATTTAATTGTTTAGGTAATATGTAACAAAAATGTGATAACTCCTTAGATATGTAATTAAGTAGATAAATCATAGTTCATTAAATGGGTAAGAATGATTAATCACAATTAAGTATCCATAGTTATTCAGTAATTGAAATTAATAATTCAGTGAATGAGTGAGTAACTCATTTATTGTTTGAAATACTTGCTGCTTCAATGTTGGCACTTTTGCAAAGTCAAGCTTAGCAAAGGTGCTCAACCTCCTGGGATGTCCGTTCTGTTTAGTCCCCTACTCAGTGACATGGCATGGGTTCAGAGGGGTACAGGCAGGGGGGCCTAAGAGAGGCAGGACACATGGCTCCCAACTCTTCTTGCTGGGGTCTGCTCCAGGCTGTGGCGTGGCCTGGGATCTCAGGCGGGGAGCATGTGGGTTGGCATGCACTGCATTTGCACTGCTCAGGCATCCCCTGAGCTTCCAGTGTGGTAGACCTTGTGCCCACCAAGGAGGCCAACCTGGAGGTGCCCATCACCCATGGTAGTGGCCTCAGGTGAATTAAATACTTGTTTTTACTTTCTTTAAAAAAAAAAAGTTGTTTTGGGTCTGGAGGCATGGCTCAAGTGGCAGAGCACCTGCTTAGCAAGCACAAGACCCTGAGTTCAAACTTCAGTTCCCCCACCCCCGCCAAAAAATATGTATATAATGTGATGTGAGTTTTGACATGTACACTGTGGACTCCTTCCATTTATCAGGTAGCAGGCAGCCCATGTGCCAGGCTCTGACCAGGGCACTGGGGAACAAAGACAAGTACAGCCTGTATACTCATAGGCTTGTGGAGTGATAATTTTTTTTTTTCTGGTACTGGGGATTAAACCTAGAACCTCACACATGTTAGGCAAGTGTTCTACTATTTGATCCATGAAACATCCTCCCTATGAGGGAACTTAAATGTGTGGTAATAGAAACACATAAAAATAGGCATAGAACTGGGCATGGTGCCATGCACCTATAATCCCAGTATTCAGGAGGCTGAGCAGGAGAATCTCGAGTTTTAAGTACAGCCTGGACTACATAGGGAGATCTTGTCTGAAAAACCCAAAAAGAAATAGAGAAACACCCATGTAGTGTATATAATATATGTAGTTTAATATGTACTGTTTTATATTATAGGGTATCAGGGAGTTAGAACTACAATAAAGAAAAATGAAACTGTTGAGGGCATAGAGGATGCTGGGTGTTGTCACTTTAGGTAGGGTATGTTAGTCACCTTTAGTCACTGTGACAAAATACCTGAGTAAGTCAACTTAAAGGAGAAGAGAGGTGCCTTTGCTCAGTTCAGAGGTTGCAGCCCATGATCAGCTGGCTCTATTGCATTGGGCCTGTGGTGAGCAGAACATCAGCAGGAGCCTATGATAGAGGAGGCTGCCCACCTTTATGGTGACAGGAGGGAGTCAGGGAACTACTCTTCCAACCAGGCCCCCTGCGAATTCCTCAGTGGGTTAATCCATCCATGAGGTCCAGTCACCATCTTGATCTTAATAGTGCTACCAGCACGTGAGCCTTTGTATATCCAAACCGTACCATACAGTTAACGAATTAGTGTCCTGTGGCTGCTGTGGCAAACTGCCACAGACTGAATGTCATTGTTTGTTTGGTTTTTGGCAATTGAACCCCAGCCTTGAGACTGCGAGGCAAGTGTTCTACCACTGAGCTACATCCCAGCTCAGCTGCAGATGAATGTCTTTTTTCCTTTTTAAATGTGGTGTACACTTTATTGAAAGCAATTCTCATTTAAATTATATTGGGTTCCAAAACATGAACACAAAATTACATATAAAACACTGTACTTTCCAAAAGTTTACATGTTTACTTTTAGAGTTAGTTGTTTGCTTATGATAGTGAGCTGCTGCAGTTGTTTACTCTGTGGCACTATTTTAAATGTTGCTACTAGATATTGAAAAAACAAGTATTATACAGTTATAACACTAGTTGAATGTCTTAAAGCAAATTTATCCAGTTTTATAGGCCAGAAATCCAAAATCAAAGTGTCTGCAGGAACCTGTTTTTTCTGAAGAGCCTTCCTTGCCTCTGTAGCTTATAGTACTGTTATCCATCTGTGCCAGCCCTTGGTTTACCGTCTGTGGGTTTCTTTTTTTTGGTGGTACTGAGGTTTGAACCCAGAGTTTAAACCTTGAGCCACTCCACCAGCTCTTTTTTGTCACCGTATCTTGAGAACTATTTGCCAGGGCTGGCTTTGAACCCCAGTCCTCTTGATCATTGCATTCTGAGTAGCTAGGATTACAAGTATGCCCCTCCCCTTCCCTTTTTTCAGTGGTACTGAGGTTTGAACTCAAGGCCTGATGCTTGCTAGGAAGGTGCTCTACCACTTGAGTCACAGCCCAGCTCTTTTGTACTTTATTTATTCTTTGGATAAAGTCTTGTGTTTTTGCCAAGGGCCATCCTTGGAACTTTGTCCTCCTACCTGTTCCTGGGATTACAAGTGTGTACCACCACACCTGGCCTTTCTTCTCTCTGTTTTACATGACATTCCTTCCCATGTGTCTATGTTTGTGTCTTGGAAATTTTTCAGAGTTTAAAAATATAGATCAGCCAGGCGCTGGTGGCTCACACCTGTAATCCTAGCTACTCAGGAGGCAGAGATCAGGAGGATTGCAGTTCGAAGCCAGCCCTGGCATGGTTCATGAGCCCCTATCTCAAAAAAACCCTTCACAAAAAGGGGCTGGTGGAGTGGCTTGAGGTGTAGGCCCTGAGTTCAAGGCCCAGTATGAAAAAAAAAGTATATTATAGATATATTTTATTTTTTTTCATTTTTAAGTTTTTAAAATTCATTTATTCATATGTGCATACATTGTTTGGGCCGTTTCTCCCCCCTGCCCCTGCCCCCCTCCTCCCTACTTTAATTTTTATGGAATTCAATTATGTATTTATAAGGTTACTGGATCATGTATGAGCCAGTGCTCTTTTGTGGATATCTTTGTGGGCATTGGGTAGAATTAAATTTTTTTTTTGTGGTGCTGGAGGTTGAACCCAGGGCCTCACACATACTGGGCACTGAGCTATACCTTCAACCCTCCTAATGTTTTTTGACCCCCACAGGAGGGTTAAACAGTGAAAAGCCCCTCTCTCTCTCATACCCTTAACTGCCTTAACTGCCAGAAACCTTTCCCAGTTTCTCCTGTTCTTCCTAAGACAGGTGCACATCTGAGCAAAGGTGCATATAAATTCTTCTATTTCATGCAAAGTTAGCCTCTCATGACCACTATTCTGTCCCTGACCTTACTCCAGTTACTAACAACTACTGCATGCACTGTGCCTCGTCCTGTGGCTCCTTCCTCTCTCATTACAGCTGTGTGGTATGGTGTGGTGTGGTGTGGATGGCTTCTTTGAGATAACCCTTTTTTTTGGTGGTAGTGGGATTTCGCATCAGGGCCTCCAGCTTGCTATTTCTCTCTCACTTAAACCATGCCTTAAACTTAAAGCCGTTTTGCTTTTAGTTTGTTTTCAGTTAGGGTCTTGCACTTTTTCCTGATTTGGCCTTAGACTGTGATCCTCCTACCCCTTCCTCCCAAGTAGCTGGGATTACAAGTATGTTCCACCATACCCAACTGATGTAACCATTTCTTAAAGGAAGTGTAGGTTGTTTTCTTTCATCATTACAAACACTGTTATAAGAAATAAACTTTTATAGGACTGGGGGCATGGCTCAAGTGATAGAGCACTTGCCTACCAAATCTCAATATATCCCCTCCCCCTAAAAATCCTTTTGTATATGTTATTTTGTATATGTATGTCTGCAGAACGCATTTCAAGAAGGAAATGGCTGGGGTTAGGTCTGTCAAAGATGACATACCAAGTTGCTTTCCATGGAGGCTCAGCCCTTCCACACTCCGCAACGATGACAGTGCCCAGCTCCCCATCCCGTGTGACCTTTTCTCAGTTCACATTTCTCCTATGAGTGAAGCTGGTATCTTTTTCTTGTGAATCATTTATTTGTGTCCTTTGCCCATTTATCCACTAGGGGCTTTGTTTTGTGTGGTGTTTTTGTTTTTTTTTTGAGCCATACCTCCTGCCCTAAAATGGATTTTTTTTTTTTTTTTTTTTTGCAGTACTGGGGCTTGAACTCGGGGATTCACTCTTGCAAGGCAGGTGCTCTACTGCTTAAGCCACTCCACCAGCCTTGTTTGTGAGGGTTTTTTTGAGATAGGGTCTCCTGAACTATTTGCCTGAGGCTGGCCTCACACTGTGATCCTTGTGCCTCCTGAGTAGGTAGGATTTACAGGCATGAGCCACTGGCCACTGGTGCCCAGATTTTTTTAAAGCTTGTTATCATTAAGTATGTGAGACCTTTGTGATAGGAATCACAAGTCTTTTTTCCCAGCTTGTTTTTCTGCCTGGAGGCATCATTTATATTTATGTGTTTTAACCTTTCCTGGCCTCTGGGGTTTGTATCTGGAAGAGGTTTTGAGTAGGGAGCAAATGGGGTGAATGTCTCAGAATTAGAAAAGGCCTAAGAAGCTTGGTATGAGGATAGACCAGAGTGGGAGACCTTAGGTTCTCCCACTAGTTGAGAAACCAGTGAGAAGGGAAAGTGAGTCATGGATCTGAGCAGGGGTCTGCAGAGTCTTTGTGGCTTCTGGGGTGGGCAGGTGGTAACCAGGAGTGAAGAGCAGTTGTTCCAGCTGCTGTGTGTGCTGGAGGGAGGGTTGGCCTCTACACTCAGGACTGCCCCCTTGCCCATAATCCAGGAGGAGCTGGAGTTCTGCGAAAAGCTGCTACAGACCTGTTTCTCCAGCCCGACGGATGACAGCATGGATCGGTGAAACCAGTTGGTTTCTTGCCCTCTTTTGTGGGAACCCCAGGCCTCCTGCCTCCCTCCCTCCCACGATGCCATCTCCCAAGGGATTACAGTACCTTGGTGGTGCCTGGGCCTGGGTGTGCCAGCCTGTCTTTGGACAGACCCCTGGAGGGGTTTCTGAGAAAGGTGCTGGCTCCTTGGACCATGTCCCCATGCTATATCTCACCCCCCTCATGTCTGCACTGTTCTTCCAATAAAATTGTTTCTCCTCCTCCTGCCTTCCACTGCCGCTGCCATTGTCACTTCCTCTGGAGGGTGCTTGAGGGAGGGCAGGAGAAGCATGAACATAGGGGACTTGTGGAGCCATTGGAGGAATAATAAAAGTGTTGCTGTTTATCATCCACAGAGCTGTCTCCTTTCATCTTCTAGCCTCTGTTGGGGAGTAGGGGGAGGGACATTTCTGTACTCCTTTTTGGCTACCCAGCATCCCTGAATTCTAAGTTTGACTTGATGTCCTAAGTTAGAAGCCATTTTCTTTCCCAGCATCCTTTGCAAGCAGGATAGTCATGTGACTCCTGCCTCACCAATCAGAACTCATGGCGAGGGGGCTGAGGACTGTGAGGGAAAGTGATGGAAGAGGCTTGGCTAGACTGCATTCATTCTGTCCAGGGCAGAGAACAGATGCACCTGGCTTGGGGGGTGGGGGAGCTTCTGGTTGGGTGCTGATGTGTCTTAGGAGCAGGCTTGTAGTTGGGTGTGGGGTTTGTTTTGACTGCAGAGCATTAATCCAGACTTGCTTTCTCAGACATTTGAAGAGTGCCCCATCCCCCTTAATAAACTTGTTTAAAGGAAGTTTTGTCATTTGTACCCAGAGTCTTTCTGACTGATGCTATTTTTCAAAAGAGGAAGCTGAGCCTAGGGTGGTTTCAGACTTGGGATAATCCCAAAACTAGGTTTCTTTGTATTCTGGTTTTCGAGTGCCATACTATGCCAAGCTTATTGCTAGGTAGGCACTCTACCACTTGAGCCGCTCCACCAACCCTCAGGATCATTGATGTCAGGTGGTTTGGGATTTCTGTGTTGATTTGGAGTTTGGGTTATTTTCACCTCTCCCCCCAAATTCATGATAAATTGAGAGGCAGCTGCAGGATCTGAAAACTGATCAAATGTCACCCTTATTACTGTTAGAGCCATAGACAACATGGTATCAGTCCTGCTGCTCCTTCATTCAGGCTAGTGGCAGGAAGCCAGGCAAGTACAGACGTCCCCTTGGATGGCAGGGAGCAGGCCAGAGTACAGGCATGCTGTGGCAGACTGGCTCCAAGTGGAAGGAGAGCTGAAGGGCTGATCTACAATGCCCATCTGAGTGAATAATTCTGTGTCCTCTGCAAGGGGTGGAGAGGCCAGGAGAGACACTAAGAGAAGTTTCTTCATGTGGAAAAGGAAACAATGGGGACTGCTTCCCGATTATTAAAATTGGAACTTCAAGAAGTTCCAGTTCTGATACCAGTAACAGTGTCATCTCTGTGGACACAGATTTCAGTCCCTGCAGCTTTCCAGGGAGGGAATGTGTTCCTGGCTTTTCAGGGTGAACATAGCCATCCTCTCCTGCCCTTCAGTTCCTGAGACAGTGTGTTACAACTTGGCAAAAATGCCATCACACTGGGGAAAAATAAGCAAATGCTGGGCAAAAGACAAAGAATCCCAACACAGAAGCAAGAAGCAGAAGAAATGCTTCTCTGTGTTGGTTAAATTTTAAGTGTCAATGTGACTGGGCTAATGGATGCCCAGATAGTAACATAAATGTTACTTCTGAAAGTGATCAGTAAAGACCTGTTCTCACTAATGCGGGAGGACATCTTGCAATTCACTGAAGGCTCAAATAGAAAAAGGTGAAGGGATGGCAGATTTACTCTGTGTGCACTGGATCATCCATCTTCTGTCCTTGGACTTGACTACTCCTGGGTTTGGGGCCTTAGGACTCAAATTAGGTTCCCTGATTCTCTGGCTTTTGGGCTTGGACTGGAATGACACTGCTGGTGTTCTTGGGCCTTCTCATGCAGGCCAGTCCCTCACCATAAATCACTTTATAAACAAATATTCTATTGGTTCTGTTTCTCTGGAAAATTTTCACAGTTGCTTTTAACTGTGTAACATTAGGAACCTGGGTTCACTTTAAAATGAGACAGCAAAGATAAAAGTGCAAGATTGGCAAACCTGAGGAAACAAACTGAGACCTTGTGGTAAACTAGGCTGTGCAATAAATATTCCCTCCCTTCCATCCCACCTCTGTGGGATGACTACATTGTTCCCATGTGAGTGGAGTTTATGCTCCTGCTCTTTGTGTTGGGCCTGACCATGTGACTTACTTTGACCAATGGGTGGTGGCAAATGTGAGGCCACCAGAAACTTCAAATATTGTCTCTCCTTTTGGGGGGTGGGGTGGGGTGGGGTGGGGAAGGGGTTTGAGCTCATCAGGACTTCACAAGTGCATCAAGCAGGCGCTCTACCGCTTGAGCCGCATCTCCAGTCCATTTTGCTTTGGTTATTTTTGAGATGGGGGGTCTTGTGAACTGTTTGCCTGGGCTGGCTTCAAACCATGATCATCAGGATCTCAGCCTCCCAAATAGCTAGGATTAAAGAAAAGAGCAATGGTGGGTGCCAGACGAACTTGGTCTTTTGAGCACCTGCATTTTGTTAGATGCTCTGGGCAGCATGAGACACAGGGAACAGAATCAATCTTACCAAATTTCCCCTTGGTACTTGCAACTCCAAGCTGTGAACATGATCCATGCCACTGAGGTGGTCTGTCACACAGCACTAGCTGGCTGATACAAGGGCCAAGCAACACATGTGAAAACGAATACGCTAGAAATAGCAAGGACCAGAAGCAACTTGGTTAAAAAAAAAGTACCGGCAAGTGTTAATCAGCGAATGCAGGTGAAAATGACAAAGATTAAAGCCATTAGAGGCGTTAACGTGGGAAGGACAAATGCACAGAACTAGAACGATATGCAAACATTCAGAAAAACGTCCCTGAAATGAAAAACATCAGTCCACGGGTTTAAAAAAAAAGTTTCTTACATGCACTTACTCATCTAAACCGTACAACTAGCCTCTAAGTTATGAGCAGCGCGGGGGCTATAGACTTGGGGATATTGAAGCTCAGAGTCGGATGGGTACTTAGTGAATACTGATACAAGACATAGGAGGTCCCTTCGGGTGTCATTTTTAGAGGAGGCTTTGTGCAGGAACTGGCAACAGTGAAGATCAAGACCCGGTCTGACCAATGGCCGGAGCGGGACCCAGGTCAGTCCGTGGAACGGCGGACCGGTTGTAACAGAAACAGATGGAACAAAAGCCCCCGGGCGTGGGTAGAGGAAAAAGCCGGGATGGAGTCCTCAGCAGTTAACCCTAGAGCCAAAACAGAACTGTGATTGGCAGAAAATGAGTGGCGAATCGCTTTTCGAATAGAAAGGGGAGAGAAATCCTGGAACAGGATTACTCGAACGGAGGCCTAGAGAGGCTACGCATGCGCAGTGGGTCGTCCGGGTTTATTCAGGGAGAGACCGTTGGCACCAACCGGCGCAGACGCTCGGGCCGCAGAGAAGTTCCGGAGTGGGCGAGGTCGGAGAGCCGAGCCTGGAGCGCATGCGTATTGCCTGTTTGACCGCGCGGTCCATAGCGCACCTGCGCACCGAGACGGCGGCGAGAGGGCGGGGCCTCCCATGTCCTCCCGCTCCCGGGGCATTGTGGGACAGTGGCGGAGGGAGCCGGGCGCCAGAGGCCCTGAGACAGACTGCGGAGCCGGGAAATCCAGTCTCTTCGGGGAACGCTGCGACTGAGGAAGTGGGTTTCGGCCTCCGTCGGCCGCTGCTCAATTCTGTGGCCTGTTCGGGTTGCGGAGGAGGACGTTTTCCTTGTCCGCGGACGCGGGCTTGTCTGGAGAAGTCGGGGCGACTTCCCCCTTGCTCCCCCCATCCCCAGTCCCTGCCCCCGGAGGTGCTTTGCGCGGGCCCTCGCGACCGGCCTCATAGCACCGCCATCGAACGAGCGCGCCCACCTTTCCGCGGACCCTCGAAGCCCCCGCGCAGATTTGCGAACCCCGAAATCAGCGGGACTCGGCGCGCGGGGGGGCCCCCGACCTGAGGGCGCGTGCGCGGGCCCGTGAGCCTCGGTCCAGGCGCCTGCGCGCGACCCCAGCGCCACCCCCGCCCCACGCACCCGGCCCCGCGACAGGGCCGGAGCCGCCGGCGGCGGGGCGAGGGGGGCGCCCCGATGAGCCCCGAGTGCGAGGAGCCGCCGCCCCCCCGCGCAGGTGAGCGCGAATTCCGGGTCCCGGCTCCTTTCCCAGCCCGCCCCTCCTCCCTTCGGGGTCCTCTCTCTCCCACCCAGGGTTCTTTTCTCAGTCCCCAAAGTCGCTCAGTCTTCCTTTATCGTCCTCAAGGCGACTAGTGTCTTTCCTCTTATTCCCTTAAGTCTCTCCTCGTTCACCCCAAGTTTCTTGGTTACCCCCGTAAGTCTCGACCCTCTATATCCTAAGGCTCTGTCTCTTCCCCTTAGTACCCCCAAGTCTTAGTCTGCCCCCCCACCCCCACCCCGGCCATTCCCCACTCCCTTTTCTCAGCCCGTTCTCACCATCCCGTACTGGGACCCACTTTATCTGCCCTCCCGCCTGGGACTCCTGGACAGCTCACCACCCCCCCTTTCTTCCCTTGGGTGCTTTCGGGTTTTCCTCCTTAGATCCCTCTTCCCTCTTTCTGCCTCCATCTCTGTGCCACCCTCATTCACTCTCACCAACCTTCTTGGGCCCCTTAGCTTCTCTGACTTCACCCTTGGGCTTTCCCTTCACCTTGGCTCTTCTGCCCCTGGCTGTGCCTGACTTCTTATGATGAAGAGGCACAGGAGCCACTGTTTTCGGGTGAGATGAGGCCTGCTGAGGGCAGGGCGGGGAGCCTGGTGCTGGGCCCCTGGGGAGACAAAGGTAGGGTTGGACAGTCACAATCACCGTGTGTTGTGATGGAGGTTACCCAGGGCGTTGCTGCATCAGGCCCCAGAGTGGGAGAGACTGGCGAGACTGCCCGGATGGGTGGCTTTTTCTGGTTGGGAAGACTGAGTAGGAGTTAACAGATGGAGAGTGGGAAGAAGGGCCTTCCGTGCGGAAGAAACAGCACGTGCAAATACGTGAAGGTGGGAACGTGGAGGAGCCCTGGGTGGGCTGTGTGATTGAGGGTAGATGGGTTGCTTGCCTAGGGCCTTGACTGGGCCCTCTGGTTAGGGTCTTTCTGGCTGGCTCTTTTTTACACACAAGAGCACACACACACACACATACACAGGTGCATGCGCATCTGTACTGAGGAGGCAGCTATTGCCATGACACCTGTCTGGAAGGCAAGATCCTCTGGAAAGGAAGCTGTGTCTTGTCTGTCAGATGTGGTACTGGGTTTAGAGTTGTAAAGAAACTTGCAGTGGGCTTGCTTCCAGCCTGAGGGGGAGTGAGCACCGAGGCAAATGTTGCAAGGACTCACATGCATCGTTTGTATACACATCCCACATAGTAATGTGTACAGTACATATGGAAATGCTTGCCATACCTTGCCACATACACTTTCTAGTGGTGGAATGGCAGTTGAAGTTGGCTTGTTCTGTTTAAAGTGCTGTGCTTTTTGTTGTTTAAGGAAAAAATAAGAATTTACCTACCTGTATCATTTTATCTAAGCTCAGTTACTAGTCTTGGGACTGGGATAATGAAGAGGCAGTGAAGGCTGATTGTTCTAAGTAAGAATATTTGTCAGATCTAGGTTCGTGTTCTCTGGCTCTGCCTTTGCAAGTGGTGAGTTCTTGGACAAGTTGTTCAAGGGCTCTGTGCCTCCTTCTCACCTTAAGTGGGGATAATAGGAGTGCTCTCCACATAGGGTGGTTGTGGTGATTAACGGTGATGTCTGTAGATGCCTGTTCAGGATGCAGGGCGCAGTGTGTACACCAGGATCAGTAGCTCTTAGGATTACTATTTGCTTTGGGATAATGTATTTCAGTAGTTCTTTTTTTGGTTTTGTTTTTTTCAATATTGGGGATTGAACCAGGGCCTCTTGCTTGCAAGGCAAGTGCCCTACCAGTTGAGCTAATACCTCCAGCTTTCAGTAGTTCTTATGGGGTGGTAGTGTTGATTTTGTCCCCCAGGGGACATTTGCCAATATCTGGAGATTTTTTTTTTGTTGTCACAGCTCAGGGGGAGGGGCTATGCTACCAACATCTAGTTGGTGGACATCAAGATCAGGGATGCTGTTCAGCCTCCTGCAGTACACAGGACAATTCCCTCATCACAAATACTTATTCAGCCCCAAATGTCAGTAGTGCCAATGGGCAGAAAACCCTGCTTTGTTCCTTGAGTATCGTGTATAATTTGGGCTTATCTGCTCTGTTGGGACTTGTGAGTGGCTACTGTGTATTTTGATTTACTTTCATCTTTTTTGTGGTTCGTTTTTGTTGGTCATCTACTGTTTACATTAGAGGATAACCTCCTTATCCCCACACCACCTTTATTTTTCCACTCAAGATCCATGGGCAGGTGACCTTTGCAGATCTTTTTTCCCCTCTGGCTTCAGTTTTCATTACTTCAACAACTACCTTTAGCTTTGGACCTTTGGATACAGTGAATAATGCTGGATCCTGGGAAATTGGCATCTCCAGGGGAGGCAAATGCCTAAACAGGCACATCTTGTCACAGAGCTGAGGTGCATATGCTGTCACAAAGTGGCCATGGGGTGCTGTGGAAACAGGCCCTGGGAGACTTTTTGAAGGAAGTGGTGTGTACAGGCCTGATGGACCCAGGAGGAGCTAGTCAGGCTCAAATTGCTATAGGGAAGATGGAGGGAGCAGCCCAGCTGGGGCTGAGAGTAGTCAGGTCAGGCACAAGTGTTGAGTGCCTATGCCATTAGCCTTGCAGCAAGAGGTGAGGTGAGAGGCCTGGACACTCTGGTTAGTGAGAGTACTCCTCCACATGCCACACCATGTCTTTCCCTGTTTGTGTCAGTTTTATGGCTCAGTTTTGCATCAGTTTTATCCTACAGGATAAAAGGTTATGTCTTATAATAACTCCATCTGTGAGGTATTTCCCAGATGAGGAAACTGAGCCTGAGTGAGGTTAGGTTCTTGGTCTAGGTCACACAAAGATTTTAGTTTGGAGAGAGAGATTTGAGCCCTGGTTAGGTGCAGTGTGGTGTGCTTGTAATGTCAGGTACTTGGGAGGCTGAGGCAGGAAGATCACTTGAGCCCAGGAGTTTGAGTCCACACTGGGCAAAAAAGTCCCCAGGGTACCCAGGGTACTTTTACCTATATCTGGAGATGTTTTTTGGTTATCATAAGTGGAAGGGGGTGGGGTGGGAGATATGCTACCTATATATAGTTGGTGCGCATGGTCCTTATAACCCAGGTTGCCCTTCAACTCTTGACCCTCATGCCTCAGCATGAGTGCTAGGTTTATAGATGTTCACCACCACAGGCAGCTTCCCCCTGTTTTTCCAAGGACTATTTCAAACCTGTTCATTGGTCATTTTCTTTTTTCCTTTAAATCTGTGGCCAGTCCAGGGGATGAATCCTGAATTTGAGTCTTTTGCAGTACTAAGGTTTGAACTGAGGGCCTCATGCTTGCTAGGCAGGCACTCTACCACTTGAGCCACTCCACCTGAATTTGAGTCTTTTGAGTTCCCTTCCCAGTCCTTGGCCAAATGTCCTCAGACTCTGTTTCCTAACCATCCCATGGAGTTGAGCCTGAGCTGCTACTTCCCCTGGGAGGTTGGTTCTGGGATCAGATGGGGAGGTGCCTGAATTGCTCTGTAAGTGGGATCCCTCCCCGCCAGGCTTTGCCAAGCCATAGGAAAGTCCCATCCCATTGTTCCATGTGACCCCTTCTTCCAAATGGTTGTCTTCAGTGCCTGCCTGCCTTACCAGGATGGTGGTATGCTCTGCAGCTATGCACATTGTAGGCCCTGCTCATAAGGTGGTTCCATCTTTGGAATTGAGTGTCCCAAATCCCCTTTCCATGGTAGAGCACCTGCCTAGCAAGTGTGAGACCCTGAGTTAAAAGTCTAGTACCGCAAAAAAAAAAAAAAAAAAAAAAAGATAACCAAACCCCCTTTCCAGATTTGGCCAAGAGCTGACTAGCATTAGAAGAATTTAGGGGCAGAAGATTTTGTTGTCTCTGAACCCCCAGCCTTTTAAGGAACTGGTGGGTCTGCTCCTGGTAAGGGGTTCTCTTCCTCTCCCAGGACAGCCAGTTGACCTGTGGGCCTGTCCTGATGCTGGAGCCTCTGCTGATCCTCAGGGTGCTCAGGTGGCTGTCTTTGAAGGCCCTCCTAGAGGCTTATTTGCCCTTGACCTCCATTCCCATATGCTTGGTGGCCAGGGTAGGTTAGGAAGGATTGGCAAATAAAGGACCTGCCCATGGGTTCCCTGGCAGACTGAGCTGTGTTTGAGGGACAGTGCTGGCACCAGCAGTGTAGAAACCTCAGTGAGGCCCTGTCCAAGCCAAGGGAAGGGGCTGGACCTGGGAACCTGCTAAGAGGGATAGCTGGTGTTGCAGGCATTAGAACAGCACAGCAAAACAAGAAACCAGAGGTGATGGTGTAGGGCTGCAGGAGAGACAGAGTTAGTTTTCGTTTTTAATGGCTTCCCTTCTCATTTACGATTTCCCCTTCTTCCGTTTGTAGCCAGAGTCATGGTTTTCAAACCGTCTCTAAAAACCAGTGGTAGTCACTTCCGTTTTCTTGAAGTTGCTGAAAATTGCAAAGGGTGGGTGGGGGTGGCGGGGTGTGTGGTGCCTGCCTTAGCATTTGAATGATCTGAAGAAAAGTACTTGAGTCACCTGGGCAAACATGAGTCTCTGCTGCTTTTTTTGTTTTGAGTACTGTCACCCTTGGGATAGTGACTGACAGTTGTAAAGTGTCAGGACATGGTCTCAGGAACAGCCAGCAAGGGGCCCACCCTGCCAGATACCATTGTGTCAGGACCACCTGCCTTATTAGTGCATATAAATGGCAGCACTCACTGATGGTCTGTGTCCCTCTTTTACAGCTGGTTAAATGAGGCCCAGGTTCACCTAGTTAGAGTGAGAAAGAAACCCACCCATCTTGCCTGATTCCAGCACGTACCGTTAAGTGAGAAGGTGGGTGCCAAGAGTCAGGGCTTGAGGCCAGAGTGGATGAACAGTTTGTGGTCGGGGGAAGTTGTTTTTGTTTGTTTTTTTTTTTTTCTTCTCCTCTATTCTGTATTTGCATCTTCATTGTGTTTATAGCCGGAGAACCAATGTTCTCAATGTTGGAGAGTGTTGACCCCCTACTCAGTTGCATTTAATTCTTTCAGCCTACTTCTGATTTTGGAAGAATGACCTGAGGTTGAGAGTTTAAGAGGATGCCTTTTGCTCTTGGGGCCAAGGCTCATTCGTTGGCCCCCAGTACCACACATCACACTAGCTAGTACCTCCCAACTTGTTCCATGGCCCCAGCCCAGTTCTCTGGGAAGGCAGCTGTGGGAGGGAAGCCTGACTTGTTCCCCAAAATGGGTGGTAAGGTTGGAGCAGAGATAGGAAGTTTCAAGGGTAGAGATTGTGGCCTGTGCCCTCTAGCCAGGTTTCTTAGAAGTGAGTGAGTGGATGGGCCTGAGCTGTGAGAATTTCTGCCTTCTGTCAGACCAGGGCACATTGTCTAGATTCTCCCTCTTGGTAGCTCTGTTCCTCTGAGAACAATGAGAATTCTTCCCCTTGTGTCTTGATGGGGGAGTCAAGGTGTTGAAAGGGCAGGTGCCTGGGTTCTCCACAGATGTTGGCTTTGCCCTGTCCTGGACCTACATCCCACTGTGGAGGAGGGCTTTCTTACCTCAAGGATGTCCTTAGTGAGGGATGGGGAAGGGATAATCTGGGTGAGCTCCTCAAAGCAGAGTCTTCATGAGTTTCAGCTCTGCTGGGCTAGCTGGTACCTTGTCATCAGCCCTGGAGTGGCTGGTGTGTAGCATCAGGCCTGAATCTGGCCTCAATATGGCAGCCTTGGACAACTTTTGTTTCTTTGGTAACAGGGTTTTTTTCTTTCTTTTTTTGTGGTACTGGAGTTCGAACTCAGGGCTTCGTGCTTGCTAGGTGGTGTTCTACCACTTGAACCATGCCTCCAGCCCTTGCTAACAGTTTTTGTCATACACTGTACAATTTATCCATTGAAGTGTATGATTCAGTGGTTCCTAGTATATTCACAATTTTGTAGAGTCATTACTACAATTTTTATTTGTTTTTCTTTCTCTCACAATTGATTTTAGAACATTTTAGAAAATTACCCCCAAAGGAAGCTGTCTTCATTAGCAGTGATTATCACAACTCCCCTAGTTCCTGAAAACTTCTGTTTTGTCTATGGATTTGTCTGTTCTGGACATGTCATGTTAGTGGGACTATACAATGGATAACTCTTAGCACCTGCTTTCCTTCACCTGGTCAGGGCAGCTTTCTGCCATGCCTGATTTCACTGCCGTGTGAAACAGCCTCCGTTGTAGAAAGGCTGTGTGCTCATCATGTTGAACTTCTTGTTGCTTCCCACTGCATGGGCTTTGGCCGGAAATTAGCAGTCATGATTAATTTGGCGGTTGCCCCTTGAGATTATTCTGGTCCCAGGTACACCCATATCAGGAAATCTGTCTCCACCCTGCTCCTCCCTACCCCTCCCTGCTGTTAGTGCTTTGGGCTGGAAAGTCATCTTTACTGGGCCTTATTTTTCTCATCTGTGAGGGGTGCTTGGTTGACCTGATTGTTCATTATTAAGTGAGATGTGAAGTAGGGAAGAGAGTCCCCTGAGGAGGACATCACAGTATGTTACTGGGCATCACAGTAACAAAGAGGAAGGTTTGGGGGGAAATGCCCTTAAAGTCATCACATGTGTACTGCAAGTGCATCATCATGGTGTGACAGAGGTGCTTACAGGCAGTGGTAAACTCTGTGCTGCTCAAAGCATACTTCCCAGGGAGACAAAGGCAGGACCAGTGGCTGGTTTGGTTAGGCTGATTGGTGAAGGCCCCTTTGAAAGAAGAACGTTTAGCAAGAGTCCTGAGGGATGAGAAGAAATCAGTTGTTGGAACACAGTCACTGAGGTAGACCCAAGCTTAGCATGTTCTGGAAACAATGAAGGGCAGTGGTAGGGTAATTGAGGACACAGCATGAAAGAAGCTGGAAATGCCAAGGTATTTCTAGGTTTCTAGGAGGTATTTGAGAACAGCGTGAGGTCACTAGGGGTCTGATTGCCCATTCAGCAAAGATAAGCTGGAGAGAGTTTGGAGACTCTGGGAAGGTGTGGAGGGTGGTCATGCAGGCAGAGGGGAGGAGGAGGGTTGGCAGGGCTTGGATCTGGATGGGGAAGCCCTGAGAAGCCGTCTAGATTTCTTGTGGTACCTGGTTGGAGGAGAGCTGAGATATCTGAGTGGCTGTGTGTTCTAGTGAGGGACAGCGGATGGGCTGTGTTCACAACTGGGTCACGAAGGGCATAAGGACCATGGCCTTCTACCCTCAATTCAAGTGTCTGTTGAATAAGCATTCGGTGCTGGTACAGGGTAGATACAGTGCTTAGTGTCTTGCCAAGTTCCCTTGAGAACCAGGAAGGTCAGCCTGGAAATGAGAAGCTCCCTGGTAACAGCAGGTCAGAGACTGCTGTGGCCAGCTGTCCCTGAGGCAGAGCAAGTGCTGGGATCAGCAGGCTTACTTCACTTGTCCATCCATCCCAGAAGGCGCTGTGCTGGGGAGAAGGCTGCTGTGTTGTTAGAATTCACCTTCAGGGGTTGAGTGCTGGCTCCACTGTTCATCAGCCCTCAGATCTGGGCTTGGGCAGTTACCTTGGTGTGCCTTAGTTTCTTCACCTGTGAGTTGGAGCCAGCACTTCCTTCCTTGGAGAGGATAGTTGTAAGAGTTGGTTAAGGTAATGGCTGTGAAGTTTTTGGAAGGGTGCAGCAAAAGGGCTTCGTGCTGCAGCCAGTGTTATCATCTGAGGTGTCCAGGGGATGCTTTCCCCCACAAAGACCCTGGAGGCCTTCTGGACATCAAGCACATGGTACATGCTGGGGGCAGTCACATAACTCCAGGGATCTTCTTGGGGTCTATAGCCTGTGAAGAAGGCTCCCTTCCACTCAGAGAACAGCTACAGGAGCACAGGTAGCCTGGAGTCAGCTCTAGGGGAGGGGATTCCAGGCATAGCTCCCTGGGGCGATGGGATCAGAGCTCTGTGAGGGATGGTGGTCAGTCAGTTAGCTGAAGGGACCAAGGAGGGGTGTGAGAGCCTGGTGTGCACACTTGGGGATTGCATGTTACTGAGTAGGTGCAGGTGGGGCACAGTAGAGGGGAAACTGGGAATGGGCAGGGGCCAGGCCTGGGGGTCCTCAACCCAGAACTAGGGGACCCATTATAAGGCTGTTGGTCAGAACGAACACAAGGCATTAAAGTTTGTGCTTTAGAATGATTATTGGGAAAGCAGCCTGCAGTGGTGAGCTACAGTGCCAGTCTCCAAGTGCTGTGGATTAGAACCTGGGAGGCCTACAAAGGAATGAGGCTCTCTATTGTTCCCACCCTGCCTTGGGCTGGACCCTGCTACTGTCTCCTCTACCCACACCTTTCCATCATAACTGTTGTCTATCACAGAACTTTTTCCTCCACTCCACCTTCAGTTGGAGTCATCTGCCAAGGCTTAGGAACCCACAGCATGCCCCATAGAGCTGTGTAGAGTAACTGAGGTGATGGATGGCCAGGAAGCAAGTTCCAGCCTAAGAGGTTCCTGCCTCAGTCTTCATGCTGTGGCATAGACAAGAGCTGGGTGCTGGTAATGTCTTGGAAAGGGACTAGGGTCGGGAAGCCATCCACCTGCTGAGCCCATAGTTTGGCTAGCTCTGCCCTGATCCCAGAAGTCTCACTTGGGCCTGGGACTCTTATTTGTGTGTCCTTCCTGGGGCTTGGCAGTCGCTTAGGTTTCAGAGCAGTGGGTATTGGAGACAGTCTGTGCAGGGGGAATGGCTGGACCTGGATGGAAGAGTCAGGTAGAGATGGTGTGGAGGACATCATAGGAAAGGGACTTAGTGTCTATGTGCCTAGTTGGAGGCACCCTCAGCCTACCATGCTGACACTGTGATATCCTAGCTTCCCTGAGGTGGGTCTGTGGCAGCAGTGGCCTGTGGCTCAGATGGTTGTGTGGCCCTTAGGAGACAGATAAAAGAGCATAACTGGTCAGCACCTGTGGCATGAGTTACATAGGTACTATCCTTGGGGCCAGGTGGCTTGTGAGGCCTGGGAAGTCTTCCAATTTACCTGGGTTCAGCACCCCTCCCCCCAAAATCCCATTTGATGGCGTGGTGACAGCTTCTGTGGGGGTGGTTGTGGCTTGGGTGTCATGTGCATAGTTTTTGAATAAGCACAAGCACAGGTTGATGGTTTCTGGAGCCTTATAGGCTTCTTTTGAGGAGTGATGCCTTAGTGCAAGTCGGGCTGAGGACAGCACCATCATCTGGTGTCTGATTAGTCTCCATGTGTGCTATCCTCATTGCTGGTTAGTTACCTGTGCCAAGGTGGCTAAGGTGCCAGGTGTTGGTAGCCCACTTAATTTTTCTACTGTTTATCCTAGCATAGGTTCCTTTGGCCCCTGATTACTGCCTGGTCTGGAAGCCAACTGACCAGGACAAAAGTTGTCCCTTCCCCCCAACTTTCCTCTTCCCTGTCCCAGGCCTGGGCGTGGGGTGGTGAGAGGATGGTTGGGGTGTGTTTGTGTGTGTGGTGTCCAGGCAACAGCCACAGCCTCGAGATGTGCAGACTTCCTCCCCCCCCCACCCTGTTACCACCCATACTTTGCAAGCAGCCATGAGTGATTTGCTGGGCTGGGCAGCAGCTGTGCACTGGAGGTCATGGGGCATTTGAATTTGTTCAGTAAATACAAATCAAATGAAGTAAATCCAAAGGCAGAATTTCATGTGGTGTCCCTGCCCAGATGTGTTGACAGTGGACATGGCTTGTGGGGGTGGGTTGAGGTTACTCTGTAGTGTTTAGCCTCCTGGCAGGCCCTGCATGGTCCACACTGAGGACTTCACTAGGCCTTAGGCTGAGGGTGGTCAGACAGTTGGCCTTGGATGTGAGTGACCCCTTGGACTGCAGGGAAGGTGGCTTGGAGTCTTGGTCAGAGCGTTGAGCATGTGTGATGGCAGTACTGAGCTAGCAGGCAGCACCAGGAGGGGCAGGCTTGACCTGAGAGTGGTAGCTGTGGCCGGTGCCTCATCCAGGCAGGGATCCCAAATGTATCTGACTGGATAATTGTGGTGTCTGCAGGGCGCCATGTTTTGGAAGTTTGACCTGCACACAAGCTCGCACCTAGACACACTGCTGGAGCGGGAGGACCTGAGCCTGCCCGAGCTGCTGGATGAGGAGGACGTGCTGCAGGAGTGCAAGGTCGTCAACCGCAAGCTGCTGGACTTCTTGCTGCAACCACCCCACCTGCAGGCCATGGTGGCCTGGGTCACCCAGGAGCCACCAGCCAGTGGCGAGGAACGGCTGCGCTACAAGTGAGCCCCCTCCTCTCCCACCCTGGACTCCGTAACTGGGACTTGGGAATGAGGAACCAACACAGGAAGAACCAGACTCTTCCCAGGGGCACACAGCTTCCCTGGGTGTAGACATCCCCTCACCCCCTGCTGCAGACCACTTCAAAAGGCTTTGTGTAATGGGATTCTCCAGACATACTCAGATGTGTGCCACCAACCCTTCCCCAGCCTTGACAAGACTTGATGTTTTGCCAATCTCATTTCACTTATTAACTATTCTCTACTTTTTTTCCTTAGTGTCTTTTTAGCAGTTAAAATCTTTTCTGAGGTTAACTGTAGAATCAACCCAGTTGTCGGAGATAATATATTTCTAGTAGATATTGCTTGGTTTCCCCCAGCAGTGACGTTTTGCAGATCTCTAGTAGGGTATCTGTGGGGATGATAACACGGATACAGTCAACCTGTACCCTGTTGAAATGAGGCTCCCCGTTTTACTTACACTCACTTGTGTCTGTGCAGGGATTAAGTTTACCACCTTCCTAGGTTTATATCCACACCACTACAGTATCTTCAACACTTCTGTCACCATAAGGAGTCTCCTATGCCCATTTATAACCATGCCCACCTCTATCATAGCTGTTGGTAACCACCAGTGTGTCCTCTATTCATAAAATTGTATCATCTGGAAGTGTTATGAAGTGTATCACAGAGTACGTAACCTTTTGGGACTGGCCTTTTTTCAACATCATTCTCTAAAGATTGAGTCAAACCAATGGGGGAAAAAGTGTGTCTTTTTCATTGAGAGTGAGGAGTAGGGTCCTACTGAGATTATCCTTGGCTTGCTGTATTCCTGATCCATGTACTCCTTGAGAGATCCTGTGGGCTCCCTGTGTGGTGTAAAGCAAACCCCAGACTCCAGACCATGTCTTTTCAACCTGAGGTTCTTTATTATGTCTCTTTGGGATTTTGAGCCTTGAGAGGGCATTGCTGCATATTCCTCCTACCCATCCTTGGTGACCATTGTTCATGGCCTGAGGAGCTCTTTGTAGGTGGAGGAGGCATGGCTTCTCCTCTCTACTGCCACATGCATGGGGCACAAGGGTGTGGGCTTGGGAGAGGCAGGACCAGGTAGACAGGGCCCTGCTGGGGACTTGGGACTGTGTTCCCTAGTTTTGCTGCTTTTCCCTATTTTGCTGCTCCTGCAAGATCCTTCCACTGTCCTTACATCTGTGCCTTTCCCAACTATCCACCCAGTTTGCGGCGTTGCCCTCTGTCTTGCTCTATGACTTCTGTCCTGGAGATCTTGAGTCAGATGGGTGGGAATGATGGCTACTTCTCAGTTTGCCCATTCTATGGGGAACATGGCAAGGTAGTGCCAGTTGTGGAGCTTATGGCATGATTGTTCCCTTACTGCTGCTGGCCCCTTTGTGGGAAGGCACAGAGTGTCTCTTGTGCTCCTAGATAACTTTCTGTCAGGTGTCACCCGCATCCCACTGGGTATCTTCCTTCTTTGCTCTGGCCTTTTCTTTAGTTACGTCCTCTCTCTTGCTCATCTACTTTTACTTCCTCATCCAGTGGGCTGTGGACACTGAGGCAACCTCCATCTTGACACTTGTACCCTGCTGGTCCCTAGGTTCCCTGTCCTGCCCTAAGGAGCCTGCTTTCCAGGGGAAGGGGCACTGAAAGGGTCTCTCCCCCATAGTTTTTGTTAGACTTGGAGCAAATGGTGGTCCCACGGGACCTTGTGTGCCACTGTGGGCCCTTGTCCTGGAACTGTCATGTGTGTTGAGTATGTTTGAAGAAGGGAGACAAGGAGATGAGTTTACAGGGTCAGAAAGGTAGCCTGAGGGTGGGTGGGGAGGCTCACATGGCAAGGAGAGAGTCTGCCTGAACTAGGGCAATACAGGGCTGGACATGCAAATGTCAGGAAGGATGGAAATTTTAGTGGTCAGTAGGTCAGTTGCTACAGGACCAGGATCAAGGTAGTGGATTGGCTTGGTGGAGTCTCACAGAGGCCTGGGGAGGGCACAGGGGGGCTTTTGGTTCCCCTTTACTTCTGTTGGCTGGACATGTGACCCCATGAGCCCAGTGCCTGGCATGGGCAGGAGGGTGGGGCCTTCTGCCCCCTCTCTGAAACCCTACCCATCATGCTTGTCTCTCAGGTACCCCAGTGTGGCCTGTGAGATCCTGACCTCTGATGTGCCCCAGATCAATGATGCCCTGGGAGCAGATGAGTCCCTCCTAAACCGACTCTACGGCTTCCTGCAGAGCAGTGGCAGCCTCAACCCACTGCTTGCCAGCTTTTTCAGCAAGGTCATGGGTATCCTCATCAACCGCAAGACAGACCAGGTGCCTGCTGCCCCTTGGCACCTAGATGGGGTGGGAATATGGAATCTGGGACCCTGTACCATGACACAGCCCTCTGCCCCCAGCTTGTGTCCTTCCTGCGCAAGAAGGATGACTTTGTGGACCTGCTACTGCGGCACATAGGCACCTCAGCTATCATGGACCTTCTTCTGCGCCTGCTCACCTGCGTGGAGCGGCCCCAGCTGCGGCAGGACGTTTTCAATGTGAGGAGGGCCTGCTCCAGGGCGGGGAGAGTGGGGGGCAGGTGGTTAGAAACCTAATGCAGCCCTATCCTCATCCCTCAGTGGCTCAATGAGGAGAAGATTGTCCAGCGACTCATTGAGCAGATCCACCCATCGAAGGATGACAATGTGAGTCTCTCTGGCTTCTCTCACCAATTCCCTCCATCCCTGCCCTCACTCCACTTGCCCCCTTGAAAAGATGAATGATGAGAAAAGGGAGCACTGAGTAGCCATGTGTCCATGTCCTCCCACATGCCTATGAGGGGCCTGAGGTGTGATCACTGCCTGTTGAGTTACATCTGTTGCTCTCCTTGTGCTTCTCTTTCCCTTTTTGTAGCAGCATTATTGAGTTGTCTGACATTCTGTACTACTCACCCACTGAAGCTTATGATTCTGTGACTTTCAGTATATTCAGTGTTGTGTAACTGTCACCACAAATTTGCAGTATTTTTCATGCTTCAGAAAAGAAATCCTGTGACCATTGACAGCCCCTCTCAGTTTCCCTTACCATTCTGCCCATGGCAGCCAGACCACTTTCTGTTTCCTTATTCACTTGTCCTATGTATGTCCTGCAAATGGGATCATACGTTATGCCATCTTGTGTGTCCAGCTTCTTTCTCTTGGCAGTGTTTTTGAGGCTCATCCTTGGGCTGGGGTGTAGTTCAACTGTAGAGCACTTGTCAAGAATATACAAGGCCCTGGTTTTGATCCCAGTACTGTCTAAAGAAAAAGATTTGCGGGGTGCCAATGACTCACGCCTGTAATCCTAGCTACTCAGGAGGCAGAGATCAGGAGGATTGCGGTTCAGAACCAGCCTGGGCAAATAGTTCACAAGACCCTATCTCAAAAAACCCTTCATTAAAAAAAAAAAAAAAATGGGCTGGTGGAGTGGCTCAAGGTGAAGGCCCTGAGTTCAAGCCCCAGTATCGCAAAAAAAAAAAAAAAAAAGATTCACCCTCATTTTAGCATATGTCAGTGCCTCATTCCTTTTCTTGGCTGAGTAATAACCCTGCGGCATGGATAAGCTATATATGCTTAGCTTTCCGTTCACCAGTTGATGGGCATCTGGTTTTAGGTAGTGCTGAGTGTGTGGGTATGCATCTCTCCTTTCTGGAAGCCTTTGGTACCTCTGTGCTCTCTCCTTTGTAGCGCATGTCCCAGTTCGTAACCACCCTTCTCCGAAGGTCAGCTCATTTTGGGTGCTGTCTCCCCCCTCCCTAGCAACATTCCAATGCATCTCAGTCCCTGTGCGACATCATCCGACTGAGCCGGGAGCAGATGATCCAAGGCCAGGAGAGCCCGGAGCCAGACCAGCTGTTGGCCACCCTGGAGAAGTGGGTTTGCAGGACAGGTGCCAAGGCTCAGGGAGGGGAGCTGTCCTGGAGAGTCCTGGCCCTTCACTCTGAACCCTCTCCCCAGGCAGGAGACCATCGAGCAGCTCCTGAGCAACATGTTTGAGGGGGAACAGAGTCAGTCTGTCATCGTCAGTGGGATCCAGGTACTGCTGACCCTACTGGAGCCCAGGAGGCCAAGGTGAGGAATGCTGGCCAGAGATGGCACACTGCCCCTGCCTGCGTGGCTTTGCAGCTCCTCAGATTTAGAGGAAGGTTTTGGTGGCCACCGTGCAAATTGTGGCAGGCCCAGGCTCCCTGTCCTTCCCCAGCCAGAGGCCTGCCCCTTTCCCCCCACCCTCTTCTCTGTCCTGCTTGTCTTGACTTTGTGTCTTGTGGGTATGAGGCTGCAGTTTTGCTCTTGCACAGGCCTGTCTGGCTCACTCTGCCCTTGATCCTGCCCTGCTGCAGGTCTGAGTCCGTGACCATGAACAACTTCTTCAGCAGTGCGGATGGGCAGCTGGAACTCCTGGCACAGGGGGCCCTGGATAGTGTGGTGTCCAGCACAGGTGCCCTGCACGCCCTGCGCCCACGGCTTGGCCACTTTCACCAACTCCTGCTCGAGCCTCCCAAGGTTGGGGACGTGGGGATCATTGTGGTCCTGAGGGGAGGTGGGGATGGAAGAGAAGATGGCCCTCGGAAACTGAGCCTCCCATGCATCTGCAGCTGGAGCCCCTGCAGATGACATGGGGCAGCCTGGCCCCACCCCTGGGCAACATGAGGCTGCACGTGGTCAAACTCCTGGCCAGTGCCCTGAGTGCCAATGATGCCACCCTAACGCAGGAGCTCCTAGTGCTGGACGTGCCCAACACCTTGCTGGTATAGAGGATGGGAACAGAGGGCTGGGGGTGGGGGGTGGTGCATCTCTAGTGCCAACCTGTGCCTCCACTCTAGGACCTTTTCTTCCACTACGTCTTCAACAACTTCCTGCATGCTCAAGTGGAGTTGTGTGTGAGTGCCATGCTGAGCTCAGGGTTCTCTTCTGACAGCAGCTTTGAGACACCTGTCCCGAACCCTGTCGTGAAACATGTGAGCCGGGGTTCCCTTTTCTCCTCCCTTGGAGACCTGTACCTGAGGGCACACTCTCCCCAGAGGCCTATCCTCTGCCCCTTTTGTGTTTGTTGGACAGTATCAGGTGTCAGCACCTATGCTGTGTGAGGGAGAGACAGCTGGAAAGAAAAGGGAATTATGCACCAATGCCATGACAGCAATAGGCAGTAGGGGCGAGGATGCTGGGGGGGGCGGGCCTGTGAGCAGGAGAGTGGCTGAGTCCATGTGCACGTCTGTTCATGTGTGCACATGTGTCACACGCTCCACGTAGAAAGTCAGGGACTCACAACTGATACGGTGGTGCACATCTTTAGTCCTAACACTCAGGAGGCTAAGGTAGGACTACATAGAGAGACCTTGTGTCTTAAAAAACCAAAATCAAGCAAAAGCCAGAGACCAGCGTCGTCTGCCTCTGGGCCTGAAGTATGCTTTGCTTAGTAAGTATCCTACCCTGGTGCGTGCACTCTCTCAGGCCAACCCTGTTCTGTTTCTTCACAGTTGCTGCAGCATTGCCGCCTAGTGGAGCGGATCCTGACATCCTGGGAGGAGAATGACCGCATGCAGTGAGCACAGTGCCTTCCTGTGGGGTGGATGGGGCAGAGGGAAGACAAGGCACTGGGAGGATGGGCTGGAGTCCTGAATACCCTGGCTTCCAGCCTGCCATCCAGCTGTGGCCTTCACACTCAGGTCTGGGGGGGGCCCAAGGAAGGGCTACATGGGTCACCTGACACGAGTGGCCAACGCCTTGGTGCAGAACACAGAGCAGGGACCCAACGCTGAGCAGCTGGAACAGCTGCTGAAGGGTGAGGCATGGGGCTGGCTGAAGTTGTGACATGGGGAGTGGGAAGGGTTGGAGACTGAGAGGGACACCTCACATTCTCTCCATCCCCATGTGTGCAGAGCTGCCGGCTGAGCAGCACGAGCGGTGGGAGGCATTTGTGTCAGGACCCCTGGCTGAGACCAACAAGAAGAACACCGTGGATCTGGTGAGGTTCAGTGTCTGCTGCAGCAGCTCCTGTGCCTCTCCTCTTTGATTCAGTTCCTGCCCTTGTTCAGGGGGCTCTAGCAGACCCTGACCACCCTCCATCATGCTGTCCCCAGGTGAACACCCACCACCTGCACTCCTCCAGTGATGATGAAGATGACCGGCTGAAGGAGTTCAACTTCCCTGAGGAAGCTGTGCTACAACAGGTGGGTCCAGGGCTGCACCTGCCTGCACAGGATGGGGAGAACCCCTCCTACTCGGCACCCTTCCAGCCCCAACTTCTATGCCTCTTGCAGGCCTTCATGGACTTCCAGATGCAACGCATGACCTCTGCCTTCATTGACCACTTTGGCTTTAATGATGAAGAATTTGGGGAGCAGGAGGAAAGTGTGAAGTGAGTGTTTCCCATGGGAGGTTGGGGCTCTGCCCTGCCAGTGGCAGCACATGTGCTTGTGTGTCCCTGTACGAGATGAGGGTGCTGCCCACCTTGTGATGGCATGTGAGCCTGTGTGCATCTCTTTCCTTTGATCGCTTGTTTGTGCACCATGGCCCATCCTGAAGCCACTGCTTCTGGGCTCACACTGGCCATGGCCTGGTGCATTCACCTCCTGTTAGAGCCCCAGTTCTGCAGCAAGTCTTCCTTCCCCACATTGAAGGCTGTGAGTGTGAGGTGCAAACGTCCTCCATGCTGAGGACGAAGAACAGGTCTCTACTCCTGGAGCACAGGGTACAGTGCAGGGAATGGTGCCTCAATGAGATGACTTGTGGAGCATGAATCCACAGTGTTAATTTGAAAAGTAGATACTGCCATGAGAGGGCTGGATATGAAGGCTCCCTGCAGCAGATGAAGAGGGCTGGCTTGGTGGAGTGTGGAGTGGGCATCCACATCGTCACCAAGGGTAGTTTAGATGCACCTCAGGTGTCATTTCGTGATAATCCCAACTGCCACCCTTTGAGCAGAGCTTTTGAGCCCATTACAACCAAGTAAACTGAGACCCTGAGACATAGCTCATTGCTGTGGGAGCTGGATTGCTGCCACAGCCATGCCATGGTCCCTGTGCAGCACAGCACAGGAACACATGATAGGCTACAGTCAGCTGTGGCCTTCTGTGTGCATAGTTGGACAGAGGTCTCCTTAAATGTGGCCACGGGATCCTGTGTTTGTTGCTTCTCTGCCAAGGATTTGGGCCTCTTGTTGATCAGGGCCCTGTACTAAGAACTTGGGGAAGGCACTCAAGTAAAAACCTGATCCTAGCCTGATGGGGTGGGCTGACTTCTTGGTGGATGGTATTGGGATGACCAGCTGTGCTTTTAGGACAAAGCTGTATTACTTTCTCTTTCACCATGGGAAAAATCAAACTCATGAAGGAGTTCTAGGAGTGAAACTGGGTAGATGTGTAATCTTAGGGTAAGATGCTGCCCTTCAGGGTTCCAGTTGCAGGAGATGCTCAGGCAGTTGAGAGGCAGCTAAGAGGTGCCTGCTTTGATGCAGTGTGGAAATTGGCTGGGCTGCCTGACCCTGGATGGGCTCTCCTCCACTGCTTTAATTTTTGGGAGGAGATAAGGACACTTCCCCTTGTAGAGTTGTTGAGAGAATGGAGCCCATGAGCAACATCTGTTGTGTGAGCAGCATCTGGCACCAAGTCAGTGGTGGATAATCAAGTTTCCTGAACTTAAGAAGTACCCCTCACCCTTGGGCAGAGCATGGACCCTGTGTAGAAAGTGCTGTTACCACACAATGGGAGAAAGACCAGCATTCTAGAAGGTAGAAAAAGTGGGTAGAAGACTCAAAGCAAGCAGGCAATGTTGTAAAGCTGCATCAGGCTCTGCTAGGAGGGGACAAACCAACCAGGCCTTTTTAGGAATGTGTGTCAGTATTTTAAGGGTGTGGGTTTCATCTCTAAATCTAGGAGTTGCATTTCTCTGGGGTTCTTGGGAAGAGTTGAACAAAGGTGCGTGTGCTGGTTCAGTGACAGTGGGAGGTGGATGCGAGTGGACTCACTGTGCCCTGTGCCAGCTGAGCGAGCGCCTCATGATTGGAGTGGTGGGATCCTGGCCTGAGTTTTTTAAGTTCCAAAGGTGATTCTTTTTGCCCATATTTAGAATTTTAACAACACACTGTAGATCTGTCTGATTCACATGGTCTTGCTGCATCAGTGCACATGGTCAGCATTCTTTTGTTTTTTTTTTTTTTTAATTTGCCGTTCTGAGTTTTGAACTCAGGGCCTACACCTTGAGTCACTCCACCTGCCCTGTTTCATGATGGGTTTTTTTTGAGATAGGGTCTTGTGAATTATTTGCCTGAGCTGGCTCTGAACTGCAATCCTCCCGATCTCTGCCTCCTGAGTAGCTGGGGTTATAGGTGTGAGCAACTGGTGTCTGGCTCTGTTGGGTATTTTCCAGGTGGGCAGTTCCTGGCTGGGACCTGCTTCTTCACTGGCACTGTGCTTTGTCACCAAAGACAAGAAAGAGCACAGTAGCCACAAACCAAATATACCCTGATATGAGTAAGCAAATGGTTTCCCTTGCATTTCTTGTTGATTCTTAGCTGGAGACCTACACAGTAAGATGGCTGAACTGGGTGTGTCCTGTTCTCACTTTTCCCTGGCTTGTTTTGTGCATGGTGGCTATGAACCCTGCACCAGTACAACCAGAACCATTGTTTTGAGGGGAGACATGGAGTTGTCTTTAAAACTCTTACATAGGTTATGGTTTTAAATCCTTGAAAGCACTCATCAAAGGTAGATTCTGTTTCCTTGATGTTACTAACGAGATGTAATTTGGAAGTGTTGCTCTAGAGTGTCCCGCAGACAGGTGCTGGAGTAGGATTCAGACCTGTCCTGCCACAGCTTCCTGCACTGCAGGCTCCCTCTGTCCTGTCCTCTGGGCACATGAAGGAGGCTACTTTGATGTTGGAGGGTAGAGATAAAGATACTTCCCTTGAGAACAGATCGCTGGGAATATGAGACAGGTGATTTATTAATCCAACTCTCACCAGTGACCAGAGAGCACTGTGAGTATTGAGTCTAGGGATACAATCATGTTTTAGAGAGTAGACAAATTTGAGTAATGAGGGTTGCTATGTGTTGAGTGAGTGAAGGAAGAGGACGTGGACTCATCCTTTGCTGCCCTCACCCCATGGCTGTCTCACCACACCTCTGCCTTCTCTCCTAGTGCACCATTTGACAAGACGGCCAACATCACCTTCTCCCTCAATGCTGATGATGAGAATGTGAGTGCTGCCCATCCATGTTGTGGCTGGTGGGGTGCATGAGTGGGCTGCAGCATCACAGCCCATCTTCCTGCCTTGCTCCCACAGCCCAATGCCAACCTGCTCGAGATATGCTATAAGGATCGCATCCAGCAGTTTGATGATGATGAGGAAGATGAGGAGGAGGAGGGCCAGGGCTCAGCGGAGTCAGATGGAGAATACGGTGCTTGGCAGGGTAGCCAGCCAGTGAGGGCAGTCCGCACAGGCCAGCCCCCTGGTGTCCGGTGAGTCCCCCTCTTTGTGCTCCCACTGCTTAGGGAGCTGCAGGACTCTTCCGATGTGTTGGACTTGTGAAAATTGGGAAGGGATATCAGTATATTAGTTGGGGCCCTTTCATTGTGATTGATAAAAACCCAATTCAGATACAAAAGGAAAAAGAGCCTGGGAAACCACTTGCGGTCCTGGGTGAGCTCTCAGACACCTTTTCCAGTAAAGGGGGAAGATGGGACATGTTACATCCCTTACAGATTAGGTTGTGGTCAGTTTTGTACTGCAGTCACTGTGACCAAACGGATTTGTGTCGTGTACTTCTGCCAGCTCCTGAGCTACTCTGAACCTTTGCTCTATGACTTGAAGATAAGAGTGTTGTGTTTTGAAAATGAGGATGTTGTGTTAATGTTATAGTTGACTTGTAACATGCATACAGATAAGTGTACAAACCCTACATGCACAGCCAAATGGAAAACCTTTTGTCAGCACCTAGATCTAGGAGCCAGCCCCTCCCAGTTCCCTCTGCTGGCTGTTGTCCTCCCTCCCAAGGGTATTACTGTCCGGACATTTTGCTCCATAGATCAGCTTTGCCTCTTGTTCCCCTTCACATCATCGTACAGTACAGATTGAGCATTCTTTATCTGAAATGCTTGGGACCACAGGTGGTGTGGGTTTTGGAGCATTTATGATTTTGTATTTTCAGGTAAAGGTTGCTCACTGATGCTTCCTTTGTCCAGGGATTCACTCATGAGATCCACCCATCTGGTTGGTGTGTCTGGGCTTCGCTTCTGTAGCCATGTGGAGGGCTGCCATAGAGGGAACTAGCTGAGTTGATTTACTGGTTCTACAGTAAACAAACGTCTAGACAGATTCTTGTTCTCCATCATAAGTAGGCTGCTGCAGACATCTTCTTAGGTGTCATTGCCAAATCCAACATGATGATTTACTCCTGTTTTCTTGTATTTTGTATGGCCAGCTCTTACAATGAGTTTTTAAATCCATTTTGAATTAATTTTTGTATATGGTGTGAGTGAGGGTCCTACTTCATTCTTTTGCCTGTGACTGATTTTCCCAACACCAGTTGCTGAAGTGGCTCTTCTTTCTCCATTGAACATTTTTGGTACACTTGTAAGATACCTTTGAGCATGTGTTTGAAGGCTTATTTCTGTCCTCTATTCTGTTCTATCAGTCTGCATGCCTGCCTGTTTACCAAGACACATTGTCTTCATTGCTTTTTCTGTGTAGTAAGTTTTGAAATGGGAACTATGACTCTTACAACTTTATTCATTTTCAAGATTGTTTTGACTATTTGGAATCCTTGAGTTTTAGGGTCAGCTTGTCAGTTTCAAAAAAGAAGCCACCCTAGAGTTCTGGGGATTTCATGCACTTTGAGGACAATTTAGGTAGATAGCCATTCTAACAGTATTGCATCTTCAGATCTGCCAACAAGTGTTGGAGGGTGTTTGTTTATTTAGGTCTTTAGTTTCTTTCAGCAATGTCTTATAGTTTTTAGTTTGTGGCATAGGTTCTTTTGTTGAATTTATTCCTAAGTACTTTACTCTTTTTGATGCTATCATAAGTGAAGTTTTCTTGAAATCATTTTGGAATTGTGTGTTGTAAAGTTTCTGTATATTGATCTTGTCTCCAGCAACTCATTTATTCTGATAGTTTTAGTGGACTCAGGATTTTCTACATAGAAGATCATGTCTCTGTTGAAGAGAGTTTTACATTTTTCTTTGTAGTCTAGGTGCCTTTTCTTTCCTTTTTTGCTAAGTTCCCTGACGAGAGCCTGAAGCACGGTGTTGAACTGAAGTGCCAAGAGTAGCCATCCTTGTTTTGTTCCTGATTTGGGAGAACATTGACTGTCCGTCAGTCAGTCTGCTATTGCCCATAGGTTTGTAGATGCCTCTTATCAGGTTGAGGGAGTTCTTTCCACCTTCAATTGTTGGATTTGCATTTTAACTGTATACAGATGTGTGTGTTTCCAGTTAAAATTGTCAATAACATGTTGAACCAACAAGTAGTTGACATTTTAGAATTGTCCAGTCAGGGGCTAGAGGCATGGCTCAAGTGGTAGAGCTCCTGCCTGGGCAAGTGTAAGGCCCTGAGTTAATCCCCAGTACCACCAAAAAAAAAACTCAGAAAGAAATAGTGCAGTCAGATATTTGTGTGGATTCTACATCTGCAGATTTAACCAACTGTGGATTGAAAATATTCTGGAAAAAGTTCCTTATGTACTAAACATGTACAGACTTTTTTTGCTTGTGATCATTCCCTAGTACAAAAACTATTTGAATTTACATGGTATTAGCAATTATAAGTAATCTAAAGATGATTTAAAATTAATGAAGGGACGTGCAGAGGTTATGTGCAATTGTGACACCATTTTATTGTATTTTTCTCTTATTATATATATCGCTTTTACATTTACTTACATGTGTATACATTGTTTGTACCCCCTTTCACCTGACCCCCGCTTCCAGGCAGAACCTGTTCCACACAGTTCTTTGATTTTGTTAAAGAGAAAACATAAGAGATAATAAGAAAGACGTATCTTTTTGCTAGTTTGGAATAAAGATAGCTATACAGAGAGAGTCCTAGTGTTTCTTCCATGCGCTTGTGTGTTGCAACCCACATTGGTTCATCTCTACCAGATCTCTTTACTACTTCCTGGTCCTCTTCCCATAGTGACCTCTGCCAATTTTAGATTACTTTATTTGCTCCTCAACAGGGAGCACATCAACCACATTAAAGTTTTAGGTTTCCTTTCTTTTCCCTATCTCTCCCATGCATGTACCCTTAGTGAGTGACCCATGTCCAGTAATATTACTGCATTTGTTTTGGGTCTGTAATCCTCATATGAGGGAGAACATGCGATTTTTGGCCTTCAGAGCCTGGCTAACTTCGCTTAAGATGATATTCTCCAGTTCCATCCATTCACTTGCGAATGACAAAATTTCATTCTTTGTGGCTGAGTAAAATTCTGTTGTATATAAATACCACATTTTCTTGATCCATTCATCAGTAGTGGGGCATCTTGGCTGTTTCCATAGCTTGGCTATTGTGAATAGTGCTGCAATAAACATGGGTGTGCAGGTACTTTTGTAATAACTTATGTTGCATTCCTTCAGGTATATCCCTAGGAGTGGTATTGCTGGATCATGGCAGACTGTGTTGGGTTTTTTAAGGCGCTTTCATAATGTTTTCCAAAGTGGTTGTACTAGCTTACATTACCACCAGCAGTGTATGAGGGTTCCTTCTTCCCTATATCCTCACCAGCATTTACTGGTGATGGTCTTGATGATAGCCATTCTAACAGGAGTGAGGTGTGGAATCTTGGTGTGTGTTTTTTGTTTTTTTTTTTTTTATTCATTTATTCATATGTGCATACATTGTTTGGGCCATTTCTCCCCTCTGCCCCTCCTCCTGTTCCCTCTCCCCTCTTAGTGTAGTTTTGATTTGCATTTCTTTTATGTCCAGGGATGGTGAGCACTTTTTCTTGTATTTTTTTGGCCATTTGGGTATCTTCCTTAGAAAAAGTTCTGTTTAGTTCAGTTGACCACTTCTTTATTGGTTCATTGATTTTGGGGGAGTTTAGCTTTTTGAGCTTTCTGTATATTCTGGTTATCAGTCCTTTGTCTGATGTATAGCTAGCAAATATTTTCTCCCACTCTGTGGGTGGTCTAGAATTTAGAAACCATTTTTTGTGTTGTGCAGAAGCTTTTTAATTTCATGTAGTCCCATTTGTCCATCCTTTCTCTTAGTTGCTGGCCTGCTGGAGTTGAACTGAGGAAGTCCTCACCTATACCTACTGTTTCCAGGGTATTCCCTGCTTTTTCCTGTACAAACTGTAAGGTTTCGTGTGTGATATTAAGGGTTCTTAATCCACTTTGAGTTGATACTAGTACAGGGTGACAGTCACAGATCTAGTTTCAGTTTTCTGCAGGCATATAGCCACTTTTCCCAGCACAATTTGTTGAAGAGACTGTCTTTTCTCCATTGTATGTTTTTAGCACCTTTGTCAAAAATAAGGTGGGTATAACTGTGTGGATTCATATCTGGGTCCTCTGTTCTGTTCCTCTGGTCTTCGTATCTGTTTTTGTGCCAGTACCAGGCTGTTTTTTATTGTTGTGGCTCTGTAGTATAGTTTGAAGTCGGGTGTTGTGATACCTCCAACATTGCTCTTTTTGCTCAGTATTGCCTTGGCAATTTGTGGTCTTTTGTGTTTCCAAATTAACTTTAGGGTAGATATTTCAATCTCTGTGATGAATGTCAGTGGGATTTTGATGGGAATTGCATTGAACATGTAGATTGCTTTTGGTAGTATAGCCCTTTTTATGATGTTGATTCTGCCAATCCATGAGCATGGAAGATCTTTCCATCTTCTGGAGTCTTCCTTGATCTCTTTCTTCAGTGGTTTGTAGTTTTCCTTGTAGAGGTCATTTACATCCTTCGCTAAGTTTATTCCTAAGTATTTGATTTTTTTTTTTTTTGAGGCTATTGTAAATGGAATTGTTCTCCTATATTCTTTCTCAGTTTGTTCATTGTTGGTGTATAGAAAGGTTACTGATTTTTATAAGTTGATTTTGTATCCTGCTACATTGCTGAAGCTGTTTATGGTGTCTAGAAGTTTTTGGGTGGAGTTTTTTGGGTCTTTGAGGTATAGGATCATGTCATCTGCAAATAGGGATACTTTGACAGTTTCTTTACCTATTTGTATTCCTTTTATTTCTTCTTCTTGCCTTATTGCTCTGGCTAGGAATTTCAGGACTATGTTGAATAGGAGTGGGGAGAATGGGCACCGTTTTCTTGTTCCTAAGTTTAGGGGGAATGGTTTCAGTTCTTCCTCATTAAGTATGATGTTGGCTATAAGTTTGTCGTATGTCGCCTTTATACTATTTGAGGTTCATCTAATCCCAGTTTTCTTAGAGATTTTATCATGAAGTGGTGTTGAATATTACCAAAGGCTTTTTCTGCATCTATTGAGATGATCATGTCATTTTTGTCTTTTCTTAATGTGCTGTATTATATTTATGGATTTGTGTATGTTGAACCATCCCTGCATCTCTGGGATGAAGTTGACTTGGTTGTGGTGACTGATCTTTCTGATATGTTGTTGGATTCGGTTTGTCATTATTTTATTGAGGATTTGCATCGATGTTCAGTAAGGAGATTGGCCTGTAGTTCTCTTTTTTGGATGTATGAAGCCATTTTATATAAGGAACTTGACCGTCCTTGGATTTTGGTGTTCATTCCCCCACGGATACCCAGGGATGACTGTTGTTGGCTTAATCCTTCCCCAGTTGATGGAAAGTAGGTTGTTGGGATTTTCCTTGTGGTCATGAGTTGTCTGTCAGTCAACATTCAAGCTGTTTTGGAGCAACTGGGTGGCCTGATGTTCTTAGGGTTAAGAGTACAGCAGGGACAAAAGTCCAGCCGTCTTGCTTTTCTGGAGTTTCTAATTGGAGGAAGAGTGTGTTCAGAACATGGATGAGGAGGTGGAAAGCCTGGAGTGGTAGATGACGCTGCTGGTAGTCACAGGTGACTTGAGAGTTGGTGGCGTTGTCTGTCGTCGTGGCTGAGTTTTGACATTACCTGAGGGCCCCTCCAGCCCTGGAGGACATGGTGGAGATGCCGTCTCTGTTCTTGTGCTCAGTTCACTCAGGTTCCTACCATATGACCCAGGACTCACCTTCCCCACTGGCCTCTCCCAGTATCCTCATACTCTTAAGCACCCAGGATCTTCCCCAAGTTCTCCCTGTCCTCTTTTAACATCATCTGTCTGCCCTATGGCTCTTGGCTGCAGTGGGATGGGAGTTGGTCAGTAACCTTTCCCTGCATGGCCACCTAATGAAGTGGTGTCTGGGGCAGGAGTGCAGGCAGCACGGACAGCGAGGATGATGAGGAGGACGAGGAAGAAGATGATGAAGAGGAAGGGGATGGCCGGGCAGCCAGTGTGGGGGCTGGCCTTCCCTTCTGCTCCAGCCCCAGCCCTCAGCCTCCTGGTAAGTGTAGGGTGGCTTATGGTCAGGGACACATGGGTAATTTGCTATCATGAGCTCACCCTCTTGTCCCTGCTTCCCCACCTCTGCCCCAGGCCCAAACTGGAGAGCCGACTTCAACACAGTGCCTATGGACAACCCGATGGGTCCTCGAGTCTCCAAGGAGGAGAAGCTGCAATCTGGGCCTGCAGCCCCGACTAGGCCCCTCAACACACCCCCTGACCAGACCCCGGTCAGCCCTCCAGCCCACAATGCCCTGCAGCTCAGGTGGGGACTTACAGGCAGATGGGCATGTCTCAGATATCTGGACAAGGAGGCAGTCCAGAGTCGTGGTCCTGTCTCAGGCTCAGGTGCTAACCCCAGTCATGCTTTTGGGTTTTTCTCTCGCCTCCCAGGTCTCAGGATGCCACTTCCCCCTCAGCACCTCAGGAAGCCACAGATAGCAGCAAATTAGCAGAGTCCTTGGGTGAGGCCCTCCCCCACCAAGGGCCTGAGTACTGTCTCAGGCTGTTTACAGCCTGGCCAGGTGTGAGCTTGCAGGGAGGTGGCAACTGAAATATGGTCTGTCTCCTTCCTCCATAGCCCCCTGCCAGGCCTTGGTTAGTGTCGAGAACCTCCAGGCCACCTTGCATGGGATGCGCTCCGCCCCCAGCTCCTTGGACAGGTGACCAGTGGGTCCCATCTGGGTACTTGGGGGTGAGGGGCAAGCCAAGCCTCCCTGCTGAGGTGGGCTCTGGGCTATTTTGTCCAAGAGCTGCCTTATGCCTGTGGGTTGTTTGTTTAGTGAATACATGTGTGGGGTCAGAGTTCACACAGTGGTCCTTGTAGCCCCAGAGTTAGGAAAGGTTTCCAGGAGCGTGAGAGGAATCAGAAGGAGTTGGGTGCACAGTGGCTGCAAGGGGACAGCCCCTGGGGTGCGTGGCCCCACCGCACTCTGCCATCTGCATCCTCATAGGTATCTGTATGGTTTCTGAGCACCTACTCGGTGCCTGTCCCACTCTCACCGGAGGCTCCTTCAGGCAGGCTGGGCTGTGAGAATATCTGCAGGTAATAGGTGAGGAGTTAACAGCCTCACTGGTCTTGCCCACAGTGCAACCAGAGACCCCGCTACCTCTGTCCCAGCCTCCGGGGCCCAGCAGCCCCCCCAGACTATGGAGGGGCAAAAGAGCCCAGAGCCCTTGGGGCTTCCCGAAAGCCAGAGGTGAGCAGTGAGGCAGTCTCCCTAGAATGGGTGGGGTGGTGGTGGGTGAGATGGGACAGAAGTGACTGTTGGTCCCCTCTCTCCCCCTGACAGTGCCCAGGCCAGTGAGTCTGCTCCAATGCCCAATGGCTCTGCTCCAGGAGGTCCTGTCTTCCCGGGCTCCCAGTGAGTGTGGCTACAGACTGGGGTGGTGGGGGTGGTGTGTGAAATGGGACTGCTAGACTCTCACAGTTGTTTCCCTCTTTTCCTAGGTAGCTGCCTGGGGGCAGCAGTGGCTAAATCCTCTGTCCTCCCCATGGACCCCCGGGTGAGGCAGGTTGGGTCCTTGATTGCCCCCTGCTCCCCTCACCCTGTCCCCACATTGTCTCCTCTGGACTGCCAGGAGGCTGGTGCCAGGGAGACAGGCCCCATTCACCCACCCCATTTGCACTGAGAAGAGAAATTACGGAGCTTTGCCTCCTAGAATAAAGATAGAGAGTCACATAGAGAGAAAGGAGAGAGAACCGTATATTATATATTATATATATATTGAGGGAGAAGAGTGAGAAAGGAAGCAAGGATGCTGTACTGGGCCAATGACTCCGAAGCACAATCTCCCTGGCTGTCCCAGTGGGGATTGGCACTGGAGGTCTCGAGGCTACTGCCTGTGTACCCATCCCATGCTCCATGCTCTGGTGCAGACGCCCACGCCTGGCCTTTCAGCTCAGGTCCACCTTGGGGGGCAGCTGGTGAGGGCGTCAGGGCTCAAGTGAGGCCGTGCCTTTGCCCACATCCTGCACTTTGACCCAGGCACCTGGCCCTGGGGGAGCGGGGCCTCCCTGGCAACATCCCCAGGCCTTGAATTGGGTTGGCTGGGCCCCCTGTGCCCTAAGGGCCTGGGGTCCCAGCCCTGCTGCCAAGTGGCCTTGTCCCAGCTCCCTCCCCCAGGCTGGCTGAGTGTGTGTGTGTTCGTCTGAGCTTCTATTTCATATTGCAAATATAAATAAAGGAAGACAGTTTACGATCCTGGTGGTGAGATGTTGAGTTCTGGGACTGGGGTTGGAGTGAGTCCCAGGAGAGGCTGTGACCTTTGTTGGACAACACTCTAGGGATGGGGTTGGAGGGAGGGTGATATGTTGAAAAGAAGCATGGATCTGAGAAGGAAGGGACCCTTCTGTCCCTGGTGTGCATTCCCTCAGGTGCCTGTTCTTCACAGGCAGGCTCCCAGCCTGACCTGCTTGACCTCCACAACCTTGACCTGCTGGGAAATCTGGGGGCCTGGGGGCTTCAGAGGGCAGGGAGAAGGAGGGAAGCTGCCTTGTGCCTGAGTGTAGGTGTCATAATGGCCTGGTGGTGAGGTCAGGGGAAGGTCAGGGAAGAATCAGTATACCACTATCATTGAGGGAAACCTGTTCCTGGTGACATCCAGGCCTGTAGGCTGGATGTAATTCAATTTTCATTCAGCCAGCGTGTGTGGTGGGGCACCCCTCAGCAGGGAGAAGCAGGAGTCCCTGTTCTCACCTCCAGGCTAGTCCTGGGGATGGGCACCTCCCCAGCTTCTCTACTCTATGGAACCTTGCATTGTCTCTTCTGATTGGCTGGCCAAAGGATAATGGGAGGAGCAGTTGTAGACCTCCTGACTGCTAGCAGACAAAAGGAGGTGGCCAGGTCCCTTGCTGGGAAGGGGCTGTGGGGGGTGGAGGGATCCTTGAGTCCCCATGGGCACCTTATCAGCAGGTGCCAGACAAGGCCACCACCCTGGTGGGGGCAGCATCTCCCTAAACCCTGTTATCAGTCCCAGAGTCCACAGGACACTCTTTGGGTTAACGTGTAACAAGGCCTCCCCTCTGCTCCTTGAAGCCACCAGTTCTCAGATATAGGCCACTCTGCATGTCATAGGCCAACATGGATCCTAGGAAAGAGGAGCTGACCCTGAAGACACTCTTAGTCCAAGTGAGAGCCTGCAGAGGTAGGGGGTGGGCTGGGAAGTTAATTAGGGTCGCCCTATCCCCCACCCTGTGCCCCTCCTAGGAGACCGCGTCCTGGGGGACTGAGTTCTTGGTCCTTGCGGGCAGGAGGCCTGGGTGACCAGGTCACCAGGGAGGCAGAAGATCCTGATCCCTGAGTAGGTTCAGCCTGGACAGCTCAGGTCTGGGGGTGAGGTGGGGCAGGATAGAAGCTGGGAGAACTTTTTGTTTTTGAGACAGGCTAGCCTCAAACTCACGATCCTCCTGCCCCAGTCTTCCAAGTGCTAGGATTATAGCCATGCTTCACCATGTCCACAGAGAGACCTGGCACTGGCCAGGTCTGACCCCCAAAAGGGCTGGAGGCTGGACTGAGTGCAGAAGACTTAGCAGCTCACTCTCCCCTGCCCAAAGCACCAACAGGTCCTCAGGTGGCTGAGCCCCTTCATTCTCACCTGCTCCATCTACTTCCTCGTCTGGATTCCAGAGGACCAGCCATCTTTTCTCAGCGCCTTAGTCAAGTGCTTGCCTGTGCTCTGCCTGGCTGTATTCCTGTGGGCTGTGGCTCCTGGCAGGGCCTACACCTGGCTCCTCCAGGGAGCCCTTGTGTGCTCAGCTGTGGGGGATGCCTGCCTCATCTGGCCTGAGACCTTCCTCCACGGTGAGCAGGGACCTCATGGAGGAGCCTGAGTTGACACTGGGACGTGAGCCTGGGATGCAGTTGGGTCCCCTTGAGCTCTTGTGCTGAGCCAAGCTGTGATCAGAGACACCAGGAGGCAGTGGTGACCAGCAGCTCATGGCCCAGGCAGGGCTGGGATCAGGCAGTATTTGTTTGGAAGGCAGGGAGTAGCATGGAGGAAAATGAGAGTGTCAGTGATAGAGGAAGGCCTTGCCAAGGAAGTGGTGATTAGGGAAGGTCTTGAAGGAGGTGCTGTGTGTATGGGGGTCAGAAGGATGGGCAAAGACCCTGGGGTGGCAGCATATGAGAGCCTTTGTCCACACAGGTCAGGGTGGCTAGAGTAGAGTGGTTGGCAGATCAAGAGTGTGGGGCCTCACAGAACAAGATGGGGAGTTGACAGATACTTCAGCGGAGCAAGCATTTTAAGATCATTCCCACTGCTTCTAGAGCAGGTGGAGCATCTGAGGGTGGGAGAATTAGGAAACCATCCATGATCCAGCTTTGCAATCTGGGCAGGTGATATGGTGGTGGCATGGCAAAGGTGGGAGCTGGTGCTTGGGGATTTCTTTCCTTCACCTGGCAGTGGTCAAGGCACCAGAGAGAAGCAGATGACTTGGGCAGTTCCAAGGATGGCTCTTACCTATCAGTTGCCCCACCTCTCTCTCCTCAGGCACGGCTGCCTTTGCTGCCGCCCACGTCCTCTACTTCTGGGCCTTCGGCCTCTCTCCCCTGAAGTTGGGCTTGCTGTTGTTCACCATCGTGGTCTCTGTTGCGTACTACAGCCTCCTCCTGCTACACCTGGAGCCAAACATGGTTCAACCTGTAGGCGCCTACAGCTTGGTCCTGACCACCATGCTGTGGCGTGGCATGGCCCAGGGTGGGAGCGCCAGCTGGGGTGCTCTGCTCTTTGCATTCTCTGATGGTGTGCTAGCCTGGGACAACTTTGCTCAGCCCCTGCTTTATGCCCGCCTGCTGACCATGACCACCTACTATGCAGCCCAGGTCCTTATTGCCCTGTCAGCCCTGAGGAGCCCAGGGCTCAAGATGCACTGATGAGGGCCCAAACAGGTGAGTGTCCACTCCCCTCCCACAAGGACTTGGGCCTCCAAAACTGGGCCACCCGAGACACCCACAACAGCAGAGCTTCTGGATGCTCATGACATTCGTGTACATTTGACAATTCCAAATCCATGATTGGATTCCAGCTACCTTCCCTGGTTCTGATCCTGGATTCCAGGCTTCTCAACCTGACCCATATCCTGTCCTCCCCACCATGCCTGCGTCCTGTTCCTAGTCAGCCTTCCCCATCCGACTGCCCCTTCCCACTGCTCTGAATATGTTTTTTCATTGCCTGAGTAAAGTGGGCATTGAAATGTCAGTGTTACCATTATTTTGGGAAGGATGACAGGGAGGAATGATCACAGTTCATAGCACACATCTGTATTTTTGTTTTGTTTTTGAGACAGGGTCTTGCCATGTAGCCCAGGCTGCCCTCGAGCTTGCAATCTTCCTGCCTCTGCTTCTCAAACAAATATCTTGATTGGACCCCATAAACCAGGCTTGGTGCCCAAGCAAGTTCTCTGGTGGGGATGGGGTTGTTCTCCCCTTGTTACAGGTGAAGGCTGTACAAACTGAGGCCAGGAAAGACGTCTTTTTAGGGAACACAACCTACTATAGTCAGTAGTATCAGAGGAGGAGATGAGGGAACTTGGTGAGGAAGGGATAAATAACAAGGGAGTGGCAATAGAAAAGGAAGAACCCAGGTACGGCCCTCAGCAGTATGACTTTGGCAAGCCACTGACCCTCTTTGGGCCTCAGGTTCTGCATCTGAGGACATGATGGTGTCATAGCTGCTCCCCAAGACCTGACTGGACTTCCTGTCTATGATATGTGCTTATAAGGGACTCTGACAGCAGAAGGGAGACTTGTATATTCATGACAGATGTTTAGGAACTCTTAGTAGAGAGGAGAAAGGAGAGATTTTTGTCATTATAGCACATACCTGAGAATCAATTTAGAGAAAGGTTATTTTGGCTTACAGCTTTGGAGGTTCTAGTCTGTGATTGGTTGGCCTTGTTGCTTTTGTGTGTGTGTGTGGTACTGGGGTTTGAACTCAGTGCCTACATCTTGAGCCACTTCACCAGCCCCTTTTTTTATGATGGTTGTTTTTTGAGGTAGGGTCTCGTGACCTATTTGCCAGGGCTGGCTTTGATCTCTGATCCTCCTGATCTCTGCCTCCCTAGTAGCTAGGATTACAGATGTGAGCTATCCAGCGCCTGACTGGCCCTGTTGCTTTTAGGCCTATAGAGAAGCAACACATCATGGTGGGGGCCCATAGTGGAGGAAAACTGCTTACATGACTGGGAAGAAGGAAGAAAGATGGGTCCCACAATTCCCTTTGAGGACCAACCCCCAGTGACCTAAAGACCTCCCACTAAGCCCCACCTCCTAAAGGCTCCACCATATCCTAAGTAGCACCACCGAGGCCACCATGCCTTTAACACATGGGCTTTGGGGGACACTTAAGAACTGAGCTATAGCACCATACATGTGAAGTGGTATCTCAGTGTGTGTTTTTTTTTTTAATTTGGTTTTCTCTTAACAGTGTCCATCTCCATTCTTCATATTCAAAAGCAGCACTACTGACATCAGTTCCTCACGTGATTCGGTGGCCACTGACATCAAGGAGTAAAGCTGCAGAAAGCTGATTATTCTCCATTTGTGTGTGTGTGTTTGTGTGATAAAATGCACATGATACACAATTTACCAGCTTAGCCGTTTTCAAGTGTACAGTCCAGTGGTATTAACATGCCTGCAGAACATTGAACCACCACCCCCATCCATCTCCAGAACGCTCTTCATTTTGCAGAACTGAAACCATACTCATTAAACATCAACTCCCTATCCTCGCTCCTCCTCCTCTGTAAGCTTGACTATTTTAAGCATCTCATAGAAGAGGAATAATATCTAAAGACACATAGCATAGCGTCTTCAAGGTTCACTGTGCAGCGTGTATCAGAATTTCCTTCCTTTTTAAAGCTGAGCAGTACTCCTTTGTGTGTATATACCACAGGTGGCTCGTATATTAGTGGATTAATGGACACGTGGGTTCCTTCCACATTCTAGCTGTCATGAATAATGCTGTTATGACTGAACATGCAAATACCTTTTTGAGACCTTGTTTTGAGTTCTTTTGCCTATGTATTCAGAAGTGGGATTGCGTGTGGTAGTCAATTTTATTTATTTATTTATTTATTTTTGGTGGTATTGGGGTTTGAACTCAGGGCTTCATGCTTGCCAGGCAGGTGCTCTACCACTTGACCAATTCCACTTGCCCAATTTTTTGTTTGTTTGCATGCTGGGGACTGACACAGGGCCTTGCACATGCCAGGCAAGTGTTTTGTCACAGAGCTTACCCCAGCCCTTTTGTTCTTATTTTGTTTTTGAGACAGGGTCTTGCTATTATGCCCTGGCTGGCCTCAAACTCATGATCCTCTACCTCTACCTCCTGAGTAACTGGCATGACAGCTGTGCATTAAACATTAGCTTAACACTTTTTTTTTCAATATTTCTTTTATGGTATTGAAGATTGAACTTGGGGCGAATATTAGCACTCTAGCACTTGAGCTGTGCTCCCAGCCTTTTATTTTTGTTTTGTCAATTTTTAACACATTGAAGAACCCCTATACTATTCCACAGCAGTAGCACCATTTTACAGTCCCCCCAACAGTGCACAGGGGTTCTAATTTCTCCACACCTTCACCATAATTGTTATCTGTGGATCTTTATTTTTGGCAGTACTGGGGTTTGAACTCAGGGCCTTGTGCTTGTTAAGCAGGTGCTCCACAAGTTGAGCCATACCCCCAGCCCTGGGTTTATCTATAGTCATGGTAATGGTTGTGTGAGGCGGTGTCTCACTGCAGTTTTGAGCTCCATGTTTTCGATGGCTACCATGCTGAACAGCTCTGCATGTGCTCCTTGGCCATTTGTACAACTTCTCTGGAAAACTGTCCAGACCCTTTGCCCATGGTCCTGCCTCTTCCATCTTTGTTCCCACATTCTTTCTGACTAATCTGAAAATCTCACTCTTCATGAGTGGCCTGTGCTCTCCAGACTGCCTGCCTGAGAACTCCCTCAATCTCTTGACCTTACTACCTGACCTCTCCCTACCCGTACACCCGCCAAGTCTGGTCCCTTCCCCTTTCATTTGTGCAGTTGACTTCATGCTACCCCTTCCTTCCACCTCCCTGGTCTCACCCAGAGTTTTGCATCCTTACTTAAACCAGGAGTGATACTGAAAGTGCTTCTTCATCAGTCTGTAATGGCCCCTCGTTTTGTTCAGGCTGTTGTAACAAAATATCTTAGACTGGGTAACTTATAAACTACAGAAGTTTATTGTGAAGCAGGGAGCAATGACCCAAACATTGTATGCACATATGAATAAAAGAAAAAGTTTATTGCTCACAGGTCTGGAGGCTGGCAAATCCAAGTTCAAGGTATCAGTAGATTCAGTGTTGGTGAGAGCCTGTTCCTCACAGATGGTATCTTCTATGTGTCCTTCCATGGTGGAAGAGGCAAATGAACAAACAAGCTCCTTAGAAGGTCGCTCATTCCAGAGGACTCCATCCTCATGACTCCATCTTGGGGGTTAGGTTTTGACATGAGGAGGCACCAACATCCAAGGCACAACACATGGACACTTGACTGTCAAACTATTGCTTCTGTAGAGCTGAAGCAGAGATCTTGAGGACCCCATGCTAAAGGATGTTACTCCTGTAGTTGTCGGGAGTAGGGTTGTGTGGGGTCCTGGCTTATGCCACTCAGGGCAGTGTATTTAAAATTTTTTTTCTTTTGCAGTACTAGGGCTCGAACTCATGGCCTCATGCTTGCTAGGCATGCACTCTACCACTTGAACTACTCCACCAGCTATTTAAATGTTTTAATCAATGTTTTCTGTGTCTGGCTGATTCTGACAAAATTCCTACTCTTGCTTGATCCTCCCTCAGGGGTGGGGCACAGGGAGACTTGATGGCCTGTCCTAGAAAGTGGCTGGCACCATTGATGAAAACCTGAATGAGGATGATACGGCCATCCCAGCCCTGCCCTACCCCCGACAAACCTGCCACAGTGCCATCCCCTGCCTCACTAAGTGGCCCTGTGTTCTCATCACGAAGGCCTCTCTTGGGTGCAGGGTGCTTTGGCCATGAGTCAGCAGGATTCACTTAGGACTTGTACTGTGTTCTCCACTTCAGTCAGTGCTTGGCAAGTTTGTTGTGCTTTTCCATGAGGACCAACACCTGCTATCCTGGGACCTCAGTTCAGAACCATGTCAGCATCAAGGACAGTACCGGGAAGCCCTGGTTGTTAGGATCAAGTCTCAAAGTCTGGAAAGAAAAAGAGGTGGGGCAGGTTCCCTGCTGTAGCCTTGTGGTCACAGCTGCTTTCTTGTGGTCTACTGTGATCCCAGCTTCCAAGGGGGATGCCTGGAGTGTGCTGTGTATGGGGTGGAGGACTAGCGTCTGCACAGAAGGCACTGAGATTTTGATTTAGAGTGCAGCAGCTCCCAGGCATTCTCTGGGGCGTTCTGGCTTCAGCCTCTGCCCTCCTCACAGCTGTACATGTGCACCTTCCAGCATCCAAAGGCAGACTGCCACCAGGACACTCCTGCCCCCTGTCTTCCTTCCCAGAATCTACCTCACTTCTTGCTTCAGTTTGTGAGGAGGGGTGATAGCAGGGCCTGACTTCCACAGTAGGGTTCCGGTCATTTTCTGGGTATTTCAATTCTGGCTCCCCCCAGGCATGACCAGGAAGAGGGCAAGTGTGGCAGGTTTAGGTGAAGGAGTGAGCAGTGGGGTGTGTGTGCAAAGATCAGGCAGGAAGCAAATGGACTGGAAGACCTTGCAGGAAGGATTGGGTCTGACTCTTGAGATCAAAGGAGATCTAACCCCAGGTCAGAGTCCAGGGGACATGGTAGTTGCAGAGCTGGATCCCAACAGCAAACTTGGATAATCCAGTATGGCTTGGATCCAACTGTGGTACCAGGGACTGAACCCAGTGTCTTGTGCATGGGAGGCATGTGCTCTACCACCTGAGCCACATTCCCAGAACTTTTCTATATTTTGTTCTTGAGGTGGGGTCTTGCTAAATTTGTCTGAGCTGGCCTCAAACTCAATCTTTCCATCTCCACCTCCTCAATAGCTGGGATTACAGGTGTGCACCCCATGCCTGGCTGAAGTGATATTTCTTGAACCTTCATCAGTTTCCAGGTGTGGAATTGGCCTTGTGTCTCAGAGATGAATAGGAAAAGCTTGTCTCTTTCCTGAGGCACTCTGATAAAAGAAAGGACCAATAGGGTCTGGCAGAGTGGCTCAAGTGGCAGAGTATCTGCCTAGCAAGTGTAAGAACCTGAGTTCAAATTCTAGTACTGCCAAAACAAAGGAAAAATTGGCAAAGCCACAGACAATGCCAAGTATTACAATAGGATTTGCTTAGTGATGCTGTAAACACAGGAGTGAGTAGCTAACTGTATCTGGGGTCAACCAGGAGTAGATGGAGAAGTAGACAATGGCTGGTGGAGAAAGAAGTTGCCAAGCAGAGGAACAGCTTGTGCAAAGACCCTGGGGTTTGTAAGCACCTGATGCCTTGAGGAAAAAAAAAACAACAGGGACTTCAGTGTAGCCAGAGTAAAGTTAAGAAGAGAGGCTGGTGAGGTGGGCAGAGAGCAGAGCCACAAAATCAAATATGAAGGGAATGATTTCATTTATATGTCCAGTCGACAAATATTTACTGAGAAACTAGGAGGTTCCTGTGGGTGTCTATTCCAGGGAGAATACACTGCTACCTAAGTGTGAGGAGGGCCAGCATGATGACATAGGGGTTGATAAAATGATGTAGGTCCCAGAGACAAGGGAGACAGTCCCGGCATGTCCAGTTGGATGGAAGAAAACTTTTGGGGGTTAATCACTATAGAAGTAAAACACGTTTTCTAGGCCGGGTGCCGATGGCTCACGCCTATAATCTTATCTACTCAGGAGGCAGAGATTAGGAAGATTGACGTTTGAAGCCAGCCTGGGGAAATAGTTCTCAAGACCTTATTTAAAAAAAAAAAAAAAGAACCTTCACAAAAAAGGGCTGGTGGAGTGGCTCAAGGTGTAAGCCCTGGGCTCAAACCCCAGTCATGAAAAAAAAATAGTTTCTAGTTCCTTTGCTAAATAACAAGTTACAGGGTAGAGTCATTTGCAGAAGGATACCCCACATTGGTTACACCAGCTGCCATTGAAGGTATCACCCCCAAACAGTTTTCACTTCCATTCTCCAAGATCCATGGCATTCTGGGTACCATTCTGGGCACTGGTGGCTCACACCTGTAATCCTAGCTACTTGGGAGGCTTTGAGGTTTGAGGACAGCCCAGGGAATTTGTTCCTGAGATACCCCCCACCACCACCACCACTGCCATCTCCAAAATAACCAAAGCAAAATGAACTGGAGGTATGGCTCAAGTGGCAGACCACCTGCTTTGCAAGCACAAATTCCCAGAGTTCAAACCCTGGTCTTGTCAAGAAAAAAAGTCCATCAGCTCTTTCATGAGAAGAGGTTACAGACCCCCCCCCCAAAGCGCCTCCCCCAATTCTTCCAAGGTGCATGGTGACACTGATCTGTTATTTCCCTGGGTTTACTATTCAGGATGGGTGGAAAAGTCCTAGGGACCCCTAATTCTCCTTTCTACCATCACAGATCCCACATTATAGATCAGGAACCCATTTTATGAGTAAGTCTATTCCACCTTCATGCTGAGGAACTTGTGATCTAAGCCCAGGGTTTTTACAGCCCACAGCACCTGCTGGGGGTGTTCTGGTCAGTCTTCCATTCCTTACCTGAACCGCCCAAACCCCAGTAAAGCAGACTACCCAGTGCCATTTGCACCCATTCAAATAACTGAATAAGAGTCAGGGTCTAGCAATTTGACTTTCCCTTTCCCAAATGCCCTATCACCTGAAAACTGGCCTCCAGGAAAAACTGGCCGGGGTGGGGTGGGGATGTTAAAAGTCACAGATTCATATCAGTGAGTCTGTCCTGAAGGAAATGCATTGAGGTGGTTCTGAGTCAGAACTAACTCAGAGCTGGTGACTGGGTGGCTATCAGTGCTCCACACGTCTCCTTTACAGGCACCAAGCACTGACCCCAGCTCACAGATGCTCTGTTCCCAAGAGAATTGCTTTTTGAGTGTTTACTGCTTGAGCCACTCCTCCAGACCCCTTTGCTCTGGTTATTCTGGAGATGGGGGGGTCTCACAAACTATTTGCTTAGGCTGACCTCAAACTGTGATCCTCCCAATCTCAACCTCCTAAGTAGCTAGGATTACAGGCTTGAGCTACCAGCACCCCACTGAGAATTGCTGTTGACCAAACAGAAAGACATCCTGTCAGGGAGATTTTGGAACTCGTCCCTGAGGAATTCACAAAGATCATGGTGCAAAGATAAGACCCTTGTCCCTATGGTCTCCCGAGTGAGGTCATACCCTCACTCAGCAACTTCTTCTCCATCTCATACTACTCCCTCACACCCTTTCTCCTAGAAAGCTGGTCTGAGGCTCTGCTCCCAGGGAACATGAGCTGTGGCATTGTGGTGCCACCCTGTGGTGACTCATGGCTGGTCCTTGCTTGCCAGAGGTACAGAAAATTGTCATCATATACATGGGTATTCCATTATGCTCATTGGGTTGCTAAGAGGGGCTGAAAAGAACTTGAGGTGGAAGGGTTGTGCTAAGAGGGGCTTCCTTCAGTGACTCCATGGGGATTTCTGTTCTCAAAGAGGACAGGAATGACCTTACGTGTCTTCCTGGTGCACAGGCAGCCTGTTCCATGAGGCATTAAGAAGCCAGGGGGTGGAGGCAGCACTAGACAAGGTGGGGGAATCTTTTCTTTTGTTCTTATTTTGGGGGGAAGCACTAGTGTTTTGAATCCAGGTCCTTACTCTTGCTAGGCAAATGCCCCTTGATCCATATCTCCAGACCTAAGGTGGGTTATTTTTTTTCCTCTTATTTTGGATTTTTGAGACAGGGTCTCACTAATACTGGTCTTGAACTCAAAATCCTCCTGTCTCTATCTCTCTTTTTTTTGGAGGGGGGTTGTAAATGGAATTTATTAAAAGTTAGGGGAGGGAAATACAAAGGGAAAGTATGGTGAAGCCCAGGTGGAAGTTGGAAGTCGAGAGCATGTTTCTGCTCTTTAGGTGTTTTAAAACCTATGGTAACCTATGGGAAGGGGAGAACAAGGAGATTCCCACCCAGTAGTGACTGGGGAGGGGCATGGGTGGTTCTCAGCCAGGTGAGGGTGGTTCCTGAGCCAAAGCATGGTTAATCTAATTTTTTCTATGAGTCCCTAATTTAGCCTGCCTCAAATTTCCCCTGAGAGTTAAAATTCCAAAAAATTATTTTCTGGGTTTCCTGAGTGGGGGCGGCTGTCCATCTTCAGTATCTGCCTCGAGCTGACAAGGGGTAGCAGACCCTACCTACGAGGGGAAATTGTCTCTCCTACTTCTTTCCCTTGGGACTCATTTGGACACAAGGTGTCTGAATCATTGTCCATGACAATTAAGGTTTCTCATGGAGACCTGGGTTGTTCCTGGAGATCTCATTCATGACCCCTCTTGTCTCATGATTTGGGTCCTAAAGGCTTTCATTCTGGAAGAGAGAAATCTGGTACAGAAGGTGTGACCTGAACATTTGCAATGATAGCAGCATCAGGAGGGACCCTGCCATGTGCAGCAGGAAGGATAAAGAATCTAACTTTTCATTTGGAAAAGTGACAGAATCTTATGCTTACTTTGCCTCTAGGTGTTTATATCTGTAGCTATTTTTAACTCTTAGGTGACCCTCTATTTTGGACTGTCACTATGGTGGGCAGTTAAGGGCTGACTACATTCGGGGACAGGTGTCAGTAAACATCAGTGAGTCCGTTCTGTACAGAAAAGAGACTCACAGTGTCCCTAGGCAGAAGTTACATACCATTGAAAGTTATATTGCCTTTGTTTAAAAGAACTGCCTCCATGTCTTGAGTGCTGGGATTACAGGTGCGTGTCACCCACAACTGACAGAAGGTGGATTTTGGATAAGAAAACTTTTCATGTTTACATGTTGAAGAAGATCCAGAAGGGGGAGGGAAGGAAAGGAGGAAGGGAGGGATGGAGGAAGGAAGGAAGGAAGAACAGGCTCCAGTGGTTCACGCCTGTAATCTTAGCAACTTGGTAGGCTGAGATCTGAAGGATCACTGTGTGAAGCCAGTCTAGGCAAATAGTTCACAAGATCTCCATCTCTAAAATAACCACAGCAAAATGGACTGGAGGTGTGACTCAAGCAGTAGAGCACCTGCTTTGCAAGCCTGAAGCCCTGAGTTCAAATCCCAGTCCCACTAAAAAAAAATATGTCCCCGAGGCTGCATTCGTTAGAAGACCTCAGTGACACACATAGGTGTGGGCAGGAGCTTCAGATCTTCACCATGTGCACCTCCCACGGCCATCTCCGATGTCCTCACAGCACAGCTTCTGCAGAGCACTAATCCCAGAGAGACAGCAAGGCAGAAGTGGCCCCAGCGTCATTACAGCCTTGCCTCACAGGCACACGCCTATGTTTGCACTGTTGCCATCCTGTTCCTTGTGGGAGGGCACTGCACAGAAGTGCGAGGTCAGCAGAAAGTGAGGGCCACAGACAGAGTTGGCTGCCATACCATGTTGGTACCTGGTAGTCATTCAACAAACGTTTGCTGTCCCTTGCCATTTTCTGTAATGACAACCCCTGTTTGTGAAGCCAGGTTACAAGGGGGAAGGGGAAATCAGGAACCAGCACTCATTGCCCTGCTCTGGGAACATCTCAGACTATGATCTTGTCCCTGAGTCACAGGAGGAAGCAAGGCCTGGAGCGGTCATTACCCCAGGATTCAACTTTGCCTCCAGGGCTGGACTTTGCACCCCAACCCCCTTATTGCTTATCCCTGGGATGTAGGCATTCCTTTATCTGCACACTTTGCCCCAGACCATTCCTGAATGCCCTACAGTGGTAGGAATTTTAATTTTGGGGGCAAGAATCTGATTAAAATTTTCACTGTGCAAGCATTTTTTTTAATTGGCAGTACTGGCATTTGAACTCAGGCCAGGCAGGTGCTCTACCACTTGAGCCACACCCACAACACCAGTAAGTACTTTTTATACTCAGAAAACATATGTTGTTTAAAGAGATATCCCAGTGGGGCATGGTGGTGTATGCCTGTATTCCCAGCAACTCAAGAGTTCGAGGCCAGACCAGTAAAACATAGCAAGACTATCTCAAAAACAAAATGCAAACAAAGGGCTGGGAGTATGGTTCAAGTGGTAGAGTGTTTGCCTAGCATGTGTGAGGTTCTGGGTGCAATCTCCTGCACTGGGGAAAAACATGACAGAGACCACATAACTTAGTTCTCACCACTATTTTGGGGAAGTCATTTTCTCTCTCAGAGAGCAATGGGTCCCCTCCCCTACCAGCCACTCAGGTTTCTTTCTCTGTTTTTCTCCCATGCTTAATTTCTCTCTCTCTCTCTCTCTCTGACTGGAATTTGAACTCAGGGCTTCACGCTTACAAAGCAAGCACTCTACTATGTGAGCCACATCTCCAGTCCATTTTGCTCTGGTTATTTTGAAGATGGGGTCTCATGATCCTCCAGATTTTTAGCCTCCCAAATAACTAAGATCACAGGTGTGAACCATGGCATCTGCCCCCAGCGGCATCTTGATACCAGCCCCAGGCAAACTCTGAGCCAGAACTGCTCTGCCAGGGCACCACTGGAGTCCCAGAACCCAGAACCTGAAGATCAATCACAAATGCTTAACATTGTTAAGGCCACTAGGGCTCGGACTGATATGCCACACAGCAGTAAACCATTGCTATGTCCATATTGCCTTTTTCAGGCAGATAAGATTTCCTCTTTCTATTTTATTTATTATTAATTTTTTGCAGCACTGGAGTTTGAACACAGGGCCTTCACCTTGAGCCACTCTGCCAGCCCTTTTTTGTAATGGTATTTTTTGACATAAAGTCTCCCGAACTATTTTCCCCGGTTGGCTTTGAACCGTGATCCTCCTGATCTCTGCCTCCTGAGTAGTTGGGATTACAGGCGTGAGTCACCGGCACCTGACTCTTTTTATTTTTTGTGAATAAACACTACCCGATTCACTGCATAACTGTCTAGCAGAAGTAGGTGAGCATAAAGTAAGTTTTTTTTTTAATTAAAAATTTTTTTTCAGTACTGGGGTTTAAACTTGGAGCCTACATCTTGAGCCACTCCACCAGCTATTTTTTTGTGAAGGGTTTTTTCGAGACAGGGTCTCTTGAACTATTTTCCCTGGGCTGACTTCTAACTGAGATCCTCCTGATCTCTGCCTCCTGAGTAGCTGGGATTACAGGCATGAACCACTGGTGCCCAGGCTGGCCTTGAACTTGGGTTCCTCCTGCTTCAGCTTCCCAAGTGCTGAGATTACAGGTGTGTGCCATAACACCCAGCAAGATATTTTTTTCATAAGTCAGGAAAACGTTCCCCAAGTTAATCAATATTATTCAAATGCTGCACTGAGTAGTCACGATTTTTTTTTTTTTTTTTAGACAGGATGTCACTATGTAGCCCAGGCTGGCCTGGAACTCTTCCATCTTCTTGCCTTCTGGGATTACAGGCACGAGCTACCCCACCCAGCTTGTGCTAGGACTTTCTGTGTGTATTTTACTAACTCCTTCAAGGGGTTGTGCCCATTTTTTATACAAGAGAAATCTGAGTCATCATGAGTTGAAGTCACTTTCGGAAAGTCACAGGTAGACTGTAAACCAATGTAATTGGTATAGCATGTGTGACAAATTCAGCCCTGGGTCCAGACCAGACCAAGAAGGCAGTGGGTGGTTTCTGAGCTGAATCCCAGCAGATCAGGAATGAGAGTGTCAGAGGACAGTGGGGCAACATACCTGGTGGGGATGTGGGGACATGGGGACACGGCATATGCAAAAGCCAGGGAAGCATCAGAGGCCATCTGTGGGAGCTGCAAGGGCCTGTGAGGAAGGACAGAGAGAGGGGACAGGGCCAGTGCCTGCATCAAACCCAGAGCCACCAATGGATCATGGGATCCAGACCCCAAGCTGATCAAGATGTGCCACCATCTCACAGCTTCCAGCTCTCCCAGCATGTCTGGGGTCTGCATGGTGCATCTGTATACAGCAGCAGGAAGTAGTGCCATTACTTTCGGGAGGCGGGGTTCCTTCAACTGAGAAGGTGATTTTGTGAGACAAAACAGAGTGAGGTTGGGGGCTGAGGATTCCAGACAGGGCAGAGAAGAGAATAAAGAGTGTCCCTGTCAGGGCAAGAAGCAGAGGGTGAGGGATGGGTCAGGACTGGGCAGGGCTGAGGCTGGGCTCTCACGCTCAGAACCTCTACTTCCTCCTCCTCCCCTTCCTGCACTAGCCTCTGGCCCCACCAATGGGCTGTCAAAAGGGAAATTCTTGAGTTTAAAGTCCAGCAGGTGGAGGGACAAGAGCCGGGACTCCTGTGTCCTCTCCTGCTCACCCCAGTGTCTGGACATATGGCTAGGGCTGTTGGGGGCCTCAGGGCCTTGGGGAGCCTGGTGCTACTGGTAAGTCCTCCTCTGCCCTGGGCAGAGCCTGGGTTCTGAGGGAAGACAGGCTTGGGGACAGAATCCACACTCCCAGGGATGAGGGAACAAGGTCCCTTAGCCTGGACCCAGAGGCAGGGGGTGTCGTGCCCTGGAGAAGGAAGGAGGATTGGAATTGGGAGGAAAATGGAGACATCTTATAGTAGATAAGCCTCAGCCTCCTCCCTCAGACACAGGGTCCAGGCCCCAGCCCTCCTCCCTCAGACCCAGGAGTCCTGACCCCAGTCTCCTCCCTCAGACCCAGGAGTCCAGGCCCCAGCCCTCCTCCCTCAGATCCAGGGTCCAGATCCCGGCCCTCCTCCCTCAGATACAGGGATACAGGCCTCAACTTTCCTCCTGCAGACCCAGGGGTCCAGGCCCCAGCCCTCCTCCCTCAGATCCAGGGTCCAGGCCCCAGCCCTCCTCCCTCAGACCCCCTATCTGGGACCAGACTCCAGTTTTGTTTTCTTTCTCTATTCCCTGATGACTGCCTCCCTGCCCCCAATCTCCAAGGCTGTGTTTTTCAGAAACTGAAAGTGTTCATTTTATCTCTTGCTCTTATCATGGAGCCAACCTCAACTCCTGAGTCCCTGGAACTCCACCCCCAGCATGCATGACCTTCCCACCTAGAGAACATGGAAGTTAGGGTGACCTTCATCAGAGCCCAGCCCACACTCCTCTCCTCAGTGGGTTGACCAATGGAGGTGGGGGACAGGGAGCAGGAGAGTTGTGGGCAGCCTTGCTAATCCCATGATCTCATGTGGGTGCAGGTTGGTGAGGCTTATTGTCTAACTCCGTCTTCCTCGTCTTTTTCCAGGGTCTGTACAGCTGGACAGGGGTCAGGGCGGCTGGTGAGTGAACCCATGTGAAATCACTGTCCGTACAAAATGATGGGACCTTGAGTCTTGTGCCCCTGTTGGAAACTCAATGCAGTATGGTGGTCCACGGCTGACAGGAAGTGGCCCGCCTGGCCTCAGGGCAAGGGTGTAGGGTTAGCCAAGTTCTGGTGGCTCACCTCTGTAATCTTAGCTACTCCAGAGGCAGCGATAAGGAGGATTTCAGTTCGAAGCCAGCCTGGACAAATAGTTAGAGACACCCTATCTTGAAAATACCCAACACAAAAACAGGGCTGGCCAAGTGGCTCAAGTGGAAGAGTGCCTGCCTAGCAAGTGTGAGACCCTGAGTTCAAACTCTAGAACCACCCCCCACAAAAAAAAGGGTATAGGGGTGTGGGAGAATCTGTGCTTTGCTCATACAAACTCTCATCCCAATTCTCAGCCCCCAACGGAGTGAGAAACCTGGGGGTGGAGACTCAGACAAACACCTCCATCACCCTGCGCTGGGATGTTCCTGAAGGCCCAGACGCCATGAACCTCACCTACTGGGTCCAGTGGTTTAGAGATGGTGACAGAAATGAGACCCAACACACAACAAACACCAGCATCACAGTGGATGGACTCAGTCCTGGGTCTTCATATGAATTTTCTGTGTGGGCAGAAAGAGAAGGGGCCAACAGCTCCAAGGAGACTCTCAATGCTGCCACAGGTAAGAGCAACCACTGTTGTGTTCTTTCTTTTTTCAGTTTCTTCCTCTTCCTCTTCCTGTTCCTTTCCTTTCTCTTTCTCCCTTCCTTTCTTTCATTCTTTTTTTAGCGGGAGGTCAGTATTGGCAATTGAACCCAGGAATTCACACTTGCTAGATATGCACTCTATTTCCTGAGCCAGGTTGCAGTACTTTTGGTTTTTAAGTTTCTTTTTCAAATAGAAACTTGCTCTTTTGCCCAGGCTGCCCTTGGACTATGATCCTCCTCCTTTGGCTTTAGCTGGGAATACAGCAGTGTACTATCATGCCAGCTGTTTTGGAAACAGGGTCAGGCTGTGTAGCCCATGTTAGCCTAAAACTCACAGTCCTCCTACCTCAGTCTCCTGAGTGCTGGGATTACACATGTACATCACCACGCCTGGCTTTTTATCCTTTTTTTGTTAAAGGGAGGTGGTAGAGGGTAGCTAAGAACTGAGAGGAGAAGGGGGCAGGCTTGGTGACTGAATAGAAATATAACGGGGAAAGACAGTGGGGGTGATCTACCAATGTACAATATAAGCCTATTTGGAATTGTCACAATGAATCCCCCCAATACAGCAAATATATCCTGATTAAAAAAACAAATCTGACAAAGTCACATTTAAATTTCTACTTTCTATCAGCTACATCAAAACAGAGGAAAAGAAACATGTGAAATGGATCATCGATCCTGTGGTACTTCCTGTGGTCCAAAAGATCCAAGCAGTATCAGGTCAACAAGTCCTCAGTAAAATTTGACTTTTTTTCTTTTGGTGGAAGGCAGGGAAAGGAGATTATTACGTTGAACAGGCAAACATTGGGCAGACACAAGACAGCATTTCAACCTATGTTCCCTGTGCAGACATGTGCATTGGGTTTAATATGAGGAGGAACTGGGAGCAGGAGGAGAGGTCTGAATAATTACTTAATGGTCTCAGTCACAGGCGATCTGACATGACATTCATCGGTTCACACCATTTCTTCCCAGCTCAGTGTGTTTTACTCTAGCACAAATCAAAGAGGCAACAAGCCATATCACAGGAGCTCAACAGTCCCTCACAACTTGTGCCATCAAATTGGACTGCACAGGTTCCAACCATCCACCTCCCCAACCTCGGTCCCAGGCATCAAAAATGGATGGATAATTTGAGGATCCGGGGCTACAACTGATCCCACTCCTGTTTCTATTTTCAGCTCCAAATCCAGTGAGACACCTGAGGGTGGAGACTCAGACAAACACCTCCATCACCCTGCTCTGGGATGTTCCTGAAGGCCCAGACCCCATGAGCCTCACCTACTGGGTCCAGTGGTTTAGAGATGGTGACAGAAATGAGATCCAACACGCAACAAACACCAGCATCACAGTGGATGGACTCAATCCTGGGTCTTCATATGAATTTTCTGTGTGGGCAGAAAGAGAAGGGGCCAACAGCTCCAAGGAGACTCTCAGTGCTGCCACAGGTAAGAGCAACCACTGTTGTGTTCTTTCACTTTTAAATGGATTTGGCACAAGGTGATTGCCTAGTGACAGGAGATGGTGTATCACAGGCTCTGTGATCCAGCAGAAATATAATGGAATCCACACATGTAAATTTCCATGTTCTGTCAGCCACATCAAAATAGAAGTAAAAGAAATAGGTACACAAGTGCAATGGCTCACACCTATAATCCTAGCTACTTAGGAGAGAGAGATCAGGAGGATCGCAGTTCAAGGCCAGCCAAGGCAAAACATTTGCCAGATCCCACTTAACAAATGACTAGTGCAATGGTACACACCTGTCATCCTATCTACACTGGGAAGCACAAATAGTAAAATTATGGTCCAGGGCACAAAAGTGAGTTTCTACCTCAAAAATCCTCAACACAAAAGGACTGGTGGTGTGGTTCAAGTGGTAGAGTAAGGCACTGAGCTGAAACCCTAGTACTGAAAAAAACAAGAAAAAGAAAGAAAGAAATAGGTGAAACATATCACCATGACAGATTTCATGTGGCACAATTTCAGCATGTAGTCAATATAAAAAGGACCAATGAGATTTGACATTCTTAATTTCACTCCATTTCTTCCCAACTCTGTGTGTTTTACTCTCACACACATCAAAGTTGTAACAAGCCACATCACAGGAGCTCAACAGTCCCTCACAACTTGTGCCACCATATTGGACTGTGCAGGTTCCAACCATCCACTTCCCCCCTCTGGATCTCAGACTTCAGAAAAGGATGGATAATTTGAGGATCTGGGCTACAACTGATCCCACTCCTGTTTCTATTTTCAGCTCCAAATCCAGTGAGACACCTGAGGGTGGAGACTCAGACAAACACCTCCATCACCCTGCTCTGGGATGTTCCTGAAGGCCCAGACCCCATGAGCCTCACCTACTGGGTCCAGTGGTTTAGAGATGGTGACAGAAATGAGATCCAACACACAACAAACACCAGCATCACAGTGGATGGACTCAATCCTGGGTCTTCATATGAATTTTCTGTGTGGGCAGAAAGAGAAGGGGCCAACAGCTCTAAGGAGACTCTCAGTGCTGCCACAGGTAAGAGCAACCACTGTTGTGTTCTTTCACCTTTAAATGGATTTGGCACAAGGTGATTGCCTAGTGACAGGAGATGGTGTATCACAGGCTCTGTGATCCAGCAGAAATATAATGGAATCCACACATGTAAATTTCCATGTTCTGTCAGCCACATCAAAATAGAATTAAAAGAAATAGGTACACAAGTGCAATGGCTCACACCTATAATCCTAGCTACTTAGGAGAGAGAGATCAGGAGGATCGCAGTTCAAGGCCAGCCAAGGCAAAACATTTGCCAGATCCCACTTAACAAATGACTAGTGCAATGGTACACACCTGTCATCCTATCTACACTGGGAAGCACAAATAGTAAAATTATGGTCCAGGGCACAAAAGTGAGTTTCTACCTCAAAAATCCTCAACACACGAAAAATGAAAAAAAAAAAAAAAAAAGAAACCTAGATCAGCCGTGATGGCACACATCTGTCACCCAGCTATGTGGGAGGCATATGTAGGAGGATCAGGCAAAATGTGTGAGACCCTATCTGAAAAATAACTAAGGGCTGGTGGCGTGTCTCAAGTGGTACAGCACCTGCTTAGCAAGCACAAGGCCCTGAGTTCAAGCCCCTATACCACCGAAAAATATATAACTTAAATACTATCTTTTAATTTTAAAATAAATATTATCAATTTAAAAAAAAATCCTCAACACAAAAGGACTGGTGGTGTGGTTCAAGTGGTAGAGTAAGGCACTGAGCTGAAACCCTAGTACTGAAAAAAACAAGAAAAAGAAAGAAAGAAATAGGTGAAACATATCACCATGACAGATTTCATGTGGCACAATTTCAGCATGTAGTCAATATAAAAAGGACCAATGAGATTTGACATTCTTAATTTCACTCCATTTCTTCCCAACTCTGTGTGTTTTACTCTCACACACATCAAAGTTGTAACAAGCCACATCACAGGAGCTCAACAGTCCCTCACAACTTGTGCCACCATATTGGACTGTGCAGGTTCCAACCATCCACCTCCCCAACCTCGGTCCCAGGCATCAAAAATGGATGGATAATTTGAGGATCCGGGGCTACAACTGATCCCACTCCTGTTTCTATTTTCAGCTCCAAATCCAGTGAGACACCTGAGGGTGGAGACTCAGACAAACACCTCCATCACCCTGCTCTGGGATGTTCCTGAAGGCCCAGACCCCATGAGCCTCACCTACTGGGTCCAGTGGTTTAGAGATGGTGACAGAAATGAGATCCAACATGCAACAAACACCAGCATCACAGTGGATGGACTCAATCCTGGGTCTTCATATGAATTTTCTGTGTGGGCAGAAAGAGAAGGGGCCAACAGCTCCAAGGAGACTCTCAGTGCTGCCACAGGTAAGAGCAACCACTGTTGTGTTCTTTCACCTTTAAATGGATTTGGCACAAGGTGATTGCCTAGTGACAGGAGATGGTGTATCACAGGCTCTGTGATCCAGCAGAAATATAATGGAATCCACACATGTAAATTTCCATGTTCTGTCAGCCACATCAAAATAGAATTAAAAGAAATAGGTACACAAGTGCAATGGCTCACACCTATAATCCTAGCTACTTAGGAGAGAGAGATCAGGAGGATCGCAGTTCAAGGCCAGCCAAGGCAAAACATTTGCCAGATCCCACTTAACAAATGACTAGTGCAATGGTACACACCTGTCATCCTATCTACACTGGGAAGCACAAATAGTAAAATTATGGTCCAGGGCACAAAAGTGAGTTTCTACCTCAAAAATCCTCAACACACGAAAAATGAAAAAAAAAAAAAAAAAAAGAAACCTAGATCAGCCGTGATGGCACACATCTGTCACCCAACTATGTGGGAGGCATATGTAGGAGGATCAGGCAAAATGTGTGAGACCCTATCTGAAAAATAACTAAGGGCTGGTGGCGTGTCTCAAGTGGTACAGCACCTGCTTAGCAAGCACAAGGCCCTGAGTTCAAGCCCCTATACCACCGAAAAATATATAACTTAAATACTATCTTTTAATTTTAAAATAAATATTATCAATTTAAAAAAAAAATCCTCAACACAAAAGGACTGGTGGTGTGGTTCAAGTGGTAGAGTAAGGCACTGAGCTGAAACCCTAGTACTGAAAAAAACAAGAAAAAGAAAGAAAGAAATAGGTGAAACATATCACCATGACAGATTTCATGTGGCACAATTTCAGCATGTAGTCAATATAAAAAGGACCAATGAGATTTGACATTCTTAATTTCACTCCATTTCTTCCCAACTCTGTGTGTTTTACTCTCACACACATCAAAGTTGTAACAAGCCACATCACAGGAGCTCAACAGTCCCTCACAACTTGTGCCACCATATTGGACTGTGCAGGTTCCAACCATCCACTTCCCCCCTCTGGATCTCAGACTTCAGAAAAGGATGGATAATTTGAGGATCTGGGCTACAACTGATCCCACTCCTGTTTCTATTTTCAGCTCCAAATCCAGTGAGACACCTGAGGGTGGAGACTCAGACAAACACCTCCATCACCCTGCTCTGGGATGTTCCTGAAGGCCCAGACCCCATGAGCCTCACCTACTGGGTCCAGTGGTTTAGAGATGGTGACAGAAATGAGATCCAACACACAACAAACACCAGCATCACAGTGGATGGACTCAATCCTGGGTCTTCATATGAATTTTCTGTGTGGGCAGAAAGAGAAGGGGCCAACAGCTCCAAGGAGACTCTCAGTGCTGCCACAGGTAAGAGCAACCACTGTTGTGTTCTTTCACCTTTAAATGGATTTGGCACAAGGTGATTGCCTAGTGACAGGAGATGGTGTATCACAGGCTCTGTGATCCAGCAGAAATATAATGGAATCCACACATGTAAATTTCCATGTTCTGTCAGCCACATCAAAATAGAAGTAAAAGAAATAGGTACACAAGTGCAATGGCTCACACCTATAATCCTAGCTACTTAGGAGAGAGAGATCAGGAGGATCGCAGTTCAAGGCCAGCCAAGGCAAAACATTTGCCAGATCCCACTTAACAAATGACTAGTGCAATGGTACACACCTGTCATCCTATCTACACTGGGAAGCACAAATAGTAAAATTATGGTCCAGGGCACAAAAGTGAGTTTCTACCTCAAAAATCCTCAACACAAAAGGACTGGTGGTGTGGTTCAAGTGGTAGAGTAAGGCACTGAGCTGAAACCCTAGTACTGAAAAAAACAAGAAAAAGAAAGAAAGAAGTAGGTGAAACATATCACCATGACAGATTTCATGTGGCACAATTTCAGCATGTAGTCAATATAAAAAGGACCAATGAGATTTGACATTCTTAATTTCACTCCATTTCTTCCCAGCTCTGTGTGTTTTACTCTCACACACATCAAAGTTGTAACAAGCCACATCACAGGAGCTCAACAGTCCCTCACAACTTGTGCCACCATATTGGACTGTGCAGGTTCCAACCATCCACTTCCCCCCTCTGGATCTCAGACTTCAGAAAAGGATGGATAATTTGAGGATCTGGGCTACAACTGATCCCACTCCTGTTTCTATTTTCAGCTCCAAATCCAGTGAGACACCTGAGGGTGGAGACTCAGACAAACACCTCCATCACCCTGCTCTGGGATGTTCCTGAAGGCCCAGACCCCATGAGCCTCACCTACTGGGTCCAGTGGTTTAGAGATGGTGATAGAAATGAGATCCAACACACAACAAACACCAGCATCACAGTGGATGGACTCAATCCTGGGTCTTCATATGAATTTTCTGTGTGGGCAGAAAGAGAAGGGGCCAACAGCTCCAAGGAGACTCTCAGTGCTGCCACAGGTAAGAGCAACCACTGTTGTGTTCTTTCACCTTTAAATGGATTTGGCACAAGGTGATTGCCTAGTGACAGGAGATGGTGTATCACAGGCTCTGTGATCCAGCAGAAATATAATGGAATCCACACATGTAAATTTCCATGTTCTGTCAGCCACATCAAAATAGAATTAAAAGAAATAGGTACACAAGTGCAATGGCTCACACCTATAATCCTAGCTACTTAGGAGAGAGAGATCAGGAGGATCGCAGTTCAAGGCCAGCCAAGGCAAAACATTTGCCAGATCCCACTTAACAAATGACTAGTGCAATGGTACACACCTGTCATTCTATCTACACTGGGAAGCACAAATAGTAAAATTATGGTCCAGGGCACAAAAGTGAGTTTCTACCTCAAAAATCCTCAACACACGAAAAATGAAAAAAAAAAAAAAAAAAGAAACCTAGATTAGCCGTGATGGCACACATCTGTCACCCAGCTATGTGGGAGGCATATGTAGGAGGATCAGGCAAAATGTGTGAGACCCTATCTGAAAAATAACTAAGGGCTGGTGGCGTGTCTCAAGTGGTACAGCACCTGCTTAGCAAGCACAAGGCCCTGAGTTCAAGCCCCTATACCACCGAAAAATATATAACTTAAATACTATCTTTTAATTTTAAAATAAATATTATCAATTTAAAAAAAAATCCTCAACACAAAAGGACTGGTGGTGTGGTTCAAGTGGTAGAGTAAGGCACTGAGCTGAAACCCTAGTACTGAAAAAAACAAGAAAAAGAAAGAAAGAAATAGGTGAAACATATCACCATGACAGATTTCATGTGGCACAATTTCAGCATGTAGTCAATATAAAAAGGACCAATGAGATTTGACATTCTTAATTTCACTCCATTTCTTCCCAACTCTGTGTGTTTTACTCTCACACACATCAAAGTTGTAACAAGCCACATCACAGGAGCTCAACAGTCCCTCACAACTTGTGCCACCATATTGGACTGTGCAGGTTCCAACCATCCACCTCTCCCCTCTGGATCTCAGACTTCAGAAAAGGATGGATAATTTGAGGATCTGGGCTACAACTGATCCCACTCCTGTTTCTATTTTCAGCTCCAAATCCAGTGAGACACCTGAGGGTGGAGACTCAGACAAACACCTCCATCACCCTGCTCTGGGATGTTCCTGAAGGCCCAGACCCCATGAGCCTCACCTACTGGGTCCAGTGGTTTAGAGATGGTGACAGAAATGAGATCCAACACACAACAAACACCAGCATCACAGTGGATGGACTCAATCCTGGGTCTTCATATGAATTTTCTGTGTGGGCAGAAAGAGAAGGGGCCAACAGCTCCAAGGAGACTCTCAATGCTGCCACAGGTAAGAGCAACCATTTTTATGCTCCATCATCTTTACCTAGACAGGTCTTCTGGGCCCCAGTCATCCCAACTACACCTACTGGATCTCATGGGCTTAGGAGGACACTCTGCTGCTGGGACCCAGAACACTTCAGATACCAGAATCACACTGAAGGCACTGGAAGCAGGGAGTCTGTACACCCTCACCATCTGGGCCGAGAGGAACAAAATCAGAGGTTATCCCAGTACCCTCACTGAGGCCACTGGTGTGACACTGTCTAGTTTTGGTCTCAGCCCTATTGGGATGGGGCAAGGGAAATGATGGGCGAGGTGCAGGGTGGCTTCCTGTTAGATGAAGAAAACTCAGTAACCCTATCCTTGGAGTTTGAAGTTTTAGGTTCTGTTCCTAGGAATTACCATTCTTGAAACCCCAGGGGTTTCAAGATGATGGGGTTGCCGGGCACTGGTGGCACACACCTTTATTCATAGCTGCTTGAGAGGCTGCGATCAGGAGGATTGCAGTTCCAGGCTAACCTGGGCAAATAGTTCACAAGACCCGGTCTCAACCAATAGCTGGGTGAGGTGTCATCCCAGCAACAGTAGGAAGCTTAAATAGGAGGATCGAAGTTCAGTCTGACCTAGACAAAAAGAGAGACCTTGTCTCCAAAATAACCAGAGCAAAAATGACTGGGGACCTGGCTCAAGTGGTAGAACAGCCCTGATTAAACCCCAATACTGCCAAAAAAGTAACAAAAACAAAATGATGGGTTCTGTCTTTCTGTCTTTGTAAATGGACTTGTTGCGCTCAAGAAAAGCTAGTGTGACTACAGACTAGTTGGTTCTTACAGGAACCGAACCCAAACTATTGTCACCAGCCCGTCTGTAATCAGAGCTGGGTCAAGTGAATTAGATGAACCAAGAGTCTCACCTCAGTCTATACATGGTCACAAGTATGAGAAGAATAAAATTACTCCAGAGATTAGATTCACTCTTGGTGATGGATCCTGAAAGTGTTTAATCCTTAGCCTTTGGGGCTAAAAAACCCCTCAAATTGGCAGCTCCCTCTAGCGACTCAGAGAAGTGACCTTGCCCCTGGATGACCATGGGAGACACAATTAGAGAAGGTCAGACTTGGTAGGTCAGAGATAGGTAAGTGGACTTCAAATCTCATTATACCATGGAATTAGAACTTCATAAACTCAGTGATACAGAGACTTCAAGGCTTCATGGGGGTTGTAGTTTGAGGGGACTTGTATCTATTTGGGAAGAAAGAAAAGAGATGGAGTGGACCCAAGGCTGCAGCCAGAGGGCAGAGAGATCCTGGTGATCCTGGTCCTCACCAGGCCTTGGGTTTCTAGATTCTTCTCTGTGGCTCCAATCTCAGTCACTAGAGCAATGGATAAGTTGGACATGTGGGCTTTGCTATGGCAGGGGTTGGGGGAAGGCAAGCAGGCTCAGGGAAGCAGTTCTTTGAGAACATACCCCTTAAGGCTCTGTCCTCACTTCTCAATTCCCAACGAGGTCATACTTCTGCAGAAAGAAAATCAGACCAAAAACTCGGTGACTCTGAGGTGGGAGGCCCCTGCAGATCTCCACTCTCAGGTCTATACCTATGAGGTCCATTGGATCAGTAAAGAAAATCCCCAAGGACATTTGGACAACTCCATGGTCAGAACCAATGACACTTGGTATGAGGTGGAGGCCCTGGAGCCTGGCACTTTCTACAACTTCAGTGTGTGGGCAGAGAGGAGTGGTGCAGCCAGCTCCACACCGATGAGATGCTCCACCCTCCTCCCTTTACCTGGATGACTGGGCTTAGGTCAGATCTTGAGGGCATGGACTACAGGGTCCATGTCTTCATAAGCTGCAGTGACACAGGTCATGGGGTTTAGTTTGAGGGGGTTTGGGGTGAACAGAAGATCAGCTGCTTGAGTTTGTAGAGGAAGGGATGGGCTAGCTCCCAGAGTTGACGTGACTGGGGGTGGGGGTGGAAAACCACCTTCGAGACTGACTCCTCTTGTTCTTTCACTCAGCTCCAGCCTCTGCCAACATCACCTCTTGTGTCAGCACCTCTGGGGGCTATGCAGTCATCCTGACCTGGTCCTGCCCCTCTGGGAGCTACGACACCTTTGAGTTGGAGGTGGGTGAGCAGAGGAGCTCCCAGAACAAATCTTCGTGTATGAAAGATGTGGTCGTGCCAGGCCTCGGGCCGGCTCAAGCCTACACAGCTACCATCACCACTGTTTGGGATGAATTAAGGGCACCATCTACTTTTGTGACCTGCTACACAGACAGCACAGGTGAGCAGAGAGCCAGGGATGACCTTTCAGAACTTGCTGAGAGGAAGTCCATGGGGCTCTTTTGTCTGTCTGTCTGTCTGTCTGGTGCAATGACTTTTAGTATACTCGCAATGTTGCACAGCCATCACCACTCTCAATTTTAGATCTCTCTCTCTCTCTCCCCTGCTCTCCCTCCTGTACTCAGAACCTCAAGCTTATTAGGAAACCCCTCTATCACTTGAACCACATCCTCAGTCCTTTTGCTTTTTGTTTCTCAGATAGGGTCTAGCACTTTTATGTGGACTGGTCTTGGACCTTGATCCTCCTAACCCTACTTCCTGAGTAGTAGGGATTACAGGTGCTCACCACCATGCCTGGCCCTCTTTCTTTTTTTTTCTTTTCTTTCTTCCTTCCCTTCCTCCCTTCCTCTCTTTCTCGCTTTTCTCTTTCTTTCTCTCTCTCTTCCTCTCTCTCTTTCTTTCTCTCTCTCTCTCTCTTCCTTTCCTTTTCTTTCTTTTCTTCTTTCTTTCCTGGTCTGGAACACCAGGAAAGAGTCTATGACCTCAGACTCTTGGTTCACCTGCCTCATTCTCTGGGTATTGAGCTTCCCCTAACTAGTAGGACCCTCTGAGAAGACCAGGCCTTGCTCCTGGGAAAAAGCTGAAGCCATCAATGCCAGGGAATGGCTTCTCCATCAGTGAAGGGTTTGCTCAGCCTCTGCAGTATGGACTTGTAGGATTCAATCAGTCTTTGCTGTGATGGACTGTCCTGTGTGTGTAGGGTAGTGATCAACATCTCTGGCCTCCATCAGTCAGATGCCAGTAACACCCCACCATCAAGCTGTGACAACCAAAAATGTCTGTGGATGTTGTACAGTGTCCCCTGGGGTAATCTTGCCCTTGTGGAGCCACTGGTTGGGTCAAGGAAGGGGATGTCATTCTTTAGCTACCAAGTCAGCTTAGAAAATGATGTATTTGGGTTAGACATGGTAGTGGACACCTTTAATTTCAGCATGTGGGAGGATGAAGCAGGAGAATCTTGAGTTCAAGACTAGTTTGGGTTACATAGTGAGATCCTGGAGAGAGAGAGAGAGAGAGAGAGAGAGTATGTATTTGATTTAAACACCTCTCCTAGAGAAAGTTGAATGCACAGGGCTTTATGTGGACAGTTTGTCCTTTCCTTTAGTATCTTTGCTGCAGGCCTCTGAGCATGGTGCTGGCTGAGGACAGAGGTAGGAGATCTCCGGGACTCTAATGGATCTCTATGCCTCCTCCCCTAGTGGTCATTGCTGGAGTTGTGGGTGTCCTCCTGCTTCTCATCCTGGTGAGCCTGCTGATTTTCTTCCTGAGCAAGAGGTGAGACTTGGTACAGAACTGTCTCCTGGAGATTGTGAGCTGGGTTCCAGCTTCATGCTCTGAGCCTTAATCCCAATGTCCTTCCTCTAGGAATAAGAAGAACCATCAGAAGGAAGAACCCAAGGATCTTATGCTCAGGTGAGCAGAGGATGTGGGGGAAGGAGGGGACATGGCCAGTTCAAGGGCTGTTTGCTGGTCATTGGACAGGCCAGAGGGTAGGATCAGTGAGTTTATCCACTGATCAAGAGGCACTCAGGTCCTCTGCAACAGGTACCACAGCCCCTTCATGGTGACTCAGCCTGGGCCAGTGTCTGGAGTCAATTCCTGTTTCAGCTCCAGGAATTCATTCATTCATTCACTCATCCATCAAATATCAGCTAAAGACTGGAGCTGTATCTCAAGTCATAGAGTGCCTGCTTTGTAAGCACAAAGCCCTGAGTTCAAACCCCAGTCTCACCTGCCCCCCTCCAAAATTTTCCCATGTGCTGGTGGCTCATCCCTGTAATCCTAGCTACTCAGGAGACAGAGATCAGGAGGATTATAGTTCAAGGAATGGAAAATACCCAATAGATAAAAGGGCTGGTGGAGTGGCTCAATTAGTAGGCACCTGCCTAACAAGTGTGAGGCCCTGAGTTCAAACCCTAGTACCGCTAAAACAAGCAAACAAATTAACCAAGCAGCTGAAGTGTATCAGGCAGTCTTCAAGGAAACAGCAAATTAAAAAAAGATTCTGCCCTTATGAAACTTACAGTCTAGCATACGAAGACATGAAAAAGCAAGCTAACAGGACTGGAAGTGTGGTTCAAGTGGCTCAAGTCCTAAGTTCAAACCCCAGTACTGCTAAAAAAAAAAAGTAGGGAACATAGCAAAACTTTGATATATTTTGGGAGACAAAATAAAACCAGAGGAGAGGACAGAGAAGGCAGAATAATATTTTAGATAGGGTGTTAAAACTAGAGGAAAAGCCTTGCTAAGCAAATGATTAGGAAGAAGACATTTGAGAATAGGCCTAAAGGAAATAAGAAAAGGAGTGGGATATTGTGTGAGTTTCCTGGGGAGACTTAAAAGAAACATCTGCCTCCAAATTGGGTTGGTACCAACATCCCAAAGGAGGTCTCGGACAAGTCCAGGTTGAGTAAATGAGTTTATTAGGGGTTAGTTACAGAGCCACCTGAATAGCCATTCCTCCACATTCCTGTGATTTTTTAAAAATTTTTATTTGGCAGTACTGGGGATTTAACTCTGTACTTTGCACCTGGTAAACACTCTATCACACCTGCCACACCCCAGTTTATTTTCAACTCACAAATCTGCAGCAGAGTTGGAAATCTAGATCAAGTACTCCACCTAGTGTTAAAACAGCAGAAATACCTGCAGGCTCAGATCAGCTACCAGAATCCTGTCTGTGTTTGGATATCCTAGTGTGAAAATTCTTCAGAAAGTCCAGGATGTGGGTGAGAAAATAGCTCTGAAACTCAGAAGAGTGAGGAATGGTAACTGGTGATGGGGGTTCAGAATTCGCACTATGTATAGATAAAAAATGAAGCTCCAGCCAGGCAGTGTGGCTCTCACCTGGAATTCCAGCTACTCAGGAGGTGGAGGTCAAGAGGATCATAGTTCAAGGCCAGCCTGGGCAAAATATTAGTGAGACTCCAAGCTCAATCAATAAGCCAGGTGAGGAAGCACACCTGTCATCCCAGCTGTGTGGGAGGCCTTAGGTAGAAAGATTGAGTCCCAGGCTGACCCTGGGCAAAAACACAAGATCCTATCCACAGTCATAACAAAGACAAAAATAGATGCATTAAAAGCTGTTAAAACCCACCTGTGTATCTCAGAACACCTATAGGCGGCACAACCTGAGAAAGCAGAATTGCCTAGGTAGGACACTGAACTGATTGTAGATCATGGCTTCTAGATTCATAGATTTTGTCTAAAACTTAAAAAAAAAAAAAAAGAAAAAAAAACCCTTCAGAGTCGGGGGGTTGTGGCCTGTCTAGCAATCATGAAGACCTGAGTTCAAACCCTAGCACCACTAAGCAAATAAACAAATATTTACATAAATGAATGAGTACATAAGTAAATACATAAATAATTAAAACATTGCTGAGAGGGTGGGGATGGGGATAGTAGGCCTAGCACTCGTGGAGCCCTGGGTTACGTCCCAAAACAAGAAAGAAAGAAAAAAAAAAAGATCCTATCCAGAAAATAACTAAAGCAAAAAGAGCTGGGGGCATGACTTAAGTGGTAGAGCACCTGCTTAGCAAGCACAAGGCTCTGAGTTCAAAACCCTATTACTGTGCCCTCCCTAAAAAGTGGAGCTACAGCAGAGGACAACACCCTGTGAGAAAGGAGTGTCCAGTGAGAAAGGAGGCTCTGGGGTACACTTTACCTTTTATGGTGGACAGAGGAAGAGTGCCTCACTCAGGATATGGACAAGCAGAAGCCAGAGAGCAGGGGTGAAGCAGGAGGAAGTGTTCAAGAAGAGGGTGAACCCAGACAAAGGAGGAAGGCCCAGCCAGTCATGCTAAATGTTGCTGGAAGTCCGGCAGGGTGTGGTCTGAGATGTGATCTTTGGCATTAGAGATGGGGAGGCCAGCAGTAATTTTGGAAAAGATCTTTCCCCAGAATCCAGGAATGGTGAAAATGAAGCCCAAAAAGAAGAGGAATAAAAAAGATTTTGTTCTGCATGTTGGTGTCATCAGATTCAAATCACAAGGTCCAGGGGCCAGGAAGTTCTTGTTCCCATCAGAGAAAGAATGTAAAGTCAGACTCAGAGGAGACTTAAGCAGGAGCAGGTTTATTAGTTCAAAGAAAAATGCACTCTAGATGGAAGGGTGGGCAGGCGCAAAAAGGAACAGCTGCCTAGGCTGATCCCAGCCCCTCAAGTAACTAGGCATGAGCCACTAATGCCCAGTCCACAAGTTATTTTTTCAATGTCAGTCACCTTCCGAGGTGCTGGCCTCACTACTTAAATAATAGTAAAACACTTTCATACTCAAACTTCTTATGAAAACTGGTTTTCTTCCCTTCCCTTGCTCACAAAGGGGTGAATTCTTCATCTTGCAAAACTAACACTAACCCCCTCTCTCCCTCCTGCTGGCCCAACAACCACTGTTCTACTTAAATTCAACTTCGGGAGGTCCATCAAATAAGTGGAATCATATATTGTCTTTTTGAAGACTGGCTTACTTCACTTAGCACAATGTCCTCAAGGTTCATCCATATAGTAGCATGTGTGCAATCTTTTTCCTTTTTAAGGCTGAATAATATTCCATCATGCAGATAGATCACACCGTGTTTATCATACATCCATTGATGGACCCTTGAGTGGCTTCCACTTTTGGGCCATTGTGAGCAATGTTGCTATGACATGAGTCTTCAAGCATCTCTTCAAATCTGCTTTCATTTCTTTGGAGTCTATACCCAGAAGTGGGATTTCTTTTATGCACAAAATTTGGAATTAAAGGAAGTTAATTCTCCCCTCCCCCCGCCTCAGCTTCTCAGGGGACATCCTGGCCAAAGACTTTGCTGATCACGTCAGGCAAAACGAGAAGGACAGCAACTATGGATTTGCAGAGGAGTACCAGGTGGGGTGATGGTGGCAGGGCTGAGATCCATGCGCCCCCAACCTGTCCAGACCTCCCTCCTGGCACTCTTTGAGATTAAGCAAAAGCAGCAACACATCTTTTCCTTTACTTTTTTTTTCTTTTGCCATTCTGGGGCTCAAACCCAAGGCCTTGCATGTGCTCTAGTCCTTGTTTGTTTGGTTTTTTTTGAGACAGGGTATCACTATGTAGCTCAGAACAACCTCGCCTCTGCAACATAGCCCAGGTTGGCTTCAAACTTGAGATCCTTTTGCCTCCACCTCCCAAGTACGGGGATTACAGGTGTGCACCACCATGCCTGGTATTTTTTTCAATTATGTAGAAATTCTCAGGCATGGTTTCATTTTTTTTTTTCCGCAGTTCTGGGGTTTGAACTCAGGGCTTCACTCTTGTTAGGCAGATGCTCTACCACTTGAGCCATGCGCACAGCTCTCTGTGCTTTGCTTTGTTTTTAGAGAGGGTCTTTCATTTTTGCTGGGTCAGTCCGGATGGCAATCTTGCTATCTCTGCCTCCTGATAGCTGGAATTACAGGTGTGACATCTAGCCCTCAACTCATTGAAATCTTAAAAGCAATGATGGGTACTTGGGTTAATCCTACAGTGACCCCACACACTTACTGGGTGGTCTGCTTTGCCATGGCTCCTGCTCTCTTGCCTACCTAAAGAAGTCTCCAGCTTCCTCCTAAATCCTTTCAGGTGCCCCACAAGGTGGTGGTCACACAGTTCCTGTTTTTGTGGGTGCCACAGAATCCCATGGTCCTCAGGATAAATAGAGGGGAGGGTAAGGGGAGCTCTGGAGAAGATAGAGAAAATCCAACACCACCCACCCCCTCTGCTTCCACCTCTGTCCCTAGCAACTGGCCCTGGTAGGCCACGACCAGTATCAGACAGTGGCATCTACTCCCGAGAACATGGCTAAGAACCGCTACAGAAATGTGCTGCCCTGTGAGTACTGACTTTCTGCTATCTTTGTCCCAAGCTCCAATCCTGTCAACACCCCTTTCCTGTTCTCCATCTCTTATCCCCTGTGAGAGTCAGAACTCCTCCCCCTGGTGCCCCTGCCCCCAAGAGTCCTCCTGGCCGCATTCCCCTAGCTGAGGTGCCTGTGTCTGTCTCACACCCTACATAGCTACCAGTATCTGTCAGCACCTGAGTGTGACTTCCATCCTTGGGTCTCAGACTTGTCTCTGGGTCTCTCTCTCTGTTGTTGATGCTGTGTCTTCTTCTAGATGACTGGTCCCGGGTACCACTGAATTCCTTCCACAAGGAGTCAAGCTCTGACTACATCAATGCCAGCTTCATGCCTGTAAGGTTGGGTGGAGGCTGGAAGGATGCTCAGGGAACCTGGGAAGACAAGACTGGAGGTGTGTGTGGGGGACATCTGATGGCCTCCTAACATGACTGCTTCCCTCAACCAGGGTCTCCAGAGCAACAAGGAGTTCATTGCAGCCCAGGGCCCCCTGCCCCAGACTGTGGGTGACTTCTGGCATCTGGTGTGGGAACAGCAGAGTCACACCCTGATCATGCTGACCAACTGTATGGAATCTGGCCGGGTGAGAGGAGGTTTCTGTCCTGGTGCTGACCTTTGAGGGCCACCCTATGACCTTGCCCCACCCAGACACTGACTCAGTGAAGCCTGTCACCCACACTCTCGATTACTCCAGTATGACCCCAGTCATCTTCAACATGGACCCCCTCCCCTCCACCTCCAGGATGCCCGCTGGTCCATGTATGTGGGTCTCCTAGTCTGTTTTCTGTTGCTATAAGTGAATACCGTGGACCAAATAGTTTATAAAGAACAGAGGCTAATGTGTCTCCTGGTCTCATTCCCAGATGCTGGGAAGTCCAAGAGCATGGTGCTGGCATCTGACCAAGGCTTCCTTGCTGTAACACATGGTAGAAAACATACAGAGACAGAGAAAACTTGTTAGCTCAGGTGTCCTCCTCCTCCTCTTCTTCTTCGTCCTCCTTCTCTTCCTCCTCCTCTTCTTCTTCCTCCTCCTCCTCTTCCTTTTCTTTCTCCTCATCTTCCTTTTGTTTTGTTTTGGTTTTTTGAGACAGTATCTCACTGTGTAGCCCAGGCTGCTTCCAACTCAAGTTCCTGATCTTTCCACCTCAACCTCTGGAGTTCTGGTATCACAGACATGTACCACCACACCCAGCTTTCTTTTTTTTTTCTCTTTCTCTTCTTATAAAGTCACAAATACTATCATGGGGGCCCCACCCTGTGATCTCATCTAATCCTAATTACTTCTCAAAGGTCTCGCCTCCAATTACTATTAACATGAATTTGGGGATGAGGTTTCCAATATATAAACTTTTCTGAGGGGGACACATCCATACTATACCAGGGTGGAGCTAATCCCCTGACCTTGGGATGGAGGGATCCTCCTGGCTGGAGGGCATCTTTACCTGGACCCCCGAGGGTCCTGTCTCATTGCCAGGGCAGGGGACATCTCCCCACCTGGAGTAGAAGAGCCATGGGTAGAGGAGCTCCTGTACTCTGACTTCTCTTATGCTCTCTCAGGTGAAATGTGAACATTATTGGCCTCTGGATGCTCAGCCTTGCACCTATGGGCACCTGCAGGTGACCCTGGTGGGTGAGGAGGTGACTGAGAACTGGACAGTGAGGAACCTGCAGCTTCTCCATGTGAGTCCCTCCAACCCCTCCCAGAACTTCCTCCATGAGATCTCCCTGCAATGCACCCTGGGGAATCCGCCATCAGGTGTAGAAACCAGGTCACTGGAACCTATGTGCCCTCCCTCCCCACCTCTCCCTCCTTCCAGATGGAGAAGCAGAAGTCCCTAGCTGTGCGCCAGTTCCACTATCTGGCCTGGCCAGACCATGGTGTCCCCCACTCCCCAGACCCCTTGCTGGCTTTCTGGAAGACGCTGCGGCTGTGGCTGGACCAGAACACAGGGGGAGGTCCACCCATTGTACATTGCAGGTGAGGACCACCAGAGCCTCTTCCACTCCCTGGAAGATGGTCCCTGGGAACTTACAGAGAATGAAGAGGTGAATGCAGAAGATCAAGGGGAGTTATAAGGCATTACTCCAGGGCAATGGCCTCTGAAACTGGGGTGCTGTTATGATGATGGTTGGCATTTATGGGACACTGACAGCCACAGTCTTCCTGATTCTTGGTACAAACTCACAACAAAGGGCTTTCTCCCTGTGTTAGAGGGAACTGAAGTTATTGGGTTCGAAGAGAGTAGCAAGTGCCAAGCTGGGGTTCATTTCTGCCTGGTGTCCCTGGTGGAGCCCTGTAGCACACTTTGCTGCACTGTGTTCAGACTGGCTCTGTTCTCAAATAGTATCTTCTGGAGATGTTCCTAGTGTCACATGTCCCTACCCAAATGCAGGTGCATAGGAGTTAATTAAGATGATTAGGGCTGGGTGTGTATTTCACACTTGTAATCCTAGCTACCTAGAGGCCATCCTGGGCAAAGACGTAAGATCCTATTCTGAAAAATACAGAAAAAAGGGCTGGAGGTGTGGCTCAAGTGGCAGAATACTTATCTAGCAAGCACAAGGCCCTGATTTCAACCCCTAATACCACAAAGTGTTTTTTTTTTTAATGATTAGCTCAGGTGTTCATTTTTCTGTGTTTGAACCCAGTTCTGCACCTATTAGCTGCATAGCCTGGAAAACCTGACTTTGCCTTTCTCAGCTTCTATTTCGTCCTCTGTAAAATGGGAGTGCTAATAGATCCTATTCTTAGCCTGGGAGGAGTGAAAAGACCACGCAGAATAGGACCTAGCAGACAGAAAGAAATCTAGCCATAATTAGCATTATGACTTTCTACTAAATTAAGCAATCCCCACTTCAACTGTGTCTTGTCCAATGCTCGGATACCCAGGTGCTCCAAAAAACACCACCTCCCATTAGCCAAGACTGCAGACTTCCTTTCCCTCCCTTGGCCTGACCCTCACCTCCTCTCTGCCTAGTGCTGGCGTGGGCCGAACAGGCACCCTAATCGCCCTGGATGTCCTGCTCCGGCAGCTGGAGTGCGAGGGTCTCGTGGGGCCCTTCAGCTTTGTGAAGAAGATGAGAGAGAGCCGCCCACTCATGGTGCAGACAGAGGTGATGAGGATCCTGAGGTGCATAGGTGGGGTGGGGAACGTGGAACCCTGGGGAAGCCCCCTTCATTCCTGTGCCTCCTCCCCAGGCCCAGTATGTGTTCCTGCATCAGTGCATCCTGAGGTACCTCCAACAGTCAGCCTCAGATCCCGTCCAGAAGGAGGCCGTGTACGAGGATGTGTCAAACCTCGTTTATGAGAACATAGCTGCTATCCGGGCCCAGGAGTTGGAGGTCTAAGCTGTGCGGGGTGCTGAGTCTGATCGAGCTATACGCAAGCTCCGAATCCCCACTGGAGCCCAGATTCCTGGAACCCCAAGAAGACAGAGGACTGAGGTCTCAGACTCCCCCACTCTGTTGGAGAAGAGAGGACTGAAAACCAAAACTCCTGTTTTCCAAGAGAACAGGGGTCTGGTGGGCTCCAACTCATGAGTCCTGGGGAGTCGGGATCTGGATTCTTGGTTCCTTGAAGGAGGAGAGGGGCAGTAGGTGGGTTTCCTAGTTCTTTGAGGAAGGAGGCAACTGTGGCCCCAGCTCTGGGTTTTCAAGGAAACAGGCTGGAACCTGGGTTCTGAGGAAGGATGGAATCAAAGTCTGGAATTGTGATGACCTCACAAACTAGGGCAGGCAGGATTCTGCCCCACTTTTACTTCAGAAACTTGGTCAGTCTTCTGTGATCTGAGGTTGAAGGAGCTCACCTTGCACCCCACTGTCTGCACATATTTTCCTTCTGTATCATAATTTATTAAAATAACTTTGCTCCTTAGAAGTGGATGCTCCAGGTGATATTTGGGTCTGAAGATAACATTGGGGTGGGAGTTAGGTCCTCAGCAAACATTCCAAGGGGGGAATTTGAGGGACCTATAGTTTAGCACCTGAAAAATGTGAGTTCAGGTGATTGAATGTCTTGGAGAAGGGTGGGGGTCCAGACCTCTGTGTTGGTTGGAGGCGGGGACACGACGTTTGGCTCCTGGAGGGCCTGTGCTGGGGGAAGGTGATGTCTGGGAGTCAATAGCTTTGATGACCTGGCCTTGCGGATCTGGGTACCTGAATACTTGAGTCCTAGGATTGGGTGCTGTCACCAGTTCTTTGGACTGTACGAAATGTGTGTTTTATTTCTTGCGGGGTGGGTGGGTCAGGGATCAATGTGGTTGGACCAAAAGGCAGAACATTCTAGGGTACTAGGATCAACATCTGTGGGCGCCATGGTGGTTCCCGGGTGGGGCGGGCCGAGGGACGGGGCGGGGCGTTTTTCCTTCCCCAGGACGGAACACGGAACAGCGCACAGACTCACACACGCGCGCGCACGGCCCGCTCGGCTCAGCTGCGCCCCTGCCCAGCTGAGCTCCGCGATTAGCACCTGGGACAGCGCCACTAGCCCACGTGCGGGGGCGGGCTCCCCGCGGGCCAGCGCCTCAGTGCCTCCAGAAGGGATCAGACCAGCTGGCCAGCAGGTAGGAACTGCTGAGACCCTCTGCCCAAGCCACATCTTAGTCCCATCCCTACAGGGACCAGTTGTGTGTGGGAGGGGGGAGGGTGGGCAGTGGGTGGAGGGATGCTGGGAAGGATCAACAGAGGGGGTGGGAGATTGGAGCCCGAAACGTGGAAACAAAGAGACAGGAGGTAGGGGAAGGAAGAGAGGGAGGATAGACAGAAGGCCATGGGAGAGACCCTGGGAGACAGAGGCCAGAGAACAGGTAGAGGGCAGCAGAGACGCAGACGACGAGAGGGACAGCCGGATGGGGACAGACAGAATGGGGAAGACTACCTATTTGAAGAAATGGAGACCGAAACGTTCATGAGAACAGGTGTGAAGACTGAGCTCTGAATGCACGGAAGAGACCAATAGGCCGAAATGGACGTGGGGGCCCAACAGAGACACCGGGGCAGCCCCCCACTCTATCCTCAGCAAGAGTAGGGAGAGGGTCTGATGTGGAGGGAGGAGATTGGCTGTGGGCGCACAGACCACGGGCAACCCCTCTCCGTCCTCTCTGCGCCCCGGGATTCTGATCCCGGGTGGGGAGGGTCCCAGGCACCAACAGGGTGGGGAGCGAGCCTGCCCCGCCCGGATTCAGCTTCTGTGCGTCAGCCCCGCCCGTTGTCCTGGCAACAGGCCGTTGCCCCGCAACCAAAGTTGCTCCCACCTTGCCTAAGTCAAGCAAGGCCGTTGCTCTGGGCAACGCCGTCGGCTGGTTCCCACGCTCGCCAGCACCCACTTCCGGTGAAGGCCATTGCGAAGGGCGAGTAAGGAGCAGAACTCAGTAGGATACCTGGGGATGGGGGTGCCTTGGAGGTAGGGGGCGTCCCTTTGGGATGAAACTAGATCTTCAAAAGCCAGCCCTTCTTCGCGAAGAGACTGAGACTACAACTCCCAGCATGCACAAAAAGCCGATGGGGTTCTTTGTTGCGCGGAGGACTCAATGGATGCTTGGGGTGGGAGTGGAGGGCTAGGGCGCTTGGGTGCCTCTGCAGCTGGGACTACAGGACCCCAACACCATGTTCCCGGAGCCCCCGACTCCCGGGCCTCCAGTGCCCGACGTGCCTCCAGACTCCAGCCGCATCAGCCAGGGCGCAGGTGAGGAGCAACTGGGCTAGACACCCCAGAGGTGGGACCCGCACGCGTGTACTGGGGTGGGGGTGGCAAGCTGGAAGAAAATGCAGCTGGGAATCTGAATGAAATAAGGGGAAAAGGAGCCCACAAGTTTACAAGAAAAACCAGAAGCGGATCAAGGGGTGTGGCCTGGAATGGGATCTTGGATTGGTGAATGGGGTGGAAAGGAAGGTGGAACTAAATACGCAAGCAAATGTGGGTGGTGTTAGGCTGGGTGAGGGAATCTAGCTCTGTAGGTGAGGTCAATTGGGAGGAGAAACATGGGAATAAAATAGAATGGAAATGGTTGGAGGGAAAATGAGGTCAGGATTCCAGCTTCCATATGAAATCCGGACTGAGTTGGTCAGTCTACTTCCCAGGACTTCAATGTGTGATTTCACCCCTCTGCAGTCCCCCTCTGGGCCCTGGCCACCATTATACTGGTCTCTGGCCTCCTCGTCTTCAGCTGCTGTTTCTGTCTCTACCGGAAGCGTTGTCGGAGGCGGATGGGCAAGAAAAGCCAGGCCCAAGCCCAAGTTCACCTTCAGGAAGTGAAGGAGCTGGGCCGGAGCTACATAGATAAGGTGGGGCCTGGCTCAGTTCCTCCACCCTGCTCTTCTTGCACCCTGGCTCCTCTCAATGGCCTAGCCATTTTAGCCCCTAGTCCCTTCCCTCCTAAACACACCGTATCCGCCCATCTTCCCTGTGTGTCTAGCTCTCCACTGGACTCTGGGGACCTGGGGATGAATCAGATCTAGTCACTGTTCATAAGAACTTCCTAGCCAGATGGGGAGTCAGACATTCACAATATGGAGTGGTGTGTGGGTCATTTTCATGATAGAACAGGCATTTCAGCATAGCAGACAAAGCAACCGACAGCCTAGAGGGTTAGAGGAGGCTTCCTAGTGAAGGTGACTTCTGTGTGGAACCCAAGAGACAAAGTTAGCTGAGAGCAAAGAGGACATTCTAGTCAAAGCAGGCACTGACAGCCAGCATCAAGATTCTGAGGCATATTTAGAGAACAGAGTCGTTGTTTACAGTAGCTGATTGTAGAATACAGATATACCAGGACTCTGGAGAGCTCAGCACCATCTATGTGACAAGGGTAAGTGGGAACTACAGACACATTTGAGCAAGAGAGGGGCAGCGGAAGGTCAGAGTTAGGATGGAGGACAGATCTGGGGCCAGGAGACCAGGAAGGAGGCTGGTGCCACAGCCCCAGCAGAATGGAAGAGGCACTTGGTGGAAGAGGCCATGGGGGTGAGAATAAAAGGCCATCAAGGATCTGCCTCTTAGGCCTCTGAGTGCAGAGTAGAATACTGGGAGCCAGAGATTCCTGGGCTTCCAACCCAGAAGAACCATTTCCCTGCTGCGTTATCTTGGGAAATTCACTGTTGTTCTCTGAACTTCACCTTTATGGTCATTAACTAGTATTTTCCCTCCTTCCTTCTCAACAAGTGGCTGTTAAAATTATGCATGAGGATTCTCTCTAGGGCTCTGGTACCCAGCACCCTTTCCTATCCCTTAAGCTAGTGATGTTCAAAGATCATCTGCCTTAGAATCAGTTTCGATATTTGTTGAAATGTGAAGTCTGGATGTAATGTCACACAGACTCACCATGTCAGAATCCCTAAAGAAGTGACCCCAGGTATGTTGCCACAAGTCTCAGGGGGATCCTGGTTGACATTGAATTTTTTTGTGTGTGTGCGGCACTGAGGTTTGAACTCAGGGCCTACACCTTGAGCCACTCCACCAGCTCTTTTTTGTGAAGGGTTTTTATGAGATAGGGTCTCGCCCAGACTGGCTTCGAACCATGATCCTTCTGATTTCTGCCTCCTGAATAGCTAGGATTACAGGTGTAAGCCACCGACACCCAGCTGACATTGAATTTTGAGAACTGATGTGAGCATGGGTGAAGGAGAAGACTGCAGCTGTTCTTGTTCTGCAGAATGTCAAGCACACAGTAAATTTGCCATTTCTCCTCCATGTTTCACTGTGGCAAAATCAACAACATGGCAATGTGGACTACTACCCTAATCCGTTCATCAGCTGTGAAATAGTTTTCAGCATAGTTCCTGTGGACAGAAAGACACTACCAGCTCTTGTTCTAGTCTAAGCATGACAAATGCACCTGTGTGTTAGTACATTTATTCCCTGCCCATAGCAGATATTACTAATCAAATGTTGAGAATATGCTGTATCTGAATTGTTATATCTCTCTCCTGCCTGTGGCAGACATCAGGAATCAGACTCTGCTTAGCCTTCAAGTGATTAGCTATAGCCCAAGGGAGGGATCTGTGAGCCTTTCATGGCTTCTGTGCCCAGAGGACACTGCTCAGGGGGGACTTCACCTGTTCTTGCCTTTGACTCTCTCAGGTACAGCCAGAGGTGGAGGACCTGGATCCGACACCACCTGGGCCAGGGCAGGAGGTGTCAGAGAAGCAAGAGCTAGGACGACTGCAGTATTCACTGGATTATGACTTCCAGAGTGGCCAGGTGCGTGTGGAGGTGGGGGTGGGGGGGTGGGAGGGAAGGTTCCCAGGGTTTCCAGACCCTTTCCAGGGGAGGCCCTGGGAGGGAGCCTAAGACCAGGGTCCCCTGTTCTGTGCCTGGGCACCTGTAGCTGCTGGTGGGCATCCTGCAAGCTGAGAGGTTGGCGGCCTTGGACCTGGGAGGTTCTTCTGACCCCTATGTTAGTGTCTACCTGCTGCCAGACAAGCGGAGGCGGCACGAGACCAAAGTGCATCGGCAGACGCTGAATCCACACTTTGGGGAGACCTTTGCCTTCAAGGTGAGCACCTAAGGCCATTGTCCCATTGTCCACACCTGCTCGCAGTCCCTGGGACCTGAGGACAGACTCTTCGCTTTTTCTGGAGGCAGCCATAGCTCAGATAGTATCTACTAGCTCTGAGGGTATTGCACAGAACCTTGAATTGTCCCCTTGGGGCACTATTGACCCTAGAACTGTCTGTTGCCTTGGCCCTTGGGCTCTGTGATTTGGGTTCCATTTTTACCCCCCTAACCTGTTCCCTTTGGACCCTCATTGGCCCACTTGACCCCTTTCATCTGAATATACTATACCTCTCTTTCTCTTTGATCCTACCTCGACCTTGTATTCTCTGGTTGTCCTCCGCTCAGGTCCCGTATGTGGAGCTAGGGGGCAGGGTGCTGGTCATGGCGGTGTATGACTTCGATCGCTTCTCCCGCAACGATGCCATCGGGGAGGTGCGGGTCCCTATGAGCTCGGTGGACTTGGGGCGGCCGGTGCAGGCCTGGCGGGAGCTGCAGGCAACTCCGAAGGAGGAGGTGACTATGCTTGGCCCTGCCCCTAGACCCACCCCCTTAGGCCCCGCCCATCGCAACCCTGGGCCAATCAGATCACAGGGCCTCCAAACCCTCAGGGCTGCAGCCCTTGCACCTGTTTCAGAGGGCTGGCTCCAAGAAATAGATTGATAACCAGGTGGTTAATTCTGGACCATTCAATTCCAAGGCGTGGGGAGGAAAGAAAGGTAGGAGAGGATGGATGTGGAGCCCAGGTTCTAGTGACAGGTTCCATACCCTCTTTCAGCAGGAGAAACTAGGGGACATCTGCTTCTCTCTCCGTTATGTCCCCACGGCCGGGAAGCTCACCGTCATCGTCCTGGAGGCTAAAAACCTGAAAAAGATGGATGTAGGAGGACTGTCAGGTATGTGGGAAGCAAAGACATGCGGTGTAGGGTGGGATGGGGAGGGGAGGTTCTCGCTAAGGTACTGCTAGCTGCTCTGGGGGTCTCTTGGGGTTGACAGAGTCTCAGGCTGTGGTGGGAGGGTATAGGAGGTTCGATTTGTGCACCTGAGGGGTATGGAGGGTCGTTAAGAAGGCTCAAAGAGAGTCCTCATTCGTTTCTGACAGTCTAATCCCCCTGAACTCTGCAGCGGGGCCAAAAGACTACTTCTCCCTTTCCCTAGATCCCTATGTCAAGGTCCACCTGCTGCAGGGTGGCAAAAAGGTACGAAAGAAGAAAACCACCATCAAGAAGAACACTCTTAACCCCTATTACAATGAGGCCTTCAGCTTTGAGGTGCCCTGTGACCAAGTCCAGGTGAGCTGTGGCCTGTCCCCTGCCTCTGCTAAAATAGCCTTTCCACAGAGCCCCTGGCCCCTTGGGAAGCCTTATTCCAAGCAGAAGGAAGACTTTTAGCATCACCCTAGAAACCAAGGTTGGTTCTGGGGTTATGTTGTCAGTCTGTTTTCTCCAGTGAGGATCAGGAGGCCCAGACCACTAATGGAAGAGTCTTCTAAAAGTTAGGCTTGGATACCTTCTCCTCTAAGAGAGACCAGGATGCCCCTCCCCCTAGGACCAGGATGCCCTGCCCCTTAGGACAGGATGCCGCACCCCTCAAGGACAGGTTACTAAAGAGACTTCCCCTCACCCTTTTAGGGACCTGGCCTGTCCAGGCCTGAGGCTTGGGCCCTGCACCCATGTCAGTCCTGAAGATTTGCTCCTCTGAGAGGGCTGTTCCCTGAAGAGGCTCTAGCAGCCCCTTAGCAGTGGGGTCTTAGGGTTTATCACCTTAGAAAGCTCCAGAGTGTCTTCTCACTGCGGGCTCCAGGCTCCATCTGTCCCTTCCACCTGCCACCCCTACCTCGAGCTCCTCTAGCAAGGGCCCTCCGAAGTATGGTCACAGGGAGATGTCTTTAGCAGGGGAACCTGAGCCCCCTCTCTGCATGCCTCCTTCCCTCACCCTCCTGTCTCCTTTTCCTCCCATCCACCCCAGAAGGTCCAGGTGGAGCTGACAGTGCTGGACTATGACAAGCTGGGCAAGAACGAAGCCATCGGGAGGGTGGCGGTGGGAGCGGCAGCTGGTGGGGCTGGCCTGCGACACTGGGCTGATATGCTGGCCAACCCCCGGCGGCCCATCGCCCAGTGGCACTCCCTGCGGCCTCCTGACCGAGCGAGGCCGCCACCTGCACCCTGATACCCTCCCCTAAGCACCTGACCCCAGACCCCAGAGCTTGGCCCAAGCCCAGCCCAGTCCTACCTTCAGGCCTCTCCCCAGTAGCTCCTTCCCACTCCCCTATTGGCTGGCCCATTCCTGCCTTCTCACTGCCACTATGCTGGTCACTAGGGACAACTTTCCAACCCCTCCCCCCACCATGCACATACCCACAAACTCCAGGGACCCCTTGTAGGGAAAGGGTCTGGTCTCCCCCTACCAGGGTCCCACCCTCTGCTTTCTCCACTCAGTACCCCTCCCACCCCTGCACTGCTCCTGGGATCAAATAAATCCACAGCCCCTGACTTGGGAGGCATGGCCTGTGCTCCTTGATGGGGGCAGGCAGGGACTGGGGGGTCCAAGAGGGAACCTCATGTACAGGCATGAAGAGCACCAGGGCAGCAATCTGCCCAGAAGTTCATCCCCTCCTCCACTTACTCATTCACTCAGCCCCTGAGCTTCAGTTTCCTCATCTGAAAAAGTTGTGAAATACCTGCTGTGAGCTTGCTGTGTCAGGGGAAATTCCCTGCCTCATCCAGGGTCACATAGGTTTTCATAATCAGTTTGCATCCTCCTCCCTTTCTCTTTCCTTCAATCATCCATCCATTCCCTCTTCCCGGAGGTCTATGTATCAGCTTCTGTTAAGAGGTTGTGTTCCCAGATAAGAAACAAATACAGACCCTACCCTGAGTGACTTACTCTCATCAGGGAACCAGTTTATAGTTTCAGATTGCAATCTCCAGAGATTGGGAGAAAGAATAGTTATTCGTTCAGGCAAAGCCAGTGATTCCAATTTCACCTCATTCTTCTTACAACAGATTCTGCCTCCCAGTTTGTTTCTAGGAAAATAATTATTTCATTGGCTTCTCTTTCATCTCATCCTAATAGGCTTTGGGGTAGGGGGAACAAAGTTCTATGCAGTTTGGCAAGGAAGCTTTCTGAGCTTCTGAGGTGGAAAATGGGGCAAAAAGTACTCCTATGAACTAGAAAAGGGGCAGAGTATAAACTTGCCCCAGAGCTTCCTTGTAGCTAATGAGAAAGGGGAAGTCTGATCATAAACCCAGATCATCATGGGTTATGATGTCTATGAGACTTTTAAAAATTTACTCAAATGAATGCTGTAATTTTTCATGTGTGTGAGGGTGGGGTATCCTTATGAAGACAGACTATATATTATTACTGCTACCACTGTCAGTAAAAACCCTCACAACCACCTCATGAAATAAACATAAGTTTTATTCCCAGTTGCAAATTAGGGCCAGAGAATTAATGTGCTCATAATCATATAGTCAAGAAGACTGTCTTTAAATCATGGGATTGAACTGGTTCTAATTTAGACAATGACATAGGGACCTCTGGTTCTCTATCTCAACAACAAAGCAGACCAATAAAAAAGAAAATTACACATAGCCATCCATACCAGCCCTCAGTGAGGGCTGAGATAGTATAGAAATTGTGGCCAGAGGCAGGCTTTCTGAGAACATGAGGTTTGGGCTGTGACTTGAATGACAAGGAGGAATGAAACTTGCAAACACATGGGAGAAACACAGTGGAATATTATTTACCCACCAAAGGAATGAAGTACTAATTTATGCTTCAGCATGAAATGGATGAATCTGCAAATTAGTGTTCTTAGAGAAAGATGCCACACATAAAGGCTGCAATACTGTCCAGTTCCATCTACACGAAATGTCCAGAATTGAAGGATCCATAGAGACAGACAGTAAATAAGTTAGTGGTGACCAAGGGGTGGCAAGGAGGGGGAAAGAGAGAAATGGGAGGTGAGTGGGCAGAAGGCATGGTGTTACAGTTTGGGGTGATAAGAATGTTCTGGCTGGTTGCTGTTAGCTCACACCTGTAATCCTAGCTACTGGGGAGGCTAAGATTAGGAGGATCTTGGTTCAAGGCCAGCCTGGGCAAATAGTTCATGAGACACGCGCCCCATCTCCAAAATAACCAGAGCAAAATGAACTGGAGGTGTGGCTCAAGTGGTAGAGTGCCTGCTTTGCAAATGTGAAGCCCTGAGTTTAAATCCCAGTCCCACTGGGGGAAAAAAAAGTTCTGGATGAAGGTAATGTGATGGTTGAATGTACTGCATACAATTCATGGTATCACACACTCCCCTTCCTCCTAGACTTGATGGAAATCCAGGCATTGTGCCCGGTGTATGCTATAATAATAATAATGATGAAAATGAAAGAGTAGAGAATTCCAGGCAGAAGGACCCCCAAGTTGCAAGAACCCTGAGGCAGGAGCAAGCTTGGGTTCTCCAGGCTCGGGAGGCCAGTGTGGCTGGAGGGGAGGACAAGAGGGTTGTGTGGTGTGGCTGACCAGAGAGATCGTGCAGAGCCTGGGAGGCAGCTAAGGAGATGGGAGTTTTCCTGGGGATGGTGACAGGCTCCAGGAGGGCTTTTAGGTGCTTTGTTTTATTTTGCATTTCCTGTTTCTACAAAGCACTTAACTTTTTTTTTTCCATTGGTCTGCTACAATTGATCATTGGGTTTACAGTGTTTAACTTTGATCTTGGAGGAGAACAATTTGGTGTCCACATCAACATTCATGAGCTCACAGTTCACATGACCCTCTAATGCTGATGAGGGAACAACTCCCACAGGACCACCTTAGGACTCAGCACTAGTGATAATATTTGCTTAACATAAGCTATGATGAATACTTGTTTTATTCTTTTTTTTTTTTTTGATACTGAGTCTTGAACTCAGGGCCTTCATCTTGAGCCACTCTGCCAGCCCTTTTAGTGATTTTTTTTTTTTTTTTGAGATTTGGTCTCATGAACTATTTGCCTGGGCTGGCTTTGAACCACAATCCTCCTGATCTCTGCCTCCTGAGTACTCTCTGCCTCCTAGGATTACAGGTGTGAGCCACCGGTGGTTCTAATTGGGCAGTTCTGCATTTTGCCAACAAGTAAAAGAAAAATTTTTTCTTTTTGTGGCACTGGGGTTTGCTTGGCAGGTGCCTTACCACTGGAGCCATGCCCCCAGCTCTTTTTTTTTGGCTCAGTAACTTTTTCCCCAGGCTGGCCTCAAACTTAGATTTTCTCATTCACTTCCCACATAGCTGGGATTACAGGTGTGAGCCACCTCATCTAGCTACAAGTAAAATTAATACACAGGTTAACTCTAACTGGTTTGCTTTGGTGAAGGGGCTAAGTCTTTTCCATAAAAATATGCAGACTTTTTTTTTTTGTTTTGGTGGTACTGGGGTTTGAACTCAGGGCCTCACACTTGTTAGGCAGGCGCTTGAGCCGCTCCACCAGCCCTTTTTTGTGATGTGTATTTTTGAGATAGAATCTCACAAACTATTTGCCCAGGCTGTCATCGAACCTCGATCCTCCTGATCTCTGCCTCCTGAGTAGCTAGGATTATAGGTGTGAGACACTAGAACCTAGCAGATATGTTGACATTTTGTAACTTGGAAAAAAAATCAATCAAAATCTTTCCTGAACAATATTTATTATGTTTTCCTTCTTTTTCTTTTTAGGCAATTTATGCACTATTCTGAATTTATCCTAAAATTTTATATTGTATTTTATTTTGTATTGTATATATTTGAGGTGTACAACATGATTTTGTTTTTGGTTTTTTTTTGAGACAGGGTCTTGCTGTGTAGCCCAGGCTGGTCTTGAACTGGAGATCTTCCTGCCTCAGCTTCCTGAGTGCTGGGATTACAGGCGCATACCACCATGCCTGGCTTTGACATGATGTGTTGATATCCATATAGTGAAGTGGCCTCTTATGGTCACCATCACCTTGGAGAGTTATACATTCTCATGAGGATTGTAAGAGTTATCATGGTTTGATTTGTTTCACAGTCACTCTGGGTCCTCCACATGTTGGTGGGAGTGTGGTAACAGGAATGAAAGGCATTAGGCCTTCCTGGACAGAGCCAGGAATTAGGCTGCTGTGGGCAGAGGGAGATGTGTCTCACAAAGCCCCTGCCTCACAGGGGGCTCAGGACCACAGTTAAGCAGTAATGACATCAACTACAACCCATGGAGAACTGCCCAGTGCCAGGCCCTGAGCTCCTCAGGGCTTCTTCCCTGATCTCCATTCTCTGTGGCAGACATGATTAACGCTGAGATACTCAGCAAGGTTAGTCACTTGGCCGAGGCAGCTCAGCCAGCAAGAGACTGGGTCAGGATGTAGATCCAGGCATACCTGACACCGAAGACCACTATCAAGTGTCCTGTTGTCTGGTCCCCTGAAGATGAAGCAATGGACAGTGGCCATCCTGCTGCAAAGACACTCAGTGGAAAGTTGGAAGTGCAGCAGGACTTGGCTGGAGAGTGGGGGAAGAGCGATGGAGGGTGTTAGAGGAGGGAACAGTGCCTGGAGGGGACCTGGTGCACTTCTCCTGTCTTACCAAGTTTCTTACACCCTGGAGTCCTGCCAGAATTGATTACAAGTCACCAATGTGAAGTCACTGAATGTAGAATTGAGAAGACAGGCCTTGGGCTGGTGGAGTGGCTCACGTGGTAGAGTGCCTGCCTAGTATCTAGCAAGCGTGAGGCCCTGAGCTCAAGCCCCAGTACCACAAAAAAAAGAAGACAGGCCTCCTAGCACAGCACTGCAGGAGCTCCTCAGGTCTATCTATCTGTCTGTCTGTCTATCTATCTATCTTCTAGATGTCTACCTATCTATTAATCATCTATCTACAAATTAATCTATCAATCATCTGGATGTCTGCATCTGTCTATCTATCTATCTATCTGGATGTCTATATGCATCTATTAATCATCTATCTATCAATAAATCAATCTATCTAATCTATCAATCAATTTATCAGTCTAATCTATCAATCGATCTGTTGATCCATCTACCTGTCTATCTAATCTATCATCTAGATGTCTGTTTATCTATCATTTAGATGTCTATCAATCTATTTATCTATCATTTGTCTACCTATCAATCAACTATCAATCATCAATCTACCTATCAATCATCTACATAATCTATCATCATTTAGAAGTCTATTTATCTCTCTCTCTCTCTATCTATCTATCTAGACATCATCTATCTATCTATTCTTGGTTGTACTGGGGTTTGAACTGAGGGCCTTGTTCTTACTAGGAAAGTGTTTAGACACCTGAGCCCCAGTCCTTTTTGCTTTAGTTATTCAGATAGAGTCTTTTTTTTTTGTGGTTTTTTTTGGGTGGTATTGGAGTTTGAACTCAGGGCCTGATGCTTGCTAAGCTTGCACTCTAACACTTGAGCCATTTTGCTGGTCAGTTTTTGGTTGGGTATTTTTCGAGATAGGGTGTGAACTATTTGTCTGGGCTGGCTTTGAATCTTGATCCTACTGACCTCTGCTTCCTGAGTAGCTAGGATGACAGGTGTGAGCCACCATGCTTGGCTTGTTTAGGTTTTTTTATATATATAATTTTTATTAGGATATATTCATTACACAGGGGGGATTCATATTGTCAATTCCAAATGTGCTTATATTGTACATTGGTTAGAGCACCCCCATTGTTTGTGTTTTTGAGACGGTGTCTCACTATGCAGTCCAGGCTAGCCTTTTATTCAATATCTTCCTGCGTCTACCTCACCATGTTTTTTTTTTTTTTCTTGAGGTACTGGGGTTTGAACACAGGGCCTATACCTTGAGCCACTCCACCAGCCCTTTTTTTTTTTTTGATGGTTTTTTTTTCCAGATAGGGTCTCATGAGTTATTTGCCAGAGCTGGCTTTGAACCATGATCCTCCTGATCTCTTCCTCCTGAGTAGCTAGGATTACAGGTGTGAGCCACGGTGCCTGGCTTACACCATGCTTATAGTGCGGTGTTCTTTTTTTTGGGAACATTTATTTTTATTTTATTTTTTATTTTTATTTTATTCATATGTGCTGCAGTATTCTTTTTAAATGAAAACTTAAGGCCAGGCAGGCATGGCAATACACAGCTGTAATCTCAGAGGATGAAGGTAGGAGGATTGTAAATTAGAGGTCAGCTTTGTCTACATAGTGAGACCCTGCTTCAAAAATTAATTGCCTGGCACTGGTGGCTCATGCCTGTAATCCTAGGTATTCAGGAGGCAGAGATCAGGAGGATCAAGGTTCAAAGCCAGCCCAGGCAAATAGTTTGAGAGACCTTATCTTGAAAAAAAATACTTCATAAAAAAAGGGCAGGTGGAGTGGCTCCAGGTGTAGGCCCTGAGTTCAAAGCAAAAAAAAAAAATTAATACCAAAAAACTTACAGGATAAAATATAAACACTCTTTAGGATATTTCTTTTTTATTATTATAAATTTTTTATTAGGTTATACTCATTACACAGGGGATATTCATAGTGACAATTCCAATTAGACATATTGTACATTATTTACATTGCCCCCATTGTCTCTCCCCCTCAGTCCAAATATAAAAATTTTTTTGTGTGGAGTTGGCTCACTCTTGTAATCCTAGCTAGTCGGAAGGCAGAGATCAAGAGGATCGTGGGTGGAAGCCAGCCCAGGCAAACAGTCACGAGACCCTATCTCAAAAAAACCCATTACAAAAAAGGGCTGGTGAACTGGCCCTGCGTTCAAACTCCAGTACTGAAAAAAAAAAATTAAACATGGGCTCTGACCGTGCACTTACACAACTTCCTCACCAGAATCCTGACCCCAGTTCTAACAAAACTTATTTATACAAACAGCCAGGCAGTAACTGTAATTTATTGATTTGATTTTTTGTGTTGTACTTAGATTACAGATATAAATTTAGTAACTTTAATATTCCGTAGTATATACGATACGTGTATATACATTGCGGTGCTGGGATCTAACCCATGGGTTTTACATGCTAGGCAAGTGCTTGACCAGTGAGCTACGCCTCCCAGACCTAAAAATAGTATAAATGCAAATAATTCAAGAGTATCCATAGTAGCAAAATATAGCAAAACAGGAAGTCATAAATTTTGATTATTTTTAACCTTTATTTTAACGTAATATATTTAATTGTATGATTACAGTGTTTAATTGGGGGAAGGGTATACTGGGGTTTGAATTCAGGACCTCGCGCTTCCCAGGCAGGCATTCTATCACTTAAGCCACACCTCCAGCCGGAGTTTAGTCTTCAATAGCGAGTATAAGTAGCAACCCACTTGCAAAATTCCTGAAAATTTATAGAAGAGCAGGTGTCCTGTTTTCCACCTGGTTAGAAGGCTTGCGTTAAGGCAGACCAAGGGTGTGAAGGCAAAGGTAACAGAGATCTGCAGTCTGAAGTCTAGACCACCTCACTTCATTTTGGGTACATCAGAGGGTTGGTGGAATGGCTCAAGTAGTAGAGTGACTGCCTAGCAAGCGTGAGGCCCTGAGTTCAAACCACAGTACCACGCCTATCCCCCCCCAAAAAAGTACTGTAATTTTGGATTCATCAGGATTCCGTTCATTTTTGTCTTAATGTGAAGCAGCCCACCAGATCGTCCCAGAAATGCCACGGCCCCAGATCCCGTCTCGCCTCCGCCCCGTTGTCACGACAACCGCGTCCTCAAGCTCCTCTCTGGCTCGCCTTGCAGGCCGTCCCTCTGCGTTCCTATTGGCCAAAAGTTCCTAATGGGCTGGTCATCTTCACCTTCATTGGTTAGATGATCGCTACTGTACAATCCTGCATGCTCCTATTGGCTGATTGGTCAAAAGGGGCGGGCCTCTGGGTAGCAGTTGAACTGAGGCAAGGTCCCGCACACAGTACGCGACAGGGACAGAGGGGACCATCCTGGTGTATTTGGAAGGATAAAGGTGAGAGGGACGAGAGGTGAGGGGCGGTGAGAGACGAATGTGGTGTACCAGAGTGGGGTTCCCAGGATGTTTGTTTCGCAGGGCGATGACCACGCCTGCGGGCTCCGGCACGGGCTTCGGCTCGGTGTCCTGGTGGGGCCTGTCCCCGGCGCTGGACCTTCAAGCTGAAAGTGAGTTCCCAGGACCACACAAGGTCTGAGACAAAGGGCGCCCATAGGATCTTTAGGCCCAGCATCCATGGCAGGGGCCGTGCCAACATTTTCCACAGTTCAACAGCAGGGGGCGCGCCTCGGAGTCCTCTCTGAAGACTTGCAAATCCAGAAGAGGCATTGCTGCCTTTGGAACCCAAGCCCAGGGCAAGGCCTGCTGGACTTGTGTCTGTAGTTCTAGGAGACGCGGCAGGGGACGCTCTGATGGCCACCAGCCCCACACCGCTGTCGTCTTGCCAGGTCCTCCTCTGGATCCGAACTGTCAGGCAGATACAGCGCACAAGACCCCCGAGCTGGACGTGTTGCTGCTGGGCTCCGTGGATGGGCGACACCTGCTGCGGACCCTGGCCCGGGCTGCGCTCTGGCCTCGAAGGAGGTTCAACGTGAGCTGGAATTCTGGGGTGTGGAAGGAGGAGGATGAAGTTCAGAGCCCAGATTCCCGAGTCCTACAGGGAACAGGGGTTGGAATTTAAAAACTCTAGGTCCAAGGACAAAGGGGCTGGTGCCTGGACTCCAGGATCTGGAGGAGTGGAAACTGGGAGCTGGAACCCATGGTCTTGGGTAGCAAGGGGCTGGAGACTCCTGGGTTTCAGATGGAGGAAAAGCCTGAGGATCCGGCCTCTGGTATTGGTGGGAAGGAGGAAGGTTCTGAGGGCTCAGATTCCTGTGGTTGGGTGTGGGGGTCGCGGTGGGGGGTGAGGGGGTGGTGGAAGACTGGCGTAAAGGATTCTTAGGTCCGTGGAAGGAAGGGACCAAGATGCAGGTCTCAGAATTGTTCTGCCCTGTTCATCCTTCCAGTTCTATGTGCTAGAGAATAATCTGGAAACTGTGGCTCGACACATGCTGATCTTCAGCCTAGCCCTGGAGGAGCCCGAGAAGATGGGGCTCCAAGGTCAGTTACTAGGACCCAGGAATTCTGACTCCAGTTACGTTTCGCTCCCTACAGGGGAGGCCTTTCAACAGTGTGCTTAAAAACTTTGAGCCGGGTGTGGTGGTACATGCCTGTAATCCCAGCTACAAAGGAGGGAAAGTTGAGAGAATCATAGTCTGAGGCTAGCCCTAGGCCTACCTGAAAAATAAGCTAAAGCAAAAAAGGGCTGGGATTGGGGTTCAAGTGGTAGAGCACTTGCCCAGCAAGTGCAAAGCCTAGTACTGCCAAAACCAAAACCAAACCAAAACAGCAAAGTGCGTTGATTATTGTCCCCTGTTTCATCATTTGAAATCTTAGGGTTTTACCTTTTCCCACATGTAAATCAGTAGAGCCACATAGGATTGTAAGAGAAAATCTCAGGGAACTCTCAGAACAGTGTATGACACCATGTAAACACCCAAAACCTTCCATGGGAGAAGGACAAAGGAGATCAGGAGATTTCTCTGAGGTGTCAAGTCCCCCAGATGTGGGGAGGCAGAAAGTGATCATTTCCTGGGACCAACTTCAGCCTGGTCCCTGGAGCAAAGCCTCTGCTCACACAGGCTGCCATCAGATCCTGCCTTGCTTGCTGTGTGTCCTGGGGCTAGAATCTACCCTTTTCTGGGTCTCATTTCTACATTTATAAAACAGGAATCCTAAAAGTTCCTTTCTTGTGAGGATTCGGTGAAAAGTGCATAGTGCTTAGTTTATACCATCAGCTCAGTACATTTGAGCAATTATTTTTATCATGATTATACATGGTCATTGCCATTAATAACATAGGAAATTCAGTGCACAATATGCCTTATTTTAAATTTCTTTTTTTTTTCCTTTGGTGGTACTGGGGTTTGAACTCAAGGCTTCATACTTGCTAGGCAAGTACTCCACAATTTGAGCCACTGTGTCAGCCGTTTTTTGTAATGGGTAATTTTGAGAAAGGGTCTGGAGAAGTATTTGCTTGGGTTGGCTTCCAATTGTGATCCTCTTGATCTCTGTCTCCTGAGTAGCTAGAATCACAGGCATGAGCCCCTTTTGGCCAGCATGTTTTAAATATCTTAAACAACTAGAACTAAACTAATGTAACTAAAGGCATATAGCTTTCTTTATAAGGTTCTTAACTAAAATGAAACAATTTATATAGACATAAGTATAAAATGAAACTATATAGAACTATCACATATATAAATATGTAAAGGTACACAGTTCTTTCTTATAAGGTGTTTTTTTTTGTTTGTTTGTTTACAGTACTGAGAACTTATGGCCTCATAGCTGCTAGACAGCCACTCCACCAGCCTGGTGTTGTGTTGGGTATTTTTGAGATAGGATCTCACAAACTATTTGCCTGGGCTGGAACCCTTCTGATCTCTGCCTCCTGAGTAGCTAGGATTACAGGTGTGAGCCACTTGCACCCGGTTTAGGAAGTTCTTAAAGAGCCAGGTGTGGTGTGACATGCCTGCACTGCCAGCACTAAGGAGGCTGAGGCTGGAGAATCTTGAATTCTCAGTGCAGCCTGGCCTTCAATCAAGACCCTGTCTCAAACAAACAAACAAAAAACCCAAAGAAAGATTCTTAAACTAAGCTGAAATGATTTAGCACTATGACTTTTTGTGTTTTCCTTTTTTGTGCTGGGGATCAAACCTCGTATTCTAAGCAAGTGCTCTGTCACTGAGCTAATCTGCAACTCAACATTTTAAAATACACGTATATCTCACCTGTAGGTAAATCTAGAGCTCACCTTTTTCTATTTTAAAGACGAGGGACGTTTAAACATGAAATTTAGATTCAGGGAATAAGTTATTCTTCTTGTTGTAGTTACCAAGATGGGTTCCTTATGCACACTATGTGACTATGAAGTAAGGGTCTGATTTCTGGGCTCAATCCTCGGCCTTCCTCCCCGCCCCCCAGTTATTTTCCCCTTCCCCCCAGAGCGGAGCGAGACCTTCCTGGAGCTGTGGGGGAACGCGCTGCTGCGCCCCCAGGTGGCCGCCTTCGTGCGCACCCAGGCCGGCCACCTGGCGCACCTGGTCCCGGAGCCCGACCGCCTGGCAGAGCATCTTCCCTGGCTCAGTCTCGGCCCGCTCAAGGTGCCGTTCCTGCCCGCCTCTGTCCGGGATCGGGAGAATGGAAATGGGTGGTCCAAAGGATTCACGTTGATGGAGCTGGCTGGGGTGCGGGAGTTCGTATCCCAGCCCTTCCGACTAGGGTAGGGGGTGGTTTCTTCTCCCAGAGCCTCAGTTTCCCACCTCCTGGGTGGAAGGTTGGAGGGGTTGCGCGGGAGAAGTCGCTCTCTGTGCATGCCTCACTCCCCATCTCTCCCTCCACGCTTGTCTGGCCACGCAGTTCCGCGAGCGGGACGCTCTAGAGGCCGTGTTCCGCTTCTGGTCTGGCGGCGAGAAGGGACCCGAGGCCTTCCCCATGAGCCGGCTCTGGGACTCGCGGCTGCGCCACTACCTGGGCTCGCGCTACGATGCCAGGCGCGGTGTCAGCGACTGGGACCTGCGCATGAAGCTGCACGACCGCGGGGTAAGGGGGCTGGGGGCTGGGAGCCCATGTCCTGGACATGACCTGAGGGAGGAGGGCATGCCAGGTCCACCTAGGCCTCTCTGCTTCCCCACCTCTACCCTAGGCCCAAGTCATCCACACCCATGAATTCCGACGCTGGCGGGACACAGGCGTAGCCTTTGAACTAAGAGACTCCTGCGCTTACCACTTGCCCAACAGGACCCTGGCGTCTGGTCGTCTCCTGAGCCACGTGGGTGTCCACTGCCTGGCTTGGTCTACTCCTGTTTTTTAAGGATCCAGGAGTCAGGGTCCCCAAATGAATTCCACCTGCCTCTTGTCTCCCTGCTTTTCCAGCATGGGGAGCGAGTGGCAGCGCGTGGGTACTGGGGGGACATTGCTACAGGGCCCTTCGTGGCCTTCGGCATCGAGACAGACGACCAGAGCCTCCTGCGGACCAACAATGGACAGCCGGTTAAGGTGTGGGTTGGGTAATGCTGGTGCTGGGGGCCTGTACCCTGCCCTCCGCCTTCCAGGCTCCCCCCTCTGCCCAGGGGTCCTACTCCTAGTTTTAGGGAGGCGCCTCCATCCAAGTAACAGGTTCTGCCCCCAGCATCCTGGGCCGCGCCCTTCTGTGGGCTCTGTCCTAAACCAGCCCTGGGAATGCAAGAATGCCGGGAATCATAGTCCTGGGAGTTAGCTGCCCCATCCCCACCGACTGTAAGTTCCGTCCCCGACAGCCTAGTTGCAGCGTCTGCCCACGCCCCTTCTCTCCTCCCCAGACCGCTGGTGAGATCACGCAGCACAATGTGACAGAGCTGTTACGAGAGGTGGCCGCCTGGGGGCGCCCCAGAACCGGCCAGGGGATCCCAGAGGGTAGCTCTGAGCCATCCGCTTCAGGTAAGGGGACTTCGGTCTCCAGGTTGAAGAACTTCAGTCTTCAAATCCAAGGGTGGATGGAGCTGGTTTGGGATGCTGGGCAAGTGACCTCTCCTTTATATTTGTCTCTTTTTTCTTCCTTTGTGTTTCTCTCCTTTTTCCTAAACCCTGGCACCATCCTTAGGATTGTGAATTCCAGTAGTAGAATTCTCAGCTTGCTGCTGACATCTAACAGGGAGCTAACTATCCAGCTCCCCTTTAAACACCCTCCCCTGCCTGGATTCCAGCTGTGCCCCTCTCTAACCGTTCCCTCACCTGACCCTCCCTGGGTCTGTTTCCTTCTACAGAGGATGCCCCGTGTGGCCCTAGGTCACCCACTTGCTTTCTTTTTTTGAGTTTCAGTTGCTGCTGGTACATGCCTGCCTCCTGGGCTGACCTTCCCAGGCTCTTTTTGCAGGAATTCACCCCAGAGAAAAAAATGAAAGGGGCCTTTTAAGAAGGACAAGGGCCAAAGTGGGTGCTGGTAGTTCTTGTCTGTAATCCTGCTCAGGAGGCAGAGATCAGGAGGATGGAGGTTTCCAGTCAGCCTGGGCAAATAGTTCATGAAACCCTGTCTCGAAAAAACTCATCACAAAAAAAGGTTGGTGGAGTGGCTGTGTAGGACAAGGGCCAGGCCTTGTGGTACACCTCTGTAATTCCAGGCAGAGGCAAAGTCATGAGTTCTAGGCCAGACTGTTATGCTCAGCACTGCATATCTCTGTCTGTCCCTTTGAGTTTCGGCCCCTCATTGCCCCACCATCCAGAGATGACCCCCTTCTGCTCTTTCCCAGCAGTGCCCACTCAGGAATTCTTCACAGTCCACTTCCTATCCTTGGGTTCTGCTCAGACTCTTCACCATAAGGACTGCTACCAGGGCCGGTTCCAGCTTCTCTATGTCGCCAGTGGGTAAGGAGGACAGAGCCCCAGGACCGGCCTCAGCCCCTCCCTCCTCCCACCCAGGACTGCTGCATCGCAGCCTTACCCCGCCCCCTCCCCTCTAGGTCCCCACCCCCGACACCCCTGAGGAGCCAGTATCCTAAACCCTCCCCTTTCCTCTCTGCAGGATGGTCCATCTTCTCAGCCCTGAACTTGGAGCCTGCGTGGCCCCTGGAGGCAACCTGGTTGTAGAATTAGCCCGGTGAGCCAGCGGAAGGAAGGGCGGGAAGATGGGGCTGGGTTTAAAGCCGGATTGCTCACAGGCCATTTCCCGACTCCAGGTACCTGGTAGACCTGCGGCCTGAGCAGCTGCAGGCATTCTCCTCCCGGGTAGGAGAGCTAGCGCAGGCGGCTGGGTTTGCCCCGCAGACTGGGGCCAGCCCCTCGGAGACCTTCGCGCGCTTCTACAAGTCGGGGGACTCTGCTCAGGACAGCGTCGACCCAGCTGTGAAATCCGGACATCAAACCTGTGACATCCTTGCTCCATCTCCAGAATCAATGAGCCCACCCCAGGAGGACCTGGCCAAGCCCCCAGGAGCAATGAGGCCGCAGCAGGAGGACCTGGCCAAGCCCCCAGGAGCAATAAACCAGGATCTGGACAAGACTCCAGAAGCAATGAGCCCGCCCCAGGAGAATCTGGCCCCGCCTCCAGAAGCAATGAGCCTGACCAAGTAGGACCTGGCCCCTCTCCAGAAGGTCGAGCCCCACCCCCCTAAATCCTCCAGTGTTCCTCAGAGTCTCAAGGTCCACTCTAGGAGGGCCCTATGTGGAGAGATTCTGTCCATACCTATAGTGAGTCCGCTTTCAAAACTACAATTTGACTGAACCACCCCCCTCCCAGACCAAGCAAGCACCCCATTTTTAAGGCGGGTCCCAGGATTAGAACCAGAGCATATAATTTTAAACCCACTGCTAGAATGCTAGTTTTTACTCTGTGCCCCAGAGGTGTACAGCCAGAATTTCAAATTCCATTTCTGGGATTCTACATTCTATGCCTGGGAACCTAGATTGCCCTCTCAGAATTCTGAGTTCTACCTCTAAACCCAGTTTAGAGATCTGACCCTGTGTCTCAGAGCCTCTACCTCTTGCTCTTCTCTCCAGGCACCCCATTTCTAACTGGGGGTGTGGGGTCTCCTTCCTGGGGCCTGGTTTGCTCCCAAGTGGTTCCAATAAAGAGATTTTGGGTCCTCTTTCTTGTCTGTGTGTCTGAAAGTCTTCCCTGTTCACAGTCTGTCTCCAGGGCTGAGAGGGGAAGGCATAGAGACAGAAACCGGACTTTTGGGTTTCCAAGGCGGTGGATTTCTCAATGCCTTAGGCCGAGAGCCTGGGGTTCCACACCTACATTCTCAAACTAATCAACAATGTGTATTGAGTGGTTGATGAGTTTGGTCCCTGAAACTGACCCTAAAAGGGAGGGGGCTGGGGCAGAGAGGAAGTTCTAGCTCTTATGAAGATGGCAGTTTAGTGAAGGACTGGGACCTGGATCACTGGGTCTGAGAGAGGAGGTATGGGGTCTAGACCCCTGTATCTGAGGGAGGAGGGCTGGGATCTGGACTCCTGGGTCTGAGGGAAGAGGGCTGGATGTTTGATTCCTGAGCCTGAGAGAGAAGAGATGGGGCCTGGAGTCTTGGATTTGAAGGAGGACGACTGGGGCCTGGAGTCCTGAGTTTGAGAGAGTAGGGCTGGGTGTCTGACTCTAGGGTCTGAGGGAGGAGGTTCTGGGGTTTGGAATCTTGGGTTTGAGGGAGAAGGGGGTTGGAGACCGAACTTTGTCTGAGTGTACAGGAGGGGTCTGGTGTCCCTGACACCAAAGTGGCAGGGTGATCCAGCTGGAGCTCCGCCCGCCCCGCCCCTCACGCGCCCCCGTTATCTCCCATCCTGGGTAGGGGAGGAGACAGCAGTATATTTAGGCTCTGTCCTCTGCCCCTTATCTCAGTGTCCTCATTGAGGTTTGAGCAGACCAGAGGAGACCAAAACATCCTGGGACCTCCAAGGTCACCCCGGACGCCCCCCCACTGAATCTCTTGCCTCCTTCTCTGCCTCCCACGACCCCGGCCTGAGTCTTGGCATGGCTGACGAGTGAGTGAAGCTTGGTACCGAAGGGAAGAAGTATGAGAGGGGGTGATCTCCAGGGTCCCTTAGAGGGTAAGAGCTAAGAGGGTGGACACCCGGCCTGAGAGGGGAGGCAGAGGTTAGGGCGCCTGGGTAGAAATGAGACAAGAATTTGGGAATTAGATTGCTGGGACCCGAGGGAGAGGGAGCTGGTGGCCCCAACTTATCAAAAGGGCGTCTGGCGTCCTTTAGGGGGAAAACATGATACAGATCGCCATTAACCTCTTCTCCCCTGTTCCTCCCCCTCCAGGAGCAGTGACGCGGTGAGTGCTATGGGCTAAAGCGCTGAGTGTGTGCTGCAGGGGGGATCGGGGCGGAAGGTTGCAGCCCCAGGAGAAGACTGGGGCCTCTCAGTGGTGACGCGGCCCACACCTTCACCCCCAGGCTGGGGAACGCAGACCCGTGCCACCCCCGGTGCGACGCCGCTCCTCTGCCAACTACCGCGCCTATGCTACCGAACCGCATGCCAAGGTGGGGCGGGACCAACGCGGGGCGGGGCCAGAGCTGGTCGGGGCTTCGCTGGCTTGGATTTGGAATCCAGCACCTTGGGAAGTTGGGGCGGAGCCAGAGTTTCGATGGGGTGGGGCTTAGATCGCAGGTGGAGCCAAGATCAGTGGGGCGGAATTTCAGACAGGGGCAGGTTCGGATTGGTAGCAGCTGCCTGTGGGCGGAGCTCCGCTGTCCACAGGATTGATTAGGGGGTGGATGGGCGGAGCCTAGATAGAATCAGAGCCCGAAATTGGTGAAAGGGACAGAGAGGGCGTGGCTTCAAGTTCGAGGACGGCCGGAATCTGAATCTGCTTGACGGGGTGGGAGTGATTTCAAATCTCTCCCCGTCCTTCTTTGACCTTTCCTTGCTCCATGTCACCCTGGTAGAAAAAGTCTAAGATCTCTGCCTCAAGAAAATTGCAGCTGAAGGTAAAGATGTCCTCAGGGGGGCGGAACTTCGGGTGGGTGAGAAGATGGGAGGAGCTTGTTCGTTTGGAGGCGTGGCTTTCCTTGGGGCAGGGCCGAGCTTTGGAACGAAGGATTTGACTGAGCCTTCGGAAAACCCGGGCAGAGCTTAATCCCTCCACTTCTGGGGCCTGATGTGTCCACCAACTCCTCTGCAGATCCTAATGCTGCAGATTGCAAAGCAGGAGCTGGAGCGGGAGGCGGAGGAGCGGCGCGGAGAGAAAGGACGCGCTCTGAGCATCCGTTGCCCGCCTCTGGAGCTGGCTGGGCTGGGCTTCGCCGAGCTGCAGGTACTGGCTCAGGAGACACGGCTTCCTGCCCAGCCTGGGACCTGAGGCTCCTAGTCTTTCATCTCTTAAGGACTCAGGACAAGAGGCGGTATCACCCCTTCTGCTCAGAAATAGGGCTTCGTCTCCCTGGGGACATCCTCAGCTTCAACTGCAGTTTTCTTGAAAATCTTAGAGTTCTTTGCCAGGATGACATGGAGCAAGGAAGGGTTAAGGAGGAAGATCTGAAGTGTCATGGTGGGAAGGACCTTGGGAAAGCACAAGTCCAGATGGCAGCCACCTGCAATCTCAAAATCCAGAATTTGGTTCCTCTAGACATAAATGGCCAAACTCTCAGGCCTTCTGACTCCTAGACCTCTTTATTTGTAGTTTCTCTGGAATCCAGGTTCCAAACTTTTGCTTCAGACTCAGGGGTCCCGGCCCTCGTCCATAGACCCAGGAGTCCAGACCTCATCCCTGAGAACCAGCAGTCCAGGTCCCAGATCTCCCTCAAACTCAGGAGTCCAGGCCCTGGTCCTCCTCCTTCAGACCCGTGTCCAGATCCCAGCCCTTCTCCCTCAGACCCAGAAGTACAGGCCCTGCCCTCCTCCTTCAGACCTAAGAGTCCAGGTCCAGCCCTCCTCCCTCAGACCCAGAGGTCCAGACCCCAGCCTTTCTCCCTCGACTTAGGAGTCCCAGTCTCTAGTTTTCCCCAGAATACACATTTTCTTCCAACAGGACTTATGCCGACAGCTCCACGCCCGGGTAGACAAGGTGGATGAAGAGAGATATGATGTGGAGGCAAAAGTTACTAAGAACATAACAGAGGTGGGAAGCACTGGGTACTTGGCACCCTTACGGTAGGGTGATATTCCCCGACTGGAATCTCAGGATGACTGTTGCAACTGCTTTTGGTTACAGATCCCAGGAGATTCATGATAAATCTTGAGGAGGTGGGGACAGGGATATGCATAGACTTTGGCTAAGGAGACAGCTCACATAAGACCAGAGGCCCAGGAAGCATGAATATGTTTGTGGAACTGTATGATTGGAGCATTGAGTATTGGTAAATGGCTCAGGCAGGGGACAGGAAGTTGTGATTTACACCTCACTGGACCATCATGTGTCAGAATTTTTGAGAGGTGAGGCTGGGGCACATCTGGGAGAGCACTAAGTTCCAGGATTAGAGATCTGAACCCAGGACCTGAGCTGGAAGGGTGTTCGAGGCTTAGGTACTAGAAGGCAGGGAAGGGATAGGAAAAGAGTGTGGAGTAGAAGAGTGGTGTTCTGGGGAGAAGCAGATGGAGGGGCTCCACTCCCCGTATGGCTGCCATCAGATTGCAGATCTGACCCAGAAGATCTTTGACCTTCGTGGCAAGTTTAAGCGGCCCACTCTGCGAAGGGTGCGGATCTCTGCTGATGCCATGATGCAGGCATTGCTTGGGACCCGGGCTAAGGAGTCCTTGGACCTGAGGGCTCACCTCAAGCAGGTGAAAAAAGAGGACACTGAGAAGGTGAGTGTGGGCTAGTCAGGAAAGGGGGTCCTGGGGGGAAAGGCTGTGAGGGATAATGACTCTAGGGCCTAACCTGAGGGCAACTGTTCTTGGAATTGAGTTGAAAAGCAGCTGGTAAAGGGTCCTCAATGAGTAGTATGAGAGGGACACAGGAAATGCAAGTGAAAGACAGGAAGTGAAAGGGGAAGGCAGGAAGTGCATTAGGGAGAGAGAAAGTTGCAGAGTCAGGAAGTTTATGGGGGCTATAGGAAGTCCATGAAAAAGAAAAGAAATACATGAGGGAATAAGGAAGGGAAAATCAGAAGTATACTAGGAAGAGAAGTGCAGAAGCAGACAGGAAGTATGTGAGGAAGACAGGAAGTACATAAGGGAAGAAAGAAGGGAAAGACAGGAGTATACTAGGAAGAGAAGTATGGAAGCAGACCGGAAGTGTATGAGTATGACAGGAAGTATATGAAGAAGACAGGAAGTATGTGAGGAAGACAGGAAGTGGAAAAGTGATGACAGAAGAGTAATAGGAAGTGACGAAGTACCAAAGAAGACAGGAAGTGTATGGGGAAGACAGGAAGTGCATAAGGGAAGAAAGAAGGTAAAAACAGGAGTGTACTAGGAAGAGAAGCGGTAAGGAAGCAGACAGGAAATGCAGTGAAAGAGACAGGAAGTGTGTGGGATTATTGGAGTGGATGGCAAGTGATCCAGAAACAGATTCTTGAATAGGTATCTGGAGTAGAGTAGCCCAGCAAGCATAGGGGCAGGTGGAGGATATGTGGAAGCTGGAGACAGGAAGAGACCCTAACCTCTGACCCTGTCCCCCCAGGAAAACCGAGAGGTGGGAGACTGGCGTAAGAACATCGATGCACTGAGTGGAATGGAGGGCCGTAAGAAAAAGTTTGAGGGCTGAGCCTGCCTGCTCTCCACCCAGCTCTCAGAGTGGCCCTGAGAAATAAAGCTTCTCCCTGAGCCGGAAATGACCATGTGTCTGCTACACTGGGTCTTAGGCATGAGAAAGATGGGAAAACTGTCCCCCAAAGCCATACAGGGGGGTCAGAGGCCAGCTTGGCTTCTAACATGAGGAGTTCTTAACTCCTCTGCAGAGGGCACAGTGCATGCAAGTCCAAAAGAGAGACACAGAGAGGCATGCAGTGACGGAATCTGAGCCAAAGACCTAAGAGAGAGGAAAGAAAAAGACAGAAGAAAGTAGTGCAAAAAGAAAAAAACAGACAGATGTACTAACAGAGCAGCTATAGATAATAGGGATCCCCAAGAAGGTACAGAGACACAGACACTCAGAAAGATCTAGAAAGATAGACACATGGCCCAGGCACAGAAATGCAGAGACAAAGGGAGACAAAAACAGAGTTATAGGCAGACGGAACTGCAGAGAGAGTGACCACCAACAGCCACTGACATGGAGAGGGGCAAAGACACGGAAACACCCACAGAAGTGCAGAGACAAAACCATGGAGAGCCACACAGAGTGGAGAACATACTGAGAAGTCCCAACAGAGATGGAAGCTGCAGAAGGAACCCAAGCCAGAGAGGAAAAAGAGACTCTAGATACAAACACACAAAGTTAGAGACCATGAGGGAAGGAGGTACTGAGAGGCACAGAGGGATGAGGAAGCCTGTTTTCTGGGCTGGCTTCCCTAGAGTTCAAGGTCATGGCTTGGCTGGAAAGGGAGGGAAGAAGGATACCAAAAAAGATCTGTGTCAAATGGAGGGGGGAGGGGTGACACGGTGAGGTCTCACCAGCCTAGTTCACACCCCATCCTCTCCCCTTCCCCCCACCCCACACCTGCTTCCCAGCTTTAGTGCCTGTTGTCACCCGGGTGGAATCCTGGTGGCAGACAAAGGGGTGGGGGTAGGGAGGGGGAGACAGATGGACAAAGGCAGAGAGAGGACACATATATACAGATGGAAGCCATGGAGGCAAGAGACAGACCACAGAAATGGCTTAAGAAAAGAGAAATGGAGGCCCAGGGGGACACAGAGAGGGGGGACAGAGAGATGTACTCCTTTTGTCATTAAGCATTCACCAAGGATTGTATGTGTGTCCAGCCTGGGAATGTGAAAGCACAGGGCGCTGGGTGCTATAAGGGAGCTTGGGGTGGGGATGCCTGACCCAGCCTGGACTCCAGGGTGGCGCTGATGGGGGTGTGGGAGGATCTTGGAGCAGCCAGGAGGTCCTTGGACCCTGAATCTGGAGCCAGAGTTGGCAGGGCAGTCTCTGAGCTGGGGAACTTGTGTTTGAGCAAAGGAATTCTCTCCCCCTCCTCTGACCCTGGGCGGGGCTGAGTGTCCAGCTATAAACCCAGGGATGTGTCAGCTGCCACACTCGCTGCGAGGCTCATACTACGGTTTAAGCATCTGTGGACCCAGCCTTAGGTAACAGGGTTCTGGGAGAGGTTGGGGGGCAGGAGAAAGGTGGAGAAGAGCTATGGAGGGGAATGTGAAGATGGCAGTGGGGAGCTTGGGAACTTCAGACTTTGGGAGAACTTGGGATTAAGGGCAAAGTATTACAATTTGTGGGTTATAGAACCTGGGGGGTGCCTCTTTAGGATTGCAGAGGCCTGAGAAGCTCTGTGAATATCAGAGATATTTATGTGAATATCATAAATAAGGGGTATGAGGGCTTGGAGTTCAAACAGTCAGGTGTTAGGTTTGGGGACTTGGGCTCTGAGAGTATCAGGACTGGGGAAGGGTCTCACTCTTGGGTTTTAGGAGTTAGAATATCAGAATCTGAAGTCTTATAGATCAGAAGTATGAACCTTGGGTATTGTGAATTGGATCTCTGAGTTTGGGGACCAGGTTTTTTTGGGAAGGGGTCTTATACCTTCATGTTTCAGTATTGAAGTCTTGAGAGCTGGTAGTTTTAGGGTATCTGGTCCCATAACCAGACTATTGTGAAATGGGGTTCTCAGAATCTGGTGCTATAAGGTGGTACTGGTCTCAGACACCAGAATCTCAGGGGCTGTGCATATTAGGATTTTGGGGGTTTTAACCTGGGCACCTTGAGGCCTGGGGGGGTCACAGAGATGGGGAGTCTAAGTATTTAGGAGTCGGATGAGGTGTGTGAACTGAAGCTGCTTTTGATGGTGTACAACCCTCCCCACAGAGGAGGGTGAAGGTGAAAGGAGACAGGTGCAAGGAACCCCAGCCAAAGTGGGGGCTGGGCTAGGAGAGGGACAGTGTGCCCAATTGTCCCAGAAGCCCCCCTTCTCAAATCCTTCTTAGGAAATGTCCTCTGTTTCACCATCTACGACATGCCCGAAAATAGCACCAGGGGTGGGGCAGCTATTGTCTTCAGGCCACTGTCCTTCTCCAATACCTCCTAACCCCTACCAGATCAGGTTCCCTTGGATCTGTCACAGGACAAAAGAGAACAGCTGTGTGAAGGGGTGGGCCTGCATGCAGCCTTAGTGCTACACTGGAGCCAAGTTCCATGCCTGGGCCCCCTGCTCTCTTCCCTCAGCTCTGCCCTCCCAGGACGAGGGCCCAGTCCTCCTCCCTCAGACCCCAGCCCTCCTCCCTCAGACTCAGGGGCCCAGGCCCTAGCCTGCTCCCCCAGACCCAGGGTTCCAGGCCCCAGCCCTCCTCTCCCAGACTTAGGGGTCCAGGACCCAAATCTCCTCCCTCAGATCCATGGCTCCAGGCCCCAGCCCTCCTTTCCCAGACCCAGGGGTCCAGACCCCAGCCTTCCTCCTTAGACTCAGGAGTCCAGGCCCCAGCCTCTTCCCTCAGACCTATGGGTCCAGGCCACCAGTTTTTCCTCCTTGGGGACCTCACCCAACTCAGTCTTCTCTCTGGTCTTTAGGTCACTACAGGATGTCAGACACGGAAGAGCAAGACTATGAGGAGTGAGTGATGATGGCAGGAGTAGTGGGGGGCTAGCACCATGGAGAGCCCCTCTTATCCCCAGTTGTCTAACTGTCTCCTCTCTGTCTCTTCCCCACTTTGGTGTCCTCAGGGAGCAGGCAGAAGGTGAGTGGAGATTGGGACGGCCTGGGGGTGGGGGATGCCCCTGAATCTTGGTTTGTAGGAGGCTAGAATAGGTGTGGCACTTTGGGTGGGAAGTAGGACGCTCCAGACCCCAGGCCCACCTTATCGGGGCTCCCAGTGCGACCTGGGCACAGCCAGTGGCAGTGTTCATGATCTCTTTGCAACCAGGGACCGGAGGGGTGGCCAGGCCTCTTAGTTCACTGTGGTCACTCGCTGGCCACTTGTTCTATTTTGTCCACCACCCCACCCCCACACTGAGCTCCTAACCCCTCTCTTGCCTGCCCCCACCCCTTCCAGAAGAGGAGGCTGCGGAGGAGGAGGAAGGTGAGGCTGGACCTTTCAGGTTTGAACTGGACTTAGGGTACTGGTGTGTGTGTGTGTGGGTCTGGGCTAGGGGTGCTTGGGTCCAGGGTGAAGGCGGGAGGGTGTGGGGGGACCGCGGCCTTGAGCCATCCTTTAACAACCTCTCCGTTTTTCCCTTCTCCCTCCCGCACCCTTGCGTGGCTGTACCCCTCCCTGCACCCCCAAACCTACCGCTTCTCCTCCCAACCCCCTCCCAGCCCCCGAGGAGCCGGAGCCGGTGGCAGAGCGAGGTAACCGTGGCTGCTTCGCTTCCCGAGACCGATTTCGGGGGGCCGGAGGACCCCGACATCATCCGGCCCGCCCCCCACCAGCACCCCTCCTCCGCTCCGGGGTAACCCGCCCCGCGTGGTCCTTTAAGCCTTGAGGGCTCTGCGCCCCCTCGTGGCCGTGAAGGGAAACAGCCCTGCGCGGCTTTAACCACTTCCCTTCCTTAAAGGGACCGGCGCCTACGCCTGGCGCTCCATCCTGGCGCAGTGCTTATGGACCGGTTGGGTGTTTGGGGAGAGGCGCCCCGCGCCCCCTCCTCTCCGCCCCAGGCCTTGTCTGTTATTTCTCTTCCCCATATACATTCAAAGGTTGGGGTCTGAACTTTAGGGTTGCAGAAAGGATTGGGGAGTCTGTGTTCCAATGGTGGAGGGGGCTGGGGAGAGAGTTCTGGGGTCATTGAATGAAGAGAGGGATTGGGATTCCCCCATTGCTAATTTTTTAAAATGGTGCTGGGGATGGAAGTCGTGCTAGGGAATCGCTCGCCCCTGAGTTACATCTCCATGTAGGAGGGCAGAGCTTTGGGTATATAATAGGGGGGCGGGTCTGAGGGTTTGGATTCTTGGGTTTCCAGAAAGTGTGTATGTGGGGTCCCCATACCAGTGCTGAATGTATATCTCATGCGTGTGACCGTCTTCCTCCCTCATGGACACCCCAGCTTCCCTTCTCCCTTTTCTTCTCCCCCAGCTCAGGACTTTAGGGTGCTTCCCTGGGCTCCTGGGGACCAAGGCTTGGGGTTTCTCCCCAGGGTGTGTCAGGCCCCCCTGAAATAATTCTCTCTTTATGTCCCCCTATTGCCATCAGAAGAGGAGCGCCCCAAACCCAGGTGAGAACCTAAGGGAGTCTGGGTGGGGGCCCAATTGGGTAGCCTCTTTTTTTTTTTTTTTTAACAGTACTGGGCCTTGAACTCAGGGCCTACAGCTTGAATCATTCCACCAGCCCTTTTTGGTGATTTTTTTTTTTTTCAAGATAGGGTCTTGTGAATTTGCCCAGGCTGGCTTTGAACTGCGATCCTCCTGACCTCTGCTTCTTGAGTAGCTAGGATTATAGGTGTGACCACCAGCTCCCAGCTGGGCATTCTCTTAAGGGTTCCCCAATCTCCAGAGATAGGCAGAGGAGAGGAACTGAACTAAAAGAGAACACAGCCAACCCTGCCTTCTTCCAGCAAAGGGAACTTCCCTTGGTGTTCAGCTGGGCAGACCCTGTTCACAGCTCAGATACAGTGATGAGAGCCCAGATGCCACACCAAGACAATCAATGAATGCTTCCCAGAGGATGTGATGCCTGAAGGAAGTGGCAGTGACACTGTTAGCAGAGAAAGCCGTGTGTTGTATGCAATACCTCCTGGCTGCGTATAAAACAATCCAGGCCACAGATACAAACCTGGGTCCCTGCGATGACGAAGATCCTAAGTGGAGGCTGTGGGAGCTCACTGGGCTGAGAGGAGACCTGGAGGAGGTGCTACTGGGGCCAAAGTTTGGAGATTCAAGAAACAGCAGTCCAAGTGCAAGAGAAAAGTGAAAGCAGAAATCCCCTGGGCCCAGATTTGCAGTGGTGCTAATTTCATTGTAGCTAGAGTATCAGGTTCAAGGGGCCGGGCTGTGGTAGACCAAGTACTAGGGAGCCATGGAAAGGATTTGAGGAGTGGAGGTGCAGGCTCTGACTTTGTGAGAGAGCACAGACATGCTTGGGGGTCAGGGAAGGTTTGTGGAGCAGCTGAGGCCACTTGGGGTGCCATGTGTCCAGGAAGGATGTTACAGGCAGAGACATAGCATGTGCAAAGGCCCAGGGGTGGGGAAGCACAGAACATGGACAGGTAATGTCTCCTCAGTGAAGAGAGGAGATTCAGCCAGAGAAGGAAGGGCATGAACTTCCTTCCGAGTTGAGGAAAAATTCTGAGCAGAGAAGCCACCTGGTTAGGTCTGGGTTTTAGGAAGGTGTCTCTGGAGTCAGAGGTGAATGAGAGGCAGTCACAAGATAGGGAGGCCAGAAAGGAGGCTGGAGAATGGTGCAAGGGAAAGAGGCCTGGGTTAGGGAAGGGACCATGGATGGAAAAGAGGGGACAAACGGAGAGATTCCAGAAGAGGAACAGCAGGTGGGATTGTTGAGCTGTTGGGGAAAGGAGGGAGCATGTGAGGAACAAAATAGACAGTGGATGCCCCTCCACCTAGCAGAAACTGCTGAGCTGCACTGGGGTGTGGGGTGTGGGAGGTGTGACATGTTCAGGAAGTGTCTGGGCTGGGGATGGACTTGGTGTGTGTTCAGTACAGTGGCCTCTGTATCCACAGGCTCAGCATCCATGGATGGCACCAACCTCAGATCAGAGAGATCAAAAACTATTGCATGTGAGCTGGTCATGGTGGTACACGCCTGTAATCCTAGCCACTCAGGAGCAGAGGCAGGAAGACCATGAGTTCAAGACCAGCCTAGGAAGTTACTGAGACTTTGTCTCAAAATCAAAATACAAACAAAAGGACTAGGGTGTGGCTCAAGTGGTAGAGCACTTGCCTAGCAGGTGCAAGCCTCTGGGCTCAATCCCCAGTACTGAAAAAAAAAAAAACCCTTAAAAAAATTGCACATGTACCGAACATGTGCAGATTTTTTTCTTGTTGTTCCCCAGGTGCATAGCATTTGCATAGTGTTAGAGATGATAAATTATGTACAGATGATTTAAAGTGCATAGGAGGGGCTGGGGGTGTAGCTCAGTAGGAAAGTGTGTGCTTAGCCCAGGTTTTTATTTGTTATTGGAGGTACTGGGGATTGAACTCAGCGCCTCTTGCCTGCTAGGCAGGTGCTCTACCACTTGAGCATCACCTCCAGTCCATTTTGCTCTGGTTATTTTGGAGATGGGATCTGAAGAACTATTTACCCAGGCTGGTCTTGAACCATGATCCTCATGATCTCAGACTCCCAAGTAGCTAGGATTACAGGCGTGAGGTGGCTCATCATAGCATATTTTATTCAACCTAATATATCCAAATGTTATCGTACATGTAACATGTTGGGTGGGCATGATTCCATACTTGGGAGGCTGGGGGTGGAGGACCACTACATAGCAAGACCCTGTCTCAAAACCCAACAAACTAAATAAACAAATAAACAACAACAACAAAAAAACCAAACCCCAAACCAAAGCATGTTTAGTGAACATCTTTCTTGTTTTGCACCAAGTCCTTGGAATCTGCCCTGTGTGTTTTACTGACATTTGGGCTCAGCGGGGACTGAGTACATCCAGGGGCTCAGGCACCTGGGTGACTATGCGGGTGTCATTTTGCACAGTGTGTGGGGTTACCACTGGGGTTAGGTAGATCAGCCTGCTGAGGGCCTTCATCTCCTTCTGTCCACACAGCCGTCCTGTGGTGCCTCCTTTGATCCCCCCCAAGATCCCAGAAGGGGAGCGTGTGGACTTCGATGTAAGTGACAGCTGTCCCAACCCAGGCCCATTGGAACAGACACTCTGGCTTGGGAAGCCTGTGCTTGCAATAGTCCCCCATGTCAGCCACCTGCTGGAAACTCTCAATCATCGCTTCTTGCTGGGGGGTGGGTGTGACCCTGTACAGAGGTGTGGGGGGGAGGGGAGGGTGGTGCTCTGTGCAGGGTCACAGTGGTCGCCTCCTGCAGGACATCCATAGGAAGCGCATGGAGAAGGACCTGCTGGAGCTACAGACGCTCATTGATGTGCACTTTGAGCAACGCAAGAAGGAGGAGGAGGAGCTCATTGCATTGAAAGATCGCATTGTGAGTGGGGGAGCCCGGGGTCCCCACATCCCTCCTGCACCCCATGCCCTGCTCTGGAGCTTGAAGGATACTTTTGGAAATCCACCAATCCTCAAACCTCTGCTTTTGACCTGCTTGAGGTGGGGAGGGATGAGTGGGGGGGCTGGTCTCTGCACCCCCTTTATTCTCTTCCATCCCCCAGGAGCGGCGCCGGGCAGAGAGAGCAGAGCAACAGCGCTTCAGAACTGAGAAGGAGCGGGAGCGCCAGGCTAAACTGGCGGTGGGTGCCTCCACAGCCCTGGGAGGCCAAATGTCACTTCAGTCGTTAATTCTGATATTCTCTGTGGGTTTGAGAAAGCCCCTGTGAAGTGTTACTTAAGGGTCTTTCTATTGCAAGGGATGGAATTCCCAACCATTACTGGATTCAGGAGAGAGGGATTTTTATTGGCTTATATAAATAAAATATTCAGGGCTGGGCTTACTTCAGGCATGGCTGGATCAAGGGATTCAAATGCTGTCACAAAGACTGAGTTTTTCTCCTGAGGATACTCAGGTGACCAAGTCCTCATTTGTCAGGGACTTCCCTGGTTTTAGTTCTGAAAATCCTGCACCTCATTGGTCCCAGGCAAGTTACAATGGCTGGCCACAAGGGTGGCCTCCAGAAACTCTGCCTTGAAGTCTTCTTTTCTGGGCAAATCTTGGGAGCATCCTGTTCACCAGGGAGCTAGTCCCTGGCCAGTTGGGGGAGGACGTTAGAACACCTTGGTTTGACTCTTGGAGGTACAAAACCCATGCTGGAATTAAGAAAGGGTCAGAAAAAAAATTAAAAAGAGATGGGTCCTTACTCAAACTTGCCCGCTCTTTTTCTTGTGGTACTGGGGATTAAATCCAGGGGTCTCACACTTACTAGGCAAGTGCTTTAACCCTTGGGCCACACCTTTAGCCCTTTTTGCTTTAGTTATTTTTCCAACAGAGTTTCATGTTTATGCCCAGGACAGCCTGAACTACAGTCGTCCTATTTATAGCTGGGTTGACAGGCATGCACCACCATGCTCAGCTTTTTTTGGTTGAGATGGGGTCTTGCAAACTTTTTGCCCAGGCTGGCCTGGAACCACAGTCCTCCTGAACTCTGCCTCCTGAGTATCTGGGATTACAGGTGTGAGTCTGCTTTCCTAGTAACCTTACATTTTAATTTTTGTATAGAGGGGAAGGAGCTCAAAGGTGGTCCTGCAGTCAGTCCTAGAAGGGCAAGGAGGGGGAATCCTGCATTTTTTCCCCAATACTTGCTGTTGGGCATGGAGTGTGATGGACACTGCATCACCCTAACTTCACTCAGGACAGAGCTGAGCCCCCATACCACATCACAGGGCCCTCCTCCCTCAGTCCTGGAGGGGCCCACTGGTGAGCCCTCTGTTCCCCCAGGAGGAGAAGATGCGGAAGGAGGAGGAGGAAGCCAAGAAGAGAGCGGAGGATGACGCCAAGAAGAAGAAGGTTCTGTCTAACATGGGCGCCCACTTTGGGGGTTACCTGGTCAAGGTGAGATTGGCCTACAGAGCCTGATGTCCTTGTTCTGAGGAAGGAGGGAATGCAGACCCAGACCCCTGGTCTTGTGGAGGAGGCTGGGGTCTGGGCACCTGGGTCTGAGGAAGGAGGACTGAGGCCTGGACTCCTGAATTGAGGGAGGGGTTGTGGGGTCTGGACCATTGCATTTGGGGATGTGGCAACGAGGAACTCCGGCCCCTCTAGTGGGGTTTCTGCAAGATCCATCCCTCAGCACAGTCCCCTCCCCTCCAGGCAGAGCAGAAGCGTGGGAAGCGGCAGACTGGACGGGAGATGAAACTTCGCATCTTGTCTGAGCGGAAGAAGCCTTTGAACATTGACTACCTGGGGGAGGACCAGCTCAGGTAGGTGCCAGGGCTCAGTGCACAGTGACCTGAGTGTTCACGGGCTGTCACTCATGTGTGTGGGTGATGTCTTGAGTTCTCACCTTGTGCCTTGTCATTTTGGGCAAGTGGCACCCTGGCTCTGGGCCCTTAATGCCTCCTGTGTGAAATATGTCACTAGCATGGAGACCCACTTGTGTGATTGGTGTGGCCTGTAGAGTCAGGGAGCCAGATAACTGGTTTCCCCAGATGAAGACAGTTGTGTCACTTGATGTGCTATAGGTGCTCAGAATGGGCCCTGCTTTTATCTAAGTGAATGCCAGGTCTGAGAATTTTCCAGCTGGCCCCTGTCCGGTGGGACTCTGTCCCCTTCCTGCCCAGTTACCAGGACAGCCTGCCTCTCATGGGTAGGGATGTTGCACTGGCCTCTCCTTTGGGGACCTCACTGTGACTTGATGTCCTTTGGCTGGGACTTAGCTCTAAACATCAGAAACTCCCCTGAGTTTGGGAGCCACACTCAGAACTCAACTCTGAAGCGACTCTGACATCGTGCATTTAATTTAACTTCTCTGGGGCTCTTGTTCCTAATGGGTAAAATACAGATATGATATCAAAAGCTACCTCACAGAATTGTCGGGGTCAGTGAGACAGTCAGAATAGCTAGCAGCTTCCTATGGCCAACTTGCAGATACTATTAACATCCTCGTGTTGACAGGGAAGAACACAAAACACAGAGAGATAAAGTAACCTTTCCAGGGTTGCACAGTGAGCAAATGTAGTAAGAGTGGGACTGGAACCCAAGCTGCCTGGTGTGGCCATCTCTTGGCTTTGCTGGTACAGGGGAAGATTCAGCGCTTGCCCACGGCCACGGTGTATGCACTCATAGCATGTTGACATCAAACTCCTTGAGTGGGATGCTGAATGCAGCACTGGGGCGACTCTTGCACAGTAGGTGCTTGGGAGTCTTTTCAGCTATGTGTCTCCCTACTGTGGACACAATGCATTTCTTTCTTTTCTTTTGGTGGGACTGGGGTTTGAACTCAGGGCTTTCTGCTTGCAAAGCAGACACTATCACTTGAGCCACACCTCCAGTCCATTTTGCTCTGGTTATGGGGTCTCACAAAGTATTTTCCTCGAGTTGGCCTCCAACCTCAGTCCTCCAGCTCTCAGCTTTCTAAGTAGCTCGGATTACAGGTGTAAACCACTAGTGCCTAGCCCAGCCCTTGTTTTTTTGATACAGGGTTTTGTTATGTAGCTGAGGCTGACTTCCAACTTGAGATCCTCCTGCCTCCTTTTTTTTTTTTTCAGGGATTTACACCTTGAGCCACACTACCAGCCCTTCCCCTTTGTTTAATAATGGGTTTTTTTTGAGATAGAGTCTTGCAAACCATTTGCCCAGGCTGGCTTTGAACCGCAATCCTCCTGTTCTCTGTCTCCTGAGTAGCTAGGATTACAGGCATGAGCCGGCTCTGCCTCAGTCTCTTGAGTGCTGGAATTACAGATGTGCATCACTACACTCAACACCTGCATTACTTTTCGATAAAATACAGTGGTCCCTTAGTATCTATGGGTGATTGGGTTCTGGACTCCCTCTGATATCACAACCCATGCAGGCTCAGGTGGCCTGCGCAGCCTGGGGTAGTGTTTGGATGGAGCCTGCACATGTCCTCCTGTGTGCCCTACATTACCTCGGGTGACTTACAGTGCTGAATAATGTAAATGCTATATAAATAGTGGCAATCCTGTGTTGCTTAGGGAATAGTGATAGAAAAACCTGTACATGCTCACTATAAATTCAGGGTTTTTTTTTTTCAAGTATTTAAAATCTCCAGTTGGTTGAATCCTTGGATGGGTAAACCCTTTGATGGAGGGGAGAGAGGGCACTGGAAAGCCATAAGTGGTCAAAAGAAAATAAGGTATACTAGTGATAATAAAGTGAATATAAATGGTAGGTATGGTGGTACATGTCTGTAATCCCAGTGTGTGGGAGGCAGAGACAAGAGGATTGTGAGTTCAAGGACAGTCCAGACTGAATAGCCAGACCAGGTGTCAAAGAACCAGAAAAGGGGGCTGGCAGAGTGGCTCAAGCGGTAAGAGTGTCCGCCTAGCAAGAGTGAAACCCTGAGTTCAAATCCCAGTACTGCCAAAAAACAAACAAAACAAGAAAAGCTTGGATGTAGCTCAGTGGTAAAGTGTCTGCTTAGTACATGAGAGAGCGACTCCATTCAACATCCAGTACCACGAGAATTTTCTAAAAATAATAAAATGAAGTCCGGTACCACTGAAGAGGCTGAAGTTGAGAGGATCATGGTTTGAGGCCAGCCCAGACAAATAGTACTCAAGACCCCCCATCTCCAAAATAATCAGAGCAAAATGGACTGGAGGTGTGGCTCAAGTGGTAGAACGCCTGCTTTGCAAGTGTGAAGCCTTGAGTTCAAACCCCAGTCCCACCAATAATAGTAATAACAAGATGAGCAGTAACAGCTTCACCAAGTGTTTTCTGTATGCTGTGCAGGGGTTACCTCAGCCCATGACAGTTTGATACAGTGAATTTTTATCAGTTAGGAATATGTTTGGCCTCTAGCAGCTGAGATCTGACCTCTCTGGGCTGAGGGCATGGCCTGGCTCCTCCCCATCACAGCCCTCCTGCCCTGCCAGGGAGAAGGCCCAGGAGCTGTCCAACTGGATCCACCAGCTGGAGTCTGAGAAGTTTGACCTGATGGAGAAGCTGAAGCAGCAGAAATATGAGGTGTGTTAGACCTGCTTCTGCTGAGGTCAGATCAGCAGGGCGGCAGGGTGGGATGGGCGCTGTCCCCACATAGTCCCAGCCTCTCTCTCCACCCACAGATCAACGTGCTGTACAACCGCATCAGCCATGCGCAGAAGTTGTAAGTGTGCTCCCACCCGGGCTCCCCTCCCTCTTTGGCCTCCTGCCCAGGCCCTCTGGGTCTCTTCCCCTCTCCTGTCTTCGTCGCTTCTCTAGGACACAACTTTGTCCTTCTCTTTCTGCTCTGTCTCTTAGCTCTCAGTCCCTTTTCTAAGTCTGTGACTCTCCTGGGGGTGGGAGCAGACATCTTGATCCAGGGACCTTTGGAGCTGCTGGACCTTTCCCTCCCTTCCCTTCCCTCCCCTCCCCTCCCCTCCCCTCCCCTCCCTTCCCTTCCCTCCCTTCCCTTCCCTCCCTTCCAATCCTACTTTCCATCCCCTCTCCCTCCCTCCTTCTTGCCTTCCTTTCTTCCTTCCTTTGAAGTGGTGGGGATTGAACCCAGGGCCCTGTGAGTGGCAAGCCCTCCACCACTGAGCCCCACCCCAGCCCTGTTGGGACATCTTTGGTTGTCACAAGTGGACATGGGATGCTGGCATCCAGTGGGCAGAGCCCAGGGGTGCTGCTCAATGCACTGAACCCACTTTGAGGGCCCAGCCTTGCTTGACAAAGCGGCTCTCTCTCCTTCTTTCTGCTTCTCACTCAGTATCTACTCCTATTTCATTCTGTTTTCATCCCCTACCTTCCTTTTTTTGTTTTGTACTTAAGCCACACCTCCAGCCCTTTTTTGCTTTACTTGTTTTCCAGATAGGGTCTCTTGTTTTTGCTCAGGGCTGGCCCCAGATCATGATCCTTCTACCTACAGCCTTGCACATACTTGGGATCACAGGCGTGTGCTGCCATGCCTGGCTTATTGGTTGAGACGAGGAGGTCTCACTAACTTTTTGCCCAGGCTAGTCCTTTAGCCATGATCCTCCTGATCTGTGCCTCCTGAGTAGCTGGGATTACAGGCTATCATCCACTCTCCCATTATCCTTCTTTCCCCATCTGACCCCTTATACTCATAAGCCAGTATGAACATCCTGAAGTCACCCCCAAATGTCAACCCCATGTGCCACCCACCATCTACCCATCACTGAACCTAAAAGAGGTGACATTGACGCCCTCTGCTCACTGCCTTCTCTGGCTGGGGCCAGGGCTTTGTGGGATGGACTTGCTGAATTAAATCCTGGCCCTCCTGGAGTGGGGGTGCTGGAGGACCCCCCTTCCTGACGCCAGCTTCTTCTCCCACAGCCGCAAGGGGGCTGGGAAGGGCCGTGTTGGAGGCCGCTGGAAGTGAGGAGGCCAAGACCCCAGCCCACTGTGAGGCCCCCAGGAGCCACCCGAGTTTGTCCCATTTGTAGCTCCAAATAAATGCTCTTCTGAGTTCTTGGTGGTGTTAGCACTGTGAACTGGACATGCGGGGGAACTGACACATTACTGACCTCATCGACACTCCCTAAAATGGTGTCAAGTTGGCACTGCCCACACTGCTGGTGGGAATGTGATATGAACAGTGCTTTGGAAAACGGTCTGGCAGCTCCTGAAAAGGTGACGCAGAGCCACCAAAAGCTCTAGCAGTTCCTCTCCTAGTGCAAGAGAAACAAAACACACCTACATGAACACCTGCCCTCCACTGTTTACAGAAGCATTTTTTTTTTTTTGTGGCACTGGGGTTTGAACTCAGGGCTTCACACTTGCTAGGCAGGTGCTCTACCACTTGAGCTGCTCCATCAGCCCTTTATTGTGATTTTTTTTTCTAGATATGGTCTCACGACCAGGGTTGGCTTCAAACTGTGATCCTCCTGATCTCTGCTTCCTGAGTAGCTAGGGTTATAGGTATGAGCCACTGGCGCCAGGCTCAGACCAGGTTCTTAAGGTCAGAGCAGACCTATTAGTCAGGGTTTATAGGATGGTTTTGCATCCTATAAACATATAAAGTTCTTGGTGTCTAAGTGCAATGGTGGAAAAGAAAGAGGACAAGTGTAGTATGATAATAATAATAATAATAATAATAATAATGATATAATATGGAGGGAGGTACAGCTCAGTGGTAGAGTACTTGCCTATCATGCTTGAGGCCCTGGGTTTGATTCCCCAGCACCGCCAGAAAAATTAATGAATGAATTAAACTTCATCTGATTAAAGAGTTCATTTAAAAGATAATAATCATTTGCCCTTTGGAAAAGAGGGGACAGGGATGTGTATGTCAGACACTGGGTAGGAACCAGGCTACGCTAACAGATCTGGAAGATGCGGTCCTACACACTGGGATACGGTCCCTTTTCTGTAATGGCTGTGGCCCAACATTGCCCTTGGAAGAGGGCTTCTTTCTGTCCTGATAGCTAAGGGTGACATTTGTGACGAGGTCACTCTTCAAAAGACTAACAAGGTTCAGGGTCTCCTTCCCGTTGGTGTGACTTTGGGGACCGAGTTTTAGTATAGTGATGGTCACAGGAAGGCCAGCCATCGGTGTCCTTGTTAAAATAATTATCTCTTAAATTAAAGCTGTACATTTGTGCAAATAACTCTTCGAAGGACAGTTTTAAAATAGCAGATCAGATTAGCTTATCTCTCTGCACTGGTTTCTTTGGGGAAGATGTTCTCTGTTTACCTCCTTATCTGAACCATCTTTATGTTGCAGACTAGTGCCTGTTTTTCTGCCACCACAGGGGACAAGGGGACATTTTCTTTGTTTTATCTTTCTGAGGTTATTTTCACCAGTGAGAAGGGCCTGCAGTTCCAAGGTTAAGCACCAAAATTCTTGTGTCGAGGAAAGACAGAAGGCTTGAAAAGTGAAAAAAAACCCTTCACTATTGTAAATTGAAGAGGTCCTAAGAAAATTTTATTCAGTGGGATACAACATGCATTACACAGCAGACATCATCCGCCCTTCAGAAGGCTTATCTCTACAACTCTAAGAGGCAGGGACACAGACTAGTCCCAGGTCACAGAGACAGGAAGTGGCCAGAGATAAGATTCAAATCCAAGCCAGGCACTGGTGCCTCATGCCTGTAGATCAGGAGAATCGTTCTTGCCAGCCCAGGCAGATAGTTCATGAAACCCTATCTCGAAAATAACACAGGGCTGGTGGAGTGGCTTAAGTGGTAAGAGCACTTGCCTAGAAAGCACAAGACCCTGAGTTCAAATCCCCAGTACTGCCAAAAAAAAAAAAAATTCAGATTTAGAGCTGGAACTGTCTGGAACTGTCACAAGCCAGGTGGCTGGGTAGGAGACAAGAAGTCCTTTGGTTATTCTGGGCCCTCAGCAGGTGCTTGCAGTCAACAGCAGCAGTGGACAACAGTGAGGGTAGCATTGCGGGGTGTGTTCCTGGCCTCAGGCCTCACTAAATATTGTTACTGCTCTTTCTTGCCTCCCTTGGGAATCCAGTCCTCCAGTTCCTATGTCAGTCTCACTTTCACTCTCACCACTCACTGCCTGCCCCATTGGCTGCTCCTGTCAGTTTCCTCTGGATGATATCAGTCACCAGCCTTGCATTTTCTTCATATCACCAGCTCAGCCATTCTAGTAATGATGAAAGCCAAAAGTAGGTGAGGAAGAGAACTCAAGAGTAGTCTTTGCTGGGTGCCAGTGGCTCATGCCTGTAATCCTAACTACTCAGGAGGCAGAGATCAGGAGGATTGCAGTTTGAAGACATTCCCAGGCAAACAGTTCTGCAAGATCCTATCTCAAAAAACCCTTCACAAAAATAGAAGGTGGAGTGACTCAAGTTGTAAGCCCTGAGTTCAAGTCCCAGTACTACAAAAAAAAAAAGTAGTCTTCATTGAGACCAAATGTTGCAACTCTGAGGAGCAGCACAGGAAGGGGTGGGGGAGGGTCCTCCCAGCTGCTCACATACTGAGCTAAGTAGCTGCTTATATAGCTAGGAGTTATGACAAGGATGGCAGCCCCTTCATGCAAATGAGGGATTGTGTTTGCACCAATCATGGCACAGTTCCTATCACCAGTCCTTTTGCAAATGAAGGATTTTGTTTGCACTGGTCACAGGTCTTGTGCTGGGCTACCAGAGGAAGGAAGTGCTCCCCACCCCACACACCTGGGTGGAAGTGGCTGCTGTGGTGGCAAAAGTGTGATGCAAGCCTCTTGCTGGGGCAGTGTCTTCTGGAGCTTGAGTTGTGCTTTGGGTTCAAAGTGGGTGGTGCTGGCATGAAGGCAGTCTGGCTGCCTAACTGGCAATCCTTTGTTCAAGGGAGCCAGGGTCCCAGGGAAGGGTCTAGCAGATGTAACTACTGAGTAAAGTATCCTTAGCCCCCAATATTTCAAAAACATTTAAAGGAAAAATAAAAATCCAAAGGTTTATCAGTAACAGTACTTTGACAGTATTTAACAATGCTTAATACCTGTCCCAGAGTCCCAGGGATAGGCGGATCCCTATCATCTATTTCAGAATTCCTACCCATTATAATAGAATAGGATTTTAAAATAGCAGTAGTCCTAAAGTTAGCAGGATTAGTTGATGCCATTTATGGTCGCTAATAGAGCTTATGGTGAGAGCTCATCCCACAGATCATTGGATGGGTTGACCACATAACCCAAACTGTTACTCGAAAATAAACAATCACAGTCACGAAAATATACAAAGGAATATTTACACGAACATTTACAAACATAAAAGCAAATCCTCATAAACAACACACCCCAGTCACAGCCAAGATCACAAATACACACAATTTTGTGTCCTAATTACAGAGGCAGAGAAACACATAGAATTCACCACACACAATAACACACTTCTTTCCTTCCTGGGGGAAGGAGGTTGCTGCTGTGTGTGTAAAGTGCGTGGATCTCAAGATCCACAGAACTGTCCCTTTGTAACTGTGGCCAGCCCTCCTCAGGCCTTACAGCATTTGTAGTTTATTTTTCTGAGGACTTAAGAGTGGAATAGGGCGCTTCAATATCTCTTGGGAAAAAGTTTATTGGCTCTGTCCAGATTTTGGGTTTTCTCTGTGATTTTTGTAGGTCTCTTCCTGTTGCAAAGTGTCTAACTTTCCCAAATTGGATTTAGGTGAACGGTACTTAATATGAAAGTCAAGGTGTGCTTATATCTAAGACTGGCCTTGCATACCTATTGGAGCACCTGGCCCGTGCCTACAAATCCCAGTATGCCGTGAGAGTGTGCTAGAGCGTGGACTACACTTCCCAGAGGGCTCCACGGCCCCTGGTGGGTGCAGAAGAGGTATTATTGACTCTGGGCATTTCTTTCCCGGGGTATCCTGGGCCTTACCTAGCTGAGCCTTTAGGGGTGTGGCCTTGAGGACTACATTTCCCAGAGTGCTAGGTTGTTAGCGGATTGACCTGACATTTACACCGCGAACTTTATTACCCAACATACTGTGGGCAGTCGTCCGGGCCTGCTTGGAAGTGATTGTCTTTAATGGCTCTGGGTTGAAGACTCAATTTCCCATAGGCCCTGGAGTTTCTCACGTCTTAGGTTGTCAATTCATTTATTCATTCCAGAAAACGTTTTCTATCGCAATAATCTAGGCTCAGTCTTACGCATTGAGAATACATAGTGTAGAGAAGACAAGAAATCACCGCTCTCGTAGAGTTTGCATTTAGTTGAAGGGGGGCAAATAAAGTAAATATATAGTCTATGGAAAGTTGATAAAATGTAAGGAGAATGTAGTTCTATATCTTTCAGAATCTCTCCACCCCCCCCCTCCCCACAGTCATTCTCGCCGGTTCCCGGCTCGCCTGGGAAGAAGGGGTTGCGGGGCGAAAGCGAGGGTGAGGTGGGGTGGGGAAATCGGCTTTTCCGTCTCTCATATAGTGCACTACATTTCCCAGAATGCCCTGGGCAGCCATTTGATGCCTTGGAGCTCCGATTTCCTAATGTGCCTAGGGATATAGCGAGCAACTTCTTAATAGACTACATTTCCCAGCGCTCCCTGCGTCCGGTCTTCTTCCCCGCCCCTAGCCTATCTGTCAGGCAGTATTCCCTTGGTATTGCGGACTCCATTTCCCAGAGCACTGTGGGGGGCGGTGTCATGACATCACCACGCCGGGCGGGCGCCGGGAGATCCCTGGGCGGTACGAGAAGAACGGCAGTTCCCGGCGGCCCTCGGGGCGGGCGGGCTGCAGTAGCGGCGGCTTTTCGACGCTGAGAGCTCGCTAGCTCGCTCGCTGGGCGGGCGGGCGGCGCGATGTCTGGGGAGGACGGCCCGACGGCAGGCCCGGGAGCGGCGGCAGCAGCCGCCCGGGAGCGGCGGCAGGAGCAGCTTCGGCAGTGGGGAGTGCGGGCGAGCGCCGAGCAGGGCCCCGGGGAGCGGCGTGCCCGTACCGTCCGCTTCGAGAGGGCCGCCGAGTTCCTGGCGGCCTGTGCAGGCGGAGACCTGGACGAGGCGCGCCTGATGCTGCGGGCGGCGGATCCCGGCCCCGGCGTGGAGTCCGACCCCGCCGCCTCGCCGCCCGCCCGCGCCGTGCTCGACTCCACCAACGCCGACGGCATCAGCGCCCTGCATCAGGTCAGCGCCGCCCCCCTCGGTCTGCGCCACCGCTGCCCGTCGTCCCCGGGCCCCAGGCTTTGATGTCCTGTGCTGACCCCCGTGGCTATCCCACCTGGAACTCCTTTCTCTCTGTCCCTGGCCGTGGTCTCTGCCACGCCGAACTGCCTTCTCCCGGACCCCAAGCATCTCTTATTGCTTACTGTGGTCCGTCCGTCCCACTGGTCCTGGCCGTTGTCACTTTGCGCTGCCCTCCCCCAGAACTCAAGAGGCCTTTACTCCTTCTGTCTTTGCCACCTCTTCTCTGCAGCTGTTATCTCTTTCCTGTGTTGGTACCACTTACCTTTTACAGCTCTGCCCACACTGGCTCAGGTTCCGCCTCCAAGCAGGTACTTCTGTCACTAGGATAAATCCTTCTCTGTCACTGGACCCCGTTCTCTTTCTCCCGTAGTCTGGCCTGGGTCACCTCTTTGGCTAGGCCCAGGTCCTTCAGGGCTACTTCCTTCAGGTTTCTTCTGGCACACCACACCTTTGACCTTTGCTATCTGGTGTTGCTAAAGGCTGATCTTTGCTGAGCCAATTCTTTCTCTATTCCTTGAAGCAGGTGCTATCCCTGTTGGTCTTTTCAAGATCTGTCTCTTTCCTGCCCCTTACCCTGATGCCCTCTTGACTCAGTCTTTTGTCTCTGGCCTCCACCATGGACCTTCTCACAGAGATGTTTCTCCTTTTCTCTCTTTTCCTTTCCCCTGGCTAGGCATGTATCAGCACCTTTCTCTTTTCTTTTTGTTCTCCGCCCCTCCCTTTTTTTTTTTTTTTTGGCTGTGCCGGGGATGCTGGAGAAGCACTTTACCACTGAACTACATCCCCAGCCTACATTGGGCCCTTCTGGCCAACCTCAGAGCACTCCTTCTTGTAGACTTTGGACCACTTCTCTATCCTCTCAGTGTTATTGCCCACACACCCCCTCACATCATCTCTTTCTGTGGATTTGGGGCACCTGCTTTTCTTGAGACAGCGTTTCACTGTGGAGCCCAGGATGCCTTCAAACTTGAGATCCTCTTGCCTCCTAAGTGCTGGGATTACAGGAGTTCACTACTTCTTCCGACCTTGGGTCACCTCTTACTCTTTTGACTTGGGTAACTTCCCCTTCTCAAAGACTTATGTACTGTCTCCTAGCCCCTTGTCCTGTCACCTCAAGGGTTCTAAAACCCTTCCACAACCCCATGTCCCCTCCAAGATACCCTGATTGCTGCCTCCAACATTCCTGTGTCCCAGGCAATGGCCTTCTCATATTCCCAGGGCTCTCTCTGTATGTACCCCCCCTCACCTCCAGTTGGAGCCATTGGGAACAAGCTTACCCACAGAAGAGCCTCCATCCTCAGGCCTTGCCTCCTGCCTCCCAGTGTTGATTCACTTCCCAGGTCCTGGTGAGCAGCTTCCTCCACTGTGGCAAACTCCCATTTTCTGGGTCATGTGTAGAAAACTCCCTTCCAGGCCCTGATGCGTCCCAGGTGTTCGCTGGGGAGATGTTGCCCTGCCCCCTTCTTTCCCTACCTTGATCCCTTTTCTACAGAAGCCCTATTGCCGTCTGGGACATTTTCCGCTACTTAGGTTCTTTCCTCCTGAGGCCTTTCTTTGGGTCTCAGGCTTTGGTGCCTCCCTTCCTCTACTATTCTCCAGGCCTCTGGCCCTCCTTGCCTTCCCTTGCAGGAGCTCCTGGCCCTGGTGTTCACTGAACCCCATCCTCTGCACTCCTGGAGGCTCCTAGTCCCACTTCCTTGACCTAGATTGTGCAAGAGGTCTCTCTGGCTTGCCTGTCAGGTGGCCTTCCACATGGGACTCTGCTCTCACCTTAAGGAGACATTGGCAAAGTCATTCTCCAGGGCCTTGAAGGAGGCCTGAAGTTTTGGAGCGGTCTGAGACTCAGAGGGGAGAAGTTCTGCCTAAGCCCATATGACCAGCAAGCAAGGCAGAGTGGTGTGGTGCAGGTTTGGGTTATGCTGATTGCCTGGGACGAGCCTGGTTTTCACATTGAAAGTCCCTGGACACAGGGACTTCCAGTCCCAGGAAAATAGGAACAGTGGTCATGCTGTCTGGTGACTCCAGAGTCTCAACTGACTTCTCTACCTGGGGCTGCATTTTCTGTCCTGAATCCTAGGCCATTTGCCAAGCATAGCCCCCTGCTATGATATGTTCCCAGTCCTCAGGCCCCAACTTGGGGCAAAGCTGGCACATTCTTCTCTTTTCAAGTTGCCGGTGCATTTATGGCTAGGAGTCTGGGGTCTGGAGTAGGAGGAGCCAGAACTCAGGAGTCTGAGGGAGGAGGACTGGACCTGGACTCCCAGTCTGAGGGAGGAGGGCTGGGGTCTGTACTCCTGAGTCTGAGGTAGGAGGGCCTGGATTCCTGGGTCCCTGGTGCCCAGTCTTAGGCATCTTCCACATGAATGCCTGTGCTGGGCCAGGTCCTTGAAAGGGAAAGGCCCATATCCCTGCTTGCCGCTGGCACGTCCCCCCCCCCCTTCGCCATGACAACAGGGTGGAAATAAACGGAGCCCAGAGTTCATCCCGTTCCCAGGGCACGTGTGACCCCCCTCTCAGCCTGAGTTTCCATGACTTCATGCTCTTGGCCCTCGTAGCTTCCTCCCCCCTTCTCCAGATGGGTGGCTTTGGGGTAGTGAGGGAATTGGGGGGTTAATTAATCCTGAGAACCCAGGAGTCTAGCCACTCCACAGGGACCTGGGCTGACTCTCTCCTCCCACCTTGAGCCCTGTGCCAACTTGGGTGAGGGTTTTTGTCTCCCTGAGCTTTCAGTTCCCAAGGACAGGGAGTTAGAAAAAATGGTATAATAAACCCCTGTGCTTAGTAGGCCCTCAGCGCTTGAGAGCTCCACTGCTCAGGCCCTAGGCACAGGGAACACAGCCCACTTACCCTCCTTGTTACTCCTGCCCCATGCCCTTGCTTTGACCCAGAGGTGTTGTGTGTATGTGTGTGTGTTTATATGTGCACATTGTTATTTTGTTTTGTTTTTTGTCATGCTTTGGGTGGAACTCAGGGTGTCTTGCATGCTACGTACTATCACTACTCAGCCTGAATTTGGACTTGACAACCCTGCATAGCCTTGGGCTCTCCCCAGGGATTGTCTTGGAGGATGTGTTTTTCAGCCCTGCCCCTTAAAAGGACCTGGCTAGCTTGAGGGAAGAAGAGCCTCTTTCATGGTCTGAGCACTGGAAGTCCCATTCTGCAGGTAGATTGTGGGTTGTGTTCTATCTCAGGTATGTTTAGAGTCTCTATCCCTTGGGCTGGTGGAGTGGCTCAAGCAGTTAAAGTGCCTGCCTAGCAAGCATGAGGCCTTGAGTTCAAACCCCAGAACCACAAAATAAAAATAAAAATAAATAAATAAAAGTAATCTTCATCCCTTCCCTCTTCAGTTGCTGGAGTCCACTCAAGGTCTCCACTAAACTCCGTATGTCCAGCTGATCTAACCATGGGGCAGCCAGGGGTATCTTAAATAGCCGTAGCTGTAGGGGCCTCAGGGCTGGCACTAGAGACCATCAGGGTTGTTTTCCTCACCTGTTACTGGGAGTCCTGGACGAGGGGAGAGCTCACAGGCCTGTCCCACCTTCAGGCCTGCATCGATGAGAACCTGGAGGTGGTGCGCTTCCTGGTGGAGCAGGGTGCCACTGTGAACCAGGCAGACAACGAAGGCTGGACACCCCTGCATGTAGCTGCCTCCTGTGGGTACCTGGACATTGCCAGGTGAGGTGAGGGTGGGGTGGGCAGGGCCTTGGCTGGGTGGCGGCCTGGACCTGGCAGCCTGACCTCGCCTTGCCCCCAGGTACCTCCTGAGCCATGGGGCCAACATCGCCGCTGTCAACAGTGATGGGGACCTGCCCCTGGACCTGGCCGAGTCAGATGCCATGGAGGGGCTGCTGAAGGCAGAGATTGCCCAACGAGGTGAGCCTCTGGTTGTCAGATGCAGGTCCAGAGCTTGGAATCAGGCCACCTGGGCTCCATGACCTAGACTGCTTACTAGGACTCTGATTGTCTTTGGGCCTTGGTTTCCTCCCCCATGAAACAGGTGTGGAGACACTGACCCCAGGGTTGCTGAGACCTTAGGAAAGGGAATTGTCACTGTAGAAAGCTTTCGTGACATAGCTGGGCACAGAGTAAGAGCAGATCTTTCAGAGTTGTCATTTCACCCCTGAGTAACTGAGGAGGTCTGATGCCAAGAGAGAGGGCATGTCCAAGAGGCCTGAGCAGTACTATGGGACTCCATTGCATTTGTGGGGAAGTGGGGTCTTTACTATGTGGAGTGGAAGCATGCATGCAGGGGGCTTCAGGACTGCTCTCTCTGAGCTCCGCGGGCCCCTGTACCTCTGGGCTGCTTCCACTGGTGTCCAAGAACCCCCAGTTTGTGTGGCAGTGTTTGTTTCCTGGGGGGGATATGTTGCTTACAGCAGGTTCTCTTGGGGTACAAATAAACGTCCAAGGCTAGTGGTGTGTCACTGGAGGCTCTCAGCTCTCCAGGGCAGGGTCTAGAAGGACAGGATTTGGGGAGCTGAGTGGCTTTCGTGGACCTCTGGGAGTGAGGCACAGCAGTGGGACTCTCTGGAAGAGCCCTGGGTTTCAAGTGGCTTCCGAAGCCAACTTGGTGGGTTCAGTTCTGGCACTGCAGGTGACTATCATCTGGCAGTAGGTGTGTTCCTGAAGGTTAGGTTCCTTAGGTGATAAAACACAGATGATACCCATCCCTTGTCAGGGCTCCTTGGGCGTGGGTGGGAAGTGTGCCTGGGGGGCAGCCTGGAGGACTTGTGAGCAGGTGAGGGAGGCCAAGGAAGAGCTGATCCTGGGAAGTGTCGCCCAGAGTTGGCTCCTCTGCCCTCCCACACTGCTACCTAGGGTGGAAAGGCACAGGAGCTCAGTGTTGGCATGTTGAATGTCAGGTGGCTGTGGGCCAGGCAGTAGAGATTAGAGGTTGGGAGCCCTCCTGGGATACAGTCCCTCGTTTCCCCTCTCCTGACTATTTTGGAAAAACTTCAGGCTTACAGAAAAATTGCAGCAGAAGTATGGTGAATACCTGTGTGACTTTTGCCAAGGCTTACTGGTTATTTTTTTTGGTGCAGTCTTAGAGTTACATCTCACACACCCTGACAGCTCACTGGCTAAAGAGAATGGTTCAGTGGTGTGTGGTGCTTCCCAGCTGTGCAGTCAACACCACAATGATATGAAAACGCTTTCATTGTCCCTAAAAGGAACCCTGCATGCTGTCCCCCTCCCCAGCCCTCATGGCCATTGATCTGCCTTGTCTTTTTGGGACATTTTGTGGTGGTGGAATGACATTGTGCAGACTGGTCTGGCTGTCATGCCGTCTTATTCCTCCTTTCCTCCCGTGCACACAGACACATGTCATTTTTTTCTTCCCTTTGTCCCTCCCATTCCCAAGACCCTTGAAGACCGTGCTGCAGACACTAACTTTGCCTGTCATGTTCTGCTGGCACCTCCTACAGCAGGGCTGTGCTGCTACGGCCCACAGCAGGAAGGGGAGGTGGTATTCTGGGTTCTGCAGCAGCCTCAGGTCATACTGCTCTGGTGGCTTCTCCTGGGTCTATAGTCTCTCTGTGTGGTTCAGCTCCTGCCTGCCTACCCAGCTCTGCACAGCAGCATTTGTGAAGCCTGCCAGCCTGTGCCATTCCTCAGCCTGGACCTGGGTATTCTTTTTGTGACAAGAGTCAACTCTGCGTCAGGTGCTGTTGGCTCACATCTGTAATCCTAGCTACTTGGGAAGCTGAGATCAGGAGGATGAGGTTCAAGGCCAGCCTGGGCAAATAGTTCCCAAGACCCCATTTCCACAATAACCAGACAAAATGGACTAGAGGTGTGGCTCAAGTGATAGAGGACCTGCTTTGCAAGCATGAAGCCCTGAGTTCAAACCCCAGTGCCACCAAAAAAAAAAAAAAAGATTAAGCACTGTATTTTTTATTTGTTTTATTTGTGGTGCTGGAGAAGAAGTCTGCATGATGGAGCTTTGAGGCTGCTTTGGTGTCCCCAGACTTGGGGGGCCTGAGAATGGCCTCCAGGTGGTCCATGACTCTCAGTTGTTTATGTTTTTCTGTAGAAATTGCTTATAGCTGGCATCAGCCTCTCAGACTGGTTTTGTTCCCCTTCTGTGAGAGCAAGGAGAAGGCCGAGGATGGGTATGACTGGGGGCCCCTGGCATGAAGGATCATCCAGGAATAAAGGCCAGTGGCACTGCTGGGAAGACCCTCAGCATGGATAGGGTGGATGCCACTGTGGAGACCACGGTCTGGATTTCAAGGCCACTGCTCTGTTTACAATGCTTGACTTCATGTGGGTGTGGGTGTGGTCAGAAGGACCTGGATTGCAGGCATTCGCGCCCCCCCCCCCCTGCCCCCAGAGGGACAGGCACTGCTAGCAGATGGAGAGTCCCCAGGGTGCTGGGCATCTAGATAGGTGTCTGTTCCAGGGTGTCCCTGTCCCTATCTCAACACTGTCTTGGAGTCTGCTGTTGGGTGAGAGGGCCTGCAGCCTGCTTCTTGTTCAACTCAAGGCCTCTGGTCTAGTTGGCTCTACTGCTTGTTAGGCACAGCTCTTTCTAAGTACCAGAGGCTCATTCCAATCTGACTCAGGCCAAAAAAAGGCAGTGCACTGGGTATTCAAAGCATATTTACAGTAGCCCAGGGCTGGGGGCGTGGCTTAGTGGCAGGGCACTTTCCTAGCATGTGCGAGGCCCTGGGCTCCAGCCTCAGAGTCACAGATAAAGATAAAAGGTACAGCCTCCGGGGACCAGTGGCTCATACCTATAATCCTAGCTACTGAGGAGGCAGAGATCAGGCTGGTTTAAAGCCAGCCTGGGAAAATAGTTTGTGAGACCTTATCTTGAAAAAAAGTGTCACACACACACACAAAAAAAAGTGCTGGCAGAGTGGCTCAAGCAGTAAGAGCACCTGCCTTAACAAGCATGAGGTCCTGAGTTCATACCTCAGTGCCCCCAAACAAACAAACAAAAAAAACAAAAGAAGAAAGAGAAAGGTACAATAGCCCAGAGGTGAAGTAACCTAAAAGTCCATCAGTGGATGGATAAACAAAATGAAAAAATAATGAGACAGTCAAATGGTGGTCACCAGGGCTGGGGGGAAGGGGATAGGGGTATTATTTAGTGGGGGCAGAGTTTCAGTCTTTTAAGATTAAAAAGTTGGCAATGGATGGTGGTGCTGATCACACAGCACTGTGACTACTTAATGCCACCAGACTGTGGACTTAAAAATGTTTAAGATAGTAAATCATGGTTTGTTTTGCCACAGTTCTTTTAAAATGACAGTTTACAGGGTTAGGTAACCACAGGGAGTTATGTGGGCTTCCAGCATAGTTTGATCCAGGAGCACAAGTCAAAAGCCCCTCCCCGTCACTGCTGACTGCCTGGCTATGTTCTGGGGCAGGTTCTTTTAGAGAAGCGATAGCATTGCTCCTTATGTGCAGGCTCATGCCCAGGTGAGACACTCAGTCCTTTCTCTGATGCTCACTAGGACACCTTGGTCGCATGCTAGCCTGAGCCCATCCCTGTGGCAAGGGAATGGTCAGGCCTGGTGATGTGCCCATGCTGGACCAGGCTTTGAGCAGAGTCCCATTGGATCCAAGTGGGGCAAAAGTGGGTGAGAAAGTCAAGCTGTGGTTACTGAGGGGAGAATGGGTGCTAGCAGGTCCAGGCCAGTCTGCCTACAGGTGCCACCTGCCCTGGGACAGTCCTGAGCACCAGGGCCTGTGGAAAAGGGACCCTTTCTGGCCATTTTGCACCAGGATATGGAACTGGGTAGCAAGTGCCTCTGGAAAATGCAAACAGCCCCACTTGGAGTCCCACTGTCCAGGGCAGATGGGTGTGGGTACAACACTAAAGGCTGGCACAAACTGTCAGTTCTAAGTATTGGCAAGGGCAGTAGTGGAAGGCATATTTCTGGCTGGTTGAATGTTGCCAGTGACAGCCACTTTCTTACTCTAGTGGTGCATTCCCCAATAGTCTGAAGGGGCTATGGCACTGAGAGGTCTCTGCCCGTGTGGATGGGCTAGTAAGGCAGTGATCCCAGCAGGGCTCAACTGAGCCCCTTGTAGAGGGCTGGACAGTGACTTTCAGGCAACCAGGGACACAATGCCTCTATCACAACTACTTGCCCCATACTACTACTTGCCCACTACTACTGTTGTGGAGGGAAAGCATCTGGGGACAGTATGAGAAAGAACAGCATGGCTGAATGCCATGAGAACTTTGTTTTCACCTGTAATCCCAGCTACTCAGGAGGCAGAGATCAGGAGGATCATGATTCAAAGGCAGCCCAGACAAATAGTTCAAGAGACCCTATCTCAAAAAAAACTCAGCACAAAAAACGGGCTGGTGGACTGGCTCAAGGTGAAGGCCCTGAATTCAAATCCCAGTTGAAAAAAAAAAAGAAAGATCTTGTTTTTCAGAAACAGGCAGGCTCTAGAACAGGGTTGTGATGCAGGGCTGGGGAAGGTTGGCCTAAGGAGTGCAAGGTTTTCGTTTGGGATGGTGAAAAAGTTCAGGAGGTAGGTAATGGTGAGGGTCACACAGCACTATGAGATTCCTAAGTGCGGCCTGATTGTGCCCTTTCAAATGGTGAGATTGCTGTGTTTTGTGTTTTTTTAAATTTTATCAGGTTTTTTTTGGTGGGATTAGGGTTTGAACTCAGGGATCTGTCCTTGCAAAGCAGCCATTCGCAAAGCAGTTACTCTACCTTTGAGCTACGTCTCCAGTCCGTTTTGCTCTGGTTATTTTGGAGATGGAGTCTTGAGAACTGTTTGCCCTCACACCATGATCCTCTTCATCTCAGCCTCCTGAATAGGTTATAGTTGTGAACCACTGGTGGCCAGTTTGTTTTGTGTTTTGTGGTGTGTGTGTGTGTGTGTGTGTTTTGTGGTGTGTGTGTGTGTGTGTGTGTTTTGTGGTGTGTGTGTGTGTGTGTGTGTGTGTGTGTGTGTGTGTGTATGTGGTACAGGGAATCAAACCCAGGGCCTTGCACATGCTAGGCAAACAGCTACTGAGCTACATCCCCAATTCTTGTTTTGTGATTGTTTTACCACCACTTCAACACAAAGTAAAAGCACAAATAAGTAGCCCAGCACCTATGGACTGCATTTTGCCAGCCCTTAGTCAGGAGTGTGATCTATAAACACAGACAGACCTCAGCACATGTCAAAGGCACAGCAGATTGCAGAAAGGTGCACATGAACACGTACAAGAACACTGAAAGTCTGCTGGTCTCCGGTGGCTTTTGCCTGTAATCCTAGCTACTCAGGAGGCAGAGATCAGGAGGATTGCAGTTTGAAGCCAGCCCAGGCAAATAATTGGTGAGACCCTATCTCGAAAAAACCCATCACAAAAAGGGCTGGTGGAGTGGCTCAAGGTGTAGGCCCTGAGTTCAAGCCCCAGTTCTGCAAAACAAAAAGCCAAAAAAGCCCAAAAAGAACACTGAAAGTCAGAAAATACCCTCTCCCTCTGCGAAGTCACACTCAGCTGTAATTGGACGGAACTGTAGTTGGCATCCTTTAAGGAAGTATTGGGGGGTGGGGGGATGAGGGTGGGATCCCAGTCTGTCCCAGTGCTCTTCAGGGGTCCATGAGATGGGTTGTCACTGCCCAGACTTGGAATTGCCAGGTCCTCCCAGCCAGCTAGGAGCCCTAGTGGTGATCCCTTTGGAGTTGAAGCCATAGTATATAGGTGCTCCCAAGTGGCACCAAACTGCAGCCCTGTCTACACTTAACTCAGCTTTCAGGACTGTGTTTCTCGGGTCCCATCTATAACTTTATGATAGAAGTTTAAACTGGGATTTGAACTCAGGTCTTTATGCTTGCTAGGCGCGCTCAATCACTCGAGGCATGCCTCTAGCAATCTGCATTTGTTTTTAAAAACTGGCTGGTGGTACCTAAAGCTCTTTGCTAGTGCTACATGAGCACTGGCATGTGAGCTACAAATGTAGTTTAAATTTTTCAAGTTGGTAACTGGGTGTGGTGGTACATACCTGTTATCCCACCGCTCAGGAGGCAAGAGGCTTATCAGTTCTAAGCCAGCCTGGGCTACAGTGAGACTGTCTCAAAAAATATCAAGTTGATGGATTTGAAAACAAAAAAAAAACAGGTGAAAAAAAAAAGAAACAGATGAGATGAAATTAATGTTTTTTTTTTTTTTTTTTTGGTACTGATGATCAAACCCAGGGTCTTTCACATGCTCAGCAAGCCCTGTACACTGAGCTATATCCCCAGCCTTAATTTTATTAATATGCTACCAAAATAGGTGTGTATCATTTAACACAGTATATCCATTCCAACATGTAATCAGTAGAAAAACGATTCCCAGGTCACTTTCCCCTGCTTGTCCATGCTGCAAGATCCAGTGTGCATTTTCCACTTGTAGAATCTTGGTTTGCACCAGCTCCACTTCAGGAGCTCATGCTGGCAGGTGTTGTATAGGACAGCTTAGCTCTGTGCAGCACTTTGTTAAGTGAAAAGCCTCACGATTGAGAAAAGCAATACGAACCTTCCCAGGAGGGAATGGAGCAAACATTCTCTAGGAAGGAGTCTTTTGCCTCCTGTCTCAATGGTTCACAGCACACAGAGGAGGGAGGACTCTCAGTGAAGTTGATGGTTATGTAAGACTTCAGCCTCAGTGGCTTTGATCCAGAATGAACTTGGATTTGATTGTAGGTCATAGCCTGCCTGTTCTATCTGAGTGCAGCGCAGTGGTGACGTACCATGATGGAAATGACTGGAGAGTGAGTGCTGCTGTTCTGGCTACAGGTAGCAGCACACTGGGTGGGAGAGAACATGCTGCCCTAATGACATGAGTACTTAGTCCTACTCAGGAGGGGTATTGGTGACACAGTGATAACGTGTATGAAGGTGCAAGGTTACAGATTGTATTGATAGTGATAGGAAGAGTCCAATGCAGTCAAATGCTGGATTTGCTCAATGCACTTTAGGTTTTATGTTTAAAAAAATAAAAGATGGATCCCTGCCAGGTGAGGTAGCTCATGCCTTTATTCCCAGCTATAAGGGAGGCCATATGTAGGAGGACTGCAGTCTGAGGCTGGCCCAGGGCAAAACCACAAAACCCTATCTGAAAAATAACTAAAGCAGAAAAGGGCTGCAGATGTGGCTCAAGTGGTAGAGCACCTGCCTAGCAAGCGTGAGGCCCTGAGTTCAAACCTTAGTACCACTAAGAAAAATTCTTGCGGCCTTGAGCAGTGTCTCAGAGATCCTTAGTGGTACCCAGGTCTGCACAGAGCACAGTTGGGAAACACTGGGTTTGTCCAGGCCTTCCAAGTTCCAGAGGAGAACACAGTGAGAGAGACTGAACTGTGGTCAGCACAGGGTGGAACCACCTGTAACCTGTTCATCCTCCCAGGTGTGGATGTGGAGGCAGCCAAGCGGGCTGAGGAAGAGTTGCTGCTTCATGACACCAGGTGCTGGCTGAATGGGGGTGCCATGCCAGAGGCCCGGCACCCCCGCACTGGGGCCTCTGCCCTGCATGTGGCCGCTGCCAAGGGCTACATTGAGGTGATGAGGTGAGCAGATCTTGCTCTTTTCCTTTCCTTTTGGTTTATGTAGCCCTCTAAATACACCTTTAGACAAATCCACAGTATGGACATGTTGCCCTTTTCATTGTCACTCAGCACAAAACATTTTTTAATCAGTGACCTTTGACCCAAGGATCATTTAGAAGTATGACCTTAATTTCAAATGTATGGGATTTTCTACTTGTCATTTCATTACTGGTTGTGTTACAGTCAAGATGGGTGATGTGATCACAGCTTGTTGAATTTGTGGAGGTTTTTTTTACACCCCAGTGTATTTAAGCTGGAAGAGAATGGTGTCAGGAGCAGCATTCCCTGTAGTTACTAGGTCACCTTTGTAACTGCTGTTGAAACCTCTTAGTCCTGGCAAATTCCCTTTGCTTATTCTGTCAGGTACTGTGAGAGGTATGTTAGCCTTTCTTGAAACAGTTGTGACTGCCTGTTTCTCCCTGAGTTCTTGTAGTTATTTTACATATTTGAAAGCTAGGTTACTTGGTGCACATATTTTAAATATTATAGTCCATAATCCTTTCCGGTCATTGTCACCTCCATTTTAGGTGTTACTTTGTCCCGTTTGACTGTCTTTTCCTTTTGTGGTGGAGTAGTTGGTTCCAGGCCCCATCCTCAAGCTCCCCACTCTCTTTTCAGTTCCCTTTGCCCTCTTCTGTGATGTTGCATTTTATTATATAGCATGAAAAGGAGGTAAGACAAAGCCCTCCATCTCTCTGCTCACCTCTGTGTTGATTAATTTTTAGGCAGGTTTTCAGGGCTGGAGGCATGGCTCAAGTGATAGGCAGGTTTTCTTGGGGGAGATTAAGATCACCCTTGCCAGCACCAGGATTGTAGCCTTGCTGTGAGGGCTGCTTATTAGCCCCAGTTCCTGGCATAGAGCACTCCGTCCTCTATAGTTCCAGCAAAAGTTCTGGGTCTGATGCCCAGCCCTGAGCCCATCCCATGGCCAGGGGGACAGGATACTCTAAGTGGCCAGGTTCAGTGGTCTGATGACCAGCGTGGATGCTGTGCCCTTCACCAGGGCTTCCACTTGTAAGTCCGCTGTGACTGCCTTGTCTCCTGACATTGCATCCACATCCCAGCCAGCAGTGAGAGAGGATGGACATCTGTCCCTTTTAAGAGAACTGTCCAGAAGTGGCATGGACCCCTTAATGCTGGCATTCCACTTACCAGACCCTAGTCATCTGACCATATAGCTGCAGGGACACTGGGACATCAGTCTTTAGCCACCAGGTGACCCTGTGTCCAGCCAAAAGTTGTTATTAAAGGGAGAAAATGTTCATATTTGCAGCAGCCTCATTCTCTGTCACAGACTGGAGCACCTCGGACTTAGAAATACTCCCCAAGGAGCTGGGGATGTAGTTCCATAATAGAGCACTTTGCCTAGAATTCATGAGGCACTGGGCTCTGTCCCCAGCCCTGGGAAAAATTTCACTGTATGGGTTCGTGTTTACATTAAGATCTCTTGACCACTTTGCTATTAGTTAATTGATTAGTTTTGACTGTGTGTAAGATACATTTGGCTCCTCCTCATTAAAGATAAGGGGGAGCAGAGGTGAAGACACCTGGCAGGTGCTAGGGGCACAGTGTCAAGCAAGACAGATCTGGGCCCACAAGTAATGCATACCCGCATCGGGGACAGATGTGTTAGGCCAGGTCATCCATTCTGTTTTGGGGTTGTCCTGTGCTGAGTGGCATCCTTGGCCTCTGCCTTCCAGATGCCAGGAGCACCCTGCCCAGGTGTGAGAAAAGGACTCCAGACACTGCCACTGTCCCTGGGGCAACAGTGTACCAGTTGAGAACTTTGGGCTCGGGAGGGTGTCGATAGGGTGATGGGAGAAAAGGAGGGTGGTGGGGAGGGCCTGTGAGAGATATAGTGGTCAGGAAACAGCTGGGTGAGGATGTGGTGACTGTGATTAGGGATAGCCATGTGACATGCCGCAGGGCCCAAGGTCACTCACCAGGCAGAGAGAACATCTAATGCAGAGGCTAGAGGCATGGGCACATGGAGAGATGGCCAGGAAGTGGGGGAGAGGCGAGGGAGGCTGCAGGGCCGCATGGATGACCTTGTGTCTCTCATATCTGGGAGGCATCGCAATCCGCCCATCGTGCTTATGAGGGTCTTTTCTCATGGATATAGGATCTCATTGTAGTTCCCTGAAAATAAGCACGTCTTTCCCCATGCTGAGTTTGGAGAGCCCCCTGGATTTGTTCTGCCTTTCCCACACTGAATGGTTTAAGGTTCTGGTCATTTTTCTGGCAGAGAGTCGGCAGGGCCAGCATTACTGGCCCTTAGCATCACTATTTTGGGTCGGATCATGCTGAGGTGTGACCAGTCTGTGTGCTGTATGATGTTAAGCAGCATCCCTGACCCCACCCTTTAGATGCTATCAGTGCCCACTCCTAAGTTATGAAGAGTAGACATGTCTCCAGGGCCAGGGACAGGTAGCATGACACTGCTGAGCACCACCACTCCGGGCCAGCTGTGGTCCCAGAACCCTTTGGGGTCTCATCCTCTTCACAGTCTTAGGGGCTGGGCATCCACCTCCTGCCTCCCACTACTGCTACCTCCAGTCCATAAGCAGGCTGATCCTGAGCGTTGGCCCCTGTGAACATGACGAACAGGTTTTGGAGGCCACCTGCTAGCTAGGGCTTAGCTTTTAGCTGCTGGTCCAAGGGAGGGTCAAGGCTGGGTGGCCCAAGAGTCACTTGTGGGAGGAACTTGGGGTGGTACCTCTGACTAGACAATCTAGGAATGTTCAAATGTTGTAACAACTGGTCCGGCTGGCCACAATCAGCCCTTGGCCCAGATACCCCATCTTGGCCTTTGACCCTAGCCCCCCTGGCCCTCAGGCTGCTCCTCCAAGCTGGCTATGACCCAGAGCTTCGGGATGGAGATGGCTGGACCCCCCTGCACGCAGCAGCCCACTGGGGTGTGGAGGATGCTTGCCGCCTGCTGGCTGAGCATGGTGGAGGCATGGACTCGCTGACCCACGCGGTGAGGGTGGTGCCAGGTGGCAGGGTGGGATGGGGGACAGAAGCTCCTGCACCTTCTTCATCATCTTTCTCAATCCTCCCCCATCCAGGGTCAGCGTCCTTGTGACCTGGCTGACGAGGAAGTACTGAGCCTATTGGAAGAATTGGCCCGGAAACAGGAGGATGTAAGTCTCAGGACCAGGCTCCCTCTTCTCTTGACAGCTCCCAGGGGAGGGGATGTCCTTGTCTCCTGACATCCTCTGCCCCAAGGACCTGTTGTTCCTGCCTAGTGACCCAACCTCAGCAGAGGGTTGCGAACAGGGGCACCTCTGGAAGGGTGGACTGGTCACAGTGCTTCCTGCCTGCCCAGTGAGGACATAGCAGACTCAGGCTGGACTTGTCACCCCTGGAATCCATCAGGCAGATGGCCTGGATTGGGAGCCAGCCAGGCCATTGCGGGGGCACTTGCCAGCAGACATGAGTCCTGAGGCACCCAGAGGTGCTGGGACAGGGAGGATGAGTGGCATTCCTGGTGGGCACTGCTGTTGGAAGGCACAGAGGTTTGGAAACAAAGTGAAGAGTTGGGAGCAAGCTGTAAGGAAGCAAGCAGCCAGCTGTCCAGACTTGGGGCAGCGAAGTGCTTACCTGCATCCTGGGTTCATTGAGGTTTAGGGAGGAGGGCTGAGCACATCGGCCCTGGGAGGTGAACAGGCTTCTCTCAGGATGAGACTGGAGGCTGATGACGTATGGGTCACTGCGTGTGGTGGCTTTGGGCAGCTGCATTAGGACACCTTTTCCAGATGGTGCTGACTAGGCTGGGAATACTTGAGATGGCTACAGGCCCTGTGTGCTGTCCAGGGAACTGACCTCCCTATGGCCAGTGTGTCCTACACAAGGCGTGATCAGGATAGCTGTGTGTGGTGGCACCAGGGTACCAGGACAGGTTGTGTATGCTACCCTTCTCAGCAACCCCTTTCTTTCTCCCAGCTTCGGAACCAAAAGGATGCCTCTCAGAGCAGAGGCCAAGAGTCCCAGGGACCCTCCAGCAGCAGACACAGGAGGTACGAGGAGCCCTGGACTGGGGGGGGTGGTGCTGGAGGCCCCCAGACTTGGACATCAGCACACTGTCCTTCCCCCAGGAGCTCTGTGTGTCGCCTGAGCAGCCGTGAGAAGATCTCCCTCCAGGATTTGTCTAAGGAGCGCCGGCCTGGTGGGGCAGGGGAGCTCTCCATTCGGGATGAGGATGAGGGAGAAGAAGGCCCCACAGGTGGGGGCTAGAGACCAGACCCCTGGGTCTGAGGGAGGAAGTCTGCAGTCTGGACCTCTGAGTCTAAGGGAGAAGGACTGGGTCTTGAATTCCTGGGTCTGAGGGAGGAGAGCTGGGGTCTGGACCCCTGGGTCGGTGAAAAAAGTCTGGGTCCTGTACTCCTAGGTCTGAGGGAGGAGGGCGGGACCTGGACTCCTGGGTCTGAAGGAAGAGTACTGGGGTCTCTGAGTCTCAGAGGCAGCTGGCATACTGACCTACATCCATGTTCCTGCACCACAGAACAACTCCATACAGAACTGAGAGCCCTCAATGGAGTTTCTTCCCTGCCGTCCCCTGGCCCTAAGAGCTCAGTGGTGAGTCCAACTGCACTGAGAGACTATGTGAAACTTGGAGGTGGGGGAGAGGGGTACTGGAAGGTCTTCACTGTCTGTTAAAAAGGCACGGTGAGGGCTCGGGTCCCAGGTCTTCCCAGACAAATGAGCGCCTTTCCTTGGGGTATTTCCTTGGGGCTGGTAAGGTTGGACTTGGTGTGGAACTTCTGGGTTAGCACTTGACCTCTCTGAGGAGAGGTACCTTTTCCATGACTGCAGCCTCCATTTTCTGCAGCTGCCAGAAGAGGCCTCCCTCTCCAGGCGGTTTGGCCTCCAGAAGACAGGCAGCTCTGGTTCCCTCGGTCCCCCAGAAAGGCAGGGGGCTGAAGGAGCTTCTGAAGCTGGGCTGCAGCGTTCAGCTTCCTCCTCTCGGCTGGAAGGGACCTCCAGTCAGGTGGGTGGGGTGAGTTGGCAGGGCCTAGTCCCTGCCTTGAGGTGGAGAATATCCTTTCCTACTCTTCTCTCCCTGCAGGCCAAGGAACCCCGTCTTGCCAGAATTACCCCTACCCTCTCCCGGAGGGTGCCAGAGCCCTCTGCCCTGTGAGTACCAGGGTCCCGCAGGGTGGTGGCAGGTCTGGGCTCAGCTAGCAGCATGATCCTGAGCAAACCCATCTGCTTCCCTCCTGCCACAGTGTCAAACTTGCCCTTTTGGTGCATCAAATAAGTGCCCACAATAAAACTTCAGAGGCCACAGAGAGATGGCCTCCCTTTACCCCCTCTTCCCACCTTGCTCTCCTGCCCCAGGGCCTTTGCTCTGTCCCTTTCACACCTGGGGGCCAGCTCTATCCCTTCCTGTTCCCTCGGGTCTGTTAAGATCTCTGAGACCTACCGTGACTGGCTGTCTCCCATTGATGGATGTGCACACCCTCCTGTTCCCCAGCCTTGTTCTGCTTTTTTCTTCCAAAGTGCTTTATCTTCCCCCTGCACTACTTGACCATTTTATGGCAGCTGTTTATGTGTCTCTTGTGCTCAGAGTTGACTGTCGCAGCAGAAATAGACTATATGTTTCTTTTGCTTTCGGCAGCAAGTCAGTGCCGGGTACATAACTCCAGCCAGAGTAGTATTTATTGAATGAATGACTGAATCCACACAGGTCTGAGATGGCCAAGCCTCCTCCCCTGGAGAGCTCCACTCCTCCGTTCAGGAAGGAGCCTGGATCCCCAGTGAAGCTAAATGTCCCCACAGCCTCTGCTGCATCCCTAGCAGACTCCCGAGACCGTCGGAGGTAAAGTGGCAGGACAGCAGTATTGGCCCCCAGCAGGGAGATAAGCTACATTGCTTGGGGGTCCCCGGGGCTTTTGGTGAGCTCCTGCAGGAGTTTGTCCAGGTCTGCTGAGAGGTGACATCCTGTCTTCCATAATGAGACCATCCTGGAGGGTGAATCCTTGGAGGGGGCAGAGTCCCAAGGAACACTCCCTGACTTTGGGTCCTTCACTCAGGTCCTACCAGATGCCCGTGCGGGATGAGGAGTCTGAATCCCAGCGGAAAGCTCGCTCCCGCCTCATGCGCCAGTCTCGGAGGTCCACACAGGTGTGGGGGGTGGGGTGGGCTGGGCTGGGCTTCGGGTCTGAGGGAGGAGGGCTGGGGCCTGGACCCCTGGGTGTGAGGGAGGAGAGCTGGGGCCTGGACCCCTGGGTCTGAGGGAGGAGAGCTGGGGCCTGGACCTCTGGGGGAGGCGGGTTGGGGTCTGGTGTCCTGGGTCTCCACAGAGGCCAGTCCCTGTCCCCTGAATATCCTTTCTCCCTGCCAGGGTGTGACTCTGACAGACCTGAAGGAAGCAGAGAAGGCTGCAGGAAAGGCCCCAGAGCAAGAGAAGTTGTCCCTGGTGAGCCTGGTGAGTGGGATCAGGTGAAGGGCAGTGTGTGGTACCAGCCCCTGGTCCTGACCACGCTCCTCCTTCCTGCAGGACCCTTCTAGGAGGCCTCGTGTCCCTGGAGTGGAGAACTCTGAGGGCCCTGCCCAGAGAGGTGAGGTCCACCTTCTGGGAAGTTGTTTTCCCAGATCCACCCTTCCTGTTTCCTGGGGGCCTGGATAGGACCCCCACACCAGATGGGGAGGCCCCCACATCATAGATGGGTCCTCTCTAGAGGTGTCTGGGCTGATTCCTGCCTGTTCCCCAGCAGAGGCGCCCGATGGGCAGGGCCAGGGACCACAGGTGTCCAGAGAGCACCGCAAGATTGGCAAGGAGCGTAGGGGGCCTGCAGAGGTGAGGGCACTCAGGTGGGCAGAGCTGGCGGGGTGGTGGGTATGGGGACTGGGCTGACCCCTCTCACCTTCCATAGGGTGAGGAGGCGGAGCCAGCAGACTGCAGCCCTGAATGCAGGTAGGCTGGGGTTGGGGAGGCCTGGGTCTGTCAGTTGGGACTGACTGAGTACCTGACAGTACCTGATCTGTTATGCCTTCTGTACAGCACTTCTGATGGTGGTCCCTTGGCCCGCAGGCAGCGATCACAGCGGGACCTCTGCCTAGAACCTGAGCCAGAACCCGAACAGCCCGATGGGGGCTTCAGGAAGGTGCAAGGTCCCACCCCACATCCCCCCTGCCAGCCTCATTTAACTGTTGGGCTGCTCCATGGCTCCACCTGCGGGAGGCCCATGTCCTGCCCTTTTCCCGGCCGTCCTTTACCCTGCCTACCTTCATACCACCAGCTGTATGCAGAGCTGCGCAAAGAGAATGAGCGGCTTCGTGAGGCTCTGACGGAAACCACGCTGAAGCTGGCGCAACTCAAGGTGGAGCTTGAGCGGGCCACACAGGTAGGGATGCTGAGGCCTGCAGCTCCAGGAGCTGGCCATGCTTCGGACCTCCAGGAGGCCAGGCCCAGTGGTAAGGGACATGACTAGGGACTCTGGGTAGCTGGGCCTGAGCTATGGAGTGTTCCAGCTGGTCTCAGATTTTTAGGGTGGGTATGGGTTGTGGAGCTGGGCTTCTGGTCTGACTGGTGGGTGAGGCAGGTCTGTCCCAGGAGTCTGGGCTGCCCCTCACAGCAATGCTGGCTTGTCTGTCCTGACCTTGTTCCTTTTCTGAACTCTCCAGCGGCAGGAACGCTTCGCTGAAAGGCCTGCCCTCCTGGAGCTAGAGAGATTTGTGAGTTGGGGCTGCTGGGTGGGGGCCACTGTGTCCCCAGATTATCCCTGTGTGGGTCTGGACTTTAGGGCCACTATGCCCCCTGACTTTACCTACCCTGAGTTCGAGCTACATTTGGCTTCTGAACTTGTCCTGTGCATTCCAGGAGCGCAGGGCCCTGGAGCGCAAGGCAGCAGAGCTGGAGGAGGAGTTGAAGGTAGGTGCTCAGGTGGGGGGCTGTGAGTGGGGCCTAGCCTGCCCCAGATGGCCTAGCTGACCCTGTCCTGTGCACCAGGCCCTGTCTGACCTCCGGGCTGACAACCAGCGGCTCAAGGATGAGAATGCAGCGCTGATCCGTGTCATCAGCAAACTATCCAAGTGACTCTGCAGGAGTCCCCGCACCCGTATTTATACAGCTGCTTCTGACACACGCACCCCTTCCCCCATGTGAACGAGTGACAGGGTTCTGGGGGAAGTCGCTGAGAAGCCATAACCACCTCTTGGGACCTCAGGATCTGGAAGGAAGCAGAGTCCCCTGGATCCAATGGGGCCTCTGAGGCCAGGAAGGAGGTGGGAGGCAGAGCCAGGTAGGGGGATGTTGCCAAGGGGACCAGGGATGGAGATGGGACCAGGAAGGAAGCAAGGACCAAGAAGTGCAAGGATCAATAGCCAGGACCAGAGTACTGCCCTGGGGGGTCCCACCTCACATGTGATACCACCCCAGCACCGTTCCCCTCCTGAGCAGAGCTCCAGGATGTGCCAAGAGTCCCGCCGGCCTCTGCCAGGTGGGCCTGTATATAGGGTCCATGTGCAATAGGGAGGAATGTCTTCTATTTTTTGCTGCCCCCTCCCCACCCATTGTCTGAGGAGGGGGAGAAGGTATTTTCGAGGTAAAGCACAGGCGCCACAAATAAAAGTCATGACATTGCCACTCAGTGACATCATCCCCAGCCAGGGGTGGGGTGCTGTTTCTTTGATTCTCAGCTTGTGTGTGTCCGTGACCAAACTACTGGGCCGTCTGGGAGGGGTGAAGGAGTTTGCTTACAGGTAGGGGGCAGGGGCTTTGGAACAAGCAACCAGTTGGAGCAAAGGCCCACAGCCAGGCTGAAGCGATCACAGGGGAGGTAGGAGGGTCAGCTGGACAGGACTATTGGACCATGGGGGCTGTGAATATGGGGCAGGGGAGTCAATTGCTGACATTTAACATTTGGGATAATTTGCATGAAAGATCTGGAGCTTGGCTTTTGGAAACAGGAAGCTGTGGCAATAGGAGGGCTTCAGTTCTGCATGGCAGCAGTGGCTGGAGTAGAGCAGGAGGAGCAGTCATCGCTCACCCATTCAGTAGTTGTGGACGTACTCCACAGCCAGGTCCTGGTCCACCTACTGCTGTTTTGTAGGGATCAAGATGGACCCAGATCTAGTGCACTCTAGGAGGGGATGCAGCCAGTGACACATTTCAGGTGGTAGTGCTATGGGAGAAGCAGCAGAGAAAGGGGATAGGGAGGTGTGTGTGTGTGTGTGTGTGTGTGTGTATACATGTGTGCATGCACATGTGTGTATTTTGTGCAGGATGGTCTGAGACAGGTAGGTCTCAAGGAAAAGCTGGTACAGGCAGATATTTGAATGACAGGGAGTGAGGGAAGTCCTTTGGATGGTGAGAACTGCATATGCAAAGGCTGTGGGGCAGAAGTGGGCCTGACATTGAGGTGCAGTAGGAAGCCATACTGGCTGGAAGGAAGTAACAGGGGATGAAGTTAAATAAGTGACAGCTGCTGTGTAGGAACTGGAGCTCTGAGGCTTGATTACCAGGCCTTCATCTGACTTGGGTTTTAACAGTATCCTCTGGCTGCTGCACTGAGAATAGACTGGGAGTAGCAGGTGATGGATAGACTGACCAGCTAAGGGTGAGATCCCAGTAAGAGATTGTGGCTCAGACTTGTGAGCCACAATGGAGAGGTGAGAAGAGGTCAGACCCAGGAACACTGGGATGTTTCCATGGCTTGTGTGTTCATTAGGTCACTCATCTGTGCCTGGACTATGGCAGCCAGAGAGGCTTGTTGGGGAGGCAGAGCATTGGAACCGCTTGCATTTCTGCTTTTTCTACTGGAAATGAGGGGTAGCAGCTGGGCATGATGGGACATGCCTTCAAATCCCAGCACTGGGAAGGCCAAGGCAGGGGGATTGCCAAGTGGAGGCCAACCTAGGCTACACGGCGAGACCCCCAAAACTAAACGAGGATGTGAGGGGTGGCACCCCAGGCAATGATTGAATACCACAAAGCCAGGGTACTCCAGGAAGCAGATGGCTGGAGCCTGGCAGTCACAGGCCATCAACTGCTGTGCTGGAGCTTAGATTTCGTCTCATGGGTCACAGGAAGTCAAGAGACATGGGCACTGATGTGAGAAGGAGTCCTGGAGATCTGTGGCCCGGGTGTCAGAGGGAAAGGGAAATGCATCAATGTGGGGACTGAATGAGGCTCCTGTCTGTCCCAGGCTGTTTCTGATTCTGTCTGATCTTGGGAGAGTGCCATCTGGTGGCACAGGTAAAAAACAGCGCCAAGAGGTGCTGGAGACTCTTGATGCTGGTGGGGCCTGGGCGGTGGGTGCTACCAGGATGCACCCAGGAGGGGCCACGACAGGGAGAGCAAGGGCCATTCTTCCTTAAGTTGGAGGACCGAAAAAGGGTGGGATCCAGAGATAACCAGCCCTCACCAGCCACCCGGATATGACAAGTCGTTGGGCTTGCCAGAGGGAAAAGGAGCTAGTAGTTCTTGAGGGGGCAGGAAGTTTACAGGTAGTATTTCATAGGGCTAGCAGCCCGCGGCATGCTTAGGAGGCAGCCAGTTGTCCATGGCTAGACCTCTGGTAGAAGGTTGGGATAAGACAGAAGTGGGTGCTGGGATAGTAGACTGGAAGATGAGGACAGGGCTCCCCAGAGTGGGTATTTGAGCTGGGCCAGGAAGACTGAATAGGAATTCATCAGGCAGAGAAAAGCTGTTCCCACCAGCAGAAGCAGCAGGTGCGTAGTCCCTCGGCTAAATGAAGGGTTCAGAGTGGAGAAGAGCAGGACCGTAATGCGGGGGGAATAAGGTGGTGAGCGATGGGGCAAGAGAGGCTGGGAGGCAAACATTCCAGGACCCAAAGCAAGGCTATGGGTGGCTAAGGGAGCATTGAGAAGCCAGGAAGGGATGCACAGAAGAGCAGGCTGAGCTGGAGGACAGAATGGCGGCGAGGAGGTCGGGAGGAAGCCTGGGTTGGGGTTTCCGGGTTGGAGGAGGGTTCAGAGAGAGAAACCTGAGAAGCTGGGGCCTCTCCCTTCCCCTGAGGCTGTGGCCATGGCGTGCGGCAGGTTCCTGATAGCTGGCCGGTTAGAGAGGACAGCAGGTGACACGGCCTGCTAAGAGGGGGCTGTTTATAGACTGGGCAGCATATCACAATGCGCAGCGCTCGGGCGAGCCTCTCCAGGCCCCCTAGGTGCTTTCCATAATCACAAATTGTCTCTCTACCCCGCGGGTCCGCACGGCTCCCGAGGGCTGCAGAGTCTGCGCATTAGGGCGGGAACAGGCCGGCGGCCCTGCGGGAATCCACTTCCACTGGCGGGGGCAGTCCGGCGTCTGTTGTCCCTCGGGGCGCGGGGAACCCGCTAGTTCATCACTTCGTGTGAAGGGGCCGGGAAGGGTCAGATGATCTCCGTTTTGGTCTCGCCTTCCACTTTCTTCTTTTGCTTCTCCATCACCGCCTCCAGCTCTGACACTTTCTTTTTGTCCTGGAGGACAGGTGGAAATCAGGACCTGTGCGTCCCAGCCCTCGGCGAACCCCGTTCCGGCCCGGGGATGAGCGGCCCCCGCTCACCTCCAGCAGCGCACGATGCACGGTGATTTGGCTGTACACTCGCGCCCCTTCCTCAGGGCTCACTGCACGCAACTCTTCCTTTTGCAGGGAGAAAAGCTGCGCGCCGGTCAGCACGCCCAGCGCGTCCACCGTCCTGAACAAGGGCAGCGGGGGCGTGGTCAGGCCTGCCGGCCAATCAGCGTTCAAGCCCCCTCAACCCTACCCATCAGATCACACCCGCCTAGCCGTTTGTCCAATAAACAGCATCCTAGCTCTCGCGCTGGAGTAGGGCGCTGCCAAAGTCGGCTTTAGAAAGGGGCGGAACTTCCCCGGGGACTCCAATTGCAGCCAGTCATTGGGTGTTGCAACCAGACTCCGCTTTGGACCAACTGACCCCTTCTCTCCATGGTCTCCACAGTCCCCATCTTCTCACAGATCCCGTATCTCTCTCGGAACTGCTTCCTGGTCCCACTCACCCCGAGCTAAAGCCCTTGGCCTGCAGCCAGGTGCGGACCTCCGAGGCGTCGGAGCGCGGGCTGAGCAGCGGCTCTGAGGTGCGGGGTCCCGGGGTTGCGCGGCTAGGCCCCGAGCGGCCTTGGGCCAGGCGCGCCTGTAGTTCCTCGTTGACACTGAGCATCTGGGAGAATTTCTCTGTGGCCGGGAAACCGGGAGGGAGGGAGGGAGTATGCACTCAGGGCGAGGGGTGCTGAGGCAGAAGGTGGGGTGCCTCGGCTTCCCTGTCTGGAAAGCAAGGTCAAAGAAGGTCAAAGACCACTGCCCGGAAGGGGTGCCCCACCACTCACCCTTCTCGCTGGGGTCCAAGTTGTTGAGACTGTCGCAGCTGGTCCAGTGGGGCCGAACCTGAGCAGGGGGCGGAGCAGGGGCTGGTGGGGGAGGCAGAGAGCTGTTCTCCTAAAAGGGGATAGGGACAGTACCTGGGTCAGGGAGAGGACTCCTAGTCCTCCCCCCGCCTTGCTTCCCCCTCCTCCCCCCTAAACTTCTGAACCTCCAGTCCACTCCTCCATCAATATTCTGACACCTGATCTTCATATCCCTCATTTCCAGGATTCAGATCTGGCTCGCAGCCTTTCCTCCCTGAAGACATGAATCTGCCATGGCTCACCAGGCTTCGAGCATTGCTTTGGTTGCGGTCCATCCGGGGTCCAGGGTGGGGTGTCAGGATATTATAGGGTACATATCCCTCCTGGCCCTGTTGGTCCCGAACCTTCCACCACTTGCGCTTGTCATCCAGGACCTGAGTGGGGTATGAGGAGAAAATTCAGGTTCAGGGTCTGCTGCTAGGGCTGGACTGGTTGATTGCAACCTCTCAGACCCCCACACCTCTGACCTGCAACACGTCCCGATGGTTGACGGAAAGCTCACTGCTATTGCGGGCCTGGAAGTCATAATTACATAGGACCCACTTTCCTGCTGGTTCTGGCTGCAGCTGGGGCTCAGCTTCCAGCTCCGGATCTTGGTGACTGAGGAGAATTGGGAGGGATGGAGATAAGGAGTCAGACAGCCTCGCTAGTCTGGGCTATAAGGTGCCAGTGTGAGCAGGGGTTAGAGTCAAGCAGGGGCCATAGCGGGAGTCAAGGTTAACGTGTTAATAGAGATTTGAGATTGCTTCTTCCTTCCTTACCTGGCACTGTGCTGTAAGCATATGATGGGATATACTATCATCACTTCCGTTTTATACCTCATCTAGGAACATATAGCTAGATGCTATTTACTGAGCATCTGCTGGGTTACTCATGAGCATAGTGAAAATAATAGTTAAACTTATATAGAACTACATGGTGAGCCTTGTAAAAGATCTGTTGTATATATTAGCTGATTTGATCCTCCTGAACCATAAACGTGACCCTCTGCCCCAGTCCTCATTATAGTCTCCATTTGCATAGGGGGGAGGCTGGGGCACAGTGATACAAAAGTCAGGAGAAAGAGAGAGGCATGGCTGGACTGGCTCCAGGCAGTCCACATCAGAATAACTCTGCCTTGCTGTGCACACTGCTGCATTTGAACCAATGCTGGGCCACAGCCCTGAGCTCTTTGCTAGCTACCCATTATGATATCATAAACTTGTCACCCTTCCCGAGAGGGATTATGATTATTCCTGTTTCCCTGGCAAAGAACATGAGTGAAAAGCTACAGGTGTGAAGCTCAAGATTCTTAAGCACAGAGGGGCAGAGAGGGGTTGCCACAACACCTGGCAGCCTGGGAGAGAGTTGGCTCTGAACCCCCGAGTAAGAGGGACCTCAGCTCAGATCAGGCCTACCTGAACAGGAGAGAGGGGGGGTCTTCAGGGCCGCAGCGCCCCCTGTGTGAGGCCAGCAGGTCCTGGCAAGCTGTTGGTGCTGAGACCCTCTGCTTGGGCCCTCACCCAGACCCCCAGTCACCTCCAGCCTCACTGGTTTATTTTTTTCTCATCTCACATTGCCTCCACGCTGCCCCCTACTTGTCCAAGGACCCTAGAGACTCTACCTGCCTCTGCTTCCCGCCCGCCCCCCACCCCAAGACCCTGAGTCCCACAGCTTGGTCGAACCATAGATTTGCATTCCTTTCCAGGGATCTAGGCAGGAATCTAGTTCTCAAACTTCTATTTTCTCACTCTTTTATCAGGGACAGCCTCCCAGCCCTTACCCAGCAGGGATTTCATATATATATAATTTTTTTTTAAGCCTTCCAGAAACCAAAAGTTCGACCTCCAGCCTTTACCACTGTTAGGGGCCCTGAGACATCACTACTTCTTAACTTTCCCAGAAACTTGCCCTAAACCCTTGAAGTTTCAGTCTGAGTCTCCAGGGTCTGAAGCACCAGATCTGAGTTCTTTAAAACGTCCTAATACCCAGTCTCTTTTCCCTAACACCTAGGGCTCTGTCCTCTGCATGGAGCTGCCCAGGCCCAGAACACCAAAACTGCGTTCTTCCAGCCTTTTGAGGGCCCAAGGTCCAAGCTCTCAAACTTACCCACTCCCAACCCCTTCCTGCCTTAGCCCTAAGAATCTGGGCCTCCATTCCCTTCTCCCCTGGACCCAAAAGTTTGGGCTCACTTCTTCCCTCCCTACTCCTCCCCCACCCATCCCAGCCCCGACCCCGCCTCTTCACCACCTCACCCACCTGCGAAGAGCCGGGAAGATGGAAGGAAAAAGAAAGAAAAGAGGGGTGCGGAGTCAGCGCCGGGAGCCCCCGGGACGCTCCCCTCCCGGACGCCCCTGCCCACTGTGGGACAAACACTTACCCATTGATAGCGACTTGGGGGGCGCTTTGCTGCGGGAAGTAAGAGCTTGGAGTCAGGCAGGCCGCGCCCTGGGCTTCCTGATCCGGGCCCTGCTGTGTCGCCTGGAGGAGCCTAGTGCTCCCTGGTAGCCTCAGCCTCACCTGCTGGCGCCGCCGCTCGTGTTGTAGCTGTTTCTCCACTGGGTCCTCCCAGGCGCGGCCCTGAGGGTCAGTGGCCGGGGGCTCCCAGCCGCTGTAGAACTCGGGGCTGTATGGGGCTCCTTCCTCCAGGGGCAGCTCCAGCCTGCAGCCAGGGACCAGACCAATGGTTCAGCTGGGCTTTAGAACTGTGGTTGGCTGGTTGGTTTCACAATGTTTTTCCCTCTTCCCCTAACTCCGCCCCTCTTCGCCCAGCCCTGCCCCTTCCCTACCTTTAAGCTCCACTTACGACATCAATTATGTTCCTAAATACATCCATCCCATTCTAGTGCACCGCCCAGCCTGTAAATCTCACCTCTGATGCCACACCGGGTTTCTAATTATTTTCTTGCTACTTACACCCTGCGCTTTTACCTTGCCGGCTCTCTGGCTCCACCCCTACCCCTAAACCTCCAAGGTCAGACTCCAAACTAATTTATAGGCCACGCCTTCTATAAACCCTGTGTCTTCCATGGAACCCCGCCCCGTTCACCTAAGCCCCGCCCTCTTTCCTGTAGTTCAGGTGTATTTCTCTAAGTCCCGCCTTTTCTTCCAATCTGATTGTCTGGTTAGCGTGGTCTCCACGCTAATTTCTATCTTTTCTTCCAATCGAATCCTGGCATTTGCATCCTAGGTCCCGATCCCTCCTTAGTTTCTTTAGCCACACCCTAGATAAATCCCGCATCTAATTTTCCAGGCCTAATCCCGCCACTTTCCACCTCCCATATCCTCTGTCCTTCAGCCCCGCCCCTTACCCTGGGAGGGTCCACGAGTCCCCAAGCGAGGTCCAGAGCGCGTTTTCACGAGGGGTGACATTGTCTCGCAGCAGCATCACGGCCTCGGCCGTCAGGTGCGGCCGTCGCACGCTGCTCGCGAACTCAGGACCGCCTGATGTGTTCACAATCTGCCAGGAGACCAGGCGTGAGCCTGCCACCAGACCCTCTAGAAGTTGAACCCCACCATTCCTCTGCAGCAGGAGGACCTGAGCTCTGGTAGGCGGGTCTCACCATCTGCAGAGGTCCGAACAGAAAGTGCAGCAGCTCTGGGGAGGAGGGGTTAGCGATGTTGCCGCGCAACCGGGCCTTTGGTAGAGAGAGGTTGTTAGTGTGTGGACAGGTCAGGGTCACTGTCCTGTAGTCCCCCTAAGCCCAGGGGTGGACGCGTTCTCACCAACAGGCTGAAGGCATACTTGATTTTCTGAAGCACGTCGGTGTACTCGGCCTCCGAGGGCGGCTTAGCCCGCAGCGTCAACAGGCCCTCTGTGAGTGGGGAAAAGATGCGGTAGTGGGGGGGGTGTTGGGGGGGCACCGGGACAGCGTCAGATAGAGCCGGAGAAGGGTAGACACCCAGAGAGAGGGCCATGAGATCAGACCTTGCAGGCGGCGGGAGGGAGGCCCCGGAAAAGGAGGACATTTGGGGGTGATTAGAAAGAGAATGCTTGGGATCCCACGGGGAGTCCATTACCCCCAGCTGCCCGGCGCCGCGTCCTCCGGCCGCGTTCCCGGTGCTCCAACACGCGAGCTGCCTCTGCCGACTTCTGCAGCCTGGATACGAAGCTCTCCACGTCGTCGAACACGTGGTTCAGGATGTCCTGAAGAGGAGGGCATACGTGGAGATCCTGAGTCACACGCAGCGACTCTGAGTCCCAGACTCTTTTATCTGTCCAGGCCCTGCACTTAAGCGCCTAGACACGCCCCTAGGTCGGACCAGGTCCCCTGACAGGCTCCACCCCCTAGGACTCTGACCACGCCCTTAAAGCAGAGCCCCACCCCCGAGCCCAACACCTCGACTGCTAACCAGGCCTCGACATTCCCCAGCTCCACCCCCAGATCCGATTTGATTGACGTGGGACTCTGCCAAACCCGTCCCACCTACGTCTAGCCCCGCCCCCGAGGCTGGCCTCGCCGCTCTCACCACTTCCCGCTCAGCCTGCAGACTGGACAGCTCAGGACCTCGCGGGCCCAGGTCCGGGGAGGCCGGGACGGGTATGCTGGCGGTGCGCGCAGGGCCAGGTCTCCCTGCCTCCTCCGCCTCGAGGATGGATTCCACCTGGGGTCGCCCTCGGGCCCCGGCCGGCTCCACGGTGCTGATCACTGCGCGGACCGACGGACGGCGCTGCAGAGGTGGGGTCTCGGCTGCGGGCGAGGGGCCGCGCTGCAGCTCCTCCTGAGTGGCCCTGCGGAGGGAGAAGGGGAAACTAAGGCTGGATCAACCAAGGGGGGCCATGGAGGGAGAATTTCGTGGGTCAGTACGAGAGACACTTGAGGTTCGAAGATGTCAATCGTAGGGAGAAAACCGATTTGGGAAGGGTAACGGACAGGGGAGGAGAAACCGAGGACCAGGACAGGAGAAAGTAAGTCCTGGGGAGGAGTCAACATGTCTGGGTGGTACAGGTAAGACCTGACTAGGGCTTGCTTGATCCCCTCCTCCATTCAAAACTCGTTCTGTTTAGACTATTAGTATAAACCTCTTTCTCAAATGAGGAGACTGAAGTCCAGAGAGGGGTAATCCGCTTCCCAGAGACCCCTGCCTCCCTTTGCCTCTCCCATTCTGATTCTAGCCCAGGCTCCTCACCTGAGCGCCGCCGCCCTGCGCTCCCCGCGGCCCGACCGGTAATTGTGCAGAGCCCCCTGGATGTCCTCTCGGATCAGCTCCGCCTGCCAATCACACTGTTAGGCCACACATCCCGGCCCCTCCCACTGCCCTCCCAGGTTACGCCCCTGATCAATTCACTGGCTCAGCTTCACTGGCCCAGGACCCATGCATGTGCATGCCTGGACACGCGCCCTCATCCTAAATCTGTTCATGCAGATTCAGTATGGGTGGTTCCTCGCCTAGACGACATCACCCCGGCTCCCCAGACCCTTCCTCCCTTATTCTGTTCGTGTCGTCTTCATCCCACACTCACATTCTGTTTTGGTGCAGAGTCCAACCTGTACGCAAATCCCTTTCCAGAAACTCTTTCCTAAGCCACGCCCCTTCCCTTGCCGCAGACCCCCGCGTTTGCCCCAGGCCCCGCCCTGAGTACAGAAGCCCCGCCCAACTCCACTCCTTTCCAGAACCTTTCCTAGGCCACGCCCCCTTCCATCGCCCCTACCCCCTTTGCCCCAAGGCCCCGCCCCCAGCAAGAAGCCCTGCCCACTGTCGCCGGGAGCCCCCGCCCACTCACTCCGAGGCTCCGCCCCTGGAAGAAATGCACGTCCGGCTGCGAGCGCTCAGGCTCCTGACACACCAGGAGCAGCAGTGAGCGGCTGCGACCTGGTGGTACCACCGCGTCGCAGCGCACTATGGCACCCAGCGGGTACATCTCCAGCTCCTCCTGCGGGTGGGACAGCAGGGTAAACGGAGGCCTGAGGTCGGTAATACTACCAAATGACTCAGCAGTGCCCAGGAGACGGGGAATTTGGGCAGGGCAACCTCATGAGGAGAGGGGGTTAGGAGGTGACACCCCCTTTAATAGGTGAGGCTAGCAGGCTCAAAAAGAGGGCTAGGAGCCCATGCCAAAGTTCCCAGGGGAAGGACGTGTGGGAGCCGAAAATTCACACTCAGACCTCAGCCCAATCACCCTTCCCGCTCACGTGCCCCTTTGGCACCTTGGAGACAGGGTCGAGCAGCTTGACATGGTCAGGGGACACTCGCAGTAGCATCTCCTGTGCCCAGACGCGGCCCTGGCTGTCCATGACGGCCAGCTTCCTGGAGGCATCCTCCACAGTGTGCACACCATCCTCCTCGCCCAGGCAGAATGTCACTAGGTGCTGGCATCAGTGGGAAAAAAGCAGTGAGACGGAGATGGTGGCAGACCCTTGATGTCAGATTTCCAGCCTCAGACTAATCGCACCTCCTTCAAGAAGCCTTCCTTGACTACCTGCTCCCAATTTAGCCCCTGCTCCAGCATCCTCTGTCATCAGAGAGGCTGGCATTGGGGGCTGTCTTCTCACCAAGACTGCAGGCTTCTCAAGGGAGAACACCCGTCTGGATTATATTTAGTCCCGTTCTGTGCCTCCTTTGGTCTCCTTTAGACCTGCCACCCTTTCCAGTACCTCTGGGCCATGTCTGCCCCCCGACTGTTCCAGGATTGCAGCTGATTTGTCCCTGCATTCATCGCAGGAGCTGGTCCAGAGGAAAAGTCAGTGGATTTTTGTGGTTTTTTTTTTTTTTGAGACAGGGTCTCACTATGTAACCCAGGTTGGCCTTGAACTCATGATCTTTCTGCCTCAGGCTCCTGAGTGCTGGGATTACAGGTGTGAACAGCCACACAGGCTTGGCCCTGCTGTTTTCAACAGTTCTACTCTACAGACAGAGCTCTCCCTCAAGAGATCCCTGCAAAAACACAGACCTCAGACTTACATTGACGTGGTACTGGGACACATCGGCCATAACCACAGTGGAGTAACGCTTCCTTTGCTCTGCAGGGGGCAGAATGGACTGAGAGCCAGGCCCAGCCTCCTCCCTCAGACCCAGGGGACCAGGCCCAGCCTCCTCCCTCAGACCCAGGGGTCCAGGCCCAGCCTCCTCCCTCAGACCCAGGGGTCCAGGCCCAGCCTCCTCCCTCAGACCCAGGGGTCCAGCCCAGCCTCCTCCCTCAGACCCAGGGGTCCAGGCCCAGCCTCCTCCCTCAGACCCAGGGGTCCAGATCCCAGCCTCCTCCTCACACACAGAGGTCCAGAACCCAGCTTCCTCCCTCACACCCAGGGGTCCAAACCCCAGCCCCTCTTTTCCCAACACTCTCATTTCAGGTTCTCAGTGCCCTTTGACCCCCAGCTCACCATAGATAGACTTGGCACTTGGCTTGGGAGCAGCTTCTGGGCTGGTGAAGGAAAGGAGAGGTGAGAATACTGTGGGTTTGAGGGGCAGATTCTGCACAATGCCAGGCTGAGCAGCACAGATTTCCTTAGAAGGTAATGGGGAGCCATGTAGGATTTCAAGGCAAGCCAGGAAGGGCAGGGCCAAAGCTGATGTTTAATATGACAGGGAGTGTGGCCTCCACTGTCATGCAGTCCTGGGCTCTAATCCTCTGTGTTTTCTTGTCAGATGACCCTGGGCAGGAAACTTAATCCCTCTGGCCTCAGTTTCTCTTTCTGTAAGATAGCATTGGTCTGGTGGGGCTGTTGCACAAATTCAACCCAATGGTACAGGTGGAGGATTTTGCAGCCCTTGTTATGATGATGCAAAGGGCTTGGCACACAGCGGTTGCTCAATACATGGGAATTAATATAATGGCTTTAGCAGGAAATTATCTTCCTCCCCTCCCACCCCAAATCCTTCTCTATCTCCTGTCCCCCAATTCCTTTAAGGTCACCATTTGCAAAAATTCTTTTTTTTTTTTTTTTGGTAGGTCTGGGGTTTGAACTCAGGGCTTCATGCTTGCAATGCAGGCACTCTACCACTTGAGCCCACCTCCAGTCCATTTTACTCTGATTATTTTGGATATGGAGTCTTACAAACTCTTTGCCGGGGTTGGCCTTGAACCACTATCCTCCTGACCTCAGTATCCCAAGTAACTAGGATTATAGGTGTGAGTCACTTAGTGCCTGGCCATTACAAGAATTCTTAAATCTTCATTTCTCTGGAAATCAGAAGCTCAGAGCTGGGATGTCGGGGTGAGATGGACTAAGATGTCCTTTTAGCTAAAGTTCTGACCTTTGCCCTGCTCCTGCTTGTCAAGTATCCTCACAATTTGTTGACCTCATGGGGTGGAGAGCTCCCTCTGTCCCATGCAGCTGTTTCAACGCATCTCTCTTTGTCCTCCCTGCTTCCTCTGGGAGACTTGAGTCTCATTACAATAGCCCTGATTTTGCAGTGAAGGGTCAATATTTAAGATAAGGACAATAACCAAAGCGGTATCCACAGGAACCTCTGAGCACCTGTTGTAGTGACATTCTACTCAGTCCTATACATGTCTTATCCTGTCAAATCTCAAAATTGTCCCTGTTTCATACAGGAGGAGATGGGGGCTCCATGAGGTGACAGCCCCCTGCCAGGGTCACACCCCTGCTAAGTGTGAGCTCTGAGATCTGAACTCTGCTCTGTCTACTCCTAACCACACAAGCTGGGCAGCTCCTTCCTCCTTAGAGTCCACAGTCTGGGCTGCAGAAACAGGATCTGCAGGTGTGGGGGAGGTGCGGGGGGGGGGAGGGATTGCTGGGGGCAAGAGGAAGCAGCACTTACCCTGTGGTGGTGCTCATGGTGCTGAGATGGAGTGCTCCTGTCCACCTGGAAGTGCCCTGCAGCCAGTGAAGATGTGAGCGCCTGACCTGGCTTCAGGGACCTAGTCCCTACCCAGCCCCTCCTCCCTCAGACTAGGATCCAGGCTCAGCTCTCTCAGACCCAGGGTTCCAGACCCATCTCTTGCTCCCTCCATCTCAGGAGTCCAGGCCCCAGCCCTCCTCCCTCAGACCCAGGGGTCCAGATCCCAGCCCTCCTCCCTCAGACCCAGCCCTCCTCCCTCAGACCCAGAGGTCCAGGCCCAGCCTTCTTTCCTCAGATCCAGGGGTCCAGGCCTCAGCCTTCCTCCCTCAGAACCAAGGCTCCAGACCCCAGTGTGTCCCCACAGGACTCTGAGCTCCTCACCTTCCTTCAGATTCTGCTTTGCTCTCAGCCCTCTGCTTCTCTCTCCCTTCCAGACTCAGCCCCTCCTCTGCCCCCTCCCAGTGTGTCAGGCCTCCGCATACCTGAGCACTCACCTGGCTGCCTGGCTGAGCTGGCCCAGGGGCGGGGCTGGCAGATAGTCCTAAGAGGGAGCTGGGTAGGCCTTCGGGGGAGCCGGCAAATGATTTGTGTCCAATTTGTGTCCGTTGTGACAACAAAACAATAACAACAACAATAATTTGATGTCACCCTTGTTCACACATCAGTCAGGAGTTAAATACTTCCTGTGTGCTCTCCTAATAACTGGGCGTGGGGTGGAGGTTTGATTTCCACTTGACCCATGGAGGAAGTTGAAATCTAGATAGGTTAGGCTACTGTTCACTATGCCTGCTCACAGGGAGTGAGCTGGAAGAGGGGATGTCAAACTGACTTTGTCTCCAGGGCCACCGTTTGTCCTGGCTCTGGGGACTCCTCCTGTCCATGGTTACTATCTCTAGGGACCCTGGACCCCATTCATCCCCTTCCCTTTTCCTTTGAAAATTTCCCTCAAAAATTGTCTGTGGTAGCTGGGTGTGATAGTTTACGCCTGTAATCTGAGCACTTGGGAGGCTGAGGCAGGTGGGCTGGGAGTTTGAGGCCAGTCTGGACTGCATAGGGAGACCATGTCTCACAGAATAAACAAGCAAACAAATTGCTCCCTAGTGTTTCTGGCTAAAATTTAGTTCTTCAAGTACTCTGGCCAGCTCCAGGTACTTCACAGAAATAAGCAGCTTTCTCAGGTCCAAGGCTAGCCCTCCCCAGTATCAGTGGTTCCCACCTGGATGTGGCCACTGCTTTCTCTGTCTTGGACCTGACAGCCTTCTCTCTGCTCAGTACCCAACCCCAGCCTGTAGCCTCAGTCCTGTGGCTCATGTTCCTAGGCTCAAAATCTGCCAGTGGCACCTCACTTCTCCTTGGATAAAAATGGGTATCTTGTCCTATGACTGATGAGTGGATTAAAAAAAATGTGGTATTTATACACAATGGAGTTTTATTCAGCCATAAAGAAGAATGAAATTATGTTGTTTGCAGATAAATGGATGAAACTGGAGAACTTCATGTTAGGCCAGGCTCAAAAAGTCAAAGGTCACATGTTTTCCCTCATATATGGAAGCTAGGCCTGTAAGTTAAATATATACAGATACATATATGATCATATGTATATGTACACACACACACACACACATTGAGAGAGAGAACAAAATTGTATTTGTGAGTCTGTTTTGAGGGGACTATAGGAGGCAGGAGAGGTAAAGAAAATGTTACAGAATGAAAAGTACTGAAACAATCCATCTATATATGAACATAATATAATGCACTGTACTGTAACTTGTTGAATATTAGGGGAGTATGATGATAATGAGTAAGTAATGGTGAGGATGTTAATTTTATTAAAGCACGATGTATACCAGCCTGAAGTACCAAGGCAAAACTCCCTTGGATCATCCATATATACTTAAAAATAAGAAGACCAGTGGGGATCAATGGAAAAGGGAGGTACAAGGAAAGGGAGAATGAGGGTGAATATGGTGGCTGTATTTTGTATGAATATATGAAAATCGAGGAGTGAAACCTGTTGAAATTATTCTAAGAAGGGGGAGGGGAAGGAGGAGAACCACGGAGGAGGTGAATCTAACTAAGATTTGAGACACAGCTCTGACCTTGTCTCTTCCTCCTCTGCCCTCATCAGTGTCTCACTTCTTGCTCCTTGAACTGCAAGCCCCATCCTGCCTCAGGACCTTTTCACTTGCTGTTCTCTCTGCATGGATCTATCTTCTGCAGCATATCCTCATGGCTTGCCCCCTCATCTCCTCCAGGTGCTCACCTTCTCATAAAGGTCTGACTGGCCATCCTATTTTAAATCACAGCATCTTCTGTCCTCCCCTTCTTTGTTGTCTCTTTCCCTTTTCCTTGGTTTATTTATCCCCAGAACACTTATTACCTTAACACTGTCTTCCTGTTCATTATGTTTACTTTGTGTTGCCCCAATCAGAGTGTCAGCTTTAGAAGGGCAAAAAGTTTGGTCTGTTTCATTCTCCAATCTACCTGGAGCCCACGGAATGGGCACATAGAACACGCTAGAGTGAGCTTTGTGGTTAGCACTGAGCTTTGGGCATTTGGTGAGCTTGTGCCTCATTGCTTCATTCAACACACAGTCTATGCCGAGTGAGGCACGTTCTTGCTCTGGATTGACAGGGACAAAAAGCACAAGGACAAAGAAACAAACATGGTGTAGTGTAATGGCACATACAGCAGGCAGATGTGCCTTTGAACCCTTGCTTTACCACTTAAGAGTTTGATAACAGTTATTGTGCTCTGATGTTGTCTTCTTAGGATGTTATAAGTGGGTGCACGTGCATAATCCTCACGACATGCTATGAAAAGGATCCAACCATCCCCATTCTGCAGATGAGATAACGGGGGCACAAACGAAGTAACCTGTCTACAGTCACACAACTAATACAGGAAGGAGATGGCTGGACACGTGCCATACCATGTAGACCCTCTGCCTTCTCATCTGCCCTCTGTACCACTCTGTGAACCTGCCCTGTGCCAGTTGTGTAACCCTGGGAAAACAATTACGTCTCTCTGTGCCCCAGGACCCCAAAGGTAAACCAAACCCTATGTCGGGAGGAGGATTCATTAGGCTCCTGAGAGCTCCTACCACAGTGCCCTGCAAAGAGGAAGCACAGATTACTGTGAGCAAGGATGGAACCAGTGGCCGTTCTGCTTATAGCTATGACAATGGGGACACAGAGTGCTGCAGAGGTCCTGAGAGCTGGGAGGGTGAGAGCAGAATCCCAGGAAAGGAGGGTCAGACACACCCAGAACAGTGGGTTGGGTGCCAAGGGGATAGACAGTGAAGGGTAGGGACTGGGGTCTGAGCCTGCTGTGCTATGCACTCAGCAGAGGCTCCAACCACATGCACAGAGGAAGGGGCAGAGAACCACTCCGAACTCCAACAGAGGAAACAACACAGGCTCAGGGTGAGTAGCCCTAGCCAAAGGTCAGAGTGGCCCGGTGCTGTGACACAAATACAGGTCTGGGTGAACCCAGGCCCTGGTCGTTATGAGCAGAGGTGTGTGGTGTGAGTCAGGGATCCAATTCCAGGGTCTGAGGGAGGGCTGGGCTCCTGGATCTTAGGGATGGAGGGGGCTGGAGTCTGGAATCCTGGGATCTGAAGAAGGAAGGCTGGGGTCTGGACCTCTAGATCTAAAGGAGGAGGAACTGGAGTCTGGACCCCTGAGCTGAGGCAGGAGGAACAGCCCTAGCTTCTCACTGGGGACAATGTCTGATGTCCCCATCTCATCTCCCCAGCAATACTAGTCTCTGGAACAGGAGCTGATACTGAAACCCGAGCTCCGCCCTCATTCCTGGCCCTGAGCCTCTTTCCTCCTTGCCTGGCCACAATGGGGGCCCCTCCCTCTCTCCAGACTGTAGCTTTGGTTCCCAAATATCTGCGGGGCCCAGCTCTGCACACCCTGACTCAGTCTGTCCAGGGTGGCAGCTGTAAATCTCTTCCTTGGAAACTCTTCAGGGAAATCTGTCCTGGCCAGCTGTTCTCTTTCACCCTGTGCCTACCCATTGTGCTTGGAGGGCCTCCTGCCAAGTGCAGGTAGAACTCTCTGGGTCTGAGTTTCCCTCCTTGCCCAGCCTGGATTTGGTTCAGGAGTTGGGCTCTTCCTCCTCTGGGTTGGGAATTCTAGAAACGACATATAGACTTAATATACCGATCTTCTTTATATCGGCAAGTATCCCCCCTGGCCTCCGTTATCCCCAGGACACCCCCCCCACCCCGCCAAATTACATTCCCCAGACTGTGGAACTGAAATTCTACCACAAGGAGAGCTATCAAATGTACTACAAATGGGAGTTATGACATATTGTGGAAGGAGGGTGGAAGTTATAAAAAAAATCTGAGGGCTGGCTTATATATACATAATACATATGTATATACATATACATATGTTATATATATACATATACATATGTATACTTATATATACATATAATTTGGTCATTCAATACATACACCTAATTTGTGCCTGACTCTTTGCTCTGAAGAAGCAAGACTTACTAAGGAAACAAAACTCTGCCGATGTGCACAGTTGTGATTTTTGGAGTTTGTGCACAAATAGAGGTGACACAGGGCATGACGTGTTATCCTCAGATAAAGCCCTTAATGCAGGGTGCGTGTGGGAGGCAAGGAAGCCTTCCCTGGCTAAGTGATAACTAGATGGGACTTTGAAGGATGCATAGGAGTTTGATAAAGACAACACCTTGAGCATTGGGAGTGGCATATGCAAAGTAGTAATAAATAGCTGAGCACCTACTGTGTGCCAATCATGCTGGAGACACCTGCTGCCTCAGTGGTTGAGAACTGAGCCCCTGTGATTTCATCGAACTGGGTGTGGTGGGACAAGGAACATAAACAAATGGCGGTGAGCCTTTGGGAGAAAAGGAAGCAGAGGTAAAAAAATGGAGTGAGGAAGGGACGGGCAGAGGTGGCACTTGGGTGGGGTGGCTCCAGAAGGCTTCCTCAGAGGTGGCACAGGAGCCTTGACCTGGATTTGGAGAGCACTGAAGAATGTGGAGAGGATTTCAGACCTGGACAGTCTGCAGGGGTGTGGCTTGAGGGAGACAAGCAGCTGTGGACATGACGGTCACAACTGAGTTGCTCAAATGGGTTTGGCCCAAGCCTGAGTGTCAGGGTGCTCCTGGCTGATTGGGGAGGGGAGACCAAAGCAGGCTGCAAGACAGGTGCCCGGGGGTGGGGTCTCTCAGGCAGGAGGGAGCAGGTCCCGTCACCAGGCTGAGGGACAGGGCAGGTTTCCCCTGGAGTCTGGAGATGGGGCGTTGGCCTTGAGAACCGGCTGTGCAAGATGAGGAGGCCCAGGAGCAGGCTCGGGGCGGTGGTGGTGGGGGAGCTGTTTGCTCTCTGGGAGGGACAAGGGTGGGCTGGCGCCTCAGCCCCTTCCTGAAACTGGAGGATCCAGAGCCTGGCCAGGGGCAGTGAAGGAGGCAGGACCCCAGTAGACGTGAATGTGGATCCTGGGTTAGTCAACTCACATTTTGGCAGTCCTGGGGATTGAACTCAGGGCCTCATGCTTGCTAGGCAGGTGCTCTACTACTGGAGTCATGCCTCCAGCCCTGGCTCCAAGCACTCTGAACCCCAGTTTCTTCCTCTGTAAATTGGTCACAAATAAGTGGGTCCTGGTGGCTCACTCCTGTAATCCTAGCTACTTGAAAGATTGAGATCAGGAGGATTGAGGTTCAAGGCCAGCCTGGGCAAATAGTTGGAGAGATGCCATCTCCAAAATAACCACAGCAAAATGGACTGGAGGTGTGGCTAAAGTGGTAGAGTGCCTGCTTGTCAGTGAGAAGCCCTGAGTTAAAATCCTAGTCCCACCCCCTAAAAAAATAGGGTACAAATATTAATACTGTGATCAGGGTCAGTGTCTGGCCAGGAATGAACCGCTGGAGTCAAGGACAATGGGCTCCTTGGCCACCTGTCCTTATTTCTACCCAGTCTGTCCTGCAAAAGGCTTACCTGTCAGCAAAAGGCTCTCAAGATGTGTATATGTCAGTAGAGACACCTGCAAACCCAGGTTTATTGCAGCAGTATTCACAACAGCCAAGCTGTGGAATCAGCCTAGCTGTCCATCAATAGATGAACGGTGAAGAAAATGTGAGATACATATATATATATATGTATATACACACATACAATGGACTATTATTCATCCATAAAGAAGAATGAAACTATATGGTTTGCAGGAAAAAGGATGGAACTGGAAATCACCATGTTAAGCATCACAAGCTAGACTCAGAAAGACAAATATCAAGTTTTCTGTCACATGCAGAATCTAGACAGAAAAATGTGTGTGTGCGTGTGCATATATATATATATATATATATATATATATATATATATAATTTGTTGTGTGTATATATTACATTTAATATTTATATATACATACACACACATATATATACATTCATTTCATGTATGTATGAAAGGGGGGACTGTTGGAGGGAGAATCAGTAGGAAGGGGGAGGGGATAAGAGAGGGTGATGGGGATGAGTCTGGTTGAAAACATTTAATGCATGTATGGAAATATCACAATGAAACTCCTTTATATAACTAATATATGCTAATAAAAAATAATCATAAAAAAGATAAGAGAGAGAGGAGGAGGAGAGAGAGAGACTGAGAGGGAGATTGAGAGCAAGAAGGAGAGAGAGACAGACCTGGGTACCCTGCTCCATCTGTTGGGGAAATCACAGGGCAGTGTGGGAGAATCTTCTCAGCACCCAGGACAGCACCCACCTACCACCTGTTAACACCATCAAAGTTGCAGCCTACTAGGAGCCCCAACAGACACTGCAACCAGGTTGGGTGTGTCTGGGAATTGGGTAGGAGGCCTTCAGAGCAAGGAATTTACATGTGTCACTCTCTGTTTAACATCAAAGTTAACAGCCAGCAATGCTCTGGCACTCACTTTGGGTTAGGTCCTTCTCATGAATTATTTCATGTCATCCTTCTTAAATTCTATGAGAGGAGCTAGCAAACTCTGGCCCCCTACTTGTTTTTCTAAATAAAGTTTTATTGGCACACAACCATGTTCATTTGCTTGTATATCATCTATGGCTGCTTCCAGTTTCTACAGCACAGAGGCTGCACCTGAATGGCCAGCAAAGCAGAAATTACTACTGGGCCCTTTTTAGAAAACGTTTGTTGACTTCTGCCTGGAAGTATATGGTATAAGGGCCCCAGTTTACAGAAAAGGAGAAAAAAGTACCAAGAGGGGTGGAAGATGCTTTTCTCAGCATCAAGAGAATCTGTACCTGAGGGCTGGGGACGTGGCTCAAGCAGCAGAGTGCCTGCCTTGCAAGTGCAAAGGCCGGAGTCCAAACTGCAGTACCACCAACAGAGAATCAGCACCAGAACCGCATGTGTGTGGTATTTAGTTCTTGCATTTTTTTATTTCTAGGTGTGGTACAAGACACAGAACATAAAATTTCCTACCATAACTATCTTCAGTGTACGTTCAGTGGTGTGAAGCCCATTTGCACTGAGTACAATCCTCACCACCCTCCATCTCAGAACTCTGCACTCCATAAACCCTAACTCCCCCTCGACAGCCCCTGACAACCACCACCCTGGTGTCTGTCTGTGATTTTCACTCCTTTAGGTACTGCACAGAAGGAAAACCAAAGCTGGGTGGAGTGGTACATACCTGTAATACCAGCTACTTGGGAGGCAGAGGCAGGAGGATTGTGAGTTTGACACCTACCCGGATAAACTAAAGACAAGACAACAACAACAACAACAAAGTCCTAGGGCTGTGGTTTACATCTTAGAGTGCTTGCCTAGCATTCTTGAGGTCCTGAGTTCAATCCCCAGTACTGAACACACACCCAAAAAGAAGTGGGATCATGCTGTGGGTGACTGGCTTATTTCACTTAAAAGGTCCACAAGTCATCCATGTGGTTGGCTTGTGTCAGAATTTCCTTTTCAGGCAGGCTGGGTAATACTCCACTGTATGTATGTAAGTCAGCATACAATAGAGACACCTGCACACCCATGTTTATGGCAGCACTATTCACAACAGCCAACCTATGCAATCAGCCTAAGTGCCCACCAACAAATGAATGTGTTAAGAAAAAGTGGTATATAAATACAGTGGAGTGCTATTCAGCCATAAACAAGAATGAAATTATGTCATTTGCAGGAAAATGGATGGAACTGGAGATCATCATGTTAAGGAAACAACACAAATATACATTTTCTCTCATCTGCAGAATCTAGATTAAAACAAAAGACATAGATCAGAAGGGGGATTGTTGAAGGATGTGGATCAAGTAGTAGAGTGCCTGCCTAGCAAGCACAAGGTCTTGAGTTCAAATCCCAGTACCAACCCCCCCAAATTTCACCATTTGTAGAGTCTACATCTTATTTGCCCATCTGTTATCAATGGACTATGGGTTGTGGCACCCAGCTTCTTAACAGTGACCTTTCAGTACCTCTTGGGATGGTTTCACCTGAATTGAAAGAAACCATTATCCAAGAAGGAGAAAACTGAGATGAACAAAGTGTGAAAAAGAACAGAATCACCATCACTCTACCTGGCAAATAACTCACATAGAATATTTTAGTGGTCTTTTTACACTCTATAAAAATATCCATGTGAGCATGTAAATAAATTTAAAGTCAGCCTGCTTTTCCCCTTGCATTGTTGGTAAATGAAAAGACACATAGAAATTCTTTTCTTTTTTTGGGGGTATGGTGTTTAAACTCAGGGGTTTATGTTTGTGAGGAGAAATTCTTAAGCTTTTTCCAGGTGCTGGTGGCTCACCTCTATAATCCTAGCTAGTTGGGAGGCTGAGATTGGATGATCAAGATTCAAGGCCAGCCTGGACAAATAGTTCCAGAGACCCTATCTTCAAAATAACCAGAGCAAAATGATCTGGAGTTGTGGCTCAAGTGGTAGAGCACCTGCTTTGCAAATGTGAAGCCCTGAGTTCAGACCCCAGTCTCACAAAAAAAAAAAAAAAAAAAAGTTCATGAGATCCCATCTCAACAAATGAAAAGCTAGGCATGGTGGTTTGTGCCTGGTATCCTAGCTATGAGGGAAGCATAAATAGGAGGATCAAGGTCCAGGTTGGCTAGCACATGAATGTGAGACCCTATTTAAACTAGCTAAAGGAAAAAGGACTGCGGGAGTGGCTCAAGTGGCAGAGCACCTGCCAAACAAGTGCAAGGCCCTGAGTTCAACTCCTTACACAGGAAAAAAAAAAAGAAAAAGAAATTCTTAAAATTTTGAGTTCCTTGAAGCTGTAGCTTGTGTGTGTGTAAAACACACACAGATGGCTTAAACTTTACTGTTATCTTCAGAGGATATGCGAGGGTGGGGACCACATCTGTCTTGTTCCTGAGTTGCCCGTGCCTAGCTTAGTGTCTGGGATACAGTGGGTGCTAAATAATTGCTGGAAGGAGTTGAGTGAACACTTGCCTACAGAGGGATATTGAGGGTGATTTATTTGCCAGTTGTATCTCAGTATGAGCAAGGGAGACATAAGACTGTGAGAATCAAGGAGAATGATGCAGGGGGTGAATTCAACTATGATATACAGTAAAACCTTTGTAAATGTCACAATGAATCCCTGTGCAATAATAATAATAATAATAATAATAAAGACTGAGGAACATTCCTATGGATGCTTCTGAATGACCAGTCATACTCCCTTAGCATAAATTCTTACATGGTGGGAACGGCTAGGTCAAACATATGCATGGGTCGTTTTGAGACAGGTAGCTGGATGGGTTTCAGTGGGCACTCCCATCACGGGGAGTTTTCCCATGTCTGACCACACCAGGCACTGTCACAACCTTCAACTCTGCCAGTGGACAACTGATATACATTCTCTTCACTGTCTGAATGAGTACCAGCAAGCTCTCCACCACTCAGAGATATGCCCTGCCTCTTTATCCTCCCTCCATCCTTCCTTTTAATCCTTCCCCTTTTTCAGGGCTGGAAGGAAACCCAGTACACTATTTTTTTTTTTTTTTTGTGGTAATGGGGTTTGAACTTAGGGCCTACACCTTGAGCCACATCAGCCCTTTTTTTTGGGATGGGTTTTTTTGAGATAGGGTCTTACAGACTATTTGCCTGGGCTGGCTTTGAACTGAAATCCTCCTGATCTTTGCCTCCTGAGTAGTTAGGATTATGGGTATGAGCCACTGGTGCCCCGCTCAGTACACTATTTTTAAATGACACGGTATTCCCCCTTCAGACCTGGGTCCAGGCCTCAGCCCCCCTCCCTCAAGCCAGGGGTTTTGGTACCAGCTCTCCTCCCTCAGACCCCGAGTCCAGACCCCAACCCTCTTCCCTCAGACACAGGAGTCCAGACCCCAGCCCTCCTCCCTCAGACCCGAGTCCAGAACCCAGTCCTCCTCCCTCGGAAGTAGGGGTGCAGATCCCAGCCCTCTTCCCTCAGACCCAGAGGTTCAGGCCCCGGCCCTCCTCCATTGTACCCCTGACTAGGTCAGAGGTTGTTTTTGGTCACTTTCGGAACACTGGGGATTGAAGGCTAGTGCTAGGCCACGCCCCATACCTTTTGTTCCTATGTCTTTTTTTGAGACAGGGACCAGTTATGCAGTTCAGGATGACCTTGAACTCTCGAACCTCTGCCTCTGCTGGGATTACAGATGTCCCCACACCCCCTTTGCACCCCGTTCCCCCCCACCCCCAACTCCGCACTTAGTTCTCAGTATTTGAGCACGGAACTTCTCATTTTCCCCACAATCTATGAGCACGGTACAATTACTAGCAAAGTTTTAGATAAGGAAGCAGGCTGATATAGTCCCTGAGGGTTGCAGTCTGGCAAGGGAGGCGGCGGGAACGGAACAGTTTTTTTTAAAATCCAGAACTGACGTCATTTGATCCTGTCCACCCATGACTCCCAAAACTACAATTCCCAGAATTCCCAGGAGCCCAAAGGGCCGCCTACATAGGTCGAGTCTCTGTGGCCCCGCCTCCAGGCTCAGACCACGCCCCGCACTGCCGGGTTCTGGAGCCCGCGTGGGGTCTTGCTCGTTGTCGCTCGATCTCCAGCCGCGCGCTCTGCTTCGGAGACCTCAGGCTGCAGCCTGCTGACACATCGGCGGGCGCCCTTGGCCTCTGCCTGGCATGAACCGTTACCTGCTGCCGGTGTCGGTGCTGGGCACCATGGTGGGTGGCGCCGTGCTGTTCAAGTGAGTACCGGCCGGCACCGGTGCGCGCTGGTGGGCAGCGGAAGGACAACGACAGTGGGGAGGGTCGCCCATCCTCACTAGCCCTGGAGTCCCGTTGCCACCCACCAGCAATGTCCTTCCAGACGCGAGCGGCTCTCCGCTAGTGGCCTGCGGAGAGCAGGTCACTGGCTGAAGGTCACTCAGAGGAAGGGGTGGGGCCAGGCCCTTTTGAGCGTTTTGGTTCATTCCTTCCTGACTTTAATTGATCAATCAGTTCATTTAGCCAATATTTATTAAACACTTCCTTTGTTACCTGCTGGCCTAGTAGGGAAAATGTCACCCAAACTTAATCCAAAATTAAAGAAATAGGTTTGTACAACTCAAAGAAAAGTTATTATATATATGTGTGTGTATGTATGTATATATCTATATATCTTTTCGTCTTCCTTTCCTCTTCCCTCCTGTTTTTTCTTCTCTTCCTAAGATATTTGGGATTATATTGAATGTGCAGAATAGTAACTAACATTTATTCTGCACCAGGGAAAATCGCTTTCCTTGTTCCTGGTGAATGGGAAGTCCTCTTTGGATCCCAGGACTTTCTGATTTAGGAACCCAGTTTGTCCACTACTGTGTACACTTGTAATCCTGTTTCATTTCCTGCTTTTCATTTAGCATCAAAGTGTGAGTGTCTATATATGTTCTTGCAGACTTTGGATGTTGGAGACTTTGATTCTGTGGCTACACTGTAACCCATCTGTCCTATTGATTAGGTTATTTGCTTTCTGCAGTTAGGAATAGCACTGAATGAATGTAACTCATGGATATATACTAGCACATAGAAACAATGTTCACAAGTGGGCCAGAGAGAATGCAAGCTTATAGTTTTAAAACCTAAGGCTAGATCACCATGAGCAAATACTAGTAGACTCTCCTGTGATAGTTTAGGCAAGGGCTGATTTCTTAACCCTAACCCTTAAAAAGCCCTTATTAAAAAATCTTTCCGCTGGGCACTGGTGGTTCATGCCTGTAATCCTAGCTACTCAGGAGGCAGAGATCAGGAGGATCGAAGTTCGAAGCCAGCCCAGGCATATAGTTCCTGAGACCCTATCTCGAAAAAACCCATCACACAAAAAAGGGCTGGTGGAGTGACTCAAGTAGTATTTCTACCAATTTGTATTTTACTTTTTGTATCTTGGAAACAGAGTCTTCATATGCTTAGCTATTTCCCCAGGCCTCTTATGTACTGGACCTGGCCAGGGTGCAGGTGTTCCAGGAGACAGATGAACCATATCAAGTGTTGCACTTGACATTGGTGGAAGTCTTTTGTGAGTTTTGAGCATGAGAATAAATGTGCTTAGTGGGTTCTCTGGCCCAGATGGAGGGTGTAACCAAGGTGAGCACGAAGGATGCTCCAAAGGCATGCAGGTGTGCATAGGATAAGTGCAGCTGACTGAATTTGCTGACTGGTGATGTCACTAATGTGCTAAAGAATAATAAGTGAAGTAGACACATTCCTAGAGACCAAAGAGTTGTGGTTGCCAGAAATGGGATGGTGGCAGGTGGGGAAGTTAGTGTTTAATGGGGATAAGGTTTTAGGCATTTTTTTTGAGACAGTGTCTTGCTCTGTAACCCAGGCTGGGCTTGAACTTGAGACTCTCTTGCCTTAGCCTCCATGTGTGCCACAATACTCTACTCAGGGCTTCAGTTTTACAAGATGAGAAGAGTTTTGGCCTGGTGCCTGTAGTTCCCACACTTGGAAGGGTGAGCAGGAAGATCGTAATGTTCTAGACCAGCCAGGACTGCACAGTGAGACCCTGGGAGGGAGGGGAAAGAGTTCTGGAGATGGTGGTGATGATTAGGAATATATTTAATACCACCTAACTATCCATTTTTCAAGTGGATATGATAGCAAATTTTGTGTGCTGTATACTTTATACAATAAAGACAACTGGAAAGAAAGAAGAGTTCAAAAACAATGAACAAAAGCCTAGCAATGTCTGTTGGAGACATAGGAAGTGGGTTAACTGGGACACAGGTGAAAGGAAGATTTTGAGATTTAAAATTTGCAACAGATAAATATATCTCCTAATCAGAACTAAATGACCAGATCTGTTATACAACATGGTGAGTATAGTTAATAGCCATGTATTGTGGTCTTAAAAATCATTGAGAGTAAATTTTTTGTTTTTGGTAGTACTGGGGTTTGAACTCAGGGCCTTGCACTTGCCTAAGCACTCTACCACTCGAGCCATGCCCTAGTCCTTTGCGCTTTTGGTTTTTCATCCTTGAACCATAATCTTCCTGTCTCTATGTCCCAAGTAGCTGGGATTAGAAGCGTGCGCCACTAAACGCAGCAGCTCCCAAGCATTCTAAACCAGCATTGTCTAGAAGAACTTTCTGTGATGGTGGGGATTATCTGTCCACTGTAATAGCCACTGACCATAATTGACTATGGAGCATCAAGAATGCCTGTAAACTTTTAATTAATTTAAAGAAAAATTAGCCTTTAGTTAAGGGCTGGTAGCCACCATATTTTTACAGTGCCCTTCTTTTTATGCTTGTGGTGGTGGTTTGTTGGCTAACTTTTTCCTGCTGGACATTAGCTTGCTTCTGTGGAATATGGGTGTGAATATCCTTAAAAATGTCACATCCTAATCCTTAAAACCTGTGGATATGTTACCTAATGGATCAAAGGCGACTTTGCAGGTGTGTTTTAAGTTAGGGATTTTGAGACTGTGAGATTATCCTGGATTATCAGGAAAGCCCAATGTAATCTTTCAGGTCCTTATAAGAGGGAGGCAGGAGGGCCAGTGTCAGAGAAGGAGATGGAGAGATGGAAGCAGAGGTCATAGTGGTGTACCTTGAAGAGGGGGAGGGGCTGAGAGCCGAGGAATGTGGGAGCAGATTGTCCCCAGAGCCTCCAGCAGGAACCATCCCTGCCCACACCTAGATTCATCCCAGTGAAACCTGTTTCAGACTTACTACCTGTAGAACAGTGATGATGAATTTGTGTAGTTTTAACTGAGTTTGGGGTCATTTGTTACAGCAACTATAGGACACTCATACAGTGCTTGTCTCTTCATGGTGATTTCCTTCATACCAGGATGAGCCCCCACTTTTTGCTAATACTGGGGTTTGAACTCAGAGCCTCGAACTTGCTAAGTAGGTACTCTACCATGTAAGCCTTGTTCCCTGGCCTCTTTTTTTCTTTTTTTTTTGTGGGTCTTGGGTTTGAACCCAGGACTTCACACTCACAAAGCAGGCACTTGAAAAGCAGGTGCTCTACTGCTTGAGCCATACCTCTAGTTCATTTTGCTCTGGTTATTTTGGAGATGGGTTCTATTTGCCTGGGCTGATCTTGAACTACGATCTTCCTGATCTCAGCCTCCCAAGTAGTTAGGATTACAGGTGTGAACCACTGGCATCTGGCTGTCCTCAGCCCATTTTTGTTTTAGTTATTTTTCAGATAGTGTCTCGTGGTTTTGTCTGGGGCTGGCCTCCTACAGAGCACGATTCTCCTACCTATGCCTGCTGCATAGCTGGCATGACAGGCACGCACATTGCACCTAGCTTGTTGGTTTAGATATGGTCTCACTAACTTTTTCCCTTGGCTTGCCTTGAACCATGAGCCTCCCAGTCTCTCCTTTCCAAGTAGCTGGGATTATAGGTGTGCACCACTATACCTGCCTAAGTCAAGTCCTTTACAAAGAACATGACAAGGACCCTACGTGTTATATGTTGTTTCTATCTTTTGGATGGGTGATGTGAGTTTGGGGGGTCATTTGGCTGAGATCACACAGTCCCTTGTTGTACATAGGGTGAGAGTAGACACACAGATGGAGCTGAATGTTGTGTTTCTTGCCTCCAGGGACTATGTCACCGGCGGGGTTTGCCCTAGCAAGTCCACCATACCTGGGAAGACGGTCATTGTAACGGGTGCCAACACAGGCATTGGGAAATACACTGCCTTGGAACTGGCTAAGAGAGGTAAAATCCCACCTACTTTTGGGTTCCAGAAATATACTTGCATGCCTGTGTTCATAGCAGCATTGTTTACAGTAGCCAAAGGTATAAACAAAATGTGGTCCATCCAGACAATGGAAAATTATTCAGCCTCAGAAAGGAAGGAAATTCTAACAACATGGGTGAACCTCGAGGACATTGTGCTAAGTGAAATAACCCCGACACGAAAATGAGACCCCATCTTAACCAATAAAAGCTGGATGTAATGGTATGTGCTTGTCCTTCCAGCTACTCAGGAAAGCACAAATGGAAGGGTGATGCCCAGGTTGGCCTGGGCATAAATGTGAGACCCTGACTCAAAAATAACCCAAAGGGCTGGGGTTGTGGCTCAAGTGGTAGAGCACCTGCTTAATATGTGTGAGGCCCTGAGTTCAAACTCTGTTATCACCAAGAGGATCAGCAGGTAGAGTGTTTGCTTTTCTATGGGATGTTGAGGTCAGTGGATTCTTGTGGTTGTAAGTAGCAGAAACCAAACACACTAGGTTAAGCCAAAAGGGCTCCTGTAGCTGGAGAGATGAGGGATGGTTGAGGGGTCTTGGAGGATACAGTTGGTTTTTCTCTGTCTTTCCTCCTGCAGTCAGACTCAGTCCTAATGGTCTGGTAGGGGCGAGGGTTGGAGGTCACGAGTCAGGACCTGACCTGAGGTTGTTCCAGGCTTACTGGTCAGGCATTTTAGAAGTTAGAATCCATGGGGTTCCTTGTTGGGTCAGGTCTGGGAAGGGAGGAGTCTGGGTTTTTAGTTTGATCCACTGGACGACAGAGATGCCATCAGCTGGGTACTGGGTGGGCAGAAGGCTGGGAGTTGGAAGGAGATGGTAACCTTTTGTGGGCTCATGGAGGAAGGGTGCTGAGGGAAATGGTTTCTGATGACCTGACCATGAGGTGCCTGTCCATCTGAGATCAATGCTGGGGGACCGTGATGGACAGTCCCACAGCATCACACGGGGTGTGGGGCCATGAGTCTTCCAAAGACTGTAAGAAAAGGCGAGCAGGACATTGCAGAGACAACAGCTCTGTCCCAGGTCAGGCTGCCCTGGGTGGATGAGCAGACCTGAGGGTGGGGTTCAGCAAGTGAAGGGCTGATGGGGTGTGTGCAGTCCTTTGAGGTCCAATTTGGACATGGTTTGTGTGAAAGACTGGCGGGGTGTGTATGAGGCAGCCAGGTCCAGCTGTGGGTAGAAAAAAACCACACAGATTCAGAGTGACAAGATTATGGCCTTCCATCTATTGCTCAAGCCTGTTTTCTGGTCTCTATTTTCTAATTAAAAAGAATTTTAGGGCTGGGGTCATATCTCGAGTGGTTAGAACACTTACCTACAAGCTCATGTCCCTGGGTTCATTCCCTAAAAGTGCAAACAACAAAGACAGTGACAACAACATAACAGATTTATTGAGGTACACAAGTGCTCCCTTACTTAGGATGAGTTGACTTGATGAGTTTCAGTTTTACAGTAGCTTGAGAGTGTACACACACAGCTTTCTATGTTTCACTTTCAGTACAGTGTTCAGTAAATTACATGAGGCATTGGATACTTTCTTATACAACAGGCTTTGTGTGGGGTGATTTTGCCCATATGTGCTCTAAGTATGCTCCAGTAGGCTGGGCTCAGGAAGGATGCTGTAGAGGTGAGTGGTGTCGAATGCATTTTCAACCTGTGACATCTTCAGTCTACGATGGGTTTATCAGGATGTGAAACCATGGTAAGTCTCGGAGTGTCTACTTCACATCCTGCACAATTCACTCATTTAAATGTACAGTTCAGTGATTTGTATATTTCCAAGGTGGGCAGCCATCACCACAAGCAACTTAAGAACATTTTTATCACATCAAAGGAAACCTTGATCTACTCTGGCCATCACACTCTCGCTCCGTCCTAGGGAACCGGCTCCTCTGCTTTCTGTGTCTGGATTTGCCTGTTCTGAATGTTTGCCATGAATGCAGCCATACAGTACATGGCTTTTGTGCCTGGTTGTCCCTGAGTGTAATAATTTCATTTGTTTCCTGTGTTCATGGTTCATTCTTTTTTTTGGGGGCAGTACTGGCCTTGAGCTTGCTTTATCATTTGAGCCTTTACACTTCAGTTATTTTTCAGGGAGGTTGTCACATTTTTTGCTCAAGGCAGCCTTTTCCTACCTTCATCTTCCAAGTAGTTGGGATTACAGAAGTGCACCACCATACCTTGATTCTTCGTATCCACTGTTGTGTGGATGGGTGTTTGGGTTATTTACATCTTTTGGCTACTGTGACATGCTGCTGTGAACATCCATGTAGCATTTTGGTGTGGGTGTATGCTTTTACAGTTCTTAGGTAGGTAGGTAGGTATAGGTTTTTTTTTTAAAATGTGTTCTTATCCTCAACTTCTAGGAGGCAACATCATCTTGGCCTGTCGTGACATGGAGAAGTGTGAGGCGGCAGCGAAGGACATTCGTGGAGAGACACTCAACCACCGCGTCAATGCCCGTCACCTAGACTTGGCCTCCCTCAAGTCCATCCGAGAGTTTGCAGCGAAGATCATCAAAGGTAGGCGGGGGCATGCTGGCCTTGCTAGAGGAGGTCTGGGGTGGCTGGCGCCTAGGGCCGTGCTCTGGATGAGTCCTAGAGCAGAGGTTTGACCAGCACAGCTTATTTTGAACAGCCTGTGAGTGAATATTTCAGTTTTAGTTTACATTTTCATATTTACATCTTAAAGCATTGAAAAAAGTCAAAAGAATGACAGGTGAAAATCATATGAAATTCAGACTTCAGTGTCCACTAATAAAGTTCATGATGCTTTGGTTTGAGCTCAGAGCTCTGCCACTTGACCCATGCTGCCAGCCCTTGTTTGCTTCAATTATTTTTCATACAGGGTCTTGATTTTATACCCAGGGTGGCCTGGACCTTGATCCTTTTATTTATGTTTCCCATGTAGCTGGGATGACAGGTGTGTACCACCATGCCCAACTTTTTATTGGCTGAGATGTGGGCTCCTGAACTTTTTGCCTGGGCAGGCTGTGAACCTTGATCCTCCCAATTTCTGCCTCTGGAGTAGCAAGAGTTTCAGGCATGAGACACTGCCGCCTGACTCATAAGTAAAATTTTTTTGGAATATAGTCACGGCTGCTGATTTACATATTGCCTGTGGCTGCTCTTGTCCTCCTGAGGATGGGCCTGGCTGTATGGCCTGTGAGGCATCAATATTGCTGGCTGGGCTTTTTAGGAAACATTCGCTGCTTCCTACTCTTGAGAGCTCCTTCTGTGTTAGCTTGGGTCACACCAGAATTGGAAGTCAAGCTGGGATCAGATTGCAAGACATTTATTGGGTGTGCAGGAAACGCAGGCTTGGGGTTGCTGTCTGTAGAAAACTTGCGTGTGAGTTGGCCTCTGGCCAGAGTCTGGGAGCCTGGATTCCCAGAGGTGTTGTTGGGGGGTCCCCAAGAACCCCCCTCAAGTATGATGATTGCCTGAAAGGACTCAGGGAGAACTGAGCTGTTACACTTAGCATTATAGTCCATTGCAGGAAAGGACACGGCTTAGGATCGGCCGAGGGAAGAGGTGTGAGCTCCCAGTGGAGCTCCCCTTCCAGTGGAATTGTGTGAAAGTATCTGGATAGATACTTCCATCAGCAGTGATGGATCACCAACCACGGTGTTTCACCGAGCCTTGTGTCCAGGGTTTTCATGGAGGGGGGAGTCGATCATGTGGATTTGGAGTTCCCCACAGGACTGACTGTAGTTACTCAGTCTCCAGTTTTTCCAGAGGTTCCTTAAATTTTTGTTTTTTTGGTGGTGCTGGGGATGGAACCCAGGGCCTTGTGCATGCTAGGCAAGTGCTCTATCACTGAGCCACACCCCCGTGTCTTTTTGGGGGCTGCAGTTCAACTCATAGCAGATTATTGATGCTAAAGCCCACCTGTGCAGGATGGTGAACTAAGTAGTGGGTATACTTTGGTGAGAAAAACATGGCACATGTGCTTTGGTTGGAAGACAGAAATCAAAAGAGGGACTCAGAGTCAGGGGCAGGGAGACAGTCACGGTGCTTTGGGGCAGTAAGTGGCAGGGTGAGTGGCGTAGCAAGGTTACATCAGGCCTCAGTGATAAGCTGAACTCTGAAGGTGGAGGGTGGAGGTGGGCACATGAACAAGGGCGGGAACTCTGACCCATTGTTGTTCTTGAGGCTTTCTGGCTGGCAGCCTGTGTCTGTGGTGCCAGGGACACAGATGAGTCAGGAGAACCTGGTCTCACAGATCATGGATGATACTTGTGCAGATGGAGGACCAGTAGGCAGAGGATGGAGTCCTGGGAGGTCCCTGTTCTCTGCAGTGTCCTGTTTCCACACCTGGGGCGGGTCTGGTGTCTTCTGCCCCTCTGTCACACCGAGGCACATTTTTGCTTCCTACTGGATGCCATCGAAGCTGTTTACACATCAGTGTTTTGAATAGGAACGTCTCCATGATTAAACAAATGTCAGAAACTTCAAAATGCGTTCAGCATACCAGCTTCTTGTGTGTCCTTTTGACGATACTTTAAGTATTTTTAAGGCAAACATGTATATGTGTCTCCAATCAGTCTTTTTTTTTCAGTGCTGGGGATTGAACTCATGGCCTTGTGCACGCTAGGCAAGTGCTCTACTGTTTGAGCCCCCAGTCTTTTAATTTTTATTTTATTTTTTTGAGATAGTCTTACCTCTACTTTTGCTCAGTCTGGTGTTGAACTTGTGATCCTCCTGTCTCTGTCTTTCAAGTAGCTGGGATTATAGGCATGAGCCACTGATGCCTGACTTCCCTTCCATTTTTAAATACAAATGGGAGAATGTCATTGGCCTTCTGCTGCCCCCCCAACCCGTTCACTCCCCCATTCTGTGTCGGAGACTGCTGCACACAGCTTACTATCCTGTCTTGGTTGCTTTGGACTCCACGGGGCTCTGGCTGACTGTTTGCTCTCACCACTTCTCTGTGAGTAGTCTTGGAGGATGGTAAATTTTATGTGTATCTCCTGCTTTAAAAAATGAGGCATAATGAAGTTATTCCCAAATAAAACACAATGGAACAAATCTGAGGAGGTTTCCTGGTGTCTTGTCCTGGCCACAGGACCTTGGCTTATGCCATACCCTTTGCCTGGACTGCCTTTCCTGGGCCTTGAAAGGCCAGTTCTGTCTCATCCTCTGGTCCTACATCTCCTGACCTCCTGTCCAGCACCACTAGCGTTCTCGTCATACCTACTATTTGCTTTCCTCACGGCTCTTATCACTGGAGCATTCTCTTGTGTGTTTGGTCTCAGCCATGCTGGAATGCCTGTTCCAGGAAGGCCGGGACCTTGGCTGTCTTGTCCACCCTGTATTTCCAGTGCCTGATAACAGGTGCTTAGAAGATACTTGTTGGATTAGTAATAATTATATGTTTCTATCAGGCTGGTGCTATTACCCTATTTTTTTAAACAAAGGGGAAACTAAGTCACAGAGAAGATATGTGACCTGGCCAGGGTCATACAGCTGGTTGGAGTAGACAAGATTTGAACCCTTGTTTGGCTGACTCCAGAGCTTGTGTTCTTTTTTTTTTTTTTTGTGGTACTGGGGTTTGAACTCAGGGCTTTGTGCTTACTAGGCAGGTGCTCTACCACTTGAGCCATACCCTCAGCCCTGTCCTTGTGTTCTTGACTTATGTGCTGTACTGCCCTTTCCCCAAGTGAAGAAGGAGATCGTAGCCCCTGGCTGTTAGGTGCTAGACACCCAATTTCTCATCTCCATTAGAGGATAACCTCTTTGGGGGTGTTATGGGTTCAGTTGTGTTCACCCCAAAGAAACATTGGAACTCTGACCTCCAGTACTTCAGCATGTGACCTTGTTTGGAGACAGAGTTTCTCTAGAGGTAATCAGGATGAAGTGAACTCCTTAGGGTTGGCCATATTCAATATCTCTTTTGTCCTCATAAAGGGGAAGTTGGGAGCTGAGCACGTGTACACACCTGTGATCTCAGTTACTTGGGAGGCATAGCTAACAGGATGGAGTCCTAGGCCAGCTGCCTAGGCAAAAGCTTGAGACCCCCTCCCTGCAACACAAACTAAAAGCAAAGGGACTGGAATATGACTCAAGTGGTAGAGGACTTAAATGTGAGGGCCTGCTGCAAAAAAAAAAAATTAAAAAAAAAAGGGGGAACGGATAGCTGTGCACAGGGGATGACAATGGGAAGAGAAACAGAGAGAAGTTGGCCATCTACCCTCAGCCTTAGCAGGAGCCAGTCCTGCCGCATCTGACCTTGACCTTGGGTTTGCAGCCTTGGCAACCCAGACCACAAGCTGCTGCTGTTTGAGCTTCCGGTTTGTGGTTCTTTGTTCCTGCAGCCTTTGTTCATGCAAACTGGCATGGGGTGGTAGGGAGCAGAAGACTGCAGACTCCAGTCTACAGGCATGGGGGGTGGAGTGGGTAAGGGAAGGCTACAGATGAGGAAACTGAGGCTCCCCCTGTGAGTGTCCTCCATTCGCACAGGTGAAGGGTTAGGGTTGGGCTGAGGACGGCACCATTGCCTGTAGCTTGGGCTCCTGTGAGTAACCCCTGCCTGAGCTCCAAGACCCATGCAGGCAGACCTCCAAGCTTGAAAGGGTGTGTTTGCAAGTGTTCTGGGGCTTCCATATCAAACTGCATGCTCAATCCTGGTGAGGGAGGTCGTGCTCACAGTTTTGGAGGCCAGAATTGTGACCTCAAGGTGTCGGCAGGGCCATGCTCCCTCTGAGCCTCTGGCTGAATCCTTTACTGCTTCTCTAGCCTCTGGTAGTGGCTGTGGATCCAGAGATTGCAGCTGCATCCTTCCAGTCTCTGCCTCCACTGTCACGAGGCCTTGTTCCAGTGGGTTGTAACTGTGTGGTTTCCCTTCTTAGAAGGACACCAGTGCTGTTGGATCAGGGCCCATACTCTGACTCATCCTGATGGGATTAGATTATCTCTGCAAAGACCTTGTTTTCCAAAATAGGCCACCTTCCCAGGCTCCAGGTGGACAGGAATGTGCAGGACACTGTCCAGCCCTCAGGTTGGTGTGGACTGCTATTGGCCTGATGCATTGTCCTCACCTCTGTCTTCCAGAGGAGGAGCGAGTGGACATTCTGGTCAACAATGCGGCTGTGATGCGGTGCCCACACTGGACCACCGAGGACGGCTTTGAGATGCAGTTTGGTGTCAACCACCTGGGTGAGTTCTAGGCTGAGGATGAGAGTGAGCTCTGTGGGGGACTCACCTGCTCTGGGGGACCCTGCTCCGTTCTTTTTTTTTTTTTTATGGTACTGGGGTTTGAACTCAGTACCATAGGAAGCACTCCACCACTTGAGTCACTCTACCAGCCCTTTAGTCATTTTTTGAATAGAGTCTCACATTTATGTCTGGGCTGGCCGGCACCGTGATCCTCCTATTTATGCTCTCTACATAGCTGGGATTGTAAGCATGCACCACCACACTCAACTCTTATTGGTTGAGATGGGGTCTTGTGAAATTTTTGCCTGGACTGGCTTTGAACTGTGATCTGCTGATCTCTGCCTCCCGAGTAGTTGGGATTGCAGGCGTGAGCCACTATGTTTGGCAACTTTGCTGTATTCTCCAGGCAGCTGGGCAGTCCCTCGTGGATTATGGCAGCCCAGGTTCCTGTCCTTCTGTTGTTTGGATGCTCAGTCATTCTGACACTTCATCTGCCCCCTGGCCTTTTGTCCTTCTGTCCAGAGAACCATATGATGTTTCCATCCATCAGTCTGTCCTTAGTTTCTGACCATCTGTCCACAATATCCATCCATCTGTCCTCCATCTCTGTCCCACTGTCTTTAAAAAACTTTTTTGATTTGTCATATATTAATAATAGGTGATTTCATTCAGTCTGTTTTTCACTCATTCTGTGAGTCTGTCCATGTCATCCTTGGTGACACTGGAGTTCTGTTTTTAGGGTGAGGGGAGATGGACATTGGGTGGGCGGCTGGGTTCAGTCATGAGAGAACTGTGACTCCTGACAGTCCACAGGCCCTCTTGCTGGTCGGTGTCCCTCTGTGTGCTCCTCTCCCAGCCCTGCCTACCTCCCTGTGCTCCAGCACCCTGGGCTGCCTCCCTCTCCTCCATCCTCCAACCCTTTTCTTCTTGAGGTCTCACAGCCTTGTTTTTGCCTTTATTTCTGCCTGAGGTGGCCTTACTGGGTCCCTGTATACCTGGATCCCAGGGCAAATGCTTTTCCCCTAGTGTGGCCTCTGCTGGCTGCCTTCTGCAGAGCTGATCTGCTGCATATTCTCCATCCCATCTGTTTCATTCATTGTTTGTTTTCTTGATTGTCTGCCCTACCAGGATGCAGGTTCCTTGAGCACCAGGATTTGTCTTGTTATGTGCTCTGTCTCTAGAACTTGCATGACGCTCAACACACAGTGGGCACCCAGGAGATACTACTGGGTACAATGGGAAGAGCTGCTCCACAGAGGAAGTAGGGTCTGGAATCAAAGGGGCCAGTTTGCATTCCTACTGTGTGCTTGTGAGCTGTGTGACCAAGGTGAAAGGACCTGGCATTTCTGTTCCTCCCTGTCATCTGCAAAGTTGGAATTGTTAGCATCTGTAGATTAGTTATACAGGACACTTGGGTTCAATTGCTGAACTGATGATCCCACAACAGGGGGGATTAATGAAGACAGATTATAATCCAGGCATGGTGGCTCATGCCTCTAACCCTAGCTACTCATGAGACATGGTGATATGCATCTGTCGTCCTAGCTATGCAGGAGGCTTAAATAAGAGGATTGCTTTCCAGGCCAGTCCCAGGCAAAAACATGAGCTGCTCAAGTGGTAGAGCGCCTGCCTAGCAAGTGCAAGGCCCTGAGTTTAACCCTCCAAAGAACAACAGTGACAACTACAACAACAAAAAACAGGTCATTTTTTTCTTGGAAGTCCACGCCATATGAGGAGTTGGCCCTTTGAACTTCTTGGGTTTTAGACTCCTCACACCCTTGTTTGGTATCTTTAAGCTGTCTCTGTCCCATGGACTTAGATGGCTCATTTCCAAGTCCTTGTTCCTGCCAGTGGGAAGGAGGAAAGTGGGAGAAAAGCTGTGGACTGAAAGTTGCCCATGTGGATTAATTTTCTAGAGCTGCCACAACAAAGCACCACAAACTGGGAAGCTTAGACAACAGAAGTTTGCTGTAATGGTTCTGGAGGTGAGAAGTTAAAAATCAAGGTGTTAGCAGGAATGGTTCCTTCTGAGGGTTGTTCCAGGCCTCTTTCCTGTCTACCAGTGGGTTTCTGGATTTCTTCAGTTTTGCCTGGCTCACAAAGGCATTACCCAAATACCTGCCTTTCTCTTCCATTAGCTTCTCCCTGTGTGAGGGTCTGTGTCCCAAAAGAGGGAATCTAAAGCCCTGGGGGTGTAGCTCAAGCTTGGCTAGCATATGGAATGCCATGGGTTTTATCCTTAGCACTGAAAAGAAAAAGAAAAAAAAAATTCCAAAAGGGGAACCCTTTGTATAAAGGCTCCAGTTGTACTGGATTAGGGCTCACTCCAAGTAACTCATTTTAACTTAAATATTGTAAAGACCCTGTTTCCTAATGTGGTCACATTCTGAGGTAGTAGAGGTTAGAATTCCATTTTTTTGGGGGGTGGGGGGGTAGACACAGTTCAATGAATAACATGTTTCTATCACTCACATTCTATTGGCTGGGTGCAGTCAGGTGATCTCACTGCTGCAAGAGAGTATGGGAAATGTAGTCAGTCATTGACTGGGCCTCTTGTACATGGCTAAAAATTCTATTCCTCAGAAAGAAATGGAGAAAGGATTTTGGGAGACAGGATGTCTCTTGTCCAATAGAGTTTATTGTAGGGCTTGATATTTGGGACCAAGTAATTCTCTGTGGTGGAGACTGCCCTGTGTTTTTTAGGTACTTAGTAGTACCCCTGGCCTTTACTCACCAGATACTAGTAGCAGCCCCATTTTCTTTCAGTTGTGATAACCCATAGTGTCAACAGACACAAGTGTCCCTAGAGAGCAGAACTGTCAATCATGGGGAGGGTAAAATGTCTTAGTCTGGTCCTAGGTATGTAGTGAATATTCAGTAACAATTACCCCAACTCAGTGATCCCACTGTGTATCTGAAGTGAGATCAGTCTGTCAGAAAGACATCTGTACCCCCATGCTTACTGCAGCACTGTGCCCACTTAACTGGTCATCAACCATGGATGCATGGGTAAGGAAAATGTATACATTGTCATTGGCCACACCAATAACCTGGAGGACATTGTGTTACAGGAAGCAAGCCAGGCACAGAAAGGCAAATACTGCCTGATATCACTTGTCTATGAAATGTAAGAGAGTTGAACATCTGAAGAAGAGTGGGATGGTGGTTACAGAGGCTGGTGTGTGTGTGTGTGTGTGTGTGTGTGTGTGTGTGTAAGAATGGGGATATATTGGCAAAGGACCAAAACTTCAGTTAGATTGGAAGAAATAGTTCAAAAGACGTGTTGTACAACATGGTGACTATGGTAGAGCACCTGCCTGGCAAGCACAAGGCCAAGTTCAAACCCTAGTACTAAAAAAAAAAATTTGTCATTTAAAAATAAATTAATTTGAACAAACCAAATTAGAACCATAAAGAGATGCCATTTTACCTTCACTAGAATGTCTATGATTAAAAAAGATAATAACAAGCACTATTAGAGAAACAGGAGGCTCATATGTTACTGATGGGAACAAAAAATAGAACAGAACAACCACTTTTGGTATGGAGGTGTAGCTCAAGTGATAGAACACCTGCCTCAAAGTGAAAAACCCTGAGTTCAAACCCTAGTGCTGCAAAAAAAAAATTTTTTTTTCTTGTCATCCTTCATCCAGGTCACTTCCTTCTGACAAACTTGCTGCTGGACAAGCTGAAAGCCTCAGCCCCTTCACGGATCATCAATGTTTCATCCTTGGCCCACATTGCTGGGCATATAGACTTCGATGACTTGAACTGGCAGAAAAGGAAGTATAATACCAAAGAAGCCTACTGCCAGAGCAAGATGGCTGTTGTCCTCTTCACCAAGGAGCTGAGCCGGCAGCTGCAAGGTGTGCGAGGGCAAAACTTGTAGGTTTCCCTCTTCCCTTTCCTTTGAGCAGCTTTTCTGTGACCCTGGGCAAGCAGTAGCTCCAGACAGTGTGGTCAAAAGGATGGCACTCATACTACCTTGCCCCGTTCCATGCTGGAGGCAGACATTGCCAATCCATCACTGTTCTAATGATTGCCTTCCATTTCTAGTTGACCTTCCCTCACCAGGCTCCTTTTTGCTTACTTTGGACAGGCTTGTTAGCCTCTGGTGCTCTAAGCCAGTGGTTCTCAGTTGGGAGTGATTTTGGTCTCTGGGGACATATGTCAGTGTCTGCAGACATGGTTATCACAGCAGGATGGGATAGGATGCTCCTGGCTTCTAGTGGGCTGAACCAGGGATGCTGCTCAATGTCCTTCAATGCATAGGATGGTCTCCCATCCCTTCCAGCCCAGGTCCCCCATCCCCTTCAGCCCAGGTCCCCATCCCTTCCAGCCCAGGTCCCCCATTCCTTCCAGCTCAGGTCCCCATCTCTTCCAGCCCAGGTCCGCATCCCCTCCAGCACAGGTCCTCCATTCCCTGCAGCCCAGGTCTCCAATCCACAGTGTGCACTGTGCTGAGGTTGAGAGAGCTGCCTTAGGCCCTTGCTTCTCAGAGGTGGTCTGTGGCCATCAGTGCCAGCCTTACCTGGGAGCTGGTCATAACTGCAGCATCAGATGCCACCTGGTCCACTGCTTCAGACTCTGGCCGGAGTGATGAAGCCCAGTGGCGTGGGTCTGTTCAAGCCTCTACAACAGGCTGCCCTGTTCTCAGGGCAGCCATGCAACAGAGCTGCCTTGCATGATGAATCCACTTGACTCTGGGGTTTCAGAGCAAGAGGGGTGGTGTGGATTCCAGTTTTGGAAACAGCGTAGGATGGGGAAGACCAGAGCTTGGTGTGGGGTGCTGCTCCCAGGAAAGGAATGAACTCGCATCTGCTTGCCTCTTATCCCTCATTCTTTTTATTTTCTCCAGGCACAGGTGTGACCGTCAATGCTGTGCACCCTGGTGTGGCCAGGACAGAGCTGGGCAGACATACTGGCATGCATAACTCTGCCTTCTCCAGCTTCATGCTTGGTAAGTCCCCTCCCAGCCTGGAGTCCCTCATAGAACCCTCTACCCTTGTCCTCTCAGTGTGGGGCCCAGGACCCTCACCCAGAGACTGTCCCTGGCTTTACTTCTTTCTGCCTCCCCCCCTGTGTCTTTCTGCTATAGAGAATGAGTCACTTTTGTTTGTCGATCTGGTCTGCCAGCCTTGTAACATGCCCAGGAAATAGGTCAGAGCCCCACTGGTTTGTGAGAAGCCATGACTTGGAGGGGGAAAGACATAGAGCTGGATCCTGGAGCCAGACTATGCTCAGGGTAACTGCAGCTTCTCCCCAAACTAGCTGAGCCACCCAGGGAAATGCCCTACCCTCTTTGTTTCTAATTAATTACTTAATGAGGCAGGGTCTTGCTCTGCAACCCAGGCTGGCCTCATACTTGCTCCATAGCCCAGGCTGGCCTCAAACTCAGTTTTTCTGCCTCCACCTTCAGAGTGCTGGAATTACAGGCATGTACCACCATGCCCTACTGCCTTCCTCTCTTTGAGCCTCAGTTTCCTCATCTGCACAGCAAGAGCCATAATAGGACCCACCTGTTAGGATTAGGTGGGACCTCCTGTGAAAGGGCCCACAAGTGCATGGCCCAGATTGTAGGCTGCATAAATAGACTTTTGTAACTGGTATTTACCACACTGAGAAACATTTAGTGGGTGTGTGCTAGGTGTCAAGACTTCTAGGCTGCGTCCCACCAGATGCATTCAGGAGGTAAACATTATCTCCAGGAAGGATGGGGTAGGCGAGGGTTTGGGGCTTGGGTTGACCCAGAGGAGTAAGAGCTTCCATTTTCCTGGGAGATTCCATAAAGGCTTCCTGGGGGAGGCAGCTTTTGGGTTGGTCTCTGCATTTGGAGGGATGTGCCTGGGTGTGGTAAGGGAAGGGAACTCCAGGTTCCCTTCATTTGCCAGGGAAGGGCAAAGACCTGGAGGTGGGCTCCGGGGGACTCCAGCGCAGCTTCTGGCCTTGGGGTTTGGGCTCCCTGACAGTGTTGTGGGCTCTTGTATCTTCCCAAGTGTGGGTGGACTGAGTTCTCTGTGCTGATTGCAGGGCCTTTCTTCTGGCTGCTGTTCAAGAGCCCCCAACTGGCGGCCCAGCCTAGCACCTACTTGGCGGTGGCAGAGGAACTGGAGGGTGTTTCTGGAAAGTACTTTGATGGACTCAAAGAGAAGGCTCCAGCTCCTGAGGCTGAAGATGAGGAGATAGCCCGGAGGCTCTGGGCTGAAAGTACTCGCTTGGTGGGCTTGGATGTGTCCCGTGGATCTTCTGTGAAGGGGTAGGCTCTCCCCAGATAATGTCTGGAACAGGTTTGAAAGCCATCTGTGTCTGACCCAGGATGGGACTGCAAGGAAGGCCAAGGATGCTGCCAGCCATGCCTTTATCATCCTCTAAGGGGCAGAGTGGACCCAGCCTCCAGAGCAAGGATGCTGGGTACCAGGTCGTAATCATCCTGTTCACACAGTGTTGACACTGTGAACCTGAAAACCCAAGGATGCTGGCTCCCGTGCCCTTATCATCCTCTGGGGGCAGTGTTGGTACCATGTGAGCCTCAAGACCAAGGAAGCTGCATGCCACAGCCTCTGTACCTGAAGATTAAGGGTGCTGGCTGCTCTGCCCTCACCCTCATCCTCTAGGGGCAGTGTTGCACTGTGTGAGCCTGAAGACAAAGGGCACTGGATACTAGATGCCATTCTTCTTCATCCTCTAGGGGCAGCGTTGGCACTATGAATCTGAAGACCAAGGATGCTGACTGCCATGCCCTCATTACCCTGTAGGGGCAGTGTGGCCCCCTCTTTCTGTTAGCTGGCCGCAGCAAATTGGATTGCCAGAGGGTCCCTGACTCCGGGTGGCTGCCATGATGTACCCTGCTGTCAGTGGGCGGCTGGGCCATCAGGGGCCTCCATTTGGAGTCTAAGGGGACTGACCAAGAGTGGCATCAGCCCCTCTGGTTGTGGGCAATGTCAGGAGAGATAGTGGTGGAGTGTTTGGTGCACTGTTAAGAACAGGTTGTCTGATAGTCATGGTTCCCTGTGGGACCTGTACACGTCTGTCTCATCTCTGAGCCTGGGCTCTCCAACTGTAAACTGTGCAGAATAACTACCACCTCATGGATGGTGTGGTGATGAATGAGCTCTGTGAAAGGCAGCTCTGTGTCCCTTGTTGGCAAATGTTTACCGAGGACCTTCCGTGTGCCAGGCCCTGGACTGAGGCGCTGGGAGACACTGATCCTGGCCTTGTTACCACCAAATTGCTCAGGAAGATGTGGAGTGAAATCCACAGCTGCTGTCACTGAGGACCAGGATTACCAGGGATCATGACCTGCCCTCTTTTTCCTGTGGCAATTTTAATCTCAGGTTTTCAAACTTATATTTTAATAATAATAATAGTAATAATAATAATAATAATAATAATGATAAAATCCCAGATTTATTTGAGTCATTGGTTTTATTTTTTCCTCCATGAGTGGGGAAGTGCCAATGAGCAGAACATATAACTGGTTTAGTTATTCCTTATAGGAAACCAATATGTCAACCTATATAGTGTCAAGGCAACAAACCAGCAGCTCTTCAGACTTTGTACAGATGGAAGGCACATCTCTGTGCACATGGCAGTGATCACTGAAGTCTGGGTCTCTCAGGAGACATCTGTAGAAATGGGGCAGGGATCCAGGTGCAATGACTTTGCCTGTAATCCTGCTCGGGAGGCAGAGATTAGGAGGCCAGCCCAGGCAAAAAATTAGTGGGATCCCATGTCAATAATTGTGGTGTGTGCCTGTCATTCCCACTACACTGGAGGTCATAGGTAGGATTGTGGTCCAGGCCAGCCTGGGCAAAAACCTGAGACCCTATCTGAAAAGAGCTAAAGCAAAAAGAGGTGGAGGCATGCCTCAAGTAGTAGAGCACCTGCCTAGCAAGCTTGAGACACTGAGTTCAAATCCCATATTGCCCCTGCCCCCCCCCCAAAAAAAGCAAAGGTAGGGATTGGGGTGAGGTGCTGGGGTACAGAATTGAAGGGCCTCCATAAAGGTCAGTGATCAAGATACAGAAACATACTTTGGGTTATCATGGAAGCCAGGGGTGTAACTCATCCTACAACCCCAGACAAATCCAGAGAATGGTCCACTCCATATGTCCACTGTGCTGAGAAGAGGGGTGGTGGTAGGGGGGAAATTGAACTCCTTGCTCACTACTTCATAAATGCAGCTTGTTTTCTTTTTGTTACCTTGTTATACCACAGTGGCCCATGATGCACTTGGGATGCCCCCACTCTGGTGGCAGTTCCCCACAAAGCTCCCAGCAATGCCCACCTCCCTGTGTTCGTGCCCTTTACCGCTCTCTCCCTGTGCATGTGGGCAGGACCTAGGACAAGGCAAAGGGGACAATGCATCCACAGGAGAGGAATGCCGTGTTGCTGGTGCCCTCTCCTGCCCTCTCAGCTCCTCTGATGGGACAGCTACTGTTGGGTGAGCTGTCCCATGGAGAAGCCAGTCACCAGGGAGACTAGGACCCTTAGTCCAGTGACCTGGGAGAAACTGAATCACTCATACCAGTAACCATGCCAGTAAACTTGCTGTTTTCTGTTAGTTAGGAGCAAGTGGTAGGGTCAACTAAGAGGAGCAGACTTCCAGAGTACGAACACCAGAAGATGGGAATTATGAGTGGCTCCCTTAAGAGCTGGTCCACCACAAGACAGTATGGATATATCATCTATCAATCAATCTGTCATCTATGATAACCTATCTTTCTGTCATCTATCTCATCTATCAACTTATCTATATATCTACCATCAGTCTGTCAAATATCTAATCTACCTTTCTATCTTACCTATGCATTTATCATATTCATCATCTATTAATGGTTTATAATATCTAGCTGTGTATCTCTATATATCTATTATATCTGTCATCTGTCAAATATCTATATATTTGTATCTCTGCATCTGTCATTGTCTATCATCTGTCTGTTATGTATCTATCATATGTATGCTTCTGTATTTGTCTACCATCTGTCTTTCTCCTGTCTAAATTATCTATTTCTGACTATGGGATCATTGAAAAGCAAAGTGTGAGAAACACTTCTACCACACAGGTAGGCAGAGGACAACCTTAAAACCCCAGGCTCTCTGAACACACTGGATTCAACTGGGGGGTTGATTTATTATAACACTAGTTGTGGTAAACATAACATTGTTACCATTTTAGATTGTGAAACTGAGTGTCATTAAAATCACTTCCTTGTGCAGTTGTCACCACCATCCATATCCAGAATTCTTTCATCTTGCAAAACTCAAGCTCTGTCCCTACTTCTCTCCCCCCCCACCCCCTGGTAATCAACATTTTTTCCATCTCTGTGAATTTGACTCATCTGGGCATCTCATATAAATGAAATCCTATAGCATTGGTCCTTGTGCCTGGCTTATTTCACTTAGCATGACTTCTTCAAGGTTCATGTTGCAGTAAGGGTCAGACTTTCATTTCTCTTAGGGCTGAGTAGTATCCATCGTATGGAGAGACCACATTGTGTTTATTCATCATGATGGACACTTGGGTTGTGTCCCTGTTCGTGCTACTGTGAATAACGGTGCTATCAACCTGGGTGTGTAAACTTGTGATTTATTAGATTAAAAATACACAGTGCAAAAAAAAAAAAGTAAAATTGGGTTTCCAGGCTTTTGGCTTTGGACCAAATTGCACCCACCTCTGCCTTCCCTGGGTCTCTAGCTTGCCTTTCACAGGGACTTCTCAGCCTCTATAGTTGTGATGTAATTCCCATAAAGAATCTCTTCCTTGTTGTAGGAATTGGGAGCATCCTGTGTGATTCCCAGGGAGAGGGAAAACTGTGGACCTCTAGAGGTCGTCCATACCCTGCAGTCCTTGCCTTGGAGCCTCTTCCTCCATCTTCGTACGTGGCTGCACTGAATCGAGTCCTTCTTGTGATGCTGTCTCTTTGGTTCTGACCCTCCTGTCCTTCTCATTCCTATTTAAGGACTCTATGTATCTCGAGTTCACCTGGATAATCCACAAAAATCTTGTTTTAAAGTCAGCTGACCACATAAACCTTAATCCCATCAACATCTGGCACCTTGGCCAGGTAGAGTAATGTATTCATAGGTTCTTGATATTAGGATGTGGATACTGTTGGAATGGGCTGTTGTTCTGACTACCACACTGTGCCTTTTGAAATCTGCCTCTTAAAGTTTCCCCTTGACTTGCTGAACTTTCTTGATATAATTCCTATTAATTCTGATCTGCTTAAATTATGGTGAATCAACTCCACTATTTTTTTTTTGAAACAGGGTCTCCCTATGTAGCCCAAACTGACATGTCTGGAACTCATGATCCTCCTGCCTCAGCATCCCAAGTGCTGGGATTATAAGTATGAACCATCACATCTGGTTATTTCCACCAATGTTTTTTGCTGTCAAATCAATTGAAACAAACAGATTTCTGTCACTAATTCCTCACTCCCTACTTATTATTTTACTTGGGTCATTTTAGTAAGAGGGGAGTTGGAATTCAAGTCATCCAAAACCCACTGTCTTGGGGGTTATACGTCTAAATTATTATGGAGCCCAGGCTACCCGGGCAGTTGATCGCACAAGGATTTGTCTTTTGTGCAGACTTCTGCAATGTGGCTGATTCTAACCACAAACCCTAATGACCAACATCCACTTCCTTTCCCAAACTGAGAATCCCCAAATACCACAGACAACCGTTCACAGCACAATCCTGAAAGCTTTGAGGTGGCTTGCAAACCTAGTGATAGCAGATTAAAGAGGTAAAATCTACCTGAAAAAAAAAAAAGTCCAGAGAGGAGATTGTGACAAAGCAACAGACTGAGAAGCCAAACATGAAAAGACTGTGTGTGTTGGCTCATCACCGAAAGGAAGGGAAGTCAGTAACAACCTCACAGTTTGGAGCTGGGAATTCTGTGCAGCTGTCTTGTGCTGCCAGTGACAGGGGACACGCAGAAGGCACAAGTTGGGCTGATGTTTAACTTGTATGCATTTGTATGGCCTCACCAGTTGTAGAAATATCAAAATACGATGAAACCTACTTCATTTCTTTTCCAGTAATAGAATTTTTAGCCATGCACAAGCTGCCTAGTAAATGATAAACTACATTTCCCAGAATCACATGAAGTCATGTGATAGAGCCCAGCCAATAGAATGGGAACGATAGTAACGTGTTTTTGGTTGACTTGCATCCAATTAAGTAGCTGCTCTCCTTAAGCCTACCAAATGCTTTCCTTGGCTCCTCCCTAGACCCCTCCATGGTTCAGCAGCTAACGGGTTAATGCTCAGTCCATCTGGGAGCCTCCTAAGCTGGTCTAGTCCTTTTACCATCATCTCTTCTAATGGACCAGGGTGCACCTCTCACAGATGGTGAAATACTGAATAGCATGACAGGCTCAAGTCAGAAGGAACATTAGTTCATGAAAGTAGAAGTCAGGAGTTAAGGCAGGCTTTTGGTTCTGTGACATCTTCAAGATTCTTTTTCTTTCCTCCCTCCCTCCCTCCCTCCCTCCCTCCCTCCCTCCCTCCCTCCCTCCCTTCCTCTCTCTTTCTCTCTTTTTCTAAATAAATTCCATATGTGAGAGAAAAATAAATACTTGTCTTTCTCAGTCTGGCTACTTTCACTTAACATGATAATCTCTAATTCCACCCATTTTCCTGCAAATGACATAATTTTTTTTGGTTGTACTGGAGTTTGAACTCAGGGCACTCTAGGCAGGTACTCTATCACTTGAGCCACCAGCCCTTTTTTGCTTTTATTTTTTGGATAGGCTCTCAGGTTTTTACTTAGGGCACACCTTGGACTATGATCCTTCTACTATGGCCTCCTGAGTATCTGAGACCACAGGCATACGCCACCACGCCTGGCTTATTGGCTGAGATGGAGAAATGCTAACTTTTTTCCAAGACTGGCCTTAAACTGCAATCCTCAGTAGTTAGAATCACAGGTGCCAATCACTGCACCTGGCCAATTTTGTTATTTTTGTATGGCTGAATAATATGCCAAAAAGACATGTAAGCAGAAGGGAGGGGCCAATGGGAGGAAGGAGGAGGACAAGTAACCATTGTTACCTGTGAATGAGGTGAGCTAGTATGGAAAAGGCTTTTTGCAAGATGTAATGAAAGGTTTTGAGATGGGGTCATTCTGGAGTGTCTGGGTAGAGCAATAGCACGAGTGTTCCTACAAGAAATGGAAAAGGAGTAGATGTGGAGGTGGCAGAGGAGGAGGCCATGTGAAAATGGAGGCAGAGGACAAAGTGACACAGACCCAAACCAAAGAACACCTGGATCTTCCCGAAACTGCAAAGGAGAAGGAACAGATTCCCCCGAGGCTTCTGGAGGCTGTGTGATACTCTGGACACTTCAGTTTCAGATTTCTGTCTCCTGAAACTGAATATAGAGAGTAATTGTATGTTGTTTAAGCAGTCAGATTCATGGTATTTTGTTATAACAGCTAAAGGAAGTTAATGCCATGTCTTTGGGGTCACAATATGGGTCCAGAGTCAACTTGGGGCACTTGCTTTCTGGTTTCAGAACAGTGGGAGAGAAGCACTCCTATTTCCACTTGATTGAGTCGTCCTAACTCATGTGCTCATCGTAAAACTCATAACTATTCCCCAGGCAATGCCAAGAGGTAATGGAATTAAAGCCAACTTTCTCCACTGGCATTATGGACATTCAGAGCTGGGCAATCCTGTGCTGTGCATTGTAGGATGTTTTGCAGCATCTCTGGTCTTTACATTCTAGAGACAGTAGCAATACCCCTCCCAGGTGCAACTACCCCAAATTTCCCCAGGCTTTGCAACTTGTTCCTCAGAGCTCCAAATAACCTTCAGTTGCAAACCACTAATAGCGGGTGTGATGATGCATGTCTATAATTCCAGTGGAGATAGGAGGACAGAGAGTCTGAGGACAGCCTGGGCTCCACAGACCCTGAAAGGGAGGGAGGAAGAGAGATGGAGGGAGGGAGAGAAAGAAGGAGGGAGGAAAGAGAGAGAGAAGTAGGAGGAAGAGGAGGAGGAGGAGGAAGAAGAGGAGGAAGGAGAAGGAGGAGGAGGAGGAGGAGGAGGAGGAGGAGAAGGAACTATAGAGAGAGGAAGTAGAAGGAGGAGGAGAAGAAGGGAAGGTGGCGGGAGAGAGGGACACACACACATAATAATGAATGCTTAATCAGTGAGTAAAAATTCTAGATGGCTAAATATGTTGCACTGAAGATTAAATAAATAAATATGAAATATTTTGGAAAGCAGACAGCTATATTAGAATAGAATATTAATGAAGAGAATAGATTTTCACTTGAAAATGTTTACAGGGTGTGATTTATTATTTTATTTATACTTCCAACTGCCTCATTGAACAATCCATGCCTGTCATCCCAACACACTGGACCAGGCAGTAGCACAACCCAGGTCACTTGGCCCCACCCCCAGTGGCGCTGATGTAATTCACGGTGGGGACAAGAGGAACTTGAAAGAGAAATGGACACCGCTGAGAGTTGGCTGGGATCCTGGCACAGACGGCAAGAGATGTGGACATGGAAGTTGGGAGGATCTCATCGGCTAGACATCAGGTCAGCTTGACAACTTTTTAGGAGGTAAAAGGACAGTAAAAAGGCCATTCCTTAGCCAACTGGTAGTAGGCTGAATTGAAAAGGGACGGGTGGGTCAAGAAGAGCAAGGGAGACTGTGCCAAGAAAAACGAGAGCTGCAGAGGAATTTTGTTTACTTTGGATGTAGGATTTCACTTTTTGCATGATATCTATATCTATATATATGTAGATATATGGTATATCTATTGCTATTTTCATTTGGTAATAGACTGTTTTTGTTTTTATACTTTTAAATTATTATTTTTATTAGTATGTATTAATTGTGTAAAGTAAGGAGTTGCATTGTGATATTTTCAAATATCCATATAACATACTTTGATCATGTTCACTCCCCCCCACTTTTTTTTTGACAGTACTGAGGTTTGAACACAGGTCTTTTCACTTACTTGTGAGGCAGGTACTCTACCACTTGAATCACACCTCTAGCCCTTTTTGCTCTGGTTATATTGGATATAGGGTTTCACTGTTTGTCCAGGCTGGCCTGGATTGGATGACCCCCCCCCCCACATAGAGAGATTGGGTCTTGAAAATATTTCTGCCCTGGAAATGCCATCCCCCCCATCTCAGCTTCCCATGTAGCTTAGGATGACATGTGTGCACCACTGCACCCAGCAATTGATTGAGATGGGGGTGGGGGGAGTCTCAAAAACTACCTGACTGGGTTGTCTTCACACCACAATCTTTCCTATTTACAGGTGTGAACCACTGGTGGCTCCTGTTCCATTACTCTCTCTTATCCTCCCTTCCCCCTTTCCTTTCCCAGTGGCTGGCAGTAGATCTTGAAGATGGTTTCACATTACTGCAAAGAGAGCTGACGCATTTTGATGCCTCTTTATGATTTCATTACATGGATGAATCATATAGCTACCACAGGAACATTTTGAGAAAAGCTGGGTGAAGGACAGAAGGCAGGCCATAGTGGCCAGACTAAAGCTGTCCTGACACCACCACCAGAAGGCAGAACTCCACCTGAGGTGTGTGGAAACAAGCATCCAGGAGACCTGAGCAGACTGCAGGGAAAGGCTTATAGATATGCAGTCAGGAGGACGGCAGTGTCTGGAGAAACATGGAGCTATAAGCCAATGAGAGACACCTTTTGAACATTGCCTGGTGAAGGGAAAAGAGAAAGGGAGAGAAATTTAGAAAATTTCAATCTTGGGTTTGATTTGCTAACATTTTATTTTAATTTTTGTAGTGCTGGGATTTAAACTCAGGGCTTTGCGCTTGCTAGGCAGATGCTGTACCACTTGAGCCATGCCTCCAGCCCTAGAAAATTTCAAAACAAAACAAAACAAAAAAAATCAAGGACACAGTCCCTTCAGAGATGTCGTGGGGTAAGACTGAAGTTCACAGCATCGACAGTAGAGGGCACCCTTGGATTGAAAATTTTTTTAGCGCATTGCACATTTAGTAGTGAATTTAATAAGAAATGTGCAAATCAGCACACTTCAGGCTTAACAGAAATGTATAATAGATAAAATCATTCTTTATCATTCGCTGCCACAAAATGACACAAGAATGAGAACCTCAAAATTCATTTGAGTGGATTGGCCAGATCGTGATGTAAATCTGTTTCTTTTTTTTTTGGGTGGGGCTGGGGTTTGAATTCAGGATCTTGGCTTGCTAGGCAGGCGCTCTATCACTTGATCCACACCCTTTGTCTTTTTTGGCTTAAGGTCATTTTTCAGGTCGGGTCTCATGATTTTGCCAGCTGGGACCAATATCCTCCTGCCTATGTCCTCCAGTGTCGCTGGAATCACAGATATGACCACCATGCCCAGTTTATTGATTGAGATGGGGTCACACTAACTTTTTTCCCGGGCTGGCTTCAAACTACTGTCCTTCTGATCATCTTCTGAGTAGCTGGAATTACAGGCTCGAGTCACCATGCCTGGCTTTATTTATTTACTTTTGGGACAGAGTCTTGCCATGTAGCCTAAGCTGTCCTCAAACTCACTATGTATCTCAGCTAGCTTTGAACTTGTCTCAGTCTCCCAAGTGCTGAAACTGCAAACATGTGCCACCATACCTGATTAAAAAAAAACCCATAATTTTGCTGCCCCAAATATATACAAATGAAAAACAAAATAAAACAAAATACCAAAGAAGAACAAAAATTGACAACTCAAATGACCTTCTGCTCCCTCCCTGACATTGCTGAATGTCCCTGGGTGGGGGTGGGGCTGGGGGAACAAAATCACCTTCAGCTGAGGACCACCAGGCAGGGTCTTCCCCTCCAGGGTCTCTTGTGATGTGCACATGTGACTGGAGTCTGCATAGCTCCCACACTTCCTTGTTCTCGTCTCACTCAGTGCAGCCATCAGAGAGCACTGTGAAGACTTCAGTCTACCAGAGGGCATGGGGAGGCCAGAGCCAGGCTTGGTAGGATGTGGTTGGAAGGAGGAACCATTTCCCTTTCTCAGGAGTCACATGATATGCCATAATAAGGACTCCTGGGTCTCTCTGGCATGTCTACTTTTTTTTTCTTTCTATGTTTTTATTTTTTTGGTGGTACTGGGGTTTAAACTCATGGCCTCACACTTGCTAGGAAAGTGTTATTCCACTTGAGTCACTCCACCAGCCCCATGTCTACTTCTGTCTCTGCACTGGGTTCTGACCTGGGAGCCACAGATGGGCTTAGAGCAGGAGAGGCCCAAGGTGAGAGGTCAGTGTTAGGAGACTGCTGAAGTGAGAGTTTCTGGATTGCTGGACGTTTGTCCCCTGGTTTCTCTCTGCCTTTACTCACAGTGCTTCCTATCCTTGGACTGACCTTTCTTCTTCCATTGTGGAGCAAATATTTGTCCTTGCTCTGGTTGCAGGAGGCTCACGGTAGGCTCCACCCCCCTGGCTATTCACGGGCCTCATGCAGACGAGCCATTTGAAGCTGAGTGGTGAGCTACTCCATCTGAGTTGGTGGAGCTGGGTCTGTGGCTCCGGATTGTCCTTTGACCTTTACTTGCCCTGCAGGGATGAGATGAACTCTATGGGTTTTGAGGAGGTAGGCCTGGAGATGGGGTGTAGTCCAGACAGGGAAGGGTTTCTGGATCAGGCAAGACCTTGGGTTTGATGTGAAGTAAATGCAAGAGAACCAGGATCATGTGTGAATGGGGGACTCTTGATTTGTGTCCAATATGTGTACATTTATTTAATAACATATAGATAATATATGTTACACTTTTATTATAGAAGGATGTTTGTGAGTATAAAATTTACCATATGTGTAACTTTTTTTTGTGGTACTGGAGTTTGAACTCAGGGCCTCATGCTCGCTAGGCAGGTGCTCTACCACTTGAGTCACTCCACCAATCTTTTTTTGTGTATTTTCAAGATAGGGCCTCACGAATTATTTACCTGGCCTACTTTCAAACTGATATTTTTCTGATTTCTGCCTCCTGAGTAGCTAGGATTACAGGCATGAGCCACCTGTGCCTGGCTTAAAATTTATTTTTAAAATATACATAACATAAAATTTAGTATCTTAAACATTATTAGGTTTATACCTCTGTGGTCTTAAGTAATCCACAAGATTGCGCAACCATCACTATATCTGTTCTCAAATCTTTCTCATTATCCCAAATAGAAACTCTGTACCCACTAAACACTATCTCCCTGTTCCTTCCTCCCTCCCAGCTCCTGGGAACCTCTGTTCTCTGCCTCTATGAAATTCCAAGACATTAATTTTAACCCAAGTCCTACACAGGGCTTGGTCTAGCTGCCAACCCTCTGAGTTCTCATTCTATTTGAAGTTGAGGACTTACTTGCAAAGCTCAGACCAATAAACAGCTTTCTCACCTGCTCTGGATCCTCTGGACTGTGACCTCTGTCTGCTGCTGCTGGGGGTGACTGGGCAGTGGTTTTACCTCTATTCTGCTTTTTTCTTTCTTTCTTTCTTTTAATTCCTTCTGGCCTGTCAAAGCAGAGTTCTCATAGTTTTTTTAATTGTTCATAGGGACTTCACTGCTATATTTCCATGTATGAATATAATGTACTTTGATCAAACTCACCCCTTCCATTTCTCATTTTTGGTGAAATGAGTTTGAACTCAGGGCTTTGCACTTGCAAAACAAGTGCTCTGCTGCTTGAGCCACACCTCCAGTTCATTTTGTTCTGGTTATTTTGGGGTCTTACAAACTATTTGTCCTGGGTGGACTCAAACTACAATCCTCTTCATCTCAACCTTCCAAGTAGCTAGGATTACGGATGTGAGCTACTGGTGCCCAGCTTCTCATAGGTTCTTAACTGAACTGGGATCTGCTCAGATCTTGTATATCTCCCAAATCTGATTCTCTGACCACAATCCAGAAGTTGTGAAAGTAACATAGTTGGCTAGATCCGAGGGTAAGATGGGGCCCAAGATGTACCTCTTCCTGTGAGTGTCATGTGACATCCTGGTGACAAAAGGCTTTACCCACAGACTGCCAGCATACCCTATGCATGATCTCTGTCCTTCTGTCTGTGCTGGGCTCTGGTAGAGCCATGGTCCACACCTTCTTCACCCTGTTCTACCTTGGTGAGTGCTGGGAGAGACAGTAGGTGGGAGCTGAGGTGACTGTCCCTGACTCTAGTGTCTGCTTTTACTCAAGTGGTCATCGTCTTCTACTCCAGCTCTGCGCTGGCCCCCAGATACCAGCTCACAGACCCAGCCCAAGACTGTAAACCGGGAGCTGGGAGAAGTCCCCATCACCAGCCTTTCTCTCTCTTTCAGGACTGCATCTGAGTCATGGAATCTGGGCACAGGATGGTAAGTCCATCTCCCAAGCCCCTGGGTCCTTCTGTCACACAAGGTAACTTGATCTTGCCTGGCCAGAGGAACTGAAGGGGCTTCAACCTTCAGCCACAGGGGCCTACAGAACTCACAGCCTCCTTTCCCAGCCAGACTTGGGTATCCTCTGGCTTCCCTGCACCACATAGGCAGTGTCTGGTCAAGACAGGGAGAAATCGCCTGCCCTCCACAGTTCTACATGGACAGCAGGGGGACCCCCAAAATGCCCTCAGGTTGAGGGAAGGCAGGACTGAGGCTGACACAGGACATAGAGATGTGGATGGACCTGCCAGTCAGATGGCTCATCTTGGCTGCCACTCTCCTCTCTGTGTCTCCAAGGGACATGTTCTTGTGGGGGAAGGTGTTCTGGCCCTGAGGGCAGATGTACATGGAAGTTTTGGCTTCACATTTGCAAATTGTGAAGCCCTAGCAACCCAGTAGTCTGATTGGATCCTGGCCCTGCATTTCATGATGGGATGATGTTTGGGTGGGACTTATGATAGTGCTTGTAAAACTTTTTTTATTTTTTATTTTATTTTATTTTATTATTCATATGTGCATACAAGGCTTGGGTCATTTCTCCCCCCTGCCCCCACCCCCTCCCTTACCACCCACTCTGCCCCCACCCCCTCAATACCCAGCAGAAACTATTTTGCCCTTATTTCTAATTTTGTTGTAGAGAGAGTATACGCAATAATAGGAAGGACCAAGGGTTTTTGCTGGTTGAGATAAGGATAGCTATACAGGGCATTGACTCACATTGATTTCCTGTGCGTGGGTGTTACCTTCTAGGTTAATTCTTTCTGATCTCACCTTTTCTCTAGTTCTTGGTCCCCTTTTCCTATTGGCCTCAGTTGCTTTTAAGGTATCTGCTTTAGTTTCTCTGCATTAAGGGTAACAAATGCTAGCTAATTTTTTAGGTGTCTTACCTATCCTCATTCCTCCCTTGTGTGCTCTCGCTTTTATCATGTGCTCATAGTCCAATCCCCTTGTTGTGTTTGCCCTTGATCTAATGTCCACATATGAGGGAGAACATGCGATTTTTGGTCTTTTGGGCCAGGCTAACCTCACTCAGAATGATGTTCTCCAATTCCATCCATTTACCAGCAAATGATAACATTTCATTCTTCTTCATGGCTGCATAAAATTCCATTGTGTATAGATACCACATTTTCTTAATCCATTCGTCGGTGGTGGGGCATCTTGGCTGGTAAAACTTTTTTAAAATCAGTTCTAGAAGTCATGTGGATAGGGAATGAGGTCTGGGTTGTTAGAGAAATGACCAAAAATGACCCAATATATCAAGGTCACCGTGGCAATCACTCTCAACGTATGTAGCCCAGGGCTTGTGTCCCATCCAAAAATTTGGGTAAATGTTCTGTCTTGACCACACGTGTCTTGTATTCATTTGGGATGAGTAGAAAGTTAATATACAACTTACTTAACATTCAGGCTTCATTATATGACTATTATGGCAATTTTACTGGGGAGGGGGTTGAAGCTCCCCAGCTTGGTGGGGTTTAGCAACAGTACTTAGTCACACTCAGAGGTAATTAAGTGCTTTATCAAATAAATAAAATACCAAGTAAATTTCATTCAAATGCTTTCTAAAAAATCTTCAAAGTTCCTTCTATTCAGGCTAATGACACACAGTAAAGGCAGATATACTGGTTTAATGTAATTGGCTGATGTTTATACAGCACTTTTGTTTCTTATTTTTAATTTTTGGTAGTACTGGGGTTTGAACTCAGGGCTTCATTTATATCTTTTAGTCTGCAAGTGATAAAGAATATCTAACGTGGGCTAGAAGAGTGGCTCAAGTGGTAGAGCACCTGTCTAGCCAGACAGTGCCACCACAAAAATCTAACAGGACCATTTTTGTAAGCTAGCAAACACATTTCCAAGGAAGATTTTGCAGACCCCATGCTTTATACCCAGTCTAAAGAGGACAAAGCCTGTGATTTTTCTCATGAGACCTCACAACTAACATTGCTTTGCTACCAAAGTCTGTATTTCTTTTTCCTTTTTATACTATTTTTTATTAAGCATACTTTAATAGTACAAATGGTTTCATTGAATGATGGAGGGGGTGGATTTGACTAAGATTTATTGCAAGCAGTTTTGTAAATGTCACAATGGACCCCCCCCAGTTTAATAATAATATGATAAGACCAAACCAAACCAAACCCAAAGTGATAATTCCATAGATGAATACAATATTCATAGATGAATAAAAGATTCATAGATGAAAACAAGTTTACCCCCTCCACTGCACTCCCTTAACATCCTCCCTTCTCTTCCCTTTTCAAACAGTATTTGGTAGATTTCATTACAGTATCTTCATACATACTTTGAGCCTCTTCACCTTCCAGTACTCTCTCCTTTTCCTTTCCCCCACTGATCTTCTCCAGACAATCCCTCCTTTATACTCAAATGCCATTATCTTCTTCTTCATCATCATCAATATCATCATCATCATAATTTTAGATCTACATTCCACATATGAGCAAAAACATGATATTTGGCATTTTTTGAGCTTGGCTTATCTCACAAAACATGATGATCTCCAGTTCCATCCCTTTTCCTGCAAATGGCAGAATTTCATTCTTTATGGCTGGATAATACTCCATGGTGTATATATACCACATTTTCTTTATCCATTCAGCATTTTTTGGGCACCTGGGCTGATTCCACATCTTGGCAATTGTGAACAGTGCAGTTATAAACATGGATGTGCAGGTGTCTCTCTTGTATGTTGTTAAAAATCTGTATTTCTGATCTGTTATGAGCATTAGGACAAGGTTCAAATATTCCCAAACAAGCACAATGTATATTGTGAGTGTCCTATTCAGCAACAGCGAGAGCTGCCTTCAAAACCATCTCATCCCAGGAATTAAAGAAAGTCAGCCAAGTTCATGTCTCCTTATCCTTTGAGATGAGGAGTTTAAAAAAATTCCACTACTAGGTGTCTGTGCATCCTGCACACATGTCGTCCGAGTAGCATAATGGACTCAGACAACAACGAAACTTCCTGGAGAAGGTGGAAATTGGCCAGCACAAAACCAATGGACACAGGAGCTCCCTTTCTTGGGTGTTCTCTGGGGAGGTGTCTGGATAGGCCATTGGTGTCAGCTGTAGCATACAGTCCAATAATACATGTTGGCAAGCTTGAGAATGGTGTTGAGTTCCCAATGAACAGATTGTTTGCACCAAAATGATTTCACTCATGACCTTGTCTTTCAGAGCAGGGCTGAGAGAGCCACTGGTACATGGAGAACTGGGAAGTTGAGTTTGGCAGCAGGACTCTGTTACTGTAGAGCCAGGTGACCATCAGTTCCAACAAACTCATTGCCAGGCAACTGAAGATTAGTCTCAGAGATCCACATCAAGTGAATCTTATTTCTCCCCATGAATATTTATTATTTGTGTGTTTACTTATAAAAGTAATTACCAAGTAGCATTTATTAAAATCTGACCATGTTTTAGGCACTATTTTAAGCCCATTACATGGAAATACACCATTTAATCTCTGTGTCATTCCTGTGAGACACTCAGCACTTACTCTTTTGGTTTTAAAATATGTTTCAAGATAGAGTCTCACTATGTAGCTCAGGTTGACACTTTTTTGGGGTGCACAGGAGTGAATAAGATAAAGTACTATCTACCAAGTATGGAGCTTGAATTGTAATTATAGGGAGACGGACCATAAGAGAAATAGCGATGGCTTGACAAATAAGTTTGATGTTGTTATGTGCTATGAAGAAAAACATGGTGGCGAAAGATGATTCCCAGGTGTGAGGATGTGCATGTAGAAAAAGGGAACCACAGAAATCTTCCCTGAAGGGCTGACTAATTCTTTTAACAGTTGAAGAAGATGTAGCAGCAAGCCACACAGGGAGTTAAGGGAGGACTGAGGATGTATCTCAGTGGTGGAGTGCTTGCTTAGTATGCATGAAGCTGTGGTTTCAAAAGAAAAAAAAAGGGTATCTAGAGAAAAACATTCCAGGTAGAGGAAACAGTAAATGCAAAGGCCATGAGGTAGAGCTGTGCCCTGCTCATAGACTCAGGAATATGGGTACCTGTTCCTGAGAAGACCCCACTTGGGTTCTCCTTTGACCTTGCCCTGCTCCAAAGGGAAGGAAGTCCATACGACCAAGGGCACGTGCCCTATCCTCTTACTCGTGAACCCCACCAGTCACCCCAGGACTCCCTGTCTAGATGCCTCAGATAGCATCATCACAGCCGTCAAAAAACTAAAAGAAGCTAGGTGTGGTGGCACATGCCTGTAATCTCAGCATTCAGGAGGCAGAGAAGGAGGATCACAAGTTTGAGACCAACCAGGGCTGCATGACAAATACTAAGGGCTGGGGATGTAGCTCAGTGGTACAGTCACTGCACAATTTAGATGCTGGGGAAATGAGAAGAACACAGAGAAGGAGCATCCAGGGAAATAGGAGATGAGCCAAGAGCACATGGAGTCCAGGAACAAAACAAAGGCAGTGTTGCATGGAGGACTGATCTATTGTGTCAAATACTACTGATGAAGGCAGGTTCTACCTTTATTCCCATTTTATAGACAAAGAGACTGAGCACAGAGAGGAAAGTCCTTGACTAAGGTCTCAGACATAGGAAGTGGCAGAATGAGGATTCAAACCTGGGAAGGGTGTCTCCAGTTCCCAAGAGCTGATCCACTGCTCAGAACAAAGGAGATTTCTTGACATCCAGATGTTCTGAAATGCTCAGTTGTCTCTCTTCCAGTGACTCCATCCATGCCTTCCATCTGGGCCACACCTGGTCCGGTGGTTCTGCAGGGGAGCACTGTGTCCATCTTCTGTGGAGGACCTCCTGGGACAACCCAGCATCATCTAAATCAAGCAGGCAGCTCTCAAGAATTATACAAAGAAGAGCCAAAGGAATAACAGGACAAGGCTGAGTTCTTCCAAAATGTCACAAAAAATCCAATGCATAAATGGACAAATAAATTGAGCAAACGGTTCTCAGAAGAAGTACAAATGGCTAATAATACATGAAGCAGTGCTCAATATCCGTAGCCATAAAGGAATTCAAATAAAATCACACTGAGATTCCATCTCACTGCAGTGAATGACTGTCATCAGGAAAACAAGCTGGAACCAGGCACTGGTGGGTCACATCTTTAATCCTAGCTACTTGGGAGGCTGAGATCAGGAGGACCACAGTTTAAGGCTAGCCTGGGCAAATAGTTCTTGATACTCCATTTCCAAAATGGCCAGAGCAAAATGGACTAGAGATGTGGTTCAAGCAGTAGAGTGCCTTCTTGCAAGTGTGAAGCCTTGAGTTCAAACCTCAGTGCCACCCCCCCACCAAAAAGGAAAAAAGAAAACAATTGCTGGTGAGGATGTGGGGGAACAGAGAACCCTCATACACTGTTAGTGGGAATATAAATTAGTGCAGCCACTATGAAAACCTAAACTAAAAGTAGAACTTTCATAATATCCTACCATCCTGGACATATACACAAAGGAATGGAGGTCAGCATACATTAGAGACACCTGCAGTCCCATGTTTAAAGCAGCACTATTTATAATAGCCAAACTGTGGAATCAGCCTAAGTATCCATCAATGATGAACAAATAAAGGAAATGTGACATATATACAAAATGGAGTACTATTCAGCCATAAACAAGAACGAAATGATGTCATTTTCAGGAAAATGGATGGAACTGGAGATCATCATGTTAAGTGAAATAAACCAGACTGAGAAAGACAGATAGCACAAGTTTTCTCTCATATTCAGAATCTAGATTACAACAAAAAACATGAGAACAGAAGGGGAAATATTTGGGGGAAGAGGCAGCAGGAGGAGGGAGGGGGATAAGAGAAGGTGGTGAGGGAGAAAAGAAGAAAGAGCAATGAGGGGGCAAATATGATCAAAGTACCTTATATACATGTATGAAAATGTCACAATGAAACCCCTTAATCTGTACAATTTAATATATGTTAATAAAAATGAAGATGCTGGTATACACCCTGAAGAATTGAAAGCAGAGAACCAAATCCATGCACCTCTGTGTTCACAGAGGCAAACTTCCAAATAAATTTGTTTCCTTGTTCTTATCATTACTTTGTGATTGGAGCCTTCAAGTTCCTTTCTTCTGGTTATTCATAAAATATATTATTGTGATTATCTTGATTTGATCATTACATATATTGAAACATCACAATGTGGCCCATAAGTATGTCCAATTATCATGTGTTAATCAAACAAATTTAATGCCACAAGAATATGGAAACTTGTATAATTAAAACCATAATTAAGCCCAGGTGTAGGGACTCACTTGTAATCCCAGCTACTCAGGAGGATCATTGTTTGAGGTCAGACTGGGCAAAATAAATTAGCAAAAGACCTCCATCTCAGTCAATAAGCCGGGTGTGGTGGTGCAGGCTTGTGATTTCAGCTACATGGGAGGCCATAGGTAGGAGGATCACAGTCTGAGGCCAGCCCTAGGCAAAAGTGCAAGACCCTACCTGAGAAATAACTAAAGCAAAAAAGGGCTACCACGTGGCTCAAGTGGTAGAATTCCTTTCTAGCAACCATGAGGCCCTGAGTTCAAACCCCAGTGCTCCTAGGAAAACCAATAATTAATACAAAATAGATTACACACACACACACACACACACACACATATATATGTATATATATTTTGAAAACAGAGAAAAGTGGTAGGTAGTCCCCCATCATTTTCTCTTAGAGATAATGCTACTATACTGCCTTGGGCAGGGTTCATTTTGCATTTCTTCCAGTGTAAATTGGATGTCTTCCTGGAAATAAAGTCACTGAATCAAATTGTACAGGCATTTGAAATTTTGCTCATTTGTGACACCCTTTAAACACCAGGTCTCTTTTCTCTTACTAATTCTATTCTTAATTTTTTATTTTTGCTGTACTGGAGATTGAGCCCAGGGTCTCTCACCTGCTGGGGAAGTCCTTTACCTCTAGAGCCCCACCCCAGCCCTTTTCTTTAGTATTTTTTTTTGTAGTCAAAGTAATAGTAATGTTTATTAAGAAAGAAATACACTTTCAAGAGACTAAAAGTGAGTTGTCTCCAGAGTGAGAACAAGAACGATGTGTTTTGTATTTTGATTTTGAGACAGCGTTCATTAATTTCACCTAGTCTTGCCTCACAATTTCCTGCCTCTACCTCATGAGGAACTGGGATGACAGGTTTGAACATCATGTCCAGTTTCTGTTCTAAAATTTTGAGGAAATGCTACATTTCTTTTTATTGTCTGGTTAAATTCCATTGTAGAGGTATACCCAAATGTGATTATAACCCATCAGACTGATACAATCAAATGCTAGTTGATAGACATTTGGGTTGTTTATTTTGAGATGTTAGGAAATGTCATTGCTTTTTTGCTGTTATAAGTGATACTGCTACAAACTTTCACAGTAATCAAGACAGTGCGGAGAGACTCCAAGATGGCGGCTAGAGCCGGTGCAGAGAATCTCCACTTCACGTTAAACGGAGAAACGAGGAGGGCCCCCGGGGCCGCCAGTGGCCAGCGCCCATACAGCTTGGGAAGACGCGGACCAGCTTACTGTCGATTAGTACACTAACACTCCCTGTTTATACCTTCGAAACTCTCTTGTCTGATACCTTGTTCTGCTTTCTCCCTCTTGTCTGTATATTTGTTTTCCCCTTTTCTTTAACTTCTTGCTTTCCATCTCAGCTCATCCTTCTATTCTAAATATTACCATTGTTATTATTACAAGCTAGAAAGTACTTAATTGCACACAGTACAGGGACAGTAACAACACCAAGGACAATGACGGGAAGACAGAAAAAAACAGGCAAACCAGTTTCCCCACAGCAAAAAATTAGTACAGGAACCAGAGGGGAATGAAGAGAACAGAAACTCAGATCCAGACTCCAACAAAATGAAGATAAACTATGCCAAAGGACCCAATGAAGCCCACAAGAATAATTTAAAAGAAGACATACTACAAGTACTCAATGAGAATTTTATAGAGATGATACTGGATAGGGTCAACCAAAATGTACAGGAGACACTCAAGAAATTCCAAGACAATAAAAATAGAGAATTTGAAAAAGCAAAAGAAGAAATAAAGGAAACCATAGAAGCACTGTATAAACACCAAAGTGAAAGAGAGAACACAATGAATAAATGTATAAATGAACTCAGGACAAAAATAGACAACATTAAAGAAGAAAACTGCCAGGATATGGAAAACCTCAGAAAAAAGAACGAAACAGAACTGCAAAACAAAACGGAAGGCCAATCCAGCAGAATAGAACAAACAGAAGACAGAATACAGAACTTGAAGATGAAATGGTAATTAAAGGAAAAACTGAAGAACTATTAATTAAACAACTCAAGACTTGTGAAAAGAAAATGCAAGAACTCACCGACTCCATCAAAAGACCAAACTTGAGAATCACGGGCATCGAAGAAGGAGAAGAGGTGCAAGCGAAGGGAATGCGTAATATATTCAACAAAATAATAACGGAAAATTTCCCAAATCTAGAGAAAGATATTCCCATACAAATGCAAGAGGCCTCCAGGACACCAAACAGACCAGATCAAAATAGAACTACTCCACGACATATCATCATTAAAACAACAAGTTCAGAAACTAAGGAAATAATATTTAAGGCTGTAAGAGAGAAAAAACAAGTAACATACAAAGGTAAACCCATCAAAATCACAGCAGACTTCTCAACAGAAACATTAAAAGCAAGAAGAGCATGGAGTGAGATCTTCCAGGCACTGAATGAAAATAACTTCAACCCCAGGATACTCTACCCAGCAAAGCTATCATTCAAAATAGATGGAGCAAGAAAAGTCTTCCATGATAAGCAGAAACTAAAACAATATGTGACCACAAAGTCACCATTACAAAAGATTCTGCAAGGGATCCTGCACACAGAAAGTGACACCCAACTTAACCATGAAAAGGCAGGCAGCACCAAACCACAGGATAAGAAAAAGCAAGACAGTAGAGAGTAACATCAAGTTAGGTACACACAATCAAACCTTCAAACAACTAAGACAACTAAATGGCAGGAATCACCACATACCTAACTAATGCTTAATGTTAATGGACTTAATTCACCCATCAAAAGACACTGTTTGACAAAATGGATTAAAAAAGAATATCCAAAAATTTGTTGCTTACAGGAGACTCATCTCACCGACAGAAATAAGCATATGCTTAGGATGAAAGGCTGGAAGAAGATTTACCAAGCCAATGGCCCCCGAAAACAGGCAGGAGTAGCAATACTTATCTCTGACAAAGTAGACTTCAAACCTACATTGATCAAACGAGATAAAGAAGGACATTCCATACTAATAAAAGGGGAAATAGACCAAAAGGAAATAATAATCATCAATCTGTACGCACCCAATGTCAACACACCCAATTTCATCAAACATACCCAGAAAGACCTAAAAGCGTATGTAAACGCCAACACAGTGGTTGTGGGAGACTTTAACACCCCATTATCATCAATAGATAGGTCATCCAAATAAAAACTCAATAAAGAAATCCAAGATCTAAAATATGCAATAGATCAAATGGACCTAGTAGATGTCTACAGAACATTTCATCCAACCTCTACACAATATACATTCTTCTCAGCAGCCCATGGAACCTTCTCCAAAATAGATCATATCCTAGGGCACAAAGCAAGCCTCAGCAAATATAAGAAAATAGAAATAATACCGTGCATACTATCTGACCACAATGCAGTAAAAGTAGAACTCAACCACAAAAGTAAAGACAAAAAATATGCAAACAGCTGGAAACTAAATAACTCATTACTTAATGAAGAATGGATCATCGATGCAATAAAAGAGGAAATTAAAAAGTTCCTGGAAGTCAATGAAAATGAAAACACAACCTACCAGAACCTATGGGACACAGCTAAGGCAGTCTTGAGAGGAAAGTTTATAGCCATGAGTGCATATATTAAAAAGATTGAAAGATCCCAAATCAATGACCTAATGATACATCTCAAACTCCTAGAAAAACAAGAACAAGCAAATCCCAAAACAAATAGAAGGAGAGAAATAATAAAAATAAGAGCTGAAATCAACGAAATAGAAACCAAAAAAAACCATACAAAGAATTAATGAAACAAAAAGTTGGTTCTTTGAAAAAATAAACAAGATCGATAGACCCCTGGCAAACCTGACTAAAATGAGGAGAGAAAAAACCCAAATTAGTAGAATCAGGAATGCAAAAGGGGAGATAACAACAAACACCATGGAAGTCCAGGAAATCATCAGAGGCTACTTTGAGAACCTATATTCAAATAAATTTGAAAATCTAAAAGAAATGGACAGATTTCTAGATACATATGATCATCCAAAACTGAACCAAGAGGAAATTAATCACCTGAATAGACCTATAACACAAAATGAAATTGAAGCAGCAATCAAGAGTCTCCCCAAAAAGAAAAGTCCAGGACCTGATGGATTCTCTGCTGAATCCTATCAGATCTTTAAAGAAGAACTGATACCAACCCTCCTTAAACTGTTCCATGAAATAGAAAGGGAAGGAAAACTGCCAAACACATTTTATGAAGCCAGTATTACACTTATCCCAAAACCAGGCAAAGACACCTCCAAAAAGGAGAACTATAGGCCAATCTCCTTAATGAACATTGATGCAAAAATCCTCAACAAAATAATGGCAAACCGAATTCAGCAACACATCAAAAAGATTATTCACCATGACCAAGTAGGCTTCATCCCAGGGATGCAGGGGTGGTTCAACATACGAAAATCAATAAATGTAACAAACCACATTAACAGAAGCAAAGACAAAAACCACTTGATCATCTCAATAGATGCAGAAAAAGCCTTTGATAAGATCCAACATCATTTCATGATAAAAGCTCTAAGAAAACTAGGAATAGAAGGAAAGTTCCTCAACATTATAAAAGCTATATATGACAAACCTACAGCCAGCATTATACTTAACGGAGAAAAATTAAAACCATTCCCTCTAAAATCAGGAACCAGACAAGGATGCCCACTCTCTCCACTCCTATTCAACATAGTACTGGAATTCCTAGCCAGAGCAATTAGGCAAGAAGAAGGAATAAAAGGCATACAAATAGGTAAAGAAACTGTCAAAATATCCCTATTTGCAGACGACATGATCCTGTACCTTAAAGACCCAAAAAACTCTACTCAGAAGCTTCTAGACATCATCAATAGCTATAGCAAGGTAGCAGGATATAAAATCAACATAGAAAAATCATTAGCATTTCTATACACTAACAATGAGCAAACTGAAAAAGAATGTATGAAAACAATTCCATTTACAATAGCCTCAAACAAAATCAAATACCTAGGTGTAAACCTAACAAAAGATGTGAAAGACCTCTACAAGGAAAACTATACACTTCTGAAGAAAGAGATTGATGAAGACTATAGAAAGTGGAGAGATCTCCCATGCTCATGGATTGGTAGAATCAACATAGTAAAAATGTCGATACTCCCCAAAGTAATCTACATGTTTAATGCAATTCCCATCAAAATTCCAATGACATTCATTAAAGAGATCGAAAAATCTACTGTGAAATTTATATGGAAACACAAGAGGCCACGAATAGCCAAGGCAATACTCAGTCAAAAGAACAATGCAGGAGGTATCACAATACCTGACTTCAAACTGTATTACAAAGCAATAACAATAAAAACAGCATGGTACTGGCACAAAAACAGACATGAAGACCAGTGGAACAGAATAGAGGATCCAGATATGAAGCCACACAACTATAAGCAACTTATCTTTGACAAAGGAACTAAAAATATACGATGGAGAAATAGCAGCCTCTTCAACAAAAACTGCTGGGAAAACTGGTTAGCAGTCTGCAAAAAACTGAAACTAGATCCATGTATATCACCCTATACCAAGATTAACTCAAAATGGATCAAGGATCTTAAAATCAGACCCCAAACTCTTAAGTTGATACAAGAAAGAGTAGGAAATACTCTGGAGTTAGTAGGTATAGGTAAGAACTTTCTCAATGAAACCCCAGCAGCACAGCAACTAAGAGATAGCATAGATAAATGGGACCTCATAAAACAAAAAGCTTCTGTTCATCAAAAGAAATGGTCTCTAAACTGAAGAGAACACCCACAGAGTGGGAGAAAATATTTGCCAACTATACATCAGACAAAGGACTGATAACCAGAATATACAGGGAACTTAAAAAACTAAATTCTCCCAAAACTAATGAACCAATAAAGAAATGGGCACGTGAACTAAACAGAACTTTCTCAAAAGAAGAAATTCAAATGGCCAAAAAACACATGAAAAAATGCTCACCATCTCTAGCAATAAAGGAAATGCAAATTAAAACCACGCTAAGATTCCACCTCACCCCTGTTAGAATAGCCATCATTAGCAACACCACCAACAACAGGTGTTGGTGAGAATGCGGGGAAAAAGGAACCCTCTTACACTGTTGGTGGGAATGTAAACTAGTACAACCACTCTGGAAAAAAATTTGGAGGCTACTTAAAAAGCTGGACATCGATCTACCATTTGATCCAGCAATACCACTCTTGGGGATATACCCAAAAGACTGTTACTCCAGAGGCACCTGCACATCCATGTTTATTGCGGCACTATTCACAATAGCCAAGTTATGGAAACAGCCAAGATGCCCCAGCACTGACGAATGGATTAAGAAAATGTGGTATCTATACACAATGGAATTTTATGCAGCCATGAAGAAGAACGAAATGTTATCATTCGCTGGTAAATGGATGGAATTGGAGAACATCATTCTGAGTGAGGTTAGCCTGGCCCAAAAGACCAAAAATCATATGTTCTCCCTCATATGTGGACATTAGATCAAGGGCAAACACAACAATGGGATTGGACTATGAGCACATGATAAAAACGAGAGCACACAAGGAAGGGGTGAGGATAGGTAAGACACCTAAAAAACTAGCTAGCATTTGTTGCCCTCAACGCAGAGAAACTAAAGCAGATACCTTAAAGTAACTGAGGCCAATAGGAAAAGGGGAACAGGTACTAGAGAAAAGGTGAGATCAAAAAGAATTAACCTAGAAGGTAACACCCACGCACAGGAAATCAATGTGAGTCAACTCACTGTATAGCTATCCTTATCTCAACCAGCAAAAACCCTTGTTCCTTCCTATTATTGCATATACTCCCTCTACAACAAAATTAGAAATAAGGGCAAAATAGTTTCTGCTGGGTATTGGGGGGGGGGAGAGGGAGGGGGCGGAGTGGGTGGTAAGGGAGGGGGTGGGGTCAGTGGGGAGAAATGAACCAATCCTTGTATACACATATGAATAATAAAAGAAAAATGAAAAAAAAAAAAGACAGTGCGGTGTGTGCGCGAGAAAGGTAATCGCATAGATCCTGAAAGAAGAAAGTCCAAAAATAAGTGGATACAAAGAGGGACAATTGATTTTCTGACAAAGGATCCAAAACAATTTACTAGAGAAGAGGAGAATGCACTGAGCAAATGATGTTGAAAGAGTTGGATGTCCATTGCAATAAAAAGAACCTCAACCTACACTTCACACCTCACACAAAAATTAACTCACAAAGGATATATTTCAGGCTGGGAGCATAGCTCAAGCATAAGGCCCTGGGTTCAATCCCCAGTATTGACCCCCTTACCCCCACAAAATGATATCTTTTTCACTTACTTCTGTCTCCCTCAATTTCTTTCATTAGGGTTTTAGGGTTTCAGTGTGCATCTTTTTCACTTCCTTGGTCAAATTTTAAGGTTCTATTTTTTTTTTGGTGGTACTGGGGTTTGAAACTCAGGGCCTGACTCTTGCTAGGCAGGTACTGTAGCACTTGGGCCACTCTGCCAGTTGTCCTTGGTGAAATTTATTCTTCAATACTTTGTGATATCATAAATGGGATTGTTGTCTTGATTTGCTTTTTTGGATAAGTTATTCATGTATAGAAATGAACTGGTTTTGGTAAGTTGATTTTGTATCTTTCAATTTTATTGAATTCATTTATTAGTTCAAACAGGTTTTCTTGCTGTAGTCTTTGGGGTTTCTATAGGATCATGTCATCTGAAAATATAGTTTTACTTCTTTTTTGGTTTTTATGCCTTTTGTTTCTTTTTTCTTGTCTGACTGCTCTTGCTAGTATTCTAGTACAATGTTGAACAGAAATGGGACATCCCTGTCTTATTCCTGATGGCAGGGGGAAAGCCACCATTCTGTGTGGTAGATGCTTTGTAGATGGCTTTTCATCAGGTTGTGAAATTTTTATCACAAGTAAGTGTTGAATTTTGCCAAGTGCTTTTCCTACATCAATCGATATGATCATATTGCTTATATTAGTCAGTATTCTCCAGAGAAATGGAACCAATAGAAAATATAGGGAGGTCTACTGAGAGGCACTGGCTCAGGCAACGATGGAGGCTAACACTCCCATGGTCTTCCTTCTGCAAGCTGGAGACCCAGAAAGACCAGTGGTGTAATTCAGTCCAACTCCAAAGACCTGAGAACTAGGAAGCCAATTTTATAAACCCAAGTCCAGAAATTAGAGAAGTTGAGACAAGATGTCCCATCTCAAGCAGTGAGGCAAGAAAAGGAGAGGAATTCACTGTCTGTCTGTGCCTTTGCTGGATTGGATGGTGCCCACCACTGAAGAGGGTGATGGACATTACTAAATCCACTGACAGACACAGACAGAATCACGTTTAATCTGGGCACCCATAGCTCAGTCAAGTTGATGTGAAAGTATCCATCACAAGACTCCATCCCAACCAGGCAGTGCAGGGGGTCTCTTGATTGCTCTGTGGAGGTCCTCCTGGCTGAGCCAGGCCTCCACCATGATCCCCATTAGGAGCAGCAGAAACATAGCACCAAGGCTCAGTCTGACCACATTCACTCTGACAGATCCTGCAGAAGAGAGAGAGAGAGAGAGAGAGAGAGAGAGAGAGAGAGAGAGAGAGAGAGAGAGAGAGAATGGTAGGAGAATTAATGCTCCAGAACCAAAACATGGAAACCTGGTTATGCCTCCAGTAAGGACCCCCCTCTCTGATTCCCAGGCTGCCATGTACAGTTGTGTAGGTTGCTTCTTGTGCCAAGAGGGTGAATAGGTGCTGAAATTGGCCCAAATCCCTACTTGTCATTTATCTGTCTGGGGACTGGGACATACATGAGGAACTAGGGAAAATCATGGGAGTTAGACAGGGAGTGTCAGGGACCATCTTCTCCCACAGCTGGTTTGCCCAAGGTAACTTTCACTGGTACTTCTGAGGGGTCACCCCTCCATCCTACTGTGTACCCCTCACTCTGTCTCCTGGGGCTCTGTTTAACCCCTCAGCCACAGGGTTTCCTCTGGACATAGGACAGTGAGTGGACAGCCTAAGAACCTACAGAGAACACAGGGCAGTGTCTGGGCTCCTCACCTCTTCCCAAGAATGTCAGAGACTTGCTGGGGTCTGACCACAAGGAGGGGAAGAAGCTTTGAGAACCGTAGCATCTGTAGGTGTCCCTACGGGTCTTCCACTTGGAGCCCAAGGTAAAGTTGGCCTGAAAGAACCCTTGTTTATACTGAGATTTGAGGCACTGGCTATAGTTTGTGCTGTCATCCCGAGACAGAAGGAACACATCAAACCAAGTCTCTGAGTGACACTGCAGGATCTTCTCATGCTGTGTCATGGAGGGGCCCCGTAGAGCTGACAGCTGTGGCTTTTTGTACATTCCTGTGGGAAAGAAGGCCAAGGTGAGTTGGTGGTGCAGTTGTTCACTTCACTGAGTATCTGGCCTCTTGTGCTTTGTCTTCTCTCACTCAGAGGCTCTGCTCTTCTCTGCTTCTCTGTCTCTCTCTCCCTCTTCCCCTCCTTTTCGCCTTCTCTCTCTCTCCCCTCCCTTCTTTCCTTTCCTTCCCTCCCTCCCCCTTCCTTCCCCTCTCTCTCTACTCCTCCTCATCTTTCTTTCTTTCTTTCCTTCTTTTTCTCTTTTCTTTCTTCTTTCTTCCCTCCTCCTTCTCCTCCTCCTTCTTCATCTCTCTCTCTCTCTCTCTCTCTCTCTCTCTCTCTCTCTCTCTCTCCCTCTCTCCTCTCTCTCTCCCCCTCTCTTACCCCCCCTTCCACTCTCTACTGTTCTCACCATGGTGACCATAAGCATACACAATCAAGGTCCTGTTACTCCATTGCTGCTATGACTTTATAGTCTATAATCCAGCCATGGGAGAAGGTGATTCTTGAACTTCCTTGTCTTAACCTCTGTGATCTCCCTGGGGTCCCTCATGTGTGTCCTGATCTCCAGACAGGTAAGTGACCAGTAGGGATTTGAGCCAATTTCAGGAATGTTCTATTTCACCAGGAATGAATAGGCTGTCGGCCTGTTCTTTATTGAATATACCAAGTACAGTCTACCCTTGGTCTTTTGCATGTCTCTTGCTGACCTGTCATTTCCCTACACGCTCCCTAGCTCAGTAACTACTTTATTGGTGGTGGTGGTCTTTGCTTACCACTGAATCAAAAAGCACCACCATTGTGCTTGATTTCCTTATCTTGCTTTGTCTTTCTTCAAAACACTCAGCACCACATGACATATTGCCTCTGTGTCCCTCCTCAGTAGAACAAATACCCACTGAAATCCCTACCTCACACTATGCTCAAAAACAACATTCAGTTTCAGTGCATCTCTGAGACTGCTGAGTGGACACCACGAGCAAAGTCAGCTTCCTTATCTGAAAAAATTTATGGACATCATTGAAATTAAATGGAGTAAGCCATGTATAGTGGTTCACATCTGTAATCCCTTGGGAGTTTGAGGCCAACCTGGGCTATTATAGCACAACTCTGTCTCAAAAAAATATTCAAGGAATATTGCGGGTATTTGGTCCTTTTATGACTCTTGTGATGGATAAATATGGGTAATAGAACAATTAGAGTGATAGTAATACCAGGAAATACTATCTTTGTGTTTGAAGTCCTGGTATGAATCTAATTGCTGTTCAGCAGGGAAACCCATGTCCCCTCTCCAAAAGATCTGTTTCACTAGGATGTAAAAATTGGGTCATGTACATTTTTATATTCAACTTTTTGTCAAATAAACTTTTGGAATAGTCAAAAAAAATCAAAATGGATGAAGAAGCTCCCTTTCAAACAGAAACTTTAAAAAATCTTATAGAAATGAAAGGCTTCTTCACAGATGCTAGGTGTACTGTGAAATATTCCAGAAGAGGGATGGACAAAGCTTTCCTGGAAAGTACCAGGTAGTAAATATCTTAAGCTTTATAGGCTATGTGGTCTCTGTCATGACTATTCAACTCTGTTCTTGTAGTGAGTAACCAGCCATCAATGATATGTAAATGAATGTGCCTGGCCATATTCCAATATACCTATTCATGGACAATAAGCTTAGGTTTCATATGATTTTTTTACATGCCATGAAATATTATTCTATTCCTTTTTTTTTTAGTTTTTCCAAACCAGGTGTAGTTCAATGGTAAAGCGTGTACTTTGCATATGTGATGCCCAGGGTTCGATCCCAGCAGCACCACCACCAACTAAAAAAGAAACTGCACTTAGCATCACTTAGTGATGTTGAAAACAACATCACTCCAGTAAACGTGGGTCTTGACCATGAGATATGACATGAAAAATTCTAAGACACATGATACCCTATTTATGAAGTGAAGGTCACCTCCAAATGTATGTGTGGTAGGGTCCCCACAGATGCTAAAAAACTACATAAACAGAAAAGCAAACAAGTGGGCAAAATGGATTGGAGATTTGGGTTCTCTTGGGATAGGGGCAGAAGCAAGGTCCTGGGTTTTGAGCTGAGCCCTGGGTTCATGACTACTCATTACAATCATAAAACTGAATCAACAACCAACCATCACCAGAAATAATCGACAGGGCCCATGCCTGATGACAGTGAATTATAAAAGTAGATTATATCGCTTCTTGGCCTTTTGGCTAAGATCAAGTGTAGTATCTGTTCTTATCAGTTTAATAAAAGTAGATTATGAACGGTTTTTTTTTTTCAGAATAACAGGTGAGAAAAAAATGTAACTTCTGAAAGACAGCCATCCAAAGGGACTTCTCTTGTTCCAAGTTGAGCAGCTCAGGAATGGCGATTTCGTCTGCTGAGAAGGGACGACTGGGGGATGAGCGTTGGGGGTGATAAAGATCTCTTTGTGAATTAAGCTAGAAAATCTTATTTGATGGGTATCTTGAAGAAAACAAATAACAACAAATTCTGGCAAGGATGTGGGGAAAGGAGCCCTCATACACTATTGGTAGGAAGCTGAATTACATTTCCCACTAAGGAAGTCAGTATGAAGGGTCCTCAAAAAACTAAAAATAGACCTACCATATGATTCTGCTATACCACTCCTGGACATATACCTGAAGGAGTGAAAGTCAGCATACAATAGAAACACCTGCACACCCATGTTTATCATAGCACTATTTATAATAGACAAGTTATGGAATCAGCCTAGGTGCCCATCAATGCATGAATGAATCAAGAAAATGTGGTGTATATACACAATGGAGTATTATTCAGTCACAAAGAAGAATGAGTCATGCCATTTTCAGGAAAATGGATGGAACCAGAGATCATTATGTTAAGCAAAATAAGACAGACTCAGAAAAATATTGCATGTTTTCTCTCATATGCAGAATCTAGATCTAAAAACAAACAAACAGAAGACATGAGTCCAAAAGGGGGTAACTGAGGGGCAGTGGGAGAGGAGAGGGGGGACAGGAGAGGGAGATGGGGGTGAATAATTAAAGTACATTGCATACGTGTGTGAAAATGTCATAATGAAACTCATCATTTTGTACAATAAAAAAATCCTGTTTGATGTCCACTGAAATGTCAAACAAAACATTGGGCTTGGATCACTGTGCTGTGCCTCCACCCACCAGATGCCAGTCTGGCACCCTAGTCATGACAACACAAAGTGTCCCCAGAAATTGTCGAATGTCCTCTGATGGGGCCAATCTCCCCCTGACTGAGAGCTGAGAAACTGGCGTACAGCATGGGGCCCTGGGGTAAGCTCCTGGCTGCAGCTTAGATTTAGGATGTAGTGGTGGGTACCTGTCAACTATCTAACGTTTTCTTCCACCCACACGTAGTCTTCCCAGCTGTCACAAGCAGCTTCCTGACTTGGAGACTCATTCCTGAAAACCCTCCCACTTCCTGCTTTCACCACTCACCCAGCAGTGTGGCTTCCTAGCTGTGGGGTAATTCTTCTGTTTGCCTTTTCTTGGTGGTTTCCTTGATGTGGGTCCTGCTCATCTTATCATGAACTCCTACTCATCCCTCAAGACCCACTTTGCCTAGGAAACCTCTTCTGATGTCCCCAACCCACTCAGCTGCGTGTCCCTGTGGAGGCATAAACTTCATTGCTTTTATTGTCCCTCTCATGCTTGTCTGAGAGAGCCTGAAGGGCAGCTCTGTTGCTTGAATATCGACTGTGTTTTCTTATCTTCTGTGTTCTTGATGCTTGGGCAGCTTGTGGGCCTGATGCACCCTGGGGACATTGCTCCTCCCAGGTTTGCTGACTGACTCTTAGAGAGAGCAAACAACACATGTGCATATCTAACCAATCAAGAGCCCATTCCCCCCACCAGACATCACACTCAGTTCAGGTAGCAATATTCTTCTGTCCTATCCACCCGAGAGCCAGATGCCAGACTACTCGGGGCAGCCCCTGCACCCCAGAGTCCACAAAGTCATTCAAATGGAACAAGCCAAGGCTGCTTGTCCTACATTTCCCACAGAAACCACAGAAAAGGGTCCAGCTCTGCTCCCCCTCACTCTTTCTGCATTTTTACTTCTCTTTTTTATTTTAGCTCATATTAATTGTACAAATGGGTTTCATTGTGATGCTTCTACACTTGCATACAATATACTTTGATCAAATTGGTTACTCTTTCTTGTCCCTGTATCCTCCCTTTTAAAACAAATTTTAACAGGTTCCATTATTTTATTTTCATACATGTGCATGAAAACTTCAATCAAATCCACTCTTCATTTCATCCTGTCCTTTCACCTCCCTCCTTGCCCCTAGTTCCCACTCTCAAACAGTCCCCTTGTGTCATCCTTTTTTTTTAATGAAAGTGATGGTAATATTTATTAGGAAAGGAATACACTTTTAATAGACTGAAAGTGAAGCTGGGCACCAGTGGCTCACACCTGTAATCCTAGCTACTTAAGAGACCTCACCTCCAAAATAACCAGAGCAAAATGGACTGGAGGTGGGGCTCAAGTGGCAGAATGCTAGCTCTGCAAGTGCAAAGTCCGGAGTTCAAACCCCAGTCCCACAAACAACAGTAACAATGAAGACTGAAAGCAGGTTGTCTCTGGGGTGGGAGTGACTTTTTTCTTTTTTTAAGGTCTAGACTCAGCTATGAGAGAGAACGTGTGCTATCTGTCTTTCTCAGTCTGGCTTATTTCACCTAAACTCCGGATCCATTCATTTTCCTGAAAATGGCATCATTTAATTCTTTTATGGCTGAATACTACTCCACATTTTCTTCATCCATCCATCAGTTGATGGACACCTAGGCTGATTCCGCAGCTTGGCTATTGTGAACAGTGCTGCTATAAACATGGATGTGCAGGTATCTCTATTATATGTGACTTATATTCCTTTGGATATATGCCCAGGAGTGGACTTTTTCCACATTTAGACCAGTCCTGCCTCCACATGTGGCCTTGGATGGCATGGCCACTCCTCTCCCTAGGAACTCTGTGGAAATATTTCCTGATCCTTTAGCCTCACTACACCTGAATAATAAAACCTGCATTGAACACAGCCTAGCATCACCCAGAGAAGAGGACCCACGTGGTGTCCTTGGGTTCAGGGGCCTTGGGTTGAACTGCAGTTTCCTACCTGTGACAAGCACCTCCAGGAAGTCACTGGGGGTTGACCACTCATGGCGGGAGCCATTGAGCAAACCTGCATGGGCCTGGAAGACGGGGGATATGAGGAACTCCTGGCCTTCTTGGATGGACTCGAAGAAAGGTTGATTTTTCTTCTTTGGACAGAATGAATGTCTCATAGATGTTCTGCAAGTGACAGTGAAGGGTCACATTTCCTCCTAAAGTCACCATTGGGCTTGGCTGGGTAGAGAGGGTGGGTTTGTCCTTGAAGACATCTGGAAGTAAGGAGTAACTTGGTGTTACAAGGAAGCCATCTTCTCCTGTAACAGGGCTGAGACAGGGATTGAATTTGCAAAGGGCTTGAGGCTGGGGACATTCCTCTCTCCTTCCATGACCACAGCAGTGGTCAGTGTCAGCCCTGAGCCAGACTCAGAAACCCCTGAGGAGTATGTTAAACCACAAATACTAGGGCTTCTTCAAGAGTTGCCATATCAGTAGGTCTAGAGGAAGTCCAATAATTACATTTCTTTTTTCTTAATTGAGGCGAAATTCCCGCAACATAAAGTTAACCACTTTAACTGGCCATGGTGTTGCAGCCTGTAATACCAGCAAACGGGGGGTGGAAGCAGGAGAATCATGAGTTTGCAGTCTAGTGAGACTGTATCTCAAGAACAAAAATACAAGCAAAAGGTTTAAGGGTGTTGTTCAAGTGGCACAATATTTGCCTAGCATGGTCAAGGTCTTGGGTTCAATCTCTAGTACTGGAAAAAAAATTAGTGCTGGGCATGATGGTTCACACCTGCAATCCTGGCACTTAGGAGGCTGAGGCAGGAGGGTTTTGAGTTTGAGGGAAGCCTGGGGTACACAGCAAGAAAAAAAATTAAGAAAGCAAAAACTTAATCATTTTAAAGTGATTAATTCAGTCGCATGTTAGTACATTTGCAATATCCTACATGAACCACCCCTCTCCAGTCCCAAACTATTTTTATCACCTAAAGGAAACTCTGTACCCTTGAAACATCCACTCCTGATTGGCAACTGGCCCCAGGCAACCACCAATCAGCCTCTGTCTCTATGAGTTTCCTATTTTGGATTTTTCACACAGGATGGAATCACCCAAGTCTTCTTTCCTCTGCCTCCTGTACTCACTCTGTTGGGTTCAAGCTTCATCCATATCACAGCATATGTCAGTACTTCATTTCTTTTAAAAAAATTTTCATGACTGTAGATTAATTAATTGTACACAAGTGTTTCATTGTGATATTTCTGTACATACACATAATGTACTTTGATCAAAGTCATTCCTCTATTACTCTTTCTCATCCTCTCCCACACCTTTATAAAAACAGTTTTTAGTGGGTTTCATTGTGCTATTTATTTCATTCCTTTTTTTGGGTGTTGATGGACATATGGGTTTGTTCCCAAGTTTTGGAAGCTTGCCTTTGTGAACACAGAGATGCATAGATTTGGGTCTCTGCTTTCAATTCTTCAGGGCGTATACCAGCATCTTCATTTTTATTAACATATATTAAGTTGTACAGATTAAGGGGTTTCATTGTGAGATTTTCATACATGCATATAAGGTACTTTAATCATATTTGCCCCCTCATTTCTCTTTCTTCTTTTCTCCCTTGTCACCTTCTCTTGTCCCCCTCCCTCCTCCTGCTGCTCCTTCCCTCCAGTCGTTTCCCTTCTGTTTTCATGTCTTTTGTTTTAATATAGATTCTGAATATGAGAGAAAACATGTGCTATCTGTCTTTCTCAGTCTGGTTTATTTCACTTAACATGATGATCTCCAGTTACATCCATTTTCCTGAACATGACATCATTTCATTCTTGTTTATGGCTGAATAGTACTCCATTTTGTATATATGTCACATTTCCGTTATAGGCTGATTCCATAGTTTGGTTATTATGAATAATGCTGCTATGAACATGGGTGTTCAGGTGTCTCTATGAATGGAGACTTTGATTCCTTTAGGTATATGCCCAAGAGTGGTATAGCAGGATGATATAGAAGTTCTTTTTTTAGTTTTTTGAGGAACTGCCATACTGATTTCCATAGCAACTGCACCAATTTACATTCCCACCAATAGGATTTGAGGCTTCTTTCCCCCCATATCCTTGCTAGCATTTTTTGTTATTTGTTTTCTTGATAACAGCCATTCTTTCTGGGGGAAGATGGAATCTCATTGTGGTTTTGTTTGTATTTTATTTGTGGTTAAGGATGTCGAACATTGCATCATGTATTTATTACCCATTTGTACTTCTGAGAACTGTCTACTCAATTCATTTATCCACTTACAGGTTGGATTATTTGTTCTTTAATTTTTGGAGCTCTTTTTATAATCTGGATATTTTTCCCTTGTCAGATGAAGAGCAGGAAAGACTTTCTCTATTCTGTCTCTTCACTGGTGATTGTATCTTTTTCTGTGCAGAAAGTGTTTAATTTACCCCATCTTCATTTCTAACAAGTGGTTGCAGGTGGTCTGGGGACCTCACTCTGGGAACCTCCACCATAAAATGATGGCAGTGGTCCAGAAATTCCCTCACTTGTCTCTACTTGCCCAAGACCCCGATTCTGACACTGCATCCTGGTATTGAGCTGAGAACTTAAGTGCCCCAGGATGCCTACAAGAAGCACAGTTCCCCAGAGATTTCATGACCAAAATGGGGCCAGGCATTGAGGAAGACAGGGTAGCTGACAACAGTAAGAGAGCAATGGCAGAGAGTAAGGGAGTCTGGGATGGGAGAAGAGAACTGACATGGCATGTGTGGAGCAGATACCAGAGACAAGGGCAGGGTAGGATGTACTTTACCCTTGTCTCAGCTCCAGAGATAAGGATGGGGTGAAGTCTTTACCTGTGACTCTCAGCTACAGTAGGTTGCTGCTCTCTGACCAGTTAGACTGCTTCTCATACTGGCAGAAATAAGACCCTGCATGGCTAGACATGACATTTTGAAAGAAGAACTCAGCCTTGTCCTGGGATTCCTTTGGATCTTCTTTGTACCATTCTCGAGAGCTGCCTGCTTGCTTCAGACGATGCTGGGTTGTCCCAGGAGGTCCTCCACAGAAGATGGACACAGAGCTCCCCTGCAGAACCACAAGACCAGGTGTGGCCCAGATGGAAGGCATGGATGGAGTCCTGGAAGAGAGACAACTGAGCATTTCAGAACATCTGGATGTCAGGAACTCCCCTTTGTTCTGAGCAGTGGATCAGCTCTTGGGAACTGGAGACACCCTTCTCAGGTTTGAATCCTGGCTCTACCATTTCCTATGTCTGGGATCTTGGTCAAGAACTTTCTTTTCTGTGCTCTTTGTCTATAAAATGGGAATAATGGTAGAACCTGCCTGCATTAGCAATATTTGACACAATAGATCAGTCCTCCATGCAACACTGTCTTTGTTGTGTTCCTGGACTCCATGAGCTTTTACTGATCTGCTTCCTTGGGTGCTCCTTCTCTGTGTTCTTCTCATTTCCCCAACATCTAAATTGTGCAGTGACTGAAAGACTCAGTTCTCAGACCACAGCAGCTCATGTACCAGCCCTGTGTGACTTCAGCTTGTTTCCTGTCCTCAATACTCACTTGTGTGCCAATGAATCCCAATTTACACTGTTGGTCTAGATATAAAACATGTGGGTCTGTAAAATCTTTCTTAGAAATGTGTTTGCTAGTTCTTCAAAATTGGTTTTATTAGACATTCTCTATCATTTAATAGTATACTTGTGGATTATAAGACATAAGTGATGTATAAAATCAGCCAATTATGTTAAGCCAGCACATATGTCTGTATTGTGTGTCACTACTCTGAACAAAATGGCTTTTGATTTGAATGCATTTTATTTGCTGTTTTTTATTTGATAAAGTACTTAATTACTGATACATGTGACTAAACTCTATTGCTAAATCCCAGCAAGCAGTCATATTCTAGGTAGCGTCAATCCTTCTCTCCAGTAAAATTGCCATATTGCTCATATCTTAATGAAGCATGAATGTTAAATAAATTGTATACTCATTATCTAAAAATTACTCCTCATCCTAAGTGAATTGGAGACACATATGGTCAAGACAGAATGTTGGCCCAAACTTTTGGTTGGAATACAAGCCCTGAGCTACAGACGTTGAGAGTAATTGTCATGGTGACCTTGATGTATTGGGTCATTTTTGGTCATTGCTATAACAACCCAGACCTCATTCCTTACCCACATGACTTGCAGAACTGATAAAAAAAGTTTTACAAGCACTATCATAAGTCCCACCCAAACATCATCCCATCATGAAATGCAGGGCCAGGATCCAATCAGACTACTGGGTTGCTAGGGCTTCACAATTTGCAAATGTGAAGCCAAAACTTCCATGTACATCTGCCCTCAGGGCCAGAACACCTTCCCCCACAAGAACATGTCCCTTGGAGACACAGAGAGGAGAGTGGCAGCCAAGATGAGCCATCTGACTGGCAGGTCCATCCACATCTCTATGTCCTGTGTCAGCCTCAGTCCTGCCTTCCCTCAACCTGAGGGCATTTTGGGGGTCCCCCTGCTGTCCATGTAGAACTGTGGAGGGCAGGCGATTTCTCCCTGTCTTGACCAGACACTGCCTATGTGGTGCAGGGAAGCCAGAGGATACCCAAGTCTGGCTGGGAAAGGAGGCTGTGAGTTCTGTAGGCCCCTGTGGCTGAAGGTTGAAGCCCCTTCAGTTCCTCTGGCCAGGCAAGATCAAGTTACCTTGTGTGACAGAAGGACCCAGGGGCTTGGGAGATGGACTTACCATCCTGTGCCCAGATTCCATGATTCAGATGCAGTCCTGAAAGAGAGAGAAAGGCTGGTGATGGGGACTTCTCCCAGCTCCCGGTTTACAGTCTTGGGCTGGGTCTGTGAGCTGGTATCTGGGGGCCAGCGCAGAGCTGGAGTAGAAGAGGATGACCACTTGAGTAAAAGCAGACACTAGAGTCAGGGACAGTCACTTCAGCTCCCACCTACTGTCTCTCCCAGCACTCACCAAGGTAGAACAGGGTGAAGAAGGTGTGGACCATGGCTCTACCAGGGCCCAGCACAGACAGAAGGACAGAGATCATGCATAGGGTATGCTGGCAGTCTGTGGGAAGAGCATTTTATCTCCAGGATGTCACATGACAATCACAGGAAGAGGTACAGCCTTGGGCCCATCCTGCTCTCAGAGCCAGCCGACTATGTTGCTTTCATGATTTCTGGATTGTGTTCAGAGAAACATAGATTTGGGAGATAAGTAAGATCTGAGAAGATGCCAGTTAAGAATGTATGAGAAATAGAGGGCATTATGTGTGGAAGTATCACAATGAAGCCCCTTTGTACAATTAATACATGCTAGTAAAAAAAAAGACAAAAAGTACTTGTGAGAACTTTTCTCTGACAGTCCAGAAGGAATACAAAAACCAAAGCAGATAAAACCACTGCTTGGTCACCCCCAGCCTGGAGGTGGCTTTTGCCACCAGCAGGAGTGGGAGGAAGCCATGATCCAAAGGATCAGATCAGGTCAGAAAGCTGTTTATTGATGTTCTGAGTTTTGACACTATAGGTGAGAGTCTAAAAGAACAGTTTACAGCCACAATGGAAATCAGTATGGAGGTTCCTCAAGAAACTAAAAGCAGACCTGCATCATGACCCTGCCATTGTTAAGTATATATCTGAAGAAGTGTAGGTCAGCATCCAATAGAGACACCTGCACACCCACGTTTATAGCAGCACCATTCACAATAGCAGAACTATGGCATCAGTGTGGGTGGATCAAATGATAAGTGGATAATGAAAATGTGATACACACACACACACACACACACACAATTGAGTATTATTTGGCCATAAAGAACAATGAAATTCTGTCATTTTCAGGAAAATGGATGGAACCAACCACCATCATGTTGAGCACAGTAAACCAGACTGAGAAAGACAAATATTGCATGTTTTCTTTCATGGGGAGTATAAACCTAAATAATGATAATAATAATAATAATAATACATGAATGTTAAAAAGGGGACTGTTAGATAGAGCAAGAACAGGAGGTGGTAGTGAGAAAAAAAAGAGTGATGGAATAAAAACTCTCTCAAAAAAGAGAGTTTGGAATTTGGTACTTCCAAATACGATGGAAGTACCTTATGTGTATGATACTTACACATACACTTCATTAGTGGGCATAATGAAGCCCACTGAGATTATAAAATAATGAAGAGAGGGGAATAATAGTGATGGGGGGGTGAATTTGGCCAATGTACATTGTATACATGTACAGAAATATCACAATGTAACCCCTTTGTACAGTTAATATACACTAATAAACTTTTTAAAAGAGAGAACATTTTGAGACATGGGGAACAATCATAAGTTGTTTGGTAATGAGAGCTCCCCCCAATAAAAAAATTCCTGAGCTTTGTTTTGTGACTCACTCTTGTGTCGAGGAGGTGCATGCAGCAACATGTGCTTGACTATACAAGGTTGATGGGTGTGTAGTGGACCCAAAGAACTATTTCTAAAGAAGTTCTGAAAGCCTGGGGTCCCTCTAACTGGGAGGAAGAATTTTACTGGTGATATTAAAGAAGATACAGAAGAATATAACTAGAAGGACAACTTTGAAAACTATGGCAAGATGGAAGACAGGAAGAATAGAAAAAGGAGAGAATTCACATTTTAAAATTATTTTATTCGCATTATAAAATTATTTTATAAAATGAGGACACTATATACAGAAGAGCAAAAGTGAGGAAGAGCATGAAGAACCACAAAAGAGGGACAGGACAGCTGAAAAATATGGTGAAACAGAAAAGCGACAGAGTAGACTAAGAAACATTCTGCAGCTCTATTCCCAGGTCCCCCAGGAGCGGGGAACCCAAATCCTCCACCCTAAGGTAAGCTAGGCAGCTTAGCTGTGGGACAAAAATCATACTACTTGCAAACCTCTACCCTAGTGTGCGAATCTGACAGGGCAGTGACTTCTCCAGTGTGATAGTCCAGTCAGCATCAGACAAGACAACCCTTCATTTTCTATACCTCAGAGAGCTGTGATAAGGCACCATCTTGAGAAAGGGTCTTCTGATTGAGACTGAGGTACTCTGGAGGTCTTGAAAACAAGGAGCCCATCTTGGTACAGGAGTTCTCTAGGACTCCAAACAGACATGACCAAAATGGAACCCCTCCATAGCACATTGAAGTTCTTGATGTTTTAACTTCAATTTTTTTGAAAGAAAAATTTCAACTTGATTTTTAGTTGATAGAAGGGAATACAGATCAGAGATGATAATGATTAAAAAAGGAACGCAGAAATTTCAATTAGACACAAATTGATTTAACACAATTTTGTTATGAAAACTAACTTACAAAGAAAATCTCTTCCTAATTTTACCATTTCTACTTTTCACGGAGTGGAATAGGAAGCCCTCAGTTAATTTCAGATAACTAAAGGGTCCAAATGCTTTGTGTTACATTTGGTGATTGCTTCCTTGTGTGTTAAATGCCTAATTTACAGGGTGGTAGTGAAGAAAAAAATGCATGGTAATAAAGATCAATAAACCTTTAGCCAATCTGACTTAAAGGAAGAGGGAAAAGAGCCAAATTAATAAAATCAAATATGAAAAGGGTGTATTACAACAAATATCAATGAAACTCAGAGGGTCATGAAGGAATACTTTGAAAACCTATATCCAAACTAGGAAATCTGTAACAAATGGATAAGTTTCTAGATGCATTTAACTTACCAAAATTGAAACATTTAAATGGAACTATAACAAGTAATGAAATTGAAGTAGTAATTAGCATCCCAACAAAGAAAAGTTCAGGACTGATATATTCACTGCTGAATTCTACCACACCTTTAAAGAAACTAACAACACTCCTCAAACTGTTCTAGGAAAAAGGAAGGGAAGGAACACTGCCAGACTCATTCTATGAAGCCTGTATTACACTCATTTTAAAACCAGACAGGAAGAAAATACCAACAAAAGACAATTATAGACCAATCTCTTTAATGAACATAGATTCAAAAAATTCTCAAGTATTTTACTTGCAAACCAAATCCAACAACACAATAAAAAAATCATACACCATGATCACGTTGTATGTGATCAAAGATGCAAAGATGGTTCAACAAACCTAAACCAATAAATGTAATACAGCACACAAACAGAATGAAGGACAAAAAAAAATCACATGGTCATCTCAATTGATGTAGAAAAAGCCTTTGATAAAATTCAACATCCTTTCATGATAAAACCTCTGAAGAAACCAGGAATAGAAGGAATGTACCTCAACATAATAAAGACTATATATGACAAGTCTACAGCCAACATCCATATTAAAGGGGAAAAACTTCAACCATTTCCTGTAAAGTCAGGATTGAGACAAGGATGTACACTCTTCCCATTCTCATTCAATGTAGTATTGAAATTGCTAGCCAGAACAGTAAGGTAAAAGAAAGAAATAAGAGTCTGAAATAGAGAAGGAAGAAGTCAAGATTATCCCTATTTGAAAATGATATGATTCTATACTTAAAAGATTTTAAAGATTCTAGCAAAAAACTCCTAAATCTGAAAAGCACTTTTGGAAATATAGCAGGATATAAAAATCAACAAATGGAAATCAGTAGTTTTTCTATACACCAACAATGAACAGTCTGAGAAAGAAACTAGGAAAACAATCTCATTCACAATAGTTTTTAAAAATAAAATACCTAGCATTAAACTTAACCAAGGAGGTAAGACCTCTACAATGAAAACTGTAAAACCCCAAAGAAGGAAATCGAAGAAGATATTAGAAGATGGAAAGTTCTTGCATGCTTATGGATTGGCAGAATTAATATCATGAAAATTACTATCCTACAGAAAGCAACCTACAGATTCAATGCATTTTCCATCAAATCCCACTGTCATTCTTCACAGAAATAGAAAAAGCAATTGCAAAATTCATACATAAATGACTTCAAATATCAAAAGTAATCCTGAGCAAAAGGAGAAATGCTGGAGGTACTACAATAGCAGACTTCAAATTATACTTCAGAGCCATAGAAAAAAAATACAGCATGGTACTGATTCAAAAACAGACTTGAAGACCAATAAAACAGAATAGAAGACCCAGAAATAAAAACCACACAGCGATAGCCATCTGATCTCTGACATTGGAGAAAAAGCAGTCTGTTCAATGAATGCCCCTAGGAAAACTGGCTACCTACATGCAGAAGAGTGGAAATCAACTCTAAAGTGATCAAAATCTTAATGTAAGAACTCAAACATTAAAAGTACTGCAGGAAAAAAATAGGGAAAACTCTGGAAGATATGGACATATGTAATTATTTTCTGAATAGGATTCTAATTGCCCAGGAAATAAGAGCAAGACTTGACAAATAGTACTGCATCAAATCTTCTTATCAAAAGATTCAGACAACTCACAGAATGGGAGAAAATCTTCACCAGCTACTCAGCAGATAAGGGATTAATATTCAGAACATATAAACAGCTAAAAAACTCCCCTAAGCAGCAGAAGAACAAATAATCCAAGTAACAGATGGGCAGATGAATTGAATAGACAATTCTTATAAGAAGAAATTACAAATGGGTAATAAATACATTAAGGAATGTTCAAATCCTTAACTATAAAGGAAATTCAAATAAAAACTGCACTGAAATTCCATCTCACTCTAGTCAGATTGGCAAATGTCAAGAAAACAAACAAATGCTGGTGGGGATATGGGAAAAGGAACCCTCATACACTGTTGGTGGGAATGTAAACTAGTGCAACCACTATGGAAATCAGTATGGAGGTTCCTCAGAAAACTGATAGGTCTATACCTACTTTATAGTCTTGTTATACCACTCTTAGGCATATATCCAAAGGATTGTAAATCAATACACAAGAAACACCTGCTCACTCATGTTTATTTTATCTCTCTTCATAATACCCAAACTGTGAAATCAGCCGAGGCTCCCAACAATCATTGAATGGATAAAGAAAATATTCCATGCAATATTACCTAGTCATAAAGAAAAATGAAAATATGTCATTTGCAGGAAAATGGATGGAACTGGAGATTATCATGTTGAGTGAGCTAAGCCAAGCTCAGATGGCCAAATATTGCATGTTCTCACTCATTTGTGGAAACTAGACCTAAAAGGATGATGATGATAATAACATAATAAAGGGACATGACTATATGTAAGGGACTCTTGGAGGGGGATCAATGGGAGGAGGGGGTGGAGAAAGGAAAGGATAGTGAAGGGTGAGGAGGATAGAAGTACACTACGTATCTACAGATGAAGACAGCAAAATGAAACCCACCGAACACTGTTTGAAAGATGGGGAGAGGAAGGAGGGAGGATGGGAATATAATGGAGGGGCTGAACTTGTTCAAGGTACATTGAATGCATGCATGGAATTATCACAATGAAATCCTATCATGTTATTAACATATGAAGAATCAAAAATATATATTTAAAAAATTAAAACATTTGTTTACTGATTAACAGTAGGTTGCATGGGGCAGAAAGGGGCACCATGTTTAAGAGGAAGATTTTGTTGATCAAAAGCACAATTTTAACAATGTAAACTTATGAATCCATTCACTGAAATCCAACATAGGAGCCACTAATGCACAATCATCTTATATAGGGACAAAAAGAAGGAAGTCAGCCAATTAAAACTATATACTAACATTTTAATATTTTAGGATCAAAAATGCAGAAGCCATGGATTTCAGAACCTAAATAGAAAATATATGTTTCTTAACTGTTATATATCTTGAATATAAGGTTTCTGGGATTTTCATACATATCCAAGAATCCACAGAAGGCACAGGAGCATTTACATGTTCAATATGTACTTTTTCTCAGCGTTTATTCATCTTATGATTACCTAAACCATTTTTAGCCAGCTACAATAAGTAACCTTCCTGTCTTCACTATCACCAACTCCTTCCTCTTCTTCCCTATCCACACAACCACTCATATTTTAGATTTTCTGTATAGTGCTATTTTCTTGTCATTACAAAAGACTATTACTCACATGTAAATATGCCAGCAGAATAGAATACTTAACCTAGAGTTGCAACCCCAGGTATAAAAGCAGGTAAGGTAATACTGAATGTTCACATATGACCTTATATTCTTATAGGATAATTCAATGGATGACAAAATCCATGACAGTCACTTTTGGTCATTTTTTGTCCAACTCTCCCCTCCCTGGACTTGGTTAATCACGGTAAGTTATAGAGGGCAACATTGCCAACTTTCTATGACACAGAACATTCTAGGACAAATGTGTCTTGAGAGAAGAACCTCTTGCCAGGACCTCTCCTGTTCCCTTTACCCACCATGTCTGTAGGCACACACATTGGGAAGGGTGTGGTGAGGACCACAAAGGGTCTTGGGCTCACAGTACTCAGGACAGCCCATCTCATGCAGCACCTTGTACAAGGTGAGACTCAGCACACAGGCCCTGAGGTTCACTTCTCCTTCTGACACTTAGTTGATGTGCCCAGCCAGAGAGTTACTCACCTGTGATTGAAAGCTCAAGGGGGTCACTGGGCAATGACCACCAGGACATGTTGGTAGTAAAAGAGCCATAGCATCTATAGGTCCCCTCTGGTCCTGGGTCACAGGAGAAATGAGGAATGTGTTGTTGGACTGACTGGAGCAGTTCAGGAGGAAAGAAGCTCCTGCATCTCTGCACAGAGTGGATATCATAGGAATCAGATATGTGAGAAAGGAGAGTCACGGTACCTCCTGAGGCCACCTGGGAACCGGGATGAGCAGTCAGGGAGAGTTTGATCTTGTAGATACCTGGGAGTGAATGAAATCTATTATTAAAACCATTATTTAAATAACCACCATTCTCAAGGTCTGGACTGACGGAAGGATGTAGACAAGAAGGATTTCACCCTTGTTCATTTACAAGGATCACAAGGACAAAAACACATCTGCCTTCTTTTCCATGAGCCAGGAGCAGAAAGTGGCTGACTGTACATAAGGAAAGCTGGGTTCTATACACATGAGCTGCATCCCCTAGGGGCTGTAGCTGCCTTGCTGAAGGGAGCTGGGACCACAGTCAGCACAGAGGGAGGGTAGGACCCAGACACAGGGGACAGAGATACTTGGCAGGCCCTGTGATGGACCCATCTGGTCCAGTGAGGTTGACAATAGAGACTGGGGTTGGGAGACATTGTCCTTGACTTGTCACTCACCTGTTACCATCAGAGACATGGGGTCACTGTGTCCTGACCTGGCTTCTTTCTTCCAGTAGTCACAGTGGTAAATCCCTGACTTGTCCCTTGTCACATTCTGGAAAAAGAACTTGGCCACCTCTTTGGCTCCACATGGGTTGGATCATAACTCTGTCCTGCTGATTTTGCATGATGTAGACCCAGCTGAGTCACCCCTGGAGGAAACCTGCAGAAGATGGTCACAGGACTGTTCTCTAAAATCGCATTTCCTGGCAGTGCCCATATGGAGGGCTGTGATGATAACCCTGAACAGAAATAGAACAAAAACTCAAATATCAAATATCAAATATCATCTCATATTGGGGCCCTCGACTGTCTCCTCCTGCGGTGCTGGGTTAGAGGCCAGGATCTGAGCTGTGACCCTGGGCATGAACCTGGACCACACCACACCATGACTGGTGACTGAGGTCAATAGAGGTGCACCCACCCTTCACCTGGAAGATGGGGGGGTCATTTATTAGACCTTAGTTTGTGGCAGCACACAGACTAACACGTGAGACCTTGGTTTATCTTCTAGGAGCCATGTTCTAAATGTCCCCAGCAGATGCTCTGTCTCTATTTCCTGGCTTTGTTCTTCAACTCTTAACCACACACTGTGAAGTGACTCTGGGCTCAATACCTCCCAATACCTCCAACTGTGTACCTTTTTTGCAAATACACCATCCTGGGTCATCCCAACGGTGTGTATCATCTATGTGTCATGTATCTATCACCTGTCTGTCATCTATCTTTTAGCTATTTTCATATTTAACATCTATCATCTGACTATCTCTCACCTACATCTATCAGCCAAGTATCTACCTGTTGTGTTTATACATTCATCTATCCACCTATGTGTTCACGTCCCTCACCTGACTTCACACAAGTTCATGCAAGTATGAAACAGTCACCTCCAATGAGAAGTTTCAATTAATTATGTTCAAGTTTGAACTTCTGGAATATTCTAAAACACCTAACCCACTCTCAGCCTTCCTTGCCAATGCAGGGCACTCTGCTGACTGACTTCTCTCCTCTTCTCCCATCCAGCCAGGGAATGACCTGTGGGTGGAGTTTCTTGTCACCTCTTCTGTCCCTAGTGTTCTGGGGCAATGGACATTGCATCTTATTTGATCATCTAACCATGTCTTACTCTTTCACCTTCTTCCACATAGCCCTGACCTCCTCCCCATTCCCATTCTCACACTGAGGCCTCGGATCTTATATGAATAAGTAAATCACTTCCACCCTTCACCCATAGCTCCATGGCTCTGTTCTCATTCACAAAGTTAGCATTGGCTGTGTGGCTGAGTGTGACCTCCGACCTCATCCCTCTCCCATTGCCATCACTACACATACACTGGCCCCAGTCAAGGTCACACCAACGTTGTCAGGTTCCTTTCCCTGCAAAGTGGTGCTCCTCCACATGGCTCCAGCCTCCCCCTTGGACATTGTTCTAACTCACAGGACTGGAACACCTCCCTTTACTGCAGTTTGTCCCCCGACCCCACAAACTGCCATGACCTTTCCACTTTTATATTTCTCCTTAGCATTCACCATTCTCCACACAGCACATCAAAATGATGCATTTTTGCCAAGCGCAGTGATCCATGCCTGCAATCCCAGCTACTGGGGAGGCAGAGATTGGGAGGTTTGCATTTCGAGGCCAGCCCTGGCCAAACTGTTTATGAGACCTCATCTTGACCAAAAAAAAGCTGGACATGGCATGTGTTTGTCATTCCAGCCACAGAAGACGCAAAAATGGTAGGATCACAGATAAATTATGCCAGCCTGGGTATAAATTAGAGACTATATTTGAAAAATACCTAAAGCAAAAAGGGCCTGGTATGTGATTCAAGTGGTACAGTGCCTGTGTAGAAGTGCATGGTCCTGAATTCAAACCCCAGTACAGGCAAAGAATATTTTGATACATCTTACTAATGTTATTTTTCTTCCATTAGAGGATAAGAGTGTTTCTGGGTAATCAGGGCCCTATCTTGTGCACATACAAGAATCTGGGTCAAAGCCAGGACCTAATATATTTAAATTAAGGAGAAATAGGGCTAGATGTGTGGCTCACATGACAGAGCACCTGTACCACGAAGAAATGAATGGCCAGGTGTTGTGATGCATGCCAATGGTAACAACTACTTTGGAGGTAGAAGGATCATGGCCCCAGGTCCTCCTGAGCAAAAGCAAGAGCCCCTATCTAAAAACAAACTAAAAGCAAAATGAGTGGGGTATGGCTAAGTGGTAGAGTAACTGACTGGTGAGCATGTGGTCCTGGGTTCAATCCTCAGGAACAGAGCAAAGGGGGAGAAGGAGGAAGAGAAGTAATGAAATCAAGTATGGTGGCATGCACCTGTGATTCCAGCACTTAGGAGGCTGAGGCAGAATGATCATATGTTCAAGACCAGCCTAGAATATATAATGAGACTGTGTCTCAAACAAATTACATAGCAATGGATATAGCTCTAGGAGAAGTTTAAGAAAGAAAATGAATATCATATATATATTGAGCTAAGAATAGTGTATGAAAATATGAAAATACAAATGATCCTATCAAACAACTGAAAAATTTGCACTACAGTAATCATAGGAGGAAAGCACTGCTTCCCATTGCACACACATTCTATCTTCACTGAGAAAAACTTTGTTACTTTGCCATTCAAGAAGGAAGAACTGGGCTCAGAGGAGGAAAAAAAGGTAGCTTTTAGAGGGTCACAAAATCACAGCAGCTAAGGTCTGCATTCATTTCAAATCTGTCCTGAAAACAGTTTGTTTTCCTCAGGAGATACATCAGTAAGAGACTCAGAAGCAGCCAAGGTGAGTGTAGATGGAAAAAGACACAAGACACACTGAAGTCCACATTCTCAGGAGACATGGATCTGTGCAAGCATCCCTTGTCTTCTGTGACTGAATTGTCAATTTCTACCTCAGATGTTTATTGGCACAATATTAAATGTGCTGGGGAGAATCCCTAACCCAAAAGAGAATCCAATACCAAGGACTGAAAGCAAAGTGGAGAGAGGGTGCATGGCACAGGAGGACAAATTTCATCTCCAGATCAGCACAGGGGGTCTTCAAATCCTCCCTCACTCAACCAAACAAATGCAGACCTGCCTAGGATTAGAAAGGAGGAGAAACTCATCAGTGAATGCCCAAGTCCTCTGCTCCAGAAAAGACACTGAAATAGAGAAGGACCTGGTGAGAAGGATCCACCCTGCCATGCGTGAGCCCAACTCTGAGCTCAGGACACCAGAGTGGGTCCAGGTGGAGAAACAGGGGTGGAGTGGATCTTTTGCCTTACCTGGCCAGGACCTCACAGAAGTCCCATGTGAGGAGACAAGGTTATGACCTTCAGTGTCTGTATTTTTTACCCCTCCAGCCAGCAAGAATGACCCCTGCAGCAACTCACCAAGTCCAAGTAGCAGAGTGACCCCAGGGGCCATGACAGTACCTCAGCTGGGTCTCCACACCCAGATCAGCCAGCTGGTCACAATGTTTTCATGGGCGGTGGAGGGGACACAGCCATGGAATTGGCAGCCAGGGGCCCAGGCCCTTATCACAGGATTGTGATATCAGCTGCTAAAGAAGGAAGGTGCTCATGGCACAAGGTCAGGCTCTGCCACTCAAATCTCCACCACATCTCTGGGTCTGGGCACAAATTCCTCTGTGCACTTCCTGCTCTGAATTTATATCCCAAAAGGTGAGGGAGGGGTGTAAGGCTGTCCACTAGAACCTGCATATCTGCTGTAGGAAAGTGGAGGAAGCATTACAGAGAAGAAGGTGAAATGCAGGCAGAAAGAATGAAGCTCATATGTGGAACCCACTGGACAATGAGGCTGTTTGGAGACTCCAAGGGCAGAAGGCAGATCTGAGAACATGGGGGAGAGGAGAGCAGGACCAGTAAAGTTTCCTGAGGACCAGCCTTTATGTTGTATGTTCATGATCTGTTAGATAAACTCCTTGATCAGTATACTATATAGCCCTTAATTAAAAATTTCCTAAAAAAGGGAGCTTTTTCAGTGGTCTTACAAACAGAGAAAAAATAAGTTGTAAAAATCAGCTGATTTTGAGTTAATTACAAGGGAGATCAACTTACCTCCATTCAGTGCAGTGTTGGTTATAGGTTTTTCCTATGTAGCCCTTACTATGTTGGGATATGGCTCTTCCAGTCCTACTTTCTTCAGGGCTTTTATCATGATGGGATGTTGGATTTTGTTAAAGTGTTTTTTTTTCTACATCTATTGAGATAATCATGTGATTTTTGTCCCTTATTCTTTTTATGTTTTGTATTATGTTTATTGGTTTATATATGTTGGACCATCCTTGCATTTTTGGAATGAATACAACTTGATCATGGTATATGGTCTTTCTAATATTTTGTTGAATTTTGTTTATAAGTATTTTATTGAAGACTTTTGCTTCTATATTTATTAAGGAAACTGGCCTACAGTTTTTTTGTGTGTGTCCTTATCTGGTTTTGGTATCAGGGTAATACTGGCTTCATAGAATGAGTTTGCGAATCAGTGGATGACTGGATAAAGAAAATGTGGCATATATTTACTGTGGGGTTTTACTCAGCTATAATGAAGAATGAAATTATGTCATTTTGTAGAAAATGGATGGAACTGTAGACCACCATGTTAAGTGAAATAAACCAGTCTGAAAAAACAACTCTTGAATGTTTTCTCTCATTTTTGGAAGCTAGTGAAAAAAAGCCAAGGTCATAAAAGATAAAAGGGGTCTACTAGGGAGGTGGAAAGGGAAAGAAAGAGGGGGAAGAGTAAGAAAGAATGATAGAGGGGTAAATCTGGTCAAATTACATTGAATGCATGTATGGAAATACCATAATGAACCCCTTTACTTTGCACAATTAATGTACACTAATTAAAATAAAACACACTTCACAAAACAATAGGTTGACAATATCCTATCTCAGCAGAGGAAGTCTAAGGGGCGGAGAGTAGATTATCTCCTACATCCTTTGTAAGGAGCACAGAACTCCAACACCTTGATTCCAGACTCTGGTCTCTAGGATCACAAAATAATACAATTCTGTTGTTTTTAAGCCCCAGGGTTGTGATTAATTGTGACAAAGGCCCCCCCAAAACTAATATGAAAAAAGGACCTGGGGCTAATGACTTAAGGGAAGTGATGGTTCTGTATCAGTTTAGTGGAGGTGGCCTGTTGGCCATGTGTTTTAGGGTGGTGACAAGGTCTTGGACGTAGACATCTGGGTTCATTGTTCTCATAATACTGTCTCTCTTTTTTTTTGACAGTACTGTCGTTTGAACTCAAGGCTTTGGGCTTGTGAGGCAGGCCCTTTACCACCTGAGCCATGCCGCCAGTCCCGTGTTCTCAAAGTACTAACCAGATATGTTCATCCCACACTGTGGTTAAGATGGCTCCCTTCTGCCAAGCATGGTAGAACACCTCTGTAAGGCTAGCGCTAGGGAGGCTGAGGCAGGAGGATCAAGAGTTCAAGGCCAGTTGGGGCTACATAACAAGTCCCTGTCTCAAAACAAACAAACAAACAAAAAAAGATGACATCTCTCTCCATTTATTTGATGCTATTTGCTTTATTGGCATTGTTGGAATCTGAACGTGCCCTGAAACGGCACTTGCATGCAGCCAGTGAGAAGTTGGTCTCCAGTATGGAAATTACTGAAGCTTCCAAGGTCAGAGATACAGGCAGAGTTTTATCTACATCTGCCTCAGTACAGGAGCAAAGGAAAGGCGGGGGGAGGCAGACATTTCTATCACGCATTGCCCTCAGATTTCTGCATTTTGTCTGTCTAGTATAGTTTCATCTCCCTTTGGCTTCTTAAAGCATATGAGAAATCTCCCCCTCCTTCCTTCCACACACTATCCCATCTCAAGTGCTGGTGGAGGGAGGGGCAATGGTGGATCCTTCTGGAAGAGGGAGAGGCAGCTCCCTTAGGACTAAGCTTGTCTCAGCAGATACTGATGAAAATGGACCATTTTGGAAGGGGGAGGAAGACATCTATGGTGATGTCTGCTTTGCCTCAGAGCCTCTTCCTGAGCTCCTGCAGCTGGAGGTACAAGCTTATTTTTCTTTTTTTAAGAAAGAGGGACTGAATGATTGAGGGTGGGAGGAAGTACAAACCATTTAGTGCCTGGATACTTTGGTTCAGAAAAGAGAGAGAGGGAGAGAGGGAGAGAGGGAGAGAGAGAGAGAGTGAGTGTGGTGAATGACTGTTTTTTTCTGCCATTCCTGTCTTCCCACAGGTGGTTCCTCGGGCACTGACATGCACTGGGGTGTGGAGTGAGTGGTCATGGAGGTTAGCACTAGCATGCAGAGCCATTTGAAGAAGCAGGGTCCAGGTTGGGGGCTGGCCAGCATGCTCTGTATGGAGAGTTCCCTTGGGTGCCTGGAGGCTTTATAAAAAGAGAGAGGTTGGGCATGTTGGCTCACACTTTAATCCCAGCATTCAGGAGGCTGAGGCAAGAGGACTGTGAGTTTGATCAGCCTGTTATGTAGTGAGTACCTGTCTCAAAAAAAAAAGATGGAGAGAGACCAGAACACACACACACACACACATAAACTCTCTCTCTCTCTCTCTCTCTCTCTAATTTTTAAATTTTCTTGTAATACTGGGGTTTGAACTCAGGGCCTTGTGCTTAATAGGCAGGCACTCCATCACTTGAGCTATGCCTTGGGCCCTTGTGATTTTACAGCTCTTTTTAAAAATTGTTTTTACATTTACTCACATGTATATACATTGTTTGGGCCACCTCTTCCCAACCCGCCTGCTTCTGGGCAGAACCTGTTCCTTCCCTCTTGTTCTCTGATTTTGTTGAAGAGAAAACATAAGAGATAATAAGAAAAACATAACCTTTTTGCTGGTTTGAAATACAGATAGCTGTACAGAGAGATTCCTAGAGTTGCTTCCATGCATTTGTGTATTGCAACCCACAATGCTTCATCTCTCCCATACCTCTTCACTACTTTCTGGTCCCTTTCCCATAGTGGCCTCTGCCAGTTTAAGAATACTTTATTCACTCCTCCACATTGAGCACATCAACCACGTTCAAGTTTTAGGTTTTGTTACCTTTCCTGATTCCTCCTGCACATGTTCTCCTCTTAGTGTGTGACCCACGTCCAATAATACTACTGCATTTGTTTTGGGTCTATAATCCTCATATGAGGGAGAACATGTGATTTTTGGCTTTCTGAGCTTGGCTAACCTTGCTTAAGATGATGTTCTCCAGCTCCATCCATTTACTTGTAAATGACAAAATTTCATTCTTCTTCATGGCTGAGTAAAATTCCATTGTTTATAAATACCACATTTTCTTAATCCATTTGTCGGTAGTGGGGCATCTTGGGTGTTTTCATTGCTTGGCTATTGTGAATAGTGCTGCAATAAACATGGGTGTGCATATGCAGATCTATGTTTAGTTTTTTAAAGAAAACTCCATATTGTTTTCCAAAGTGGTTGTACTAGCTTACATTCCCACCAGCAGTGTACGAGGGTTCCTTTTTCCCTGCATCCTCACCAACATTTGTTGTTGTTTATGTTTTTGATGATGGCTATTCTACCAAGAATGAGGTAGAATCTTAGCATTGTTTGATGTGTTTCTTGGCCATTTAGATTTCTTCCTTTGAAAAAGTTTAGCTCAGTTGCTCACTTCTTTATGGGTTTATTGATTTTTGGGAAATTTAGTTTTTTGAGCTCTCTGTATATTCTGGTTATCAGTCCTTTGTCTGATGTATAGCTAGAAAATATTTTCTCCCATTCTGTGGGTGTTCTCTTCAGTTTAGAGACCATTTCTTTTATTGTGCAGAAGCTTTGTAATTTCACATAGTCCCACTTGTCCATCCTCTTGGTTGCTGGGCTGCTGGAGTTCTGCTGAGGAAGTCCTTGCCTATACCTATTGTTTCCAGGGTATTCCCTGCTCTTTTGTGTACTAACTGCAAGGTTTCAGGTCTGATATTAAGGTCTTTAATCCACTTTGAGTTGTACAGGGTGGTAGCCATGGATCTAGTTTCAGTTTCTTGCAGATGGATAACCACTTTTCCCAGCAATGTTTGTTGAAGAGGCTGTCTTTTCTCCATCGTGTGTTTTGGGTGCCTTTATCAAAAGTAAGGTGGGCGTAGCTGTGTGGATTCATATCCAGGTCCTCTGTTCTGATCCACTGGTCTTCATGTTTGTGTTTGTTTCAGTACCATTCTATTTTTGTTGCTATGGCTCTGTGGTACAGTTTGAATGAGTTAGTGGTGGCAGTAGTATTTTGGCAGTGTGGGTTTAAACTTAGGTCTTGCATGCTTCACTACTTGAGCCACGCCCCTAGCCCTTCTGCTGATTTTACTTTGTCATCTAGGGCCTCTCAGTAGCTTTGCCTGGGTTGGACTTGGATAGTAATCCTTCTACCTCCATCTCCCAAGTACCTGTGCTTACATGTACCACCCCACCTGCCCAGATTCTATCTTTTCTGACTACATTTCACTTTATTTATCTTGTGGCAATCCTCAACTCTCTGATGGTAGATATGTGAATAGCATTACATATTTCTTTCCAGTCTTAGTCTAAGAGCCAGGCAGAAAAACCACAGGCCACTACATCATTGTTGGCAGATGTAGTTGAGAAGCTGGCTTTGCCCAAGAATGGTTTCACTTCCTCTTTGACAGCTGATGTTATCACACTGGGACAAAAAGCTCTGGCCTCCACCCTCTCCTTCATGCAAGCACACCTGTCCTCCTGTGAAGGTTGTCTGTCCTGTAGCTGCATTGTGTGTAGTACATCTGGACTGAGGCACTGCCTTTGGTCCCAAGCCTGGGGTTGTGGTCTTACTTGGACTTGGGAAACGCTACAGGAGAAATTATGTGGGGGGCTGGAGAAAGAAGAGGACAAAGACACTGAGGTTCATATCCTGCTCTTGGGCTTCTTCCTCTGAGTTCCCAGGGTCAGTCAGCTGTAGGGGGCTCATCCATATGTGCTTTCCCCCAATGTGGACCTAGACTAGTTCCCTGAGCTCAGGTGCTGGGGACAGCAGGGTTATAGGTCAGACATCTCCTCACCAGGTCTTTCTCTATTTATCTATTTTTTTCTGGACCAGAGGATTTGGCACATGATGGTGAGTCTTTCCTACTCCCTTTGCAGAAGCTGCCCTGGGGTGGCTGAACGGATGATGGAGGAGCATGAGGAGATTGAAGTAACTCAAGCCAGCATTTGGGGAAGATATCCCAGATGATACCCACCTCTCCAGACCCTCCCATCAGCACAGATGAGGGAGTTTGGGAAATCTCTCAGGGTCTCTAAAATGCTGACAAGAACCCAGCTGGGATGGACATTGGAAATGCAGGCACAGAGAACTGAGGATACTTGCACAGGTCCCCTTCCTCTTGTAGATTTGGAGTAAGGGCCCTCTGGGTGTGTTGCATGTCTTTTGCATTTGTATCACCTCAGCTGTGTCCAGCTCCTTCCTTTTCACAGAGATTAGCTCACAGGGAAAGGCCACCTTGCCTAGGGGACATATTTAGAGTAAAACAAAGACTTCAACATTTCTGATTTAGTGACTTTGTGCAAACATTTCCCTGCATTTGAGCTCCATGTTTCTCCTCTATCAAAGGGAATCACAACAGAGCATTGACCCAGTTAAGTTAAACTAAATGTAGTGTGGTAGTTCCTCAAAAACATTAAAAATAGAATTACCATGTAGTTCAAGAACAACTTTTGTGGTCCAGAAACTACTTCTGAGTATAGACATGATAAGATGAAAAGCAAGAACTAGAATAGATACTGGTACATCCATGTTCATAGCAGCACTGCCCACAAGAGCAACCCCAATGTCCCTTGATGGATGGAAGAACAGATAAACAAAATGCAGAATGTACATGTCATGGAATATTATTCATCCCTAAAGGGAAGGGTCATGACACACTCCACAACATGAGTGGACCTTGGGAGCATTGTGCTAAGTGGAATAAACCACTCACTTGTATGAGGTATTTAGAGTAGTCAGTCAGGTCCCAGAGACAGAAAGCACAATGTTAGTTGCTATGGGCTCGCAATAAGGAGGAAGGAGAGTAATGGTTTAAGGGGTGCAGAGTTGTAGTTGGGGAAAGATAGTGTAGACTAGAGTTCAAGTGAGGGGTGTGTGGTGTATGTATGTGAATGTGTGTGTGTGTCTGGTGTTTGAGCATATGAGTGTGTGTGGTATGTGTGTGCAGTGTGTGTGTGATGTGAATATGTGTGTGGTGTGTGTAGCATGAGCGTGTGTGATGTGTGAGTGTGGTTTGCATGTGTGTGGTGTGGCTGTGTGAGTGTGGTATGAGTGTGTAGCGTGTGGTGTGAGTGTGTGGGTCTGTGTGGTTTGACTGTGTGATGTGTGTGTAGTGTGAATGCATGTGTAATGTTAATGTGTGGGTAGTATGTTTGTGGTGTGAGTGTGTGTGTGGTATAACTGTGTGGCATGAGTATGGTGTATGTATGTGTATGTGGTGCGACGAAGTGTGGGCTATAACTGTGTGTGGCATGTGTGGTGTGACTGTGTGTGTGGTGTCTGTGTGTATGGTATGACTGTGTGTGATGTGTGTATGTGTGTAGTGTAACTGTGTATGTGGTGTGACTGTGTGTGTGGTGTGACTGTGTGTATGGTGTGTGACTATGTGTGGTGTGACTGTGCGTGTGTTGTGTGACTGTGTGTGTATGTGTGTGGTGTGTGACTATGTGGTGTGACTGTGTGTGGTGTGACTGTGTATGTGGTTTGTGGGAAGGTACATGGGTATGAGCACATAGAGAAAAGATACACAGGTTTTCACATTTGGAAGTTTTTGAAATTGTTATAATAAATTAATTTCCATGGGAGCTTCATTGTGATATTCACAAACATGCATTTAGTGTAGCTTGATCAAATTCATCCTCTGTTACTCTTCAGCTCCTTCCCTCCTCCACTTTTTAAGTTTTCATTATATTTTTTACACACACATATGCATGCACACAATGTACTTTGATCATGTTCACCCCCGTCACCCTCCCCCTGCCCTCTCCCTTACCATTTTTGCAATCAAGAGACATAGATTTGAGCACCAAACCCAGAGGATCCTACACAAAACTTTTGGAGCCTGGAGCTGAAGGGAAACAGGGAAGGAAACTGAAACAGCACAGTCACTACAAACACCAAGAGTGTGGGTGGGAGAAGTTAGCGAAGGTCATTTTAGAGGAGGCTGGTTCTGTCAAAAAAGATTGTATATGAACAAGAAGTCATATTCTGATTATTCTGGGATAGGGCTTGGTACTCAAAGTCAACATTCTACTTGAAGGATGAACAAGAGTGTTTTGCTGTCAGAAACAAACAAAATCTATGGAATTCAAAGATATGTGAAGAAAGAATTAGTTAGGGGACAGGAGTCCAAAGAAGGAGTGAGTAATGGAAAAAGATTGGAGGGTTCTGTAACTGACTAAAAATGGTGAATTTTGTAATAAGACTGACCAGGATTCTGGAAACACTAAAGAGCAAATTTGCTAATGTCTGCTCTGTATTCTTGGGTATGTATGAGAAATCCAGAAAGCTCTGTGAATTCCTAAATAGCAATTTAAGATCATCTGTGTGGCACCATGTCTGTTTCTGAGTCTCCCTGAGTACCATATTGTTTTGCCAGTGTCTGTGACCTGGAGAAGCTGAGCTGATGTTAGATGAGGAAGAGAGCCCCAGATGCAAATGACTCCCAACCTTTCTTATTTCCTGTTCTTCCCAAACTTTCACCATGACATTGGTGTCAGCATAGGCAGGAAACCAATAAATCCTTTTAGGCTTCTGGGAAAATAAGTGCCAAGGTTGACACCACCTCATTTCAGGGCTCTTGAGTTGGGGAGCATATTGTTTAAGATTTAATCTCAAGTGCAAGTGTCGCTACAGTTGCCTTACTTTCCTTTAGGTATATGCCCAAGTTACAGCAATGGCTCCAGAGGGAAGGCTGGGTTAGGTCCCACTCTGTAACAGTAATCTGGGGATCCAGGCAAGGCCAGTGGCTCAGCAGCAGCTCAGGGACTGGGGCAACTCCAGGGCAGCAGTGGTTCTATGGCGGGTTGGAGCGGATGGTCAATGGTATCAGCTAAGGGGGGGTTCGAGTGGCTTTGGAGTGCTTCTAGCACACTCCATTCAAGTATGCAGGGTATTGCTTTCAGGCATGGGGTGGGTCAGGGCTTGTCCTGCAAAGTTTGCATGCTCCACCAGAATACACTGGACAGATTGCTCAGGTACAAGGGAAGCCCCAGCTTGTCCCAAGTGAGGTTTACAGGCTCCTCCCAAGTCTTCTGTGCTGGGACTCCTGTCACAAAGTGGTATTTGGCATGTGACTTGTGTTCTATACCCAAGAAAGCTCTGGCACAGGGTGAGTCAGGGTGTGACACATGAAGTTTGTGTGCACCACAGATTGCCCTGGGAGGGGGACTCAGGGAGCAGAACATCTCCAGCTTGTATGGAGTGAAGACCTCTGGGCTGGTACTCCATTTGCAAAGTGGTGCCTGGGTGTGGATAGCACTCTCTAGCCAAATACATGAGGTAGTAGCTCCAATATTGGGATAGGTCAGAATGCTCTCCATGCAGTTTGCAGGCTCCCCAGGTTTTCACTGGGTGGGGGGGAGCAGATCAGGGACTAGTGCAGCTCCAAATCCTCAGGTGTGCTCTCTTGATATGTCCCAGAGTTTTTGAAACTTGTGGTAATGCTTGTTATTTATTTATTTATTTATTCTTTTATTCATATGTGCATACAATTTTTGGGTCATATTTCTCCCTTTCAACCCACCCCTTCCCTTACCTACCTAGCCTCCTCCCTCTCCCCTGCACCCCCTCGCTACCCGGCAGAAACTATTTTTGCCCTTATCTCTAATTTTGTTGAAGAGAGAGTATAAGCAATAATAGGAAGGAACAAGGATTTTTGCTAGTTGAGATAAGGATAACTATACAGGTAGTTGACTCGCATTGATTTCCTGTGCATGTGTGTTACCTTCTAGGTTAATTCTTCTCTAATTAACCTTTTCTCTAGTTCCTGGTTCCCTTCTCTTATTAGCCTCAGTTGCTTTAAAGTATCTGCATTAGTTTCTCTGCATTGAGGGTCTTATCTATCTTCATACCTCCCAAGTGTGGTTTCACTTTATCATGTGCTCAAAGTCCAATCCCCTTGTTGTGTTTGCCCTTGATCTGATGTCCGCATATGAGGGGGAACATACGATTTTTGTTCGTTTGGGCCAGGCTAACCTCACTCAGAATGATGTTCTCCAGTTCCATCCATCTACCAGTGAATGATAACATTTCGTTCTTCTTCATGGCTGCATAAAATTCCATTGTGTTTAGACACCACATTTTCTTGATCCATTCGTCAGTAGTGGGGCATCTTGGCTGTTTCCAAAACTTGGCTATTGTGAATAGTGCTGTAATAAACATGGTGTGCAGGTGCCTCTGGAGTAACCTGTGTCACAGTCTTTTGGGTATATCCCCAAGAGTGGTATTGCTGGATCATATGGTAGATCTATGTTTAGATTTTTAAGAAGCCTCCAAATTTTTTTCCAGAGTGATTGTACTAGTTTACATTCCCACCAACAGTGTAAGAGGGTTCCTTTTTCCCCGCATCCTTGCCAACACCTGTTGCACCTGTTGTTGGTGGTGTTGCTAATGATGGCTATTCTAACAGGGGTGAGGTGGACACTTAGTGTGGTTTTAATTTGTATTTTCTTTATTGCTAGAGATGGTGAGCATTTTTTCATTTGTTTTTTGGCCATTTGAATTTCTTCTTTTGAGAAAGTTCTGTTTAGTTCACTTGCCCATTTCTTCATTGGTTCATTAATTTTGGGAGAGTTTAGTTTTTTGAGTTCCCTATATATTCTGGTTATCAGTCCTTTGTTTGATGTGTAGCTGGCAAATATTTTGTCCCATTCTGTGGGTGGTCTCCTCAGTTTAGAGACCATTTCTTTTGTTGAGCAGAAGCTTTTTAGTTTTATGAGGTCCCATTTATCTATGCTATCTCTTAGTTGCTGAGCTGCTGGGGTTCCATTGAGAAAGTCTTTGCGTATACCTATTAGTTCCAAAGTATTTCCTACTCTTTCTTGTACCAACTTTAGAGTTTGGGGTCTGATATTTAGGTCCTTGATCCATTTTGAGTTAATATTGGTATAGGGTGATATACATGGATCTAGTTTCAGTTTTTTGCAGACTGCTAGCCAGTTTTCCCAGCAGTTTTTGTTGAAGAGGCTGTCTTTTGTCCATTGTATATTTTTAGCACCTTTGTCAAAGATAAGTTGCTTATAGTTGTGTGGCTTCATATCTGGGTCCTCTATTCTGTTCCATTGGTCTTCATGTCTGTTTTTGTGCCAGTACCATGATTTTTTTTATCATGATGTTTTTATTGCTATTGCTTTGTAATATAGTTGGAAGTCGGGTATTGTGATACCTCCTGCATTGTTCTTTTGACTGAGTATTGCCTTGGCTATTCGTGGCCTCTTGTGTTTCCATATAAATTTAATGGTAGATTTTTCAGTCTCTTTGATGAATGTCATTGGGATTTTGATGGGAATTGCATTAAACATGTAGATTGCTTTTTGGAGTATAGACATTTTTACGATGTTGATTCTACCAATCCATGAGGATGGGAGATCTCTCCACTTTCTATAGTCTTCCTCAATCTCTTTCTTCAGAAGTGTATAGTTTTCCTTGTAGAGGTCTTTCACATCTTTTGTTAGGTTTACACCTAGGTATTTGATTTTTTTGAGGCTATTGTAAATGGAATTGTTTTCATATATTCTTTCTCAGTTTGTTCATTATTAGTGTATAGAAATGCTAATGATTTTTCTATGTGGATTTTATATCCTGCTACCTTGCTATAGCTATTGATGGTGTTTAGGAGCTTTTGAGCAAAGTTTTTTGGGTCTTTAAGGTATAGGATCATATTGTCTGCAAATAGGGATATTTTGACAGTTTCTTTACCTATTTGTATTCCTTTTATTTCTTCTTCTTGCCTAATTGCTCTGGTTAGGAATTCTAGCACTATGTTGAAAAGGAGTGGAGATAGTGGGCAGCCTTGTCTCATTCCTGATATTAGAGGGAATGGTTTCAGTTTTTCACGTTTAAGTATAATGCTAGCTGTAGGTTTGTCATATATAGCTTTTATAATGTAGAGGTACTTTCCTTCTATTTCTAGTTTTCTTAGAGCTTTTATCATGAAATGATGTTGGTTCTTATCAAAGGCTTTTTCTGTATCTATTGAGATGATCAAGTGGTTTTTGTCTTTGCTTCTGTTAATGTAGTTTATTACATTTATGGATTTGTGTATGTTGAACCACCTCTGCATTCCTGGGATGAAGCCTACTTGGTCGTGGTGAATGATCTTTTTGATGTGTTGTTGAATTCGGTTTGCCATTATTTTATTGAGGATTTTTGCATCAATGTTCATTAAGGAGATTGGTCTATAGTTCTCCTTTTTGGACGTGTCTTTGCCTGGTTTTGGGATAAGTGTAATACTGGCTTTATAAAATGTGTTTGGCAGTTTTCCTTCCCTTTCTATTTCATGGAACAATTTAAGGAGAATTGGTATTAGTTCTTCTTAAATGTCTGATAGAATTCAGGAGAGAATCCATCAGGTCCTGGACTTTTTTTTTGGGGAGACTCTTGATTGCTGCTTCAATTTCATTTTGTGTTATAGATCTATTCAAGTGTTTAATGTCCTCTTGGTTCAGTTTTGGATGGTTATAAGTATCTAGAAATCTGTCCATTTCTTGAAGATTTTCAAATGTATTTGAATATAGGTTCTCAAAGTAGTCTCTGATGATTTCCTGGACTTCCATGGTGTTTGTTGTTATCTCCCCTTTTGCATTTCTGATTTTATTAATTTGGGTTTCTTCTCTCCTCATTTTAGTCAGGTTTGCCTGGTGTCTATCGATCTATTTTTTTGAAGAACCAACTTTTTGTTTCATTAATTCTTTGTATGGTTTTTTTGGTTTCTATTTCATTTCAGCTCGTATTTTTATTATTTCTCTCCTTCTATTAGTTTGGGATTTTCTTGTTCTTATTTTTCTAGGAGTTTGAGATGTATCATTAGGTCATTGATTTGAGATCTTTCAGTCTTTTTAATATATGCACTCATGGCTATAAACTTTCTTCTCAGGACTGACTTTGCTGTGTCCCATAGGTTCTGGTAGGTTGTGTTTTCATTTTCATTGACTTCCAGGAACCTTTTAATTTCTTCTTTTATTTCATCAATGACCCATTGTTCATTAAGCAATGAGTTATTCAGTTTCCTGCTGTTTGCATGGTTTTTGTCTTCATATTGTTGTTGAGTTCTAGTTTTATTACATTGTGATCTGATAAAATGCATGGTATAATTTCTATTTTCTTATATTTGCTGAGGCTTGCTTTGTGCCCTAGGTATATGAACTATTTTGGAAAAGGTTCCGTGAGCTGCTGAGAAGAATGTATATTGTGTAGAAGTTGGATGAAATGTTCTGTAGTCATCAACTAGGTCCATTTGATCTCTGGTATTTTTTAGATCTAGGATTTCTTTTTTGATTTTTTGTTTGGATGACCTATCTATTGATGATAGGGGGTGTTAAAGTCTCCCACAACCACTTTGTTGGAGTTAATATATGCTTTTAGGTCCTTCAGGGTATGTTTGATGAAATTGGGTGTGTTGAAATTGGGTGCATATAGGTTGATAATTATTCTTTTTTTCATCTATTTCCCCTTTTATTAGTATGGAGTGTCCTTCTTTATCTTGTTTGATCAATATAGGTTTTAAGTCTACTTCGTCAGAGATAAGTATTGCTACTCCTGCCTGTTTTTTGGGGCTATTGGCTTGGTAAATTTTTTTCCAGCCTTTCATCCTAAGCCTATGCTTATTTCTGTCAATGAGATGGGACTCGTGTAAGCAACATATTGTTGGATCTTCCTTTTTAATCCAGTTTGTCAAATGGTGCCTTTTGATGGGGGAATTAATTCCGTTAACATTAAGTGTTAGTATTGACAGGTGTGTGGTAATTCTTGTCATTTAGTTGTCTTAGTTGTTTGAGGGTTTGGTTGTGTGTAGCTAAATCGATGTTACTCTCTACTTTCTTGCTTTTTGTTTTCCTGTAGTTTGGGACTGCCTGCCCTTTCAAGGTTATGTTGGGTTTCACTTTCTGTGTGCAGAATCCCTTGAAGAATCTTTTGCAGTGATGGTTTTGTGGTCATATATTGTTTTAGTTTCTGCTTATCATGGAAGACTTTTAAGCTCCATCTATTTTGAATGATAGTTTTTCTGGGTAGAGTATCCTAGGGTTGAAGTTATTTTCATTCAGTGCCCAGAAGACCTCACCCCAAACTCCTCTTGCTTTTAATGTTTCTGTTGAGAAGTCTGCTGTGATTTTGATGGGTTTACCTTTGTATGTTATTTGTTTTTTCTCTCTTACAGCCTTCAATATTCTTTCTCGAGTCTTTGTACTTGTTGTTTTAATGATAATATGTTGTGGTGTAGTTCTATTTTGGTCAGGTCTGTTTGGCATTCTGGAGGTTTCCTGTACCTGTATGGGCATTGATTTCTCTAGATTTGGGAAATTTTCTGTTATTATTTTGTGGAATATGTTACACATATCTTTTTTTTGCACCTTTTCTCCTTCTTCAATGGCCATGATTCTCAGGTTTGGTCTTTTGATGGTGTCAGTAATTTCTTGCATTTTCTTTTCACAGGTCTTGAGTTGTTGAACTAATAGTTCTTTGGTTTTTCCTTTAATTAGCATTTCATGTTCGAGTTCTGAGATTCTGTCTTCTGCTTGTTCTAATCTGCTGGATTGGCCTTCCATTTTGTTTTGCATTTCTGTTTTGTTCTTTTTTCTGAGGTTTTCCATATCCTGAGTCATTTCCTCTTTAATATTTTCTATTTTCATACTGAGTTCATTTATCTCTTTATTTATCATGCTCTTTGTTTCACTTTGGTGTTTATACAGTGCTTGTATTGTTTCTTTTATTTATTCTTGTGCTTTCTCAAATTCTCTATTTTTGTTGTCTTGGAATTTCTTGAGTGTCCCCTGTACATTTTGGTTGACCATATCCAGTATCATCTCTATAAAATTTTCACTGATTACTTGCAGGATTTCTTCTTTCAGATTGTTCTTGTGGGCTTCATTGGGTTCTTTGGCATAGTTTATCTTCGTTTTGTTGGAGTCTGGATCTGGGTATCTGATTTCTTCATTTCTCTCTGGTTCCTGTACTACTTTATTATTGGGGGTAAAATGGTTTCCCTCTTTTTTCTGTCTTCCCATCATTGCCCTTGGTATTGTTACTGTTCCTGTACTGTGTGTTATTCAGTATTGTGTAGCTTGTAATAATAATAATGGTGATATCTAGAATGGAAGGGTGAGAGGAGAAGGAAAGCAAAGAAGGTAAAGAAAAAGGGGAAAAGAAACAAAACAAACAAACAAAAACCTACCAAATAAAAAAGAGAGCCAAAGAAATGAACAGGGACAGATAGTTATTAATCAACAGTAAGCTAAACAGGCATTAGAGAGACAAAGAGAGGATAAAAAAACCCTAAGTTTAAATGCAGTAAAGTTTCAGTCTTAATAATTTTGGTGTTAGTCCTTCAGCCTCCAGTCCTGAAGACTTCTCTGTTTGTGAAGTAGTTCTGTCGTTTTCTCATCAAAGGAGAAAAAACCAAAAAAATAGAAAACCAAAAACCAAAAACAATATCCCAATTTCAAATGCAATACCTTTTCAGTTAGTCCTTCAGCATCCGGTGTTGATGTCTCATCAAAGGAAGAGAAAAAAAAAGGGAGTCTGGAGACAACTTTGTGAATGTCTATCTGAGGCTGTGGCTCACTTGCCTCCTACTGTCAGCCATCTGCTGCTGCAGGCTTTGTTTATTTAGAATTCTCCTGGATGCATGTCCCTTTTGTTTTCTCCAGTATACAGCCCTATTCGCCTTTTGCAATTGCCATCTTTTTTATTTACAGTTCGAGTTGGGAGTGGCCCTCTCCTACTCTCAGGAGGAGGTTTCCACATGACAGCTGCTGTTACAAGCCTTCCCCTCTCCAAGCACACTGGGGGAGGTGGCGCCACTCCTGCCTTCTCCAGCCTACTTGTTTACAAGCTTTCCCCTCTCCAAGGTTGCTGGGTGGGTGCCGCTTTCCCCTTTCCAAGGTTGCTGGGTGGGTGCTGCTGCTCCTGCCTTCTCTGGCTGGCTTGTTTATTTACAGTTTGCCTGAGGGATTGCTCCTACCCCACTCTCTGGAGCTTGGGGTGCCCCACCCTCTTTGCTACATGTCTTTTTTTTTTTCAGCTGCTTGTTTATTATTCAATTTGTTTTTTTCTTTTTTTTTCCCCCTGGGCGGAGGTCTGTCTGTCCAGGGGGCTATGCTGATCTGGCCCAGGGTTGTATGTGGGAGTACCATGTGCCACTTAGCTCACCTGGTGGTCTGCTTCTCCCAAGCAGGATAGGAGCTGGCATCTGGCGGTGTGGGAGCCCTCCTGGTTTCTCCGTTTAACATGGAGTGGGGATGCTATGTGTGGGCTGAGGGTGTGGAGGTGTCTGAGTTTTGCCTCTTCTTGGTGGTTTTTCCTGTAAGGTGTATTGCCAGCATCTCTCCAAGATTTTACTTTAGGAAGCATGCTTTCTGCTTCCTCCCTCTAGTTGCCATCTTGGAATCTCTCTGTTTTTTATTTATTGCTGTCTGAATGTACTATTCTCTCAGCCTTGTCCTCAGTCCCTAATAACATTTCTTCTGCTAAATCTAGTCTATTGGTGATACTTTCCACTGTATTTTTAATTTAATTGATTGAGTTTTTCAATTTACAGCATTTCAGTTTTTTTTCCCTATGTCTTGTATGCTTCTCATCTCATTTAGGTCTTGATTTGACTTCCTTCCTTTATTCATTTGTTTGTTTAAATACTCTTGAAGTCACTGATTATTTTTAAAATGATGCTTTTGAGTTATTTGGCATTTCATCCATTTTAGCATCTTGGATTTTGTTATTGAGGGGTTATGAACTTTGGGAGAGTCATGTTGCCTTGCTTTCTCATATTTCTTGTGTTTTTACATCATGATCTGCACTTGATTGTTTGGAGTTCCTGTTGCCCTGTGCCAATATTTTCACCCTGGGCTCCAGTCTATACTTCCCACCCATGCAGATTGTGTTGGTTTTACATTTGAAATTTGAATCAGTTTTGTATTTGATATTTGAATGAAAAGACAAAAATAATTTACTGAATCCTTTATTGTGCAAAGTTGTCTTAAATATGGTAAACATTCAAACAAAAGTTAGTAAAATAAAGTAAAAAAATACACTCATGTGACACCAAGTATTCAAGAGTTTGCACACTTCCTAGTTCAAATGAAGGTTTATGGATATTTTATTCCAATTAAAATTCACATTTCAAGAGAGCTGTGACTGTGAACCCATGCAGATATATTTGGTCAAGACATAATCCTTGGAGAAGAGTCATTCAGGGGAAGGTTTTGTTTTTTAAACACATATTTGAAGTCTGCTTGACAGAGAAATGTACGTGTTTACTGTACACTTTTTAGGTAAGTAAACACCTGAAACACCTTCACCCTTAAGAACAGATCCATTACCAACCCATATTTCTTCCCATTCCTTTATGACTCTTTTTGCTTTTGCTTGTAAGAACACCAAGGAACTAATGGGTGAAGTACACAGTAGAGTATTGTCAGCTATGGGCACTGGGCTGTGTAATATATCAGGGAGTTTCTCTGGCAGAGCATGAACATACTACACAAGGGTTGGTCCTCAGGGAACATCACTGGTCCTGCACTCCCTTCCTCCATGTTCTCAGATTTGATTTCTGCCTGTGGGCAAACCCAGAAGAGTCTCACTGCTCCAATGGATTCCACATATGAGATTCATTCTTTCTGGCAGCATTTCATTATCTACCTTATAATACTTCCTTCAACTCTTCAGTGGCAGACATGCAGGTCCTGGTGGACACCATTACACTGACTCCACTTGTCTTTGGGCCTGAAGGTCAGCACAAGAACTCAGTCCAGGACATGTGGTCAAAGGTTGGGAGGTGGTCTTGGGTAAGACCACCTTTCCTTTCCTGTTTGGCAGTTGATGTCCCCATCCTGTGACAAGGGCTCTGAACCACAGGTTGCTTCATCCCATGGGTGTGTCTCCCTATGAAGACTGTGTGACCAGCTGAACTGGTCGTGCTGAGTGTGGAGACTTACCATGCCCCCTAAGGTCACTCTGCTTCTCGGATTTGGTAGACACTTACAGGGGCTATTATTTGGGGGACATATAGACATCATGGACTCCTCACACAAAGTCTTTCTTTGTGAGTGGCTACAGAGGGATCACCCTTACCCCTGATTCCAATCTGGTGCATCAAACTCAGGTGATGGAATCTGTGTGTTGCAGGGCAGACATCTCTCACCATGTCTTTTTCTATTTCAGTGTCTTTTTTGGAGCAGGGGACATGGGCACATGCTGGTGAGTATGTTTTCTCTTTAGTCTTAGGCAGTTCTGAGTTTGGTTGGGTTGAGTGTGGGAAGAACTGGAGGCATCTTAAGTTGATGACTAGTTGGAGGCTACATCGGTCTTCCACCCACATTCTCTGCTTCACCTTTGTCCTCACTGCTGCATCTGTCTTTGGGCTGTGGAGTCCCCTGAGTGACTTAATAGTGTAGACAGGAAACACATGCTGAGACCTGCATAGGGAGCTGCTGAACCTGATTGGGAGCAACAGGGAATGAGAAATAAAGACACACAGACATACAGATATAAAGTGTGAGTGCCTTTCTGAGCCAGAGTGTTTATTTCACAGGTCAGTACAAGGAAATGAATCAGGTAAAAATCAAGCTTCACCAATTCTTAGATCTAAGGTAAAAAGAATGAGGTCTGGTGGGCTAAATTTCCTAAGGCTATAGAAACTTAATTACAACACATCTGTTTTGGAAATTGTCAAGGCACACAGGAAACCTTATCTAAGGTGTTGATTAACCTGGCATCAGGGAGTCTCCAAACAGTTCTGGTACTTTATCTAGTTTTGCATCAGGGGCTGATATGTGGACACAGCAGATTGTTTTCTTCAAGGAAGATGTGGAAACAAAAGTCAAGACAGCAGGTGCTGGGAAGAATGAGAGTAGGAGAGCCCTGTAAGCTCCTACCATAGAAAAACTTTGCAAGCTCCATCATTTCCCAGTCCAAGGTTCATGCCTGGTCTCCAACAAACACAGCTGAGATGGACAATGATAATGAATGGAGACACTTGCACAGGTCCATGTCCCTGTGAGGATACAGAAATCAATGTATGGATGTCATGTGTCTTTTTCCATCTGTTCTCAGCTGGGCTGCTTCTGGGCTCTTGTATCTGAGAAGTCAGCTCCTGAGTAAAGCATATTCTCCTGAGACAGACTGAAGCAAATGCAGACCTCAGGCTTTGATGATTCTGTGAACTTCTGCAAGGATTCTTTGCCTTTGAATCCAGTTCCTCCTTTGTGAAATGGCAAAATAATAAGGTGTTGCCCAGTGAAGGTAGAATATATGTGAAGTAGGAAGCAGTGCTTTACTTCTGTGGGTATACCATACAGTTTGTAATTGCTTGATGACATTTATTGTATTTTCACATTAGCAGGCATTATTCTTAGCTCATTATATAAATGACTTCATTTTTTGGCTTGTAACTGCTAGAGCTACATTCACTGCTCTTTTTTGTATATGTTTGAGCCCAAAATGGCCTTGAACATGAGATTCTTATGTCTGTCTCATGAATGTTGGGATTACAGGTGTGCTTTTCTGTGGCCACCTTCACTTCTTCTTACTTGAGTTATATTGGTACCTGGCTGTGATCTCCTCATTGTCGCATGTACTAGGACAGGGCCTTAAATACTCAGAAGTTCCCTTGTCCTCTAATGGAAGGTAAATAACATTACAAAATGGATCACTTCAATATGTGCTGTGTGGATAGGTGGCAAATGCTAAGGAGAAATGCAAAGGTAGAAAAACTATGGATCATGTGTGTTTGAGAAAGTTGCAGTTGTAACAACTGTATGTGGTACAGAGAGGTGTTCTAGTCCTATGTGTTAGAGGAACTTCCTGAGGGGGAGGCTGGAGCCATGTAGGGGAGAACCAACTTGCAGGGAAGGAGAAGCTGGTCACCTTGATGTGTCCTTGACTGTGGTCAGTGTGTGTGCAGTGATGGTGATGGGTGAGGGATGAGGTCAGAAGGTCACAGTGAGGTCCCACAGTCTTGTAAATCACTCACAGTGCTCACATGTTCTGTGAATGAGGCAGAGACTTTGGAAACTGTGGGAAGAGAATGAGGTGAGTCACTTATTTATATAATACCCAAGCTTCAGTGTGAGAGTGGGGAAGGGTGAGGGGTTATTTGGAAGAAGGAGACAAGTAAGACATAAACCAATGATCCAACAAGACACAATGTCCACTGATCCAGGGCAGAAGGGACAATGGAGGTGATAAGTTTGTCTCACAGGATTCATTTCTGGGCTGGACAGTATAAAAGAAGAGAAACCAGTGAGTACAGCACCAAGGAAAGACAGTTATTTGTTCATTGGCAAAGAAGACTGTATTAAGTGCTTTTGAATGCATCAGATTCCAGTATTGTACATAATTTGTTCAAATCTCACATTGAAGGTGGATGTTTCATGGTTGGGTGAAAAAGTAAGGAGTTTAGATGGTGTGTGTGTGTACAGAAATGAATTGATGAATGTACATACATACACATAAATACACACATAAGAGATGAATATAGATGGATAGATGACAGAAAGATAGACATGATAGAAGATAGATAGGTGATAGATGATATATAGATGATAGATGATGGAGAACTATTGGAGATGCCTCTGGAGTGTGCATTTGCAGAAAAGAGGAACAGATAGGACTGGGCTCAAAGACTCCAATGTGTACTAGATTGGAGATGATAGCAAACAGCCCAAGGAACAGAGGCCACATGTCCAAGGGAGATACTGACAGTGTGGTTCCTGGAGGCCAAACAAAGGTCATATATAGCAGGGTGGGACAAGTCACATATGGATGATTCTTTCAGGTTGGATAAATGACCCTACCTTCCAGGTGATGGGCAGGTGTCTCTTTACTGCCAGTCACAGACCATGGTGTGGTGTGGCCCAGATTCATGCCCAGGAGCCATAGCTCAGATCCTGGGTTCTAACTTATCACTGTAAGATGAACTATTCCAGGGACCCTTGGGAACAAGGGCCTCCTGACATCAGATGATTGGGTTCTGGTTCTGTTTCTCTCCAGAGTTATCATCCCAGCTCTTCACCTGGGCAGTACCAGGAGCCATGATTCCAGAGAACAGTTCTGTGACCATCTTCTGCAGGATCCCTCCAGGAGTGACACGAATGAAACTACGTCATGCAAAACCCAGGGACCAGGGGTATTATCAAACCCTGCAAGAAGCCCAAGAGGTGGCTGAGTTCTTCCTCCAGCATGCCACAAATGTCAGTGCAGGGACTTATGATTGTGAGTATTGGAAGTGAGACTTCTGGTCAGGATGCAGTGGCCCTTTGGAGCTAGTAGTGACAGGTGAGGGGCAGCCCAAGGACACTGTCCACCAGCCTCAGTCTCTGCTGCCCACCTCCCTGGACCAGATGTGCCCGTCACAGGCCCTGTCCCATATCTCTGTCACCATGTATTTGGGTTCTAGTCTCCCTCTGTGCCAACTGTGCTCCCAACTCTCTTCAGAGAGTTGGTTGCTGTCCTCAGTTCATGGGGACAGAACCCAGCCTTTCATACACACAGACAGCCATTCCCTTGTCCTGAATCATGGAAAATAATGCAAAATTTTTTTACTTTGTGATCTTTGTGAAATAAGAAGGGGTGAATTTCTTTTTGGCTTCATGTTTCCTTCACTCAAGTCACTGTGAAAATTGTGGGGTATTTTAAGAATGGTTTTCTTAACAGTTTCTATTCACTTCTAGGTACCTACAAGGACAAACCTTCCCTGACTGTTCATCCAGGTCCCCAGGTGGCCTCAGGAAGAAATGTGACTCTTTTCTGTCACCTGCTTTTCTATGACACTTTCATTTTGTGCAGAGATGGAGAAGCTTCCTTTCCCCAGGACTGTTCCCATCAGGACCACAACACATTCCTCATCTCCCATGGGGACCTGGCCTATGGGGGGACCTATAGGTGCTATGGTTCTTCAAGACATACCCTCTACTTAGGGACACTACCCAGTGACCCCATTGAACTTTCAGTCACAGGTGAGCAACATCTCTGACAGTACACTTCAGTTCTGTGTCCCAGTATATCCAGGTTTGACTGAGGAAGGAGACCTAAGGGCAAGGATGAGAGGCACTTCCTGTTTGTAGTGTACATGAGGCCCCTCCAAAAACTCAAAGTCAACTTACTGTAGAGATACCTGTATATATGTTTATCCCAGCACTATTCATAAAATGAAATAAGCCAGGAGTGGTATCTGTAGTTAGTTTTCTGAGGAACATCCATACTGATTTCTACAATGGCTGCACTAATTTACATTCCCACCAACAGTGTGTAAGGGTTCCTTCCCTGTGCCCCTTGCAACCACACACAGCATTTGTTGTTTGTTTTATCGATGATAGTGATTCTGACTGACACGAGATGGAATCTCAATGTCATTTTGATTTGCATTTCCTTTATGAAAAATGATGTATTAGCCATTTGTTCTTCTTTTGAGAACTATTCGTTCAATTCATTTGCCCATTTATTAATTGGATAACTTGCTCTTTTGGTTTAGTTTAAAGTTATTTACTTATATATTCTTGCTATTAGTCCCTTATCCAATGAAGAATTGGGAAATATTCTCTCCCAATCTGTAGGTTGTCACTGGATTCTGATAATTGTTCCTTTGATGAGCAGAAGCTTTTTAATTTGATTCAATCCTACCTTTCAATTCTTGTTCTTATTTCCTGAGTCACTGAGCTCCTATTCAGAAAATCATTGCCTTCCTATATCTTTGAGTGTTTCATTTATGTTTTCCTGTAATAGTTTCTGAGTGTCAGACCTTACATTTAGGTCTTTAATTCATTTTTAGTTGATTTTTTTGGTACAGGGTAAGAGATAGGGATTTATTTTCAGTCTACTACATGTAGATATTCAGTTTTCCAACATCATTTATTAAAGTTTATTTTAGTATAACAGGATAAAGTAGGGAGAAATAGGAGAGGGTTTTTTTTCCTGCTCTCCGTGTAGGAAATGGGAGTAAAGATACAAAATAGTCAACAGTTTTTGAAGAGTTTCTCCAGGGCTTTGTCAATCTTGTTTAACTTTTCAAGGAACCAACTTTTAGTTCATTTTCTTTCTGGTGGTCCTGGGGTTTGAATTCAGGGCCTTATGCTTGCTAGCTAAGCCCTCTACCACTTGATCCACTCTGCCAGCTGGAACCAATTGCTTTATTAATTCTTTGTATTTTTTTGCCTCTATTTAAAAATTTATGTCCTGATCTTTCTTATTTCTTTCTGTCTACTCCTTTTGGATTTGGTTTATTATTGTTTTTTCCTAAGAGCTTGAAGTGCTCTCATTAGGTTATTTATGTGAAATCTCTGTGATTTATTTTTTTAAATTAGGCATTCATAGCCATAAACCTTTCTTTTAGCACTGCTTTTGCTGTGTCCTACTGGTAAGTTGTGTTTTCATTTTCATTTGATTCTATGAATTTTATGATTTACTTCTTTTTTGCTGATCCACTAATCATTCAAAAGTGTATTGTTCAATTTTTATGTGTTTGCATAGTTTCTGTAAGTATTGATCTTCAGTTTTATTTCATAGTGGTCTGATAAAATACAAGATAGTATTCCAATTTTCTTGTATTTGTTTAGTTTTGCTTTGTGTCCTACAATATGATCTATTTGGAGAAAGTTCCATGACAGCTGAGAAGAATTTTTGTTCAGTAACTGTTAGGTGGAATATTTGGTAGATGTCTGTTAAGTCTGTAGTGTTCTTTAATTCTGATTTTTTTTGTTGATATTTTGGTCTGGATGACCTAGGTAATTTTTGAGAGTGGGGTATTGAAGGTATACACTATTATTGTGTTGGGTCTATCTGTGCTCTTATATCCAGTGATGTTTGTGTATGAATTGGGTGTGGAATGTTTGGTGTGCATATGCTTACAATTGTTATTTCCTTTGATGGATTATTGCTTTTATCAATATGAACTGACCTTCTTTATTGCTTTGGACTAATTTTTGTTTGAAGACTGCTTTGTCAGATAGAAGGATAAGTACTCCCACTTGCCTTTGGGTTCCATTTGCTTAGAATATCTCTTTCCATTCTTTCACTTTAAGCCTTTGTTTGTATTTGTTAGTGAGGTGTGTTTTTTGTAGGCAGCAAATGGTTGGATCTTGTCTTTAAAAGTCTGTGTCTTTAAAATTTTTATTAGCATAGATTAGTTCTACAACGGGGTTTCATTGTGATATTTTCACAACATGCATATAATATACCTTGATCAATTCACCCCATCTATATTATTCTTTCTTAAGCATCCTCCTTACTACCACTCATTTTTTAAAAACAGTTTTTGGTGAGTTTCCCAACATTGGGAAGTCCACCTTCTGTTTCTTTCAAGTATCTTTGTGACAATCTTAACTATTTTCTCTTCCATAAGACACATTTCTAATCAGTAAACACTTTCTAGGATTTATACCTTATAAAATAATAGCAATGTACTGTCTAAACTCTACGTCCTGAATATCTGTTCCATTTTCACAATTATCACAACATTTTCCACTGCTACCCATGTCTGCCCAATCTCCTCTTTGGAACAAAGGGGCCTGTTCAAGGCCATCATATTGCAGCTTGTAGAAGCTTTCAAAAATCTTTTAGGCACTTTGAACAAAGCCAATAGGTTTTGCTGAAGACCCTAATTCCAAAAGACCTGACTCTGTCATTTCCTCATGGCATTCCAACTACACTGACTCTCTTTCATCATGTGAAATGCTGTGGCTTCCTGCCTTTCCTCTTGGCATTACTTAGAATGTGGCTGAAAAATTTCTAGGTTTTAAATTCCTTCTGTGAGCTCCAGTGGAAAATGGCTCTTCCCATGGATTCCAATAAGTCCCACCTCATGTCCCCATTGGGTTTCCTTTTACTAATCACCCAAGTCACATACTGCAAATGATGTTTATATCCCTATTATAAATTCTGCCATTCTGGACTCTAAGTGGCAAAAAGAGCAGATTGTGTGAGTCACTTGGCAGATAAGATAAGATCCTGTTTTCTTGTGGTTGGGTGGAGAGTCCCTGGAAGATTGAGTACTGGTGGGTCATAATAGCATCTTACATTTCAGTCATTGTGTGGAAAAATACACTGAATAGGGGGGTGAAAACCAGTACCTAATGAGTAATTCTGAGGGGCTGTAATATGCAAAGAAACCATGCCTATATAACTCCCAGTGCTTTCTTTCTCAGAAATTGCAGAAAACCTCCACATTTTCCAGGCAAGGTCTCTATTGTCTAAGAGTGAATGTGACATTTTCCTGTGATTGAGACTGGAATTTATGCTTTTATCTATATGAGTCAGAAGACAAGGCTCATTGTCCATGCTTCCCCCAACTGAGTCTTTCATAAACAAGGTGACTTTAATACACAGGGACTATACAGGCTGTGAACGAACACAGGTTTCTGAATGGAGAAAAACATCCCTTTATGCTTTTGACCTTAAATTCACATGGTCTTACACTTCTGAATAAACACAGACAATTTCTCTTGGATTGGTTATAACTCTGCGATGCTAGAAATTTAAAGCTATCAGTGTGGCATCCTGTTAATTTCTGAGTCTTGCTAAGGCTTACATTGGCCTGTGTCATGTGACATGGAGAAGGTGAGCTGATGGCAGGTGACCCAGAAGGTCCAAGACACGGATGACTCCACTTTCTCATTTCTTCAGACTGTTGTTCACATACTCACTAAAGCATTGAGTTCAGTACAGGCAGATAATTCAGGTACCTTGTTAAGCTCACGGGAAAATTAGCACCTGCTTTTACTTCTACCATAGGAATATCACCTCATTTTAGGACTCTTGACTTAGAAAATGGGGTCTGAATTTTACTCTCATTTGTGTCTAACTCAGATACTCTTGTTCATGGAACCAAGTGTGTCTTGGTTAGACACCTGGTAAAACCACTACAATCTTGGGATGATGGATGTCTTATATATGATCATCATATTTTTTGAGGGTGAGCATATGTGCCACTGGCTTCATATTAAATACTGCTTCTTTTCCCCACAGGGTCATCACCCTCAGATTATAAGGGGAACATCATCCAGCTGAGCCTGGCTGGCCTTCTCCTGTTAACACTTGGGGCACTATTGCTGGATGCTTGGAAGAGCAGAAAATCTGTACAAGGAGGAATCCAAGGAGTCCCAGAATGAGGGCACTGCAAACTCTTCTTAGAACTCATTAAAATGCTTGAACAAAGAGTCTTAAAAGGACTTGTGATTCCTCTTTCTGTTTTCAGTGTATGGAGATGGAGTTGAGTCCTCATGATATGACTGGCATTTCACAAATCACATTATAGTGTTTGCAGGAGAGATTATTCAAATTCCAGAGCCATGTGTCTCTCTTTTGTCTTCTAGCTCATCTGTGTCATCGCTGTGTGATGCCCATTTCTCATTTCTGAATTTTTCTTTGTGGCTTTTTCCACACAGGAATGACTTTGTGTCCTTTATACCTTGTTCTGTATATCTCACACATTGGAATCTCTCACCCAGTCTTGTTCCTTTGTTACACTTCTCCACTGTTGACTCAGGGAACTACATTCTGATTTTCTGCTTCAGCTTTTATTGTTAGAATAGATCAACAATTTTATATTCATCCCTACATCTCAAAAGTTTTATAATTCTTGTCTTTTTCAAATATGAACCTCAAAAGTAAGACAGATGATGCAAAACTCACTGTTTTCCTCTTCACCATCTAGATTTATGACCTGCTTGGCACTTTCTCTTTATAATGTTACACATTGTAATCATGGCCCTTGAATGAGTTCTTACATCCTGAGGAAGTTGTCAAATTAGAGACACTGGAAGTTTCCTATGTCTCCATGAAATGGAAACAAAGCATCAGGTGTGGGCTGAAGGGAGAGGTGTGTGTAATGGAAAGGCAAGAGAGAACAAGAGTAAACAGTAGACAATTGGAAACTAGGCAAAATCCAGAAATATTGAATTTTAGATTTATGAAAGAAACACACTCTATCATCTAAGCAAAATGATAGGGGAAGAGAAGAAGTGGGTTTCCAAGTAAAAGCATTGGGAAGCACTAAAAGTATAAATGGTGACAAAAAATATAGTTTCTTTTGTTAGTACTAGGGTTTGAATTCAGGGCTTTGTGTATGCAAAACAGATGCTCTACCACTTGGGCCACAACTCTCGTCCATTTTGCTCTGGTTATTTTAAAAATTATTCATTTATTCACATGTGCATACATTATTTGGGTCATTTCTCCCTCCTGTCCCCCACTCCCACCCTCTCTCTCCTAACCCTCCTTGCTTCCAGGCAGAATCTGTTCTGCCCTTATCATTAATATTGTTGAAGAAATGACATAAGCACAATAAGCGAGACAAAGCATTTTTGCTAGTTGAGTTAAGGATAGCTATACAAAGAGACTCTTAGCATTGCTTTCATGTACAAATGTGTTACAACCCAAGTTGATTCATCTCTAACTGATCTTTACACTGGTTCCTGATACCCTTCTTGTGTTGACCTCTGTTGCTTTAAGGTTTCTGTATTAGTTCCTCTGGAGTGGGGACATCAAATACTTTCACATTTTGGGTTTTTCTATCTATTCCTATATCTCCCGTATGTGCTCTCCTTTTGTCATGTGTACCAAGTCCAACCACATTGCTGCATTTGTCCTGGATCTAAAGTCTGCATATAAGGGAGAACATATGATTTTTGGTCTTCTGAGCCTGGCTGACCTTGCTCACAATGATGTTCTCCAGTTCCATCCATTTACCTGTAAATGATAAGATTTCATTCTTTTTGTGGCTGAATAAAATTTCATTGTGCATAAAAATGACATTTTCTTGATCCATTCATCATTAGTGGGGCATCTTGGTTGTTTCCATAACTTGGCTATTGTGAATAGTGCTACACTAAACATGGGTGTGCAGGTGCCTCTGGAGTAACCTGTGTCGTATTCCTTTGGGTATCTCCCCAGGAGTGGGATTGCTGGATCTTATGGAAGGTCTATGTTTAGATTTTTAAGAAGCCTCCAATTTTTTTTCAGAGTTGTTGCACTAGCTTGCAACAATAGTGTACGAGGGTTCCTTTTTCCTCACATCCTTGCCAACACCTGTTGTTGGTGGTGTTTTTGATGATGGCTATTCTAAAGGGGATGAGGTGGAATCTTAGCATGGTTTTGATTTGCATTTCTTTTATGGCCAGAGATGGTGAGCATTTTTTCATGTGTTTTTTGGCCATTTGAACTTCTTCTTTTGAGAAAGTTCTGTTTAGTTCAATTGCCCATTTTTTAATTGGTTCATTGATTTTGGGAGAGTTTAGTTTCTTAAGTTCCCTGTATATTCTGGTTATCAGTCCCCTGTCTGATGTGTAGCTGGCAAATATTTTCTCCCATCCTGTGGGTGGTCTCTTCAGTTTAGAGAGCATTTCTTTTGTTGTGCAGAAGCTTTATAATTTTATGAAGTCCCATTTGTCCATCTTTTCTCTTAGTTGCTGGGCTGCTGGGGTTCTATTGAGGAAGTCCTTGCCTATATCTATTAGTTCCAGAGTGTTTCCTGCTCCTTTCTGTACTAACTTTTCAGAGTTTTGGGTCTGATATTTAGGTCCTTGATTCATTTTGAGTTGATACTAGTACAGAGTGATAAACATAGATCTAGACTCAGTTTCTTGCAGATGGATAACCACTTTTCCCAGCAACATTTGTTGAAGAACTGTCTTTTCTCCATTGTATATTTTTGGCACCTATCTCAAAAATGAGGTGGGTATAGTTGTGTGGATTCATATCCAGGTCCTCTATTTCATTCCACTGGTCTTCATGTCTGTTTTTATGCCAGTACCATGCTGTTTTTATTGCTATTGCTTTGTAATATAGTTTGAAGTTGGGTACTGTGATACCTCCAGCATTGCTCTTTTTGCTGAGTATTGCCTTGGCTATTTGCAGTCTCTTGTGTTTCCAAATGAACATTAGGGTAGATTTTTCAATCTCTGTGATGAAAGTCATTGGGGTTTTTATGGGAATTGCATTATACATGTAGATTGCTTTCAGTAGTATAGCCACTTTTACTATGTTGATTCTACTGATCCATGAGCATGGGAGATCTTTCTATCTTCTGCAGTCTTCCTTGATCTCTTTCTTCAGGAGTTTGTAGTTCTCCTTGTAGAGGTCATTCACATCCTTTGTTAAATTTACTCCTAAGTATTTGATTTTTTTGAGGCTATCGTGAATGGAATTGTTTCCATATATTTCTTCTCAGTTTGTTTGTTGTTGGTGTATAGTAAAGCTAAAGATTTTTGTAAGTTGATTTTGTATCCTGCCACCTTGTTATACCTGTTTATGTTGTCTAGGAGTTTTTGGGTGCCTATTTAAGGTATAGAATCATATCGTCTGCAAATAGGGTTATTTTGACAGTTCTTTACCTATTTGTATTTCTTTTTTTTTCTTCCTCTTGCCTAATTGCTGTGGTTAGGAATTCCAGTTCTATGTTGAATAGGAGTGGGGATAGTGGGCACTCTTGTCTCATTCTTGATTTTAGGGGAAATGGTTTCAGTTTTTCACCATTGAGTATGATGTTGGCTGTAGGTTTGTCATATATAGCCTTTACAGTGTTGAGGTACTTTCAAGTTCTGAGATTCTGTCTTCTGTTTGTTCTATTTTGCTGGAATGGCCTTCCATTTTGTTTTGTATTTCTGTTTCATTCTTTTTTTTGAGGTTTTCCATATCATGGGTTACTTCTTCTTTAATATTGTCAATTTTTGCCCTTAATTCATTTATCTCTCTGCTTATGGTGATCTTTGTTTCAGTTTGGTGTTTGTTTAGGTCTTCTACAAGTTCATTTATTTGTTTCTGTGTTTTCTGATATTCTTGAGTTTTATTGTCTTGGAATTTCTTGAATGACTCCTGTACATTTTTGTTGACCATGTCTAGTAGCATCTCTATGATATTCTCATTAATTACTTGTAGAATTTCTTCTTTCCCGGTGGTCTTGTGTTCTTCGTTGGGTTCCTTGATATAGTTTATCTTTATTTTGTTGGAGTCTGGGTCTGGGTATCCATTTTCTTCATTTTGCTCTAAATCCTGTACTGGCTTATTTTTGGGGGAAGAATGGTTTCCATCCCTTTTTCTTCTTCCCATATCCACTAGGTACCATTTCTGTCCCTGGACTATGTGTAATTTGGTATTAGCTTGGTTACAATATTAATAATAACAAAATGGTTAGAGAAGGTTAAAAAAGAGAAACAGAAGGGAAGATAGAAGGAAGAGAGAAGAGAGAAAAAAGGAAAGAAATAAAGGAAAAAGAAATGGGAGAGATGGTGGGTGATCAAACAGCAAACCAGGCTGGTAAGCCCTTAAAGAAGAGAGAGAGAGAAAAAAAGTCACCAGTTCTGGAGCAGTAAGTTTTCAGGCTTAGTTGTTTTTAGTTCTTTAGTGTCCAGACCAGTCTGTGAGTGTCTCTTAGGCATGCTTGGAGCGCTCTAGTGGCAGCTGAGCAGGAGCCTGGCGGAGCGGTTATCTGGGACGCCTGTAGAGCTGGGTCTGGCTCTGCACAGGGAGTGGAGTTCCTGGCAGGCTGGTGGGTGCGGCTGTCTCACACCAGCATGGTGCCTGTCCCAGCAGGGCAGGGCTCCAGTTCCACATGCAGCTGGAGCCAGGCAGGGCCTGGTGGGGTGGGTTCTGGTCATCCCACGTGTCTGGGGCTCAGCAGGGCCTGAAGGGCAGTGGGCTCGGAGGGAGGGGCGGGTATCCCAGCGAGCTGTGGGACCAGCTCCAGGATGGGATCCTGCGTAGACTGGTGGTGGGGATCCCAGCGGTCGTGGGTCCGGCGGCATGGCCAAGGGGTGGGTATTCCGGCGTGGTGTAGCTGGCGTGGCTGGACTGAGGGATGGGTATCCCTCTGTTTGTGGGTCTGGAACAGAGCTGTGGCCTGGCACAGCCTGAGGGGTGGAAAGCACGGCAGAATGGAGCAGCGGCTCTGCAGACCTATGGGGCTGGGATTTGGCAGGCTGGCTCTTCTTATATTAGATCGTGGCTGTGGTGAAGGCTTCCACGATCTAAATCTTTAGAGTGTGGTGTTTCTGGCTGTCCCTGGAGCTTTACCTCAGTTAGGCGTGTCTCCAGCTTCTCCACAGGATCTCTGGGTCAGCTCACGAGGTCTGCGGCCCTGTTTCTGTCGCCATCTTGGATCTGGTCTCCATAAATTTCTTTAGGTCTTATTTATCATGAAGGATTTATACTTCTGCTTTCACAATGATGATAGTTTTTGGGTACAGTAATCTAAATATGCAGTTATTTTCTTTCATCATGACATTTCTATGCATGTATATAGTGAAGTTAAATCATATTCATCCCTTTGTTAACTCTTTCTTATATCCCCTCCTACCCCCCTCTTTTCCCTTCCCCTTCCACTTCCTTAGGAGTCCCCTTCTCACTTTTATGACCTGAGGTTCTTTTTAAAATTTTCTCTCTGTCTTCCACAAACAAGAGAAAACATGCAGTACTTGTATTTGTGGGATTGGCTTATTTACCTTCACATGATGATCTCCAGTTTCATTGATTAATTGTTACTGTAATCATTCTTTTGAATCCTTTGTCTGGGATCTCATCCTCTTCACTATCATTAGTATCTATCATTGTAGAATTATTTACTTGCTTTTTGAATTTTTTTTGTGTTTCTGTATTGTGATTTGTGTATCTCTGGCCAGGTCATGGTTTGTAGGTTTCAAACAGCTGTATTATTTCAGATGAAATATTCTCAGTGTCAGGCAGGAATGGCAGGGTGAGGTCCTATTTTTCACTGCTGGACTGGGGTGTAGTTCAGTAGGCAAAGATGTGTCTATGTAGTGGGGGCACTGAGCCCATTATCCAGCACCAACCAGAGAAGAAAACTAGCGGAGTGTCCTGTAGTTTTGGCCAAGGACCAGGTGTTTTGTATCCACTCCACAGGGTTTCCTTTATTTCTGGCCCCAGTGAACTTTACAGCCTTTGAGCTGGGCAGGTTCCCACTCACTGCACAGGCCCCTCAGTTTGTGTTGCCAGGGACAGCAAGTGACCAAGCCTAGGCATGTTCCTCAAATTCATCAGAGACTGGGGGAGCAAACAGAACAAGAAGTTCTGCACTGGAGAGGGAGAATCAAGGGAACTCAGCATTGTGTCTGCTGTTGGTCAGGCTTTCAGGCCCTGCCCACCGTCAACCACTCCATGGATGGAGTGAAGCTGGGAAGATTAAGTCATCCATGGATCTGGGCTCCAGCTCTCTGTCCTGTTTTTCAGGAAACCACAGCAGCAGGTAGGCAATGTAGGAGGCCATGCTATCTGGCAGGTATGGGCTCAGATCTCTGTTTTCAGTGATCTTAAGGTAATGAGGCTTTCTCCTTGCCACAGAGCGTGGGGATACTGACCATGGTGCCCTTCATTCTCCAGACTTTCCACTGCAAAACTTCTCAGTGGGTATGTGTCAGACCATCCCAATATCCATGGCTACATCTCATGTTCATCTCCAATCCAGACACTATGGCATGGTGTCTCCAGGTTCCCTCAGCTTCAATTTCCAGGCTTTCAGAATAGTTCAGTCTCAAACAATAAGCCCTCTCTCAAGGTTGCACCTGACTATATGTCTCCAAGATATGTGGAGTAACAAAATGACTTTCTTCTCTCTAATGTTAGCCTGCCACATAGGAGCAGTCACTGTCAGACCAAATCCCCCCACTGGATTTAAGTATTGCAGAAACTATGGGCTTATGGTGTGGCTAGGTCTGCCACTCTGTTGTTTGCTAGCAGTTGTGGTTTTGACTTCCCTAATCCCCAGAATCCACGGTTGGAGCTATGGACCATTTTCCTATGTTTACCTGCATAGACTTTATGTTTTTCTATGTTTTCAGTTCCCTTGTCACCTCTTTCATGATTCCTCTCTTTAGAATATATTTTGTTCTTTGTTATCCTGACTCTTCTCATTCATAGAGTCTCAAGGAGAAAGCTGTTAAACTGTTATCTTTCCCCAGTCCTGTCCCCTTTATTATTCTTATTGCTTTTGTCTTGTTTGTAAGAGAGATGAAGAGCTCTCTTACACAATTTTAAGTATACACTAGAGTGTTGTGAGCTTTAGACACTAGACTGTGTAGTGGGTCAAGGGAATTTTTTTGGTCCAGCATCTACATAATACACCAGGTTGGTTCCTAGGCACCATCAGTAGTTCTGAACTCCCCTCCCCCTGTTTTCAGGCTTGATTTTTGCCACTAGCCTCACCCAGAATACTCTCACTGTTTCAGTGGATTCCAGCATTTCACCTTATTCTCTCTAAGCCTCCTCAGCTGCCCTACTGCAGATATGCAGGTCTTAGCAGACAGAATTGAACACCTCCCACCTCTATACAGCTGCAAGATCAGAAAAGGAAACCCACAGAATAGATAATGCCCAGGCACAGAGATGTGTTGGAGGGTGTGGGCCACACACTGGCCTTGCAAGGAACTGATCCCCTTCCTGTTTAGCAGCTGATTTCTGTATCAAGGGCTCTGAGCCCCTAGATGTTCCATCTCATGGGTGTGTCCCCCTGTGAAGATTGAGTGACCAGCTGACTGTCCTGTATGTGGAGATCTGATCCAGGGCACTGTCATGGCCCCTGAGGTCACTCTGTTATTTGGACTTGGTGAGTGCTGTGTTGGATGTTATTTGGGGTTGGAGAGGTAAAAAAATACAGACACTGAGGTTCATCATCAGGGCTGCTCACATGGGACTCTTCCTCTGTGAGGCTCTAGCCAACTGGCTATACAGGGAGCATCCTGCCTGTTTCTCCACCTGGACTCAGTCTCATATTCCTGTCTAAGGGTTTGGGATCAGTGTGCTGTACGGCAGACACCACTTACCAGGTCTTTCTTTATTTCAGTGTTTTTTGCTGGAGCAGAGAATCTGGGCACATGAGGGTGAGTGTGTTCTCCATTTTTAGCCTTGCAGGTCTGAGTTTGGCTGGGTCGAGTGTGGGAAGAGCTTGAGACATCTTGTGCTGATCCCAAGATGGAAACTGCACTACTCTGCCATCTACATTCTTCACTTTACTTTAGGTCCCCAGGGTTGGTTCACCTCTTTTGGGGTGGGGAGTCTCCCAGTACTTTAACAATGATGACAGAAAACATAGTTGAGTTGGACACTGAAATGCAGCCACAGAGGATGGGGGACACTTGCACAGGCCATGTCCCCCTGAGGATATGGACATTAGTTTTGGGTGTGACTTGTGTCTATTTCCATGTGCTTTTACCTGGGCTGTTTCTTTTTCTTTTATCTCTGAGATGTCAGAACAAGGCTTTGAATTCCTCCAAACATCCTTGCCTGCAATGGAAGGAAAAATGACATAAAAATGGATCATTTCAATAAGTTCTGTGTGAGGATATGTTGAATACTAAGAAGAAATACAATGGTAGAAATGGCACAGTTTGTCTGTTGGGGACAGTGGCAGTTGTTATGATTGTGGCAGCAGGAAGTGTTCCTTTTGTGTGCTTTAGTGAACTGTTCTGAGGGAGTGGCTGGATTTACCTGTGGACATACCAGCTTGCACGGAGGAGAGATTGATTACCCTGACTTGGTCTTGGTTGTGGCCATTGTGTTTGCAGTAATGGCAATGGGTGGGGCTTAGGGTCGGAGACTCACAGTCAGGCCACACAGAGCCTTGTCGACCAGGCATAGTTCTCACATGTTCTGTGAGCAGAGCCACTCAGAGTTGTGTGCAGATGATGGAGGTGATTCAGTTATGTAAATAAGACCCTAGACTTCAGTGTGAGAATGAGAGTGGGGAAGAGGTTGAGGATTTGTGGAAGAAGGAGACAAAGTAAGACAGAACAATGATCCAATAAGACACAATATCTACTGACCAGGGCAGTAGAGACAGCAGAGGTGATAAGAAGTTCGATCCATAAGATTTATCCCCATACTGGATGAAGGAGAAGGAGACAAATGAGTTAGTACGGTGCCAAGGAAGGATAGTAATTCCTACATTGGCAGAGAAGATAAAAGTGGGTTAGGTCCAACTGTATTTTGGACATGAATAGTGGAAACTTCACATTGGAGGTGACCATTTCATGGTTGGATGAACTAGTCTGGTGTTAATTGAGAGGGTTAGTGTGTGTGTGTGTGCACATAGATGAATTGAATATAAATACGCACATATATAGATATATTCATATATATGCACACACATGTAGACAGATACATAGATAGCAGATGTAGATACTTAGGTGACTTGAAGATAGATAGATGATAGATGACAGATAAATAGATGGGTAGATAGATCGGCAATGAATAGATGTTTTGTATGTATATATAGATGAGAAAGTGCTGGCCAGGATGACAGTGCACTGTGTTTAGGTGTTTTTTTTTATTGCATAAACTTTGTATGAAGGTGTTTCATAGCAATATTTTCATAAATGCATATAATGTACTTTGATCAAATTGATCCTTTCTCTACTCTTTTTTATTATAGTTTTGTTTATTAGGATATATGCATTATATGGGGGGGCTCACAGTGACAATTCTGATCAGTTTTATATTGCACATTATTTACATTGCCCCCACTTAAGGCAATTGCAAGAGGTTTTTTTAGTTCTGTTTCATATAGGTACGTGAAGTCCATCAACAATATACTATCACCTTAATCTCTTTCCTTCACCCTCTCCCCTCCCATTAGTTATTCCCTCCTACACTGTATCTATTTTACCATCTTGGTTTTCATTATTAATATTTGAGTTGACATTCAAAGGGGTGTCAGGTGTGCTTTATTTAGTCTGTTCAATCCCTTTGAATACTCTCGCTTACTTCTTTACCTCACACCCCCCTGTTTGTCAACAGCTTTCAGTACACATACTTATGTCCTCTACCTTCACGTCTTATGTTTTATGATATTACTGATGCTTTATCATTCTCTTTTCCTATCCCTCCATCCCCGAGTTTCATAGAGTAGTTCCATTGTTACAAATGTATTCTACAACTGAGTTTGTAAATGATACTTGTTTTTGTGTATATGTTTATCTTTGGATTTATCTTCCATGTTTGAGAGAAAACATGTGCTTTTTTGTGTTTCTTATCCCGGTTAACTTCATTTAACATAATGTCCTCTAATTGCATCCATTTACCTTCAAACCCCATGTATTCCTTGTGGCTGAGTAAAACTCCATTGTTTATATGTACCACAATTTCACAATCCAACCATCAGTTGTAGGGCACCTGGGTTGTTTTCAGAGCTTGGTTTTGTGAATAGTGTTGCAATTAACATCAGTGTACACGTTTCTCTACTTTATCCTGTTTTACCGTCCTTTGGGTAGATGCCAGGAGCGGTATCACTGGATCACATGGCAGTTCTATCTTTAGTGTTTTGAGGAATCTACATACTGCTTTCCATAATGGTTGTACTAATTTGCATTCCCACTAACAGTGTGTAAATGTTCCTGTTTCATCACATCCTCGCCAACATTTGTTGTTGTTATTACCCTCAGTTATGGCCATTCTAACTAGGGTGAGATGAAATCTTGTTTTAAGCCCTCTTCCTCATCTCCTTCCCTTTTTTTTGGTTTACTGTTTTTAGTGGTTTCATTATGCTATTTTCGCACACATCTATAATGTACTTTGATATTATTCATCCGTCATTCTTTCTCTATGTTGGCTTAGTGGTCATGAATTCCTTTTATTTTTTGTTCCTCATGGTTTAAAAATTTGGTGCACCATGCTTTAATCAGATTGACTCCTTTCTTACTTTTTCTCTTTCTATTGCCCCACTCTCCTATTACTCAATAGTTCAGAGCATTACATAATACTGTCTTCATACACAGATACATTTTGTTTCAACATTATTCATTCTCTTTTCCCTGCTGCCTATTATGGGAGGTGTTCAACTTTTCCTTCAATTCATGGATGCACTAATCTAGATGGTCAATTATTTCCTTTCAGTACTTGAAATATTTTGCTCCATGCCCTCCTTGCTTTTGGAGTTTCTGTTGAGAATAGGCTGTTATTCTGATGTTTTTGCTTACATATATGATTTGACACTTCTCTCTTTCAGCTTTCAATATTCTTTCTTGGTATGTATAGTTAATGTTTTGAATACAATATGTCTTGGAGAAGTTCTTTGCTGTTCTTATTTGTTTTTTGTCTAAAAAGTTTCCTATACCTGCTCGACCATATCTTTTTGAAGATTTGGGAATTTTTCTATTATTTAATTGAATATGCTTTTCTTTGAATATGCTTTCTGTGCCTTTGGCTTGCACCCCTTTCTCTTTTCCTATGCCAATGATTTGCAGGTTTAGCCTTTTAATTGTGACCCAGAAGTCTTGCATGTTCTGTTTTTGTATGTTTTGTTCATACCTTCTGATTATTTTTCTTTATTTGAATGTTCTAATTCCTGTACCTTTTCTTCAACTTGGTTCAATCTTTGGGTGAGAATTTTAAGTGATTTTTAAATTTGAGTTATTGAATTTTTTATTTGATAGTACTGGGGTTTGAAATCAGGGCCTCACATTTGTGAGGCAAGCAGTCTATTGCTTGAATCACTCTGAGTTCAGTGTGTATGGGGTTTCTGTGGAAGGTTAAGGCACTGGGTCAGATGGAGTAGATTTGGGGCAGTCCTGTCAAGTAGCAGCATGGTGGCAGTGGCAGAGTGGCCTATGTGAACAGCTAGTGGGTCAGGAGCACTCTATCAAGTACCCTCCATCTCATGGTCCATCCCTTGCCCTGTATGGGGGACACAATGGCAGTTCTGACTCATCCACAGTGAGGTTTGCTTTTGTCTGCTTAGCCATCCAAGGTTATGCTTCATTTGCAGAGTTGTGAGTGCATAGCTCTTGTCACATATATACTTTGGACTGTGGATCTAGGGATGTAGCTGATTAGGGCAGACTCAGCCAGGTTTATTCACCCCCATGTTTGTATTTTGCCCTTGGCAGGGACCTCAGGTTCAAGTTGACTTCCACTCAACTGAACTAAGACTTGGCAGCTTCTGCTTAGCAAAAGTGACTTGCAGTACTTTTTAGCCATATGTATATACTTTGGGCTGGGAGGCTTATTGTTATATCCTGTGAGGGCAGACTCTGATATTCATGCTTTCTCTTGCTCTCACCCTTTGCTGTGGGTGGGGGACTCAGGGGACAATTGGCTTCTGCCTGACTGGAGTAAGGTTTGATAGGTTCTGCTCAACCTTGAAAAGTGTCTTGTGGGTAGCAATGGTTCCATGTATATTCACCAGATGTAGGTGGTTAGGGAAGTCTCCACTGGACTTGCTTTTTTCCTGTGCCTGACCTTAGCCCTGAGTGGGTGACACAGGTGCCAGGTGGCTTCCACCAAACCAGAGTGAAGTTTGCTAGCCATCGCTCAGCCCTCTAGACTAGGTTTTACTCGAAGGATGGTGTCTGTGGTTGGCTTTTACCACAAATACACTGGGCAGTGAGTGTAGGGATGGAGGATATCAGGTCCTGATTCTGTAGGACTACTCTGGGTTCCACCCAAGCAAAGATTTCTTTGTTTCTGTTATAAATCCGAAGTTCAATATTTTAAATTTTCTTTAGCCACTAGCTGTCTATCTTTTACTGATGCCCTCTGCTGGCTCACTAACTTCCTCAGCTTTCCTCATAGCCACATGCATGAGGTTTTATTTCTGGTCTGTGGTAATGCAGGAATGTGATGTGTTTCTGCAATCCACCATTTTGGAGTCTGATTAAGTGTTTTTGAATATGCCGGGAGCTAAATTTGGACATAACTAGCTGAAACTTCATAGTGACTGCTTCATAGTTGTATGAACTAGTCTGGAGTTCAGGTGAGGTGATGTGTGTGTGTGTGTAAAGATATAGACGACTTGGTAAATATGTGTGATAGACACAAACTGACAGATGTGCAGGTTATAGTTAGAAATGGCAGAAAGGTAAACACATACATAAATAGGTAGATAGATACATAGATTATAAATAGGTAATATATAGACAATAGGTGATAGATGAACAATGAAGAGTTTTTGAGGATGACCCAAGAGTGTGTCTTTGAAGGAAAGAGAAACAGATCTGAGTACTGAGCCCAGAGACATCACAGCATTTGGTGCTTAAGAGATACTATGCAACAGCCCAGGAAATGGGACAGTATGTCCACTGGAGACTTTAGAATGTGGCTTCTGCAATCCAAAAGAGGATCTCACATGGAAGGCTGGGTGGTGTCACATATTAATGATATACCAGGACTAGTAAATGACAAGGATGCAGGTCCTTCTGCTTCCTTGAGGTCATGGTTGGGAGTGGCCTAGATTCATACCCAGGGGTCACAGCTCAGATCCAAGCTTTAACCTATTGCCACAGGATGACCCATTCCAAGACCCATTGGGATAGAGGACCTCCTGATATTAGATGATTGAGTTCTTGTCCTGTTTCTCCCCAGGGTTCTCATTTCAGCCCTCTATCTGGGCAGCACCAGGAGCTATGATTCTTGAGAACAGTTCTGTGACCATCTTCTGCAGGGTCCCTTCAGGGATGACACAAATGAGGATATAGTGTGCAAAACCTAAGGAACAGTAGTTTGAACAAACCCTAAAGGTGGCCCAAGCACTGGCCAATTTCTCCCTCCTAACTGTGATTCAGGTCAATGCTGGGATCTACCATTGTGACTATTGGAAGCATGAAGCCTGGTCAGGATGCAGTGGCCCACTGTAGCTGGTGGTGACCAGTGAGGGGCACCTGAGGGACACTGTCCTCCAACCTTGGTCTCTGCTGCCTGCCTCACTGGATCAGATGTGCCCACCAGAAGCCCTGCTTTATATCTCTGCTTCTTTGTGTCTGAGTCCCACCCTTCCTCTGTGCTGACTGTTGTCCTACCTCATTTCAGTGTGGTGGCTGCAACCCCCAAAGGATGCACCTTTTGGGGACAGATCCCAGCCTTCCCAATGCATAGCCACTCTCTGGTCCTGGATCATGGAAAATAATGCAAGTGTGCTTTTGTCCTTGTGGTCTATGTAAGTTAGCAAGGAATGAATTTCTTCTCTCTAGGTTCTTCCTTTTATTAGGGAAGACCATGAGAATGGTGGGTTACTTCAACAGCAATTTTAATAGCAGGATCTATTTAATTCCAGGTGTTCACAAGAGCAAACCTTCCTTGACTGCTCATCTAGGTCCTCAGGTGGTCTCAGGAGGAAATGTGACTCTCATCTGTCACACACCTATTCCTATGAATTCTTCATTCTGTGCAGAGACAGAGGATCTTCTTACCCCCAGGACTGTTCCCATCAGGACCATTACACATTCCTCATATCCACTGTGAGCCCAGCCCATGGGGGAACCTACAGATGCTATGGCTCTTCTAGACTTGACCGCCGCCTCTGATCACTGCTCAGTGACCCCCTCAGCTTTCAGTCATAGGTGAGTAACATCTCTGAATGGTCACATCATCCCTTTTCCCATGACCTCCAGGTATAACTTAGAAGCTCTCAGTAGAGGTATGAGAGGTACTTCTTGGTTTGCTGATATCAACTGACCATATATAATATGGGTCCAATCATGTTAAGTCATTCTGGACATGTTCCATGTCATGAGAGTGTTTGTTAATGTGTGAAGTGGATCTCAGGACTGTGTTGAGTTTCACCTTGCACAAAGTTGCTGCATGAATGCGGATGTCCTGAGAGTTCTGAGCAAAGGACAATAGATCCTTTTATAGTCCTCACCATATCCTTCATGATGTGACTACCAGCAGGTGTGGGTGACAAAAAGGAAAGGAGAGATCATGGCAACAGGGTCTTCACTCAGGATCTGTTTGTCATCCTGCATCTGTTTGTGTCATAGGAAGTTGGTGGTGTTGCCCTGTGTAAATGACCCTGATTAAATGAGTCCAGGGGGCAGAGTTGGATAGAAAATGGCCAACAGTGACTATGACAGACTATGTGATCCATCAGATTTTTCTATGGGAACATAAGAGCCAGATATGCAGCAGTAACTTGCTTGCTTTTTAGGGTGTGGATTTGTGCTTTAGGATAAGTATTCTGTTATGGTCACATATTTAAGTATGAACATAGTCTTTTACAATGACAAACAAAACTATACAGGGAATGGAAAATATGGGTGGTTGTTTGTCTCAGGGGGTCAGAGGAAGGAATGGATGATGGTAAAGACAGGAAGATTACACACTGTAATTGACTAAAAATGTTGAGTACAGTCATTTGACTATCAAAAAGTCCTCAACAGCACAGATCAAGCATGTGTTTGCCATAGATTATTGGATATGTATGATAATTTCAGAAATCTATTCCCAACTACCAAATACACACCTACCACCGTACTTATATACTTGAGTGTGTATACTACCTTGTTCTGTGAAATGCTAATGCGCATATTACCATGTTTTATACTTGACACATATATCTTATATAGCATATGTTGTAATCTTATATTCAATATATATATATATTATTTAAGGAAGATATACTTCCTAGTAATGTTTGAAAATTCCTGACTTCTGCATTTATCTTCCTTAAAAACTGACATGTGTTTCTGTAGTGTAATTGGCTGACTCCCATCTTTTCATCTCTATGTAAAGTAAAAATCCATTTTACATCAATGGTTTCTATACTGGGTGAATTTCAGCAAAGGTTTTCATGTTTAAATTATCAAAATAGTGCTTCTGATAAACACAATCTTACCCTCCAATGTCCTGCCTCCAAACTACTTTCCAGTACTAGGATATGGGTTCCTCTACCTTCCCTTTTGATCCAATCAAGTATCTTTGTGTCAATCTCAATTCATTTTGATCCCATATACCCACTACTAATCAGTAAATACTTTTTAGGATTTATGCATTAGCAAAGGATAAAAAATTTACTGACTTCCCTCTATGTCCCGACATCAGGTCCATCTTCAAGATATCTTTCATCATAAACTGTGACCCAACTCTGCCCAACCTTGTCACTGGAGCAAAGGAGGCTGTTCAAAGCTGCCATATTGCAGCATTGTCTCACACAAGCCTTCAAACACATATCAGGCACTTTCACAGCCTTTTCCAAAAACCACAGTTCTGCAGATCTGCCCTTGTAATGACCTCTCTTTCTTTCAGATGCACTACTCTGCTCTTATCCTCTGTGAGATGCTGCTGCTCCCAGCTTCCCTCTTTCTATCACCGAGATGTGATTGCTTAGTCTCCAAGTTTTAAATTACTTCCCTGAGGTCCAATGGAAAATGGTCTTGCCATTCATTTCAGTAAACCCATTTCATGTCTTTGTTGGGTTTCTTTCTTATTGGTCACCCCAAAACATGTTATTAATGCTCTTTACACCTGTACTCTTTTATGTTTTGCTATTCTGGACTCTAAATGGCAAAAGGGCAGACAGTGTGAGTCCCTTGGCAGATAATATAAAGTCTTATCTTCTTGTAAGTAGATGGGAGGCCCTTGGAAGGCTAAGAACTGGTGGGTCATAATACTACCCTATATCTGAAACATTGGCTGTATGGAAAGTACATTGAATAGGAAAAGAAGAGAACACCTGTGCAGCACTGTGTCCATTTCTGAGTCTCCCTGAGGCTCACCATTGACTCCCCAGTATCTGTGACCTGGAGCAGCTGAGCTGATAGCAGTTGATCCAGACAGTCCCAACAGGGATGACTCCATTTCTCTCATTTCTTCTATCTGTTCTCCACAATCACCCATCACTACATTGAGGACAGAGCAGGCAGGAAACCAACATGTCATGTTAGTTTTCCAGGAAAATTAGCATTAAGTTATCTGCTGTGTGGACACCACCCATGTAAGATTCATGATTTATGGAACAGATGTCTGAATTTTACTCTTCATTTGTGTCTAACTCAGTAACCCTTGTCCAGGGAAACACCTATAGCATCTAATACGTTCTGAGTTGAATATAGACTTTCAGTTCAGGAGGGAGGGACTGGGTTAGACACATGATCAATTCATGTCCTCATTTGGATGGTGGATGCTTTATATAAAATCCTACTATTTCTTGGGGGTAAGCACATGTGTTACTGATTCAATATTAAACATTACTTCTTTTCCCCCAACAGAGTCTTCAGCCTCAGATTCCATGACAGAGAATGTCATCCAGTTGAGCCTGTCTGGCATTCTCCTGTTAGTCCTTGGTGGCCTATTGCTGGATGCTAAGAAGAGCTGAAGTGTTCTGCCATGTGTATCCAGACAGTTCCAGACTGAGGGCCTCATGAACTCTTCCTAGTCCTTATCAGTATGGCGGAATAAAGAATCTCAAAAGTCGTATGATCCCTCTATTCTGTATTCAGTGTCTGGAGATGGGGTCAAGTTCCCATGATATGGCTGGGATTTCATAACTCATGAGTTCATACTGTGTTTGTAGGAGAGATTCCCCAACCACCAGAACCTTGTATTCCTGTTTTATCTCCAGTTTCCTGTGACATCATTGTGTGATGCCTATTTCTCACTTCTGAATCTTTTTTGTGACTCTTTGTACATAGAAGTATTTTCTTCTCTTTCCTTTGCTGAGTCCTTATCCCATATGTTGAAATCCTTCATTCTGTCTTGTTCCCTCATTACACTCCTCTGCCAGTGGCCCAGCAAACCATATCCCCTCCCTCAGCTTTCACTGTTAGACTAGAATGCCAATTTATATTTTTCCCTGTTTCTTTATTGCAAAGTTGACAGTTTTGATTTTTCCAGATCTGTACCTCAAAGGTGATAGAGATAATGCAAAATCAGTGGTTTTATCTTCACTATCTAGATTCATAGGCCACTTAGCATTTTATTTTCATAGTCCCACACTATGACCATGTTGTCATGACCTTAAGAAAGAATCCTGATGTTCTGGGGGAAGTTGGTAGATTAGAGATATCTGGCACTTTCCTGTGTCTCCATGAATCTGGAACAAACATCAGGTGTGTGGTGTAGGGATAGGGGAGTGTTGTGGAGAGGCAAGGGAAGGCCACAGTAAACAGAGGAGACCAGGTAAAATCCAGAAACACCAAACTTTAAATTTATAAAAGAAATAACAAAAATTATGTTGTTTTCAGGTAAATGGATGGAACTGGAGAATTTCTTGTTAAGCAAAGTAAGTCAGGCTCAAAAAAAAAAATCAAAGGTCACATGTTTTCCCCTCATATGTGGAAGCTAGAACTGTAAGTTAAATGTATGTATAGAATGTGTGTGCATATATATATATATATATACATATATATATATATATATATATATATATATATGTATATATATATATTTTACTGGAATTTCTAGCCAGAGCAATTAGGCGAGAAGAAGAAATAAAAGGAATACAAATAGGTAAAGAAACTGTCAAAATATCCTTATTGCAGATGATATGATCCTATACCTTAATGACCCAAAAAAACTCTACCCAAAAACACTTAGACACCATAAACAGCTACAGTAAGGTGGCAGGATAACAAAATCAACTTACAAAAATTATTAGCTTTTCTATACACCAACAGTGAACAAACTGAGAAGAAATATATGGAAACAATTCCATTCACAATAACCCCCCCAAATCAAATATCTAGGAGTAAATTTAACAAAGGATGTGAATGACCTCTACAAGGAGAATTACAAACTCCTGAAGAAAGAGATGAAGGAAGACTACAGAAGATGGAAAGATCTCCCATGCTCATGGATCAGTAGAATCAACATAGTAAAAATGGCTATACTACTGAAAGCAATCTACATATTTAATGCAATTCCCATAAAAATCCCAATGACTTTCATCACAGAGATTGAAAAATCTACCCTAATGTTCATTTGGAAACACAAGAGACTGCAAATAACCAAGGCAATACTCAGCAAAAAGAGCAATGCTGGAGGTATCACAGTACCCAACTTCAAACTATATTACAAAGCAATAGCAATAAAAACAGCATGGTACTGGCATAAAAACAGACATGAAGACCAGTGGAATGAAATAGAGGACCTGGATATGAATCCACACAACTATACCCACCTCATTTTTTAGATAGGTGCCAAAAATATACAATGGAGAAAAGACAGTTCTTCAACAAATGTTGCTGGGAAAAGTGGTTATCCATCTGCAAGAAACTGAGTCTAGATCTATGTTTATCACTCTGTACTAGTATCAACTCAAAATGAATCAAGGACCTAAATATCAGACCCAAAACTCTGAAAAGTTAGTACAGAAAGGAGCAGGAAACACTCTGGAACTAATAGATATAGGCAAGGACTTCCTCAATAGAACCCCAGCAGCCCAGCAACTAAGAGAAAAGATGGACAAATGGGACTTCATAAAATTATAAAGCTTCTGCACAACAAAAGAAATGCTCTCTAAACTGAAGAGACCACCCACAGGATGGGAGAAAATATTTGCCAGCTACACATCAGACAGGGGACTGATAACCAGAATATACAGGGAACTTAAGAAACTAAACTCTCCCAAAATCAATGAACCAATTAAAAAATGGGCAATTGAACTAAACAGAACTTTCTCAAAAGAAGAAGTTCAACTGGCCAAAAAAACACATGAAAAAATGCTCACCATCTCCAGCCATAAAGGAAATGCTAATCAAAACCACACTAAGATTCCACCTCATCCCCGTTAGAATAGCCATCATCAAAAACACCACCAACAACAGGTGTTGGCAAGGATGTGAGGAAAAAGGAACCTTTGTACACTATTGGTGGGAATGCAAGCTAGTGCAACAACTCTGAAAAAAAAAATTGGAGGCTTCTTAAAAATCTAAACATAGACCTTCCATAAGATCCAGCAATCCCACTCCTGGGGATATACCCAAAGGAATACGACACAGGTTACTCCAGAGGCACCTGCACACCCATGTTTATTGTAGCACTATTCACAATAGCCAAGTTATGGAAACAGCCAAGATGCCCCACCACTGATGAATGGATCAAGAAAATGTAGTATTTATACACACTGGAATTTTACTCAGCCATGAAAAAGAATGAAATCTTATCATTTACAAGTAAATGGATGGAACTGGAGAACATCATTCTGAGCAAAGTTATCCAGACTCAGAGGACCAAAAATTGTGTGTTTTCACTCATATGTGGACTTTAGATCTAGGGCAAATACAGCAATGTTGTAGGTCTTGGGTTACATGACAAGGGGAGAAAATATACGGGAGGTATGGGGTTAGACAGAAAATCCAAAACATGAAAGCATTTGATGTTCCCACTCCAGAGGAATTAATACAGAAACCTTAAAGCGACAGAGGTCAACACAAGAAGGGGATCAGGAACCAGTGTAAAGATCAGTTATAGATGAATTAACATGGGTCATAAAACATGTGTCCATGAAAACAATGCTAAGAATATTTCTGTATAGCTATCCTCAACTCAACTTTCCTTATTATGCTTATATCTTTTCTTCAACAAAATTAGTGATAAAGGCAGAACAGGACCTGCCTGGAGCTGAGGGGTGGAGGGGAAAGGGGGAAGGGGAGGGGAGGGGAGCAGGGAGGAGAAATGACCCAAACAATGTACGCACATGTGAATAAATGAATAATTAAAAATAAAAAAAATAAAGTAATAAAATTAAAAAAAATCAAAGGTCGCATGTTTTCCCTCATATGTATTGTAAGTGAAATGTATGTATAGAATGTGTATACATACATTTATATATATGTATAGATAGGTAGATAGATAGTGAGAACAAAATTGTATTGGTGAGCCTGTCTGAGGGAGATTCGGGAGATGGGAGAGATAAAGAAAATGTTAGAGAATGAAAAATATTGAAACAGTCCATCCACATATGAATAGACTATAATGCACTGTATATTAAGCTGTTGATTATTAGGGGAGCATGATGATAGGCAATGGGTAAGTAACAGGGAGGAGGTTTAATCTGATTAATGCACCATATGTACAGACCTTAACTACCAAGGCTAAACCCCCTTGGACTATCAATATACACTTAATAAAAAAATGAAGGGTAGGAGGGAAAAATAAGTCTCTTCCAGGGGTAGGTACCAGTGGGAAGGGGGTGGACACAGGGAAAGGGGGAATGAGGGTGAATATGATGAATGTATTTTGTATCCATATGTGAAAATAGAAGAATGAAACCTGTTGAAATTGTTCTAAGAATGGGAGGAGGGAGGAACAGAGGAAGAGGGAGAATGTTGGGGGCAGTAAATCTAAGATATATTGTAAACACATATGTAAAAAATGTATCCTCACATAAAGCTATTATATGCTAATAAAGTTGTTTTTGTTCATTCACTTATTCACATGTGCATACATTGTTTGGGTCATTTCTACCCCTCTTCCCCCCACCCCCTTGCTTCTAGGCAGAATCTGTTCTGCCCTTATCTCTAATTTTCTTTCTTTTTTTTTAATGAGATAATAAGAAACTTTATTCATTGTTTTTTCTTTTTCTTTTTTTTCACTTTTCTCTGGCTATTTTATTTTATTTTTAATTTTTTTATATTCATATGTGCATACAATGTTTGGGTCATTTCTCCCCCCTGCCCCACCCCTTCCCTTACCCCCCAGCCTCCTCCCTCTCCCCCCAATCCCTTCGATATCCAGCAGAAACTATTTTGGCCTTATCTCTAATTTTGTTGAAGAGACAGTATAAGCAATAATAGGAAGGACCAAGAGTTTTTGCTAATTCAGATAAGGATAGCTATACAGGGAGATGACTCACATTGATTTCCTGTGCATGTATGTTACCTTCTAGGTCAATTCTTCTTGATCTAACTTTTTCTCTAGTTCCTGGTCCCCTTCTCCTATTGGCCTCAGTTGCTTTAAGGTATCTGCTTTAGTTTCTCTGCATTAAGGGCAACAAATGCTAACTAATTTTTTAGGTGTCTTACCTATCCTCATACCTCCCTTGTGTGCTCTCCCTTTATCATGTGATCAAAGTCCAATCCCCTTGTTGTGTTTGCCCTTGATCTAATGTCCGCATATGAGGGAGAACATATGATTTTTGGTATTTTGGGCCAGGCTAACCTCACTTAGAATGATGTTCTCCAATTCCATCCATTTACAAGCAAATGATAACATTTCGTTCTTCTTCATGGCTGCATAAAATTCCATCGTGTATAGATACCACATTTTCTTGATCCATTCATCAGTAGTGGGGCATCTTGGCTGTTTCCATAACTTGGCTATTGTGAATAGTGCTACAATAAACATGGGTGTGCAGGTGCTTCTGGAGTAACCTGTGTCACAGTCTTTTGGGTATATCCCCAAGAGTGGTATTGCTGGATCAAATGGTAGATCAATGTCTATCTTTTTAAGTAGCCTCCAATTTTTTTCCAGAGTGGTTTTACTAGTTTACATTCCCACCAGCAGTGTAAGAGGGTTCCTTTTTCCCTGCATCCTCGCCGACACCTCTTGTTGGTGGTGTTGCTAATGATGGCTACTCTAACAGGGGTGAGGTGGAATCTTAGTGTGGTTTTAATTTGCATTTCCTTTGTTGCTAGAGATGGTGAGCATTTTTTCATGTGTTTTTTGGTCATTTGAATTTCTTCTTTTGAGAAAGTTCTGTTTAGTTCACTTGCCCATTTCTTTATTGGTTCATTACTTTTGGGAGAATTTAGTTTTTTAAGTTCCCTAAATATTCTAGTTATCAGTCCTTTGTCTGATGTGTAGCTGACAAATATTTTGTCCCACTCTGTGGATGGTCTCCTCAGTTTAGAGATCATTTCTTTTGTTGATCAGAAGCTTTTTAGTTTTATGAAGTCCCATTTATCTATGCTATCTCTTAGTTGCTGAGCTGCTAGGGTTCCTTTGAGAAAGTTTTTATCTATACTTACTAATTCCAGAGTATTTACTACACTTTCCTGTACCAACTTTAGAGTTTGTCGTCTGATATTAAGATCCTTGATCCATTTTGAGTTAATATTGGTATAGGGTGATAAACATGGATCTATTTTCAGTTTTTTGCAGACTGCTAACCAGTTTTCCCAGCAGTTTTTGTTGAAGAGGCTGTCTTTTGTCCATTGTATATTTTTAGCACCTTTGTCAAAGACAAGTTGGTTATAGTTGTGTGGCTTCATATCTGGATCCTCTATTCTGTTCCACTGGTCTTCATGTCTGTTTTTGTGCCAGTACCATGCTGTTTTTATTGTTATTGCTTTGTAATATAGTTTGAAGTCAGGTATCGTGATATTTCCAGCATTGTTTTTTAACTAATAATTGCCTTGGCTATTCATGGCCTCTTGTGTTTCCATATAAATTTAATGGTAGGTTTTTCAATCTCTTTAATGAATGTCATTGGAATTTTGATGGGAATTGCATTAAACATGTAGATTACTTTTGGGAGTATAGACATTTTTACTATGTTGATTCTACCAATTCATGAGCATGGGAGATATCTCCACTTTCTATAGTCTTCCTCAATCTCTTTCTTCAGAAGTTTATAGTTTTCTTTGTAGAGGTCATTCACATCCTTTGTTAAGTTTACACCTAGGTATTTGATTTTTTTTGAGACTATTTTATATGGATATATTTTCATATATTCTTTCTCAGTTTGTTCATTATTAGTTTATAGGTATGCTAAGGGTTTTTCTATGTGGATTTTATATCCTGTTACCTTGCTATAGCTGTTGATGGTGTCTAGGAGCTTTTGAGTATAGTTTTTTGGGTCTTTAAGGTATAGGATCATATCGTTTGCAAATAGGGATATTTTGACAGTTTCTTTACCTATTTGTATTCCTTTTATTTCTTCTTCTTGCCTAATTGCTCTGGCTAAGAATTTCAGTACTATGTTGAATAGGAGTAGAGATAGTGGGCATCCTTGTCTCATTCCTGATTTTAGAGGGATTGCTTTCAGTTTTTCACTGGTAAGTATAAAGCTGGCTGTAGGTTTGCTATATATGGCTTTTATAATGTTGAAGTATTTTCCTTCTATTCCTAGTTTTCTTAGAGCTTTTATCATGAAATGGTGTTTGATCTTATCAAAGGCTTTTCTGCATCTATTGAGATGATCAAGTGGTTTTTGTCTTTGATTCAGTTAATGTGATGTATTACATTTATTGATTCGAGTATGTTGAATCATCCCTGCATTCCTTGGATGAACCCTACTTGGTCGTGGTGAATGATCTTTTTCATGTGTTGTTGAATTCAGTTTGCCATTATTTTATTCAGGATTTTTGCATCAATGCTCATTAAGGAGGTTGGTCTATAGTTCTCCTTTTTGGAGGTGTCTTTGCCTGGTTTTGGGATAAGTGTAATACTGGTGAGATGTGTCTCCTGTAAGCAACAAATTGTTGGGTCTTCCTTTTTAATCCAGTTTGTCATAAGTTGCCTTTTGATGGGGGAGTTAAGTCTGTTAACATTAAGTGTTAGTACTGATATCTATGTGGTGATTCCTGTCATTTAGTTGTCTTAGTTGTTTGAGGGTTTTCTTGTGTGTAGCTAAATCGATGTCACTCTCTACTTTCTTGCTTTTTCCTTTCCTGCAGTTTCGTACTGCCTGCCCTTTCATGGTTATGTTGGGTTTCATTTTCTGTGTGCAGAATCCCTTGAAGAATCTTTTGCATTGGTGGCTTTGTGGTAATATATTGTTTTAGTTTCTGCTTATCATGGAAGACTTTTATTGCTCCATCTATTTTGAATGATAGTTTTGCTGGGTAGAGTATTCTAGGGTTGAAATTATTTTTATTCACTGCCCAGAAGACCTCACTCTAAGCTCTTCTTGCTTTTAATGTTTCTGTTGAGAAGTCTGCTGTGATTTTGATGGATTTACCTTTGTATATTATTTTTTTCTCTCTTACAGACTTCAATATTCTTTCTCGAGTCTCTGTACTTGTTTTAATGGTAATATGTCATGGGATAGTTCTATTTTGGTCAGGTCTGTTTGGTGTTCTGGCGGCATCCTTTACCTTTTTGGGAATAGTTTTCTCTAGATTTGGGAAATTTTCTGTTACTATTTTATTGAATATATAACACAGTCCTTTTGCTTGCACCTCTTCTCCTTCTTCATTGCCCATGATTCTCAGGTTTGGTCTTTTGTTGGAGTCATTAAGTTCTTACATTTTCTTTTCACAGGTCTTGAATTTTTTAACTAATAGTTCTTTGGTTTTTCCTTTAATTACCATTTCATCTTCGAGTTCTGATATTCTCTCTTCTGCTTGTTCTAGTCTGCTGGATTGGCCTTCCATTTTGTTTTGCATTTCTGTTTTGTTCTTTTTTCTGAGGTTTTCCATATCCTGAGTCACTTCCTCTTTAATATTTTCTATTTTCATCCTGAGTTCATTTATCTCTTTATTTATCACTTTCTTTGTTTCACTTTGGTGTTTATACAGTGCTTCTATAGTTTCTTTTATTTGTCTTGTGCTTTCTCAAATTCTCTATTTTTGATGTCTTAGAATTTCTTGAGTTTCTCCTGTACATTTTGGTTGCCCATATCCACTATCATCTCTATAAGTTCTCATTGATTACTTGCAGGATTTCTTCTTTGAGATTGTTCTTGTTGGCTTCATTGGATTCTTTGGCATAGTTTATCTTTGTTTTGTTGGAGTCTGTATTTGAGCATCTGTTTTCTTCATTTCCCCTTGGTTCCTGTACTACTTTATTATTTGGGGGAAAATGGTTTCCCTTTTTTTCCCATCTTCCCATCTTTGCTCTTGCTACTGTTACTCTCTGTGTACTGTTTGTAATTCAGTATTTTCTAGCTTATAATAGTAACGGTGGTGATATCTAGAATGGAAGAGTGAGAGGAGAGGGAAAGCAAAGATAAAGAAAAAGGGAAAAAATAAAACAAAGCAAAACAAAAAAACATAGCTGAAGAAATAAACAGGGAGAGATAGTGTACTAATCTACAGTGAGCTAAATAGGCATTAGAGAGACAGAGAGAGGATAGTAATAATAAATACATAAATTAAAATAAAAAATGAATAGATAAAGGTTTCCAAGTTCATATGCAATAAAGTTTCACTCTTAATAGATTTCATGCTAGTCCTTCAGCATCCAGTCCTGGTGTTTGTGTCTGAGTAGTAGTTCTGTCATTGTCTCATCAAGGGGGAAAAATAAATCCCAAATTCAAATGCAATACAGTTTCAGTCTCATCAAAGGAAAAAAAATGGAGTCTGGAGACAGCTTTATAAATGTCTATCTGAGGCTGCAGCTCACCTGCCACCTACTGTCAGCCAGCTGCTGCTGCAGGCTTTATTTATTGCAGATCTCAGGAGTGAGCTTTACACTCACCTAGCTCTGCAGGCTTTGTTTATTTAGAGTTCTCCTGGATGCATGCCCCTTTTGTTTTCTCCAGTATACAGCCCTACTAGCTTGTTGCAATTGCAGTCCTTTTTAATTTAGCATTCATGTGGGGAGTGGTCCTCCCCCACTCTCCACTGGAGGTTTCCACACTTTAGCCACTGTTACAAGCCTTCCCCTCTCCAAGTACACTGGGGGAGGTGGTTCCACACCCACCTTCTCCAGCCAGCTTGTTTATTTACAGTTTGTGTGGGGGAGTACACCTCCCCTACTCTGGTGGAGCTTTCCTCATGACAGCCACTGTTACAAGCTTTCTCCACTCCAAGGTTGCTGGGCAGGGGCCACCACTCCTGCCTCCTCTGCCCAGCTTGTTTATTTACAGTTTTTGTGGGGAAGTACCCCTTTCCCCCTCTCTGGTGGAGCTTTCCACACAACAGCCACTGTTACAAGCTTTCTCTGCTCCAAGGTTGCTGGGCAGGGGCTGCCACTCCTGCCCTCTCTGGCTGGCTTGTTTAGTTACAGTTCGCATGAGGGAGTGCCCTCCCCCACTCTCCAGAGCTCAGGGCACCCTGCCCTCTTTGCTACGTGTCTTTTTTTTTCCAGCTGCTTGTTTATTATTCAGTCTTTTTTTCTTTTTTCCCTGGGCAGGAGTCAGTCTCTCCAGGGGGCTATGCTGATTTTTCCCAAGGAGTATGGTGTGCCACTTATTTGCTCACTTGGTGTTCTCCCAAGTAGGGTAGGAGCTGGTGTCTGCCGGCACAGGAGCCCTCCTGGTTTCTCTGTTTAATGTGGCATGGGGATACTATGCGCAGGTTGGGGGTGTGGAGGTGTTGGAGTTTTGTCTCTTGGTGGTTTTTCCTGCCAGGTGTGTCTCCAGCATCTCTCAAAGAGTTTACTTTAGGAAGCATGCTTTCTGCTTCCTCCCTCTAGTCTCCATCTTGGAATCCCTCCTTTCTTCTTTTGTTTACAGATTGTGTTTAGGGATGGATGTTGGAGTCTGTTATCTCTTTTATAAATCTACAGTACAATCTGAAGTTTCTGGATTTTTAACTGGTCTATGTCTTCCATTTACTCTGGCACTCCCTTGCTTTCACACAGCACCCAACTCCATGAAGCCATGCACCTGATGTTTTGTTTCACATGTGTGAAGACCCAGGAAAGTGCCCAGTGTCTAATCCACCAGATTCTCCAGAATCCAGGATTCTTTTTTTTCAGTACTGAGGTTTGAAATTAGGGCCTACACCCTGAGACACTCCACCAGCCTTTTTTTGTGAAGGAGTGTTTTTTTTTCTGGTTTGCATAGTCTGCACGTTTAATCACTTTAAAACTTCTAACATTATCTGTGTCCATTAAATAGAACCAACAATGCTGGGCCTGTTTAAAGTACAAGGAAAAAAAAATCATTGTGCACCAACCCAGTATCTTACAAAACGAGCTGGGCTGGCCACGAGGGTGGGGGAATGGGAAAGAAGAGGAGGGGGCACCCCTGGGCAGGTGGCTGGGTACCAGGAAGGGCTAGGGGAAATAAAAGGGGGCTCCCATATGGGAAGGGACTGATTGTCCTAATGGGAGGGGTGCAAAAGGCACGTCAGAAGAGGGGATTTGGGGGCCTGATAGGTCAGTGCTTTCTCCACCAGGGCACAGTGTTAGAGGGGGCTTGGTGCCCACCTGCCTACCCCCGAGAGCCAGTGACCCATAAGCCGTTGGCACAAGCCCCATTTGAAACAGATGTCAGTCTATCCTGAAGGAGTGTTTTTGAGATAGGATCTGGCAGAACAATTTGCTTGGGCTGGTTTCAAACTGTGATCCTCCTGATCTCTGCCTCCTGAGTAGCTAGGATTACAGAAATGAGCCACCTGCACCTGACAAAGATCCATTCTTGAAACATAATTATAGTGTGTAACATTGTGAAGAACAAAAGCCAGGCAGACCACAAATCTAGATGGTAAAAAGGAAACCACTGAGTTTTGTATCATCCCTTTTACTTTTGAGGTTCAGATTTTAAAAGGTAAAAGAAAAATTCCAATTTTCCTAGAGAGAGATAAGGATGGATATAAAATTGTTGTTCTAGTCTAACAGTGAAAGCTGAAGCTGAAGACAGATATGGATCACTGGATCCATGGCAGAAGGGTGTCATTAGGAAACAAGACAAGTTGAGGGATTCCAATGTATGAATTGTCAAGAACAAGGAAGGTGTGAGTTTAAAACACTCCTGTGCAAAAAGAGCAACACAGAAGGATTCATAAATGAAAACTGGGAGTCACACAGTGATATCACAGAGGATATAAAAGATCAAAGAGAAAGAGAAGGCTCTGGCACTTGGGGAAACTCTGCTGCAAGCACAGTCCCATGAAATCCCAGCCATATCATGAGGACCCACTCCCATCTACAGATGCTGAACACAGAGTCGCAGGACCACAAGTCCTTTAAGTTTCTTTATTGTAGCTTTTTACAGTGAGGTTTGAGAATATTTTAATGTGTTCAATCTTAACTTAGGATAGATTTCTACATGTGTGCATATTGACTCAAGCATATGAATGTTAAAAAGTTATTGTTAACAAAAGCAGAACATCCATAAAGTTATCTAGAATAGCATATCTTACATGCGGTAGGTATACATGTATGTATATGTGTAAATATGCTGAGTGTGTATATATATATATAGCATACAGTACTAGTCAAATATTGATATATCAGTTGGCAAAGGAAAAACACTAACTGTAAATAGTTATCATTTTTAACTTGAATTGGATTTTATTACTTGCAACATGAAGACTAGGTAAAGTTTAACAAGACCCTCAACCTGGGGCACCCTGGCTGCACCTTGAAGACTTCTTCTGCTCTTTCAAGCATCCAGCAACAAAGCCCCAAGGACTCCCAGGAGAAGATCAGCTAGGCCCAACCAAATGATGTTCTCTGTCCTGCAATCTGAGAATGAAGATTCTATGAGAAAAGAAACAGCATTTAATATGGAGCCAAAGGCATATGTGCTCACCCTCAAGAAACATGAGAATCCTATATGAAGTACCCAGCATGCAAAATGCTGGTGACTTGACATGATATCTAACCAAGACCTTCCCCACTAATTGAAATTCCCTTTTCCATTCCAGGCACATTTGATACTGTGGGTGGTGCCCTGGACAAGTCTCCCTGGGTGAGAAAGGCTCCCAAGGTACACCATTAGGTTATTTGTTTGAAGTCTGTCTGTCTTTTTGAGGTAGGCTTTTATAGAAATAAACTTTGCTCTTAGAACCTCTTTCCTTGCATCCTATAGGTTCTGGTATGTTGTGTTTTCATTTTCATTTGTGTCTGGAAATTTTTGATTTCCCTTTATTTCTTCAATAACCCACTGATCATTCAAATGTGTATTGTTTAGTTTCCATGTATTTGTATATTTTCTGCAGTTTCTCTTGCTTTGCTATGGATTTCTCATTTTATTTCATTATGATCTGATAAAATACATGAAGTTATTTCAATTTTCTTGCACTTGTTAAGGCTTGCTTTATGTCTTAAAATATGATCTGTTTTGGAGAAAGTCTTGTGGGCTGCTGAGAAAAATGTGTATTGTGTAGTGGTTAGACTATTCTGTAGAATTATTGGATAGAATATTCTGTTAAGTACATTTGATTTCTGCTATCACTTACTTCTGAAGGGTGTTTTTTTTTGTGTGCTGATTTTTTTGTTCAGAATGGCCTATCTATTGGTGACAGTGGGCTATTGAGATCATCTGTTGTGTTGGGTCTACCTATGATTTTATCTCCATTAGTGTTGATTGCATAAAACTTGGTGGACCAATGTTTGGTGTGTCTCATGTCCTGCATGAGCTTGTCCTATAAACCTTAACTGGGGGTGATGGGAGATGCCAGAAAAGACAACAGACTGAAGATGAAACATACGTAAAGCTGGGGCCAGGTAGGATGGACTCTTGGATGGAGACACACCAGCCCCCTCCACCTCTAGGGAGTTTATTATATACAGTCACAACATGAGGTGGAGCAGCAGTTCTCTGGGGAGGGGGCGTGGCATTGTAATTCTTGGGAACAGGATAAACCTGTGACATCTCTCTGAAGGTAAACATCTTAGGAAAAACTGCTGTACTGCATCTTGTCCACTTCTGCAGCTGAGGCTGTGCCATCTCACATGTAAAATTTATTGGGCATAACTATGCTTGCTCTCTTCTGTGGTTTGGGGCTGTGGCAAACTCAAACCTGCAGCTTATTTGATACACCTGTCCTCTCTCCACAGGTGTGTGTGTATGTTTATAATTGGTATACTTTTTTTTGTTTACTTTTTATCAGTATGAACTGATTTTCTTTGTTTCTTCTGAATAATTTTGACTTGAAATCAGCTTTGTAAGATATGAGTATAGATACTACTACTTGCTTTTGGGATCCATTTGGTTGGAATATTTTTTCCCATCCTTTTACTTTAAACCTGTTTTTGTCTTTGCCAATGAGGTACATTTCTGGTAGGCAACAAGAATTAAAATGTCTTTTAATTCAATCTGCCAGTCTATGTCTTTTTAATTGGAGTATTGACACCCATAACACTCAGAGCTATTATTAAAATAATTTGTTGTTTTTGTAATGTTGTTTCTTTTCTAATCCTCATTTGCTTAAGTATTTCTCTAGTGAGACTTATTCTTTCCTGTATTCTCATGGTTATATTTGTCTTTTAATAACAGTTTTAATAACAGGCTCTATTCTTTTTCAGGCATCTACAAGGACAAACCCTCCCTGACTGCTCTTTCAGGTCCCCAGGTGGCCTCAGGAGGAAATGTGACTCTCCTCTGTCACTTATCCCATTCCTAGACATCTTCATTCTGTGCAAAAATAGAGGGACTTCTTTCCCCTAGGACTGTTCCCATCAGGACTACAATACATTTTTCCTGTCCTGTGTGAGCCCAGCCCATGAGGGGGATACAGATGCTACATATCTTCAAGAAATAAACCCCACCTCTGGTCACTGCCCAGTAACCCCCCTTGAGCTTTCAGTCTCAGGTGAGTGGAATCTCTGGCCACTTCAGCTCTGAATCCTAAGACATCTGGGTGCACTGAGGAGGGAGATCTCAGGACAGGTGTAAGAGGTACATACTGAAATGTAGTACATATGGGACTTTGGTTTTTCTCACTTTACAAACACCATGGACTTGTGCTACATCATCAGATTATCTGATAATGTATGAAGTGGATCTGTGAGTCCTTGTGCTAAGTCTCACATTGTCCAAAGGTGCTGCATGAGTGAGGATGTCCTGAGAGCTCTGAGCATATGGCCATCAGACCCACTCATGGTCCTCACCATACCCTTCCTAATGTGTACACCTGTAGGTGTGGATGACAGAAAGAAGAAATCCAGGTATTACGGTCTTCAGTCAGGATTCATTTGTCCTGTCCCTGTTTGTGTCATAGGAAGTTGGTAAAATTGAACTGTGGAAATGACCCTGGTTAACAGTGTCCAGGGTGAAGAGTTGGAAAATCATCAAAAGTGACTATGATGTGTTAAGCAAAGTAAGCCAGGTTCAAAAAGTCAAAGGCTGTATGATTTCCCTCATATGTGGAAGCCAGACCTATGAGTTAAACGTGTGTATAAATATATACATGATCATATATATATATATATAATAGAAAGCAAATGTTAAAGAATGAAAAATGTTGACAGCATCCATCTACATATGAGTACAATATAATGCAATATACTGTAAGCTTTTGACTATCAGTGGAGCATGGTGATGGAGAAAAAGTAAGTAATGGAGGCTTAGTTTGATTAAGGCATGATATATACAGGTCTGAAGTGCCAAGGTGAAACCCCCTTGGACTATCAATATACACTTAAAAAATGAAGGACAAGAAGGTAAAACAGGTCTTTTCTGGGGGTGGGTACTATTGGGAAAAGGGTGGGTATAAGGGAAGGGTGGATGAGGGTGACTATGGTAGATATATTTTGTATTCAGTCTCTTTTTTAAATTGGCAATACTGGGGTTTGAACTCAGGGCCTCTTGCTTGCTAGGCAGGCACACTACCATTTGAGATACTCTGCTAGCTCTGTTTTGTATTAATGTAAGAAAATAGAAGAATGAAACACATTGAAATATTTCTAAGAAGAAGAAGAAGGAGGAAAAATGATGGGGGAGTAAATCTAATTAAGAAATATAGTAAACGCTTATGTAAATATCACAATATATCCCCCATGTAAAACTATTATATGCTAAGAAAATAGTGACAATGATGGATTATGTGATCCATCAAATTATCCCGTGAAAAGGTTAGATCCTATGTCAACATGTAGTATAGCATGTGAATGGGGGTTGGTTTCTTTTTTTTTTATTCATATGTGCATAAAGGCTTGGGTCATTTCTACACCCTGCTAACACCACCTCCCTTACCACCCACTCCACCCCCTCCATCTCCCCCCTACCCCATCAATACCCAGCAGAAACTATTTTGCCCATATTTCTAATTTTGGGGTAGAGAGAGTATAAGCAATAATAGGAAGGAACAAGGGTTTTTGCTGGTTGAAATAAGGATAGTTATACAGGGCATTGACTCACATTGATTTCCTGTGCTTGTGTGTTACCTTCTAGGTTAATTCTTTTTGATCTAACCTTTTCTCTAGTTCCTGCTCCCCTTTTCCTATTGGCCTCAGTTGCTTTTAAGGTATCTGCTTTAGTTTCTCTGCATTAAGGGCAACAAATGCTAACTAATTTTTTAGGTGTCTTACCTATCTTTACCCCTCCCTTGTGTGTTCTCGCTTTTATCATGTGCTCAAAGTCCAATCCCCTTGTTGTGTTTGCCCTTGATCTAATGTCCACATATGAGGGAGAACATACGATTTTTGGTCTTTTGGGCCAGGCTAACCTTACTCAGAATGATGTTCTCCAATTCCATCCATTTACCAGCGAATGATAACATTTTGTTCTTCTTCATGGCTGCATAAAATTCCATTGCGTATAGATACCACATTTTCTTAATCCATTTGTCAGTGGTGGGGCATCTTGGCTTTTTCCATAACTTGGCTATTGTGAGTAGTGATGCAATAAACATGGATGTGCAGGTGCCTCTGGAGTAACCTGTGTCGCAGTCTTTTGGGTATATCCCCAAGAGTGGTATTGCTGGATCAAATGGTAGATCAATGTCTAGCTTTTTAAGTAGCCTCCAAACTTTTTTCCAGAGTGGTTGTACTAGTTTACATTCCCACCAGCAGTGTAAGAGGGTTCCTTTTTCCCTGCATCCTCAACAACATGTGTTGTTCGTGGTGTTGCTAATGATGGCTATTCTAACAGGGGTGAGGTAGAATCTTAGCGTGGTTTTAATTTGCATTTCCTTTATTGCTAGAGATGGTGAGCACTTTTTCATGTGTTTTTTGGCCATTTGAATTTCTTCTTTTGAGAAAATTCTGTTTAGTTCACTTGCCCATTTCTTTATTGGTTCATTAGTTTTGGGAGAGTTTAGTTTTTTGAGTTCCCTATATATTCTGGTTATCAGTCCTTTGATGTGCAGCTGGCAAATATTTTCTCCCACTCTGTGGGTGTTCTCTTCAGTTTAGAGACCATTTCTTTTGATGAACAGAAGCTTTTTAGTTTTATGAGGTCCCATTTATCTATGCTATGTCTTAGTTGCTTTACTGCTGGGGTTCCGTTAAGAGAGTTCTTGCCTATACCTACTAACTCCAGAGTGTTTCCTACTCTTTCCTGAATTAACTTTAGAGTTTGTGGTCTGATTGAGATCTTTGATCCATTTTGAGTTAATCTTGCTATAGGGTGATATACATGGATCTAGTTTCAGTTTTTTGCAGACTGCTAACCAGTTTTCCCAGCAGTTTTTGTTGAAGAGGCTGCCATTTCTCCATCGTATATTTTTAGCTCCTTTGTCAAAGAAAAGTTGGTTATAATTGCGTGGCTTCTTATCTGGGTCCACTATTCTGTTCCATTGGTCTTCATGTCTTTTTTTGTGCCAGTACCATGCTGTTTTTATTGTTATTGCTTTGTAATATAGTTTGAAGTCAGGTATTTGATACCTCCTGCATTGTTCTTTTGACTGAGTATTGCCTTGGCTATTCGTGGCCTCTTGTGTTTCCATATAATTTTCACAGTAGATTTTTCAATCTCTTTAATGAATGTCATTGGAATTTTGATGGGAATTGCATTAAACATTTAGTTTACTTTTGGGAGTATCAACATTTTTACTATGTTGATTCTACCAATCCATAAGCATGGGAGATCTCTCCACTTTCTATAGTCTTCTTCAATCTCTTTCTTCAGAAGTGTATAGTTTTCCTCGTAGTGGTCTTTCACATCTTTTGTTAGGTTTACACCTAGGTATTTGAATTTTTTGAGGCTATTGTAATTGGAATATTTTCATACATTCTTTTTCAGTTTGCTCATTGTTAGTGCATAGAAATGCTAATGATTTTTCTATGCTGATTTTATATCCTGCTACCTTGCTATAGCTATTGATAATGTCTAGAAGCTTCTGAGTAGAGTTTTTTGGGTCTTTAAGGTATAGGATCATGTCATCTGCAAATAGGGATATTTTGACAGTTTCTTTACCTATTTGTATTCCTTTTATTTCTTCTTCTTGCCTAATTGTTCTGGCTAGGAATTCCAGTACTATGTTGAATAAGAGTGGAGATAGTGGGCATCCTTGTCTGGTTTCTGATTTTAGAGGGAATGGTTTCAGTTTTTCTCCATTAAGTATAATGCTGGCTGTAGGTTTGTCATATATAGCTTTTATAATATTGAGGAACTTTCCTTCTATTCCTAGTTTTCTTAGAGCTTTTATCATGAAATGGTGTTGCATCTTATCAAAGGCTTTTTCTGCATCTATTGAGATGATCAAGTGGTTTTTGTCTTTGCTTCTGTTAATGTGGTTTATTACATTTATTGATTTTCGTATTGAACCACCCCTGCATCCCTGGGATGAAGCCTACTTGGTCGTGGTGAATAATCTTTTTGATGTATTGTTGAATTCGTTTTGCCGTTATTTTGTTGAGGATTTTTGCATCAATGTTCATTAAGGAGATTGGCCTATAGTTCTCCTTTTTGGAGGTGTCTTTGCCTGGTTTTGGGATAAGTGTAATACTGGCTTCATAAAATGTGTTTGGCAGTTTTCCTTCCCTTTCTATTTCGTGCAGCAGTTTAAGGAGTGTTGGTTTCAGTTCTTCTTTAAAGGTCTGATAGAATTCAGCAGAGAATCCATCAGGTCCTGGACTTTTCTTTTTGGGGAGACTCTTGATTGCTGCTTCAATTTCATTTTGTGTTATATTTCTATTCAGGTGATTAATTTCCTCTTGGTTCAGTTTTGGATGATCATATGTATCTAGAAATCTGTCCATTTCTTTTAGATTTTCAAATTTATTTGAATATAGGTTCTCAAAGTTGTCTCTGATGATTTCCTGGACTTCCATGGTGTTTGTTTTCATCTCTCCTTTTGCATTCCTCATTCTACTAATTTGGGCTTCTTCTCTCCTCACTTTAGTCGGGTTTGCCAGAGGTCTATCGACCTTGTTTATTTTTTCAAAGAACCAACTTTTTGTTTCATTAATTTCTTGTATGGTTTTTTTGGTTTCTATTTCATTGATTTCAGCTCTTATTTTTATTATTTCTCTCCTATTTGTTTTGGGATTTGCTTGTTCTTATTTTTCTAGGAGTTTGAGATGTATCATTAGGATATTGATTTGGGATCTTTCAGTCTTTTTAATATATGCACTCATGACTATAAACTTTCCTCTCAGGACTGCCTTAGCTGTGTCCCATAGGTTCCAGTAGGTTTTGTTTACATTTTCATTGACTTCCAGGAACTTTTTAGTTTCCTCTTTTATTTCATTGATGATCCATTCTTCATTAAGTAATGAGTTATTTAGTTTCCAGCTGTTTGCATGTTTTTTGTCTTTACCTTTGCTGTTGAGTTCTACTTTTACTGCATTGTGATCAGATAGTATGCACTGTATAATTTCTATTTTCTTATATTTACTGAGGCTTGCTTTGTGCCCTAGGATATGATCTATTTTGGAGAAGGTTCCATGGGCTGCTGAGAAGAATGTATATTGTGTAGAGGTTGGATGAAATGTTCTGTAGACATCAACTAGGTCCATTTGATCTATTGCATATTTTAGATCTTGGATTTCTTTATTGATTTTTTGTTTGGATGACCTCTGTATTGATGATAATGGGGTGTTAAAGTCTCCCACAACCACTGTGTTGGTGTTTACATATGCTTTTAGGTCTTTCAGGGTATCTTTGATGAAATTGGGTGCATTGACATTTGGTGCATACAGGTTGATAATTATTATTTCCTTTTGGTCTATTCCCCTTTTATTAGTATGGAATGTCCTTCTTTATCTCGTTTGATCAATGTAGGTTTGAAGTCTACTTTGTCAGAGATAAGTATTGCTACTCCTGCTTGTTTTTGGGGTCCATTGCCTTGGTAAATCTTCTTCCAGCCTTTCATCCTTAGCCTATGCTTATTTCTGTTAGTGAGATATGTCTCCTGTAAGCAACAAATTGTTAGATCTTCCTTTTTAATTCATTTCGTCAAGCGGTGCCTTTTGATGGGTGAATTAAGTCCGTTAACATTAAGCATTAGTACTGATAGGTATGTAGTGATTCCTGTCATTTAGTTGCCTTAGTTGTTTGAAGGTTTGATTGTGTGTACCTAACTTGATGTTACTCTCTACTGTCTTGCTTTTTCTTATCCTGTGGTTTGGTGCTGCCTGCCTTTTCATGGTTAAGTTGGGTGTCACTTTCTGTGTGCATGATCCCTTGCAGAATCTTTTGTAATGGTGGCTTTGTGGTCACATATTGTTTTAGTTTCTGCTTATCATGGAAGACTTTTATTGCTCCATCTATTTTGAATGATAGTTTTGCTTGGTAGAGTATCCTGGGGTTGAAGTTATTTTCATTCAGTGCCTGGAAGATATCACCCCAAGCTCTTCTTGCTTTTAATGTTTCTGTTGAGAAGTCTGCTGTGATTTTGATGGGTTTACCTTTGTATGTTACTTGTTTTTTCTCTGTTACAGCCTTCAATATTCTTTACTTAGTTTCTGAACTTGTTGTTTTAATGATGATATGTCATGGCGTAGTTCTATTTTGATCTGGTCTGTTTGGTGTCCTGGAGGCCTCTTGCATTTGTATGGGAATATCTTTCTCTAGATTTGGGAAATTTTCTGTTATTATTTTGTTAAATATATTACGCATTCCTTTCGCTTGCACCTCTTCTCCTCCTTCAATACCCATGATTCTCAAGTTTGGTCTTTTGATGGAGTTGGTGAGTTCTTGCATTTTCTTTTCACAGGTCTTGAGTTGCTTAATTAATAGTTCTTTCGGTTTTTCCTTTAATTACCATTTCATCTTCAAGTTCTGAGATTCTGTCTTCTGTTTGTTCTATTCTGTTGGATTGGCCTTCCGTTTTGTTTTGCAGTTCTGTTTCATTCTTTTTTCTGAGGTTTTCCATAACGTGGGTGGTTTCCTCTTTAATGTTGTCTATTTTTGCCCTGAGTTCATTTATCCGTTTATTCATTGTGTTCTCTCTTTCACTTTGGTGTTTATACAGTGCTTCTATGGTTTCCTTTATTTCTTCTTTTGCTTTTTCAAATTCTCTATTTTTGTTGTCTTGAAATTTCTTGAGTGTTTCCTGTACATTTTTGTTGACCCTATCCAGTATCATCTCTATAAAATTCTCATTGAGTACTTGTAGTATGTCTTCTTTTAAATTATTCTTGTGGGTTTCATTGGGTCTTTTGGCATAGTTTATCTTCATTTTTTGGAGTCTGGATCTGAGTACCTGTTTTCTTCATTCCTCTCTGGTTCCTGTACTAATTTTTTGCTGTGGGAAAACTGGTTTCCCTGTTTTTTCTGTCTTCCCATCATTGTCTTTGGTGTTGTTACTGTGTGCAATTAAGTATTTTCTAGCTTGTAATAATAACAATGGTAATATTGAGAATGGAAGGGTGAGCTGAGATGGAAAGCAAGAAGTTAAAGAAATGGGAAAAACAAATACACAGACTGGAAGGAGAAAACAGAACAAGGTATCAGACAAGAAGGTTTCAAAGGTATAAACAGTGAGCTTTAGTGTACTAATCGACAGTAAGCTGAACAGACATTTGAGAGACAGAGGATTGAAAATCAAAAATAAAAAAATAAAGATAAGAAGAAAAATAAAAAATAAGTAAATGAAAGAAAAATCTATACATAAAAATGTATTAAAATAAAATGAAAATAGACAAAATTTAAAAAAACCAAAAAACCAAAAAACCTCCAAGTTCAAATGCAATGAAGTTTCAGTCTTAATAATTTGGGTGTCCATCTCAGTCTCCAATCCTGGAGATGGTGCCTCAGATGTTGTTCTGTAGTTGTCTCATTAAAGGAGACTCATAAAGTAGAACAAAACTAGACACGCACGCACAAAAAAAACCCCCACCAAGTGTCCCAAGTTCAAATGCAATACAGTTTCAGTAAGTTTTTCAGCTTGCAGGTGTAATTCGGTTGTTTTCTCCTCAAAGGTAGGGAGACAAAGAAAAAAAAAGAGTCTAGAGACAGTTCTGAGAATGGTGTCTGCAGCTGTGGCTTGCCTGCCAGCTGCTGTCAGTCTGCTGTTGCTGGAGGCGTTATTTATGCAGATCTCAGTGGTGAGCTTAGCTCTCACCTGGCCCTGCAGGCTTTGTTTACTCAGATTTCTCCTGTGCATGAGACTCTGCTACAAGCTTTCCCCTTTCCAAGCACACTGGGAAAGTTGACACTGCACCCACTTTGTCAGGCCTGCATGTTTATTTACAGTTCATGTGGGAGGTGGGTCTTCCCCCATCTCCTGTGCAGTTTTCCTCCCACCGCCACTTTCACAAGCTTTCCTGCTCCTGATTACTGGGTGGTGCTGCTGCTCCTGCCAGCTGCCATGTTTGTTTACAGTTCATGTGGGAAGTGGGTCTTCCCTCCTCTCCTGTGGAGTTTTCCTCCCTCTGCCACTCTCACAACCTTTCCCGCTCCTGGTTGCTGGGCACATGCCCCTGCTCCTGCCAGAGGCTCTCTAGCCAGGCTGGCTTGTTTATTTACAGTCCTGGGAAGGATTCCTTTCCCCCAATCTTTGGTGCTCAGTGTGCCCCACCCTCTTTCCCGTGTGTCTTTATTGCTCTTATTGCTTATTACTCAGTTTCTCTTTTTCCCTGGGTGGAGGTTTGTCTGTCCAGGGGGCTATGCCATTCTGGCCCAGGCTTGTCTGTGGGAGTACCACGTACCATGAAGCTCACCTGGTCTGTGTCTTCCCAAGCTGTCTGGGCACCGGCGACTGGTGGCCTGGGGGCCCTCCTTGTTTCTCTGTTTAACATGAAGCGGAGATTCTCTGCACTGGCTGGAGGTGTGGAGGGGTCAAAGTTATGCCTCTTCTCAGTGATTATGCCTGCAAAGTGTGTCTCCAGCGTCTCCCCAAGATTTCACTATAGGAGGCTCGCTTTCTGCTTCTTCCCTCTAGCCGCCATCTTGGAATCTTGTCTGGGGGTTGGTTTCTAAGAAATATTCTATTATGGCTGTATATTTACATATGAGCAACAGTCTTTTATGATGACAAGGAAATATAATCTAAAATATGTGTGGTTGCATGATAAGGAGGGGCTAGAGATAAGAGAAAGGAGTCATGATGGTAGACAGGAGGGTTACTTAACCTACCTGACTAAAACTGGTACACGATGTCATATGGGCTGGTAAAAGACCTGGGAATAGTAAATGAGTAAGTTTTTCAGTGTCTCATTTGAATTCTGGACGGCATGAAAATGCCAGAAAAATCTGCTGAACTCCCTATTAGCATCACAACTGTATGAATGTACTCCACTGTATATACATACAATATATATGCAAAATATATTCTTTTAAAAAAATTTTTTATTGTTTATTATTCATATGTGCATACAATGCTTGGGTCATTTCTCCCCCTTGCCCTAACCCCCTCCTTTACCACCCACTCAACCCCCTCCCTCTCCCCCCCACCCCCTCAAGTCTGGGCAGAAACTATTTTGCACTCATCTCTAATTTTGTTGAAGAGACAGTATAAGCAATAATAGGAAGGAACAAGTGTTTTTGCTAGTTGAGATAAGGATAGCTATACAGGGAGTTGACTCACATTAACTTCCTGTGCTTGTGTATTAGCTTCTAGGTTAATTCTTTTTGATCTAACCTTTTCTCTAGTTCCTGGTCCCCTTTTCCTATTGGCCTCAATTGCATTTAAGGTATCTGCTTTAGTTTCTCTGCGTTAAGGGCAACAAATGCTAACTTATTTTTTAGGTGTCTTACCTATCCTCACACCTTCCTTGTGTGCTCTCACTTTTATCATGTGCTCAAAGTCCAATCCCCTTGTTGTGTTTGCCCTTGATCTAATGTCCGCATATGAGGGAGAACATATGATTTTTGGTCTTTTGGGCCAGGCTAACCTCACTCAGAATGATGTTCTCCAATTCCATCCATTTACAAGCAAATTATAACATTTCGTTCTTCTTCATGGCTGCATAAAATTCCATTGTGTATAGATATCACATTTTCTTGATGCATTCATCAGTAGTGGGGCGTCTTGGCTGTTTCCATAACTTGGCTATTGTGAATAGTGCTGCAATAAACATGGGTGTGCAGGTGCCTCTGGAGTAACCTGTGTCACAGTCTTTTGGGTATATCCTCAAGAGTGGTATTGCTGGATCAAATGGTAAATCAATGTCTAGCTTTTTAAGTAGCCTCCAAATTTTTTTCCAGAGTGATTGTACTAGTTTACATTCCCACCAGCAGTGTAAGAGGGTTCCTTTTCCCCCTCATCCTTGCCAACACCTGTTGTTTGTGGTGTTGCTAATGATGGCTATTCTAACAGGGGTGAGGTGGAATCTTAGTTTGGTTTAATTTGCATTTCCTTTATTGCTAGAGATGGTGAGCATTTTTTCATGTGCTTTTTGGCCATTTGAATTTCTTCTTTTGAGAAAGTTCTGTTTAGTTCACTTGCCCATTTCTTTATTGGTTCATTACTTTTTGGGAGAATTTATTTTTTTAAGTTCCCTATATATTCTGGTTATCAGTCCTTTGTCTGATGTGTAGCTGGCAAATATTTTCTCCCACTCTGTTGGTGTTCTCTTCAGTTTAGAGACCATTTCTTTTGATGAACAGAAGCTTTTTAGTTTTATGAGGTCCCATTTATCTATGCTATCTCTTAGTTGCTGTGCTGCTGGGGTTTCATTGAGAAAGTTCTTACTATACCTACTAACTCCAGAGTGTTTCCTACTCTTTCCTGTAACAACTTTAGAGTTTGTGGTCTGATTGAGATCTTTGATCCATTTTGAGTTAATCTTGGTATAGGGTGATATACATGGATCTAGTTTCAGTTTTTTGAATATATTCTTTTAAAAATAATTTTTATTAAGATATATTCATTATATGGGGGATTCATAGTGACAATTCTGATTAGACTTACATTGTAAATCATTTACATTGCCTCCATTGTCTCCACTGTTGCAAACATGTTCTACAATTGAGTTTGTACATGATCATGCTTGTTTTTGTGTATATGTTTATCTTCTGTATCTTTCTTCCATGTATGAGAGAAAACATGCGACTTTTGTTTTTCTGAGCTTGGGTTACTTCACTTAACATGATGTCCTCCAATTGCATCCATTTACCTTCAAACCTCATGGTGTCATTATTCCTTATGGCCGAGTAATACTCCATTGTGTATATACACCACATTTTCTTGATCCATTCATCAGTTGTAGGGCACCTGCTTTGCTTCCAAAGCTTGGATATTATGAATAGTGCTGTGATGAACATCAGCATACAGGTGTCTCTATTGTATCTTTATGTTCCTTTGGGTAGATGCCCAGGTGTGGTATCACTGGATCATATGGCAGTTCTATCTCTAGTTTTTTGAGGAATCTCCATACTGTTTTCTGTAGCGGTTGTACTAATTTGCATTCCCACCAGCAGTGCATAAAGATTCCTGTTTTGCCACATCCTCACCAGCATTTATTGTTGTTATTGTCCTTGATTATGGCCATTCTAATTGGGGTGTGTTGAAAACTAAGTGTTGTTTTGATTTGCATCTCTTTTTTTATAACCAGGGAAGTTGAGCACTTCTTCAGGTATGTCCTGGTCATTTGTATCTCTTCTCTGAGAATTCCTGTTTAATGTGCCCATTTCTTCATTAGAATGTTGATTCTTTTGGAGGTGCATTTTTTGAGTTTCCTGTAGATTCTGGATATTAGACCCTTGTTGAATGAGTAGCTGGCAAAGATTTTCTCCTATTCCGTGGGTTGCCTCTTGAGTCTGTTAACTTTTTCCTTTGCTGTGCAGAGCTCTTTAGTTTGATGCAGTCCCAGCATAATATATTCTTACATGAAGAATATAATATATATAATATGTCACACTTATTAGCATCTGAGTGGCATACAGCAAATATAATACCCTTATATTTACTATATATAATAGTTAAGAAATGTATATTTTCTATATGAGTTCTGAAATCCATGGCTTCTGCATTTGTGATCCTAAAATATTGGGATGTTATTATATTGTTTTAATTGAATGACTTCCTTCTTTTTGTGCCAATGTAAGAAAATGATCCATTATACATCAGGGCTCCTATACTGGGAGATTTTCAGGAAATGTTTTCACAAGTTTAATTTGTCAAAATTGTGCTTTTGATCAACATAGTCTTCCTCCTAAATATTGCATCTCCAAACCACTTCCCAGTCCCAATGTTGGAAGGTTCATCTTCCCTTTTTTTCTAATCAGATGTCATAGTGACAAATACCAATTCCTTCTGTACCATAAGACTCTCTTAATCAGTAAATTCTTTTCAGAATTTCTACTTTAAAAAGGATTGAAAATTTTCTGATATTCCTCTACGTCATGAAGCTCAGCTCTATCTTCATGCTTTTCTTTTGTCTTCCACATGGCCCAACAGTCTCCTCACTGGAACAGCTTATAGCAAGCACTAAATTACATTATATTATATCACAGCCATCATGTTGCAGCACTGTCTCCTGTGAGACTTCCAAAGTCTTTCAGGATCTTTGAATGAAGACCACAGCCTTTTCCAGAGACTGCAGTTCTGCAGGTATGACTGCCATTTTTTACACTGGCTCTGTTCTCATCCTCTGAGGAATGCTGCCAGTTTCAGCTTGCCTCTTTCTTCACCTAGAATGTGGCTGCATAGACTCTGAGGTTAAATTCCCTTTCTGAGGACAATGGGAAATGATTCTTCCCATGTATCTCAGTAAACCCATTGCATGTTTTTGCTGGGTTATCTTCTTACTGATTGCTCATACTTTCAACACTCTTTTATACCCATACTCTTTATGTTCTGCCATTCTATAGTATAAGCAGAGAAAAAGGAAGATCATGGAAGTCATTTGTAAGATAAGATGACATCTGAATATATGGGGAGAACAAACACCTGTGTGACACCTTGTCCATTTCTGAGACTCCCAAGGCTCACATTGGCTTACCGATGTCTGTGACATGGAGAAGCTGAGCTGATTGCCAGTAATGAAGAGATCCCCAGACACAGATGACTCTACCTTTCCCATTTCTTCTGTTAGTTGTCCACAAATTCTCACCAAGACATTGAGGTCAGTACAGGTAGGCTGCCATCATGTTTTGTTAGGGTCCTGGGAAAATTAGCAATGACTTTCATTCCTCCCTCATTTTTGGGCCCTTGATTTAGGGAGCTGTTGGGGTCTGAATTTTATTCTCCATTTGTCTCTAAACGAGTAAGCCTTGTTCAGGGCACCACCCACAGTATCTAATGTGGCTAGAGTGGAAAGGAGACTTCCAGATCTGAGTGAGAGTCTTGGATAGACTCCTTCTAAAACATCAGCAAGTTTGCATGATGGTGCTCTATATGTGATTCTTGTGTTTCTTGATGTTGAGCACATGTGCCCCTATTCCATATTAAATGCCATTTCTTTCCACAGAATCTTCACTCTCAGATCACAGAACATCATCCGGTTGGGCCTAGCTGGGCCCAACAGAGTTCTTGGGGCTCTGTTGCTGGATGTTTGGAAAAGCAGAAGAGGTCTGCAAGGTGCATCCAGAACGTCAGGCTGAGGGCCTTGGTAACCCTTTCTAGTACCTATCAAATTGCTGGAATAAAGAATCTCAAAGGACTTGTGGTCCCTCTAGTCTGTGATCAGTATCTGGAGATGGGGTCAAGTCCATATGATATGGCTGGGGTTTCATAACTCATGGGACTCTGTTTGCAGGAGAGATCCCCCAAGTTCCAGAGCCTTATCTCTCTTTTTTACTTTCCAGCTCCTCTGTGACTTCATTGTGTGTTTCCCATGTCTCACTTCTGAATGCTTCTTTGTGGCTTTTTTTGCACAACAGTGTGTTTCTTCTCACTCCTCTGTTCTCCTTATCTCATACACAGGTATCCCTCACTTTTTCTATTTCCCTCATTACACTCTGTCACTGACCCAGCTTCAGTTTTCACTGTTAGACTAGAACATCCCTGCTTTTCTCTTGCAAAATTGGCAGTTTTGATTTTTCCAAATCAGAACCTCAACTTTGATACATAGGATGCAAAATCAGTGGTTTTCTCTTCACCACCTAGATTTGTAGACTACCTGGAATTTTGCCTTCATAACACCACACAAAGTAATCATTTCTCAAGAATGAATACTCATGTCTGAGGAACTTAGTAAATTAGAGGCACAGAACACTTTCCTCTGTCTCCAAGAACCTGAAACAAACAAACAAAAAACCCCAGGTATGTGGATTAAAGGAGAAGTGGTTGTTGTGGAAAGGCAAAATAGGCCCACAATAAACAGTAGACAGAGACCAGGTAAAATCAAGGAATATTGAACTTTAGAATTATAAAAGAAGACCATAACATCTAGTCCTAAGCAAAGTGAAGTGTGAGAATCCTTCCATGAGGGGTTGTAAGGAAAAGAGGAAAGAAAAGCCTCAGTGTGATACACTGAAAAAGTGACAGTTAAGATGGGAGATCTGTACACTTAACAGAAAATTCCAGAGAAGGGATCTCCTGATCTTCCTAACTTGCTCAGTCATGCTTGAATGGAGAAATAACTTTAGGATATGCCCAATGTCTCTGCTGAGGAGTGAAAAAGACTCATATTTAATATTTTCCACCTCTAAAGAGCTCCCACCCATCACTGGGTAAGGCAAATGACCACCTCAAGAATAAAATGGAAAAAAGCCAACAAAGTTACAAGAATCAGCAACTATCTCTCAAAAGTAACACTAAATTTAAATGGTCTTAATTTTATAATTAAAGGAAACAAAGTTGCTGATTAACAAGATTTGACTGTTTTTTCCCCATTAGAAACATACAACACAGGAAAAGACACAGAGTAAAAGTGAAAGGATGGAAAATGATGTACCAAGCAAGTGGAAGCAGAAAGCAAGCAGAAGTAGCTAGTCTCATATCTGAGAAGTTTTGAAGCAAAAATTAGCCAAAAGAAATAAAGAAGGTCAAGACATACCACTATAGGGAACAATCGATCTACAAGTTATAATGATTATAAATAGATATTCACCAAACATGTGTGTAGCCAGTTTCATAAAACAAGCACTATTGGGAATAATGATGGATAGTATTCTAGTATACTAGTATACTGGTGGTATACTTCAATGCCCTGCTCTCTAAATAGATATATCTTCTAGACACTTCTGAGAACAGCTATACCACAAATCAAATGGACTTAAAAGACATGTACAAAATATTTCATTTAACAGCCTCAGAGTACATTCTTTTCTCAACAGCCTATGTATCATTCTGTACAATAGACCACACTTTTGGTCAGAAAGCAAGTTTTAATAAAACCAAAAAATGAAATAATTTGTTCTATATTGTTAAAGCATAATGAAATAAAATTTCTGTGAGGTCAACAGTCCCTGCCATATGTTCCTACCACCATGCTGTTTTGACTTAGCACATGGGCCAAGCAACCATGCACTAACCCACCTGAAACCATGAACCAAAGTAAATCTTTCATAGTTTAAGCTATTCTCTTAGGAATTTTGGCCATAGCAACACAAAGGTAACTAATACAGCAGGGAAAAAAAATAAATACAGCTAACTTCTAAATTGTAGCTGATTTTCTACTGTCATGAAAGGTAGTATAATGGGGAAAAGGTCTGCTAGCCACAAAGAGTGGGTGCTAATCATGCATTTCAAGAGGGTGAAACAACAGATTGCAATGATGGTGAATGAGGCTCACTGGAAAGGGGGGTTGTGTCAAGATCAAAGATACTTCTGTGATTCATATGAATTCTTTTGCCTGTGACCACAACATCCTCACAGTAGAAAGAGTGATGGAACCCAGATGGGGTCAGTGAAGGTATGTCTTTTGGTCCATAATGCTTTTACTTTCCCCTCAGAGTGATGTTGTGAAAACATAATCTCTCATGTATCATGGTGTCTAAGTGAAGCTAAAGCCCTCATTTTCACACAATAGCACACCCTTATTTCCATCACTAGGTGTGTGGGCATCTGTGGGTGTTGTATTCTGCTTATAGTTTGGTGTCACCTGCACTTCTTGGGCCTCTTTCCTCAACACCAGTGGAAGTGATGGTTCCAGCCTTGGATGTGTTGATATTATGGAGACATATTGGTTAACAAAGATTGTTCTGTTGGTCCCTGCTTATGCCCACGGGCAGAGGTCCAGATAAGTCTTGTGAGTACAAATATATGGCAATGGCCAATCTTGTTTTTTTCTTCTTTTTTTGGGTGCCATCATCCAGTACTGCCAATCACCACCAACTGAAGGCAGCATTTTCTATATTTTGTCCTCCTCCCACAATGTTTTGTTGAGGGTAATGATAGACATAATAATTTTGAAGGCAATATAAGGAATCTTAAAAATTTTAATAATTTTTCTGTGAACATGTATGCAGCTCTGTAAGCCATGTTTTCCCATCATTTTCACTCAATCCACATCATTGATGTGAGGTTACCTCATAGACTTCTTTTATGAATGAAGAGCATGTGTCTCAGAGTGTCATCCACTTTCTAGAGCTCAGTTTTCTATGGAAGAATGAAAACATTCCTGAGCAGTAAAGATCAGCAAACCAAAAAAAGAAAAATCCCAATGGAGACAATACTATGGTAGGAGACACACCTCTAACACCATTCAGATGTTTGTCTTACATTTTAAATTCCAAAAAGGTCATTAAATCATAGACCCTTGAATGATCTATTGAAATGGCCTATTCAATTCTTTATTGTTTAAAATTATATTAGCAATCCTAACAATAGAGAAGTAACTCAGATAAAATAACAACAACCTCCATTTCACACCAAGTATTATGGTTTGATTATGAAAGTCCTGTACATGCTCAAGTGTCAATGCTTGGTCCCCAGCTGGTGACACTATTTTGGGAGGTGCTGAAACTTTATGAGGTGTGCATAGCTGTGGGAAGTAAGTCACTGAGGACATGCCTTTGAAGGTTATACCAGATCCCTAGTCCATTTCTCTCTCTTCTCGTGTCTTCTTCCCTCCCTTCTTTTGTCTTCTTCCCTTCCCTCTCCTCTGCCTCCTTCTCCTCCTCCTTGTCCTTGTTCTATTCCTCCCCTCCTCCTCCCCTCCTCCTCTTCTCCTCCTCTTCCTCCTCCTTATTCTTCTTTTCTCTCTCTCTCTCTACCTCCTATGAGGTTTCTGCTATATGATCTACCTGCCATTATGCTCTGCATCACAGTGGCTCCAGAATCAGCAGAGCCAGTTAGCATATACTGAAACTATAAGACATTATCAGTCTTTTCTCCTTTATTTTATTCTTTCAGGTATTGTGTCAAAGGGATGAAACATGGGAACACATAGAATTGGTACCAAGAATGAGGTCATTACTTTGCTTAAACATGAACATTTGGTTCTTAAGCCTTTGAAACTACTTTGCTGGAAGAATTTGGAAGTTTGGAGAAGTGGGCACAGCAAAACTAGGAGACTGAAGGCAGAGTGTCTTAGGTCCTCAGAGACTGAAATGTATGTAGAAATGTGGAGAGGAAAGACTGTGTTCAGAAGGAGTTGTAGATGGGAAGAATTGTGAATTGTACTGGAGACCATTTGTATTGTATTCTATCAAAGAACTTGACTTATGTTTTGTCCACGTGCTTAGACATTGTGTGAGGCTGAGTTTAGAGGTGACAGATTAATTAATCTGGAAGAGGAAATTTCAAGGCAGTTCTTCATTCAGAATGTGGCCTGGTTACTGCTAGCAGCTCTTTGTCAAGTTTGAAAAACACAGCAGAAAGCCTTGGAAACTTGTACTTCATCCAGAATGTTCAGTGTAAAGTTGGAGCTAAGTAAATCATGGTTTAATAATAAGTTATCACCATTCAGAAAGAGTCAGTTATGATCCATCAGCACAGTAAGAAAGATGTCTTCTCAGCATCTCAGGAATTGGTCAGATCTTACTGTTGGCTGGCAAAGCTGCATGAGAGAACAAAATCACTGAAAGACTTCCCTTGAGGAACATCCAAGATGGAGAGTGGGACACAGCCGCAGACCGTGTGAGCTCCGTGAACCAGGGACTTTGCTGAGATGCTGGAGACACCCTTCGCTGAGGTAAAGCACCAGGGAGAGTATAGCACTCTAAATCCCTAGATCATGGAAGTCCTCTCCATGCCAAGATCTACTAAAAGAACAGCTGGTCCAGCGAGTCCCTGCCCCATAAGCCCGCAAAGCTGCTGCTCAGCTCCGCCAGGCTCCCCACCCCTTGGGCCCCACTGATCCCAGCTCTACATGGGACTGATGGATCCATGCCCCACTGGGATCCCTGCCCCTTGGGCCATGCTGGGCCTCAGCTCTAAGCTAGATCCATACCCCACCAGGATCCCAATCCCTTGGGGCCCCACCCATCAGGCCCCGCCAGGCCACAGCTCCATGTGGGACTGCCTGATCCATGCTCTGCCAGGCCCCCCACTCCTTGGGCCACACCAGGCCCTAGCTCTACAGGCTTGCCAGATAGCCGCTCCACCAGGTTCCTGCTTGGCAGTCTGCCACAGGAGGGCTCCAAACCTGCCTAAGAGACACAGACAGACAGGACTGGATGCTAAAGGAGTATCATCAGAACAACTAAGACTGAAATTCTACTGTTCCAGAACTGTTTTTTTTTTTTGCCCTTCTTTAAGGGCTTGGCTGTCTGGTTTGCTGTTTGATCACTCACCATCTCTCCCATTTTTTCACTTTTTTCTTTCTTTCTTTTTATCTTTCTTTCTCTTTTTTCTCCTTCTCTCTTGGTTTTGTTAGCATTAATATTTTAACCCAGCTAATACTAAATTACATATAGTCCAGAGACAGATATGGTACCCAGTGGAAATATGGGTAGACAAAAAAGGGATGGAAACCATTCTCCCCCCCAACCAAAATAAAGTAGTACATGATTTAGAGCAAAATGAAGAAAACGGCTATACAGATCCAGTCTCTAACAAAACAAAGATAAACTATACCAAGGAACCCAACGAAGCCCACAAGAACATCCTGAAAGAAGATATCCTGCAAAGTAATTAATGAAAATTTCATACAGATGTTACTGGATATGGTCAGCCAATATGTACAGGAGGCACTCAAGAAATTCCAAGACAGGATTTCCAAGATGGCGGCTAGAGGTAGGAAGCAGAAAGCGAGCCTCCTATAGTGAAATCTTGGAGAGACGCTGGAGACACACTTTGCAGGCATAATCACCGAGAAAAGGCATAACTGACTTCTCCACATCTCCAGCCGGCGCAGAGAATCTCCACTTCACCTTAAATGGGGAACTGAGGAGGCCCCCGGGGCCGCCAGTGGCCGGCGCCCACACGGCTCGGGAAGACGCGGACCAGGTGAGCTTCGCGGTACCGCGGTTCCCCCACAGACAAGCCTGGGCCAGAGCAGCATAGCCCCCTGGACAGACTGACCTCCACCCGGGAAAAAAAGAGAAACTGAGTACTAAGCAATAAGAACAGTTAAGACGCTGGAAAGAGGGTGGGGCGCCCTGAGCGCTGAAGATTGGGGGAAGGGAATCCTTCCCGGGACTGTAAATAAACGAGCCGGGCGGGCCGGAGAGGCTCTGGCGGGAGCGGGGCGCGCCCAGCAACCAGGAGCAGGGACGCTTGTGAGAGGAGGGAAGACCCACTTCCCACGTGAACTGTAAATAAACACGCAGGCCTGACAACGCGGGGCAGTGTCGCCTTTCCCAGTGCTTGGAAAGGGGAAAGCCTGTGGCAGAGGCCGCCGCACAGGAGAACTCTGAGCAAACAAAGCCTGTGGGACCAGGTGAGCGCTAGCTCACCCCAGAGATCTGCATAAATAAAGCCGCCAGCTACAGGCTGAGAGCAGCAGGCAGGCAAGCCACAGTTGCAGATACCACTCTCAGAACTGTCTCCAGATGCTTTTTTTTCTTTTTCTCCCTATCTTTGATGAGAGAACAACCGAATTACACCTGCAAGCCGAAAAACTTACTGAAACTGTATTGCATTTGAACTGGGGACACTTGGTGGGGCTTTTGTGTGTGTGTGTGTGTGTGTGTGTGTGTGAGTGTGTAGTTTTGTTCTACTTTATGCATCCCCTTTGATGAGACAACTACAGAACAACACCTGAGGCACCAACTCCAGGACTGGAGATTGAGACGGACATCCAAATTATTAAGACTGAAATTGCATTGCATATAAACTTGGAAGTTTCTTGGTTTTTTTTTTTTTTAATTTTCTATTTTCCATTTTATTTTAACTCATTTTTATAAATAGATATTACTTTCATATACTTATTTTTTATTTTTTTTATCTTTGATTTTCAATCCTCTCTCTGTCACTCTATTGTCTGTTCAGCTTACTGTCGATTAGTACACTAACGCTCCCTGTTTATACCTTTGAAACTCTCTTGTCTGATACCTTGTTCTGCTTTCTCCCTCTTGTCTGTATATTTGTTTTCCCCTTTTCTTTAACTTCTTGCTTTCCATCTCAGCTCACTCTTCCATTCTCAATATTACCATTGTTATTATTACAAGCTAGAAAATACTTAATTACACACAGTACAGGGACAGTAACAACACCAAGGACAATGACAGGAAGACAGAAAAAACAAGGAAACCAGTTTCCCCACAGCAAAAAATTAGTACAGGAATCAGAGGGGAATGAAGAGAACAGAAACTCAGATCCAGACTCCAACAAAATGAAGATAAACTATGCCAAAGGACCCAATGAAGCCCACAAGAATAATTTAAAAGAAGACATACTACAAGTACTCAATGAGAATTTTATAGAGATGATACTGGATAGGGTCAACCAAAATGTACAGGAGACATTCAAGAAATTCCAAGACAATAAAAATAGAGAATTTGAAAAAGCAAAAGAAGAAATAAAGGAAACCATAGAAGCACTGTATAAACACCAAAGTGAAAGAGAGAACACAATGAATAAATGTATAAATGAACTCAGGACAAAAATAGACAACAATAAAGAAGAAAACAGCCAGGATATGGAAAACCTCAGAAAAAAGAACGAAACAGAACTGCAAAACAAAACGGAAGGCCAATCCAGCAGAATAGAACAAACAGAAGACAGAATCTCAGAACTTGAAGATGAAATGGTAATTAAAGGAAAAACTGAAGAACTACTAATTAAACAACTCAAGACCTGTGAAAAGAAAATGCAAGAACTCACTGACTCCATCAAAAGACCAAACTTGAGAATCATGGGCATCGAAGAAGGAGAAGAGGTGCAAGTGAAGGGAATGCGTAATATATTCAACAAAATAATAATGGAAAATTTCCCAAATCTAGAGAAAGATATTCCCATACAAATGCAAGAGGCCTCCAGGACACCAAACAGACCAGATCAAAATAGAACTACTCCACGACATATCATCATTAAAACAACAAGTTCAGAAACTAAGGAAAGAATATTGAAGGCTGCAAGAGAGAAAAAACAAGTAACATACAAAGGTAAACCCATCAAAATCACAGCAGACTTCTCAACAGAAACATTAAAAGCAAGAAGAGCGTGGGGTGAGATCTTCCGGGCACTGAATGAAAATAACTTCAACCCCAGGATACTCTACCCAGCAAAGCTATCATTCAAAATAGATGGAGAAAGAAAAGTCTTCCATGATAAGCAGAAACTAAAACAATATGTGACCACAAAGCCACCATTACAAAAGATTCTGCAAGGGATCCTGCACACAGAAAGTGACACCCAACTTAACCATGAAAAGGCAGGCAGCACCAAACCACAGGATAAGAAAAAGCAAGACAGTAGAGAGTAACATCAAGTTAGGTACACACAATCAAACCTTCAAACAACTAAGACAACTAAATGGCAGGAATCACCACATACCTATCAGTACTAACGCTTAATGTTAATGGACTTAATTCACCCATCAAAAGACACCGTTTGACAAAATGGATTAAAAAAGAAGATCCAACAATTTGTTGCTTACAGGAGACTCATCTCACCAACAGAAATAAGCATATGCTTAGGATGAAAGGCTGGAAGAAGATTTACCAAGCCAATGGCCCCCGAAAACAGGCAGGAGTAGCAATACTTATCTCTGACAAAGTAGACTTCAAACCTACATTGATCAAACGAGATAAAGAAGGACATTCCATACTAATAAAAGGGGAAATAGACCAAAAGGAAATAATAATCATCAATCTGTACGCACCCAATGTCAACGCACCCAATTTCATCAAACATACCCTGAAAGACCTAAAAGCATATATAAACGCCAACACAGTGGTTGTGGGAGACTTTAACACTCCATTATCATCAATAGATAGGTCATCCAAACAAAAACTCAATAAAGAAATCCAAGATCTAAAATATGCAATAGATCAAATGGACCTAGTAGATGTCTACAGAACATTTCATCCAACCTCTACACAATATACATTCTTCTCAGCAGCCCATGGAACCTTCTCCAAAATAGATCATATCCTAGGGCACAAAGCAAGCCTCAGCAAATATAAGAAAATAGAAATAATACCGTGCATACTATCTGACCACAATGCAGTAAAAGTAGAACTCAACAACAAAAGTAAAGACAAAAAACTTGCAAACAGCTGGAAACTAAATAACTCATTACTTAATGAAGAATGGATCATCGATGCAATAAAAGAGGAAATTAAAAAGTTCCTAGAAGTCAATGAAAATGAAAACACAACCTACCGGAACCTATGGGACACAGCTAAGGCAGTCTTGAGAGGAAAGTTTATAGCCATGAGTGCATATATTAAAAAGATTGAAAGATCCCAAATCAATGACCTAATGATACATCTCAAACTCCTAGAAAAACAAGAACAAGCAAATCCCAAAGCAAATAGAAGGAGAGAAATAATAAAAATAAGAGCTGAAATCAACGAAATAGAAACCAAAAATACCATACAAAGAATTAATGAAACAAAAAGTTGGTTCTTTGAAAAAATAAACAAGATCGATAGACCCCTGGCAAACCTGACTAAAATGAGGAGAGAAAAAACCCAAATTAGTAGAATCAGGAATGCAAAAGGGGAGATAACAACAAACACCATGGAAGTCCAGGAAATCATCAGAGACTACTTTGAGAACCTATATTCAAATAAATTTGAAAATCTAAAAGAAATGGACAGATTTCTAGATACATATGATCATCCAAAACTGAACCAAGAGGAAATTAATCACCTGAATAGACCTATAACACAAAATGAAATTGAAGCAGCAATCAAGAGTCTCCCCAAAAAGAAAAGTCCAGGACCTGATGGATTCTCTGCTGAATTCTATCAGACCTTTAAAGAAGAACTGATACCAACCCTCCTTAAACTGTTCCATGAAATAGAAAGGGAAGGAAAACTGCCAAACACATTTTATGAAGCCAGTATTACACTTATCCCAAAACCAGGCAAAGACACCTCCAAAAAGGAGAACTATAGGCCAATCTCCTTAATGAACATTGATGCAAAAATCCTCAACAAAATAATGGCAAATCGAATTCAGCAACACATCAAAAAGATTATCCACCACGACCAGGTAGGCTTCATCCCAGGGATGCAGGGGTGGTTCAACATACGAAAATCAATAAATGTAATAAACCACATTAACAGAAGCAAAGACAAAAACCACTTGATCATCTCAATAGATGCAGAAAAAGCCTTTGATAAGATCCAACATCATTTCATGATAAAAGCTCTAAGAAAACTAGGAATAGAAGGAAAGTTCCTCAACATTATAAAAGCTATATATGACAAACCTACAGCCAGCATTATACTTAACGGAGAAAAATTAAAACCATTCCCTCTAAAATCAGAAACCAGACAAGGATGCCCACTCTCGCCACTCCTATTCAACATAGTACTGGAATTCCTAGCCAGAGCAATTAGGCAAGAAGAAGGAATAAAAGGAATACAAATAGGCAAAGAAACTGTCAAAATATCCCTATTTGCAGACGACATGATCCTATACCTTAAAGACCCAAAAAACTCTACTCAGAAGCTTCTAGACATCATCAATAGCTATAGCAAAGTAGCAGGATATAAAATCAACATAGAAAAATCATTAGCATTTCTATGCACTAACAATGAGCAAACGGAAAAAGAATGTATGAAAACAATTCCATTTACAATAGCCTCAAAAAAATCAAATACCTAGGTGTAAACCTAACAAAAGATGTGAAAGACCTCTACAAGGAAAACTATACACTTCTGAAGAAAGAGATTGAGGAAGACTATAGAAAGTGGAGAGATCTCCCATGCTCATGGATTGGTAGAATCAACATAGTAAAAATGTCTATACTCCCCAAAGTAATCTACATGTTTAATGCAATTCCCATCAAAATTCCAATGACATTCATTAAAGAGATTGAAAAATCTACTGTGAAATTTATATGGAAACACAAGAGGCCACGAATAGCCAAGGCAATACTCAGTCAAAAGAACAATGCAGGAGGTATCACAATACCTGACTTCAAACTATATTACAAAGCAATAACAATAAAAACAGCATGGTACTGGCACAAAAACAGACATGAAGACCAGTGGAACAGAATAGAGGATCCAGATATGAAGCCACACAACTATGAGCAACTTATCTTTGACAAAGGAGCTCAAAATATACGATGGAGAAATAGCAGCCTCTTCAACAAAAACTGCTGGGAAAACTGGTTAGCAGTCTGCAAAAAACTGAAACTAGATCCATGTATATCACCCTATACCAAGATTAACTCAAAATGGATCAAGGATCTTAATATCAGACCCCAAACTCTTAAGTTGATACAAGAAAGAGTAGGAAATACTCTGGAGTTAGTAGGTATAGGTAAGAACTTTCTCAATGAAACCCCAGCAGCACAGCAACTAAGAGATAGCATAGATAAATGGGACCTCATAAAACTAAAAAGCTTCTGTTCATCAAAAGAAATGGTCTCTAAACTGAAGAGAACACCCACAGAGTGGGAGAAAATATTTGCCAATTATACATCAAAGGACTGATAACCAGAATATACAGGAAACTTAAAAAACTAAATTCTCCCAAAACTAATGAACCAATAAAGAAATGGGCATGTAAACTAAACAGAACTTTCTCAAAAGAAGAAATTCAAATGGCCAGAAAACACATGAAAAAATGCTCACCATCTCTAGCAATAAAGGAAATGCAAATTAAAACCACACTAAGATTCCACCTCACCCCTGTTAGAATAGCCATCATCAGCAACACCACCAACAACAGGTGTTGGCGAGGATGTGGGGAAAAAGGAACCCTCTTACACTGTTGGTGGGAATGTAGACTAGTACAACCACTCTGGAAAAAAATTTGGAGGCTACTTAAAAAGCTGGACATCGATCTACCATTTGACCCAGCAATACCACTCTTGGGGATATACCCAAAAGACTGTTACTCAAGAGGCACCTGCACATCCATGTTTATTGCGGCACTATTCACAATAGCCAAGTTATGGAAACAGCCAAGATGCCCCACCACAGACGAATGGATTAAGAAAATGTGGTACCTATACACAATGGAATTTTATGCAGCCATGACGAAGAACGAAATGTTATCATTCGCTGGTAAATGGATGGAACTGGAGAACATCATTCTGAGTGAGGTTAGCCTTGCTCAAAAGACCAAAAATCGTATGTTCTCCCTCATATGTGGACATTAGATCAAGGGCAAACACAACAAGGGGATTGGACTATGAGCACATGATAAAAGCGAGAGCACACAAGGGAGGGGTGAGGATAGGTAAGACACCTAAAAAACTAGCTAGCATTTGTTACTCTTAATGCAGAGAAACTAAAGCAGATACCTTAAAGCAACTGAGGCCAATAGGAAAAGGGGACCAGGAACTAGAGAAAAGGTTAGATCAAAAAGAATTAACCTAGAAGGTAACACCCACGCACAGGAAATCAATGTGAGTCAATGCCCTGTATAGCTATCCTTATCTCAACCAGCAAAAACCCTTGTTCCTTCCTATTATTGCTTATACTCTCTCTACAACAAAATTAGATATAAGGACAAAATAGTTTCTGTTGGGTATTGAGGGGGGGAGCGGGAGGGGGTGGAGTAGGTGGTAAGGGAGGGCCTGGGGGCAGGGGGGAGAAATGAACCAAGCCTTGTATGCACATATGAATAATAAAAGGAAAATGAAAAAAAAAAAAAAGAAATTCCAAGACAACAAAAATAAAGAATATGAGAAGACACAGAAACAAATAAATGAAGTCATAGGAGCCCTAAATAAACACCAAACTGAAACAGAGAACACCATAAACAGAGAAATAAAAAATTACAAGTGAAAATAGACAATATTAGAGAGGAAGTAACCCATGATATGGAAAACCTCAGAAAAAAGAATGAAACAGAAATACAAAACAAAATGGAAGGCCATTCCAGCAAAATAGAACAAACAGAAGAGAGAATCTCAGAACTTGAAGATGAAATGGCAATTAAAGGAAAAACTGAAGAACTATTATTTAAACAACTCAAGGCCTGTAAAAAGAAAATGCAAGAACTCACTGTCTCCATCAAAAGACCAAACGTGAGAATTATGGGCATTGAAGAAGGAGAAGAGGTGCAAACAAAAGGAATGTGTAATATACTCAACAAAATAATAACAGAAAATTTCCCAAATCTAGAGAAAACTATGCCCATTCAGGTACAGGAAGCCCTCAGGACACCAAACAGACCTGACCAAAATAGAACTAACCCATGACATGTTATCATTAAAACAACAGGAACCGAGACTAGAGAAATAATATTGAAGGCTGTAAGAGAGAAAAAACAAATAACATACAACGGTAAACCCATCAAAATCACAGCAGATTTCTCAATGGAAACCTTAAAAGAAGGAAGAGCATGGAGTGAGGTCTTCTGGGCACTGAATGAAAATAACTTCAATCCCAGGATACTCTACCCAGCAAAACTATCATTCAAAATAGATGGAGCAATAAAAGTCTTCCATGATAAGCAGAAACTAAAACAATATATAACCACCAAGCCACCACTACAAAAAATTCTCCAAGGAATTCTGCACACAGAAAATGAAAGCAAACAGAACCATGAAAGGGCAGACAGGCAATCCCAAACCACAGGAGAAGAAAAGACAAAGAATCAGTGAGTAACATTGATTCAGCTACACAAAATCAAACACTTAATCAACAAAGACAACTACATGACAGGGATCACCCCATACCTACCAATACTAACACTAAATGTTAACAGAATTAGCTCCCCCATCAAAAGACACCAATTGGCCCTCTGGATTAAAAAGGAAGATTCAACAATTTGCTGCCTAGAGAAGACCCACCTCATCAACAGAAATAAGCACTGGCTGAGACTGAAAGGCTGGAAGAAGGTTTACCAAGCCAATGGCCCCTGAAAACAGGCAGGGTTAGTAATACTAATCTTGGACAAAGTAGACTTCAAAATTACATTGATCAAAAGAGATAGAGAAGGACACTCCATACTAAAAAAAGGGGAAATGTACCAAAAGGAAATAACAATTATCAACCTATATGCACGCAATGTCAATGAACCCAATTTCATCAAACATACTCTGAAGGACCTAATATATATATATATATATATATATATATATATATGCTAACACAGTGTTAGCGAGAGACCTTAATATCCCCTATCACCCTGAAGGACCTAAAAGCATATATTAACTCCAACAAAGTGGTAGTGGGAGACATTAACACCCCACTATCATCAATAGATAGGTCATCCAAGCAAAAAATCAATAAAGAACTCCTCAGCAAATATAAGAAAATAGAAAGAATCCCATGCATTCTATCTGATCACAATGCATTAAAACTAGAAATCAACAACAAAAACAGCAATAAAAAACATGCAAACAGTTGGAAGCTGAACAACACATTGCTCAATGATCAATGGGTCATTGATGAAATAAAAGAGGAAATTAAAAGTTTCCTGGAAGTTAATGAAAATGAAAACACAACCTACCAGAACCTATGGAATACAGCAAAAGCAGTCCTAAGAGGAAAGTGTATAGCCACGAGTGCATATATTAAAAAGACTGAAAGATCTCAAATCAATGACCTAATACTACAGCTCAAACTCCTAGAAAAACAAGAACAAGCAAATCCCCAAATAAACAGAAGGAAAGAAAGAATTAAAATAAGGGCTGAAATCAATGAAATAGAAACAAAAAATACAAAGGATCAATGAAATAAAAAGCTGTTCTTTGAAAAAATAAATAAGATTGACAGAGCCCTGGCAAACCTGACTAAAATAAGGAGAGAAAAAACCCAAATAAGTAAAATCAGAAATGCAAAACAAACACCACGGAAATCCAAGAAATCATCAGAGACTACTTTGAGAGGCTATACTCTAATAAATTTGAAAATTTAGAAGAAATGGACAGATTTCTAGAAACATACAACCACCCCAAACTGAACCAAGGGGATATTAATCACCTGAATAGATCTATAACACACAAAAAAATTGAAGCAGCCATCAAGAGTCTCCCAAAAAAGAGAAGTCCAAGTCCTGATGGATTCACTGCTGAATTCTATCAGATGTTTAAAGAAGAACTAATACTAACCCTTTTAAAAAATTATTTTATTATTCATATGTGCATACAAGGCTTGGGTCATTTCTCCACCCTGCCCCCACCCCCTCCCTTACCACCCACTCCGCCCCCTCCCTCTCCCCCCCAACCCCTCAATACCCAGCAGAAACTATTTTGCCCTTATTTCTAATTTTGTTGTAGAGTATAAGCAATAATAGGAAGGAACAAGGGGTTTTGCTGGTTGAGATAAGAATAGCTATACAGGGCATTGACTCACATTGATTTCCTGTGTGTGTGTGTTACCTTCTAGGTTAATTCTTTTTGATCTAACCTTTTCTCTAGTTCCTGCTCCCCTTTTGCTATTGGCCTCAGTTACTTTTAAGGTATCTGCTTGAGTTTCTCTGCGTTAAGGGCAACAAATGCTAGCTAATTTTTTAGGTGTCTTACCTATCCTCACCCCTCCCTTGTGTGCTCTCGCTTTTATCATGTGCTCATAGTCCAATCCCATTGTTGTGTTTTCCCTTGATCTAATGTCCACATATGAGGGAGAACATACGATTTTTGGTCTTTTGGGCCAGGCTAACCTCACTCAGAATGATGTTCTCCAATTCCATCCATTTACCAGCAAATGATAATATTTCATTCTTCTTCATGGCTGCATAAAATTCCATTGTGCATAGATACCACATTTTCTTAATCCATTTGTCAGTGGTGGGGCATCTTGGCTGTTTCCATAACTTGGCTATTGTGAATAGTGCCGCAATAAACATGGATGTGCAGGTGCCTTTGGAGTAACCTGTGTCACAGTCTTTTGGGTATATCCCCAAGAGTAATACCAACCCTTCTTAAACTGTTCCACCAAATACAAAGGGAAAGAGCACTGCCTAACTCATTTTTTGAAGCCAATATTACTGTTATCCCAAAACCAGACAAAGACACCTCCAAAGAGGAGAACTACAGGCCAATTTCCTTAATGAATATCAATGCAAAAAACCTTAATAAAATAATGGCAAACTGAATCCAACAACACATCAGAAAGATCATACACCATGACCAAGTTGGCTTCATCCCAGGGATGCGGGGGTGGTTCAACATATGCAAACCTATAAATGTAATACAGCATATCAATAGAAGCAAAGACAAAAACCACTTGATCATCTCAATAGATGCAGAAAGAGCCTTCAACAAGTTCCAACACCACTTCATGATAAAAGCTCTAAGAAAACTAGGAATAGAAGGAATGTACCTTAACATTGTAAAGGTATATATGACAAACCTACAGTCAACATTATACTTAATGGAGAAAAACTGAAACCATTTCCCCTAAAATCAGGAATGAAGACAAGGGTGCCCACTCCTATTCAACATAGTACTGGAATTTCTAGCCAGAGCAATTAGACAAGAAGAAGAAATAAAAGGAATACTATTAGGTGAAGAAACTGTCAAAATATCCTTATTTGTAGACAATATGATCCTATATCTTAAAGACCCAAAAAACTCTATCTAAAAACTCTTAGACACCATAAGCAGCAATTGCAAGGTGGCAGGATACAAAATCAACTTACAAAAATCATTAGCTTTTCTATACACCAGCAACAAACAAACTGAGAAGAAATATATGAAAACAATTCCATTGACAATAGCCTCAAAAAAATCAAATACCTAGGAGTAAATTTAACAAAGGATGTGAATGATCTCTACAAGGAGAATTACAAACTCTTGAAGAAAGAGATTGAGAAAGACTACAGGAGATGGAAAGATCTCCCATGCTCATGGATTGGTAGAATCAACATAGTAAAAATGGCTATACTACTGAAAGCAATCTACATGTATAATGCAATTCCCATCAAAATCCCAATGACTTTCATCACAGAGATTGAAAAATCTACACTAACGTTCATTTGGAAACACGAATAGCCAAGGCAATACTCAGCAAAAAGTACAATGCTGGAGGTATCATAATACCTGACTTTAAACTATATTACAAAGCAATAGCAATAAAAACAGCATGGTACTGGCACAAAAACAGACATGAAGACCAGTGGAACAGAATAGAGGACTCAGATATGAATTCACACAACTATACCCACTTCATTTTTGACAAAGGTGTCAAAAATATACAATGGAGAATAGACAGTCTCTTCAACAAATGTTGCCGGGAAAAGTGGTTATCCGTCTGCAAGAAATTGAGTCTAGATTCATGTCTATTACCTTGTACTAGTATCAACTCAAAATGGATCAAGGACCTTAATATCAGACCTGAAACTCTGAAGTTACTACAGGAATGAGTAGGAAACACTCTGGAACTAATAGGTATAGGCAAGGACTTCCTCAATACAACCCCAGCAGCTCAGCAACTAAGAGAAAGGGTGGACAAATGGGACTTCATAAAACTAAAAAGCTTTTGCACAACAAAAGAAATGGTCTCTAAACTGAAGAGACCACCCACAGAGTGGGAGAAAATATCTGCCAGCTATACATCAGACAAGGGACCGAGCTTAAGAAACTAAACTCTCCTAAAATCAATGAACCAATTAAGAAATGGGCAACTGAACTAAAAAGATCCTTCTCAAAAGAAGAAATTCAAATGGCCAAAAAACACATGAAAAAATGCTCACCATCTCTGGCCATAAAGGAAATGCAAATCAAAACCATACTAAGGTTCTACCTCACCCCTGTTAGAATAGCCATCATCAAAAACACCACCAACAACATGTGTTGGTGAGGATGCGGGGAAAAAGGAGCCCTTGTACACTGCTGGTGGGAATGCAAGCTGTTGCAACCACACTGAAAAAATTTTGGAGGCTTCTTAAAAATCTAAACATAGATCTGCCATATGATCCAGCAATCCCACTCCTGGGGATATAACCAAAGGAATGCGACACAGGTTACTCCAGAGGCACCTGCACACCCATGTTTATTGCAGCGCTATTTACAATAGCCAAGATATGGAAACAACCAAGATGCCCCACTATTGATGAATGGATCAAGATAATGTGGTACTTGTACACAATGGAATTTTACTCAGCCATGAAGAAGAACGAAATCTTATCTTTTGTAGGTAAATGGATGGAACTGGAGAACATCCTGGCTGAACAAGATCAGCCAGGCTCAGAAGACCAAAAGTCTTATGTTCTCCCTCATATGTGGACTTTACATCTAGGGCAAATACAGCAATGTGGTTGTACTTGGATCACATGACAAGGGGAGAGCACATATGGGAGGTATAGGAATAGGTAAAAAACCCAAAACATGAAAGCATTTGATGTCCCCAGTCCAGAGGAACTAATACAGAAACCTTAAAGTGACAGAGGTTAACATGAGCAGGGGATTAAGAACCAGTGTAAAGATCGGTTAGTGATGAATCAACATGGGTTGTAACACATTTGTACATGAAAGCAATGCTAAGAGTCTCTTTGTATAGCTATCCTTAACTCAACTAGCAAAAACAGTATGTCTTCCTTATTATGCTTATATCTTTTCTTCAACAAAATTAGAGATAAGGCCCGAACAGGTTCTGCCTTGATGTGAGCGTGGGGAGGGATGGAAAGGATGGGGAAGGGAGGCAGGGAGGAGAAATGATCCAAACAATGCACTCACATGTGAATAAATGAACAATTAAAAAAAAAGACTTTCCCTTGAGAAGAGAGAATTTCAGGGACATCCTGGATGCAGAAAGATGTGTAGGGAAGTGTTTCCCTGAGGTTAGCCACCCAGGCCATGAGAGGCTCCTGCAGCCATGGGCCAAAGGGGCTCCACTATTTTTCATTCTGGAGACAGAGGTTGGCATCAACTATGTGTTGTTGGTTTTGAAGGGATGTAGATTTTAACAGTAGTAGATTCATGGAGGCTTCCACAGAGATTGCAAAGGAAAGTATGGGAGACCAACCAATGTATACCAAGTTCAGAATCCTTTCAGGAAGCTTTTGTGTTAATGACTCCTGAAATTTTGAAAATAATACAAAAAATACAATGGAGTTTGAAGAGGTGGAGGTTCCAGGAATGTGGAATGTCTGTCCAGAAAAGCTGCTGGCAACAATTAGAGCCAACCTTAGATTGGAGTATGTAATTATCTTTTTGCTTTTCCAGGGACTTACAGTTAAGAGTTTTCCTTGAGTCCCAGGTGATAATTTTAACTTGGAATTTTTGACAACATTTGAGCTGCTGAGGCTTTGGAGACTTCTGGAGATGGAGGAAATGATTTTTATGTTATATTTTGAGAATATTGGGATCAGGAGTGAGATATTATGTTTGAATATGAAATTTCATTAAGGCTCATATGTTGAATACTTAGTTGTATTTTTGGAGGTGGTGGAAACTTCCATGGGTTTGGCTTAGCTAGAGAAAGTATGTCACTGTTTTGTGCCTTTGAAGATTCTATGTGGTCCGCAGTCTCTTGCTCACTCTCTGCTTCTTATCTGCCTTGAGGTGAGTAGTCTTTGGTGTATGTTCTGCAGTCATCTGTCTCTTCATAGGTCATAATCAACAGAGCAAACACTTTGAACTGAAACCTATGAAACTGTGAGCCAAAGTAAATCTTTTATCACTTAAATGTTTTGATCAGCATTTTGTAACCATGATGCAAAACTCATTAACATACCAACAATTCAAGAGTCTTACTAATTCCTGGATAAATGAAGTTTCATGACCATCCCAAGGATATAAAGGCCTCCAGTCTAACAGAATAGAGATGATTGCCCATAGGGAGACTTTTTTCAGGACATAATCCTTGAGAGAGGCATGTCAAGGGATTTTTTTCCCCTTTTAAACACATTAATGTGGTGTGATTGACACATAGAGAGCTGTTACATATTTAATGTTCTGTGTTAGACTTTTCATCATGTGACTAATACCAGAACAAGATGATTTAAAGGTGCAATGGTATATTTTGACTCCCGATTTCACTAGATTCAGTCCATGGTTCCTTGGTTCCATGGCTTTGGGCCTGAGGTGAGACCAAACATTGTGACATAAACCTGTGGTGGATTAAAACTGCTCACCTCATGCCTGCCCAGAAGCAGGGAGAGAGGAATGAGTTGGGCACTGGATATACTCAAGAAGTCAAACCTCCGGCATCCCATTTTCTGCAACTAGGTCCTCTGGTCCCAAAAGTGTATAAACACTGCCATCAATATTTGAATCCACCAATGCATGAACCATAGATTAGACCAGAGACCTCATTTTCCTCATATTCTCCAAAACTCAGTTCTGAACATTTCATTTCAGACTATGACTTTAGCACATGAGACGTTTGGGACTTTTCATACCCAGGGTATTTCATGAACACATCTTGATGAGTTCCTGGATTAGTACATGTCTGCGATTCTCTCTTCCTCAAGGCCAAATCCATAGTTTCCCAAAGCTTACTCCTACCCCTTTATGATTGTTGTTGGTTTTGTTTGCAAGAATGCTAAAATTCCTGTTAATGGGAAATTTTAAGTGTACAATAGATTATGGTCAGCTGTGAGCAGGGAACTGTGTGATCAAGGAGTTTCTCTAACACAGCATGAAATTTTGAGTGTACAAAATGGTATCCTCAAGCTAGATGACCATGGCTTACATCTATAATTAGCTACTTAGGAAGCTGAGAGCAGGCGGACTGCAGTTGAAAGGGAACTCAGGCAATTAGTTTGTTATAGCCCATATTCAAAATACAAAAGTAAAATTGGCTGGATGTAGAGCTCAAGAGGCATAGTGCTTGCTCTGCAAGCATGAAGCCTTGAGTTCAAACCCCAATCCCACCCCCCAAAAATGGTATCATTGGCTGTGGGCACGGGGTTGCGCATTAGATCATGGAGTTTGTCTGACAGATCATGAACAGGGATTGGTCCTCACAGAATATAGTTGGTCCTGCACTCCTCACCTCCATGTTCTCAGTTCTGCTTTCTGCCTGTCGCCTAACCCAGAGCAGTTTCTGTGTTCCAGTGAGTTCCGCATAAGAGCATTGTTCTTTCTGGATCCATTTCACTTTCTTCTCTATAATGCCTCCTCTGCTCTCTCCAGCAGATATGCAGGTTCTAATGGATAGCATTAAACCCCTCCCTCACATTTGTACCTGTAAGGTCAGTGCAGGAAGTGTACAGAGGAACTTGTCCCCAACTCAGGCATGTGTGTCATCATGGGAAGATTGACAGGCAGAGCCTGGTCTTGTGCAAGAGCAGCTTTCTTTCCTGTTCAGTGTCTGATGTCACCATGCTATATCATGGGTGCTGGGTCCCTCTCTGTTACTTCCCTTGGGTGTGTACCCTTGTGAAGCCTTGGTGACCAGGTGGCTGTGGTGCATGTTGAGATCTGATGGGGGCACTGTCATGGCCCCTAAGGTTTCTCTGCTTCTTGGGCTTGGTGAGTGCTACAGGGGACATTAGTTAGTGGGTGGAGAGGTAAAATAAACAACACTAAGGTTAATTACCCATGTTATTCTCATGGAAGTCTTTCTCTGTGATATCCTGGCCAGGTTGATGGTAGGAATCACACCATCCTCCCATTTTTCTACCTGGACATGTGTGGTACTACCAGGTCAGGGGGTGAGATCTGTACATTGAAGGGCAAAAATCTCTCACCAGGTTTTTCTCTGTTTCAGTGATTTATCTGGAGCAGGGGACATGGGCAGATGAGGATGAGTTCTCCCTTTTGTGTCCTGGACAGGTCTGTGTTTGGCTTTGCTGAGTGTGGGAGTAGCTTTAGCATCTTGAACTGATCCTGAGTTGGAAGCTACACTGATCTGTCATGTACACTCTCCACTTCACCCTTGGTTCTTGCTGTTGTATCCATTCTGGTGTGGATTCTACCCAGTGTGTTAATACTGCCCAGAGGACACACAGCTGTTATGGATATTGATAATGCAAATTCAGAGGATGGGGACACTTCTGTCTTTGAGGATAAGGACATCAGTGTTTGTGTGTTTTCTATTTCCACCTGCTTTCACTGAAGCTACTTCCATGTTTATTACAGATATGAGCTCCTGGGTAAGAAACTTCATTCACCAGACAGTTTTGATGTAAATGTACACCTTGGCTTTTGCTGATTCTGTCACCTTCATCAATCTGGTGTTTGGCACTGACTCCAATTCCTCGTCTGTGTGATCTCAAAATAGTGGAGTGTTGCTCAGTACAGACACAATGCACATAAAGGAGTATGCAGTGCTTTCCTCTAAGGATTTACCATGCAAAGTTTGCAATTGTGTAACATTCATTGTATTTTCACATCGGAAGTCACTGTTCTCAGCACTTTATATAAATGCTATTCAGTTTTTTCTTGTAACTCCTAGAGCTAAGTTCATATTTTTTAGACAAAAATCTGGCTATGTAATCAACATGGCTTCAAATTGATGATATGTCAGCCTTAGCCTCCTGAGTGGTAAGGTTACAGGCATGTGTCACCACACCCCATTGCATTTATTCTGAATTAGGATATGCTTGGTCCCGGCTATGACCACAGATTGTTGTGTGTACTGGACACGGGACCTTGAATACCCAGAAATGCCCTTGGCCTCTAACTGAAGGAAAATAGCATTTACAAATGGATCATTTAAATATGTGCTTTGTTGGAAGGATGTGAATGGTAAGGGTAGAAAGGCATTGGTTATATGTTTTGGGGAGGTTGCAGTGGGAGGTGTTTCAATACCCTGTGTTGGAGAAATAGCCTGAGGGGGGAGGCTAGAAGCACATGGGGGGAACTACCTTGCAGAGAGGATTTGTTGATCATCCTGACGTAATCTTGACTGTGGTCAGTATGTGTGCAGTTATGGGAATGGGTGAGATATGAGGTCACACTCAGGCCACACAGAGCCTTGTTGACCAGGCACAGTGTTCACATGCTTTGTAAATGATAACAGGGACCCTGGAGACTATGAGTAGAGGACTGATATTTTATATAGGACCCAAGTCCTCAGTGTGAGAATGGAAGTGGGGAAGTGTTAGGGCTTATGTGAAAGGAAAAAAAGTCAGATATAGACTAATGATGCAGTGATATACAATGTCTCCTGGCCCCATCATTAGAAACAGTGTAGTGATAATATGGTCCACCCACAGGATTCACTTTCAGGCTGGATGAAGAGGATAGAAGCTAGTCAGTACAGTGCCGAGGAAAGAGTTATTGCTACATTGGTGGGGAAAGCTGTGAAGGTTAGTTGTTTTGAATTTTCAGGGAACTCAATTTAGAGAATAAGTAGAACATCCCATTGGAGGTGTCTTTATGGTTGGGTGAACTAGTATGGTGTCCAGATAAAGGTTGAGTGTGTATGTATGTTTGTGTGTGTCTGTACTTGTGTGTGTGTGTGTACGTGTGTGTGTACATAGATGACTTGCAAATTGGTAGACACACAGAAACAGGTGGTAAATACAGATGGTGACAGAAATATAGTCAGATGCTTTGATAGATTATGATGATAACAGATGATAGATAAGTGATAGATGATTGAGGGTATTGGCAATGGTCCCAAAATGTGTATTGGCACAAAAGAGAAACTAATTGAAGGACCGAGCCCAAGGTCACTCCACAGTGTAGTGCTTTGAAAATGACAGGAAACGGCCTAGGAAATGGAGACAGCATGTTGAGGAGAGACAGGATGACTGTGGCTCTAGGAAGACAGATGAAGTCTCATGTTGCAGGATGAGTGGTGTCACATTGAAGACACATTCAGGTCTCAAAATTACCCCATCTTCCTGGTGAAGAGCAGAAATCCCTCCATTGCAAGAGTGAGTTTTCTGGTATTCACTCTCAGGAATCACAGCTCATAACCTGTGCTCTAATACTTCACAACAAGTTTAGCCATTTTAGGACCTCTTGGGAACAAGGACTTCATGACATCAGATGATTTGGTTCTAATTCTGTTTCCCTCTAGAGTTATCACCCAAGTCCTCCATCTGGGCAATGCCAAGTACAGTGATTCCACAGGGAGTTCTGGGACCATCTTCTGCAGTATTCCTGCAGGGGTGACAGCATTGTGTCTAAATCATGCACAACTCAAACGAAGCTCATATGATTGTAATCCACAGGGAGACCAGAAGGTGGCTGAGTTCTCCTTCCTGCATGTTACAGTCATCACTGCAGGCATTTACCACTGTGACTACTGGAAGCACGATATCTGGTAGGTTGTAGTGGACCATTGGAGCTGGTGGTGACAGGTGAGGGATAGTCCAAGGACACTGTCATGCAGCCTTTGATCTTGCTGCCCATTTCACTGGGTCAGATGTACCAATTACAGGCCCTGCCCTGTATCTTTGCCTCCTGTGTCTGGGTCCCATCCTCCCTCTGTTCTGACCTTGGTCCCAGCTTCATTCAGACAGGTGGCTACTACAAGTTCCAGAGGAGAATCACTTGGAGACAGATTCCAACCATCTCTGTACACAATAGCCACATTTCTTGTCATGAAAATAATCCATGCATGTTTTCATTCTTATGATTCCTGTAAGTTAGCAAGGAGTAATTCCTTTCTTGGCTTCATCCTCCCTTGGTCATGACAGACTATAAGAATGCTGAGTTATTTTAATTATGTTTTTAATAACAAGATTTGTTCTCTTCCAGATGTCTACCCTGTCAAACTTTCTCTGACTGCTCATCTCTGACTGGCCATCTGTCTCCAGGTGGCCTCAGGAGGAAATGTGATTCTCATCTGTGACACATTTTATCTCTCTGAGATCTTCATTCTGTGTAGAGACAGAGGAACTTCCTTCCCTCAGGACTGTTCAAATCAGACCCACAAGACATTCCTCATCTTCCCTGTGAGGTCATCCCATGGGGGGACCTACAGATGCTACGTGTCTAAATACAACTGCCATGTCTGGTCAGTGCCCACTGACCCCCTTGAACTTTCAGTGACAGATGAGTAAGTTCTGGTACCAGCACCTTCACCTTGTCTCAGGGTTGTCCTAAGGTGTTTCAGATGAGGCAGTTTTACTCCAAGTGTCTGCCTGCTATTCTGTCCCACAGCTCCTGACTAAAGTCACTGTATTTGATTTATAAATCAAATTGAGATGCTCAATATGCAATTTGGTGTAGAAATAACTAATTTTTGGGGGGAAAGAGATGTCCTTGCCTGTCTGTGAAAGAGGCTCTATGATCTAGTGGTAGCTCTTGGGAGCTAGCATAACAAATGAGATTGCTCAGTGACTGCTCTATCACCTCCTGAGTCCCTCCCTCAGCCCATCCATCTTTTATGGGCTGGTGACAGCAGGCACATTGTTAACTTGTGGGAAAGGTCAAAAGTGTCTCTGCTAGTTTATTGAAGATGCCTCTCTGGATCACTGAGTCTTCTACAACATTTAGTGGGTGAGGCTGTGACTACAGTGCCTCTGAACACTTCCAAGTCCAATGGAGATAGCAGAAGGGAATTTATAGAATGCCCAAGAGGAATTTATGGTAGGAACCTGTAGAGCTCTGAAGCAGGGAGGCAGCTCAGACTTCTTGGCAGATGGGGGTCTAGTTTTGCAAGTCTCATCTTTTTCTTTCTTTTTTTTTTCATTTTTCTTTTATTATTCATATGTGCATACAAGGCTTGGTTCATTTCTCCCCCCTGCCCCCACCCCCTCCCTTACCACCCACTCCGCCCCCTCCCTCTCCCCCCCACAATACCCAGCAGAAACTATTTTGCCCTTATTTCTAATTTTGTTGTAGAGAGAGTATAAGCAATAATAGGAAGGAACAAGGGTTTTTGCTGGTTGAGATAAGGACAGCTATACAGGGCATTGACTCACATTGATTTCCTGTGCGTGGGTGTTACCTTCTAGGTTAATTCTTTTTGATATAACCTTTTCTCTAGTTCCTGTTCCCCTTTTCCTATTGGCCTCAGTTGCTTTAAGGTATCTGCTTTAGTTTCTCTGCGTTAAGGGCAACAAATGCTAGCTAGTTTTTTAGGTGTCTTACCTATCCTCACCCCTCCCTTGTGTGCTCTCGCTTTTATCATGTGCTCATAGTCCAATCCCCTTGTTGTGTTTGCCCTTGATCTAATGTCCACATATGAGGGAGAACATACGATTTTTGGTCTTTTGGGCCAGGCTAACCTCACTCAGAATGATGTTCTCCAATTCCATCCATTTACCAGCGAATGATAACATTTTGTTCTTCTTCATGGCTGCATAAAATTCCATTGTGTATAGATACCACATTTTCTTAATCCATTCGTCAGTGCTGGGGCATCTTGGCTGTTTCCATAACTTGGCTATTGTGAATAGTGCCGCAATAAACATGGATGTGCAGGTGCCTCTGGAGTAACAGTCTTTTGGGTATATCCCCAAGAGTGGTATTGCTGGATCAAATGGTAGATCGATGTCCAGCTTTTTAAGTAGCCTCCAAATTTTTTTCCAGAGTGGTTGTACTAGTCTACATTCCCTCCAACAGTGTAAGAGGGTTCCTTTTTCCCTGCACCCTTGCCAACACCTGTTGGTGGTGGTGTTGCTTATGATGGCTATTCTAACAGGGGTGAGGTGGAATCTTAGCATGGTTTTAATTTGCATTTCCTTTATTGCTAGAGATGGTGAGCATTTTTTCAAGTGTTTTCTGGCCATTTGAATTTCTTCTTTTGAGAAAGTTCTGTTTAGTTCACGTGCCCATTTCTTTATTGGTTCATTAGTTTTGGGAGAATTTAGTTTTTTAAGTTCCCTGTATATTCTGGTTATCAGTCCTTTGTCTGATGTATAGTTGGCAAATATTTTCTCCCACTCTGTGGGTGTTCTCTTCAGTTTAGAGACCATTTCTTTTGATGAACAGAAGCTTTTTAGTTTTATGAGGTCCCATTTATCTATGCTATCTCTTAGTTGCTGTGCTGCTGGGGTTTCATTGAGAAAGTTCTTACCTATACCTACTAACTCCAGAGTATTTCCTACTCTTTCTTGTATCAACTTAAGAGTTTGGGGTCTGATATTAAGATCCTTGATCCATTTTGAGTTAATCTTGGTATAGGGTGATATACATGGATCTAGTTTCAGTTTTTTGCAGACTGCTAACCAGTTTTCCCAGCAGTTTTTGTTGAAGAGGCTGCTATTTCTCCATCGTATATTTTTAGCTCCTTTGTCAAAGATAAGTTGCTTATAGTTGTGTGGCTTCATATCTGGATCCTCTATTCTGTTCCACTGGTCTTCATGTCTGTTTTTGTGCCAGTACCATGCTGTTTTTATTGTTATTGCTTTGTAATACAGTTTGAAGTCAGGTATTATGATACCTCCTGCATTGTTCTTTTGACTGAGTATTGCCTTGGCTATTCGTGGCCTCTTGTGTTTCCATATAAATTTAACAGTAGATTTTTCAATCTCTTTAATGAATGTCATTGGAATTTTGATGGGAATTGCATTAAACATGTAGATTACTTTTGGGAGTATCGACATTTTTACTATGTTGATTCTACCAATCCATGAGCATGGGAGATCTCTCCACTTTCTATAGTCTTCCCCAATCTCTTTTTTCAGAAGTGTATAGTTTTCCTTGTAGAGGTCTTTCACATCTTTTGTTAGGTTTACACCTAGGTATTTGATTTTGTTTGAGGCTATTGTAAATGGAATTGTTTTCATACATTCTTTTTCCGTTGCTCATTGTTAGTGTATAGAAATGCTAATGATTTTTCTATGTTGATTTTATATCCTGCTACCTTGCTATAGCTATTGATGATGTCTAGAAGCTTCTGAGTAGAGTTTTTTGGGTCTTTAAGGTATAGGATCATGTCGTCTGCAAATAGGGATATTTTGACAGTTTCTTTACCTATTTGTATTCCTTTTATTCCTTCTTCTTGCCTAATTGCTCTGGCTAGGAATTCCAGTACTATGTTGAATAGGAGTGGCGAGAGTGGGCATCCTTGTCTGGTTCCTGATTTTAGAGGGAATGGTTTTAATTTTTCTCCGTTAAGTATAATGCTGGCTGTAGGTTTGTCATATATAGCTTTTATAATGTTGAGGAACTTTCCTTCTATTCCTAGTTTTCTTAGAGCTTTTATCATGAAATGATGTTGGATCTTATCAAAGGCTTTTTCTGCATCTATTGAGATGATCAAGTGGTTTTTGTCTTTGCTTCTGTTAATGTGGTTTATTACGTTTATTGATTTTCGTATGTTGAACCACCCCTGCATCCCTGGGATGAAGCCTACTTGGTCGTGGTGAATAATCTTTTTGATGTGTTGCTGAATTCGGCTTGCCATTATTTTGTTGAGGATTTTTGCATCAATGTTCATTAAGGAGATTGGCCTATAGTTCTCCTTTTTGGAGGTGTCTTTGCCTGGTTTTGGGATAAGTGTAATACTGGCTTCATAAAATGTGTTTGGCAGTTTTCCTTGCCTTTCTATTTTGTAGAACAGTTTAAGGAGTGTTGGTTTCAGTTCTTCTTTAAAGGTCTGATAGAATTCAGCAGAGAATCCATCAGGTCCTGGACTTTTCTTTTTGGGGAGACTCTTGATTGCTGCTTCAATTTCATTTTGTGTTATAGGTCTATTCAGGTGATTAATTTCCTCTTGGTTCAGTTTTGGATGATCATATGTATCTAGAAATCTGTCCATTTCTTTTAGATTTTCAAATTTATTTGAATATAGGTTCTCAAAGTAGTCTCTGATGATTTCCTGGACTTCCATGGTGTTTGTTGTTATCTCCCCTTTTGCATTCCTAATTCTACTAATTTGGGTTTTTTCTCTCCTCATTTTAGTCAGGTTTGCCAGGGGTCTTTCGATCTTGTTTATTTTTTCAAAGTACCAACTTTTTGTTTCATTAATTCTTTGTATGGTATTTTTGGTTTCTATTTCGTTGATTTCAGCTCTTATTTTTATTATTTCTCTCCTTCTATTTGTTTTGGGATTTGCTTGTTCTTATTTTTCTAGGAGTTTGAGATGTATCATTAGGTCATTGATTTGGGATCTTTCAATCTTTTTAATATATGCACTCATGGCTATAAACTTTCCTCTCAAGACTGCCTTAGCTGTGTCCCATAGGTTCCGGTAGGTTGTGTTTTCATTTTCATTGACTTCCAGGAACTTTTTAATTTCATCTTTTATTGCATTGATGATCCATTCTTCATTAAGTAATGAGTTATTTAGTTTCCAGCTGTTTGCATGTTTTTTGTCTTTACTTTTGTTGTTGAGTTCTACTTTTACTGCATTGTGGTCAGATAGTATGCACGGTATTATTTCTATTTTCTTATATTTGCTGAGGCTTGCTTTGTGCCCTAGGATATGATCTATTTTGGAGAAGGTTCCATGGGCTGCTGAGAAGAATGTATATTGTGTAGAGGTTGGATGAAATGTTCTGTAGACATCTACTAGGTCCACTTGATCTATTGCATATTTTAGATCTTGGATTTCTTTATTGAGTTTTTGTTTGGATGACCTATCTATTGATGATAATGGGGTGTTAAAGTCTCCCACAACCACTGTGTTGGCGTTTATATATGCTTTTAGGTCTTTCAGGGTATGTTTGATGAAATTGGGTGCGTTGACATTGGGTGCGTACAGATTGGTGATTATTATTTCCTTTTGGTCTATTTCCCCTTTTATTAGTATGGAATGTCCTTCTTTATCTCGTTTGATCAATGTAGGTTTGAAGTCTACTTTGTCAGAGATAAGTATTGCTACTCCTGCCTGTTTTCGGGGGCCATTGGCTTGGTAAATCTTCTTCCAGCCTTTCATCCTAAGCATATGCTTATTTCTGTCGGTGAGATGAGTCTCCTGTAAGCAACAAATTGTTGGATCTTCTTTTTTAATCCATTTTGTCAAACGGTGTCTTTTGATGGGTGAATTAAGTCCATTAACATTAAGCGTTAGTACTGATAGGTATGTGGTGATTCCTGCCATTTAGTTGTCTTAGTTGTTTGAAGGTTTGATTGTGTGTACCTAACTTGATGTTACTCTCTACTGTCTTGCTTTTTCTTTTCCTGTGGTTTGGTGCTGCCTGCCTTTTCATGGTTAAGTTGGGTGTCACTTTCTGTGTGCAGGATCCCTTGCAGAATCTTTTGTAATGGTGGCTTTGTGGTCACATATTGTTTTAGTTTCTGCTTATCATGGAAGACTTTTCTTGCTCCATGTATTTTGAATGATAGCTTTGCTGGGTAGAGTATCCTGGGGTTGAAGTTATTTTCATTCAGTGCCCGGAAGATCTCACCCCACGCTCTTCTTGCTTTTAATGTTTCTGTTGAGAAGTCTGCTGTGATTTTGATGGGTTTACCTTTGTATGTTACTTGTTTTTTCTCTCTTACAGCCTTCAATATTCTTTCCTTAGTTTCTGAACTTGTTGTTTTAATGATGATATGTCGTGGAGTAGTTCTATTTTGATCTGGTCTGTTTGGTGTCCTGGAGGCCTCTTGCATTTGTATGGGAATATCTTTCTCTAGATTTGGGAAATTTTCCATTATTATTTTGTTGAATATATTACGCATTCCCTTCACTTGCACCTCTTCTCCTTCTTCGATGCCCATGATTCTCAAGTTTGGTCTTTTGATGGAGTCAGTGAGTTCTTGCATTTTCTTTTCACAGGTCTTGAGTTGTTTAATTAGTAGTTCTTCAGTTTTTCCTTTAATTACCATTTCATCTTCAAGTTCTGAGATTCTGTCTTCTGTTTGTTCTATTCTGCTGGATTGGCCTTCCGTTTTGTTTTGCAGTTCTGTTTTGTTCTTTTTTCTGAGGTTTTCCATATCCTGGCTGTTTTCTTCTTTATTGTTGTCTATTTTTGTCCTGAGTTCATTTATACATTTATTCATTGTGTTCTCTCTTTCACTTTGGTGTTTATACAGTGCTTCTATGGTTTCCTTTATATTCTTCTTTTGCTTTTTCAAATTCTCTATTTTTATTGTCTTGGAATTTCTTGAATGTCTCCTGTACATTTTGGTTGACCCTATCCAGTATCATCTCTATAAAATTCTCATTGAGTACTTGTAGTATGTCTTCTTTTAAATTATTCTTGTGGGCTTCATTGGGTCCTTTGGCATAGTTTATCTTCATTTTGTTGGAGTCTGGATCTGAGTTTCTGTTCTCTTCATTTCCCTCTGGTTCCTGTACTAATTTTTTGCTGTGGGGAAACTGTTTTCCCTGTCTTTTCTGTCTTCCTGTCATTGTCCTTGGTGTTGTTACTGTCCCTGTACTGTGTGCAATTAAGTACTTTCTAGCTTGTAATAATAACAATGGTAATATTTAGAATGGAAGAGTGAGCTGAGATGGAAAGCAAGAAGTTAAAGAAAAGGGGAAAACAAATATACAGACAAGAGGGAGAAAGCAGAACAAGGTATCAGACAAGAGAGTTTCAAAGGTATAAACAGGGAGTGTTAGTGTACTAATTGACAGTAAGCTGAACAGACATTAGAGAGACAGAGAGAGGATTGAAAATCAAAGATAAAAAAAATAAAAAATAAGTAAATGAAAGTAATATCTATATATAAAAATGAATTAAAATAAAATGGAAAATAGAAAATTAAAAAAAAAAAACCAAAAAACTTCCAAGTTTATATGCAATGCAGTTTCAGTCTTAATAATTTGGGTGTCCGTCTCAATCTCCAGTCCTGGAGTTGGTGCCTCAGATGTTGTTCTGTAGTTGTGTCATCAAAGGGGATGCATAAAGTAGAACAAAACTACACACTCACACACACACACACACACACACACACACACACACACACACACACACACAAAAGCCCCACCAAGTGTCCCCAGTTCAAATGCAATACAGTTTCAGTAAGTTTTTCGGCTTGCAGGTATAATTCGGTTGTTCTCTCATCAAAGGTAGGGAGAAAAAGAAAAAAAAGCATCTGGAGACAGTTCTGAGAGTGATATCTGCAACTGTGGCTTGCCTGCCTGCTGCTCTCAGCCTGTAGCTGGCAGCGTTATTTATGCAGATCTCTGGGGTGAGCTAGCACTCACCTGGTCCCACAGGCTTTGTTTGCTCAGAGTTCTCCTGTGCGGGAGCCTCTGCTACAGGCTTTCCCCTTTCCAAGCACTGGGAAAGGTGACACTGCCCCGCGTTGTCAGGCCTGCGTGTTTATTTACAGTTCATGTGGGAGTTGGGTCTTCCCCCCTCTCCTCTGAAGTTTTCCTCCCACTGCCACTTTCAGAAGCTTTCCTGCTCCTGCTTACTGGGCAGTGCTGCTGCTCCTGCCGGCCGCCATGTTCGTTTACAGTTCACGTGGGAAGTGGGTCTTCCCTCCTCTCACAAGCTTCCCTGCTTCCGCCAGAGGCTCTCCGGCCTGCCCGGCTTGTTTATTTACAGTCCCGGGAAGGATTCCCTTCCCCCAATCTTCAGCGCTCAGGGCGCCCCACCCTCTTTCCAGCATGTCTTAACTGTTCTTATTGCTTATTACTCAGTTTCTCTTTTTTTCCTGGGTGGAGGTCAGTCTGTCCAGGGGGCTATGCTGCTCTGGCCCAGGCTTGTCTGTGGGGCTACCGCAGTACCGTGAAGCTCACCTGGTCCGCGTCTTCCCAAGCCGTATGGGCGCCGGCCACTGGCGGCCCCGGGGGCCCTCCTCGTTTCTCCGTTTAACGTGAAGTGGAGATTCTCTGCACCATCATCTTTTTCTGTTAGCTGGGACTTTTCAACATTTTTGGGAGGAGATATATTCCAGGCAGGTGGAGGTTCAGAGGTCCATTCTGAGAATTATAGGAAATTGTGAGAGTGTACATGGGTTAAGAATACAAAGATGGACTTAAGTAGGCAGGAATCCCAAGGAAGAACTGTCAGGGATAGGGTAGAGTGCAGTATAGTGACTGGAGTTTGTATATGGGCAGCTGGTGGGCATGTGTGTTAGGTGGTCTGAAGATAATTCAACATCTGCTTCTGTGCAATATTGTTGATGACTTTACTTTTATTGGTGCAGTCAAAACATCCCCAGGAACTTCAGAGTTATGTATCCAATGGAGTCTTGGTCATCTATCTGCTCAGACACCCAGTGAGCATCTCAACAGAGCTATTGTTGACTAATATCCAAATGCCTTCCTCATAATTTTCCACCCATCCCAGTAGTTAACTTTTGCCCTCTCTAATGAGCTTCCTTCAGTGATCCTCTTTTCCTGTCACTACACACTTGCTCTGTCACCAAATCAAATCATTTCTATCCTTAAAATATCCCTGAAATCCAGGCCCTTCTTTAATCCACCATCAACAAGTGTCATGCCAAGATCGACAGCCACCCTACTACCTTGTTCTCTAGTTACCTTTCCACGTCCACCTGGCTTCTGAAATCCATTAACACACAGAAAACCCAATCTTTATTTAAAACAGCACATTACTCATGGCTAGTCAATCCCTTTGTGGGTCATTATTGCCTTTGACCCTTCTGTGTAGCTTCTCACAGTCTTCATTTTCTGACCATGACAACCCCTCCTGATCTCTGATCCATATCAGGGAACAGCCTCCCTGTGTATCTCACTTATCCTTTCTGCATGTCTGTCATTCTGTCTCTCTCTTATCTCTAATCGTTGTTTCTGTTTTTACCACTGCCTGAGAGTAATACCCCATGTGCCTCAGAGACCTGTGGTTTTCTTATCCTTTGGGTCTCATCTTCCCAAATTAATCCATTTGTGATTCTTTTTGGGTTTGTTTGTAAGAACGCTGGGAACTCTGTTTATGGAAAATTTTAAATGTACAATAGAGTATGGTCAGCTATAGGAAGTGGGCTGGGTAGTAGCCAGGATGGGAACACTTCTGCCTTTTGAAAATAAGGACATCAGTGTTCGTGTGTGTGTGTTGTTTTTTTCCTCTTGTTTTCACCTGAGTGACTTCATTATTTTTTAATGATATCAGCTCCTGGCTAAGAAACTTCATTCATCAGGTGTTTTTTGTTTTGCTTGTGGCCAGACTTTGTTGTGTGTACTTGGCATAGGGCCTTGAATATCCAGATGTCCTTGGGCTCTAACTGAAGCAAAATAACTTTAATAAATGAATCATTATAATATGTTCTTTGTTGGAAGGAGGTGAATGCTAAGGGTACTAAGTCCTAGATTTTGTGGAAGTTGCAGTGGTAGTAGTGGGTTAGAGAAACCCACTGGGTAACCCTGGGTTAGAGAAATATTCTGAGGGAGAGGCTAGAGCCATTTGGGGAGAAAGACCTTGAAGGGAAGAGGAGCTGACTGTCCTGACATGATCTTGATTGTGTTCAGTATGTGTACAGTGATGGGAAAGTGTGAGGGATGAGGTCAGAGGTCACACTCGGGTCACACAGAGCCTTGTTGATCAGGCACAATGTTCACATGTTTTGTCAGTGAGTGAAGGTCCTGGAGGCTATTGGTGGAGGACCTAATTGATCCTGTTGTTTATATAAGACTCAAGGCCTTAGTGTGAATGTGAGAGTGGGGAATGGGTTATGGCTTATGTAGAAGAAGACAAAATCAGACATAGACCAATGATCCGATGATACCCAATGTCTCCTGGCCCCAGCACTAGTTATACTGGAGGTGATAAATCAGTCAACTCACAGGACTTTTGTCCAGGCTTGGTGGGAATGAGGAGAAAAACCAGTCTGTACAGTACAAGGAAAGATAGTTATTCCTACATTGGCAGGGAAGGCTGAAGGTAAGTTAGGTGTTTTGAATATTCCAGGAGCTCAATTTTGGACATAATTGGAACTTACCATTGGAGGTAACTGTTTTATGGTTGGGTGAACTAGTATGGAGTCCAGATGAAAGGTGTGTGTATGTGTATGTGTGTGTGTGTGTGTGTGTGTGTGTGTGTGTGTGTGTGTGTGAGTGTGTGTGAGTGTGTGTACATAGTCAATTTGTGAATCTGTAGACATCCACAAACGGAAACAGGTGAAATATATATGGATAGGTGACGAAATATACTCACACTTGATAGATTATGGAGATAGACATATAGCAGATAGGTGATAGGCAGATGATAGAAGGTAGAGTGTGTATTTGCAGAAAAGAAAAACTAATTGAAGGACCCAGCCCAGGGACACTCCACAGTGTAGTGCTTTGGAGATGACAGGAAACAGCCTAGGTAATGGAGACAGCATGTTCAGTGCAGTTAGGAAGTATGTGGCTCCTGGAAAAAGTATGAAAGTCTCATGTTTCAGGTTGGGTGGTGTCACATATTGAAGACACATTCAGGTCTCATAAATGACCCCAAATTCTAGATGAGGGACAAACATCCCTCTAATGCCAACAGCTACTATTCTGATGTGTAGTGCCCAAGATTCACTCACAGGGGTCACAGCTCAGAACCTGGGCCCTAATTCCTCCCCACAGGTTAGCCACTTTAGAGCCTCATGGGAACAAGGGCCTCTTGATATTAGATGATTGGGTTCTGCTTCTGTTTCCCTCCAGGGTTATCACCCCAGCCCTCCATCTGGGCAGTGCTGAGCACAGTGATTCCACAAGGGAGTTCTATGACCATCTTCTGCAGTATCCCTCCAGGGGTGACAGCATTGCATCTAAATCATGCACAACTCAAAGGAAGCACATATGATCACAATCAACAGGGAACCCAGAAGGTGACTGAGTTCTCCTTCTCCATTGTGACAGACATCAATGTAGGCATTTACCACTGTGACTACTGGAAGCATGATGTCTGGTTAGGTTGCAGTAGACCATTGGAGCTGGTAGTGACAGGTGAGGGATAGTCCAAGGACACTGTCATGCAGCCTTGGATCTTGCTGCCCATCTCACTGGATCAGATGTACCAATCACAAGCCCTGCCCTTTATCTTTGCCTCCTGTGTCTGGGTCGCACCTTCCCTCTGCTCTGAGCTTGGTCCTAGCTCCATTCAGCCAGGTGGCTACTACTGCATCAAAGAGAAGAGCCACTTGGAGACAGATCCTAGCCTTCCCTATACACAGATAGCCACATTCTGGTCCTTGTCATAGAAATAATACATATGTGTTTTTATCTTTATGCTCTCTAAGTTAGCAAAGAGTGATTTCCTTCTTGGCTTCATCCTCCCTTGGTCATGTCTGATTATAAGAATGCTGAGTTATTTTAATTATGTTTTTAATAGCATGGTGTATTCACTTCCAGATACTGACAATGTCAAACCTTCCCTGACTGCTCATCCAGGTTTCCAGATGGCCTAAGGAGAAAATGTGACTCTCATCTGTGACACACATTTTTACTATGATATCTTCATTCTATGTAGAGATGTAGTTGATTCCTTCCCTCAGAATTGTTCAAATCAGACCCACAAGACATTCCTCATCTTCCCTGTGAGGCCATCCCATGAAGGGACCTATAGATGGTATGTGTCTACTATATACAATCTCCACATCTGGTCAGTGCCCAGTGACACTCTTGAACTTTAAGTCACAGGTGACTTCTAATATGAGCAACTTTACCTTGTCCCAGGGTTGTCCTAAGGTGTTTCTGGTGAGGCAGCTTGACCTCATGTGCCTGTCTGCTATGTGGTTATTTTGGTTGTATACCATCCCACTACTCCTGCTAAAGTCTGTATTTGCATTATAGGCCCTGAATATTGCTGTGCTCATTATGCAATTGGGGGCAGAAATAGTCAAATTCTTTTGGGGGAGGCCTGTCCTTACCTGTCTATGAAATAGGCTCTATGATCTAGTGGGATCACTAGCCTTTGGGAACCAGCATAACAGGTGAGATACTGCTCAGTTACTGCTGTATCACCTCCAGAAGCCCCTCCCACAGCCCATCCTTCTGTATGTGGGTGGGTGACAGCAGGCACATTGTGAACTTTTGGGACAGAAAGGTCAAAAGTGTCTCTACCAGTTTCTCCATTCAGGATGGCTTTCTGAATCCCTGTGTATTCTACTACATTAAGTGGGTGATTCTGTGACTCTAGTGCCTCTGTTCAGTCCCCAGTCCAAAGGAGAAAACAGAAGGACATTTACTGAATACTCAAGAGGAATTTATGATCAGATCCTGTAGAGCTATGAAGGCAGGGCATCAGCTCAGCCTTCATGTTGGGCATGGGTCATATTATGTAAGCCTTATTTTTTCCAGTTAACTGGGACTTTTCAGGGACTTGGGGAGGGGATATGTTTGAATTAGGTGGAGGCACAGAGGCACATTCTAGGATCTGTAGGAAATTATGAAAATGTGCACAGGTTAAGGATGGAAATATGGACACCAGGAGGCAGGAATCCCAAGGAAGAAATGTTAGGGATAGGGTAGTGTAGGGCATGGTGCATGACTGGAGTTTGTATATGAGCAGCTTTTGGGCACAAGTGTTGGGTGGTCTGACATATTTAGACATCTGCTTCTGTGCAATATTCATTGATGACTTTTAACCCCAGTAGCTTCATAGTTATGTATCCAATGGAGTCTTGGACATTTACCTCCTCAAACACCCAGTGAGCATCTCAACAGAGCTCTTATGGACAAATATCCAATGCCTTCCTCATACTTGTCCACCCATCACAGTGGACACCTTCTGTCCTCTTTAACGAGTGTCCATAAATGATCCTCTATTACTGTCACAGTCCACAATCTCTTCACCAAATCAAATCATTTGTATTCTTAAACATCCCTGAAAGCCAGTCTGTTTTTTATCCCATCATCACCAAGTGTGGTACCAAGATCCCCCAACCATCCAGTTACCTTGGTCTATAATTGTCCCTCCACTTCAACATGGCATCTTCAATGCATTTGTCACACAGAAAACCCATTTTTTTCTTGGAAACAGCACAGTTCTCATGGTAATCATTAAGGTGTTCTCCATGTGCTTCTTATGTTTCTCACAGGTGACACATGAGCCATTGGCTCCATGTTAAGTGTTGTTTCTTTCCACCAGAGTCTTCACTCTCAGATTACAGAACAGAGAGTGTCACCTGGTTGAGTGTGGCTGGCCCTATCCTGCTTGCCCTTGGATCTGTATTGCTGGACACTTGGAAGAGCAGAAGAAGACTGAGAAGTGCATCCAGAGAGCCCTAGGGCAAGTGTCTTCCATATTCTTTGTAGTCTTCATCAAAATGCTGGAATAAAGAATCTTAAAGGTCTTGTGGTCTCCCCATTCTGTGTTCAGTGTCTGGAAATGGGGTTGATTCCTCATGATACGGCAGGGATTTCATGACTCATGTACTGTGCTCGGAGGAGAGGTTCCTATAGTGCCAGAGCTTTGTCTCCCTTTTATCTTCTTGATACTCTGTGACTTCATTGTGTGATGCCCTTTTCTCTCTTATGAATCCTTTGTTGATCTTTTTGCACAGCAGTGTTTCTTCTTCCTCCTTCTCTGTTCTCCTTATCTCACTCTTTCCTGTTCCCTCATTACACTTCCTTGTCATTGACCCTATGAACCACATCTCATTGCTTCACTTCAGCTTTCACAGTTAGACTAGAACACCAATTTTATATCATTCCCTGCTTCTCTCTTGCAAAATCAAGATCAGGATCTCAACATTGATAGATAGGATGCAAAATCAGTCCAGATTTATAGCCTGTTTGGCATTTTGCCTTCATAACACCACATGAAGCAATCATTTCTGAAGAAGGAATCCACAGATTCTGGGGAACTTGCAAATTAGAGACAGAGAGCACTTCCCTGTGTCTCCATGAACCTGAAACAAAAAAAGAGAAAAATCAAGTGTGTGGATTAAAGAGAGACAGATGTTTTGGAAAGGCAAAATAGGGCCCAAGTAAAACAGTGAACAGGACCAGGTGAAATGAAGGATTATTCAACTGTAGATTTATAAAAGAAATAGCAGAAAATAAATCTAGCTCTAATCAAAATAATACAGAAAGGTCAGAATCCCCACCCCACCCCAGAGTGGTTGTAATGAGAAGGGGAAGCGAAACACCAGTGATGCACCGTGTGACACACTGAAAAGATGACATTTAATATGGGAGATCTGCACACCTAACAGCTAGAAGAGGTCAGAGAAGGGTGTCCTGATTTTCTTAATTTGCTCATGGTGTGTGGGAGGGAAAATCAACCTTAGGATTTGACTTACTGCCCAGTGTCTCTGCTGGGGAGTGCAGAAGACACAGAATTTTATATTATCCAGCCCTAAAGACCTTCCACCCTCCACTGGGTAGACAAGTGACCACACCAAGAAGAAAAAATCCAACAAATATATAGGAATCAGCAACTGCATCTCAGAATCATCTGATATATAAATATTCTTAATTTTCTAATTAAAGGCCACAGATTGGATGATTGGACTAAAAAGAAAATCAAAGTGTTTTTGGTGTGTTAGGAAAGACACAGACTCAAAGTGAATGGAAGGAAAATGATGTAGCAAGTAAGTGGAAGGAGAAAGTAGCATGGGCAACTATACCCATATGTGATAATCCTTTAAGACAAAATTAGACAGAAGAGATAAAGAAGGTCAACAAATACTTGTAAAGTAATGATACATCACTAAGCATTGGTGAAACCAAATCCATAAACACGCACTTCTGGAGATAAAAGGGTAGACAAGCTTGGGTCTAATAGCAGTGAGTGACATTAAACCCACTCTTATCAGTAGAAGCACCTTATAGACAAAAAAACAACATAGAGTTACTTCTGAGATAAACTAAAGCACGGATCAAATGGAGTGAAAAGATATCTACAAAATATCCTATTTAATGACTGTAGAATACATGATCTCAACCGCTTATGCAACATTCTCTAAAACAGATCACATTTTAGGCTAGGAAGCAAGTCTGAACAAATAAAAAAATTTGAAACATTTCAAATAATTGTTTGAAACATTATTAAATTATAATGAAATAAATAATGGTATGATGACAACAGTCTCTGCCACCTGATCTTACCACCATAGTGTTCTGAGTTGGCACATGGGATAAAACAACCATGCACTGAACCCTCTAAATAAATCTTTCCTCCTTTAAGTTATTCTTTTAGGAATTTTCAAAACAGCAATACAAAAGTAACTAATACAGCAGTGAGCAAAATAATGACAGCTAACTTCTGCATTGATATTGTAGTTCACGTTCTATTTTTCTTTTTGGTACTGGGGCTTGAACTAAGGCCTATACTTTTACTCACTCCACCAGCCCTTTTTTTGATGGATTTTAAAAGATAGGGTCTCAGGGACAATTTTCTGTGGCTGGTTTTGAACTATGATCCTCCTGATCACTGCCTCCTGAGCACTTAGGATTCTAGGCGTGATCCACCAGTGCCCAGCTGCTGACTTTCTGTTGTAATGAAAGATTTTATACATGGGGAAAAGGTCTGCAGACCATATAGGGTGAGGTGTTAATTTTCTGGATGTAAAACAGTGGATTGCCATGATGGTTAATGAGGCCTTACAGAAGAAAGGGATCCTGTCAGGATCAAAGACACCTTCTGTGATTCAAATGAATTCTTTGCCTGTGATTACACCATCCTCATAGCAGAGGGAGTGATGGAACCTTAGGATGGCATAGGTGAAGGTGTGACCATCTGCCCCACATGGCTGTTTTTTCCCCTCAGAGTTATGATGTGAAAACATAATCTCTTGTGCATCATGGGGTCTAAGTGATCCATCCCAAAGTCCTAATTTCCACACAGGAGCATGATCTAATTTCCATCACCAGGTGTGTGGTCATCTGAGGGTGCTGTATTCTGCTTATAGCTTGATGTCTCTTGAATTTCCTGGCCTCAACTCTCAGCACCAGTGGAAGTGACAGTGCAAGCCTTGGATGTGCTGATCTGAAGGGATTGGTAGAGATGGCTTTATTGGTGTCCCTGCTTGGGCAACATGACTTCAGCTCCCATATCCGTAGCCAAATCACATCACTCATCCTTGGATTCTGCCCCTAAGAGCTAGGTCCTGATCAGTCTTGTGAGTGCAAATCTCTGGCAATGGCCAATCTTGTTTACTTCCTTCTTTTTTGGTGCCACCACTTAATATAGCCTGTCACCCATCACCTGAAAGTAGCATTTTTTATATTGTGCCCTCCTTCCACCTTTGTTAGTGAGGGGGTAAATTTTGAAGGCAAAGTAAATGTTCTTAAAAATTTTTATAAGTTTGCATCCACTACTTTGTGGTTGTTGCTTTTGTTTGTAAGAACCCTGAAGACTTCTGTTAATGGGAACATTCCTTTTAAAAAAATTTTATTATGATATGTTTATTGTACAGAGGAGATTCACTGTGACAGTTCTAATAGGCTGGTATTGTACATTGGTTAGATCGCCCACAGTCTCTCCTCCTTGACCTTCTCACTGCCTACTTACAGCAAGTGCAAGAGGTTTCATTCTTCCATTTCATGTAAGTCTATGAAGTCCATCAACCTCATCCTCTCAACTTTACCTCCCTCGATCACCCTCCCCTGTCCCACAAATACTCTGCCTATCTGTGATGGATGCTGAACTTGAGTTTGGAAGACTTAACATTTGTCCAGTTGGGTTTTGGTCTTGCTTTGGTCCCATTCCTCCATGCTCTGCCTCTGTGACTCCCTTTTGGATGGGAATGGTTACACTGAGACATTGCGTGTTGTAAGTATCTAATTTCCCTTTTGATTTCCAGGGACACACAGCTAAGAGTTTGTCTTGAGTCTGAGATGGGAATTTTGAAAATTTTGGAACTGTTGAGGCTTTGGGGATTCCTGCAGATGGAGGAATATATATATATCACAATATATTATGAGAATTTGGGGGTCAGGATGAGATGTTATGTTTTGAATATGAAATGTCCTTTCAGGCTCACGTGTTGAACGCTTAGTGGTTACATTTTTGGAGGTAGAGGAAACATTACGGAGTTTTACTTAGCTGGATAAAGTTTGTCACTTTGAAGATTTTATGTGGTCCTCAGTCTCTTCCTCACTCTCTGCTTCTTGTCTACCTGGAGGTGAGTAGACTCTGGCACATGTTCTGTCACATGTGTGTCACATGTGTGTCAGATCAGCAGAGCTATGATGAGCTGAAACCTAAGCATGTGTGAGCCCAGTGACTCTTTGTTCCCTTCAGTTGTTCTGCTCAGATATTTTGTAACCTTGATGCAAACTCATTCACATGACAAGTCTTCAAGAGTCCTAATACACATGGGCTAAATGAAGGTTCACAAGCATCCCAAGGACAAGACAGCTCCCATTCTAACAGAGTAAAGATGATTGCCCATGGGGACACTTTTGGTGAGGACATAACCTTTGAGGTGCAGCATGTCAGGGGATTTTTCCCTGTTAAACACATTGTTTGGTGTGATTGACATATAGACAGCTGTACATATTTAATGTTCTGTGTTAGTGAGACTTTTCATTGAGTGCTTAATACCAGAAAGACATGATTTGAAGGAGCAAAGTTTATTTTGGGTTCTGTTTTTCACAAGATTCAGCACATGGTTCTTTGGTCCCATAGATTTGGATTGAAGTGAGACCAAACATCATGACATAAACCCATGGTGGAGTAAAGCTGCTCACCTCATGGCAGCCTGGAGCAGGGAGAAAGGAAGGAGCTGGGCACTAGATATACCCAACAAGTCAAACCTCCAGTGTCCCATTTCTTTCCATTGGCCCACCTCCTAGTTCCCTTTGTCTCTCAATAAAGTCATAAAATTTGAATCTACCAGTGTATGAATCATAGACTAGATCAGAGATCTGATTGTTGATTCACTGCCCAAACCTCAGCACTGACCACTTCATTTCAGACTATGCCTTCACCCCATGAGACTTTGGGAAACTTTTCATACCCAAACATTATCATGGTTACATTTTGATGAGTTCCTGGATTAGTACATGTGAATGATTTCCTCACCCTCAACGACAAATCCATAGTTTTCCAAAGTTGACTCTCACCCTTTTATGATTATTGTTGGTTTTGTTTGTAAAAACCCTGAAAGTTCTGTTAATGGGAAACTTTAAGTGTACTATAGAGTATGGTCAGCTGTGGACAATGGGCTGTGTAATAGATCAAACATGTTATTTCTTCAAACAACATGCAATTTCAAGTGTACAAAGTGGTCTCTTCCAGCTGAGTAGCTATAGCTTACGCCTGTAATTATAGCTATATGTAAGCTGAGATTGACTGGATCTCAGTTCAAGGCCAATCAGGCAATTAGTTTGTGATAGCCCACCTCCAAAATAGCAGAGTATGGCTCAAGAGGTATAGGAACTTCTTGCAAGCATGAAGCATTGAGTTCAAATCCCAGTCCCATTCCCCTGAATTGGTATCACCAGCTGTGGGTACTGAATGGTGCAGTAGAATCAGGAATTTCCCCAACAGAACATGAACACATTACACAAGAGTTGAGCCTCAGAGAACATCACTGGTCCTGCTCTTCCCTATTCCATATTGTCAAATCTGCTTTCTGCCCATGGTATAACCCAGAATGGCCACAATATTCTGGTGGTTTAAACATGTGCCCTTCATTCTTTCTGGATGCATTTCACCATCTAATGCCTCCTCTGCTCTCACAGGATATATGCAGGTTCTAGTGGACAGCATTACACCCCTCTCTTGCCTTTGTGGCTGTAAGGTCAAAGCAGGAAGCACACAGAGGAACTGGTCTCTTGTCCCAGGCATGTGGTGGAGTATTGATGGGCAGAGCCTGCCATTGCGTAGGAGCAGCTTCCCTTCTAGTTCCGTGTCTGACGTCAGCCTCCTGTGTCAAGGGTCTGAATCGTTATTATTTTCTTTAGCGTGTACTGCTGTGAAGACTTGGTGAGCAGTTGGCTGTGCTGATTGTGGGGATCTGGACAGGGCACAGTGATGGTGTCTGAGGTCACTCTGCTGCTTGGATTAGGTGAGTGCTTCAGGGACATTAGTTAGTGGCCGGAGGGATAAAAATAAAGAACACCAAGGTTAATTTTCTGGGTTCTTCTCCTGGTTCATTTCTCTGTGATGTCCTGGCAAGGTGGCTGCTGAGAAGTCACATCTCTCTCCCTCTTCTCTGTCTGATGTGTGTGTGCTCTTGGGTCAGTGCACAGGGTCTGTTAATTGAAGGGCAGACTCTTCTCACTGGGTCTTTCTCCATTACAGTGATTTTTCTGGATCAGAGAACCTGGGCACACAAGGGTGAGTTTTTCCTTTTGTCTGTCCTAGACAGGTCTGAGTTTGGCTTGTTTGAGTGTGGGAGTAGCTTGAGGCATCTTGAGCTGATTGTGAGTTTGAAGCTACTCTGATTTGCCACCCTCACTCTCTACTTCACCCTTGGCTCTTGCTGTGGCATCTATCCTGGGATGAGTCTACCCAGTGTGCTGATACTGCCCAGAGGACACCCAGCTATGGTGGACATTGACAATGCTGATTCAGAGGATGGGGACACATCTGCCATTGGTATTAGGACACCAGTGTTTATGTGTATGTTGCCTTTTTCTACCTGCTTTCATCTGTGCTATTTCCACGTTTATGACTGATATTAGTTCCTGGGTAAGAAACTGCATTCACAAAATAGGTTTTAATTCAATGTAGACTTTGTCTTTTGCTGATTCTGTGTCCTACTTCAATCTAGTGTTTGGCACTGACCCCTTTCCTCTTTTCAGTGATCATATAGTGGAGTGTTGCTCCATTCAGACACAGTTCTTGTGAATGAGTGTGCAGTGCTTTCTTTCATGGATTTATCATGCAAAGTTTGCCATTGGGTAACATTCACTGTGTTTTCACATTGGAGGCAGTGTTCTCAGCTCAGTATGTAGATGATACTCAGTATGTAGATGATTTTTCTTGTAACTCCTAGAGCTAAGTTCATATTTTTGGACAGAAATTGGCTATGTAACCCAAGATGGATTCAGACTGATTGTATGCCTGCCTAAGCCTCCTCAGTGGTAGGATTGCAGGCACATGTCCCCACACCCCACTGAATTTATTCTGAATCCAGATGTGTTTGGTTCTGGTGTGGCCACACATTGTTTTGTGTTGTAGGCATGGGGCCTTTAATACCCAGAAATGCCCTTGGCCTCTAATTGAAGAAAAATAGCATTAATAAATGTGTTTTGTTGAGAGCAGGTAAATGCTAAGGGTAGAAAGGCATTGATTATGTGTTTTAGGGAATGTTGCTGTTGTAACAATTGTAGCAATGGAAAGTGTTTCAGTACCCTGACTTGGAGAAAAACTTGAGGAAGAGACTAAGACCACATGGGGAGAAACATCTGCCAGGGAAGAGGAACTGATCACCCTGATGAAAAGTTGACTGTGGTCAGTATGTGTGCAGTTATTGCGAATGGGTGAGGGATGAGTTCAGAAGTCACACTCAGGCCACACAGAGTCTTGTTGACCTGGTGACAGAGTGTTCGCCTGTTCTGTAAATGAGAGCTGAGGCCCTGGAGGTTATGGTTGAAAGAATGAGTTGGTTCACTTTTTATATAGGACTCAAGGCCTTAGTGTGAGAATGGAAGTGAGGAATGGGTTAGAGCTTATGTGGAAGAGACAAAGTCTGACATAACCAATGATCCAATGAGACACAATGTCTCCTGGCCTCAGCTCTTAGTACACCAGTGGTGATAAATTGGTTCACTCACAAGATTCATTTCTAGGCTGGATGGGAAAGTAGGAGAGAAAGCAGACAGTAAAGTGTAAGGAAAGATAGCAATTCCTACATTGGCAGGGAAGGCTGAGGTTTTTGAATATTTCATGAACTTAATTTTGAACATAATTGGAATTTCCCATTGGAGGTGACTGTGTTATGGTTGGGTGAATTATATGGAGTCCAGATGAAGTATGTGTGTGTGTGTGTGTGTGTGTGTGTATACATAGATGACTTGTCAATCAGCAGACACACACACAGAAACAAGTGGTTGATAAGACTATTGACAAAAATATACTCGCACTTGATACATTGTGATGATTGGTGGGTAGATGATAGATAGGTGATTGTCAGATGATTGTAGGTATTCGCAATGGACTAAGAAGTGTTTTTGTAGAAAATAGAAACTGATTGAAGGTGGAGACCAGGGTCTCTCCACAGTGGAGTTGTTTGGAGATAACAACAAACAGCCAGGAAATGGCGACAGCATGTTCAGGGGAGACAGGAAGAGTGTGGCTCCTGGAAGACAGAGGAAGTCTCACATTGCAGGCTGGGCGGTGTCACACATTGATGACACATTCAGGTCTCATAATGACCCCACCTTCCAGGTGAAGGACAGATGTCCCTCCACTGCAAGAGTTAGTCTTCTGCTGTGGAGTGGCCAAGATTCAAACTGAGGACACACAGCTAAGATCCTGGACTCTAACCCTTAGGTTCATCCATTTCAGGGCTTCTTGGGAACAAGGGCCTCCTGACATCAGATGATTATGGTTACGGTTATGGTTTTGTTTCCCTCCAGAGTTATCACCCAAGCCCTCCATCTGGGCAGTGCCGAGCACAATGATTCCACATGGGAGTTCTGTGACAATTTTCTGCAGTATCCCTCCAGGGGTAACAGGACTGCGTTTACATCATGTACAACTCACAGGAAGTGTGTATGATCGTAATCCACAGGGAGCCCAGAAGGTGGCTGAGTTCTTCTTACGGACTGTGACAAAGATCAATGCAGGCATTTACCACTGTGACTACTGGAAACATGAATTTTCAGGACAAGGTGACTCAATGGAGCTGGTAGTGACAGGTGAGGGATAGACCAAGGACACTGTCATGCAACCTTGGGTTTTACTGCACACTTCACTGGACCAGATGTATCCATTACAGGTCCTGCCTTGTGTCTTTACTTCCTATGTCTGTTCTGACTTTGGTCTCAGAACCATTCTGAGAGATGACTGTGACCTCCAGAGGATGAACCTCTTGGGGAGAGATCCCAGCCTTCTCTATACACAGAAAGCAACATTCTTGTCCTGGTCATGACAATAATACACGTGTACTTTTTCCTTATGATCCCTGTAAATTAGCAAGGAGTGAATTTCTTTTTGGCTTCATTCTTCCTTCTGTCAGGTCAGACCATTAGGAATGGTGAGTTAGTTTAACAATGGTTTTCATAATTGACTACATTTATTTCCAGATGCCTACAACAACAAACCTTCCCTGACTGCTCATCCAGGTGTCCAGTTGACCTCAGGAGGAAATGTGACTCTCGTCTGTGACATACCTAGTTATTACTATGACCTCTTCATTCTGTGTAGAGACAGAAGAGCTTCCTTCTCTCAGGACTGCTCTAATCAGACCCACAAGACATTCCTCATTTCCCCTGTCAGCCTGTCCCATGGGGGGACCTACGTATGCTATGTGTCTACTGTATTCAATCGCCATGTCTGGTCACTGCCCAGTGACCCTGTTGAACTTTCAGTCACAGGTGAGTAATGTCTGATAATAGCACCTTTACCTTGTGTCAGGGTTGTCCCAAGGTGTTACAGGGGAGGCAGTTCAACTTCAAGTGACGGCATGCTACGTGGGTTGAGGGTTGTATTATGTCGCATCCCTCCTGTCTAAAGCCACTGGATTTGCTTTATAAATCCTGAATATTGATATGTTCATTATGCAATTTTGGGGCAGAGATAGTCAAATTATTTTGGGGGAAGAGAAGTCCCTATTTGTCTTTGAAAGAAGCCCTGTGATGTAGTGGTACCATTGGGATCGTGCATGACAGTGAGGTATTGCTCAGTTACTGCTGTATCACTTTCTGAAGCCCCTCCACCAGTGCTCCCTCTTTCTATATGAAATGGTGACAGCGGCACATTGGTAAATTGTGAGGCAGAAAGGTCAAAACTGTCTCTGCTAGTTTCTTCATTCTTAATGTCTTTCTGGATCTCTGTGTCTCCAACAACATTTAGTGGGTGATGCTGTGACTGTAGTACTCTGAACAGTCCCCAGACCAGTGGAGGAAGCCAAGGACATGTACAGAATGCCCAAGAGGGATTTAGGGTCATATCCTGCAGAGCTGTGAAAGGAGGCAGCTCAGCCTTCTTGTTAGATAGGGATCAAGTTTCATAAGCCTCATCTTTTCCTGTTAGCTGGGACTTTTCAGCATTTTGAGGAGAGGATATGTTCCAAGCAGGTTGAGGCACAGAGGTACAGTCTGGGAGTTATAGGAAGCTATGGGACTGTGCACATGTTAAGGATGGAAGTGTGGACATAAATAGGCAGGGATCCCAAGGAAGAACTGTCAGGGATAGGGTAGAGTGCAACATGGTGACTGGAGTTTGTATATGGGCAACTGGCAGGCACATGTGTTCGGTGGTCTGAACATATTTCGACATCTGCTTCTGTGCGATACTGTTGATGGCTTTGCTCTTATTGGTGCAGTCCACACATCCCCAGGAGCTTCAGAGTTATGTATCCAATGGAGTCTTGAACATCTATCTGCTCAGACACCAAGTGAGCATCTAAACAGAGCTCTTATTAGCTAATATCCAAATGCCTTCCTCATACTTGTCCACCCATCACTCAGCACTGTGAATAACTTTCACCCTCTCTAACGAGTGCCCATCCACGATCCTTTTTTCCTGTAAATGCCCACTTGCTCTGTGACCAATTGAATCATTTCTATCCTTAAAACATCCCTAAAATCCGGTTCCTTCTTTAATCCATTTTCAGCAAGTATCATGCCAAGATTGACAGCCACCCAGCTATCTTGACTTATAATTACTTCTTCACTTCTGCCTGGCTTTTAAAATCCATTTATCACACACAAAGCCCAATCTTTCTTTAAACAACACATCACTCATGGCTAGTCAGTCCCTGGTGGGCCATTATTGCCTTAGAACCTTCTGTGTGGCTTCTCACATTCTTCATTTTCTTTCCATGACGACCTCTCCTGATCTCCCATCTTTATCAGGAAACAGTCTCCCTGTGTTTCCCACTTCCCCTTTCTGTATGTGGTTCACTAGGTCTCCCTCTTTCCTGTAAGCCTTGTGTCTATTTTTTCCCCTGTCTGGGTAATTTCCCCATGTGTCTCAGAGACATGAAATTTTCTTATCTTTTGAGCTTTATCTACCTAAATTAATCTCTGTCAGTGCATTTCTGTCATCTCATCCACTGGCATGGTGGTATGCACCTGCAATCCCAGCACTTGAGAGACACAGGCAGGAGGACTGAGAGCTGAGGTCAGCCTGGCCTGCTTAGGAAGTTGGAGGCCAGTCTGAGTTATATAACCAGACACTGCCTCAAAAACTTACCTCACCATAAAATTTGCCTCTGTGAGCCAGTTATTGCCTAGATTGTTTTGTTGGGTAAGGTCTCTACAATGTCCCAAAGATCCAACAGCTTGCTTCATGTAAGGTAGGTACTCAATAAACATCTTATTAAATGAGAGAATTAATCCAAGCAGAGTTCAATAATGGCCATTTTCTCTTTGCTAAGTCCTAGGTCTACCTAGTGTCACTGTGATTGTGATCTCAGTCTCCAGTGTCTGCTTTCTCTTCTTCCTCCTCCTCCTTCTGATCTGCCTATGCCAGCATCGGGCCAAATGCAGTAGGTCTGAGGGTCAGGGGAGCAATGTGGGGAGGGACTTGGTGTGTTTTCTTCCAGGCTGACAATTATCCTTCACAGGGTCTGCTGATGGTGGGACGAAGAGCCAAATGAAGTATAAAAGGTAGGGAAATTTGAACTCCTTCAGTAAAAAAATTGAATTCCTGCATAATTTCTCAGACCTGCCTTCACATTCTTATCCCCTTTTCCTCAGCTCCAGCCAGGCTGTGGACATCCAGAAAGAAGATCAATGTAAGGGAGCAATGAGGGGGATGAGAAGTTTGGGTGGGGAAAGGGGATGTTTGGGGGACCTAGGAGGCCTTCAGGGAGGGACAGAAAAGGTGGAATGTGCCACCTTTTTGTGTGATGTCACCATCCTTCCCAAGGCTTCAGTCATTCACCTCTGAAATACAGAATGCAGAATAGATAATATGAGGCTCTCATGCCAGAAGCCACTCCCTCATTTGTCCTTTTAGGTGATGACTTGGAGGACATACAGCCTGAGGAGAACAGACACATGGACACACAGGTGAGTCCTTCTCACCTACCTTCTGTTTGTCACCAGAACCCACTCTCAACCCTTTATGTGTCTTGAATGGCAGGTCCCTGCAGAGGACGACATGCAGGAGGTGACATATGCCCAGCTGCACCAAGAGACCCTCATGGGGACTGTGAATCCACTTCCCTCCAGGACCCTTCAGGATCCATCTGCACAGCCCTGTGTGTACACCACTCTTGCCTTGTTCCGAGAGGAGAGCTAAGACAGTGGTGTGAGGGGCAGTGTGCAGGTGCCCCTTCAGCCAGGGGTAGCTCTGCTAGAATCCTGCACATGTCCCCAGTCCCAGCCATCAGCTTAAATGTCCCGAAGACTCAAGTAGAGAGAAGTTTTCTCAACTGTCAAGATGCTCTGGGACCCATCAAACATCTCAGCAGATTCCTGGCTCCTGGTATATTTACTCAATCACCTGCATGTCTGACAAATGTCTGCAGTTGAATCTTTCCTTGGACTTATGCTATGGATACATAGGTTAGTAAATGTGGCTTCCAGTAGTGAGGATTTTACCATTTACCAAAGAGGCAAGCCATGTGGTCTGGACTTTGGAAAGTGAAGTTTCTTTGCACCAACCAGAGCAAGGAAACTTTGGGTCACTGACCAGGTAAAACCACTCAGGTGAACTGCAGGCACCAGGTAGAAGAAGTCAAGAAGAAACAAGAGTCATTTCTATAACTTGGGTTTGTGTGTAATACTGCAATAAATATGAGAGTGGAGGTATCTTTATGAGGTACCAATTTCATTTCATTTGGGTATATACCCAAATTTAATTTCTTTAGGAATTTCATACTGTTACCCTTAATGGCCACACCAATGTACACTCCCACCAACAGTGAAGGGGGTATCCTCTTCAGCACACTTTCACCGACTTCCTCTCTTTTTAGTAATAGTTATCCTAATAGGTGTGTGGTGATTTCTTATGGTGGTTTTGAGTTGTGTTTACCAGATGATAGTGATCACCTTTTCATGTGCTTGTTGTCATTTTTATGTCTTCTTTGAAGAAGTAAATAAAAGTCAGGTCTTTTGCTCATTTTAAAATCAGGTTATTAAAACAGGTGTGGTGGTTTACAACTCTAATCCCAGCTACTCAGGAGGTGGAGATAGAGAGGGTTGTGTTTCAAGGCCATAGCCTGGGCAGAAAGTTAGTGAGAGAAGCCAGGTTTGGTGGTTCACGCCTATATTCCCAGCTGTGCAGGAGACAGAGATTGGAAGATGGAAGTTCAAGGCTGGCCTAGGCAAGAAATGGGAGACCCTACATAAAAAAATAACTAAAATAAAAGGGTTGGGATTTGGCTCTTGCAGTAGAGCACTTGTCTAGCAAGCATGAGGCCCTGAGTCAAACCCCAGTACTACCAAAGAAAATAAAGTAGGTTATTTGTTTTCTGCTACTGAGTTCTTTGAGTTCTTTTAGATATTAGCTCTTTATTGGATGGATGAATGATGACTGGATAATGAATCTGTGATATCTATCTATCTATCATCTATAAATATATGTAGTAATTGTTCAGCCTTAAAAAAAGAATGTAATTCTGTTGTTTTCCATGACATGCATGAAACTGGAGAAAATTTTGCTAAATGAGATACGACAGACAGCAAATATTGTATGATCTCACTTTCTCTGTGAAGTCTAAGAAAATAGTGGGTGGGAGGAATGGTGTGTGGGTTGAAGGACATATGGTGGATATGGGACCAACATGCTTACAGGTCTAATATACAGGAGAGCTGTAGAAAACACTGTGGTATGCTATTTAGAATTTTTGTGAAGGATTAGATGTTACCAACTCTTGCCACACACAGAAAAACTGAGAAAAGTGTGAGATGGTGGGAACAGTTTACTTCACTATAACAACCACTTTACTTTTTCTATGCAACCCAAACAACAGGTTGTATACTTTAAGTATATGCAATAACATTTATTATATATTTACAGGTAAGATACCAAGACAACCCCCCACTCCAAATGAACAGACAGTAAAACAATGAAGGTCAGGAAAGCAAACAGGTCATGTTAAAGAGAGAGTAATATCAGGGGAAAGGAAGGATAAATGAAGAGGTAAAGGAGGGTGAACATGGTTGATGCACTTTCTATACACGGATGAATATGGAACATTAAAACTTGTCAAAGTCATTGTCAGAAGGGACAGGGGGAAGAGGGTAAATAAGGGAGAGGGTGAACCAAACCTGGGTACAAAATATGTATATATAGAAATATCACAATGAAACTCCCTGGGTAACTATCAGATACTAATAAAAATGTTTCAAAAAAGTTAAAAAATGCTGGTTATCCAAGATGGAGACTAGGGCATGGAAGCAGAAAGCCTCAGTTCTGAGACAACAAAACCTCCCTGAGATGTTGGAGCCTCAGTTGGGTAATTCTGAATGCTTCTAGCCAAAATAATAACTGCCATCACATGTGGTATAGAAAAAAACTTAAAGACTGACCCTTAAATCAGCCTTTAGTTGCACCTAACAGCTGTGACCCACTGCACAGACAGCATGGTGGGTCCAGCCCCGGGGAAACCTTCATACCCCATGGCGATTTTCGTTTTTTTTCTTTTTATTTTCCTTCTCTTCTTCTTCCCCCATCAAGCAGAAATAAAACATCAACCAGAATCAGACATTCGACATCGTGGACCCCTGGTCTGTAGAAAGGCTCCCCACACCACGTTACACTGACAATATTTGACACCATTTCTTGCTGCTGCTGCCCACTCCAAACCTGCCTGAGCATCAACTGACAGAACAAACAGGATTCAGAGGGAAATGAAAAAAATGACACCTAGTTCCTGAGCCCAACAAAACAATGATAAACAACACCAAGGAACCCAGGGATGCCCACAAAATACCCTCAAAGAAGAAATCTTGCAAGAAATCACTGAGAATTTCATGGACAAGATACTAAACATGTTAACCAAAATCTACAAGATGCACTCAAGAATTTTCAAGACATCAAAAATAAATAAGGAATATGAGAAGACACAGAAGCAAATAAATGGACTGAAGTTATCCCTAAATAAATACCAAACTGAAACAGAGAACACTATAGAGAGATAAATGAATTAAAGATGAAAATAAAAAATATTAAAGAAGAAGTGACACAAGATATGGAAAACCTCAAAAAAAGAGAATCAAACAGAAACACAAAACACAGTGGCAGGCCACTGCAGCAGACTAGAACAAATCAGACACAGACCAATGATCTGATGAGACCCAATGTGTCTTGGCCCCAGCACTGGGTATTCTGGAGGTGAGAAATCAATCAACTCACAGGATTCTTGTCCAGGAGGGTGGGAATGAGGAGAAAAGCCATTCAGTACAGTGCCAAGGAAAGATAGCTATTCCTGCATTGTCAGGGAACATTAAGGGTAGGTTAGTTGTTTTGAATTTTCCAGGAGCTCAGTTTTGGACACAATTGGAACTTCCATTGGAGGTGATTGTTTTATGTTGGGTGAACTAGTACAGAGTCCAGAAAAATGTGTGTGCGTGTATTTGTACTAGAAAAATGGTGAATCTGTAGACATGCACAGATAAAAACTTAGGTGAAACATATATAGATAGGTGACAGAAATATATTCACACTTGATAGATTATAATAGATAGACAACAGATAGGTGATAGGCAGATGATAGAAGGTAGAGTGTGTATTTGCAGAAAAGAGAAACTGATTGAATTTCTGCTCCCAGGTATACTCCACAGTGTAGTGGTGTAGAGATGAGAGGAAACAGCCCAGGAAATGGAGACAATATGTTGAGGGGAGACAGGAAGAGTGTGCTCCTGGAAGACAGATAAAAGTCTCATGTTGCAAGCTGGGTGGTGTTACATATTGAAGACACATTCAGATCTCATAAATGACCCCAAATTCCAGATGAGGGGCAAACATCCCTCCACTCTCAATAGCTACTCTTTTGGTGCATAGTGACTGGTTCCGTGTCATGGGAATAATAAATTAGGGTTTTTTTTGGTCTTTTTGATCAGCTGAAAATTAACAAGGAGTGATTTCTTTCTTGGCTTCATCTTCTCTCTGTCATGAAGGACTGTAAGAATCCTTAATTATGTTTTCAATAACATGCTGTATTCATGTCCAGGTGCCTTCAATGTCAAACCTTCCCTGACTGCTCATCCAGGTCACCAGGTGACTTTTGTCTGTGACACATGTTTTCACTATGATATCTACATTCTGTGTAGAGATGCAGAAGTCTCCTTCCCTCAGGTTTGTTCAAATTAGACCCACAAGTCATTCCTCATCTCTCCTATGAGCCCAGCCCATGGGGAGACCTACAGATGCTATGTCTCCTCTACAACCAACCATCATGTCTGATCAATGCCTAGTGACTGCCTTGAACTTTCAGTCACAGGAGTGTAATGTCTGATATGAGCATCTTTACCTTGTCCCAGAGTTGTCCAAGGTTTTCAGGTGAGGCAGTTCAAATCCAAGTGTCTGCTTTCTGTGTGGTTCCGTTGTATGTATTCTGCCCCATTCCTTCTGCCTTTAGGCACTGTATTTGCTTCATAGATTCTGAATATTTATAGGTTCATTAATGCAATTTGGGGGCAGAAAAGTCTAATTATTTTGGGGGATGACAAGTCCCTATTTGTCTTTGAAAGAGGATCAATGTTCTAGTGGTAGCCCTTGGGATCCTGCATGACAGGTGAGGTATTGCTCCGTGACTGCTCTATAACCTCCTGAAGCCCCTCTCCCAGTCCATCCCTCTCTATATGGGTCAGTGACACGTTGTTGTTGGAGCACATTGTTAAGTTGTGGAACAAAATTTCAAAACCATCTCTGCTAGTTTCTTCATTCAGATTTCAGAATGTCTTTCTGGATCAATGTGTCTCCTACAGCATTTAGTGGGTGATGCTGTAACTATAGTACCTCTGAACAATCCCCAGTTTAATGGATGAAGTAAAGGACATTTATAGAATTCCCAAGAGGAATTTATGGTCATACCCTGCAGAGCTATAAAGGGGGATGCAGCTCAGCCTTCTTGGTGGATGGAGGTCAATTTCATAAGCCTCATCTTCTCCCATGTTATCTGGGAGTTTTCAGCATTTTTGGGAGGGGATATGTTCCAGGCATGTGGAGGCACAGAGGTGCATTCTGGGAATTACAAGAAACTGTGAGAGTGTGCACAGGCTAAGCATGGAAGGATGGACATAATTAGGCAGAAATCACCTGATTTTCTTCATTTACTCACCAGTGCCTGGGAGGGAAAATCAAATTAGGAGATGACTTACTGTCCAATATCTCTGCTGGGGAGTGCAGAAGACACAGCATTTTATATTATCCAGCCCTAAAGACCTTCCACCCTCCACTGGGTAGACAAGTGACCACACCAAGAAGAAAACAGGAAAAAATCCAACAATTTATAGGAATAAGCAACTACCTATCAAAATCACCCGAAATATAAATGGTCTTAATTTTCTAATTAAAGGTCACAGATTGGATGATTGGATTAGAAACAAGATCCGACTATTTTTTTGGTCTGTTAGGAACACACTTCACAGTCAAAGTCACAGACTAAAAGTGAAGACATGAAAATGATGTAGCAAGTAAGTGGAAGCAGAAAGTAAGCATGGGCAACGATACCCATGTGTGATAATCCTTCAAGACAAAGTTAGTCAGATGAGATAAAGAAGGTCAAGACATACTAGTTTGGGTAATGATACATCACTAAGCATTAGTACCACCAAATACATAAACACGCACTTCTGGAGATAAAAGGATAGGCAAGTTTGGGTTCAATAGCAGTGAGTGACTTTAAACCCACTCTCATCAGTAGAATCACCTTATAGACACGAAAAATCAATGTAGAGTTACTTTTGAGATAAACTAAAAATGGATCAAATAGACTTAAAAGATATCTATAAAATATCCCATTTAATGTCTGCAGAATACATGATCTCAATAGCTTATGCAACATTCTCTAAAACAGATCATTTTTAGGCTAGGAAGTGAGTCTGAATAAATACAAATATTGAAACATTTCATTGCATATTGTTAAATTATTATGAAATAAAAATGCTATGATGACAAAGTCCCTGCCACATGATCCTACACCATGGGGTTCTAACTTGGTACATGGGGTCAAGCAACCATGTTGAACCCTCTTGAATAAATCTTTCCTCCTTTAAGGTGTTTTTTTAGGAATTTTCAAAACAGCAATAAAAAGGTAACTAATACAGCCATGAACAAAATAATGACAGTGAGCTTCTACTTTTATATTGTAGTTTACATTCTATTTTTCTTTTTTGGTACCAGGGCATGAACTGAGGGGCTATACCTTGAGTAACTCCTCAAGTCCTTTTTTGTGATGGGTTTTTCAAGACAGGGTCTCAGGAATTATTTTCTTTTCTTTTATTATTCATATGTGCATACAAGGCTTAGGTCATTTCTCCCCCCTGCCCTCACCCCCTCCCTTACCACCCACTCTGCCCCCTCTCTCTCCCCCCCACCCCCTTAATACCCAGCAGAAACTACTTTGCCCTTATTTCTAATTTTGTTGTAGAGAGAGTATAAGCTATAATAGGAAGGAACAGGGTTTTTGCTGGTTGAGATAAGGATAGGTATACAGGGCATTGACTCACATTGAATTCCTGTGCATGTGTGTTACCTTCTAGGATAATTCTTTTTGATCTAACCTTTTCTCTAGTCAGGAACTATTTTCCATGGTCAGGTTTGAACCACTATACTCTTGATCACTGCCTCTTGATAATTTAGGATTACAGGCATAAGCCATGAGTGCCCAGCTGCTGACTTTCTACTGTAATGAAAGACATTATAGATGGGGAGAAGGTTGGCTAGCCACTTAGGGTGAGGTGTTAATTTTCTTGATGGTAAAACAATGGATTGCCATGATGGTCAATGAGGCCTTACCAAGGAAAGGGGTGGTGTCAAGATGAAAGATACTGACCCGAGTGCAAAGTTAAGGAGCCAGGCTTTAAAACCTCTGACCCACCTCTGGGTGGAGGAGATGTTCTAGCGGCTTGAGAATCTGTTTATACTGATAAAGAAAGGAGAAGAGGTGAATGAGCCCGACTTGGGCACTGGAGCAAACAACTTCACAGGATAACAAACAGGTCCATTAGGAGCACTAGGAACAGAAGCAAAGACAAAAACCACTTGATCATCTCAATAGATGCAGAAAAAGCCTTTGATAAGATCCAACATCATTTCATGATAAAAGCTCTAAGAAAACTAGGAATAGAAGGAAAGTTCCTCAACATTATAAAAGCTATATATGACAAACCTACAGCCAGCATTATACTTATCGGAGAAAAACTGAAACCATTCCCTCTAAAATCAGGAACCAGACAAGGATGCCCACTATCTCCACTCCTATTCAACATAGTACTGGAATTCCTAGCCAGAGCAATTAGGCAAGAAGAAGGAATAAAAGGAATACAAATAGGTAAAGAAACTGTCAAAATATCCCTATTTGCAGACGACATGATCCTATACCTTAAAGACCCAAAAAACTCTACTCAGAAGCTTCTAGACATCATCAATAGCTATAGCAAGGTAGCAGGATATAAAATCAACATAGAAAAATCATTAGCATTTCTATACACTAACAATGAGCAAACGGAAAAAGAATGTATGAAAACAATTCCATTTACAATAGCCTCAAACAAAATCAAATACCTAGGTGTAAACCTAACAAAAGATGTGAAAGACCTCTACAAGGAAAACTATACACTTCTGAAGAAAGAGGTTGAGGAAGACTATAGAAAGTGGAGAGATCTCCCATGCTCATGGATTGGTAGAATCAACATAGTAAAAATGTCGATACTCCCCAAAGTAATCTACATGTTTAATGCAATTCCCATCAAAATTCCAATGACATTCATTAAAGAGATTGAAAAATCTACTGTTAAATTTATATGGAAACACAAGAGGCCACGAATAGCCAAGGCAATACTCAGTCAAAAGAACAATGCAGGAGGTATCACAATACCTGACTTCAAACTATATTACAAAGCAATAACAATAAAAACAGCATGGTACTGGCACAAAAACAGACATGAAGACCAGTGGAACAGAATAGAAGATCCAGATATGAAGCCACACAACTATAAGCAACTTATCTTTGACAAAGGAGCTAAAAATATACGATGGAGAAATAGCAGCCTCTTCAACAAAAACTGCTGGGAAAACTGGTTAGCAGTCTGCAAAAAACTGAAACTAGATCCATGTATATCACCCTATACCAAGATTAACTCAAAATGGATCAAGGATCTTAATATCAGACCCCAAACTCTTAAGTTGATACAAGAAAGAGTAGGAAATACTCTGGAGTTAGTAGGTATAGGTAAGAACTTTCTCAATGAAACCCCAGCAGCACAGCAACTAAGAGATAGCATAGATAAATGGGACCTCATAAAACTAAAAAGCTTCTGTTCATCAAAAGAAATGGTCTCTAAACTGAAGAGAACACCCACAGAGTGGGAGAAAATATTTGCCAACTATACATCAGACAAAGGACTGATAACCAGAATATACAGGGAACTTAAAAAACTAAATTCTCCCAAAACTAATGAACCAATAAAGAAATGGGCATGTAAACTAAACAGAACTTTCTCAAAAGAAGAAATTCAAATGGCCAGAAAACACAAGAAAAAATGCTCACCATCTCTAGCAATAAAGGAAATGCAAATTAAAACCACGCTAAGATTCCACCTCACCCCTGTTAGAATAGCCATCATCAGCAACACCACCAACAACAGGTGTTGGCGAGGATGCAGGGAAAAAGGAACCCTCTTACACTGTTGGTGGGAATGTAGACTAGTACAACCACTCTGGAAAAAAATTTGGAGGCTACTTAAAAAGCTGGACATCGATCTACCATTTGATCCAGTAATACCACTCTTGGGGATATACCCAAAAGACTGTTACTCAAGAGGCACCTGCACATCCATGTTTATTGCAGCACTATTCACAATAGCCAAGTTATGGAAACAGCCAAGATGTCCCACCACTGACGAATGGATTAAGAAAATGTGGTATCTATACACAATGGAATTTTATGCAGCCATGAAGAAGAATGAAATGTTATCATTCACTGGTAAATGGATGGAATTGGAGAACATCATTCTGAGTGAGGTTAGCCTGGCCCAAAAGACCAAAAATCGTATGTTCTCCCTCATATGTGGACATTAGATCAAGGGCAAACACAACAAGGGGATTGGACTATGAGCACATGATAAAAGCGAGAGCACACAAGGAAGGGGTGAGGATAGGTAAGACACCTAAAAAACTAGCTAGCATTTGTTGCCCTTAATGCAGAGAAACTAAAGCAGATACCTTAAAGCAACTGAGGCCAATAGGAAAAGGGGAACAGGTACTAGAGAAAAGGTTAGATCAAAAAGAATTAACCTAGAAGGTAACACCCACGCACAGGAAATCAATGTGAGTCAATGCCCTGTATAGCTATTCTTATCTCAACCAGCAAAAACCCTTGTTCCTTCCTATTATTGCTTATACTCTCTCTACAACAAAATTAGAAATAAGGGCAAAATAGTTTCTGCTGGGTATTGGGGGGGAGGAGAGGGAGGGGGTGGAGTGGGTGGTAAGGGAGGGGGTGGGGGCAGGGGGAAGAAATGAACCAAGCCTTGTATGCACATATGAATAATAAAAGAAAAATGAAAAAAAATCTAAACATTGATCTACCATATGATCAGCAATACCACTCTTGGGGATATACTCAAAAGAATATGACACAGGCTAGTCCAGAGGCACTTGCACACCCTTGTTTATTGCAGCTCTATTCACAATAGCCAAGTTATGGAAACAGGCAAGATGCCCCACTACTGATGAATGGATTATGCAAATGTGGTATTTATATCTATGGAATTTAATGTGGCCATGAAGAAGAATGAAATGTTACGATTTGCAGGTAATTGGATGGAACTGGAGAACATTATTCTGAATGAGGTTAGCCTGGCAGAAAATACCAAAAATCATATGTTCGCCCTCATATGCAGACATTAGATCAAGGGCAAATACAACAAGGTAATTGGACTTTGATCACATAATAAAGGGAGAACACACAAGAAAGGTATGAGGATAGGTAAAACACCCAAAAAACTAGATAGCCTTTGTTGCCCTTAATGCAGAGAAACTAAAGTAGATACTTTAAAGCAACTGAGGCCAATAGGAGAAGGGGACCAGCAACTAGAGAAAAGGTTGTCTATTTTCATCCTGAGTTCATTTATCTCTTTATTATTTGTGTTCTTAGTTTCACTTTGGTGTTTATACAGTGCTTCTATTGGTTCATTTATTTTTTCTTGTGCTTTCTCAAATACTCTATTTTTGTTGTCTTGGAATTTCTTGAGTGTCTCCTGTACATTTTGGTTGACCCTATTCAGTATCATCTCTATAAAATTCTCCTTTATTACTTGCAGGATTTCTTCTTTCAGGTTGTTCTTGTGAACTTCATTGGGTTCTTCATTAGTTTATCTTCATTTTTGTTGGAGTCTGGATCTGAGTATCTCTTTTCTTCATTTCCCTTTCTTCTTGTACTTAATTATTGCTGGGGGGAAAATGGTTTCCCTCTTTTTTCCGTCTTCTCGTCATTGCCCTTGCTGTTGTTTCTGTCCCTGTACTGTGTGCAATTAAGTATTTTCTAGCTTGTAATAATAACAATGGTGATATCTAGAATGGAAGGGTGAGAGGAGAGGGAAAGCAAAGAAGGTAAAGAAAAAGGGAAAAACAAACAAACAAGTAAAAACAAAACAAAACAAACATTGCCAAAGAAATAAACAGGGAGAGATAGTGTACTAATCAACAGTAAGCTAAACAGGCATTAAAGAGACAGGGAGAAGATTTTTAAAAATCTCCAAGTTCAAATGCAGCAAAGTTTCAATCTTAATAATTTTGGTGTTAGTCCCTCAACTTCCAATCCTGGAGATGGTGTCTCAGAAGTAGTTTTGTCATTGTCTCATCAAAGGGGAAAAAAACCCAAAAAAACAAAATATCCCAAGTTCAAATGCAGTACAGTTTCAGTAAGTCTTTCAGCATGAGGTCGTAGTTCAGTCATCTCATCAAAGGAAGAGAAAAGGAAAAAAGAAAAAAAAAAAGGATCTGGAGACAGTTCTGTGAATGTCTATCTGAGGCTGCAGCTACTACTGTCAGCCAGCTGTTGCTGGAGGCTTTATTGATTGCAGATCTCAGGAGTGAGCTTAACACTCACCTAGCCCCACAGGCTTTGTTTATTCAGAGTTCTCCTAGGCACGACCGCCACCATTAAAAGTATTCCCCTCTCCAAGCACACTGAGGGAGGTGTCACTACAACCTCCTTCTCTGGTCGGCATGTTTATTTACAGTTCATATGGGAAGTGTCCCTTCCCCCCTCTCCAGTGGCGCTTTCCTCACACAGCCACTGTTACAAGCTTTCCTGCTCCAAGGTTGCTGGGCAGGTGTCGCCACTCCTGCCTTCTCCAGCCGGCTTGTTTATTTACAGTTCCATGAGGGATTTCCCCTCCCCTCCTCTTCAGTGCTCAGGGCACCCAGCCCTCTTTGCTACATGTCTTTTGTTGTTGTTCTTCTTGTTGTTTATTCAGTTTGGTTTTTTTTCTCTTTTTTCCCTGGGTAGGGGTTAGTCTGTCCAGGGGGCTATGCTGATCTGGCCCAGGGTTGTTTGTGGGAGTACCGCATGCCACTTTGCTCACCTAGTGGTCTGCTTCTCTCAAGCCGGTAGAGCTGGCATCTGGTGGCACAGGAGCCCTCCTGGTTTCTCCATTTACCATGGAGTGGGGATGCTATGCATGGGCTGGGGGTGTGGAGGAGTCGGGTTTTGCTTCTTCTTGGTGGTTTTTCCTATAAGGTTTATCTCCAGCATCTCTCCAAATTTAGATGGTTCTAGGTTTCCTAGTGCTCCTTTTTTTTTTCATTTTTCTTTTATTATTCATAGTGCATAAAAGGATTGGTTCATTTCTCCCCCCTGCCCCCACCCCCTCCCTTACCACCCACTCCGCCCCCTCCCTCTCCCCCCCATACCCAGCAGAAACTATTTTGCCCTTATTTCTAATTTTGTTGTAGAGAGAGTATCAGCAATAATAGGAAGGAACAAGGGTTTTTGCTGGTTGAGATAAGGATAGCTATACAGGGCATTGACTCACATTGATTTCCTGTGCGTGGGTGTTACCTTCTAGGTTAATTCTTTTTGACCTAACCTTTTCTCTAGTACCTGTTCCCCTTTTCCTATTGGCCTCAGTTGCTTTAAGGTATCTGCTTTAGTTTCTCTGCATTAAGGGCAACAAATGCTAGCTAGTTTTTTAGGTGTCTTACCTATCCTCATCCCTCCCTTGTGTGCTCTCGCTTTTATCTTGTGCTCATAGTCCAATCCCCTTGTTGTGTTTGCCCTTGATCTAATGTCCACATATGAGGGAGAACATACGATTTTTGGTCTTTTGGGCCAGGCTAACCTCACTCAGAATGATGTTCTCCAGTTCCATCCATTTACCAGTGAATGATAACATTTCGTTCTTCTTCATGGCTGCATAAAATTCCATTGTGTATAGATACCACATTTTCTTAATCCATTCGTAAGTGGTGGGACATCTTGGCTGTTTCCATAACTTGGCTATTGTGAATAGTGCCGCAATAAACATGGATGTGCAGGTGCCTCTGGAGTAACAGTCTTTTGGGTATATCCCCAAGAGTGGTATTGCTGGATCAAATGGTAGATCGATGTCCAGCTTTTTAAGTAGCCTCCAAATTTTTTTCCAGAGTGGTTGTACTAGTCTACATTCCCACCAACAGTGTAAGAGGGTTCCTTTTTCCCTGCATCCTCGCCAACACCTGTTGTTGGTGGTGTTGCTGATGATGGCTATTCTAACAGGGGTGAGGTGGAATCTTAGCGTGGTTTTAATTTGCATTTCCTTTATTGCTAGAGATGGTGAGCATTTTTTCTTGTGTTTTCTGGCCATTTGAATTTCTTCTTTTGAGAAAGTTCTGTTTAGTTTACATGCCCATTTCTTTATTGGTTCATTAGTTTTGGGAGAATTTAGTGTTTTAAGTTCCCTGTATATTCTGGTTATCAGTCCTTTGTCTGATGTATAGTTGGCAAATATTTTCTCCCACTCTGTGGGTGTTCTCTTCAGTTTAGAGACCATTTCTTTTGATGAACAGAAGCTTTTTAGTTTTATGAGGTCCCATTTATCTATGCTATCTCTTAGTTGCTGTGCTGCTGGGGTTTCATTGAGAAAGTTCTTACCTATACCTACTAACTCCAGAGTATTTCCTACTCTTTCTTGTATCAACTTAAGAGTTTGGGGTCTGATATTAAGATCCTTGATCCATTTTGAGTTAACCTTGGTATAGGGTGATATACATGGATCTAGTTTCAGTTTTTTGCAGACTGCTAACCAGTTTTCCCAGCAGTTTTTGTTGAAGAGGCTGCTATTTCTCCATCGTATATTTTTAGCTCCTTTGTCAAAGATAAGTTGCTTATAGTTGTGTGGCTTCATATCTGGATCCTCTATTCTGTTCCACTGGTCTTCATGTCTGTTTTTGTGCCAGTACCATGCTGTTTTTATTGTTATTGCTTTGTAATATAGTTTGAAGTCAGGTATTGTGATACCTCCTGCATTGTTCTTTTGACTGAGTATTGCCTTGGCTATTCGTGGCCTCTTGTGTTTCCATATAAATTTCACAGTAGATTTTTTGATCTCTTTAATGAATGTCATTGGAATTTTGATGGGAATTGCATTAAACATGTAGATTACTTTGGGGAGTATCGACATTTTTACTATGTTGATTCTACCAATCCATGAGCATGGGAGATCTCTCCACTTTCTATAGTCTTCATCAATCTCTTTCTTCAGAAGTGTATAGTTTTCCTTGTAGAGGTCTTTCACATCTTTTGTTAGGTTTACACCTAGGTATTTGATTTTGTTTGAGGCTATTGTAAATGGAATTGTTTTCATACATTCTTTTTCCGTTTGCTCATTGTTAGTGTATAGAAATGCTAATGATTTTTCTATGTTGATTTTATATCCTGCTACCTTGCTATAGCTATTGATGATGTCTAGAAGCTTCTGAGTAGAGTTTTTTGGGTCTTTAAGGTATAGGATCATGTCGTCTGCAAATAGGGATATTTTGACAGTTTCTTTACCTATTTGTATTCCTTTTATTCCTTCTTCTTGCCTAATTGCTCTGGCTAGGAATTCCAGTACTATGTTGAATAGGAGTGGAGATAGTGGGCATCCTTGTCTGGTTCCTGATTTTAGAGGGAATGGTTTCAGTTTTTCTCCGATAAGTATAATGCTGGCTGTAGGTTTGTCATATATAGCTTTTATAATGTTGAGGAACTTTCCTTCTATTCCTAGTTTTCTTAGAGCTTTTATCATGAAATGATGTTGGATCTTATCAAAGGCTTTTTCTGCATCTATTGAGATGATCAAGTGGTTTTTGTCTTTGCTTCTGTTAATGTGGTCTATTACGTTTATTGATTTTCGTATGTTGAACCACCCCTGCATCCCTGGGATGAAGCCTACTCGGTCGTGGTGAATAATCTTTTTGATGTGTTGCTGAATTTGGTTTGCCATTATTTTGTTGAGGATTTCTGCGCCAGTGTTCATTAAGGAGATTGGCCTATAGTTTTAAGAAGCCTCCAAATTTTTTTTCCAGGGTGATTGTACTAGTTTACATTCCCACCAGCAGTGTAAGAGGGTTCCTTTACACATCCTCACCAACACCTGTTGTTCATGGTGTTGCTAATGATGGCTATTCTAACAGGGGTGAGGTGGAATCTTAGTGTGGTTTTAATTTGCATTTCCTTTATTCATAGAGATGGTGAGCATTTTTTCATGTGTTTTTTTGGCCATTTGAATTTCTTTTTTTGAGAAAGTTCTGTTTAGTTCACTTGCCCATTTCTTTATCATTAACTTTGGGAGAATTTAGTTTTTGAGTTCCCTATATATTCTGGTTATCAGTCCTTTCTTTGATGTGTAGCTGGCAAATATTTTGTTCCACTCTGTGAGTGTTCTCTTCAGTTTAGAGACCATTTCTTTTGTTGAGCAGAAGCTTTTTAGTTTTATGAGGTCCCATTTATCTATGCTATCTCTTAGTTGCTGTGCTGCTGGGGTTTCATTGAGAAAGTTCTTACCTATACCTACTAACTCCAGAGTATTTCCTACTCTTTCTTGTATCAACTTAAGAGTTTGGGGTCTGATATTAAGATCCTTGATCCATTTTGAGTTAATCTTGGTATAGGGTGATATACATGGATCTAGTTTCAATTTTTTGCAGACTGCTAACCAGTTTTCCCAGCAGTTTTTGTTGAAGAGGCTGCTATTTCTCCATCGTATATTTTTAGCTCCTTTGTCAAAGATAAGTTGCTTATAGTTGTGTGGCTTCATATCAGGATCCTCTATTCTGTTCCACTGGTCTTCATGTCTGTTTTTGTGCCAGTACCATGCTGTTTTTATTGTTATTGCTTTGTAATATAGTTTGAAGTCAGGTATTGTGATACCTCCTGCATTGTTCTTTTGACTGAGTATTGCCTTGGCTATTCGTGGCCTCTTGTGTTTCCATATAAATTTAACAGTAGATTTTTCGATCTCTTTAATGAATGTCATTGGAATTTTGATGGGAATTGCATTAACCATGTAGATTACTTTTGGGAGTATTGACATTTTTACTATGTTGATTCTACCAATCCATGAGCATGGGAGATCTCTCCACTTTCTATAGTCTTCCTCAACCTCTTTCTTCAGAAGTGTATAGTTTTCCTTGTAGAGGTCATTCACACTCTTTGTTAGGTTTACACCTAGGTATTTGATTTTTTTGAGGCTATTGTAAATGGAATTGTTTTCATATATTCTTTGTCAGTTTGTTCATTATTAGTGTATAGCAATGGTAATAATTTTTCTATGTTGATTTTATATCCTGCTATTTTGCTATAGCTATTGGTGGTGTCTGGGAGCTTTCGAGTATAGTTTATTGGGTCTTTAAGGTATAGGATCATATTGCTTGCAATTAGGAATATTTTGACAGTTCTTTACCTATTTGTATTCCTTTTATTACTTCTTCTTACCTAATTGCTCTGGCTAGGAATTCCAGTACTATGTTGAATAGGAGTGGAGATAGATAGTGGTCATCCTTGTCTTGTTCCTGATTTTAGAGGGAATGGTTTCAGTTTTTCACCATTAAGTATAATACTAATTTGATAATCTTAAAGAAATTGACAGATTTCTAGATACATATGATCATCCAAAACTGAACCAAGAGGAAATTAATCACCTGAATAGATCTATAACACAAAATGAAGTTGAAGCAGCAATCAAGAATCTCCCCAGAAGAAAAGTCCAGGACCTGATGGATTCTCTGCTGAATTCTATCAGACCTTTAAAGAAGAACTGATACCAACCTGAGGGTTGGTATCAACTAGGTCCATTTGATCTATGATATATTTTAGATCTAGAATTTCTTTATTGATTTTATGTTTGGATGACCTATCTATATGATAATAGGGTGTTAAAGTCTCCCACAACCACTGTGTTGGAGTTAATATATGCTTTTATGTACTTCAGGGTATGCTTGATGAAATTGGGTATGTTGACATTGGATGCATATAGGTTGATACTGTTGTTTCCTTTTGGTCTATTTCCCTTTTTATTAGTGTGGAATTTCCTTTTTTATCTCATTTGATCAATGTAGGTTTGAAGTCTACTTTGTCAGAGATAAGTATTTCTACTCCTGCTTGTTTTTGGAGGCCACTGTCTTGGTAAATCTTCTTCCAGCCTTTCATCCTAAGCCTATGCTTATTTCTATTGGTGAGATGGGTCTCCTGTAAGCAACAAATTGTTGGATCTTCCTTTTTAATCCATTTCATCAAATGGTGCCTTTTGATGGGGGAATTAAGTCCATTAAGTGTTAGTACTGATAGGTATGTGGTGACTCCTGCCATTTAGTTGTCTTAGTTGTTTGAAGGTTTGATTGTGTGTAGGTAAATTGATGCTACTCTCTGCTTTCTTGCTTTTTCTTTTCCTGTAGTTTGGGACTGCCTTCCCTTTCATGGTTATGTTGGGTTTCACTTTTTGTGTGCAGAATCCCTGAAGAATCTTTTGTAGTGGTGGCTTTGTGGTCAAATATTTTTTAGTTTCTGCTTATCATGGAAGACTTTTGTTGCTCCATCTATTTTGAATGATAGTTTTGCTGGGTAGAGTATCCTAGGGTTGAAGTTATTTTCATTTAGTGCCCAGAAGATCTCACCTCAAGCTCTTCTTGCTTTTAATGTTTCTGTTGAGAAGTCTGCTGTGACTTTGATGGGTTTACCTTTGTATGTTATTTGTTTTTTCTCTCTTACAGACTTCAATATTCTTTCTCGAGTCTCTGTACTTGTTGTTTTTATGATAATATGCCATGGGGTAGTTCTATTTTGCTCTAGTCTTTTTGGTGTTCTGGAGGCCTCATGCACCTGTATGGGCATAGATTTTTCTAGATTTGGGAAATTTTCTGTAATTATTTTGTTGAATATACTACGCATTCCCTTTTCTTGCACCTCTTCTCCTTCTTCCCATGATTCTCAGGTTTGGTCTTTTGATGGAGTCATTAAGTTCTTGCATTTTGTTTTCACAGGTCTTGAGTTGTTTAACTAATAGTTCTTTTGTTTTTCCTTTAATTACCATTTCATCTTCAAGTTCTGAGATTCTGTCTTCTGCTTGTTCTAGTCTGCTGGATTGGCCCTCCATTTTGTTTTGCATTTCTGTTTCTATGCTGATCTGGCCCTTGGTTGTTTGTGGGAGTACCGCGCTTAGCTCACCTGGTGGTCAGTTTCTCTCGAGCCAGTAGAAGCTGGTGTCTGGTGGCGTGGGAGCCCTCCTGGTTTCTCCATTTACAGTGGAGTGGGGATACTATGCGTGGGCTGGGAGTGTGGAGGACTCGGGGTTTTGCCTCTTTTTGGTGGGTTTTCCTGTAAGGTGTGTCTCCAGTGTCTCTCCAAGATTTTCCTTTGGAAGTATGCTTTCTGTTTCCTCCCTCTAGTAGCCATCTTGGAATTTCCTCACTTCTTGGACTAGGTAAGTGCTATAGGGGACATTAATTAGTGGGTGGAGGAGTAAAAATAAAGAACACCAAGGTTAATTACTTGTTTTCTGCTTATGAAACTCTTTCTCTGTGATGTTCTGGCCAGATGGCTGCTAAGAGATCACATCTCCCACCCTTTTCTCCACCTGGATGTGTGTGGTGCTCCTAGGTCAGAAGGTGAGATCTGTGCATTGAAGGGCAGGAACCTCTCACCAGGTCTTTCTTTATTTCAGTGATTTATGTGGACCATAGGACCTGGGCACACAAGGGTGAGTTCTTCCTTTTGTGTCCTAGATATGTCTGAGTTTGAGTTCTCTGAGTGTGGGAGTAGCTGGAGGCATCTTGAGCTGATCCTGAGTTGGAAGCTACAGTGATCTGCCATCTGCACTCTCCACTTCACCTTTGGCTCTTGCTTTTGCATCTGTCCTGGGGTGAAGAGTGTACCCAGTGTGTTAATAATGCACAGAGGACACACAGCTATGATGACCCTTGATACTGCAGCTTCACAGGATGGGGACACTTCTGTCTTTGAGGACAAGAACATCAGTGTTTCTGTGTGTGCTGCATTTTTCTACCTGCTTTCACCTGAGCTATTTCTGCATCTATTACTGATATCAGCTCCTGGCTAAGAAACTTCATTCACCAGACAGTTGTTTTTTATTATTATTCATTTACTCACATGTACATACATTGTTTAGGTCATTTCTCCCTCCTGCCCCCGCCCCCACCCTCTCCCCCCTCCCCACTTCCTTCTAGGCAGAACCTGTTCCACACTTTTCTCCAGTTCCATTGAAGAGTAAATAAGCAATAAGAAAGGCATAGCATTTTTGCTAGTTGAGATAAGGACAGCTATACAGAGAGATTCCTAGCATTGCTTTCATGTACAACCCAAGTTGATTAATCTCTAACTGATCTTTACACTGATCCCCTTCTCCTGATCCCCTTCTCATGTTGACCTCTGTCGCTTTAAGGTTTCTGTATTAATTCCTCTGGAGTGGGGACATCAAATGCTTTCATGTTTTGGATTTTCTGTCTAACCCTGTACCTCCCGTATATGTTCTCCCCTTGTCATGTAACCCAAGTCCTACAACATTGCTGTATTTGCAAGACCGCATATGAAGGAGAACATACGATTTTTGGTCTTCTGAATCTGGCTAACCTCATTCAGAATGATGACAGTTTTGATTTGAATGTAGACCCTGGTATTTGCTGATTCTGTGACCTTCTTCAATCTGGTGTTTGGCACTGACCCCAGTTCCACATATGTGTGATCTCAAAATAGTGGAGTGTTGCTCAGTGCAGACCCAATGCATATAAAGTAGGCAGCAGTGATTTCTCCTACGGATATGTCATGAAAACTTTGTAACTGCTCAATATTCATTGTGTATTCACATTGCAAGTACTGAGCTTCTCAGATCATTATACAAGTGATATTCATTTTTTTTTGTACCTCTTAGAGCTAAGTTCATGTTTCAGATAAATCTGGCTATGAAGCCCAAGATGGCTTCAAACTCATGATATGCCTGCCTGAGTATCCTGAGTGCTAGGATTACAGGCATGCATCACCAACTCCACTGCATTTATTCTGAATCAGATATGTTTGGTCCTGACTCTGGCCATACATACTTGTGTGTAGAGTGGGAAGAGCACTTCCCACTTCCTTCTAATTGAAGGAAAATAGCTTTAACAAATGGATCATTTCAACATGTGCTCTGTTGGGAGGAGGTGAATGCTAAGGGTAGAAAGGGCACTGATCATATGTTTTAGGAAATGTTGCAGTTGTAAAAATTGCAGCAATGGGAGGTGTTTCAGTCCCCTGGGTTGGAGAAATATCCTGATGGGGAGGCTAGAGTCATGTGGGTTGTACCACTTGGAGAGAACAGGAGATGATCACTCTGAAGTGATCTTGACTGTGGTCAGTACGTTTGCCATTTTGGGAATGGGTGAGGGATGAGGTCATAGGCCACACTTAGGCCACACAGAGCCTTGTTGACCTGGGGCAGTGTTCCCATGTTTTGTGTATGACAGCAGTGGCCTTAGAAGCTATGGGTGGAGGAACGAGATGATTGACTTATTTATATAAGACCCAACGCGTTAGTGTGATAATGGGAGTAGGGGAGGGGTTAGGGCTTATGTGGAAGGAGATAAAGTCAGACATAGACCAATGATCCAAAGAGATACAATGTCTCCTGGCTTCCGCACTAGGTGATAAATTAGTCAACTCACAGCATTCATTTCTAGGCTGAATGGAAAGGAGGAGAGAAGCCTGTCAGTATAGCGCCAAGGAAGATAGCTATTCCTCAGCAGGGAAGGCTGAGGGTAGGATACATGTTTTGAATAAACCGGAAGCTCAATTTTGAACATAATTGGAACTTCCCAGTGCAGATGATTGTTTTATGGTTGGTGAACTAATATAGAGTCAAGGTGAAAGGTGTGCGTGTGTGTGTGTGTGTGTGTACATAGATGACTTGAAAATTGGTAGATCACACACACGTAGAAACAAGTGGTAGATAGCATTTGATGACAGATATAGTCAGACACTTGATAGATTATGATGGCGATAGGCAGATGATTGAGGGTACTGGAATGGCCTTAAATTGTGTACTTGCAGGAAAAAGAAACTGTTTGAAGGACTGGGGCCAAGACACTCCACAGTGTAATGGTTTGGAGATGATAGCAAACAGCCCAGGAAGTGGTGACAGCATGTTCGGGGAGACAGGAAGTGTGTGACTCCCGGAAGACAGATGAGAATCTCCTGTTGCATGCTGGGTGGTGTCACATATAGATATATTGGTGACACATTGAGATTTCATGATGACCCCATCTTCTAGGTGAAGGACAGTTGTTCCTTTACTGCAAGAGTTTCTCTTGTTGTGTGTAGTGGCTAAGATTCAAGCACAGTTCAGATCCTAAGTTCTAATCCTTCACCAGAGGTTTAGCCAATACTGGGCCTCATGGGAACAAGGGCCTCTTGACATTAGATGATTGGGCTCTGATTCTGTTTCCCTCCAGAGTTACCACCTCAGCCCTCCATCTGGGCAGTGCCAAACACAGTCATTCCAGAAGGGAGTTCTGTGACCATTTTCTGCAGTATCCCTCTAGGGGTGACAACATTGCATCTACATCATGGACAACCTGTATGAGACTTCTATGTTTGTGATCCACAGGAAGCACAGAAGGTGAATGAGTTCTCCTTCTCCAGTGTGACAGACATCAATGCAGGCATTTACCCCTGTGACTACTGGAAGGAAGATATCTGGTCAGGTCGCAGTGGACCACTGAAGCTGGTAGTGACAGGTGAGGGATAGTCCAAGAACACTGTCATGCAGCCTTGGATCTTGCTGCCCACCTCAGTGGACCAGATGCACCCATCACAGTTCCTGCCCTGTATCTTTGCTTCTTGTGTCTGGGTCCCAGCTTCCCTCTGTTCTGACTTTGGTCCCAGCACTATTCAGCCAGGTGGCTACTACAACCCTCTGAGGAGAATCACTTGGAGACAGATCCCAATCTTCCCTATACACAGATTCTGGTGTTTGTCATGAAAATAACACAAGTGTTTTTTTGGCTTTGTGATCCCTGTAAATTAACAAGGAGTGATTTCCTTTTTGGCTTCATCTTCCCTCTGTCATGTCAGATCATAAGAATCCTGACTTATTTTAATTATGTTTTCAATAGCATGCTGTATTCACTTCCAGGTCCCGTCAATGTCAAACCTTCCCTGACTGCTCATTCAGGTGTCCAGGTGGCCTCAGGAGAAATTGTGACTCTTATCTGTGACATACGTTTTTACTATGATATCTTAATTCTGTGTAGAGATGCAGGGGCATCCTTCCCTTAGGATTATTCAAATCAAACCCACAAGACATTCTTCATATCCCCTGTGAACCAGCCTATGGTGAGACCTACAGATGCTGTGTCTTCTCTACATCCAACCACCACGTCTGGTCAATGCCTAGTGACCCTCTTGAGCTTTCAGTCACAGATGAGTAATGTCTGATATGTGCACCTTTACTTTGTCCCAGGGTTATCCCAAGGTCTTTCAGGCAAGGCAGTTCAAATCCAAGTGTCTGCCGGCTGTGTGGTTCTGTTGTATGTATTCTTCTCCATTCCTTCTCTCTTTAGCCACTGTGATCCTGAATATTTATATGTTCATTAATGCAATTTGGGGACAGAAAAGTCAAATTATTTTTGGGGGAGAGAAATCCCTATCTATCTATGAAAGAGGCTCTATGATCTAGTGGTAGCCCTTGGGATCCTGCATGACAAGTGACGCATTGCTCGGTGACTGCTCTGTCACCTCCTGAAGCCCCACCCCCAGCCCATCTCTCTCTATATGCATTGGTGACAGCAGGAACATTATTAACTTGTGGAACAGAAAGTTCAATACCATCTCTGCTAGTTCCTTCATTCAGAATGTCTTTCTGGATCCTTGTGTCTCCTACAACATTTAGCGGGTGATGCTGTGAATACAGTAATCTGAACAGTCCACAGTCCAATGGATGAAGCCAAGGATATTTACTGAATGACCAAGATGGATTTATGGTCAGATCCTGCAGAGCTATGAAGGGGGGAGGCAGCTCAACCTTCTTGGTGGATGGGGGTCAAGTTTCTTAAGACTCATCTTTTCCTGTTAGCTGGGATTTTTCAGCATTTTTGGAAAGGGATATGTTCCAGGCACCTGGAGGCACAGGGGTACCATCTGGGAATTACTGTGAGAGTGTGCACAGGTTAAAGATGGAAGGATGGACATAATTAGAAAGAAATCCTAAGGAAGAAATGTCAGGGATAGGGTAGAGTAAAGCATGGTGACTGGAGTTTGTATATGGGCAGCTGGTGGAAATGTGTGTTGGGTGGTCTGAACATATTTACACATCTGCTTCTGTGCAATATTGTTGATGGCTTTGCTCTTATTGGTGCAGTCCAAACATCCCCAGGAGCTTCACCGTTGTGTATCCAATGGAGTCTTGATCATTTACCTGCTCAGAAACCCAGTAAGCAACTCAACAGAGCTCTTATGGACAAATACCCAAATGCTTTCTTCATACTTGTCCACTCTCTAACGAGTGTCCATCAATGATCCTCTATTACTGTCACTATCCACAAGTTTGTACCAAATAAAATCATTTCTATTCTCAAACATCCATGAAACCCAGGCCCTTCTTTATCCCATCATCACCAAGTGTGGCACCAAGATCCCCCAACCATCCAGTTACCTTGGTCTGTAATTGTCCCTCCACTTCAACATGGCATCTTCAATGTGTTTATCACACAGAAAACCCATTTTTTCTTGGAAACAGCACAGTTCTCATGGTACTCATTAAGGTGTTCTCCATGTGCTTCTTATGTTTCTCATGGTGACCACATGAGCCATTGGCTCCATGTTAAGTGCTGTTTCTTTTCACCACAGAGTCTTCACTCTCAGATTACAGAACAGAGAATGTCACCCGGTTGAGTGTGGCTGGCCCTCTCCTGCTTGCCCTTGGATCTGTATTGCTGGACACTTGGAAAAGGAGAATAAGACTGAGAAGAGCATCCAGAGAGCCCTAGGGCAAGTGTCTTCCATATTCTTTGTAGTCTTCATCAAAATGCTGGAATAAAGAATCTTAAAGGCCTTGTGGTCTCCTCATTCTGTGTTCAGTGTCTGGAAATGGGGGTGAGTCCTCATAATACGGCAGGGATTTCATCACTCATGTACTGTGCTCGGAGGAGAGGTTCCTGTAGTGCCTGAGCCTTATCTCCCTTTTATCTTCTTGATCCTCTGTGACTTCATTGTGTGATGCCCTTTTCTCTCTTATGAATCCTTTGTTGATCTTTTTGCACAGCAGTGTTTCTTCTTCCTCCTTCTCTGCTCTCCTTATCTCACCCTTTCTTGTTCCCTCATTACACTTCCTTGTCATTGACGCTATGAACCACATCCCATTGCTTCACTTCAGCTTTCACAGTTAGACTAGAACACCAATTTTATATCATTCCCTGCTTCTTTCTTGCAAAATCAAGATCAGGATCTCAACATTGATAGATAGGATGCAAAATCAGTCCAGATTTATAGCCTGTCTAGCATTTTGCCTTCATAACACCACATGAAGCAATCATTTCTGAAGAAGGAATCCACAGGTTCTGGGAAACTTGCAAATTAGAGACAGAGAGCACTTCCCTGTGTCTCTGTGAACCTGAAACAAAAAAAAAGAGAAAAATCAGGTGTGTGGATTAAAGAGAGACAGGTGTTTTGGAAAGGCAAAATAGGGCCCAAGTAAAACAGTGAACAGGACCAGGTGAAATGAAGGATTATTCAACTGTAGATTTATAAAAGAAATAGCAGAAAATAAATCTAGCCCTAATCAAAATAGTACAGAAAGGTCAGAATCTCCACCCCACCCCAGAGTGGTTGTAATGAGAAGGGGAAGCAAAACACCAGCGATGCACCGTGTGACACACTGAAAAGATGACTTTTAATATGGGAGATCTGCACACCTAACAGCTAGAAGAGGTCAGAGAAGGGTGTCCTGATTTTCTTAACTTGCTCTTGGTGTGTGGGAGGGAAAATCAACCTTAGGATTTGACTTACTGCCCAGGGTCTCTGCTGGGGAGTACAGAACACAGCGTTTTTTTTTTCATTTTTCTTTTATTATTCATATGTGCATACAAGGCTTGGTTCATTTCTTCCCCCTGCCCCCACCCCCTCCCTTACCACCCACTCCGCCCCTCCCTCTCCTCCCCCCCAATACCCAGCAGAAACTATTTTGCCCTCTTTTCTAATTTTGTTGTAGAGAGAGTATAAGCAATAATAGGAAGGAACAAGGGTTTTTGCTGGTTGAGATAAGGATAGCTATACAGGGCATTGACTCACATTGATTTCCTGTGCGTGGGTGTTACCTTCTAGGTTAATTCTTTTTGATTTAACCTTTTCTCTAGTACCTGTTCCCCTTTTCCTATTGGCCTCAGTTGCTTTAAGGTATCTGCTTTAGTTTCTCTGAGTTAAGGGCAACAAATGCTAGCTAGTTTTTTAGGTGTCTTACCTATCCTCACCCCTTCCTTGTGTGCTCTCGCTTTTATCATGTGCTCATAGTCCAATCCCCTTGTTGTGTTTGCCCTTGATCTAATGTCCACATATGAGGGAGAACATACGATTATTGGTCTTTTGGGCCAGGCTAACCTCACTCAGAATGATGTTCTCCAATTCCATCCATTTACCAGCGAATGATAACATTTCGTTCTTTTTCATGGCTGCATAAAATTCCATTGTGTATAGATACCACATTTTCTTAATCCATTCGTCAGTGCTGGGGCATCTTGGCTGTTTCCATAACTTGGCTATTGAGACACAGCGTTTTATATTAACCAGCCCTAAAGACCCTCGACCCTCCACTGGGCAGACAAATGACCACACAAAGAAAAAACAGGAAAAAAATCCAACAATCTACAGGAATCAGCAACTACCTCTCAAATATAAGACCCAAAATATAAACGGTCTTAATTTTCTAATTAAAGGTCACAGATTGGATAATTGGATTAAAAACAAGATCTAACTATTTTTCGGTGTGTTCGGAACATACCAAGCAGGCAATGACATAGACTAAAAGTGAAGGCATAGAAAATGATGTAGCAAGTAAGTGGAAGCAGAAAGTAAGCATGAGCAACTATACCCATATCTGATAATCCTTCAAGGCAAAATTAGTCAGATGAAATGAAGAAGGTCAAGACATAATAGTAAAGGTAATGATTCATCATTGAGCATTGGTGCTGCCAAATCCATAGAACATGCAACTTCTGGACATAAATTTGGGTATGATAGCAGTGAGCGACTTTAAACCCCACTCTCATCAGTAGAATCACTGTATAGACAAAACAATCAACATAGAGTTACTTTTAAGATAAACTACAGCACAGATCAAATGGACTTAAAAGATATCTACAAAATATCTCATTTAATGACTGCAGAGTACGTGATCTCAACAGCTTATGCAACATTCTCTAAAACAGATCACATTTTAGGCTAGGAAGCAAGTCTGAACAAATGCAGAAATTTGAAAAATTTTGTTGTTGTATATCGTTAAATTATAACGGAATAAATGTTATGATGGCGACAGTCCCTGCCACTTGCTCCTACACCATGGTGTTCTGACTTGTCACATGGAGTCAAGCAACAATGCGCTAAACTCTCTGAATAAATCTTTCCTCCTTTAAGTTGTTCTTTTAGGAATTTTGAAAACAGCAATACAAAGGTAACTAATACTCAGTGAACAAAATAATGACAGTTAACTTCTACTTCTGTATTGTAGTTGACTTTCTATTTTGCTTTTTTTTGTTATTGAGGTTTGAACTCAGTGTCTATACTTTGAGTCACTCCACCAGCCCTTTTTTGTGATAGTGTTTTCAAGATAGGGTCTCAAGAAATATTTTCCATGGCTGGTTTTGAACCACGATCCTCCTGATCACTGCCTCCTGAGCATTTAGGATTACCGGCGTGAGCCACCAGTGCCCATCTGCTGACTTTCTACTGTAATGAAAGATATTATAGATGGGGAAAAGATCTGCAGGCCACATAGGATGAGGGTTAATTTCCTGGATGGTGAAACAATGGATTGCTATGATGGTCAATGAGGCTTTACAGAAGAAAGGGGTGGTGTCAAGATCAAAGACACCTTCAGTAGTTCAGATGAATGCTTTGCCTGTGATTACATCATCCTCACAGCAGAGGGAGTGATGGAAACTTAGGATGGCATAGGTGAAGGTGTGACCATCTGCCCCACAATGGCTGTTCTTTCCCCTCAGAGTTATGATGTGAAAACATAATCTGTGCATCATGGAGTCTAAGTTATCCACGCCAAAGTCCTCATTTCCACACAGGAGCATGACCTAATTTCCATCACCAGGTGTGTGGGCATCTGTGGGTGCTGTATTCTGCTTATAGCTTGGCGTCACCTGAACTTCCTGGCCTCCTCTCTCAGCAACAGTGGAAGTGACAGCAACAGCCTTTGATGTGCTGATCTTATGGGGACACAGGGATTAGCAGAGATGGCTTTCTTGGTGTCCCTGCTATGGGATACATGACTTCAGCTCCCACATCAGTGGCAAAATCACATCACTTTGGCTTGGCTTTTGCCCCCAAGGGCAGAGTCCAACTAGGTCTTGTGAGCACAAAACTCTGGAAAATCTTGTTTGTTTCATTCTTTTTTGGATGGCACCATTAAATACTGCCTGTCACCATCACCTGAAGGCAGCATTTTCTATTTTATTCTTTCTTCCACCTTTGTTGTTGAGGGTAATAATAAACACGATAATTTTGAAGGCAAAATAAATAGTCCTAAATAATTTTAATAAGTTTGCTCCTACCCCTTTATGGTTCTTGATGATTTTGTTTGGAAGAACCCTGAAGAGTTCTGTTAAGGGGAACATTCCTTTCTTTATAAAATTTTTATTATGATGTGTTTATTGTAGAGAGGAGATTCATTGTGACAGTTCTAATAGGCTGATATTGTACATTGGTTAGATCGCCCTCAACATACTCCCATTGACTTCCTCCCTGCCCACTTAGAGCAATTGCAAGAGGTTTCTTTCTTCTATTTTGTATAATATATAATACATAATATATAATATTTTGTATAAGTATATGAAGTCCATCAACCATATCCTCTCAGCTTCACCTTCTTTGATCACCCTCCCTTCTCCCACAAATACACTCCCTACCTGTGGTGGATACTGAGATTGGGTTTAGAAGATTTAATGGTTGCCCATTTGGATTTTGGTCTTGCTTTGGTCCCATTCATCCATGCTCTTCCCCTGTGACTCCTTTTTGAATGGGAATGGTTACACAGGGCCATTTTGTGTTGTTAACAATGTAATTTTATTTTGATTTCCAGGAACTCATAGTTGAGGGTTTGCCTCATGTCTCAGGTGGGAATTTTGAAAATTTTGGAACTGTTGAGGCTTTGGGGATTCCTGCAGATGGAGGAAAAGATTTTTACAATATATTATGAGAATTTGGGGGTCAGGATGAGATGTTATGTTTTGAATATGAAATGTCCTTTCAGGCTCACGTGTTGAACGCTTAGTGATTACATTTTTGGAGGTAGAGGAAACATTACGGAGTTTTACTTAGCTGGATAAAGTTTGTCACTTTGAAGATTTTATGTGGTCCTCAGTCTCTTCCTCACTCTCTGCTTCTTGTCTACCTGGAGGTGAGTAGACTCTGGCACATGTTCTGTCACATGTGTGTCACATGTGTGTCAGATCAGCAGAGCTATGATGAGCTGAAACCTAAGCATGTGTGAGCCCAGTGACTCTTTGTTCCCTTCAGTTGTTCTGCTCAGATATTTTGTAACCTTGATGCAAACTCACTCACATGACAAGTCTTCAAGAGTCTTAATACACTTGGGTAAATGAAGGTTCACAAGCATCCCAAGGACAAGACAGCTCCCATTCTAACAGAGTAAAGATGATTGCCCATGGGGACACTTTTGGTGAGGACATAACCTTTGAGGTGCAGCATGTCAGGGGATTTTTCCCTGTTAAACACATTGTTTGGTGTGATTGACATATAGACAGCTGTACATATTTAATGTTCTGTGTTAGTGAGACTTTTCATTGAGTGCTTAATACCAGAAAGACATGATTTGAAGGAGCAAAGGTTTATTTTGGGTTCTGTTTTTCACAAGATTCAGCACATGGTTCTTTGGTCCCATAGATTTGGATTGAAGTGAGACCAAACATCATGACATAAACCCATGGTGGAGTAAAGCTGCTCACCTCATGGCAGCCTGGAGCAGGGAGAAAGGAAGGAGCTGGGCACTAGATATATCCAACAAGTCATACCTCCAGTGTCCCATTTCCTTCCATCGGCCCACCTCCTAGTTCCCATTGTCTCCCAATAAAGTCTTAAAATTTGAATCCACCAATTTATGAATCATAGACTAGATCAGAGATCTGATTGTCGATTCACTGCCCAAACCTCAGCACTGACCACTTCATTTCAGACTATGCCTTCACCCCATGAGACTTTGGGAAACTTTTCATACCCAAACTATATCATGGATACATTTTGATGAGTTTCTGGATTAGTACATGTGAGTGATTCCCTCACCCTCAACGACAAATCCATAGTTTTCCAAAGTTGACTCTCACCCTTTTATGATTATTGTTGGTTTTGTTTGTAAAAACCTGAAAGTTCTGTTAATGGGAAACTTTAAGTGTACTATAGAGTATGGTCAGCTGTGGACAATGGGCTGTGTAATAGATCAAACATGTTATTTCTTCAAACAACATGCAATTTCAAGTGTACAAAATGGTCTCTTCCAGCTGAGTAGCTATAGCTTACGCCTGTAATTATAGCTATATGTAAGCTGAGATTGACTGGATCTCAGTTCAAGGCCAATCAGGCAATTAGTTTGTGATAGCCCACCTCCAAAATAGCAGAGTATGGCTCAAGAGGTATAGGAACTTCTTGCAAGCATGAAGCATTGAGTTCAAATCCCAGTCCCATTCCCCCAAATTGGTATTGTCAGCTGTGGGTACTGAATGGTGGAGTAGAATCAGGAATTTCCCCAACAGAACATGAACATATTACACAAGAGTTGAGCCTCAGAGAACATCACTGGTCCTGCTCTTCCCTATTCCATATTGTCAAATCTGCTTTCTGCCCATGGTATAACCCAGAATGGCCACAATATTCTGGTGGTTTAAACATGTGCCCTTCATTCTTTCTGGATGCATTTCACTGTCTCTGTAATGCCTTCTCTGCTTTCCACATGACACATGCGGGTTCTAGGGGACAGCATTACAACCCTCTCTTGCCTTTGTGGCTGTAAGGTCAAAGCAGGAAGTACACAGAGGAACTGGTCTCTTGTCCCAGGCATGTGGTGGAGGATTGATGGGCAGAGCCTGCCCTTGCATAGGAGCAGCTTCCCTTCCAGTTCCGTGTCTGATGTCAGCCTCCTGTGTCAAGGGTTTGAATCGTTATTATTTTCTTTAGCGTGTACTGCTGTGAAGACTTGGTGAGCAGTTGGCTGTGCTGATTGTGGTGATCTGGACAGGGCACAGTGATGGTGTCTGAGGTTATTCTGCTGCTTGGATTAGGTGAGTGCTTAAGGGACATTAGTTAATGGCCGGAGGGCTAGAAATAAAGAACACCAAGGTTAATTTTCTGGGTTCTTCTCCTGGTTCATTTCTCTGTGATGTCCTGGCAAGGAGGCTGTTGAGAAGTCACATTTCTCTCCATCTTCTCTGTCTGAAATGTGTGGTGCTCTTGGGTCAGTGCACAGGGTCTGTTAATTGAAGGGCAGACTCCTCTCACCAGGTCTTTCTCCATTACAGTGGTTTTTCTGGATCAGAGAACCCGGGCACACAAGGGTGAGTTTTTCCTTTTGTCTGTCCTAGACAGGTCTGAGTTTGGCTTGGTTGAGTATGGGAGTAGATTGAGGCATCTTGAGCTGATCGTGAGTTTGAAGCTACTCTGATTTGCCACCCTCACTCTCTACTTCACCCTTGGCTCTTGCTGTGGCATCTATCCTGGGATGAGTCTACCCAGTGTGCTGATACTACCCAGAGGACGCCCAGCTATGGTGGACATTGACAATGCTGATTCAGAGGATGGGGAGACATCTGCCATTGGTATTAGGACACCAGTGTTTATGTGTATGTTGCCTTTTTCTACCTGCTTTCATCTGCACTATTTCCACATTTATGACTGATATTCGTTCCTGAGTAAGAAACTGCATTCACAAAACAGGTTTTAATTCAATGTAGACTTTGTCTTTTGCTGATTCTGTGTCCTTCTTCAATCTAGTGTTTGGCACTGACTCCTTTCCTCTTTTCAGTGATCTCAAAATAGTGGAGTTTTGCTCCATTCAGACACTACCCTCGTTCATTCACAGAACAATTTGTATATCAGTGTAGACTTTGTCTTTCACCATTCCTGTCACCTTCAAACTAGTGACCCCATTCCTCCTTTGGGCTATGTCAAAATAGTGGAGTGTTGCTCCATTCAGACACAGCCATTGTGAAGGAGTATGCAGTGCTTTTTTCCATGGATTTATCATGCAAAGTTTGTCACTGGGTAACATTCACTGTGTTTTCACATTGGAGGCAGTGTCCTCAGCTCAGTATGTAGGTGATACTCAGTATGTAGATGATTTTTCTTGTAACTTCTAGAGCTAAGTTCATACTTTTGGACAGAAATTGGCTATGTAACCCAAGATGGATTCAGACTGATTGTATGCCTGCCTAAGCCTCCTCAGTGGTAGGATTGCAGGCACATGTCCCCACACCCCACTGAATTTATTCTGAATCCAGATGTGTTTGGTTCTGGTGTGGCCACACATTGTTTTGTGTTGTAGGCATGGGGCCTTTAATACCCAGAAATGCCCTTGGCCTCTAATTGAAGGAAAATAGCATTAATAAATGTGTTTTGTTGAGAGCAGATAAATGCTAAGGGTAGAAAGGCATTGATTATATGTTTTATTGAATGTTGCTGTTGTAACAATTGTAGCAATGGAAAGTGTTTCAGTACCCTGACTTGGAGAAAAACCTGAGGGAGAGACTAGGCCACATGGGGAGAAACATCTGCCAGGGAAGAGAGCTGATCACCCTGATGAAAAGTTGACTGTGGTCGGTATGTGTGCAGTTAATGGGAATGGGTGAAGGATGAATTCAGAAGTCACACTCAGAGAGATTCCAAGATGGTGGCTAGAGGGAGGAAGCAGAAAACCTGCCTCCTAAAGTAAAACCTTGGAGACATGGTGGAGATACACCTTACAGGAAAAACCACCAAGGAGAGGCAAAACTGTGACTCCTCCACACCTGCAGCCTGTGGATAGCATCTCCACCTCACATTAAATGGAGAAACCAGTAGGGCTCCTATGCTGCCACCAGATGCCAGAGCCCAGATGGCTTGGGAAGACATGGAACACAAGGTGAGCTAAGTGGCATGCAGTACTCCCACAGACAACCCTGGGCCAGATCAGCATAGCTCCCTGGACTGACTGACCTCCACCCAGGGAAAAAAGGAAAAAAACCCTGAATAATAAGCAATAACAACAAAAAAGACAAGTAGCCAAGAGGGCGGGGCACCCTGAGCACCGAAGGGCGGGGAGGGGAAATTCCTTACAACAAGCCAGCTGGAGAAGGCAGGAGCAGAGACACATTCCCAGCAACTAGGAGTGGGAAAGCTTGTAAAAGTGGAGGTGGGAGGAAAACACCACAGGAGAGGGGGGAAGACCCACTTCCCATGTGAACTGTAAATAAGCAAGCCAGTCAGAGAAAGCGGGTGCAGTGTCACCTCCCCCAGTGTGCTTGGAAAGGGGAAAGCTTGTAGCAGTGGCGGTCATGCCCAGGAGAACTCTGAGTAAACAAATCCTGCAGGGCCAGGTGATTGTTAAGCTCACTTTGAGATCTTCATAAATAAAGCCTCCATCAACAGCAGGCTGACAGCAGTGGGCAGGTGAGCCGCAGCCTCAGATGGACATTCACAGAACTGTCTCCAGACTCTTTTTTTTTTCTCCTTCCTTTGATGAGACAACAACCAAATTACACCTGCATGCTGAAAAAATTACTGAAACTGTATTGCATTTGAACTTGGGATACTTTGTGGTGTTTTGTTTAGGTTTTTTCCCCTTTGATGAGACGATGACAGACTACTTCAGAGACACCATCTCCAGGATTGGAGGCTCAGGAACTAACACCAAAATTATGAAGACTGAACTTTATTGCATTTGAACTTGGAGATTTTTTTTTCATTTATTTCTTTTTTATTTTTATTTTTTATTCTTTATTTTCAATCCTCTCTCTGTCTCTCTAATACCTGTAGAGCTTACTGTTAATTAGTACACTATCTCTCCCTGTTTATATCTTTGAAATTTTTGTTTGTTTGTTTTGTTTTTTCTACTTGTTTGTTTTTCCCCTTTTTCTTTAACTTCTTTGCTTTCCATCTCCTCTCACCTTTCCATTCTAAATATCACCACTGTTACTATTACAAGCTAGAAAATACTTAATTGCACACAGTACAGGGACAATAACAACAACAAGGGCAATGACAGGAAGACAGAAAAAACAGGGAAACCAGTTTCCCCACACCAAAAATTTAATACGGGAATGAGAGGGAAATGAAGAAAACAGATGCTCAGATCCAGAGTCCAAGAAAATCAAGATAAACTATGCCAAAGAACCCAATGAAGCCCACAAGAACAATCTGAAAGAAGAAATACTACAGGTAATCAATGAGAATTTTATAGAGGTGATAGTGGATATGGTCAACCAAAATGTACAGGAGACACTCAAGAAATTCCAAGACAACAAAAATATAGAATTTGAAAAAGCACAAGAAGAAATAAAAGAAATCATAGAGGCACTGAATAAACACCAAAGTGAAACAAAGAACACGATTAATAAAGACTCAGGGCAAAAATAGACAACATTAAAGAGGAAGTGACTCAGGATATGGAAAACCTCAGAAAAAAGAATGAAACAGATTTGCAAGACAAAATGGAAGGCCAATCCAGTAGACTAGAACAAACATAAGACAAAATCTCAGAACTCGAGGATGAAATAATAATTAAAGGAAAAGCCGAAGAACTATTAGTTAAACAACTAGACCTGTGAAAAGAAAATGCAAGAACTCACCGACTCCATCAAAAGACCAAACCTGAGAATCATGGGCATTGAAGAAGGAGAAGAGGTGCAAGCAAAGGGAATACATAATATATTCAACAAAATAATAACAGAAAATTTCCTAAATCTAGAGATATCTATTCCCATACAGATGCAAGAGGCCTCCAGAACACCAAAAAGACTAGAGCAAAATAGAACTACCCCACAGCATATCATCATTAAAACAACAAGTACAGAAACTAGAGAAAGAATATCGAAGGCTGTAAGAGAGAAAAAACAAATAACATACAAATGTAAATCCATCAAAGTCACAGCAGACTTCTCAACAGAAACATTAAAAGCAAGAAGAGCTTGAGGTGAGATCTTCTGGGCACTAAATGAAAATAACTTCAACTCTAGGATACTCTACCCAGCAAAACTATCATTCAAAATAGATGGAGCAACAAAAGTCTTCCATGATAAGCAGAAACTAAAAAATACTTGACCACAAAGCCACCACTACAAAAGATTCTTCAGGGATTCTGCACACAAAAAGTGAAACCCAACATAACCATGAAAGGGCAGGCAGTCCCAAACTACAGGAAAAGAAAAAGCAAGAAAGCAGAGAGTAGCATCGATTTACCTACACACAATCAAACCTTCAAACAACTAAGACAACTAAATGACAGGAATCACCACATACCTATCAGTACTAAAACTTAATGTTAATGGACTTAATTCTCCCATCAAAAGGCACCGTTTGATGAAATGGATTAAAAAGGAAGATCCAACAATTTGTTGCTTATAGGAGACCCATCTCACCAATAGAAATAAGCATAGACTTAGGATGAAAGGCTGGAAGAAGATTTATCAAGCCAATGGCCCCCGAAAACAGGCAGGAAAAGCAATACTTATCTCTGACAAAGTAGACTTCAAACCTACATTGATCAAACGAGATAAAAAAGGACATTCCATTACCAATAAAAGGGGAAATAGACCAAAAGGAAACAATAATTATCAACCTATATGCATCCAATGTCAATGCACCCAATTCATCAAACATACACTGAAAGACCTAAAAGCATATATTAACTCCAACACAGTGGTTGTGGGAGACATTAACTTCCCATTATCATCAATAGATAGGTCATCCAAACAAAATATCAATAAAGAAATCCTAGATCTAAAATATACCATAGATCAAATGGATCTACTTGATGTCTACAGAACATTTCATCCAACTTCTACACAATATACATTATTCCCAGCAGCCCATGGAACCTCTCCAAAATAGATCATATCCTAGGGCACAAAGCAAGCTTCAGCAAATATAAGAAAATAGAAATTATACCATGCATACTATCTGATCACAATGCAATAAAACTAGAACTCAACAACCGAAATAAAGACAAAAAAAACATGCAAACAGCTGGAAACTGAATAACTCACTGCTTAATGAAAATGGGTCATTGATGAAATAAAAGAGGAAATTAAAAAGTTCCTGGAAGTCAATGAAAATGAAAACACAACCTACCGGAACCTATGGGACACAGCAAAGGCAGTCCTGAGAGGAAAATTTATAGCCATAAGTGCATATATTAAAAAGACTGAACGATACCAAATCAGTGACCTAATGATACATCTCAAACTCCTAGTGAAACAACAACAAGCAAATCCCAAAACAAAGAGGAGAGAAATAATAAACATAAGAGCTGAAATCAATGAAATAGAAACCAAAAAAAACCATACAAAGAATTAAAGACACAAAAAGGTGGTTCTTTGAAAACATAAACAAGATCAATAGACCCCTGGAAAACCTGAATTAAATGAAGAGAGAAAAACCCCAAATTAGTAGAATCAGGAATGTAAAAGGGGAGATAAAAACAAACACCATAGAAGTCCAGGAAATCATCAGAGACTACTTCGAGAACCTATATGCAAATAAATTCGAAAATCTTAAAGAAATGGACAGATTTCTAGATACATATGATCATCCAAAACTGAACCAAGAGGACATTAATAAACTGAATAGATTGGTAACACAAAATGAAATTGAAGCAGCAATCAAGAGGCTCCCCAAAAACAAAAGTCCAGGACCTGATGGATTCTCTGTTGAATTTTATCAGACCTTTAAAGAAGAACTGACACCTACCCTCCTTCAACTGTTCCACAAAATAGAAAGGGAAGGAAAACAGCCTAACATATTTTATGAAGCCAGTATTACACTTATCCCAAAACCAGGCAAAGACACCTCCAAAAAGCAGAATTATAGGCCAATCTCCTTAATGAACATTGATGCAAAAATCCTCAATAAAATAATGGCAAACTGAATTCAACAACACATCAAAAAGATCATTCACCAAGACCAAGTAGGCATCATCTCAAGAATGCAGGGGTGGATAAACACACAAAAATCAATAAACGTAATAAACCACATTAACAGAAGCAAAGACAAAAACCACTTGATCATCTCAATAGATGGAGAACAGGCCTTTGATAAGATCCAACACCATTTTTTTTTCTTTTATTATTCATATGTGCATACAAGGCTTGTGTCATTTCTCCCCCTGCCCCCACCCCCTCCCTTACCACCCACTCTGCCCCCTCCCTCTCCCCCGACACCCTCAATATCCAGCAGAAACTATTTTGCCCTTATTTCTAATTTTGTTCTAGAGAGAGTATAAGCAATAATAGGAAGGAACAAGTGTTTTTGCAGGTTGAGATAAGGATAGCTATACAGGGCATTGACTCTCATTGATTTCCTGTGCATGGGTGTTACCTTCTAGGTTAATTCTTTTTGATCTAACATTTTCTCTAGTTCCTGTTCCCCTTTTCCTATTGGCCTCAGTTGCTTTTAAAGTATCTGCTTTAGTTTCTCTGCATTAAGGGCAACAAATGCTAGCTAATTTTTTAGGTGTCTTACCTATCCTCACCCCTTCCTTCTGTGCTCTCGATTTTATCATGTGCTCATAGTTCAATCCCATTGTTGTGTTTGCCCTTGATCTAATGTCCACATATGAGGGAGAACATATGATTTTTGGTCTTTTGGGCCAGTCTAACCTCACTCAGAATGATGTTCTCCAATTCAATCCATTTACCAGCGAATGATAACATTTCGTTCTTCTTCATGGCTGCATAAAATTCTATTGTGTATAGATACCACATTTTCTTAATCCATTCGTCAATGGTGGGGCATCTTGGCTGTTTCCATAACTTGGCTATTGTGAATAGTGCCGCAATAAACATGGGCCAACATCATTTCTTGATAAAAGCTCTAAGAAAACATTACAAAAGCTATATATGACAAACCTACAGCCACCATTATACTTAACAGAGAAAAACTGAATAAAAAAAATGAAAAAAAAGTCACACTCAGGCCACACAGAGTCTTGTTGACCTGGTGACAGAGTGTTCACCTGTTCTGTAAATGAGTGCTGAGGCCCTGGAAGTTATGGTTGGAGGAATGAGTTGGTTCACTTTTTATATAGGACTCAAGGCCTTAGTGTGAGAATGGAAGCGAGGAAAGGGTTAGAGCTTATGTGGAAGAGACAAAGTCTGACATAACCAATGATCCAATGAGACACAATGTCTCCTGGCCTCAGCTCTTAGTATACCAGTGGTGATAAATTGGTTCACTCACAAGATTCATTTCCAGGCTGGATGGGAAAGTGGGAGAGAAAGCAGACAGTAAAGTGTAAGGAAAGATAGCAATTCTTACATTGGCAGGGAAGGCTGAGGTTTTTGAATATTTCATGAACTCAATTTTGAACATAATTGGAATTTCCCATTGGAGGTGACTGTGTTATGGTTGGGTGAATTATATGGAGTCCAGATGAAGTATGTGTGTGTGTGTGTGTGTGTGTGTGTGTGTGTGTACATGTGTGTACACAGATGACTTGTCAATCAGCAGACACACACACAGAAAAAAGTGGTTGATAAGACTGTTGACAAAAATATACTTGCACTTGATACATTGTGATGATTGGGGTAGATGATAGATAGGTGATTGTCAGATGATTGTAGGTATTCGCAATGGACTAAAGTGTATTTGTAGAAAATAGAAACTGATTGAAGGTGGAGACTAGGGTCTCTCCACAGTGGAGTTGTTTGGAGATAACAACAAACAGCCAGGAAATGGCGACAGCATGTTCAGGGGAGACAGGAAGAGTGTGGCTCCTGGAAGACAGATGAAAGTCTCACATTGCAGGCTGGGCGGTGTCACACATTGATGACACATCCAGGTCTCGTAATGACCCCACCTTCCAGGTGAAGGACAGATGTCCCTCCACTGCAAGAGTTAGTCTTCTGCTGTGTAGTGGCCAAGATTCAAACTGAGGACATACAGCTAAGATCCTGGACTCTAACCCTTAGGTTCATCCATTTCAGGGCCTCTTGGGAACAAGGGCCTCCTGACATCAGATGATTATGGTTATGGTTATGGTTCTGTTTCCCTCCAGGGTTATCACCCAAGCCCTCCATCTGGGCAGTGCCGAGCACAATGATTCCTTGTGGGAGTTCTGTGACATTTCCTGCAGTATCCCACCAGGGATGACAGCATTGTGTCTATATCATGCACAACTCAAAGGAAGTGGGTATGATTGTAATACACAGGGAGCCCAGAAGGTGGCTGAGTTCTCCTTAAGGACTGTGGTAAAGATCAATGCAGGCATTTGCCACTGTGACTACTAGAAACAAGAATTTTCAGGACAAGGTGACTCAATGGAGCTGGTGGTGACAGGTGTGGGATAGTCCAAGGACACTGTCATGCATCCTTAGATCTTACTGCCCTCCTCAGTTACCAGAAGTACCCATCACAGATCCTTCCCTGTGTCTTTCCTCTCTGTGTTTGGGTCCTACCTTCCCTCTGTTCTGATGTTGGTCCCAATTCCATTCTGAGAGATGACTGTGACCCCCAGAGGATGAACCTCTTGGGGACAGATCTCAGCCTTCTCTATACACAGAGAGCAACATTCTTGTCCTGGTCATGACAATAATACACTTGTACTTTTCCCTTATGATCTCTGTAAGTTAGCAAGAGTGAATTTCTTCTTGGCTTCATTCTTCCTTCTGTCAGGTCAGACCATTAAGAATGGTGAGTTAGTTTAACAATAGGTTTTATAATGGGCTGTATTTATTTCCAGATGCCCACAACAACAAACCTTCCCTGACTGCTCATCCAGGTGTCCAGTTGGCCTCAGGAGGAAATGTGACTCTCGTCTGTGACATACCTAATTATTACTATGACTTCTTCATTCTGTGTAGAGACAGAGGAGCTTCTTTCTCTCAGGACTGCTCGAGTCAGACCCACAGGACATTCCTCATTTCCCCTGTCAGCCTGTCCCATGGGGATACCTACATATGCTATGTGTCTAGTCACTGCTCAATGACCCTATTGAACTTTCAGTCATAGTGAGTAATGTCTGATAGTAGCACCTTTACCTTGTATCAGGGTTGTCCGAAGGTGTTTCAGATGACGGAGTACAACTTCTAGAGTCTGCCTGCTGTGTGGTGTGATGGTTTTATTCTGTCCCATCCCTCTAGTCTAAAGCCACTGGAGTTGCTTTATAGATCCTGAATATTGATATGTTCATTATGCAGTTTTGGGGCAGAGATAGTCAAGTTATTGTGGAAGAAGAGAAGTCCTTAATTGTCTTCGATAGAGGCTCTGTGATGTACTGGTGGCCTTTGGGAGCCAGCATCACAGGTAAGGTATTGCTACTTGACTACTCTGTCACCTCCTGAAGGCCCACCCCCCCGCCCATCTCTCTCTATATGCGTTGGTGACAGCAGGCACACTATTATCTTATGGGACAGAAACATCAAAATTGTCTCTGCTAGTTTCTTCATTCAGAATGTCTCTCTGGATCTTTGTACATTTAGTGGGTGATGCTGTGACTATAGTACTTTGAACAATCCCCAGTCCAATGGAGGAAGCCAAGGATGCTTACAGAATGCCCAAGAGGGAATTAAGGTCAGATCCTGCAGAGCTATGAAGGAGGTAGGTGGTGCAACTTTCTTAAAGGATGGGGATCTAATCTTTTCCTGTTAGCTGGGATGTTTTTGGGCCAGGCTATGTTCCAGGCATTTGGAGGCACAGAGATACATTCTGGGAATTATAGGAAGCTGAGAGAGTGTGCATAGGTTAAGGATGGAAGGATGGACATAAGTAGGCAGGAATCCCAAGGAAGAACTGTCAGGGATAGGGTAGAGTGAATGGAGTTTGTATTTGGGCAGCTGGTAGGCACATGTGTTCGGTGGTCTGAACATATGTAGACATCTGCTTCTGTGCGATACTGTTGATGGCTTTGCTCTTATGGGTGCAGTCCACACATCCCCAGGAGCTTCAGAGTTACGTATCCAATGGAGTCTTGAACATCTATCTGCTCAGACACCCAGTGAGCATCTCAACAGAGCTCTTATTGACTAATATCCAAATGCCATCCTTGTAATTGTCTGCCCATCACAGTGGATAACTTTTGCCCTCTCTAACAATTGTCCTGCACTCATCTCTTTTCCTGTCAATGCCCACTTGCTCTGTCACCAAATCAAATCATTTCTCTTCTAAAACATCCCTGTAATCCAGTCCCTTCTTTAATCCGTCATCAAGTATCATGCCAAGATTGACAGCCACCCAGCTACCTTGACTTATAATTACTTCTTCATTTCTGCCTGGCTTTTAAAATCCATTTATCACACAAAGCCCAATCTTTCTTTAAAACCACTCATCACTTGTCGTTAGTCAGTTCCTTTGTGGGCCATTATTGCCTTAGACCCTTCCTGTGTAGCTTCTCGCAGTCCTCATTTTCTGACCATGATGATGCCTCCTGATCTCCCATCCTTATCAGGAAACAGCCTCCAATGTATCCCACTTACCCTTTCTGTATGTTGATCACTTGGTCTCCCTCTTACCTACTCTCCCCTGGCTGGGAGTAGTTCCCCAAGTGCTTCAGATAACTGGGGTTTTGGATCTCATCTCCTGAAATTAATCTCTGACAATGCATTTCTGTCATCTCATCTACTGGGCATGGTGGTGTGCACCTGCAATCCCAGCACTTGAGAACACAGGCAGGGGGATTGAGAACAGAGGTCAGCCTGGGCTGTCTAGGAAGCTGGAGGCCAGTCTGAGCTATATAATCAGACCCTGCTTCAAAAACTTACCTCACCATAAATATTGCCTCTGTGAGCCAGTTATTGCCTAAGTTGTTTTGTTGGGTAAGGTCTGTACAATGTCCCAAAGATCCAACTGCTTGCTTCATGAAAGGTAGGTACTCAACAAGCATCTTGTTAAATGAGAGAATTAATCCAAGCAGAATTCAATAATGGTTATTTACTCTTCGCTAAGTCCTAGGTCTACCTGGTGCCACTGTGATTGTGATCTCAGTCGCCATTGTCTGCTTTCTCCTCCTCCACCTCCTCCTCCTCCTCCTGATCTGTCTATGCTAGCATAGGGCCAAATGCAGTAGGTCTGAGGGTCAGGGGAGGAATGTGGGGAGGGACTTGGTGTGTTTTTTTCTAGGCTGACCATTGTCCTCCACAGGGGCCGCTGATGGTGGGACCAACAGCCAAGTGAATATAAGAGGTAGGGAAATTTGAACTCCTTCAGTAAAAAAATTGAATTCCTGCATACTTTCTCAGACACATTCTTACCTCCTTTTCCTCAGCTCCAGTCAGACTGTGCACATCCACAAAGCTCGAAATAATGGAGAAATGAGGGTGAGGAGCAGTCTGGGTGGGGAACAGGGGATGTTTGGGGGACCTAGGAGACCTTCAGGGAGGGGCAGAAAAGGTGGAATGTGCCACCTTCTTGTGTGATGTCACCATCCTTCCCCAGTTTTCAGTCATCCATCTCTGAAATACAGAATACAAGATAGATAATATGAGGCTCTCATGCTGGAGGCCACCCCCTCATTTGTCCTTTCAGGTGGTGACTAGGAGGAATTCCAGCCTGAGGCAGACAGACACATGGACACACAGGTGAGTCTATCCCACCTACCTCCTCTTTTTGCCAGAACCTAGTCTCTCTACCCTTTATGTGTCTTCAGTGGCAGGTCCCTGCAGAGGAAGACATACAGGAAGTGACATATGCCAGCTGCACCAAGAGATCCTCACAGGGACTGTGAATCCACTTCCTTCCAGGACCCTTCAGGATCCATCTGCACAGCCCTGTGTGTACGCCTCTCTTGCCTTGTCTCAAGAGGAGAGAGCTAAGCCTGTGGTAAGAGGGGCAGTGTGCAGGTGCCCCTTCAGCCAGAGGTAGTTCTGCTAGAATCTTGCACATGTCCCAAATCCCAGTCATCAGCTTACATGTCCCCAAGACTCAAGTAGAGAGAAGTTTTCTCAACTGTGAAGAAGCAGCTCTGAGACCCATCACACATCTTTCAGTAGATTCCTGGATCCTTGATCACCTGTATATCTGACAAATGTCTGCAGTTGAATCTTTCCTTGGGTCTATGCTATGGATATGTAGATTAGTAAACATGGTTTCCAGTCTTAAGGAATTTACCATTTACAGAAGGAGGCAGCCATGTGGTCTGGACCTTGGAAAGTGAAGAGATGGTCACCTTCCAGAACAAGGAAACATTGGGTCACTGACAAGGTAAAACCATTCAGGTCAACTGCAGGCACCAGGCACAAGAAACAAGAGTCATTTCTGTAACTTGGTTTGTGAGTAATAGTGCAATAAATATGAGAGTGCAGGTATCTTTATGAGGTATTGATATCATTTCATTTTGGTATATACCAAATTTAATTTCTTTAGGAATTTCATACTGTTACCCCTAATGACCACACCAATCTATATATAGCCCACCAACAGTGATGGGGATATCCTATTCACCATACTCTCACTGACTTCCTCTCTTTTTAGTAATAGTCATCCTAACAGGTGTGAGGTGATATTTCATGGTAGTTTTGGGTTGTGTTTACCAGATGATAAATGAGCATCTTTTCATGTGCCTGTTGCCATTTTATGTCTTCTTTGAAGAAGTAAATAAAAGTCAGATCTTTTGCTCATTTTCAAATCAGGTTATTAAAACCGGTGTGGTGGTTCACAACTCTAATCCCAGCTACTCAGGAGGTGGAGATAGGGAGGGTTGTGTTTCAAGGCCATAGCCTGGGCAAAAAGTGAGTGAGACAAGCCAGGTGTGGTAGTTCTCTCCTGTGTTCCCAGCTGTGCTGGCAGAGATTGGAGGATTGAAGTCCAAGGCTGGCCTCGGCAAGAAATGTGAGACCCTGTGAAAAAAAAAAAACTAAAATAAAATGTCCCTTTCTGTCTTTAGAACAGGCTTTGTGATGTAGTGGTGCTCTTGCGAGCCAACATCCCAGGTAAGGTATTGCTCATTGACTGGTCTATCACATCCTGAAGCCCATCCCCCAACCCCTCCCTCTCTCTTTATGTGTGTTTGTGACAGCAGGCACATTATTAACTTGTGGGAAAGAAAGGTAAACACTGTCTCTGCTAGTTTCTTCATTCAGAATGTCTCTCTGGATCCCTGTGTCTCCTACAACATTTAGTGGGTGATGCTGTGACTATAATACTCTGAACAGATCCCCAGTCCAATGGATGAAGTCAAGGATATTTACAGAATGCCCAAGAGGGATTTAAGGTCATATCCTGCAGAGCTATGAAGCGGAGACTCTTGGTGCATGGGGGTCAAGTTCATAAGACTCATCTTTTCCTGTTAGCTTGCACATTTTTGGGATGGGATATGTTCCAAGCAGGCGGATGCACAGAGGTACATTCTGGGAATAATAGGAAGCTGAGAGAGTGTGCACAGGTTAAGGATGGAAGGATGGACTTAAGTAGGTAAGAATCCCAAGGAAGAAATGTCAGGGATAGGGTAGGGTGCAGCATAGTGACTGGAGTTTGTATATGGGCAGCTGGTGGGCACATGTGTTAGCTGGTCTGACCATATTTAGACATCTGCTTCTGTGCAATATTGTTTTTGGCTTTACTCTTATTGGTGCTGTCCAAACATCTCCAGGATCTTCTGAGTTATGTATCCAATGGAGTCTTGAACATCTATCCGCTCAGACACCCAGTGAGCATCTCAATAGAGCTCTTATTGACTAACATCCCAATTCCTCCTCATACTTGTCCACCCTTCACAGTGGATAACTTTTGCCCTCTCTAACGAGTGTCCTTCAATGATCCTGTTGCTCTGTCACCAAATCAAATCATTTCTATTCTTAAAACATCCCTGTAATCCAGTCCCTTCTTTAACCCATCATCAACAAGTGTTATGCCAAGATCGACAGCAACCCAGGTATTGTGATTTAAAACCACTTCTTCACTTCTGCTTGACTTTTTAAACCCATTTATCACACAGAAGCCCAATCTTTCTTTAAAACCACACATCACTCATGACTAGTCAGTCTCTTTGTGGGCCATTATTGTTTTAGACCCTTTTGTGCAGCTTCTCCCAGTCTTCATTTTTTTTTTTACCATGACGGCCTCTCCAGATCTCCCATCTGTATCTGGGGACAGCCCCCCATGTATCTATTTACTCTTTCTGTATGTGGGTCACTTGATTTCTTTCTTATCTCTAAGCTTTGTGCCTGTTCTTCTCACTGCCTGGGAGTAGTTCCCCATGTGCCTAGAATCCTGGGGTTTTCTTATCCTTTCATTCTGTCTCCCCAAACAAATCTCTGGTAGTGCATTCTGTCATCTCTTCCACTGGATATGGTGGTGTGCACTTGCAGTACCGCACTTTGGAGACACAGGCAGGAGGATTGAGAACTGAGGTCAGCCTGGCCTGTCTAGGAAGTCAGAAACCAGCCTTGGCTTCATATTAGAACTTTAGTAGAAATTACTAATTTCTCGTAAATAGAACAATTCATTAAGAAGATATAATAATGATTATTCACCAATCATTGTTGCACCAAATATCATAAAACAAGCACTACTGAACATAACAGGATAAGGCGGTTTGGGTAGGGTAGTAGTGGGAGACTTCAATACTCCACTTCCATCCGTCTTCTAAAGCAAAAATAATCAACAACATGACACTACACCACAGATGAAATAGACTCAAAAGATGTCAACAAAATATCCTGCATAACACATGTTCTTCTCAACAGCCTATATAACATTTGACAAAATAGATCACATTTTAGGCTAGAACTTAATAAATACAAAACATTGAGATAATTTGTTGACCGTTAAAGTATAGTGGAATAAAATTGTGACAATAACAGACTCTGCCACATATTGCCACTGCCATGGGGTTCTGACTTAGCCCCTGGGGCCAAGAAACCATGTACTACATCCTCTGAAACCATTAGTCAAAATGCATCTTTCCTCATTTAAGTTGTTCTCTTAGGATTTTTGGTCACAGCAACACAAAGGTAACTTAAACAGCACGGAACAAAATGAAGACAGCTAACTTCCATCCTGTAGCTGACTTTCTACCATAGTGAAAAGTGCTATAGATGGGGGAAAATGTCTGCTAGCCTCAAAGGGTGAGGAGTTACTCATGCAGTTCAAGGATGGTGGAACAATGGTTTGCAATGATGGTAAATGAGGCCAAGCTAGAGAGTAAGGTTGTGTCAAAATCAAAGACCCTCTGTGATCAGTATCAAACCTTTTGCCTGTTATCAAGAAAATTTCACAGTGGAAAGAGTGATGGAGTTAGGATCAAGTAGATGAAAGTATGTCCTTCCGGTCCACAACGGTATTACTTTCCCCTCGGAGTGATGCCGTGAAAACATGACTTTTTGTGCCTCAGGGTGTCTGTGCAAAGTCAAAGCCCTTGTTCTCACACAGGAGCACACCATTAATTCTACCAACAGGTGTGTGGGACTCTGTGGGTGCTGTGTTCTGCTTACAGCTTGGTGTCACCTGAATTTCTCCTCTTTCAGCACCAGTGGAAGTGACAGGTGCAGCTGTGGATTTGTTGATTTCATGGGCACGTAGGGACTAGTAGAAATGGCTCTGTTGGTTCCTGCTTTGGGTGACATGACATTAGCTCCCATATCATTAGCCAAACTACATCCCTTGGGCTTGGCTTGTGCTTCCATGAGGAGAAGCCAAGATAGGCCTTGTGAGTACAAATGTCTGGCAATTGTGAATCTTGTTTGTTTCCTTCTTTTTTGGCTGTTTTCATCCAATACTGCCTGTCAGCAATGATCTGAATGCAGAACGTTCCATATTTCATTCTCCTTCTACATTATTTGGTGAGGGTAATGATAGAAATGATAATTTTGAAGGCAAAATAAAGAATCTTAAAGAATTATAATGATTTCTCTGTGAGCAAGAGTGCAGCTGTGTCATCCACATTCTCCCATCTCTCTTGGTTAATACATATCATTGTATTATGAGTTACAGACCTCTTTAATGAATGAGGAGCTTGGGCTTCAGAGAGTTTCATCCATTTTCCAGAGTTCAGGCCTTCCTTTGAAGAATGAAAACCATCCTGAGCAGTTAATGGAATGAATTCCAATGTAGACAGCAGGAAACAAACCCTTATTTCAATGTACAAGCAGTCTCACATTTTATACTTCAAAGATTTCATGAATGTGGGTGCTGGTGTCTCCTATCTGTAATTCTGGCTTCTTGGGAGGCTGAGATCAAAAGGATTGTGGTTTGAGGCCAGTCAGCACAAATAGTTTGTGAGAGCCCCATCTCCAAAATAAGCAGAGCAAAATGGACTGGAGGTGTGGCTCAAGTGGTAAGTCACCTACTTTGCAAGTACAAACCCCTGAGTTGAAACTGCAGTACCAGTATAAAAAAAGCTAACGGCTAATCAAGCAGAAACTTGAATCATATATTCAAATGACATAGTCTGTCTTTTATTATTTAAAATGATCAAAACCATAATAATTTATATAAGTAAATCAGATAAAATTACAACAGCCTTCATTTCACACCAAATATTATGATTGGATATGAAAAGTCCCCTCCATGCCAAGGGTTCAATGCTTGGTCAGCAGGTGGTGGTACTCTTTTGAGATGTGGTAGAAACTGTATGAGAAGGGCCTAGCTGAAGAAAGTGGGTTATTGGGGGCATGCCTTTGAAGGTATACCAGATCCCTTGTTTCTCTCTCTCTCTCTCTCTCTCTCTCTCTCTCTCTCTCTCTCTCTCCCCCCCCCCCCGATATAAGCTTAAGACCCCCTGCTAATTGATCTTGGTGCCATGATATTCTGCTTCATGTGGTTCCAGAATCTCTGTGGTGTCCTGGTCAGGTGGCCACCAGGAGATCATACCACCCTCTCCTCTATCCACCTGGATGTGTGTGGTCTCCTAGGTCATAGGGTAGAATCTGTACATTTAAGGGCAGGAAACTCTCACCATGTCTTTCTCTACGTCAGTGATTTATCTGGACGAGAAGACCTGGGCACACGAGGGTGAGTTCTTCCTTTTGTGTCCTAGATGGGTCTGAGTTTGGCTTTGCTGAGTGTGGAAGTAGCTGGAGGCATCTTGATCTGATCCTGAGTTTGACGCGACACTGATCTGCCATCTGCACTCTCCACTTCACCCTTGATCCCTGCTGTGGCATCCATCCTGGGGTGTGCCCAGTGTGTTAGTACTGCACATAGGAAATGCAGCCATGATGAACGTTGATAATTGTAGATTCAGAGGATGGGGGCACTTCTGCCTTTGGGATGTGGACATCAGTGTTTGTGTTTGTCACCTTTTTCCACCTGTTTTCAACTGCTCTACTTCTCCTATTATTGCTGATATCAATTCCTGGCTAAGAAACGTCATTCATCAGACAGTTTTGATGTCAATGTAGACCTTGGCTTTTGCTGATTCTGTCACCTTCTTTAATCTAGTGTTGGGCATTGACCCCAATTCCACATCTGTGTGACCTCAAATTAGTGGAGCATTGCTTAGTGCAGACCCAATGCACATAAAGGAGTATGCAGTGCTTTCTTTTAAGCATCCATTACTCAGAGTTTGCAATTGCATAACATTCTTCGTATTTCACATTGGAAGGCAGTGTTCTTAGCACTTTATGTAAATTTTATTTGTTTTTTTCTTGTACCTCCTGGATTTATGTTCATAGTTTTTAGACAGAATCTGGCTATGAAGCCCAATATGGTTTCAAACTGATTATATGCCTGCCTGAGCCTCCTGAGTGACAGGATTACAGGTATGTGTTACCACACCCCATTGCATTTATTCTGAAGTCAGATATATTTGGTCCTGGCTGTGGTCACACATTGTTGTGTGCACTGGGCACAAGGCCTGGAATACTCAGTAATGCCCATGGCCTGTAACTGAAGGAAAATAATATTTAAAATGGACCACTTCAATATGTGCTTTGTTGGGAGATTCCAAGATGGCGGCTAGAGGTAGGAAGCAGAAAGCGACCCTCCTATAGTGAAATCTTGGAGAGACGCTGGAGACACACTTTGCAGGCATAATCACCGAGAAAAGGCATAACTTTGACTCCTCCACATCTCCAGCCGGCGCAGAGAATCTCCACTTCACGTTAAACGGAGAACCGAGGAGGCCCCCGGGCCGCCAGTGGCCGGCGCCCATACGGCTTGGGAAGACGCGGACCAGGTGAGCTTCGCGGTACCGCGGTTCCCCCACAGACAAGCCTGGGCCAGAGCAGCATAGCCCCCTGGACAGACTGACCTCCACCCGGGAAAAAAAGAGAAACTGAGTACTAAGCAATAAGAACAGTTAAGACACGCTGGAAAGAGGGTGGGGCGCCCTGAGCGCTGAAGATTGGGGGAAGGGAATCCTTCCCGGGACTGTAAGTAAACGAGCCGGGCGGGCCGGAGAGGCTCTGGCGGGAGCGGGGTGCGCCAGCAACCAGGAGCGGGGACGCTTGTGAGAGGAGGGAAGACCCACTTCCCACGTGAACTGTAAATAAACGCGCAGGCCTGACAACGCGGGGCAGTGTCACCTTTCCCAGTGCTTGGAAAGGGAAAAGCCTGTAGCAGAGGCCCCCCTCCCCCGCACAGGAGAACTCTGAGCAAACAAAGCCTGTGGGACCAGGTGAGTGCTAAGCTCACCCCAGAGATCTGCATAAATAACGCCGCCAGCTACAGGCTGAGAGCAGCAGGCAGGCAAGCCACAGTTGCAGATACCACTCTCAGAACTGCCTCCAGACGCTCTTTTTTTCTTTTTCTCCCTACCTTTGATGAGAGAACAACCGAATTACACCTGCAAGCCGGAAAACTTACTGAAACTGTATTGCATTTGAACTGGGGACACTTGGTGGGGCTTTTTTTTTTTTTCTTCTGTGTGTGTGTGAGTGTAGTTTTGTTCTACTTTATGCATGCCCTTCGATAAGACAACTACAGAACAACATCTGAGGCACCAACTCCAGGACTGGAGATTGAGACGGACATCCAAATTATTAAGACTGAAATTGCATTGCATATAAACTTGGAAGTTTTTTTGTTTTTTTTGTTTTTTTTAATTTTCTATTTTCCATTTTATTTTAATTCATTTTTATAAATAGATATTACTTTCATATACTTATTTTTTATTTTTTTTTATCTTTGATTTTCAATCCTCTCTCTGTCACTCTATTGTCTGTTCAGCTTACTGTCGATTAGTACACTAACACTCCCTGTTTATACCTTTGAAACTCTCTTGTCTGATACCTTGTTCTGCTTTCTCCCTCTTGTCTGTATATTTGTTTTCCCCTTTTCTTTAACTTCTTGCTTTCCATCTCAGCTCACTCTTCCATTCTCAATATTACCATTGTTATTATTACAAGCTAGAAAATACTTAATTACACACAGTACAGGGACAGTAACAACACCAAGGACAATGACAGGAAGACAGAAAAAACAAGGAAACCAGTTTCCCCACAGCAAAAAATTAGTACAGGAACCAGAGGGGAATGAAGAGAACAGAAACTCAGATCCAGACTCCAACAAAATGAAGATAAACTATGCCAAAGGACCCAATGAAGCCTACAAGAATAATTTAAAAGAAGACATACTACAAGTACTCAATGAGAATTTTATAGAGATGATACTGGATAGGGTCAACCAAAATGTACAGGAGACACTCAAGAAATTCCAAGACAATAAAAATAGAGAATTTGAAAAAGCAAAAGAAGAAATAAAGGAAACCATAGAAGCATTGTATAAACACCAAAGCGAAAGAGAGAACACAATGAATAAATGGATAAATGAACTCAGGACAAAAATAGACAACAATAAAGAAGAAAACAGCCAGGATATGGAAAACCTCAGAAAAAAGAACGAAACAGAACTGCAAAACAAAACGGAAGGCCAATCCAGCAGAATAGAACAAACAGAAGACAGAATCTCAGAACTTGAAGATGAAATGGTAATTAAAGGAAAAACTGAAGAACTACTAATTAAACAACTCAAGACCTGTGAAAAGAAAATGCAAGAACTCACTGACTCCATCAAAAGACCAAACTTGAGAATCATGGGCATCGAAGAAGGAGAAGAGGTGCAAGCGAAGGGAATGCGTAATATATTCAACAAAATAATAACGGAAAATTTCCCAAATCTAGAGAAAGATATTCCCATACAAATGCAAGAGGCCTCCAGGACACCAAACAGACCAGATCAAAATAGAACTACTCCACGACATATCATCATTAAAACAACAAGTTCAGAAACTAAGGAAAGAATATTGAAGGCTGCAAGAGAGAAAAAACAAGTAACATACAAAGGTAACCCATCAAAATCACAGCAGACTTCTCAACAGAAACATTAAAAGCAAGAAGAGCGTGGGGTGAGATCTTCCGGGCACTGAATGAAAATAACTTCAACCCCAGGATACTCTACCCAGCAAAGCTATCATTCAAAATAGATGGAGAAAGAAAAGTCTTCCATGATAAGCAGAAACTAAAACAATATGTGACCACAAAGCCACCATTACAAAAGATTCTGCAAGGGATCCTGCACACAGAAAGTGACACCCAACTTAACCATGAAAAGGCAGGCAGCACCAAACCACAGGATAAGAAAAAGCAAGACAGTAGAGAGTAACATCAAGTTAGGTACACACAATCAAACCTTCAAACAACTAAGATAACTAAATGGCAGGAATCACCACATACCTATCAGTACTAACACTTAATGTTAATGGACTTAATTCACCCATCAAAAGACACCGTTTGACAAAATGGATTAAAAAAGAAGATCCAACAATTTGTTGCTTACAGGAGACTCATCTCACCGACAGAAATAAGCATATGCTTAGGATGAAAGGCTGGAAGAAGATTTACCAAGCCAATGGCCCCCGAAAACAAGCAGGAGTAGCAATACTTATCTCTGACAAAGTAGACTTCAAACCTACATTGATCAAACGAGATAAAGAAGGACATTCCATACTAATAAAAGGGGAAATAGACCAAAAGGAAATAATAATCATCAATCTGTACGCACCCAATGTCAACGCACCCAATTTCATCAAACATACCCTGAAAGACCTAAAAGCATATATAAACGCCAACACAGTGGTTGTGGGAGACTTTAACACTCCATTATCATCAATAGATAGGTCATCCAAACAAAAACTCAATAAAGAAATCCAAGATCTAAAATATGCAATAGATCAAGTGGACCTAGTAGATGTCTACAGAACATTTCATCCAACCTCTACACAATATACATTCTTCTCAGCAGCCCATGGAACCTTCTCCAAAATAGATCATATCCTAGGGCACAAAGCAAGCCTCAGCAAATATAAGAAAATAGAAATAATACCATGCATACTATCTGACCACAATGCAGTAAAAGTAGAACTCAACAACAAAAGTAAAGGCAAAAAACATGCAAACAGCTGGAAAGTAAATAACTCATTACTTAATGAAGAATGGATCATCGATGCAATAAAAGAGGAAATTAAAAAGTTCCTAGAAGTCAATGAAAATGAAAACACAACCTACCAGAACCTATGGGACACAGCTAAGGCAGTCTTGAGAGGAAAGTTTATAGCCATGAGTGCATACATTAAAAAGATTGAAAGATCCCAAATCAATGACCTAATGATACATCTCAAACTCCTAGAAAAACAAGAACAAGCAAATCCCAAAACAAATAGAAGGAGAGAAATAATAAAAATAAGAGCTGAAATCAACGAAATAGAAACCAAAAAAACCATACAAAGAATTAATGAAACAAAAAGTTGGTTCTTTGAAAAAATAAACAAGATCGATAGACCCCTGGCAAACCTGACTAAAATGAGGAGAGAAAAAACCCAAATTAGTAGAATCAGGAATGCAAAAGGGGAGATAACAACAAACACCATGGAAGTCCAGGAAATCATCAGAGACTACTTTGAGAACCTATATTCAAATAAATTTGAAAATCTAAAAGAAATGGACAGATTTCTAGATACATATGATCATCCAAAACTGAACCAAGAGGAAATTAATCACCTGAATAGACCTATAACACAAAATGAAATTGAAGCAGCAATCAAGAGTCTCCCCAAAAAGAAAAGTCCAGGACCTGATGGATTCTCTGCTGAATTCTATCAGACCTTTAAAGAAGAAATGATACTAACCCTCCTTAAACTGTTCCATGAAATAGAAAGGCAAGGAAAACTGCCAAACACATTTTATGAAGCCACTATTACACTTATCCCAAAATCAGGCAAAGACACCTCCAAAAAGGAGAACTATAGGCCAATCTCCTTAATGAACATTGATGCAAAAATCCTCAACAAAATAATGGCAAATCGAATTCAGCAACACATCAAAAAGATTATTCACCACGACCAGGTAGGCTTCATCCCAGGGATGCAGGGGTGGTTCAACATACGAAAATCAATAAACGTAATAAACCACATTAACAGAAGCAAAGACAAAAACCACTTGATCATCTCAATAGATGCAGAAAAAGCCTTTGATAAGATCCAACATCATTTCATGATAAAAGCTCTAAGAAAACTAGGAATAGAAGGAAAGTTCCTCAACATTATAAAAGCTATATATGACAAACCTACAGCCAGCATTATACTTAACGGAGAAAAATTAAAACCATTCCCTCTAAAATCAGGAACCAGACAAGGATGCCCACTCTCTCCACTCCTATTCAACATAGTACTGGAATTCCTAGCCAGAGCAATTAGGCAAGAAGAAGGAATAAAAGGAATACAAATAGGTAAAGAAACTGTCAAAATATCCCTATTTGCAGACGACATGATCCTATACCTTAAAGACCCAAAAAACTCTACTCAGAAGCTTCTAGACATCATCAATAGCTATAGCAAGGTAGCAGGATATAAAATCAACATAGAAAAATCATTAGCATTTCTATACACTAACAATGAGCAAACGGAAAAAGAATGTATGAAAACAATTCCATTTACAATAGCCTCAAACAAAATCAAATACCTAGGTGTAAACCTAACAAAAGATGTGAAAGACCTCTACAAGGAAAACTATACACTTCTGAAGAAAGAGATTGATGAAGACTATAGAAAGTGGAGAGATCTCCCATGCTCATGGATTGGTAGAATCAACATAGTAAAAATGTCTATACTCCCAAAAGTAATCTACATGTTTAATGCAATTCCCATCAAAATTCCAATGACATTCATCAAAGAGATTGAAAAATCTACTGTTAAATTTATATGGAAACACAAGAGGCCACGAACAGCCAAGGCAATACTCAGTCAAAAGAACAATGCAGGAGGTATCACAATACCTGACTTCAAACTATATTACAAAGCAATAATAATAAAAACAGCATGGTACTGGCACAAAAACAGACATGAAGACCAGTGGAACAGAATAGAGGATCCAGATATGAAGCCACACAACTATAAGCAACTTATCTTTGACAAAGGAGCTAAAAATATACGATGGAGAAATAGCAGCCTCTTCAACAAAAACTGCTGGGAAAACTGGTTAGCAGTCTGCAAAAAATTGAAACTAGATCCATGTATATCACCCTATACCAAGATTAACTCAAAATGGATCAAGGATCTTAATATCAGACCCCAAACTCTTAAGTTGATACAAGAAAGAGTAGGAAATACTCTGGAGTTAGTAGGTATAGGTAAGAACTTTCTCAATGAAACCCCAGCAGCACAGCAACTAAGAGATAGCATAGATAAATGGGACCTCATAAAACTAAAAAGCTTCTGTTCATCAAAAGAAATTTTCTCTAAACTGAAGAGAACACCCACAGAGTGGGAGAAAATATTTGCCAACTATACATCAGACAAAGGACTGATAACCAGAATATACAGGGAACTTAAAAAACTAAATTCTCCCAAAACTAATGAACCAATAAAGAAATGGGCAGGTGAACTAAACAGAACTTTCTCAAAAGAAGAAATTCAAATGGCCAGAAAACACATGAAAAAATGCTCACCATCTCTAGCAATAAAGGAAATGCAAATTAAAACCACACTAAGATTCCACCTCACCCCTGTTAGAATAGCCATCATCAGCAACACCACCAACAACAGGTGTTGGCGAGGATGCGGGGAAAAAGGAACCCTCTTACACTGCTGGTGGGAATGTAGACTAGTACAACCACTCTGGAAAAAAATTTGGAGGCTACTTAAAAAGATAGACATTGATCTACCATTTGATCCAGCAATACCACTCTTGGGGATATACCCAAAAGACTGTTACTCCAGAGGCAGCTGCACATCCATGTTTATTGCGGCACTATTCACAATAGCCAAGTTATGGAAACAGCCAAGATGCCCCAGCACTGACGAATGGATTAAGAAAATGTGGTATCTATACACAATAGAATTTTATGCAGCCATGACGAAGAACGAAATGTTATCATTCGCTGGTAAATGGATGGAATTGGAGAACATCATTCTGAGTGAGGTTAGCCTGGCTCAAAAGACCAAAAATCGTATGTTCTCCCTCATATGTGGACATTAGATCAAGGGCAAACACAACAAGGGGATTGGACTATGAGCACATGATAAAAGCGAGAGCACACAAGGGAGGGGTGAGGATAGGTAAGACACCTAAAAAACTAGCTAGCATTTGTTGCCCTTAATGCAGAGAAACTAAAGCAGATACCTTAAAGCAACTGAGGCCAATAGGAAAAGGGGACCAGGAACTAGAGAAAAGGTTAGATTAAAAAGAATTAACCTAGAAGGTAACACCCACGCACAGGAAATCAATGTGAGTCAATGCCCTGTATAGCTATCCTTATCTCAACCAGCAAAACCCCTTGTTCCTTCCTATTATTGCTTATACTCTCTCTACAACAAAATTAGAAATAAGGGCAAAATAGTTTCTGCTGGGTATTGGGGGGGAGGAGAGGGAGGGGGTGGAGTGGGTGTTAAGGGAGGGGGTGGGGGCAGGGGGGAGAAATAAACCAAGCCTTGTATGCACATATGAATAATAAAAGAAAAATGAAAAAAAAATATATGTGCTTTGTTGGGAGGTCAATGGCAAGGGCAGAAAAGGCATTGGGCATATGTTTTGGGGAAGACGCAGTTGTAACAATTGTAGCAGTGGGAGGTGTTTCAGTACCCTGGGCTGAATAAATATTCCGAGGGTGAGCCTAGGCCACATGGGGAGTACCACCTTGCAGGGAAGATTTGCTGATCACCCTGACATGATCTTGACTGTGGCCAGTATGTGTGAAGTTACGGGAATGGGTGAGGGAGGAGGTTAGAGGTCACACTCAGGCCACACAGAGTTCTGTTGACCAGGCACAGTGTCACAAGTTCTGCATATGAGAGCGAGGGCCCTGGAGGCTCTGAGTAGATAACTGATATTGTATATAGGGCCTAAGGCCTCTGTGTGAGAATGGGGGTGGGGAAGGGTTAGGGAAGGAACCAATGTCAGACATAGACCAATGATGCAATAAGACACAATGTCTCCTGGCCACATCATTAGGGACAGTGTAGTGATAATATGGTCGACCCACAGGATTCACTTCCAGGCTTTGTAGGAAGGAGGATAGAAACCAGTCAGTACAGTGCCGAGGAAAGACAGTTATTCCTACATTGACAGGGGAAGTTGAGTGTAGGTTAGGTGTCTTGAATATTCTTGGAGTTCAATTTGGAACATAATTAGAACTTCCCATTGGAAGTGTCTGTTTATGGTTGGGACAACTAGTATGGAGTCCAGCTGATGGGTGAATGTGTATATATGTTTGAGTGTGTGTATATAAGTGTGTGTGTGTGTGTGTGTGTGTGTGTGTCTGTACATAGATGACTTGTGAATCAGTAGACACACACAGATCGAAATAGGTGGTAGATACCAATTGGTTACAGATGCTTGATAGATTATGATGATAATAGATGATAGATAGGTGATAGACAGATGATCGAGGGTATTGGTAATGGCTCCCAAAATGTGTGTTTGCAGAATAGAGATACTGATTGAAAGACTGAGCCCAGGGTCACTCCATTGTGTGGTGGTTTGGAGATGACAGGAAACAGCCTAGGAAATGGAGACAGCATATTCAGGAGAGACAGAAAGTGTGTGGGTCCTGGAAGATGGACCCACAACGTGAAAGTCTCACGTTGCAGGCTGGGTGGTGTCACATATTGATGACACATTCAGGTCTCATAATGACCCCAAATTCCAGATGAGGGACAGACATCCCTCCACTGAAAGAGTTAGTCTTCTGATGTATAGTGGCCAAGATTCACTACTTGGGCTCACAGTTCAGATCCTGGACTCCAACCCTTCACCACAGGTTCAGCCATTGCAGGATCCCTTGGGAACAAGAGCTTCTTAACATCAGATGATTGGGTTCTGGTTCTGTTTCTCTCCAGATTTATCACCCAAACCCTGCATCTGGGCAGTGCTGAGCACCACTGTCAATACTGGAGGCAAAATATCTGGTTAGACATTTGTTGCCCTTAACGCAGAGAAACTAAAGCAGATACCTTAAAAGCAACTGAGTCCAATAGGAAAAGGGGACCAGGAACTAGAGAAAAGGTTAGATCAAAAAGAATTAACCTAGAAGGTAACACACATGCACAGGAAATTAATGTGAGTCAACTCCCTGTATAGTTATCCTTATCTCAACTAGCAAAACCACTTGTTCCTTCCTGTTATTGCTTATGCTCTCTCTTCAACAAAATTAGAGATAAGGGCAAAATAGTTTCTGCCGGGTATTAAGGGGGTGGAGGGGAGAGGGAGGGGGTGGAGTGGGTGGTAAGGGAGGGGTTGGGGGCATGGGGGAAAAATGACCCAAGCCTTGTATGCACATATGAATAATAAAACAATAAAAAAATCTGGTTAGATCGGAGTGACCCACTGGAGCTGGTGGTAAGGTAAGGAATAGTCCAAGGACACTGTCATGCAGCCTTGGATCTTGCTGTCCACTTAACTGGACCAGATGTACCCATCATGTGTCCTGCCCTGTATATTTGCACCCTGTGTCTGGGTCCCACCTTCCCTCTGTTCTGACTTGGTCCTAGTTCCATTCAGCTAGGTGGCTACTACCATCCCCAGAGGATGTACCACATGGGGACAGATCCCAGCCTTGTCTATACACAGATAGCTACATTCTGGTCCTGGTCGTGGAAATAATACAAGTGTGTTTTTATCCTTATGAATCCTGTAAGTTAGCAAGGAGTGATTTTCTTCTTTGGTTTATCCTCCCTTGGTCATGTCAGACTACAAGAATGCTGAGTTATTTTAATTATGTTTTTAATAACAGGATTTGTTCTATTCCAGATTTCAACCCATTCAAACCTTCCCTGACTGCTCATCCAGATCTTCAGGTGGCCTCAGTAGGAAATGTGACTCTCATCTGTGACACACTTTCTTCTGCTGTCATCTTCATTCTGTGTAGAGACAGAGGAATTTTTTTCCCCAGGACTGTTCAAATCAGACCCACAAGACATTCCTTAATTCCCCTGTGAAGTCAACTCATGGGGGAACCTACAGATGCTACGTCTCGACCATATACAACAACATCTGGTTAGTGGCCAGTGACCCCCTTGAACTTTCAGTGACAGGTGAGTAAGGTCAGGTACTAGCACCTCACCTTGTCTCAGGGTTGTCCTAAGATGTTTCAGGTGAGGCTATTCAACTCAAAGTGTCTGACTGCTGTGTGGGGTGTCAGTTGTATTCTTTCTTGCTCTTCCAGTCTAAGGTCACTGGATTTGATTTATAAATCCTGGATACTGATATGCTCAATATGCAATTTGGTATAGAAATGATTAAATTCTTTTGGGGGAAAGGATGATGACATCTCTCTATGAAAGAGGCTCTGTGATCTAGTGGCAACCCTTGGGAGCCAGCATAACAGGTGGGGTATTGCTCACTGACTACTCTGTCACCTCCTGAAGTGCCTCCACAGCCCCTCCCTCTCTGTATGGGTTGGTGACAATAAGCATGTTGTCAACTTTGGTGACAGAAAGGTCAATACGTCCCCATTAGTTTCTTCATTCAGGATGTCTTTCTGGATCCTTGTGTCTTCTACAACATTTAGAAGGTGAGGCTGTGAGTATAGTGCTTCTGAACAGTCGCCAGTCCAATAGAGGAAGCCAAGGACATTTACTGAATGGTCAAGAGGAATTTATGGTCAGATTCTGCAGAGCTATGAAGGGAGGTGGCAGTTTAGCCTTTTCATGGATGGGGATCATGATTTGTAAGCCTTATCTTTTCTGGTTAGCTGGGATTTTTCAGGGTTTTGGGGAGGGTATATGTTCCAGGCAGGTGGAGGCACAGAGGTACATTCTAGGAATTATAGGAAGTTGTGGGAGTGTGCACAAGTTAAGGATGGAAAGATGGACCTAAGTAGGCAGGAATCCTAAGGAAGAACCATCAGGGATAGGGCAGAGCAGGACATGGTGCATTAATGGAATTTGTATATGAGCAGCTTGTGGGTACAAGTATTGGGAGGTTTGAACATATTTAGACATCTGCTTCTGTGCAATATTTGTTGATAGATTTATTCTTATTGTTGCAGTCAGAACATCCTCAGTTGTTTCAGAATTATGTATCCAATGAAGTCTTGGAAATCTCTGTTCAGATACCCTGTGAGCATCTCCACAGAGCTCTTATTGAATATCCAAATGCCTTCCTCATACTTATCTACCCATCACAGCAGAGACCTTTTGTCCTTTCTAATGACTGTCCTTCAATGATCCTCTTTACTGGAAATTCCTACAAGCTTCATCACCAAATCAAATAATTTTCATCCTTAAACATTCCAGAAATCCGGTCACTTCTTTATCCCATCATAACCAAGGGTTGTACCAAAATCCTCCGTCATCCAGTTACCTTGGTCTATAATTGTCTCTCCACCTCCCCCTGGAGTCTTCAATTCCTTTATCACCCACAACACCCAGGTTTTTCTTGGAAGCAGCACATTTCTCATAATATCTCTTTAGAGTGCTCTCCATGTGCTTCTTATGTTTCTCACAGGTGACCACATGACCCATCAGCTCCATGTTAAATGCTGTTTCTTTCCACCACAGAGTCTTCACTCTCGGATTACAGAAAAAAGAATGTCATCTGACTGAGCATGACTGGCCTTCTCCTGCTTGTCCTTGGGGTTGCATTGCTGGATGCTTGGAAGAGCAGATGAGGCCTGAAAAGTGCATCCAGGGATCCCTAGGGCAAGGGTCATCCTAACCCTTCTTTGTTCACATCAAAATGTTGAAATATATAATGTTAAAGGACTTGTGGTCCCACTATTCTGTGTTCAGTGTCTGGAGATGGGGTGGAGTCCCCATGATGTGGCATAGGTTTACCAATTGCTAGAGCCTTGTCTGCCTTCTATCTTCTTTATCCTCTGTGACTTCATTGTGTGATGCCCCTGAAAAAATGACATTTATGATGAGAGTCTACACACCTAACAGCTAGAAGAGGTCTGAGAAGGGATTTCCTGATCTTCCTAACTTGCTCATGGTACCTGGGAAGGGAAATTAACCTTAGAAGATAACTTACTTCTCAATGTCTCTGCTGGGGAGTGCAGAAGACCCTGTATTTTCTATTTGCCAGCCCTAAAGACCTCCACCCTCCACAGGGTGTGACCACCCCAAGAGTAAAACAAGGAAAAAATCCATCCAGCACATATACAGTAGTCAACAAGTACCTCTCAGTAGTAAATGAGAGGTAGTTGTAAATGTAAATGGTCTTAAATTTCTAATTAAAGGAAACAGACTGGCTGATTGGATGAATGAGATCAGACAATTTTTTGGTCAGTTATGAGCACACCTCTCAGGCAAAGACACCAATGAAAAGGGAAGGTGTGAAAAATGATGTACCAAGTAAGTGGAAGCAGAAAATAAACATAGGCAACAATGCTCATATCTGATAATCCTTCAATGCAAAAGTAGTCAGAAGAGGTAAAGACGACCAAGACATAGGAGTAAAGGTAATGATATATCACTAAGCATTGGTGCAACCCAGCCATAAAATGAGTACTAGTGTACCTAAAAGGATAGATAAGTTTGGGTCTGATTGTAAGGAGTGACTTTATACCCCTCTCTCATCATAGATACATCTTCTAGACAATAAAAACTTAATCCTGACTTACTTCTGAGATAAGCTATACATCAGAGCAAATGGACTTAAATGATAGCTACAAAATATCCCATTTAATGATTGCAGAATACATGTTCTTCTCAAAACTTATATAACATTCTCCAGAATAGATCACTTTTTGGACTAGGAAGTCAGTCAACAAATACAAAAATTTGAAACATTTTTTGTGGTATATTGTTAAATTATAATGAAATAAAAATGCTGTGATGACAACCATCTCTGCCACCTGATCCTACCACCATGGTGTTCTGAGTTGGCATATGGGGTCAGCAACGATGTCCTGAACCCTCAGAATAAAATGTTTCCTCTCTTAAGTTGTTCTTTTAGGAATTTTCAAACCAGCAATACAAAGGTAACTAATACAGCCGTGAGCAAAATAATGACAGTTAACGTCTTCTTCTATATTGTAGTTTACTTTTTATTTTTATTTTTTTTGTTACCAGGCTTGAGCTCAGGGCCTATACTTTGCATCATTCCACCATCCCTTTTTTGTGATGGGTTTTTCAAGATAGTGTCTCAGGAACTATTTTCCGTGGGTGGTTTTGAACTATGATCCTCCTGATCACTGCCTCCTGAGTAGTTAGGATTACTGGCATGAGCCACCCGTGCCCATCTGCTGACTTTGTACCATAATTAAAGATTTTATAGATGGGGAAAAGATCTGCAGACCACTTAGGGTGAGGTGTTAATTTCCTGGATGGTAAAACAATGGATTGGTATGATGGTCAGTTAGGCCTTACAGAAGAAAGGGGTCTTTGTCAGGATCAAAGATACCTTCTGTGATTCAGATGAATTCTTTGTCTGTAATTACATCATCTTCACAGCAGAGGAAGTGATGGAACCATAAGATGGGATAGGTGAAGGTGTGGCTCTCAGCTCCACAACGGCTGTTCTTTCCCCTCAGAGTTATGATGTGAAAACATAATCTCTTGTGCATCATGGGGTCTATGTGATCCATGCCAAAGTCCTCATTTCCACACAGGAGCATGACCTAATTTCCATCACCAGGCGTGTGGACATCTGTGGGTGCTGCATTCTGCTTATAGTTTGGTGTCTCCTGAACTTCCTGGCCTCCTCTCTCAGCACCAGTGGAAGTGACAGCGCCAGCCTTGGATGTGCTGATCTCATGGGGACACAGGGACTAGCAGAGATGGTTTTCTTGGTGTCCCTGCTATTGGAGACATGACTTCAGCTCCCATATAATTAGCCAAATCACATCACTCAGGCTTGGCTTCTGTCCCCAAGGGCAGAGGTCTAGATAAGTCTTGTGAGCATAAATCCCTGGCAATGGTCAATCTTGACTGTTTCCTTCTTTTTTGGGTGCCACCATTCAATACTGCCTGTCACCCATCACCTGAAGGCAGCATTTTCTATATTATCCTGTCCTTCCATCTTTGTTTGTGAGGGGGTAATGATCAATATGATAACTTTGGAGGTGAAATAAATACTTTTAATAAGTTTGCTCCCACCCCTTTATGGTTCTTGTTGCTTTTGTTTGTAAGAACCCTGAAGAGTTATGTTAATGGGAACATTCTTTTCTTTAAAATTTTTATTTTGATATGTTTATTGTACAGAGGAGATTCACTGTGACAGTTCTGTTAGGCTGATATTGTACATTGATTAGATGGCCCTCACCATCTCTCCCCCTTGACCTCCTCCCTGCCCACTTAGAGCAATTGCAAGAGGTTTCTTTCTTCTATTTCATGTAAGTCTATGAAGTCCATCAACCCCATCCTCTCAACTTTACCTCCTTTGATCACCCTCCCCTGTCCCACAAATACCCTGCCTATCTGTGTGGATGCTGAACTTGGGTTTGGAAGACTTAAGGTTTGTTCAGTTGGGTTTTGGTCTTGCTTTGGTCCATTCCTCCATGCTCTGCCCCTGTGACTCCCTTTGGATGGGAATAGTTACACTGAGCCATTGTGTGTTGTAAGTATCTAATTTCCCTTTTAATTTCCAGGGACTCACAGCTAAGAGTTTGTCTTGAGTCTGAGATGGGAATTTTGACAATTTTGAAACTGCTGAGGCTTTGGGGATTCCTGCAAATGAAGGAAAAAATTTTTACATTATATTGTGAGCATTTGTGGGTCAGGGATGAGATATTATGTTTTGAATATGAAATGCTCTTTAAGGCTTACATGTTGAATTCTTAGTTGTTACATTTTTGGAGGTAATGGAAACATTACGGAGTTTTACTTAGCTGGATAAAGTTTGTCACTTTGAAGATTTTATGTGGTGCTCAGTCTCTTCCTCACTCTCTGCTTCTCGTTTACCTGGAGGTGAGTAGCCTCTGGCATGTGTTTTGTCACATGTGTGTCATGAAGTATGAGATCAAGAGAGCTACTATGAGCTGAAACCTAAGCATGTGTGAACCCATTGACTCCTTGTTCCCTTCAGTTGTTCTGCTCAGATATTTTGTAACCTTGATGCAAACTCATTCACATGACAAGTATTTCAGAGTCCTAATACACGTGGGCTAAATGAAGGTTCACAACCACCCCAAGGATATGAAGGATTCTAACAGAGTAAAGATGATTGCCCATGGGGACACTTTTGGTGAGGACATAATCATTGAGGTGCAGCATGTCAGGGTATTTTCTTCCCTCTTAAACACATTGTTGGGTGAGATTGACATAGAGAGAGCTGTACATGGTTAATGTTCTGTTTTAGTCAGACTTTTCATTGAGTGCGTAATATCAGAAAGACATGATTTGAAGGAGCAAAGTTTTATTTTGGCTTCTGTTTTTACAAGATTCAGTCCATTGTTCCTTGGTCCCATAGATTTGAGTCTGAGGTGAGACCAAACATCATGACATAAACCTGTGATGGAGCAATGCTGCTCACCTCAATGCAGCCCAGAGCAGGGAGAAAGGAAGGGGCTGGGCACTAGATACACCCAATAAGTCAAACCTCCAGTGTCCCATTTTCTCCCTTTGGCCCACCTCCTAGTTCCCATTTTCTCCCAATAATGTCATAAAATTTGAATCCACCAATGTATGAATCATAGATTAGATCAGAGACTTCATTGTCCAGTCACTCTCCAAATCTCACCACTGATCACTTCATATCAGACGATGCCTTCACCATATGAGAGTTTGGGAAAATTTTCATACCCAAACCATATCATGGATACATTTTGATGCGTTCCTGGGTTAGTACATGTGAGTGATTTCCTAACCCTTAGGGACAAATCCACAGTGTTGGAGCCAACCTGGCTATTTTTCTGGGATTTACTATGTGTCTGGAATATACTTTGAATTTCCTACTCTGGGGCCACAAGCAGCTTTCTGCAAGCTCAAAGTCACAGACTTCCAGTTAGGCCCTGCAAGGTTTCCTGTAACTGTGACCACAGTCTGTAGGGGCGTAGTGGGGAAGCTCTGTACCAGCCTGTTTCTCTGTAACTGGTTTGTCTTTCTGACCACCTGTGAACCATCTACTGCAAATCCCCTGGTTACATAAACCACCTGGGGGATATATAACTCATCTCCTGACACTGACTGGGGCTCAGGGCTTTGAGAAATTATCTCCTCTGAGTCCACGAGTGTAATAAAAATTCCTGCTTCCTACAAAGTGGTCTCGGTGACTTTGTTTCCTTCACCATTTCCTGCAACATTTCTGGTGCATTGGCCAGGAAAGGGAGAGACCAAAGTTGGCATTTTTGCCTTCCTGGCTGTTGGGCTGTGGCCCAAGTCCTGCGGAGGCAACCCAGCCAAGGCACCACTGGACACTTAGTCCAGATGACTAGGAAAGCCTCCCACGGAGACTGAGGCCTCAGTACACACCAATGGAACCTGGGTAGAGACCCTAGGAACCAGGAAAATTTGGAGCAGCACCCATCTGGAATAGGTAGGACCTGGGTCCGTGAGAATTGTCCTGTCCATGAGAGGATGGAAGAGGGGCATGATCAACCTCTAAGGTTTCCACTAGTACTCCAGAATCTGGTTTTTTGGTTTCTGTGATTATTCAGGAGGAAGATCGGATACCTTCCAGACTAGGTTTGTTGGGTTGGATGAATGTGTGATATGCAACTGACAGCATGAAATAAGTGTGACTTTGGTCACCACATGGTGTGTGGAGTCCATTTCCAGAAGCCAGAGGCATTCTCATATGGTCTAGGGTGACTCCCCTTGGAGCACCAGTCTGGGGATTATTTTCTATGGGCCCGCTATGGCTATGAGACATCTGAAATATCTCTGTGAGGACATCAGCTAGGGACAGACAAAGTGAAAGTTGTTTGTCTTCCCTTTGTGTCAGAAATTGAGGACCCCAAACTTCATTTCCAAACTCCCTGATTCTCTTGTACCTTGTCTCAATATGGGTGGGAGCCAAAGTAAAAAACTCCTTTGCAGTGTATGCTTGACAACTTCAAGAAAGGATATTCAGGTGATTATGGTGTGGAACTCACACCCCAGAAATTTTGGAGAGTCTGTGAAATGGATTGGGTGTCCTTTAAGGTTGGATGACCTTCTGAGGGATTTCTGGAGTGATAAACCATACGTAGGGTCTATCAGGTAGTGACAGGAACACCAGGCCATCATGACCACTTCCCCTATATAGACATATGGCAAATATTGACAGCTCATCCCCATCCTTGGCTTAAGAAATACTTTGAAGACAGTTGCAAGATTATGATGGCAAGGGCTACAAATACTAGGACTCTTAAAAGAAAGGAAAAGAGAGAAAAATGTCCTCTCTCAGTGCTCCAGGCTGATCCTGACCTGTCCCCACCACTGTATGCCCCAAATTATCTGCCCGTACCTTGGCTGCCCTTTCCTCTAGCAGATCCCACAACAGACTCAGAACCTGAGGACTCAGGAAATCCCCCTTCTCCTCCCTCAGCAGGAGTTTCAACCAGCCCCCCTGCACAGTCAAGAGCTCACCCAAAAACCCATTCAATGGCACCGGTACCATTCCAGATGCCTCTCAGGGAGACCAGAGGGCCCATGTGGTATAATAAAAATGGTGAACTGCAAGGGGGTGGACCCTTGTTCACTTATTAGCCCTTCACCACCACGGACCTCTTAAATTGGAAAAATCATACCCCCTCTTATACCGAGAAACCACAGGCCATAGTTTACTTGATTCAGTCCATCATCCAAACTCACAATCCCACCTGGCAGGACTGTAGACAATTGCTCCAAACACTCCTAAGCATGGAGGAATGGAGACGAGTTGTCCAGGCAGCCCTTCATTGGCTTGAGGCTCATGCTCACAATGGGACAAATGCTGGGTGAGCCTATGCCTAGACAGCCTTTACAGAAGTCTGATGAGAGTTCAGCACAGTTCTATTAGACAGTATGTGAAGCATACTGTCTATATTCTCCCTTCAGTCCTGAGGCTCCTGAAAATCAGTGAATGATCAATGCCGCCTTTGTGGGGCAAGTCCAGGGAGACATTAGAAGAAAGTTGCAAAACTTAGAAGGCTTTGCAGGCATGAATGCATCGCAGCTTCTAGAAGTGGCAACCAAGGTGTTTGTTAACTGAGACCAGGAAACTCAAAAGGAGGCATAATGAAAGATGAAAAAGAAAGTAGATCTCCTGGCAGCAGCAATACACGGACAGGGAGGGCACAGTTCCACTCGAGGCAGAGGCTGAAGAAACAAAGGGAGGCCCCTAGGAAACTACCCAGGGATCAGAGCCCCTGAAGAAAACTCAATGTGCCTTCTGTCGCCAAGAGGGACACTGGAAAAATGAGTGCCCACAGCTCCAGGTCAGATGTAGAGTGACAAAAGAGAAAGAGGACTTTGTGGGGTTTGCAAGCATTGAACAAGCTGAGGATTAGGGCTGAATGGGCTCTTTCCTCCTTGGCCCCCAAGAGCCCATGGTCCATATGTCAGTAGGGGACCAACCTGTAGATTTCATGGTGGACACTGGTGCTGAGCATTCCATGGTGACCTGATGGGTGGCACCAATTTCAAAAAGACATTGGACAATTGTGGGGGCCACAGGGATCCAAACCTGCTACCCTTTTCTCCAGCCCCAAAAATGTATTCTGGGAAGACATTTTTGTGACTCAAGAGTTTCTCTATATACCAGAATGTCCAGTGGCACTGATGGGTCAAGATCTGCTAAGCAAATTGTAGGCCCAGAACAGTTTTCAGGCGGATGGACAAGCGGGTTTGAGCTTTGGTTCTGGGCCCCCTAGAGTCCTAGCCCTCATCACTCCCCAGGAAGAAGAATGGAAATTACACTCAGTAGAGACTGCCTTAAAAGCACCAGAGATGCCCTTTGATGTCTTGGTAGTATGGGCTGAAGACAATCCTTCGGGGCTGGCCCTCAACATTCCTCCAGTGGTAATAGAGATAAAGCCAGGAGTCACTCCAAAAAGAGTGAAACAATACCCAATCCCAATGAGGGCATGAGAAGGGATATCTCATCACCTCCAGAGACTTTTAAACTATGGAATTCTGAGACCTTGTCAATCTACCTGGAACACTCCTTTGCTGCCAGTTCAGAAGCCGGGCACCAATGATTACTGCCCAGTGCAGGATCTCTGGGAAGTCAATCAAGCAGCTGTGAGTCTGCACCTGGTGGCTCCTAATCCATACACCTTGCTGGCCCTGATACCAGCAGAGGCCACCTGCTTCTCATGCTTGGACTTAAAAGATGCATTTTTCTGCATCCAGTTGGCACCTGTGAGCCAACCCATCTTTGCTTTCCACTGGGAGGACCCCCAGTCATGGGGGCAACAACAGTTAACCTGGACCCATCTCCCACAGGGTTTCAAGAACTTCCTAACCATCTTTGGAACTGCTCTGGCATCAGATTTACAAGCATACCCAGCAGAGGAAGCTGGCTGCACACTCTTACAATATGTGGACGACCTCCTCCTTGCAGGGGCTAACCACCAAGACTGTCTTAAAGGGGCACAGTTCCTACTCTGTCTCTTATGGGAAGCTGGTTACAAGGTATCTCAAAAGAAGGCCCAGATCTGTCAAGACCAGGTCAAATATTTGGGTTTCACATCACCCAGGGCCAACAAACCTTGGCACAGAAAGAAAAGAAACTGTTTGTTCAAGTCCAACCCCAACTTCAAGAATATAGATCTGTGAGTTCTTGGGAGCAGTTGGGTCCTGCCAGATTTGGATACCTAACTTCTCCTTGCTAGCAAAACCTTCGTATAAAGCCACAAGGGGGGGGGGGCAAAAGGGAGCCCTAAATCTGGGAATCTGACCAGCAACAGGCTTTTTGTGCCATCAAGAAGGCATTAGTCGGTGCCCCTACTCTGGGACTCTTAGATGTGAGATAGCCTTACTTCCTCCATGTACCTGAGAGACGTGGCATAGCATTTGGAGTCCTGACCCAATTCCTAGGCTCATGGCATCGGCCAGTGGCTTATCTCTCTAAGCAGTTGGGTTTAGTGACAAAGGGATGGCCTCCCTGCTTGTGAGCTCTTGCAGCCACAGTCTTGCTGGTATCAGAGGCAGAAAAGTTAACACTGGGAGGGGAAATAACTGTTAGGGTCCCACATTCTGTAGTAACTCTAATGGAATACAAGGGACACTATTGGCTGACAAATACCAGGATGGTCAGATCCAGAGTATGCTCTGTGAAAATCCACAAGTGAAGCTAGAAGTTGTCTGGACTTTAAATCCTGCAACCCTCCCATCAGCTGCAGGGCCTCTGGGTCATGACTGTTTTGAGGTGATTAATGAGGTCTTCTCGAGCCACCCTGATCTCAGTGACCAGACCAGCCCCTAGCTCAGCCTGACCTTGAACTATTCACAGACGGGAGCAGCTTCCTTAAGGAAGGAACAAGATATGCTGGTTATGCAGTGGTATCTCTGGATTCAGTCCTGGAAGCTTGGGCTCTAACTCCAGGCACATCAGCGCAAAAAAATCTGAACTGATTGTACTGATGCGCACCCTCCTCCTGGCAGCCAAGAAGACTGTTAACATATACACAGACTCTAAATATGCTTTTACCACTCATGTTCATGGGACTATATACAAGGAAGGAGGAATGATTACCTCAGGAGGAAAAGACATCCAATATGGGCCAGAGATTCTTAAACTCCTGGAGGCAGTGTGGGGCCATCAAAAGGTCACTGTTATGCATTGTCCAGGTCATCAAAAGGACAAGTCTACGGTGGCATTGGGAAACCAGAGAGCAGATCAGGAAGCTCATGCAGCAGTTCTCTGGGTGTCACCCACCCTATCTGTGGCTGTAACTGCTGCACTCCTTCCTACTCCACTGACAGAATGTGTTCCACATTACTCCTGTCATGAATGTGAGTGGTTTACTCAAGAGGAAAAAAATATTGTAGAGGGGGATGGTATCAGCTTGCAGTTGGGCAGATAGTGATTCCAGAGACACTGGCCCCCACCTTTGTAAAGAATGTCCAGCAGGACCCTCATATGGGAAAGTCAGCCCTTGAGCAATTGCTGAGCCAGTATTTCTATGTCCCCCACTTCACCAGTCTAGCCAGCAATATTTGTAAGCAATGTGGAACATGTGCCAAAAATAACCCCAAGCAGGAGCACCTCCCTAAACCAGGAATCCAACATGTGAGTAGTTCCCCTTTTGAAGACTTAGAAGTAGACTTCATTGAGCTGCTCTGAACCAGTGGCTACAAACATCTTCTGGTGATTGTGTGCACACTCTCTGGGTGGGTAGAGGCTTTCCCCACCCAAACAGAGAAGGCCCAAGAAGTGGTCTGTGCTTTACTAAAGGAGATAATTCCCAGATATGGGATCCCCATCTCCATTGGGTTAGACAATGGACCAGCTTTTGTGGCAGAATTACTTAAACAACTGGAAAAGGGACTAAAAATAAGCTGGAACCTTCGTACAGCATTCTGGCCTTAGCGTTTAGGCAAAGTTGAAAGAATGAATTGGACACTGAAAACTCAGATGAGTAAACTTTGTCAGGAAACACACTTGACATGGAAACAGGTCTTGCCATTGGTCCTACTTAGGGTCAGGTGTAGTCCCACCAAACAGACTGGGTTCTCACCCTATGAGATTCTCTATGGAAGGCCACCCTCACTAATAAAGGACGTTAAGGGAGATCTAAAAGAGATAGGAAATCTAACTTTGCTCCAACAGATGTGTGGCTTGGGAAAGGTGATCAATGGCCTATTGGAGTCAAGAAAGACTTCCTATTAGCCTAACCACTGATGTACATTCCTTTAAGCCAGGTGACCAAGTTTGGATAAAAGAGTGGAATTTTCAGCCTCTCCAGCCTCAGTAGAGAGGGCCCTATTTGGTGATCCTAACCACTCCTATGGCAATCAAGGTGACAGAGATCACCCCATGGATCCACCACACCTGAGTGAAAAAGGCAAGTCCTGAGTGGAAGAGTCAACTGGATTCCAGTGATCCCCTCAAACTGACCCTGAGGAGAGGACCTCAGGGTTTTAGTTTTGCCCTAGCCACAAACTGGAAGCTGACTAGTGTACACAAGGCAGAAGCTTGAGGTTTCAACTGGACAGATAGTTGATGGACTGTTATTTCTCATGGGCAGTGGTCTATGGTGGTGTTTCAGTTCTGCCATCTGTTACCCACCTCTCATCTTGGTATTGTAACCTTATTTTAATCAGTAGAAATAACAGCAATTTCCCCAAGAGCACAGAGCAAAATCAAGGGGCTCTTTCTGGCATTCTTTCTCCTCCTGTTGACAGGATGTGGTATTGTTTCTGGTTGTTTCTATTCTTTGTTCCTTTCTGGTTGTTTCTATTCTTTGTTCCTCCTACAAGCCGAAACCCTTCATCCTGTGAGTTGTGCTTGTGCACTACTTGGACTAGGGATGCCATTACCAGAACTTTGCTGTTTCATAACTAACTCATGTGCAGGTACTGTTATTGGGTCATGTTTTCACAATGGTACTACTTACTCAGTGTGCTCTCATGGAAATCAGCATACCTGCATTGACCCTGTATATGCTCACTCAGAAGAATGGCTAGAGGTCTGACACACGAGAGGACCCCTAATTATCCAGACCCAGATCATTAATCCCCATCAGTCATTATCAGTTTATTTTGATGCTTGTGTGGCAGCTAGCTACAATTCTGATGCCAATGTCTCTGGGTGTACAACCCTCTCATGGGGAAGGGGCTATACTAAAGAAAACAAGTACATGTGTGAGGAACAGAAAAATGGTATAAATATGGGTATTATGGAAACTTGCCTATGTGCCCTTTCTGGAAATGTGTAACTTGGGCCACATGGGCTTGAGCCCATGAAAACAATAAGTCTGACATCCTCCAAAAGAGAATTGCCCCACCTGATTGTTCCTGGGGAGACTGTAATCCTGTCAATTTCACTATCCTTAACTTCACAGATTCCAGATGGAAATGGGAAAGGGGCCACATAATAGGCATCTGCATAGATGGCTTATGGAATGACCCAAGATCAAAACTAGTTTTTAAGAGGGTTGTAGTCTCATGCAAGATCACATCCTACTGGGTTTTCATTCCTTCTATGAGGAGATGGGAAAAGGCCCTCCTCCCATTTCCATCATTACCGGAAATTTGTTCTTGTCCTTAGCAGAGACAATAGCTCAGTCTCTTAATGTTGCTTCTTGCTATGTGTGTGGGGGAGCAAACATGGGAGATCAATGGCCGTGGGGGGCCAAAGAATTAGATCCCCAGAAATACCCCAATGGGGCAACACATCCTCACCTCAAGGAAAGAACTTGGCTCCTAAAAACTTCCATTATTGGTAAAAACTGTCTTGCCTGGTGGAGAAGTAAGTTCAAAACCCCATCAGGAGCTTAACATGCCTGGGTCAACGATTTTATCCCACTGCCAGAGAAACCCAGGGGTGGGGGTCTCCAAACCATTCTGAGCCAAACCCACACCCCTGCCTCTGACAGGCATGGAACAAGGTCGACACATACATTGAATGGTGGGCCCCAGGAGGATTATACTGGATATATGAAAGGACTGCCTATACCAGGCTGCCCCATAACTGGGCCAGGGCCTGTGTGTTAGGGACAATACATCCCTCCTTTTTCCTCCTCCCCTTACCTCAAGGTGAACAGCTGGGAATTCCAGTCTATGAGGAAAAGGGGCACCCAAGGAGTCAGAGGGCTATACAAAAAACTATACAGATTGGAAACTGGAAAGATAATGAATGGCCTCCACAGCACATAATTCAGTATTTATGGACCAGCCACTTGGGCTGAGGAGGGATCTTGGGGCTACTGGAATACAATATATATGCTCAACCATATCATACAGCTCCAGGCAGTAGTAGAGATCATAACCAATGAAACTACAAAGGGCTTCAATATACTAGCTAAGCAGAGCACCAAAATGCACAATACAATTTATCAAAACCGCTTGTCTCTAGACTATCTCTTAGCTTCAGAAGGTGGAGTTTGGGGCAAATTCAATTTGAGTAACTGTTGTCTTCAGATTGAGGACATAGGAAAAGTAATAGAAGAGATCACAGATAGAATGAGAAAGATTGCTCATGTTCCAGTTCAGACTTGGAACTTGGATAGGGTAGAATCCTGACAATTTGCTTGGAGGCTGGTTCTCTACAATAGGAGGACTTAAAACAAACAATGTTTGGGGCTATAGTAATTATAGTGTTGGGCTGTCTTGTACTCCCATGCTTGCTGCCACTGGTCATGTGGTCCATATCAACCCTGTTGGAAGCCATGATGGAACAAAAAACAGCTGAACAATTATATCTGTTACAGGGTTACCAAAGAGTAAATCCCATCGATTCCAAGATGGCTTCTAGAGGGAGGAAGCAGAAAGCATGCTTCCTAAAGTAAAATCTTGGAGAGATGCTGGAGATACACCTTGCAGGAAAAACCACCAAGAAGAGGCAAAACTCCAACACCTCCACACCCCCAGACCACGCATAACATCCCCACTCCACATTAAATGGAGAAACCAGGAGGGCTTTTGCACCACCAGATGTTAGTGCCTAACCTGCTTGGGAGAAGCAGACCACCAGGTGAGCTAAACAGCACAGACAACCCTGGGACAAATCTGCATAGCCCCCTGGACAAACTGACCCAGGCCCAGGGAAAAGTAGAGAATAAAACAAACTGAATAGTAAACAAGCAGCTGAAAAAAAAAGACACATAGCAAAGACACGGGACACCCTGAGCACCGGAGAGTGGGGGAGGGGTACTCTGTCATGGAACTAAATAAACAAGCCAGCCAGAGAAGGCAGGAGTGGTGGCACCTGCCCAACAACCTTGGAGAGGGGAAAGCTTGTAACAGTGGCTAAATTGTGGCACTCTCCACAGTAGAGTAGGGGAGAGGCACCTCCCCATGCTAATTCTAAATAATAAAAAAAAGACTGCAATTGCAACAGGTGGGTATGGCTGTATACTGGAGAAAACAAAAGTGGCATGCGTCCAGGAGAACTCTAAATAAACAAAGCCTGCAGGAGCAGATGGCTGACAGTAGGAGGCCCGTGGGCTGCAGCCTCAGATAGACATTCACAAAGCTGTCTCCAGACTCCATTTTTTCCCTCTTCCTTTGATGAGACAACAACAAAACTAACTGAAACTGTATTGCATTTGAACTTGGGATATTTTGTTTGCTGTTTGTTTTCTTGGTTTTTTTTTGATTGTTTGTTTTTTGTTTCTTCCCCTTCATGAGAAAATGACAGAACTACTTCCAAGACACTGAGAAGTCTTCAGGACTGGAGGCTGAAGGAATAACACCAAAATTATTAAGACTGAAACTTTATTGCATTTGAACTTGGGGATTTCTTTTTTTATCCTATCTCTGTCTCTCTAATGCCTATTTAGCTTACTGTTGATTAGTACACTATCTCTCCCTGTTTGTTTCTTTGGCTCTGTTATTTTTGTTTGTTTGTTTGTTTTTGCTTGTTTGTTTGTTTTCATTTTACTTTACCTTCTTTGCTTTCCCTCTCCTCCCACCCTTCCATTCTAGATATCACCATTGTTATTATTACAAGCAAGACAATACTAAATTACACACAGTACAGGGACAGTAACAATAGGAAAGGAAATGATGGGACGATGAAAAAAAGATGGAAACCATTTCTCCCCCAATAATAAATTAGTACAGAAACCACAGAGAAATGAAGAAAACAGATACCCAGATACAGACTCCAACAAAACGAAGATAAACTATGCCAAAGAACCCAATGAAGCACACAAGAACACTCTGTGTTTCAGAAGAAATCCTGCAAGTAATCAATGAGAATTTTATAGAGATGATACTGGATATGGTCAACCAAATGTACAGGAGACATTCAAGAACTCCAAGACTACAAAAATAGAGAATTTGAGAAAGCACAAGAACAAATAAAAGAAACTACAGAAGCACTGTATAAACACCAAAGTGAAACAAAGAGCATGATAAATAAAGAGATAAATGAACTTAGAGCGAAAAAAGACAATATTAAAGAGGAAATGACTCAGGATATGGAAAACCTCAGAAAAAAAGAACAAAACAGAAATGCAAAACAAAATGGAAGGCCAATTCAGCAGGATAGAACAAGCAGAAGACAAAATCTCAGAACTCGAAGATGAAATGGTAATTAAAGGAAAAACCAAAGAACTATTAGTTAAACAACTCAAGACCTGTGAAAACAAAATGCAAGAACTTACTGGCTCCATCAAAAGACCAAACCTGAGAACCATGGGCATTGAAAAAGGAGAAGAGGTGCAAGCAAAGAGGATGCGCAATATATTCAACAAAATAATAACAGAAAATTTCCCAGATCTAGAAAAATCTATGCCCATACAGGTGCACGAGGCCTCCAGAACACCAAAAAGACTAGACCAAAATAGAACTACCCCATAGCATATTATCATAAAAACAACAAGTACAGAGACTCGAGAAAGAATATTGAAGGCTGTAAGAGAGAAAAAATAAATAATATACAAACGTAAACCCATCAAAATCACAGCAGACTTCTCAACAGAAGCATTAAAAGCAAGAAGAGCTTGGGGTGAGGTTTTTCTGGGCACTGAATGAAAATAACTTTAACCCTAGGATACTCTACCCAGCAAAACTATCATTCAAAATAGATGGAGCAATAAAAGTCTTCCATGATAAGCAGAAACTAAAACAATACATGACCACAAAACTACCACTGCAAAAGATTCCTCAAGGGTTCTGCACACAGAAAGTGAAACCCAACATAACCTTGAAAGGGAAGGCAGTACCAAACTACAGGAAAAGAAAAAGCAAAGAAGTAGAGGGTAACATCTATTTACCTACACACACTCAAACTCTCAAACAACTAAGACAACTAAATGACAGGAATCACCACATACCTATCAATACTAACACTTAATGTTAATGGACTTAATTCCCCCATCAAAAGCACTGTTTGACAAACTGGATTAAAAAGGAAGATGCAACAATTTGGTGCTTACAGGAGTCCCATCTGATTGATAGAAATAAGCATAGGCTTAGGATGAAAGGCTGAAAGAAAATTTACCAAGCCAATGGTCCCTGAAAACAGACAGGAGTAGCAATACTGATCTCTGACAAAGTAGACTTCAAACCTACATCAATCAAACAAGATAAAGGACATTCCATACTAATAAAAGGGGAAACAGACCAAAAGAAAATAACAATTATCAACCTATATGCACCCAATGTCAATGACATAATTTCATCAAACATACCCTGAAGGACATAAAAGCATATATTAACTCCAACACAATGGTCGTGGAAGATTTTAACACCCCACTATCATCAATAGATAGGTCATCCAAACAGAAAATCAATAAAGAAATCCTAGATCTAAAATATACCATAGATCAAATGGACCTACTTGATGTCTACAGAACATTTCATCCAACTTCTACACTACATACATTCTTCTTAGCAGCCCATGGAACCTTCTCCAAAATAGATCATATCCTACGGCACAAAGCAAGCCTCAGCAAATATAAAAAAATAGAAATTATACCATGCATTCTATCAGATCACAATGCAATAAAACTTGAACTCAACAACAAAAATAAAGACAAAAACATGGAAGCAGCAGGAAATTGAATCACTCATTGCTTAATGGACAATGGGTCATTGATGAAATAAAAAAGGAAATAAAAAGGTTCCTTGAAGTCAATGAAAATGAAAACACAATCTACCAGAACCTATGGGATACAGCAAAGGCAGTCCTGAGTGGAGAGTTTATAGCCAAAATTGCATATATTAAAAAGACTGAAAGATCTCAAGTCAATGACCTAATGATACTTCTCAAACTCCTACAAAAACAAGAGCAGGAAAATCACAAAACAAATAGAAAGAGAGAAATAATAAAAATAAGTGCTGAAATCAATGAAATAGAAACAAAAAAAAACCATACAAAGAATTAATGAAACAAAAAGTTGGATCTTTGAAAAAATAAACAAGATCGATAGACCCTTGGCAAACCTGACTAAAATGAGGAGAGAAAAACCCAAATTAGTAAAATCAGGAATGCAAAAGGGGAGATAACAACAAACACCATGAAAAACCAAGAAATCATCAGAGACTACTTTGAGAACTTATATTCAAATAAATTTGAAAATCTTGAAGAAATGGACAGATTTCTAGATACATATGATCATCCAAAACTGAACCAAGAGGATATTAATCACCTGAATAGATCTTTAACACAAAATGAAATTGAAGCAGCAATCAAGAGTCTCCCTAAAAAGAAAAGTCCAGGACCTGATGAATTCTATTCTGAATTCTATCAGACCTTTAAAGAAGAATTAATATCAACCCTCCTTAAACTGTTCCCCAAAATAAAAAGGTAAGGAAAACTGCCTAACACATTTTATGAAGCTAGTATTACACTTATCCCAAAACCAGGCAAAGACACCTCCCAAGAGGACAACTATAGGCCAATCTCCTTAATGAGCACTGATGCAAAAATCCTCAATAAAATAATGGCAAACCGAATTCAACAACACATCAAAAAGATCATTCACCACGACCAAGTAGGCTTCATCCTGGGGATGCAGGGGTGGTTCAACATACAAAAATCAATAAATGTAATACACCACATTAACAGAAAGGAAAGACAAAAACCACTTGATCATCTCAATAGATGCAGAAAAAGGCTTTGGTAAGATCAAACATCATTTCATGATAAAAGCTCTAAGAAAACTAGGAATAGAAGGAAAGTACTGCAACATTATAAAAGTTATATATGACAAACCTATAGCCAGCATTATACTTAACATTGAAAAACTGAAACCATTCCCTCTAAAATCAGGAATGAGACAAGTATGCCCACTATCTCCACTCCTATTCAACATAGTACTGGAATTCCTAGCCAGAGCAATTAGGCAAGAAGAAGGAATAAAAGGAATACAAATAGGTAAAGAAACTGTCAAAATATCCCTATTTGCAGACGACATGATCCTATACCTTAAAGACCCAAAAAACTCTGCTCAAAAGCTCCTAGACACCATCAACAGCTATAGCAAGGTAACAGGATATAAAATCAACATAGAAAAACCATTACCATTTCTATACACTAATAATGAACAAACTGAGAAAGAATATATGAAAACAATTCCATTTACAATAGCCTCAAAAAAAATCAAATACCTAGGTGTAAACCTAACAAAGGATGTGAAAGACCTCTACAAGGAAAACTATAAACTTCTGAAGAAAGAGATTGAGGAAGAGTATAGAAAGTGGAGAGATCTCCCATGCTCATGGATTGGTAGAATCAACATCGTAAAAGTGTCTATACTCCCAAAAGTAATCTACATGTTTAATGCAATTCCCATCAAAATCCCAATGACATTCATCAAAGAGACTGAAAAATCTACCGTTAAATTTATATGGAAACACAAGAGACCATGAATAGCCATGGCAATACTCAGCAAAAAGAACAATGCTGGTGGTATCACAATACCGGACTTCAAACTATATTACAAAGCAATACCAATAAAAACAGCATGGTGCTGGCACAAAAACAGACATGAAGACCAGTGGAACAGAATAGAGGATCCAGATATGAAGCCACACAACTATAAGCAACTTATCTTTGACAAAGGTGCTAAAAATATACAATGGAGAAAAGACAGCTTCTTCAACAAAAACTACTGGGAAAACTGGTTATCAGTCTGCAAAAAACTGAAACTAGATCCATGTTTATCACCCTATACCAATATTAACTCAAAATGGATCAAGGGTCTTAATATCAGACCCCAAACTCTAAAGTTGGTTCAGGAAAGAGTAGGAAATACTTTGGAACCAATAGGTATAGGCAATGACTTTCTCAGTGGAACCCCAGCAGCTCAGCAACTAAGAGATAGCGTAGATTAATGGGACTTCATAAAAGTAAAAAGCTTCTGCTCAACAAAAGAAATGGTCTCTAAACTGAAGAGACCACCCACAGAGTGGGAGAAAATATTTGCCAGCTACACATCAGACCAAGGACTGATAACTAGAATATTTAGGGAACTTAAAAAACTAAATTCTCCCAAAATTAATGAACCAATGAAGAAATGGGCAAGTGAACCAAACAGAACTTTCTCAAAAGAAGAAATTCAAATGGCCAAAAAAACACATGAAAAAATGCTCACCATCTCTAGGAATAAAGGAAATGCAAATTAAAACCACACTAAGATTCTACCTCACCCCTGTTAGAATAGCCATCATTAACAACACCACTAACAACAGGTGTGGGTGAGGATGTGTGGAAAAAAGAACCCTCTTACAATGCTGGTGGGAATGTAATCTAGTACAATCACTCTGGAAAAAAATTTGGAGGCTTCTTAAAAATCTAAACATAGATCTACCATATGATCCAACAATACCACTCTTAGGGATATACCCAAAAAACTGTGACACAGGTTACTCCAGAGGCACCTGCACACCCATGTTTATTGCAGCACTATTCACAATAGCCAAGTTATGGAAACAGTCAAGATGTCCCACTACTGACGAATGGATTAAGAAAATGTGGTATTTATACACAATGGTATTTTATACAGCCATGAAGAAGAATGAAATGTTATCATTTGCCGGTAAATGGATGGAATTGGAGAACATCATTCTGAGTGAGGTTAGCCTGGCCCAAAAGACCAAAAATCGTATGTTCTCCCTCATATGTGGACATTAGATCAAGGGCAAACACAACAAGGGGATTGGACTTTGAGCACATGATAAAAGCAAGAGCACACAAGGGAGGGATGAGGATAGGTAAGACACCTAAAAAACTAGCTAGCATTTGTTGCCCTCAATGCAGAGAAACTAAAGCAGATACTTTAAAGCAACAGAGGCCAATAGGAGAAGGAGACCAAGAACTAGAGAAAAGGTTAGTTGGAGAAGAATTAACCTAGAAGGTAACACACATGCACAGGAAATCAATGAGAGTCAACTCCCTGTATAGCTATCCTTATCTCAACCAGCAAAAACCCTTGTTCCTTCCTATTATTGCTTATACTCTCTCTACAACAAAATTAGAGATAAGGGCAAAATAGTTTCTGCCTGGTAGCGAGAGGGTCGGGGAGTAGAGGGAGGGGGTGGGGGGGTAAGAGAGGGGCTGGGGGCAGGGGGGTGAAATGACCGAAGCATTGTATGCACATATGAATAAAAGGAAAAAAAGCAGAGTAAATCCTATTCCTGAGGATGAAGAAGATGATGCATTTTGACAAATAAAGTGTCAAAGCACCAAATGGGGGAATATTGGAGTCAACGTGGTTATTTTTCTGGGATTTACTATGTGTCTGGAATATGCTTTGAATTTCCTACTCTGCGGCCACAATAGCTTTCTGCAAGCTCAAAAGTGTCACAGACCTCCAGCTAGGCCCTGCAAGGTTTCCTGTAACTGTGACCACAGTCTGTAGAGGGGTAGCAGGGAAACTCTGTACCAGCCTGTTTCTCTGTAACTGGCTTGTCTTTCTGACCACCTGTGAACCATCTACTGCAAATCCCCTCTGTTTACATAAACCACCCGGGGGTATATAACTCATTTCCTGACTTTGATCAGGGCTCAGGGCTTTGAGAAATTATCTCCCTTGAGTCCGCTAGCATAATAAAAATTCCTGCTTCCTGCAAAGTGGTCTCGGTGACTTTGTTTCCCTCGCCGTTTCCCGCAACAATATCTTCCCAAAGGAGACTCTCACTTCTTTATGATTCTCATTGGTTTTGTTTGTAAAAAATTGTGATATTTCTGTTAATGGGAAATTTTAAGTGTGCAATAGAGTATGGTCAGCTGTGGGCAGTGTAGTTGATGAAGGAGTTTCTCTGATACAGCATGAAATCTTAAGTGTGTAAAATGTTATCATCAATCTGGGTGCCCCTGCCTTACTCCTGTAGTCCTAGCTTCTTAGGATGCCAAAATCAGAAGTATTTGTGGTTCAAGGCTAACCGGGCAACTCATTTGTGAAACTGCATCTTCAAAAACCAGAGCAAAATGGACTGAAGGTGTGGCTCATGAGGTATAGTGCCTGCTTTACAAGCATGAATCCCTGAGTTCAAACCCAAGTCCCACACCCCATAAAATGGTATCATCAGCACTGGGCTGTGTAGTCGACTGGGGAGTTTCCCCAAAGAGCATGAATACCCAAGGACTGGTCTTCAAGAAACATCTCTGATCCTGCTGGTCACTCCTCTCCTCCATGTTCTCAGTTCTGCTCTCTGCCCATGGCCTGTCCCAGAACAGCCTCGGTTCCACATGTGAGCTTCATTCTTTCTGGATGCATTCACATTCTTCTCCATAATGCCCCTGATCTCCCCAGGTCCCAGCAGACAGCATTTCATCCCTCCCCATCTTAGTGTCTGTCAGATCAGAGCAGAAAGTGCACAGACGAACTCGTCTCCAACCCCAGGCATTTGGTGGAGGATTGGTGGGCAGAGCCTGCCATTGTGCAAGAGCAGCTTTTCTTCCTGTTCAGTGTTTGATGTCACCATGCTGTGTCATGGGCTCTGGAACCCTCTATGACTTCTCTTGGGTGTGTACCGCTGTGAAGATTTGGTGAAGAACTGGCTGTGCTGCATGTTGAGATCTGACGGGGGCATGGACATGGCCATTGAGGTCACTCTGCTTCTTGGACTAGGTGAATGCTACAGGGGACATTAGTTAGTGGGTAGAGGAGTAAAAATAAAGACCACCAAGATTAATTACTCGGGTTCCTCTCATGGTTCCTTTCTCTGTAATGTCTTGTCCAAGTGGCTGCTGAGAGATCACACCTCCCTTCCTTTTCTCCATCTGGACGTGTGTGGTGCTCCTAAGTCAGGGGGTGGGATCTGTTCATTGAAAGGCAGGAACCTCTCATCAGGTCTTTCTCTATTTCAGTGATTTATCTGGACCATAGAACCTGGGCACACAAGGGTGAGTTCTTCCTTTTGTGTCCTAGATATGTCTGAGTTTGAGTTCTCTGAGTGTGGGAGTAGCTGGAGGCACCTTGAGCTGATCCTGAGTTGGAAGCTACAGTGATCTGCCATCTGCACTCTCCACTTCACCCTTGGCTCTTGCTTTTGCATCTGTCCTGGGGTGGAGAGTGTACCCAGTGTATTAATACTGCACAGAGGACACACAGCTATGATGACCCTTGATACTGCAGCTTCACAGGATGGGGATACTTCTGTCTTTGAGGACAAGAACATCAGTGTTTCTGTGTGTGCTGCATTTTTCTACCTGCTTTCACCTGAGCTATTTCTATGTCTATTACTGATATCAGCTCCTGGCTAAGAAACTTCATTCACCAGACAGTTGTTTTTTATTATTATTCATTTACTCACATGTGCATACATTGTTTGGGTCATTTCTCCCTCCTGCCCCCGCCCCCACCCTCTCCCCCCTCCCCGCTTCCTTCCAGGCAGAACCTGTTCCACACTTTTCTCCAGTTCCATTGAAGAGTAAATAAGCAATAAGAAAGGCATAGCATTTTTGCTAGTTGAGATAAGGACAGCTATACAGAGAGATTCCTAGCATTGCTTTCATGTACAACCCAGGTTGATTCATCTCTAATTGATCTTTACACTAGTTCCTGATCCCCTTCTCATGTTGACCTCTGTCGCTTTAAGGTTTCTGTATTAATTCCTCTGGAGTGGGGACATCAAATGCTTTCATGTTTTGGATTTTCTGTCTAACCCCGTACCTCCCGTATATGTTCTCCCCTTGTCATGTAACCCAAGTCCTACAACATTGCTGTATTTGCCCTAGAGCTAAAGACCGCATATGAGGGAGAACGTACGATTTTTGGTCTTCTGAATCTGGCTAACCTCATTCAGAATGATGACAGTTTTGATTTTAATGTAGACCCTGGTATTTGCTGATTCTGTGACCTTCTTCAATCTGGTGTTTGGCACTGACCCCAGTTCCACATATGTGTGATCTCAAAATAGTGGAGTGTTGCTCAGTGCAGACCCAATGCATATAAAGTAGGCAGCAGTGATTTCTTCTATGGATATGTCATGAAAACTTTGTAACTGCTCAATATTCATTGTGTATTCACATTGCAAGTACTGAGCTTCTCAGATCATTATACAAGTGATATTCATTTTTTTATACCTCTTAGAGCTAAGTTCATGTTTCAGATAGAATCTGGCTATGAAGCCCAAGATGGCTTCAAACTCATGATATGCCTGCCTGAGTATCCTGAGTGCTAGGATTACAGGCATGCATCACCAACTCCACTGCATTTATTCTGAATCAGATATGTTTGGTCCTGACTCTGGCCATACATACTTGTGTGTAGAGTGGGAAGAGCACTTCCCACTTCCTTCTAATTGAAGGAAAATAGCTTTAACAAATGGATCATTTCAACATGTGCTCTGTTGGGAGGAGGTGAATGCTAAGGGTAGAAAGGGCACTGATCATATGTTTTAGGAAATGTTGCAGTTGTAAAAATTGCAGCAATGGGAGGTGTTTCAGTCCCCTGGGTTGGAGAAATATCCTGATGGGGAGGCTAGAGTCATGTGGGTTGTACCACTTGGAGAGAACAGGAGATGATCACTCTGAAGTGATCTTGACTGTGGTCAGTACGTTTGCCATTTTGGGAATGGGTGAGGGATGAGGTCATAGGCCACACTTAGGCCACACAGAGCCTTGTTGACCTGGGGCAGTGTTCCCATGTTTTGTGTATGACAGCAGAGGCCTTAGAAGCTATGGGTGGAGGAACGAGATGATTGACTTATTTATATAAGACCCAACGCGTTAGTGTGATAATGGGAGTAGGGGAGGGGTTAGGGCTTATGTGGAAGGAGATAAAGTCAGACATAGGCCAATGATCCAAAGAGATACAATGTCTCCTGGCCTCCGCACTAGGTGATAAATTAGTCAACTCACAGCATTCATTTCTAGGCTGAATGGAAAGGAGGAGAGAAGCCTGTCAGTATAGCGCCAAGGAAGATAGCTATTCCTCAGCAGGGAAGGCTGAGGGTAGGATACATGTTTTGAATATTCTGGGAGCTCAATTTTGGACATAATTGAAATTTCCCAGTGTAGGTGACTGTTTTATGGTTGGTGAACTAATACAGAGTCAAAGTGAAAGGTGTGCATGTGTGTGTGTGTGTGTACATAGATGACTTGAAAATTGGTAGATCACACACACGTAGAAATAGGTGGTAGATAGCGATTGGTGACAGAAATACAGTCAGACACTTGATAGATTATGATGATATTAGATGATAGATAGGTGATAGGCAGATGATTGAGGGTATTGGGAATGGCCTAAAATTGTGTACTTAAAGGAAAAAGAAAGTGTTTGAAGGACTGAGGCCAGGACACTCCACAGTGTAATGGTTTGGAGATGATAGCAAACAGCCCAGGAAATGGTGACAGCATGTTCAGGGGAGACAGGAAGTGTGTGGCTTCTGGAAGACAGATGAAAGTCTCATGTTGCCGACTGGTTGGTGTCTCATATTGCCGACTGGTTGGTGTCTCATATTGAAGCATAGTGACACGTTCCGATCTCATAATGACCCCATCTTCTAGGTGAAGGACAGATGTTCTGCCACTGCAACAGTTACTTTTGTGGTTTGTAGTGTCTAAGATTCACTCACAGGGCTCACAGTTCAGATCCTGCCCTCTAACCATTCACCAAGGTTAAGCCATTCCAGAGCCTCATGGGAACAAGGGCCTCTTGACATTAGATGATTGGGTTCTGCTTCTGTTTCCCTCCAGGCTTATCACCCCAGCCCTCCATCTGGGCAGTGCCGAACACAGTCATTCCACATGGAAATTCTGTGACCATCTTCTGCAGTATCCCTTCAGGGGTGACAGTATTGCGTCTAAATCATGAACAACTCAAAGGACATACATATGATCATCATCCACAGGGAGCACAGAAGGTGATTGAATTCTCCTTCTCCAGTGTGACAGACACCAACGCAGGCATTTACCACTGTGATTACTGGAAGGAAGATATCTGGTCAGGTCGCAGTGGACCACTGAAGCTGGTGGTGACAGGTGAGGGATAGTCCAAGAACACTGTCATGCAGCCTTGGATCTTGCTGCCCACCTCAGTAGACCAGATGTACCCATCACGGGTCCTGCCCTGTATCTTTGCTTCTTGTGTCTGGGTCCTAGCTTCCCTCTGTTCTGACTTTGGTCACAGCTCTATTCAGCCAGGTGGCTACTACAACCCCTAGAGGAGAATCACTTGGAGATAGATCCAAACCTTCACTGTACACAGATAGCCACATTCTGGTCCTTGTCATGGAAATAATATATATGTGTTTTTAATCCTTATGATCCTTGTAAGTTAGGAAGGAGTCAAATCAGACTAGAAGAATGCTGAGTTATTTTAATTATGTTTTTAATAACTTACTGTATTCACTTCCAGATGCCTTCAATGTCAAACCTTCCCTCACTGCTCATCCAGGTGTCCAGGTGGCCTCAGGAGAAAATGTGACTCTCATCTGTGACATACATTTTTATTATGATATCTTCATTCTGTGTAGACATGCAGGAGCTTCCTTCCCTCAGGACTGTTCAAATCAGACCCACAAGACTTTCCTCATCTCCCCTGTGAGTCCAACCCATGGGGGGACCTACAGATGTAATGTCTCCTCTACATACAAGTGCCATGTCTGGTCAATACCTAGTGAACCTCTTGAGCTTTCAGTCACAGGTGAGTAATGTCTAATATGAGCACCTTTATTTTGTCCCAGGGTTGTCCCAAGGTGTTTCAGGTGAGGCAGTTCAAATGCAAGTGTCTGCCTGCTGTGTGGTTCTGTTGTATGTATTCTGTTCTGTTCCTTCTGTCTTTAGCCACTGTCTTTGCTTCATAGATCCTGAGTATTTATAGGTTCATTAATGCAATTTGGGGGCAGAAAAGTCAAACTATTTGGGGGGGAAGAGAAGTCCCTACCTATCATTGAAAGAGGCTCTATAATGTAGTGGTAGCCTTTGGGATCCTGCATGACAGGTGAGGTATTGCTCAGTGACTGCTGTGTCACGTCCTGAAGCCCCACCGCCAGGCCATTTCTCTCTATATGGGTTAGTAACAGCAGCAAATTGCTAAGTTTTGGGACAGAAAGTTCAAAACCATCTCTGCTAGTTTCTTTATTCAGATATCAGAATGTCTTTCTGGTTTTCTGTGTCTCCTACAATGTTTAGTGGGTGATGCTGTGACTATAGTATCTGAACAGTCCCTTGTCCAATGGAGGAAGCCAAGGACATTTGCAGAATGCCCAGAGGGATTTAGGGTCAAATCCTGCACAGCTGTGAAGGGGGAGGCAGCTCAGTCTTCTTGGTGGATGAGGGTCAAGTTTCATAAGCCTCATCATTTCCTGTTAGCTGGGACTTTTCAGCATTTGGGGAAGGGGACAAGTTCCAGGCATGTGTAGTCACAGAGGTATATTCGGTGATTTATAGGAAATTGTGACAGTGTGCACAGGTTAAGGATAAAAGGATGGACATAAGTAGGCAGGAATCCCAAGGCAGTAATGTCAGGGATAGGGTAGAGTGCAGCATTGTGACTGGAGTTTATATATGGGCAGTTGGTAGGCACGTGTGTTCAGTGGTCTGAACATATTTAGGCACTGCTTCTGTGCGATACTGTTGATGGCTTTGCTCTTATTGGTGCAGTCCACACATCCTCAGGAGCTTCTGAGTTATGTATCCAATGGCGTCCTGAACATCTATCTGCTCAGACCAAGTGAGCATCTCAACAGAGCTCTTATTGACAAATATCCAAATGTCTTCCTCACATTTGTTGAACCATCACAGTGGATAACTTTTACCCTCTCTAACTAGTGTCCTTCAATGATCTTCTTTTCCTGTTAATGCCCACTTGCTCTGTTACCAATCAAATCATTTCTATCCTTAAAACATCCCTGAAATCCAGTCCCTTCTTTAATCCACCATCAACAAGTGTCATGCCAAGATTGACAGCCACCCAGCTACCTTGACCTGTAATTACTACTACACTTCCACCTCCCTTTTAAAATCCATTTATCACACACAGCCCAATCTTTCTTTAAACAACACATCACTCATGGCTACTGTGTCCCTTTGTGGGCCATTATAGCCTTAAACCCCTCTGTGTGGCTTCTTGCAGTCTTCATTTTCTGACCATGATGACCACTCCTGATCTCCCATCCTTATCAGGAAACAGCCTCCCCGTGTATCTCACTTACCTTTTCTGTCTGTCCGTCACTTAGCCTCCCTCTTACCTATAAGCCTCGTGTCTGTTTTTCCTCCTGCCTGGGAGTAGTTCCAAATGTCCCTCAGAGACCCAGGGTTTTGATATCTTTTGAGTCTCATCTCCCCAAGTTAATCTCTGGCAGTGCATTTCTGTCATCTCATCCACTGGGTATGGTGGTGCACACCTGCCATCCCAGCACTTGAGAGACACAGGAGGAAGACTGAGATCTGAGGTCAGCCTGGCCTATCTAGGAAGCTGGAGGCCAGCCTGAGTTCTGAAACCAGACCCTGCCTCAAAAACTTACCTCACCATAAAGTTTGCCTCTGTGAGCGAGTTATTACCTAAATTGTTTTGTTAGGTAAGGTCTCTACAATGTTCCAAAGATCCAACAGCTTTCTTCATGCAAGGTAGGTACTCAACAAACATCTTATTGAGTGATGGAATTAATCCAAGGAGAGTTCAATAATGGTTACTTTCTCTTTGCTATGTCCTAGGTCTACCTGGTGCCACTGTGATTGTGATCTCAGTCACCAGTGTCTGCTTTCTCTTCTTCCTCCTCCTCCTTCTGATCTGCCTATGCCAGCATCAGGCCAAATGCAGTAGGTCTGAGGGCCAGGGGAGCAATGTGGGGAGGGACTTGGTGTGTTTTCTTCCAGGCTGACAATTATCCTTCACAGGGTCTGCTGATGGTGGGACGAAGAGCCAAATGAAGTATAAAAGGTAGGGAAATTTGAACTCCTTCAGTAAAAAAATTGAATTCCTGCATAATTTCTCAGACCTGCCTTCACATTCTTATCCCCTTTTCCTCAGCTCCAGCCAGGCTGTGGACATCCAGAAAGAAGATCAATGTAAGGGAGAAATAAGGGGGAAGAGAAGTTTGGGTAGGGAAAGGGGATGTTTGGGGGACCTAGGAGGCCTTCAGGGAGGGACAGAAAAGGTGGAATGTGCCACCTTTTTGTGTGATGTCACCATCCTTCCCCAGGCTTCAGTCATTCACTTCTGAAATACAGAATGCAGGATAGATAATATGAGGCTCTCATGCCAGAGGCCACTCCCTCATTTGTCCTTTTAGGTGATGACTTGGAGGACATACAGCCTGAGGAGAACAGACACATGGACACACAGGTGAGTCCTTCTCACCTACCTTCTGTTTGTCCCCAGAACCCACTCTCAACCCTTTATGTGTCTTGAATGGCAGGTCCCTGCAGAGGACGACATGCAGGAGGTGACATATGCCCAGCTGCACCAAGAGACCCTCATGGGGACTGTGAATCCACTTCCCTCCAGGACCCTTCAGGATCCATCTGCACAGCCCTGTGTGTACGCCACTCTTGCCTTGTTCCGAGAGGAGAGCTAAGACAGTGGTGTGAGGCGCAGTGTGCAGGTGCCCCTTCAGCCAGGGGTAGCTCTGCTAGAATCCTGCACATGTCCCCAGTCCCAGCCATCAGCTTAAATGTCCCGAAGACTCAAGTAGAGAGAAGTTTTCTCAACTGTCAAGATGCTCTGGGACCCATCAAACATCTCAGCAGATTCCTGGCTCCTGGTATATTTACTCAATCACCTGCATGTCTGACAAATGTCTGCAGTTGAATCTTTCCTTGGGCCTATGCTATGGATACGTAGATTAGTAAATGTGGCTTCCAGTCTTAGGCAATTTACTTACCGAAGGAGGTAACCTTGTGGTCTGGACCTTGGAAAGTGGACCTTCCAGAGCAAGGAAACTTTGGGTCACTGACCAGGTAAAACCACTCAGGTGATCTGCATGCACCAAGTACAAGAAATAACAAGAGTCATTTCTATACCTTGGGTTTGTGAGTAATACTGCAGTAAATATGAGAGTGGAGGTATCTTTATGAGGTACCGATTTCATTTCATTTAGGTATATACCAAAATTTAATTTCTCTAAGAATTTCATACTCTTACTCCTAATAGGCACACTAGTCTATACTCCCACCAACAGTGATGGGGATATCCTATTCACCACACTCTCACTGACATCCTCTCTTTTTAGTAATAGTCATCCTAATAGGTGTGAGGTAATATCTCCTTGTGCCTTTGAGTTGTGTTTACCAGATGATAGTGATCACCTTTTCATGTGCCTGATGTCATTTTTATGTCTTCTCTGAAGAACTAAATAAAAGCCAGATATTTTGCTCGTTTTAAAATCAGGTTATTAAAACAGGTGTGGTGTTTCACAACTCTAATCCCAGCTACTCAGGAGGTGGAGATAGGGAGGGTTGTGTTTCAAGGCCATAGCCAGGTGTGGTGGTTCTCTCCTGTATTCCCAGCTGTGCAGGAGGCAGAGATCGGAGGATTGAGGGCTAAGGCTGGCCTGGACAAGAAATACAAGACCCTATTCAAAACAATAACTAAAATAAAAAGGATTGAATGTGTGGATCAAGCAGTAAAGCTCTTGTCTAGCACACACTAGGCCCTGAATTCAAACTCCACTACTACCAAAAAAATAAAACAGGTTATTTGTTTTCTGCTACTGGGTTGTTTGAGTTCTTTTGAATATTAGCTCTTTATTGGATGGATGAATGATGAATAGATAAAGAAACTGTGATATGTATATAAATACATATATATAAATATATAGTAATATTGTTCTGTCTTTAAAAAAAAAAGAATGAAATCCTGTTGTGTGCCACAATGTGAATGAACTTGGAGGAAATTTTGCTAAATGAATTAAGACAGACAGCAAGACAAATATTGTATGATCTCACTTTCTCTGTGAAGTCTGAAAAAATAGTGGCTAGGAGGAGTGGTGTGTGGGTTGAAGGACATAAAATAGCAGATATGGTGGACCAAGAAGTTTACAGGTGTGATATATAAGAGAGCTATTGAAAACATTGTGGTATGCTATTTAGAATTTTTGCTGAAGGATTAGATGTTACCAACTCTTGCCACACACAGAAAAACTGATAAGAGTGTGAGATGAAGGGAACAGTTTACTTCACTATAACAACCACTTTACTTTTTCTATGCAACCCAAACAACAGGTTGTATACTTTAAGTATATGCAATAAAATTTATTATATATTTACAGGTAAGATACCAAGACAACCCTCCACCCCCCAAAAAATGAACAGACACTAAAACAATGGAGGACAGGAATGTAAAACGGATCATGTTAAGGGAAGAGTAATATCAGGAGGGGGAGGGTAAATGAAGAGGTTAAGGAGGGTGAACATAGTTGATGTACTTTGTATACATGGATGAACATGGAACACTGAGCCTGTCAAAGTCATTGTCAGAAGGGACAGGGGGAAGAGGGTAAATACGGGAGAGGATGAACCAAACCTGGGTACAAAATATGTATATATAGAAATGTCACAATGAAACTCCTTGTGTAACTACCAGATATTAATAAAAATGTTTTTAAAAAGTTAAAAAGGGAAGTGAGTCAAATTGGGCAAGGAGGAAGCTTCTAATGACCTTCTGGTCTAACGTTCCAGGAACTGCTGAACATGTGGGAACTGCATTTAGAGGTGTGGGAGTGAATGGGGAAGCATTTTTGATAAAGCAGTCAAATTGTCCCCTCACTTATCTCTCTCTTTCTCTTTATCTTCCCCAACACTTTTCTCTCCCAGGGAAGGGCTGAAGTCAATTTGATAACAGGATAGGTTATTCTTGGAGAAATACGTGGTGTAGAAGGTATATGATGGGAAGGAATTTGTGGTTTTCATTTAGTTTTTTAAAACAATTTTCTCTGTTCAGTTATGCAGTTAAAATAAATAAAAATGTAACAAAAAAGAGATGTGACTGAGGGGAGAGGAACTGGTGTTGATATTGAAAATAAAGCTTTCAATGACAGTAAAACCCCCTTGAGCAATCAATATATATATTTTTTAAATGAAGGACAGGAAGGTAAAATAAGTTCTATCTGGAGTGGGTGGCAGTGGGAGGGGGAAGGGTAAACAGAAAGGGTGAAGGAGGGAGAATATGGTGGAAGTATTTCATATTCATGTATGGAAGTAGAACAATGAAACATGTTGGAATTGTTCTAAGAAAGGGGGAGGAAGGGGATGAAGGAGAATGATGGAGGAGTGATATCTAACCAAGGTACAGTGTAAGCACATATATAAGTGCCACAATGAATCCTCCCTGAAAAACAATGTATACTATTAAAAATGTTTTTTAAGCAATGCATTTAAGAATTGACAAATTGCATTAGATTAAAAAGCTTGTGCACATCAAAGGAAACAGTTACCAGAATGAAACACCACCTACAGAATCTTTGGTGGTAAATCACTGGATAAGGAATTAGTGCCAAGAATATATAAAAAGCTAAAAAAAGTTAAACACCCAAAGAACAAAATCATCCAATTATAAATGGGCAAATGAATTGAACAAACAGTTCTCAAAAGAAAAAGAAGTACAAATGGCCATTAAATACAGAAAAAAAAGTTTTAAAATCCTTATCTGTACAGAAAACATAAATTGAAAAGATGTTGAGATTGTATCAGACCCAGTCAGAATGGTTATCATCAAGAACACAAACACCAACAAATGCTGGTGAGGATGCTGGAAACCAGTATGGAGGTTCCTCCAAAAACTAAAAATAGAGATTCTGTAAAAATAATGCTCTCAATAAGTGCTGACAAAAAGAAGCAGAGAAGAAAGCTCATGGCAGGAGCAGTGAGATAAAGTGAAGGGGTTTTGTGGGGGGACTAGAAGAAACAGAAGGGAACTGAGCATGTGTAGGATGCAAATAAACCAGAGGGAAATAATGTGGCAGATAGTGAGTGTGTGTGGGGGACAGAGGATTGACACTTGGTGGGATGGCTCAGGTTCTGAAGGAGGTGGTCTAATCAGGACTTGGGTTCTGCCTTCACCCTAGTGTAATTGCCTAGACATCTCATATATTATTACCAAAACAGGAAGGACACTTACCAGTAGTTTACGCCAGAGGAAAATCCAAGCTCAATAAAGGTATGAAGTTCTCAGTTTCATTAGAAATTAAAGAAATGAAAATTCTAGCAATGATGTGACTTTACTCCACACCCATCCATTATGGTCTGCATGGGGTCCTCCCAAAATTTATACGTTGAAGTTCTACCCTTTAGCACCTCAGAAGGTGACCTTATTTGGAAATAGGCCTGTTGAAGGTGTGATTTGTTAAAATGAGGTGATAATGGATTACAGTGGACGCCTAATTTGATGAGTGGTATCCTTATGAACAGAAGAAATTTGGATGCAGACACACACCCAGGGAGAACACCAGAGATGAAGACAGATATGGGGCTGATATACCCAAAGAAAGGACCTCCAGAGATTGCCAGCCATCACAAGAAGCTGGAAGAGGCTATGGGAAAAGACTCTCCTTCACAGCCCCAGAAGGAAACAAACTTTGACCTCAAAATTTCAGTCTCCATTGTTGGGAGGTGATAAATTTCTGTCATTTAGATTGTCCAGTCTGTGGTACTTTGTGACAGTAGCCATAGCAAGCTGATGACTCCATCAGACTGGCAAAGCTTAGAAGGCTGGGTGATGACCTCACAGATTTGGGATATGGGAAGGTATAGGTGACCTTCATTCTTCTTAGAGAGAAGAAACTCGGGGGACAATTCTGGAGTGTAATTTGGCAGTGAGAGAAGGAAGACACATCTAAACTCAGAACTGCATTCCCCCCAGAGCATATGCCACTGTGTGCAATGTAGTGAGGAAGTCAACCACGGATTGCACATACAGCAGTGATCCTGCAAGATAATAACGGAGCCAAACATTCCTGTTACCTGGTGACATCATAGCTGTCATAACTTGGTGGCCCAATGCATGACTCACCTGTTTGTGGTGGTGCTGAATAAATAGGCTGGTTTCACTGCCATTATATAAGAGTAAGTCACATGTGATCACATATAGTTCATAATATTTGATGGTAATAATAAATGACTATTCCTGATTTCCATATTTACTATACTTTTATAGTTATTTATGAGTTTGCTATTTCTGCTGATATAAAACAAAGTTTATGGCTTAGGTATAAACTTTGCATGCTTGTAATCCCAGCACTTGGGAGGAGGAGGCAGGACGATAACTAGTTTAAGGGTAGCTTGGGATACATAGTGAGACCCTGCTTCAAAAACAAAAAACACCCCACAGTTTACTATAAAACACTATGCTGCATGACCCAGCTACAGCCCCATATGGCTCCTATTAACTGCATTTTTTGTCAGTCTTAAGAGGTCATATTGCTCATAAAGCTAAAAAGCTTCTGTTCATCAAAAGAAATGGTCTCTAAACTGAAGAGAACACCCACAGAGTGGGAGAAAATATTTGCCAGCTACACATCAGACAAAGGACTGATAACCAGAATAGATAGGGAACTTAAAAAACTAAATTCTCCCAAAACTAATGAACCAATAAAGAAATGGGCACGTGAACTAAACAGAACTTTCTCAAAAGAAGAAATTCAAATGGCCAGAAAACACATGAAAAAATGCTCACCATCTCTAGCAATAAAGGAAATGCAAATTAAAACCACGCTAAGATTCCACCTCACCCCTGTTAGAATAGCCATCATCAGCAACACCACCAACAACAGGTGTTGGCGAGGATGTGGGGAAAAAGGAACCCTCTTACACTGTTGGTGGGAATGTAGACTAGTACAACCACTCTGGAAAAAAGTTTGGAGGCTACTTAAAAAGCTAGACATCGATCTACCATTTGATCCAGTAATACCACTCTTGGGGATATACCCAAAAGACTGTTACTCAAAAGGCACCTGCACACCCATGTTTATTGCAGCACTATTCACAATAGCCAAGTCATGGAAACAGCCAAGATGCCCCACCACTGACGAATGGATTAAGAAAATGTGGTATCTATACACAATGGAATTCTATGCAGCCATGAAGAAGAACGAAATGTTATCATTCGCTGGTAAATGGATGGAATTGGAGAACATCATTCTGAGTGAGGTTAGCCTGGCCCAAAAGACCAAAAATCGTATGTTCTCCCTCATATGTGGATATTAGATCAAGGGTAAACACAACAAGGGGATTGGACTATGAGCACATGATAAAATCGAGAGCACACAAGGGAGGGGTGAGGATAGGTAAGACACCTAAAAAACTAGCTAGCATTTGTTGCCCTCAACGCAGAGAAACTAAAGCAGATACCTTAAAAGCAACTGAGGCCAATAGGAAAAGGGGAACAGGTACTAGAGAAAAGGTTAGTTCAAGAAGAATTAGCCTAGAAGGTAACACCCACGCACAGGAAATCAATGTGAGTCAATGCCCTGTATAGCTATCCTTATCTCAACCAGCAAAACCCCTTGTTCCTTCCTATTATTGCTTATACTCTCTCTACAACAAAATTAGAAATAAAGGCAAAATAGTTTCTGCTGGGTATTGGGGTGGGGGGAGAGGGAGGGGGTGGAGTGGGTGGGAAGGGAGGGGGTGGGGGCAGGGGGGAGAAATGACCCAAGCCTTGTATGTACATATGAATAATAAAAGAAAAAAAAAGAAAAGGAAAAAAAAGAGGTCATATTGAAGATTGGAGCAAATATGAAGTGCTGAGTTCAAATCCCATTCCTGGGCTGGCAGAGTGGTTCAAGTGGTAGAACACCTGCCTAGCAGGCTTGAGGCCCTGAATTCAAACTCCAGTACCATGAAAAAAGAGGCCATGTTGAGTGACTGGTCTCTACCATGTAGGTTTGCATAGATTCGCACTGTGACACTCACATAATAAACTTGTTATATTTACACCATTTGTTGCACAGATGCAGAAGACATACATTCTCTAGCATACCTTCCATAGTGTACACTCCACAAGTGCAAGATTTTTCTGTTCCTGTGACTATATCCTTGAGTACTCAGTCGTCAAAAGTCATCCTAGGGCTGGGGCTGTGGCTTAAGTGGTAGAATGCCTGCTTATCAAGTCTGAGGCCCTGCATTCAAACCTCAGTACAGCCCTTCCCAAGTCATGGTGGCACACACCTATAGTCCTAACACTTGGGAGGTGGAGGCGTGAGAATCACCACTTCAAGGCCAACCCGAGATACATAGGAAGACTGTCTCAAAAAAACAAAAAAAGACACAAACACATAAAAAAAAAAGCTCCAAAAATAGCCAGGCACAGTGAATCACATCCACACCTATAATCCCAGCTATTCAGGAGGCAAAGATCAGAAAGATCAAGGTACAACACCAGCCTGGACAAACAGAACAACAAACAAGCCAGGTATGGTGGTACATGCTTAAGCTCTCACCTATCCATGAGGCATAGGAAGGATGTGTCAAGATCCTTCCTATGCAATCCCAGGCCAGCCCTCACAAAAAGTGAGACCCCATCTAAAAACAACCTAAAAGCAAAAATGACTGGAGGCATGGCTCAATTGGTAGGGTGCAAGCACAAGGTCCTGAGTTCAAACTCCAATACTACCACCAAATACACACACAGACATCATTCTGATGCAAACCCACCCTCTCCCCCAATCACCAGTAGACACTTTCCATGAGGACAGCTGGCTTGGTTGTCACCCAGGATGTGCTGCTTGGTTTAGGGCATCCAGAAATCAGTAAGGTTGAGTCCTGTTCTGTGAGGAGCCTACTGCTGAGATCTTGCTGGCTCTTCATCTAACATATGTTCAATGTATGCTCACCGTCTACCTAGATGGGAATATATAACTGACCAAAACCCTGCTTAGTTTGTGCCCCTGTGGGTTTGTAGGAACACAGACGTGTGTCACACCATCACAAAACTAAACCAAAACTGCAGCTGGGGTGTGTCCTGGGAAGAAGAGTTTCAGCATGTTCTGAGGCACCATGACAGAGGTCTTGGCTTAGGGAGTTGGAGGCAGCAAGTCACATAAGGGGGAAATTCCAGGTGCCACACTGGGCTCACTTCATAGACTACACTGCACTCTATCAAATGGTCCATGCTCGGCCTCCCCCTGGAGGACGCCAGGATCCAAAACCTTGCCCACTCAAGCTGTTTGTTTCTCACCCTCAGCATCTACAATCTTACAAGTCCAGAGAAAGGAATGCATGTAGTTGCTCTTCATTCCCATCTGGACTACCCAGACTGATGTCCTTCCCAAGGTCACTGTCTCATTAATACTTTACACAATGTGTTGTTTTGTCTCATTAGTAATCTGACTAATGCTGATAAAGGTTGTCCTAAAACTCAACAACAACACAACAACCAAGTAAAAAACTGCAGGGATTAAGATACTCAAAGATGGTGCAGAAATACACAGGAGAGACCTTCTCTGGTATGGGGGTAAAGGAAGCAGGTTTCCAAAAAGAGAGGACTTCACAAAGTAGGCTCCAAGTCCCTGAGTGATTTAACACAGTGCTTCTCATTGAGTTGAGATTTTGCACACACACTCCTTCCCTCCTGGAGCAACATGAGTGACAATTTTGGTTGTCACATTATGCTGGTGACGTATAGTGGTGAAGACTGAGGATGTAGCTAATCATCTTATCATACACACAGTTATTTCCTCCTGACCCCAACAAAGACTTGCCCACTCCCCAAAGTCAACAGACATAGGGTTAAGACACCCTGATCCTACCCTTGTAATTTCTTCAATCTCCATCTTTGTGCTCCTTTAATTCCAGTCACACGAATTGCTTTCCAGCTACATGAAAACAGTCATCACCAAGGCTGCTGGGCAGCAAACATGCTTTCCTTCCTCTCTGATTCTTCCTTTCTTTTGCAGCACTGGGGTTTGAACTCAGGGTCTACACCTTGAGCCATTCCACAACCTTTTTTTGTGATGGTTTTTTTTTTTGAGATAGGGTCTAGCAAAGTATTTGCCCTGGCTGGCTTTGAACTCTGATCATCTTGATCTCTGCCTCTTGAGTAGCTAGGATTACAGACGTGAGCCACCAGTGCCCTGATGATTATTTCTTATATTGGGTGGAACCTCAAGCATAACTACTCCATAGAAAGGTGAAGCCATCCTATCAAGGAGGCCCACTAGATCACATCGATCCTATTCTGTCTCTGCACCTTTTTCTTGTCCCTTAAAAGACATACCACACGTTTCCCTGTTGGTAGGATTGTAGGTGGCACAGGTGCTGTAGAAAACACTATGGTGCTTCCTCTAAAATTAAAACTAGAATTTCTGGTTACATAGGAGGAATAAATTACAACATACATTGGGATTTCACTCTTTTCTTAAAGATTCACTTTTTTTTTTTGGTGGCACTGGGGTTTGAACTTAGGGCCTCATGCTTGCTAGGTGGGTGACCTACCACTTGAGCCACTTCACCAACCCAAGATTTATTCTTTTCTTGAAGTCAAAATAAATATATACATACAACCCACACACAGATAGGAGGAATAAGTTGAAACACGCACGAGAACTTCCTGTTTTTCTTAGACACTAAATAATATTCCATTACACATATGCACTATGTATTTTTTATTCTTGATAAACAATATCCCCCTTTTGCCCATTGTGAACAATGCTGCATTGAACATGGATGTACAAATATCTACTTGAGGTCCTACTTTCTATTCTTTTAGGTATATACCCAGAAATGGAATGGCTGAATCATATAATGAACGATTCTGACTACCATGTTCAAGTGAGGCTAGAAGCCAGGAGTTAGAGACTGGTCAGGGAAGATTAGGGTAGGGACCCTCAATGGAGGTGCTGAGAGGAGAAGCCTTGAGAAGAACAGAATGTAGGAGACCCTAGAGCTGTTTCAAACCTAGGAGATGAGATAAACAGGTGTGGGAAGTGGGGAATCTTGAAACCGCTTGTACAAGTCTTGAAACTGCTGAGGCATATAAACAACATATGAACAACGTCCTGACAGGATGCTCTGTTGGTGCTCTGGACCTCAGAGCCAATCAGGAAAGAAAGGGAGCATTCACAACCCATTCTGTGATGTTCATGGGCTGGCATAATGTCCATTCCATGAATGGACCAATAGTACAGAGACACAACCAGCTTACCTTCAACCAGGAAATAAAATCCTTATAAAAACCCCAAGGCAGTTTGTAGAGTGGCTCAAGTGGTAAGAGAGTCTACCTAGCAAGCATGAGGCCCTGACTTCAAACCCTAGTACATCCCCCCACAAAAAAAAACAGGACAAAGGAGCTCAAATGGCTCAGTCTTTCTGAGACCATCCCATGTATATAGGAGCTTTTCTACTCTTTCCCTCTTTGCTTAAATAAAACTTAGTTTTGTTTTCCCACCTAAATTAAACTCTGCTCTTTTGCTCATCCTGTTGTTCTCAACTTTCATTCTTTGATCACACAAGACAGCACACCTGAGACGAGACCACTGCATCACCAGGGATCCATCTTCTCCACATCCTTACTAATATTTGTTATTTTTAATTTTTTAAAAAAAACTATAGCCATCCTAGTATGTGTGAAGTGAGATTTCATTGCAGTTGGATTTGCATTTCCCTAGTGCCTCCTGGAGAGTTTTATGGGAGTACAGGTCACAGACTATGACCCAGTAGACAGAAGGATGGTGAGACACCAGACTGGCCAGAGGAGATAAGTGACACCCCTTGGAGCTTGTGTGCAAGTCATCCTGTTGACGAGAAAGCTCCAGCTTGACGAGTCTCAATTAGGAGGAGCTGGGGCTGCTGGAGGAAGAGAGGAGGGCATTCTTCTTCCCCATCACATCCTATCCCTTGCCCCAGGCTCCCATGACTTCCCTCCTTGGGCCACAGAGCTCAGGACTGGGCCAAGCAACCATGTCTCCATCCCCAGCTGCCCTCTTCTGTCTTGGTGAGTCTTGAGGGTGGAGGGGAGTAATGCTACAAGACGGGCACTGTGTTCTACACAAAGAAGTTTTAAAAATTGCATCAGTGGTGACTTTCAGGGCAAGAGGGGTCCTATGGGAGCCCCTCATTTGTTGAGTGGAAAATTTGGGGCCCAGGGAGGTGGTGCATTTTGTCTGAGTTATTCTGGTTAATTTGTGTTTAGTCAGGACATGCACATAGGTGTCGTAGTGTGGACCCCAATTTTCTTCCATGACACCAGGGCTCCAATCCTGGAAACCACCGTTCTACCCTGTGCTTCCATGAGTTCCCAAGTCCACATTCCTTACCACTAAACCACGCAGCTAGTATTTGGATCTCTCACCTCCCAGCTATAGGACTGTGGATGAGATACAGTCCTATGGCTGTATATAGCTGAGGCTAGATCTTGTACCTGCATAGAATTATGGTGGCTCAAAGTCCACACCCATAAATCCAAATCCTCACCTCCAATTACTGAGTCAATGTGTAACATCAAAAGCTAATGCATGCACAGATAGCAGCACAGAAAACTGTAAGATGTATTTTTATTTTTATTAGTGTATATTAATGCACAAATGGGTTTCACTGTGATATTTCCATATTTGCATGTAACATACTTTGATCAAATTCACCTCCTATTACTCTTTCTAATCCCTCTGTCCTCCCACCCTTTAACACCATTTAGTGGGATTCATTACATTATTTTCATAGATATATAACTTAGATTCTATTCACCCTCTCCTTTCTGCCTCCCTCTCCAGCTGGCTTCTCCCCAAACAGTCCCCCCTTCACAATTATGTCACATTATTAAATAGTTTTATTATCTTTTAAATTAGTATACCTTAATAATACAATGGTCTCTTTATGGTAATTCCACACATGTGTGTAGTGTAATTTGAACAAGTTTACCCCTACCATTATATTTCTTTTACCCCCTCCTTCTCTTCCTCCCCTTTTCATACAATGTTTTGTGGGTTTCATTATGCTGTCCTCATAGGTATTATGCAGTATAGTTTGGTCATCTTTCCCCTCAGTATCCTTTCCTTTTCCCCTATGCTTCCCAATGATCTCCCCTCAGACTGTCCCCCTTTTACCTTCATGTCCCACCATCATCATCACCACCACCACCATCACCACCATCATCATTTTAAGTCTAGATTCCACTGAGCTTGGTTTATCTCACTCAGCACGATGACATCCAGTTTCATCCATTTTCCTGCAAGTATCATGTCATATTCTTGCAAAAACATCTGAAGTAAAAGATAAACCAGTGAAGAGTATGTGCACTAGGGAGGGGCAGTTAGGTGTTAGATGGAGTGGGGGAAGGGATCCCTGTTTGATTTAGGTTTTTTTATTGCAGTAAAATACACATAACATAAGATTTACCATTGGTGACATTTAATACATTCACAATGTTGTGCAACCAGCACCTCTAGCTGGGTTCTAAGACACTTTCATGAATTAAAAGGAGCCCCATACTCACTGAGCAGTCACTCCTCATCCTTCCTCCCCCAGTTTTTAGGAACCACTGGTCTGCATTCTGTTCCTGTGGCTTTGCTACTTCTGGACAGTTCATATAAATGGCAATTAATGTACACGAATAGAAAATCTGTATGATGTGTGCCTTGTGCGACTTGCCTCCTTTCACTTAGATTATGTGCATAAGTACCTCTGCAAAAAGTAAAAGAACAGAGATAAAAGGCCAATGCAAACAGACGTTCCAGTGCTCAACACACTGGAGGTGTCCACTCAAGGAGGCTCTAGCATCTGGTTCTTTTCTTTTTTCCTCAGGGCTGTGTCTAGGACAGGTGATTCCAGCACAGAGTGGTGAGTCCTTCTCCCCCACTGCCTGGGGCTTCTCCCCAGCTCCCTGATGGCCTCTCTGGATTCAGCCAACTGTTTGCTGGCAGCTGAACTTGAGACTGTGTTTCCCTTCTAGGCCCACTCCCCAAGCCTTCCCTCCGTGCTCTGCCAAGTTCCCTGGTACCCCTGGATAAGTCAGTGACCATTCGGTGCCAGGGTCCTCCAGGTGTGGACTTGTACCGCCTGGAGAAACTGGAGTCTGGGAAGTATGAGGATCAGGACTTTCTCTTCATCCCGGTCATGAAAACAAATCATGCTGGTCGCTACCGCTGCTCCTATCAGAATGGAACCCGGTGGTCCCCGCCCAGTGACCTACTGAAGCTGGTTGCTACTGGTAACTGGAGGGGAAGGGATGGAGTATAGCTGGCCTTGGGGCCTCGGGGCTGCACAGTTCTCAGTTCTGACCTTGGAGAGGGTGAAACAGGGACTGTGGGTAACAGTAAACCTCCAAATCTCATAGGGCTGGTGAGGCATTGGCTTTGGGTAGTAAATTTAGGGACTGGTGCCCCTAATCACTCAATCAATACAAATCATATTTTTCTTTTTGTGGTACTGGGGTTTGAACTTAGGGTCTTGTGTTTGCTAGGCATCCTCTTTACCACTTGAGCCACATCCTCAGTCCTTTTGTGCTTTAGGTTTTTTTTTTTGTGGCATTGGGGTTTGAATTTAGCCTCATGCTTGCTAGGCAGGAGCTCTTACCACTTGAGTCACTCTGTCAGCCTTTTTTTTTTTGATGGGTTTTTTCAAGATAGGGTCTTGAGAACTATTTGCCCAGGACTGGCTTTGAGCCTTGATCCTCTTAATCTCTGCCTCAGTCAGGATTACAGGTGTGAGTCAGTGGCCCCTGGCCTTTAGTTATTTTTCTGATAGGGTCTTGCAATTTTTTCACTGGAGTCGGCCTTGAACTGCAATCCTCCTACCTATGCCCCCTGCATAGCTGATATTACAGGTACGAGCCACCACTCCTAGCTTGTTTGTTGCAAGGGGTTTTTGCTAACTTTTTCCCTGGGCTGACCTTGAACCATGATCCTCCCAATCTCTACCTCCTGAATAGCTGGGATTAGGTATGAGACACCATTCCTGGCCCACAAGTAGTAATTGAATGCAATATCTATCTATCTATCTATCTATCTTTCTATCTGTCATCAAAATGCAAAAATGTCCATAATGAAAAAGACCCACAATTTTAAATAAAGATAAGATTTGGCAGTGGCTGACCAAGCTGTGTTAGAACCTGAGGCCAAAGAACAAGTGGGTGCCCCCATCCAAGTTTGAATGAAGTTTCAAATGGTTATTTTCCAGGAGTGGGTCTTGAAAGGGTCACCAATGGGCTTCCCTGGCTTCCCCCAGTGTGGAAACCTTGGTCCCCTGTCTTTAACACATACTTTTCTTTTTTCCCCAGGAGTTTTTGCCAAGCCCTCACTCTCAGCCCATCCTGGCCCAGCAGTCTCTCCAGGAGGGGATGTAACCCTACAGTGTCAGACCCAGTACAGCTTTGACCAATTTGCTCTGTACAAGGAAGGGGACACGGGGCCCTACAAGGTACCTGAGAGATGGTACCAGGCTGACTTCCCCATCATCACTGTGACTTCTGCCCACAGTGGGACCTACCGCTGCTACAGCTTTTCTAGTTCATCTCCGTACCTGTGGTCAGCCCCCAGCAACCCTCTGGTGCTGGTAGTCACAGGTAAGAGGGTGCAGACTCAAGCCTTCGTCCTTGGTCTTGGCTGTTCTAAGATAAGTAGCTCTGGGGAGCAGGGGGAGCCTCATGTTCCTATCAGTGTTGGAAGATGTATGAGATTTTCACAGCTGCTATAACAAATGAGCACAAATTCTCTGGCTTACAGCAATACAGATTTATCACTTCACCATTGTGGAGGTCTTGAGTCTGAGATGTGTCTCACTGAGATGAAACAAAGATATCCACATGACTTTATCCTTTCTGGAGGCTCTGAGGATATTTTCTCTTTTGGCTCTTGGCCCCTTCTTTCACCTTCAAAGCCAACAACAGTGCAGTATCTTCCAGTCTTTGTCTCTCTTTTGCCACCCTTTACACTTATAAGGCCTGTGTGATGATGCTGGGATGATCTAGGACCTTGTCTCCTTCTTGGGGTCTTTTAACTTTGTCACGTACGTTTCAGATGTGACAAAGTACCTTTTGCCAGGTACCATTTGCCAGGCAACATATTCAGAGGTTTGGGTGGTCAGCATTCAGACATGTTGAGAGACATTATTCTGTTATCTACAGAGTTAATCACTAACAAAAATTTATTCTGTTTTTTTTTGAGGTCGGGTCCCTACCCTACCTATAGCCCAGGCTGCCCTCAAACTTGCTATGAAGCACAGGCTGGCCTTGAGCTTGCAGTTCTCCAGCCTCAGCCTCCTAAGTACTGGTATTACAGGTGTGCACCACCACACACAGCTGGAAAAAAAACCAATTCCTAATACAGAAAATAATGCCTTGTGTCTGGTCTGGGTTTCAAATAACAAAAACCTTGCAGAAATTACCAAAAATGCCACTATTATAGGAAGTGAATGGTGCAATCATTTTCTTGTATCACAGTCACACATTCAGACTTTCTTATTTTTAATAATTTAAGTGTAAGTTATCATTATGAAAAAGCTCACAGCTAAATCCTTTTCATCGATGGTTGCAATTTAAGAGCCAGTACTGGTGCTCTGTGACCATTGCTTTAGGATTCTTTCTGCTCTTTCACAGCATTTGAAGCCAGCCAACTTATTTAAAATGTCTCAATATAGAGAATACTAATGATCTCATTAGCAACAGGAGAGTTAGTTGTCAGTGAAAATGTGCTTGTGTTCAAACTAACTTTCATTCAGATCTAGTGAGTGAGGTCATTACTAACTAAAAGTTGTCTTCCATGCCTTTTTGGGGAGATGGTACTAGGGTTTGAACTCAGGGCCTCATATTTTCTAGGTTCCTGTTCTACCATTTGAGGCACAATCCCAGCCCTTTTTGCTTTAGTTATTTTTGGGATAGGTCTTGCTTTATGCCCAGGCAGGTCTGGACCATAACCCTCCTATTTATGTTTCCTGAGCAGCTGGGATGACAGGCATGCACCACTATGCCAAGCTATTGGTAGAAATGGGGTCTCATGAACTTTTTCCCTGGGCTAGCCTCAAACTGTAATTCTCCTGATCCTCACCTCCTGGGTAGCAAGGATTACAGATATGAGCTACTGTGTCTGGTACTTCTATTTATTTTTAAGCAGTTTTACTGAAGTGTAATGTATATCCTTTAACATTCACCAATTTTTATGTTATAATGAGGGATATTTATTTTATTGTGTTTCCTCATAAGAAGAAACAAATACATTCATGTGTAAGATAATGTTCAAATTCTAAATTCAGAGTTACACAAAACTATGGCAAAACATAATGACACTAAATCTATTCCTTGATAACAGATATTTTCCAGCACCTAAGAATATAGGTTATCTTTAGCAAGAAACATTCACAAAGAATGCAACTTGTGTCTAGTGTTGAAATACTGTTTAGTTTAGTTGACCCTGCATTGCCCAACCTAGACTTGGTCAGGAATTAATGAGAATTACAGACACTGAGCAAAAAAGAGATCCTTCACCAAGCTAGATGAATGAAAGTTCAACTGTTTTAAAAATATTATTTTTATTTATGATTCATTAATAGTCCAAGGGGGTTGTATGAGAAAAGTTAACACATGCATGTAGTATGTTTTGAGCAAGTTCAACCCTCTGTTATATTCCCTTAGCCCCTCCTCTTCTCAAAACACTATTTGGTGTTTTTTTTATCCTTCCTTCATTTATATATATAAGTAACAGACTTTGATCCTCTTCACTTTTGCACCCTCTCCATTTCCCCTTTCTTTCCCAATGAACACCAACAGTGTCCCTTTGCCACTAAAGTCCCATTTTGTTATTATTATCATCATTTTAGACCTAGATTCCACTTCCCCATTTTTGAGGGATTTTTAGAAGGCTTACGGAGCTGTGCAGTTACCACAATCCAATGTTAGCAGCTTTCTGTCATCCTAGAAAAATATCACGCCATATGTAGTCATTTCCTGGTCCCACCCCAGCCCCAGGCAACCACGAATCTACCTTCTGTTTGTATAAATTTTCCTTTTTTGGACATTGCACATAAATGGAGCCATACATGACATGATATTTTGTGGCTGGTTTCTTTCTTTCACCATCATATTTTCCAGGTGTCTTCCTCTTGTAGGATGTACCAATCTCCTGTTCTCCATTGCTTCTAAGTTTTCAATTATTTCTTGGTAGACAATAACTATGTCCACAGGGTGCAATATGATATTTCCATGTGTGTGTACCTTGAGGAAAGATTACATCAAGTTAGTTGACATATCTATCACCTTCCAGACAATTTTCTTGTAATGAAAACATTTAAACTCCCCTCTTTAGGCAATTTTGAAATATAAAATACATTACTAGTTATTCCACAATTAATGGTGATCACTATTAAAGAGGTTTTCTTTCGAAAAGGATAGCATACTTCATAAAGCAAATATGATCTGTACATAAGAAGGAATCTTATCCAGCCTTCAAAAAGAATGAAATTATGACAGAAGGAATTATAACCACAATTGAAAATAAAACAAAGATGACTTGGGTGTAGCTCAGTGGTAGAGCAAATGCTTAGCTTTTCTACTACAATACTTGAGGAGTGTATATAAATAAATATATATGTACACACATATGTATGTATGTATGTGTATGTGCGCACATATATATTTATGTATTTTTATTGATATTTAATAATAGCTATATGGGGGTTTATTGTGACTTCTCCATGTATGTGTACAATGTACCTAAGTTTGGTTCATCCCCTCCATTATTCTCCCTCTTCCTCTGCCCCCTTCTTAAAATGATGTAGACAGATTTCAGCATTCCATATTCATATGTATATAGAAAGTACATCAACATATTCGCCCTCCTTTACCCTCTTCATTTACCCTCCCCTCCAACTTTTTCCCTCCCCTGTTTTACATTTCTGTCCTTCATTGCCTAGGTGTCTTTTCATTGTTCAGTGAGGTTTTTGCCTCAGTATTTCCCTGTGAAAATATTGTACCTTAATCAGTCTAACCCCCTTTAGGGAATATGCTGGAACATATAGACATCAGCAATAGCTTCCTAAATACAATGCCAATAGTCAGCAATTAAGAGAAAGGATTGACAAATGGGACTACCTGAAACTGAAAAGCTTTTGCACAGTCATCAGACTGAAGAGACAGCCCACAGAATGGGAGAGAAATCTTTGCCAGCTATACATCTGGCAAGGGATTAACAACCAGAATTTCCAGGGAACTCCAAAAACTAAACTCCCAGAGAGTGTAAAACAAAACAAAACAAAACAACATCATGGGCTCCCTTCCAATCCCACTCACCCTGTTATAACTCAGAGCTTACCCAAAGTCCAGCAAGCCCTCCTCAGGCTCTGTGCTCCATTCTCCACCATCAGCCACTGGATTTCCATCTGCCTCCACCTGGTCTTTCTTTTATCCCTTCCAACTATTCTCAGCACAACCTCAGGAAGAATTCTTTCAAACAGGCTATGCAAGCTGATGGAGCTGATGACTTATACTTACACTCAAAGCTGGCCAGCAGCTCCCAATTTGCTCATCTCCAAAACCCCATTTCTGATCACCTGTCTGACTAGCTCCCCCGCCCCATATGCTCTGCTCTACACACACTGGCCATCTGACTTTTTTTAAAAATCAGGTTATTGTCATAATGGATTATTCTGTATGTGTTATGTTTACAAGAGACATTTCTTTCTTTTTATGGCCTTACTGAGGTGTAAGTGAGAAAACAGACTGTATATAAAGTAGACAAATTTGGTAAGTTTTCATATATGCATACACCCATGAAATCATAATAATTAAGGTAACGAATATATTCACCATCCTCCCAAATTCTCCTCATTTCTTCCACTAATTTGGCTGATTTCCTATCCTCAGAAACCGCTGGTATTTCTGTTATGATATTCTACAAAGTATGTTTTATTTATTTATTTTTCTTTTATTTATATGTGCATACAATGTTTGGGTCACTTCTCTTCCCTTCCCCCTGCCCCCTCCCTTATCTCCCCTCCCCCTCCCTCTCCCCTCCACCCCCTCAATACCCAGCAAAAACTATTTTGCCCTTATCTCTAATTTTGTTGAAGAGAGAGTATAAGCAATAATAGGAAGGAACAAGGGTTTTTGCTAGTTGAGATAAGGAGAGCTATACAGGGAGTTGACTCACATTGATTTCCTGTGCATGTGTGTTACCTTCTAAATTAATTCTTCTCCAACTAACCTTTTCTCTAATTCCTGGTTCCCTTCTCCTATTGGCTTCTATTGCTTTAAAGTATCTGCATTAGTTTCTCTACATTGAGGGCAACAAATGCTATCTAGTTTTTTGGGTGTCTTACCTATCCTCATACCTACCTTGTGTGCTCTCGCTTTATCATGTGATTGAGGTCCAGTCCCCTTGTTGTGTTTGCCCTTGATTTAAAGTCCGCATATGAGGGAGAACACATGATTTTTGGTCTTTGGGGCCAGGCTAACCTCACTCAGAATGATGTTCTCCAATTCCATCCATTTACCAGCAAATAATAACATTTCGTTCTTCTTCATGGCTACATAAAATTCCATTGTGTATAAAAACCACATTTTCTTAATCCATTCGTCAGTAGTGGGGCATCTTGGCTGTTTCCATAACTTGGATATTGTGAATAGTGCTGCAATAAATATGGGTGCGCAAGTGCTTCTGGAGTAACCTGTGTCACTTTCTTTTGGTTATGTCCCCAAGAGTGGTATTGCTGGATCATATGGTGGATCAATGTTTAGCTTTTTAAGTATCCTCCACATTTTTTCCAGAGTGGTTGTACTAGTTTACATTCCCACCAGCAGTGTAAAAGGGTTCCTTTTTCCCTGCATCCTTGCCAATGGCCATCTGACTTTTGCTCAAGTGTGCAGGCTCACCCTTCCTCAGGGACTGGCATTTATTAGTCAGCTTTCCCCAGATCTTCTCATGGCTCCTCCCATTGCCTCCTTGAGAGTTTCAGTCCAAAGTCACCTCTTTTCACAGCTAGGATGCTCTGCTCTATGGTTATCTTTTCTGCTTAGTTTTTCCCACAGCAACTACTCTTTTTTTATCTGATTTATTTTCTGCTGTATCTCCAGCATCAATAACAGCTCCTGGCACATAGTAGGGGCTTAGCAAGTATTTCACATATGTATGAATTATTGCCCTTATCTTTTAACAGCTTTATCTAGGTGTAATTTAGATACCATAAAAATCACCCATCTGAAGAGTACCCTGCGATGATATAAAGTAAATTTACAGAGTTGTGCAACCATCACCACAATCCAGTTTCAGAACATTTCCATCATTCTTAAGAGAGGTGTAGTTTAGAGGTAGAACATTTGCCTAGCATGCATGTCCTGGGTTCCAGACCAAAGAACAATCTGACTTGGGAGACAGGTGTGTTGGCATATGCTTGTGATCCCAGCACTCAGGAGGCTGAGGCAGAAGCACTGGGAGTTCAAGGCAAGCCTAGTCTACATAGTGAGAAACTATCTGTAAAACTGAAGAGAGAGAGAGAGAGAGAGAGAGAGAGAGAGAGAGAGAGAGAGAGAGAGAGAGATCCCTCATCTTCATTTTCAGTCACTACAATTCTCACTGCTAACTCTGGAGCACCATTAATCTCTCATTTTCTATAGAATTGCCCTTTTGTGAGGATTCTTATTCATTTGTTTCTTTCACTGAACATATGTAAAGACTGATTATGCAGTGGTGGGTATTATGTGGGGAACTGATTGAAATAGTCTGTCAGTAATATACAGTATCTTTTTCTTACATGCACCTGTGTGTATACACACAGAATTATTGGTAGGACAAAGTCTTTAATCAAAGATGCCCCACCTCAGGAATAATTATGACTGTAGTTTACTCTGTGAGGTAGAAGTACACTCTACTTAGAACCTAGAAGGGGTGGCGGTCTTCTTGGAGGAAGCCATGTCCCATCTAGATCTGAGGATGGGGTGAGAGTTAGCTAGATGATGGAGGAGGGGTGAGAATGAGCTATGTGTGGGTAGCTCTTTCCCCAAATACATATCATGGATTCCTGTCTCCATGTCTACCGTCCAGTGCTAAGAGCCGACCTTGCTCCCAGAGACAAAGTGAGGGTGTCAGTGACAGGAATCCAGAATGAGGGACAGAACTGAGGCTCTAAAGACAGCTTAGGACATGCCAAAGAATACATGGAGTGTGTTTTTCAAATGCTGTGACATGTGCCAGAGTCTGCAATATAAGCTTCTTCATATTTATTTTCTATGTGAGGAAACTGAGTCACAGGAATGTTGCATTATTGTTCAGGACCCATAGGCAAAAGAGCACAGACTTCTCTCCTTTTCTGATTTCCCAGGAGCCTCTACAACCCCCAGACAGGTGCTCACAGAGGAATCATCCTCCACAACAGGTGAGTTCAGGAGGCTTTGTTCTGGTGTCTGGGAAATGAGGCACATGGATTCCTCCTTTTCTCCTGACTACCTAGATTTATTGATAAAATCAACTTGTTAAAAAGTCTCTTCCACAGACTTGCTTTGTTTAAAAATCCTTTATTAAGCAGGGAGCCTGAGGCTTACACCTGTAATTCTAGCTTCTTGGGAGGCTGGGATTGGGAAGATTGTGATTTTAGGCAAGCCTGGGCAAAAAAGTTTGTGAGACTCCTTTTCAAAGGGAAAAATCTGTGTGTGGTGGTGTGAGCCGGTCATGATGATGGGGTGGGATGGGGTGGAAAGGATAAAATAGAAGGATTGCAGTCCAGGCCAACTGGGCAAAAAGCGAAACTCTATCACCAAAATAACCAAATCAAAAAGGACTGGAGTTATGGCTCAAGTGATAGAGTGCCAAGCATGAGGCCTTGGGTTGAAATGGCAGTTATCAAAATAAATCCTTTATTTCTGCCTGGAAAGAGGGTTAGTATCAGAAGCAGATATTAATATTCGACCCCACAGCCCCACCTGTGTCCTGCCTAGGTGGATGGTTTGCAATGTCTGACATGCAGAAGAATAATCTGAGTGTCTTGTTAAACTGTAGAGTCCTGGGCTTTGTTTCTGAACCTGATTCCATTGCTCAGCGGTTCTCAAACTGCCAGAGGCATCAGAATCACCCAGAGTTTCTTACAGCATGGGCTTAGGAGCCCCCAGAGTTTCCGAGTCAGTGGGTCTGGGGTGAACCTAGCACTGTTCACTTCTAAGAAGTTCTAACAAGTTCCAGCAAGGCCATGCTGATGCTGGAGGCCCTCGATGTTGCTCTGAGAAACATGGCATTAAATTTTGTGCACATTTTCAAAAGCACCTTGGCAGAACAGTATGTACAGGAATATAGCCTGTGCTTTAGAAAAATGATGTACCAGGCTGGGCATATCCTACACATCTTGGTCTCAGAGACTGGACAAAGAGCCAAGCAACAGGAAACACACTGAAAAGAGCAAAGGTTGGTAAGGATGTGGCACCTGGGATGGGGGCAGTATGAGGGCACTTCATGCCCATCAAGAATTGAGCCAGGGCCATAAAGCAGTCTCTCTCTCTCTTTTTCTCTTCCTCTTCCTCTCCCCCACCCCGTTCTCTCTCTCTCTTTCTGTTCTTATTTGGAATTTTTATAGAGTTTCCATTTTGAAATAATTACAGTCACAGGAAGTTTGCAACAAGGGTACAGAATAATTCCATGTACCCTTTGCCCAGTTCCCCCTAGAGCTCCATCTTACATAATCAAAGTACAGCATAAAAATAAAGAATTTGACATTGACATAAAGTATTTGTATAGTCAATATGTCTTGGGTAGATTTCTGTAACCACCTTCTACATTACTGGTGGGATGTAAAATGCTACATCTGCTTTGAAAAGCAGTCTGGAAGTCCCTCAAAGTTATCCTATGACCCAGTGATTCCACTCTTGGGTTAAAACACAAGATTAAAAACTTGTGTTTATATGAACACCTGTACACAAATGTTCATAGCAGCATTATTCAAAATAGCCCCAATGTGGAAACAACCCAAATGTCCACCAACTGATGAATGGTCCAATTCATTTAAACCACTGACAGATGGATGCTAAGTCTTAGGGCCTATTGAGTTTTGCTCTCTTTAGTGGCTGAGTAGTATGTGTCAGAGAAAAGGGTTTTAGGGAGCCCAGATATCTCAGAAGGGGTATAGAGTGGGGTCCTCTGGGAAGAACTGATATTATTCTACTTCCTTATAATCATCCTGCTTAGAACTTCCAGAAGCCCCCAGGAGACCATTCATCTCACCCATCAACAAAGTCTCCACAACTGGTAAGTAACTGGGCACTCAACACTCAGCAGAAAGGAAGATGGTGCACACTTCCCCTAACCAAGAAAGCCCTTGGTCTGAGGACAGAGGATGGGAGGGAGGTAGGCTCTGTGGCTGATGAAGAGGAGTATTCTGGGTAGTGTGGCCATTTCAAAGATGGCGGAGGTCAGGCTCAATGGGAACATCATTACCCATCATACACCCTGCTCTCTGGATAAGGTCCAAGCTCTTCCCACTTGGTTCTGTCAAAGTATCTAATCTTATTTGCCACTGTTTCTTTGTAGAGCCTGTTCTTCAGTCATATGCAGCCCACAGGTGCCTGGACACAATTCACCTCCTTACCACTGCAGACCTCTACATAGTGCTTCCCTCACACTGAAATTTCTTTCCCTTGTTTTTCCTGGAAGGTCTCCATGTCCTTCAGACAGATCCTCTAAGGATAGGTTAGATATCCCCATTGGATCCACCCAACCCTGGATTTCTTTAGGCTCTTAACCCCAGCAATTTCTTTTAATTCCATGACAGGATTCTTCTCTATACTTACTTTCAAAAGCCTTCCAGTCACTCTCAGGATTCTCCCTGGCTTCCTCAGCCTGCTGTGCAACCTCTTCTGCACACATTCCATTCAACCCTCATGATTCTCAGCCACCTGGAAACTCTCAAGACTCTGGATGTGTCATATCCTCTCCTGCCTCTCACCCAAGCCATTCACTCTCTTTCCTTCCATTGCCCATATCTGCAGTTCTGTAAGAAAGCCTTTCTTGACTTTCTGGCCAGCATTGGTACTTTTTTCTGTCCTGCTCAGTGTTGTGTGGGTTACCTATTACAACAATTTTCACAATATATAAAAGTTACTGCTTTACTTCTTGGTGTCCTCCTATAGTCTTTGAACCCCACATGAATGATGTCTAATCAATGTTTGGATCTCCATCGACCAGCACATGGCTGAACACCTGGCAAGTCCCAGGAAATACTTGTGAAATAAGAAGAGAATTAGCATGTATGGGATGCTTAGTGTGCATTGCACCTGTGTTTTATACAGCCATTATTAAGTACTAACTATTATTAAAGCTGAGTATCTCTCTCTTTTTTTTGTGGAACTGGGACTTGAACTCAGGACCTTCGCCTTGAGCCACTCCACCAGCCCTTTTTGTGAAGGGTTTTTTTTTTTTTTGAGACAGGGTCTCATGAACTATTTGCCTGGGCTGGCTTTGTACCTCAATCTACCTGATCTCGCCTCCTGAGTAGCTAGGATCACAGGTGTGAGCCACCAGTGCTGGCTAAAGCTGAGTATTTCTTGTATGAAGTCCTTGGGACCCATTTCTTGGAAATTTAGAATATTTGCATGTGCATAATATGTTGGGGATAGAACCTGAATCTGGAATTCATTTATATTTTATATATACCTTATACACACAGTCTGAGACAATTTTATACAGCCTTTTCAGTGCACCTGTGTTTTGATTGCAACTTGCCTCCTGAGATCAGGTGTGAATTTTTCCACTTGTGGCATCCAGTCGGCACTCACAAATATAAAATTTGGGTGCATTTTTGACTTCAGATTTTCATAACAAGGATACTCAATTTATGTTTTGATTGTCACATCAACCCATGATGTAAGTGACATCGTTAATTTCATTGGACAGGTGGGAAAATTGGGCCATTGAAGTTGAGTCACTTGCCAAGGTTTATATGTAATAAGTGCTAGATTTAAGGTCAAATCTGGTCAGCCTGACTCTATAGTTCATGCTGTTCCTAAATGCTATGGGAAGCATGCATGTTCATCTCCAGTAGAGGAGATGGTTTCATTTGCTCACACCTTTTATTTTAATTTAATATTTTATTCCTAGAGATGTCTAGGAATATCACTGTCTCTCCAGCAGGGTCAAGCCCTCCACTTGGTAAGTGGCCCTCTCCAGACCCCCTTCTTTCTCTTTACCCAAAGCAGATTCATTTTCCTGTACAGGTGCTGTAGATCTGTTGTCTTGGGTCCTGGTGGGGGAAACAGTAAGGGGAGAGGGTAGGACATCAGGATATCAGGTGGGAAATTTAAGATTTTCCAATGGGTCGGAGAAAGAAATTCTCTTTATCCTAGGCCCCTTACCTTATAATTGTCTTCTCTTCTACAATCAGTCAGATAATCAGGTGGTGTCTGTGCCTAGGAAGGGGCTCTACTGGGGACCTGGGAGGGGAATGTATGAGAGAGGTGTAATGTAGTGAATTGGGCTTCTCCTGGTGGAGAGAAGAGAAATCCTACAAGAAGGAGATGGACCTCCCAGAGAGTGGAGGATAATAGGATTCCATATCAGAATTATGGCTGTGAGAAGCCCAGAGTGTGACCCAGAAGTGGCCTGTTATCACTTGCTCCTGTGTCCTCCTTTCTCCAGGGCTTGCCCATCAGTACTACACCAAGGAGAATCTGGTCCGGATATGTCTGGGCGCCGTGATTCTAATACTCCTGGTGGGGATTCTGGCAGAGGATTGGTACAGCAGGAAGAAACCCCTGGTGTACAGGGGCAGAGTTGTGCAAAGACCACTCCCACCCCTCCCAAAGACCCAGAAGTCACATGGCTATCAAGATGGGTGCCACCATTACAGTCCCAGGCAAGGTCATGGCCAAGAGACAGACCATGGGGAGATGATGTAAAGACTGTGAATGAATGTAACAGGAGGACAGAAGCTACCAGGAAGAGAGGAGGCTATGGGGTCACTTCATCAAAGAGCTGTTGAGCCAGAGTCTACTTGGCTCCCTGTCCACAGGGAGGGAAGGAATCTAGAGGAAGCCTATATCCTCACTGATACCTTTCACATTCAATATGGACGACCATATTAACTGGACCACCATACTGGCCTTTCTTCAACTTTCCTTAATATGGGTTCCACATTGGTTGGTCTCCAACATTTCCAACTCTCACAGCTGTTCTATCCTTTGTGCAAAATCCTTCCATCTTCCCCTGGCTATGTTTTTCTGTGGTTTTCCCCAAATCTAGCTCTCACCCTAACCCTATCTTAAGCTACACTCTGAAAAATCTCCTTTTTTTTTGAATTAGAATGGGCCTGGTTCTTCCAGACAGTGGGTGTATGGAGTTCTTTTCTGCTAGTGTGTACTAATAATTCCACTAGTCCCATTATCAACAATCAATGTGTTCCAAGACACTAGTAGATGCCTAATATGGTGGCTTAGTACCAAATCCTTTATATTCTGTGTTTTTTTCCTATGCGTACTCTTGGCTTTGAGATTGTTATTGGGTAAAATAATGGTTACTTTCTACAAGCACTGTGATATCATGACAGTCAACCTGGGGTAGCAGATATACATCCAAAGGAATGATTTGCATTTGAGATGAGATGTGCTGGTGTAGGATGACAACACATTTTATCATGCTACCCAAAACAGTGTACAGTTTAAAACTCATGAATTGTTTGTTTCTGGAATTTTGCATTTAATATTTTTACACTGATGTCAGTAACACAAACAAGATGATGGAGGTCTACCGACTAACTATTGTATACCTGGCTTCCTTCATACTAGAAAGAGTCCATAGTCTCAACCATGTCCTAATGGACAGGAGAGGCAAATCCAGAGAGACAGGAGGCATTTTTGTGATTGCCTGAGCTGGGAGGAAGACTCCAGGGGAATAGGGAATAATGAATTAATGAGCATAGGGATTTTTTTAGAGTGTTGAAATGGTTTGGGACTAAAGAGAAATGATGCTGTATCACATTTTGATACAGCAGAGTGATGGTAGACAATGATAATGTATGTTTTACAAAACTGGAAGAAAGGATTTTTAATATTTTTGCCATAAAAAGATACATTACATAATGCATACACATGTTAAAACGTGACATAGTACCCCATAAATACATATGTTTTTATGTATAAGTTAAAATTTAAGGAAATTTTTGCTGGAGGTGTGGCTTAAGCAGTAGAGCACCTGCCAAGCAAGCATGAGGCTCTGAGTTCAAACCTCAGTACTGCAAAGAAGAAAGGTTAATTTTATTTTATGTGAATTTTGCTTCAATAAATATTAAAATAAAAATTATCTGCTTCTTGATGCTCATCGCCTCTATGTGGGGTCACCCATTCTGTGGAGCTATATGGAATGAAACCCATATACAGTGGGGCTCCTGCTCCCATCAGCATGAACCCCAAACCCTCAGGTCACTCCTGAGTTTGGAGGATAGCTTCCCTCCAGGGGTCACTAGGAGGGTAGTTGGATGATATTCTGAGCTTGACTTTGGGTTCTTCTAAAGAAAAAGAAATACTGGACGTTAAAATGGTGTCTTCACTTCTCACCACCAAAACTCTATGCCTGGACCTGACACTGGGGGAGAAGAATTCTCTCCAATATTTTTTAAATCCTTTTTTGGTGGTACTGGGGTTTGAACTCAGGGCCTCATGCATGCTAGGCAGGAACTCTACCACTTGAGCCATGCTCTTGGCCCTCTTTTGCTTTATATTTTTGGACAGGGTCTTGCATTTTTGCTTGGAGCTAGCCTCATACCATGATCTTCCTACCTATGCTTCCTGTATAACTGAGATTACAGGCACACACCACCACAACTGACTTGTTGGTTGAGATGGGATCTCACTAACTTTTTGCTCAGACTCGCCTTGATTCATGATCCTTCTGAGAAGCTGAGATTATAGGTGTGAGCCATCCTGCTTTGCCTGAATTCTTTCCAATCTTAAAACCTGAGTAACCCAAGAAAACATGCCAGAATGTGGATAATTGGGCCAAGTGTGGACCACCTACAGCTCCTGTCCTCCTTGGGTGTGTTCCATGTGGCTTTGTGGTACAGGAGAAAGCTCTTCTCTGGGTGGTGGATGGTTTCTAGGTCACCTTAGCAACAGCTGCCACAAGAATTTGTGACAGTCCCTTATGCTCTCTGCACTATTCTTACCTGTATAGCCAGCAAGTTGCAGCGGGGAATTGGAAACTTGAAATTCCACCTTCCATTCTTGGATGAAGAAAGTCATATCTAGGAGTTTAACTGACACCCCAGGTTCACACAGAGAGAAGCATTTTCAGACTGAACACAGGAGTTATGTTTGTGGATTCGGAATCGTGTGGCATATAGGAGTTGGGAGGCTTGGTGTCTTGCCTTGGTGGGTCTTTGAGCCCAGTTGTGCAGATGGCCACCATATTCCTGAGCTGGTTCAGTCTGTGAAGAAGATGTATTAACTTTTCATTCTGTCTACAGTCTCTTAAATGCCTCCCTCCTCCTCCATTACCCAAACCCCTCTATCTCATGATTCTGCCATCTTGACCTTTAAACTTCCTCAATTATATCACTGGTTTAGGCATGGCAGCTCATGCCTAGAATCCCAGCACACAGGAGGCTGAGACAGGAGGATCTCAAGGTTGAAGCTAACCTGGGCCATGTAATAAGATGCTGTCTCAGAGAAAGGAGTCACTTTACTTGAGAGAAGTTATATTGATAGTCACCAACTTAAAATGGTTTGACTTATGATTAAACTTTCCAATGGTGCAAAATTCATACACATTTGGTAGAAACTGGACTTTGAATTTTGATTTTTTCCTGATCTAGTAGTATGTGGGTGCCCTACCATCTGGAGATGGTGGGTAGCAGCAGTGAGACATGGTTCCCAGTCAGCATTGTGATCATGTGCTCTACAGTGTACTGTTTTGCTAGTGTTATCTTTTGGATACAGGTATTCAATAACTTACATAAGGCATTCAACACTTTGTCATAAACTAGGGCTTGCCCAATTGCAGGCTCATGTGAGTGTTCTGAGTGTGTTTAGCACAGGGTAGGCTAAGCTATGATGTTTGGGAGGGTAGGTTTTCCAGGATGTAACTCCATCATAGTTACAGGAGCATCTGTACTGGGGAAACTAGAGGAAGTTTTAGGATGAAGCATCATTTTACATGAGTCTTGAGTGACAAGGAGCCAGTCAGATACAGGTCTGGAGGTAGAAGAGGTCCCCAGGTAGAGGGAACATCGGAGGCAGTCATCCTGTGTGGGAGAGTGGGTCGCACTGAAAGGATAAAAATGAGGCCAACACACAGAGAAGAGACAGATCACTCAGCTGTGGACAATATCTGTGCTGTGCCCATCAACATAATGGATAAAGAAATTGTGAGATATACATGCCCATGGGAGTGTTTATTGAGCTATAAATAATAATGAAATGATGTCATCTGCAAGGACATGGATGGAACTGATAATCATTTTGTCAAGTGAAAAAAGCCTTACTGAAAAGAAGAACATAGCATGCTCATATGAAGAATCTAGACTTGATTAAAAAAAAAGAATGACAGGAGTCAAAAATGGGGACTATTTGGTGGGAGGGAAGCCAGGGGTGGGGGGGTGAATGCTATAGAAGTATTTCATAGGCATGTATGAAAATAGAATAATGAAATAAAATTCTTTTAAAAATTCTTTTAAGAAAGAATAATATAGGGAATGAATTTGATCAAAGTATATTATATGCATGTATGGAAATATCACAGTGAAACTGTACAATTTATGCTAATAAAAATAACATCTAAATATAATATGATATTTATAACAAGAGAAAGTATGTCAAAAGTAGAAAGTAAAGAAATGTATAAGGAAGGAAAATTCAATTAATTTTCGTATTAGTATTTTTGCAAACATGTTGCCATCCTTCCTCCTACAGAAACATATTTGAATAGTGTAAATCCAGCAATAAAGCACGTGTAAGATGAACTAAAAATGTAAGCACAATATTGACATGTGTATGCAGATTCTGGGAAAGGGAAAAGCATTAAGAACATCAGTGTGGAGAACTAAGTCTTCATCTGTTATGAGTCTAGTAGGTAAGGTCTGCACTCATTATTCACATGATTACATGGTTGTATAAACCAAATATTGAAAGACCCTGAGAAAATCAGATCAAAGTGGGTGTCTCCTAGGCGGAGACATTGGAAAGGGTGGTTGGTTAGCAGGTGCATTTTCTGTATGCTCTTTAAATGCTATTTGAAATCTTTCAGTTTCTTTCTTTCTTTCTTTTACAGTGCTGGGATGGAACCCAGGACCTCTCACATGCTAGCTAAGCATTCTACCCCTGAGCTATATCTCTATCTCAAGGATTTTTAAAGTAGGTGGGTGTATTTTTTATAATAAAATAAACATGCAGATATGGGGTTATGAGCAGAAGGACAAAAATTCTCAAAATTGTTTCCCTTGGGGGAAAGGACTTGTTCATGGGGGAGAGTTCTGAAATACACACTTCCTTTACATAATATGACCTTTTGTAGTTAAAAATTACATGTCAACTCCAAAATATCCAAATAAAACTGTGATAATTACAAAGTATTACAAAAAAGTACAAATGAAGGTAATGCAGAATGGGAAGACAAAACTATACGTGCTAGGAGGCTGTCATGATGACAAGCAACAAAATTAATAACAAGATGACTGACTTTAGTCAATCACTTTCCATAGTAATTCATCCACTCAGTTTGGGATCTTATTCCTAAAAACAAAGGAAAAGAGCAAAGGAAGAAAGAGAGGTGTGGTCTCTTATGTTTAAAGAATAGGGGCAGGAGGGAGGTATGGATGTCTGAGCTATGCCTAGTTACTCAAATATCACATTTGATGCTCCATGAACAGTTAGGGATGAGAAGGGCGAGGGGAGAGTAGATTTTTCCTGCCACTTCCTATCTTTTGACTTCACTTCCCGTCTTCATTTCCTGCCTTCAAATTTACTTCCTGTCCTCTGCTGTGTAATAGAGGCACTGAACAAAGCACAAACTGAATGCTGTGACACTCAGGTTATCTGCACAGGTTATCTTGGCAAGTGGAGGGAGCTGGGGAACCCTGGAGAAGCCTGGGTCAGGGCTAGGGATGAGTGACAGAGGGAAGGATAGTGTCATCGTAGAAGGTGTTTGGGGACTTGGGATGAAGTCCAGTATTGGGATTCTTGAACATGTATGCCTCTCAGATTTTTCTTCCAGAGCTGTGCCTGAGCCAGGGGATCTTAGTAGAGGGGAGTGAGTTCTTCCCAACACCCTCTTACTAGAGTCTGCACAAAAAACTTACTCCTCAGAGACAGCTAGGGATTGGGAAAAGTGTGGCTTAGATGATGGGAGGAGCCTGAGAGCAGGCTTGAGGTTAGAAAGAATAGTAGGGTCAGGCCTTCAAGATCTCTGGCTCTTAATTCCCTCCAGGAATGCCCTCTCTCCAGTTCACCCAAATCCCTGTGGATCCCAAGTACAAACATGGCTCTGGCTTGGCTCTTGTAGTTCATACCTGTAATTCTGCTCAGGAGGCAGAGATCGGGAGGATTGAGGTTCAAAACCAGCCCCCAGCAAATAGTTTGTGAGCTCCTATCTCAAAAAAAATCACAAAGAAGGGCTGGTAGAGTAACTCAAGTGGTAATAGTGCCTGCCTAGCAAGTGTGAGGGCCCTAAGCTCAAACCCCAGTTCCATCAAACCCTCACACAAACCAAAAAGCATGCCTCTGATGCGGTGTTAAGTGAATGGATGAATTGGGTAGAATTGTGGATGGGTTTTCCATATACCTTACCAAAGCACCCACAATGAGTAATTCAATGTGACCAGACCCAGAACAAATATGGGGCTGAGGCCACATGTTCAGAATTTAGTGATGGGCAGAGACTGGTGGTCCCAGGTGAGGCAGTGCTGAAAGCACGAGGACTACCATATCTTTCACCTGACAAATTCATGTAGACACACATGGGCCTTTGTGTCACCTCTCAGCTTTGGGCAGGCATTACAGGTAATGAGAGTGGGCCCGAGAGTGTGGCTGGAACACAGGAAACACCATGGGGAAAGATGAGTTTAGCTGTAAGCATGAGTTTGTACCTTCAGAACCACTGGGATTTCAATACTACCTAGTCTCCAAATTGATGTACACAGGTTGTTTGATTCTTCTCTCTTAAAGGGGTGTGTGTGTAGGGATAGAGTACAGTGGTCCTCAGTCAAGGGATGTCATCCAGGGGATATTTTTCCAAAGCCTAGAGACACTTTTGGTTGTCATAACTAAGGGGGACACTGGAATCCAGTGGGGAGAGACTAGCGTTCAACACCATGCAAATGTATAAGACAATTTCTCCCAACCAGGAATTATCTGGCCCTAAATGTCCATAGTGCAGAGGATGAACAATCCCTGCCTAGAAGACATAAAAACTTCTCTAGTCTTTCAGGTTTTGTGCCTGGTTTTTACCTACCTTTCTTGTCAGTAGGAGCCTGAAAATAAAAAAGGCTCTATGAGGAGATTTTGTACCAGGAATAGAAGGTAACTTATAGGAAACCCCAGAAGGCCACACAGTATACAACATTTCTGGGATGAAAGACCTTTTTTTTTTTTGAGACAGGGAATCATTATGTAGCCCAGGCTAGCATTGAACTCACCATCCTTCCGCTTTCCAAGCTCTGCGATTACAGAGGTGTACCACCATGCTTGGCCACCGGAAAGGGCAGTTTGATGGAACGTTTGGGAACTTGGTTTAGTTGGTGAGTGATGAATTGATAGCCCTTGTTGAAAAAATAGGAGCTAGAAGAATTGGGAGATTTAAGATTTTTAAATTTTTTAAAAGAAATCCAACAAAAAGTTTTTCCTCAAATTGTTTTTTCCCTTATGTATTTGCTTATCCTGGTACACATGGATTAGTGTGTCAGGATTGCTAACCAGTGCCCCATGAGAAACATTTCCAACTACAGTGTTTATATATGGTCTTTCTTCAGTTCTCTCCCTGTTTTAATGAATTTTGGGGTTTTATATGTTAAAAAGAAATATTAAGGCCTATGTGTAGTAGGGCTATGCATACCACGAAGTTATATTTTAAGTTAGAATTATACAGTTAATCAGAATGACATGATCACATAGGAGCTACAATGAAGCACTTGCAAGTTCAAAATTGGCCTGGGGGAAGTGTAGTTCAGTGGTCAAGAATTTGCCTAGCATGTGGAAGGCCCCGAGTTTGATCCCCAGCACTGCAGAAAAATCCACAAATATTTTAGGGTTTGCAGGAGAAATATTCTGTTGAAGAATGTGCAGCAGGGAGTTAGTTATGTGTGCAGGTCAAAAAACACAAGTATCAGCTGGGGATGCATCACAGTGGTAGAGTGCTTGTCTAGCATGTGCAAGGCCCTAGGTTTGATCCTCAGTACACAAAAAGGAAAAAGGAAAAGAAATACCAGGACTGAGAAAAAACTGGAAGGCAACAGATACCAATGCAATCCAACACTTCCCATGTTCTTTTCCTTGGCCTAAGTTCTCCCCAAATAAGGTATCTTGACTCTACATTTTTCCAGAACCTGTTAATAACCACAGTTCTATTCATGAATGCTTTCACCTTTATTTCCCTCTATAAACCCTCGATAAACCTGTGATACAGACATTTCACACATAACAGGGTTAAGTGACTGTGCATCAGGGCAAAACAAAGGCTCAAATTACACCCAGCCCACCAATGAACTCATCATGGAGGCTCAGAGAAAGTTAAGGCCTGAGACTTTTGCAGGATGGACTCTAGAAAATGAAGTCTTGAGAAGAAGGTCTTTTTCTCCTAGAATCACAATGGTCACTCTCAATGGTCAGTTGTCGGTTGCTTTCTTTGATTTCTTTCAGTAGCTTCTTGATATGAGGGTCAGTTTCATCAATTTTCAACCTAGAGGAACACGATGGGAAGAAAGAAAAGGTTTTTTATTGCTTCAAGGGGATTCATTTCAGATTCCCAAGTGCCAGAAGGTCTCAAACCATTCTCATGGATCTCATTCATAAAGTATTGACTATTTCTCAGTTATTCTATGCTGCAAGTAGAGTTCCAGATTGACTTAATAGGGAAAATAATATATAGTCAATACCATAATGGTATAGAGCGCCACTGTGTGATCTTAAATGCTTGGGTGATGATCACATTGTACTTAGAGCTGTATCACATTCAGCTCTATCTCTCACTCTAATAGCTCCTTACTTCCTAACCAATGGCAATGACTTGGTGGCCCTAGCAGGATCAGTTAAATAGGTGAGATATACTTGAACCAAGTCAGTCAGACCACCTTTGGCTACATGGTACTCCAATTTATTTGACCTATAATGATGACAGCCTCATTGCCTTGTAACCACATTCAGTCATTTGTGTGTGAAATGTGGGTGAGGGAGAGTAGTGGAACAGGCAAAAGAAGCCTAAAAATAAGATCAAGGATATTGTATGCCATGTTTCTTCTTAGTCTTGTTAGTTTGAGACAGGGCCTGAGAGTCCAGGTTGGCCCTGAACTCCCAATCTTCCTGCCTCAGCCTCCTGAGTGCTGGGATTAGAGGTAATGTACCCCAATCCTGGATCCTTTTAGTTTTTTCATCCCAGGTTTGGTTGTTTTGGAGATTCACAATGTACGCATAAAACCTTAAGCTAGCTTGAGCAGCAACTAAAATAAATTTGGCTAAGAATAGCTTCAAAATGGCTTAAACATGATCTCCCAAGATCATATATAATTATGTTTATTCATGATTGTTGGAGGTTATAGTTTGTGACAGAGGAAGAAAAACATCTCCCACAGCCAGATCTGTGTCCATCCAATATTGTGGAGGGAATTAGAAACAGGTATAAAGACCACAATAGAGGCACAAAGATGAAGTGGGATATTTGGGTTGCTTGGCTGTAAGAAAATGACCATAGTTAACTTAGAAGGGATTATTAGAAGGGTTATGGGGTAGCAATAGACTCAAAGCACTAAAGACCAAATTCTGACAGGACAGGGCCAGGCATTATGACTGTCCAGGATCTATGATCCAGGACGATGTCCCCACCTTCATCTTTTTGTTATTAGTATTGAGGACTGAACACAGAGCTTCTGTGTCATGCAAGTGCTCTATGACTTGAGTCACACTTTCAGTAGTCAACCTGAAACGCAAAACTCCAGGAAAGAAAGTCCGAGTGGACCACAGAAACAGCCTACCATTACCTTTGTGGGAATCTTACACTGATTAAAACTCTTACGTTAGTTAACAGGGGAGGGCAAACTCTTATGTTAGTTAACATGGGATGGCTAACTCTCAAGAAATGGGATAGGAAAAGATAAGTAAACCTAAGAATCCACACATCCCTCATTTTGACTCACAAGGTACCTTAGGGCTGAGATTCATGTGAAGAAAATATAATGTATGCTTCTACAGAATTATTATTTTAGGCCACCAGTAGTCTATGTCGCATCTAAGAGGTTCCAAAACTCCTAGGAAGGGGCCATAGCTTTTGATAACAGAATCAAATGTCAACTTGCTCTAATGAGCAAGTAGATGACAGCCAACTGGTGGTGGCTTCATTAGACTGCAGACCTACTCTGGAGAATGTGCTTCCAAGGCTGATGTTGACACACCAGATCTCTTTTTGAAAGCACCATATAAGATCTGCTGTTTGATTTCATGGTCATGTCTGATCGCCATGGCTGTCCTGCCCATAAATCTAGCTTCTTGGTTTCCCACTGAGTATTGGCCTCATTCTTGGTTCATCTTGCGTACCAATGCAACAGAAGAAATTGACAGGATTATCTCATGACCAGATACCAATGGATGAAGCCAAATCTAGTTAGAGAAACCTACAATAAATTCCTGTAGACTGTGTCTCACTCCCACCCAAGCCTACTGGACAAAACACTATGAGGAGTTGGAGAGTCATACCTGAGTGTCTGGAGGTGGCAAGTTTGAAGTTTCAAGACTTCAGACAGTGTTTTTATTCCATCAAAACCCACAGAATTCTGACCTAGATCCAGAGTGATCAGCTTCTTGTTTTTGCTGAGGGCTTCAGAGAGGTCTCTACAGCTGAATGAAGTGATGGAGCATCCCCACAGCCTGTGGAAAAAATACAGTCAGTGCTTATGGATGCCATCCTGTATGTCAGGCATATGCTTGGGTGTTGGAGATCCAACTGTGAGCAAAAGTAGTGTCTGTCTTTAGAGCTCAAACAAAATAATGTATTATGTACTATGCTATCCATAAGTTATGAAGGGCAAGCAGAAAGAGTAGCTGGGGTCAAAGGTTGAGAAAGACTGGGGGACAGGAAGTGAAGAGAATGAACCATAGAGATTTGGAATAGAATCTCTTTGGGCAGATCTCAAAGGCTCTGATGTGACATATGATTATGTAAAAATGGAATACCAAGCTGGGTATGGTGGCACAGATCTATAATCCCAGCACTTGGGAGGTTGAGACAGGAAGATGGCAAGTTCAAGACTAGTCTGGGCTACATAGTGAGACCGTGTCTCAAAAACAAAAACCAAATATTAAGGCAGCATAGAAGTAGGCCAGGGAGGGTTGTATGAGATGAGCTCATACATAAAGGGACCCCCATTCACATAAGACTACAAGGCCACTGTAAATTTAGGATTTCACTTAGATTGAAATGGGAACCACTGAGTGCTTCTAGCAGAGGGACAATGTGAGTTACATCTTATCTTTACTGGTCAGTTGGAAAACTGTAGGAAACACAGTCATCCAAGTGTTATCGCTTTGGGGAAGTATGCAAGACTCTGAAAGAAGGTAATTGGATATCAAAATGAATTGAAGTTTGAAAAGAAAAAGGAATACAGAATGACACAGAAGATTTTGTTCTGATTAAATACAACAGTTTTGATATGTAGCTCCTACTGCAGTTCTAAGTGGGAAGAAGGTCAATTCTGTGTTATAATTGCCCACCACAACCCCAGGAGAGATGAGAAATTGGCAGAGTAGAGCACAGAGGAGAAAGCGTTTTCTCGTTTGGACTTGTCAAATGGGCAGAAGACAGAAAACAAGCACTACACAAATGTTCAAGAGATGTACATATACATACACGTATACACAATCATGTGTATAAGGGCATAAGTCATGGATTCAGTTTATTCAGGTTGTAGAATGGGCTAAATATATCAAACACCTAACATATGGCCTAGTACATGTAGAAACAATTGCATACATTTTCAATATCATGGCCATTTTTGCAATGGATCCAACTCACCCTATTTACTAGGATGTATGACTGAGATTATACATCAAAGAGTCACAGTGGGCTGGGTAAAGGGAAGAACGTTTGTGAGTCAGAGAGCTGTTTTATTTCCTTGCTGGGGATGGGACCCAGGGCTTTGCACATGGTAAGTTCTCTCCCACAGAGGCGCCCTCCCCAACCTGCATTCCTTAGCAAGCTCTCTATCACCACCAGCACTCTCCTGCCAACATCATGTGTACCTTGAGTCACAGCAGCTAGGGATTCACTACCTGGGGTTGTGAGGGTCTGCTCACTTGGCATCCATACCAGTGTCAACTGAATTGTGCTGGCACTGTAAAGATACTGATGCCTGACTACAGTGCCATTCACAATAGCCAAAACAGACTTGATCTAAGTGTCTGTGAACAGATGAATGAATACAGAAAATGTGGTGGAAAGAAATGTTGGCATTTGTGACCACAAGTGATTTTGCACTGAGTGAAAGAAGCCAGGCACAAACACAAATCTCACATTATCTCACTTCTCTGTGGAATCTTCTGAGAGTTCCTTTGGGACAAGGGATGCAGACTCCACAGCATCTGATTGCTGGCACTTAACTTACAAGATCTGTAAGAACTGAGCTGAGTCTATCTACTTGCTCATGGACGCTGCATTTTCTGGTGTGATGTCTGAGTCCTACCTCTGAGTCTTGGGAGTTGAGCAGTAACGGCCCAACTCATTGGGATAAGGTATCAATCACATCCTTAAAATGACTAGACCCTATTCCTTCAACCATCCTGGAGATTTTTTTTTTAAGAATACTCAACTGACTTTATTCAAATCTCTGAATCCCAGCTGAATGAATCTGCTACTCTTGACAGTTCATTTCAGATGCAGATGAAAGTATAAAAGAAAACACAACTCACCACAGACATTTCAGGTTACACAGCCGTTCCTTCAGAGCCTCACACAGAAACCGCATACCCGTGACTCCTACGTGATTCAGTCCCAGATCCAAGTGTGTGAGGTTCGACTCTTGTCGGAGGAGCTTTGAGAGGTGCTCACAGCCGTCACTGGTTATATTACAGTGCCACAGCCTGTAAACCAACCACACAGAGGAAAAGCCAAAACCAAACCTGTTAGTCCTGGCTGGTGTGATGCAAAAACCATAATCTTCTACCTCGAGTTAAGGTTTCAGACAGGCTTAGATACAATAGACACATGGAGTGGTGGGGTAGACAGGATAATAACCCCCAAAGATATCCAAGTCCTAATGCCTGGTACCTGTGAATATGGTTCCTTACACAAAAGGAAACTGCATTTATGATGGAAGGTTGAGATGGGGATAATATCCTGGATTACTTGGGTGGGAACACCACAATCAAGGATTCTTACAAGAGGGAGGTAAGAGTCAAATTCAGAAGATGTGATGAAGGAAACAGAGGGACACTGGAAGACATACTGTTGGCCTTGAAACTGGAGGAATGGTCAGCAAACAAGCCAAGGGATAAAGACAGTCAATAAGACAGAAGAGGAAATGGATTCCCTCTTAGAGCCTCCAGGAGGACACAGCTCTGTTGGCACTTTGACTTTATCCCAATGCTTATTCCGACTGATAATAAGTTTGGCTTGTTTTAGTCATTAGAGGTAGAGTGTATGCTGAGCATTCATGAGGCTCCAGGTTTGATCCCCAGCATGTGTGCACACGCACACGTACACACACACACAGTTTACAAATTTCCAGGCCATGGGGGCACATCTCCCCCATTCTCTATCCACATGGGTCACCCTCAAATCTGTCACCAGTTCCTATTGTTCCTCCAGGTCCTGTGCCCCCTGACTGTGCTGGGACCTGCTGAGACACAGGGACACGAGGGTCGCCTGTAGTTCCCCATCCTACATGTATCACCACTGCTCCCCGGGATCTGTCCTTTTCTAACCACCACTGCCTTCCTTGTCTCGGCCTCTTGCCGTCTTCAAAATTATCAATGGTGGGCCGAGTCCTAAGCAGGAAGGACTAACATGATTTGAGTTGGCACCTGTAGAATCCATGGCAGTTCTGCCATACCAGGATCCACAGTCTTAGTCATGTCCACAGGTTGTAGAGTCTAGGGCATGGACATCCAAGTGCCATTATGCTGCCTAAGACAACAGTCAATGGTAACAGTCACCTTTGGTTTTCAACTACAGTTGAATGTCTAATTCGAAAATACAAGATCGGAAATGCTCCAAAATCCAGAGCTTTTTGAAGGACAAATCCCATAAGTGGAAAATTTTACCACTGACTTCATGTGACAAGTCACAGTCAAGAGAGACTAAAAATACAGTCAAAAGCAACCTCCAGGCCATGTCTATAGATACATATGAAACAGTGAGTTTTTCACCCACAGAGGGCATACATTGAGACACCCTCTGGACGTCAACTCAGTTATGAAAACCAGGACTGTAAAATAGGTACAGTGTGGGGGGTACTAGTGTTGGGGGGAGGGCGAAGGAAGGAGATTAAGGTGGTAGAAGGAAGGAGATTAAGGTGGTAGTATATGGTTGATAGACTTCATATACCTATATGAAACAGAACTAGAAAACCTCTTGCAATTGCTTTAAGTAGGCAGAGGATTGAGGGGGAGAGATTAGGGGGGCAATGTAATGTACAATATAAGTTTAATTGGAATTGTCACTAGGAATCCCCCTGTATTGTGAATATATTGTAATAAAAATTTATTTTAAAAAAAGAAACATTGTGAGTTTTATGTTTATACTTGGGCTCCATCCACAAGATCTCATTAGGTATATGCAAATATTCCCAAGTATTTAAGATAAAGGATACCCAATCTGAAATATATTTAAGTCCACAATTCTAATAATGATGCAGGAGAAAGCAAAGCAAAATAAAAACAACAACAAAAACCCCAAAACAGCTGAAGTATGAAATCTAATATTCTGTGTTGATTAATAACCTAGGATCTGGCCGAGGCATGTCAGATTGGAGCTAGCACTGTGTGCTCCGAAACACTATTTTCTAGCAACTGAATTTAGGAGGTAAAATTAGTCACTTCCCTTAGTAAAAGGTGGTAGCTATGAAGTCATAAAGAGCTAAGACTAAAATTGTTTCAACAACTTAAAATGAGGACATGGATCAAAAAACAGAGTGGGAGTAGAAAAGGACTTGACCTGTATTTCCTGAGTGAGCTCCCTTCTACAGGGAAACAAGCTTGGTGGGGTTTCATGTCTAAGCCTCAGTGTTCTCATCTGTGACTGGATGAGTGTTTATAAGCCTGGGAGGATTAAATGCAAGAATCTTTAGAATGATCCTAGCCTAGTGCCTGCACATAGTAGGTGCTTAATTAAGGCTGGCTTTTTAAAATTTGCTTGGAGAGCTGTGACTTCTAACATAATTTCAGGATTAGGCTAGTGGGCAGGTGGCATTTTATTGCCTATGGAACTTTATTTTGGCAGTTGGGGACTTAGATCACATGTGTGAGTGTGTTTCCCATTACCTACCTGTAATGGGAAATACAACATTTCAGTAAATTTAAATGAGTAGTTATCAGACACTGGCTGCCTAAAGACCAGAAAAAGTTGACAGGTTTTCTCTTTTATGGTGCTAAGACTCGAACCCAGAGCCTCAGGGATGCTAAGCATGTACTCAACCATTGAGCCAGACATACCCTCAGCCCAAAGCTGACAGTTTCTAAATGTTGGCAGTGGCTTCATAGTGAGGTAGAATAGCAGAACTATTAACACTAGACTCACTAGACAGAAACAGTGCAGTCCCATTCTAAAAATTAATCTTATGAGTTCAATATTAATAGAAATGAGCTTGTTGACAAATCATTCCTCTACACACAACTGCATGCAATTTATGGTGCCCAGTTCGAAGAACACAGGTCTGAAAAGAAAGTTAGACCTGGAAACCAGCAGTGTCTCCTAAATCCCTGTAGAATATCAACACCACTTATTTATATTTGGTGGCGCTGGTGATATCGAACGCTGTACCTTTTGCATGCTAAGTTCCAGCACTTGCACTGAGATACAACCCGACCAACACCATTCCTGATATTTCACCACTTTCCCCCAGCTGTGACTATTAGCATCACAGTTTGAGTACTTAGAAGAATTCCTAAGTCCTTTCATGTGTCCTAATTCAATCTATGCATGTGTGTGCATGGGCAAATTCAGTCCACAGGTACTTACACCAGGCTCTGTAGCTTACACTCAGGGTAATGCAAGCCCTCACACAGGATTTTCACCCCTTCATCCCCTAGCTCATTCTTGGCCAAGCTCAGGTGTGTCAGCCTCTGGTTGATGATCAAAGCAGAGGAGAACTCTTTGCAAGAGGCTTCTGTAAGGTGACAGTTCTCCAACCTGCCACAGAATCACATGGATGGTAAGATGAAGACATTTCCAACACCCAATCTTCTTGGCTGTCTCTGAATGATAAAGTCTAAAGCCTGTGTTGATTCTCCATCCTGTGCTGGGGAATCACACGAAGAAACAGGAATGAGAGAAAGCTGTGCCAACCACCTGCCTGAGATCAAAAACTGGGAAGCAGGTGTCTACATCTGTGGATGGTTCCTCATGGGTTGCCCATCAAATCCAGTGCCACCATCTCTCTTCTCTCTATGGTCCCTGACCTCAAACAGATGCTCCACGGGAGGGGTGGGGAGACTTACGACAACCTCTGCAGGAAGCACTTTGGGTGCTTCAAAGTCACACACAGCAGTTTGGCACCCTCATCCAGGAGCTCATGGTCTGTAAGGTCCAGGCATATAAGGGACTGGCTGAGTTGGAGGGCCAGGAACAGGTCAGCCCACTGCTGAGTGGTGGCAGAACAAGACTCCAGCCTGAAGGAGAAATGGGAGCAAGTCATTTCTCAGAACTCAAACACTGTGCAATTGGTTTTAGTTTTAGATCCCAGGTCATCATATTAACCATAGCTCTAATTATCCAAAGCAGTGGTTGACATGGTGTGATCCCTGGACTGACAGCATTAGCACCACGTGGAAGACAGCTAGAAATGCAATCCTTCTGACTCTGGAGATAGAGTATAGCAATCTATGGTTTTTTTGAGACAGGGTCTTACTATGTAGTCAAGGCTGGCTTTGAGCTTACTATTTAGCCTAGGCTGGTCTGAAATTCACAATCTTCCTGCCTCAGCTGCCTGAATGCTAGGATTGCAAGCAAGTACCATCACACTGACTGCAATCTGTTTTAAGGGGGCGCTGTATTCACCCCAGAAGGTATATTAAAACAAATTTCTGTGTCCCTGACCTGAGTAGAGGGGCATCAAGTTGATGGTGCTCTTCTCCTACGAGCCAGGGGGGCAAAACAACCCATTATTTATCCTGGCATGGCTTTTGGTCTACGTCCATGCCTGGTTCATGCCTTGGACATATGGACAAGAAAAAGCAAAATAAATTTCAGGGCCATGGTTCCAGAAGACTTGGAGTGGGATCTAAGAATTAGCATTTTTAACAAGTTCCCAGGTGATATGGTGGGTGCTGCTTTGGGGAATCACATATTTAGACCTACTTATCCAGAAACTCAGCCAGTTGGGTATATCGTGAACCATGGCACCCACGTTCTCTTCCTGGAGACCTTTATTGTGCATAAAAAACTTCATTGGAAGGTTATATACATTCTCATGGCCTCTGGAGCCAGGATTTTATAAATCCTAGTTTTTTTCTATTTAGTAAGTATGAAAACATAGTCTAGTCCCTTGGCTTCATCAAGCCTTATCCCCCTCCATCTATAAGTTGGAAATAAAAGTCACACCCTCATGTTGAGTGTTTACAGCTGAAATTCCAAGTGGAATACCTACTACACAGCTAAAATGTGCACTAAAATAACTGAAAACCACTTTTTAAAGGGTCTAAGCTGTAACAGAGGAACCTAATTAAGTGAGGGTATAGGAACAGAGTGTCAATTGCTTTCCTTCCACTCCAAATAAGTACATTGAAGTTTTATGGCATCATCTTCCATTTAGGGAATCAATTTATTCATTGAAAATTTGTGACCCAAATCTTAAAGTCACACAATTCTTTTTCCTGGCTAATCCTCTCAGGGAAAGGAGGGTCGTTTGTTATGACTAGTGAGAACGGCAGGTATGATCAACTAACCGGGGCTCGGTTTTACTCCATCCCTACAGTCTTGTGAGATGTACATGGCTCCATTTTACAGACAAGATGACCCCATCAACTAGACCAAGGTCACACCAGTAGAGGCAGAGTCGCAGTTTGAGGCCAATGGCCACATCAAACTGTGCTCCTACTGCTACTCAAACGTGGTCAAGAAAGAGCCAAGTATGGTGTACATGCCTGGAATTCCAACAGTTGGGATGTGAAGGCAGGAGTATTGCAAGTTCAAGGACAGTCTGAGCTACATAGTGAGACTATCTCAAAAACAAAAAACAAATGTAGTGAAGTAAGGATTGATGGAACCTACAATGAGAAATGGTCACCATTAGCACAAGTATGCAGAGAACTTCCCAAGTGTGGATTTCTCAATCCAGAGTGGATTGATCCAGAAAGACCAAGCTAATATTCCTGAAGGTCCTTGCCTGGATGGATGAAGTCCTTAGTTGATATTCTGAGCATGGTACTGGAGGACCATGAACCATAAACAGCCTGACAGAGGATGATATCCTGGTCCAGGACATCATCATTTTGAACTAGGACTGTCGTGTTTGGCTGTTGGGGTTGTTTAGTGCTCAAGGCAGCTAAGACTGAACTCTCTGTTCCATTTTCCCTGAGTATTGCTCTGTGTCTAACAAGAGTAAGAACCCTTTTCTTCTGTTTTACACAGACTTACTTATAGACTCGAGGCTGTTCTGTACAATGAGTGATGGAGAAACTTACCTGAAATACTGCAAATTGCACTTTGGGTGTCTCAAGACCTCACACAATGAGGGCACTATATCGTCCTGGTCACGTCCTTGAAGGGAAAGACGTTTTAGGGTCTCGTAACCACTAAAAGCGAGGCAAAGGTTTTGGTAAGCATCAGCTGGGGAAATACTTTTAAGGCTAAGGAAGAAAAGACAAAGAAAATTGTGAGTTTCTATATCTCTACTGTACATACATAAAAACAAAGGGCTGCGATATGTTTAAATTCTAGAACTTCACATTTTTGGAGACACTGGGGTTTGAACTCAGGGCCTTGCACTTGCTAAGCAGGTGCTCTAACACTTGAGCCATGCCCTCCCTCCAGTTTTGCTTTAGATTGTTTTTCAGATAGGGTCTTACAGTTTTTCCCTTGGCTGGCTTCAGCCTGTGGTTCTCCTACCTATGCTTCCTATGTAGCTGGTATTACAGATGTGTACCATTATGCTTAGTCTTCCAGACATTCAATTCTCAGTTCCTGAGGTATGGTTGTTCTCCATCTCTGGATCAGTGTTTCCCAGCCTGACACTGTTTTGTAAACCCTGGGACAGTTGGTAATGTATGGAGACATTTTGGTTGTTACCACTGGGGGGAGCTGCTGGCCTTTGGGGGTTGGAGACCAGGGATGCTACTCAACATCCCAACACGCTGAAGAGATTCCCAGCCCTAAATGTCAACAGACTTTGGAAAAATCTACACAGAGCCCTATGATTGTCATAATAGGATGGAAACTGCCACCTGGGATCCAGATGTTCTTTTCCTTATTGTGTTTTGTGTGATGTTGCAACAAATTTATTTTACATGAACTGGGAGTGGTGGTGCACATTTATAATCCCAGCTACTTGAGAAGTGGACATAGGAGTATCACAAGATTGAAGCCAGCTCGGGCAAAGTTAGTGAAACCTTTTCTCAAAAGTAAGCAAAAACAGAGGTGTATGGTGTATTGCTCAAGTGGTAGAGATGGCTTTCCTAGCAAGTGTGAGGTCCTGGGTTCAATCCCTAGTACTGCAACAAAAATTATAACAAATCTTTAAAAGTTCTAAACACACAGAAAAAAGGATATATTAGCATGTATTCTTGCTAATTTGTGGAACCTAGACCTAAAATGAGGATGATAGTGGGACATGAATGTGAAAAGGGATTGGTTTGAGGAGACATCAATAGAAAGGGGGGGAAGGAAAGTATACTGAAGGGTGGAGAGGATTGAAGTACACCACACACACACACACATATATATATCATATATACCATAATAAAACCACCAGACACTGAAAAATGAGGAAGATGGGAAAAATACAGAAATATAAAGGAGGGGGTGAGCTTAGTGCAAAATATGCAACTATATGCATACATGGGATTATTACAATAAAAGATCCTTATATTAATAATGTAAAAACTTTTGAAAAGTGACAGATCAAGTATCTTAATATGAAGAAACTTCTGTCATTCAAAAAATACCATGAAGAATGTCCAAATGTCATCTATGAACAGGCCTGAGAATAAAAATGTGCCCATAAAACTGCCACAGGTTGATACTGAGATTGTATAAGGAACTGTTACATATGATTCATAAAAAGGCAAACAAAACCATATGGTTTCTATACAAATAAGTATAGTCTTGTTCTAGGTTTTTGATTTCCATGGCCAATTATACTTCCGACTAGTTCTATGCCATCTTTTTTTTCTATGCCATCTTAATTACGGTATCAAAATAAAACTTGATATTTTGAAAGCAAAAAAGAAAAAAAAGCCAATTAGTTGATGTGGTTTTCCCACCAGACAAATTTAAAGGCAGGATCATCTCAATTCATCATGTCTTGGGCACCTGTTGGACTCCATGATAGGAATTTGAATATTCCTCCAGTATTAAAAATGTGATCACCGTGGCCATGCCCTTGGGAATTTGATCTCACAATCAGCTCCTACTTACACCACTTTCTGGAAGTTACAAGTAGCAGAAGCTAATTTTTCACAGAGAATCTGCACAGAAGAGCTATTGAAGAATGCCTGGCTGATGTCTAGATCACACAGACTCATGTTTGAATCAAACGTGGAACACAGTTCCATCCAGAAAGGAAGCAGATAGTGATCTTTCTTGGACCTATGAAGAAGAGGAGAGTTAGTAACCAAATAATACCAAAGAGAAAAACATTTGTCCCTCATGGCCAAGGTATTTAGGGGTACTCTGAGCATATACCCCTAAAAAACAGGATGTAAAAACTGGATCAATCAATCCTGATACTTCCAGTATCAGGCAATTCACCCCCTAAGACATACCGCTGAAGAAAGATTTCTATAGGACATCTGACGAAGGGAAAGAATTAAAATTCTAAGTACATCATTTGTTAAAGATTCAGACCAACACACATCTCAGTAAGGAATGCCTGGTGTTGCATCCAACTGACCCTTTTCTGGAGTGAATTTATAACGGCATTTGTTTGTCTAAAACAATATCTCTGAGAACTTAAGTAACGTGGGGTGCAGTTGTGCACACCTGTAATTCCAGTACTTGGGAGGATCTAAAAGTTCAAAGACAGCCTGGGCTACATAGAAAGACATAATCTCAAAAAAGAAAAACCTGGAGAAAAATATAACTATCATTTATTCATGTACTCCTACTTTTCAAAGAATGTTCATTGCCTCAGAGTGGCAGGATGAGGGGATGACATGGTTTCTTTGCACTTTAAAAACTTGCTTTAAATTTTACATGTGTGGTATCTTTGTAAGCACAGAGAAGTGCTTGGATTTTGAAAATGTTGGAAGCACTTGGCATTGTGACATGTGAAAAAGTTAACAGATTTTTAGTTACTGACAAGGGAGTACTGGGGAACTTAGGGAGTGGTAAGAATAGAAGGAACATACCTCCACATAGTCAAGGCCATATCAAAAATCTATAGACGACATCTTATTAAATGGAGAAAAACTGAAACCCTTCCCTCCAAAGCCAGAAATGAGACAAGAGTATCCACTCTCTACTCTTATTCGACACAGTGCTTGAATTCCTAGCTAGAGCAATAAGGCAGAAGAAATAAAAGGGATACAAATAGGAAAGGAAGAAATAAAATCCCAGTTTGTAGGTGGTATTATCCTGTACTTAAAGGACCCTAAAGACTCCACCAAAAACCTCATATCTGAAATGCTTTTGGCAAAGTAGCAGGATACAAAGCTAACATACAATGTTCAGTAGCTTTTCTATATACCAACATGAAAAGGCAGAGAAAGAAATCAGGAAAACAATCCTACTCATGATAGCCTCTGAAAAACCTAGAAATAAACACAACTAAAGAGATGAAAAGACCTCTACAACAAAAACCATGAAACTTTAAACTGTAGATGACACAAGGTGGAAAGACCTCCCATGTTCATGGATCGGCAGAATTAATATTGTGAAAATGTATGTACTACTGAAAATAATCTACAGATTCAGTGTCATCCCAATCAGGACATTCTTCACAGAAATAGAAAAATCAACCCCAAAATTCATATGTAGCACAGAAGTTCCCAAACAGTGAATATCTGAACGTTTATGTGTTGAGACAAAGTCCCACTATGCAGCCCAGGCTAACCTTGAACTCACAATCCTCCTGGCTCAACTTCCCAAGTGCTTGATTACAGGCATGTGCCATCATGTCCAGTTTGTCTAAAGGTTTTCATGGAATATAAAATACAAGTGTTCAAGGAATAGAAGTAATCCAGCAAGCTAATATAACAACAAAATACTATATTCACGTGATTGAAAGCAGCAGCTAATCTGTAAGTTCTTTGAGGCTCAGTACTTTGGACAGCTCTAGAGTTAGACATGAGTCTGCAGGAGGTACAGTAGAGATGAAAAGGGGGCACAGAAGGGCCCGACTTGCCACACATCACTCAGCTAAGAACCGAAAGACAGTGCAATTCCCACATCTCTAAGCTTACATCCTACACCATCTCCCCATTTCAGGTCAAGGCAGCTCATTTCCACAGCCTGACATTTCCCCTGAAGCAAATAATCAACACATTATTTTCCCCCTTGTCTCTAGCCCTATCTACCCTTTTGAAGAACAAAAGACCTTCCTCTTGCAGAGGGGTAAGAAGTTTATACAGACCATTACACTACTCCATTTTCTATGGCTTTAACCATTCCCAGGTTCGCAAGAAACAAAAAGAAGATTCTTGCATGAAAGAGAAAAGGTTATTGGTAGAATTTTTCATTCAAAAAAATCTGTTTAAGACATCCTCCTGTAGAGAGGTATGCTGACACATACCTGTAATCCCAACACTTGGGAGGCCACGAGTTCCAGGCCAGCCTGGGCTATATAGGGAGTTCTAGGCCAGCCTGGGCTACTTATGTAGTGAGAGCCAGTCTAAAATAAAAAAAAAAATCCTGCAGAGGAAAAGTTTAGGTAAACTAGTATACATGTCCCTAAGAGAAGAAAATGTTAGGATGTGGACAAAGAGATGAGGTCTGTACACAGCTGGTGATCTGGAAGACAGACCTACAACAAGTGTGATGTCCCCAGTGTCCCCTGGAGGTGATGCGAGTTAATAACTCTTTAACATGAAGGAAAGTAACTGGTATTGAGTATGTGAATGATCTCCACTGAAAGGGGCAGGGGAGGCCGATAACACACACGAGGATTTCAGAATTGACTTTTCTTAACCTAAAGATAAGAGGTGAGCTGACAGGATGTTTGTTAGTCAAATGACATCACATATCACAAGGAAGTGATTTTTTGGAGTGTGACCACAGGACATTATAAACCAGTGGACTGTAGTGCTAATCTCAGCCAAGCATAGTTTTCTGAAGCTTGCGTTTTCATTTTAATTGGGAAGATTATACCTCTCTGGCATCTGTCAGCTATGGGGCTATCACAGCACTGTTCACAATATCCCAGACATGGAATCAGTCTAGGTGCTCATCAATGGATAGAAAAAGAAAGAAAATAAGGTTTATATGCTCAACGGAATGTCATTTGGCCATGAGGAACAAAATCTTGTCAACTGCAGCAAAAACAGCCAGAACTGGAGGGCATAAACAAAGAAAGTCAGACCCAGAAAGACAAGTCTTACATAATCTCATATGTAGAGGCTAAAGAAAGTTGACCTGAATGTAGAATATGATTGATAGAGGCTGGAAAAGGTGCAGGTAGAGAGCAGGTACAGGAGACTGGGTGTGATTGGTATACACTGTCTCATGTGCTCATATATCTCAAAACCCATGAATATGCACAATACATGCATTTTAATCAAAAGGAAGACCAAGTGTGATGGCATATTTGTGTCATCCTAGCTATTCAGGCGGTGGAGATTGGGAGGATCATGATTCTAGGCCAGCCTAGAGCAAAAAGTTAGCAAGACACCATCTCATTCGGGAGGCCCTGGGGTCTGTGGCCAGCCTGGGGCAAAAATGTGGGATCCTATCCAAAACAAACAAAAAAACCAGACCCAGGGGTGTGGCTGAAGTGGTAGAGCTCTTGGCTAACAAGTACAAGGCCCTCAGCTCAAAACAAACAAACAAGTATAAACAGCATATAGAAACTACCTGATATCACGACATCAGTTGATGTCATGTGAGCCTAAATCAGGACTTCTCAAAATTTACAAATATCTCCAGAAACCAGAGTGAGGTGCAGCTTTCAGAAACTGTTGATTAATGGATGTTCTAACCACAAAATTTTAATACTCTTTTAGTGGTCAGGCCACAACAGGGCCCATCACTTCATACTTCTCCCGAAGTCTACACAAACAAAAGACAGACTGAAACTTAACGAAAGAGGAAGAGAAAGATCTCAAAATGATGTCCATCTCTGATGCCCCCATTCCTAAGGACAACACCCTAAGAGGGAAAAATTCTGACCCTGAGCCACAGAAGACAGGAGACACTATGGAGTCTGGGAAGAAGCTGAACATGGGTGAACCAGGGAGAACCAGAAAGGTAAAAGAGTTCTTACCCCTTATCCTCAGCATCGTCCTCCGGGAACACCCCCTTGGCCACCTGCACTGAGATTCTCCTCAAGTTGTGACAGTGTTTGAGGCAGAATGAAGAGTTCATTAGGTCTGCATTATTTCTCAACTGCAGAGACATTTCCTCAAAGGGGACCATGGCTTCCTCTGCTAGTTCCTCCTCCTGAGATTCATAGAGACAGGAGAAAACCTCCCTCAGCTCCACCAGCTCGAGGAAGGGTATATTCTCCCCAGGCTTGGCTTGCAGTAACTCTTGTTTGACCTCCATTGATGTTTGGCAGCCAAAAGTGGTCTCCACCTCCTGGGCTCTCTTCCTGTTCAGGAGACCAAATAAGAAGAGCCCCACCTGGGCCAGGTCAGGGTTCTTCCTTCTTGCTTCCCTGGAGAACAGCTTCCGCACATCTCCAATATCCTGCTCAGAGCCGTCTCGGCCTTCCTTCTTCTCACGCTTCAGAATGTAAAACATGGCAGCCAGAAGTTGCTGGACACTGAGGTGCATGAAGGAGTAGCAGTCCATACAGTCACTGTCATTCTGGAGGATGCCCTTGTCCAGGAAGGGATGGAGGTCAGACTCCTTCACCCCAAGTCTCTTGAGGTCTTCTTCATAGAACACAGACACCTGTGTCCACAGGCACTGGGCAGCCAGGAGACACAAGGCCTCCAGTGGGGCTGAAAGGTGACTGCTAGGGCGGTCATCAGGTGCTGGTTGGAACTGGTCACAGAGAAACTGCAGGAACAGTGATGTGGTGATCTGGCAAGTCAGGGTAAGGTCTTCCCCCCTCTCCATCTGTAGCTTCAGACAGGTGCAAATTACCCAGCACACGACAGGAGCTGAAATCATGGAGTACAGAGCCTCATTGCGCTTCACAGCCTCAAGAGCTTGCAGTGCCTGGTCCTCATCTCCAAAGTGTTTCTGGAAGAACACCTGCTTATCTGGCTCCAAGAAGCCCTCCATATTGATGAAGAGTGGCTGCTCCAACAACAGAGTGAGCTCCTGCAAGACCCGGGGTCTTGTGGTGACCACCAGTGTGGCATGGGGTACTATTTTCCTCTTCAGTAAACTACTTAACAGGATGGGCACTGGCTTCTCTTCACACACGTGTCCACAGATGTCAGAGATCATTGTAGTCACTGGGACCCTCATTTCATCAAACCCATCTACCACGATCAGGATTTCCAGTGCTTCTCTAAAGATTAATGCCACCTCTCCCTGCAACGCAGGGTAGTCCTTGGAGACCAGTTCCAAAAACTTGCAGGGCCCCATGTTGGTAAGCTCCTTGCAGCTGATGTAGAAGGCGTGGTAGAATGACAGGCCCAGGCTGCCCTCCGTCCAGTCCAGCATCAGCTTCTTCATCAGGGTGGTTTTCCCCACACCTGCAGGGCCGTGCAATACCACTGTGGGTGCCAATGACCCTTTCCTTGTATTAAGATCGAAGAATGGGACAAGTGCCTCATACTTCTTGGTGGCACGATGGACTTTGTCACTGTCTCCAGGCCAAAAGTTGTTTATCCACATTTCTTGCAGTTTATTCTTCATATATCTTCTGTAACATATATCTTTACCATGCATGGTAGGAGGTTAGGGATAGACAGGGGAGAGGTGGTTATTCATTAGGGAAAAAAATGCTTTGTGTTTAAGCAAGCAAGAAAAGAAAAATGGAGAAACAAGGTTTATACAAAGCAACCTGAATCCAACTTCACTCCAGGAAGGTCCACTATAGACCTGGTTTTTCTCTCTCCCAGACTTTTTATTTTTTAAGCTTCATCCAGGTTTGTGTTGCCTTCTCCCTCTACTTATGAAATCACTTCAAAATATGAACTAAAATGAACTTTGATGCAAACACAGAACTGCTTCCCTCATGAGAACTACAACACAGCAAGTTCCATGGAGCCCAGAGTCCAACCCGGGCTCCTTGTCCAGCTTGTGAGCTAGGAAATACAAAGGCTGCTTCACAGAGAGGAACAGGGCAAACAGCTCCCTTGCAAAGTCACATGCCTCTGTGCTGGACAGCCAGGAAGAGAAATTTGCTCTATCAAAACTCAATGTAGGCCAGGTGTGGTGTTGTGCATCTGTAATCCCAGCACTCAGAAGACTGAGGTAGGAGGATCATGTGTTCAAGACCAGTCTGGGCTACATCATTGGCCCTGTCTAAAAAAAACAAACAAAACCCTCCAAACCTCAATACATTAGTTGTAACTGCTCATCTATCTTTTCTACTGGACTTGAACAAGCACCAGAACAGGGAATAGATCTTCACTGTAACAGTCTTAGCTCATTGTTGAAACTCATGTAGTTGAACAAACAAGCAAGGCCATGCTACCTGCTTAGAACATTCCATAGCTCCCAAGCATCTACTCAAGACAAGCAAAAAAATTGTGTATGTGAACGCACGCATGTGTCTGTGCCATAGGAGACCAGAAATCTCCCACCTCAGAAAACACCTATTCAGCAAGGATTATTTTGAGCTAACAATGGAGAAGGAACAGATACATCGAAATCTCTTGCACTTCCCTATTTCCTTAAAAGCAAGACCTAAATTGCAGATGTGTATTTCTCCCTGGGGTTACAGGAAGCACAAGGCTGATCCCTGGGAACAGCACAGAGAAGTCTACATTTATTTATTATTTATTTATTTCTCATTTATTTACCTGCCCATCATTTGCTGCCCCTCTCAGCTTAATGTCCTTTTCTTTTGTCTCTATTTTCTAAAGTACACTATTGTTTGTTGAAAGACTGCTCTTTGACCTCATTCCCTGATTCTCTCCCATGTATAGCATGCACACAAGTGTTAAACCTTTTATCCTCTTATCTGTCTCGTTATAGGGGCCACAGGCAATAAAACTAAGATGGGTAGAAGAAAAAACATTTTTCCTTCCCTACTGTTCATAGCAGCAATATTGAACAAGCCAGGTTGCTAATAATTCTAGCTACTCGGGAGTCTGAGATGGGGAGGATCATGGCTTAAGGCCAATCCAGGGATATATATATAAAAAAAAATGGAGCAAAATGGACTGGAGGTATGTGTGGCTCAAGAGTAAAACAAATGTGGTCGGGCAAATGTGAAGCCCTGAGTTCAAACCCCTGGCATGTGCATGCATTGGACTAGTTTCTAGCCACAAAAAGCAATGAATCAATGGAATAATGTCTTTATGCTGAGTAAAAAAAGTCAAACACAAAACCACATATGATCAGAAAAGGCAAACCTAGACAGATTAATGGTTGTCTGGAAGACAAAAACAGCAAAGACCCTATCTCCAAAATAACCAGAGCTAAAAGAGATGGAGGTATGGTAGAGCACCTGTCCAGTAAGCACAAAGCCCTGAGTTCAAATCCCCAGTACCTCCAAAAAAGAAAAGAAATGGTGGAGGAAACAGAGTCAGAGAGGTGAACTCTCAGAAGTAGGAAAGGGCAGGAGGAGGTGGACTTTGCTTACTCCAACAGTCCATGTTTTAAGACCAACCTGGATTTTCCTCCCCACTTGAAGTAGCTTCCAGTTGTAAATATGCTGCTTCTGGAGCCAGTATTATTTCTGAAGGAAGAGAAGGAGACCACAAGCTCATCACTGCTGTGCCAAAACTTCTGTTCAGAAGACACTGAAGAGTCGAGATGGTACAAGTCCAACCTCCGGATCTCAGTATTTAAGATGAGATTATTTCAAGAGGATGTTAGTGATATTCTGGACATAAAGAGTCTATTGGGTTATGACCTTAGGCTCATGGTCTCTTTTTGGTCAGAGAATTCCTACAGAGGTCAGAATACTGTCCCACGTTGCTTAAAGGGAAATACGTTTAGAGAAAGACATTGCGGTTTTGTGCTTGTGTGGCTATCATAGAATGTCCATATAAAAATTTAGAAGGTACACAATCATTTGACATGTACTCTTTTTTTAAATTTTTCTTTTTCTTTCTTAGTTTTTGACAGTACTGGATTTTCAACTCAGGGTACCACTTGAGACACTCCACAGCCCTGACATGGCTTCTTGATGCAACCAAGAAATGCAGTAAACACAAGATGTGTGAGGCTGTTGCCAGCACAACACAGCAGGCTGTTATACAGTACATTTTTGGAAGAAAAAAAGACTAGCTGGGCTTGGCGGTGCACACCTGTAATCCTAACTATTGGGGACGTAGAGATTGGGAGGGTTGTGGTTTGAGGCCAGCCCAGGCAAAAAGTTAGCGAGATCCCCGTCTCAACAAAACAAGCTGGGTGTAGTGGTATGAGCCTGTCATCCCAGCTACATGGAAGGAGGAAGTAGGAGGATTGTGGTCCTAGACAAAAAGTGAGACTCTGCCTGATAAAACAAACCAAAAAGGGCTGAGGGAATGTCTCAAGGGGTAGAGCCTCTGCCTAGCAAGCTCAAGGCCCCGAGTTCAAACCCCAGTGCTGCTACAAAAGTTGGACATTCTAAAATAAGGATAAAGCGTGTCATAGCAAACACACAAACCAGAAGCAGTCATTCACTGTCTTCTTCAAGTATTATGCACTATACAAAAGTGTGCTGTAATTTTTACAATTTTTTTTTGCAATACTGAGAATTGAACTTAGGACTATGTACTTGAAAGCACTCTACAACTTGAGCATATGTATCCATATGTAAGCTTACATCCATATATCCATATACACATGTGTATATATCCATATTTACTTGTTCTTTTGAGACAGGATCTTGCTGTGTAGCCCAAGCTGGCTTTGAACTTCCATTCTTCCCGTGTCAGCCTCCTAAGTTCTGTGATTACAGTTGTGTGCCACCACACCTGCCACAATTAAATATTTCAAATGAAGAAGACAACTATTGGCTGCTGGTTTGCTTAGAATGCTCAGCTGATCACCTGCCTTGTAGCAGGCACTATTCCTCAAAGCACTGCCAATCTCAGATCTAACAGACAGTCAGCCAGCATCACAGGACACTAACCCCACCTTGGTGCATCCACAGAAGCAGTCAGATGATTAGGACTTAGGCACAAGATGTGGAGAATATTTCCAGATAAGCCCAAGTCATATCATACAATACACTGGTGATTTCAAGAGACAAGAACCTGGAAAAACAAACCACTAACTCTCTTGGCAGGACTTTTTTTTTTTTCCCATCTATGAGGTCTAGGCAGTAAACGTTTTCTACTTTGCAGACCACATGGCCTCAGATGCACCCTGTGGGCTCTGTTGGTGAGAGGCAAAAGCAGCCACAGGTAATGAAAGCAAATGGACACACTATGTTCAAATAAAACCCTTCCAAGGGCCAGGCACAGTGGTGCATGTCTGTAATTTCAGCACTCAGGAGGCTGAGGCAGGAGGATTGGGAATTGGAGACCAGCTTGGGCTATATAGTGAGACCCTGTCTCAAAAAAAAAAAAAAAAGGGCTGGGATGTAGCTCAGTGGTACAGCACTTGCCTAGCATGCGTGAGGCCCTGGGTTCGATCCCAGTACCAAAAAAGACAAAAAAAAAAACAAAAACAAAAAACAAAAAACTCCACAAACCTTATTGTTACTGAAATTTAAATTTTATATGATGTAAAATTCCTTTTGGAAAGAATAGAACAGCTATAAATAGACAATAAGTTTCCACAGGAATGCATTTGAAAACTTTCTTCCACATCTGACTTAGAGGAAAACTCTCTAGTGCCTTTACACCCAGGAACAAAACACCTGCCAATATGTGGATGTAACTGCTGGTGTCCACTGGGAAAGAAGTGAGTGTTAATACTTCATTAAAAAGATTTCATTCAAGTGCTGGTGACTCACACCTGTAATCCTAGCTACTCAGGAGGCAGAGATCAGAAGGATCACAGTTGGAAGCCAGTGTGGGCAGTGTGTGAGACCCTATCTTGAAAAAACCCATCACAAAAAAGGGCTGGTGGAATGGCTTAAGGTACATGTAGGCCCCGAGTTCAAGCCCCAGTACCACAAACAAACAAACAACCACAAAGCAAAAACAACCAATTTCATTCAAGCATGAGGACCTGGGTTCAATCTCCAGCACTGAAAAAACTTTGTTCTTTGAAAAAAGGTGTTGCTTGTAAACCAGGCTGGCCTCCAATTCACAATCCTCCTGCCTCAGGCTCCTAAGTGCTCAGATTTCAGGCAGGCACCACCATACTAAAGACAAAAAAAAAATCCTGAATTCAATACTGGATTCTTTAATGATATCGCATTGCAGTGTCAAATGGTCCATCTATTTAATTTCTCCTTCCTTATGGCTATAGCTTCAATTCTCTTGTTTTCCTGTCATTTTTTTGAAAACAAACAGGCAAGAGAATCATCAGAAAAAATATAAAGTGGGGCACCCATGGCTCACGTCTGTAATCCTAGCTACTTGGAAGGCAGAGATCAGAAAGATCATGGTTCAAAGCCAGCCTGGGCAAATAGTTCCGTGAGACCCTGTTTCGATAAACCCATCTAAAAAATAGGGCTGGAGCAGTGGCTCAAGGTAAAGGCCCCGAGTTCAAACCCTAGTACTCCCCACCCCCCCAAAAAATATGTAAGAACAATTCTAGGTGGGTGAGCTACACAAAACAGATAGGATCTGGGTTTAGCATTTTGATGGCCTTAGTTTACCATTGCCGTCGGTCTAACAACCCCCAGCTCATCCAGAGTCAAGGGAAAGCTTGTCTCCCCATATCCCGTTTGTATACACCTGATTTCCAGTAGACACAGCCTCACCTGAGCTTCCCACGTCTCACCCCTGTGCTGCCCCCTGCAGGAAAATTTCCTCAGCAGCAAGGATACAGTCGTATTTCTTGCCTTCCCTTAGCATAGAATCTTATTAAAAGAAATCCTTGAGTTCCAAGATCTCATATGAAGAATAAAACTCATGAACAAGATAACTTACGTAGTGAAGGGGGCCTCCCGCCATCAGATCTCACAGCTGCTTCTGAAACAGGAGAAGGTAGAAAGCAATTTACATATTTTAGAGTCTGACTTACATTCTCTCCTGCTATTTGCAGATTTGTGTTCTCTGGAGGCCAGCAGCCAGCTAGGGTCTAAAACCCTCATTTGTTCACAAAAAGACACGAGAGTATTGGGCCAAGAACTGATCCCTCCTGGAAGAAAATTGGTGACTTTTTAAAAGAAAAAAATTGACAGGATTTCCTTTTCTAGGACTGAACAGTATTCCAGAACATATGTGAACTACACTTTATTCACTCATTCCTTAGACACTTGGGTTGACTCCATTTCTTGGCTGTTGTGAACAGTGCTGCAGTGAACATGGGAGGCAGAGGTCTTAGATTGATTTTGTTATGTTTAATGAAATGAGCCAGGCACAGAAAGATAAATCCTGAGTGGTCTCACAAGTAGAATCTGAAAGTCAAATTAACAAACAAAGGAGATGGGGGATGGAGAAAGGGAGGCTATTTCTTAAAGAGCACAAAGTTTCAACTGGACAGGAGAAAAATCCTGGTGACCTTTTATAGCATGGTGACTATGGTTAATAATGTATTACCTATTTCAAAATTGCTAAAATAGATGTAAAATATTCTCACCACAAAAATTAGTAGGTGAGGTGATAGGTATAGTTATAATCTCAGTGTATACGTAAATGCATATTGAAATATGTCATTGCATCCCATAAATACACATGATTATTTGTTAATTAAAAATATATAGGGGTGTGGGTATAGCTCAGTGGTGGATTGTGCAAGGCCCTGGGTTTAATCCTGTGTACTACAAAAGACAAAGGATAGGATGGGAAGTGAAGCTGCTTAAGACGCACCTGAGAGAAATGCAAGGGAGAAAAAACATACTATTTAGAGTGTACATCCTTGTCTGAAATAAATGGACTATCAACTGAAATAGCTAATTTTAAATTCTTTTGAAACCACATTATAAAGGTAAAAAAGATGAAACTAATCATATTTAACTGTATCTAGAATGTAATCATGGCAAGATATAATAAAAAATGTTAAAGTTATTAAAGAGATAACATGTAAAAGTCTGCTGCATACAGTTCCCCAGTATCCACAGGGGGTCAGTCAGCTCCCTAGCACAGTTCCCCCATACACTTTAAGTCATCCCTAGATTACTCACAATACCTAATACAATGTAAGAATTAGGTAAGCAGCTATTACTCTGCATTGTATAGGGAATAATTACAAGAAACACATCTGCAAGTGTTTGGTGCAGATGCAACTTTTTTAAAAAGAGCATTTTTGAACTGTGCTTGGTTGAATCCACAGGCATAGAACTCACAGGTGGAGGACTAATCATATTTTAGCTTTAGGGTTCATCTGAACTTAAGTCAGTCACACTTAAAATGCTCAGTGGACATCTGTGGCTACCAAACTAGTCAATGCAGCCCTTGGATGTATGTTAGCATCCCCTGGGGAGCTCATAGGAATCCGTGCACAGGTGCAACCTTAGACCGGCAGTTTCTTCATCATCCCCAGTGATACATCCTGGATGTCAGTATATTTAAAGTTCCCAGGAGAGTCCCAAGGATAACTAACACTAAAGCAGTGATTCTCCACGAGGGGAGAGTTTGCTCCAGTGGGAGCACACAGCAGTGTCTAGACACATTTTGGATGGTCATGAGTTGGAGGAGGTACTACTAACATCTGGTGGGTACCACTGGTGGGATGGCAGCACCTGAGTACCAGGGATGGTGCAAATGTGCTACAATGCAAAGGATGTTACCCCAAAGCAGCATCCTTCAGCCAGGAATTCTATCAGTGCTACTGACCTAAAGGAAGATAGAGGTTTGAGTGTGTGTGTGAGAGGGGAGGACAAGAAGGGGAAGGAGTTGAGGGGGGAGGGTTAAAAGGAAGGAGGGGAAGAGGAAGAGAGGGGAGGGAATGGGAAAAAGAGGGAGAACAGAGGGAGATAAGGCGAGAAGGAAATGTAGAGAGGGAAGAGAAGGATGGGGGGAAGAAGAGGGAGGAGAGAATGAGAGGGAGTGAGGGAGAGAGTAGGATAGAAAGTTGAAGGGAGGGAGAGGGAAGAGAGCAGTGGGAGGAATGTTTATTAAAAAAATCAGTTGGAAAGGAATTGAAAATGAGTCAGGGTGAATAATTTAACATCCTAGACGACATGAAAGAGTGGGATCACGAGTACATTTCAGATAAATGGCATTAAACTGGGGAAGGCTGGAGTAGAAATACAATGCCTGAGAGAAGTAGGTCTAGGACACAGGAACCTGGACAGATGTCACCAGACTTTACGAAGGTGTCACATTTGTGCTCAGAACCAGTAGCCTCTGAGGATCTATGCCATTTCTAAAACTCTCGGGACTAATTCCTCCCTTCTCCAAGGACATGATGTGGACCAGTTTCTGCTTACCTTTGAGTTCATCCTTTGCTTTCTTAGACAGATCGTGTCGGTTCATCTTGTCAAAGGCTTGGATGGTCACTCTCTCCACCCAGGATCTGGGGCAGCAGTTGGTAAGAATTTCCACCAGCCGCTTTACATTGGCTTTTTCTAGCTCTGCCTGGAAGATCTGCTCCAGCTCCTTTTGCAATGAAAAGGCTTTCATCAGAGACTTGAACTTGCTCAGCTCATCCTGGCTGAGTTTTTCCAGAAGAGCCAGAAGGTTGAAATTCAACCGAGCAGAGGATGCCATCCTGGCCTGGGTGTGCGAGAGCTGAGCTCAACTCTATAAAAGAATTAAGAAAAAGGCAAGAAGTCAAATATCTTAAATGCCAGTCACCTCTAAGCCATGGCACGACTTTGCCCACAGTGTATTCTACTACTTGGAGCACAAACCTCCCAACAGAGGTTACATTCACAGACTGCTCTTTTCGTGGCTTGACATAGCTGGTTCATCTTTTGAGGGTCTTTTTATAGGACATGCAAGTCTCTGAGTGCTGGTGGGAAGTCTATGCCACTTCAAGTCCTATACCTAGGAGACACTGATTAGTTTTTAAGTTTAATGTGCAAACAAGCTAATGGGAAACTACTGACCCCCATAACCACCTTATGTGCTGTTATCTTAAGGTATTTATAGGGTGTGAGTACTGAACTAGGACCTCAAGTTGGTAATACCTTGACTCTCATGACACATCTTGGTTTACCATTGACCCTGAAGGAAGGTAAAGTGTTACAGACAACTCACTGGATTTGAAACCCTGTTCATTTAGAAGAGGGGACGGGTATTTTTATGACACAGATTGTAGCAATGGTTTTCATGGGTATGTATTTTATCTCCCAACTCACTAAGTTGTACACATTAAATATACATATGTATTTTTCAGTTACCTTTTTCCCCAGCTCTATTGAGGTTTAGTTGATAAAATGGCATATATTTATCATATACAATGTGATGAGATTATACAAGTATAGATTGTGAAACAATTGCCACAACTGAGTTAACACAGACATCTCATTTTGTGGTGGGTCTCATGATCTTCCTGATTCAGCCTCTCGAGTGCTGGGATTACAGGGAGGTATGCTCCATCATGCCAGCTTGTGGTACAAACTTTTATGATTTATGTTCTTAGCAAATTTCAAGTACATAATAGAGTGATTAACTGTAGTCATCATGCTGTACACTAGACCTCCAGGACCCTCTCATCCTGTTTAACTCTGAATCCTTTTGACCATCATTTCAAAGACTTCCTCTTTAACTAAACTTGAATTAGATTCCTCTTCATCCCATTTTTAACTAGGTCCTGACTTTAGCCTCTGTCCTTGGCACAAGGAAAAGAGAATTTACTGGGGATAAGATTGTAAGCAGAATGAACAACTGAAATCAAAGCCCAGAGGTGAAATGAATTTAGAGACAAAAATTATAAAATGTGTACCAGACATAGCATGTACCTCCTACCCCTTGGGAGATCCTGCAGGTTAAGTCAGGAGTTTTAAATTTAATACAAAGGTGAGTGGGAAGCTACCTTTCCAGTAGGGATGGTATTCAATCTTTTCTAAAAGACTTTTCATAACCACTTTCTTGCACTGGTCAGGGAGAAAGGAATATAGGAGTCATTCCGAGCAGCTAGCTAAAGCCAGGTGTAGTGGAGCACACCTGCAAATACATCACTCAGGCAGTTGAGGCAAGTGGACTGAGAGAAAGGAGAAGAGGCAGAAAGAAAGGAAGGGCAAGAGGAAAAAAAAGTGAAAATGAAAAAAGAGAAAGAAAAGTGAAAATAAGAAGAAAAAATGGCTGCAATGAGTACTTTGTAGTAGGGAAGGGAAATTCAGTTAACTTCAACAAGGACAGTGAAGGTTTGCAGTAAAGGAGCAAGGTAGGAGTCAGTGGATGGAATTACTGAGAGGTCAAGGTTACAGGGATAGAGTAGGACAGGGTGATAGGCTACTGAAGGTGGGGAATGAGGAATTTGACCTTTAGGAGATGATTGAAAATCAAGGGTGGAGGATTTTCACTAAACTGACTCAGGAAGTTCCTACAAAAATTGAAAATGCAACAACCCAGAGAAGACAGAGGAAGAGGAGGCACTGGGACCAGGAAGACAGGGACCAGAGTGATGTAACTACAGGCTGGGGAGCACCTGGGGCCACCAGAAGCTAGAGGAGACAGGAAGTGATTTTACCCCACAGTTTTGATTGCAGACTTCTGTCCTCCAGGAACTTTAAAAAGAATAAATGTCTATGGACTTGTGGAGTGGCTCAAGTGGTAGATAGAGCACCTGCATAACAAGAAGTGAGGCCCCGAGTTCAAACCCCAATGCCACAAAAGAAAATACGTGATCCCTTAGGTGAACAGTTTGATTAGATGTACATCTAAGATAAAATATGACCAGAAGTAGTAGCAATGACATTTTGCTTAAAACTGAAAAGTCAAGGGCATGCCTCAAGTGGCAGAGCACCTATCTAGCAAGCACAAGGTCCTGAGTTTAAACCCCAGTACTTCCCCTCTCCCTCCCTAAAAGAGTGAAAAGTCAGGGGCTGGGGATGTAGCTCAGGGGTAGAGCACTTGCCTAGCATTCATGAGGCCCTGAGTTCCATTTTCAGCACTGCAAAAAACCCAACAAATCAAAAAACCTTAAAAAAACAAACAAGGCAATGAAAATAAAGGAGGGGGGTGGAAGGGAAACGGGGGCACAGGAAGGAGGAGAAGAGTAATAGAGGAGTGAACATGATCAAAGTACATCATATACATGTATGGAAATAGAATGAAACCCTTTACTTTGTACAATTTATGTATGTTAATAAGACGACGACGTTCTAGCTGGGTGCTGGAGGCTCACACCTGTAATCCTAGTTGCTCAGGAGGCAGAGATCAAGAGGATCGTGGTTTGAAGCCAGTCTTGGGTAAACAGTTCTTGAGAACCCATCTTGAAAAACCCATCATTAAAAAGGGCTGGTGGAGTGGCTCAAGTGATAGAGTAATTGTCTACCATGTGTGAGGCCCTGAGTTCAAACCTTAGTGCTGTCAAAAAAAAAAAAAGGTGAAGTTCTGAATATTAGTGTTACCCAATACAAACTGAGGGTATTATAATTATATAGTTGTGGTAAAATAAAGAAAAATATTAAATGGCCAGGTGCCAGTGCCTCATGCCTGTAGTCCTAGCTACTCAGGAAGCAGACATCAGGAGGATCGTGTTTCGAAGCCAGCATGGGCAAATAGCTCATGACCCTATCTCGAAAAAAATCCCACAAGAAAGGGTTGCCACCAGCCACTCAAGCTGTAGGCCCTGAGTTCAAAGCCCAGTACCACAAAAATACATTTAAGGAGCATGGAGTAGGGCTGGGATGTAGCTCAGTGGTAGAGCACTTACTAGCATGTGAGAAACCATGAAATGAAGAAAAGTGCTGCTTTATTTTGTTGGGGTGATTCAAGAATTATCAGAGAAAGACGCTAACACAGAGTTAAGGAAACATGTAAAAAGTGACCTAATGGAATTTTAAAAACTAGCAGACAACATAATTTGAAAAATAAGGGCCATCACAACACCAGGCAGTAATATAAGCAGATAGTTAACACCTGATTTCTTACACAGCTTTGATGGGTAATATGGTTTCTGCAATTGCAAAATAAGCAAGCAGCAACAGGGTTCTCCACCAAGAAGAGCTGCTCAGATTCTAAAAGAAGCCTGGGTGCTGGGGGTGTACTTTGTTAATAAAGTATGTATTTAGCACATGTGAGACCCTGGGTTTGAGCCCCAGCATTACGTTAATCAAATAAAGGAAGCCTGACACCAAACATGTCTCTGGATACCATATAGTAAAAAACAAAGGTGAATGTATAAGCACAGATTGCTTGTGGAAGTAGATAGCTGTGTGGATCAACCAGGAGATAAATACATGGTGGACGTGAAAAGATAAGCCCACTGAGACCTCTGAAGGGTCATACCAGAAGTCCTGGTTCCCCCTGTGTGTGTTGACCAACTATTGAACCCTGTCACGGAGGAGCTGGGCAGCTTTCTGTTCTGGCCTCCTAAGGAATGGTTCTTGGTCAGTGCAAGAGGGGGGAGGCTGAGATCCACACCATGTGTTACTTAGATAGCTCTCTCAGCTCCGACCACTACCAGGTGAGTTGGGTTCACCAGCTTAAGTGGAAAACATGAGGAGAAATAGTGAACTGAGGTTGTTTCAGTGCAGGTTAACAGTTTAGAGAAGGCTTGAAATTGAAACAGTGGAACTACTCTATGGAACTTGGGGAAAGAGGGAAAGGAAAGAGAATGATAGAGGATCAGTAATATTGCATTACATAAGATGTGAAGTAGAGGACATAAGGATGTGTATTGAAAGCTGTTGAGAAATGGAAAGTGGGAAGTAAAGGGATAAGGGAGATTAATGGAAGAGGTTGAACAGACCAAAGTAAAGCACACCCACAGTGGGCCTGCATTGAGACACCCCTTTGTACAACTTAAATATTAATAACAAAAACCAGGACTATAAAATAGGTTTGGGGGATACTAGTGAGAGGGGGAGGGTGAATGAAGGAGATTAAGGTGAAAGTATATGGCAGGTAGACTTCATATACCTATATGAAATAGAACTAGGAAACTTCTTGCAATTGCTTTAAGTGGGGAGGGGAGGGGGTTGAGGGGGAGAGACCATCGGGCAATGTAAATGATGTACAATATAAGTCTAATTGGAAATGTCACTATGAATAATGAATATATCCTAATAAAATTTATATTAAAAAATGAATGATTGATGGAGTCTGGTCCCAGAGCACAGGTGAATTGCTTATCACTTCAGGGAGGGTGCGACAGGCCTCTACAGAAGATAGATGTAAATCACCTGTGAACAATACCTGAATAGATTAGTGCTCAATATTTAAGTCCTGAAGCTGAACTAGAATGATTCTAAGAGGTTCCATCATCTCAGGGAATAAAAAGTGATGTCTTCTATGATGAGGAGACAGCGATGGACACAAACCCACAGCATCTTCCACAACTCCGCGCCCAACGGCAGCACCGGTCTACTTTGTTTTTGCCTTGGTGTTCTGTGTATTTCTACTTGTGTTCTCAATCCCTCATGGGAACAGAAAATCATACAAACACAGGCCACCTACTGTGAGCCAACATCAGCTATCTCTAAAGTTCCTGTTACCTTTCCTTGGCCTCAGGGACCACTGACCCCCTTACAGATGAAAACTCAGGTTCCAAAGATACAACTAAGAAAGGAATGAAGAAGTACGGAAATAAAGTCAGGAGGCAATAACCTTACTTACCGCCCCAAGGTCTGCATTGACTCTGGCTCAAAAGCTGCAGGTTGCAGGAAAACCTCTGATAAAGGGTTTCTCTTTCCACCTGAGCTCCGTGATTGACTCTTTGGAACCAATCACATTGCAGAGAACTTCCTCCATCCATCATGAACCAATCACACCACAGAGACCTTCCTCTATCCATCATGAACCAATCACACTGTGGAGACTTCCTCCATCTACCATGAACCAATCACATCACAGAGAACTTACTGCATTGATTATGAATGGGTGGAGCTTCTCAGAACAGATGCTTCCTAACCTCCCTACAGCAGAGATTATCAAGTGTGGCCCTATGTTAAACTCACCCATCCGAGGCATCATTTCACAGTGCCAATGCTCAGAAATTCTGGTTTTAGGTCAAATGGTGTTGTTAAAATAGCCCCAGATGGCTGCAATCGCAGCTGAGTTTGAGAACCATTGAGAAAACCCTTCGGCAGTGATCAGCTGTCGTCTCCCATCTTACCAGGTAGGTACATCAAAATCCATCCACATTCATGTTAAATGTAAGTGCCATTCAGTACAAGAGATACTTCAGAAAAGCTAAGGTCATCAGGCTTTCACTGGCAATAGGATTTTCTGGTTTAATTGAGCATTTTGCTTTATTTTCTATTTTGTTTCTTGGTGTAAATTAATTGTACAAAGGGGTTTCATTGTAATATGTCCATACATGCATGTTATGTACTTTGATCAAATTCATCCTGGTTTATTCTTTCTTAAGTCCCCTCCTCTCTTTCAACAGTATTTAGTGGGGTTTATTATGTTATTTTCATACATATATATGTAACATACTTCAGTCATGTGTACATCATTCTCTTCTTTCCCCCTCCTGCTGGTTTCCCCTACCAAAGAGTTCCCCTTTATAATCACGCCATATCATCATCATCATTTTATGTCTAGATTTCATATATCAGCAAAAACGTGAGATATTTGTCCTTCTGAGCTTCGCTTGCTCAGCATGATGATCTCCAGTTCCACCTGTTTTCCTGCAGATGACATAATTTCATTCTTCTTTATGGCTGAATAATACTCCATAGTGCATATATACCTCATTTTATTTATCCATTCATCAGTTGCTGGGCACTATTGACAATATTAATTTTGTAGGTGTATAACTAACACTGAAGGAATGGGGGTTGTGTCCCAGTGGGAGAGAATTTGTCTAGCATGTGTGAGACCCTGGGTTTTATCCCTGAACTGCAAAACAAAAAAAGTGCACAATTAAGATTTTGCAGCTTTCTTTTCACAGATTAGAACTAATAAATGTTTATCGACATTTCTGTCTACCAGCTCAAACTTGAAGAATCTCTAGACCAATACGACTATATACTATATACTATAAGTTTAATACAACAAAATAGTTTCAAACAAAATAATACAACACACGTGATTTAAATGTAGCCACATTCACTATTCACGATAGCCAAGTTATGGAAACAGCCAAGATGCCCCAGCACAGATGAATGGATTAAGAAAATGTGGTATCTATACACAATGGAATTCTATGCAGCCATGAAGAAGAACGAAATGTTATCATTCGCTGGTAAATGGATGGAACTGGAGAACATCATTCTGAGTGAGGTTAGCCTGGCCCAAAAGACCAAAAATCGTATGTTCTCCCTCATATGTGGACATTAGATCAAGGGCAAACACAACAAGGGGATTGGACTATGAGCACATGATAAACGCGAGAGCACACAAGGGAGGGGTGAGGATAGGTAAGACACCTAAAAAACTAGCTAGCATTTGTTGCCCTTAATGCAGAGAAACTAAAGCAGATACCTTAAAAGCAACTGAGGCCAATAGGAAAAGGGGAACAGGTACTAGAGAAAAGGTTAGATCAAAAAGAATTAACCTAGAAGGTAACACCCATGCACAGGAAATCAATGCCCTGTATAGCTATCCTTATCTCAACCAGCAAAACCCCTTGTTCCTTCCTATTAATGCTTATACTGTCTCTACAACAAAATTAGAGATAAGGGGAAAATAGTTTCTGCTGGGTATTGAGGGGGGGGGAGCGGGAGGGGGTGGAGTGGGTGGTAAGGGAGGGGGTGGGGGCAGGGGGGAGAAATGAACCAAGCCTTGTATGCACATATGAATAATAAAAGAAAAAAAAAAACAAGGTAAAGAAAAAAAAAATGTAGCCACATTAAGCAAGTGAAAAAAACCCCAGGAAAACCTAATTTTTATAATATACTTCATACCATATATCCCAAATGTTATTTGACTATCTATTCAATATAGAAATAACTGAGATATTTTACATTCATCCTTTTATACTAAAATCCGGTATTTCACACTGATAGCGCCTCTCAGGGCAGAACACTCACATTTCCAGGGTTCAGTAGCCATGTGCAGTAGGGGCTGTTCTGTGGGTCTGGTCTAGACCCTGGGACAGGAAATAACTTCTAACTTTATGTATCCATTCATTTGTTTCTTTATTTTTGCAGTACTGGGGTTTGAACTCAGGACCCACACCTTGAGCCTCTCCATCAGCCTTTTTTTGTGACAGGCTTTTCGAGATAGGGTCTCATGATCTATTTGCCCAGGCTGGCTTCCAACCGAGATCCTCCTGATCTCTGCCTCCTGAATAGCTAGGATTACAGGTGTGAGCCACAGGCGCCGGTTTGCTTCTTTATTTTTGAGACAGGGTTTCATTATGTTGCTTAGACTGGTCTCAAACTCCTGGGCTCAAATGGTGCTCCTGCCTGAACCTCTTGAGTACCTGGAACTACAGGTATGTGCCACTGTGCTTGGCTGACCTCCGTGCCCAGCTTTAGAAGGGTAGAGGGTAATAGGAGTGATTTCCTGGCATGAGTTTAGTTCCCTTTGTGATGATGATTTCTAGGACAGATGGGAGGCTTTTTCTCTTAACTGAAAGAATGAGGCAGGGGGAGTAGGCAGATGGAATTGAGATAATAAAGATATGATGATTACAATAATAATTGAGTGCTTATCATTAGTGTGTCAAGCACATGGGAAACAGTAAAACCTTTGTGCATTGGTTCTTCCACCCATGGACTGGGGAGGTCATCTATAGGATATGATTTTTCATATCATTTTAACATAGCAGTTACTGCAATGAATAAATAGTTTAACTTTTTTTTTGAAAGCACTGTGTTTTGAACTCAGGGCCTCATGCTTGCTAGGCAGTCACCCTTACCTCTTGAGCCACTCTGCCAGGCCTTTTTTAGTGATGGGTTTTTTTGAGATTGGGTCTCTGGAACTATTTTCCCAGGCTAGCTTCAAAACCTACATTCTCCTGATCTCTGCCTTCTGCATAGCTAGAATTACAGGCATGAGCCACCAGTACCTGGCCCAATTTTAACCTTTTAAATGTGCTCCATAACCTTGAGCTAAATATGTCCAAAATATATCTGCCATATTCCTAAATTTTGACCTCAACAGAGCATACTCAGTTATGTACACCTCAACTGAACACATTATGAACTGATGGTGTGATGCATGGACTAAGAGCTTGTCTGGCAGCATAGAGGAGGAACTTTTTGCCTGTCCACCCATCTGTCCAGCCTCTGGCTATATCTCTTTGCTGGCAACACCCTGAGGGAAGAAGTTTGTTAAGGACTGCATGTGCTATCTATACATTAAATTCCTGACCCCCAGTGGGATGGTATTTGGAAGTGTAACCTTTGGGAGGTGATGGTACTTAGATAATTCATTGAGGGTAGGATTCTCAGGATGGGATTAGTGCATTTTTATGAAAAGTACAGTACTATTCATTGTCCCTCCACCCTCTGCTGTGTGAGGACACAAAGAGAAGGTGGCCATCTATAAGCTAGGAAGAGCCCTTCCCAGGTACTACAACTGCTAACTCCTTGTGTTGGACTGCTTGGCCTTTAGAACTATGAGAAGTGTTTGTTGACTAAGTCACAACCTGTGCATTCTATCAGCCCACATGGATTAAGGCAGATAATGGATTAAATGGATTAAGTTCACTTCTTTAGAAAAGAGAGTTCCAGATCCCGCCAGCTCTGTCTTATGATTTTACAGATAGAAACTGAGGCTCAGGAAGTTATATAGTCTCAGGATGGACTAACAGACCTGCTCACACCTCACTTCACCCCTCAGTAAATGTCCTGTCCTCATTTCCCATGTACAATTTGTACCACCCTGGTAGCTGGGAAGGTGTCCTCCCACTTCTCTAGCACATACCGGTTTTTGTTGGCTTTGTAATGGTGGAGGATGAAGAGGGGGAAGAGGAGGATGAGGATAAAAAAAAAAAAAAGGTCCTTGGAACGCCAATCAGAATGACCCAGAGTTCCTCCTGGAGGCTGTGGTTGTGAGGTGAAGTATAAGAGGAAATACGTTGGAGGAGCTGCCCTTACAAAAATAACTCCCCACACCACAAGGTTCCTGTGCACTTACTCTGACCACAACCTCACAGCTACAGGACTCTTGATCTGTTTCTTGGAAAGGGGAACAAACTTTGGCCACCTTTTTCCTTAATGGAAGGCATAGATGAGGAAGGACTTGGAAATGGGACCTAAATTTGGTATCTCTCTAGAGTAAGGGGCTGAGGATGTAGCTCAGTGGTAGAACACTTGCTAGCAGGTACAAAGCCCCTTTTTGGGAATTCCTCATGTCTGTTTCTCAGTGAAACACTCTTCCAACAACACTCATATCACAGGCACTGATGGAGATGTGACATGGGTCTAAGACCAAACCACGAAATTCTAAATTGTTTCCATCATGTATGAAGGAGGAGAGGTGACCACAAAAGGTCTTATGTCAACAGTCCTCCTTAATCTTGTACAGAATTCATTACAGTTTATGTAGAAAATAAGGAGGCCCAGAGTGGGGCTGGGTGTAGTGGTTCATGCCTATAATCCCAGCTATGTGGGAGGCTTAGGTAGGAGGATTATGGTTTGTGGATGGCCCTAGGCAAAACTATTACATCCTATCTGAAAAAATAATTAAGAAAAAGAGGGCTGGGGGCATGGCTAAAGCAGTAGAGCACCTGCCAAACAAGCGTAAAGCCCTGAGTTCAAACCCCAGTACTGCCAAAGAAAAGAAAAGAAAAGGAAAAAAAAAAAAAGGCTAAACCCTAGTGCCACCAGAAAAGAGGCTGAGAATGTAGAAAAGATTTGTCTAAACAGACACACAGTAAATTATAGATATAGGTCCCATATTTTCTGGGTCCTTTGTTGAATAGAAGGATAAAGCTTCAAAAGAACAATTTGAGTTCAGATTCCCCCACAGCACCTCTCCTGAGACAATATCAATATTTGCCCTTCTGAGATATAGCTGGGGTGGGGGTGGAGTGTGGGGAGCTCTGAATCTTAAAATATCCAAATATGAATTGGTGATGAGTGGGCCCTCGGACAGCATCAGATGTATCTGCACAGATCTAACTTTCTGCTTTCCCTGATGGCGGGTCGCGCTGCCTTACTTACCCGCTCTGAACCCTCAACATTCCTTAGCTCTGTGATCTAATCTTGCCCTATGTCAGGCACAGAATCATCCTTCTACTCCACACCTAAGAGAAAGAAAAGTGAAATCTTCATTGAGTTTTCTACCTTAGCTCAGCTCCTCAGTCAGCCAAGAGTATGGGCTCTGTGGAATTGCCAGGAACGTTTACAAATGGGGATGAAATGGGATGGGAGAGGTTTTTCTTTTCTTTTCTTTTTTTTTTTTTTTGATACTGGGGCTGGAGCTCAGGGCCTTCACCTTTAGCCACTTCACCAGCCCTTTTTTTTTTTTTGAGATAGAGTCTCTTAAACTGTTTGCCCAGGCTGGCTTCAAACCTTGATCTTCCTAATCTCTGCCCAGATTACAGGCGTGAGCCACCGGTGCCTGACAGAGGTTTTCTTTATTTATCTCTGCTCAGGTTTTCTATTAACTTGTCTGTTCCCAAGGACCTACATTTCCTTTTTCCCTCTGGCTTGTGTGTGACTGCTGCCCAGCAGGTGTGTGTATGGGTGAGCCATGTGTTTCCCCATCTTTCCACCTTTCTAAGGTCATGCTTTAATGGTGCCATCTCAGTACAAGAGGGAACACAGAAACAGGCTTAGGACTCCTCTTCTTGGCCCTTATGGAGATGGACTTGACACAGAGGTCCCTACTGTCTGGAGGTACTGTGGTCCATGAGGAAGATTGCCTGGTATACGCTGCCCTGGAGTGTGGACCTTTGGCTCTTGGTTATGTGAAATCTACCTCCTTTGTTGAGAACAAATATATCAAATGAGAATCTTAAAAGACACTGAAATGTCATATCTTCTTCAGAAGCCAAGACAGTGCCAGAGGGAAGGTTTGCTATAAACTCCCAAGAAAGAAAGAGGATTGGTGATAACTTTCTCTGATAGGGTCACACTGCCTTTCTTGCTTCCTCTGTACCACCCCTTCCCAACATCCACTAGGTCCAGGTGCATTTGTTGTTTTTCTTTGATGCCTTGGGTTCTTTCTAGTCTCCATCCTGACTCCCTCCCAGGGATGGAGGCTTTGTTCCTTCATGCTTCATGTCTCCAAAACCCAACTCTTCCTGTACAAAGAGGTTGGTCCTGGTTCTGCTGTCTTTATGTCCACTCCCTGGTCATCACCAGCAGCAGAATGTTGCTGGGCTCACATCAGCAATCCATGCTCTTATAGGAAAAGTAACTCAGCCCTGCCTTGTTGGGCAGCATCCCTGATAATCAGTGTCATCTTTGTCAGACCCCAGTGCTTTTTCTCTGTTCGAGGACTTGGTGCTTCTCACTTTGTATATCCTGTACATTTTGATTTCTGCTGGCCTTTGGCACATGATGGGCATAGGTTTATTATATGGAATCATGGAGCCAGGCGCAGCTGTGATAAGAGGCTGGGGGAGATATCCTAGAAGGAAGGCAACAGGTTATGGACTTGCAGTATACCTTGTTCTCATGTCATTCTTCTACTTCCTCTTATTTTTTAAGTTCCCAGTCTCAATTAAATACCAGGCCAGCAATTTCTAGCTGTCAGCAGTGCTGATGTGTGTCCTAAATCAAGGACAGGGAACTTGTGAAGGCCAGGCATGGTGGTTCATACCTGTAACCACAGCAACTAGGGAGGTGGAGATTGAGAGGATTGTAGTTCGAGACCAGGCTGAGCAAAAAGTTAGTGTGACATCATCTCAACAATAAGCTGGGTGTGGTGGCACATATCTTGTCATCCCAGCTAGTTGGGAGGTATAAATAGGAGGACTGAGGTCTAGGACATTCTAGGCAAAAACACAAGACTCTATTAGGAAAATAATAGAGCAAAAAGTAGCTCAAGTGGTAGTGCACCTGCCTAGCAAGTGCAAGGCTCTGAGTTCAAAGCCCAGTACTGCCTCCCTCACCAAAAGAGTAGGGAATTAGTATTAGAAGGAAAAACTCATTCTTCTGTGGCTGAATCCTTAGGTGTAGAAATAACCCGTGAGAACAGCCTGATCTTCCTGAATAGCTGGACCTGCCTCCAGCAACCTCTATTTGTATCCAAGGTCTTCTCTCCAACACTCACCAAGAAGGTGGGAAGAACACTCATGATCCTGTGTCCTCATAGCCACTAGGTTCGAGCAAGGCTGGGTTCCCACAGTCTTCTCTGGCCAGTGACACAGACCAACAGGAAGTTGTGGGAGTAAATAGCTGTGGCTCCCACACTGAAGACAAAGACTTTCCACCTCCTTCTTCCTCCTAGGTGGGGCTTGACCAGGTTCATGAAGATATTAACCATCCGAACTTCCAACCAAAGTCAGTCCAACTTGATTCCTGTTTTCTTTCCCCAGTCCATGTCTGCATTTTAAGCTTTCTATCTAAAAAAAGGGATAAGAGGCTTGGTGCCGGTGGCTCACACCTGTAATCCTAGCTATCCGTGAAGCAGAGATCAAGATTACTGAGGTTCGAAGTCAGCCTGGGCAAATAGTTCAGGAGACCCAATCTTGAAAACACCCAACACAGAAAGGGCTGGTGGAGTGACTCAAGTGGTAGGGCACTGAAGTGTGAGGCCCTGAATTATGGCTCATGTTTCTTAAAGCTGAGCTCCTGTCTTTGTACATAAGAGGGAAATCCTAGAGAAGCTACTGTCATAGGATGTTGACATTGTCCTCAATAGACATTGCTAGGGAGACTGTAGAATAATTACCAGTCATCTCCTTTCCCCATTCATGAATTCTGTCCAGTCGGTATCCATTTGAACCTAAGGAAGATACTTCTTTTAGGTTAGATGATGCCTTTCTGGACCTCACAAAATAGTTAAGCCATCTATTCCTCTATATTGGTTTAAAATCATTCTGCCTTCATGAGGTGCTCTTTCTCCAAAAGTTTAGAGTAATTGAACAGCAAACACTGACCAAACTTTCATTTTATGTCAGACATTATTTCATGCTTATTTCCTGGGGGACCAGAGTGATTTTTAATCCCCATAAAAAGTGCAGTTGGTTAGAATATTGCTTGAAAGCATCCAGGTAACTGCATTAAAAATCCAGTTGAAGTGGTTAGAGTTCCTTATCAATTGTGACATGGAATGCAGGATTTGTCATGCATTCAATTTGTCAATTGTGACATGGAATGCAGCAATTAGACCTTATTCAATTATTGGTGCAGATGAAGAAGTGCATTGTGGTTACATCAGGAGGTCACTTGTAGACTAAGGGTCAGGTCAGCAGGCTGGGTGTTGAAAGTAAAAACTGGATGTCAGATGGGGAAGGTTAAGAGCATCTTGTAACCTTCAAGGCAATAAGTCAGCACACCACAATTGGGGGCTCCCCTGTGAATGTTGGAGGTAGAAGCCATTCTTGTTCCTTCTGCAGAGGCAATCATGAGTTGATTTAACACTGTGGTGTTCTGTGTGGGCTTCTTGGACTCCCATCCTCTGGATGATCAAACAGCTGTGATTGTGGGCGCAGTCCCCTGTGGTCTTCTGATCTGCGTCTTCCAGATTCTGCAGACTGCAGTTGCAGGAATGAGCTTGGAGGTGAATAGTTCAGCTTCTTCAACAGTTTGATGAGAACCTAATTTCTTTCTGAATTACAGAGTAGTTTCTGCTTTCTTATCTCCCATGGCCACTCTAGGTGTTTCACCTCTCCATGTATTCTAGAACATGGATTTTGAAGGAGACAGGATGAGCCTGGGCTCCTTCTCCTTTCCTGTGTGATGTTGTCTTTTCTCAAGGGTCATTCAGTCACATTCCACATCTTTGAAACATCCACATGAGTGCTGATTTCCTAAACTCACAACCTCCCTACAAATTTTAGACTTAGGTGAAAGGTATCTCCATGCATAGTGACCTGTAACCTAACTTGATGTGTGAACAGACTGTAACCTACTCATGAAAGAAGTAGCTAAGTTCCAGCCAATCACAAGTGGCCATTTGTTGATATCTGGTTTAAATAAGATTGACAGGAGCAGTAACCAATAGGATTGCTATACCTCCCTTCTGTTTTCTGTATGTCAACTTCCTTCTCACTACCTATAAACATAACTTTCCCATGTAGAAGAGTGAAATGTTCTTAATAATTTCATTCTGGACTACAATCTAATTCTAGAATCACAAATAAAACCAACTAAGATTGGCAAAATCAGATTAGTTATAATTTTCCTTTTTAATCACCCTTCTACAGACATCCCTCAGGTGTGATGACTTTGCACTTCCATGACTTGTCATAGGTAATTCAACAGGAAGAAGAGGAAAATGTAAAGCTTTTTGATTGACTGTGCTTGCTTCAGACAGCATGTGTAGGACTGGGGTATCTCAGTGGTAGAGCACTTGCCCAGCACCTGTGAGGACCTGGGTTTGATCTCCAGCACCACCAATGAAAAGTATGAAAAGAGAAATTCAGAGCTGGGTAAATTCAGCCATAGGTATACTATGCACCAAATACATGCTAGGCACTTTTTCCTAGTCATTTTGTAAGAGGCACTCAAATTGCTTTTGCTGAAAGGCCTTGAGCCCTTACCTTGGCCCATGAATTAACTAAAAACAGGAGAAGCTTGGCATCTGTCCTCCATTTTTGTATGTCTTTGCTCTAAGCCATTCTCTTTATAGTCACTTTGCAATCACCTTGGATTCCAGAAAAGATAGAACTGATAACATCTTTATGACAAGAGACTGAAACTTCGGATAAGGAATAGTGGAGACTTGCAGGACAGACTATCCTTCCAAATGAGGACAATTACCAATAATGATGAGGCTGCACCCTGGAGCAGGAGCAATCATCTCATGGGAACCAGATTGCTCCCCTCAAGTGATGACAGTGACAACGTCTTTTCTGGAACCCCTTTGGGATCCCTTGGATTGAGATAATGGTCAACCAGAACATACCTGTGACTGGGACTGTTTTTGTTCCCTGCCCCCAGTTCTTTGTCTACTTAAAACTATAGCTCATGTCTGTACCCTGAAGATGGCTGAAGATGGGCTGAGTGCTTACTCTGCCTCTTCCCATGGCATATCCTGAGCCCTGTACTAAATAAATCTCCTTCCTCTGCCTTCACTATGCTTCTTTGGCATTTAGGCTCAGGTGGCCAGACCTGGCATATGGAATCTCAGGAGTTGGGCCTTTGGTCTGAAACTGCGGTTTCAATTTGAATGCAGCTCAGAACCAAAGAGGAAATATCACTTCGCTCTGGGGAATACGTCCATGGGAGTGCAGAGGTGAACAAACACAAGAGACTCCCAATAATGAGGAATTCATACTTAACCAGGAGCCGGGCATCCCTCCTCCACCTCCTCTCCTGGTGTCTGTCTGCACCATATTAACTGCAATAGGGTCTGCTTCATTTTACACAAATTTGGTGCTTTAGGACTCCTCTCCAGCTGCTGCTTCCAGATGTGCCCCTCTGTGAGCTAACCCGTCTGTTTACAGACAGGAGCAACTTAGTGGATTTTACTTTGCCATCTGAAGATGACAGTCCTGCCTTGTCTCAGAGACCCACCTGCCACTTATAAACCCTCAAGGCTTACATAGCTTATAATGGGACTACACATTTTATTGGCTTGTTTTTTGTCTTTTTTTACAGTGTTGATGATTGATACCCAGGCAAGTGTACGCTAGGCGAGTTCTGTATGACTGAGCTGTATCTCCATCCCCTGTTAAATTGTTTTTGAATTGTGGCATCTTATAAGTTCATTTGGTGCTTTGTTTAGTTCACATAGTTCTTCTCTTTCATAGATGACTACCTTTGCAGACTCCTGTGTACTCCACCCAAACTCATTTGTTCCAACCAAAGTGTGCTTATTTTTTATTATTCATTTATTTTTATTTTTTGATGTACTGGGTCTTGAACTCAGGATCTCATACTTGCCAGGGAGGTACTGAGGTTCACTTGAGTCACTGAATCACTTCTCCAGCCCTGTTTTTGGGTTGGTCTCATGATCTCTGCCTCCCAAGTAGCTAGGATTACAGGTGTGAGCCACCAACACCCGGACAGAAGAATGTTTAAATGCCTTATTCTCTCTAGTGAGTTCTGTGACCTTGGCGATGTGATTTAATGTTTCAGTCCCAATTTTCTCACAAGAACCAAAGTTAGAAGAACAAAAGATAATTTCTTAATCTCTATGCATTTTTTTTGGAGACAGGGCCTCATATTGTTCCCAGATTGGCCTTGAACTCAATATGTAGCCCAGGCTGGTCTTAAATTTTTTGTCCTCCTGCCTTAGCCTCCACAGTACTGAGGTTACAGGGATGTGCCATCATGGCCCCACCATACATTTGTATATAAAAAGAAATTCATGGGCTGGTGATGTAACTCAGTAATAGAATGTTTCATGTAGAAGGTCCTGGGTTCAATCCCAGCATCACAGAAAAAACCCCACTATATAATTCATATTCCCAAGAAGAAACAATAAGACAAAATTTTGAGAATTGAGTGGTAGTGAAGTTAGAATTGAAATCTGTATGTTATGCTTCAAAAAATTTATAGTTGTAAATATGTTAGAATATAAAATAACAGCTACAAATTATTGTATTGTGTCCAAACTAAGAAGGTGGAAAAAGAATGACATTTAAAAAAAACCAACAAAACCAAATAAACATAAGGGAGGCTTCAATAAAGACCAGACATTCATGAAATAAAATATAAAGGTGTTATGGAGAGGAAAGCAAAGGAAAAAGCTGGTTAATAGAAAACATTAATAAGGGCTGGGAATGTAGCCTAGTGGTAGAGCACTAGTCTACCACGTTCAAAGTTTTGGGTTCAAATACTATATATTTTTGGAGTGTGATAGCACACAACTGCACTTCCAGTACCTGGGCACATTTGATAATTCCTGGGGTTATATTGGGGGTATAGGTCAAGGATGCTGATAACCCCCCTATAATGCCCAGGACAACCCCACAGGAAAGAATCATGCGACCTGTAATGTCCACAGGGCTGAAGTTGAGAAACCTTGATGTTAGAGAAAGGAGACCTAAATGCACGCTCAACACAGAATCCTTTACTTCTGGTCAGCAAAATGTGTTGGCTTCTCTCAACCACAACCGGTTCTCCAGCAGACACCACCTGATATCCTCTATTTTGATTCAGTTCTGACACCATTTTTCTGGAGATAGTGTAGAATTCCACCGGTTGAGGGCAACATCCACAGAATTGCTGCCTGTAAAACTAGGCACATGGAGGGACTTATGTTTGTGATCCCAGCACTTGGGAGGCTGAGGCAGGAGGACTGTGAGTTTGTGGTCAGTCTTGGCTACACAGTGAAACTCTGTCTCAAAAAACAACAATCTCAGGTCATTCATTGATGTCTGTTAAAACACTGTAAGGAAAGCTGGGCTCTGGTGGCTCTTGCCTATAATCCTAGCTACCCAGGAGGCAGAGATCAGGAGGATCATGGTTCAAAGGCAGCTTGGGCAAATAGTTCGTGAGACCCTATCTCAAAAATACCTAACACAATAAAAGGGTTGGTGAAGTGGCTCAAGGTGTAGACACTGAGTTCAAACCCCAGTACTGCAAAAAAACAAAAACAAAACCAAAAAAGCCAAAACAAAACACTGTAAGATTTTATCAGAACTATCAACATGGGTACAGGAAACTCAGCATGGGCAAGTGTGGATTTACTGCCAAATTAGCAGGGTAGGGTCTGTGGAAGGAAAATGACTAAGAGGAAAACATGAAGTGTGAGAACAATTCTCCCTAGATCTACTTAGCAGCATGCTTTGTCTGCCGACCACACAGCGGGGCAGGGTGACCAGACATCACCTGGGGCTGGTGAGGAATGAGGAACCCAATCAGATATGCATAGAGGCTAGCACATACTGAGAATGGTGGTTCTTTGTCCAAACTGGATTTTAAAAGGAAATGCACAGATGGACCTAGGAGGAGGTTCAGGAGTGTGAGAAAGAATCTTTGTCATTTTCTCCACCTCATTTGCCAATTGTGTGTCCCAGGTGTCACCTGTACTTCTAACCAACTGCCTTAAATTGGGAACTTCCATATTTCCTGCCTGAGTTCAGTTAATCTGATAGATTGGCTCACAGGATTTAGGCAAATACATTATTTTCATCCACTTATTATAAAAGATATTTTAAAGGGTACAGAGTAAGCCAGTGTGGGGCATAGGACAAGGTTCAGAAGGGTCTCCAGTCAGGAGCTCCTGCCCATGGAGTTGGGGTGTTCTCCTCCTAGTGCAGGGGTGTGTTCTTAATCACCAACAAGGAAACCCCATGAACACTGACTTTTGGGGTCTTATGGCAGCTTCTTTAGGTAGCCATGGTTAATTACATCATTGAGCCTTGTGTAAGAGGTGCTTAGACTGCTTTTGCTGTAAAGCATGGACTCCGTAGTCAGGCCCACGAGTTAACTAAAAGCAGGAGAAAAGCATGACATCTCTGTCTCCATTTTGTATCTGTCTTTGCTTTGAGCCATTCTCTCTGCAGTCACCTTGCAATCACCTTGGATTCCAGGAATGATATCATCTTCATGACAAAGGACAGAAACTACCCCCACTGGTAGACCCTCCTCAGGATGGACCACCTGTCAGTTGACAATGACTCTAAATAACAACACCGGAACCTCCCCCAGAACAAGGACTGAGACAATGACCAACCAGACCACACCTGTGACTGAACAGTTTAAGTATGCATACCTTTGTCCCCTGCCCCCAGTTCTTTATCTACTTAAAACTTTAGCTCATGTCTGTACCCTGAAGGTGGCTGAAGATGGGCTGAGTGCTTACTCTGCCTCTTCCCAAGGCACGTTCTGAACCCTGTACTAAATAAATCTCCTTCCTCTGCCTCCACTGTGCCTTTTTTTTTTTTTTTTTTGTAGTACTGGAGCTTGAGCTCAGGGTCTACATCTTGAGCCAGTCCACCAGCCCTTTTTTTTGTGATGGGTTTTTTTCAAGAGTAGGGTCTCTTGAACTATTTGCCTGGGCTGGCTTTGAACTAAACTGTGATCCTCCTGATCTCTGCCTCCTGAGTAGCTAGGATTACAGGCATGAGCCACCAGTGCCCAGCTCACCACGCCTCTCTATTTGGCGTTTATGGGCAAGTGGCTGGACCTGGCATGTGGAATCCCAGGAGTTTGGGCTCTGGGTCCAAAACTCTGGTTTCAATTGGTGATTAATTCTACTTCCAGTCCTTCTTCCCTCCCAGGAGGTCAGGTGGAGGGTGTGTGTGTGGGTGGTTTGCTGAAGATCTTACTACAAGGTTGATCCCACTGGCAATGAGCCCCTTCCATGGTATGATTGCCTACTGCTTTCCAAACCTTACCTGGTTAACATAAACTCAGGTGTGGCTGAAAGGGCCTGCAGACTATTATCTATCCTCCCAGGATTTCAGGAACCAGGACAACTATTTTAGCAAGTGTATTCTTATTGTTCCAGTTAGGAAGTTGCACCAAAATTTATATTTCCTATTATATTCTCCAATATATTTCATAATATATCACACTACTTTACCTGGCCCAGGTGGCCAGGTAATGGAATTGTACCTTAGAGACACCTGGAGGGCTTGAAAAAGCTCTGACTCCCCAAACCCACCCTAGATCAATTAAGTAAGAATCTCTGAGGATGGGGCTCAGGTGCCTTCCTGGTGAGTCCCACTTTAGTGGCTTAGACGCACCTAATTAATTCCAGGCTGTCTCTCCACCCTGGCAGGAAGTCCTGCCCTCACCCAGGCTAAGAGCCAATCCCAGAGCTGGGTTGGTGGAAGCACTGTTCTAGAGCCATGTCTTTGGTTCAGAGTGTCCACAAGCAGCAAGCCAGTCCTGACCCAGGGGAGGTGAGTATTGCTTCCATTGCCTGCCTCTTTGTACCCTCTTAGGCTGGCAGCAGGTATTAGCTGAGTGTACATTCTAGAACATTCTAACTTTTGTTGCAAGGCTTCTAGAAGGATTTTTTTTTTATTACTTGGGTTCAAATATAGGGCTTCCTGCTTGTTAGGCAGGCGCTCTGCTACTTGAGCTACAGTTCTATCCATTTTTTTCTTTTTGGTGGCACTGGGGAAACTCAAGGCCTCATGCTTGCTAGGCAGGTGTTCTTACTGCTTGAGCCACTTCACCAGCCTCAGTCCTTTTGTCTCTGGTTATTTTGGAGATAGGGTCTTGTTTTGGCCCCAGGACAGTCTGGACTGCAATCCTAAAATTATTTTAAGCTAACTGCCATCACTGGGATGACGGGTGCATGCCATTGTGTACAGCTTTAAATTTTTTTTTTTTATTTCTTTCTGTTGAGATGGGGTTTCTTGAAGTTTTTTTTTTTTTTTTGCCTAGGCTGGCCTCAAACTTCGATCCCCCCTCCCGAGAAGCTAGGATTGCAGGCATGAGCCACCGGTGCCTGGCTCTAGAAGGACTTTTTTTTTTTTTTTTTTGTAGTACTGGGTCTTGAACTCTGGGCCTCATGCTTGCTAGGCAAGTGCTCTATCACTTGGGGCATTCCGCCAGCCCTCCCCCCAACCCCTTTTTTGTGGTGATTTTTTTTCCGGGTAGGATCCTCCTGATCCTCCTGATCTCTGACTTCTGAGTAGCTAGGATTACCTGCGTGAGCCACTGGACTCAGCTCTAGAAGGATGTTTGAAGGCTCTGGGATGTTTGTAGCTGTAGATTTGGAAGAGACCTAACCATGATTTCATTTGTAGTTTTTTTTTTTTTTTTACTTTGATTTACATAACCATAAAATTTACCCACTTTAAGTGCATAAAAAGTTCTAGTAGATTTATAGAGTGGCCCAAAGTCTAATAACCTTAGAACATTTTTATCACCCAGAAAAAAGGTCCCGGAGACCATCTGTAGTGAGTGTGCATCCTTGCTGTAGAAGGCGCCTGTCTCCAGATCTCACTCTTACAAAGTTTAGGGTGGTGAGACCTTTGATTCCAAAAGGATTCAGGTGCTATGGTCATGGTGGCTGTGGGAGGGTGGCAGTGGTTGTGGAGTTATCTGTTCCTGCCCCCTCCCAACACCTGTGGTGACAGTGCACCGAAGAAAGTAGCGAATTCAGGTGGTGGTGTTCAGTACTTGAGTCCAAGGTCTCTGGCTGCAGCTTTTTGCTTCCTGGTGGTTGATGTTTGTGTCTTTATTTTGCCATGAGAACAGAGCCTCTCGGGCTGCTCTCCCAGGTTTATCAGCACTGGTTGTTCATCCTTAGTAACTCACAACCTCCATCAGGTCCAGAATTGCTCTGTCTTCTAAAAAAATAGAAATACAGGGGGGAGAGAGTGGGGGAAGGGGGGAGAAATGACCCAAACATTGTATGCACATATGAATAAAAGAAATAAAAAAAAAAATAGAAATACAAATAGAAGGGTGGTTCCTTGGGGCTGGGACCTGGGGGCGATGGGTGATGTTGATCAAAGGTTATGAAGGTCAAATTATGTAGGACAAAAAAAGAGTGTGGTGATTATAGCCAACATGCTGTACCTCCAGAGGTGTTTTTTTTTTTTTTGTGGTACTGGGGTTTGAACTCAGGGCCTGGCACTTGCTAGGCAGTTGCTCTACCACTTGAGTCATACCTCCTGCCCACCACTTGAGAGTTCCTGAGAATTGTTCTCAGCATAAAAAGCAAAGTAAGATGGGTGCCAGTGGCTCACACCTGTAATCCTAGCAGGGATCAGGAGGATCAATGTTCGAAGCCAGCTTGGGCAAATAGTTTGTGAGACCCTATCTTGAAAGAACCCAACACAAAACAGGGCTTGGTAGAGCACCAGCCTAGCAAGCTTGAGGCCTTGAGTTCAAACCTCGGAACTGCCAAAAACAAACAAACAAAAAAACCCCCAAAACACAAAGTAACTGAGCTGATGTATTAATTAGGCTGCCTGTGGTAATCACTTCAAAACGTGTATTATACTTTATGCTGTACACTTTGACAAATAAGTGTCAATAAAGTGTCACTTGGGCTCAATAAAGAAGCCGGGTGGGGGGTGGGGTGGGGGACGGACATGCACCTCAGGGGTCAGACTACTCCTGGGATTCATCCTGCTTTGTTTGCCTTTGAATAGACCCTAGTCAAGGGTCCTGGTTCCCCCTCCCTATTGGCTTTGGGTGGAGCAACCCCCTCTTGAAATGGTGCCAGCTGAGGGAATGTGAGGCACAATGTTACAGCCCTTACTGCAACCACAAGGCACATTCATGTAGGGGAGGGGTCTTTGTGTTTCCATATAGCTTGGTTCTGTGAGAGGCTGGTGTATCAATGGGAATGAGAAGGAAATGATTTGTTCTCCCCCTAGGGCAGCAAAGGAAGGTTTTAGTGTGCTCCACCCTGGGGATTCTGGAAGGTGTGTGCCTCTCTTTATATAGTTGATAAGTCAGGAATACCTCTAGCATCCTGCTGACTTCATGTGATTTGGCCTGCAGTACTGCCTTCACTGACTCCTGGGTGGTCCAAAGAGCTGACCTCCCCTTTGGACACCATTTAAGCCTTGGGCATATTCACTTTTTTCTCACATTTTTATTAGTGTATATTGTAGAATGTGGGGGTTTCATTGTGATATTTTCTCACGTGCATACAATGTATGCTTATGTTTACCCCCTCTTACTCTTATGATGCCCTTCCCTCACCCCCTTTTTCTTTCTTGCAATTTAAGAAATGGGTTTCATTATGACCTTTTCATAATGAAATGCATGCATGAATGTACTTTGATCATATTCCCCTGTCACTCTCCCTTTGCCTCTCTTACCTCCAGCTGGATTCCCTTATCATCCCCCATTTTTTTTCCCTTCAGATAACAGTTTCTGCATATGAGAGAGAACATGAGATTTGTCTTTCTGATTCTGGCTTATTTCTTTTAACAACATCTCCACTTCCATCCATTTCTGTGCAAATGACATAATTTCATTTTATATTTTATGGCTGAAAAACACTCTACTATGTATATAGGTGTGTGTGTGTACACACACAGTAAATATCGTTTCACATTTTCTTTATCCATCTGTTGAGGGGCACCTAGGCTACATAGTCGGCTACTGTGAATAAGTGCTGCTAGAAACACGGATGTGCAGGTGTTTATTATTATATACTGATTTGCACGTGGGCGGTCTTTCCATCTGGTGTCTTCACTTTCTTCAGTGCTTTATAGATTTCACTGTAGAGATCTTTCACCTCCTTAGTTAGGTTTATTCCTAGGTATTTTTTTTTATTGAGGCCATTGTGCATGGAGTTATTTTCCTGACTTGTTCCTCATCATGTTTGTCATTGGTGTATAAAATCTACTGATTTTTGTCTGATCATTTTTCGTCCTAGTCTTCTGAAAGTAAGATACAACTCTTAGATCAGGTCAAACTTAGATCAGGTCTACTGTTGGAGTCTGTAGATCTTTTATGTATTAGCATCATACCATCTGCAAATAAGGAAAACTTATTTTCTCCCTTTCCTGTTTGTATCCCTTTTCTTTTATTTTTGGCAGCACAGGGCTTCACACTTGCTAGGCAGGCATTTTACCACTTGAGCCACTCTGCCAACCCATCCCTTTTCTTTTGTTTTATTGCTCTGGCTAAGAATTTAAGAACTATATTGAATAAGAGTGGGGAGAGTGGACACTCTTAATCTTGGTCCTGATTTTTACAGCACTGTAGTTTGAACTTGGTGCCTCATGCAGATGCCCTCACTGCTTGAGCCACTCTGCCAGCCCTTTTTTTGTGAGGGATTGTTTTAAAGATAGGATCTATTTGCTCAGGGCTGGCTTTGAACTGCGATCCTCCTGATCTCTGCCTCCTGCATACCTAGGGTTACAGGCATGAGCCTCTGGCACCTGGTTTTTGTTCCCAATTTGAGAGGAACTGGTTTCACTCCCCACCCAGCCCCAATTCAGTGCAGTGTTGGATATAGGTCTTTTTTTTTTTTTTTAAAGATTTTATTTATTGTCTTTACTAGAATATATTCATTGTACAGAGGGGATTCATTGTGACAATTTCAAATAGACTTATAGTGTACATTGGTTAGATCACCCTCATCTTCTTTCCCCTTCTGGATATAGATCTTTCATATATAGCCTTTCTTATATTAAGGTATGATCCTTCTATTCCTGCCTTCTTCAAGGCTTTTTATCATGAAGAGACAGTGTTTTTGTCACTTTGTCTCTTCAGTAATCCTCAGATGGGGTCACCCACCACCACACCCCCACATAGCTCAAGCTCTGCTGCTTCAACTTCTCAGTGGGACCCCATTTGACCCTCTTTCTCTCCACAACTGCCTCTGATGCCTGTCTCCCATCCAGACACTGTGGCAGGGTGTCCTCAGGCTCCCTGGCTTGTGATTGTTCCTTGATTTCAGATCCGCAGTGTAGCTTGGTTTCAAACAATAAACCCCCCTCTCAATATGGCACCTGTGAGATATGAAAAACAACACAAAGGAATTCTTGTCCAGTGCTGGTTGGCCACTCAGAAGAAGTCATTGTCACACCAAATCCCTAAATTAAAAATTTAGGTCTTTGTGGGTTTCTCCTGTAGCCAGGACTGCAGGTTTTTTGCTACCAGGGCTACCTGGCTTACACTGTGATTGTAACTCTAGCTCCCCCTCCCTAGAAGCCAGGGTTGGAGTTGCAGTTTCCTACTTTGCACTGCCTTTCTTGTTTCTCCAGCTTCTTACCTGTCCTTCACCTCTGTCTTGACTCTCCTCTCCAAAACAAAGTCTCTCCTTTGCTACTGTGACTCTTCTCACTCACATAGTCACACAGAGGAAATTTCAAACCCGCCATCTTACCTGGAAGCCTCAAAAAAGTCCCCTTTCTAAAGGAAACATTTATGAGCTTTTGTTAGTAAATGTATATCAAGAAGAGACCAGGGGTTGGGGTATAGCTCTATGGTAGAGCAGGTGTTTAGCATGCTCAAGAGCCTGAGTTCAATCCTCTTGCTCAACACATGCACACATGAACCACAAAAAAGGCTGCTGTGAAACAACTGCTCACCTGCGAGATTTATCTACACAACCAGGTAACTCATTCACCAGGCCTTCTTTCCCTTAAGCTCTTGGAATTCATCCCAGTCCCTAGCCAGAAGTGCCAAGCCTGTGCTCCTTTCTGTAGCTCAGGATACTATATGATTGGTTCCCCCTGCTAAACTGGGGATTGAAAATAAAGCCTAGATCTGTGCAGCACATGGATAGACTTGCCCCTCATTCCCCAAACAGTGAAGTATTTCAACTACTTACTTGTAATAACTAATAAAAGTGCTATGTAATCTAGGATTTAAAGTATGTCTAGGTTATATGTAAATACTATGCTTTTTTTTTTTTTTTTTTTTTTTTGAGTTAGTCTTAAGTATGCAGCCCAGGCTGGCCTGGAACTCATGATCCCCTTGCCTCAACAAACTTCCCCAGAGTCAGACTGTAACATTCACAGGGGGTCCTGACACCAATCCCCCATCAATATGGAGGTTTGATTGTAATCTTCAATCATCTGGCCTCCTTTGTGTCTCATTTTTGTGGGACTTCTTTGTCTAGATATATAGTTGTAAATTCATAACCCAGCAAATGAGTATAGGCAGGTGGAAGGAAGCTATTTCCCCTTGTCCATGACTGCAGAGTTTCCTATTTGGTAGAGTGGGGCAAGGCTCATGAATACGCATTGTAATGATGCCTACATGGTACTGATGGTCTGTGGAGAACTGCCCTGAGCCCCGAGCTCATCACAGGAAGCAAAATGCTAGGATGCACCTGAGGAGATTGTTATAAGGATTTCAATATTTGTCCTCCTTCATTTGAGAACTACCTGTTCCGTTTATTTGTCCATTTGTTGATCGGATCATTTGTTCCATTGGGTATTTTTTGAACTCTTTATATATTCTGGATATCAATCCTTTAACCATTGAATAGGTAGCAATGATTTTCTCCCATCCTGAAGGCTGTGTCTTCATCCTAATAATTGCTGCCTTTTCTGTGCAGAAGCCTTTTAGCTTGATGCAATCCCATTTGTCAATTCTTTTTTTTTTAATTTTTATTTTTTGGCCGGGGGGTGGGGAGGTACTGGGGTTTGAACTCAGGGCCTTCATCTTGAGCCATTCCACCATCCCTATTTTTTAATTTTTATTTTATTCATATGTGCATACAATGTTTGGGTCATTTGTCCCCCCTTCCCCCTGCCCCCTCCCTTACCCCCCTGCCCCCTCCCTCTTCCCCCCTACCCCCTCACTACCTGGCAGAAACTATTTTGCCCTTATCTCTAATTTTGAAGAGAGAGTATAAGCAATAATAGGAAGGACCAGGGGTTTTTGCTAGTTGAGATAAGGAAAGCTATACAGGGAGTTGACTCTCATTGATTTCTTGTGCATGTGTGTTACCTTTTAAGTTAATTCTTCCTGAACTAACCTTTTCTCTAGTTCCTGGTCCCCTTCTCCTGTTGGCCTCAGTTGCTTTATAGTTTCTCTGCGTAGGGGCAACAAATGCTATCTAGTTTTTTAGGTGTCTTACCTATCCTCATACCTCCCTTGTGTGCTCTCGCTTTATCATGTAATTGAAGTCCAATCCCCTTGTTGTGTTTGCCCTTGATCTAATGTCCACATATGAGGGAGAACATACGATTTTTGGTCTTTTGGGCCAGGCTAACCTCACTCAGAATGATGTTCTCCAATTCCATCCATTTACCAGCGAATAATAATATTTCATTCTGCTTCATGGCTGCATAAAATTCCATTGTGTTCAGATACCACATTTTCTTGATCCATTCATCAGTAGTGGGGCATCTTGGCTGTTTTCATAACTTGGCTATTGTGAATAGTGCCGCAATAAACATGGGTGTGCAGGTGCCTCTGGAGTAACCTGTGTCACAGTCTTTTGGGTGTACCCCCAAGAGTGCTATTGCTGGATCAAATGGTAGATCAATGTTTAGTGTTTTAAGTAGCCTCCAAATTTTTTTCCAGAGTGGTTGTACTAGTTTACATTCCCACCAACAGTGTATGAGGGTTCCTTTTTCCCCACATCCTCGCCAACACCTGTTGTTCATGGTGTTGCCAATGATGGCTATTCTAACAGGGGTGAGGTGGAATCTTAGTGTGGTTTTAATTTGCATTTCCTTTGTTGCTAGAGATGGTGAGCATTTTTTCATGTATTTTTTGGCCATTTGAATTTCTTCTTTGAGAAAGTTCTGTTTAGTTCACTTGCGTATTTCTTTATTGGTTTTTTAATTTTGGGAGAATTTAGTTTTTTGAGTTCCCTATATATTCTGGTTATCAGTCCTTTGATGTGTAGCTGGCAAATATTTTCTCACACTCTGTGGGTGGTCTCTTCAGTTTAGAGAGCATTTCTTTTGAGCAGAAGCTTTTTAGTTTTATGAAGTCCCATTTATCTATGCTATCTCTTAGTTGCTGAGCTGCTGGGGTTCCATTGAGAAAGTTCTTGCCTCTACCTATTAACTCCAGAGTATTTCCTACTCTTTCCTGTACCAACTTCAGAGTTTGGGGTCTGATATTAAGGTCCTTGATCCATTTTGAGTTAATATTGGTATAGTGCACCACCCCTACTTTTGTGAAGGGTTTTTCGAGATAGGGTCTTGAACTATTTGCCCAGACTGGCTTTGAACTGTGATCCTCCTGATCTCTGCTTCCTGAGTAGCTAGGATTGTAGTCGTGAGCCACCAGTGGCTGGCCCATTTGTCAGTTCTTGTAACTATTTCTTGAGCTTTCTTGGAGTCCTATTCAGAAAGTTGCCTGTGCCTATACCTTCAAGTATTTCCCATGTTTTCCTGTACTAGTTCTAGGTCTTAGAGTAAGGTCTCTTAAAAGCTTTTAAATTTTTTATACTTTGTACAAAGAGGGGACTAGAGATCTGGTTTCAGTCTTCTACATGTGAATATCCAGTTTTCCCAGAACTACTTGTTAAGAGGCTGTCAATGGAAAGGCCATAATGAAAGCCTTTCCTATGTACGGTTAATATATACCAATAAATTAAAAATATAAAAGGTACTTAAATAAGCAAATATAGAATAGTATTTTGAGAAAAACAGCTTGTTATAAGGATTTAATGTGATCTTTGGACTTATAATAGTTCCTAGCACACAGAAGATACAGATGTTAATTTGTCATTGTAGTTTCTTACAAGGCAGTGAAAATGATCCAAGGAGTTTAATGTGAAAATTACATGTTATCCTTTAGCTCATCTGATCAGGGGGTGTGTGTGTGTATGGCTAGGGATTGAAACCAGGGCTTTGTGTGTATGAGGCAAATGCTCTACCACTGAGCCACATCCTGGTCCCTAATTCTATCAGTTTTTTAAAAAATTGCACTGGGCTTTGAACTCAGGGACTCATGCTTGCTAGGCAGGCACTCTACCACTTGGGCCACTGTGCCAGCTGTTTTGTGTTGTTTTTTTCCTGAGGTAGGATCTCGTGACCTATTCGCCTGGCTATCTCTGAGCCATGATCCTTCTGATCTCTGCCTTCTGAGTTGCTAGGATTACAGGCGTGAGCCACTGGCGCTTGACTATACCTTGTTTTGTGTGCATTTGTATGTGTGTATCTGATTAGTGATTACATGGGTCTCTGAATCATGAGCCAGGTCAGTAGGTGACTTTCAGCATCAGATATCTTGATGTCTTTCCCATTTACAACCTCTCAAATGCAGCCACTGTTTCAGGCACCACCATGGAGTTGTTTTGCTTATCATGAATGTCATACAAATTGAGTGAGTTGGTTCTTGTTGGTTTTTTTTTTGTTTTGTTGGCTGTACTGGAGATTGAAACCAAGGTCTCACATATGCTAGGCAAGTGCTCTGTCACTGAGCCATATTACCAGCCCTTTTTGAAAAAGTTTTTTAAGTTTGAGAAAGGGTCTTACTATGTAACCCAGGCTGGCCTGGAATTTGAGATACTCTTGCCTCAGCCTCCTGAGTAGCGGGATTACAGGTGTGCACTACTATACCTAGCTAGAAGGCTCTTTTTGGTATTTTCTTTTACATATACAGTTTGGGGACATGAATAAGTGTTTAAATCCTCATCTTTTGTGGACATAAGCAGTAAATTTATTTCAGATGTGTTCTGGGGAAAGTGACAGTCATAGAGTAGATGTGTATGTTCTACTTTAGGAAGACAACCAACAGGTCTGGCAGTGCTGTTTTATCAATTTAACTCCTCCCACCAGCCTCTGAGAGATGGAGTTCTACCCCATATGAAACAGTGCAAGATGTCTTTAATCTTAACCAATCTGATTTTTTTTTTATTTTTCAGGGCTAGGGATGGAACACAGGACCTTGAACACAGCAAGCAAGTGCTCTATCACTGAGCTACTCCCTTATCCCCTGATTTTCCGTTTGTTTTTATGGCAGTACTGGGGTTTGAACTCAAGGCCTCATGCTTGCTAGGCAGGTGCTCTTACCACTTGAGCCACTCCACCATCCTGATTTTCTGTTTCTTGATTTGGGTTATATAATAATTCACCAGTGTTGGTGAGTTGGCAATAACTGCTCTGTTCTTGGCACAAGACGACTGCTCTGTTCTGTACCTAAGGATGCTGATTTGTGAATACTTTTCATTTCCTTTCCTAATTTCTCCTTAATCCTGAAACATAAGGTCTCGTCCTTGAGCACCATGACATCTCTGAAGTCCAAGTGTAACCTGAAGGGCCTTCTGGAGAAGCTGAACCATGATGAGTTAAAGTGCTTCAAATCTCTACTAAGACTCCGCTTGGAATCTGGGGAGTACCTGCAGGAGTTCCCATGGTATGAGGTGGAAGAGGCCAATGGCAAGAAACTGGCAGACATTCTGAACAGCAATTTCCCTGGCAGTAGCCTGAGAAATGTGACCCTGCACATCCTGGAGAAGATGGACCTCACAGAATTATCTCAAACCCTGGGTAAGTACGCTGGGCTTTTGTGATGGGCAGGAATCCCTGGGGTTTTGAGAAACAGCAGCAGGGCTCTGACTACAATTGGGAGTCTGTATGGGTAGGTGGTGAGGACCAGTCTCATTGCATCCTGCCTGATTCTAGTTCTGTCACCTCTGTCTACTCCCACCTCTTCTACCCTGGGTGTCCATCTGTTCTTAGTTAATTTAATGTGCATGATAGTTTTATATACATAATTAGTTTTTCCATTACCTCATTTTTGTATAATCAGCATTAAAACCCTTTTTGATTCAGATTAAGTTTAGACTTATAGAAAACTTGCAAAGCAGTACAGAGTTCCCATATACTTCTCATCAGCATGTGAACTTCATATATTTGTCAAAACTAAGAAATAAATATGGGTGTAATGTCATTAACCTTGAAGCTATTTGGATCTCACTAGTCTTTTGGTGGCACTGGGGTTTGAACACTTGCTAGGCAGGTGCTCTTACCACTTGAGCATTCTAATATCCCTTTTTTTGTGATAAGTTTTTTGAGAAAGGGTCTCTCAAACAATTTGCGTGGGATGGCTTTGAACTGCTATCCTTTTGATCTCTGCCTCTTGAGTAGCTGGGATTATAGGTGTGAACCACCGGTGCCTGGCTCACTAGTTTTAATAATAACTTGTTTGTTTTCAGACTCTAACTAGGACCCCATAGTGCATTTACAAGTTATGTCTTATGATGTAAGTGTGTGAATATTATAATTCTCTTCTTTCCACAAGCAGTATGTGTTTAATGCCCTTGAAAAATATCTTAGTGTTCAGATTCTGCTAATTAAATCAGCATTCTTTTGATACTTCCTTCCCCAATAGAAAAAAAAAACCTTCAATTTTATTACATCAATAGAAAAGTGTATCAGTTTAGTATCTCTTCCTCAGCAGAAGTTAAACTCCTGCAAAGAATTTAATAGTAAACATTTCAGACCTTGCAGACCATGTGGTCTGTCACAACTGTACAACCTTTTTTTTTTTTTTTTTTTTTTGGCAGCACTGGGGTTTGAACTCAAGGCCTCTTGCTTGCTAGTCAGGTGCTCTACTGCTTGAGCCACCACTCCACCAGCCCTGTTTTGTGTTAGGTATTTTCAAGATAGGGTCTCAAGAACTATTTACCTGGCTGACTTTGAAGCTAGATCCTCCTGATCTCTGCCTCCTGAGTAGCTAGGATTATAAATTGAGTCACTGGCTTCTGACTCTTCAATTAGTTTCTTATGGTTCTGGGAATTGAATCCAGGGCATTGCTCATGCTAGGCAAATGCTTCAACACAGAGCCATATCTTCAGCCCTGAATTATATGCTTTAAAACACAGTGTAAGTTAATTGTACAAAGGGTTTTCATTGTACTATTTCTATACATGTGTATAGTGTGCTTTTACCAAATTCGTCCCTTCTATTTCTCTTTCTTAACCTCACTCCCTCCTCCCTCCTTTTTCAACAGTTCTAGTGGGTTTTTTTTAATCATGCTATTTGCATACATTATATTTTTATGGTTGAATAACACCCTATTGTGTATACGTACCACATTTTCTTTATCCATTCATGTGAAGTATATAACCTAAAGTACTAAATCTTTGATGTATTTTGCCGTAATAAAAATAGACTCAATATTTGAAGCCTTCTTATAATAGCACTTATTGTAGGAGGCAGAAAGCCCTATGAGTCAGCTCACATCTGTGTGTTTTGCAGAGGATGTTCAAGCACAAGTAATATATGAGCCAGTGCTGAGACACAAGGAAGAACGTTTGGAGATAGAGAAGCCAGGTGGGTGCTTTCTGTCCTATAGCATCCTATGGGTAAATCACAACTTCCTGGTTTTCCTCACTCCTAGCAATGTATAAGATGTGTTTTTCAGATGAGGATAGCTATCAGGAATCCAACTTTCTCTTACTGAATGCCTGTACAGGTCAAAAGGAGGGATGGAGAAACATAATAGAGAAATTGTCTTTGGTCTGGAAAAATAAATTTTGTCCAAGAGACAGTGACCATTTCCAAGACGTCACTCAGAGAAGCCAGAAATTGATACCATTTTTGAGTCCCCAAATGACCACAGAGCCAACGGCGCACACAGTAGTGTTGCATGGTCCTTCAGGCGTTGGGAAAACCACAGTGGCCAAAAGGTGTCTCCAGGACTGGACAGAGGGCAGTCAAGCCTACCGATGTGCCTTCTACCTTAGCTGCAGGGAGCTTAGCCACATGGCGCCCTGCTCGTTTGTGGAGCTCATCTCTAAGGACTGTCCTGAGTTGCAGGATGACATGGTGGACATCCTTGCACAAGCACAGGAACTCCTGTTCGTGGTGGATGGTTTTGATGAGCTGAGGGTTCCAGTGCAGGCACTGATCTGTGACATCTGTGGAGATACAAGTAAAGAGAAGCCAGTGCCCATCCTGTTGAGTAGTTTACTGAAGAGGAAAATAGTACCCAACGCCACACTGCTGGTCACCACAAGATCCCGGGCCCTGCAGGAGCTCATCCTGTTGGTAGAGCAGCCACTCTTCATAGGGATCCAGGGCTTCCTGGACCTGGACAGGCAGGCATTCTTCCGGAAATACTTTGGAGATGAGGACCAGGCACTGCAAGCTCTCGTGGCCATGAAGCGCAATGAGGCTCTGTACTCTATAAGTTCAGCTCCCGCCGTGTGCTGGGTAATTTGCACCTGTCTGAAGCTACAGATGGAGAGGGGGGAAGACCTTACCCTGACTTGCCAGATCACCACATCACTGTTCCTGCAGTTTCTCTGTTTCCAGTTCCAACCAGCACCTGATGACAGCCCTAGCAGTCACCTTTCAGCCCCACTGGAGGCCTTGTGTCTCCTGGCTGCCCAGTGCCTGTGGACACAGGTATCTGTGTTCTATGAAGAAGACCTCAAGAGACTTGGGGTGAAGGAGTCTGACCTCCATCCCTTCCTGGACAAGGGCATCCTCCAGAATGACAATGACTGTATGGACTGCTACTCCTTCATGCACCTCAGTGTCCAGCAACTTCTGGCTGCCATGTTTTACATTCTGAAGCGTGAGAAGAAGGAAATTCAGGACAGTTTTGAGCAGGATATTGAGGATGTGTGGAAGCTGTTTTCCAAGGAAGCAAGAGTGAAGAACCCCAACCTGGCCCAGGTGGGGCTCTTCTTATTTGGTCTCCTGAACAGGAAGAGAGCCCAGGAGGTGGAGACCACTTTTGGCTGCCAAACATCAATGGAGGTCAAACAGGAGTTACTGCAAGCCAAGCCTGGGGAGAATCAATCCTTCCTCCACTTGATGGATCTGAGGGAGGTTTTCTCCTGTCTCTATGAATCTCAGGAGGAGGAACTAGCAGAGGAAGCCATGGTCCCCTTTGAGGAAATGTCTCTGCAATTGAGAAATAATGCAGACCTAATGAACTCTTCATTCTGCCTCAAACACTGTCACAACTTGAGGAGAATCTCAGTGCAGGTGGCCAAGGGGGTGTTCCCGGAGGACAGTGCTGCTTTGGAGTCCTACCTGCGGGGTGAGAGGTGAGTACTCTGTTTCATTCTATGATTTCTCTGTCCTCATCTTCCTCCCATGTCCCATAGACACAAGGCTGGAGTCTCCCGTTGACTGTGGGTTAGGGTTAGAATTTCCTTTTGCTAGACTTCTTTCCCACATTCAATGTGGGAAATAAGATGCTGGGATTGGGGCAAGGACTTTGCAGTCAGACCTTGTTTCATGTACAGTTTTTAGCAGGCACTGGGTCCTAGTTGGGCCAAGATGCCTCTGATAGTTCCTGTGTCTTCTCTCCCTATTTATATTTGTTACATGTTTTTAATACTTATTTCTTTTCTTTTCTGAAGAGTCATGTTTTTAGCCAGTGTCACTGGCTAATGCCTGTAGTCCCAGCTACTTGGGAGGTAGATATAGGAGGATTATGGCTCAAGGCTAACCTAGGCAAAAAGTTATAGCAAGACCCTAACTCAAAGAATAAGCAGTGTGTGAGAGACAGGTAGGAGGATTAAGGTTTGAGGTTGGCCCTGGATTAAAAAGCAGGAATCATTATCTGAGAAACTAAAGAAAAAGGGCTACTGTAGTTTCCTTCAAATCATGTAAATCTCCTTTTTAAAGAGAAAGGACTGAAAGAGTGGCTTAAGAGGTAGGGCACCTGCCTAGCAAGCTTAAGGCCCCAAGTTCAAATCCCAGTACTGCTAAAAATAAGTTGAAGTTTTAAACTTTAAAATAAAACAACATTGATTGTGGTGCTGGGTCTCCTGGGCAGGTCCTTGTTATCCCAGGCAAGTGTTCTACCAGAGTCACATCCCCATCATTTATTTTTAAGTGACAAATAATTATAGGTATTTATGGAGTAAAGGATTACATTTTGGTATGCTGATATGGAAAATGTTTCAATGAAGGTCAGTAATAAGCCTAAAAACTCATACACTGTTTTTTTTCTTTTTTCTTTTTGCGTTGTATATGGTAGGCAAGCGCTCTACCGCTGAACTATATCCCTGGCCTACTATTTTTATTTCTTGAGGGAGGGTCTCTCTATGTAGCCCAAGCTGGCCTTGAACTTGATTCTCCCGCCCAGCCTCCCCAGTACTGGGATTATAGCTATGATCCACTGTAACTGACCCTAGGCATTATACTTAAATAAGACAACTGTCTTATACCCTCTGAAGTCAACATGTGTTCAAGTGATGCTTATTTAAGCTCTGTTCAAATATCACATAAACACATTGCTAAAAACTCTCCCCCAAACCAACATGCCTTTGAAGATTTAGGCTATTGAATGGTTAGCGCTATTCCCTTGAATAAATTGTTATGGGAAATGCTAAGAATCCCTCACAGTTGTTGGTCAAAGAATATGGTTTTGTTTACATAGGATGTAACATTTGTTTACATTGGATGTGTAGATCCTACACACTGTGTTACTTGTCATTTGGTGCTTTGGTCTGTTACTTCCTTATAGGTTTCAACCCAACAGAGGCTCTCTTTGCCGGTGGATGGATCTTTGCTCTGCCATCTGCTCCAACAAGAACTTGAGCCTTTTGGACATCAGCCAAAGCTTCCTTAGCAGCCCTTCGGTGAGGATTCTTTGTGACTATGTAAGCCGTATCTCCTGCTGTCTGCAGAAAGTCGTGTAAGTAAAACAAGTCTTGCAATAGTGTGTCCTAGGCCTGGTAGTGTTTGAATATAGTAGCAGACTCCAACAATGAACTTGGAATATGAAAAACTGCCATGGTTCCTTAACTTGTCTAGTGGGAGGACTGTCTTACATCAGAGGGTCATCATTAGGCAATTGGGCCAAGAGTTTGGATGTGTGCAAATGTCCACTGAGGGGGCGCATTTGCAGGTAAGCCTGTAGAAGAGGAGGACTATTTCCAGAGCAGGACTCACAGGTCACCACAGTATACAATAATCACTAGAACTTTTTTCTTTTGGAAAATTTGTATCCTTTGAATAACATCTGTCTCCCTCCATCCTCTGATAATCACCATTCTATCACTAAAAAACCAAGCTCAGAGAGAGTACAGCGGAGATTGGAAGGATAATGGTTTGAGGCCAATCTGGGCAGGATATTAATGAGGTCCCAGCTCAACCAATTAAGTTGTGTGTGGTGGTGTGTACCTGTAGTCCCAGCTACAGATAAGCCACCCCAAGCAAAAATCCCTATTTAAAAATAACTACAAAATGGGCTGGAGGTTGTGGCTCAAGCGGAAGAGTGCCTGTCTAGCAAATGCATGGTCCCATCAAAAAAAAAAAAAGTATATAAGTGAAATACAAGCCAGGTGCCGGTGGCTCACGCCTGTGATCTTAGCTTCTCAGGAGGCAGAGATCAGGAGGATTGTGGTTCAAAGCCAGCTTGGGGCAAATAGTTTGTGAGACCCTATCTTGAAAAAACCACAAAAAAGGACCAGTGGAGTGACTCAAAGTGTAGTCCTTGAGTTCAAACCCCAGTACCACAAAAAAAAAAAAAAAAAAAAGTGAAATACAACAAGTTGATGAGAAAAATTCATGTTGCATTTCAACCTCCTTTTGAATTCTACAGCCATGCTAGATGTTAGAGAAATTATATATGCACAAAACTCTAAAATGTCTGTTTTTTAAGGCGTTTATAGCTTACTTGGTTACTTCCTGTGGCCTGAATGCACAGTGCTTAGGGAGATGATTACATAGATTACAGAGAGAATTGTGATTCTGTAGGCATAGAGGTGGGCAAGTAGCATGTGGCTTGAATGTTCAAAGGGCATGAAGGATATGAAGCCAAAATTAATTGGGACACTTGACCTCAGTTGAAGTGTGAAGTGTCGCCATCTTGCTCCATTACTAGTCCTGCCTTTCCTCCTACCACTCCATTGGATAGAATCCTTGTCTTTGAAGTCAGGATACCAAAATCCTTCTCCTTGTCCATTTTGACTTGTACCATCTCTTCCCATTAAGCGTTCAGAATGCCAGTGGTCCACCATCCTGCCCACGTATGCTCTGCGCCTGAATTTACCCCAGCCTCACTGGCTGACTTTTGCTACTAAATCTAACATGACTAAAAGACTTTCAGTTGCTAGATTGCAAACTCAAATGCTTGTGGAGACCAGGGAGGAGATCACTGTGAGCAAAGCAAATCAGGTAGCAGCTGGGAAGTTACAGCTGACGTTTTGAGTGGCAAGACTAGAGAGAGATTTTTTAAAAATGCAGATTTGGTTTAAAAAGCCTGCCATATTGGTCCCCAGGTGTTTGTTTGTATGGAACTATTCCATGATTCTGGTTCTTTCAGAATTACAATTTCACCTAAGTCAAAATGTCAGTATTCTAAATGCAGAAGGGCCTGGCATATTATAGGTTAAGCCGAGTTTTATAGTGTTTTATGTGTATAGTGTTCGGAATAAGAATTTCAAATAGATAAAACTCCCACGCCATCTTTTAATTTTCTCAGGAGTTATTTTTAGTTGCAGTACAGAAATAACTCCTAGAAGGAACATTTAAAGATAATCATATCCTCTGAGTTTGTCTTTAATTGTGGGGCTTGGGAAAGGGAAGAGAGAGCAAAATTGTCACAAATAGGATTAAGTTAGGTCTTAGTAACTCATAGATTACATGCGTGGATGTAGTGGATGAGTATGTAGATGACAGGGTCGGTGAGTACATATGGACTCTGGACTTCTTCCTAGGTTAAGATAGAAGACAGTAAGTTTGAATAGCTTGGCTAAAACAGCTCAGAAGTAGTGGAACAAATGTTGACCCAGACTGATTCCTTAGTCTACCCTCTTTCTAAGAGTAGCTTTCTGACCTCTAATGAAAACTCAGGATAGTGGCTTTATCTTTAGCACTGATCAAATGCTCTAGAGTATTTAAATAACACTGTTGTTTGGGACCATTCTCTGAGAATAAACTGGAGACTTGTCCTTTTCATGGTGAGCTGAGTAAATGGGGATGTTTTTAAGTCCCTAGTGAGGATGACAGCCATAGATCTGCATAAGGAAGAAAGATAGTCATGTGGAGTGGCATACCTGGAACTTGGGCATTGAAAAGTGACTGTCATTTGGCCTCAAGTGAAGAAAAGTGGGAGGTATATAGATTTATTGTATTAATCTAGTTGCTTTGTTACAAATTATCTCAAATATAGCAACTGAACACACTATTTTATGTGGGTCAGGAATCTGGCTTAGTTTTGAGCCTCTCACAAGACTGTAGGAAAGATGTATGCTGTACTGAAAGCTTGATGGGGAAGTATCTGCTTCCAAGTTTGCATCTCATTGGAAACCATCCTTGCTGGTTCTCAGACCTGGGGTCCTACCTGTTCCCAGTTCACATATACTCAATTTTTTTTTTTAATGGTGTTGGGGACTGAACCTAGGACCTTGTACATGCTACTGCTGAGATACACCCCATCCCCGCCTAGCTGTTAGATCTTAGACATGGTCCTTCCCATAGTGCACTAAAAATGTGGCCTCGTCCTTTTTTAACCCAAATAGTGGGAAATTCCATGATGACATCTGGTACAATCTAACCACCTAATTGTGTTCTACTGATGGTGGCTAGCTACCCTATTCTATTCAGCCAGAAGTTATGGGTCCCACCCACATGCAAAGAAAAGGCAATCACATAAAAATGAATCAATTTCCAGGAAATGGGAATCCATGGTGTCTGGGAAGACACAGATGACAGAGGCAGAAGGAACCTGGAAAGAGTAGCAAAGATACAAAACTTAAATACTTAGTACTCAAGCCAGCTGGTTCTTACTTTGGCTAACAGACTTCCAAGTTGTTTTGGGATCTCAGCATACTTTATTTGTACAAGTTGAGCCAAGGAAAGGCTTAAGATGTTTGGATCACAGAGTAATTCCAACTTAAGTAGCTAAGTTACTCTTGTACTTTTTGGCGTGGGCTCAAGTAAGCTGAGACCTACCATGCATAGTGTCCTTGTGGACTTCTCTCATGTGCATTCTCTTCAGCAGTGAGCTTCTGGTGATTGTTGCAGCACATTTCTGTATGATTTCCATGTGAATTTCCTGTACAAATCTCTGCTCAATGATCTTGTTGATGGAGATAACATTGCCACTCTCCACAACCCCAATAAACAGTTGTTTGAAATGAAATATGCTTTATTACTTCCCACTGGTCGAGACAGTTGAGGAAATGAGAGCTGGTTATGTGTAAGTCTGCAACATCGTGAGTATTGACATTGCCTCTATACAGTGCAAAGATTGAACACTGCTGATGTGTTTTTTTTCCCCTCTAGGATTAGAAACGTCTCCCCTGTGATTACTTACCGGGATTTCTGCATGGCTCTCATTGGTAAGAAGACCCTGACTCACCTGACACTGGAGGGCCGAGTCCAGGAGGGAAAGACTCAGATGCTGATGCTGCTGGGTGAGATGCTCAAGCATGCAAGGTGCAACCTGCAGTATCTGAGGTAAATCTAGGGGTCACCGCTGTCCCCTGGCCTGGATCTCACAGCCACTACTAGGTGGCTTATGGTCATCGCTGTCCTTTTGGGTGGACCTGACAGTCACCTTTTTCCCTTGGGCTGAACCTCAAGGTCACTGTTGTTCTCTGTGGCCACCACTGTCTATTTACTTAGGAAAAAAACCCCATAGCTTTAAAATATTGGTAAAGTTTCTCAGTGGGTACACTGAGGTGCCAAAGTGAGAGATGGCTGATACAGAATCTTCTATTTACACTCATTTGATTTGAGACACTTAAAATTGTGCCTCGTATTCTTATTACTTGAATAAATTTATAATTTCCTTATTGTTGATCAAGTACTGAGGGAAGAGAAGCCCAAATTTCAACAGCTCCACTTTTACTCACATAGCAAATGTTGTATGAGTCACAGTATGTGAGTGAATTATATCCTTCATTTGTCTGACATAAAGGTATTTTTTTCCCCAAAAAGCCCAGTGGGGAATAAATGAATATTTCAAAGGCTAGGTAAGTTGTGAAAGTTTTGGACACCAGAGGCAGAGCCATGGTTTCAATAATGAGCTCAACTCAGACTATGATTTTCAGTGTATCTTTTAAAGATAGTAAATGGTTATCTGCAAGAGGATCAATGGATTGCTTTAATGTTCTCAACCAGATGCACGACATTCACAGTCCAAAATCTAAAGTTCCAATTATCCTTATCCTTGTAACTCTTTAAACCCAACAAACTTTAGACTGGTTTAACTATCAAATTGTATCTTGATATTTCAATTTTCATATTTCCCAATAAGTTTGAGGCTAAACTTTTTGAATACTAAGTATCATTTTTGGTGGTGCTGGGAGATCAAACCTAGGGTATCACGTATGTAAGACAATTGCTCTACTACTGAGTTATACCTCCAGCCTGAGCAGCATGTTTTTTTTCCCTGTAGAGTCACATATTTAAATGTATATAGGCATGCTGGCGATGGGTTACAAAGAATTATTTTAGAATTTTTTTTCTCTCTTGGAGATGAGGCTGGAGGTTGAGCATGATACATGGAAATGCATGAATAGCAAAGGAGATCAGATCTCTAATAATTCAGGCCATGGGAGGTGTGAGATAAAACACTTGAGATTCCATCTCACCCCAGTCAGAATGGGTATCATCAGGAAAACAAGTGCCAGTGAGGTTGCAGGTAGGATTGTAAATTAGTGTAGCCACTATGGAAATCAATATGAAAGTTCCTCTAAACAAAGAAGCAACACACACACACACACACACACACACTCATACACATACACAAACACCAAACGAAAACAAAACAAAAACCAAATCCTAAAAATAGAAGTGCCATGTGATTCTGTTCTACCAGTCTTGAGCATGTCTGAAGTAACATAAATGAACATACAGTAGAGACACCTGCACAGCCATGTTTATTACAACACTATTGACAATAGCCAAGCTATGGAATCAGCCTAGGTGCCCAACAACTGATGAGCAGGTAAAGAAAATGTGATCCATGTATATACCAGATTATCATTCAGTCACAAAGAAGAATAAAATGATGTCATTTGCAGGAAAATGATGAAACTGGATGTTAAGCAAGATAAGCCAAGCTCAGATAGACAAATAATGCATGTTTTCACTCATGCAGAATCTTGACTTAGAAAATATGACATTGTAAAAGGGGGACTAGTGTAAAATGGGGAAAGGAGAAAGGAAAGAGTGATGGGATTGAATCTGATAGAAGTGTGTGTGTATGTGCGTGAAAATAACAAAGCCCATTAAAATTGTTAAAAAGGAGTGGAGAGGAGGATAGGAGTTAGGAGAGAATAAGGTGAATAAGGTAAATTTGATTAAAGTACATTATATACATGTAAATATCAGAATGAAACCCCTTTGTTCAACTAAAGTTTTTTAAAGACTGTCTTTAGGGAGGAGAAGCATAGTATCTGAACATGGTCTCTGTCCTCCCTGAAGAATGACTTACTTTTGTTTATGCCACAGGCTGGGATTTTGTTCTGCCGCCACTCAGCAATGGGCTGACTTATTCCTGACCCTCCAAGTTAGCCAGTCCCTGACATACCTGGACCTCTCGGACAATGAGCTCCTGGACAAGGGTGCTAACATGCTGTGTGTGACTTTGAAGCACCCAAAGTGCTTCCTGCAGAGGTTATCGTAAGTCTCTCTGGTGAGGCATTTCTGTTCGTTGGGGACTATAGAGAGAAGAGAATGGTGGCTGTGGACTTGTGCAGACACCTGCTTCCCAGTTTTTGCTCTCAGGCAGGTGGTTGGTGCATCTTGCTCTCGTTCATGTTCCTTCATGTGGTTCACACAGGATGGAGAATCAACACGGGCTTTAGACTCTGTCATTTGGAGATAGGCAAGAAGTCTGGGTGTTGGAAATGTTTTCATCTTACCATCCATGTGATTCTCTGACAGGTTGGAGAACTGTCACCTTACAGAAGCCTCTTGCAAAGAGTTTTCTTCTGTTTTGATCATCAACCAGAGGCTGACACACCTGAACTTGGGCAGGAATGACCTTGGTGATGGTGGGGTGAAGATCCTGTGTGAGGGCTTGCGTTACCCTGAGTGTAAATTACAGAGCCTGGTGTAAGTACCTGCAGGCTTCATGTATGTGTGTACATGTACACGTGTGTACACACATGTATTTGAGTAGGACTTATGTGATTACTTAATTTCTTTCAAATGCAACTGGTAAGAACCTGGTGAAAACTAGGGAAAGAACAGGTAGAAACACGGGGGCAGGCGATATTAGTATTTGCATGTTTTCTGAGACTCCTCGTATTGTGAGGTTTGGGACAGGCAATTCATTCTCAGATCGTTTTGTTATTTTGTGTATGATCTTAAAGTCCATGTGACATACCATTTCGTCTATGACAGACTGAGTTATGGTAGGGCTGGCACAGGGTCAGATGGTGAATGTTTATGGGGAAAAGGCTCTCTGTGGGGTTGCTCCATTCTGTTGTGTGGAGATATAAGGGAAAAAGTAGGTGGTGTTCCAATAAAACTTTAAAAAAATGGTGACAGGGCTGTGGTTTGCCGACCTTTGTTCTGTGGGAACAAGCCTAGCATTATCTACTTGTTCGCATTAAACCATAGTAAATACGGCATTCAAGACAGTGCAAGAGATTGAAAGGTCTTTTCCTGTTTAGAAATTTGGTCCAGTTTTCATTTCTTTGGGGCTCTTGCTCTGCTATAAACCTACTGTCTGCTATGGCTTCCAGCTAGTCCTAGAAACTCCAGTGATTCCATTTAGGATGCACAGAAATGCAGACATGTCTTAATCACTTCAGACTTGAGTATTGAGAAAGAAGTGGCAGATAGAAAAAAGGGAAAAGATAATGCCTGTACCTAAACAGCATTGGAAGATTTTTGGTTTTTTTGAGATAAGGTCTCGTTACATAGCCTAGCTGGCCTTGAAATCATGAAACCCTTGCTTCAGCTTCCCAAAGGCAGAGATTATAGAGGTGCACCACCATGTCCAACAGAAGAATGTAAAATTTCATGTAATGTGTGATGTTGCCAGTAGCCATCCCTGTCTTAAAGTTAAAGGTTAAGTCAGCATCTAACCAAATAGCAACAAAAGATGTCCCATGCTTTTTAAACACTTTCTGTGTATCGGGGACTATACTAAATTTTGCAAGCATTGTACGTTTTTAATCCTTACAGCCTTTTGAGATAAGTACCTTCATTTTGATCTTACTAAAGCTCAAATCTAAAGCTTATCCACTTGCCCGTGGTTCCATCCACATAATAGGTATAAGGCCCACTCTACAGACTGATATGTCAGTACCCATTTTTTTTTTTTTTTTTAAAAAGTGTTAAGTCAGTGTCCAGCCATGCCTCTATTTTTGTAGGGAATTGAAGCTTTATTTTGTTGTGGTCCTGTGATCAATCATGGAGTCTCAGGCAGGTGTTCTACCACTGAGCTACAGCCCTAGCCTGAAACTTAATTTTGACTTTGTGTTAGTTCCTTGTCCCAAATCTCCAGGTTCACTTTAGGATTTTTGCATAGTACAAAGACTGGCTTCTTTCATCCAGTTACCATCATCTGAGCATCAGATGCTCAGGAGCATCTGAGGAAGTGTATGTTTACATGCTGTATGATCTACAGCATTTAAATCTGAAACACAGCCATGGTTAGGACTGTCAGTAGTGTTTAGCTTTTTAGGTGCACCACAATTTTGCCAGGTCTAGTAAACCTAAAACTTAGAATAAAATGTCAAAGACAGATGGAACTCAATACTCTAATGAAAATAAGTGAGGCCTCAGATAAACTTCCTAGGTCTGTTTGAACTTGGAGCCTAAGCTCTTGACATTTAAGAGGCTTCAGAGGCTAGGCATGGTGGCTCCTGCCTGTAGTTCCAGCTTCTCAGGAGGTGGCCATGGCTCAAGGCCAGTCCTGGGCAGAAACACGAGACCCTATCTGAAAAATAACTGAAGCAAAAAGGGCTGGAGCATGGCTTTGAGTGGTAGAGCACCTGCCTAGCAAGCTCGAGGTCCTGAGTTCAAGCCTCCCCCCACTCCCAAAAAAAAAAAGACACATTACCCCTAGGAAGACCTGTATCTTAGGAGTTGTGTGTTTGTTTCTCCATAATAAAAGGTAGCAGACAAAGGCCAGATTAATCCTCTACCATCTGGACAGGGTAGAAATAATGTAATTATAACTTGGTTTGCTGTTATGTGCAAATGTTATGAGCATTTAGCGCCTCATGATGCTGGCAGTAACTTTGCAGGGTGTAAATCACGGAGGGATAATAAACACCTCTTTATTGATCATCCTGTAGGCTACGGCATTGCAACATCACGAAACATGGCTGCAAGCATCTCTCTAAAGTACTTCAAGACTGCAGCCTAATGAGCTTGGACCTGGGTCTGAACCCCATAGCTGTCGGACTGTGGTCACTCTGTGATGCCATACGGAATCCTAACTTTAATCTGAAATGCCTAGGGTAGGTGTTTGGGCTCATTTTTCAAGTGTTTGTAAATCTGTAATTTCTATTTTCCAAGATATCTGATTGCAGCGGTATCACTACTGGTCTAATTTTAGAACACTTCCAGAGACTTTCAACACAGGTAAGAGGGTGTTTACAATGCTATTCAGAGGAACTGGAGACATAGAATAGAGGTGGCATGGCTTCCAATGAGGTGGATTTCAGGAGCACATGGCTTCTTGGCTTTTCCTGGGATCCAGTGAACAGGAAGCAGAGGCGTTGTCCCCACTCAAAATCCAGAGACCTGCAGATGGGATGCCACCCCAGCAAATGCAAATGGCCCCCTGGAAAGGATGGTGAGCTCTTCACCTCTTCTTTTCTATGTCTCAGCCAAAATGCATTTCATAGACACAAATCCCTTTGCAACAGAGGCTCTATTGGAAAGAGAATCTAGGTGGTGAATTACTTCCTAGGTTTGCTGCAGAGACAAGAAAAAAACAAAACAAAACACTAGGCTATAGGGTGCTATTTAAAAAATGGTACCTGGGGAACTCTTGTAATTCTTGCTTCCCAGGCTTGAGTGCAGCTATAGATATTAGTGTAATAACTGCATCTGTCCTAATAGATCCTCCTCTGCCTTCCACAGGGAAATGCAGTTTTTAGTCTCCAAGGGGCTCTGGAAGAAAGAGTTGGAGAATGGGGATAATGATAATATGTCCTGCATCATTAATGATTAACTCAACTCTCAGTAAGAAGTTTGCAAAAATCCAGTTCTACTGTTGACCCTAACGCTCTGATACTCTGCTAATTTCTTAGCTCATGTTCAAGCCATCTCGATCTTCCTTCTAGATGTCTTGGATCTGGCTGCCTGTCTCTACCTCCAACTCCCCACCTCCTATAGCTCCATTGCAAACACTGTCCTCCAAGTCTTTAACTCATGGGGATTGTTACATAACCTCTGAACTGGTCTGCAGATTTCTGTCCTTGATTTCTTAAAATTTATTTTTTGGTGGTACTGGGGGTTTGAACTCAGGGCCTCATACTTGCTAGGCAGGTGCTCTATCACTTGAATCACACCTCTAGCCCTTTATGCTATGATTATTTTATTTATTTTGCTGTACTGGGGCTTGAACTCGGGGCCTACACATTGAGCCACTCTACCAGCACTTTTATTTGTGATGGGTTTTTTTGAGATAGGGTCTTGCAAACTATTTGCCTTGGCTGGCTTCAAACTGTGATACTCCTGGTCTCTGCCTCCTGGGTGACTAGGATTATGTGGGTGAGCTGGCGCCCAGCTTTATCATTTTTTTAACTAGGGTCTTGCTTTTGCCTGGGGCTGGACTTGGACCATGATCCTTTTAATGTCTGCTCCTTGCAAAGCTGGGGTTTCAGGTTTATACCACAATTCCCGGCTTGTTCTTTGACATAGGGAATCACTACCTTTTTGCCCATGCTGGCCTTGAACTGTGAGCCTCCTATCCATACTTCAAGTGGCTTAAACTTTCTTAGTCCATCCCTCCAAGAGACCTTTGAAGTTGCATGCCAGACCATCAAACCTTTATTTCCAAAGCTTCAGAATATCTGTCTCACTGTGCATAAAATCCAAAGGCTTTTACAATAAGTATCCTACAGGATCTTATTCGTTAGGAGCCAAATTCTTTCTAGGCAAGTGCTGTTGGCTTGTAGTTTTGTTTTTTACTGGTGTTAGGAATCAAACCTAGGCTCTTATGCATGCTAGAAAAAGTGGTGTATCACTGGGCTACCTCTCCACCCCTTGAGCCAAACTCTTCCTACTTTACCCCATATCTCACACTGCCTTCTTCCCCTAACTATCACAGTGGCTCACAGTCTACCTTTTTTAGTTGTTTTTCTCATTCCATTTTCTGAAGGAGGGCTTCCCTGACCACCATAAGTAAAACTTGCACAGCTCCTCTCTGGTTGACTTCCCTAAAAACAGTTCATTGAGATGAGTCAATTCCATCACCCACTGTCTTCCATATGATTGGTCCTGATGTTTGCTGTCATTAAAATAAGGTCTATGATGAAAAGGCATTGATTTTTTTTTTTTTTTAATTCTTCCCCCATCCCCTTCACTACTGGATCTCCAGCAAGTGGAGTGTACTGTAGGTCCCCAGTCAGAATTGTTGGAGTGAGTGGGTTTCTTATTCTTCCTCAACAGGCTGCGGGGATGCTCTATCAGCCCTTTGTATTGTCAGGAGCTTGCATCTGCTCTTGCCAGCAACCAGAAGCTGGAAACGTTGGACCTGGACCAGAACAACTTGGGGCAGAGTGGACTGATAGTGATCTTGGAGGCTTTGAGAGATAGCCATGGACCCTTGAAGATCCTCAGGTATGGTCTTTATTCTTCATGTGAAAAGTTTGCCTTAAAGATAATAATGTCTTGTTGGGGCTTGAATGGGAACACACCTTACAGGGATCATCTCAAGGCCCCCTTTCAATAGTGTCCTCCTAGCTTAGGGAGGGGGTTTATTTTTTACCTAATTCTCCAGAATGTTCTTTTCTTAGAATTGCATATTGTCCAGTGTTCTCCAGGATGCTCAGTAATAGGAATGCCAATGGCTTAAACCATCTTGCGGGACAGACTGGAAGCTTTTGTGTGCATATATCTGCACATAACAGGTGTACTGTCACATCCCAGAGAATAAGTGGTTCTTGTTGCTGGTATCTGCAGAGAAACCCTGGGTCTTAGTTTTTTTGGGGTGTGGTACTGACGTTTGAACTCAGACCTCTTGCTTGTTAGGTAAGGATTCTATCACTTGAATCATGTCCCTAGCCCTTCTTTGCTTTAGTTATTTTTCAGATGGTCTCATGTTTTTTGCCCAGGGATGGCCTTGGTCTACAATCCTCCAACTATGCCTCCCTCATAGCTGGAATTGCTGGCATGGCCCACCATACCTGGCCCTTGGATATTGGATTGGCTTTTCAGAAGCTGTTTCTACAGGTGTTCCCTTCACTATATGAGCCATCTGTATCACTTCAAAACTTATTTTAAGCCAGGCGTGGTGGTTCATGCCTGTCATCCTAGCTATTTAGGAAGCAAAGATTGGGAATATTGGAGTTTGAGCCCAGCCCGGACAAAAGTTTCATGAGACCTCATCTCAGTGAGGAAAAAGCTGGGCATGGTGGTGTGTGCCTGTCCTCCCAGCTATGGCAGAAATCCTAGAAATGGATTGAGGTCCAGACTGGGCTGTGCAAAAAGTGAGACCCTATCTCTACAATAACCAGAGCAAAAAGGGCTGGAGGCGTGGCTGAAACTAGAATTCCTATCTACTAAGTGTGATACTGAGTTCAAGCCCCAGTACTGAGAGAGAGAAAAAAACTTATTTAAGTAATACTTAGTTTCTTGAGATTTGTAATGTGGTACTGGGGATGGAACCCAGTGCCTTGAGCATGTTAGGCAAGTGCTCTACCACTGAGATACACCCTCATCCCAATCTTTGATTTCTTTTTGCAATTATCCAAAAGAACTGATCTCTTTATTTTTTCTAGTAATACTTACTTAAATCTAATGTTCTAAGAGGGCCATGAGTGTATACACTTGAAATGAAGGATCAGGCATTAAAGAAAGTAGGCTGTCTTCACTACCTTACCACTATACAGCATGAAAATGAGTGGGAGTGGCTGGGTTTCAATAAAGCTTTATTTACAAGGACAGGTAGAGGGCCGGATTTTACCTTTAGGCTGTAGCTTGCTGGCCTCTGCTCTAGTCCTTTGCACACTGTCTCCGCTTTCGTTAATGTCTTTTTTCCAGACAGAGTAGTGATTTGGTGGTGGGTGATTCTGTGGATTCCTTACGACTCTGAAAAATTACGTCTAACATGAAACGTTTCTGATGAATACACTCACTATCATGTTGACTTTAATACTCAGTTTCTTGTATGTCAAGGGTGTTTTAGCTTAATTGGTTCAACGTTTTAGGGGTATATTGTGATGCCATTAATCAAGGTAGTATATTTGTTAGCAAGACTTAGAATGAACCAAGAAATATGGTGGCTAATCTCTAGCCTTGTGTACTCTTCCTGAATTATAATTAACATTTATTTCTGTCCCATCTCATTCCCTCCATGACCCCCACGTGCATGGGAAATGCATGACAGCCACATTACATCTAAGTTCATCATTCACCCTGGAATCACTTTAAATTCTGACTGTTTGGTTAGCCAATATATTTTTCACACTACAAAAACTTATTTCAATGTTTATTTGTATTCTAACTGCACTATTTATGGAGAATATGTGACATTTCAATGCATGTATGCAACCTGTACTGATCGACTCAGGTAATTAATGTTTCCATGTCTATCATTACTTTGTGGCCTTGGAGCTCCTGCCTTCTAGATCTTCATAAAAATATTTTAATGGGTTGTAGTCACTCCATTGTGCTATAGAACACTAGAACTAATTCCTTCTGCTTTGGTACCCTGCTATCCAATCTTCTTTTGGTCTTCTTTTCCCCAGCTTTCCCACCCTCTAGCAACCACTATTGTATATTCAGATGGACATTTTTAGATTTCACATATGATAGAAAACATGTAGTATTTGTCTTTAATGAAATTTCCTGAAGGAATAATCTAATTGTCTGGTTTGGGTGAGCTGTGTTCTCACCTTGCAGCAGCAGGTGTGGCCCACTTGTGTCTGGCCACGCAGGAATCATCAGTGGGAGAGATTGACATTGGAAGAGTGGTACTTGGGTCAGAGGCAGCATCACCAGACTCTGTGTCATGATCATAGCAATCCCTAAAGTTTTTGGGAGCCCATCACAAGTTTCTGTCAGATTTTCACCTGTCTTTTTTTTTTTTCCTATGACACATTTCTGGATCCAAAAATGTTTTCTGCTATGAATATGCTGAAACAGATTTTGGGGATACTTTGAAATGAGTTTTTTGGAACAACAAAACTGTGTGCTCTAAACATTGATGACAAAAAAACAAAAAAATCAGAAAACATTGTCTGGTCCTCCAGGTTGAAAATGGATGCTTCTAAAGTGACATTCAGGAAGCTGTTGAACGAAGTGAAGGAAAGCAACCCCAGCTTGACAATTGAGAATGTCACTAGGACACTGGCGCCTTCCTACTGTGATTTCTTTATCTGAGCACCTTGAGATTATGTGTCTGATCTCCAAGATGACTCATCATGAGCATGAAATGGTAGTCACTGGCTGTCAAAGATGTAGGATTTAGCACTGATTTTTTTTTTTTTAAACTCCCTGCTTTATAGTAAATTCTACACAAGTCACGTACCCACTTCTGATCACGGCATGTTGTCTCTCACAAGGATAATAAAAAGTTAAAGCACGTTGTTTGAAGCTGCATTTATTGTTATGTTCAAAAGCAGACTTGGAATAAACTTAATGCTGATAAAATGATCTGAAGTTCTGGGAAAAAAATAAGGACAGGACTGGACATGATGGTGTACGCCTGTACTTAGCCTGGGAAAATGGATTATTTTTTTTTCTTTTCCCTAGTTTGGGTGTTTCTTAGCCTAGTTTAATAGTTGCCTGATGAGTCTATATGATCATGTGGGTTTTTAACTAGTTTTTGTGATACTTTAACCTAGGACTTGGTAGGAATTTTCCATAGATAATATTTTAAGCATTGCAAGCCACATGGTCCCAGTCATACACTCAGTTCTGTCCTTGTTGCATGAAACTTGTCCCAATAGTTAAACAGGTATTATTAGGTCCTAATAATTATTAGGTCCAAAAAATTGGGCAACTGTACAGATTTGTCCTGTGGTCCATAGTTTTCCAAACCTGTGCTAATCTACCATCTTACTTAGGAAGCACAAATTGGTGGGATTTTTCTTTTTGAGACAGGATCTTGCTATGTACCTCAAGCTGGCCTTAAATTTGAGATCCTTCTGCCTCAGCCTCCAAAGTGCTGGGATTACAGCTATGTGTACAAAACGTTTTTGCATTAATAACTATCTTTTCAAATTCATGAAAGCATTGATCATTATAATATAAACAAAGTGTTAGGCATTTCCTTTCACAGTTGTTTTTCAATATAGAAGAAAATTAAACGTTTAGAATAAGAGCTTTGTTCAATTAAAAATAGTCTTAAAAAAGTTTAACAAGTAAGATGAAGGCTTTGTTGGGGTTTATGAGTCTTGTTAAATAGATTATAGGAACACGAAAGTCAGAAGTATTTACCAGGGTTTGGGGTGTAGCTCAGTGGAAAAGCACTTGTCTAGCACATATTGGATCTTCAGCACCACCCAAAAATTCAGGAATGATTACACACGAATCAAAATGTTGAGAGTTGCAATTGATACTATATATGAAAGATAACATTGGGACATAGTAAAGAAATTTCCTATATGTCTGTCTTCTAAGAACTATACAAAAGCAATACTTGGAAAATATTTACGTATGGTATTTATTGGATTGGGATTTCAAGAGTACTTAAAACTTGCTAGGAGAAATACACAACCCACAAACAAGCAACAAGCTACATTGTTACCTGACCTGTATTTGATAATTTGTGAGGCATGTCCAACAGTGGTAGAGATGTACAGCTGTGGAGGACAGGAGAGTGACCATGAACAGGGATGGGAATTGTCCAAATTAGAGGAAATATTCTGATCATTGGAAAGCAATGAATTCACATTGGATGAAAACTGATGAAATGATCTGAGGTTCTGTAATCTCAGCACTTTGAGAGGTAGAGGCAGGAGGACTGTGAGTGGGAAGGCAACCTGGGTTGCATAGCAAGATTTTCTCTAAAAAAAACTTCAATAAGAAAACTTTGGAGAATCCTCCAAACCTGACAGTGACACAGCCATGAGAAAACAAGCAGCTAGATGGGTCAGAGAAAACAACAAAGCAACTCTTTTAAGCAGGAAGTGGTCAAAGTGTCAAAAATGGAGACAGGAAGATGAGAAGGGCTGGAGAGTCCACTCTTGTGTGTTCTGAGAAGCACATCACTGTTTATTTCAACAGCAGCCTTGAGAGGAAATAACTGGGGGCAGAGATGCAGTTTCCAGTGGGTTAGGGAGTGAGCATGAGGTGTCAAAGCTAATACAGTCATACTGGGGGACACTGAGCTCCAGATCTGTGAACTAATGAGAGTGGGAGGTGGGGGGCATCCTTTCATAGAATCGTCACGTTCTCAAGCTTCAACTGCTCTTCCAGGTGGTAGGATTACGACCACTATATTACAAAATATGGATCAGTGATAACCCCTCAAGATAAGCTCATGTTTTAATTACTGCTAAGAAGGGAATACTGGTCCTACCTTTTGCCAAACAGAAGGTGGAAGTAGAGGAGACACCTCTTGTCTCAGGAACACGGCCATTAGCAAGGGTTGAATTTGGTTCTTGTCCCTACCTCCTGCTTCTGTGATGGATCTGTTGCATGAAATGGGACAATGTCTACGGTCCCAAAGCATTATTTACAATAATCAAGACATGGAAGCAGTCTTAAGTGTTCATTAATGCATGAATGAATAAAAATGTGTGTCTATGTAAGGTGATGAGAACATGTTAAGTGACATCAGGCAGATAAAGACAAACATCACATGTTCTCATATGTGGGATATTGTCTTTAAAAATGAATAGCAGAAATGTAAGATAGGTCCTGTTTGGGGGTTAGTATCATTGGGAGGGGAAGAGTGAAAGGAGATGAAGGGAGTGAATATGGTTGAAGCACCTTATACCCATGTATGAAAGTAGAACTATGAGCTGTATTGAGATTGCTTTAGGAAAGGAGGAGGGATGAGGGGAAGAGATAGAGGGGATGAATTTGAGGTATTTGTATGCATATGTGGAAATATCACAATGAAACCTCTTTGGACAACTAATATATGGTAATAAAAACCAAGTATTTCTGCCACTTTCAACAATACGGTTGAACTTGGAGACACTATACTAAGTGAAATAAGCCAGACACAGACCAATACTTCCTGATCTCACGCACACGAGGAATCAGGAGGAGAGTAGAATGGTGGTTTCTAGGGGATAGGGGAGAGTGGACGAGATGTTGGTCAGATGGCACAGACTTTTAGTAGTGGTCACTATAGTTGACAGTGGTACCTGTTTCCTTGGAAATTGCAAAGATAGAGGATTTTAAATGCTCTAACTTCTCCCTATTCAGTGGTAACTATGTGAGGCAAAGGGTGTTAATTTGTAATCATTTCACAATATATATACCTCAAAGCATCCTGGTGTACTCTGTGAAAATGTACATTTTGTTTTGCAGTGCTGGCTGGGGATTGAGCTGAGGGCTTCATGTATGCTAGGCAAATGCTCTACCACTGAGCCACACCTCCAGTCTGAAAATACACAATTTTTATCTGCCAGTTACACCACTAATAAAGCTTGTAAAAAAACAAAAAATACTTAGTGTGGGAAAATGGACCACTAATTTATGTGCCCCAAATTTATCTTCTTACTATGACTGTCATGGTTCATCTGCACTATTAGCATCAATGAGTATAGGAGTAAGAGGAAATAAACATCCCCTCTAGTTACCTACTTGACCAATTTACAAAATTCAGATTTGTTATTGACTTTGCTGCCTCTTCTACCATATGATCTGCTATACCACCCCTTAGTACACACCCAAAGGAGTCAAAGTTGGCACACAAAAGAAACTCCTGCACACTGGTGTTTATTGTAGCACTATTTACAGTAGCCAAGTTATGAAATCAGGCTAGGTGCCCATCAACAGATGAGTGGATTAAGAAAATATGGTATCTATACACAATGGAGTTTTATTCAGCCATAGAGAACAAACTTATGTCGTTTTCAGGAAAATGGATGGGACTGGAGGTCATGATGTTAAGTGAAATAAGCCAGACTCAGACAAGTATCATGTGTTTTCTTGCATATGTGGAATCTAGATTTAAAAAAAGATATGAAAGTATAAGCGGAACTAGTAGAGAATAGGAAGGGGACCAGCAGGTGGGGTAAGGAGGGTAAGAAAGGGTAATGTAGGATAAATACTATCAAAATACCTTATACATGTATGAAAATGTCACAGTGCAACCCATTATTTTGTACAGTTGGTACACAAAAATAAAAAAAATACAATAAAAATACAACTACTGCAAAAAATTAACTTTGTAAAATGCTCACAGAGGAGTTAACTACTTAAAACTTCTCTAATGAAGAGAGGAAAGTGATTTTTCCAGGGCTAACCTTGAACCTCAGCCCTCCCCCATCTCCACCTCATGAATAGCTAGGATTATAGATCATGCCCAGCCTGTGTTTTTTACTCCTCTTTTCCATGATTTTCAGCGTGCTGTGAAAGCATTGTGAGACCAATTCTCCACAATTTAGGTGCCCATCCTGGTACCCAGGGTGGCCAGGTGTGTCAGTGAGCAAAGTTACAATTCAGCAGGGCCATGGCTAGGGCTGGGGAGGGACAACAAGAAGCATAGGATCAGAACCCAGCCATTATGGATCAAATTGTGTTCCCCCCACTGCCCAAATTCATACATTGGAACTCGAACTCCCAATGTTACTCTCTTTGGAGATAGGGCCTTTGAAGAAGTAACTGAGGTAAAATGAGCTCAATAGGGTGGACCTTAATCCAATGGGCCTCATGACCTTATATGGAGAGGAGATATGACACAGGCACACTCAGATGACCTCACAAGGACACAGGGAGAAGGGGGCTATCTGGAGAAAGTAGCCTTGCCTACACTTTTACTTTGAGGTAATACATTTCTGTTAATTCACTTAGACTTGTGGCATCCCTAACAGATGACTGTACACCATGTTTATTTAAAATGTTGATATTTATCCAGCATGGAAAGTACATTCATTTTGAAATTCTAAAATACTGCTTTCAAGGACTGGAGATGTAGCTCAGTGGTAGAGCATGTGCCTAGCATGTGTGAGACCCTGGAGTCCATTCCCAACCTTCAAAACCAAAACAGAATAGCAAAGCCCTGCATTCAAATATTATCCCCCTTGGTGACTGAGATTTTTGGTGCACTTCCTCATGCTGTCTGGAATATAAACCATGCTCAGTATTTCAAAAGCTATGATGCAATGCATAAGCATTTGTCCTTGTCCCGTGGCCAGCTGGAGAGATTTTGATTTGGGCTGGTGAGGGGAATACAAGGGAATGGGTGATAACTGATACGATTTTCAATTGCCTATAGTACTAGGAATAATTATAGTTACCATGTAATGGGTTGAGTTATATGTATGTCAAAGCCTATGCTGGGTTTCTTTTTTGTGACAGCACTGGGGTTTGAACTCAGATCCTTACACTTGCTAGGCAGGTGCTCTTACAGTTCGAGCCACTGTGCCAACCCTTTCTCGTGACAGGTTTTTCTGGATAGGGTCTTGCAAACTATTTCCCCGGGGCTGGTTTCAAATTGTGATCCTCCTGATCTCTGCCTCCTGAGTAGCCAGGATTACGGGCAGGAGCCACTAGTGCCCAGCCAATGCTGTTTTTTTATTAATTTTAATTTTTAAATTTAATCTTCCTCTCATTTTATTTTGAGACAGAATCTCAGTGTGTAGTCCAGACTGGCCTTGAACTTGATATCCTCCTGCCCCAGCCTCCTGTGTGCTGGGATTAGAGACGTGAACCACCACACCTGGCTTCATTAAATCTTCAGGTTATCGCTTTGAGGTTGGAATTATTATACCTTGGTATTTAGTGGAAAATTCAGATTTAGGGAATGGATTTGACTTAACATGCAGTGCCAGGACAATGGGGGGGAACAGGGACACAGATGAGTACATTAATGGCTTGATCAAGTAGAAATCCTCAAGGAAGAAAGGGCTGCTGGTTCAGACCCCATTTCAAGGCTGTGAGCTGTGAGCTAGCCCCATTCATTCTGCTTCCTGAGATTGCTCTCCATAATGGGGACTGGTGAATACAGCCACTAAACATAGATTTAGTTCATACAAGCTCACACTATGAACTAAATACTGTGTACATAGGAAAATGAGCATGAATACAGTGGCAGGGTTCAAGTGCTATTATAAAAAATAATAGGGTCATGTGGGTATAAAAGTAGTGTCAAGGTCAAACTGGAGGATTTGGAAAACTTTGTTGCAAGATTTTGTATCTGTTTAGAGATGTCAAGAGCAAGGCAGGTGGGGGAAAAGAAGAACAGATTGAATTCCATGGTGTGGTGGGATGGGGGAATTGGAATGTGGCTAAGATTCAGCCAGGATGCACCTAGGTAGCCACACCATTTTTGTTTATAGCCCCATTTCTTCTGATTGATTCATGTCACTGTGGCTCCTAAACCATTGGTAAATGCCCATTGATTATTGGTTGTGAATTATTTTGAATGGCATTCCACAGAGAAAGGAAAGAAGAAATAGGGATAAAGACTAAAGTAGGAAGGAAAATTCCCATGGCCAGCCTGTTAAAGGAGAGGTATTTTTAGGAAAGACCAGAGTGATTAAAAGTATGGCTGTCAGTAAATGGGCACAAAAGTACACTTAATATCTTTCAGACACAATGAGGATTTGTCTTCAGAAATTTAGCATCCTCATCCCATCTCCTCCTTCCTCCTAATTCTGAGTAGCTATGTCCTCATTTGCTGCAATGACTCTCCTTGATAGTTCAACACAGCTCATGCAGCCCAAGCAAGGTCAAGGAGCTGCCTTCAAGGCCACCATGGGCATGGTGGCTCTTGGTTGTTCATCAGGAAAATGTGTTCTCCACCTTCTCCTGCATTCCCATCTTGCTTCTCTGGTGGCTCTCTCTTGAGCCCTCTTCCTGCTGAGCCAGTCTTCAGCTACCAGCCACACTATGGCCACCAGCACCAGGAATGCCAGACCAATCCGAAGTAGATTATGTGCAGTGTGATCCCAGAGGCCAGGGTCTGGAGTCAGAAGACAGGTGATGGCTCCCTACTCGCTATCCCACACCAGCACGCTTTGCCCAGCTCCCTCCTCAGAGCCTATAGCCCCAATTGTTACTTACTGTTCTGGAATCCTGACCCTGAGGTTGGAAGATCGGGCTCCCAAGAATCTTCTGAGGATAAGAAAAAGGGAAGGAGTGAGAAATGGAGGATATCATTGGACTCTTCCTTCCCAGTCTTCCCTGCCTTGGATATCCCCCCATGATTTTCTATGACTTCATGGTCTCCACCCCAAACTTTAGGTGTTAGTGGCTCCCTCTGGCAGGTAAAGTAGAAGAGTCAAGAGACAGAAGAACCTGAGGGTGAATTCAGCTCTAGGACCGAGACTTGTCTCCACACCCTGCAGAGCCTATTAAGTAAACTCCCATCATTTTCTTCAAGGTCGGAACTGAGCTGCCTTAGTCCCATCCAATCTCTACCATTACCTCCGTAACTAACTAACTAACTAACTAACTAACTAACTAACTAACTAACTAACTAACTAACTAACTTCCTTCCTCCCTCCCTCCCCTTTTATTTTTTTTTATTTCTCTCCTCTTCCTCCTCTTCTTCTTCCTTTTGACTGTCCTGGAATTTGAACTCAGGACTTTATACTTGGTAGGCAGGCACTCTACCACTTGAGTCATCCCCCCAGCCCTTTTGGATTTAGGCTATTTTTAAGGTAGGGTCTTGTTTTGACTTGGGGCTGGCTTGAGCCATGATCCTTCTATTTGTGCCTCAGTGTAGCTGGGATGACAGGTGTATGCCACCATGCCAGTTTTTATTGGTTGAGATGGGGGCTTGCTAACTTTTTGCTGGGGCTGGTCTCTAACTATGATCCTTCCGATCTCTGCCTCCTGAGTAGCTGGGATTATAAGTATGAGTCACTGGGCCTAGCCCTATAACATCATTTTCAATTTTACTGGCCTTGCTGCTATTATTCTATAACCTGGGCATCTTCCTGTCTTAGTCTGTGGTCATTCACTCTCCCCAGAGCCTTCCTTCTCTAGATAGCCACAGGTTTATTTCCCTCTACTCCTCCTGGTATTTACTCAGGTACCTCCTTCTCTGTGAGCCACTCTGGGCAACCATATTTGATATTGCTATCTGTCTTCCCTGTCACTTTAACCTCACTTGCCTTTTCCCATTTGTCATCTCTTCCTTATGTGATAAAAAATTCATTTACTTGTCTCAACTTGAGCTTGGTCTGTTTCTTCTTGCTGGAATTTAAGTGCCGTGAAGACAGGCATGTCTTTGTGTGGACAAAGTGAGCCTGTGCATTGATTGCTCACTATGCAATTAATGGACATTCTGATATAACTGTATGTGGTTTTTCATATTTTCTCTCATATGTAGAACTTTCCCACAGGGTTTTTTTTTTTTTTTTTTTTGGCAATACTGGGGTTTGAACCTCAGAGTCTTGCACTTTCTTTCTAGGCATGTGCTCTACCACTTGAGCTACATCCCCAGTCCTTTTTGCTTCAGGTTATTTTTCATGTAGGGTCTTGCTTTTTTGTTCAGAGATGGCCTCAGACCACAATGCTCCTACCTAATGTCTCCCCTATAGCTGGGATGACAGGTGCATGTCACCACACCCAACTTATTGATTGAGATGGGGTCACATTAAGTGTTTGTGTGGTCTGGCCTCAAACCAAGTTCCTCCCAATCTCCACCTTCCCAGTAGATGGGATCATAGGCATGAATCACCATGCTCTACCCTTTTCCCACATTTATATTAGCATAAATTAATTGTTCAATGTGGGGGGGTTCATTATATTTCCATACATGCTTATAACATATTTTGATCCTATTCATTCTCTCTATTACTCTTTTTCTCCCTCCCTCCTTTTTATCTTTCTTGCAATTTTAAAAATTAGTTTTATTATGATATTTTCATACATGCACACAATTTACTTTGGTCATATTTTTCCCTCCGTGCCCCCTCCACCCACTGCTGTTTTCCACCAAATTATCCTCCATTTATGTTCATGTCCATTTTTTTTTTTGATCTAGCCTCTGCATATGGGAGAGAACATGGGATATATGATTTTCTGGGTCTGTCTTATTTCATTTAACATGACAATCTCCAAGTCACACAATCCCATCCTTCTTCATGGCTGAATAATACAGTGTATCTATATCACATTTTCTTTATTCATTCATGTGCTGATAGGCACCTTGGCTGTGACTTGCATATTTTTAAAGTCATTGGGCAGCTTCCATTGCCCCCACTGAGCTTAGAAGTGCAGTTACTCACCAGTGGAAGAGGTGACATCTGTGGGTAAAAGGCTAGTGTTCCCAACATCTCCTGGGAATGGAGATAAAGGAAAAAGGTCAAGATTTTGGGTTTTCCCATCAGTTCCCTATATCATTTTCTTCCCTGTCCCTCTGATGTTCTTCCTATGAATGGCCAAATGGGTCTCTAAGAAATGGAAATTCCCTTTCCATCTTCCCCATCACTGTCTGGGTTCCCTTAATGCCCAGGGTAAGGCATGGGGTAGGGGGTACTGGGGGGTGTCCTCACCTGTGACCAGAAGTGTCACAGGCTCACTGGGAAAAGACCATGCATGGTTATTGTAGGAGCCAAAACACCTGTATGTCCCTTTATGGGCTGTGCTCACAGGACCCACAGGGAACTCCGCCTGGATGTTCCCGTATCTGTGCTGTGCACGCCTGGAGCTTCCCTCCTTGACCAGAAAGAACGTGCTGGTTGCAGTGTCCAGACAGCAATGGAAGGTCACGTTCTCCCCCAGGGTCACCTCAGGCCCAGGATGAACGGAGAGGGTGGGTGTGTCGTACATCCCTGTGAGAGAAGGCGGCTGGTAGGTACAGGGCATTGTCACCTCCTCTGTCCTTCACTTCCCTGTCCCTAACACCAGGCATCATTGTCTGCAATCTGGGTCCCTTCTTCTGTTTCCTTGGTTTTCCTTGTCATCTCAGCTACTGCAGGATGTTTAAATAGGAGGGTCATGATCCAGGCTGGCCTGACCATAGAGAAAACCCTATCCTAAAAATAACCTAAAGCAAAAAACGTTGGAGGTGTGGCTCAAGTGATAGAGTGCCTGTCTAGTAAGTGCAAAGCCCTGAATTCAAAACCCAATACCACCAAAAAAAATAAATAAATAAATAAAATAAAACCCTGGAAACTCTACACTAGTAGACGCTATTAGACAAAAACTCTCCATTCCCCTTCCCTCCAGACCTTGGTAACCACCATTTTTGTCTGTATGAATTTGACTATTTTATTTTATCATTATTTTTTAATGATTAAGATTCTTTAAATTTTTAAATTATTGTTGTTATAATTGGGGTACATCATGACATTTACAAAAGTGCTTGCAACATATCATAGTTAAATTCACCCTCTCCATCTTTCTCCTTTATCCTTCCCTTCTCCCATTCTTAGCATAGCTTCAACAGTTCTTATTTTTCCATTTTTATACATGAATGTGTAATATTTCTACCATATTCATCCTCCTATACCCTTTCCTTATATCTTCCCCACTCCCACTGGTACCAAACCCCCAGACAGGATATGTTTTATGAATTTGACTAGTTTAGATACCTCCTTCTGTGACTGGCTTATGTCACTTAGCATAAAATTCTTAAGGTTCACTCATGCCATAGCATACATGAGTATTCCCTTCCTTTGAAGGCTGTGTAACACTCCTTTGGATATGCCACATTTTCTTTATTCATTTACCAATGGACGCATGGGCCATTTCTACCTTTTGGTTGTTGTGAATAATGCTGCCATGAGCATGGATGTGCAAAAGCTACCTGTGTTTTCAAAGCCCTCCAGGTGATTCTGAACTTCCTTAGGTTTGAGAACCACTTCCCTCAACGGGGGAGAGCTGTCAGATCTAAGGCTGTCAATCCTCCCTGGGTGTGTTCCTCGTCTGGGGACAGTTGATACTGAGGTATTCAAAGGCTTGGAGCCCAGCGTCTCATTTCAGGACCACTCTGGAGGCTGTCCTTAGGTTCTGATGACACTCCTTCACAGTTCAACATATTTCTTCCTCTCTTTGCTTCCCTCAGCCCATCACAGGTATTTTTTTCCCCAATAAGTGAGCTACTTTATGATCAATTGCATTCTGCAGGTTTCTTCACATAAAATCATCTAGTTACTATAATCTATAGTTAAATCTATAGTTCTTAAGCCTGAGTGGTGCATGCAATGTTCTTTCTCTCTTTTGTTCATTAGCATATATTAATTATACAAAAGGGTTTCATTGTGATTTTTACATAAATGCACATTACTTTGATCAAACTCATCCCCTATACTCCTCTTCTTATTCTCCCTTTCAAGCAATTTTAATGGTTTTCATTATCCTATTTTCATACATGCATATGAAGTGCTTCAATCATATTCACCCCCCTTCACCCTCCTTTCTCCTGCTGACTCCTATCCCCTTAACGGTCCCCCAGTTTACACTTGTATCATTCATTTTTTTTTTTTTTTTAGGTCTAGATTCTGCATATGAGAGAAATGTGATATTTGTCTTTCTCAGTCTAGCTAATTTCACTTTACATGATGATCTCTAGTTCCATTCATTTTCCTGCAAATCACATAATTTCATTCTTCTTTATGCCTGAATTACATATACACTTGCTTTATTCATTCCTCAATTGAAGCACACTTCAGATGATTCCATAGTTTGGCTACTGCATCACAGGTATTTTTAAGGACAGTCCTCAGAGATACACATGCACACAGTTATACTCTGGACAACTTGATCTAGGATACATCTGCCACTGAATACCTCCACCCAACCTGCATCTGAGAGGGGCTTCAGGGTGAATGCATGGTGAAGACCCACCCCATATTCAGGCTAGAGAACTGAAGAATTACCTATCACCACCAAATCCAGGGGGTCACTGGGCTCTGACCAGAACTCTTCAATTTGATAGAAGCATCTGTATCGTCCTGCAGTGTGCCAGCTCATGGCTGGAATGAGGAATTTGACTCTTCTTGTCAACCTGGGTGTTTTTGGTCTCTCCAAGGCAGAAAGGCCTCCCTCAAAATGCAGTCTATACTCAACTGCATTCTGAGCCCCCTGGCACCAGATGGTCACTGGATTTCCCTTTGGAACCATGGAATTGGGCTTCGCCCAGATGGTGGGTTTTGGAAGACTCTCTGGAAGGGAAGCAGAGGCTGGAGCTCTGGATGAGTCCTATTCTCCCCTCTTTCCACCCAGCTGTTGGCCTCAAGCCCTCTCCTGCTTCTTTCTCCAAGATGTTCTCAGAACACTTGGTCTGAACTCAAAAGAGGAGCTCTGGGATTCTGAAGGAAGAACTTACGTTTCTGGGAGTCGATCCTCTGGCTCAGACACAACCCTGGAAGACAGCAACAATGAGAAATGTTGTCCCCCAGCCCTGACTCCATCTCCCTTCCATGCAGGACTCACCAAGGCAGAGCAGGGCAGGGGGTATGGACGGCATAGCACAAATTCTGCCAGGCCAATGCTGAGATGGGGTGGGGACTGAGCCTGGCAGGCCTGAAATGCAGAGGATGTGGTGGGTGAGGCCCAACGCCAATCGCCATGGGGATTTCACACCGATTATGTTTTTTATATAAGAAAGCTCACAGCTCTCCCTTTGACCATGTGCCTGAGGCAAGGACAGGATATATATAACACATCTCACCAAACCTGTGGTCTGACCAGATCCTCTGGCAACCATCTGCCCAGCCTGAAACTAATTTTTCTGGGTCAACCTCTGAATTCTGCAATGAATGAAGTCCTCCCCAGGGAAGGCACTGGAGTGAAATATCTGAGAATTCAGTAAAGATGGGGGTTTAACTTTTTGTTATTATTATTATTGTGCTGGGGGTACACTGTGACATTTCTAAAAGTTCTTACAATACATCATAGTTGAATTCACCCACTCCATCATTCTCCTTTACCTTCCCCCAACTCCTGGAATAGTTTCAACAGGTCTCATTTTTCCACTTACATACATGTGTACATAATATTGGCACCATATTTCACCCTCCTGTCTTCCCTGTGTTCAGGATGCATGTGGCTGAATAAGTTAATTGTTGTAATCCAAGTGGAATATTTTTGGGGGCAACACTGGGATTTGAACTCAGGGCTTCATGCTTGCTAGGTAGGTGCACTACTGCCTTAGCCACTCTGCCAGCCTACACTATTTTCTTCAAATACTTGCTACCCCACTTCAATGAAATGCTATTTTCTTTAAAATTTTTAGCATGTTTAAAAAATTTATTAGCATATGTTAATTGTATAAAAAGAGTTTGTGATATTGCCATTCATGCATATACTGTAATCTGATCAAACTCACCTCTCTCTTATCTTTCCTTCTATCTCCTCATTTTATAGGCATTAGTGGATTTCATTATGCTATTTCATACTTGCATATAGTATTCTTCGATCAGATTCATTCCCCCTTACCCTCTCCTTTCCCTCCCTGCCTCCCACTTGTCCCCCCAAAGTCCCCCTTTTACATTCTTGTTATGTTATTTTTATATTCTAATAGATATTATTAATTTAGGTCTACATTTCACATGTGAGTGAAGACATGTGACATTTGTCTTTTTGGGGGGCTTGATTTAGCTCCCTCATTGTGTTGATTTCTATTTCCATCCATTTACTTGGAATGATATTCTTGTTTGTGGATGAATAGTGCTCTACTTTATATGTGTGTGTGTGTGTGTGTGTGTGTGTGTGTATATATGCCACATTTGCTGGCTCTAGCCAAGAACATGAGATCCTATCAAAAAAAAAAAAAAAAAAAACTAAAAGCAAAGAAGGGCTGGGGTGTTGCTCAAGTGGTACAGCACCTGTCCAGTGAGCACAAAGCCTTGACCTCAATCCCCAGCACCACACACACACACACACACACACAAAAGAAGCAATGGATGCATTTTGAGTTAAAACACATTAAAATATTTAAGATTTTAATATTCAGTTCCTATCTTATACTAAAGGAATGTGATTATGTAAAATATTAAACATTTTATTAGAAAATAGCATTTTATTTTTGGGTTGAATTAGCACAGCCACTATGGAAATCAAGTATGAGCCTATACAAACTCAGATTTAGAACATATTTGTAATAGTGTAACTCCTCTGTGGAACTTGGGGAAGGAGGGACAGGAAAAGAGAATGGTAGAGCTCCAGTAATATTGCATAACATGAGTTGTGAAGGTAGAGGACATAAGGATGTGTATTGAAAGCTGTTGAAAATGGAGGATGGGGGTAAAGGAGTAAGGGAGAGTAATGGAAGGGACTGAATGGACCAAAGTAAAGCACATCCACAGTGGGCATACATTGAGATACCTCTCTGAACATCAATTTAAATATTAATAATGAAGAAACAGGACCATAAAAGAGGTACAGTGTGTGTTGGTGGTACTAGTGGGAGGGGGCAGGGTGAATGAAGGAGATTAAGGTGATGATATATGGTTGATGGACTTCATATACCTGTATGAAATAGAACTAAATAAACCTCTTACAATTGCTTTAAGTGGAGCAGGGAGGGGACAGAGGGGAAGAGACAATGGAGGCAGTGTAAATAATGTATAGTATAAGTCTAATCAGAAAAAAAAAGAACAGAGCATCCTTGAAAACTAAACTAAAAGCAGATCTGCCTCATGGCCCCGCTGTAGCACTGTTGGGCTTCTGTCTGACATCTTGTAAGTCAGCGTACAAGAGAGACATCTGCACACCCATGTATACAGCAGCACCATTCGCAATAGGCAAACTGTGGATCAGCCTTAATGTCTATTCATGGACGAATGGATAAAGCAAATGTGGTATATATACACTTCAGAATGTTATTTAACTGTCTGGGGGAGGGCCAATGGGAGCGACAAGGGGGAAAGGATAGTGACTGGTGAGGAGGGTGGAAGTACACTACATAGCTGCAGATGAAGACAGCAAAGTGAAACCCACCGAACACTGTTTGAAAAGAGGGGAGGGTAGGAAGAGGAGGAGTGGAGATGTTACAGGGGGTACACTTTTTCAAGGAACACTATGCGTGTATGGAATTATCACAATGACATCCCCTCATATTATTATTGTATGGTAAATAAAAATAAAATAAATTTAAAAAAGAATGAAATTTCTTTCTTTTTTTTTTGTAGTGCTGGGTTTTGAACAGAGGGCCTTCACCTAGAGCCTACTCTGCCAGCTCTTTTTTTGTTATGCGATTTTTTGAGATAGGATCTCACAAACTATTTGCCCAGTCTGGCTTCGAACCATGATCCTCCTGATCTCTGCCTCCCGAGTAGCTGGGGTTGCAGGCATGAGCCACTGGCACTGGCTGAAATTTTTATGTATTGTAACCCAAATTGGTTTATCTCCTCTATTTTTCTCCTTTCTACTTAAGTCCCTTTCTTACAGTGATTTCAATAGGCTTAAAAATTCCATATTCATTCTTGTATAGAAACTCCCTATATAGCTATATTAAACAAACAAAAATGTTCCGTTGAGATGAGGTCTCACTAACTTTTTGTTCTGGCTGGCCTGGAACCATGATCCTCCTAATGCCTGCCTCCTGAGTAGCTGGAATTATAAGTATGAGCCACTGTACTCAGCTGCTCCTTTTTTTTTGAGACAGGGTCTTGCTATGTAGCCCCAGCTGCCCTAGAACTTGTGATCTTTCTGTCTCAGCCTGCTGAGTGCTGGGATTATAGGTGTGCCCCATCACACCAGGCTCCTAATTATGTGTTAAATCACTCACTGATATTAGCATGGATCAGCACTCTTTAAGTTGTTCTATGGGTTATAAGCCAATTCTGTCATTATTTATTTTGTTAAAAATGAACCCTGTGCTGCTAGGCTGGGATGATGTCACCCAGTTTGGAGCACTGGGTCCCAGGCCAGAAGGTTCTGGGTCTCGGAAGAAAGAAAATTCAAGGCTGAACTGAGAGGAGACAGTAGGAGTGGGTTTTCTAAGGCAAAGTAAATCAAAACTACACTTTTAAGAGGAGAGAGTGGGCAAGCTCAAGGATGAGCAGCTGCTCCGAGGGGCTTAACATTTTAAGCTTTGGCCAAGCTTGGTGCCTCACATCTGTAATCTCAACTGCTTGGGAGGTAGAGATCTGGAGGTTCAAAGCCAACCCAGGCAAAAAGTTATTGAGACTTCATTTTAACCAGTAAAGCTGGTGTGACACATGTCTGTCATCCCAGCTATGAGAAAGGTGGTAGGTAGGAGGATCATGGTCTGAGGACAGCGGAGGCAAAAACACAGACCCTATATGAAAAATAACTAAAGCTAAAAAGGACCGAGTATATAAATAAAGTTGTAGTGCATCTGCCCAGCAAACATGAGGCCCTGAGTTTAAATTCCAGTACTACCCCCCCAAAAAAAAAACCGAAAACAAAAACAAAAAATCAAAATGAAAACAAATAGACTTCAGGTTTTTATTAGGGTCTATGGACATGAGGCTGGTCATTCCTGGGAAACAGGAAGATTTTTTTGTGGGAACTGGTTTATGCATCATCAATTCTTTCCACAAGTTGGGTGGGGGAGTTCTTTAACTTAGATGGTTGGACAGGGACTGTGAAGACACAGGGATATTTGAAGGCTTTGTCTAAGCCTTTAGCATCTAACTGTGATGCTAATTCTGTATTAACTGGCTCTGAGGTCACTGTTGGTCATCATAGCTGCTGGAACTTTTCATTCTCCACGGGCTGTGGGTGGTGCAGGTCAGCTAGCCCCTGCCGTGTCAGCAGTCATTCTGTTAATGTCACCGGGCCAGGATGTGGCTTTTAAAAAAGTCAATATCCAGGCCATCTACTCAGATACTGAGTTTCCTACCTTCCTGCCTAAACCCTATGCCAATACAATCCACATTCTTAGCAAGACAAGATTCTCTACTTCTAGGGCATTTAAGGCTACTATGTGGGACTATACCTTTAGGATTTACCCTTTTGCTTCCCCTCACCTCTTTTTAATTAGCATGTATCAGTTGTATAAAGGGGTTTGCTGTGGTATTTCCATACCTGCATACAAGGTACTTTGATCAAGTTCACCCCTCTGTTACTCTTTCTTGTCTCTCCTCCACTTCTTTTTAAATCATTTTAATTGGTTTCATTATTCTATTTTTGTAAATGCATATGAGGCACTTTGATCATATTCGTCCTCCCAACTCTTGTTGGTTTCCATCCCCAAACAGTCCCTCTGTTTTACACTCATGTCATTCCTTTTTTTTTAGGTCTGGATTCTGAAATTAAAAGAGAACCTATAATATTTGTCTTTCTGAGTCTGGCTTATTTCGCTTAACGTGATGATCTCCAGTTCTGCTCATTTTCCTGCAAATAACATAATTTCATTCTTCTTTGTGGCTGAAGAATACTCATATATATGTTTATGTATATATGCTATATATTACATTATCCTATTTATCATGTATCAATTTATTTATCCATCCATCTATCTATCTATCAACCATCAATCATATTTTCTTTTTCTATTCATTAGTGGGTTACCCTGAGGATTTTTATATGACTTAAGTCTACTGAGAGAGTCCATCTTGAAGAATCTTAAATCTTTCCAAGGTCTTAGCAAAGAGCCTTCCAGTTACAGGAGGGTCTCCCTACTGAGGCAGTATTGGCATTTGGGTGGGGTGACTATGTTTTCAATGGGAGTGGGGTGGCCCGTGCACCATAGGATGTTTAGTAGCATCCCTGATCTGTCCCCACAAGATGTCCACAGCATTCCTTCCCAGACATAATAGCAAAAAATGTCTCTAGTCTCCAAGTGCCCCCTGTAGGGTAAAATTTACCTCAGTGCTGAATTACATCATTGATCCCCCCCCCCCCCGCCCCGCCCCAGTTTAGGTCTCATTCAACTTTGAGAATATTTTTGTAGTTCTAAATATTGGGCATGAGACATAGTTTTATTTTCCTTTGCAGAAAGTTCTGTCCAACCACCCCCTCCATCTTCTCTCAAAATTGTTAGCTGACAGAAGTGTTCTTCCCTTTATCTTCTCTTTCTCTTTTCATAGGTTTAAGGGGAACTAAAAAAACCAAATCTCTTAACCCTTTCAATATTCTGGTTAAAAATCATATTACCAAGGTGATAAGATCAAGGTCACCACATACATGCTCTGTCTTCTAAGTTACTGTATGTAAGGGTTTTAAGGATTAGATAAGCATGGTGGTGCACACCTGTGATCCCAACACTCAGGAGGCTGAGGCAGGCAGGATGAGAGTTTGAGGCCAGCCTGAGCTATATAGCAAGACTGTTTCAAAAAACAAGCAAAAACAATTGATCCACCTGGGTATTGAATATGTTACAACTTTGTAGCTTGCTGTGGCTTTTACCTCATAGCTATCCTAGCCTCTACTGGTGGTTTTTTCTTTTCCCCCCACACTTTATTAGATTAGATCTAATACTTATTTGATCTAATCTATAATTATTATTAGCTCAGATTAATCATACAATGTAAGAGGGGTTACCTTGCCTGTTTCCCCCCAGCTTCTTCCCTGTATTTTTCTGTCTAGACCAGCTTCCCAGTTCTAAATCCAATAAATTCCAGAAGTTTTAGGGTTTTGTTATGGTTACTTCTTGCTTCTTCTTTATTTTTATTTTTATTTTATTCATATGTGCATATAATGTTTGGGTCATTTCTCTCCCCTTCCCCCCGCCCCTTCCCTTACCCTCCCATACTCCTTGCTTCTTTTACCAGTTTCTGTGTAATTACCAATGGATGCCTGATAAGCTATCCAAATCAACAGGAATATTCAGCCTATGGTGCTGCAACTTGTAATTTTTTAAACAGTTTTGGAGAAACACTTGCTCACCAGCAGCAAGTTTGTGTCAAACAAGATGATAACATGTCCATCATCGTGATGCTGATGGTTACAGTTTTATTGACTCTTCATTTGCTAGGGTTGCGGTAACAACATACCACAGGCTGGGTGTCTTAGAAAGCAGAAACATTATTTTCTCATGGCTCTGGAGAATGGAAGTGCAAGGTCACGGTGCCAGCAGGTTGGTCCTCCTGACTCTTCTTTCTCCTGGGCTGGCCCATGGCATCATCTCCAATCAATTCACATGTTCTTTTCTCTGTGCGCTCATGTCTCTGGGTCCTTGTAAGTCTCTCATCTTCCTTGTCTTATAAGACACAAGTCAGATTGGATTAGGGATGACACAAATGACCCATCATCTCTTCAAAGGCTCCATCTCAGATAGAGTCACATTCTGATGCACTGGGGTGTGTGTGAGTGCTTCAAGATATGAATTAGGACAGGGACACAATTCATCCCCAAACAGTGGACTTTGGGAAAATATGTTTTAAATTTTTATTGGAGGAAAACTTGCTCACAAGCAAAAATAGGCTATTTCTAGCAAAGAGGTTTATGTTGTCTTTGCTAATGGGGACAGTACAGTGTATTTCATATATAATACATCACAGAGGAAGGGGGACAGGAGTTTCATGCATCGCAGGAGGAGGAAGAGCACATTGCCATTTTTGCCTTCCATCATGCTACTCACCCAGGGTCTCCCCATCTGGTCACAGATGCCTAAGTTTGTCCTTTTGGTCCTCTTAAAGCCCAGAGCCACCAGTGGAGTTCAGTGTCCTGCCTGTCACCACACAGGGACTCTCTCTCTCTCTCTTTCTTGCTTTGGAGGTCACCAATGCAGAGCCTAGGTGCATGAGTCCATGCATAGTGGGACAATACACAAAGACCTGAAGGCAGAGCCCTCTGGGGACAGATTTGTAGCAACCAGATCTGAATGATGCTTCCTGTATGTTCCCTTTTTCACTTAAATTTTATTCTTATTTTTCTTGGAACAGAATGTGTGGTCAAGAAATTACACCAACACTGCCTGGAAAGGTGAGGAGAAGGGGGTAAGAGAATGGAAGGGAGGGCATGAGCTTGTTCAGAGTGCACTGTAAGAATTATGAAATTACCGCAAGGAAACCCCTTGTACTGTCAGTGTATGTGAATTAAAAAGTAAAATTAAGTTGTGAAAAAGAAATGCCACCCAATGCATAGGATGGAATGCAAAGAGTCAAAAGAAAGTATTCCAAGATGTGTAGTCTTTATTACAAAGGAAACCTGGTCAATACATTATTTTTGCTCTCAAAAAAAGTAAAGTGTCATAGGAACTAGAGAGAGGGAGGCAGAAGGGGGACTTGAGTGGGAGATTTTTTAGTTCTTCACACTGGGGTCGATTTTAATAAACTAAATATGTTTCAACACTCAGAAATACCTTTTCCATCCATTAAGGCTTTACTCTATATAACATTATACATATGTAGTTATTTATATGTTTTTTTTATAAATATGTATATATATTTAATTGGCATGTGTGAATTGTACAAAATAAGGAGTTTCTTTTTTGTGGTACTGGGATTTGAACTCAGGGCCTCTCAGTTGCTAGGTAAGTGCTCTATCATTTGGGCCATGCCTCTAGTCCTTTTGCTTTCAGTTTGTTTTTTCAGATAGGGTCTCCCATTAACTTTGCCTGGGCTGCAGTTGAATCATGATCCTCCTACCTCCTTCACTCAAGTAGCTGGCATTAGAGGTATGTGCCACCATGAATAGCATGTTTTAGAGATAAGGTCTTGCTAACTTTGCCCAGGTTGGCCTTGACCCTCAACCATCCTGTCTGCCTCTCCAATAGCTGGAATTGTAGATGTGTGCCACCATGCCTGGCTAAAGTAGGAGGTTTCATTGTAATATTCCACACATGCATATAATGTACTTTGATTATGTTTACCCCTTTTCCCTCCTCCTCCCTTTCCACTTCTCTACTTGGCCCATTTTCGCTTTCATAAACTTGGTTGTTTTGTTTTCGCTCTACTTTCCACAAACAAGAGAAAACATGCTATCTGTCTTTCTCAGTCTGGCTTATTTCACTTAATGTGATGACCTCCAGTTCCATCCATTTTCTAGCACAATGAAAATTTCCTTCTTTTCAGGACTGTTCTGAGTCGCTTCCAGGCATCAATGAATTCTTTGAATCCCTGTGACATAATTCAGTAAGGTTGGTGGTGTTTGTCACCATGACAGGTTATCCAGCTAAGGAGAGGTGCCGGGGTGATCTACCTTAGGAGTCCAGTCCTCCAAACCTGGAGTGTCTGCTGTGGTCACCACACGAGGGGGCCCACCACATCCTCCCCTCCTCACAGAGTGTCTTTGTTTCTTTACGAAATCTTCTGTGTCCAATCCAGTTCAATCCTGGATTCTACTTCAGCCATACCACACTCCTAGATCTGTTTCCTATGTAGAAACACCAAAGTAGTAAGTGACACAGAGGATGCTACTAGTCATTTTCTTTTATTATTTAATATATTTTAAATTTTTATTGTTTCTTTTGAGACAGAGACTTGCTATGTGGCCCAGGCTGGCCTTGAACTTGTGATCCTTCTCCCTCAGCCTCCCAAGGGGTGTGATTTTAGGCATGCACCACCATGACCAGGTTCTTTTGATACTTTAAACACACAACTTTATTGAGATAAAATTCACATGTCATACAATTTACCCTCTTAAAGCACATAATTCAGCTGGGCAGTGGTGGCTCATGCCTATCATCCTAGCTACTCAGGAGGCAGAGATCAGGAGGACTGTGGTTCAAAGCCAGTCCCAGGGAAAAAGTTTGTAAGACCCTATTTCAAAAAAACCAACACACACACAAAAGGAGCCACTGGAGAAGTGGCTCGAGTGGTAAGAGCATCTGCCTAGCAAGTGTGAGACCCTGAGTTAAACCCCAGTTCCTCAAATATATATGCATATATATGTATATATAAAGCACACAATTCGATGGTTTACATTGTATATTCAGAGTTGGTACAACCTTTCCCACAATTTAATTTCAGAATGTTTTCATCATTAGCTGTTCATCCTTCCCCTCCCAGCCCCAGGCAACCACTAATGTACTCTGTATCTGTATATTACAAAACTTGTGGTAAAATATGCATAACATAAAATTCACTACCTTAACCACCTTGTAGGTCAAGTTAAATTAACTTTAAACTGACATGAGAGTAAACTGATAAGACATTAAAACTGTACGTATGTATGGGTACCATGTGATTTTTCAATACATGTGTACATTGTATAGTGTTTAAAACAGGGTAGAGACATCTATGTGCTCAAACAGTTATAATTTATGGTGAAAACATTCAAAATAAGTCTTTAGCTTTTCCCCAGTTTCCATTAGCATATATTAATTGTGCAAAAGTGATGGGTTTCACTGAGAATTTCCATGCATGCATATGTTACACTTTGATCCTATTCAGACCTGTTTTACCCTTCCTCATCTCCTTCCTTGTCCACATTCCTAGTAAGCCCCCCTTTTATTTGCAGGTCCCCTTCATCCTCAAATGCCACATGTGAGGGAAATGTGCAATACTGTTTGGAAGAGACTGGCTTATTTTTTTAGCTTTGTGAAATATACATCATTATAAGTGCACAATTCAGTGGTGTTCAGATGTTCACATTGTTACAAAACAGATCTCCAAGGCATGGTCTTGCAAACTGAAACTGTGTCCCAAAGGGGAAGCTATGGTGTGATGTAAACAGTTTTATTCCTGGCTCAAGAGAGTTCTGACTTTCATTCTTGGGTTTATTTATTTAATTTATAGATAGGCAAAATAGATAACTTACAGATGAAGGAAGGGACTTACTATTTCAGCTAGCTTATCAATTATTTATTCTTGATAGAGACACATTAAAAATATAAAAGGGAAAAATAAAATAAAAAAGGATGTTAAAAATCAGAAGAAAGGATGGGCACAGTGGCTTACACTTGTGATCTTAGCTACTCAGGAAGCAGAGATTGGCAGGACTGCAGTTCAAAGCCAGCCTAGGTAAGAGGTTAGCAAAACTCCATCTCAAACAATAAAAGCTGAGTGTGGTGGCATGCACCTGTCATTCCAGCTGCATGGGAGGTGAAAAAATAGGAGGATTGCTGTCCAGGATAGTCCAGGCATAAATGTTAAATCCTATCTGAAAAATAAGTAAAGCAAAAAGCGTTGGGAATGTGGCTCAAGTGGTAGAGCACCTGCCTAGCAAGTGTAAGGCCCTGAGTTTAAACCCAAATACAAAAACAAGAAGAAGAAGAAGGAGGAGAAGAAGGAGAGGAAGGGAGAGAAGGAGGAGGAGGGGGAGGGGGAGGGGGAAGGAGAGGGGGAGGGGGAGATGAAGATGGTAAAGATGGTAATTTACAAGTAATATTCAGAAAGCAGGAAGCAGTAGTATCATATGCATCCTGGAAAGTAGCATCTGATGTGTCTGAAGATGGATGCAGGCCCTTGGGTTTATGTGGCTGTGTCCAGACACATTTCCACCTCCTGTGGCTCCAGGAGTTTTTCTGTAACCACTAGGTTGGACACTTTTGTTTGCTCCAGCTTGGCACAGCCAAGTCCTGTCCGTCTCCTTCCTTGGGTGGTGCCCTGTGGCTGTGCCAGTTTTCGATCAGTATCCCCAGGAGAGACACAAGGAGCATTCCTGCCATGCCCATGCGGATGGCATTCCCCACAGTGTAATCTTGGGTCTTGGCGTCTACAGACATAATTGAAAGAGTAAATGCTTGTTGTTCATGATCCACTCCATCCCAACTCCAGGTTCCTGAAATGGGAGCTCATTTCCCCATTTGCTTGCCAGGGCATGGTCCCACTCAGTCCCCATCCCCAAAGAGCTCATGCCATCAAATAACCACACTTGTCTATGTGCGAACTGAAGACCAAGGTGAGGAACAGTGGTTCCCAGGGAAGAAGGGAGCTCTGGCGACCCAGTGGTTTCTCTTTGTTTTTACCTTGTTTGAGAGGTTTCACTGAATTTGATCATATGGCTAGAATTCATACTCTACCACTGCTTTATACCCCCTTCCTACTGCCTGTGTTGGCAAGGCTCACAAGCTAAGAATGTTTTTCATATTTATAAGTGGTTGAGAAAAAAGGAAAAGAAGAAGAATATTTCAGGATGTGAGCACTGATGACATTCAAATATCAGTGTCCATAGAGTTTTATTGGGACACAGTCATGGTCATTCATTGGCAATAAGTATTACCTTAGCAATACAGAATGGTTGCAGCTGGGATCACAGGCATTGCCAGGTTGGGAAGATTTGCTCCCCAACCCACTGTAGAAAAGTTTTCCCATCTTTATGTCAATGAAGTACAGGTAGGGAGACACAGCAGGACAGTCACCTGAGGATTTTCAGGACAAACTTTTGTGTGTGATAGTAAGGCCACTGAATAAAATGTTCATTGCTACAACAGAATATTTATTGCCACTGAAAATCCACAAGTTCAGGTGAAATAAGAAAAATGAATGTATTATTTTTTACATTTAATTGTAGGCAAAATGAGTGAGTTACAAATCACTCAGAATTTGAACCAATTACTGTGTGTACTGGGGAGAACTGGGCAAGGGGTGTTTTAAATGTGTAACAGATTACTGAGTTCAGTACTGAATACCAGTGACAAAACCTGGGTAATTCACATAAACTAAAACTAAAATTTAGTGGGGTCTCACAGCATGGATTGGGTTGGGAGCAACCCATAAAAGAAGTGGCAAGTCATTTCCTTTTGCCAACTGATTTGATTTATGAGTTGTGAAAAAAATCTTTACTGTTGTTCCTTTGTCAGCTTACTCAACTATTTGTGTTGTAATTTTCACCTTTGTTTTCTTTTTTTGTTGTTGTTGCTTGTTTTTTGAACCAGGTTCTTACTATGTAGCCCAGGTTGGCTTCAAACTCAAGATCTGCTTGCTTCAGTCTCCCAAATGCTGGGATTACAGCTGTGTATCACCATCCCCGGCTTCATGGCATCTTTTGATGGTCAAAATTCTTAAGTTTAATTTAGTTGAATTTATTAGTCTTTTCCTTTGGAGAACACAGGGTCTATATCTAATTTTAGAAACCATCTCCTCTGCCAATGTCAGCATGATCCTCTTCTGTATTCTTTCACTGGAAATATTTTTTGAGTTTTGCAATTAGGTCTCTAATCCTTTGGGAAATGATTTTTGTATTTGATTTTATTTTTCCCCTGCACTATTAACCCCAAAGACCATTCTGGCTATATGATCTCACAACCCATAGCCACCAACCACACTGCTTAGCTCACGGCAGAGCTACTGTGATGCCAATTCTTTTGAAAGACAAGCATGGGAGATGAATGTGGTCACCCTACTCCGCCACTGAAAGCCAGTTTCTTCTGTCATCATCTCGTCCTGTCCCTCCAGGCAGAGTGATGTATGCAAAAAGTATATTAAAAGTATAACAAAACAAGATACCGTTCTTTAGAGTTGTTCCCAGGCAGTACTCACAGTGGCTTCTAGAACTTATGGGAAGTTTGAGGATTGCCAGTTATTACTAAGTTGTGAGAAACAGAAGTGTCCTGGTCTAGGTTGTGTGTGGGTCTGCTGTGTCAACATGGCTTTCTGACCTGTGACTGAGTGCTGGCTTCCCCTTCCTCAATAGATCACAGGTTTTCAAAGATCCAATTTGGAGGACTTTAGGAAGAATGTAAAAAAGTGGGTGTGAGATAAGCCCACAGTTTTTCTTTCTTCCCAGACTTGGATAAGTGAGTTCCCCTGCCCTACTCTTTTGCAGAGCACCCTTCATATTCTCCTCTAGGTGCGGCCCTGGCAGAGGACACAGGACTGGGCTGAGTTGTACGTACCTGCCATAATGAGCTCCAGGGTGTCACTGGGGGCCGACCACACATAGGGGTTGCTGCTGTGCCAGACATAACACCTGTAGTTCCTGGCAAAGCTGAGGTCCACAGGACCCAGTTTGAAGACGACCCAGTGCTCCCCGTGTTGATGTTGTGTCAAAGAAGCATTTCCCTCCTTGACCAGTGAAAATCTATCGAAAGAGCCATGTGCTGAGCTACACCTGAGGGAAAGATTCTCTCTTCCCATCATCACAAGGCTCTGATGTGTGGTCAGCAGGGGTTTTTCGTATAAGCCTGAAAGAGAAGACAGTGAGCTCTTAGCAAGATTATTTTCTTTTTCAAAAAAATATTTAAGGATGGGTGTGGTGGTGCACATCTGTAATCCTAGAACTTGGGAGTTAAGGCAGGAGGATTGTGAGTTTGAGGCAAGTGTGGGTTACCGAGTGACCTGGTCTCAAACCAGCAAAGCAAAATTATTTATTTGTATTGTGGTGTTTGGGATTGAACCCAGGGTCGATCTCGCTCGCTCTCTCTCTCTCTCTCTCTCTCTCTGCCATGCCTCTAGCCCTTTTCTTTTTTTTCAATTTTGTTTTTGAGACACAGTCTCACTAACTTTCCCTGGCTTGGCCAGAATTTGAGATCCTCCTGCCTCAGACTATAGAGTGCTGGGATTGCAGGCATGAGCCCCAGCATTACGGCTGTATCGCTGTGATGTTATGATAGACGTATGCACTGTAGAATGAGTAGATTGGCCCAATGAGCATATGTATTACCTCACATACACATGATTTGTGGTGAGAACACTTGAAAAATACTCTTAGAGATTTTCAAATATACAATACATTGTTAACAGTCGTAGTCATCATGATGTTTATTAAACATATCCTTCCTGTCTAAATGAAATTTTCTATCTTTTGACTGATACCTTCCTAACACTGCCTCCCAGCCTCTGATAACCACCCACTCTATTCTCTACTTCTAGGAGTTCAATATTTATGTAGTCATTTCTGGGATAGACCCAGGGCTGCATGCATGATAAGAATGTGATTTACCACTGAGTTATTTCCCCAGCCCTGATTTCAAGTTTTAAGATTTCATTATAAGTGAGAGCATGTGATGTTTGTCTTTCTGTGCCTGGTTTGTTTCACACAGTATAAGGTTGGACTGGTGGAGTGGCTCAAGTGGCAGAGAGCCTGCATAGCAAGTGTGAGGCCCTGAGTTTTAAATCCTGGTACCACACACACATACATAAACACACACACACACACATATATACACATGCATACACACATATACACATACATGTACACACATACACACATTCATACACACATACACAAAGACACACAAACATACACATATACATACACACATACATACCTACACACATATACACATACAACCATGGCATAAGGTCCTCCAGTTTCATCTGGGTTGATGCAAAGGACACATTTCACTCTTTGCTAAGGCAAAATGGCATTCTGTTTTGCACACACCATATTTTCTTTATCCACTTATAACTTAATGGGCTATTGTATTTTTTTCCATATCTTGGCCAAGAGAAGTGGATTTGCAGATACTCTCAGTTCTGAGGGAACCACAGAACCTGCTCTGTCCCAAACTATCGCAGATAGGTCTAAACAAACGAACAGTCCTTGGGGCTAAGGGAATATGCCATTTCCAATATAGGATCAGACCTCTAAAGACAAAAGTCATTTGTTGGGGGAAAGGGTAGTGAGAGCTATAGAGTGTGAGGAGCTGAAGGAGTGAAGGAGGAGACACTGGATAAAGATGGCAATAGTGAGAGGACCTGGACCTTGTTCTAGGGACACAGAGACCAGACCACCTGGAGGACAGAGCTTAGAACTGGCATGGTGAAGCAAGTTCCCACTCCCTGGCTGTGGGCTGTGGAAAGGGTTGGGTAGGAGAAGCAACCTAACAAACACTACCTCACCCAGGGGCTCAAGGTCAATGTCCATAGCCACTTGTTGGTACCTTTATTGTGACACAATGAATGTGGCATGTGGCCTCTGTGGTCTTCCTCACAATGACCCATAGCCCAGTCTAGTCATGAGAAAAGTATCAGACGGACTCCCAAGAGTGAGAAATCTAGAAAACACGTGTCTGTACTCCTCACAACTGTCAAGGTCATCAAAAACAAGGGAAGTCTGAAAAACCAACAACCAAGTGGAACCTAAAGAGAAATGCAACCTGGGATCCAGGGTGGGGTCCCAGAGTAGACAAAGGGTGTCAGGTGGGGATCAAGGAGATGATAAGTGTGATACATCATTGTGATACTGTAGCAGAGAGGAGGATCGAAAGAAAACAGACAAAGGCCTGAGTCCTGAGAAAGTAGCAGGGGGGTAGGGATGGTTTAGCAGAGAGATAAAACCTGAGAAATCTGAACACGAGGAAGGTCACGTAGCACCAGGGAGGGGAAAGTCACATAGCACTAGGGTAAAGTAGCCAATAAAATTAAATATAACCATATATGGATTAGACCTTGATTTTTGCTTCTGTAACCTGCTTGTAAGGGTATATAAGGTGAGACCCCTTTGTTCTCAGGGCTCAACCTTTGGACACAAGTCCACTGAGTCTGTGCTGGCACAATAAACATTGCTTCCTGCTAATCGCCTCAAGAGTCCTGTATCTCAGCTATCAAACTCCTGCAACAGTACTGTCATAGGTGTGCACAGTGTGCTTTGAACAAGTTTATCCCTCTGTTCTATTCCCTCAACACCTTCTCTCCTCCCCCTTTTCAAACAATGTTTGGTGGATTTCATTATGTTATCCTTTATATATATATGTTATCCTTAAATACATATATTTACGTGTGTGTGTGTGTGTAGTATTTCAATCTTTGGGACTCCCCTTGTATATTAATGTATGCTAATAAAAAGTAGTAAACAATGTTGTATCAATATTGAGTCATTCAAGAAAGTTTTCAAAAGATGTACAAATGGCCCATCAGGGAAATACAAATCAAAACAATACTGAGATTCCATCTCTCCCCAGTCAGAATGGCTAGCATCAAAGAAAACAAATAACAAATGCTGGTGAGGATGCCCTCACACACTGCTGGTGGGAATGTGACTGAGTTTATTCACCGTGGAAATCAGTGTGGAGGTTCCTCACAAGACTAATAGTAGACCTACCTTATGTTCCTGTTCTACCACTCCTGGGAATATATCCAAAAGAATGTAAGTCAGCCTACAATACAGACACCTGCATACCCATGCTTACGGCAATACAACTCACATTAGCAAAATTATAGAATCAGCCTAAGTGGGCATCAAGAGAGGGAACGGATAAAGAAAATGTGGTATATGTATACAGTGAAATATTATTTGGTCATAAAGAAGAATGAAATTACGTTATTTCCAGGAAAATGGATGGAAATGGAGGTCATCATATTAAAAAAATAAGCCAGATTCAGAAAGATGGATGTCACATGTTTTCTGTCATGCAGAATCTAGATTTTTAAAGAGACATGAAAGTACAAGAGAGACTTAGGGAGAGGGAAGAAGGGGGCCATTTGGAAGAGGGAAGAGGAGAAAAGAGTGAAGGCGGTGAGTAGCATAGAAGTACATAGTATGCAAATATGAAAATGTCATACTGAAATCCATTATTTTGTACAATTAAGTAAAAGGAAAAACTATTGGTTCATTCATGATAAGAAGCAAACTATACTAGGGTGTTAACGAGGGGAGACTTAGTACTGGCTATATGGGGAATACTCTCGAGCACTGTCTCAACTTGTCTGTAAATCTAAAAACGTTCTCATAAATAAGTGTACTCAAAAATAAGGGGAGCAAAGTCAGCTGAGGGCTGGGCCACTGAGACTTCTTACCAGACACCTTCAGCTGCAGGGTTTTACTCTGCTCTGACCAGCGGTATCCTTTCCTGTACCGGCACCCATAACGCCCTGCGGTGCTTTCATTCATGGGGCTGATGACAAATGCAGCCTCCTTCTGGAATCCTATTTTCTCCTCCACCACCTTGTGTGTGGAGTTTTCAAGGATGAAGAGTTGGTATAGGAAGGACTCTGACGTTCCTCGGCACAAGATCTTCACAGACCCATTCCAGGGGATCACAAAACCAGGAAAAACACACATAGTGGGAATGGGAAAGTCGCCTGGAAGGAAACAGAACAGACTCAGGTGGTTCCACGCAGATTCCTCTTCCTCCCTTCTCTCTGTGGTGGTGGTGGGACACAAATGTAAATGACCTGCAATTATTTCCCCTTTTTAAAAAAGCATTCGTGGGTGATTTTTAGTACATAAAGTATGCATAAAATAAAAATTGCCATTCCAACAATTTGTTTTTATTCTTACTTTTTTGAGATGGGATCTTAGTATGTTACCCAGGCTGGCCTTGAACTTGTGATCTTCCTGCCTCTGCCTCCTGAGTGCTGGGATTACAGGTGTGAACCACCATCCCAGGCTTCATTTTTAATAATTCAGTGACAGTAATCACATTCCTCATGTTCAGATACCACTATCTCAAACAGACACCCTGTAACCAGTAAGCAGTATTTCTACTTTCTAATCTGTATAATTTGACACTACATATAAACAAAATCACACAACTTTTGACTTTTTTGTCTGGCTTTTTCCGTGCCATAATAACTTCAAGGGTCCTCTATGTTGTAACACAAGTCAGAATTTCATTATTTACATTTTGGTGGAGCTGGGTTTGAACTCAGGGCTTCACACTTCCATGGACCTCCAGTCCATTTTGCTTTGGTTGTTTTGGAGTTGGGATCTCCTGAACTATTTGCCAGGGCTGACCTTGAACCATGATCCTCCTGATCTTAGCTTCCCAAGTAGCTAGGATTACAGGTATGAGGCACCAGAGCCCAGCCTCATTCCTTTTTATGGCTGAATAATATTCCAGTATGTGTGTTAACCATATTTTGGTTACCTGTCACCTGCCCATGGACATTCAGGTTATTTCTACTTTTCAACTATTGTGAGCAATGCTTCTGTGAGCATGTGTGTACAAACATATGCTTCAGTCCTTGTTTTCAATTCCTTTGTTTATATGTGTAGGAGTGGGTTTGCAGGATCACAGGGCAAGTCTATGTATAACTTTTTGGGTGGACAGTATTGAGGTTTGAATTTAGGGCCTTTCTGAAGCAGGCCACCTGCCACTGGAGTTGCACCCCAGCCCTTTTTCCTATAGGTTATTTTTCAGATAGAGTCTTGCATTGTTTGCCCTGGCTGATCTTGGACCATGATCCTTCTGTATTGGCCTCCTGAATAGCTGAGATGTCAGATGTGTGCTACCACACCTGGCTTGTTTGTTGAAATGAGGTCTCACTAACTTTTTGCTTGGCCAGACCTTAACCTGTGATAGAAGATTGCAGTGCAAGGCCAGCTCATGCAAAAAGTTCACAAAACCCCATCTCAATCAATAAGCTGGGTATGCTGGAGCATACCTGTCATCCCAGCTACACGGGAAGTGTAAATAGCAGGATCAAAGTCTCAGATTGGTCCAGGCATAAACATGAGACCCTATTTGAAAAATAACTAAAGCAGAAAGGGTTGCTGGTGTGGCTCAAGTTGTAGAGTGCCTGCAAGTCTAAGGCCCTGAACCCAAAATCTAGTACTTCTTCTCCCCACCCACCCCAAAGAAGCATAATGAAACCCACTAAAAACTTAGAAAGGGGGAGGAGGAAGAGCAGTGAAGAAAGAGTAAATATAAAAGGGGTGAATTTGAGTACATTATATGCATGCATGTAAATATCACAGTGAACCCCTTTGTACAATTAATTTATGCTAATAAAATGTAAAAAATAAGAATGCATAACCCCCATGAGTACATATCTGTGGACGCGTGGTCTAAATTCTAAGGCTGTGGAGTGGAAGGTGGTGGCAGATGTGGGTGTTCAGAGAGGACATGTAGGAATTCCCCAGGTGGCGTGGGTAGACAGGGTCAGAGCCCTCCGTATAGGAGGAGACCCCGGGAGAGAGACCCCAATAGATGGAAGGAGAAACTCAGTGTCCATCAGTGCGGGTAAAGACTGGAACCTCAGAGGGAGAGGGGAGATGCTCTGGAAGGGTCAGTGCAAGTCAGAGTGGGCAGGGCTGTGGGGCTTGAGGAAGCTGGTGGGATTATAGACCGTTGAAGAGCTGTAAAAGGGAGCTGAATTTATTTGTATTTTAAACACACAAATAGCTGGTGAAATGGCTCAAGTGCTAAAGCGCCTGCCTGGCAAGTGTGAGGCCCTGCATTCAAACTCCAGTACTGCCAAAATATATTAAGTCAACACACATATAACCCAGGCTACAGTCTTTATATAGAACTGGAAGAGAGAAGATAGGAACAGATGTGGAGTTCACACCTAATAGGCCAAGGCAGAAGTTGAGGTGACAGAATTTACAGTAGAACATTAGTACTTCTTAGCACTTACCTTAGTGCCACTTAGTGTTTACCTAAGTACTGCTTAGTGCTTTGCACTTTAGGGGAATATGAGAATATAAAGTAGGGCAGAACTAAGACAGCTTCCCTTTAAATAAGCGAAGTGAATAGACTTAGGAGAATTAGGTTGTGAAAAACAATAAATATAGGGAAGGATGTTGAGCTAAGATGACTCCTGACTTCCTCCTCCTTTTGGTCATCAATATTTAGTAAAATACAGAACCTTAATGGACACACAGCTAACCGAGTCTGAGACTGTAGCTCCAGAGGGGTGTGGAGTTACAACAGCAAGAGCAAAATGTTTACAAGAGAAGCACAATAGAGAACTAGAATGGGAGTAAAATGGGAATTTATCTGGGCTTCAGACTGTCTCCATTTATTCTATACCAAGGCTGCTGTGAGAGTCTGAAGGCTCAGCAGAGGGGTTTTTAGGGGAAACTTACCTTCCTGTGCCTGAATCCTCTGACCCAGGCAGAGCACTGAAAGAGAGAGACTAATGAAATATCAACCCTTCAGTGTCCAACAGCTAGTACAAATCACCCTGCATAATGTCATTTAGAGAAAAATATATATGCAGGTATATATATCTAGATATATCTAGATAGATATAGATATCCATTTAGTGCTAAGCACTCATGCAGTTTTACTTCCATAGCAAGCACAGTGTTAAGGCATACCCTTCAATTTTTAATCCCCTAAGTCTGTCTTCTGTAGGAACCCTGGAACTATGTGTCCTGGAAAGCAAAGCATGTCCTGGGTTGAATCGAAGTCATTGCACCCCACAGTTAGTTGTGACTCAGGTGGAGACAGTTATGGCTATCTGGACACACACCATCTCTCTATTAAGGAGAGCCACTCAAATCACCAAGTCCTCATGTTAAGAGAGACTCTGGCTATTGTGGGATCCCCCATCTTCCCCTGTAACCCACTTGCATTTTAAGGACTCACCAAGGCAGAGGATTATGGTGATATCTTCGGGGTCCATGATGCCGACGTGGCCTTGGTCCAGTTAGCCACCCGCTGGTGTGCATTAACACATGACAGACACTCATGAGACTGTAGGACTCACAGGAAGTGTGAGGTTGGAGTCCAAGGATGTCTACATCTCTTGAGGAAAGAGGAACAGCCTCTTTTCAAAGAACTTAGCTATTGGGTGGAAGCCAAGAGGACACCTAGACTCATGATTGTGTTTCATATGAAAAAGGAATATTTTCTTCAAACTAATGTTTAGTGCCGTTCGAATCCATATTTAAGTCAAATTCCACATCCAAATGGAAGAACTTGGGACAGAATGTGAGTGGGTACTATACAGAAATTTATCTGTATTTTTTATTAAAAGCCATGTGGCCTTGTCTGTTGCAGAACTACGTGCTATCTTTGGGATTCTTGGACTGAGTGTGTTACCTTGGACTTGATCAGACACACAGTATACTTATGGTGAGGATGACCTCAATGATGGAGGCAGATCTTTAAAGGAAGAGGCTCCTCTAATGAGTTTTGCTATGGCTATCCTGAATGTTACCTAAAATTTGCTCTGAAATAAAATCCAAATATTTAAAAAATTTTGGGTCAGTTTATCCCAATTAAAGATGTTTTAAACATGCAAGAAAGGAGTTTCAAAAAAAGAAGGAAATAACCTCCTATTTTATTTTGGTTGAAGACTTTAACTGTCACAAATTCTTCAATTGTGAGATGTCAAATACTCCATATCAAACTTTCTACCAACCTTTTTTGTTGTAATGCTGTTTCAGTCTTGCATCCCAGCACACTATTTGATAGTCCCGAGCCTTTCCCATCTTTCAGAAGGCAAAGCAGCTCCTACGCTTACTGTTTATTTGGTTCAAATTCAAGTTGTGCTTTCTTTCACCATATTCCATCAATTTCCACACATGTAAATATCTTCAGTCATCTGGAAATTTGGTGATGTCACTTGCATAAAATTGACCATGCTCCAATATTCTTTTTTCCCATAGTTTAATCTTTTTATTTCTGTACAAATACTTGGTATGATTTAGATGAGTCATTTTAAATTAAATAATCCAATATTCTTACTTAGGATTTCTACCTTGTTTATTCCTTTCTTCTCACTTAAATGGAGACTGGGTGGAGGGAGATGTAATGACCTTGCTGTGTTGTCAGTTGGGTGTTTAAAATGAGTAGAGAAGTAGTGGAAAATTTATGGATTCTAGAAGTAGAATTGTTAGAAAATGTAAAAGGCATGGAAGAGGCAGAGAGATGGCTCAAACACCAGTACAGGGTTTATTGTTCAGGCAGGAGCCCTGTGGAGGGGGACCCCAGCAAGAGAGCTGGAGCCCATTGCCATACACAGGCTTGAGCCAGATATAGGGGATAGTGGAAAAGTACCAGGAAGGTCACAATGGAATACAGTTGCTGGGCAACCGAGGAAGATAAGTTGTGGTTAGGCCACTGTCTGTTCAACTGTCCTTGGCACCCATCCAGAGATAAAGGTTAACAACTGTCCCTTTGTCAGTCTATGGGATTGGGTGGGGAGTTTCTAGTAAGCCACCTGCAAGGGGGGAGGAAGTCTGATCCTAACATGGCTGTCCTCACTTAACCCCAACAAGAATAACCTGATTTGAAATACTATCATTGTTGCTTAAAGACTATGTGTCTCTCAAGAAGGAAGAGATACAAATTTTGTTTTGACTCCAGGAAACTTCCTGAGTCACATTTGCTAATAAGTGGGGGGGGGGGGGGGATACATAACCACAACCTTTGAAGTGAGACTTGTTTGTTTCCTTTTTTAGAACAAGAATGGTAAATGGTTTCAAATTTTTTACCACATTTCACTCCTCTGCTTTCTCTCTCTGCCCCTTTCCCACCATCAAAAGCCCTTGATTGGGCCCAATATTGCAACACCAGCAAGCAGCTCAGTACAGTGACTCCTGGATGACTCAAGAACTGAGCTGAGCAGCCTGCATATACAGCCAGAAGGAGGGTGTGTAAAAAGTCAAAGGTGTTTGCACCAATCATAGCACAGCCTTCCATGCAAATAAAGAGCCACATTGCACCCATCTCTGTGCAGTATGAAGGACTGTGCTTGTGCCAATCACAAGTCTTCTGCTGGTCCACCGGGGGAAGTGCTCTCCCCTTGATCTGGGTGCAAGTGGCTACTAGAGTTCACTGAGGTCTACACTTGATCTTAGCCAAAAGGCCAAGAAGCAATTATTCAATGAGGTATGGTTTCTCTTTCATACATATTTTGGTCCATTATTTCCAATTTCATTAGATTCTGTTCTCTTGAGTGCAGATAATTAAAGGTAAGACCTTAAATTCAGGCCAGATATGGGGATGACAAAAAGCTTTCTTGGACCTCTATTGGACTCAACCCCAAATTCTAGGGTATTAGCAAATTTTTTCTATAAAGGGCCATGCACTAAATAATTTATGGTCACATGGTCTCTGCCACAACTGATCATTGTTGTCACAGTATCATGAAAGCATCTGTTGATAATAAGTAAATGAATGAATGTGGTTTTGTTCCAATAAAACTTTATTAACAAAAATGGATAGGAGGCTGAATTTGGCCTTTAGGCTGTGGATTGGTAAAAGATAAACCCTTTTACAAAGATTTATAACACCATTTCTGAGTGTAGTTTCCTTAAGTTTTTATTAGCATGTATTAATTCTACAAAGTGAGGGGTTTCATTATGACATTTCCATTCATAGATATGATGTACTTTGATCATATTTGCTCCACTATTGCCATTTTTTACCTCTTCTCCCATTTTCCCCTTCCTCCACATCCCTTAAAAGTCCCCTTTTATGATCATAGTTTTTACCCCTTGAGATTCCAAATATGAGAGAACACATGTGATATTTGTTTCTCCGAACCTGGCTTATTTCACTTAACATGATGATCTCCAGTTCCATCCATTTTCCTACAAACAACATAATTCTTTATGATTGAGTAATGCTGTATTGTGTATACACACCACATTTTCTTATCCATAGTAGATCCCATCTTATTGGACTTATTAGTATCAGGTGGTTATGACTCTGAGAGTAATAACAAGGTATTTTTGATCCTTTGCTGTAGTCTTTGAATGAACACATGTCCTCCACAAACTTACGGAGGGAAGCGATACCAGTCTTGGAAAGAGTCGGGTACCATGTGGATTGGCACTGTTACTATCTGTACAACCATCAGAGATCCTTTTGTGACATCTGGCATTTCTCAATACAACAAAGGGGAAAGGTGATTATGATGACTTAGACAAATGGTTCCCCTTGCTATTTCCTGATATGTGAATTTTATTATTTCAGGAAGGGCTCGTAGGCATGCTTCTTAGCATGTCTCATTAAATCAACAGGTGAAAAACTTCCTACTGGACAAGACATGACCACTGCCTGTGTATGAAGCTCGACTTCATCCTGTATCATTGCAGACATTGCTTCAATGTCAGCTTGTATCTATTGCTGTTTATACTACTTTTTCTTTATGTTCTGATGGTGGTAATTTGTTCCTTCTTAGTATGAATTATTTTTTATTTAGATTGAGGTAACTTAATTATTGTTATTTGTCCCTGCAGATTCTTGAATCACTTAAAATGAGACTTCTGAGAAATATCTGGATTTGTGATTGGAAGATTTCATGTCATCTCCCATCCTCTAAACAGGATCAACTTCTATTCACTAGCTCTTTTTTCAAGCTACCAATTATTTTGGTCAGTTTTTTCATCACTATAACCAAATACCTCAGGAAAACAGTTCAAAGGTGGAAAGATTTATTTTGGCTCACAGGCTTACAGTTTTAGAGGTTTTAGTCCATGGTTGACTGGCTCCATTGTCTGTGGAAAAGTAGAAACATCATGGTGGAAGTGTGTGGCAGAGAAGAGTTGCCAGGGATGGGGGAGAGATTGACATTCAGATAGAGATAGAATGGGGGGGGAGGGGGGAGAGAGAGAGAGAGAGAGAGAGAGAGAGAGAGAAAGAAGAGAGAAGAGAGAAGAAGAAGAAGAAGAAGGAGGAAGAAGGAGGAAGAAGGAGGAAGAAGAAAGGAAGAAGAAGGAAGAAGAAGAAAGAAGAAGAAAAGAGAAGAGAAGAGAGAAGAGATCGGCCAAGGTAGGACACCCCAGTGACCTACTTCCTCTAACCAGGCCCACCTCCTAATAGTCCATTGAAGCTGCAGTTTAAGCCCTCCTCCCCTGATCACATCATCATTTGGGGACCAAGCCTTTAAGACATGAGCCTTTTGGGAAGATGCTTCATCTCCAAACCATAACACCAGGAATCTGGTTGGACCCCAGGATGCCTGCATGTTTGAGGGAGTAAAGTGAATTGTGGAAGCAAATTTTAGGAACAAGAAAGAGAAGGGCTCAAGAATTCTCTTTTTTATTAATAGCAAATAAGTATCAGGTTTTGCTCCTGGAGTTTTAAACTTTTACAGTCCCTCTGGATTCTCACAAATCCACCTACAAGGGAGTTGACATGGAATTATGAGGCTGCAGTTCGGGCTCAGTGGGTTATCTTGATTGAAAGAGGGGGGTGAAGACTTTGCCTTCAGTTGTACCACTCTGCCTGCTAGCACATGGAGAATTCCAATTTATCAGGTAGAGAACCTGAATTTTGGCACCACTTGTCCTTTGCCATCACCACACACAGGCTGGCTTTCAAAGTAATGCAAGATCAGTGTATGCTAATTAAAAAGTAAAATAAAATAAAATAAACAAGACAATGCATTTAAATTGTAGACAAATTAGGGCTGGCAGAGTAGCTCAAGTGGTAGAGTGTCTGTCTAAGAAAGGTTCAAGCACTAGCAATGCCAAAAAACAAAAAGGAAGGATAAATAAAATGTAGATAAGCTAAAATGAAATCGTATTCTTCAGAGACATATCCGGGTGAGAGCTGCTGTCACTTGGCTTGTCTAAGAACATGAAACAGTGGCCCTTGACTTCATTCCATGTCCTGATCAACAAGCAATTGTTGATAGGGAAGGCTGGATACAGAATAAAAGACTAGATTACCAGTGTGATCACAATGTCACTATTTTGTGGCTAAACCATTCTGGAGTACACAGTTGCCCAGTAATTAGGCTAGCTATTTTGAACCAAGCATCTACAGACAGAAAGACTTTGATTGTGTACAATATGGAGATAGATTAAATACTACCATGGTTTCAATGTATAATATGTGAGTATAAACAACTTCAAGGTGACTTAACAACATAAATGTGATAAAAAAAGGTATCTGTGACTTCCACTGATAACAAATCCATAGCTATAAAACTATGGCTCAATGTCTGCATATCTAATGAAAGAAAAACACTATAATAAGGGGTTGAGGGGGAAGGTAAGGCAGAATGATGGGGGAGGTAAATGATGTGGGAGAATAAAGGACAGTATATTCATGGGTGAAATACATGGTGAAACCCCTTTGAACAACAAATATAAGCTTTAAAAAATGAATGACAGGAATGTAAAACAGGTCCAGTTCAGGGGTGAGTACTAGTGGGTGGGTACAGAGTGTGAGTGAACAGAGAGGAAAAAAGAAGGTGAATATGATTGATGTACTTTATACACTTGTATGAAGATAGAGCAATGAAACCTGTTGAAATTGTCTTAAATGGGGGTGGGGGGATGAGGGAGAGTGATGGTGGGGTGAACCCATTGTAAGCATATATGGAAATTCACAATGAAACCCCCTTGTACAACCAATGTATGGGGGGTGAATTCAAGTATGATATATTTGATATATTGTAAGAAGTTTTGTAAATGCCACAATGTACCTCCAGTGCAATAATAAAAATTTTTAAAAAATGTTAAGAAAATTGCTAGATTTTTACAATGTAAAGAAAATAATAAAATGACTTATCAATTTAAGTTAATGAACTCTCAAAATACTATCCATGAATCTCTCAGGGATCCAACAGTGGACTCAAAGTTGAAAATGCCTGCATTGATAGAAGGTGCTTCGGTCCTGGGACCTGCTTAGGAGGGCATTGCCTGGTGTCCACTGATGATCAATCAAGGAGCTCTTATATACTAAAGCCACTGAGATTTGGAAGTTGTTTGTTACACCATCAAACATTACTTTTTCTGACTAACACAGATATCAAGTCTTGGATTCAAGAAGTCCAAGCAACCCCAGGAGGATTAAAAAAATTTTTCACATAGACACATTATAATAAAATTGCATAACACGCAGACAATTAGATGATCTTTGAAGCAGCAGAGGATGAGAGAGATTGATTTCTGAGGAGCAGCAGCAACACTGACAGCAGATGTCAGTAATGTCAGTAGGCAGTAATGGAAGGCAGTGGGCAGGGTGAGATTTCCTTCTGTATTCTGGGAAAACAGACTGTGAACCTCAAATTCTACATTCAGCAAAAGCACCTTTTCACAACAAAGATTAAACAAAGACATTTTCAGGCGAAAGAAAAAATATTTTAAAAATATTAAAAAAATTGACAAGTAAAACCTGTATATATTTATAAAGTGTACAACAGGACATTTTAATAGATAACTGGATGGACAAGAGAATAGAAAGAACAACAGCTTTACACAAGTCTCCTCTGGCATCCACAAACTTATCTTTCGTTTGCAAAGAGTAGGAATCCTCCTATGTTGAATTGACACGACCCCTAAAACTCAGTGACATCATGTCATTTGCAGGAAAATGGATGGAACTGGAGATCATAATGCTGAGTGAAATAAATGAAGCTCAAAAGGTCAAATATTGCATTTCTTGCTTATTTGTGGAATCTAGATCTAATATGATGTTGACAAAGATGGCAGAGTCCCACATACACATTCATGTTATATACATTCAGTTGTATCATTCAGTGGGAGGTTCAGTGAGAGGGGGAGGAGGAGAAGAAGGACACTGAGGGGTGAAGAGGATAGAAGTATGCTGCTTATATACATATGAAGACCACAAAATGAAACCCACCAAACACTTCTTGATAGAGGGGTGAAGAGGGAGAGAGGGGGGAAGGGAATATAGTGGAGGTGGTGAAATTGTTCAAGGTACATGGTATCCACATGGAATTATCATAATGAACTCTCCTTGTATCCTTAATATATGATGAATCAAAAATAAAATTAAAGTTTAAAAAAACATTAAAAAACCCTAGGTGCTACATCCTTGCATGCATCCCAGAGACAAATCAGACCCCACCTTCAAGAAGCTTACAGTCCCGGCATGAGGACACAATAGAGAACATTAAGATTAATGTGTATATAGTAATGCTAACACGGGAAACTAGGCAGAGAGGTGCCTTACCTCAACCCCGAGGTCAGAAAATGTTTCTTAGTAGAAGAAGCATATACAGTGAAATCTTTAAAAAGTACATAAATGTTCCTGGTGAGAGTATCTGGGGCATGGAGTAGTTTATGGTATGACCCAATGTAAGTCAGGATGCAACAGGTGTGCATCCTGCACACCCATATTTATTGCAGCACTGTTCACAATAGCCAAGCTATAGAATCAGCCTAGGTGCCCATCAACAGATGAACAGATAAAGAAAATATGGTATTTGTGAACAACGGAGTAGTATTTGGCCATAAAAGAATGGAATTATGTCATTTGTAGGAAAGTGGATGGAACCAGAGATTATCATGTTAAGTGAAATAAACCAAACTCGGAAAGACAAATATCACATGTTTTCTCTTATATGTGGAAGAGAGACCCCAAGGGAGAAAATGGACATCAACATAAAGAGGGGGACTGTTAGTGGGGGAAACTGGTGGGGGAAGGGGAAGAGAGGACGAAGAGGAATATGATCAAAGCACATTGCATACATGGATGAAAAGGTCATAATGGAACCCACTGAAAATGTGCAAGGCAAAAAGGGCAGTGAGTGGTTGGAGGGAAGATAAGAAACAATAATATAGAATGTGAGTATGATCAAAGAATAATATATGCATGTATGGAAATATCACAATGAAACTGCTCATATTCAATTAATATGTACTGATAAAAATTACAAAGCTAAAACAAAAAAGAAAGTGCAGTGAGATAGGATGTAGAGGTTGGATTAAGAATTATGGGTTAACCAATGGAGTTTTCTTTATCTCCACTGGGTAATGAGAACCATAGAACATTGTAATCAAGAGAGAGCCATTTTGGGACCGGATGATGATGCATGGCCCCAAAGGTGAGGATCTTGTCTTCACATCTAGCCATTGCTACATTGCTGTGATCTGAGTTTGAGAAAGGGCTGTGATTTCCACAGAACACCTCCCCAGTTCTTTCTATGAGGATTCATGGGGCTCAGACAACCCTTGATCTGGGCTTAGCATTTCACGAGTTCCATGTACATACTAGTTTCTGTTGGGGATTCCTTGAGCCTCTGGGAAGTGGGAGTGATCTTTTTCCATGTGTAAACCCAATGATCCAACTCTGTGTATGTCACTTCCTGTGTCACCTCCTCTGTTTCTTCTCCTTCAGCCTCCTGGAAAGAGGCTAGTGTTGGGTGAGGTATGTGCACACATCCTTGTGTTGCATGGGAGAATACAACTTTATAGAAGAGGGTGAGATGAGGTGGATTTACCTCCATGTTCATGCTTCTGTTAACTTCAGGCTCTTGGTCCATGACAGCTGCATCTGTAGGAGACGGGAGTCATCAGAACATCTCATGGAGGACTTCTAAATGCTTATTTCACATTCATATGCAAATGCACTGAGGGATGCAGGGGGTACCTGAGGTTTCTCAGATACCTAAAAGCAGAGCTAGATATTCTGCCTATGTTCAAGGACCCATCCCATTAGTAGTTTCCAACTTCTATCCATTAATTCATTCTCCAATGTTCTCTCTTTCACAGAGACTTCTCCTAGATATCAGTGGCTTCAGAGCATGTGAGGATACAGTGAAGAATTTGACAATGGTATGTGAACTGAGGGAAGAGGTAAGGGCTCTGGTGTTCTCTCTTGAGATCCCTTCCTCAGTAGCCCCTGCCGTGGACCAGGTATCCTTCTGCAAACAAAGAACACCCACCTGCATTCTTTCATCCAGGCTGCCCCCGCACTGCCCAGATGGCACTCACTGGTTTCTTTTTCCCCAAGACTTACTCTTTTTTGTAGAGTGCCAATGATGAATGAGAAAGACAAGTAGGAAGGCAAAGAGGATGATGGCCACTGAGAGCCCAATCAGAAGTTTGTGGTTATCTGCAGGAAGATCTGAAACCAGGAGGAAACAAATCATACCAGCTCCCTTCTGATAGATTGCCAGAAAATCACATACTATATCTCTTTAGCACAAGTCCCTGGATGGCAGGTGGCATAGCTCTTTTACTTTTTTCTTACCTGTAATTCTCAGAATAACTGTAGAATGTGCTGAGTATGAAATGTGTTGAGATAAGTAGATAATGTTTAGAACAGCTCAGATCTTTCCATCGGTCCTGTAATGCTTTAGCCAAGAAGTTCCTGTTGCTCCAGGGTGTAATACAACTTTTGGGTTCCTTGATATTCCATGAAAGGAGATAGGACTCCATCCACCCTCTTCAGCTTTCCTGAGCCTTGGGATACCACAAATCTAAGACTTCTGTCATCCACTGAACTTATTTCTAATCAATAAGCCTGTTCATGCAACTTGTGTGATTGTTCCACCTCACCAGACTTGTTCAAGCAATAGAAACTGGTGTGACCCCAAGTGCAGACCATGAGATATTCAGAGTACTCCCTTGGGATTGATACCAGTGCACAGGGGATCTGCTTTACAATCTACATCCACAACACCCTCAAATCAATCATATTAAATTCTTCAGTAGAAGGGGAAAAGTGAAATCAAGGTCAAAAGAAGTGAAGTGGAGTTGTCTTGCATCATACAGCTGAGAAAGGATGATGAGGCATGTGAACCCAGGGGAACAGAATGCCATGTGATACTTTCTGTAATCCCATGAGGCAGAGATTAGAATGATTCTCTGCCTGTGAGCAGAAGGAAAAGAACAATCCCCTCTCTCAGCCATTGCTAGACATATTTGTTATCTATTTCCTTCCCCAGTATAGCCAGTCTTTCTGTGAGTTAGGAGGAAGCTGGCCAGTAAGTAGAGCTGTCTGAGTCTAGATCTGAACTCACTCAAAAGAGTATTGGTGTGCCCTTCCCAGTGCTCTGTGTATACAGGTTGAGCATGCTTAATCCAAAATTCAAAAATCCAAAGTGCTAAAAACAATCTGGACCTTTTGAGCACCAACATGATGTCACAAATAGAAAATTCCATGCCATGAAGCTTTGTATTATACACAAAATTATTAAAATATTGTATAAAATTACCTTTAAGCAGGCTATGCTTACAAGGTGCATATGAAACATAATTGAATCTCATGTTTAGACTTGGGTCCCATTGCTAAGATATCTCATTATGCGTATGCCAATATTCCACATTCCCCCTCCTCCCAAAAATCCCAAATGTGAGCACTTGTGGTCCCTAGTATTTTGGATAGGGGATTCTCAACTTGTATCTCCACAGGTGATTGGAAGGAGGTGGAGCTGAAGGTTTGGAGTAAGGGTATTGCAGGTGGCAAGTTTTACACCACAGGCACAGCTCTCTTCTGTCCTAGGACCTATGCTGGTAGAGAGGATGTTTTCACACTTCCAAAGTGGCCTATCTTCACAAAAGCCTTAGAGAAATGGTTGTAGCCTACTTCTATTGTGTCTAAACAGAATACCAAAGAGTGGGTAATAGTAAGATGGGGGAGGAAATAAGGAGAGACTGAAGGAGGGGGCAAATATTGTGGGTGCATTTTGTACTCATGTATGAAAACAGAATAATGAAACCTGTTGACATTGATCTAAGAAGGGAGAGGATGAGGGAGAACGATGTAGGGGACAAATCTAATGATATATTGTACACACATATATAGATGTCACAATGTATCACCCTGTACAACTATTACAAGACAATAAAAAAAATCATAAATAAAAAGAGAGATAACCATGCAGAGGTAGAGTAATGGTGGTTTGAATGTAAGTGTCATTGCCAATCTGGGCTAATATACCACAGGGTCTTTCATTTGTGACCCCAGCCCCATATATTTTTTCTCTCCTAATGACAAGTATGGATTTAGATGTAGTAAAAATGAGTCTCAGAAAGAAATGAGTGCAGCCCAAACCAAGCAACTAGGAAAAATGAGACCTGGCAGGACTTCCCTACAAATGATTCTACCTCAAGAACACATCTCATACTTATCTGCATCATCCATCTGATACCTAAGTCAGTAGCTCTTTCACCAGGAATATGGTTATTTGCTCTTTCAGGTCTCTTATCTTCCATTTGTGTATGGGAAAGTCTCTTGTTTGGGTATCAGTCACTATTAGTCATATATGAAACCCTAGTAAGAGCCAAGATGAGTTTGAATGGCATGCAGCACCAACTCCTTGTTCTTCTGAGTCCCCTTACACATCTTGTAATTTTCTCCACCTCACTTACAACATTTCAAGTGCAGACTCATCCTTGAACTAAAGAGCACTCTCCCGTTCCTACCTTCATGGCTAACAACTCTGCCTGGGATATTCTTCCACCAGTCTTCCAAGGGTTGAATTCATTTTGTCATTAAATTCTCAAATGGTGCTTTAACACTGCTGTATTTATTTTCTGCTAAAATGCCCACTATGTATTTATTTAAGTTTCATCACTTTTATTTAAGTTTATTTAAGTGTCTCTTCGCTATTGATCATTCACTCACTCACCCATTGTGCATTCATTTTTTGCCTTCTTGTTGAACCATTCTGCAATATCAACTTGCCAAGAGCAGAGGACAAATTCCTCTTGTTACTTTTTGTGGTAGGCTGAAGAATACCCTCTCCAAATGCTCATTTCCTCATCTGCACCATTTGTGCATAGGTTATATTGCATGAAAACTAGCATTTAAGGCTATTGTGTATGGGAAAGTCTCTTGTTTGGGTATCAGTCACTATTAGTCATATATGAAACCCTAGTAAGAACCGAATGGAAGAATGGAGGATGCTCATTAGATGGCAAAAAAAAAAATTAGGGAGATTATTTTGGATTATCTGGGTATCCCGCGTAGTCACAGAGTTCTTACAAGAGAAAGGAGAGGAAGAAACATGGTTAGAGAAGAAGGGACTGGGAGACTCAAGGCGAGAGAACTTGGCTAGTCATTGTAGGCTTTGACGGAGAATGTGGACCCTGGGAAAAGTAGGGAAGTAATTTGTCCTCTCTCAGCAAGGAACACAGCTTTGCTAACACCTGGATTTTCATCCCAGTGAGACCTATTTCTGACTGCTGACCTTCAGAAGTCTCTTTAAAATTGAATTATCTTAATTCACCAAAATTGCAAGACATTATTGCAACAGCAATAAAAATGAAATAAGCCTTTCATACTCAGTTCATGGAGTCATCAGTGAAAAGAGGGAATTAATGAATGTGTTGTGTCTGTGGATGAACTTGGTTCTGTCTTACTGTAAGGCTCTCACCCTACCAACTGCACCACAGTTGCATCCTGGCAGACAGAAAGGAGCTCATTCTCTGGTCAATGGGATTTCTCTAAGAACTCCTCCAACAGTTTTGTCTCCCTTTCTCATTCATCTCCTCCCCAGTAGGATCAGAGCTAGAATGAGTGCTGCGGGTCTGAGTTGCTCTCCTGTTCCTTTCTTGGAGGAGATCTTAGCTACAGGAAACTGGAGAGTCAGAGTCCCTACTAATCCTTCTGCTGGCCCCAGACCTCTTCAGCTGTTGTGAAGTTTGGGGATCAGAGAGGGAAGATGACAAGTCTAGGACCACAGAGCTGGAAGGTGGCTGAGCCAACACTAGAACTCAAGGCTTCTGGTCCCAAGGTTTCTACGGCAGAGAGAAGAGGATGCTTTACTCTTAGGCTGCCTGTCTTCCAACCTATGGAGGCTTCTTTGAGGTTGGTCAGGAGCCAGAACTCACTTTCCCCCCAACTCTGAGCCTTGTCAGTCCCAGGGTACCCTTCCCTAGAGTCTTTGGAGGAGATGACTCCCTCCCTGAGACCTCAAGCTGTGAAGAAAGGACAAGAGATGCTGGTGGAGAGATCTCTGTGTGTGAGAGGTCAGGAGGACCCACTGGGAAATGCATAAAGGTGAAGGGCTGATGCCACCTCTGACCTCCCAAATTGAGCCCCGCCTCACCTCCCCCTGGGTCTGCCCTGACCTCTTCTCCATCTGCCTGGCTATACAGACACCCCAATGCAGGAGGGTTTAGGAGGAGTCCTGTCTACCATTCTGCACCCTGATGCCCTCTCTCATACTCAGGCTGTGTTTTCCTCTCTCTATTTCTCTGTGCTTCTTTCTCTCCTTTCTCAGCAGGACATTCCTCAGCCATGGCTTTAAGATTCAGTTAGTTTTAGTGACAAGACGTGGGACAGATAGAAGGCTTCCTCACCTCTGACAGAAAGGTGCAGGGGGTCACTTGGGGATGACCAGGCATAGGGAGAGCCATTGAAGGAGCCATAGCATCTGTAGGTCCCTTTGTGGGTCACAGGACCCAGAGGGAAGTCAGCCTGGAATGTACCACTGTGACTCTGCACTGCAGGGAGACAGTGTCCCTGGGGCTCCCCCTTCCTAGACAGGTGGTACATGCCAAAGGAACTGTCAGAACTGCAGGACAAGGTCACATTCTCTCCTGACCTCACCACAAAGTCTGGCTGGGCTGAGATAGATGGTTTCTTGAATTGATCTGGAAGAAAAAGAGGCAGTTTAGTTAGGGAGGCTATTCCTTATCACCGTGTTCTTCACGCCTGACCTGAGAACTCTCTCTCTCTTCTCCCAAGACATAGCTGCACCTCACATATTCATATTTTATCTTTGTGTCAGCCATTTAGGCCCTGAGTTTTAGGGCTTTTCTTTGCCATTACCTTTCAGTCTCTCAACTTCACTACCCCCTCTACTCCCCTTCTTTTTCTGAGTCCCTCAGTTCCCATCCTTTGGCTCACTGTGTGTGTCTATGCGTGTGCATGTGTGTGTGTTTCTATGTCTTTGCTTTTCACTGAGTCTGTTTCTCATTGATTGGGTATCTTTGTCCTCAGTCATCCTATAACATCTTGCTCACTTTTGAGCATGGACCTGGGGAAAAAGTTAGGAGACACAAAGAACACATAACATAGGCACTGGTATTCTGCTTTTTTACCCAAAACCATGCTATTCTGGGACAAATTATGGCTCAATCACATGGAAGGAAGAAGTGTTAAAATGAACCCACATCTGTGGGTGCCTCCTGGACCAAGGCTTTAGGATCCATGGGGAATTAGCCTGAGAGCCCAGTTCAGCCCTGAAACTCAGGTCAGATCTGTGACATGCCTGGCTTATCTGGTAGAGAAGTGAGAGCAGAGATAAAATGAAAACCAAACTTCTGAACAGTCCCAAGTCTCTGAACAACATCAGAGTAGAGGACTCCTTTCTCTAACTTATGGTTATCTGTCACCATATCTCCATTTATGACTTTTCTGCATCACCCTTGTATATGTGATTTATACCATGAACAATTGTCTATACTTGTGTCTCCTTATTCATTGTCTGTTCTGGTAAAACTCACCAAATCTGTCTCTGTTCACAAGAACTCCACACTCATCTTCCTCATAATTCCTAGGGCTTCCAAATCCTAGAACATCTGATCTTTATCTCAAAAAGGATGAGGGGCAGATCTCAACACTCACCTGTGATCACAATGTCCAGAGGGTCACTGGGTTCTGACCACACATAAGGCTGATGATTGAGAGAACCATAGCATCTATAGGTTCCTGCATGGACAGGGGTCAGAGGATCTATGGAGACATTGGCCTGGGAACCCCCATCATAAGACTCCCCAGAAAGATTCAAGAGGTCCTTGGTTACTTTCTGTCTGTGTAGAACAAAAATGAAGGTCTCAAACATGACCTCAGAGCAACATTGTAGGGTCACCTTCCCTCCGTTTTTCACCAGGGTACTTGGCTGGGCCGAGAGTGAGGGTTTTTTGTAGATTCCTAAGGACAAAAGGGTTGTGAGTTTAGGAGACACCCTGGGACCTGGAAAGACAGGCTTTCCCTTGCCCAGTCTGTCTTCCTGCTGCTCTGGGTTCACATGTTCTTTTCTGTGTCTTGTCTCCTCTGTCCTCACCCCCACCATCTGTCTCTGTATCTCTGTCTCTAGTAGCACCAGGCTGTGTTCCCACTGGGCTCATTCTGGGCACATGTCTATTGTACCCATCTCCCATAGACCTCTTTCCTGCCTTTAATGGTGGGGTAGACAGGGACCATAGCAGGCTGTTCTTCTACCCTCTCTTTTCAGCCCATTTCATGTTCTTTTGGACAAAGTGGAAGCCCTGACAGGAAGTAAGAATTAGCTCCAAGGCAGATAACAGGAAATCTCCCAATGTCCACCCCACCTGTTCCTGGAAGAGGTCCCTTGCCATGTCTAGACATTCCCCATGGCCCCTCTTTTTACATGGCAGTCCTGAGTCTGAGTCCAGAAGTACTGACCCCTCCTAGCCTGGTTGTGGCCACAGTACCCTCCCCTTTTGGATATAGCTTTCCTTCTCTTGACTTCTCAATTTGTCCTTGACCTGGGTACCTGTATTAGATTTCAATTGATGCTTTAACAAACTGTCAAAACATAGTGCTTAAAAAGAACACAGGTATACTATCCTACAGTTCTGGAGGTCAGAAGTCTGAAATAGGTCCCACTGGTATGAACCAGGTGTCTACAGGGCTGTGCTTAGGAAGCTTTAGGGGGAAACATATTTGTCTTTTGCTTCCAGTTTCTAGAAGTCTCCAGCATTCCTTGGCTCATAGCCCCTTCTTCCGTCCTCAGAGCTAGCAGTGGATGGTGGAGTCTTTATTATGCTGCATTGCTCTGACCCTTAATTTCTGCTGCTTCTTTTCTGTGTGGAGCCTGTGGTTACATGGAGCTCACTTGGATGATCTAGGGTAATTTTTTCATCTCAAGGTCAACTGATTAACAACCCTTTTCATCTTCTACCTTGATTTTCCTGTGCCATGTAACATAAACACTCACAGGCTTCAAAGATCAAAATGTGGTTTTCTTTGGGTGACCATTGTTCTGCACACCACAGTATCCAGTTCCCTATGCTGAATCCTCCTTTATCTAAAACACATTCCTGTTGTTCTGATTGGACCATGACTGACATTCCTTCTAGAAAAATCTGGGATTTGAATACTCAGAGGAGTGAATTTCCACTCTGAACATGAGCTCTGACCTGAAACTTTGATCACCAGAGGGTCACTGGGTGCTGGAACTCCATTAGAAAAGTGAGGATTAGAGTTGTAACATCTGTAGACCCCTGCATGTGCTGGGGTCACAGGGCCCAAAAGGAAGCTCTTCTGGAATACTCTGTCCTGGAGCTCAGGGATATGAGCCCCATCTTCCTTGTCCAGCCTAAATATGTCAAATCCAAGACGAGAGTCACAGTGAAGAGTCACATGCTGTCCTTGAGGAACAACAGGGCTTGGCCAGGCAGTCAGAGAGAGCTTGTCATGATCTACTTGAGGAGGAGGCATAGAGAGAACAATATCAGTTTTCCTTTCCATCCTTGTGCTCAGTCTCCTCATTATTTCCATATTTCTTTTATAAAAAGATTTTATTAGTGCATATTAATTATGCAAAGGGATTTCATTGTACATTTACAACAAGCATATCGTGTACTTTGATCAAATTCATTCTGTCTATACTACTCTTTCTTAACTGTCCTCTCTCTCTGTCCCACAAATTTTAAGTTTTTAGTGGGTTTCCCTATGGTATTTTCCTACATATATAATGAGGGGTGAGCAGGACTACAAGAAGTCTCCTCACCACCACACAGACATGACACATCTTCCTATAACAAAATGTGTTGACTGAGAATCTTAAGCAAGTACTGAGTAAGGGACTCTCCCTAGATTTAACCTTTCAAAATTAATTGCTAAAACAAGTAAAATTAGATGTAACAGAGGGCAAGATGCGTGTGAGTGAAATAATGACAGCTGACGAGTGATGTCACCAAGAGGGTGCAATAGGAATTCTCTGTCTTCACAATAACGACCCCCCAGAAATCCAATTAAACACAGGCAAGAATACCATTGTCAATATCCTAGAAGTTGGAGGTAAGGCGTAGACAGTTTTAGAACCAAGAATTGAGAAAAACCACACTAGAACACAAACATGAGTGAGTCTCTTGGACCACAATGTCTGTTTTGTCCTGTGCAGGGCTGCATGATAGAAATCCCTGTGCCCATGGTTTACACATTTGGAAGAATGAGTTAGAGGCATACATTTGGCTTATGCCAGCTTTGGGACCTTTTTCAGGAAACTTGCATGGGAAACACTGGGAGTACTGGAAGGGCTGGATGATTTAGGGCCAGCTGGAGATGGGCGTAGAGCTCACAATGGCCAGTGCATAAATCTTGGAATTTGGTTTACATTCAGCCAATGGAGGTACCTCACAAGAGAAAAGAGCCAACAACACGAAACTCCAGGAAACACCATATAGACTCCAACCAAGAGTGACTCTCAGCCAGGAAGGACATCCTGCCAATCCTCCCCAGGCAGAGGCAATCATAGATCCCAGCCAGAAACCACACCTGGTGAAGAGTGCAGCCAGTGATCCCTCTGGACCTCAGAGCAGAGGCAGCAATGTCACTTGTCATTAGAGAACAGGGAGGAATCCAGTCCAGTTACAGAAGTGGACACCAAGGTCTGCCTGTCCCGGATTCCAGACATTTGGCCAATCTAGAATCCCAGGGTAGACTAAGTGGTAAGGCTATCACCACCAAAGTACTCCTGAAAAGACCACAAGAAGCAGTTCCCTTCTCAAATGTTCAGGTGCCAATGTATGGACTATAAAAAATCAGGGAAATATGAAGCAAGAAAAAAACTACTAAGCTCTAGTAAGAGAGCCAGGAAAAAGCAGACCTATGAAATGACCGACAAAGAATTCAGAGTATTTCTCTTAATGAAGGTCAAGGAGCTATGAGAGAGTACAGATAGAAAATTCATTTACCATTTGGAAATAAATTATTGAAGAACACAAGTAGTTTGACAATGAGAAAAACAAAACTAGAAAGAAAATATATAAAGAATATAATCCAAAATTTAAAAAAATAGATAGCTTCAACAGTAGACTTGGTCAGGCAGAAGAGTCAGTGAGCTCAGAATTTGAAATTATCCAATCAGGGACAGCCAAAACAAAAACCAATTGGACAAATAAAGAGGGAATGAAGAAAAATTACATGATTTATGAGATAGCATCAAAAGAGAAAAATTTCCATTTTTGGCATTTAAGAAGGAATAGAGAAAGACAAAAGAGAGTGAAACTCAGAGAAATAATCACAGAAACATTTCCATAACTGAAGATAGCTATAAACATCCAGGCACAAGAAGGTCAAAGGACACAGGTGAAATTAAATCCAAATAACATTACCACAATGCATATTATCATCAAACCATCAACATATCAAAGACAAAGAGAGGATCCTGGAATCAAAGAAAAGCTACAAGCACCTAAAGGAATTTCAATATGGCTAGTGTCAGACTTCTGAGCAAAATCCTTACATGCCAAGACAGAGAGGAATGAGGAATTCAAAGTATTGAAGGGAAAATGCCTACCTCTAATAATGAGCCCAGCAAAGCAGCCCTTCAGATATGAGGGAAAGACAAAGACTTTCTCAGAAAAACACGCTGAGGGACTTCATCACCACCAGACCTGACTCACAGGAAATGCTAAAGAGAGTTCCTCAAGCTCAAAGAAAAGGTTGTCAATGAGTAACAAGAGCACATCTGGGAGCATAAAACCCCTGGAAAAAGTATGAAAAAGTAAGTAGAGTGAAAATTAGAGCCTGGCAATAGTGTAATGGTGGTGCCAACTCATATGTGCAGCATGAAAGTTATAACAGAAAAATAATAACTTTAATCATTTGTTATGTTATGTGCAATCTAACAAGTCAGAAATTGTGACATAAGGATCTAAAAAGATATGGGGGATGGCTGAGAGGTGAATAAAAGTTTAGGGCTTTTTTTTTTGCAATGGAAGTTGGAGCCTGTCTTATCCATTAGCAGAGTAACTGGACAGGTCTGGGACAGAGTTGGGGGTGACAGGTTTCCAGGACCACCACTTTCCAGTTTATAAGAGATTTGCCTACAAGTTTTCCCATAGTCAACCCACCAGCCCTGGTCCTGTTCTTCCTGCCTTCCTATACAGTAACATCTTTCCATTAGAGGTGGATGGTGACCCAAGGTTTGGGGACAAACTCACCCACTTGTGCCCAGATCCTCTGGATCAGGAAGAACCCTGGAAAGAAAGACTCATGATAGACAATGCATCTTCTTACAAAACTCAAAACCTTTATCCCTCCTGCTCCTTCCTGGTCTGTGAACCTCAGCAGCTAGACCCCGCTCAACAAAGGTCAGCTCTGTCCTCAGTGCCCACCCACACCGTGGAAGCAGTGTTCTTTTCTGTGGCCAGGGCCAGCCTCCCAGGCCAACATTTCCAGCCTCCCAGGCCAACATTTCCAGCCCAGTGCTCCCTACCCTTCATTCCCAGCAGGACTCACCAGGACACGCCAGGCAGATGAGCTTGGGCAACATGGTGCTGAACCTGCTGTTGGCGGGCAACAACCCAGCAAAAGTGCACAGGATGTTGTGAGGTCCCCAGCTCATCTGGCTTAGCAATTGACCACAACACGGAAAGATGACAGACATGAAGTCTTCTTACCTTCGCCTGGAGGAAGGCAGTTTCCTGGAAATTTCTCAGACTTCAGCTCTCCCTTGGCAACATGTGCTATGGCTGGACCTGCAGCTCATCTTGGACCCAATCCATTTTATTCAGAGTGATTAAAGTGAAATTGCATGTAGATGTCACAATGTAACCCTCTGTAAATTTTTAAAAAAACATTTTGATGCATTTTTAATTTTTTTCATACTAAGTCTGTTTAATATGATTAGCTAATATGAATTGTACAAAACAATGGTTTTCCTAATCACATTTTAATTCAAGTATATAATGTAACTATATTCACCCCATTACTCACTCTTGTTATCCCTCCCCATCCTATTCATCTTTTTCCTCTTTTAAAATCATTTCCCCTTCTATTTTCATGTGTTTTAAAAATAAGGATTCTGCATATGAGAGAAAATGTTTTTCTGAGTACTTGTTTTTCTGAGTCTGGGTTGTTTTATTTAACACAATGATCTCAAGTTCCATCCATTTTCCTGAAAATGACATAATTTTGAACACATTTGTGAATAAAAATTCTGTTTATATACCACATTTTCTTTATCATTCATCTGTTGATGGCACCTAGGCTGATCCCATAGCTTGGCTACTGTGAACACCAATAAACATGGGTGCCTGTGTCCTTAGCAATCATCAGTCCCCAAGACTTCATGTAAGCACAACTTTTAAATTAATCTCATATGTCAGCACCATTGTGGACCACATGGGATTTGTCCTTTCTTTATTGTACGGTCAAATGTAGTTTTGCCTCCCTAAGAGATAAGTTTGCCTCTGTTTGAACTTCATGGAAATAGACTATCCTCTCCCACACTTTTAAACCATCCTGTGTTTATTCAACATCATGCTTTTTTATTGTGGTGCTGGGTTTTAAACTCAGGGCCTATACCTTGAGCCACTCCACCAACCTCATTTTTTTGTGAAGGATTTTTCCAGAGATGGTCTTGAGAACTATTTGCGTGGGCTGGCTTCAAAACTTGATCCTCCTGATCTCTGCCTCCTGAGTAGTTAGGATTAAAGGTACGAGCCACTGGGGCTTACTAACATCATGCTTTAAGACTGATCTCCATTGCTGTTGTCAGATTAGTTTGTGCATTTTCATATAACATTCCACCATAGGTATAAGGCATTAATACTCATTTTTAGTAGATGGATACTTGAGTTTATAGATCTTGTCCAATATGAAGGGCCCTATAGATGTTCCTATGAGTGTGTCCTGGTGCACAGTCACACTCATTCATCCAGGGTACATGAATAAACTTCTTGGCAATGCATCTCCTCCTTTAAACTAGATTGTCCAAATGCACTCCCCTAACTGATAAAACAATTGGTACTCTGAGTGGTAATAGACTGCAATTGTATGTGATCAAGATTTTCTCCCAAATGAGGTTGCTATTTTTCCCCTAATGTTGATGTGCTAGGACTCTAGTATCTTAATTCCCTAGAAACAGTTCTGTAACAGTATAGCATGGTACTGTCACAATCTTTAAACAAAAGGAGACAGGTGCACACGAGGCTGACAGTGAGATGATTGCTGCTGCCTCACACTAGCTACAATTTTGTGCATCACTTCTGACTTTCCACCCACAGATGGAACACTGTTGCCTGGAAAGTGGTGTTTACACTGTGCACATTGGCCAAAGCTCCAAGCAGGGCTTCTTTTAAAAACTGACTTTTTGAGAACTGGTTGCCAGCTCACCACTGGGCTGTTGCTTCAGACACCAGTGTGTTGATCCTATGTGATGACATGTGACTAAACTACACAGGTGGTGTTGGATGCAGAGAGAGAGGGTCTCAGGGCAGTTTTGGGATGTATCTTTTCCAGGCTGCAGTCTGGTTTGTACATAGTTATCCTGTTACTTAAACCAGATTATGTATTTGGAACAGAAGATGTGGAGACTCATTAGTGCGCACTGGGTCATGTGATCATTAAAAATAAAGCAAACTGTGTTGCATAACAGTGGAGCAGAGCACGAGGTTACAGAGGAATGGGGCAGAGCTGTCATGGGGAAGTAGCCTCATGTCATGGGAGTGAGAAAAGAGGGCCATAGGCAGAGAAAGCCAAAACCAGCCGAGAGGAGTCACACAGTTCATTGGAGGAACAGTCGTCTATGGCAACAGCTCAGATGGTTTTCCTGGGCGCAAACTTGTTTATTTATTCAACTCTCTGCAGACAGCTTCTTCAACTTATGCCTCAGATTTTTTTGAGAACCTCCTGGGACCTTCAAAATTATTTCCAAGTCTCTTACAATCATATTGCTCTCTTTCCTATTTATCTCCTGGATGCATGCTGGGTCCTTCTGTGACTCCACTGAGCCTCAAATAACAGAATCCCAAGGACAACCAAGACCACACCAGGCATGCCCATGTGTGTGAGATTCTCCACTGTGTAATCCCAGAGGTGTGAGGCTGGGGATTGTGGACAAAAGGCCACAGAGGTCATGGCAGGGCAAATCTACTCCTGGATCCCTGGATGTCCACTCAGGGGTACCTGCCTTCCTTAAACAGGACTTGTTCCTTTGTATCCATCCTATAACTCAGAATTCTCCTTACTAACCTGTCTTGGGGTCTGGCATGTTCTCTAATGGGCTGATGGCCCCAGCAGCTCCCGAGAACCAAGGAAGACGAATAGGATGTGTGAACTGTTGAGGACACCTGAGCCTTTCCCCTGGTCTCCACATTCTTGTGTCTTATCTTCATGACATAACATCAAATAGATCCTAAATGAAACACTTCCTTGATGTATCAGGATTCTCCCTGATCTCCTCATTGGATTCTTTGCTGATCCTACCCTAATTTTATTCAGTTCTCTTTTCTTTGTTGATATGGGACACATTTGTCTATGCCCAGATAGAAAAATTTTCTCTCATTCAGAAATAATGGAACCCTCGTGTTCTCTCTGATGAGTCTGGGACACAGGACTGTGTAAGCTAATTCCCCCGGAGATGAACTTCCCCTGAGCAATGTGCAGCTCAGCACCCAGGGACCAGGGGTGAGGGGTTGGTCCTCAGAGATCCTGCATATCAACAGCACAAGGGGTGACAGTCTGGGGCTGCCTCCCTGCACCCATCCAGCCCATTCCCCTGAGGTTCATCATCTGTTTAACTCTCACTAACCAATTATTACATAGTTAGTAATGTCTGTAATGGGATATGTGTGTGTCTATATTACATAAGCATCCATTTCACATACAAACACACATATGCCTCCACACAGGTGTGTTGCATATGCACCTATGCACATAAATATTTTTCCAAATACTGCTTTTAAGTCATTGGTTATTAGGTATATTTCTAATTTGAATGTAGTTGGGTAAAGACAAACATAAGCATGGAAACATATACCAAAGAAAGTCAGGTAGATGAAAATTTTATACTGCAGATTGTATGTGCTATGGTTTGAATATTTGTGATCTCATTAAAATTCACATTGAAATTCTAATTCCCAGAGGAACAGTACTGAGAGGAGGTATTTTTCAGTGACTAGGCCACAAGGACTATGTCTTAGGCATGGCTCAGTGCTCCTGTGCAGGGATGGAGGACACTGGCTGGACCGCTTCTGTCTCTCTGTTCTTCGCACCATGTTAGGAGGCTGCATCTCCCTCTGGAGAGCACAGCATTCAAGCAAGCAGAGCCTGGATCCTTGCAGATGCCCAAGTACCTGTGTCAGGACTGTAGACATCTAGTCTCCAGATGCAGGCAGGAACTGTTACCCCGTCTCAAGGGTTTTATAGCAGATACTACCTGAAACAATCTATATGTATGGAAGTATGTGCATGCAATGGACATATGCAATTTTATTACATATATAAATAAAACTATGAATATGTACATATGTGTGCATATGTGTGTGGATGTTGAAGAGAGAGAGAGAGAGAAAGAGAGAGAGAGAGAGAGAGAGAGAGAGAGAGAGAGAGAGAGAAAGTTTTGAAATGTATTCTGAACAGTGTCACATGAAGATCTCATTTGGAGGTAACATTTAAACTGATCCCTGAGGGAGACAGGAGACTGGAAGGGAGACACATGAAGACCCTTCTCTATTCCTGATGTCCATCTTTCATTTTCTCTCCTTCACTCATCACATCTCTGCTCTTACTGTCTCTCATGTTCTGCGACCCTATTTTGCTTCATCCCTCATCACACCAACAGATCATCTGGGCCTAAATAAACCATGAGCCAGAATATGCCTTTCTCATCAGAGATCTGGATCTCCAAGGGGGTCACTGGGTAATGACAACACTTGGAATTTGCTCCTGTGATAATGGCAGCATATGAACTTCCACCTTTGGCTAGGGTCACGATGACCACAAGAAACAGGGTTTCCATCTTCTCCTAGGAATTTTGATGTGAGTCCATGGTCCAGAAAAGTTTGTGCTCTCCTGCAGTCATAATGAACCTGCTAAATACCATACTATACTGAAGGTCATGGTCCCTCCTGAGGTCACCACAGGGCTGGGCAGACTGGGTTTGCTGTAGAATCCTAAGACAGACAGAGGCAGTGTGTTAAATGTGGTCACACCTCCCACATTATCCCCAGGGCTGGCTATGAGACGGGGCACCCCTAAAAGCAGACCACCTTCCTGAGGGTAGAGTCTGGGGATGGGACCCCTGTATGTTAGCTCACCTGTGCTGCCGGGGTCATTATGCTTGGTCAGCCAGCAGGACTATAATACTTGCAGCAATATGACCCTGCATATTCATCTGTCACTGAGGGGACTGGAAACTTGGTCTTGTTCCCAGGCTGCAGTGGGTAATGTCTGTCCCAGGGTGCTGGGCTTCCTTATACAGATGATACTCTTGGACCTCCAGGATCCTTGACAACAGATGGTTACAGTCTTCCCCCAGGTGATCACAGAGCCTAGGTCAGCTCAGAGGGTAGTTTTAGGGAGGGTCCCTGCAAAAACAATCAGAGACTAGTTCCCAGGACATTCCTCCCTAAGATCCCTGCTCTTAGCCCCAGGATGCTCCCAGCACCCCCAGCATCAACCACACATGCTGTTCTCTATCCCTACTGCCCAGTGGTGACTCCTTGTCTCCAATGAGGAGTTGGCACCTGGGGACACACTCACCTGCCTGCATGTGGTTCCTTGGCTCCAGACTCAGTCCAGGAAGAAAGCCCCCTGTGAGAGGTTTGTCCCTGAAGCCTGAGCTGGTCCTCTCTTCCCCAAAGCCTCCTGAACTATTGGGGTCTCCTGATAGAACAAGACTTTTCCTGCCTTGGATTGGGTGTTCCTCACTGGCAAGGGCATCCCCTCTCCTCTTCACAACTCACCAAGGCAGAGTAGGTATATGAAGGTGGGGTTCATGGTGTCTCTTCCCACTGGACACAGTAGTGAAAATGGATAAGACCACAGAGAAACACCCAGGGTATCATCTTTTGAGGCTGTGTCCTCCCCATCATAGGGTTGTTACATTAAAGCAACACAAAGTGGAACTGCTCTCCCATGAGCCTGGTTCTTGTTTTTCCTGGGCTTGGGCTGAAGTGAACACCATGCTCTATGCAGACATCTCAGACAGAAATGGGATCTCCCCTGACTACGTCTATCGTCTTTCTGATCTGTCTTCATCCCACTGAGGTACAGGATCTAGCACAAAAATTCCAGGTTTGAAGTTGACAGTGTGACTGAAGTGGTAGAGCACCTGGCCAGCAAGTACCAGGCCCTGAGTTCAAACCACAGTACCACCACAAAAAAGCCCCCACACCTGGTGCATTCTCACACAGGTCAGTTCCAGGTAAGGTTGAAGGAGGTCTGGTCCTTCCCTCCCAGAGTCTCCCTGTGATTTCTCCTTCATTTCTTCAGCCTGTCCTTACCACAACCACTTGTCTCCCTAGCTTTGTAGATGACTCAGGAGGATGCAGGTTTCTGCTGCAGGTAGAGAGCAACAGAGATACAGTGAATATTTGACTGTGCTACTAACATGGAGTTTCATCATAGGAGGGGTACAGCATAGATGCAGGGAAATGGGGGATGATAGTGTGAATCTCTCCTTACCCTGGAGTGTGGGTTTTCTTTGTAGCAAACATTCTATTCACTGACTTCCCTTTTTATCATACAAGGACATCCATCCCCTCCCTGCACTCCACATTTGACTCAATCCTCCTCCTTAGAGCCCCTGTTTCTTCTCTCAGAACTCTCCTTGCTTAGTGGTCCTGCCTTGAACATTGGCAATGATTTAGTTCCCACTCTGATTTTCAAGAGAAAGCTGACCCTTATTTAAACATTCATCATCCACCATTTTTTTGACCTTGAACATGCATTTCCATTTTCTGAGCACTTATAGGCTCAGACATTCATCTAAGTGAATAACCAGAGTTCAGTTATCATAAGTAGATCCTGTCTGGTCTGAAGGAAGAGGCGGATGAGTGTTTGCTCTTTCCACCATGGCACAACATAGTACTCAAAATCCTAGACAGATGTACTAGGCTAGAAAATGACCTAAAAGGAATCCAAATTGGAAAGAAAGAAGTGGTATTGTTTTTGTTTGTTGATAGTGAGATCTTATATATAGAAAATCCTGGCAACTGGACAAGAAACAACTGTTAGAACTGGCCAATGAACTCAATAAATTTCCATAATTAAAAATTAACATTCAACAATCATAGCTTTTCTACACATCAACAGAACACTGTCCAAAAATATATCAAGGAAACAATTCCATTTACATTAACTACAGATTATAAAATGCTTAGGAGTAAATTAAATAAAAGAGTTTAAAGATATATACTGAAAAGTACAGACCATTAATGAAGTAAATTGAAGGAGATGGCACAAATAAACAGAATTTATTAATTCCCTGTCCTATGAATACCTGAGAAAAAATTTCTCCTATTCAGTGGGTTGTCTCTTCACTCTATTTATTGTTTATTTTGTTGCACAGAGTTTTGTAATTTGGTGTCATCCCACTTATCACTTTTTGCTCTTATTTCCTGAGGGGACCTGACCAGACTATCGTTGTCTATTTCTATACTTCAAGTGTTTTCCCCATCATAGTTTCAAAGTTTTAGGTCTATACTAAGGTATTGCATCCATTTTGAGTTTGTACAGGGTGAGAGAGAAGAATCTTGTTTTGATCTTAGACGTGTTGATATTCAGTTTTCCCTAACACTACTTGTTATGGAGTCTATTTTTTAATGTATGTTTTGAGCTCCTTTATTGAAAATCAAATGGCTTTAGCTGCATGAATTTGTGTTCGGGTCTTCTGTTCCTTTCCGTTGGTCTTCATGTCTATTTTTGTGCCAGCACAGTGTTGTTTTTATTATTGTGGCTTTTTAGTATAGTTTGAAGTGAAGTATTGTGATACCTCCAGTGTTGCTCTTTTGGCTCAGAATTACTTTGGCTATTCCTGGTTTTCTGTGCTCCCATACGAACTTTAGGAATGACTTTTCTATCTCTGTGAAGAATGTCATTGGAATTTTGATAGGGATTGCATTGTACATATAGAATGCTTTTGGTAGCATAGTCATTTTTCAATATTGATTTTGCCAATCCTTCAGCATGGGATGCCCTTCCACCTTCTAATGTCTTCATTGATTATTTTCTTAGTGATTTATAATTTTCATTGTATAGGTATTTCACCTCCTTCAACTAGGAATAGAAGGAACATTTCTCAATGTTATATGTCATACTACATATGACAAATATATTTGGTTCTTTTATTTTTCAAGATATCTATCTCTGCTAAATTTCTCATGCAAATTGTTGAATTTCTTGTCCAAATAGTTGAATTTCTCATACAAGTCTTCAGTTGACTTCTTCACTTCATTTATCGTTGAATTGAATTCTCTTTGAGGTCATTGGTCATTCTTAAAATTAGACTTTTGAATATTTGTTTGGTATTTCAGTTAACGAAGAGTTATGACCTTTTGTAGGAGTCATGTTACCTGGCCTTTTCATATTTTTTGTGCTTCTATGTTGTGATTTTTACATAACTATGATTTTTATAAAATGGATATCTTTCCAGTTTTATAGGGTCTTTTTAGTAAGCAGCCTTCCCTTAAGCACTCAATCCCCTGGTTAAAGAGAAAGAAAATTAGTATGACAGCAACAACATCAAAGCATTGCAGATACAGAAACACAATACAAACTAATTCAAGACAACTAGTACACACCAGTAACCACAGAAAATTAAAAGCAAAAACATAGTTCAGGATAAACTATGAAGTTAAAAATTGATAAAGATAAAAGTAAACAATAAATGAATGTAATGAAAGAGGGGGGGCAGGGAACAGGAAAAAAGAAGTAAGAGAGATTAAATAAAAGAAAACGACAAACACGGGAAATAATGTGAAGAAGAACAGAAAACAGTAAGAGATACATTGTAATCATGTATGAAACTCCTTTGTACAATTAATTTACACTAATAAAAATGAAAAACAAAAATAAAAATTTATCCTGTCTATGAAAAGAAATTGGCAGCACTGAGGTTTGAACTCAGGGCTTACAGCTTGCAAGAAAAGTGCTTTTACCACTTGAGCCACTGTACCAGCCCAAAATTACAGGTTTTTTTTTTTTTTGTGGTACTAACCTTGAGCCACTCCACTAGCCCTATTTTTGTGATGGGTATTTTCGAGGTAGAGTCTCATGAGCTATTTGCCTGGGCTGACTTCGAATCGTGATCCTCCTGATCTCTGCCTCCTCTGGGATTACAGCTGTGAGCCACTGGCATCCAGCTTCCAAAATTACAGTTCTATAATATATTATATTATTGTATGTTATCTATCAGATCATAACATATATCATATATATGTTTGATATGTTCTGCATATATGGTAGATACATGTATACTATAGAGATTCTATAATTGGTATCATTAGAAATGATGTTTTCGTTAGATTCTATAATTAGTTAGACTAATTATTATTTTTAAATGTAAGGAACAGAAGATAGCGCCAGGACTTAAGTTTTAAAACACAGACCCACGTTCAAGTGTAGGCCTTAAAAGTACTAGCTGCGTGATCTGGTCATGCATCAGTCTTCTGGTTCATAAATTAGGGATAAGCAACTCACATAGGCTTGCTGTGAAGAGGAAGTGACATCACACATGTCAGGTAATCAATTATAGTCAAGATGAACTGAGGTCACACATGTCAGGCAAATGAGTTATGGTCAAGGTGAACTGAAATCACATTTCAGTCAATTAAGTTATAGTAAAGGTATGCTGGTGACTGACCCCTTGCCTGCACCTGGGCAGGAATTCTGGGCAGGATGAAGCCCATGCAATCAGACCAGAAACAATGGACTACTGAGGAAATGATTCCAACACATAGCTATCATTCTGGGCTATGGGGAAACTCAAATGGGTTGAGTTGTTCTGGAGTAAGCAAAGTTTTCTGCAGGACTCATATTTGATCTACAATCAGAGGGAAGGTGTTATAAAGAATCAAGAAGAAAACAAAGAAACTGTATTTCTGAGCAGATGTAAAATCTAAATTGAAATAGGTTGTAAGTATAAAATGAACATTTAATTGCAAAGATGATAAGAAAATAAAAAGAACATAAAAATATCAACTGTTAGCATTTTATATCAATAGTATTTTGATATGTTGAATTAAATAAAAAGTATTTCAATTAACATCCCCCCAAAAAGAATCAAGTAGAGAGCAAAAGTTTCCTTCAGCAGAATCTCACCAGTGATGCTGGTTGGACTTCAGAATAAACAGATTTGCTTTTCTTGGGATCAAATCCATATGGAATGAGGGAAACAGTCTCTAAAGATACTCTTTAGAGACTACTGGCAATGCTATCAGAACTCCCTGTTTAGGGCATACTCTCTTTATTTGCTAATAATAAAGATAGCACTTGTCTTAAGTTGAAAAAAATTCAATTGCCAAATGAAGGTAAAATAAATAAAATTTGGGGAAGGTAAGAAGATAAATAAAAATATAAAAGATCTTTAAAAAATAAAATACAGCAAAAACAATAGTAAATTATATTAAAGAGAAAAAAGTAAAAAAAAAAAAAAACAAAAAACGAAAAAACCCCATTGAATTAGGCTTGGGGCATGGCTCAAGTGATAGTGTACCTGCTTAGCACATCTGCGAACCTGAGTTCAAACCCCAAGTACAGAAAAAAAAAAAAGAAGCTTTGTTTTAGGTCCTCTAATCTTGGTATCCTTCTTGTCTGTTGGGGGCAGTGTGTCATATGCTAGCTGAGCACACAGGTCAGTCTATCCTCTGCTCTCAGAGTCAGTTCACTTCACAAGTTTTCCTTACTTACCCACACATAAATCCACACAGATACAGCCAACTGAATTTTGACAAAGGAGCACAAAACCCACAATGGAGAAAAGACGGCCTCTTCAACAAATGTTGGGAAAACTGGATATCCACATGTAGAACACTGAAACGAGATCCCTGTCTTTCACCAACATCAACTCAAAGTGGATCAAAGACCTTGATAGAAAGCCAAAAACTCTGAAACAGCTATGGGAAGTAATAGGAAATACACTGGAGCATATAGGTATAGGCAACGACTCCTTAAATAGAACACCTATGGCTAAGCATCTAAGAAACAATGAACAAATGGGACTGCATCAAACTAAAGAGCTTCTGCACAGCAAAGGAAACATTCACCAGACTGAAGAGACAGTCCACAGAATGGGAGAAAATCTTTGCCAGCTATTCATCTGATAAGGGACTGATATCCAGGATTTATAGGAAACTCAAAAAACTCAACCCCCAAAGAATCAACAACCCAGTGAAGTAATGGGCAAGTGAATTGAATAGGGAATTTTCAAAGGAAGAAGTACAAATGACCAATAAACACATAAAGAAGTGTTTAACTTTCCTGGCCATCAAAGAAATGCAAATCAAATGTACACTAAGATTTTATCTCGCATCAGTTAAAATGATTATCTTCAAGAGCAAAATCAACAACAAATGATGTTGAGGATGTGGTGAAATAGGAACCCTTATAAACTTTTGATGGGAATGCAATTTAGTACAACCATTATGGAAAGCAGTATGAAGATTCCTCAAAAAGCTAAAAATAGAACTGCCATATGATCCAGTGATACTGCCCCTGGGCATATATCCAAAGGAATGTAAGTCAGGATACAATAGAGACACTTGCATACCAATGTTTATTGCAGCACTGTTTACAATAGGCAAGGTATGGAAACTACCAGAAAATGTGACACACACACACACACACACACACACACAAAATGCAGTTTTATTCAGCCATAAGGAAGAATGAATATGAAACTATGTGGCTTGAAGGTAAATGGATGCAACTGGAGGACATCATGTTGAGTGAGCCAGGCTCAGAAAGACAATGGCTGCATGTTTTCTCTGCATGTTGGAAGATAGATCCAAAAGATAAACATATACACAAAGCCAAACACGATCATACACAAATTCATATGTAGAACACATTCATAATAGTGGAACTCCTCTATGGAACTTAGGGGAGGAGTGGAAGAAAAAGAAAGAGTGTCAAAAATATCAAAATACATTACATCTGTGCCAATAGATAATGATATGCACTAAAAACTGTTGAATAATGGTGGGAGGGAAGGAGTAAGAGAGAGTACTAGGAGGGATTGAACTGACCAAAGTAAAGTATACTCACAGGTGGGATACATTGAGAAACCCCTTTTGAACATTTACTTTTGAATTAATAATGAAAGATAGGACTATAAAATAGGTACAGTGTGTGCGTGTGGGCACTGGTGGGAGGGGAAGGGTGAAAGGAAGAGATGAAGGTGAGGAAATATGATTGATGGGCTTCATATACACATATGAATTAGAACAATGAATACTCTTGCAATTGCTTTAAGAAGGGGGAAGAGGAGGTGTGGGGGGGATTGTGGGGGCAACCTAACCAATGTATAATGTAAGGCTATTCGGAATTGTCAAATGAATTCCCCCTGTGCTATGAGTATATGCTAATAAAAATGAAAAAAAAAGAACGTCTCCTTTCCCTGTACCAGGAGCCACCGCAGCCCCAATGGCCTGTGGGCCAGGAAGTTTCCCATGTGCTCCAGAGGCCCCCTAGCTTGTGTACCCAGAGTTAGCAAAGGTCCCAGCTGAGAGGTGTCCCTTATATATGTAGGAGAGTTGGGGAAGCAGACATAACACTGCATTCTGCACTGTAGGGAAGAACCTAGGGAACCAGCACTTTGTCTTTCAGTCCCAGTACTTTCAGACTCGGCCCAGCAGCAAACCACCCTATAGAAGGAGGAGGGTGCGGAAATCCTGTGATCTGCCAGACCTGGGCTCAGAGCTCTTACTCCCACTTGGCACATGTTGCAGGAAGCAATGCAATCACTGACCACAGACCCAGAGTTTTCAGCCCCTGTGGTGATGCACAGATGATGAGCCTCAGTCCTTGGCATGGAGCCTGGGCCACCATCTACCATACATCCTGAAGTCCAAGTCCCCTGCTACTTAAACTTCTTAGCAGTTCTGTGTCTCACTCTTTCCTTCCTCATGAATGCAACCATCTCCCAAATAGACACTGTGGCATGGTGTCCCCAGGATCCCAGACTTTTGATTGTTCCTTGTTTTCAAGTTCCCAGAATAGATCAGTCTCAATTAATCAGTTCCTCTCACGTTGGCATCTGGTTATAGCACTCCAAGATATCCTCTCTAGTGCTAGCCTGCCCTGAAAGGGGAGCCACTGTCATGCGAAATCCCCACACTGCATTTAAGGCTTGTGATAAGGCTATATTTCCCAGAAGCTAGGACTGCCAGTCTGCCATCATCGCATGGCTGCCTGGTTTACGTTGTGATTGAGACTTTGGCTTCCCTTCCCAGCCTGAGAGTTGAGGTTGGAGCTCAATCTGTTTCCCACTTTTCTCTATATCAAATTTCCATTTCATGCTTTTAAACTCTTCCCTCACCTCTTTCTTGATTCCTGATGATCTTCCTCTCCTTCTCTCCCCAAAATATAGTTTTTCCTTTATGACATTGACTCTTCTCATTCACAGAGAGACAGAGAAGAAACTTCTTGTCTTCCATCTTAACCCAGAATCAGTTCTGGAAGTCTTAAGTGCAAGACAGATGTTTTGGTCAAGTTCTCCCCATGGTTGTGATCCTCTGCAGGGCCCAGGGGAGATGCTGGTCGATTAAATCCTCCAGATTCTACAGGGTGCCATATGCATTCCTTCCTTATTAAAATCGTGATCACTCTATTCCAAATTCTGCTCCATCTTCTCACCAACTTCTTTGATGAAAACACTTATCCCTCCCTCTTTCATTTATGAAGGAATTTGTGGTTACCTTGAGCACACATACATGATCACCCCTTCCAAAATCCTTAAGCATATCTGTCCTTATTGCCATGAAAGTTAACATAATCACAGATTGGGGAATGAAAATGTGGACACCTTTGAGTGACCATCATTCTCCCTATCACAAGCTTTGGAAGATCTTTCAACCAAATGTCATATGAGACATTTATCATTGATGGTAGAAAGCTATTGAACCAACAATTCCTAATATTTGTCTTGGTTGGTCACTCAAGAGTCAGTTCATGATGCACAGCTCAGGGTGCATGGTGAATTAGCTATTTATGGGTAAACATGATCTCAACCAGAGACCAGTAGAAACCCAGAAGTTGTTTCCCAAAAGAAGAGCTCTCTGCAGAAATGGAGTATGGGACCAAAATCTGAAATGTTTGTTCTGTAACTTTTCTACAGTCTCCTGCCAGAGGGCTCTGTACGACACCATGTAGCACAGATGCTCCACACTGTGGCCTCTGCTACCAATAAGGCTCAGGCTTTCTGCAGCCTGGATCTGTAGAAAAGACTTCTATTTTTCTTGGCTCCACCCCAACCACAAGCCTTTCATGGTACTTAAGGAATGGGGTGATGTGGAACACCCAAGGATGCGCATGTTGTGTTCAAATTCCAAGAGGCACACTTGGTATCAGAATATGTTTCTCTTTTTATAGAAAAGTCTAATGGAACACCATGTCTTCACTTTGGATCAGAAGTCTCAACATGCATCAGGCAACCAGACTCCTAGAACTTTATCAAAGAAGCCTGAATTCTGATAGATTTAAATCCCCATCCCCTAGGAACACATTGGTCTTATAAACTGGATAGAATAGCTGCTCCTTCCTGTGAGGTCCACTTCATGCAGCCTCACTGTGCTGGACATGAGGTATCCTGAATAATGGAGAAGTTTGTGGCCTGCAGACCTGATGGCAAAGGCTGGGTTGACACAGAACTGCACAGGACAGTGGAGAAGCACTACTGATCCTCAGACCTTACATAAAGACTCATGAAAAATTGTCTTTGCCAGATCCATAGGTGCACTTGAGGCCAGGAATGTGTGGATTTTCCCTAGTAATTCAGCTTAGTCTTGAGCAGAAGATGGAGTTGGAATCAATATTTGATTCTCAGATCCACTGCAGGTTGAACAGTGCTCAGTCTTCTACCACACAGGATAGTTGCATGGGAACACTGGGTCCTTGATGGGATTCTGACCTTCAAAGTCCTTCCAGGAATGTGGAGTGACTGTTGTTTAACTGTTCTGTAAGAAGAGCCTTTCCTTCCATGGGTAAGTCAACATTATACATTAAACTACAAAAACTTCACAGAGGACATATTCTATTGACCAATAAAGAAGCTCATTGTCTTTCCCACAGCTGGGTGCCAAGTTTGAGAATCGTGATGATTTTCCTACCTGCCCCACTATGTGGAGGGGATGAGAGGACAGAGCACAGTTCTCACTGGATGAGAGGATGCCATGGGTGGGCATGCAACACCCTCATCTATTTTCAACACTGAAAGTTTCACAGGAAGCAAAACTGCTATTTCTCAACACATAGGCCTTTGGAGTTATCGAAAATAAGATATGTGACTTCTCCTTTTTCAAAAATCAATTTCTGCCAATCATGAACCCTGAGTTCCATACTTGATATTTTTCCAAAAATGCCATGGAGTGAAGAAAGCCCAATGTGGGAAGGTCAGAAGCAGCTTAGTTCTGTCTAAGGTCCCACTTCTCCCCTCATCAATGGTTGTGTTCATCTCTAAGTCTTCCCAGGTTAGGGAATCCTGGATGGATTGTTAATGTTACAATGGTAGCATGGATGAGATGTTGGGGGACTTTTTCTTATGGCATTGTCACTTGCTTGGGTCAAACTCAGCTCCAATGTGGAAGGCAAGGGTCGTACCCCCTCAAATGCCTCATGACTAAGTTGAGAGACAAACACCTCTTATCTTTTGAGGATGCAATGAGAGGTCAGTGCTTGATGATGTTCACTCGCCCACTGTGAGAACCAGGCACAGACATGACACTGTCTCTTGGGTCTTACATTTTAGAGTTCCATTGTCTTGATCAAGGGTGAGGAGCTGGAACTTGAGTGGGGAAAGTGCTGCCTCTGCTCTACCCATCCAGCCTTTATGTCCTGGTTCAGTTTTAGGTTCCATCTGTTTCCATCATAGCTATGTACACTCTATGCTCACCAATGGCAAAATTGCCTAAGGATGCATTTCTCAAAACACATTCTCTCAAAAAGTCACAGACAAATATACTGTAAATTATATCCAAAGATATGTAGAAAGAATTATGTTCCATGAGTGAGTAGAATTCACTCAAAGTATATAAAATCAGTATAGCACTCTGGAAAAAAATTTGGAGGCTACTTAAAAAGCTAGACATCGATCTACCATTTGATCCAGCAATACCACTCTTGGGGATATACCCAAAAGACTGTGACACAGGTTACTCCAGAGGCACCTGCACACCCATGTTTCCAAGTTATGGAAACAGCCAAGATGCCCCACCACTGACGAATGGATTAAGAAAATGTGGTATCTATACACAATGGAATTTTATGCAGCCATGAAGAAGAACGAAATGTTATCATTTGCTGGTAAATGGATGGAATTGGAGAACATCATTCTGAGTGAGGTTAGCCTGGCCCAAAAGACCAAAAATCATATGTTCTCCCTCATATGTGGACATTAGATCAAGGGCAAACACAACAAGGGGACTGGACTATGAGCACATGATAAAAGCGAGAGCACACAAGGAAGGGGTGAGGATAGGTAAGACACCTAAAAAACTAGCTAGCATTTGTTGCCCTTAATGCAGAGAAACTAAAGCAGATACCTTAAAAGCAACTGAGGCCAATAGGAAAAGGGGAACAGGTACTAGAGAAAAGGTGAGATCAAAAAGAATTAACCTAGAAGGTAACACCCACGCACAGGAAATCAATGTGATCAACTCCCTGTATAGCTATCCTTATCTCAACCAGCAAAAACCCTTGTTCCTTCCTATTATTGCTTATACTCTCTCTACAACAAAATTAGAAATAAGGGCAAAATAGTTTCTGCTGGGTATTGAGGGGGAGGAGAGGGAGAGGGCGGAGTGGGTGGTAATGGAGGGGGTGGGGGCAGGGGGGAGAAATGAACCAAGCCTAGTATGCACATATGAATAATAAAAGAAAAAGGAAAAAAATTTAAGTAATGTAAAAAATAGTCACAGCGACAGAATTAAGAAGAAAAATTACATGATAACATCATATCTGCAGATGCAGATAAAACATTTGTCCCAATCCCAAACTCAATCCTCATAAAAAGTGTCAGCACATTAGGAATGAGAAGTTTCTCAATCTGGTCAAATTATTATCAAGGAGCCCTGATGCTACATTACACATATATATATAATTGTGAGAAACCCAAATTTCCCACTATATAAGGAAGAAGGCAAGGGCGTCCCCCTGTCCACACCTTTTCAGCCTTGCACTGGAAGTCCTGGCTAATGCAGGGGGAGAAATAAAAGAAACAATGTACACAGATCGGGAAGGAGAAGTAGAACTATCTTTACAGATGACATGATTGTCTATGTTGAAAATCTAAATGATCTGACAAAAAGGAAAGAAAAACTTTCATGAAGTAATTACAATTATAGGAAAATGATTTAGGGCTAACACACAAGTGAATTTCTTTTGTACATGCCAGCAATGAACAGAGGAATTCAACTGTTCCTTCAAACACCAGGGTCCTGATGTCAAGTTGTTATGTTTCTAGAGAAACCATACAAGAAGCATCTCAATGAACTGAGCATTTGAGGGTCCACAGAGTGTTAGGATGTTTTTCATTTAGGTTTTTTTTTCAGCCTAGAATCTGGTTTGACTTATTTTTTCTGTTATTTCACTCAAGACCCATGTTCTCTGATGAAAATATGGAATCCCTTTAATGTCCAGTGGGAATGTAATAATTACAAAGGAAAATAGTACATTACAGTGAAGCAAAGAAGCAGGTGCACCAACCTGGCATGTGGGATTCACCCTGATGTCATGGAGGTGACAGGAGAGAAGAGACAGTCGGCAAAATTCCACAGCAAGGTGCAGGAATGCCCCACAGTTTATGGGGAAAGATCTCTGCACATCTGCATGCATGTGTTTCACTGTACCCAAACCATGGATGCTCCCTGCACATTCTCAGACACAATTCTGAGATTCTCCAGAGCCTCCTGGGACCTTCACATTCATTTCCAAGGCTCCATCACTGAGCAGTGCTCTCTTCTCTCACTTGTTTACCTCGGGCTGCATCTTGGGTCTTTCTCCTACTGTGCAGAGCCTCAAATAGCAGAATCCCAGGAAATACAAGGAACAGGACAGTCACACCTGTGCAGATGAGATTCTCCACTGCATAGTCCTGGGGCTGTGAAGCTGGGGATTGTGGACAAACAACAGAGAGATCATGGAAGACCAAAATCATCCTGGGTCCCTGCATATCTATCCAGAGTTCAATCTTCATCTGTACAGGAGTTAACTCTTTGTGTTCAACCTCATCATTGAGATTTCTCCTCTCTCATCTGTCTTGGAGAATGGCTTGTGTAGTGCTGGGCTGGTGGTGTAAGGAATTAGTGAGAACAAAAGAAGAGGAGCAGGATGTGTGAAGTGTTTAAGACACTGAGCCTTTCCCCTGGGCTCCACATTCCTACGTGTTATTTTCATGACATAACTTTCTGTGAATCCTGAATGACTCTTTCCTGCTGTATCAGGGTTCCCGCTCATTTCCTCATTCAATTCTTCAGCCTCACTGTGTTCAGTGAGTATAAAGCTTGTGTCTGAGTCATTTTAGAGCAAAGTTTATCTGAGCATCAAGAGACCTGGGTGAGTGAGAAAAATGGTCTTCAGATTTAGAAGTGATGGAGCCCTTGTGTGCTCTCTATTCAGTCTGGGACACAGGACAATGGAAGCTAATTCCACTGGACACTAGTTTCCACTGAATCACCAGCTAAGGACCCAAGTGCTAGGGTTGAGGGGTTGGTCCTTGGGGATCCTAAACATCAGGAGCACAGAGGGTGACAGTCTGGGTCTGCTTCCCTTGCACACCCTCAGCCACTTCCCTTGAGATTCATCATCTGTTTAGCTCTCATTAACTAATCCTCTAATAACTAGAAACACCTGCAGAGAACCACACACAGACACACAGATACATAAAAAAATGGATATGTACTCTAAATATACAGTGTAGTGTCAGTGGTTTACAAAAGCAGTGCTTCTGTTTCTTACAAGCATGAATCTGCAGAGAAGATCAAGAATTAATATGTAAAAACATACCAGTTGTGCCAGGATTGCAGAGGTCCTTGACCCGAAAGGGATCAGGGCAGGAATGAACAAGACAAGACACACAAAGGGTCTCACTCATTCAGGAAGGGAATGACAAAACACATATCGAGAGGGCCAGAAGGCTGATGACCAACTGGCAAAATTTTATTTTTCTCAGCAAGCTTTATACAAAAGATGAAGAGACTTAAACATCAAAACACTCTGACCTAGTTACAATCTTTCTGTTTTTGCCATCTGTATTTTTACTGCCAGTGTCCTTGACTAAGTATAAACTTTTTTTCAGTCAAGGGAAACCATTTAGTGTTCCTTCCCACCGTGATAGAGACATGGTGCACCTGCAGGTTCCAACCTTGTCGGAATGCTGCTAAGCCACAGTGACCTTGTCAGACTGTGGCTTTTGGTTCCCAACACAGTTGACAGGTATTTATATGGATATTTCCAAATATAAATTAAATAAATCTATAATGCATCTGTCCTGTCACCTCTCAAAACTCCTTCTTTCCTATCTGGCAAGTTTTGGATTTCAGTGATGGAGGCAGGGGTGGGCATCCATTGGAGGACACTTGTTTTCTTCTTCTCTGAAGGATGAATTCCTCTCTGGCTGACCCTCCCTAGGTTTCCTAACTCCCATTCTAATCAAGATCTGTTCTAGGGGCAGGGCCCTACGTGACCCTTTGAGCTCAAAGTGGATAGGATCATTGGCCCCTCACCTGAGGCCATAAATACCAAGGGGTCACTGGGCTGTGACAACAGGTAAGGGTATGAGCTTTGGGGCCCATAACACCTGTAGATTCCCCTGAGGGCTGAAGTCACAGGATTCATGGAGAATTCTGCCTGGTGTGCTGAGTTCCAATCTTTGATCTTAGATGCAGGAGCAGGAGGGGATCAGCTGCCCCCTTGGACAGAAGGAACGTGTCCATCAGTTTCTGTGACTGACACAGCTGGGCTACATCCTCTCCAGAGGACACTGTGGGGCCTGGCTGCACTGAGATTGAAGGTTTCTTAGGGAGCTGTCCTAGAGAGAAGATGGAGGCTGAGGGACTACCCCACTTTGTTCTGGGTTGAGACTTTACCAAGGACTATGTCTGAGGATCTCAGTCTCTCTGTCTGTCTTTGTTTCTCTAACTTCACCTGTCCATAACCCTGCCCTGTCTCTGTGTCTCTCACCCTCCCTGAACCCCCAACCTCCATCATGCCTATTAACTCCTAGTGATCCCCTGCAGGACCTGTGCAGAGTCTGGTTGTTCACTTACTTTGTTGGGTTCCTCACCTGTGATCAGGATGTTCAGAGGGTCACTGGGGGCCGAACATGCAGAGGAGAGACTGTGTACTCCATAGCATCTGTACTGGCTCCCATAGGAGCTGCTCACAGGGCCCAGGTGAAGTTGGCCTGAGAGAGCCCAGCCTGAGACTGACTGCCAGGGAGATAGGGGAGGTCATGATCCCCTCCTTGGACAAAGCAGATCTGTCATATCTGATGTCAGAGAGACACTGGAGGGTCAGGTCCTCTCTAGGAGGCAGGACATGGCTCTGCTGGGTCCTCAGGGATGGCTGTCTGGACAGCCCTGGAGAAAAGAAAATCAGGGACTAAGTGGCCAGATCCTACCAAACACCTGTCCCTCCCCTCCTGTCCTGCAGGTCTCACTGTGTCTCACACTCTGGGTTTCTGTGTCAAGGTCCTCAGAGTTCTCTGGCAGAGGGTTCGTGGCAATGTGCCTGAGTCCTCAAGAAATAATTGGGACATTATGAACTTCCTCGCATGAGAAGACCTGCAGCTCAGGGGTCACTGAGCTCTCACCATCCAGCAGGACTGTAATAGTGACACAGATAGCGTCATACATGCTGCTCAGTCATGGATGGGATGCAGAACTTGGCCTTGTTTCCAGTCTCCAGTGAGGTCTGTGTGCCCTAGTTCATGGAGCTTCCATCTTTAAGCAGATGATGCTCCTGGACCTTCATGGTTCCCTCACATCAGATGGTCCCAGGGCTCCCTACGTGATCGTAGAGTCTGGTTCAACCCAGAGGGTGGGTTGGGAGAGGGGTCCCTTTGATGAAGCAGGTGACAATGAGGTGGGTCAGTTCTGAAGAGTGCATCTGTGACATTTGAATTGGAGATTACATTTAAGCTGACCCCTGAATAGCTTAAGGACCAGAGGAGTCAGGAGAAAACCCACCTTACTGTTGCACCCTCTGGCTTTGACTTTCACTGTCTCTTTTGGTTTCTATATCACTGGTCCCCTGTCTTCCACACCCTGTGTCAATGAGCTCAGAAGCCCTGGATCCCCTCACCTCACCATACACCAGACCTTCCTAGGGGCCTGTATCAAGTTCTCAGGTCTTTAAGCAAATGGCTGGGGCTTCCTCACCTGAGACATGGATCTCCAAGAGGTCACTGTGTAGTGACCAAACCTGTGGATTGCTCCTGTAAGAGCCATAGTATCTGAACGTCCACCCGTGGCTGGGGGTCACAGGGTCCACGGAGAACAAGGCCTGGAACTGCCCATTGGGGTGTTGCTGTGAGTTCAAGGTCCATGTGTGCTTGTATTCTCCTTCCTTAGTCAGTATGAAGCTGTCAAATCATTTCCATGAGCCACACTTGGGGTCACTGTCCTTCCTGAGGTCACCACAGGGTTGGACAAGGCTGAGAGATTGGGTTTGATATAGGTTCCTAGGAGAGAAGGAGGCAGTGTGTTAAATAGGCTCACACCTCCCACAATGTCCCTAGCACTGGGCTGTGAGAGGGGGACACCTCTGAAAGTAGACCCATTCCTGAGGGTGGCACCTGGTATAGGGACCTTTACATGTCCTCTCACCTGTCACCACTAACTCCAGGGGTTCACTGTGGTCAGATCAGCCAGCTGTGCTGTGATAGTCATAGTGATATTGCCCTGCATGGTGCTCTCTCATGGATGGAATGGAGAACTTGGTCTTGTTGCTGGACTGTAGTGGTTTCTGTCTGTCCCATGGTGCTGTGCTCACCCCTTTATAAAAACGATACTCCTGGGCTTCCAGGGACCACTCACACCATATGGTCACAGGCCTCTCCCTGGTAATCACAAAACCTGGCTCAGCCCAGAGGGTAGGTTTGGGGAGGGTCCCTGCAAGGAAATTAGAGGCTGGACCCTAGGACACCCACGCTCAGACCCCAGGTCTCAGCTCTAGGATCCTCTAGGCACCCTCACATCAGCTCCACCTGCTGTTCTCTAGCCCTACTGCCCATGGGTGTCCCCTGGTTCCCGGTGAGGAGGAAGGACCCAGGACTGTTGGGGACAAACTCACCTGCCTGCACTTGTGTCCTGGAGTCCAGACTCAGACTTGGAAGAGAGTTCCCTGTAAGAAGTTTGTCCCTGAAGCCTGAGCAAGTCCTCTACACTCAGAGCATCTTGAGCCTTGGGGTCTCTTCATGTCCAAGACTTGTCTTTGGGGTGGCATCCCCGCTAGACTAGGGAGCTCCCCATCACCTCTTCACCTCTCACACAGGCAAACCAGGGCCATGAGTATGGGGTTCATGGTGTCTCTTCCCACTGACCATGGGTGCACAGAAGGATAAGACCAAGATACCCAGTTGAACAGACAGAGAGATAAATGAAGTATGGCCACTTAGAGGGCAGGTCCTGCCTGTCACATGGTTGTAACATCAGCAGCCCTCCAGAAAATGAAAGTGCACTGCCTAGGAACCTGGCTCTCATTTCCCCAGTGCCAGGGCATGGTGAACACCAGGCACTGGCAGATACATGAGGTAGAAATGGTGATATCCATGACCTCTGGGTACTGCCATCTCACTTTATCTCCTTCTTTGCCCCAAAATCAACCACATATTTTTTGAGTATTTTCATTGTACATCATTGAATGGCATGCATTGAAATAACTAATTTTCAGAACTTGGAATAGTAAAGAAACACACTCACACACATACACACACACAAACACACACACAATATACTACTTTCCTATTTCTGCTATAATAAACAGTGGTTTAGAATAACTCAGATCATTACAGCTCTGTAGTCAAGTTTCCTGCAGGGCTCTGTCCGCTGCAGGACCAGGGCAGAATCTTCTCACTCACCTCTTCAAACTCCTGCAGGCTGTGCATCCTGTGTGATCTCTTCCCTTTCATCTCACAAGAGTGATTCTGGATCCCTTTTTCACTTATGAAGACATTGTTATTATGTTGAAGCCCTGTGGTTAATCTACAATCTAAGTTCCTTGACTTAAGCTAATTTGCAAACCCCTTTTCTGCCAGGTAAGGTAACAGAGTCATAGGTTCTGGGGATGAGCATGTGGATATGACTGTGCTTTAGCCCAGTGAGGTCTCTCCGTCCCATGGTGATGGGTTGCCCTCTTTCTCCAGAAGGTACTCTGGGCTTTCGTGTTCCCCTGACATCATGTGGTCACAGGTTTCCCCCACACCACACAACTTCTTCACCCAAATCGCATATGAGCCACTTCTGTAACAATGGACAGTGAATGAGTCCAGTTTAAGGTTGGGTGGGTCATGATGGTCACCTCCGGTTGCATGTTGACTCATCTATACATGGTCAGGCATTCATCCTCAGGTGGAGCTCAATAGAAACCCAGAAATCACTTACTCAAGATTGTCTCTCTGGGGCTGGTGAAGTGGCTCAAGTGGTAGAGTACCTGACTAGCAAGTGTGAGGCTCTGAGTTCGAAGCCTAGCACCACCAAAATAAAAAGGCAAAACAATTATTGTCTCTCTCAAGACAGGGCACAGTGTGGCTCTAAAACCTTTAGAATTGTGCTGTGACTCTTCACATCCTCCTGCTACAGACACTCCACACCATGGTCTCTGCTGGGTCCTGTAGTTCAGGTTTTCCACAGCCTGGATCTATTGCAAAGACTTCTCATATTTGCCATCCCACCTGAGCCAGCTGCCTTTAAAGGTACTTAGCAAATGGACTGAGATCACACACCCAAGGAGACACATGCTGTCCTTGAACTCCAGAAAAGGCCCACTGGGCTGCAGGCTTTTTCTTATATATGTGTCCAGTCGAACATGTCTTCACTTTGTATAGAGAGTCTCAACATACTTCAGGAATGTGGACTCCTAGGATTCATAGGCAACAAGAACCTGAATTTTGTTAGATTTATGTCCCCCAGTCAGAAATCCATTGTTTTCACCAATTTCCCCTAATAGCTGCTGCGTCCTGTGAGATCCACCTCACACATTGTCACTGTGATGGATGTGAGGCATCCTGCACAATGGAGAAGCTCGTGGTCTGCAGACCAGATGGCAGAGGCTGGATTGACACAGACCTGCATAGGACACTGGAGAAGCACTGCTGATCCTCAGTCCTTACTCACAGACCCACGGAAAATAGACTTCTGCCAGACCCATAGCTGTACATGGAGCCAGAGACATGTGGATTTTCCCTAGTAATGAAATCTTGTAAGGAGCAGCAGCTGAAGTTGGAATCAACACTTGACTCCCAAACCCACTGCAGGTTGCAGTCTGTTTTCTGCACACAAGATGGCTGAATGGGAACACTGGGTCCTTGATGGAACACTGACTCTCACAGTCCCTCCAGGAATGTGGAGTGACTGACTCAGTGATCTGTAGGAAAAGGCCTCTCCTCACCGTGCCCCAACCCGGCTTTTCTTTCTATGGAGTTTCTGATCTAGATGAGAAACAGGTGATAATGGTGTCTGTACCCTTTGACCACCCTAGAACTGGGAGAATATCTGTAGAGTGGGTTCAGGAGCTCAGCCAGACCCCCACTAACTACCCAACTCCTGGGTCATCCAAGGTAGTTAGCAGAATAGAACAGTCAACAACGAAGACTTGAGTGCAAAAAATCCACAGAGTAGTTGTAGTAGTTTTTAACCAATAAAGAAGGTTATGGTGTCCAGGAATGTCCAGAAAATGACAATTCCACATTTCAAACTGATGTTATTCAGTTTCTTCCAGCACATTCCATGTCTCTGCATGATAAACAAGTAATTGTCCTGTCAGGGAAGGAAGTGAACCTCAGAGTGTTATAGAGCTTCTCAGCAGAATTGGTGCAAACAAAATGCCCACAGAATTACAAGACATATTGTCCTTACTGCTGAAGCAAATCACCAACACATCCCACATGATTTCCAGCCTCTAAGAGAAAATAAATGGACATTTGCATAACAGTCAAATACATCATTATTGTAAAGTGATAATTGAGTAATTGATCATCAATGAATACGTTAAGAATATTTAAATGAATAATAAACTGAAAACACCAACGAAGACTAATAGGACAGATTCTTTATTGCTAGTTAAGTAATCAATTATTGGCAGAGCTGTCATTGATGCTGTAGGCAACCATCTGGACCTGACCACAGCCATCCTGATCAAAACCACCATGATTGTCCCTTACTGTCCCTGGTCACTTTCCCCACATGGTTCACACCACACTGTATTTGTGCATAGATCCATAGAGCAGTGTATGGAACTCTATGACAGGGCCTGGTACAGTCAACACCAGGAATGTGCCTGATGTGGGTGACATTGTCTTGAGGTAAACCGTGTGCATTCAGAATTGGAATTAGTCACTATTGTCCTGACCATGACATAAGCTCCCTGTCTTCTGACCCACATTATAGGACCTATTGATCTCTTTTCTACTCATGACCGTGTTTCTGTAAGCATCAATAAAGTGCACTCAGTAGGTGCCGGTTAGGTGGCTCAGTGGCAAAGAACTTGCTTAGCATATGCAAGGCCCTGAGTTCAATCAGATGGCAAGAAAAAAATCATACCCTACAATCCTGCATCTGACTATTTCTTTGGCCTCACAGCACCTTGGAACTGGTTCTCATACACAGAGACTTAGTTTTTCTGTAACTAATACTTGCTTTAAAATAATTTTAATAGACAAATTAATAACATGCCAGTGATTAGACTAATAAGGACAGTTATGACAGTGAAATTCAAGGCTTCTTTTAAACATACAAAACAATAATAAAAGCATGCCTCATTGTCCTGCCCTGTGGAGTGGGCAGAGCTGGGTGGTGAGTTTCAGAACTGCATGATTTTCTTTTCTGCCCTGCTGTGTGGGAGGATGGGAGGATGGGAGGAGGAGCCCCAAGTTCTCACTGGCTGAGAGGTGCATGGGTGGGCATTCATCCCACTGTGTTTCAATGCTGAAAGTTTCACAGGGCACTAAACAGCTATTTCCCAACACATCAAACTTTGTCGTGGTCCCAACTAAGATGCATGACTTCTCCTTTTTCAGAAATCAATTTCTGCCTGTCACGAACCTTAAGTTACACACTATACTTGCTTTCCAAATATTCCCTGGAGTATAGAGAGCCCAATGTGTGAAGGTCAGGAGCAGCCTGGTTCTGTCCACTGTCCTATTTCTCCCCACTCCTCAATGGTGTGTTCATCTCCACGTTTTCCTGGGACAAGGAATCCTGTGTGGATTATGTTCACAACAAGAGTGTGAATGGGGCCATTGGTCACAGCCAGTGTTAATGAGTGGAAATTATTGAGGACTGATAGAGAAGAAGGGGATTGTGTGGAGGAAGGTTCCTGAGCTGTTTCCAAGACAAGAGAGTTGTCAACAATGTCTCCCAATTAAATTTGAGTATGCATTCTTGGTTGGAATACCACTCTAGTGACACTGCCCTTCTCTGGTCCTCACTCGTGATGTTTTCTTGGAAAGGTTGGTTAACTTGTCATCCACCAGGCTTCTCCACAGGAAAGTTGATATTTGCCTTTCATCATTAATTATGTATTTCCATGAAGACACTTTGTGACAGTGTAAACAGTGTATTCCTCATTCAACTTTCATTTATTAAAACACTGACCTTTATACTATATCAAAAGCCTTTCCCGCTCCCCAACATTCAGTTGTGTATAAATTCATTGTTCATGACACCTCATCACCTTCATACACCTGTTGAATATGGTTGATTCTTTTTATGGAATAATAACAAGATTCTCTTGATTTTCTTATTTCCTTGGATTCTCATATATTTCCTACAGGAAAAATAGAGAAAAATTACCAAAACATATAGCCATAGGTAATGTCTTTATGAATGCAACTCCAATAACTCAGCAAATAAGAGAAAAGATTGACAAATGGAACTACATGAAACTAAAAAGCTTCTGCACAGCAAAGGAAACAGTCACTAGACTGAAGAGGCAGCATACAGAATGGGAGATGATCATTGCCAGCTGTACCTCTGACAAGGCACTAATAACTAGAATATACAGGGCGCTCAAAAAACTACCCCCCATCAACAACACAATAAAGAAATACACAACTGAAATGAATAGACAGCTTCAAAGGATGAAGTACAAATGGCCGTTGAATAATTGAATAAAATGCATCAGATCCCTGGCCTCGAAGGCAATGTAAGTCAAAACAACCTTGAAATTTCACCCACTCCAGTCAGAATTGCTGGCATCAAGAACACAAACAACAAATGCTCGTGAGGATGAAGCGGAAAAGGAACCCTATAGATGAGAATGTAAATTAGTACATAATATGGCAAGCAGCGTAAAGGTTCCTCAAAAAACTAAAAATAGAATGACCATAAGATTGAGTGATACTGAAGGAATGTGTGCCAGGATACAACAGAGCCACGTGCTCACTCATTAGTTTATTGCAGCACTATTCATGATAGCCCTGCTTTGGAAGAAGCCCAGATGCCCTATAGTTAATATCTGTTAAGAAAATGTGGTAGATACACAACAAGGATTCAACTTTAAGAGGACCAAACTTATGTCATTTCCATGAAAATTGATAGAACTGTAGATGATTGTGTGAGGTGAAGTAAAGGGGACTTGGGAAGGAAAGAATCATATGTTTTATCTCAGATGTGAACTTTAAGGAGAAAATGCATGAAAATAAAAGCAGCACTATTAGTGATTGGGAAGAGGCAAAGGGGGAAGGGGGAGAGAATGCCAGAGGTTAATAGGGTGAATAAGATCAAGGTATATTACATGCACAGATAAAAATGTCTCAAGGAAATTCATGATTTTTTAGAAAAAATTATTAGCATATAATAGTTGTGGAGGGGGATGCATGGTGACATTTATATGTGTATTTACAATGTATCTTTATTACATTCACTCCCTGCATAATTCTTCCATGTCCTCCCTCCTCTCAGTGTCAACAGTTTTCATTTTCTATTTCCATACATGAATACAAAATACATCTACCATATTCACCCTCCTTCACCCTTTCCTTGTGCTCTCCTCTCTTCCTCTGGTACCATTGTATCATATATACTTAAAAACGATTAAAAAAGAACCTGACAGTCATTTCAGAAGCTGCTTGGGTTACCTAGTCAATATGCACGTGTGATCATCACCATTTTATTGAATACAATTGTACATTTTCATGAGATACACTGTGATGACTCGATACATGTACAACACAATGTGTAACAATAAAATCAGAGTAATCAGCACTTTTATCTCCTGAAACATTACCATTCCTTTGTGTTGGGAACCTTCAAAATCCTCTCTTCTACTCCTTTATATGACACCTAATAATGTGTTGTGAATAGGAATCTCCCACTCTGTAGTAGAGCTCTAGAGATTAATCATTCTATGCAACTGTATTTTCAGTTAATTATTTCACTTATTTGTTCATAGATTGTACACCTTTGCATGCCTCCCTAAATAATACATATTATCTATCCTAACCATGCAATAAAATATATCCATTCCTGGGCTCCAAGATGGTGATTGCTGACAGACTCCAGATCACAAAGCTCCCACAAACCTGAAAAATAATCTTAGGTTTGTGACAGCAAGCATAGTTGGTCTGGTTAGTTTGCCAAATAAAAGGTCACCAATGTATATACAGACCATATCTACAATGACCAACTTCTAAATAAGCCTTTTAATGCATAAATCTTCCCCAAGTGCATGGGTACCACCAGGTAAAAAGTGCTCAGGTGGTGGATGTTTTTGTTTATTTGTTTTATCCTGGATCAGAGAAACCTCTGGTTGATATGGGGAGGGTCCTTGTAAGGAAATCAAGATGGGCCCAAGGACATCTACCCTTCAGATCTCAGCTCTCAGCTCCAGGACTCCCCAGACATCCCCAACATCTGCTGGAGAGAACTGGTGCTTTATAACCCCACTGCCTAGGGGTAGTCCTTTGTCCATGAAGAGTAGGAACCTAGGACAGTTGGGAACACACTCATTTGCCTGGACTCAGGTCATGGGTCCAGACTCAGCTTTGGGAGAGCATGCCCTGTGACAGGTTTGCCCCTGAAACCTGAGCAGGTCCTCTCCTCAAGGCTCTGAGTCCCTGGGGACTCCTGATGGACCAGGACTTGGATGCAATTTGGGGTCCCTCTCAGACTAGGGTGCCTGCTCCCCTGCTGCACATCTCACTGAGACATAGGACTATGAGGGTTTGGGCCATAGTATCTGCCCTCATTGGCACTGCCTGTGCAGATGGACGAGAACAGGGTGTCCACCAGTATAGACAGACACACGGGTCTGGCCACTCTGAAATCAGGTTTTTCATGTGACATGGTTGTCAGATCACCAGCATCACAGAAAGGGGAATTGCCCTTCACAGATGGTTGGCTCTCATTTCCCCTGGACACTGCAGTTTGGGTGAGCACCAAGATTTCTGAAGATAAAAACAGGGTCTCCATTGACCACATGCTCTGTGTACATGATCTCTCCTCATCTCACTGAGAGCCAGGACACAGGTGCAAATAGACCTGGTGCTTTCTTGAGCTGGCTTTGGCAGCTGAGAATGACTAAGGGCTGTTTCTTCCCGCTTAGAGCCTCCCATGGGGTCTCCTTCACTCCTTCAGCCTGTCCATCTGCACAGCACTGTGGTTTCCTTCAATGGCTAGTTGTCTCCCCAGCCCTGGAGATGTTGCAAGGAAGATGCTGCAAGGAAGGTGCTGCAAGGAAGATGCTGGTTCCTGCTGCAGAGGTACACAGTGCTGCAGAGACACAGTGAACACCTGAGTGGGAATGAGCAGAGGAGATGCAGGAAATAAGGAAGATACTATGAATCTCCTCTCACCCTGGAGTATGTTCTTTTTTTTTTTTATAACAAACATTCCTTTCCTGGACTTCCCTTTTTGTCTTAAATGGCACTGCCCCATTTCTGCACACCACACTTAACTCACTACTGCCCTTCAGTGACCCTGTTTCCTGTCTCAGAACTCACCTCACCCTGTGCTCCTGCTTTCAACCTCGAGGGGGAATGATTAAGTTTCTCTCCAGTTTTGAAGGGAAATCTGACCTTTACCTATTATTCACACATCATCCACTGTCTGTGTGACCTTGAGCAGGAACTTCCCTTTTCTAAGAACTCCCAGTCTCAGACTCACTCCTAGGTGAGTTCAGCCAGTGTCAGTAGAATCTGTCTTCTCTGAAGGAAGAGGCAATGAATCCCTGACCAACAGTATTTGCTCACATCACCTAGACACTACATAATGCTGCAATCCTAGACAGACAACCAGGCTAGAAAATGACCTGAACATCATTCACACTGGTGATTTAGAAGTGAGGGTTTCTCTGCTGACCTGCTGACGACATGATCCTATATATAGAAACCCTAGAGAATCAATCACTCATTCACAATTGCCTCTAGAAATGCCTGGGCATAAATCTAACCAATGATGTGAAAGACTTTCAAAATTAAAACTATACAGCACTGTAGAAAGAAATTGAAAACACTAGAAGAGGGAGAGAAGCCCCCATGCTCATGGATTGGCACAATTAATATCGTGAAAATAGCCATATTATGAAAAGCAATCTACAGAGTCAATGCAATCTCAAACAAAATTTCATTGTCAATTTTCATAGTAATAGAGAAAAAACCCCACGAAATTCATATGAAAACACAAGAGACCCTAAATAGCTAAAGCAATCCCGAGCAAAAAAAGCAATGTTGGAGGTATCTTTTCGACACATCTGATAGCAAAATCTCCAAATGAAATCAAGACGACAATTTTATTTACAACAGCAACAGAAAACATACTTGGGAACAATTTATCCAAGGAGTGACAGATATGCTGAAAACCATGAAATAAATGAAGATGACACAACTGAATGGAAAGAAATTGACGAGATAAATTGTTACTGTGTTTAGTTATTTGTTTTTCGGTGGTACTGAGGTGACAACATAGGGCTTCTCACTTGCAAGGCAGGTGCTCTAGGCTTGAGCCACACCTCTAGTTCCTTTAGCTCTGCTTGTTTTAGAGCTAGGATCTCCAGCCTGACCCAAGATCCTCCTATTTACTCTTCCCACTTTTGCTGCGATGATAGGCATGTACCACAAAGCCTAGTTTTTTTCCACTGAGATGGGGTCTCATAAACATTTTTCCCATTTCGTCCTGAAACAGTGATCGTCTTTATCTCAGCCTCTTGTGTAGCTGTGATGACAGGCACACACCACTGAACCCAGCTATTGGTTGACATTGGGTCTCACTATTTGCCCAGGCTGGCCTCGAACTGTGATCATTCTGATTTTCAGCCTCTCAAGTAGCTAGGATTATAGGCATGAGCCACTAGGACTAACTATTTTTCTTTCTTTTTTTTTGGGTTTGAACTCAGGGCTTCACACTTATGAGGCAGGTGCTCTAGCACATGAGCCATGCCCTCAGCCTGACATTGTTAAAACATTCATACTATCAAATCTATCTAGAAATTCCATATAATACCCATGAAAATTCCAGTGCCTTTTTTCCACAAGAACAGATAAGCCAATCCAATATTTGCATGGAATCACCCATGGTAGACCCATAGTAGCCAAAACTATCTAGAGAAAAGACTCGAAGCTGGGGCTGTCCCACTACTTGACTTCAAAATCCACTACAAGTGTACGGTAGTGAAAACTGAGTGGAACTGGTGTAAACTCAGACTTATAATCACCGGGGCAGAACAGAGAGCCCAGAATAAGTCTTTGCACTTATGATCAAATGGTTTTGGGTGGAAGTGCCAAGATCACACAGTAGGGGACACGGTCCTTCAATCAATAGTGCTGGGAAACCTGGATCCTGACATGCAGAAGAGTGAATGTGGACACTGTTGCAACCTCATATAACACTCGTCATCACAAGACAGAGTCAAGATTAAATGTAGGATGTGAAACAGCAACACTATTGGGGAAAGCATAGGGGACCCTACATGACATTGGTCTGGGGCCTCAAAGCACATGCAGCAGAAGCAAAATAGACAAAGGGTGTTAGGTCAACCTAATAAACTGCAGACTAAGAGAAGCAGTCAAGAGTGAAGAGACACTCATATGGTATTTGTAAACCTTTATTTGCAAAAGGATGAATCCCAATATTCATAAAGAACTCAGACATCTCAGCGAAGGAAAACTGGGGCAAGAACCTGAACAGACATTTCTCAAGGGGAGACAATGGGCCAGGGATCCGTGGCTCACTACTGTAATCCTAGCTACTTGTAAGGCTGAGATCAGGAGGATCTCTATTCAAGCCCAGCCTGGGGAAGAAAGGTCTTAGGATCCTGTTTCAACAGGGAAAAAACAAAACAAAGCAAAAAACAACCGAGGAAGGTGTTGACACCTGTCATCCCAACTACCTTGGGAAGTTTAAAAAACAAAATTGCCATCCTGGCTTGTCTAGGAAAAAGTGATAACTTATCTCCAAAATAACCAGAGCAAAATGGCTTGGAGCCATGGGTAGGGCACCTGCGTCGCACATGTGAAGGTGTGAAGTGCTGAGCTTAAGCTCCAGAACTGCAAAATAAATAAGTAAGTACACACATAGGCAAATACATAAATGAAATAAAAGCAGAGGACATGCAAATGCCAGTGGGTACACGGGAAAAGCACAGATCAAAGATGTGTTTGCTTTGATTGAGATGGAAGTTTTCAGTTATTCTGTGAGTGTGCTGAAATACACTGATTGAGTTTTGGACAATGAGTGACCTTTCCATTGACAAAAACAAAATATCAGTGTTGTCCTGATGCACTGTCTTTTTCATGCAGGAATGAACATTAGTGGTGATATTTTTTACGGACTGACTAAGTTCATGTGAAATGTCACCTGCTCTCTGTCTCTTTTCATGGCTAAGGTTTACAAATGCCATTAATGTTTTAAGAATGGACTTTTGGGTACTGTTTATATTCATCTGTTTATGTGTTTGTCCTCATTAGTAACTACACTTGTCATATTACTTCTTCCCTGTGCCTTTATTTGCAATAGGCTTTTATTCTCTATTTTCTCAATATAATAGATAAGGTCATTGATTTAGAAAGATTTTTCTTTATTTATTTGTTAGTGGCTGTGATTTTCCAGTTTCATAGTTAATGTGTCATGGTTACATGATCACCCGATTCAAACCTCCTCTCACCACAGTTTTGTTTTCTCATGTCACACATTCCTTATTGACAAGTCTCTGGCTTTATTTCCAAATTGTTGGGATATCAGTTATGTCTAACTATCAGAATCATTTGAGTGCTGCAAGTTCCCAGAGGCTGCTGGTGCCACATGAGGTATCCATGGTGGCTGGGCTCAATAGTCAGTGTCCACCAGGGCAGGTCCCGTGTCCCCTGAGGGCCCTGCGTGGAGTGTGGGGTCAGGGTTTTTCTGGCCTGATGTACACCAGAGCAGTGAGCTTGTTGGTCTCAGCTGAGCTCCTGACTGGGAGGAAGGAGGTGCAGTTGTCCTCTGTCTGAGTGTCACATTGCACAGATGGGCATAGGTCACATCCTGGGGATCCTCAGATGCAGTAGCCTGGAGGGGAGAGAGTGAGTGTGAAGGTGGGTGCTTGGCATTGGGTTGCCAGGGGCCTAGGGAGGACAGGTCTTACCTGACTGTCCATCTGTCTGTCCCTTCCTGGCTGTCTGTCCTTCCTGTTCAGAAAATCCCAAACAGGGGGGAAGGAGGGGCAACCACTCCCCTCCTGAGTCTGGAGTGGTTCACCTGGGCATAGGTCACTCCCTGTGGGTCTTCCTCAGGTGAGTCCTGCAGCAGGAGACAGTGAGACAGAAACAGAGGCTCCTGGTTCCACCTGGAACTCCTCAGCCAGTTTTCTCCATGGTGGCCAGAGTGATCCTTTGAAAACTTAAATCAGGTTATTTCATTCCTGATGGGGTCTCCAAGGACTTCCTAAGGCCTCAGGGGTGTAGCAACTTCATTCCTGTAGTTCTGAGCTCTCATCCTAACACTCTGTCCCTTGCTCACTTGGCTGCAGACACACAGCCCATCTTCCTGAAAGAGTTTGTTCATGCCTCAGGACTTTTGCACTTGCTGTGTCCCCTCCTGCAGCAGCTGGTCCAGTAGATTTGTGTGTGGCCTTTCCAGGCTTCTTCTCAGAAGACACCTTGTCAGAGTCTCCCCTGTAAATCACACTGGCCCTCTCTGCCCTCTGCTCTCTGTTCTTTGCTTCATTATCCCTGACAGAACTTGCACTCCTGAGTCCATTTACTTGCATGTCCTCTCCACATCTGAGGGAAGCTCAGAGCATGAGGGCAGCTGTGGTTGCTGCTGTGTCTGCAGTCCTTACAGGGAGTCTGGTCAACATGGGGTCCTCTGTGGGTGGCTTGGTGAAGGAGTGGAGGGGACTCATTTACTCATACAACTTTCTGAGATCCAGGAGCATGCTATCAGGAAGATAGGCAAGCAGCTGGAAAGAGAACAGAAGGTAGGGGCCCACAAGTTCACAGAAAAACCAGGAGACAGGGAAGACACACCAAGGGAAGGCAGGTGGTTCCAGAAGGAAGTGATCAGAGAAATCTCAGGATTTCTCTGAGAACTGAGGGGAGGTCAAGGACGATCCCTTGGATGAAATTGGGCAACCAAAGCCATTGGTGCCCTGGATGGTCGGGGCGGGGGGTCTCATCTGATTGTTCAGCTGCACCCCTTCCTTAGGCTATGTGTCCTTCACAACAGAATCTGTGGAGACAGAACCTGAGGGTCACCCCCTGGCCAAATTCCTGGGTTGTCTAGTCCTGTAAGTCCCTGCACTATCCCAGATGGGAAAAAAGAACCATAGAGCAGGTGAAGTCCCACGTCCACAGTGTGGGTTTCAGTCGACTCATCCCAAGCCCAGACCCTCCCCACCTTGCTCTCTAGTGCTGAGCCCTCAGGTGTCTCCCTCCCAAGGCCCCTCTTCCTCTCACAGAGGTTTTCTTCCTGGACAGCAGCAACTGGGTTGGAGCTGGGGTGACATGGGGGGGTGGTCAAGTGTTAGTGAGGGATGCAGGCATGTGGGAGTCTGGGTCCTAGGGTAGGAATTACCTTTTTTGCAGTTCTCTGTCCCTGGATGTTGGATGTCCCTGGATGCTCCATGACTCCTGAAGGATGTTGGAAGTCAGCCTCTCTGTGGGTTGCATGACAGGGAAGAGTCTCAGGCCAGGAGGGTTAGAGCCCCATTTCACATGCTCCTGATGGGGGTATGGGGACTTTAAACACACTGGACACATGTTCACATGTTCCTGAGATGGAGAAGCTCAGAGAATGCCTGAAATTTGCACAGGTTTGTCAACAAGTGTTTCCTGTTGTAGGTTTTCTGATCTGAGATTCTGCAGAAGGCTTTCTCAGCTGTCCTGTAGTCACCAGGGTAGATTCTCTGGGGCTTGGTATTCTGAGCCCAAACTCAGTCAGTCCTCAGGGGAATCCATAGTTTCCTGAGACCCTTGTCACCCACTCCCTACTCACCTGATCTCCTGCCTTTGCCATGACACCATTCTCTGAGGAGGAAAAGCAGGAGCAAGAGGAAGAGCATCAGGAGGAAGGCCACTTTGACCCTGATCAGAACCTTCAGGTAGCTCTCCAGACCTTGGGCACATGTGACACAGTGAATGAGGAACAATGCCATTTAATTCAGCACATACTGTGTGCCAGGCCCATGCTGGATGTTTGTACCCTTCACCTCCGACCCTCACATTCGTGCAACATGGGATTGCCACTCCCACCTAGCTAGTTTACAGAGGAGGAAACTGAGGCTCAAGGAGGTGCATCACCTGCCCCAGGTCACCTAGCAGGAAGCACAGATTGGACTGGATGGGATTGGATCTGGGGAATCTGACTTCCAACCTTGCTCTGTCCACCAGAGCTGAGACCCCCGAACTGGATAGAAAGACCCTGATCACCCCTGACACAGCCCTTTTACCCTCCTTGCTCAATGTCACCACAACCCAGCACCCTCATTCACAATGTCATCACAGCCCTGTACCCCTCCTTGTACAATGTCACTGTCACTGCATCCCTCCCTGCACAATGTCACCATCACTGTGGCAGAACTGACAGACCTACTACAGAATAAGTCCTGGATACTTCCCTGGGAGCCCTGTTTTCCCAGAAGGTCATAGCCAAGGTCAACAGTAAAAAGAATTTGGAAGCCTGAGCCAGGTCTCTCCTTTACACTTTAGGACCCTGAGGCCCAGATGGGGGAGGAGCTGGTCCAACTCAGCATCTGCAAAGGAGTCTTCACCAACCCCATAGCTCAGGTCCTGTAAATGACCCCCAAGTCCCAACAGAGCCTCTCACTTACTTCTCTGGCATCCTGACTCCATGGGGGAGAGGAGCTGATACTCAGGGCCTGTGGGAATGGATGGGAGGTGAGGGGCTAGGGGCCCTGCTCCTCACCTCATTCTGGCTACTCCTCCCCTAGGCTAGACCCAACATCTCCAATGCCTTGACCCTACCTTCATGCAGCTTATATTCTTAGCCTCTGGGGCTCTGGGTCCTCGTTCACACCCCCACCTGACATCTAGCTGCTTAGACACAGGTGGAGCTGAGACAGGAACTGATATGGGCTGAGATGTCTCCAGGAAGGGACCCAGGAAACTCCATGGATAGAGGCCCCTGAGACTCATCTGTTGTTGGATAGACACTGAACATGGAATGCTGGAGCAGAGGAGCCTGCAAATGAGGACAAGAGGATGGTGAGGTGATGGGGAATTTCCTGGGACCTTATTTCTGCTCACTGTCCTCCATGTTCCCTGTTGCCTCCCTCAAACCCTCACTTAACCACCTCACAACTTTTGGATTTCAGTAATAGATTCAGGGGTGGGCATACATTGAAGGACCCATGTTGGTCTCTTCCTTTCTGAGGGGTAAATTGCCCTCTGGCTGACACTCCCTAGGTCCCCTCACTCTGATTCCAGCCAAGAGCTCTCCTGACGGCAAAGTCTTGAGTGACCCTTTGGGCTTAGTGGGACAGGGTCAGAGACTCCTCGCCTGAGACCATAAGCACCAGTGAGGGGGGTCACTGGACTGTGATAACAGGTAGGGGGGTGAGCTTTGAGACCCATAACACCTGTAGGTTCCCCCAAGGGCTAAGGCATGAATTCACAGCATGGAGAATTCTGCCTGGGGCTTCTGAGCTCTGGACTTTGATCTGAGACACAGCGGTACACCATCTGTCCCCTCCTTGACAGAAAGACAGTGCCCACTGTGCTCTGTGACTGACACATCAGGGTCACATCCTCTCCTGAGGACATTGTAGGGCCTGGCTGCACTGAGAACAAAGGTCTATAAGGAAGTTGTCTTAGAGAGAAGAAGGATGGCGAGGGGCCCCATCATGTTCTGAGGGGAGACTTCACCAGGGCCTGGGTCTGACAACCTTGGTCTTTTTGTCTGTCTCTGTTTTCTTTGACTCTGCCTCTCTACAACCCTCCCCTGTCTCTCTGTCCCTCTCTCTCCCTGACACCCCCACCTTTCATTCTGCCCATTAACTCCTGGGGCTCCCCTGCAGGACCCGTTCAGGGTCCCTGGATGACCCTGCTGGGCTTCTTACCTGTGATCAGGTTGTCTAGGGGCTCACTGGGGTTTGACCACTCAGAGGAGAGAATATGTGTACCGTAACATCTGTACCAGCCCTCGAGGGAGCTGATCACACGGCCCAGGTGAAGTTGGCCTGAGAGAACCCAGCCTGTGGCTGTCTGCTAGAGAGTTAGGGGAGGTCATGATCCCCTCCTTAGACAGAGCAGATCTGTCATATCTGATGTCAGAGAGACACTAGAGGGTGAGGTTCTCTCTGGGTGTCAGGACATGGCTCTGCTGGGTCCTGAGGATGACTTTCTGGACATCCATGGAGAAAAGAAAGCCAGAGACTAGTGACCAGATCCTACCAAACACCTGGCCCTCCCCCTCCTATCCTGCAGGTCTCACTGTGTCTACACTCTGAGTTTCTGTATCAAGGTCCCTAGAGCTCCCTGGCAGCAGGGTTCATGGAAACATGCTTGAGGCCTTAACACCTAATTAGGACAAGATGGGGCTTCCTCACATGAAACCTGGAGCTCAGGGGGTCACTGAGCTCTGACCATCCAGAAGGACTGTAATAGTAACAGAGATAATGTCATACATGGTGCTCATCATGGATGGGATGGAGAACTTGGCCTTGTTCTGAGTCTCTAGTGAGGTCTGTTTGCCCTAGTTCACATAGCCTCCCTCTTTAAGAAGATGGTATTTCTGAGCCTCCAGGGTCCTCTGACACCAGATGGTCACAGGGCTCCCCCAGGTAAGCACAGAGCCTGGTTCAGCCCAGAGGGTGGGTTTGGAGAGGGTTCCTGCAAAGAAGCAGGTGAGAAAGAGGTGGGTCAGTTCTGAAGAGTGTAGCTGTGAAGTTTGACTTGGAGATGACATTTAAGCTGATCCCTGAAGAGCTGATGGACCAGAGGAGTCACGAGATAACCCACCCCACTTTTGTAACCTTTGGCTTTCACTTTCACTGTCTCCTTTCCCCTGTCTCTCACACTCTGTGTCAATGAGCTCAGAAGCTCTGGCTCCCCTCACTCCACCACACACCAGGACCTCCCCTGGGACCTGTATGAGGTCCCAGGACTTGAATCAAAAGACTAGGTCTTCCTCACCTGAGACCCAGAGCTCCAGGGGGGGTCACTGGGTACTGATCACACCTGAGGATTGTCATTGTAATAGCCGTAGCATCTCAATGTCCAACTGTGATTGGGGGTCACAGGCTCACAGGGAACAGAACCTGGAAATGCCTATTGGGGTGTCATTGTGAATCCATGGTTCAGGACAGCTTGTATTCTACTTCCTTAGAATGAATTTGTCAAATCCCAGCTATAAGCCACAATGGATGGTCATATTCCCTCATGAGCAGGGAGCTGAGCAGGGCTGAGAGCCTGGGTTTGCTGTAGGAGAGAAGGAGGCAGGTTGTTAAATGGACTCACACCTCCCATGTTGTCCCCAGGGCTGGGCTGTGAGAGAGGCACCCCTGAGAGCAGATGGATTTCCTGAATGCAGAGTCTGCAGCTGGGACCCCTGAGTGTCCTCACTTGTCACCACCAGCTCCAGGACATCACTGAACAGGGTATGGATCCAATAGAAAAAGTGATATCATCCTGCATGGTGGTCTTCTGTGGATGGTATGGACAATATGGCCTTATCTCTGTGCTGCAGTGGTCTGTCTATCCCAGGGTGTTGAGTTTTCCTCTTTATACAGAAGGTACTCCTAGGCTTCCGGGGAGTCCCTGACACCAGATGGTCACAGGTCTTCACCAGCTGATCACAGAATCTCAATCATTCCAGATGGTGGATTTTGTTAGGGTCTCTGCAAAGAAAATCAGAGTCTGGGTCCCAGGATATCCCCCCTCAGTTCCCAGATCTCTGAACAAAGACCCTCCAGGCACCCCCAACATCAGCCCTCTGTTCTCCATTTCTACTTCCCAGGGGTAGCCCCTGTGATAAGTGAGGAGGAGGAGGAATCTGGGACAGCTGAAGACTACTCACCTGCCTGCACTGGAGTCCAGGGGCCCAGACTCAGCATTGGAAGAGAGTTCTCTGTGAGACCTTTGACCCTGAAGCTAGAGCACTTCAGCTTCCTGAGTCCCTTGGGTCTCCTGATGATCCAGAGCTTGGCTCTGGGGTGGGCTCCTTCCAGACTAGGAACCCCCTCCCACACTTCACATTTTATCAAAGCAGAGCATGGTTGTGAGGGCAGAGACCATGGTGTCTGATCCAACTGACCACTGCCACACACCTGATGAGATCTCAGCATTCAACAGTGTAGACAGATACCCAGGGTGTGGCCACAAGGACCAGGGTCCTCTCATGTATGTGGTTGTCACAGCAGCAGCCCCAAAGGAAGGGGACTTGCCTACCCGGAGCCTGGCTCTCATTTCCCAGTACTGTGGCTGTGTTGAACACCAGAGTGTTGAGTTAGGAATGGCGTTTCTGCTGACTCGGCTGTTTTGAGTTGGCCTGAACTTGTTGATTGCCCAAGAATCATCACGTATTTTATGAGCATTTGCATTTTAATAACTGAATGAAGTAGATCCAAACAGTTAACTGCAGATGCCAGATTAGTAAGAAAACCACAGATATCTTGTATATTAGCTTCCCCTTCCTGCTGTAACAGTAGCTCAGAACAACTCAGATCATGATATCACAGCTCTGTGGGTCTGAAGTTCAGGGTGAACTCTGGACTTGAGTCAAGTTCCCCTCAGGGCTGTGTCCTCTGCTGGCTTAGGGCAGACTCTGCTCACTCACCTCTTTAAGCTCCTGCAGGCTGTGCATCCTGTGCCTCCTCATCCCTCCCATCTCAGAGATGAGCACTCTGTTCCCACCTCTACACTATCTTCTCACCTCCTTCTCTGAATGTGCCTCAGTCTCTAACTTACACAGACCTTATCATTACATTGATATCCCATGAGTAATTTCCCTTCCAAGATCCTTAAGTTAAGCTCATTTGCAAAGCCTCTTTCTGCCAGGTAAGGTAACATGGTCACAGGTTCGGGGGATGAGCATGTGGATATGACTGTGCTTGACTCCAGTGAAATCTCTCTGTCTCATAGCACTGGGCTTTCCTCTTCATCCAGAAAGTACTCCGGGTGTCCAAGTACCTCTGACACCACATGGTCACAGATCTCCTCCTGGTGGTCACAGAGCCTGGCTCAGCCCAGAGGTTGGGTTTGCTATTTTGCACACCATATGTATTTGATAACTTTTTCAGCTAAATCGCATATGAGGCACTTCTCTGACAGTGGACAAGGGATGAGACCAATTTAGGGTTGGGTGGGTCAGTCAATACCTGTTCATGATTGTTGCCTTTGGTTGCAGGATGACTCAACTGCACATGGTCCAGCATGCACACTCAGGTGGAGCCCAGTAAAAACACAGGAATCATTTTGCAAACATTTAGCTCTCTGAACAAGTGGCACACTTTGGGTCTAAAATATTAAGATCTGTGCTATATTCCTTCACATCCTCCTGACACAGATGCTCCACACCATGTCCTCTGCTGCGTAGTGTGACTCAAGTTTCCTGGAAGCCTAGACCTGTTGCAAAGACTTCTCTGGCTCTCAGACCCACCTGAGCCAGTTTTTCAAGGTTCTTAATGAGTGGACTGAGACCACACACCCAAAAAGGCACATATTGTCCTTGAACTGTAAAAGAGGCCCATTAGGCTTTGGGATTTTAATTTATTATACAAGCATCCAGTGGAACATGTATGGCAAATCACAATGTACCTCAGGCACATGGATTCCTAGGACATGTACCAGACATCAAGGATCTCAATTTCTATCCTTTATGCAGGAACCCATTGTTTTCATCAACTTACAGTAGAAGCTGCTGCTTCCTGTGAGGTCCACCTCTTGCACTGTAACTGTAATGGACATAAGGCATCCTGCTCAATGGAGGAGCTCATGGCCTGCAGATCACCCAGCAGAGGTCTGCAGACACAGACCTGCAAAGGACAGTGGAGAAACACTCAGCCCTTACTCACAGGGCTGCCAGATTTAGAGTGGCACCCAGGGCCAGGGACCTGTGGATTTTCCTTAGTAATGAAAGCCTCATCAGGAGCAGAAGCTGCAGTTGGAATCAACAGTTGACTCCCACACCCACTGGAAGCTGCACTGTCCTCTGTCTACTGCCACACATGAATGTTGCATGGGAACATGGGGTCCTTGATGGGATGCTGACTCTCATAGTTTCTACAGGAATGTGGAGTAACTGTTGTCTCACTGTTCTGTAGGAAGAGGCATCTCCAGTACATCCCTGTGGCCTCTCCTTCCATGATGTCTCTGACCCCAGGTTAGAAACATGTTCAAAGAGTGCCTGTACCCTTTGATTGTCCAAGATCTGGGGTAATTTCTATGAGGTGGGTTCAGGAATCCCAGACAGCCCCCAGTAACCAGCTGATCTGCATTTGCCTCTCTGTTGACTGCAGACATTCACAGTAGTCCTGGAATATACAGGCTATTTAGCAGATGGAACAGTTAAAAATGAGCACTTTAGGGCAAAAAACTGTACACGGATGTGTTTCTTTTTTACCAATAAAGAAGGTTATGGTATCCAGGAATGTCAAGGAAGTGACTGATTCCACATTTCAAAATGATTTTATTCAGTTTCTTTCCATGTCTTCACATGCTAAATAAGTAATTGTGCCTATCAGGGAAGGAAGTGAACCTCAGAATGTGTTATAGAGATTTTCTAGACAAACAGCAGAATTGATGCAAATAAAATGTCTCATGAAATTAGAAGACACGTTTTCTCAGTGCTCAAGCGAGTCACTAACACTTTCCATGTGATTTCCAGCCTGTAAAAGAAAATAAACAGACATTTATATAACAGTCAAATGCAGCATTATGAAAATGATTATTGATTAATTGATCACCAATGCTTCAATTAAGATTATTAATAGCTAATAAACTGAAAACACCAATGGATATTAGTTAGCCAGATTCTTTATTGCTTGTTAAATAATCAATTATTTACAGATCTATAGGTAACTGTCTTGACCTGACAGCAGTCATCTTGAGTCAAAACCACCATGATTGTCCCCAATGGCCCTCATCTCCTTCCCCACTTGATTCCCAGCACACTGTATTTATGCACAGATCCATAGAGTGGTGTGTGGAGCTCTATGAAAGGGCCTGCACAGTCAGCACCAGGAATGTGCCTGACATCTTTGATGTCATCTTGTGATAAACCATGAACACGATGGTTTGGATGAAGTCACTTTTTCTGATTACTACATAAGCCCCCTTCCTCTAACCAAATCACCAGACCCACTGGTCCTGGTGCTCCCTATTGCCACACTTCTGTCAGTGAGTCCCCAATAAATCACACTGTGCAGCCCTGGGTCCATCTGCCTTTTTCTTTGGTCTCCTGGCACCTTGCAACTGGTTCTCTTGCACTGAGGATAGCTTTGACCAAAACCAACTCTTATTTTAAAAGTAGTTCTGAATAATTTGCCAATAAAAATAAATGTTAATAAATAATAATTTAACAAAATGCCTGTGAGAAGCCTACTTAGGGATCATCATAGCAGTAAAATAAAGGATTTCTCTAAGTGTACAAAGCAATAATGGAAATACCACTTATCTTTACCTACGGAGTAGGCAGAGCTGGGTGGTGAGTTTCAGAATCATGATGATTTTCTGGCCTACACCACTGTGTGGAGGAGATGGGAGGAAAGAACTTAAGGTCTCACTAGACAGAAAGACCCCATGGGTAGGTGTGCACCACCCAATTCTGTGTTTCTACTCTGAAAGTTTCACAGGAAGCAAAACTGCTTTTCCAACCCATCAATATTCTCAGTGGTCCAAAATAAGATACACAACTTCTCCTTTCTCAGAAATCAGTTTCTGCCTGTCATGAACCCCAAGTTCCATACTTCAGATATTTTGCAAATATGCTATGGAGGAAAGAGAGGACAATGTGGGAAGGTCAGGAGCACTCTGGTTAGTTCAAGGTCCCAATTCTCCCCTTCATCACTGGTTGTGTTATTCTAAATCTTCCCAGGTTAGAGAATCCTGGGTGAATGGTTCATATTACAACAATGGTGTGGATGGGATGTTGGAAGACCTTTTCTTATGGCATTGTCGCTTACTTTGGGTCAAACTCAGCTACAAGGTGGAAGGCAAGGGTCCCTCTCTCCAGGATTAAATTGGGGGTGGGAAGCACCTCTTCTGCCTCATGAGGATGCAAAGAGACTCAGTTTGGGGTGATGATCATGCTACCTACTGTGCGTACCAAGCCGAGAGGACAGAGGTTGGGGCCCCTGATGCAAGAATGTCCCTTGGGTCTCCCATTCTGCAGAACATTGGAGGAAAAAAGTATAGATCAACATTTCTCATGAACACAGGTGCAAAACCCTCAGAAATAAATTCACACTCCACATAATGGCATTTGAGTCAATGACAAATCTCATATGGGATGGTGACCCCACAGAATTAGAGAACTTAATGACATTTGAACCATGTGACATTGTGTATGTACATTCTGTGATCACACAATGACAAAATTGCATTTCTCAAAACAATTCTTTCACAAAGTCATGAATATATATATTGTAAATTTAATCCAATTATGTGTAAAAACAACTATATTCCATGAATGAGATACACCCACAGTATGTAAAGCCAGCTCAATGTTCAAAACCAAAATAGTCACAATTGAGTTAAAAAGAAAAAATATCTGTAGATGCAAAAAAAGCATTTGTCATGATCCTAAATCAATTCCTCATAAAACGTGTCAGCAAACTAGGAATTTAGAAATTTCTCAATCTGGTTAAAATCATATACAAAGAAGCCTGATGCCTATTTACATCATATTTAATAGTGAGAAAACAAAAATTTCCCATTAAATAAGAACAAGGCAAGGGCATCCTCTCCCCTCTCCATCCACCCCTTGTCAGCATTGCACTGGAAACCCTGGGTAATGCAGGAAGAGAAACAAAGGAAACACAAGGTGCACAGATTAGGAAGGAGAAATAGAACTTCATTTTCAGATGACATGATTCTTTATGTACAAAATCTTTTTTAAAGAAAATCTGAATGATTTGACAAAATGAAGGTTTGTCAAACTTCATTACAGGTTAGGTTGATTCATGGTTAATACACAAGTGAATTTCTATTGGACATACCAGCAATGAACAGAGGAATTTGAAATGAAAAACACAACACCAGTTGAGTTCATTGCTCCGCAAACCCTCAAGCCTGACATGACATCTGCATTTTGAACCTGGCCATGAAGGGAATGCATTCAGTTTTCAGCCAATGCCACAAATCAGGACTACATTTTACAAAGTGAGTTTTTTGAGAGCCATGTCAACAGTGACTGCCAGACTGTTCCTTCAAACACCAGTGTGCTGGTTCCAAGTTGTTACGTTTTTGGAGAAAACCATAAAAACATCATCTGATGAGGACTGAAGGCTCGAGGGTCCAGAGAGAGAGAGAGAGTTATGACATCATTGTGAATTTAGGGTTTTATTCATATTGGAATCTGAGATTTTTCATTTGTTCTATTAATTGAGACAAGGTTCACATTCTTAGATGGAAAGGTAGAGTCTAATTAAAGCACAACGGGGAATATGGTAATTAAATATAGAGGAAAAGTTACACAAATGTTACATGAAGCAAAGTAGTAGGTGCACAAAGATGAGGAGGACCCAACCTGGCCTGTGGGATTCACCCTCATGTTATGGAGGTGAGAGGAGAGGAGAGGAAGTCAGCAAAAGTCCATAGCAACAAAAAGGAAACCACAATTTAGCAGAGAAAGAGCCACCCAACCCCAGAGATTCCATCCCCCAAACCACATTTGCTCCCTGGACGTTCTCAGAACACAGTCCCCCAACTCATGCCCCAGATTTTCTTCCAGATCCTCCTGGGATTGTCATATTCAGCTCTGAGGCTCCATTGCTCTGCATGGTGTCCTGTTACTTATTCATCTTCAGAGTGCATCTCATGTCCTTCTCTGCTGTGTTGAGCTTCAAATAGCAGAATGCCAAGGACCACAAGGACCAAGCCTGCCATGCCCAGGCGAATGACATTCTCCACTGTGTAATCCTGGGACTGTGAGACTGGGGATGTGGGCAAAGAGGACATAGAGGTCAGAGCAGGACAAAATTAACCAGGACCACTGCATGTCCCCCAGGACACCTGATCCCTTGGAGCAATAGGATGTGTGAAGTGCTGAAGAGACCTGAGCCTTTGGCTTAGGCTCCACATTCCTGTGTCTTATTCTCATGACATAACATCATGCATATCCTGAACAAACCCTAGTACTTCTGCAGCAGGGTTCCCTCTGACCACCTCATTGCATTCTTCATCCTTACTGTGTTCTGTGAATTCAGAAATTGAGGTCTGACCTCTACAAGGAAAACTATACACTTCTGAAGAAAGAGATTGAGGAAGACTATAGAAAGTGGAGAGATCTCCATGCTCATGGATTGGTAGAATCAACATAGTAAAAATGTCGATACTCCCAAAAGTAATCTACATGTTTAATGCAATTCCCATCAAAATTCTAATGACATTCATTAAAGAGATTGAAAAATCTACCGTTAAATTTATATGGAAACACAAGAGGCCACGAATAGCCAAGGCAATACTCAGTCAAAAGAACAATGCAGGAGGTATCACAATACCTGACTTCAAACTATATTACAAAGCAATAACAATAAAAACAGCATGGTACTGGCACAAAAACAGACATGAAGACCAGTGGAACAGAATAGAGGACCCAGATATGAAGCCACACAACTATAACCAACTTGTCTTTGACAAAGGAGCTAAAAATATACGATGGAGAAATAGCAGCCTCTTCAACAAAAACTGCTGGGAAAACTGGTTAGCAGTCTGCAAAAAACTGAAACTAGATCCATGTATATCACCCTATACCAATATCAACTCAAAATGGATCAAGGATCTTAATATCAGACCATAAACTCTAAAGTTGATAAGGAAAGAGTAGGAAATACTCTGGAGTTAGTAGGTATAGGTAAGAACTTTCTCAACAAAACCCCAGCAGCACAGCAACTAAGAGATAGCATAGATAAATGGGACCTCATAAAGCTAAAGAGCTTCTGGTCATCAAAAGAAATGGTCTCTAAACTAAAGAGAACACCCACAGAGAGGGAGAAAATATTTGCCAACTATACATCAGACAAAGGACTGATAACCAGAATATATAGGGAACTTAAAAAACTAATTTCTCCCAAAACTAATGAACCAATAAAGAAATGGGCAAGTGAACTAAACAGAACTTTCTCAAAAGAAGAAATTCAAATGGCCAAAATACACATGAAAAAATGCTCACCATTTCTAGTAATAAAGGAAATGCAAATTAAAACCACACTAAGATCCCACCTGTTAGAATAGCCATCATTAGCAACACCACCAACAACAGGTGTTGGCGAGGATGCGGGGAAAAAGGAACCCTCTTACACTGTTGGTGGGAATGTAAACTAGTACAAACACTCTGGAAAAAAATTTGGAGGCTACTTAAAAAGCTAGACATCGATCTACCATTTGATCCAGCAATAGCACTCTTGGGGATATACCCAAAAGACTGTGACACAGATTACTCCAGAGGCACCTGCACATCCATGTTTATTGCGGCACTATTCACAATAGCCAAGTTATGGAAACAGCCAAGATGCCCCACCACTGACGAATGGATTAAGAAAATGTGGTATCTATACACAATGGAATTTTATGCAGCCATGAAGAAGAACGAAATGTTATCATTCGCTGGTAAATGGATGGAATTGGAGAACATCATTCTGAGTGAGGTTAGCCTGGCCCAAAAGACCAAAAATCATATGTTCTCCCTCATATGAGGACATTAGATCAAGGGCAAACACAACAAGGGGATTGGACTATGAGCACATGATAAAAGCGAGAGCACACAAGGAAGGGGTGAGGATAGGTAAGACACCTAAAAAATTAGCTAGCATTTGTTGCCCTTAATGCAGAGAAACTAAAGCAGATACCTTAAAAGCAACTGAGGCCAATAGGAAAAGGGGAATAGGTACTAGAGAAAAGGTTAGATCAAAAAGAATTAACCTAGAAGGTAACACCCACGCACAGGAAATCAATGTGAGTCAACTCCCTGTATAGCTATCCTTATCTCAACCAGCAAAAACCCTTGTTCCTTCCTATTATTGCTTATACTCTCTCTACAACAAAATTAGAAATAAGGGTAAAATAGTTTCTGCTGGGTATTGAGGGTGTGGGGGGAGAGGAAGGGGGCGGAGTGGGTGGTAAGGGAGGGGGTGGGGGCAAGGGGGAGAAATGACCCAAGCCTTGTATGCACATATGAATAATAAAAGAAAAAAAATCAATAGTATAAAAAAAAAGAAATTGAGGTTTGAATCTTTTGGGGACAGAATTTATCCAATCCCCAAGCGTTCAGGATGAGGGGGAGAAATGGTCTCTCAGATAAGAAATAATGGGCCCTTCTCTGCTCTCTGTTTGGCTACAATATGGGACCATGTAAGCTTATTCCCCTGGAGATGAGTTTCCACTGACTCAACACTGATGATCCAGGGTCTTGGGGTGAGGCGTTGGTGCTCAGGGATTCTGACCATCTTGAGCACAAAGGGGTGGCAGTCTGGGGTTACCTCCCTTGTACTCCACCCCACACAGTTCCTCTGAACTTTACCATGCCCTTAACCTGAAATGTAGTACACACACCTCCCCTCACATGCACACACACACACACAGACACACACACATGCACACACACATATTTTAAAGAGTGGTGATATCAATGGTTCATCAAAACCATATTACTTATTGTGTTCCCTCAAAGAAAAAGAATAGATAGAACTACCATGGGATCCACTGATACCACTCCTGAGCACATATCCAAAGGATTTTCCCTAGGATATGGTAGAGCCACTTGCACACCCATGTTTATTGTAGCACTATTCACCATAGCCAAGCTTTGGAAACAGCTCAGATGTCCCATGACTGATGAATGGATTAAGAAAATGTGGTGAGGGTGTATGGTTGACGGACTTCATATTCTTACATGAAATAGAACAAAGGTAACTCTTGGCAATTGCCTTAAGTGGGGTGGGGAGGGAATTGAAGTGGAGAGATGATGGGGGCGATGTCACTAACATACAATATAAGGGTAATTGGAATTGTCACTGTGAATTTCCCCCTGTATAACGAATGTACCCTAATAAAAATTTATAAAAATTAAAAAAAGAAATTAACTGGAAACCTAAAAAAAGACAAGGTGGTATATATGCACAATGGAGTTTTATTCAGTCATAAAGAACATTGAAATTATCTTGTTTGCAGGTAAATGGATGGAAGTGGAGAACATCAGGTTAAGCAAAGTAAGCCAGGATCAAAATGTCAAAGGTTGTATGTTTTCACTCACTTGTGAAAGCTAGAATTGTAAGTTAAGTGTATATGTAAATATATATGATCATGTATGTGTACATTCATATATATAGTAAGAAAGAACAAAATTGTTTTAGTAAGTCTGTGTGAGAGGACTATGGGAGGCAGGAAAGTGAAAGGATTTGTTAGAGGATGAAAAATATGGAAACAACCCATGTACACATGAATATATTATACTTATTATAAGTTATTGAGTATTAGGGAAGGACGGTGATAGAGAACGAGTAAGTAATGAGGGGTTAATTTGATTAAAGCACAAAATACACAGGCCTAAAGTACCAAGGTGAAACCCTCTTAGTTTATCAATATACACTTCAAAAATAAATGAAGGGCAGGAGGGTAACATAGGTCTTTTCCAGGGGCGGGTTGTAGTGGGAGGGGTGGGCATAAAGAAAAGGTGAATGAGGGTGAGTAGGTAGATGAATTTAGTATTCACACATGAAGATAGAAGAAAAACGTGTTGAAATTGTTCTGGGAAGGGGGAGGAGGAAAAGGGAGAATGATGGAGGAGGTGAACCTAACTAAGATACATTGTAAAAGCATATGTGAATATCTCAATGTACAACTATTATATGCTTATAAAAATTTTTAAAGAAAAAAAATATTGCTACTTTTACAAGTGTATATCTACACAGTGACCAATAACAAACATGTAAAATATGCCAGTTGAGCAGTATTGGTATGGATGAATATTTTAAAATATTAAACAAATGTAAACTAGATAAACATATGCATATATACACTTTATATAGGGTATATATGTAATTATATACACATATTTAAGGTAAGAATAATGTCTATATCTTAGAAATGAAGGAGTGAAATTCTATCTTATTTTGGCTGATATAAATTTTATCAGTAAATTAAAAGGTATTGGCTAAAATTAGAAGGAAGAAAACTCAAAGTTAATATGAAATAAAATTAATAGTCACAAACCAATAGCTTTCTCATATATACTTAATCATTACTTACAAAATATAAAATAATTAAAGACTTAACTTAAAAATTATTAAACTAGCCTTACAATTGAGAAAATTTCCTCAATACATAATTTTTATGAATAAAAGTGCAAAACATGTTTCTGTTTCTTGAGACCTGAGTGTGAACACAGGGTTTCAAACTTGCAAAGCAGGCACTCTACCACTTGAGCCACACCTCTACTCCATTTTGCTCTGGTTATTTTGGAGATTACAGACTCACAGACTGTTTGCCTGAGCTGGCCTTGAACTGCGATCTTCCTATGTAGCTAGGATTACAGCACCTGGTGCAAAATACTTTTAAAGTCTATAATAATTCTCAATTTAAATATCTAGAAAAAGAAGACTTGATATGTAGAGGAAGTTATTCTCCATAATTAATGAACAATGATATCTAAACCTCTGCAAACTGAATAACTTCCTTTTAAAGTATATATCCATAAATTTCCACATGAAAATATTATTTTGAATGTGTCAGAAAAATAGAAAAAGCATAAGCAGAAAATTGAATTGCATAGAGACAAGCTGGGTAGGGATCCCAAGTCATGCCAGTGAGCAGGTACATGGGCCCTCCTTAGTCTTAGGTGAGCACTGTGTAAGGAGGCCACAAGGTGAGCTCAGAAGGGGCCATTTCCAGCAGTCCCCACACATAGGATGCACGTCTCTAATGGAGTAAGTCTGGTGGGGGCTCCAGTCTCACCCACAATCAGACCCCACCATGGGCTGAGCATCCTCTTGACCTTCTCAGTGAGGACTCAGGGACCTGGCAGGTTTGAGTGAAGACTGTGTCCTCAGGGTGCCTTAGAAATGACAAATAAGAGCTCCTATGGAAGTGTCCCTGTGTCCTGTCCTCAACTTTCCCAGCTGCACCTCCTCCCCCATCAGCCCCAGCATCTTCCCTGTTTCCAAGTCATGTCTGGAAACCTCATCCTGCTGGCCCACCCAGTTCTCCCTCCTCTTCCCACACATCCACAGGGACAGGTGCTGGGGACTCAACACAGAGATGTGTGCCATGGTTGCTCTCATGAGAAAATATGAATGATTTGAAATTTGGAACAAGACAAGACTGATGATTCTCACCACTTTTAATCAAGATCGTAATGGAAGCTAGACATGGTGGCACACACCTGTAATCCCAGCATTTAGAAGGCAGAGGCTGGGTCATTGCAAGTTCAAGGGCAGCCTGATAATATACTGAAAATGTCTCAATAAAACCAAAGGGCTGGGAATTTAACTCAGTGGGATAGCACATGCCCAGAATTCACAAGATTCTGGGTTCAATCATTAGCACCAAAAAATGAAAGAAATAAAAGATAGTTTGGAGGCCCTATCTAGAGCAGGAATAAAGGCCCATTTGGGGGAGTGGCTTGTCCAAGTCAGTGTCTCTGGAGGAGGCTGCTCTAAACCCAGAGCTCAACCCCTGAACCCTGACCCATACCTCCCACAGCCCTCACTTAACCTCTCTGGGGTTCTGACTCCAACGGGGTGAGGGCTGACACTCAGGGCCTGTGAAGGTGCACAGGAAGTGAGGGGCTGGGCGCTCTTGCTGTCCACCTCAGCCTGGCTGTTCCTCCCTCAGACTGAGCCCCAATATTTCCCTGTGCCTTGACTCCCTAAATGTGGAGTGCTGAGGCCACCAGAGGGTCCTGTGAATGAGGGTAAGAGAATGGGGAGGGGTTTTGAATGCCCCTGGGCACTCTGTCTCTGATCACTCTCTTCCATCTGCCCTGTCACCTCACTAAAACCCTCCCCTTTCCCATCTGACATCTTCTCAATTTCAGTGAAGAGGTGGGGGTGCACATGCCTGGGGGACCCCTGCTATCCTCCTCCTTCCTCAGGAATGAAGCATGCTCTAGCTGGCCCTTCCTAGGTCCCCATACTGCTATCCCAGACCAGAACTTCTTTTGGCTCAGATGGGGCAGGGGCCACTCACCAGAAACCACAAGATCCAGGGGGTCACTGGGGAATGACAATAGGTAGGGGGACAAGATTTGATACTCATAGCACTTGTATGTTCCCCCGAGGGCTGGGGTCACAGGAGTCATGGAAAATTCTGCCTGATGCTGCTGAGCTCAGGACTTTGATCTGAGATGCAGTAGGGATTGGCTGCCCCCTCCTTGGACAGGAGAAAAATGTCCATCGGGCTCCATGACTGACACAGTACGGTCACATTTTCTCCTGAGGATACCGTGAGACCCAGCTACACCAAGGAGAAGGGTCTGTAAAGTAGCTGTCCTACAGAGAAGGAGAGTGAGGGGCTGCCCCACCTTGTCCTGAACTGAGAACTCAGAAGGGCCTGTCTTGAGAACACGATCTCTCTGCCTATCTTAGTTTTCTCTGATTCTACGTCTACCAATCCCTTCCCCATCTCTCTTTGTTTCTCTCCTTCCCCGAGGCCCACTCCACATCCTAGTAGGGCCTAGGCACAGTCTGGTTTCTGATTGATTCTGTTGACTCCTCACCTGTGATCAGGATGTCCAGGGGGTCAGTGGGAGCCGACCACTCAGAGGTGAGGTTGTGTGCACCATAGCATCTGTACTGGTCCCCATGTGAGACACTCACAGGGCCCAGGAGAAAGCCTGAGAGAGTCCAGCCTGCTGCTGGCCAGGGCATTGAGGGGGTCATGTTCCCCCTCCTTGGACAGAGCAAATCTGTCATAGTCAAAGTTGGAGCAACACTGGATGGTCAAGGTGTCTTCAGGGTCCAGGACATGGCCCTGTTGGGTTAAGAGAGATGATTTCCTGGACACCTCTGGAGGGAAGATGAACTTGGGTTGAGGGGCTGGTTAGTGCCAAATGCCTGTCTCCTCCTGTCCTGCCTTCCAGGTTTCACTGGCTCTCACACTCTGGATCTCTTATTCAGGGTCCCCAAGCTCCTCCAGTTCTCCTCCCACCTGGGGTTCCTTGTAAGCAGGACTCATGGCAACATGTTTGGGGCCCCCCAAAAAGATTGGGTCATTACCTGAGATTTGTAGCTCTAGGGGGTCACTTGGTCCAGACCACATCTTGGGGGTCCTGCTGTAATATCCATGGCATCTGAACTTGCTATGGCTGGGGGTCACAGGGCCCACAGGGAACAAGGACTGGAAATATCCATATGAGTTCTGCCATGAGTCTAGGTTCCAGGAGAGTTTGAGTTCTCCTTCTTTAGTCAGAATGAATCTATCATATCCGTGGCATGAGGTACACAGGAGGGTCATGTTCCCTCTTGAGGTCACCACAAGGCTGGGCATGGCTGAGAGGCTATAGACTCCTAGGAGAGGAGGTAATGTGTTAAATGGACTCACACCTCCCACATTGTCCCCAGGGCAGGACTGTGAGAGTGGCGGTAACCCTGAGAGCAGCCCCCTTTCCTTAGGACAGAGCCAGGGGCTAGGACACTTGAGTGCCCTCTCACCTATCACCACCAGCTCCAGGGCATCAGTCTGCTCTGACCATCCAGCTTGGGTTTGATAATAACAGTAATATTGCCCAAATTGCAGACTTTCATGCAATGGATGGAGAATTTGGTCATGTTCCTGGGTCTGTGTCTTCCAGGGATCTGAGCTTCCCTCTTTATACTCCTGGGCCTCCAGGGTACAGACACCAGATGGTCACAAGACTATTGCAGTTGATCACAGAGCCTGACTCAGCCAAGAGGCTGTGTTTTGGAAAGGGTCCCTGTAAGGAAATCAGAGGCTGGGTCTCAGGACATCACCCCCTCCTTTCCCATATCAGAGCCTAGGACCCTACAGGCACTCCCAGCAAAAGCCACACCTGCTGTTCTCCATCCCCACTGCCCTGGTCCCCAGTGATGAAGGACAGCTGGGGATACACTCACCTGCCTGAACTTGTGTCCTTGGTTTCAAACTCATCCCTGAAAGACAGTTCCCTGTGAGAGGTTTGCCTCTTAACCCTGAGCAGGTCCTCTCCTCCCTGGAGCCTCCTGAGCCCATGGGGTCTCTTGATGGACCAGAATATGGCTATGGTTTTGTGTTCCTCCCAGACAAGAGTACCCATTCTCCCTCATGTCTCACTAAGGCAGAACAAGGCTGTGAGGGTCAGAGTCTTTGAAGCAATTGAGGTCTGAGTCTTTTTTGGACAGATTTTATCATATCCCCAAGGATTTAGGATGAGTGGGAGAAATGGTCTTCCAGTTCAGAAATAATGGACCCCTTTGTTTGCTCTCTCTTCTGACTAGAACACAGGACCATGTAAGCTAATTCTCCTGGAGATGATTTTCCACTGATTCACCACTAAAGATCCAAGGACATGGGTGAGGGGTTGGGGCTTAGGGATCCTGAATATCAGGAACACAAAGGGATGACAGTCTGGTGTTGCCTCCCCTGCACCTTACCCCAGCCAGTTTCTCTGAACCTCATCGATGCATTTAACCTCTTCTTAACAAATCATTGTATAACAAGAAACACCTGAAATGTAACACACATACCGCCCCCACAAAAGTGAATGCATACATATTCTAAAGAGTGATAGTGTCAGTGGTTCATAGAAACCATATTGGTTATGGAGGTCTCTCAAAAAAGTGAAGATAGAACTACCATAAGATCCAGTGGTACCACTCCTGAGCGCATATTCAAAGGAATTTGCTCCAGGGTTTGATAGAGCCACTTGCACACCCATGTTTATTGTAGCACTATTCACCATAGCCAAGCTTTGGAAACAGCTCAGATGTCCCATGACTGATGAGAGGATTAAGAAAATGTGGTGAGGGTATATGGTTGATGGATTTCATATTCTTACATGAAATAGAACAAAGGTAACTCTTGCAATTGCCTTAAGTGGGTTGGGGAGGGAATTGAGGTGGAGAGACAATGGGGCGATGTCACTAACATACAATATAAGGCTAATTGGAATTGTCACTGTGAGTTTCCCCCTGTATAACAAATGTACCCTAATACAAATTTATAAAAATTAAAAAAAGAAATTAACTGGAAACCTAAAGAAAGAAAATGTGGTATATATGCACAATGGAGTTTTATTCAGTCATAAAGAAGATTGAAATTATGTTTGCAGGTAAATGGATGGAACTGGAGAACATCATGTTAAGCAAAGTAAGCCAGGATCAAAAATGTCAAAGGTTGTATGTTTTCACTCACTGTAAAAGCTAGAACTGTAAGTTAAGTGTATATGTAGATATATATGATCATGTATGTGTACATTCATATATATATATAGTGAGAGAGAACAAAATTGTTTTAGTAAGTCTGTGTGAGAAGACTATGGGAGGCAGGAAAGTGAAAGGATTTGTTAGAGAATGAAAAATATGGAAATAACCCATGTACACATGAATATATTATACTTATTATAAGTTGCTGAATATTAGGGAAGGACGGTGATAGAGAAAGAATAAGTAATGAGGGGTTGATTTGATTAAAGCACAAAATACACAGGCCTAAAGTACCAAGGTGAAACCCTCTTAGTTTATCAATATACACTTCAAAAGTAAATGAAGGGCAGGAGGGTAACATAGGTCTTTTCCAGGGGCAGGTTTCAGTAAGAAGGGTGGGCATAAGGAAAAGGTGAATGAGGGTGAGCAGGTGGATGAATTTAGTATTCATACATAAAAACAGAAGAAAAACCTGTTGAAATTGTTCTGGGAAGGGGGAGGAGGAAAAGGGAGAATGATGGAGGAGGTGAATCTAACTAAGATACATTGAAAGCACATATGTAAATATCACAGTGTATTCCCTGTACTGCTATTGTATGCTTATAAAATTTTTATGAAAGAAAAAAACATATTGCTAGGTTTACAAGTGTGTATCTACATAGTGACCAATAACAAGCATGTAAAAACATACCAGTTGAGCAGTATTGATATGGGTGAATATTTGAAAATATTAAACAAATGTAAACTGGATATATGGTGTGTGCAATTATAGATGTGCATATATACACTTTATATAAGGTGTATTTATGATATATATATCCTATATATATAGATATATCTATATATCTATCTATCTATCTATCTATATATATATATCTATACATATATACGCTATAAAGGGGTAGTCTAAGATTATGAGATGTCTCCAGGAAGCCTTAGAACCCAGAAAACTCTTGACAGAGGCCTCTAAGACTCACCATCTGTTGAGATGGGCCCTGAATATGGGAGTGTTGGTATCCCAAATGGTCCTGTGAGTAAGAACAAAAATAGGGTGAGGGATTGGGGCTGCCCCTGATGACCCCATATCTGCTAACTCCCCTATGTCTGCTCTGTGGCTTGTTCAAGGAACTGCCACTGCCCATATGCCACTTTAGGTTCCAATGAAGGGGAGGGGGTCACATGCTTGGGAGGACCCTGCCATCCTACCCCTCTCTGAGGAGTGCTCCTCTGTCTGTCTCACTCCCAATCAAGTTCAGAGCTATCATAGGTGCGGAGCCCTGAGTGACCCTAAGCTCAGAGTGGACAGGTTCGGGGGCCTCACATGAAACCAGGAGCATCAGAGGGTCACTAGGATGCAACAATAGGTAAGGGGAATGTGCTATGAGAACTGGATCTCCTATAGGTGCCTCTGAGGGCTGAGGACACAGCAGTCATAGAGAATTCTGCCTAGTGCTGCTGAGCTCAGGACTTTGATCTGAGACACAAGAGAGGAGAATGGAATCAGCTGCCCCCTTTGAACAACAGGGTCCATGACTGACACACCAGGGTCACATTTTCCCCTGAGTACATTCTGGCACCAAGCTGCACCAAAAGGGAGGGTTTGTCAGGGAGCTGTCCTAGATAGAAGAAGGGTGATGGTTGTCTCCACCTTGTCCTCAGCTGAAACCTCACAGGGCGTGTCTCTGAGGATCTACATCTCTCTGTCTCTCTTTTCTCCAACTATTCCTTTTCACATTCCTACCCAGTTTCTATGTCTCACTCCTAATGCCCACATCAACTTTGAGGCTCCTCTAGCAGGCCCCGTGCAGAATCTGGTCTCTGACTGTCATTGATGAGCTCTTTGCTTGTGATCAGGATACACAGGGGGTCACTGGGGACCAACCACTCAGAGGAGAGGCTTTGTGCATCATAGCATCTCTTCTGGCTCCATGGGGGGGTCACTGTGCTCTGACCAGCAAGCAGGACTGTGATAGTTGCAGTGGTATCTTCCTGCATCATACTGTGACATGAATGGGATGGAGAACTTGGCCTTGTTCCCAGGCTGCAGTGTCTTCTGTCTGTCCCAGGATTCTGAGCTTCCCTCTTTATCCAAATGGTACTCCTGAGCCTCCAGGGTCCCCTTATACCATATGATTACAGTACTCCCCCTGGTGATCACAAAACCTGGCTCAGTCCAAAGACTGGGTTTGGGGAGGATCCCTGTAAAGGGGGTTTGAGGATAACCCCCCTCCTATCCAAGCTCTCATCTCAGTACCCTCCAGACACCCCCAGCATCAATCACACCTGCCATTCTCCATTGCCACTACTCTTGTCCCCAGTGATGGGGAAGAACAGCCAGGGAACACACTCACCTGCCTACACTTGAGTCTTTGGTTTCACACTCAGCCCTGGAAGAGAGTTCCCTGTGAGAGATTTGCTCCTGAAGCCTGAGCAGGTCCTTTTTCTCTCTGGAGCCTCCTGAGCCCCTGGGGTCTCCTGATGGACCTCATGGATGGCTGTGGTTTGATGTTCGTCCCACTCTAGGGTATCCCTTCTCCCTCATGTCTCACCGAGGCAGAACAAGGATGTGAGGGTGAGGGTCAAGCCATCTCCACTTATGGCTGTATTTACGGATGGACAAAACCACATTGCCCAGAAGGACAGACAGACATAGAATTTGTGGCATTGAAATCTGGGTTGTGCCTGTGAGAGGATTGTTATGTCAGCAGCGCCACAGGAAGAGGAACTGCTCTTTGCAGGAGCCTGATTCTTGTGGACCTATGGCTGGGAATAGGGATGGCACTAGGCTCTGTTCCACTTCCAACAAAATCAGGGTGTCCCCCACCTCCATGCATGTCCACCTGATCTGTCCTAATCTCATGGAAGGCTAGGTTTAGCAGCAAATAAACCTGGTTCTTTCACCACCAGCTTCTTCCATATGAGAGTGACTGAGTTCTGTTTTTTCCCTCTCAGAGCCTCCCATTAAGTCACCTTCACTCCTTGGCCCGTCCACATGCACTGCATTGTGAGGTCCTTACCATGATCAGTCACCTCCCCAGCCCTGGTGCTGCTGCTGGGAAAATGCAGGTCCCTGCTGCAGGGAAGATGCACAGCAGAAGAGACACAGAGAACACCTGACTGTGCAGCTCACATGGAGCTTCATCATGGGATGAGCACAGAGGAGATGCACAGAGGGGATGCAGGAAATAAGGAAGGAGACATGGCTCATCTCTGGGCTGTGGTTGTGGGTTTCCTCTGCTAAACCATCCCTTTCATGGACTTCCTTTTTCTTAGCAGAATACCCTCCCCCAGTTCCCCAGAACAGACTTCAGAGCTGTTATCACCTCTTCAGTGCCTCTTTTTCCCAGGGGAGAATTCTCCTGGGTGAGTGGGGGCTGATTTGTGTTTCATGCCAGCTCACCACCCACTGCCTGGGCAGTTTATTTGAAGATAAACCTAGTTGTAATGAACTTTCTCAGCATTTGTTTGTCTGAGATCTTCATCTCTCTTCCAGTTTTGAAGGAGGACATTTTCATATAACTCAATTCTCCTAGTTTCAGGCATATATGAAAAGAAATGAAATCAGGTCCTAAGGAGATGTCTGACTCTCATAACACAGCATTATTCCCAATAGCCAGAGTGTTAAAGCAAACTAAAATCCTATTGGTGGACCACTGGGTGAACACAATGTGGTTTAGACTCACAACAGAATGTGATTACACTTCCAGAAAGAAAGGGATCCTGCCATATTTGACAATAAGGATGATACAGTAGAGTAGCCCAGTCACATAAGGACAAAAAATGCATGGTGTCACTTAAATAAGGGATCTAACACATTCAAACTCATAAAAACAGACTGCTCATGGTGGTTGTTTGGTCTTTGGGTGATAGGGTTAGGAGTTTATGTCCAATAAGGATAAAGACACAGTCAGATGCTGTGAATAAGTTCTAGAGATCTGCTGCACAACAGGATTCCTGTAATTCACAATAGTGTATTGAGGATTTAAGTTTTTCTAAAGAGGGAAGCTTTCTTGTTAAGTGTACATAACAGTAAAGTAAAAAATGAATAAAGATTGACCTGAGGCTGGGCATGGTGCTCCATGTCTACAATCTCAGCACTCAGGTATCTGCAGCAAGAGGATCACAAATTGAGGACTGGGAATGTAGCATGATGCTGCCTTGAAATTCATTTGTGATCAATTCATACCTGAAATAATGACCATTAAATCAGAATAAAATATTGATTAACATTTATGGAATGCACCATAAACCACAGAGAGAACATAAGTGGAGAAATAGAACAGATGACTAATATGCATAGGAAAGAATGAAAGGAGAAAAATAGATGCCTGTCACATTCTGGGTGGAAAGAAATGGAAGCATTAGGCAATATTTGCAGAGGTAGTGGCTGATATTTTTATAGAAATGAAGGCAGAACAGGAATTTAGTACAAGAATGTCACAGTTTGGAACTTGAATGTCCCCAGAGGCCCCTGTGTTGAAGGCGTGCTCCCAGCCTGTGGTGCTATTGGGATGTGTTGGGGTTGTTAGGAAGTGGGGCTTAGAGTACGGGAGTTAGGTCATGGGGTCATGCCCTCAAAGGGGTATTAGGTCCCCAGTCCATCTTCCAGCTGCCATGAGGTGAGCAGCTTTGCTCCATGTGCTCTCTACCATGACGTCTGCCTGTCCACTGGCCCAAAACCAACAGAAACAATTGACCATGGGTTGAAACCTGTAAACCACGAAGAAAAATAAAGCCTTCTTATTAGATTGGTTTCCTCAAAAGTTTTCTCATAGTAATGGGAACTAACAACATTTTAATGCGATTTTGATTTGTATTTTTCTGATGATTAGTGATATGGAGCCATCTTTCATACAGTTTGGTAATTAGTATGTCTTCTTTGGGATGCCATCCTGCATTTATGGATTGGAAGCATTGAATTGCTAAAATGCCTGTATGACCCTAAGTGACCTGCATATTCAATGCAGCCCCTTCAAAATCAAAGTGATATTTTATAGGCAAGCAGATAAAACAATCCTAAGATTCATATGGATACCCAGAATTTGGTAAGATGGTGGATTAGAATCTTCCTCCATGTGACTCATTTAAGAAAGCAAAGGAAAGATCATATTCCCAAGTGAGAGTGAGAGAGAATCAGTAATTAAGAAAGAGGCAGAGGACACCAAAAAAGGATGGAGAATCAGAAAGGCAGTGTAGATTATAGAATGAAAGAGTCCATCACTCCAACTCTGGCTCCCAGTGTGGAGGAGGGAAAGCTGAGGCCTCACAGACAAGGTAAGCCAGGTAGCCCTGGTGACAACACACTGGGAGTCCTAGGTGTAGGAAGAACCCACAGTTCTCCAAGCCTCACATCCAGTGGGGGATGTGTTGTGACAGGGGATCTTCTTGCATGGCAGGTGACTATTGGAGGAAGAGTCCATTTTGGGGGCAATCACTCCCCATATTTCAGAGTCCTTTAGCCAAGTACCATCTTGAAGGGGGGGCATTGCTTGGGGATGAGTTACTCTGAGGACCTGAACACAAGAAACAATCACAAGTAAGGGAGCCTGGGGTTACCAACCATAGTGTCTGGAAGAAGACGTCCAAGAGAGAGGGTTGTGGAATTGGAGATGGTCAGCCATGGACCCACTGAGAATTGTAAAAAGCAGGGATCTCAGGTTGTGGTGAGGACATTGTTGCTGGTGATGTCACTATGGCCAGGAGCAATTCCCTCACCCATGGATTACTCAGAGACTAAGAACACCAAGCTGTGGCCAGTGATTTCTTGTCCTCTGGAGCTGCATCCCTACCACATGTGGTTTGTTGGCAAGTGGGACAGAGAGCTCTGAGCTTTGGTCAGTGAATTACTCCACTTACTCCATCACCTCCCTGCCATGTGTGGTTTGCTGTTGGGTAGATTGAGAGCTTTGAGCCCAGGTTCCAGGGATCACTTGGTTTCCCCTGCTTCCTTCTTTCCTCAGTGTGCTTCATTGCTGAGAATCACAGGCAGAGTGCCAAGTTCCCTTGGCTACCACCCTCCAGAACTTGCTGTCCTCCATTGTGAAACTGGTGGCAAGGACCACCTCTCTCTGAGGCACCAAGGCAGGAGTTTAGATAATGTTAGATTACTGTTAAACACTGTCCAAGCATTGTTGGTGTTAATAATTAGCCTTTCTTTTAAGCAACCCATTTTTCCCTATAAATGTGCTGAGGTAAGGGAGTTTAGGACAATTAACACTCTGATGGCTCTTAGACCCTTCCCTGGGGTCCCAGCTACCTTGAATAAAGGAATACCAGCCAAGCAGCATACACTCTTCCCTTGTTCCAGGACAAGCTGCTTTGAAAAATCAACAGACATCATGAGGAAGCAACACTACAACCATGACTTGTTGCTGAAGCACAACTCTAACTCCTGAAGGCACTGCCCCAGTAAGTAGCTTGTACCAGACTTTTTGCCACCACAATCCTGGGAGAACTATTAAAGGCCAGACCATCACTTCTCCCAAGGCCAGAGGGGGCACACTTCCTTTCTCTGGTTGCCTGGGAGAAGACCTGTGACTGGTGCAAACACAGTCCCTTCTCTCCCATTAGGGACTGCCATAATTGGTGACAGGGGCTGTACCATGATTGGTGCAAACACAATCCTTTATTTGCATGACTGCAAGACTGCTGCAGACACTCTGTCACAACCCTTTCTGGTTAAATATAGTTTTTTTTTGTGGTACTGGGGCTTGAACTCAGGGCCTTACACTTGCTAGGTAAGCACTCTTATCACTTGAGCAACTCTGCCAGAGGTTAAGTGTAGTTTTTTGATAAACCCTTTTTGGATACATCAGCAGACTTTGACTCACATTGTGAGCAGTCAGGGGACAACAGATCCAGCTATGGAGAAAGCAGGTCCAATGAAGATTTCTCTCAAGTGACTTCCTTGCCTACTTTTGATTTTCATCATTAGGAGAGCAGCTGAGCTGGTAACAGGAAGAAGAAGAGAAGGAGCAGTGGTAGCAACAGGAGCAGTGGTAGTGAGAGCAGAACTGACACTGGGTGATCAGGGTCAGATGCAGGAAGAGATGTCCTGCTGTGTGTTCCAGGCCCCTAAGGTCCAGAAATGGCAGCATGGCCACCTGCACTTCAACCACTCTGTGTTGAACATGGAGGCTGGTGCTGACAGGCAATCTAGATCCTGACCAGGTGGTTGGCACTGTCAAGGGTCAACTGCTACCTTCTTTCAACTACAGGATTGTAAAAAGCAGCCAAGAGCCTGGGATAAGGAACTTCTCTTTGCCTACCCATGTGTCCATCCAGGTAGAGAAGATGGACCCCAGTCAGCTGGCTTTTAGCACTTGCACTGGAAAATGTGGGCTGTGGTTCTCAAATATCTCAAATATCTGTACCGAAAGCTCTTGTTTGTTGGTTGTGTGTGATGACTTGTGTCTCTAATACAACCTACATGGGAGGCAGAGATAGGAGGATTGTGGTTCAAGGCCAACTTGGGGGAAAAAAGCAAGCCTTACCTCAAAGAAGAAGCCAGGCATGGTGGTGCACCTCTATCATCCTTGCTATGTGGGAAGCATAGTAATGTGGATTATGATCCCACACTAGTCTGGGCAAAAAGCCTGAGAACTTATCTAAAAACAACTAAAGCAAAAGGGCTCAAGTAGTAGAGCAATTGCCACACAAGCATGAGGCCCTGAGTTCAAAACCCCAGTACCAATAATAACAAAAATGTACAGATGCAAATGCTGAGAAACAATTGTGCAGATGCTAGTGGGCAGGGCTTCTAGGAAGGCCCAGAATACAGACACCCAGATATCTCTGGGGTGGTGGCTGATTCTTGGGACCCTGATGGACATAAGAACAGGGGTTCAGTGACTGAGTTAGGGTGATTGCAGCCCTCCACTGACAACTTGGAGTCACTCTCCTTTCTTCCTTCTTCCCATTCACAAATGTCTCCTCTGCTCTCTCCCACTGTTCCTTGGGTCTGAGCTGACTGGAGTTTCTGGGTGCTCACCAGATGGTGGGGGCTTCGGCTGGCTCTGTGCCGATGGTCTGGTTGGCGTCTGTCTTCTGTCTGCTCCTTCAGGTCTGGGGTCATTTCTTGTTGACTGAACATCCCCTTAGTCCCAAGGAGTCTGCACATCCCTGAGTACCTGTTCCTCAAATACATGTATTAGAGATAAGATGTGGTGTTTTGATATGCACTGTGGTAGCACTTCTGCCCAGCCAGTTCTTGCTAGTTCCACTGTCTGTTTTTCTCAGTTTTTAAGCCATGCAGACTCAGAAACATTTTCTTTTCTGGTTTTGTGGTGGATTCTTTATGGTTGTTCTGAATACAGGCACACAATCAAGATGAGACACTCTCTCTGCCCCTAGTGGTTCTCTGTGTAATTGTTCATTTTTATTGTATTTTATTTATTTACTATTTATTTGTTTTTATATTATTGTTGTATTGGGGCTACATTCTGACATTTACAAAAGTGCTTACAATATAGCTTATACAAACTAACTCCCTCCATCATTCTCCTTTATCTCCCAATACTTTGTTCTTGAAGTAGTTTCAACAGGTCTCATTTTTCCATTTTCATACATGAGTACATATTACTTATACCATATTCACTCTCCTTCATCCTTTCCCTATATCCTCTTTCCTTTCACTGGTGTCAGCCCCCAGTGAAACCCATTTTTACCTTCCTGTTATTCATTTTTGAAAAACCACATTTCTGTTTAAGATAGTTTCACAGGGACTTAATTATTCACTTTTAATTTGAGAGGAAAGAGCATGTAACCCTTCACGAGGGCAGAGATACTGATAAGTTACATCTCACAGGGGACTCAGGGTTCTCCTGGTCCCTGTGTATATCTGTGAGGGTATACACATATGTACATATGAGTAAGTAAAGCTGCTCTGCCCTCACCCAGCCATGCATCCCCTCAGATCTCTCTGTCTTAATCCCTGATCCACACAGTCCATCAGGAAACATGGACCCCAAATTCACTGGTTCAATGAGCCAGTTCAGGGATCTAGGTATGCAGTCTGTCAGTAGTAGATCTTATATGTGTTTGACTCCAGCCATGGGTACACAACACACTTGCACATCAACTCCTCACATTGCACACCTCGAACATGTGCAGTCTTGGTCAATTAGATACATTTGTGCCTCTCCTTTCCCCCTCTCAGCATTTGGGAAGGCAGAGAAAGGGGTCCACATGTCTGTGTGTCCAGGACCTTCACAGGTCTGTAAATGTTCATTGTGTAAAAGTGTCCACTGATGCACCAAGCTGTCTGATGGGGAGAACGGGCTCAATTTGTTTAAGTCTCTCTCTGTATTCTCTTGGATATATATTGAGAACTGGAATTGCTGAGCAAGGGCAACACTTCCTTTACTATTTTGAGGAATGATCATAGATGTGGGTAACTATTTACATGGTATGCATTTGTGGCAGTCTAATAAGCACAATGAGGCCTATCTGTTGTCATTTTTACTCAATGCAGAACCCCAAAGTCCTTGCACATTGACTGGCATAACAGATGGGCCCACACCTATTGGTGGTGATTGCACAGACAATACCATGTTCTGGATCTGACAGCTCAGAGACCATACTAGGATGTCCTCATTCTCTGCCTAACATGCAAAGCAGAATTGTGAGGCATGGGCATCACTGAAAATGAACACAAGGGGCTGAAGGTGGAGAAGCCCAAGGATGCCAGGGAGGAGATGCTCACCATTCAGTGGCTTTGGTTCTGGATCTGGGTCATGCAAAATGATAAAATGGAAGACAGAGCATAGAAGCAGACAAATATGTTCACCAGGGCCAGGATGGTGCCTGAGGCCCGCATCTCGCAGGAAGCTCTGGGGGAGAGACTGCTGCTGTGGATGTCTGGCCCTCTGCCTGTGCTGGTGCAGGATGAGGACCATGGAGCTGCTGGTGCAGACCATGAGGCCCAGGCACATGGCATCCGTGAGGGAGAACAGGACAGAGCACACCACGAACACAAGTCTCCCTGTAGTGGGGGAGGAGCAGAGGCCATACATGATCATCACACTCATTCTATGCTCTTCTTTGGGCCAGTTACATACATAACAAGAGGGCTGTTTAACACAAACTTCAGAATCCAACAGAGGAAACAGCAGAAGACGATGCACTTTGGGGATCTCATTCTGAGCTCCAGCCACTTGGAGACGCTGGGAGAAATTTTAATGGCCTGAAAGCCACTGAGGAGGCAGGTGGTGCTGAGTGTGACCCCCCGGGCACTCTGTGTAAATAAAAGACAAGTTTGCACGTAGTCTCATCCAGGAAAGATTTCAACCCCAAAGCTGGCATTGTCTGAGGGATTCCTTTAGAGAAAAGAACCAAGTTGTTAGCTAAGACCAGCTGGTTGAGAATCAGGTCTGTGGGTCTCAGCATCTGTAAGGTGAGAAAAATCAAGTTATACAGGCAAAAGAGGGAACAATTTCCAAGGACTCCCGCACCAGTCTGAAGGAATAAGTTTTACCCCAACTTAAGTTAGCAGACACCCATTTGCAGTAGATGTTGGAGTGTGATTTCATTTGTATTGAAAGATGAAGACTGAAAGGGAAGAGTGGGTTATTATTACAACCACAAAATGACACTTGTGACCAGAGAAGAAGGTCTATTAAGAAGATATCCAGAGCAAAAGGAGGGATGTAGGAGCATCAGATAATGTCTGCAATGGATTATTATTTTTCCTTTTGGTGGAACTGGTGTTTGAATTCAGGGCTTCACACTTGCTAGGCAGGTGCTCTACCATTCAAGCCACTCCACCAGTCCATCAAATAATGTCTGCAATTGATTTAAACATGGTGTTTTATATATTTATGTTTAATACTTTTATAACCAGAATAAAGAATAAACTACTTCATGTTTGAGGAACATGAAGAACCCAATCATCATATTGAAAAGATGGAGACAGAGGGAAAGAGTCAACATTTCCTTTTTGTATCTGAGCTAATCTGCAGGACACTTAGTGTTGCAGGAGTTCTCTGCTTAATAATGGCGAAGTGTGGACAGGTGTGCATTGTCTGTACTTTGAGTGTTCAAGCAATAAACATCAATGGCCCTAGGTGTTGGTGGATGTGATGATAACCACAAATTTGTCCCTCTGCCATAGGCAGAATTGAAAAGTAGAGAACGAGAGACACAGAGACTGTGGGTTTCACCGTGACTTTTAAAATCTTTTGTGTTACCATGTCTTCAAATCTAGATTGTTTTTCAAAATATCTTTAACTTCTATAAACAGCAAATTTACAATGAAATCCAAGCCTAAGTGATGTCATCAAGATGGCAGAAGAGGCAACTTTGGCCTACATACCCCCACAAATAAAATTTCCCCCACTGTCTATGGACACAAATACAGCTGTAGGATTCCAGGACTCCAGAGGGGAGAGTATACCACCCAATTTGAGCAAAGATTGGAAAATAAATGCATTTGTTATTTATCTGCATCCCACTCCCCCTATGTTGCAGTGACTAGGAGGTGGGAAGAGGAAAGAGGAGATGTAGCCAAAGGATACAATGTTTCAATTTTTCCAAGATGAAAAAGTTCTGGAGCTCTCATGGGGAACTTCAGGTACCCCTGACACTTGATGAAAATAGGTCCTAGGTGTTCAACTGGTGACTGTGAAGTTGATGAATGACAATTATATTAGCTGTGTTGATTATTTCATAGTGTGCACACATACATAAAATTCCAACTGTGCATGTTTAATGTATTCATTTAAAACATGCCCAAAGCTGAAGAACAGGATGTGTCTGTTGTTCATTCTGGACCCATGGGTCCCTCTCACTCTTGAACCTGGTAAAGGATAAAGCTGTGACATATTAAGAGCATGACCACTTGAAGCATTTCATTATTTCTCAGCAGTTGAGAACAACTTTTCCATTATTAGAGTTGTTATAATTGTCAACACATGAAAACTGCTTACAAATGAGAACCCACCTTTTAAAATTTAAATGTCTCTAGTAAACACAATCAAGAAGGCAAGAAACAGTCTAACCATAAATGTATATTTTTCCCAACAACAAAATTACCTTTTTAGTCTTTGGAAATGAAGCAGTTATATGATAACTAAATACTATAATTTTCCAATAACTAGAGTAAAATTAATTTTATTAATATTTATGAGTATTAAAATATATAAATTCTTTGTAAAACAATTATTTGCAGATTTTTTCTATGGAAAGTTTTATTTTTGAAATTGTGAAAAAATAATTGCTTGAGAAAATATATGTAATTGTATAAATCACCCACACAATGAAATAAATGTAGAAGAAATAGTACAAGAAAATGAATAAGGTAAAATAAAATCTGAAGAAATGCCGAGAAACCACCATCCTGCAGAGAGCCTCAATATTTTAAATAATTTGTCTAACAAAATATGTGTGCATAAGCAGTGTATTTTATAACCAAATGCCAACATTCTGAAATCATCAGTACTAATACAAAAGAACTCAGAGAAATGAAATTGGCCATAATAGGACAAAGACCTTTACCCAGTATTTTAGAAACACAAATAGAACTTGGTTACAGTGAATGAAGAATGTAGAATAGACCATCAAGAAATTAATGAGAAGCATTTGGTAAGAACATGGGTAGAATAATAGACACAGAAACATTAAATTGGTTAGATTTGTGTATTGAAAGAACACAGAGGTTGAGATGTATATATATATGTATATGTATATATTAGAAACTCAGAATATGTGTGAAAATGAACCAAGAATCAATTGGAAGAAAAATGACTAAATTCATGGCATTAAAATATTTTAAAACTTAGTTGGAAAATGGTCAATTCCTTTTTCACGTCATATATACAAATAAACATTTATATACAGGCAGACAAATGAGAAGTTAATATCTAGGAGATTAACACATAAGAACAATGTGTATTTTTTAAACATGAGCTGGAGGAAATGCTTTTTTTATTCATATGTGCATACAATGTTTGGGTCATTTCTCCCCCCTTCCCCACCCCCTCTGTCCCTAACCCCCCCCTCTCCCCCCACATCCCCTCGCTACCTGGCAGAAACTATTTTGTCCTTATCTCTAATTTTATTGAAGAGAGAGTATAAGCAATAATAGGAATGACCAAGGGTATTTGGTAATTAAGATAAGGATAGGTATACAGGGAATTGACTCGCATTGATTTCCTGTGCATGTGTGTTACCTTCTAGGTTAATTCTTCTTGATCTAACCTTTTCTCTAGTTCCTGGTCCCCTTATCTTATTGACCTCACTTGCTTTAAAGTATCTGCTTTATTTTCTCTGAGTTGAGGGTAACAAATGCTATCTAGTTTTTTAGGTGTCTTACCTATCCTCATACCTCCATTGTGTGCTTTCGTTTTATCATGTGCTCAAAGTCCAATCCCATTGTTGTGTTTGCCCTTGATCTAATGTCCACATATGAGGGAGAACATACGATTTTTGGTCTTTTGGGCCAGGCTAACCTCACTCAGAATGATGTTCGCCAATTCCATCCATTTACCAGAGAACGATAACATTTCATTCTTCTTCGTGGTTGCATAAAATTCCTAGTGTATAAATACTACATTTTCTTAATCCATACGTCAGTGGTGGGGCATCTTGGCTGCTTCCATAATTTGGCTATTGTGAATAGTGCTGCAATAAACATGGGTGTGCAGGTGCCTTTGGAGTAACCTGTGTCACAGTCTTTTGGGTATATCCCCAAGAGTAGTATTGCTGGATCAAATGGTAGATCAATGTTTAGCATTTTAAGTAGTCTCCAATTTTTTTCAGAGTGGTTGTACTAGTTTACATTTCCACCAACAGTGGAAGAGGGTTCCTTTTTCCCTGCATCCTCACCAACACCTGTTGTTAGTGGTGTCGCTAATGATGGCTATTCTAACAGGGGTGAGGTGGAATCTTAGTGTGGTTTTAATTTGCATTTCCTTTATTGCTAGAGATGGTGAGCATTTTTTCATGTGTTTTTTGGCCATTTGAATTTCTTCTTTTGAGAAATTTCTATTTAGTTCACTTGCTCATTTCTTTATTGGTTCATTAATTTTGGGAGAATTTAGTTTTTTGAGTTCCCTATATATTCTGGTTATCAGTCCTTTGTCTGATGTGTAGCTGGCAAATATTTTCTCCCACTCTGTGGGTGTTCGCTTCAATTTAGAGACCATTTCTTTTGTCGAGCAGAAGCTTTTTAGTTTTATGAAGTCACATTTATCTATGCTATCTCTTAGTTGCTGTGCTGCTGGGGTTCCACTGAGAAAGTTCTTACCTATACCTATTAATTCCAGAGTATTTCCTACTCTGTCCTGTATCATCTTTAGAGTTTGTGTTCTGATATTAAGATCCTTGATCCATTTTGAGTTAATATTGCTATAGGGTGATATACATGGATCTAGTTTCAGTGTTTTGCAGGCTGCTAACCAGTTTTTGTTGAAGAGGCTGTCTTTTCTCCATTGTATATTTTTAGCACCTTTGTCAAAGACAAGTTGGTTATAGTTGTGTGACTTCATATCCAGGTCCTCTATTCTGTTCCACTGGTCTTCATGTCTGTTTTTGTGCCAGTACCATGCTGTTTTTATTGGTATTGCTTTGTAATATAGTTTGAAGTCAGGTATTGTGATACCTCCTGCATTGTTCTTTTGACTGAATATTACCTTGGCTATTCATGGCCTCTTGTGTTTCCATTTAAATTTAACGGTAGATTTTTCAATCTCTTTAATGAATGTCATTGGAATTTTGATGGGAATTACATTAAACATGTAGATTACTTTTGGGAGCATAGACATTTTTACTATGTTGATTCTATGAATCCATGACCATGGGAGATCTCTCCACTTTCTATAGTCTTCCTCAATCTCTTTCTTCAGAAGTTTATAGTTTTCCTTGTAGAGGTCGTTCACATCCTTTGTTAGGTTTACACCTAGGCATTTGATTTTTTTGAGACTATTGTAAATGGAATTGCTTTCATAAATTCTTTCTCAGTTTGTTTATTATTAGTGTATAGAAATGCTAATGATTTTTCTATGTTGATTTTATATCCTGCTACCTTGCTATAGCTATTGATGGTTTTCAGGAGCTTTTGAGTACTTTAAGGTATAGGATCATGTCATCTGCAAATAGGGATATTTTGACAATTTCTTTACCTATTTGTATTCCTTTTATTCCTTCTTCTTGTCTAATTGCTCTGGCTAGGAATTCCAGTACTATGTTGAATAGGAGTGGAGATAGTGGGCATCCTTGTCCAGTTCCTGATTTTACAGGGAATGGTTTCAGTTTTTCACCGTCAAGTATAATGCTGTCTATAATTTTGTCATATATAATTTTCATAATGTTGCAGTACTTTCCTTCTATTCTTAGTTTTTTAAAGCTTTTATTATGAAATGGTGTTGGAGCTTATCAAAGCCTTTTTCTGTATCTACTGAGATGATTAAGTTGTTTTTGTCTTTCCTTTCTGTTAATGTGGTTTATTATGTTTATTAATTTTCATATGTTGAACCACCCCTGCATTCCTGGGATGAAGCCTACTTGGTCTTGGTGAATCATCTTTTTGATGTGTTGTTGAATTCGGTTTGCCATTATTTTATTGAGGATTTTTGCATCAGTGCTCATTAAGGAGATTGGCCTATAGTTGTCCTCTTGGGAGGTGTCTTTGCCTGGTTTTGGGATAAGTGTAATACTGGCTTCATAAAATGTGTTAGGCAGTTTTCCTTACCTTTTTATTTTGTGGAACAGTTTAAGGAGGGTTGGTATTAATTCTTCTTTAAAGGTCTGATAGAATTCAGAATAGAATTCATCAGGTCCTGGACTTTTCTTTTTAGGGAGACTCCTGATTGCTGCTTCAATTTCATTTTGTGTTACAGATCTATTCAGGTGATTAATATCCTCTTGGTTCAGTTTTGGATGATCATCTGTGTCTAGAAATCTGTCCATTTCTTTAAGATTTCAAATTTATTTGAATATAAGTTCTCAAAGTAGTCTCTGATGATTTCCTGGTTTTTCATGGTGTTTGTTGTTATCTCCCCTTTTGCATTCCTGATTTTACTAATTTGGGTTTTTTCTCTCCTCATTTTAGTCAGGTTTGCCAGGGGTCTATCGATCTTGTTTATTTTTTCAAAGATCCAACTTTTTGTTTCATTAATTCTTTGTATGGTTTTTTTGGTTTCTATTTCATTGATTTCAGCACTTATTTTTATTATTTCTCTCCTTCTATTTGTTTTGTGATTTTCTTGCTCTTGTTTTTCTAGGAGTTTGAGATGTATCATTAGGTCATTGACTTGAGATCTTTCAGTCTTTTTAATATATGCAAGTTTGGCTATAAACTCTCCTCTCAGGACTGCCTTTGCTGTATCCCATAGGTTCTGGTAGGTGTTTTCATTTTCATTGACTTCCAGGAACCTTTTTATTTCCTCTTTTATTTCATCAATGACCCATTGTCCATTAAGCAATGAGTGATTCAATTTCCTGCTGCTTCCATGTGTTTTGTCTTTATTTTTGTTGTTGAGTTCAAGTTTTATTGCATTGTGATCTGATAGAATGCATGGTATAATTTCTATTTTTTATATTTGCTGAGGCTTGCTTTGTGCCGTAGGATATGATCTATTTTGGAGAAGGTCCATAGGTTGCTGAGAAGAATGTATATAGTGTAGAAGTTGGATGAAATGTTCTGTAGACATCAAGTAGGTCCATTTGATCTATGGTATATTTTAGATCTAGGATTTCTTTACTGATTTTCTGTTTGGATGACCTATCTATTGATGATAATGAGGTGTTAAAGCTTTCCACGACCACTGTGTTGGAGTTAATATATGCTTTTATGTCCTTCAGGGTATGTTTGATGAAATTATGTCATTGACATTGGGTGCATATAGGTTGATAATTGTTATTTTCTTTTGGTCTATTTCCCCTTTTATTAGTATGGAATGTCCTTTATCTTGTTTGATTGATGTAGGTTTGAAGTCTACTTTGTCTGAGATAAGTATTGCTACTCCTGTCTGTTTTCAGGGACCACTGACTTGGTAAATTTTCTTTCAGCCTTTCATCCTAAGCCTATGCTTATTTCTATCAATCAGATGGGACTCCTGTAAGCACCAAATTGTTGTATCTTCCTTTTTAATCCAGTTTGTCAAACAGTGCCTTTTGTTGGGGGAATTAAATCCATTAACATTAAGTGTTAGTGTTGATAGATATGTGGGTGATTCCTGTTATTTAGTTGTCTTAGTTGTTTGAGGGTTTGATTGTATTTAAGTAAATCCATGTTACTCTCTACTTTCTTGATTTTTCTTTTCCTGTAGTTTGGTACTGCCTTCCCTTTCATGGTTATTTAGGGTTTCACTTTCTGTGTGCAGAACCCTTGAGGAATCTTTTGCAGTGGTAGTTTTGTGGTCATGTATTGTTTTAGTTTCTGCTCATCATGGAAGACTTTTATTGCTCCATCTATTTTGAATGATAGTTTTGCTGGGTAGAGTATCCTAGGGTTAAAGTTATTTTCATTCAGTGCCCAGAAAACCTCACCCCAAGCTCTTCTTGCTTTTAATGCTTCTGTTGAGAAGTCTGCTGTGATTTTGATGGGTTTACGTTTGTATATTATTTATTTTTTCTCTCTTACAGCCTTCAATATTCTTTCTGGAGTCTCTGTACTTGTTGTTTTTATGATAATATGCTATGGGGTAGTTCTATTTTGGTCTAGTCTTTTTGGTGTTCTGGAGGCCTCATGCACCTGTATGGGCATAGATTTTTCTAGATCTGGGAAATTTTCTGTTATTATTTTGTTGAATATATTGTGCATTCCCTTTGCTTGCACCTCTTCTTGTTTTTCAATGCCCATGGTTCTCAGGTTTGGGTCAATGCAGATGTGCTGATTGCCATGAGAGCACACTGAGTAAGTAGTACCATTGTGAAAACATGACCCAATAACAGTATCTGCACATGAGTTAGTTATGAGACAGCAAAGTTCTGGTAATGGCATCCCTAGTCCAAGTAGTGCACAAGCACAACTCACAGGATGAAGGGTTTAGGCTTGTAGGAGGAACAAAGAATAGAAACAACCAGAAACCATACCACATCCTGTCAACAGGAGGAGAAAGAATGCCAGAAAGAGCCCCTTGATTTTGCTCTATGCTCTTGGGGCAGTTGCTGTTATTTCTACTGATCAAAATAAGGTTGCAATACAAAGATGAGAGGTGGGTAACAGATGGCAGAACTGAAACACCACCATAGACCACTGCCCATGAGAAATAACAGTCCATCAACTATCTGTCCAGTCGACTCCTCAAGCTTCTGCCTTGCGTACACTAGTCAGCTTCCGGTTTGTGGCTAGGGCAAAACTGAAGGTCCTCTCCTCAGGGTCAGTTTGAGGGGATCACTGGAATCCAGTTGACTCTTCCACTCTTGCCTTTTTCACTCAGGTGTGGTGGATCCATGGGGTGATCTCTGTCACCTTGATTGCCATAGGAGTGGTTAGGATCACCAAATAGGGCCCTCTCTACTGAGGCTGGAGAGGCTGAAAATTCCACTCCTTTATCCAAACTTGGTCACCTGGCTTAAAGGAATGTACATCAGTGGTTAGGCTAATAGGAAGTCTTTCTTGACTCCAATAGGCCATTGATCACCTTTCCCAAGCCACACATCTGTTGGAGCAAAGTTAGATTTCCTATCTCTTTTAGATCTCCCTTAACGTCCTTTATTAGTGAGGGTGGCCTTCCATAGAGAATCTCATAGGGTGAGAACCCAGTCTGTTTGGTGGGACTACACCTGACCCTAAGTAGGACCAATGGCAAGACCTGTTTCCATGTCAAGTGTGTTTCCTGACAAAGTTTACTCATCTGAGTTTTCAGTGTCCAATTCATTCTTTCAACTTTGCCTAAACGCTAAGGCCAGAATGCTGTATGAAGGTTCCAGCTTATTTTTAGTCCCTTTTCCAGTTGTTTAAGTACTTCTGCCACAAAAGCTGGTCCATTGTCTAACCCAATGGAGATGGGGATCCCATATCTGGGAATTATCTCCTTTAGTAAAGCACAGACCACTTCTTGGGCCTTCTCTGTTTGGATGGGGAAAGCCTCTACCCACCCAGAGAGTGTGCACACAATCACCAGAAGATGTTTGTAGCCACTGGTTCAGAGCAGCTCAATGAAGTCTACTTCTAAGTCTTCAAAAGGGGAACTACTCACATGTTGGATTCCTGGTTTAGGGAGGTGCTCCTGCTTGGGGTTATTTTTGGCACATGTTCCACATTGCTTACAAATATTGCTGGCTAGACTGGTGAAGTGGGGGACATAGAAATACTGGCTCAGCAATTGCTCAAGGGCCGACTTTCCCATATGAGGGTCCTGCTGGACATTCTTTACAAAGGTGGGGGCAAGTGTCTCTGGAATCACTATCTGCCCAACTGCAAGCTGATACCATCCCCCTCTACAATATTTTTTTCCTCTTGAGTAAACCACTCACATTCATGACAGGAGTAATGTGGAACACATTCTGTCAGTGGAGTAGGAAGGAGTGCAGCAGTTACAGCCACAGATAGGGTGGGTGACACCCAGAGAACTGCTGCATGAGCTTCCTGATCTGCTCTCTGGTTTCCCAATGCCACCGTAGACTTGTCCTTTTGATGACCTGGACAATGCATAACAGTGACCTTTTGGGGGCCCCACACTGCCTCCAGGAGTTTAAGAATCTCTGACCCATATTGGATGTCTTTTCCTCCTGAGGTAATCATTCCTCCTTCCTTGTATATAGTCCCATGAACATGAGTGGTAAAAGCATATTTAGAGTCTGTGTATATGTTAACAGTCTTCTTGGCTGCCAGGAGGAGGGTGCGTATCAGTACAATCAGTTCAGATTTTTTTGCGCTGATGTGCCTGGAGTTAGAGCCCAAGCTTCCAGGACTGAATCCAGAGATACCACTGCATAACCAGCATATCTTGTTCCTTCCTTAAGGAAGCTGCTCCCGTCTGTGAATAGTTCAAGGTCAGGCTGAGCTAGGGGCTGGTCTGGTCACTGAGATCAGGGTGGCTCGAGAAGACCTCATTAATCACCTCAAAACAGTCATGACCCAGAGGCCCTGCAGCTGATGGGAGGGTTGCAGGATTTAAAGTCCAGACAACTTCTAGCTTCACTTGTGGATTTTCACAGAGCATACTCTGGATCTGACCATCCTGGTATTTGTCAGCCAATAGTGTCCCTTGTATTCCATTAGAGTTACTACAGAATGTGGGACCCTAACAGTTATTTCCCCTCCCAGTGTTAACTTTTCTGCCTCTGATACCAGCAAGACTGTGGCTGCAAGAGCTCACAAGCAGGGAGGCCATCCCTTTGTCACTAAACCCAACTGCTTAGAGAGATAAGCCACTGGCCGATGCCATGAGCCTAGGAATTGGGTCAGGACTCCAAATGCTATGCCACGTCTCTCAGGTACATGGAGGAAGTAAGGCTATCTCACATCTAAGAGTCCCAGAGTAGGGGCACCGACTAATGCCTTCTTGATGGCACAAAAAGCCTGTTGCTGGTCAGATTCCCAGATTTAGGGCTCCCTTTTGCCCCCCCTTGTGGCTTTATATGAAGGTTTTGCTAGCAAGGAGAAGTTAGGTATCCAAATCTGGCAGGACCCAACTGCTCCCAAGAACTCACAGATCTATATTCTTGAAGTTGGGGTTGGACTTGAACAAACAGTTTCTTTTCTTTCTGTGCCAAGGTTTGTTGGCCCTGGGTGATGTGAAACCCAAATATTTGACCTGGTCTTGACAGATCTGGGCCTTCTTTTGAGATACCTTGTAACCAGCTTCCCATAAGAGACAGAGTAGGAACTGTGCCCCTTTAAGACAGTCTTGGTGGTTAGCCCCTGCAAGGAGGAGGTCGTCCACATATTGTAAGAGTGTGCAGCCAGCTTCCTCTGCTGGGTATGCTCGTAAATATGATGCCAGAGCAGTTCCAAAGATGGTTAGGAAGTTCTTGAAACCCTGTGGGAGATGGGTCCAGGTTAACTGCTGTTGCCCCCATGACTGGGGGTCCTCCCAGTGGAAAGCAAAGATGGGTTGGCTCACAGGTGCCAACTGGATGCAGAAAAATGCATCTTTTAAGTCCAAGCATGAGAAGCAGGTGGCCTCTGCTGGTATCAGGGCCAGCAAGGTGTATGGATTAGGAGCCACCAGGTGCAGACTCACAGCTGCTTGATTGACTTCCCAGAGATCCTGCACTGGGCAGTAATCATTGGTGCCCGGCTTCTGAACTGGCAGCAAAGGAGTGTTCCAGGTAGATTGACAAGGTCTCAGAATTCCATAGTTTAAAAGTCTCTGGAGGTGATGAGATATCCCTTCTCATGCCCTCATTGGGATTGGGTATTGTTTCACTCTTTTTGGAGTGACTCCTGGCTTTATCTCTATTACCACTGGAGGAATGTTGAGGGCCAGCCCCGAAGGATTGTCTTCAGCCCATACTACCAAGACATCAAAGGGCATCTCTGGTGCTTTTAAGGCAGTCTCTACTGAGTGTAATTTCCATTCTTCTTCCTGGGGAGTGATGAGGGCTAGGACTCTAGGGGGCCCAGAACCAAAGCTCAAACCCGCTTGTCCATCCGCCTGAAAACTGTTCTGGGCCTACAATTTGCTTAGCAGATCTTGACCCATCAGTGCCACTGGACATTCTGGTATATAGAGAAACTCTTGAGTCACAAAAATGTCTTCCCAGAATACATTTTTGGGGCTGGAGAAAAGGGTAGCAGGTTTGGATCCCTGTGGCCCCCACAATTGTCCAATGTCTTTTTGAAATTGGTGCCACCCATCAGGTCACCATGGAATGCTCAGCACCAGTGTCCACCATGAAATCTACAGGTTGGTCCCCTACTGACATATGGACCATGGGCTCTTGGGGGCCAAGGAGGAAAGAGCCCATTCAGCCCTAATCCTCAGCTTGTTCAATGCTTGCAAACCCCACAAAGTCCTCTTTCTCTTTTGTCACTCTACATCTGACCTGGAGCTGTGGGCACTCATTTTTCCAGTGTCCCTCTTGGCGACAGAAGGCACATTGAGTTTTCTTTAGGGGCTCTGATCCCTGGGTATTTTCCTAGGGGCCTCCCTTTGTTTCTTCAGCCTCTGCCTCGAGTGGAACTGTGCCCTCCCTGTCCGTGTATTGCTGCTGCCAGGAGATCTACTTTCTTTTTCATCTTTCATTATGCCTCCTTTTGAGTTTCCTGGTCTCAGTTAACAAACACCTTGGTTGCCACTTCTAGAAGCTGCGATGCATTCATGCCTGCAAAGCCTTCTAAGTTTTGCAACTTTCTTCTAATGTCTCCCTGGACTTGCCCCACAAAGGCGGCATTGATCATTCACTGATTTTCAGGAGCCTCAGGACTGAAGGGAGAATATAGACAGTATGCTTCACATACTGTCTAATAGAACTGTGCTGAACTCTCATCAGACTTCTGTAAAGGCTGTCTAGGCATAGGCTCACCCAGCATTTGTCCCATTGTGAGCATGAGCCTCAAGCCAATGAAGGGCTGCCTGGACAACTCGTCTCCATTCCTCCATGCTTAGGAGTGTTTGGAGCAATTGTCTACAGTCCTGCCAGGTGGGATTGTGAGTTTGGATGATGGACTGAATCAAGTAAACTATGGCCTGTGGTTTCTCGGTATAAGAGGGGGTATGATTTTTCCAATTTAAGAGGTCCGTGGTGGTGAAGGGCTAATAAGTGAACAAGGGTCCACCCCCTTGCAGTTCACCATTTTTATTATACCACATGGGCCCTCTGGTCTCCCTGAGAGGCATCTGGAATGGTACCGGTGCCATTGAATGGGTTTTTGGGTGAGCTCTTGACTGTGCAGGGGGGCTGGTTGAAACTCCTGCTGAGGGAGGAGAAGGGGGATTTCCTGAGTCCTCAGGTTCTGAGTCTGTTGTGGGATCTGCTAGAGGAAAGGGCAGCCAAGGTACGGGCAGATAATTTGGGGCATACAGTGGTGGGGACAGGTCAGGATCAGCCTGGAGCACTGAGGACACTTTTCTCTCTTTTCCTTTCTTTTAAGAGTCCCAGTATTTGTAGCCCTTGCCATCATAATCTTGCAACTGTCTTCAAAGTATTTCTTAAGCCAAGGATGAGAATGAGCTGTCAATATTTGCCATATGTCTATATAGGGGAAGTGGTCATGATGGCCTGGTGTTCCTGTCACTACCTGATAGACCCTACGTATGGTTTATCACTCCAGAAATCCCTCAGAAGGTCATCCAACCTTAAAGGACACCCAATCCATTTCACAGACTCTCCAAAATTTCTGGGGTGTGAGTTCCACACCATAATCACCTGAATATCCTTTCTTGAAGTTGTCAAGCATACACTGCAAAGGAGTTTTTTACTTTGGCTCCCACCCATATTGAGACAAGGTACAAGAGAATCAGGGAGTTTGGAAATGAGGTTTGGGGTCCTCAATTTCTGACACAAAGGGAAGACAAACAACTTTCACTTTGTCTGTCCCTAGCTGATGTCCTCACAGAGATATTTCAGATGTCTCATAGCCATAGCGGGCCCATAGAAAATAATCCTCAGACTGGTGCTCCAAGGGGAGTCACCCTAGACCATATGAGAATGCCTCTGGCTTCTGGAAATGGACTCCACACACCATGTGGTGACCAAAGTCACACTTATTTCATGCTGTCAGTTGCATATCACACATTCATCCAACCCAACAAACCTAGTCTGGAAGGTATCCGATCTTCCTCTTGAATAATCACAGAAACCAAAAAACCAGATTCTGGAGTACTAGTGGAAACCTTAGAGGTTGATCATGCCCCTCTTCCATCCTCTCATGGACAGGACAATTCTCACGGACCCAGGTCCTACCTGTTCCAGATGGGTGCTGCTCCAAATTTTCCTGGTTCCTAGGGTCTCTACCCAGGTTCCATTGGTGTGTACTGAGGCCTCAGTCTCCGTGGGAGGCTTTCCTAGTCATCTGGACTAAGTGTCCAGTGGTGCCTTGGCTGGGTTGCCTCTGCAGGACTTGGGCCACAGCCCAACAGCCAGGAAGGCAAAAATGCCAACTTTGGTCTCTCCCTTTCCTGGCCAATGCACCAGAAATGTTGCAGGAAATGGCGAAGGAAACAAAGTCACCGAGACCACTTTGTAGGAAGCAGGAATTTTTATTACACTCGTGGACTCAGAGGAGATAATTTCTCAAAGCCCTGAGCCCCAGTCAGTGTCAGGAGATGAGTTATATATCCCCCAGGTGGTTTATGTAACCAGGGGGTTTGCAGTAGATGGTTCACAGGTGGTTAGAAAGACAAACCAGTTACAGAGAAACAGGCTGGTACAGAGCTTCCCCACTACCCCCCTACAGACTGTGGTCACAGTTACAGGAAACCTTGCAGGGCCTAACTGGAAGTCTGTGACACGTTTGAGCTTGCAGAAAGCTGCTTGTGGCCCCAGAGTAGGAAATTCAAAGCATATTCCAGACACATAGTAAATCCCAGAAAAATAGCCAGGTTGGCTCCAACACTGTGGATTTGTCCCTAAGGGTTAGGAAATCACTCACATGTACTAACCCAGGAACGCATCAAAATGTATCCATGATATGGTTTGGGTATGAAAAATTTCCCAAACTCTCATATGGTGAAGGCATCATCTGATATGAAGTGTTCAGTGGTGAGATTTGGAGAGTGACTGGACAATGAGGTCTCTGATCTAATCTATGATTCATACATTGGTGGATTCAAATTTTATGACATTATTGGGAGAAAATGGGAACTAGGAGGTGGGCCAAAGGGAGAAAATGGGACACTGGAGGTTTGACTTATTGGGTGTATCTAGTGCCCAGCCCCTTCCTTTCTCCCTGCTCTGGGCTGCATTGAGGTGAGCAGCATTGCTCCATCACAGGTTTATGTCATGATGTTTTTGGTCTCACCTCAGACTCAAATCTATGGGACCAAGGAACAATGGACTGAATCTTGTAAAAACAGAAGCCAAAATAAAACTTTGCTCCTTCAAATCATGTCTTTCTGATATTACGCACTCAATGAAAAGTCTGACTAAAACAGAACATTAACCATGTACAGCTCTCTCTATGTCAATCTCACCCAACAATGTGTTTAAGAGGGAAGAAAATACCCTGACATGCTGCACCTCAATGATTATGTCCTCACCAAAAGTGTCCCCATGGGCAATCATCTTTACTCTGTTAGAATCCTTCATATCCTTGGGGTGGTTGTGAACCTTCATTTAGCCCACGTGTATTAGGACTCTGAAATACTTGTCATGTGAATGAGTTTGCATCAAGGTTACAAAATATCTGAGCAGAACAACTGAAGGGAACAAGGAGTCAATGGGTTCACACATGCTTAGGTTTCAGCTCATAGTAGCTCTCTTGATCTCATACTTCATGACACACATGTGACAAAACACATGCCAGAGGCTACTCACCTCCAGGTAAACGAGAAGCAGAGAGTGAGGAAGAGACTGAGCACCACATAAAATCTTCAAAGTGACAAACTTTATCCAGCTAAGTAAAACTCCGTAATGTTTCCATTACCTCCAAAAATGTAACAACTAAGAATTCAACATGTAAGCCTTAAAGAGCATTTCATATTCAAAACATAATATCTCATCCCTGACCCACAAATGCTCACAATATAATGTAAAAATTTTTTCCTTCATTTGCAGGAATCCCCAAAGCCTCAGCAGTTTCAAAATTGTCAAAATTCCCATCTCAGACTCAAGACAAACTCTTAGCTGTGAGTCCCTGGAAATTAAAAGGGAAATTAGATACTTACAACACACAATGGCTCAGTGTAACTATTCCCATCCAAAGGGAGTCACAGGGGCAGAGCATGGAGGAATGGACCAAAGCAAGACCAAAACCCAACTGAACAAACCTTAAGTCTTCCAAACCCAAGTTCAGCATCCACACAGATAGGCAGGGTATTTGTGGGACAGGGGAGGGTGATCAAAGGAGGTAAAGTTGAGAGGATGGGGTTGATGGACTTCATAGACTTACATGAAATAGAAGAAAGAAACCTCTTGCAATTGCTCTAAGTGGGCAGGGAGGAGGTCAAGGGGGAGAGATGGTGAGGGCCATCTAATCAATGTACAATATCAGCCTAACAGAACTGTCACAGTGAATCTCCTCTGAACAATAAACATATCAAAATAAAAATTTTAAAGAAAAGAATGTTCCCATTAACATAACTCTTCAGGGTTCTTACAAACAAAAGCAACAAGAACCATAAAGGGGTGGGAGCAAACTTATTAAAAGTATTTATTTCACCTCCAAAGTTATCATATTGATCATTACCCCCTCACAAACAAAGATGGAAGGACAGGATAATATAGAAAATGCTGCCTTCAGGTGATGGGTGACAGGCAGTATTGAATGGTGGCACCCAATAAAGAAGGAAACAGTCAAGATTGACCATTGCCAGGGATTTATGCTCACAAGACTTATCTAGACCTCTGCCCTTGGGGACAGAAGCCAAGCCTGAGTGATGTGATTTGGCTAATTATATGGGAGCTGAAGTCATGTCTCCAATAGCAGGGACACCAAGAAAACCATCTCTGCTAGTCCCTGTGTCCCCATGAGATCAGCACATCCAAGGCTGGCGCTGTCACTTCCACTGGTGCTGAGAGAGGAGGCCAGGAAGTTCAGGAGACACCAAGCTATAAGCAGAATGCAGCACCCACAGATGTCCACACACCTGGTGATGGAAATTAGGTCATGCTCCTGTGTGGAAATGAGGACTTTGGCATGGATCACATAGACCCCATGATGCACAAGAGATTATGTTTTCACATCATAACTCTGAGGGGAAAGAACAGCCGTTGTGGAGCTGAGAGCCACACCTTCACCTATCCCATCTTATGGTTCCATCACTTCCTCTGCTGTGAAGATGATGTAATTACAGACAAAGAATTCATCTGAATCACAGAAGGTATCTTTGATCCTGACAAAGACCCCTTTCTTCTGTAAGGCCTAACTGACCATCATACCAATCCATTGTTTTACCATCCAGGAAATTAACACCTCACCCTAAGTGGTCTGCAGATCTTTTCCCCATCTATAAAATCTTTAATTATGGTACAAAGTCAGCAGATGGGCACTGGTGGCTCATGCCAGTAATCCTAACTACTCAGGAGGCAGTGATCAGGAGGATCGTAGTTCAAAACCACCCATGGAAAATAGTTCCTGAGACACTATCTTGAAAAACCCATCACAAAAAAGGGATGGTGGAATGATGCAAAGTATAGGCCCTGAGCTCAAGCCTGGTAACAAAAAAAATAAAAATTAAAAAGTAAACTACAATATAGAAGAAGACGTTAACTGTCATTATTTTGCTCACGGCTGTATTAGTTACCTTTGTATTGCTGGTTTGAAAATTGCTAAAAGAACAACTTAAGAGAGGAAACATTTTATTCTGAGGGTTCAGGACATCGTTGCTGACCCCATATGCCAACTCAGAAGACCATGGTGGTAGGATCAGGTGGCAGAGATGGTTGCCATCACAGCATTTTTATTTCATTATAATTTAACAATATACCACAAAAAAATGTTTCAAATTTTTGTATTTGTTGACTGACTTCCTAGTCCAAAAAGTGATCTATTCTGGAGAATGTTATATAAGTTTTGAGAAGAACATGTATTCTGCAATCATTAAATGTGATATTTTGTAGCTATCATTTAAGTCCATTTGCTCTGTTGTATAGCTTATCTCAGAAGTAAGTCAGGATTAAGTTTTTATTGTCTAGAAGATGTATCTATGATGAGAGAGGGGTATAAAGTCACTCCTTACAATCAGACCCAAACTTATCTATCCTTTTAGGTATACTAGTACTCATTTTATGGCTGGGTTGCACCAATGCTTAGTGATATATCATTACCTTTACTCCTATGTCTTGGTCGTCTTTACCTCTTCTGACTATTGCATTGAAGGATTATCAGATATGAGCATTGTTGCCTATGTTTATTTTCTGCTTCCACTTACTTGGTACATCATTTTTCACACCTTCCCTTTTCATTGGTGTCTTTGCCTGAGAGGTGTGCTCATAACTGACAAAAAATTGTCTGATCTCATTCATCCAATCAGCCAGTCTGTTTCCTTTAATTAGAAATTTAAGACCATTTACATTTACAGCTACCTCTCATTTACTACTGAGAGGTACTTGCTGACTACTGTATATGTGCTGGATGGATTTTTTTCCTTGTTTTACCCTTGGGGTGGTCACACCCTGTGGAGGGTGGAGGTCTTTAGGGCTGGCAAATAGAAAATACAGGGTCTTCTGCACTCCCCAGTAGAGACATTGAGAAGTAAATTATCTCCTAAGGTTAATTTCCCTTCCCAGGTACCATGAGCAAGTTAGGAAGATCAGGAAATCCCTTCTCAGACCTCTTCTAGCTGTTAGGTGTGTAGACTCTCATCATAAATGTCATTTTTTCAGGGGCATCACACAATGAAGTCACAGAGGATAAAGAAGATAGAAGGCAGACAAGGCTCTAGCAATTGGTAAACCTATGCTATAAGCACGGTACTATGAGTCATGAAATCCCAGCCACATCATGGGGACTCCACCCCATCTCCAGACACTGAACACAGAATAGTGGGACCACAAGTCCTTTAACATTATATATTTCAACATTTTGATGTGAACAAAGAAGGGTTAGGATGACCCTTGCCCTAGGGATCCCTGGATGCACTTTTCAGGCCTCATCTGCTCTTCCAAGCATCCAGCAATGCAACCCCAAGGACAAGCAGGAGAAGGCCAGTTATGCTCAGTCAGATGACATTCTTTTTTCTGTAATCCGAGAGTGAAGACTCTGTGGTGGAAAGAAACAGCATTTAACATGGAGCTGATGGGTCATGTGGTCACCTGTGAGAAACATAAGAAGCACATGGAGAGCACTCTAAAGAGATATTATGAGAAATGTGCTGCTTCCAAGAAAAACCTGGGTGTTGTGGGTGATAAAGGAATTGAAGACTCCAGGGGGAGGTGGAGAGACAATTATAGACCAAGGTAACTGGATGACGGAGGATTTTGGTACAACCCTTGGTTATGATGGGATAAAGACGTGACCGGATTTCTGGAATGTTTAAGGATGAAAATTATTTGATTTGGTGATGAAGCTTGTAGGAATTTCCAGTAAAGAGGATCATTGAAGGACAGTCATTAGAAAGGACAAAAGGTCTCTGCTGTGATGGGTAGACAAGTATGAGGAAGGCATTTGGATATTTGTCAATAAGAGCTCTGTGGAGATGCTCACTGGGTATCTGAACAGATAGATTTCCAAGACTTCATTGGATACATAACTCTGAAACAACTGAGGATGTTCTGACTGCAACAATAAGAATAAATCTATCAACAAATATTGCACAGAAGCAGATGTCTAAATACTTGTACCCCAATACTTGTACCCACAAGCTGCTCATATACAAATTCCATTAATGCACCATGTCCTGCTCTGCCCTATCCCTGATGGTTCTTCCTTAGGATTCCTGCCTACTTAGGTCCATCTTTCCATCCTTAACTTGTGCACACTCCCACAACTTCCTATAATTCCTAGAATGTACCTCTGTGCCTCCACCTGCCTGGAACATATACCCTCCCCAAAACCCTGAAAAATCCCAGCTAACCAGAAAAGATAAGGCTTACAAATCATGATCCCCATCCACGAAAAGGCTAAACTGCCACCTCCCTTCATAGCTCTGCAGAATCTGACCATAAATTCCTCTTGACCATTCAGTAAATGTCCTTGGCTTCCTCTATTGGACTGGCGACTGTTCAGAAGCACTATACTCACAGCCTCACCTTCTAAATGTTGTAGAAGACACAAGGATCCAGAAAGACATCCTGAATGAAGAAACTAATGGGGACATATTGACCTTTCTGTCACCAAAGTTGACAACATGCTTATTGTCACCAACCCATACAGAGAGGGAGGGGCTGTGGAGGCACTTCAGGAGGTGACAGAGTAGTCAGTGAGCAATACCCCACCTGTTATGCTGGCTCCCAAGGGTTGCCACTAGATCACAGAGCCTCTTTCATAGAGAGATGTCATCATCCTTTCCCCCAAAAGAATTTAATCATTTCTATACCAAATTGCATATTGAGCATATCAGTATCCAGGATTTATAAATCAAATCCAGTGACCTTAGACTGGAAGAGCAAGAAAGAATACAACTGACACCCCACACAGCAGTCAGACACTTTGAGTTGAATAGCCTCACCTGAAACATCTTAGGACAACCCTGAGACAAGGTGAAGGTGCTAGTACCTGACCTTACTCACCTGTCACTGAAAGTTCAAGGGGGTCACTGGCCACTAACCAGATGTGGTTGTATATGGTCGAGATGTAGCATCTGTAGGTTCCCCCATGAGTTGACTTCACAGGGGAATTAAGGAATGTCTTGTGGGTCTGATTTGAACAGTCCTGGGGAAAAAAGTTCCTCTGTCTCTACACAGAATGAAGATGACAGCAGAAGAAAGTGTGTCACAGATGAGAGTCACATTTCCTACTGAGGCCACCTGAAGATCTGGATGAGCAGTCAGGGAAGGTTTGAATGGGTTGAAATCTGGAATAGAACAAATCCTGTTATTAAAAACATAATTAAAATAACTCTGCATTCTTGTAGTCTGACATGACCAAGGGAGGATAAACCAAAGAAGAAAATCACTCCTTGCTAACTTACAGGATTCATAAGGATAAAAACACACTTGTATTATTTCCACGACCAGGACCAGAATGTAGCTATCTGTGTATAGACAAGGCTGGGATCTGTCCCCATGTGGTACATCCTCTGGGGATGGTAGTAGCCACCTAGCTGAATGGAACTAGGACCAAGTCAGAACAGAGGGAAGGTGGGACCCAGACACAGGGTGCAAATATACAGGGCAGGACACATGATGGGTACATCTGGTCCAGTTAAGTGGACAGCAAGATCCAAGGCTGCATGACAGTGTCCTTGGACTATTCCTTACCTTACCACCAGCTCCAGTGGGTCACTCCGATCTAACCAGGTTTTTTTATTGTTTTATTATTCATATGTGCATACAAGGCTTGGGTCATTTTTCCCCCATGCCCCCAACCCCTCCCTTACCACCCACTCCACCCCCTCCCTCTCCCCTCCACCCCCTTAATACCCGGCAGAAACTATTTTGCCCTTATCTCTAATTTTGTTGAAGAGAGAGCATAAGCAATAACAGGAAGGAACAAGTGGTTTTGCTAGTTGAGATAAGGATAACTATACAGGGAGTTGACTCACATTAATTTCCTGTGCGTGTGTGTTACCTTCTAGGTTAATTCTTTTTGATCTAACCTTTTCTCTAGTTCCTGGTCCCCTTTTCCTATTGGACTCAGTTGCTTTTAAGGTATCTGCTTTAGTTTCTCTGCGTTAAGGGCAACAAATGTCTAACCAGATATTTTGCCTCCAGTATTGACAGTGGTAAATGCTTGCGTGGATGTCTATCATACTCAGGAAGGAGAACTCAGCCACCTTCTGGGCTCCCTGTGGATTATGATTATACATGCTTCCTTTGAGTTGTACGTGAAGTAGATGCAATGCTGTCACCCCTGGAGGAATACTGCAGAAAATGGTCACAGAACTCCCATGTGGATTCACTGTGCTCAGCACTGCCCAGATGCAGGGTTTGGGTGATAAATCTGGAGAGAAACAGAACCAGAACCCAATCATCTGATGTTAAGAAGCTCTTGTTCCCAAGGGATCCTGCAATGGCTGAACCTGTGGTGAAGGGTTAGAGTCCAGGATCTGAGCTGTGAGCCCAAGTAGTGAATCTTGGCCACTATACATCAGAAGACTAACTCTTTCAGTGGAGGGATGTCTGTCCCTCATCTGGAATTTGGGGTCATTATGAGACCTGAATGTGTCATCAATATGTGACACCACCCAGCCTGCAACGTGAGACTTTCACGTTGTGGGTCCATCTTCCAGGACCCACACACTTTCTGTCTCTCCTGAATATGCTGTCTCCATTTCCTAGGCTGTTTCCTGTCATCTCCAAACCACCACACAATGGAGTGACCCTGGGCTCAGTCTTTCAATCAGTATCTCTATTCTGCAAACACACATTTTGGGAGCCATTACCAATACCCTCGATCATCTGTCTATCACCTATCTATCATCTATTATCATCATAATCTATCAAGCATCTGTAACCAATTGGTATCTACCACCTATTTCGATCTGTGTGTGTCTACTGATTCACAAGTCGTCTATGTACAGACACACACACACACTTATATACACACACTCAAACATATATACACATTCACCCATCAGCTGGACTCCATACTAGTTGTCCCAACCATAAACAGACACTTCCAATGGGAAGTTCTAATTATGTTCCAAATTGAACTCCAAGAATATTCAAGACACCTAACCTACACTCAACTTCCCCTGTCAATGTAGGAATAACTGTCTTTCCTCGGCACTGTACTGACTGGTTTCTATCCTCCTTCCTACAAAGCCTGGAAGTGAATCCTGTGGGTCGACCATATTATCACTACACTGTCCCTAATGATGTGGCCAGGAGACATTGTGTCTTATTGCATCATTGGTCTATGTCTGACATTGGTTCCTTCCCTAACCCTTCCCCACCCCCATTCTCACACAGAGGCCTTAGGCCCTATATACAATATCAGTTATCTACTCAGAGCCTCCAGGGTCCTCGCTCTCATATGCAGAACTTGTGACACTGTGCCTGGTCAACAGAACTCTGTGTGGCCTGAGTGTGACCTCTAACCTCCTCCCTCACCCATTCCCGTAACTTCACACATACTGGCCACAGTCAAGATCATGTCAGGGTGATCAGCAAATCTTCCCTGCAAGGTGGTACTCCCCATGTGGCCTAGGCTCACCCTCGGAATATTTATTCAGCCCAGGGTACTGAAACACCTCCCACTGCTACAATTGTTACAACTGCATCTTCCCCAAAACATATGCCCAATGCCTTTTCTGCCCTTGCCATTGACCTCCCAACAAAGCACATATTGAAGTGGTCCATTTTAAATATTATTTTCCTTCAGTTACAGGCCATGGGCATTACTGAGTATTCCAGGCCTTGTGCCCAGTACACACAACAATGTGTGACCACAGCCAGGACCAAATATATCTGACTTCAGAATAAATGCAATGGGGTGTGGTGACACATACCTGTAATCCTGGCACTCAGGAGGCTCAGGCAGGCATATAATCAGTTTGAAACCATATTGGGCTTCTAGCCAGATTCTGTCTAAAAACAATGAACATAAATCCAGGAGGTACAAGAAAAAAACAAATAAAATTTACATAAAGTGCTAAGAACACTGCCTTCCAATGTGAAATACGAAGAATGTTATGCAATTGCAAACTCTGAGTAATGGATGCTTAAAAGAAAGCACTGCATACTCCTTTATGTGCATTGGGTCTGCACTAAGCAATGCTCCACTAATTTGAGGTCACACAGATGTGGAATTGGGGTCAATGCCCAACACTAGATTAAAGAAGGTGACAGAATCAGCAAAAGCCAAGGTCTACATTGACATCAAAACTGTCTGATGAATGACGTTTCTTAGCCAGGAATTGATATCAGCAATAATAGGAGAAGTAGAGCAGTTGAAAACAGGTGGAAAAAGGTGACAAACACAAACACTGATGTCCACATCCCAAAGGCAGAAGTGCCCCCATCCTCTGAATCTACAATTATCAACGTTCATCATGGCTGCATTTCCTATGTGCAGTACTAACACACTGGGCACACCCCAGGATGGATGCCACAGCAGGGATCAAGGGTGAAGTGGAGAGTGCAGATGGCAGATCAGTGTCGCGTCAAACTCAGGATCAGATCAAGATGCCTCCAGCTACTTCCACACTCAGCAAAGCCAAACTCAGACCCATCTAGGACACAAAAGGAAGAACTCACCCTCGTGTGCCCAGGTCTTCTCGTCCAGATAAATCACTGACGTAGAGAAAGACATGGTGAGAGTTTCCTGCCCTTAAATGTACAGATTCTACCCTATGACCTAGGAGACCACACACATCCAGGTGGATAGAGGAGAGGGTGGTATGATCTCCTGGTGGCCACCTGACCAGGACACCACAGAGATTCTGGAACCACATGAAGCAGAATATCATGGCACCAAGATCAATTAGCAGGGGGTCTTAAGCTTATATCGGGGGGGGGGGAGAGAGAGAGAGAGAGAGAGAGAGAAACAAGGGATCTGGTATACCTTCAAAGGCATGCCCCCAATAACCCACTTTCTTCAGCTAGGCCCTTCTCATACAGTTTCTACCACATCTCAAAAGAGTACCACCACCTGCTGACCAAGCATTGAACCCTTGGCATGGAGGGGACTTTTCATATCCAATCATAATATTTGGTGTGAAATGAAGGCTGTTGTAATTTTATCTGATTTACTTATATAAATTATTATGGTTTTGATCATTTTAAATAATAAAAGACAGACTATGTCATTTGAATATATGATTCAAGTTTCTGCTTGATTAGCCGTTAGCTTTTTTTATACTGGTACTGCAGTTTCAACTCAGGGGTTTGTACTTGCAAAGTAGGTGACTTACCACTTGAGCCACACCTCCAGTCCATTTTGCTCTGCTTATTTTGGAGATGGGGCTCTCACAAACTATTTGTGCTGACTGGCCTCAAACCACAATCCTTTTGATCTCAGCCTCCCAAGAAGCCAGAATTACAGATAGGAGACACCAGCACCCACATTCATGAAATCTTTGAAGTATAAAATGTGAGACTGCTTGTACATTGAAATAAGGGTTTGTTTCCTGCTGTCTACATTGGAATTCATTCCATTAACTGCTCAGGATGGTTTTCATTCTTCAAAGGAAGGCCTGAACTCTGGAAAATGGATGAAACTCTCTGAAGCCCAAGCTCCTCATTCATTAAAGAGGTCTGTAACTCATAATACAATGATATGTATTAACCAAGAGAGATGGGAGAATGTGGATGACACAGCTGCACTCTTGCTCACAGAGAAATCATTATAATTCTTTAAGATTCTTTATTTTGCCTTCAAAATTATCATTTCTATCATTACCCTCACCAAATAATGTAGAAGGAGAATGAAATATGGAACGTTCTGCATTCAGATCATTGCTGACAGGCAGTATTGGATGAAAACAGCCAAAAAAGAAGGAAACAAACAAGATTCACAATTGCCAGACATTTGTACTCACAAGGCCTATCTTGGCTTCTCCTCATGGAAGCACAAGCCAAGCCCAAGGGATGTAGTTTGGCTAATGATATGGGAGCTAATGTCATGTCACCCAAAGCAGGAACCAACAGAGCCATTTCTACTAGTCCCTACGTGCCCATGAAATCAACAAATCCACAGCTGCACCTGTCACTTCCACTGGTGCTGAAAGAGGAGAAATTCAGGTGACACCAAGCTGTAAGCAGAACACAGCACCCACAGAGTCCCACACACCTGTTGGTAGAATTAATGGTGTGCTCCTGTGTGAGAACAAGGGCTTTGACTTTGCACAGACACCCTGAGGCACAAAAAGTCATGTTTTCACGGCATCACTCCGAGGGGAAAGTAATACCGTTGTGGACCGGAAGGACATACTTTCATCTACTTGATCCTAACTCCATCACTCTTTCCACTGTGAAATTTTCTTGATAACAGGCAAAAGGTTTGATACTGATCACAGAGGGTCTTTGATTTTGACACAACCTTACTCTCTAGCTTGGCCTCATTTACCATCATTGCAAACCATTGTTCCACCATCCTTGAACTGCATGAGTAACTCCTCACCCTTTGAGGCTAGCAGACATTTTCCCCCATCTATAGCACTTTTCACTATGGTAGAAAGTCAGCTACAGGATGGAAGTTAGCTGTCTTCATTTTGTTCCGTGCTGTTTAAGTTACCTTTGTGTTGCTGTGACCAAAAATCCTAAGAGAACAACTTAAATGAGGAAAGATGCATTTTGACTAATGGTTTCAGAGGATGTAGTACATGGTTTCTTGGCCCCAGGGGCTAAGTCAGAACCCCGTGGCAGTGGCAATATGTGGCAGAGTCTGTTATTGTCACAATTTTATTCCACTATACTTTAACGGTCAACAAATTATCTCAATGTTTTGTATTTATTAAGTTCTAGCCTAAAATGTGATCTATTTTGTCAAATGTTATATAGGCTGTTGAGAAGAACATGTGTTATGCAGGATATTTTGTTGACATCTTTTGAGTCTATTTCATCTGTGGTGTAGTGTCATGTTGTTGATTATTTTTGCTTTAGAAGACGGATGGAAGTGGAGTATTGAAGTCTCCCACTACTACCCTACCCAAACCGCCTTATCCTGTTATGTTCAGTAGTGCTTGTTTTATGATATTTGGTGCAACAATGATTGGTGAATAATCATTATTATATCTTCTTAATGAATTGTTCTATTTACGAGAAATTAGTAATTTCTACTAAAGTTCTAATATGAAGCCAAGGCTGGTTTCTGACTTCCTAGACAGGCCAGGCTGACCTCAGTTCTCAATCCTCCTGCCTGTGTCTCCAAAGTGCGGTACTGCAAGTGCACACCACCATATCCAGTGGAAGAGATGACAGAATGCACTACCAGAGATTTGTTTGGGGAGACAGAATGAAAGGATAAGAAAACCCCAGGATTCTAGGCACATGGGGAACTACTCCCAGGCAGTGAGAAGAACAGGCACAAAGCTTAGAGATAAGAAAGAAATCAAGTGACCCACATACAGAAAGAGTAAATAGATACATGGGGGGCTGTCCCCAGATACGGATGGGAGATCTGGAGAGGCTGTAATGGTTAAAAAAAATGAAGACTGGGAGAAGCTGCACAGAAGGGTCTAAAACAGTAATGGCCCGCAAAGAGACTGACTAGTCATGAGTGATGTGTGGTTTTAAAGAAAGATTGGGCTTCTGTGTGATAAATGGATTTAAAAAGTCAAGCAGAAGTGAAGAAGTGATTTTAAATCACAATACCTGGGTTGCTGTTGATCTTGGCATGACACTTGTTGATGATGGGTTAAAGAAGGGACTGGATTACAGGGATGTTTTAAGAATAGAAATGATTTGATTTGGTGACAGAGCAACAGGATCATTGAAGGACACTCGTTAGAGAGGGCAAAAGTTATCCACTGTGAAGGGTGGACAAGTATGAGGAGGAATTGGGATGTTAGTCAATAAGAGCTCTATTGAGATGCTCACTGGGTGTCTGAGCGGATAGATGTTCAAGTCTCCATTGGATACATAACTCAGAAGATCCTGGAGATGTTTGGACAGCACCAATAAGAGTAAAGCCAAAAACAATATTGCACAGAAGCAGATGTCTAAATATGTTCAGACCACCTAACACATGTGCCCACCAGCTGCCCATATGCAAACTCCAGTCACTATGCTGCACCCTACCCTATCCCTGACATTTCTTCCTTGGGATTCTTACCTACTTAAGTCCATCCTTCCATCCTTAACCTGTGCACACTCTCTCAGCTTCCTATAATTCCCAGAATGTACCTCTGTGCATCCACCTGCTTGGAACATATCCTGTCCCCAAAATGTGCAAGCTAACAGGAAAAGATGAGTCTTATGAACTTGACCCCCATGCACCAAGAGTCCCCGCTTCATAGCTCTGCAGGATATGACCTTAAATCCCTCTTGGGCATTCTGTAAATATCCTTGACTTCATCCATTGGACTGGGGATCTGTTCAGAGTATTATAGTCACAGCATCACCCACTAAATGTTGTAGGAGACACAGGGATCCGGAGAGACATTCTGAATGAAGAAACTAGCAGAGACAGTTTTTACCTTTCTTTCCAACAAGTTAATAATGTGCCTGCTGTCACAAACACACATAAAGAGAGAGGGAGGGGTGGGGGATGGGCTTCAGGATGTGATAGACCAGTCAATGAGCAATACCTTACCTGGGATGCTGGCTTGCAAGAGCACCACTACATCACAAAGCCTCTTCTAAAGACAGAAAGGGACATTTTATTTTAGTTTTTTTTTCCACAGGGTCTCGCATTTCTTGCCGAGGCCAGCCTTGGACCTTAATCCTCCAATCTCTGCCTCCTGCACAGCTGTGAATACAGGAGAGAACTACCACACCTGGCTTGTCTCACTCACTTTTTGCCCAGGCTATGGCCTTGAAACACAACCCTCCCTATCTCCACCTCCTGAGTAGCTGGGATTAGAGTTGTGAACCACCACACCAGTTTTAATAACCTGATTTTAAAATGAGCAAAAGATCTGACTTTTATTTACTTCTTCAAAGAAGACATAAAATGGCAACAGGCACATGAAAAGATGCTCATTTATCATCTGGTAAACACAACCCAAAACTACCATGAAATATCACCTCACACCTGTTAGGATGACTATTACTAAAAAGAGAGGAAGTCAGTGAGAGTGTGGTGAATAGGATATCCCCATCACTGTTGGTGGGGTATAGATTGGTGTGGTCATTAGGGGTAACAGTATGAAATTCCTAAAGAAATTAAATTTGGTATATACCAAAATGAAATGATATCAATACCTCATAAAGATACCTGCACTCTCATATTTATTGCACTATTACTCACAAACCAAGTTACAGAAATGACTCTTGTTTCTTGTGCCTGGTGCCTGCAGTTGACCTGAATGGTTTTAACTTGTCAGTGACCCAATGTTTCCTTGTTCTGGAAGGTGACCATCTCTTCATTTTCCAAGGTCCAGACCACATGGCTGCCTCCTTCTGTAAATGGTAAATTCCTTAAGACTGGAAACCACGTTTACTAATCTACATATCCATAGCATAGGCCCAAGGAAAGATTCAACTGCAGACATTTGGCAGATATACAGGTGATCAAGGACCCAGGAATCTACTGAAAGATGCTTGATGGGTCTCAGAGCTGCTTCTTCACAGTTGAGAAAACTTCTCTCTACTTGAGTCTTGGGGACATGTAAGCTGATGACTGGGATTTGGGACATGTGCAAGATTCTAGCAGAACTACCTCTGGCTGAAGGGGCACCTGCACACTGCCCCTCTTACCACAGGCTTAGCTCTCTCCTCTTGAGACAAGGCAAGAGAGGTGTACACACAGGGCTGTGCAGATGGATCCTGAAGGGTCCTGGAAGGAAGTGGATTCACAGTCCCTGTGAGGATCTCTTGGTGCAGCTGGCATATGTCACTTCCTGTATATCTTCCTCTGCAGGGACCTGCCACTGAAGACACATAAAGGGTAGAGAGACTAGGTTCTGGCAAAAAGAGGAGGTAGGTGGGATAGACTCACCTGTGTGTCCATGTGTCTGTCTGCCTCAGGCTGGAATTCCTCCTAGTCACCACCTGAAAGGACAAATGAGGGGGTGGCCTCCAGCATGAGAGCCTCATATTATCTATCTTGTATTCTGTATTTCAGAGATGGATGACTAAAAACTGGGGAAGGATGGTGACATCGCACAAGAAGGTGGCACATTCCACCTTTTCTGCCCCTCCCTGAAGGTCTCCTAGGTCCCCCAAACATCCTCTGTTCCCCACCCAGACTGCTCCTCACCCTCATTTCTCCATTATTTCGAGCTTTGTGGATGTGCACAGTCTGACTGGAGCTGAGGAAAAGGAGGTAAGAATGTGTCTGAGAAAGTATGCAGGAATTCAATTTTTTTACTAAAGGAGTTCAAATTTCCCTACCTCTTATATTCACTTGGCTGTTGGTCCCACCATCAGCGGCCCCTGTGGAGGACAATGGTCAGCCTGGAAGAAAACACACTAAGTCCCTCCCCACATTCCTCCCCTGACCCTCAGACCTACTGCATTTGGCCCTATGCTAGCATAGACAGATCAGGAGGAGGAGGAGGAGGTGGAGAGGAGGAGGAGGAGAAAGCAGACAATGGAGACTGAGATCACAATCACAGTGGCACCAGGTAGACCTAGGATTTAGCAAAGAGTAAATAACCATTATTGAATTCTGCTTGGATTAATTCTCTCATTTAACAAGATGCTTGTTGAGTACCTACCTTTCATGAAGCAAGCAGTTGGATCTTTGGGACATTGTACAGACCTTACCCAACAAAACAACTTAGGCAATAACTGGCTCACAGAGGCAATATTTATGGTGAGGTAAGTTTTTGAAGCAGGGTCTGATTATATAGCTCAGACTGGCCTCCAGCTTCCTAGACAGCCCAGGCTGACCTCTGTTCTCAATCCCCCTGCCTGTGTTCCCAAGTGCTGGGATTGCAGGTGCACACCACCATGCCCAGTAGATGAGATGACAGAAATGCATTGTCAGAGATTAATTTCAGGAGATGAGATCCAAAACCCCAGTTATCTGAAGCACTTGGGGAACTACTCCCAGCCAGGGGAGAGTAGGTAAGAGGGAGACCAAGTGATCAACATACAGAAAGGGTAAGTGGGATACATTGGAGGCTGTTTCCTGATAAGGATGGGAGATCAGGAGGCATCATCATGGTCAGAAAATGAGGACTGCGAGAAGCTACACAGAGAAGGGTCTAAGGCAATAATGGCCCACAAAGGAACTGACTAACGACAAGTGATGAGTGGTTTTAAAGAAAGATTGGGCTTTGTGTGATAAATGGATTTTAAAAGCCAGGCAGAAATGAAGAAGTAATTATAAGTCAAGGTAGCTGGGTGGCTGTCAATCTTGGCATGATACTTGATGACGGATTAAAGAAGGGACTGGATTACAGGGATGTTTTAGAAGAGAAATGATTTGATTTGGTGACAGAGCAAGTGGGCATTGACAGAAAAAGAAGATGAGTGCAGGACAATTGTTAGAGAGGGCAAAAGTTATCCACTGTGATGGGCAGACAATTACAAGGATGGCATTTGGATATTAGTCAATAAGAGCTCTGTCGAGATGCTCACTTTGTGTCTGAGCAGATAGATGTTCAAGACTCCATTGGATACGTAACTCTGAAGCTCCTGGGTATGTGTGGCCTGCACCTATAAGAGCAAAGCCATCAACAGTATCGCACAGAAGCAGATGTCTACATATGTTCAGACCACCGAACACATGTGCCTACCAGCTGCCCATATACAAACTCCATTCACTATGCTGCACTCTACCCTATCCCTTAGAGTTCTTCCTTGGGATTCCTGCCTACTTATGTCCATCCTTCCATCCTTAACCTATGCACACTCTCTCAGCTTCCTATAATTCCCAGAATGTATCTCTGTGCCTCCAAGTGCCTGGAACATAGCCTGGCCCAAAAACATCCCAGCTAACAGGAAAAGATTAGGCTTACAAAACTAGATCCCCATCCTTTAAGAAAGTTGCACCACCTACTTCCTTCATAGCTCTGCAGAATCTGACCTTAATTCCCTCTTGGGCATTCTGTAAGTATCCTTGGCTTCTTCCATTGGACTGGGGATTGTTCAGAGTACTATAGTCACAGCATCACCCACTAAATGTTGTAGGAAACACAGGGATCCAGAGAGACATTCTGAATGAAGAAACTAGCAGAGACAATTTTGATGTTTCTTTCCCATAAGATAATAGTGTGCCAGCTGTCACCAACGCATATAGAGAGAGATGGGTGGGGGTGGGCCTTCAGGAGGTGACAGAGTAGTCAAGTAGCAATACCTTACCTGTGATGCTGGCTCCCAAAGGCCACCAGTACATCACAGAGCCTCTATCGAAGACAATTAAGGACTTCTCTTCCTCCACAATAACTTGACTATCTCTGCCCCAAAACTGCATAATGAACATATCAATATTCAGGATCTATAAAGCAACTCCAGTGGCTTTAGACTAGAGGGATGGGACAGAATAAAACCATCACACCACACAGCAGGCAGACTCTAGAAGTTGTACTCCGTCATCTGAAACACCTTCGGACAACCCTGATACAAGGTAAAGGTGCTACTATTAGACATTACTCACTATGACTGAAAGTTCAATAGGGCCATTGAGCAGTGACTAGACACATAGCATATGTAGGTATCCCCATGGGACAGGCTGACAGGGGAAATGAGGAATGTCCTGTGGGTCTGACTCGAGCAGTCCTGAGAGAAAGAAGCTCCTCTGTCTCTACACAGAATGAAGAGGTCATAGTAATAATTAGGTATGTCACAGATGAGAGTCACATTTCCTCCTGAGGCCAACTGGACACCTGGATGAGCAGTCAGGGAAGGTTTGTTGTTGTGGGCATCTGGAAATAAATACAGCCCATTATAAAAACCATTGTTAAACTAACTCACCATTCTTAATGTCTGACTTGACAGAAGGAAGAATGAAGCCAAGAAGAAATTCACTCTTGCTAACTTACAGAGATCATAAGGGAAAAGTACAAGTGTATTATTGTCATGACCAGGACAAGAATGTTGCTCTCTGTGTATAGAGAAGGCTGAGATCTGTCCCCAAGAGGTTCATCCTCTGGGGGTCACAGTCATCTCTCAGAATGGAATTGGGACCAACATCAGAACAGAGGGAAGGTAGGACCCAAACACAGAGAGGAAAGACACAGGGAAGGATCTATGATGGGTACTTCTGGTAACTGAGGAGGGCAGTAAGATCTAAGGATGCATGACAGTGTCCTTGGACTATCCCACACCTGTCACCACCAGCTCCATTGAGTCATCTTGTCCTGAAAATTCTGGTTTCTAGTAGTCACAGTGGCAAATGCCTGCATTGATCTTTACCACAGTCCTTAAGGAGAACTCAGCCACCTTCTGGGCTCCCTGTGTATTACAATCATACCCACTTCCTTTGAGTTGTGCATGATATAGACACAATGCTGTCATCCCTTGTGGGATACTGCAGGAAATGTCACAGAACTCCCACAAGGAATCATTGTGCTCGGCACTGCCCAGATGGAGGGCTTGGGTGATAACCCTGGAGGGAAACAGAACCATAACCATAACCATAATCATCTGATGTCAGGAGGCCCTTGTTCCCAAGAGGCCCTGAAATGGATGAACCTAAGGGTTAGAGTCCAGGATCTTAGCTGTGTGTCCTCAGTTTGAATCTTGGCCACTACACAGCAGAAGACTAACTCTTGCAGTGGAGGGACATCTGTCCTTCACCTGGAAGGTGGGGTCATTATGAGACCTGAATGTGTCATCAATGTGTGACACTGCCCAGCCTGCAATGTGAGACTTCCTCTGTCTTCCAGGAGCCACACTCTTCCTGTCTCCCCTGAACATGCTGTCACCATTTCCTGGCTGTTTGTTGTTATCTCCAAACAACCCCACTGTGGAGAGACCCTGGTCTCCACCTTCAATCAGTTTCTATTTTCTACAAATACACTTCTTAGTCCATTGCGAATACCCACAATCATCTGACAATCACCTATCTATCATCTACCCACCAATCATCACAATGTATCAAGTGCAAGTATATTTTTGTCAACAATCTTATCAACCACTTGTTTCTGTGTGTGTGTCTGTTGATCGACAAGTCATCTATGTATACACACACACACACACACACACACACATACATACATACATACATACATACATACATACATACTTCATCTGGACTCCATATAATTCACCCAACCATAATACAGTCACCTCCAATGGGAAATTCCAATTATGTTCAAAATTGAGTTCATGAAATATTCAAAAACCTCAGCCTTCCCTGCCAATGTAAGAATTGCTGTCTTTCCTTACACTTTACTGTCTGGTTTCTCTCCCACTTTCCCATCCAGCCTGGAAATGAATCTTGTGAGTGAATCAATTTATCACCACTGGTATACTAAGAGCTGAGGCCAGGAGACATTGTGTCTCATTGGATCATTGGTTATGTCAGACTTTGTCTCTTCCATATAAGCTCTAATGTCTTCCTTGCTTCCATTCTCACACTAAGGCCTTGAGTCCTATATAAAAAGTGAACCAACTCATTCCTCCAAACATAACCTCCAGGGCCTCAGCTCTTATTTACAGAACAGGTGAACACTCTGTCACCAGGTCAACAAGACTCTGTGTGGCCTGAGTGTGACTTTTTTTCATTTTTTTAATTCATATGTGCATACAATGTTTGGGTCATTTCTCCCCCCTTCCCCCACTCTCTCCCTTACTTCCCCCACCCTATCCCTCTCCCCCACTCCCCCTCAATACCTGGCAAAAACTATTTTGCCCTTATCTCTAATTTTGTTGAGGAGAGAGATTAGGCAATAATAGGAAGGACCAAGGGTTTTTGCTGGTTGAGATAAGGATAGTTATACAGGGAGTTGACTCCCATTGATTTCCTGTGCATGTTTGTTACCTTCTAGGTTAATTCTTTGTGATCTAACCTTTTCTCTAGTTCCTGGTCCCATTTATTGGCCTCAGTTGCTTTAAAGTATCTGCTTTGGTTTCTCTGTGTTGAGGGCAACAAATGCTATCTAGTTTATTAGGTGTCTTACCTATCCTCATAACTCCCTCATGTGCTCTCGCTTTTATCTTGTGATCAAAGTTCAATCCCCTTGTTGTGTTTGCCCTTGATCTAATGTCCTCATATGAGGGAGAACATATGATTTTTGGTCTTTTGAAACAGGCTAACCTCACTCAGAATGAAGTTCTCCAGTTCTATCCATTTACCAGTGAATGATAACATTTCGTTCTTCTTCATGGCTGCATAAAATTCCATTGTGTATAAATACCACATTTTCTTAATCCATCCATCAGTAGTGGGGCATCTTGGCTGTTTCTATAACTTGGCTATTGTGCATAGTGCTGCAATAAACATGGGTGGTCAGGTGCCTCTGGAGTAACCTGTGTCACAGTCTTTTGGGTATATTCCCAAGAATGGTATTGCTGGATCATATGGTAGATCAATATTTAGCTTTTTAAGTAGCCTCCAAATTTTTTTCCAGAGTGGTTATATGAGTTTACATTCCCACCAGCAGTGTAAGAAGGTTCCTTTCCACCCACATCCTCGCCAACACCTGTTGTTGGTGGTGTTGCTAATAATGGCTATTCTAACAGGGGTGAGGTGGAATCTTAGTGTGGTTTTCATTTGCATTTCCTTTATTGCTAGAGATGGTGAGCATTTTTTCATGTGTTTTGGCCATTTGAATTTCTTCTTTTGAGAAAGTTCTGTTTAGTTCACTTGTCCATTTCTTATTGGTTCATTAATTTTGGGAGAATTTAGTTTTTAAAGTTCCCTATATATTCTGGTTATCAGTCCTTTGTCTGATGTGTACCTGGCAAATATTTTCTCCCACTCTGTGGGTATTCTCTTCAGTTTAGAGAACATTTCTTTTGTTGAGTAGAAGCTTTTTAGTTTTATGAAGTCCCATTTATCTATGCTATCTCTTCATTGCTGTGCTGCTGGGGTTCCACTGAGAAAGTTCTTACGTATACCTATTAATTCCAGAGTATTTCCTACTCTTTACTGTATCAACTTTAAAGTTTGGGATCTGAATTAAGATCCTTGATCCATTTTGAGTTAATATTGGTATAGGGTGATATACATGGATCTAGTTTCAGTGTTTTGCAGACTGCTAACCAGTTTTCCCAGCAGTTTTTGTTGAAGAGGCTGTCTTTTTTCCATCGTATATTTTTAGCGCCTTAGACAAAGACATGTCAGTTGTAGTTGTCTGGCTTCATATCTGGGTCCTCTACTCTGTTCCACTGGTCTTCATGTCTGTTTTTGAGCCAATACCGTGCTGTTTTTATTGTTATTGCTTTGTAATATAGTTTGAAGTCAGGTATTGTGATACCTCCAGCATTGTTCTTTTGACTGTTTATTGCCTTGGCTATTCATGGCCTCTTGTGTTTCCATATAAATTCAACGGTAGATTTTTCAATCACTTTAATGAATGTCATTGGAATTTTGATGGGAATTGCATTAAACATGTAGATTACTTTTGGGAGTATAGACATTTTTACTATGTTGATTCTACCAATCCATAAGCGTGGGAGATCTCTCCATTTTCTATAGTCTTCTTCAATCTCTTTCTTCAGAAGTTTATAGATTTCCTTGTAGAGGTCATTCACATCTTTTGTTAGGTTTACACCTTGGTATTTGATTTTTTTGAGGCTATTGTAGATAGAATTGTTTTCATATATTGTTTCCAAGTTTGTTCATTATTATGTATAGAAATGGTAAGGATTTTTCTATGTTGATTTTATATCCTGCTACCTTTAAAAAAATTTTATTATTCATATGTGCATACAAGCCTTGGGTCATTTCTCCCTCCTGCCCCCACCCCCTCCCTTACCACCCACTCCGCCCTCTCCCTCTCCCCCCACCCCCTCAATACCCAGCAGAAACTATTTTGCCCTTTTTTCTAATTTTGTTGTAGAAAAAGTATAAGCAATAATAGGAAGGAACAAGGGTTTTTGCTGGTTGAGATAAGGATAGCTATACAGGAAGTTGACTCACATTAATTTCCTGTTGGTGTGTGTTACCTTCTAGGTTAATTCTTTTTGATCTAACCTTTTCTGTAGTTCCTGGTCCCCTTTTCCTATTGGCCTCAGTTGCTTTTTTTAAAAAAAATTTATTATTCATATGTGCATAGAAGGCTTGGGTCATTTCTCCCCCCTGCCCCCACCCCCTCCCTTACCACCCACTCCGCCCTCTCCCTCTCTCCCCACCCCCTCAATACCCAGCAGAAACTATTTTGCCCTTTTTTCTAATTTTGTTGTAGAAAAAGTATAAGCAATAATAGGAAGGAACAAGGGTTTTTGCTGGTTGAGATAAGGATAGCTATTCAGGGAGTTGGCTCCCATTAATTTCCTGTTGGTGTGTGTTACCTTCTAGGTTAATTCTTTTTGATCTAACCTTTTCTCTAGTTCCTGGTCCCCTTTTCCTATTGGCCTCAGTTGCTTTTAAGGTATCTGCTTTAGTTTCTCTGCATTAAGGGCAACAAACGCTAGCTAATTTTTTAGGTGTCTTACCTATCCTTACCCCTCCCTTGTGTGCTAAAGCTTTTATCATGTGCTCAAAGTTCAATCCCATTGTTGTGTTCGCCCTTGATCTAATGTCCACATATGAGGGAGAACATACGATTTTTGGTCTTTTGGGCCAGGCTAACCTCACTCAGAATGATGTTCTCCAATTCCATCCATTTACCAGCGAATGATAACATTTCGTTCTTCTTCATGGCTGCATAAAATTCCATTGTGTATAGATACCACATTTTCTTAATCCATTCGTCAGTGGTGGGGCATCTTGGCTGTTTCCATAACTTGGCTATTGTGAATAGTGCCGCAATAAACATGGGTGTGCAGGTGCCTCTGGAGTAACCTGTGTCACAGTCTTTGGGTAAATCTCCAAGAGTGGTATTGCTGGATCAAATGGTAGATCAATGTTTAGCTTTTTAAGTAGCCTCCAAATTTTTATCCAGAGTGGTTGTACTAGTTTACATTCTCACCAACAGTGTAAGAGGGCTCCTTTTTCCCCGCATCCTCGCCAACACCTGTTGTTGGTATTGGTGCTAATGATGGTTATTCTAACAGGGGTGAGGTGGAATCTTAGCGTGGTTTTAATTTGCATTTCCTTTATTGCTAGAGATGGTGAGCATTTTTTCATGTGTTTTTTGGCCATTTGAATTTCTTCTTTTGAGAAAGTTCTGTTTAGTTCACTTGCCCATTTCTTTATTGGTTCATTAGTTTTGGGAGAATTTAGTTTTTAAAATTCCCTATATATTCTGGTTATCAGTCCTTTGTCTGATGTGTACCTGGCAAATATTTTCTCCCACTCTGTGGGTGTTCTCTTCAGTTTAGAGACCATTTATTTTGATGAACAGAAGTTTTTTAGTTTTACGAAATCCTATTTATCTATGCTATCTCTTAGTTGCTGTGTTGCTGGGGTTTCGTTGAGAAAGTTCTTACCTATACCTACTAACTCCAGAGTATTTCCTACTCTTTCCTTTATCCACTTTAGAGTTTATGGTCTGATATTAAGGTCCTTGATCCATTTTGAGTTAATATTGGTATAGGGTGATATACATGGATCTAGTTTCAGTGTTTTGCAGACTGCTAACCAGTTTTCCCAGCAGTTTTTGTTGAAGAGGCTGCTATTTCTCCATCATATATTTTTAGCTCCTTTGTCAAAGACAAGTTGGTTATAGTTGTCCTGCTTCATATCTGGGTCCTCTATTCTGTTCCACTGGTCTTCATGTCTGTTTTTGTGCCAGTACCATGCTGTTTTTATTGGTATTGCTTTGTAATATAGTTTGAAGTCAGGTATTGTGATACCTCCTGCATTGTTCTTTTGACTGAGTATCGCCTTGGCTATTCGTGGCCTCTTGTGTTTCCATATAAGTTTAACGGTAGATTTTTCAATCTCTTTAATGAATGTCACTGGAATTTTGATGGGAATTGCATTAAACATGTAGATTACTTTTGGGAGTATCGACATTTTTACTATGTTGATTCTACCAATCCATCAGCCTGGGAGATCTCTCCACTTTCTATAGTCTTCCTCAATCTCTTTCTTCAGAAGTTTATGGTTTTCCTTGTAGAGGTCATTCACATTCTTTGTTAGGTTTACACCTAGGTATTTGATTTTTCTGAAGCTATTGTAAATGGAATTGTTTTCATATGTTCTTTCTCAGTTTGTTCATTATTAGTGTATAGAAATGCTAATAATTTTTCTATGTTGATTTTATATCCTGCTACCTTGCTATAGCTATTGATGGTGTCTAGGAGCTTTTGAGTAGAGTTTATTGGGTCTTCAAGGTATAGGATCATATCGTTTGCAAATAGTGATATTTTGAATGTTTCTTTACCTATTTGTATTCCTTTAATTCCTTCTTCTTGCCTAATTTCTCTGGTTAGGAATTCCAGTACTATGTTGAATAGGAGTGAAGATAGTGGGCATCCTTGTCTCATTCCTGATTTTACAGGGAATGGTTTCAGTTTTTCTCTGTTAAGTATAATGATGGTGTAGGTTTGTCATATATAGCTTTTATAATGTTGAAGTACTTTCTTTCTATTTTTAGTTTTATTAGAGCTTTTATCAAGAAATGGTGTTGGATCTTATCAAAGGCCTTTTCTGCATCTATTAAGGTGATCAAGTGGTTTTTGTCTTTTTCTGTTAATGTGGTTTATTACGTTTATTGATTTTTGTATGTCGAACTACCCCTGCATTCTTGGGATGATGCCTACTTGGTCTTGGTGAATGATCTTTTTGATGTGTTGTTGAATTCAGTTTGCCATTATTTTATTGAGGATTTTTGCATCAATGTTCATTAAGGAGATTGGCCTATAGTTCTCCTTTTTGGAGGTGTCTTTGCCTGGTTTTGGGATAAGTGTAATATTGGCTTCATAAAATGTGTTAGGCAGTTTTCCTTCCCTTTCTGTTTCATGGAACATTTGAAGGAGGGTTGGTGTCAGTTCTTCTTTAAAGGTCTGATAAAATTCAACAGAGAATCCATCAGGTCCTGGACTTTTGTTTTGGGGAGACTCTTGATTGCTGCTTCAATTTCATTTTGTGTTACAGATCTATTCAGTTTATTAACATCCTCTTGGTTCAGTTTTGGATGATCATATGTATCTAGAAATCTGTCCATTTCTTTAAGATTTTCAAATTTATTTGCATATAGGTTCTCAAAGTAGTCTCTGATGATTTCCTGGACTTCTATGGTGTTTGTTGTTATCTCCCCTCTTGTATTCCTGATTCTACTAATTTGGGGTTTTTCTCTCTTCATTTAATTCAAGTTATCCAGGGTCTATTGATCTTGTTTATTCTTTCAAAGAACCAACTTTTTGTGTCATTAATTCTTTGTATGGTTTTTTTGGTTTCTATTTCATTGATTTCAGCTCTTATGTTTATTATTTCTCTCCTTCTCTTTGTTTTGGGATTTGCTTGTTCTTGTTTTTCTAGAGTTTGAGATGTATCATTAGGTCATTGATTTGGGATCATTCAGTCTTTTTAATATATGCACTCATGGCTATAAACTTTCCTCTCAGGACTGCCTTTGCTGTGTCCCATAGGTTCCGGTAGGTTGTGTTTTCATTTTCATTGAGTTCCAGGAACTTTTTAATTTCCTATTTTATTTCATCAATAACCCATTTTCATTAAGCAATGAGTTATTCAGTTTCCAGCTGTTTGAATGCTTTTTTGTCTTTATTTCGGTTGTTGAGTTCTAGTTTTATTGCATTGTGATCAGATAGTATGCACGGTATAATTTCTATTTTCTTATATTTGCTGAAGCTTGCTTTGTGCCCTTGGATGTGATCTATTTTGGACAAGGTTCCATGGGCTGCTGGGAATAATGTATATTGTGTAGAAGTTGGATGAAATGTTCTGGAGACATCAAGTAGATCCATTTGATCTATGGTATATTTTAGATCTAGGATATCTTTATTGATTTTTTTGTTTGGATGACCTATCTACTGATGATAATGGGGAGTTAAAGTGTCCCACAACCACTGTGTTGGAGTTAATATATGCTTTTAGATCTTTCAGTGTATGTTTGATGAAATTGGGTGTGCTGATTTTGGATGCATATAGGTTGATAATTGTTGTTTCCTTTTGGTCTATTTCCCCTTTTATTAGTGTGGATTGTCCTTTTTTTATCTCATTTGATCAATGTAGGTTTGAAGTCTACTTTGTCAGAGATAAATATTGCTTCTCCTGCCTGTTTTCAGGGGCCATTGTCTTGGTAAATCTTCTTCCAACCTTTCGTCCTAAGCCTATGCTTATTTCTCCTATTTGCAACAAATTGTTGGATCTTCCTTTTTAATCCATTTCATCAAACGGTGCCTTTTGATGGGGGAATTAAGTCCATTAACATTAAGTTTTAGTACTTATAGGCATGTGGTGATTCCTGCCATTTAGTTGTCTTAGTTGTTTGAAGGTTTGATTGATGCTACTCTCTGCTTTCTTGCTTTTTCTTTTCCTGTAGTTTGGTGCTGTTGCCTTTTCATGGTTATGTTGGGTTTCACTTTTTGTGTGCAGAATCCCTGAAGAATCTTTTGTAGTGGTGGCTTTGTGGTCACATATTGTTTTAGTTTCTGCTTATCATGGAAGATTTTTATTGCTCCGTCTATTTTGAATGATCGTTTTGCTGGGTAGAGTATCCTAGGGTTGAAGTTATTTTCATTCAGTGCCAGGAAGATCTCACCCCAAGCTCTTGTGCTTTTAATGTTTCTGTTGAGAAGTCTGCTGTGACTTTGATGGGTTTACGTTTGTATGTTATTTGTTTTTTCTCTCTTACAGCCTTCAATATTCTTTCTCTAGTTTCTGTACTTGTTGTTTTAATGATGATATGCTGTGGGGTAGTTCTATTTTGCTCTAGTCTTTTTGATGTTCTGGAGGCCTCTTGCATCTGTATGAGAACAGATTTCTCTAGATTTAGGAAATTTTCTGTTATTATTTTGTTGAATATATTATGCATTCCCTTTGCTTGCACCTCTTTTCCTTCTTCAATGCCCATGATTCTCAGGTTTGGTTTTTTGATGGAGTTGGTGAGTTCTTGCATTTTCTTTTCACAGGTCTTGAGTTGTTTAACTAATAGTTCTTTGGTTTTTCCTTTAATTACCATTTCATCTTCTAGTTGTGAGATTCTGTCTTCTGTTTGTTCTATTCTGCTGGATTGGCCTTCCATTTTGTTTTGCAATTCTGTTTCGTTCTTTTCTTCGGAGGTTTTCCATATTCTGAGTCTCTTCCTTTTTGATGTTCTCTATTTTTTCCCTGAGTTCATTTATCTCTTTATTAATTGTGTTCTTTGTTTCACTTTGGTGTTTATATAGTGCTTCTATGGTTTCTTTTATTTCTTCTTGTGCTTTTTCAAATTCTATATTTTTGTTGTCTTGAAATTACTTGAGTGTCTCTTGTACATTTTGGTTGACCATATCCGGTATCATCTCTATAAAATTCTCATTGATTACCTGTAGTATTTCTTCTTTCAGATTGTTCTTGTGGGCTTCATTGGGTTCTTTGGCATAGTTTATCTTGATTTTGTTGGAGTCTGGATCTGAGTATCTGTTTTCTTCATTCCCCTCTGGTTCCTGTATTAATTTTTTGCTGTGGGGAAACTGGTTTCCCTGTTTTTTTCTGTCTTTCCATCATTGCCCTTAGTGTTGTTATTGTCCCTGTACTGTGTGCAATTAAGTATTTTCTAGCTTGTAATAGTAACAGTGGTGATATTTAGAATGGAAAGGTGAGAGGAGATGGAAAGCAAAGAAGTTAAAGAAAAAGGGGAAAAACAAATAAACAAGTAAGTAGAAAAAACAAAACAAACAAAAGTTTCAAAAATATAAGCAGGGAGAGATAGTGTACTAATTAACAGTAAGTTCTACAGGTATTAGAGAGACAGAGAGAGGATTGAAAATAAAGAATAAAAAATAAAAATGAAAAAGAAATAAATGAAAAAAAATCTCCAAGTTCAAATGCAATAAAGTTTCAGTCTTCATAATTTTGGTGTTAGTTCCTGAGCCTCCAGTCCTGGAGATGGTGTCTCAGAAGTAGTCTGTCATTGTCTCATCAAAGGGGAAAAAAACCTAAACAAAACAAAACAAAACAAAACACCACAAAGTATCCCAAGTTCAAATGCAATACAGTTTCAGTAATTTTTTCAGCATGCAGGTGTAGTTTGGTTGTTGTCTCATCAAAGGAATAGAGAAAAAAAAGAGTCTGGAGACAGTTCTGTGAATGTCCATCTGAGGCTGTGGCTCACCTGCCCACTGCTGTCAGCCTGCTGTTGATGGAGGCTTTATTTATGAAGATCTCAGGAGTGAGCTTAACACTCACCTGGCCCTGCAGGATTTGTTTACTCAGAGTTCTCCAGGGCACGACCGCCACTGCTACAAGCTTTCCCCTTTCCAAGCACACTGGGGGAGGTGACACTGCACCTGCTTTCTCTGACTGGCTTGCTTATTTACAGTTCATGAGGGAAGTGGGTCTTCCCCCCTCTCCTGTGGAGTTTTCCTCCCACCTCCACTTTTACAAGCTTTCCCACTCCTGGTTGCTGGGCATGTGTCTCTGCTCCTGCCTTCTCCAGCTGGCTTGTTGTGAGGAATTTCCCCTCCCCGCCCTTCGGTGCTCAGGGTGCCCCACCCTCTTTGCTACTTGTCTTTTTTGTTGCTATTGCTTATTATTCAGGGTTTTTTTTCCTTTTTTCCCTTGGTGGAGGTCAGTCTGTCCAGGGAGCTATGTTGATCTGGCCTAGGGTTGTCTGTGGGAGTACTGCGTACCACTTAGCTCACCTTGTGTTCCATGTCTTCCCAAGCCATCTGGGCTCTGGCATCTGGTGGCAGCATGAGAGCCCTACTGGTTTCTCCATTTAATGTGAAGTGGAGATGCTATGCACAGACTGCAGGTGTGGAGGAATCAAAGTTTTGCCTCTTCTCGGTGGTTTTTCCTGTAAGGTGTATGTCCAGCATCTCTCCAAGATTTTACTTTAGGAGGCATGTTTTCTGCTTCCTCCCTCTAGCCACCATCTTGGAATCTCTCTGAGTGTGACTTCTGAATTCATCCCTCACCCATTCCCATTAACTGCACACATACTGACCACAGTCAAGTTTTCATCAGGGTGATCAGCTCTCTTCCCTGGCAGATGTTTCTCCCCATGTGGCCTAGTCTCTCCCTCAGGTTTTTCTCCAAGTCAGGGTACTGAAACACCTCCCATTGCTACAATTGTTACAACAGCAACATTCAATAAAACATATAATCAATGCCTTTCTACCCTTAGCATTTACCTGTTTTCAACAAAACACATTTATTAATGCTATTTTCCTTCAATTAGAGGCCAAGGGCATTTCTGGGTATTAAAGGCCCAATGCCTACAACACAAAACAATGTGTGGCCACACCAGAACCAAACACATCTGGATTCAGAATAAATTCAGTGGGGTGTGGGGACATGTGCCTGCAATCCTTCCACTGAGGAGGCTTAGGCAGGCATACAATCTGTTTGAATCCATCTTGGGTTACATAGCCAATTTCTGTCCAAAAGTATGAACTTAGTTCTAGAAGTTACGAGAAAAATCATCTACATACTGAGTATCACCTACATACTGAGCTGAAGACACTGTCTTCCAATGTGAAAACACAGTGAATGCTACCCAGTGACAAACTTTGCATGATAAATCCATGGAAAAAAGCACTGCATACTCCTTCACAATGGCTGTGTCTGAACAGAGCAACACTCCACTATTTTGACATAGCCCAAAGGAGAAATGGGGTCACTAGTTTGAAGGTGACAGGAATGGGTGAAAGACAAAGTCTACACTGATATACAAATTGTTCTGTGAATGAACGAGGGTAGTGTCTGAACGGAGCAAAACTCCACTATTTTGAGATCACTGAAAAGAGGAAAGGGGTCAGTGCCAAACACTAGATTGAGGAAGGACACAGAATCAGCAAAAGACAAAGTCTACATTGAATTAAAACCTGTTTTGTGAATGCAGTTTCTTACCCAGGAATGAATATCAGTCATAAATGTGGAAATAGTGCAGATGAAAGCAGGTAGAAAAAGGCAACATACACATAAACACTGGTGTCCTAATACCAATGGCAGATGTGTCCCCATCCTCTGAGTCAGCATTGTCAATGTCCACCATAGCTGGGCATCCTCTGGGCAGTATCAGCACACTGGGTAGACTCATCCCAGGATAGATGCCACAGCAAAAGCCAAGGGTGAAGTAGAGAGTGAGGGTGGCAAATCAGAGTAGCTTCAAATTCAGGGTCAGCTCAAGATGCCTCAAGCTACTCCCATACTCAACCAAGCCAAACTCAGACCTGTCTAGGACAGACAAAAGGAAAAACTCACCCTTGTGTGCCCAGGTTCTCTGATCCAGAAAAATCACTGTAATGGAGAAAGACCTGGTGAGAGGAGTCTGCCCTTCAATTAACAGACCCTGTGCACTGACCCAAGAGCACCACACATTTCAGACAGAGAAGAGGGAGAGAGATGTGACTTCTCAACAGCCTCCTTGCCAGGACATCACAGAGAAATGAACCAGGAGAAGAACCCAGAAAATTAACCTTGGTGTTCTTTATTTCTAGCCCTCTGGCCATTAACTAATGTCCCTGAAGCACTCACCTAATCCAAGCAGCAGAATAACCTCAGACACCATCACTGTGCCCTGTCCAGATCACCACAATCAGCACAGCCAACTGCTCACCAAGTCTTCACAGCAGTACACGCTAAAGAAAATAATAACGATTCAAACCCTTGACACAGGAGGCTGACATCAGACACGGAACTGGAAGGGAAGCTGCTCCTATGCAAGGGCAGGCTCTGCCCATCAATCCTCCACCACATGCCTGGGACAAGAGACCTGTTCCTCTGTGTACTTCCTGCTTTGACCTTACAGCCACAAAGGCAAGAGAGGGGTGTAATGCTGTCCCCTAGAACCCGCATGTGTCCTGTGGAAAGCAGAGAAGGCATTACAGAGACAGTGAAATGCATCCAGAAAGAATGAAAGGCACATGTTTAAACCACCAGAATATTGTGGCCATTCTGGGTTATACCATGGGCAGAAAGCAGATTTGACAATATGGAATAGGGAAGAGCAGGACCAGTGATGTTCTCTGAGGCTCAACTCTTGTGTAATGTGTTCATGCTCTGTTGGGGAAATTCCCAATTCTACTCCACCATTCAGTACCCACAGCTGAATGGGACTGGGGTTTGAACTCAATGCTTCATGCTTTCAAGAATTTCCTATACCTCTTGAGCCATACTCTGCTATTTTGGAGGTAGGCTATCACAAACTAATTGCCTGGTTGGCCTTAAACTGAGATCCAGTCAATCTCAGCTTACATATAGCTATAATTACAGGCGTAAGCTATAGCTACTCATCTGGAAGAGACCATTTTGTACACTTGAAATTTCATGTTGTTTGAAGAAATAACATGTTTGATCTATTACACAGCCCACTGTCCACAGCTGACCATACTCTATTGTACACTTAAAATTTCCCATTAACAGAACTTTTGGGTTTTTACAAACAAAACCAACAATAATCATAAAAGGGTGAGAGTCAACTTTGGAAAACTATGGATTTGTCCTTGAGGGTGAGGGAATCACTCACATGTACTAATCCAGGAACTCATCAAAATGTATCCATGATATAGTTTGGGTATGAAAAGTTTCCCAAAGTCTCATGGGGTGAAGGCATAGTCTGAAATGAAGTGGTCAGTGCTGAGGTTTGGGCAGTGAATCGACAATCAGATCTCTGATCTAGTCTATGATTCATACATTGGTGGATTCAAATTTTATGACTTTATTGGGAGACAATGGGAACTAGGAAGTGGGCCGATGGAAGGAAATGGGACACTGGAGGTTTGACTTGTTGGGTATATCTAGTGCCCAGCTCCTTCCTTTCTCCCTGCTCCAGGCTGCCATGAGGTGAGCAGCTTTACTCCACCATGGGTTTATGTCATGATGTTTGGTCTCACTTTAACACAAATCTATGGGACCAAAGAACCATGTGCTGAATCTTGTGAAAAACAGAACCCAAAATAAACCTTTGCTCCTTCAAATCATGTCTTTCTGGTATTAAGCACTCAATGAAAAGTCTCACTAACACAGAACATTAAATATGTACAGCTGTCTATATGTCAATCACACCAAACAATGTGTTTAAAAGGGAAAAAAATCCCCTGACATGCTGCACCTCAAAGGTTATGTCCTCACCAAAAGTGTCCCCATGGGCCATCATCTTTACTCTGTTAGAATGGGAGCTGTCTTGTCCTTGGGATGCTTGTGAACCTTCATTTAGCCCATGTGTATTAGGACTCTTGAAGACTTGTCATGTGAATGAGTTTGCATCAAGGTTACAAAATATCTGAGCAGAACAACTGAAGGGAACAAAGAGTCACTGGGCTCACACATGCTTAGGTTTCAGCTCATCGTAGCTCTGCTGATCTGACACACATGTGACACACATGTGACAGAACATGTGCCAGAGGCTACTCACCTCCAGGTAGACAAGAAGCAGAGAGTGAGGAGGAGACTGAGGACCACATAAAATCTTCAAAGTGACAAACTTTGTCCAGCTAAGTAAAACTCCGTAATGTTTCCTCTACCTCCAAAAATGTAACCACTAAGCGTTCAACACGTGAGCCTGAAAGGACATTTCATATTCAAAACGTAACATCTCATCCTGACCCCCAAATTCTCATAGTATAACGTAAAAATCTTTTCATCCATCTGCAGGAATCCCCAAAGCCTCAACAGTTCCAAAATTTTCAAAATTCCCATCTGAGACATGAGGCAAACCCTCAACTGTGAGTTCCTGGAAATCAAAATAAAATTACATTGTTAACAGCACAAAATGGCCTGTGTAACCATTCCCATCCAAAAAGGAGTTACAGGGGAAGAGCATGGATGAATGGGACCAAAGCAAGACCAAAATCCAAATGGGCAACCATTAAATCTTCTAAACCCAATCTCAGTATCCACCACAGGTAGGGAGTGTATTTGTGGGAGAAGGGAGGGTGATCAAAGAAGGTGAAGCTGAGAGGATATGGTTGATGGACTTCATATACTTATACAAAATAGAAGAAAGACACCTCTTGCAATTGCCGTAAGTGGGCAGGGAGGAGATGTTGAGGGCGATCTAACCAATGTACAATATCAGCCTAACAAAACTGTCACAATGAATCTCCTCTGTACAATAAACACATCATATTAAAAATTTTAAAGAAAGGAATGGTCCCATTAACAGAACTCCTCAGGGTTCTTCCAAACAAAATCAACAAGAACCATAAAGGGGTGGGAGCAAGCTTATTAAAATTATTTAGGACTATTTATTTTGCCTTCAAAATTATTGTGTTTATTATTACCCTCAACAACAAAGGTGAAGAAGGCATAAAATAGAAAATGCTGCCCTTAGGTGATGGTGACAGGCAGTATTGAATGGTGGGATCCAAAAAAGAATGAAACAAACAAGATTTTCCGAGTTTTGTGCTCACAAGACCTAGTTGGACTCTGCCCTTGGGAGCAGAAGCCAAGCCAAAGTGATGTAATTTTGCCACTGATGTGGGAGCTGAAGTCATGTATCCCATAGCAGGGACACCAAGAAAGCCATCTCTGCTAATCCCTGTGTCCCCATAAGATCAGCACATCCAAGGCTGTTGCTGTCACTTCCACTGTTGCTGAGAGAGGAGGCCAAGAAGTTCAGGTGACACCAAGTTGTAAGCAGAATACAGAACCCACAGATGCCCACACACCTGGTGATGGAAATTAGGTCATGCTCCTGTGTGGAAATGAGGACTTTGGCGTGGATAACTTAGACTCAATGATGCACAGATTATGTTTTCACATCATAACTCTGAGGGGAAAGAACAGCCATTGTGGGGCAGATGGTCACACCTTCAGCTATGCCATCCTAAGGTACCATCACTCCTTCTGCTGTGAGGAGGCAAAGCATTCATCTGAACTACTGAAGGTGTCTTTGATCTTGACACCACCCCTTTCTTCTGTAAAGCCTCATTGACCATCATAGCAATCCATTGTTTCACCATCCAGGAAATTAACCCTCATCCTATGTGGCCTGCAGATCTTTTCCCCATCTATAATATCTTTCATTACAGTAGAAAGTCAGCAGATGGACACTGGTGGCTCACGCCAGTAATCCTAAATGCTCAGGAGGCAGTGATCAGGAGGATCGTGGTTCAAAACCAGCCATGGAAAATATTTCTTGAGACCCTATCTTGAAAACCCTATCACAAAAAAGGGCTGGTGGAGTGACTCAAAGTATAGACACTGAGTTCAAGCCTCAATAACAAAAAAAGCAAAATAGAAAGTCAACTACAATACAGAAGTACAAGTTAACTGTCATTATTTTGTTCACTGAGTATTAGTTACCTTTGTATTGCTGTTTTCAAAATTCCTAAAAGAACAACTTAAAGGAGGAAAGATTTACTCAGAGAGTTCAGCGCATTGTTGCTTGACTCCATGTGACAAGTCAGAACACCATGGTGTAGGAGCAAGTGGCAGGGACTGTCGCCATCATAACATTTATTCTGTTATAATTTAACGATATACAACAATGAAATGTTTCAAATGTCTGCATCTGTTTAGACTTGCTTCCTAGCCTAAAATGTGATCTGTTTTAGAGAATGTTGCATAAGCTGCTGGGATCACGTACTCTGCAGTCATTAAATGGGATATTTTGTAGATATCTTTTAAGTCCATTTGATCCGTGCTGTAGTTTATCTCAGAAATAACTCTATGTTGATTGTTTTGTCTATACAGTGATTCTACTGATGAGAGTAGGGTTTAAAGTTGCTCACTGCTATCATACCCAAATTTATGTCCAGAAGTTGCGCGTTCTATGGATTTGGTGGCACCAATGCTCAATGATGAATCATTACCTTTACTATTATGTCTTGACCTTCTTCATTTCGTCTGACTAATTTTGCCTTGAAGGATTATCAGATATGGGTATAGTTGCTCATGCTTACTTTCTGATTCCACTTACTTGCTACATCATTTTCTATGCCTTCATTTTTAGTCTATGTCATTGCCTGCATGGTGTGTTCCTAACACACCGAAAAATAGTTAGATCTTGTTTTTAATCCAATTATCCAATCTGTGACCTTTAATTAGAAAATTAAGACCATTTATATTTTGGGTCTTATATTTGAGAGGTAGTTGCTGATTCCTGTAGATCGTTGGATTTTTTTCCTGTTTTTTCTTCGTGTGGTCACTTGTCTACCCAGTGGAGGGTGGAAGGTCTTTAGGGCTGGATAATATAAAACGCTTTGTCTTCTGCACTCCCCAGCAGAGACACTGGGCAGTAAGTCAAATCCTAAGGTTGATTTTCCCTCCCACACACCAAGAGCAAATTAAGAATATCAGGACACCCTTCTCTGACGTCTTCTAGCTGTTAGGTGTGCAGATCTCCCATATTAAATGTCATCTTTTCAGTGTGTCACACGGTGCATCACTGGTGTTTCGCTTCCCCTTCTCATTACAACCACTCTGGGGTGGGGTGGGGATTCTGATCTTTCTGTACTATTTTGATTAGGGCTAGATTTATTTTCTGCTATTTCTTTTATAAATCTACAGTTGAATAATCCTTCATTTCACCTGGTCCTGTTCACTGTTTTACTTGGGCCCTATTTTGCCTTTCCAAAACACCTGTCTCTCTTTAATCCACACATGCGATTTTTCTCTTTTTTTGTTGCAGGTTCACAGAGACACAGGGAAGTGCTCTCTGTCTCTAATTTGCAAGTTCCCCAGAACCTGTGGATTCCTTCTTCAGAAATGATTGCTTCATGTGGTGTTATGAAGGCAAAATGCTAGACAGACTACAAATCTAGACTGATTTTGCATCCTATCTATCCATGTTGAGATCCTGATCTTGATTTTGCAAGAGAGAAGCAGGGAATGATATAAAATTGGTGTTCTAGTCCAACTATGAAAGCTGAAGTGAAGCAATGGGATGTGGTTCATAGGGTCAATGACAAGGAAGTGTAATGAGGGAACAAGAAAGGGTGAGATAAGGAGAACAGAGAAGGAGGAAAAAGAAACACTGCTGTGCAAAAAGATCAACAAAGGATTCATAAGAGAGAAAAGGGCATCACACAATGAAGTCACAGAGTATCAAGAAGATAAAAGGGAGACAAAGCTCTGGCACTATAGGAACCTCTCCTCTGAGCACAGTACATGAGTGATGAAATCCCTGCCGTATCATGAGAACTTACCCCCATTTCCAGACGCTGAACACAGAATGGGGAGACCACAAGACCTTTAAGATTCTTTATTCCAGCATTTTGATGAGGACTACAAAGAATATGGAAGACACTTGCCCTAGGGCTCTCTGGATGCACTTCTCAATGTTCCTCTGCTCTTCCAAGTGTCCAGCAATACAGCTCCAAGGGCAAGCAGGAGAGGGCCAGCCACACTCAACCGGGTGACATTCTCTGTTCTGTAATCTGAGAGTGAAGACTCTGTGGTGAAAAGAAACAGCACTTAACATGGAGCCAATGGCTCATGTGGTCACCATGAGAAACATAAGAAGCACATTGATAACACCTTAATGATTACCATGGGAACTGTGCTGTTTCCAAGAAGAAATGGGTTTTCTGTGTGATAAACACATTGAAGATGTCATGTTGAAGTGGAGGGACAATTATAGACAAAGGTAACTGGATGGTTGGGGGATCTTGGTGCCACACTTGGTGATGATAGGATAAAGAAGGGCCTAGGTTTCATGGATGTTTGAGAATAGAAATGATTTTATTTGGTACAAAGCTTGTGGATAGTGACAGTAATAGAGGATCATTGATGGACACTCGTTAGAGAGGACAGAAGGTGTCTGCTGTGATGAGTGGACAAGTATGAAGAAAGCATTTGGATATTTGTGCATAAGAGCTCTGTTGAGTTGCTTACTGGGTTTCTGAGCAGGTAAATGATCAAGACTCCATTGGATACACAACTGTGAAGCTCCTGGGGATGTTTGGACTGCACCAATAAGAGCAAAGCCATTAACAATATTGCACAGAAGCAGATGTGTAAATATGTTCAGACCACCCAACACACATTTCCACCAGCTGCCCATATACAAACTCCAGTCACCATGCTTTACTCTACTCTATCCCTGACATTTCTTCCTTAGGATTTCTTTCTAATTATGTCCATCCTTCCATCTCTAACCTGTGCACACCCTCACAGTAATTCTCAGAAGGTACCTCTGTGCCTCCAGGTGCCTGGAACATATCCCTTTCCAAAAATGCTGAAAAATCCCAGCTAACAGGAAAAGATGAGTCTTATGAAACATGACCCCCATTCACCAAGAAGGTTGAGCTGCCTCCCCGCTTCATAGCTCTGCAGGATCTGACCATAAGTCCATCTTGAGCATTCAGTAAATATCCTTGGCTTCATCCATTGGACTGTGGACTGTTCAGAGTACTGTATTCACAGCATCACCCGCTAAATGTTGTAGGAGACACAAGGTTCCAGAAAGACATTCTGAACGAAGGAACTAGTAGAGATGGTATTGAAATTTGTGTTCCACAAGTTAATAATGTTCCTGCTGTCACCAACGCATATAGAGAGAGATGGGCTGGGGGTGGGGCTTCAGGAGGTGACAGAGCAGTCACCGAGCAATGCGTCACTTGTCATGCAGGATCCCAAGGGCTACCACTAGATCATAGAGCCTCTTTCATAGATAGATAGGGATTTCTCTCCCCCAAAAATAATTTGACTTTTCTGTCCCCAAATTGCATTAATGAACATATAAATATTCAGGATCACAGTGGCTAAAGAGAGAAGGAATGGAGAAGAATACATACAACAGAACCACACAGCAGGCAGACATTTGGATTTGAACTGCCTTGTCTGAAAGACCTTGGGATAACCGTGGGACAAAGCAAAGGTGCTCATATCAGACATTACTCATCTGTGACTGAAAGCTCAAGAAGGTCACTAGGCATTGACCAGACGTGGTGGTTGGATGTAGAGAAGACATAGCATCTGTAGGTCTCGCCATAGGCTGGGTTCACAGGGGATATGAAGGATGTCTTGTGGGTTTGATTTGAACAATCCTAAGGGAAGGATGCCCCTGCATCTCTACACAGAATTAAGATATCATAGTAAAAACGTATGTCACAGATAAGAGTCACAATTTCTCCTGAGGCCACCTGGACACCTGAATGAGCAGTCAGGGAAGGTTTGACATTGAAGGGACCTGGAAATGAATACAGCATGTTATTGAAAACATAATTAAAATAAGTCAGGATTCTTATGATCTGATATGACAGAGGGAAGATGAAGCCAAAAAGGAAATCACTCCTTGTTAATTTACAGGGATCACAAAGCCAAAAAAGCACTTGTGTTATTTTCATGACAAACACCAGAATCTGTGTATAAGGAAGGTTGGGATCTGTCTCCAAGTGATTCTCCTCAGGGGATTGTAGTAGCCACCTGGCTGAATAGAGCTGGGACCAAAGTCAGAACAGAGGGAAGCTGGGACCCAGACACAAGAAGCAAAGATACAGGGCAGGAACTGTGATGGGTACATCTGGTCCACTGAGGTGGGCAGCAAGATCCAAGGCTGCATGACAGTGTTTTTGGACTATCCCTCACCTGTCACCACCAGCTTCAGTGGTCCACTGTGACCTGACCAGATATCTTCCTTCCAGTAGTCACAGGGGTAAATGCCTGCGTTGCTGTCTGTCACACTGGAGAAGGAGAACTCATTCACCTTCTGTGCTTCCTGTGGATCACAAACATAGAAGTCTCATACAGGTTGTCCATGATGTAGATGCAATGTTGTCACCCCTAGAGGGATACTGCAGAAAATGGTCACAGAACTCCCTTCTGGAATGACTGTGTTTGGCACTGCCCAGATGGAGGGCTGGGGTGATAACTCTGGAGGGAAACAGAATCAGAGCCCAATCATCTAATGTCAAGAGGCCCTTGTTCCCATGAGCCCCGATATTGGCTAAACCTGTGGTGAAGGATTAGAACTCAGGATCTGAACTGTGAGTGAATCTTAGCCACTACACACAACAAGAGAAACTCTTGCAGTAAAGGAACAACTGTCCTTCACCTAGATGATGGTGAAGGTGCATGAAACGCATTGAGATGCATGAAATCTCAATGAGTCACCAATATATCAATATGTGACACCACCCAGCATGCAACAGGAGATTCTCATCTGTCTTCCAGGAGTCACACACTTCCTGTCTCCCCGAACATGCTGTCACCACTTCCTGGGCTGTTTGTTGTTATCTCCAAACTATTACACTGTGGAGTGTCTTGGCCCCAGTCCTTCAAACAGTTTCTTTTTCCTGCAAGTACACAATTTTAGGCCATTCCTAGTACCCTCAATCATCTGCCTATCACCTATCTATCATCTAATATCATCATAATCTATCAAGTGTCTGACTATATCTGTCATCAAATGCTATCTACCACTTGTTTCTACGTGTGTGTGATCTACCAGTTGACAAGTCATCTATGTACACACACACACACACACACACACACACACATGCACACCTTTCACCTTGACTCTATATTAGTTTACCAACCATAAAACAATCATCTACACTGGTAAGTTCCAATTATGTTCAAAATTGAGCTCCTGGAATATTCAAAACATGTATCCTACCCTCAGCCTTCCCTGCCAATATAGGAATAGCTATCTTCTTCGGCATCATACTGACGGGCTTCTCTCCTTTCCATCCAGCCTGGAAATGAATGCTGTGAGTTGATTGACTTACCACCTAGTGCTGGGGCCAGGAGATATTGTATCTTTTTGGATAATTGGTCTATGCCTGACTTTATCTCCTTCCACATAAGCCCTAACCCCTCCCCAGTCCCATTCTCACACTAAGGCCTTGGGTCTTATGTAAATAAGTGAATCAACTCAGTCCTCTACCCATATCCTCTAGGGCCTCTGCTCTCATACACAGAACACAAGATGCTGTGCCTCATCAACAAAGCTCTGGGTGTCCTAGGACCTCATCCCTCACCCATTCCCAAAATGGCAAGCATACTGACCACAGTCAAGATCACTTCAGAGTGATCATCTCCTGTTCTCTCCAAGTGGTACAACCCACATGGCTCTAGCCTCCCCCTCAGGATATTTCTCCAGCCCAGGGGACTGAAACACCTCCCATTGCTGCAATTTTTACAACTGCAACATTTCCTAAAACATATGACCAGTGCCCTTTCTACCCTTAGCATTCACCTCCTCCCAACAGAGCACATGTTGAAATGATCCATTTGTTAAAGCTATTTTCCTTCAATTAGAAGGAAGTGGGAAGTGCTCTTCCCACTCTACACACAAATATGTGTGGCCAGAGACAGGACCAAACATATCTAATTCAGAATAAATACAGTGGGGTTGGTGATGCATGCCTGTAATCCTAACACTCAGGATGCTTAGGCAGGCATATCATGAGTTTGAAGTCATCTTGGGCTTCATAGCCAGATTCTGTCTGAAACATGAAGTTAGCTCTAAGAGGTACAAGAAAAAAATGACTATCACTTATATAATGATCTGAGAAGCTCAGTACTTGCAATGTGAATACACAATGAATATTGAGCAGTTACAAAGTTTGCATAACATATCCATAGAAAAAATTACTGCTTCCTGCTTTACATGCATGGGGTCTGCACTGAGCAACACTCCACAATTTTGAGATCACACACATGTGGAATTGGGGTCAGTACCAAACACCAGATTGAAGAAGGTCACAGAATCGGCAAATGCCAAGGTCTGCATTAAAATAAAAACTTCTGGTGAATTAAGTTTCTTAGCCAGGAGCTGATATCAGTAATAAATGTGGAAGTAGCTCAGGTGAAAACAGGTAGAAAAAGGCAACACACACAAAAACACTCATGTTCTTATCCTCAAAGACAGAAGTGTCCCTATCCTGTGAAGCTGCATTATCAAGGGTCATCATAGCTGTGTGTCCTCTGTGCAGTATTAACTCACTGGGTACACTCTCCACCCCAGGACAGATGCAAAAGCAAGAGCCAAAAGTGAAGTGAAGAGTGCAGATGGCAGATCACATAGCTTCCAACTCAGGATCAGCTCAAGATGCCTCCAGCTACTCCCACACTCAGAGAACTCAAACTCAGACATATCTAGGACACAAAAGGAAGAACTCACCCTTGTGTGCCCAGGTCCTATGGTCCATATAAATCACTGAAATAAAGAAAGACCTGGTGAGATGTTCCTGCTCTTCAATGCACAGATCTCACCCCCTGACCTAGGAGCACCACACATGTCTAGGTGGAGAAAAGGGTGGGAGATGTGATCTCTCAGCAGCCATCTGGCCAGGACATCATAGAGAAAGAGTTTCAAAAGCAGAACCCAAGTAATTAACCTTGGTGTTCTTTATTTTTACTCCTCCACCCACTAATTAATGTCCCCTATAGCACTTACCTAGTCCAAGAAGCGAGGAGATTCCAAGATAGCGACTAGAGGGAGGAAACAGAAAGCATGCTTCCTAAAGTAAAATCTTGGAGAGACACTGGAGACACACCTTACAGGAAAACCCATCAAAAAGAGGCAAAACCCTGACTCCTCCACACCCCCAGTCCACGCATAGCATCCCCACTCCACTGTAAATGGAGAAACCAGGAGGGCTCCTATGCCACCAGACACCAGCTTCTACTGGCTCGAGAGAAGCTGACCACCAGGTGAGCTAAGCGGCACGTGGTACTCCCACAAACAACCATGGGCCAGATCAGCATAGAAACAGAAATGCAAAACAAAATGGAGGGCCAATCCAGCAAACTAGAACAAGCAGAAGACAGAATCTCAGAACTTGAAGATGAAATGGTAATTAAAGGAAAAGCAAAAGAACTATTAGTTAAACAACTTAAGACCTGTGAAAACAAAATGCAAGAACTTACTGACTCCATCAAAAGACCAAACCTGAGAATCACGGGCATTGAAGAAGGAGAAGAGGTGCAAGAAAAGGGAATGCGTAGTATATTCAACAAAATAATTACAGACAATTTCCCAAATCTAGAAAAATCTATGCCCATACTGGTGCATGAGGCCTCCAGAACACCAAAAAAAAAAAAAAAAAACTAGACCAAAATAGAACTGCCCCATGGCATATTATCATAAAAACAACAAGTAGAGAGACTCGAGAAAGAATAATGAAGGCTGTAAGAGAGAAAAAAAAATAACATACAAAGGTAAACCCATCAAAATCACAGCAGACTTCTCAACAGAAATATTAAAAGCAAGAAGAGCTTGAGGTGAGATCTTCTGGGCACTAAATGAAAATAACTTCAACCTTAGGATACTCTACCCAGCAAAACAATCATTCAAAATAGATGGAGCAATAAAAGTCTTCCATGATAAGCAGAATCTAAAACAATATGTGACCACAAAGCCAACTACAAAAGATTCTTCAGGGATTCTGCACACAGAAAGTGAAGCCCAACATAACCATGAAAGGGAAGGCAGCACCAAACTACAGGAAAAGAAAAAGCAAGAAAGCAGAGAGTAGCATCGATTTGCCTACACACAATCAAACCTTCAAACAACTAAGACAACTAAATGGCAGGAATCACCATATACCTATAAGTACTAAAACTTAATGTTAATGGACTTAATTCCCCCATCAAAAGGCACCATTTGAAACTGGATTAAAAAGGAAGATCCAACAATTTGTTGCTTACAGGAGACCCATCTCACTGATAGAAATAAGCATAAGCTTAGGATGAAAGGCTGGAAGAAGATTTACCAAGACAGTGGCCCCCGAAAACAAGCAGGAGTAGAAATACTTATCTCTGACAAAGTAGACTTCAAACCTACATTGATCAAATGAGATAAAAAAGGAAATTCCACACTAATAAAAAGGGAAATAGACCAAAAGGTAACAACAGTTATCAACCTATATGCATCCAATGTCAACATACCCAATTTCATCAAGCATACCCTGAAATACATAAAAGCATATATTAACTCCAACACAGTGGTTGTGGGAGACTTTAACACCCTATTATCATATAGATAGGTCATCCAAACAAAAGATCAATAAAGAAATCCTGGATCTAAAATATACCATAGATCAAATGGACCTAGTTGATACCAACCCTCAGGTTGGTACCAGTTCTTCCTTAAAGGTCTGATAGAATTCAGCAGAGAATCCATCAGGTCCTGGACTTTTCTTTTTGGGGAGACTCTTGATTGCTGCTTCAATTTCATTTTGTGTTATAGATCTATTCAGGTGATTAATTTCCTCTTGGTTCAGTTTTGGATGATCATATGTATCTAGAAATCTGTCCATTTCTTTAAGATTTTCAAATTAGTATTATACTTAATGGTGAAAAACTGAAATCATTCCCTTTAAAATCAGGAACAAGACAAGGATGTCCACTATCTATCTCCACTCCTATTCAACATAGTACTGGAATTCCTAGCCAGAGGAATTAGGTAAGAAGAAGGAATAAAAGGAATACAAATAGGTAAAGAACTGTCAAAATATTCCTATTTGCAAACGATATGATCCTATACCTTAAAGACCCAAAAAACTCTACTCAAAAGCTCCCAGACACCACCAATAACTATAGCAAGGTAGCAGGATATAAAATCAACATAGAAAAATTATTAGCATTTCTATACACTAATAATGAACAAACTGAGAAAGAATATATGAAAACAATTCCATTTACAATAGCCTCAAAAAAATCAAATACCTAGGTGTAAACCTAACAAAGGATGTGAAAGACCTCTACAAGGAAAACTATAAACTTCTGAAGAAAGAGATTGAGGAAGAGTATAGAAAGTGGAGAGATCTCCCATGCTCATGGATTGGTAGAATCAACATAGCAAAAATGTCTATACTCCCAAAAGTAATCTACATGGTTAATGCAATTCCCATCAAAATTCCAATGACATTCATTAAAGAGATTGAAAAATCTACCCTTAAATTTATATGGAAACACAAGAGGCCATGAATAGCCAAGGCAACACTCAGTCAAAAGAACAGTGCTGGAGGTATCACAATTTCCGACTTCAAACTATATTACAAAGCAAAAGCAATAAAAACAGCATGGTACTGGCACAAAAACAGACATGAAGACCAGTGGAACAGAATAGAAGAGCCAGATATGAAGCCACACAACTATAACCAACTTATCTTTGACAAAGGCACTAAAAATATACAATGGACAAAAGACAACCTCTTCAACAAAAACTGTGGGAAAATTGGTTAGCAGTCTGCAAAACACTGAAACTAGTCCATGTTTATCACCCTATACCAATATTAACTCAAAATGGATCAAGGATCTTTATATCAGACCCCAAACTCTAAAGTTGGTTCATAAAAGAGTAGGAAATACTTTGGAACTAATAGGTATAGGCAAAGACTTTCTCAATGGAACCCCAGCAGCTCAGCAACTAAGAGATAGCATAGATAAATGGGCCTTCATAAAACTAAAAAGCTTCTGTTCAACAAATGAAATGTTCTCTAAACTGAGGAGACCACCCACAGTGTGGAACAAAATATTTGCCAGCTACACATCAGACAAAGGACTGATAACCAGAATATATAGGGAACTCAAAAAACTAAATTCTCCCAAAATTTGATCCAGTTATACCACTCTTGGGGATATACCCAAAAGACTGTTACTCCAGAGGCATCTGCCCACCCATGTTTATTGCGGCACTATTCACAATAGCCAAGTTATGGAAACAGCCAGGATGCCCCACCTCTGAAGACTGGATTAAGAAAATGTGGTATCTATACCCAATGGAATTCTATGCAGCCATGAAGAAGAAGGAAATGTTATCATTCACAGGTAAATGGATGGAATTGGAGAACATCATTCTGAGTGAGGTTAGCCTGGCTCAAAAGACCAAAAATCGTATGTTCTCCCTCATATGTGGACATTAGATCAAGGGTAAACACAACAAGGGGATTGGACTATGAGCACATGACAAAAGCGAGAGCACACAAGGAAGTGGTGAGGATAAGTAAGACACCTAAAAAATTAGCTAGCATTTGTTGCCCTCAATGCAGAGAAACTAAAGCAGATACCTTAAAAGCAACTGAGGCCAATAGGAAAAGGGGAACAGGTACTAGAGAAAAGGGTAGATGAAAAAGAATTAACCTAGAAGGTAACACCCATGCACAGGAAATCAATGTGAGTCAATGCCCTGTATAGCTATCCTTATCTCAACCAGCAAAAACCCTTGTTCCTTCCTATTATTGCTTATACTCTCTCTACAACAAAATTAGAAATAAGGGCAAAATAGTTTCTGCTGGGTATTGAGGGGGGAGGAGAGAGAGGGAGTGGAGTGGGTGGTAAGGGAGGGGGTGGGGGCAGGGGGGAGAAGTGAACCAAGTCTTGTATGCACATATGAATAATAAAAGAAAAAAACAAAAAACTAAAAAGTTTCTGCTCAACAAATGAAATGTTCTCTAAACTGAGGAGACCACCCACAGAGTGGAACAAAATATTTGCCAGCTACACATCAGACAAAGGACTGATAACCAGAATATATAGGGAACTCAAAAAACTAAATTCTCCCAAAGTTAATGAACCATTAAAGAAATGGGCAAGTGAACTAAACAGAACTTTCTCAAAAGAAGAAATTCAAATGGCCAAAAACACATGAATAAATCCTCACCATCTCTAGGAATAAAGGAAATGCAAATTAAAACCACACTAAGATTCCACCTCACCCCTGTTAGAATACCCATCATTAGCAACACCACTAACAACAGGTGTTGGCGAGGATGTGGGTAAAAGGAACCCTCTTACACTGCTGGTGGGAATGTAAACTAGTACAACCACTCTGGAAAAAAAATTTGGGGCTTCTTAAAAATCTAAACATTGATCTACCATATGATCAGCAATACCACTCTTGGGGATATATCCAAAAGAATATGACACAGGCTACTCCAGAGCCACTTGCACACCCTTGTTTATTGCAGCTCTATTCACAATAGCCAAGTTATGGAAACAGCCAAGATGCCCCACTACTAATGAATGGATTATGCAAATGTGGTATTTATACATATGGAATTTAATGTGGCCATGAAGAAGAATGAAATGTTATCATTTGTAGGTAAATGGATGGAACTGGAGAACATCATTCTGAATGAGGTTAGCCTGGCACAAAAGACCAAAAATCATATGTTCGCCCTCATATGCAGACATTAGATCAAGGGCAAATACAACAAGGTAATTGGACTTTGATCACATACTAAACTGAGAACGCACAAGAAAGGTATGAGGATAGGTAAAACACCCAAAAAAGTAGATAGCCTTTGTTGCCCTTAATGCAGAGAAACTAAAGCAGATACTTTAAAGCAACGGAGGCCAATAGGAGAAGGGGACCAGCAATTAGAGAAAAGGTTGTCTATTTTCATCCTGAGTTCATTTATCTCTTTATTATTTGTGTTCTTAGTTTCATTTGGTGTTTATACAGTTCTTCTATTGGTTCTTTTATTGTTATTTGTTTTTTCTCTCTTACAGCCTTCAATATTCTTTCTCTAGTTTCTGTACTTGTTGTTTTAATGATAATATGCCATGGGCTAGTTCTATTTTGGTCTGTTCTGTTTGGTGTTCTGGAAACCTCTTGCATCTGTATGGGAATAGATTGCTCTAGATTTGGGAAATTTTCTGTTATTATTTTGTTGAATATATTATGCATTCCCTATGCTTGCTCCTCTTTTCCTTCTTCAATGCCCATGATTCTCAGGTTTGGTCTTTTGATGGAGTTGGAGTTGGTGAGTTCTTGCATTTTCTTTTCACAGGTTTTGAGTTGTTTAATTAATAGTTCTTTGGTTTTTCCTTTAATTACCATTTCATCTTCTAGTTCTGAGATTCTGTCTTCTGTTCATTCTATTCTGCTGGATTGGCCTTCCATTTTGTTTTGCAATTCTGTTTCGTTCTTTTCTTCTGAGGTTTTCCATATTCTGAATCTCTTCCTTTTTAATGTTTTCTATTTTTGTCCTGAGTTCATTTATCTCTTTATTAATTGTGTTCTTTGTTTCACTTTGGTGTTTATATAGTGTTTCTATGGTTTCTTTTATTTCTTCTTGTGCTTTTTCAAATTCTATATTTTTGTTGTCTTGAAATTTCTTGAGTGTCTCTTGTACATTTTGGTTGACCATATCCAGTATCATCTCTATAAAATTCTCATTGATTACCTGTAGTATTTCTTCTTTCAGATTGTTCTTGTGGGCTTCATTGGGTTCTTTGACATAGTTTATCTTGATTTTGTTGGAGTCTGGATCTGAGTATCTGTTTTCTTCATTCCACTCTGGTTCCTGTATTAATTTTTTGCTGTGGGGAAACTGGATTCCCTGTTTTTTCTGTCTTCCCATCATTGCCCTTAGTGTTGTTATTGTCCCTGTATTGTGTGCAATTAAGTATTTTCTAGCTTGTAATAGTAACAATGGTGATATTTAGAATGGGAGGGTGAGAAGAGATGGAAAACAAAGAAGTTAAAGAAAAAGGGAAAAACAAATAAACACACAAGTAGAAAAAACCAAAACAAGCAAACAAACAAAAGTTTCAAAGGTATAAACAGGGAGAGATAGTGTACTAATCAACAGTAAGCTGAACAGGCATTAGAGAGACAGAGAGAGGATTGAAAAAAAATAAATAAAATAAAAATAAAAAATAAATAAATGAAAAAAAAATCCCCAATTTCAAATGCAATAAAGTTTCAGTCTTAATAATTTTGATGTTAGTCCCACAGCCTCCAATCCTGGAGATGGTGTTTCAGAAGTAGTTCTGTCATTGTCTCATCAAAGGAGAAAAAAACTAAACTAAACTAAACTAAACAACACACACACAAAAAAACACTGCAAAGTGTCCTATGTTCAAATGCAATACAGTTTCAGTTAGACCTTCAGCATGGAGTTCTAATTCAGTTGTTGTCTCCTCAAAGGAAGAGAAAAAAAAAGGGTCTGAAGACAGTTCTGTGAATGTCTATTCTGAGGCTGCAGCTCACCTGCCCAGTACTGTCAGGCAGCAGTTGCTGGAGGCTTTATTTATGTAGATCTCAGGAGTGAGCTTAACACTCACCTAGTCCCTCAGGCTTTGTTTACTTAGAGTTCTCCTGGGCACAACCGGCACTGCTACAAGCTTTCCCCTTTCCAAGCACACTGGAGGAGGTGACACTGCACCAGCTTTCTCAGGCTTGCATGTTTATTTACAGTTCACATGGGAAGTGGTTCTTCCCTCCTCTCCTGTGGAGTTTTCCTCCCACCACCACTTTTAGAAGCTTTCGTGCTCCTGATTGCCTGGCATGTGCTGCTGCTCCTGCTTTCTCCAACCGGCTTGTTGTAAGGGATTTCCCCTTCCCCACCTTCGGCACTCAGGGTACCCCGCCCTCTTTGCTACATGTCTTTTTTGTTGTTATTGCTTATTATTCAGTTTTTTCTTTTTTCCCTGGGTGGGGATCGGTTTCTCTAGGGGGCTATGCTGATCTGGCCCAGGGTTGTCTGTGGGAGTTCTGCATACTGCTTAGCTCACCTTGTGGTCTGTGTCTTCCCAAGCCATCTGGGCACTGCCATCTGGTGGCGGCATGGGAGTCCTCCTGGTTTCTCAGTTTAACGTGAAGTGGAGATGCTATGCACAGGCTGGAGGTGTGGAGGAGTCAAAGTTTTGCCTCTTCTCAGTGGTTTTTCATGTAAGGTGTATCTCCAGCATCTCTCCAAGATTTTACTTTAGGAAGCATGCTTTCTGCTTCCTCCCTCTAGCCACCATCTTGGAATCCTGGAGGAAATACTTAATGAGTAATGAAAAATTGAGCCACACAATACTTTCATATCTTAAAGTGTTTACAATAATAAAACTAACATGAGATTACAGACTCAATAATTTGAAAGTCAGAATATTAGAATGTATTTCATGTAGCAAAGTAAAAAGTTTGGCTAGCATTCAGTGCTCATCATAAACAGTTAATAAAAAAGCACATATTATCTAAGGCAGAAAATTATGTGAAGAAGAATTTTCTGGGACAACATGTACCACAAATGTTACTTCCTTAGGAGTTTCCCAGAAAATGCAAAACTAAAATTTAAAAGGTGTCTAGTTTTATTTAAAAATACATTTATTTGCCAAATGTTTAGGTTTTAGGATCACAATTTCATTTTGCATAGTGAGTCTTCTTAATGGCACCTTGTTTTCACTGTCTGCACAAAATAAAATGAAACAATAGGGTTTGTCATTTTCAAATTATTTAAAGTAAGATGGGTTTAGAAGCCTTCTACATTACAGGATGGTAACCATCAAAAGACAGTTTTTTTTTCAATTGAAATATCAGTTGATAGAAACTTTATAATCACCTGATATTTACATGTTTTCTATGGGGTTCTTCAAAACTAGAATTATCCTTATGTTTATAGAATTACTTTACTTCTTTACTCTAATAATCAATAACTTATTAAATTGCAATAAGTGATATAAGTGGCACTAAAATTTAAGAAATTTAGAGTCTTGGTAATGCACAGAAATAGTTTAGGAAAACGGTTGCTTTAGGGAGTCAAATTCATTTCTTGAAGGATCTCTGCACATCAGTAACAGTGAGAGCCAGTGTCATGGAAGATGATAAAAGTGGAAAGAGAGGAGAGTGCATTTCACACACATGCACCTGAACATGCTTGATCAACCATGAGAAGACACTGTGTTAGGACAAACAGGAAAAAATTCTCAAATTAGCAATATAAATTTATGACCAATCCACTTAAGAGGCAGGAGCATCTCATGAAAGCACAGAGGAATCACAGTAATGAATTTAAGTTTTGCTGCTAAGTTGATTGAGCAAGACACAGAGCAACAAAGTTATGGTAAATGACGGAGACAGAAAAGACCCATGAATCCTGTATCTGCCATGATTCTGAGTTCCCTGTGTTCATTAAGAAATGCAGTCCTCCCTGAAAAAATAAGACCTGTCTCCACTGTTCTATCAAAGTTGTTTTTTAAGTACAATTATAGACTAAAAAAGCCCCTGTTACTTCCTGGATGGGACAGGAAGTGTCCACCTGAGCCCTGCTGCCTGGGACCTCAGCATCAGAACAGAGCAAGTGATTGCTGACCAGACTGAGTGGAGCAACAGCTTTAGAAACGTTTAGCTTAGATCCCAGTGGATCTGCACAGGTGCAAAGGTGCAGTAATCATGAGAGCACTGTTAATTCCAGTCAAGTGTCCAAGCTACATACAGACATCAATCCAAGCCCCGGTTATTCCTGCACCCTGAGCCTTAAAAATGCTCAATTATTTCTTGTAAATAAGTCAGGTAGTGCTTACGTTCTTCACAGAGATCCCAGAAATTGTCTATGGACATGAAATTAAAAGTGCAATGAAGTTCCTCCTGCTCCCCAGAGCCCATAAGAAAGAAATGCAGGTGAATACTTTTGCAAACCTCACAGACATTTACAGGGACTGACTGCCATGGTCACCCAATGTAGAACATGTCACCATCACAGGTTTTCTCTTCATGTCCTAAGTAGCCAGTACCACTAGATGAGAGGTGTTTATGCAGGAGCCAGGAGCTAACCATACTCTTAAACCTATACAAGTAGGAGAGCCATGTCTGTGAGGTCAGTGCACTCATTAAGAGGAGCCATGACAGGGAAGGCAGACAAAAGATGTTAGGTAGCCTATGGCAGGAAGATCAGGGTGATTCCACATTTCAGGAACACTGAAAAAATATGTCTGCTGCATGATTTTTCATGTTCCATTGTGATCCTAGTGAGGAAAAAAATTAAATGTCCACACTGTATTTTTTTGAGACAGAATCTCACTATGTTCCTGGTCTGGCCTGAAAATCATGATCCTCTTGCCTGTTTCTCCCAAATGCTGGGATTACATGTTTATGACAAATCACCACCATAGCACATTTATTTATGACAAGCATTGTCTTTCTTTAGGGACATGGCTCTCAACTTAGCAAATGTACATACCAAATGTTTTCTCCTGCTGAGGCAGTGGTTCCCATGGTCATAGTCAAAGCAGTTGTGCTCAAGGGAGTTTCTAATTCCCGAGATAAAGGTTTGGGGTGCCATGAAGTCATCTTCTTCCTGGGAGGTGGTTATCATCTCAGCTCTAAGTATACTGACAGTGTTTGCATGGGGGCTTGAGATGATGTTAGGAAAACAACTTTGGAGTGGTCAAATTACTGAAAGCTATTATAGCTATTAGTCATGGTTGACAGAATTACAAGGTTTCAGGTTATAAGCTTTGGACTTTGGCCTGGTGCAAAAGAGATGCACCTACGGTATATACTGTAGTGTGATGTTCAGTAGGTTAAGTGAACTAAATGCATTGTTTTCTTACAATATTTCCAACTTACCATGGATTTACTGAGACATAATCCCATCACAAATCAAGGAATATCTGTAGTCAATTGAGGGAAATAGAGAAAAGGAAATGGAGATGAAGACAGAGGTATGGAGAGAGAACAAGCATGCGCATGAGAGAATATGTCTAAATTTCTATATTGCCTGTAAAATTCCAAGTGAAAGGAGTGAATGTGCCTCAGAAGGCAAGGAACCTGAGGTCTATCAAGTGAGAGAAAGGAGGTGAGAATGAGGCTTGGATGAGTATCTTGTCCACCAGAGGGTTTTGATTCCATTACTTTTAAATTCTGAAAATTTTGCAAAAAGTCAGCTTAAAAGGGAGCAGAAAAGAAACAATGAAAACCAATTGAATCACCTTGTGCTATCAATGAACACCACAGAAGTGGGGAAACCTTTCCTCACCACTTTATTGGGGTCAGGTAAGCATCTTGTGCCTGTTAGTTATGACTCCTGTATAAGCATATGATGCCCATCACATAAGAGTCTTTGTGTGAACACATTCTGCCTGTCAGACATCACTCTTAGTATATGAGCAGCACCAGAAAATGAAAGGGTTCCAATTAACCTGCTCATCTTCAGTCTGAACTATAGTCAAGAAAAATGGATATTAGACTGCAACAAATAATAAATGTGTAATATGTTATAAGATGATGACTGCCTTGTGAGAAAAAAGCTCTTGATCTCTTATGAAGAAGAAGGAATTCTACCAGTAGATTATGTTCAGATTTGAACTAAAGGTCTTCCCCACATCTTCAGGTTCCCAGCCTGATTTCATCAAACACCTATTTTCACATGACACAATTCATAATCAGATAGATAGATAGATAGACAGATAGATAGATAGACACATCGTGTTGGTTCAGCTTTCTGGAAACCATCACTAGCATAGCTATTAGTCCAGGGATTGATTTTAGAGGAATAGAATTCTATGAACCTACTATCGTTTTGAGTTAGTTCTTGAGTTTGTGAACTTGGTTACGCTTAAGGATTATAATGACTCTATTTCAGGTAGTTGAGAATGCTGATAGTCCATGGTGTGATGTGGCAGAGGAATATTCAAGATAGCAACATCAGACATTCCTAATGAAATACTTATAAGAGGCAAGGTTCTAAGTGACCATGTACCTTGAACATTTTGTCAAACTGGTCAGTATAATGAGATTGACTGATTTGTCTCTGGAAACAGTAGGGAAAGAGAAAGATGAAGTTCTTATCCTTGGGAATTCAGAGATTCAAATGCCCAGTTAAACTTTACAAATTGACCTGTGGCTTCTCTGTATTCCCTGGAAAGGACTCTCATCTTTTGACTGCAGAGCTGAGCTTGTTGAAAACCAAACCCAGGATCTCATCCTTCAAGTGGCAGAATTATAGTATAAATTGATTCCCAGTTTCATGGGGCATTTGCGTTAAAGTGAGAGCACTGACTGGGAAGGAGTGAGATCCTGAATTTTGAATGGGGACATGTGGGAAGACCCCAATGAAGCAGAGGATGTTGAGCCCCTAAATTCTGAGGAGAATTCTTCACCAGTAGAAGTAGCTTCTCCCTTCCCAGAGGAGGAGGTAGACCCTCCATCTTTCCGAGGAAACTGTAATGGTCTGTTCTGTGACAGTTTCCATGTGAGGTGGTGCTGGTTCTCCTCAGGACTCACCCCAACATCCATTCTTCTTTCTAGACCCATACTAGATTCAGGTCCCAGGATGCCCCTCAAGGTGAGTTATAAAGTGTGACCAATGAGGAGGTGTACTATTCTCTAAAGCAGCTACCTGACTTTTCAAAATTATGCCCAAAGAAACTTGTGGACCACATATCTGTGCTAATTGATACAGGGGTGTGAGATAGTGGTAGAAAGGAACAAAAGTCAAGTCATGGAAAATTTATTGATATGGACCTAGTAAACAGACATGCTACATTTTTTGTAGGGGGACAAAGGTTTCAACTCAGGGCTTTGCCCTTGCAAAGCAGGCACTCTACCACTTGAGTTATACCTCCAGCCCATGTTGCTTTGGTTATTTTGGAGATGGAGTCTTGCAAACTATTTGTCCCAGGTGGCTTTGATCCATTATCTTCCTGATTACAGCCTCCCAAGTAAATAGGATTACAGGTATAAGCCACCTGTGCCCACTGAGATAGCCCATTTTAGGTTGCAGGTCATGGAGGCAAAGATAGTTCTACCATTTTGTCTTTTTGGTGGAGCAAATGGTGACCCACAGCCAATAAACTCCAAATCCAGACCTGCTTTGTTTACAGTAGAGGAATGGATTTAAACAGAGAGGAATTGTGGATGGGAGTTATGATTAAAACCTTATCATACACACTGAAAGAGTCCAGAAAGCATCCCTCTCACCTGTCCTGTGAGGAACTTGTGAGGGTATCATGGACATTCTGCAGGGCTCTGTTACTGCTCTTCTCTGCAGGTTAGAACTTGCATTGGGAATGGCTGCCGCTGAATTGGGAGCCTGAATGTAACAAGACTGTGAAAGTTCAAGTGATGGCACTCAGCCACCAAAGGCAAGGTATCTGTGGCTACCATAGAGGACAGCAGATTCACGGCAGCATCAGGGGCTGAGTGCTTTCTTAGCAAGCACGAGGCCTTCTGTTCAAGTGCCAAAAAAAGAGAATCAGAATGTTCTGGCCACAAAGAACTATGCATAACCTACTTAGTCTTGTTTGTTCCAGAAGTGAAAAAGACAAGAATTGTGAAAATTTCTTACTTGATCAGGATCAGCAAAAAAGTTCAGGGTCAAATGAACAAAAAATCTGACTCAAATCATAAAAAATAAATTATGGGTTCTTCATCAATTCCCAGAGTCAACTCAGTTTTCAGGCATAGAACCCCTTGAGAGAAGGGGAGGCTGGGTCTCCTCCAGGAAGCACCCTGGCATAATGCAAAATGCATATGCTTGCTCTCTCTCTCTCTTTTTGTCTCAGAATTCCCCCAAAGGATGCTATAGCCTTTCTCCTTTTCACAGAGTGATTGCACTGGGTCAAAGGAAATAAAAAGATTTTGAGGGACTACTAGGGCACTGTATCTGAATTGACATTGATTCCAAGGACAACAAAATGTCATGGTGGTCAACTTGTCAGAGGAGAGCCTTATGGATGTCAGGATGTCAGTGGAGTTTAATCCCAGGTCTGTCTTACAGTAGATTCATTAGGTCCTTGAATCCATTCTGTACTTTTTTCCCAGGTTCCAGAATGTGTAATTGCAATAAACAAACTTGGTAACTGCAAAGTCCAACATGGAACTCCTGGCCTGTGGAGGGAGGCACAACAGAAGTGGACATCTTTGTATTCTGAAGAGTGCAGCACTCCAGTCTGGTACCAAGAAACCTCAAAAGCTGCTTATGTCCAGAGGGGTCAAAAGCAACAGGAGGTTCTGCATCAGGTCCAGGCTGCTTGGTGCCAGTCACTCAGGTTTATGGTCCATGAGATCCAGTGTTTTTAGAGGCTGAAAGTAAGGCTGTGAGCCTTTGGCAGAGCCATGTTGTTAATCACAGCTCATGGCTTTAGGACATTGAATAAAGTCCTGTCCTCTTATGTGGACAAATGCTCTCCTTTTGAGAAACCACTTTTGTCTTGCCACTAGACCTTAGTAGAAACTGAACATGGACAGAGCAGAGCACTCATGCAGCCTGAGTTGCCTATAATGAACCAGCCATTGCCATCACCTGGGGTGTGAAAGCATCCCTCCATCATAACTTGAAAATTGTACTTATGTGATGGAGCCTGAGAAGACACTGAAGGCACAGGAAAATTAAGGAAGTGGCCCAATTGCCTGTGTTCCCCTCTCCTGCTGCAGAGCCCCCTGTCGCCCACCTGCACCTGGTATCTCATGCAGAGCCCTCTAAATCAATGACAGTGGAAGAGAAGGATCAAGCTTGGTTGATGGATGGTTACTCAGGACGTGAAGTCAGCACTTGAGAGTGGACAGCTCCAGTTCTACAACCCACTCTGGGGCATCCCAGCAAAATGGCAGAGAGGGGAAATTTCTCCATAGGCAGAGCTTTGGGCAGTGCACCAGGTCACTCACTTTCCCTGGAGGGAGAAATACCCAGGTGTGTGACTACATACCTATCCATGTGCTGGACCAATGGTGTGACTGGATGGTCAGAGACTTGAAGGATTGTAAGGGAAATGACAAGGAGGAAATTGTGTAAGAGGGACATGCTGGACCACTCAGAGTGTGAAAAGAAGTGAAGAAGTTTCCAGCCTGTGTGATGCTTACCAAAGGGTGACCTGCAGAGGAGGAATTTGACATGGTGGCAGTTGATCCTCTTCCACAGATGCTCATCTGCTTCTTTCTCCATTCACCTCTGTCATAGATCAATGGATCCATGATGGAAGTGGTCATGATGTTGGGGATGGAGGTTATTCAAGGGCTCTACAACATGGATTTTCACTCACCAATGCTGACCTGCCTACAGTCACCACTGAGTGCCCAATCTACCAGCAGCAGAGACATACTGGTATGACACTGTTCCCTGAGGTGATCAGCCAGCACCCTGGTGGGAGGTTGGTTACATTGGACCAATTCTGTCATGAAGGGGCAGCATTTTGTTCTTACTGTAATAGACACCCTGGGTACAGATTTGCCTCTCTTCCCAGCACACATTGCTTCTGTCAGAACTACCACCCATGGACATACAGAATGCCTTCCCAATTCTCATGGAGTTCTTCTGCACAGTGTTGCTTCTGATCAAGAAACTCACTGCACAGCACAGAAGTTTGACAATCATTCCAGGCATAAATTTACCTCCTTACAGCTGGTGAATCTGCTGGTCTTAACACATTCTCCATAATCCTAGAGCATCAAGTGATGTGTAATTGTGGAAATGCCTATTGAAAGCCCAGTTCAATGTCAGCACCATAGAGAAGGCCTAAGCTGGGAGTTGCTTTATTCTCTCCTCTCCACTGGGTCTATTCCTTTTCTCACTGTTCTTCCCACTCAATAGCAGCAATGACCTCATTGCTGTTGGATACATGAGCCCCTCACTTTCCTCCACTTCTCTCTCCAGATCCTCTCTCTGCAACCATCCTGTGGACATTCAGAATGGAAAAGGATAACCTGAGGTCAACCAAGATCTGATGGAGACTGTGACACCTCTAGGCTGAGGTAGGGGGACTCTGTGACTCAACAGTCAGGATTCTTGTTTACAAGGGTGAAGGACTGCATGGCCAAATGATGCTTAGGATGCAGACAGAGGAGGTTGTGGGACTGTGGCTTCCTCTCCTCCATCTTTTGGTCATCTCGTTTGCTCAGACGTTTGCCTGGCTTCTCACTTCCCACCCCTCATCCAGCACTGTTTGTCACCTCAGGCAGGCACAGAAATGGAAAGGGGTGAGACTCTCCTCAGATGTTGCCCAGTGGCTCTGGGAGAGAAATATCTTCAGCAGGGAGCCCAGCCAGGGTTTGTGAGGCTGTCTTAGAGCTTTTCTGTGGGTGCTGAAGCTCCACAGTCTTGTTTCCTCTGGAGCAGGAGTTCTACACTTGTGACTTCTCATTACATGCCTTTTCTCCACACAAGATAGAGACGAATGGTGTTGAGAAATGTCTGATCATTTCCCTAGGGCTTGATTGTGAGTCAGGCCTGTGCTCCTTCTCTCAACCTTGTTGTGAGCTGATTGCATGAGACCCTTGATCTTGCTGTCTGAGTTTGTGAAGTCAGTCTGGAATGGTCCGTACATGGGGCATTGTGGTGTCCATTGGACAGCAGAGGGATATCCATAGGTGGGGTGTTCCAAGAAGGTCAGCTTGTAGGTCAGCTTCTTGATGTCCATAGAGCAGTTATTATGGTCTGCAGTTTCTCTTCCCTGTTGCTAACTGCATCCTACTCAGCCAAGATGATGCTGAGTGGGTCTCTTGGACACTGTCCCATGGGGACAGGGGACATACCACTGCCATGCCACTAGTATCCTGCTGCAGTGGGACTATAGGACAAGGAGCCTTTCTTGGTACTGAGCTTGACACCGGGAGAGGTGAGTTGGAATTGATCCTCTACTCACCTTAATGTATCTACTGTTGGGGTTTTGTTCCCTTCTTGATCTGGGAATTCTTTGCTTGTTTCTACAACATTCTTTCACCCTTCTGTGTTTGCCCAAAACAATTATTCTGCAGGGTTTGTGTTGAGGGTCCCTCTGCTGCCACTTGCTGATGTCACTTTCAGTTGAAATTTTATGTTTTCTATTCCATTCTCACCTGGGCAGGTGTTCATTGTGTGATAGGACTCAAGTGATGCAGGATAGGTAGTTGGAGATCATGTTTCAAGCTTGAGCTTCAATACCTATTGTGGACTGTGGAAATTCCCAGCTTACTTCAACCACATCTGAGTATGTTGAGTGCACAATCAAGCTAGCTTGTAAAATAGAAATGTAGAACTGACTCTAGCAAAGTTGTACCATGAGTCACCAAAGGAAAGGCAGTGAGAGCTTTGCCTTCATCCAGCAGCTGCTGTGGCTTCATCTTCAACCCCAACCTTCCCATACCACCTTTATGTTACCACTGTAACAAATTACATAGGATTCCTTCATTTCCTTTAAACAAAGGAATTATAATTGGGAATGCTTCCCTAAATAGTAAATGTTGTATTCTTCTGTTGACATTGGAATATCCATTCAGGCATTCTGTTTTTGTTTCACTACTAACAATCATTTTTGAAAATTGATTCTTATACTTGTTTTCAGTTTTTGTTCATGCATTTACTCTTCTGTGCATTTAATATTACAATGTATACATATATTGCCAAAATTTTCTTTTTCTGTTGCTGGATAGAATTTTTTACTGCACAGCTTTTGACAATATTAGCAATCTCCTATCAATATTCTTGTGAGTGCATCCTGGTGCATATATGTGTATTTTTATCTAGGGTGCCTACCTCAGAACCAAAGCTATGAGTTTCTTCCTTTTAACTGCATGATCCCAATCTACTCTGTTAATTGATTAAGCCACTTTCTACCAATCTTTAATGCATGATGATTTTATGTGCTCATCATTGTATCCAAACAGGATGTTGTTGATTTCTTTTGTCTCAGAGTGTCCTTCACTCCTGACCTGAGAATACTCTCTCCCTGATCCCAAGACTTTCTTTCTGTGTGTTTCTGTCTTTCACTGTATCTCTCTCTCTCTCTCTGCTTTTCATTGACTCTGCTTCTCTTTGATTGGGCTTCTCTGTGGGTTTTTGTCCTCATTCATCCTATAACATCTGGAAATACTTTGAAACATGGGCATAGCAAACCCATTAGGGGTCCAAAGAACACACAACATACAGGGACTGGTGTTTTGCCGCTTTCCAGGTTCTTGATATTCTAGGATGATTTATGGCTCAACCACATGGAAGGAAGAAGTGTCAAAATACAGACAGCATCTGTATTTTGGTGTCACATGGATCCAGGTCTCAGAACCCATGAGGACTCGGTCTTAGACAGCTCAGTTCAGCCCTAAAACTCAGGTCTGATATGTTCTATGTGTGGTTCTCCTATGAGAAGAGAGTATGGAGATATAATGGAAACCCAACTGTGGAACTGTCCAGGTGTCTGCACAACATCAGAGTGAAAGGACACCTCTTTCTGGTCATGAATATCTGTCACCATACCTCCAACATGACTCCTCTGCATTTCCCCTGAATCTGTGATTTACATTGACCAAATGTCTGTACTGGTGTCTCACTGTTCATTTTCTCTGCTGGTAAAATGCTCATCAAGTTTGTCTCTCTCCAGTACAACTCCACACTCTTCTGCCTGACAATCCCCTGGGGACTTGAAATCCTAGAACATCTGACCTGCATTGTGATCACCTCTGATCACAATATCTAGAGGGTCACTGGGTTTTGACCACATGTAAGGGTGGTGACTGAGAGAAAGGTAGCATCTGTAGGTCCCTGAATGGTCAGGAGTCAGTGGACCAATGGAGAGGTTGGCTAGGAACCACCATCATAAGGCTGCCCAGTAAGGTGCCAGGGGTCTTTGGTTACCCTCTTTGTGTGCAGAACCACTTAGGTTCTCAAACATGATGTCTGAGTGACATTGCAGGGTCACATTCCCTCCTGGTTTCACCAGGGAACCTTACTGGGCCCAAAGGGAGGGATTTCTCTTGACTCCTAAGAATGAAAGATTGTGAATTTACGAGTCACCCTTCATTATCCCCTTCCCTGGTACATTGAATGACTGAGGTCTTGCCTCCCCCAGCCTGCTATCCTTCTTCTATGTGTCCACATGTTCTTTTTTTTGTGTGTGCCTCCTTGTCTCACACCACCTGTATCTATCTTCCTTGTTTCTCTTTCTCTAGTAGCATAAATCTCCATTACCCCTGGGGTTATTCTTGGCATATGTCTGCAACACCCACATCCCACAGAATACTTTCCTGGACAGGGAATATGGCAGGCTATACTTCCACCTCTTCTCAGCCTATTTCATGCTATTTTGGACAAAGAAGAAACCCTGGAAACAAGTGAGAATAAGTTGTAAGGCAGAAAACAAACAGGGAGCCTCCCAATGTCCATCTCTTGTTCCTAGAGGAGGTCCGCTGCAATGTCAGGGCATTCCTCATGGCCCCTCTTTCTACAGTGCAGCCCTGAATCTGGATCCTGAAGTACTCTCCCTTCCTAGCTTTGTTGTGGCCTCAGTACCCTCCCCTTAATGATCTCTGGCTATAGCTCCCTTCCCCTTTTGGCTTCTTAATTTGCCCTTGACCTGGGTACCTGTGTTAGTTTTCAACACACTGGCAAAACATGGTGCTTAGAAAGAACACAGGTGCACTATCCTACAGTGTGGAGGTCAGAAATCTGAAATAGGTCCCGTGGTATAAACCAGGGGTCTACAGGGCTGTGCTCCTTCTGGAGGCTCTATGGAAGAACACATCTCTCTTCCCCTTCCAGCTTCTAGAAGCCTCAGGCATTCCTTGACTCACAGCCCCTTTCTCCATCCTCAGAGATGGCAGTGGATGGTGGAGTCTCTCTCATGCTGCATTGCTCTGATCCTCAGTTTCTTGCTTCTTCTCTATGTGGAGCCTGTGGCTAAACAGAGCCTACCCAGATGATCTAGTGTCATCTCTCCATCTCAAGGTCAACTGATTAACAAAACTCTTCACCTTCTACCTTGATTTTTCTATGCCATGTAACATAAACACTCACAGGCTCCAAAGATCAGAATGTGGTTTTCTTTGGGTGACCATTGTTCTGCCCACCACAGTATCCAGTTCCTTATGCTGAATCCCCCTGTATCTAAATCACATTCTGTTGATCTCATTGGACCATTACTAACATTTCTTCCAGAAAATTCTGGGATTAGAATATTTAGAGGAGTGAATTTCCACTCTGAACATGAGCTCTGACCTGAAATTATGATCACCAGAGGGTCACTAGGTGCTGGAATTCCATTAGGGAAGTGAGGAATAGAGCTGTGACATCTGTAGATGCCTGCATATGCTGGGGTCACAGGGCCCCAAAGGAAGCCCTTCTGCAATACTCTGTCTTGGAGCTCAGGGATGTGAGCCCCGTCTTCCTTGTCCAGCCCAAATATATCAAATCCAAGACGAGAGTCAAGTGAAGAGTCACATGCTGTCCTTGAGGAACAACAGGGGTCAGACAGGCAGTCAGGGTAGGCTTGTCATGACCTACTTGGAAAGAAGGTGGCACAGAGAGAACAATTAAGGTCCCCTCCATTACTGTGCTCAGAGCCTTCTCATTATTTCCATGCTTCTTTTATACAGAGTTTTTATTGGTGTATATTAATTGTACAAAGGGGTTTCACTGCACATTTACAACATGCATATCATGTAGTTTGCTCAAATTCACCGTATCTATATTATTCTTTCTTAACTTTGCTCTCCTTCCCTCTCATCCCAATTTTAACAGTTCATAGTGGATATTATTCTGTTTTCATCCATATATAATGAGGGGTGCCCAGGGCTCCAAGAAGTCATCCCACCACCACACAGACATAACACATCTTACTACAACAAATTATGCTGGCTGACAGTCTTAATTTTTGTTCATGGTGGAGGTATACTGTGGCATCTTACAATATATCATACTTGAATTCACCCCTTCTACCCCTCTCCTTTATTCCCCCTCCCTGCATTTCTGGAATAGTCTCAACAAGTATCATTTTTACATTTACATATATGCGTACATGTTTTTGCACTGTATTTACTCTCCTACCCCATTTTGCCACCACCCCTCCCACTCCTATTGTTACTAACCCCCCACCCCCTGGGCATGATCCATTCTGCCCTCCTGTTCTCCAATTTTGTAGAAGAAAAAAGAAAAAAATTGAATGAGAGACTCTTCCTAGATTTTGTCATGTAAAACTAGCTGCTACAACAAGTCAAATTAGTTGGAGTAGAGGGCAGGTTGCATTTGAATGAAATAATGTCACCTGGGAAGTGACATCAAAGAGGGTGCAATAGGACTTCTCTGTCTTCATAATAACCCCCACCAGAAATCCAACTAAACACAAGCAAGAATACGATTGTGAATATCCCAGAAGTTGGAGGCAAGGTGGGACAGCCTTAGACCACAAAATTGAGAAAAACTACAACAGAACAAGAACTTGGCCTTGTTCCCAGTCTCCAATGTCTGTGTGACCTAGTTCATGGCACTTCCATCTTTAAGCGGATGGTATCCCTGAGAATCCAGGATACCTGATACCAGATAGTCACAGTACTCCTCCACGTAATCACAGAGCCTGGCTCAGCTCAGAGGATAGGTTTGGGGAAGGTCCCTGCAAGGAAGCAGGTGAAAATGAGGTGTGTCAGTTGTGAAGAAAACAGCAGAGAAGTTTGACATTTAAGCTGACCCCTCTCTTCCAGGGCTGGAGATAACTCACCTCACTTTTGTATCTTCTGGCTTTGGCTTTCACTGTATCCTTTGGTTTCTATATCACTGGTCCCCTGTCTTCCACAACCTGTGTCAATGAGCTCAAGGCCCTGGCTCCCTTCAACCTACTATATATAAGGGCCAAACCTGGGAAGTTTATCAAGTCCCAGGTTTTTAAGTGAAAGGCTTGGGCTTCCTTAACTGACACCTGGAGCTCCAAGAGGTCACTGTGTACTGGCTACACCTGAGGATTGCTTCTGAAATAGCCATAGCATCTGAATATCCACCTGTGGCTGGGAGTCAATGGGTCCACAGAGAACAGGGCCTGGAACTGCTCATTGGGTGTCACTGTGAGTCCAGAGTCCAGTAAAGCTTGGGTGCTCCTTCTTTAGTCAGAATGAAGCTGTCAAATCCCTTCCATTAGCCACACTGGAGGATCAGGTTCCTTCCTGAGGTCACCACAGGACTTGGCAGGGCTGAGATGTTGGGTTTGTGGCAGAATTCTAGGGGAGAAATAGGCAGTGTGTTAAATGTACTCACACCTCCCACATCATCTCCAGGCCTGGGCTGTGAGAAGGGCACCCCTGAGAGCTGACCCTCTTCCTAAAGGCAGAGCCTGAGTTGGGAACACTGAGTGTCCTCTCACCTGTCACCACCATCTCCAGGGCATCACTGCACTGTGACAACACAGTATGTCTCCAATAGTAACAGTGATATCATCTTGTATGGTAGTCTCTTGTGAATGGTATGGACAACATGGCCTTTTTTCAGAGCTCCAACGGGGTCTGTGTATTCCAGGATTTTGGGCTTCCCTCTTTATAGAGAAGGTACTCTTGGGCCTCCAAGGTCCCTTGACATCAGATGGTAACAGGTCTCCCTAGTGTGATCTCAGAATCTGCTTCAGCCCAAATGGCAGGTTTGGGGAGAGTCTCTGCTGAAAAACCAGAGGCTGGGTCACAGGACATCTTCCACTCAGATCCCAGTCTTAAACCCAGGGTCCTCCAAAAACTCCCAGCAGCCTACTTTTATCCATTTCAACTTCCCAAGATGAAGAAGAGAGACTTGGGACAGCTGGAGATACTCATCTGCCTGAACTCAGGTCCTGGGGCCCAGAATCAGCCCTGGAAGAGAGTTTCCTTTGAGAACTTTGACCCTGAAGTTTGAGCAGATCTTCTCTTCTCTGGAGCCTTCTGAGAACCTTGGATATCCTGGTGGCCCAGTGCCTGGCAAAGGGGTGGGCTCCTTCCAGACTAGGCTACTCCCTTACCCACTTCACTTTTACCAAAGTAGAGCAGGGCTGTGAGGAAATGGGTCATGGTGTCTTCTCAACTGACAACAGCTGTGCATCTGATGAGGACTCGGTGCAGCAGCACAGATAGACACCTAGGGTCTGACCACTAGAACCTGGTTCCTCTCACCTATGTGGTTGTCATATCTGCAGTTTCACAGTAAGTGAGCTGACCTGCCCATGGTCCTGGCTCTCATTTTCCAGTGCTGTGGCTAGGTTGAACACCAGAGTTCATTCTCAGAAACGAATGGCATCTCCTCTGACTCTTGGCTGCTTTGAGTTGTCCTGAACTCCTTCTTGTCTAAGAATCATCACATATTTGTTGAGTATTTGCATTGCACATCCATGAATGAAGTAGAATCAAACAGTTAACTGCAAATCTTAAATAAGTAAGGAAACCACAGATATCCTTTACATTACCTTCCTATGTCTGCTGTAACAAATAGTGTTTTAGAACAACTCAGATTATGTGACAGTCCTCCAGGTGTTAACTGCAACGTGTTTTCTGGGCCCAGTCAAATTTCTCTCAGGGCTGTGCCCTCTGCAGGCTCAGGGCAGACTCTGCTCCCTCACCTCTTCAAGTTCCTGCAGGCTGTGCATACTGTGCCTCCTCATCCCTCCCATCTCACAAAGTGAACATGCTGTTTCCACTTCAGCTCCACCTTCTCACCTGCTTCTCTGATTATGAATCTCTTCCTCCCTCTTTGACTTACAAGGACCTTGCTATTATGTTGAGACCCATGGGTAATCTCTACTTCCAAGATTCTTAACCAGCACATTTGGAAAACACCTTTCTGCCGAGTAAGTTAACAAAGTCTAGGTTCTAGGATGAGCATGTGGATATCATTGTGATTGACAGCAATCAGGTCTCTTTACCATGGTGCTGAGCTTCCCACTTTATCCTAATTTTGCTTCTGGGCATAAGGTTCCCTGGCTACCATGTGGTCACAGGTCTTCCCAGGTGGTCACAGAGCCTGGCTAAGCCCAGAGGTTGGGTTTGCTATTTTTCACACCACACATCTTTGGGAACTTCTTCAATTAAATCTCATATGAGCCACTTCTCTGAGTATGGGCAGGAGATGAATCCAGTTTAGGGTTGAGTGTGTCAGTCAACACCTGTTCATCCTCTGGTTGCATGGTGACTCAGAGTCAGATGTCTAGGCGTTCATTCATGGGTGGGGAGCTCAATAGAAATTCAGATGTCATTTCCACAAAGAAGACTGGATCTCTGTAGAAATATCACAGTGTGGCTCTAAAACCTAAAGGTCTGTGATGTGAATCTTCACATCCTCCTGTCACAGATGCTCCACACCATGGCCTCCATTGCTTCCTGTGGATCAGGCTTTGTGCAGCTTGGACCTGTTCCAAAGACTTCTCTTGTTTGTGGACCACCTGAGCCAGCTGCCTTTCAAGGTTCTTAACGAGTGGGTTGAGATCACACACCCAGGGAGGCACATGTTGTCCTTGAACTCCAAAAGAGGCCCACTAAGCTTTGGGATTTTAGTTAATTTTATAAGTGTCCAAAGGAACATGTATGGCATATGGACTCATAGAGCGTGTATCAGACATCAAGAACCTGAATATTGATAGATTTGTATCCCCCCAGGATCTCATTGTTTTTACCAACTTTCTCTAATAGCTCTGCTTCTTGTGAGGTCCACCTCATGAATCAACACTGTGATGGACATGGGCATCCTGCACAATGGAGGAACTTGTGACCTGCAGAGGATGGGTTAACACAGACCTGCATAGGACAGTGGAGAAGCACCAGTGATCCTCAACCCTTACACACAGTCCTGTGGAACATAGACTTCTGCCAGATCCATAGCTGTACCCAGGGCCAGGAACTTGTGGATTTTCCCTAATAATAGAGCCTTGTCAGGAGCAGAAGCTGGAGTTGGAATCAACAGTTAACTCCCACATCCAGTGTAGGCTTCAAGGTCCTCTGTCTTCTACCATACAGGAGATTTGCAAAGAAACTTGGGGTCCTTCATAGGATGCTGACAGTCACAGTCCCTCCAGTAATGTGGAGTGACTGTTGTTTCACTGATCTGTAGGAAGAGGTATCTCCAGTTCCTCCCCAAGTCTTTCCTTACTTGTTGTCTGTGACTCCAAGTGAGAAACAGCACAAGGTGCTAAGGGTGTTTGTGTCCATTCATCATCTCTGACCTGTGGCAAGATCCTGATGTGTGTTCAGGGACCCCAGCCAAACCCCCATTAACTACTGCCCTCTATACACCTGTATGCTGAGTGCATACATCCAATCACAGAGGCACTGGGCTATCCAGGCTCTTTAGCAGAATAGAACAGTCAACAATGAACACTTCAGTGCAAAAATTCCACAGGTTTTGGAATGCTAGGTGGATTGATCCTGTACAGCAACAGGTGGATGGGATGTTGGGGGACTTCTCAGTATGGTATTGTCACTTGCCTTGGGTCAAACTCAGTTCCCAGATGTTAGGCAAGTATCCCACCCCCTCAAATACCCCTGAACTAAATTGAGAGGCAAATACTTCTTCTTTCTTATAAGGATGCAGTGAGAAGCAGTGAGGGATGATGTCTAGGCTACCCACTATGAGTACCAAGCAGAGAGGGCAGTGGCTGGGACACCTGATGACACAATGACCTTGGGTCTCCCATTCTGGACTTCCATGATCTGGAACAAGGGTGAGGGGCTGGAACATCAGTGGGGACAGATCTGCCTCTGCTCTGCCCATCCAGACTTTGTGTCCATGTTCAGTTTCAGGTTCCATGTCTCTCCACTCACAGTTTTGAAGACATAGATAATGGTGTTAGTGATGGATGGAGGTAGGATGACTCCTGTGTTTCCATCTCTGGGACAGGAAAGATGAGTTCTGCTCACTCCTCCCTGTCAACTCACCTACATTCCAGTATCTGAAGTTCACCTTGGACCATGTGCTGAGCATACAGGGAGGAGGACCTGGGAATTTTAAGGCTGGTTGGCTCCCACATGGGAACCTCAGCCCCAGTGCAGCCAGAGCTCAGGATGTGTGGACCTCAGGACACAGGATCTTTCAATGTCCTCTCTCTCCTTGGGGTCAGATCATGAGTCCCACAGACACTGAAGCTGCAATAGGATGCATAGGGACGTGGAAGGTCACATACTTCTTCTTGTCCTTGAAGGTTCTCTTCAAGTACTAGAGAGAGAAAGTGAACTCATAACGTATCCAGACAGGTGCACACAGGTCCAGGCAGTGGGACCACCGAACCTAACACCATCTAGATAGCCAGTATTATCCTAACGTGCAAACTAGACAGAACATAGGAGGAAACAAAGCGTAGATCAACATTTGTCATGAATGCAGGTGAAAAACCCTCAAAAATACATTTATGCCCCAAATAATGGTAGTTGATTCAATGACAGATGTCATATGTGATGCTGGTCCCACAAGATTAGAGAACTTTGTGATATGGGATCCATGTGACATTGTGTATGTACACTCTGTGATCACACAGGGACAAAATTCCTATGGATTCATTTCTCAGAACACATTTTTCCACAAACTCATGAATAAAAATATTGTAAATTAAATCCAATGACGTGTAAAAAGATTATATTCCATGTATTAGTGTAATTTACCCAAAGTATGTAAAGCCAATTCAATATTCAAAAACATAATAATGCAATCAGTCACAGCAACAGAGTTAAAAATTAAAATTACTTGACAATGACATATCTATAGGTGTAGAAAAAGCATTTGTCATGATCCCAACCCGTTCCTCATAAAACGTATCAGCAGACTGAATTAAGACATTTTTCAATATGGCTAAAATTATATGCAAAGAAGCCTGATGGTTACATGATATTTAATTTTGAGAACCCAAAAATTTCCCACTAAACAATGAAGACAACAAGGGTGTCCCCCTGTCCACTCCTTTTTAGCATTGTATTTCTCTTCCTGGCTAGTGCAGGAAGAGAAATAAAAGAAACATGACATACACAGAATGAGATGGAGAAAGAGAACTTTCTTTATTTGCAGATGACTTGATACTTTATGTTTAAAATTGTATCGAATTGACTAAATAAAAAATGCCTGGAACTATTAAGTGGTTATATGAATGATGACTCATGGTTAATATACAAGTGAATTTCTGTTGGATAGACCAGCAGTGAACAGAGGAATCTGAAATGAAAGCCACAACACCAGTGGAGTTCATTGCTTCCCAACTCCTCATGCCTGACATGACATTTGCATTTTGAAGTTGAATGTGAAGGGAATTCATGCAGTTTTCAGCCAATATCAGAAATCATTCTAGAATCTGAGTTTTTTCCTTTTTTCTGTTAATAGAGAAAAGGTTCACATTCTCAGATGAGAAGATGCAGTCCAATGAAAACACAGTGGGGAATGTGGTAATTAAATATCTAGGAAAATATTACATAAAAGTGAAGCCAAGCAGTAGGTGCACAAAGATGAGGACCCACACATGGCTTGTGGGAATGACCCTCACATGGAGTTGAGAGGAGAGGCAATCAACAAAAGTCCACTGCAATGTGGATGAAACCGCAATTTAGCAGAGAAAGAGATTCTGTGCTCCAAAACCACGTTTGCTCCCTGGACATTCTCAGAACACAGTCCCCCAGTTCATGCCCCAGATTTTCTTCTAGACTCTGTGGGATTGTCATATTTAGTTTCAAGACTCCACTGCTCTGCGTGGTGGCATTTTTCTTATTCATCTTCAGAGTGCATCTTGGGTCATTCTCTGACTGTGTTGAGCCTCCAGTAACAGAATCCTAAGAACCACAAGGACCTGGCCACCCATGCCAGGCTGATGAGATTCTCCACTGTGTAATCCTGTGGCTGTGAGGCTGGGGATTGTGGACAAAGAGGACATGGAGATCAGGGCAGGACAAAATTATCCAGGATCACCACATGTCCACCCAGGGCACCTGATCCCTTGGACAACACTGTCTCTTTGTGCCCAGACCTATAGCTGAGAATTCTCATTATTCACCCATCTTGGTGTCTTACATATTGTGTGATGGGCTGAAGATCTCAGCTGCTCCTGAGAACCAACAAAGAGGTGTAGGATGTGTGAAGCACTAAAGAGACCCGAGCCTTTTCCCTGGGCTCCACATTCCTGTGACTTAATCTCATGACATAATGTCATGTAGATCCTTAACAAACCCAAGTACTACCACAGCAGGGCTCCCTCTTACCACCTCGTTTCATTCTTCAGCATCACTGTGCTCTGTGAATTCAGATATTGAGGTCTGAGATCTGATCCCCGAGAGTTCAGGATAAGTGTGAGACGTGGTCTCCCCTAATCTGCTCTCTCCTCTGACTCAAACACAGGACCTTGTAAGCTAATTCCCCTGCAGATGAGCTTCCACTGACTCACCACCAACATTCCAAGGTCCAGGGGTGAGGGGCTGGGGCTCAGTGACCCTGAATATCAGAAGCACAAAGGGGTAGCAGTCTGGGGCTGCCTCCTGTGACCCCCACCCCAGCCAGTTCCTCTTAATTTCATCATGCACTAGTCTTCGTACTAACCATCATAAAACAAGAAACACCTGAAATGTAACACACTCACCCCGCTCCCCGCCAAAAGTCTATGTACACACACATTCTAAAGAGTGGTGATGTCAATGGATCACGAAAACAATATTGCTGAGTTCCGACAGACAGCGCAGTGAGGTGCGGAGCGCGGCCTGCTCCCCCGGGACCCTCCGCACTGCCCCCTGGCCTCAGGCGCAGGGTGAACTGGGGGTCCCGGGGAGAGGCCGCGGCTTCTGCTCTGCTGACACCGGAGCCCTCGCTGTGGCTGCCCAGTGTCCGGGCCCAGCTTGGAAGCATCGACGAACCCCTCCGCCCCACCGCGATGACCTGATGGCGGCGGCGACCTCTCGGAGCCTGGACCCTGCCGGCTGCCGGGCCTCCCAGCCCAACCCTGCTGGGCCTTGGCGAAGCTCCGGTGGCGCCTCTGGGTGGCGGCGGGTGTGGCGTGGCGAGAAGAATGGCGGCCGCCGGAGCGCCGCGGAGGCCGGGAGAAAGCGATCTGCGCTGCACTAAGGCTCACTGTCCCTTAAGACCATCGAGCCGCGCAGATCTGGGTCCTGGTATGGCCGCTCTGGTCCAGTTGGACGAGACCTCACCCCATCCCGGCAACGACCAACGAAGGACCAACGGTCTTGGAAGGTGAGCGGAGCCCGGGACGACGGCGGGTACAACGGTTGGCGGCCATGGATGGTTGGTGTTGGTTCCACCGCAGAGAAAGGCGTGTCAGGCCACGTTTGTCAGCTGGAAGCGCCCACCCGAGATTTAGCGGCCTTTAGAGAAGGCCGTGTAAATAATATGAAAAAGCTGCTCTCAACTCCCCCACACACCCAACCTTGTAAAAGAAACTTGCAACATCTGGACGTTCTGGATGGGAAGAGGTTGCCTGTGTGTGATACAGTAGAGATAGAAAACCACACGTCTTGGGAAAGGCCATTAAAAAAAATGTCTTCTGGAAGTGACTCTTTGGAGTAGTGAGACAACTTTTAGGAGTGACAGCAGGAGCGACACATCCCCGTGTGTCCAGTGCATCATCGGATGTGGAGCAGAAGACCGTGGGAAAGAAGAGAAGTGGTCCTGTGCCCGACTGGTCAGCGGCAGACGACGTTTTTCGAATGACAACCATTGTTTTGTGTGTGGATCTTCCTCCTCACTACTGTACATGTAGTTGACTGTGCTATGTGTTTTTTTGAAATATCTAGTCTTTCTAGATGTTCTGAAGTGCCTGATGTATTTTTCAAGTAGGAGTAGTAAAATCACATATTTTGTAAATATCTCTTTGTTAAAATTCATCTGTTATTTTGGGGTCCTCCGCATTGTTGGGGCCCTGGCTCCCAGGAGGAGGAAATGCCAAGAGCAAAGCTAGTGTGTATAGTGAGGAAGAGTACACATGGCCCCATCTGTTCCACTTTGCTGTGCAGATAGTATAAAGAACAAAGGAGTCCTAATGCCCATCTAGTCTTTCTAGATGTTAGAGAGGTTGCCAGTGTATGACAAATGTAGAGTTAGTAAACTAACAGATTTTGTACATTTTGTGCTAAAAAGGTCTTTCGAAAATCTGAGCATTGCAGCCCACTGGGTTGGTGGAGAAAGGTTCTCGGCCACAATATTCATATTTTGAAGCTCTTTGAAATGATCAGTTTTTAGGTTATGCAGTCATTGAGGACTGCTGTGTATCTAGTGCTCAAATTGAGTCCTTACTTGAAGCATCTAGTCTATCTAGATGTGTAGAAGTGCCCAACGTATGTTAAATGTAGAGGTAGTAAAATAACATTTTGTAAATAGCTTTTTTGCAAAAGTTCATATGAAAATACTGTCTTTGGGGAATAGAATTGTGAAACCACTTAGAGCATTTCTGTAGGTGCTGTCTTGTTCAGTGGGTCTGGAGGAGGTGGGAGGGAAGCAGTTGCAAAAGGGAGTATGCTAGTGTGCTCATACTTGGACATTTTCAGATGCCATTTTTTTCTGTTTTATGTATTTTGTTTTGCTGTGTGTATAGTGTGTATAATGGTCAAATAAGTCCAAATTTTGCAACATCTTGTCTCTAGATGTTAAAGAGGTTGCCAGTGTATGACAAAGTAGTTAGTAAAATTAGCACATTTTGTACACTTTGTGTTGAAATTCATAGGAAGGCTTGTCCTCTATAAATGACTTTTAGATATGAATTTTTCAGCTATCTCTAAGCATTACATATTATGCTTGTACTTGTCCACTGGTTTGAAGGCAGAGAGAAGGAAGTGAGGAGGGAATGGTTCAAAGCCAAAATGGTCACATTTAGAAGATACCTCAGATTATAATCATTGCTGTGTGTGCAATTTTATTTACCAGTGCTGTGTGCATAACAGACAAATTCATATAAGAAATATCTAGTCCTAGATATTTAGAATTGCTTGATGTATTTAAAAGTAGTAACATGTAAATAGCTTTTAAAAACTTGGGAAATACTGTGTTTGGAAATGGAGTTGTAAAACCACCTCTGAACAATGTACTGTCTGGACTTGTTTATTGGGTTGAGGGAGATGGGAAGGAAGAAACTACAAGAAAGTATTTTGTTAGTGTGTGTTAGAGAATTTCAGAATATCCATTACCCTATATGTTGTATATTTCATTTAACTCTGCTGTACTGTATATATTGTGTATATACTGGACAAATGAGTCCTAATTTTATAATATCTAGTCTCTAGATATTAAAGAGGTTGCCAATGTATGACAAAAGTAGAGTTGGTAAACTAACACATGTACCTTGTGTTAAAATTCATAGAAAGGCTGTCTTCTGGAAAGAACTTTTTGTAAGTGAAACTGTAACATCTGTGAGTGGCACAGATTTGTATCACACAAATCTGTGTAGGATTATGTAGGAGAGGAGGAGGTGGAAGAAATGAAGGGTGTAGACCAGAATGCTCCTATTTAGAAGACACTTTCAGATGTACAACCGTTGTTATATATGTGTAGTTATTCAGCACTACTGTGTATATAGTGGACAAACTTAAGTCCTTATTTGAAACATCTAGTCTTTCTAGATGTTTAGAAGTGCACAAAGTATGTTAAAAGTAAAGGTAGTAAATAACACATTTTGTAGATATCCTTTTGTTAAATTCCTAATATTATCTTTTGGAACTGGAATGATGAAACTACTTCTCTGAGCAGTACACATTAATTTGTGCTGGCTCAGGAAGGGAGGGAGAAAAGTACAAAGGGCTTTATACCAATGTGTGTTTGGTGAAGCAAGATTGACTGTCCATTATGTCTATGTGTTCTGTTTTATTTTTCTATGTATATAGTGTATATAGAGGACAGACAAATCCTAATGTACAACATCTAGTCTGACTTCTAGATGTTAAAGAGGTTGCCAGTGATGACAAAAGTAGAGTTAGTATACTTTGTGTTAAAATTAGTAAGAAAAACTATTCTTAAAACCACTTAGGAAGTGAAATTAAGTCCCTAGGAAACATTACAGATGCAAAAAGCTGACCACTGGGTTGATAGAGATGGGAAGGGTATTGTTCCTTTCCAATTACAGCCTTTGTTAGGTGTGTGCAGTTTATTCAATGCTACTGTGTGTACAGTGGGAAACTGAATCCCTTGGGGAAACGCCTAGTCTTTCTAGATGTTTAGAAGTGCATAATGTAGAAATAGAGGGCTTAGTGCCATTGAAGTATTTTTTGTGACTTCGTAGGAATGGCTGCATTTTGGGAATGGAATTGTTAAACTTGATGTCTTGGAGAGTATGCTGACTGTTCGCTGGGAGGTGGCAGGGGTGGGGTGGGGGAAGGGAGTATGCAGAGAGTATGCTTTGTGCCTGTTAGGTTGGTTCAGGTTGTCTAGCCATTGTTCTATATGCATTTCAGTTTGTACTGATGGGTATTAAAGGATAAGTCCTAATGCCCAAAGTATGTTAGAAGTAGAGAATAATCCCTACATAAATGTCCTTTTGTTTTTAGGAAGAGTGACTTATTAACCCACCTCTTAGAGCCAGTGTCTTCCTGAAGTTAGTCACTGGACGGGTGAGGGAGGTCTCTTTGCTAATATCTCCACATCTAGAAGATGGATCTTAATTATAACCAAAACCCCATATGTGCATTTTTGGTAAAGTACTTGTGTTTATTATGCACAAAGTTCATTGTTGTACAACATCTAAGCTTTACAGAAATCCTGAGGTAACAGTGTATGGTAAAAAGTAGACCTAGTGAATTAGCCAACTTGTAAATAGGTTATAATCAACAGAAAAGATGCAACTTGGACGTGAAATTGTCACGCCTCTGGCATTGTGAGTAGTACTTGTTCATTAGGCTGGTAGCAGAGGGGCCGAAGGAAGCCTATAGGGAGAGTTATGTGCAGGTGTGCTCAGATTTACAGTTTGATGAAAGCCACTGATGTGTATGTATCTTCTGGCTGTACTATAGAGATACATTAATTCTGTGGGAACATGCCTGCTTGCTAATATTTTAATAGTGTAGATATGATAATGAACTCTCAGAAACTATGCTTAGTATACTCTTGCTTTTTGTCTCATTGTAAATGGAGCATTAAGGGAATGCAGTGTTGTAACTCTGCCAATAATTCTGTCTAGAGAGGGGCCTGTTGCCATTTCTGTCTTCAGTGAAATTTTTGTCCACAAGGAAGGCAGGATTTTAATTTTTTCATAACAGATTGAGTTGGTGCAGTGTATTCTTGGCTATCAAATATTCATGTAGTTTTGGGATTGAGTTGGTGAGTATTCACAATGTGTGGAAAAGCATGACACAGACCATACGATCTCAGTTACCTAAAATGGATCATTGTGTGTACACAGGATTTAGGACAGTCCAACTGTACTGCTTGTGGCTATGGATGATTTTGTTCTTTGCTTTATGTGTTTGTTTCCTGTAATGCACATGTTAACTTAATAAAGGTTATTTAAAAAACCTGTATGATGTCCCCTTTGCTTGTTAATACAGTTATACTCCCTGGAAAAAAAACAATATTGCTTATTGAGGTCCCTCAAAAATAAAGATAGAACTACCATAAGATCTGGTGATACCATTCCTGGGAGTACATCAAGGAGTGTTCTCAGGATATTATAGAGCCACTTGCACACCCATGATTATAGCAATAGTGTTCACAGTAACCAAGGTTTGGAAACAGCCCAGATGCTCCACAAGTGATGAATAGGTTAAGAAAATTTGGTATATATACACAATGGAGTTTTATTCAGTCCTAAAGAATAATGAAATCATGTTGTTTGTATGTAAATGAATGGAACTAGAGAACATCATGCTAAGCGAAGTAAGTCTCACTGAAAACGTCATAGGTCACATGTTTTCCCTCATGTGTGGAAGTTAGAATTATAAGATGAATGTAATCAGATAAGTATATGAACATGTATCTCTCTCTCTCTATCAATTTATCTCTCTATAGTTAGAGAAGAAAATTTGTTAGTAAATCTGTGTGAGGGGACAATGGGAGTTGGGAAATGGAATGAAAATGTTAGAGAATGAAAAATATTGAAACAATCCATGTGCATATGAATATATTATACTTATTGTAAGTTGTTGAATATTAGGGGAAGATGGTGATAGAGAAAGAGGAAGTAAGGGGGCATAATTTGATTAAAGTTAGATATATACAGGCCTGAAGTAAAAGGTGAAACCCTCTCTGACAATCAGTATACACTTAAAAAATAAATGAAGGGCAGGGAAATAGGTGATTTCCAGGAATGGGTAGTAGTGGGAGGGGGTGGGCATTAGGAAAGGGTGAGTGAGGGTAAATACAGTGGATGTGTTTTGTATGCACATATGAAAATAGAAGAAATAAATCTTTTGCAAATATTCTGGGAAAGTGGGAGCAGGGAAGAGGGAGAATGATGGAGGGGGTAAATCTAAATACATTATAAGTACATACGTAATATCACAATGTATCCCCCTGTACAACTATTAGTGCTAATAAATTTTTTTATTTTTTATTTTATTATTCCTATGTGCATACAAGGCTTGGGTCATTTCTTCACACTGCCCCCACCCCCTCCCTTACCTCCCACTCTGCCCCTCCCTCTCCCCCCCACACCCTTAATACCCAGCAGAAACTATTTTGCCCTTATTTCTAATTTTGTTGTAGAGAAAGTATAAACAATAATAGGAAGGAACAAGGGTTTTTGCTGGTTGAGATAGGGATAGCTATACAGGGAGTTGACTCACATTAATTTTCTGTGCGTGTGTGTTATCTTCTAGGTTAATTCTTTTTGATCTACCCTTTTCTCTAGTTCCTGGTCCCCTTCTCCTATTGGCCTCAGTTGCTTTTAAGGTATCTGCTTTAGTTTCTCTGCATTAAGGGCAACAAATGCTAGCTAATTTTTTAGGTGTCTTACCTATCCTCACCCCTCCCTTGAGTGCTCTCGCTTTTATCATGTGCTCAAAGTCCAATCCCATTGTTGTGTTTGCCCTTGATCTAATGTCCACATATGAGGGAGAACATATGATTTTTGGTCTTTTGGGCCAGGCTAACCTCACTCAGAATGATGTTCTCCAATTCCATCTATTTACCAGCGAATGATAACATTTCATTCTTCTTCATGGCTGCATAAAATTCCATTGTGTATAGATACCATATTTTCTTAATCCATTCGTCAGTGGTGGGGCATCTTGGCTGTTTCCATAACTTGGCTATTGTGAATAGTGCCGCAATAAACATGGGTGTGCAGGTGCCTTTGGAGTAACCTGTGTCACAGTCTTTTGGGTATATCCCCAAGAGTGGTATTGCTGGATCAGATGGTAGATCAATGTCTAGCTTTTTGAGTAGGCTCCAAATTTTTTTCCAGAGTAGTTTTACTAGATTACATTCCCATCAACAGTGTAAGAGGGTTCCTTTTTCCCCACATCCTCCCCAACACCTGTTGTTGTTGGTGTTGCTAATGATGGCTATTCTAACAGGGGTGAGATGGAATCTTAGTGTGGTTTTAATTTGCATTTCCTTTATTGCTAGAGATGGTGAGCATTTTTTCATGTGTTTTTTGGCCATTTGAATTTCTTCTTTTGAGAAAGTTCTGTTTAGTTCACTTGCCCATTTCTTTATTGGTTCATTAGTTTTGGGAGAATTTAGTTTAAGTTCCCTATATGTTCTGGTTATCAGTCCTATGTCTAATGTGTAGCTGGCAAATATTTTCTCCCACTCTGTGGGTGTTCTCTTCAGTTTAGAGACCACTTCTTTTGATGAACAGAAGCTTTTTAGCTTTATGAGGTCCCATTGATCTATGCTATCTCTTAGTTGCTGTGCTGCTGGGGTTTCATTGAGAAAGTTCTTGCCTATACCTACTAACTGCAGAGTATTTCCTACTCTTTTCTGTATCAATGTTAGAATTTGTGGTCTGATATTTAGATCCTTGATCCATTTTGAGTTAATATTGGTATAGGGTGATATACATGGATCTAGTTTCAGTTTTTTGCAGACTGCTAACCAGTTTTCCCAGCAGTTTTTGTTGAAGAGGCTGCTATTTCTCCATCGTATACTTTTTGCTCCTTTGTCAAAGACAAGTTGGTTATAGTTGTGTGGCTTGATATCTGGGTCCTCTATTCTGTTCGACTGGTCTTTATGTCTGTTTTTGTGCCAGTACCATGCTGTTTTTATTGTTATTGCTTTGTAATATAGTTTGAAGTCAGGTATTGTGATACCTCCTGCATTGTTCTTTTGACTGAGTATTGCCTTGGCTATTCGTGGCCTCTTGTGTTTCCATATAAATTTAATGGTAGATTTTTCAATCTCTTTAATGAATGTCACTGGAATTTTGATGGGAATTGCATTAAACATGTAGATTACTTTTGGGAGTATCAACATTTTTACTATGTTGATTCTACCAGTCCATGAGCATGGGAGATCTCTCCACTTTCTATAGTCTTCCTCAATCTCTTTCTTCAAAAGTTTATAGTTTTTCTTGCAGAGGTCATTCACATCTTTTGTTAGGTTTACACCTAGGTATTTGATTTTTTTTGAGGCTATTACAAATGGAATTGTTTTCATACATTCTCTTTCCGTTTGCTCATTGTTAGTGTATAGAAATGCTAATGATTTTTCTATGTTGATTTTATATCCTGCTACCTTGCTATAGCTATTGATGATGTCCAAAAGCTTCTGAGTAGAGTTTTTTGGGTCTTTAAGGTATAGGATCATGTCATCTGCAAATAGGGATATTTTGACAGTTTCTTTACCTATTTGTATTCCTTTCATTCCTTCTTCTTGCCTAATTGCTCTGGCTAGGAATTCCAGTACTATGTTGAATAGGAGTGGAGAGAGTGGGCATCCTTGTCTGGTTCCTGATTTTAGAGGGAATCGTTTCAGTTTTTCTCCGTTAAGTATAATGCTGGCTGTAGGTTTGTCATATATAGCTTTTATAATGTTGAGGTACTTTCCTTCTATTTCTAATTTTCTTAGACTTTTAATCATGAAATGGTGTTGAATTTTATCAAAGGCTTTTTCTGCATCTATTGAGATGATCAAGTGGTTTTTGTCTTTGCTTCTGTTAATGTGGTTTATTACATTCATTGATTTTCATATGTTGAACCACCCCTGCATCCCTGGGATGAAGCCTACTTGGTCGTGGTGAATAATCTTTTTGATGTGTTGTTAAATTCTGTTTGCCATTATTTTGTTGAGGATTTTTGCATCACTGTTCAATTAGGAGATTGGCCTATAGTTCTCCTTTTTGGAGGTGTCTTTGCCTGGTTTTGGGATAAGTGTAATACTGGCTTCATAAAATATGTTTGGCGGTTTTCCTTCCCTTTCTATTTTGTGGAACAGTTTAAGGAGGGTTGGTATCAGTTCTTCTTTAAAGGTCTGATAGAATTCAGCAGAGAATCCATCAGGTCGTGGACTTTTCTTTTTGGGGAGACTCTTGATTGCTGCTTCAATTTCATTTTGTGTTATAGATCTATTCAGGTGATTGATTTCCTCTTGGTTCAGTTTTGGATGATCATATGTATCTAGAAATCTGTCCATTTCTTTAAGATTTTCAAATTTATTTGAATATAGGTTCTCAAAGTAGTCTCTGATGATTTCCTGGACTTCCATGGTGTTTGTTGTTATCTCCCCTTTTGCATTCCTGATTCTACTAATTTGGGTTTTTTCTCTCCTCATTTTAGTCACGTTCACCAGGGGTCTATCAATCTTGTTTATTTTTTAAAAGAACCAACTTTTTGTTTCATTAATTCTTTGTATGTTTTTTTTTTGGTTTCTATTTCATTGATTTCAGCTCTTATTTTTATTATTTCTCTCCTATTTGTTTTGGGATTTGCTTGTTCTTGTTTTTCTAGGAGTTTGAGATGTATCATTAGGTCATTGATTTGGGATCTTTCAGTCTTTTTAATATATGCACTCATGGCTATAAACTTTCCTCGCAGGACTGCCTTAGCTGTGTCCCATAGGTTCCAGTAGGTGGTGTTTTCATTTTCATTGAGTTCCAGGAACTTTTTAATTTCCTCTTTTATTTCATCGATGATCCATTCTTCATTAAGTAATGAGTTATTTAGTTTCCAACTGTTTGCATGTTTTTTGTCTTTACTTTTGTTGTTGAGTCCTAGTTTTACTGCATTGTGATCAGATAGTATGCATGGTATAATTTCTATTTTCTTATATTTGCTGAGACTTGCTTTGTGTCCTAGGATATGATCTATTTTGAGAAGGTTCCATGGGCTGCTGAGAAGAATGTATGTTGTGTAGAAGTTGGATGAATTGTTCTGTAGACATCAACTAGGTCCATTTGATCTATTGTATATTTTACATCTAGGATTTCTTTATTGATTTTTTTGTTTGGATGACCTATCTATTGATGATAATGGGGTGTTAAAGTCTCCCACAACCACTGTGTTGGTGTTAATATATGATGTTAGGTCTTTCAGGGTATGCTTGATGAAATTGGGTGCGTTGACATTGGGTGCATACAGGTTGACGATTATTATTTCATTTTGGTCTATTTCCCCTTTTGTTAGTATGGAATGGCCTTCTTTATCTTGTTTGATCAATGTAGGTTTGAAGTCTACTTTGTTAGAGATAAGTATTGCTACTCCTGCCTGTTTTCAGGGGCCACTGGCTTGGTAAATCTTCTTCCAGTCTTTCATCCTAATCCTATGCTTATTTCTGTCAGTGAGATGGGTCTCCTATAAGCAACAAATTGTTGACTCTTCCCTTTTAATTCATTTCATCAAGCGGTGCCTTTTGATGGGTGAATTAAGTCCGTTAACATTAAGTGTTAGTACTGATAGGTATGTGGTGATTCCTGTCATTTAGGTGTCTTAGTTGTTTGAAGGTTTGATTGTGTGTACCTAAGTTGAGGTTAGTTACTACTGTGTTGCTTTTTCTTTTCCTGTGGTTCGGTGCTGCCTGTCCTTTCACGGTTAAGTTGGGTTTCACTTTCTGTGTGCAGAATCCCTTGAAGAATCTTTTGTAGTGGTGGCTTTGTGGTCACATATTGTTTTAGTTTCTGCTTATCATGGAAGACTTTTCTTGCTCCATCTATTTTGAATGATAGCTTTGCTGGGTAGAGTATCCTGGGGTTGAAGTTATTTTCATTCAGTGCCTGGAAGATCTCACCCCATGCTCTTCTTGCTTTTAATGTTTCTGTTGAGAAGTCTGCTGTGATTTTGATGGGTTTAACTTTGTATGTTATTTGTTTTTTCTCTCTTACAGCCTTCAATATTCTTTCCCTAGTTTCTGAACTTGTTGTTTTAATGATGATATGTTGTGGGGTAGTTCTATTTTGATCTGGTCTGTTTAGTGTCCTGGAGGCCTCTTGCATCTGTATGGGAATATCTTTCTCTAGATTTGGGAAATTTTCCATTATTATTTTGGGTACAATGTCATCAGCTCTGTGTTCTGGTCAGCTCTCTTACAGGTAAATCTCCTTATTCTGCTTCCAATTCAAAAAGCTCCTAGTCTTTCAGATAAATGTCACTGAGTTTGTTATCACTCATCTTTTCACTACCCTAAGCTGAGGAAAGAGCCTGATTCTGTAAGGAACGTGGATCAGTGTGGGAAGTTTTCCGTTATTATTTTGTTGAATATATTATGTGTTCCCTTCACTTGCACCTCTTCTCCTTCTTCGATGCCCATGATTCTCAAGTTTGGTCTTTTGATGGAGTCAGTGAGTTCTTGCATTTTCTTTTCACAGGTCTTGAGTTGTTTAATTAATAGTTCTTTGGTTTTTCCTTTAGTTACCATTTCATCTTCAAGATCTGAGACTCTGTCTTCTGTTTGTTCTATTCTGCTGGATTGGCCTTCCATTTTGTTTTGCAGTTCTGTTTTGTTCTTTTTTCTGAGGTTTTCCATATCCTGAGTGGTTTCCTCTTTAATGTTGTCTATTTTTGTCCTGAGTTCATTTATGTGTTTATTCATCATGTTCTCTCTTTCACTTTGGTGTTTATACAGCGCTTCTATGGTTTCCTTTATTTCTTCTTTTGCTTTTTCAAGTTCTCTATTTTTGTTGTCTTGGAATTTCTTGAGTGTCTCCTGTACATTTTGGTTGACCCTATCCAGTATCATATCTATAAAATTCTCATTGAGTACCTGTAGTATGTCTTCTTTTAAATTATTCTTGTGGGCTTCATTGGGTCCTTTGGCATAATTTATCTTCATTTTGTTGGAGTCTGGATTTGAGTATCTGTTTTCTTCATTCCCCTCTGGTTCCTGTACTAATTTTTTGCTGTGGGGAAACTGGTTTCTCTGTTTTTTCTGTCTTCCCATCATTGTCTTTGGTGTTGTTACTGTCCCTGTACTGTGTGCAATTAAGTATTTTCTAGCTTGTAATAATAACAATGGTAATATTTAGAATGGAAGGGTGAGTGGAGATGGAAAGCAAGAAGTTAAAGGAAAGGGAAAAACAAATAAACAGACAAGAAGGAGAAAACAGAACAAAGAATCAGACAAGAAAGTTTCAAAGGTATAAACAGGGAGCGTTAGTGTACTAATTGACAGTAAGCTTAACAGGCATTAGAGAGACAGAGAGAGGATTGAAAATAAAAAGTAAAAAAAAAAAGAATACAAATAAAAAATAGGTAAGTGAAAGAAATATCTATATATAAAAATAAAATAAAATAAAATGAAAAATAGAAAAATTTTAAAAAAAGCAAAAAAGCAAAAATCCAAAAAACCTCCAAGTTCAAATGCAATGAAGTTTCAGTCTTAATAATTTGGGTGTCTATCTCAGTCTCCAATCCTGGAGATGGTGCCTCAGATGTTGTTCTGTAGTTGTCTCATCAAAGGGGATGCATAAAGTAGAACAAAACTACACACACACATGCACACACACACACACACACACACACACACAAACCCCACCAAGTGTCCCAAGTTCAAATGCAATACAGTTTCAGTAAGTTTTTCAGCATGCAGGTGTAATTCGGTTGTTCTCTCATCAAAGGTAGGGAGAAAAAGAGAAAAAAAGAAAAAAAAACAAAAAAAAGAGTCTGGAGACAGTTCTGAGAGTGGTATCTGCAGCTGTGGCTTGCCTGCTCACTGCTGTCAGCCTGCTGTTGCTGCAGGCATTATTTATGCAGATCTCTGGGGTGAGCTTAGCACTCACTTGGCCCTGCAGGCTTTGTTTACTTAGAGTTTTCCTGTAAGCCTCTGCTACAAGCTTTCCCCTTTCCAAGCACTGGGAAAGGTGACACTGCACCTGTGTTCTCAGGCCTGTGTGTTTATTTACAGTTCATGTGGGAAGTGGGTCTTCCCCCCTCTCCTGTGCAGTTTTCCTCCCACCACCACTTTTACAAGCTTTCCTGCTTCTGATTACTGGGCGGTGCTGCTGCTGCTAATAAATTTTTTAAAAAGAAAAAAGTCATATTTATAATTTCACAAGTATAAATCTACATAGCCACCAATAACAAACATGTAAAAACATACCAGTTGAGCAACATTAATATGGACAGGTATTTGAAAATATTAAAGGAATGTAAACTAAATATATGATGTGTGTAATTATGTGTACATATATGCAATATGCAGATATATACTTTATATTGTATATACATGTAATTATATATACATATTAAAGACAAGAATAGTAAATCTGTACATTAGAAATTAAGAAGTGAAATTCCATCTTATTGTGGTTGATATAAATTTTATCAGTAAATCAAAAGACATTTATTACAATTACAGGGGAGAGAATCCTAAGTCAATATGTAAGAAAATTAATAGTCACAAACCCATAGCTTTTTCATTATTTACAAAGTGTAAAGTAATAAAAGACTTGACTTACAAATTATTAGAACAGCCTGACAGTTCAGAAAAATTCCTCTGAACATAATTTTTATGAATAAATGTGCAAACTATTTTTTGTTTTCTAGGGAACTGAGGTTGAACACAGGACTTTACACTTGCAAAGCAAGCACTCTACTGCTTCACCCACACCTCCAGTCCATTTTGCCATGTTTATTTTGGAGATTGGAGTCTCACAAGCTGTTTGTGTGGGTTGGGCTTGAACTGTGATTCTTCCAATCTCAGCCTTTGATGTAGCTAGGATTACAGGTGTGAGCCACATGTCCTGGTGAAAAATATCTTTAAAGTCCAAAATAATCCTCAATTTGAACTAGAATAAGAAGACTTGATATTAAAAGGAAGTTATTCCTCATAATTAATGTATAACGTGCCCTAAACCTGTGAAAACAGAATCAGTTCCTTTTAAAGTAGATATCCATATATCTTGGTATACATTTTCACATGAAAAATAGTTTTGAAAGTTTCAAAAAAATCAAACAAGTACAAGCAGAAAATGCAAAGTAGGAATAAATTGAATTGCACACAGACAAGCTGTGTAGAGATCCCCAGTCACTCTATTGAGCAGGTGCATGGCCCCTCCTTAGTCTCAGGTGTGGACTGAGTATGCAGGCCCCCAGGTGAGTTCAGGAGGGGCCATGGCAGCAGTTCTCACACCTGGGATGCATGTCTCTAATGGAGGGAGTCTGGTGTGGTCTCCAGCCTCACTTACAATCAGACCCACCAGGGCTGAGCAGCTTCTTGACCTGCTCTGCGAGGACTCCAGGACCAGGCAGGTGTGGGTGAGGGGCCATGTCCTCATAAATGAGAAATAAGAGCTCCCAAGGAAGTGTCCATGTGCCCTGTCCTCAACTTGCCCAGCTGCTCTTCCTCCCCCATCAGCCTCAACATCTTCCTCGTTTACAAGTCAGGTCTGGAAACCTCATCTTGCTAGCCCATCCAGTTCTCTGTCCTTTTCCCACTCAGCCACTAGGACAGGTGCTAGAAACTCAATACAGAGCTGTGTACCATGGAGGCTCTCATGAGAAAATATGAATGATTTGAAATTTGGAATGAGACAAGGTTGTCCATTCTCACCACTTTTAATGAAGATCGTAATGGAAGCTAGATATGATGGTGCACACCTGTATTCCTAGCATTCAGGAGGCAGAGGCTGGGCCATTGCAAGTTCAAGGCCAGCCAGGGAACATAGTGAGACTGTCTCAAACACCAAGAGCTGGGAGTTAAACTCAGCAGGATAGCACAAGCCTGGAATGCACAACATTCTGGTTCAATCCTTAGCACCAAAAAATGAAAGAATTAAAAGATAATGATGGAAGCCCTATCCAGAGCATCTGAACTGGAAAGGAAGAATCAAATTGTCCTGGGTGCAGGATCATCTTTGTGCCCCTCCCTTGCACAGTGTCACTGTCACTATGGCACAGGTGACAGGTACACTGCATATTAGTGTCCTAGAGGCTGCCCTGGAAGTCCTTCTCTTCCTGGAGGTCATAGTCAAGTTAAGCACTGCAAGGAGCTTAAAGGTCAGGGTCAGGCCTCTCTTTACACCTGGAGAAACTGAGGTCCACGTGGGGGAGGAGCTTGTCAAAGTCAGTGACTGCAGAGGAGGCTGCACCAATCCCATAGCCCAGCCTCTGACCCCCTGCACCCCAATTCCCAACAGAGGCCTTTGCTTACCTGTCTGGAGTCCTGATTACATAGGACTGAGGGGCTGATCCTCACTGCTTATGGGGGTGGATAGGCGGTAAGGGGCTGGACGCCATGCTCCTCACCTCAGCCTGGCTACTTTTCTCTCAGGCTGGGCCTTGACATCTCCCTCAGTTTTGGCTCCACCCTCGTGCACTCCAACCTCTGAGCCCCTGTAGCTCATGGGTCCCAACACACTTCTCAGTGTGACCCACAGCCGCCTGGACACAAGCAGAGTTGGCACAGGAAGGAGGACTTGGGTGTTCTGATATGTCTCTAGGCAGCCTGGGGACTCAGAACGCTCTCTGAACAGAGACCCCCTAAGACTCACCAACTGTTGAGATGGGCCCTGAATATGGCAGTGTTGGTATCCCAGAAGGTCCTGTGAATAAGCACAAGAGTACTGTGAGTGGCTGAGGCTGGCCTTGAAGCCCCCATTTGTGCTCCTTCTGCTACATTTACCTTGTGGCTAGTTCAAGGAACTCCCACTGCCTAATGGCACTTTAAGTTCCAATGAAGGAGGCAGGGTCACATGCCTGGGAAGGCCCTGCTGTTCTATTCCTTTCTGAGGAATGCTCCCCTCTGTCTGCCTCACTCCCAACCAAGTTCAGAGCTTTTATAGGGGCAGGGCCATGATTGACCCTCTGAGCTCGGAGTGGACAGGCAGAGGGGCCTCACCTGAGACTAGAAGCTTCAGATGGTCACTGGGATGTTATGACAGGTTAGGGGATGTGCTATGAGAAACTTAACACCTGTAGGGTCCTCTAAGATCACAGCAGTCGTGGAGAATTCTCCCTGGTGCTGCTGAGCTCAGGACTTGCAGAGGTGGGTAGATTGGCGGCCCCCTCCTTGGTCAGAAGGAAAGTGTCCATTTGGCAGTAGGGTCGCATTCTCTCTTAGGGACACTATGAGGCCAGGTTGCACTGAGAAGGAGGGTCTGCCCTAGAGAGAAGATGGGGGGTGAGGGGCTGCCCCACCTTGCCCTCAGCTGAGATCCACAGGGCATGTCCCTGAGGATGTACATCTTTCTGTTTCTCCTTTCTTTGACTCTTCCTCTCCCCACCTCTACCCAGTTTCTATGTCCCCTTCCTGATGCCCACAGACCTCATCCTGGCCATCACCTCTGGGGTTCCGCCAGTACACCCCGGGCAGAGACTGGTCTCTGAATGAACCTGCTGGACTGTTAATCTGTGATTAAGATACCCAGGGGGTCATTGAAGGGTGACTACTCAGAGGACAGGCTGTGTGTACCATAGCATCTATATGGGTCACTGACAGGGTCTAGGGGGAAGCTGGCCTGATTGAGCCCTGCCTAGGGCTGCTGGCCATGATGCTTCATGAAATCATGCCTTCACCCTCCTTTGACAGAAAATCTGTCACAGTCTAAAGCAGAGTAACTTTGGAGGGTCAGGTATCTCCAGGGGTGAAAATAGGGAAGGGTTTATTCATGAGGGATGGCTTTCTGGACATCTCTGGAATGAAGACAGGTCAGTGGCTAAAGAGTAGATCCTGCCACACAGTCTCTCAAGTCTGGGTCTTTGTCTCAGTGTGACACAGCTTCCTCTCACTGGGAACAGGGCTCATGACAAAGTGTTAGGGATTCAAAAGTAATTGGGTCAAAATTAAGCAACCTCACCTGATACCAGGAGCGCCAGGAGATCGCTGGGTGATGACCACACCTGAGGTTGGTTCCTGTAATGGCCAAAGCATCTGAACATCCACCTGCTCAGGGTCCACAGGCAACAGGGTCTGTAATTGCCCACTGAGATGTCTGTGAGAGTCCTGGGTCTAGGAGACCTTGGATTCTCCTTCCTTAGTCAATGAACCTGGCAAATCCCAGCAACGAGCCACACTGGAGGGTCACTGTCTCTACTGAGGTCACTTTCACAGGGTGAAAGACTGTGTTTGTTGTAGGCTCCCAGGAGAGAAGGGGGCAGTGTGTCAAATTGGCTCACACCTCTCATATTGACCTAGGGCTGGGCTGTAAGTGGGGACAACCCTGATAGTAGACCCTCTTCCTGAGGCAGAGCCAGATGTTGGGACCCCTGTGTATCCTCTCACCTGTCACCACCAGCTCCAGGGTGTTGCTGTTCTCTGACCAGCCAGCAGGGCTGTTATAGTTGCAGTGATATTGTCCTTCATATTGGTTTGTCATGTGTGATGGAGAACTTGGCCTTGTTGGTGGACTGCAGTGGGCACTGTGTGTCCCAGGATGCCTTAGCTCACCTCTTTATTAAGATGGTACTCCTGGGCCTCCAGGTTCCCCTCACATTATATCATCACAGGCATACCCCAGGTGTTCATAGAGCCTGGCTGAGGGTAGGTTTGGGGAGGGTCTCTGCAAGGAAATCAGAGGCTGTGTCTCAGGAAATCCCTCCCCACTCCAGCTCTCAACCAAGGACCTTCAGCATCGTCCACACTTGTGGTTCTTCATCCTAAATGTCCAGGGTGACCCCTTGTCCCCAATGAAGGGTAGGACCTGGGACAGTTGGAGACAAACTCACCTGCAAGCACCTGGTTCCTAGAGTCCAAACTCAGTCCTGGAAGAGAGTTCCTTTTGAAAAGTTTGTATCTGAAGCAAGGGAAGATCCATTCTTCCCCAGAGTCTCCTGAACCCCTGGGGTTTCTTGATGTGCAAGACCTGGCTTTGGGATGGCATCCTTTCCAGACTAGGGACCCCCTTCCCCTCTTCACATGTCACCCAGACAGAACAGAAACATGAGTTTGGGGTTCATGGTGTCTGCTCCTACTGACCAAGAATTCACAGATTGATAAGGCTAAGGTGTCCAATAGTACAGACAGAGAGATAAGGAAAGTGTGACAGGACAGATAGTGCCTGTCACATGGTTGTGACATCAGCATCCCCACAGGAAATGGAAATACACTGTATATGAACCTGTTTCTCATTTGTGGGATGCTGGAGTGTGATGAACACCAGGCTCTTGGCAGATAAATGAGACAATAATGGTGATGTCCGTGACCTCTGGCTACTTCCACCTGGCTTTATCTTCTCTTTTGCCCCCAAATAGTCATTGTACATCACTAAATGACATGTATGAAAATCACTAACTTTCAGAACTTATTTTTTATGTAGCATTTTCTCTCTAAAGTCCAGAAACCAGTAAAGACAGTTACCTGCAATATGTGGGTGTGTAGGGTGATACATATGGTCTCTGATGAGCCACTGTGTATAGCCATAACTTGGAAACACAGTCTATGTATTCCAAAGTACTTAGTAAAATGGTTAAATTTGAAAAATATGCACCCCAAGACAAATATAAACAAATAAAAAATAAACAAGAGCTTATATCCAGTTGACACCACAAACACGGGTTGGAGCAAAAGTGAACACAGTAACTTATGAGGAACTGGGGTTTTAACCATAAGACATCATCAGACCATAAAAGGTGATAAAACTCTGTAATGTCACGTCAGGATTGGAAACATCTGGGTGAATTCACTCTTTGCATCACCCCTGAAAATTAAGGGGCCCATAAAGAACACAATCCCAGTGGCCATGAGTACAGAGACAGCACCTCCTTCTCTAGACTTTGTTCAAGGAAGCAAGGACTCTCATGAGGGACACAGGAGAAGCTGGGTTGCATTTTAACCTGGAAAACAAGACAGTACTCAAACAGGACTCCTGTGTCCTGAGAAGAGGGACAGGGACAAAAGGGAATCCACCTCCTTGCCCCTGCCTCAGACAGAACATGTGGGAAGTGGGGACACCATCCTCCATTCTCCACCAGGGTGTGCTGTACTCTGCACACTGCATGTGACCCAGCCATCCACAGGCTCAAGCCAGGTCCTAAAGCCAAATGATGATGAGTGACAGACAATGGGACCTCCGACTTGTCACTGCCTCATGTGTTCCAAAGATACAACTCAATCCTGGATCCAAGGAAGGGATTGGGACTTCAGAGGGGCAGGGGCTGTCTCTGCCCAGCACACATTACCCATTGTTTCCTGTTTCACTTTTGGGTACTCCCATCCCTTCTCTCATACCTTCAAATCTCAGCATCTGGGATCCTGGAAGGGGTCAGAGATGGATGAAGTTGGATGACTCCATGTTTCCATTTCTGACATAGGCAGGATGAATTCTGCTCTCCCTTCCCTCAGTGACCCTCCTCTATCCCAACATCTGTGGGTCTCTTTGGGCCATGTACTGATCATACATTGAGGAGGACCCTGTAGTTTATGGACTTGGTGGGTTCATGTGTTGCCCCATCCCCAGTGCTCCCCCTGGTGCCAACACCCCTTGGTGGTGTCTGTCATTGCTCCAGAATCTGCAGGTTTTTCCTGAGACCTTAGGACCTATGACCATGAGATGTTCCCTCCCACATTGGGTTGGAGTGTAAGCTTCACAGACACTGATGATGCCATGAGATTACCAGAGCATCCATGTGCATGGGGACAGGAAGAGGGAGGACAGGGAGGAACCACAGAAGAATCTCTGTGCACTCTTCAAAGTTCTGCACAAGTGCTGTTACATTGGCATTTTGAAGTGCCCCATAAAGGAAATGTAATCAACAAACACCACAAATCAGGATTTTGTCTTTTTTCCATAATGACTTTTTTCAGTCATAAAAAGAGTGCTTTACCAGACTGTTTCTTCAAACAAAAATGTATTGATTTGAAGTCATTATATTTCAGGAGACACCTCACAAAGGGCCTCTAATGAAAACTGAAGGGTTTGAGGTTCCAGAGAGAGTATTAGAACATCATTTTGGACTTATGATGAATTAGACTTTTCTTCATTTTTTCTGTCATATGACTTAGTTCCATGTTCTTGGTTGAAAAGATGGGGTCTCATTAGTGTATGAGGGGAAATGTGGTGATTAAATTTAAAGGAAATGTTAGATGGATGTGGAACAAGCATGAGGTTCACAAAGATGAGGACACAACACTAGCATGTGTAATTTGATCTCTTATCATGGAGGTGAGAGGGGAGGAAGGCCATTCAGCAAAGTCCCTGGCCAGGTGAAGGAATGCACATTTATCAGGGAAAGAGCTCCCCTCACCAACACCAGCCATTGCTGCATCCAAACCATGTGTACTACATGGACCTTCTCAGAACATACTTCCCAATTTTTACCCCAGACATTCTTCCAGTGCCTCCTGGGATTCTCAGAATTCTTTCCAAAGCTCCATCATCTGCATGGTGCACTGTTCTTTGTCTCCTTTTCTTTAGTTATATCTTGGGTCACTTCAAGGACCACCAGAACCAAGTCAGCTCCACCCATGTGGATGGATTCTTTTGGGGTTGTGAGGCTGGGAGTTGTGAACAAGGAGGACACAGATGCCAGGCAGAAACCACCTCAGAATCCTTGATGTCCTCACAATTTCCTGCCTCCCCTGAAGAAGACTGGCTCTCTGTGTTCAGCCTTATAAAAATTGACATAGTGTGTGATGGGTGGGTGGTCTCAGCTGCTCCTGAGAACCAAAGAAGAGAAGTAGGATGCCTGAAGACTGAATAGACTGAGCATTTCCTCTGGTCTCCACATCCCTATGTCTGATCCTCATGACATAACATCATGTAGATCCTGAATGAACACTTTCCTTGATGTAGCAGAGCTCCATCTGGGATCCTCATTGGATTTTTCAGCCTCATATGAATATAGCATAATGTACTGTATGGTAAGCTTTTGAATATTAGGAACATGGTAATGGAGAATAAGTAAGTAACAGGGAGGAGTTAAATTTGATTAAGGAATGATATATACAGCCTTGAAGTACCTACGTGTACCCCCCTTGGACTATCAATATACACTTAAAAGATGAAGGGCAGATAGGAAAAATAGGTCTTTTTGAGGGGTGGGCAAAGTGAGAACACAGGTGGGCATAAGGAAAGGGTGAATAAGGATGAATGTGGTGGGTATATTTTGTATCCATATATGAAAATAGAAGAATGAAAACTGTTGAAATTGTTCTAAGAAGGATGGAGGGGAGAAGAGGGATAATGTCAGAGGGGGTAAATCTAAGTAAGATATATTGTAAGCACATATGCAACTATCACAATGTATCACCCTGTACAACAATTTCATGCTAATAACATTTTTTTAAATTCATTTATTCACATGTGCATACATTGTTTGGACCATTTCTCCCCCTAACCCCCACCCCCGCCCTTTCTCCTCCACCCCCTCACTTCCAGGCAGAATCTGTTCTGCCCTTATCTCTAATTTTGTTGAAGAGAAATCATATGCGGTAATAAGAAAGGCAAAGCATTTTTGCTAGTTAAGGTAAGGACAGCTATACGAGAGATTCCTAGTATTGTTTCCACTTAGAAATGTGTTACATCCCAAGTTGCTTCATCTCTAACTCACCTTTTCACTAACTCCTGATCCCCTTCTCATATTGACCTCTGTCACTTTGAAGTTTCTGTATTAGTTCCTCTGCAGTGGGGACATCAAATACTTTCATGTTTTGGGTTTCTTAACTATCCCCATACCTCCCATGTGTGCTCTCCCCTTATCATGTTACTCAAGTCCAACCACATTGCTGTATTTGCCCTAGATGTAACTCTGCGTATGGGGAGAACATATGATATTTGGTCTTCTGAGCCTGGCTAACTTCTATCAGAATGATGTTCTTCAGTTCCATCCATTTACTTGTGAATGATAAGATTTCATTCTTCATGGCTGAGTAGAATTCCATCGTGTATAAATACCACATTTTCTTTTATTTTTTAATTTTTTTTCTTTTATTATTCATATGTGCATACAAGGCTTGGTTCATTTCTCCCCCCTGCCCCCACTCCCTCCCTTACCACCCACTCCTCCCCCTCCCTTCCCCCCCCAATACCCAGCAGAAACTATTTTGTCCTTATTTCTAATTTTGTTGTAGAGAGAGTATAAGCAATAATAGGAAGGAACAAGGGTTTTTGCTGGTTGAGATAAGGATAGCTATACAGGGAGTTGACTCACATTAATTTCCTGTTGGTGTGTGTTACCTTCTAGGTTAATTCTTTTTGATCTAACCTTTTCTCTAGTTCCTGGTCCCCTTTTACTATTGGCCTCAGTTGCTTTTAAGGTATCTGCTTTAGTTTCTCTGCGTTAAGGGCAACAAATGCTAGCTAGTTTTTTAGGTGTCTTACCTATCCTCACCCCTTCCTTGTGTGCTCTCGCTTTTATCATGTGCTCATAGTCCAATCCCCTTGTTGTGTTTACCCTTGATCTAATGTCCACATATGAGGGAGAACATATGATTTTTGGTCTTTTGGGCCAGCCTAACCTCACTCAGAATGATGTTCTCCAATTCCATCCATTTACCAGTGAATGATAACATTTCGTTCTTCTTCATGGCTGCATAAAATTCCATTGTGTATAGATACCACATTTTCTTAATCCATTCGTCAGTGCTGGGGCATCTTGGCTGTTTCCATAACTTGGCTATTGTGAATAGTGCCGCAATAAACATGGATGTGCAGGTGCCTCTGGAGTAACAGTCTTTTGGGTATATCCCCAAGAGTGGTATTGCTGGATCAAATGGTAGATCAATGTCCAGCTTTTTAAGTATCCTCCAAATTTTTTTCCAGAGTGGTTGTACTAGTCTGCATTCCCACCAACAGTGTAAGAGGGTTCCTTTTTCCCCGCATCCTCGCCAACACCTGTTGTTGGTGGTGTTGCTGATGATGGCTATTCTAACAGGGGTGAGGTGGAATCTTAGCGTGATTTTAATTTGCATTTCCTTTATTGCTAGAGATGAATACCACATTTTCTTAATCAATTTGTCAGTAGTGGGGCGTCTTGGCTGTTTCCGTAACTTAGCTATTGTGAATAGTGCTGCAAAAAACATGGGTGTGAAGTGCCTCTGTAGTAACCTGTGTCACATTCCTTTGGGTATATCCCCAGGAGTGGGATTGCTAGATCACATGGCAAATCTATGTTTAGATTTTTAAGAAGCCTACAAATTTTTTTTCCAGAGTGGTTGCACTGGCTTGCATTCTCAACAGCATTGTATGAGGGTTCCTTTTTCCCCACATCCCCGCCATCACCTGTTGTTAGTGGTGTTTTTGATGATGGCTATTCTAATGGGGTGAGGTGGAATCTTAGTGTGGTTTTGATTTCCATTTCCTTTATGGCTAGAGATGGTAAGCATTTTATCATGGTTTACTTGCCATTTGAATTTCTTCTTTTGAGAAAGTTCTGTTTATTTCAGTTGCCTATTTATTTATTGGTTCATTGATTTTTGGAGAGTTTAGTTTTTTGAGTTCTCTGTATATTCTGGTTATCAGTCCTTTGTCTGATATATAGCTGGCAAATATTTTCTCCTTTGCTGTGGGTGGTATCTTCAGATTAGAGACCATTGCTTTTTTTGTACAGAAGATTTAGTATCATGAAGTCGCATTTGTCCACACTTTCTCTTAGTTGCTGAGTTGTGGGAGTTCTATTGAGGAAGTCCTTTCTTATACCTACTTCTTCCAGAGTGTTTCCTGCTCTTTCCTGTACCAACTTCAGAGTTGTGGTTCTTATATTAAAATCCTTGATCCCTTTTGTGTTGATAGTGGCACAGGGCGATAAACATGGATGTAGTTTCAGTTTTTTGCAGTTGGATAACCACTTTTCTCAACAAGATTTGTTGAAGAGGCTGTCTTTTCTCCATCGTATATTTTTAGCACCTTTGTCAAAAATAAGGTGGGCATAGCTGTGTGGATTCATGTCCATGTCCTCTATTCTGTTCCACTGGTCTTCATGTCTGTTTTTGTGCCAGTACCATGCTGTTTTTATTGCTATTGACTTGTAATATAGTTTGAAGTCAGGTATTGTGATACCTCCAGCATTGCTCTTTTTGCTGAGTATTGCCTTGGCTATTCACAGTCTCTTGTGTTTCCAAATGAATTTTAGGGTAGATTTTTCAATCTCTTTAATGAATGTCTTGGGATTTTGATGGGAGTTGCATTAAACCTGTAGATTGCTTTTGGTAGTATAGCCATCTTTCTATGCTGATTGTACCAATCCATGAACACGGGAGATCTCTCCACCTTCTGTAGCCTTCCTCGATCTCTTTCTCCAGGGGTTTGTAGTTCTCCTTATAGAGGTCATTCACATCATTTGTTAGGCTTACTCCTAGGTATTTGACTTTTTTTGAGGCTATTGTACATGGAATTATTTCCATATATTCTTTCTCAGTTTGGTCGTTATTGGTGTGTTGAAAAGCTAATGATTTTTGTAAGTTGATTTTGTATCCTGCCACCTTGATGTAGCTGTTTATGGTTTCTAGGAATTTTTGGGTAGAGTTTTTTGGGTCTTTAAGGTATAGGATCATATTGTCTTCAAATAGGGATATTTTGACAGTTTCTTTACCTAGTTGTATTCCTTTTATTTCTTCTTGCCTAATTGCTCTGGCTAGGAATTCCAGTACTATGTTGAATAGGTGTGGGGATAGTGGGCACCCTTGTCTTGTTTCTGATTTTAAGGGAAATGGTTTCATTTTCTCACCATTAAGTATGATGTTGGCTGTAGGTTTGTCATATATAGCTTTTATAATGTTGAGGTACTTTCCTTCTATTCCTAGTTTTCATAGAGCTTTTATCATGAAGTGGTGTTGGATCTTGTTGAAGACTTCTGCATCTATTGAGATGATCAAGTGGTTTTTGTATTTGCTTCTATTAATGTGCTGTATTATGTTTATAGATTTATGTATGTTGATCTACCCCTGAATCCCTGGGATGAAGCCAACTTGGTCATGGTGAATGATCTTTCTGATGTGTTGTTGGATTTGGTTGGCCATTATTTTATTAAGGATTTTTGCATCAATGTTCATTAAGGAAATTGCCCTATAGTTCTTTTTGGAGGTGTCTCTTTCTGGTTTTGGGATGAGTGTAATACTGGCTTCATAAAATGAGTTAGACTGGTTTCCTTCCCTTTCTCTTTCATGGAACAGTTTAAGGAGGGTTGGTATTAGTTCTTCTTTAAAGGTCTGATAGAATTCAGCAAAGAATCCTTCAGGTCCTGGACTTTTCTTTTTTGGGAGACTCTTTATTGTTGCTTCAATTTTATTTTGTGTTATAGATCTATTCAGGTGATTAATGTCCTGTTGGTTCAATTTTGGAGGGTCATAAGTATCTAGAAATCTGTCCATTTCTTCAAGATTTTCAAATTTATTAGAATATAGGTTCTCAAAGTAGTCTGATGATTTACTGGATTTCTGTTTGTTGTTATCTCCCCTTTTGCATTCCGATTTCACTAACGGGTTTTTTCTCTCCTCATTTTAGTCAGGTTTGCCAGGGGTCTGTCTATCTTATTTTTTTTCAAAAAGTCAACTTTTTGTTTCATTGAGTCTTTGTAATTTTTTTGTTTCTATTTCATGGATTTTTGCCCTTATTTTTATTATTTCTCTCCTTCTGCTTGTTTTGGGAGTTTTCAATATAGCATTAGGTCATTGATTTGAGACCTTTCTGACCTTTTAATATATGCACTCATGGCTATAAACTTTCCTCTTAGGACTGCTTTTTCCTATAGGTTCCAGTAGTTCATGTTTTCAATTTCATTAACTTTCAGGAACCTTTTAATTTCCTTTTTTTTTTTCACCAATGACCCATTGATCCATTCAGCTTCCAGCTTTTTGCAGGTTTTTATTGTTATGTTCTAGTTTTAATGCCTTGTGACCAGATAGAATGCATGGGATTATTTCTATTTTCCTATATTTGCTAAGGCCTGCTTTGTGACATAAGATATGATCAATTTTGGAGAAGGTTCCATGGGCTGCTGAAAAGAATGTATATTGTGCAGAAGTTGGATGAAATATTCTGTAGACAATTGCTAGGTCAATTTGATCTATTGTGTGATTTAGATCTAGGATTTTTTTATTGATTTTTTTGGATGACCTATCTATTGGTGATGGGGGGGTATTTAAGTCTTCCACTACCAATGTGTTGGTGTTTATATATGTTTTTAGGTCCTTCAGAGTATGTTTGATGAAATTGTCTGAATTGATGTTGGGTGCATATAGGTTGATAACTGTTATTTCCTTTTGGTGTATTTCCCCTTTTATTAGTATGGAGTGTCCTTCTTTATCTTATCTCATTTGATCAATGTAGGTTTGAAGTCTACTTTGTCCAAGATAAGTATTGATACTCCTTCCTGTTTTCGGGGGCCGTTGGCTTGGTAGATCTTCTTCCAGCCTTTCACCCTCAGCCAGTGCTTGTTTCTATTGATGAGATGGGTCTCATGTAAACAACAGATTGTTGGATATTCCTTTTTAATCCAGTTTCCAAACTGGACTTTTGATGGGGGAATTAAGTCTGTTAACATTCAGTGTTAGTATTGATAGATATGTGGTGATCCCTGTCAAGTAGTTGTCTTTGTTGATTAAGGGTTTGATTGTGTGTAGCTGAATCAATGTTGCTCTCTACTTTCTTGCCTTTTCTTCTCCTGTGGTTTGGTACTGCCTGCCCTTTCATTGTTTTGTTTCCTTTCACTTTCTGTGTGCAGAATTCTTTGGAGAATATTTTGTGTTGGTGGTTTGGAGGTCATATATTGTTTTAGTTTCTGCTTATGGTGGAAGACTTTTATTGCTCCATATATTTTGAATGATAGTTTTGCTGGGTAGAGTATCCTATGGTTAAAGTTATTTTCATTCAGTGTCCAGAAGACCTCACTCCATGCTCTTTTTGCTTTTAAGGTTTCCATTGACAAATCTGCTGGGATTTTGATGGGTTTACCTTTGTATGTTATCTGTTTTTTCTCTTTTACAACCTTCAATATTCTTTCTCTATTTTCTGTGCTTGTTGATTTAATGATAATATGTCGTGGGGTAGTTCTATTTTGGTCAAGTCTGTTTGGTGTCCTGGAGGCTTCCAGTACCTGAATGGGCATAGTTTTCTCTAGATTTGGGAAATTTTCTGTTATTATTTTGTTAAACATATTATGAATTCCATTTTCTTGCACCTCTTCTCCTTCTTCAATGCCCATGATTCTCAGGTTTGGTCTTTTGATAGAGTCAGTGCATTTTTGCATATTCCATTCACAGGTTTTGTGTTGTTTGACTAATAGTTCTTCAATTTTTCCTTTAATTTCCATTTCATCTTCAAGTTCTGTGATTCTGTCTTCTGCTTGTTCTAGTCTGCTGGAGTGGCCATCGATTGTGTTTTGTATTTCTGTTTTATTTTTTTTCTGAGGCTTTCCATATCGTGGGTCCCTTCCTCTTTAATATTGTCAATTTTCATCCTTAAATCATTTATCTCTGTATTTATGGTGTTCTCTGTTTAACTTTGGTATTTATTTAGGGCTCCTATGAGTTCACTTATTTTTTTTGTGTCTTCTCATATTCTTTATTTTTATATTCTTGGAATTTCTTGAGTGCCTCCTGTACATTTTATTGACCTTGTTTAGTAACATCTCCATGAAATTCTCAGGGATTTCTTCTTTCAGGGTGTTCTTCTGGGGTTTGTTGGGTTCCTTGGGATAGTCTATCTTTGTTTTGTTGTGGTCTGGAATTGGATATCTTTTTTCTTCATTTCCCTCTGAATCCTGTACTAATTTATTTTGGGGGGGGAAGAATGGTTTCCATCCCTTTTTCATCTTCCCATCATCCATTTGGTGCTGTTTCTGTCCCTGTTTTGTTGGTCTGCATCTCCCAAGCAGGTTTGGAGCCAGCATCTGGCAGCACGGGAACCCTCCTGTTTTCTCAGTGCAACGTGGCATGGAGAAGTTTTGTATGGGCTGGGAGTTCATGTTGTTGGAGTTTTGTTTATTCTTGATGGGTTTTTTGGCCAAGTGTGGCTCCAACATCTCAGCAAGATTTCTGATTTACTGAACTCACAGTGTCTGCTTCCTCCCTCTAGTCGCCAACTTGGACCCTCTCCTGATAAAAATTTTAAAAAAGAAAAGAAAATTGGTCTCTCAGTTCAGAAGTCATAAAGCCCTTGTATGCTCTCTGTTCAGTTTGAGACATGGACACTAAATCCCCTGGAGATGAGGTAACACTGCATCACCAGGATCCAGAGGTGAGGGGTTGGTCTTCAGGGATTCTGAAAGACAAGAGAACAAAGTTAAGTTCTGGTGTTGTCTCCCCTGCATCCCAATCCTTTTCTCTGCAACTCTCAGTAACTAGGTATCACATAGTTAGAAACACCTGTGATACGACAAACATAGACACAGATACCCGCACACTAATGGATGCTTACTCTAAAGGGTGTTAATGACAGTGGTTCATAAAAAAATGTGTAAATCTACATGGATGACCCATAATAATCATTTAACTCTATATCACTCTAGCAATGTTAAATTGGATGAATATCTGTTAATATAAATATATGTTAATATAGACATATTCAATGTCTGTAATTATAGATATGCATAGGTATATATGTATGAAAAGTTATAGACTGTCTGTAGTAATGAAGCCTTGTCAAGAGCAGAAGTTGAAGTTGGACTGGGCACTTGATTTTTCACACCCACTGCTGGCTTCAGGATGCACTGTCCTCTGTCTTCTGCCACACAGGTGGATTAGAGTCTCAGATCTTCACAATCCTTAAATAGCTTCCCTCTTTGAACATTTTTGAGAAAATGGTAGTACAAATGAGATTGGAGAGAGAGAAAGAGAGAGAGAGAGAGAGAGAGAGAGAGAGAGAGAGAGAGAGAGAGAGAGAGTGAGAGAGATGTGCTTTTGATCAGTGAGATAATTTCAGATAGCATGTGGACAACCAGATCTCTATTTAAGGTACCAAGTTCATATAATCAGTGCAGCTCTGACCCACAAGTCCTCTAGGATCTCAAAAATGGGAGACAACAAAGACCAAGCTGCATTAGCACAAGGTTTTCCTTGAAAGATTTGTTTTTTTAACCACAGAAACCATCTTGAGGCACCTGAGGGAAAAACTGGCAGAAATAAAGAGGATGACAGGAACTTGACGTTGAAGCCACAGCAGTGTTCTGTGTATTGCTTCTCAACTCTACACAAGTGACAATACACTGGAATATTTGAGACTGACCATGGAGGAATGGACACAGTAATCAGAAAATGCCACTAATTGGGATATTTTTAAGTGACATTTTTCATAGTGACGTCATTGGTGTTCTAACAGACTCTTCTTTCCAGCAGTAGTGTGTTGACTCCAAGTCACAAGTTCAGGAGAAACATCATAAGGGGTAACCGATGAAGGCTGAAAGATTGGAGATTCAGACTATGTTGGGCATTGAATATTTTTCATGCTGAAGTCTGATTTTTGCAACTTGATTCTGTCATTTGAGCCAAGGTTCACATCCTCAGCTGAAAAGATGAGAGAGGCATGGGGGATGTGATGATTTAAAATAAATGAAATGTTACATGAAGTGGGGCAAAGTAGGAGGTGCACAAAGATGAGAACCCAAATGTGTTTGTGGGGTTCACGTTTAGGTCATGGAGGTGAGAGGAGAGGACAGTCAGAAAAAATCCACAGCAAGGTGGAGCACATCTCCAGAATTCAGCAAGGAAATAACTCCATCTCAACACATAAATGTTTCCCTGCCCTGGACCACGTTTGCCCCTGGACATTCTCAGACCATAGTTTGCAAAATTAAGCACTGCATTTTCTTCCAGAGACTCTTGGGATGGTCAGATCCTATCCCAGTCTCCACTAAGCTGTGTGTGCATGGTTCTCTCTTGTTCACCTTTGGCTTCATCTTGGGTCCTTCTCCAGCTGTGCAGAGTCTCAAATAGCAGAATCCCAAGGACCATGAGGACCAGGACAGCCACACCCATGCAGATGAGATTCTCCACTGTGTAATTCTGAGGCTGTGATGCTGGGTATTGTTCCCCAAAAGGACATTGGGGTGAGGTCAAATGAAAATCACTCCCAGGTTCTTGCCTGTCCACCAAGGATACCTGTCTCTCCATGAGAGGACTTTACCCTCTATGTATAGCCCCTTAAATGAGGGTTCTCCTGACTCACATGTCTTTGAATCTGACTTGTTCTGTCCAACCTCAGATCCCTTGCTTGCCTGATCAATCTTCTGCCAGTTCTGAGAAGTCTCAGGGACCCTGAAGGTACGGCTGAGGGCCTGTGTCCTCAGGGTCTCTCAATAATGAGGAACAAGAACAGTGTCCTATCCAGCCACTCTTCCTCCTCCATCAGCCCAACAGCTCCCCTGTCTAAATTAGGCCTGGGAACTACATCCTGCTGATCTGGCACTTTCTCCCTCCTCTGCTCCTCACCTAGCACCTGGGACAGACTGGAGCCATCTGGTCATGCACAACAGTGTTGTACTGCATCTTAGAAAATATTAATGATTTAAGTGACCCAGGAAAGAGGGAGTAATTCTAAACGCATGTGGATTTATAAGTTTTTACTGTTTCCATATATTGTGCATCCTCTTACTAAGCTGATACCCCAGGACTGGTGGGTAAAATCTCATGTACCTGCCCTTATCCTCAGCTTCTTCATCCTCATGAATCACAGTTTATTGAGACAAGTAGGACAGAACAGAGGGCTGGAGACTGGAGCAGGTCTGGGATCCTCCCACTCCAGAGCCTCAGAAGTCAGAAATTAGGGGTCCTTGCAGATCAGGTCTAGATAGCTCCCCTCTCCAGATGCCCAGGGCAGGAGAGAGAGCACTCTCTCAGAAGGTCACCTCCCAAGGAGACTGAGCCAACATAAAGTCAGCCCCCTTCCCAGGGGTTCTTCCCATGCCTGGTTTCTGGAACTTGTGCCTGCCTTGTTTTCCCCTGGTCCTGGCTCCCTGTGGGTTAGTGGGGCTCCTGGAATCCTGCTCAGGGAGAGGACAGGGTAGGGGACCTGTGCTAGTCAGCTTTCTCTTACTGTGACAAGTACCTGAGGTAAATCAAATTAAAGGAGGAAAGGTTATTTGGTGTATGAATCCACACCTGCAGGCCATGACTGATGTGCCCAGTAGACTTACGGCCTATAGTCAGGCAGTATATCAGAGTAGATCACGTGGCATAGGACAGGTGTCACTTCATGGCAGCCAGGAAGCAGGAGAAGAAAGAGGAAGGGGCTGGGGTCCCCATATACCCTTTGTGAGCAAGCACCCAAGCCAGGCTTTGAAATGGGAACACCCCTGAGGTCAGACACCCTTCTTGAGGGCAGAAACTGGGACTGGGACACCTGAGTGTCCTGTCACTGAGCTCCAGGAATTCACTGCTTTCTGACCAACCAGCAGGGCTGTAAAATTTACAGTGATATGGTCCTGCATGATGGTCTGTCATGGAGGAGACAGAGAACTTGGCCTTGATCCTTGGCTTCTCTCTTGTGTATGTCTTTCAATTTCCTCTGCTTACCTTTTTATAAAGGGTACAATGTGGGAGGTGTGAGTCCATTTACCACACTGCCTCCTTCTCTCCTAGGAGTCTAGAGCAAACCCAACCTCTCATCCCTGCCCAGCCTGGTGACCTCAGGAGTGAATGTGACCCTCCAGTGTGGCTCATGACCGGGGATAGAGAACTTGGCCTTGACCCTTGGCTTCTTTCTCTCTTGTGTATGTCTTCCAATTTCCTCTGCTTGCCTTTTTATAAAGATGGTACTTCTTGGCTTCCAGGGTCCCCTGATGCCAGATGGTCACAGGCTTTCCAAAAGTGATCAAAGAGCCTGGTTTAGCACAGAGGATGGGTTTAGGGATGGTCCCTGCAATAAATTCAGGGTTTGGGTCCCAGTACATCATTTGCTTCCTACTCTCTCAGCCCCAGTACCTTCCGAACATCCCCTCCCTCAAAGCCAGCCCACACTTGCTGTTATCCATCCCATTGCTCAGGACTTTCTCCTTGTCTCCAAGGAGGTGTCAGCACCTGGAACAGCTGGGGACACACTTTACTGCCTGTGCATAGGTCTTCATTGCAGAGTCAGCCCTGGAAGAGAGTTGCCTGTGAGAGGTTTGCTCCTGAAGCCTGAACAGGTCCTCTCCTCCCAGATACTGCTAAGGCCTGGGGTCTCTAGATTTTTAAGGGCTTGGCAGTGGGGTGAGGTGTTTCCCAAAGTAGGGTACCCTCTCCCTTTTGTCACATCTCACCCAGGCAGAGAAGAGTGATGAGTGTGGAAGCCATTCCATGTCCTCTCCCTCAATCAAGCTATGCAGTTGAATGAAAACAGCATATGCAACAGGGCGGACAGACACACAGAGTGTGGACACTAGGGCAGATCCTCCCCATCAAGCAGCTGGCACTTAACTCACCACTCAGAGGGGAACTGCCTTTTTAAGGAGCCTGGCTCTCATTTCCCCAGAACTGGGCTGGAGCTTCCTTCATACACCTCAGCTATGAATTTCAACCTGGGTGAGTTGATCTGTTTACAGCAAGGGTGTGAATGGCACCTTGGGGAGCCTTTTCTTATTGTTCACAGCTAATGTGAAGAGTGGGGATGAGTGAGGGCTGATGGAGCAGTAGGGGATTCTGAAGAGGAAGAAATCATGAGCTCTTCTGAAGAAAGAGATGCGTAAACAATGATTCATCACTGATTATCTGATAGGTCTGTTTTTAGTTTTGGGGGAACCTCATACTGCTTTCCATTCTTGTTGCACTAATTTACAACCACCAATAATGAGTAAATGTTTCTTTGCCCATCCCACCACCCGTGCCCAAATCCTTGCAGGGATTTGTTATTGGGTATGTTACTGATGATCACCATTCTGACTGGAGTGAGGTGAGCTTTCAATGACATTTTGATGTATTTATTGTCCATCTGTACTTGCTCTTTTCAAAATTGTCTGTTCAGTTCATTTGCCAATTTCTTTATTGGGTCGTTGATGCTTTGCAGGGTTAGTTTATTGAGCTTCCTATATAGTTTGGTTATTAATCCTTTGTCACTTGTGTAACTGTCAAAAATTTTCTGCTTTCCTGTGGACTGTCTATTTAGTCTAGTGACTTTTTCCTTTGCTGTGAGAAGCTTTTCAGTTTCATGCAATCCCATTTGTCAATCCTTTCTCTTAATTGCTGAGCTATAGGAGTTCTGTTCATAAAGTTGTTATCTGTGCTTGTGTGGTCCAGTGTATTCCCTAGTTTTTCCTGTAGTAGTTTCTCACTTTCAGATCTTACATTGAGAGTTTTGATCCACTTTGAATTGATACTAAGAGAAGTTGAGACACAGGGATCTACTTTCAATCTTTTGCAGTTGGAGATCCAGTTTTCCCAACACCATTTGTTCAAGAAGCTATCCATTCTCCAACACATGTTTTCAGGTCTTTTGTCAAAACCCCAATGGCTGAAGCTGCATGGATTTGTGTCAGGGCCTTCTGTTCTGTTCCATTGGTTTCCATTTCTGTTTTTGTGCCAACGCCATGCTGTGTTTATGGCTCTATGGTATGGTTTGAAGTCAGGTATGGTGATACTTCTTGTGTTGCTCTTTTTTTTCAGAAGATTGATTTAGCTATTCAAGGTCTTTTGCATTTCTTTGTGAATTTTAGAATTTATTTTCCTATCTTTATGAAAAATGTCATGGAAATTTGGATGGGGATTTCATTGAACTTACTGATTGCTTCCAGTAGTATAGTCATTTTCACAATATTGATCCTGCCAACCCATGAGCTCAGGATATCATTCATCTTCTAATGACTTCATTGATTTCTTTCTTCAGTAATTTATGGTTTCTGTTGTACACACCTTTCCTTCTTTTATTATATTTTCCCTAGCATTTTTATGCTATTGGATGTGATATTACTTTCCTGATTTCTTTCAGACTGCTGACTGTGTATGGAAATGGTACTGCTTTATGTGTGTATTCATTTTGTATCTTGCTGAATGTGTTTATAAGATTTGAAGGTCTTGGTGGAGATTTTAGGGTCTTTTGTCCATAACATCAAATCATCTGCAAATAGGGAGAATTTCACTTCTTCCTTCCCTATGTGAATACCTTGTATTTCTTTCTCCTGTCTATTGCTCTGGTTAGGAATTTTAGTACTATGTTGAATAGGGATGGGGAGAGTGGACACCAATGCCTCATTCTTGATTTTAGAGGAAATGGTTTCAATTTTTTCCCATTTAGTGTGAGGTTGGCTAAAGGTTTGTCATATATAGCCATTGTTAGATTCAGGAATGTTCCTTTTATTCCTAGTTTCTCAAGAGCCTTAATCATGAAAGGATGCTGACTTTTGTTCAAACATTTTTCTGAATCACTGGTGTGATGATGTGGTTCTTGCCTTGATTCTGTTTATGTGTTGTGTTGCATTTGTTGCTTTGTGTAGGTTGTATTTTCCTTGCATCCCTGGAATGAAACCTCCTTAATCAGTGTATGATCTTTTTACTAGGGTTGGATTCTGCTAACGAATATTTTGAGGATTTATGCATATATGTTCATCAGAGATATCTTTTTCATTTTGATGCATCTTTACCTGGTTTTGTTATTAGGGTAATACCGGCTTTGTAGAATGAGTTTGGTAGTATTCCTTCCTTTTATATTTTGTGGAATAGTTTGAATAGCATTGGTGTTAGTTCTTCTTTACTGATCTGATAAATTCAGCAGTGAATCCATCCAGCTATGGGCTTTTCTTTGTTGGGAGGTTCTTCATAACTCTCTCAGTCTTGTAAGCCAGGACACAATAGAGCTATACGCACAGCCATGATTATTTCAGTACTCTTCATAAAAGCCAGGCTTGGAAAACAGCCCAGGTGCCCTAAAACTAATGAATGGATTAAGAAAATATGGTATATATACACAATGGAGTCTTACTCGGCCATAAAGAAGAATAAAATTGTGTTGTTTGCAGGTAAATGCATGGAACTGGAGAACATCATTTTAAGTGAAGTAAGCCATACTCACATGGAAAAGATTGCAAGTTGACTTCATATGTGGAAGCTAGACATATAAGGTAAATGCATAAATAATACAATTATGATCTTTATATACATACGCACACATACACACATGAAGAGAAAACATGATTGAGACAGAACATGATTGTATTAGTGGCTCTGTCTGAGGGGCCTATGGGCAGGAGAAAGAGGAAAAGAAAATGAGTTATGAACAATACTGATACATAATGCACTCTTTGTGGAGATGGTATAAAGTAATGCACTGTAAGCTGCTGAATAAAAGGGGACAGGGCAATGATGAGTAAGTAATAGAGATTGTGGATCTGATTAAAGCACAATACATGTGTGTGTGAAATACCAAGGTGTAACCACTTTGAACAATCAATATATGCTTAAAAAATGAAGAACAGGAAATTAAGACAGATCCTGTGGGAGGGAGGATATCAGTGGGAGAAGATAGGGTAGATGGAGAGGGTGAAGGAGGACAAATATGGTGGGTGTACTTTGTACATGTCTATGAAAATAGAACAATGAAGTCTGTTAGAATTGTTTAATGACAGGGGAGGAGGAGGGAAAACGACGGGTAGGGTGATCTAATTAAGTTATGTTGTAAACACATATGTAAATATCACAATGTCTACCCCCTGTACAAGTATTATATGCTAATAAATTTTTTAAAATTACATTAAACAATAATGAATCATGGTTAGATTTGTGTTCTCATTCGTGAGGGCAATACACCTAAGTGATGCTGTCTTCTGTTCCTCACTGTCGAGGTTTTGCTTTGACACCTTGACTGATTTGGCATCCACCGGGTTTCTCCAAGTTAAAGCTGTTCTTTGTCTTTCATAATTAGACATTTATTTGTAGTGAGATACTTTGAGACAGTGTAAACGTCATGTTCTCCATTCAACTTTCACTTAAAGGACCACAGTAGCCAAAGCTTTCATGGCTTCCAAAAGTATCATTTATGCATAAACACATTGTAGCAATCCATTCCTTCAGCTGTCTGTGGAGAATGGTTGATGCTTCTCATGCTTCCATTTGTCATCATGCAGATTTCATGTTTCCTCCTGATTCTCTCATCAATGTCGACTTTCCCCCAGCATCATTTTTCTTGTCTTTTTATTTGTTCTTTTCACTTGGAAGCACACGGGGAAGCATCCTCCATACAAAGGAAACTTTTTTCTTTTCCTTCAATGAAGCATGTGACTCCATTTTGTGTAAGAACCTGAGTTCATGCAGACTATCTACTTTGGGGTGTATTCCAGGTTTTTTCCCAGTAGTTCACAAGTACAAGCAATGCTTCCATTAACAGCCTTGGGATATAGATTTCCTTATTGTGGATGCATGACTTCAGAAAATTGCTTGAAGACATTTCCTGGGGCAAAAGCATGAATGCACACACTGTTTGGTCGATATTGACAGTTTTCCCTCAATATGGGCTGTCCCCTTTTCATTCCTACTAACAGTGTAACTGCAGTCTGTTTTTCAAAGAATTCTGAAAAGCAGTAAGTTAGGAAGTTTCTGATTATATCCACATAGGTAAAGTTGCATTCTGGTTTAGTCTAGCTTTGCATTTCTCTTTGGATTCAATTAAAGTTGAACAGTTTTTCATATATTCAATGGCCTTCATAATATTTTTTAAGTAATTCTAATTTAGCAATTTTAGTAATTTTTACTCATATCATATGCCATTTTTCCATCTTTTTCTTTAATACTTAAGATCCATGTGTGTGTGTATGTGGAAGGATGAAGGCTAACTTTATGTATATAATGACAATTAGTTTTTATAATTGTATAATGATGTAATATAAAGTATGTAATGTGTAGTTCTTATGATACCAGAATAATTTTTATGTCATGTAATTTAATGCATATTTATATGGATATATACTAATGTACATAATCTTTGTGATGTCTATAAATACTTATCTTAGTTTTCCACTTGTGTATTGATTTTCTTTTGTGTGTGTGTCCCATGTACTTATACAGATATGGTTATTTATGAAATCTACTTTCTAATCTTTTCTTACTAATACATCTGCATTTTAAGTCATGCATTCAAATTTTCCAAAGTGGACCCCAGCAAGTATTTGATTAGTTCAAAAAGGAAACCTTTTTTTTTCATATTTTCGTGGCTGGAGGAGCTTATTAATTAATGTAGGAGAACAGCCTTCTTTATCACAGAGTCATTCCATCCAAGAATGTGGCCCATTTCCCCTCTCATTGTTGTCTGGTATATGTGACATCCATTGATGTTTTAAAGATAGACATCTCTGTTTTTCACATTAGTATTATCATTTCCCTTAGATTTTAATTTGTTTCATTGTTACTCAAGTGAGTTTCTTCTTCCTGGTCATTATTTGGTTTGCATGAGCTAATTTTTGTCACAACCACTTTGCTGATTGCCTTTTTGATGGGTGGCTGAATCCTTCACTCTCACTGCAGGATCTACCATTTCTAGCCCACATCCCATGACTTCAGGATCTCCAAGAACCACCTTCTCAAATCTCCCAGTATTTAATGTGCTTAAAGGGCTGGATGCTCCTGCCTTGGCAGCTCTATCTTTTGCTCATCTTCCTGCAGAGTATCACAGTATGATTCACGCACAGATAAGGTCGTACATTGCAAACAAGTTTAGAGAGCACACACATTAGTCTTAAAGTCACTTACAAGTCCTATAATATTCCATGTTTTTTTCTCGGCAGCTGGCCTGGCAGAAAAAAAAGTCTGAAAATGTAAGAAATAGAAGTGAGGTGCCTAATTCAGGGAGCAAATAATAGGAAAGTATAAGAATCTTTATAATTTTTCATAAATATCTTTAATTTTTAATTGACAAATAATGGTTTTGGGGGGAAATGAGATATTGTCTTATATCTTTACATGGTGAAATTATTTCTCAAACTAATCAACAAAATAAGAATGTTAGATGACAATACAATGAGACAAGCAATAAAAACAAGCCCTTCCTTCCAGGCCAGAGTTTCTGGAGGGTTCTTTTAATGTTAGTAGAACCAAACAACAAGCTAGGGTATGAAGCCCTTGGCTATGATCCTTCTCTTCCCTTCATCTTCCAGAAAATCCTTACCCATTTCTTTCTGTAACAAATCCAGCTGCCTCCACTCTTGGCTGTTTATTTGTGTTCTCTCTCATCCCTGACCACACACCAGAGACTCCAGGCAGGAGACCAGTGCCTGCTTCCTTTTCTACCTCATTTATTCATCTACCTGTAGAAGTGAAACAAGACAAGGCCAGAAAAATACCACATGATCTCACTGTTGTGTGGAATTTTTAAAAATCAAAGTCTAAAAGCAGAGAGGACAATGTGAGTTACTAGGGGATGTGGGTTGGGTTGGATGGGAAAAAGGAAGATATTGGCTCAAGGCTACAAAGTGTCAATTAGACAGAAAGAAGGAGTTTTCAGATCTGTTTCTCATCTTTCTGGTTATAGTTAGTAACTGAATTGTATACTTGAAACATTTAAAATATATTTAAGTGTCCTCACTGTAAATAAGTGATAAGCCATTCTACCATGTATCCATATATCATAACATTACATTGACCTCATAAATAAATATAATTATTTGTCTATTAGATGTAAAATGCAACAAAAATAAGTAAATATTTTAAGAAGAAAAAACTAAATCCAAGACAGAAAGAAACAAATACAGCGTCCAGTGTAGGTTCACTGGATAGCTGCTTGTCTAGGCTCCATGACTGCCCAGTCCCCATGAGTCCCAGTTCCACTGGCTGCGGCCTGGGGTGACCTGGACTAGGTGATGGTTACTAATGTTTCAGATTCATTCTCCTTAAAAGGATCAGAGGGGCTTCTAATTTCAGATCTGAAACTTAGGCTTGGAGGAGAAAGATGAACAGCAAGTAAATGGAAAATAAGTTTCATCTCTTTGTCCAAAAGGCAAAAAAGCAGAGGTTTGCACAAGAGGTAAACATCAAATCACCAGGCACTGCTTTAACACTGCTGAGCTTTGCATTTAAGCACATATGTTAAGTTCTACATTGTATGTCCTTTGGTGTCTCTGTTGACTTCATATTGGGTTTGGTCAATGATTCAGTATGTCTCACAATCATGTAGATAGAATTTTTTCCATGAGATGCTCACATCTGTGTGTAAGGAGTGTATACAAGTGATTTCTGTCCCAAACAGTGAATACTCTAACAAGTCTTGGTTGAAAGTCCGAGCACTGGGGAGTGGGAATCCATGAACATGTTCCCAGTCAGGTCCTCTCTGAAGATGATTCACATGGAATTTTGTGACTTTTGTGTATGCTGGTGTGGACTTTCCCCATTCTTACTGCAGAGACCTCAAGTGCACCCTGACCTCAGGAGATCCCTTTCTTTTCTCTTTCCCCATCCCACTCCCCCATTCTCACTTCCCAACCCACCTCCCTAATTCTTGCATCTCAGATAAACCACTTGTACTCACGTCTGTGACTGAGGCCTTGCCTTCTCAGTGATGCATGGTACGATGGATCCAGGCAGTGCCCTGTCTTTCTTCAGTGACTCCATCCCTTCTCTGACCACTTAGCTTCCCTCTCGTCACCCAGGCAGGACTTCTGCTTTGGCCTGGCTTACTGATTCTTCTATTCCCCATTCTGTAAATCTTATGCCCTTTAATTAATACTTTAGAAGTCAACCTAGGGCCATTCCAGAAGATGAACAGCTGATGTTGAACAAAGCACATGTGCTCTCTCCCCTGTGGAAGGTCTATTGTCAGAGGAAACAACTGAATGAGTAAAAATTACTGCACAAATAAATCTGAAATTACTGGGATTAATTTCATGATAGAAATGTTTGAAACAGGATGATAGGGCAAGATATATCACCTGTTTTGTGGATTTGGATTTGCAGGTGGTAAGGGAACTGACATGTAGATCTGATATCAATAGTGAATTTGATTTATCTAAATGAAGTAATCTTGTGAGGAAGAGGGAAGCATTACAAACTGTCATGAAGAAAGTCCTCCCATGAGTGGACCTCAGCACATGAGATGAAATAAAATTATTTCAGGACTGATCACCTCTAATTGACCCCTGAGTGCATCTGATACAGAAATTGAGCCCGCATAGACATTCATTGTACATCTGATTGGAAAGAATGAAGAATTCCCATTTTAATTGAAGACGTATATTTTTCAATTCATACACATCCACAAACAATTTTGAGTTACATGTTATGTGACATTGAGGAAGATGACTCTCAGTTGTGACTCCAAGTTTCCTCCCAAGTTAGGTTCATGTACTAACTGGATTCAGTAAAGGCTCATGGGTTGGGGACATTGCTCCTCCCTTGTTGTATTGGCAAAGTCAAAGGAGGAGGGGAAAAGTCCCAGAGGGAAATTGTACTCATGTGGATGTGACCTATCAGTGGCTTACATTTGTGTGAACAGAAACTTTGTAGAGGTGACTAAGCTCAGGTTCTTGAGATGGGGAGAAATCATCTTGGACTATGCTGATGTCACCTAATGTCATTACAAGAGACTTTTTTTTCATTTATTCATATGTGCATACAACATTTGGGTAATTTCTCCCACCTTCTCCCCCACCACTTCACTTCCAGGCAGAAACTGTTTTGCCCTTATCTCTAATTTTGTTGAAGAGAGAGTATAAACAATAATAAGGATAAAGGGTTTTTGCTAGTTGAGATAAGGACAGCTATACAGGGAGATTCCTTGCATTACTTTCATATACGTATGTGTTACATTCTAAGCTGATTCTTCTTGAACTGACCTTTTCTCTAGTTCCTGGTCTCCTTCTCCCATTGGCCTCTGTTGCATTAAAGTTTCTGCATTAGTTCCTTTGCATTGAGGACATCAAATACTATCATGTTTTTGGTTCCTTACCTATCCTCATACCTCCTTTGTGTGCTCTCGCCTTATCATGTGACCAAAGTCCAATCCCTTTGTTGTATTTGCCCTTGATCTAAAGCCCACATATGAAGGAAAACATTCGATTATTGGTCTTCTGAGCCTGGCTAACTTCACTCAGGATGATGTTCTCCAGTTATATCCATTTACTTCTGAAGGATAAGATTTCATTCTTCTTCATTGCTAAGTAAAATTCCATTGTGTATAAATACCACATTTTCTTAATCCATTCGTCAGTAGTGGGGCATCTTGGCTGCTTCCATAACTTGGCTATTGTGAATAGTGCTGCAGTAAACATGGGTGTGCAAATGACAAGAGGCTTTAAGAGTAAAAGCTTCTGAAAACAGAGGGTCAGGGTCAGAGGAAGATTTATTTGGTGATGAAAGGAAGATGAGAGCAATGGGCCATGGAACTTAGCAGACTCCTGAAGCTGAAAAGACCAGGACACAGATCCACCCAGAGCCTCCATAAAGGAGTGTGTCCCTGACAGCACCTCACCCTCAGACTGGAGGTGGGTGGGTCAGGCTACCACTCTTAAGAAATGTGATATAGAGGAAAAAAATGGTGGCTAAGATATGGAATCAGATCTCCTAAGCTCCGTGATTTCAGAAACCTCTTTGAGAAGCTAGAGACACACATGAGGAATTATGATTGCTCCTAGCCAAAATAATAACCACTATCACATTAGGTGTAGATAAAATTCAAAGAAGACCCTTAAATCAGCTTTGAATTGCAGCTAACAGTCATGAAAATCATGCCCTGCACAACCAGCAAGGTGTGTCCAGCTGTGGCCTTGGGAAAAAAGCCTCTGACCCCCTTCCCTTCCCTTCCCTTCCCTTCCCTTCCCTTCCCTTCCCTTTTCATTCTTCTCCCAACAAGCAGAAGACAGACCATAAATCAGAATCAAACCCTAGAGACTCTTTATCAACCTAGTCACAATTCCCTCTAGAAATGCCTGGGAATAAACCTATCCAATGATGTGAAAGATCTCCACAGTGAAGACTGTGCATCACTGGAGATTAAACTGAAGACACTAGAAGAGAGAAAGACTCCTCCATGCTCATGGGTTGGCAGAAATTACATTGTGAAAATAGCCATATTATTGTCAATGCAATCCCAAACAAAATTCCAATGTCATTTTTCACAGTAATAGAGAAAAAAATCCTGAAAATCATTGTTTAAACACAAGAGACCCTGAATAGCCAAAGCAATCCTGAACAAAAGGAGCAATGCAGGAGGAATCACAATACCTGACTTCAAATTACACTACTGAGTTATAGTAACAGCAGCAGCATGGTACTGGCACAAAACCAAACACGTGTGGAAGACAACAGAAAATCCAGAAATAAACCCACACATCCAGAGCCAAGGAAACCCATTCTTTTTTTTTAATTTTATTATTCATATGTGCATACAAGGCTTGGGTTATTTCTCCCCCCTGCCCCCACCCCCTCCCTTACCACACACTCTGCCCCCTCCCTCTCCCCCTACCCCCTCAATACCCAGCAGAAACTATTTTGCCCTTATTTCTAATTTTGATGAAGAGAGAGTATAAGCAATAATAGGAAAGAACAAGGGTATTTGCTGGTTGAGATAAGGATAGCTATACAGGGAGTTGACTCACATTGATTTCCTGTGCGTGTGTGTTACCTTCTAGGTTAATTCTTTTTGATCTAACCTTTTCTCTAGTTCCTGGTCCCCTTTTCCTATCGGCCTCAGTTGCTTTTAAGGTATCTGCTTTAGTTTCTCTGCATTAAGGGCAACAAACGCTAGCTAATTTTTTAGGTGTCTTACCTATCCTTACCCCTCCCTTGTGTGCTAAAGCTTTTATCATGTGCTCAAAGTTCAATCCCATTGTTGTGTTCGCCCTTGATCTAATGTCCACATATGAGGGAGAACATACGATTTTTGGTCTTTTGGGCCAGGCTAACCTCACTCAGAATGATGTTCTCCAATTCCATCCATTTACCAGCGAATGATAACATTTCGTTCTTCTTCATGGCTGCATAAAATTCCATTGTGTATAGATACCACATTTTCTTAATCCATTCGTCAGTGGTGGGGCATCTTGGCTGTTTCCATAACTTGGCTATTGTGAATAGTGCCGCAATAAACATGGGTGTGCAGGTGCCTCTGGAGTAACCTGTGTCACAGTCTTTTGGGTGTACCCCCAAGAGTGGTATTGCTGGATCAAATGGTAGATCAATGTTTAGCTTTTTAAGTAGCCTCCAAATGTTTATCCAGAGTGGTTGTACTAGTTTACATTCGCACCAACAGTGTAAGAGGGTTCCTTTTTCCCCGCATCCTCCCCAATACCTGTTGTTGGTGATGTTGCTCATGATGGCTATTCTAACAGGGGTGAGGTGGAATCTTAGTGTGGTTTTAATTTGCATTTCCTTTATTGCTAGAGATGGTGAGCATTTTTTCATGTGTTTTTCGGTTATTTGAATTTCTTCTTTTGAGAAAGTTCTGTTTAGTTCACTTGCCCATTTCTTTATTGGTTCATTAGTTTTGGGAGAATTTAGTTTTTTAAGTTCCCTATTTATTCTGGTTATCACTCCTTTGTCTGATGTGTAGCTGGCAAATATTTTCTCCCACTCTGTGGGTGTTCTCTTCATTTTAGAGACCATTTCTTTTGATGAACAGAAGCTTTTTAGCTTTATGAGGTCCCATTTATCTATGCTATCTCTTAGTTGCTGTGCTGCTGGGGTTTCATTGAGAAAGTTCTTACCTATACCTACTAACTCCAGAGTATTAAGGAAACCCATTCTTATGTACAATAAATGTATGGCAATAAAAATTTTTAAATATTAGAACTGGTAAATGAATCCAGTGAAGTTGCAGGACACAAAATCAATACAAAAGTCAGTTTCTTTTTCACATATTCACAGCAAAGTCTCCAAATGAAATCAAGATGACAATTTTATTTACAATTGCAAAAGAAAACATAATACTTAGGAGTAATTTATCCAAGGAGTGACAGATGTTTACACTGAAAACCATGAAATAAATAAAGATGACACAAATGAATGGAGAAAAATTGACAAGAGAAATTGATACTGTGTTTATTTATTTATTTTGGTGTAACTGAAGTTCGAACTTAGGTCTTCTCACTTGGAAGGCAGATGCTCTCCAGCTTCAGCCACACCTCCAGCTTTTTTTACTCAGGTTTAGAGATAGAATCTACAGCCTGGACTATGGTACTCTAATTTTACCCTTCCCATGTTTGCTGAGATGACAGGCATGTACCAACAAGCCTAGCTGTTTTCCATTTATTTAGATAGAGTCTCACAAACTTTTTTCGCAATCTGGACTGGCATAGTGATTGTCCCTATCTCAGCTTCCTGTGGTTCTGGGATATCAGGCCCACACCACTGACCCAGTTGTTGGGTGAGATTAGGTCTCATTATTTACCCAGGCTGGCCTTAAACTGAAACTGTGACCCTTCTGATCTCAGCCTCCCAAGTAGCTAGTATTACAAGCATGAGCCACTAGGACCTAGCTATTGTCTTTTTCAAACAATTTTTTTGCAGTCCTGGGGTTTGAGCTCAGGGCTTCACAATTACTAGGTAGGCATGCTAACCCCTTGATCCATGCCATCAGTCTGATATTGTTAAGATGCCCATACTATGAGAGCAACCTACAAAGTCAATATGATACCCATGAAAATTCCAGTGACTTTTTTCCCCACAGGAACAGAAGAAACAATCCAATATTTTCACCAAACCACAAAAAGTTCCCCAACAGTCAAACAATCCTGAGAAAACACACAAAGTTGGGGTTGTCCCACTGCTTTACTTTAAAATCCATTACAAGGTTACTGTGTGGAACTGGCATAAAATCACACTTACAGTCACTGGAGCAGAATAGAGAGCTCAGGCTAAGTCCATGCTCTTATGGTCAATTGGTTTTGGATAAAATTGCCAAGGTCATACAGTGGGGGTACACAGTACTTTAATCAGTGGGGCTGGGAAAACTGGTTCCTCACATGCAGAAGAATGAATGTGGAAACTGTAGGAACCTCATTCAACACATGTCAACACAAGACAGATTCAAGAGTTAAATGTATTATGTGAAACAGCAAAGCTATTGGGGAAAGCACAGGGACCCCTGCATGACATTGGTCTGGGGGCCTCAAAGCACAGGCAGCAGAAGCAAAATAGACAAAGGGGGTTATGTCACACTAACAAAGTGTGCAGAGTAAGGGAAGCAGTCAAGAGTGAAGAGACACTCATATAGTGTGAGAGGAAGTATTTGTAAACTTACATTTGCAAAAGGATGAATCTTCAAAATTCATAAAGAACTCAGACATCTCAAACAAGTAAAACTAGGAAAAGAACCTGAACAGACATTTCTCAAGAGGAGACAACTGGCCAGTCCTCCATGACTCTCGCCTGTAATCCTAGTTACTTATAAGTCTAAGATTGGGAGGATCATGATTCGAGCCCAGTCTGCGTAAAAAATTCACAAGTCACTATTTCAACAGGAACAAAACAAAACAAAAAATGGCTGGGAAAGCTGTTGCATTAGTTATCCTAACTACCTGGGGAAGCTTAAAATAGAATTGCTATAGACTGGCCTAGGCAAATTTAGAACCTATCTTCAAAATAACCAGAGCAGAATGTGCTAGAGGCATGGCTCAAGGACAGAGTGCCTGCCTCACAAGCATGAAGCACTGAGTTCAAACTCCAGAACTGCAATATAAATAATAAATAAATATGTAAATGAAATAAAAGCAGAAGACATGCAAATGAGAACATGGGAAAAGCAGACAAAAGATTCGTTTGCATTGGTTGAGATGGAAAGTTTTAAATTATTCTGTGAGTGGTTGAAATACATTAATTGAGTTTGAATAATAAGTGAATCATCATCCACAACAAAAAATCCAGAGTGGTCCTCATGTACTGTCTTTTTGATACATTTATGAAACTTATTGGTGATATTTGCTTAGGGATTGACTTCTCAGTTCATGTAAGGCATCTTCCTACAATGTTCCAAGTTTTTAAAATCTTTGCCAAGGTTATTATCAATTTTTTCATTGCCTGATGAAATGCATTTCAATATATTTCCTCTTTTCCTACTCTCAGGTGAAATTTAGGTTTGGGGTATGTGTCCACATGCATGTGTATTTGCTTTTGTGTTTCACAAGTGAAAAACATTTGGAAGAAATCCCCAATGAAGCTCCCTAGACTGGAGTTAAGGTGAGAAAGGTTCTTATTAGTAAGTCAATGTACAGCATGTGCCACAAAACAAATGTGAACTGTGTATAAGATGGTGGTCCTGTAAGATTGCAATGAAGCTGAAAAGTTTTTATCCTCTGTCATATTTACTTTACCTTTACTGAGTTTAGATACTTTTAGATACATGAATTCTTATCACTGTTGCCTGCAGTGTTGAAGACAGTGACACCTGCATGGGTTTTCAGCTCAGGAGCTGTAGGCTAAGCCACATGGCCTGGATGGACAGTGAGCTGTGCTGGCTGGGTTTGTGTAAGTAACTCCATGACGTTCACACATGAAGAAATAGACTAAAGTCACAGGCATTTAAGGCATAGAAAACAATTCAAATATTGTGCTTATGCTTGTGTCCATTTTGTAAGCTACATACTGAAAACTTTTTCCCTCTTTAATCTGTGCACATAAAATGTTCATATGCTCTGTTCTTCAAGTGAATATGTCCTCAGCTCTGCTGTGTGCTTCCCTGAGGAAATGTCATCTTCTCTCTGTCTTTTTGGGTCACTGTGACTGAAACTTACAAATGTCATTAGTGTTGTAAGATGAGCTTTTTGGGTGTTATTTATATTTATCTATTTTTGTGTTTGACTTCACTAGAAACTACACTTGTCACATTACTTCCTCCCTGTGCCTTCATTTGCAACAGGTTTTTATTCTCTTTCTATTTTCTCAATGTGATAAGGATATTGATTTAGAAAGCTTTTTCTTTACTTATTTATTTAACAGCTATGATTTTCCATTTTCCTAGTTATCACGTCATGGTTACATGATCACCCAATTCAAGTTCTGTTTTTTCACATCACACATTCTTTATTGAAAGGGTTCTGGCTTTATTTCCAAAATGTGGGGATATCTGTTATCTCTGACTATAGAATCAGAATCAGGTGAGTCCCACAAGTTCCCAGAGGTCCCTTGTGGTACATGAGTGCCCATGGTGGCTGGCTCATTAGTCAGTGTCTTCCAAGGCAGATCTGATGTCCCCTGAGGGCCTTGCATGGAGGGAGGGGTCAGGATCTCCCTGCGTTGGTGGACGCCAGAGCAGTGAGCTTGCTGCTGTCAGCTGGGCTCCTCTGACAAGGAGGAAAGAGGTGCAGTTGTCCCCTGTCTGAGAGTCAGGGTGCAAAGCTGGGCATAGGTCACATCCTGGGGACCCAAAGATGCAGCAGCTAGAGAGGAGAGAGTGAGAGGGAAGGAGGGTGGTTGGCATTGAGGAACCTTGGGACCTGGGGAGGACAGGATTCACCTGACTGTCCACATCTCTGTCCCCTCCTGCCTGTATGTTCTTCCTGCCCAAGAATTCCCTGGACAGTGTGAAAGAGGAGCAGCCCCTCTGTCCTACGTCTGGAGTGGTTCACCTGGGCACAGGTCACTCTCTGGGGATCTTCATCAGGTGATTCCTGCAGCAGAGAGGCAGTGAATCAGACAGAACCTCCTGGTTCCACCTGGATCTCCTCAGCCAGTTTTCTTCATTGTGGCTCAAGCGATCCTTCCAAAAATTGAAGACTATGTCATTCCTAATGGGGTCTTCGGGGGCTTTCTAAGACCTCTTGAGTCTCTTCAGTATCTTCCTTCAGTTCTGAGCACTCATCCTAACACTCTGACCCTTGCTCATTTGATCCCAGTCACATGATTCATCTTCTTGAAAGAGTATTTTCCTGCCTCAGGACCTTCGCTCTTGCTGGGCCACCTGCCTGCAGAAGCTGGTCCACTAGATCTGTGTGTGGCCTCTCTGGGCTGCTTCTCAGAAGACAGCTTGTCAGAGTTCCCCCTGTAATTCACACTAGACCTCTCTGGCCACTGCTCTCTTTTCTTTGTTTAATTTCCCTGACATAACTTGCACTCCTGACACCACATTTACTTGCACCTCCTCTCCTGAATCTGAGGGAAGCTTAGGGCAGGTGGGCAGCTGTAAATGGTCCTGTATCTACACTGCTTACAGGGAGCTTGTTTAAGATGGGGTCCCTCTGGGTCACTGGGTGAAGGAGTGGAGAGGGCTATTTACTCATATCTTACTGAGATCCAGGAGCTGGGCACAGAGGCTCAGCAGCTGGAGAGAGGACAGAAGGGAGGGGGTCACATGGTCACAGAAAATCAGGAGACAGGTAGGACACAGCAGGGAGGGACAGGCGGTTCCAGAAGGGAGGGATCAGCTGTGGACGTGGCTTAGAACTGAGGGGAGATCAGTGAGGCTCCCTTGAATGAGGGACAAGAGAAGACCTTGGTGCCCTAGAGGGTGGGTGGTGCCCTAGAGGGACATTCATTCTTACCTAAATGTCCATCTCTACCCCACCATCAGGCTGTGTGTCCTTCACAGAGGCATCTGTGGGAAAAGAACATGTGGGTCACCTCCTGTCAGAGTCCTGGGGTTTCTAGTCCCACAGACCCTTTGCTGTCCTTGATGGGAGATAAAGCCAGGGAACATTCCAGATCCTCAGTGTAGGGTTCATTCTGACTCAGCAGAAGACCAGCCCCTCCCTTCTTTCCTCTATGGTGTTGAGCCTTTGGGCATCTCCCTCTCAAGGTCCTTCTTCTCACAGAGGTTGTCTTTCTGGACAGGAGCAGCTGGGCTGAAGTTGGGGAGAAAGGGAGGGGGTCAGATGTCAGTGAGGGATGGCAGGTGGATGAAGGTCTAGGTCCTTGGGCAAGAGTTACCTCTTTTGTAGGCTTCTGTTCCAGGTCAGTGACTCCATGGCCCCAGAAAAACGGAGGAAGTCTGACTGTATGTGGGCAGAGTCTCTGGGCAGGAGGGCAGAGCCCCACCCCACAGGACCCCTGAGGGGAAGACAAGGATATTAAAAATACTGGACAGTTGTCCACATGTTTTTGAGATGGAAAAGCTCAGGGAATTCCTAAAATTTGCAAAGGCACCAGGATCAAGTATTATTTCATGTTGTAGGTTTTCTGATCTGAGATTCTGCAGAAGGGTTTCTAAGCTGTCTTGTTCAAACCTGGATGTTTTCCCTGGGTCTCCTGACCAGAGTCCACCCTTGACTGGCCCTCAAGAGATCCCACCCACAATTGAGGCCCAGGTCACTCACTCCATACTCACCTGACCTCCAGCCTTTGCCCTGACGCTGGTGTCTGAGGGTAGAGAGGAGGAAGAGGAGGAGGAGGAGTAAGAAGAGCATCAGAAGTTGGCCACTGAGACCCCAATGAGAACTTTTTGGTATCCCTCCAGTCCTTGCGGATAAGTGACATCATGAGGAAAGAACAATGTTGCTTAACAGAGCACCTACTGTGTACCAGGCCCATGCTGAGTATCTGTAAACTTCACCTCTGGCCATCACACTCCTGCAACATGGCATTGCCACTCCCACCCAACCAGTTTGCAGAGGTGGAAATTGAGGCTAAGGGAGGTGAATCATCTGCCCCAGATCACCAGCAGGAAGTCACAGAACTGGGGTTGGACCTGGGGTATCTGACTTCCAGCTTTGTTTTCTTTGCCAGAGCTGAGCCCCCTGAGCTGGAGGCAAAAAGATTGAACACCACTGACACAGCCCTGTGCCCCTCCCTGCACAAAGTCACTGCCACTGTACCACTCCCCCTCCCACACAATGTCACTATCAATGTGGCAGAGCTGACAGGCTTAGGAGGTCTCCTCTACCATAAGTGCTACAGTGTTAAGCACTTCAAGGACCTTGAAGTTCTGGACCAAGTCTCTCCTTTATACTTGGAGAAACTGAGGCCCACGTGGGAGAAAGGCTTGTCCAAGTTAATGTCTCCAGGGGAGGCTGCATTAACCCCATAGCTCAACCTCTTCCATCTATACCTCACCTCCCAGTAGATCCCTTCATTTATGGTTCTGGGGTCCACACTCTGAGGATGAGGGGCTGATGCTCAGGGCCTGTGGCAGTGGATGGGAGTTTATGGATCCCTGCTTCCCACCTCAGCCTGGCTGCTTTCCACTCAGCCTGTTCCTCAACATCTCTCTCTGCTTGACCCAACCCTCATGCAGTCCAGCCTCTGAGCCAATGGGGTTCAGGGGTATTTGCCCACATTTTTTCCTAATATTCAAATGTCTGGACACAGGTAGAGCTGAGACAGAAACCAAGACTTAGATGGGATGAGATGTCTCCAGGCAGCCTGGGGACCCAGGACACTCCTTGTTCAGTGGTCCCTGAGACTCACTAGCTGTTCAGGTGGATCCTGAATGTGGGGATCTGGGTCTCACAGAGGGTCCTATGAATGAGGGCATGAGGATGGTAAGGCGCTTGGTCTCCTCTTAGGAATCCTGTCTTTGCTCACTCCCCTACATCTACCCTGTGGTCTCCCCAAGACCCTCCCATTGCCCACCTAGCCTTTCCCCAATTCCAATGAGGTGGAGGGGGTGCACATGCCTGGGAGACTTCTCTAATCCTTGTCCTCTCTGAGGGACGAAGCACCCTCTAGCTGGTCCTCCCTAGGTCCCCACACTCTTATTCCAGTCCAGAGCTTCCAGGGAGCACAGACCAGAGTGAATCCTTTGTCTCAGAGAAGACAGGGCTAGGAGTGCCTCACCTGAAATCCCGAGCTCCAAGGGGTCACTAGGATGTGACAACAGGTAGTGGGATGAGCTTCGAGACCCATAACACTTGTAGGTTCCCCAAGGGCTGAGATCACAGCCGTCATGGAGAATTCTGCCTGGTGCTGCTGAGCCCAGGACGTTGATCTGAGATGCAGTAGGGGACTGGCTGCCTCCCCCTTGGACAGAAAGAAAGTGTCCACCAGGCTCTGTGACTGACACAGCAGTGTCACATCTTCTCCTGGGGACACAGTGGGTCCTGGCTATACTAACAGCAAAGGTTTGTTAAGGAGCTGTCCTAGAGAGAAGGAGGAGTGTGAGGGCCTGCCCCACCTTATTCTGAGGAGAGACCTCTCCCACTAGGGACAGTGTCTGATGACCTTTCTGGCTGACTTTGTTTCTCTGACCCTGTATCTCCACAACTGTCCCTAATCTCTCTCCCTCCCTGATACCCTCACACATGATCATGGCCATTCTTGGAGCTCCCCTAAAGTCTGACTTATGTTGCTTGGCACCTCACCTGTGATCAGGATGTCCACAGGTTTACTAGGAGCTGACCACTCAGAGGAGTTTGTGTGCACCATAGCATCAGTACTGGTCCCAATGGAAGCTACTCACAGGGCTCAGAGGGAAGTTGACCTGAGAGAGCCCAGCCTGGGGCTACTGGCCAGGTCACTGGGGGATGTCACACCCTGCCTGCTTGCACAGAGCAAATTCATCATAGATGATATCAGAGTGACACTGGAGAGTCAGGTTCTCTCCAGGGTACAGAGCGGGACCCTGCCTGGTCAGGAGCAATGGCTTTCTGGACACCCCTGGAAGTAAGATGACCTGGAAGTGAGATGATGGTTCCTGCCAAACACCTCCCTCCTTCCATCCTGCCTGCAGGTCTCACTGCCTATCACACTCTGGGTCTCTGACTCAAGGTCCTCAAACTCCTTTCAGGACCCCTCCAACTGGGGTTCCCTAGAAGTAGGGCTCATGGAAACATGTTTGGACTCCCCAAAATGATTTGAGTCATCACCTGAAATATGTAGTTCAAGGGGATCACTAGGCTCTGACCACACCTTAGGTTCATTCTTGTAATAACCTTGGCATCCGATCATTCACCTGTGGCTTGTGGTCACAGGGCCCACAGTGATGAGGACCTGGAACTGCCCACTGGGGTATCGCTGTGAGTCCAGGACCCAGGAGAGCTTGTGTTCTCCTTCTTTCATCAGAATGACCCTGCTGTGAAGCACACTGGAGGGTCACATTCCCTCCTGAGGTCACCAGAGGGCATGGTAGGGCTGAGAGGCTGGGTTTGTTGTAGACTTCTAAGAGAGAAGGAGGCAGTGTGTTAAATGGGCTCACACTTCCCACATTATCCCTAACTGGGGTGGGGGGGACTGGAGAGGGGGACACCTCTGAGAACAACCCCCTTCTTGAGAACAGAATCCTTTTACCTGTCACCACCAGCTCAAGGGGGTCACTGTGCTCTGACCATCCAGCTTGGGTTTGATAATAACAGTAATATTACCCTGCATCATAGTCTATCATGGATTGGATGGAGAACTTGGTCTTGTTCCTAGACTGCAGCAGGGTTTTGATTTTCCAGGGCTCTGAGCTTCCCTCTTTATACAGATGGTACTCCTTGTCCTCCAGGGTCCCCTCACATGAAATGGTCACAGGGCTCCCCCAGGTGATCACAGAGCCTGATTCAGCTGAGAGTGTTGGTTTGGGGAGGGTCCCTGTAAGGAAGCAGGTGAGAAGGAAGCATATCTATTCTAAACATGGCACAGGGAATGTTGTACTTACAGATGATATTTAAGCAGATCCCATCAGCAGAAAGACAGAAGACCCACATGAAGACCTATCTCTCCTCTGGACCCTCTATTTCTCACTTCCACTGTCCCCTGATTTCTATATCACTGGTCTCCTGTCTCCCACACTCTGTCAGTGGGTTCAGGACCCTCGCTCCCCTCAGGTTACCACACACCAAGTGGCTTCCCTTGGGATCTATGTCAAGTCCAAGTTCATTCAAGGGAAAGGTTGGGGCTTCTTCACCTGAGACCTGCAGCTCCAGGAGGTCATGGGGATTTAAGCACAAATGGGGGTTGTTTCTGTGACAGCCATAATATCTCAATGTCCATCTCTGGAACAGGGCGCACAAGGAACAGGGCCTGGGACTTCCCATTGGTAAGATTCCATGAGTTCTGAGTTCCAGAGAGCTGGTGTTCTCCTTCCTGAGTCAAAATGAATCTGACAAATTCCTGCCATGAGACACACTGGTGAGTCACAGTCCCTCCTGAGGTCACCACAAGGCTGAGAATCTGGGTTTTCTGTAGGCTCCTAGGAGAGAAGGAGGCAGTGTGTCAAATGGTCTCACACCTCCCACATTATCTCCTGGGTTGAGCTGTGAGAGGGGGACACCTCCGGAAGCTGACCCCCTTCCTGAAGGCAGGACCTGGGGTTAGGACCCCTGTTTGTCCTCTCACCTGTGATCACCAGCTCAGGGGGTTACTGTGTTTTGAACAGCCAGCAGAGCTCTGATAGTAACAGTGATACTGCCCTGTATAGTTCTCTCACATAGATGGGATGGAGAACTTGGCCTTATTCCTGGGTTGCAGTAGAATCAGTTTTGACCAGGGTTCTGGGCTTCCCTCTTTATACAGATGATATTCTTTGGCCTCCAGTGTCACCGGATAGTCATAGACCTCCCCCAAGTGTTCACAGAGCCTGGCTCAGCCCAGAGGGTGGGTTTGGGGAGGATTCCTGCAAGGAAATCAGGGGCTGTGATCAAGGACATCCCCCACTGCAGTCCCAGCTCTGAGCTAATTTCCCTCCAGACACCTCAACATCAGCCCACACATGCTCTTTTCCATCCCTACTGCCCAGGGCTATCCCCTTCACCTCATGATGTGGGGGAACAGCTGGGAACACACTTACCTGCCTGCAATTGGGTCTTCAGTTCCAGACTCAGCCATAGAAGTGAGTTCCCTTGAGATTTTCCCCTGAAGCCTGAGCAGGTTCTCTCTTCCTCAGAGTCTCTTGAGCCTCCTGGGGTCTCCTGATGAACCCAGGGGTGGCTATGTTTTGGTGTTCCTCCCAGACCTTCTCCCTTATTTCTCACTGAGGCAGAACAAGGCTGTGATGGTCAGGTTCATACTATCCTCATCCATTACTTCAGCTGTGCAGAACAGACAGAAAAAAAGGATATGTCTTTCCAGTCTGGGTTCTGCCTGTCACAGGGTTGTCAAGTCAGTAGCCCCACAGGAAGAGAAACTGCCCTCCCCAGAAGCCTGTCTCTTGTGGCCCTATGGTTGGGACCAGGCTGGCAATAAGCTCTTTTAAGACACTCCCAACAAAAGTGGACATTCCCAGACCTCCATCCATCCACGTCCACCTTATCTGTCCCCATCTCACTGAGGGCTACGTTGTAACAGCAAATACACCTGGTTCTTTCAGAGATGGTCTCTTCCAGTTAAGGGTGACTGAGGTCTGGTTCTTCCCTCTCATCCCTCCATGGAGTCACCATCACTCCTTCATCCCACCCACCTGTATTGCATTGTGGGGTCCCTACTATAGCCAGTCACCTCCACAGCTCTGCACATGTTTTTGGGAAGTTGCATGTCCCTGCAGCAGGGCAGATGCAGAGTAGAAGAGACACAGAGAGCACCTGACTGCAGCTCACATGGAGCTTCATGATGGGCACAGAGGAGAGGCAGAGACATGCAGAAAGTAACGTTGCTCCTCTCTGGGCTCTGGTTGCAGGCTTCCTCTGCTAAACTGTCCTCTCCATGGATTTGCCTTTTCTTAGCAACAGAATCCCCACACCAGTTCCCCAGAACAGACTTCATAGCTGTTCTCTCCTCCTCAGTGCCCCTGTTTCCCAGGGCACAATTCTCCTTGTTGGATTGGGGCTGATTTGTATTTCATGCCTTCTCACCACTGCACTGCTTGGGCAATCTTAAGGATGGACTCCCCCATCTCTGAGCCTTGGTTTCTTCCTCTGTAGCCTGCACTTCACTCCTCAGAGTGGTCATGGGGTCAGTGCTGTCAGGGACATGGAGGGACTCAGTCATCATTAATTTCTAGTTCAGGGTGGAACATGGGTTTGGAACATAAGAGGCTCATGGTGGTGTACAATGAGCCCACCAACACATCTTTATGTGATCTAAGCACTTGAAATGGTGCATTTAATACATCTGAAATCTGCATATCACAGTCAGGAGTAGAAAATGATAAAGGAAAGTGCCCCAAATGGAGAGAATCCACATCAAAGACAGAGCCCAGAGCTGAGGGACCACTGGATTCTCAGGGATCGCTAAGGGAAGGTTTCCTCCTCCATATGGAGGTGGGGTCAGGTGAGGGCTGCAGCTGTGTCTCAGTTTCCCCGTTTTTGCAGCTGGCACTTGTAATTCTGTGCTCACTGTTCAGGATCAATGGGCAGCATAGAGCTGCCTCTGTGTGTGTAAAACAGATTCACTCCAGTCCTGTCCCCCATGGCATCTTTCTGACATGTGAGCATGAGGGTCACATTGGACTCATCCCTGGCTGGCACAACTCTGAGAAGGTGCTAAGTTGAGAAAAGCGGACTACACAAGACAGGTGAAACCCCCCCCTAAATGAGGCCAGATTCCTGCAGCAACTCTGAGAAGAGCAGACTTTGGAAATGAGACACAGAATTGTGAAGGTAGGTTGTTTATTCGAGATTTTTAATTTTTAACATTATAGGCATTTATTACTATAAACTTCCCTCTTGGAACTGGTTTTGCCTCACTCATTAAGACTTTATTTTACTTTATTTCACTTTCGGTGTTGGGGATTGAACCCTGGACTATAGCATGTTAAACATGTGCTCAGCCACCTAGCTGTAATTTCACCTTATCCCATAAGGTTCCATATAAGCTATTCTCACTTTGGTTTGACTTGCTATCATTTCCAATTTCCCTTTTGATTTCTTGGACCCTATGGTTTTTGAAGAATGTATTGTTTAATTTCCATGCATTTGTGATGTTTCCTGCTTCCCTTTGTCATATGAAAAGATACTAGGTGTTATTTCAGTGTTCTTAAATTCATTCAGACTTATCTCGTGATCCCTGTGCTCTGTCCTGCAGAATGTTCTGGTGTGCATTAGGGAACGTGCACAGTTGACTGGGTTTTCTCATTTGTCTGTAGGTCCATTGGGTCTGTAATGCTGCTCACCTCCCCTGTTTCCTTTTTAATTCTCTTCTGGATGCTGTGTCCATATTAATGTGGACACAGGAATAGAATAGAAGACACAGAAATAAAACCACCCAGCTGTAGCCATCTGATATTTGAAAAAGGACAAAAGCATACACTGGTGAAAAGATGGCCTCTTCCCAAAATGGCACTGGGAAAACTGGATCTCACATGCAGAAGACCAAACGTAGGTCCCTGTCTCTCACCCTGTAGAGAAATCAATTCATAGTGGATCAATGACCCACAGTGATACCCTCAATTTTGAAAGCACTGCTGGAAAAGAGGGAAGCCACCAGAAGATACAGACACAGGCAACAATTTTGTGAATGGAATGAAATGACAAATGGATTTCACCAAATTTAAAATCGAAACATGAAAGAAATAATTGACAGAATGAAGAGAGAATCAACAGAACTCAAGAACATCCTTGCTATTGGACAAAGGATTAATATTCAGAATATATAAAGATCTACAGGGCTGGCAGAGTAGCTCAAGTGTTAGAGTGTCTGTCTAGCAAATGTGAGGCCCTGAGTTCAAACCCCAGTACCAACAAGAAAAATGGATCTCTATTAAGAGCTTCAATTGTATTGAAGGTCAAATCAATACAATTAATGAATAGGGAAATGAACAATCAGTTTTCAAAAAAAATGTTAAAATTCGTGTAAATGCACTGCGATTCCAAAGCCCCCTTGTCAACGTGGGGGTTTCACCAAGAAAACAAACAATGAATGTTGGTGAGGATGTGGGCTAGAAAGAACTCCTACAGTATTGGTCAGAATGTAAATTAGTACTTCAACTATGGAAATCAGTATAGAGGTTTTTCAAAAAAGGAAAATTGGAAGTACCATATGATCCTTCCACACCATTCTCAGCTATATATGTGAACAGATTGAAGTCAATGTACAATAGACACCTGCACATCCATGTTTATGTAGCAGCACTATGCATGATAGCCAAGCTATGGAATCAGCCCAGGCACACATCAATTGATGAATTGATAAAGAAAATGTGAGATAAACGTACACACACACACACACACACACATACTCAGCATAGCTACCAAAATGAAATTATGTCATTTGCAGGAAAATGTGTGGAACTGCCGATCAACATATTAAGTGAAATAAGCCAGGCTCAGAAAGCCAAATATTGCATTTCTTTCTTATCAGAATGTACACCTTGGGAAATGAGATGACTATAAATGGGGATTTTGGGGGAGGAAATGAACCAGTGGTAGTGGGAACATAGAGGAATGATGACAGGAAGGTAAGTGTAATTGAAATCCTTCTATATGGATGTATGAACAAAGAATAGAGATACCCATTGAAATATTTTAAAAGAGCAAGAGGAAGAAGGATAAGAAAGAATAACAGAGGGGGTGAATAAAAATCAAAGCACATTATGCACAAGTAGAAATATCAGAATGAAACTGCTTTGCTCAATTAATACATACTAATAAAAACAGAGACAAGATAAGCCAGACTGACAAAGACAAGTTTTGCCATGTTTTTCTCATATATAGAATCTAAATTTAAAAAGAAAGAAACAAAAAGACACGAATGATTTGGAGAAGGAGGACCAAAGGGCGATGGGGAACAAGTGCCATGATGGGATTCAGGATGAGCAAAGTGTTTGTGTGGATATATTTAAATGTCATAATGAACCCACAATTTTGTAACAAAACAAAAATGCCTGTAATCCCATCAACTCAGGAGAAAGGGTCTGGCTTGAAGGCCAGACCATGCAAGGTCAAAAGGAGAACCTATCTGGAAAACAAATTAGAAAAGCAAAAATGTTGGTGGTGTGGTGAATTCATACAACACTCAATCTAATGCCCAATACTGAAAAAAAAAAAAGAAAGAAAAGAACATAGTGCCAAAAATAAATAAAAATAATTTAATAAATGAAAACAAGTAATTTGTACTAGGACATCAGGAAAAATCCCTTGAGGACATCTCAGGAGTCAAAAAGACCTCACCAAAGTGTAGGGTCAAATGATGAGGCAGGACAAACTTATGTGAAAGACTTGGGTTTAAGAAGAGAGCCCTGGGTGCCCTGCTCACACCAGCCTCTCTAAGAAATGTTTCCTCAGGGTTTGCTTCCCCTGATCATCCATGCAGGAACTCAGAGGCTGCTGAAGCCACAGTCCAAGGCGGTCCAGATACCGCTTGAGCTTGTGGCCAAGTTTGGCATCATCCACATGTTGGTGGATTTGTAGGCATCAAAATGCAGGCTCTGTGGGATCATGGAGGCTTCCACCCATATTACAAAAGAAGGCCTGAGAGCTCAGACAGGGGTGGCAGGACAGGAGTCCCTGTGAAGAACTCCTGAGAGGTCAATGCATGAAACTGTGTGGGTGAAGCTGGAGCTGCACTGGAGACCTCAGTAAGGAAGAGGTGCCAGGTATGTGAAAATTCTGCTAGGGAAGCTGCAGGTGGTAAGCAGAACCACCACAAGAGAGAGGCTGTGTGGGCTGCAAATAGCAAGGCCATAGGGCAGAGCTGCCCAAGCCCCTTGAGCTCACATCATGCCTCTGTGTGCCTCAGATGCAGGACGTGGACCTCAGTGTCTAGTGTTTGCCCTGCTGGGTTTCAGTCTTGCTTAGGTCTGATCCTTCCTTGCTATTTTTCCAGTCTTCCTTTTTGGGATAGGACTGTTTACCCAATGCCATTTTGTGTTGGAAACATGTAATGTCTTTTAAAATTATTTTATATTCTGGTTGTACTGGGGTACATTGTGACATTTACATAGGTGCTTACAATATATCCTAATTAGATTCATCCCTCAATCTTTCTCCTTCTTCCCCACCTCTTAGAACAATTTCAGCAGGTTTAATTCTTCCATTTTCATACATGAGTACAAAATATTTCCACCATATTCTCCCTTCTTCACCCTTTCATTATACCCTCCTGATGTCTACCCCTGGACAGTACCTGTTTCACTTTCATGTCCGTTATTTACTTTCTTTAAAAAAAGACATTTTCATTAATTTATATTACATTTCAATATGTACATGTATTATAACCTGAATTAGTTCATATTTCCCTTATTCTCCCTCTTCCTCCACTCCCCTTCTTATGGTGACCTCAACAGGTTTCAATGTTCCATATTCAGGAAGTATGTAATAAATTCTTTTTGAGTTTTTTTGTACAAGGACTCACGGCTGAGTTTCCCTTGATTTTTGGAGGAGACCATGGAGTTGGAAATTTCTGCAATGTTGGCACCATTAAGACTTTGCAAACTCTTGGAGATAGAAATGAGGCTAGACATGAGTCTTTGGGGGCCAGGGGCAGAATGTTATGTTGTGGTTTGAACCTCAAATCTTTCCAAAGGCCATGTGCACTGAAGGCTTTGTCCCCAGGTTGGTGCTAGTGGGAGGTGGTGGAACCTTCAGGATGTGAGGTGTAGGGGAAGGAAGTGAGGTTATTGGGACATGACCCTGAAGGGGATACTGGGACCTTGGCACCTCCTCTGTCTCTTTCCTCTTTGGCTGCCATGAACTGAGCAGCTTTCCTCCAACCTGTGATCCTCACCACAATGTTCTGTCTCACCACAGGCTCAGAAGTAATGGGGACAATGTACCATGGCCTGAAACCTCTAAGACTTTATGTCAATGCTTCTTCCCTCTGCAATTGATTTTCTCAGGAGTTTTGTCATGGCAACAGAAAGTTGACTAGTCTGGCATCTTATTGTGGTTTTTCTTTTCTTATTGTTAATGGTGATGAGCCATTTTTGTATGCAGGTTGGTCACTTGATTGTCTTTTTAGAGAAATGTACATTCAGTTCCTCAGCACATTTTAAAATCAGGATATTATTGATGTTATTTGCTGTCTTGAGTACAGAGAAAGATATATTGTGTTTGTGGGTGAGAATGTAAGTATTGTTAAAATGTCCAATTCCCCAAAGTAATATTCAGATTCAATTCAATGCTTTTTGGTGGCACTGGATTTTGAACTCAGGGCCTGAGGATTGGTAGGCAGGAACTTTTGTCACTTGAGCCTCTCCACCTGCCCTTACTGTGATGGGTTTTTCAACATAAGGTCTCATGAACTATTTGCCTGGGGCTGGCTTTGAGCCATAATCCTCCTGATCTCTGCCTCCTGAGTAGCTAGGATTACAAGTGTGAGCCACCAGTGCTGGTCTTCCAGTGATACTTTTACATCATCTAGAGTCTGTTGAGATTTATAATGACAAAATATTCTGTGCAAGCTCTTTTCTGGATCAGTGTCTTCAGGATCCAGTCAGTGTTGTAGGTGCAGAGCTTCCCCCATGTGTCTGTGGAGAGCTCAACACACTTACTGCTGCTCTGAAGGAAGTGCACCTGGCTGCTTCTCTGGTCAACCTTCACTCAAGGGAGCCAGGGACCCAGGGAAGAGCCAAAGAGCTGTCAGTTAGAGAGTCAAATTGTCCTAGTCCCCAATGTGTCAGCATATGTAAAGGAGAAGTAAACATTAAAAGAGTGCTTGCAAGGCACCCAGCTTAAGGATCTAAGTTCAAACTCCAGTAGCATCAAAAAGATAAAAATAAAAGAGTGCTTACAATAAAGGCTGACAATTAGTCCTTGCATTGGTTTAATAGTGTTTTATAGCACTGCAATGCTTAGCTCCTGTCCCAGGCCCCAGGGAAAGGTGATGCCTTCCATCTGTTTCACAGGCATCCATCAAACATAGGTCTGCTGCCCTCTACTGGTGAGCCTGCTCCATGGATAAAGTTGACTGCAGAATTGTGGTCTCAGCAGAGGGCATCTCGTCCAGACCTCACTGATGCTGACAGGTGTTCAGTCTCAGCAGTGTTGACATGGCCCCTGGAGGAAGAGTCACCTGCCAGGGACTTGGATCCATGCTTGGCTTCCACTATTATACCATAGCCACTCCATCCATGGCCACCTTGCTTACATAAAGGTCACTGGCTAATCCCTGCTGGGGGAGATCTGTGATCAGACAGGTCTGTCCCTGCCTCCCCAGCTGTGGACTTCTCTTGCTTGCAGCTCAGGGACAAGCTCAGGTTGGGAAGTAGAGGTTTCCTGTTCCCATCCAGCCTCAGTCTTAGGTAGTGTCTGTGTGCCTATGCCATGAGGATGGGGCTCTTGGTATTTTTGTGCCTCCTTCCATGGCAGCCACATATGACACTTGCTTGGTTCATTTGGGGAGGGAATTCCCATCCTCTGTCCAGAGCTGCAAATCTCTGATGGGATTCTGTGGGATCATGGGCCTAAAGTAATTTCTTTCTCTCCACTAAGACTATTCTGCAGTACTGGGGGATGAAGTCAGGGCTGTGCAATTTCTAGGCAAGTGCTCTACCACTTGCAATATGTCCCCCAGTGTTTTTGTTTGTTTTAGTTCATTCTTCAGATAGAGTCTGAGCTTTTCAGAGAGAGTCTTGGCTGGAGTATGACAATGATCCTTCTGCTTTCACCTTTCAAGTAGCTGAGATTACAGGCATGTTTGCCCACACTCAGTATATTTTTTAGATAGCATTCTAGTCAGGAAGAACATCACCTGGACCTGAAGGTGAGATGTCTGCTGCCCTCCCCAATGGATTAAGCTATTGCTCCACGTACAGGTGAAAATTCCTGGTGGGCAGACAGGAGCTCAGTAGGTGGCAAAGGCCCTGGGTCATCTCACTCTGCAGGGCCCTGAGGTGGAGCAGGCAGGATGGAGCTGGAAGGGAAGGATTGTAGGAGGCCGGGGTCGCTGTCAGACTCGGAGAATCTGAATAGGCCACACAGGTCGCAAGGTAAGGCGGGATGGTGCAGACAGGTGACTGATTTGGAATTGAAGTCAACCCTTCCTGAATGTGGAGTCTAGGGAGGTTCCCTCACTAATTGACCCTCAGAACTGCTATGTTTGAGAGGCGGAAGGTGCTCCCACCTCTAAGGTGTGTGAGAACAATGAATTGGCGTGTGAAGGGGTGGAAACAGGGCCTAGCGCTCAGACTGCAGCTGACAAGGGCCATCGCACCCTCCCTCCCCACCATGCAGTGCTTAGTGATCTAAGACCCACGATTGTCTTCTTATCTCATTTTATAACTTGCCAAATTACATTATGGAGGATATTGAGTGTTTGGAAAGAGAAAATGAGAAGGAAATTACTGTCAGGATGGAGAGATTTCATCAGGTCTTCAGGAATTTCAGGAAGTTGGTGGTTCACCTCAGTTACGTTTACTAATTAATTGATTAATCACTTTATATGTCCATCTATCTATTTGCCATCCAGCAACACAGAAACTGATCTATTGATGAATAGTTGCATTCATCCATTCATCCATCATAACCTTGTTCCATGTATCCCTCCTTCCCTCCATTCATCCATCCACCCATCCGTCCATTCACCCATCCACACATTTATCTATTCACCCATCCATCCATTTTCTCTCTGTTCTTTCCAACTCTGTCCATAGAAAGCTGAATGCATTTCATATATTTTCAAAGAATATAATTGAAGTATGTAATAAACAAGAATCTTACCGTGTAAAGATAATTTGTCTTGGGGAAGACTGACATGGTAATCAACATTTAACAAGCATATATCTACATATAAAACATGTGTTGGGAGGTACAACATTATGCAATTAGGAGAGGAGTACGCAGGGATCCAGCCAGTCTTCTGGAAACCTTGGTTTCATGAGGTAACATTTAAGGAAGGAGCAGGAGGTTGAGAGCAGTGTTCCACCAAGACTGGGTGAGTGTTGAGAATTGCAGAAGAGAAACAACACATTGAAGATGAGTTTCCCCCATTTAGAACCCCTTTACCCATAGTGTTCTGTCAACATGCTTATCCCTTGGTCTCTGAACTGACTGTAACTTCTTTATTGTTTCTTCATTATTGATAAGTTAAATAAAGCTCTATTTCTTTTATGTCAGTATAACTAGTTTACATTTTTGAAACTAGTTACATTTGTTCATTTACCAACATATATTTAATGAAAGGAATGGTGTTCTTAGCTTGCTCCTGTTTGGGTGTTAACCTACTGTCTCTGCTAGGAGAAAACTAAACAGCCCATGTGCCATGCTGCTTTCTAGGTAGCCAGGGTGACACCAAAGCCCAAGGTTTTATGAAGTCTAAGTTTTTATAGACAACAGGGACCAGCCATGAGGAAAGCAGGTATATGACATGAATCCTAAAGTTTCAACAATCAGGCAGAATAAGACAGTAAGGAATTAAGTATCTCAGGCATACAAGGCCACTTCATCTTTTAGTCACATAGGGAATTTTCTCAAAAATATGTTCCCAGTTACCAGGTAAGGGCCAATTCCACATGGAAGACCTTGTAAAGTCACTGTAAAGAAATGGTAAACTTTCAAGGTGATGAATATGCTAATTACTCTGAATTGATCACCACCCAGTACGTACATGTGTTAAAATGTCACAGTGTACCTTATTGACATACAAAGGCTATGTGCTATCAACAAACAACAAAATGTTTTAAAAATGTTGATAAACTCAACATGCTTAGGGAAAGCCCTCCTGCACACATCTGCTGACACAAGAAAGGTTATTTCTCTCTCTTTTTTTTAAGCTCGGTGTCTCTATGTCACCCAGACTGGCATAGAACTTGTGATCCCCTTGTTTCAGCCTCCCAAGTGCTGGGAGTGTATCACTGTGCCTGGTTAAGGTCATTCTTCTTGAAAATTGAAGCACAGACTTTACAAAGAATACAGTTCCAGCTGATTTTCCACTTTATTCTGGGCCCATCTAAGCTTTCTGTGTAGAGATTCTCTAAGGTTCAAAATGACATGTAAGTTCAAGTGCATCCTGAGTTTCCATGTTGGGTTCTCAATGTGCACCTTCGGGATGAAGCCAACCTCTCCCATCTGGATGAGTTTTCACACTGTGTGGTCTGGAGGGCAATGCCTGTCAACTAACAGGGCAGTGGTCACTGAGGTCTAGACCAGAAACATGGACATTAGGAGCCCTGGATGGGTGTTTATACATCCACATTCTGAAGCGGGAATTTTCTAATTATCCACCACTCTGGGACACTGTTTGCCCTAAGAATAAGGACAGTGGATGAATAAGGACAGTGGATGAATAAGGACAGTAGAGCCTCCTAACCTGTTTGTCCTGAGTCCTTCATGTTACCCTTCTTTCTCCTAAGAGAGTCTTATGAAAGTCCTTGCTTACCTCAACTCCCAGCTGAGTGTGAACATACAATGGTCCCTTCTCAATTTTCTTTCAGGTTCCTGAAATCCTGGGATCACACCCAATCTCTCAGCTTTGGGGATATTGGGAGTTGGTTTTACACCCACAACTCAGGTGAGGGAGGATGGGAATCCACAGACTCGGGAATGCGTAACTGTACTTTTCCTTGACTTCCAACTAGTTCTAAACTAGCTAAACTCCAGCTTTATCACTTGAGGTGAGCATACCCAGAAACCCATCCCTTCTAAATACAGAATGTGTGTATGAGTATGTATGAGTGTGTGTATGGGTGGGAGGGTTCTAGGCTGTCCTAGGCTGAAGAACAGGGAAGAGCTACCTACTGGGGTTGTCATTCTGTTGTTTCACCTCATCCACTATTGCAGTTTGGATATGAAGTATCCTGTCAAAATTCATGTGGTGAAGTCTTAGATCCAGCTGGTGGATCCAACCACCAAGAGGTAATTGGATATCAGATTCCTGACCTAATCAACAGATGATTCATTGATGGAGTCATAATTTGATGGGATTTTGGGGAGCTGGTGGAAACAGGGAGGTGAGGCTGTTTGGAGGAAGTGGTTGTAGACACTGGTGACATGATTTGAGATTACTTTTCATTTTAGGCCCTTTCTTCTCTCTCTCTGCTTCTTGACTGTTATGAGGAAAGCAGCTGTCCTCTGCCATGCCCTTCCACCATGATGTCTCAGCCTCACCTCAGGCCCACAGCAATGAAGCCAACTGACCATGTACTGAAATCTCTAAGACCGTGAGTCAGAATAATTATTTCCTCCTTTTATGTGACTTAATGGTAGTTACTTTATCACACTGGTGCAAATTTGATTTTCATGCCAGGTTATCTGTATTTTCTAATTCAGAATAATAGTTCTAATGGCAACCACCTCACTCAATCTTCTGTCCATCACTTTGTTGTGTCTTACAATTATTTAGAGAACATCCTTTCTAAGATCAAGACATACCACAATGAACAAAATCTCTCATTTTACTTAAACTTATTGTATAAATGTGAAAATAGGCAAAAATGAGATTAAATTATATAAAAATTTGGTTTCATAAATGAATAAAAAATAACATCCAAAGAGATATCGAATACATGTTGACCTTATAAAATTGGCAGGGGATACCAGATGGCAGATCACTTAACTTGGTTTTCATGAGGAGTTTCTTTAATGAGCATTTGATTGTTATATAATAAGGGAAAGATATGATATAGATCACAAAACAGATCAAGAAAAATAATATTTCTCAATGAGAGGAAATGAATAAAATATTCTGACACCAAAATGCAGAAAGATTTCTACTATGGCCAACATGTTTTTACAAGGACATGGAAAGTGTGGTCTGAGACAACATAGGGCTGTGTTCATAGAAGTGAAAACAAATGTGTAATGAGTTTTTAGGTGAAAATCAATGAAGCAATGAAATGAGTCCATAAACACCTGTCTGCAAGGCAACCACCAGTCTTGAACCACGGAGCGGAGACTGTGGTACACCATGGATCATTGTTGGAGGAAGCAGATCAGAGGTGCCTGGCTTTGTGTGATGATGGGATTAGGTGAGAAGGCTCATGGGCATGAGGCAACATTTATTGTCTTTGTGTGTTGTCTGCTAAGTGCATTACAGCTCTATCAAGTGCATGAATTGAAATAAAAAGGGCGTAACTATGGAGGGGAACATGGATTTCATGGGGGCCTGTGGAAGCTGGAGGAGGTGGGGTCAGTGTGGGAGGATTGAGCTGGTGAAAGGTGAGGGGGCTTGGATCAGGTAGGGGTATGGAGGGTGAAAAGTCTTGGGGATTTTCAGACATAAGTGTCATTTAGGGTTTCAGGGCTTGGGGAAGGTGGGATTATTTTATAAATAAAGCTTATTACTTGATTCAACTTTTTTGCCTTAATTAAATTGTTGAATGGATGTTTTTCTTTTCCACAAGCCTCAGGCATCTCTGATGTACAAGTATTGATCTTGGATAGACAGGGCTGTGAGTAGGTAAATCCATGACTGGGATATTTCCTCTAAAGGGAGAACTGTAAAGCGTGTGCCTCCACATTAAACATGATGGGAATTGACTTTTAGCCCAAATCAAACCAGGGCTCAGACCTCAAGGTGTGTGAGTATACTAGTGTGAAAACTAAACCAAACCCAGGACTCTTGTTTCCAAAAATGTTAGGAAAAGAATGTCTCTTGTTTGTCTTTCTTCCTTGATCAGGTTTAACAAATTCCCACTGTAAAAAAAAATCAACAAACCCACAAATACACTTTTTAAAAAAATTTCCTTTTTCACATCCCTAAAATCTGGTTATGAGTTGAGTTATAATTGGCATGAGGGGAGTGGGAGAGGCTGCTGAGGAGAGTGGTAGAGCCAAGCTCAAACTCAGAGGTGAACTTTCACACCCTCCTTGTCATGGCGCCCTCACCAAGGATACAATTTTGTGCTCACATGTTACCTTTGCTCTTTCCTCACACAGTGACCACACTTTCTGGTGGGGACAAAATATGTCCAGAGTAGAATGAAGAACTGATTTCTGACTCTTCCTTTCCAAGGAAGTCCATGTGACCTAAGTTCAGAACTGATCAACTTTTGCAAACATGAGAGCGAATTCTACATTGATAGATAGACCCCAGTTTTAGACAAAGTTTGCCAAGTTTCCATTCCAAGAATGGCTGAGGAAACTCGACTTCAGGAAGTGACTTCCTTTGAGTCTCCCAGACAGCCTGTCCTCTAAATGAGATATTCTCTTCACTTACAGAGTGGAGACTGATTGCATGGGCTGTTGGGATGACTTTTTAACAACCCATATAAACCAGCATCAGGGGGATAAGCCAAGATGAATCTGGTATTTTTGCCCCATCAGGTGAGCTTCCCACAGCTGAGCTTCTGCTTCCCACAGTTCCTCTAACATTGACAACCCTTCAGCATCTGTGACCTAAGTGCTGTTGGATACATGAGCTCACCCTTACTCATTTCCTCCCTCCCAATCCCTATGTCTACAACCGTTCTATGCACACTCAATATAGAAAAGGGTAACCTAAGGTCAGCAAGGATCTTGAGGGAGACTGTGACTCTTCTAGGCTAATGGTACTCTGTAAGTCAACAGACCAGGAGTGTGAACACATGGGTGGGGGCTGCACACTGCACTTGATGCTTGAAAAGTGGACAGAGGAGGTTGTGGGGCTGTGGTTTGCTCTTCCTCCCTCCCTCTTCAGCTCAGAGGTTGGGCTGGATTCTTCTTTCTTCAATCTCTTCCTTCTCCTCACCTGTCACGCTCATGTAGGGATAGGAATGGAGTGATGGGGAATATCTGCTGACTGGCTTTGGGAGGCAAATATCTTCACCAGGGTGCCCATTTGGGTTTGTGAGGCTGTCTCAGCTTGTTCTTTCTGGAAGTGGGGTTCCTATGACTGTACGACTACTAACAACAGGTCTTCTCTTTGTCATACACAGACAACATAGATATTGAGAATGCCCCAATGGACTCTGGTGTGTAGAAGGAAAGAGGGCTTCTTGACCAAGCCCACATAGTGGGGATCCTGCAATCACTGTTCCTTTGTGTCCTCTCCAGGATGAATTAGGAGGAAGATGTGTTTCTCGGCACTGAGCTTCCTCCCATGGGGAGGATGAGGAAGGTGATGCAGAACTGTTCTTCTTACTCTCCTCAATGTGTCCACTCCTGGATGTTTTTGTTCCAATTTTGTTCTGGAAATTAATTCTTCACTGCACTCTCACAAAGGTGATCTCATCCTTGGTTGTCTGTCAAAATCAGTGACTGTTGGGTTGGGGAGATGATAGAGCGCTCCTGGTCTACCATTTGTTGATGCCACATCCATTTGTAATTTCCAATGCATTTCCTTGGTATATATATTTATTTTTTACCTATTGGGTAGCTGTAAATGATTTTTTTCCTATTCTGTGGGCTGTCTCTTGATTCTGATAGTTGTTTCTTTGATGAAAGTAAACTCAAATTATACTGCTGTCGTAACAAAAACAGCATGGTACTGGCACAAAAACAAACACTAATACTGAAGGAACAGAATAGAAGATTCAGAAATAAATCATCCAGCTACAGCCATCTGAAATACAACAAAGGAGCCAAAAACACACATGGAGAAAAAACAGCCTCTCCAACAAATTGTGCTGGGAAAACTTGCTGTCTATATGCAGAAGACTGAAACTAGGCCCCTATCTCTTATTCTGTTAAAAAAAAATCAACCCCAAATGATCAAAAATCTTAAAGTAAGGCCAGTAACTTTGAAAAACTACAGGAAAAAATAGAGAAAATTCTGGAAGATATTGGCTGAAGTAATTATTTTCTGAATAGGACTTCAATTACTCAGGAAATAAGAGAAAGAAACGACATGTGATCTTTAAATGTGTTGTTGAGTTTGGTTTGCATGAGATTTAAATACTCTCACTTCCATTTTCATAAATCACAGTATCTAAATTTATCCCAGAAGCACATTGACTTCTCCCTGCGTTCTTCATATGGGGGTCGCCGTTCAGGCTGTATGAAGAGGAAGAATGCAGGGCGGTGCTGGAGTTGGTGATGATGATGAGGAGGATTAAGTCCACCCTTCCATGGGCTGTAGAAGTGTCTAGTTTTCCAGTCTGATCACAAAACAGTATCAGTGCTTTGGAATTGGTGTTTGTGTGTTCCATTCCCACAGTCTTCTGTATCTGCTCCAAATACTTCCTTACCTGGTGGAAGAAGCTTGGCTGGGTCTAGGCCAGGCCATTGCAGCACCTCCTGCCCTCAAGTGTTTCCAGGTGGATAGGAGAGGCCTGGTTAAAAGACCACATGCTCATGAACACTTCCCAAATGGTTGTCTTTATTGGTAGGCTATAATACACAGTAGTGAGCAGGACAGAGTTCAACAGCCAAACATTTGCACATGCTCAGGAATGAGCCAAATGTCTGGTCAGAGGAAGTGGCAAGTGCATGTCATTATCACCTTGGCAGTAGAGCTGAGGGCTTACTTAGTGATGGTGAAATACTTATGGTTGAGCACAGCAGAAGCAAACCAATTAAAAATTTCCTGCACAGTGGCTGATGTTTGTCTCAAGAAGGGTCTGGTGAGTGGGAAGTGGGTTAGTGACCTTTGGGTGGGGATGTTAAAGGAATTTCTTCATACATGGTCTGGAGAGAAGTGGGCTGCTGTTACTTCTGCCTTTCTGAGAAATTGTGTCAGATGGGAGGAAGTAGTTTAGGTTCTAAGAAGTGGGGAACATTTGAAAGTGAGAAAACCCTTCCGTAGCTACAGCCACTTTGGGCTCTTAGGTCAGTTAAGTGCCCAGCTTCAGTGTAGGGTCTTTTGACAAATTAGCTTAATGGGTCAGGTGGTAGGTGCTCCCTGTTTGCCACTTTCAGGAAATGTCTTGATGGAGGTTCTATGGATTTAGGGACAGCTGGGTTGCTTTGGTAGCCCTGAAAGATTGTAATTGGAGTCCTTGGAAGCTCCTGATTGTCTCTAGCCTGCTTGGGGTTCATTACTTTAGTGCCCATGTCCACACCTTGATGGGCCTTCTGGTGTCTTGTCTTCCTAGTAGATAGGGAAGTGTCCAAGCTGGGCTTCTCTGGGAGCTGTTCTTATGAGGGAAGAGGTTGTAGAGTAAGTCTCCCTGAAGGCTAAGATACACAGGTAAGTATAGGTCATCCTGAAGGGGTCGTAAGCCAGAAGAGGGGGATGGGGAGGCATGTACTGGGGTTGTTTGAAGCCTGAGGGTTTGAGCAGGAATGGGCATGTTCAAAAGGCAGTCAGGATGTCTCCCTGATTCCACTCCTTTAGCCTGGGAGAAGTCAGAGGGATGCAAAGTTAAATGCCTGCAATGTGGACAGGGCAGTTGCAGTGCAGGTCATCAGATAAGTGAGGCTGAGCAGAGGGCAACCTTGGAAATAGGAAGTGGCTGTGGAGCTGTTGACATACAGAAGTTTGAGCAAATAAACCTGGCACCCCTACCGAGGAAGTTAGCATTCGTGGGGAGGGTGGATGGAGGGAGCCTGTGTCATGACCTACTGTTCAAAGAGCAAACATTAAAGCACGTTAATGAGCACACAGTGTATACAGGTGTATTTTATGGCAGCATATAGTGGAGAGTATCTGTGTAGCGTTTTTTTTCTTTTTAATTTATTATACATTAATAGTACAAGAGGCTGTCATTGTGACAATTGCCTACTCGTGTACAGTGTACCTTGAAAAAGTTCATCCCCTCCATTTTATTCTCATTTCTCCACTTCTTCTCCCCCTCTTTTGTTTTGATGGCACTGGGATTCGAACTGAGGGTTTCACACTTGCTAGGCAGATGCTCTTTTTAAAATTTTATGATTTTTATATTTACTCACATGTGTATACATTATTTGGGCCACCTCCCCACCACCAACCCCAGCTTCCAGGCAGAATGTGTTCTGTCCTCTTGTTCTCCAATTTTGTTGAAGAGAAAACATAAGAGATAATAAGAAATACATAGTGTTTTTGATTGTTTGAGATAAAGATAGCTATACAGAGAGATTCATAGCATTGCTTCCATGGGCTTGTGTATTGTAACCCACATTGGTTCATCTCTACCACAGCTCTTCACTACTTCCTGTAGTGGCCTCTGCCAGTTTAAGATTACTTTATTCACTCCTCTATAGTGAGCACATCAACCACATCCAAGTTTTAGGTTTCTTTCCCTTTCCCTGCATTTGTTTTAGGTCTGTAAGCTGCATAGGATGTAGACAGACGCTCTTAGCACTTGAGCCACCCCACCAACCCTTTTTTGTGATTTTGTTTTTGAGATAGGGTCTCACAAACCATTTTGCCCAGGTCTGGCTTCAAACTACCATCCCCCTAATCTCTGTTTCCTAAATAGCTAGGATTACAGGCACCTGGCCTTTCAAACGGTGTTTGGTGGATTTCATTATGCTGTCTTGATATGTATATATGCAGCATACATCCCATCCTCTTCACCCCTCAGTATCCTTTCTTTTATCCCCCTCTCACTCCCAAGTAGAGTGTTTATGCATCTTGAAAGGAAGGTGCCAAATTGGGCTGGAGGTGAGGCCCTGAGTTCAAACCCCAGTTCCACCACCACCAACAAAAATGTTAATATTGAAACTTGGGGTGATGGTACATGTCTGTAATCCCAGCACTCAGGAAGCTGAGGCAGGAGGATTATGAGTTTGAGGACAGTCTGGGCTGCAAGGTGAGAATCTATCTAAAAAGAGCAAAAATGAAAATAAAGAAAAGAAAAAGATAAGATGTTAATTGTGAACAACACAGTAACCACTAAGGAAAGAATTTTTAAAAATTCAAAGAAAAAGAAAATAGAAGAGGGTTGGATGTGTGGTCCTGGAATGCCTGCCTAGTAAGCGAGGAAATCCTGAGTTCAAATCTCAGTTGGTGCAGCCAAAAAAAAAAGCCCCCCAAAAAAGAAAATGGAAGAGATTAAAATAGTACATTAGAAAAAAATCACAAAAGAAGGTAATGGAGGATTGAGTAGGGAAAAAAGATAGAAAACAACAAAATGGCAGGAGGAAGTCCTTCCTTGTCAGTACTTTAAATGTCTTAAATCCTCCATATAAAAGGCATATATTGGCAGAATATATAAAGAAACATGGTCCAATTAAAGTCTCCACAAAACTCACTTTAGATTCAAAGCAAATATAGTTTGATTTCCATGCAAATAGTAACCAAGAGAGCTGGACTGCTTATACCAATATTGGGCAAAATGGACTTAATTTGATAAGAGTCCATTAAAAGGCATAAAAAATAACATATGTACCTAAAAACTGAAAATATGCAAAAATTAACAGAAATGAAAGGAGTAGAAAATTCTACAATAAGAGTTATAGATATCATCCCACTCTCAAAACATGCCTATAACCACCATGCAGAAGAGAACAAGGAAATGGAAGACTTGAGCAACAGTGCAGTCTAACTAGACCTAAAAGATTATATATGCATATGTGCTTGCATACTCAGACACAGTACATGCATACATATGAACAAACAGGATAAACACTTTTTTTTGGTGGTACGGGGGTTTGAACTCAGGACCTCCACCTTAAGCCACTCCACCAGTCTTTTTTTGTGATGGTTGTTTTTGAGATAGGATCTTTTTAACTATTTGTCTAGGCTGGCTTTGAACCAAGATCCTCCTGATCTCTGCCTTCCAAGTAGATAGGATTATAGGCGTGAGCCACCAGTGCCCGGCTAGAATACACATTTTCTTCAATGGTAAGTGAAATGTTCACCAGGATATATTACATGTTAGGCCACAAATAAACACATATTTAAAATTTTTTCAATCATACATGCTAAATTCTCCCACCACAATGAAGTTAAGCTAGAAATAATAACAGAAGGGGAGCAGGCAATTTCACAAATATGTGGAACTAAAACAGCACACTTTTAAAAAGTAAATTATAAGTGAACATATAAAATAGGTTGGGAAAAATAAAATAAAAGCACAACATAAACCTACAAGATGGGTCTCTGGGACATAGCTAAAGTGCTAGAGAGGTTGCCTAGCAAGTGCAAGGCCCTCTGCTCAACCCTCAGGATCTCAAAGCAAACAAACGAACCCCCTACAGGGTGTCATGAAAACACCTCTCAGAGGCGTATTTATAGCTGTCAGTGCTAACATTCAAAATAAGATGAAGCTGGGCACCAGTGGCTCAGACCTGTAATCCTAGCTACTCAGGAGGCAGAGATCAGGAGGATCACAGTTTGAAGCCAACTCCAGGCCAATAGTTCTTGGAAATACCCCACATAAAAGTGGGGCTTGACCACTGACGAATGGATTAAGAAAATGTGGTATCTATATACAATGGAATTTTATGCAGCCATGAAGAAGAACGAAATGTTATCATTCGCTGGTAAATGGATGGAATTGGAGAACATCATTCTGAATGAGGTTAGCCTGGCCCAAAAGACCAAAAATCGTATGTGGACATTAGATCAAGGGCAAACACAACAATGGGATTGGACTTTGAGCACATGATAAAAGCTAGAGCACATAAGGGGGGGTGAGGATAGGTAAGACACCTAAAAAATCAGCTAGCATTTGTTGCCCTTAACGCAGAGAAACTAAAGCAGATACCTTAAAAGCAATTGAGGCCAATAGGAAAAGGGGACCAGGAACTAGAGAAAAGGTTAGATCAAAAAGAATTAACCTAGAAGGTAACACACATGCACAGGAAATCAATGTGAGTCAACTCCCTGTATAGCTATCCTTATCTCAACCATCAAAACCCCTTGTTCCTTCCTATTATTGCTTATACTCTTTCTACAACAAAATTAGAAATAAGGGCAAAATAGTTTCTGCTGGGTATTGAGGGGGTAGGGGGGAGAGGGAGGGGGCAGAGTGGGTGGTAAGGAGGGGGTGGGGGCAGGGGGGAGAAATGACCCAAGCCTTGTATGCACATATGAATAAAAACAAAAAAAAAGAATCCTAAACAGATATTTTGTTACATGCCTCAACATCAACCTTGGTCTATTATCACATTCTGTATTAAACTAACTATAACTAGATTTTTCAAAAGAGCAGCATCAACCTTATTTAGGCATGTTAATTTTTTTAAGATGATGACTTCAGGCAAGATGGCACAAGGAGTTCATACTGCTTGATGTATCCTCCCTCAATCTTAAATGCAATAAACATGAAACTCAGAATGGAAAAAAAAATGTGGGGCTGGTTCAAGCTGTAAGAGCACCTGTGTAGCAAGCATAAGGCCCCGAGTTCAAACCCTAGTACTGCCAAAAAATTAATAAAAAATAAAAAAGATGTAAATGATGAGAATGAAAGAAGGTGAATATGGTTGAAGTCCTTTTTACATATATATGAATATGGAACATTTAAACCTGTCAAAGTCATTTTCAGAAGGAGCGTTGGGGAAGAGGGAGAATAATTGAGAGGCTGAACCAAACCAGCGTGCAATGTATGTATATATGGAACTGTCACAACGAAACCCCCTGTATTAACTGTCATATACTAATAAAAATATTTTTAAAAGTAAATGAAGGAAGGAGGGAGGGAGGGAGGAAAGAAAAAAAAGGAAAAAGAGAGAAAAGGGCAGGGCTGGCACTGGTGTGGATGGGGTGGATCTGGAGGTAGCCACAATGAAGGGCATCCTGGTCATGGACACTCCCAATGGGAACATCCGCAGGCCACAGTGCTGCTGAGCTCATGTGGGAGGATCGTGTGCTTGGGCAAGCAGATTCTCCAGGGGATAGTTCGATGGCATAGGGGAGCAGAAAGAATTTTGTGAACAGAGCTGAATGGAGGACCCTGGGAATTCTTGGACTGGCAGGCTATCTGGATGCAGTACTTTGGGATGAACTCTATCAGGTATGACTCTATCAGTGTTCAGCAGCTGCCCCTGGAGGAGATCTGGCCTCTCCGTGGTTTCATCACTGTGCACATACCAACTCTGCCTTCCATGACAGACTTACTGAGTGACAGCACCTCACCCAGGGCAAGAAGGACCAAGTCTGGTGATCTGTGCTTAAGTAGGGACAGGATGAAGGTACCCTGCTGTGCCCTGCAGTCTAGTCACTGTGCTGGAGCTGACTGTATGTGTTTGCAGGAGAGCCGACAAAGGACCGAGCCTTGGTGGACCATGAGAATTTCATCAGCTGCCCCTACCTGACTCCAGCACAAGGGAAGCCCAGAGCCGCTATGGGGTAGAAGTTACCATTTGTTTGGTGAGGGAGAATCTCTTGTAAGGTTTTAAACATGTGTGCCCTTACCAGTGCATTCTGTTCACACATCAAGCCTTGGATTAGTCTGCAGTATCTCTGGGAACACTGACAGGAGCCTGGGCTGGCTTCCCCAAAGGCCATCCTGGTGGTAACACAGGAAATGTCTCTGAAGAATGATGGGAACTGCCTACGCCTTGTTGTCATTGCCACCCTCCCCAAAGAGGCATCCCAGCAGGCGGATGTGAACTTGGTGAATACCAAGTTTCTGGTGAGAGAGGTTGGTTTTAATGTCACCACCACCAGCAGTTCTGTAGCACCAGGGAGCAGGGCAGTGGGGAGTATCTCCTGACCATGGCTCAGGTAGGGGCCCCACCAGGCTGTGGGCTGAGTCCTGGGCACTGTGCCTGTGCTTCAGGTGCTCAGTGGGGTAGTCTTCAGGCCAGAAGAACCTCTACACTGCAGCCACCCTGCCCATGTTCTGGGCTCAGCCATCCCACTCTGTAATAGCAGAGGGAGGTATGCAGTTGCTTTCCTACCAGGCTTCAGTGGTGTCCGAGGAGGAGACCTGGCACATCATGGACATCTCCTCCCTGATGCTGTCTGGATGTGTGCCAGTGTCTGAAGCCTTCCAATTCTGCTTCAAACCTGGAGACTGACTGTCCCAGAATTAGGGACTTTTCCAAAGAAGTCTGCCAACTGTGAGCAGTAGGGAGATCCACATTCCTGGGGCTGACACAGGCCTCTGACACTGCTGTGCTGTACTCATCTGCCCTGCAGGACAGTAATGAATATCTGTTTAATAAAGAGCCTGCCTTCAGCTCAAGAAAAGCAAAACTAAATGATGTTTTAAAAAAACAAAACAAAACAAAACAGTATTTACAGGTTGCTTGAAAACAAATATGTGTTAGTTTAAAAATATTTTCCTTAACTAAATAATTTGTCAAATGCAAAACAGAAGTAATGTGCCATAGATTTATTGTTTATATAAAAAATAAAAAAATTAAGATCTGGGTGTTATGGCACATATCTTTAACTCCAGCACCTTGAAGGCTGTGGCAGGAAGATAGAGAGTTCAAAATCAGCCTGCACTACATAGTGGGATTCTGTCTTAAAAGAAAAAGAAGGTTTAGGAACCCAGCACTGCAAAAGTGAAAGAGAAAATAAAAAAGTATCCCAACTACCTACCTTAGTTAGTCTTTGGAAAAGACTAACAAGCCAAACCAGGGGAAAGAAGAAAATAATGATTAGTGTTGAGGTATGTAAAATAGAAAATGGAGAAACAGTAGAATCAACAAAACAAACATTGGTTCTCCTTTTTTTTTGTTCTTAGCACAAGGGTTTAAACTCAGGGCCTCACACTTGCTAGGCAGGCAATGTAACACTGGAGCCACTCCACCTGCCCTTCTTTGTGTTGGGTATTTTTAAAACAGGGTCCTGAAAACTACTTGATGGGGGCTAGTTTTGAAACACGGTCCTCCTGATCTCTGCTCCCTGAGTAGGTAGAGTTACAGGCTTGTGCCATGGATGCCTGACTAAAAGCTGGTTCTTGAAAAAAATCAACAAATTGGCAAACTTTTATCTAGATTTACCACGAAAAGTAGGGATCCATCTCAAATTACCAAAGTTACAATGGGAAATGCCGATGTTTCTACAGACCTTGCAGAGAAATAAAAAAATGATTATGAGAGCATATTATGAACATTTGTAAAACAGGAAATTAGATAACCTAGATAAAGATGATAAATTCCTAGAGACAAGCCACTGACACTGACACAGAAGAAATACAAAGTTAGAACCAGTAAAAGGACTGAATGAATTAGTCAAACACCTCTCTACAAGGAAAAGCCCAGGAATAGATGGCTTCCTTGGTGCATTCCACCAAACCTTAGAGAGAAATGAACACCTTCTCATACTGTTCCAAAAAACAGAAGAGCAGCCACTTCCAGTCTCATTCCATGAGGCAAACATTACTCTGATGTCAAAGCCAGGCAAAGGCAGCCTCAGAAAACCGTCAGTCAATGGCCCTTATGAATACAAATGCAACATTTCTCAGCAATCCTAGCTCCCAAATCGACTGCATGTTGAGAGAAATACTCATCATGGCCCAGTGGGATGTATTCCAGGAAAGCAAGGTTGTTTTGACAGACCTAAGTCAAGGCAGTGCACTGTATGCACAGAGGGATGAAAGGAAGGCATGATCAGCTCAGTGGATTCAGAGCAAACACCTGACGGGTTCCAATACCCTTTAGTCAGAGGGAAACAAGAACATTTCCTCAGCATGAGCGAGGGCATTTTTGAAAATCCCAGAGCTGACCTTCTCAGTGGTGAGAGGCTGAAGGCTTTCCCCCAAGTTCTGGTATAAGATCAGGAAGCCACTTTGGCCATTTCTTCTCACCCTTGGACTAAGGTTTTAGCTAGAGAGATTAGGCAAAGAGAAGTAAAACATTTAAATTGAAAGAGAAAATTAAAACCACTTAATTTTAATCATAAGCATGTTCTCTGATGACATGACCTTATATGTAGACATCAGCATGCAAAAAAATCAATGAGTGATTTGAAAATTAAGAAAATGATTGTGTTTACAAAAGTGTAAAAAGAATAAAATACTTAGGAAGTGACTTAACCAAAGGGCACAAGACTTGGACAGTGAAGAACCACAAACTAGCATAACTGAAAGAAATTAAAGGAGACTTTCCTAAAGGGAAATACCTCCTGTGTTCATGAATTCAATGATTTAATATTGTTAGGATGGCAACATTTTCCCAGATGATTTATCGATTAAATATAATTCCTACCAAAGTTCTAACAGCACTTTTTGTAGAAATGGAAAAGCTTGTTTGCTGATGTGTCATTTTCCCCCAAGCTGGCCTCAAACCACAGTCCTGCTGATCTCTCCACTGAGCAGCTTGGATTACAGGTTTGAGCCACCATGCCCAGCCTACAATGAGGCTTTTTCCTCCCCCTGGTGGTACTTAAGGGTTGTACTCAAGTCCTTGTGTTGAGCCACTCCACCAGCCCAAAGGCAATTCTTAGAGAAAGGAAAACTAAGAAAATTTGCTGCCAGCAGACATGATGTAAGAGAAATGCTATAGTAAGTACTTCAGGAAAAATGGCAATAATTCCAGAGGGAGGCATGAAAATTAAAAGAGCAGAACTAGAACTAGGCATGATGGCAGATGTTGTAGTCCCAGCTACACAGGAGCTGGGATGGGAGGACTCTTGAGTTCAAGAGCAGCCTGGCAGTGTAGCAAGACCCTGTCTCAACAAAGACAAAACAAGAATGAAGAAGGAGGGCTGGCTGGCAGAGTGGTTCGTGATAGAGCACCTGCATAGCAAGCACAATGTTCTGAGTTCAAATCCCATTACTGCCAAAAAAAAAGAAAAAGGGCAAAGAAAGGTAAATATAATTTTTCTTTTCTTATGTTCTTTAATGTAGCCCGGTGCCAGAAGGCTTATGCCTGTAATCCTAGCTACTCAGGAGGCAGAGATCAGGAGGTTGTGGTTTGAAGTCAGGCTGAGCAAATAGTTCTTGAGATCCTGAGACCCTACCTCGAAAAAACCCATCCCAAAAAAGGAGTGGTGGAGAGGCTCAAGGTGTAGGCCTGAGTTCAAACCCCAGTACCACAAAAAAAGAGTTCTTTAATGTATGAATGGTTGTTAAAATAAAAAATTCTAACTTTTTCTGGTGATATTTTTAATGTGTTAGATATAGATATAATTATGTGTATAGATATTAGATATAATACGTATAACAATTACAAAAATAAGGCATGAGGATAAAGGCCTTACACATTTGTAAGACTCCTATATTTTCCAGACATGAAAGTATAATTATTTTTCTCCTTCCTTCCTTTTTATTTTTTTAGGTTTTTGAGACAGGTCTTGCTATGTAGCTCAGGCTGACCTCAAACTCTCAGTCCTCTTGCCTCAGCCTCCTGTTGAGATTATTGGTGTAGGGTGCTTAATTCGCAATATTCCTTTTTATTTTGAGTAAAGTGTGTTTACATGATTTTATGCTTCCTATACACACACTTGTGTCAGTGGTGGGTGATGAGATCTTCTCACCCTGTCAGTTCTTTTCAGTCTGTTTTGGTTTACATAATTGGTTGGTACCTCTGATACCAGAGAAATCACTGAACAGAAGTGACTTGGGGCCACTCCCAACACTAGGCAAAAAGACTTGAAATTCTCACTTTAAAAATGAGTGGTAGCAGGACTAGAGTCTCAAGCAAAGCCCTGTGTTCAAACTCCACAGTAGCACCAAAGAAAAAATGATGATAGTGGAGATTTTAACAGTATCTGTGTAAGTGGTAGGAATTCCCTTTAATTCTAATGAGTTTTTATTATGAAGGATTGTATTAGTTTATTGAAAGGCTCATCTGCATCTATAGAGATGATCACTTTTTTTCCCTTTTGCAGTATTTTTATTTATCTGTGAGGTTATGCAAGAGATGATAAATTTACATATTCTGTTAATGTGTACAATTCTCTTGATTGATTAATTTTGTTTGTTTTTGTTTTTTGGCAGGGCTGTCACTTGAACTCAGGACCTCATGCTTGCTAGGATGATTATTGAATTTAAACTTGTCTTCCAAACAAAATTAAAAAGCAAAACAAAATGAAAACACCAGTGTAGTCATGATATATTATCCTTTTTATATAGTACTGAATCTTATCTTTGAAAATTTTAGGGGTCAGATGGGTGTTATGTGAGGGATTGTCCTGTGACTTCCACATTCTGTGGTTTTCTCAAGTTTTGGTAGCAATTTCCTCCCGGTCTGGTAACTGTGTTCGACTGCATTTCCTCTTTTCTAGTTTTAGAAACAGTCTGCGTAACTTTGGGGAATATGTGCTTGGTAACTGCATAAGGGTTTGAGAAATGACCAGCAAAGTTTCCTCAACTAGAGTTTCACTGGGGAAATGTTTTGTTCTTATTTTTGGTGGTAATGGGATTTAAACTCAGGGCCTTGTGCTTGCTAGGCAGGCGTTTGACCACTTACTCCACACCCACAATTCTGGGAAACATTTTTAAAGACAGACAGTGTCTGTGACAGTCGATGTGTATGAAATGGCTCACATTTTATATTGGCATTTTTCCCTGTGTCCACCTAGTGAATACCATACTGGGGGATTTGTGTGTTTTATCTGCATGTTGTCATAAAATTGCTCAGAGTGCTCTGTGGCTACCTCTGAAATGTGCAGGATTGCCTTCCTTGCATTTTACTCCTCACTGACAGCTGCACCCATGTCTGTCTGTCCTCATTGTCAGCTAATCTGTTTCTTTCGCTTTCTCTTCATTAAGCAAAATTTGCTATTCTTACCCTGAATTCTTGATATGACAGCTTAGTTCATGGATTTTTTTTGAGAAAGGTTTCACTATTTTGCCCAGGCTGGCCTTGAACTCCTGATCCTCCTGCCTCCGCCTCCTTTGTGCTGGAATTGTGTACGTGTGCCACCACACCTAGCTCCCATCGATTTTTAAAAAGTGCTTTGTGTGCATTACTAGGGATCAGCCCAGGACCTGTGCATGCTGTTACATGCTGCAGGACTGGGCTGCATTGCTGCCCCTCGTTCACAATTCTCCCCGGTTTTTTCTTAGTGTTTATTGATGGTACAAAGGGGTTTCATTGTGACATTTCCACACATACATGTAACTTACTCTGATCATATCCACCTTCTTTACTCTTTCTTATCTCTCCTCCCCCTTTTTGAACAATTTTAACAGCTTTTGTTGTTGCATTTTCATATATGTGTATGAAGTGCTTTGATCACACACACCCCTTCACCCTCTCCTTTCTCCCTCCTCCTCCTGTTGTTTACCCCAAACAGCATCCCCCAGGGTTTTACACTCATGACATTCACTTTTTTAGTTCTAGATTCTGCATATCATTCATGGTCCTTATTTTGTTATTTTTTAGCTTTGATGCATAATTTTTTTGTAGTGAAAGTCATAGTAAAGTTTATTAGGAAAACAATACACTTAGAATGAAAGCAGGTTATTTCCAGGGTGAGAAAAACCTGATGTGTAATATTATCACTAGCATTGTCATTCAATTCAGACCTCCTCTCCCTTCTGTTTCGTTCCTCATTTTACTCATTGATAAGTGAGAAATATCCTGCTTTATTTCCAAAACCTGGGATGTTAGTTATCTCTGAGTGCAGTCAGGTGAGTCCCCAAAGTTCCCAGAATCTCCTGCAGCTCTCTGTAAGGGGGTCCTGCTTGGCTGGGGGCCATTAGTTAGTGTCCTTGGGGACAGCTCTTGGGCTGGTGGTAGCCAGAGCAGCATACACACTGGGCTCTGCTGGGAGCACCCCTCCCTGGGAGGAAGGACTTGCAGTTCTCCCCTGTCTGAGTGTCATGCTGCACAGCTGGGCATAGATTACATCCTGAGGATCCTCAGATGCAGCCTGGAGGGGAGAGAATGAGAGTGAAGATGAATGCTTGGCATTGGGGATACTGGGGGCCTGGGGAGGACAGCACCCACCTGACTGCCCACCCGTCTGTCCCCTCCTGCCTGTGTGTGCTTCCTGTCCAGGAATTCCCCCACCAGAGGGGAAGGGGGAGCAGCTCCTCCATTTCTGAGTCTGGAGTGGTTCACCTGGGCATAGGTCGCTCCCTGGGAGTCTTCCTCAGGTGGGCTCTGCAGCAGGGAGATAGTAAAATACAGACATATCCTACTGGTTTCACCTGGATCTCCTCAACCAGTTTTCCCCATGGTGACCAGAGTGATCCTTTAATGACTTAAATCAGCTTAAAATCCTATTGGAGGCTTCAGGGTTTTCCTAAGGCCTTGAGGGTCTGGCAGCTTCCTTCTCATAGTCCTGAACTCTCATCCTAACACTTTGATGCTTGCTCTCTTGACTCCAGACACACGACCCATCTTCTTGGGAGAGTTTGTTCCTGCCCCAGGACCTTTGTACTTGTTGTGTCCCCTGCCTGAAGGTGCTGGTCCAGTAGATGTTTGTATGTCCTCTCCAGGCTTCTGCTCAGAAGATACCTTGTCATAGTTCCCCTTGTAACTCATACTGGCCCTTTCTGCCCCTACACAATCCCTCTTTTCTACTTCATTTTTTTCTAATAGAACTTTTCACTTCTGACACATGGCATTCAATCCTTAAGATGAGCTCAGGGTGGATGGGGCACTCAGCTTACAGGTGCATCTGCAGCTTTTATAGGGATCCTGGTCAAGAGGGGTTCCCTGTAGACAGCTGGGATGGAGCGGCCTCAGGGGTATGGGGGACTCAGTTCCTCATGTGTCCTTCTGAAACCCAGGAACAGGCTCACTAGGAGACAGAGAACGAGGAGCCAGAAAGTGGACAGGAGAGAGGGACCAAGAGGTCAAGAGAGAGAGAGGTCACAGCAAGAAGAGAAGCAGGAGCTTCCAGAAAGAGTGGTCAGCTCTGGATATAGGGGAAAGCTGATTGAGGGGAGGATTGAGATGGTAAAATTGGGCAACAGAAGTCCTTGAGCCCTGTATGGTTTAGAGTTCTCACCTGAATGTCCATCTCCACCCTGTCCTCAGGCTGTGTGTCCTTCACAGCATCATCTGTGGGGACAGAACATGAGGGTCACCTCCTGCCAGAGTCCTGGGGTCTCTAGTCCCACAGGCCCCTTGCTGTCCTAGATGGGGACACAGAGCAAGAGTGCATGGTGACATCCCAGGTCCACAGTTGGGGGTTCAGTCTGACTCATTCTGAGCCCAGCCTTTCCCTCCTTCCCTCCATGGTCCCAAGTCATTGGGTGTCTCCCTCCCAAGGCCCCTTTTCCTCTCACAGAGGTTTTCTTCCTGGACAGCAGCAGCTGGTCTGAAGCTGGGGAGACAAGGAGGTCAGGTGTTAGTGAAGGATGCAGGCATGTGGGGATCTGGGTCCTTGAGCAGGAATTACCTCTTCTGCAGGCCTCTGTCCCTAGATGCTACCTCCTCAGCCCCTGCAGGACCTTGGACGTTGGCCTCTCTCTGGGCTGTGTGAAAGGGAAGAGTCTCAGGCCAGGAGGGTTAGAGCTGCACCACACAGGCCCCAGAGGGGAGGACAGGGACTTTAAACACACTGGACACTTGTCTATGTTTCTGAGATGGAAAAGGTCAAAGAAAAGCTGAAATTTGCACAGGTACTGGGATTAAGTGTTTCCTGTTGTAGGTTTTCTGATCTGAGATTCTGCAGAAGGGTTTCTAAGCAGTCCTGTGCTCACTGGCTAGTTTCCCTGAGGCTCATGGCCTGAGCTCACCTTTGGTCACCTCTCCAAGGAGACCAACTCCTTCTGAGACCCAGGTCACCCACTCCCTACTCACCTGACCTCCTGCCTTTGCCCTGATGCCAGTGTTGGAGGAGGAAGAAGAGGAAGAGCAGTAGCAGGAGGAAGGCCACTGAGACCCCGATCAGAACCTTCTGGTAGCTCTCCAGTCCTTGGGCACAAGTGACACAGTGGATGAAGAACAGTGCTGCTTAATTCAGAACCTACTGTGTGCCAGGCCCTGTGTGCTGGGTGTTTGTACCCTTTACCTCTGACCCTCACACTCCTGCAAATTGGCATTGCCTTTCCTGCCAGTTTGCAGAAGAGGAAACTGAGGCTCAGTGAGGCAAATCACTGGTCCCATGTCATCCAGAAAGAAGCAGCAGATCTGGGATTGGACCTGGGGAGTCTGACTTCCAGCCTCAATGTCTCCACTAGAGCTGAGACCCCTGAGCTGGAGGGAAAGAGCCTGAATGCTCCTGTCACAGCTTTGTGCCCTCTGTGCACAATGTCACCACAGCCCTGTGTTCCTTCCTGCACAATGTCACTGTCACTGTGTCTCTCCCTAAACACTATTACCAACACCATGTCAGAATGGACATGCCCATTGCAGAATCAGTCTTGGAGGCTCCCCCAGGAGGTCTCCTCTCTTAGAAGGTCTCAGCCAAGGTCAGCAGTGAAAAGAACTTGGAGGACTGAGTCAGGCATATCCTTTATACTTGGAGAAACTGAGGCCCAGGTTGGAGAGGGGCTTGTGCAAGTCAGTGTCTCCAGAGGAGGTTGCACAAACCACAGAGCTCAACCCCTGATCCCTGATACCCACTTTCTAGAGACCCTGCTTACCTCTTTGGGGTTCTGACTCCATGAGGGTGAAGGGCCACCCACAGGCACAGGGCCTGTGGGGTGAATGGAAGGTGAGAGGCTGGGTGCCCTTGCTGTCCACCTCAGCCTGGCTATTCCTCTCCCAGTTTGGGCCCCAATATTTCCCTGTGCCTTGACCCCACACTCATGCAACCCTGAATGTGCAGTGCTGGGGACACCAGAGGGTCCTGTGAATGGGGACAAGAATAAGGGGAGAGTCTGGGACTGCCCCTGGGGACCCAGTCTCTGCTCACTCTTCTCCATCTGCCCTGTTACCTCACCAAAGCCCTCCCCTTGCCAACCTGATATCTTCTCAACTCTAGTGAAGGGATGGGGGAGCACATGCCTGGGGGACCCCTGCTAGCCTCCTCCTCTCCGAGGAATGAAATACACTCTAGCTGGTCCTCCCTAGGTCCCCACATTGCTATCCCAGACCAGAGCTTCCTAGAGGCACAGACTACAGTGATCCTTTTGGCTCAGACAGGATGGGGCTGGGGCCACTCACCAGAAACCATAAGCTCCAGAGGGTCACTGGGCTCTGACAATAGGTAGGGGGATGAGTTTTGAGACCCATAGCACCTGAAGGTTCCCCCGATGGCTGAGGTCACAGCAGTCATGGAGAATTCTGCCTGGTGCTGCTGAGCTCGGGACTTTGATCTGAGACGCAGGGGGGGATTGGCTGCCCCATCCTTGGACAGAAGGAAAGTGTCCATTGGGCTCCATGACTGACACAGCATGATCACATTTTCTCCTGAGGATACTGTGGGACTCGGCTGCACCGAGAGGGAGGGTCTGTAAGGTAGCTGTCCTACAGAGAAGAAGGAGGGTGAGGGGCTGCCCCACCTTGTCCTGAACTGAGAGCTCGCAAGGGACTGTCCTGAGAACATGGTCTCTCTGTCTGTCTCAGTTTTCTCTGATTCTACCTCTCCCAATCCCTTTCCCATCTCTCTGTCTCTGTCCTTCCCTAAAGCCCACCCTTCATCCTGGAAAACTCTTGGGGCTCCCCCAGCAGAGCCTAGGCAGAGTCTGATCTCTGATTGATTCTGTTGGGTCCTCACCTGTGATCAGGATGTCCAGGGGGTCACTGGGAGCCGACCACTCAGAGGAGAGGTTGTGTGCACCATAGCATCTGTACTGGCCCCCATGTGAGCTGTTCACAGGGCCCAGGAGAAAGTCAGCCTGAGAGTGTCCAGCCTGGGACTGCTGGCCATGACGCTGAGGGAGGTCATGTTCTCCCTCCTTGGACAGAGCAAATCTGTCATAGCCAAGGTCAGAGCGACACTGGAGGGTCAGGGTAACTCCAGGGTCCAGGACATGGCCCTGCTGGGTCAAGAGGGATGGTTTCTTGGAGACCCCTGAAAGGAAGAGGAGCTTGGGTTGAGGGGCTGTTTAATGCCAAACACCTGTCTCCTCCTGTCCTGCCTTCCAGGTCTCACTGTCTCTCACTCTCTGGATTTCTGACTCAGGGTTCCCAAGCTCCTCTCAGCCCCCTCTTACCTGGTGCTCCTTGTAAGTAGGGCTCATGGCAATGTGTTTGGGGCCCCCAAAAGATTGGTTCATTACCTGAGATCTGTAGTTGTAGGGGGTCACTATGTCCTGACCACACCTGGGGGTTCCTGCTGTAATAACCATAGCATCTGAACCTGCTATGGCTGGGGGTCACAGGCCCCATAGGGAACAGGGCCTGAAACTGTCCATTGGAGTGTTGCTGTGAGTTCAAGGTCCAGGAGAGCTTGTGTTCTTTTTCCTTGGTCAAAATGAACCTGTCATATCCCTGCTGTGAGGCACACTGGAGGGTCACATTCCCTCCTGAGGTCACCACAGGGCTGGGCAGGGCTGAGAGGCTGGGTTTGCTGTAGACTCCTAGGAGAGAAGGAGGCAGTGTGTTAAATGGGCTCACACCTCCCACCTTTTCCCTAGGGCTGGGCTGTGAGAGGGGACACCCTTGAGAGCAGACCCCCTTCTTGAGGGCAGAACCAGGGGCTGTGACCCCTGAGCATCCTCTCACCTGTTACTACCAGCTCTAGGGCATCACTCTGCTCTGACCATCCAGCTTGGGTTTGATAATAACAGTAATATCGCCCTGCATCATACTGTAACATGGATTGGATGGAGAACTTGGTCTTGTTCCTAGGCTCCATTGAGGTCTGTCTTTTCCAGGGCTCTGAGCTTTGCTCTTTATATAGACGGTACTCCTTGGCCTCCAGGGTCCCCTCACACAAAATGGTCACAGAGCTTCTTTGCATGATCATGGAGCCTGGCTCTGCTGAGAGGGTGGGTTTGGGGAGGGTCCCTGTAAGGGAGCAGGAGAGAAGGAGGCATGTCTGTCATAAACCTGGCATAGGGAATGTTGTAGTTAGAGACAATATTTAAGTGGATCCCTGAATTGCAGGACAGAGGACACACATGAAGAGCTATCTCTGATCTGGACTCTCTATTTCTCATTTCCACTGTCCCCTGAGTTTCTATATCACTGGTCCCCTCTCTCCCACATTCTGTCAATGGGATCAGAGCCCTGGCTCTCCTCACCCTACCACACATCAAGTGGATTCCCTTGGGACCTGGGTCAAGTCCCAGGTCATTCAAGGGAAAGGCTGGGGCTTCCTTACCTGAGACCTGGAGCTCCAGGAGGTTACTGGGGTATGAGCACAAATAGGGGTTGTTCCTGTGACAACCATAGCATCTGAATGTCCACCTCTGGCTTGGATTCACTGGGCCTACAAGGAACAGGGCCTGGGACTGCCCACTGGGGAGATTCTGTGAGTTCTGAGTCCAGGAGAGCTGGTGTTCTCCTTCTTTAGTCAGAATGAACCTGACAAATTCCTGCCATGAGACACACTGGAGAGTCACAGTCCCTCCTGAGGTCACCAAAGGGCTGAGCAGAGCTGAGAGACTGGGATAGGTATAGTGGAATCCTGGGAGAGAAAGAGGCTTTGTGTTTAATGGACTTACACCTCCCACATTGTCCCCATGGCTGGGCTGGGTGAGGGGATACTCTTGAAAACAGATCCCATTCCTGAGGGCAGAGCTTGGGGCTGGGATTCCTGAGAGTCCTTTCACCTGTCATCACTAGCTCCAGGGGGTCACTCCACTCTGACCAGCCTACAGGGCTATGATATTTGCAGTGATATCGCCCTGCATAGTTCTCTGACATGTATGGGATGGAGAACTTGGCCTTTTTCCCAGGCTGCAGTGCCTTCCATCTATCCCAGGATGCTGAGCTTCTCTCTTTATCCAGATGGTACTCCTGAGCCTCCAGGGTCCCCTCACACCATATTGTCACAGGCATTCCCCAGGAGATCACAGAGCCTGGCTCAGCCCAAAGCCTGGGTTTGGGGAGGGTCCCTGCAAGGAAATCAGAGGTTGGATCTCAAGACATCACCCCCTCCTATCCTAGCTCTGATATCCAGGACCTTCCAAACACTCCCAGCATCAGCCACACATGCTCTTCTCCATTCTACTACCCTTGTCCCTTGTGATGAAGAAGGACAGCTGAGGACACACTCACCTGCCTGCACTTTGGTCTTTGGTTTCACACTCAGCCCTGGAAGAGAGTTCCCTGTGAGAGGTTTGCCCCTGAAGCCTGAGTAGGTCCTCTCCTCCCTGGAGCCTCTCGAGCCACTGACAAGAGTACCTCCCAGACTAGGGTGCCTCTTCTCCCTCATGTCTCACCAAGGCAGAACAAGGCTGTGAGGGTGAGGGTCATGCTGTCTCCACCCATGGCTGTAGTTGTGCAGATGGATGAGGCCACATTGCCCTGCAGGACAGACAAACATACAGGGTGTGGCTTTGGAATCTGAGTTCTGCCTGTCACAGCACTGTCACATCAGCAGCGCCACAGGAGGAGGAACTTCCCTTCCCAGGAGACTGGTTCTTGGGGCTCTACAGCTGGGACCAGGGCTGGCACTAGGCTCTTTGCAGACACTTGCAATTATAACGGGGTCTCTTCGACTCCCATCCGACCCAACTGATCTGTCCTTGTCTCAATGAGGGCCAGGATGTAACAGCAAACACACCTTGTTCCTTCAGAGATGGCTTCTTCCAGATGAGAGTGATTGAATTCTGGTCCTTCCTAATCAAAACTTCCATGAAGTTACCTTCATTCTTTCATCTTATCCACCTGCACTGTATTGTGGGGTTCTTACCAAGACCAGTCACCTCCCCAGCCCTGTGGATGCTGATGGGAGTTTGTAGTTCCCTGCTACAGGGAAGAAGCAGAGCAGAAGAGACACAGAGAACACCTGACTGTGCAACTCATATGGAACTTCATCATGGGAATGAGCACAAAGTAGATGCATGGAAATGTGGCAGGAAACACAGCTCTTCTCTGGGTGCTTGTCATGGGTTTCCTTTGCTAAACTGTCTTTACATGGACTTCCTTTTTTCTTAGCAACAGAATTCCCTACCCCCAAATACCCAGAATAGATTCTGGGGTGTTCTCAACTCCACAGTGCCGTGTTTCTCAGGGCTGAATTCTCCTGGTTGTGTGGTGGCTGATTTGTATTTCTGCATGCTCACCTCACACTGATGGAGCCATCTTGAGGATGGAACCCCCATCTCTGAGCCTCAGTTTCCTCTTTTGAAGCCTGCACTTCATTTTCAGAGTGGTCATGGGGCCAGTGGTGTTGGGGACATGGAGAGGCTCAGTCATCGTTAATTTCCAGACCAGGTGGAACATGGGTTTTGGTGTTGTATGATGTAGGTGCCCACTAACAGTCCTTATCTACTCTGAGCATTAGAAATGGTCAATGTAGTATGTCTGAAACCTGCAGATCATTACAGTCTTGAGCAGAAAAGGTGAAACAAAAGTTCCCCAAATGGAGAAGAAGCCTCATCAAAGACAGGGATCGGAGCTGACACTGAATTCTGAGATTGTGCTGGGATCACTAAGGGCAGGTTTTCTCCTCTATGTGGAGGTGGGGTCAGGGCTCCAGGTAAGGGTTGGAATCAGACTGTCCCTTCCATTGTGCTTGCAGATGGCACTGGGCACTCTCTGCTCAGTGTTCAGGACCCATTTGCAGCACAGAGCTGCCTCCCTAGGTATATAAATCAGATTCACTCCAGTGCTGTCACCAATGGCATTTATTTCACATGTGAGTGTGAGTGTTACATTGGACCCATCCCTGCCTGGCACAACTCTGAGAAGGTGCTAAGTTGAGAAGAGTGATGGCACAGAGCAGGTGAACTATCCCCCTGTTGAGGTCAGATTTCTGTGTCAGCCCTGCTAGGAGTGCTCTGTGGAAGATCGGGTGCAGAATTGTGAAGCTGGATTGTTTACTTAAGATTTTCTCACTTTTACATATTATAGGCATTAATACTATAAACTTCCCTCTTGGAACTTCTTTTGTATCACTCATTAAGGTTTTATTTTACTTTATTTCGCTTTTGATGCTGGGAATTGGACCCTCAGCCTGTATGTAGCATATTAAGCATGTGCTCTGCTACCTAGCTGCAACCCCACCTTATCCCATGAGTTTCCATGTATGCTGTTCTCAATTTCTTTGGATTACAATAGTTTCCAATTTCCCTTTTGATTTCTTTGACCCTATGGTTGTTCAAGAATGTATTGTTTAATTTCCATGCATTTGTGAGGTTTCCTCCTTCCCTTTGTGTCCGAAAAGACACTTGGTGTGATTTCAGTCTTCTTAAATTCACTCAGACTTGCCTTGTGACCCCTGTGCTCTGTCCTGGAGAATGTTCTGGTGTGTGTTAGTGGACATGGCTCTGGCACGGTTGTCTGGGTGTTCTCATTAGGTTCATTGGGTCTGTAGTGCTGCTCACCTCCCCTGTTTCTTTTGAAATTTTCTTCTGGATGCTGTGTCCACATTAACGCTGGACACAGGAATAGAAGAGAAGATTCAGAAATAAACCACACAGTGATAGCCATCTGATATTTTGACAAAGGGCAAAAACATACACTGGTGATAAGACAGCCTCTTCCCTACTGGTGTTGGGAAAACTGGATCTCCACATGCAGAAGACTAAACGTAGGTCCCTATCACTCAACCTGTAGAAAAATCAATTCAAAGTGAACCAATGATCCACTGTAATACCCACAATCTTAAAAGCACTGCAGGAAAACTAGGAAGACACTAGAAGATACAGGTACAGGCAACAACTTTATGAATGGAATCCAACTGGTTATGATATAACAGCACGAATTGATAAATGGGATTTCATCAAATTTAAAATCTTCTACACAGGAAAGAAATAACCGACAGAATGAAGAGAGAACCTACAACCTACACACTCCAAGAACATTTCTTTTTTTTTTTTTGCGGTGCTGGGATTTGTTCTTCAGGCCTACACCTTGAGCCACTCCACCAGCCCTTTCTGTGGTGGGTTTTTTAAGATAGGGCCTTGGAGACTACTTGCCCAGGCTGGCTTTGAAATTTGATCCTCCTGATCTCTGCCTCCTGAGTAGCTAGGATTACATGTGTGGGCCACTGCTGCCCAGCTAGCATGGGGTTTTCATCAAGAAAACAAACAGTGCATGTTGGTGAGAATTTGAGGGAAAAAGGAACTCATTCACTGTTCGTAGGAATATAAATTACTACAGCAATTATGGAACTCAGGATAGAGTTCCTCAAAAAATGAAAATTAGAAGTATCGTATGATCCTTCTATACCATTCTTGCCTATATATATGAAGGAATAAAAGTCAATATACAATAGATACCTGCTCACCCATGTCTATAGCATCACCCTTTATGATAACCGAGCTATGGAATCAGCATAAGAGCCTACCAATTGATGAATGGGCAGTGTGGAGTATTATGACATGAAATTATGTCATTTGCAGGAAAATGTATGGAATTGTAGATCGTTATGTTAAGTGAAATAAACCAGACTCAGAAAGCCAAATACTGCATTTCTTTCTTACATAGAATGCAGACCTTAAGAAATGACATGAATATAAAAGGGGACTGTTTGGTGGGAATGAACCAGTGGGAATAGGAGAAGGATGATAGGAAGGTAAATGTGATTGAAGTCCTTCTAAGTGGATGTATGAATATAGAATAGAGAGACCCACTAAAGTATTTTTAAAAGGGCAAGAGGAGGAAGGATAAGAAAGAGTAACAGAGAGGTGAATAAAAATCAAACACCTTATATGCACACGTGGAAGTATCAGAATGAAACCCCTTTGTTCAATTAATAATGCTAATAAAAATGGAGAAAAAATATCACAGACTCAGGAAAAGAATTGTTGCATGTTTTTTCTCATATATGGAAGTTTAAAAAGAAAGAAGCAAAAACCATGAATGATTTGGATCTGGAGGGCCAGTAGGAGATGGGGAACACGTGAGGGTGGTGGGGGTCAGTATGTCCAAAGTACATTGTGTACATATGTTGAAACATGACAATGAAACCCACTATTTTGTAATAATACAAAAATGCCAGTGTTGGTGATTCGCTCCTGTAATCCCAGCAACTCAGGAGACAAGAGGATTGTGCTTCGAGGGCAGACCATGCAAAGTTAACAGGAGAACCTATCTGAAAAACAAATAAGAAAGCAAAAGGGCTGGCAGTGTGTGTGAATGGGCAGAATTCCCACTCCAATGCCCAATACTGGGGAAAAAAAGGGAAAGAAAAGAAAATAGTGGTTAAAAAAAGAATCATTTAAAAAATGAAGCCAGGTAATTTGCATTGGGACTTCAGGAAAGATCCCTTGAGGACATCTCAGGATTCAGAAAGACCCCACCAATGTACAGGCTCAAAGGATATAGCAGTATAAACTTGCTTGAAAGACTTGGGTTTGAGAAGAGAGCTCTGGGTGCCCTGTTAACACCACCAGCCTGCCTAGGAAATGTTTCCCCAGGATTTGCTTCCCCTGCTCAGCCATTTAGGTACCCAGAGGCTTGTATGTTGGAAATATGTAATATCTCTTTAGATTATCAGCATATTCATTGTGAAATTTACATACATGTATCCTAATTAGATTCATCCCCTCAATCTTTCTCCTTCTTCCCCCCTTCTTAGAACAATTTCAACAGGTTTAATTCTTCTATTCTCATATGTGAGTACAAAATATTTCCACCATATTTGCCCTTCTTCATTCTTTCCTTATGCCCTCCAGATGTCTACTTGTTTTACCTTCTTGTCTTTATATTTTTAAAAAATACATTTTTGTTAAATTATATTACATTTTCATACAGACATGTATTATATCCTGAATTAGTTCATACCTTACTCCATTCTCCTTCTTATGGTGACCTCAACAGGTTTCAATGTTTCATATTCAGGAAGTATGTAATAAATTCTTTTTTTTTCACAAGGACTCACAGCTAAGTTTCTCTTGATTCTTGGAGGGCACGTTGGACTTGGAAATATCTGCAGCACTGGAGCCATTAAGACTTTGGGAGCTCTTGGAGATGGACATGAGTCTCTGGGGGTCAGGGGTAGAATGTTCTGGTTTGGAGCTCAAATGTCTCCAAAGGCCATGTGCATTGAAGGGTTTGTCCCCAGGTTGGTGCTAGTGAGAGGTGGTGGAACCTTCAGGATGTGAGGTGTAGTGGAAGGAAGTGAGGTCATTGGGACATAACTCTGAAGGTAAATTGGGACCTTGGCATCTCCTCTGTCTCTTTCTTCCCTGGCTGCCATGAAGTGAGCAGCTTTCCTCCAACCTGTGGTCCACACCACAATGTTCTGTCTCACCACAGTCCCAGAAGCTGTAGAGACAATTGACCATGACCTGAAACCTCTGACACTATGAGCCAAAGTAAACCCTTCTTCCTTTGCAATTGATTTTCCCAGGCATTTTGTCATAGCAACAGAAAGTTGAGTAATCTGGTATCTTATTGTGGTTTTGTTTTCCTTTTGAATAGTGGTATTGATCCACTTTTGTATGTGGGTTGGTCATTTGAACATCTTAAAGAAATGTGATCATCAGATTTAGTCAATGTCTTCATAATCCCAATTATACATATATATATATATATATATACATATATATATATATATATATATACATGTATTATATATATAATCGGGATATATATATATATATATATATATATATATATATATATATATGGGGTTAGGTAGGTGCTTTTACCACTTGAACCACTCCACTGGTCCTTTTTTGTGATATTTTTTTTCAAGATGGAATGTCACAAACTATTCTCCCATGACTGGCTTTGAACTCTGATGCTCCTGATCTCACCTCCTGAGTAACTAAAATTACAGGTATGAGCCACTGGCGCTCAGCTCCCAGTGATAATTTTATGTCATCTAGAGTCTGCTGAGATTTGTAATGACAAAACACTCTCTGCAAGCAGTTCTCTGAGGCAGTTTCTTCAGGATCCAGAGATGCGCTGTGCATAGCTTCCTCGATGTGTCTGTGGAGAATTCATCATACTTACTACTGCTACTGCAGTGTGGCTGGCTGCTTTTTGGAATAACCTTCACTCAAGGCAGCCAGAGACCCATGGGAGAGCCAAAGAGCTGTCAGTTAGGGAGTCCAATTATCCCAGCCCTCAACATGTGGGCATGCATCAAGGAAAAATAAACATTAAAAGAGTGCTTACAATAAAGGCTGAAAATTTGCATTTGCAGTGGTTTAATAGTGCTTGATAGCACTACAATGCTTTCTTCCTGTCCCATGCCCCAGGGAGAGGTAGTGCCTTTCTTGTTTCACAGCCATCCATCAAATGTAGAAGTTCTGCTGCCACCTACTGGTGGAACCTGCTATGTGGGATGAAGTTGACTGTAGAAGAATTGTGGTCTCAACAGAGGGCATCCCATCCAGACCTCTCTGATGCTGACAGGTGTTCAGTCTCAGCAGTGTTAACAAAGTCCCTGGAGGAGAGTTACGCGCCAGGACCTTGGCTCCATGCTTGGCCTCCACCATTGCACCATGGCCACTTCATCATGGCCACCCTACATTGCTTCAAGGCCACTGAGGATAGAACTGGATAAACTCTGCTGGGGGAGATCTGTGATCATACAGGTCTGTCCCTGCCTCCCCAGCTGTGGACTTCTCTTGCTTGCAGTTCAGGAACAAGCTCAGGTTGGGAAGTAGGTGTTTTCTGTCCCCATCCAGCCTCAGCCTTAGGCAGTGTCTGTGTGCCTGGGCCATGAGGATGGGGCTCTTGGTGCTTTTGTGCCTCCTCCCATGGCAGCCATGTTCTGACATGTGCTTGATTGGTTTGGGGAGGGAACTCCTGGCCTCTGTCCAGAGGCTTCAAATCTCTTATGGGATTTCTGTGGGATCATGGGCCCAAGGTAATTTCCTCCTTTCCACTGGGAGTAGAGTGACTTTTCTGCAGTACTGGAGAATGAAGTCAAGGCTTTCACTTTCTAGGCAAGTGCTGTACTACTTACAACATGGCCCCCAGTCAATTTGTTTTGCAGATATGGTCTGCTGTGAACTTTGCCTGGGCTGGAGTATAACAATGATCCTTCTTTCAACTTTTAAGTAGCCTAGATTATAGGCATGTGTCACCACACCAGCATAGAGTAACTTTTTATTATACACTTCTTCTAGTCATGAGGGCTTATCACTTGGGCCTGAAAGTGAGATGTTTTCTGATCCTTGTCCAATGGATTAAGGCTTATGTTCCATGTGAGAGAAGGGTCTACACAGGATTAAAATTCCAGATCACACGCAGTGGCAGTCAGGTAGGACAACACCACAAATATGTTCCCAAGTATGGTGGTGTTTCTAAGAACACTCTGTGTTCTTAGAAATAAAAGCCTCACAAATAGCAACTGCTCACAGAATAGGTCTACTATACAGCTTGGTTGTAGAATAAAAGGATGAAGGGAAGCCAAGGACTGAAACAAATGTGGTCTTCAACTACTAGTGCATGTAGTGAGCTTAGTCAGAAAAGCATGTCCTTGTCTTCGGGCAGTTCAAGTCCTTGAAGGCAGGATGGACAGATTTGAGCAGGGAGATATTGCAATGAAGTGCAATGGAGAAAATCAATCAGAGGCGTGGGTGAGGGTGAGGCCTGGAGAGAACTGATTTACCAGTTGATGCTGGCAGCCTCTGGGGAGGGGACAGCAGAGCTGAGAGCTCTGAGTGACAAAAGTGGCAGCCCTGTGACACCCACACGGAGCTCTTGATGACTCTGCTGATGGCTCATGCTGTTCAGCGTGTTAGACCTGGGCTTCCTCCATTATGAGGCCCCAAGTACATCTTTTCTGGTCCACTCTGTGTGAGGCAACACACTCTGTCCACCCACTGTGAGCAGTGTTTGCTGTGACACCAGTGCCAGAGGAAGAAAGGAGAAGAATAAGCAGGAGGAAGGCCACTGAACCCCCCATTAGAATCATCAGGTTCCTCTTCAATTCTCAAGCATAAGCCACATCATAAATTAGGAACAGTTCTACTTACTCAAGAACTTACTTTGTGCCATGCCTGTGCTAGACCCTTGCTCTCATTGCCACCAGCCCTTATAACCTGCAACATGAGATTGCCATTCCCACTCAGATAGTTTACAAATGAGGAAACACAGGCTCAGAGTGTGGATTTACCGGCCCCAGCTTACCTGGTAGGAAGCAGCAGAGCTGGGATTGGACCTGGGGGTCTGACTTCTAGCATTGTTGTCTCACCAGAGCTGAGACCCCTGAAATGATAGGAGGGAGCCTCTCCAAGACCCTCTTCTTGTCCATCTGGAACCTGTTGGATTTCAGTGTAGGGATGGGAGTTCACATGCCTGGGAGGACCCTGTTGTTTCCTCCTCTCTGAGTGGTGAGTCCACTCTCTGTATGACCTTTCCAAGGTCTCCCTTAGTCCCACCTAATCCCACAGCTTCATGGGAGCAGAGAGCCATGAGTCACCCTTTGATTCAGAAAACTGGGTCATAGGCCCCTCTCCTGCTGGTGATGAGCTCCAGTGGGTCACAGGGAACTGACCACAACTGGGCTTTGCTTCTGTAGTATCTTAGCATCTGGATGTTTTTAACTGGCAGGGGTCACAGGTACCACAGGGAGCAGGTCCTGGACCTGCCCATTGGCATGTCACTATAAGTCTTGGGTTGCGGAGAACTTATGTTCCTCTTTCTTACTCAGATTTAGCCTGTTGAATGTCAGATTGGGCCACACTGGAAGGTCATGGTCCCTGCTGAGGTCACCACAGGGCCGGGCAAGGCTAGGAAGATAGGATTGCTATAGAGTCCTAGGAGAGAAGGATGCAGTGTGTCAAATGGGCTCACATCTCCCACATTGTCCCCAGGCCTGGGCTATGAGAAGACACACCACTGAGAGCAGATCCACTTCCCAAGGCCAGAGCCTTGGGCCGGGACCCCTGAGTATTCTCTTGCCTATCACCACCAGCTCCAAGGTTCACTAGGTTCTGTCATGACAGCTGGGCCATGATAGCAACAGTGATGTCACCCCATGTGAAACTATCATGGATGGGATGAAGAACTTGGCCTTGATCCTGGTTTCCAGTAGGATCTGTGTGTCCCAAAGATCTTTTCTTTTTTGTTTATATAGAGAAATCTGTATAAAGGATCTCCAGACACCAGGTTATCACAAGCCTCCCCCAGGTGCTTACAGAGTCTGGCTCAGACCAGAGAGTGGGCTTGGGGATAGTCCCTATGTGGAAAAAGAGACTGTGTCCCAGAAAATGTTCCCCCAATTTCTCACCTCATTCCAAGGCCTTTCCTCATTTTACCACACTCTTGCCAGGCTTTTGTTCTTTCTCCTGAGGACCAGGCGCTGAGGATGAGCAGGATGTTGGATTCTAAGGAAGGTGTTAGCTGCAGGTACTCAGCTTTTTTCCCAGACAGTCCTGGAAGAGAGATCCTTGTGAGAAGTTTTCATTTGGATGACTGAGTTGATTTCTTCCCCTCAGGACCTCAACAACCATTTGAACCACCTGAGGTCTGAGGGTCCCTATTGAAGTGTGGGACCTTCCTTCATACCAGGAGGTAGGAAGGACAGGGATGGTGAAAGTCATGCCACCTTTTCTGTCTGCTCCAGCTTCACCAAAGAAGACCCAGGCTTCAGCAGGACAGAGTAACTCATGGAAGTGTAAGTTGGAGCTGCTGCCACCTTCAGTGTCCCATAGCTGAAGATCATGTGAAGGGGACAGTACCTCCTTGCACCTTGCTCTGGATTCCCATCTGGTTCAGGGGATCTCAGGCCCCATGGAGACATCTCAGCTCACATCTGAAGATTCCCTGACCCCAGGACCCCTCCTGCATGGACTGACTCTCACTCAGTGAACACTAAATCCATCCTGAGTTGACCCAGATAGGATTACTCCCACCCAGGGCATGTATTTCCTAGAGATTCCACTAAGGGGAATTTTAATTTCATTTCTGAAGAAATGTATCAGCAATAATAGGAAGGAACAAGGGTTTTTGCTGGTTGAGATAAGGATAGCTATACAGGGAGTTGACTCACATTGATTTCCTGTGCGTGGGTGTTATCTTCTAGGTTAATTCTTTTTGATCTAACCTTTTCTCTAGTACCTATTCCCCTTTTCCTATTGGCCTCAGTTGCTTTTAAGGTATCTGCTTTAGTTTCTCTGTGTTAAGGGCAACAAATGCTAGCTAGTTTTTTAGGTGTCTTACCTATCCTCACCCCTCCTTTGTGTGCTCTCGCTTTTATCATGTGCTCAAAGTCCAATGCCCTTGTTGTGTTTGCCCTTGATCTAATGTCCACATATGAGGGAGAACATACAATTTTTGGTCTTTTGGGCCAGGCTAACCTCACTCAGAATGATGTTCTCCAATTCCATCTATTTACCAGCGAATGATAACATTTCATTCTTCTTCATGGCTGCATAGAATTCCATTGTGTATAAATACCACATTTTCTTAATCCATTCGTCAGTGCTGGGGCATCTTGGCTGTTTCCATAACTTGGCTATTGTGAATAGTGCCGCAATAAACATGGGTGTGCAGGTGCCTCTGGAGTAACAGTCTTTTGGGTATATCCCAAGAGTGGTATTACTGGATCAAATGGTAGATCGATGTCTAGCTTTTTAAGTAGCCTCCAATTTTTTTTCCAGAGTGGATGTACTAGTCTACATTCCCACCAACAGTGTAAGAGGGTTCCTTTTTCCCCGCATCCTCGCCAACACCTGTTGTTGGTGGTGTTGCTGATGATGGCTATTCTAACAGGGGTGAGGTGGAATCTTAGCGTGGTTTTAATTTGCATTTCCTTTATTGCTAGAGATGGTGAGCATTTTTTCATGTGTTTTCTGGCCATTTGAATTTCTTCTTTTGAGAAAGTTCTGTTTAGTTCACTTGCCCATTTCTTTATTGGTTCATTAGTTTTGGGAGAATTTAGTTTTTTAAGTTCCCTATATATTGTGGTTATCAGTCCTTTGTCTAATGTATAGCTGGCAAATATTTTCTCCAACTCTGTGGGTGTTCTCTTCAGTTTAGAAACCATTTCTTTTGATGAACAGAAGCTTTTTAGCTTTATGAGGTCCCATTTATCTATGCTATCTCTTAATTGCTGTGCTGCTGGGGTTTCACTGAGAAAGTTCTTACCTATACCTACTAACTCCAGAGTATTTACTAATCTTTCCTGTATCAACTTAAGAGTTTGGGGTCTGATATTAAGATCCTTGATCCATTTTGAGTTAATCTTGGTATAGGGTGATGTACATGGATCTAGTTTCAGTTTTTTTGCAGACTGCTAACCAGTTTTCCCAACAGTTTTTGTTGAAGAGGCCACTATTTCTCCATTGTATATTTTTAGCTCCTTTGTCAAAGATAAGTTGGTTATAGTTGTGTGGCTTCATATCTGGGTCCTGTATTCTGTTCCACTGGTCTTCATGTCTGTTTTTGTGCCAGTACCATGCTGTTTTTGTTGTTATTGCTTTGTAATATAGTTTGAAGTCAGGTATTGTGATACCTCCTGCATTGTTCTTTTGACTGAGTATTGCCTTGGCTATTCGTGGCCTCTTTGTTTTTCCATATAAATTTAATGGTAGATTTTTCAATCTCTTTAATGAATGTCATTAGAATTTTGATGGGAATTGCATTAAACATGTAGATTACTTTTGGGAGTATCGACATTTTTACTATGTTGATTTTACCAATCCATGAGCATGGGAGAGCTCTCCACTTTCTATAGTCTTCCTCAGTCTCTTTCTTCAGAAGTGTATAGTTTTCCTTGTAGAGGTCTTTCACATCTTTTGTTAGGTTTACACCTAGGTATTTGATTTTTTTTGAGGCTATTGTAAATGGAATTGTTTTCATACATTCTTTTTCCGTTTGCTCATTGTTAGTGTATAGAAATGCTAATGATTTTTCTATGTTGATTTTATATCCTGCTACCTTGCTATAGCTATTGATGATGTCTAGAAGCTTCTGAATAGAGTTTTTTGGGTCTTTAAGGTATAGGATCATGTCGTCTGCAAATAGGGATATTTTGACAGTTTCTTTACCTATTTGTATTCCTTTTATTTCTTCTTCTTGCCTAATTGCTCTGGCTAGGAATTCCAGTACTATGTTGAATAGGAGTGGAGATAGTGGGCATCCTTGTCTGGTTCCTGATTTTAGAGGGAATGGTTTCAGTTTTTCTCTGTTAAGTATAATGCTAGCTGTAGGTTTGTCATATATAGCTTTTATAATGTTGAGGAACTTTCCTTCTATTCCTAGTTTTCTTAGAGCTTTTGTCATGAAATGATGTTGGATCTTATCAAAGGCTTTTTCTGCATCTATTGAGATGATCAAGTGGTTTTTGTCTTTGCTTCTGTTAATGTGGTTTATTACGTTTATTGATTTTCGTATGTTGAACCACCCCTGCATTCCTGGGGTGAAGCCTACTTGGTCGTGGTGAATAATCTTTTTGATGTGTTGCTGAATTCGGTTTGCCATTATTTTGTTGAGGATTTTTGCATCAATGTTCATTAAGGAGATTGGCCTATAGTTCTCCTTTTTGGAGGTGTCTTTGCCTGGTTTTGGGATAAGTGTGATACTGGCTTCATAAAATGTGTTTGGCAGTTTTCCTTCCCTTTCTATTTCGTGGAACAGTTTAAAGAGGGTTGGTATCAGTTCTTCTTTAAAGGTCTGATAGAATTCAGCAGAGAATCCATCAGGTCGTGGACTTTTCTTTTTGGGGAGACTCTTGATTGCTGCTTCAATTTCATTTTGTGTTATAGGTTTATTCAGGTGATTAATATCCTCTTGGTTCAGTTTTGGATGATCATATGTATCTAGAAATCTGTCCATTTCTTTTAGATTTTCAAATTTATTTGAATATAGGTTCTCGAAGTAGTCTCTGATGATTTCCTGGACTTCCATGGTGTTTGTTGTTATCTCCCCTTTTGCATTCCTAATTCTACTAATTTGGGTTTTTTCTCTCCTCATTTTAGTCAGGTTTGCCAGGGGTCTATCGATCTTGTTTATTTTTTCAAAGAACCAGCTTTTTGTTTCATTAATTCTTTGTATGGTTTTTTTGGTTTCTATTTCGTTGATTTCAGCTCTTATTTTTATTATTTCTCTCCTTCTATTTGTTTTGGGATTTGCTTGTTCTTGTTTTTCTAGGAGTTTGAGATGTATCATTAGGTCATTGATTTGGATCTTTCATTCTTTTTAATATATGCACTCATGGCTATAAACTTTCCTCTCAAGACTGCCTTAGCTGTGTCCCATAGGTTCTGGTAGGTTGTGTTTTCTTTTTCATTGACTTCCAGGAACTTTTTAATTTCCTCTTTTATTTCGTCGATGATCCATTCTTCGTTAAGTAATGAGTTATTTAGTTTCCAGCTGTTTGCATGTTTTTTGTCTTTACTTTTGTTGTTGAGTTCTACTTTTACTGCATTGTGGTCAGATAGTATGCACGGTATTATTTCTATTTTCTTATATTTGCTGAGACTTGCTTTGTGTCCTAGGATATGATCTATTTTGGAGAAGGTTCCATGGGCTGCTGAGAAGAATGTATGTTGTGTAGAGGTTGGATGAAATGTTCTGTAGACATCTACTAGGTCCACTTGATCTATTGAATATTTTAGATCTTGGATTTCTTTATTGATTTTTTGTTTGGATGACCTCTGTATTGATGATAATGGGGTGTTAAAGTCTCCCACAACCACTGTGTTGGCATTTATATATGCTTTTAGGTTCTTTCAGGGTATGTTTGATGAAATTGGGTGCGTTGACATTGGGTGCATACAGATTGATGATTATTATTTCCTTTTGGTCTATTTCCCCTTTTGTTAGTATTGAATGTCCTTCTTTATCTCGTTTGATCAATGTAGGTTTGAAGTCTACTTTGTCAGAGATAAGTATTGCTACTCCTGCTTGTTTTCGGGGGCCATTGGCTTGGTAAATCTTCCAGCCTTTCATCCTAAGCATATGCTTATTTCTGTTGGTGAGATGAGTCTCCTGTAAACAACAAATTGTTGGATCTTCTTTTTTAATCCACTTTGTCAAAGTGTCTTTTGATGGGTGAATTAAGTCCATTAACATTAAGCATTAGTACTGATAGGTATGTGGTGATTCCTGCCATTTAGTTGTTTGAAGGTTTGATTGTGTGTACCTAACTTGATGTTACTCTCTACTGTCTTGCTTTTTCTTTTCCTGTGGTTTGGTGCTGCCTGCCTTTTCATGGTTAAGTTGGGTGTCACTTTCTGTGTGCAGAATCCCTTGCAGAATCTTTTGTAATGGTGGCTTTGTGGTCACATATTGTTTTAGATTCTGCTTATCATGGAAGACTTTTATTGCTCCATCTATTTTGAATGATAGCTTTGCTGGGTAGAGTATCCTGGGGTTGAAGTTATTTTCATTCAGTGCCCGGAAGATCTCACCCCACGCTCTTCTTGCTTTTAATGTTTCTGTTGAGAAGTCTGCTGTGATTTTGATGGGTTTACCTTTGTATGTTACTTGTTTTTTCTCTCTTACAGCCTTCAATATTCTTTCCTTAGTTTCTGAACTTGTTGTTTTAATGATGATATGTCGTGGAGTAGTTCTATTTTGATCTGGTCTGTTTGGTGTCCTGGAGGCCTCTTTCATCTGTATGGGAATATCTTTCTCTAGATTTTGGAAATTTTCCATTATTATTTTGGGTACAATGTCATCAGCTCTGTGTTCTGGTCAGCTCTCTTACAGGTAAATCTCCTTATTCTGCTTCCAATTCAAAAAGCTCCTAGTCTTTCAGATAAATGTCACTGAGTTTGTTATCACTCATCTTTTCACTACCCTAAGCTGAGGAAAGAGCCTGATTCTGTAAGGAATGTGGATCAGTGTGTAGACAAGGACCTTCTCTCCTTAGGTCTGGTGGGTAAATTGGCCCAAAGAGAACATAGACTTGATCATCTTTCTCTTGACATCTTTCTCATTACAGGAGGTTTGATGTCAGTGGTTATGCATTTTGGGCATTGCACAAGAGAAACACATTCAACACTGTCATTCACATCAGAGTGTTTTGTATTTATTATTTTAATTTTTACAGAAGGTGACAGTAAAATATCTTTTTCTAACAAAATTAGTGTATTGCAATGACTTTGAGACAAGTGAAGCAGAATCTCGAGGAAAGAGACTGTTCTAATTCACTTTTACTCGTTCTTATTCATGCAAATGCAACAAAAAGTACAGGGCGAGTTTCCATATTACACACTCATGGTCAAATCCAAGGTGGGAGGTGACAGAGGTGAGAGTCAAGCCTTGGCTGAGTTACTGTCAGGAAGGAGAGATTTAGTCAGACCTGCAGGAATATGAAGGGGAGGTGGTGGCTCACCTCAGTTGACTTGCAATGTATATATTTAATAATTAACTGATTAATAAATTTATAGGTCCATTTAGCTATTTGCCACCCAGCAATTTCAGAAATCAATTTATTAATGAATGGATGCATTCATCCTACATTTATCCCTTCATCCATCATAACCTCCTTCCATCTCACCATCCATCCAATCATCCATTCATCCATCCATCCATCCACCCATCCATACATCCACATATTCACCCATCCACCCATCTTCTATAAATTCTCTCCAACTCTGTCTATACAAAGCTGAATGTATTTCACACATTTTCTAAGAATATATTTGAAATATGTGATAAGCAATAATCTTACTGTGTGGAAATAATTCATCTTGGGGAAGACTGACATGGTAATCAATATTTATATAAAGCATATATTTACATATAAAACACATGTTGGCACAACATCATGCAATTAGGAGAGGAGAAGATAGCAATCCTCTCAGTCTGGTACATGATGGAGACCTTGGTTTTGTGATGTGACATTTAAGGAAAACAAACAACAAAAAATATTTTAATATTTAAAAATATTGAAAAACTCAGCAGTTTTAGGACAAGTCCTCCTTTAACATATGCAACCACATAATGGCATGAAGATCAAGAAAAATTATATTTCTCAAAAAGTGCAATGATTAAAATATTCTGATATCAAAATGCAGAAAGATTTCTAGTATGGACAAAGTGTGTTTACAATGAGGACATGGAAAGAGTGATCTGAGACAACATAGAGCTGGGTTCATAGAGGAGAAAACAAGTGTGTAATGAGTTTTTAGGTGAAAAATCAATGAGGCAATGAAATAAGGCCATAAACACCTGCCTGCAAGGCAACCACCAGTCTTGAATCATGGAGTAGAGACTGTTGTACACCACGGAGCATCACTGGCGGAAGCAGGTCAGAGGTGTCTGACTTTGTTTGAAGATGTAACTGGAATGAGGTGAGAAAGACTCATGGACATGAGGACAACATTTGTTCTCTTTGTGTGTTCTCTGCTAAGTGCATTACACAGGGGGATTAAGTTTATAAATAAAGTTCATGACTTGATTCAACTTTTCTTCCTTAATTAAATTGTTGAATGGATGTTTTTCTTTTCTGCAAGCCTCAGGCACCTCTGAGGTCCAGGAAATGATCTTGGATAGGCAGAGCTCTGAGTAGGTAAATCCATACCTGGGAATAATTTCCTCTATAAGGAGAATTGTGAGATTAGCCTCCACAATGTCTGCAATGAGAGTTGACTTTGAGCCCAGATCAAACCAGTGCCCAGAACTCAAGGTGTATGAGTGTGCTTGTCTGAAAACTACACCAAACCAAGATCTCTTGTTTGCAAAAATGTTTGGAAAAGACTGTCTCTTGTTTGTCTTTCTTCCTTTAGCAGGTTTGACAAATTCCCCCTGTAAAAAAATCCACAAGTATATTTTCTCTTTCATTTTCCTTTTCACATCCCTAAAATCTGATTCTGAGTTGAGTTATAATTGATTCGAGGGGAGTGGCAGTAGCTGCTGAGAAGAGTGGTAAAGCCAAATTGAAACTCAGAGGTGAATATTCACACCCTCTTGTCTTGGTGCCCTCAACAGGTATAGAGTCAAGTGCTTACACTTTACCTTTGCTCTTTCCTCACTCAGTGACCACACTTACCGGTGGAGTCAAAATATGTCCAGAGAAGACTGAATGAAGCCCCAGGACCAGGGATTTCTGACCCTTCCTTTCTATGGAAGTCCCTATGACCAAAGTTACTGACCAACTTTTTCAAACACGAAAGTCAAATTTACATTGATAGATGGGCCCCAGTTTTAGATAAATTTTGCCAAGTCTCCATTCCAAGAGTGGAGGAGAAAACTCAACTTCAAGCAATGACTTCCTGTGAGCTGCCAGATAGCCTTTCCTATAAACAAGGCATTCCCTTTACTCTACAGTGTGGGCACTGATTGCATGGGCTGTTTTTTTAGTGACCCACATAAACCAGTCCCATGGGGATAAGCCAAAGTGAATCTGGTATTTTCTGCCTCCCACTGTGACAGTTCCTCCCACATTGACCCCTCTTTCTCACCTATGACCTCAGTGCTGTTAGATGCATGAGCTCCTCCCTTCCTCCCTCCCAGTCCCTCTGTGGACATTCAAAATGGAAAAGTGTAACCTAAGGTCAGCAAGGACCTTGAGGGACACTGTGACTCATCTAGGCTGATGGTACTCTGTGAGTCAACAGTGTCCACATGTGTGAGGGACTACACACTTGCTACTTGAAAAGTAGACAGAGGAGGTTGTGGGGCTGTGGTTTGCTCTTCCTCCCTCTTCAGGTCAGAGGTTGGCCTGGATTCTCTCTTCAATCTCTTCCCTCTCCTCATCTATCACCCTCATGTAGGGATAGGAATGGAATGGGTGGGGAATATCTGCTGGCTGGCTTTGGGAGGGAAATAGTTTCACCAGGAATCCCATGTGAGTTTGTGAGGCTGCCTCAGCTTGTTCTGTCTGGAAGTGGGGTTCCTACAATTATGACTATTAACAACTTGCCTTCTGTTCATCACACACAGGTAACACAGATGTTGAGAATGTCCCAACTGGTTTTTCTAAGGCTAGATCCTGACAAGGTCAACCCTGCAGTAAGCTGATTGTCTGAGACCCTTGTCCTTGCTGTCTGTCCTTGGGAAACCAAGTAGGGGTGAGACCAGCATGGGGTGCATCTGAGTGTCCATCAACAAACAGAGGGATGACTGCAGGTAATGTTTGCCAAACAACTTGTACATGGCCTTCCTGTAGGAGACTAAAGGAGCAGTTATTTTGCTTGTTACTTCTCTTCTTTGTGCCCAACCTCTCCTACCACTCAGCCAAGATGACTCTGGTGTGTGGGAAGGAAAGAGGGCCTCTTGACCAAGTTGACACAGTGAGGGATCCTGCACTCACTTCTCCCTCTCTTTTTCAGGAGGAATCATGAGTAAGATGTTTCTGTTGGCACTCAGCTTCTCCCCTTGGGAAGGATGTGGAAGGTGATGTAGAACCGTTCTTCTTGCACTCCTCGAAGTGTCCACTCTTGGACAGTTTTGCTCCAGTTGTGTTCTGTGAATTAATTCTTCACTGGACTCTCATAAATGTGATATCATCCTTGAGCAAAATCAATCCTGTCAAAACCAGTGACTGCTGGGGGAGGTGATAGAGAGCTCCTGTCTGCCACTTGCTGATGCCACATCCATTTGTATTGGATTTCCTTGGTATATTTATTATTTTTATCTATTGGGTAGCTGGCAAAGATTTTCTCCCATTCTGTGGGTTGTCTCTTGATTCTGGTAATTGTGGACTTTGATGAAAGGAAACTCAAATTATACTGCAGAGCCATCATAAAAAAAACACCATGGCACTGGCACAAAAACAGATAATAATACCAAAGGAATAGAATAGAAGATCCAGAAATAAACTCACACAGCCACAGCCATCTGACCTGTGACAAAGGAGCCAAAAACACACACTGGAGAAACAACAGCCTCTCCAAAAAAATGGTGCTAGGAAAACTTGTTATCTATATGCAGAATACTGAAACTAGGCCTCTATCTCTCATCCTGTAAAAAAGTCAACCTCAAATGGATCAAAGATTTTAAAGTAAGCCCTCTAAGTTTGAAGCACTACAGGAAAAACTAGGGAAAATTCTGGAAGATAGCAGCCTAGGTAATTGTTTTCTGAATAGGACTTCAATTGCCCAGGAAATAAGAGAAAGAATGACTTGTGATCTTTAAATGTGTTGCTGAATTTGGTTTGCATGAGATTTAAATACTCTTGCCTCCATTTTCATAAATCATATGCATACAGAAATTTACCTGTTTCTTCTAGATTTTCAGTTCATTAGAATACTGGTTTTCTGGTTCAAAGTATTCCCTAATGATGCTTGGAACTTCACTGGTATCCAAGCATTGCTTGTTCTTGTTTTCAAGTCCCCCCACTCATCTTAGTCTCAGTTGGCTATTCTCAAGATGGTATCAAGCTATAGCTCTGCAACATGAGGGGAGTGACAAAATGTGCTTTTCCTCTCTCTAAACTTAGCCTTCTGCACTGGAGCAGTCACAGTCTTACCAAATCCCACCCTGTGTTTAAGTATTGCAGTGAGTATGGGCTTAAACCACCTCTAGAGTGGCCAGCTGGGCACTGGATCCATCTGGCTTCCTTTGTGGTTGCATCTTTAGCTTCCTCCCTTCCCTGGGGAGCTGAGGATGCTGCCTGAGGCTGTTTGCCTTTCTCTTCTGCTTTTCTGTTTCTCTCTGGTTTCAGCCATCTTGTCTCCTTCATGATTCTTAATGGCGTTCCTCTCTTTCTCTCTTCTGATAATAGTCTGTCCTTTGTTACCCGTCTTTTCTCATTCATGGGATCACAATGGGGGGCACATCCAATCTGCCATCTTGGCCTGCCCTTCTCACAAACATTGTTTGTATTGTTGTGCTGGGTAGGGGTACATTGTGGCATTTACAAAAGTTCTTACAATGTAACAAATATATCATACTTGAATTCACCCCCTCCACCATTCTCCTTCATCTCCCCTCCCCCTATTCCTGGAATATTTTCAACCAATACCATTTTTCCATTTACACACATGTACACACAGTATTTGCACCATATTCACCCTCCTTCACAATTTTCCTACATCCTCCCCCATTCTACTGGTACAAACCCCTCCAGGAATGACCTGTTTTCTTCCTGTTCTTCAATACTATATAAGAAAAAAAAAAAGAAAAGAAATATTTTTACTTATTTTAGGTAGCTTCGCAGGGAGTTTTCTGGTGGCGTTTCCTTGTATAAAAATTTTATAGCCCAGTTTTTTTCATCTCCTGTACTTTTTCTTTCTACCTTTGTCCTGTTCTTGTGGTGGTTTCAACTAGCTTAAAAATTCTGTATTCATTCTTGCATAGAGAGTACATCAACCATCTTGTCTGTACCTTCCCTCTTTTACCCTCCCCCTCTCGTTTGTGACCTCCCCTTATCATGACCTATTTCTCATAGTATTGCTGTATTTTGTAATAGGTTTATATTCCACATATGAGAGAAAACTTGTGACCTTTCCCTTCTGAATCTGACTAAGATCACTTTTGGGAAAATTTCATTCTTCTTTGTGGCTGAATGAAATTCCATTATATATAAATGCCACATTTTCTTAATTCATCCAGTAGTGGGCATCTTTGCTGCTTCCATAGCTTAGTTATTGCCTCACAATCATTCTTGAAAATTGAACACACAACATTTTGCAGTTTTAGTTGATAAATGTTCCCTTTTGTAATATTCCGATACATACATATACCCTCAAATTTTCCTTTTTTGGAGGGGATTGAATAGATTCTCTTGTTCTTTATAGATTTTGGCCATATGAGCAACACTCTTCTTGAAGTTCTTGGGATTACATCCTTAGCACACATGTACATATTTTTTCTAGCATATATACCAACTAGCCATAGCTCTGTGTTTCTTCCTTTTAAGAAAGATCCTAGTATACTCCCCAAATTGATTAATCCAGTTTGTACTCATTCCCTTAGTGAACGATAATCCTATGTGCTTAATATTCTATCACAACATGATGTTATTAAGTTGTTTTGCCACTAACAGGGATGTGGTAGGATTTTTACACCAGTATTTCATTGACTGGTGGTGTCTCATTGGGGTGTAAATAATCACAAGGATCCACATAAAGGGGCCTATGTACACACTGGCAGAAGATGTGTGTGGCTGCCTCACTGTCACTTGTGAGACAATTCTGCACCTCACATCCCTTCTCCACTTGTAGTGACATGACACTAACACCTGGAATTTGGTGGAGGGTGGACTCATACCAACGCAAGTGGAAAATACCAGAGCCAGATCATTTTATTGCATGTATTCATTATACAGGGGGGATTTGTTGTGACACTTCTATTTCTTGTTATTCTTTTTTTTTAATTGACATAGACTGTTATTTAAAATTTATTCTTGTGACCTTTCTGAATGGCTTTACATTACATCATCCCCTTCCATCTCTGCCCCCTCCCACCTTCTCCTGGTCCCACTTCAAGCAATTACAAGGTGTTCCATTGTTCTATTATGTACACAAAGCCCATTGATCCTGACCATATTTCTTCATCTCCTTCTTTCACCCCCAGCATCCCACAAGCATCTTCAAAACTGTACCTGTTTTACAGTCCTGTCTTTCATTATTAGCTCCATAGTTAATGTTCAGAGGGGTTTCTCAAAGCATGCCAACTGTGAACACTCTCTAGTTTGGTCAGTTCAACCCCTTCTGTTACTTTTTCTTACCCCTTCCCTTCCACACCCCATCATTTGACAGCTTTCAGTAGATATCATTATGTCATCTACTTGAACAGATGTGAAGTATTTTGATTTTGTTGTATTTCTGTCTCTCTCTTTTCCTTTCCCTCCCCCTCCATGTTCCATAGTGTCCTTCCACTGTTACAAATATGTTCTATGTTAGATGTGAGTATGTTCATGCTTGTTTTTGTGTACACATTTACCTTTAGACTCTTCCACATATGAGAGAAAACATGTGGCTTTTGTCTTTATGAAAACAGGTCATTTAAAAAAAATCATTGTCTTACAGTGTGGTTTTCAGGCTCTCCACTGTTCAGTCTCATCAAACATCATTGTGTTGATCCCAAATGGATCCTGGAGAAATGACACAGGACCACATATGAAGAGTGGGGTCTTAGTGGCGATGTTTTCGATTCAGCTGTCTTGGTTTTCCACTCTGAGTTTAGACCATTTGTTCTAGTACTCTCTCCAAATTTTGTGTTTGAGCTGAAGAAATAGAAAAGCAATAGCATACACCAGATAATGTGGAAACTGCACAAAGTTGGGAAAGGTTACCTGGAGTGCAATGGAGCAGTAGGGATGGTAGAAGCATTAGGGTTGAGAAAGGAAGTGCCCAATCAATTAAAGTGAATAATGTTTTGAGGAAAGCATCACAATTTAATACAAGATGTTTCCTTCACAACTCACACAGACATTCCCTTCACCCAAACCAAATATGTCACCTCACTCAAGATCCCCAGCAAACAGTTCACCGTATCCCCAGATGCTATTCCAGAATCTCCTCAGCATGTAGAGCTCATTGTGCAGGCTCAACCACCCTCAGATGTCGACGGTTTGCCCCCCTGTTTTCCTCCTGTTGGATGTTGGTGTTTTCTGTGACTCTACCAATCCTGAAATAGCAGAATCCCAAGAATCACCAGGACCAAGGCAGCCATGCCTATGCTAATGAAATTCTCCACTGTGTAATCCTGAGTATGTGAGGCTGGACATTATGGACCAAGGGGTTGCAGAGGTCAGTGCAGTCCCAAATCATCCCAGTATCCCTGCATGTCCACCACTGAGGGCACCCACCTCCCTGGACAGGACTTTACATCTTGTCTTTCCCTATAATTGCAAATTTTCCTTACTCACTTGTCTCTAGGACCTATTCTGTGATGGGCTAATGGTTTCCATTGCTCCTGAGAATCGAAGAATTGAAGTAGGATATGTGAAGCCTTGAAGAGAGCCCAGCCTTTGTCCTAGACTCCCCATTCTTATGTGTTATTCTCAGACATAGGTTTATGCAGACCCTGAATGAACCCTTTCCCTTTTAGCAGGGCTTCCTCTTATCTCCTCATTGGATTCTTCAGCCTCACTCTGCTCCATGAGTTCAGACCTGTGTCAGAATCACACTACAACAAAGTTTATCTGAACCCAAAGACATCAGGATGAGTGAGGAAAATGATCTTCCACTTTGTAAATAATCATTCCCTCTGTGCTCTGTTAAATGTGGGACAGAGGACCATGTAAAGTAGCTCCCCTGGAGATGAGTTTCCATGGACTCACAAAGTGGGAATCCAGGGTCCATGGGTGTGTGTTTGGACTGAAGGATCCTGTACTTCAGGAGCAATGAGGGGTGAATGTCTGGGGCTACCTCCCCTATACAAATCTTAGCCAGTTCTCCTGGGGATTCATCATCCATTTATCCTCTCTTTTACTGATGCTCACATAGTTAAGAACACCTGCAATGTGCCATGCACAGACACAGATACACAAACAAATGTACGAATAATCTAAATGGCAGTAATGGACATGGTTCATAAAGACATGTGTTTATCCATTTTAGATATGTAAATATATGCAGAATGACTGATAATAATGTAGTAAAAGCATACCAGTTGAACAATATTAATATATTTGAAGATGAATTATTTGTCAACATAAATGCATTTAATAAGTATAAATATATTTACATATCTATATTACTATTAATAATATATATTATAGACATACATGTATATATTTATATAATAGTAGATATATGCATGAATACATAAATACTCATATGAGAATCAAGAAAAATGGTGTGGAATTCAAAATTAATAGGTGCAATTTCTGTCTTGTACCACTGATTTACATTTTGCTAACAAATTAGAACAGGTTGATTGAAAAGCAATTGTAAGTCAAGAATTCTAAGTTAATATAAGATGAATTAATGAGTTAATGTGTCTAAACCAACCACTGTACTCAGTCTACTCTATTATTCAAAGATCTGCTGCCCACTCCTTGGATGGAAAGTGTCCTTTGGGCTCTTGGTCATGTCCTCCCCTAAACACTGGGCCCCACAGTGTCCCTCTCAGTGCAGCTGAGAGGGTCTGTCAGGGAGCTAACCTAGAAAGAAAGAAGAGGGTGAGGGGCTGCTCTACCTTGTTCTCAGCTGAGACCTCACCAGGGTCTGTGTCTGAAGATTTTGTTCTCTCTGTCTGTCTCTGTTTTCTCAGAATCTGCTTATCCCCACACCCCTCTTCTTTCTGTCTATCTTTCTCCTTCCCTGACATCCCCACCACTCATCTTGCCTATCACCTCCTGGGACTCCAACAACAGGGCCTCTGAAGAGTCTGGTCTCTGACTGATCCCACTGGCTCCTCACCTGGGATCAGGTTGTCCAGTGGGTTATTGGGGCTAAGAGGAGAGGCTGTGTGTATAGTACATCTATACCTGCACACATGGGAGCCACTCAGAGGACCCAGGGCTTGAGAGAGCCCAATATGGTGCCGTGGCCCAAGACACTGGTTTATGTCATGATCCCCCTCCCTGGACAGAATGAATCTGTCGTATTTGATATCAGAGAAAAACCACAGGGCCAAGTTTTCTCCAGTGTGTGATTACAGGGCCCCTATGGGTCAGGAAGGGTCACTCCAGGGCTTTCTGGACACCCCTGGAGTGAAGATGAATCAGGGACTGAGTGACTGGTTCCTGGGAAACACCTGCCTTCTCACATATTTCCCAGCAGCTCTCAGTGCCTCTTCTACTCTGGATTTCTGTGTCAGGAGACTGAAATCCCCTTTTGCTCCCATAGTGTGGTGGAAGCTCCTTGGGAACAGTGCTCAAAGCATTGTGTTTGAGGGCTCAAAATGACTGTGTTAAATGAGACCTAGAGCTCCAGGGCAGGGGGTCACTGGGTACTGACCACACCTGAACTTTGCTATTGTTATTGCCATAACATCTGAACATCCAACTGTGGCTTGGTGACATATGACGCACAGAGAACAGGGCTTGGAACTGCCCTCTGGGGTGTCTTGGCCTGGGTCCAAGAGTCTTTGGTTCTCCTTCCTTAGTCAGCAGGAAACTGTCAAATCCTAACCCCAAGCCACTCTAGAGGGTCCCATCCCCTGCTGAGGTCACCATAGTGCTGGGCAGGGCTCAGAGGCTTGGTTTGCTGGAGATTCCTAGGGGAGATTGGGACAGTGTTCTAAATGGATTCAAATCTCCCACATTATCCACAGGGTAGGGAATGCGAGGGGGTACCTGTGAGAGCAGACCCCCTTCCTGAAGGAGGAGACTGGGCTTTGTCCCTCTGAGTGTCCTCTCACCTGTCACCATGGGATCACTATACAGTGAAGAGCCAGGAAGGCTCTGACAGTAACAGTGATACTGCCCTGCATGCTGATCTTCTATGGATAGGATGAAGTACTTGTCCTTGTTGCTGGGCTCCAGTGATGTCTGTGTGTCCCAGGGCTCTAGGGTTCCCTCTTAAAGCAGGTAGTACTTTCGGGCCTTCAGCATCCCCTTACATCAGATGGTCACTGGTCTACCCCAGTTGATTATGGAGTCTGACTCAACCCAGAGGGTTTGTAGAAAACAAAATCTAGGAAATAAGAGTCTTGGTTCCAAGTCATCTCCCTTCAGCTCTCTCAACAACAGGACCTTCCAGGAATCCTGCCATTAGCCCACATCTGCAGTTCTCCCATCCTCACTTTTCAAGGGTGGCCCCTGTTGTCAGTGAGGAAGAGGACCTGGGACAAGTAGAGACACAGTCACCTATGAGCAGTTGTGTTGTGGAGTCTAGACATAGTCCTTGAAGGGAGTTCCCTGTGATAGGATTGTCCCAGAGCAAATCCTCTCCTCCCCTGAACCTCATGATCCATTGGGGTCTGCTGATAGACCAGTGCTTGGCTGTGGGTTTTGGTCCCTCACATGCTACAGCTTCCCTTCCTCTCTTCACAGCTCACCAAGGAAGAGTAGGGCCATGAGGGTGGGAGTCATGGTCTTCTTGTCCCCTGGCTGTGTGATTCTGCAGATTAATGAGACTAGTGAGCATGGCAGGACTAACAAGAGCACAGGATATGGTTAGTTGTAGAATATCTTCTCTCCAACAGGGATTTTCACATCAGGAGGACACAGAAATTGGAACTGTCCAAACTAGGAGCCAGGCTTTCATTTCTCCTGTGCTGCAGCTGGGGTGTGTACCACATTCCCTACAGTGACTTCCAACAGAAGTGTGGTTTCCCTTGAGCACATCTGCTGTCCACCTCTTCTGTCATCTCAACAAGAGCTGGGGTGGAGTAGCAAATACATATGCTGCTTTCCTGAACTGGCCCCTTCCAGGTGAGCTGGCCTTTTACAATGGAGCCTTCTCATGGGATCTCCTTTCCTTCTTCAGCTTGTCCATCCACACAGCATTGTGGGGTCCTTCATGGGAAGGTCCAGTCGCCTACACATCCATGGAGATTGATCAGAGCAACAGAGACACAGAGAAATCCTGACTGCGCAACACATATGGAGCTTCATGACAATGATGAGCACAGAGGAGAACACTGAAATTTATGAGTCTTTTCATGACATTGGTTGTTTTTTTTCTAAAAAGAGGTTACTTTATGTCTTTCCTTTTTATCTACTCCTGTGTCCTGGGAAACAAACCTTTGAGTTGTTCATGTTTCCAGGGCACCATGAGGCATCTTCATCTGCTGCTGTCCATTCAAGTCTTGTGGAACAACACTTAGGTTTGAGCTCTGGTTTTGTGGATTTGAACCTGATTTGAAAATAAATAGTCCTGGTAATTATCATCCTTGAGCATTGGCACCACTTCTCTGAACCTTGGGCTCCCTATCCTGGAGTTAAGTCACTGTGAACCCCAATCCTCAGGATGTGTTGGGCTCCGTGTTTCTTATGAAGTGTTAGGGGATCCATTGTTGTTAAGACAAAAGGAAGTAGTTCAGACACTAAGGAACCTGATATGAGACTCTAGAGTCAAGGAGGACAAGTGATGTATTCACTGAAGAGCATCCATCTACTCTTAAAACTATGAATTTGTACACAGTACTGCTTCAATACGAACTAGAATATTTGTAAGCAGAAACAGTGAAATGAAATTTCCCCAAGTGGAGTAGAAAGCTTAGCAAGGAATGAGGGCAAATTGAAGAGGTTACCAAGGCCTGGGACCAACATTAGGTCACTAGGTGAGAAGATACAACCTTCATCCAGATAACAGAGAAGCCAGGCACAACACTAAATATAACAATGCAAGTGTACTCAGTGAAAATGAGGGTAATGATCAATTTGAATTTTTGTGGTACTGTGCTTTGAACTGAGGAATTCATGCTTGCTAGGCCGGCACTTTACCACTTGAGCCACTCTGCAACAATGGTAATGATAAAAAAAGGCATAGAAATGCCACATATTGGAAACATTTAAAAAGAGTGGGTACATTGGCTCAGGTTTATAATCTATCAAAGAGGAAGAGATTGGGGATTGGGGGGATCTTGGTTCAAGGCCAGCTTGGGCAAATAATTCTCCAGGCCCCTTGTCAAGCAATGCCTGGGCATAGTAGCACAAATTTGTCATTCCAGCTATGCTGGGAAGCACACAGAGGAGGATGGTTAGTCCAGGTCACCCAGGTATGAGGTGAAATACACTCTCAAAGTAACCACCAACAAAATGGCTGTTAGTGTGTTCAAGTGGTAGAGCAACTGCCTAGAATGCATGAGGCCTTGAGTTCAACTCAGTAACATCAGAAAAAAAGAAAAAGAAAGACTACATATCATTTCCAAAGTGGTGTTATAGTTAAATGAGAGAAATAAATTCCAGTTCATCTAAGAGATATCAGGAAAGTAGAAAAGAAGAAGCAAATCCCACATACCTGAAGGAGTCCCACTCTTCTAGGTGTAGTATTTGGGTGGGTTTCCACAGTTGACCCCCCTGAAACTGTGGCTGCTGTTCTTGCAGTTGCCCCAGGCCCTAGAGTTGCTACTTTGCACCCATAGCAGACTTGTGTCCTTGTGCTGCTGCTTTGGCCACAAGCAATTCTCACCCCATACCCGAGCCTTAGCTGACCACTATGCTTATATCAGCCCAAGTCACCTGAGAGGGGAATTGCAGGCAGGCCTGTGCCTAGAAGGGAACTAGTACAATATATCAGGGGAGCCACAGACAGAATTCTGAGGGCCAGAGCTTAGGGAAAAACACCTGTTGTTCAGACAGGACCCAGCCTGTTTCCACTCTCTTTCTCAGCATGAAGAAATATTGGATGATTCCTCCCCCCGATTCACTTCGTTTTGCCTTTCTCTTCTATAGCTATACTGTTATCTCCTACCTTATTTCTTGTACCTTCATCCAATTTTCTTTTCTTCCCTTTACTTATCTTCCTTCTCATTCATTCCTTTGCCATACCCCTTCATTATTTTTAAAATTTAAACTTAATGAATTTAAATTTACCCTTAATTTTAAATGCATACCCCTTTAATAATTTGCAAATCTCTAGTTTTCCCTATAAAAGTCCTAGATTCCCTCTCCTACAGTCTTATTGGGTGTATAGTGATGTTTCTAATAGTTTTTAAAATAAATTATTTCTCAATTTTAGGACAGGCATGGTGTAAGAACTTGAAATCAAAACTGTGGAGGGGGAAGTTCAAGGTTGCCCAGGCCAAAAGTTGGCAAGAACCAATTTTGAAAGAAAACAATGCAGGTCAAGTGGTGCACGTCTATAATCCCTGCTACTCAAGAAGCAGAGATAGGAGAATCATATTGAGTTTGGCTCTGGGTGTGAGAATGAGCCTCCACTGAAAAATGAAAACTAAATCAATAAGAGTGGGGGGCAGGGCTCAAGTGCTCAAGCACTTGCCAAGCAAGCACAAGACTCTCAGTTTAAAGCATTTCTAAACTGGACTCCAATCACTCAGGAAAATTGCCAGCAAAGTTGACCAATGGGGTTTCATCAAGCTAAGTAGTTTCTGAACATCAGAGGAAACAGTTACCAGAATGAAGAGAAAATTCATAGAATGGAGAAAATTTTGCCAGTTACTCATTGTATAAAGAATTAATATCTGAGGATCCAAAATGGCAACTGGGACACAGATGCAGACTGCTCTGTGAATCAGAGACCTTGCTGAGATGCTGGAGATACACATGCTTGAAGTAAAGCACAAGGGAAAGCTGAAACTTCAGTACCCTGAACACTTAGCCTGTGGAAGGATTCTCCATGTCACTATACACTGAAAGAACAAGCAGGCTCCCACAACACCATCCTAAGCCAGGCCTCTTCCCTGCAGGCCCACCAGACTGCTACTCACTGGTCCACCAGGCTTCTGCCCCACAGAAAAGCCAGGCCACTGCTTGCCATCCCACCAGGCCTCTGCCCCATGGAAACGCCAGGCTTCCACCCTGCCAGCCCACCACAGCAACGCTCTGACATCACCAGACACCGGCTCCAAACCTGCCTCAGAGACGCAGACAAACAGGACTGGATGCTAAAGGAGTAAGACCAGAACTACTAAGACTGAAATTCTACTATTCCTGAATCAGGAATTTTTCTTCTTTTTTCTTTTTCTTTTCTCTTTCATGTAAGTGTTTGTTTGTCTTGTTCACTGTCTGATTGCCCACCATATCTCCTTGTTGATTTCTTTGGTTCTCCACTCTTTTTTCTTTTTTTCCCTCCTTCTTTCTTGTTTTTTTTTAGTTCTACTATTGTATGTTAGTTAATACTAAATTACACATAGACCAGGGACAGAAACAGTACCAAACAGAATCATGGGAACATGAAAAAAGGATGGAAACCATTCTCCCCCCAAAAATAATTAGTATAGGATTCAGAGGGAAATGAAGAAAATGGATACCTAGATCCAGACCCCAACAATGATAAACTATACCAAGGAACCCAATGAAGCCCACAGAAAAACCTGAAGGAAGAAATCCTGTAAATAATCAATGAGAATTTCATAGAGATAATACTAGACATGGTCATCAAAACGTGCAGGAGGCATTCAAGAAATTCCAAGACAGCAAAAATAAAGAATAAAAGACACAGAAACAAATAAATGAAATCATAGAAGCCCTAAATAAATATCAAAGTGAAATAGAGAACACCATAAATAGAGAGATAAATAAATTAATTAATTAAGAGGAAGTGACCCATGATATGGAAGATCTCAGAAAAAAGAATGAAACAGAAATAGAAAATACCACGGAAGGTCACTCCAGCAGACTAGAACAAGAAGACAGAAAATCACAACTTGAAGATGAAATGTTAATTAAAGGAAAAACTGAAGAACTATTTGTCAGTCAACTCAACCTGTGAAAGGAATATGCAAGAACTCAGCGACTCAGCTTGTGGTGCAAGCAAGAGGAATTTGTAATAAATTCAATAAAATAATAACAGAAAATTTCTCAAATCTAGAGAAAACTATGCCCATTCAGGTAAAGGAAGTCTCCAGGACACCAAAAAGGCTTAACCAAAATAGAACTACCCCACAACATATTATCATTAAAACAACAAGCACAGAAAATAAAGAATATTGATGGCTATAAGAGAGAAAAAACAAATAACATGCAAAGGTAAACCGATCAAAATCACAGCAGATTTCTCAACAGAAACCTTAAAAGTAAGAAGAGAATGGAGTGAGGTTTTCCAGGCACTAAATGAAAATAACTGCAACCCTGGGATACTCTATCCAGCAAAGCTATCATTCAAAACAGGTGGAGTAATAAAAGTCTTCTATGATAAGCAGAAACTAAAACAATATATGACCACCAAGCCACCACTACAAAAGATTCTTCAAGGGATCCTGTGTACAGAAAGTGAAAGCAAACAAAACAATGAAAGGGCAAACAATGCCAAACCACAGGAGAAGAAAAGGCAAGAAAGTAGAGAGTAACACTGATTCAGCTGCATAGAATCAAACACTTAAACAACATAGACAGGAATCAGCACATACCTATCAATACTAACACTGAATGTTAATGGACTTAACTATCCCATCAAAAGACACTATTTGGCAAACTGGGTTAAAAAGAAAGATCCAACAATCTGCTGCCTACAGGAGACCAATCTCATTGACAGAAACAAGCACTGACTGAGGGTGAAATGCTGGAAGAAGATTTACTAAGCCCACAAAAACAGGCAGGGGTAGCAATACTTACCTCAGAAAAAGTAGACTTCAAACGTACATTGATCAAACGAGATAAACAAGGACACTCCATACTAATAAAAGGGGAAATACATCAAAAGGAAATAACAATTATCATATATAAGCTCCCAATGTCAATGCACGCAATTTCATCAAACATACTCTGAAGGACCTAAAAACATATATAGACTCCAGCACAGTGGTAGTGGGAAAATTTAATATTCACCTGTCACCAACACATAAGTCATCCAAAGAAAAAATCAAGAAGAATTTCTAGAACTAAATCATACAGTAGATTAAATAGACCTAGCTGATATCTACAGAATATTTCATCCAACATATGTACATTCTTCTCAGCAGCTCATGGGACCTTCTCCAAAATTGATCATATCTTAGAACACAAAGCAAGTCTCAGAAAAGATATGAAAATAGAAATAATTCCATGCATTCTATCTAATCACAATGCATTAAAACTAGAAATCAACAACAAAAACAAGAGTAAAAAACATGCAAACAATTGGAAGCTGAACAACATATTGCTCAACGATCAGTGGCTTATTGATGAAATAAAAGAGGAAATTAAAAGGTTCCCGGAAGTTAATGAAAATGAAAACATGACCTACTGGAACCTATGGGACACAGCAAAGGTAGTCCTGATAGGAAATTTTATAGCCACGAGTGCATATATTAAAAGGTCAGAAAGATCTCAAATCAATGACCTAAGGCTATGTCTCAAACTCTTAGAAAACCCAAAACAAATCCCAAAACAAGCAGAAGGAGAGAAATAATAAAAATAAGGGCTGAAATCAATGAACCAGAAACAAATAAAGCCATACAAAGAATCAATGAAACAAAAAGCTGGTTCTTTGAAAAAATAAATAAGATTGGCAGAACCCTGGCAAACCTCACTAAAATGAATAGAGAAAAAACTCAAATCAATAAAATCAGAAATGCAAAAGGGGAGATAACAACAAACCTATGGAAATCCCAGAAATCATCAGAGATTACTTTGAGATCTATATTCCAATAAATTTGAAAATCTTGAAGAAATGGACAGATTTCTAGATACTTATGACTAGATACTTGGCTCCAAAAGTGAACCAAGAGGATATTAATCACCTCAATAAATCTATAACTTAAAATTAAATTGAAGCAGCAATAGTCTCCCAATAAAGAAAAGTTCAGAACCTGATAAATTCTCTGCTGAATTCTACAAGGGCTTTAAAAAGAACTAATACCAACCCTCCTTAAACTGTTCTATGAAATTGAAAGGGAAGGAACACTGCCTAACCTATTTTATGATGCCAATATTACTCTCATCCAAAAACCAGACAAAGACACCTCCAAAATGGAGAACCATAGCCAATTTCCTTAATGAACATCAATGCAAAAATCCTCAACAAAATAATGGCAAACTGAATCCAACAACACATCAGAAAGATCATATACCATAACCAAGAAGCCTTCATCCTAGGGATGCAGGGGTGATTCAAAATACACAAATCAATAAATGTACTACAGCACATTAATAGAAACAAAGACAAAAAACACTTGATCATCTCAATAGATGCAGAAAAAAACCTCGACAATATCCAACACCACTTCATGATAAAAGCTCTAAGAAAACTAGGACTAGAAGGAATGTACCTTAACATTGTAAAGGTATATATGACAAACCTACAGCCAACATCATACTTAATGGTGAAAAACTGAAACCATTTCCCCTAAAATCAGGAATGAGACAAAGGTGCCCCCTATCCCCACTCCTATTCAACATAGTGCTGGAATTCCTAACCAGTGCAATTAAGCAAGAAGAAGAAATAAAAGGAATACAGATAGGTAAATAAACTGTCAAAATATCCCTATTTGCAGATGATATAATCCTATACCTTAAAGACCCAAAAAACTCTACCCAAAAACTCCTAGACACCATAAACAGCTACAGCAAGGTAGCAGTATACAAAATCAAGTTACAAAAATCATTAGTTTTTCTATATGCCAATAATGAACAAACTGAGAAAGAATATATTGGAACAATTCCATTTACAATAGCCTCAAAAAATCAAATATCTGGGAGTAAAGAGAACAAAGGCCATGAATGACCTCTAGAAGGAGAACTACAAACCCCTGAAGAAAGAGATGGAGGAAGACTACAGAAGATGGAAAGATCTTCTATGCTCATGGATTGGTAGACTCAATATAGTAAAAATGGCTACACTATCAAAAGCTATCTACATGTTTAATGCAATTCCCATCAAAATCCCAATGACTTTCATCACAGAGATAGAAAAATCTACCCTAAAGTTCATTGGGAAACATAAGAGACTGCAAATAGCCAAGGCAATACTCAGCAAAAAGAGCAATGCTTAAGGTATCATAATAACCAACTTCAAACTACATTACAAAGCAATAGCAATAAAAACAGCATGGTTCTGGCACAAAAACAGACATGAAGAGCAGTGGTACAGAATGGAGAACCCAGATATGAGTCCACACAACTATACCCACCTTATTTTTGACAAAGGTGCCAAAAATATATGACGGAGAAAAGACAGCCTCTTCAACAAATGATGCTGGGAAAAGTGGTTACCTGTCTGCAAGAAACTGAATCTAGATCCATGTTTATCACCCTGTACTAGTATCAACTGAAAATGGATCAAAGACCTTAATATCAGACTTGAAATTCTGAAGTTAGTACAAGAAGGAGTAGGAAACACTCTGGAATTAATAGGTATAGGCAAGGACTTCCTCAATAGAACCTCAGCAGCCAGCAAGTAAGAGAACGAATGCACAAATGGGACTTCATAAAATTAAAAGGCTTCTGCACAACAAAAGAAATGATCTCTAAACTGAAGAGAACACCCACAGAGTGGGAGAAAATATTTACCAGCTATACATCAGATAACCAGAATATACAGAGAACTCAAAAAACTAAACTCTCCCAAAATCAATGAACGAATAAAGAAATGCGCCACTGAACTAAACAGAACTTTCTCAAAAGAAGAAATTCAAATGGCCAAAAAACACATGAAAAAATGCTCACCATCTCTGGCCATAAAGGAAATGCAAATCAAAACCACACTAAGATTCTACCTCACCCTGTTAGAATAGCCATCATCAAAAACACCACCACCACCAGCTGTTGGCAAGGATGTGGGGAAAAAGGAACACTTGTACACTGCTGGTGGGAACACAAGCTAGTGCACCTCTGTAAAAAAATTTGGAGGCTTCTTAAAAATCTAAACATGGATCTGCCATATGATCCAGCAATCCCACTCCTGGGGATACACCCAAAGAAGTGCAAAACAGGCTACTCCAAAGGCACCTACACACTCATGTTTATTGCTGCACTATTCACAATAGCCAAGTTATGGAAAAAGCCAAGATGCCCCACTACTGATGAATGGATTAAGAAATTGTGGTATTTATACACAATGGAATTTTACTCACCCATGAAGAAGAATGAAATCCTATCATTCGTAAGTAAATGGATGGAACTAGAGAACAGCATTCTGAGCAAGGACAGCCAGGTTAAAAGACAAAAAAATCGTATGTTTTCCCTCATATGTGGACTTTAGATCTAGGGCAAATGCAGCAATGTTGTTGTACTTGGGTTACATGACAAAGGGAGGTATGGGAATAGGTAGGTTCAAAACATGAACACATTTGATGTCCCCACTCCAGAGGAGCTATACAGAAACCTTAAAGTGACAGAGGTCAACACTAGAAGGGGATGAGGAACCAGTGTAAAGATTAGTTAGAAATGAATCCCTTGGGTTGTAACACATTTGTACATGGATGCAATGCTAGGAATCTCTCTGTATATCTATCTGTATAACTATCAAAACCACTTTGTCTTTCTTATTATGCTTATGTCTTCTCTTCAACAAAATTTGAGATAAGGGCAGAACAGGTTCTGCCTGGAAGTGAGGGGGGTTGTGGAGAACAGGAAGGGGGCAAGGGACAGGGAGGAGAAATGACCCAAACAATGTATGTGCATGTGAGTAAATGAATAAAAGAAGAATTAATATCCAGAATATACAAAGAGCTCAAAGAGTTAAACAGCAAAAGAACAAATAACCCAATTAATAAATGGGCAGATGAATTAAACATTGCTCAGAAGAAGTACACATGGCTGACAAATACATGAAGTGATTTAACATCCTTAGTAATTAAGAAAATGCAAATCAAAACTACATCGAGATTCCACGTCAGCCCAGGCAAAACGGCTGCCATCAAGACAACACACAGCAACAAAGCTGGCAAGAATGCAGGGGAACAGGGACCCTCGTGCTATTGGTGGGAATGTGACCTAGTGCAACCCCAATGGAATCAGTGTGAGATTCATCAGAGAATTAAAAGTACACCTACCTTATGAACATGCTATATGAGTTTTGAGCATATTTATATCCAACGAGTGTAAATCAACATACAGGAGAGACACCTGCACACCTGTGTTCATCACAGTACTGTTCATAGCAGACAAGTTCTGGAATCAGTCCAGATGCCCCACATTGATGAATGGATAAGGAAAATATGGGGCATATACCCAATGGAGTATTATTCAGTCATGAGGAAGTCCAAAACTATATTATTATTTTCAGGAAAATGGAAGGAACTGGTCTCATCATACTGAGAAAAATAAGCCAAGGTCAAAAAGTCAAATGTCGCACATCTTTATCATATGCAGAATCTAGGTTTAAAATGATAATGATGATGTTGATAATGCTGAAAGTAATAATAATTATTATAATATTGGAACATGAGTATAAAAGAGAGACTGTCAGGGGAAATCAGAGGTAACAGGGAGGGGAAAGGAGAGGGTACTTGAGGTGTGAAGAGGTTCAATGTATAATCTCTCTCTCTTTTTCTCTCTCTGTATATATATGAATATACCATGGTGAATCTTAACAAATACTGTTTGATGACAGGGGAGGAGGGAAGGAGTTAAGGGAATATTAAAGAGGGGTGAATTTGTTCAATGTGCAGTTTGCATCAATGAAAACTTCACAAGGAGTTCCAATGTGTACATATACTAACAAACATTATTGCTGCTATGGTTGATGGATTTGAACTTTGTCCTGTTGTGATGTGAGCACCATTCCTATTGATGTTCCTATGGTTGTTTCTTCGAGTGCAGATGTACACAATCTTCTCTAGGTTATGCACTTAGGAGCAATAACTTTGTTTCTCTTCCTTTAACCACAGGGTTCCAATCCACTTCCCTAAATATCAATCTCTACTCCTACAAATACAGCAAGATCATTCTATGTGCTAAGTACTGACTCCCAGCATGATTTTACTAATTTCTTTTTTGTCTATCATCCATATGACAGGATTTTAAAATATCATTATTTCATTGAAATTGTTGCACCACACTGGGACATAAATTATGATCAAACAGAAGGGACACACACACACATTCAGAGGGAAATTGCTTGCCTGGGAAAGACAATTCTGCACATCACTTCCCAACTCCACATCTAGGGACGTCACACTGGCTCCTGGAATCTGGTGGACAGAGGACACACACCACATAAATCAGAAAATACCATAAACCAGTACATTTATGAAAAATGATTTTCTCAGAAGCAGTTTGTGCCTTTTCATTGGGAAATACCTATAAACCCAAGTTCCAGGAGAAACTACACAGGAGCACGTGAAGAGGGGAAGGTGGGCATCATTTTAGATGTTGCCATGTCAGGTTGGAGTCTGACTTAGGCTCATTTATTTTGTTCTTTTCACCAGATTCCGTGTTTGAGCTGAAGATGTAGAGAAGCAATAGCATACATCATCAGGGAATGTGGTTTCTGGGGAGCACTGTGTGAAAGTGTGAGAGGGAAGTGATGTCTGCACAGGTGCATAGGGGTGAGAAAAGAACAAACCAGTCAATGAAAGTGAGAAACATATGAAGGAAACTGTCACAGTTTAATAGAGGACGAGATTTCTCCAAAGACATCACAGACATTCCCTACACCCAGATCAGGTCACCCCCCCAATGATTCCAAGAGGACAGTTTAGCAGTTTATACCCCAGATTTTCTTCCAGAACTATATCCCAGGCTCCACCTGTCTGAACAGTGCACTGCTTTCTCTCCTGTTCACCTCATGGCTGCTTCTTGGGTCCTATTCTGGCTTTGCTGAGCCTCAGATAGCAGAATCCCAAGGACCACGAGGACCAGACCAAACATGCCCAGGTGGATGAGATTCTCCACTGTGTAATCCTGGGAGTGGGAGGCTAGGGATTGTGGATAAAGGGGTCCCAGAATTCAGGGAAGAAAAATTTTTTACCCCATATCCCTAGACATCCACACAGGAGACCTGCCTCCTCTGGACAGGACTTCTCCCTGTGTGTCCAGGACCAGATCTCAGAATTCTCTTTACTGACTTCTGTTGGCGTCTGACTAGTTTTATAGTAGGATGAAAGCCTTAATATCTCCTTTGTTCGTAGCAATGGGGTTTGAACTCAAGGCCTCATGCTTGCTAGTCAAGTGCTCTTATAAACTGGGCCACTTTGCCAGTAGACTTAGCATCTTATGAGAACCAAAAAGGAGGATTTTGGTGAGACTTTGAAGGGGACTGAGGTTTTCTCTGGGTTCCACATTATTATGTCTTATTCTCATGGAGTAATACTGTTTGCTCCAAATGGTTCAGTGGCTCCTCCTCATCAATCAGCCTGAGGATCTTCCATGTGTCCAAGTCTGGCCTGGATACCATGTCCTGTTGACTTGGGCTCTTCTCCTGCCTCTATTCCTCACAGAGCCCCTGGGACAGAATGGGTGTGTGGGGATCATGTAGGTTTGTGTATAGTGGTGTGTATTAGCAGAAAACCTCAACAATCTTGCATGACTCACAAAAGGGGTGGACTCTAAACCTGTGGGATTTTGTAAATCTCAGCAATTTCTATAATACCGTGGCTTCATATTAAGGTTATCACTCAGCAAATATGGATGAAATCTTTGTGCCTAACCACCTCCCTCAGCTTTTTCTTCTTCACAAGTCACAGTTATTGAGAGAAGCAGAACAAGACAGAGAAGGCTGGAGACTGGAGTAGTCCTAGGATACTCCCATCCAGATGCTCCTGAGGTCAGAAATAAAAGGTCCCTATAGTTCAGGTCCAGAGAGCTCCCCTTGTTGAAAAGGGAAGCACAGAGTAGGAAGGAGAGCACTTTCTCAGAATGTCACCTTTCCAGGACAGGCTGAGCCAGCGCAGACTCAGAACACCTCTCAGGGTTCCCTGCCATGCCTGGTTCCTGGATTCATTGTCCTCCTGTTCTTCTACAGTCTGTCCTGGTCCTGACAATCCAGTGAGCAGAGGGGCTCCTGGAATACTGCTCAGGAAGGGCTGGACAGGTACAGCTCTCCCACCTCATCAACTCACATGTCTCCTTCCTACCTGGATCTCAACACCTCTACTCCTGTGAAATACAGATGAGCACCTGCCCCTTCCTTGGAGACCCAGAAAACCACCTGACACTCATTTAATGTGTACCTCTCACTGCTATTTGGGACATAGATCTCGAAGATTAGAAATACGGTTGAGAGTAGTCTAGAAGATTCTCTTGGAGAAGGTAAAGGTCTTTCCACCACACATGGGGTCAGGAACTGTTGGTGAGATATGGGATACCTGAGGAAGTTTACTCTGAGATAGAGATATGGTAGGCGTTGAGGCCACCGTCCATCAACTTCTGGCTAATCGTGTTTCCTGTGAGCATCACCCCATCTCATTCCATCACTTCTACCATTTAACTCTTTCTGAGTATCAGGGGTCAGGAACCCAGATGAGGGAGGTTCAGTCTTTTCAACCCTTTAATGGAGAAGACCCTCCCTGTGTGTCCTCCCCTTCACTCCATGTGCTGTTATGTTACCAGAGCTGTGCATGGGTGGGAGGCACAAGGCCCTGTGTGAAGCTTTGTGCTCAGAGTAGACAGGGTCAGAAGTTCCTCACCTGAGACCACAAGCTCCAGTGGGCCACTAGAGAGTGACAACAGGTAGGGGGATGAACTTCAAGACCCATAGCACCTGTAGATCCCACTTAGGGCTGAGGTCACAGCAGTCATGGAGAATGCTGCCTGTGCTGCTGAGCTTGGGACTTTGATCTGAGACACAGGGCGGGGGATTGGTTTCCCCCTCTTTGGACAAAAGGAAAGTATCTATCAGGCTCCGTGACTGACACAACAGGGTCACATCTCCTGAGGGCACTGTAGTTCCTGACAACACCAAGAGCAAAGGTCTGTCAGGAAGTGTCCTAGGGAGAAGAAGGATGATGAGGGGCTGCCCCATTTTGTTCTGATTAAGACTTTGTCAGATCTATGTCTGACAACCTCAGTCTCTCTGTATGTTGATGTTTTCTCTGACTATGCTTTCCACAACCCTCCCCTATTTCTCTTTCTCCTTTCCTGATATCTCACCCTTCATCCTGCCCATTAACCCCTGGGTTTCTCCTACAGGACCTGTGTAGAGTCTGGGTTCTTGACTGACCCTGCTGGCTCCTCACCTGCAATCAGGATGTCTAGCAGGGTTCCTAGGGGCCTACAACTCAGAGGAAAGATTGAGTTGTCCATAGTATCTGTACCAACCACTATAGCATCTGCTCACAGGTCCCAGAAGAAGTTGGCCTGAGAGAGCCTAGCCTGGAGCTGACTGCCATGGTGCTGGAGGAGGTCACAATACCCTTTCTTAGGTAATGCAAATCTGTCACATCTGGTGTCAGAGAGAGACTGGAGGGTTTGGTTCTCTCCAGATGCCAGGACATAGCTCTGCTAGGTCCTGAGCGATGGCTTTCTGGACAGCCCTAGAGCAAAGAAAGCCAGAGATCAAGTACTCAGATCCTACCAAACACCTGGCCCTCCCCTCCAGGCCTGCAGATCTTACTGTGTCTCACACTCTGGGACTCTGTGTCAAGGTCCCTGAGCTCCCTGGCAGCACGGTTCATGGTAACATGCATGAGGCCTCAAGAAGTAATTGGAACAAGATGGGGTTTCCTCACATTAGATCTGGAGCTCAGGGGATCCCAGAGTTTTGACCATCCAGCAAGGGTGCAATAGTACCACAGATAGCATCATACACGCTGCTCAATCATGGATGGCATGGAGCCTGTTCCCAGGCTCCAGTGAGGTCTGTGTGTCCTAGTTCCCAGAGATTCCTGGGCCCCCAGGGTCCCCTGGTATTCCGGGGTCTCTTTGGTCCCCTGACACCATATGGTCACAAGGCTCCCCTACATGATCACAGAGGCTGACTCATCCCAAAGGGTGAATTTGGGGTTGGTCCCTGTAAGTAAGCAAGTGACAATGACATGGGTTAGTTCTGAAGAGTGCAGCTGTGATATTTGAATTGGAAATGACATTTAAGCTGATCCCTAACTATCAGAAGGGCCAGAAGAGTCATGAGATAACCCATTCCACTTTCATATCTTCTGGTTTTGGCTTTCATTGCTTCCTTTGATTTCTATAACACTGCCCACTGTCTCCAACCCTCTGTATTAAGGAGTTCAGGAGCCCTGGTTCCCCTTCTCCCATCACATACCAGGACCTCCTCAGGACCTGTATCAAGTCCCATGTCTTTAAGTGAAAGGCTGGGACTTCCTCACCTGAGACCTGGCACTCCGAGAGGTTACTGTGTACAGACCAGAGCAGAGGATTTCTCCTGTAAGACCCATAGTGTCTGAATGTCCCTCTGTGATGTGGGGGTCACAAGGCCCACAGAGAACAGGGCCTGCAACAGCAATTGGGGTGTCACTGGGCGTCCACAGTTTAGGAGAGCTTCTATTTCCCTTCCTTGGTCAGAATGAATCTCTCAAATCCCTGCCATGCCACACTCCTAAGGTCACCACAGGGCTGAGTAGGGAAGAGACACTTGTAGACTCCAAGGAGAGAAGGAAGCAGTGTTTCAAATGGACTCTAACCTCCAACATTATCCTCAGGCTGGGCTGTGAGAGGGAGACACTTCTGAGAGAGGACCTCTTCTTGAGGTCAAAGCCTGGGACTGGGACCCCTATGTGACCTCTCACCTGTCACCATGAGCTTCATGGGGTCGCTATCTTCTGACCAGCCAGTAGTGCTGGGATAGTTGCAGTGATTTAGCCCTGCATAGTGCTCTGTCATGTGGGTGATGGAGATCTTAACTTTGTTGGACTGCAGTGGGCAATATGTGTAGCAGGGTGTGAGCAAATCCCTTTATTTAGGTGGTATTCCTGTGCATCCAGGATTACCTCACACCATATAGTCACAGGCACACCACAGGTGTTCACAGAGCCTGGCTCAGCACAGAGGGTGGGTGTGGAGTGGGTCCTGCCAAGAAAACAGAGATTGGTTTCAGTACAACCCCCGTAGACCACAGCTCTCAGCCTCAAGACCCCACAGGCTCCCTTGCATCAGCCACACCTGCTGTTCTCCATCCCCCACTACCCATGGATTTCCCCTTGATCCCAGTGAGGAAAAGGGATCTGGAACAGCTGGGGAGAAACTCACTTCCCTACACTCAGGTCCTAGTGTCCAGATTCAGTTCTGGAAGTGAGTTCCATTGAAAAGTTTGTCCGTGAAGTGTGAGCAGTGTCTCTCCTTCTCAGAGACTCCTGAGCCCTGGGGTCTTTTAACATCTAAGACCTGGCTTTGGGTGGCATCCCCCCCAGTCAAGGGTGCACTGTCTCCCTTTACTCAACTCATTCAGGCAGGGCAAGGCCACAAGTGTGGGGTTCATAGCGTCTCTGTCCACTGACCAGGGATGTGCAGATGGATAAGACTAAGTTTCCCAGAAGGACAGCCAGAGAGACAAACGAGTTGTGGCCATTCTGAGGGCAGGTCATGCCTGTCATGTGGTTGTGGCATCAGGAGCCTTACAGTAAATGGAAGTGCACTGCCTAAAACGGCTATCATGTCGTGAGGGTTGAGGTGGAGTGAACACCAGCCTGTGGCACACACCAGACAGAAAGGGTGATGTCCATGACTACTAGCTATTTCCATCTTTATTTTCTTCTCTGCCCTCAAATCAACAACATATCTTTGAGTATTTTCACGTACATCACTGAATGACACACATTGAAAACACTAACTTTCACAACTCAAAGTAGGAAATATACACACACGCACACACACACACACACACACAGAAATTCAGTATTACTTTCTTATTCCTTAGAAAAACTCAGATCACTAGTTCTGCACAATTTAAGTGCAAAGTGGTCTCTGAATTCGAGTCACATTCCTCCAGGGCTGTGTCCTCTACAGTCCAGGGCAGACACTGCTCACTCACCTCTTCAAGCTCCTGCAGGCTGTGCATTCTGTGCCTCCTCATCCCTCCCCTCTTAAAGATGAGTATGCTGTTCCCAACTCTGCACCACCTTCTCACCTTCATCTCTGACCCTGCCTCACTCTGTCACCTATAAGGACCTTGCCATTGCATTGGGACCCTATGGATAATCTCCCTTCAAAATTCCTTAAATTAAGCTAATTTGGAAAGCCCCTTCCTGCCAGGTAAGTTAATGTAGTCATAGGTTCTCAGGATGAGCATGTGGATATAATTGTACTTGAGTCCAGTGAAGTTTCTGTACTAGGGCACTGGGCTTCCTTCTTTATGCAAAAGGTATTCTGGACATCCAGGTTCCTCTTACACCACGTGGTCACAGATTTCCACAGGTCATCACAGAGCCTGGTTCAGCCCAGTGGCTGGGTTTTCTATTTTGCACACCACATGTTTTTGGGAACGTCTTAAGCCAAATCTCATATGAGTCACTTCTCTGACAATGGACAGTGGATGAGTTCAATTTAGGGCTGGGTGGGTCATGATGTTCACCTCTGGTTCCATAATGAGTAGGCTACATACACATGGCCAGACATTCCCACTCGTGGAACTCAATAGAAATACAGAAATCCCTTCCCCAAAGAAGATTGTCTCTCTGAAGAAATGGGACTGTGTGGCTCTAAAATTTTATGATCTGTGCTGTGACTCTCCACATACACCTGCCACACCTTGGCCTGTGCTGCATCCTGGATCAATTGCAAGGACTTCTCTGGCTCTTGTCCTCACCTGAGCTAGCTGCCTTTCAGATACTTTATGAGTCGACTGAGATCAAACACCCAAGGAGGCACATGCTTTCCTTGAACTCCAGAATTGCCCCACAATGCTTTGGGATTTTCCTTATTACACAAGTGTCCAACTAAACATATCTTCACTTTGTATGGAGAATTTCAACATGCTTCATGAATCTGGACTCCTAAAACTTGTATCAAGGCAGTACGAACCTGAAGGTTGCTACATTTCTTTCCCCCACTCAGAACCCCTTTGTTTCCATCAACTTTCTCTAATAGCTGCTGTGTCTATGAGGTCCACCTCGTGCATAATCACTCTGATGGACGTGAGGTATCCTTAACACTGGAAGAGCTTGTGGCCTGCAGACCAGATGGTAGAGGCTATTTTGACAGAGACTTACAAAGGACAGTAAAGAAGCACTCCTGATCCTCAGGCCTTACAATATCTCATCCATGTTTCAACACTGAAGTTTCCCAGGAAGCAAAACTGCTATTTCCCAACACATTGACCTTTGCAGTGTTCTAAAATAAGATACATTAGTTATCTTTTTTTCCAAAATCTATTTCTGCCTGTCATGAACCTCTGAGGTTCATACTTGATACTTTCCCAAATATGCCATTGGCTGAAGAGAGCCCATTGTGTGAAGGTCAGGAGCAGCCTGGTTCTGACCAAAGTCCCACCTCTTCCTCATCAATGGTTGTATTCATCTCTAAGTCTTCCCAAGTTAGGGAATCCTGGGTAGATTGTGTTACAACAGCATGGATGGGATGCCAGGGACCTTCTCCTTTGGCATTGTCTCTGGTCTTGGGTCAAACTCAGCTGCAAGGTGTTAGGCAAGGGTCCAAATTCCCAAATACCCCAGGACTAAATTGAGAGACAAACACCCTTTCTGCCTTTTGAGGATGCAATGAGAGGTCAGTGCCTGGCGATGTCGACTCACCTACCATGTGAACTATGCAGAAAGGGCAGAGACATGACACTGTCCCTTTGCTCTCCCATCCTGGAGTTCCATGACCTTGTTCAGGGGTGAGGAGCTGGAACTTCAGTGGGAACAGGGCTGTCCCTGCTCTTCCCATCCGCACTTCATGTCCTGCATCAGTTTTAAGTTCCATCTCTCTGCATCATAGCTTAAAACATCAGTGTCTGTGATCTTGTAAAAGGTGCCAGTGATGGATGAAAGTAGTATGACCCATGTGTTTCTGTCATTAGGACAGGAAGGATTTCAGCTCACTCCCTCCTTTGTCAACTGTCCTGCACCCCAGTGTCTGTAGTTCTCCTGGGGCTATGTGCTGAGCTTATAATTAGAAGAACTTGGGAACCTAAAAGCTGGGTGGGTCCCATGTGAGATTCCAGGCCCCCGTATATCCCTGGGTGCTGACATCCCATGGTGATGACTGTCAGAGCTCCAGGATCTGTGGAATATGCTGATACCTCAGGGAAGAAAGAGGACCATGTGTTGTTCCCTTCTTCCACGGGGTCAGATCATGAGCCTCACAGACACTGATGACCTGTGGCAGGAATAGGGTGTCCATGTGAATGGGATCAGGAAGGGGAAGGACAGGGAGGGTCAGCTAGGACTCTCCTCTCCCAGAAGGTTCTCTTTAAGTTCCAGAGGGAGAAGGTGAGATTTCAACCACTCAGAGAGCTGCACACAGGCCTAGGCACTGGGCCAATGACATTAACTTATGCTAGGCAGCATTATCCTAATACAGAAACTGGACAGAATATTGGAGAAAACTAAGTATAGACATACATTTGTCGGGAATGCAGTTGAAAATCTCTCAAAAATACATTCACACTCCACAAAATGACTTTTGAGTCAATGACAGATCTCATATGGTATGGTTGTCCCACAAGATTAGAGAACTTTGTGATATCAGATCCATGTGACACCATGTATGTACACACTATGATCACACAATGACAAAATTGTCCATGGATGCATTCCTCAAAACATATTATGTCAAAAAGTCATGAAAGTAAATTGTAAATTAAATCCAATGATGTGTAAAAAGAATTTCATTTCATGATTAAGTGGAATTTACCCTAAGTATATAAAGCTATTTTAATATTAAAAAACCTAATAATGTAATCAGTCATAGCAACAGAGTTAGAAAGAAAAAATACATGACAATGACATATCTGTAGATGTAGAAAAGCATTTGTAATGATCTCAAATACCTTCCTCATAAAAAGTATTAGCAAATTAGTAGTTGAGAAATTTTAAAATCTGTTTAAAATCAGATGCAAAGAAGCCTGACACTTAGATGGTATTTAATTTTGAGAAACTTCCCACTAAATAAGGAAGATGATAAGGGCATTCCCCTGTCCACTCCCTTTCAGCATTGCACTGGAAGCCCTGGCTAAGGCAGGAAGAGAAATGAAGGAAGCACAAGGTGTACAGATCAGAAAGGACAACTAGAACTTTATTTTAAGAGGCATTGATTGTTGTATAGAAAATCTTTTTTAAAGAAAGTCTTAATGATTTGACAAAATGAATAAAAGATAATGAATGCTTGCAGGAAGGTTGTTTCATGGTTAGTATACAAGTGAATTTACGTTGGCTAGACTAGCAATGAACAGGAATTTGAAATGAAACACACAACACCACTTGAGTTCACTGCTCCTCATCCCTCATGACTGACATGACATCTGCATTTTGAAGTTGGCCATGAAGGGAGTGTATACAGTTTTTAGTCAACGCCACTAATCAAGACTTTGTTTTATAAAGTGACTTTTTTGAGAGCCATGTCAACAGTGCCCACCAGACTCTTCAAACACCAGTGTGTTGTTCCAAATTGTTATGTTTTGGGACAAAACCAGAATCTGACGAGGACTGAGGGCTTGAGGCTCCAGAGAGACTGTTAGAATATCATTGTGCATTCAAGTTTTTTTCACGCCAGAATCTGAGATTTTTCATTTGTTCTGTTAATTGAGCCAAGTTTGTGTTATCAGATGAAAAGATGGAGTCTAATTAAAATACAATGGAGGAAAGGGTAATTAAATATGGAGGAAAATGTTACATGAAAGTGAAGTGAAGCAGTAAGTGTACAAAGATGAGGACCCACACCTGGCCCACACCTGACGTGAGGGTGGGATTCACCCTCACGTCACAGAGGTGAGAGGAGAGGAGAGGCAACCAACAAAAGTCCACGTGGAGGAAATCACAGTTTAGTAGAGAAAGAGCCAACCAACCCCAGACATTCCATGTTCCCAAACCACATTTGCTCCCTGGACATTCTCAGAACACAGTCCCCCAACTCATGCCCCAGATTTTCTTTGAGATTCTCCTGGGATTGTCATATTCAGTTCTGAGACTCCACTGCTCTGCATGGTGTCCTGTTACTTATTCATCTTCAGAGTGCATCTCACGTCCTTCTCTGCTGTGTTGAGCCTCAAATAACAGAATCCTGAGGACAGTGATGACCAGGCCAGCCATGCCCAGGCGGGTGAGATTGTCCACTGTTAATCATGGGACTGTGAGGCTTGGGATTGTGGACAATGAGGACATAGAGGTCAGAGCAGGACAAAATTACCGAGGATCACCACATGTCCACCCAGCGCTCCTGATCCCTTGGACAGCACTGTCCCTTTGTGCCCAGCCCTGTATCTGAGAATTCTCGTTACTCAACCATCTTGGGGTCTGACATGTTCTGGGATGGGATGAAGATCTCTGCTGCTTCTGAGAACAAAGAAGAGCAGTAGAACGTGGGAAGTGTTAAAGAGACCTGAGTCTTTGCCCTGGGCTCCACATTCCATTCCAGTGTCTTATTCTCATGACACAATGTCACGTAGATCCTGAACACACCCTCACTCTACCACATCAAGTTTCCCTCTGGCCACCTCATTGCATTCTTCAGCCTCACTGTGCTGTGTGAATTCAGAAATTGTGTTCTCAGTCCTTGGATAGACAGATTTTATCTGATTCCCAAGAGTTTAGAATGAGGGGAGAAATGGTCTCCCAGTTCAGAAATAATGGACCCCTTGTTTTCTCTCTCTTCATATTAGAACACAGGACAATGTAAGTTAATTCCCCTGGAGATGAGTTTCCACTGACTCGCCACTGAAAATCCAGGGTCTGGGTGAGTGGTTGGGGCTTAAGGATCCTGAACATCACAAGCACAAAGGAGTGACAGTCTGGGGCTACCTTCCCTGTACCCCACCCCTTCCAGTTCCTCTTAACCTCATCATGCACTTAGCCTCTTCTTAACTAACCATGATTAACGAGAAACACCTGAAATGTCACATGCACACCTCCTCCCACAAAAGTGTATGCACACATATTCTAAAAACTGGTGATGTCAGTGGTTCCTAAAAACCATATTGCTTATGGAGGTACCTCACAAAAGTATAAACTGAACTAGTGATATCACTCCTGAGTGTATATCTAAAGGAAGTTGTTCCAGGACTTGATAGAGCCACTTGTGCACCCATGTTTATTGTAGCACTATTCACCACAGCCAAGCTTTGGAAACAGTTCAGATGTCCCATGACTGATGAATGGATTAAGAAAATGTGGTGAGGGTGTATGGTGGATGGACTTCATATACGTACATGAAATATAACAAATGTAACTCTTGCAATTGCCTTAAGTGGGGTGGCGAGGGGGTTGATGGGGAGTGGCGATGGGGGCGATATCACTAATGTACAATATAAGCCTAATTGGAATTGTCACTATGAATCACCCACTGTATAACAAATGTATCCTAATAAAAAATTTATAAAAATTAAAAAAGAAATTAACTGGAAACCTTCAAAAAAGTAAACATGGTATATGTGCACAAGGGAGTTTTATTCAGTCATAAAGAAGGTTGAAATTATGCTGTTTGCAGGTAAATGGATGGAACTGGAGAACTTCATGTTAAGTGAGGTAAGCCTGCCTCAAAATGTTAAAGGTCACATATTTTCCCACACATGTGAAAGCTAGAACTGTAAGTTAAATGCATATGTAGATATGTATGATCATGTATGTATATATTCATAAATATAGTGAGAGAGAACAAAATTGTATCAGTGAGTCTGTCTGAGGGGACTTTGTGAGGTGGAAAGGAAATGAAAATGTTAGAGAATGAAAAACATTGAAACAACCAGTCTACATGTGAATATATTACACTCACTGTAAGCTGTTGATATTAGGTGTTCATGGTGATAGAAAAAGTAAGAAATGGGGGAAGTTAATTTGATTAAAGCATGATGTAATCAGACCTGAAGTGCCAAGGTGAAACCTTCTTAGACTATGAATATACACTTAAAAAATAAATGAAGGGCAGGAGGGTAACATAGGTCTTTTGCAGGGGTGGGTTTAAGAGGGAGGGTGGGTATAAGGAAAGGGTGGATGAGGGTGAGTAGGTGCATGTTTTCATATTCATACATGAAAATAGAAGAATAAACCCTGTTGAAAATGTTCTGGGAATGATGGAGGAGGTGAATCTAACTAAGATCCACTGAAAACACATACGTAAATATAACAATATATTCCCCGTACTACTATTATATGCTTATAAAATTGTTATAAAAAGAAAAAAACATATTGCTAATTTTAGAGGTGTATATCTACATTGTTACCAATAACAAACATGTAAAAACATACCATTTGAGCAGTATTGATATGGATAAATATTTGAAAATATGAATCAAATGTAAACTAGATATACAATGTATATAATTATAGATGTGTATACATATGTATGTATACACATACATATGTGCATATATATATATATATATATATATGCACATATGCATAGGTGGTCTGAGATGTCTCCAGGTTGGGTGGGGACCCAGAAAACTCCTGAACAGAGGCCTCCAATACTCACCAGCTGTTGAGATGGGCCCTGAGAATGGGCGTATTGGTACCCCAGAGGGTCCTGCAAATAAAGAATTAGAGCAGAGTGAAGGGGTTGGGGCTGCCCCTAAAGACCCCAGCTCTGCTCACTCCCCTATATCTGTCCTGTGGCTTCCTCAAGGAACACTCACTGCCCATAGAGCAGTGTAGGTCACAATAAAGGGGAGGGAGTACACATGCCTGGGTAGATCCTGCCATCCTACTCCTCTCTGAGTTCTCCCCCTCTATCTGTCTCACTCCCAACCATGTTCAGAGCTGTTCTTGGAGCAGGCCCCTGAGTGAACCTCTGAGCTCAGAGTGGACAGGCTCTGGGGTCTCACATGAGAGAAGGTGCATCAGAGGGTCACTGGGGGAATGAGCTATGAGAACTCTGTAAGTGCCCCTGAGGGATAAGGTCACAGCAGCCATGGAGAATTCTGCTTAGTGCTGCTGAGTTCAGGACTTTGACATGATATGAGGGGGGAATTTTGGCTGCCCCCTCCTTGTAGAGAAGGAAAGTGTCCATCAGCTCTGTGACCGACATGACATGGTCACATTTTCTCCTGAGGACACTGTGGGGCCAAGATGCCCTGAGAGGGAGGTTCTAACAGAGAGCTGTCCTAGATACAAGGAGGGTGATGTGCATCACCACCTTCTCCTCAGCTGAGACCTCACATGGCATGTCTCTGAGGATCTACCTCTCTCTGTCTTTCTTTTCTCTGACTCTTCCCCTCCCCATTCCTACCCAGTCTCCATGTCCCCCTCCTGAGGGCCACATCACCTTTGAGGCCCTGGTTAGAATCTGGTCTCTCACTGACACTGTTGGACTCTGCACCTGTGATCAGAATGTCCAGGAGCTCATTGGGGGTCAACACATGGAGCAGAGGCAGTGTGCACCAGAGCATCTGTATTTGTCCCCATAGGATCCTCTCACAGGTCTCAGAGGGAAGTTGGCCTCAGAGAGCCCAGCCTAGGGCTACCAGCCAGCATGCTTGGTGAGGTCAAGTTCCCCTTCCTCGGACAGACAGAATCTGTCACAGCTGGTGACAGAGTGACACTGGAGGATCAAATTCTCTCCATGAGTAAATTCAGGATCCTTCTGGGTCAGGAAGGATGGCTTCCTGGAGGGTGATGAGCTGAGTGATGAGGGACCATTTCCTGTCTCAGTTCTTCTTTATTCAGAGTCTCTGACTCAGTATCCCTGATCTACCTCAACATCAGCTAGTGGCAAAGTATTAGGGATTCAAAAAATAATTCTGTCAAAAATTAAGCTACTTCACCTGAGACCAGGAGCTCCAGGAGGTCACTGGGTCCCGACCACACCTGGGATTTGTTCTTGTAATAACTGTAGCATCTGAACATCTATCTGTGGCTGGGGGACAAAGGGATCACAGGAAATAAGGCCTGGAACTGTGCACTGGAGTGTCACTGTGAGTCCAGGGTCCAGGAGAGCTTGTGTTCTCCTTCATGAGTCAGAATGAACCTACCAAATCCCTGCCAGGAAGTACACTGGAGGGTCACCATTCTTCCTGAGGTCACCACAGGGCCTGCAGAGCCAAGAGGCTGGGTTTGCTGTAGACTACTAGGACCAAAGGAAGCAGTGTGTTAAATGGGTTCACACTTCCCACATTATCCCCAGGGATGGACTGTGGAAGGGAGGGAGACCCCTAAGAGCAGACCCCCTTCTTGGGGGCAGAGCCTGGGGCTGGAAACCTGAGTGTCCTCTCACCTGTCACAACCAGCTCCAGTGGGGGGTCACTGTGTTCTTACCAACCAGCTCGCTGTGATAGCTACAGTAATATCACCCTGCATAGTTCTCTGACATGGATGGGATGGAGAACTTAGCATTGTTTCTGGGATGCAGTGGCTTCTCTCTGTCCCAGGATGCTGAGCTTCCCTCTTCATGCAGATGGTACTCCTGAGCCCCCAGGGTCCCCTCACACCAAATGATCACAGCACTCCCTCTGGTGATCACAGACCCTGGCTCAGACCCAAGGACTGGTTTGAGGAGGATTCCTGCAAGGAAATTAAGGGATAGGCCACAGACTCCCCCTTCTTATTCCAGCTCTCAGTCCAGTACCCTCCAGACACCTCCAGCATCAGTCACACTTGCCATTCTCCACTCCCACTACCCTTGTCCCCAGTGATGAGGAAGGACAGCCTGGGAACACACTCTCCCGCCTGCACTTGGGTCTTTGGTTTCATGCTAAGCCCTGGAAGAGAGTTCCTTGTGAGTGGTTTGCCCCTGAAGCCTGAGCAGATTCTCTGCTCCCTGGAGCATTCTCAGGCCATGGGGTCTCCTGATGGGCCTCACAGATGGCAGTGGTTTGAGACTTCTCCCAGACAAGGGTATCTTAGGGTACAAGATACCCTTGACAAGATGTCCCTAAGACAAGGGTATCTTAGGGACAAGATACCCTTGTCCCTAAGGTCTCACTGAGGCAGAACAAGACTGTGAGGGTGAGGGTCATGCCATCTCCACCCATGACTCTAGCTGTGCAGATGGATGAGGCCACATAGACATAGAGGATGTGGCATTGAAATCTGGGTTTTGCCTGTTAGAGGACTGTTACATCAGCATCCCTACAGGAAGAGTAACTCCCCTTTTCAGAAGACTAGTTTTTACGGCCCTATGGGTGGCACCAGGGCTGGCACTAGACTCTATGCAGACACTTTCAACAGAAATGGGGTCTCCCCATCTCCATCCATATTCATTGATTTGTTCTCATCTCACACGCAGAGAGCTAGGATACAGGAGCAAATAAACCTGGTGCCTTCAGGGTGACTGAAGTCTGGTCATTCCCTCTCAAGCCCTGATGTAGTCACATTTACTCCTTCAGCTTATCCACTGCATTGTGTTGTGGGGTCCTTACCATGGCCAGTCAACTCCCCAGCCCTGCGGATGCTGTTGGGCATTTGCAGGTCTCTGCTGCAGAGAAGAAGCAGAGCAGAAGAGACACAGAGAGCACCTGACCATGCAGTTCATGTGGAGCTTCATCATGGGGATAAGCACAGAGGAGAAGCAGGGACATGTGGAAGGAAACACGGCTCTTCTCTGTGCTCTGGTTGTGGGTTTCCTTTGCTAAACTGTCCCCTCCATGGACTTTCTTTTTCCTAGCAACAGCATCCCCAACTCCATCTCACTAAAATAGATTCTGAGGCATTCTCAAGTCCTCTGTGATCCTGTCTCCCAGGGCAGAATTCTTCTGGTTGGGTGGGGGCTAATTTGTATTTTCTACCTGCTCACCACTCACTGCCTGGGCCATCTTGAGGATGGACACCTGTCTCTGAGCCTCAGTTTCCTCCTTTTCATCCTGCACTTCATTCCTCAGAGTGGTCATCACTCAGTGGTGTCTGGGACATGGAGAGGCTCAGCCATCATTAATTTCCAGGGCAGGATGGAATATGGGTTTGGGACATGAGAGGTTCATGGTGTTGTACAATGTAGGTCCCCTAGAATGGTCCTTATCTGCTCTGAGCTCTAGAAATGGTCCATGTAGTATGTGTGAAACCTGTAAATCATCACAGTCATGAACAAAAGGAGAAACAAAACTTCCCCAAATGGAGAAGAATCCACACCAAAGACAGGGGGCAGAGGTGGTGCCACAGGATTCTAGGATCATCCTGAAGATCTTAGTGAGAAACCTCAGTAAGAGCAGGTTTCCTCCATTGTGTGGGATGGAATTGAAGACAGGGTTCCAGGTGAGGGTTTATAGCTGAGTGTCTCCTCCCCTGTGTTTGCAGATGGCACTGGGCTTTCTCAGCTCACTGTCCATGGCCCATGGTCAGCAATGAGCCTCCTCCCTATGTGTGTAAATCAGATTAACTCAGGTGCTGTTACCCATGGTGTCTGTCTCACGTGTGAGTGTGAGGGTCACGTTGGACCCATCCCTGCCAGGCACAACCATGAGAAGGTGCTAAGTTGGGAAGAGGGGATGTCACAGGGCAGGTGAACCATCCCCCATCAGGTTGGAAGATGAGGTGCAGGGCAGAAAAGACACCCAACAGGAATGGAGAGCACACAGCAGGCTACAGGTGAAACAGGCATCAGAAGTGATTAGGGAGGTGTGATAGTGGAGGAAAGGAGTGAGTCGAAGTGATGTAGTAAAAACAATTCTGATCAGTGTGGCACTACTTTTTGCTTTTTATTATATTATATTTTATTTTTGTGCTGGGGAATTATTTTCCTTATATTCTTTTGTAAGTTGACATTGGATTTTATTAGAACAATACTGGATTACCTTCTTAAGATACATGTTGTTTAATTTCCATGTGTTTGTGATCTTTCCTGCTTCTCTTTTGTTATTGATTTCTGGCTTCATACCATTGTCATCTGCAAAGATACGTGATGTGATTTGAATCTTCTATTCCCTCAGAAGGTTTTGTGACCCCTGTGCTCTGTCCTGGAGAGTGGTCTGGTGTCTGTGAGGGGACATGTTCTCTGCCTGTGTGGGCTGGGTGTTCTTACCGTCTGTCAGGTCCATCAGGTCTGCAGTCCTGTTCATGTGCCCTGCTTTCTTATTGATTTTCTCTCTGTGTGGCTGACATTGAAGTGGAATGTCGACTTCTCTTATTATCTTCTTTCTTCCTGTTTCTCCCTTCACATCATCAGTGTTTGCCTTTTATACTTGTGTGCTTTGATTTTGGATGGATATATATATATATATATATATATATATATATATATAGATAGATAGATAGATAATTGTTATATTTTCTGATAGATTGATCCTTTTGTCATTATTTAGTGACTTTTTCTCTGGTGACAAATGTTGACTTAAAGTCTATTTTGTCTGTCATAAATATACCAACTCCTGCTCTTTTGTTATCATTTGTGTAGAATATTCTTTTCTACTCTTCTCCTTCAGCCTATGTATGTCCTCACTTCTACAAGGAGTCTTAGGAGCTAGGTGTGGTGGCACCTGCAGTCCATGATATTCAGAAGACTGAATTAGGAGCATTACTGGAATCCAGGAGTTCAACACCAGCTTGGGCAGCATAATGAGTCCTCATCTCAAAAACTGATATAAAGTAAAACCAGGAAACAATGTCCTCCAATTTAAAGGGAGTCTATTGTGGACAGTACATAGCTGCAACTTGTGTTTGGATGTGTTCAACTCCTTGTATCTTTGATTGGAGAGTTGGATCTGTCTATGTCTAGAACAACTACTGGTAGGTGAGGAGTTCCTGTTGCCATTTTAAAGTTATTTTCTGTCTCATAGCATTTTGTCTGTCTTTTCTTTCTTGCTATCTTCCTTTGCTATATTTTGTAGTGACATGGTGTGATTCTTTTCTTTTTTTTTCTCTTGTGCATCTTCTGTAGATATTTTCTCTGTGTAACTAAAGGTTTACATTACACATCAGTCTTTCCTATGCTGATGACAGCTTGACTTCAAGGCATATAAAAACTATATGTCACTTCTCCTTCACATTCTCACATCACTGGTGCCATAATTCACATCTTTTTATATCGTTCTTTCATTAGTACATGTTTGTAGTTAGGAATATTAATGTGTTTGTTATATATTAGCATTAAAGTGATTTACATATCCCATTACACCCTACGATATTCTGCATTTGCCTACCTACCTATGACCATTATTAGAGAGCTTTATACTTTCACTTGTTTTTTTTGTTGTCCAGGTGTTTTGTGGTTGTTGCAGGGCCTGGTATTGACTGAGGGTCTCACCATGCAAGACAAGACTCAACTGAGCCTGAACACAGCTCTCGTGGTTCTGGGTAGCTTCCTTGGGTTTAAAGATGAAGATTTCCATTCATTGTTTGTTTTAATGCAAGTCTAGTAGTAATGAACTCCCTCAGAATATGTTTGTCTTCCATTTTTGAAGGAAGACATTTCCATATTTCAACCCTCCTAATTTTTGCTATGCATAGAAAGAAATAAAATCAGGTGCTTACAAGATGTCTGACTCCTGTGATACAGAAGCATTACTCACAGTAGCCAGAGTGTGAAAGCAAACTAAAATCCCATTGGTGGACCAGTGAGTGAACATAATGTGGTTTATACTCACAACAGAATGTGATTACACTTCCAGAAAGAAAGAGATCCTGCCATATTTGACAATAAGGATGACACAGTGGAATAGCCCAGTCACATAAGGACAAAAATTGCATGATGTCACTTAAGTAAGGGATCTGAAGTAGTCAAATTCATAAAAACAGATCACACATGGTGGTTTTGGGGTCTTTGGGTGGTGGGGTTAGGAGTTTATGTTCAATATGGATAAAGTCACCATTAGATACTGTGAATAAGTTCTAGAGATCTGCTGCACAACAGGATTCCTGTAATTCACAATAATGTATTGAGAATTTAAGTTTTCTAGATGGAAGCTTTCTTGTTAAGCTTACATAACACAATAAAAATTGGGTAAAAATTCACCTGAAGCCAGGTGTTGTGGCTCATGCCCATAAAGAATCCTAGCTACTTAAGAAGCAGTTATCAGGAGGATCAAGGTTCGAAGTCAGCTTGGGCAAATAGTGAGACACTTTCTTGAAAAAAAACTTTCATAAAACAAGGACTGAGTCGCTCAAGGTGTAGGCCCTGAATTCAAGCCTAAGTACCACAAAAATATTGACCTGAGGCTGGGCATTGTGTTCCATTTCTACAATCTTGGCACTCAGGGGTCTGAGGCAAGAGGATCATGAGCTTGAAGACTGGGAATGTAGCATGATGCTGCCTAGAAATTCATTTATGATCAATTCATAGCTGAAATAGTGAACATTAAATTGGAATAAAATATTGATTAAAGTTTATGGAATTCACCACACTGAGAACATAAATTTAAAAATAGAACAGATGAATAAAATGCACCAGAAAGGGAATGAAAGAAGGAAATAGACGCCTGTCACATTCCAGGTGGAAACAAATGGAAGCATTAGGCAATATTTGCAGAAGAAGTGGCTATTTTTATAGAAATGAAGACAGAATAAGAATTTAGTGCAAGAATGTCACAGTTTGGAACTTGAATGTCCCCAGAGGCTCCTGTGTTGAAGGTGTGGTCACAGCATGTGGTGCTATTGGAGTTCCTAACACTTTGGGGTTGTTAGGAAGTGGGCTTAGGGGACGGGAGTTAGGTCATGGGGTCACGCCTTCAAAGGGTATATTAGGTCACCAGCCTATCCAATCTGTGCTTCCAGCTGCCATGAGGTGAGCAGCTTTACTCCACGATGTGCTCCCTGCCATGACGTGGGCCTGGTCACTGGCCCACAACCAACAGAAACAAATGACCATGGATTGAAGCCTATACACCATGAAGCAAAATAATTCCTTTCCCTTTTAAATTGATTTCCTCAGGAGTTTTGTCACAGCAATGGAAAACTGACAACATGTTAATGTGATTCTGTTTTGTACTTTTTTGGGGATTAGTGATGTGGAGACACTTTTCATATATATGGGTCATTTGTGTCTCTTCTTGGGGATGCCATCCTGCATTTATGGATCAGAAACATTGTATTGCTAAAATTCTCATAAGACCCTAAATGACCTACAGATTCAATGCAATCCCTTCAAAATCCCAGTGACATGTTCTAGGCAAGTTAAAAAGCAATCCTAAGATTCATATGGATACACAAATTCAGTAAAATGGTGGGTTACAATTTTCCTCCATGTGAATCATTGAATGAGAAGCACTGGAAAGATTACATTCCAAAGAGAGTTGAGAGATAAAAGATCAGGAATCAAGAAAGAGGTGAGAGGACCCCAAAAAAGCATGGAGAGTCAGAAAGGCAGCTCAGATAATAGAAAGAAAAAGTCTACAACTCAAACCCTGGCTCCCAGAGTGTGGGAGGGAAAGATGAGACATCACAGACAAGGTCAGCCAGGAAGCCATGGTGACAATACACTGGGATTCCTAGATGTAGGAGGAACCCACAATTCTCTCAGGTCTCATATCCAGAGGGGGACTTGTTGTGACAGGGAGTCCTCCTTCATGGCAGACCAGCATTGGAGAAGGAGTCCATTTTGGTAGTAATCACAGCCCATATCTCAGATGCCATAGCCAGGCACCATCTTCAGATTTCCAAGAGAGAGGCTTGTGGAGTTGGGGATAATTGGTCATGGACCCACTGAAAATTTTAGGAAGCAGAGACCTTTGGTTATAGAGAGTACAGTGGTTGGTGGTGCTGCCCACTGTGACCAGGAGCAACTCTCTTACTGTGAATTTCCTCAGAGACTACAAGCCCCAAGCTGTGGCCAGTGATTGCATGTCCTCTGGAGATGCATCCCTGCCACTTATGGTTTGCTGGTAAGTGGGGCAGAGAGCTCTGAACTTTGGTCCAGTGAATTACTTCACTTACTGGATCACCTCCCCAACACGTGTGGTTTGCTATTGGGTAGATTGAGAGCTTTGAACCCAGGTTCCAGGGATCACTTGGTTTCCACAGCCTCCTCCTTTCCACAGTGTGTTTCACTGCTAAGAATCATAAGGAGAGTGTCAGGTCCCTTTGGCTATCACCCTCCAGAACTTGCTTTCCTCCACTGTGAAACAGATGGCAAAAAGTACCTCTCTCTTGGGCACCAGGGTAGGAATTTAAGTAATAGTAGATCATTGTTAAACACTGTCCAAATACTGTTGATGTTAATAATGAGCCTTTGTTGTACACATCTATTTTATGTTTATTTTTCCTATAAGTGTGCTGGCATGAAGTGGGTTGAGGTCATTTAATGTTCTAATTGAAAGCTCTTATCCCCTTCCCTGGGTCCCTGGCTGCCTTGACAGAAGAAATGCCAGCCAAGCAGATGCAGACTGCCCTCATTCCAGGTCCACCTTGAGGAATTGAAACGACAACCAGCGCTGGCTGTTGAAGCACAGCTCAGCACTGGAAGGCAATGCCTGTGTAAGTAGCTAGCACCACATGTTTTGCTACTACAATCCTGGCTGAATTATTGAGGCCAGTCACTTCTACTCAGGCCACAGGGGGACCACTTCTTTTTCTTGGGTGTCTGGGAGAAGACCTGTGACTTGCGTAAACATTTTCCTTCTCTTCCATAAGAGACTGCCATAATTGGTGACAGGTCTGTGCCAGGATTGGTGCAAATATAATCCTACATTTACATGGCTGTATGCAAATACCTGTCAGAAACCCATTCTGTATACATCAGCAGACTTTGGCTCACATTGTGAGTAGCCAGAGGACAACAGGTCCAGGTGTGGCAATAGCAGGTCCAATGAAGACTTCTCACAAGTGACTTCCTTTCCTACTTCTGATTTCATCATTAATAGAGCATCTGAACTAGTAACAGGAAGAAAGAAGAGAATGTGCAGTGGTAGAGACCACAGCAGGGCAGTGAGAGCAGAACTGACACTAGGTGATCAGGCTCAGAGGCAGCTGCTGACAGGAAATCCAGATCCTGATCCCATTGTTGACTCTGCCAAGAGTTCTTGTCACCTGCTCCTACCTTTTGTGTCCTCTATGGGATTGCACAAAGCAGCCAAGGGCCTGGGATAACTGAGGAACTTCTCTTTGCCTACCCAGAATTTCTATAGAGGTAGAGCAGAAGGACCCCAGCCAGCTGTCTTGTAGAACCTGCACTGGAAAATGTGGGCTGTGGTTCTCAAATATCCTCATTTGGGATTGAAAGCACCTATGTGTTGGCTGGGTGTGGTGGCTTGTGCCTCAAATACCACCTACATGAGAGGCAGGGATAGGAGGATGGTGGATCAAGACCAACCTGGGGGAAAAAATCAAGACCCTACTTCAAAGAACAAGCCAGGCATGGTGTGACCCTCTATCACCTAGCAGTGTGGGAAGAATAGGTATGTGGATCATGGTCCCACACCTACCTGGGGAAAATTTGAGACCTAATCTGAAAAATAACTAAAGCAAAAGTTTAAATTCCTGTAAAGTTGTAGAGGAATTGCCACTCAAGACCGAGGCCTTGAGTTTAAAACCTCAGTATCAACAACAACAAAAATGTTTACAGATGCAAAAGCAGAGAAACAATTGTGCAGAAGATGCTGAACAGGGCTTTTTTTTCTTATTTGGAATTACTTAGAAGTTTTTAAAATTGTTTATTCATTTTTTTCATATGTGCACACGTTGTTTGGGTCATCTCTCTCCCCTGCCCCTCGTCCCCTCTCTTTCCCCCCATCCCCCTTGCTACTAGGCAGAACCTATTCTGCCCTCTTCTCCAATTTTGTTGAAGAGATGACATAAGAGATAATAAGGAAGACATAGCGTTTTTGCTATTTGAGATAAGGATAGGTATACAGAGAGATTCCTAGACTAGCTTCCATGTGCATGTGTATTACAATACAAATTGGTTCATCTCTACCAGACCTCTTCACTACTTCCTGGTCACCTCCCCATAGTGGCCTCTGTCAGTTTTTGATAACTTTATTCACTCTGGACAGGACTTTTTTGAAGGCCCAGCACACAAACACCCAGATAGCTTTGGGGTGGTGGCTGATCTTGCCTGGGACTATGATGATCCTCAGAACAGGGTTCAGTGACTGGCAAGGGTGATCTTGCAGGCCTCCACTGACAACTTGGAGTCACCCTCCTTCCTTCTTCTTTGCATTCACAGATGGGTCATTTGTTCTCCACAACTGGTCCTTGGATGTGAGCTGAGCTGACTGGAGTTTCTGGGTGCTCACCAGGTGGTGGGGTCTTTTGCTGGGTCTGTGCCTCATGCTCTGGTTGGTGTCCATCTTGTCTCTGCTCCTTCAGTGGTAGGGTCATTTATTGCTGACTGAACATCCCCTTAGTTCCAGTGGGTCTGCATATCCATGAGTACCTGCTCTTCAAAGGTGTGGATTTGGGTAAGGTGTGGTGTTTTGATATGCAATTTTGGCAGCCCTTCTGCCCAATGGATTCTTGCCAGATCCATTGTCGCATTTTTTTAAGCCATGTACACTCAAAAGCTTTTCTGGTTTTGTGGTGGGTTCTTTATTGTTGTTATTCTGAAGACAGGCACACAATCAAGATGAGACTCTCTCTCTCCCCCTAGTGATTTTCTTCATAATTGCTCATTTTAATTTTTTGTTTTATTATTCATTTAAATATTCTTATATTATTGTCATACTGGGGGTACACTGTGACATTTATAAAAGTGCTTACAATATATCATAGTCAAATTCACGTCTCATCATTCTCCTTTGTATCCCCTCCCACCTTGTTAGAACAGTTTCAACAGGTCTCATTTTTTCCATTTTCATACACAAATACATATTACTTCCACTATATTCACTCTCCTTCACCTTGTCCCTAATCCTGTGCTCTCCCATTGGTACCACCTCCAATAGGGCCCATTTTTACCTTCCTTAATTCCTTCATTTTTGAAAAAAAGGCATTTCTGTGCAAGATAGCCTCATAGGGAATTAATTGTTCCCTTTTAATTTGACAGAAGAGAGCATATGACCTCTCCTGAGGGCAGGGATACTGGTAAGTTCCATCTCACAAGGGGCTCATGGTTCTCCTGGTGCCTGTGTGTGTCTGTGAGGGTACACACGTGTGTAGATGTGGGTAGGTGAAGCCATTCTGCCCTCACTGTCTTAATCCTTGATCCACACACTCCATCAGCAATCACGGACCCCAACTTCACTAGTCAGATGAACAGATTCAGGGTTCCTATGTGCAGCATTGCTATAGCGAATGTGATATGTGTATGATTTTAGCCATGGGTGCAAAACACATGTGCACATCAGCTCCTCACAGTGCACACCTTGAACATGTGCAGTCTTGTTCAATTAGACACCTTTGTGGCTCTCCTTTCCCCCTTTCATCATCTGTCAAGGCAGCGAAGGGATAACATGTCTGTGTGCCCAGGACCACCACAGGGCTGTGGATGTTCATTGCATAAAAATGCCCACTGATGCACCAAGAGCTGCCTAATGGGGATAATGGGCTCAGCTCTCAGCTTCTGACAGCCCAGACTCAGAGTCAGTGCTGGGGTCTAGAGAGGATGTTGATTCCACCAAGCCGCTCCTGAAAACAAAGTGGATTTTCCCAGAAGATGTCTGAAATCAGCTGAGCAACTGAGACCTGGTAATGAAAACAGCTGAGCAGCTGTGAAAACAGCCAGGAGACTGCAGCTGGGTCTCTGGAAACAGCCAGGAGACTGTTCTTGCGTCTGTGTAGTTGACTTGGATCTCCCTATGGAGAACAGCCCAGAATATCAGTGGGGAAGGCGTTTTATTCAGGGAGGATGGTGGTGAAAATCACATACCAAAGAGAGAATATGGTATTTGGTGCCCTTGCCTTACACCTGTATTCCTAGCTAGTCAGGAGGCAAAAGATCAGGACGGTCATGGCTCAAGGAGCAGCCAGGGCAAATAGTTCCCAAGATCCTATCTTGAAAATATCCAACACACACACACACACACACACACACACACACACAGTTTCAGTGGAGCTCACTCAAACTTCTGTACAAACATTACACACACACACACACACACACACACACACACAGTTTCAGTGGAGCTCACTCAAACTTCTGTACAAACATTACACCATCATCTCTAGAGCTTGTCATTTTTCCAGTCTGAAACTCTGTCCTATGAGACACCAACTGCCTGCTCTCCTCCCCAAACCCTGAGCACTAGTGCTCAACCTTCTGTCTCCTGGAGATGAACTTCTCTATCTGCCTCATGTAATAGGAACCACACAGGGTTTGTCACAGTGCTGCTGGAGGATGTCACTCAGTACACTGTCTTCAAGGCTCTTCTGTGCCCTAGTTAATTTCTATTTAAGATGAGGTGGTAACCAGGCTGGGGATTTAGTTCACTGGAGGACTGACTGCCTTGTGCACACAAAGCACTGAGTTTGGTTCTGAGATCCCCACAAAGGTAGAAAAATATCTATCACATGTCTACATTATTAAATCTCTGTGGTCATTGGATTGCTTTTATTTTTATTATTGTGAATAGGAAGATGGGTGTATGACAATCTTTCCTTGTATTTCTTTGGTTATCTATGGAGAACTGGAATTGCCAAGTAAAGGCAATGCTTTATTTAAGTATTTTGAGAACCCATTTGGAGCAGTTGTTGTAGTCTGATTTCATTTGTATCTGAGGAAGCCAAAAACTGAAGAGAAAAGTGGGTTATTATTATTGCAACCCCACAATGACACCTGTGACCAGAGCAGAAGGACTATTAAGAAGATTCCCAAAGCAAAGGGAGAGATGCATGAGCAACAAGTAATGTCTGCAATGGATTGTTATTTTTGGGGGCCAAGGGACCCACCAGGTGTGGATTAAGGACTGTGTTCTAGGGTTCCTATGGATGTGTCCATGTGTCCTGTCCATAACTTGCCCAACTGCTCCTCCTCCCCCATCAGTTTCAGCATCTTCCCTGTTTCCAAGTCAGGTCTGGAAACCACATCCTGCTGGCCCATCCAGTTCTCCCTCTTCTTCCCACACATCCACAGGGACAGGTGCTGGGGGCTCAATACAGAGCTGTGTGCCATGGCAGCTCTCATGAGAAAATATGAATGATTTGAAATTTAGAAAGAGACAAGCTGTACACTTTCACCACTTTTAACCAAGATCATAACAGAAGCTAGACACAGTGGAACACACCTGTATTCCTAGCATTCAGGAGGCAGAGGCTGGGCCACTGCAAATTCAAGACCAGCCAGGGAACAGAGTGAGACTGTCTGAAAACACCAAGAGCTGGGAGTTTAAATCAGTGGAACAGCACCTGCCTGGAAAGCCAAGATTCTGGCTCAATCTTTAGCTCCAAAAAGAAAGAATTAAAAGATTGTAATGGAAGCCCTATCAAAAGCATTACAGAAGAAAAAGGAATCCTAACTGGAAAGAAAGAATTCAAATTGTCCTGCATATGGGACCATCACTGTGCCTGTCCCTTGCACAATGTCACTGTCACTGTGCAGAGGGGACAGGCCCACTGAATAATTGTGTCCTGGAGGCTGCCCTGGGAGGCTTCCTCTGCCAGGTGGTCACAGCCATATTAGGCATTGGAAGAAGTTTGAAGGTCTGGGTCAGGCTACTCCTTTACACTTGGAGAAACTGAGCCCCACATGAGGGAGGGGCTTGTCCAAGTCAGTGTCTCCAAGGAGGCTGCACCAATCCCAGAACTCAGATTCTGTTCCCCTGCACTCAACCTCCTACCAGAGCCCTTCCCTTTCCTGTCTGGGGTCCTGAGTCAATGGGGTGAAGGAATGATGCTCAGGACCTCTGGGGTTGGCTAAGAGGTGAGTGAGTGAGCATCTTGCTCCCTGTGTTAACCTGGCTACTTTTCCCTCAGCTTAGGTCCCCAAATTTCCCTCTGTCTTGACTTCACCCTCATGGCACCCAGGTTCTGAATTCCTGTACCTCATGGATTCTGACACACTGATATGTGACCCACAGCCCCCTGGACACAATCAGAGCTGGCACAGGAGTGAGGGCTTAGGTGGTCTAAAATGTCTCCAGGCAGCTTGGGGACCCAGAGAATTCCCTGAACAGAAACCCCAAAGACTCACCAGCTGTTGAGATGGGCCCTGTATATGGGAGTGTTGTTACCCCACAGGGTCCTGTGAATAAGGAGAATAGGGTGAGACACTGGGGCTGCTTCTGAGCACCCCAGATCTTCTCACTCCCCTACATCTGCCTTGTGGCTTATTCAAGGACCTCCCACAGCCCGTTTGGCACTTTAGGTTCCAATGAACGGGAGTTGGTCACGTGTCTGGGAGGACACTGCTACCTTACTCCTCTCTGAGGAGTGCTCCTCCTATGTCTGCCTCACTCTCAACCAAGTTCAGAGCTGTCCTGGGGCAGGGCCCTGAGTGGCCTGTTGAGCTCAGAATGGACAGGCCCAGGGGTCTCACCTGAGACCAGGAGCTTCAGTGGGTCACTGGGATGTGACAAAAGTTAAGAGGATGAGCTATGGGAGAATCATTGCACACCTGAGGGCTGAGGTCACAGCTTTCATGGAGAATTCTGCCCAGTGTTGCTGAGCTTGGAACTTTGATAAGAGATGGGAGTGGCGCACTCAGCTGTCCCATCCTTGGACAGAAGGAAAGTATCCATTGAGCTCCATTACTGACACAGCAGGGTCACATCCTTTCCTGAACACTGTGGTGCCAAGCTGCACCAGGAGGGAGGGTCTATCAGGGAGCTGTCCTAGATAGAAGGAGGGTGATGAGTATCCCCACCTTGTCCTCAGCTGAGACCTCACAGGGCATGTCTCTGAGGATCTACATGTCTCTGTCTCTCTTTTCTCTGACTCTTCCCCTCCCCACTCCTACTCAGTTTCTGTGTCTCCATCCCGAGATCCACATCACCTCTTAAGGCTCCTCCAGCAGGCCCTGTGCAGAGTCTTGTCTCTGACTGACACTGATAGGCTCTTTCCCTGTGATTAGAATGCCCAGTGTGTGCTGGAGGTCAACAACCTGGAGGAGAGTCTGTGTGCAACATGGCATTTGTACTGGATCCTATGGGAGCCACTCACAGGACCCAGGAGGAAGTTGGCATCAGAGATCCCAGCCTGGAGCTGCCAGCTAGGATGCTGTCTGAGGTCAAGTTCCCCATCCTGGGACAGAGAGAATCTGTCATAGATGATGACAGAGTGACCCTCGAGGATCAGGTTCTCTCCATGAGTGAAGACTCAAGGGCCTCCTGGGTCAGGAGGAATGGCTTCCTGGATCCCAGTGGATCGAAGATGAGCCAGTGGATGAGGGTCCATTGCCTGTTTTAGTTATTCTCCACTCTGGGTCTCTGACTCAGTTTCTCGGCACTCCCTCAGCTTCAGCTAATGGCAAAGTGTTAGGGATTCAAAAATAATTGTGTCAAAAATTAAGCTACCCCACCTGAGACTAGGAGCTCCATGGGATTGCTGGGTCCTGACCACTCCTTGGATTAGTTCTTGTAATAACCATAGCATATGACCATCCACCTGAGGCTGGGAGTAACAGGGACAACAGGGAAGAAGGCCTGAAACTGCCCACTGGGGCGTTGCTGGGAGTCCAGGGTCTAACAGGGATTGTGCTCTCCTTCTTTAGTCAGAATGAACCTGTTAAATCACAGCCATGAGCCACACTGGAGGGTCACGTTCCCTTCTGAGGTTATCACAGGACTGGGCAGGGCTGAGAGGCTGGGTTTGCTGTAGTAGACTCTGAGAAGAGAATGAGGCAGTGTGTTAAATGGGCTCACACCTCACACACTGTACTCAGGGCTGGGCTGTGAGAGGGGGACACCCCTAGGTCTAGAACCCTTTCCTGGAGGCAGATGCTGGGGCTGGGACCCCTGAGTGTACCATCACCTGTCACCATCAGGTTCAGGGGTTCACTGAACTTTGAAGAGCCAGCACGGCTGACATAATAACAGAGATATCGTCCTGCATCCTGCTCTGTCATGGATGAAATGAACAACTTGGCCTTTTTCTGGGCTGCAGAGGAGTCTGTCTAATCCAGGTCTCTGGAGCTCCCTCTTTATTCAAATGGTATTCCTGGGCCTCCAGGGTCCCCTCACACCAGATGGTCACAGGAATCCACTGGGTGATTACAGAACATGGCTCAGCCCAGAGGGTTGGTTTGGGGAGGGTCCCTGCAAGGAAATCAGAGGCTGGGTCCTAGGATATCCCACCTCCTATCCCAGCTCTCATCCCAGTACCTTCCAGGCACTCCCAGGATCAGCCACATCTGCTGTTCTCCATCCTCACTACCCTTGTCCCCAGTGATGTGGAAGGATAGCTGAGGACACACTCACCTGCCAGCACTTGGGTCTTTGGTTTCACCCTCAGCCCTGGAAGAGAGTTCTCTGTGAGGTTTGTCCCTGAAGCCTGAGCAGGTCTTCTCCTCCCAGGAGCCTAATGAGCCCCTGGAGTCTCCTCACAAATCAGGTGAGGCTGTGGTTTGAGATTCCTCCCAGACAACGGTACCCATTTTCCCTCCTGTCTCACTGAGGCAGAACAAGGCTGTGAGAGTGAGGGTCATGCCATCTCCACCCATGGCTGTAGCTGTGCAGATGGATGAGGCCACATAACACAGCAGGTCAGGTTGTGACTTTGGAATTCACGTTGTGCTTGTCGTAGGATTGTCACGTCAGCAGCCCCACAGGAAGAGGATCTACCCTTCTCAGGAGCCTGGTTCTTGGGGTCCTATAACTGGGACCAGGGCTTACGCTATGCTCATTGCAGACACCTCCAACAGAAAGGGGGTTTCCTCCACCCCCTTCCATATCCACTTGATCTGTCCTCATTTCACTGAGGGCTAGTATATAGCACCAAATACACCTGGTTCTTTCAGAGCTGGCATTTTTTAGATGAAACTGACTGAAGTACAGTCCTTCCTTCTCAAGACTTCCATGGAGTCCCCTTTACACTTTCAGTCCATTCAACTGCACTGCATTGTGGGGTCCTCACCAAGGCCAGTCACCTCCCCAGCACTGTGGATGCTACTGGGAAGTTGCAGGTCTCTGTTGCAGGGCAGATGCCGAGCAGAAGAGACAAAAAGTACACCTGACTGTGCAGCTCATGTGGAGCTTCATCATGGGGATGACCATAGAGGAGATAGAGGGACATGTGGAAGGAAACATGGCTCTTCTCTGGGATCTGATTGTGGATTTGCTCTGCTAAAACATCCAATCCATGGCCTACCTTTTTTCTTAGCAACAAAATCCTCACACCCATCTCCCCAGAAGAGATTCCAAGGCATTCTTACCTCCTCTGTGCCCCTGTTCCTCAGGGCTGAATTCTTCCAGTTGGTTGGGTGATGATTTGTATTTCATGCATGCTCACCACACACTGCATGGGTCATCTTGAGGATGGACACCCCATCTGTGAGCCCCACCTTCCTCCTTTGCATCCTGCACTTCTCTCCTCAGAGTGGTCATGGGTCAGTGGTGTCTGGGACTTGGAGCAGCCTTGCCATCATTAATTTCTAGAGCAGGATGGAACGTGGGCTTTGGACATGACAGGTTCTTGGTGTTGTAGAATGTAGGCACCCACTAATGGGTCCTTATCTGATCTGAGCCCTAGAAATGGTCCATATAATGTACCTAAAATCTGCATATCATCACAGTCATCAGCAGAAAAGAATAAAGGAAAGTTCCCCAAATGGAGAAGAATCCACATCAAGCACAGAGGCCTGAGGTAGGGGCTACTGGATTCTAGGATCATCCAGGGGTCACTAAGGGTAGGTGTCCTGCTCCACATGGAGGTGGAGTCAGGGCTCCAGGTGAGGGCTGCAGGTGTGTGTCACTTTCTCTGTGTTTGTAGATGGCTCTGGGCTTTCTCTGCTCACTGTTCAGGACCCATAGGCAGCACAAAGCTGCCTCTCTGTTTGTATAAATCAGATTCACTCCAGTGCTGTCATCCATAATGTCTGTCTGACATATGAGTGTGAGGGTCACATTGGACCCATCCCTACCTGTCACAACTCTGAGAAAGTGCTAAGTTGATAAGAGTGGCCTACACAGGACAGATGAACAAACCTCCTAATGAGGCCAGATTCCTGCATCATCTCTGGGAGTAGTGCTCTGTGGGAAATCAGGAACAGAATTGTGAAGGTAGGTTGTTTATTTGAAATTTTTGTGTTTTTAATATTATAGGTATTTATTACTACAAACTTCCCTCTTAGAACTTCTTTTGCATCACTCATTAAGGTTTTATTTTACTCTTTTTCACTTTTGGTGCTGGGAATTGAACCCTGGGCCTGTAGCATGCTAAGCATGTGCTTGGCCACCTAGCTGTCATCCTACCTTATCCCATAATTTTCCATATATGCTGCTCTCAATTTAGTTTGACTTGCAATAGTTTCCAATTTCCCTATTGATTTCTTTGACCCTATGGTTGTTCAATATTGTGTTTTTAAATTTCCATGCAGTTGTGAGGTTTCCTGCTTGCCTTTGTGGTCTGAAAAGATACTTGGTGTGATTTCAGTCTTCTGAAATTCATTCAGACTTGTCTTATGACCATCCTTGCTCTTTCCTGGAGAATGTTCTGATGTATGCAAGGGGATGTGTGCTCTGCTGCTGCTGGCTGGGTGTTCTCACTTGTCTGTTAGGTCCATTGGGTCTGTAGTGTTGCTCATGTCCCCTGTTTCCTTATTGTTTCTAAGTATGGATACTGTATCCATATTAATGTTTGACATGGAAATAGAATAGAAGATTGAGAAATAAAAGGACACAGTTTTAGCCATCTGATATTTGACAAAGGGCAAAAAACATATACCATTGAAAAGACAGCCTGTTCCCAAAATGGTGTTGGGAAAACTGGTTCTCCACATGCAGAAAGATAAACATAGGTCCCTATCTCTCACCCTGTAGAAAAATCAATTCAAGTAGATCAATGATCCCCTGTAATTCCTACAATTTTGAAAGTACCACAGGAAAACAGGGAAGACACTAGAAGATACAGATACAGGCAACAACTTTGTGAATGGAATCCAGCTGTTCAGGATATTAGAGCAAGAATTGATAAATGGGATTAATCAAATTTAAAATATTCTCAACAGAAAAGAAATAATTAACAGAATGAAGAGAGAACCTGCAGACCACAAGAACATCCTTGCTAGCTATTCACTGGACAATATCCAGAACAGATAAAGTTCTACAGGGCTGGCAGAGTGGCTCAAGTTGTAGAGTGCCTGCCTAGCAAACATGAGGCCCTGAGTTCAAACCCCAGTACTACCAAAAGAAAGAAAGAAATCTGTATAAAGAGCCAAAAAATTATCCCTAACAGATCAAATAAATCCAATTAATGAGTGGGCAAATTCATTGAACAGACAGTTCTCAAAAAAAGATGCTAAAATGGCATGTAAATACATGGAATACAGGAAGTATGTAATAATTCTTTTGAATTTTTTACAAGGACTCACAGCTGAATTTCACTTGATTTTTCAAGGGGACATTGAACTTGGAAATTTCTGCAGTGCTCATAACATTAAGATTTTGGGGACACTTTTTTAATTATTATGCTGGGTGGGGGTACAGTGTGATATTTATAAAAGTCCTTACAATATATCAAATATATCATACTTAAATTCACTCTTCCACCATTTTCCTTCATCCTGCCTTCCCTCCAATTCCTGGAATAGTTTCAACAGATATCATTTTTTTATTTAAACACATGTGTACACAGTATTTGCGTCATATTCATCCTCCTTCACCGTTTCCCCTCTCCTACTGGTACCCTCTGCAGACAGGACTAGTTCTGCCCTCTGTTCTCCAATTTTGTATAAGAAAAGAAGAAAAAAATCACATTTTTGGTTGTTTAAGATAGCTATGCAGCCAAGCACCAGTGGTTTCATGCCTGTAATCCTAGCTACTCAGGAGGTAGAAATCAGGAGGATCACAACTGAAAGGAAGCCCCGGGAAAATAGTTTTGTGAAAAACTATCTTGAAAATCCCTTCATAAAAACAGTGCTGGTGGAGTGGCTCAAGATGAAGGCTCTGAGTTCAAATTCCAATATCATAAAAAAGATAGCTACACAGGGAGTTTTCTTATGGAACTTCTATGTTTATATGTGTTATAGATTGATTTGGTTCATCTTCTCTATTTTTCTTCTTTATACCTTAGTCCTTTTCTTATGGTGGTTTTAACCACAGTAAAACTTGTATATCCATTCTTCTGTAGAGAGTACATAAACCATAGTTACCTTCTCATCTTCCTTCTTTTACCCTCCCTCCCTTAAATGTAACCTTACTTACATATAAGGTTACTCTGTCCTGTCAGTGAGGGCACTGACAGGGACAGAGTGGGATGTTGAATGTTGAATGTGGACATGCGGGAAGACCCTGATGAGGCTGAGGTCATTGAGTTCCTAAATTCTGAAGAGAAATTTGTCACCAGTAGTAGTTTCTCCTTCCCCAGAGGAGAAGGTTAACCGTGCATACTCCAAGGAATCTATATTGAACTGCTCCCTGACAGTTGCCATGCAAACAGTCCTGGTTCACCAAGGTCCCACCTCACCACCTATCTTTGCTTCTAGACTCATAACTACATTTAGGCTCTTTAATATCCCTAAGAGTGAGTTACAGAGTGAAACCCATCAGGCTGAGTGCTACACGCCAAAGTACTTACTTGATTTTGCTAAGTTATTCCCACAGAAAACTGAGGACCCCATATATGTGGTAATTGATACAGTAGTGAGAGATAATGGTAGAAAGAATAAAAATCAAATCATGGCAGAGTTTTTGATATGGACCCACTAAACAGAAGTACTGCCTGAGTCAAACCTCCAGCCCATTTTGCTCTTTTTATTTGGAGATGGAGTCTTGCAAACCATTTGCAGGGGTTGGTTTTGAACTGTAATCCTCCTGGTCTCAGGCTCCCAAGTATCTAGGATTACAGGCGTGAGCCACTGGCACCCTGCAAGATACCCTATTTTATGTTGTAGCTCATGAAAGCAAAGACAGTTCTGGCATCATTTTTTCTTGTTGGTGGAGCAAATGGTGACCCTCAGCGAATGAACTGGAAATCCACATCTGCCTTGATTACTATAGAGGAATGAATTTAAATAGTTAGAGGAGAGAGGAATGTTAGTGGGATTTATCATTAAAGTTTCCTCAATCCACACTGAAAGAGTCCAGAAAGTATCCCTCTTACCTGTCCTTTGAGGAACTTGTGAGGGCATCACTGACATTCTGCAAGGCTCTATGACTGCTCTTCTCTGCAGGTCAGAACTTGCAGTGGGAATGGCTGCTGCTGAGTTGGGAACCTGAATGTAGCAGGATTGTGTAGGTCCTGGAGTGGAAGGTTCAAGTGAAGGCATCCTGCCACCAAAGGCAAGGTAACTTTGGCTACCATAGAGGACAGCAGATTCACAGAAGCATAAGGGGCTGAGGGTGTGCTCACATGGTAGAGCTTGCCTACCATCTTTGCCTAGCAATCACAAGGCCCTAGAGTCCATCCCCAGTGCAAAAAGAAAAACTTAAAAAGCAGCATTGGAATGTTCTGACCACAGAGAGCCACCAGCAAAACAGAGAGGATGCCTGAAAACTTCTTACTTGATTTGTATCAGCACAAAAGTTCAAGGTCAAGAGAACAAAAATATGACTCAAGTCATAAAAAATGAATCATGGCCCTTCATCAATTCCCAGATTCAACTCACTTTTCAGGCACAAAACCCCTTGAGAGAAGGGGAGGCTGGGGACTCCTTCAGGAATTATCCTGGCATGATTCAAAATGCATATGCTTTCTCTCTCTCTCTGTCTCTCTTTGTCTCTGTCTCTGTCTCTGTCTCTCTCTCAGATGCTATGGCCTTTCTCCATAGTTACTGAACTGAGTAAAAGGAAATAAAAAGATTTTGAGGGACTACCTGGCACTGGATTTGAATTGATATTGATTCCTAGGAAGACACAATGTCGCAGTGGTCAGCCGGTCAGATGACGGCCTTGTGGATGTCAGGAGGGCAGTGTAGTTTAATCACAAGTCTGTCTAACTATCCCATTGCTGTTTCTCAGGATCCAGAATGCCTAAGTGCAATTGACAAACTTAGCAACTGCAGAATCCCCATATGGGACTCCTGGCGTGTGGGAGAAGGCACAACAGAAGTGGACATCCTTGTATTTTGAAGGTTGCATATTTCTCATTTGTGTGCAGAACTCCAGCCTGTGTACCAAGAAACCTCAAAAAACTGCTGGTGTTCAGAGGGGTCAAAAATAGCAGCAGGTTCTGCAACAGGTCCAGGATGCTGGGTGCTGGTCACTCTGGCCATGTGGTCCAGCAGATCCAGTGGTATCAGAGGATGAAGTGAGGCTGTGAGTCTTTGACAGGGCCCTGTAGTGAGTCATGGCTCATGACTCTAGGATATTTGGTAAAGTCCTGTCCTCCTACGTGGACAAATGCTCTGTTCTTGAGAAATCACATTTACTTGCTACTGGACCTTAGGAGGCACTGAACATGGACAGAACTGAGTGCTCATGTATCCTGGGCTACCTATCATGAACCAGCCAGTGCCATAATCTGGGATGTGAAAGCATCCCTCCATCATGACATGGAAGTGGTACACATGCAATGGAACTCGTGAAGACCCTGAAGGCACAGGTAAGTTAATGAAGTGGCCCAATTGCCTGTGGTCGCCTCTCCTGCTGCAGAGCCCCCTCTCTCCTACCTGCACATAGTGTCTCATGCAGAGCCCTCTAAATAAATGACAGTGGAAGAGAAGGCTCAAGCTTGGTTGATGGATGGTTCTTCAGGACATGATGTCAGCACTTGAATGTGGACAGCTCCAGACCTACAACCCACTCTGGGGCATCCCAGCAAAATGGGAGTGAGGGGAAATTTCACCACAGTCAGAGCTTTGGGCAGTGCACCAGGTTGCCCACTTTCCCTGGTAAGATAAATGACAGATATATGATTACATACCTGTCCATGTGCTAGGCCAATGGTGTGGCTGGATATTCAGAGACTTGAAGGATTATGAGGGAAAATGACAAGAAGGAAATTGTGTAACAGGGACATGGCTGGACCACTCTGAGTGTGAAAGGAAGTGGAGAAATTTCCATCCTGTGTGATGCTCAACAAAGAGTGATCTGCAGAGGAGGAATTTGACAGAATGACAGTTGATGCTGTTCCACAGATGCTAATTTGTTTCTTTCTCCATCACCCATGTCATCACTCAGACCAATGATGAAAGTGGACATGGTGTAAGGGATGGAGATTGTTCAAGGGCTCTGCAACATGCACTTCCCACTCACCAATGCTGACCTGCTTACAGTCACCACTGAGTGCCCAATCTGCCAGCAGCAGAGAGACACTGATGTGACACTGCTCCCTGAGGTGACCAGCTAGCACCCTGGTGGCAGGATGGCTACATTGGACCCTTCCATCAAGAAGGGACAGAATTTTGCTCTTACTGGAAGAGACACCCTGTATACAGATGTGCCTCTCTTCCCGGCACACATTGCTTCTATCAGAACTACCATCCATGGACATACAGAATGCCTGACCAATTCTCGTGGTGTTGTCACTCCAGGTATGAATTTACCTCCTTACAGCTGGTGAATCCACTGGTCTTGCACATTCTCCATAATCCTGAAACAGCAGGCTTTGTGGAATGTTGGAAATCCCTTTTGAAAACCCAGTTCAGAGTCAGCACAATGGAGAAGGGCAGAGGTGGGCATTGCTTTATTCTCCCCTCTTAACTGGGTCTCTTCCCTTCTCACAGTTCCTCCCACTTAACACTACCAGTGACCTCATTGCTGTTGGATACATGAATCCCTCACTTTCCTCCACCTTCCTCTTCAGATCCTCCTTGTGGACATTCAGAATGGAAAAGTGTAACCTGAGACAGCAAGATCTGAGGGAGACTGACTCCTCTAGGCTGAGGTGGTGGGGGGGGGACTCTGTGACTTAATAGGCAGGACCCTTGTTCACATGGGTAAAGGACTGTGTGGCCAAATGCTGCTTATAATGTGGACAGAGGAGGTTGTGGGACTGTGGCTTCCTCTTCCTCTTTTGGTCGTTTCTTTTGCTCACAGGTTTGCCTGGTTTCTCACTTCAATCTCCTCCCTCCCTTCATCCAGCACTGGTTTGTCACCTTAGGCAGGCACAGGGATGGAAAGAGGTGAGATTTTCTCAGATTTTGCTAAGTGACTCTAAGACAAATATCTTTGGCAGGATGCCCAGCCAGGTGTTGTGAGGCCATCTCAGGACTTTTCTGTGGACACTGAAGCCCCACAGTCTTGTTCTCTCTGTAGCAGAGGTTCCTACACTTGGGACTTCTCATTTCATGCCTTCTCTCCACCCCACGTAGAGAGAAATGGTGCTGAGAATGTCTGATGGTTTCACTAGGGCTGGATCCTGAATTAGGATCAACTCTGCAGTGAGAGAACTCAGATTACACGAGACCCTTGACCTTGCTCCCTGAGTTTCTTAAGTCAGTCTGGGGGTGGGTCAGTACATAGGGCATTGTAGTGCCCAGTGACCAGCAGAGGGATGTCCACAGGTGCAGTACCCAAGCAGGCTGTAGTCCAGGAAGCAGTAACTGGGATCTGCAGTTTCTATTCCCTGTTGCCAACTAACTACCACACAGCCAAGGTGATCCTAGTGGTGGGGAAGAAGTGGGTCTCTTGGGCACTGTTCCACCTGGATAGGAGACACACCACTCCCATGCTACTACTCTCTCCTGAGAGCAAACCATAGGACTGGGAGCCTCTCGTGTCACTAAGCTGTGACACCTGGAGGGATGAGCTGTGTGATGTGGAATTGATCTTCTTCTCTCCTTAATGAGGCCACTTTTGGGGTTTTTCTCCATTCATGATCTGAGTATTCACCTGATCCCACAAAGTTTCTCTCATCCTTCTGTGTTTGTTCAAAACAATTATTCTGTAGGGTTTGTGTTGACAGTCCTATGGTGCCCCTTGCTGGTGTCACTTTTAGTTGAAATTTTGTGTTTTCTGTTCTATTCTCACCTAGGCAGGACTCAAGTAAGGCTGGATAAGTAGTCAGAGGTCATGTTATTAGGAAACCATAATGTCAAATTAGATGTTCAATAGATACTTGGCCTGCAGAAATTCCCAGCTTACTTCAACCCCACCTGAGTATGTTGTATGCACACTCAAGGTAGCTTACAAAATAGAAATGCACTATGGCCTCTAGAAACAGGTGCACTAAGAGACATCAAAGGAAAGCCAGCAAGAGCTTCACCTGCATTCTAGCAGCCCCTCTGGCTTCACCTTCAGCACATCCTCCCCATAGCACCTTGATGTTACCACTGTAACAAATTACATAGGATTCTTTCATTTCCTTTAAACATAGGGTTTATGTTGGGAATGCCTTCCTAAATAGTAAATGTTGTATCCTTTTGTTGGTATTGGAATACCTATTAGGCATTCAGTTTATATTTCATTTACTCACAACCATTTTGAAAATTGATCCTCATTCTTGTTTTCAGTTTTTGTTCATATGTTTTCTCTTTTCTGTGTTTACTATTTCAATATACACATATAATACCATATTTTATTTGGTTGTTGCTAGATAGAATTTTGTACTGCAAAGCTTTTGGCAATATGAACAGCACTCCTATCAATATTCTTGTGATTGCATCATGGTGCATATGTGTGTATTTTTATCTAGAGTGTATACCTCACAACAATTGCTGGTGACTCCCTTCCTATTAACTGCATGATGCCAATCTACTCTGTTAATTGATTTAGCCAATTTCTATGAATTTTAATGCATGATGATTTTATGTGCTAATCATTGTCTCCAAATAGGATGCTCCTAATTTCATTTTCCTCTATATGGGAAGGACGGGTTTTTTGTATATGATTTCATTGAAATGATGGCCAAACATCAGGGCATAATTTGTCACAAACAGAAGGAATATATGCACACATTGAGGATGCCAGAGATACATGGTGCCAATGCCTTACACTCCCTTGGGAAAGACACTTCTACACCTCACTTCTCAACTCCACATCTATTGACATCACACTAGCACCTGGGATTTCGTAGAGGGATGACCCACACCACAAAAATAAGCAAATGCCACAAAAAGGTCATTTTTCAAACATTGATTTTATCGAGTGTGGTTTTCCTTGTCCACTAGGTGGTCCCATCAAACACAAGTGTGTCCATCTGAAATGGGTACTGCAGAGACTACACAATGTCATCACAAATGGAGGATCTTTTTTTGTTAGGACTCTGATTTAAACTCAGAACTTCATGCTTTGCAAAGCAGGTGCACTACTGTTTGAGGTACAATTCTGATCTATTTTGTTCTGGTAATTTTAGAGACAGAACCTTATGCACTATTTGCCCAGGATGACCTTGATCCATAATCCTCCACATCTCAGTTTCCCAAATAGCTAGGGTTACAGGCATGAGTCACTGGTGCCTGAAAAAGAATGGAGGGTCTTATGGAATCATTCTGCATTTCTCTATCTCAGGTTGAAATCTGCGTTTGTCCCATTTAATCTGTTATTTTCAGCAGATTCTGATTTGAGCTGAAGAAATGGAGACTCAAGAGCATACATTAGGAAATATGGTAATTCCCCACAGTAAGATATTACCTAAAGTGCAATAGAGAGGTGAGGACTGTAGAGGTACAAAAGGGTGGGAAAAGAATGAGCCAGCATTTGGGGCAAATGTCACAATTTAGTAGAGATAGAGTTCTCTACACAGAAAATCCAGAAATTCCCTTATCCCAGCCGTGTTACCCCAAATGATTCAGAGCAGAGAGTTCACCCAATTTATGTCCCACATTTTCTCCCAGAACCACCTTCTCCTGTAGGATTCATCTCCAGGACTCCACCAGTCTGGGTGCCCTGCTCTCTTTCCTATTTACTTCCTCCTAGCACCTTGTGTCCTTCTCTGGCTGTGCTGAGCCTGAAATATAAGAATCCCAAGGACCATGAGGACCAGCCCAGCCATGCCCACATGTATGAGATTCTCCTGGAACTCTGAGTCTCGGGATTGTGGACAAAGAGGACGTGGAGGCCATGGAAGTCCAAATGACCCCAGGATCCCTGCACATCCACTTGGGGCATCTTCCTCCTGGGAAGGAGATGACCCTCTGAGTCCCATAACTGAGAATTCTCCTTAATCTCCCATCATGAAGTCTGATGTTCTGCATGTTGGGTTGAGGACTGAGCTGCTCCTGAGAACCAAAGCAGAGAAGTAGGAACTGTGAAGTGTTTAAGGACCTGAGACTTCCCCTGGGCTTCCCAATCTTGTGTCTTCTCCTCATAACATAACTTCATGTAGATCTTGAATGACCCCTTTCTCTAATGTAGCAGGGTCCTCTCAGTTCTCCTCATTGGGCTCTTCTAGGATCATATATTATATGCACTCAGTTCACCTTTCCTTTATTTATTTATTTTTAAATTTTTTATTGTTCATTTATTCACATATGCGTACATTGTTTGGGTCATTTCTCCCCCCTGCTCCCCAGTTCTCCTTTCTGAGTCACTGAGGAGCAATTAGTCTGTTTCTGGACAGTAGAAAAAATTTCTCTCACCCAGAAATAACAAGCAGTCGTGTGCTCTCTGTTCACTTCATGACGCAAGACCATAAGCTAATTCTCCTGCCGATGAGTTTCCACTTTGTGACCAGCTAAGAACTCAGGGTCCAGGAGTGAGGGATTGGTCCTCACAGATGCTAGAAGTCAAGAGCAAAAGGGTTTGACAATCGCGGAAGTCTCCCCTGAACTCCACTCCAGCCAATTCCCTGGATCTTCACCATCCATTTAACCTCTCATTAACCAATAGTCATGGAGGTAGTAATACAATAAGATGTACGTGTATGCTTATTAGGTGTGCGTGTGTTTTACCTACCAACACTCAATGAATATATTTTTATCAAATAGTATTTTTAAGTCAAGTTAATCAGCATATTTCTGATTTCCTGGATTGTGAATGCATTTAGGTAGAATACATGTATATATGGAAATGTCACAATGAAACCTCCTGTGTAACTGTCATAAACTAACAAGATATCTTTTTTAATGAAGGACAGGAATGTAAAATAGGTCTTGTTCAATGGTGGGTACCAGTGGGAGGGGAGGGCATAAGGAAAGGGTAAAGAAAGGTGAATATGGTGGAAGTATTTTGTTTTTGTGTATGCAAATAAAACCATGAAACTTATCAAAATTATTCTAAGGAGTAGGGAAGAGTGAATAAAGGAGAAAGATGGAGAGGTGAAACTAATTAAGATATATTGTGAGCTGTTATGTAAATGTCACCATGTACCCCCCACGCGCTACAACTATAATATAATAATAAATAAAAAAAGAAAAGTCTGGCAGCCAGGCATCAGTGGCTTATGCCTGTAATCAAGCTTCTTTGTAGGGTAAGAAAGGGAGGATTATGGTTTGAGGCCAGTACGGGCAATTCGTTCATGTGACCTCATCTCCAAACAACCAGAGAAAAATGGAGTCAAGCAGTAGAGAGCCTTCTTTGCAAGTGTGGAAGCCTGATTACAAACTCCAGTCCCGCAAAAAAACAAACAAAAAATCCAAAGAATAAACCTGGCAACACATGCTAATGAAATATTAGTTAGGTGGATGTATATTTCTAACTACAGATTCTGCATGCTATGGTTTGAATACTTGTGTCCTCTTTAAAATTCCCATGAAAAGTCAGTCCTGAGAGGAACAGTAGAAAGATGCAATGTTTGTAGGTGACTAGATCACAAAAATCTCCACTTTATGCACAGTTCAGTGCTCCTGTGAAGGAGCCAAGGGGCACTGGCAGGGCCCCATCTGCCTCTCTGTTCTTCCTGCCAAGTGAGGAGTCCCCTATCTGGAAAGCACAGTGTTCAGGAAAACAGAGACTGGACCTTTTTAGACAACCAGCTGCCTGTCAAGACCTTAGACTTCTTTCCTCCACAAACAGGAGCAATGTCCAGGCTGCTGATCTGCCACCCAGTCTCAACCGAAAGAAAGCAGATTCACCTCTAGAATCTCAGCAAGGAGTGAATCTCTGTTAGTGACTTGATTTTATTCCCCCAACACCCATTTCTGAATTCCAAGCTTAAAAGCAGTGAAATACTCTTTGAAACTGCATAGTTTTAATTCACTGAACTTGCAGAAATTTGTTATATCAGCACTATCCAGCTCAAGGAACAGCAGTGGAATGAGGTTAATGAAAGTGTGTGTGTGCGTGCGTGTGTGTGTGTGTGTGTGTGTGTGTGTGTGTGTGTGTGTGTGTATACCTGATTCTATCTTACTGCAAGGCTCTCACTCTACTGACTGGACCACAGTTGCATCCTGGCAGACAGAAGCTTATCCCCTGGTCAATGGGATTTCTCTAAGAACTCCTCCAACAGTTTCTCCTTCCTTTCTCATTCATCTCTTCTTCAGTAAATATTGGAGCTAGAATCAACTCTGCATTTTTTCTGGGCAGGGGTCTTGTTTACTCTCCTGTTCCTCTTTGAGGAAGTTAGGAAGCCTTGGCTGTAGGAAACTAGAGCTCAGAGTGTTTTCTGAGCCCCTTCTGCTGTTGTAGAGTTTGGGGATTAGTGAGGGAGGATGACAAGGCCAAGACAACAGAGTAGGAAGGTGGCTGAGCCAACATTCGAACTCATGGCTTCTGCTTCCTAGATTTCCACAACAGGGAGAAGAAAGTGCTTGGCTCACAAGTTTTGGAGTCTGATTCTGTGGGTAAAGGGCTCCTGCTTGCGGAGTTTGCTAGAAAAGAAGACAGGAGAGGAAAGAGAGGTGGGCAATCAGGCAGCTTGTCTTCCACCCTATGGAGGCTTCTTTGAGGTTGGTCAGGACCCATAACTCACGTTTCCCCCTAATTCTGAGTCTTGTGATTCCCAGGATGCCCTTCTTAGTGTCTTCAGTGGAGATGACTCCCTCCCTGAGACCTCATCTGTGAGAAGAGGACAGCAGATGCTGGTAGAGAGATCTCTGTGGGTGAGAGGTTAGGAGGGCATCCTGGAAAATGCACTAAGGTGAGGGGGCTGATGCCACCTCTGACCTCCACAAACTGAGCCCACCCTCAGCTCTCCCTGGGGTCTGTTCTGACCTCTTCTTTCATCTGCCTGGCTGCATAGTCACCCCAGTGTTGGCCTCCATGCAAGATGAGGAGGGATTAGAGGAGTCCTGTCTGACATTCTGCACCCTGATGTCTCTGTCATACTCAGTCTTTGTTTTCCTCTCTGCTTCTCTGTGCTTGTTTATTTCTATCATCAGCAGAATGTTCCTCAGATACAACTTTAGGATTCAGTTAGTTTGAGTCACAAGACATGGACCAGATATGAGCCTTGCTCACCTGTGATAGAAAGGTGCAGGGGATCATTTGGGGGTGTCCAGGCATAGGGAGTGCCATTGAAGGAGCCATAGCATCTGTAGATCCCTCTGTGGATCACAGGATCCAGAGGGAATTAGCCTGGGATGTACCATTGTGGGTCTGCACTACAGGGAGCCAGTGTCCCTGGGGCTCCACCTCCCTGGACAGATGGTACATGCCAATGAAACTGTCAGAATTGTAGGACAAGGTCACATTCTCTCTTGATCTTACCACTGGGCATGGCTGGGCTGAGAGAGAAGAATTTTTTAATTGATCTGGAAGAAAAAGAGGCTGTTTAGTTAGGGAGGCTGTTCCTTATCACTGTGCCCTTCATTCCTGAGCTGAGAACTCTCTATTCTTTCTCCCAAGACTTATCTACCATGTCCATTTATGTGCTTATACTTTCTCTATCTCTCTGGGTCTCTGACCTCACCCTTGTACCCCAGGGTTTCCTTTTTGTTGTATTTTACACTCTGCCTTTACTAGCATTGGTTGGTTTCATCTTTTTTTCTTTATCTTTCAATTGAAGTCTCATTTTTCCTAATGTCTCTGTCTTTATGCATTGTTATTTATGTCAACCCACTTATTTTTTAAAAAATGGAATGCTTCTTGAATGTAAGTGTCTTTCTTACACATGGTCTGTGCTGTCTGCATGGTTCCAGTTGTAGCATATGTGCTGCTGATGTGAGCACTATCTATCCATGTATCTATCTATCTATGTTTCTTCTGTCAATTTATCTATCATCTATCTCTTCATACCTAATATTTGTCATCCATCACAATGTATTTCTCTGCTTCTCTGTCTCTGTAGCTCTCTTTTGGAATTTCTATCATGACATCTTTGTCTTTTATCTTTATGTTTTTCATTCAGGCCCTGAATTTTAGGACTGTTCTTTGCCATTACATGTCAGTATCTCCACTTTCCTACCCCCTATACTCCCTTTCTTGCTCTGAGTCTTTCATTCAGCTCCCAATTCCTGGCTCATTCTGTGTGTGCATGCATTCGTGTTTCTATGTCTTTGCTTTTCACTGTGTCTGCTTCTCATTGATTGAGTATCTTTGTCCTCAGTCAATCTATAGCATCTGGGGTCACTTTGGAATATGGACCTGGGAAAATAGGAGACAAAAAAAACCACATAACACACAGGCACTGGTGTTCTGCTCCTTCACCCAAAACCATGCTATTCTGGGACAAATTATGATTCAACCACATGGAAGTAATAAGTGTTAAAATGAACCCACATCTGTGGGTGACACTGGGTTAAGGCCTCTGGATCCATGGGGAATCAGCCTGAGAACTCAGTTCAGCCCTAAACTCATGTCAGATCTGTGACATGTCTGGTTCTTCTGGTAGAGAAGAGAGGATGAAGATAAAATGAAAATCCAACTTCTCAGCTGTCCTAGAACTCTGAACAACATCAGAGTAGAAGACCCTGCTCTCTGGTGCATGGTTATCTGTTAGTATATTCCATTTATGACTCCTCTGCATTGTTCTGGGACTAGTGATTTGCATCATGACCTTGTTCATTGTCTCTGTTGGTAACACCTTCATGAAATCTGTCTCTGTCCATAAGAACTCCACACTCTTCTTCCTCAGTCTTCTCTCCCCCCAATTTTAACAGTTTTAGTGGGTTTCATTATGCTGTTTTCATGCATATGTAATGAGGGTTGCCCACAGCTACAAGAAGAATTTCCCCTCATCACATAGACAAGTCATTTCTTCCTACAGCAAAATATGTTGTCTGAGAATATTTTTACTGTTGTGCTGGGTTGGGTTACATTGTGGCATTTACAAAAGTTCTTACAATGTATCAAATATATCATACTTGAATTCACTACATCCCCCCCTCTCCTTTACATCCCCTTCACCCTGTTCTTGGAATAGTTTCAACAGGTATCATTTTTACATTTACATACATGTGTACACATTTTTGAACCATATTCACCATCCTATGCCATTTACCAGCCACCATCGCCTCCCAATGGTACCACCGCCCCCCAGGGCAGGACCTATTCAACCCTCCTGTTATCCAATTTTGTAGAAGAAAACAGGGAAAAATGAATAAGAGATTCTTCCTAGATTTTGTTCATGCAAAGTTAGTTGCTAAAACAAGTCAAATAAGATGGCATATTGGGCAGGATGCATGTGAATGAAGTAATGTAATGTGGAAAGTGATGTTAGCAAGAGGGTGCAATGGGACTTCTCTTTCTTCACAATAACTCCCAACAGAAATCCAATGAAACACAGGCAAAAATACCATTGTAAATATACTAGAAATTGGAGAGAAGTCCTGGACAGCCTTAGATTACAGAATTGGGAAAAACCCTAATAGAACAGGAAGTAGAGTGGTACTCTTGCACCACACTGCCCCTCTTTATTGTCCTATGAAGGGCTGCATTGTAGAAATCCCTGTGCCCATGGTGTGCACATTGGGAAGGGTGAGTTAGAGGCAGATGTTTGTCTTCCCCACAACTTTGGGACCTTTTACAGGAAGGTTGCATGGGAAACACTGTGGGTATTGGCAGGGCAGGCTGACCCAGGGCCATTTGGAAGTGAGGGTGGGGCTCACAATGACCAGTGCATAAATCTTGGAATATGGCTTACATTAAGCCAATATAGATACTTCACAAGAGAAAAGAGGCAACAACATGAAACTCCAACCAAGAATGACTCTCAGCCAGGGAGGACATTCTGTCAACCCTCCTCAGTCAGAGACAATTACAGAGCCCATCCAGAAACCACACCTGATGGCAGAGAGAAGCCAGCCATCTCTCTGGAGCTCAGAGCACAGCCAGCAATGACATTTGTCATTAGAGAACAGGTATAAAAACTGTCCATATAGAGAACTGCACACCAAGGCCTTCCTGTCCAGGGTTTCAGATGTCTGGCCCATCTAGAATCTCAGGCTAGACTAAATGGTAAAGCTCTATAACCACCAAAGAATTCCTGAAAAGGCCAGAAGAAGGGGGCCACCTCCTCAAGTGTTCAGGTGTCAATGTAAGGACACAGGACAATGAATAATCAGGGAAATATGAGCAGAGAAAAGAAACTATTAAGCTCCAGTAAGACAGCCAGAAAAAAAGCAGATCTATGGAACGAGCCAGATATAACTCAGAGTAATTCTCTAAATGAAGGTCAAGGAGCTAGGAGAGAGTACAGATAGAAAATTCATTGCCATTTGCAAATAAATTATTGAAGAGCACAAGTAGTTTGACAATGAATGAGAAACAAAAGAAGAAAGAGTATAGATAAATTTTAAATTTAAAAGAAAAATAGACAGAAGCATTAGTGAGCGCAGACCTGACATTTAAAATTACCCAATCATATGCACAGCCACAGAAAAAACCAACCAAACAAACAAATGAAAACGAATTGAACAAAAATTACACTATTTACTAGATAGCATCAAACAAGGAAAATTTCTGTCATTAGAATTCAAGTGAGAGTTGAGAAAACAAAGGAGAAGAAACGTTATTTAGAGAAATAATCAGAGAAACATTTCCAGACTTCAAGAGAGATACAAACATCCAGGACAAGAACATCAAAGGACACAGATGAAAATAAACCCAAGCAACATGGCCCCAATTAATATTATCACCCAACCATCAAAGTCAAAGACAAGAGAGGATCCTGGAATACAAGAAAAGCTAAGCGCACGTAAAGGAATTTTAACATGGCTAGTGTCAGACATCTGAGGAAAACTTTAGATACAAGACAGAGAGGAATGATATATCCTAAGGACAGAAGGGAAAATGCCTACCAGGAATTATGATCCCAGCAAAGCTGTCCTTCAGAAATGATGGAGCGATAAAGACTTTCTCAGAAAAACACACTAGGGACTTCGTCATCACCAGACCTGTCTCACAGGAAATGCTAAAGAGAGTTCTTCAAGCTGAAAGGAACGGATGTCAATAAAACATGAAACCTTCTGAAAGCATAACCCCCTCCTTGGAAAAGTATAAAAAATAAATAGAGTGAATATTAGAAACACTAATAGTGTCATGGTGGAGCCAGTTTGTATGCGCAGCCTGAAAGTTAAAATAGGAAAACAATAACTTCAATAATTTGTTAAGTGATACACAATCTAAAAAGTCATACTTGTGAAATAAAGACCTAAAAATATATGTGGGATGGGTAAGAAGTGAACAAAATTAGAGGTTTTATTTTCATTTGTTTGTTTTAGAATGAAAGTGGGAAACTGTCTTATTTATCTGCTGAGTGGCTGGATGGGTCTGGGACAGAGTCAGGGCCCAGGTTTCCAGGACCCCTATTTCCATTTCACAATAGATTCCATGATCAACCCATCAGACTTGACCCTGTGCTGTCTGCCTTCCTGTACAGGAGTATCTTTCCCCTTGGGGTGGATGGTGACCTAAGGTTTGGGGACAGAGTCACCCACTTGTACCCAGATCCCCTAGACCAGGAAGAACCCTGGAAAGAAAGAGTCATGATGGATGATGCATGTACTTACAAACCCCAAAGCCTGTATCCCTTCTGTCCCTTTGTGGTGTGAACTCTGGCAGCTGCACCCTGCTTTAAAGTTCAGCTCTACCCCCAATGCCCATTCACACTGTGGAAGCAGTGCTCTCTTCTGAGCCAGGGCCAGCCTCCCAGGACAACATTTCCACCCCAATGCTCCCTATCCCTCATTCCCAGCAGGACTCACCAGGACACAGCACAGTGATGAGTGTGGGCAACATGGTGCTGACCCTCCTGATAGGGGGTGGCAGGCCAGCAGAAGTGCACGGGATGTTGTGAGAGGCCCAGCTCCTCTGGTGCACCATTGACCACATCACGGAAAGGTGACACACACAGGTTATCATTGCCTTGCATGTGGCTGAGTGAGGAAGATGGCTTCCTGGAAATTGTTCAGATTCAGCCATCTCTTCTCAGCATGTACCATGGCTGGGACTGGAGCAAATCTTAGACCAATACCTTTTGTTGAGAATGATCAAATTTTGTAATTCAATCAAAAGCTTTTCTTGTATTTTTATTTAGATGCGTTTATATGTTGGTTTTATTTGTATATATTAATTGTGCAAAACATTGGGTTTCATCATCACATTTTCATATATAAAGTACTCTGATTATTTTTACCCCATTATCTTGTCTTATTACTCCTCCTCATTTGAAAATCATCCCCCTTCTTCTTTCATGTCTTAATAATATAGATTCTGCATGTGAGAAAAGCTAAGTGATATTTGACTTCCTGGGTCTGGCTTATTTCATTTACTATGATAGTCTCCAGTTCATCCATTTTCCAAAAATGTGACCTGATTTCTTTTTTTTTGTGCCTGCCTAGCCAGCATGCGGCCTTGAGTTCAAACCCCAGCACTGCCAAAATAAAAAAAAATTTTTAAATAAAAATTTTAAAAGATACAAAAAGGAGGGAGGGGGCGGTTGGGATATAGCTCAGTGATGGAGTAGTTGCCTTGCATTCTTGTGAATATTTGTGAATGAAACTCAATTCTCTTTATATACCACGTTTTCTTTATCCATTCATCTGTTGATGGGTACCTAGGCCGAGTCCATAGCTTGGCTACTGTGAACAGTGCCCCAACAAACATGGGTGTCAGTGACACTAGCAATCATCAGTCCCCAAGGTTTCCTCTTAAACACAACTTTTACATTAATCTCATATGTCAGCACAATTTGGTATCACTTGGGATTTCCTCCTTTCTTTATTTAGGGTCAAACATAGCTATGCCTTCCTAAGTGATAAGTATTATCGTTGTTTGAATTTATGTAAATAGGATATTCTCTCACACACTTTTAAACCATCCTGTGTTAATTCAACATCATGCTTTACGACTGGTCTCAATTGCTACTGTAGAGTTAATGTGTTAACTTTTCATGTAATATTTCACCATGGGTATAAAGGATTAGCATTCATTTTTAGGAGATTGATTGATTTTGGAAGATTTTGTCCAATATGAAGGGCACTGCTATAGATTTTCCTGTGAGTGTGTTCTGGTTCACAGTCAGACTAATTCATGTATGGTACATGAATAAACACCATAGAAGTGCATCCCCTCCTTTAAAGTAGATCATTTCAATGAATTCCCATGAGTGATAACCAACTAGGTACTGCCATAGACCAATTGATTATTGTAATGCATAAGAAGAGACTGGAGTTTATGTGCTCAACTTTCTCCTAAAGTTGATGTTGCTCTTTTTTTCTTTTCCCCCTAATGTTGATGTCCTAGGATTCTTATATCCTAATTCCTCAAAAACTTTGCAGAAATGGTGCAGCACGGTGTTGTCATATCTTTAAGTAAAAGGAGACATAGGCACACATGAGGCTGACAATGACATGGCTGCCGCTGTCTCACACTAGCTTGAGAAATCAATTTTGTGCTTCATTTCAACTCTCCACACAGTGATGAAACACTGTCACCTGGAATTAGTGAAGGAAGGGAGTAGTGTACATCACAGAAATTGGCAAAAGCACCAACCACTGATTTTATTAAGAGCTGGTTTGCCAAGATACCACCATGCCATTGCTTAAGACCCAGTGTGTTCATCCCATGTGATGACGTTGGAACTGGAGTTTGAAACCATGGCTTCACGCTTGTAATGCAGGCACTCTACCACTTGAGCCACACCTCGAGTCCATTTTGATATGTTTTTTTTTGGCAATGTAGTTTCACAAACTATTTCCCTGGGCTGTCATTGAACTGAGATATTCCTGATCTCAGCCTCCCGAGTAGCTAGGATTACAGGCGTGAGCCTCTGACACCCAGCTTCAAATTTCTAAGGAATCGTGTGTTGCTTACTTCCAGAAAATCTCCTATAGCATGCTATATCAATAAATTTTTATCTCCTATAAAATGACATACACAGTCATTTGTGATACTGTTTTTGGATGATGCTTCTTTTCTGTAATTAAGCAATTCTATAGGGAAAATCAAAGGTTATGTTCAATAACTACTGCTCATTCATTTATTCATTCTCGTCAGCATCACTGGTTCTTATGTGTGTCTTGTTCTCTCATGGGAACAAGGAAAGAAGTCCTCCCCCCCATGTTTGTATCCGGTGTTTACTCAGTTTCTCTCTGATGGGACCACAGCTTTGGGAGCAAATCTTACCTCTGTATGTGCCATCAAATTCATGTAGAAGGGGAAATGTTTCATGCTTGAACTTAAAGCTCTCTAGTGAAAGAACTTATCTTAAGTATGAATGTGTTTGCTTCTGCAATGAAGGTTTTCCATTGTGTATAATTAGAAAAAGATTTTGTTGGTGGGTGAACTGAACCAAGATACATTGTAAGCATGTATGAAAATGTCACATGAAACTCCTGTACTACTAATCTATGCTAATAGATACGTACAAAAAGACATGTTCCATGTGTAAAAATAAAGCTCTGTTTGCATTGATTGAGATGGAAAATTTTAATGATCTCTGTTAGGTTATTAAAGAATAGTGATTGGTTTTTAAAATTAACCTTTCTTTGTTTTCCATTAGCAAAACAAACAATGCAGTGTGGTCCTTATTGTCTTTTTGAGTAAAATGAAGGGTAGTTGTGATATTTTTTAGGATTTACATCTAAGTTCATGGGAAACATTTTCTTATGACTTTCCAATATTGTACTGTGTTTGCCAAGGTTTGTATTCATTTTTTCATTGCCTGATGAAATGTGTTTAGGAATATTTCCTCTTTTCTCTATTCTCAGGGATTGTTTAGGTTGGAAGTGTGTATTGCATTTGTGTGTGTATATGCTGTGTTTCAAAAGTGCATAAATACTTAGAAGTCATCACTAATAAAGCATCCTATATTGGAATTAAGGTGAAATTTTTCACTACAAAGCCAATGTACAGTCACGTGCCATATATCAAATTTGGACCATGTGTGGCATGGAAGTCCTGCAAGGTTTTTATGGGGCTGGAAAATTCCTATAATCTAGAACTTTTAGTCAACCTTTTCTGTGTTTAGATACTTTTAGAAATATTGGAACTTACCATCTGCTGTGTTACATAATAGTATCTATGCAGGTTCGCAGCTAGGAGCTGTGGGCTACACCATGTGGCCTCTGTGTGCAGTGAGCTATACCATCTGGGTTTGTGTAACTGTGACTTTCACACAATGAAGATAGATGAAATTCACATTTTATCAAAACATAACGCTCACATTAAGTCCTGCACAACTGCAGTTAAGGTTTGTAAAACAATCCACGTCTTCTATTTATTCTTATGTCTATTCAATAAACTAAATGTGGAAAATTTTGTCCCTTTGCTTACATTTTCAATCTGTGAACATAAAACGTTCATAGCACTGTTTCTTTACATGAATATATGCTCTGTCTCATTCCTCTGTGGAAATTTCACCTGCTCTCTGTCTTTCTTGGTCACTGTTTCTGAGAATTATAAATGTCATTCATGTTTGAAGCATGAACTTTTTGGGTATTATTTATATTTATTTGTATGTCTGTTTGTCCTCATTAGTAGCTACTCTATGACATTTTTTCCTTCCCTTTCATTCAGAAGAGATTGCTATTCTCTTTCTATATTCTCAATATGATAGATAGGGTCATTTAACTTTAAGGTTTTTAAAATTTCTTTATTTCTTAATGGCTGTGAAATTTCCAGCATCATGTTTTAATGTGCCATGGTTACACGATTGTCCAATTCAAACCTTCTCTCACCAGTTTTGTTTTCTCACATAACTCATTGTTTATCAACAAGTCTTCTGTTTTATTTTCAAATATCAAGATATCAGTTGTTTCTGACAGTCTAATCAGGTTAGACCCACAAGTTCCTGAATGCTACTGGTGCCAGGTGAGACATCTGTGATGTGTGGCTCATCAGTCAATGTCCACCAGGGCAGATTCCATGTCCTCTGAGGACCCTCCATGGAGTGAGGATTCATGGTCTCCCAGTGGTGGACGCCAGAGCAGTGAGCTCCCCGGTCTCAGCTGGGCTCCTCTGACTGGGAGGAAGGAGGTGCAATTTTCCCTGTCTGAGTGCCAGCTGGGCGTAGGTCACTTCCTGAGGACCCTTAGGAGCAGCAGCCTAGAGGGGAGACAGTGAGAGGGAAGGCGCACACTTGCTGTTGGAGAGCCAGGGCCTGGGGAAAACAAGACCCATTTGAGTGTCCACCTGCCTGTCCCTATCTACCAGTGTGTCCTTCGTGTGCAGGAATTCCCCTGACATCAGGGAATGACAGGCAGCCCTTTCCCTCCTGAGTCTGGAGTGCTTCACCTGGATGTAGGTCACTCCCTGGGAGTCTTCCTCAGGTGGGCCCTGCAGCAGGGAGACAGTGAGACAGAGACAGACCCTCCTGATGCCATCTGGACCTCCTCAGCCGGTTTTCCTCATGCTGGGCCAAGTGATACTTTCAAAACTTAAATCAGATTATGCCATTCATGATGGGCTATTCAGAAGCTTCCTAAGACCTCTGAATGTTGGACAGCTTCCTTCCTACAGATCTGTGCTCTCATCCTAACACTCTGACCCTTGTTCACATGGCTTGAGTCACAGTAGCCTATGTGAAAAAGTTTGTTCCTGCCCCAGGACCTTTGTATATGCTCTGTCCCCTGCCAGCAGGCACTAGTGTACTAGCTGTTTGTGCTTCCTCTCCATCCATGCTTCTCACCAGACAACTTATCAGAGTCCCCTTGTAATTCACACTGGCCTCTCTGCCCCAAGCTCTTTCTCTGCTTCATTTTCTTTAACAGACTTGCACTCCTAACACGTGGCATTTATTTGATGTTGTCTCCCAATCTCAAGGTGAATTTAGGGCAGAGGGTATTCCAGTCACTGCTGCATCTGCAGCCCCTGCAGTGAGCCTGGTCAAGACGGGGCTTCCTGTGCGTGACTGGGGGAAGGAATGGAGGGGCTCATTTACGCATGTGTGCTTCTGAGATCCAGGAGCAGACTAACAGCCAGACAGAGGTTGAGGTGGCAGGAAACAGACAGGAGAGAGGTGCCATGAGGTCACAAGAAAGCCAGGAGAGAAAGAGAGGTCACAACAGGTGGAGGTAGAAGCTCCCAGTAGAAAGGCATCAGGAATGGATGTCTCAAAGTGCTGAATGAGGGGAGGTCAGAGAGGGTTTCTTGGATGAAATTGGGCAACAGAAGTTCCTGGAGCCATGGATGGTTGTGGGGGTCTCACCTCACTGTTCAGCTCCACCTGGTACTCAGTCTGTGTGTCCTTCACAGCTGCATCTGTGGGGACAGAACTGGGTGTCATCTTCTGGTGATGTCCCCAGGTTCACAGTGTGGGGTTCAGTCTGACTCAGCCCAAGCCCACTTCCTCCCACTGTGGTATTGAGACTCAAGCATTGTCCTCCCAGGGTCCCTCTTTCTCTCACAAAGGTTTTCATCCAGGACTTCAGAAGCTTTGCTGGAGCTGGGGAGACAAGGACATCAGGTATCAGTGAGGGATGATAGGCAGGTGGGAGTCTGCGTCCTTTTTTTTTTTTCATTTTTCTTTTATTATTCATATGAGTCTGCGTCCTTGAGCAAGAATTACCTCTTCTGCAGTCCTCTGTCCCTGGACAGTGGCTCCATGGCCCTTGCAGGATGTTGGAAGTCGGCCTTTCTGTGGGCTGCGTTACAGGGAAGAATCTCAGATCAGAGGGCAAAACCCACCTCACAGGACACTGCAGGGGAGGACAGGGACTTTAAACACACTGGATTCATGTCCACTTGTTCCTGAGGTGGAAAAGCTCAGAAAATGTCTAAAATTTGCACAGATACCAAGTTTAAGTGATTCCTGTTTTAGGTTTTCTGATTTGTGGTTCTGCAGAAGGGTTTCTCACCTGTTCTGTCCCCACCTGGATGGTGTTCCTTGGGCTTGGTGTCCTGAGCCCAAACTTGTTCAGTGCTTGAGGAAGCCCACCCACACCTGCGACCCATGTCACCCACTCCCTGCTCACCTGACCTCCTGCATTTTCCCTGATGTCCATGACAGAAGCAGTAGAGAAAGAGGAGGAGCAGCAGCAGGAGGAAGGCCACTGAGATCCCGATCAGAACCAGCTGGTATGACTGCAGTCCTTGGGGACAAGTGAAGTAGTGAATGAGCAACAATGCCACTCATCTGACCACCTACTGTGTGATATGCTCATGCTGGGTAATTTGTAACCTTCATCTCTGACCCTCACACTCCTGTAACATGGGATTGCCACCCCATCCCAGCTAGCCTACAAAAGAGGAAACTGAGGCTCAGAGAGGCAAACCACCTGCCCTAGGTCACCCAACAGGGAGCAGCAGAGCTGGGATTGGACCTAGGGAGTCTGACTTTCAGCCTGGATGGCTGCACCAGAGCTGAGCCTCCTGAACAGGAGGGAAAGAATCTGAATGTCCCTGTCACGACCCTGTGCCCATTCCTGCACAATGTCACCATCATTGTGGCAGGGGGGACAGGTCCACTGCACAAAGGGGTCTTGGAGTCTCCTCTGGGTGGCCTCTTCTCCCAAGAGGTCACAACCAAGGTCAGCTCTGAATGAATTTGAAATTCTTGTCCAAACCTCTTCTTTATACTTGGAGAATCTGAGGCCCAGATGGCAGAGGGGCTTTCCAAGTAAACATCTCATAGGACTCTACACAAACCTTATAGCTCAGTCGCTGCCCACCTAGACTCCACCTCCTAATTTATCTCCTTGCTTACCTATCTGGGGTCCTGACACCATGGGGGTTCTTGGCTGATGCTCAGGGCCTGTGGGGATGCATGCGAGATGAGGCATGGATCCCTGATCCCCACCTCAGCCTAGTCACATTTCCCTGAGGGTTAGCCCCAACATCTGCCTCTGTCTTGACCCACCCTCATGCAGACCAGCCACTGAGCCCCTATAGTTTAGGGGTTCCCACCCACTTTTCCATGATACCCAAAACCCCTGGACACAAGCAGAACTGGCACAGGAACAAGGACTTAGATAGTCTGAGATGTCTCTAGGCATTCTGGGGATGTAAGAAACCCCTTGGACTGAGGCCCCGAGACTCACCATCGGTTGAGATGGGACCTGAATATAGGGGTGTTGGTACCCCAGAGGGTCCTGTGAAGAAGCACAAGAATAGAGTGAGGGATTGGGGCTGCCCCTGAAAATCCCATCTCTGTTCACCCCCCTACATCTACCTTGTGGCCTCCTCAAGAAATTACCAATGCCCATATAGTATGTTCTGGATTCCAATGAAAGGGAGGGGTGCACATGCCTGGGAACCCCTGCATTCCTACACCTATCTGAGGGTCACTCTCCCTCTGGCTGAGACTCTGTCCAGATGCCTCACTCCCAACCCAGTTAAAAACTATCCTGGGGACAGAGCCCTGAGTGATCCTTTGAGCTTAGAGTGGATAGGCTCAGGGGTTCATCACCTGAGACCAGGAGTTAGGAGGGTCACTGGTGTAGTGACAAGGAGTAGGGGGATGACCTCTGAAACCCAGAGCACCTGTAGTGCCCTGAGTGCTGAGATCACTGCAGTCATGGAGGATTATGCTTGATGCTGCTGAGCACTCAGCACTTTGATCTGAGACAGGTATGGGTGGGGTGAGAGGGGTGGGGAATCAGCTGCCCTCCTTGCACTCAGAGGGAGGGTCTCTCAGGAAGCTGGCCTAGAGTGAAGATGGAGGGTGAGGGGCTGCCCCACCTTGGTCTCAGCTGAGACCTCAAAAGGCCTATCTCTGAGGATCAACATCTTTCTGTTTCTTTTTTCTCTCTTCCCCTCCCTACCTCTACAAAGTTTCAATGTCCACTTTCTGAGGCACACAGACCTCATCCTGGCCATCACCTCTGGGGATCCACCAGCATGGACTGTGCAGTCTGGTATCTGACTGACCCTGCTGGGTTCTTTCCCTTGATTAGGATGTTCAGGGGTTCATTGGTGTCTGAACACTCATTGGGCTGGCTGTGTGTGTCATACATCTACACCAGCCCCCATGGGAGCTGCTCACACGTCCCAGTGGGAATTTGTCCTGAGAGAGCCCAGCCTGGGGCTGCTGGACATGCTGCTGGGTGAGGTCATGCCTCCTCCTCTTTTCACAGAAAATATGTCATAGCCACATGCAGAGTGACATTGGAGGTTCAAGGTCCCTCCAGGGGCCAAGATAGGGCTGTGTTTGTTCATGAGGGATGTCTTTCTGGACATCCCTGGAATGAAGACAGATCAGGGGCTAAAAGGAGATTCCAGCCACACTTTCCAGTCTGGGTCTTTGACTCAGGATGAGAAGCTTCCCTCCCACTGGGAACAGGGAAAATGACAAAGTGTTAGGGATTCAAAAGTAATTGGGTCAAAATTAAGCAATCTCACCTGATACCAGGAGCTCCAGGGGATCGCTGGGTTCTGACCACACCTGAGGTTGGTTACTGTAATGGCCATAGCATCTGAACATCCACCTGTGACTGGCAGTCACAGGGCCCACAGGGAACAGGGCCTGTAATTGCCCACTGGGATGTCTCTGAGAGTCAAGGGTCCAGTAGACCTTGTGTTCTCCTTCTTTAGTCAGAATGAACCTGTCATATTCCTGCCATGAGCCACACTGGAGGATCACATTCTCTCCTGAGGTCACCACAGGTCTGGACAGGACTGAGAGGCTGGGTTTGAAGTAGGCTGCTCCTAGGAGGGAAGGGGTCACTGTGTCAAATTGGCTCACATCTCTCATGTAGTTGAAGGGCTGGGCTGTGAAACGGGCCAACCCTGACAGTAGACCCCATTCCTGGGGGCAGAGCCAGACGTGGGGACCCTTGAGTGTCCTCTCACCTGTCACCACCAGCTCCAACGGGTCGCTGTCCTCTGACCAACCAGCAGGGCTGTGATAGTTACAGTGATATCTCCCTGCATTTAGGTCTGTCATGTACGTGATGGAGAACTTGGCCTTGTTGCTGGACTGCAGAGGCTTCTGTGTGTCCCAAGGTGCTGAGCTTCTCTCTTTAAACAGATTGTACTCCTGGGCCTCCAGGTTGCCTTCACACCATATGATCACCAGCATACCCCAGGGGTTCATAGAGCCTGGCTCAGCCCAGAGTGTAGGTTTGGGGAGGATCTCTTCAAGGAAATGAAAGGCTAGGTCTCAGGAAATCCCCTGCTCCATTCCAGGTCTCAAGGAAGGACCATTCGGGCACACCCAGTGTCAGCCACACCTGAGGTTTTCAATCCTCCATGCCCAGGGTGTCATCTTTTCCCCAGTGAAAGGAAGGAATATGGGACATTTGAGGACAAACTCACCTGCCAGCACTCGCATCCAGGAGTCCAGACTTAGTCCTGGAAGAGAGTTCCATTTAAAAAGTTTGTACCTGAAAACTGAGCAGGTCCTCTCCTCTCCAGAGTCTCCTGTGTCTCTGGGGTCTTTTGATGTTCAAGACCTGGCTTTGGGGTGGTATCCCTCCCAGACTAGAGAAACTTCTTCCCCTCTTCATATCTCACCAAGGCAGAGAAGAACCATGAGTTTGGGGTCCATAGTGTATTCTCGTATTGACCAGGGAAGCACAGATGGATACGAATAGGGTGCCCAGTTGGAAAGACAGAGAGATAAGCGATGTGTGACCACTCAGAACGCAGGTCCTGCCTTGCACATGGTTGTGACATCAGGAGCCCCACAGGAAATGGAAATGCACTGTATAGGTACCTGGTTCTCATTTCCGGAGCACTGGGGTGTGGTGAACACCAGTCTCTTGCCAGACACATAAGACTGAAATGGTAATGTGTGTGACCTCTGGCTACTTCCATCTGGCTTTATCTTCTTTGCCCCAAAATCATCTACATTGTACCTCACAGAATGACATGGTCCAAAATCACTGTCAGCACTTAGTGTTGTAAACACACACAGAACACACATACAAAATATATTACCTTCCTATTTCTGCCGTAACAAACAGTGTCTGAAAACAACTGAGATCACTATATTACTCTTCTCCAGGTCTGAAGGGCAAGGTGACCTCAGGGACACAGTCAAGCTCCCCTCAGGGTTGTTTTCCCTGGAGGCCCAGGCAGAGTCTGCTCACTCACCTCTTCACACTCCTGCAGGCTGTGCATCTTGTGCCTCTTCATTCCTCCCATCTCAGAGACGATCACATTGTTCCCAACTTTGCTCTACCTTCTCAACTCCATCTTTGATGATGAGTCCCTGCCTACCTCTTTCACTTACTAGGACTTAGTTATTTTGCTGTGACCCCGTGGGTAGTCTTTCTTCCTAGTTGGCAAAGTCCCTTTCTGTCAGGTAAGGTAAAGTGTCATAGGTTCTGGGGATGAGGATGTGAATTTGATTGTGTGTGAGGCCAATGATGTCTGCCTGTCCATCGTGTTGGGCTTACCTCTCAATTCAGAAGGTATTCTGGACATCCAGGTTCCCCTGACACCATGTGGTCACAGGTTTTCCCCAAGTTGTAACAGAGCCTGTCTCAGCCCAGAAGTTGAGTTTGCTATTTTGTATATCACACACCATTGGGAACTTCTTCATCCAAATCTCTTATGAGCCACTTCTCTGACAATGGACCATGGTTGAGTTCAATTTAGGGTTGGGTGGGCCATGATGGTCACGTCTGGTTCCATGATGACTTTGCTACATTTGTCCAGGAATTCACACTCAGGTGGAGCTCAATAGAAATACAGAAGTCACTTCCCCAAAGAAGAATGGCTCTCTAAAGACATGTCACAGTGTGACTCTAAAATCTTTAGGTCTATGCTGGGACTCATTACAGCCTCCTGCCACAGATGCTCCATACATGGACTCTTCTGGATCCTGTGGCTCAGGTTTTCTACCATCTGTATCTGTTGCAAAGTTTTCTCTTGTTTGTGGCCCCATCTGAGCCAGCTGCCTTTCAAGGATCCTAATTAGTGAATTGAGATCACACACCCAAAGAGGCACATGCTGTACTTAAACTCCAGTACAGGCCCAATAGATCTGGAAATTTTCTACTTAAGATCCTGAATTCTGATAGATTTATACTCAATGCTCAGAAATGCCTTGTTTTATTCAATAGCACAACAGCTATTAGAGTTCCACCACATGCACCATCACTGTGATGGACTCAGGGCATCCTGCTCAATGGAGGAGCTTCTCACCTGCAGACCACATGGCAGAAGCTGGTTTGACACAGACTTTCATATGACAGTGGAGAAGCATCTCTTATCCTCCCTCAGCCCTAACACCCTTGGAAAATAGACTTCAGCCAGACCCATAGCTTCACACATGGTCAGGGATGTGTGGATTTTCCTTAGTAATGTGCATTGTCTTGAGTAGCAGCTAGAGTTGGAATCAGCACTTGATTCCCACACCCATTCCAGGCTGCACTGTCCTGTGTTGTCTTCCCCACAGGAGAGTTGAATGTGTGGTATTTGATGGGATGCTGAGTCACATCCTTCTAGCAATGTGGAGTGACATTTTTCTCACTGTTCTGCAGTTCCTCCCCCTGGCTTTTTCTTCCATGGATAAGTTAACAATATACATTTTACTAAAAAAACTCCACAGAGTACATGTTCAATTTACCAATAAAGAAACTCATTGTCCTTCCCTATGGAGCGGGCAGAGCTGGGTGCCGAATTTGAAAAAATTTTTTTTTTTTGGCTTTATAACTTCCCCAAGTTTAATAGTTTCTTTTTTTTTCTTCTTTTATTATTCATATGTGCATACAAGGCTTGGGTCATTTCTCCCCCCTGCCCCCACCCCCTCCCTTACCACCCACTCTGCCCCCTCCCTTTCCCCCCTACCCCCTCAATACCCAGCAGATACTATTTTGCCATTATTTCTAATTTTTTTGTAGAGAGAGTATAAGCAATAATAGGAAGAAACAAGGGTTATTGCTGGTTCAGATAATCACATTGATTTCCTGTGCATGGGTGTTACCTTCTAGGTTAATTCTTTTTGAGCTAACCTTTTCTCTAGTTCCTGTTCCCCTTTTCCTATTGGCCTCAGTTGCTTTTAAGGTATCTGCTTTAGTTTCTCTGTGTTAAGGGCAACAAATGCTAGCTAATTTTTTAGGTGTCTTACCTATCCTCACCCCTCCCTTGTGTGCTCTTGCTTCTATCATGTGCTTATAGTCCAATCCCCTTGTTGTGTTTGCCCTTGATCTAATGTCCACATATGAGGGAGAACATACGATTTTTGGTCTTTTGGGCCAGGCTAACCTTACTCAGAATGATGTTCTCCAATTCCATCCATTTACCAGCGAATGATAACATTTCGTTCTTCTTCATGGCTGCATAAAATTCCATTGTGTATAGATACCACATTTTCTTAATCCATTCGTCAGTGCTGGGGCATCTTGGCTGTTTCCATAACTTGGCTATTGTGAATAGTGCCGCTATAAACATGGGTGTGCAGGTGCCTCTGGAGTAACCTATGTCACAGTCTTTTGGGTATATCCCCAAGAGTGGTATTGCTGGATCATATGGTACATCTATGTTTAGATTTTTAAGAAGCCTCCAAATTTTTTTCCAGAGTGGTTGTACTAGTTTGCATTCCTTGCCTGCAAACTATTTGGAGGACATGAGAGGAGAGAGCTCGAGGTCTCACTAGATAAGAGGATTCCATGGATGGGCATGCAACACCCTTGTCTGTATTTTCACACTGAAAGTTTCACAGGAAACAAAACTGCTATTTCCCAACACATTGGCCTTTGCATTGTACCAAATAATACATACGACTGCTCCTTTTTCAGAAATCAGTTTCTATCTGTCTTGAATCCCGAGTACCATAATTAGACATTTTCCAAATATGCTACGGAGAAAAGAGAACCACAAGTGGGAGGGTCAGGAACAGCTTGGTTCTGTCCAGTATTCTACTTCTTCCTCTCATCAATGGTTGTGTTCATCTGTAAGTCTTCCCAGAGTAAGGAATCCTGGGTGGACTGTTTGTATTACAACAGTAGCATGGATGGGATGTCTAGACCTTTTCTTATGTCATTGACACTTGCTTTGGGTCAAATTCAGTTCCAAGGTAGAAGGCAAGAGACCCACCCCCTTATATGCCCAAGGACTAAGTTGCCTTTTGATGAAGAAATGAGAGGTGAGCCACTATGAGAAGCTTGCAGAGGGCAGAGACATGACACATTCCCTTTGCTCTCTCATAGTGGAGTTCCATGATCTTGTTCAGGGGTGAGGAGAGGGAAATTCAGTCGGGGCAGGCCTGCCTCTGCTCTGCCCATTCAGCATTTGTGTCTGGCTTCAGTTTTAGGTTCCATCTCTCTCCACTCACAGCTACAAACATCAGTGTCTGAACCCTGGTGAGAAGTTCCAGTGATGGGTGCAGGCAGTATGACCCATGTGTTCCTGTCTCTAGTACAGGAAGGATGATTTCTGTTTGCCCTCCCTTGTCAACTGTCCTGCATCCCAGTATCTGGAGTTCACTTGGAGCTATGTGGTGAGCATATAGTGAGGATTTGTGAACCTATGGTCTGGTGTGTCCCACATGCAATCCGTGGTTGCAGGACATCCCAGATTGCTCACATCACATGGTGGTGACTGTCAGAATTCCAGGATCTGAGTCTGGCTGAGAACTCAGGGCAGTGTCCCCTTCTTCCATGGGGTCAGAGCATGAGCCTTACAGACAATGCTGAGCTGTGACAGGACCAGGGTACCCATGTGTATGGGTCAGGTAAGGGGAGGACAGGGAAGTTCAGCCAAGGCTGTCCTCCTCCTAGAAGGTTCTTTTCAAATACTACAGGGAGAAGGTAAGATTGAATCCATACAGTAAGCTGTACACAGGTCCAGGCAGTGAGGCCACTGAACCTAACTCATTCTAGGTGGCTTTATCCTAATACACAAATCAGACAAAACCTTAGAGAAAACAAAGTATAGATCAACATTTTCATGAACACAGATGGATGCCCTCAAAAAACATTCCCACTCCACATAATGATGTTTGAGTCTATGGCAGATCTCATATGTGATGGTGAGCCCAATAAGATTTGTGACATCAGATCCATGTGACATTATATATGTTCACTTGATGATCACATAATGACAAAGTTGTCTGTGGATGTATTTCTCAAAACACATTCTTTCATAAGATCATGAATAAAAACATTATAAATTAAATCCAATGTTGTGCCAAATAATTATATTCCACTAGTCAGTGGGATTTACTTAATGGATGTAAAGTCAGTTCAACATTGGAAAGCCAAGCAATGTGATCATTCACAGCCACAGAGTTAAAAAGGAAAATTACATGACAACAGAATTTCTTTGTGGATGCCGAAAAAATATTGGTTGCGATCTGAACTCATTCCTCATAAAGAGTGTCAGCACATTAGGAACAGAGAAATTACTCCATCTGATTAAACTAATCAGATAAAAAGAAGCCTGGGGTTTCTTCATATATAGTCATGAGAAATCTAAAATTTCACACTAAATAAGGAAGAAGGCAAGGGCATCCCCCAGTCCACTCCTTTTCAGCATTGCACTGGAAAGCCTGGTTAATGCAGGAAGAGAAATAAAGGAAACACGAGGTACACAGGTGAGAAGGAGAAATAGAACCATCTTTCCATGCAGATGACATGATTGTCTAAATTGAAAATCTGAATTATTTGACAAAAAGGAAAGAAAAACTTTCCGGAAGTCATCGTGATTACAGGAAGATAATTCAGGGCTAACACACAGTCAATTTCTTTTGTATATGCCAGAAATGAGCAGAGGAATTCAACTGTTCCTTCAAAAACCAGGGTGCTGATCTCAGTTGTTATTTTTCTGGAGAAATCGTTGAATCAGCATCCAAAGAGGATGGGCATTTGTGAGTCCACAGAGTGTTAAGACAGTTTGCATTTAGGCATCTTATCATCCTGGAATCTGACTTTATTTATTTTTCTGTTATTTCACCCAAGATCCATGTTCCCTGATAAAAAATATAGTCTTATTAACGTACAATGGGAGTGCAGTGATTCATAATGAAAATAGTATATATTACATGGAAGTGAAGCAACGTAACAGATGCACAAAGTCAAAGTCCCAAACCTGGCCTGTGGGATTCACACAGATTGTGCAGGTGAGAGGAGAGGAGGGCCAGTTCACAAAAGTTCACAGCAAGGTATGGGAATGAGCCAAAGCTTAGTGTGGAAAAAAAGTCTGCACACCAGCTTGCACTTGTTTTTCTGCACCCAAATCCAGGGTGGTCCCTGCACATTCTCAGACACAGTGCTCCACCTTGGACCTATATTTTCTTCTAGAACCTCCAGGGATGGTCAGATCCATCTCCCTCCTTTCCATCACTCAGCATGGCCATCTGTCCTGTTCACATCTTGGCTGAATGTTGTGGCCTTCTCTGCACAGAACTTCAAATACCAGAATCCTGAGGCCCACCAGGACCTCACCATCCATGTCTATGCATCGAGATTCTCCACTGTGTAATTCTGGGGATTGCAGACAAAGAGTACAGAGAGGTCAGGGAATACCAAAATCGCAGAATGTGTTATAGAGCTTCTGTATACAAACAGCAGATTTGATGCAAATAAAATATCCTATGGAATTAGAAGACATATTTTTCCCAGTAACCAAGCAAATCACCAACGCATCATATGTAATTTCCAGTCTGTTAAATAAAATAAATGGACGTTTGTATAATAATCAAAACTAGAACTAATTAAAAGTCATTATTGGCTAGTTGATCAACAGTGCTTCAATTAAGAGTATTTATTAATTGATAATAAACTTTTTGAAAATATCAAGGGAACATGTAGGCATATTCTTTCTGCTAGTTCAGTGATCAGTGATTGACAGATCTGTCATTGATGCTGTAGGGACCCATGTTGACCTGATCACAGACATCCTGAGTCATAACCACCATGATCATCCTAGTGTCCCTGGTCTCTTTCTCCACATGGTTCCCAGTGCACTGTATTTATGCACAGATCTATAGAGTGGTATGTGGAGCTCTATGACAGGGCCTGGCCCAGTGAGCACAAGGATTATGTTTGTCACCTTTAATGTCATCTTGAGCTCAATCAGGAACCTTCTGGCTTGGATGAAGTCACTTTTTTGACTACTACATAAACTCTTTCCTCTGATCCAAATCAAAGGGTCCACTGGTCTTAGTGCTTCATATGGCCACACTTCTGTCAGTGAGTCCTCAATAAATCACACTGTGCAGCCCTGGGTTTATCTGCATCTTTCTTTGTTCTCCTGGCACCTTGCAACTGGTTCTTATGCACTCAGGCTGGCTAAGACCAGAACCAATTCTTATTTAAAGATAGTTATGAATAATTTGCTAATAAAAATAAATGTTAACAAATAATAATTTAACAAAATGTCAGTGAAAATTGTACAAGGGATCATCACAATAGTAAAATTTAAGACTTCTTCTAAAAGTAGAGAACAGTAGTAGAAATTTCACTTGTCCTTCCATATGGAATAGGCAGATTTCTGCAGTGAGTTTCAGAACCGTGTTGTTTTCTGGTTTGTCCACAGTGTGGAAGAGATGGGAGGAGAGAACACAAGGTCACACTAGATGAGAGGACCCCATGAGTGGTCATGCAACAACCTAGATTGTGTTTTAACAGTGACAGTTTCTCAGGAAGCAAAACTGCTATTTCCCAACATATTGATCTTTGCAGAGGTCCAAAATAAGACACAAATTCTCTTTTTTGAGAAATCAATTTTGCCTGTCATGAATTCAAAGTACCATACTTAGACATTTTCAAATATGCATGGAATGAAGAGAGTCCTATGTAGGAAGGTCAGGAACAGCCTGATTCTGTCCAAGTTCCCAAGTCTTTCCCTCACCAGTGGTTTTGTTAATTTCAGTTTCCCCATGTTAAGGAATCTTAGGTGGATTGATTGTGTTACAACAGCAGTGTGGAGGGGATGTTGGGGGAGATTTTCCTATGGCACTGTCATTTCCTTGGGTCAAATTCAGACTGCAGATGTAAGGCAAGAATCACATCCACCCCCACCAATCCCCAAGGACTAAATTGATATGCAAACACCTCTTTTGCCTCATGAGGATGCAGAGACTCAGTGAGGAATAATGTACAGACCACCCATGGTGTGTACCGGGCAAAAAGGGCAGAGCCTGGGACCCCTGATTCAACAATGTCTCTTGGGTCTCCCATCCTGTAGTTCTATAATATGTCTCTAGGGTGAGGAGCTGAAACAACAGTGGGGACATTGCTGTTTCTGCTCTGCCCATTCAGCCTTTGTGTCCTGGTTTAGTTTTAGGTTCTACCTCTCTGCAATCATGGCTTCAAACACCAGTGTCTGAGACATTGAGAATGTTGTCAGTGATGAATGGAGGGGGGATAACTCCTGTGTTTCTGTCTCTGGGCTAGGAAGGATGAGTTCTCTCACCCCTCCCTTGTCAACTCTCCTGATCCTAGTATCTGCAGTTCACTTTGGGCCATGTTTTCATCACTCAGTGAGAAGGACCTTGGAACCTAAAGACTGAGTGGGTCCCATGTGGGATCCTCGACTTCAGTGCATCCTGAAGTGTCAATCTCTTATGGTGGTGACTTTCAGAGTGAAAGGATCTGCGGATCTCAGGACACAGAATCATTCAATGTCCCCTCCCTCCTTGCAGACAGAGCATGAGCCTTACAGACAATGACTGAAGGGGGGACAGAACCAGGGTGCTCATGTGGATAGGGACATTGGAGAAGGAGGAGGACAGAGAAGGTCACCCAGGTGCCTCCTTGTCCTGGAAGGTTCTCTTGAAATACAAAAAGATGTGAGATCAGAATCCACCCAGACAGCTGCACACAGGTCCAGGTACAGGGGCCACTGACTCTAACTCATTCTAGGTGGCCAACATTATTTTAATTCACAAACTGGACAGAGAAAACAAAATTGTAGAAACATTGGAGGAAACAAAGAAAAAACAACATTTCTCATGAACACGGAGACAAAATCTCAAAAGTAAATTCATAGTCCACATAATGACAGTTGAGTCCCTGCCAGATCTCATATATGATGGTGACCCCAGAAATTAGAGAGCCTTGTGATATGAGATCCATGCAACATTGTGTAAGTACACTCTGTGATCAAAATTCCTATGGATGCATTTCTCAGAACACATTCTTTCACAAAGTCATGAATAACTATATTGTAAATTAAATCCAGTCATGCATAAAAAGAATTATATTCCATAAATGAATGGAATTTATCCAAAGTATATAAAGCTAATTCAATATTCATAACCCTAGTAGTGTAACAGTCACAGCAACAGAATTAAAAAGAAAATTACACAATAATGATATTTATTAGATGCAGAAAAGCATTTACCATGATCCCTACCCATTCCTCATTAAAAGTATCAGCAAAGTAGGTATTATCAAATTTCTCAATCTGGCTAAAATCATAGACAAAGCAGCCTGATGATCACTTAAATCATATTTAAGAGTGAGAGCCAAAAATTTCCCACAAAATAAGGAATAACACAAGGGCATCCCCTGTTCACTCCTTTTCAGCCTTGCACTGGAAGTCCTAGGTATTGTGGGATGATAAATAAAGGAAACACAAGTGCACAGATCAAGAAGGAGAAATAGAACTTTACTTACAAGCAGATGACATGATTCTTTTTGTTGGATATCTTTTCAAAAGAATATCTTAAAGAAATTTTCAAAATGAAATAAAAATCCCAGAACAACTAAGTGTTTATAGGAAGGTTGATTTGTGGTTAATACACAAGTGAATTTCTGTTGGATATACCAGCAATGAACAGAGGAATTTAAAATGGAAGAGACACCACCATATTGAGTTCATTGTTTCCCAAACCCTCATGCCTGACATGACATCTGCATTTTGAACTTGAACATGAAAGGAAAGTATACAGTTTTCAGCCTGTGCCACAAATCAGGACTTTGTTTTACAGTGTCTGTTTTGAGAGGCATGTCAGCAGTGCCCATCAGACTATTCCTTCAAGCATCAGTGTGTTGGATCAAAGTTGTTACGTTTTGGGAGAAAACTGGCAGCTGATGAGGACTGAGGGCTTGAGGGTCCAGAGAGATGTTAGAACACCATTGTACATTTAGGATTTTATTCATAAGGGAATCTGAGATTTTTCATCTGTTCTGTTAATTGTTTTCATATTCTCAGATGAAAAGATGGAGCCTAATTAAAACACAATGGGAAAATGGTAATTAAATATAGAGGAAAATGCTACATGAAAGTGAAGGAAACCAGTAGGTGCACAAGGATGAGGATGCACACCTGGCTTGTGGTATTCACCCTCACATCATGGAGGTGAGAGAAGAGAGGCAGTCAGCAAAAGTCCACAGCAATGTGGAGGAAATCACAATTTAGCAAAGAAAGGACCACCCAACACCAGAGATTCCATCCCCCAAACCACATTTGCTCCCTGTACATTCTCAGAACACAGTCCCCCAACTCATGCCCAGATTTTCTTCCAGATCTCCCTGGGATTGTCATATTCAGTTCTGAGACTCCACTGCTCTGCATGGCGTCCTGTTACTTATTCATCTTCAGAGTGCATCTCACGTCCTTCTCTGCTGTGTTGAGCCTCAAATAACAGAATGCCAAGGACCACAAGGACCAGGCCTGCCATGCCCAGGTGGATGAGATACTCCATTGTGTAATTCTGAGACTGTGAGCCTAGAGATGTGGACAAAGAGGACATAGAGGTCAGAGCAGGACAAAACTACCTAAAATCACTGCAGGTCGTCACAGGGCACTTGATTCCTTGGACAGCTCTCTACCTTTGTGCCCAGCCCTATATCTGAGAAATCTGATTGCACACCCATCTTGGGGTCTGACATGTTCTGTGATTAGCTGAGGTTCTCAGCTGCACCTGAGAATGAAGAAGATGAGTAGGATGGTGAGTGTTGAAAAGACCTGAGACTTTCTCCTGAGGTCCACATTCCTGTGTCTTATTCTCATGACATAACATCATGTACATCCGGAACAAACCATAAAACTTCTGCAGCAGGGTTCCCTCTGACCATTTCATTGCATTCTTTTACCCCACAGTGCTATGTGAATTCAGTAATTGAGATCTGAATATTTTTTGACAGATTTTATCTGATCCCTGAGTTTAGGAGGAGTGGGAGAATGGTTCTCCCAGTTCAGAAATAATGGACTCCTTAGTCTGCTCTCTCTTGATGCTAGGACCATGTAAGCTAATTCCCCTAGAGATGAGTTTCCACTGACTCAACACCGAATATCCAGGGTCCTGGGGTGAGTTGTTGGGGCTGAGGGATCCTGAGCATCAGGAGCACAAAGAGGTGGCTGCCTGGGGTAGCGTACACTGCATCCCAACCCAGCCAGTTCTTGAACCTCATCATGCACTTAACCTCTTCTTATCTAATTGTCCCATATCAAGAAACACCTGAAATGTCACACATACAAACCTCCCCCCACAAAAGTGTATACACACATATTCTAAAGAGGTGATGTCAGTGGTTCATGGAAACCACATTGTTTATTGAGTTCCCTGAACAAAGTAAAGATAGAACTACCATAGTATCTGGAGATCTCACTGTTAGTTGTGTATCCAAGGAATGAGCTCCAGAATATGACAAAGTGACTTGCACACCCAAGTTTACTGCAGCATTATTTACAATGGTCATGCTTTGGAAACAGTCCATGTATTTATATTCATATATGAAAATAAAAGAAGGAAACCTGTTGAAATTTTTCTAAGAGACAGGGAGGAAGGAAGAGGGAGAATGATGGAGAGGATAAATCTAACTAAGATGCATTGTGAACATATAGGTAAATATCACAATGTATCTCCCTGTGCAACTATTAAAAGCTAATAAAAAACTTTTTAAAAAGAAAAAATACATATTGCTAGTTTTCAAGATTAAATCTACATAAAAAACATGTAAAAAAACAGTTGAGCAATATTAATATGGGTGAATATTTGAAAAAGTTAAACAAATATAAACTAGATATACAATGTGTGTAATATAAATATGCCTATGCACATATAAGCACGTATGTACATATACACTTTATATAGGATATATATGTGTATTTATAAATACATTATAAGGCAAGAATAATAAGTGTGTAATTTAGAAACAACTGAAATTCCAACTCACTGTGGTTGATATGAATTTTATCCATGAATCAAAAAGTATTAATTGAAATTAGAAGGAAGATAACCCTAAGCTAATATGAAATAAAATTAATAGTCACAAACCCTTAACTTTCTCCTGTATACTCAATCATTATTTACAAAGAATAAAGTAATAAAAATGACTTATAAATGATTAAAGTAGCCTCACTATTCAGAAAAATTTCCTCTGAACATGCATAACTTTTATGAATAAAAATATGTAAATTTTTTTTGTTTTGTTAGGACTGAGGTTTGAATTCAGTTCTTCACACTTACAAAGCAGGTAGGTACTCTACTGCTTGGACCAGATCCATTTTTCTCTGGTTGTATTTTGGAGACTGGAGACTCCTGAACTATTTGCCTGGGCTTGGCTCGAACTGTGATCCTCCCAATCTCAGCATCCAATGTAGCTAGGATTACAGGTGTGAGCCACAGGTGCCTGGGGTAAAATTCTTTTAAAGTCTAAAATAAACCTGAGTTTAAACATCTACAGTAAGAAGACTTGATATTAAGGGGAAGTTATTCTTAATAATTAATGTACAATGTGACCTAAACCTCTGTAAACAGAATCACTTTCTTTTAAAATATACATCCATATATCTTGGTGTAAATTTCCACATGAAAAAATTATTTTGAAAGTGTCAGAAAAACAAAACAAATATAAGCAGAAAATGCACTGTAGGAATAAATTGAATTGCACACAGACAATCTGGGTAGGGATCCTGAGTCACTCTAACGAGCAGGTGCATGGCCCCTCCATAGTCTCAGGTGAACACTGAGTATGGAGGCCACAAGGTGAACTGAAGAGCAGCCAAGACAGCAGTAGCCACAACTGGGATGAGTCTATCTAATAGAGTGAATTTGGTGGGGCCCCTATCCTTACCCACAATCAGACCCACCATGGCCTGAGCAGCCTCTTGACCTGCTCTGCTAGGACTCAGAGACCCAGCAGCTGTGGGTGAGGGGCTGTGTACTCTGAAATGAGAAATAAGAGCTCCCAAGGAAGTGTCCCTGTGTCCTGTCCTAAACTGCTCCTCCTCCCCCATCTTCAGCAGCATCTTCACTGTTTCCAAGTAAAGTCTGGAAACCACATCCTGCTGGCCCACCCAGTTCTCCGTCCTCTTCCCACACATCACAAGGACAGATGCTGGGTGCTCAACATGGAGCTGTATGCCATGGTGGCTCTCCTGAGAAAATGTGAATGATTTGAAATCAGAACAAGACAAGGATGTCACTATCACCTCTTTTTTTCTTTCTATTTTTTTTTGGGGGGTACAGTTCTTGGTCTCAGGGCCTACTGCTTGAGGCACTCCACCACACATGGCAATGGCAGCGGCCCACCATCACTTCCCCCTAGAATAAATGCACACAGAGTACACAGGAAGGGGGGAGGGGCAACAGGCCACAGGATCAGGCCTAGGCAGCCTTTGTAAGCCAACTGTCAACTCAAGGTTATAGTCCAAAAATAACACATTACTGTGTTCTCTAAACTTCTCATTTAAAATTTTCTGTACTTTTGGCCTTAACATAAATTTTTTTCCTCCAAATATTAACACTAGTTGTCCCTATGGTACTATATTGGCCCAAAATGCCCTCTGAATGACCTTCTCTAACTTTACACATGATTTATTTCTCTATCAAAAGTAGCCTTTATTAAAGAGGCTGCCTTCTATTAGCTAAAAGGCAGAATCCTAACATTTTGTTCTTTCTAGATGTTATCTGCACCTTCCAGTCTTCTGGCCTGTAGATGTTAAAAGCTTTGTACTGAGGCCTGGCCTCAACATGCCTTGGGTGACCAAGAGAAGTGGCCTTCACAGGGTTCCTTAAATTACAATACATATTTCAATTAGACCTATTCTATAAAAGGGAAAAAAGTGAACTGAGGTCCCCTATACAAATTTTCTTTCATCTCAGATTGGCTCCACAATTACTATTTAGATACTCAAATACTAGCCATTCTTTGTAAGCCACAGGATAAACATAGAAAGGAGGACCAGAAAAGCCCCTCATCAATGACAAGGCCCAGCTCTACTGCTCCACCCTCTGCCCTACCTTCTAAGCCACACCAATATCCAAAACATCCTAATGGGTGCTTCCCCCTTCAACAGGTAATGGTAGGAAGAGGTCCAAACCTTTCAATTAACATAAAAGGATATTATGCTTCTGCTAAACCAGACTCTTTTCTCATTAAAAATAAAATGGGTTCTAGCCCAGGCAACTCAGGTTAAAAATGATTACCATTTACAATAAGCCCCAATACTAGTGACACCTAAAAATGAGGAAATAAATACACCTACCTACAGGGGCACAGACAGTCCCCTTAACTGATCCACACCTAAAGGGACTAATGATATAACTGAAGCAGTAGAGTGCCACTTTGCAGGCATAAAGCCCTGAGTTCAAATCCAACACAGCAAAAGACAAAAGATATTTGGGGCTAAGGAAGTAGCTTAATGGGAAAATGTCTGCCCAGCATGTACAAGGTCCTGGGCTCAATTCCCTAATATTATTAAATCAAATAATAATAATAATAATAATAATAATAATAATAATAATAATAAAAAGATAGCTATCATTAATGCCACTTCAGCCATCTCATAATGAAAAAAGTAGTTTAACCTAGACCAGTTCCTCATTCTTCAAATGAGGAAACTGAGGCCCAGAACAATTCAGAGACCTGCCCTCCAGTGTGTCAGGTGTCAGTGTAAAATAACAACTTTGCTTTACAACAATGTCCTAAAAGAAAATTCCCTTACCTTTCTACAACATCTTAAGGAGGCTATCAGAAAATATACCACAGTGGACCCAGAATCACAGGTGAGAGAGGTTCTCCTCAAAGATAAATTTCTAACAGTCAGCCCCTGATATTTGTGAAAAACTCAGTCTATGACTAAAGGAAAGAGGTCATTGGATCAACTAATACAACTAGCCATATCTGTATATTATAACCGGGACATTACTAACAGAGAGAAAGATGAGATATGACCTCATTTCTGCCCCCACCCGACTGGGGTCTACATCTCAAGTTTGCTACCATGGTGGACAGGAGGAGCACTTCTTCAGAGAATTCTTAAGGGGACAGCCCGGGAGACAGCACTTCCCCCAACCAGGACCCTGCCCTCTCTGCAAAGGTAACCACTGGAAGTCTAAGTGTCCCCCCCCTGCCATCTCCAGATGGGAGGGGAGGTGCCACCTCCTATGGATTGATGGGTCCCAGCCTCCTGTCCACGCTCCACTTCTTGGAGCCCTAGGGTAGTTATAATGGTAAAAAAGCAAAAGTTCATTTTCCTCCTACACAGCAGAGCCCATTTCTCTGTCTTATCTTTCTCTCCCAGTCCCCAGTCCAATGACAAGGTTATCCTTCAGGACAAATCTGGCCAGCCCCTAAAGTGCTAGTTCACCCGGCCTCTGGCCTGCTCTTGGGGAGACCACCTCTTCTGTCACTCTTTCTTCATAGTATCTAAAACTCCAATGGCCCTGTTGAAACAAGATTTACTATCACAACTAGAAACCCAAATTCTCCTCGCCCAGGCAGCTATCTCTGCTGCTCCCTCCTTCAGAACCAAATAGATCCCACAATGTAAACTGATAAAATCAGTGTAGGGTGAGCCTTGACAGACCTACCTATTCAAATAAAATTCAAAAATCCCTCACAGTTTCCACACCCAAAACAATATTGCCTCAAGCCTGAGGGACGATAAGGCCCTATGCCTATCATACATTCCTTAAAATCAAGGGCTACTAATTAGTTACTTCAGCTCCTATAATAAATTTAAAATTCTTATAAAATTAATTTTAAAATACAAGGTACAAAATAAACAACTAAAATAAATATAAATAGATAATAAATGTATTTTTAAAAAATTATTTTTAGATAAAAAAAGATTGTATAAAAAAGGGTTTGTCCTAAATATTGTCTCAAATAGGGAGGATAAAGGCAAGCCATCAAAGGATTAAGTATGTTATATAAAGGTCTAAATAACTTTCAAAAATGTATAATAATAAGCTTCAATGTATAATAAAATTAAAGTTAAATATAATCTAAGAGTTGCCTACAAAGAAATTATGTTTCCTGTTGATCTTGTCAAACTTTAAGTACTACTAAATCAGAGTTCATTTATATATTTGCTCATACAACGGTCTCTTAAATGACCACCTTATAACTGTGTTCAATATCTAAACTTTATCTAAATATGGTACAAACATTTACAGAGTTAAAAGTGTCAGTTTATGTAAAATGATGAGCTAAATCTCTCTTTTATCCAAAAGTGTTCCATTTAACCTGCATCCTGACAGTCAGCCTCTATTTGCCTTTAAAGATCCCACAAAAGCTTCATAACAACTAACCCGGTCAGTCTTGCCCCAAGAATTAAAGACAGCCCTCATCTTTGTGGACAGGCCCTACCCAGAGACTTATTAGATTGGCACTGCCCAGAGGCCACCCTTCTTCAATGCAGAACCACAGAGCCCCTTATCTGCAATGCAACTGAGTCCCTTTTAAAACATTCTGGCCTCTGGAAATACAAAGTCTCTAAGGAAAAGTCTCAATTATGTCTCCCTCCGGTCATCTACCTAGGTGTGTTCCTAAAAGGACAGACTCACTCCCTGAGTCATGAGTAAATCAATTCAATCCTCCATTTCCCACTTCTCCATACCATAAAAGCAGCTTAGAGCTTTCGTGGGAGTTACAGGATTTTATAAATTTTAGATCCCTAGGTATGCAGTCCCTTAGCAAGACACCTTTTATGTTCCTCCTAATATTCCTATTTGGGTCTTAAATAATATATGGCCACCCATTTCTCTTAGAAAACTTGACTCCAACAGACCCTGCTCCTCTGGATGACTACCTGCTTTATCTTAATCTTCTCAGGGAACTTCTCAAAGAACATACAGACCAGATCCTGCTCTACCCTATAACAATTTCTGTTAAACCAGGGGATCTTTTCTCCTAAAATATCTTCTACCCTCTCCATTGGGACTTTGGTGGACCAACCCTCACCTGGTCATTCTCATGGCACCCACTGCTGTCTGGCTCAATGGGATCCCCAATGGCATCACCTCTTAAGGAACAGACTCTTAAAATCCTCTAGGGAACAACATTTTACAGTGGTTCTCCTGGCTAATGCCCATCCTAATGCCTATATTTCTTGCTCTCCTATTATTAAGCTTCATCCCTTGTTTCAAACTACATGTCTGCTACTGTCAATCAAAAAGTTAACCAGTTGTATCTCCAGGGACATCAACCTCTCCAAAACTGCCAGATGCCACAGGAGTCTGAGGATCCTGCCCCATAAAATGTCCCCTGCCAGCAGGAAGCAGCTAAAGAGACCAATGCTTCGCCAAGTTCCTGATCCTCAGCCCCTACCTTCATCATTATTAAACTAAAAATGGGGGAATGATGGGAACAGTTTCTTATGCAGCCTAAGCCACAGCTGGTTTCATTCCTTGCAAACAAAATCCACCATTCCTTATCTCCCACCCCCCCTTCCTTTTACCCACCCTTAGACCTTGCTTAGGCAGCTGGTCTTGTCCTCTGCTGATCAAGGCTCACTGTTCCTTATCTCCTGCCACCTCCCTTTGCCTGAGATCTTGTTCCTGCAGCTGGTCTCTTCCTTTGCAAATCAAAGACCATCCTTTGTTCTTGCTTACCCCCAAATGCTACTTAAAACCAGACTGGCCGAGAGAAGCTGCTGTGCCTTTTTCTCTCAGCCAGCCACCCTGCTTATTAAACTTTTGGACATGAGATAACTCTCACGAGCCTCCTTTGTGTGCAGTGTGAGGCATTTTCCTAACATTGTCCAAGTCAACATCTCACAGGACTCTGCACAAACCCTATAGCTCAGTCCCTGCCTGCCTGGACTCCACCTCCTAACAAGCTCCTTGCTTACCTCTCTGGGTTCCTGACACTATGGAGGTGCTCAGCTGAAGCTCAGGGCCTGTGGGGATGCATGGGAGATGAGGCATAGGGCTCCCTGATCCCCACCTCAGCCTAGTCACTTTTCCCTTAGGCTTAGCCCCAACATCTGCCTCTGTCTTGACACACCCTCATGCAGCCCAGCTTCTGCACCTCTATAGTTTAGGGGTTCCCACCCACTTTTCTATGTGACCCCAAACCTCCTGGACACAAGCAGAACTGGCACAGGAATAAGGACTTAGGTAGTCTAAGATGTCTTCAGGCAGCCTGGGAACCCAAGAAATTCCCTGGTCAGAGGCCCCTGAGACTTACCATCGGTTGAAATGGGCCCCGAATATGGGGGTGTTGGTATCCTAGAAGGTCCTGTGAATAAGCACAAGATAAGAGTGGTGGATTGGGGCTGCCCCTGAAAACCCCATCTCTATTCACTCCCCTACATCTGCACTGTAGATTCCTCAAGGAACTCTCAATGTCCATATAGTATGTTCTGGATTCCAACGAAAGGGAGGGGTGCACATGCCTGGGAACCCCTGCATTCCTACACCTATCTGAGGGTCACTCTCCCTCTGGCTGAGACTCTGTCCAGATGCCTCACTCCCAACCCAGTTAAAAACTATCCTGGGGACAGAGCCCTGAGTGATCCTTTGAGCTTAGAGTGGATAGGCTCAGGGGTTCATCACCTGAGACCAGGAGTTAGGAGGGTCACTGGTGTAGTGACAAGGAGTAGGGGGATGACCTCTGAAACCCAGAGCACCTGTAGTGCCCTGAGTGCTGAGATCACTGCAGTCATGGAGGATTATGCCTGATGCTGCTGAGCACTCAGCACTTTGATCTGAGACAGGTATGGGTGGGGTAAGAGGGGTGGGGAATCAGCTGCCCTCCTTGCACTCAGAGGGAGGGTCTCTCAGGAAGCTGGCCTAGAGTGAAGATGGAGGGTGAGGGGCTGCCCCACCTTGGTCTCAGCTGAGACCTCAAAAGGCCTATCTCTGAGGATCAACATCTTTCTGTTTCTTTTTTCTCTCTTCCCCTCCCTACCTCTACAAAGTTTCAATGTCCACTTTCTGAGGCACACAGACCTCATCCTGGCCATCACCTCTGGGGATCCACCAGCATGGACTGTGCAGTCTGGTATCTGACTGACCCTGCTGGGTTCTTTCCCTTGATTAGGATGTTCAGGGGTTCATTGGTGTCTGAACACTCATTGGGCTGGCTGTGTGTGTCATACATCTACACCAGCCCCCATGGGAGCTGCTCACACGTCCCAGTGGGAATTTGTCCTGAGAGAGCCCAGCCTGGGGCTGCTGGACATGCTGCTGGGTGAGGTCATGCCTCCTCCTCTTTTCACAGAAAATATGTCATAGCCACATGCAGAGTGACATTGGAGGTTCAAGGTCCCTCCAGGGGCCAAGATAGGGCTGTGTTTGTTCATGAGGGATGTCTTTCTGGACATCCCTGGAATGAAGACAGATCAGGGGCTAAAAGGAGATTCCAGCCACACTTTCCAGTCTGGGTCTTTGACTCAGGATGAGAAGCTTCCCTCCCACTGGGAACAGGGAAAATGACAAAGTGTTAGGGATTCAAAAGTAATTGGGTCAAAATTAAGCAATCTCACCTGATACCAGGAGCTCCAGGGGATCGCTGGGTTCTGACCACACCTGAGGTTGGTTACTGTAATGGCCATAGCATCTGAACATCCACCTGTGACTGGCAGTCACAGGGCCCACAGGGAACAGGGCCTGTAATTGCCCACTGGGATGTCTCTGAGAGTCAAGGGTCCAGTAGACCTTGTGTTCTCCTTCTTTAGTCAGAATGAACCTGTCATATTCCTGCCATGAGCCACACTGGAGGATCACATTCTCTCCTGAGGTCACCACAGGTCTGGACAGGACTGAGAGGCTGGGTTTGAAGTAGGCTGCTCCTAGGAGAGAAGGGGTCACTGTGTCAAATTGGCCCACATCTCTCATGTAGTTGAAGGGCTGGGCTGTGAAACGGGCCAACCCTGACAGTAGACCCCATTCCTGGGGGCAGAGCCAGATGTGGGGACCCTTGAGTGTCCTCTCACCTGTCACCACCAGCTCCAACAGGTCGCTGTCCTCTGACCGACTAGCAGGGCTGTGATAGTTACAGTGATATCTCCCTGCATTTAGGTCTGTCATGTACGTGATGGAGAACTTGGCCTTGTTGCTGGACTGCAGAGGCTTCTGTGTGTCCCAAGGTGCTGAGCTTCTCTCTTTAAACAGATTGTACTCCTGGGCCTCCAGGTTGCCTTCACACCATATGGTCACCAGCATACCCCAGGGGTTCATAGAGCCTGGCTCAGCCCAGAGTGTAGGTTTGGGGAGGATCTCTTCAAGGAAATGAAAGGCTAGGTCTCAGGAAATCCCCTGCTCCATTCCAGGTCTCAAGGAAGGACCATTCGGGCACACCCAGTGTCAGCCATACCTGAGGTTTTCAATCCTCCATGCCCAGGGTGTCATCTTTTCCCCAGTGAAAGGAAGGAATATGGGACATTTGAGGACAAACTCACCTGCCAGCACTCGCATCCAGGAGTCCAGACTTAGTCCTGGAAGAGAGTTCCATTTAAAAAGTTTGTACCTGAAAACTGAGCAGGTCCTCTCCTCTCCAGAGTCTCCTGTGTCTCTGGGGTCTTTTGATGTTCAAGACCTGGCTTTGGGGTGGTATCCCTCCCAGACTAGAGAAACTTCTTCCCCTCTTCATATCTCACCAAGGCAGAGAAGAACCATGAGTTTGGGGTCCATAGTGTATTCTCGTATTGACCAGGGAAGCACAGATGGATACGAATAGGGTGCCCAGTTGGAAAGACAGAGAGATAAGCGATGTGTGACCACTCAGAACGCAGGTCCTGCCTTGCACATGGTTGTGACATCAGGAGCCCCACAGGAAATGGAAATGCACTGTATAGGTACCTGGTTCTCATTTCCGGAGCACTGGGGTGTGGCGAACACCAGTCTCTTGCCAGACACATAAGACTGAAATGGTAATGTGTGTGACCTCTGGCTACTTCCATCTGGCTTTATCTTCTTTGCCCCAAAATCATCTACATTGTACATCACAAAATAACATGGTCCAAAATCACTAACTTTCAGCACTTAGTGTTGTAAACACACACACACACACATACAAACACACACACACACACACACACACACACACAGAACACACACAGAATACATTACCTTACTATTTCTGCTGTAACAAACAGTGTCTGATAACAACTGACATCACTATATACATACATGTACTCTTCTGGATCCTGTGGCTCAGGTTTTCTACAGCCTGTATCTGCTGCAAAGTTTTCTCTTGTTTGTGGCCCCATCTGAGCCAGCTGTCTTTCAAGGTTCTTAATGAATGAATTGAGATCACACACCCAAAGAGGCACACGCTGTACTTAAATTCAAGTAGAAGCCCAACAGATTAGGAACTTTTCTACTTATTATACATGTGTGCAATGAAACATGTCTTCACTTTGAATGGACAATCTACATCTTCAGGAATCTGGTCTCCTAGGGCTTTGATCAAGGGACCAAGATCCTGAATTCTGATAGATTTATATTCAACACTCAGAAACTCCTTGTTTTCCCCAACACCCTCGAATAGCAAAACAGCTATTAGAGTTCCACCTCATGCACCATCACTGTGATGGGCTCAGGGCATCCTGCTCAATGGAGGAACTTCTCACCTGCAGACCACATGGCAGAAGCTGGTTTGACACAGATTTGCATATGACAGTGGAGAAGCACCTCTGATCCTCAGTCCTAAGACCCTTGGAAAATAGACTTCAGCCAGACCCATAGCTTCACACATGGTCAGGGATGTGTGGATTTTCCTTAGTAATGCAACCTTGTCTTGAACAGCAGCTAGAGTTGGAATCAGCACTTGATTCCCACACCCATTGCAGGCTGCACTGTCCTGTGTTGTCTTCCCCACAGGAGCATTGAATATGGGGTATTTGTTGGGACTCTGAGTCACATCCTTCTTGGAATGTGGAGTGACATTTTTCTCACTGTTCTGAAGTACCTCCCCCTGGCTTTTTCTTCCATGAATTAGTCAACAGTATGCATTTTAGTACAAAAACTCTACAGAGTACAAGTTCTATTTGCCAATAAAGAAACTCATTGTCCTTCCTTATGGAGCAGGCAGAGCTGGGTGCCACGTTTGAAAATTGTGATGATTTCCTTGCCTGCACACTATGTGGAGGACAAGAGAGGAGAGAGCTCGAGGTCTCACTAGATAAGAGGACTCCATGGATTGGCATGCAAGACCCTAGTCTGTGTTTCCACACTGAAAGTTTCAAAGGAAACAAAACTGCTATTTCCCATACATTGGCATTTGAATGGTCCCAAATAATATATACAATTGCTCCTTTTTCAGAAATCAGTTTCTATCTGTCTTGAATCCTGAGTTTCATACTTAGATATTTTCCAAATATGTCATGGAGAAAAGAGAGCCACATGTTTGAAGGTCGGGAGCAGCCTGGTTCTGTCCAGGGTTCTACTTCTTCCTCTCATCAATTGTTGTGTTCATCTGTAAGTCTTCCCAGAGTAAAGAAGCCAGGGCTGACTGTTTATTTTACAACAGTAGCATTTATGGGATGTTGGCAGACCTTCTTTATGGTATTGACACTCTCTTTGGGTCAAAGTCAGTTCCAAGGTGGAAGGCAAGAGACCCACCCCCTCATATGCCCCAAGATTAATTCGAGAGACAAACATTTCTTGCCTTTTGATGAAGAAATGCGAGGTCAGTCATTATTAGAAGCATGCAGAGGGCAGAGACATGACACATTCCCTTTGCTCTCCTATCCTGGAGTTCCAAGATCTTCTTCATGGGTTAGGAAATGGAACTTCAGTAGGGGCAGGGCTGCCTCTGCTCTGCCCATTCAGCATTTGTGTCTGGCTTCAGTTTTAAGTTCCACCTCTCTCCACTCACAGCTACAAACATCAGTGTCTGAACCCTGGTGAGAAGTGCCCGTGACGGATGCAGGCAGTATGACCCATGTGTTTCTGTCTTTAGTACAGGAATGATGACTTCTGTTTGCCCTCCCTTGTCAACTTTCCTGCATCCCAGAATCTGGAGTTCACTTGGAGCTATGTGGTGAGCATATAGTGAGGAGCTGTGAACCTATGGTCTGGTGTGTCCCCCCTGGAATCCCAGATTGCTCACATCTCATGGTGGTGACTGTCAGAATACCAGGATCTGAGTCTGGCTGAGAACTCAAGACAGTGTCCCCTTCTTCCAATGGGGTCAGAGCATGAGCCTCACAGACAATGCTGAGGTGTGACAGGACAGGGGTACCCATGTGTATGGGCCAGGGAAGGGAAGGACAGGGAAGTTCAGCCAGGGCTCTCCTCTTCCTAGAAGGTTATTTTCAAATACTAGAGGGAGAAGATGAGATTGAACCCATGCAGTAAGCTGCACACAGGTCCAGGCAGTGAGGCCACTGAACCTAACTCATTCTAGGTGGCTTTATCCTAATACACAAATCAGACAAAACCTTAGAGAAAACAAAGTACAGATCAACATTTTCATGAACACAGATGGAAAACCTTCAAAAAACATTCACAGTCCACATAACGATGTTAGAGTCTATGGCAGATCTCATATGTGATGGTGAGCCCAATAAGAGTTGTGAAAGCAGATCCATGTGACATTGTGTATGTTCACTTGATGATCACATAATGACAAAATGGTCTGTGGATGCATTTCTCAAAACACATTCTTTCATAAAATCATTAATAAAAGCATTATAAATTAAATCCAAAGTTGTACCAAATAATTATATTCCACTAGTGAGTGGGATTTACTCAGTGGTTGTAAAGTCAGTTGAACATTGGAAAACCAATTAATGTGATCAGTCACAGCCACAGAGTTAAAAAGGAAAATTACGTGACAACAGAATTTCTTTGTGGATGCAGAAAAAGCATTGGTTATGATCCAAACCCATTCCTCATAAAAAGTGTCAGCATATTAGGAATAGAGAAATTCCTCCTTCTGATTAAACTCATAAAAAAGAAGCCTTGTGTTTACTTCATATATTGTCACAATAAATCTAAAATTTCCCACTAAATAAGGAAGAAGGCAAGAGCATCCCCCAGTCCACTCCTTTTCAGCATTGCACTGGAAAACCTGGCTAATGCAGGAAAAGAAATAAGGGAAACACGAGGTACACAGGTGAGGATGAGAAATAGAACCATCGTTCCATTCAGATGACATGATTATCTAAATTGAAAATCTGAATTATCTGACAAAAAGTAAAGAAAAACCTTCCAGAAGTCATCATGATTACAGGGAGATGATTCAGCTCTAACACACAGTCAATTTTTTTTGTACATGCCAGCAATGAGCAGAAGAATTCAACTGTTCCGTCAAACACCAGAGTACTGATTACAGTTGTTATGTTTCTGGAGAAACCGTTGAATCAGCATCCAAAGAGGATGGGCATTTGTGAGTCCACAGAGTGTTAGGACATTTTGCATTTAGGCATTTATTCATCCTGGAATATGGTTTTATAATTTTTTTCTGTTATTTCACCCAAGATCCATGTTCTCTGATAAAAAATGTAGTCTCATTAATGTCTAATGGGATTGCAGTGATTAATAACGAATGTAGTAAATATTACACAGAAGTGAAGCAACGTAGCAGATGAACAAAGTCAAAAACCCAAACCTGGCCTGTGGGATTCACCCTCACATCATGCAGGTGAGAGGAGAGGAGGGCCGGATCACAAAAGTTCACAGCAAGGTATGGGAATGAGCCAAAGTTTAGTGTGGAAAAAAGTCTGCACACCAGCATGCACTTGTTTTTCTGCACCCAAATCTGGGGTGGTCCCTGCACATTCTCAGACACAGTTCTCCATCTTGGACCCACATTTTCTTCTTGAGCCTCCAGGGATGCCCAGATCCATCTCCCTTCATCTCTTCATTCAGCACTGTCATCTCTCCTGTTCATGTCTTGGCTGCATTTAGTGGCCTTCTCTGTGCAGAACTTCAAATAGCGGAATCCTGAGGCCCATGATGACTACGCCATCCAAGTCCATGAATGGAGACTCTCAACAGCGTAACCCTGAGGATTGTAGATAAAGGGGACAGGGAGGTCAGGGAATACCAAAACCTCAGAATGTGTTACAGAGCTTCTCTAAACAAACAGCAGATTTGATGCAAATAAAATATCCTATGGAATTAGAAGACACATTTTCCCCAGTACCCAAGCAAATCACCAATGCTTCACAGGTAATTTCCAGCCTGTAAAATAAAATAAATGGAAATTTATATAATAATCAAAAGTAGTACTAATTAATGTGATTATTAGCTATTTGATCAACAATGCTTCAATTAAGTGTGTTTATTAATTGATAAACGTTTTGAAACTATCAGAGAAAACAAGTAGGCATGATTCTTTTTGCTAGTTCAGTAATCAGTGATTGACAGATCTGTCATTGATGCTGTAGGGACCCATGTTGACCTGATCACAGACATCCTGAGTCATAACCACCATGATAGTCCTAGTGTCCCTGGTCTCTTTCTTCTCATGGTTCCCAGTGCACTGTATTTATGCACAGATCTAAAGAGTGGTATATGAAGCTCTAGGACAGGGCCTGGCACAGTGAACACAAGGATTATGCTAGTCACCTTTAATGTTATCTTGAGCTCAATCAGGAACCTTCTGGCTTGGATGAAGTCACTTTTTTTGACTACTACATAAACTCTTTCCTCTGATCCAAATCACAGGGTCCACTGGTCTTAGTGCTCTGTACGGCCACACTTCTGTCAGTGAGGCCTCATTAAATCACACTGTGCAGCCCTGGTTGTGTCTGCATCTTTCTTTGGTCTCCTGGCACCTTGCAACTTGTTTTCATGCACTCAGGCTGGATAAGACCAAAGCCAATTCTTATGAATAATTTGCTAATAAAAATAAATGTTAATAAATAATAATTTAACAAAATGCCAGTGAGAAGCTTGCTTAGGGATCATCACCGTAATAAAATTTAGAACTTCCTCTAAATGTACAGAACAATAGTAGAAATTTCACTTGTCCTTCCATATGGAATAGGCAGATCTGGGTGATGAGTTTCAGAATCGTGATGATTTCCGGTTTGCCCACTGTGTGGAGATGGAATGAGAGAACCCAAGGTCTCACTAGATGAGAGGACCCCATGAGTGGTCATGCAACACCCTACATTGTGTTTCAACAGTGACAATTTCTCAGGAAGCAAAACTTCTATTTCCCAACACATTGATCTTTGCAGATGTCCAAAATAAGACACACGGTTTCTCCTGTTTTAGAAATCAATTTTTGCCTGTCATGAACTCAAAGTACAACACTTAGAAAATTTCCAAATATGCATGGAGTGAAGAGAGTCCTATGTAGGAAGGTCAGGAGCAGCTTGGTTCTGTCCAAATTCCCAACTCTTGCCCTCACCAGTGGTTTTGTTAATTTCAGTTTCCCCATGTTAAGGAATCCTAGGTGGATTGATTGTGTTACAACAGCAGTGTGGAGGGGATGTTGGGGGAGATTTTCCTATGGCACTGTCATTTCCTTGGGTCAAATTCAGACTGCAGATGTAAGGCAAGTACCACCCCTACCCCCACCAATCCCCAAGGACTGAATTGATATGCAAACACCTCTTTTGCCTCATGAGGATGCAAAGAGACTCAGTGAGGGATGATGTCTAGACCACCCATGGTGTGTACCGGGCAAAAAGGGCAGAGCCTGGGACCCCTGAAGCAACAATGTCTCTTGGGTCTCCCATTCTGTAGTTCTATATTATGTCTCTAGGGTGAGGAGCTGAAACAACAGTGGGGACATTGCTCCCTCTGCTCTGCCCATTCAGCCTTTGTGTCCTGGATCACTTTTAGGATCTATCTCTCTGCAATCATGGCTTCAAACATCAGTGTCTGAGACATTGATAATGGTGTCAGTGATGAATGGAGGGGGGATAACTCCTGTGTTTCTATCTCTAGGATAGGAAGCATGAGTTCTTTCACCCCTCCCTTGTCAACTCTCCTGATCACAGTATCTGCAGTTCACTTTAGGGCATGTGCTGATCACTCAGTGAGAAGGACCTTGGAACCTAAAGGCTGGGTGGGTCTCATGTGGAATCCTCAACTCCAGTGCATCCTGAGGTGTCAAATTCCCATGGTGGTGACTTTCAGAGTGAAAGGATCTGCGGACCTCAGGAAACAGAATCATTCAATGTCCCCTCCCTCCTTGCAGTCAGAGCATGAGCCTTACAGACAATGACTGAAGGTGGGAACAGAATGAGGGTGCCCATGTACATAGGAACATTGGAGAAGGAGGAGGACAGAGAAGGTCACCCAGGTGCCTCCTTGTCCTGGAAGGTTCTCTTGAAATACAAAAAGAGGTGAGATTAGAATCCAACCAGACAGTTGCACACAGGTCCAGGTACAGGGGCTACTGACCCTAACTCATTCCAGGTGGTCAACATTATTTTAATACACAAACTGGACAGAGAAAACAAAGTTGTAGAAATGTTGGAGGAAACAAAGAAAAGACAACATTTCTTATGAACACAGAGACAAAACCCTCTAAAGTAAGTTCACAGTCCACATAATGACAGTTGAGTCCCTACCAGATCTCGTATGTGATGGTGACCCCAGAAATTAGAGAGCTTTGTGACATGGGATCCATGCAACATTGTGTAAGTACACTCTGTGATCAAAATTCCTATGGATGCATTTCTCAGAACACATCTTTCAAAAACTCATGAATAACTATTTTGTAAATTAAATCCAATCATGTGTAAAAAAGAATTATATTCCATGAATGAGTGGAATTTACCCAAAGTATATAAAGCCACTTCAATATTCATAAACATAGTAGTGTAACTGGTCATAGCAACAGAGTTAAAAAGTAAATTACACAATAATGGCATATAATAGATGCAGAAATGCATTCATCAGGATCCCTACCCATTCCTCATTAAAAGTATCAGCAAAGTAGGTATTATGAAATTCTTCAATCTGGCTAAAATCATAGACAAAGCAGCCTGATGACCACTTAAATCATATTTAAGAGTGAGAACCAAAATTTCACACTAAATAAGGAATAACGCAAGGGCATCCCCTGTTCACTCCTTTTCAGCCTTGGACTGGAATCCTTGGGTAATGCAGGAAGATAAATAAAGGAAACACAAGTGCACAGATCAAGAAGGAGAAATAGAACTTTACTTATTTGCAGATGACATGATTCTTTTTGTAGGAAATCTTTTCAAAAGAAAATCTTAAAGAAATTTTCAAAACGAAATAAAAATCCCAGAAGTAAAAAGTGGTTATAGGAAAGTTGATTTGTGGTTAATAGACAAATGAATTCCTGTTGGACATACCAGCGGTGAACAGAGACATTTGAAATGAAAGACCCATCACCACTTGAGTTCATTGTTTCCCAAACCCTCATGCCTGACATGACATCTGCATTTTGAACTTGAACATGAAAGGAAAGTATACAGTTTTCAGCCTGTGCCACAAATCAGGACTTTGTTTTACAGTGTGTTTTGAGAGGCATGTCAGCAGTGCCCATCAGACTATTCCTTCAAGCATCAGTGTGTTGGATCAAATTTGTTACGTTTTGGGAGAAAACTGGCATCTGATGAGGACTGAGGGCTTGAGGGTCCAGAGAGATGTTAGAACACCATTGTACATTTAGGATTTTATTCATAAGGGAATCTGAGATTTTTCATTTGTTCTGTTAATTGTTTTCATATTCTCAGATGAAAAGATGGAGCCTAATTAAAACACAATGGGAAAATGGTAATTAAATATAGAGGAAAATGCTACATGAAAGTGAAGGAAACCAGTAGGTGCACAAGGATGAGGACGCACACCTGGCTTGTGGTATTCACCCTCACATCATGGAGGTGAGAGAAGAGAGGCAGTCAGCAAAAGTCCACAGCAATGTGGAGGAAATCACAATTTAGCAGAGAAAGAGCCACCCAACCCCAGAGATTCCATCCCCCCAACCACATTTGCTCCCTGGACGTTCTCAGAACAGTCCCCCAACTCATGCCCCAGATTTTCTTCCAGACCCTCCTGGGATTGTCATATTCATTTTGAGGTTCCACTGCTCTGCATGGTGTCCTGTTTCTTATTCATCTTCAGAGTGCATCTCACGTCCTTCTCTGCTGTGTTGAGCCTCAAATAACAGAATACCAAGGACCACAAGGACCAGGCCTGCCATGCCTAGGCAAATGAGATTCTCCATGGTGTAATCCTGAGACTGTGAGCCTGGGGATGTGGAAGAGGACATAGAGGTCAGAGCAGGACAAAACTACCTAGAATCACTGCAGGTCCACCCAGGGCACTTGATTCCATGGACAGCACTTTACCTTTGTGCCCAGCCCTATATCTGAGAATTTTCATTACTCACCCATCTTGGGGTCTGACATGTTCTGTGATTGGTGAGGTTCTCAGCTGCTCCTTAGAATGAAGAAGAGGAGTAGGATGTGTGAACGTTGAAAAGACCTGAGACTTTCTCCTGAGGTCCATATTCCTGTGTCTTATTCTCATGACATAACACCATGCAGATCCTGAATAAACCCTAGTACTTCTGCAGCAGCGTTCCCTCTAAACATGTCATTGCATTCTTCTACCCCACAGTGCTATGTGAGTTCAGTAATTGAGATCTGAGTATTTTTGGACAGATTTTATCTGATCACCAAGAGTTTAAGATGAGTGGGAGAAAGGGTCTCCCTGTTCAGAAATAATGGACTCCCTAGTCTCTTTCTTGATGCTAGGACACAGGACCATGTAAGCTAATTACCCTGGAGATGAGTATCCACTGACTCACCACTGAAGATCCAGGATCCCGGGGTGAGTGGTTGAAGTTCAGAGATCCTGAGCATCAGGAGTGCAATGGGGTTACAGTCTGGGGCTGCGTCCACTGCACCCCACCCCGCCAGTTCCTAAACCTCATCATGCACTTAACCTCTTCTTAACAAATGTCCCTTATCAAGAAACACCTGAAATGTTACACATACAAACCTCCCCCAAGAAAGCTTATACACACATATTCTGAAGTGTGGTGATGTCAGTGGTTCATGGAAACCATATTGTTTATTGAATTCCCTGAACAAAATAAAGATAGAACTACTATAGGATCTGGCGCTATCACTGTTAGTTGTGTATCCAAGGAGTGAGCTCCAGGATATGACAGAGTGAGTTGCACACCCATGTTTACTGCAGCACTATTTACAATAGCCAGGCTTTGGAAACAGTCCACATGCCTCACAAGTAATGAATGGATTAAGAAAACATGATACATATACACGATGGCATTTCATTCAGTCATAAAGAATAATGAAATCATGTTTGCAGGTAAATGGATGGAACATTTTGTTAAGTGAAGTAAGACAGGCTGAAAAAGTCAAAGGTTGCGTTTTTGCACATATGTGAAAGCTCAAACTGTAAATTAAATGTATTTGTACTTATGTATATGATCATGTATCTATGTATACATACATGTACATAATGAGGGAGAACAAAATTGTATTAATAAGTCCGTCTAAGAGGACTACAGGAGGTAGGAAAGGAAAAGAAAATGTTATAGAGTGAAATTATACTGAAGAAACCCATCTCCATGTGAATATATTATACTTACTCTAAGGCGTTGAATATTAGGGGAGCATGGTGACAAAGAAAGAGTAAGTAGCATGGTGGTTAAATTGATTAAAGCATGACATATACCGGCCTGAAGTACAAAAGTGAAACTCCCTTAGCCTGTCAATACACACTTAAAAAATAAGTGAAGGTCACAAATGTAAAATAGACCTTTTCTATGTTTAGGTAACAGTGGGAAGGGGTGAGCATAAGCAAAGGGTTAATAAGGGTGAATATGGTGGATGTATTTTGTATCCATAGATGAAAATAGAAGAAGGAAACCTGTTGAAATTGTTCTAAGCGGCAGGGAGGAAGGAAGAGGGAGAATGATGGAGAGGATAAATCTAAGATGCATTGTGAACATATACATAAATACACAATGTTTCTCCCTGTGCAACTATTATAAGGTAATCAAAAATTTTTTAAAAAGTAAAAATACATATTGCTAATTTTCAAGATTAAATCTACATAAAACATGTAAAAGCATATCAGTTGAACATTATTAACATGGGTGAATATTTGAGAACATTGAACAAATATAAACTAGATATACAATGTGTATAATGTAAATATGCCTATACACATATAAGCACATGTGTATATACACACTTTTTATAGGATATATATGTGTATTTATAAATACATTACAAGGCAAGAATAATAAGTGTGTAATTTAGAAAGAACTGAAATTCCACCTCACTGTGCTTGATATAAATTTTATCCAAAAATCAAAAAGCATTAATTGAAATTAGAAGGGAGAGAACCTTAACTTCATATGAAATAAAATTCATAGTCACAAACCCTTACTTTTATCCTGTATACTCAATCATTATTTACAAAGCATAAAGCAATAAAAATGACTTTCAAATGATTAAAGTAACCTTACAATTCAGAAAAATTTCCTCTGAACATGCATAATTTTTATGAATAAAGAAGTGTAAATTTTTTTTATTTTGTTGAGACTGAGGTTTGAACTCAGGTCTTCACACTTACAAAGCAGGTAGGTATTCTACTGCTTGGACCACACCCATTTTTCTCTGTTTATGTTTTGGAGATTGGAGTCTCCTGAAATATTTCCTTGGGCTGGGCTCAAACTGTGATACTCCCAATCTCAGCATCCGATGTAGCTAGGATTACAGGTGTGAGTCACAGGTGCCTGTGGTAAAATACTTTTAAAGTCTAAAATAATCCTGAGTTTAAACATAAAAATAAGAAGACTTGATATTAAAGGGAAGATATTCTGCATAACTAATGTACAGTGTGATCCAAACCTGTGTAAACAGAATCACTTCCTTTTAAAGTATACATCCATATATCTTGGTGTAAATTTCCACGTGAAAAAATTATTTTGAAAGTTTCAGAAAAATGAAACAATTATAAGCAGAATATGCACAGTAGGAACAAATTGAATTGCACACAGACAACCTGGGTAGGGATCCTGAGACACTCCAGTGAGCAGGTGCATGGCCCCTTCTTAGTCTCAGGTGAACACTGAGTATGGAGGCCATAAGGTGAACTACAGAGCAGCCAAACCAGTCGTAGCCACAATTGGGATGAGTCTAACAGAGTGAATCTGGTGGGGGCTCTAGCCTTACCCACAATCAGACCAACCATGGCCTGAGCAGACTCTTGAATTTTTAAAAAAAATTTTATTGTTTTATTATTCATATGTGCAAACAATGCTTGGGTCATTTCTCCCCTCTGCCCCCACCCCCTCCTTTACTACCCACTCCTCCCCATCCCTCTGCCGCCAACCCCTTCTATACCTGGCAGAAACTATTTTGCCCTTATCTTTAATTTTGTTGAAGAGAGAGTATAAGCAATAATAGAAAGGAACCAGGGTTTTTGCTAGTTGAGATAAGGATACCTATACAGGGAGTTGACTCACATTAATTTCTTGTGCATGTGTGTTACCTTCTAGGTTAATTCTTTTTGATCTAACCTTTTCTCTAGTTTCTAGTACCCTTCTCCTATTGGCCTCAGTTGCTTTTAAGGTATCTGCTTTAGTTTCTCTGTGTTGAGGGCAACAAATGCTAGCTAATTTTTAGGTGTCTTAACTATCCTCACACCTCCCTTGTCTGAGCAGCCTCTTGAACTGCTCTGCTAGGAATCAGAGACCCGGCAGGTGTGGATGAGAGGCTGTGTCCTCTGAAATGAGAAATAAGAGCTCCCAAGGAAGTGTCCTTGTGTCCTGTCCTCAACTGATCCTCCTATCCCATCAGCTGCAGCATCTTCCCTGTTTCCAAGTAAAATCTGGAAACCACATCCTGCTGGCCCATCCAATTCTCCCTCCTCTTCCACATACAACAAGGACAGGTGCTGGGTGCTCAACAAGGAACTGCATGCCACAGTGGCTCTCATGAGAAAATATGAATGATTTCATTTTAGAACAAGACAGGGATGTCACTCTCACATCCATTTTTTTCTATTTTTTTGGTGAAGTACTGGGCTTGGTCTCAGGGCCTACCACTTGAACCACTCCACCAGCCCATTTTGTGAAGGTGTTTTTCAAGGTAAGTTCTCACAAAGTATTTGCCCAGGCTGGCTTCCAACGGCTGTCCCCCTGATCTCTGCCTCCTATGTACCTTGGATTATAGGGGTGAGCCTGTAATCACACCACTTTTCATCAAGATTGTAACAGAAGCTAGACATTGTGGCACACAGCTATAATCCCAGCACTGATCTGCCAAAGCCAGAGGCTAGGGCATTGCAAGCTCAAGGTCAGTCAGGGAATATAGTGAGACTGTCTCAAAAATCCAAGGGCTGGGAGTTTAACTCAGAGGGATAGCACATGCATAGAATGCACAAGAATCTGGGATCAATCCTTAGCAGCAAAAAGTGAAAGAATTAAAAGACAATAATGGAAGCCCTATCCAGAGTAGGAATAAAGGAATCAAAACTGGAAAGGAAGAATCCAAATTGTCCTGGGTGCAGGGTCATCTTTGTGCCCCTCTCTTGCACAATGTCACTGTCACTGTGGCAGAGGGGACAGGTCCACGGCATAATCATATCCTGCAGGCTGTCTTGGGAAGCCTCCTCTCCCAGGAGGTCACAGCCAAGATCACAGCTCCTGTAAGGGGTTTAAAGGTCTGGGTCAGGCCTCTCTTTACACTAGGAGAAACTGAGGTTCAGATAGAGGAGGGGCTTGTCCAAGTTAGTGTTTCCAGAGAAGGCTGCACTAATCCCATTGCCCAGCCTCTGAACCCCCATGCCCCTGAACAAGAGGGAAAGAATCTGACTGTCCCAGTCACTGCCCTGTGCCCATTCCTGCACAATGTCACCATCACTGTGTCAGAGGGGACAGGTCCACTGCACAAATGGGTCTTGGAGTCTCCCCTGGGAGGTCTCCTCTCCCATGAGGTCATAGCCAATGTTGGCACTGAAAGGAATTTTAAGTTCTAGTCCAAACCTCTCCTTTATACTTGGAGAAACTGAGGCCCAGATGGCAGAGGGGCTTGTCCAAGTCAACATCTCCATAGGAGTCTGCAACAACCCTTTGTTTCAGCCCCTGCCTACCTGGACTCCACCTCCTAACATGCTCCTTGCTTACTTCTCTAGGGATCTGCTGATTTTCAGGGCCCATGGGGATGCAAGGGAGATTAGGCACGGGGCTACCTGATCTCTACCTCAGTCCAGTTACTTTTCCAAATATCTGCCTCTGTCTAGACCCACCCTCATGCAGCCCAGCCACTGAGACCCTATAGTTTATGGGCTCCCACCCACTATTCTATGTGACCCCAAACCACCAACCTGGACATAAGTAGAGCTGGCACAGGAACAAGGACTTTGATAGTCTGAGATGTCTCAAGGCAGCCTGGAGACCCAAGAAACTCCCTGGACAGAGGCCCCTGATACTCATTATTGGTTGAGATGGGCCCTGAATATGGGGGTGTTGGTACCCCAGAAGGTCCTATGAATAAGTACAAGAATAGAGTGAGGGATTGTGGATGCCCCCGAAGACCCCATCTCTGTTCACTCCCATACATCTACCCTGTGGCCTCCTCAAGGAATTCTCAATGTCCATATAGTATGTTCTGGATTCCAATGAAAGGGAGGGGCGCACATACCTGGGAGGACCCCTGCATTCCTACCCCTATCTGAGGAGTCACCCTCCCGCTGGCTGAGACTACCTCCAGTTGCCTCACTCCCAACCAACTTAAGAACTATCCTGGGGGCAGGGATAGGGCCCTGAGTGATCCTTTGAGCTTAGAGTGGATAGGCTCAGGGGTTCATCACCTGAGACCAGGAGTTAGGAGGGTCACTGGTGTAGTGACAAGGAGTAGGGGAATGACCTCTGAAACCCAGAGCACCTGTAGTGCCCTGAGTGCTGAGATCACTGCAGTCATGGAGGATTATGCCTGATGCTGCTGAGCACTCAGCACTTTGGTCTGAGACAAGGGTGGGGTGAGGTAAAGTGGGAAATCAGCTACCATACTTGCACTCAGAGGGAGGGTCTCTCAGGGAGCTGGCCTAGAGTGAAGATGGAGGGTGAGGGGCTGCCCCACCTTGGTCTCAGCTGAGACCTCAAAAGGCCTGTCTCTGAGGATTGACATCTTCCTGTTTCTCTTTTCTCTCTTCCCCTCCCCACCTCTACACAGTTTCAATGTCCACTTTCTGAGGCACACAGACCTCATCCTGGCCATCACCTCTGGGAATCCACCAGCATGGGCTGTGCAGTCTGGTCTCTGACTGACCCTGCTGGGATCTTTACCTATGATTAGGATGTCCAGAGGTTCATTGGTGTCTGAACACTGATTGGACTGGCTGTGTGAATCATACACCTTTACCAGCCCCCATGGGAGCTGCTCACAGGTCCCAGTGGGAATTTGTCCTGAGAGAGCCCAGCCTGGGGCTGCTGGAAATGCTGCAGAGTGAGGGCATGCCTCCTCCTCTTTCCACAGAAAATCTGTCATAGCCACATGCAGAGTGACATTGGAGGTTCAAGGTCCCTCCAGGGCAAAGATAGGGCCGTATTTGTTCATGAGGGATGGCTTGCTTCATATCCCTGGAAAGAAGACAGGTCAGGGGCTAAACAGTACATTCCTGCCACATTGTCTCTCAAGCGTGGGTCTTTGACTCAGGGTGACACAGCTTCCCTCCCACTGGGAACAGGGCTTATGACAAAGTGTTAGAGATTCAAAAATAATTGGGTCATAATTAAGCAACCTCACCTGATACCAGGACCTCCAGGGGATCGCTGGGGGATGACCACACCTGAGGTTGGGTCTTGTAATGGCTAAAGCATCTGAATATTAACCTGTGACTGGGAGTCACAGGGCCCACAAAGAACAGGGCCTGAAATTGCCTACTAGCATATCTCTGAGAGTCCAGGGCCCAGTAGACCTTGTGTTCTCCTTCTTTAGTCAGAATGAACCTGTCATATTCTAGCCATAAGCCACACTGAAGTTTACATTCCCTCCTGAGGTCACCACAGGTCTGGACAGAAGTGAGAGGCTGGGTTTGCTGTAGGCTTCTTGGAGAGAAGGGGTCACTGTGTCAAATTGGCTCACATCTCTCATGTAGTTCAAGGGTTGGGCTGTGAGATGGGCCACCCCTGACAGTAGACCCCATTCCTGGGGGCAGAGCCAGATGTTGGGACCCCTGATTGTCCTCTCACCTGTCACCACAAGCTCCAGGGGGTCACTGTCCTCTGACCAGCCTGCAGGGCTGTGATAGTTACAGTGATATCTCCCTGCATTTTGGTCTATCATGTACGTGATGGAGAACTTGGCCTTGTTTGTGGACTGCAGAGGCTTCTGTGTGTCCCAAGGTGCTGAGCTTTTCTCTTTAATAGATTGTACTCCTGGGCCTCCAGGTTGGTTCACACCATATGGTCACCAGCATACCTCAGGGCTTCATAGAGCCTGGCTCAGCCCAGAGTGTAGGTTTGGGGAGGATCACTGCAAGGAAATCAAAGGCTTGGTCTCAGAAAATCCCCTGCTCCATTCCATCTCTCAAGGAAAGACCGTTCAGGCACACCCAACATCATTCAAACATGAGGTTTTTCCATCCTCAATGCCCAGGGTGTCATCTTTTCACCAGTGAAGTGGAGGAATGTGGGACATTTGAGGACAAACTCACCTTCCAACCCTTGCATCTTGGAGTCCAGACCCAGCCTTGGAAGAGAGTTCCTTTTGAAAAGTTTGTACCTGACGACTGAGCAGGACCTCTCCTCTCCAGATTCTCCTGAGCTTCTGGGTTCTCTTGATGTCCAATACCTGGCTTTGGGGTGGCAACCCTCCCAAACTAGGGAATCCCCTTCCCCTCTTCACATCTCACCCAGGAAGAGCAGAATCATGAGTTTGGGGTTCATGGCATCTTCTCATATTGAAAAGGGATGGACAAATGAATAAGGGTAAGGTGCCCAATTGGAAAGATGGAGAGATAAGCGAAGTGTGACCACTGAGAACGCAGGTCCTGCCTCGCACATGGTTGTGATATCACGAGCCCAACAGGAAATGGAAATGCACTGTATAGGAACCTGGTTCTCATTTCTGAAGCACTGGGGTGTGGCGAACACGTCTCTTGGCAGAAACATGAGACAGAAATGGTGATGTCTGTGACCTCTGGCTACTTCCATCTGGATTTATCTTCTTCTTTGACACAAAATCATCTAAACGTTTTTTGAGTATTTTCCTGTACATCAAGGAATGACATGCAACAAAATCACTAACTTCCAGCACTTATGGTCATAAAAAAATGCACATACACACACAACCACGAACACACAGAACACACAAAGAATATATTACCTTCCTATTTCTGCTGTAACAAACAGTGTCTGAAAAAAACTCAGATCACTATGTTGCACTTCTCTAGGTCTGAAGGGAAGGTGACATCTGGGACCCAGTCCAGATCCCCTCAGTGCTGTGTCCTCTGCAGGCCCAGGGCAGATTCTGCTCACTCACCTCTTCAAACTCCTGCAGGCTGTGCATACTGTGCCTCCTCATCCCTCCCATCTCACAGATGAGCATGTTGTTCCCAACTCTGCTCCACCTTCTCAACTCCATCTTTGATAATGAGTCCCTGCCTCCCTCTTGCACTTACTAGGACTTTGTTATTATGTTGTGATCTTGTGGCTAATCTTCCTTCCTAGATCCTTAAGTTAGTTGGCAAAGCCCCTTTCTTTCAGTTAAGGTAATACTATCACAGGTTCTGGGGATGAGCATGTGAATTTGTGTGTGAAGTTAATGATGTCTGTTTGTCTATGGTGGTCAGCATACCTCTTTATGCAGACAGTATTCTGGACATCCAGGTTTCCGTGACACCATGTGGTCACAGGTTTTCCCCAGGTTGTCACAGAGCCTGGCTCAGTCCAGAGGTTCAGTTTGCTATTTTGTACATCATATGCCTTTGGGAACTTCTTCAGCTAATTCTCTTATGAGCTACTTCTCTGACAATGGACCATGGATGAGTTCAATTTAGGGTTGGATGGGTCATGATGATCACGACTGGTTCCATGATGACTTGGCTACACGTGTCCAGGCATTCACACTCAGGCATTCACAGAATTCACTTCCTCAAAGAAGAATGTTTTTCTGAAGACATGTCACAGTGTGACTCTAAAATCTTTAGGTCTATGCTGGGACTCATCACAGCCTCCTGCCACAGATGCTCCATACATGGATTCTGCTCTGCTGGATCCTGCGGCTCGGGTTTTTTACAGCATGTATCTGTTGCAAAGTTTTCTCTTGTTTGTGGCCTCATCTGAGCCAGCTGCCTTTCAAGGTTCTTAATGAAGAACCTTGAGATTACACACCTCTAGAGGCACACACTGTACTTAAATTCCATGTAGAAGCCCAATAGATTTGGAGATCTTTTACTTATTATACACGTGTCCAGTGGAACATGTCTTCACTTTGTTTGGATCATCTCAGCACATTCAAGAATCTGGACTTGGAGGGCTTTTATCAAGGTGCCAAGAACATGAGTTCTCAGATTTATATTCAACACTCAGAAACTCCTTGTTTACCCCAACACCCTCGAATAGCACAGCAGCTATTAGAGTTCCACCTCATGCACCATCATGTAATGTGCCAAGGCATCCTGCTCAATGGAGTAGCTGCTCACCTGCAGACCACATGGCAGATGCTGCATTGACACAAACCTGCACAGGATAGTGGAGAAGCACATGTGATCCTCAACCCTAAAATCCTTGGAAAATAGATTTCTGAAAGACCCATAGCTGCACTCAGGGCCAGGGATGTGTGTATTTTCCTTAGTAATGCTACCTTGTTAGGAGCATAAGCTGGAGTTGGAATCAGGACTTGATTCCCACACCCACTGCAGGCTGCATGGTCCTGTGTCCTCTGCCACCCAGGGGAGTTGAATGTGGGGTACTTGATGGGACGCTGACTCTCACATCCATCTAGGAATGTGGAGTGACATTTGTCTCATTGTTCTGTAGGAAGAAGCATCTCCAGTGTTGCCCCTTGGCTTTTCTTTCCATGGTTAAGTCAACAATATACATTTTTCTACAAAAACCTCACAGAGGACATATTTTATTGACCAATAAAGAAGCTCCTTGTCCTTCCCCATGGTGTGGGCACAGCTGGAAGGTGAGTTTCAGAACCACTATGATTTTCCATTCTGCCCCACTATGTGGAGGGAATGAGAGTGGAGAGCTCAAGGTTTCACTGAATGAGAGGATGCCATGGGTGTGCATGTACCACCTAGTCTCTGTTTCAACACTGAAATTTTGTAGGAAGCAAAACCACTATTTCCCAACATATTGGCCTTTTTAGAGTCCCAAATAAAATGCACAACTTCTCCTTTTTCAGAAATTGATTTTTATCTGTAATGAACCCTGAGTTCCATACTTGGGCATTTTCCAATTATGCCACAGATTGACAAGAGCCCAACGTGGGAAGTTTAGAAGCAGCCTCATTCTGTCCCAGGTCCCATTTTTCCTCTCATAAATGGTTGTGTTAATCTCTAAGTCTTTCCAGGTTAGGCAATCCTGGGTGGATTTTTCATGTCACAACAACAGCATGGATGGGATGTTGAAGGACCTTTTCACATGGCATTGTTACTTGCCTAGATACAAACCAAGCTCCAAGGTGCAAGGCAAGGGACCCACACCTGAAATGCACCAGGACTAAATTAAGAGAAACACCTCTTCTGACTTTTGAGGATGCAAGGAGAGGATAGTGCTGATGATGTCCACTCACCCTCCATGAGAACCATGCTGAGCCTGGGTCTCATATATTGGAGTTCCATGATGGCTCAAGGGTGAGGAGTTGGAACTTGAGTGAGTTGTCTCTGTTCCACCCATCCAAACTTTATGTCTTGGTTCAGCTTTAGAGTCCACCTCTCTCCATTATGGCTTCAAGTATCTGTGTCTGAGACCTTGGGAAGGGTGACAGTGATGGATGTAGATAGTATGATCCATGTGTTCCATCTTTGGGACAGGAATGATGAGTCTGTTTACACATCCCTTGTCATCTGTCCTGCATCCCAGTATCTGGAGTTCACCTGGGGCTATGTGCTGAGTACATAGTGAGAAGGACTTATGAACTTATGGTGTGGGTGGGTCCCATGTAGAATCCAGGGTCAGGGAAATGCCTGTGTGTTGACATCTCATGGTGGTGACTGTCATGCACAATCTTTGGGTCCTGCTGAGACCAAAAGGCTGTGACCTCTTCCTCCATGGGGTCAGAAAATAAACCTCACAGACACTGATGAGCTGTGACAGGAACAGTGTACACATGTGCATGGGGTCAGGAAGGGGGAGGACAGGGACGTTCAGCCAGGGCTCTCCTCATCCTGCAAGGTTCACGTCAAATGCTAGATGGTGAAGGTGAGGTGGAAACCCACTGAGACAGCTGCACACAGGACCAGTAAGTGAGGCCACGGAACCTGAACCTAACTCATTCTAGGTGGCATTATCCTAACATGAAAATCAGACAAAATCTTAGAGACAAAGAAGTACAGACCAACTTTTCTCATAAACATAAACCCCCTCAAAAATGCATTCACACTACACAAATGACTTGTGAGTCAATGACAGATCTCACATGTGATGGCAGTTCCACAAATTAGAGAACTTTATGACATCAGATCCATGTGACATTGTGAATGTATGCTCAATGAACCCACAGTGACAACACTTGTGGATGCATTTCTCAGAACATATTCTTTCATAAAGCCATGAATATAAACACTGTAAATTAAATTCAATGATGTGTAAAAGAATTATATTCCATGAGTAAGTGGGATTGACTCAAAGGAAGTAAAGTCAGTTTAACATTCAAAAATGAAGTACTGTAATTAGTCACAGCTACAGAGGTAAAAAGAAAAATACACGACAACAGAATTTCTATGTAGATGCAGGAAAAGCATTTGTCTGATCCCAAACCCATTTCTCATAAAAAGTGTCAGCAAATTAGGAATGGAGAAATTCCTCAATCTGATTTAACTCATATACAAAGAAGCCTGGTGTTTACTTCATATTTAATCATGATAAAACTAAAATTTCCTAGTAAATAAGGAAGAAGATGAGGGCGTCCTCCTGTCCACTCCTTTTCAGCATTGCACTGCACGTTCCTTGCTAATGCAGGAAGAGAAATAAAGGAAACACGAGGTACACAGGTGAGAAGTAGAAATAGAACCATCTTTCTGTTCAGATGACCTGATTGTCTATGTTGAAAATCTGAATTATCTGACAAAAAGAAAAGAGAATTTTTCATCAAGTGATCATGATCGAAGGAAGATGATTCAGGGCTAACACACAAGTTAAGTTCTTTTGTACATGCCAACAATGAACAGAAGAATTCAACTGGTCCTTCAAACACCAAGGCACTTATCCCAAGTTGTTATGTTTCTAGAGAAACCATACAAGCTACATCTCAAGAGGACTGAGCATTTGTGAGTCCAGAGCATGTTAGGACATTTTGCATTTAGAATTCTTTTCATCCTGGAATTTGAGGGTTTTTTCTCTGTAATTTCACCCAAGATCCACATTCTCTGATGAAATATAGTCTCACTAAGGTAATTAGGAATGAAAATAGGAAAATGTTACAAGAAAATGAAGCAAAGTAGCAGGTGCACAAATTCAAGGACCCAAACATGGCCTGTGGGATTCACCCTCCCATTGTGCAGGTGAGAGGAGAGGAGGCACAGTCGGCAAAAGTCCCCATCAAGGTGGAGGACCACTCGACAGTGTAGCTGGGAAAGATCTCTGCTCACCAGCATTCACATGTTTCTCTGCACCCGAATTACACGTGTTCCTTGTACATTTTCAGATACAGTGCTCCATCTTGGTCCCAAATTTTCTTCCAGAACCTCCAGAAATGACCAATCCACCACCCATGCTCCATCAGTAGGCACTGTCATCTCTCCTATTCACCTCTAGGTTGGATGTTGTATCCTTCTCTGGCTGTGCAGAGCCTCAAATAGCAGAATCCCAAGGACCACGAGGACCACACCAGTCATGCCCATGTGGATGAGATCCTCCACTGTGTAATCCTGGGGCTGTGAAGCTGGGAATTGTAGACAAAGAAGACAGAAAGGTCAGGGAAGTTCAAAATCTCCCCAAAGATCCAGGAATGTCCACCACAGTTCAATCTTCACCAGGACAAGATTTGACACTCTGTGTCTAACCCCACAATTGACAATTCTCTTTCATCTGTCTGGGGGAATGAGTTTTTGTGATGGACTTATGTTCTAAACTCCTACTGCAAACCAAAGAGCAGGATGTGTGAAGTGTTTAAGAGACTGAGCATTTCCTCCTCTGCTTCACATTCCTGTGTGCTATCTTCATGACATAACTTTATGTGAATCCTGAATGACTCTTTCCCTGCTGTATAAGAGTTCCCTGTAATTTCCTCATTCAATTCTTCAGCCTCACTGGTATGTCTGAGTCACTTTAGGACAAAGTTAATCTGATTCCCAGAAGTCCAGGAACATTGAGAAAAATGGCCTCTCAACTTAGCAGTAATGGAGCCCCTGTGCACACTCTGTTCATTCTGGGACACAGAACCACAGAAGCTAATTCTACTGGACATGAGTTCCACTGAATCACCAGTTGAGGACCCACCAGGAATGAGGGTTGGTCCTAAACATCAACAGCACAAAGTGGTGATAGTCTGAGGCTGCCTTCCCTGCACCCACCCAGCCTGTTCTCTGAGCTTAATCATCTGCTTCATTCTCATTAACTAATCTTCACATAATTACAAACACCTGCAGAGCACCACACACAGACATACAGTTACATGCACAAATGCTATATACTCCAAATATGTACATTATATATTGAACTGTCAGTAGTTTACAAACACATTATTTCTGTTTCTTACAAACATGAATCTGCAGAAAATACCAAGAATTAATATGCAAAATATGCCAGTTTACAGATATTTATGTGGATGAGTCTTTGTAAATATAAATTAAATAAATCTATAATGCATCTATCCTGTCACTTCCCTAAACCCCCACTTTCCCATCCTGAAAGTTTTGAATTTCAGTGATGGAGGAGGGGGGCATACATTGGAGAACCAATATTGTTCTCCTCTCTAAAAGATGATTTCTCTGGCTGACCATCCCTTGATCCTCGAACTCCCAATCCAGGCCAGAGTTGATCTGGGCTAAGGGCCCTGTGTGGCCCTTTGAGCTCACAGTAGACAAGATCAGGGGCTCCTCACCTGAGAATGTGAGCACCAGGGGGTCAATGGTCTGTGAAAACAGGTAGGGTGATGAGCTATGAGACCCATAGCATCTGTAGGTTCCACTGAGGGCTGAAGTCAGCAGTCATGGAGAATTCTGCCTGGTGCTGCTGAGCTTGGGATTTTGATCTTAGATGCTGGATTGGCTTTCCCCACCTTGGACAGAAGGAAAGTGTCCATCTGACTCTGTGACTGACACAGCAGGGTCACAACCTCTCCTGGGGACAATATGGGACCTGACTGCATGAAGAGGGAAGGCTTTTTGGGGGGCTGTCATAGGGAGAAGAAAGAGTTCTTGTCCTGAGTTGAGACCTCACCTAAAAAAAGCCTTCATCTGAGGACTACAATCTCGGTTTTCTAGAATTCTGTCTCTTACAACCCTCCTCTGTCTGTCTGTCTCTCTTCTTCCCTGACACCCCAACCTTTCTAAACCCTGGGGCTCTCCTTCAAGACCTGCACATAGTCTGGTCCCTGAGTGAACATGTGATCAGGTTGTTCAGGTGGTCACTGGGGGCTGACCACTAATAGCAGAGGTTCTGTGCACCATAGCATCTGTATTGACCCCAGTGGGAGTGGTTCACAGGGCCCAGGTAGGAGTTGGTGTGAGAGAACACAACCTGGGACCACCTGCCAGGGAGCAGGATGACATCATGTCCCCCTTTCTTGTACAGAGCAAATCTTTCATAGTCATAGTCAGAGCAACACTGGAGGGTCAGGTCCTCTCCAGAGGGCCAGTACAGGGCTCTGGTAGTCCTGGATTACGGATTTCTGGACACCCTTGGAGAATAGAAAGCCAGGGACTGAGTGGCCATACCCTACCAACCATTTGCTCCTCCAATTCTGTCCTGCAGGTCTCACTGTCTCTCATACTTTGTGTCTCTGTGTCAGGGTTCCTAGAGTTCCCTGGCAGCCGGCTCACAGCAATATGTTTTTAGGCTTCATGAAGTAATTGGGACAAGATGGGGCTTCTTCACATGAGACCTGGAGCTCAGGGATCACTGAGCTCTGACCATCCAGCAGGGCTGTAATGCAAACACAGATATCATCATACACGGTTCTCAGTCATGAATGTTATGGAGAACTTGGTCTTGTTTCAAGTCTCCAGTGAGGCCTGTGTGCCCTAGTTCACAGAGCTTCCCTCTTTAAGCTGATGGCATTCCTGGGCTTCCAGGGTCCCCTGACACCAATGGTCACAGGGCTCCTCCAGGTGAGCACAGAGACTGACCAAGCCCAGAGAGTGGGTTTGGAAGAGGGTCCCTGCAAGGAATCAGATGACCATGAGGTGGGTCACTTCTGAAGAGTGCAGTTGTGACATTTCACAGCTAGGGAGCCCTCACCCCTCTGCACATCTCACCCAGGCAGAACAGGTCCATTAGTGTGTGGTTCACGGCATCTCATCCCACCAACCAGGACCAGATGAATCTGGAGATAAGTCACTTCACTTCTGTACCCTCTGACTTTGGCTTTCAATATTTCCTTTGTTTTATACATCACTGGTCCCCTGTCTCCCACTCTGTATGTCAATGAGGTCAGAAGCCCTCACCTCCAACCCCACCACAAACCATAATCTCCTGGGGATCTGTGTCAAGTTCCAAGACCTTCCTTGAAAGGCTGGATCTTCCACACATGACACCTGGAGCTCCAAGAGGTCACTGTGTACTGACCACACCAGAACATTGCTCCTGTAATAACCAGAGTACTGGAACCTCCAACTGTACCTGGGAGTCATGGGGGCCACAGAGGATAAGACCTGGAACTGCCATTTGGGGTGTCGTTGTGAGTCCAGGATAGCTCATGTTCTCTTTCCTTAGTCAGAATTAACCTGTCAAATGATTCTTGTGAGCCACACAGGGGTGTCATATTTTTTCCTAAGGTCACCACAGGGCTGAGCAGGGCTGAGAGGTTGGGTTTGAGGAAGACTCCTAGGAGAGAAGGAGACAGTGTTTTAAATGGTGTTACACCTCCCATACTATCCCCAGGGCTGGGCTGTAAGAGGGCCACCCTTCAGAGTACACCCCCTTCTTGAGAGAAGACCCTGAGGCTAGTACCCTCCATGTTGTCTCACCTGTCACCTCCAGCCCCAGGGGGTCGCTGTGGTCTGACCAGCCAGTGGGGCTATGATAGTTATAGTGATCACCTCCCTGCATGGTGCTCTGTCAAGGATGGAAGGGAGAACCTGGTTTTGTTGCTGGCCTGCAGTAGGTAATATGTGTACCAGGGTGCTGAGCTCACCCTTTACACAGATGGTGCTCCTGGGCCTCCAAGTTCTCCTTGTACCATATAGTCTCAGGCACACCCCAGGTGATCACAGAACCAGGCTCAGTCCAGAGAGTGGGCTTGGGAATGGTCCCTGGAAGGAAATCAGAGACTGGATCCCAGGACATCCAGCCTCCTATCTTAGCTCTCAGCACAAGACCTAGCAGGCCCCCAAAGCATCAGTCCTACCTGCTGTTTCAACCCCCACTACCCATGGGTGTCTCCTTATCCTCAGTGATGGCCAGGGACCTGAGACAGCTGGGGACTAACTCACCTCCCTGCACTTGGGTCTTGGAGTCCAGGCAAAGAGAGTTTCTTATGAGAGGTTTGCCCCTGGAACCTAAGCAGTTCTTCTCTCCTGTGCCTCCTTAGCCATGGGGTCTTGATGGAACAAGACCTGGTACCCCTCCCAGACTAGGGAGCCCTCACCCCTCTGCATATCTCACACAGGCAGAACAGGGCCATTAGTGTGGGGATCATGGCATCTCTTCCCACCAGCCAGGGATATGTAGATGGATAAGAACAAGGTTCCCAATGTAATAGACAGAGAGACAAATGAAGTGTGGCCCCTCAGAGGGCAGGTCCTGCCTGTCATGTCATTGTGACAGCAGCAAACCCAAAGAAAATGAAAGTGCACTACCCAGGATTCTGGCTCTTTCTTTGCCCCAAAACCATCACTGAATGACATGCATAGAAATTGCTAACCTTCAGAAGTTACAGTAGTAAAGAAACACACACACACATCCTGTATTTTATCTTCCTCTTTCTAGCGTAGCAAACAGTGGCTTAGAACAACTCAGATCATTACAGCTATGCAGGTCTGAAGTGCAAGATGACCTCTGGGCTCCAGTCAAGTTCCCCTCAGGGCTGTGTCCTGTGCAGGCCAAGGGCACACTCTTCTCTCTTACCTCTTCAAGCTTCTGCAGGTTGTGCTCATCCCTCCCATCACACAAGAGTGACTCTGAATCCCTCTTTCACTTACAAAGCCTTTGTTTTCTTGAGATCCTATGGATAATCTACACTCCAAGTTCCTTAACTTAATATCATTTGCAAAGACCCTTTTTGCCAGATAAGGTAACAGAGGCACAGGTTCTGTGGATGAGCATGTGGATATGATTGTGCTTCAGGCCAAGGAGGTTTCTCTGTCCCATAGCACTGGGCTTCCCTCTTTATCCAGAAAGTATTCTGGGCATCCAGGTTTCCTTGACACCATGTGGTCACAGATTTTGCCCAGGTCATCACAGAGTCTGGCTCAAACTAGAGGTTGGGTGATTACTTTACATACCAGATGTCTTTGGGAACTTTTTAGCCAAATCACATAAAAGACACATCTCTGATAATGGACAGTGAGTGAATCCAGTTTAAGGATGGATTGTCATCTGTGGTTTCATGGAGACTCACTTACACATGGCTAGGGGTTTACACTCAGGTGGAGCTCAATAGAAATTCAGAAATCACTGTCCCAAGGAAGATTGGCTCTCTGGGTTGGTGGCATAGCTCAATTGTTAGAGTGTCTGCCAACAAATTGAGACCCTGAATTCAACCCCCAGCACTGCTAACGCAAGAAAAAGTAAAAAGAAGATTGGCTCTCTGACAAATGACACAGTGTGCCTCTGAAATCTACAGGTGTGTTCTATGATTCCTCACATCCTTCTGCCACAAGCACTCCAAACCGTGGCCTCTTCTGGGTTCTGAGGCTCAGGCTTTCTGCAGCCTAGACTTGTTGCAAGACTTCTCTGGCTCCTGCTCCACTTGAGCCAGCTGCATTTCAAGGTACTTAAGGAATGGACTGAGAGGACACAAGGAGACACATGCTGTCCTTGAACTCCAGAAGATGCCTACTAGGTTTGGGGCTTTTACTTATTATGCAAGTGTCCAGCTGAACATGTCGTCACTTTGTATGGAGAATCTCAACATGCCTCAGTGTTCTGGATTCCTAAGTCTTGATTGAAGGCAGTAAGAATGTGAATTCTGATAGATTTCTATCCCCCACTCAGGAACTCATTCTTTCCACCAGGTCCGCTAATATCTGGAGCTTCCTGTGAGCTCCATGTGATGGATCGTCACTGACAGACATGAGGCATCCTTCACACTGGAAGAACTTGTGGCCTGCAGACTGAAGGCAGAGGTTGGGTTGACACAGACCTGTATAGCACAGTGGAGAAGAACTACTTATCCTCAGCCCTTACCACAGACTTGTGGAAAACAGACTTCTGCCCAACACAGCTGCACCCACCGCCAGGAGTGCGTACATTTTCCTCAGTGATGGAGCGTCATAAAGAGCAGAAGCTGGAGTTAGAATCAGCACTTGATTCGCACACCCACTGCAGGCTGCACCATCCTCTGTCTTCTGCCACACAGGAGAGTGATGGGAACATGGCATCCTTGATAGGATGCTAACCTTCCTGTTCTCTCCAGGTATGCAAGGTTATTGTTTTCTCACTGTGCTGATTGAACAGGTTCTCTAGTCGCTCAACTTGGCATTTCCTTCCACGGTATCTCTGACCCAGGTGAGAAACAGATGCTAATGGTGTCTATTCACTTTGATCATCCTAGAACTGGGGGAATATTTGCAGAGTGGTTTCAGGAGCCCCAGCCAGACCCCCATTAACCACCAAACCATATGCCTCCATCCTGACTACAGACATCTGGAGCCACAATATTCCTGTGGTGTCCAAGATAGTTTGCAGAGAGGAACATTCAACAATGAACAATTTAGTGTGAAAACTACATGTGGAATGTGTTTCTCTTTTTTTGTAAGCAATAAAGAATATTATGGTATCAGGCAATGTCAAGTCAGTGACTTATTACACATTTTAAATGAGTTTATTTTTCCTACCTAACACATTCCTCGTTTTTGCATGAAAAATATGTAATGGTCTCTGTCAGGGAAGGAAGTGAACCCCAGAGTGTGTTACAGAGCTTCTCAGCAGAGTTGATGCAAACAAAATGCCCCATAGAATTACAAGACACATTCTCCTTGTTGCTGAAGCAAATTACCAACACATCACACATGATTTTCATTCTGTAAGAGAAAATAAATGAACATTCACTTAACAGTCAAGTACATCATCAATGAAAATGATTAATGACTAATCATTCAGCAGTGCTTCAATTAAGAATGTTTATTGTCAGTTTTACAAATTATTATTGTACTGGGGTACATTGTGACATTTACAAAATTTCTTATGACATATCATAGCTTAATTCCTTCCCTCCATCATTCTCCTTTATCCCTCCTCTGCCCATTCCTGGAATAGTCTCAACAGGTCTCTTGTTTCCATTTATATATTTCCCCCATATTCACCTTCCTACACCTTGTCCTTATCTCTATCTCCCTCCCACTGATACCTATCCTCCAGACAGGATCTAATTTGCCATCCTGTTCTCTGCTTTTATAAAATATTTACATTTTGTTTGTTTATAATAACTACACAGGGAGTTTCATTGTGATATTTCCATGTATAAATGTATTATAACTCAAAGTGGTTAATCCTATTTCTCTCCTTTCTACCTTACTCTCCTTTTAATGGTATTTTCAACAGGTATAAAAATTCTGCATTCATTTGTGCATAGGAAGATATTTATTTTTAAATATTAAACTGAAAACATCTATGAAGACTAATAGGAGAGATTTGTTATTGCTAGCCAAGTAATTAATTGATGACAGATCTGCATTGTTGCTGCAGGGACACTTCTTGACTTGATAGTATCTTGCCTGAGTCATAGCCATCATGATTGTCCCCACACAGCCCTGGTCACTTTCCCCAGATGGTTCCCAGCACACTGTATTTGTGCACAGATACATAAAGTGTTGTGTGGAACTTTATGACAGGGCTTGGCACAGTCAGCACCAGGAATGTGCCTAATGCGGGTGATATTGTTTTGAGGTAAACCACATGCATTTCTTCTTGCAGAAGCCACTTTTGTCCTGACCACTATATAAGCCTCCTGTCCTCCAACCCAAATCACTAGACACACTGGTCTGTTTTCTGATCATGACCATACTTCTATAAGCACTAACAAAGAGCACTCAGTAGGTGCAGTTACATAGCTCAGTGGCAGAGCACTTGCTTACCATGTGCAAGGCCCTGAGTCCAATATCAGACTACAGGAGAAAACTCACACTGTACTATCCTGCATCTGATTACTTCTTTGGCCTCACAGCACCTTGGACCAGGTACTCATATACAGTGACTGAGTTTTTCTGAAACTAACACTTGCTTTAAAATAATTTTAATAGACAAATTAATAACATGCCAGTGTTTAGACTAATAAGGACAGTTATGACAGTGAAACTCAAAGCTTCTTCTAAAAGCACAAATATGCCTCATTGTCCTTCTCCTTGAAGTGGGCAGAGCTGGGTGGTGACTTTCAGAACCACATTATTTTCTTTCCTGCTCTGCTGTGTGAGAGGATGGAAGGAGGAGCCTCAAGGTCTCACTGGCTGAGAGGATGCGTGGGTAGGTGTTACCCCAATTTGTGTTTCAATACTGAAAGTTTCACAGTACTCTAAACAGCCATTTCCCAACACATCATCCTTTGCAAGTGGTCCAAAATAAGATGCATGACTTCTCCTTTTTCAGAAATAATTTTCTGCCTGTCATGAATCCTGAGTTCCATGCTTCATTTGTTTTCCAAATATTCCAGTGAGTAGAGAGAGCCCAAAGAATCAAGGTCAGGAGCAGCCTGGTTCTGTCCAAGATCCCTTTTCTCCTCACTCCTCAATGGATGTGTTCTTCTCTATGTCTTCCTGGGAGAGTGAATCCTGTGTGGATTGATTTTGTTCACAGCAAGACTCTGAATGGGACCTTGGGGATACTTTTCTTATGGCCATTGGTCACAGCCAGTGTTAATGAGTGGAAATTATTGAGGCTGATAGAGAAGAAGGGGATTGTGTGGAGGGAGGTGTCCTGAGCTGTTTCTAAGGCAAGAGACTTGTCAACAACATTTCATGATTAGATTTGAGTATGCATTTTTGGCTGGGATACCACTCTGGTGATACTTCCCTTCTCTGGTCCTTACTGGTGGTGTTTTCTAGGAAAGGTTGGTTAACTTGCCATCCATCAGGTTTCTCCACAGGAAAGTTGTTATTTGCCTTTCATCATTAATCATGGATTTCCAGAAAGACACTTGAGGCCATGTAAACAGCATGTTCCTCACTCAACTTTCACTTAATCAAACACTGAACTTCATACTTTATCAAAACTTTCCCTGCTCCCCAACGTATTCAGTTGTGTGTAAAAACATTGTTCATGACACCTCATCACTTTCACACATCTGTGAATATGGTTGATGCTTCTTATGCAATAATTACCAGATTCTCTTGACTTTCTTGTTTCCTGAGATTCTCATATCAGCATCCAGTTTTCTTCCATACATTTTTGTTTTTATTAGTTTTTTCTTTTAATTTCACCATGTTTCCTGGAATTCACTCCATATCATGATCAACTCTTCTTGTCTTTTAAAGTGGGATATTATTCTACTTCAGTAGGAACTTCAATTTGTTTAGCCTATCTAATGTATTTGGGCTTTGGGGGATTCTATCCATAATATTCCTTGAAGACCATTTCTGGGGGAAAATATAAACGCATATGTTTTTGACAGCATTAACAATTTCCTCTAAATATAGATTGTCCAATTCCCACCAATAGCATAGGGGCAGGTCTGTTAGTTCACAGACATATCATGATCAGTGAGTGGGCAGATTCTGAGTTTATCCAAATAGATAGCACCACATTCGTTTAGTGTAAATCTATACTTTTATATAAATAAATCTGAACTTTATTTTAAGCTGTTATTTCATTAGTTGTTCATATCATATGCTATTTTCTTTAATGACTAAAATCTATATGTGTTAATATGCATGCATTGCTGTTAATTTTTTATAATTTACAGATTTTAATAATTACATAACATAATATCATACTTGTAATATATACTTTTATAATTATTCAGAAAAATCTGCAAATGCAAGAATAGATGTTCAATTAAGAGCAATAATAACACCAAAATATTATCTAAATATTTCTGTACATTTATTTTGCTTAATTTTTAATTGACAAAAGTAATTGTATATTTTATGCAGTGCAATGTGATGTTTAAATGAATGTATACATCAGGAAATGATTAAATCATACTAACAAAATAGAAGTTTAAAAGTCCAAAATAATAAAAAATCAGCAAGAAAAAACCTTCTTTCCAGTACAGGGGTTCTGGACAAATCTCTTTTGTTGTTTTTGTAGAAATCTTTAAGAATTAATGGAACCAGATGGCAAGCTGGGGCCAGAAGTCCTTTGGTTCCTACCTCTCTGTTTCCTTCTTCTAATCACATATTATAAACATGTGACTTGATGCATATTCTAATTCCCTCAATTTAATCATTGCACAATGTAGGCATGGATCATAACATCACATTGTACCACATAAATATGTATAATTATTTGTCAATTAAATTCACATTAAAATTATGTAGAAATATTTTTGAAAGAAAAGATAAACAGAAGACACAAAGAAACACATAAGGTCCATGGTGGGTCTATCCTCACACAGATGCTTGTGATGAGTCCTGCGACTGCCCAGCCCCTCTGGGTCCCAGTTCCATTGGAGAAAACAGCCTTTTACAAATGGTGCTGGGAAAACTGTATGTCCACATGTGGAAACTGAAACTATGTTCCTGTCTCTACCCTGTACTAATATCAATTCAAAATGGATAAAAGTTCTCAATGTAACACCCAAAACTTTAAAAGTCCTATACGAAGTAATAGGAAACACACTGGACTACATGTTTATAGGTAATAACTTTATGAATAGAACTCCAATAATTCAGCAAATAAGAGAAAGTATTAATAATTGGGAGTGCATGAAACTAAAAAATATTCTCCATAGAAAAGGAAATAGTTGCTAGACTGAAGAGGCAGCCTACAGAACAGGAGAAAAGCTTTGCTTGTTACACATCTGACAAGGGATTAACAAAGAGAATATATAAGGAACTCAGAAAACTAACCCTGCAATCAACAGCCCAATAAGAAATGGGAAAATAAAATGAATAGAAAAATTTCAAAGAAAGAAGTACAAATGGCCAATAAATAAATGAAGAAATGATCAACATCCTTGGTCATGAAGGCAATGTAAATCAAAACAACCTTGAAATTTCACCCACTTCAGTCAGAATGGCTGTCATCAAGAACACAAACATCAAATGCTGGTGAGAATGAAAGGGAAAAGGAGCCCTGTGGTGGGAATACAAATCAGTACAATAATATGGAAAGCAATCTATATGTTCCTCAAAAAACTAAAAATAGAACCACCATAATATCCAGCTATGCCACTCCTGGGCATATATCTGAAGGAATGTGAGCCAGGATATAACAGAGTCACTGGCACTGTGCAGAACTGTGCACAATAGCCCACTTTTGTAAATAGCCCAGATGCCCCACAACTGATAAATGCTAAGAAAATGTGGTAGATGCACAATGGAGGATGATTCAGTTTTAAGAAGACCAAAGTTGGGCTATAAGAGCAGCTCAAGCGGTAAAAGCACATGCCTACCAAGTGTGAGGCTGTGAGTTCAAAGCCACATGCTGCCAAAAAAAGAAGAGTAACTCCAGTCCAGAGAACACAATACATCTGAGGTCACAACTCACAGGCAACTGAGCCCCAGTCCAAGCACTCTTTTTTCTAAGGGTTGGAAGCAAGGACTATTATCTCCTCCTTCCATCACAGCCTTTCTGTGATTGATGAAATCCTCTCTGGAGTAACTACCTGGCACAAGAGAAAGACCTTCAGATATTTATATATAAACAGGGAGCTGAAGGTCACCCTAGTCTTCCATGTGAAAGAAAGAGACTAAAGCAATAAAGAGCAAAAAATGACCATGGAAGAAGCAGGAGCAAATACAGAAGAAACATTTAAAAATTAACACTGTTGGTTGCTTAGAAGGTAAGAAAAGATATTTCAACCCTGAAGTCAGTAGAAAGCCTATCAAAAAGGAACAATTAGACCAAAGTTATGTGTTTGCAGGAAAATTGATGGAACTGTAGTGATCCTGTGAAGTGAAGTAAGGGAGATTTGTGAAGGAAAGAATCACATGCTTTCTCCCATATGTGAACTTCAGGGAGAAAATGCATGAAGATAAAGGCTGCACTATTATTGCTATGGAAGAGGAAAGGGGAAAGGGATGCCAGAGGTTAATAGAGTGAATATTATTGGGTATATTACATGCACAGATGAAAATGCCTCAAGGAAATTTATGATCTTTTGAAAAATATTAGCATATATTAGTTGCATAGAGGGACACAACATACATGTGTGTACTTACAATGTGTCTTTATTAGATTCACCCCTCCATACTTCTTCTCATCCTCTCTCTTCCCTTCTTAGATCAATGCAACAGGTTTCATTGTTCTATTTTCATACATGAATACAAAATACTTCCACTATATTCACCATCCCTCACCATTTCTTTGTTTCCTCCTCCCTCCCACTGGAACAAATATATTAAATACACTTAAAATTATATAAAAAGAACATGACAATCATTTCAAAAGCTGCTTGGGTTACCTTGACAATATTCACCTGTGACCATCACCATTTTATTGACATATAACAACTGTACATATTCATGAGGTACACTGTGGTGACTTGATACACATACAACACAATGTGTAACAATAAAATCAGAGTCATCAGCACTTTCATCTCCTGAAACATTTACCATTCCTTTTGTTGTGAACCTTCAAAATCCTCTCTTCTATTATTCACACAATACCTAATAAAGTGTTGTAAACAGGAGTCACGCGCTTTGTAGTAGAGCCCTAGAAATTATTCCTTCTATGCAAGTGTCTTTTCAGTTAGCTGTTTTGCTTATTTGTTAATAGATTTTGCACCTTTGCATGTCTCCCTAAACAATATATCTTTTCTAACCAGGCAATAAAACATATCCATTCCTGGGCTCCAAGATGGTGATTGTTGACCGACTCCAGAACACCAAGCTCCCAGAAACCTGAAAGATAATCTTAGATTTGTGGTAGCAAGCATATTTGGTCTGGTTATTTTGGTAAATAAGAGGTTGCCAAAGTATATACAAACCATATCTACAAAGATCAACCTCTAAATAAGCCTTTTAAAGCACAAATCTACCCCAGATGCTTGACCACTGACAGATACACACTGCATAGATGGCAGGTGTTTTGATTCTTTGTTTCTTTGCTTGTTTTTTTCCTAGACCAGAAAAGTTCCGGTTGGTATGGGGTGGGTCCCGGTAAAAAAATCAAGATGGGCCCCATGACATGTACCCTCAGATCTCAAAGGACCCTCCAGACATCCCCAAAATTTGCTGGGGAGAACTTGTATGTTATATCCCCACTGCCTAGGGTAGTCCCATGTCCATGGAGAGGATGAACCTAGGACAGCTGGGGCCACTCTCCTGCCTGCCCTAGGTCCTGGGTCCAGATTCAGCTTTGGGAGAGCATTCCTGTGAGAGGTTGCTTCTGGAACCTAGGAAGATCCTCTTCTCAGAGTATCCTGAGACCCTGGGGTTTCCTGATGGACCAGAGCCTACCTGTGGTTTGGGGTCCCTTGCAAATTGGGGTACACATCCCCTGCTGCACGTCTCACACAGATATAGGCCCATGAGGAGTCATTGGCCCTGGCTGTGCAGATGGATGAGAGCAGGGTGTCCAGCAGGATGGACAGACACACAAGGTGTGGCCCTTCTGAAACCAGGTTTTTCCTGTCATGTGGTTGTCAGATCACCAGCCTCACAGGAAAGGGAATGGACTCTCACATGTAGTTTCCTCTCATTTCCCCAGGACACTGTGGTTTGAGTGGGCACTAAGCACTCTGAACATAGAGATAAAGTCTCTGTTGAGCATATCTTCTGGGTACCTATTCTTTTCTCATCTCACTGAGAGCCAGTACAAGAATCATAGACCTGGTGCTTTCTTGAGCTGGCCTTGGCAGCTGAGAATGACTGAGGGCTGTTTTTGCCCTCTCAGAGATTCCCATGGTGTCTCCTTCAATCCTTCAGCCAGTCCATCTGCACAGCATTGTGGGATCCTTGCATGGTCAGTTGTCTCCCCAGCCCTGGAAATGCTGCAGGGAAGATATAGTTTCCTGCTGAAGAGGGTCACAGAGCTGCAGAGACACAGTGAACACCCAAGAGTGTAGCTCATGGGAGCTTCACCATGGAGCCGAGCAGAGGAGATGCAGATAACAAGGAAGATACCATGCATCTCCTCTCACCCTGGAGTGTGGTTCAGAAAATTCTATAGAAACAACCAGGCTATAAAATTACTTGAACACTACCCCAATTGTAGAGGAATAAGTGAGGGTGTCACTGTTTGCTGATGAGAAGATCATTGATGTAGAAACCCTAGAGATTCTATCTAGCCATTCACAATTGCCTCTAGAAATGCCTGGGCATAAACCTAACCAATGATGTGAAAGACATCCATAGCGAAGACTATACAGCACTGAAGAAAGAAATTGAAGTCTCCAGAAGAGGGAGAACCCTCACCCTGCACTCTTATGACTTGACAGAATTAATGTTGTGACAAGACCATATAACTAAAAGCAATCTGCAGACTCATTCCACTGTCATTTTTCTTAGTAATAGAGAAAAATACCCTGAAGTTCATTATGGAAACACAAGAGACCCTGAATAGCCAAAGTAATCCTGAGCAAAAATGGCAATGCTAGAGGAATCACAATACCTGACTTCAAATAATACTACAGAGCCACAGTAACAACAGCAGAATGGGACAGGCATAAAACAAAACAAGTGGGGAACAAAATAGAAAACCCAGAAATAAACCCATACATCCTGAGACAAAGAAACTGCTTCTTGTGTAGAATAAATAAATACCTGTACTAAAATTATTGTAATCATAGAACTGGTAAATGAACCCAGTGAAGTGTCAGGACACAGAATCAACACAAAAGCCAGTTTGCTTTCTAAACTTCAACAGCAGTGTCTCCAAATGAAATCAAAACGACAATTTTATTTACAATTGCAACAGAAAACATAATACTTAGGAACAATTTAACCAATGAGTAACAGATGTGTACAATGAAAACATGAAATAAATGAAGATGACACAAATGAATGGAGAGAAATTGACAAAATACATTGTTTCTGTGTTCACTTATTTGGTTTTTCAGTGGTCCTGAGGTGAGGACTTAGGGCTTCTTACTTGTACGGAAGGTGCTCTATAACTTGAGCAGCACCAACAGCTCTTTTTGCCCTAGTTGTTTTGGAGATAAGATGTCCAGTATGGACAAAGATACTGCTATTTACAATTCCCACTTTTACAGGGATGACAGGCATGTACCACCTAGCCTAGGTTTTTCCCATTGAGATGGGAATCACAGACATTTTTCCAAATCAAGACTGAAATAGTGATACTCATTATCTCACTTTCCTGTGCAGCTCTAATGACAGGCACACACCACTGAACCCAGCTATTGGTTGAGATTGGGTCTCACTATTTGCCCAGGCTGGCCTTGCAACTTCATACAACACACACTATCACAAGACAGATTCATGAAGTATGGAGATTCCTCAGAAAGCTAAGATAGAACTGGCATATGATCAAGTGATACCACTCCTGGGTATCTACCCAAAGGAAAACAAGAAAGGATATAATGGAGACACCTGTATACCAATGTTCATCACAGCATTATTCACCATAGCCAGTTTAAGAAACAACCCACGTGCCCCACAACTGAAAGATGGACCAAGAAAGTGTGGTGTATATGCACAGTGGAATATTACTGAGCCATAAGGAATAATGACACGTGACTTGAAGGGAAATGGACACAGTTGGAGGACATCATGTTAAGTGATGTTAGCCAGGCTCAGAAACAAAAAGGGTACGTGCTTTCTCTCACAAGTGGAAGACAGATCCAAAGATAAACATATACACAAAAACAAGCACGATCATATTCAAACTCAGATGTAGAAGATGATTGTAACAGTGGAACTACTCTATGGAACTTGGAGAAAGAAGAAAAGGAAAAGAGAATGATAGCGCATCAGTAATATCATAAAACCTAAGATGTGAAGGTAGAGGATATAAGGATGTGTATGGAAAGCTGTTGAAAAATGGAGGGTGGGAGGTAAAGGGGTAAGGGAGAGTAATGGAAGGGGCTGAATGGACCAAAGAAAGGTATACCCACAGTGGGCACATATTGAGACACCCATTTGAACATTAATTTAAATATTAATAATGAAATATGGGTCTATAAAAGAGGTTCAATGTGTGTGTGGAGAGGGCGTACTAATAGGAAGGGGGAGGGTGAATGAAGTAGATTAAGGTGACGGTATCTGCTACATGGACTTCATATACCATCGTGAAACAGAACTAAGAAACCTCTCTTTTAGTTGATTTTATTATTTTATCATTTTACACTTACTCACATGTGTATACATTGTTTGAGCCACCTCACATCACGCCACACCCACTTCCAGGCAGAAACTGTTCTGCCCTCTTGTTCTCTGATTTTTTGAAGAGAAAACATAAGAGACAATAAGAAAGAAAGTGTTTTTGCTAGTTTGAGATAAAGACAGCTATACAGAGAGATTTCTAGTGTTGCTTCTATGCACATATATACTACAACCCACACTGGTTCATCTCTACCAGACCTCTTCACTACTTCTTGGTCCCCTTCCCATAGTGGCCTATGCCAGTTTAAGATTAATTTATTCACTCCTCTACAGTGAGCACATCAACCATATTCAAGTGTTAGGTTTCCTTCCCTTTCACTGCTCCTCCCTTGTGCAGTCTCCCCTTAGTGTGTGACCCATATCCAATAATATTACTGCATTTGTTCTCCACATATGGGGAGAACATGTGAGCCTTGGCCTTCTGAGTCTGACTAACTTTGCTTAAGGTGATGTTCTCCAGTTCGATCCATTCACATTGCCAGTTGTCCTCATCTGAAACAACTGAATAAAGATGAATATTGCCCATCCCTGCTTCAAGGTCCCCCTTATCCCATGTGCCACCTTTTCTAAATAACCAGTAGGGAAGATTGGGAACCCAAAACCAGCTGTTAGAGAGAGGGGCACAGAGATATAAACTGAGCTGACTTCTTGCACAGTGTGTACTGCCTATCAGACTGTGGTCTGTGGCTGCACTTCCTGCAGAAGTAAAACTTTTCTTTCTGCCTTCCTGAGCGATTCTCGTGTGTTTCTTTGATTGCTATTTGGGAATGGCATTTCTAACATGACGACAGCTGTCCTGAGTCATAACCACCATGATTGTTCCTGAGTGGCCCTGGTCTTTCTCCCCCATGGCTCTCAGTACACTGTATTTATGCACAGATTCATCCAGAAGTGTATGGATTTCTATGACAGGACCTGGCACAGTGAGCACCAGGAATGTGCCTGATGTGTTTGATATTGTCTTCACATAAACCAGTAGCATTCTGGGGTGGATGAAGACACTTTTTCCTGACTTCTACATAAGCCCCCTTCCTGTGACCCAAATCACAGGACCTGTAGTTCTCTTTTCTGCTCATGACCATGCTTCTGTAAACACCAATAAAGTGCACTCAGTAGGTTGTGTTTAAGTGGCTCAGTGGCAGAGAACTTCCTTAGAATGTGCAAGACCCTGAGTTCAAACAGATGGCAAAAAAAATCACACCATACCATCCTGCATCTGACTACTTCTTTGGACTTAGAGTATGTTGGAAATGGACTCCTACACAGTGACTAAACTTTTCAGGAAATAGTACTTAACTTAAAATAATTTTAATAGGTAAATTAATAACATGTCATTGATAAAAGTAATTGGGATAGTTATAAGAGTAAAATACAAGGTACTTCTACAAGCATAAAACAATAATAATAATATGCCTCCTTGTCTTCCTTGTGGAGTGGGTAGAGCTGGGTGGTGAGTTTCAGAACTGCACAATTTTCTTTCCTGCAATGCTGTTTGGGAGGATGGGAGAAGAAGCCTCAAGATCTCACTGGCTGAGAGCACGCATGGGTGGGCATTCATCCCACTTTGTGTTTCAACACTGGAAGTTTCAGAGGACATTAAACAACTACTTCCTAACATGTCAGCCTTTGCAGTGGTCTCAAATAAGATGCATGATTTCTTTTCCACAAATCAAGAGTGTGAATGCGACCCTGGGGATCCTTTTCTTACAGCCATTGGTCATAGTCAATGCTAATGAGTGGAAATTATTGAGGCTGATAAAGAAGAAGTGGATTGTGTGGAGGAATGTGTCTTGAGTTGTTTCCAAGGAAGAAAGTTTTCAACAATGTCTCCTGATTAGATTTGAGTATGCATTCTTGGCTGGAATACCACTCTAGTGATACTGCTTTTCTCTAGTCCTCACTGGAGATGTTGTCTTGGAAAGCTTGGTTAACTTTCCATCCACCAGGCTTCTCCACAGGGACGTTTCTACTTCCCTTTCATCATTAATCATTTATTTCCCAGAAGACCCTCTGAGACCTTGTAAACAGTGTGTTTCTAATTCAACTTTGACTTAATCAGCCACTGACCTTTACACTATAGCAAAACCTTTCCCTGCTCCCCAATGTATTCAGTGTGTGTACAAACATTATTCATGACACCTTATAACCTTCACACACCCGTTTAATATGATTGATGCTTCTTATGCAATAATAACCAGATTATCTTGACTTTCTTGTTTCCTGAGATTCTCATATCAGCAACCAGTTTTCTTCCATATATTTTTTTCATTTTATTAGTTTTCCTATTTCACTTCACAGTATATTGTGGAATTCATTCCATATCATGATAAATTCTTTGTGTGTTTTAAAGTGGCTAATCACTCCATTTCTAACAGGAACCTCGATTTATTAGAAATGTAATAAATTTACTCACTTATGGTTTTATCCTGTAGTTCCTGAGTATAAACAATGCTTTCACAAGTGCCCTGGGGACATACATTTTTGTATTTTTGAAGTGTGTCTTCAGGAATATTCCTTGAAGATATTTTCTGGAGGAAAATATAAATGCACATATTTCTGGCAGCATTGACAGTTTCCCCTAAATGCAGGTTGTCCAATTCTCACCAATAATCTAAGGGCAGAGCTGTTCATTCACAGACATTCTGGGAGCAATGAGTTTGCAGATTCTGATTTTATTCTATCAGACAGCACTGCCTTCCAGTGTAGTTTAAATTTGTGCTTGTCTTTTGACGTAAGTAAATCTGAATTCTTTTCCACAAGTTAAAGTGCCTTTTTAATCTTTTATGTCATTAATCCTTGTTCATATCATATGAAATTTGTCTTTCATAAACAAGGAACCTATGTTTGTAAGTATGTATGGATTGATGTCAATTTTATGTATTTTTGCATTTTAATAATTTCAGAACAACATAATGTTACTTGTAATATGTACTTTTATAATTACTCTGAAAATGTAAGAATGATATCTAAATTTTCAATTATGAGAACAAGTAATAATAAAATGGGGTCTAAACATTTCTGCAAGTGTATTTAGTTTAACTTGTAATAGACAAAAGTCATTGTGTATTTTCAGGAGTTTAATGTGTTGTTTTCATGAATGTACACAAAATAAAATAATGAAATCAACCCAATTAATGAAGTAAGTCAGAAAGTACAAAATAATAAGAAAATCAAGAAGAATAATCCATTTCTATGAGACCAGGGATTCTGGAAAAATCTTTCTCTCTCTCTTTTTTTTTTTGGAGAAATCTTAAAAAATTGGTAGTACCAGGTGGTAAAATGTGGCAGGAAGTACTTTGCTTCTTATCTTTCTTTCCCTTCTTCTATTCATGTTTTGTAAATATGTGAGTTGATGCATATATTAATTCCCATGATTTAATCATTGTACAATGTATTCATGTATCATAACATCACACTGTACCCATAAATATGTGCAATATTTGTTAAATACCAAAGAAAAATTTTATAAAAATGTTTCAAAAACAAAAAGATCAGTACTTTCACCTCCTTAAACATTTGCCAATCCTTTGTGTTGCAAACCTTCAAAATCCTCTCTCCTACTCCTTTTTACAACACATAATAAAGTGTTGTGAACAGGAGTTGCCCACTCTGTAGTAGAGCACTAGAGGTTGTTCCTTCTATGCAACTGTATTATCAGTTATTTCACTGACTTATTTATAGATTGTACACTTTTGCATTTCTCCCTAAATAACACACATTACCTATCCTAACCATGCGACAAAACATATCCATTCCCAGGCTCCATGATGGCAATTGCTGACAGAGTCCAGATCACTGAGTTCCACAGACCTGAAAGATAGTCTTAGGTTCATGGCAGCAACTGTAGTTGGTCTGGTTAGTATGCTAAATAAGAGGTCTCCAATGTATACACAGACCACATCTACAATGACTGAACTCTACATAAGCCTTTTAAAGCATAATACTTCATCAGGAAGATGTTCACCATTGGGTACACACAGTTGAGATGGTGGGTGTTTTTGTTTCTTTGTTGTTCCCTAGACTAGAGATGCCTCTGGTTGGTATGGAGAGCATCCCTGTAGGAAATAAAGATGGGCCCCAGGACATGTACCCCTCAGATCTCACCTCTCAGCCTCATGACTCTCCAGGCATCCCCAACATTTGCTGGTGAGAACTGGTGTTTTCTATCCCCACTGCCTAGGAATAGTCTCTTGTCCATGGAGAGGAAAGACCTGGGACAGCTGGGGACACACTGACTGCAATCAGGTACTGTGTCCAGACTGAGCTCAGGGAATGCATTTCTGTGAGAAGTTTGCCACCAAGGCAGTACAGCTCCTTTCCTTAAGGCTCTGAGCTCCTGGGGACTCCTGATGGGACAGGGCATGGATGCAATTTGGGGTCCCTCCCAGAGTAGATTGTCTACTCCCTTGCTGAAAATATCAATGAACCATAGAACCATGAGAGTTTGGGTCATAGCATCTGTCCCCATTAGCCCTGCCTGTGCAGATAGATAAGAACAGGGTGTCCAGCAGGATGGACAGACATACAGGTTATGGCCACTCTGAAGCCAAGCTTTTCCTGTCATGTGAATGTCACATCACCAGCCTCACAAGAAGAGGAACTGCCCTCCACAGGTGGTTGGCTCTCATTTCCCTAGAACACTGTGGTTAAGGTGGGCACCAAGCTCTCTGAAGATAAAAATAGGATCTTCGTTGACCACATCCTCTGAGTGCCTGATCTCTCCCCATATCACTGAGGGTCAAGACATAGAATCAAATAGCCCTGGTGCTTTCTTAAGCTGGCCTTGGCAGCTGGGAATAACTGAAGGATTTTTCTTCCTTCTCAGAGCCTGTTATGGTGTCTCTTGCACTCTTTTTTCCTTCCATCTGTACAGCATTGTGCCTTTCTTCCATGGCCAGTTGTCACCCCAGCCCTGGGGATGCTGCAGGGAAGATGCAGGTTCTTGCTGCAGGGGGACACAGAGCTGCAGAGACACAGTGAACACCTGAGAGCTCAGCTCAAGGGAACTTCATCATGGGGATTTGCAGAGGAGATGCAGATAATAAGGAAGATACCATGAATCTCCTCCCACCTGGAGTTGGTTTTCTTTATGTCAGACATTCTTTCACTGGACTTCCCTCTTGTCTTACAAGGGCATCACCTGTCCCTGCACACCACATTTGACTCACTCCAGTCTCCACAGTGTCCTTGTTTCCTCTCAGAGATCTCACCCTGTGATCCTGCTTTCAACCTCCTAATGCAATGATTGAGCTCTCCAGTTTTGAATGGAAATCGAACCTTTACCTAATTATTCACCAATCATCCACTGTCTGGGTGACCTTGATCAGGAACAATCTTTTTCTGAGCACTCACAAGCTCAGACTCATTCCTACTTGTGTATCAGAGTTCAGCCAGTGTCAGTAGAACCTATCTTCTCTGAAGGAAAAGTTGGTGAATCCCTGCCCAACATTATTTACTCCTGTCACCTAGACAATGCATAGTTTGTAAATCCTAGCCAGACAACCAGGATGAATTCCTTCCACATTGGAGAGGAAGAAGGAAAGTTGTCCCTGTTTGCTGATGACAAGATCTTATATAAAGAAACCTTAAAGTCTCCATTAACAAATTCAAAATTGCCTCTAAAAGTACCTGGGCATAAACCTAAACAATGATGTGAGTCTTCCACCATGAAGACTATACAACACTGAAAAAGAAATCAAAGACACTAGAAGAGGGATGGAACCCCCATGCTTATGAATTGGCAGAATAAATATTGTGAAAATAGCTGTATAACTGGATACAATCTTCAGACCCAATGCAATCCCAAACAAAATTCCCAAAGCATTTTTCATAGTAATAGAGAAAAACATTCTGAAATTCACATGGAAACACAAGAGACCCTGAGTAGCCAAAGTTTTCCTGAGAAAAAAGAGTAATGCTAGGGGTATCAGAATATCTGACTTCAAATTATACTACAGAGCCATAGTAAAACAAATAGCATGTCCTGCAACATGCATACATGGAAGAGATAAGAAATGCAGATAAAACCCAAACATCCAGAGCCAAGGAAACCAATTCTTGTGTACAATACATATATGCTAATGCCTTTTTAAAATCTTAGACTTAATAAGGGAACCCAGTGAAGATGCAAGACACAAAGTCAATACGGAAGTCTGTTTCCTTTCTACACGTCAACAGCAAAATCTCCAAATGAAACCGAGATGACACAGGGGAGGCATGAGAAGAAGGAATCAGCCCTGGACATTGCTGAGAACAGAGGAAAGGTCAGGGAGGGTCCCATGGATGAACTTGGGCAACAGAAATCTTTAGTACCCTTGATGATGTGGGGTTCTCCCCTGAATGTCCATCTCTACCCTGTTCTCAGGCTGTTAGTTTTTCACAGCAGCATCTTTGGGGACAAAACCCAGGCATCACCTCTTTGACAAAGTCCTAGGATTTTTAGACACTGACCTATCCCAGATGAGACAAGTATACACAGAGCATGGTGAACTCCAAGGTGCACAGTGTGAGGTTCAGTCTGACTCAGCCTGAGTTCAGCTCCTCCCTCCCTCCCTCTGTGGTGCTGACGTCTTTGACATGTCTCTCCCAGGGTCCCTCATCTTCTCACAGAAGTTTCTTTCCTAGACTGCAGCAGCTGAGTTGGAGCTGGGGAAACAAGGTGGGATCAGGTGTTAGTGAGGGTCAGCAGAAGTTTGGGAGTCTGTGTCCTCAGGTAGAAATTACTGCTTTTGCAGGCCTCTTTCTCTGGACTGTGGTTCCAGGACCCCTGCAGGACATTGGAAGTTGGCCTCTCTGTGGGCTGCTTGAGAGGGAAGAGTCTCAGGCCAGGAGGGTTAGAGCCCACTCCACAGACCCCTGCAGTAAAGATGGGGGTTTTAAACACACTGCACATGCGTGCACATGTTTCTGTGATTGAAAACCTCAGAGAATGCCTGACATTTGTCCATGTACCAACACCAAGTGTTCTCCATTCTAAGTTTTCTGATTTGACATTCTGCAGAATCGTTTCAGTGCTATCCTGTACTCATCTGGCTGTTTTCTCTGGGGCTTGGCTCCTGTAGCCAACACTAAATCAGACCTTGGGGGAATCCATAGACTCCTGATGACCCTGTCACCCATTCCCTACTCACCTGCAGTCCTGCCTTTGCCATGAAGACAGTGTCTGAGGAGGACAAGCAGGAGCAAGAGGAAGAGCATCAGGTGGAAGGCCACTGAGACCCTGATCAGAACCTTCAGGTAGCTGACCAGTTCTTGGGCATAAGTGACATAGTGAATGAGGAGCAATGCCCTTATTTCAGCACCTACTGTGTGCCAGGCCCATGTTGGGTATTTGGACCAATCACCTACAACCCCCACACTCCTGCAACATGGGATTGCCAATCCCACCCAGCAGTTTACAGAGGAGGAAACTGAGGCTCTGGGAGATGAATCATCTGCCTCAGGTCACCCAGCAGAAAGCAGCAGAGCTGGGATTGGTCTGGGGTGTCTTACTTCCAGCTTCAATGCCACCAATACAGCTGAGCCCTCTGAGCTGGGAGGAAAGAATCTGAACTCTCTCCTTTTACAGGTCTACACAACTCCCTGCCAAATAACAGTTTATCTACCCCTATCCCTGCACAATGTCACCATCACTGTGGCAGAGGGGATAGACCCATGCAGAATCATGTCCTTCGTGCTCCCCTGGGATGCCTTTTTTCCCCTGGGATGCCAAGGTCCACAATGGAAGGAACTTGGAGGTCTGACCCAGGACTTCAGTTCCATTTGGACAAAGTGAGGCCCCAAAGGGTTAGGGGCTTGTCCAAGTCAGTGTCTCCATAGGAGATTGAACCAACTCCATACCTTAGCTCCTGGGACCCCCTTCCCAACACAGCCTTTCATTTACCTCTCTGGGGTCCTGACACCATGGCAGAGAGGGGCTTATGCTTGGGCCTGTGAGACTGGATGTGAGGTGAGGGGCTGTGCCAGTGCTCCACACCTCAGTATGGCTACTCCTCTCCCAGGCTAATCCCAACATCATTGATGCTTTGACCCCACCCTCAGCCATCTCAAACTCTGAGCCTCTCAGTTTCTGGGATCCCCACCCTCATTCTAGCCTGATGGCCAACTTGTTAGACACAGGTCGAGCTGTGACAGGAACTTAGATAAGCTGAGATAGCTCCAAGCAGCCTGGGGAGAGAGGAAACTCCCATGACAGGGACCCTAGACTCACCTGCCATTGGGATAGTCCCTGAATGTGGAGGGCTGGAGCCACCAGAGGAGCCTATGAATGAAGACAAGGGGATAGTGAGGGGTAGGGGAACACTCTGAGAACCCTATTTCTGCTCACAGTCCTCCATCTGCTCTGCTGCCTCCCCCTAGCCCTCACTAGCTCATCTGGCATGTTTTCAATGTCAGTGATGGGAGGCAGGGGTGGGCATCCATTGGAGCAGCAGTGGATCACTGGATTGTGTTAAATGGACTCGTACCTCCCACAATATTCTCAGGGCTGAGCTGTGAAAGGGGCACCCCTGATACCACACCCTCTTACTGAGTACAGAGACTGGGATGGGACACCTGAGTGTCCTCTCACCTGTCATCACCAGGGCATCACTGTACTCTGACTAATGGTATGACTCCAAGAGAGTGATTTTGTCTGGCATGGTGGTCTGCCATGGTTGGTATGAACAACATGGCCTTGTTCCCATACTGCCTTGTTGTCTTTCTGTCCCAGGGTGCTGGGCTTCCTTCTGTATAGAGGTGGTACTCTTGGGCTTCTGGAGTCCCTGGCACCAAATAGTTACAAGTTTCCCCCAGTTAATTACAGAATCTGGCTCAGCCCAGATGTTGAGTTTGGGGAGTGTCCCTGTAAGAAAATCAGAGGCTGTATCCTTGGACATTCCCTTTAAGATCACAGATCTCAGAACCAGTGTCTACCAGCACCACTTTCCTCTGTCTTTCATTTCCATTTGTACTTCTCACATGTGACCCCTATCCCAAATGGATAGGAGGGACCTGGGACAGAGAGAGACACTTACCTGCCTACACTGGGGTCCAGATTCTCAGACTCAACCCTGAAAAAGAGCTCCCTGTGAGACTTTTGACACTAAGCTAGAGCAGGTAATTTCCTCTTCAGAGTCTCCTGAGAACCTTGGGTGTCCTGATGATCCAGAGTTTGGCTGTTGGGTGGTTCCTCCCAACACACATCTTACTAAAGCAGATCAGGGGAGGGGTCCTGGTGTCTGCTTTAACTGACCACATCCTTGCAATTGATGAGGCCTCACTGTCCAGAAACACAGACAGACACCAGGGTGTGGTCACAAGCACCTGGGTCCTCCAACTTATGTGGTTGACACATCAGCATCCCCATAGGAAGGGCACTTACCCTGTCCCTGAACTTGGCTTTCATTTCCCAGTTCTGTGGTTGGGTTGAACCCCAGAGTATTTCAGATAGAAATGATGTCTCTTTGGACTCTTGACTACTTTCAGTTGGCCTGAAGTCCTTCATGGGTATGAATTACCAAATATTTGTAGGGTACTTCTATTTTAATCACCTAATGAAGTAGACTCAAAGTGTTAACTGCACATGTCAGATTAGTAAGAAATCCATAAATGTCTTGTACATTAACTTTCTATTTCTGCTGTAGTAGTGTCTTAGAACAACTCAGATTCTTTATCTCACAGTCCTTCAGGTTTTGGAGTGCAAGGTTACTGCTGTGGTTGAGTCAAGTTTCCCTCAGGGCTGTGTCCTTTGCAGGCCCAGGGCAGACTCTTCTCACTCCATTAAGCTCCTGTAGACTGTGCATCCTCCCATCTCAAAAAGTGAACACAGTGTTCCCAACTTGCACCACCTTCTAGATTCCTTCTCTGATGTTGATCCCCTGCTTCCCTCTTTCATTTCCAAAGACCTTTTTATTCTGTTGAGACCCCATGGGTAATCTGCCTTCCAAATCCTTAACTTCAGCTCATTTGCAAAGCCCTTTTCTGCTAACTGAGGCAACATGGTCACAGGCTCTGGGATGAACATGTGGACATGGTTGTGCTTGACTCCAATGAAGTCTCTGTCTTATACTGCTAGGGTTTCCTCTTTATTCAGAAGTTACTCTGGGCATCCCAGTACCCCTGACAACATAAGCTGACAGGTCTCTCTCAGGTACTCACATAGCCATTTTGCAAACTGGACGTTTTTGGGAATTTTTAAGCCAAAACTCATATGAGCCTCTTTGTGGAAAATAGAAAGTTGATGACTCCAATTTAGGGATGGGTCAGTCAATCAAAACCTGCTAATTGTGATCTCCTCTTTTTTTTTCTTTTTTTTAAATTGTTTTATTATTCATATGTGCATACAAGGCTTGGGTCATTTCTCCCCCCTGCCCCCACCCCCTCCCTTACCACCCACTCTGCTCCCTCCCTCTCCCCCCACCCCCTCAATACCCAGCAGAAACTATTTTGCCCTTATCTCTAATTTTGTTGTAGAGAGAGTATAGGCAATAATAGGAAGGAACAGGTGTTCCTGGTTGAGATAAGGGTAGCTATACAGGGAGTTGACTCACATTAATTTCCTGTACGTGTGTGTTGCCTTCTAGGTTAATTCTTTTTGATCTAACCTTTTCTCTAGTTCCTGGTCCCCTTTTCCTATTGGCCTCAGTTGCTTTTAAGGTATCTGCTTTAGTTTCTCTGCGTTAAGGGCAACAAATGCTAGCTGATTTTTTAGGTGTCTTACCTATCCTCATCCCTCCCTTGTGTGCTCTCGCTTTTATCATGTGCTGAAAGTCCAATCCCCTTGTTGTGTTTGCCCTTGATCTAATGTTTGCATATGAGGGAGAACATATGATTTTTGGTCTTTTGGGCCAGGCTAACCTCACTCAGAATGATGTTCTCCAATTCTATCCATTTACCAGCGAATGATAACATTTCATTCTTCTTCATGGCTGCATAAAATTCCATTGTGTATAGATACCACATTTTGTGATCTCTTGATTGCATGATGATTTCATTACTCATGGCTAGCCATTCACACTCAGGTGGAATCATTTCCAGGAATCATTTCTTAAAAGATTAGTTCTTTGTACAAATGGCACCATGTGACTTAATATCTAAAGGTCCTAAAGGTCTGTGCTGTGACTCTTCACTTCTTCCTACCACAGATGTTCCACACCATGGCCTCTTCTGGGTCCTGTGTTCAGGTTTCCTACAGCCTGGACCTGTTGCATAGACTTCTCTTTTTCATCGCCCCACATGAAGCAGCTGTCTTTCAAGGTAGCTAATGAATAGATTAAGATCACACACCCAAGGAGACACATGTTGTCCTTGAACTCCAGAAGAGGCCCACTAGGATTTGGGATATTACTTAGTATATGAATATCTAACTGAGCATTTCTTCATTTTGTGGGATGAATCTCAACATGCCTCAGGAGTCTGGACTCCTAGGACTTGTTTCAAGGCAGCAAGAATGTGAATTTTGAAAGGTTTCTATCCCCCACTCAGGAACTCAGTCTTTCCAACAGGTACTCTAATAGCTGCTCTTCCTGTGAGGTCCAGCTCACACATCATCACTGTGATGTACATGATCACATCACAGTGATCATGTGTGGACTTTGTGTTTGCAGACCAAATGGCAGTGACTGGATTGACACAGACCTACACAGGACAGTGGAAAAGTCTCTGCTCCTCAGCCCTGGGGGCAGGGAAGTATGGATTTTACCTAGCAGTTAAAGAAGACTTCTCATGGGCAGAAGTTGGAGTTGGAATCAGCACTTGATTCACACACCCACTGCAGGCTTCACAGTCCTCTTCTTCTGCCACACAGGACAGTTGCATAGGAACATAGGGTCCTTGATAGGATACTGGATCTCACATTCCATCCAGGAATGTGGAGTGACTGTTGTCTCTCTGTTCTGTAGGAGGAGGCATCTCTAGTGACTGCCCCTGGCTTTTCCTTCCATGGTGTCTGTGATCACAGCATGAGGTGGTAAAGGTGTTCATACCTCTTGATCATCCCAATATCTGTGGAGTGGTATAATATACCCCAGCCAGACTCCCACTAACCAACACACTAGCATGTGTGTCTATGGTGACTGTAAACATCCAGAATCACAATGGTCCTGGGGAATGCATGCTTTTTAGCAAAATGGAATAGTCAACAATGAATACTTTAGTGAAAAAAATCTGCAGGGTGTATGTTTCTTTTTTCTATTTACAAATGAAGAAGCTTATGGTATCCAGGAATATCAAGGATTTGACTGACTCTACATTTCAAACTGATTTTATTCAGTGTCTCTACATTTTCCATATGTTAAATAAGAATTGTGCATTTCAGAGAAGGAAGTGAACGTCAGAATGTGTTATAGAGTTTCTCTAGACAAACAGCAGAATTGATGGAAATTAAATACCACATGGCATTAGAAGACATGCTTTTCTCAGTACCCAAACAAATCACCAACTCTTCATACATAACTTCTAGCCTGAAAAAGAAAATGAATGGACCATGATTATTGACAAGTTAATCAACAATGCTTCAATTCAGAATATTTATTAATGGATAATAAACTGAAAATAAGTGAACACTAATAGGTGCAATTCTTTATTCCAGTTAAGTAATCAGTTATTGACAGATCTGTCATTGTTGCTATAGGGTACCTTCTTGACCTGATCAGAGCCATCCTGAGTCATAGCCACCATGATTGTGCCCAGTAGCCTTGGTCTCTTTCCCCACATGGTCCCCAGAACACTTTTTTAATGCACAGATCCTTAGTATGATTTGTGGAGCTCTATGGCAGGAATTGGCTATACTGAGCACCAAAAATGAGACTGACTTATTTGATGTGATCTTGCAGTGAACCAGGGTCTTTCAGGCTTGGATGGCCTCACTTTTTCTTATTGCTAGTAAGCCCACTTCTCTGACCAAATCACAGGATCCACTGGTATTTGTGCTCCCTATGGCCACAATTTTGTTGGTGAGTCCCCAGTAAATCACAACGTGCACAGACCTGGGTCTGTCTGCTTCTTTCTTTGGTCATTTGGCAGCTTGCAAGTGGTTCTCATGCACTGAGGCTGACTTGGACCAGAACCAATTCTTATTTTAAAGAAAATCATGAATAAGTTGCTAATAAAAATAAATGTTAATAAAAAATAATTTAGCAAAATACCTGTGAGTAGCCTACTTAGGGATCATCATAGCAGGAATATTCAAGGCTTTCTCTAAAAGTACGGAACAACAGTAGAATTGTCACTCGTCCTTCCCTATGGAGTGAGCAGAGCTGTGTGCTGAGTTTCAGAATCAAAATGATTTTCTGGTATGACCACTGTGTGGAGGAGATGGAGGGAGAGAACCTAAGGTCTCACTAGATGAGAGGATCCTATTAGTGGGAGTACACCACCAAAGTCTGTGTGTCAACAGTGAAGGTTTTACAGGAAGCAAAACTTCTATTGCCCAACTCATTGATCTTTGCAGTGGTCTAAAATAAGATACACAGCTTCTCATTTTTCAGGAATCAATTTTTGCCTGTCATGACCACCAAGTTGCATGTTTGAGAGAATTCCATATATCCCATGGAATGAAAAGAGCCCAATATGGGGAGGACAGGAGAAAGCTGTTTCTGTTCAAAGTCCAAGTTCTTTCCTTCATCAATGGTTTTGTTAATCTTGATTCTTCCCAGGTTAGGGAATCCTAAGTGAACTGTTCATGTTACAGCAATGTGGAAGGGATGTAGGGGGAAGCTTTTTGTATTTCATTGTCACTTCATTGAGATACCAAAATGTTCCCACTTAATAGAGAAGTCAAGGGTGTCCCCTGAACACTCCTTTTCAACATTGCACTGGATGCTCTGTCTTCTGCAGGAAGAGAAACAAAGGAAACAGGAGGTCTACATATCAGGATGGAGAAATAGAGCCTTCTTTTTATTCCAGATGAAAAGTGAGGGCTCATAGCATCTCCTCCTATTATTCTCAGCAGTGAAAGTGGATGAGAACAGTGTCCAGCAGGATGGACAGATACACTGGGTGTGGTCACTCTGAATGTGAGGTGGTGGTCAGATCATCAGCCTTACAGGAAGGAGAACTACACACTGCAGGTGCTTGTCTCTTGTTTCCCCAGGACACTGCAGTTTGGGTGGGCACTAAGCTCTGCAAAGATAAAAATAGAGTTTCCATTGACCACATCCTGTGGGTACATTATCTCTCCTCACCTCAAGAAACAGGAAATAGAAGAAAATAGACCTGGTGTTTTCTTGAAATGGCCTTTGAAGCGGAGAATAACTGAGAGCTGTTTTTGCCCTCTCAGAGCCTCCCATGGGGTCTCCTTCACTCCTTCAGGCCATCCATCTGCACAGAATTATGGGATCATTCCATGGTCAGTTGTCTCCCCAGCTTTGGAGATGCAGCAGGGAAGATGCATATTCCTGCTGCAGAGGGTCACAGAGCTGCAGAGACACAGCAAACCGGGAAAGCAGCTCACAGGGAGCTTCATTGTGGGGAAGAGAAGAGGAGATGCAGGAACAAGGAAGATACTATGAATCTCCTCCCACCATGTAGTGTGGGTTTCTTTATAACAAACATTCTTTTCCTGGGCTTCCCTTTTTGTCCTACAAGGGCACCACCCATCCCTGCACACCACATTTGACTCCCGAAGCCTCTGCACTGTCCCTGTTTCCTCTCTCAAAAGTAACCTCATCCTGTGCTCCTGCCTTCAAGCAATGGTTGGCTTTTTCTCGAGTTTGAAGGAAAATCTGACCTTTACTTAATGATTCATCCACTGTTTGGGTGACCTTGAGCAGGAACGTCCCTTTTCTGAGCACTCTCAGGCTCAGACTCACTCTTAGGTAAGGTCAGAGTTCAGAAAGTGTCAGTAGAAATTGTCTTCTCTGAAGGAAGAGGTGAGAAATCCCTGCCCAGCATTATTTACTTTGATCACCTAGACACTGCATAGTTCTGCTAATCCCAGATAGACAACCAGGCTAGAAAATGACCTGAACACCATTCATGATGCAGAGGAAGAAGTGAGGTTATCATTGCTTGCCTATGACATGATCTTATATATGGAAACCCTAGATACTCCATCTAGCCATTCACAATTGCCTCTAGAAATTCCTGGGCATAAACCTAACTAATGATGTGAAAGAACTCCACAGTGAAAACTATACAGCACTGAAGAAGAAATGGAACACATTAGAAGAGGGAGAACCAAGTCCCACATGCTCATAAATTGGCAGAATTAATGTTGTGAAAACAGCCATATTACTAAAAGGAATCTACAGACTCAGTGCAATCCCAAACAAGTTTCCACTGTCATTTTTCATAGTAATAGAGAAAAATATCCTGAAATTCATTATGGAAACACAAGAGACCCTGAATAGCCAAAGTAATCCTGAGCAAAAAGAGCAATGCTGGAGGAATCACAATATCTGTCTTCAAATTATACTACAGAGCCACAGTAGCAACATCAGAATGGGACTGGCACAAAACAAAACACACATGGAAAAGAACAGAAAACTCAGAAATAAACCCACACATCCAGAGCCAAAATAACCCATTCTTGTGTACAATGAATAAATATATGTAATTAATTTTTTGTAAATCTTAGAACTGGTTAATGAACCCAGTGAAGTTGTAGGACTCAGAATCAACACACAAGCCAGTTTCCTTTCTACACATTGACAGCAAAGTTTTCAAAAGAAATCAAGATTATAATTTTATTTACAATAACAATGGAAAATATAATATTTAGGAACCATTTATCTAAGGAATGACAGATGTGTACACTGAAAACCATAGAGTACACTGAAGATGAAACAAATGAATGGAGAGAGCTTGAAAATAGAAATTGATAATGTGGTTTTCTTTTTGTTTTATTTTATCAGTAATACTGAGGTGAGAACCCAGGGCTTCTCACTTGCAAAGCAGGTGCTTTACAGCTTGAGCCACACTTCCAGCTCTTATGGTTCTGGTTGTTTTGGAGATATGATCTCCAGCATGAATCAAGATCCTCCTAATTTACACTTCCCACGTTTGCTGGGATGACAGGCATGTACCAGCAATCCTAGGTTTTTTCCATTAACATGAGGTCTCACAAATATTTCTCCCAATCTGGACTGGAATAGTGATACTCCTTATCTCACTTTCCTGTGCAGCGGTGATGACAGGCACACACCAGTGAACTCAGCTATTGGTTGAGATTTTGTCTCACTATTTGCTCAGGCTGGCTTTGCATTTTCATACAACACACATTATCACAACACAGATTCAAGCAGTATGGAGATTCCTTGAAAAGCTAAAGATAGAACTGGCATATGATCCAGCGATACCACTATTGGACATCTACCCAAAAGTATACAGACAGGGTACAGGATACAATAGAGACACCTGTACACTGATGTCCATCACAGCACTATTCACCACAGCCAAGCGTTGGAACCAACTCAAGAGCCCCACAACTGATGGATGGATCAAGAATGTATGGTGAACATATACTATGGAGTAATACTGATTGATAAGGAATAATGACATGTGGGTTGAAGGGAAATGGATGCAACTGGAGGACATCATGTAAAGTGAAATAAGCCAGGCTAAGAAACAAAAAGGCCACATGTTTTCTCTCATGAGTCGAAGATAGATCCAAAGATAAACATATGCACAAAAATAAGCATGATCATATTCTAACTCAGATGTAGAACAAGATTGTAACAGTGGGACTACTCTATAGAACTCAGGGAAAGAGAAAGGCAAAGAGAATGATAGAGCATCAGTAATATCATAAAACATAATATGTGAAGGTAGAGGATTAAAGGATGTATATTGAAAACTGTTGAAAATGGAGGGTGGGAGTAAAGGCATAAGGGAGAGTAATGGAGGGGGTTGAATGGACCACAGTAAAGCACACCCACAGTGATCCCTTTGACCATCAACTTAAAAATTAATGACTAAAAACAGGACAGTAAAATAGATACAGTGTGTTTGGTGGGGTATTAGTAGGAGTGGGGAGGGTGAATGAATGAATTTTAGGTGATGGCATATGGTAGATGGGAAGTCATATACCATTATGAAATGGAATGAAGAAACCTTTTTGTTTTTTATCTTATCATTTTTATATTTATTCACATGTGTATACATTGTTTGGGCCACCTCACCACACCCAGCACCCACTTCCAGACAGAACCTGTTCTGCCTTCTTGTTCTCTGATTTTGTTGAAGAGAAACATAAGAGATAATAAGAAAGACATAGAGTTTTTGCTAGTTTGAGATTAAGACATCTACACAGAGATTCCCAGCATTGTTTACATGCACATGTGTATTACAACCCACATTGATTCATGTCTACCAGACGTCTTCACTACTTCCTGGTCCCCTTTCTGTAGTGGCCTCTGTCAGTTTAAGATTAATTTATTCACTCCTCTACAGTGAGCACATCAACCACATTCAGGTTTTAGGTTTCCTTCTCTTTCCCTATTCCTTCCATTCACAGTCTCCCATTAGTATCTGGCCCATGTCCAATAATATTACTCATTTGTTTTAGGTCTATATTACATATATGAGGGAGAACATGTGAGCTTTGGCCTTGTGTACCTGACTAACTTCGTTTAAGGTGATGTTCTCCACCTCCATTCATTTACATTGCCAGGTGTCCTTACCTGAAACAAATTGAATAAAGATGAATACTGCCCAAAAGAATTTTCTCATTCTCCCTGCTTCAAGGTCCCCCTTATCTCATGTGCCACCTTTTCTAAATAACCAATAGAGAAGATTCTGAACCCAAACCCATCTGTTAAGGTGAGGGGCAGAGAGGTAAAAACTGAGCTGACTCCCTGCACAGTGTGTTCTGCATATCAGACTGTGGTATGTGGCTGTACTTCCTGCACAAGTAAAACTTTTCTTTTTGCCTTGATGGTGATTCCCATGTGTTTCTTTGATCACTGTTTGGGAATGGCATTTTTAACATAACCACAGCTGTCGTGAATCATAACCACCATGATTGTGCCTGAGTGGCCCTAGTCTCTCTCCCCTCATCGTTCCCAGCACACTGTACTTATGCACAGATTCATCCAGAGGTGTGTGGAGTTCCATGATGGACCTGGCACAGTGAGCACCAGGAATGTGCCTGATGTGTTTGATATTGTCTTCACATAAACCAGGATCATTCTGGGTTAGATGAAGTAACTTTTGTCCTGAATTCTACATAAGCCCCCTTCCTGTGAGCCTAATCACAGGACTTGTTCTCTTTTCTGCTCATGACCATACTTCTGTAAGCACCAATAAAATGCTCTCCATAGGTGGCAGTTTGGTGGCTCAGTGGCAGAGAACTTGCTTAGTATTTGCAAAGCTCTGAGTTCAAACAGATGGCAAGAAAAAAATCACACCGTACCATCCTGCATCTGACTACTTCTTTGGCCTTACAGTATGTTGGAAATCTACTCATACACAGTGACTAAGCTTTTCTGGAACTAGTACTTAATTTAAAATAATTTTAATAGAGAAATTAGTAATTAATAATATGATTATGATAATATTATGAATTAGTAATATGATTATGATAATATTAATTGGGACAGTTATGAAAGTGAAATTGAAGGCTTCCATTAAAAGTTCAAAACAATAATGAAAATATGCCTCATTGTCTTCCTTGTGGAGTTGGCAGTTCTGGGTGGTGTGTTTCAGAACTGCACGATTTTCTTTCCTGCAATGCTGTGTGGGAGGATGGGAGGAGAAACCCCAAGTTCTCAGTGAGAGGATGCAAGGTTGGGCATTCATCCCACTTTGTGTTTCAACCTGGCAAGTTTTACAGTACTCTATACAGCTATTTTCCAACATATCAGCCTTTGTAGTGGTCCCAAGTAAGAGACAGGACTTCACCTTTTTCAGAAATTAATTTCTGCCTGTCATGAACCCCAAACTCTACACTTCATTTCTTTTTCAGATTCCTTGGAGTAGAGAGAGCCCAATGTGTGAAGGTCAGGAGCAGCCTGGTTCTATCCAATGTCCCATTTCTCCCCACTCCTCAATGGATGTGCTCATCTCCATGCCTTCTTGGGACAGGGAATCTTGTGTGGATTGATTTGTGTTCAAAGCAAGAGTGTGAATGCGACCTTGGGGATACTTTTCTTATGGTTACTGGTCACAGTCAGTATTAATGAGTGGAAATTATTGAGGCTGATAGAGAGGAAAGGGATTGTGTGGAGGAAGGTGTCCTGAGCTGTTTCCAAGGCAAGACAACTGTCAACAATGTATGCCAATTAGATGTGGGTATGCATTCTTGGCTGTAATACCACTCTTTGACACTGCCCTTCTCTGTCTTCGCTGGAGATGTTTTCTTGGAAAGCTTGGTTAACCTGCCATTTACTAGGCTTCTCCACAGGAAAGTTGCTATTTGCCTTTCATCATTATTCATGAATTTCCAGGAAGACACTTTGAGAACTTGTACAGAGCATGTTCCTCATTCACCTTTCATTTAATCAGCAAGTAAACTTTATACTATAGCAAAAGCCTTCCCTGGTCTCTAATGGGCAACACAATCCTTCAATAAATGATGCTGGGAAAACTGGGTACTGATTTGCAGAAGTGTGAATGTGGACATTGTTGTATCCTCATACAACACACGTTATCACAAGACAGAGTCAGGGGTTAAATGTAGGGTGCCTTCAACAGAAAAAAAAGGGAATGATCATGCACACCTGATATCCCAGCTATTGTGGGAAGCTTAAAATATAGAATCATGGTCCAGACTGGCCTAGGGAAAAAGTGAGAACCTATCTCCAAAATAACCAGAGAAGAATGGGCTGGAGACATGCCTCAAGTGTAGAACACCTGTGTCACATGCGTCAAGCACTGAGTTCAACCTTATAACTGAAAAATGAATAAAATAAATAAATGAATGAATAAATAACAGAAAATCCAGAGGACACACAAACGCCAATGGAAACATGGGAAAAGTGCAGACAGAAAGATTAGCTTGATTAATTGATATGGAAAGTTTTTACTCATTCTGGTAGTTGTTGAAATATATTGATTGAGTTTTGAACAATAAATGAACCATGCCTTAAATCCACAAAAACCAAAAATCCAGTGTGGTACTGATGTGCTGTCTTTGTGATATAGGGATGAATCTTATTGGTGATATTTGTTTATGGAGTGACTTTGTTTAGGGACAACTTTCCAAGCTTTTATTTTTTTTGCCAAGGTTATTATTATCAGGTTTTTCATTGTCGCTTGAAATGTAATTGAGTACATTTCCTCTTTCTCTATTGTCAGGGGAAGTGTAAGTTTGGGGTGTGTCCATACACATGCGTACTTGCTTTTGCTTTATAAGTGGACAAATATTGCAAGAAATCCCCAGTGAAGCTTCCTAGACTGGAGTTACGGTGGGAAAGGTTCTGATCAGCAAGTCAGTGTACAGCAGGTGCCACAGAACAAATTTGAACTGTGTGTAGGATGGTGGTCCTGTAAGATTTCAATGAAGCTGGAAAGTTTTTATTCCCAGCCATTTTACTATACTTTTACAGAGTTTAGCTACTTTTAGATACATGAATACTTATCACTGTGTTACAGTTGCTTTCAGTGTTCAAGACAGTGACACCTCCATGGTTTTTCAGCCCAGGAGCTGTAGGCTACACCACATGGCCCTGGTGGACAGCGAGCTGTGCCTTCTGGTTCTTGTAAATAACTCCATGACCTTCTCACAATGACAAAATAGACTAAAGTCACAGGTCTTTGAGTCATAGAAAACAATTCAAACATTGTACTTATTCTTATGTCCATTTTATAAAGTATATATTGAAAATTTTCCCTTTGTTGACATTTTCAATCTGCATATGAAATACTCATAACACTCTGTTCTTCATGTGACTAATGTGCTTCTCCTGTGTGGTTCTGTATTGCTCCTCTGTGGAAATGTCACCTGCTCTCTCTCTCTTTCTAGGTTGCTAAGATGTATAAATATTACTAGTGTTTTAAGAATGAACTCTTTTGGGCATTATTTATATTTGTCCATTTTTGTGTTATCCTCATTAGTAACTATGCTTATCATATTACGTCTTCCTTGTGCCTTCATTTGAAATACATTTTTTTCCACTGTCTATTTTCTCAAAATGATAGTCATTGGTTTACAAAGCTTTTTCTCCATTTTGGAGCTGGCCTGCTAGCATAATAAACCTTCCCTTCCTCCAACCACCTGGGTTTGAGTCTTATTCTTGCTGGTCAGTCATCCAGTCTGTAATGTTTTCTGCAACATTTTGGAGGCTGCAGTGAGATTAGACTAGCACACCCCATTGGGCAGCAGGTGCCCAGTCCCTGGCCCTGTATCCTATGGAGGTTCCTGGAACCGGGAAGTGTGTACTCCCAATGTAATTTCAGGGTCTCCTTCCAGATGACTGAAGGAAGCTGTGGAGTCAAGGACCAGGCCCTCCGACTGGTGGAGTGAAATGGAGACCTGCAAAAGATGTCTGGACCAGGTAGAAACCCCAGAGGTAATCAGCATAGGAGCCTGTATGGATTTATCCCCACAGGGGACCAGCTGAGCCCTGATGTGATTCCACGGTGATGTGTCCCCCTTCTCTGGGACTGATTTGATTCTGGTCAACTGGTTTTAGGGATTGATGTGATTCTGGTCCTCTGGATTTAAGGCTACCCAGGATTTCAGGGGAAATAAATAGGGACTGATTGTTTTAAACTCTGAGTGAATGGTGTGTGAGTGAGCAGCTTGATTCACTGGCATTTCAAATTCTAATTTGTGGCTCCATGGCTGGGCACCCTTAAGGTCCCCTGAAGGCCATGGAGTCTGACTGGGCTCAATCTGAGTCATGGTCATTGACATATGTTCTATGATGGATTGGACTAGCGTCCAATCGTAAATCACCCTGTTGGGCTGAACTTACTCTGATTAAGTCACATGGCTACATTGTCTGAAGTTGCAGCAAGGCCAGCATCTGTGTGCCCTCGCTGAGAGGCACCTCCCTCCTTTATCTGTCTTGTGACATTGGCAATTATTGGGCACATATAAATGAATATCCTGAAGGAGGATTGAGGCTCACCAGTAAGTGAGCTCTTACAAAAATTAACACATAAAGGATGGACTTGCACTGATACATAAGATCTGGTTTGGCTTAAAAGGAAAGGAATGCTATAGAAGGGTTATGAATGTGAAAAAAAGGTAAAAAGAAAAAAAAGATCTTTGACTGTTGCTGGTAAAAAAAACTGTTCCAAAAGTTTGGTGCTATAAGCTTGGTCTGTTATTGAGACAGTCATGAGATGCTTATGTTTCCCTTGCTAATGGCTGATCAGATTATACATACATCCTGGAGTATCTGCCCATCGGGGGCCAGGGATGCTGCTGAGGCAAGGGCAAAACAGAAGGTTCTAAAAAGAAGACAGCTGGGAGGAGGGGCGGGGTGGGGAGGGAGCAGAAGCAAAGGTGGGAAAGCAATGAGGATGGGGAAGAGATGACAGATGTGGCCAAGCTGCTGCTCACTGCACCTCTGACATATGGACTATTCCCCCGATGGTGGAGCAGTTTCATATTATGGACCTAAAGGTGGTGTACCCATCCAAGGTGGACTTGGCTTCTGCCCCTCCCCATGTGACTATGGTTCACTGATGAGCCCAGCTATGCGTCAGTTCCAAAAGCTGTGCCACACGTGCCATTGATGGTTTTTCAGTCTCATGGGTGCTGCTGCTAAGTTATTCAGTACTTTCCAGCTTGGTATTTTTAAGATGTCTGGGCTCTTCGTTCTGCCTTTATAGGTTGTTGTTGTTAGGTAATACTGTGTTGCCATTACAATACTACCCTGATGTCACTGGTTTCCATAAAATTAAAAGAAATACAGGTGTCTTAAAGAGAGCATCTGGCAAAACCAATTGATAATTATTAAATAGATCAGGACTCCAAAACAAACGGGAGCTCTCATCCTAAGGTAAATTCAAGGAACCCCCGGATACAAGTTAAAGCAGTGAGGACTCTCAATCCAGCCCCATATTCACCAGAAGAAGAGGAGGAGCCCCTCCACTCCTGTGAGGAAGTTTTAGACAAGATCTTCTTTTCTGGCCCAACCTACCTGGCACTGCTATTCCCACTGTTGACTTGGAGCTCTTCACTGATGAAAGCCAGAGCCTACAAGAAAGAGAATACTAGACTGGGTATGCAGTGACCACCATCACACAAGTTGTGAAACATGGAGAGCTGCCAGACCATTGGTTGTCTCAATGGGAAGAGTTGTATGCCTTTCCCGGGCCCTCACTATAGCAGATGGGAGGAGATCAATATCTACACTGACTCATGTTATGCCTTTGCTACCTTACATATCCATGGGGCCACTTACAAACAGAGAGGTAAAGAAATCAAAACCAGTCAAAAAATCTTACAATTGTCAGAGGCAGTCTGGAAGCCCCAAGCCATTACAGTCGTCCACTGTCCAGCCCATACGAACCAACCAGACAAGATCAACCAAGGAAATGGACTAGTGGACAGGACATCAAAGGAAGCAGCCCTCTTAATAGAAGTCCAAAAAGAAGATGCTATTTCAGCCAAAATATGCTTCACCCTCTCTGTCCTCCTGGACTGGTCAAGTACACAAGAAGAGAACAGGCCCATAAAACAGGGGCTAAAGAAAACTCACCCCAGAGGGAATGATCCTAATACCAGAAAAGGCAGCTGTGAAGGCCTGGTAAGGCTGGCACATGACACCACCCATTTGAGCAAAACCGCCTACAATGACTGTTACAAAAATATCTGGTCATTCCTCGATTGGCGACACTAACTCGGCCAGCTAGGAAGGTTTTTCTGCATTGTGCCCAACACAACCCAGGATAGGGGCCTAAGTGCCCACTACTCATCCAGAAGTGGGGAATCTACCCATTCCAACACCTGGAAATGGACTTCACTGAGATTCAACCAAATAAAATTTATTTGTACTTGCTGGTGGTGGTCTGCACTTTTACAGGCTGGGTGAAAGCATACCCCACCCAACAGAAAAGGCTGCAGGGGTATCAAGAACACTAGCCAAGAAAATCATTCCCTGGTTTGGGGTACCTAGCAACATTGGGTCAGAAAACGGGCCTGCTTTTGTCAGTGAGGTGATCAAAAGGATATCTCATCACGTCCAGAGACCTTAAATATGGAATCCTGAGACCTTGTCAGTCTGCCTAAAACACTCCCTTGTTGCCATTTCAGAAGCCAGACACCAATGATTGCCACCCTGTGCAGGATCTCCAGGCAGTCAATCAAACAGCAGTGGCTCTGCACCCTGTGGTTCCTAACCCATACACCTTGCTGACCTGATACCAGCTGAGACAACCTGATTCTTGTGCTTGGGCTTAAAAGATGCAATCTTCTGCATCCAGTTGGCACCTTTGAGCCAACCCATCTTTGCTTTCCAATGGGAGGACCCCCAGTGAGGGTGACAACAACAGTCAACCTGGACCCAACTCCTACAGGGTTTCAAGAACTACCCAACCATCTTTGCAACTTCTCTGACATGAGATTTATGAGCATACCCAGCAGAGAAAGCTGACTGCACACTCTTACCTCCTTCTTGCAGTGGCTAACCACCGAGACTGTCTTAAAGGGACAGAGGTCCCATTCTAGTCTCTTATGGGAAGCTGGACACAAGGTATCTCAAAAGAAGGCTCAAGATCTGTCAAGACCTCCCAAGGGCAGTGGCATCTTGGCACAATAAGAAAACAAGCTGTCTGTTCAATCCCGACTCCAACTTCAAGAAGACAAATCTGTGAGTTCTTGGGAGTGGCTGGGTTCTGCCAAATTTGGAGACCTATTTTCCCACTGCTAACAAAGCCTTTATATAAAACCACAAAGGGGGTGGGGGACAAAAAGGAGCCCCTAATCTGGAAATCTAAACAACAGGCTTTTCATGCCATCAAGGAGACATTATTTAGTGCCCATACTCTGGGACACCTAGATGTGAAAGCCTTTCTTCCTCTGTGTACATGAGAGAAATGACATAACAGTTGGAGTCATGACCCAATTCTTAGGCACACAACATCGGCTGGTGGCTTATCTCTCCAAAAAATTGGATTCAATGGCAAAGGGATGACATCCCTGCTTGTGAGCTCTCACAGTCACAGCCTTCTTGGTATCAGAGAAAAAAAGTTAACCCTGGGAGAGAAAATAACTGTTAGGGTCCCACATTCTGTAGTGGCTGTAATGAAATACAAGGGACAGTATTGACCTACAATGCCAGGATGGTCAGATACCAGACTATGCTCTGCAAAAATCCACAAGTAAAGCAAAAGTTGTCTGGACTTTAAACCCAGCAACTCTCCTCCTGTTGGCTGCAGGGCCTCCAGACCATGGCTGCATTGAGATGATTAATGAGGTCTTCTTAAGCCACCCTGATCTCTGCAACCGGGTGCCTCACCAGCCTAGCTAGCAATATTTGTAAACAATGTAAAACTTGTGCCTAAAATAACCCCAAACAGGGGCTCCTCCCAAAACCAGGATACAAGTATCCACTCAAATTGACCCTGAAGAGGGGATCTTCAGTCTTGCCCTAGTCACAAACTGGAAGCTGACTAGTCTACTCGTGGCAGAAGCTTGAGGAGTCAACTGGACAAACAGTTAATGGACTGTTGTTTCTCATGGGCAATGTTCTATGGTGATGTTTAAATTCTGCCATCCCTTGGCTATCTCTATTTTGGTATCATAACCTTGTTTTAGTCAGTAGCAATAACAGTAACCACCCCAGCAGGACAGAGCCTAAATCAAGAGGCTCTTTCCAGGCAGGCAGCACCAAACCACAGGATAAGAAAAAGCAAGACAGTAGAGAGTAACATCAAGTTAGGTACACACAATCAAACCTTCAAACAACTAAGACAACTAAATGGCAGGAATCACCACATACCTATCAGTACTAACGCTTAATGTTAATGGACTTAATTCACCCATCAAAAGACACCGTTTGACAAAATGGATTAAAAAAGAAGATCCAACAATTTGTTGCTTACAGGAGATTCATCTCACCGACAGAAATAAGCATAGGCTTAGGATAAAAGGCTGGAAGAAGATTTACCAAGCCAATGGCCCCTGAAAACAGGCAGGAGTAGCAATACTTATCTCTGACAAAGTAGACTTCAAACCTACATTGATCAAACGAGATAAAGAAGAAAATTCCATACTAATAAAAGGGGAAATAGACCAAAAGGAAATAATAATCATCAATCTGTACGCACCCAATTTCATCAAACATACCCTGAAAGACCTAAAAGCATATATAAACGCCAACACAGTGGTTGTGGAGACTTTAACACTCCATTATCATCAATAGATAGGTCATCCAAACAAAAACTCAATAAAGAAATCCAAGATCTAAAATATGCAATAGATCACGTGGACCTAGTAGATGTCTACAGAACATTTCATCCAACCTCTACACAATATACATTCTTCTCAGCAGCCCATGGAACCTTCTCAAAATAGATCATATCCTAGGGCACAAAACAAGCTTCAGCAAATATAAGAAAATAGAAATAATACTGTGCATACTATCTGACCACAATGCAGTAAAAGTAGAACTCAACAACAAAAGTAAAGACAAAAAACATGCAAACAGCTGGAAACTAAATAACTCATTACTTAATGAAGAATGGATCATCAATGCAATAAAAGAGGAAATTCAAAAGTTCCTAGAAGTCAATGAAAATGAAAACACAACCTACCGGAACCTATGGGACACAGCTAAGGCAGTCTTGAGAGGAAAGTTTATAGCCATGAGTGCATATATTAAAAAGATTGAAAGATCCCAAATCAATGACCTAATGATACATATCAAACTCCTAGAAAAACAAGAACAAGCAAATCCCAAAACAAATAGAAGGAGAAAATTAATAAAAATAAGAGCTGAAATCAACGAAATAGAAACCAAAAAAACCATACAAAGAATTAATGAAACAAAAAGTTGGTTCTTTGAAAAAATAAACAAGATCGATAGACCCCTGGCAAACCTGACTAAAATGAGGAGAGAAAAAACCCAAATTAGTAGAATTAGGAATGCAAAAGGGGAGATAACAACAAACACCATGGAAGTCCAGGAAATCATCAGAGACTACTTTGAGAACCTATATTCAAATAAATTCGAAAATCTAAAAGAAATGGACAGATTTCTAGATACATATGATCATCCAAAGCTGAACCAAGAGGAAATTAATCACCTGAATAGACCTATAACACAAAATGAAATTGAAGCAGCAATCAAGAGTCTCCCCAAAAAGAAAAGTCCACGACCTGATGGATTCTCTAGTGAATTCTATCAGATCTTTAAAGAAGAACTGATACCAACCCTCCTTAAACTGTTCCATGAAATAGAAAGGGAAGAAGGAAAACTGCCAAACACATTTTATGAAGCCAGTATTACACTTATCCCAAAACCAGGCAAAGACACCTCCAAAAAGGAGAACTATAGGCCAATCTCCTTAATGAACATTGATGCAAAAATCCTCAACAAAATAATGGCAAACCGAATTCAGCAACACATCAAAAAGATTATTCACCACGACCAAGTAGGCTTCATCCCAGGGATGCATGGGTGGTTCAACATACGAAAATCAAGAAATGTAATAAACCACATTAACAGAAGCAAAGACAAAAACCACTTGATCATCTCAATAGATGAAAAAGCCTTTGATAAGATCCAACATCATTTCATGATAAAAGCTCTAAGGAAACTAGGAATAGAAGGAAAGTTCCTCAACATTATAAAAGCTATATATGACAAACCTACAGCCAGCATTATACTTAACAGAGAAAAATTAAAACCATTCCCTCTAAAATCAAGAACCAGACAAGGATGCCCACTATCTCCACTCCTATTCAACATAGTACTGGAATTCCTAGCCAGAGCAATTAGGCAAGAAGAAGGAATAAAAGAAATACATATAGGTAAAGAAACAGTCAAAATATCCCTATTTGCAGACGACATGATCCTATACCTAAAAGACCCAAAAAACTCTACTCAGAAGCTTCTAGACATCATCAATAGCTATAGCAAGGTAGCAGGATATAAAATCAACATAGAAAAATCATTAGCATTTCTATACACTAACAATGAGCAAATTGAAAAAGAATGTATGAAAACAATTCCATTTACAATAGCCTCAAACAAAATCAAATACCTAGGTGTAAATCTAACAAAAGATGTGAAAGACCTCTACAAGGAAAACTATACACTTCTGAAGAAAGAGATTGAGGAAGACTATAGAAAGTGGAGAGAACTCCCATGCTCATGGATTGGTAGAATCAACATAGTAAAAATGTTGATACTCCCCAAAGTAATCTACATGTTTAATGCAATTCCCATCAAAATTCCAATGACATTCATTAAAGAGATTGAAAAATCTACTGTTAAATTTATATGGAATCACAAGAGGCCACGAATAGCCAAGGCAATACTCAGTCAAAAGAACAATGCAGAAGAGAACACCCACAGAGTGGGAGAAAATATTTGCCAACTATACATCAGACAAAGGACTGATAACCAGAATATACAGGGAACTTAAAAAACTAAATTCTCCCAAAACTAATGAACCAATAAAGAAATGGGCACGTGAACTAAACAGAAATTTCTCAGAGGAAGAAATTCAAATGGCCAGAAAACACATGAAAAAATGCTCACCATCTCTAGCAATAAAGGAAATGCAAATTAAAACCACGCTAAGATTCCACCTCACCCCTGTTAGAATAGCCATCATCAGCAACACCACCACCAACAGGTGTTGGCGAGGATGCAGGGAAAAAGGAACCCTCTTACACTGTTGGTGGGAATGTAGACTAGTACAACCACTCTGGAAAAAAATTTGGAGGCTACTTAAAAAGCTGGACATCGATCTACCATTTGATCCAGCAATACCACTCTTGGGGATATACCCAAAAGACTGTTACTCCAGAGGCACCTGTACATGCATGTTTATTGCGGCATTATTCACAATAGCCAAGTTATGGAAACAGCCAAGATGCCCCAGCACTGACGAATGGATTAAGAAAATGTGGTATCGCCACACAACTATGAGCAACTTATCTTTGACAAAGGAGCTAAAAATATACGATGGAGAAATAGCAGCCTCTTCAACAAAAACTGCTGGGAAAACTGGTTATCAGTCTGCAAAAAATGGAAACTAGATCCATGTATGTCACCCTATACCAAGATTAACTCAAAATGGATCAAGGATCTTAATATCAGACCCCAAACTCTTAAGTTGATACAAGAAAGAGTAGGAAATACTCTGGAGTTAGTAGGTATAGGTAAGAACTTTCTCAATGAAACCCCAGCAGCACAGCAACTAAGAGATAGCATAGATAAATGGGACCTCATAAAACTAAAAAGCTTCTGTACATCAAAAGAAATGGTCTCTAAACTGAAGAGAACACCCACAGAGTGGGAGAAAATATTTGCCAATTATACATCAGACAAAGGACTGATAACCAGAATATACAGGGAACTTAAAAAACTAAATTCTCCCAAAACTAATGAACCAATAAAGAAATGGGCACGTGAACTAAACAGAACTTTCTCAAAAGAAGAAATTCAAATGGCCAGAAAACACATGAAAAAATGCTCACCATCTCTAGCAATAAAGGAAATGCAAACTAAAACCACACTAAGATTCCACCTCACCCCTTTAGAATAGCCATCATCAGCAACACCACCAACAGGTGTTGGCAAGGATGCGGGGAAAAATGAACCCTCTTACACTGTTGGTGGGAATGCAGACTAGTACAACCACTCTGGAAAAAAATTTGGAGGCTACTTAAAAAGCTGGACATCGATCTACCATTTGATCCAGCAATACAACTCTTGGGGATATACCCAAAAGACTGTTACTCCAGAGGCACCTGCACATCCATGTTTATTGCGGCACTATTCACAAAAGCCAAGTTATGGAAACAGCCAAGATGCCCCAGCACTGACGAATGGATTAACAAAATGTGGTATCTATACACAATGGAATTTTATGGAGCCATGAACAACGAAATGTTATCATTCGCTGGTAAATGGATGGAATTGGAGAACATCATTCTGAGTGAGGTTAGCCTGGCCCAAAAGACCAAAAATCATATGTTCTCCCTCATATGTGGACATTAGATCAAGGGCAAACACAACAAGGGGATTGGACTATGAGCACATGATAAAAGCGAGAGCACACAAGGGAGGGGTGAGGATAGGTAAGACACCTAAAAAACTAGCTAGCATTTGTTGCCCTTAATGCAGAGAAACTAAAGCAGATACCTTAAAGCAACTGAGGCCAATAGGAAAAGGGGACCAGGAACTAGAGAAAAGGTTAGATCAAAAAGAATTAACCTAGAAGGTAACACCCACGCACAGAAATCAATGTGAGTCAATGCCCTGTATAGCTATCCTTATCTCAACCAGCAAAACCCCTTGTTCCTTCCTATTATTGCTTATACTCTCTCTACAACAAAATTAGAGATAAGGGCAAAATAGTTTCTGCTGGGTATTGAGGGGGGGGAGCGGGAGGGGGTGGAGTGGGTGGTTAGGGAGGGGGTAGGGGCAGGGGGAAGAAATGAACCAAGCCTTGTATGCACATATGAATAATAAAAGAAAAAAGAAAAAAAAAACAATTACATTAATCAGAGTGCACTCGTAAACAAACCATTTCTTGTCATTAGTTTTAGTAGGTTAGCCAGCTAGATTCTTAAATAATTTATAAAAAAAAAAAAAGAAAATGTGGTATCTATACACAATGGAATTTTATGCAGCCATGAAGAAGAATGAAATGTTATCATTCGCTGGTAAATGGATGGAATTGGAGAACATCATTCTGAGTGAGATTAGCCTGGCTCAAAAAACCAAAAATTGTATGTTCTCCCTCATATGTGGACATTAGATCAAGGGCAAACACAACAAGGGGATTGGACTTTGAGCACATGATAAAAGTGAGAGCACACAAGGGAGGGGTGAGGATAGGTAAGACACCTAAAAAACTAGCTAGCATTTGTTGCCCTTAACGCAGAGAAACTAAAGCAGATACCTTAAAGCAACTGAGGCCAATAGGAAAAGGGGAACAGGTACTAGAGAAAAGGTTAGATCAAAAAGAATTAACCTAGAAGGTAACACCCATGCACAGGAAATCAATGTGAGTCAATGCCCTGTATAGCTATCCTTATCTCAACCAGCAAAAACCCTTGTTTCTTCCTATTATTGCTTATACTCTCTCTACAACAAAATTAGAGATAAGGGCAAAATAGTTTCTGCTGGATATTGAGGGGCGGGGAGAGGGAGGGGGCGGAGTGGGTGGTAAGGGAGGGGGTGGGGGCAGCGGGGCGAAATGAACCAAGCCTTGTATGCACATATGAATAATAAAAGAAAAATGAAAAAAGAAAAGAGGCTCTTTCCGACAATCTTTCTCTCCTACTAACAGGGTGTGATGTTGTTTGTGGAATTTTCTATTCTGTGTTCCCTTTGCAAATGGTAATGCCTCAGGCCAACTTTCCCAAAGTAACCTGGGTGATAAGTTGTGCCAGAAAAGGAGGGAAAACTCCTCCACTCCTTTGAGGAGATTCTAGACAAAGTGTTTCACAGGATAAAAACAGGGCCCCATGGGTAGTCCCCCTAGCAGACCCACTTACTGTGCTTCTCCTACTACTGCTCCTATTACCTTGTGTGGTAAACCTCCTCATCAGGTTCATTCACAACCAGATGAATGACATTAAATTACAGTTAGTCAGGCAGTACCAAAGATTGCCCCTAGATGACTTGCCCAAAATGGCCATAAGGGATTATGATGGAAAAGAGGAGGGAATGATAAGGAAACCTGCAGAAAGATCAAGGATGAGGAGAAGATCAAAGAGTAAAGCCCTTCCCCCTTGCTAGGGCCCTGCTTCCAGCTATCCAGTTAGAAATTGTGGACAGCCTTTGTCCACAGCTGTGCTGACATGATATATTGTAACCTTGAACAGCTAACTGCCAAGTCTGCTTCTGTACTCCCTGCTTGCTTGCTGCTGATTTTCTCAATATAAAACCCTCAACCACCCTGAGTTGGGGCCTGCACCATTTTGGAGATATGCAGGTGCTAGCATGATACATAACAGACCTTCCTGTCCTCCAACCACCTGGGTTTGAGTCTTATTCCCCCTGGTCAGTCATACTGTCTGCTACATTTTTTGCAAGAGATTTATTTCCAAAATGTGAGGATATCAGTTATCTCTGACTATAGAATCAGAATCAGGTGAGCTCCAAAAGTTACAAGAGGCTCCTCATGGTATGTGAGGTGTCCATAGAGGCTGGATCATCAGTCAGTGTCCACAGGGTAGATCCCATGTCCTCTGAGGGCCCAGTGTGGAGGGAGACATCAGGATCTTCCTGGGCTTGTGGAAGCCAGAGCAGTGAGCTATTTGGTCTCAGCAGGGCTCCTCTGACTGAGAGGAAGGAGGTACAGTTCTCCTGTCTCAGTGTCACACTTCACAGCTGGGCATATGTCACATCCTGGAGACCCTCAGATGCAGCAGCCTAGAGGGGAGATGGTGAGAGGGAAGGTGCACAATTGATGTTGAGGTGCACACTTGCTGGGGGCCTGGAGAGGAAAAGACTCACATGACAGTACAATTGTCTGTCTGTCCCCTCCTGCATGCATGTCCTTCCTGTCCAAGAATTTTCTGGAGTGTGGAGAAGAATTAGCAACCCCTCCTGTCCCAAATCTGGAGTGGTACACCTGGGCATAGGTTGCTCTCTGTGTGCCTTCCTCAGGTTGTCCCTGCAGCAGGGAGACAGAGAGACAGAGACAGATCCTCCTGGTTCCACCTGGATCTCCTCAGCCAGTTTTCCCCATGGGGACCACAGTGATGCTTTCAAAACTTTAATCAGATTATGTCATTCCAGATAGAGTCTTCAGGGGCTTCCTATGGCTTTGGAAGTCTGGCATCTTCCTTCCTGCAGTTCTGAGCTCTCATACTAACACTCTGACCATTCCTCACTGGATAACAGCCACAAGATCCTTCTCCTGAAAGAGTTTGTGCTTACCTCAGGACCTTTGCATTTGCTGTGTCATCTTCCTGTAGCAGCTGGTCAACTAGATATGTGTGTGTGGCCTGTCCAGGCTCTTCTCAGAAGACACTTTGTCAGACTACCCCCTGTACTTACACTGGCCTCCTCTGCCCTCTGCCCTTTTATCTTTTTTTGTTTTTCTTGATAGAACTTGCAATCCTGACTTGGTCAGGATGGGGTTCTCTGTGTGTGGCTGGGTGAAGAAGTGAAGGGTGTTCATTACTCATCCATGTTTCTGAGATGCATGATCACATTATCAGGAAGACAGAGGCCCAGAAGTAGGAAGGAAGACAAAAGCGAGGGGCCAGGAAACTCACAGAAGAACCAGGAGAAAGGGAGAACAGAGTGGGGGAGGCATGAGAAGGAGAGGTCAACTGTGAACATTGCTGAGAGCTGAGAGGAGGTCAGGGAGGGTCCCTTGTCTGAAATTGGGTAACAGAAATCCATAGTGCCCTGGATATTGTGGGGCTGTCACCGGAATGTCCATCTATACCCTGTCCTAAGGTTGTGTGTTCTTTGCAGCAGCATCTCTGGGGACAGACACAGGGATCACTTCCCGGACAAAGTCCTGGGATCTCTAGTCCCATAGGTCCCTGACCTGTCTCAGATGGAGACAAAGATACACAGAGCATGTTGAACTCCCAGGTGCACAGTGTGGGGTTCAACCTGACTCAGCCCAAGTCCAGCTCCTCTCTGCCTCCCTCTGTGGTGTTGAGGCCTTTGGAATCTCTCTGCATGGGTCACTCATCTTCTCATGTAGGTTTCTTTCCTGGACAGCAGCAGCTGAGCTGGAAGTGAGGAGACAAGATGTGGTCAGGTGTCAGTGAGGGAAAGCAGGTGGTTGGGGGTGTGGTTCCCCAGATAGAAATTACCTCTTTTGCAGCCCTCTGTCTCAGGATGCTGGCTCTGTGACCCCTACAGGACATTGGAAGTTGGCCTATCTATAGGCTATATATTCTATAGAGGGAAGAATCTCAGGCCAGGAGGGTTAGAGCCCACTACACAGGGCCTGAGGTGAGGACGGGATTTTAAACACACTGCACACGTGTCCACATGTTTCTGAAATGGAAAATCTGAGAAATGCCTGAAATTTTCCCACGTTCCAAAATCATATTTCCCATTCTGATTTGACCTTTTGAGGAAATGTTCCCCAGTGCTGTCCTGTCCACACCTGAATGGTTTCTCTGGGGCTTGGCGCCTCATCCCAAAGTCAGTTAGTCCTTAGGGAATTCCACAGATACCTGAGGCCCCTGTAAACCACTTAGTATTCACCTGACCTCCTGCCTTTGCCATGAAGACAGGGTCTGATGAGGAAAAGAGGGAGGAAGAGGAAGAGCATCAGGTGGAAGGCCACTGATCTCAATCAGAACCTTCCAGTCCTTGGGCATAAGTGACATAGTGAATGAGGAGCAATGCCCTTATTTCAGCACCTACTGTTTGCCAGGCCCATGTTGGGTATTTGGACCAATCACCAACAACCCCCACACTCCTGCAACATGGGATTGCCAATCCCACCCAGCAGTTTACAGAGGAGGAAAATGAGACTCATAGAGGTGAATCATCTGCCTCAATTCACCCTGCACGAAGCAGCAGAGCTGGGATTGGATCTGGAGTGTCTTACCTCCAGCTTCAATGCCTGCGGTAGAGCTAGCTATCTGAGCTGGAAGGAAAGAGCCTGAACTCTCTCCTGTTACAGGTCTACACCACTCCCTGCCAAATAACAACTTACCCTCCACCTCTCCATATACAATGTTACCATCACTGTGGCATAGGGGATAGGCCCATGCAGAATCATGTCCTGCAGGCTCCCCTGGGATGCCTCCTTACCCCAAAGGTCACAGTCAAGGTCAGCACTGGAAGGAAATTGGAGGTCTGGGCTGGGCCTTTGGTTCCATTTGGAGAAAGTGAAGCCCCAAAGGGTTAGGGCTTTTCCAAGTCAATGTCTCCAGTGGAGGCTGAACCAATCCCATGCTCAGCTCCTGGGACCCCCCTCCCAAAACAGCCTCTCACTTACCTCTCTGGGGTTCTGACACCATGGGGGATAGAGCTCATGCTCAGGACCTGTGGGGGTGAATAGAAGGTGAGGGCCTGTGTGCCTGCTCTACACCTTGGTCTGGATACTCCTCTCCCAGCCTGGACTCAACATCACTGATGCCTTGATCCCACACTCAGGCATCTCATCCTCTGAGCCTCTCAGGTTCTAGGGTTCCCACCCACATCCCCACCTGATTTCCAGCTGGATAGACACAGGTGGGGCTGAGACAGGAACTTAGACAGGCTGGGATGCCTCCAGGCAGCCTGGGGAGCCAAGAAACTACCAGGACAGAGGCCACTGAGACTCACCTGCTGTTGGGATAGTCCTTAAATGTGGAGTGCTGGAGCCACCAGAGGAGACTGTGAATGAGGACAAGAGCACAGTGAGGGTTAGGGGCACCCTCTGGTGGTCATATTTCTGCTCACTTTCCTCCATCAGCTCCAGGTTGTCACTGTTCTCTGACCACACAATATGACTCCAATAGAAACAGTGATATTGTTCTGCATGGTGGTATGTTGTGTTTGGTATGAACAACGTGGCCTTTTTCCTGTACTGCCCTGGTTATCTTGCTGTCCCTTCTTTACACAGATGGTACTCCTGGGCATCTGGGGTCCCTGGCTCCAGATAGTCACAGTTCTCACACAGCTGATCACAGAATCTAGCTCTGCCCAGCTGTTGGATTTGGGGAGGGTGTCTGCAAGAAAATCAGAAGTTGGATGCTGGGACATTCCCCCTCAGATCCCAGCTCTCAGACCCAGAGTCAACCAGGCACCACTTTTCTTAGACTTTGGTCTTCTGTTTGTACTTCCCAGGAGTGGGCCCTGTCCCAAGCAGGGAGGAGAGACCTGGGGAAAACGGAGACACTTACTTGCCTGCATTGGAGTCCAGGTACTCAGAATCAGCCCTGGAAGGGAGTTTCCTTTGAGACCATTGACTCTGAAAGTAGAGAAGTTAATTTCCTCTCCAGAGCCTCCTGAAAACCTTTGTTGTTCTGATGATCCTGATCCTGACTGTGGGGTGGGCTTTTACAGACTATGAAACTCCCTCACCCACTTCCCATCTTACCAAAGCAGATCAGGACTGTGAGGGTCACAGTCATGTGTCTGCTCCAAATGACCACAGCCATGCAACTGATGAGGCCTCAGTGTCCAGCAGCACAGACAGACTCCCAGGGCATAGCAATAAGGGCCTGGATCCTCCCATGTATGTGGCTGTCACATCAGCAGCTCCACTCAAAGGGCACTTGTCCTGTCCAGGAGTCTGGCTTTCATTTTCTAGTGCTATGGCTGGGTGGAGTGTTTCTGATAGAAATGATGTCTCTTCTGACTCTTGTCTGCTTTGAGCTAGCCTGAGCCCCTTCATGGCCAATAATTACCAAATATTTATTGAGTATTTCCATAGTAATACTGAATGAAGAAGATCGAAAGAGTTAACTGCACATGTCAGATTAGTAAGAAATCCACAAATGTCTTGTACATTAGATTTCTATTTCAGCTGAAATAGTGCTGTAGAACAACTCATACTCTTTATTTCACAGTTCTGTGGGTTTGAAGTGTAAGGTGAGTGCTGGGGTTGAATCAGGTGTCCCTCAGGGTTATTTTCTCTGTAGACCCAGGGCAGACTCTGCTCACTCACTTCTTCAAACTCCTGCAGGCTGTGCGGCCTCCCAACTCACAGAGTAAGCACGATCCACCTTTTCAACTCCTTCTCTGATGCTAATCCCCTTACTCCCTCTTTCACTTCCAAGGACCTTGTTATTCCATTGAGACCCCATGGGCAATCTCCATTCCAAATCCTTAACTTAAGCTCATTTGCAAAGCCCTTTTCTTCCAAGTAAGGCAATGTAGTCACAGGTTCTGCGATGAGCATGTGGACATGGTTGTGCTTGACACCAATGAAGTCTTTCTTTCCCATAGTGCGAGGATTTCCTCTTTATTCACAAGTTACTCTGGGCATCCCAGTCCCCCTGACAACATAGGCTGACAGGTCTCTCCCAGATACTTACAGAGCCAGAGGTTGAGTTTGCTATTTTGCATACTACACATTTTGGGAACTATTTTGGGCAAAACTCATATGAGCCTCTTCTAAGAAAATACACAAGGGATGAGTCCAATTTAGGGATGTGTGGGTCATTCAAAACCTGCTCATTGTTGTCACCTGTGATTCTGTGATGGCTGACTTCATTACTCATGGCCAGGCATTCCCACTCAGGTAGAATCATTTCTAGGAATCGTTTTGTAAAAGATTAGTTCTATAAACAAATGGAACCATGTGGTTCGAATATCTAAAAGTCCTAAAGGCCTGTGATGTGACTCTACACATCCTCCTACCATAGACATTCCACCCCATGGCCTCTTTTGGGACCTGTGATTCAGCTTTCCTATGACATGAATCTGTTCCATAGTCTTCACTTATTCATCCATCACACCACCTGAACCAGATGTCTTTCAAGGTAGTTAATGAATGGACTGAGATCACACACCCAAGGAGCCACATGTTGTCTTGTACTCCAGAAGAGGCCCACAAGCTTTGGATTTTTACTTATTATGCAAGTGTACCAGTACCATGTCTCCCACCACCACAAAGACTTGACACACCTTCCTACAGGGAGTATTTTGGCTGACAATCTTTTCTTTATTTTTGTTCAAGGTAGGGAACATTGTGGCATTTACAAAACTCCTTACAATGTATCAAATATATTATACTTGAATTCACCCCCCCTCTTCTTTTTGCTCCTCGCCCATTCCTAGAATACTTTCAACAGGTATCATTTTTTATGTACATACATGTGCACACATTTTTGCACTGTATTCACCCACCTACCCAATTTCCCTGCCATCCCCATACCCACTTCCACAGGTTCCAACCCCCCACACCCCAGGCATGACTCATTCTCTTTTCCAATTTTGTAGAAGAAAAAAGAAAAAAAATTGAATAAGAGACTCTTCCTATACTTTGGTCATGCAAAATTATTCGCTAAAACAAGTCAAATTAGATGGAGTAGAGTGCAGAATCAATGTGAATGAAATAATGTCAACTAGAGAGTGATGTCAACAAGAGGGTGCAATAGGACTTCTCTGTCTTCATAATGTCCTCCTCACAAAATCCAACAAATCACATGCAAGAATATGATAGTGAATATCCTAGAATTTGGAGGCAAGCCTCAGACAACCTTTGACCAATGAATTGAGGATAACCAGAACAGAACAAGAACTAGACCTTTTTTCCAGACTCCAGTTCCCAGTCTGCATGACCTAGTTCATGGAGCTTTCATCTTTAAGCAGATGGTATCCCTGAGCATCCAAGGTCCCCTGACACCAGCTAGTTACAGTGCTTCCTCACAGAAAGGATGGGTTTAGAGAGGGTCTCTGCAAGGAGGCAGGTGAAAATGAGGTGGGTCAGTTCTGAAGACAGCAACAGAGAAGTGTAACATTTAAGTTGACCCCTGAATAGCAGAAGGATCAGAGTAGTCTGGAGATAACACAAATCACTTTCATATCCTCTTGTTTTGGCTTTCACTGTCTCTTTTGGCTTCTATTTAACTGTTCCCCTGTCTCCCACACCCTGTGTCAATGAGCTCAAAGCCCTTGCTCTTCTAAACCTACCACATTCCAGGGCCTTCCCTGGGACCTATTATCAAGTCCTAGGTTTTTAAGTGAATGGCTGAGGCTTCCTTACTTCACAACTGGCACTCTAAGAGATCAATGTGTACAGACTACACTTGATGATTGCTCCTGAAATATCCATAGCATTTGAACATCCACCTGTAGCTAGGGATCCATGGGCCCGCAGAGAACAGGGCCTGGAACTGCCCATTGGGGTGGCCATGTGAGTCCAGGGTCCAGGAAAGCTTGGGTGCTCCTTCCTTAGTCAGAATGAAGCTGTCAAATCCCTTCCATTAGCCACACTGGAGGATCAGGTTCCTTCCTGAGGTCACCACAGTGCTGGGCAGCGTTGAGATGCTGGGTTTGTGGTAGAATTCTAAGCGAGAAATAGGCAGTATGTTAAATGTATTCACAGCTCCCACATTATCCCCAGACCTGGGCTATAAGAAGGGCACCCCTGAGATCAGACCCTCTTCCTAAAGGCAGAGCCTGAGCTGGGACCTCTGAGTGGCCTCTCACCTGTCACCACCACCTCCAGGGCTTCACTGCTCTTTGATAACACAGTATGATTCCAAGAGTAACAGTGATATTGTCCTGCCTGGTGGTCTGTTGTGTATGCTATGGACAATATGGCCTTTTCCCATGGCTCCAGTGGGGAGTCTGTATTCCAGGGTTTGTATTTTCCTCTTTATACAGAAGGTACTCATGGGCCTCCAAAGTCCCTTGACACCAGATGGTAACAGGTGTCCCCACTGTGATGTCAGAACCTGCTGGCAGGTTTGGGGAGAGCTTCTGTTAAAAAACCAGTGTCTGGGTCACAGGCCACTAGAACCTGGTTCCTCCCACCTATGTGGTTGTCACATCTGTAGTCCCATAGTAAGTTGAGCTGCCCTCCCCATGGTCATGGCTTTCATTTCCCAGAACTGTTGTTAGGTTGAACACCAGAGTGTTCAAAAAGGAATCATGTTTCTTCTGACTCTTGGATGCTTTGAGTTGGTGTGAACTTCTTCTTGTCCAAAAATCATCACATATTTGTTGAGTATTTGCACTGTACTTCTCTGAATGAAATAGATCCAAACAGTTAACTACAGATCTCAAATAAGTAAGAAAACCACAGATATCCTGTATATAGCTTCTGATGTCTGTTGTAACAAATAGTGTCTTAGAACAACTCAAGTTATGTGACAGTTATGTGACTCAGCTCCCCACAGAGCTGAGTCCTCTGCGGCCCCAGGGCAAACTCTGTTCACTCACCTCTTCAAGCTCCTGCAGACTATGCATCCTGTGCCTCCTCATCCCTCCCATCTCACAGACAAGCACATTCCTCTTTACATACATGGAACTTGCTATTCCTTTGAGACCTGATGGGTAATCTGTAAATCAAGATTCTTATGTAACACATTTGCAAATCTTATAGCAAGATAACACAATAACAGGTTCTGGGGATGAGCATGTGGATATCATTGTGATTGAGGTCAACGAAGTGTCTCTGTCCTATGTCATTGGGGTTCCTGCTTTGTCCACACATTACTTCTGGTCATTCAGGTTCCCCCGACACCATGTGATCACAAGTTTCCCTCAGGTCATCAAAAGCCTGGCTCAGCCTAGTTGTTGGATTGTTATTTTGCACACCACATGGCTTTGGGGACTTCTTCAGCAAAATACCATATTAACCACTTCTTGATAATGGATAGTGGATGAGACCAACTTCAGGTTGGTTGGGTCATGATGGTACCTCTGGTTCCATGATGACTTGGTTACACATGTCCAGATATTCACACTCAGGTGGAGCTCAATAAAAACAGGGAAATCATTTCCCCAAAGATTAGCTCTATGTACAGATGGTGCAGTGTGTTTCTAAAATATTAGGGTCTGTGCTGTGATTTTTCATGTTCTCCTGCCACAGATACTGCACACCATGGCTGGTCCTGTGCATCAGCTTTTCTTCATTTTGGACATGTAGCAAAATTCTCTTTTTAGTTATCCCACCTGAGTCAGCTGTCTTTCAAGGTTCTCTTTTTTTTCCATGTTCCATAATTCCATCTATCTATCTATCTATCTATCTATCTATATATATATATATATATATATATTTTATTATTCATATGTGCATACAATGCTTGGGTCATTTCTCCCCCCCCACCCCCCTTTACCACCCACCCTGCCCCCTCCCTCTCCCACCCACCCCCACGATAACAGGCACAAACTATTTTGCCCTATCTATAATTTTGTTGAAGAGAGAGCATAAGCAATAATAGGAAGGAACAAGGGTTTTTGCTAGTTGGGATAAGGCTAGCTATACAGGGAGTTGACTCACACAAGGTTCTCAATGAATGGACTGAGTTCACATACCCAAGGAGGCACACACTGTCCTTGAACTCCAGAAGAGGCCCACTAGGCTTTGAACTTTTACTTGATACACAAGTGTCCGACTGAACATGTCTTCACTTTGTATGGAGAAAGTTTTTATTGTTATACATTTATTCATAAATGTTGTCTGGGCCACCTGTCCCACAGGCCACTCTCCACCTACATCCTCACCCTCCTCGCTTCCAGGCTCTTTGGAGAATCTTAACATACCTCAGGAATCTGGACTCCTAGAACTTGTATCAAGGCAGGAAGAATGTGAATTTTGATAGATTTCTATCCCTCACTCAGGAAGTCATTCTTTCCACCAGTTCCTCTAATAGTTGCTGGTTCCTGTGAGGTTCACACCATGCATCATCACTGATGGTCATGAGGCATCCTTCACACTGGAAGGACTTGTGGCCTGCCAACCAGATGGCAGATGCTGAGTTGACAGAAACCTGCATAGGAACAAGTGGATTTTCCCTAATAATGGAACCTCATCAGGAGAAGAAGCTGGAGTTGGAATTAACATTTGACTTCTGCATCCACTGGAGGCCTTGGTCCTATGTCTTCTGCCACACAGCAACTGGGACACTGAACTGTAACATGGGGTTCTTGATGGAATGCTGACCTTCACGGTCATCATTGGAGTGACTATTGTCTCACTGTTCTATAAGAAGAGGCATCTCCAGCCTGCCCCTGTCCTTTCTTCCATGGGTAAGTAAACAATACACATATGAGTACAAAAAAGCCACAGAGAACATGTTCTATTGACCAATAAAGAAGCTCATTGTCCTTCCCCATGTTGAGGGCAGAGCTGAATGGTGCATTTCAGAACGACAATGATTTTCCAGTCTGCCCTACAATGTGGAGGGGATGAGAGAGGAGAGATTGGGGTTTCACAGCATGAGAGGATGCCAAGAGTGTGGATGCACCACCTAGTCTGTGTTTCAACAACTGAAAGTTTCACAGAAAGCAAAACTGCTATTTCCCAAGTCATTGGCCTTTTTAGTGTCCCAAATAAGATATACAACTTCTCCTTTTCCAGTAATTGATTTCTACCAGTAGTAAAGCCCAAGTTCCATACTTGAGACATTTTCCATATATGTAATGGAATGAAGAGAGCTCAATGTGGGAAGGTCAGAGCAACCTGTTTATGTTCAAGGTTCCAGTTCTCCCCTCATCAATGGTTGTGTTCATCTCTAAGTCTTCCCAGTTTAGGTAATCCTGGGTGGATTTTTCATGTCACAACAACAGTGTGGATGGGAGTTTGAGGAAAATTTCCATATCGCATTGTCACTTATCTTGGGTCAAACTGAGCTCCAAGGTGGACCCACACCTGAAATGCACCATGAAACACCTCTTCTGACTTTTGAGAATGCAAGGAGTGGTCAGTGCCTAATGATGTCCATTCACCCACCATGAGAACCAAGCAGACATGATGCTGTCCCTTGGGTCTCACATCCTGGCATTCTATGATCTGGCTAAAGGTTGAGGGGCTGGACTATCACTGGGACTGGGTTGCCTCTGCTCTGCTCATCCATCCTTTGTGTCCAGGTTCAGTTTTAGGCTCTATCTTTTTCCATAATGGCTTCAATCATCAGTGTCTGAGACCTTGGGAAAGGTGAGAGTGATGGATGAAGGTAGTATGACCCATCTGCTTCCATCTCTGGGACTGTAAGGATGAGTTCTTCTCACCCATGCCTTGTCCTCTGTATTGCATTCTAGTATCTACAGTTCACCTGGGGCTATGTGCTGAGTGTATAGTGAGAAGGACCTATGGTCAGGTGGGTGGGTCCTTTGTGAGATGCTGGGTCCCGGGAAATCCCTGGGTACTGACATCTCATGGTGTTGACTGACAGAGCTCCATGATCTGTAAGTCCTGCTGACCTCAGGGAATAGGACCATGAGATGGCCCTTCCCTCCATGGAGTCAGAGCATGAACCATGCTGATGTGCTGTGACAGGAACAAGGAGTCAATTTGTATGGGGTCAGAGTGGGGGAGGACAGTGAGCTTCAGCCAGGGCTCTCCACATGCAAGGTTCACTTCAAATACTAGATGAAGAAGGTGAGACCAGAACCCACCCAAACATCTGCACACAGGTCCAGTAAGTGAGGTCACTGAACCTGAACTTAACTCATTCTAGGTGGCATAATCCTAACATGAAAGTCAGACAAAACCTTACAGACAACAAAGTACAGACCAACATTTCTCATAGATGTAAAAACACTCAAAAATGCATTCACACTCCACATAATGACATTTGCCTCAATGGCAGATCTCACATGGGTTGGTGGTCCCACAAAATTAGAGAACTTTGTAACATTGGATCCATGTGACATTGTTTATGTATACTCCATGATCACACAATGACAAAATTGTCTGTGGATTCATTTCTCAAAACACATTTTTAAATAAAATCATGAATAAATATACTGTAAATTAAATCCAATGATGTGTAGAAAGATTTATATTCTATGAATGGGATTTACTCAAAGGATATATGTCAGTTCAACATTGAAAAACCAAGAAATACAGTCAGTCACAACCTCAGAGTTAAAAAGAAAAATTACATGACAACAGAATTTAAATGTAGATGCAGAAAAGGCATTTGTCATGATCCCAACTCATTCCTCCTAAAGTGTTAGCAAATTAGGAATTGACAATTTCCTCAAACTGATTAAACTTACATACAAAGAAGCCTGATGTTGGCTTCATATATGATAACCTGAAAACTTAAATTTCCCAGTAAATAAGGAAGAAAGCGAGGGCATCCCCCAGTCCACTGCTTTTCAGCATTGCACTGGAAGCCCTGGCTAATGCAGGAAGAGCAATAAAGGAAATGGAGGTGCACAGGTGAGAAGGAGAAATACAACCATCTTTCTGTTCAGATGACATGATTGTTTATGTTGAAAATCTGAATGAGCTGACAAAAAGGAAAGAAAAATGTTCAGGAAGTAATCATGATTACAGGAAGAGGATTCAGGCCTAACACACAATTTAATTTCTTTTGACCATTCCAGCAACAAACAGAGGAATTCAACAGTTCCTTCAAGAGCCAGGGTACTGATCTGAAGTTATTATGTTTCTGGAGAAACCATACAAGCAGCATGTCAAGAGGACTGAGCATTTGGGGGTCCACAAAAATTTATGACATTTCACATTTAGGCTTTTTTTCATCCTGGAATCTATTTTTTTCTGCAAATTCAGCCAAGATACACATTCTCTGATGAAAGTATAGTGTCACTAGCATCCAATGGGAGTACATTAATTAACAGTGTAAATAGCAAAATATTACTTGAAAATGAAGCAAAGTAGCAGGTGTACAAAGTCAAGGACCCTTCAAACCTGGCCTGTGGGTTTCACTCTCCCATCATGCAGGTGAGAGGAGAGGAGGGACAGTCAGAAAAGTCCCCAGCAAGGTGTAGGATCGATCCACAGTGTCATTGGAAAGAGCTCTCTACACCTGGAAATATGTGTTTCTTTTTCACTCAAACCATGGGTATGCACATTCTCAGAAACAGTTTCCCATCTTGTGCCCATATTTTCTTCCAAAATCTCCAGGGATGGCCAGATTCATCTCCCATGCTCCATCACTCAACCCTGTCCTCTCTCCTCTTCACCTCCTGACTGCATGTCGTATTCTTCTCAGGCTGTGTAGAACTTCAGTAACAGAATCCCTACGACCATGAGGAACACACCAGTCAAGCCCATGTGGATGAGATGCTCCACTGTGTAACTCTGGCAATGTGAGGCTGGGGAGTGTAGAGAAAGAGGACAGAGAGGTCAGGGAAAACCAAAATCACCCTGAGATCCTTGCATGTCAACCCACAGTACAGTCTTCACCTGGACATGGCTTGACCTGTCCAGCCCCTAAACTAACAAATTTCCCCTCTCGTGTATCAGGGGTAATGAATTTTTGTGATGGGCTTATGGTCTCATCAACTGCTGAGACCCAATGAGGAGTAGGATGTTTGAAGTGTTTAAGAGACTGAGCCTTTCCCCTGGGTTTCACATTCCCACGTGTTATTTTCATGACATAACATTCTGTGAATCCAGAATGACTCTTTCCTGCTGTATAGGGGTTTCCTCTCATTTACTCATTGAATTCCTCAGCCTCACTTTGTTCAGGGAGATTAGAACTTGTGTCTGACTCACTTTAGAACAAAGTTTGTCTGAGTCCCAAGACCCCAGGATGAGTGAGAAAAATGGTCTCCCAATTTAGAAGTCATGGAACCTTTATGTGCTCTCTGTTCAGTCTGGGACATAGGACCACAGAAGCTAATTCTGCCAGACAGGAGTTTCCACTGAATCACCAAATGAGAGCCCAGAGTCTGGGGTGATGTTTGGACCTTGGGGATCCTAAACTTCAGGAGCACAAGGGGTGACAGTCTCGGGCTACTCCCCTGCATCCACCCAGACAGTTCCCCTGAGCTTCATCATCTGTTTAACTTTCATTAAGCAACCCTCACCTAACTAGACACACCTGCAGAGAACCACGCAAAGATACACACAAGGTGCACAAAGATACACACACAAATGTATATACTCTAAATGTGTACATATGAATAGTGTGTTGTCAGTGGTTTACAAAATGTGTATTTCTGTTTCTTAGATGCATTTATCTGCAGAAAAGAAAAGAATTAATGTATAAAAACATACCAGTTGACAGATATTTATATGGATGACTATTTACAATTAAATAAATCTATAATGCATCTGTCCTGTTGCCTCCACAAAACCCTCATTTGCCCACCTGGCATGTTTTGGATTTCAGTGATGGAAGCAGGGTTGGGCATACATTGGAGACCCATGTCAGTCTCCTCCTCTCTGAAGGATGAATTCTGCTGTGGCTAACACTCCCTATGTCCACCAACTCCCATTCTAGACAAGAGCCATTCTGCAGACGGGGCCTTATGTAACCCTTTGAGCTCAGAGTGGACAGGATCAGTGGCTTCTCACCTGAGACCATGAGCACCAGGGGGGTCACTGGGGTGTGATGACAGGTAGGGGGATGAGCTTTGAGAACCATACCACCTGTAGGTTCCCCTAAGACTGAGTTCACAGGAGTCATGGAGAATTCTGCCTGGTGCTGCTGAGCAGCAAAGAATCAGCTGCTCCCTCCTTGGACAGAAGGAAAGTGTCCATCTAGCTCCATGACTGACACATCGGGGTCATATTTTCTCCTGAGGACACTGTGCGACGTGGCTGTACTGAGAGTGAAGGTTTGTCACAGAGCAGTCCTAGAGAGAAGAAAGAGAGTGCAAGGGCTACCCCACTTGTTCTGAGCTAAGGTTTTATCAGGGCCTGTGCCTAGGGACTTAAGTCTCTGTCTGTATCTGTTTTCTCTGACTTTGTGTATCCACAATCCTCCCCTGTCTCTCTGTCCCTCTCCCTCCCTGACACTGCTAACCTTCATCCTGCCCATTCCCTTTTGTTGCTCACCTGCTTGACTTATGCATGGATTGGTCCCTGACTTGTCCTGCTGCTTTTCTTACCTAAGACCAAGATGTCCAGCAGGTCACTGGAGGATGACCACTTGGAGGAGAGTCTGTGCATACCATACATAGCATTTGTACCTCCCCTAAGGATCTGGTCACAGGGCCCGGGTGGAAGTTTGCTGAGAAAACCTACCTGGGACTGCCTGCCAGGTAGCTGGGGGAGGTCACAACCAATCCCCTTTGCACAGAACAAATCCCACCAAGCGACACTGGAGGGTCAGGTCCTCTCAAGGTGCCAGGACATGGCTCTGCTGGTCCTCAAGGATGGCTTTCTGGACAGCCCTGGAGAAAAGAAAACCAGGGAGTGAGTGGCCATATCTTACCAACCATTTTCCCATCTCCTCCTGTCCTGCAGGTCTCACTGTCTCTCACACTCTGGGTCTCTGTGTCAAGGTTGCCAGGGCCCGATGGCAACATGATTAATGGCAATCTTTTTTAGGCCTCAAGTAGTAATTAGGAAAAGATGGGGCTTCCTTGTGTGAGACCTGGAGCTCCAGGAGATCACTGAGCTCTGACCTCCCAGCAGGATTGTAATAGTAACCCAGATATCATCATACATGGTGCTCAGTCATGGATGAGCCTTGTTGCCAGGCTCCAGTGAGGTCTGTGTGCCCTTGTTCAAAGATTCCTGGTTTAATAAGATGGTATTTCTGGGCCTCAGGGTTCCCTGACACCAGATGGTTACAGAATCTGGCTCAGCCCAGACAGCAGATTTGGGGAAAGCCACTGCTAAAAAACCAGAGGCTGGGTCACAGGCTATCTCTCACTCACATCCCATTCTTAGATCCAGGGTCCTTCAGAAACTTTCAGCATCACCCTACTTTTATCCATTGTAACTTTCCAAACTAAGGAGGAGAGACTTGGGACAGCTGGAGATTACTCATCTGCCTGAACTCAGGTCCTGGAGCCCAGAATCAGCCCTGGAAGAGTGTTTCTGTGAGACCTTTGACCCTGAAGCTTAAGCAGATCTTCTCCCCAGATCCTCCTGAGAACCTTGGGTATCCTGATGGGCCAGGGTCTGGCAATGGGGTGGGCTCCTTCCAGACTAAGCTATCCCCTCACCCACTTCACTTTTACCAAAGCATAGCAGGGTTGTGCAGGAACATGTCATGGTGTCTGCTCCAAGTGACCACAGCCATGCATCTGATGAGGCCTCAGCATCCAGCAGCACAGATAGACACCTAGGTTCTGACCACTAGAACCTGGTTCCTCTCACCTATGTGGTTGTCACATCTGCAGTTTCACAGTAAGTTGAGCTGAACTGCCCATGGTCCTGGCTCTCATTTTCCAGTGCTGTGGCTGGGTTGAATGCCAGAGTTCATTCTCAGAAACGAGTGGCATCTTCTCTGACTCTTGGCTGCTCTGAGTTGGCCTGAACTCCTTCTCATCCAAGAGTCATCACATATTTGTGGAGTATTTGCATTGCACATCTGTGAATGAAGTAGAATCAAACAGTTAACTGCAAATCTTAAATAAGTAAGGAAACCACAGATATCCTTTACATTACCTTCCTATGTCTGCTGTAACAAATAGTGTTTTAGAACAACTCAGATTATGTGACAGTCCTCCAGGTGTTAACTGCAAAATGCTTTCTGGGCCCAGTCAAGTTTCTCTCAGGGCTGTGTCCTTTGCAGGCTCAGGGCAGACTCTGCTCCCTCACCTCTTCAAGTTCCTGTAGGCTGTGCAACCTGTGCCTCCTCATCCCTCCCATCTCACAAGGTGAACATGCTGTTTCCACCTCAGCTCCACCTTCTCACCTGCTTCTCTGATTATGAATCCCTTCCTCCCTCTTTGACTTACAAGGACCTTGCTATTATGTTGAGACCCATGGTAATCTCTACTTCCAAGTTTCTTAACCAGCATATTTGGAAAACACCTTTCCGCTGAGTAAGTTAACACAGTCTAGGTTCTAGGATGAGCATGTGGATATCATTGTGATTGACAGCAATCAGGTCTCTTTCTCTATGGTGCTGAGCTTCCCTCTTCATCCTAATTTTGCTTCTGGGCATAAGGTTTCCTGGCCACCATGTGGTCACAGTTCTCCCCAGGTCATCCCAGAGGTTGGCTCATCCCAGAGGTTGGATTTGCTATTTTTCACACCACACATCTTTGGGAACTTCTTCAGTCAAATCTCATATGAGCCACTTCTCTGAGTATGGGGTGGAGATGAATCCAATTTAGGGTTGGGTGTGTCAGTCAACACCTGTTCACTCTCGGTTGCATGGTGACTCAGAGACATATGTCCATGCAATCACTCGCAGGTGGAGCTCAATAGAATTATAGATTCATTTCCACAAAGACTGGATTTCTGTAGAAATGTCACAGTGTGCCTCTAAAATCTAAAGATGTGTGCTTTAACTCTTCACATCCTCCTGTCACAGATGCTCCACACCATGGCCTCTACTGATTCCTTTGGATCAGGTTTTGTGCAGCCTGGACCTGTTCCAAAGGCTTCTCTTGTTTGTGGACCACCTGAGCCAGCTGCCTTTCAAGGTTCTTAATGAGTGGATTGAGATCACACACCCAGGGAGGCACATGTTGTCCTTGAACTCCAGAAGAGCCCACTAATCTTTGGGATTTTAGTTAATTATGTAAGTGTCCAAAGGAACATGTATGGCAAATCAAAACATGCTTAAGGCATATGGACTCATTGAACATGTATCAGACATCAAGAACCTGAATACTGATAGATTTGTATCCCGCCTCAGGATCCCATTGTTTTTACCAACTTTCTCTAATAGTTGCTGCTTCCTGTGAGGCCCACCTCATGCATCATCCCTGTGATGGACAGGAGGCATCCTGCACAATGGAGGAACTTGTGGCCTGCAGAGGATGGGTTGACACAGACCTGCATAGGACAGTGGAGAAGCACCAGTGATCCTCAGCCTTTATACACAGTCCAGTGGAACACAGACTTCTGCCAGACCCATAGCTGCACTCAGGGCCAGGAACTTGTGGATTTTCCCTAATAATAGTGCCTTGTCAGGAGCAGAAGCTGGAGTTAGAATCAACAATTAAGTCCCACACCCAGTGTAGGTTTCAAGGTCCTTTGTCTTCTACCATACAGGAGATTTGCATAGAAACTTAGAGTCCTTCAGAGGATGCTGACCCTCACAGTCCCTCCAGTAATGTGGAGTGACTGTTGTTTCACTGATCTGTAGAAGGAGGTATCTTCAGTGCCTTCCCAAGCCTTTCCTTACTTTTTGTTTGTAATTCCAAGTGAGAAACAGCACAAGGTGCTAAGGGTGTTTGTGTCCATTCATCATCTCTGACCTGTGGCAAGATCTTGAGGTGTGTTCAGGGACCCCAGCCAAACCCCCACTAACTACTGCCCTCTATACACCTGTATGCTGAGTGCATACATCCAATCACAGAGGCACTGGGCTATCCAGGCTCTTTAGCAGAATAGAACAGTCAACAATGAACACTTCAGTGCAAAAATTCCACAGGTTTTGGAATGCTAGGTGGATTGATCCTGTACAGCAACAGGTGGATGGGATGTTGGGGGACTTCTCAGTATGGTATTGTCACTTGCCTTGGGTCAAACTCAGTTCCCAGATGTTAGGCAAGTGTCCCATCCCCTCAAATGCCCCTGGACTAAATTGAGAGGCAAATACTTCTTCTTTCTTATAAGGATGCAGTGAGAAGCAGTGAGGGATGATGTCTAGGCTACCCACTATGAGTACCAAGCAGAGAGGGCAGTGGCTGGGACACCTGATGACACAATGACCTTGGGTCTCCCATTCTGGACTTCCATGATCTGGAACAAGGGTGAGGGGCTGGAACGTCAGTGGGGACAGATCTGCCTCTGCTCTGCCCATCAGATTTTGTGTTCATGTTCAGTTTCAGGTTCCATGTCTCTCCACTCACAGTTTTCAAGACATAGATAATGGTGTTAGTGATGGATGGAGGTAGGATGACTCCTGTGTTTCCATCTATGGGACAGGAAAGATGAGTTCTGCAAACTCCTCCCTGTCAACTCTCCTACATTCCAGCATTTGAAGTTCACCTTGGGCCATGTGGTGAGCATTCCCAGGAGGACCTGGGAACTTTAAGGCTGGTTGGCTCCCACATAGGAACCTCAGCCCCAGTGCAACCAGAGATCAGGATCTGTGGACCTCAGGACACAGGATCTTTCAATGTCCTATCTCTCTTTGGGGTCAGATTATAAGTCCCACAGACACTGAAGCTGCAATAGGACCAGGGTCCCCATGTGCAGAGGGACGTGGAAGGTCAGCAGGCTTCTCCTTGTCCTGGAAGTTTCTCTTCAAATACTAGAGGGAGATGGTGAGCTCATAACCTTTCCAGACAGGTGTACACAGGTCCAGGCAGTGGGATCACTGACCCTAACACCATCTAGATAGACAGTATTATCCTAATGTGCAAACTAGACAGAACCTTGGAGGAAACAAAGTGTAGACCAACATTTGTCATGAATGCAGATGAGAAACCCTCAAAAATTCATTTATGCCCCAAATAATGGTAGTTGAGTCAGTGACATATGCCATATGTGATGCTGGTCCCACAAGATTAGAGAACTTTGTGACATAGGATCCATGTGACATTGTGTATGTACACTCTGTGATCACACAGGGACAAAATTCCTATGGATGCATTTCTCAGAACACACTTTTCCACAAAGTCATGAATAAAAATATTGTAAATTACATCCAGTGACGTGTAAAAAGATTATATTCCATGAATTAGTGGAATTTACCCAAAGAATGTAAAGCCAATTCAATGTTCAAAAACATAGTAATGCAATCAGTCACAGCAACAGAGTTAAAAAGAAAAATTACATGACAATGACATATCTGTGAAGTAGAAAAAGCATTTGTCATGATCCCAACCCGTTCCTCATAAAAGTATCAGCAAACTAGGAATTAAGAAATTTTTCAATCTGGTTAAAATCATATGCAAAGAAGCCTGATGCTTACATGATATTTAATTTTGAGAAAACAAAAATTTCCCCCTACATAATGAATATGACAAGGGTGTCCCCCGGTCTACTCCTTTTTAGCATTGTATTTCTCTTCCTGGATAATACAGGAAGAGAAATAAAAGAAACATGACATACGCAGATCAAGATGGAGAAACAGAACTTTATTTTCAGATGACATGATACTTTATGTTTAAAATGTTACTGAATTGAGTAAATGAAAAATCCCTGGAAATATTAAGTGGCTATATGAAGGATGACTCATGGTTAATATACAAATGAATTTCTGTTGGATAGACCAGCAATGAAGAGAGGAATTTGAAATGAAGACCAAAACACCAGTTGAGATCATTGCTTCCCAACTCCTCATGCCGGACATGACATTTGCATTTTGAAGTTGAATGTGAAGGGAATGCTTGCAGTTTTCATCCAATACCACAAATCATGCTAGAATCTGAGTTTTTTCATTTTTTCTGTTAATAGAGAAAAGGTTCACTATCTCAGATGAGAAGATGCAGTCTAATTAAAACACAGTGAGGAATGTAGTCATTAAATATCTAGGAAAATATTACATAAAAGTGAAGCCAGGCAGTAGGTGCACAAAGATGAGGACCCACACATGGCTTGTGGGAATGACCCTCACATGGAGTTGAGAGGAGAGGAGAGGCAATCAACAAAAGTCCACCGCAATGTGGATGAAAACACAATTTAGCAGAGAAAGAGGTTCCGTGGTCCAAAAACACATTTGGTCCCTGAACATTCTCAGAACACAGTCCCCCAACTCATGTGCCAGATTTTCTTCTAGATTCTCTGGGGTTGTCATATTCAGTTTCAAGACCCCACTGCTCTGCATGGTGTCATGTTTCTTAATCATCTTCAGAGTGCATCCTGGGTCATTCTCTGACTGTGTTGAGCCTCAAATAACAGAATCTCAAGGACAATGAGGACCTGGCCACCCATGGCCAGGCAGATGAGATTCTCCACTGTATAATCCTGTGGCTGTGAGGCTGGGGATTGTGGACATAGAGGACATGGAGGTCAGGGCAGGAAAAAATTACCCAGTATCACCACATGTCCACCCAGTGCACCTGATCCCTTGGACAACACTGTCCCTTTGTGCCCAGTCCTATAGCTGAGAATTCTCATTATTCACCCATCTTGGGGCTTACATGTTGTGGGATGGGCTTTAGATCTCAGCTGCTCCTGAGAACCAATGAAGAGGTGTAGGATATGTGAACTGCTGAAGAGACCCGAGCCTTTTCCCTGTGTTCCACATTCCTGTGTCTTAATCTCATGACATAATGTCATATAGATCCTGAACAAACCCAAGTACTACCACCTTGTTTCATTCTTCAGCATCACTGTGCTCTGTGAGTTCAGATATTGAGGTCTGTGATCTGATCCCTGAGAGTTCAGGATAAGTGTGAGACATGGCCAGTTCAAAAATAATGGACCCTTTAATCTGCTCTCTCTTCTGACTCAAACAAAGGACCTTATAAGCTAATTCCCCTGGAGATGAGTTTCCACTGATGCACTACAAACATTCCAAGGTCCAGGGGTGAAGGGATGGGGATCAGGGACCCTGAATATCATAAGCACAAAGGGGTAACAGTCTGGGGCTGCCTCCTGTGAACCCCACCCCAGCCAGGTCCTCTTAATTTCATCATGCACTAGTCTTCTTACTAACCATCATATAGCAAGAAACACTTGAAATGTAACACACTCACCCCTCTCCCCCCACAAAAGTCTATGCACTCATACATTCTAAAGAGTGGTGATGTCAATGGTTCATAAAAACAATATTGCTTATTAGGTCTCTCAAAAATAAAGATAGAACTACCATAGGATCTGGTGATACCACTCCTGGGAGTACATCCAAGGAATGTGCTCAGGATATGATAGAGCCACTTGCACACCCATGATTATAGCAATAGTTATCACAGTAACAAAGGTTTGGAAACAGCCCAGATGCTCCACAAGTGATGAATTGGTTAAGAAAATATGGTACATATACACAAGGGAGTTTTATTCAGTCTTAAAGAATAATGAAATCATGTTATTTGTAGGTAAATGAATGGAACTGGAGAACATCATGCTAAGCAAAGTAAGTCTCACTCATAAATTCATAGGTCACATGTTTTCCCTCATGTGTGGAAGTCAGAATTATAAAGTAAATGTAATTAGATAAGTGTATGATCATGCCTCTATCTCTCTCTCTATCAATTTATCTCTCTATAGTTAGAGAAGAAAATTTTGTTAGTAAATCTATGTGGGGGGGACTATGGGAGTTGGGAAATGGAATAAAAATGTTAGAGAATGAAAAATATTGAAACAACCCATGTGCATATGAATATATTATACTTACTGTAAGTTGTTGAATATTAGGGGAGGGTGGTGATAGAGAAAGAGGAAGTAAAGGGGCCATAATTAGATCAAAGGTCAATATATACAGGCCTGAAGTAAAAGGTGAAACCCTCTGTGACAATCAGTATAAACTTAAAAAATAAGTGAAGGGCAAGGAAATAGGTGATTTCCAGGGATGGGTACTAGTGGGTGGGGGTGGGCATTAGGAAAGGGTGAATGAGGGTGAATAGAGTGGATGTTTTTTGTATGCACATATGAAAATAGAAGAAAGAAACATTTTGAAATTTTTCTGGGAAGCAGGGAGGAGGGAAGAGGGAGAATGATGGAGGGGGTAAATCTAAGATACATTATAAGTACATACATAATATCACAATGTATCCCCCCATACAACTATTATTGCTAACAAATGTTTTAAAAAGAAAACAGCCATATTTATAATTTTACAAGTATAAATCTATGTAGCCACCAATAACAAACATGTAAAAACATACCAGTTTAGCAACATTAACATGGACAGGTAGTTGTTAATATTAAAGGAATGTAAACTAAATATATGATGTGTGTAATTATGGGCACATATATGCAATATGCATATATACACTTTTTAGGATATATACATGTAATTATATATACATATTAAAAGCAAATATTTTAAATCTGTACTTTAGAAATTAAGAAGTGAAATTACATCTTATTGGGATGATATAAATTTTATCAGTAAATCAGAAGACTTTTATTACAATGAGAAGGGAGAGACCCCTAAGTCAATATGAAAGAAAATTAATAGTCACAAACCCATAGCTTTTTCATGTATACTTAATCATTATTTACAAAGTGTAAAGTAATAAAAGACTTGACTTACAAATGATTAGTATAGCTTTACAGTTCAGAGAATTTCCTCTGAACATAATTTTTATGAATAAAAGTGCAAACTATATTTTGTTTTGTAGGGAACTTAGGTTGAACCCAGGACTTTAGACTTGCAAAGCAAGCACTATACTGCTTCAGCCACACCTCCAGTCCATTTTGCCCTGTTTATTTTGGAGATTGGAATCTCACAAACTGTTTGAGTGGGCTGGGCTCAAACTGTGATTCTTCCAATCTCAGCCTCTGAAGTAGCTAGGATTACAGGTGTGAGCCACATGCCCTGGTGAAAAATTATTTTAAAGTCCAAAATAATCCTCAATTTGAACTAGAATAAGAAGACTTGATATTAAGAGGAAGTTATTCCTCATAATTAGTGTATAATGTGACCTAATACTCTGTAAATAGAATCATTTCCTTTTAAAGTAGATATCCATATATCTTGGTATACATTTTCACATGGAAAAATTGTTTTGAAAGTTTCCAAAAAATTGAACAAGTACAAGTAGAAAATGCAAAGTATTAATAAATTGAATTGCACACAGAAAAGCTGTGTAGAGATCCCCAGTCACTCTATTGAGCAGGTGCATGGCCCCTTCTTAGTCTCAGGTGTGTGGACCTTGGAGACATCAAGGTGAATTCAGGAGGGTCCATGCCAGCAGTTCCCACACCTGGGATGCATGTCTCTAATGGAGGGAGTCTGGTGTGGTCTCCAGGCTTACTCACAATCAGACCCACCAGGGCTGAGCAGCTTCTTGACCTGCTCTGCGAGGACTCCAGGACCAGGCAGGTGTGGGTGAGGGGCCATGTCCTCATAAATGAGAAATAAGAGCTCCCAAGGAAGTGTCCATGTGTCCTGTCCTCAACTTGCCCAGCTGCTCTTCCTCCCCCATCAGCCTCAACATCTTCCCCGTTTACAAGTCAGGTTGGGAAACCTCATCTTGCTAGCCCATCCAGTTCTCCTCCTTGTCCCACTCATCCACTAGGATGGAACTCAATACAGAGCTGTGTACCATGGCGGCTCTCATGAGAAAATATGAATGATTTGAAATTTGGAATGAGACAAGGCTGTCCACTCCCACCACTTTTAATGAAGATCGTAATGGAAGCTAGATATGATGGTGCACACCTGTATTCCTAGCATTCAGGAGGCAGAGGCTGGGCCCTTGCAAGTTCAAGTCCAGCCAGGGAACATAGTGAGACTGTCTCAAACACCAAGAGCTGGGAGTTAAACTCAGCAGGATAGCACAAGCCTGGAATGCACAACATTCTGGTTCAATCCTTAGCACCAAAAAATGAAAGAATTAGAAGATATAATGATGGAAGCCCTATCCAGAGCATCTGAACTGGAAAGGAAGAATATAATTGTCCTGGGTGCAGGATCATCTTTGTGCCCCTCCCTTGCACAGTGTCACTGTCACTATGGCACAGGAAAGAGGTACACTGCATAATAGTGTCCTAGTGGCTGCCCTGGAAGTCCTTCTCTTCCTGGAGGTCATAGTCAAGTTAAGCACTTCAAGGAGCTTAAAGGTCAGGGTCAGGCCTCTCTTTCCACCTGGAGAAACTGAGTTCCATGTGGGGGAGGGGCTTGTCCAAGTCAGTGACTGCAGAGGAGGCTGCACCAATCCCATAGTCCAGCCTCTGATCCAATGCACCCCAATTCCCAGCAGAGGCCTTTGCTTACCTGTCTGGAGTCCTGATTACATAGGAATGAGGGGCTAATCCTCACTGCTTATGGGGGTGGATAGGCGGTAAGGGGCTGGACACCATGCTCCTCACCTCAGCCTGGCTACTTTTCCCTCAGGCTGGGCCTCGACGTCTCCCTCTGTCTTGGCTCCACCCTCGTGCACTCCAGCCTCTGAGCCTCTGTAGCTCATGGGTCCCAAAACACTTCTCAGTGTGACCAACAGCACACTGGACACAAGCAGAGCTGGCACAGGAAGGAGGACTTGGGTGTTCTGATATGTCTCCAGGCAGCCTGGGGACTCAGAACACTCTGAACAGAGACCCCCTAAGACTCACCAACTGTTGAGATGGGCCCTGAATGTGGTGGTGTTGGTATCCCAGAGGGTCCTATGAATAAGGACAAGACTACTCTGAGTGGCTGAGGCTGCCCTTGAGGACGCTATTTGTGCTCCTTCTGCTATATTTACCTTGTGGCTAGTTCAAAGAGTCCTGGGTCCAGGAACCTTGGATTCTCCTCCCTTAGTCAGAATGAACCTGGCACTGTAAGTTCCAATGAAGGAGGTGGGGTCACATGCCTGGGAAGGCCCTGCTGCTCTATTCCTCTCTGAGGAATTCTCCCCTCTGTCTGCTTCACTCCCAACCAAGTTCAGAGCTCTCATAGGGGGAGGGCCAGGATTGACCCTCTGAGCTCGGAGTGGACAGGCTGAGGGGCCTCACCTGAGACTAGAAGCTTCAGAAGGTCACTGGGATGTGATGACAGGTTAGGGGATGTGCTATGAGAACCTTAACACCTGTAGAGTCCTCTAAGATCACAGCCGTCATGGAGAATTCTCCCTGGTGCTGCTGAGCTCAGGACTTTGGGAGGTGGGCAGATTGGCTGCCCCATTCTTGGTCAGAAGGAAAGTGTCCATTTGGTAGTAGGGTCACATTCTCTTTTAGGGACACTATGAGGCCAGGTTGCACTGAGAAGGAGGGTCTGCCCTAGAGAGAAGATGGGGGGTGAGGGGCTGCCCCACCTTGCCCTTAGCTGAGATCCACAGGGCATGTCTCTGAGGATGTACATCTTTCTGTTTATCTTTTCTTTGACTCTTCCTCTCCCCACCTCTACCCAGTTTCTATGTCCCCTTCCTGATGCCCAGAGACCTCATCCTGGCCATCACCTCTGGGGTTCTGCAGCCAGCAGTATATTCTGGCCTACATTCCAATCCTGGGGAGTAGTGACAGCCAGTCCTAGTGCCAGCAGTATTGAAACAATGCTAATCAGTAGGATACGGTATGGGTGGCAGAAAAGGGGATACATTTGTGTCCTGGTGGACAAATCCTCAGGATTCCACCATGTGTTAACCAACCAGCTTCCAGGAGGTTGCTAGAGCAGGGCTGGAGCTCTCTCGGGCAATAGCGTGCTATTGTGACGTCTTCTGGAACCTTAATTTGAGGAGGTTAGTTGGGTCATGGATAGCCTGCCAGTCACTGGGGTCTTCGAGGGCTTCTGCCTTCTTTATCCAAAAAAAAGATAAAAAAAAAAAAGAAAAAGAGGAGAGAGAGAGAGAGAGAGAGAGAGAAAGAAATACACAAAGACTTAAAAGTTCTCCTCCACTCAACCAAAGACTGTAGACATGTTATCTCCTGGAAAACTGGTTCCAATAGTGTTCAGTGGCTATTTGTCTCAAATCTTTAATGCTACTCTTTATTGTTGTTATTTTTTATGGTGCTGGGGATCAAATAATATTGCTCTTAATTTGAAACTGAGCACACAGAACGGGAACTACGCAGACTGTTCTGGGAAATAACTATGCGCCAGTACACCCTGGGCAGAGACTGGTCTCTGAATGAACCTGCTGGACTGTTAATCTGTGATTAAGATACCCAGGGGGTAATTGGGGGGTGACTACTCAGAGGACAGGCTGAGTGTACCATAGCATCTATATGGGTCACTGACAGGGTCTAGGGGGAAGTCGACCTGATTGAGCCCTGCCTAGGGAGGCTGGCCATGATGCTTGGTAAAATCATGTCTTCACCCACCTTGGACAAAAAATCTGTCACAGTCTAAAGCAGAGTGACTTTGGAGGGTCAGGTATCTCCAGGGGTGAAGATAAGGAAGGGTTTATTCATGAGGGATGGCTTTCTGGACATCTCTGGAATGAAGACAGGTCAGGGGCTAAAGAGTAGATCCTGCCACACAGTCTCTCAAGTCTGGGTCTTTGACTCGGGGTGACACAGCTTCCCTCTCACTGGGAACAGGCACATGACAGTGTTAGGGATTCAAAAGTAATTGGGTCAAAATTAAGCAACCTCACCTGATACCAGGAGCTCCAGGAGATCGCTGGGTGCTGACCACACCTGAGGTTGGTTCCTGTAATAGCCAAAGCATCTGAACATCCACCTGCTCAGGGTCCACAGGGAACAGGGCCTGTAAATGCCCACTGAGATGGCTCTGAGAGTCCTGGGTCCAGGAACCTTGGATTCTCCTTCCTTAGTCAGAATGAACCTGGCAAATGCCAGCAATGAGACACACTGGAGGGTCAATATCTCTACTGAGGTCACCACAGGGCTGGGCAGGGCTTAGAGACTGGGTTTGCTGTAGGCTCCTAGGAGAGATGTGGGTAGTGTGTCAAATTGGCTCACACCTCCAATATTGACCCAGGGCTAGGCAGTGAGAGGAGACAACCCTGATAGTAGACCTTCTTCCTGAAGCAGAGCCAGGTGTTGGGAACCCTGTGTGTCCTCTCACCTGTCACCACCAGCTCCTGGATGTTACTGTCCTCTGATCAGCCAGCAGGGCTGTGATAGTTGGAGTGATATCGTCCTTCATATTGGTCTGTCATGTGTGTGATGGAGAACTTGGTCTTGTTGCTGGACTGCAGTGGGCCCTGTGTGTCCCAGGATGCTGAGCTCACCTCTTCATTAAGATGGTACTCCTGGGCCTCCAGGTTCCCCTCACACCATATGGTCACAGGCATACCCCAGGTGTTCATAGAGCCTGGCTCAGCACAGAGGGTAGGTTTGGGGAGGGTCTCTGCAAGGAAATCAGAGGCTGGGTCTCAGGAAATCACCCCCATTCCAGCTCTCAAACAAGGACCTCTGGCATCAGCCACACTTGTGGTTCTTCATCCTCAACGTCCTGAGTGTCCCCTTGTCCCCAATGAAGGGTAGGGGCCTGAGACAGTTGGAGACAAACTCACCTACCATCACCTGGTTCCTGGAGTCCAAACTCAGCCCTGGAAGAGAGTTCCTTTTGAAAAGTTTGTATCTGAAGCCTGAGAAGATCCACTACTCCCCAGAATCTCCTGAACCCCTGGGGTTTCTTGATGTCCAAGACCTGGCTTTGGGATGGCATCCTTTCCAGGCCTGAGACTCCCTTTCCCCTCTTCACATCTCACCCAGGCAGAGCAGAACCATGAGTCTGGGGTTCATGGTGTCTTCTCCTACTGATCAGGGATGCACAGATTGATAAGTCTAAGATGTCCAGTAGTACAGACAGAGAGATAAGCCAAGTGTGAACACTCAGAGGGCAGATAATGCCTGTCACATGGTTGTGACATCAGCAGCCCCACAGGAAATGGAAAGACACTGTATAAGAACCTGTTTCTCATTTGTGGGACGCTGGGGTGTAGTGGACACCAGGCTCTTGGCAGATAAATGAGACAATAATTGTGATGTCCGTGACCTCTGGCTGCATCCACCTGGCTTTATCTTCTCTTTTGCCCCCAAATAATCTTCATATATTTTGACTATTTTCATTGTACATCACTAAATGACAAGCATGAAAATCACTAACTTTCAGAACTTATTTTTTACATAGCATTTTCTCTCTAAAGTCCAGAAACCAATAAAGACTGTTACCTGCAATATGTGGGTGTGTAGGGTGATACATACGGTCTCTGATGTGCCACTGTGTATAGCCATGACTTGGAAACACTTAGTCTATTTATTCCAAAGCACTTAGTAAAATGGTAAAATATGAAAAATATAACCTAAGACAAACATAAACAAATAAAAATGAACAAGAGCTTATATCAAGTTGACAACATAAACATGGGTTGGAGCAAAAGTGAACACAGTAACTTATGAGGAACTGGGGTTTTAACCATAAGACATCATCAGACCATAAAAAGTGATAAAACTGTATAATGTCATATCAGGACTGGAAACATCTGGGTGAATTCACTCTTTGCATCACCCCTGAATATTAAGAGGCCCATAAAGAACACAATACCAGTGGCCATGAGCAAGAGACAGCACCTCCTTCTCTAGACTTTGTTCAAGGAAGCAAGGACTCTCATGAGGGACACAGGAGAAGCTGGGTTGCATTTTAACCTGGAAAACACGACAGTACTCAAACAGGACTCCTTTGTCCTGAGAAGAGGGACAGGGACAAAAGGGAATCCACCTCCTTGCCCCTGCCTCAGACAGAACATGTGGGAAGTGGGGACACCATCCTCCATTCTCCACCAGGGTGTGCTGTACTCTGCACACTGCATGTGACCCAGCCATCCACAGGCTCAAGCCAGGTCCTAAAGCCAAATGACGATGAATGACAGACAATGGGACCTCCGACTTGTCGCTGCCTCATGTGTTCCAAGGATACAACTCAGTAACCTGGAGCCAAGCAAGGGGTTGGGATTCCAGAGGGGCTGGGGCTTTCTCTGCCCAGCACACACTACCCTTTGTTTCCTGCTTCACTTTTGGGTACTCCCATCCCTCCTTTCACACCTTCAAATCTCAGCATCTGGGATCCTGGAAGGGGTCAGAGATGGATGAAGTTGGATGACTCTGTGTTTCCATTTCTGACATAGGCAGGATGAATTCTGCTCTCCCTTCCCTCAGTGATCCTCCTCTATCCCAACATCTGTGGGTCTCTTGGGGCCATGTACTGACCATGCAGTGAGGAGGACCCTGTAGTTTGTGGACTTGGTGAGTCCATGTGTTGTCCCAGCCCCAGTGCTCCCTCTGGTGCCAACATCCCACGGTGGTGACTGTCACTGCTCCAGGATCTGCAGGTTTTTCCTGAGACCTTAGGATCTATGACCACGGGATGTTCCCTCTCACATAGGGTTGGAGTGTAAGCTTCACAGACACCTATGATGCCATGAAATTACCAGAGCATCCATGTGCATGGGGACAGGGAAAGGGAGGACAGGGAGGAACCACAGAAGAATCTCCTCTGTGCACTCTTCAAAGTTCTGCACACGCAGAATGACTTTTTTTCAGAGTCATGAAAAGAGTGATTAACCAGACTGTTTGTTCAAACAAAAATGTATTGATTTCAAGTCATTATATTTCAGGAGACACCTCACAAAGGGCCTCTAGTGAAAACTGAATGGCTTGAGGGTCCAGAGAGAATATTAGAACATCATTTTGGACTTATGATGAATTAGATTTTTTGTCATTTTTTCTTCCATATGACCTAGTTTCATGTTCTTGGTTGAAAAGATGGGGTCTCATTAGTACATGAGGGGAAATGTGGTGATTAAATTTAAAGCAAATGTTAGATGGATGTGGAACAAGCATGAGGTTCACAAAGATGAGGACACAACACTGACATGTGGAATTTGATCTCACATAATGGAAGTGAGAGGGAATGAATGCCAGTCAGCAATGTCCCTGGCCAGGTGAAGGAAGGCACATTTATCAGGAAAAGAGCTTCCCTCACCAACACCAGCCATTGCTGCATCCAAACCTTGTGTACTACATGGACCTTCTCAGAACATACTTCCCAATTTTTACCCCAGACATTCTTCCAGTGTCTCCTGGGATCCTCAGATTGCTTTCCAAAGCTCCATCATCTGCATGGTGCACTGTTCTTTGTCTCCTTTTCTTTAGTTATATCTTGGGTCACTTCAAGGACCACCAGAACCAAGTCAGCTCCACCCATGTGGATGGATTATCTTGGGGTTGTGAGACTGGGAGTTGTGAACAAGGAGGACACAGATGCCAGGGCAAAAATCACCTCAGAATCCTGATGTCCTCACAATTTCCTGTCTCCCTTCGAGAAGATTGGCTCTCTGTGTTCAGCCTCATAACTAAGAATTGACATAGTGTGTGATGGGTGGGTGGTCTCAGCTGCTACTGAGAACCAAAGAAGAGAAGTAGGATGCCTGAAGCCTGAATAGACTGAGCATTTCTCTGGTCTCCACATCCCTATGTCTGATCCTCATGACATAACATCATGTAGATCCTGAATGAACCCTTTCCCTGCTGTATCAGGTTTCCCTCTGGGATCTTCATTGGATTTTCCAGCCTCATATGAATATAGCATAATGTACTGTATGGTAAGCTTTGAATATTATGGGAACATGGTAATGGAGAATAAGTAACAGGGAGGATTTAAATTTGATTAAAGCATGATATACCCAGGCTTGAAGTGCCTACGTGAACCCCCCTTGGACTATCAGTATGCAGTTAAAAAATGAAGGGCCGGAAGGAAAAATAGGTCTTTTCTAGGGGTGGGAATAGTGGGAGCCCAGGTGGGCATAAGGAAAGGATGAATGAGGATGAATGTGGTGGATGTATTTTGTATCCATATATGAAAATAGAAGAATGAAAAATGTTGAAATTGTTCTAAGAAGGATGGAGGGGAGAAGAGGGATAATGATGGAGGGGTTAAATCTAACTAAGATATATTGTAAGCACATATGCAACTATCACAATGTGTCACCCTGTATAACAATTACATGCTAATAAAAATTTTATTTTTTCTTCATTTATACACATGTGCATACTCTGTTTGGGCCATTTTTCCCTCTAACCCCCACCCTCTCACTCTCCCCTCCAGCCCCTTCACTTCCAGGCAGAATCTGTTCTGCCCTCATCTCTAATTTTGTTGAAGAGAAAACATAAGCAGTAATAAGAACGACAAAGCATTTTTGCTAGTTAAGATAAGGACAGCTATACAGAGAGATTCTAGCATTGTTTCCATGTACAAATGTGTTACATCCCATGTTGCTTAATCTCTAACTGACCTTTTCACTAATTCCTGATCCCCTTCTCATATTGACCTCTGTCACTTTGAGGTGTCTGTATTAGTTCCTCTGCAGTGGGGACATCAAATACTTTCATGTTTTGGGTTTCTTACCTATCCCCATATTTCCCATGTGTGCTCTCACCTTATCATGTGACCCATGTCCAACCACATTGCTGTATTTGCCCTAGATGTAAGTCTGCATGGGGGGAGAACTTATGATATTTGATCTTCTGAGCCTGGCTAACTTCGATCAGAATGATGTTCTTCAGTTCCATCCATTTACTTGTGAATAATAAGATTTCATTCTTCATGGCTGAGTAGAATTCCATTGTGTTATAAACACCACATTTTCTTAATCAATTCATCAGTAGTGGGGTATCTTGGCTTTTTCCATAAGTTGACTATTGTGAATAGTGCTGCAATAAACATGGGTGTGAAGTGCCTCTGGAGTAACCTGTGTCACATTCCTTTGGGTATATCCCAGGAGTGGGATTGTTGGATCACATGGCAAATCTATGTTTAAATTTTTAAGAAGCCTCCAATTTTTTTCAGAGTGGTTGCACTAGCTTGCATTCCCAACAGCAGTGTATGAGGGTTCCTTTTTCCCCACCTATTGTTAGTGGTGTTTTTGATGATGGCTATTCTAATGGGGTGAGGTGGAATCTTAGTGTGGTTTTGATTTCCATTTCCTTTATGGCTAGAGATGGTGAGCATTTTATCATGTGTTTTTTTTTTTTGCAATTTGAATTTCTTCTTTTGAGAAAATTCTGTTTAGTTCAGTTACCCATTTATTTATTGGTTCATTGATTTTTGGAGAGTTTAGTTTTTTGAGTTCTCTGCATATTCTGGTTATCAGTCTTTTGATATACAGCTGGCAAATATTTTCTCCTTCTCTGTGGGTGGTATCTTCAGTTTAGAGACCATTTCTTTTTTTGTACAGAAGAGTTTTAGTATTATGGAGTCACATTTGTCCATACTTTCTCTTAGTTGCTGAGCTATGGGAGTTCTATTGACGAAGTCCTTTCTTGGGGAGAGGTTTTTTTTTTGTCTTCTCATTTTTGGTGCTGGGATCGAACCCAGGGCCTCATGCATGCTAGGCAAGTGCTGTACCACCGAGCTACATCCCAGTCTGAGGAAGTCCTTTCTCATACCTACTACTTCCAGAGTGTTTCCTGCTCTTTCCTGTGCCAACTTCAGAGTTGTGGTTCTGATATTAAAGTCCTTGATCCATTTGAGTTGATACCAGTACAGGGTGATAAACATGGATCTAGTTTCAGTTTTTTGCAGATGGATAACCACTTTTACTAACAAGATTTGTTGAACAGGCTGTCTTTTTTCCATTGTATATTTCTAACACCTTTGTCAAAAATAAGGTGGACATAGCTGTGTGGATTCATGTCCAGGTCCTCTATTCTATTCCACTGGTCTTCATGTCTGTTTTTTGCCAATACCATGCTGTTTTTATTGCTATTGATTTGTAATATAGTTTGAAGTTGGGTATTGTGATACCTCCAGCATTGCTCTTTTTGCCGAGTATTGCCCTGGCTACAGGCAGTCTCTTGGGTTTCCAAATGAATTTTAAGGTAGATTTTTCAATCTCTTCGATGAATTTCTTGGGATTTTGATGGAAGTTGCATTAAACCTGTAGATTGTTTTTGGTAGTATAGCCATTTTTACTATGTTGATTGTACCAATCCATGAGCATGGGCTATCTCTTCACCTTCTGTAGTCTTCCTCGATCTCTTTCTCCGGGGGTTTGTAGTTCTCCTTATAGAGGTCGTTCACATCATTTGTTAGGCTTACTCCTAGGTATTTGACTTTTTTTTAAGGCTATTGTAGATGGAATTGTTTCCATATATGCTTTCTCAGTTTGGTCATTATTGGTGTATTGAAAAGCTAATGATTTCTGTAAGTTGATTTTGTATCCTGCCACCTTGATGTAGCTGTTCATGGTGTCTACAAGTTTTGGGTAGAGTTTTTTGGGTCTTTAAGGTATAGGATCATATCATCTGCAAATAGGGATATTTTGAAAATTTCTTTACCTATTTGTATTCCTTTTATTTCTTCTTATTGCCTAATTGCTCTGGCTAGGAATTCCAGTACTATGTTCAATAGGAGTGAGGATAGTGGGCACCCTTGTCTTATTCTTGATTTTAGTGGAAATGGTTTCAGTTTTTTACCATTAAGTATGATGTTGGCCGTAGGTTTTTCATATATAGCTTTTATAATGTTGAGGTACTTTCCTTCTATTCCTAGTTTTCATAGAGCTTTTATCATGAAGTGGCATTGGATCTTGTTGAAGAATTTTTCTGCATCTATTGAGATGATCAAGTGGTTTTTGTACTTGCTTCTATTAATGTGCTGTATTATGCTTATAGATTTATGTATGTTGATCCACCCTTGAATCCCTGGGATGAAGCCAACTTGGTCGTGGTGAATGATCTTTCTGATGTGTTGTTGGATTAAGTTTGCCATTATTTTATTAAGGACTTTTGCATCAATGTTCATTAAGAAGATTGGCCTATAATTCTTTTTGGAGGTGTCTCTTTCTGGTTTTGGGATGAGTGTAATACTGGTTCATAAAATGAGTTAGGCAGTTTTCCTTCCCTTTCTCTTTCATGGAACAGTTTAAGGAGGGTTGGTGTTAGTTCTTCTTTAAAGGTCTGATAGAATTCATCAGAGAATCCTTCAGATCCTGGACTTTCTTTTTTGGGAGACTATTTATTGCTGCTTCAATTTCATTTTGTGTTATAGATCTATTCATGCCATTAATGTTCTGTTGGTTCAGTTTTGGATTGTCATAAGTATTTAGAAATCTGTCCATTTCTTCAAGATTTGCAAATTTATTAGAATATAAGTTCTCAAAGTAGTCTAATGATTTCCTGGATTTCTGTGCTGTTTGTTGTAATCTCTCCTTTTGCATTTCTGATTTTACTGATTTGGGTTTTGTTTTCCTCATGTTAGTCAGGTTTTCCAGGGGTCTGTCTATCATATTTTTTTTCAAAGAATCAGATTTTTGTTTCATTGATTCTTTGTATTAGTTTTGTTTCTATTTCATCGATTTGGGCCCTTATTTTTATTATTTCTCTCCTTTTGCTTGTTTTGCTATTTGCTTGTTCTTGTTTTTTTAGGACTTTCAAAGGAAGCATTAGGTCATTGATTTGAGATCTTTCTGACTTTTTAACATATGCACTCATGGCTATAAACTTTCCTCCTAGGACTGCTTTTGCTGTGTCCGATAAGTTCTGGTAGTTCGTGTTTTCATTTTCATTACCTTTCAGGAACCTTTTAATTTCCTCTTTTTTTTCACTAATGACCCATTGATCATTGAGCAATGTGTTGTTCAGCTTCCAGCTGTTTGCAGGTTTTTATTGTTGAGTTCTAGTTTTAATGCCTTGTGACCAGATAGAATGCAAGGGGTTGTTTCAATTTTCTTATATTTGCTAAGGCCTGCTTTGTGCCATAAGATATGATCAATTTTGGAGAAGGTTCCATGGGCTGCTGAGAAGAATGTATATTGTGCAGAAGCTGGATGAAATATTCTGTAGACATTGACTAGGTCAATTCGATCTATGGTGTGATTTAGATCTAGGATTTCTTTATTGATTTGTTTGGACGACCTATCTATTGGTTATGGGGTGTATTTAAGTCTCCCACTATCACTGGGTTGGAGTTTATATATGTTTTAGGTCCTTCAGAGTATATTTGATGAAATTGAGTGCATTGATGTTGGGTGCATATAGGTTGATAACTGTTATTTCCCTTTAGTGTATTTCCCCTTTTATTAGTATGGAATGTCCTTTATCTTATCTCATTTGATCAATGTAGGTTTGAAGTCTACTTTGTCCAAGATAAGTATTGCTACTCCTCCCTGTTTTCAGGGGCCATTGGCTTGGTAGATCTTCTTCCAGCCTTTCACCCTCAGTCAGTGCTTATTTCTATTGATGAGATGGGTCTTATGTAAACAACAGATTGTTGGATATTCCTTTTTAATCCAGTTTGCCAAACTGGACTTTGATGGGGGAATTAAGTCCATTAATATTCAGTGTTAGTATTGATAGATATGTGGTGATCCCTGTCAAGTGTCAAGTTGTTATCTTTGTTGATTAAGGGTTTGATTGTTGCAGCTGAATCAATGTTGCTCTCTACTTTCTTGCCTTTTCTTCTCCTGTGGTTTGGTACTGCCTGCCCTTTCATGGTTTTGTTTGCTTTCACTTTTCGTGTGCAGAATTCCTTGGAGAATGTTTTGTAGTGCTGGTTTGGAGGTCATATATTGTTTTAGTTTCTGCTTATGGTGGAAGACATTTATTGCTCCATATATTTTGAATGATAGTTTTGCTGGGTAGAATATCCTAGGGTTAAAGTTATTTTCATTCAGTATCTGGAAAACCTCACTCCATGCTCTTCTTCCTTTTAAGGTTTCCATTGACAAATCTGCTGGGATTTTGATGGGTTTACCTTTGTATGTTATCTGTTTTTTCTCTCTTACAGCCTTCAATATTCTTTCTCTATTTTCTGTGCTTGTTGTTTTAATGGTAATATGTCGTGGTGTAGTTCTATTTTAGTCAAGTGTGTTTGGTGTCCTGGAGGCTTCCTGTCCCTGAATGGGCATAGTTTTCTCTAGATTTGGGAAATTTTCTGTTATTATTTTGTTGACCATATTATGAATTCCTTTTTCTTGCACCTCTTCACCTTCTTCAATGCCCATGATTCTCAGGTTTGGTCTTTTGATGGAGTCAGTGCATTCTTGCATAATCTGTTCACAGGTTTTGAGTTGTTTGAGTAATATTTCTTCAATTTTCCCTTTAAGTTCCATTTCATCTCAAGTTCTGTGATTCTGTCTTCTGCTTGTTCTTGTCTGTTGGAGTGGCCAAACATTGTGTTTTGTATTTCTGTTTCATTTTTTTCCTGAGGTTTTCCATATCATGGGTCACTTCCTCTTTAATATTGTCAATTTTCATTCTTAAATCATTTATCTTTTTATATATGGCATTCTCTGTTTAACTTTGATATTTATTTAGGGCTCCTATGAGTTCACTTATTTGTTTTTTTGTCTTCTCATATTCTTTATTTTTATTTTCTTGGAATTTCTTGAGTGTCTCCTGTACATTTTATTGACCTTGTTTAGTAACATCTCCATGAAATTCTCAGGGATTTCTTCTTTCAGGGTGTTCTTCTGGGGTTTGTTGGGTTCCTTAGAATAGTCTATGTTTGTTTTGTTGGAGTCTGGAGTTGGATATCTGTTTTCTTCATTTTTCTCTGAATCTTGTACTAATTTAATTTGGGGGGAAGAATGGTTTCCATCACTTTTTCATCTTCCCATAATTCCATTTGTTGCTGTTTCTGTCCCTGTTCTGTTGGTCTTCATCTCCCAAGCAGCTTTGGAGACCGCATCTGGCAGCATGGGAATCCACCTGCTTTCTCAGTGCAACGTGGCATGGAGAAGTTTTGCACAGGCTGGGGGTTCAAGGTGTCGGAGTCTTTTTTATTCTTGGTTGTTTTTTTTGGCCAAGTGTGGCTCCAGCATCTCAGCAAGATTTCTGATTTACTGAACTCACACTGTCTGCTTCCTCCCTCTAGTCACCAACTTGAATCCCCTCCCAAAAAAAATTTTAAAAAAGAAAAGAAAATTGGTCTCCCAGTTCCAAAGTCATAAAGCCCTTGTATGCTCTCTGTTCAGTTTGAAACATGGACACTTAATCCCCTTTAGAAAAGGTAACATGGCATCACCAGGGTCCAGGGGTGAGGGGTTGGTCTTTAGGGATTCTGAAAGACAAGAGCAAGCACAAAGTTAAGTTCTGGTGTTGTCTCCCCTCCATCCCAATCCATTTCTCTGCTTCTCTCAGTAACTAGGTATCACATAGTTAGAAACTCCTGTGATACGACAACCATAGACACAGACACCCACACATTAATGGATACTTATTCTAAAGGGTGGTAATGACAGTGGTTCATAAAAAATGTGTAAATCTACATGGATGACCCATAATGATCATTTAACAGTATATCACTCTAGCAATGTTAAATTGGATATCTGTTAATATAAATATATGTTAATATAGGCATATTCAATGTCTGTAATTATAGATATGCATAGGTACATATCTATCTAAAGTTATAGACTGTAGTAATGAAGGCTTGTCAAGAGCAGAAGTTGAAGTTGGACTGGGCACTTGATTTTCACACCCACTGCTGGCTGCAGGATGCACCGTCCTCTTTCTTCTGCCACACAGGTGGAACAGAGTCTCAGATCTTCACAATCCTCAAATAGCTCCCCTCTCTGAAAATTTCTGAGAAAATGGTAGTAAAAAGGATATTGGAGAGAGAGAGAGAAGAAAGAGAGAGAGAGAGAGAGAGAGAGAGAGAGAGAGAGAGAGAGAGAGAGATCTGCTTTTGATCAATGAGATAATTTCAGATACCATGTGGACAACCAGATCACTGTTTAACGTACCAAGTTCATCTAATCAGTGCAGCTCTGACCCACAAGTCCTCTAGGATCTCAAAGATGGGAGACAACAAAGACCAAGCTGCATTAGCACAAGGTTTTCCTTGAAAGATTTGTTTTTTTAACCACAGAAACCATCTTGAGGCACCTGAGGGAAAAACTGGCAGAAATAAGGAGGATGACAGGAACTTGACGTTGAAGCCACAGCAGTGTTCTGTGTATTGCTTCTCAACTCTACACAAGTGACAATACACTGGAATATTTGAGACTGTCCATGGAGGAATGGACACAGTAATCAGAAAATGCTGCTAATTGGGATATTTTTAAGTGACATTTTTCATAGTGATGTCATTGGTGTTCCAACAGACTCTTCTTTCCAGCAGTAGTGTGTTGACTCCAAGTCACAAGTTCAAGAGAAACATAACAAGGGGTAACCGATGAAGGCTGAAAGATTGGAGATTCAGACTATGTTGGGCATTGAATATTTTTCATGCTGAAGTCTGATTTTTGCAACTTGATTCTGTCATTTGAGCCAAGGTTCACATCCTCAGCTGAAAAGATGAGAGAGGCATGGGGGATGTGATGATTTAAAATAAATGAAATGTTACATGAAGTGGGGCAAAGTAGGAGGTGCACAAAGATGAGAACCCAAATGTGTTTGTGGGGTTCACGTTTAGGTCATGGAGGTGAGAGGAGAGGACAGTCAGAAAAAATCCACAGCAAGGTGGAGCACATCTCCAGAATTCAGCAAGGAAATAACTCCATCTCAACACATAAATGTTTCCCTGCCCTGGACCACGTTTGCCCCTGGACATTCTCAGACCATAGTTTGCAAAATTAAGAACTGCATTTTCTTCCAGAGACTCTTGGGATGGTCAGATCCTATCCCAGTCTCCACTAAGCTGTGTGTGCATGGTTCTCTCTTGTTCACCTCTTGGCTTCATCTTGGGTCCTTCTCCAGCTGTGCAGAGTCTCAAATAGCAGAATCCCAAGGACCATGAGGACCAGGACAGCCACACCCATGCAGATGAGATTCTCCACTGTGTAATTCTGGGCCTGTGATGCTGGGTATTGTTCCCCAAAAGGACATTGGGGTGAGGTCAGATGAAAATCACTTCCAGGTTCTTGCATGTCCACCAAGGATACCTGTCTCTCCATGAGAGGACTCTACCCTCTATGTATAGCCCCTTAAATGAGGGTTCTCCTGACTCATGTGTCTTTGAATCTAACTTTTTCTGTCCAACCTCAGATCCCTTGCTTGCCTGTTCAACCTTCTGCCAATTCTGAGAAGTCTCGGGCACCCTGCAGGTGCGGCTGAGGGCCTGTGTCCTCAGGGTCTCTCAATAATGAGGAACAAGAACAGTGTTCTATCCAGCCACTCTTCCTCCTCCATCAGCCCAACAGCTCCCCTGTCTAAATTAGGCCTGGGAACTACATCCTGCTGACCCGGCACTTTCTCCCTCCTCTGCTCCTCACATAGCACCTGGGACAGACTGGAGCCAGCAGGTCATGCACAACAGTGTTGTACTGGCTCTTAGAAAATATTAATGGTTTGAGTGACCCATGAAAGAGGGACTAATTCTAAACTCATGTGGATTTATAAGTTCTTACTGTTTCCCTATACTGTGGCATCCACTTACTCAGTTGATACCCCAGGACTGGTGGGTAAAATCTCATGTACCTGCCCTGACCCTCAGCTTCTTCATCCTCATGAATCACAGTTTATTGAGACAGGTAGGACAGGACAGAGGGCTGGAGACTGGAGCAGGTCTGGGATCCTCCTATTCCAGAGCCTCAGAAGTCAGAAATCAGGGGTCTTTGTAGTTCAAGTCTAGACAGCTCCCCTCTCCAGATATCCAGGGCAGGAGAGAGCACTCTCTCAGAAGGTCACCTCCTAGGGAGACTGAGCTAGCATAAAGTCAGCCCCCTTCTCAGGGGTTCTTTCCATACCTGGTTTCTGGAACTTGTGCCTACCTTGTTTTTGCCCAGTCCTGGCTCCCTGTGGAGTAGTGGGGTTCCTGGAATCCTCCTCAGGGAGAGGACAGGGTAGGGGACCTGTGCTAGTCAGCTTTCACTTACTGTGACAAGTACCTGAGGTAAATCAAATTAAAGGAGGAAAGGTTATTTGGTGTATGAATCCACACCTGCAGGCCATGACTGATGTGCCCAGTAGACTTATGGCCTATAGTCGGGCAGGTCATCAGAGTGGAATCACATGGCATAGGACAAGTGTCTCTTCATGGCAGCCAGGAAGCAGGAGAAGAAAGAGGATGGGGCTGGGGTCTCAATATACCCTTTGTGAGCTAGCACCCAAACCGGGCTTTGAAATGGAAACACCCCTGAGATCAGACCCCCTTCTTGAGGGCAGAAACTGGGACCGGGACACCCGAGTGTCCTGTCATTCAGCTCCAGGAATTCACTGCTTTCTGACCAACCAGCAGGGCTGTAATATTTACAGTGATACAGTCCTGCATGATGGTCTGTTATGGAGGGGATAGAGAACTTGAACTTGATCCTTGGCTTCTCTCTTGTGTATGTCTTTCAATTTCCTCTGCTTACCTTTTTTATAAAGGTTATATTGTGGAACGTGTGAGTCCATTTACCACACTTCCTCCTTCTCTCCTAGGAGGCTACAGTGAACCCATTCTCTCAACCCTGCCCAGCCTGGTGACCTCGGGAATGAATGTGACCCTCCAGTGTGGCTCATGACTGGGGATGGAGAACTTGGCCTTGATCCTTGGCTTCTCTCTTGTGTATGTCTTTCAATTTCCTCTGCTTACCTTTTTTATAAAGATGGTATTTCTTGGCTTCCAGGGTCCCCTGACACCAGATGGTCACAGGCTTTCCAAAAGCGATCAAAGAGCCTGGTTCAGTACAGAGGATGGGTTTAGGGATGGTCCCTGCAATAAATTCAGGGTTTGGGTCCCAGTACATCATTTGCTTCCTACTCTCTCAGCCCTAGTACCTTCCGAACATCCCCTCCCTCAAAACCAGCCCACACTTGTGTTATCCATCCCACTGTCCAGGACTTTCTCTTTGTCTCCAAGGAGGTTTCAGCACCTGAAACAGCTGGGGACACACTTTACTGCCTGTGCATATGTCCTTTATTGCAGAGTCAACCCTGGAAGAGAGTTCCCTGTGAGAGATTTGCTCCTGAAGCCTGAACAGGTCCTCTCCTCCCAGGTACTCCTGAGCCCTGGGGTCTCCGGATTTACAAGGCCTTGGATGTGGGGTGAGGTGTTCCCAAAACTAGGTTACCCTCTCCCTTTCTTCACATCTCACCCAGGCACAGAAGAATGATGATTGTGGGAGCCATGCCATGTCCTCTCCCTCGATCAAGCTATGCAGTTGAATGAAAACAGCATATGCAAGAGGATGGACAGGCATACAGGGTGTGGACACTGGAGCAGATCCTCCCCATCAAGGAGCTGGCACTTCACTCACCACTCAAAAGTGAACTGCCCTCTCAAGGACCCTGACTCTCATTTCTCCAGAACTGGGCTGGAGCTTTCTTCATACACCTCAGCTATGAATTTCAACCTGGGTGAGTTGATCTGTTTACAGCAAGGGTGTGAATGGCACCTTGGGGAGCCTTTTCTTATTGCTCAAGGCTAAAGTGAAGAGTGGAGATGAGTGAGGGCTGATGGAGGAGGAGGATTCTGAAGAGGAAGAAATCATGAGCTCTTTTGAGGAAAAAGATGCATCAACAATGAGTCATCACAGATTATCTGATAAGTCTGATTTTAGTTTTGAGGGAACCTCATGCTGCTTTCCCTTGTGGTTGCACTAATTTACAACCAGCAATAATTAGTAAATGTTTCTTTGTCCATCCCACCACCTCTGCCCAAGTCCTTGCCAGGATTTGTTATTGGGTATGTTACTGATGATCACCATTCTGACTGGAGTGAGGTGAGCTCTCAATGACATTTTGATGTATTTATTGTCCATCTGTACTTGCTCTTTTCAGAATTGTCTGTTAAGTTCATTTGCCAATTTCTTTATTGGGTCATTGATTCTTTGCAGGGTTAGTTTATTGATTTTCCCATATACTTTGGTTATTAATCCTTTGTCACTTGTGTAACTGGCAAAAATTTTCTGCCTTTCTGTGGACTGTCTATTCAGTCTAGTGACTATTTCCTTTGCTGTGAGAAGCTTTTTAGTTTCATACAATCCCATTTGTCAATCCTTTCTCTTTATTGCTGAGCTATAGGAGTTCTGTTCATAAAGTTGTTATCTATGCTTGTGTGGTCCAGTGTGTTTCCTAGTCTTTCCTGTAGTAGTTTCTCACTTTCAAATCTTACATTAATAGCTTTTATCCACTTTGAATTGATACTAAGACAAGTTGAGACACAGGTATCTAATTTCAATCTTTTGCAGTTGGAGATCCAGTTTTTCCAACACCATTTATTCAAGAAGCTATCCATTCTCCAACACATGTTTTCAGGTCTTTTGTCAAAACTCAAATGGCTGAAGCTACATGGGTTTGTGTCAGGGTCTTCTGTTCTGTTCCATTGGTTTCCATGTCTGTTTTTGTGCCAGCACCATGCTGTGTTTATGGCTTTCTGGTATTGTTTGAAATCAGGTATGGTGATACTTCTAGTGTTGCTATATTTTTTCCCACAAGATTGACTTAGCATTTCAAGGTCTTTTGCATTTCTATGTGAACTTTAGGATAGATTTTCCTATCTTTATGAAGAAAGTCATGGAAATTTGGATGGGGATTTCATTGACCATACCGATTGCTTCCAGTAGCATAGTCATTTTCACAATATTGATCCTGCCAACCCGTGAGCTTGGGATATTATTCATCTTCTAATGACTTCATTGATTCTTCAGTGATTTATGCTTTCTGTTGTACAGGTCTTTCCTTCTTTTATTACATTTTCCCTAGCATTTTTATGCTATTGTGTATGGTTTTACTTTCCTGATTTCTTTTAGACTGCTGATTGTGTATGGAAATGGTACTGATTTGTGTGTGTATTCATATTGTATCTTGCTTTTTTGCTGAATGTGTTTATAAGATGTTAAGGTCTTGGTGGAGTTTTTAGGGTCTTTCATCCATAACATCAAATCATCTGCAAATAGAGATAATTTCACTTCTTCCTTCCCTATTTGAATACCTTGTATTTCTTTCTCTGACTATTGCTCTGGTTAGGAATTCCAGTACTATGTTGAATATGGGTGGGGAGAGTGGACACTCATACCTCATTCTTGATTTTAGAGGAAATGGTTTCAATTTTTCCCCATTTAGTATGAGGTTAGCTATAGGTTTGTCATATATAGCATTTGTTAGATTCAGGAAAGTTCCTTCTATTCCTAATTTCTCAAGAGCTTTAATCATGAAAGGATGTTGAGTTTTGTTCAAGGCTTTTTCTGAATCATGGGTGTGATGATGTGGTTCTTGCTTTGATTCTGTTTATATGTTGTGTTGCATTTGTTGCTTTGTGTAGGTCGTACTTTCCTTGCATCCCTGGAATGAAACCTCCTTAATCACAGTGTATGATCTTTTTACTATGGGTTGGATTCTGCTAATGAGTATTTTTGAGGATTTATGCATATATGTTCATCAGAGGTACCTTTTTTGTTTTGATGCATCTTTACCTTGTTTTGTTATTAGGGTAATGCTGGCTTTGTACAATAACTTTGATAGTATTCCTTCCTTTTTGTTTTGTGGAATAGTTTGAACAGCATTGGTGTTAGTTCTTCTTTAACGATCTGGTAAACTCAGCAGCGAATGCATCCAGCCATGGGCTTTTGTTTGTTGGGAGGTTCTTCATAACTCTCTCAGTCTTGTAAGCCAGGATACAATAGAGCTATATGCACAGCCATGATTATTTCAGTACTCTTCATAAAAGCCAGGCTTGGGAAACAGCCCAGATGTCCTAAAACTAATGAATGGATTAAGAAAATATGGTATATATATACACAATGGAGTCTTACTCAGCCATAAAGAAGAATAAAATTATGTTGTTTGCAGGTAAATGCATGGAACTGGAGAACATCATTTTAAGTGAAGTAAGCCATACTCACATGGAAAAGATTGCAAGTTGCCTTCATATGTGGAAGCTAGGCATATAAGGTGAATGCATAAATAAATACAATTATGATCTTTATACACATACACACACATACACACATGAAGAGAAAACATGATTGAGACAGAACATGATTGTGTTAGTGGCTCAAGGGCCTATGGGCAGGTGAAAGAGGAAAAGAAAATGAGTTATGAACAATACTGATACATAATGCACTCTGTGGAGATGGTATAAAGTAATGCACTGTAAGCTGCTGAATAAAAGGGGACAGGGCAATGATGAGTAAGTAATAGAGGTTGTGGATCTGATTAAAGCACAATATATGTGTGTGTGAATTACTACAGTGAAACCACTTTGAACAATCAATATATGCTTAAGAAGTGAAGAACAGGAAATTAAGACAGCTCTTGTGGGAGGGAGGATATCAGTGGGAGAAGATAGGGTAGATGGAGAGGGTGAAGGAGGACAAATATGGTGGGTGTACTTTGTACATGTCTATGAAAATAGAACAATGAAGTCTGTTAGAATTGTTTAATGACAGGGGAGGAGGAGGGAAAACGACGGGTAGGGTGATCTAATTAAGTTATGTTGTAAACACATATGTAAGTATCACAAAGTCTACCCCTGTACAAGTATTATATGCTAATAAAATTTTAAAAATTACATTAAACAATAACGAATCATGGTTAGATTTGTGGTCTCATTCGTGAGGGCAATACACCTAAGTGACACTGTCTTCTGTTCCTCACTGTTGAGGTTTTGCTTTGACACCTTGACTGATTTGGCATCCACCACATTTCTCCAAGTTAAAGCTGTCTTTTGTCTTTCATAATTGGATATTGATTTGCAGTGAGATACTTTGAGACAGCGTAAACATCATGTTCTCCATTCAACTTTCACTTAAAGGACCACAGTAGCCAAAGCTTTCATGACTTCCAAATGTATCATTTATGCATAAACACATTGTAGCAATCCATTCCTTCAGCTGTGTGTGGAGAATAGTTGATGCTTCTCATGCTTCCCTCTGTCATCAGGCATGTGTCTCCAGGTTTCCTACTTCCTCCTGATTCTCTCATCAATGTCGACTTTTCCCCAGCATCATTTTTCTTGTCTTTTTATTTGTTCTTTTCACTTGGAAGCACACGAGGAAGCATCCTCCATACAAAGGAAATTTTTTTCTTTTCCTTCAATGAAGCATGTGACTCCATTTTGTGTAATAACCTGAGTTCATGCAGACTATCTACTTTGGGGTGTATTCCAGGTTTTTTCCCAGTAGTTCACAAGTACAAGCAATGCTTCCATTAACAGCCTTGGGATATAGATTTCCTTATTGTGGATGCATGACTTCAGAAAATTGCTTGAAGACATTTCCTGGGGCAAAAGCATGAATGCACACGCTGTTTGGTCAATATTGACAGTTTTCCCTCAATATGGGCTGTTCCCTTTTCATTCCTACTAACAGTGTAATGGCAGTCTGTTTATTCAAAGACTTCTGAAAAGCAGTAAGTTAGGAAGTTTCTGATTATATCCAAATAGGTAAAGTTGCATTCTGGTTTAGTCTAGCTTTGCATTTCTCTTTGGATTCAATTAAAGTTGAACAGTTTTTCATATATTCAATGGCCTTCATAATGTTTTTTTAGTAACTCTAATTTAGCAATTTTAGTAATTTTTACTCATGTCATATGCCATTTTCCCATCTTTTTCTTTAATAATTAAGATCCATGTGTGTGTGTATGTGGAAGGATGAAGTCTAACTTTATGTATGTAATGACAATTACTTTTTATAATTGTATAACGATGTAACATAAATTATGTAATGTGTAGTTCTTATGATACCATAATAATTTTTATATCATGTAATTTAATACATATTTATATTGATATATACAAATGTACATAATCTTTGTGATGTCTATAAATATTTACCTTAGTTTTCCACTTGTGTATTGATTTTCTTTTGTGTGTGTGTCCCATGCACCTATGCAGATATGTTTATTTATTTCTTTCTTTCATTGATACTCAAGTGAGTATCTTCTTCCTGGTCATTATTTGGTTTGCATGAACTAATTTTTGTCACAACCATTTTGCTGATTGCCTTATTGATGAGTGGCTGAACCCTTCACCTTCACTGCAGGGTCCATCATTTCTAACCCACATCCCATGTCTTCAGGATCTCCAAGAACCACCTTCTCAAATCTCCCAGTGTTTAATGTGCTCAAAGGGCTGGATGCTCCTGCCTTGGCAGGTCTATCTTTTGCTCATCTCCCTACAGAGTACCACACTATGATGCATGCACAGATAAAGTTGTACATTGCAAACAAATTTAGTGAGCACAAACATTTGTCTACAGTCAGTTACAAGTCCTATAATACTCCTTTTTTTTTCTTGGCAGCTGGCCTGACAGAAAAAATTCTGAAAATGTAAGAAATAGAAGTGAGGTGCCTAATTCGGGGAGCAAATAATAGGAAAGTATAAGAATCTTTATAATTTTTCATAAATATCTTTAATTTTTAATTGACAAATAATGGTTTTGGGGGCAAATGAGATATTGTCTTATATCTTTACATGGTGAAATTATTTCTTAAACTAATTAACAAAATAAGAATGTTAAATGACAATACAATGAGACAAGCAATAAAAACAAGCCCTTCCTTCCAGGCCAGAGTTTCTGGAGGGTTCTTTTAATGTTAGTAGAACCAAACAACAAGCTAGGGTATGAAGCCCTTGGCTATGATCCTTCTCTTCCCTTCATCTTCCAGAAAATCCTTACCCATTTCTTTCTGTAACAAATCCAGCTGCCTCCACTCTTGGCTGTTTATTTGTGTTCTCTCCCATCCCTGACCACACACCAGAGACTCCAGGCAGGAGACCAGTGCCTGCTTCCTTTTCTACCTCATTTATTCATCTACCTGTAGAAGTGAAACAAGACAAGGCCAGAAAAATACCACATGATCTCACTGTTGTGTGGAATTTTTAAAAATCAAAGTCTAAAAGCAGAGAGGACAATGTGAGTTACTAGGGGATGTGGGTTGGGTTGGATGGGAAAAAGGAAGATATTGGCTCAAGTCCACAAAGTGTCAATTAGACAGAAAGAAGGAGTTTTCAGATCTGTTTCTCATCTTTCTGGTTATAGTTAGTAACTGAATTGTATACTTGAAACATTTAAAATATATTTAAGTGTCCTCACTGTAAATAAGTGATAAGCCATTCTACCATGTATCCATATATCATAACATTACATTGGCCCCATAAATAAATATAATTATTTGTCTATTAGATGTAAAATGCAACAAAAATAAGTAAATATTTTAAGAAGAAAAAACTAACTCCAAGACAGAAAGAAACAAACACAGGGTCCAGTGTGGGTTCACTGGATAGTTGCTTGTCTAGCCTCCATGACTGCCCAGCCTCCATGAGCCCCAGTTCCATTGGCTGAGGCCTGGGGTGACCTGGACTGTCGTCTCTTCTAGGTGAAAGCTATTAATGTTTCAGATTCATTATCCTTAAATGGATCAGAGGAGCTTCTAAGTTCAGATTTGAAACTTAGTCTTGGAGGGGAAAGATGAGCAGGAATTGAAGTAAATGGAAAATAACTTTCATCTCTTTGTCCAGAAGGCAAAATAGCAGAGGTATGCACAGGAGGTAAACATCAAATCACCAGGCACTGCTTTCACACCGCTGAGCTTTGCATTTAAGCACATATGTTGCGTTCTACATTGTATGTCCCTTGGTGTCTCTGTTGACTTCATATTGGGTTTGGTCAATGATTCAGTATGTCTCAGAATCATGTAGACAGAATTCTTTCTATGAGATGCTCACATCTGTGTATAAGGAGCTTATAGAAGTGATTTCTGTCCCAAACAGTGAAGACTCTAACAAGTCTTGGTTGAAAGTCCAAGAAATGGGGAGTGGGAACTCATGAACATGTTCCCAGGCAGGTCCTCTCTGAAGAAGATTCTTGTGAGATTTTGTCACTTCTGGATATGCTGGTGTGGACATTCCCCATTCTTACTGCAGAGACCTCAGGAGTTCCCTTTCTGTTCTCTCTCTCCATCCCACTCCCCCATTCTCACTTCCTGACCTACCTCCCTCATTCTTGTATCTCAGATAAACCACCTCATGTACTCCCAGGCAAGTTCTCTCTGAAGAAGATTCACATAGAATTTTTTCACTTTTGGACATGCTTTTGTGGACTTTCCCATTCTGACTGCAGAGACCTGAAGTGCACCCTGACCTCAGGAGCTCCCTTTATGTTCTCTTTCCCTATCCCACTCCCCCATTCTCACTTACCAACCCACCTCCCTAATTCTTGCATCTCAGATAAACCACTTGTACTCACGTCTGTGACTGAGGCCTTGCCTTCTCAGTGATGCATGGTACGATGGATCCAGGCAGTGCCCTGTCTTTCTTCAGTGACTCCATCCCTTCTCTGACCACTTAGCTTCCCTCTCGTCACCCAGGCAGGACTTCTGCTTTGGCCTGGCTTACTGATTCTTCTATTCCCCATTCTGTAAATCTTATGCCCTTTAATTAATACTTTAGAAGTCAACCTAGGGCCATTCCAGAAGATGAACAGCTGATGTTGAACAAAGCACATGTGCTCTCTCCCCTGAGGAAGGTCTATTGTCAGAGGAAACAACTGAATGAGTAAAAATTACTGCACAAATAAATCTGAAATTACTGGGATTAATTTCATGATAGAAATGTTTGAAACAGGATGATAGGGCAAGATATATCACCTGTTTTGGGGATTTGGATTTGTAGGTGGTAAGGGAGCTGATGTGTAGATCTGATATCAATAGTGAATTTGATTTATCTAAATGAAGTAATCCTGTGAGGAAGAGGGAAGCATTGCAAACTGTCATGAAGAAAGTCCTCCCATGAGTGGACCTCAGCACATGAGATGAAATAAAATTATTTCAGGACTGATCACCTCTAATTGACCCCTTAGTGCATCTGATACAGAAATTGAGCCCGCATAGACATTCATTGTACATCTGATTGGAAAGAATGAAGAATTTCCATTTTAATTGAAGGCACGTGTATTTTTCAATTCATATAAATCCACAGACAATTTTGAGTTACATGTTATGTGACATTGAGGAAGATGACTCTCAGCTGTGATTCCAAGTTTCCTCCCAAGTGAGGTTCATGTTCTGACTGGATTTAGTAAAGGCTCATGGGTTGGGGACATTGCTCCTCCCCTGTTGTATTGGCAAAGTCAAAGGAGGAGGGGAAAAGTCCCAGAGGGAAATTGTTCTCCATGTGGATGTGACCTATCAGTGGCTTACATTCTTGACAACAGAAACTTTGCAGAGGTGACTAAGCTCAGGTTCTTGAGATGGAGAGAAATCATCTCGAACTATGCTGATGACACCTAATGTCATTACAAGAGGATTTTTTTTTCATTTATTCATAAGTGCATACAATATTTGGGTCATTTCTCCCCCCTTCCTCCCACTTCCTTCTTCCCCTCCTTCATTTCCAGGCAGAAACTCTTTTGCCTTTATCTCTAATTTTGTTGAAGAGAGAGTGTAAACAACAATAAGAAGGACAAAGGGTTTTGCTAGTTGAGATAAGGATAGCTATACAGAGATTCCTAGCATTGTTTTCATGTACATATGTGTTACATTCTAAGTTGATTCTTCTTAAACTGACATTTTCTCTAGTTCCTGGTCTCCTTCTCCTATTGGCCTCTGTCACATTAAAGTTTCTGCATTAGTTCCATTGCATTGAGGACATCAAATACTATCATGTTTTTTGGGTTCCTTACTTATCCTCATACCTCCCTTGTGTGCTCTCGCCTTATCATGTGACCAAAGTCCAATCCCCTTGTTGTGTTTGCCTTTGATCTAAAGTCCACATATGAGGGAAAACATTCAATTATTGGTCTTCTGAGCCTGGATAATTTCACTCAGGATGATGTTCTCCACTTCCATCCATTTACTTGTGAATGATAAGATTTCATTCTTCTTCATTGTTGAGTAGAATTTCATTGTGTATAAATACCACAATTTCTTAATCCATTTGTCAGTAGTGGGGCATCTTGGCTGTTTCTATAACTTGGCTATTGTGAATAGTGCTGCAATAAACGTGGGTGTGCACGTAACAAGAGGCTTTAAGGGTAAAAGCTTCTGAAACACAGAAGGTCAGGGTCAGAGAAAGACTTATTTGGTGATGAAAGTAAGATGAGAGCCATGGGCCATGGAACCCAGCAGTCTCATGAAGCTGAAAAGACCAGGACACAGATCCACCCAGAGCCTCCAGGAAGGAGTGTGTTCCTGACTGCACCTCACCTTCAGCCTTTAGGTGGGTGGGTCAGGCTACTACTATTAAGAAATGTGTTATAGAGAAAAAAAATGGTGGCTAAGGTATGGAATCAGATCTTCTAAGGTCCGTGATTTCAGAAACCTCCTTGAGAAGCTAGAGACACACATGGGGAATTCTGATTGCTCCTAGCCAAAATAATAACCATTGTCACATTAGTTGTAGATAAAATTGAAAGAAGACCCTTAAATCAGACTTGAATTGCAGCTAACAGCCATGAACATCCTGCCTGGCACAGTCAGCAAGGTGTGTCCAGCTCTGGCCCTGGGAAAAAAGCCTTTGACCACCTTTCCTACTTTCCTTTCCTTTCCTTCCCTTCCCTTCCCTTCCCTTCCCTTTCCTTTCATTTCATTTTCAATCTTCTCCCAAGAAACAGAAGACAGACCATAAATAAGAATCAAACCCTAGATACTCTATCATTCTATTCACCTAACCAATGATGTGAAAGACCTCCACAGTGAAGACTGTGCAGCAGTGGAGAAAGAAATGGAAGACACTAGAAGAGAGAAAGACTCCTGCATGCTCATGGGTTGGAAGAAATTACATTGTGAAAATAGCCATATTATTGTCAATGCAATCCCAAACAAAATTCCAATGTCATTTTTCATAGTAATAGAGAAAAAAATCCATAAAATCATTACTTAAACATAAGAGACCTGAATAGCCAAATCAATCCTGAGCCAAAGGAGCAATGCAGGAGGAATCACAATACCAGACTTCAAATTAGACTACAGAGTTATAGTAACAAGAGCAGCATGGTACTGGCACAAAACCAAACACATGTGGAAGAGAATAGAAAATCCAGAAATAAACCCACACATCCAGAGCCATGGAAACCCATTCTCATGTACAATAAATATATGCCAATAAAAATTTTTAAATATTAGAACTGGTAAATGAACCCAGTGAAGTTGCAGGACACAAAATCAATACAAAAGTCAGTTTCTTTTCACACATCCACAGCAAAATCTCCAAATGAAATAAAACTAATAATTTTATTTACAATTGCAAAAGAAAACATTATACTTAGGAGCAATTCATACAAGGAGTGACAGATGTGTACACTGAAAACCACGAAATAAACGAAGATGACAGACATGAATGGAGAGAAATTGACAAGAGAAATTGATACTGTGATTATTTATTTATTTTGGTGGAACTGAAGTTAGAACTTAGGGCTTCTCACTTGAAAGGCAGATGCTCTCCAGCTTCAGCCACACCTCAAGCTTTTTTTTTTACTCAGGTTGTTTTAGAGATAGAATCTCCAGCCTGGACAATGGTACTCTAATTTTACCCTTCCCACATTTGCTGAGATGACAGGCATGTACCACCAAGCCTAGCTTTTTTCCATTTATTTAGATGAAGTCTCACAAACTTTTTTCCCAATCTGTACTGGCATAGTGATCTTCCTTATCTCAGCTTTCTGTGCTTCTGGGATATCAGGCCTACACCACTAAGCCCAGCTGTTGGTTGAGTTTAGGTCTTACTATTTGCCCAGGCTGGCATGAACTGTGACCCTTCTAATCTCAGCCTCCCAAGTAGCTAGTATTACAGGCATGAGCCACTAGGACCTAGCTATTGTCTTTTTCAAACAATTTTTTTTGCAATACTGGGGTTTGAGTTCAGGGCTACAAAATTACTAGACAGGCATGCTAACCCCTTGATCCATGCCATCAGTCTGATATTGTTAAGATGTCCATAGTATGAAAGCTACCTACAAAGTCAATATGATACCCATGAAAATTCCAGTGACTTTTTTTTCCACAAGAACAGAAAAAAACAATCCAATATTTGCAAAGATTCACAAAATGTTTCCCAAAAGTCAAACAATCCTGAGAAAACACACAAAGCTGGGGTTGTCCCACTATTTACTTCAAAATCCATTACAAGGTTACTGTGTGGAACTGGCATAAAATCACACTTACAGTCACTGGAGCAGAATAGAGAGCCCAGGCTAAGTCCATGCGCTTATGGTCAACTGGTTTTATGTGAAATTGCCAAGGTCATACAGTGGGGGTACACAGTCCTTTAATCAATGGTGCTGGGAAAACTGGTTCCTCACATGCAGAAGAATGAATGTGGAAACTGTAGGAACAACACACGTCAACACAAGACAGATTCAATAGTTAAATGTAGGATGTGAAACAGCAAAGCTATTGGGAAAATCACAGGGACCCCTGCATGTCATTGGTCTGGGGGCCTCAAAGCACAGGCAGCAGAAGCAAAATAGACAAAGGGGATTAAGTCACACTAACAAAGTGTGCAGAGTAAGGGAAGCAGTCAAGAGTGAAGAGACACTCATATAGTGTGAGAGGAAGTATTTGTAAACCTACATTTGCAAAAGTATGAATCTTCAAAGTTCATAAAGAACTCAGACATCTCAAACAAGTAAAACTAGGAAAAGAACCTGAACAGACATTTCTCAACAGGAGACAACTGGCCAGTCCTCCATGACTCTCGTCTAATCCTAGCTACTTAGAAGGCTGAGATTGGGAGGATCATGATTCGCGCCCAGTCAGGGTAAAAATTCACAAGTCACTATTTCAACAGGAACAAAACAAAACAAGAAAATGGCTGGGAAAGCTGTTGCACCAGTCATCCTAACTACCTGGGGAAGCTTAAAATAGAATTGCTATAGGTTGGCCTAGGCAAAATTGAGAACCTATCTCCAAAATAACCAGAGCAGAATGTGCTGGAGGCATGGCTCAAGGGTAGAGTGCCTGCCTCACAAACATGAGGCAATGAGTTCAAACTCCAGAACTGCAAAATAAATAATAAATAAATACATAAATGAAATAAAAGCAGAAGACATGCAAATGAGAACATGGGAAAAGCAGACAAAAGATTCATTTGCATTGGTTGAGATGGAAAGTTTTAAATTATTCTGTGAGTGGTTGAAATACATTCGTTGAGTTTGAATAATAAATGAATCTTCCATGCACAAGAAAAATTCCAGTGTGGTCCTGATGTACTGTCTTTTTAATACATTAATGAACCTTATTGGTGATATTTGTTTAGGGCTTGATTTCTCAGTTCATGTAAGGCATCTTCCTACAACTTTCCAAGTTTTTAAAGCCTTTGCCAAGGTTATTATCAACTTTTTCATTGCCTGATGAAATGCATTTCAATATATTTCCTCTTTTCCTACTTTCAGGTGAAATTTAGGTTTGGGGTGTGTATCCACATACATGTGTATTTGATTTTGTGTTTCATAAGTGAAAAACATTTGGAAGAAATCCCTAATGAAGCTCCCTAGACTGGAGTTAAAGTGAGAAAGGTTCTGATTAGGAAGTCAATGTACAGCATGTGCCACAGAACCAATTTGAGCTGTGTATAAAATGGTGGTCCTGTAAGATTGCAATAGAGCTGAAAAGTTTTAACCTCTGCCATATTTACTTTACCTTTACTGAGTTTAGATACTTTTAGATACATGAATTCTTATCACTGTTGCCTGCAGTGTTTAAGACAGTGACACCTGCAAGGGTTTTCAGCTCAGGAGCTGTAGGCTAAGCCACGTGGCCTGGGTGGACAGTGAGCTGTGCTGGCTGGGTTTGTGTAACTAATTCCATGACTTTCACACATGAAGAAATAGACTAAAGTCACAGGCATTTAAGGCATAGAAAACACAATTCAAATATTGTGCTTATGCTTGTGTCCATTTTGTAAGCTACATACTGAAAATTTTGTCCCTTTTTAATCTGTGCTCATAAAATGTTCATATGCTCTGTTCTTCAAATGACTATGTCCTCAGCCTCTGCTGTGTGGTTCTCTGAGGAAATGTCATCTTCTCTCTGTCTTTCTGGGTCACTGTGAGTGAAACTTACAAATGTCATTAGTGTCTTAAGATGAACTTTTTGGGTGTTATTTATATTTATTTATTTTTGTGTTTGACCTCACTAGTAACTATGCTTGTCACATTACTTCTTCACTGTGCCTTCATTTGCAACAGGTTTTTATTCTGTATTTTCTCAATATGATAGATAAGAATACTGACTTAGAAATCTTTTTCTTTACTTATTTATTTATTAACAGCTGTGATTTTCCATTTCCATAGTTATCATGTCATGGTTACATGATCACCCAATTCAAACCTCCTCTCACTACAGTTCTGTTTTCTCACATCACACATTCTTTATCAAAAGGGTTCTTCCTTTATTTCCAAAATGTGGGGATATCAGTTATCTCTGACTATAGAATCAGAATCAGGTGAGTCCCACAAGTTCCCAGAGGCTCCTTGTGGTACATGAGTGCCCATGGTGGCTGGCTCATTAGTCAGTGTCTACCAAGGCAGATCCGATGTCCCCTGAGGGCCCTGCATGGAGGAAGGGGTCAGGGTCTCCCTGGGTTTGTGGACGCCAGAACAGTGAGCTCGCTGCTCTCAACTGGGCTCCTCTGACAAGGAGGAAAGAGGTGCAGTTGTCCCCTGTCTGAGTGCCAGGCTGCATAGTTGGGCATAAATCACACTTGGGGACCCTGAGATGCAGTAGCTAGAGAGGAGAGAGTGAGAAGGGAAGGCGAGTGGTTGGCATTGAGGAACCATGGGACCTGGGGAGGACAGGATTCACCTGACTGTCCACATCTCTGTCCCCTCCTGCCTGTATGTTCTTCCTGCCCAAGAATTCCCTGGACAGTGTCAAAGAAGGTGCCGCCCCTCCGTCCTAAGTCTGGAGTGGTTCACCTGGGGATAGGTCACTCTCTGGGGGTCTTTATCAGGTGATTCCTGCAGCAGAGAGGCAGTGAATGAGACAGAACCTCCTGGTTCCACCTGGATCTCCTCAGCCAGTTTTCTTCATTGTGGCTCAAGCGATCCTTTCAAAACTTGAAGATTATGTCATTCCTGATGGGGTCTTCAGGGGCTTTCTAAGACCTCTTGAGTATCTTCAGTGTCTTCCTTCAGTTCTGAGCACTCATCCTAACACTCTGACCGTTGCTCATTTGATCCCAGCCACATGATTCATCTTGAAAGAGTATTTTCCTGCCTCAGGACCTTCGCTCTTGCTGGGCCACCTGCCTGCAGAAGCTGGTCCACTAGATGTGTGTGTGGCCTCTCTGGGCTGCTTCTCAGAAGACACCTTGTCAGAGTTTGTCCTGTAATTCACACTAGACCTCTCTGGCCACTGCTCTCTTTTCTTTGTTTGATTTCCCTGACAGAACTTGCACTCCTGGCACAACATTTACTTGCACCTCCTCTCCTGAATCTGAGGGAAGCTTAGGGCAGGTGGGCAGCTGTAATTGGTCCTGTATCTGCACTGCTTACAGGAAGCTTGGTTAAGATGGGGCCCCTCTGGTTCACTGGGTAAAGGAGTGGATACTTATTCATATCCTACCGAGATCCGGGAGCTTGGGACAGAGGCTCAGCAACTGGAGAGAGGACAGAAGGGAGAGGATCACATGGTCACAGAAAATCAGGAAACAGGTAGGATACAGCAGGGATACACAGGAGGTTCCAGAAGGGAGGTGTCAGCTGTGGATGTGGCTGATTACTGAGGGGAGGTCAGAGAGGCTCCCATGAATGAGGGACAAGAGAAGACCTTGGTTCCCTAGAGGGTGGGGGGGTGCCCTAGAGGGACATTCATTCTCACCTGAACGTCCATCTCTACCCCATCATCAGGCTGTGTGTCCTTCACAGAGGCATCTGTGGGAAAAGAACATGTGGGTCACCTCCTGACAGAGTCCTGGTGTTTCCAGTCCCACAGACCCGTTGTTGTCCTTGATGGGAGATAAAGCCAGGGAACATTCTAGATCCACAGTGTAGGGTTCATTCTGGCTCAGCCAAAGACCAGCCCCTCCTTTCTTCTCTCTATGGTGTTGAGCCTTTGGGCATCTCCCTCTGAAGGTACCTCTTCTTCACACAGAGGTTGTCTTTCTGGACAGCAGCAGCTGGGCTGAAGCTGGGGAGACAGGGAGAGGTCAGATGTCAGTGAGGGATGGCAGGTGGGTGAATGACTGGGTCCTTGGGCAAGAGTTACCTCTTTTGTGGGCCTCTGTTCCTGGTCAGTGACTCCATGGCCCCTGAAGGACAGTGGAAGTCTGACTGTATGTGGGCTGTGTGTGAGGGCAGAGTCTCTGGGCAGGAGGGCAGAGCCCCACCCCACAGGACCCCTGAGGGGAAGACAAGAATTTTAAAAACATTGGACAGTTGTCCACATGTTTTTGATATGGAAAAGCTCAGGGAATTCCCAAAAGGTACCAGGATCCAGTATTATTTCTTGTTCTAGGTTTTCTGATCTGAGATTCTGCAGAAGGGTTTCTTAGCTGTCTTGTTCAAACCTGGATGGTTTCCCTGGGTCTCTTGCCCAGAGTTCACCCTTGACTGGCCTTCGAGAGATTCCACCCACAATTGAGGCCCAGGTCACCCACTCCATACTCACCTGACCTCCTGCCTTTGCCCTGACGCTGGTGTTCGAGGATAGAGAGGAGGAGGAAGAGAAGGAGGAAGAGGAGGAAGAGCATCAGAAGAAGGCCACTGAGACCCCAATGAGAACTTTTTGGTATCCCTCCTGTCCTTGGGGACAAGTGACATCATGTAGAAGGAACAATGTTGCTTAACTGAGCACCTACTATGTACCAGGCACATGCTGAGTATTTGTAAACTTCACCTCTGACCATCACACTCCTACAACATGGCATTGCCACTCCCACCCAACCAGTTTGCAGAAGTGGAAACTGAGGCTAAGGGAGGTGAATCATCATCCCCTGATCACCAGCAGGAAGTAGCAGAACTGGGGTTGGACCTGGGGTATCTGACTTCCAGCTTTGTTTTCTCTGCCAGAGCTGAACCCCTGAGCTGGAGGAAAAAAGACTGAACATCACTAACACAGCCCTGTGCCCCTCCCTGCACAAAGTCACTGTCACTGTACCACACAGTCACTATCACTGTGGCAGAGCTGACAGGCTTATGAGGTCTCCTCTACCATGATTGCTACAATGTTAAGCACTTCAAGGACCTTCAAGTTCTGGACAAGTCTCTCCTTTATACTTGGAGAAACTGAGGCCCACATTGGAGAAAAGCTTGTCCAAGTCAATGTCTCCAGGGGAGGCTGCATTTACCCCACAGCTCAGCCTCTTCCTTCTATAGCATCTCCCAATTGATCCCCTCATTTATGGTTCTGGTGTCTTCACTCTGAGAATGAGGGGCTGATGCTCAGGGCCTGTGGGATTGGATGGGAGGTTAGGGCTCCCTGAGCTGCAACTCAGCCTGGCTGCTTTCCACTCAGCCTGTTCCTCAACATCTCTCTCTGATTGACCCTACCCTCATGCAGTCTAGCCTCTGAGTCATTGGGGTTCAGGGATATTTGCCCACATTTTTCCCCAATATTCAAATGTCTGGATACAGGTAGAGCTGAGACAGAAACTAGTATTTAGATGGGCTGAGATGTCTTCAGGCAGCCTGGGGACCCAGGACATTCCTTGTTCAGAGGCCCCTGAGACTCACTAGCTGGACCCTCTATTTCCCACTTCCACTGTCCCCTGAGTTTCTATATCACTGGTCCCCTATCTCCCAGACTCTGTCAATGGGTTCAGGACCCTGGCTCTCCCCCCAGGTTACCACACAGCAAGTGGCCTCTCTTGGGATCTGTGTCAAGTCCAAGGTCATTCAAGGGAAAGGCTGGGGCTTCCTCACCTGAGACCTGGAGCTCCAGGAGGTCACTGGGATTTGAGCACAAATGGGGGTTGTTTCTGTGAAAGCCATAATATCTCAATGTCCACCTCTGGTTTGGATTCACTGGGCCCACAAGGAACAGGGCCTGGGACTTCCCATTGGGAAGATTCTGTGAGTTCTGAGTCCAGGAGAGCTGGTGCTCTCCTTCCAGAGTCAAAATGAACCTGACAAATTCCTGCATGAGACACACTGGTGAATCACAGTCCTTCCTGAGGTCACCAGGGCTGAGAGTCTGGGTTTTCTGTAGGCTCCTAGGAGAGAAAGAGGCAGTGTGTCAAATGGTCTTACACCTCCCACATTATCCCCTGGGCTGAGCTGTGAGAGGGGGACACCTCAAGAAGCTGACCCCTTTCCTGAAGGCAGGATCTGGATTGGGACACATGTTTGTCTTCTCACCTGGGGTCTCCTGATGAACCCAGGGGTGGCAATGTTTTGGTGTTCCTCCCAGACCTTCTCCCTTCTTTCTCACAGAGGCAGAACAAGGCTGTGATGGTCAGGTTCATACTATCCTCATCCATTGCTGCAGCTGTACAGAACAGACAGAAAAAAAGGATATATTTTTGAGTCTGGGTTTTGCCTGTCACGGGGTTGTCAAGTCAGCAGCCCCACAGGAAGAGAAACTGCCCTCCCCAGAAGCCTGTCTCTTGGGCCCTATGGTTGGCACCAGGCTTACAATAAGCTCTTTTAAGACACGCCCAACATAAGTGGGCACTCCCAGACCCCCATCCATGTCCACCTGATCTGTCCCCATCTCACTGAGGGCCAGGTTGTAGCAGCAAATATCTGGTTCTTTCAGAGCTGGCCTCTACCAGTTAAGAGTAACTGAGGTCTGGTCTTTCCCTCTCAAGCCCTCTATGGAGTCATCATCACTCCTTCATCCCACCCACCTGTACTGCATTGTGGGGTCCCTACTATAGCCAGTCACCTCCACAGCTCTGCACGTGTTGCTGGGAAGTTGCATGTCCCTGCAGCAGGGCAGACGCAGAGCAGAAGAGACACAGAGAACACCTGACTTCAGCTCATGTGGAGCTTCATAATGGGGATTAGCACAGAGGAGAGGCAGAGACATGCGGAAGGAAACATGGCTCTTCTCTGGGCTCTGGTTGTGGGCTTCCTCTGCTAAACTGTCCTCTCCATGGATTTGCCTTTTCTTAGCAACAGAATCCCCACAGCAGTTCCCCAGAACAGACTCAGAGCTGTTTTCTCCTCCTCGGTGCCCCTGTTTCCCAGGGCAGAATTCTCCTTGTTGGATTGGGGCTGATTTGTACTTCATGACTTCTCAACACCACACTGCTTGGGCAATCTTAAGGATGGACTCCCCCATCTCTGACCCTTGGCTTCTTCCTTTGCAGCCTGCACTTCACTCCTCAGAGTGGCCATGGGGTCAGTGCTGTCAGGGACATGGAGGGACTCAGTCATCATTAATTTCCAGTTCAGGGTGGAACATGGGTTTGGAACATAAGACGCTCATGGTGGTGTACAATGAGCCCACCAACACATCTTTTTGTGATCTAAGCACTTGAAATGGTGCATTTAATACATCTGAAATCTGCATATCACAGTCATGAGTAGAAAATGATAACAGAAAGCTCCCCAAATGGAGAAAATCCACACTAAAGACAGCCAGAGCTCAGGGACCACTAGATTCTCAGGGGCCATTAAGGCAGGTTTCCTCCTCCATATGGAGGTGGGTTCAGGGCTCCAGGTGAGGGGTGCAGCTGTGTTTCACTTTCCCTGTTTTTTCAGATGGCACTTGTCATTCTGTGCTCACTGTTGAGGATCAATGAGCAGCATAGAGCTGCCTCTGTGTGTGTAAAACAGATTCACTCTAGTGCTTTGCCCCATGGCATATTTTTGACATGTGAGCGTGAGGGTCACATTGGACTCATCCCTGGCTCACACAGCTCTGAGAATGTGCTAAGTTGAGAAAAGTGGACTACACAGGACAGGTGAACAACCCCCCTAATGGGGCCAGATTCCTGCAGCAGCCCTGGGAGAAGCAGACTTTGGAAATCAGGTGCAGAATTGAGATTTGAGATTTTTCTTATTTTTAATCTTATAGGCATTTATTACTATAAACTTCCCTCTTGGAACTTATTTTTCATCACTCATTAGGACTTTATTTTACTTTATTTCACTTTTGGTGTTGGAGTTGAACCCTGGACTATAGAATGTTAAACACGTGCTCAGCCACCTAGCTGTAATCCCACCTTATCCCATAAGGTTCCATATAAGCTAGACTCACTTTGGTTTGACTTGCTATCATTTCCAATTTCCCTTTTGATTTCTTGGACCCTATGGTTTTTCAAGAATGTATTGTTTATTTTCCATGCATTTGTAAGATTTCCTGCTTCCCTTTGTGGTCTGAAAAGATACTAGGTGTTGTTTCAGTCTTCTTGAATTCATTCAGATGTGTCTCATGACCCCTACACTCTGTCTTGGAGAATGTTCTGGTGGGCATTAGGGAACGTGTGCTCTGCACAGTTGACTGAGTGTTCTCATTTGTCTGTGAGGTCCATTGGGTCTGTAATGCTGCTCACCTCCCCTGTTTCCTTTTTAGTTCTCTTTTGGATGCTGTGTCCATATTAACACTGGACACAGGAATAGAACAGAAGACTCAGAAATAAATCCACCCAGCTGTGGCCATCTGATATTTGAAAAAGGACAAAAGCATACACTGGTGAAAAGATGGCCTCTTCCCAAAATGGTGCTGGGAAAACTGGATCTCACATGCAGAAGACCAAACTTAGGTCCCTGTCTCTCACCCTGTAGAGAAATAAATCCATAGTGGATCAATGACCCACAGTGATACCCTCAATTTTGAAAGCACTACTGGAAAAGAGGGCAGCCATCAGAAGATACAGACACAGGCAACAATTTTGTGAATGGAATGAAATGACAAATGGATTTCACAAAATTTAAAATCTAAACATGAAAGAAATAATTGACAGAATGAAGAGAGAACCAACAGAACTCAAGAACATTCTTTCTAGCTATTCATTGGACAAAGGATTAATGCTCAGAATATATAAAGAGCTATAGGGCTGGCAGAGTAGCTCAAGTGGTAGAGTGTCTGACTAGCAAACGTGAGACCCTGAGTTCAAACCTTGGTACCACCAAGAAAAACAGATCTCTGTTAAGAGCAACAAAAATTTATCTCTAGAAGGTCAAATCAATACAATTAAATGAAAAGTCAGTTTTCAACAAAGATGTTCAAATGGCATGTAAATACATGTGATTCCAAAGCACCGTTTTCAATATGGGGTTTTCATCAAGAAAACAAACAATGAATGTTGGTAAGGATGTAGGCTAGAAAGAACTCCTAAACTGTTGGTCAGAATGTAAATCAGTACTGCAACTATGGGAATCAGTATAGAGGTTCCTCAAAAAATGAAAGTAAGAAGTACCATATGATCCTTCCACACCATTCTCAGCTATATATGTGAACAGATTGAAGTCAATGTACAATAGACACCTGCACACCCATGTTTATATATCAGCACTATGCATGATAGCCAAGCTATGGAATCAGCCCAGGCACACATCAGTTCATGAATTGATAAAGAAAATGTGAGATAAACACACACACACACACAAACACACATACACACATACTCACACTCAACATACCCACCAAAATGAATTTATGTTATTTGTAGCAAAATGTATGGGATTGCAGATCAACATATTAAGGGAAATAAGCCAGGCTCAGAAAGCCAAATATTACATTTCTTTCTTAATAGAATGTATACCTCAGGAAATGAGACAACTATAAGTGGGAATGTTTAGGGGAGGAAATGAACCAGTGGTAGTGGGAGCACAGAGGAATGATGACAGGAAGGTAAGTGTAATTGAAATCCTTCTATGTGGATGTATGAACAAAAAATAGAGATACCCACTAAAATACTTTAAAAGAGCAAGAACAGGAAGGATAAGAAAGAATAACAGAGGGGGTGAATAAAATCAAAGCACATTATATGCACAAGTAGAAATATCAGAATGAAACCCCTTTGTTCAATTAATACATACTAATAAAAACAGAGACAAGATAACCAGACTGAGAAAGACAAGTGTTGCCATGTTTTTTTCTCATATATGGAATCTAGATTTAAAAAGAAAGAAACAAAAAGACACGAATGATTTGGAGAAGGAGGACCAAAGGGCAATGGGGAACAAGTACCATGATGGGATTCAGTATGAGCAAAGTATTTTGTGTACGTATATTTAAATGTCATAATGAACCCAAATTTTGTAATAAAACAAAAATGCCTGCAATTCCAGCAACTCAGGAGACAAGAGGATTGTGCTTGAAGACCAGACCCAGCAAAGTCAACAGAAGAACCTATGTGGAAAACAAATTAGAAATGCAAAAGTGTTGGTGGTGTGGTGAATTCGTACAACACTCAATCTAATGCCCAATACTGAAAAAGAAAGAAAGAAAGAAAAGAACATAGTGCCAAAAATAAATAAAAATAATTTAATAAATGAAGCCAAGTAATTTGCATTGGGACATCAGGAAAGATCCCTTGAGGACATCTCAGGAGTCAGAAAGACCTCACCCAAGTGAAGGGTCAAATGATGTAGCAAGACAAATTTATGTGAAAGACTTGGGCTTAAGAAGAGAGCCCTGGGTGCCCTGCTCACATCAACCTGTCTAGGAAATGTTTTCCCAGGGTTTGCTTCCCCTGATCACCCATGCAGGAACTCAGAGGCTACTGAAGGCACAGTCCAAGGCAGTCCAGCTACCGCTTGAGCCTGTGGCCAAGTTTGGCATCATCCACATGTTGGCATGTTTGTAGGCATCAAAATAAAGGCTCTGTGGGATCATGGAGGCTTCCACCCATATTACAAAAGAAGGCCTGAGAGCTCAGACAGGGTTGGCAGGACAGGAGTCCCTGTGAGGAACTCCTGAGAGGTCAATGCATGAAACTGTGTGGGTGAAGCTGGAGCTGCACTGGAGACCTCAGTAAGGAAGAGGTGCCAGGTATGTGAAAATTCTGCTAGGGAAGCTGCAGGTGGTGAGCAGAACCAGCACAAGAGAGAGGCTGTGTGGCCTGCAAACAGCAAGGTCATGGGGCAGAGCTGCCCAAGCCCCTTGGAGCTCACATCATGCCTCTGTGTGCCTCAGATGCAGGACGTGGACCTCAGTGTCTAGTGTTTGTCCTGCTGGGTTTCAGTCTTGCTTAGGTCTTATCCTTCCTTGCTATTTTTCCAGTTTTCCTTTTTGGGATGGGACTGCTTACACAATGCCATTTTATGTTGGAAACATGTAACGTCTTTAAAAATTATTAGCATATTCTGGTTGTATGGGGGTACCTTGTGACATTTACATAAGTGCTTACAATATATCCTAATTAGATTCATCCCTCAACTTTTCTCCTTCTTCCCCCCTTCTTAGAACAATTTCAGCAGGCTTAATTCTTCCATGTTCATACATGAGTACAAAATATTTCTACCGTGTTTGTCTTCAACACACTTTCCTTATGCCCTGCTGATGTCTACCCCTGGACAGTCCTGTTTCACTTTCATGTCTGTTATTTATTTTCTTTAAAAAAGACATTTTCATCAATTTATATTACATTTCAATATGTACATGTATTATAACCTGAATTAGTTCATATTTCCCTTATTCCCCCTCTTACTCTACTCCCCTTTTTATGGTAACCTCAATAGGTTTCAATTTTCCATATTCAGGAAGTATGTAATAAATTCTGTTTGAGTTTTTTGTACAAGGACTCACTGCTGAGTTTCCCTTGATTTTTGGAGGAGATGATGGACTTGGAAATTTTTGCAATGTTGGAGCCATTAAGACTTTGCAAACTCTTGGAGATAGACATGAGACTTTGGGGGCCGGGGGCAGAGTATTATGTTGTGGTTTGAACCTCAAGTGTTGAGCCATTTTTGTATGCAGGTTGGTCACTTGAGTGTCTTTTTAGAGAAATGTACATTCAGTTCCTTAGCACATTTTAAAATCAAGATATTATTGATGTTGTTTGCTGTGTTGACTATACAGAAAGATATAGTGTGTTCATGGATGGAAAATATAAGTATTGTTAAAATGTTCAACTACCCAAAGTAATATTCAGATTCAATTCAATGCTTTTTGGTGGCACTGGATTTTGAACTCAGGGCCTCAGGATTGCTAGGCAGGAACTTTTGTCACTTGAGACACTCCACCTGCCCTTGTGATTGGTTTTTCAACATAAGGTCTCATGAACTATTTGACTGGGGCTGGCTTTGAGCTATAACCCTCCTGATCTCTGCCTCCTGAGTAGCTATGATTACAAGTGTGAGCCACCAGTGTTGGGCTTCCAGTGATACTTTTACATCATCTAGAGTCTGTTGAGATTTATAATGACAAAATATTCTGTGCAAGCTCTTTTCTGGATCACTGTCTTCAAGATCCAGTCAGAGTTGTAGGTGCATAGCTTCCCCCATGTTTCTGTGGAGGGTTCAACGCACTTACTACTGCTCCGAAGGAAGGACACCTGCCTGCTTCTCTAGTCAACCTTCACTCAAGGGAGCCAGGGACCCAAGGGAGAGCCAAAGAGCTGTCAGTTACAGAGTCAAATTGTCCTTGGCCCCAATGTCTCAGCATATGTAAAGGAGAAGTAAACATTAAAAGAGTGCTTACAAGCCAGGCATCCAGCTTGAGGATTTAAATTTAAACTCCAGTGGCATCAAAAAGATAAAAATAAAAGAGTGCTTACAATAAAGGCTGACAATTAGCCCTTTGCCTTGGTTTAATAGTGTTTTATAGCACTGCAATGCTTAACTCTTGTCCCAGGCTCCAGGGAAAGGTGGTGCCTTCCATCTGTTTCACAGGCATCCATCAAACATAGAATGTCGGCTACTCCCTACTGGTGGAACCTGCTCCATGGGATAAAGTTGACTGCAGAAGAATTGTGGTCTCAACAGAGTTCATCTCATCCGACCTCTCTGATGCTGACAGGTGTTCAGTCTCAGTAGTGTGAGAAATGGTCCCTCAAGGGAGAGTCACCTGCCAGGGACTTGGCTCCATGCTTGGCCTCCACCACTTTACCATGGCCACTCCATCCATGGCCACCCTGCTTGCATCAAGGGCACTGAATAAACTCTGCTGGGGAAGATCTGTGATCAGACAGGTCTGTCCCTGCCTCCCCAGCTGTGGACTTCCCTTGCTTGCAGCTAGGGGACAAGCTCAGGTTGGGGAGTAGAGGTTTTCTGTTCCCATCCAGCCTCAATCTTAGGTAGTGCCTGTGTGCCTGTGCCATGAGGATGGGGCTCTTGGTGCTTTTGTGCCACCTCCCATGGCAGCCATATATGACACTTGCTTGGTTCATTTGGGGAGGTAATTCCCATCCTCTGTCCAGAGTTGCAAATCTCTGATGAGATTTCTGTGGGATCATGGGCCTAAAGTAATTTCTTTCTCTCCACTAAGACTATTCTGCAGTACTGGGGGATGAAGTCAGGTCTGAGCAATTCCTAGGCAAGTGCTCTCCCACTTGCAATATGTCCCCCAGTTTTTTTGTTTGTTTTTAGTTCATTCATCAGATAGAGTCTGAGCTTTTCAGAGAGAGTCTTGGCTGGAGTATGACAATGATCCTTCTGCTTTCACCTTTCAAGTAGCTGAGATTACAGGCATGTTTGCCCACACTCAGTATATTTTTTAGATAGCATTCTAGTCATGAAGACAATCACCTGGACCTGAAGGTGAGATGTCTGCTGGCCTCCCCAATGGATTAAGCTATTGCTCCATGTGCAGGGTGAAAATTCAAGGTGATGAATATGCTAATTATTCTGAATTGATCACCATCCAGTGTGTACATGTGTTAAAATGTCACAGTGTACCTTATTGACATACAAAGACTATATGCTATTGACAAACAACAAAATGTTTAAAAAATGTTCATAAAGTCAACACTCTTAGGGAAAGCCCTCCTGCACACATCTGCTGACACAAGAAAGGTTACTTCTCTCTCTTTTTTTAAAGCTCGGTATCACTATGTCAACCAGGCTGGCATAGAACTTGTGATCCCCTTGCTTCAGCCTCCCAAGTGCTGGGAGTGTACCACCGTGCCTGGTTAATGTCATTCTTCTTGAAAATTGAAGCACAGACTTCACAAAGAATACAGCTCCAGCTGCTTTTCCACTTTATTCTGAGCCCATCTAAGCTTTCTGTGTACAGATTCACCAAGGTTGTTCGAAACGACATGTAAGTTCAAGTGCATCCTGAGTTTCCATGTTGGGTTCTCAGTGTGCACCTTCAGGATGAAGTCAACCTCTCCCATCTAGATGAGTTTCCACACTGTGTGGCCTGGAGGGCAATGTCTGTCAACTAATCGGGCAGTGGTCACTGAGGTCTAGACCAGACACACGGACATTAGGAGCCCTGGATGGGTGCTTATACATCCACATTCTGAAGAGGGAATTTTCTAATTATCCACCACTCTGGGACACTGTTTGCCCTAAGAATAGGACAGTGGGTGAATTAGGACAATGGATGAATAAGGACAGTAGAGCTGTCTACCCTGTTTGCCCTGAGTCCTTCACATTACCCTTCCTTCTCCTAAGAGAGTCTTATGAAAGTCCTTGGTTACCTCAACTGCCAGCTGAGGGTGAACATACAGTGGTCCCTTCTCAATTTTCTTTCAGGTTCCTGGAATCCTGGGATGACACCCAACCTCTCAGGTTTGGGGATATTGGGAGTTGGTTTTACACCCACAACTCAGGTGAGGGAGGATGGGAATCCACAGACTCAGGAATGCTTAACTGTACTTTTCCATGATTTCCAACCAGTTCTAAACTAGCTAAACTCCAGCTTTATCACTTGAGGTGGGCATACCCAGAAGCCCATCCCTTCTAAATACAGAATGTGTGTATCAGTATGTATCAGTGTGTGTGTGTGTGTGTAGCGTTCTAGGCTGTCCTAGGCTGAAGAACAGGGAGGAGCTACCTACTGGGGTTGTCATTCTTTTGTTTCACCTCATCCACTATTGCAGTTTGGATATGAAGTATCCTGTCAAAATTCATGTGGTGAAGTCTTAGATCCAGCTGGTGGATCCAACCACCAAGAGGTAATTGGATATCAGATTCCTGACCTAATCAACAGATGATTCATTGATGGAGTCATAGTTTGATGGGATTTTGGGGAGCTGGTGGAAACAGGGAGGTGAGGCTGTTTGGAGGAAGTGGTCGTAGACACTGGTGACATGATTTTGAGATTATTTTTTGGGTTAGGCCCTTTCTTCTCTCTCTCCGCTTCTTGGCTGTCATGAGGAAAGCAGCTGTCCTCTGCCATGCCCTTCCACCATGATGTCTCAGCCTCACCTCAGGCCCACAGCAATGAAGCCAAATGACCATGTACTGGAATTTCTAAGACCATGAGTCAAAATAATTCTTCCCCCCTTTTATGTGACTTAATGGCAGTTATTTTGTCACAGTAGGGGAAATTTGATTTTCACACCAGGTTATCTGTATTTTCTAATTCAGAATAGTAATTCTAACAGCAACCACCTCATTCAATCTTCTGTCCATCTCTTTGTTGTGTTTTACAATTATTTAGAGAACATCCTTTCCAAAATCAAGACATACCACAATGAACAAAATCTCTCATTATACTTAAACTTACTGGATAAATGTCAAAATAAGCAAAAACGAGATTAAATTATATAAAAATTCTGTTTCATAAATGAATAAAAATAACCTCCAGAAAGATATCAAATACATGTTAACATTACAAAACTGGCAGGGGATACCATATGGCAGAGATCACTTAACTTGGCTTTCATGAGGAGTTTCTTTAATGAGCATTTGATTGTTATATAATAAGGGAAAGATGCGATATAGATCACAAAACAGATAAAAAAATAATATTTCCCAATGAGAAGAGATGAATAAAATATTCTGACACCAAAATGCAGAAAGATTTCTACTGTGGCTAACATGTTTTTAAAAGGACTTGGAGAGCGAGATTCCAAGATGGCAGCTAGAGGTAGGAAGCAGAAAGTGAGCCTTCTATAGTGAAATCATGGAGAGACACTGGAGACACACTTTGCAGGCATAATCACTGAGAAAAGGCATAATTTTGACCCCTCCACATCTCCAGCCGGCACAGACAATCTCCACCTCATGTTAAACGGAGAAATGAGGAGGGCCCCTGGGCCGCCAGTGGCTGGCGCACAGACGGCTTGGGAAGACGCATACCAGGTAAGCTTCGCAGAACAGTGGTACTCCCACAGACAAGCCTGGGCCAGAGCAGCATAGCCCCCTGGACAGACTGACCTCCACCTGGGGGAAAAAAGAGAAACTGAGTAATAAGCAATAAGAACAGTTAAGACATGCTGGAAAGAGGGTGGGGCGCTCTGAGCGCTGAAGATTGGGGGAAGGGAATCCTTCCTGGGACTGTAAATAAACAAGCCGGGCAGGCCAGAGAGCCTCTGGTGGGAGCGGGGCGTGCCCAGCAACCAGGAGCGGGAAAGCTTGTGAGAGTGGCAGAGGGAGGAAAACTCCACAGGAGAGGAGGGACGAACCACTTCCCACGTGAACTGTAAATAAACATGGTGGCCGGCAGGAGCAGCAGCACCGCCCAGTAATCAGGAGCAGGAAAGCTTGTGAAAGTGGAGGTGGGAGGAAAACTGCACAGGAGAGGGGGGAAGACCCACCTCCCACATGAACTGTAAATAAACACGCAGGCCTGACAACGAGGGGCAGTGTCACCTTTCCCAGTGCTTGGAAAGGGGAAAGCCTGTAGCAGAGGCTCCTGCACAGGAGAACTCTGAACAAACAAAGCCTGTGGGACCAGGTGAGTGCTAGCTCACCCCAGAGATCTGCATAAATAACGCTGCCAGCCACAGCAGGCTGAGAGCAGCAGGCAGGCCAGCCACAGTTGCAGATACCACTCTCAGGACTGTCTCCAGACTCTTTTTTTTCTTTTTTCTCCCTACCTTTGAGGAGAGAACAACCGAATTACACCTGCAAGCCAAAAAACTTACTGAAACTGTATTGCATTTGAACTTGGGACACCTGGTGGGGCTTTCGTGTGTGTGTGTGTGTGTGTGTGTGTGTGTGTGTGTAGTTTGTTCTACTTTATGCATCCCCTTTGATGAGACAACTACAAAACAACATCTGAGGCACAATCTCCAGGACTGGAGACTGAGACGGACACCCAAATTATTAAGACTGAAACTGCATTGCATATAAACTTGGAGGTTTTTTGGTTTTTTTTTTAATTTTCTATTTTCCATTTTATTTTAATTCATTTTTATATATAGATATTTCTTTCATTTACTTATTTTTTATTTTTTTATCTTTGATTTTCAATCCTCTCTCTGTCTCTCTAATGTCTGTTCAGCTTACTGTCGATTAGTACACTAACACTCCCTGTTTATACCTTTGAAACTTTCTTATCTGAAACCTTGTTCTGCTTTCTCCCTCTTGTTTGTGTATTTGTTTTCCCCTTTTCTTCAACTTATTGCTTTCCATCTCAGCTCACCGATCCATTCTAAATATTACCATTGTTATTATTACAAGCTAGAAAATACTTAACTGCACACAGTACAGGGACAGTAACAACACCAAAGACAATGACGGGAAGACAAAAAAACAGGGAAACCAGTTTCCCCACAGCAAAAAATTAGTACAGGAACCAGAGGGGAATGAAGAGAACAGAAACTCAGATACAGACTTCAACAAAATGAAGATAAACTATGTCAAAGGACCCAATGAAGCCCACAAGAATAATTTAAAAGAAGACATACTACAAGTACTCAATGAGAATTTTATAGAGATGATACTGGATAGGGTCAACCAAAATGTACAGGAGACACTCAAGAAATTCCAAGACAATAAAAATAGAGAATTTGAAAAAGCAAAAGAAGAAATAAAGGAAACCATAGAAGCACTGTATAAACACCAAAGTGAAAGAGAGAACACAATGAATAAACAGATAAATGAACTCAGGACAAAAATAGACAACATTAAAGAGGAAAACAGCCAGGATATGGAAAACCTCAGAATAAAGAACGAAAGAGAACTGCAAAACAAAACGGAAGGCCAATCCATCAGAATAGAACAAAAAGAAGACAGAATCTCAGAACTTGAAGATGAAATGGTAATTAAAGGAAAAACTGAAGAACTATTAATTAAACAACTCAAGACCTGTGAAAAGAAAATGCAGGAACTCACCGACTCCATCAAAAGACCAAACTTGAGAATCATGGGATCGAAGAAGGAGAAGAGGTGCAAGCGAAGGGAATGCGTAATATATTCAACAAAATAATAACGGAAAATTTCCAAAATCTAGAGAAAGATATTCCCATACAGATGCAAGAGGCCTCCAGGACACCAAACAGACCAGATCAAAATAGAACTACTCCACAACATATCATCATTAAAACAACAAGTTCAGAAACTAAGGAAAGAATATTGAAGGCTGTAAGAGAGAAAAAACAAGTAACATACAAAGGTAAACACATCAAAATCACAGCAAACTTCTCAACAGAAACATTAAAAGCAAGAAGAGCGTGGGGTGAGATCTTCCGGGCATTGAATGAAAATACCTTCAACCCCAGGATACTCTACCCAGCAAAGCTATCATTCAACATAGATGGAGTAATAAAAATCTTCCATAATAAGCAGAAACTAAAACAATATGTGACCACAAAGCCACCACTACAAAAGATTCTGCAAGGGATTCTGCACACAGATAGTGACACCCAACTTAACCATGAAAAGACAGGCAGCACCAAACCACAGGAAAAGAAAAAGCAATACAGTAGAGAGTAACATCAAGTTAGGTACACACAATCAAACCTTCAAACTAAGACAACTAAATGGCAGGAATCACCACATACCAATCAGTATTAACACTTAATGTTAACGGACTTAATTCACCCATGAAAAGGCAGTGTTTGACAAAATGGATTAAAAAGAAGATCCAACAATTTGTTGCTTACAGGAGACTCATCTCATGGACAGAAATAAGCATAGGCTTAGGATGAAAGGCTGGAAGAAGATTTACCAAGTCAATGGCCCCCAAAAACAGGCAGGAGTAGCAATACTTATCTCTGACAAAGTAGACTTCAAACCTACATTGATCAAACGAGATAAAGAAGAAAATTCCATACTAATAAAAGGGGAAATAGACCAAAAGGAAATAATAATCATCAATCTGTATGCACCCAAAATCAACGTACCCAATTTCATCAAACATACCCTGAAAGACCTAAAAGCATATATAAATGGCAACACAGTGGTTGTGGGAGACTTTAACACCCCATTATCATCAATAGATAGGTCATCCAAACAAAAAATCAATAAAGAAATCCAAGATCTAAAATATGCAATAGATCAAATGGACCTAGTAGATGTCTACAGAACATTTCATCCAACCTCTACACAATATACATTCTTCTCCACAGCCCATGGAACCTTCTCCAAAACAGATCATATCCTAGGGCACAAAGCAAGCCTCAGCAAATATAAGAAAATAGAAATAATACCGTGCATACTATCTGATCACAATGCACTAAAAGTGGAACTCAACAACAAAAGTAAAGACAAAAAACATGCAAACAGCTCGAAACTAACTCATTACTAAATGAAGAATGGATCATCAATGAAATAAAAGAGGAAATTAAAAAGTTCCTGGAAGTCAATGAAAATGAAAACACAACATACTGGAACCTATGGGACACAGCAAAGGCAGTCCTGAGAGGAAAGTTTATAGCCATGAGTGCATATATTAAAAAGACTGAAAGATCCCAAATCAATGACCTAATGATACATCTCTAACTCCTACAAAAACAAGAACAAGCAAATCCCAAAACAAATAGAAGGAGAGAAATAATAAAAATAAGAGCTGAAATCAATGAAATAGAAACCAAAAAAAAACCATACAAAGAATTAATGAAACAAAAAGTTGGTTCTTTGATAAAATAAACAAGATAGATAGACTCCTGGCAAACCTGACTAAAATGAGGAGAGAAAAAACCCAAATTAGTAGAATTAGGAATGCAAAAGGGGAGCTAACAAAACACCATGGAAGTCCAGGATATCATCAGAGACTACTTTGAGAACATATATTCAAATAAATTTGAAAATCTGAAAGAAATGGACAGATTTCTAGAAACATATGATCATCCAAAACTGAACCAAGAGGAAATTAATCACCTGAATAGATCTATAACACAAAATGAAATTGAAGCAGCAATTAAGAGTCTCCTCAAAAAGAAAAGTCCAGGACCTGATGGATTCTCTGCTGAATTCTATCAGACCTTTAAAGAAGAACTGACACCGACCCTCCTTCAACTGTTCCACAAAATAGAAAGGGAAGGAAAACTGCCAAACACATATTATGAAGCCAGTATTACACTTATTCCAAAACCAGGCAAAGACACCTCCAAAAACGAGAACTATAGGCCAATCACCTTAAGGAACATTGATGCAAAAATCCTCAACAAAATAATGGCAAACCGAATTCAGCAACACATCAAAAAGATTATTCACCACGACCAAGTAGTCTTCATCCCAGGGATGCAGGGGTGGTTCAACATACGAAAATCAATAAATGTAATAAACCACATTAACAGAAGCAAAGACAAAAACCACTTGATCATCTCAATAGATGCAGAAAAAGCCTTTCATAAGATCCAACATCATTTCATGATAAAAGCTCTAAGACAACTAGGAATAGAAGGAAAGTTCCTCAACATTATAAAAGCTATATATGACAAACCTACAGCCAGCATTATACTTAACAGAGAAAAACTGAAACCATTCCCTCTAAAATCAGGAACCAGACAAGGATGCCCACTATCTCCACTCCTATTCAACATAGTACTGGAATTCCTAGCCAGAGCAATTAGGCAAGAAGAAGAAATAAAAGGAATACAAATAGGTAAAGAAACTGTCAAAATATCCCTATTTGCAGACGACATGATCCTATAACTTAAAGACCCAAAAAACTCTTCTCAGAAGCTTCTAGACATCATCAATAGCTATAGCAAGGTAGCAGGATATAAAATTAACATAGAAAAATCATTAGCATTTCTATACACTAACAATGAGCAAATTGAAAAAGAATGTATGAAAACAATTCCATTTACAATACCCGCAAAAAAATCAAATACCTAGGTGTAAACCTAACAAAAGGTGTGAAAGACCTCTACAAGGAAAACTATACACTTCTGAAGAAAGAGATTGAGGAAGACTATAGAAAGTGGAGAGATCTCCCATGCTCATGGATTGGTAAAATCAACATAGTAAAAATGTCGATACTCCCAAAAGTAATCTACATGTTTAATGCAATTCCCATCAAAATTCCAATGACATTCATTAAAGAGATTGAAAAATCTACTGTTAAATTTATATGGAAACACAAGAGGCCACGAATAGCCAAGGCAATACTCAGTCAAAAGAACAATGCAGGAGGTATCACAATACCTGACTTCAAACTATATTACAAAGCAATAACAATAAAAACAGCATGGTACTGGCACAAAAACAGACATGAAGACCAGTGGAACAGAATAGAGGACCCAGATATGAATCCACACAACTATAACCAACTTGTCTTTGACAAAGGAGCTAAAAATATACGATGGAGAAATAGCAGCCTCTTCAACAAAAACTGCTGGGAAAACTGGTTAGCAGTCTGCAAAAAACTGAAACTAGATCCATGTATATCACCCTATACCAAGATTAACTCAAAATGGATCAAGGATCTTAACATCAGAACACAAACTCTAAAGTTGACACAGGAAAGAGTAGGAAATACTCTGGAGTTAGTAGGTAGAGGTAAGAACTTTCTCAATGAAACCCCAGCAGCACAGCAACTGAGAGATAGCATAGATAAATGGGACCTCATAAAGCTAAAAAGCTTCTGTTCATCAAAAGAAATGGTCTCTAAACTGAAGAGAACACCCACAGAGTGGGAGAAAATATTTGCCAACTATACATCAGACAAAGGACTGATAACCAGAATATATAGGGAACTTAAAAAACTAAATTCTCCCAAAAGTAATGAACCAATAAAGAAATGGGCAAGTGAACTAAACAGAACTTTCTCAAAAGAAGAAATTCAAATGGCCAAAAAACACATGAAAAAATGCTCACCATCTCTAGCAATAAAGGAAATGCAAATTAAAACCACGCTAAGATTCCACCTCACCCCTGTTAGAATAGCCATCATCAGCAACACCACCAACAACAGGTGTTGGCGAGGATGCGGGGAAAAAGGAACCCTCTTACACTGTTGGTAGGAATGTAAACTAGTACAACCACTCTGGAGAAAAATCGGAGGCTACTTAAAAAGCTAGACATCGATGTACCATTTGATCCAGCAATACCACTCTTGTGAATATAACCAAAAGACTGTAACACAGGTTACTCCAGAGGCACCTGCACATCCATGTTTATTGCGGCACTATTCACAATAGCCAAGTTATGGAAACAGCCAAGATGCCCCACCACTGACAAATGGATTAAGAAAATGTGGTATCTATACACAATGGAATTTTATGCAGCCATGAAGAAGAATGAAATGTTATCATTTGCTGGTAAATGGATTGAATTGGAGAACATCATTCTGAGTGAGGTTAGCCTGGCCCAAAAGACCAAAAATCATATGTTCTCCCTCATATGTGGACATTAGATCAAGGGCAAACACAACAAAGGAATTGGACTTTGAGCACATGATAAAAGTGAGAGCACACAAGGGAGAGGTGAGGATAGGTAAGACACCTAAAAAATTAGCTAGCATTTGTTGCCCTTAACTCAGAGAAACTAAAGCAGATACCTTAAAGCAACTGAGGCCAATAGGAAAAGGGGACCAGGAACTAGAGAAATGGTTAGATCAAAAAGAATTAACCTAGAAGGTAACACCCATGCACAGAAAATCAATGTGAGTCAATGCCCTGTATAGCTATCCTTATCTCAACCAGCAAAAACCCTTATTCCTTCCTATTATTGCTTATACTCTCTCTTCAACAAAATTAGAGATAAGTCAAAATAGTTTCTGCCAGGTATCCAGGGGGTGGGGTGGAGGAAGGGGGCAGAGTGAGTGTTAAGGGAGGCGGTAGGGGCAGCGGGAAGAAATGACCCAAGCATTGTATGCACATCTGAATAATAAAAAAAAGTTTTAAAAAGAAAAAAAAAAGGACATGGAAAGTGTGGTCTGAGACAACATAGGGCTGTGGTCATAGAAGTGAAAACAAATGTGTAGTGAGTTTTTAGGTGAAAATCAATGAAGCAATGAAATGAGGCCATAAACACCTGCCTGCAAGGCAACCACCAGTCCTGAACCACGGAGTGGAGACTGTTGTACACCATGGATCATTGTTGGAGGAAGCAGATCAGAGGTGCCTGGCTTTGAGTGATGATGGGATTAGGTGAGGAGGCTCATGGGCATGAGGCAACATTTATAGTCTTTGTGTGTTGTCTGCCAAGTGCATTACAGCTCTATCAAGTGCATGAATTGAAATAAAAAGGTCGTGACTATGAAGGGGAGGATGGATTTCATGGGGGCCTGTGGAAGCAGGAGATGGAGTCAGTGTGGGAGGATTGAGCTGGTGAAAGGTGAGGGGGCTTGGATCAGGTGGAGGCATGGAGGGTGAAAAGTCCAGGGGATTTTCATATGTAAGAGTTATTTAGGATTTCAGGGCTTGGGGAAGGGGGAATTATTTTATAAATAAAACTTATGACTTGATTCAACTTTTCTGCTTTAATTAAATTGTTGAATGGATGTTTTTCTTTTCCACAAGCCTCAGGCACCTCTGATGTACAGGTATTGATCTTGGAAAGACAGAGCTGTGAGTAGGTAAATCCATAACAAAGATGATTTCCTCTAAAGGGAGAATTGTAAAGCGTGTGCCTCCCCATTAAACATGATGGGAATTGACTTTGAGCACAAATCAAACCAGTGACCAGACCTCAAGGTGTGTGAGTGTGCTAGTTCGAAAACTATCCCAAACCCAGGCCTCTTGTTTCCAAAAATGTTTGGAAAAGACTGTATCCTTGTTTGTCTTTCTTCTTGAGCAGGTTTTACAAGTTCCAACTATAAAAAAAAACACAACAAACCCACAAATACATTTTTTCAAAACACTTTCCTTTTTCACATCCCTAAAATCTGGTTATGAGTTGAGTTATAATTGACATGAGCGGAGTGGGAGAGGCTGCTGAGGAGAGTGGTAGAGCCAAGCTCAAACTCAGAGGTGAACTTTCACACCCTCCTTTTCATGGCGCCCTCACCAAGGATACAGTTTGGTGCTCACATGTTACCTTTGCTCTTTCCTCACACAGTGACCACACTTACTGGTGGGGACAAAATATGTCCAGAGTAGAATGAAGAACTGATTTCTGACCCTTCCTTTCCAGGGAAGTCCACGTGACCCAAGTTCAGAACTGATCAAGTTTTGCAAACATGAAAGTGAATTCTACATTGATAGATGGCCCCCAGTTTTAGGTAAAGTTTGCCAAGTTTCCATTCCAAGAATGGATGAGGAAACTCGACTTCAAGAAATGACTTCCTTTGAGTCCCCCAGACAGCCTGTCCTGTAAATGAGATATTCCCATCACTCTACAGAGTGGATACTGATTTCATGGGCTGTTGGGATGACTTTTTAACAACCCATATAAACCAGCATCAGGGGGATAAGCCAAGATGAATCTGGTATTTTTGCCCCATCAGGTGAGCTTCCCACAGCTGAGCTTCTGCTTCCCACAGTTCCTCTAACATTGACAACCCTTCAGCATCTGTGACCTAAGTGCTGTTGGATACATGAGCTCCTCCCTTACTCATTTCCTCCCTCCCAGTCCCTCTGTCTACAACCATTCTATGAACACTCAATATGGAATAGGGTAACCTAAGGTCAGCAAGGACCTTGAGGGATACTGTGACTCGTCTAGGCTAATGATACTCTGTGAGTCAACAGACCAGGAGTGTGAACACATGGGTGGGGGCTGCACACTGCACTTGCTGCTTGGAAAGTGGACAGAGGAGGTTGTGTGGCTGTGGTTTGCTCTTCCTTCCTCTTCAGTTCAGAGGTTGGTCTGGATTCTTCTCTCTTCAATCTCTTCCTTCTCCTCACCTGTCACCCTCATGTATGGATAGGAATGGAAGGGATGGGGAAATTCTGCTGACTGGCTTTGGGAGGGAAATATCTTCACCAGGGAGCCCATCTGGGTTTGTGAGGCTGCCTCATCTTGTTCTTTCTGGAAGTTGGGTTCCTACGACTGTATGTCTAACAACAGGTCTTCTCTTTGTTACACACAGACAGCACAGATGTTGAGAATGCCCCAATGGACTCTGGTGAGTGGAAGTAAAGGGGACCTCTTGACCAAGTCCACATACTGGGGATCCTGCACTCACTGCTCCTTTCTCTCCTCTCCAGGCTGAATTACGAGGAAGATGTGTTTCTTGGCACTGAGCTTCCTCCCATGGGGAGGATGAGGAAGGTGATGTAGAACTGTTCTTCTTACTCTCCTCAATGTGTCCACTCTTGGATGTTTTTGTTCCAATTTTGTTCAGGAAATTAATTCTTCACTGCACTCTCACAAAGGTGATCTCATCCTTGGTTGTCTGTCAAAATCAGTGACTGTTGGGTTGGGGAGATCATAAAGTGCTCCTGGTCTGCCACTTGTTGATGCAACATCCATTTGTGATTTCCAATGCATTTCCTTGGTATATTTATTTATTTTTTATCTATTGGGTAGCTGTAAATGATTTTTTCCTATTCTGTGGGCTTAGTTAGTTTTGGTGAAACACTTATGGTTGAGCACAACAGAAGCAGACCAATTACAAATTTCCTGCACAGTGGCTGATGTTTGTCTCAAGAAGGTTCTGTTGAGTGGGAAGTGGGTTAGTGACCTTTGGATGGGGGTGTTTAAGGAATTTCTTCATCCCTGGTGTGGAGAGAAGTGGGCTGCTGTTATTTCTGCTTTTCTGAGTAGTTGTATCAGATTGGAGGAAGTAGTTTAGGTTCTAAGAAGTGGGGAACATTTGAAAGTGAGCAAACCCTTCTGTAGCTACAGCACTTTGGGTTCTCCCTGTTTGCCACTTTCAGGAAATGTCTTGATGGAGGTTCTATGGATTTAGGGACACCTGGTTTGCTTTGGTAGCACTGAAAGATTGTAATTGGAGTCCCTGGAAGCTCCTGATTGTCTCTAGCCTGCTTGGGGTTCATTACCTTAGTGCCCATGGCCACATCTTGATGGGCCTTCTGGGGTCTTGTCTTCCTAGTAGACAGGGAAGTGTCTGAGCTGGGCTTCTCTTATGAGGGAAGTGGTTGTAGCATAAGTCTCCCTGAAGGCTAAGATGCACAGGTGAGCATAGGTCATCCTAAAAGAATCTTAAGCTGGAAGAAGGGGATGGGGAGGAATGTACAGGGGTTCTGTGAAGCCTGAGGGTTTGAGCAGGAATGGATATGCTCAAAATTCAGTCAGGATGTCTCCCTGATTCCATTCCTTCAGCCTGGGGGGAGTCAGAGGGATGCAAAGATAAATGCCTGCAATGTGCACAGGGCAGTTGCAGTGCAGGTCGTGAGATGAGTGATGCTGAGCAGAGGGCAACCTTGGAAATAGGAAGTGGCTGTGGAGCTGTTGACATGCAGAAGTTTGAGCAAATAACCCTGGCGCCCCTACTGAGGAAGTTAGAGTTTGTGGGGAGGGTGGATGGAGGGAGCCTGTGTCATGACCTACTGTTCAAAGAGCAAACATTAAGCCACGTTAATGAACACACAGTGTATACAGTTGTATTTTGGGGCACCATAAAGTGAAGAGTATCTGTGTAGCATTTTTTTCTTTTTAATTTATTATTAGTTAATAGTACAAGAGGATTTCATTGTGATAATTGTCGACTCTTGTACAGCGTACCTTGAACAAGTTCACCCCCTCCATTTTATTCTCATTTCTCCACTTCCTCTCCCCCTCTTTTGTTTTGGTGGCACTGGGGTTCGAACTGAGGGTTTCACACTTGCTAGGCAGATGCACTTTTAAAAATTTTATCATTTTTATATTTACTCACATGTGTATACATTATTTGTGCCACCTCCCCACCACCAACCCCAGCTTCTGGGCAGAACGTGTTCTGTCCTCTTGTTCTCCAAATTTGTTGAAGAGAAAACATAAGAGATAATAAGAAAGACATAGTGTTTTTGCTTGTTTGAAATAAGGATAGCTATACAGAGAGATTCCTAGCATTGCTTCCATGCACTTGTGTATTGCAACCCACATTGGTTCACCTCTATCACAGCTCTTCACTACTTCCCGTAGTGGCCTCTGCCAGTTTAAGATTACTTTATTCACTCCTGTACAGTGAGCACATCAACCACATCCAAGTTTTATGCTTCCTTCCCTTTCCCTATTCCTCCCATGTGCATGACCCATGCCCAATAATACTACTGCATTTGTTTTAAGTCTGTAAGCTGCATAGGATGTAGACAGATGCTCTTAGCACTTGAGCCACCCCACCAACCCTTTTCTGTGATTTTGTTTTTGAGATAGGTTCTCACAAACCATTTTTCCCAGGTCTGGCTTCAAACTGCCATCCCCCTAATCTCTGTTTCGTAAATAGCTAGGATTACAGGCACCTGGCCTTTCAAACGGTGTTTGGTGGGTTTCATTATGCTGTCTTGATATGTATATATGCAGCACACATCCCATCCTCTTCACCCCTTAGTATCCTTTCCTTTCCACCCTCAACCTCCCAAGTAGAGTGTTTATGCATCTTGAAGGGAAGGTGCCAAATTGGGCTGGAGGTGAAGCCCTGAGTTCAAACCCCAATTCCACTACCACCAACAAATATGTTAATATTGAAACTGGGGATGATGGTACATGTCTGTAATCCCAGCGCTCAGGAAGCTGAGGCAGGAGGATTATGAGTTTGATGTCAGCCTGGGATGCAAGGTGAAAATCTATCTAAAACAAGCAAAAATAAAAATAAAGAAAAGAAATAAAGATGTTAATTGGGATCAACACAGTAACCACTAAGGAAAGAATTTTAAAAATTCAACGAAAAAGAAAATAGAAGAGGGTTGGATGTGTGGTCCTGGAATGTCTGCCTAGCAAGTGAGGAAATCCTGAGTTCAAATCTCAGTCAGTACAGCCAAAAAGAAAGCCCCCCAAAACAGAAAATGGAAGAGATTAAAATACTACATTAGAAAAAAAATCACAAAAGAAGGTAATGGAGGATTGAAAAGGGAAAAAAGATAGAAAACTACAAAATGGCAGGAGGAAGTCCTTCCTTGTCAGTAATTACTTTAAATACCTTAAATACTCCTCATAAAAAGCATATATTGGCAGAATATATAAAGAAACATGGTCCAATTAAAGTCTTCACAAAACTCACTTTAGATTCAAGGCAAATACAGATTGATTTCCATGCAAATAGTAACCAAGAGAGCTGGACTGGTTATACCAATATTGGGAAAAATAGATTTAATTAGATAAGAGTGCATTAAAAGGCACAAAAAATAAACTTATGCACCTAAAAATTGAACAGAAATGAGAGGAGTAGAAAATTCTACAATAAGAGTTGTAGATATCATTATCCCACTCTCAAAACATGCCTAGAACCACCATGTAGAAGAGAACAAGGAAATGGAAGACTTGAGCAACAGTACAGTCTAACTAGACCTAACAGATTATATATGCATATGTGTGTGCATATTCAGACACAGTACATGCATACATACGAACAAACAGGATACACAGTTTCTTTTGGTGGTACTGGGGCTTGAACTCAGGGCCTCCACCTTAAGCCACTCCACCAGTCCTTTTTTTGTGATTTTTTTTTTGAAATAGGGTCTTTTAAACTATTTCTCTGGGCTGGCTTTGAACCAAGAGCCTCCTGATCTCTGCCTTCCAAGTAGATAGGAATATAGGCGTGAGCCACCAGCACCCAGGTAGAACACATTCTCTTCAATGGTGTGTGGAATGTTCACCAGGATAGATTACATGTTAGGCCACAAATAAACACATATTTAAAAATTTTTCAATCATACATGCTAAGTTCTCCCACCACAATGAAGTTAAGCTAGAAATAATAACAGAAGGAGAGCAGGAAAGTTCACAAATACATGGAACTAAAACAGCACACTTTGAAAGAGTAAATTATAAGTGAAAATATAAATAGGTTGAAACAAATAAAATAAAAGCACAACATAAACCTACAGGATGGGTCTCTGGGACATGGCTAAAGTGCTAGAGAGGTTGCCTAGCAAGTGCAAGGCCCTCTGCTCAACCCTCAGGATCTCAAAGCAAACAAACGAACCCCCTACAGGGTGTCATGAAAACACCTCTCAGAGGCGTATTTATAGCTGTCAGTGCTAACATTCAAAATAAGATGAAGCTGGGCACCAGTGGCTCAGACCTGTAATCCTAGCTACTCAGGAGGCAGAGATCAGGAGGATCACAGTTTGAAGCCAACTCCAGGCCAATAGTTCTTGGAAAATACCCCACATAAAAAGGGGGCAGGTTCAAGCTGTAAGAGCACCTGTGTAGCAAGTATGAGGTCCTGAGATCAAAGCCTAGTGCTGCCAAAAAATTAATAAAAAATAAAAAAGATGTAAATGATGAGAATAAAAGAAGGCAAATATGGTTGAAGTCCTTTTTACATATATATGAATATGGAAAATTTAAATTTGTTGAAGTCATTTTAAGAAGAAGAGTTGGGGAAGAGGGAGAATAACTGAGAGGCTGAACCAAACCAGTGTACAATGTATGTATATATGGAACTGTCACAATGAAACCCCCTATATTAACTGCCATGTACTAATAAAAATATTTTTAAAAGTAAATGAAGGAGGGAGGGAGGGAGGAAAGAAAAAAAAGAAAGAGAAAGGGGCAGGGCTGGCACTGGTGTGGATGGGGTGGATCTGGAGGTGGCCACAATGAAGGGCGTTCCTGGTCATAGACACTCCCAATGGGAACAGCTGCAGTCCACAGTGCTGCAGAGCTCACGTGGGAGGATCGTGTGCTTGGGCAAGCAGATTCCCCAGGGGATAGCTCAAGGAAGGATGGCAAATGGGAGCAGAAAGAACTTTGTGAACAGAGTTGAATGGAGGATCCTGGAAATTCTTGGGCTGGCAGCCTATCTGGATGCAGTACTTTGGGATTAACTCTACAAGGTATGACTCTATCAGTGTTCACCAGCTGCCCCAGGAGGAGATCTGGCCTCTCTGTGGTTTCATCACTGAGCCCATGCCTCCTCTGCCTTCCATGACAGACTTAGTGAGTGACAGCATTTCACCCAGGGCAAGAAGGACAGGGTCTAGTGATCTGTAGGTCTAAGTAGGGACAGGGTGAAGGTGCCCTGCTGTGCCCTGCAGTCTAGTCACTGTGCTGGAGCTGACTTTATGTGTTTACAAGAGAGCCATCACAGGACCGAGCCTTGGTAGACCATGAGAATTTCCTCAGCTGCCCCTATCTGACTCCAGTACCAGGGAAGCCCAGAGCCACTGTGGGGTAGAAGTTACCATTCGTTTGGTGAGGGAGAATCTCTTATAAGGTTTGTAAGCATGTGTGCCCTTACTAGTGCATTCTGTTCACACACCAAGCCTTGGATGAGTCTGCAGTATCTCTGGGGACACTGACAGGAGCCTGGGCTGGCTTCCCCAAAGGATATCCTGGTGGTAACACAGGAAATGTCTCTGAAGAATGATGGGAACTGCTTAAGCCTTGTTGTCATTGCCACCCTCCCTAAAGAGGCATCCCAGCAGGTGGATGTGAACTTGGTGAATACCAAGTTTCTGGTGAGAGAGGTCGGTTTTAATGTCACCACCACCAGCAGTTCTGTGGCACCAGGGAGCAGGGCAGTGGGGAGTATCTCCTGACCATGGCTCAGGTAGGGGCCCCACCAGGCTGTAGGCTGAGTCCTGGGCACCGTGCCTGTGCTTCAGGTGCTCAGTGGGGTAGTCTTCAGGCCAGAAGGGCCTCTACACTGCAGCCACCCTGCCCATGTTCTGGGCTCAGCCATCCCACTCTGTAATAGCAGAGGGAGGTATGCAGTTGCTCTCCTGCCAGGCTTCAGTGGTGTCTGAGGGGGAGACCTGGCACATCATGGACATCTCCTCCCTGATGCCATCTGGATTTGTGCCAGTGTCTGAAGCCTTCCAATTCTGCTTCATACCTGGAGACTGACTGTCCCAGAATTAGGGACTTTTCCAAAGAAGTCTGCCAACTGTGAGCAGTAGGGAGATCCACATTCCTGGGGCTGACACAGGCCTCTGACACTGCTGTGCTGTACTCATCTGCCCTGCAGGACAGTAATGAATATCTGTTTAATAAAGAGCCTGCCTCCAGCTCAAGAAAAGCAAAACTAAGTGATGTTTAAAAAAAAACAAAACAGTATTTACAGGTTGGTTGCTTGAAAATAAATATTTGTTAGTTTAAAAATACTTTCCTTAACTAAATAATTTGTCAAATGCAAAACAGAAGTAATGTGCCATAGATTTATTGCTTATATAAAATATAAAAAAAAATTAAGATCTGGGTGTTATGGCACATATCTTTAACTCCAGCACCTGGAAGGCTGTGGCAGGAAGATAGAGTTCAAAATCAGCCTGCACTACATAGTGGGATTCTGTCCCAAAAGAAAAAAAAATGGTTTAGGAACCCAGCACTGCAAAAGTGAAAGAGAAAATAAAAAAGTATCCCAACTACCTACCTTAGTTAGTCTTTGGAAAAGACTAACAAGCCAAACCAGGGGAAAGAAGAAAATAATGATTAGTGTGGAGGTATGTAAAATAGAAAATGGAGAAACAGTAGAATCAACAAAACAAACATTGGTTCTCCTTTTTTTTTGTTCTTAGCACAAGGGTTTAAACTCAGGGCCTCACACTTGCTAGGCAGGCAATGTAACACTGGAGCCACTCCACCTGCCCTTCTTTGTGTTGGGTATTTTTAAAACAGGGTCCTGAAAACTACTTGATGGGGGCTAGTTTTGAAACACGGTCCTCCTGATCTCTGCTCCCTGAGTAGGTAGAGTTACAGGCTTGTGCCATGGATGCCTGACTAAAAGCTGGTTCTTGAAAAAAATCAACAAATTGGCAAACTTTTATCTAGATTTACCACGAAAAGTAGGGATCCATCTCAAATTACCAAAGTTACAATGGGAAATGCCGATGTTTCTACAGACCTTGCAGAGAAATAAAAAAATGATTATGAGAGCATATTATGAACATTTGTAAAACAGGAAATTAGATAACCTAGATAAAGATGATAAATTCCTAGAGACAAGCCACTGACACTGACACAGAAGAAATACAAAGTTAGAACCAGTAAAAGGACTGAATGAATTAGTCAAAAACCTCTCTACAAGGAAAAGCCCAGGAATAGATGGCTTCCTTGGTGCATTCCACCAAACCTTAGAGAGAAATGAACACCTTCTCATACTGTTCCAAAAAACAGAAGAGCAGCCACTTCCAGTCTCATTCCATGAGGCAAACATTACTCTGATGTCAAAGCCAGGCAAAGGCAGCCTCAGAAAACCGTCAGTCAATGGCCCTTATGAATACAAATGCAACATTTCTCAGCAATCCTAGCTCCCAAATCGACTGCATGTTGAGAGAATTACTCATCATGGCCCAGTGGGATGTATTCCAGGAAAGCAAGGTTGTTTTGACAGACCTAAGTCAAGGCAGTGCACTGTATGCACAGAGGGATGAAAGGAAGGCATGATCAGCTCAGTGGATTCAGAGCAAACACCTGACGGGTTCCAATACCCTTTAGTCAGAGGGAAACAAGAACATTTCCTCAGCATGAGCGAGGGCATTTTTGAAAATCCCAGAGCTGACCTTCTCAGTGGTGAGAGGCTGAAGGCTTTCCCCCAAGTTCTGGTATAAGATCAGGAAGCCACTTTGGCCATTTCTTCTCACTCTTGGACCCTAAGGTTTTAGGTAGAGAGATTAGACAAAGAGGAGTAAAACATTTAAATTGAAAGAGAAAATTAAAACCACTTAATTGTAACCATACTTGTGTTCTCTGATGATACGACCTTATATGTAGACATCAGCATGCAAAAAAATCAATGAGTGATTTGAAAATTAAGAAAATGATTGTGTTTACAAAAGTGTAAAAAGAATAAAATACTTAGGAAGTGACTTAACCAAAGGGCACAAGACTTGGATGGTGAAAAAATACAAACAATCATAACTGAAAGAAATTAAAGGAGACTTTCCTAAAGGGAAATATCTCCTCTGTTCATGAATTCAATGATTTAATATTGTTAGGATGGCAACATTTTCCCAGATGATTTATAGATTAAAAATAATTCCTACCAAAGTTCTAACATCACTTTTTGTAGAAATGGAAGAGCTTGTCTGTTGATGTATCATTTTTCCCCAAGCTGACCTCAAACCACAGTCCTGCTGATCTCTCCACTGAGCAGCTTGGATTACAGGTTTGAGCCACCATGCCCAGCCTACAATGAGGCGTTTTCCTTCCCCTGGTGGTACTCAAGGGTTGTACTCAAGGCCTTGTGTTGAGCCACTCCACCAGCCCAAAGGCAATTCTTAGAGAAAGGATAACTAAGAAAATTTGCTGCCAGCAGACATGATGTAAGAGAAATGCTACAGTAAGTACTTCAGGAAAAATGGCAATAATTCCAGAGGGAGGCATGAAAATTAAAAGAGCAGAACTAGAACTAGGCATGATGGCAGATGTTGTAGTCCCAGCACCACAGGAGCTGGGATGGGAGGACTCTTGAGTTCAAGAGCAGCCTGGCAGTGTAGCAAGACCCTGTCTCAACAAAGACAAAACAAGAATGAAGAAAGAGGGCTGGCTGGCAGAGTGGTTCGTGATAGAGCACCTGCATAGCAAGCACAATGTTCTGAGTTCAAACCCCACTACTGCCAAAAAAATCAAAAAGGGCAAACAAAGGTGAATATATTTTTCTTTCTTACATTCTTTAATGTAGCCTGGTGCCAGTGGCTCTTGCCTGTAATCCTAGCAACTCAGGAGGCAGAGATCAGGAGGTCGTGGTTTGAAGTCAGCCTGGGCAAATAGTTCTTAAGACCCTCAGACCCTACCTCGAAAAACCCATCACAAAAAAGGAGTGGTGGAGTGGCTCAAGGTGTAGGCCTGAGTTCAAACCCCAGTACCACAAAAAAAAAAGTTCTTTAATGTATGCATGGTTGTTAAAATAAAAAATTCTAATTTTTTCTGGTGATATTTTCAATGTGTTAGATATGGATATAATTATGTGTATGGATATTAGATATAATACATATAACAATTACAACAAAAAGGCATGAGGATAAAGGCCTTACACATTTGTAAAATTCCTATATTTTCCAGAAATGAGAGTATAATTATTTTTCTCCTTCCTTCCTTTTCATTTTTTAAGGTTTTTGAGACAGGTCTTGCTATGTAGCTCAGGCTGACCTCAAACTCTCAGTCCTCTTGCCTCAGCCTCCTGTTGAGATTTTTGGTGTAGGGTGCTCAATTTGCAATATTCCTTTTTAATTTGAGTAAAGTGTGTTTACATGATTTTATGCTTCCTATACACACACTTGTGTCAGCGATGCGTGATGAGATCTTCTCACCCTGTCAGTTCTTATCAGTCTGTTTTGGTTTACATAATTGGTTGGTACCTCTGATACCAGAGAAGTCATGGAACAGAAGTGACTTGGGGCCACTCCCAACACTAGGCAGAATGACTTGAAATTCTCACTTTAAAAATGATGGTAACAGGACTAGAGGCTCAAGCAAAGCCCTGAGTTCAAACCCCACAGTAGCACCAAAGAAAAAATGATGATAGTGGAGATTTTAACCGTATCTGTGTAAGTGGTAGGAATTCCCCTTAATTCTGATGAGTTTTTATTATGAAGGATTGTATTCGTTTATTGAAAGGCTCACCTGCATCTATTGAGATGATCACTTCTTTTTCCCTTTTGCTGTGTTCTTATTTATCCATGTAGGTATGCAAGAGATGATAAATTTACATATTCTTTTAATGTGTACAATTCTCTTGATTGATTCATTTTGTTTGTCTTTGTTTTTTGGCAGGACTGTCCCTTGAATTCAGAACCTCATTCTTGCTAGGGTGATTATTGAATTTTAAACTTGTCTTCCAAACAAAATTAAAAAGCAAATTAAAATGAAAACACCAGTGTGGTCATGATATATCATCCTTTTTATATAGTAGTGACTCTTATCTTTGAAAACTTAGGGATCAGATGTATGTTATGTGAGGGATTGTCCTGTGGCCTCCAAATTCTGTGGTTTTCTTGTCAAGTTTTGGTATCAATTTCTTCCCAATCTGGTAACTTTGTTGGGCTGCATTTCCTCTTTTCTGGTTTTAGAAATAGTCTGCATAATTTTGGGGAACATGTGCTTCATAAATGCATAAGGGTTTGAGAAATGACCAGCAAAGTTTCCTGAACAGGATTTCATTGGGGAAATGTTTTGTTCTTATTTTTGGTGGTAATGGGATTTAAACTCAGGGCCTTGTGCTTGCTAGGCAGGTGTTGTACCACTTACTCCACACCCACAATCAATGTATGTGAAATGGCTCACATTTTATATTTGTATTTTTCCCTGTGTCCACCTAGTAAATTTCATGCTGGGGGATTTGTGTGTTTTATCTGCATGCTGTCATAAAATTGCTCAGCATGCTCTGTGGCTCCCTCTGAAACATGCAGGATTGGCTTCCCTGCATTTTACTCCTCACTGACAGCTGTGCCAATGTTCTGTTTGTCCTCATTGCCAGCTAATCTGTTTCTTTCCATTTTTCTTCATTCAGAGATGATAAGTTGAGGTGAATCTGGTATTTTCTGCCCCATCAACTTGGCAGTTCTTCCCACATTGACCACCCTTCATCACCTATGACCTCAGTGCTGTTAGATGCATGAGCTCCTCCCTTCTTCCCTCCCAGTCCCTCTGTGCACATTCAAAATGGAAAAGTGCAACCTAAGGTCAGCAAGGATCTTGAGGGAGGCTGTGACTCATTTGGGCTGATGGTACTCTGTGATTCAACAGTGTCCACATGGGTGAGTGGCTACACACTGCACTTGCTGCTTAAAAAGTAGACAGGGGAGGTTGTGGTGCTATGGCTTCTTCTTCCTCCCTCTTCAGCTCAGAGGTTGGCCTGTATTCTCTGAACCTCTGCCCTCTCCTCACCTGTCACCCTCATGTAGGGATAGGAATGGAAAGGGTGGGGAATATCTGCTGACTGGCTTTGGGTAGGAAATATTTTCACCAGGAATCCCATGTGAGTTTGTGAGGCTGCCTTAGCTTGTCCTTTCTGGAAGTGGGGTTCCTACAATTATGACTATTAACAACTTGCCTTCTGTTCATCACACACAGGTAACACAGATGTTGAGAATGTCCCAACTGGTTTTTCTAAGGCTAGATCCTGACAAGGTCAACCCTGCAGTGAGCTGATTGTCTGAGACGCTTGTCCTTGCTGTCAGTCCTTGGGAAGCCAAGTAGGGGTGAGACTAGCATGGGGTGCATCTGAGTGCCCATCAACAAACAGAGGGATGACTGCAAGTAACGTTTCCCAAACAACTTGTAGGTGGCCTTCCTGTAGGTGTTTAAAAGAGCCATTATTTTGCTTGTGACTTCTCTTCTTTGTGCTCAACCTCTCCTTCTACTCAGTCAAGATGGCTCTGCTGTGTGGGAAAGAAAGAGGGCCTCTTGATCAAGTCCACACAGGGATTGTGCACACATTGCTCCATTCTCTCCTCTTCAGTAGGAATCATGAGTAAGATGTTTCTGTTGGCACTCAGATTCTCCCCATGGGGAGGATGAGGAAGGTGATGTAGAACCCTTCTTCTTACACTCCTCGATGTGTCCACTCTTGGACGGTTTTGCTCCAGTTGTGTTCTGTGAATTAATTCTTTACTGGACTCTCTCAAATGTGATATCATTCTTGAGCAAAATCAATCCTGTCAAAACCAGTGACTTCTGGGGGAGGTGATAGAGAGCTCCTGTTCTGCCACTTGCTGATGCCACATCCATTTGTAGGGGATTTCCTTGGTATAGTTATTATTTTTATCTATTGGGTAGCTGGCAAAGATTTTCTCCCATTCTGTGGGTTGTGTCTTGATTCTCGTAGTTGTCGACTTTGATGAAAGGAAACTCAAATTATACTGCAGAGCCATCATAAAAAAAACACCATGGCACTGGCAACAAAAACAGATAACAATACCAAAGGAATAGAATAGAAGATCCAGAAATAAACTCACACAGCCACAGCCATCTGACCTGTGACAAAGGAGCCAAAAACACACACTGGAGAAACAACAGCCTCTCCAACATATGGTGCTAGGAAAACATGTTATCTATATGCAGAAGACTGAAACTAGGCCTCTACCTCTCATCCTGTAAAAAAAAATCAACCTCAAATGGATCAAAGATTTTAAAGTAAGCCCTCTACATTTGAAACACTGCAGGAAAAAACTAGGGAAAATTCTGGAAGATAGTGGCCTAGGTAATTGTTTTCTGAATAGGACTTCAATTGCCCAGGAAATAAGAGAAAGAAATGACATATGATCTTTAAATGTGTTGCTGACTTTGATTTGCATGAGATTTAAATACTCTTGCCTCCATTTTCATAAATCCTATGCATACAGAAATTTACCTGTTTCTTCTAGATTTTCAGTTAATTAGAAAATTAACTTCCTCTCTCTGAGCGTAGTTTTCCACACTGGAGCAGTCACAGTCTTACAAAATCCCACACTGTGTTTAAGTATTGCAGGGAGTGTGGGCTTACCCCACCTCTCGATTGGCCAGTTGGCCACTAGAGCCATCTGGCTTCCTTTGTGGATGCATCTTTAGCTTCCTTCCTTCCCTGGGTAGCTGAGGATGCTGCTTGAAAACTGTTTGCCTTTCTCTTCTGCTTTTCTATTTCTCCCTGGTTTTCAGCTGTCTTGTCTCCTTCATGATTCTCAATGATGTTCCTCTCTTTCTCTCTTCAGATAATAAGTCTGTCCTTTGTTACCTGTCTTTCTCATTCATGGGATCACAATGTTGGGCATGTCCAATCTGCCATCTTGGCTTGCCCTTCTCACAACCATTGTTTGTATTGTTATGCTGGGTGGGGGTACATTGTGGCATTTACAATAGTTATTACAATATAACAGATACATCATACTTGAATTCACTCCCTCTACTATTCTCTTTCCTTTCCATTCCCCCTATTCCTGGAATAATTTCAGCAAATACCATTTTTCCATTTACACACACGTATACACAGTATTTGCACCACATTCACCCTCCTTCACAATTTTCCTACATCCTCCCCCATTCCACTGTACAAACCCCTCCAGGAATGACCTGTTTTCTTCCTGTTCTTCACTACTATATAAGAAAAAAAGAAGAAAAGAAATGATATTTTTACTTATTTTAGGTAGCTTCGCAGGGAGTTTTCTTTTTTTTTTCATTTTTCTTTTATTATTCATATGTGCATACAAGGCTTGGTTCATTTCTCCCTCCTGTCCCCACCCCCTCCCTTACAACCCACTCCGCCCCCTCCCTCTCCCCCCTCCTCAATACCCAGCAGAAACTATTTTGCCCTTATTTCTAATTTTGTTGAAGAGAGAATATAAGCAATAATAGGAAGGAATAAGGGTTTTTGCTGGTTGAGATAAGAACAGCTATATAGGGCATTGACTCACATTGATTTCCTGTGTGTGGGTGTTACCTTCTAGGTTAATTCTTTTTGATCTAATCTTTTCTCAATATCTGTTCCCCTTTTCCTATTTGCCTCAGTTGCTTTAAGGTATCTGCTTTAGTTTCTCTGCGTTAAGGGCAACAAATGCTAGCTAGTTTTTAGGTGTCTTACCTATCCTCACCCCTCCCTTGTGTGCTCTCGCTTTTATCATGTGCTCATAGTCCAATCCCATTGTTGTGTTTGCCCTTGATCTAATGTCCACATATGAGGGAGAACATACGATTTTTGGTCTTTTGGGCCAGGCTAACCTCACTCAGAATGATGTTCTCCAATTCCATCCATTTACCAGCGAATGATAACATTTTGTTCTTCTTCATGGCTGCATAGAATTCCATTGTGTATAGATACCACATTTTCTTAATCCATTCGTCAGTGGTGGGGCATCTTGGCTGTTTCCATAACTTGGCGATTGTGAATAGTGCCGCAATAAACATGGATGTGCAGGTGCCTCTGGAGTAACCTGTGTCACAGTCTTTTGGGTATATCCCCAAGAGTTGTATTGCTGGATCAAATGGTAGATCAATGTCCAGCTTTTTAAGTAGCCTCCAAATTTTTTTCCAGAGTGGTTGTACTAGTCTACATTCCCACCAACAGTGTAAGAGGGTTCCTTTTTCCCCTCATCCTCGCCAACACCTCGCAGGGAGTTTTCTGGTGGCGTTTCCTTGTATAAAAACTTTATAGCCCAATTTTTTTCATCTCCTCTACTTTTTCTTTCTACCTTTGTCCTGTTCTTGTGGTGGTTTCAACTAGCTTAAAAATTCTGTATTCATCTTGCATAGAGAGTACATCAACCATTTTGTCCCTACCTTCCCTCTTTTACCCTCCCCCTCTCGTTTGTGATCTCCCCTTATCGTGACCTATTTTTCATAGTATTGCTCTATTTGTATTAGGTTTATATTCCACATATGAGAGAAAACTTGTGACCTTTCCCTTCTGAACCTGATTAAGATCACTTATGGCAAAATTTCATTCTTCTTTGTGGCTGAATGAAATTCCATTATATATAAATGCCACATTTTCTTAATTCATCCAGTACTGGGGCATCTTTGCTGTTTCCATAGCTTAGTTATTGCCTCACAACCATTCTTGAAAATTGAACACACAGAATTTTGCAGTTTTAGTTGATACATGTTCCCTTTTGTAATATTCTGATACATAAATACATCCTCAAATTTTCCTTTTTTGGAGGGGATTGAATAGATTCTCTTGTTCTTTATAGATTTTGGCCATATGAGCAACACTCTTCTTGAAGTTCTTGGGATTACATCCTTAGCACACATGTACATATTTTTTCTAGTGTATATACCAACTAGCCATTGCTCTGTGTTTCTTCCTTTTAAGAAAGATCCTAGTATACTCCCCAAATTGATTAATCCACTTTGTACTCATTCCCTTAGTGAATGATAATCTTATGTGCTAAATATTCTATCCCAACATGATGTTACTAAATTGTTTTGCCACTAACAGGGATGTGGTAGGATTTTTACACCAGTGTTTCATTGAGTGGTGGTGTCACAGTGGGGTGTAAATAATCACCAGGATCCACATAAAAGGGCTTATGTACACACTGGCAGAAGATGTGTGTGGCTGCCTCACTGTCACTTGTGAGACAATTCTGCACATCACGTCCCTTCTCCACATGTAGTGACATGACACTAGCACCTGGAATTTGGTGGAGGGCAGACTCACACTACAGCAAATGGAAAATACCATTGCCAGGTCATTTTATTAGCATGTATTCATTGTACAGGGGGATTTGTTGTGGGACTTCTATTTCTTGTTATTCCTTTTTTAATTGACATAGACTGTTATTTAAAATTTATTCTTGTGACCTTTCTGAATGGCTTTACATTACATCATCCCCTTCCATCTCTGCCCCCTCCCACCTTCTCCTGGTCCCACTTCAAGCAATTACAAGGTGTTCCATTGTTCTATTATGTACACAAAGCCCATTGATCCTGACCCTATTCCTTCATCTCCTTCTTTCACTCCCAGCATTCCACAAGCATCCCCAAAACTGTACCTGTTTTACAGTCCTGTCTTTCATTATTTTTTTCCCCTGTCTTTCATTATTAACTCCATAGTCAATGTTCAGAGGGGTTTCTCGATGCATGCCAGCTGTGAACACTCTCTAGTTTGGTTAGTTCAACCCCTTCTGTTACTCTTTCTTACCCCTTCCCTCCCATGCCCCATCATCTGATGGCTTTCAGTAGATATCATTATGTCCTCTACTTGATCAGATGTGATGTATTTTGATTTTGTTGTATTTCTGTCTCTCTCTTTTCCTTTCCCTCCTCCTCCATGTTCCATAGTGTCCTTCCACTGTTACAAACATGTTCCACGTTAGATGTCAGTATATTCATGCTTGTTTTTGCATACACATTTATGTTTAGACTCTTCCACATATGAGAGAAAACATGTGGCTTTTGTTTTTATGAAAATAGGTCATTTAAAAAAATCATTGTCTTACAGTGTGGTTTTCAGGCTCTCCACTGTTCAGTCTCATCAAACATCATTGTGTTGATCCCAAATGGATCCTGGAGAAATGACACAGGACCACATATGAAGAGTGGGGTTCTTAGTGGTGGTGTTTTTGATTTAGCTGTCTTGATTTTCCAATTTGAGTTTAGACCATTTGTTCTAGTACTCTCTCCAAATTTTGTGTTTGAGCTGAAGAAATAGAAAACAATAGCATACACCAGATAATGTGGAAACTGCACCAAGGTGGGAAAGGTTACCTGGAGTGCAATGGAGAGGTGGGGATGTTAGAAGGCTTAGGGTTGAGAAAAGAAGTGCCCAATCAATTAAAGTGAATAATGTTTTGAGGAAAGCATCACAATTTAATACAAGATGTTTCCTTCACAACTCACACAGACATTCTCTTTACTCAAACCAAATATGTCATCTCACCCAAGATCCCCAGCAAACAGTTCACCAAATCCCCAGATCAGATGCTATTCCAGAATCTCATCAGCATGTAGAGCTCATTGCACAGGCTCAACCACACTCAGACATTCACAGTTTGCCCTCCTGTTTTCCTCCTGTTGAATGTTGGGGTTTTCTGTGACTCTACCAAGCCCAAAGTAGCAGAATCCCAAAAATCACCAGGACCAATGCATCCATGCCTATCTGGATGAAATTCTCCACGGTGTAATCCTGGGTATGTGACGCTGGAAATTATGGACCAAGAGGTCAGAGGTCAGTGCAGTCCCAAATCATCCCAGTATCCTTGCATGTCCACCACTGAGGGCATGCAAGACCATGTAATGTAATTCCCCTGGAGATGTGTTTCCACTGACTCACAAGTTGGGAACCCAGGGACCATGGGTGTGTGGTTGGGCTCAAGGATCCTGTACTTCAGGAGCAATAAAGGGTGAATGTCTGGGGCTGCCTCCCCTACACAAACCTTAGCCAGTTCTCCTGGGGATTCATCATCCATTTATCCTCTCTTTAACTGACACTCACATAGTTAAGACCACCTGCAATGTGCCATGCACAGACACAGATACACAAATAAATGTATGAATAATCTAAATGGTGGTAATGGACATGTTCATAAAGACATGTGTTTATTCATTTTAGATATGTAAATATATGCAGAATGACTGATAATAAGGTAGTAAAAGAACACCAGTTGAACAATATTAATATGGATAAATATTTGTAGATTAATTATTTGTCAACATAAAAGCATTTAATGATATAAGTATAAATATATTTATAGATCTATATTACTAGTAAAAATATATATTATAGACCTACATGTATATATTTATATAATAGTAGATATATGCATGAATATATAAATATTAATATAAGAAACAAGAAAAATGGTGTGGAATTCAAAATTAATAGGTGCAATTTCTGTCTTCTACCACTGATTTACATTTTGCTAACAAATTAGAACAGGTTGATTGAAAAGCAATTGTAAGTCAAGAATTCTAAGTTAATATAAAATGAATTAATGAGTTAATGTGTCCCAAACCAACCACTGTACTCAGTCTACTCTATTATTCAAAGATCTGCTGCCCACTCCTTGGATGGAAAGTGTCCTTTTGGCTCTTGGTCACATCCTCCCCTAAGGACACTGGGCCCCACAGTGTCTGTCTCAGTGCAGCTGAGAGTGTCTGTCAGGGAACTGTCTTAGAAAGAAAGAACAGGGTGAAGGGCTGCCCTACCTTTTTCTCAGCTGAGACCTCACCAGGGTCTGTGTCTGAAGATTTTGTTCTCTCTGTCTGTCTCTGTTTTCTCAGACTCTGCTTATCCCCATACCACTCTTCTTTCTGTCTGTCTTTCTCCTTCCCTGACATCCCCACCACTCATCTTGCCCATCACCTCCTGGGACTCCAACAACAGGGCCTGTGCAGAGTCTAGTCTCTGTCTGATCCTGATGGCTCCTCACCTGGGATCAGGTGATCCAGTGGGTTATTGGGACTAAGAGGAGAGGCTGTGTGTATAGTACATCTATACCTGCACACATGGGAGCCACTCACAGGAATAAAAGAAGACACAGAAACAAATAAATGAAATCATAAGAGCCCTAAATAAATATCAAAGTGAAACAGAGAACATCATAAATAAAGAGATTAATTAATTAATTAATTAATTGAGAGGAAGTGACCCATGATATGGAAGATCTCAGAAAAAAGAATGAAACAGAAAAACACCACGGAAGGTCACTCCAGCAGACTAGAACAAAAAAAAGACAGAATCTCAGAGCTTGAAAATGAAATGGTAATTAAAGGAAAAACTGAAGAACTATTAGTCAGGCAACTCAACCTGTGAAAGGAATATGCAAGAACTCAGTGACTCCATAAAAAGATCAAACCTGAGAATAATAGAAATTGAAGAAAAAGAGGTTCAAGCAAAAGGAATTCTTAATAATAAATTCAACAAAATAATAACAGAAAATTTCCCAAATCTAGAGAAAACTATGCCCATTCAGGTAAAGGAAGTCTCCAGGACACCAAACAGACTTGACCAAAATAGAACTACCCCACAACATATTATCATGAAAACAACAAGAAAAGAAAATAGAGAATATTGAAGGCTGTAAGAGAGAAAAAAACCAAATAATATACAAAGGTAAACCCATCAAAATCTCAGCAGTTTTCTCAACAGAAAGCTTAAAAGTAAGAAGCAAATGGAGTGAGGTTTTCTGGGCACTAAATGAAAATAACTTCAATCCTAGGATACTCTACCCAGAAAAGTTATCATTCAAAACAGGTGGACCAATAAAAGTCTTCCATGATAAGCAGAAACTAAAGCAATATATGACCACCAAGCCACAACCACAAAAGATTCTTCAAGGGATCTTGTATACAGAAAGTGAAAGCAAACAAAACCATGAAAGGGCAGGCAGTACCAAACCACAGGAGAAGAAAAGGCAAGAAAGTAGAGAGTAACATTGACTCAGCTACACACAATTAAACCCTTAAATAACAAAGACAACTATATGACAGGAATTGCCACATACCTATCAATACTAACACTGAATGTTAATGGACTTAACTCTCCCATCAAAAGAAACTGTTTGGCAACTGGATTAAAAAGAAAGATCAAACATTATGCTGCCTACAGGAGACCAATCTCATTGACAGAAACAAGCACTGGCTGAGGGTAAAAGTCTGACAAAAGATTTACCAAGCCAATGGCCCCCCAAAACAGCCAGGGGTAGCAACACTTACCTCAGACAAAGTAGACTTCAAACATACATTGATCAAACGAGATAAAGAAGGACATTCCTTACTAATAAAAGGGGAAATACATCAAAAGGAAATAATAATTATCATCTTATAATCAATGCATGCAATTTCATCAAACATACTCTGAAGGACGTAAAAACATATATAGACTCCAACACAGTGGTAGTGGGAGACTTTAATACCAACCTGTCACCAACAGATAAGTCATCCAAACAAAAAATCAATAAAGAATTTCTAGAACTAAATCATACCTAAAAAATAATAACCTAAAAATAGACCTAGCTGATATCTACAGAATATTTCATTCAACTTCTGCACAATATAAATTCATCTCAGCAGCTCATGGGACCTTCTCCAAAACTGATCATACCATAGAGCACAAAGCAAGTTTCAGCAAATATAAGAAAATAGAAATAATCCCATGCATTCTATCTGATCACAATACATTAAAACTAGAAATCAACAACAAAAACAAGAGTAAAAAACATACAAACAATTGGAAGCTGAACAACACATTGCTCAATGATCAATTGGTCACTGATTAAATAAAAGAGGAACTTAAAATGTTCCTGGAAGTTAATGAAAATGAAAACACGACCTACTGGAATTTGTGGGACACAGAAAAGGTAGTCCTTAGAGGAAATTTTATAGCCATGAGTGCATTTATTAAAAAGAAAGAAATATCTTAAATCAATGACCTTATGCTACATCTCAAACTCTTAGAAAAACAAGAACAAACAAATCCCAAAATAAGCAGAGGGAGAGAAATGATAAAAATAAGGGCTGAAATCAATGAAACAGAAACAACAAAAAAGGCCATACAAAGAATGAATGAAATAAAAAGCTGGTTCTTTGAAAAAATAAATAAGATTGACTGACCCCTGGCAAACCTGACTAAAATGAGGAGAGAAAAAACCCAAATCAGTAAAATCAGAAATGCCAAAGGTGAGATAAAAACAAACACACGGAAATCCCAGAAATCATCAGAGACTACTTTGAGAACCTGTTTTCTAATAACTTTGAAAATCTTGAAGAAACGGACAGATTTCTAGACACTTACAATCATCCAAAACTGAACCAAGAGGATATTAATCACCTCAATAGATCTATAACATAAAATGAAATTAAAGCAGCAATAGTCACCAAAAAAAGAAAAGTCCAGGACCTGATGGATTCTCCGCTGAATTCTACAAGAGCTTTAAAAAAGAATTAATACCAACCCTCCTTACACTGTTCTATGAAATTGAAAGGGAAGGAACACTGCCTAACTCATTTTATGAAGCCAATATTACTCTCATCCAAAAACCAGACAAAGACACCTCCAAAATGGAGAACTATAGGCCAATTTCCTTAATGAACATCAATGCAAAAATCCTGAATAAAATAATGGCAAACTGAATCCAACAACACATCAGAAAGATCATATACCATGACCAAGTTGGCTTCATCCCAGGGATGCAGGGGTGGTTCAACATACACAAATCATAAATGTAGTACAGCATATTAATAGAAGGAAAGACAAAAAACACTTGATCATCTCAATAGATGATCAAAATGATCAAGAAAACTTGGAATAGAAGGAAAGTACCTCAACATTATAAAAGCTATATATGACAAACCTACAGCCAGCATTATACTTAATGGAGAAAAGCTTAAACCATTCCCTCTAAAATCAGGAACTAGACAAGGTTAACAACTATCTCCACTCCTATTCAACATAATGGTGGAATTCCTAACCAGAGCAATCAGGCAAAAAGAAGGAATAAAAGGAATACAAATAGGTAAAGAAACTGTCAAAATATCCCTATTTGCAGACGATATGATCCTATACCATAAAGACTCAAATAACTCTACCCAAAAACTCCTATACACCATAAACAGCTACAGCAAGGTGGCAGGATACAAAATCAAGTTACAAAAATCATTAGTTTTCTATACACCAATAGTGAACAAACTGAAAAAGAATATATTGGAACAATTCCGTTTACAATAGCCTCAGAAAATAAAATATCTAGGAGTAAACTGAACAAAGGCTGTGAATGACCTCTACAAGGAGAACTACGAACGCCTGAAGAAAGAGATGGAGGAAGATTACAGAAGATGGAAAGGTCTCCCGTGCTCATGGATTGGTAGACTTAATATAGTAAAAATTGCTACACTATCAAAAGCAATCTACATGTTTATTTCAATTCCCATCAAAATTCCAATAACTTTCATCACAGAGATTGAGAAATCTACCCCAAAGTTCATTGGGAAACACAAGAGTCTGTGAATAGCCAAGGCAATACTCAGCAAAAAGGACAATGCTGGAGGTATCATAACACCAGACTTCAAACTATATTACAAAGCAATAGCAACAAAACAGCATGGCTATGGCACAAAAACAGACATGAAGAGCAGTGGAACAGAATAGAGAACCCGGATATGAATCCACGCAAGTATATCCACCTTATTTTTGACAAAGTTGCCAAAAATATGTGATGAAGAAAAGACAGCCTCTTCAACAAATGATGGTGGGAAAAGTGGTTATCCATTTGCAAGAAACTGAAACTAGATCCATGTTTATCACCCTGTACTATTATAACTGAAAATTGATCAAAGACCTTAATATCAGACTCAAAATTCTGAAGTTAGTACAGGAAGGAGCAGGAAACACTCTAGAATTAATAATTATAGGCAAGGACTTCCTCAACAGTACCCCAGCAGCCCAGCAACTAAGAGAAAGAATGGACAAATGGGACTTCATAAAATTAAAAGACTTCTGTACAACAAAAGAAATGATCTCTAAACTGAAGAGAACACCCACAGAGTGGGAGAAAATATTTTCCAGCTATACATCAGACAAAGGACTGATAACTAGAATATAAAGAGAACTCAAAAAACTAAACTTTCCCAAAATCAATGAATGAATAAAGAAATGGGCCACTGAACTAAACAGAACTTTCTCAAAAGAAGAAACTCAAATGGGCCAAAAAACACATGAAAAAAAAGCTCACCATCACTGGCCATAAAGGAAATGCAAATCAAAACCACACTAAGATTCCACCTCACCACTGTTAGAATAGTCATCATCAAAAACACCACCACCAGCAGCTGTTGGCAAGGATGTGGGGAAAAAGGAATCCTTGTACACTGCTGGTGGGAACACAAGCTAGTGCAGACACTCTGGAAAAAAATTTAGAGGCTTCTTAAAAATCTAAACATAGATCTGCCATATGACCCAGCAATCCCACCCCTGTAGATATACCCAAAGGAATGCAACACAGGTTACTCCAAAGGCACCTGCACACCCATGTTTATTGCTGCACTATTCACAATAGTCAAGTTATGGAAACAGCCAAGATGCCCCACTACTGATGAATGGATTAAGAAAATGTGCTATCTATACACAATGGAATTTTACTTAGCCATGAAGAAGAATGAAATCGTATCATTCATAAGTAAATGTATGGAACTAGAGAACATCATTCTGAGCAAGGTTAGCCAGGCTCAGAAGACAAAAAAACCATATGTTTTCACTAATATGTGGACTTTAGATCTAGGGCAAATGCAGCAATGTAGTTGGACTTGGGTCACATGACAAGGGGAGAGAAATATGGGAGGTATGGGAATAGGTAGACAACCGAAAACATGAAAGCATTTGATGTTCCCCCCTCCGGAGGAGCTAATACAGAAACCTTAAAGTGACAGAGGTCAACACCAGAAGGGGATCAGGAACCAGTGTAAAGATCAGTTAGATATGAATCAACTTGGGTTGTAACACATTTGTACATGGATGCAATGCCAGGAATCTCTCTGTATATCTACCCTTAACTATCAAAAATGCTTTGTCCTTCTTATTATGCTTATGTCTTCTCTTCAACAAAATTAGAGATAAGGGCATTGCAGGTTCTGCCTGGAAGTGAGGGGGGTTGAGGAGGACAGGGTGGGGGCAGGGGACAGGGAGGAGAAATGACCCAAACAATGTATGCACATGCGAGTAAGTGAACAAAGAAAAGAATAAATGTCCAGAAAATACAAAGAGCACAGAGTTAAACAGCAAAAGAACAAATAACCCAATTAATAAATGGGCCATTGCTCAGAAGAAGTACACATGGCCGATAAACACATGAAGTGATTTAACATCCTTACAATTAAGGAAATGCAAATCAAACATATTGAGATTCCATGTCAGCCCAGGCAAAATGGCTGCCATCAAGACAGCGCACAGCAACAAAGGCTGGCAAGAATGCAGGGGAACAGAAACCCTCGTGCTGTTGGTGGGAATGTGACCTAGTGCAACCCCAATGGAGTCAGTGTGAGATTCATCAGAGAACTAAAAGTAGACCTACCTTATGAACCTGCTATATGAGTTTTCAGCATATATAAATCCAAGGAGTGCAAATCAGCATACAGGAGAGACACCTGCACACCAGTGTTCATCACAGTACTGTTCATAGCAGACAAGTTGTGGAATCAGTCTAGATGCCCCACATTGATGAATGGATAAGGAAAATATGGGGCATATACACAATGGAGTATTATTCAGTCACGAGGAAGTCCAAAACTATTATTATTTTCAGGAAAATGGAAGGAACTGATCTCATGATACTGAGAAAAATAAGCCAAGGTAAAAAAGTCAAATGTCACATGTCTTTATATATGCAGAATCTAGGTTTAAAATGATAATGATGATGTTGATAATGCCAAAAGTAATAATAATTATTATAATATGGGAACATGAGTATAAAAGAGACTGTCAGGGGAAATCAGAGGTAACAAGGACGGGAAAAGAGAGGGTATTTGGGGGGTGAAGAGGTTCAAAGTATAATTTCTCTCTCTCTCTGTATATATATATATGAATATACCATGGTGAATCTTAACAAATACTGTTTGGTAACAGAGGAGGAGGGAAGGAGTTAAGGGAATATTAAAGAGGGGTGAATTTGTTCAATGCGCACTGTTTGCATCGATGAAAAATTCACAAGGAGTTCCAATGTGTACATATACTCACAAACATTATTGTTGCTGGGGTTGATGGATTTTGAACATTGTCCTGGTGATGTGAGCACCATTCCTATTGATATTCCTGTGGTTGTTTCTCCAAGTGCAGATGTACACGATCTTCTCTAGGTTATGCAATTAGGAGCAATAGCTTTGTTTCTCTTCCTTTAACCACGGGGTTCCAATCCACTCTACAAATAGAGCAGGATCATTCTATGTGCTAAGTATGGTCTCCCAGCAGGACTTTACTAATATATTTTTTGTCTATCATCCATATGACAGGATTTTAAAACATCATTACTTCATTGAAATTGTTGCACCACACTGGGACATAAATTATCATCAAACAGAAGGGATACACACACACACATTCAGAGGGAAATTGCTTGCCTGGGAAAGACAATTCTGCACATCACTTCCCAACTCCACATCTAGGGACGTCACACTGGCTCCTGGAATCTGGTAGACAGAGGACACACACCACATAAATCAGAAAATACCACAAGCCAGTACATTTATAAAAAATGATTTTCTCAGATGTGGTTTGTGCCTCTTCATTGGGCTGTACCTATAAACACAAGTGTGTTGATCCTAAAGGGTTCCAGGAGAAACTACACAGGATCACATGAAGAGGGGAGGGTGGGCATCATTTTAGACGTAGCCATGTCAGGTTGGAGTCTGACTTAGGCTTATTTATTTTGTTCTTTTCACCAGATTCCGTGTTTGACCTGAAGATGTAGAGAAGCAATAGCATACATCAGGAAATGTGGTTTGTGGGGAGCACTGTGTGAAAGTGTGAGAGGGAAGTGGTGTCTGCACAGGTGCATATGGGTGAGAAAAGAACAAACCAGTCAATGAAAGTGAAAAACATTTGAAGGAAACTATCACAGTTTAATAGAGGTCGAGATTTCTCCAAAGACATCACAGACATTCCCTACATGCAGACCAGGTCACTCCCCTGATGATTCCAAGAGGACAGTTTTGCAGTTATACCCCAGATTTTCTTCCAGAACCACTGTACAGGACCCATATCCCAGGCAACATCTGTCTGAGCAATGCGCTGCTCTCTCCTGTTCAACACCTGGCTGCTTCTGGGGTCCTTTTCCGGCTTTGCTGAGCCTCAGATAGCAGAATCCCAAGGACCATGAGGACCAGGCCAAACATGCCCAGGTGGATGAGATTCTCCACTGTGTAATCCTGGGAGTGGGAGGCTGGGGATTGTGGATAAAGGGGTCACAGAGTTCAGGGAAGAAAAAATTTTACCCATATCACTAGACATCCACACAGGGGACCTGCCTCCTCTGGACAGGACCTGTCCCTGTGTGTCCAGGACCAGATCTCAGAATTCTCCTTACTGACTTCTGTTGGTATCTGACTAATTTTATAGTAGGATGAAAGCCTTAATAACTTCTTTGTTTTCAGCACTGGGGTTTCAACTCAAGGCCTCATGCTTGCTAGTCAAGTGCTTTTATCAACTGAGCCGCTTTACCAGTAGACTTAGCATCTTATGAAAACCAAAAAGGAGGGTGTTGATAAGACTTTGAAGGGGACTGAGGTTTTCTCTGGGTTCCACATTCTTATGTCTAATTCTCATGAAATAATAGTGTTTGCTCCAAATGATCCAGTGGCTCCTCCTCATCAATCAGTCTCAGGATCTTCCCTGTGTCCAAGTCTGACCTGGATACCATGTCCTGTTGACTTGGCCTCTTCTCCTTCCTCTATACCTCACAGTGAACCTGGGACAGGTTGGGTGTTGGATGTCAAGCAGGGTTGTGGATAGTGGTGTGTATTAGCAGAAAACCTCAACAATCATGCTTGACTCACAAAAGGGAGTGGACTCTAAATGTGTGGGATGTTGTAAATCCCAGCATTTTCTGTAATACTGTGGTTTCATATTAAGGTTATCACTCAGCAAATATGGATGAAATCTTTGTGCCTAACCACCTCCCTCAGCTTTTTCTTCTTCACAAATCACAGTTATTGAGAGAAGCAGAACAAGACAGAGAAGGCTGGAGACTGGAGTAGTCCTAGGATACTCCCATCCAGATGCTCCTGAGGTCAGAAATAAAAGGTCCCTATAGTTCAGGTCCAGAGAGCTCCCCTTGTTGAAAAGGGAAGCACAGAGTAGGAAGGAGAGCACTTTCTCAGAATATCACCTTTCCAGGACAGGCTGAGCCAGAGCAGACTCAGAACACCTCCCAGGGTTCCTTGCCATGCCTGGTTTCTGGATTCATTGTCCTTCTGTTCTTCCCTGGTTCTGACTATCCAGTGAGCAGAGGGGCTCCTGGAATCCTGCTCAGGAAGGGCTGGACAGGTACAGCTCTCCCACCTTATCAACTCACATGTCTCTTTCCTACCTTGATCTCAACACCTCTACACCTGTGAATTACAGATGAGCATCTGCTCCATCCTTGGAGACCCAGAAAACCACTTGACACTCATTTAATATGTACCTCTAATGGCTACTTGGGACATAGATATTGAAGATTAGAAATAGTGTTGAGAGTGGTCTAGAAGATTCTCTTGGAGAAGGTAAAGGTCTTTCCACCACCTGTGGGGTCAGAAACTGTTGGTGAGAGGTGGAATACCTGAAGAAGTTTACTCTGAGATAGAGATATGGTGATGTAGGCATTGAGGCCACCGTCCATCAAACTCTGGCTAATCGTGTTTCCTGTGAGCATCACCCCATCTCATTCCATCCCTTTTACCATTTAACTCTGTCTGAGTATCAGGGGTCAGGAACCCATTAACCCCTGAGTTTCTCCTACAGGACCTGTGTAAAGTCTGGGTTCTTGGCTGACCCTGCCGGCTCCTCACCTGCGATCAGGATGTCTACAGGGGTTCCTGGGGGTTTACAACTCAGAGGAAAGACTGAGTTGTCCACAGTATCTGTACCAACACCTATAGCATCTGCTCACAGGGCCCAGAAGATGTTGGCTGAGAGAGCCTATCCTGGAACTGATTGCCAGGGAGCTGGGGGAGGTCACAATCCCCTTTCTTTGGTAGTGCAAATCTGTCATATATGATGCCAGAGAGACACTGAAGAAGTAGGTTCTCTCCAGATTCAGGACATGGCTCTGCTAGGTTCTGTGGGATGGCTTTCTGGACAGCCCTAGAGCAAAGAAAGCCAGAGATAAAGTACTCAGATCCTACCAAACACCTGGCCTTCCCTTCCAGGCCTGCAGGTCTCACTGTGTCTCACCCTCTGGGACTCTGTGTCAAGGTCCCTAGAGCTCCCTGGCAGCATGCTTCATGGTAAAATGCATGAGGCCTCAAGAAGTAATTGGGACAAGATGAGGCTTCCTCACATGAGATCTGGAGCTCAGGGGGTCACAGAGTTCTGACCATCCAACAGGGGTATAATAGCACGACAGATAGCATCATACATGCTGCTCAGTCATGGATGGCATGGAGCCTGTTCCCAGGCTCCAGTGAGGTCTGTTTGTCCTAGTTCCCAGAGATTCTTGGGCCCCCGGGGTGCCCTGGTATTTCAGGGTCTCTTTGGTCCCCTGACACAGGTGGTCACAAGGCTCCCCTACATGTTCACAGGGGCTGACTCACCCCAGAGGGTGAGTTTCGGGATGGTCCCTGCAAGGAAGCAAGTGACAATGAGATGGGTTAGTTCTGAAAAGTGCAGCTGCGATGTTTGAATTGAAGATGACATTTAAGCTGATCCCTAAATATCAGAAGGACCAGAGGAGTCATGAGATAACCCACTCCATTTTCGTATCTTCTGGTTTTGGCTTTCATTGTCTCCTTTGATTTCTATAACACTACCCACTGTCTCCAACATTCTGTATCAATGACTTCAGGAGCCCTGGTTCCCCTCCTCCCACCACACACCACGACCTCCTCAGGACCTGTATCAAGTCTCATGTCTTTAAGTGAAAGGCACTCAGACCTGGCACTCTGAGTGGTCACTGTGTACAGACCAGAGCAGAAGATTGCTCCTGTAAGACCCATAGCATCTGAACTTCTCTCTGTGGTGGGGTGGTCACAAGGCCCACAGAGAACAGGGCCAGTAACTGAAAGTGGGGTGTCACTGTGGGTCCACGGTTTAGGAGAACTTCTATTTCCCTTCCTTGGTCAGAATGAATCTCTCAAATCCCTGCCATGCCACACTCATAAGGTCACCACAGGGCTGAGCAGGGCAGAGACACTGGGTTTGCTGTAGAGTCCTAGGAGAGAAGGAAGCAGTGTTTTAAATGGACTCTAACCTCCCACGTTAGCAACAGGCTGGGCTGTGAGAGGGAGACACTTCTGAGAGCAGACCCCCTTCTTGAGGGCAAAGCCTGGGACTGGGATTCCTGTGTGACCTCTCACCTGTCACCATGAGCTTCATGGGGTCGCTGTCTTCTGTACAGCCAGTAGTGCTGGGATACTTGCAGTGATTTAGCCCTGCATAGTGCTCTGTCGTGTGGGTGATGGAGAACTTGGTTTTGTTGGACTGCAGTGAGCAATATGTGTACTGGGGTGTGAGCAAATCCCTTTATTCAGGTGGTATTCCTGTGCATCCAGGGTTACCTCACACCATATTGTCTCAGGCATACCCCAGAGGGTGTGCTCAGCTCAGAGGGTGGGTTTGGAGTGGGTCTTGCAAGGAAAACAGAGGGTGGTTTCAGTACAACCCCCTTAGACCACAGCTCTCAGCCTCAAGTCCCTACAGGCCCCCTTGCATCAGGTACACCTGCTGTTCTCCATCTCCCACTACCCATGGGTTTCCCCTTGACCCCAGTGAGGAGGAAGGATGTGGGATAGCTGGGGAGAAACTCACCTCCTTACACTTGGGTCCTAGTGTCCACATTCATTTCTGGAAGTGAGTTCCATTGAGAAGTTTGTCCCTGATACTTGAGCAGCATCTCTCCTTCTCAGAGACTCCTGAGACCTGGGGTCTTTTGACATACAAGACCTGGCTTTGGGTGGCATCCCTCCCAGTCAAAGTGCACTGTCTCCCTTTTCTCAACTCATCCAGGCAATGCAAGGCCATGAGTGTGGGGTTCATGGCTTCGCTGCCCACTGACCAGGGATGTGCAGATGGATAAGACCATGTTCCCCAGCAGGACAGCCAGAGAGATAAGCGAAGTGTGGCCGCTCTGAGGGCAGGTCCTGTCTGTCGTGTGGTTGTGATATCAGGAGCCCTACAGTAAATGGAAGTGCACTGCCTAAAATGGCTATCATGCCCTAGAGCTAAGGTGGAGTGAACACCAGCCTGTGGCACACATGAGACAGAAAGGGTGATGTCCATGACTACTAGCTATTTCCATCTTTATTTTCTTCTCTGCCCTCAAATCAACCAAATATGTTTGAGTATTTTCACATACATCACTGAATGACACACACTGAACATACTAACTTTCACAACTCAAAGTAGGAAATACACACACACACACACACACACACACACACACAAATTCAGTATTACTTTCTTATTCCTTAGAAAAACTCAGATCATTAGTTCTGGAGATCTTAAGTGCAAGGTGATCTCTGAGCTCTAGTCACATTCCCCCAGGGCTGTATCCTCTACAGGCCAGGGCAGACACTGCTCACTTACCTCTTCAAGATCCTGCAGGCTGTGCATCCTATGCCTCCTCATCCTTCCCCTCTCACAGACAAACATGCTGTTCCCACCTCTGTACCACATTCTCACCTCCATTTCTGACCCTGCCACACTCTGTTACCTACAAGGACCTTGCTATTGTGTTGGGACCCTATGGATAATCTCCCTTCAAAGTTCCTTAAATTAAGCTAATTTGGAAAGCCCATTCTTTCCAGGTAAGGTAATGCAGTCATAGGTTCTCAGGATGAGCATGTGGATATAATTGTACTTGAGTCCAGTGAAGTTTCTGTACCATGGCACTGGGCTTCCCTCTTTATGCAAAAGGTATTCTGGACATCCAGGTTCTCCTGACACAATGTGGTCACAGATTTCCACAGGTCATCCCAGAGCCTGGTTCATCCTAGTGGTTGGGTTTTCTATTTTGCACACCACATTTTTCTGGGAACTTCTTAAGACAAAGCTCATGAGTCACTTCTCTGACAATGGACAGTGGATGACTTCAATTTAGGGTTGGGTGGGTCATGGTGTTCACCACTGGTTCCATAATGAGTAGGTTACATACACATGGCCAGACATTCCCACTCAGGTGGAACTCAGTAGAAATACAGAAATCCCTTCCCCAAAGAAGATCGTCTCTCTGAAGTAATGGGACTGTGTGGCTCTAAAATTTTAATGTCTGTGCTGTGACTCTTCATATACTACCTCCACACCTTGGCCTGTGCTGCATCCTGTGACTCAGGTTTTCTGCAGCTTGGCTCAATTGCAAAGACTTCTCTAGCTCCTGTCCTTACCTGAGCTAGCTGACTTTCAAGATACTTTGTGAATCTACTGAGATCAAACACCCAAGGAGGCACATGCTTTCCTTGAACTCCAGAAGAGCCCCACAGTGCTTTGGGATTTTCCCTATTACACTAGTGTCCAGTTAATCATATCTTCACTTTGTATGAAGAATTTCAACATGCCTCATGAATCTGGACTCCTAGAATTGTATCAAGGCAGTAAGAACCTGAATTTTGCTTCATTTCTTTCCCACACTCAGAACCCCTTTGTTTCCACCAACTTTCTCTAATAGCTGCTGTGTCTATGAGGTCCACCTCATGCATAACCACTCTGATGGATGTGAGGTATCCCTAACACTGGATGAGCTTGTGGCCTGCAGACCAGATGGCAGAGGTATTTTGACAAACACTTACAACAGTGTTTCAACACTGAAGTTTCCCAGGAAGCAAAACTGCTATTTCCCAACACATTGGCCTTTGCAGTGATCCAAAATAAGATACATAAGCTATCTTTTTTTCCCAAATCTATTTCTGCCTGACATGAACCTCTGAGGTTCATACTTGATACTTTTCCAAATATGCCATTGGCTGAAGAGAGCCCAATGTGTGAAGGTCAGGAGCAGCCTGGTTCTCACCAAAGTCCCACTTCTTCCTCATCAATGGTTGTACTCATCTCTAAGTCTTCCCAAGTTAGGGAATTCTGGGTAGATTGTGTTACAACAGCATGGATGGGATGCCAGGGACCTTCTCCTTTGGCATTGTCTCTGGTCTTGGGTCAAAGTCTGCTGCAAGATGTCAGGCAAGGGTCCTAATTCCCAAATACCCCAGGACTAAATTGAGAGAAAATCACCCTTTCTGCCTTTTGAGGATGCAATGAGAGGTCAGTGCCTGACGATGTCCTCTCACCCACCATGTGAACTATGCAGAGAGGGCAGAAACATGACACTGTCCCTTTACCCTCCCATCCTGGACTTCCGTGATATTTTTCAGGGTTGAGGAGCTGGAACTTCAGTGGGGACAGGGCTGTCCCTGTTCTCCAACCACACTTCTTGTCCTGCATTAGTTTTAGCTTCCATCTCTCTGCATCATAGCTTAAAACATCAGTGTCTGAGAACTTGTAAGAGATGCCAGTGATAGATGAAAGTACTATGACCCGTGTGATTCTGTCATTAGGACAGGGAAGGACGAGTTCTTCTCACCCCTCCTTTGTCAACTGTCTTGCACCCCAGTGTCTGGAGTTCCCTAGGGCTATGTGCTGAACATATAATTAGAAGAACTTGGGAACGTAAAAGCTGAGTGGGTCCCATGTGAAATCCCAGGCCCTGGGACATCCCTGGGTGCTGACATCCCATGGTGATGACTGTCAGAGTTCCAGGATCTGTTGAATATGCTGATACTTCAGGGAAGAAAGAGGACCATGTGTTGTTCCCTTCCTCCACGGGGTCAGATCATGAGCCTCACAGACACTGATGACCTGTGGCAGGAATAGGGTGTCCATGTGAATGGGATCAGGAAGGGGAAGGACAGGGAGGGTCAGCTAGGATTCTCCTCTCCCAGAAGGTTCTCTTTAAGTTCTAGAGGGAGAATGTGAGATTTGAAATACTCAGATAGCTGTACACAAATCTAGGTACTGGGCCAATGACCTTAACTCATGCTAGGCAGCATTATCCTAATACAGAAACTGGACAGAATATTGGAGATAACAAAGTATAGACATATTTGTCAGGAATGCAGTTGAAATAACCTCAAAAATAAATTCATACCTCACAAAATGACACGAGTCAATGATATATCTCATATGGGATGGTGCTCCCACAAGATTAGAGAAATTTGTGACATTGGATCCATGTGACACTGTGTATGTACATGCTATGATCACACAATGACAAAATTGTCCATGGATGCATTCCTCAAAACATATGTCAGGAAGCCATGAAAGTAAATTGTTAATTAAATCCAATGATGTGTAAAAAGAATTGCATTCCATGAATGAGTGGAATTTACCCTAAGTATATAAAGCTATTTTAATATTAAAAAACCTAATAATGTAATCAGTCACAGCAACAGAATTAAAAAGAAAAATTACATGACAATGACATATCTGTGGATGTAGAAAAAGCATTTATCATGATCTCAAATACCTTCCTCATAAAAAGTGTCAGCAAACTAGGAATTGAGAAATTTTAAAAAAAAATTTCCCACTAAATAAGGAAGATGATAAGGGCATCCCCCTGTCCACTCCCTTTCAGCATTGTACTGGAATCCCTGGCTAAGGCAGGAAGAGAAATGAAGGAAACACAGGGTGCACAGATCAGAAAGGACAACTAGAACTTTATTTTAAGAGACATTGATTGTTGTGTAGAAAATCTTTTTTAAAGGAAATCTTAATGATTTGACAAAATGAATAAAAGATAATGAATGCTTGCAGGAAGGTTGTTTCATGGTTAGTATACAAGTGAATTTACGTTGGCTAGACTAGCAATGAACAGGAATTTGAAATGAAACACACAACACCACTTGAGTTCACTGCTCCTCATCCCTCATGACTGACATGACATCTGCATTTTGAAGTTGGCCATGAAGGGAGTGTATACGGTTTTTAGTCAATGCCACTAATCAAGACTTTGTTTTATAAAGTGACTTTTTTGAGAGCCATGTCAACAGTGCCCACCAGACTCTTTCTTCAAACACCATTGTGTTGTTCCAAATTGTTATGTTTTGGGACAAAACCAGAATCTGACGAGGACTGAGGGCTTGAGGCTCCAGAGAGGCTGTAAGAATATCATTGTGCATTCAAGCTTTTTTTCATTCCGGAATCTGAGATTTTTCATTTGTTCTGTTAATTGAGCCAAGGTTAGCATTATCAGATGAAACGATGGAGTCTAATTAAAATACAATGGAGGAAAGGGTAATTAAATATGTAGGAAAATGTTACATGAAAGTGAAACGAAGCAGTAAGTGTACAAAGACGAGGACCCACACCTGGCCTATGGGATTCACCCTCACGTCATGGAGGTGAGAGGAGAGGAGAGGCAACCAACAAAAGTCCACGTGGAGGAAATCACAGTTTAGTGGAGAAAGAGCCAACCAACCCCAGAGATTCCATGTTCCCAAACCATGTTTTCTCCCTGGACATTCTCAGAACAAAGTCCCCCAACTCATGGCCAGATTTTCTTGCAGATGCTCCTGGGATTGTCAGGAAAATCTCAGGTCCTTCTGTGGCTGTGTTGAGCCTCAAATAACAGAATCTTAAGGACAATGAGGACCAGGACTGCCATGCCCAGGTGGATGAGATTCTCCACTGTTAATCATGGGACTGTGAGGCTGGGGATGGTGGACAAAGCAGACATAGAGATCAGAGAAGGACAAAATTTCCCAGGACTACCACATGTCCACCCAGGGCACCTGATCCCTTGGACAACACTATCGCTTTGTGCCCAGCCCAATATCTGAGAATTCTCATTACTCAACCATCTTGGGGTCTGATATGTTCTGTGTTGGGATGAAGCTGCTCCTAAGAACAAAGAAGGGCAGTAGAATGTGTGAAGTGTTAAAGAGACCTGAGTCTTTTCCCTGGGCTCCACATTGCATTCTGGTGTCTTATTCTCATGACACAATGTCACTTAGATACTGAACACACCCTCACTCTACCACATCAAGTTTCCCTCTGGCCACCTCATTGCATTCTTCAGCCTCACTGTGCTGTGTGAATTCAGAAATTGTGTTCTGAGTCCTTGGATACACAGATTTTGTCTGATCCCCAAGAGTTTAGAATGAGGGGAGAAATGGTCTCCCAATTCAGAAATAATGGATCCTTCTTTTCTCTCTCTTCATACTAGAACACAGGACCATGTAAGTTAATTCTCATGGAGATGAGTTTCCACTGACTGACTCGTCACTGAAAGTCCAGGGTCTGGGTGAGGGCTTGGGGCTCAAGGATCCTGAACATCACAAGCACAAAGGAGTGACAGTCTGTGGCTACCTGTCCTGCACCCCACCCCTTCCAGTTCCTCTGAACCTATCATGTACTCAACCTCTTCTAAACTGACCATGATATAACAAGAAACACCTGAAATGTCACACATACACCTTGTCCCTCAAAAGTGTATGTACATATATTCTAAAGACTGGAAATGTCAATGGTTCATAAAAACCATATCGCTTATGGAGGTCCCTCACAAAAGTATAAATAGAACTACTGATACCACTCCTGAATGCATATCTAAAGGAATTTGTTCCAGGACTTGATAGAGCCACTTGTACACCATGTTTACTGTAGCACTGTTCACCAGAGCCAAGCTTTAGAAACAGCTCAGATGTCCCATGACTGATGAATGGATTAAGAAAATGTGGTGAGGGTATATAGTTGATGGACTTCATATACTTACATGAAATATAACAAAGGTAACTCTTGCAATTGCCTTAAGTGGGATGGTGAGGTGGTTGATGGGGAATGGCGATGGGGGCGATGTCACTAACATACATTATAAGCCTAATAGGAATTGTCACTATGAATCTCCCCCTGTATAACGAATGTATCCTAATAATTTTTTTCTTCTATTCATATGTGCATACAATGTTTGGGCCATTTCTCCCCCCTCCCCCCTAATAAAAATTTATAAAAATTAAAAAAAGAAATTTACTGGAAACCTTTAAAAAAGTACACAAGTTATATATGCACAATGGAGTTTTATTCAGTCATAAAGAAGATTGAAATTATGTTTTTTGCAGGTAAGTGAATGAAATTGGAGAGCTTCATGTTAAGTGAAGTAAGCCAGCCTCAAAATATCAAAGGTCACATGTTTTCCCACACATGTGAAAGCTAGAACTGTAAGTTAAATGCATATGTAGATATATAAGATCATGTATATATATTCATATATATAGTGAGAGAGAACAAAATTTTATCAGTGAGTCTGTCTGAGGGGACTTTGTGAGGCGGGAAAGGAAAGGAAAATGTTAGAGAATGAAAAATATTGAAACAACCCATCTACATGTGAATATATTACACTCACTGTAAGCTATGGATATTAGGTGATCATGGTGATAGAAAGAGTAAGTAATGGGAGGGGGTTAATTTGATTAAAGCATGATGTAAACAGGCCTAAATTGCCAAGGTGAAACCTTGTTAGACTATCAATATGCACCCAAAGATAAATGAAGGGCAGGAGGTCTTTTCCAGGGGTGGATTTAAGAGTGAGGGGTGGGTATAAGAAAAGGATGGATGAGGGTGAGTAGGTGCATGTATTTATATTCATACATGAAAATAGAAGAATAAACCCTGTTGAAAATGTTCTGGGAATGTTCTGGGAATGATGGAGAAGGTGAATCTAACTAATATACATTGAAGCACATATGTAAATATCACAATGTATCCCCCTATACTACTATTATATGCTTATAACATTTTTATAAAAGGAAAAATATTGCTAATTTTAGAGGTGTATATCTACATTGTTACCAATAACAAACATGTAAAAACATACCATTTGAGCAGTATTAATATGGATAAATATTTGAAAATATGAAACAAATGTAAACTAGATAAACAATGTGTATATTTATAGATGTGTTCACATATGTATATATACACATATGCATAGGGATCTGAGATGTCTCAAGGCTGTGTGGGGACCCAGAAAACTCCTGAACAGAGGCCCCCAATACCCACTGGCTGTTGAGATGGGCCCTGAGAAGGGGGTCGTGCAAATAAATACCTAGAGTAGAGTGAAGGGGTTGGGGCTGCCCCTAAGGACCCCAGCTCGGCTCACTCCCCTACATCTGTCCTGCGGTTTGTTCAAGGAACACTCACTGCCCATAGAGCACTTTAGGTTGCAATAAAGGGAAGGGAGTTCACATGCCTGGGTGGATCCTGCCATCCTACTCCTCTCTGAGGAGTTCTCCCTCTCTACCTGTCTCACTCCCAACCATGTTCAGAGCTATCCTGGGAGCAGGGCCCTAAGTGACCTTCTGAGCTCACATGAAACCAGGTGCATCAGAGGATCACTGAGGGATGAGCCATGAGAACTAGATCACCTGGAAGTGCCCCTGAGGGATGAGGTCACAGCAGTCATGGAGAATTTCTGCCTAGTGCTGCTGACCTCGGGACTTGGGCATGACACGAGGAGGGAATAGTGGCTGCCCCCTCATTGGACAGAAGGAAAGGGTCCATCAGCTATGTGACTAACATGGCATTGTCACGTTTTCTCCTGAGGACACTGTGGGGCCAAGGTGCCCTGAGAGGGAGTTTCTGACAGAGAGCTGTCCTAGACAGAAGGAGGGTGATGGTTATCCCCACCTTGTCCTCAGCTGAGACCTCATGTGGTGTCTCTGAGGATCTACATCTCTCTTTTCTCTGACTCTTCCCCTCTCCACCCTTATCCAGTCTCCATGTCTCCCTACTGAGGCCCACATCACCTTTGAGTCTCCTCCAGCAGGCCCTTATTAGAATCTCTCAATGACAAAGTTGGACTCTGCACTTGTGATCAGGATGTCCAGGGGGTCACTGGGGGCCATCCACATGGAGCAGAGGCTGTGTGCACCAGAGCATCTATACTTGTCCCCATACGATCCTCTCACAGGTCCCAGAGGGAAGTTGGCCTCAGAGAGCCCAGCCTAGGGCTGCCAGCCCAGATGCTGGGTGTGGTCAAGTTCCCCTTCCTTGGACAGAGAGAATCTGTCACAGCTGGTGACAGTGTGACACTGGAGGATCAAGTTCTCTCCATGAGTATATTCAGGACCCTTCTGGGTCAGGAAGTATGGCTTCCTGGAGGGTGATGAGCTGAGGGATGAGAGTCCATTTCCTGACTCACTTCTTCTTTATTCTGGGTCTCTGACTTAGTATCCCTGATCTACCTCAACATCATCTAGTGGCACAGTATTAGGGATTCAAAAAATAATTGTGTCAAAAATTAAGCTATTTTACCTGAGACCAGGGGCTCCATGAGGTCGCTGGGTCCTGACCACACCTGGGATTTGTTCTTGTAATAACTGTAGCATCTGAACATCCACCTGTGGCTGGGGGACAAAGGGATCACAGGGAACAAGGCCTGAAACTGCGCTCTGGAGTGTCACTGTGAGTCCAGGGCCCAGGAGAGCTTGGGTTCTCCTTCATGAGTCAGAAGGAACCTGCCAAATCCCTGCCAGGAGCTATGCTAGAGGGTCACTATTCCTCCTGAGGTCACCACAGGTCTGGCAGAGCTGAAAGGCTGGGTTTGCTGTAGACTCCTAGGACAGAAGGAAGCTGTGTGTTAAATGGGTTCACACTTCCCTCATTATCCTCAGGAAGGGAGACCCCTAAGAGCAGACCTCCTTCTTGGAGGTAGAACCTGGGGCTGGGAACCTGAGTATCCTCTCATCTGTCACAGCCAGCTCCAGCGGGTCACTGTGTTCTGACCAACCAGCTTGGCTGTGATAGCTACAGTAATATCATCCTGCATAGTTCTCTGACATGGATGGAATGGGGAATTTGACTTTGTTTCTGGGATGCAGTGGCTTCTGTCTATCCCAGGATGCTGCGCTTCCCTCTTCATACAGATGGTACTCCTGAGCCCCCAAGGTCCCTTCACACCATATGATCACAGCACTCTCCCTGGTGATCACAGACCCTGGCTTAGCACCGAGGACTGGTTTGAGGAGTATCCCTGAAAGGAAATTAGGTGCTAGGCCACAGGACATCCCCCTTCTTATTCCAGCTTTCAGTCCAGTACCCTCCAGACACCCCAAGCATCAGTCACACCTGCCATTTTCCATCCCCACTAACCTTGTCCCCAGTGATGAGGAAGGACAGCCTGGGAACACACTGTCCCGCTTGCACTTGGGTCTTTGGTTTCATGCTCAGCCCTGGAAGAGAGTTCCTTGTGAGAGGTTTAACCCTGAAGCCTGAGCAGGTTCTCTGCTCCCTAGTGCCTTCTCAGGCCATGGGGTCTCCTGATGAACCTCATGAATGGCTGTGGTTTGAGACTCCTCCCAAACTAGGATACTCTTGTCCCTGAGGTCTCACTAAGGAAGAACAAAACTGTGAGGGTGAGGGTCATGCCATCTCCATGCATGACTCTAGCTGTGCAGATTGATGAGGCTACATTGCCCAGAAGGACAGACAGGCATAGAGGATGTGGCATTGAAATCTGGGTTTTGCCTATCAGAGAATTGTTACAACTGCAGCCCTACAGGAAGAGGAACTGCCCTTTTCAGAAGACTAGTTTTTATGGCCCTATGGATGGCACCAGGGCTGGCACTAGACTCTACGCAGACACTTTCAACAGAGATGGGGTCTCTCCACCATCATCCACATTCATTGATTTGTTCTCATCTCACATGCAGAGAGCTAGGATACACCAACAAATACACCTGGTTCCTTCAGAGTGACTGAGGTCTGGTCATTCCCTCTCAAGCCCTGCTGTAGTTATGTTCACTCCTTCAGCTCATCTACCTGCACTGTGTTGTGGGGTTCTTACCATGGCCAGTCACCTCCCCAACCCTGCAGATGCTCCTGGGAAGTTGCAGGTTTCTACTATAGGGCAGACACAGCAGAAGAGACACAGAGAGCACCTGACTGTGCAGCTCAAGTGGAGCTTCATCATGGGGATGAGCACAGAGGAGAGGCAGGGACATGTGGAAGGAAACACAGCTCTTCTCTGAGCTCTGGTTGTTGTGGGTTTCCTTTACTAAACTATCCCCTACATGGACTTTCTTTTTCCTAGAAACAGCATCCCCACCTCCATCTCACTAAAATAGATTCTGAGGCATTCTCACCTCTTCTGTGACCTTGTTTCTCAGGGCGGTATTCTGGTTGGATGGGGGCTAATTTTTATTTTCTACCTGCTCACTACTCACTGCCTGAGCCATCTTGAGGATGGACAACCTGTCTCTGAACCTCAGTTTCTTCTTTTTCATCCTGCACTTCACTCCTCAGAGTGGTCATCAGTCAGTGGTGTTTGGGACATGGAGAGGCTCAACCATCATTAATTTCCAGAGCAGGATGAAACATGGGTTAGGGACACGAGAGGTTCATGGTGTTGTACAATGTAGGTACCCTCAAATGGTCCTTATCTGCTCTGAGTACTAGAAATGGTCCATGTAGTATGTGTGAAATCTGTAAATCATCACAGTCATGAACAAAAAGAGAAACAAAAGATCCCCAAATGGAGAAGAATCCACATCAAAGACAGAGGCCAGAGGTGGTGCCACTGGATTCTAGGATCATCCTGAAGATCTTAGTGAGAAACCTCACTAAGAGCAGGTTTCCTCCACTGTGTGAGGTGGAAATGAGGACCTGGCTCCAGGTGAGGGCTTATAGCTGAGTGTCCCCTCCCCTGTGTTGCAGATGGCACTGAGCTTTCTCAGCTTACTGTCCAGGGCCCAGGGTCAGCACTGAGCCTCCTCCCTATGTGTGTAAATCAGATTCACTCAGGTGCTATCACCCATGGTGTCTGTCTCACTTGTGAGTGTGAGCGTCACGTTGGACCCATCCCTGCCAGGCACAACCCTGAGAAGGTGATAAGTTGGGAAGAGGGGATGCTGCAGGGCAGGCGAACCATCCCCCATCAGGCTGGAAGATGAGGTGCAGGGCAGAAAAGACACCCAACAGGAATGGAGAGCACACAGCAGGCTACAGGTGAAAAAGACATCAGAAGTGATTAGGGGGTTGTGATAGTGGAGAAAAGCAGTGATTTGAACTGACGTAGTAAGAACAATTCTGATCAGTGTGGCACTATTTTTAGCTTTTTATTCTATTCTATTTTATTTTTGTGCTGGGGAATTATTTTCCTTATGTTCTTTTGTAAGTTGACATTGGATATGATTAAAACAATACTGGATTGCCTTCTTAAGATACATGTTTAATTTCCGTGTGTTTGTGATCTTTCCTGCTTCCTTTTTGTTATTGATTTCTGGCTGCATTCCATTGTGATCTGCAAAGATATTTGATCTGATTTGAATCTTAAATTCACTCAGAAGGTTTTGTGACCCCTGTGTTCTGTACTGGAGAGTGGTCTGGTGTCTGTGAGGTGACGTGTGCTCTTCCTCTGTGGGCTGGGTGTTCTCACCTGCCTGTCAGGTCCATCAGGTTTGCAGTGCTGCTCACGTGCCCTGCTTCCTTAATGATTTTCTCTCTGTGTGGCTGACATCATCAGTGTTTGTCTTTTATACTTGTGCACTTTGATTTGGATGGATATATATATATATATATATATATATATATATATATATATAGTTATATTTTCTGATAGATTGATCCTTTTGTCATTATTTAGTGACTTTGTCTTTAGTGACAAGTGTTGACTTAAAGTCCATTTTGTCTGTCATAAATATTCCAACTCCTGCTCTTTTGTTGCCATTTGTGTTGAATATCTTTTTCTACTCTTCTCCTTCAGCCTATGTGTATCCTCATGTTTACAAGGAGTCTTAGGAACCAGGTGTGGTGGCACCTGCTGTCCCAGATATTCAGAAGGCTGAGTTAGGAGCATCACTGGAATCCAGGAGCAGCCTGGTCAGCATAATGAGATCTCATTTCAAAAACTGAAATAAAGTAAAACCAAGAAACAAACAATGTCCTCCAATTTAAAGGGAGTCTATTGTGGACAGTACATAGCTGCACCTTGTGTTTGGATGTGTTCAATTCCTTGTGTCTTTGATTGGAGAGTTGGATCTGTCTATGTGTAGAACAACTACTAGTGGGTGAGGACATCCTGCTGCCATTTTAAAGTTACTTTCTGTCTCATAGCATTTTGTCTGTCTTTTCTTTCTTGCTGTCTTCCCTTGCTATATTTTTGTAGTGACATGGTGTAATTCTTATCTCTTTTTTCTCTTGTGCAGCTTCTGTAGATATTTTCTCTGTGTAACTAAACATTTACATTACACATCAGTCTTTCCTATGCTGATGACAGCTTGACTTCAAGGCATATAAAAACTATATTTCACTTCTTCATATTCTTACATCACTGATGACATAATTCACATCTTTTTATATCGTCCATTCATTAGCATGTTTGTGGTTAGGGATATTAATGTGTTTGTTATATATTAGCATTAAAGTGATTTACATACCTTATTACACCCTACAATATTCTGCATTTGGTTACCTACCTATGACCAATATTAGAGAGCTTTATACTTTCACTTGTTTTTCTGTTGCCTAGGTATTTTGTGGTTGTTGCAAGGCCTGGGATTGACACAGGGCATCACCACGCAAGCCTAGTGCTCATCTGAGCCAGAACCCAGCTCTCATGGTGCTGGGTAGCTTCCTTGGGTTTAAAGATGATGATCTCCATTCATTGTTCGTTTTAATGCAAGTCTAGTAATTATGAACTCACTCAGAATTTGTTTGTCTTCCATTTTTGAAGGAAGATGTTTCCATATTTCAACCCTTCTAGTTTTTGCTATGTATAGAAAGAAATAAAATCAGGTCCTTGTAAAATGTCTGACTCCTGTGACACAGAAGCATTACTCACAGTAGCCACAGTGTGAAAGCAAACTAAAATCCCATTGGTGGACCACTGGGTGAGAACAATGTGCTTTAGACTCACAACAGAATGTGAGTACACTTCCAGAAAGAAAGAGATCCTGCCATATTTGACAATAAGGATGACACAGTAGAGTAGCCCAGTCACATAAAGACAAAAATTGCATGGTGTCACTTAAGTAAGAGATCTGAAACAGTCAAATTCATAAAAACAGACCGCACATGGTGGTTTGGGGTCTTTGGGTGGTGGGGTTAGGAGTTTATGTTCAATATGGATAAAGTCACAGTTAGATACTGTGAATAACTTCTAGAGATCTGCTGCACAAAGGGGTTCCTGTAATTCACAATAATGTATTGAGAATTTAAGTTTTCTAGAGGGAAGCTTTCTTGTTAAGGTTACATAACACAATAAAAATTGGGTAAAAATTCACCTGAAGCCTGGTGCTGTGGCTCATGCCTATAAAGAATCCGAGCTACTCAGGAGGCAGAGATTAGGAGAATCAAGGATCGAAGTCAGCATGGGCAAATAGTTAGTGAGACCCTATCTCAAAAAAAACCTTCATACAAACAGGACTGATTTTGTCGCTCAAGGTCTAGGGCCTGAATTCAAGCCCAAGTACCAAAAAAATATTGATCTGAGGCTGGGCATGGTGTTCTATTTCTACAAACTCAGCACTCAGGGGTCTGAGGCAAGAGGATCACGAGCTTGAGGACTGGGAATGTAGCATGATGCTGCCTAGAAATTCATTTGTGATCAAGTCGTAGCTGAAATAGTGAACATTAAATTGGAATAAAATATTGATTAAAGTTTATGGAATGCACCACACAGAGAACATAAGTGGAAAAATAGAACAGATGACTAATATGCACCAGAAAGGGAATGAAAGAAGGAAATAGACGCCTGTCACATTCCAGGTGGAAACAAATGGAAGCATTAGGCAATATTTGTAGAGGTACTGGCGGATATTTTTATAGAAATGAAGGCTGAATAGGAATTTAGTACAAGAATATCACAGTTTTGAACTTGAATGTCCCCAGAGGCCCCTGTGTTGACGGTGTAGTCACAGCATGTTGTGCTATTGGAGTCCCTAACACTTTGGAGTTGTTAGGAAGAGGGGCTTGGGGGATGAGAATTAGGTCCTGGGGTCATGCCCTCAAAGGTGATATTAGGTCTCCAGCCTATCCAATCTGTGCTTCCAGATGCCATGAGGTGAGCAGCTTTGCTACACCATGTGCTCCCTGCCATGACGTGTGCCTGGTCACTGGCCCACAACCAACAGAAACAAATGACCATGGATCAAAACCTGTAAAATATGAGGCAAAATAATTCCTTCCCCTTTTTAAATTGATTTCCTCGGGAGTTTTGTCACAGCAATGGAAAACTAACAACATGTTAATCTGATTCTGATTTGTACTTTTCTGGGGATTAATGATGGGGAGACACTTTTCACATAATTGGGTCATATGTGTTTCTTCTTAGGGATGCCATCCTGAATTTATGGATTGGAAGCATTGTATTGCTAAAATTCCCATAAGACCCCAGATGACCTATAGATTCAATGCAATTCCTTCAAAATCCCAGTGACATTTTCTAGGCAAGTTAAAAAGCAATCCTAAGATTCATATGGATACACAAAATTCAGTAAAATGGTGGGTTACAATTTTCCTCCATGTGAATCATTGAATGAGAAGCACTGGAAAGATTACATTCCAAAGAGAGTTGAGAGATAAAAGATCAGGAATCAAGAAAGAGGTGAGAGGACCCCAAAAAAGCATGGAGAGTCAGAAAGGCAGCTCAGATAATAGAAAGAAAAAGTCTACAACTCAAACCCTGGCTCCCAGAGTATGGGAGGGAAAGATGAGACCTCACAGACAAGGTCAGCCAGGAAGCCATGGTGACAATACATTGGGATTCCTAGATGTAGGAGGAACCCACAATTCTCTCAGGTCTCATATGCAGTGGGGGACTTGTTGTGACAGGGAGTCCTCCTGCATGGCAGACCAGCATTGGAGAAGGAGTCCATTTTGGTAGTAATCACAGCCCATATCTCAGATGCCATAGCCATGCACCATCTTTAGAGGGAGTCCATTATTTAAGGCTGAGCTACTCTAGGGACCTGAGTACAAGGAATAGTCACAAGTCAGGGATCCTGGGAACACTGGCCACAGTGTCAGGGAGGATACTTCCAAGACAGAGGCTTGTGGAGTTGGGGATAATCGGTCATGGACTCACTGAGAATTTTAGGAAGCAGAGACCTTTGGTTGTAGAGAGGACAGTGGTTGTTGGTGCTGCCCACTGTGGCCAGGAGTAACTCTCTTACTGTGAACTTCATCAGAGACCATGAGCCCCAAGCTGTGTCCAGTGATTGCATGTCCTCTGGAGCTGCATCCCTGCAACATGTGGTTTGCTGGCAAGTGGGACAGAGAGCTCTGAACTTTGGTCCAGTGAATTGCTCCACTTACTGGATCACCTTCCCAACACATGTGGTTTGCTATTGGGTAGATTAAGAGCTTTGAGCCCAAATTCTAGTGATCACTTGGTTTTCACAGCCTCCTCCTTTCCACAGTGTGTTTCACTGCTGAGAATCACAGACAGTGTGTAAGGTCCCTTTGGCTATCACCCTCCAGAACTTGCTTTCCTCCATTGTGAAACAGATGGCAAAGACCACCTCTCTCTTGGGCACCAGGGTAGGAATTTAAGTAATATTAGACCATTGTTAAACACTGTCCAAACACTGTTGTACACAACGATTTGTTTATTTTTCCTATAAGTGTGCTGATGTGAGGGGGGTTGAGGTCATTTAATGCTCTAATTGAAAGCTCTTAGCCCCTTCCCTGTGTCCCTGGCTGCCTTGAGGGAAGGAATGCTAGCCAAGCAGATGCAGACTGCCCTCATTCCAGGTCCACCTTGAGGAAGTGACACGACAACCAGAGCTGGCTGTAGAAGCACAACTCAGCTCCGGAAAGCAATGCCTCTGTAAGTAGTTTGCACCACACATTTTGCCACTACAAGCCTGGCTGAACTATTGAGGCCAGTCACTTCCACTCAGGCCACAGGGGGACCACTTCCTTTTCTTGGGTGTCTGGAAGAAGACCTGTGACTGGTATAAACACAGCCCTTCTCTTCCATAAGAGACTGCCATAATTGTTGACAGGGTCTGTGCCAAGATTGGTGCAAATACAATCCTTCATTTACATGACTGTATGCAAATACCTGTCACAAACCCGTTCTGTGTACATCAGCAGACTTTGGCTCACATTGTGAGTAGCCAGAGAACAACAGGTCCAGGTGTGGCAATAGCAGGTCCAATGAAGATTTCTCACAAGTGACTTCCTTTCCTACTTCTGATTTTCATCATTAATAGAGCAGCTGAACTGGTAACAGGAAGAAAGAAGAGAATGGGCAGTGGTAGAGACCACAGCAGGGCAGTGAGAGCAGAACTGACACTAGGTGATCAGGCTCAGAGGCAGCTGCTGTCAGGAATCCAGATACTGACCCCATTGTTGACTCTGCCAAGAGTTCGTGTCACCTGCTTCTACATTCTGTGTCCTCTACAGGATTGCACAAAGCAGCCAAGGGCCTGGGATAACTGAGGAACTTCTCTTTGGCTACTCAGAATTTCTACAGAGGTAGAGAGAAGGAACCCAGACAGCTGTCAGGTAGAACTGACACTAGAAAATGTGGGCTGTGGTTCTCAAATATCTCCATTTGGGATTGAAAGCGCCTATGTGTTGGCTGAGTGTGGTGGCTTCTGCCTCTAATACCACCTACATGAGAGGCAGGGATAGGAGGATGGTGGATCAAGACCAACCTGGGGGAAAAATCACGACCCTACTTCAAAGAACAAGCCAGGCATGGTGTGACCCTCTATCACCTAGCAGTGTGGGAAGAATAGGTATGTGGATCATGGTCCCACACCTCCCTGGGGAAAATTTGAGACCTTATCTGAAAAATAACTAAAGCAAAAGTTTAAATTCCTGTAAAGTTGTAGAGGAATTGCCACTCAAGCCCGAGGCCCTGAGTTTAAAATCCCAGTGTCAACAATAAAAACAAAAAAGTTTACAAAAGCAAAAGCAGAGAAACAATTGTGCAGAAGATGCTGGACAGGGCTTTTTTTTCTTATTTGGAAATACTTAGATGCTTTTTAAATTATTTCTTCATTTTTTCATATGTGCATACATTGCTTGGGTCATCTCTCTCCCCTGCCCCTCATCTACTCTCTTTCCCCACCCCCTCACTTCCAGGCCTTCTTCTCCAATTTTGTTGAAGAAAAGACATAAGAGATAATAAGAAAGACATAGCGTTTTTGCTAGTTGAGATAAGGATAGCTATACAGAGAGAATCCTAGAGTAGCTTCCATATGCATGTGCATTACAATACAAATTGGTTTATGTCTACCACACCTCTTCACTACTTCATGGTCACCTCCCCATCGTGGCCTTTGTCAGTTTATGATTACTTTATTCACTCTGGACAGGGCTTTTTTCGAGGCTCAGAATACAAACACCCAGATAACTCTGGGGTGGTGGCTGATTCTTGCCTGGGACCGTAATGGACCTCAGAGCAGGGTTCAGTGACTGGGAAGGGTGTTCTTGCAGGCCTCCACTGACAACTTGGAGTCACCTTCCTTATTCCTTCTTTGCATTCACAGATGGGCCACTTGTTCTCCCCTACTGGTCCTTGGATCTGAGGTGAGCTGACTGGAGTTTCTGGGTGCTCACCAGGTGGTGGGGGCTTCTGATGGATTTGTGCCTGATACTCTGGTTGGTGTCCATCTTCTCTCTGCTCCTTCAGTGGTAGGGTCATTTATTGCTGACTGAATATCCCCGTAGTTCCAGTGGGTCTGCATATCCATGAGTACCTGCTCCTCAAAGATGTGGATTTGGGTAAGGTGTGGGGTTTTGATATGCACTTTTGGCAGCTCTTCTCCACAATGAGGTCTTGCCAGATCCAATGTCTAATTTTTTTAAAGCCATGTACACTCAAAATGATTTCTGGTTTTGTGGTGGATTCTTTATGTTTCTTGTTCTGAAGACAGGCACACAATCAAGATGAGACTCTCTCTCTCCCCCTAGTGATTCTCTTCATAATTCCTCATTCTAATTTTTTTGTTTTATTATTCATTTAAATATTTGTATATTATTTTCATACTGGGGGTACACTGTGACATTTATAAAAATGCTTACAATATATCATAGTCAAATTCACCCTCATCATTCTCCTTTATATCCCATCCCACCTTGTTAGAACAGTTTCAACAGGTCTCATTTTTTCCATTTTCATACACAAATACATATTACTTCCACTATATTCACTCTCCTTCACCTCTTTGTTAATCCTGTGCTCTCCCATTGCTATCAACCCCCAAGTAGGGCCCATTTTTACCTTCCTTAATTCCTTCATTTTTGAAAAAAAGACATTTCTGTGCAAGATAGCCTCATAGGGATTTAATTGTTCCCTTTTTAATTTGAGAGAAGAGAGCATATGACCATTCCTGAGGGCAGGGATACTGGTAAGTTTCATCTCACAAGGGGCTCATGGTTCTCCTGATCCCTGTGTGTGTCTGTGAGGGTACACACGTGTGTAGATGTGGGTAGTTGAAGCCATTCTGCCCTCACTGTCTTAATCCTTGATCCACACACTGCATTAGCAATCACAGACCCCAACTTCACTAGTCAGATGAACAGATTCAGGGTTCCTATGTGCAGCATTGCTATAGTGAATGTGATGTGTGTTTGATTGTAGCCATGGGTGCAAAACACATGTGCACATCAGCTCTTCACAGTGCACACCTTGAACATGTGCAATCTTGGTCAATTAGACAGCTTTGTGGCTCTCCTTTCCCCTTTCCAGCATCTGTGAAGGCAGTGAAGGGATTCACATGTCTGTGTGCCCAGGACCACCACAGGGCTGTGGATGTTCATTGCATAAAAATGTCCACTGATGCACCAAGAGCTGCCTAATAGGGAGAATGGGCTCAGCTCTCAGCTTCTGAGCACAGTCCAGACTCAGGGTCAGTGCTGGGGTCTACAGGGGATTTTGATTCCACCGAGCAGCTCATGAAAATAGAGTGGCTTTTCCCAGGAGATGTCTGAAATCAGCTGAGCAACTGAGACCTGGTAATGAAAACAGCTCAGCAGCTGTGAAAACAGCCAGGAGACTGCAGCTGGGTCTCTGAAAACAGCCAGGAGACTGTTCTTGCGTCTGTGTAGTTGACTTGGATCTCCCTGTGGAGAACAGCCCAGAATATCAGTGGTGAAGGCATTTTATCCAGGGAGGAGGGTGGTGAAAATCACATACTGAAGAGAGAATACGGTGTTTGATACCCATGGCTTACACCTGTAATCCTATCTATTCAGGAGGCAAAGAACAGGAGGGTCAAGGCTCAAGGCCAGCCAGGGAAAATAGTTCCCAAGATCCTATCTTGAAAATATCCAACACACACACACATACACACACACACGCAAGGTCTGAATGGAGCTCGCTCACAGTTCTGTACAAACATTACCACCATCATCTCTAGAGCTTGTCATTTTCCAGTCTGAAACTCTGTCCTATGAGACACCAACTGCCTGCTCTCCTCCCCAAACCCTGAGCACCAGTTCTCAACCTTCTGTCTCTAGGAGATGAACTTCTCTATCTGCCTCATGTAATAGGAATCACACAGGGTTTGTCACAGTTTGGCTGGAGGATGTCACTCAGTACACTGTCTTAAAGGCTCTTCTGTGCTCTAGTTAATTTCTATTTAAGATGAGGTGGTAACCAGGCTGGGGATTTAGTTCACTGGAGGACTGACTGCCTGTGTGCACAAAGCACTGAGTTTGGTTCAGAGATCCCCACAAAGGTAGAAAAATATCCATCGCATGTCTACACTATTAAATCTCTGTGGTCATTGGATTGCTTTTATTTTCCTTATTGTGAATAGGAAGATGGGTGTATGACATCTTTCCTTGTATTTCTTTGGTTATATATGGAGAACTGGAATTGCCAAGTAAAGGCAATGCTTTATTTAAGTATGTTGAGAACCCATTTGGAGCAGTTGTTTTAGTCTGATTTCATTTGTATCTGAGGAAGCCAAAAAACTGAAGAGAAAGGTGGGTTATTATTATTGCAACCCCACAATGATAGCTGTGACCCGAGCAGAAAGACTATTAAGAAGATTCCCAAAGCAAAGGGAGGGATGCATGAACAACAAGGAATGTCTGCAATGGATTGTTATTTTTGGGGGTGGGGGAGAACTGGGGTTTTAACTGAGGGATTCACACTTGCTAGGCAAGTGCTCTACCACTTAAGTCATTCAAAAAGCCCATTAAATAAGATCTGTAATAGGTTTAAACATGGTGCTTTATATTTAATATTGCTATAACCAAAATAAAGCAAAAACCACCTTACGTTTGATGAACCTGAAGAATCCATCACTACATTGGAAAGGTGGAAACAGAGGGAAAGAGGCAACATCTCCCTTTTCTATATGAGCAAATCCACAAGATTCTCAGTTCTGTAGGAGTTTTCTGCTCTATAATGGCAAAGGGTGGACCAGATGTTTGCTTTCTGTACTCTGAGTGTTCAAGCAACAAACATCAATGGTGGTTATGTATGTTGATTATAACCACTAATTTGTCTCTCTGAAGTATAAACAGTGAACCCAGCCACAGGCAGAATTGGCTAGAAGAGAATGAGAGACACAGCGACCTTCAACCTCAGGAGTGACTTTTTAAAATTTTGCGATATCATATTTTCAAATCTAGGTTGTTTTTCAAAATATCTTTAACTTCAAATAAACAGGAAATAAATATCTTTAAATAAACAGCAAATTTACAATGAAACCCAAGCCTAAGTGATGTCATTAAGGTATCAGAGGAGGCAATTCTGCCTGCACACAGCCACAAATCATCAGTTTCACCAGTGTCCATACACACAAATACTGCTGTGGTACTTCAGGTGTCCACAGGTAAGATTATAGCATCCAATTTGAGTAAAATTTGGAGAATAAATGCATTCATGGTGGTCATTTGTGTGCATCCCACTCCCTCAGTGTGGTCATTACTAGGAGGTGGGATGAGGAAAGAGGAGATACAGTTAAAGGATACAAAGGTTCAATTTTTTTCTAAGATGAATAAATTCTGGAGAGCTGCCATAGAGCATGAGGACTACAGGTAGCAACCCTTTGCACTTGCTGAGAACAGATCTTAGGTGTTCAGCTGGTGATTGGGTTGGTGGATGACAATTTTCTTAATTGCAGTGATTATTTCACAGTGTGCATATATATAGTTGAGATTCTCCACTGTTTAATCTTGTGGCTGTGAGGCTGGGGATTGTGGACAAAGAGGACATGGAGGTCAGGGTAGGACAAAATTACCCAGGATCACCCAGGGCATCTGATCCCTTGGATATAACTGTCCCTTTGTGCACAGCCCTGTTTCTGAGAATTCTCATTACCCACTTATCTTGGGATCTTTCATATTCTGTGATTGACTGATGTTCTCAACTGCTCCTGAGAACAAAAAGTAGTAGGATGTGTGATGTGTTGAAGAGACCCAAGCCTTTTCCCTGGACTTCACATTCCTGTGTCTTATTCTCATGACATAATGTCATGTACATCCTGAACAAACCCTAGTACTTCTGTGCCAGGGTTTCCTCTGACCACCTCATTTCATTCTTCAGTCTCACTATGCTCTGTAAGCTCAGCAATTGAGGTCTGAGTCTTCTGGGGACAGATTTTACTTGATCCCCAAGAGGTCAGGATGAGTGGGAGAAATGGTCTTCCAGTTCAGAAATAGTGGAACCCTTGTCTTCTTTCTCTTTAGGCAAGAACCCAGGACCATGTAAGTTAATTCCCCTGGAGATGAGTATCCACTGACTCACCATGAAACTCCAGGGTCTAGGGTTGAGGGGTAGGGGCTCAAGTATCCTGAATATCAGAAGTGCAAATGGGTGACAGTCTGGGGCTGCCTCTCTTGTACCTCACACCACAGAGTTCCTCTGAAGTGCATTATGCACTTAACCTCTTCTTAACTAATCACGATATCACAAGAAACACCTGAAATGTAACACACACTTTCCCCCACAAATGTGCATACACATGTTTTAAAGAGTGGTGATGTTAGTGGTTTATAAAAATAATATTGCTCATTGAGGTCACTCACAAAAGTAAAAATAAGTGTAGCTATGTATATGATCATATATCTATAGGTACACACATATATGTAGAGAGAGGAAGAACAAAACTGTATTAGTGAGTCTGTCTGAGGGAACTATGGGAGGTCAAAAAGGAAGAGAAAAAGTTAGATAATGAAAAATATCAAAACAACCCATCTACATGTGACTATATTACACTTACTGTAAGCTGTCAAATATCAGTGGAGCATGGTGATAGAGAACAAGTAAGTAACTGGGGGTGGGATAATTTGATTAAAGCATGATATATACAGGCCTAAAGTACTAAGGCAAAAAACCCTAGGCTATCAATATACTTAAAAAAATGAAGGGAAGGAGGGTAAAATAGGTCTTTCCATTGATAGATACTAGTCGCAGAAGGTGGACCTAAGAAAAGAGTGAGTGAGGGTGGATATGGTAGATGTATTTTGTATTCATTTATGAAAATAGAAGAATGAAACCTGTTGAAAATCTAACTAAGATACATCGTAAGCACAAACATAAATATCACAATGTATCTTCCCTGTACAACTGTTATACACTAATGAAATTTTTTAAAAAGAAAAAAAATTGCTAATTTTACAAGGGTAAATCGACATAGTCACCAATAACAAGCATGTAAAAACATACCATTTGAGCAGTATTGATATAGATGAATATTTGAAAATATTTAGCAAATGTAAAGTAGATACACAATGTGTAATTATAGATATGCATATGTACTTATATACTTACATGCATATATACACTTTATAGGGTATATATGAGTAATTATGCATGCATATTTAAGACAGGAGTTATAAGTCTTTAATTTCGTTTCTATTACATTTTATTATTGTCATGAATATAAATTTTGTCAGTAAAACAAAACGCATTAATTGAAATTAGAAGGGAGAGGACCCTAAGTTAATATGAAATAAAAGTAATAGTCACAAACCCATAGCTTTCTCATATATATTCAATCATTATTTACAAAATATAAAGTAATAAAAGACTTGACATACAAATTAATAAAACAGCCTATAGTTAAAAAAATTTCCCATGAAAGTACATAATTGTTTAATAATAAAAGTGTGAAATATTTTTTTATTTTGTTGGGACTGATGTTTGAACTCAGGGCTTCACACTTGCAAAGCAGGTGATCTATTGCTTAAGTCACACCTCCAGTCCATTCTGCTCTGGCTATCTTGGACATTGAAGTCTCACGAACTATTTGCTGGGGCTGGCCTCTAATTGCAATCCTCTCAATCTCAGTCTCCCATGTAGCTAGGATTACAGCCGTGAACCACAGGCACTAGCACAAAATATTTTTAATGTCCAAAATAATCCTCAATTGAAACATCTAGAATAAGAAAACTTGATATTAGGAGGAAGTCATTCTACATAATTAACGTATAATGTGATCTAAACCTGTGTACATAGAATCACTTCTTTTTAAAGAATATATCCATATATCTTGGTGTAAATTCCCACATGAAAAACTTATTTTGAAAGTCTCAGAAAAATAGAACAAGTATAATCAAAACATGCAGAGTAGAAACAAATTGAATTGCATATAGACAAGTGGGATAGGGATACTGAGTCACCTCAGTGAGTCACCTCAGCGCATTGCCCCTCCTAAGACTCAGGTACTCACTGAGTATGGAGGCCACAAGGTGAGTTCAGGAGGGGCAATGCTAGCAGTACCCCCAACTGGGAAGCATGTCTCTAATGGAGTCAGTGTGGTGGGGGCTCCACTCTGACCCACAATCAGACCCCACCAGAGCAGTATTTTTCCCAGGTCTAAGAGAACCATGGGGGCCAGCAGGTGTGGATTAAGGACTATGTTCTCAGGGTCCCTATGGACATGTCAATGTGTCCTGTCCTTAATTTGCCCAACTGCTCTTCCTCCCCCATCAGCTTCAGCATCTTCCCTGTTTCCAAGTCGGGTCTGGAAACCACATCCTGCTGGCACATCCATTTCTCCCTCTTCTTCCCACACATCCACAGGGACAGATGCTGGGGGCTCAATACAAAGCTGTGTGCCATGGTGGCTCTCATGAGAAAATATGAATGATTTGAAATTTAGAAAGAGACAAGACTTCCACTCTCACCACTTTTAACCAAGATCATAACAGAAGCTAGACATGGTGGAACACACCTGTATTCCTAGCATTCAGGAGACAGAGGCTGGGCCACTGCAAGTTCAAGGTCAGCCTGGGAACAGAGTGAGACTGTCTCAAAACACCAAGAGCTGGGAGTTTAAGTCAGTGGAATAGCACATGCCTAGAATGCCAAAATTCTGGTTCAACCTTTAGCTCCAAAAAGAAAGAATTAAAAGATAGTAATGGAAGCCCTATCCAGAGCATTACAGAACAAAAAGGAACCCTAACTGGAAAGAAAGAATTCAAATTGTCCTGCATATGGGACCATCACTGTGCCTGTCCCTTGCACAATGTCACTGTCACTGTGCAGAGGGGACAGGCCCACTGAATAATTGTGTCTTGGAGGCTGCACTGGGAGGCTTCCTCTGCCAGGTGATCACAGCCAAGTTAGGCATTGGAAGAAGTTTGAAGGTCTGGGTCAGGCTACTCCTTTACACTTGGAGAAACTGAGCCCCACATGCGGGAGGAACTTATCCAAGTCAGTGTCTCCAGAGGAGGCTTCACCAATCCCAGAGCTCAGACTCTGCTCCCCTGCACCCAACCTCCTACCGGAGCCCTTCCCTTTCCTGTCTGGGGTCCTGACTCCATGGAGGTGAGGGAAACTATTGAAAATAGTTTGAAAATATTAAGCAAATATAAAGTAGATACACAATGTGTAATTATAGATATGCATATGTATTTATATACTTACATGCATATGTACACTTTATAGGGTAAATATGAATTATTATGCATGCATATTTAAGACAATGCAACGTAGCATTTGTACTGGGCCCTATAGGAGCCACTTACAGGACCCAGGAGGAAGTCAGCATCAGAGATCCCGGCCTGGAGCTGCCAGCTAGGATGCTGTCTGAGGTCAAGTTCCCCATCCATGGACAGAAAGAATCTGTCATAGATGATGACAGAGTGTCCCTGGACGATCAGGTTATCTCGATGAGTGAAGACCCAGGGTACTTCTGGATCAGGAGGAATGGTTCTTAGATCCCAGTGGATCGAAGATGAGCCAGTGGATGAGGGTCCATTGCCTGTTTTAGTTATTGTCCACTCTGGGTCTCTTACTCAGCTTCTCTGCACTCCCTCAGCCTCAGCTAATGGCAAAGTGTTAGGGATTCAAAATAATTGTGTCAAAAATTAAGCTACCCTACCTGAGGCCAGGAGCTCCAGGGGATCACGGAGTCCTGACCATACCTGGGATTTGTTCGTGTAATAACTGTAGCATCGGACCATTCCCCTGAGGCTGGGGGTCACAGGGACAACAGGGAAGAAGGCCTGAAACTGCCCACTGGGGCGTTGCTGGGAGTCCAGGGTCCAACAGGGCAAAGCTCTCCTTCCTTAGTCAAAATGAACCTGTCAAATCCCAGCCATGAGCCACACTTGGAGAGTCACATTCCCTCCTGAGGTCATTACAGGACTGGGCAGAGCTGAGAGGCTGGGTTTGCTGTAGTAGACTCCTAGAAGAGAAGGAGGCAGTGTGTTAAATGGGCTCACAACTCACACACTGTACTCAGGGCTGGGCTGTGAGAGGGGGACACCCCTAGGTCTAGAACCCTTTCCTGGAGGCAGATGCTGGGGCTGGGACCTCTGAGTGTACCATCACCTGTCACCATCAGCTGCAGGGGGTCACTGAACTTTGAAGACCCAGCAGGATTGACATAATAATAGAGATATCATCCTGCATCCTGCTCTGTCATGGATGAAATGAACAACTTGGCCTTTTTCTTGGACTGCAGTGGAGTATGTCTAATCCAGGTCTCTGGAGCTTCCTCTTTATTCAAATGGTACTCCTGGGCCTCCAGGGTCCCCTCACACCAGATGGTCACAGGACTTTACAGGGTGATCACAGTCCCTGGCTCAGGCCAGATGGTGGGTTTGGGAGGGTCCATGCAAGGAGATCAGAGGCTGGGTCTGAGGATCTCCCACCTCTATCCCAGCTTTCAGCCCAGTACCTTTCAGGCAGTCTCAGCATCAGCCACAGCTGCTGTTCTGCATCCCCACTACCCTTGTTTCCAGTGATGAAGAAAGATAGATGGGGACACACCTGCCAGCATTTGGGTCTTTGGTTTCACTCTCAGCCCTAGAAGAGAGTTCCCTGTGAGAGATTTGCCACAGAACCCTGAGCAGATCCTCTCCTCCCTGGAGCCTCCTGAGCCGCTGGAGACTCTTGACAAATCAGGGGAGGCTGTGGTTTTTAGATTCCTCCCAGACAATGATTCCCATGCTCCCTCATGTCTCACCAAGGTCGAACAAAGCTGTGAGAGTGAGGGTCATGCCATCTCCACCCATGGCTGTAGCTGTGCAGATGGATGAGGCCACATAACACAGAGGTCACGGTGTGACTCTGGAATTCACGTTGTGCCTGTTATGGGATTGTCACGACAGCAGCCCCACAGGAAGAGGAACTACCCTTCTCAGGAGCCTGGTTCTTGTGGTCCTATAACTGGGACCAGGGATTACACTATGCTCTTTGCAGACACCTCCAACAGAAATGGGGTTTTCTCCACCCCATTCCACATCCACCTGGTCTTCCTCATCTCACTGAGGGCTAGTATATTGCACCAAATACACCTGGTTCTTTCAGAGCTGGCATCTTTCAGGTGAAAGTGACTGAAGTACAGTCCTTCCTTCTCAAGCCTTCCATGGAGTCCCCTTTACACTTTCAGCCCATCCAACTACACTGCATTATGGGGTCCTTACCAAGGCCGATCACTTCACCAGCAATGTGGATGCTTCCGGGAAATTGCAGTTCCTGCTGCAGGGCAGATGCCAAGCAGAAGAGACACTAAGAACACCTGACTGTGCAGCTTATGTGGTGCTTCATCATGGGGATGACCATAGAGGAGATAGTGGGACATGTGGAAGGAAACATTGCTCTTCTCTTGGATCTGATTGTGGATTTCCCCTGCTAAACCAGCCAATACATGGTCGACCATTTTTCTTAGAAACAAAATCCCTATACCCATCTCCCCAGAAGAGATCCAAGGCATTCTTACCTCCTCTGTGCCCCTGTTTCTCAGGGCTGAATTCTTCCAGTTGGGTGTGGGCTGATTTGTATTTCATGCCTGCTTTCCACATACTGTCTGGGCCATCTTGAGGATGGACACCCCATTTGTGAGCCCACCTTCCTTCTTTGCATCCTGCACTTCTCTCCTCAGAGTGGTCATGGGTGAGTGGTGTCTGGGACATGGAGCAGCCTTGCCATCATTAATTTCTAGAGCAGGATGGAACGTGGGCTTTGGACATGATAGGTTCTTGTTGGTGTAGAATTTAGGCATCCACTAATGGGTCTTTATCTGATCTGAGCCCTTGAAATGTTCCATATAATATACCTAAAATCTGCATATCATCACAGTCATCAGCAGAAAAGGATAAAGGAAAGTTCCCCAAATGGACAAGAATCCACATCAAAGACAGAGGCCAGAGGTAGGGGCCACTTGATTCTAGGATCAGCCAGGCATAACTAAAGGCAGGTGTCCTTCTTCACATGGAAGTGGAGTCAGGGCTTCAAGTGAGGACTGCAGGTGTGTGTCACTTTCCCTGTGTTTGCAGATGGCACTGGGCTTTCTCTGGTCACTGTTCAGGACTCATCTGTTTGTATAAATCAGATTCACTCCAGTGCCATCTTCCATGGTGTCTGTCTGACACATGAGTGTGAGGGTCACATTGGACCCATCCCTACCTGCCACCACTCTGAGAAAGTGCTAAGTTGGTAAGAGTGGACCTCATAGGACAGACGAACAAACCACTTAATGAGGCCAGATTCCTGCATCAGCCCTGGAAGGAATGCTCTGAGAGATCACGAGCAGAACTGTGAAGGTAGGTTGTTTATTTAAAATTAAATTTTTTTTAATATTATAAGTATTTATTACTATAAACTTTCCTCTTGGAACTTCTTTTCCATCATTCATTAAGGGTTCATTTTACTCTTTTTCATTTTTGGTGCTGTGATTTGTACCCTGGGCATGTAGCATGCTAAGCATGTGCTTGGCCACCTAGCTCTAACCCCACCTTATCCATAACGTTCCATATATGCTGTTCTCAATTTAGTTTGACTTGCAATAGTTTCCAATTTCTCTATTGATTTCTTTGACCATATGTTTGTTCAATAACGTGTTTTTAAATTTCCATGCAGTTGTGAGGTTTCCTGCTTGCCTTTGTGGTCTGAAAAGATACTTGGTGTGATTTCAGTCTTCTTAAATTCACTCAGACTTGTCTTATGACCATCCTTGCTCTTTCCTGGAGAATGTTCTGATGTGTGCAAGGGGACGTGTGCTCTGCTGCTGCTGGCTGGGTGTTCTCACTTGTCTGTTAGGTCCATTGGGTCTGTAGTGTTGCTCATGTCCCCTGTTTCCTTATTGTTTCTAAGTATGGATACTGTATCCATATTAATATTTGACACAGAAATAGAGTAGAAGATTCAGAAATAAAAAGACACAGTTTTAGCCATCTGATATTTGACAAAGGGCAAAAAACATATACCACTGAAAAGACAGCTTATTCCCAAAATGGTGTTGGGAAAACTGGATCTCCACATGCAGAAAGCTAAATAGAGATCCCTATCTCTTACCCTGTAGAAAAGTTAATTCAAATAGATCAATGATCCACTGTAATTCCTACAATTTTGAAAGTACCACAGGAAAACAGGGAAGACACTAGAAGATACAGACGCAGGCAACAACTTTGTGAATGGAATCCAGCTGTTCAGGATTCATCAAATTTAAAATCTTCTACATGGGAAAGAAATAATTGACAGAATGAAGAGAAAACCTGAGACCTCAAGAACATCCTTGGTAGCTATTCACTGGACAATATCCAGAACAGATAAAGTGCTACAGGGCTGGCAGAATGGCTCAAGTTGTAGAGTACCTGCCTAGCAAACATGAGACCCTGAGTTCAAACCCCAGTACTATCAAAAGAAAGAAAGAAATATGTATAAAGAGCCAAAAAATTATCCCTAACAGATCAAATAAATCCAATTAATGAGTGGCCAAATTCATTGAACAGACTGTTCTCAGAAAATGATGCTAAAATGGCATGTGAATACATGAAGAAATGGTCAACATCTTTTGTCATAAAGGAAATGCAAATCAAAATGACACTGTGATTCCAAGTCACCCTTGTCAGGATGTAGTTATCATTATAAAAAACATGAGCAAGGAGCCAGTGGCTCACACCTGCAATCCTACTTACTCAGGAGACAGAGATCAGGAGGATTGTTGTTCGAAGCCAGCCCAGGCAAATAGTTGTCAAGACCTTATCTCAAAAAAACCCATCACAAAGAAAGGGCTGGTGGAGTGGCTCTAGGTGTAGGCCCTGAATTCAAACCCCAGTACTCCACAAACAACAAATAAAACAAACTATAATGAATGTTGCAGAGGATGTGAAAAAAAGAATCTGTTGGTTGGAATGTAAATTAGTACAGCAACTATGGAAATCAGTATAAAGGTTCCTCAAAAACTTAAAAGTAGAAGTGCCATATGATTCTTCCACACCATTCTGGGCTGTATATATGAAGGAATCAAAGTCAATGTACAATAGACACTTGCACATGCATGTTTACACAGCAGCACTATTCACTATAGCCAAGCTATGGAATCAGCCCAGGCACCTACCAATTGATGAATCAATAAAGAAAATGTGAGATAAATCATTCATATTAATAATGTATCGCGTAATATATTATATATATATGTATTTTATTCATCCACAAAAAATGAAATTATGTCTTTTGCAGGAAAATGTATGGAATTGGAGATCACTATATTAAGTTAAATAATTCAAACTCAGAAAGCCAAATATTGCATGCTTCCTTTCAGATTTCAAAGGTAGGCCTGAATAAATGACCTGAATATAAAAGGGAACTATTTAGAGAAAATAACCAGTGGGAGGGGGAGTGAGAAGGTAAATGTGATTGAAGTCCTTTTATATGGATATGTGAAAATAGAATACAGAGACTCACTAACAATTATTTTTTGGAAAAACAGTGAGGGGATGAGGGATAAGAAAGAGCAATAGGAGAGAATAAAGATCAAAGCACACTATATCCAATAGGAAAAGGGGACCAGGAACTAGAGAAAAGGTTAGATCAAAAAGAATTAACCTAGAAGGTAACACACACGCACAGGAAATTAATGTGAGTCAACTCCCTGTATAGCTATCCTTATCTCAACCAGCAAAAACCCTTGTTCCTTCCTATTATTGCTTCTACTCTCTCTTCAACAAAATTGGAGATAAGGGCAAAATAGTTTCTGCTGGGTATTGAGGGGGTGGGGGGAGAGGGAAGGGGTGGAGTGGGTGGTAAGGGAGGGGGTGAGGTCAGGGGGGAGATGACCCAAACATTTTATGCACATATGAATAATAACACAATAAAAATTAAAAATTAAAATAAATAAAAATAAAAAAGTCCTTACAATATATCAAAGATATCATACTTAAATTCACTCCTCCACCATTTTTCTTCATCTTCCCTTCCCTCCAATTCCTGGAATAATTTCAACAGATATCATTTTTTCATTTAAACGCATGTGTACACAGTATTTGCACCATATTCACCCTCTTTCACTGTTTCCCCTCTCCTACTGGTACCCTCTGCAGGCAGGACAAGTTCTGCCCTATGTTCTCCAAATTTGTATAAGAAAAGAAGAAGAAAATATCACATTTTTGGTTGTTTAAGATAGCTATGCAGTGAAGCATAAGTGGCTCATGCCTGTAATCCTAGCTACTCAGGAGGCAGAGATCAGGAGGATCACAACTGAAAGCCAGCTGCGGGAAAATAGTTCTGTGAAAAACTATCATGAAAAACCCTTCATAAAAAAAGGGCTGATGGAGTGGCTGAAGATGAAGGCTCTGAGTTCAAGTCCTGGTATCACAAAAAAAGATAACTATATAAGGAGTTTTATTGTGGAATGTCCATGTTTATATGTATAATTGATTGATTTGGTTCATCTCCTCTATTTTTCTTTCTACCTTAGTCCCTTTCTTATGGTGGTTTTAACCACAGTAAAAATTCTATATTCATTCTTCTTCAGAGAGTACATAAACCATAGTTACCTTCTCAACTTCCTTCTTTTACCCTCCCCACCTTATATGTAACCTTACTTAATGTGACCTGTTTTTCATAGAATTGCTGTACTTGTATTAGGTCTATATTCCACATGAGAGAAAACATGCAACTTTTTGACTTCTGCAACCTAGCCATGTTCACTTAAGATGATGTTTTCCAGTTCCATCCATTTACTTTCAAATGACAAAAGTTCATTCTTTCTGGCTGAATAAAATTCCATTGTATATCAATTCACATTTTCTTGATCTGTACATCTTGGCATCTTGGCTGTTTCCATAGCCTAGCTATTGTGAATGATGCTGCAATTATTGTATATGTTACATTTTTTTGTAACCTGACTTACATTCTTTGGGATATAGCTCTAGTGTGGGGAGTGAATTATGAGAAACCTATGAGAATTTGAAGAGAGCAAGAGGCAAGATGCAGCACAGCTGCTTTTCTTAAGTTGTTTAAGTTCAGAGTAGAAATGCAGGTTTCTCTTGTAACAGTGTCACACACCTCCTTGAGAACTGTTGCTCCACCTCCTTTTTTACCACTGGATATAAAAGACTCCCTGAAGGAGACTAAGATTTTTTTGATGGGGTTTTTTGATTGGCTGGCTGTGGGCTGCTTGGGAGGCTGCTGTGAGAATGACACTGCTGTTGTTTCAGCTGAGTTATAGAGATTAAAGGGAACATTGGACAGAGCAGCTTTCTGCACCCAGATTTTTATGCATAGACTGTAGAAAAGCTAAGCTAAAGAAAAGCTAAAGAGAACATGAGTCTGCAAGTCTAAGGACCAAGACTTTAAGAGTTATGCTAATGCAGATTTTAGATGTGGTTGTTGTTGTTTGTCTGCAAGTCTAAGGGCCAAGACTTAAAGAGAAATTATGCTAAAAAAAGGTAAGAGAAAACATGGGACAGAGTGAGTCAAAGGAAAGAGACTTTAAAGAATAGAAAAAGAAGACTTCAGAAGCAAGGTTTTAAAGAATTGTAAAGGAGCAAGGCCTTAAAGAATAGAGAATAATAGAGAGAAGAAGCAATGAGGCTGTTGTGTATCTCCATCTGAGCACCCAACACACCTGGCCACAGTTTTGTCAACTATCGCCTGTCATTTCTGCATCTCCCCTCACCCCTTGTTTGGTTCAGTAGTGACAGGAGCAAGAAAACGCTTGCTCCACCCTAGGAGTGGAATTGCTGGATCACATGGGAGTTCTATTTTTAGTTTTATACCACTTTCCATAGTGGAAAGCAGGGTGTGAAGGTTCCTTTTCCCTATATTCTTGTCAACATTTGTTGTGGGTGGTATTCTTGATGGTAGCCATTCTAAAGGATTGAGGTGGACTCTTAACATGGTTTTGATTTGCATTTCCTTTATGGCCAGGAATATTGAGCATTTCTTCATGTGTGTTTTGGGCATTAGTAGTTCTTCCTTTGAGAAAGAACTAACTCATTTGCCCATTTTTTTATTGGGTCATTAACTTTGGGAGAGTTTAGTTTTTTGAGCTCCCCATATATTCTTGTTATCAATCCCTTGTCTGATGTATAGCTGGCAAAACACTGCAGAGGAACTAATGAAGAAACCTTAAAGCTGCAGAGGTCAATATGAGAGGGGGATATGAGAGGTCAATATGAGAAGGGGATCAGGAATTAGTGAAAAGGTCAGATAGAGATGAATCAACTTGGGTTGTAACACATTTGTACATGGAAGCAATGCTAAGAATCTCTCTGTATAGGAATCCTTAACTCAACTACCAAAACCTTTTTGTCTTTCTCATTATGTTTATGTCTTGTCTTCAAAAAATTAGAGAAAAGGACAGAACAGCTGGTCTGGAAGAAAGGGGGCTTGGTGCGGGGAGAGAGAGTATGGAGGGCAGGGGGCAGCAATGGCCTAAACAATATATGCACATGTGAATAAATAAATAAATAAAGATTTTTCCCATTTTTTTGGGTGGTCTATTCAGTTTACAGTCCATTTATTTTGTTGTGGAGAAGTTTGTAATTTCACGTAGTCCCATTTCTCTTGGTTGCTGACTTTTTGAGTTCTATTGAGGAAGTCATTGCCAATGCCTATTAACTCCAGTGTATTTGCTGCTCTTTCCTGCACAAGCTTCAAAGTTTAGGATCTCATATTAAGGGCCATAATCCACTTTGAGTTGATACTTGTACACAGATCTAGTTTCAGTGTTGTGCAGGCAGATAACCACTTTATCCCACCAACATTTGTTGAAGAGGTTATTTTTTCTCCAATGTATGTTTTTTGGCACCTGTTTCAAAAGTCAGGAGGGTGCAGCTGCATGGATTCATATCTGAGTCTTCGTTCCACTAGTCTTCATACCTGTTTTTGTGCCACTAACATACTGTTTTATTGCTATTGCTCTGTAGTATTGTGATAGCTCCAATTTTTATCTTTTTCTCAGTATTGCCTTGGCTATTCACAGTCTTTTGTGTTTCCAATTGAACTTTAGGATTGATTTTCCCATCTCTGTGATGAATGTCATTGGAATTTTGTTGTGGATTTCATTGAACATGTAGATTGCTTTTGGTAGTATAGCCATTTTCACTATGTTGATCCTATCAATCCATTTGCATGGGAGATCTTTCCACATTCAGTAGTCTTCATCAATTTCTTTCTTCAATGGTTTATAATTTTTCTTGTAGACATTTTTCACATCGTTTATTGAGTTTATTCTAAGGTATTTTGTTTTTTGTGGATATTGTATATGGAATTATTTTCCTATATTCTTTTTCTATGTGTTCATTGTTGGTGTATAGAAGGCTACTGGTTTTTGTAAATTGATCTGGTATCCTACTTTGCCAAGGATATTTATGGTATCTAGGAGGTTTTTGGTGAAGATTTTGGGTCTTTTAGGCATCAGATTATGTTGTCTGCAAATAGGGGTAATTTGACTACTTCCTTTCCTATTCTATTTCTTCCATTTCTTCTTCCTTTCTTATTGCTCTGGTTAGGAATTCCAAGACTATGGTTGAATAGGACTGGAGAGAGTTGACACCCTTGTTTTATTCCTGACTTTGGGGGAATAGTTTCAGTTTTTCCCCATTTAGTATGATGTTGGCTGTAGGTTTGTCATATGTACTGTTTATAGTGTTGACATAAATTCCTTCTATTCCTAGTTTCATCTGAGCTTTATCATGAAGGAATGTTGAATTTAATCGCAGGCCTTTTCTGCATCTATTGAGATCATCAAGTGATTTTTGTTTTTGCTTCTGTTTATGTGCTGTATTAATGATTTGCATATGTCAAACCATCCCTGCATCCTTGGGATGAAACTCCCTTCATCATGGTGTATTATCTTTTTGATATCCTGTTGATTTCAGTTTGCCAATATTTTATTGAGGGTTTTTGCATCGATGTTCATTAAAGAGATTGGCCTGTTATTCTCTTTTTTTTTGTTGTGTCCTTACCCAGTTTTGGGATGACTGCAAGTCTTCTTCATAGAATGAGTTAGGCAATGTTCCTTCTTATTATATTTTGTGGAAAAGTTTGAGGTGTGTTGGTGTTAGTTCTTCTTTCAAGGACTTGTAGGGGTGAATCCATCAGGTCTTGTACTTTTCTTTATTCAGAACTTTATTATTGCTTCAATTTCCCTGCATCTGTTTAGGTGACTAATATCTTCTTGGTTCAATTTTGGATGGTCACATGTGTCTAGAAATTTGTTCATTTCTTCTAGATTTTCCTATTCATTTGTATATATGTTTTTGAAGTAGTCCCAGATGATTCCCTGAGTTTCCTTGATGTTTGTTGTTATCTGCCTTTTTTCATTCTTAATTTTGTTATTTTGGGTCTTTCCCTCCTTATTTTAGTCAGATTTTCCAGGGGTTTGTTGATCTTGTTTATCTTTTCAAAGAACCAGCTTTTTGTTTCATTGTTTTTCTGCAGCCTTTTTGGTTTCTATTTCATTGATTTTAGCCCTTATTTTTATTATTTCTCAACTTCTGCTACTTTTGAGTTTAACTTGTTTTTGTTTTTCTAGGACTTTGTGATGCAGCATTCAGTCATTTATTTGAGATTTTTCTGTGTTTTTAATATTTGCACTCATGGCTATGAACTTTCCTCTTAGGACCTGTTTTGCTGTGTCCCTTAGGTTCTGATAGGTTGTGCTTTCATTCTCAGTGAATTCTAGGAGCTGTTTTATTTCTTCCCTTACTTCTTCAATGACCCACTGAAATGGAATAACATGTTGTTGATCTTCCAGTTGTTTGACTATTTTCTGCCATTTCTTTGTGTTGTTTAATTCTAGTTTTATTGCATTGTGGTCAGACAATAAGCAAGGGATAATTTCAATTTTCTTACATGTGTTAAGACTTGCTTTGTGACCTAAAATGTGATCTGTTCTTGAGAAAGTTCCATTGACTGTTGAGAAGAATGCATATTGTCTGATGCAGGATGAAATGGAAAACTGTAGATGTCTGTCATGTCCATTAGATCTGTGATGTCATTCAATTGTAGAGTTTCTTTGTTCAGTTTTTTTGTATGGATGACTCATCTATTGGTGATAGAGGAGTATTGATAGCCCTCATCATCACTGTGTTTAGTCTGAGTTCTTAAGTCCAAAAGAGTATGTTTAATGAAGTTGAGTGTATGAACACTGGGTGCATATATGTTAACAATTGTTATTTCCATCTTGTATTGTTCCTTTTATTAGTATGCAGTGACCTTTGTCTCTTTTAACTAATTTAGATATGAAGTCTACTTTTTCTGATATAACTACTACTATTCCTGCCTATTTTGGGAGACTATTTAGCTCATTAAATCTTCTTCCACCCTTTTACCCTAAGGCAATGTTTGTTTCTGTCTATAAGGTGGATCTCTTGTAAACAAAAGTTGTTTCATCTTCTTTTTAATCTGGTTTGCCAGACAGTGTCTTTGGATGGGAGAGATGAGTCCATTAACATTTGGTGTTAATATTGAGAGGTATGTGGTGATTTCCTTCCCTTTAGTTGTTTTTGTTGCTTAGGGTTTTATGTGCTTGCATTCTGTGCTTCTCTCTGATTACTTGTCTGCTTTTCCCTTGAGGTTCAATAATTCCCATCCTATAATGGCTATGTTTGTTTTCATCTTCCCTGTTTAGGACTCCTTTCAAAATCTTCTTTAGTGGTGGCTTAGTACTTATGTGTTTTTTTAGTTTCTGTTTACCCTGGAAGATTTTTATTCCTTCTTCAATTTTGAATGACAGCTTTGCTGGGTAAAGTATCTAGGACTGAAATTGTTTTTTTTTAGTGCTCATTCAAAGTATCTTACTCCATGTCCTTTTGCTTTTAAAATTTCTGTTGAAAAATCTGCTGTTATTTGTTATGTTATTTGATTTTTCTCTCTTACAGCCTTCAATACTCTTTCCTTGTTCTCTGTGCTATTTATTTTAACTATATATGCCATGGGAGGGTTCTGTTTTGGTGAAGTCTGTTTGGTTTCCTTGAGGCTTCGTGTACCTGAATGGGCATCTTCCTCATGAGATTTGGGAAATTTTCCGTTATTATTTTGCTGAATATATTACATACACATCTGGTTTGCACCTCTCCTTCTTTGATGCCCGTGACTCACAAGTTTGATCCTTTGATTGGCTCACATATTTCTCATGTATTTGCTTCATAATGCTTGAGTCCTTTTGTCTATGAATTCTTGTTTTTTTTCCTTTAATATTTATTTTGTCTTTGAGCCCTGAAATTCTGTCTTCCACTTGCTCCAATCTGCTGGAGTGGTTATCACCTGTGTTGTGTATTTGAATTAGAGACTTATTTGAATTAGAAACAGAAATCAATCAGATTTCTGTTTGATATTTTTTCATTAGACTTTCCATATCTTTGTTACACTGCTCTTTCATATCTTGCACTGTCTTCTTTATTTCATATATTTTTTTATACTTTCCTTAGTTTCATTTTGGTGTTTGTTGAAATCCTCGAGTTAGTTTAGGTGTTTTTGTGTCTTCCTGAGTTGTTTTTTTTAAATCTCTGTTCTCTTGCTATTTATTGAATTGTTTTTCTGTGTTTTCTTGAACTTATTGAACATTCTTATCATCATTCTTCTGAGGTCAGATACTGGGGATTCATCCTCTTCACTTTCAACCAAATCCTCTATTTTGTTATTGTTAGTCTTTTGAGGAGTCCTATTCCCCTCTCTTCTTTTTCTCTCCATGCTTCAATTTTGTGCTTTGCTTGTATGCTATTGATTCATTAGTTGGGGTTTTAATAACCTGTTCTCTCTTCTTTGACTTAATCTCTATGTTCTTCCCAGCTTAGTTGTGGGCTAGGTTGTTGTAACATTTCTGTCACTTGACCTGGATGTATAACTTAGCAATAATAAATTCACAAATTCAATATAATATATAAGGTAGCCCTTGGCAATATTATCTATGAACAGCAGGTATTGGGGAAAAAACGGTTGTTTGGATAGAAGTAGTTATTTAGTTAATTAAAAAGATGTCACTAAAGGGGGGGCAGGGAGAGGGGAATGGGCAAGGAGAGAAGAGGTGTGAGGTGTGAGGTGGGCTGTAGAGTAATAAGGCCTAAATGTGTGTAAAGGTGTAGTTCTGACATTGGGATGGAAGGTGCTATCATCAAGGATTGCAGAGAGATAGTGAGCATGGAGGTAACATGTAACCTTGGCATGATATACTATTTAGTGTGTGGTGATTATAGAGGAGGTAGTGGCAATGAGGGGAAAGAGAAAGGGAGGGAAGAAAGGAAAGGAGAAGAGAGGAAGGGAAGAAAGAAGAAAAGGAAAGTAAAATAAAGTTTAAAATGAGGGAAAGAAAAGAAAGTGGAGCAAGAGAGGGCTGACAAATTGATATTTGTAAGAGGGAGATAGGGAACAATAAGTTGAAAAAGAAAAACAAAAAAATGAGAAGAATAAAATTTTTTTAAAAAGTAAAAATACTAAATTAAAAAAAAATACTACGAATATTCTGTAGTGTTTCTTCTGATTTCAAATTCAGGCTGGGCCTCTGTCTATGTCTCTGTCCCTTCTTAAGGCTGGTATCCTGGGCTGTGTGACAGTGGATGTTGTCTCTCCCTACCTGCTGACTTTGGAGGGGATCTTCTCAGGGTGTTTGTGCCCAGGATTTCCATGGTGGGATGGGCCAACTCATGCAGGCAGGTTCTCCAAAGTGATCTCAAGAGGAGCTGGTATTTGAGCAGTCACCAGTTGCTACTGCCCACAGGGCAAGACTGGGTGCTAGAATTGAACTTTATGGTTCACCAGTTTTCTCTTGGAAGTTTGTGAGTTCGAACTCACTACCAGTTTCTCCAAGATGGTAGAATATTTTGTTTTCACCAAACAGCAGCCATGCTACCCTAGCCCCACTCAGGCTGGGCCACCTCAACGTTCTGCCTCACCATCACCAGGTAGGGGTGAAATATTCCCTCCCTTTATCTGGCCACAACTTTTGTCCAGGGGAGGGGCCCTCGTCCCACCAGCTGTGTTGTCCTTTGTGTGGTGCCCTCCAGAGAAGTTGACGTGCCACACTCACATGGCAGAGTTTCAGGTAAACTCAGATCTGGAGCAGCAGGGGGAGGTGCAGTATGGAGGTTCCATGTCCATGAATTATGGCACAGCAAGGATGTCACAGATGCTTGGAGGACTTCTTGTGCAGTTCTCTGCATTGAGTTTATGCTTTTCAAGTTCCAAGACAGGAGAAAAGAAGCCAGAAAAGAAAAAGAAAAAAACAGAGAAATGGCTTTCCACTAAGCAGACCAGCAGCTGATGCTGGTCCCAGCCTGGGCTTCCCTGGTTACCATGTACTATGAAAAGGTAATTAAACATCTGTTGTTGAACATTATGTGAACCATATCTGTTGGTGGAATCTTGTTTGTCAAAATAGCAGGGTTGCTCAATTCTTGCTACTGTGAATCTGAACTATTTTTCTGAAACTATGGAGCATAGAGTCCCATTGTACCTCAGCTATCTGTCACCTTGCCTTCTTTCTCTCTGCAGATTTTTTTTCTGGAGACAGTTTTACATTTGAAATTATGATAAAATAACTTCTAGAAAAGGTATGTAATTGTATAAATTAACCACACAACCAAGTAAATGTCAAAGAAATAGTATTAGAAAATGAAGAATGTAAAATCAAATCTGAAGAAATGCAGAGAAACCACCATCTTGCAGAATGCTTCAATATATATTTTAAATAATTTGTCTAACAAAATATGTGTGCATAAGCAGTGTATTTTATAACCAAATTCCAATGTTCTGAAACCTTCTGTTCTGATATAAAAGAACTCCGAGAAATGAAATTGGTCATAATTTGGACAAACACCTTTAGCCAGTATTTTAGAAACACAAATAGAACTTGGTAACAGTGAAGGAAGAATGTAGAATAGACCATAAAGAAAAAAATGAGAAGTATTTGGTAAGAACATGGGTAGAACAATAGATACAGAAGTAGAAAATTTGTTAGATTTGTGAATATATCAACACAGAGTGCTATGTAACTAAACATATATATGTATAAGAAACTCAGGATATGAGTGAAAATGAACCAAAAGTCACTTGAGAGAAAATTGACTAAATTTATGGCATTAAATATTTTTGAACTTAGTTTAAAATGATTGATTTCTATTGGATGTCATTTAAACATTTCTACACAGGCATACAAACATACATGATAATATAAAGGTGATTAACACATAAGAACAATATGTATTTTTTAAACAAGTGCTGGATGAGATACTTAATAAGTAAAGAAATTTTGAGCCACACAATGCTTCATATATTAAAGTGTTTATGATAATAAAACTTACATGAGATTATAGACACAATAATATGAAATTCAGAATATTAGAATGTATTTCATGCAGCAAATAAAAAGTTTGGCTAACATTCAATACTCATTCTAAAGAGTTAAACAAGAGATCATATATTATCCAAGCAAAAAATTATGTAATAAAGCATACCTTGTAAAGAAATTTCCACAAATTCTACTTCCTTATGTTTGTAATACTACTTTACTTCTTTACTCTATTAATAACTTATTAAATTGCAGTAAGTGATTTAAGTGGCACTAAAATTTAAGAAATGTTAGAATCTTGGTTATGTGCAGAAACAGTTAAGGAAAATGGTTGCTTTAGGAAATCAAATTCATTTCTGGAGGATCTCCAAACATCAGTCACAATGTGAGCCAGTGTCATGGAAGACGATAGGAATGGAAAGAGAGGAAAGAGAATACATTTCACACACATGCACCTGAATATGCTTGATCCACCATGAGAAGAAATTGTGTTAGGACAAACAAGGAAAAATATTCTCAAATTAACTAATACATATATATATATATATATTTATGACCAATACATATAAGAGGCAGGGAGCAGCTCATGCAAGCACAGCAGAATTACAAGAATGAATTTGATTTATGTTACTAAGTTGTTAATTTATGTTACTAAGAACAGGACAGAGAGCCACAAAATTATGGTAAATGATGGAGACAGAAAAGACTAATGAATCCCAGACCTGCTGTGATTCTGGGTTCCCTGTGCTCATTAAGAAATGCAGTCATCCCTGAAATAGTAAGACCTGTCTCCACTCTTCTATCAAAATGATATTACAGGTATAATTAGAGAATCAAAAGCCCTTGTTAATTCCTGGGTTGGAGACAGGAAGTGTCCACTTGAGCCCTTCTGCCTGGGAGCTCAACATCAAAACACAGCAAATGATTGCTGACCAGGCTGAGTGGAGCAGCAGCTTTAGAAACCTTTAGCTTAAATCCCAGTGGATCTGCGCAGGTGCAAAGGTGTGGGAATAATGAAAGCACCTTTTATTGTAGTCAAGGTCAGAGTTGCATTTAGACATCAATCCAAGTATAGTCCTGGTTATTCCTACACCCTGAGCCTGGATCCTGCTCAATTGGTTTTTCTAAAAAAAAGATTTCTATCTCTCTGAAAGATATGTAGGTCTTACCTTCTTCACACAGATACCAGAAACTGTCTATGGACATGAAATTATAAGGTAATGACGTGCCTCCTGCTCCCCAGAGCCTATAAGAAGGAGATGCAGTGGAATGCTTTAGTAAACCTCACAGGAAGTTTTCAGAGATGGACTGCCAAGGTCACCCAATGTAGAACATGTCACCATCACACTTTTCTCTTTAGGTCCTAAGTAGCCAGTACCACTAGATGACAGGTATGCATGTAGGACCCAGAAGGCAATCAAACTCTTAAACCTGTACAAGTAGGAGAGCCAAGTCTGTGAGATCAGTGTACTCACCCAGAGGAGCCATGACAGGGAAGGCAGACAAAACGTGTCAGGTAGCCTGGGGCAGGAAGATCAGGGTGACTCCACATTTCAGGAACACTGAGAAAATATCTCTGATGCGTGATTATTGATCTTTAGTGTTGATTCTATTGAAAGGAAAAAGAATTAAATATCCCCACTGTATTTTTTGAGACAGAATTTTACTATATAGCCTGAACTGGCCTGAAAATCAAGATCCTTCTGTTTCATTCTCCCAAATGTTGTGATTTAATGTTTATGACAAATCCCCACCATAGCACATTTATTTATGACAAGCATTCTTTCCTTAGGGACACAGCTCTACTTAGAAAACAAATGTACATACTGAATATTTTTTTCTGCTGGGGCAGTGGCTCCCATGGTCACAGTCAGAGAAGTTGTGCTCAAGGTAGATTCTCGTTTGTGAGATAAAGGTTTGGGGTGCTATGAGGTCATCTCCTTGCTGGGAGGTGATTAACATTTCAGCTCTAAGTACAGTGACCGTGTTTGTATTAGTAGAGGTAGAGTTCTCTATAGAGAAAATCCAGAAATTCCCTTATCCCAGCCATGTCACCCCAAATGGTTCAGAGCAGACAGTTCACCCAATTTATGTCCCACATTTTCTCCCAGAGCGATCTTCTCCTGTAGGATTCATCTCCAGGACTCCACAGTCTGTGCGCACTGCTCTCTTTCCTGTTTACTTCCTCTTTGTCCCTGGTGTCCTTCTCTGGCTGTGCTGAGCCTCAAATAACAGAATCCCAAGGACCACAAGGACAAGCCCAGCCATGCCCACATGTATGAGATTCTCCACTGCATAATCCTGGAACTCTGAGTCTGGGGATTGTGGACAAAGAGGACATGTAGGCCAGGGAAGTCCAAATGACCCCAGGATCCTTGCACATCCACTTGGGGCATCTGCTTCCTGGAAAGGAGTTGACCCTCTGAGTCCCATAACTGAGAATTCTCCTTAATATCCCATCATGAAGTCTGACGTTCTGCATGTTGGGCTGAAGACTGAGCTACTCCTGAGAACCTAAGCAGAGAAGTAGGACCTGTGCAGTTTTAAGGAACTGCAACTTTCTCCTGGGCTTCACAATCTTGTGTCTTCTCCTCATAACATAGCTTCATGTAGATCCTGAAGGAACCCTTTCCCTGATGTAGCAGGGTCCTCTCAGTTCTCCTCACTGGGCTCTTCCAGGATCGTATATTATGCGTACTCAGTTCACCTTTCTTTTATTTACTTATTTATTTTTTATTTTATTTTTATTTTTTATTGTTCATTTATTCACATATGCATACATTGTTTGGGTCTTTTATTCCCCCTGCCCCCCCACACTCTCCCCCAGTTCTCTTTTCTGAGTCACAGAAGAGCAATTAATCTGTGTCTGGAGTGTAGAGAAAATTTCTCTCACCCAGAAATAACAAGCAGTCATGTGCTCTCTGTTCACTTCATGACGCAAGACCATAAACTAATTCTCCTGCAGATGAGTTCCACTTTGTGACCAGCTGAGAACTCAGGGTCCAGGAGTGAGGGCTTGGTCCTCACAGATGCTAGAAGTCAGGAGCAAAAGGGGTGACAATCAGGACAGTCTCCCCTGATCCTCACTCCAGCCAATCCCTGGATCTTCACCATTCATTTAACCTCTCATTAACCAATAGCCATGTATGTAGTAATACAATAGGATGTATGTGTGTGCTTATTACATGTGCATGTGTTTTACATACCAATACTCAATGGATATATTTTTATCAAATAGTATTTTTGAGTCAAGTTCATTAGCATATTTCTGATTTCCTGATAAGTGAATGCATTTGGGTAGAATACAGGCATATACGGAAATCTCACGATGAAGCTGCCTGTATAACTGTCATAAACTAACAAGGTTTCTTTTTTTTTAAATGAAGGACAGGAATGTAAAATAGGTCTTGTCCAATGGTGGGTACCAGTGGGAGGGTACAAGGAAAGGGTAAAGAAAGGTGAATATGGTGGAAATATTTTATATTTGTGTATGCAAATAAAATAATGTTATTCTAAGGAGTAGGGTCTCAGCAAGGAGTGAGTCTCTGTTGGTGACTTGATTTTATTCCCCTGACACCCATTTCTGAATTCCAAGCTTGAGAGCTGTAAAATAGTCTTTGAAACTGCATAGTTTTAATTCACTGAACTTGCAGAAATTTGTTATATCAGCACTAGCAGATAAACATTTCATAACCAACTCAAGGAACAACAGTGGAATGAGGTTAATGAAAGTGTGTGCATGTGTGTGTGTGTGTGTGTGTGTTTACCTGGTTCTGTCTTACTGCAAGGCTCTCACTGTACTGACTGGATGACAGTTGCATCCTGGCAGACAGAAGCTCATGCCCTGGTCAATGGGATTTCTCTAAGAACTCCACCAACAGTTTCTTCTTCCTTTCTCATTCATCTCTTCTTCAGTAAATATCGGAACTAGAATCAATGCTGCATTTTTTCTGGGCAGGGGATCTTGTTTACTCTCCTGTTCCTCTTTGAGGAAGTTAGGAAGTCTTGGCTATAGGAAATTAGAGCTCAGAATGTTTTCTGAGCCCCTTCTGCTGTTGTAGAGTTTGGGGATTAGTGAGGGAGGATGACAAGGCCAAGACAACAGAGCAGGAAGGTGGCTGAGCCAACACTCGAACTCAAGGCTTCTGCTTCCTAGGTTTCCACTACAGAGAGAAGAAAGTGCTTGGCTCACAAGTTTTGGAGTCTGATTCTGTGAGTGAAGGGCCTCTGCTTGCAGAGTTTGCTAGAAAACAGGACAGGAGAGGAAAGAGAGGTGGGCAATCAGGCAGCCTGTCTTCTACTCTATGGAGGCTTCTTTGAGGTTGGTCAGGACCCATAACTCACTTTTCCCCTTAATTCTGAGTCTTGTGATTCACAGGATGCCCTTCTTAGAGTCTTCAGTGGAGATGACTCCCTCACTGAGACCTCATCTGTGAGGAGAGGACGGGAGATACTGGTACAGAGATCTCTGTTGGTGAGAGGTTAGCTGGAGATCTTGGGAAACGCACTAAGGTGAGGGGGCTGATGCCACTTCTGACCTCCACAAACTGAACCCAGCCTCACCTCTCCCTTGGCCTGTTCTGACCTCTTCTTTCATCTGCCTGGCTGCATAGTCACTTCAGTGTTGGCCTCCATGAAAGATGAGGAGGGATTAGAGGAGTCCTGTCTGACATTCTGCAGCTTGATGTCTTCTGTCATACTCAGTCTCTGTTTTCCTCTCTCTGCTTCTCTGTGCTTGTTTATTTCCATCATCAGCAGAATGTTCTTCAGATACAATTTTAGGATTCAGTTAGTTTGAGTCACAGGACATGGGACAGATATGATCCTTGCTCACCTGTGATAGAAAGGTGCAGGGGATCATTTGGGGGTGTCCAGGCATAGGGAGTGCCATTGAAGGAGCCATAGCATCTGTAGATCCCTCTGTGGGTCACAGGACCCAGAGGGAAGTCAGCCTGGGATGCACCATTGTGGCTCTTCACTGCAGGGAGCCAATGTCCCTGAGGCTCCACCTTCCTGGACAGATGGTACCAGCCAATGAAACTGTCAGAATTGTAAGACAAGGTCACATTCTCTCCTGACCTTACCATAGGACATGGCTGGGCTGAAAGAAGGATTTTTTAATTGATCTGGAAGAAAAAGAGGCTGTTTAGTTAGGGAGGCTATTCATTATCACTGTGCCCTTCATTGCTGAGTTGGGAACTCTCTCTTCTTTCTCCCAGGACTTATCCACCATGTCCATTTATCTGCTTATACTTTCTCTATCTCTCTGGGTCTCTGACCTCACTCTTATATCCCAGGCTTTCCTTTTTGTTGTATTTTACATTCTGCCTTTACTATCATCTTTCGTCCTTTATCTTTCAATTGAAATCTCATTTTTCCTAATGTCTCTGTTTTTTACACATCTTTATTTATGTCAACACATCTATTTTTTAAAAAATGGAATGCTTCTTGAATGTATGTGTCTTCCTTACACAGGGTCTGTGCTGTCTGCATGGTTCCAATTGTAGCATATGTGCTGCTGATGCGAGCACTATCTATCCATGTATCTATCTATCTCTCTATCATCTATCTATTTATCAAACATCTATTATCTATCAATTTATCTATCATCTATCTCTTCATACCTAACATCTGTCATCTATCACAATGTATTTCTCTGCTTCTCTGTCTCTGTAGCTCTCTTTTAGAATCTCTATAACCACATCTTTGTCTTTTATCTTTGTGTTTTTCATTCTGGCCCTGAATTTTAGGACTGTTCTTTGCCACTACATGTCAGTCTCTCCACTTCCCTACCCCTATACTTCCTATTTTGCTTTGAGTCTTTCCTTCAGCCCCCAATTCCTGGCCCATTCTGCGTGTGCATGCATGCGTGTTTCTATGTCTTTGCCTTTCATTGAGTCTGCTTCTCATTGATTGGGTATCTTTGTCCTCAGTCAACTTATAACATCTGGGGTCACTTTGTAACATGGGCCTGTGAAAACAAGAGACGCAAAAAACACATAACACACAGGCACTGGTGTTCTGCTCCTTCACCCAAGATCATGTTATTCTGGGACAAATTATGACTCAACCACATGGAAGGAAGAAGTGTTAAAATGAACACACATCTGTGGGTGACTCCTGGGCTAAGGCCTCAGGATCCATGGGGAATCAGCCTGAGAGCTCAGTTCAGCCCTAAACTCATGTCAGATCTGTGACAAGTCTGGTTCTTCTGGTAGAGAAGAGAAGATGAAGATAAAATGAAAACCCAACTTCTGAACTGTCCCAGAACTCTGAACAACATTGGAGTAGAAGACCCTGCTCTCTGGTGCATGTTATCTGTTTCTATATTCCATTTATGTGTCTTCTGCATTGTTCTGGGACCTGTGATTTCGATCATGACCTTATTCATTGTCTCTGCTGGTAACTAACACCTTCATGAACTCTGTCTCTTGTCCATAGAACTCCACACTCTACTTCCTCAGTCTTCTCTACCCCCAATTATAACAGTTTTCCTGGGTTTCAATATGCTGTTTTCATACATATATAATGAGGGATGCCCACAGCTACAAGAAGACTTTCCCCCTCATCATATAGACATGTCATTTCTTCCTACAACAAAATATGTTGTCTGAGAATATTTTTTATTGTGCTGGGTTGGGGTACATTGTGGCATTTACAAAAGTTCTTACAATGTATCAAATATATCATACTTGAATTGACTAGCTCCTCCATTCTCTTTTATACCCCCCTGACCTTATTCTTGGAATAGGTATCATTTTTATATTTACATACATGTGTACACATTTTGAACCATATTCATTGTCCTATGCCATTTTCCAGCCACCACCGCTTCCCACTGGTACCACCACCCCTTCAGGGCAGGATCTATTTCACCCTATTTCAGGAAAAAAATGAATAAGAGGTGCTTTCTAGATTTTGGTCATGCAAAATTAGTTGCTAAAATAAGTCAAATAAGATGGCAGACTGGGAAGGATGCATGTGAATGAAGTAATGTAACGTGGGAAGTGATGTTAGCAAGAAGGTGCAATGGGACTTCTCTGTTTTCACAATAACTCCCAACAGAAACCCAACTAAACACAGTCAAAAATACCATTGTGAATATCTTAGAAATTGGAGGAAAGTCCTGGACAGTCTTAGATCACAGAATTGAGAAAAACCACTACAGAACAGGAAGTGGAGTGATACTCTTGCACCACACTGCCCCTCTTTCTTGTCCTGTGCAGGGCTGCATGATAGAAATCCCTGTGCCCATTGGAAAGGGTGGGTTAGAGGCAAATGTTTGTCTTCCCCACAACTTTGGGACCTTTTACAGGAAGGTTGCATGGGAAACACTGTGGGTATTGGCAGGGCAGACTGACCCAAGGCCATTTGGAGATGGGGGTGGGGCTCACAATGACTGGCACATAAATCTTGGAATATGGCCTTACATTAAGCCAATGTAGATGCTTCATAAGAGAAAAGAGCCAACAAAATGAAACTCCAACCAAGAGTGACTCTCAGCCAGGGAGGACATTCTGTCAACCCTCCTCAGTCAGAGACAATCACAGAGCCCATCCAGAAACCACACCTGGTGGCAGAGAGAAGCCAGCCATCTCTCTGGAGATCAGAGCACAGTCAGCAATGACATTTGTCATTAGAGAACAGAGATGAAGCCAGTCCAGCTAGAGAACTGGACACCAAGACCTGCCTGTCCAGGGTTTCAGATGTCTGGCCCATCTAGAATCCCAGGCTAGACTAAATGGTAAAGGTCTATAACTGCCAAAGAATTCCTGAAAAGGCCAGAAGAAGGGGGCCTCCTCCTCAAGTGTTCAGGTGTCAATGTAAGGACAGAGGACTATGAAAATCAGGGAAATATGAGCAGAGAAAAAAAACTATTAAGCTCCAGTAAGAGAGCCAGAAAAAATCAGATCTATGGAATGAGCCAGAAATAACTCAGAGTAATTCTCTTAATGAAGGTCAAGGAGCTATGAGAGAATACAGGTAGAAAGTTCATTGCCACATGCAAATAAATTATTGACGAACACAAGTAGTTTGACAATGAACTAGAAAGAAAAGAAGAAAGAGTATAGATAAATTTTAAATTTAAAAGAAAAATAGAAAAGTTCAGCAATAGACTTGGTCAGATGGAAGCATTAATGAGCTCAGACTCGACATTTGAAATTACCCAATCAGATGCACAGCCACAGCAAAAACCAACCAAACAAACAAATGAAAAGGAAATGAACAAACATTGCACAATTTACTAGATAGCATCAAACAAGGAAAAATTCTGTCATTAGAATTCAAGTGAGAGTTGAGAAAACAAAGGAGAAGAAACATTATTTAGAGAAATAATCAGAGAACTATTTACAGACCTCAAGAGAGATACAAATATCCAGTGACAAGAACATCAACGGGCACAGATGAAAATAAATCCAAGCAACATGGCCCCAATTAATATTATCACACAACCATCGAAGTCAAAGACAAGAGAGGATCCTGGAATACAAGAAAAGCTAAGTACACATCAAGGAATTTTAACATGGCTAGTGTCAGACATGTGAGGAAAACTTTAGATGCCAAGACAGAGAGGAATGATGTATCCTAAGGACTGAAGGAAAAATGCCTACCAGGAATTATGACCCCAGCCCAGCAAAGCTGTCCTTCAGAAATGATGGAGTGATAAAGACTTTCTCAGAAAAACACACTAGGGACTTCATCACCACCAGACCTGTCTCACAGGAAATGCTAAAGAGAGTTCTTCAAGCTCAAAGGAAAGGATGTCAATAAAACACGAGACCCTCTGAAAGCAAGTCCCCCTTGGAAAAGTATAAAAGTAAACAGAGTGACTATTAGAACCACTAATAGTGTAAAGGTGGAGCCAGTTCATATGTGCAGCATGAAAGTTAAAACAGGAAAACAATAACTTCAATCATTTGTTAAGTTATGCACAATCTAAAAAGTCATACTTGTGAAATAAAGACCTAAAATATATATGGGGGATAGGTAAGAAGTGAATACAATTAGAGGCTTTCTTTTCATTTGTTTGTTTTAGAATAAATGTGGGAAACTGTCTTATTTATCTGCTGAGTGGCTGGATAGGTCTGGGACAGAGTCAGCGCCCAGGTTTCCAAGGAACCCTCTTTACATTTCACAAGAGATTCATGTACAAGAATTTCCTTCATCAACCCACCAGACTTGACCCTGTGCTGTCTGCCTTCCTGTACAGGAGTATCTTTCCATTTGGGGTGGATGGTGACCTAAGGTTTGGCGACAGACTCACCCACTTGTGCCCAGATCCTCTAGACCAGGAAGAACCCTGGAAAGAAAGAGTCATGATTGATGATGCATGTACTTACAAACCCCAAAGCATGTATCCCTTCTGTCCCTTCCTGGTGTGATCTCTGGCAGCTGCACCCTGCTCTATTTTTTTATTATTCATATGTGCATACAAGGCTTGGTTCATTTCTCCCCCCTGCCCCCACCCCCTCCCTTACCACCCACTCCGCCCCCTCCCTCTCCCCCCACCTCAATACCAAGCAGAAACTATTTTGCCCTTATTTCTAATTTTGTTGTAGAGAGAGTATAAGCAATAACAGGAAGGGACAAGGGTTTTTGCTGGTTGAGATAAGGATGGCTATACAGGACATTGACTCACATTGATTTCCTGTGCGTGGGTGTCACCTTCTAGGTTAATTCTTTTTGATCTAACCTTTTCTCTAGTACCTGTTCCCCTTCTCCTTTTGGTCTCGTTGCTTTTAAGGTATCTGCTTTAGTTTCTCTGCGTTAAGGACAACAAATGCTAGCTAGTTTTTTAGGTGTCTTACCTATCCTCACCCCTCCCTTGTGTGCTCTTGCTTTTATCATGTGCTCATAGTCCAATCCCCTTGTTGTGTTTGCCCTTGATCTAATGTCCACATATGAAGGAGAACATACGATTTTTGGTCTTTTGGGCCAAGCTAACCTCACTCAGAATGATGTTCTCCAATTCCATCCATTTACCAGCGAATGATAACATTTCATTCTTCTTCATGGCTGCATAAAATTTCATTGTGTATAGATACCACATTTTCTTAATCCATTCATCAGTGGTGGGGCATCTTGGCTGTTTCCATAACTTGGCTATTGTGAATAGTGCCACAAAGACACAGACCAGGTGAGCTGCACCCTGCTCTAAAGGTCAGCTCTGCCCCCAGTGTCCACCCACACTGTGGAAGCAGTGCTCTCTTCTGAGCCAGGGCCAGACTACCAGGACAACATTTCCACCCCAATGCTCCCTATCCTTCATTCTCAGCAGGACTCACCAGGACACAGCACAGTGATGAGTGTGGGCAACATGGTGCTGACCCTCCGGATGGGAGGGTGGCAGGCCAGCAGAAGTGCACAGGATGTTGTGAGGGGCCCAGATCCTCTGGTGAACCATTGACCATATCACGGAAAGGTGACACACACAGGTTATCATTGCCTTGCATGTGGCTGAGTGAGGAAGATGGCTTCCTGGAAATTGTTCAGATTCAGCCGTGTCTTCTCAGCATGTACCATGGCTGGAGCTGGAGCACATCTTAGACCCAATCCCTTTTGTTGAGAATGATCAAATTTTGCAATTGAATCAAAAGCTTTTCTTGTATTTTTGTTTAGATCGTTTATATATTGGTTTTATTTTATTTTATTTAGTAATTGTACAAAACATTGGGTTTCATCACCACATTTTCATATACAAAATACTCTGTTTATTTTTACCCCATTATCCTGTCTTGTTACTCCTCCTCATTTGAAAATCATCCCCCTTCTTCTCTCATGTCTTAATAATATAGATTCTGCATGTGAGAAAAGCTAAGTGATATTTGACTTCCTGGGTCTGGCTTATTTCATTTACTATGATAGTCTCCAGTTCATCCATTTTCCAAAAAAGTGACATGATTTCTTATTTGTGAGTGAAACTCAATTCTCTTTATATACCACATTTTTAAAATCTATTCATCTGTTGATGGGTACCTAGGCCGATTCCATAGCCTGGCTACTCTGAACAGTGTCCTAGTAAACATGGGTGTCAGTGACACTACCAATTGTCAGTCCCCAAGGTTTCCTCTTAAACAGAACTTTTAAAAATTCACATATGTCAGCACTATTTAGTATCACTTGGGATTTCCTCCTTTCTTTATTTCGGGTCAAACATAGCTATGCCTTCCTAAGTGATAAGTATTTTCTTTGTTTGAATTTATGTAAATAGGATATTCTCTCACACACTTTTAAACCATCCTGTGTTAATTCAACATCATGCTTTAAGACTGGTCTCCATTGCTGCCGTAGAGTTAGTGTGTTAACTTTTCATGTAATATTTTATCATAGGTATAAAGGATTATATCTCATTTTTAGGAGATTGATTGATTTTAGAAGATTTTGTCCAATATGAAAGGCACTGATATAGATTTTCCTGTGAGTGTGTTCTGGTTCACAGTCAGACTAATTCATCTACTGTACGTGAATAAACACCATAGAAGTGCATCCCCTCCTTCAAAGTAGATCATTTCAATGAATTCCTATAAGTGATAACCAACTAGGTACTGCCATAGACCAATTGGTTATTGTAATGCATAAGAAGAGACTGGAGTTTATGTGCTCAACTTTCTCCCAAAGCTGATGTTGCTCTTTTTTTCTTTTCCCCCTAATGTTGACGTCCTAGGATTCTAGTATCCTAGTTCCTCAGATACTGTGCAGAAATGGTGCAGCACGGTGTTGTCATATCTTTAAGTAAAAGGAGACATAGGCACACATGAGGCTGACAATGACATGGCTGCCGCTGTCTCACACTAGCTTGAGAAATCAATTTTGTGCTTCACTTCAACTCTCCACACAGTGATGAAACACTGTCACCTGGAATTAGTGAAGGAAGTGAGTTGTGTACATCACAGAAATTGGCAAAATCACCAACCACTGATTTTATTAAGAGCTGATTTGCCAAGATGCCACCATGCCATTGCTTAAGACCCAGTGTGTTCATCCCACGTGATGAGGTTAGGACTGGAGTTTGAAACCACGGTTTCATGCTTGTAATGCAGGCACTCTACCACTTGAGCCACACCTCAAGTCCATTTTGATATGTTTTTTGGCTATGAAGTTTCACAAACTATTTCCCTGGGCTGTCTTTGAACTGAGATATTCCTGTTCTCAGCCTCCTGAGTAGCTAGGATTACAGGCGTGAGCCTCTGACACCCAGCTTAATAGCATTTTATTTCTAAGGAATCATGTGTTGCTTCCTTCCAGAAAATCTCCTATACCATGCTATATCACTAAATTTTTGTCTCCTATAAAATGACATATACATTGCTTTGTCATACTATTTTTGAATGACGGTTCTTTTCTGTAATTAAGTAATTCTATAGGGAATATCAAAGGTTATGTTCAATAACCTCTGATCATTCATTTATTCACTCTCATCAGCATCACTGGTGCTTATGTGTGTCTTGTTCTCTCACAGGCACAGTGAAGGAAGCCATCCTCTCATGTTTGCATCCAGTGTTTACTCAGCTTCTCTATGGTGGGACCACAGCTTTGGGGGGCCAATCTTACCTCTGTATGTGCCATCAAATTCATGTTCAAGGGGGAATCTTTCATGCTTGAACTTATAGATCTCTAGTGAAGGATCTTATCTTACTTATGAACGTGTTTGTTTCTGCAATTAAGGTTTTGCATTGTGTATAATTAGAAAAAGATTTGTGATGGTGGGTGAACTGAACCAAGATACATTGTAAGCATGTATAAGAATGTCTCATGAAACCCCTGTACAACTATGTATACTAATAAAAATGTACAAAAAAAGACACGTTCCATGTGTAAAAATAAAGCTCTGTTTGCATAGATTGAGATGGAAAAATTTAATGATCTCTGTTAGGTTATTAAAGAATAATGATTGGTTTTTTAAATTAAGCTATCCTTGTTTTCCATTAGCAAAACCAACAATCCAGTGTGGTCCTTATTGCCTTTTTGAGTAGAATGAAGGATAATTGTGATACTTTTTAGGATTTACATCTAAGTTCATGGGAAACATTTTCATATGACTTTCCAATATTGTACTTTGTTTGCCAAGGTTTGTATTCATTTTTTCATTGCCTGATGAAATGTGTTTGGGAATATTTCCTCTTTTCTCTATTCTCAGTGATTGTTTATGTTGGGGTGTGTATTGCATTTGTATGTGTACATGCTGTGTTTGAAAAGTGCATAATTACTTAGAAGACATCACTAATGAAGAGTCCTGTATTGGAATTAAGGTGGAATTTTTCACTACCAAGTCAATGTACAGTCACATGCCATATAACAAATTTGGACCATGTATGGCATGGAAGTCCTGCAAGGTTTTCATGGGGCTGGAAAATTCCTTTAATCTAGAACATTTAGTCAACCTTTTCTGTGTTTAGATACTTTTAGAAATATTGGAACTTACCATCTACTGTGTTACTGTTTCCAGGAATGTTCTTAATAGTATTTGTGCAGGTTTGTAGCCTAGGAACTGTGGGCAACAACATGTGGCCTCTGTGTGCAGTGAGCTACACCTTCTGGGTTTGTGTAACTGTGACTTTCACACAATGAAGATAGACAAAAGTCACATTTATTGGAACATAGCCCTGGCATTAAGTCCTGCACAACTGCAGTTAAGGTTTTAAAGCAATCCACATCTTTTATTTATTCTTATGTCTATTCTATAAACTAAATGTGGAAAATTTTGTCCCTTTGTTTACATTTTCAATCTGTGATCATAAAATGTTCATAGCGCTCTGTTTCTTTACATGAATATGTGCTTTGTCTCACTTCTCTGTGGAAATGTAATGGGCTCTCTGTCTTTCTTGGTCACTGTGTCTGAGAATTATAAATGTCATTCATTTTTGAAACATGAACTTTTTGGGTATTATTTATATTTATTTGTATGTCTCTTTGTCCTCACTAGTAGCTACTCTACCACATTATTTCCTTCCCTTGCTTTCATTCAGAAGAGATTGCTATTCTCTTTCTGTATTCTCACAATGATAGACAGGGTCATTTAACTTTAAGGTTTTAAAAACTTCTTCATTTGTTAATGGCTGTGAAATTTCCAGCATCATGTTTTAATGTGCCATGGTTACATGATTGTCCAATTCAAAACTTCTCTCACCAGTTTGTTTTCTCACATAACACATTGTTTATCAACAAGTCTTTTGTTTTATTTTCAAATATCAAGATATCAGTTGTCTCTGACAGCCTAATGAGGTTAGACCCACAAGGTCCTGGAGGGTCCTGCTGCCAGGTGCAATGTGTGTTTCATCAGTCAATGTCCACCAGGGCAATTTCCATGTCCTTTGAAGATCCTCCATGAGTGAGGATTCATGGTCTCCCTGGGGTGGTGGACGCCAGAGCAGTGACTCCCCGGTCTCAGCTGGGCTCCTCTGACTGGGAGGAAGTAAGTGCACTTGTTCTCTGTCTGAGTGCCAACTGGGTGTAGGTCACTTCCTGAAGACCCTTAGGAACAGCAGCCTGGAGAGGAGAGAGTAAGCAGGAAGGCGCACACTTGGTGTTGGGGAGCCAGGGCCTGGGGAAAACAAGACCCACTTGAGTGTCCACCTGTCTGTCCCTACCAGTGTGTCCTTCGTGTGCAGGAATTCCCCTGACATCAGGGAATAACAGGCAGCCCTTCCCCTCCTAGTCTGGAGTGCTTCACCTGGATGTAGGTCACTCCCTGGGAGTCTTCATCAGGTGGGCCCTGCTGCAGGGAGACAGTGAGACAGAGACAGATCCTTCTGGTGCCATCTGGATCTCCTCAGCCAGTTTTCCTCATGCTGGCTCAAGCGATACTTTCAAAACTTAAATCAGATTATGTCATTCATGACAGACTATTCAGGAGCTTCCTAAGACCTCTGAACATTGGACAGCTTCCTTCCTACAGTTCTGAGCTCTCATCCTAACACTCTGACCCTTGTTCACATGGCTTCAGCCAAAGTAGCCTATGTGAAAAAGTTGTTCCTGTCCCAGGACCTGTGAGCAGGAACTACTGTACTAGATGTTTGTGCTTCCTCTCCATCCATACTTCTCAGAAGACAACTTATCAGAGTCTCCTTGTAATTCACACTGGCCTTTCTGACCCAAGCTCTTCTTTCTCTGCTTCATTTTCCCTAACAGACTTGCACTCCTAATACGTAGCATTTATTTGATGTTGTCTCCCAATCGCAAGGTGAACTTAGGGCAGAGGGGATTCCAGGCACTGCTGCATCCGCAGCCCATGCAGGGAGCCTGGTCAAGATGGGGCTTCCTGTGCATGGCTTGTGGAAGGATGGAGGGTCCTGAGGTGCATACAGGGCTCATTTACTCATGTGTGCTTCTGAGACCCAGGAGCAGACTAACAGCCAGGCAGAGGTTGAGGAGGCAGGAAACAGACAGGAGGGAGGCGCCATGAGGTTACAAAAAAGCTAGGAGAGAAAGAGAGTTTACAGCAGGTGGAGATAAGAGTTCCAAGAAGAAAGGTATCAGGAATGGATTTCTCAAAGTGCTGAATGAGAGGAGGTCAGAGAGGGTTCCTTGGATGAAATTGGGCAACAGAAGTTCCTGGAGCCATGGATGGTTTGGGAGTCTCACCCCACTGTTCAGTGCCACCTGGTACTCAGTCTGTGTGTCCTTCACAGCTGCATCTGTGGGGGCAGAACTGGGTGTCATCTTCTGGTGATGTCCCCAGGTTCACAATGTGGGGTTCAGTCTGACCCACCCCAAGCCCACTTCCTCCCACTGTGGTATTGAGCCCTCAAGCATTGGCCTCCCAGGGTCCCTCTTCCTCTCACAAAGGTTTTCTTCCAGGAACTCAGAAGCTGGGCTGCAGCTGGGGAGACAAGGGCAGCAGGTATCAGTGAGGATGATAGGCAGGTGGGGGTCTACATCCTTGAGCAAGAATTACCTCTTCTGAAGGCCTCTGTCCCTGGACACTGGCTCCATGGCCCCTGCAGGATGTTGGAAGTTGGCCTCTCTGTGGGCTGCGTGACAGGGAAGAATCTCAGATCAGAGGGCAAAATCCACCTCACAGGCCCCTGCAGGGAAAGACAGTGACTTTAAACACACTGCTCTCATGTCCAGAAGTTCCTGAGGTGGAAAAGCTCAGAGAATGTCTAAGATTTGCACAGATACCAAGTTTAAGTGTTTCCTGTTTTAGGTTTTCTGATTTGAGTTTCTGCAGAAGGGTTTCTCACCTTTCTGTCTGCATCTGGACGGTGTTCCTGGGGCTTGGTGTCCAGAGCCAAACTTGTTCAGTTCTTGAGGAAGCCCACCCACACCTGCGGCCCATGTCACCCACTCCCTGCTCACCTGACCTCCTGCCTTTTCCCTGACATCCATGCCAGAAGAGGTAGAGAAAGAGAAGGAGCAGCAGGAGGAAGGCCACTGAGATCCCAATCAGAACCAGCTGGTACGACTGCAGTCCTTGGGGACATGTGATGTAGTGAATGAGGAACAATGCCACTCATCTGACCATGTACTGTGTGATATGCCCACGTTGGGTAATTTGTACCCTTTGTCTCTGACCCTCACACTCCTGTAACATGGGATTGCCACCCCATCCCAGCTAGTTTACAAAGGAGGAAACTGAGGCTCAGAGAGGCAAATCGCCTGCCCCAGGTCACCCAACAGGAAGCAGCAGAGCTGAGATTGGACCTGGGGAGCCTGACTTCCAGCCTGGATGTCTGCACCAAAGCTGAGCCTCCTGAACAGGAGGGAAAGAATCTAAATGTCCTTGTCACAGCCCTGTGCCCATTCCTGCACAATGTCACCATCACTGTGGCAGAGGAGACAAGTAACTACACAATTGGGTCTTGGAGTCTCCCCAGGGTGGCCTCCTCTCCCAAGAGGTCACAGCCAAGGTCAACACTAAAAGGAATTTGAAGTTCTAGTCCAAACCTTTCCTTTATACTTGGAGAAACTGAGGCCAAGATGGCACAGGGGCTTGTCCAAGTAAACATCTCACAGGATTCTCCACAAACCCTATGACTCAATCCATGCCCATCTGGACTCCACCTCCTAATGAGCTTCGTGCTTACCTCTCTGGGGTCCTGACACCATGGGGGTGCTCAGCTGATACTCAGGGCCTGTGGGGATGCATGGGAGATGAGGCACTGGGCTGCCTGATCCCCACCTCACTCTAGTTATTTTCTATAAGCTTAGCCCCAACATCTGCCTCTGTCTTGACCCACCCACATTCAGTCCTGCCTTTAGACCCTATACTTTTGGGGTTACCACCCACTTTTCCATGTGACCCAAAACCCCTGGAAACAAGCAGAGGTGGCTCAGAAACAAGAACTTAGATAGTCTGAGATGTCTCCAGGCAGCCTGGAGACCCAAGAAACTCCTTGGACAGAGGCACCTGAGACTAACCATCGGTTCAGATGGGCCCTGATTATGGGGGTGTTTGTATCCCAGAGGGTCCTGTGAATAAGCACAAGAATAGAGTGAGGGATAGGGGCTGTGTCTGAAAGCCCCATCTCTGTTCACTCCCCTACATCTACCCTGTGGCCTCCTCAAGGAACTCTCAATGTCCATATAGTATGTTCTGGATTCCAATGAAAAGGAGGGGTGCACATGTCTGGGAGGACCCCTGCATTCCTACCCCTATCTGAGGGCCACTCTCCCTCTAGCTGAGACTCCCTCCAGTTGCCTCACTCCCAACCCAGTTAAGAACTATCCTGGGAGCAAGCCCCTGAGTGATCCTTTGAGCTTAGAGTGGATAGGCTCAGGGGTTCATTACCTGAGACTAGGAGTTAAGAGGGTCACTGGGGAAGATACAAGGGGTAGGGGAATGAGCTGTGAAACTCAGAGCACCACTAGTGCCCTGAGTGCTGAGATCACAGAAGTCATGGAAGATTATGCCTGATGCTGCCGAGCACTCAGCACTTTGATATGAGACCTGGGTGGGGTGAGGTGGTTTGAGAAATTGGCTGCCCTCCTTGCTGCTGAAGGTCTCTCAGGGAGCTGGCATAGAGTGAAAATGGAGGGTGAGGGTGAGGGGCTGCCTCACCTTGTTCTCAGCTGAGACCTCAAAAGACCTGTCTCTGAGAATCAACATCTTTCTGTTTCTCTTTTCTCTCTTCCCCTCCCTACCTCTACACAGTTTTAATGTCCTAATCTGAGGCACACAGACCTCATCCTGGCCATCACCTGTGGGGATCCACCAGCATGGGCTGTGCAGTCTTGTCTCTGACTGACCCTGCTGGGTTCTTTGCCTGTGATTGGGATGTCCAGGGGTTCAGTGGTGTCTGAACACTCATTGGACTGGCTGTGTGAATCGTACATCTTTACCAGACCCCATGGGAGCTGCTCACAGGTCCTAGTGGGAATTTGTCTTGAGAGCCCAGTCTGGGGCTGCTGGACATGCTGCTGGGTGAGGTCATGCCTCCTCCTCTTTCCACAGAAAATCTGTCATAGCCACATGCAGAGTGACATTGGAGGGTCAATGTCCCTCCAGGGACCAAGATAAGGCCATGTTTGTTCTTGAGGGATGGCTTTCTAGACATCCCTGGAAAGAAGACAGGTCAGGGGCTAAACAGTAGATTCCTGCCACACTGTCTCTCAAGTCTGGGTCTTTAACTCAGGGTGACACAGCTTCCCTCCCACTGGGAACAGGGCTCATGACAAAGTGTTAGGGATTCAAAAGTAATTGGGTCAAACGTAAGCAATCTCACCTGATATCAGGAGCTCCAGGGTATCACTGGGTTCTGACCACACCTGAGGTTGGTTCTTGTAATAGACAAAGCATCTGAATATCCACCTGTGACTGGGAGTCACAGGGCCCACAAGGAACAGGGCCTGTAATTGCCCAATGGCATTTCTCTGAGAGTCCAGGGTCCAGGAGACCTTGTGTTCTCCTTCTTTAGTCAGAATGAACCTGTCATATCCCTTCCATGAGACACACTGGAGGGTCACATTTCCTCCTGAGGTCACCAAAGGTCTGGACAGGACTGAGAGGCTGGGTTTTCTGTAGGCTCCTAGGAGAGAAGGTGTCAGTGTGTCAAATTGGCTCACATCTCTCATGTAGTTCAAGGGCTCAGCTGTGACATGGGTCACCCCTGACAGCAGACCCCATTCCTGGGGGCAGAGCCAGATGTTGGGACCCCTGAGTGTCCTCTCACCTGTTACCACCAGCTCCAGAGGGTTGCTGTTCTCTGACCAGTCAGCAGGGCTGAGATAGTTACAGTGATATCTCCCTGCATTTCAGTCTGTCATGTACGTGATGGAGAACTTGGCCTTGTTGCTGGACTGCAGAGGCTTCTGAGTGTCCCAAGGTGCTGAGCTTTTGTCTTTAAACAGATTGTACTCCTGGGCCTCCAGGTTGCCTTCACACCATATGGTCACCAGCATACCCCAGTTGTTCATAGAGCGTGGTTCAGCCCAGAGGGTAGGTTTGGGGAGAATCTCTGCAAGGAAATCAAAGGCTGGGTCTCTGGAAATCCCCCACTGCATTCCAGCTCTCAAAGAAGGACCATTCAGGCACATCCAGCATCAGCCACACCTGAGGTTTTCCATCCTCAATGCCCAATATGTCATCTTTTCCCCAGTGAAGGGGAGGAAAATGGGACATTTGAGGACAAACTCACCTGTCAGCACTCACGTCCAGGAGTCCAGACTTAGTCCTGGAAGAGAGTTCCTTTTGAAAGTTTGTACCTGAAGACTGAGCATGTCCTCTCCTCTCCAGAGTCTCCTGTGCCTCTGGGGTCTCTTGATGTCTAAGACCTGGCTTTGGGGTGGCATCCCTCCCAGACTAGAGAACTCCCTTCCCCTCTTCACATCTTACCCAGGCAGAGCAGAACCATGAGTTTGGGGTCCATAGTGTATTGTCGTATTGAGCAGGGATGCACAGATGGATAAGAATAAGGTGCCCAGTTGGAAAGATGGAGAGATAAGCAAAGTGTGACTACTCAGAATGCAGGTCCTGCCTCGCATATGGTTGTGACATCAGGAGCCCCACAGGAAATGGAAATGTACTGTATAGGAACCTGGTTCTCATTTCTGGAGCACTGGGGTGTGGCGAACACGAGTCTCTTGGCAGACACATGAGACAGAAATGGTAAAGTCTGTGACCTCTGGCTACTTCCATCTGGCTCTATCTTCTTCTTTGCCCTGAAATCATCTACATTGTACATCACAGAATGACATAGTCCAAAATCACTAACTTTCAGCACTTAGTGTTGTAAATACACACACACACACACACATACACACACACACACACACAGAACATACACACAGAATATATAACCTTCCTATTTCTGCTCTAACAAACAGTGTCAGAAAACAACTGAGATCACTATATTACTCTTCTCCAGGTCTGAAGGGCAAGGTGACCTCTGGGACCCAGTCAAGCTCCCCTAAGGGCTGTGTCCTCTGAAGGCCCAGGGCAGAGTCTGCTCACTGACCTCTTCAAGCTCCCACAGGCTGTGCATCCTGTGTATCCTCATCCCTCTAATCACACAGATAAGCATGCTGTTCCCACCTCTGCTCCACTTTCTCAACTCCATCTCTGATAATGTGTCCCTACCTCCCTCTTTCACTTTCTAGGACCTTGTTATTATGTTGTGATCCTCTGGGTAATCTTCCTTCCTAGATCCTTAACTTAAGCTAGTTGGCAAAGCCCCTTTCTGTTAGGTAAGGTAACACTGTCATAGGTTCTGGGGATGAGTATATGAAATTGACTGTGTGTGAAGTCAGTGATGTCTGTTTGTCCATGATTGTCAGCTTACCTCTATATGCAGAAGGTATACTGGACATCCAGGTTCCTGTGTCACCATGTGGTCACAGGAGTTCCCCAGGTTGTCACAGAGCCTGGCTCAGACCAGAGGTTCAGTTTTCTATTTTGTATATCATATGTCTTTGGGAACTTCTTCAGCCAAAACACTTATGAGTCACTTCTCTGACAGTGGACCATGGATGAGTTCAATTTAGGGTTGGGTGGGTCATGATGATCACCTCTGGTTCCATGATGACTTGGCTACATGTATCCAGGCATTCACACTCAAGTGGAGCTCAATAGAAATACAGAAGTCACTTCCCCAAAGAAGAATGGCTCTCTGAAGACATGTCACAGTGTGACTCTAAAATCTTTAGGTCTATGCTGGGACTCATCACAGAATCCTGCAACAGATGCTCCACACATGGACTCTGCTGGATCCTGTTGCTCAGTTTTTCTACAGCCTGTATCTGTTGCAATGTTTTCTCTTGTTTTTGGCCCCATCTGAGCCAGATGCCTTTCAAGGTTCTTAATGAAGTGATTGTGATCACAAAAAGAAGGAGGCACATGGTGTACTTAAATTTTAGAAGAGGCCGAATAGATTTGGGGCTTTTTTACTTATTGTACATGTGTCCAGTGCAACATTTCTTCACTTTGTATGGGCCATCTCAGCATGTTCAGGAATCTGGACTCCTAGGGTTCGATGAAGGTACCAAGAACCTAAATTCTGATAGATTTACATTCAACTCTCAGAAACACATTGTTTTCCCCAACACCCTCAAATAGCACAGCAGTTATTAGAGCTCCATCTCATGCTCCATCACTGTGATGTCCCAGGGCATACTGCTCAATGGAGGAACTCCTCACCTGCAGACCACATGGCAGAGGCTGGGTTGACACAAACCTGCATAGGACAGTGGAGAAGCACCTCTGATTCTCAACCTTAAAACCCTTTGAAAAGAGACTTCTGTTAGATCCATAGCTGCCTCTAGGTATAGGGATGTGTGACTTTTTCTTAGTAATGCAACCTTTTCAGGAGCAGCAGCTGGAGTTGGAATCAGCACTTGATTCCCACACCTACTGCAGGCTACATGGTCCTTTGTCTTCTGCCACCCAGGAGAGTTGGATGTACTGTACTTGATTGGACTCTGACTCTCATATCTATCTATGAATGAGAAGTGACATTTGTGTCTCTGTTCCATAAGAAAAGGCATCTCCAGTGCCGCCCCCCTGGCCTTTTCTTCCACAGAGAAGTCAACAATATACATGTTAGTATAAAAACCTCACAGAGGACATGTTTTATTGACCAATAAAGAAGCTGATTGTCCTTCCCCATGGTGTGGGCAGAGTTGGATGTTGAGTTTCAGAACCACTATGATTTTCCATTCTGCCCCACCATGTGGAGGGGATGAGAGTGGAGAGCTCAAGATCTCACTGGATGAGTGGATGCCATGGGTGTGTGTGTACCACCTAGTCTCAGTTTCAACACTGAAATTTTATGGGAAGCAAAACTGCTATTTCCCAATACATTGTCCCAAATAATATACACAACTTCTCCTTTTTCAGAAATTGATTTTTACCTGTAATGAACTCTGACTTCCATACTTGGGAATTTTCCAATTATGCCACAGAGTGATGAGAGCCCAACATGGGAATTTTAGGAGCAGCCTGGTTCTGTCCCAGATCCCATTTCTTCCTCTCATAAATAGTTGTGTTAATCTCTAAGTCTTCCCAGGTTAGACAATCCTGGGTGGATTTTTCATGTCACAACAACAGCTTAGATGGGATGTTGAAGGACCTTTTTGTATGGCATTGTTACTTGCCTCGAGACAAACTGAGCTCCAGGATGAAAGGCAAGGAACCCACATCTCAAATGCACCAGGACAAAATTTAGAGACAAACATCTCTTCTGCCTTTGAGGATGCAAGGAGAGGATAGTGCTGATGATATCCACTCACCCTCCATGAGAACCATGCTGAGCCCGGGTCTCACATATTGGAGTTCCACGATGGCTCAAGGGTGAGGATTTGGAATTTGAGTGGGCTGTCTCTGTTCTACCCATCCAGACTTTGTGTTTGGTGCTGCTTTAGAGTCCACCTCTCTCCATGATGGCTTCAAATATCAGTGTCTGAGACCTTGGAAAAGTGACAGTGATGGATGAAGGTAGTATGATCCATGTCTTTCCATTTTTGGTACAGGAAGGATGAGTCTGTTCACACCTCACTTGTCATCTGTCCTGCATCCCAGTATCTGGAGTTCACCTGGCATTATGTGAGAAGGACTTGTGAACCTATGGTGTGGGTGGGTCCCATGTAGAATCCAGCATCAGGGATATGCCTGTGGGTTGACATCACATGGTGGTGACTGTCACGCACAGTCCTTGGGCCTTGCTGAGACCTCATGGCAGTGACTACTTCCTCCATGGGGTCAGAAAATAAGCTTCACAGACACTGATGAGACATAACAGGACCAGAGTGCATATGTGCATGGGGTCATGAAGGGGGAGGACCGGGAGGTTCAGCCAGGGCTCTCCTCTTCCTGCAAGGTTCACTTCAGATAAAAGATGGAGAAAGAGAGGTGGAAGCCCACCAAGACAACTACCCAAAGGTCCAGAAAGTGAGGCCATTGAACCTGAACTTAACTCATTCTATGTGGCATTATCCTAACATGAAAATCAGAAAAACTTTAGAGAAAACGAAGTACAGATCAACTTTTCTCATAAACGTAAAAACCCTCAAAAATGCATTCACACTCCACAAATGACTTTTTAGTCAATGACAGATCTCACATGTGATGGCAGTTCCACAAGATTAGAGAACTTTGTGACACCCCATCCATGTGACATTGTGTAGGTACCCTCTATGAGCCCACAATGACAAAACTGTCAGAGGGCAGGTCCTGCCTGTCATGTTATTGTGACAGCAGCCAACCCAAAGAAAATGGAAGTGCACTACCCAGGATTCTGGCTCTTTCTTTGCCCCAAAACCATCATTGAATGACATGCATAGAAATCACTAACCTTCAGAAGTTACTGTAGTAAAGAAACTCACACACACACACAAACACACATCCTGTATTTTACCTTCCTATTTCTAGTGTAACAAACAGTGGCTTAGAAGAACTCAGATCATTACAGCACCGCAGGTCTGAAGTGCAAGATGACCTCTGCGCTCCAGTCAAGTTCCCCTCAGGGCTGTGTCCTCTGCAGGTCCAGGGCACACTCTGCTTACTTAACTCTTCAAGCTTCTGCAGGTTGTGCTTATCCCTCCCATTGCACAACAGTGACTCTGGGTCCCTCTTTCACTTACAAAACCTTTGTTATCTTGAGCTCCCATGGATAATCTACACTCCAAGTTCCTTAACTTAACGTGATTTGCAAAGCCTCTTTCTGCCAGATAAGGTAACAGAGGCACAGGTTCTGTGGATGAGCATGTGGATATGATTGTGCTTGAGGCCAAGGAGGTCTCTTTGTCCCATAGTGTTGGGCTTCCCTCTTTATCCAGAAGGTATTCTGGGCATCCAGGTTTCCCTGACACCATGTGGTCACAGGTTTCCCCCAGGTCATCACAGAGGCTGGCTCAAACTAGATTGGGTGATTACTTTGCACACCACATGTCTTTGGGAACATTTTAGCCAAATCACATAAAAGACACATCTCTGATAATGGACAGTGAATGGATCCAGTTTGAGGTTGGAAGGTCATCTCCGGTTTCATGGAGACTCAGTTACACATGGCTAGCTATTTACACTCAGGTGGAGCTCAATAGAAATTCAGAAATCACTGTCCCAAGGAAGATTGGCTCTCTGGGTTGGTGGTGTAGCTCAATTGGTAGAGGGTTTGCCTAGTAAATTGAGACCCTGATTTCAAACCTCAGCACTCCTAAAGAAAGAAAAAGTAAAAAGAAGATTGGCTCTCTGACAAATGACAGAGTGTGCCTCTAAAATCTAAATATCTGTTCTATGATTCCTCACATCCTTCTGCCACAAGCACTCCAAACCGTGGCCTCTTCTGGGTTCTGAGGCTCAGGCTTTCTGCAGCCTAGACTTGTTGCAAAGACTTGTCTGGCTCCTAGTCCCCCCCTGAGCCACATGTATTTCAAGGAATTTAATGAATGGACTGAGATCACATACCCAAGGAGACACATGCTGTCCTTGAACTCCGGAAGAGGCCCACTAGGCTTGGGGCTTTTACTTATTATACAAGTGTCCAGCCGAACATGTCTTCACTTTATATGGAGAATCTCAACATGTCTCAGGATTCTGTACTCCTAGGACTTGTATCAAGGCAGTAATAATGTAAATTTTGATAGATTTCCATCCCCCACTCCGGAACTCATTCTTTCTACCAGGTCCTGTAATAGTTGCTGCTTCCTGTGAGCTCCATGTCATGCATAGTCACTGACAGACATGAGGCATTCTTCACACTGGAAGAACTTGTGGCCTGCAGACTGAAGGCAGAGGTTGGGATGACACAGACCTGCATAGCACAGTGGAGTAGCACTGCTTATTCTTAGCCCTTACCAGAGACTCATGGAAAACAGACTTCTGCACAACACAGCTGCACCCAGGGCCAGGAGTATGTAGATTTTCCTTAGTGATGGAGCATCATGAGGAGCAGAAGCTGGAAATAGAATCAGCACTTGATTCACACACCCACTGCCGGCTGCACCATCCTCTGTCTTCTGCCACACAGGAGAGTGATGGGAACGTGGTGTCCTTGATGGGATGCTAACCTTCCTGTTCTCTCCAGGTATGCAAGATTATTGTTTTCTCACTGTGCTGATTGAACAGGTGTCTCTAGTCCCTCTACTTAGTATTTCCCTCCACAATACCTCTGACCAGGTGAGAAACAGGTGCTAATGGTGTCTATACATTTTGATCATCCTAGAATTGGGGGAATATTTGCAGAGTGGTTTCAGGAGCCCCAGCCAGACCCCCATTAACCACCAAACCATATGCCTCCATCCTTAGTACAGAAATCTGGAGCCACAATATTCCTGGGTTATCCAAGGTAGTTTGCAGAATGGAGCATTCAACAATGAACACTTTAGTGTAAAAAGTACATGTGATATGTGTTGCTCTTTTTTTGTAACCAATAATGAATGTTATGGTATCCAGGAATGTCAAGTCAGTGACTTATTACACATTTCAAATGAGTTTATTTTTCCCACCTAACACATTCCTTGTCTTAGCACGAAAAATATGCAATGGTCTCCATCAAGGAAGGAATTGAACCCCAGAATGTGTTACAGAGATTCTCAGCAGAGTTATGCAAACAAAATGCCCCATAGAATCACAAGACACATTCTCCTTGCTGCTGAAGCAAATCACCAACACATCCCACATGATTTCCAGCCTCTAAGAGAAAATAAATGAACACTTACTTAACAGTCAAGTGCATCATCAATGAAAATGATTAGTGACTAATTAATCAGCAGTGCTTCAATTAGGATGTTTATGGTCAGTTTTACAAATTATTATTGTACTGTGGTACATTGTGACATTCACAAAAGTTCTTATGACATATCATAGTTGAATTCCTTCCCTCCATCATTCTCCTTTATCCCTCCTCTGCCCATTCCTGGAATAGTTTCAACAGGTCTCATTTTCCCATTTATATATTTCCACCATATTCACCTTCTTACACCTTGTCCTTATATCTTTCTCCCTCCCACTGATACCTATCCTCCAGACAGGACCTGGTTTGACAACCTGCTCTCCGCTTTTATAAAAAACTTGCATTTATTTGTTCAAAATACCTACACAGGGAGTTTCATTGTGATATTTCCATGTATATATGTATTATAACTCAAAGTGGTTAATCTTCTCTATTTCTCTCCTTTCTACCGTACTCCTCTTCATATTGTACTTTCAACAGGTTTAAAAATTCTGCATTCATTTGTGCATAGAAAGATATTTATTTTTAAATAATAAACTGAAATCATCCATGAAGACTAATAGGAGTGATTCCTTATTGCTAGTTGAGTAATTAATTGATGACAGATCTGCATTGTTGCTGCAGGGACACTTCTTGACCTGACAGTAGCTCGCCTGAGTCATAGACATCATGATTGTCCCCAAACAGCCCTCATCACTTTCCTTAGATGGTTCCCAGCTCACTGTATTTGTGCACAGATGCATGAAGTGGTGTGTGGAACTCTATGACAGGGCTTGGCAGAGTCAGCACCAGGAATATGCCTGATGTGGGTGACATTGTTTTAAGGTAAACCACATGCATTTCTTCTTGGAGAAGTCACTTTTGTCCTGACCACTATATAAGCCTCCTGTCCTCCAACCCAAATCACAGGACCCACTGGTCATGTGATGGTCTGTTCATGACCATGCTTCTGTAAGCACCAACAAAGAGCACTCAGTAGGTGCAGTTATGTAGCTCAGTAGCAGAGCACTTACTTACCATGTGCAAGGCCCTGAATCCAATCAGACTACAAGAGAAAACTCACACTGTACTATCCTGCATCTGACTACTTCTTTGGTCTCACAGCACCGTGGACCTGGTACTCATGTACAATGACTGAGTTTTTTTGGAACTAACACTTACTTTAAAATGATTTTAACAGACCAATTAATTACATGCCAGTGTAGACTAATAAGGACAGTTATGACAGTGAAACTCAAGACTTCTTCTAAAAGCACAAATATGCCTCATTGTCCTTCCCCATGAAGTAGGGAGAGCTCAGTGGTGACTTTCAGAACCACATTATTTTCTTTACTGCTCTGCTGTGTGGGAGGATGGAAGGAGGAGCCTGAAGGTCTCACTGGCTGAGAGGATGCATGGGTGGGTGTTCATCCCAATTTGTGTTTCAGTAGTGAAAGTTTCACGGTACACTAAACAGCTATTTCCCAACAAATTATCCTTTGCAGTGGTCCAAAATAAGATACATGACTTCTCCTTTTCCAGAAATAAATTCTGCCTCTCATAAACCCTGAGTTCCACGCTTCACTTGTTTCCCAAATATTCCATGGAATCAAGGTCAGGAGCAACCTGGTTCTGTCCAAGTTCCCTTTTCTCCCCACTCCTCAATGGATGTGTTCATCTCCATGTCTTTTTGGGACAGGGAATCCTGTGTGGATTGATTGTGTTCACAACAATTGTGTGGAGGGGACCTTGGGGATACTTTTTCTTATGGCCATTGATCACAGCCAGTGTTAATGAGTGGAAATTATTAAGGCTGATAGAGAAGAAGGGGATTGTGTGGAGGGAGGTGTCCTGAGCTGTTTCCAAGGCAAGAGACTTGTCAACAACATTTCATGATTAGATTTGAGTATGCATTTTTGGCTAGAATACCACTCTAGTGGTACTGCGTTTCTCTGGTCCTTACTGGTGGTGTTTTCTTAGAAAGGTTTCTTAACTTGCAATCCATCAGTTTTCTCCACAGGAAAGTTGTTATTTCCTTTTCATCATTAATCATGGATTTCCAGAAAGATACTTGAGACAGTGTAAACAGCATGTTCCTCATTCAACTTTCACTTCATCAAACACTGAACTTTATACTTTAGCAAAAGCTTTCCCAGCTCCCAACATTTTCAGTTGTATGTAAAAGTATTGTTCATGACACCTCATCACCTTCACACACCTGTGAATATGGTTGATGCTTTTATGCAATACTTACTAGATTCTCTCGACTCTTGTTTCCTGAGAATCTCATATAAGTGTCCAATTTTCTTCCAGGTATTTTTCTTTTTATTATGTTTTTTCTTTTCATTTCTCCATGTTTCCTGGAATTCATTCCATATCATGATCAATTCTTCCTGTCTTTTAAAGTGGGAAATTATTCCATGTCAGTAGCAACCTCAATTTATTTAGCCTATCTAATGTATTTGGGCTTTGGGGGATTCTATACAGAATATTCCTTGAAGACAGTTTCTGGGGGAAAATATAAATGCATACATTTTTGACAGCATTGATAATTTCTCCTAAATATAGGTTTTCCAATTCCCAACAAGAACATAGGGACAGATCTCTGTGGCGTTTTTGTACTCAAATATGTATTGTTGACTTACCCATGGATGGAAAGGTCAGGGGTAGGCTGGAGATGCCTCTTCTGATAGAACAGTGAGACAACAGTTACTCCAGTGATGACCGTGAAGGTCAGTATCCCATCAAGGACCCCATGTTACAATTCAATGTCCGAATTGCTGTGTGGCAGAAGACATAGGATGATTCAGCTTTAAGAAGACCAAAGGTGGGCTGGAAGAACAGTTCAAGCGGTAAAAGCCCCTGTGTACCAAGTGTGAGGCTATGTGTGCAAACACAGGTGCTTCCAAAAAAAAAGAAGAGTAACTCCAGGCCAGAGAACACAATGCATCTGTGGTCAGGACTCACAGGCAACTGAGCCCCTGTCCAAGCATTCTCTTTTCTAAGGGTTGGAAGCTAGCACTGTTACCTCCTCTTTCCATCACAGCCTTTGGGTGATTGATGGAGTAACTACCTGGCCCAAGAGAAAGACCTTCAGATATTTATATATAAACAGGGAGCTGAAGGTCTCCCCAGTCTTCCATGAGAAAGACAGAGACCAAAGTAATAAAGAGAAAATTGACCATGGAAGTATCAGGAGCAAAAGCAGAAGAAAGCTTTAAAAATTAATACTGTTGGTTTCTTAATAGGTAAGGAAAGATATTTCAATCCTGAAGCCAGTACAAAGCCCATCAAAAAGGAACATTTAGAGAAAAAAAAGAGACCAAAGTTATGTTGTTTGCAGGAAAATTGATAGAACTGTAGTGAGCCTGTGAAATGAAGTAGGGGGAACTTGTGAAGGAAAGAATCATTTGCTTTCTCCCAGATGTGAACTTCAGGGAGAAAATACATGAAGATAAAGGCTGCACTATTATTGCTATGGAAGAGGAAAGGGGAAAGGGATGCCAGAGGTTAATAGAGTGAATATTATTGGATATATTACATGCACAGATAAAAATGCCTCAAGGAAATTTATGATTTTTTGAAAAATATTAGCATGTATTAGTTGCATAGACGGACACATGGTACATGTGTGTACTTACAATATATCTTTATTAGATTCACCCCTCCATAGTTCTTCTCATCCTCCCTCCCTTCTTAGATCAATGTCAACAGGTTTCATTGTTCTATTTTCATACATGAATATAAAATACTTCCACCATATTCACCATCTTTCACCATTTCCTTGTTCCTTCCTCTCCCCCACTGGAATCAATATATTAATCACATTTAAAATAAACCTAAAAAGATTTTTTAAAAGAACATGACAATCATTTCAGAAGCTGCTTGGGTTACCTCGAAAATAATCACGTGTGACCATCACCATTTTATTGACATATAACAATGGTACTGATTCATGAGGTACACTGTGGTGACTGGATACAGGTACAACACAATGTGTAACAGCAAAATCAGAGTAATCAGCACTTTTATCTCCTGGAACATTTATCATTCCTTTGTGTTGGGAACCTTCAAAATTCTCTCCTTATTTTTTATACGACCCTTAATAATGTGTTGTGAACTCTGAATATATATATATAATAATAATGTGTTGCCCACTTTGTTGTAGAGCCCTAGAGATTATTCCTTCTATGCAATTGTATTTTCAGTTAGTTATTTCGCTTATTTGTTAACAGATTTTGTACTTTTGCATGTCTCTCTAAACAATATGGAATATGTCTATTCCAACCATACAATAAATCATATCCATTCCTGGGCTCGAAGATGGTGATTGCTGACCGACTCCAGAAAACCAAGCTCTCAGAAACCTGAAAGATTATATAGTATCTTAGGTTTGTGATAGCAAGCATAGTTGGTCTTGTTATTTTGCTAAATAAAAGGTTGCCAATGTATATACAAGCCATATCTACAATGATCAACCTCTAAATAAAAATATAAAAAATAAAAATATATAAAAAATAAAAAATAAGTCTTTTCATAGTTTCCATTATTCATATGTGCATACAATGATTGGGTCATTACTGCCCCCTTCCCCCTGCCCCTCCCATTCCCTCCACTCCCTCCCTTTCAACCCCAACCCCTCGATTTAAGTGTTGAAGAAAGAGTATAAACATTAATAAGGAGGACCAGGGGTTTTTGCTAGTTGAGGTAAGGATAGCTATATAGGAAGATTCCTAGATTTGCTTCCATGTACATATATGTTACTTTCTAAATTGATTCTTCTCGAACTAACCTTTTCTCTAGTTCCTGGTCCCCTTCTCCCATTAGCCTCTGTTGCTTTAAAGTTTCTGCATTAGTTCCTTTGCATTGAAGGCATCAAATGCTATCTTTTTTTGGGGGGGTTACCTACCTATCCTCATACCTCCCTTGTGTGTACTCGCCTTATCATGTAATCAAAGTCCTATCCCTTTGTTGTGTTTGTCCTTGATCTAAAGTCCATGTATGAGGGAGAACATACGATTTTTGGTCTTCTGGGCCTGGGTAACTTTGCTCAGGCTGATGTTCTCCAGTTTCATCCATTTGCTTGTGAATGATAAGATTTCATTCTACTTCATGGCTGCATAAAATTCCATTGTGTATAAATATCACATTTTCTTAATCCAGTCATCAGTTGTGGGGAGTCTTGGCTGTTTCCATAACTTGGCTGTTGTGAGTAGTGCTACAATAAACATGGGTGTACAAGTACCTCTGGAGTAATCTGTGTCCCATTCCTTTGGGTATATCCACAAGAGTGGTATTGCTGGATCAAATGGCAGGTCTATGTTTAGATTTTTAAGAAGCCTCCAAATGTTTTTCCAGAGTGGTTGTACTAGTTTATATTCCCACCAGCAGTGTATAAGGGTTCCTTTTTCCCCACATCCTCACAAACACCTTTCTTGTTGATGTTTCTAATGATGGCTATTCTAACAGGGGTGAGGTGGAATCTTAGTGTGGATTTGATTTGCATTTCCTTTATGGCTAGAGATGGTGAGAATTTTTTTCATGTGTTTTTTGGCCATTTGAATTTCTTCTTTTGAGGAAGTTCTTTTAAGTTTACTTGCCCATTTCTTAATTGGTTTGTTAATTTTGGGAGAGTTTAGTTTTTTGAATTCCCTGTATATTCTGGTTATCATTCCTTTGTTTTATGTGTAGCTGGCAAATATTTTCTCCCACTCAGTGGGTGGTCTCTTCTGTTTAAAGACCATGTCTTTTATTGAGCAGAAGCTTTTTAGTTTTATATGGTCCCATTTGTCTATACTTTCTCTTAGTTGCTGAGCTGCTGGGGTTCCATTGAGGAAGTCCTTGACTATACCCATTATTTCCAAGGTATTTCCTACTCTTTCCTGTATCAACTTTAGAGTTTGGGGTCTGATATTAAGGTCCTTGATTCATTTTGAGTTAATACTCATACAGTGTGATAACCGTAGATCTAATTTCAGCTTTTTGCAGACTGCAAAATAAGCCTTTCAAAGCACAAATATACACCAGATTCTTGGATACTGACAGATACACACTGCACAGATGGCAGGTGTTTTGTTTCTTTGTTTGCTTCTTTGCTTGTGTTATTCCTAGACCAGAAAAGTCCTGGTTGGTATGGGGCAGGCCCCTGTTAAAAAATCAAGGTGGGCCCCAGGACATGTACCCATTAGATCTCACAGGACCCTCCAGGCATCCCCAACAGTTGCTGGGGAGAACTGGTGTGTTATATCCCCACTGTCTAGGGTAGAATCATGTCCATGGAGAGGATGAACCTAGGAGAGTTGGGAACACTCTTCTGCTTGCACTTAGGTCCTGGGTCCAGACTCAGCTTTGGGAGAGCATTCCCTGTGAGAGGTTGCTCCTGGAGCCCAGGGAGGTCCTCTTCTCGGAATATCCTGAGCCCCTCGTGTCTCTTGATGGACCAGAGCCTACCTGTGGTAGAGACACACAAGGTGTGGCCAATCTGAAGCCAGGTTTTTCCTGTCATGTGGTTGTCAGATCACCAGCCTCACAAGAAGGGAAATGGACTCTCACAGGTGGTTTTCTCTCATTTCCCCAGGACACTGAAGTTTGAGTGGGCACTAAGCACTCTGAACATAGAGATAAAGTCTCTGTTGAGCATATCCTCTGGGTACCTGTTCTTTCTTCATTTCTCTGAGAGCCAGCACATAGAAGCATAGACCTGGTACTTTCTTGAGCTGGCTTTGGCCAGAATGACTGCTGTTTTTGAGAATGAGGGCTGTTTTTGCCTTATCAGAGCCTCCCATGGTGTCTCCTTCACTCCTTCAGAGAGTCTATCTGCACAGCATTGTGGGATCTTTCCATGGTCAATTCTCTCCCCAGCTCTGGAGATGCTGCAGGGAAGATGCAGGTTCCTGCTACAGAGGGACAGAGCTGCAGAGACACAGTGAACACCTGAGAGTGCAGCTCATGCGAGCTTCATCATGGAGATGAGCAGAGGGGATGCAGGGAATAAGGAAGATACCATGAATCTCCTCTCACCTTGGAATGTGGTTTTTTTCTTTATTCCAGACATTCCTTACCTGGACTTCCTTTTTTGTGTTACAAAGGAACCATCTGTCTCTGATCCCCACAGTTAACTCAATTCCAGATGTTGGGTTTGGGGAGGGTCCCTGTAAGAAAATCAGAGGCTGGATCTCTAGACTTTCCCTTTAAGATCACAGCTCTCAGATCAGTGTCTACCGGCACCACTTTCCTCAGGTTTTCATTTCCATTTGTACTTCTCAGGTGTGGCCCCTGTTCCAAATGGATAAGAGGGACCTGGGACAGACAGAGACACTTACCTGCCTACACTGGGGTCCAGCTTCTCATACTCAACCCTGGAAGATTTTGAGTGTCCCTGTGAGACCTTGGACACTGAGCTAGTGCAGGTAATTTCCTCTCCAGAGTCTCCTGAGAACCTTGGGTGTCCTGATGATCCAGAGTTTGGCTGTTGGGTGGTTCCTCCCACATTAGGGGACCCCCTTCCCCACTTCACATCTTACCAAAGCAGATCAAGGCTGTGAGGGCAGGGGTCATGGTGTCTGCTTTAACTGACCACAGCCATGCAATTGATGAAGCCTCACTGTCCAGCAGCACAGACAGACACCCAGGGTGTGGCCACAAGCACCTGGGTCCTCCACTGTATGTGGTTGACATATCAGCATCCCCATAGGAAGGACACTTGCCTTGCCCCTGAACCTGGCTCTCATTTCCCAGTGCTGTGGTTTGGTTGGACACCAGGGTATTTCAGGTGGAAATGATGTCTTTTTGGACTCTTGCCTGCTTTGAGTTGGCCTGAACTTCTTCATGGAGTTTCTACCAAATATTTGTAGAGTACTTCTATTTTAATCACTGAATGAAGTAGATTCAAGTATAAAGTGCACGTCAGGTTAGCAAGAAATCCATAAATTTCTTGTACATTAGCTTTCTATTTCTGCTGTAATATTGTCTTAGAATGAGTCAGATTCTTTGTCTCACAGTCCTTCAGGTTTTGAGGTGCAAGGTTACTGCTGGGGCTGAGTCAAGTTTCCCTCAGGGCTGTGTCCTCTGCAGGCCCAGGGCAGGTTCTGCTCACTCACTCCTTCAGGCTCCTGCAGACTGTACATCCTCCAATCTCAAAAAGTGAATACAGTGTTCCCAACCTGCACCATCTTCTAGAATCCTTCTCTGATGTTGATCCTCTGCATCCCTCTTTCACTTCCAAGGATCTTGTTATTCCACAAGGTCCTTGTTGAGACCACATGGGCAATCTCCCCTCCAAATCCTTAACTTCAGCTCATTTGCAAAGCCCTTTTCTGCCAAGTGAGGCAACAAGGTCACAGATTCTGGGATGAGCATGTGGACATGGTTGTTCTTGACAGCAATGAAGACTCTGTCTCAAACTGCTAGGCTTTCCTCTTTATTCAGAAGTTACTCTGGGCTTCCCAGTCCCCCAGACAACATAAGGAGATAGGTCTCTCCCAGGTACTCACATAGCCATTTTGCACACTGCATGGTTTTGGGAATTTTTAAGCCAAAACTCATATGAGCCTCTTCTAGGAAAATAGAAAGTTGATGAGTCCAATTTAGGGATGGATGGGTAAATCAAAACCTGCACATTGTGATCACCTCTTGATTGCATGATGATTTTATTACTCATGTCTAGGCATTCCCACTCAGGTGGAATCATTTCTAGGAATCATTTCTTAAAACGTTAGTTCTTTGTAAAAATTGCACCATGTGAATTAATATCTAAAGGTCCTAAAGGTCTGTGCTGTGACTCTTCACTTCTTCGTACCACAGATGTTCCACACCATGGCCTCTTCTGGGTCTTGTGGTTCAGGTTTCCTACAGCCTGGATCTGTTGCATAGACTTCTCTTATTCATCGCCCCACATGAAACAGCTGTCTTTCAAGGTAGCTAATGAATAGATTAAGATCATACACCCAAGGAGCCACATGTTGTCCTTGTCCTCCAGAAGAGGCCCACTAGGATTTGTGATATTACTTATTATATGAATATCCAACTGAGTATTTCTTCATTTTCTATGGTGAATCTCAACATGCCTCAAGAGTCTGGACTCCTAGGAGTTGTTTCAAGGCAGCAAGAATGAAAATTTTGAAAAGTTTCTATTCCCCATTCAGGAACTCAGTCTTTCCAACAGGTACTCTAATAACTGCTGTTCCTGTGATGTCCACCTCACACATCACTGTGATGGACATGATCACATCACAGTGATCATGTGTGGATTTTTGTGTTTGCAGACCAGATGGCAGTGACTGGATTGACACAGACCTGGACAGGACAGTGGACAAGCATCTCTGATCCTCAGCCCTGGGAGCAGGGAAGTATGGATTTTCCCTAGAAGTGAATGAAGCCTTCTCATGAGCAGAAGTTGGGAGTTGGAATTAGCACTTGATTCATACACCCACTGCAGGCTTCTCAGTCCTCTTCTTCTGCCACACAGGAGAATTGCATAGGAACATGGGGTCCTTGATAGGATACTGGATCTCACATTCCATCCAGGAATGTGGAGTGACTGTTGTCTCTCTGTTCTGTAGGAAAAGGCATCTCTAGTGCCTCCCCCTGGCTTTTCCTTCCATGGTGTCTGTGATCACAGCATGAGGTGTAAGGGTGTTCATACATCTTGATCATCCCAATATCTGTCAGGTGGTATCATGACCCCATCCAGATCCCCACTAACCAACCCACTAGCATGTGTCTATGATGACTGCAAACATCCAGAATCACAGTGATCCTGGGGAATGCATACTCTTTAGCAAAATGGAATAGTCAACAATGAATACTTTAGTGCAAATATCTGCAGGGTGTATGTTTCTTTTTTCTATTTACAAATGAAGAAGCTTATGGTATCCAGGAATATCAAGGATTTGACTGATTCTACATTTCAAACTGATTTTATTCAGTATCTCTACATTTTCCACATGTTAAATAAGTAACTGTGCCTTTCAGGGAAGGAAGTGAACATCAGAATATGTTGCAGAGCTTCTCTAGACAAACACCAGAATTGATGGAACTTAAATACCACATGACATTAGAAGACACATTTTTCTCAGTACCGAAGCAAATCACCAACTCTTCATACATAATTTCTAGCCTGAAAAAGAAAATGAATGGACCATGATTATTGACAAGTTGATCAACAATGCTTCAATTAAGAATATTTATTAATGGATAATAAACTGAAGATAGGTGAAAACTAATAGGTGCAATTCTTTATTCCAGTTAAGTAATCAGTTATTGACAGATCTGTCATTGTTGCTATAGGGTCCCTTCTTAATGTGATCAGAGCCATCCTGAGTCATAACCACCATGATTGTGCCCAGTGGCCTTGGTCTCTTTCCCAACATAGTACCCAGAACACTTTTTTTATTCACAGATCCTCAGTGTGATTTGTGGAGCTCTATGCCATGAATTAGCTATACTAAGCACAAACAATGAGACTGATTTATTTGATGTGATCTTGAGGTGAACCAGGATCTTTCAGGCTTGGATGGCCTCACTTTTTCTGATTGCTAGTAAGCTCACTTCTCTGATCCAAATCACAGGATCCACTGGTCCTTATGCTCCCTATGGCCATAGTTTTGTCAGTGAGTCCCCAGTAAATCACAACGTGCACAGCCCTGTCTGCTTCTTTCTTAGGTCTTCTGGCAGCTTGCAAGTGGTTCTCATGCACTGAGGCTGACTTTGACCAGAAACAATTCTTATTTTAAAGAAAATCATGAATAAGTTGCTAATAAAAATAAATGTTAATAAAAAATAATTTAGGAAAATACCTGTGAGAAGCCTACTTAGGGATCATCACAGCAGGAATATTCAAGGTTTCCTCTAAAAGTACAGAACAACAGTAGGAGTGTCACTCATCCTTCCCTATGGAGTGGGCAGACCTGGGTGCTGAGTTTCAGAATCAAAATGATTTTTTGGTATGACCACTGTGTGGAGGAGATGGAGGGAGAGAACCTAAGGTCTCACTAGATGAGAGGATCCTATTAGTGGGAGTACACCACCAAAGTCTGTGTGTCAACAGTGAAGGTTTTACAGGAAGCAAAATTGCTACTGCCCAACTCATTGATCTTTGCAGTGATCTAAAATAGGATACACGGCTTCTCCTTTTTCAGGAATCAATTTTTGCCTGTCATGACCCCCAAGTTGCATACTTGAGAGAATTCCATATATCCCATGGAATGTAAAGAGCCCAATATGGGGAGGTCATGAGAAACCTGTTTCTGTTCAAAGTCCAAATTCTTTCCTTCATGAATGATTTTGTTAATCTTGATTCGTCCCAGGTTAGGGAATCCTAAGTTAACTTTTCATGTTGCAACAGTGTGGTAGGGATGTATTGGGAAGCTTTTTGTATGGCATTGTCACTTATTTGGTTCAAACTTAATTTCCAGATGGAAGGCAAAGGTCCCCCCAGCCCCAAGTCTAAATTGGGAGGCAAACATCTCTTGTGTTGTATGAGGATGCAAAAAGACTCAGTGAGGGATGATGTGCCCAGATGAATGGGGACATGGAAGAGGAGTAAAAGGAGAGTCAGTCAGACAACTTCCTGGAAGGTTCTTTTCAAATACTACAGGGAGAATGCTAGATTGGAACCCATCCACACAGCTGCACAACAGGTCCAGGCAGTGGGCCACTGAACCTAATATATTTTAAGTGACCAGTATTATGCTAATACACAAACTGGACAGAATATTAGAGAAAACAAAGTATAGACCCATGTTTGTCATGAATGCAGATATAAAATCATCAGAAATATAGTCACATCCCACATCATTACATTTGGATCAAGGACAGACCTTTGATGTGATGGTAAGTCTAAAGAACTTTGTGACATCATATCCTTGTGACATTGTGTATGCACACTCTGTTATCACACAATGACAAAATTCCACAGGGATGCATTTCTCAAAATACATTCTCTTATGAAGTCATGAACAAACATATTGTAAATTAAATTCAATGGTGTATAGGATTATATTCCAAGAACGATTGGTATTTTCCCAAAGTTTACCAAGTCAGTTTAACATTCAAAAACCAAGTAATGTGTCAGTCACAGCTACAGAGTTAAATAGAAAAAATACAAATCAGCACCATATCTGTAGATGCAGAAAAAGCACTGTGATAATCCCAAATCCATTCCTCATTAAAAAAAAATCAGCAAATTAGAAACTGAGAAATTTTTCAATCTGGGTAAAATCATATACAAGGAAGCATGACACTTACATCATATTCAATTTGGAGATACCAAAATATTCCCACTAAATATAGAAGTCAAGGGTGTCCACTGAACACGCCTTTTCAACATTGCACTGGATATTCTGTCTTCTGCATGAAGAGAAACTAAAAAAACAGGAGTTCCACAAATTGGGATGGAGAAATAGAGTCTTCATTTTATTCCAGATGAACCATGAGGGTTCATAGCATCTCCTCCTATTATTCTCAGCTGTGAAAGTGGATGAGAACAGTGTCCAGCAGGATGGACAGATACACAGGGTGTGGTCACACTGAATAGAGGTGGTGGTCAGATCATCAGCCTCACAGGAAGGGGAACTGCACACCACAGGTGCTTGTTTCTCGTTTCCCAAGGACACCGCAGTTTGGGTGGGCACTAAGCTCTGCAAAGATAAAAATAGAGTTTCCATTGACCACATCCTGTGGGTACATGATCTCTCCTCACCTCATCGAGGAACAGGACATAGAAGAAAATAGACCTGGTGTTTTCTTGAAATGGCCTTTGTAGCTGAGAATAACTGAGGGCTGTTTTTGCCCACTCAGAGCCTCCCATGGTGTCTCCTTCATTCCTACAGGCCATCCATCTTCACAGCATTGTGGGATCATTCAATGGCCAGCTGTCTCCCCAACCTTGGTGATGCAGCAGGGAAGATGCAGGTTCCTGCTGCAGAGGGTCACATAGCTGCAGAGACACAGATAACTGAGAGAGCAGCTCACAGGGAGCTTCATTGTGGAGATGAGAAGAGGAGATGCAGGGAATAAGGAAGATACCACGAATCTCCTCCCATCCTGGAGTGAGAAACATTGTTTTCCTGGACTTTCCTTTGTGTCCAACAAGGGCACCAGCCATCCCTGCACACCATACTTGACTCTCTGAAGCTTCTGCACTGTCCCTGTTTCCTCTCTCAAAAGTAACCTCACCCTGTGCACCGGCCTTCAAGAAATGGTTGACTTCCTCTCCAGTTTGAAGGAAAATCTGTCCTTTACCTAATTATTCATCCACTGTCTGGGTGATCTTGAGCAGGAACTTCCCTTTTCTGAGCACTCTCAGGCTCAGACTCACTCCTAGGTGAGGGTCAGTGTTCAGAAAGTGTCAGTAGAAATTGTCTTCTCTGAAAGAAGAGGTGAGGAATCCCTACCCAGCATTATTTTCTTGGATCACCTACACACTACATAGTTCTACTAATCCTAGATAGACAACCAGGCTAGAAAATGACCTGAACACCATTCATGATGCAGAGGAAGAAGTGAGGGTGTCACAGCTTGCCTATGACATGATCTTACATATAGAAACCATAGATACTCCATCTAGCCATTCAAAATTGCATCTAGAAATGCCTGAGCATAAACCTAACCAATGATTTGAAAGAACTCCACATTGAAGACTATACAGCACTGAAGAAAGAAATGGAAGACACTAGAAGAGGGAGAACCAAGTCCCACGTGCTCATGGATTGGCAGAATTAATGTAGTGAAAACAGCCATATTACTAAAAGGAATCTACAGACTCAGTGCAATCCCAAACATGTTTCCACTGTCATTTTTCATAGTAATAGAGAAAAATACCCTGAAATTCATTATGGAAACACAAGAGACCCTGAATAGCCAAAGTAATCCTGAACAAAAAGAGCAATGCTGGAGGAATCACAACACATGACTTCAAATTATACTACAGAGCCACAGTAACATCATCAGAATGGGACTGGCACAAAACAAAACACACATGGAAAAGAACAGAAAACTCAGAAATAAACCCACACATCCAGAGCCAAAATAACCCATTCTTGTGTACAGTGAATAAATATATGTAATTTTTTAAAAATCTTAGACCTTGTAAATGAACCCAGTGAAGTTGTAGGACTCAGAATCAACACAAAAGCCAGTTTCCTTTCTACACATTGACAGCAAAGTTTTCAAAAGAAATAAAGACTATAATTTTATTTACCATAGCAACAGAAAATATAATATTTAGGAAACATTTTTCTAAGAAATGACAGATGTGTGCAATGAAAACCATAAAGTAAACTGAAGATGACACAAATGAATGGAGAGAGCTTGAAACTAGAAATTGATACTGTGGTTTTTATTTGTTTTGTTTTGTTTTATCAGTGATACTGAGGTGAGAACTCAGGGCTTCTCACTTGCAAATCAGGTGCTCTACAGCTTGAGCCACACCTCCAGCTCTTATTGCTCTGATGTTTTGGAGATAGGATCTCCAGCATGAATCAATACCCTCATAATTTACACTTCTTATGTTTGCTGGGAAGACAGGCATGTACCACCAATCATGGGTTTTTTACATTGACATGAGGTCTCACAAATATTTTTCCCAATCTGGTCTGGAATAGTGATACTCCTTATCTCACTTTCCTGTGCAGCGGTGATGACAGGTACACACCAGTGAACCCAGCTATTGATTGAGATTTTGTCTCACTATTTGCTCAGGCTGGCTTTGCATGTTCATACAACACACATCATCACAACACAGACTCAAGCAGTATGGAGTTTCCTTGAAAAGTTAAAGGTAGAACTGGCATATGATCCAGCGATACCACTCTTGGACATCTACCCAAAAGAATACAGACAGGATACAACAGAGACACCTGTACACTGATGTCCATAACAGCACTATTTACCATAGCCAAGCTTTAGAAACACCCCAAGAACCCGAGAATTGGTGGATTGATCAAGAATGTGGGGTGTACATATACTATGGGGTATTACTGAGTGATAAAGAAAAATGACATGTGGCTTGAAGGGAAATGGATGCAACTGGAGGACATCATGTTAAGTGAAGTGAGCCAGGCTAAGAAACAAAAAGGGCATGTGTTTTCTCTCACAAGTGGAAGATAGATCCAAAGATAAACATAGGCACAAAAACAAGCACGATCATATTCAAACTCAGATGTAGAGCAAGGTTGTAACAGTGGGACTACTCTATGGAACTCAGGGAAAGAAAGAAAGGAAAAGAGAATGATAGAGTATCAGTAATATCATAAAACATGAGATGTGAAGGTAGAGTATTAAAGGATGTGTATTGAAAACTGTTAAAAATGGAGGGTGGGAGGTAAAGGCATAAGGGAGAATAATGAAGAGGTTGAACGGACCATAGTAAAGCACAAAAACAGTGATTCCTTTGATCATCAACTTAAAAATTAATGACTAAAAACAGGACTGTAAAATAGGTACATGTGTGTGTGTGGTGTATTAGTAGGAGCAGGGAGGGTGAATGAAGGAAGTTAAGGTGATGGCATGTGGTAGATGGGACTCATATATCATTATGAAATGGAATGAAGAAACCTTTTTTTTTATTGTATCATTTTTACATTTACTCACATGTGTATACATTGTTTGTGCCACCTCACCTCACCACACACCCACTTCCAGGCAGAACCTGTTCTGCCCTCTCGTTCTCTGATTTTGTTGAAGAGAAACATAAGAGATAATAAGAAAGACATAGCGTTTTTGCCATTTTGAGATTAAGACAGCTGTACAGAGAGATTCCCAGCATTGTTTACATGTACATTGTATTACAACCCACATTGGTTCATGTCTACCACACCTCTTCACTACTTCCTGGTTCCCTTCCCATAGTGGCCTCTGTCAGTTCAAGATTAATTATTCACACCTCTTCTGTGAGCACATCAACCAAATTCAGGTTTTAGGTTTCCTTCCCTTTCCCTATTCCTCCCATTCGCAGTCTCCCATTAGTGTTTGACCATGTCCAATAATATTACTCATTTGTTTTTGGTCTATATTACACATATGAGGGAGAACATGTGAGCTTTGGCCTTGTGTATCTGACTAACTTCACTTAAGGTGATTTTCTCCACTTTCATCCATTTACATTGCCAGGTGTCCTCATCTGAAACAGCTGAATAAAGATGAATATTGCACGAAAGAATTTTCTCATCCTCCCTGCTTCAAGGTCCCCCTTACCCCATGTGCCACTTTTGCTAAATAACCAATAGGGAAGTTTGTGAACCCAAAACCATCTGTTAGGGTGAGGGGCAGAGAGATAAAACCTGAGCTGACTCCTTGCACAGTGTGTTCTGCCTAACAGACTGTGGTCTGTGTCTGCACTTCCTACAGAAGTAAAACTTTTCTTTTTGCCTAAATGAGCTATTCCTTTGTGTTTGTTTGATCGCTGTTTGGGAATGGCATTTCTAACATGACCACAACTGTCCTGAGTCACAACCACCATGATTGTGCCTGAGTGGCCCTGGTCTCTCTCCCCCATGGTTCCCAGCACACTGTAGTTATGCACAGATTCATCCAGAGGTGTGTGGAGCTCTATGACAGGACCTGGCACAGTCAGCACCAGGAATGTGCCTGATGTGTTTGATATTGTCTTCACATAAACCAGGATCATTCTGGGGTGGATGAAGTCACTTTTGTCCTGATTTCTATGTAAGCCCCCTTCCTGTGACCCAAATCACAGTAACTTTTATTCTGTTTTCTGCTCATGATCATGCTTCTGTAAGCACCAAGAAAGTGCACTCAGTAGGTGGCGGTTAGGTGGCTCAGTGGCAGAGAACTTGCTTAGCATTTGCAAGGCCCTGAGTTCAAAGAGATGGCAAGAAAAAATTCACACCATAGCATCCTGCATCTGACTATTTCTTTGGCCTTACAGCATGTTGGAAAGGGACTCATACACAGTGAATAAGCTTTTCAGGAACTAGTACTTAATTTAAAATAATTTTAATAGATAACTTAGTAATATGACTGTGATAATATTAATTGGGACAGTTATGAGAGTGAAATTCAAGGCCTCTTCTAAAAGTTCAAAACAAAAATGAAAATATGCTTCATTGTCTTCCCTGTAGAGAGGGCAGTGCTGGGTGGTGAGTTTCAGAACTGCAGTTTTCTTTCCTGCAATACTGTGTGGGAGGATGGGAGGAGGAGCGTCAAGTTCTCACTGGCTTGAGAGGATGCAAGTGTGGGCATTCATCCCACTTTGTGGATCAATCCTGCAAGTTTTACAGTACTCTATACACCTATTTCCCAACACACCAGCCTTTGTAGTGGTCCCAACTAAGAGGCAGAACTTCAGTTTTTTCAGAAATCATTTTCTGCCTGTCATGAACCCCAAGTCCCATACTTCACTTGTTATCCAAGTATTCCATGGAGTAGAAAGAGAGCACAATGGAGGAAGGTCAGGCGAAGCCTGGTTCTGTCCAAGGTCCCATTTCTCCCCACTCCTCAATGGATGTGCTCATCTTCATTTCTTCCTGGGACAGGGAATAGTGTGTGGACTGATTTATGTTCACAGCAAAAGTGTGAATGTGACCTTGGGGATACTTTTCTTATGGCTACTGGTCACAGCTAGTGTTAATGAGTGGAAATTATTGAGGCTGATAGAGAGGAAAGGGATTGTGTGGAGGAAGGTGTCCTGAGCTGTTTTCAAGGCAAGAGAATTGTCAACAATGTCTCCTGATTAGATGTGAGTATGCATTCTTGTCTGGAATACCTCTCTTTGACAATGCCCTTCTCTGTCCTCATTGGGGATGTTTTCGTGGAAAGCTTTGTTATTTTGACATCTACTAGGCTTCTCCACAGGAAAGTTGCTATTTGCCTTTCATCATTAATCATGAATTTCCATGAAGACACTTTGGGAACTTGTACACATCATGTTCCTCATTCATCTTTCATTTAATCAGCCACTAAACTTTATATATACCAAAAGCCTTCCCTGTTCTCGAATGTATTCAGTTGTGTGTAAAAATATTGTTCATGCCACCTCATCACCTTCGTACACCTGTTGATAATGGTTGATGCTATTTATGCAATAATAACCACATTATCCTGGCATTCTTATTTCCTGAGATTCTCATATCAACATCCAGTGTTCTTCCATACATTTTTTTTGCTATTATTGGTTTTTCCTTTTCACTTCACAGTTATTCTGGAATTCACTCCATGTCATGATAAATTTCAAGTAGCTAATAACTGCATTTTTAGCAAGAACCTTGTTTTATTAGCAATGCAATAAATTTGTTCGTTCATGGATCTTTTCCATAGTTCATGAGTATAAACAACGTTTTCATGAATGCCCTGGAGAATTATATTTTTGTACTTTTGTGTGTGTGTTCAGGAATAATTCTTGAAGACATTTTCTGGGGGAAAATATAAATGTACATGTTTCTGGCAACATTGACAAATTCCCCTAAATGCACGTTGTCCAGTTCTCACCAATAATCTAAGGGAAGAGCTGTTCATTCACAGACATTCTGGGAACCGTGAGTGGGCAAAATACTGATGTTATTAAACAGACAGCACTGCATTCCAGTGTAGTTTAAATCTGTGCTTGTCTTTTGACGTAAGGGAATCTGAATTCTTTTCCACATGTTAAAGTACCCTTTAATCTTTTATGTCATTGAACTTGTTTGTATCATATGAGGTTTTTCTGTTTTTAATAATGAAGCTATATATGTAAGTATATGTGAATTGATCTCAATTTTTATGTATTTTTACATTTTAATAATTCTAGAACAACATAATATGTTACATTCAATATGTACTTTTATAATTGCTCTGAAAATGCAGGAATGATATCTAGATTTTCAAATAAGTGAACAAGTTCTAACAAAATAGTGTCTAAACATTTCTGCAAGTGTATTTAGTTTAATTTGTCATGGACAAATGTAACTGTACATTTTCTGGAGTATCATGTGTTGTTTTCACACATGGTTAAATATGAAATCAAGAAATTAATGAAATAAGTCTAAAAGTAAAAAACAATAAGAAAATCATCAAGAATAAATCCTTCTTACCAGACCAGGGATTCTGGAGAAATCTCTCTCATTGTTTTTCTTTTTTGAGCTATCTTTAAAAATTGATAGGACCAGGTGATAAAATGGGGGCAGGGAGTACTTCAATATTACCACTCTTTCCCTTCTTCTATTCACATATTATAAATATGTGAAATGTGTATATGTTAATTACCTTGATTTAATCTTTGTAAAATATATGCATGTATCATAATATCACATTTTACCCCATAAATGTGTGAAACTATTTGTTAATTAAACATAAAGCAAAAAATTATATTAAAATGTTTCAAAAACAAAAAATCAGCACTTTCATCTCCTTACACATTTACCATTATTTTGTGATGTGAACCTTTAAAATCCTCCCTCTACTCCTTCAAACAATACGTAATAAAGTATTGTGAACAGGCATTACCTGTTCTGTAGTAGAGCCCTAGAGATGACTCCCTCTATGCAATGGGATTTGAAGTTAGTCATTTCACGTCATTATTCATAGATTGTAAACCTTTGCATTTCTTCTTAAATAATACATATTTTCTATCCTAACCACAAATATTATGGTTTATAATAAGCATATAAATAAACAATAAAACATATCGATTCCTGGGCTCCATGATGGCAATTGCTGACAGACTCCAGATCATCAACCTCCTACAAACCTGAAAGATAATCATAAGTTCATGGCAGCAAATGAAGTTGGTTTGGTTAGTTAGCTAAAGTAGAGGCCACCAATGAATATACAGACTACATCTACAATGACAGAACTCTAAATAATCTTTTTAATCCTTCATCAGGTACATGGGCACCAATGGGTATACAGGTGAGACTGTGGGTGTTTTTGCTTGTTTGTAATGCCCTTGACCATAGAAGCCTCTATTTGGTATGGAGAGGGTCCCTGTAGGAAATCAAGATGGGTCCCAGGACATGTACCCCTCAGATCTCAGCTCACAGATCCAGGACACTCCAGTTGTCTCCAACATTTGTTGGTGAGAACTGGTGTTTTCTATCCCCACTGCCTAAGGATGGTCTCTTGTCTATAGAGAGGAAGAACCTGGGTAGCTGGGCACATACTGCCTACACTCAGGTACTGTGTCCACACTGATCTCAGGGAATGCTTCTCTGTGACAGGTTTGGCCTTGAAGCCAGAGCAGGCCCTCTCCTTAAGGCTCTGAGTCCTTGGGGACTCCTGATAGAACAGGGCATGGATGCAATATGGGATCCTTCCCAGATTTGGTTGCCCACTCCACTGATGCAAATATCACAAGCCATAGAACCATGAGAGTTTGGGTCATAGCGTCTGCCCCCATTGCCCCTGCCTGTGCAGATGGATGAGAACACAGTGTCCAGCAGGATGGACAGATACAGGATATAGCCACTTTGAAGCCAGGCTTTTCCTATCATGTGGATGTCACATCACCAGCCACACAGGAAGGTGAACTGCCCTCCACAGGTGGCTGGCTCTCATTTCCCCAGGACACTGTGGTTAACATGGGCACCAAGATCTCTGAAGATAAAAATAGTGTCTTTATTGACCACATCCTCTGAGTGCTTGATCTCTCCTCATTTCACTGAGGGTCAGGACATAGAATCAATTAGACATTGTGCTCACTTGAGCTGGCCTTGGCAGCTGAGAATAACTGAGAATGTATCTTCCATCTTAGAGTCTGCCATGGGATCTCCTTCTGTCCTTCAGCCTATCCTTCTGCATAGCATTGTTGGATCCTTCCATAGCCAGATGTCTCCCCAGCCCTGGAAATCCTGTAGGGATGATGCAGGTTCCTGCTGCAGGGAGACACAGAGCTGCAGAGACACAGTTAACACCTAAGAGTGCAGCTCACGGGAGCTTCACTGTGTGGATGAGCAGAGGAGATGCAGGCCATAAGGAAAATACCATGAATCTCCTCTCACCCTGGAGTGTGGTTTTCTTTATTCCAAACATTCTTTCCCTGGACTTTTCTTTTTGTCCTACAGAGGCACCACCTGTCCCTGCACACCACACTTGACTCACTCCAGCCTCTGCAGTGTCCCTACTTCCTCCTCAGAACTCTCCTCCTTCTGTACTCTGGCTTCATTCTCCAGGATGATGATTAGGTTTCTTTCCAGTTTTGAGGGGAAATCTGAACTTTACTTAATTATGTAGCTATCATCCACTATTTGTGTTTTCTTGAGAAGGAACTCCCCTTTTGGGAACACTCACAGGCTCAGAGTCACTTCTAGATGAGTATCAGAGTTTAGTTAGTGTAAGTAGAACCTGTCATCTCTGAAGGAACAGGTGTGAACCCTGCTCCACTGTATTTACTCTCATCACCTAGACACTGCATAATGTTGCAAATCCTAGACACACAACCAGGTTAGAAAATGACCTAAACACCATCCACATTGGAGATTTAGAAGTGAAGATGTCTCTGTTTGCTGATGGCATGATCTTAATTATGGAAATCCTAGGAGACATCAAGGTAAGTGAAGTAAGCCAGGCTCAGAAACACGAGGGCCTTATCTTTTCTCTCATATATGGAAGATAGATCCAAAGATAAACATGTACACAAAACCAAGCATGATCATATTCAAACTCAGATGTAGAACATGTTTGTAACAGTGGAACTACTTTATGGAACCAGGGAAGGAGGGACAGGAAAAGAAAATGATAGAGCATCAATAATATTGCATAATATAAGAAGTGAAGGTAGAAGATATAAGGGTGTGTATGAAAAGCTGTTGAAAAATGGAGGGTGGGAGGTAAAGGGGTGAGGGAGAGTAATGGAAGGGTTTGACTGGACAAAAGTAAAGCACACCCACAGTGGGTGTCATTGAGACTCCCCTGTGATCATCAAGTTAAATATTGATAACAAAAAACATGCCCATGACACAGGCACAGTGTGTGTGGGGTACTATTGGAAGGGGGAAGGTGAATGAAGGTGATTAAGGTGATGGTATCTGGCATATGGACTTCATATACTATTATGAAACAGAACTAAGAAACCTCTTTCAATTGCTTTATATGGTGCAGGGAGGGGCTTGAGGGGGAGAGACGATGGGACAATGTAATTAATGTACAATATAAGTCTAATCCAAATTGTCAGCATGAATCCCACCCCATATTATGAATATATCCTAGTAAAAATTTATAAAGAAAATGATCTGAATGCAATCCACATCAGAGATGAAGAAGTGAGGTTGTCTCTACAGAGGACATGGTCATAAACCCTAGCAGCTCCATCAACCCATTTAAAATTGCCTCTTCAAATGCCTGGTTATCAACCTAGACAATGAGGTGAAAGACCACCACAGTGAAGATTATACAGCAATGAAAAAGAAATTGAAGAAACTAGAAGAGGGGGACATGCTCATGGATTGGCAGAATTCATGTTGTGAACATAGCCATATTACTGAAAGCATTATGAGTCTACAGACTCAATGCAATCACAAAGAAAATTCCAAAGTCACTTTTCATCGTCATAGAGAAAAAAAAAATCCTGAAATCATCATGGGAACACAAGAAAACTTGAATAGTTAAAGGACTTCAGAGCAAAAAGAGCTATGCTGTGGGGGGGAGGTGCAAATAATGTATACATATGTAAGTAAATGCAAATGTGATAAAAATTAAAATTGAAAAGAGCAATGCTGGATGCTTCACAATACCTGTCTTCAAATTATACTCAGAGCCACAGTAACACAAACAGCATGGGAATGGCACAAAACAAAACACAATTGGAAGAGAATAGAAAACCCATGATTAAACAAACACATCCAGAGCCAAGGAAACTCATTCTTGCATAAAATAAATATATGGTGATGAAATTTTTTATAAATCTAAGACTTGTAAATGAACTCAGTTGAGTTGCATGATACAAAATGAATACAAATATCAGTTTCCTTTCTACACATCCACAGCAAAGTCCACAAATGAAATCAGGATGACAATTTTATTTACAATTGCAACTAAAATCATAATACTTAAGAGCAATTTATCCAAGGAGTGACAGATGTGTACACTGAAAACCATGAAATAAACTGAACATGAAACAAATGAATGGAGAGCAATTGACAACATAAATTGATACTCTATTTTTTCAGTGGTACTGAGGTGAGAACTTAGGTCTTCTTGCTTGCAAAGCAGGTGCTGTAGGCTTGAGCCACACCTCCAGCTCTTTTTGCTCTGCCTATTTTGGAGATAGGATCTCCAGCCTGGATAACATCCTCCTATTTACACTTTCGGCTTTTCTGGGATGACAGGCATATACCACCAAGCCTAGCTTTTTTTGTGAAATGGGGCATGGAATGGTAAGCATCCTTATCTCAGCTTCATGTACAGCTATGATGACAGGCACACTCCACTGATCCCAGCTATTGGTTAATATTGGGTCTCACTATATTCACAGGCTGGCCTCAAACTGAGATGTTATCTGTTTTGTTCCACAGGAACAGAAAATCCAATCCAATATTTGCAAGGAATCAAAAAAGACACATAGTAGCCAAAAGCAATCAAGAAAAGACAAAAAACTGGGGTTGTCCCACTACTTGACTTCAAAATCTACTACAAGTCAACAGTAGGGAAAACCACATGGAACTGGTGTAAAATCAGACTTAGTCACTGGAGCAAAACAGAGAGCCCAGAATAAGTCCATGCAGTTATGGTTGATTGGTTTGGGTCGAAATCCCCAAATTACACAGTGGGCAAAACAATCCTTCAATAAATGATCCTGGAAAACACGGTACTGATTTGCAGAAGTGTGAATGTGGACATTGTTGTATCCTCATACAACACACGTTATCACAAGACAGAGTCAAGGGTTAAATGTAGGATGTGAAGCAACAAAGCTACTGTGGAAAGCACAGGAGACCCTGCATGATTTTGGGCTGGGGTCTCAAAGCACAGGCAACAGAAGCAAAATAGACAAATAGGGTTATGCCAAAGTAATAAACTCTGGAGAGTAAGGGAAGCAACTGAGAGCAAAGAGACAGTAAATGGAGTGATAGAAAAAAATTGTAAACCTTAATTTACAAAAGGATGAGTCCTCAAAATTCATAAAGAACTCAGACATCGCAAATAAGTAAAACTGTGGAAAGAACCTGAACAGACATTTCTCAAATGAGGCAATGGGCTGGGCCTGCATGGCTCACGCCTGTAATCCTAGCTACTGGGAAGGCTGAGATCAGGAGGATCAGGGTTTGAGCCCAGTCTGGGAAAAAGGCTCATAAGACCCTCTTTTCAGCAGAAAAAAAGAAGGAATGGTCAAGCACACCTGACAACCCAGCTATTGTGGGAAGCTTAAAACAGAGAATCATGGTCCAGACTGGCCTAGAGAAAAAGTGAGAACCTATCTCCAAAATAACCAGAGCAGAATGGGCAGGAGACATGCTTCAAGTGTAGAACACCTGTGTCACAAGCGTCAAGCACCTTAGAACTGAAAAATGAATACAATAAAAAAATGAATAAATGAAAGAAAAACCAGAAGACACACAAATGCGAATGGAAACATGGGAAAAGTGCAGACAGAAAGATTTGCTTGATTAATTGATATGGAAAGTTTTTACTCATTCTGTTAGTTGTTGAAATATATTGACTGAGTTTTGAGCAATAAATGAACCATGCCTAAAATCCACAAAAACAAAAACTCCAGTGTACTCCTGATCTGTTTTCTTTGTGATATAGGGTTGAATCATATTGGTGATATTTGTTTATGGACTGACTTTGTTTAGGGACAACTTTCCAAGCTTTTAGGTTGTTTGCCAAGGTTATGATTATCAGGTTTTTCGTTGCCTCTTGAAATGCATTTGAGTACATTTCCTCTTCTCTACTCTCAGGGGAAGTTTGGGGTGTGTCCATACACATGCATAGTTGCTTTGCTGTTTTATAAGTGGACAAATATTGCAAGAAATCCCCAGTGACGCTCCCTAGACTGGAGTTAACATGGGAAAGGTTCCTATCAGCAAGTCAACCTACACCATGTGCCACAGAACAAATTTGAATTATGTGTAGGAGGTGGTCCTGTAAGATTTCAATGAAGGTGGAAAGTTTTTATTCCCACTCTTTTTACTATACTTTTACTGAGTTTAGATACTTTTAGATACATGAGTACTTATCACTGTGTTACAACTGCTTGCAGTGTTCAAGACAGTGACATCTGCTTTGTTTTTCAGCCCAGGAGCTATAGGCTACACCACGTGGACCTGGTGGACAGTGAGCTGGGCCTTCTGGTTCTTGTAAGTAACTCCATGACCTTCTCACAATGACAAAATAGACTAAAGTCACAGGTGTTTGAGGCATAGAAAACAACTCAAACATTGTACTTATTCTTATGTCCATTTTGTAAAGTATATGTTGAAAAATTTCCCTTTGTTGACATTTTCAATCTGCACATGAAATATTCACAACACATTGTTCTTCATGTGAATATGTGGTTTTGTGTTGCTCCTCTGTGGAAATATCACCTGCTCTCTCTCTCTCTTTCTAGGTGGCTAAGATTTACAAATGTTACTAGTGTTTTAAGGATGAACTCTTTTGGGTTTTATATTTGTCCATTTTTGTGTTATCCTCATTAGTTTCTATGCTTATCATATTACTTCTTCCTTGTGCCTTCATTTGAAATATGTTTTTATTTTGCTGTCTATTTTCTCAATATGTTAGTGATTGGTTTAGAAAGCCTTTTCTCCATTTTGGAGCTGGCCTGCTAGCATAATAAACTTTCCTTTCCTCCAACCACCTGGGTTTGAGTCTTATTCTCGCTGGTCAGTCATCCTGTCTGTAATGTTTTCTGCCACATTTTGGAGGCTGCAGTGAGATTAGACTTCTATGCCCCATTGGCAGCGGGTGTCCAATCCCTGGCCCTGTATGCTGTGGTGGTTCCTGGAACCGGGAAATGCACACCCCAATTTGATTCCAGGGTCTCCTTCCAGATGACTGAAGGAAGCTGTGGAGTCAAGGACCAAGCCCTCAGACTAGTGGAGTGAAATGGAGACCTGCAACAGATGTCTGGACCAGGTAGGAACCCCAGAGTTAGTATAGGAGCCTTTGTGGATTTATCCCCACAGGGGACCAACTGAGCCCTGATGTGGTTCCAGAGTGATGCACCTCTTTCTTTGAGACTGATGTTATTCTGGTTAACTGGATTTAGGGATTGATGTTATTCCAGTCATCTGGGTTTAAGGCTAGCCAGGATTTTAGGGAAATAAATAGGGACTGATTGTTTTAATCTCTGAGTGAATGGTGTGGAGTGAGCAGCTTGATTCCCTGGCATTTCAAGCTCTAATTTGTGGATCCACGGCTGGGCACCCTTAAGGTCCCCTGAAGGATATGGAGTTCAAGGGGCTCGATCTGAGTCATGGTGATTGACATATGGTCTATGGTGGGATTGGACTAGCTTCCAATCATAAATCACCCTGTTGGTCTGAACCCACACTGACTAAGTAGCATGGCTCCATTGTCTGAAATTGCAGTCAGGCCAGCATCTGTGTGCCCTCACTGAGAGGCATCCCCCTTCTTTGTCTGTCTTGTGACATTGGCAATTATCAGGCACATACAAATGAATATCCTGAAGGAGGATTGAGGATCAGCACTAACTGAGCTCTTTCAACAATTAACACATGAAGGATGGACTTGCACTGATACATAAGATCTGGTCTGACTTAAAAGAAAAGGAATGTTACAGAAGTGTTATGAATGTGAAAAAAAGGGTAAAAAGAAAAAAAAACGTTGACTGTTGCTGGTAAAAAAAGTGGTCCAAAGGTTGGTGCTATAAGCTTGGTCTGTTATTGAGACAGTCATGAGATGCTTGTGTTTCCTTTGCTAATGGCTGATCAGATTATAATATCCTTCCTGGAGAACCTGTGCATCTTGGGACAGGGATGTTGAAGAGGCAAGGGCAAAATAGAAGGCTCTAAAAAGAAGACAGCTGGAGGGGAGGGGAAGGAGGGAGCAGAAGCAAAAGCGGGAAAGCAAAGAGGATGGGAAGTTGATGACAGATTGGCCAAGCTGCTACTCACTTCACCTCTGACAAATGGACTATTCCCCTGATGGAGGAGCAGATTCATATTATGCACCTAAAGGGGAACCTAAAGGTGGTGTACCCATCCAAGGTGGACTTGGCTTCTGCCCCTCCCCATGTGACTATGGTTCACTGATGAGCCCAGCTGTGTGTCTGTTCCAAAAGCTGTGTCACATGTGCATTGATGATTTTTCAGGGCTCATGGATGATGATGCTAAGTTATTCAGTACTTTTCAGCTTTGTATTTTTAAGATGTCTGGGCTCTTTGTTCTGCCTTTCTAGGTTGTTATTAGGTAATGCTGTGTTATTACAATACTACCCTGATCTCACTGGTTTCCATAAAATTAAAAGAAACACAGGTGTCTTAAAGACAGCTTCTGCCAAAACCAATTGATAATTATTAAATAGATCAGGACTCCAAAACAAAGTGGAGCACTCATCCTAAGGTAAATTCAAGCCACACCTGGATACAAGTTGAAGCAGTGAGGACTCTCAATCTGACCAAATATTTACCAGAAGAGGAGGGGGAACCCTTCCACTCCTGTGAGGAAGTTTTAGACAAGGTCTTCTCTTCCAGCCCAACCTAGCAGACACTGCTATTCCCAAGGCTGACCTGGAGCTCATTATTGATGAGAGCCGGAGCCTACAAGAAGGAGGATACCAGACTGGGTATGCAGTGACCACCATCACACAAATTGTGAAACATGGACAGCTGTCAGACCATTGGTTGGCTAAACAGACAGAATTATACATCCTTACCTGGGCCCTCACCATAGCAGATGGGAGGAGAGTCAATATCAACACTGACTCATGTTATGCATTTGCTAACTTACATATCCATGGGACCATTTACAAAGAGAGAGTCCTACTGATGTCTGAAGGTAAAGAAATCAAAAACAGTAAAAAAATCTTACAACTGTCAGAGGCAGTCTGGAAGCCCTGAGCCATTACAGTCATCCACTGTCCAGCCCATACCAACCAACCAGACAAGATCAATCAAGGAAATGGACTAGTGGACAGGATACCAAAGGAAGCAACCCTTTTAAAAGACGTCCAAAAAGAACATGCTATTTCAGCCAAAATATGCTTCACCCTCTCTGTCCTCCTGGACCGATCAGAGTACAGCCCACAAGAAGAGAACAGGCCCATAAAACAGGGGCTAAAGAAAACTCAGAAAGCTGGTTCATCACCCCAGAGGGAATGATCCTAATACTAGAAGAGGTGGCAGTGCAGGCTTGGTAAGGCTGGCACACGACATCACCCATTTGAACAAAACTTCCCTACAAAGACTATTACAAAAAACGGTCATTCCTTGATTGGCGACTCTAACTCAGTTGGCCAGCCAGAAAGGCTTGTCTGCATTGTGCCCAATACAACCCAGGATAGGGGCCCAAGTCCCGCTACTCATCCAGAAGTGGGGAATCTACCCATTCCAGCACCTGGAAATGGACTTCACGGAGATTCAGCCAAATAAAACTTATTGTTTGTGGATGTTTCTATCCTGAGTTCCCTTTGCAAATTGTAATGCCTCAGGCCAACTTCCCAAAGTAACCTGGGTGATACGTATGTGCCAGAAGAGGAGGGAAAACTCTTCCACTCCAGGGAGGAGATTCTAGACAAAGTCTTTTACAGGATAAAAACAGGGCCCCATGGGTAGTCCCCCTGGCAGGCCCACTTACTGTGCTTCTCCTACTACTGTTCCTAGGGCCTTGTGTGATAAACTGCCTTAACAGGTTCATTCACAACTGGATGAATGCCATTAAATTACAGTTAGTCAGACTGTACCAAAGATTGCTCCTAGATGACTTCCCCAAAATGGCCATAAGGGATTATGATGGAAAAGAGGAGGGAATGATAAGGAAGCCTGGAGAACGATCAAGGACACGGAGAAGATCAAAGAGTAAAGCTCTTACCCCCTGCCATGACCTGCGCTTCCAGCTATTCCAAGAAATTGTGGACAGCCTTCGTCCACAGCTGTGCTGACATGATATATTGTAACCTTGAATAGCTAACTGCCAAGTCAGCTTCTGTACTTCCTGCTTGCTTGCTGCTGCTGTTCTCAGCATAAAACCTAAACCACCTGAGCTTGGGGCCTGTGCCATGTGGAGATATCCAGGTGCTGGCACACTACATAATAAACCTTCCTTTCCTCCAACCACCTGGATTTGAGTCTTATTCTCACTGGTCTGTCATACTGTCTGTTATGTTTTCTGCAATAGATTTATTTCCAAAATGTGAGGATATCAGTTATCTCTGACTATAGAATCAGAATCAAATGAGCTCCACAAGTTCCCAGAGGCTCCTCATGGTATGTTAAGTGTCCATGGAGGCTGGATCATCAGTCAGTGTCCACAGGGTCGAGACAATGTCCTCTGAGGGCCCAGAATGAGGGAGGGGTCAGGGTCTTCCTGGGCTGGTGGAGGCCAGAGCAGAGATCTCATTGGTCTCATCAGGGCTCCTTTGACTGGGAAGAAGTAGGTACAGTTCTCCCATCTCAGTGTCACACTTCACAGCTGGGCATAGGTCACATCCTGGAGACCCTCAGATGCAGCAACCTAGAGTGGAGATGGTGAGAGGGAAGGTGTACACTTGGTGTTGAGGTGTACACTTGGTGGGGGCCTGGAGAGGAAAGGACTCACCTGACAGTACACTTGTCTGTCTGTCCCCTCCTGTATGCCTGTCCTTCCTGTCTAAGAATTCCCTGTTCAGTGGGGAAGAATTAGCAACCCCTCCTGTCCCAAATCTGGAGTGGTGCACCTGGGCATAGGTTGCTCTCTGTGGGTCCTCCTCAGGTTGTCCCTGCAGCAGGGAGACAGAGAGACAGAGACAGATCCTCCTGGTTCCACCTGGATCTCCTCAGCCAGTTTTCCCCATGGGGACCACAGTGATGCTTTCAAAACTTTAATCAGATTATGTCATTCCAGATAGAGTCTTCAGGGGCTTCCTATGGCTTTGGAAGTCTGGCATCTTCCTTCCTGCAGTTCTGAGCTCTCATACTAACACTTTGACCATTCCTCACTTGATAACAGCCAAAAGATCCATCCCCTACAGAGTTTGTGCTTACCTCAGGGCCTTTGCATTTGCTGTGCCATCTTCCTGTAACAGCTGGTCAACTAGATATGTGTGTGTGGCCTGTCCAGGCTCTTCTCAGAAGACACTTGTCAGACTACCCCCTGTACTCACAGTGGCCTCCTCTGCCCCCTGCCCTTCTTTATTTTTTTGTTTTCTCTGATAGAACTTGCAGTCCTGACTTGGTCAGGATGGGGTTCTCTGTGTGTGGCTGGGTGAAGAAGTGAAGGGTATTCATTTACTCATCCATGTTTCTGAGATCCAGGATCACACTATCAGGGAGACAAAGGCCCAGAAGTAGGAAGGAGGACAAAAGGGAGGGGCCCACAAACTCAGAAAAACCAGGAGAAAGGGAGAACACAGCAGGGGAGGCATGAGTAGGAGAGGTCAACTGTGAACATTGCTGAGAACCCAGAAGGAGGTCAGGGAGAGTCCCTTGGATGATATTGGGTAACTGGCTCTGTGACCCCTGCAGGACATTGGAAGTTGGCCTATCTATAGGCTGCTTGAGAGGGAAGAATCTCTGGCCAGGAGGGTTAGAGCCAACTCCATAGGTCCCTGAGGTGAGGATGGGATTTTAAACACACTGCACACGTGTCCACATGTTTCTGAGATGGAAAAGCTCAGAGAACGCCTGAAATTTTCTCACATTCCAAAATAATGTATCCCATTTTGATTTGACTTTTGCAGAAGTGTTTCCCAGTGCTGTCCTGTCCATACATGAATGGTTTCTCTTCAGTTTGGGGCGTGATTTCAAAGTCAGTTAGTTCTTAGGGGAATCCATAGATACCTGTGGCTACTGTAACCCACTCTCTACTCACCTGACCTCCTACCTTTGCCATTATGACAGTATCTGAGGAGGAAAAGCAGGAGCAAGAGGAAAGCATCAGGTGGAAGGCCACTGAGATCCTGATCAGAACCTTCAGGAAGCTGTCCAGTTCTTGGGCATAAGTGATATAGTGAATGAGGAACAATGCACTTATTTCAGCACCTACTGTGTGACAGGCCCATGTTGGGTATTTAGACCAATCACCTACAACCCCCACACTCCTGCAACATGGGATTGCCATTTCCACCCAGCAGTTTACAGAGGAGGAAAATGAGGCTCATAGAGGTGAATCATCTGCCTCAGTTCACCCTGCATGAAGCAGCAGAGCTGGAATTGGATCTGGGGTGTCTTACTTCCAGCTTCAATGCCTCCAACAGAGCTAGCTCTCTGAGCTGGAAGGAAAGAGCCTGAACTCGCTCTTGTTATGGGTCTATACCACTCCCTGAAAAATAACATCTTACCCTCCACCCCTCCATATACAATGTCACAATCACTGTGGCATAGGGGATAGGTCCATGCAGAATCATGTCCTGCAGGATCCCCTGGGATGCCTCCTTACCCCAAAGGTCACAGTCATTTTCAGCACTGGAAGGAAGTTGGAGGTCTGGGCCAGGCCTTTGGTTCCATTTGGAGAAAGTGAAGCCCCAAATGGTTAGGGCTTATCCAAGTCAATGTCTCCAGAGGAGACTGAATCAACACCATTGCTCAGCTCCTTGGACCCCCCTCCTAACACAGCCTCTCATTTACCTCTCTGGGGTCCTGACACCATGGTGGAGAGAGCTGATGTTCAGGACCTGTGGGGGTGGATAGGAGGTGAGGGGCTGTGTGCCTGCTCCACACCTCTGTCTGGATACTCCTCTCCCAGCCTGGACTCAACATCATTGATGCCTTGATCCCACACTCAGGCATCTCATCCTCTGAGCCTCTCAGGTTCTGGGGTACCCACCCACATCCCTGCCTAATTTCCAGCTGGTTAGACACAGGTGGGGATGAGACAGGAACATAGACAGGCTGAGATGTCTCCAGGCACTCTGTGGAGCCATGAAACTCCCAGAACATAGGCCACTGAGACTCATCTGCTGTTGGGATAGTCCTTGAATGTGGAGTGCTGGAGTTGCCAGAGGAGCCTGTGAATGAGGACAAGAACACAGTGAGGTTTAGGGGCACCTTCTGGGGGTCATATTTTTCTCACTCTCCTCCATCAGCTCTAGGGTATCACTGCACTCTGATCACACAGTATGACTCCAATAGAAACAGTGATATTGTTCTGCGTGGTGGTCTGTTGTGGTTGGTATGAACAAGATGGCCTTGTTTCCGTACTACCCTGGTATCTTGCTGTCCCAGGATTCTGGGCTTCATCTTTATACAGATGGTACTCCTGGGCTTCTGGGGTCCCTGGCACCAGATAGTCACAGGTCTCCCCCAGCTGATTACAGAATATAGCTCTGCCAAGATGCTAGATTTGGGGAGGGTCCTGCAATAAAATCACAGTTTGGATGCCTGAACATTCTGCCTTAGATTCCAGCTTTCAGAGCCAGTGTCAACCAGGAACCACTTTTCTCAGACTTTGGTCTTCTCTTTGTACTTCCCAGAGGTGGCCCCTGTCCCAAGCAGGGAGGAGAGACCTGGGAAAAAAGGAGACACTTACTTGCCTGAGCTGGAGTCCAGGTACTCAGAATCAGCCCTGGAAAAGAGTTCCCTGGGAGATCATTGACCCTGAACCTAGAGCAGGCAATTTCCTCCCCAAAGCCTCCTGAGAAACTTGGTTGTACTGATGATCATGAGCCTGACTGTAGGGTGGGCTCCTTACAGACTAGGAGACTCCATCCCCCACTTTCCATCTTACCAAAGCAGATCAGGACTGTGAGGGTCGCAGTCATGGTGTCTGCTCCAAATGACCTCAGCTGTGCAACTGATGAGGCCTCAGTGTCCAGCAGCACAGACAGATACCCAGGGTGTAGCGATAAGGGCCTGGATCCTCCTATGTATGTGGCTGTCACATCACAGCTCCACTCAAAGGGCACTTTCCCTGGCCGGGAGTCTGGCTGTCGTTTTCTAGTGCTATGGCTGGGTGGAGTGTTTCAGATAGAAATGATGTCTCTTCTGACTCTTGGCTGCTTTGAGCTGGCCTGAACCCCTTCATGGCCAAGAATTACCAAATATTGTCCAGTATTTCCATAGTAATACTGAGTGAAGAAGATCCAAAGAGTTAACTGCACATGTCAGATTAGTAAGAAATCCACAAATGTTTTGTACATTAGATTTCTATTTCTATTTCTATTTCTGCTGAAATAATGTCTTAGAACAACTCATATTCTTTATCTCATAGTTCTGTAGATTTGATGTGTAAGGTGACTGCTGGGGTTGAATTAGGTTTCCCTCAGAGTTGTTTCCACTGCAGTCCCAGGACAGACTCTGCTCACTCACTTCTTCAAACTGCATAAGCTGTGCATCCTCCCAACTCACAGAGTAAGCATGCTGCTTCCATCTCTGCTCCACCTTCTCACCTCCTTCTCTGACACTGTTCCCCTGCCTCCCTCTTTCACTTCCAAGGACCTTTTTATTCCATTGAGACCCCATGGGCACTCTCCCTTCCAAATCCTTAACTTAAGCTCATTTGCAAAGCTGTTTTCTGCCAAGTAAAGCAACATGGTCATGGGTTCTGGCATGAGCATGTGGACATGGTTGTGCTTGACACCAGTGAACTCTTTCTGTCCCATAGTGCTAGGATTTCCTCTTTATTCAGAAGTTACTCTGGGCATCCCAGTACCCCTGACAACATAAGTTGACAGGTCTCTCCCAGGTACTCACATAGCCAGAGGTTGAGTTTGCTATTTTGCATACTATATGTCTTTTGGAACTATTTTGGGCAAAACTCATATGAGCCTCTTCTAAGAAAATACACGAAGGATAAGTCCAATTTAGGGATGGGTGGGTCATTCAAAACCTGCTCATTGTTGTCACCTGTGATTCTGTGATGGCTGACTTCATTACTCATGGCCAGGCATTCCCACTCAGGTGGAATCATTTCCAGGAAGCATTTTGTAAAAGATTAGTTCTACAAACAAATGGAACCATGTGGTTCTAATATCTAAAAGTCCTAAAGGTCTGTGCTGTGACTCTACACATCCTCCTACCATAGACATTCTGCCCCATGGCCTCTTCTGGGTCCTGTGGTTCAGGTTTCCTACAGCCTGGATCTGTTGCATAGACTTCTCTTATTCATCCATCACACCACCTGAACCAGATGTCTTTCAAGGTAGTTAATGAATGGACTGAGATCACACACCCAAGGAGCCACATGTTGTCTTGTACTCCAGAAGAGGCCCACAAGCTTTGGATTTTTACTTATTATGCAAGTGTACCAGTACCATGTCTCCCACCACCACAAAGACTTGACACACCTTCCTACAGGGAGTATTTTGGCTGACCATTTATTCTTTATTTTTTTCAGGGTAGGGAACACTGTGACATTTACAAAAGTTCTTACAATGTATCAAATATATCATTCTTGAATTCCTCCCTCCACCCTCTCCTTTTTGGCCCTCCCTCATTCCTAGAATAATTTCAACAGTTATCATTTTTACATGTACATATGTGTGTACATCTTTTTGCACTGTATTCACCCACCTACCCAATTTTCCTGCCAGCCACACACCCACTTCCACAGGAACCACCCTCCCACACCCCAGGCATGAATCGTTCTGCCCTTCTGTTTTCCAATTTTGTAGAAGAAAATGGAAAATTAATTGAATAAGAGACTCTTCCTATCTTTGGTTATGAAAAATTATTTGCTAAAACAAGTCAAATTATTTGGAGTAGAAGGCAGAATCAATGTGAATGAAATAATGTCAACTGGAGAGTGATGTCAGCAAGAGGATGCAATAGGACTTCTCTGTCTTCATAATATCCTCCTCCCAAAATCCAAGAAATCACACACAAGAATATGATGATGAATATCCTAGAAGTTGGAGGTAAGGCTCAGACAGACTTAGAGCACAGAATTGAGAAAAACCACAACAGAACAAAAACTTGGCCTTGTTTGCAGTCCAGTTCCCAGTCTGCATGACCTAGTTCATGGAGCTTTCATCTTTAAGCAGATGGTATCCCTGAGCATCCAAGGTCCCCTGACACCAGCTAGTCACAGTGCTCCCCCACCCAAAGGATATGTTTAGCGAGGTCTCTGCAAGGAGGCAGGTGAAAATGAGGTGGGTCAGTTCTGAACAGATCAACAGAGAAGTGTAATATTTAAGCTGATCTCTGAATAGCAAAAGGACCAGAGGATTCTGGAGATAACACAGATCCCTTTCATATCTTCTAGCTTTGGCTTTCTCTGTCTCTTTTGGCTTCTATTTAACTGGTCCTCTGTCTCCCACACCCTGTGTCAATGAGCTCAAGGCCCTGGCTCCTCTAAATCTACCACATACCAGGGCCGGCCCTGGGACCTATTATCAAGTCCTAGGTTTTTAAGTGAATGGCTAGGGCTTCCTTAATTCACAACTGGAGCTCCAAGAGGTCAGTGTGTACAGACTACACTTGATAATTGCTTCTGAAATAGCCATAGCATTTGAATATCCACCTGTAGCTGGGGATCAATGGGCCCAGAGAGAACCGGGTCTGGAACTGCCCATTGGGGTGGCAGTGTGAGTCCAGGGTCCAGAAAAGCTTGGGTGCTCTTTTCTTAGTCAGAATGAAGCTGTCAAATCCCTTCCATTAGCCACACTGGAGGATCAGGTTCCTTCCTGAGGTCACCACAGAGCTGTGCAAGGCTGAGATGCTGGTTTTGTGGTAGAATTCTTGGGGAGAAATAGGCAGTTTGTTAAATGTACTCAGAGCTCCCATATTATCCCCAGGCCTGTGCTATAAGAAGGGCACCCCTCTTCCTAAAGGCAGAGCCTTAGCTGTGACCTCTGAGTGGCCTCTCACCTGTCACCACCACCTCAAGGGCTTCACTGCCCTTTGATAACACAGCATGATTCCAATAGTAACAGTGATATCGTCCTGCATGGTGGCCTGTTGTGGATTCTATGGAGAACATGGCCTTTTTCCAGGGCTCCAATGGGGTCTGTGTATTCCAGAGTTTGTGTGTTTCCTCTTTATACAGAAGGTACTCCTGAGCCTCCAAAGTCGCCTGACACCAGATGGTAACAGGTGTTCCCACTGTGATCTCAGAACCTGCTGGTGGGTTTGTGGAGAGCCTCTGTTAAAAAACCAGAGGCCGGGTCACAGGCCACTAGAACCTTGTTCCTCCCACCTATGTGGTTGTCACATCTGTAGTCCCACAGTAAGTTGAGCTGCCCTGCCCATGGTCATGGCTTTCATTTCCCAGAGCTGTGGTTGAGCTGAACACCAGAGCGTTCAGAATGGAATGGTGTTCTTCTGATTCTTGGCTGTTTTCAGTTGGCCTGAATGTCTTCTTGTCCAAAAATAATCACATATTTGTTGAGTATTTGCATTGTACATCTCTGAATGAAGTAGATCCAAACAGTTAACTACAGATCTCAAATAAGTAAGAAAACCACAGATATCCTGTACATAGCTTCAGATGTCTGCTGCAACAAGTAGTGTCTTAGAACAACTCAACTTTTATGACAGTTGTGCAGGTGTTACCTGCAAGGCAGTTTCTGGGCCCAGTCAAGTTCGCCACAGAGCTGAGTCCTCAGCAGATTCAGGGCAAACTCTGCTCACTCACCTCTTCAAGCTCCTGCAGACTATGCTTCCTGTGCCTCCTTGTCCCTCCCATCTCACCCACTACACCCACTAGAGGCTGCTGACCAGCATGCTGTTCCCACATCTGTTCCACCTTCTTACCTCCTCTAATGATAAATTCATGCCTTCCTCTTTACATACATGGAACTTGCTATTCCTTTGAGACCTGATGGGTAATCTGTAAATCAAGATTCTTAACTAACACATTTACAAATCTTATAGCAAGATAACACAGTAACAGGTTTTGGGGATGAGCATGTGGATATCATTGTGCTTGAGGTCAATGAAGTCTCTCTATCCTGTGTCATTGGGCTTCCTGTTTGTCCACACATTACTTCTGGTCATTCAGGTTCCCCTGACACCATGTGATCACAAGTTTCCCCCAGGACATCAAAAGCCTAGCTCAGCCTAGAGATTGGGTTGTTATTTTGCACACCACATATCTTTGGGAACTTCTTCAGCCAAACACCATATGAACCACATCATGATAATGGACAGTGGATGAGACCAACTTCAGGTTGGTTGGGTCATGATGGAACCTCTGGTTCCATGATGACTTGGTTACACATGTCCAGATATTCACACTCAGGTGGTGCTCAATAAAAACACAGAAATCATTTCCCCGAAGATTAGCAATATGTATAAATGGTACATAGAGCTAATGGTACAGTATGGCACAAAAATATTAGGGTCTGTGCTGTGACTCTTCATATTCTCCTGCCACAGACACTTCACACCATGGCTTGGTCCTGTGGATCCGCTTTTCTTCATTTTGGATATGTTGCAAAGGCTGCTCTTATTAGTTATCCCACCTGAGCCAGCTGCCTTTCAAGGTTCTCAATGAATGGACTGAGTTCACACACCCAAAGAGGCACATGCTGTCCTTGAACTCCAGAAGAGGCCCACTAGGCTTTGAACTTTTACTTGTTATACATGTGTCCAACTGAACATGTCTTCACTTTGTATGGAGAATATTTCTATTGTTATACAATTATTCATAAGTGTATATGTTGTCTTGGCCACCTCTCCCATATGCCCCTCTCCACTTCCCTCCTCACCCTCCTCATTTCCAGGCTCTTTGGAGAATATCAATATGCCTCAGGAATCTGGACTCCTAGGACTTGTATCAAGGCAGCAAAAATGTGAATTTTGATAGATTTCTATCCCTCACTCAGGAACTCATTCTTTCCACCAGTTCCTTTAATAGCTGCTGGTTCCTGTGAGGTCCACGTCATGCATCGTCAATGACGGACATGAGGCATCATTCACACTGGAAGGACTTGTGTTCTGCCAACCAGATGGCAGAGGCTGAGTTGACAAAAACGTGCATAAGACAATGGAGAGCACTGTTAATCCTCAGCCCTTAGGCACAGACTTGTGGAAAACAGGTTTCTGCCAGAAACTTAGCTGTACCCAGGCCAGGAACAAGTGAATTTTCCCTAGTAATGGAGCCTCTTCAGGAGAAGAAGCTGGAGTTGGAAGTAACATTTGATTCCTACACCCACTAGAGGCTGCTTAGTCCTATGTCTTCTGCCACACAGCAATTGGGACATTGAATTGTAACATGGGGTCCTTGATGGGATGCTGACCTTCACGGTCATCACTGGAGTGACTATTGTCTCACTGTTCTATCAGAAGAGGCAACTCCAGCCTGCCCCTGTCCTTTCCTTCCATGGGTAAGTCAACAATACACATTTGAGTACAAAAACACCACAGAGGACATGTTCTATTAACCAGTAAAGAAGCTCATTGTCCTTCCCCATGGTGAGTACAGAGCTGGATGGTGCATTTCAGAACCACAATGATTTTCCAGTCTGCCCCACTATGTGGAGGGGATGAGAGGGGAGAGATTGGGGTTTCACAGCATGAGAGGATGCCAAGGGTGGGAATGCACCACCTAGTCTATCTTTCAACAACTGAAAGTTTCATAGGAAGCAAAACTGCTATTTCCCAAGTCATTGGCCTTTTTAGTGTCCCAAATAAGATATACAACTTCTCCTTTTCCAGTAATTGATTTCTACCTGTAGTGAATCCCGAGTTCCATACTTGAGACATTTTCCAGATATGCCATGGAATGAAGAGAGCCCAATGTTTGAAGGTCGGAGCAACCTGTTTCTGTTTAAGGTCCCAGTTCTCCCCTCATCAATGGTTGTGTTCATCTCTATGTCTTCCCAGGTTAGGTCATCCTGGGTGGATTTTTCATGTCACAACAGTGTGAATGGGAGATTGAGGAACATTTTTGTATGGCATTGTCACTTATTTTGGGTCAAACTGAGCTCCAAGGTGGAAGGCAAGGGACCCACATCTGAAATGCACCAGGAAACACCTCTTCTGCCTTTTGAGGATGAAGGAAGAAGTCAGTGAATGATGATGTCCATTCACCCACCATGAGAAGCAGGCAGAGCCATGACATTGTCACTTGGGTCTCACATCCTAGAGTTCCATGATCTGGCTAAAGGGTGAGGGGCTGGACTATCATTGGGCCTGGGCTGCCTCTGCTCTGCCCATCCAGCCTTTGTGTCCAGGTTCAGTTTTAGGTTCTATCTCTTTCCATTATAGCTTCAAATATAAGTGTCTGGGACCTTGGGAAAGGTGAGAGTGATGGATGAAGGTTGTATGACTCATCTGTTTCCATCTCTGGGACAGGAAGGATGAGTTCTGCTCACCCCTGACTTGTCAACTGTACTGCATTCCAGTATCTGCAGTTCACCTTGGGCAATGTGCTTAGCTTATAGTGAGAAAGACCTATGGTCAGGTGGGTGGGTCCTATGTGAGTTGCTGGGTCCTGGGACATCCCAGGGTGCTGACATCTCATGGTGGTGACTGTCAGAGCTCCATGATCTGTGAGTCCTGCTGACCTCAGGGAAGAGGACCATGAGATGGCCCTTTCCTCCATGGGGTCAGAGCAGGAACCATGCTGATGTAAATACTAGATGAAGAAGGTGAGACCAGAACCCACCCAAACATCTGTATACAGGTCCAGTAAGTGAGGCCACTGAACCTGAACTTCACTCATTCTAGGTGGCATCATCCTAACATGAAAATCAAACAAAACCTTACAGACAACAGAGTACAGACCAACATTTCTCATAAACATAAAAACACTCAAAAATGCATTCAGACTCCACATAATAACATTTGCCTCAGTGGCAGATCTCATATGGGATGGTGGTCCCACAAGATTAGAGAATTTTGTGACATTGGATCCATGTGACATTGTTTATGTAGATGCAGAAAAGGCATTTGTCATTATCCCAAACCCATTCCTCCTAAAGTGTTAACAAATTAGGAATTGACAAATTCCTCAAACTGATTAAACTCATACAAAGAAGCCTGATGTTGACTTCATATATAATAACCTGAAAACTAAAATTTCCCAGTAAATAGGGAAGAAGGCAAGGGCATCCCCCTGTCCACTCCTTTTCAGCATTGCATGGAAGCCCTGGCTAACGCAGGAAAAGCATAAAGAAAATAGAGGTGCACAGGTGAGAAGGAGAAATAGAATCATCTTTCTGTTCAGATGACATGATTGTTTATGTTGAAGATATGAATGAGCTGACAAAAAGGCAAGAAAAATGTTCAGGAAGTAATCATGATAACAGGAAGATGATTCAGGCCTAACACACAATTTATTTTCTTTTGTACATGCCAGCAACAAACATGGGAATTCAACTGTTCCTTCAAGCACCAGGGTACTGATCTCAAGTTGTTATGTTTCTGGAGAAACCATACAAGCAGCATGTTAAGAGGACTGATCATTTGGGGATCCACAAGTGTTAGGACATTTTACATTTAGGCTTTTGTTCATCCTGGGATCTATTTTTTTCTGTTAATTCAGCCAAGATACACATTCTCTGATGAAAATATAGTGTCTCTAGCATCCAATGGGAGTAGATTAATTAATAGTGAAAATAGCAAAATATTGCTTGAAAATGAAGCAAAGTAGCAGGTGTACAAAGTCAAGAACCCTTCAAACCTGGCCTGTGGGTTTCACCCTCCCATCATGCAGGTGAGAGGAGAGGAGGGACAGTAAGAAAAGTTCCCAGTAACGTGCAGGATTGATCCACAGTTTCATTGGAAAGAGTTCTAAACACCCAGAAATTTGTGTTTCTTTTTCACCCAAACCAGGGCTATGCACATTCTCAAAAACTGTTTTCTTTCTTGTGCCCATATTTTCTTCCAGAATTTCCAGGGATAGCCAGATTCATCTCCCAATCTCCATCACTCAGCCCTGTCCTCTCTCCTCTTCACCTCCTGAGTGCATGTCGTATTTTTTCTGTTGTTCAGAGCTTCAATAGCAGAATCCCTAGGACCATGAGGACCACAGCAGTCATGCCCATGTGGATGAGATACTCCACTGTGTAATTCTGGGAATGAGAGGCTGGGGAGTGTAGAGAAAGAGGACAGAGAGGTCAGAGAACACCAAAATCACACTGAGATCCCTGCATGTACACCCACAGTTCAATCTTCACCTGGACAGTGCTTGACCCTTTGTGTCTAGCCCCTAAACTAACAAATTTCCCCTCTCATGTATCTGGGGAAATGAATTTTTCTGATGGGCTTATGGTGTCAGCAACTGTTGAGACCCAATGAGGAGTAGGATGTGTGATGTGTTTAAGAGACTGAGCCGTTCCCCTGGGGTTCACATTCTTATGCGTTATTTTAATGACATAACTTTCTGTGAATCCTGAATGACTCTTTCCTGCTGTATCAGGGTTCCCTTTCATTTTCTCACTGAATTCCTCAGCCTCACTCTGTTCAGGGAGAATAGAACTTGTGTCTGAGTCACTTTAGAACAAAGATTATCTGAGTCCCAAGGACCCAGGATGAGTGAGAAAAATGGTCTCCCAGTTTAGAAGTAATGGAGCCTTCATGTTCTCTCTGTTCAGTCTGGGACATAGCACCTCAGAAGGTAATTCTGCCAGACAGGAGTTTCTACTGAACCACCAAATGAGGGGTCAGAGTCCAGGGGTGATTATTGTTCCTTGGTGATCCTAAACTTCTGGAACACAAGGGGTGACAGTCTGGGGCTGCTCTCCTGCATCCACCCAGATAGTTCCCCTGAGCTTCATCATTTGTTTAACTTTCATTAAGCAACCCTCACATAACTAGAAACAACTGCAGAGAAACACACACAGACTCAAAGATACAAACACAGCGGAGAAACCAGAGCAGCAGAGTTGAGAGGCAGCAAGGGAAGTCAAGAGAATACTTTTCCCACAAAAAGAAGAGGTCATAGCGTCAACCACTGCTAGCAGAACAGGTTAAGGATTCTCTCTCAAGGTGGCCTTTACAGTGTTTAAGACTTGAATCCAGGAGATTCCAAGATGGCAGCTAGAGGGAGGAAGCAGAAAGCGTGCCTCCTTAAGTGAAATCTTGGAGAGACACTGGAGACACACCTTGCAGGCAAGGCCACTGAGAAGAGGCAAAACTTTGAACCCTCCACTGTACGTTGAACTGAGTAACCAGGAGGGCCCGTGGGCTGCCGTGAGACCCCTGTGCCCAGATGGCTTGGGAAGATGTGGACAAGGTGAGCTAAGTGGTACATGGTACTCCCACAGATAACCCTAGGCCAGATCAGCATAGACCCCTGGACAGACCAACCCTCACCCAGGGAAAAAAAAGAGATACTGAGTAATAAGCATAAGAACAATAAAGACATGCAGCAAAGAGTGTGGGGCACCCTAAGCAGCGAAGAGCGGGGAGGAGAATCCCTCCTGGAACTGTAAATAAACAAGCCAGGCCTGGCTGGAGAGGGCGGGAGCAGTGCTGCGTGCCCAGGAACCAGGAGTGGGAAAGCTTGTGAGAGTGGCAGAGGGAGTAAAACTCCACAGGAGAGGGGGGAAGACCCACTTCCCATGTGAGCTGTAAACAAATATGCCAGCTGGCAGGAGCAACAGCACATGCCCAGCAATCAGGAGTGGGAAAGCCTGTAAAAGTGGCAGTGGGAGGAAAACTCCACAGGAGAGGAGGGAAGACCCACTTCCCACGTGAGCTGTAAATAAACACACAGGCCAGAGAAAGCGGGTGCAGTGTCATCTTCCCCAGTGTGCTTGGAAAGGGGAAAGCTTGTAACAGCGGCTCATGCCCAGGAGAACTCTGACTTAACAAAGCCTGTGGGGCCAGGTGAGTGCTAAGCTTACCCCAGAGATCTGCATAAATAAACCCTCCAGTAACAGTAGGCTGACAGCAGTGGGCAGGCAAGCCACAGCCAGAGATAGCCATTCACAGACCTGTCTCCAGACTCTTTTTTTTTCTCTCTTCCTACCTTTGATGAGAAAACAACCGACCTACACCTGCATGCTGAAAAACTTACTGAAACTGTATTGCATTTCAACTTGGGACACTTTGTGGGGTTTTTTGTTTGTTTGTTTTGTATGGTTTACTTCTATTTTATTTTTCCCCTTTGATGAGACAACTACAGAACAAAATCTGAGGCACCATCTCCAGGATTGGAGGCTGAGGGACGGACACCAAAATTATTAAGACTGAACTTCATTGCATTTGAACTTGGAGATTTTTTAAATTTTATTTTTAATTTATTTTATTTTATTTTTTATATGCATACATATATATTTTCATATACTTATAATTTGTTTTTATTCTCATATTTTCTTATTTTTTATTTTCAATCCTCTCTCTGTCTCTCTAATGCCTTTTCAGCTTATGGTTGATTAGTACACTGTCTCTCCCTGTTTATATCTTTTAAACTTTTTTTGTTTGATTTTTTCTACTTGTTTATTTGTTTTTCCCTTTTCCTTTAACTTCTTTTCTTTCCATCCCCTCTCACCCTTACATTCTAAATATCACTAGTGCTACTATTACAAGCCAGAAAATACTTAATTGAACACAGTACAGGGACAATAACAACACCAAGGGCAATGACAGGAAGACAGAAAAAACAGGGAAACCAGTTTTCCCACAGCAAAAAACTAGTACAGGAACCAGAGGGCAATAAAGAAAACAGATACTCAAATGAAGATAAACAAAATGAAGATAAGCTATGCCAAAGAACACAAGGAAGCCCACAAGAATAATCTAAAAGAAGAAACACTACAGGTACTCAATGAGAATTTTATAGAGATGATACTGGATATGGTCAACCAAAATGTATTGGAGACACTTAAGAAATTCCAAGACAACAAAAATAGAGAATTTGAAAAAGCAAAAGAAGAAATAAAGGAAACCATAGAAGCACTGTATAAACACCCAAGTGAAACAGAGAACAGGATGAATAAACAGATAAATGAACTCAGGACAAAAACAGACAACATTAAAGAGGAAACCACCCAGGATATGGAAAACCTCAGAAAAAAGAACGAAACAGAATTGCAAAACAAAATGGAAGGCCAATCCAGCAGAATAGAACAAACAGAAGACAGAATGTCAGAACTCGAAGATGAAATGGTAATTGAAGGAAAAACCAAAGAACTATTAAACAACTCAAGACCTGTGAAAAGAAAATGCAAAAACTCACTGACTCCATCAAAAGACCAAACTTGAGAATCATGGGCATTGGAGAAGGAGAAGAAAAGCGAAGGGAATGTGTAATATATTCAACAAAATAATAATGGAAAATTTCCCAAGTCTAGAGAAAGATATTCCCATACAGATGCAAGAGGCCTCCAGGACACCAAACAGACCAGATCAAAATAGAACTACCCCACGACATATCGTCATTAAAACAACAAGTTCAGAAACTAGGGAAAGAATATTGAAGGCTGTAAGAGAGAAAAAAAAGTAATAAACAAAGGTAAACCCGTCAAAATCACAGCAGACCTCTCAACAGAAACATTAAAAACAAGAAGAGAGTGGAGTGAGATCTTCCAGGCACTGAATGAAAATAACTTCAACCACAGAATACTCTACCCAGCAAAACTATCATTCAAAATAGGTGCAGCAATAAAAGTCTTCCATGATAAGCTGAAACTAAAACAATATGTGACCACAAAGCCACCACTACAAAAGATTCTTCAAGAGATTCTGCACACAGAAAGTGAAACCCAACTTAACCATGAAAAGACAGGCAGCACCAATGTACAGGAAAAGAAAAAGCAAGACAGTAGAGAGTAACCCCAACTGAAGTACACACAATCAAACATTCAAACAACTAAGACAACTAAATGACAGGAATCACCACATACCTATCAGTACTAACACTTAATGTTTACGTACTTAATTCACCCATCAAAAGGCACCACTTGACGAAATGGATTAAAAGGGAAGATCCAACAATTTGTTGCTTACAGGAGACCCATCTCACTGACAGAAATAAGCATAGGCTTAGGATGAAAGGCTGGAAGAAGATTTACCAAGCCAATGGCCCCCAAAAACAGGCAGGAGTAGCAATACTTATCTCAGACAAAGTAGACTCCAAACCTACATTGATCAAACGTGATAAAGAAGGACATTCCATACTAATAAAAGGGGAAATAGACCAAAAGGAAATAATAATCATCAACCTATATGCACCCAATGTCAATGCACCCAATTTCATCAAACATAACCTGAAAGACCTAAAAGCATATATTAATGCTAACACAGTGGTTGTGGGAGACTTTAACACACCATTATCATCAATGGATAGGTCATCCAAACAAAAAAAATCAATAAAGAAATCCAAGACCTAAAATATACAATAGATCAAACGGACCTAGTTGATGTCTACAGAACATTTCATCCAAGTTCTACACAATATACATTCTTCTCAGCATCCCATGGAACCTTCTCCAAAATATATCATATCCTAGGACACAAAGCAAGCCTCAGCAAATATAAGAAAATAGATAATATACCTTGCATACTATCTGATCACAATGCAGTAAAACTAGAACTCAACAACAAAAGTAAAGACAAAAAACATGCATACAGGTGGAAACTACATAACTCATTACTTAATGAATAATGGATCATTGATGAAATAAAAGAGGAAATTAAAAAGTTCCTGGAAGTCAATTGAAATGAAAACACAACCTACCGGAACCTACGGGACACAGCAAAGGCAGTCCTGAGAGGAAAGTTTATAGCCATGAGTGCACATATTAAAAAGACTGAAAGATCCCAAATCAATGACCTAATGATACATCTCAAAGTCCTAGAAAAACAAGAACAAGCAAATCCCAAAACAAATAGGAGAGAAATAATAAAAATAAGAGCTGAAATCAATGAAATAGAAACCAAAAAAAACCATACAAAGAATTAATGAAACAAAAAGTTGGTTCTTTGAAAAAATAAACAAGATCAATAGACCCCCGGCAAACCTGACTAAAATGAGGTGAGGAAAAAAACCCAAATTAGTAGAATCAGAAATGCAAAAGTTGAGATAATAACAAACACCATGAAAGTCCAGGAAATCATCAGAGAGTACTTCAAGAACCTACATTCAAATAAATTTGAAAATCTTGAAGAAATGGACAGATTTCTAGATACATATGATCATCCAAAACTGAACCAGGAGGAAATTAATCATCTGAATAGATCTATAACACAAAATGAAGTTGAAGCAGCAATCAAGAGTCTCCACAAAAAGAAGAGTCCAGGACCTGATGTATTCTCTGCTGAATTCTATCAGACCTTTAAAGAAGAACTGATACCAACCCTCCTTAAACTGTTCCATGAGATAGAAAGGGAAGGAAAACTGCCAAACACATTTTATGAAGCCAGTATTACACTTATCCCAAAACCAGGCAAAGACACTTCCAAAAAGGAGAACTATAGGCCAATCTCCTTAATGAACATTGATGCAAAAATCCTCAACAAAGTAATGGCAAACCGAATTCAACAACACATCAAGAAGATTATTCACCATGACAAAGTAGGCTTCATCCCAGGAATGCAGGGGTGGTTCAACATATGAAAATCAATAAATGTAATAAACCACATTAACAGAAGCAAAGATAAAAACCACTTGATCATCTCAATAGATGCAGAAAAAGCCTTTGATAAGATCCAACACCATTTCTTGATAAAAGCTCTAAGAAAACTAGGAATAGAAGGAAAGTACCTCAGCATTATAAAAGCTATATATGACAAACCTACAACCACCATTATACTTAATGGAGAAAAACTGAAACCATTCCCTCTAAAATCAGGATCCAGACAAGGATGCCCACTATCTCTACTTCTATTCAACATAGTACTGGAATTCCTAGCCAGAACAATTAGGCAAGAAGAAGGAATAAAAGGAATATAAATAGGTAAAGAAACTGTCAAAATATCCCTCTTTGCAGACAACATGATCCTATATCTTAAAGACCCAAAAAACTCTACTCAGAAGATTCTGGACATCATCAATAGGTATAGCAAGGTAGCAGGATATAAAATCAACATAGAAAAATCATTAGCATTTCTATACACTAACAATGAGCAAACTGAAAAAGAATGTATGAAAACTATTCCATTTACAATGGCCTCAAAAAAAAATCAAATAACCTAGGTGTAAACCTAACAAAAGATGTGAAAGACCTCTACAAGGAAAACTATACACTTCTGAAGAAAGAGCTTGAGGAAGACTATAAAAAGTGGAGAGATCTCGCATGCTCATGGATTGGTAGAATCAACATAGTAAAAATATCTATACTCCCAAAAGTAATCTACATTTTTAATGCAATTCTCATCAAAATCCCAATGACATTCATTAAAGAGATTGAAAAATCTACTGTTAAATTTATATGGAAACACAAGAGGCCATGAATAGCCAAGGCAATACTCAGTCAAAAGAACAATGCTGGAGGTATCACAATTCCTGACTTCAAACTATATTACAATGCAATAACAATAAAAACAGCATGGTACTGGCACAAAAACACACATGAAGACCAGTGGAAAAGAATAGAGGACCCAGATATGAACCCACACAACTATAACCAGCTTGTCTTTGACAAACGAGCTAAAAATATACGATGGAGAAATAGCAGCCTCTTCTACAAAAACTGCTGGGAAAACTGGTTAGCAGTCTGCAAAAAACTGAAACTAGATCCATGTATATCACCCTATACCAATATTAACTCAAAATGGATCAAGGATATTAATATCAGAACACAAACTCAAAAGTTGATACAGGAAAGAGTAGGAAATACTCTGGAGTTAGTAGGTATAGGTAAAAACTTTCTCAACAAAACCCCAGCAGCACAGCAAGTAAGAGAAGCATAGATAAATGGGACCTCATAAAACTAAAAAGCTTCTGTTCATCAAAAGAAATGGTCTCTAAACTGAAGAGAACACCCACAGAGTGGGAGAAAATATTTGCCAGCTATACATCAGACAAAGGACTGATAACCAGAATATATTGGGAACTTAAAAAACTAAATTCTCCCAAAACTAATGAACCAATAAAGAAATGGGCAAGTGAACTAAACAGAACTTTCTCAAAAGAAGAAATTCAAATGGTCATAAAACATGTGAAAAAATGCTCACCATCTCTAGCAATAAAGGAAATGCAAATTAAAACCACACTAAAATTCCACCTCACCCTTGTTAGAATAGGCATCATTAGCAACACCACCAACAACAGGTGTTGGCGAGGATTCAGTGAAAAAAGAACCCTCATAAACTGTTGTTGGGAGTGTAAACTAGTACAACCACTCTGGAAAAAAATTTGGAGGCTACTTAAAAAGCTAAACATGGATCTACCATTTGATCCAGCAATACCACTCTTGGGGATATACCCAAAAGACTGTGACACAGGTTACTGCAGAGGCACCTGCACACCCATGTTTATTGCGACACTATTTACAATAGCCAAGTTATCGAAACAGCCAAGATGCCCCACCACTGATGAATGGATTAAGAAAATGTGGTATCTATACACAATGGAATTTTATGCAGCCATGAAGAAGAACGAAATGTTATCATTCGCTGGTAAATGGATGGAATTAGATAACATCATTCTGAGTGAGGTTAGCCTGGCCCAAATGACCAAAAATCATATGTTCTCCCTCATATGTGGACACTAGATCCAGGGCAAACACAGCAATGGGATTGGACTTTGAGTACATGATAAAAGCAAGAGCACACAAGGGAGGGATGAGGATAGGTAAGACACCTAAAAAATTAGCTAGCATTTGTTGCCCTTAACGCAGAGAAACTAAAGCAGATACCTTAAAAGCAACTGAGACCAATAGGAAAAGGGGACCAGGAACTAGAGAAAAGATGAGATCAAAAAGAATTAACCTAGAAGTTAACACACATGCACAGGAAATTAATGTGAGTCAACTCACTGTATAGCTATCCTTATCTCAACCAGAAAAAACCCTTGTTCCTTCCTATTATGGTTTATACTCTCTCTAGAACAAAATTAGCAATAAGGGCAAAATTGTTTCTGCTGGGTACTGAGGGTGTAGGGGGGAGAAGGAGGGTGCAGAGTGATGGTAAGGGAGGGGGTGGGGGCAGGGGGTAGAAATGACCCAAGCCTTGCATGCACATATGAATAATAAAAAAAAGGAACTCTCAGTGTCCATATAGTATGTTCTTGATTCCAATGAAAGGAAGGGGCACATATGCCTGGGAGAACTCCTGCATTCCTACCCCTAACTGAGGGGTCACTATCCCTCTGGCTGACACTCCTTCCAGTTGCCTCACTCCCAACCCAGTTAAGAACAATCCTGGGGGCAGGGCCCTGAGTGATCCTTTGAGCTTAGAGTGGATAGGCTCAGGCATTGATTCCTGAGACCAGGATTTAAGAGGGTCACTGGGGTAGTGATAAGGGGTAGAGGAATGAGCTGTGAAACCCACAGCACCATTAGTGCTCTGAGTCCTGAGATCACAGCAGTCATGGAAGATTATGCCTGATGCTGCTGAGCACTCAGCACTTTGATCTGAGACAGGGGTGGGGTGGGAAGAGGTGGGAAACAGGCTGCCTTCCTTGCACTCACAGGGAGGGTCTCTCAGGGAGCTGGCCTAGAGTGAATATGGAGGGTGAGGGGCTGCCCCACATTGTTCTCAGCTGAGAACTCAAAAGGCCTGTCTCTGAGGATCGACATCTTTCTGTTTCTCTTTTCTCTCTTCCCCTCCCCACCTCTACACAGTTTCAATGTCCCCTTTCTTAGGGAAACAGACCATCCTGGCCATCACTTCTGGGGATCCACCAGCATGGGCTATGTAGTCTGGTCTCTAACTGACCCTGCTGGGATCTTTACCTGTGATTAGGATGTCCAGGTGTTCATTGGTGTCTGAACACTCATTGGACTGGCTGTGTCAATCGTACACCTTTACCAGCCCCCATGGGAGCTGCTCACAAGTCCCAGAGGGAATTTGGCCTGAGAGAGCCCAGCCTTGGGCTGCTGGACATACTGCTGGGTGAGGTCATGCCTCCTCCTCTTTCCACAGAAAATCTGTCATAGCCAAATGCAGAGTGACATTGGAGGTTCAAGGTCCCACCAGGGACAAAGGTAGGGCCCTGTTTGTTCAGGAGGAATGGATTTCTGGAAATCCCTGGAATTAAGACAGGTCAGGGGCTATAGAATAGATTCCTGCCATGCTGTCTCTCCAGTCTGGGTCTTTGACTCAAGGTGACACAGCTTCCCTCCCACTGGGAAGAGGGCACATCACAAAGTGTTAGGGATTCAAAAGTAATTGGGTCAAAATTAAGGAAACTCACCCAAAACCAGGAGCTCCAGAGAATCACTGGGTGCTGACTACACCTGAGGTAGGGTCTTGTAATGGCCAAAGCATCTGAATATCCACCTGTGACTGGGAGTCACAGGGCCCACAGGGAACAGGGCCTGTAATTGCCCACTGGGATGTCTCTGAGAGTCCAGGGCCCAGTAGACATTGGGTTCTCCTTCTTTAGTCAGAATGAACCTGTCATATTCCTCCTCAGAGCCACACTGGAGGGTCACATTTCCTCCTGAAATCACCACAGGTCTGGACAAGAGTGAGAGGCTGGGTTTGCTGTAGGCTTCTAGGAGAGAAGGGGTCAGTATTTCAAATTGACTCACATATTTCATGGAAAACTTGGCCTTGTTGCTGGATTGCAGAGGCTTCTGTGTGTCCCAAGGTGCTGAGCTTTTCTCTTTAAACAGATTACATTCCTGGGCCTCCAGGTTGCCTTCACACCATATGGTGACCAGCACACCCCAGGTGTTCATAGAGCCTGGTTCAGCCCAGAGGGTAGGTTTGGGGAGGATTTCTGCAATGAAATCAAAAGCTGGATCTCGGAAAATCCACCGCTCCATTCCAGGTTTCAAGGAATGACCATTCAGGCACACCCAGCATCAGTAACACCTGAGGGTTTCCATCCTCCATGCCCAGTGTGTCATCTTTTCCCCAGTGAAGGGGAGGAATTTAGGACATTTGAGGACAAACTCCCCTGTCAGCACTCGTGTCCACGAGTTCATACTTAGTTCTGGAAGAGAGTTCCTTTGGAAAAGTTTGTACCTAAAGACTGAGCAGGTCCTCTCCTCTCCAGAGTCTCCTGTGCCTCTGGGGTCTGTTGAAGTCCAAGACCTGGTTCTAAGGTGGCATCCCTCCAAGACTAGAGAAATCCCTTCCCCTCTTCACATCTCACCCAGGTAGAGGAGAACCATGAGTTCGGTATCCATTGCATATTCTGTATTGACCAGGGAAGCACAGATGGATAAGAATAAGGTGCCCTGTTGGAAAGATGGAGAGATAAGCGAAGTGTGACCACTCACAATGCAGGTCCTGCTTCATACATGGTTGTGACATCAGGAGCCCCACCGGAAATGGAAATGCAGTGTATAGGAACCTGGTTCTCATTTCTGGAGCACTGGGGTGTGGTGAACCCCAGTCCCTTGGCAGACACATGAGACAGAAATGGTAATATCTGTGACCTCTGGCTACTTCCATCTGGCTTTATCTTCTTCTTTGCTTCAAAATCATCTACATTGTACATCACAGAATGACATAGGCCAAAATCACTAACTTTCAGCACTTAGTGTTGTAAACCCATATACACCCACACCCACACCCACACCCACAGAACACACACACAGAATATATTACCTTCCTATCTGCTGTAACAAACAGTGCCTGAAAACTACTGAAGAATTGATTAAGAAAATGTAGTGTTTATACACAACGGAATTGTACTCACCCATGAAGAATGAAATCTTATCATTCACAAGTAAATGGATGGAACTGAAGAACATCATTCTGATCGAGGTTAGCCAGGTTCAGAAGAATAAATGTTCTCCCCCACATGCAGATTTACATCTAGGGCAAATACAGCAATGTGGTTGGACTTGGGTCACATGATAAGGGGAGAGAACCCATGGGAGCTATGGCGATAGGTAAGAAACCCAAAACAGGAAAGTATTTGATGTCCCCACTGCAGAGGAACTAATACAGAAACCTCAAAGTGACAGAGGTCAATATGAGAAGGTGATCAGAAATTAGTAAAAAGGTCAGTTAGAGATGAATCAACTTGGGATGTAACACATTTGTACATGGAAACAATGTTAGGAATCTCTCTGTATAGCTATCCTTATCCGTAGCTCATCTCCAGGGAAATTAGTTTACAAGGTCCTGTGTTTGAGTCAGAAGAGAGCAGATTAGGGGGTCCGTTATTTCTGAACTGGGAGACCATGTCTCACACTTATCCTGAACTCTCTTGGATCAGATCTCAGACCTCAATATCAAAACTCACAGAGCACAGTAATGAAATGAGGTGGTAAGAGGGAACCCTGCTCTGGTAGAACTTGGGTTTGTTCAGGATCTACATGACATTATGCCATGAGATTAAGACACAGAAATGTGGAGCCCAGGGAAAAGGCTCCGGTCTCTTCAGCACTTTACACATCCTACACCTCTTCATTGGTTCTGAGGAGCAGCTGAAATCTTCAGCCCATGACACAACATGTAAGACCCCAAGATGGGTGAATAATGAGAATTCTCAGCTATAGGTCTGGGCACAAAGGGACAGTGTTGTCCAAGGTATCAGGTGCCCTGGGTGGACATGCGGTGATCCTGGATAATTTTGTCCTGCCCTGACCTCCATGTCCTCTTTGTCCACAATCCCCAACTCACAGCCACAGGATTACACAGTGAAGAAACTCATCAGCTAGGCCATGTATGGCCAGGTCCTTGTGGTCCTTGGGATTCTGTTATTTGAGACTCAACACAATCAGAGAATGACCCAAGATGCACTCTGAAGATGAATAAGAAAAATGACCACGCAGAGCAGTGCAGTCTTGAAACTGAATATGACAATCCCACAGAGTCTAGAAGAAAATCTGGGGCATGAGCTGGGGGACTGTGTTCTGAGAATGTCCAGGGAGAAAACGTGGTTTTGGAGCATGGAACCTCTTTCTCTGCTAAATTGTGGTTTTGTCCACATTGCAGTGGACTTTGGTTGATAGCCTCTCCTCTCCTCTCAATTCCATGTGAGGCTGATTCCCACAAGCTGTGTGTGGGTCCTCATCTTTCTGCACCTACTGCTTGGCTTTACTTATATGTAATATTTTACAAGATATTTAATTACCACATTCCCCACTGTGATTTCATTGGACTGCATCTTCTCATCTGAGAATGTGAACATTTTCTCTATTAACAGAATAAAGGAAAAAACTCAGATTCTAGCATGATTTGTGGTATTGGCTGAAAACTGTGTGCATTCCCTTCACATTCAACTTCAAAATGCAAATGTCATGTTAAGCATGAGGAGTTGGGAAGCAATGAAGTCAACTGGTGTTGTGGTTTTCATTTCAACTTTATCTCTTCATTGCTGCTCTATCCAACAGAAATTAACTTGTATATTAACCATTAATCATCCTTCATATAGTCAGTTAATATTTGCAGACTTTTTTTATTTAGTCAATTCAACAAGATTTTAAACATAAAGTATCATGTCATCTGCAAATAAAGAAAGTTCTGTTCCTCCATCTCATTCTGTGTATGTCATGTTTCTTTTATTTCTCCTCCTGCATTAACCAGGAAGAGAAATACAATGCTAAAAAGGAGTGGACTGGGGGAAACCCTTGTCATCTTCTTTATTTAGTGGGAAATTTTTGGTTTCTACAATTAAATATCATCTAAGCATCAGGCTTCTTTGCACATGATTTTAACCAGATTGAAAATTTTCTTAATTCCTAGTTTGCTGATACTTTTTATGAGGAACGGGTTGGGATCATGACAAGTGCTTTTTCTACATCTACAGATATGTCATTGTCATGTAATTTTTCTTTTTCACTCTGTTGCTGTGACTGATTGCATTATTATGTTTTTGAATATTGAATTGACTTTGCATACTTTGGGTAAATTCCACAATACATGGAATATAATCTTTTTACAGGCCATTGGATTTAATTTACAATATTTTATTTTTATTTTGTTGAAAAATGTATTCTGAGAATTTAATCCATAGGAATTTTGTCACTGTGTGATCACAGAGTGTACATACACAATGTCACATGTATCCCATGTCACAAAGTTCTCTAATGATGTGGGACCACCATCACATCTGTCATTGACTCAACTACCATTATTTGGGGTATAAATGTATTTTTGAGGGTTTTTCATCTGCATTCATGACAAATGCTGGTCTACACTTTGTTTCCTCCAAGGTTCTGTCAAGTTTGCACATTAGCATAATACTGGCTATCTAGATGGTGTTAGATTCAGTGGTCCTACTACCTAGACCTGTGTGCACCTGTTTGGATAGGTTATGATCTCACCTTCTTCCTCTAGTATTTGAGGAGAAAATTCCAGGACAAGGAGAAGTATGCTGACCTTCCATGTCCCTATGCATATGGGCACCCTGGTCCTATTGCAGCTTCAGTGTCTGTGGGACACATGATCTGACCCCAAGGAGAGAGAGGACATTGAAAGATCGTGTCCTGAGGTCCACAGATCCTGAGCTCTGGTTGCACTGGGGCTGAAGTTCCCATGTGGGAGCCAACCAGCCTTAAAGTTCCCAGGTCCTCCTCACTGTATGCTCAGCACATGGCCCAAGGTGAACTTCAAATGTTGGAATGTAGGAGAGTTGACAGGGAGGAATGAGCAGAACTCATCTTTCCTGTCCCAGAGATGGAAACACAGGAGTCATCCTACCTCCATCCATCACTAACACCATTATCTATGTCTTCAAAACCGTGAATGGAGAGATATGGATATTCTGTCTGGATGGGCAGAATAGAGGCAATTCTATCCCCAATGATGTTCCAGTCCCTCACCCCTGAGCCAGACAGTGGAAGTCCAGAATGGGAGACCCAGGGACATAGTGTCATCAGGTGTCCCAGCCACTGCCCTCTCTGCTTGGTACTCATAGTGAGTAACCTGGACATCATCCCTCACTGCTTCTCACTGCATCCTTATAAGAAAGAAGAAGTATTTGCCTCTCAATTTAGTTCAAGGGTATTTGAGGGAGTGGGACACTTGCCTAACATCTGGGAACTGAGTTTGACCCAAGGCAAGTGACAATACCATACTGAGAAGTCCCCCAACATCCCATCCACACTGTTGCTGTACAGGATCAATCCACCTACCATTCCAAAACCTGTGGAATTTTTTCACTGAAGTGTTCATTGTTGACTGTTCTATTCTGCTAAAGAGCCTGGATAGCCCAGTGCCTCTGTGATTGGATGTATGCAGTGTATAGAAGTTGGTGGTTAGTGGGGGTTTGGCTGAGGTCCCTGAACACACCTCAGGATCTTGCCACAGGTCCGAGATGATGAATGGACACAAACACCCTTAGCACCTTGTGCTTTTTCTCACTTGGAGTCACAGACAACAAGTAAGGAAAGACTTGGGGAGGAACTGGAGATACCGCTTCCTACAGATCAGTGAAACAACAGTCACTACACATTACTGGAGGGACTGTGAGGGTCAGCATCCTATGAAGGACCCCAAGTTTCTATGCAAATCTCCTGTATGGTAGAAGACAGAGGACCTTGAAACCTACACTGGGTGTGGGAGTTAACTGTTGATTCCAACTCCAGCTTCTGTTCCTGACAAGGCTCCATTATTAGGGAAAATCCACAAGTTCCTGGTCCTGGGTGCAGCTACGGGTCTGGTAGAAGTCTGTGTTCCACAGGACTATGTGTAAGGGCTGAGAATCAGCAGTGCTTCTCCACTGTCCTATGCAGGTCTCTGTCAACCCATCCTCTGCAGGCCACAAGTTCCTCCATTGTAGAGGATGCCTCCTGTCCATCACAGTGATGATGCGTGAGGTGGACCTCACAGGAAGCAGCAGGTATTAGAGAAAGTTGGAAAAAACAATGGGATCCTGAGGGGGGATACAAATATATCAATATTCAGGTTCTTGATGTTTGATATGTGTTCTATGAGTCCATATGCCTGAGGCATGTTGTGATTTGCCATACATGTTCCTTTGGACACTTATATAATGAACTAAAATCCCAAAGCTTAGTGGGCCTCTTCTCGAGTTCAAGGACAACCTGTGCCTCCTTGCATGTGTGATCTCAACCCACTCATTAAGAATCTTGAAAGGCAGCTGGCTCAGGTGGTCCACAAACAAGAGAAGTCTTTGGAACAGGTCCAGGCTGCACAAAGCCTGATCCACAGGATGCAGGTAGGCCATGGTGTTGAGCATCTGTGCCAGGAGGATGTGAAGATCCACAGCACAGACCTTCAGATTTTAGAACCACACTATGACATTTCTACAGAGATCCAATCTTCTTTGTGGAAGTGACATCTGTATTTCTGTTGAGCTTCACCTGAGTGATTGAGTGGACATATGCCTCTGAGTCACCATGCAACCAGAGGATGAACAGGTGTTGACTGACACACCCAACCCTAAATTGTATTCATCTCCTGCCCATACTCGGAGAAGTGGCTCATACGAGATTTTGACTGAAGAAGTTCCCAAAGAAGTGTGGTGTGAAAAATAACAAACCCAACCTCTGGGCTGAACCAGGCTCTGTGACCACCTGGGAAGACCTGTGACCACATGGTAACCAGGGAACCTTATGTTCAGAAGCAAAATTAGGATAAAGAGGGAATCTCAGCACCATGGACAAAGAGACCTGATTGCTGTCAATCACAATGATATCCACATGCTCATCCTAGAACCTAGAATGTGTTAACTTACTCGGCAGAAAGGTGTTTTCCAAATATGCTGCTTAAGAATCTTGGAAGTAGAGATTACCCATGAGTCTCAACATAATAGCAAGGTCTTTGTAAGTCAAAGAGGGCTGAAGGGATTCATAATCAGAGAACCAGGTGAGAAGGTGGAACTGAGGTGGAAACAGCATGTTCACCTTGTGAGATGGGAGGGATGAGGAGGCACAGGTTGCACAGCCTACAGGAACTTGAAGAGGTGAGGGAGCAGAGTCTGCCCTCAGCCTGCAGAGGACACAGCCCTGAGAGAAACTTGACTGGGCCCAGAAAGCACTTTGCAGTTAACACCTGGAGAACAATCACATAATCTGAGTTATGTAACACTATTTGTTACAGCAGACATAGGGAAGCTAATGTAAAGGATATCTGTGGTTTCCTTACTTATTTGAGATCTGCAGAGGACTGTTTGATTCTACTTCATTCACGGATGTGCAATGCAAATACACAACAAATATGTGATGATTCTTGGACAAGAAGGTGTTCAGGCCAACTCAAAGCAGCCAAGAGTCAGAGGAGATGTCATTCGTTTCTGAGAATGAACTCTAGTGTTCAACCCATCTACAGCAGTGGAAAATGAGAGCCAGGACCATGGGCAGGTCAGCTCAACTTACTGTGAAATTGAAGATGTGACAACCACATAGGCGAGAAAAACCAGGTTCTAGTCGTCAGACCCTAGGTGTCTGTCTGTGCTGCTGGATGGTGAGGTCTCAGCAGATGCACGGCTGTGGTTAGTTGGAGAAGACACCATGACCCGTTCCCTCACAGGCTGCTCTACTTTGATGAAAGTGAAGTGAGTGAGGGGGTAGCCTAGTCTGGAAGGAGCCCACCTCTTCTCCAGACCCTGGGCCATCATTATACCCAAGGTTCTCAGGAGGATCTGGGGAGGAGAAGATCTGCTTAAGCTTCAGGGTCAAAGGTCTCACAGGAACACTCTTCCAGGGATGATTCTGGGCTCCAGGACCTGAGTTCAGTCAGATGAGTACTCTCCAGCTGCCCCAAATCTCTCCTCCTCAGTTTGGAAAGTTACAATGGATAAAAGCAGGGAGATGCTGGAAGTTTCTGTAGGACCACTGGGTCTAAGACTGAGATGTGAGTGAGAGATAGCCTGTGACCCAGCCTCTGGTTTTTTAGCAGTGGCTCTCTCCAAATCTGCTGTCTGGGCTGAGCCAAATTCTGTAACTATCTGGTGTCAGGGAATCCTGAGGCCCAGAAATACCATCTTATTAAACCAGGAATCTTTGATCGAGGGCACACAGACCTCACTGGCGCCTGGCAACAAGGCTCATCCATGACCGAGCACCATGTATGATGATATTTGAGTTACTATTGCAATCCTGCTGGAAGGTCAGAGCTCAGTGACCTCCTGGAGCTCCAGGTCTCACGTGAGGAAGCCCCATCTTTTCCTAATTACCACTTACTTGAGGCCTCAAAACTTGCCATTAATCATATTGCCATTGGGCCCTAGCAACCTTGACACAGAGACCCAGAGCGTGAGAGACAGTGAGACCTGCAGGACAGGAGGAGAGGGGAAAATACTTGGTAGGATATGGTCACTCAGTCCCTTGTTTTCTTTTCTCCAGGGCTGTCCAGAAAGCCATCATCGAGGACCCAGCAGAGCCATGTCCTGACACCTTGAGTGGACCTGACCCATCGGTGCCACTTGGAGAGATTTGTTCTGTGCAATGGGGATTGGTTGTGACCTCCCCCAGCTACCTGGCAGGCAGTCCCAGGTTAGGTTTTCTCAGGCAAACTTCAACTTGGGCCCTGCGACCAGATCCTTGGCGGAGGTACAAATGCTATGTATGGTATGCACAGCCTCTCCTCCTCTGGGAGGAGACCTGTCAGCTTATGTTGTCAGGGGGACTGTGATGCCCAGAGAAACTTGTGAATAAAGTGGAAATCCTAGCACTATGGGACAGAAAGACTTCATTTGTGTCAAGCACAACCATGTCCACATGCTCATGCCAGAACCCATGACCATGTTGCTTTACTTGGCAGAAAACAGCTTTGCAAATGAGGTTAAGTTAAGGATTTGGAAGGAAGATTGCCCATGTGGCCTCAACGGAATAAAAACGTCCTTGGAAGTGAAAGAGGGAGGCAGGGGATCAACATCAGAGAAAGAGGTGAGAAGGTGGAGCAGAGGTGGAAGCAGTGTGTTTACTCTGTGAGTTGGGAGGATGCACAGCCTGCAGGAGTTTGAAGAAGTGAGTGAGCAGAGTCCTACCTGGGCCCACAATTGAAACAACTCTGAAGGAAACCTATTTCAACCCCAGCACTCACTTTACACTTCAAACCTGCAGAACTATATGATAAAGAATATGAGTTGTTCTAAGACACTATTTCAGCAGAAATAGAAATCTAATGTACAAGACATTTATGGATTTCTTACTAATCTGACATGTGCAGTTAGCTCTTTGGATCTTCTTCACTCAGTATTGCTATGGAAATACTCAACAATATTTAGTAATTCTTGGCCATGAAGGGGTTCAGGCTAGCTCAAAGCAGCCAAGAGTCAGAAGAGACATCAATTCTATCTGAAACACTGCACCCAGCCATAGCACTAGAAAATGAAAACCAGACACCCGGCCAGGGCAAGTGCCCTTTGAGTGGAGCTGCTGATCTGACATCCACATACATGAGAGGATCCAGGCCTTTATGGCTACACCCTGGGTATCTGTCTGTGCTGCTGGATACTGTGGCCTCATCAGTTGCACAGCTGAGGTCATTTGGAGCAGACACCATGACTGCCATTCTCACAGTCTTGATGTGCTTTTATAAGATGGGAAGTGAGGGAGGGAGTCTCCTAGTCTGTAAGGAGACCACCACACCGTCAGGCTCTGGATCATCAGTACAACCAAGTTTCTCAGGAGGCTCTGGAGAGGAAATTACCTGCTCTAGGTTCAGGGTCAATGGTCTCACAGGGAACTCTCTTCCAGGGCTGATTCTGAGTACCTGGACTCCAGCTCAGGCAAGTAAGTGTCTCCTTTTTTCCCAGGTCTCTCCTCCACACTTGGGACAGGGGCCACCCTTGGGAAGTACAATAGAAAACCAAATGCAAAGGGCCTGAGGTAAGCACAAACTCTTTCAGGAGATGGATCTTGTGACTGTTATCAAGTGAGCAAAGGTCAAAGTGTTAGTGTGAGAGATCAGGACTGCACAAAGGAAGATGCCAGACTTCCAAAGCCATAGGAAGCCCCTGAAGACTCTATCTGGAATGACATAATCTGATTAAAGTTTTGAAAGGATCACTGTGGTCCTCATGGGGAAAACTGGCTGAGGAGATCCAGGTGGAACCAGGAGGATCTGTCTCTGTCTCTCTGTCTCCCTGCTGCAGGGAAAACCTGAGGAAGACCCATAGGGAGCAATTTATGCCCAGGTGAACCACTCCAGATTTGGGACAGGAGGGGTTGCTAATTCTTCCCCACTGTCCAGGGAATTCTTGGACAGGAAGGACAGGCATACAGGAGGGGACAGACAGACAAGTTGTACTGCCAGGTGAGTCCTTTCCTCTCCAGGCCTCTAGCAATTGTGTGCCTCAACGCCAAGTGTGCAGCTTCCCTCTCACCATCTCCACTCTAGGCTGCTGCATCTGAGGGTCTCCAGGATGTGACCTATGCCCAAATGTGAAGTGTGACACTGTGACGGGAGAACTATACCTACTTCTTCCCAGTCAGAGGAGCCTTTTTGAGACCACTGAAGTCACTGCTCTGGCCTCCACCAGCCCAGGAAGACCCTGACCCCTCCCTCCATTCTGGGCCCTCAGAGGACACGGGATCGACCCTGTGGACACTGACTGATGATCCAGCCTCCATGGACACCTCACATACCATGAGGAGCCTCTGGGAACGTGTGGAGCTCATCTGATTCTGATTCTATAGTCAGATACAACTGATATCCTCACATTTTGGAAATAAATCTGTTGCAGAAAACATAACAGACAGTATGACTGACCAGTGAGAATAAGACTCAAATCCAGGTGGTTGGAGGAAAGGAAGGTTTATTATGTAGAGTGCCAGTACCTGGATATCTCCAAAATGGCACAGGCCCCAAGCTCAGGGTGGTTGAGGTTTTTATACTGAGAAAAGCAGCAGCAATCAAGCAGGGAGTACAGAAGCAGACTTGGCAGTTAGCTGTTCAAGGTTACAATATGTCATGTCAGCACAGCTGTGGATGAAGGTGGTCCACAATTTCTAATGGGAAACCTGGAAGCAGGAGTGCTGACAGGGGGGAAGGTCTTTACTCTTTGATATTCTCCCTGCCCTTGATCTTTCTCCAGGTTTCCTTATTATTCCCTCCTCTTTTCCATCATAATCCCTTATGGCCATTTTGGGGAAGTCATCTAGGGGCAATCTTTGGTACTGTCTGACTAACTGTAATTTAATGTCATTCATCTGGTTGTGAATGAAACTAGTGAGGAGGCTTACCACACAAGGCCCTATGAACAGTAGTAGGAGAAGCACAGTAAATGGGCCTGCCAGGGGGACTACCCAGGGACCCTGTTTTTATCCTGTAGAAGACTTTCTCTACATTCTCCTCCCTGGAGTGGAAGAGTTTTCCCTCCTTTTCTGGCACATAGGTATCACCCAGGTTACTTTGGGAAAATTGGCATGAGGCATTACCATTTTCAAAGGGAACACAGGAAAGAAACATGTGCAAACAATAATTTTTATTGGCTAAATCTCAGGGAAGTCCATTTCCAGGTGTTGGAATGGGTAGATTCCCCACTTCTGGATGAGTAGTGGGGGCTTAGACCCCTATCCTGGGTTGTGTTGGGCACAACACAGACAAGGCTTCCTGGCTGGCCAACTGAGTTAGAGTCGCCAATCAAGGAATGACCAGATATTTTTGTAACAGTCATTGTAGGGAGGTTTTGCTCAAATGGGTGATGTAGTGTGCCAGGCTTACCAAGCCTGAACAGTCACCTTTTCTGGTATTAGGATCATTCCCTCTGTGGTGATGAACCAGCTTTCTGAGTTTTCTTTAGCCCCTGTTTTATGGGCCTGTTCCCTTCTTGTGGGCTGTACTCTGACCCCATGGTCACCCCATGGGACCCCATGGCCCCATGCATATGTAAGGTAGCAAGGGCATAACATTAGTCAGTGTTGATATTTGCTCTCTTCCCTTCTGCTACAGTGAGGGCCCGGATAAGGACATATAACTCTGTCTGTTGAGCCAACCAATGGTCTGACAGCTGTCCATGTTTCACATCTATTGTGGTGGTGGTCACTGCATACCCAGTCTGGTATCCTTCTTGTAAGCTCTGGCTTTCATCAGTGAAGAGCTCCAGGTCAGCATTGGGACTAGCATTGTCTGCTATGTTGGGCTGGAAAAGAAGACCTTGTCTAAAACTTCCTCACAGGAGTGGAAGGGTTCCCCCTCCTCTTCTGGTAAATATTTGGTCAGATTGAGAGTCCTTACTGCTTTAACTTGTATCCAGGGGTAGTTGAGTTTACCTTAGGATGAATGCTCCCCTTTGTTTTGGAGTCCTGATCTATTTAATAATTATCAATTGGTTTTGGCAGAAGCTCTCTTTAAGACACCTTGTTTCTTTTAATTTTATGGAAACCAGTGAGATCAGAGTAGTATTGTAATAAGAACACAGCATTACCTAACAACAACCTAGAAAGGCAGAACAAAGAGCCCAGACATCTTAAAAACACCAAGCTGCAAAGTACTGAATAACTTAGCAGCATCATCCATGAGCTCTAAAAAACGTGTGACACAGCTTTTGGTACTGACACATAGCTGGGCTCATCAGTGAACCATAGTCACATGGGGAGGAGCAGAAGCCAAGTCCACCTTGGATGGGTACACCACCTTTATGTTTCCCTTTAGGTCCATAATATGAATCTGCTCCTCCATCAAGGAAATAGTCCATTTGTTAGAGGTGCAGTGAGCAGCAGCTTGGCCACATCTGTCATCTCCTCCCCTTCCTCGTTGCTTTCCCATTTGCTTCTGCTCCCCTCCAACTGTCTTCTTTTTAGAGCCTTGTATTTTGCCCTTGCCTCTGCAGCATCCATAGCCCATGATGCACAGGTACTCCAGGATGGATGTATAATCTGATCATCTGAACAGCCATTAACAAGGGAAACACAAGCATCTCATGACTGTCTCAATAACAGACCATGCTTATAGCACCAACCTTTTGGAACAGTTTTTTTTACCAACAACAGTCAAAGGTGTTTTTTTTCTTTTTTCTCTTTTTTTCACATTCATAACACTTCTGTAACATTCCTTTTCTTTGAAGTCAGACCAGATCCTATGTATCAGTGCAAGTCCATCCTTTGTGTGTTAATTGTTGAGAGCTCAGTTAGTGCTGACACTCAATCCTCCTTCAGGATGTTCATTTACATGTGCTTGATAATTGCCGATGTCACAAGATAGACAAAGGAGGGGGGTGCCTCTCAGTGAGGGCACACAGATGCTGACCTGACTGCAACTTCAGACAATGGAGCTGTGTGACTTAGCCAGGGTGGGTTCATCCCAACAGGGTGATTTATGACTTGATGCAAGTCCAATCATACCATAGACCATATGAAAACCACAGTGACTCAGATCAAGCTGACTTGAACTCCATAGCCTTCAAGGGACCTTAAGGGTGCCCAGCCCTGGATCCACAAGTTAGAGCTTGAAATGCCAGGGAATCAAGCTGCTCACTCACACACCATTCACTCAAAGTTTAAAACAATAAGTCCCTATTTATTTCCCCTAAAATCCTGAAAGACCTTAAACCCAGATGACTGGAATCACATCAATCCCTAAATCTAGTTGACCAGAATCACATCAGTCCCAAAGAAAGGGGACGTATTACCCTGGAATCAAAGCAGGGCTCAGCTGGTCCCCTGTGGGGATAAATCCACACAGGCTCCTATACTAACTCTGAGGTTCCTACCTGGTCCACACATCTGTTGCAGGTCACCATGTCACTCCACTAGTCCAAGGACCTGGTCCTTGATTCCACAGCTTCGTTCAGTCATCTGGAAGGAGGCCCTGGAATCACATCAGGGTGTGCACTTTCTGGTTCCAGGAACCTCCAGAGGATACAGGGCCAGGGAGTGGACACCCGCTGCCCAACGGTGCATAGAAGTCTAATCTCACTGCAGCCTCCAAAATGTTGCAGAAAACATTACAGACTGGATGACTGACCAGCGAGAATAAGACTCAAACCCAGGTGGTTGGAGGAAAGGAAGGTTTATTATACTAGTGGGCCAGCTCTAAAATGGAGAAAAAGCTTTGTAAACCAATGACTATCATACTGAGAAAATAGACAGCAAAATAAAAATGTATTTCAAATGAAGGCACAAGGAAGACATAATATGATAAGCATAGTTACTAATGAGGATAATACAAAAATGGATGAATATAAATAACACCCCAAATAGTTCATTCTTTAAACACTAGTAACATTTGTAAATCTTAGCCACCTAGAAAGAGAGAGAGAGCAGGTGACATTTCCACAAAGGAGCAACACAGAACCACACAGGAGAGAGCACATATTCACATGAAGAACAGAGCATTATGAATATTTCATGTGCAGATTGAAAATGTCAATGATGGGAAATTTTTCAATATATACTTTACAAAATGAACATAAGAATAAGTACAATGTTTGAATTGTTTTCTGTGCCTCAAATACCTGTGACTTTAGTCTGTTTTGTCATTGTGTGAAGGTTATGGAGTTACTTACAAGAACCAGAAGGCCCAGCTCACTGTCCACCAGGGCCACCCGGTGTAGCCTACAGCTCCTGGGCTGAAAGCCCAAGTAGGTGTCACTGTCTTGAACACTGCAAGCAGTTGTAACACAGTGATAAGTACTCATGTATCTAAAAGTATCTAAACTCAGTAAAAGTATAGTAAAAAGAGTGGGAATAAAAACTTTCCACCTTCATTGAAATCTTACAGGACCACCTCCTACACATAATTCAAATTTGTTCTGTGGCACATGGTGTAGGTTGACTTGCTGATAGGAACCTTTCCCATGTTAACTCCAGTCTAGGGAGCGTCACTGGGGATTTCTTGTAACATTTGTCCACTTATAAAACAGAAAAGCAACTATGCATGTGTATGGACACACCCCAAACTTCCCCTGAGAGTAGAGAAGAGGAAATGTACTCAAATGCATTTCAAGAGGCAACGAAAAACCTGATAATCATAACCTTGGCAAACAAACTAAAAGCTTGGAAAGTTGTCCCTAAACAAAGTCACTCCATAAACAAATATCACCAATAAGATTCATCCCTATATCACAAAGACAGCACATCAGTACCACACTGGAGTTTTTGTTTTTGTGGATTTAAGGCATGGTTCATTTATTGTTCAAAACTCAATCAATATATTTCAACAACTAACAGAATGAGTAAAAACTTTTCATATCAATTAATCAAGCAAATCTTTCTGTCTGCACTTTTTCCATGTTTCCATTGGCATTTGTGTATCTTCTGGTTTTTCATTTGTTTATTCATTCATTTATTTATTTTATTCATTTTTCAGTTCTAAGGTTGAACTCAGTGCTTGACGCTTGTGACACAGGTGTTCTACACTCAAGGCATGTCTCCAGCCCATTCTGCTCTGGTTATTTTGGAGATAGGTTCTCACTTTTTCCCTAGACCAGTCAGGACATGATTCTCTATTTTAAGCTTCCCACAATATCTGGGATGTCAGGTGTGCATGACCATTCTTCTTTTTTTCTGTTGAAGACAGAGTCTTATGAGCATTTTACTCTGGTCTCAAACCCTGATCCTCTTGACCTCAGCCTTCCCAGTAGCTAGGATTACAGGCATGAGCCATGCAGGCCTGGCCCATTGCCTCGTCTTGAATAATGTCTGTTCAGGTTCTTTCCACAGTTTTACTTGTTTGAGATGTCTGAGTTCTTTATGAATTTTGAGGACTCATCCTTTTGTACATAAAGGTTTACAATTTTTTTCTGTCACTCTATGGACTGTCTCTTTGCTCTTGGCTGCTTCCCTTACTCTGCAGAGTGTATTACTTTCGTGTAACCCTATTTGTCTATTTTGCTTCTGCTGCCTGTGCTTTGAGGCCCCAGGCTGAAGTCATGCAGGGTCTCCTGTGCTTTCTGCATAGCTTTGTTGCTTCACATCCTGCATTTAACCCTTGACTCTGTCTTGTGATAACGTGTGTTATATGAGAATACAACAATGTCCACATCCACCCTTCTGCAAATCAGTACCCAGTTTTCCCAGCATCATTTATTGAAGGATTGTGTTGCCCACTGTGTGATCTTGGGGATTTTGTCCCAAACCAATCGACCATAACTGCATGGATTTATTCTGGACTCTCTATTTTGCTCCACTGACTAAGTCTGATTTTACACCAGTTAAATTTGGTTTTCCCTGCCATTGAAGTCAAGTAGGGGGACAACCCCAGTTTTTTGTCTTTTATTGATTGCTTTTGACTACTATGGGTCTTTGGTGATTCCTTGCAAATATTGGATTGGATTTTTTGTTCCTGTGTAACAAAACAGGTAGCATCTCAGTTTGAGACCAGCCTGGGTGAATAGTAATATCCAATCTTAACCAATAGCTGGAATCAGTGGTATGTGCCTGTCATCACAGCTGTACATGAAGCTGAGATAAGGATGCTCACCATTCCAGGCCAGATTGAAGTTTATGAGACCCCATTTCACAAAAAAACCTAGGCTTGGTGGTACATGCCTGTCAGCCAGAGCAAAAAGAGCTGGAGGTGTGGCTCAAGGGTAGATCACCTATTTTGCAAGTGAGAAGCCCTAAGTTCTCACCTCAGTACCACTGATAAAATAGAGTATCAATTTATCTTGCCAATTGCTCTCCATTCATTTGTACCATGTTCAGTTTATTTCATGGTTTTCACTGTACACATCTGTCTCTCCTTGGATAAATTGCTCTTAAGTATTATGTTTTCAGTTGCAATTGTAAATAAAATTGTCATCCTGATTTCATTTGGAGAATTTGCTGTGGATGTGTAGAAAGGAAACTGATATTTGTATTGATTTTGTTTAATGCAACTCAACTGAGTTCATTTACAAGTCTTAGATTTATAAAAAAATTCATTACCATATATTTATTTTATGCAAGAATGAGTTTCCTTGGCTCTGAACTAGTGGGTTTAATTCTGGGTTTTCTATTCTCTTCCAATTGTGTTTTGTTTTTTGACAGTCCCAGGCTGTTTGTGTTACTGTGGCTCTTAATATAATTTGAAGACAGGTATTGTGATGCATCCAGCATTGCTCTTTTCAATTATAATTTTTATCACTTTTGCATTTATTTACATGTATATACATTATTTTCACCTCCACCCCCCCACAGCATTGCTCTTTTGGCTCTGAAGTCCTTTGACTATTTAAGTTTTCTTGTGTTTCCATAATGATTTCAGGAGTTTTTTTCTCTATTAAAATGAAAAATGACTTTGGAATTTTCTTTATGATTGCATTGAGTCTGTACACTCATAATGCTTTCAGTAATATGGCTATTTTAAGCTATGTTCACAACAAGAATTCTGCCAATCCATGAGCATGGGGCTTGTCCCCCAATTCTAATGTCTTCAGTTTCTTTTTCATTGCTGTATAGTCTTCACTGTGGAGGTCTTTCACCTCATTGGCTAGGCTGAAGCCCAAGCATATCAAGAGGCAATTTTGAATGGGTTGATGGAGCTGCTAGGGTTTATGATTATGTCCTCCACAGAGACAACTTAGTTCTTCTTCTCTGATGTGGATTGCATTCAGATCATTTTCTTTATAAATTTTTACTAGGATATATTCATAGTATGGGGTGGGATTCATAGTGACAATTCAGATTAGACTTATATTGTACATTAGCTACATTGTCAAATTTTCTCTCCCTGTCAAGCCCCTCCATGCACCATATGAAGCAATTGAAAGAGGTTTCTTAGTTCTGTTGCATAATAGTATATGAAGTCCATATACCAGATACCGTCACTTTAATCACCTTCATTCATCTTCCCCCTTCTAATAGTACCACATACACTCAGCCTATTTTACAGCCATGTCTTATGTTATCAATATTTAACTTGATGATAAAGGGGAGTCTCAATGTACACCCACTGTGGGTGTACTTTACTTTTGTCTAGTAAAACTCTTCCATTGCTCTCCCTCACCCCTTTACATCCCACTGTCCATTTTTCAACAGCTTTCCATAAACACCCTTATATCATCTACCTTCACATCTTATATTATGCAATATTATTGATGCTCTATCATTTTCTTTAACTGTCCCTCCTTCCCTGAGTTCCATAAAGTAGTTCGACTATTACACATATGTTCTACATCTGAGTTTTAATATCATCATGCTTGTTTTTGTGTATATGTTTATCTTTGGATTTATCTTCCATATAGGAGAGAAAAGATAAGGCCCTTGTGTTTCTGAGCCTGGCTTACTTCACTTACTTTGATGTCTCCTAGGATTTCCATAATTTAGATCATGCCATCAGCAAACAGAGACAACTTCACTTCTAAATCTCCAATGTGGATGGTGGTCAGGTCATTTTCTAACCTGCTTGTGTGTGTAGGATTTGTAACATTAAGCAGTGTCTAAGTGATGAGAGTAAATACAGTTGAGCAGGGATTCACACCTGTTCCTTCAGAGAATACAGGTTCTACTGACACTAACTGAACTCTGATACTCATCTAGAAGTGAGTCTGAGCCTGTGAGTGTTCCCAAAAGGGGAGTTCCTTCTCAAGAAAACACAAATAGTGGATGATAGGTACATAATTAAGTAAAGTTCAGATTTCCCCTCAAAACTGGAAAGAAACCTAATCATCACCCTGGAGAATGAAGCCAGTGTACAGAGGGAGGAGAGTTCTGAGGGAGGAAGTAGGGACACTGCAGAGGCTGGAGTCAGTCAAGTGTGGTGTGGAGGTACAGGTGGTGCCTCTGTAGGACAAAAAGGGAAGTCCAGGGAAAGAATGTTTGGAATAAAGAAAACTGCACTCCAGGGTGAGAGGATATTCATGGTATCTTCCTTATTCCCTGCATCTCCTCTGCTCATCTCCATGATGAAGCTCCTGTGATCTGCACTCTCAGGTGTTAACTTTGTCTCTGCAGCTCTGTGTCCCCCTGCAGCAGGAACCTGCATCTTCCCTGCAGGATTTCCAGGGCTGGGGAGACATCTGGCCATGGAAGGATCCAACAATGCTATGCAGAAGGACAGGCTCAGGGAGTGAAGGAGACCCCATGGGAGACTCTATGATGGAAGATACATTCTCAGTTATTCTCAGTTGCCAAGGCCAGCTCAGGTAAGCACAATGTCTAATTGATTCTATGTCCTGACCCTCAGTGAGATGAGGAGAGATCAAGCACTCAGAGGTTGTGGTCAATGAAGATCCTATTTTTATCTTAGGTAGCTTGGTACCCACCTTAACCACAGTGTCCTGGGGAAATGAGAGCCAGCCACCTGTGGAGGGCAGTTCATTTTCCTGTGAGGCTGGTGATGTAACATCCACATGACAGGGAAAGCCTGGTTTCAGTGGCTATATCCTGTATCTGTCCATCCTGCTGGACACTCTGTTCTCATCTACCAGCACATACAGAGGCAATGGGGGCAGACACTATGACCCAAACTCTCATGGTTCTATGGCTTGTGATATTTGCAGCAGTGGAGTGGGCAACCTAATCTGGGAGGGACCCCAAATTGCATCCATGCCCTGTTCTATCAGGAGTCCCCAAAGTCTCAGGGCCTTAAGGAGAGGACCTACTCCAGCTTCAAGGGCAAATCTGTCACAGAGAAGCATTCCCTGAGATAAGTCTGGACACAGTACCTGAGTGTAGGCAGTGTGTGCCCAGCTACCCAGTTTCTTTCACTCCATGGACAAAAGACTATCCTTAGGAAGTGGGGATAGAAAACACCAGTTCTCACCAGCAGATGTTGGAGATGCCTGCAGTGTCCTGGAGCTGAGAGCTAAGATCTGAGGGGTACATGTCCCGGGACCCATCTTGATTTCCTACAGGGACCCTCTCCATACAAAATAGAGGCTTTTACAGTCAAGGGCATAACAAACAAACAAAAACACCCACAGTCACACCTGTGTAGCCATCGGTGGCCATGTACCTGATGAAGATTTATGCCTTAAAAGGATTATTTAGAGTTCAATCATTGTAAATGTGGTCTGTGTATTCATTAGTGACCTATGCTTTAGCTAACTAACCTTACCAATACATTTGCTGCCATGAGGAGGTTGGTGATCTGGAGTCTGTCAGCAATTGCCATCAGGGAGCCCAGAAATGGATATGTTTTATTGCTTATTTATATGCTTATTATAAACCATAATATTTATGGTTAAGATGGAAAATGTGTATTATGTAAGAAGAAACACACGTTTACAATCTATGAAAAAAGACATACAATGACAAACTTCAAATCAGTTGCATAGAGGGAGTCATCTCTAGGGCTTACTACAGAACAGGTAATGCCTGTTCACAGTACTTTATTAGGTATTGTATAAAGGAGTAGAAGGGAGGATTTTGGAGGTTCACATCACAAAGTAATGATAAATGTTTTAGGAGATGAAAGTGCTGATTTTTTGTTTTTGCAACATTTTAGTATAAGTTTTTGCTTTGTGTTTAATTAACAAATAGTTTCACACATTTATGGGGTAAAATGTGATGTTATGATACATGCATACATTTTACAAAGATTAAATCAAGGTAATTAACATATACACATTTCACATATTTATAATATGTGACTAGAAGAAGGGAAAGAGGGGTAATATTGAAGTACTTCCTGCCCCATTTTACCACCTGGTCCTATCAATATTTTTTCTTTTTTTTTAAATTATTCATATGTGCATACATTTCTTGGGTCATTTCTCCCCCTTGCCCCCACCCTCTCCCTTACCACCCACTCCACCCTCTCCCTCTCCCCACCACCCCCTCAATACCAGGCAGAAACTATTTTGCCCTTATCTCTAATTTTGTTGAAGAGAGATTATATGCAATAATAGGAAGGAACAAGTGTTTTTGCTAGTTGAGATAAGGATAGCTATACAGGGAGTTGACTCCCATTAATTTCCTGTGCATGTATTTTACCTTCTAGGTTAGTTCTTTTGAATCTAACCTTTTCTCTAGTTCCTGGTCCCCTTTTCCTATTGGCTTCAGTTGCTTTTAAGGTATCTGCTTTAGTTTGTCTGAGTTAAGGGCAACAAATGCTAGCTAATTTTTTAGGTGTTTTACCTATCCTCACCCCTTACTTGTGTGCTGTCACTTCTATCATGTGCTCAAAGTCCAATCCCCTTGTTGTGTTTGCCCTTGATCTAATGTCCACATATGAGGGAGAACATACGATTTTTGGTCTTTTGGGCCAGGCTAACCTCACTCAGAATGATGTTATCTAATTCCATCCATTTACCAGCGAATGATAACATTTCATTCTTCTTCATGGCTGTATAAAATTCCACTGTGTATAGATACCACATTTTCTTAATTCATTCATCAGTGGTGTGGCATCTTGGCTGTTTCCATAACTTGGCTATTGTGAATAGTGCTGCAATAAACATGGGTGTGCAGGTGCCTCTGGAGTAACCTGTGTCACAATCTTTTGGGTATATCCCCAAGTGTGGTATGGCTGGGTCAAATGGTAGATCAATGCTTAGCTTCTTAAGTAGCCTCCAAATTGTTTTTCAGAGTGGTTCTACTAGTTTGCATTCCCACCAACAGTGTAAGAGGGTTCCTTTTCCCCCGAATCCTCACCATCACCTGTTGTTCGCGGTATTGCTACTGATGGGTATTCTAAGGGGTGAGGTGGAATCTTCGTGTGGTTTTAATTTGCATTTCCGTTATTGCTAGAGATGGTGAGCATTTTTTCATGTGTCTTTTGGCCATTAGAATTTCATCTTTTGAAAAAGTTCTGTTTAGTTCACTTGCCCATTTGTTTATTGGTTCATTAGTTTTGGGAGAATTTAGTTTTTCAAGTTCCTTATATATTCTGATTATCAGTCATTTGTCTGATGTGAAATGGCAAAAATTTTCTCTGACTCTGTGGATGTTCTCTTCAGTTTAGAGACCATTTCTTTTGATGAACAGAAGCTTTTTCGTTTACTGAATTCCCATTTATCTATGCTATCTCTTAGTTGCTGTGCTGCTGCGGTTTCCTTGAGAAAGTTCTTTCCTATATCTACTAACTCCAGAGTATTTCCTACTGTTTCCTGTATCAACTTTAGAGTTTGTGCTCTGATATTAATATCCTTGATCCATTTTGAGTTAATATTCGTATAGGGTGATATACATGGATCTAGTTTCAGTTTTCTGCAGGCTGTTAACCAGTTTTCCCAGCAGTTTTTGTTGAACAGGCTGCTATTTCTCCATTGTATATTTTTAGCTCCTTTGTCAAAGACAAGTTGGTAATAGTTGTGTGGCTTCATATCTGGGTTCTCTATTCTGTTCCTCTGGTCTTCATGTCTGTTTTTGTGCCAGTACCATGTTGTTTTTATTGTTGCTGCTTTGTAATATAGTTTGAAGTCAGGTGTCGTGATACCTCCAGCATTGTTCTTTTGACTGAGTATTGCCTTGGCTATTTGTGGCCTCTTGTTTTTCCATATAAATTTAACGGTAGATTTTTCAATCTCTTTAATGATTGTCATTGGAATTTTGATGGGAATTGCATTAAACATGCAGATGACTTTTGGGAGTATAGACATTTTTACTATGTTGATTCTACCAATCCATGAGCATGCGAGATCTCTCCACTTTCTATAGTCTTCCTCAATCTATTTCTTCAGAAGTTTATAGTTTTCCTTATAGAGGTCATGAACATGTTTTGTTAGGTTTACATCTAGGTATTTGATTCTTTTTGAGGCTATTGTAAATGGGATTGTTTTCATACATTCTTTTTCAGTTTGTTCATTATTAGTGTATAGAAATGCTAATGATTTTTCTATGTTGATTTTATATCCTGCTACCTTGCTGTAGCTATTGATGATGTCTAGAAGCTTCTTAGTAGAGTTTTTTGGGTCTTTAAGGTGTGGGATCATGTCGTCTGCAAATAGGGATATTTTGACTGTTTCTTTACCTATTTGTATTCCTTTTATTCCTTCTTCTTGCCTAATTGCTCTGGCTGGGAATTCCAGTACTATGTTGAATAGAAGTGGAGATAGTGGGCAACCTTGTCTGGTTCCTGATTTTAGAGGGAATGGTTTTAGTTTTTCTCCATTGAGTATAATGCTGGCTGTAGTTTGTTATATATAGCTTTCATAATGTTGAGGAACTTTCCTTCTATTCCTAGTTGTCTTAGAGCTTTTATCATGAAATGATGTTGGATCTTATCAAAGGCTTTTTCTGCATCTAAAGAGATGATCATGTGGTTTTTGTCTTTGCTTCTGTTAATGTTATTTATTACGTTTATGGATTTTCATATGTTGAACCACTCCAGCATTCCTAGGATGAAGCCTACTTTGTCGTGCTGAATAACATTTTTGATGGGTTGTTGATGTGTTCCCACTATTTTGTTGAGGACTTTTGCATCAATGTTCATTCAGTAGATGGGCCTTAGTTCTCCTTTTTGGAGGTGTCTTTGCCTGGTTTTGGGATAAATGTAGTACTGGCTTCATAAAATGTGTTAGGCAGTTTCCTTCCCTTTCTATTTCGTGGAACAGTTTAAGGAGGGTTGGTATCAGTTCTTCTTTAAAGGTCTGATAGAATTCAGCAGAGAATCCATCAGATCCTGGATTTTCTTTTTGGGGAGACTCTTGATTGCTGCTACAATTTCATTTTGTGTTATAGATCTATTCAGGTGATTAATTTCCTCTTGGTGCAGTATGTATCTAGAAATCTGTCCATTTCTTTAAGATTTTCAAATTTATTTGAATGTAGGTTCTCAAAGTAGTCTCTGATGATTTCCTGGACTTCCATGGTGTTTGTTGTTATCTCCCCTTTTGCATTCCTAATTCTACTAATTTGGGTTTTTCCTCTCTTCATTTTAGTCAGGTTTGCCAGGGGTCTATCGATCTTGTTTATTTTTTCAAAGAACCAACTTTTTGTTTCATTAATTCTTTGTATGGTTTTTTTGGTTTCTATTTCGTTGATTTCAGCTCTTATTTTTATTATTTCTCTCCTTCTATTTGTTTTGGGATTTGCTTGTTCTTGTTTTTCTAGGAGTCTGAGATGTATCATTAGGTCACTGATTTGGGATCTTTCAGTCTTTTTAATATATGCACTCATGGCTATAAACTTTCCTCTCAGTACTGCCTTTGCTGTGTCCCATAGGTTCCGGTAGGTTGTGTTTTCATTTTCATTGACTTCCAGGAACTTTTTAATTTCTTCTTTTATTTCATCAATGTTCCATTGTTCATTAAGTAATGGGTTATTTAGTTTCCAGCTGTTTGCATGTTTTTTGTCTTTACTTTCATTGTTGAGTTCCAGTTTTCTTGCATTGTGATCAGAAAATATGCATGGTATAACTTCTATTTTCTTATATTTGCTGAAAATTGCTTTGTGCCCTAGGATATGATCTATTTTAGAGAAGGTTCCATGGGCTGCTGAGAAGAATGTATATTGTGTAGAAGTTAGATGAAATGTTCTGTAGACATCAACTAGGTCCATTTCATCTATGGTATATTTTAAATCTTGGATTTCTTTATTGATTTTTTGTTTGGATGACCTATCTATTGATGATAATGTGGTGTTAATGTCTCCCACAACCACTGTATTGGAGTTAATATATTCTTTTATGTCTTTCAGGGTATTTTGATGAAACTGGTTGTGTTGACATTGGGTGCATACAGGTTGATAATTATTTCCTTTTGGTCTATTTCCCCTTTTATTAGTATGGAATGCCCTTCTTTATCTCATTTGATCAATGTAGGTTTGAAGTCTACTTTGTTAGAGATAAATATTGCTACTCCTGCCTGTTTTCCAGGGCCATTGGCTTGGTAAATCTTCTTCCAGCCTTTTGTCCTAAGCCTATGCTTATTTCTGTCAGTGAGATGGGTCTACTGTAAGCAACAAATTGTTGAATCTTCCCTTTTAATCCATTTTGTCAAGTGGTGCCTTTTGATGGGTGAATTAAGATGGTAAAGAAGTGTTAGTACTGATAGGTATGTGGTGATTCCTATCATTTAGTTGTCTTAGATGTTTGAAAGTTTGATTATGTGTACCTAAGTTGAGGTTACTCTCTACTTTCTTGCTTTTTCTTTTCCTATGGTTTTGTGCTGCCTGTCTTTTCATGGTTAAGTTGGGTGTCACTTTCTGTGTGCAGAATCCCTTGAAGAATCTTTTGTAGTGGTGGCTTTGTGGTCACATATTGTTTTAGTTTCAGTTTATCCTGGAAGAGTTTTATTGCTGCACCTATTTTGAATGATAGTTTTGCTGGGTAGAGTATCCTGGTGTTGAAGTTATTTTCATTCAATTCCCGGAAGATCTCACCCCACGCTCTTCTTGCGTTTAATGTTTCAGTTAAGAAATCTGCTGTGATTTTGATGGGTTTACCTTAGTATGTTATTTGTTTTTCTCTCTTGCAGCCTTCAATGTTCTTTCCCTAGTTTCTGAACTTGTTGTTTTAATGATGATATGTCGTGGGGTAGTTCTGTTTTGATCGGGTCTGTTTGGTGTCCTGGAGGCCTCTTGCATCTGTATGGGATTTGTATGTATCTAGATTTGGGAAATCTTCCATTATTATTTTGTTGAATATATTACATATTCCCTTCGCTTGCACCTCTTCTCCTTCTTCGATGCCCATGATTCTCAAGTTTTGTCTTCTGATGGAGTCAGTAAATTCTTGCATTTTCTTTTCACAGGTCTTGAGTTTTTTACCTAATAGTTCTTCTATTTTTCCTTTAATTACCATTTCATCTTCAAGTTCTGAGATTCTGTCTTCTGTTTGTTCTATTCTGCTGGACTGGCCTTACATTTTGTTTTGCAGTTCTGTTTCCTTCTTTTTTTCCTGAGGTTTTCCATATCCTGGGTGGTTTCCTCTTTAATGTTGTCTATTTTTGTCTTGAGTTCATTTATCTGTTTATTAATCATGTTCTCTGTTTCACTTTAGGGTTTATACATTGCTTCTATGGTTTCCTTTATTTCTTCTTTTGCTTTTTCAAATTTCCTATTTTTGTTGTCTTGGAATTTCTTGAGTGTCTCCTGTACATTTTGATTGACCATATCCAGTATCATCTTTATAAAATTCTCATTGAGTACCCGTAGTATGTCTTCTTTTAAATTATTCTTGTGGGCTTCATTGGGTTCTTTGGCATAGTTTATGTTCATTTTTTGGAGTCTGGATCTGAGTATCTGTTTTCTTCATTTCCCTCTGGTTCCTGTACTAATTTTTTGCTGTGGGAAAACTGGTTTCCCTGTTTTTTCTGTCTTCCCATCATTGCCCTTGGTGTTGTTACTGTCCCTGTACTGTGTGCAATTAAGTCCTTTCTAGCTTGTAATAATAACAATGGTGATATTTAGAATGGAAGGGTGAGAGGAGATGGAAAGCAAAGAAGTTAAAGAAAAAGGGAAAAGCAAATGAACAGACAAGTAGGAAAAAGCAAAGCAAACAATCAAACAAAAAAGGTTCAAGGGTATAAACAGGGAGCGTTAGTCGACAGTAACTCAACTGGCATTAGAGAGACAGAGAGAGAAATGAAAATAAGAAATAAAAAGAATAAAGGTAAGAATAAAAATAAAAAATAAGTAAATGAAAGAAAGATATATATATATATGTAAAAATAAAATAAAACAAATGAAAAATAGAAAAAAAATCCTCCAAATTCAAATGCAACGAAGTTTCAGTCTTAATAATTTTGGTGTCTGTCTCAATCTCCAATAGTGGAGATGGTGCCTCAGATGTTGTTCTGTAGTTGTCTCATCAAAGGGGATGCATAAAGTAGACAAAAGTGTCCCAAGTCAAATGCAATACAATTTCAGTAAGTTTTTCAGCATGCAGGTGTAGTTCCATTGTTTTCTTATCAAATGTAGGGAGAGAGAAAAAAAAAGAGTCTGGAGACAGTTCTGTGAATGGTATCTGCGGCTGTAGCTTCCCTGCCCCCTACTGTCAGCCTGCTGTTGCTGGAGGTGTTATTTATGCAGATTTTGGGGTAAGCTTAACACTCCCCTTGCCCTGCAGGCTTTGTTTACTCAGAGTTCTGCTGTGTGTGAACCTCTGGTACAAGCTTTCCCCTTTCCAAGCACACTGGGGGAGGTGACACTGCACCCACTTTCTCTGGCCTGCATGTTTGTTTACAGCTCACAGTGGAAGTGGATCTTCCCCCTTCTCCTGTGGAGTTTTCCTCCCACTGCCACTTGACAAGCTTTCTAGCTCCTGATTGCTGGGCGGTGCTGCTGCTCCTGCCAGCTGACATGTTTGTTTACAGTTCACATGGGAAGTTGGTCTTCCCCCCTCTCCTGTGGGGTTTTCCTCCGTCCTCCACTCTCACAAGCTGTCCTGCTTCTGGTTGCTGGGCAAGCTCTGCTGCTCCTGCCCTCCCCGGCCAGTCCTGGCTTGTTAATTTACAGTTCCAGGAAGGAGTCCCCTCCACCCTCTTCGGTGCTCAGGGTGCCCCACTTCTTTGCAAGGTGTCTTTATTGTTCTTATTGCTTATTACTCAGTTTCCCTTTTTTCCCGGGGTGGAGGTCCGTCTGTCCAGGGAGCTATGCTGTTCTGGCCCAGGGTTGTCTGTGGGAGTACTGCGTACTGCTTAGCTCACCTTGTCTTCCCAAGCTGTGTGGACATGGGCAACTGGTGGCCTGGGGGCCCTCCTGGTTTCTCTGTTTAACATGAAGTGGAGATTCTCTGCTCTCGCTGAAGGTGTGGAAGGGTCAAAGTTTTGCCTCTTCTCAGTGATTTTGCCTGCAAGGCGTGTCTCCAGGGTCTCTCCAAGATTTCACTATAGGAGGCACGCTTTCTGCTTCCTCTCTCTAGCCACCATCTTTCAATTCAATCTTCTATTTATTCTTATGTCTATTCTGTAACCTAAATGTTGAAAATTTTTCCTGATGTTTACATTTTCAGTTTGTGAACATAGAATGTTCGTAACACTGTTTCTTTACATGAATATGGGCTCTGTCTCATTCCTCTGGAAATGTCACCTGCTCTCTGTCTTTCTTGGTCACTGTGTCTGAGAATTATAAATGTCATTCATGTTTGAAGCATGAACTTTTTGGGTATTATTTATATGTCTGTTCATCCTCATTAGGAGCTACTCTATCACATTATTTCCTTCCCTTGCTTTCTTTCAGAAGAGATTTTAAGAGTTTTAAAATTTTCTTTATTTCTTAATGCATTTGAAATTTCCAACATCATATTTTAATGTGCCATTGTTATATGACTGTCCAATTCAAACCTTCTTTCACCAGTTTTGTTTTCTCACATCACTCATTCTTTATCAACAGTCTTTGTTTTATTTTCAAATATAAAGATATAAATTATCTCTGAATGCCTAATCAGGTTAAACACACAAGTTCCTGGAGGCTCCTGGTGCCAGGTGAGACATCTGTGATGTGTGGCTCATCAGTCAATGTCCATCAGGGCAGGTTCCATGTCCTCTGAGAACCCTCCAGGGAGTGAGGATTCATGATCTCCCTGGGGTGGTGGACGCCAGATCAGTGAGCCTGCTGGTCTCAGCTGGGCACCTCTGACTGGGAGGAAGTGCAGTTTTCCCTGTCTGAGTGCCAGCCGGGCATAGGTCACTTCCTGAGGATCCTTAGGAGCAGCAGCCTGGAGGGGAGAGAGTGAGAGGGAAGGTGCACACTTAGTATTGGGGAGCCAGGGCCTTGGGTAAACAAGACCCACTTGAGTGTACACCTGCCTGTCCCAATCTACCAGTGTTTCCTTTGTGTGCAGGAATTCCCCTGACATCAGGGAATGACAGGCAGTCCTTCCCCTCTTGAGTCCAGAGTGCTTCACCTCGATGTAGGTCACCCCCTGGAGGTCTTCCTCAGGTGTTACCTGCAGCAAGGAGACAGACAGAGACAGACTGTCCTGGAGCCATCTGGATCTCCTCAGCCATTTTTCCCCATGTTGGCCCAAGTGATACTTTCAAACCTTAAATCACATTATGTCATTTATGATGGGCTATTCAGGAGCTTCCTAAGACCTCTGAACTTCAGACAGCTTCCTTCCTATAGTTCTGAGCTCTCATCCTAACACTCTGACCCTTGTTCACATGGCTTTAGCCACAGAGGCCTGTCTGAAAAAGTGTGTTCCCCTCCAAGACCTTTGTACTTGCTGTGTCCCCTGCAGGCAGGCACTAGTGTAGTCAATGTTTGTAGTTTCTCTCCATCCATGCATCTCTGAAGACAACTCATCAGAGTCCCCTTGTAGTTCACACTGACCTCTCTGCCCAAAGCTCTCCATTCTTTGCTTCATTTTCCCTAACAGACTTGCACCCCCAATATGTGGCATTTATTTGGTGTTGTATCCCAATCTGAAGGTGAACTTAGGGCAGAGTGGGTTTCCTGTCACTGCTGCATCTGCAGCCCCTGCAGATGAGCCCAGCCAAGACAGGTCTTCCTCTGCATGGCTGGGGGAAGGAGTGGAGGGTCCTCAGGTGCATAGGGGGCTCATTTACTCATGAGTGCTTCTGAGACCCAGGAGCAGACTAACAGCCAGACAGATGTTGAGGAGGCAGGAAAGAGACAGGAGGGAGGCACAAGAAAGCCAGGAGAGAAAGAGAGGGCACAGCAGGTGGAGGTAAGAGCTCCCAGAAGATAGGGATCAGAATGTCTCAAAGTGCTGAATGAGTGGAGGACAGAGAGGGTTCCTTGAATGAAATTGAGGAACAGACGTTCCTAGAGCCATGGATGGTTGTGGGGGGTCTCACCCCACTTCTCAGCTCCACCTGGTACTCAGTCTGTGTGCCCTTCACAGCTGCATCTGTTGGGACAGAACTGGGTGTCATCTTCTGGTGATGTCCTGAGGTTCACAGTGTGGAGTTCAGTGAGACTCAGCCAAGCCCAGTCCCTTCTTTCCTCCAACTGTGGTATTGAACCCTGAAACATTGGTCACCCAAAGTCTCTCATCCTCTCACAAAGGTTTTCTTCCAGGACCTCAGAAGCTGGGCTGGAGCTGGGAATAGAAGAGCATCAGGTATCAGTGAGAGATGGTACACAGATTGGGGTCTGCATCCTTGAGCAGGAATTACGTCTTCTGCAGGCCTCTGTCCCTGGATGCTGGCTCCATGGCCCCTGCAGGATGTTAGAAATCAGCCTCTCTGTGGGCTGCATGACAGGGAAGAGTCTCAGACCAGAGGGCAAAACCCACCTCACAGGCCTCTGCATGGGTGGACAGGGACTTTAAACACATTGGACTGATGTCCACATGTTCCTGAGGTGGAAAAGCTCAGAGAATATCTGAAATTTTCACACATACCAAGATCAAGTTTTCCTGTTGTAGGTTTTCTGATAGGAGATTCTGCATAAGGGTCTCTCAACTGTTCTGTCTCCACGTGGATGGTGTTTTGGGAGTTGGTGTCCTGAGCCCAAACTTGTTCAGTGCTTGAGGAAGCCCACTCACACCTGCAGTCCATGTCACCCACTACCTGCTCACCTGACCTCCTGCATTTTCCCTGACGTCCATGCCAGAAGAGGTAGAGAAAGAGGAGGAGCAGCAGGAGGAAGGCCACTGAGATCACGATCAGAACAAGCTGATACCACTGCAGTCCTTGGGGACAAATGATGTAGTGAATGAGGAACAATGCCACTCATCTGACCACCTATTGTGTGATATGCCCATGCTGGGTAATTTGTACCCTTTATCTCTGACCCTTACACTCCTGTCGCATGGGATTGCCACCCCATCCCAGTTAGTTTACAAAGGAGGAAACTGAGGCTCAGAGTGGCAAATCAACTGCCCCAGGTCACCCAATAGGAAGCAGTAGATTTGGGATTGGACCTGCAGAGTCTGACTTTCAGCCTGGATGGCTGCACCAGAGCTGAGCCTCCTGAACAGGAGGGAAAGAATCTGAATTTTCCTGTCACTGCTTTGTGCCCCATTCCCGCACAATGTCACCATCACTGTGGCAGAGGGGACAGGTACACTGCACAAATGGGTCTTGGAATCTCCCCTGGGCAGCCTCCTCCCCCAAGAGGTAAGGGCCACGTTCAACACTGAACGGAATTTGAAGGTATAGTTTAAGCCTACCCTTCATACTTGCAGATACTGAGGCACAGATGGCACAGGGGCTTGTCCAAGTCAACAGCTTACAGGACTCTACACAAACCCTCTAACTCAGTCCCTTCCCACCTGGACTCCAACTCCTAATGGAGCTCATTGCTTAACTCTCTGGAGATCTGACCCCACCTTATTCTCAGCTGATACCTCAAAAGGCATGTCTCTGAGGATTGACATCTTTCTTTTTCTCTTTTCCATCTTCCTCTCCCCACCTCTACACAGTTTCTTTGTCCCTTTTCTGAGGCACACAACCCTCATCCTGGCCATCACCTCTGGGGATCTACCAGCATGAGCCGTGCAGTCTTTTCTCTGACTGACGCTTTTGGGATCTTTACCTATGATTAGGATGTCCAGGGGTTCATTGGTGTCTGAACACTCACTGGACTGGCTGTGTGAATCATACATCTATACCAGAACCCAATGGAGGTACGCACAGGTCCCATTGGGAATTTGGCCTGAGAGAGCCCAGATTGGGGTGCTGGACATGCTGCTGGGTGAGGTCATGCCTACTCCTCTTTCCACAGAAAATCTGTCATGGCCAAATGCAGAATGATATTGGAAGAACAAGGTTCCTCCAGGGTCCAAGATAGGGCCATGTTTGTTGATGAAGGATGGCTTTCTGGACATCCCTGAAGAGAGGTCAGGGTCTAAACAGTAGATTCCTGCCACACTGTCTGTCAAGTCTGGATCTTTTACTCAGGGTGACACAGCTTCCCTCCCACTGGGAACAGGGCTCATGACAAAATGTTGGGGATTCAAATGTAATTGGGTCAAAATTAAGGAAACTCACCTGATACCAGGAGCTCCAGGGGTTCACTGGGTGCTGACCACACCTGAGGTTTGTTCTTGTAATGGCCAAAGCATCTGAATATCCACCTGTGACTGGGAATCACAGGGCCATCAGGGAACAGGGCCTGTAGTTGCCCACTGGGATGACTCTGAGAGTCCAGGGACCAGTAGACCTTCTGTTCTCCTCCTTTAGTCAGAATGAACCTGTCATATCCCTCCCTCCCTTGAGCCACACTGGAGAATAATTTTCCATCCTGAGGTCCCCACAGGTCTGGACAGGATTGAGAGGCTGGGTTTGCTGTAGGCTTCTAGGAAAGAAGGGGTCAGTGTGTCAAAGTGGCTCTCATCTCTCAGTAGTTCAAGGGTTGGGCTGTGAGATGGGCCACCCCTGACAGAAGACCCTATTCCTGGGGCAGAGCCAGAGGTTGGGAACCCTGAGTGTCCTCTCACTTGTCATCAACAGCTCCAGGGGGTCGCTGTCCTCTGACCAGCCAACAGGGCTGTGATAGTTACAGTGACATCTCTCTAGATTTGGGTCTGTCATATACATGATGGAGAACTTGGCCTTGTGTGTGGACTGCGGAGTCTTCTGTTTGTCCCAAGATGCTGAGCTTTTCTCTTTAAACCTGGGACTCCAGGTTGCCTTCACACCATATGGTCACCAGCATACCCCAGGGGTTCATAGAGTCTGGCTCAGCCCAGAGGGTAGGTTTTGGGAGGATCTCTGCAAGGAAATCAAAGGCTTGGTCTCAGGAAATCCCCCGTTCCTTTCCTGGTCTCAAGGAAGGACCGTTCAGGCACACCAAGCATCAGCCTAAACTGAGGTTTTTGATCCTTAGTGCCCAGGGTGTCATCTTTTCCCCAGTGAAGGGGAGGAATATAGGACATTTGAGGACAAACTCACCTGCCAGCACTCGTGTCCAGGAGTCCATACTTAGTTCTGGAAGAGAGTTTCATTTGAAAATTTCATACCTGAAGACTGAACAGGTACTCTCCTCTCCAGAGTCTCCTGTGCCTCTGGGGTATCTTTATGTCCAAGACCTGGCTTTGGGGTGGCAGCCCTCCCAGACTAAAGAAATCCCTTCCCCTCTTCACAGGTCACCCAGGTAGAGCAGAACCTTGAGTTTGGGATCCATTGCGTATTCTATATGGACCAGGGATGCACAGATGGATAAGAATAAGTTGCCCAGTTGGAAAGATGGAGAGATAAGCGAAGTGTGACCACACAGAATGCAGGTCCTGCCTCGCACATGGTTGTGATACCAGGAGCCCAAAAGGAAATGGAAATGCAGTGTATAGGAACCTGGTTCTCATTTCTGGAGCACTAGGGTGTGGCAAACACCACTCTTTTGGCAGACACATGAAACAGAAATGGTAATGTCTGTGACCTCTGGCTACTTCCATCTTGCGTTATCTTCTTCTTTCCTCCAAAGTCATCTACGTTGTACATCACAGAATAACATGGTCCAAAATCACTAACTTTAGCACTTAGTGTGTAAACACACTCATACACACACAAACACACAGAACACAAACACAGAATATTATTACCTTCCTATTTCTGCTGTAACAGTGTCTGAAAACAACTGAGATCACTATATTACTCTTCTCCAGGTCTGAAGGGTAAGGTGACCACAGGGACACAGTCAAGCTCCCCTCAGAGCTGTCTCCTCTTCACGCTCAGGTCAGATTCTGCTCATTCACCTCTTCAAGCTCCTGCAGGTTGTGCATCTTATCCCTCTTCATCCCTCTCATCTCAGAGGTTAGCATGTTGTTCCCAACTCTGCTCTACCTTCTCTACTCCGTCTTTCATGATGAGTCTCTGCTTCCCTCTTTCACTTACTAGGACTTGGTTATTTTTCTGTGACCCCGTGGTTATTCTGTCTTCTTAGTTCCTTAAGGTCAATTAATTGAGAAAGCCCCTTTCTGTCAGGTAAGGTAACACTGTCATAGGTTCTGGGAATGAGCATGTGAATTTGATTGTGTGTGAGGCCCATGATGTCTGTCTCTCCATCATGGTTGGCTTTTCTCTCAATTCAGCAGGTATTCTGGACATCCAGGTTCCCCTGACACCATGTGGTCACAAGTTTTCCCCAGGTTGTCACAGAGCTTGGCAGAGCCCAGAAGTGAGTGTGCTATTTTGTATACGAAACACTTCTGGGAACTTCTTCAGCCAAATCTCATATGAGCCATTTCTCTGACATTGGACGATGGTTGAATTCAATTTAGGGTTGTGTTGGTCATGATGGTGACATCTGATTCCATGATGACTTGGCTATATGTGTCCAGGCATTCACACTCAGGTGGAGCTCAATAGAAATACAGAAGTCAATTCCCTAAGAAGAATGGCTCTCTGAAGACATGTCACAGTGTGACTCTCAAACCTTTAGGTATATTCTGGGACTCATCACAGCCTCCTTACACAGATGTTCCATACATGGACTCTGCTGGATGCTGTGATTCAGGTTTTCTACAGCCTGTATCTGTTGCAAAGTTTTCTCTTGTGTGTGGCCCCATCTGAACCAGCTGACTTTTAAAGATCTTATTGAATGAATTGTGATCACACACCCAAAGAGGCACATGATGTACTTAAATTTCAGTAGAGGCCCAATATATTTGGAACTTTTTAACTTATTAAACATGTGTGCAGTGGAGCATGTCTTCACTTTGTATGGACAATCTGTACATGTTCAGGAATCTGGTCTCCTAGAGCTTTGATCAAGGTACCAAGATCTTGAATTCAGATAGATTTATACTCAACACTCAGAAACTCCTTGTTTTACCCAACACCCTCTAATAGTACAACAGCTATTAGAGTTCCACAACATGCACCATCACTGTGATGGACTCAGGGCAACCTGCTCAATGGAGAAGCTCCTCACCTGCAGACCACATGGCAGAAGCTGGTTTGACACAGACTTGCATATGACAGTGGAGAAGCACCTCTGATCCTCAGCCCTAAGACCCTTGGAAAATAGACTTCAGCCAGACCCATAGCTTCACACATGGTCACAGATGTGTGGATTTTCATTTTAATGCAACCTTGTCTTGAGCAGCAGCTAGAGTAGGAATCAGTACTTGATTCCCACACCCACTGCAGGCTGTACGGTCCTGTGTTGTCTTCCCTACAAGAGCATTGAATGTGCAGTATTTGATGGGAGTCTGAGTCACCTCCTTCTTGGAATGTGGAGTGACATTTTTCTCATTGTTCTGCAGTGCCTTCCCCTGGCTTTTCTTCCATGGATAAGTCAACAATACACATATTAGTACAAAAACTCCACAGAATACACGTTCTGTTTATCAATAAAGTAACTCATTGTCCTTCCATATGAAGTGGGCCGAGCTGAGTGCTGCATTTAAAAATTATGATGATTTCCTTGCCTGCACACTATGTGGAGGACATGAGAGGCGAGAGCTCCAGGTCTGACTAGATAAGAGGACTCCACAGATGGGCATGCAATACCCTTGTCTGTATTTTCACACTGAAAGGTTCACAGGAAACAAAACTGCTATTTCCCAACACATTGGCCTTTGCATGGTCCCAAATAATATATACAAGTGCTCCTCTTTCAGAAATCAGTTTCTATCTGTCCTGAATCCCGAGTTTCATACGTATGTATTTTCCAAATATGACATGGAGAAAAGAGAACCACATATGGGAAGGTCAGGAGCAGCTGGTTCTATCCATGGTTCTACTACTTCTTCTCTTCAATGGTTGTGTTCATGTGTAAGTCTTCCCAGAGTAAGGAATCCTGGGCTGACTGTGTTACAACAGTAGCAAGGGTGGGATGTTGGCAGCCCTTTTCTTAAGGGATTGACACTTGCTTTGGGTCAAACTCAGTTCCAAGGTAGAGTGCAAGAGACCCACCCCCTCATATGCCCTAGGACTAAGTTGAGAGACAAACACTTTTTGCCTTTTGATGAAGAAATGAGAGGCCAGCCACTATGAGAAGCATGCAGAGGGAAGAGACATGACACATTCCCTTTGCTCTCCCATCCTGGAGTTCCATGATCTTATTCAGGGGTGAGGACATGGAACTTCAATAGGTGCAGGGCTGCCTCTGCTCTGCCAATTCAGCATTTGTGCCTGGCTTCAGTTTTAGGTTCCATCTCTATCCACTCACAGCTACAAACATCAGTGTCTGAACCCTGGTGAGAAGTTCCAGTGATGGATGAAGGCAGTATGACCCACGTGTTTCTGTCTTTAGTACAGGAATGATGACTTCTGTTTGCCCTCCCTTGTCAACTGTCCTGCATACCAGTATCTGGAGTTCACTTGGAGCTATATGGTGAGCATATAGTGAGGAACTGTGAACCTATGGTCTGGGTGTGTCCCACATGGAATCCCTGGCTGCAGGACATCCCAGATTGCTCACATCACATGGCAGTGACTGTCAGAATACCAGGATCCAAGTCTGGCTGAGAACTCAGGGCAGTGTGCCCCTCTACCATGGGGTCAGAGCATGAGCCTCACAGACAATGCTGAGTTGTGATAGGAAAAGGGTACCCATATGTATGGGTAAGGGAGGGGAGGACAGGGAAGTTCAGCCAGGGCTCTCATCCTCCTAGAAGGTTCTTATCAAATACTAGAGGGAGAAGATGAGATTGAACCCATGTAGTAAGCTGCACACAGGTCCAGGCAGTGAGGCCACAGAACCTAACTCATTTTAGGTGGCATTATCCTAATACACAAATCAGACAAACCTTAGAGAAAACAAAGCATATACCAACATTTTCATGAGCACAGATGGAAAACCCTCAAAAAACATTCGCACTCGATGTTTGAATCTATGGCAGATCTCATATGTGATGGTGAGCCCAATAAGATTTGTGACATTGGATCCATGTGACATTGTTCACTTGATGATCACATAATGACAAAGTTGTCTATGGATGTATTTCTCAAAACACATTCTTTCATAAAATCATGAATAAAAACATTATAAATTAAATCCAATGTTGGGCAAGTAATTATATTCCACTAGTGAGTGGGATTTACTCAGTGGTTGTAAGGTCAGTTGAACATTCAAAAACCAAGTAATGTGATCATTCACAGCCACAGAGTTAAAATGGAAAATTACATGACAACAGAATTTCTTTGTGGATGCAGAAAAAGCATTGGTCGTGATCCAAACCCATTCCTCATAAAAAGTGTCAGCACATTAGGAATAGAGAAATTCCTCCATCTCATTAAACTCATATACAAAGAAGCCTGGTGTTTACATCATATATCATCATGAGAAATCTAAAATTTCCCACTAAATGAGGAAGAAGGCAAGGGCATCACCCATTCCATTCCTTTTCAGTATTGCACTGGAAAGCCTGGCTAACGCAGGAAGAGAAATAAAGACAACAAGAGGTACACAGGTGAGAAGGAGAAATAGAACCATCTTTCCATTCAGATGACATGGTTGTCTAAATTGAATATCTGAATTATCTGACAAAAAGAAAGAAAACCTTCTGGAAATTATCATGATTACCGTAAGATGATTAAGTGCTAACACACAGTTAATTTCTTTTGTACATGGCAGCAATAAGCAGAGGAATTCTACTGTTCCTTCAAACACCACGGTACTGATCCCAGTTGTTTTGTTTCTGGAGAAACTGTAGATGCAGCATCTCAAGAGAACGGGCATTTGTGAGTCCACAGAGTGTTAGGGCATTTTGCATTTGGGCATTTTTTCATTCTGGAATCTGGTTTTAATTTTTCTGTTGTTTCACCCGAGATTCATGTTCTCTGATAAAAAATACAGTCTCACTAATGTCCAATGTGAGTGCAGTGATTAGTAATGAAAATAGTAAATGTTACACAGAAGTGAGGTAATGTAGTCCCAAACCTGGCCTGTGGGATTCACACTCATGTCGTGCAGGTGAGAGGAGAGGAGGGCCAGTTCACAAAAGTTCACAGCAAGTTATGAGAATGAGCCAAAGTGTAGTGTGGAAAGAAGTCTGCACACCAGCATGAACTTGTTTTTCTGCACCCAAATCCAGGGTGGTCCCTGCAGACACATTTCTCCATCTTGGTCCCATATTTTCTTCTAAAACCTCTAGGGATGGCCAGATTCTTCTGTCTCCCTCCCATCACTCTGCACTGTCATCTCTCCAGTTCACATCTTGGCTGCATGTTGTGGCCTTCTCTGTGCAGAACTTCAAACAGCAGAATCCTGAGTCCCAGGAGGACCACACCATCCATGTCCATGCATCGAGATTCCCCACTGTTTAATTCTGAGGATTGTAGTCAAGGAGGACAGAGAGGAAAGGGAATTCCAAAACTTCAGAATGTGTTACAGAGCTTCTCTAAACAAACAGCAGATATGATGGAAATTAAATATCCTATGGAATTAGAGTACACATTTTTCCCAGTACCCAAGCAAATCACCAATGCTTCACAGGTAATTTCCAGCCTGTAAAATAAAATAAATGGACATTTGTTAATAATCAAAACTAGTACTAATTAAAGTGATTATTGGCTAGTTTATTAGTAATGCTTCAATTAAGAGTGTTTATTAATTGATAATAAACTTTTTGAAAATATGAGTGAAAACAAGTAGTCGTGATTCTTTTTGCTAGTTCAGTAATCAGTTATTGACAGACCTGTCATTGATGCTGTAGGGACCCATGTTGACCTGTTCACAGACATCCTGAGTCATAAGCACCATCATCGTCCCAGTGTCCCTGGTCTCTTTCTCCACATGGGTCCCAGGGCATTGTATTTATGCACAGATCTATAGAGCGGTATGTGGAGCTCTATGACAGGGCCTGACACAGTGAGCACAAGGATTATGCTTGTCACCTGTAATGTCATCTTGAGCTCAATCAGGAACTTTCTGTTTTGGATGAAGTCACTTTTTCTGACTACTACATAAACTCTTTCCTCTGATCCAAATCACAGGGTCCACTAGTTTTAGTGCTCCATATGGCCACACTTTTGTCAGCGAGTCCTCAGTAAATCACACTGTGCAGCCCTGGGTTTGTCTGTATCTTTCTTTGGTCTCCTGGCACCTTGCAACTGGTTCTCATGCACTTAGGCTGACAAGACCAGAACCAATTCTTATTTAAAGATAATTAAGAATAATTTGCAAATAAAAATAAATGTTCACAAATAATAATTTAACAAAATGCCAGTGAAAATCCTACAAGGGATCATCACAGTAGTAAAATTTAAGGACACTCTAAAAGTAGTGTGTCCCAAGGTGCTGAGCTTTTCTCTTTATTTTTTTTAACTGTTTTCAGTACAATTTCTTTCTTTTTTAGCTTTTCTCTTTAAACAGATTGTACTCCTGGGCCTCCAAGTTGCCTTCACACCATATGGTCAGCAGCACACCTCAGGGGTTCGTAGAGCCTGACTCTGTCCAGAGGGTAGGTTTCGGGAGGATCTCTTCAAGGAAATCAAAGGCTGGATCTCAGGAAATCCCCTGCTCCATTCCAGATCTCAAGGAAGGAACGTTCAGGCACACCCAGCATCAGCCACACCTGAGGTTTTCCATCCTCAAAGCCCAGGGTGTTATCTTTTCCCCAGTAAAGGAGAGGAATATGGGACATTTGAGGACAAACTCACCTGCCAGCACTCGTGTCCAGGAGTCAGACTTATTCCTGGAAGAGAGTTCCTTTTGAAAAATTTGTATCTGAAGACTGAGCAGGTCCTCTCCTCTCCAGAGTCTCCTGTGCCACTGGGGTCTCTTGATATCCATGACCTGGCTTTGGGGTGGCATCCCTCCCAGACTAGGGAATCCCCTTCCCCTCTTGACATCTCACTCAGGAGGAGCAAAATCATGACTTTGGGGTTCATGGATTCTTCCCGTATTGATCAGGGATGGAAACATGGATAAGAAAGACTAAGGTGCCCTGTTGGAAAGATGGAGAGATAAGCGAAGTGTGACCACTCAGAATGCAGGTCCTGCCTCACACATGGTTGTAACATCAGGGCCCCACAGGAAATGGAAATGCACTGTATAGGAACCTGGTTTTCATTTCCGGAGCACTGGGGTATGACAAACATCAGTTTCCTGGCAGACACATGAGAAAGAAATGGTGATGTCTGTGACCTCTGGCTACCTTCATCTGGCTTCATCTTCTTCTTTGCCCCACAATCATCTATATATTTTTTGAGTATTTTCATTGTACATGACGGAATGACATGCACCAAAATCACTAACTTTCAGCACTTGTGGTCATAAACCACAATACACACACACACACACACACACACACACACACACACACACACCACACAAACACACAGAACACACAAAGAATATATTACCTTCCTATTTCTACTGTAACAAACAGTGTCTGAAAACAACTCAGATCACTATGTTGCACTTCTCCAGGTCTGAAGGGCAAGCTCCCCTCAGTGCTGTGTCCTCTACAGGCCCAAGGCAGAGTCTGCTCACTGACCTCTTCAAGCTCCTGCATGCTGTGCATCCTGTGCCTCCTCATCCCTCCCATCTCACAGATGAGCAAGAGTGTGAATGAGACCTTGGGGATAATTTTCTTATGGCCAGTTGTCACATCCATTGCTAATGAGTGGAAATTATTGAGACTGATAGAGAAGAAGGGGATTGTGTGGAGGAAGGTGTCCTGAGTTGTTTCCAAGGCAGAGAGTTGTCAACAATGCCTCCCGATTATATTTGAGTATGCATTCCTGGCTGGAATACCACTCTAGTGATTCTGTCTTTTTCTGGTGTTCACTGGGGATGTTTTCGTGGAAAGCTTGGTTAATTTGCCATCCACTAGGCTTCTCCACACGAAATTTTCTCCTTCCCTTTCATCATTAATCGATGATTTCCTGGAAGACCCTTTGAGACCTTGTAAACAGTGTGTTCCAAATTCAACTTTCACTTAATCAGCCACTGACCTTTACACTATAGCAAAACCCTTCCCTGCTCACCAATGTATTTAGTGTGTGTAAAAACATTGTTCATGATATGTCATAACCTTCACACACCCATTGAATATGGTTGATGCTTCTTATGCAATAATAACCAGATTCTCTTGGCTTTCTTATTTCCTGAGATTCTCATATCAGCAACCAGTTTTCTTCCATATATTTTTTTTTCATTTTATTAGTTTTCCCTTTTCACTTCACAGTATATTGTGGAATTCCTTCCAAATCATGATAAATTCTTTGTGTGTTTTAAAGTGTCTAATCACTCCATTTCTAGCAGGAACCTCAATTTATTAGAAATGTAATAAATTTGATCACTTAATGGTTCTATCCCGTAGTTAATGATTATAAACAATGCTTTCACGAGTGCCCTGGGGACATACATTTTTGTATATTTGAAGTGTGTTGAGGAATATTCTATGAAGACATGTTCTGGGGGAAAATAGAAATACACATGTTTCTGGCAGCATTGACAATTTCCCCTAAATACAGATTGTCCAACTCTCACCAATAATCTAAGGGCACAGCTGTTCATTCACAGACATTCTGGGAGCAGTGAGTTTGCAGTTTCTGATTTTGTTCTACCAGACAGCACTGCATTCCAGTGTAGTTTAAATTTTGCTTGTCTTTTGACGTAAGTAAATCTGAATTCTTTTCCACAAGTTAAATTGCCTTTTTAATCTTTTATGTCATTAATCTTTGTTCATATCATATGAAATTTGTCTTTTATAAACAATGAAGCTATGTTTGTAAGTATGTATGAATTGATGTCAATTTTATGTATTTTTGGATTTTAATAATTTTAGAACAACGTAATGTTACCTGTAATATGTACTTTTATAACTACTCTGAAAATGTAAGAATGATATCTAGATTTTCAATTGTGAGAGCAAGTAATAATAAATGGGGTTTAAATATTTCTGCAAGTGTATTTAGTTTAATTTGTAAAGATAAAAGTCATATATTTTCAGGAGTATCATGTGTTGTTTTCATGAATGTAAACAAGGTGAAATAATGAAATCAACCCAATTAATGAGGTAAGTCAGAAAGTAGAAAATAAGAAGAAAATCAAGAAGAATAATCCATTCTTATGAGACCAGGGATTCTGGAGAAATCTCTCTCTCTCTCTCTCTCTCTCTCATTTGTTTTTTTTGGCGACATTTTTTTCTTAAAAAATTGATAGAACCAGGTGGTAAAATGTGGCAGGAAGTGCTTTGCTTATTATCTTTCTTTCCCTTCTTCTATTCACGTTTTGTAAATATGTGAGTTGATGCATATATTAACTTCTGTGATTTAATCATTGTACAATGTATGCTGGGGAAACAAGATGGGATCAGGTGTTAGTGAGGGAAAGCAGAAGTTTGGGAGTCTGTGTCCTCAGGCAGAAATTACTGCTTTTGCAGGCCTCTTTCTCTGGACTCTGGTTCCATGACCCCTGCAGGACATTGGCCTCTCTGTGGGCTGCGTGAGAGCTAAGAGTCTCAGGCCAGGAGGTTTAGAGCCCACTCCACAGGCACCTGAAGTAAGGACTGAGCTTTTAAACATGCATGCACATGTTTCTGTGATTGAAAACCTCAGAGAATGTCTGACATTTGCCCATGTACCAACATCAAGTGTTTCCCTTTCTAGGATTTCTGATTTGACAATCTGCAGAAGTGTTTCAGTGCTGTCCTGTACTCATCTGGCTGTTTTCTCTGGGGTTTGGCTTCTGAAGCCAAAACTCAATAAGTCTATAGGGGATCCATAGACTCCTGAGAACCCTGTCATCCATTCCCTACTCACCTGAAGTCCTGCCTTTGCCATGAAGACAGTGTCTGAGGAGGACAAGCAGGAGCAAGAGGAAGAGCATCAGGCAGAAGGCCACTGAGACCCTGATGAGAACCTTCAAGTAGCTGTCCAGACCTTGGGCATAAGTGACATAATGAATGAGGAGAATTGTCCTTCTTTCAGCACCTACTGTGTGTCAGGCCCATGTTGGGTATTTGGAGCAATCTCCTACAACCCCCACACTCCTGCAATATGGGATTGCCAATCCCACCCAGCCAGTTTACAGAGGAGGAAACTGAGTCTCAGGGAGATGAATCGTCTGCCTCAGGTCACACAGCAGAAAGCCGCAGAACTGGGATTGGTCTGGGATGTCTTACTTCCAGCTCTGATGCTGCCAATGCAGCTGTGCCCTCTGAGCTGGAAGGAAAGAACTTGAGCTCTCTCCTGTTACAGGTCTACACCACTCCCTGCCAAATAACAGCTTATCTACCACCCTCCCTGCACAATGTCACCATCACTGTGGCAGAGGGGATAGGCCCATGCAGAATCATGTCCTTCATGCTCCCCTGGGATGCTTCTTTTCCCCTGGGATGCCAAGGTCAACAATGGAAGGATCTTGGAGGTCCAGGCCAAGCCTTTGGTTCCATTGGGGGAAAGTGAGGCCCCAGTGGGTTAGGGGCTTGTCCAAGTCAATATCTTCATAGGAGGCTGAACCAATCCCATACCTCAGCTCCTGGGACCGCTCTCCCAACACAGTCTCTCATTTGCCTCTCTGGGGTCCTGACACCATGGCAGAGAGGGGCTTATGCTTGGGCCTGTGGGACTGGATGGGAGATGAGGGGCTGTGCACCTGCTCCACACCTCAGTATGTCTACTCCTCCCCCAGCCTAAACCCCACATCATTGATGCCTTGACTCCACGCTCATCTTCTGAGCCTCTCAGTTTCAGGGGTCCCCACCCTCATCCTAGACTGATGTCCAACTTTTTAGACACAGGTCGAGCTGTGACAGAAACTTAAATGATCTGAGATAGCTCCAAGCAGCCTGGGGAGCCAGGAAACTCCCATGACAGGGACCCTAGACTCACCTGCCATTGGGATAGTCCCTGAATGTGGAGTGCTGAAGCCACCAGAGGAGCCTATGAATGAAGACAAGAGGATAGTGAGGGATAGGGGAACACTCTGTGAACCCTATTTCTGCTCACAGTCCTCCATATGCTCTGCTGCCTCCCCCTAACTCTCACTAGCCCATCTTGCAAGTTTTCAATGTCAGTAATGGGATGCTGTGATGGACACCCATTGGATCAGGAGTGGATCACTGGATTGTGTTAAACGGACTCATACCTCCCACAATATTCCCAGGGCCAGGCTGTGAAAGGGGCACACCTAACACCATACCCCCTTACTGAGTACAGAGACTGGGATGGGACACCTGAGAGTCCTCCCACCTGGCATAAATAGGGCATCACTGTATTCTGACTAATAGTATGACTCCAAGAGAGATTGATTTTGTCAGGCATGGTGGTCTGCCATGGTTGGTATGAACAACATGGCCTTCTTCACATACTGCCCTGGTGTCTTTCTGTCCCAAGGTGCTGGGCTCACTTCTTAATACAGGTGGTACTCCTGGGCTTTTGGGATCCCTGGCACCAGATACTCACAGGTGTCCCCTAGCTGATTACAGTATCTGGCTCAGCCAAGATGTTGGGTTTTGGGAGATTCCCTGTAAGAAAATCAGAGGCTGGATCCCTGGACATTCCCTTTAAGATTAAAGCTCTCAGACCCAGTGTTTACCAGCACCGCTTTCCTCAGGTTTTCATTTCCATTTGTACTTCTCACGTGTGTCCCCTGTCCCAAATGGATAGGAGGGACATGGGACAGATGGAGACACTTACCTGCCTACACTCTGGTCCAGATTCTCAGACTCAACCCTGGAAGAGAATTCCTTGTAAAACCTTTGACACTGAGCTAGAGCAGAAAATTTCCTCTCCAGAGTCTTCTGAGAACCTTGGATTACTGATAATCCAGATTTTGGCTGTTGGGTGGCTCCTCCTAGACTAGGGGAACCCCTTTCCCACTTCACATCTTACCAAAGCAGATCAGGACTGTGAGGGCGGGGCTCTTGGTGTCTGCTTTAACTGACCACAGCCTTGCAATTGATGAGGCCTCACTGTCCCGCAGCAAAAGACAGACACCCAGGGTGTGGCCACAAGCACCCGGGTCCTCCAATGTATGTGGCTGACACATCAACATCCCTATAGGAAGGGCACTTGTCCTGCCCCTGAACCTGGCTCTCATTTCCCAGTGCTGTGGTTGGGTTGAACCCCAAAGTATTTCAGATAGAAACGATGTCTCTTTGGACTCTTGCCTGCTTTGAGTTGGCCTGAACTTCTTCATAGAGTTTCTACCAAATATTTGTAGAGTACTTCTACTTTAATCACTGAATGAAGTAGATTCAAAGTTTTAACTGCACATGTCATATTAGTAAGAAATCCATAAATGTCTTGTACATTAGCTTTCTATTTCTGCTGTAATAGTGTCTTAGAAAAACTCAGATTCTTTATCTCACTGTCCTTCAGGTTTTGAAGTGCAAGGTTACTGCTGTAGTTGAGTCAAGTTTCCCTCAGGGCTGTGTCCTCTGCATGCCCAAGGCAGGCTGTGCTCACTCCTTCAGGCTCCTGCAGAATGTGCATCCTCCCATGTGAAAAAGGGAATACATTGTTCCCAACCTGCACCACCTTCTAGACTCCTTCTCTGATGTTGATCCCCTGTATCCCTCCTTCACTTCCAAGGACCTTCTTATTCCATTGAGACCACATGGGTAATCTCCATTCCAAATCCTTAACTTCAATTCATTTGCAAAGCTCTTTTCTGCCAAGTGAGGCAACATGGTCACAGGTTGTGGGATGAGCATGTGGACATGGTTGTGCTTGACAGCAATGAAGTCTTTGTCCCATACTGCTAGGCTTTCCTCTTTATTCAGAAGTTACTCTGGGCATTGCAGTCCTCCAGACACCATAACGTGACTGGTCTCTCCCAGGTACTCACATAGCCATTTTGCACACTGAATGTTTTTGGGAATTTTTAAGCCAAAACTCATATGACCCTCTTCTTGGAAAATAGAAAGTTGATGAGACCAATTTAGAGATGGGTAGGTCAATCAAAACCTGCTAATTGTGCTCACCTCTTGATTGCATGATGATTTTATTACTCATGTCTAGGCATTCCCACTCAGGTGGAATCATTTCCAGAAATCACTTCTTAAAACATTAGTTCTTTGTACAAATGGCACCATGTGACATAATATCTAAAAGTCCTAACGTGCTGTGCTGTGACTCTTCACTTCTTCCTACCACAGATGTTCCACACCATGGCCTCGTCTGGGTCCTGTGGTTCAGGTTTCCTACAGCCTGGATCTGTTGCATAGACTTCTCTTATTCATCGCCCCACATGAAGCAGCTGTCTTTCAAGGTAGCTAATGAATAGATTAAGATCACACACCCAAGGAGACACATGTTGTCCTTGTCCTCCAGAAGAGGCCCACTAGGATTTGGGATATTACTTATTATATGAATATCCAACTGAACATTTCTTCATTTTCTATGGTGAATTTCAACATGCCTCAGGCATCTGGACTCCTAGGTCTTGTTTCAAGGCAGCAAGAATGAAAATGAAAATTTTGAAAGGTTTCTATCTCCCACTCAGGAACTCAGTCTTTCCACCAGGTACTCTAATAGCTGCTCTTCCTGTGAGGTCCACCTCACACATCATCTCTGTGATGTACATGATCAAATCACAGTGATCATGTGTGACTTTGTGTTTTCAGACCAGATGGCAGTGAGTGGATTGACACAGACCTACACAGGACAGTGGGCAAGCATCTCTGATCCTCAGCCTTGGGGGCAGGGAAGTATGGATTTTCCCTAGCAGTGAATGAAGCCTTTCATGAGCAGAAGTTGGGAGTTGGAATTAGCACTTGATTCATACACCCACTGCAGGCTTCACTGTCCTCTTCTTCTGCCACACAGGAGAGTTGCATGGGAACATGGGGTCCTTGATAGGATACTGGATTTCACATTCCATCCAGGAATGTGGAGTGGCTATTGTATCTCTTTCTGTAGGAAGAGGCATCTCTAGTGACTCCCTCTGGCTTTTCCTTCCATGGTGTCTGTGATGCCAGAATGAGGTGGTAAGTGTGTTCATACCTCTTGATCATCCCAATATCTGTGGAGTGGTATCATGGACCCAAGCCAGACCCCCACTAACCAACCCACTAGCATGTGTGTCTATGATGACCATAAATATCCAGAATCACAGTGGTCCTGGGGAATGCATGCTCTTTAGTAAAATGGAATAGTCAACAATGAATACTTTAGTGCAAATATCTGCAGGGTGTATGTCTATTTTTCCTATTTACAAATGAAGAAGCTTATGGTATTCAGGAATATCAGGGATTTGACTGATTCTACATTTCAAACTGATTTTATTTAGTATCTGTACATTTTCCACATGTTAAATAAGAAACTGTGCTTTTCAGGGAAGGAAGTGAACCTCAAAATGTGTTATAGAGCTTCTCTAGACAAACAGCAGAATCGGTGGAAATTAAATACCACTTGGCATTAGAAGGCATGTTTTTCTCAATACCGAAGCAAATCACCAACTCTTCATTCATAATTTCTAGCCTGAAAAAGAAAATGAATGGACCATGATTATTGACAAGTTGATCAACAATGCTTCAATTAAGAATATTTATTAATTGATAATAAACTGAAAATAGGTGAAAACTAATAGGTGCAATTCTTTATTCCAGTTAAGTAATCAGTTATTGACAGATCTGTCATTGTTGCTATAGGGTCCATTCTTGACCTATTCAGAGCCATCCTGAGTCATAACCACCATGATTGTGCCCAGTGGCCTTGGTCTCTTTCCCCACATGGTACCCAGAGCACTTTTTGTATGCACAGATCCTTAGTGTGATTTGTGGAGCTCTATGGAAGGAATTGGCTATACTGAGCACCAAGAATGAGACTGATTTATTTGATGTGATCTTGATGTGAATCAGGGTCTTTCAGGCTTGGATGGCCTTCCTTTTTCTGATTGCTAGTAAGCCCACTTCTCTGACCAAATCACAGGATCCACTGGTATTTGTGCTCCCTATGGCGACACTTTTGTCAGTGAGTCCCCAGGAAATCACAACATACACAGCACTTGGTCTGTATGCTTCTTTCTTTGGTTGTCTGGCAGCTTGCAAGTTGTTCTCATGCACTGAGGATGATTTTGACCAGAACCAATTCTTATTTTAAAGAAATCATGAATAAGTTGCTAATAAAAATAAATGTTAATAAAAAATAAATCATCAAAATGTCTGTGAGAAGCCTACTTAGGGATCATCAAAGCAGGAATATTCAAGGATTCCTCTAAAAGTACAGAACAACAGTAGAAGTGTCACTCATCCTTGCCTATGGCGTGGGCAGAGCTAGGTGGTGAGTTCAGAATCTTGGGGATTTTCCTGTATGCCCACTGTGTGGAGGAGATGGAGGGAGAGAACCTAAGGTCTCATTAGATGAGAAGACCCTGTGAGTGGGAGTACATCACCAAAGTCTGTGTGTCAACAGTGAAGGTTTTATAGGAAGCAAAACTACTATTGCCCAACTCATTGATCTTTGAAGTGGTCTAAAATAAGATACATGGCTTCTCCTTTTTCAGGAATCAATTTTTGCCTGTCACGAAACCCAAGTTGCATATTTGAGAGAATTCCACATATCCCATGGAAAGTAAAGAGCCCAATGTGGGGAGGTCAGGAAAAGTCTGTTTCTGTTCAAAGTCGAAGATCTTCCCTTTATCAATGGTTTTATTAATCTTGATTCTTCCCAGGAATCCTAAATAAGCTGTTCATGTTACAACAGTGTGGAAGGGATGTAGGGGGAAGCTTTTCATATGGCATTTTCACTTGATTGGGTCAAACTCAATTACCAGATTGAAGGCAAAGGTCCCTTCCAGCCCCAAGTCTAAATTGGGAGGCAAACACTTCTTGTGTTGTGTGAGGATGCAAAAAGACTCAGTGAGGGATGATGTACCCGGATGCATGGGGACATGGAAGAGGAGTAAAGGGAGAGTCAGCCAGGCAACATTCTGGAAGGTTCTTTTCAAATACTACAGGGAGAATGCTAGATTGGAACCCACCCAGAGAGCTGCACACAGGTCCAAGCAGTGGTCCACTGAACCTAATATATTTTAAGTGACCAGTATTATCCTAATACACAAACTGGACAGAATATTAGAGAAAACAAAGTATAGACCCATGTTTGTCATAAATGCAGATACAAAAGCATCAGAAATACAGTTACATCCCAAATAATGACATTTAGGTCAATGACAGACCTCTGATGTGATGGTAAGACTAAAGAACTTTGTGACATCATATCCTTGTGACATTGTGTATGCACACTCTGTGATCACACAATGACAAAATTCCCCAGGGATGCATTTCTCAAAACATTCTTTTATGAAGTCATGAACAAATATATTGTAAATTAAGTTCAATGACATATAGGATTATATTCAAAGAACGATTGGTATTTGCCCAAAATTTACCAAGTCAGTTTAACATTGAAAAACCAAGTAATGTGTCAGTCATAGCTACAGAGTTAAATAGAAAAAATACCAGTCAACACCATATCTGTAGATGCAGAAAAAGCACTGTCATATCCCAAATCCATCCCTCATTAAAAAAAATCAGCAAATTTGAAACTGAGAAATTTTTAATGTGGTTAAAATCATATATAAGGAAGTGTGACACTTACATCATATTCAAGTTTGAGATACCAAAATGTTCCCACTAAATATAGAAGTCAAGGTTGTCCCGTGGATATTCTGGATATTCTGTCTTCTGCAGGAAGAGAAACATAGGAAACAAGAGGTACACATATTGGGATGGAGAATAGAGCCTTATTTTATTCCAGAAGAACAATGAAGGGTCATAGCATCTCCTCCTATTATTCGCAGCTGTGAAAGTGGATGAGAGCAGTGTCCAGCAGTATGGACAGATACACCAGGTGTGATCACTCTGAATATGAGATGGTGGTCAGATATCAGCCTCATAGGAAGGGGAACTGCCCAGCACAGGTGCTTGTCTCTTGTTTCCCAAGGACACTGCAATTTGGATGGGCGCTAAGCTCTGCGAAGATAAAAATAGAGTTTCCATTGACCACATCCTGTGGGTACATGATCTCTCCACACCTCACTGAGAAACAGGACAGAGAAAAAAGTCACCTGGTGTTTTCTTGAAATGGCCTTTGAAGCTGAGAATAACTGAGAGCTGTTTTTGCACTCTCAGAGCCTCCCATGGGGTCTCCTTCACTCCTTCAGGCCATCCATCTGCACAGCATTGTGGGATCATTCCATGGTCAGTTGTCTTCCCAGCCTTGGAGATGCAGCAGGGAAGATGCAGGTTCCTGCTGCAGAGGGTCACAGAGCTGCAGAGACACAGCTAACTGAGAGAGCAGCTCACAGGGAGCTTCATTGTGAGGATGAGAAGAAGAGATGCAGGGAATAAGGAAGATACCACTAATCTCCTCCCACCGTGGAGTGTGGTTTTCTTTATAACAAACATTCTTTTCCTGGACTTCCTTTTTGTCCTACAAAGGCAACACCTGTACCTGCACAGCACATTTGACTCCCTGAAGCCTCGGCAGCATCCCTGTATCCTCTCTCAAAAGTAACCTCACCCTGTGCTCCTGCCTTCAAGCACTGGTTGACTTCCTCTCCAGTTTGAAGGAAAATCTGAAATTTACCTAATGATTCATCCACTGTATGGGTGACCTTGAGCAGGAACTTCCCTTTTCTGAGCACTCTCAGGCTCAGACTCACTCCTAGGTGAGGGTCAGAGTTCAGACAGTGTCGGTAGAAATTGTCTTCTTTGAAGGAAGAGGTGAGGAATCCCTGCCTAGCATTATTTACTTTGATCATCTAGACACTACATAGTTCTGCTAATCCTAGATAGACAACCAGGCTAGAAAATGACCTGAACACCATTCATGATGCAGAGGAAGAAGTGAGGTTGTCACTGCTTGCCTATGACATGACCTTAAATATAGAAACCCTAGATACTCCATCTAGCCACTCACAATTGCCTCTAGAATTGCCTGGGCATAAACCTAACTGGTGATGTAAAAGAAATCCACAGCGAAGCCTCTACAGCACTAAAGAAAGAAATGGAAGACACTAGAAGAGGGAGAACCCAGTCCCACATGCTCATGGATTGGCAGAATTAATTTTGTGAAAACAGCCATATTACTAAGAGCAATCTACAGACTCAGTTCAATCCCAAACAAGTTTCCACTGACATTTTTCATAGTAATAGAGAAAAATACCTTGAAATTCATTATGCAAACACAAGAGACCCTGAATAGCCAAAGTAATCCTGAGCAAAAAAAGCAATGCTCAAGGAATCACAATATCTGACTTTAAATTATACTACAGAACCACAGTAAAAAATCCAAATGGGACTGACACAAAACAAAGCACATATGGAAAAGAACAGAAAACTCAGTAATAAATCCACACATCCAGAGCCAAAATAACCCACTCTTGTGTACAATGAATAAATATATATAATTAATTTTTTAAAAATCTTAGAACTGGTAAATGAACCCAGTGAAGTTGTAGGACTCAGAATCAACACAAAAGCCAGTTTCCTTTCTGTACATTGACAGCAAAGTTTCCAAAAGAAATAAAGACTATAATTGTATTTACCATAGCAACAGAAAATATAATATTTAGGAACCATTTATCTAAGGAATGACAGATGTGTACACTGAAAACCAGAAAATAAACTGAACATGACACAAATGAATGGAGAGAGCTTGAAAACTGAAATTGATACTGTGGGTTTTTTTTTATCAGTGATACTGAGGTGAGAACTCAGGGCTTCTCACTTGCAAAGCAGGTGCTCTACAGATTGAGCCACAACTCCAACTCTTATTGCTCTGGTTGTTTTGGAGATAGGATCTCCAGCATGAATCAAGGTCCTCCTAATTTACACTTCCCACTTTTTCAGGGATGACAGGCATGTACCACCAATCCTAGGTTTTCTCCATTGCCATGATGTCTCACAAACATTTTTACCAATCTGGACTGGAATAGTGATACTCTTTATCTCAATCTCCTGTGCAGCTGTGATGACAGGCACATACCAGTGTCCCCAGCTATTGGTTGAGATTTTGCATTTTCATATAACACACATCATCACAACACAGATTCAAGCAATGTGGACATTCCTTGAAAAGCTAAAGATAAAACTGGTGTATGATCCAGCGATATGACTTTTGGACATCTACCAAAAAGAATACAGACAGGATACAATAGATACACCTGTACACTGATGTCCATCACAGCACTATTCACCATAGTCAACATTTAGAAACAACTCAAGAGCTTGATAACTGATGGATGGATCAAGAATGAGGGGTGTACATATACTATGGAGTATTACTGAGTGATAAGGAATAATGACATGTGGCTTGAAGGGAAATGGATGCAACTGGAGGACATCATGTAAGTGAAATAAGCCAAGCTAAGAAACAAAAAGGTCACGTGTTTTTCCTCACAAGTGGAAAATAGATCCAAAGATAAACATTTGCACAAAAACAAGCATGATCATATTCAAACTCAGATGTAGAACAAGATTGTAATAGTGGGACTTCTCTATGGAACTCAAGGAAAGAGAGAAAGGAAAAGACAAGATAGAGCATCAGTAATATCATAAAACATAAGATGTGAAGGTAGAGGATATAAGGATGTGTATTGAAAACTGATGAAAATGGAGGGTGGGAGGTAAAGGCATAAGGGAGAATAATGGAGGGTGTAGGACGGACCATAGTAAAGCACACCCACAGTGATCCTTTTGATCATCAACTTAAAATTAATGACAAAAAACAGGACTATAAAATAGTTACAGTGTGTGTGGTTGTGTATTAGTAGGAGCGGGGAAGATGAATGAAGGAGGTTAAGGTGATGGCATATGGTAGATGGGAAGTCATATATCATTATGAAATGGAATGAAGAAACCTTTTTCTTTATTTTTTATCTTATCATTTTTACATTTACTCACATGTGTATACATTGTTTGGGCCACCTCACCACTCCCCACACCCACTTCCAGGTAATCCTGTTCTGCCCTCTTGTTCTCTGATTTTGTTGAAGAGAAACAAAAGAGATAATAAGAAAGACATAGCTTTTTCGCTAGTTTGAGATTAAGACAGCTATACAGAGAGATTCCAAGCATTGCTTACATGCACATGTGTATTACAACCCACATTGATTCATGTCTACCAGACCTCTTCACTACTTCCTGATCCCCTTCCCGTAGTGGCCTCTGTCAGTTTAGATTAATTTATTCACTCCTCTACAGTGAGCACATCAACCACATTCAAGGTTTAAATTTCCTTCTCTTTCCCTATTCCTCCCATTCACAGTCTCCCATTAGTGTTTGGCCCGTGTCCAATAATATTACTCATTTGTTTTAGGTTTATATTACATATATGAGGGAGAACATGTGAGTTTTGGCCTGTGTGCCTGACTAACTTCACTTAAGGTGATGTTATTCACTTTCATCCACTTACATTGCCAGGTGTCCTCATGTGAAACAGCTAAATAAAGATGAATGCTGCCCAAAAGAATTTTCTCATTCTCCCTGCTTCAAGGTGCCCCTTATCCCATGTGCCACCTTTTCTAAATAACCAATAGGGAAGATTGTGAACCCAAACCCATCTGTTAGGGTGAGGGGCAGAGAGATAAAAACTGAGCTGTCTCCTTGCACAGTGTGTTCCGCATATCAGACTGTGGTCTGTGGCTGCACTTCCTGCAGAAGTGAAACTTTTCTTTTTGCCTTGTTGAGTGATTCCCCTGTATTTCTGTGATCGCTGTTTGGGAATGGCATTTTTAACATAACCACCTCTGTTGTCAGTCATGACCACCATGATTGTGTCTGATTGGCCCTAGTCTCTCTCCCCACCACGGTTCCCAGCACACTATAGTTATGCACAGATTCATCCAGAGGTGTGTGGAGTTCCATGATGGACCTGGTACAGTCAGCACCAGGAATGTGCCTGATGTGTTTGATATTTTCTTCACATAAGCCAGGATCATTCTGGGTTAGAGGAAGTAACTTTAGTCCTGACTTCTACATAAGCCCCCTACCTGTGACCCAAATCACAGGACCTGTTGTTCTCTTTTCTGCTCATGACCGTGCTTCTGTAAGCACCAATAAAGTGCACTCCATAGGTGGCAGTTTGGTGGCTCAGTGGCAGAGAACTTGGTTAGTATTTGCAAGGCTCTGAGCTCAAACAGATGGCAAGAAAAAAAAATCACACTACATTATCCTGCATCTGACTATTTCTTTGGCCTTACAGCATGTTGGAGATGGACTCATACACAGTGACTAAGCTTTTTGGGAACTAGTACTTTATTTAAAATAATTTTAATAGATACATTAGTAACATGATTGTGATAATATTATTTGGGACAGTTATGAAAGTGAAATTCAAGGCTTCTTTTAAAAGTTCAAAACAATAAAGAAAATATGCCTCATTGTCTTCCTTGTGGAGTGGGCTATGCTGGGTGGTGAGTTTCAGAACTGCATGATTTTCTTTCCTGCAGTGCTGTGTGGAAGGATGGGAGGAGGATCCCCAAGTGCTCAATGGCCTGAGATGATGCAAAGGTGGGCATTCATCCCAATTTGTGTTTCAACACTGAAAGTTTTACAGTACTCTATTCAGCTATTTCCCAACACATCAGCCTTTGTAGTGGACCCAACTAAGAGGCAGGACTTCACCTTTTTCAGAGATCAATTTCTGCCTGTTATGAACCCCAAATTCTACACTTCACTTCTTTTTCAGATATTCCTTGGAGTAGGGAAAGCCCAATGTGTGAAGGTCAGGAGCAGCCTGGTTCTGTCCAAGGTCCCATTTCTCCCCACTCCTCAGTGGATGTGCTTATCTCTATGTCTTCCTGGGACAGAGAATCTTGTGTGTATTAATTTGTGTTCACAGCAAGAGTGTGAATGCTACCTTGGGGATACTTTTCTTATGGTTACTGGTCATTCAGTGTTAATGACTGGAAATTATTGAGGCTGATAGAGAGGAAAGGGATTGTGTGGAGGAAAGTGTCCTGAGTTGTTTCCAAGGGAAGAGAACTGTCAACAATGTCTCCCGATTAGATGTGAGTATGCATTCTTGGCTGAATACCACTTTTTGACACTGCTCTTCTCTGTCCTCACTGGGGATGTTTTCTTGGAAAGCTTAGTTAACCTGCCATCTACTAGGCTTCACCACAGGAAAGTTGCTATTTGCCTTTCATCATTAATCATGAATTTCCAAGAAGACATTTTGAGAACTTGTACACAGCATGTTTCTCATTCACCTTTCATTTAATCAGCCACTAAACTTTATACTATAGCAAAAGCCTCCCCTGCTTTGAATGTATTCTGTCATGTGTAAAATCATTGGTCATGCCACCTCATTACATTCACACAGTTATTGAATATGGTTGATGCTTCTTATGCAATAATAACCAGATTCTCCTGACTTTCTTATTTCCTGAGATTCTCATATCAATATCCAGGGTTCTTGCATACATTTTTTTCCTTTTATTGGTTTGTCCTTTTCACTTCACAGCTGTTCTGGAATTCATTCCATACCATGATAAATTTCAAGTAGCTAATCACTGAATTTTTCACAAGAACCTCATTTTATTAGCAATGTAATAAATTTGCCCATTCATGGTTCTTTCCCATAGTTCATGAGTATAAACAATGTTTTCATCAGTGCCCTGGAGAATTACATTTTTGTACTTTTGTAGTGTGTGTGCAAGAATATTCGTTGAAGACATTTTCTGGGGGAAAATATAAATGCACATGTTTCTGGCAGCATTGACAAATTCCCATAAATATAGGTTGTCCAATTTTCACCAATAATCTAAGAGCAGAGCTGTTCATTCACAGACATTCTGGGAGCAGTGAGTGAGCAAGATACTGACTTTGTTCAAACAGACAGCACTGCATTCCAGTGTAGTTTAAATCTGTGCTTGTCTTTTGACTTAAGTAAATCTGAATTCTTTTCTACAAGATAAAGTACCCATTAATGTTTTATATCATTGATCTTTGTTTGTATTATAGGAAATTTTTCTGTTTTTAATAATGAAGCTATATATATATAAGTATATATGGGTTGATGTCAATTTTTATCTGTTTTTACATTTTAATAATTATAGAACAACATAGCATGTTGCATTCAATATGCACTTTTATAATTGCTCTGAAAATACAGGAATAATATCTAGATTTTCAAATAAGAGAATAAGTTCTAACAAAACAGTGTCTAAACATTTCTGCAAGTGTATTTAGTTTAATTTATCATGGACAAATGTAATTGTACATTTTCTGGAGTATCATGTGTTGTTTTCATGAATGTACACATGGTTAAAATATGAAATCAACAAATTTATGAAGTAAAAGTCTAAAAGTACAAAGCAATAAGAAAATCATCAAGAATAAACCCTTCTTACCAGACTAGGTATTCTGGAAAAATCTCTCTCTTTTTTTTCTTTCAGGAGCTATCTTTAAAAATTTATAGAACCAGGTGGTGAAATGGGGCAGGCAGTACTTCAATTCTTACCTCTCTTTCCCTTCTTCTATTCTCACATTGTAAATATGTGAAATGTGTATATGCTAATTACCTTGATTTAATCATTGAAAAATTTATTCATGTGTCATAGCATAACATTTTACCCCATAAATATGTGAAACTATTTGTTAATTAAACACAAAGCAAAAATTACATTGAAATGTTTCAAAAACAAAAAATCAGCACTGTCATCTCCATAAACATTTACCATTACTTTGTGATGTAAACCCTCAAAGTCCTCCTTTCTACTCCTTTATACAATACCTAATAAACTGTTGTGAACAAGTGTTACCTGTCCTGTAGTAGAGCCCTAGAAATGACTCCTTCTATTCAACTGAATTTGAAGTTAGTCATTTCATGTCTTTATTCATAGATTGTAAACATTTACATTTCTTCCTAAATAATATATTTTCTATCCTAACCATAAATATTATGGTTTATAATAAACATATAAATAAACAATAAAACATCCATTCCTGGGCTACATGATGGCAATTGCTGACAGACTTCAGATCACCAAAATACTACAAACCTGATAGATAATAATAGGTTCATGGTAGAAAACGTAGTTGGTCGGGTTGGTTAGCTAAAGTGGAGGTCACCAATGAATATACAGAGCACATCTACAATGACTGAACTCTAAATAATCCTTTTAAAGTCTAAATCTTCAACAGGTACATGGGCACTGCTGGGTACACAGGTGAGGCTGCGGGTGTTTTTGATTGGTTGTTTTGCCCTGGACCAGAGAAACCTCTGGTTGGTATGGAGAGGGTCCCTGTAGGAAATCAAGATGGGCCCCAGGACATGTACCCCTCAGATCTCAGCTCTCAGCTCCAGGACACTCCAAGCGTCTCCAACATCTGCTGGTGAGAACTGGTGCTTTCTATGCCCACTGCCTAAGGATAGTCTCTTGTCCATGGAGAGGAAGAACCTGGGTAGCTGGGGATGCACTGCCTGCACTGAGGTACTGTGCCCAGACTTAGCTCAAGGAATACATCTCTGTGACACGTTTGCCCTTGAAGCTGGAGCAGGTCTTCTCCTTAAGGCTCTGAGAACTTGGGGACTCCTGATAGAACAGGGCATGGATGCAATTTGGGGTCCCTCCTAGATTAGGTTGCCCACTCCACTGCTGCAAATATCACAAGTCGTAAAACCATGAAAACTTGGGTCATAGCATCTGCTCCCATTGCTCCCAGGAAGATGGACAGATACAGGACATGGCCACACTGAAGCCAGGCATTTCCTAGCATGTAGATGTCACATCACCAGCCTCACAGGAAGGTGAGCTGCCCTCCACAGGTGGCTGGCTTAATGTGGGCACCACCCTCTCTGAAGATAGAAATAGGGTATTCATTTACCACAACTTCTGAGTAGCTGATCCCTCCTCATCTCACTGAGGGTCAGGACATAGAATCAATTAGACATTGTGCTGACCTGAGCTGGCCTTGGCAGCTTAGAATAAGTCAGAAGGTATCTTCCATCTTAGAGTCTGCCATGGGGTCTCATTCACTCTTTCAGTCTATCCTTCTGCACAGCACTGTTGGATCCTTCCATGGCCAGATGTCTCCCCAGTCCTGGAAATCCTGCAGGGAAGTGGCAGGTTCCTGCTGCAGGGGGACACAGAGCTGCAGAGACAGAGTTAACACCTGAGAGTGTGGCTCACAGAGCTTCATCATGGAATGAGCAGAGGAGATGCAGGGAATAAGGAAGATACCATGAATATCCTCTCACCCTAGAGTATGGTTTTCTTTATTCCAAACATTCTTTCCCTGGACTTCTCTTTTTGTCCTACAGAGGCACCACCTGTCACTGCACATCACACTTGACTGACTCCAGCCTCTGCAGTGTCCCTACTTCCTCCCTCAGAACTCTCCTCCCTCTGTACTCTGGCTTCATTCTCTAGGGTGATGATTAGGTTTCTTTCCAGTTTTGAGGGGAAATCTGAACTTTACTTAATTATGTACCTATCATCCACTATTTGTGTTTTCTTGAGAAGGAACTCCCCTTTTGGGAACACTCACAGGCTCAGACTTCCTTCTAGATGAGTATCAGAGTTCAGTTAGTTTCAGTAGAACCGTCTTCTCTGAAGGAACAGGTGTAAATCCCTGCTCAACTGTATTTACTCTCATCACCTAGACACTGAATAATGTTGCAAACCCTAGACACACAACCAGGTTAGAAAATGACCTGACCACCATCCACATTGGAGACTTAAAAGTGAAGATGTCTCTGTTTGCTGATGGCATGATTTTATTTACGGAAATCCTAGAGGATATCATGGTAAGTGAAGTAAACCAGGCTCAGAATCACAAGGGCATCATCTTTTCTCTCATACATGGAAGGTAGATCCAAAGACAAACATCAACACAAAACAAGCATCATCATATTCGATCTCAGATGTAGAACATGTTTGTAACAGTGGAATTACTTTATGCAACTCAGGGAATGAGGGATAGGAAAAGAGAATGATAGAGCCTCAATAATATTGCATAATATAAGATGTGAAGGTAGAAGATATAAGGGTGTGTATGGAAAGCTGTTGAAAAATGGAGGGTGGTAGGTAAAGGGGTAAGGGATAGTAATGGAAGGGGTTGACTGGACGAAAGTAAAACACACCCACAGTGAGTGTACATTGAGACTCCCCTTTGATCATCAAGTTAAATATTGATTATGAAAAAATGCCTATAAAACAGGCACAGTTTGTGTGGGGTACTATTGGAATGGGGAAGGTGAATGAAGTGATTAAGGTGACGGTATCTGGTATATGCACTTCATATACTATTATGAAACAAAACTAAGAAACCTCTTTCAATTGCTTTATATGGGGCAGCGAGGGGCTTGAGGGGGAGAGACTATGGGATAATGTAACCAATTTACAATATAAATCTAATCCGAATTGTCACTATGAATCCCACCCCATATTATGAATATTTCCCAGCAAACTTTTTTTTAAAAAAAGAAAAGAAAATGACCTGATAGCAATCCACATCAGAGATGAAGAACTAAGGTTGTCTCTGCAGAGGACATGATCATAAACCCTAACAGTTCCATCAACCCATTCAAAATTGCCTCTTGAAATGCCTGGGCATCAACCTAGCCAATGAAGAGAAAGACCTCAACAGTGAAGACTACACAGCAATGAAAAAGAAGTTGAAAACACTAGAAGAGGGAGACAAGCCCCATGCTCATGGATTGGCAGAATTCATGTTGCAAGCATAGCTTAAAATAGCCATATTACTGAAAGCTTTATGAGTCTACAGACTCAATGCAATCTCAAAGAAAGTTCCCAAGTCATTTTTCATAGTAATAGAGAAAAAAAAAATCCTGATGTCATTATGGAAACACAAGAAAACTTGAATAGTCAAAGGACTTCTGAGCAAAAAGACCAATGCTGGGGGGGAGGTACAAATAATGTATACACATGTAAGTAAATGCAAAAGTGATTACAAATAAAATTGAAAAGAGAAATGTTGGATGCATCAGAATACCTATCTTCAAATTATATTCAGAGCCACAGTAACACAAATAGCATAGGACTGGCACAAAACAAAACACAATTGAAAGAGAAGAGAAAACCCTTGATTAAACCCACACATCCAGAGCGAAGGAAACTCATTCTTGCAAAAATAAATATATGTTAATGAATTTTTTATAATCTTCGACTTATAAATGAACTCAGTTGAGTCACATGATACAAAGTCAGTACAAATATCAGTTTCCTTTCTACACATCCACAGCAAAGTCTCCAAATGAAAACAGGATGACAATTTATTTACAATTGCAACAGAAAACATAACACATAGGAGCAATTTATGCAAGGAGTGACAGATGTGTACACTGAAAACCATGAAATAAACTGAACATGATACAAATGAATGGATAGCAATTGACAAGATAAATTGATACTCTATTTTTTCAGTGGTACTGAGGTGAGAATATAGGGTTTCTCACTTACAAAGTAGGTGCTCTAGGCTTGAGCCAAACCTCCATCTCTTTTTGCTCTGGCTGTTGTGGAGATAGAATGCCCAGCTTGGACAACATCCTCCTATTTACACTTTCTACTTTTGCTGGGATAACAGGCATGTACCACCAAGCCTAGATTTTTTTGTAATATGGGGTCTCATATATTTCAATCTGGCCTGGAATGTTGATCATCCTTATCTCACCTTCATGTGCAGCTGTGATGACAGGCATACACCACTGATCCTAGCTATTGGTTAAGATTGGGTCTCACTATTTACCCAGGCTGGCCTCAAGCAGAGATGCCATCTGCAAATTCAATATAGTACCCATGAAAATTCCAGTGGTGTTTTGTTCCACAGGAACAGAAATTCCAATCCAATATTTGCAAGAAATCACAAAAGACCCATAGTAGCCACGAACAATTGAGAAAAGACAAAAAACTGGGGTTGTCCCACTACTTGATTTCAAAATCTACTACAAGTCAACAATAGGGAAAACCACATGTAACTGGTATAAAATCAGACTTACAGTCACTGGAGCAAAATAGAGAACCCAGAATAAATCCAAGCAGTTATGGTCAATTGGTTTGTGTTGAAATCTCCAAGATCACACAGTAGAGAACACAATTCTTCAATAAATGATGCTGGCAAAACTGGGTACTGATTTGCAGAAGGGTGAATATGGACATTATTGTATCCTCATACAACGCACGTTATCACAAGACAGAGTCAAGGGTTAAATGTAGGATGTGAAGCAGGAAAGCTCTTGGGGAAAGCACAGTGGACCCTGCATGACTTTGGTCTGGGGCCTCAAAGCACAGGTAGCAGAAGTAAAATAGACAAATGGGGTTGCGCCAAACTAAATAAACTTTGCAGATTAAGGAAAGCAACCAAGAGGAAAGAGACAGTCCATGGAGTGAGAGAAAAAAATTGTGAACCTTTATTTACAAAAGGATGAGTCCTCAAAATTCATAAAGAACTCAAACATCTCAAACAAGTAAAACTAGGAAAAGAACCTGAACAGACATTTCTCATGATGAGGCAATGGGCCAGGCCTCCATGGCTAAGCCTGTAATCCTAACTACTGGGAAGGCTGAGATCAGGAGGATCATGGTGTGAGCCCAGCCTGGGAAAAATGCTCATAAGACCCTGCCTTCAACAGAAAAAAAAGGGAATGATCATGCACACCTGACATCCCAGCTATTGTGGGAAGCTTAAAATAGAGAATCATGATCCAGACTGGCCTAGGGAAAAAGTAAGAACCTATCTAAAAAATAACCAGAGAAGAATGGGCTGGAGACATGGCTCAAGTGTAGAACACCTGTGTCACAAGCATCAAGCTCCAAGTTCAACTTAAACCTCAAAAATGAATAAATAAATAAGAGAAAAACCAGAAGACACACAAATGCCAATGGATACATGGGAAAAGTGCAGACAGAAAGATTTGCTTGATTAATTGATATGGAAAGTTTTTAGTCATTCTGATAGTTGTTGAAATATATTGATTGAGTTTTGAACAATAAAGGAACCATGCCTTAAATCCACAAAAAACAAAAATCCAGTGTGGTCCTCATGTGCTGTCTTTTGGATATAGGGACAAATCTTATTAGTGATACTGTTTATGGATTGACTTTGTTTAGGGACAACTTTCCAAGCTTTTAGGTTGTTTGCCAAGGTTATTATTATCAGGTTTTTTCATTGCCACTTGAAATGCATTTGAGTATATTTCCTCTTTCTCTATTGACAGGGAAAATTTCAGTTTGGGGTGTGTCCATACACATGCATACTTGCTTTATGTTTTATAAGTGGAGAAATATTACAAGAAATACCCAATGAAGCTCCCCAGAATGGTGTAAAGGTGAGAAAGGTTCTGATCAGCAAGTCAGTGTACAGCAGGTGCCACAGAACAAATTTGAAGTGTGTGTAGGATGGTGTTCCTGTAAGATTTCAATGAAGCTGGAAAGTTTTTATTCCCAGCCTTTTTGCTGTACTTTTACTGAGTTTAGATACTTTTAGACACATGAATACTTATCAGTGTGTTACAGTTGCTTTCAGTGTTCAAGACAGTGACACCTGCAAGGATTTTCAGCCCAGGAGCTGTAGACTACACCACGTGGCCCTGGTGAGCTGTGCCTTCTGGTTCGTGTAAGTAATTCCATGACCTTCACACAATGACAAAATAGACTAAAGTCACAGGTCTTTGAGTCATGGAAAACAATTCAAATATAGTACTTATTCTTATGTCCATTTTGTAAACTGTATGTTGAAAAATTTCCCTTTGTTGACATTTTCAATCTGCACATGAAATACTCATAACACTCTGCTCTTCATGTGAATATGTGCTCTCTCCTGTGTGGTTCTGTGTCGCTCATCTATGGAAATGTCACCTGCTCTCTTTTTCTTTCTAGGTGGCTAAGATTTACAAATGTTACTAGTATTTTGAGAATGAATTCTTTTGGGCATTATTTATATTTGTCCATTTTTGTGTTATTCTCATTAGTAACTATGCTTATCATATATTACTTCTTCCTTGTGCCTTCATTTGAAATACATTTTTATTTCACTGTTTATTTTCTCAATATTATAGTCTTTGGTTTACAAAGCTTTTTCTCCATTTTGGAGCTGGCATACTAGCATAATAAACCTTCCTTTCCTCCAACCACCTGGGTTTGAGTCTTATTCTCGCTGGTCAGTCATCCTGTCTGTAATGTTTTCTGCAACACTTTGGAGGCTGCAGTGAGATTAGACTACCACACCCCATTGGGTAGTGGATGCCCACTCCCTGGCCCTGTATCCTATGGAGGTTTCTGGAACTGGACAGTGCACACCCCGATGTGATTCCTGGTTCTCCTTCCAGATGACTGAAGGAAGCTTTGGAGTCAAGGACCAGCCCTTCAGACTAGTGGAATGAAATGGAGACCTGACCTGCAAACTATATCTGAACCAGGTAGGAACCCCACAGGTAGTCAGCATAGGAGCCAGAGTGAATTTATCCCCACAGTGAACCAGCTGAGCCCTGACGTGATTCCAGGGTGATATGTCCCCTTTCTCTGGGACTGATGTGATTCTGGTCATCTGGATTTAGGGACTGATGTGATTCTTGTCATCTTGGTTTAAGGCTACCCAGGATTTCAGGGGAAATAAATAGGGACTGATTATTTTAAACTCTGAGTGAATGGTGTGTGAGTGAGAAGCTTGATTCACTGGCATTTCAAGCTCTAATTTGTGGCTCCATAGCTGGGCACCCTTAAGGTTCCCTGAAGGCTGTGGAGTCTGAGTGGGCTCCATCTGAGTCATGTTCATTGACATATGGTCTATGATGGGATTGGACTGGCATCCAATTGTAAATCACCCTTTTGGGCTGAGCCCACTCTGGCTAAGTCACATGGCTCCATTGTTTGAAGTTGTGGCCAGGCCAGCATCTGTGTACCCTCCCTGAGAGGCACCCCCCTCCTTTGTCTATCTTGTGACATCTGCAATTATAAGGCACATATAAATGAACATCCTGAAGGAGGATTGAGGCTCACCAGTAACTGAGCTCTTACAAAAGTTAACACATAAAGGATGGACTTGCACTGATACATAAGATCTGGTCTGACTTAAAAGAAAAGAAAGGTCACAGAAGGGTTATGAATGTGAAAAAAAAGGTAAAAAGAAAAAAAAAGTCTTTGACTGTTGCTGGTGGGAAAAACTGTTCCAGAAGGTTGGTGCTATAAGCTTGGTCTGTTATTGAGACAGCCATGAGATGCTTATGTTTCCCTTGCTAATGGCTGATCAGATTATACATCCATCCTGGAGTACCTGCATATTGGGGGACAGGGATGCTGCTGAGGCAAGGGCAAAACACAGAGCTCTAAAAAGAAGACAGCCAGGGGGTGGGGCTAGGGGGGAGGGAGCAGAAGCCAAGGTGGGAAAGCAAGGAGGAGGGAGAGGAGATGACAGATGTGGCCAAGCTGCTGCTCACTGCACCTCTGACATATTTACTATTTCCCTGATGGTGGAGCAGATTCATATTATGGACCTAGAGGGGAATCTAAAGGTAGTGTGCCCATCCAAGGTGGACTTGGCTTCACAAAGAGGTGTAGGATGTGTGAAGTGCTGAAGAGACCTGAGCCTTTTCCTGGGCTCCACATTCCTGTGTCTTAATCTCATGACATAATATCAAGTAGATCTTGAACAAACCCAAGTACTACCACACCAGGGCTCCCTCTTACCACCTAGTTTCATTCTTCAGCATCACTGTGCTCTGTGAGTTCAGATATTGAGGTCTGAGATCTGATCCCCAAGAGTTCAGAAATAATGGATCCCCCTAATCTGTTCTCTCTTCTGAGTCAAAAACAGGACCTTGTAAATTAATTTCCCTGGAGATGAGCTTCCACTGACTTACCACCAACATTCCAAGGTCCAAGGGTGAGGGGCTGGGGCTCAGGGATCCTGAATATCAGAAGCACAAAGTGGTAAAATATTGGGCTGCCTCCTGTGAACCCCACCCCAGCCAGTCCCTCTTAATTTCATCATGCACTAGTCTTCTTACTAACCATCATAAAATAAGAAACATGTGAAATGTAACACACTCACACATCCCCCCCCCAAAAGTCTATGCACATACACATTCTAAAGGGTGGTGATGTCAATGGTTCATGAAAAAATATTGCTTATTGAGTTCCCTCAAAAATAAAGATAGATCTACCATAGGATCTGGTGATATCATTCTAGGGAGTACATCCAAGGAATGTGCTCAGGATATGATAGAGTCACTTGCACACCCATGAATATGGCAATAGTGTTCACAGTATCCAAGGTTTGGAAACAGCCCAGATGCTCCACAAGTGATGAATGGGTTAAGAAAATGTGGTACATATACACAATGGAGTTTTATTCAGTCCTAAAAATAATGAAATCATGTTTTTTGTAGGGAAATGAATGGAACTAGAGAACATCACGCTAAAGGAAGTAAGTCTCACTCAAAAAGTCATAGGTGACATGCTTTCCCTCATGTGTGGAAGTTAGAATTATAAGAGAAATGTAATCAGATAAGTAAACGATCATGCATCTCTCTCTCTATCAATTTATCTCTCTATAGTTGGAGAAGAAAATTGTGTCAGTAAATCTGTAGGGGGGGACTATGGGAATTGGGAAATGGAATGAAAATGTTAGAGAATGAAAAATATTGAAACAATCCATATACATATGAATATATTATGCTTATTGTAAGTTGTTGAATATTAGGGGAGGATGGTGATAGAGAAAGAGGAAGTAAGGGGGGTGTAATTTGATTAAAGATCGATATATAAAGGCCTGAAGTAAAAGGTGAAACACTCTCTGACAATCAGTATACACTTAAAGAATAAATGAAGGGCAGGGAAATAGGTGATTTCCAGGAATGGGTACTAGTGGGAGGGGGTGGGCATTAGGAAAGAATGAATGAGGGTGAATACAGTGGATGTTTTTGTATGCACATATGAAAATAGAAGAAAGAAACCTTTTGAAGTTACTCTGTGAAGCTGGGAGGAGGGAAGAGGGAGAATGATGGAGGGGGTAAATCTAAGATACATTATAAGTACATACGTAATATCACAATGTATCCCCTCATACAACTACTACTGATAATAAATTTTTAAAAAGAAAGAAGCCATATTTATAATTTCACAAGTATAAATCTACATAGCCACCAATAACAAACATGTAAAAACATACCAGTTGAGCAACATTAATATGGATGGATATTTGAAAATATTAAAGTAATGTAAACTAAATATATGATTTGTGCAATTATGTGAACCTATATGCAATATACAGATATACACTTTATAGTGTATGTACATATAATTATATATACATATTAAAGGCAAGAATAGTAAATCTGTACTTTAGAAATTAAGCAGTGAAATTCCATCTTATTGAGGTTGATATAAACTTTACCAGTAAATTAAAAGACATTTATTACAGCTAGAAGGGAGAGAACCCTATGTCAAAATGAAGGAAAATTAATAGTCACAAACCCACAGCTTTTTCATGTATACTTAATCATTATTTACAAAGTGCAAAGTAATAAAAGAATTGACTTACAAATGATTCGAATAGGCTTACAGTTCAGAATATTTCCTCTGAACATAATTTTTATGAATAAAAGTGGAAACTATTTTTTGTTTTGCAGGGAACTGAGGTTGAACACAGGACTTTACACTTGCAAAACAAACACTCTATTGCTTCAGCCACACCTCCAGTCCATTTTGCTCTGTTTATTTTGGAAATTGGAGTCTCACAAACTGTTTGAGTGGGCTGGGTTCAAACTGTGATTCTTCCAATCTCAGCCTCTGATGTAGCTAGGATTACAGGTGTGAGCCACATGAGCTGGTGAAAAATACTTTTAAAGTCCAAAATAATCCTCAGTTTGAACTAGAATAAGAAGACTTGATATTAAGAGGAAGTTATTCCTCATAATTAATGTATAATGTGACCTAAACCTCTGTAAACAGAGTCACTTCCTTTTAAAGTAGATATCCATATATCTTGGTATACATTTTCACATGAAAAATTTGTTTTAAAAGTTTCCAAAAAATCGAACAAGTACAAGCAGAAAATTCATAGTAGGAATTAATTGAATTGCATGGACAAGCTGTGTAGAGATCCCCAGTCACTATATTGAGCATGTGCATGTCCCCTCCTTAGTCTCAGGTGTGGACATAATATGCAGGTCCCCAGGTGAGTTCAGGAGGGGCCATGCCAGCCATACCCAAACCTGGGATGCATGTCTCTAATTGGGAGAGTCTGATGTGGTCTCCAGCCTCACTCACAATCAGACCCACCATGGGCTGAGCAGCCTTTTGACCTGCTCTGTGAGGACTCCAGGACAAGGCAGGTGTGGGTAAGGGGCTGTGTCCTCATAAATGAGAAATAAGAGCTTCCAGGGAAGTGTCCCTGTGTCCTGCCCTCAACTTGCCTAGCTGTTCCTCCCCCCATCAGCCTCAACATCTCTCCTGTTTACTAGTCAGGTCTGGAAACCTCATCCTGCTAGCCCATCCAGTTCTGCCTCCTTTCCCCACTCATCCACTAGGACAGGTGCTGTGAACTCAATACAGAGCTGTGTGCCATGGCGGCTCTCATGAAAAAATATGAATGATTTGAAATTTGGAATGAGACAAGGCTGTCCACTCCCACCACTTTTAATGAAGATCATAATGGAAGCTAGATATGGTGGTGCACACCTGTATTCCTAGCATTCAGGAGGCAGAGGCTGGGCCATTGCAAGTTCAAGGCCAGCCAGGGAACATAGTGAGACTGTCTCAAACACCAAGAACTGGGAGTTAAACTCAGCAGGATGGCACATGCCTGGAATGCAAAAGATTCTGGTTCAATCCTTAGCACCAAAAAAGTGAAAGAATTAAAAGAAAATGATGGATGCTGTATCCAAAGCATCTGAACTGGAAAGGAAGAATCAAATTGTCCTGGGTGCAGGATCATTTTTGTGTTCCTTCCTTGCACAGTGTCACTGTCACTATGGCACATGGGACAGGTCCACTGCATAATAGTGTCCTAGAGGTTGCCCTGGAAGTCCTTCTCTTCCTGGAAGTCACAGTCAAGTTAAGCACTGCAAGCAGCTTAAAGGTCAGGGTCAGGCCTCTCTTTACACCTGGAGAAACTGAGGTCCACATGGGGGAGGGGTTTATCCAAGTCAGTGACTCCAGAGGAGGCTGCACTAATCCCATAGCCCAGCCTCTGACCCCCTGCACCTCAATTCCCAACAGAGGCCTTTCTTACCTGTCTGGAGTCCCGATTATATAGGAATGAGGGGCTAATCCTCACTGCTTATGGGGGTGGATAGGCATTAAGGGGCTGGGCACCATGCTCCTCACCTACGCCTTTCTACTTTTCCTTCAGGCTGGGCCTCAACGTCTCGCTCTGTCTTAGCTCCACCCTCGTCTTACTCCAGCCTCTGAGCCCCTGTAGCTCATGGGTCCCAACACACTTCTCAGTATGACCAACAGCACACTGGACACAAACAGAGCTGGCACAGGAGGAGGACTTGCGTGTTCTGATATGTCTCCAGGCAGCCTGGGGAATCAGAACACTCTCTGAACAGAGACCTCTAAGACTCACCAACTGTTGACATGGGCCCTGAATATGGCGTTGTTGGTATCCCAGAGGTTCTTGTGAATAATAAGAAGAGAACTGTGAGTGGCTGAGGCTGCTCTTGAGGACCCCATTTGTGCTCCTTCTGCTATATTTACCTTGTGGCTAGTTCAAAGAACTCCCACTGCCCAATGGCACTTTAGGTTCCAATGAAGGAGATGGGGTCACATGCCTGGGAAGGCCCTGCTATTCTATTCCTCTCTGTGGAATGCTCCCCTCTGTGTGCATCACTCCCAATAAAGTTCAGAACTCTCATAGGGGCAGGGCCATGATTGATCCTCTGAGCTCAGAGTAAACAGACTGAGGGGCCTCACCTGAGACTAAAAGCTTCAGAGGGTCACTGGGATGTGATGACAGGTTTGGGGATGAGCTATGAGAAACTTAACACGTGTAGTGTCCTCTAAGATCACAGCAGTCATGGAGAATTTTGCCTGCTGCTGCTGAGTGCAGGACTTTGGGAGGTGGGCAGATTGGCTGATCCCTCCTTGGTCAGAAGGAAAGTGTCCATTTGGCAGTAGGGTCACATTCTCTTTTAGGGACACTATGAGGCCAGGTTGCACTGAGAAGGAGGGTCTGCCCTGGAGAGAAGATGAGGGGAGAGGGGCTGCCCAATTTGCCCTCTTCTGAGATCCACAGAGCATGTCTCTGAGGATGTACATCTTTCTGTTTCTCTTTTCTTTGACTCTTCCTCTCCCCATCTCTACCCAGTTTCTATGTCCCCTTCCTGATGCCCACAGACCTCATCCTGGCCATCACATCTGTGTTCTGCCAGTTCACCCTGTGCAGAGCATGGTCTCTGAATGAAACTGCTGGACTGTTAATCTGTGATTAAGATATCCAGGGGGGTCATTGGAGGGTGACTACTCAGAGGACAGACTGTGTGTACCATAGCATCTATATGGGTCACTGACAGGGTCCAGGGAGAAGTCAGCCTGAGAGAGCCCTGCCTAGGGCTGCTGGCCATGATGCTTGGTGAAATCATGCCTTCACCCTTCTTGGACAGAAAATCTTTCATAGTCTAAAGCAGAGTGACATTGGAGGGTCAGATATCTCCAGGAGTGAAGATAGGGAAGCCTTTATTCATGAGGGATGGCTCTCTAGACATCCATTGGGTGAAGACAGGTCAGGGCTAAAGAGTGGATCCTGTCACACTGTCTCTCAAGTCTGGATCTTTGACTCAGGGTGACACCGCTTCCATACCACTGGGAACAGGGCTCATAGAAAAGTGTTAAGGATTCAAAAGTAATTGTCTGAAAATTAAGCTACCTCACATAAGACCACAAGCTCCAGGGGATCGCTGGGTGCTGACCACACCTGAGGTTGGTTTCTGTAATGGCCAAAGCATCTGAACATCCACCTGCTCAGGGCCCACAGGGAGTAGGGCCTGTAATTGCCCAGTGAGATGTCTCTGAGAGTCCTGGGTCCAGGAGATCTTGGGTTCTCCTTCCTTAGTCAGAATGAACCTGGCAAATCCCAGAAGTGAGCCACACTGGAGGGTCACTGTCTCTACTGAGATAACCACAAGGCTGGGCAGGGCTGAGAGATTGGGTTTGCTGTAAGCTCCTAGGAAAGAAGGGGGCAGTGTGTCAAATTGGCTCAAACCTCCAATATTGACCCAGGGCTGGGCTGTGAGAGGGGCACTGGGGTGTGGTGAACACCAGGCTCCTGGCAGATAAATGAGATAATAATGGTGATGTCCGTGACTTCTGGTTCCTTCCACCTGGCTTTATCTTCTCTTTTGCCCCCAAATAATCATCATATATTTTCAGTATTTTCATTGTAAATCACTAAATGACATGCATGAAAATCACTAACTTTCAGAATTTATTTTTTACATATCATTTTCTCTCTAAAGTCCAGAAACCAATAAAGACAGTTACCTGCAATACATGGGTGTGTAGGGTGATACATATGGTCTCTGATGTGCCACTGTGTATAGCCATAACTTGGAAACACTTAGTATATGTATTCCAAAGTACTCAGTAAAATGGTAAAATATGAAAAATATACACCTTAAGACAAATATAAACAAAAATAAACAAGAGCTTATATCAAGTTGACAATACAAACACGAGTTGGAGCAAAAGTGAACACACATAACATATGAGGACCTGGGGTTTTAATCATAGGACATCATCATACCATAAAAGGTGATAAAACTGTGTAATTTCACATCAGGAGTAGAAACATCTTGGTGAATTCACTCTTTGCATCATCCCTGAAAATTAAGGGTCCCATAAAGAACACAATCCCATTGGCCATGAGCACAGAGACACCACCTCATTCTCTAGACTTTGTTCAAGGAATCAAGGACTCTCATTAGGGACACAGGAGAAGCTGGGTTGCATTTTAACCTAGAAAACAAGACAGTACTCAAACAGGACTCCTTTGTCCTGAGAAGAGGGACAGGGACAAAAGAGAATCCACCTCCTTGCCACTGCCTCACACAGAACACATGGGAAGTATGGACACCATCCTCCATTCACCAGGGTGTGCTGTCCTCTGGACACTGCATGTGACCGAGTCATCCACAGGCTCAAGCCAGGTCCTATAGCCAAATGATGATGAGTGACAGACAATGGGACCTATGACTTGTCACTGCCTCATGGATACAACTCAATGACCTGGATCCAAGGAAGTTGTTGGGACTCCAGAGGCGCTGGGGTTGTCTCTGCCCAGCACACATCACCCTTTGTTTCCTGTTTCACTTGTGGGTACTCCCATCCCTCCTCTCATAGCTTCAAACTTCAGCATCTGGGATCCTGGAAGGGGTCAGGGATGGATGAAGTTGGATGACTCTGTGTTTCCATTTCTGACATAGCCAGGAAGAATTCTGCTCTCCTTTCTCTCAGTGATCCTCCTCTATCACAATATCTGTGGGTCCCTTGGGGCTGTGTACTGACCATACAGTGAGGAGGACCCTAGAGTTTGTGGGCTTGGGGAGTCCATTTGCTCTCCCAGCCCCAGTGCTACCCCTCATGCCAGCATCCCATGGTGGTGACTTTCACTACTCCAGGATCTGCAGGTTTTTCCTGAGACCTTAGGTCCTATGACCATGAGATGTTCCCTCCCACATAGGGTTGGAGTGTAAGCTTCACAGACCCTAAGGATGCCGTGAAATTACCAGAGCGTCCATGTGCATGGGGACAAGGAGAGGGAGGACAGGGAGGACTCACAGAAGAATATCCTCCGTGCAATCTTCAAAGTTCGGCACAAGTGCCATTACATTGACATTTTGAAGTGCCCCATAAAGGAAATGTAATAAAAAAACACCACAAACCAAGATTTTGTCTTTTTTACAGAATGACTTTTTTTCAGAGTCATGAAAAGAGTCCTTCATCCAACTGTTTTTTCAAACAAAAATGTATTGATTTCAAGTCACTATATTTCAGGAGTCACCTCACAAAGGGCCTCTAATGAAAACTGAATGGTTTGAGGGTCCAGACACAGTATTAGAACATCATTTTGGACTTATGGTGAATTAGATTTTTCTTCATTTTTTCTGCCATATGACCTAGTTCCATGTTCTCAGTTGAAAAGATGGGATCTCATTAGTGCATGAGGAGAAATGTGGTGACTAAATTTAAAGCAAATGTTGGATGGATGTGGAACAAGCATGAGGTTCACAAAGATGAGGACACAACACTGGCATGTGGAATTTGATCTCACATCATGGAGGTGAGAGGGGAGGAAGGACAGTCAGCAAAGTCCCTGGCCAGGTGAAGGAAGGCACATTTTTTTTAATCAGGGAAAGAGCTCCCCTCACCAACACCAGCCATTGCTGCACCCAAACCATGTGTGCTACAAAGACATTCTCAGAACATACTTCCCAATTTTTACCCCAGACATTCTTCCAGTGCCTCCTGGGTTCCTCAGATTTCTTTCCAAATCTCCATCATCTGCATGGTGCACTGTTCTTTGCCTCCTTTTCTTTAGTTATACCTTGGGTCACTTCCAGGACCACCAGAACCATGTCAGCTCCACTCATGTGGATGGATTCTCTTGGGGTTGTGATGCTGTGAGTTGTGAACAAGGAGGACACAGATGCCAGGGCAAAAACCACTTCAGAATCCTTGACGTCCTCACAATTTCCTGCCTCACCTGGAGAAGATTGGCTCTCTGTGTTCAGCCTCATAACTAAGATTTGCCATAGTGTGTGATAAGTGGGTGGTCTCTGCTGCTCCTGAGAACCAAAGAAGAGAAGTAGGATGCTTGAGGCCTGAATAGACTGAGCATTTCCTCTGGTCTCCACATCCCTATGTCTGATCCTCATGACATAACATCATGTAGATCCTGAATGAACCATTTCCCTGCTGTTGCAGGGCTCAGTCTGCGATATTCCTTGGATTTTTTACTATCATATGAATATAGTTTAATATACTGTATGGTAAGCTTTTGAATATTAGGGGAACATGGTAATGGAGGACAAGTAAGTAACAGGAAGGAGTTTAATTTTTTTAAAGCAAGATATATGCAGGCTTGAAGTACCAATGTGAACCCCCCTGGACTATCAATATACACTTAATTCATGAAAGGCAGGAAGGAAATTTAGGTCTTTTCTAGGGTTGGACACAGTGGGAGCACAGGTGGGCATAAGGAAAGGTTGAATGAGGATGAATGTGGTGGATATATTTTGTATCCATATATGAAAATAGAAGAATGAAAACTGTTGAAAGTGTTCTAAGGAGGATGGAGGGGAGGAAGAAGGATTATGTTGGGGGAGGTAAATCTAACTAAGATATATTATAAGCACATATGCAACTATCACAATGTATCACCCTGTACAACAATTACATGCTAATAAAAATTTTGTTTTTTATTCGTTTATTCACATGTGCATAACGTTTGGGCCATTTCTCCCCCTAACCCCCACCCCCTCCCTCTCCCTTCCACCCCCTTCATTTCCAGGCAGAATCTGTTCTGCCCTTACCTCTAATTTTGTTGAAGAGAAAACATAAGCAATAATAAGAAAGACAAAGCATTTTTGCTAGTTGAGATAAGGATAGCTATATAGAGAGATTCCTAGCATTGTTTCCACGTACAAATGTGTTACATCCCAAGTTGCTTCATCTCTAACTGACCTTTTCACTAATTCCTGATCCCCTTCTCATATTAACCTCTGTCGCTTTGAGGTTTCTGTATTAGTTCCTCTGCATAAAATACTTTGATATTTTGGGTTTCTTTGGGGACATAAAATACTTTGATATTTTGGGTTTCTTACCTATCGCCATAGCTCCCATGTGTGCTCTCCCCTTATCATGTGATCCAAGTCCAATCACATTGCTGTATTTGCCCTAGATGCAAGTCTGCATATGGGGGAGAACATATGATGTTTATTCTTCTGAACCTGGCTAACCTCGATCAGAATGATGTTCTTCAGTTCCATCCATTTACTTGTGAATGATAAGATTTCATTCTTCATGGCTGAGTACAATTCCATTGTGTATAACTACCACATTTTCTTAATCAATTCTTCAGTAGTGTGGCATCTTGGCTGTTTCTATAACTTGTCTATTGTGAATAGTGCTGCAATAAACATGGGTGTGAAGTGCCTCTGGAATAACCTGTGTCTCATTCCTTTGGGAACATCCCCAGGAGTGGGATTGCTCGAGTACATGGCAAATCTATGTTTAGATTTTTAAGAAGCCTCCAATTATTTTTCCAGAGTGGTTGCACTGGCTTGCATTCTCAAGAGCAGTGTATGAGGGTTCCTTTTCCTCCACATTGTCACCATCACCTGTTGTTAGTGGTGTTTTTGATGATGGCTATTCTAACGAGGTGGGGTGGAATCTTAGTTTGGTTTTGATTTGCATTTCCTTTATGGCTAGAGGTGATGAGCATTTTATCATATATTTTTTTGCCATTTGAATTTCTTCTTTTGAGAAAATTCTGTTTAGTTCAGTTGCCCATTTCTTTATTGGTTTATTGATTTTTGGAGAGTTTACTTTTTTGAGTTCTCTGTATATTCTGATTATCAGTCCTTTGTCTGATGTATAGCTGAAAATATTTTCTCCTACTCTGTGGATGGTATCTTCAGTTTAGAGACCATTTCTTTTTACAGAATCTTTTTAGTATTATGAAGTCGCATTTGTCCACACTTTCTCTTGTTGCTGAGCTGTAGGTGTTCTATTGTGGAAGTCCTTTCCTATACCTATTACTTCCAGAGTGTTTCCTGCTGTTTACTGTACCAACTTCAGAGTTGTCATTTCTGATATAAAGGTTCTTGATCCATTTCGAGTTGATACTAGTACAGGGTGATAAACATGGATCTAATTCAGTTTTTTGCAGATGGATAACCACATTTCCCAATGCGATTTGTTGAAGAGGCTGTTTTTTTTCCATCATATATTTTTAGCAACTTTGTCAAAAATAAGGTGGGCATAGCTGTGTGGATTCATGTCCAGGTCCTCTGTTTCGTTCCACTGCTCCTCATGTCTGTTTTTTTGCCGGTACCATGCTCTTTTTATTGCTAATGTTTTGTAATATAGTTTGAAGTTGGGTATTGTGATACCTCCAGCATTGCTCTTTTTCCTGAATATTGCCTTGGCTATTCGTGGTCTCTTGTGTTTCCAAATGAATTTTAGGGTAGATTTTTCAATCTCTGTGATGAATATCATTGGGATTTTGATGGGAATTGCATTAAAACTGTAGACTGCTTTGGTAGTATAGCCATTTTTACTACATTGATTATACCAATCCATGAGCATGGGAGATCTCTCCATCTTCTGTAGTCTTCCTTGATCTCTTTCTCCAGGGATTTGCAGTTCTCCTTAAAGAGGTCATTCACATCATTTGTTAGGCTTACTCCTAGGTTTTTGACTTTTTTTGAGGCTATTGTAAATGGAATTGTTTTCATATATTCTTTCTCAGTTTGTTCGTTATTGGTGACTAGAAAAGCCAATAATTTTTGTAAGTTGACTTTGTAATCCAGCCACTTCTCTGTAGCTGTTTATGGTGTCTAGGAGTTTTTAAGTAGAGGTTTTTGGGTCTTTAAGGTATAAGATCATATTGTCTGCAAATAGGGATATTTTGAAAATTTCTTTACCTATTTGTATTCCTTTTATTTCTTCTTATTGCCTAATTGCTCTGGCTAGGGATTCCAATACTATGTTGAATAGGAGTGGGGATACTGGGCACCCTTGTTTTGCTCCTGATTTTAGTGGAAATGGTTTCAGTTTTTTACCATTAAGTATCATGTTGGCTGTAGGTTTTTCATGTATAGCTTTTATAATGTTGAGGTACTTTCCTTCTATTCCTAGTTTTCTTAGAGCTTTTATCATGAAGTGGTGTTGGATCTTATCAAAGGCTTTTTCTGCATCTGTTGAGGTGATCAAGTGGTTTTTGTATTTGCTTCTATTAATGTGCTGTTTTACGTTTATAGATTTATGTATGTTGATCCACCCCTTCATCCCTGGGATGAGTCTAACTTGGTCATGGTGAGTGATCTTTCTGATGTGTTGTTGGATTTGGTTTGCCATTATTTTATTAAGGATTTTTGCATCGATATTCATTAAGAAGATTGACCTATAGTTCTTTTGGAGATGTCTCTTTCTGGTTTTGGGATGAGTGTAATACTGGCTTCATAAAATGAGTTAGGCAGTTTTCCTTCCCTTTGTATTTCATGGAACTGTTTAAGGAGGGTTTGTATTAGTTCTTCTTTAAAGGTCTGATAGAATTCAGCAGAGAATCCATCAGGTCCTGGACTTTTCTTTATTGGGAGACCCTTTATTGCTGCTTCAATTTCATTTTTCGTTATAGATCTATTTGGGTGAGTAATGTCCTGTTGGTTCAATTTTGGATGGTCATAAGTATCTTGAAATCTGTCCATTTCCTCAAGATTTTGAAATTTTTTAGAATATAGGTTCTTAAAGTATTCTGATGATTTCCTGGATTTCCATGGTGTTTGTTGTTATCTCCCCTTTTGCATTTCTGATTTTACTGATTTGGGTTATTTTTCTCTCCTCGTTTTAGTCAGGTTTGCCAGGGGTATGTCCATCATCTTTATTTTTTCAAAGAGTCAACGTTTTGTTTCATTGATTCTTTGTATTTTTTTTTATTTCTATTTTATTGATTTTGACCCTTACTTTTTATTATTTCTCTTGTTCTGATTGTTTTGGGATTTGCTTGTTCTTGTTTTCCTAGGAGTTTGAGATGTAGCATCAGGTCATTGATTTGAGATCTTTCTGACATTTTAATATATGCACTCATGGCTATAAACTTTCCTCTTAGGACTGCTTTTGCTGTGTCCCATAGGTTCCAGTAGTTTGTGTTTTCATTTTCATTAACTTTCAGGAACTGTTTAATTACCTCTTTTTTTTTCACCAACGACCCATTGATCATTGAGCAATGTGTTGTTTAGCTTCCAACAGTTTGCATGTTTTTACTGTTGATTTCTAGTTTTAATACCATGTGACCAGACAGAATGCATGGGATTATTTCTATTTTCTTATATTTGCTGAAGCCTGCTTTGTGCTATAAGATATGATCAATTTGGAGAAGGTTCCATGGGCTACTGAGAAGAATGTATAGTGTGCAGAAGTTGGATGAAATATTCTGTAGACATTGGCTAGGTCCACTTCATCTATGGTGTGATTTATATCTAGGATTTCTTTATTGATATTTTTGGATGATCTATCTATTGGTGATGGAGGATTTTAAGTCCCCCACTACCACTGTGTTGGAGTTTATATATGTTTTTATGTCCCTCAGAGTGTGTTTGATGAAATTGGGTGCATTGACATTGGATGCATATAGGTTGACAATTGTTATTTCCTTTTGGTGTATTTCCCCTTTTATAAGTATGGAGTGTCCTTCTTTATATCATTTGATCAATGTAGGTTTGAAGTCTACTTGGTCCGAGATAAGTATTGCTACTCCTGCCTGTTTTCAGGGACAATTGGCTTGGTAGATCTTCTTCCAGTCTTTCACCCTCAGCCAGTGCTTGTTTCTAGTGATGAGATCGGTCTCCTGTAAACAAGAGATTGTTGGATCTTCCTTTTTAATCCAGGTTGCCAAACTGGACTTTTGATGGGGGAATTAAGTCCATTAACGTTCAGTGTTAGTTATGATAGATATGAGGTGATCCCTGTCATACAGTTGTCTTTGTTGATTAAGGGTTTGATTGTATGCACCTAAATCAATGTTACTTTCTACTTTCTTGCCTTTTCTTCTCCTATGGTTTGGTATTGCCTGCACTTTCATGGTTTTGTTTGCCTTCACTTTCTGTGTGCAGAATTCCTTGGAGAATATTTTTTAGTGGTGGTTTGGAGGTCATATATTGTTTTAGTTTCTGCTTATGGTGGGAGGCTTTTATTGGTCCACCTGTTTTGAATGATAGCTTTTCTAGGTAGAGTATCCTAGGATTGAAGTTATTTTCATTCAGTGTCCGGAAGACCTCACTCCATGCTCTTCATCTCCTTTACGTTTCTGTTGTCAAATCTGCTATGATTGTGATGGGTTTATCTTTGTATGTTATTTGTATTTTCTCTCTTACAGCCTTCAATATTCTTTCTCTATTTTCTGTGCTTGTTGTTTTAATGATAAAATGTCTGGGGTAGTTGTATTTTGGTCAAGTATGTTTGGTGACCTGGAGGCTTCCTGTACCTGAATAGGCCTAATTTTCTCTAGATTTGGGAAATTTTCTGTTATCATTTTGTTGAACATATTATGAACTCCTTTTTCTAGCACCTCTTACCTTCTTCAATGCCCATGATTCTAGTTTTGGTCTTTTGATGGAGTTGGTGCGTTCTTGCATATTCTGTTCACAAATTTTGAGTTGTTTGAGTGTTATTTCTTCAATCTTCCCTTTAATTTCCATTTCAACTTCACGTTCTGCGATTCTGTCTTCTGCTTGTTCTAGTCTGCTGGATTGGCCATCCACTGTGTTTTGTATTTCTGTTTCATTTTTTTTCTGAGGTTTTCCATATTGTGGGTCACTTCCTCTTTAATATTGTCAATTTTCGTCCTTAATTCATTTATCTATTGATGGTGTTCTCTGTTTAACTTTGGTACTTATTTTGGTCTCCTATGAGTTCACTTATTTGCTTTTGTGTCTTCTCATATTCTTTATTTTTATTTTCTTGGAATTTCTTAAGTGCCTCCTGTACATTTTATTGACCTTGTTTAGTAACATCTCTGTGAAATTCTCAGGGATTTCTTCTTTCAGGGTGTTCTTCTGGGATTTGTTGGGTTCCTTGGGATAGTCTATCTTTGTTTTGTTGTGTTCTGCAACTGGATATCTGTTTTCTTCATTTCCCTCTGAATCCTGTACTAATGTATTTTTTGGGGAAGAATGGTTTCTGTCCCTTTTTCATCTTCCCATCATTCCATTTGGTGCTATTTCTGTCCCTGTTCTGTTGGTCTGCATCTCCCAAACAGGTTTGCAGCCAGCATTTGGCAGCCCAGGAACCCAACTGTTTCTCAGTGCAACATGGCATGGAGAAGCTTTGTATGGGCTGGGGGATCAGGGCGTTGGAGTTTTGTTTATTCTTGGTGGGTTTTTTTGGCCAAGTGTGGCTTCAGTGTCTCGGCAAGATTTCTGATTTACTGAGCTCACACTGTCTACTTTCTCTCCCTAGTCACCAACTTGGATCATCTCCTAATAAAAATTTTAAAAACGAAAAGAAAAATGGTCTCCCAGTTCCGAAGTCATAAAGCCCTTGTATGCTCTCTGTTCAGTTTGAAACATGAACACTAAATCCCCTGGAGATGAGGTAACACTGAATCACCAGGATCTAGGGGTGAGGGATTGGTCTTCAGGGATTCTGAAAGACAAGAACACAAAGTGAAGTTCTGGTGTTGTGTTCTCTGCATCCCAATCCATTTCTCTGCTGCTCTCAGTAACTAGTTATCACATAGTTAGAAACACCTGGGATATAACAACCATAGACACAGATACCCACACACTAATGGATATTAATTCTAAAGAGTAGTAATGACAGTGATTCATAAAAAATATGTAAATCTACATGGATGACCCATAATGATCATTTAACTGTATATCACTCTAGCAATGTTAAATTGGATGAATGTCTGTTAATATAAATATATGTTAATATAGATATATTCAATGTCTGTAATTATAGATATGCATAGGTACATATCTATTTAAAGTTATGGACTGTCTGTAGTAATGAAGCCTCGTCAAGAGCACAAGTTGAAGTTCGACTGGGCATTTGATTTTCACACCAATTGCTGGCTGCAGGATGCACCATTCTCTGTCTTCTGCCACACAGGTGGATCAGAGTCTCAGATCTTCACAATCCTCAAATATTTCCCCTCTCTGAACATTTTTGAAAAATTGGTAGTACAAATGAGATTGGAGAGAAAGAGACAGAGAGAGAGAGAGAGAGAGAGAGAGAGAGAGAGAGAGAGAGAGAGAGAGATCTGCTTTTCATCAATGAGATAATTTCAGATAGCATGTGGACATAGAGATCTGGTTAGATCTCTATTTAAGTTACCAAGTTAATCTAATCAGTGCAGCTCTGACCCACGAGTCCTCTAGGATCTCAAAGATGGGACACAACCAAGACCAAGCTGCATTAGCACAAGGTTTTCCTTGAAAGCTTTTTTTTTTAAACCACAGAAAGCATCTTGAGGCACCTGAGGGAAAAACTGGCAGAAATAAAGAGGATGAGAGGAACTTGACGTTGAAGCCATAGCAGTGTTCTGTGTATTGCTTCTCAACTCTACACAAGTGACAATACACTGGAATTTTTGAGATTGGCCATGGAGGAATGGACACAGTAATCAGAAAATTCCACTAAGTGGGATATTTTTAAGTGGCATTTTTCATAGTGATGTCATTGGTGTTCCAACAGACTCTTTTTTCCAGCAGTAGTGTGTTAATTCCAAGTCACAAGTTCAGGGGAAACATCACAAGGGGTATCTGATGAAGGCTGAAAGATTAGAGGGTGCAGACTTTGTTGGGGTTTCATTGTGCATTGAATATTTTTCATGCTGAAGTCTGATTTTTGCAACTTGATTCTGTTATTTGAGCCAAGGCTCACATCCTCAGCTGAAAAGATGAGAGAGGCATGGGGAATGTGATGATTTAAAATAAATGAAATGTGGGCTGGGATGTAGTAGCTCGGTGGTACAGCGTTTGCCTAGCATGCGTGAGGCCCTGGGTTCGATCCCAGCACCAAAAAAGAAAAAAGACAAAAAAAAAAAACTTCTTCCCTAAAATAAATGAAATGTTAAATGAAGTGGAGCAAAGTAGGAGGTGCACAAAGATGAGAACCCAAATGTGTTTGTGGGTTTCACGTTTAGGTCATGGAGGTGAGAGGAGAGGACAGCCAGCAGAAATCCACAGCAAGGTAGAAGAAATCTCCAGAGTTCAGCAGGGAAATAACTCTCCAACTCAACACATAGGTGTTTCTCTTCCCTGGACCACGTTCGCCCCTGAACATTCTCAGACCATAGTTTCCAAAATCAAGCACTGCATTTTCTTCCAGAGACTCTTGGGATGGTCAGATACACCTCCCAGGCTCCACTACTCTGTGTGTGCATGGTTCTCTCTTGTTCACCTCCTGGCTTCATCTTGGGTCCTTCTCCAGCTGTGCAGAGTCTCAAATAGCAGAATTCCAGGGACCATGAGGACTAGGACAGCAACACCCATGCAGATGAGATTCTCCAGTGTGTAATTCTGGGCCTGTGATGCTAGGGATTGTGCACAAAAAGAACACTGGGTGAGGTCAGATGAAAATCACTCCAATGTTCTTGCATGTCCACCAAGGATACCTGTCTTTCCATGAGAGGACTCTAACCTCTATGTATAGTCCCATAAATGAAGATTCTCCTGACTCATGTGTCTTTGAATCTGACTTGTTCTGTCCAACCTCAGATCCCTTGCTTGCCTGATCAATCTTCTGCCAGTTCTGAGAAGTCTTGGGGACCCTGAAGGGGTGGCTGAGGGCCTGTGTCCTCAGGGTCTCTCAATAATGAGGAATAAGAACAGTGTCCTATCCAGCCACTCTTCTGCCTCCATCAGCCCAACAGCTCCCCTGTCCAAATTAGGCCTGTAAACTACATCCTGCTGATCTGGCACTTTCTCCCTCCTCTGCTCCTCACATAGCCCCTGGGACAGACTGGAGCCAGCAGGTCATACACAGCAGTGTTTTACTGGCTCTTAGAAAATATTAATGATTTAGTGACCCATGAAAGTGGGACTAATTCTAGACTCATGTGGGTTTAAAGATTTACTGTTTCCCTATACTGTGGATCTTCTTACTAAGCTGACACTCCAGGACTTATAGGTAAAATCTCATATACCTGCCCTGACCCTCTGCTTTTTCATCATCATGATCACAGCTTATTGAGACAAGTAGGACGGGACAGAGGGCTGGAGACTGGAGCAGGTCTGGGATCCTCCCAGTCCAGAGCCTCAGAAGTCAGAAATCAGGGATCCTTGCAGATCAGGTCTAGACAGCTCCGCTCTTCAGATGACCAGGGCAGGAGGGAGAGGGTTCTGTCAGAAGGTCACCTCCTAAGGAGAGTGAGCCAGCATAAAGTCAGCCCACTTCCCAGGGGTTCTTCCCATACCTGGTTTCTGGAACTTGTGCCTGCCTTGTTTTTACCTGGTCCTGGCTCCCTGAGGAGTAGTGGGGTTCCTGAAATGCTGCTCAGGGAGAGGACATGGTAGGGGATCTGTGCTAGTCATCTTTCTCTTACTGTGACAAGTACCTGAGGTAAAACAAATTAAAGGAGGAAAGGTTATTTGGTGTATGGATCCACAGCTGCAGGCCATGGCTGATGTGCCCAGTAGACTTATGGCATGTAGTTGGGCTGTTCATCAGAGTGGAATCACATGGCGTACAACAGGTCTCACCTCATGGCAGCCAGGAAGCAGGAGAAGAAAGAGGAAGGGGTTGGGGTCCCAATATACCCTTTGTGTGCAAGCACCCAATGTCCTATTCCTCTAACAAAGACCCAGAGATCACAGTCTCCATGATGTCCACTTGCACCCTCAGCTGGAGCAGAGTGTGTGTGTAACACAAGAGATATTGTAGGATCCATAAGACGTAAGCCATAACAGACACCATACCTGAGACCATGAGCACCAGGGGGTCACTGGGCTGTGACAACAGACAGGGGAATGAGCTCTGAGACCCATAGCACCTGTAGGTTCCCCCAAGGGCTGAGGTCAGAGCAGTCATGGAGAATTCTGCCTGGTGCTGCTGAGCTTGGGACTTTGATCTGAAATGCATGGGGGGATCAACTGCCTCCTTATTGGATAGAAGGAAAGTGTCCATCTGGTTTTGTGGCTGGTGCAGCAAGATCACATCCTTTCCTGGGGACACTCTGGGACCTGGCTGCACCAAGAGTGGGAGTCTGTCATGGAACTGTCCTAAAGAGAAGCAAGAGGGTGAGGGGTTATACAACGTTGCTCACAGCTGAGGCCTTACTAAGGCCTGTGTCTGACAATTTTGATCTTTCTGTCTGTCTCTGTTTTCTCCACTCTGCCTCTCCCATTGCTCTCCTGTCTCTCTCTGTCCCTCTCCTTCCCTGAGGCCACCACTCCCATTATGCTGTCACCTCCTGAAAATCCCTCATCAGAGTCTAGACAGAGTTTGCTGCAGACTCAAATTTCTGGCCACTCATCTGTGATCAGTATGTGCAGGAGCTCACTGCAGGCCAACCAAACAGAGGACAGGCTGTGTGCACCACAGCATCTATAATGACTCCCATGGGAACCTCTCACAGGGCCTAGGGGGAAGTCAGCCTGAGAGGTTCCAGCTTCGAGTTCCTGGCCAGGGTGTTGGCAGAAAACATAACTTCCCTCCTTGGACAGAGAAAATATGACATAGCCAACCTCAGATTCACACTGGAGGGTCAGATTTTCTCCAGAGTTCAAGATAAATGTCTTCTGGGTTAGGAGAGTTGGATTCCTGGACAACTCTAGAGGGAAGATGAGCCAGGATTGAGAGCCCAGTTCCTGCCAGTCCCCTGGGTCCTCCTATCCTGCCCTGCACCATCTTTCAAGCTCTGGGTCTCTGACACAGGTTCCTGAAAACATTCAGTCCCCTTTCCAACTGTGGCTCCCTTGGCTGAGCTCATGGCAATGAGTTTAGGGCATAAAAAATGATAAGCTTCCTCACCAGAGACTAGGAGTTCCAGGGGGTCATTGGATGCTGACCACATGTGTGGGTTGCTCCTGTCATAACCATGGCATCTGAACATCCACCTATGACTGGGGGTCATGGGACCCACAGGAAACATGGCATAGAAATATCCATATGGGTGCTGTTGTAAGTCCACAGTCCAGGAGAGATTGTGTTCTTCTTCCTTAATCAGAATGGAACTGTCAAATCCCTATCATGAGCTACACTGGTGGTTCACATTCACTTCTGAGGTCAACAGGCTCGGCAGGGCTGAGAGGTTGCATATGCTGTAGACTCCTAGGAGGGAAGGAGGCAGTCTAGTAAGTGGACTCACACCATACACATTATACCAAAGCTGGGCTTTGAAATGCGAACAACCCTGAGACCAGACCCCCTTTTTGAGGGCAGAAACTGGGACTGGGAAACCTGAGTGTCCTCTCACTCAGCTCCAGGAATTCACTGCTTTCTGACTAACCAGCAGGGCTGTAATATTTACAGTGATATTTTCCTGCATGATGGTCTCTCATGGAGGGGATAGAGAACTTGGCCTTGATCCTTGGCTTCTCTCTTGTGTATGTCTTTCAATTTCCTTTGCTTACCTTTTTATAAAGATGGTACTTCTTTACTTCCAGGGTACCCTGACACCAGATGGTCACAGACTTTCCAAAAGTGCTCATAGAGTCTGGTTCAGCATAGAGGATGGGTATAGGGATAGTCCCTGAGACAAATTCAAGGTTTGGGTCCCAGGATATCATTTGCGGCCTACTCTCTCAGTTCCAATACCTTCGGAACATCCCCTCCTTCAAAACCAGCCTACACTTGCTGTTATCTATCCCATTGCCCAGGACATTCTCCTTGTATTCAAGGAGGGATCAACACCTGGAACAGATGGGGACACACTTTCCTGCCTGTGCATAGGTCCTTCGTTGCAGAGTCAGCCCTGGAAGAGAGATCCCTGTGAGAGGTTTGCTCCTGAAGCCTGTACAGGTCCTCTGCAACCCAGATACTCCTGAGCCCTGGGGTTTCCTGATTTACAAGAGCTTGGCTGTGGGGTGAGGTGTTCCCCAAGCTAGGGTACCCTCTCCTTTCTTCACATCTCACACAGGCAGAGAAGAGTGATGAGTGTGGGAGTCATGCCGTGTCCTCTCTCTCGATCAAGCTATGCAGTTGAATGAAAACAGCATATGCAACAGGGTGGACAGACACACAGGGTGTGGACACTGGGGCAGATCCTCCCTATCAAGCAGTTGGCACATCAATAACCACTCAGAGGGGAACTGTCCTCTCAAGGAGCCTGGCTCTCATTTCCCCAGAACTGGGCTGGAGCTTCGTTTAGACACATCAGATATGAATTTCAACCAGCTGGTTTGATCTGTTTACAGTAAGGGTGTGAATAGCACCTTGGGGATCCTTTTCTTATTGTTCACAGCTAATGTGAAAAGTGGAGATGAGTGAGGGCTGATGGAGAAGAAGGGAATTCTGAAGAGAAAGAAATCATGAGCTCTTCTGAGGAAAGAGATGCGTCAACAATGATTCATCACTGATTATCTGATAGGTCTGTTTTTAGTTATGGGGTAATCTCATACTGCTTTCCATTCTGGTTGCACTAATTTACAACCACCAATAATGAGTAAATGTTGCTTTGCCCATCCCACCACCTCTGCCAGAATCCTTGCCAGGATTTGTTATTGGGTATGTTAGTGATGATCACCATTCTGACTTGAGTGAGGTCAGCTCTCAATGACATCTTGATGTATTTATTGTCCATCTGTACTTGCTCTTTTCAGAATTGTCTGTTAAGTTCATTTGCCAATTTCTTTATTGGGTCATTGATTCTTTGTAGGGTTAGTTTATTGATTTTCCCATATGCTTTGGTTATTAATCCTTTGTCACTTGTGTAACTGGCAAAAATTTTCTGCCTTTCTGTGGAATGTCTATTCATTCTAGTGACTATTTCCTTTGCTGTGAGAAGCTTTTTAGTTTCATGCAATCCCATTTGTCAATCCGTTCTCTTAATTGCTGAGCTATAGGAGTTCTGTTCATAAAGTTGTTATCTATGCCTATGTGGTCCAGTGTGTTCCCTAGTCTTTCCTGTAGTAGTTTCTCACTTTCAGATCTTACATTAAGAGTTTTGATCCACTTTGAACTGATACTAAGACAGGCTGAGACACAGGGATCTAATTTCAATATTTTGCAATTGGAGATCCAGTTTTCCCAATGCCATTTATTGAAGAAGCTATCCATTCTCTAACACATGTTTTCATGTCTTTTGTCAAAACTCAAGTGGGTGAAGCTGCCTGGGTTTGTGTCAGGGTCTTCTGTTCTGTTCCATTGGTTTCCATGTCTGTTTGTGTGCCAGTGCCATGCTGAGTTTATGGCTCTCTGGTATAGTTTGAAGTCAGGTGTGGTGATACTTCCAGTGTTGCTCTTTTTTTTCACAAGATTGATTTAGCTATTCAAGGTCTTTTGCATTTCTATGTGAATTCAGGATTGATTTTCCCATCTTTTTGAAGAATGTCATGGAAATTTGGTTGGGGATTTCATTGAACATACCAGTTGCTTCCAGTAGTATAGTCATTTTCACAATATTGATCCTGCCAACCCATGAGTTTGGGATATCATACATCTTCTAATGACTTCATTGATTTCTTTCTTCAGTGATTTATACTTTCTGTTGTACAGGTTTTTCCTTCTTTTATTACATTTTCTCTAGCATTTTTATGCTGTTGTGTATGGTATTACTTTCCTAATTTCTTTCAGACTGCTGATTGTATATGGAAATGGTACTGATTTATGTATGTATCCATTTTGTATCTTGCTTTTTTGCTGAATGTGTTTATAAGATTTTAAGGTCTTGGTGGAATTTTTAGGGTCTTTCATCCATAACACCAAATCATCTGCAAATAGAAATAATTTGACTTCTTCCTTCCCTATGTGAATACCTTGCATTTCTTTCTCCTGTCTATTGCTCTGGTTAGGAATTTTAGTACTATGTTGAATAGGGATGGGGAGAGTGGACACCAATGCCTCATTCTTGATTTTAGAGGAAATGGTTTCAATTTTTCCCCATTTAGTATGAGGTTGGCTATAGGTTTGTCATATATAGCCTTTGTTAGATTCAGGAATATTCCTTCTATTCCTAGTTTCTCAAGAGCTTTAATCATGAAAGGATGTTGAGTTTTGTTCAAGGCTTTTTCTGAATCATGGGTGTGATGATGTGGTTCTTGCCTTGATTCTGTTTATGTGTTTTGCTGCATTTGTTGCTTTGTGTAGGTTGTACTTTCCTTGAATCCCTGGAATGAAACCTCCTTAATCACAGTGTATGATCTATTTTACTATGGGTTGGATTCTGCTAAAAGTATTTTGAGGATTTATACATATACATATATGTTTTTCAGAGATACCTTTTTCATTCTGATTCATCTTTACCTGGTTTTGTTATTAGGGTAATACTGACTTTGTAGAATGAGTTTGATAGTATGTGTTCCTTTTATATTTTGTGGAATAGTTTGGACAGCATTGGTGTTAGTTCCTTTTTAATGATCTGGTAAATTCAGCAGTGAATCCATCCAGCCATGGGCTTTTCTTTGTTGGGAGGTTCTTCATAACTCTCTCAGTCTTGTAAGCCAGGATACAATAGAGGTATATGCACAGCCATGATTATTTCAGCACTATTCATAATACCCAAGCTTGGGAAATGGCCCAAATGCCTTAAAACTAAGGAATGGATTAAGAAAATATGGTGTATATATATATACACAATGGAGTATTACTTATCCATAAAGAAGAATGAAATTATGTTGTTTGCAGGTAAATACATGGAACTGGAGAACATCATGTTAAGTGAAGTAAGCCAGACTCAGATGGAAAAGATTGCATGTTTCCTTCATATGTGGAAGCTAGACATACAAGGTAAATGAATAAATACAAGTATGATCTTTACACACATACACACATGAAGAGAAAACATGATTGAGACAGAGCATGATTGTGTTAGTGGCTCAGGGGCCTATGGGCAGGTGAAAGAGGAAAAGAAAATGAGTTATGAACAATACTGATACAGAATGCACTCTGTGTGGAGATGGTATAAAGTAATGCACTGTAAGCTGTTGAATAAAAGGGGACAGGACAATGATGAGTAAGTAATAAAGGTTGTGAATCTGATTAAAGCACAATATATGTGTGTGTGAAATTCCAAGTTGAAACCACTTTGATCAATATATGCTTAAAAATGAAGAACAGGAAATTAAGACAGATCCTGTGGGAGGGAGGACATCAGTGGGAGAAGATAGGGTAGATGGAGAGGGTGAAGGAGGACGAATATTGTGGGTGTACGTTGTACATGTCTATAAAAATAGAATAATGAAGTCTGTTAGAATTGTTTTATAACGGGAGGAGGAAGGAAAATGATGGGCAGGGTGGTCTAATTAAGTTATGTTGTAAGCACATATGTAAATATCAAAATGCCTACCCCCTGTACAAGTATTATATGCTAGTAAAAATTTTTTAATTACCTTAAACAATAATGAATCATGGTTAGATTTGTGGTCCCATTTGTGAGGGCAATACACCTAAGTGACACTGTCTTCTGCTCCTCACTGGTGAGGTTTTGCTTTGACACCTTGACTGATTTGGCATCCACCAGGTTTCTCCAAGTTAAAGCTGTTCTTTGTCTTTCATAATTGGTCATTTATTTGTAGTGAGATACTTTGAGACAGTGTAAACATCATGTTCTCCATTCAACTTTCACTTAAAGGACCACAGTAGCCAAAGCTTTCATGGCTACCAAATGTATCATTTATGCATAAACACATTGTAGTAATCCATTCCTTCAGCTGTCTGTGGAGGACAGTTGGTGCTTCTCATGCTTCCCTCTGTCATCATGCAGGTGTCTCCCGATTTCATATTTCCTCCTGATTCTCTCATCAATGTCAACTTTTCCCCAGCATCATTTTTCTTGTCTTTTTATTTGTTCTTTTCACTTGGAAGCACATGAGGGAGCATCCTCCATACAAAGGAAACTTTTTTCTTTTCCTTCAATGAAGCATGTGACTCCATTTTGTTAAGAACCTGAGTTCATGTAGACTATCTACTTTTGGGTGTATTCCAGGTTTTTTCCCCATAGTTCACAGTACAAGCAATGTTTCCATTAACAGCCTTAGGAAATAGATTTCCTTATTGTGGATGCATGCCTTCAGAAAATTGTTTGAAGACATTTCCTGGGACAAAAGCATGAATTCACACACTGGTCAATATTGACAGTTTTCCCTCATCATGGACTGTCCCCTTTACATTCCTACTAAAAGTGTAAGCTCAGTCTGTTTATTCAAAGACTTCCTAAAAGCAGTAAGTTAGGAAGTTACTGATTTCATGCAAATAGGTACAGTTGCATTCTGATTTAGTCTAGCTTTTCATTTCTCTTTTGATACAATTATAGTTGAACAGTTCTTCATGTATTCAATGGCCCTCATAATCTTTTTTTAGTAATTCTAATTTAGTGATTTTAGTAATTTTTACCTCTATCATATGCCATTTTTCCATCTTTTTCTTTAATAATTAAGATCCATGTGTGTGTACGTGGAAGGATGAAGGCTAACTTTATGTATATAATGATATTTAATTCACATAATTGTATAATGATGTAGCACAAACTATGTACTATGTAATTCTTATGATTCCATAATTTTATATCATGTAATTTAATGCAGGTTTATGTGGATATATACAAGTGTACATAATCTTTTCAATGTCTATAAATATTTATCTCAGTTTTCAACTTGTGCATTGATTTTCTTTTGTGTGTGTGTCCCATGCACATATAGAGATATGTTTATTTATGAAATCTACTTTCCAATCTTTTCTTGCTAGTACATCTGCATTTTAAGTTATGCATTCAAATTTTTCAGAGTGGACCCCAGCAACTATTTAATTCAAAAGGAACCCTTTTTTCGTATATTTTGGTGGCTGGAGGAGCTTATTAAATAATGTAGGAGAACAGACTTCTTTATCACAGAGTCATTCTATCCAGGAATGTGGCCCATTTCCCCTCTCATTCTTGTACAGTATATGTGCCATCCAGTGATGATTTAAAGGTACACATTTCTGTTTTTCACATTAGTATTATGATTGCCCTTAGATTTTTCTTTGTTTCATTGATACTCAAGTGAGTTTCTTCTTCCTGGTCATTATTTGGCTTGCATGAGCTAATTTTGTTACAATCACTTTGCTGATTGCCTTATTTATGAGTGGCTGAACCCTTCACCCTCACTGCAGGACCCATCATTTCTAACCCACATCCCATGTCTTCAGGATGTCCAAGAACCACCTGCTCAAATCTCCCAGAATTTAATGTGCTCAAGGGGCTGGAATGCATCTGCCTTGGCAGCTCTATCTTTTGCTCATCTTCCTGCAGAGTAGCACACTATGATCTATGCACAGAAAAGGTCGCACATTGCAAACAAGTTTAGTGAGCACAAACATTTGTCAACATTCAGTTACAAGAACTATAATAGTCCATGTTTTTTCCTTGACAAGTGGCCTGGCAGAAAACAGTCTGAAAATGTAAGAAATAGAAGTGAGATGCCTAATTTAGGGAGCAAATAATAGGAAAGTATAAGAATCTTTACAATTTTTCATAAATATCTTTAATTTTTAATTGACAAATAATGGGTTTGGGAGCAAATGAGATATTGTCTTATATCTTTACATGGTGAAATTATTTCTCAAACTAATTAACAAAATGAGAATGTTAAATGACAATACAGTGAGACAAGCAATAAAAACAAGCCCTTCCTTCCAGGCCAGAGTTTCTGGAGGGATCTTTTAAGGTTAATAGAACCAAACAACAAGCTAAGGTATGAAGCCTTTGGCTACGATCCTTCATTTCCCTTCATCTTCCAGAAAATTCTTACCTGTTTCTTTCTGTAATAAATCCAGCTGCCTCCACTCCTGGCTGTTTATCTGTGTTCTCTCCCATCCCTGACCACACACTAGAGACTCCAAGCAGGAAACCAGTGCCTGCGTCCTTTTCTACCTCATTTATTCATCTTCCTGAAGAAGTGAAATAATGCAAGGCCAGACAAGTACCACATGATCTCACTTTTCTGTGGAATTTTTAAAAATCAAAGTGTAAAAGCAGAGAGGACAATGTGAGTTATTCGGGGATGTGGGTTGGGTTGATGGGAAACAGGAAGTTATTGGCTCAAGGCTACAAAGTTTCAATGAGACAAAAAGAAGGAGTTTTCAGATCTGTTTCTCATCTTTGTGGTTATAGTTAGTAACAGTGAATTGTATACTTGAAACATTTAAAATATATTTAAGTGTCCTCACTGTAAATACCCTTGATGTCATTCTACCATGTATCCATATATCATAACATTTCATTGGCCCCCTAAATAAGTATAATTTTTTGTCTATTTGATGTAAAATGCAACAAAAATAAGTGAATATTTTAAGAAGAAAAAACTAAATCCAAGACAGAAAGAAACAAACACAGTGTCCAGTATGGGGTCACTGCATAGCTGCTTGTCTAGACTCCAAGACTGCCCAGTACCCATGAGCCCCAGTTCCGTTGGCTGTGGCCTGGGGTAACCTGGACTGTGGTCTGTTCTAGGTAATCTTACTAATGTTTCAGATTCATTCTCCTTAAAAGGAGCAGAGGAGCTTCTCATTTCAGATCTGAAACTTAGGCTTGGTGGAGAAAGATGAGCAGGAATTGAAATAATTGGAAAGTACCTTTCATGTCTTTGTCCAGAAGGCAGAGGTTTGCACAAGAGGTAAACATCAAATCACCAGGCCCTGCATTAACACCTCTGAGCTTTGCATTTAACCACTTACATTAAGTTCTACATTGTATGTCCCTTTCTGTCTCTGTTGACTTCATATTGGGTTTGGTCAATGGTTCGGTATATCTCAGAATCATGTAGCTAGAATTCTTTCCATGAGATGCTAACATCTGTGTGTAAGGAGCTTACACAAGTTATTTGTGTCCCAAACAGTGAAGACTGTACCAAGTCTTAGGTGAAAGTCCAAGCAATGGGGAGTGGGAACCCATGAACATGTTCCCAGGCAAGTCCTCTCTGAAGAAGATTCACATAAAATTTTGTCACTTTTGGACATGCTGGTGTGGACTTTCCACATTATGACTCCAGAGAACTCAAGTGCACCCTGACATCAGGAGCTCCCTTTATGTTCTCTTTCCCCATCCCACTCTCCCATTCTCACTTCCCAACCCACCTCCCTTCATTCTTGCATCTCAAATAAACCACCTGTACTCATGTCTGTGACTGAGGCCTTGCCTTCTCAGTGATGCATGGTATGATGGGTCCAGCTAGTGCCCTGTCTTTCCTCAGTGACTCCACCCCTTCCCTGACCACTTGGCTTCCCTCTCCTCACCTAGGCAGGACTTCTGCTTGGGCCTGGCTTATTGATTCCTCCATTCCCCATTCTGTAAATCTTATGCCCTTTATTTAAGAAATACTTTAGAAGTCAACCTAGGGCCATCCCAGAAGATGAACAGTTTCCAGGCAGAAACTGTTTTGCCCTTATCTCTAATTTTGATGTTGAATAAAGCACATGTGTTCTCTCGCTTATGGAAGGTCTACTGTTAGAGGAAACAACTGAATGAGTAAAAATTACTGCACAAGTAAGTCTGAAATTACAAAGATTAATTTCATGATAGAACTGTTTGAAACACAATGACAGCACAAGATATATCACCTGTTTTGGGGATTTGGATTTGTAGGTGGTAAGGGAGCTGATGTGTAGATCTGATATCAATAGTGAATTTGATTTATCTAAATGAAGTAATCTTGTGAGGAAGAGGGAAGCATTGCAAACTGTCATGAAGAAAGTCTTCCCATGAGTGGACCTCAGCACATGAGATGAAATAAAATTATTTCAGGACTGATCACCTCTAATTGACCCCTGAGTGCATTTGATACAGAAATTGAGCCCACATAGACATTCATTATACATCTGATTGGAAAGAATGAAGAATTTTCATTTTAATTGAAGACGTGTATTTTTCAATTCATACACATCCACAAACAATTTTGAGTTACATGTTATGTGACATTGAGGAAGATGACTATCAGTTGTGACTCCAAGTTTCCTCCCAAGTGAGGTTCATGTTCTCATTGGTTTTAGTAAAGGCTCATAGGTTGGGGACATTGCTCCTCCCCTGTTGTATTGGCAAAGTCAAAGGAGGAGGGGGAAAGGCCCAGAGGGATATTGTTCTCCATGTAGATGTGACCTAACAGTGTCTTACATTCGTGACAACAGAAACTTTGCAGAGGTGACTAAGCTCAAGTTCTTGAAATGGAGAGAAATCATCTTGTACTATGCTGATGTCACCTAATGTCATCACAAGAGACTTTTTTTCATTTATTCATATATGCATGTAATGTTTGGGTCATTTGTCCCCCTTTCCCCCAAACCCATTCCTTCCACCGCCACCCCTTCACTTCCAGGCAGAAACTGTTTTGCCTAATTTTGTTGAAGAGAGGGTATAAACAATAATAAGAAAGACAAAGGGTTTTTGCTAGTTGAGATACGGATAGCTATACAGGAAGATTGCTCACATTGTTTTCATGTACATATGTGTTACATTCTAAATTGATTCTTCTTGAACTGACCCTTTCTCTAGTTCTTAGTCTCCTTATTCTTTTGCCTCTGTTGCATTAAAGTTTCTGCATTAGTTCCTTTGTATTGAGCACATCATGTTTTTTGGGTTCCTTACCTGTCCTCATACCTGCCTTGTGGGCTTTCACTTTATCATGTGACCAAAGTCCAATCCCCTTCCTGTATTTTCCCTGGATCTAAGTCCACATATGTTGGAAAACATTCAACTTTAGGTCTTCTGAGCCTGGCTAACTTTGCTCAGGATGATGTTCTCCACTTCTACCCATTTACTGTGAATGATAACATTTCATTCTTCTTCATTACCAAGTAGAATTCCATTGTATATAAATACCACATTTTCAAAATCCATTCATCAGTAGTGGGGCATCTTGGTTGTTTCCATAACTTGGCTATTGTGAATAGTGATGCAATAAACGTGGGTGTGCAAGTGACAAGAGGCTTTATTTGTAAAAGCTTCTGAAACACAGAGGGTCAGGGTCTGAGAAAGATTTATTTGGTAATGAAAGGAAGATGAGAGCCATGGGCCATGGAAACCAGCTGCCTCCTGAAGCTGAAAAGACCAGGATGCAGATCCACCCAGAGCCTCCAGAAAGGAGTGTGTCCCTGACTGCATGTCATCTTTAGCCTGGAGGTGAGTGGATCAGGCTACCACTCTTAAGAAATGTGATATAGAGAAAAAAATGGTGGCTAAGGTATAAAATCAGAACTCCTAAGCTCTGTGATTTCAGAAACCTCCTAGAGAAGCTAGAGACACACATGGGGTATTCTGATTGCTCCTAGCCAAAATAATAACCCCTATCACATTAGGTGTAGATAAAACTCAAAGAAGACCCTTAAAACAGTCATGAATTGCAGCTAACAGCCATGAACATCCTGCCTGGCACAGCCAGAAAGGTGTGTCCAGCTCTGGCTCTGTGAGAAAAGCCTCTGGCCATCATTCCTTCTTTTGCCTTTCCTTCTTATTCCTTTCCTTTCCTTTCACTTCTTTTCTTTTTCATTCTTCTCCCAACAAGCAGAAGACAGACCATAAATCAGAATCAAACCCTAGAGACCCTATCAACCTACTCACAATTCCCTCTAGAAATGCCTGGGAATAAACTTAACCAATGATGTGAAAGAACTACACAGTGAAGACTGTGCAGCACTGGAGAAAGAAACTGAAGATACTAGAAGAGAGAAAGACTCCTCCATGCCCATGGGTTGGAAAAATTACATTATGAAAATAGCCATATTATTGTCAATGCAATCCCAAACAAAACTCCAATGTCATTTTTCATAGTAATAGAGAAAAAATCCTGAAAATCATTATTTAAACACAAGAGACCCTGAATAGCCAAAGCAATCCTGAACAAAAGGAGCAATGCAGGAGGAATCACAATACCTGACTTCAAATTACACTACTGATTTATAGTAACAGCAGCAGCATGGTACTGGCACAAAACCAAACACGTGTGGAAGACAACAGAAAATCCAGAAATAAACCCACACATCCAGAGCCAAGGAAACCCATACTTATATACAATAAATATATGGCTATAAAATTTTTTAAATATTAGAACTGGTAAATGAATCCAGTGAAGTTGCAGGACACAAAATCAACACAAAAGTCAGTTTGTTTTTCACACATTCACAGCAGAGTCTCCAAATGAAATAAAACTGACAATTTTATCCACAATTTCAAAAGAAAACATAATACTTAGGAACAATTTATCCAAGGAGTGGCAGATGTGTACACCGAAAAAAATGAAATAAACAAGGACGATACAAATGAATGGAGAGAAATTAACAAGAGAAATTGATATAGTGTTTATTTATTTATTTTAGTGGAACCGAAGTTAGAACTTAGGGCTTCTCACTTGCAAGGCAGGTGCTCTCCAGCTTCACCACATCTCCAGCTTTTTTTACTCAGGTTGTTTTAGAGATAGAATCTCCAGCCTGGACTATGGTACTCTAATTTTACCCTTCCCACATTTGCTGAGATGACAGGCATGTACCACCAAGCCTAGCTTTTATCCATTTATTTAGACAGAGTCTCAGAAACTTTTTTCCCAATCTGGACTGGCATAGTGATTTTCCTTATCTCAGGTTCCTGTGCTTCTGGGATATCAGGCCCACACCAGTGAGCCAGCTGTTGGGTAAGATTAGGTATCACCATTTGCCCAGGATAGCCTCAAACTGTAACCCTTCTGATCTCAGCCTCCTAAGAAGCTAATATTACAGGCATGAGCACTAGGACCTAGCTATTGTCTGTTTAAAACAATTTTTTTGCAATACTGGGGTTTGAGTTCAGGGCTTCACAATTACTAGGCAGGCATGCTAGCCCCTTGATCCATGCCACCAGTCTGATATTGTTAAGAAATCCATACTATCAAAGCTACCTACAAAGTCAAATTGATACCCATGAAAATTCCAGTAACTTTTTTCCCTGGGAACAGAAAATACAATACAATATTTGCAAAGAATTGCAAAAAGTTCCCCAACAGTAAAACAATCCTGAGAAAACAGACAAAGCTGGGGTAATGCCACTACTTTACTTCAAAATCCATTACAAGGTTACTGTGTGGAACTGGTATAAAATCACACTTACAGTCACTGGAGCAGAATAGAGAGCCCAGGCTAAGTCCATGCACTTATAGTCAATTGATTTTTGGTGAAATTGCCAAGGTCATACAGTGTGTCTACACAGTCCTTTAGTCAATTGTGCTGGGAAAACTGGTTCCTCACATGCAGAAGAATGAATGTGGAAACTGTAGGAACTTCATTCAACACATGTCAACACAAGAGAGATTCAAGAGTTAAATGTAGGATGTGAAACTGCAAAGCTATTGGAAAAGCACAGGGACCCCTGCATGACATTGGTCTGGGGGCCTCAAAGCACAGGTAGCAGAAGCAAAATAGACGTAGGGGGTTATGCCACACTAACAAAAAAATGCCTGGGAAAGCTTTTGCACCAGTCATCCTAACTACCTGGGGATGCTTAAAATAGAATTGCTATAGGCTGGCCTAGGCAAAATTGAGAAACTATCTCCAAAATAACCAAAGCAGAATGTGCTGGAGGCATGGCTCAAGGTTAGAGTGCCTGCCTCACAAGCATGAGGCAATGAGTTCAAACTCCAGAACTGCAAAATAAATAATAAATAAATACATAAATGAAATAAAAGCAGAAGACATGCAAATAAGAACATGGGAAAAACAGACAAAAGATTGGTTTGCATTGGTTGAGATGGAAAGTTTTAAATTATCTGTGAGTGCTTGAGATACATTAGTTGAGTTTGAATAATAAATGAACATTCAATCGACAACAAAAAATCCAGTGTGGTCCTTATGTAATGTCTTTTTGATACATTAATGAACCTTATTGGTGGTATTTGTTTAATGATTGACTTCTCAGTGCATGTAAGGCATTTTCCTACAACTTTCCAAGTTTTTAAAGTCTTTGCCAAGGTTATTATCAACTTTTTCATGCCTGATGAAATGCATTTGAGTATATTTCTTCTTTTCCTACTCTCAGGTGAAATTTAGGTTTGGGGTGTGTATCCACATACTTGTGTATTTGCTTTTGTGTTTCATAAGTGAAAAACATTTGGAAGAAATCCCTAAGGGAGCTCCCTAGACTGTAGTTAAGGTGAGAAAGGTTCTTATTAGTAAGTCAATGTACAGCATGTGCCACAGAACAAATGTGAACTGTGTATAAGATGGTGGTCCTGTAAGATTGCAATGGAGCTGAAAAGTTTTTATCCTCTGCCATATTTACTTTACCTTTACTGAGTTTAGATTCTTTTAGATACATGAATTCTTATCACTGTTGCCTGCAGTGTTGAAGACAGTGACACCTGCATGGGTTTTCAGCTCAGTAGCTGTAGGCTAAGCCACATGGCCTGGATGGACAGTGAGCTGTGCTGGCTGGGTTTGTGTAAGTAACTCCATGATGTTCACACGTGAAGAAATAGACTAAAGTCACAGGCATTTAAGGCATAGAAAACAATTCAAATATTGTGCTTATGCTTGTGTCCATTTTGTAAGCTACATACTGAAAATTTTTTCCCTTTTTAATCTGTGCACATAAAATGTTCATATGCTCTGTTCTTCAAGTGAACATGTCCTCAGCTCTGCTGTGTGGTTCTCTGAGGAAATGTCATCTTCTCTCTGTCTTTCTGGGTCACTGTGAGTGAAACTTACAAATGTCATTAGTGTTTTAAGATGAACTTTTTGGGTGTTATTTATATTTATCCATTTTTGTGTTTGACCTCATTAGTAACTATGTCACATTACTTCCTCCTTGTGCCTTCACTTGCAACAGGGTTTTATTCTCTGGATATTTTCTCAATATGATAGATATGAAAAATGACTTAGAAATCTTTTTCTTTACTTATTTATTTATTAACAGCTGTGATTTTCCATTTCCATAGTTATCATGTCATGGTTACATGATCACCCAATTCAATCCTCTTCTCACTACAGTTCTGTTTTCTCACATCACACATTCTTTTTCAAAAGGTTTCTTGCTTTATTTCCAAAATGTGGAGATATCTGTTATCTCTGACTATAGAATCAAAATCAGGTATGTCCCACAAGTTCTCAGAGGCTCCTTGTGATACATGAGTGCCCATGGTGGCTGGCTCATTAGTCAGTGTCTACCAAGGCAGATCCAATGTCCCCTGAGGGCCCTGTGTGGAAGGAGGAGTCAGGGTCTCCCTGGGTTGGTGGATACCAGAGCAGTGAGCTCGCTGCTCTCAACTGGGCTCCTCTGAGAGAGAGGAAAGAGGTGCAGATGTCCCCTGTCTGAGTTTCAGGCTTCAAAGCTGGGCATAGGTCACATCCTGGGGACCCTCAGGTGCAGCAGCCTAGAGAGGAGAGAGTGAGAGGGAAGGAGGTTGCTTGGCATTGAGGAACCTTGGGACCTGTGGAGGACAGGATTCACCTGACTGTCCACATCTCTATCCCCTCCTGCCTGTATGTTCTTCCTGCCCAAGAATTCCCTGGATAGTGTTTAAAAGGAGAGGCCCTTCCTTCCTAAGTCTGGAGTGGTTCACCTGAGGATAGGTCACTCTCTGGGGATCTTCATCAGGTGTTTCCTGCAGCAGAGAGACAGTGAATCAGACAGAACCTCCTGGTTCTACCTGGATCTCCACAGCCAGTTTTCTTTATTGTGGCTAGCGATCCTCTCAAAACTTGAAGATTATGTCATTCCTGATGGGGTCTTCAGGGGCTTTATAAGACCTCTTGAATCTCTTCATTCTCTTCCTTCAGTTTGGAGGACTCATCCTAACACTCTGACCCTTGCTCATTTGATCCCAGTCACATGATTCATCTTCTTGAAAGAGTATTTTCCTGCCTCAGGATCTTTGCACTTGCTGTGCCACCTGCCTGCAGAAGCTGTTCCACTAGATGTGTGTGTGGCCTTTCTGGGCTGCTTCTCAGAAGACAGCTTGTCAGAGTTCCCCCTGTAATTCACACTGGTCCTCTCTGCTCCTTGCTCTCTTTTCTTTGTTTAATTTCCCTGACAGAACTTGCACTCCTGACACCACATTTACTTGCACCTCTTCCCCTGAATCTGAGGGAAGCTTAGGGCAGGTGGGCAGCTGTAAATGGTCCTGTATCTACACTGCTTACAGCGAGCTTGGTTAAGATGGGGCTCCTCTGTGTCACTGGGTGAAGGAGTGGAGAGGGCTATTTACTTATATCTTCCTGAGATCCAGGAGCTGGGAACAGAGGCTCAGCAGCTGGAAAGAGGCCAGAAGGGAGAGGGTCACAAGGTCACAGAAAATCAGGAGACAGATGGACACAGCAGAGAGAGACAGGAGGCTCCAGATGGGAGGGGTCAGCTGTGGACGTGGCTGAGAACTGAGGGGAGGTCAGGGAGGCTCCCTTGAATGAGGGACAAGAGAAGACTTGGTGCCCTAGAGGATGGGGGGTGCCCTAGAGTGACAATAATTCTCGCCTAAATGTCCACCTCTACCCTTTCAACATGCTGTGTGTCTTTCACAGAGGCATCTGTGGGAAAAGAACATGTGGGTCACCTCCTGCCAGAGTCCTGGGGTTTCTAGTCCCACAGACCCTTTGCTGTCCTTGATGGGAGACAAAGCCAGGGACCATTCCAGATCCACAGTGTAGGGTTCATTCTGAGTCAGTCAAAGACCAGTCCCTTCCTTCTTCCCTCTATGGTGTTGAGCCTTTGGGCATCTCCCTCTCAAGGTCCCTCTTCTTCTCACAGAGGTTGTCTTTCTGGACAGCAACAGCTGGGCTGAACCTGGGGGGACAGGGAGGGGTCAGGTGTCAGTGAGGGATGGCAGGTGGGTGAAGGTCTGGGTCCTTGGGCAAGAGTTACTTCTTTTGTAGGCTTCTGTTCCTGGGCAGTGACTCCATGGCTCCTGAAGGACAGTGGAAGTCTGACTGTATGTGTGGGAGGGCAGAGTCTCTGGTCAGGAGGGCCCACCCTACAGGACCCCTGAGGGGAGGACAAAGATTTTAAAATACTGGGCAGTTGTCCACATGTTTTTGAGATGAAAAAGCTCAGGGAATTCCTAAAATTTGCAAAGGCACCAGGATCAAGTATTATTTCCTGTTCTAGGTTTTCTGATCTGAGAATCTGCAGAAGGGTTTCTAAGCTGTCTTGTTCAAACCTGGATGTTTTCCCTGGGTCTCCTGCCCAGAATTCATCCTTGACTGGCCCTCGAGAGATTCCACCAACAACTGAGGCCCAGGTCACTCACTCCATATTCACTTGACCTCCTGCCTTTTTCCTGACGCTGGTGTCTGAGGATAGAGAGGAGGAGGTGGAGGAGGAGGAGGAGGAACGGGAAGAGCATTAGGAGAAGGGCACTGAGACCCCAATGAGAACTTTTTTTGTATTCCTCCAGTCCTTGAGGGCAAGTGATATCATGAAGAAGGAACAATGCTGCTTAACTAAGCAACTACTGTGTACCAGGCCCATGCTGAGTATTTGTAAACTTCACCTCTGACCATCACACTCCAGGAACTTGGCATTGCCAATCCCACCCAACCAGTTTGCAGAGGTGGTAACTGAGAGAGCAGAACTGAGGTTGGACCTGGGGTATCTGACTTCCAGCCTTCTTTCCTCTGCCAGAGCTGAGGCCCCTGAGCTGGAGGCAAAAAGACTGAACACCACTGACACAGCCTTGTGCCCCTTTGTGCACAATGTCACCACAGTCTCTTGCTGCTCCCCGCACATTGTCACTGTCACTGTACCATTCCCCATCCCACACAATGTCACTGTCACTGTGGCAGAGCTGACAGGCTTAGGATGTCTCCTCTACCATGAGTGCTACAATGTTAAGCTCTTCAAGGCCCTTGAAGTTCTGGACCAAGTCTTTATACTTGGAGAACCTGAGGCCCAAATGGGATAAAGTCTTGTTCAAGTCAATGTCTCCAAGGGAGGCTGCATTAACCCCATAGCTCAGCTTCTTCCCTCTATTCCCCACCTCCCAATAGATCCCCTCACTTAAGGTTCTGGGGTCCTCACTCTGAAGAAGAGGGGCTGATGCTCAGGGCCTGTGGGAGTGGATGGGAGGTTAGGACTCCCTGCTCCCCACCTCCACCTGACTGCTTTCCACTCAGCCTGTTCCTCAACATCTCTCTCTGCTTGCCCACACCCTCATGCAGTCCAGCCTTTAAGCCACTGGGGATCAGGGGTATTTGCCCACAGTTTTTCCCAATATTCAAATGTCTGAACACAGGTAGAGCTGAGAAAGAAACTAGGACTTAGATGGCTATATCTCCAGGCAGCCTGGGGACCCAGGACACTCCTTGTTCAGAGGCCACTGAGGCTCACTAGCTGTTCAGATGGACCCTGAATGTGGGGGTCTGGGTCTCACAGAGGGTCCTATGAATGAGGATATGAGGATGGTAAGGCGCTTGGTCTGCATCTGGGAATCCTGTCTTTGCTCACTCACTCCCCTGCATCTACCCTGTGGTTTCCCCAAGACCCTTCCTTTGCCCACCTAGATTTTTCTCAATTCAATAAGGTGGAGGGTTTGCATTTGCCTGGGAGACCACTCTTGTCCTCCTCTATGAGGGACGAAGCACCCTCTAGCTTGTCCTCCCTAGGTCCCCACACTCTTATTCCTTCCAGAACTTCCAAGAAGCACAGACCAGAGTGAGTCGTTTGTCTCTGAGAAGACAGGGTTAGGAGTGAGTCACATGAAAACCATGAGCTTCAAGGGGTCACTGTGCTGTAACAATGGGAAGTGGGATGAGCTTTGAGACCCATAACACTTGTAGGTTCCCCCAAGGGCTGAGGTCACAACCATCATGGAGAATTCTGCCTGATGCTGTTGAGCTCGGGACTTTGATCTGAAATTCAGTAGGGGACCAGCTGCTCCCTCCTTGGACAGAAGGAAAGTGTCCATCAGGCTCTGTGACTGACACAGCAGTCTGTGTCCTGGGGACACAGTAGTTTCTGGCTTCACCAAGAACAAAGGTTTGTCAGGGAGCTGTCCTAGAGAGAAGGAGGAATATGAGGGCCTGTCCTACCTTATTCTGAGCAGAGACCTCTCCCACTAGGGAGGGTGTCTGATCACCTCTTTGGCTGACTTTGTTTCTCTGACCCTGTATCTAAATTCTCCCTACCTCTCTCCCTCTCTGACAGCCCCACACCTGATCATGGTCATTCTCAGAGCAACCCTAAAATCTGATTGATATTGCTTGGCACCTCACCTGTGATCAGGATGTCCACAGGGTTACTAGGAGCTGACCACTCAGAAGAGAGGTTGTGTGTACCATACCATCTGTACTGGCCCCCATGGAAGCTACTCACAGGGCCCAGAGGGAAGTTGACCTCAGACAGCCCAACCTGGGGCTACTGTCCAGGTCGCTGGGGGATGTCACACCCACCCTGCTTGCACAGAGCAAATTCATCATAGATGATGTCAGAGTGACACTGGAGAATCAAGTTCTCTCCAGGGTACAGAACAGGACCCTGCCTAGTCAGGAGCGATGGCATTCTGGACATAGCTGGAAGGAAGATGACCAGGAACTGAGGTGATGCTTCCTGCCAAACACCTCCCTCCTCCCATCCTGTCTGCAGGTCTCACTATCACACTCTGGGTCTCTGACTCAGGGTACTCAGGCTACTATCAGGCCCCCTCCAACTGGGGTTCCCTAGAAGTAGGGCTCATGGAAACGTGTTTGTACTGCCCCAAGTGATTTGAGTCGTTACCTGAAATATGTAGTTCAAGGGGGTCACTAGGCTGTGAACACACCTGAGATTGGCCCATGTAATAACCTCAGCATCCAATCATTCACCTCTGGCTGGTAGTCACAGGGCCCACAGTGATCAGGACCTGGAACTGCCCACTGGGTTATTGCTGTGAGTCCAGGACACAGGAGAGCTTGTGTTCTTCTTTCATCAGAATGACCCTGCTCTGAAGCACACTGGAGGGTCACATTCCCTCCTGAGGTCACCACAGGGCATGGTAGGGCTGAGAGACAGGGTTTGTTGTAGACTTCTAAAAGAGAAGGAGGTAGTGTGTCAAATGGGCTCACACTTCCCACATTATCCCTAGCCGGGGTGGGGGGATTGTGAGAGGGGGACACCTCTGAGAACAACCCGCTTCTTGAGAACAGAATTTGCAGCAGGGCCTTTGAGGATCCTCTCACCTGTCACCACCAGCTCAAGGGGGACACTGTGCTCTGACCATCAGCTTGGGTTTGGTAATAACAGTAATATCGCCTTGTATCATAGTCTATCATGGATTGGATGGAGAACTTGGTCTTGTTCCTAGACTGCAGCAGGGTTTATCTTTTCCAGGGCTCTGAGCTTCCCTCTTTATGCAGATGGTATTCCTTGGCCTCCAGGGTCCCCTCACATGAAATTTTCACAGGGCTCCCCCAGGTGATCACAGAGCCTGATTCAGCTGAGAGGCTGGGTTTGGGGAGGGTCCCTGTAAGGAAGCAGGTGAGAAGGAAGCATATCTATTCTAATCATGGCACAGCGAATGTTGTACTTACAGATGATATTTAAGCAGATCCCATCAGCACAAAGACAGAGGACCCACATGCAGAACAATCAGTCTTCTGGACCATCTATTTTTCCCTTCCACTGTCCCCTGAGTTTCTATATCACTGGTCCCCTGTCTCCCACACTCTGTCAATGGGTTCAGGACCCTGGCTCCCCTCAGGTTACCACACACCAAGTGGCCTCCCTTGGGATCTGTCTCAAGTCCAAGGTCATTCAAGGGAAAAGTTGGGGCTTCCTCACCTGAGACATGGAGCTCCAAGGGGTCACTGGGATTTGATCACAAATAGGGGTTGTTTATGACAGCTATAATATCTCAATGTCCACCTCTAGTTTGGATTCACTGGGCCCACAAGGAACAGGGCTTGGGACTTCCCATTGGGAAGATTCTGTGAGTTCTGAGTTCAGAAGAGCTGGTGTTCTCCTTCCTGAGTCAAAATGAACCTGAGAAATTCCTGCATTGAGACACACTGGTGAGTCACAGTCCCTCCTGAGGTCACCACAGAGCTGAGAGTCTGTGTTTTCTGTAGGCTCCTAGGAGAGAAGGAGGCAGTGTGTCAAATGCCCTCACACCTCCCACATTATCCCCTGGGTTGAGCTGTGAGAGGGGGACACCTCTGGAAGCTGACCTCCTTCCTGAAGGCAGGACCTGGGGTTGAGACCCGTGTTTGTCCTCTCACTTGTGGTCACCAGCTCCAAGGTGTCACTGAGCTTTCAACAGCCAGCAGGGCTATGACAGTAACAGTGATATTTCCCTGCATAGTTCTCTTACATGGATGGGATGGAGAACTTGGTCTTATTCCTGGGTTGCAGTAGAGTCGGTTTTGACCAGGGTGCTGGGTTTCCCTCTTTATACAGATGATATTCTTTGGCCTCCAGTGTCCCCTCACACTGTATAGTTACAGGATTCCCCCGAATGTTCACAGAGCCTGGTTCAGCCCAGAGGGTGGATTTGAGGAGGACCATTTTCATACATAAGTACAAAATATTTCCACCATATTCGTCCTTCTTCACCTTTTCCTTATACCCTCCTGTTGTCTACCCCGGACAGTACTTGTTTCACTTCATGTCTGTTATTTATTTTCTTTAAAAAAGATATTTTCATTAATTTATATTACATTTCAGTATGTACGTGTATTATAAAACGAATTAGTTCATATTTACCTTATTCTCCCTCTTACTCCACTCTCTTTCTTATGGTGACCTCAACAGAAGATTCTGTGAGTTCTGAGTTTTGACTTTTTTGTACAAGGACTCATGGCTGTGTTTCCTTTGATTTTTGGAGGAGACAATGGACATGGAAATTTCTTCAATGTTGGAGCCATTAAGACTTTAAAAACTCTTGGAGATAGACATGAAGACCGTCACCTGGACCTGAAGGTGAGATGTCTGCTGCCCTCCCCAATGGATTAAGCTATTGCTCCACGTACAGGTGAAAATTCCTGGTGGGCAGACAGGAGCTCAGTAGGTGGCAAAGGCCCTGGGTCATCTCACTCTGCAGGGCCCTGAGGTGGAGCAGGCAGGATGGAGCTGGAAGGGAAGGATTGTAGGAGGCCGGGGTCGCTGTCAGACTCGGAGAATCTGAATAGGCCACACAGGTTGCAAGGTAAGGCGGGATGGTGCAGACAGGTGACTGATTTGGAATTGAAGTCAACCCTTCCTGAATGTGGAGTCTAGGGAGGTTCCCTCACTAATTGACCCTCAGAACTGCTATGTTTGAGAGACGGAAGGTGCTCCCACCTCTAAGGTGTGTGAGAACATTGAATTGGCGTGTGAAGGGGTGGAAACAGGGCCTGGTGCTCAGACTGCAGCTGACAAGGGCCATCGCACCCTCCCTCCCCACCATGCAGTGCTTAGTGATCTAAGACCCACGATCGTCTTCTTATCTCATTTTATAACTTGCCAAATTACAATATGGAGGATATTGAGTGTTTGGAAAGAGAAAATGAGAAGGAAATTACTGTCAGGATGGAGAGATTTTGTCAGATCTTCAGGAATTTCAGGAAGTTGATGGTTCACCTCAGCACGTTCTACTAAATAACCGATTAATCACTTTATATGTCCATCTGTCTATTTGCCATCCAGCAATGCAGCAACTGATCTATTGATGAATAGTTGCATTCATCCATTCATCCATCATAACCTTCTTCCATGTATCCCTCCTTCCCTCCATCCATCCGTCCATCCATTCATCCATCCACACATTTATCTATTCACCCATCCATCCATTTTTGATCTGTTCTTTCCAACTATGTCCATGGAAAGTTGAATGCATTTCACACATTTTCAAAGAATATAATTGAAATATGTGATAAACAAGAATCTTACTGTGTTGAGATAATTTGTCTTGGGAAAGACAGACATGGTAATCAACATTTAACAAGCATATATCTACATATAAAACACGTGTTGGGAGGTACAACATTACGCAGTTAGGAGATAAGAAGACGGGGATTCAGCCAGTCTTCTGGAGATATTGGTTTCATGAAGTAACATTTAAGGGAGGAGTTGGAGGTTGAAAGCAGTGTTCCACCTACCCTGGGTGAGTGTTTAGAATTCCAAAAGAGAGAAAACACTTTGAAGATGAGTTTTCCCCATGTTGGAACCCAATTAACAAGAGTGTTCTGTCAACACTTATCCCTTGGTTTTCTCTGAACTGACTGTAACATCTTTCTTATTCCTTTATTATTGATAAGTTAAATAAAGCCATGATTCTTTTATATCAGTATAACTAGTTTACATTTTTTAAACTAGTTACATTTGTTCATTTACCAACAAATATTGAAGGAAAGTAATGGTGTTGTTAGCTTCCTCCTGTCTGGGTGTCAACGTACTGTTTCTGTTAGTAGAAAACTAAACAACTCATGTGCCATGCTGCTTTCTAGGTAGCCAGGGTGACACCAAAGCCCAAAGTTTTATGAAGTGTGAGTTTCTATACACAACAGTGATCAGCCACAAGGAAAGCAGGTATATGACATGAATCTCAACTTTTCAACAATCAGGCAGAGCAAGACAGCAAGGAATTAAGTGTCTCAGGCATACAAAGCCACCTCATGTTTTAATCACATAAGGAATTTTCCCAAAACTATGTTCCTAGCTTCACAGTAAGGGCCAATTCCACATGGAAGACCTTGTAAAGTCACTGTAAAGAAATGATACACTTTCAAGGTGATGAATATGCTAATTACTCTGAATTGATCACCACCCAGTGTGTACATGTGTTAAAATGTCACAGTGTACCTTATTGGCATACAAAGGCTATGTGCTATCGACAAACAACAAAATGTTTTAAAAATGTTGATAAACTCAACACTCCTAGGGAAAGCCCTCCTGCACACATCTGCTGACACATGAAAGGCTATTTCTCTCTCTTTTCTTTTAAGCTTGGTGTTACTATGTCACCCACACTGACACAGAATTTGTGATCCCCTTGCTTCAGCTTTCCAAGTGTTGAGAGTGTACCACCATATCTGGTTAAGGTCATTCTTCTTGTAAAATGAAGCACAGACTTCACAAAAATACAGCTCCAGCTGCTTTTCCACTTTATTCTGGGCCCATCTAAGCTTCCTGTGTAGAGATTTTCCAAGGTTGTTCAAAATGACAGGTAAGTTCAAGTGCATCCTGAGTTTCCATGTTGGGTTCTCAATGTGCTCCTTCAGGATGAAGCCAACCTCTCCCATCTAGATGAGTTTACACACTGTGTGGTCTGGAGGACAATGTCTGTCAACTAAAAGGGCAGTGGTCACTGAGGTCTAGACCAGACTCACGGACATTAGGAGCTCTGGATGGGTGTTTATACATCCACATTCTGAAGAGGGAATTTTCTAATTATCCACTACTCTGGGACACTGTTTGCCCTAAGAAGAAGGACAGTGGATGAATAAGAACAGTGGATGAATAAGGACAGTGGATGAATAAGGACAGTTGATGAATAAGGACAGTAGAGCCTCCTAACCTGTTTGCCCTGAGTCCTTCACGTTATCTTTCCTTCTCCTAAGAGAGTCTTATGAAAGTCTTTGCTTACCTCAACTCCCAGCTGAGGGTGAACATACAGTGGTCCCTTCTCAATTTTCTTCAAGGTTCCTGGAATCCTGGGATCACACCCAACCTCTCAGCTTTGGGGATATTGGGAGTTGGTTTTACACCCACAACTCAGGTGAGGGAGGATGGGAATCCACAGACTCAGGAATGCTTAACTGTACTTTCCCCTGATTTCCAACTAGTTCTAAACTAGCTAAACTCCAGCTTTATCACTTGAGGTGGGCATACCCAGAAACCCATTCCTTCTAAATACAGAATGTGTGTATGAGTATGTATGAATGTGTATATGGGGAAGGAGTGTTCTAGGCTGACCTAGGCTAGCAGATTGCCCAAGGGATAGCTCGAGGAAGGATGGCAAATGGCAGCAGAAAGAATATTGGAAACAGAGCTGAATGGAGGACCCTGGGAATTCTTGGACTGGCAGGCTATCTGGATGTAGTACTTTGGGATGAACTCTAAAAGGTTTGACTCTATCAGTGTTCAGCAGCTGCCCCTGGAGGAGATCTGGTCTCTCTGTGGTTTCATCACTGTGCACATACATCCTCTGCCTTCCATGACAGCCTTACTGAGTGACAGCATTTCACCCAAGGCAAGAAGGACCGAGTCTGGTGATCTGTGCTTAAGTAGGTACAGGATGAATGTGTCCTGCTGTGCCCTGCAGTCTATTCACTGTGCTGGATCTGACGATCTGACTGGATGTGTTTGCAGGACAGCCAACAAAGGACTAAGCCTTGGTGGACCATGAGAATTTCATCAGCTGCCCCCACCTGACTCAAGCACCAGGGAAGCCCAGAGCCACTATGAGGTAGAAGTTACCATCCGTTTGGTGAGGGAGAATCTTGTGTAAGGTTTGTAAGCATGTGTGCCCTTACCAGTGCATTCTGTTCACACACCAAGCTTTGGATGAGTCTGAAGAATCTCTGGGAACACTGACAGGAGCCTGGACTGGCTTCCCCAAAGGCCATCCTGGTGGTAACATAGGGAATGTCTCTGAAGAATGATGGGAACTGCCTAAGCCTTGTTGTCATTGCCACCCTCCCCAAAGAGGCATCCCAGCAGGTGGACGTGAACTTGGTGAATAACAAGTTTCTGGTGAGAGAGGCCAGCTTTAATGTCACCACCACCAGCAGATCTGTGGCACCAGGGAGCAGGGCAGTGTGTAGTATCTCCTGACCATGGCTCAGGTAGGAGCCCTACCAGACTGTGGGCTGAGTCCTGGGCACCTGGGCACGCACCTGTGCTTCAGGTGCTCAGTGGGGTAGTCTTCAGGCCAGAAGGGCCTCTACACTGCAGTCACCCTGCACATGTTCTGGGCTCAGCCGTCCCACTCTGTAATAGCAGAGGGAGGTATGCAGTTGCTCTCCTACCAGGCTTCAGTGGTGTCTGAGGGGGAGACCTGGCACATCATGGAAATCTCCTCCCTGATGCCCTCTGGATGTGTGCAGGTGTCTGAGACCTTCCAATTCTGCTTCAAACCTGGAGACTGATTGTCCAAGAATTAGGGACTTTTCCAAAGAAGTCTGCCAACTGTGAGCATTAGGGAGATCCACATTCCTGGGGCTGACACAGGCCTCTGACATTGCTGTGCTGTACTCATCTGCCCTGAAGGACAGTAATGAACATCTGTTTAATAAAGAGGCTGCCTCCAGCTCAAGAAAAGCAAAACTATGTGATGTTTAAAAAAAAAACACAGTATTTACAGGTTGGTTGCTTGAAAACAAATATTTGTTATTTTAAAAAGATTTTCCTTAACTAAATAATTTGTCAAATGCAAAACAGAAGTAATGTGCTATAGATTTATTGCTTATATAAAAAAAATAATAGCTGGGTGATGTGGAACATATCTTTAGCTCCAGCACCTGGAAGGCTGTGGCAGAAAGACAGAGAGCTCAAAATCAGCCTGCACTACATAGTGGGATTCTGTCTCAAACGAAAAAAAAACAAGTTTAGTAACCCAGCACTGCAAAAGTGAAACAGAAAATAAAAAAGTAGCCCAATTTCTTACCTTAGGAAAAGACTAACAAGCCAAACTAGGGGAAAGAAAAAAAATAATGATTAGTGTGGAGATATATAAAATAGAAAATGGAGAAACAGTAGAATCAACTAAACAAAAATTTGTTCTCCTTTTTTTTGTTCTTACCTCAAGGGTTTGAACTCAGGGCCTCACACTTGCGAGGTAGGCACTATAACACTGGAGCCCCTCCACTTACCCTTCTTTGTGTTGTGTATTTCCAAAACAGGGTCCTGAAAACTACTTGATGGGGGCTAGTTTTGAATCACGATCCTCCTGATCTCTGCTCCCTGAGTAGCTAGAGTTACAGGCTTGTGCCATGGGTGCCTGACTAAAAACTGGTTCTTGAAAAAATCAACAAATTGACAAACTTTTAACTAGATTTACCATGAAAAGTAGGGAGCCATCTCAAATTACCGAAGTTACAATGGGAAATGATGATGTTTCTACAGACCTTATGGAGAAATAAAAAAATGATTATGAGAGCATATTATGAACATTTGTAAAACAGGAAATTAGATAACCTAGATAAAGATGATAAATTCCTAGAGACAAATCACTGACACTGACACAGAAGAAATACAAAGTTAGAACCAGTAAACAGAATGAATTAATTAGTGAAACACCTCTCCACAAGGAAAAGCCCAGGAATAGATGGCTTCCTTGCTGAATTCTACCAAACATTAAAGAGATATGAACACCTTCTCAAAATGTTCCAAAAAACAGAAGAGCAACCACTTCCAGTCTCATTCCATGAGGCAAACATTACTCTGATGTCAAAGCCAAGCAAAGGCAGCCTCAGAAAACCATCAGTCAGTGGCCCTTGTGAACACAAATGCAAAATTTCTCAGCAATCCTAGCTACCCAAATCCACTGCATGTTGAGAGAATTTTCATCATGGCCCAGTGGGATGTATTCCAGGAAAGCAAGGTTGTTTTGACACACTTAAGTCAAGGCAATGCACTGTATGCACAGAAGGATGAAAGGAAGGCATGATCAGCTCAGTGGATTCAGAGCAAACACCTGACGGGTTCCAATACCCTTCAATCAGAGGGAACAAAAACATTTCCTCAGCATAAGTGAGGGCATTTTTGAAAATCCCACAGCTGACATTCTCAGTGGTGAGAGGCTGAAGGCTTTCCCCCAAGTTCTGGTATAATATCAGGAAGCCACTTTGGCCATTTCTTCTCACCCTTGGACTAAGGTTTGAGCTAGAGAGATTAGGCAAAGATGAGTAAAACATTTAAACTGAAAGAAAATTAAAACCACTTAATTTTAACCACAACTGTGTTCTCTGATGACACGACCTTATACATAGACATCAGCATGCAAAAAATCAATTAGTGATTTGAAAATTAAGAAAATGATTGTGTTTACAAAAGTGTAAAAAGAATAAAATATTTAGGAAGTGACTTAACCAAAGGGCACAAGACTTAGATGGTGAAAAACTACAAACTAGCATAACTGAAAGAAATTAAAGGAGACTTTCCTAAAGGGAAATACCTCCTGTGTTCATGAATTCAATGATTTAATATTGTTAGGATGGCAACATTTTCCCAGATGATTTATAGATTAAATATACTTCCAACCAAAGTTCTAACAGCACTTTTTGTAGAAATGGAAAAGCTTGTTTGTTGATGTGTTATTTTTCCCCAAGCTGAACTCAAACCACAGTCCTGCTGATCTCTCCCCTGAGCAGCTTGGATTACAGGTTTGAGCCACCATGCCTAGCCTACAATGAGGCTTTTTCCTCCCCTTGGTGGTACTCAAGTGTTGTACTCAATGCCTTGTGTTGAGCCACTCCACCAGCCCAAAGGCAATTCTTAGAGAAAGGAAAACTAAGAAAATTTGCTGCCAGCAGACAAGATGTCAGAGAAATGCTACAGTAAGTACTCCAGGAAAAATGGCAATAATTCCAGAGGGAGGCATGAAAATTAAAAGAGCAGAACTAGAACTAGGCATGATGGCAGATGTTGTAGTCCCAGCACCACAGGAGCTGGGATGGTAGGACTCTTGAATTCAAGAGCAGCCTGGCAGTGTAGCAAGACCCTGTCTCAACAAAGACAAAACCAGAATGAAGAAGGAGGGCTGGCTGGCAGAGTGGTTCATGATAGAGAGCCTGCCAGCAAGCACAAGGTCCTCAGTTCAAACCCCACTACTGCCAAAAAATGGAAAAGGGCAAACAAAGGTAAATGTATTTTTCTTTCTAACGTTCTTTAATGTAACCAGGTGCCAGTGGCTCTTGCCTATAATCCTAGCTACTCAGGAAGCAGAGATCAGGAGGTTGTGGTTTGAAGTCAGCCTGGGCAAATAGTTCTTGAGACCCTCAGACCCTACCTCGAAAAAACCCATTACAAAAAAGGAGTGGTGGAGTGGCTCAAGGTGTAGGCCTGAGTTCAAACCCCAGTACCACAAAAAAAGAGTTCTTTAATGTATGCATGGTTGTTAAAATAAAAATTCTAATTTTTTCTGGTGACATTTTCAATGTATTAGATATGGATATAATTATGTGCATAGATATTAGATATAATACATATAACAATTATAACAAAAATGCATGAGGATAAAGACCTTACACATTTGTAAGATTCCTATATTTTCCAGACATGAAAGTATAATTATTTTTCTCCTTCCTTCCTTTTTATTTTTTTAGGTTTTTGAGACAGGTCTTGCTATGTAGCTCAGGCTGACCTCAAACTCTCAGTCCTGTTGCCTCAGCCTTCTGTTGAGATTATTGGTGTAGGGTGCTCAATTCGCAATATTCCTTTTTAATTTGAGTAAAGTGTGTTTACATGATTTTATGCTTCCTATACACACACTTGTGTCAGCAATATGTGATGAGATCTTCTCACCCTGTCAGTTCTTATCATTCTGTTTTGGTTTACATAATTGGTTGGTAACTCTGATACAAGAGAAGTCACTGAACAGAAGTGACTTGGGGCCGCTCCCAACACTAGGCAGAAAGACTTGAAATTCTCACTTTAAAAATGATGGTAGCAGGACTAGAGGCTCAAGCAAAGCCCTGAGTTCAAACCTCACAGTAGCACCAAAGAAAAAATGATGATAGTGGAGATTTTAACAGTATCTGTGTAAGTGGTAGGAATTCCCCTTAATTCTGAAGTATTTTTATTATGAAGGATTGTATTATTTTATTGAAAGCTCATCTGCATCTACTGAGATGATCACTTTTTTTCCCTTTGGCAGTGTTTTTATTTATCCATGTAGGTATGTAAGAGATGATAAATTTACACATTCTGTTAATGTGTACAATTCTCATGATTGATTCATTTTGTTTGTTTTTGTTTTTTGGCAGTACTGTCCCTTGAATTCAGAACCTCATGCTTGCTAGGATGATTATTGAATTTTAAACTTGTATTCCAAACAAAATTAAAAAGGAAAACAAAATGAAAACACCAGTGCAGTCATAATATATTATCCTTTTTATATAGTAGTGACTCTTATCTTTGAAAAATTAGGGGTCAAATGTATGTTATGTGAGTGATTGTCCTGAGGCCTCCACGTTCTGTGGTTTTCTTGTCAAGTTTTGATATTAATTTCTTCCCAATCTGGTAACTGTGTTCGGCTGCATTTCCTCTTTTCTAGTTTTAGAAATAGTCTGTGTAACTTTGGGGAATATGTGCTTCATAACTGCATAAGGGTTTGAGAAATGACCAACAAAGTTTCCAGAACTAGGATTTCATTTGGGAAACGTTTTGTTCTTGTTTTTGGTGGTAATGGGGTTTGAACTCAGGGCCTTGTGCTTGCTACGCAGGCATTGTACCACTTACTCCACACCCATGATCAATGTGTATGAAATGGCTCACATTCTATATTTGTATTTTTCCTTGTGTCCATGTAGTGAATTTCATGCTGGGGGATTTGTGTGTTTTATCTGCATGTTGTCATAAAATTGCTCAGCGTGCTCTGTGGCTACCTCTGAAACTTGCAGGATTGCCTTCCCTGTGTTTTACTCTTCACTGACAGCTGTGCCCATGTTCTGTTTGTCCTCATTGCCAGCTAATCTGTTTCTTTCCATTTTTCTTCATTCAGAGACGATAAGCCAAAGTGAATCTGGTATTTTCTGCCCCATCAACGGGACAGTTCCTTCCACATTGACCACCCTTCATCACCTATGACCTCAGTGCTGTTAGATGCATGAGCTCCTCCCTTCTTCCCTCCCAGTCCCTCTGTGGACATTCAAAATGGAAAAGTGTAACCTAAGGTGAGCAAGGACTTTGAGGGACACTGTGACTCATCTAGGCTGATGGTACTCTGTGAGTCAACAGTGTCCACAGGGGTGAGAGGCTACACACTGTACTTGCTGCTTGAAAAGTAGACAGAGGAGGTTGTGGGGCTGTGGTTTGCTCTTCCTCCCTCTTCAGCTCAGAGGTTGGCCTGGATTCTCTCTTCAATCTCTGCCCTCTCCTCACCTGTCACCCTCATGTAGGGATAGGAATGGAAAGGGTGGGGAATATCTGCTGACTGGCTTTGGGCAGGAAATATTTTCACCAGGAATCCCATGTGAGTTTGTGAGGCTGCCTCAGCTTGTTCTGTCTGGAAGTGGGGTTCCTACAATTATGACTATTAACAACATGCCTTCTGTTGATCACACACAGGTAACACAGATGTTGAGAATGTCCCAACAGGTTTTGCTAGGGCTAGATCCTGACAAGGTCAACCCAGCAGTGAGCTGAGTGTCTGAGACCCTTGTCCTTGCTGTCTGTCCTTGGGAAGCCAAGTAGGGTTGAGACCAGCATGGGGTGCATCTGAGTGTCCATCAACAAACAGAGGGATGACTGCAGGTAATGTTTGCCAAACAACTTGTGGGTGGCCTTCCTGTAGGAGACTAAAGGAGCAGTTATTTTGCTTGTGACTTCTCTTCTTTGTGCCCAACCTCTCCTAATACTCAGTCAAGAGGACTCCGGTGTGTGGAAAGAAAGAGGGCTTCTTGACCAAGTCCACACAGTGAGGGATCCTGCACTCACTGCTCCTCTCTCTCCTCTTCAGTAGGAATCATGAGTAAGATGTTTCTGTTGGTACTCAGCTTCTCCTCATGGGGAGGATGAGGAAAGTGATGTAGAACCATTCTTCTCGGTGTGTCCACTTTTGGACGGTTTTGCTCCAGTTGTGCTCTGTGAATTAATTCTTCACTGGACTCTCTTAAATGTGATATCATCCTTCAGCAATATCAACCCTGTCAAAACCAGTGACTGCTGGGGGAGGTGACAGACAGATCCTGTCTGCCACTTGCTGATGCCACATCCATTTGTAGTGGATTTCCTTGGTATATTTATTATTTTTATTTATTGGGTAGCTGGCAAAGATTTTCTCTTATTCTGTGGGTTGTCTCTTGATTCTTCTAATTGTGGACTTTGATGAAAGGAAACTCAAATTATACTGCAGAGCCATCATAACAAAAACACTGGCACAAAAACAGACACTAATACCAAAGGAATAGAATAGAAGATACAGAAATAATCTCACACAGCTACAGCCATCTGACCTGTGACAAAGGCCCAAAAACACACACTGGAGGAACAACAGCATCTACAACAAATGGTGCTAGGAAAACTTGCTATCTATATGCAGAAGACTGAAACTAAGCCTCTATCTCTCATCCTGTAAAAAAAATCAACTTCAAATGGATCAAAGATTTTAAAGTAAGCCCTCTATGTTTGAAACACTACAGGAAAAAGCTAGGGAAAATTCTGGAAGATAGCAACCTAGGTAATTGTTTTCTGAACCGGACTTCATTTGCCCAGGAAATAAAAGAAAGAAATGAGTTGTGATCTTTAAATGTGTGGCTGAGTTTGGTTTGCATGAAATTTCAATACTCTTGCCTCCATTTTCATAAATCCTATGCATACAGAAATTTACCCGTTTCTTCTAGATTTTCAGTTCATTAGAATACTGATTTTCAAAGTATTCCCTAATGATGCTTGCAATTTCACTGGTATCAGAGTATTGCTTGTTCTTGTTTTCAAGTCCCCCCCACCCCATCTTAGTCTCAGTTGGCTATTCTCAAGATGGTATCAAGCTATAGCTCTGCAATATGAGGGGAGTGACAAAATTTGTTTTCCTCTCTGTGAGCCTAGCCTTCCACACTGGAGCAGTCGCAGTCTTACCAAATCCCACACTGTGTTTAAGTATTGCAGGGAGTGTGGGCTTACCCCACCTCTAGAGTGGCCAGTTGGCCACTAGAGCCATCTGGCTTCCTTTGTGGTTGCATCTTTAGCTTCCTTCTTTTCCTGGGAAGCTGAGGATGCTGTTTGAAGCTATTTGCCTTTCTCTTCTGCTTTTCCCTTTCTCCCTGGTTTTCAGCTGTCTTGTCTCCTTCATGATTCTCAATGGGGTTCCTCTCTTTCTCTCTTCAGATAATAGTCTGTCCTTTGTTACCTGTCTTTTCTCATTCATGTGATCACAATGGGGGGCATATCCAATCTGCCATCTTGGCTTGCCCTTCTCACAACCATTGTTTGTTTTGTTGTGCTGGGTTGGGGTTACATTGTGGCATTTACAATAGTTCTCACAATATAACAGATACATCATACTTGAATTCACCTCCTCCACTATTCTCCTTCCTCTCCTCTCCCCCCATTGCTGGAATAATTTCAACAAATATCATTTTTCCATTTACACACATGTGTACCCAGTATTTGTACCATATTCACCTTCCTTCACAATTTTCCTCCATCCTCCCCCATTCCACTGGTGCAAACCCCTCCACTATATAAGAACAAAAGAAGAAAAGAAATGATATTTTTACTTATTTTAGATAGCTTCACAGGGAGTTTTCTAGTGGCATTTCCTTGTATAAATATTTTATAGCCCAATTTTCTTCATCTTTTCTACTTTTCTTCTTTCTACCTTAGTCCCGTTCTTGTGGTGGTTTCAACTAGCTTAAAAATTCTATATTCGTCTTGTATAGAGAGTACATCAACCATCTTGTGCGTACCTTCTCTGTTTTACCCTCCCACTCTCGTTTGTGACCTCCCGTTATCATGACCTATTTCTCATAGTATTGCTCTATTTGTATTAGGTTTATATTCCACATATGAGAGAAAACTTGTGAAGTTTGCCTTCTGAACCTGACTAAGATCACTTATGGCAAAATTTCATTCTTCTTTGTGGCTGAATGAAATTCCATTATATATAAATACCACATTTTCTTCCTTCATCCAGTAATGGGGCATCTTGTCTGTTTCCATAGCTTAGTTATTGCCTCACAATCATTCTTGAAAATTGAACACATAGCGTTTTGCAGTTTTACTTGATGCATCTTCCTTTTTTGTAATATTCCAATATGTACATATACCCTCAAATTTTCCTTTTTTGGGAGGGCATTGAATAGATTCTCTTGTTCTTTATAGATTTATATATATATGAGCAACACTCTTCTTGAAGTTTTTGTGATTACATCCTTAGCACGCATCTACATATTTTTTCTAGGGTATAAACTAACTAGCCATAGCTCTGTGTTTCTTCCTTTTAAGAAAGATCCTAGTATACTCCCCAAATTGATTAATCCAGTTTATACTCATTCACTTAGTGAACGATAAACCTACATCCTTAATATTGTATCCCAACATGATGTTACTAAGTTGTTTTTCCAGTAACAGGGATGTGGTAGGATTTTTGCACCAGTATTTCATTGAATGGTGGTGTCACATTGGGGTGTAAATAATCACCAGGATCCACATAAAGAGGCCTATGCACACATTGGCAGAAGATGTGTGTGGCTCCCTCACTGTCACTTGTGAGACAATCCTGCACATCACGTCCCTTCTCCACATGTAGTGACATGACACTAGCACCTGGAATTTGTCGGAGGGAGGACTCATACCACCGCAGGTGGAAAATACCAAAGCCAGGACATTTTATTAGCATGTATTCATTGTACAGGGAGGATTTATTGTGACATTTGTATTCCTTGTTTTTCTTTTTTTTAATTGACATAGACTGTTATTTAAATTTTTTTTCTTGTGGCCTTTCTGAATGGCTTTCCATTACATCATCTCCTTCCATCTCTGCCCCTTCCATCTTCTGCACCTTCTCCTGGTCCCACTTAAAGCAAGTACAAGGTGTTCCATTGTTCTATTATGTACACAAAGCCCACGATCCTGACCCTATTCCTTCATCTTCTCCTTCATTCACCTCCACCATCCCACAAGCATCCCCAAAATTGTACCTGTTTTACAGTGCTGTCTTTCATTATTATCTCCATAGTCAATGTTCAGAGGGGTTTCTCAATGAATGCCAGCTGAGAACACGCTCTAATTTGGTCGGTTCAACCACTTCTGTTATTCTTTCTTACCCCTTCTCTCCCACACCCCATCATTTGACAGCTTTCAGTAGATATCACTATGTCCTCTACCTGACCAGATATGAAGTATTTCGATTTTGTTGTATTTCTGTCCCTCTCTTTTCCTTTCCCTCTTCCTCCGTGTTCCATGTGTCCTTCCACTGTTACAAACATGTTCTACGTTAGATGTCAGTATGTTCATGCTCATTTTTGTGTACACATTTATCTTTAGACTTTTCCACATATGAGAGAAAAGATGTGGCTTTTGTCTTTATGAAAACAGTTCATTTTTTAAAAAGTCATTGTCTTACAGTGTGCTTTTCAGGCTCTCCACTGTTAAGTCTCATGAAACATCATTGTGTTGATCCCAAATGGATCCTGGAGAAATGACACAGGACCACATATGAAGAGTGGGGATCTTAGGGGCAGTGTTTTCAATTTAGCTCTCTTGATTTTCCAATCTGAGTTTAGACCATTTGTTCTAGTACTCTCTCCAAATTTTGTGTTTGAGCTGAAGAAATAGAAAACAATAGCATACACCAGATAATGTGGAAACTGCACCAAGGTGGGAAAGGTTACCTGGAGTGCAGTGGAGAGGTGGGGATGTGAGAAGGCTTAGGGTTGAGAAAAGAAGTGCCCAATCAATTAAAGTGAATAATGTTTTGAGGAAAGCATCACAATTTAATACAGGATGTTTCCTTCACAACTCACACAGACATTCCCTTCACCCAAACCAAATATGTCACCTCACTCAAGATCCCCAGCAGACAGTTCACCGAATCCCCAGATGCTATTCCAGAATCTCCTCAGCATGTAGAGTTCATTGCGCAGCCTCAACCACCCTCAGACGTCCATGGTTTGCCCTCCTGTTTTCCTCCTGTTGAATGTTGGGGTTTTCTGTGACTCTACTAAACCCAAAATAGCAGAATCCCAAGAATCACCAGGACCAAGGCAGCCATGCCTATCTGGATGATATTCTCCACTGTGTAATCCTGGGTATGTGAAGCTGGAAAGTATGGACCAAAGGGTCAGTGGTCAGTGCAGTCCCAAATCATCCCAGTACCCCTGCATGTCCACCACTGAGGGCACTCACCTGCCTAGACAGGACTTTACATCTTGTCTTACCCTCTCTCCTACCCTATGATTGCAAATTCTCCTTACTCACCTGTCTCTGGGTCTGACCTGTTCTGTGATGAGCTGATGGTCTCTATTGCTCCTGAAAATCATAGAATTGGAGTAGGATATGTGAAGCCTTGAAGAGAGCCCAGCCTTTGTCCTAGACTCCCGATTCCCGTGTGTTAGTCTCAGACATAGGTTTATGCAGACCCTGAGTTAATCCTTTTCCTGCTGTAGCAGGGCTCCCTCTTATCTCCTCATTGGATTCTTCAGCCTCACTCTGCTCCATGAGTTCAGACCTGATCTCCCACTTTGTAAATAATCATTCCCTCTGTGCTCTGATAAATGTGGAACACAGAACCACATAAAGTAGTTCCCCTGGAGATGAGTTTCCACTGACTCACAAGGTGGGAACCCAGGGTACATGGGTGTGTGGTTGGACTCAAGGATCCTGTACTTCAGGAGCAATGAGGGGTGAATGTCCGGGGCTACCTCCCCTATACAAACTTTAGCCAGTTCTCCTGGGGATTCACCATCCATTTATCCTTTCTTTAACTGAGTCTCACATATTTAAGAACACCTGCAATGTGCAATGCACAGATGGAGATAAATAAACAAATGTATGTATAATCTAAATGGTGGTAATGCACATGGTTCATAAAGACATGTGTTTATCCATTTTAGATATGTAAATAAATGTAGAATGACTGATAATAAGGTAGTAAAAGCATACCAATTGAACAATACTAATATGGATAAATATTTGTAGATGAATTACTTGTCAACATAAATGCATTTAATGATATAAGTATAAATATATTTATAAATCTATATTACTATTAATAATATATATTATAGACTTACATGTACATATTTATATAATAGTAGATATATGCATGAATACATAAATATTTATATCAGAAACAAGAAAAATGTTGTGGAATTCAAAATTAATAGGTGAAATTTCTGTCTTTGATTTACATTTTGCTAATAAATTAGAAGAGATTGATTGAAAAGCATTTGTAAGTTAAGAATTCTAAGTTAATATAAAATGAATTAATGAGTTAATGTGTCCCAAACCAACCACTGTACTTAGTCTACTCTATTATTCAAAGATCTGTTGCCCATGCCTTGGACAAAAAGGGTCCTTTGGGCTCTTGGTCACATCATCCCCTAAGGACACTGGGCCCCACAGTGTCCATCTCAGTGCAGCTGAGAGGGTCTGTCTGGGAGTTGTCCTAGAAAGAAAGAAGAGGGTGAGGGGCTCCCTACCTTGTTCTCAGCTGAGACCTCACCAGGGCATGTGTTTGAAGATTTTGTTCTCTCTGTACGTCTCTGTTTTCTCAGACTCTGCTTATCCCCACACCCCTCTTCTTTCTGTCTGTCTTTCTCCTTCCCTGACATCCCCACCATTCATCTTGCACATCATCTCCTGAGACTTCAACTACAGGGCCTCTGCAGAGTCTGGTCTCTGACTGATTCTGCTGGCTCCTCACCTAGGATCAGGTTGTCCAGTGGGTTATTGGGGCTAAGATGAGAGACTGTGTGTGCAGTACATCTGTACCTTCTTACATGGGAGCCACTCAGAGGACCCAGGGCTTGAGAAAGACAAATATGGGGCCATGGCCCAAGACACTGGTTTATGTCACATTTCCCTCCATGGACAGAATGAGTCTGTTGTAGTTGATATCAGAGAAAAACAAGAAGGTCAATTTTCTCCAGGGTATGATTACACGGCCCTCGTGGGTCAGGTAGGGTCACTCTAGGGCTTCCTTGACCCCCTGGAGTGAAGATGAATCAGGGACTGAGTGACTGGTTCCTGGGAAACACCTGCCTTCTCACATCTTTCACAGCAGGTCTCAGTGCCTCTTATACTCTGGATTTTTTTTCAGGAGACCAAAATCCCCTTTTGTTCCCAGAAAGTGTTGGAAACTCCTTGGAAACATTACTCAAAGTATTGTGTTTGTGGGCTCAAAATGAATGTGTTAAATGAGACCTAGTGCTCCAGGACAGGGGGTCACTGGGTACTGACCACACCTGAGCTTTGCTGCTGTTATAGCCATAGCATCTTAACATCCACCTGTGGCTTGTTGACATATGACTCACAGAGAACAGGGCTGGAACTGCCGTCTGGGGTGTCTTGGCCTACATCCAGGAGACTTTGGTTCTCCTTCCTTAGTCAATAGGAGACTGTCAAATCCTAGCCCTAAGCCACACTGGAGAGTCCCATCCCCTGCTGAGGTCACCATAATGCTGGGCAGGGATCAGAGGCTGGGTTTGCTGGAGATTCCTAGGGGAGATGGCAGCAGTGTGCTAAATGGAGTCAAATGTCCCACATTATCCACAGGGTAGGGAATGCGAGGGAGTACCTGTGAGAGCAGACCTCCCCTTCCTGAAAGAGGAGACTGGGCTTTGTCCCTCTGAATGTCCTCTCACCTGTCACCATGGGATCACTATAGAGTGAAGAGCCAGGAAGGCTCTGGCAGTAACAGTGATACTGCCTTGCATGCTGATCTTCTATGCATGGGATGAAGTACTTGTCCTTGTTGCTGGGCTCCAGTACGTTTATGTGTCCCAGGGCTCTAGGATTCCCTCTTAAAGCAGGTAGTACTTTTGGGCCTTCAACATCTCCTTACACTAGATGGTCACTGGTATACCCCAGGTGATTATGGAGACTGGCTCAACTCAGGGGGTTTGTAGAAAACATCATCTAGGAAATAAGAGTCTTGGTTCCAAGTCATCTCCCTTCAGATCTCTCAACAACAGGACCCTCCAGGAATCCTGCCATTAGCCCACATCTGCAGTTCTCCCATCCTCACTTTTCAGGGGTGGCCCCTGTTGCCAGTGAGGAAGAGGACCTGGGACAGGTAGGGACACAGTCACCTATGAGCAGTTGTGTTGTGGAGTCTAGACATAGTCCTTGAAGGGAGTTCCCTGTGATAGGATTGTCCCAGAGCAAATCCTCTCCTCCCCTGAACCTCATGATCCATTGGGGTCTGCTGATAGACCAGTGCTTGGCTGTGGGTTTTGGTCCCTCACATGCTACAGCTTCCCTTCCTCTCTTCACAGCTCACCAAGGAAGAGTAGGGCCATGAGAGGGGGGAGTCATGGTCTTCTTGTCCCCTGGCTGTGTGATTCTGCAGATTAATGAGACTAGTGAGCATGGAAGGACTAACAAAAGCACAGGATTTGGGTAGTTGTAGAACATCTCTCCAACAGGGATTTTCACATCAGGAGGACACAGAAATTGGAACTGTCCTAACTGGGAACCAGACTTTCATTTCTCCTGTGCTGCAACTGGGGTGTGCACTAGACTCCCTACAGCCACTTCCAACAGAAGTGTGGTTTCCCTTGAGCACATCTGCTGTCCACCTCTTCTGTCATTTCACCAATAGCCTGGGTGGAGCAGCAAATACATACGCAGCTTTCCTGAGCTGGCACCTTCTAGGTGAGCTGGCCTTTCCCAATGGAGCCTTCTCATGGGGTCCCCACCCCTTCTTCAGCCTGTCCATCGACACAGCATTGCATGGCCCTTCATGGGAAGGTCCAGTTGCCTCCACATCCATGGTGATTGATCAAAGCAGCAGAGACACAGAGAAATTCCTGACTGAGCTACACATATGGAGCTTCATGACAAGGATGAGCACAGAGGAAACAACTGAAATTTATGAGTCTTTTCATGACATTGCTTATTGTTTTTCTATAAACAATTCACTGTATGTCTTTCCTTTTTACCCTGTCCAGCATATCTACTCCTGTGTGCTGGGTAACAAACCTTTGAGTTGCTCCTATTCCTCAGTATTACATTTTTTTCCAGGGCACCATAAGGCATCTTCATCTGTTGCTGTCCATTTAAGTCTTGTGGAATAACACTTAGGTTTGAACTCTGGTTTTGTGGATTTGAAAAAAAAAATTCCTGGTAATTATCATCTTTGAGCATTGGCACCACTTCTCTGAACCGTGGGTTCCCTATCCTGGAGTATGTCGCCATGAAACCCAATCCACAACCTATGTTGGGTTCCGTGGTTCTTATGAAGTGTTACGGGATCCATTGTTATTAAGACAAATGGAAATGGTTCAGACACAAAGCAACCTGACATGTGACTCTAGAGTCAAGGAGGACAAGTGATGTGTTCACTGAACAACATCCATCTACTCTTAAAAGTGCGAATTTGTACACAGTTCTGCTTCCGTATGAACTAGAATATTTGTGAGGAGAAATAGTGAAATACAATTTCCCCAACTGAAGTAGAAAGCTTAGTAAGGAATGAAGGCAAATTGAAGAGGTTACCAAGGCCTGTGAACAAAATGAGGTCATTAGGTGAGAAGATCCAACCTTCATCCAGGCACAACAGTACATAGAACAATGCAAGTTACTCAGTGAAAATGAGGGTAATGACCAATTTGAATTTTTGTGGTACTGAGCTTTGAGCTCAGGGATTCATGCTTGCTAGGCAGGCACTTTACACTTGAGACACTCTGCAGCAATGGTAATGATAAAAAAAAAGACAGAAATGCCACATATTGGAAACATTTAGAAAGAGTGGATACATTGGCTCAAGCCTATAATTTATCAAAGAGTCAGAGATTGGGGATTGGGTGGATCTTGGTTCAAGGCCAGTTTGGGCATATAATTTTCCAGGCCCCTTGTCAAGCAATGCCTGGGCATAGTAGCACAAATTTGTCATTCAAGCTTTGCTGGGAAGCACACAGAGGAGGATAGTGGTCCAAGCCACCCAGGTATGAAGTGCAATCCACTCTCAAACTAACCACCAACAAAAGGGCTGTTAGTGTGTTTAAGTGGTAGAGCAAATGCCTAGAAATCATGACGCCTTGAGTTCAACTCAGTAACATCAGAAAAACAGAAAAAGAAAGACTACCTATCAATTCCAAAGTGCTGTTATAGTTAAATGAGAGAAATAAATTCCAGTTCATTCAAGAGATATCAGGAAAGTACAAAGGAAGAAGCAAACCCCACATACCTGAAGGAGTCCCACTCTTCCAGATGTAGTAGTTGGGTGGGTTTCCATAGTTGACCCCACTGAAGCTGTGGCTGCTGTTCCTGCAGTTGCCCCAGGCCCCAGAGCTGCTGCTTTGCACCAAAAGCAGACTTATGTCCCTGTGCTTCTGCTGTGGCCACAACCAGTTCTCATTCCATACCCGAGCCTTAGCTGACTACCATGCTTTTACCAGCCCAAGTCACATGAGACGGGAATTGCAGGCAGGCCTGTGCCTAGAAGGGAACAGTACAATACATCAGGGGAGCACAGAATTCTGAGGGACATTAGGGAAAAACAGCTGTTGTCCAGAGAGGACCTAGCCTGTTTCCATTCTCTTTCTCAGCACGAAGAAATATTGGATGGTTCCTCCCCCCAATTCACTTTGTTTTGCCTTTCTCTAGTATAGTTATACTGTTATCTCCTACCTTATTTCTTGTACCATCATCCCATTTTCTTTTCTTCCTTTTACTTATGTTCCTTTTCATTCATTCCTTTGCTATACTCCATTATTTTTAAATTTTAAACTTAATGAATTTAAATTTACTCTTAATTTAAAATGCTACCACTTTAAAAATTTGCAAACCTCTAGTTTTCCCTATGAAAGTCCTAGCTTCTCTCTCCTACAGTCTCATTGGATGTATAGTGATATTTCTAATAGTTTTTAAAATAAATTATTTCTCAATTTTAGGCCAGGCATGGTGTAAGAACTTGAAATCAAAACTGTGCAGGGGGAAGTTCAAGGTTGCCCAGGCCAAAAGTTGTCAAGAACCAATTTTAAAAGAAAACAATGCAGGCCAGGTGGTGCACATCTATAATCCCTGCTACTCAAGAAGCAGAGACAGGAGATTCATACTGAGTTTGGCTCTGGGCATGAGAATAAGACTCCACTGAAAAATAAAAATTAAATCAGTAATGGTGGGAGGCAGGGCTCAAGTGTTCAAGCACTTGACAAACAACCACAAGACCCTCAGTTTAAAGCATTTCTAAACTGGACTCCTATCACTCAGGAAAATTGCCAGCAAAGTTGACAAATGGGATTTCATCAAGCTTAGAAGCTTCTGAACATCAGAGGAAACAGTTACCAGAGTGAAGAGAAAATCCATAGAACAGGGAAAATTTTGCCAGCTAGGGCCACTGATTGGATAAAGAATTAATATCAGAGGATCCAAAATGGCAACTGTGACATAGATGAAGAGAGTGAGCTCCGTGAATCAGGGACCTTGCTGAGATGGTGGAGACACACAAGCTTGAGGTAAAGCACAAGTGAGAGCTGAAACTTCAGCACCCTGAACCTCTAGACCCTGGAAGGATTCTCCATGTCACTATACACTGAAAGAACAAGCAGGCACCAACAATGCCACCCTGTGCCAGGCCTCTTCCCTGCAGGCCCACCAGGCCTCCGCCCTGCAGGCCTACCAGTGTGCTGCTCACTGGCCTGCCAGGCCTCTGCCCCACAGAAAAACCAGACCACTGCTCGCTGGGCCATCAGGCCTCTGCCCCATGGAACTGCCAGGCTTCCACCCTGTGACACTTCCAGACTGCTGCTTGTCCACTGGCCCACCAGCCTGCCACAAGAGGGCTCCAACACAACCAGACACTGTCTCCAAACCTGCCTAGGAGATGCAGACAAACAGGATTGGATGCCAACTGCACAACAACAGAAGTACTAAAACTGAAATTCTACTGTTCCTGAATTAGGAATTTTTCTTCTTTTTTTCTTTTTTTCTCTTTTAAGTAAGTGTTTGTTTGTCTTGTTCACTGTCTGATTGTCCACCATATCTCCTTGTTGATTTCTTTGGTTCTCGATTCTTTTTTCTTTTTTCCCCCCTCCTTTCTTGGTTTTGTTAGTTTTACTATTGTAAGTTAGCTAATACTAAATTACACATAGACCAAGGACAGAAACAACACCAAGCAGAATCATGGGAACACGAAAAAAGGATGGAAACTATTCTCCCCCTCAAAATAAATTAGTACAAGATTCAGAGGGAAATGAAGAAAATGGATACCCAAATCCAGTCCTAACAAACAAAGATAAACTATACCAAAGAACCCAACGAATACCACAGAACTCTTTGAAAGAAAAAATCCTGTAGGTAATCATTGAGAATTTCATAGAGGTGATACTACACATGGTCATCAAAAAGTACAGGAGGCACTCAAGAAACTCCAAGACAGCAAAACTAAAGAATACAACAAGAAACAGAAACTAATAAATGAAATCATAAGAGCCTTAAATAAATATCAAAGTGAAACAGAGAACACCATAAATAGAGAGATAAATAAATTAATTAATTAAGAGGAAGTGACCCATGATATGGAAGATCTCAAGAAAAAAGAATGAAATATAAATAGAAAATACCATGGAAGGTCGCTATAGACAGAATCTCAGAACTTGAAGATGAAATGTTAATTAAAGGAAAAACTGAAGAACTATTTGTCATCAACTCAACCTGTGAAAGGAATATGCAAGAACTCAGTGACTCCATAAAAAGACTGAACCTGTGAATCATAGACATTGAAGAAAAGGATGTGCAAGTAAGGTAATCTGTAATCAATTCAAAAAAATAATAACAGAAAATTTCGCAAATCTAGAGAAAACTATGCTCATTCAGGTAAAGGAAGTCTCCAGGACACCAAACAGGCTCGACCAAAATAGGACTATCCCACAACATATTATCATTAAAACAACAAGCACAGAAAATAAAGAATATTGAAAGCTGAAAGAGAGAAAAAACAAATAACATGCAAAGGTAAACCCATCAAAATCACAGCAGATTTCTCAATAGAAACCTTAAAAGTAAGAAGAGAATAGAGTGAGGTTTTCCAGGCACTAAATGAAAATAACTGCAACCCTAGGATATTCTACCCAGAAAAGCTATCATTCAAAACAGGTGGAGCAATAAGAGTCTTACATGATAAGCAGAAACTAAGACAATATATGACCACCAAGCCACCACTACAAAAGATTCTTCAAGGGATCCTGCATACAGAAATTGAAAGCAAACAAAACAATGAAAGGGCAGGTAGCACCAAATCACAGGAGAAGAAAAGTTAAGAAAGTTGAGAGTAACACTGACTCAGCTGCACACAATCAAACCCTTAAACAACAAAGACAACTAAATGACAGGAGGTGGCACATACCTATTAGTACTAACACTGAATGTTAATGGACTTAACTCTCCCATCAAAAGACACTTTTTGGCAAACTGGATTAAAAAAGAAAGATCCAACAATCTGCTGTCTACAGGAGACCCATCTCATTGACATAAACAAGCAATAGCTGAGGGTAAAAGTCTGACAGAAGATTTACTAAGCCAATGGCCCCCTAAAACAGGCAGAGGTAGCAATACTTACCTCAGACAAAGTAGACTTCAAACATACATTGATCATATGAGGTAAATAAGAATACTCCATACTAATAAAAAGGGAGATACATCAAAAGGAAATAATAATTATCAACTTCTAAGCACCCAACATCAATGCATGCAATTTCATCAAACATACTCTGAAGGATCTAAAAACATATATAGACTCCAACACAGTGGTAGTGGGAGATGTTAATACCAACCTGTCACCAACAGATAAGTCATCCAAACAAAAAAAATCAATAAAGAATTTCTAGAACTAAATCATACCATAAATCAAACAGACCTAGCTGATATCTACAGAATATTTCATCCAACTTCTGCACATTATACATCTTCTCAGCAGCTCATGGGACCTTCTCCAAAATTGATTATATCATAGAGCACAAAGCAAGTCTCAGAAATTTACAAAAATGGAAATAATCCCATGCATTCTATCTAATCACAATGCATTAAAACTAGAAATCAACCATAAAAACAAGAGTAAAAAACATGCAAACAATTGGAAGCTGAACAACACATTGCTCAATGATCAGTGGGCCATTGATGAAATAAAAGAGGAAATTAAAATGTTCCTGGAAGTTAATGAAAATAAAAACACGACTTACTGGAACCTATGGGACACAGCAAACATAGACTTGAGAGGAAATTTTACAGCCATGAGTGCATTTATTAAAAGGTCAGAAATATCTCAAATCAATGACCTAATGCTACATCTCAAACTCTTAGAAAAACAAGAACAAACAAATCCCAAAATAAGCAGAAGGAGAGAAATAATAAAAATAGGGGCTGAAATCAATGAAACAAGACAAAAAAAAACCATACAAAGAATGAATAAAACTAAAAGCTGGTTCTTTGAAAAAATAAAAAGATTGACTGACCCCTGGCAACCCTGACTAAAATGAGGAGAGAAAAAACCGAAATCTGTAAAATCAGAAATGCAAAAGAGAAGATAACAACAAACACACAGAAATAATCAGAGACTACTTTGAGAAACTATATTCTAATAAATTTGAAAATTTTGAAGAAATGCAAAGATTTCTAGATTCCTACGACCATCCAAAACTAAACCAAGAGGATAATAATTACCTCAATGGATCTATTACACAAAATGAAATTGAAGCAGCAATTGTCTCCCAAAACAAGAAAAGTGCAGGACCTGATGGATTCTCCGCTGAATTCTACAAGAGCTTTAAAAAAGAATTAATACCAACCCTCCTTAAACTGTTCTATGAAATTGAAAGGGAAGGAACACTGCCTAACTCATTTAATGAAGCCAATATTACTCTCATCCAAAAACCAGACAAAGACACCTCCAAAATGGAGAACTATAGGCCAATTTCCTTAATGAACATCAATGCAAAAATCCTGAATAAAATAATGGCAAACCGAATCCAACAGCACATAAGACAGATCATACATCATAACCAAGTTGGCTTCATGCCAGGGATGCAGGGGTGGTTCAACATACACAAATCAATAAATGTAGTACAGCATATTAATAGAAGGAAAGACAAAAAACCCTTGATCATCTCAATAGATGCAGAAAACCCTTCGACAAGATCCAACACCATTTCATGATAAAAGCTCTAAGAAAACTAGGAGACGAAGGAGTGTATCTCAACATAGTAAAGGTACATATGACAAACCTACAGCCAACATCATACTTAATGGTGAAAACCTGAAACCATTTCCCCTAAAATCAGGAATGAGACAAGGGTGCCCCCTATCCCCACTCCTATTCAACATAGTGCTGGAATTCCTAACCAGTGCAATTAGGCAAGAGGAAGAAATAAAAGGAATACGAATAGGTAAATAAACTGTCAAAATATCCCTATTTGCAGATGGTATGATCCTATACCTTAAAGACCCAAAAAACTCTACTCAAAAACTCCTAGACACCATAAACAGCTACAGCAAGGTGGCAGATTACAAAATCAACTTTCAAAAATCATCAGCTTTTGTTTATGCCAATAATGAATAAACTGAGAAAGAATATATTGGAACAATTCCATTTACAATAGTCTCAAAAATGTGAAATGTCTAGGAGTAAACTGAACAAAGGCTCTGAAGGAACTCTATAAGGAGAATTACAAAACCTTGAAGAAAGAGATGGAGGAAGACCACAGAAGGTGGAAAGATCTCCCAAGCTTATGGATTAGAAGACTTAATATAGTAAAAATGGCCACACTCTCAAAAGCAATCTACATGTTTAATGCAATTCCCATCAAAATCCCAATGACTTTCATCACAGAGATTGAAAAATCTACCCTAAAGTTCACTGAGAAACACAAGAGACCTCAAATACACAAGGCAATACTCAGCAAAAAGAGCAACGCTGGAGGTATCATACTACACGACTTCAAACTAAATTACAAAGCAATAGCAGTAAAAACAGCATGGTTCTGGCACAAAAACAGACATTAAGAGCAGTGGAACAGAATAGAGAACCCAGACATGAAACCACACCACTATACCCACCTTATTTTTGACAAAGGTGCCAAAAATATATGATGGAGAAAAGACAGCCTCTTCAACAAATGATGGTGGGAAAAGTGGTTAACAATCTGCACAAAACTGAAACTATATCCATGTTTATCACCCTGTACTAGTATCAACTGAAAATTGATCAAAGACCTTAATATCAGACTCGAAATTCTGAAGTTAGTACAAGAAGGAGCAGGAAACACTCTGGAATTAATAAGTATAGGCAAGGACTTCCTCAATAGAACCCTAGTAGCCCAGAAACTAAGAAAGAATGGACAAATGGGACTTCATAAAATTAAGGCTTCTGTAAAACAAAAGAAATGATCTCAAAACTGAGGAGACCACCCACAGAGTGGGACACAATATTTGCCAGTTATACATCAGATAAAGGACTGATAACCAGAATATACAGAGAACTCAAAAAACTAAACTCTCCCAAAATCAATGAATGAATAAAAAATGGGCAACTGAACTAAACAGAACTTTCTCAAAAGAAGAAATTCAAATGGACAAAAAACACATGAATAAATGCTCACCATCTCTGGCCATAAAGGAAACACAAATCAAAACCACACTAAGTTTCCACCTCACCATTGTTAGAATAGCCATTATCAAAAACACCACTAACAACAGGTGATGGTGAGGATGTCTGGAAAAAGGAACCCTTGTACACTGCTGGTGGGAACTCACGCTAGTGCAACCACTCTGGAAAAAAATTTGGAGGATTAAAAATCTAAACATAGATCTGCCATATGATCCAGCAATCCCACTCCTGGGGATATACCCAAAGAAGTGCAACACAGGTTACTCCAAAGGCACCTGCACAGCTATGTTTATTCCTGCGCTATTCACAATAGCCAAGTTATGGAAACAGCCAAGATGCCCCAATACTGATAAATGGATTAAGAAATTGTGGTATTTATACACAATGGAATTTTACTCAGCCATAAAGAAGAATGAAATCCTATCATTCATAAGTAAATGGATGGAACTAGAAACATTATTCTGAGCATGGTTAGCCAGGCTCAGAAGACAAAAAAAAAAACATATATTCTCCCTCAATGTGGACTTTAGATCTACAAATGCAGCAACGTTTTTGGACTTGGGTCACATGACAAGAGGAGAGCACATACGGGAGGTATGGGAATAGGTAAACAACACAAAGCATGAACGCATTTGATGTCCCCTCTCCAGAGGAATTAATACAGAAACCTTAAAGTGACAGAGGACAACAGGAGAAGGGGATCAGGAACCAGTGTAAAGATCAGTTAGAAATGAATCAACTTGGGTTGTAACACATTTGTACATGGATGCAATGCTAGGACTCTCTCTGTATATCTACCCTTAACTATCAAAAACGCTTTGTCTTTCTTATTATGCTTATGTCTTCTCTTCCACAAAATTAGAGATAAGGTCAGAACAGGTTCTGTCTGGAAGTGAGGGGGGTTGTGGAGGAGAGGGTGGGGGCAGGGGACAGGGAGGAGAAATGACCCAAACAATGTATGCACATGTGAATAAATGAACAAAAAAGAATTAATATCCAGAATATAGAAAGAGCTCAAAGAGTTAAACAGCAAAAGAACAAATAACCCATTAATAAATGGGCAGATGAATTAAACATTGCTCAGAAGAAGTACACATGGCTGATAAACACATGAAGTGATGTTAACATCTTTAGCAATTAAGGAAATGCAAATCAAACCACATTGAGATTCCATGTCAGCCCAGGCAAAATGGCTGCCATCAAGACAACACACAGCAACAAAGGCTGGCAAGAATGCAGGGGAAAAGAAACCCTCGTGCTGTTGGTGGGAGTGTGACCTAGTGCAACCCCAATGGAATAAGTGTGAGATTCATCATAGAACTAAAAGTAGACCTACCTTATGAACCTGCTATATGACTTTTGGGCATATGTATATATCCAAGGAATTTAAATTAGCATACAGGAGAGCACACCTGTGTTCATCACAGTAGTGTTTATAGCAGACAAGTTCTGGAATCAGTCCAGATGCCCCACATTGATGAATGGATAAGGAAAACATGGGGCATATACACAATGGAGTATTATTCAGTCATGAGGAAGTCCAAGACTATATTATTATTTTCAGGAAAATGGAAGGAACTGGTCTCATCATACTGAGAAAAATAAGCCAAGGTCAAAAAGTCAAATGTCACACATCTTTATCATATGCAGAATCTAGGTTTAAACTGATAATGATGATGTTGATAATGCTGAAAGTAATAATTATTATAACATTGGAACATGAGTATAAAAGAGAGACCGTCAGGGGAATTCAGAGGTAAGAAGGAGGGGAAAGGAGAGGGTATTTGGGGGGTGAAGAGACTCAAAATATAATCTCTCTCCCTTTCTCTGTATATATATGAATATACCATGGTGAATCTTAACAAATACTGTTTGATAACAGGCGAGGAGGGTAGGAGTTAAGGGAAAATTAAACAGGGGTGAATTTGTTCAATGCTCACTATTTACAACAAAGAAAATTTCACAAGGAGTTCCAATGTGTACATATACTAACAAACATTATTGTTGCTGTGGTTGATGGATTTTGAACTTTGTCCTGTTGGTGATGTGAGCAACATTCCTATTGATATTCCTGTGGTTGTTTCTCCAAGTGCAGATGTACACGATCTTCTCTAGTTTATGTAGTTAGGAGCAATAGCATTGTTTCTCTTCCTTTAACCACAGGGTTCCAATCCACTCCCCTAAGTATCAATCTCTACTCCTACAAATAGAGCAGGATCATTCTATGTGCTAAGTACTGTCTCCAAGCATGACTTTACTAGTTTCTTTTTTGTCTATCATACATATGACAGGATTGTAAAATATTATTTCATTGAAATTGTTGCACCACACTGGGACATAAATTATCATCAAACAGAAGGGACACACACACATCTTCAGAAATTGCTTGCCTGGGAAAGACAATTCTGCACATCACTTCCCAACTCCACATCTAGTGCCATCACACTGGCTCCCGGAATCCAGAGGACAGAGGACACACACCACATAAATCCGAAAATGCCACAAACCAGTACATTTATAAAAAATGATTTTCTCAGATGTGGTTTTTGCCTCTTCATTGGGCAGTACCTATAAACACAAGTGTGTTGATCAAAAAGGGTTCCAGGAGAAACTACACAGGATCACATGAAGAGGGGAGGGTGGGCATCATTTTAGATGTAGCCATGTCAGATTGGAGTCTGACTTAGGCTCATTTATTTTGTTCTTTTCACCAGATTCCGTGTTTGAGCTGAAGATGTAGAGAAGCAATAGCATACATCAGGAAATGTGGTTTCTGGGGAGCACTGTGTGAAAGTGTGAGAGGGAAGTGATGTCTGCACAGGTGCATAGGGGTCAGAAAAGAACAAACCAGTCAGTGAAAGTGAGAAACATATGAAGGAAACTGTCACAGTTTAATAGAGGACGAGATTTCTCTAAAGACATCACAGACATTCCCTACACGCAGACCAGGTCACTCCCCTGATGATTCCAAGAGGACAGTTTAGCAGTTTATACCCCAGATTTTCTTCCAGAACCACTGTGTACTGGACCCATCTCCCAGGCTCCACCTGTCTGAGTAGTGCACTGCTCTCTCCTGTTCAACACCTGGCTGCTTCTTGGGTCCTATTCCGGCTTTGCTGAGCCTCAGATAGCAGAATCGCAAGGACTACAAGGACCAGGCCAAACATGCCCAGGCAGATGAGATTCTCCACTGTGTAATCCTGGGAATGGGAGGCTGGGGATTGTGGATAAAGGGGTCACAGAGTTCAGGGAAGAAAAAATTTTACCCATATCCCTAGACATCCACACAGGGAACCTGCCTCTTCTGGACAGGACTTGTCCCTGTGTGTCCAGGACCAGATCTCATAATTCTCGTTACTGACTTCTGTTGGTGTCTGACTAATTTTATAGTAGGATGAATGCCTTAATATCTTCTTTGTTGGTAGCACTGGGGTTTGAACTCAAGGCCTCATGCTTGCTAGTCAAGTGCTTTTATCAACTGAACCGCTTTACCAGTAGACTTAGCATCTTATGAGAACCAAAAAGGAGGGTGTTGATGGGACTCTGAAGGGGACTGACGTTTTCTCTGGGTTCCACTTTCTTATGTCTTATTCTCATGAAATAATAGTGTATGCTCCAAATGGTCCAGAGGCTCCTCCTCATCAATCACCCTCAAGATCTTCCCTGTGTCCAAGTCTGGCCTGGATACCATGTCCTGTTGACTTGGGCTCTTCTCCTGCCTCTATTCCTCACAGGGTCCCTGGGACAGGTTGGTGTTGGACATCATGCGTGGTTGTATGTAGTGGTGTGTATTAGCAGAAAACCTCAACAATCATGCATGACTCACAAAATGGGGTGAACTTTAAACGTGTGGGATTTTGTAAATCTCAGCATTTTCTATAATACTGTGGTTTCATATTAAGGTTATCACTCAGCAAATATGGATTAAATCTTTGTGCCTAACCACCTCCCTCAGCTTTTTCTTCCTCACAAGTCAGTTACTGAGAGAAGCACAAGACAGAGAAGAATGGAGACTGGAGTAGTCCTAGGATACTCCCATCCAGATGCCCCTGAGGTGAAAAATAAATCGTCCCTGTAGGTCAGGTCCTGACAGCTCCCCTTGTTGAGAAGGGAAGCACAGAGTAGGAAGGAGAGCACTTTCTCAGAATGTCAACTTCCTAGGACAGGCTGAGCCAGTGCTGACTCAGAACACTTCCCAGTGTTCACTGCCATGCCTGGTTACTGGATTCATTGTCTTTCTGTTTTTCTATAGCCTGTCCTGGTCCTGACAATTAAGTGAGCAGAGGGGCTCCTGGAGTCCTGCTCAAGGAGGGCTGGATAGGAACAGCTCTCGCACCTCATCAACTCACATGTCTCCTTCCTCTCTGGATCTCAACACCTCCACTCCTGTGAAATACAGATGAACACCTGCCCCATCTTTGGAGACCCAGAAAACCACCTGACATTCATTTAATGTGTACTTCTAACTGCTACTTGGGACATAAATCTTGAAGATTAGAAATACGGTTGAGAGTGGTCTAGAAGATTCTCTTGAAAAAGGTAAAGGTCTTTCCACCCCACGTGGGGTCAGGAACTGTTGGTGAGAGGTGGGATACCTGAGGAAGTTTACTCTGAGATAGAGATATGGTGAGGTAGGCGTTGAGGCCACTGTCCATCAAACTCTGGCTAATCGTGTTTCCTGTGAGCGTCACCCCATCTCATTCCATCTGTTCTACCACTTAACTCTGTTTGAGTATCAGAAGTCAGAAACCCAGATGGGGGAGGCTCAGTCTTTTCAACTCTTTAATGCAGAAGACCCTCCATCTGTGTCCTCCCCTTCACCTCATGAGTTGTTATGTTACCAGAGCTGTGCATGGGTGGGAGGCACAAGCCCCTGTGTGAATCTTTTTGCTCAGATTGGACAGGGTCAGGAGTTCCTCACCTGAGACCACAAGCTCCAGTGGGCCACCAGGGAGTGACAACAGGTAGGGGTATGAACTTCAAGATCCATAGCACCTGTAAATCCCACCAAGGGCTGAGCTCACTGCAGTCATGGAGAATGCAGCCTGTGTTGCTGAGCTTGGGAATTTGATCTGAGACACAGGGCTGAGGGTTGATTGCCTCCCCCTTTGGAAAGAAGGAAAGTATCTATCAGGATCCATGATTGACACAACAGGGTCATATCTTCTCCTAAGGACACTGTAGTGCCTGACAACACCAAGAGTATAGATATGTCAGGAAGTGTCCTATGAAGAAAGATGATGAGGGGCTGCCCCATCTTGTTCTGAGTAAGACTTTATCAGATCTATGTCTGACAACCTCAGTCTCTCTATATGTTGATGTTTTCTCTGACTATGCTTTCCACAACCCTCCCCTATTTCTCTTTCTATCTCCTTTCCTGATATCTCACCCTTCATCCTGTCCTTTAACCCCTGGGTTTCTCCTACAGGACCTGTGTAGATTCTGGGGTCTTCACTGACCCTGCTGACTCCTCACCTGCGATCAGGATGTCTACAGGGGTGCCTGGGGGGCTACAGCTCAGAGGAAAGACTGAGTTGTCCATAGTATCTGTACCAACCCCTATAGCATCTGCTCACAGGTCCCAGAAGAAGTTGGCCTGACAGAGCCTAAACTGGAGCTGAGTGCCAGGGAGCTGGGGGAGAGCACAATCCCCTTTCTTAGGAAGTGCAAATCTGTCATATCTGATGTCAGAGAGATACTGGAGAGTTAGGTACTCTCCAGGAGCCAGAATATTGTTCTGCTAGGTCCTGAGAGATGGCTTTCTGGACAGCCCTAGAGCAAAGAAAGCCAGAGATAAAGTACTCAGATCCTACCAAACACCTGGCCTTCCCTTCCAGGCCTGCAGGTCTCACTGTGTCTCACCCTCTGGGACTCTGTGTCAAGGTCCCTAGAGCTCCCTGGCAGCGTGCTTCATGGTAAAATGCATGAGGCCTCAAGAAGTAATTGGGACAAGATGGGGCTTCCTCACATGAGATCTGGAGCTCAGGGGGTCACAGAGTTCTGACCATCCAGCAGGTTTGCAATAGTACCACAGATAGCATCATACATGCTGCTCAATCATGGATGGCATGGAAACTGCTCCCAGGCTCCAGTGAGGTCTGTGTGTCCTAGTTCCCACAGATCTTGGGCATCCATGGTCCCCTGGTATTCCAGGGTCTCTTTGGTAGCCTAACACCAGATGGTCACAATGCTCTCCTACATGTTCACAGAGGCTGACTCACCCCAGAGGGTGAGTTTGGGGATGGTCCCTGCAAGGAAGCAAGAGAAAATGAAATGGGTTAGTTCTGAAGAGTGCAGCTGTGATGTTTGAATTGGAGATGACATTTAAGTTGATCCCTAACTAGCATAAGGAGCAGAGGAGTCATGAGATAACCCACTCCACTTTCATATCTTCTGGTTTTGGCTTTCATTGTCTGGTTTAATTTCTATATAAATAACTGTCTCCAACACTCTGTATCAATGAATTCAGGAGTCCTGATTCTCCTCATCCCACCACACACCAGGAACTCCTCAGGACCTGTATGAAGTCACATGTCTTTAAGTGAAAGGCTGGGGCTTCCTCACCTGAGACCTGGCACTCCAAGAGGTCACTGTGTATAAACCAGAGCAGAGGATTGCTCCTGTATGACCCATAGCATCTGAATGTCTCTCTGTGGTGGTGGGGGGGTCACAAGGCCCACAGAGTACAGGGCCTGAAACATAAATTGGGGTGGCACTGTGGGTCCACGGTTTAGGAGATCTTCTGTTTCCCTTCCTTGGTCAGATGAATCTCTCAAATCCCTATCATGCCACACTCCTAAGGTCACCACAGGGCTGAGCAGGGCAGAGACACTGGGTTTGCTGTAGAGTCCTAGGAGAGAATGAAGCAGTGTTTAAAATGGACTCTAACCTCCTATATTGTCCCCAGGTTATGCTGTGAGATGGAGACATCTCTGAGAGCAGACCCCTTTCTTGAGGGCAGAGCCTGGAACTGGGACCCCTGTGTGACCTATCACCTGTCACCATGAGCTTCATGGGGTCCCTGTCTTCTGACAAACCAACAGTGCTGGGATAGTTGCAGTGATTTAGCCCTGCATAGTGCTCTGTCATGTGGGTGATGGAGAACTTGGCTTTGTTGGACTGCAGTGGGCAATATGTGTACCAGGGTATGAGCTGATTCCTTAAATCAGTTGGTATTCCTGTGCATCCAGGGTTACCACACACCATCCTGCTGCAGGCATACCCCAGAGGGTGTGCTCAGCCCAGAGGGTGGATTTGGAGAGGGTCCCTGAATGGAAACAGAAGGTAGTTTCAGCACAACCCCCTTAAACCACAGCTTTCAGCCTCAAGACCCTACAGGCCACCTTAAATCATCCACACCTGCTGTTCTCTATCCCCCACTACCCATGGGTTTCCCCTTGACCCCAGTGAGGAGAAGGGATCTCGGTTAGCTGGGGAGAAATTCAACTCCTTACACTTGGGTCCTAGTGTGCAGATTCAGTTCTGGAAGTGAGTTCCATTGAGAATTTTTCCCTGAAGCCTAAGCACCTCTTCTCAGAGGCTACTGAGCCCTGAGGTCTTTTGATGTACAAGACCTGGCTTTGGGTGGCATCCCTTCCAGCCAAGAGTGCACTGTCTCCCTTTTCTCAGCTCATCGAGGCAGTGCAAGGCCACGAGTGTAGGGATCATGGTGTCTCTGCTCGCTGACCAGGGATGTGCAGATGGATAAGACCAAGTTCCCCAGCAGGACAGCCAGAGAGACAAGCAAAGTGTGGCCAATCAGAGGGCAGGTCCTGCCTATCATGTGGTTGTGGCATCAGGAGCCCTACATTAAATGGAAGTGCACTGCCTAAAACGGCTCTCATGTACTGAGGGCTGAGGTGGAGTGAACACCAACCTGTGGCACACACGAGACAGAAAGGGTGATGTCCTTGACTACTAGCTATTTCCATCTTTATTTTCTTCTCTGCCCTCAAATCAACCACATATCTTTGAGTATTTTCACGTACATCACTGAATGACACACATTGAAAACACTAATTTTCACAACTCAAAGTAAGAAATACACACACACACACACACACACACACACAAAATCAGTATAACTTTCTTATTCCTTAGAAAAACTCAGATCATTAGTTCTGCAGATCTTAAGTGCAAGATGATCTCTGAGCTTGACTCACATTCCCCCAGGGCTGTGCCCTCTACAGACCAGGGCAGACTCTGCTCACTCACCTCTTCAAGCTCCTGCAGTCTGTGCATCCTGTGCCTCCTCATCCCTCCCCTCTTACAGACAAACATGATGTTCCCATCTCTGCACCACCTTCTCACCTCCATCTCTGACCCTGCCGCACTCTGTCACCTACAAGGACCTTGCTATTGTGTTGGGACCCTATGGATTATCTCCCTTTGAAGTTCCTTAAATTAAGCTAATTTGGAAAGCCCATTCCTTCCAAGTAAGGAAATGCAGTCATGGGTTCGCTGGATGAGCATGTGGATATAATTGTACTTGAGTCCAGTGAAGTTTCCCTTCACTGGAAACTGGCACTGGGCTTCCCTCTTTATGCAAAAGTTATTCTGGACATCCAGGTTCCCCTGATACCATGTGGTCACAGATTTCCACAGGTCATCCCAGAGCCTGGTTCAGCCTAGTGGCTGGATTTTCTATTTTGCACACCACATGTTTTTGGGAACTTCTTAAGCCAAATCTCATAAGAGTCACTTCTTGGACAATGGACAGTGGATGAGTTCAATTTAGTGTTGAGTGGGCCATGTTGTTCACCTCTGGTTCCATAATGAGTAGGCTACATACACATGGCCAGACATTCCCACTCATGTGGAACTCAATAGAAATACAGAAATCCCTTCCCCAAAGAAGATTGTCTCTCTGAAGAAATGGGACAGTGTGGCTGTAAAATATTAAGGTCTGTGCTGTGACTCTTCATATACTCCTGCCACACCTTGGCCTGTGCTGCATCCTGTGACTCAGGTTTTCTGCAGCCTGCATCAATTTCAAAGATTTCTCTGGCTCCTGTCCTCACCTGAGCTAGCTGCCTTTCAAGATACTTTATGGGTCGACTGAGATCAAACACCCAAAGAGGCACATGCTTTCCTTGAACTCCAGAAGAGGCCCACAATGCTTTGGGATTCTCCTTATTACACATGTCCAACTAAACATATCTTCACTTTGTATGGAGAATTTCAACATGCCTCACGAATGTGGACACCTAGAAGTTGTATCAAGGCAGTAAGAACCTGAATTTTGCTAAGTTTCTTTCTCCACTCAGAATCCTTTTGTTTCCATCAACTTTCTCTAATAGCTGCTGTGTCTATGAGGTCCATCTCATGCATAATCACTTTGATGGGCATGAGGTATTCTTAACACTGGAGGAGCTTTTGGCCTGCAGACGAGATGGCAGAGGCTATTTTGATAAAGACTTACAAAGGACTGTAAAAAGCACTCCTGATCCTCAGGCCTTACAATATCTCATCTATGTTTCAACACTGAAGTTTCCCAGGAAGCAAAACTGCTATTTCCCAACACATTGGCATTTGCAGAGTTCCAAAATAAGATACATAAGTTATCTTTTTTTCCAAAATCAATTTCTGCCTGTCAGGAACCTCTGAGGGTCATACTTGATACTTTTCCAAATATGCCATTAGCTAAAGAGAGCCCAATGTGTGAAGGTCAGGAGCAACTTGGATCTGAACAAAGTCCCACTTCTTCCTCATCAATGGTTGTGTTCATCTCTAAGTCTTCCCAAGTTAGGAAATCCTGGGTAGATTATGTTACAACAGCATGGATGGGATGCCAGGGACCTTCTCCTTTGGCATTGTCTTGGGTCTTGGGTCAAAGTCAGCTGCAAGATTTTAGGCAAGGGTCCCAATTCCCAAATACCTCAGGACTAAATTAAGACACAAACTCCCCTTCTGCCTTTTGAGGATGAATGAGAGGTTAGTGCCTGATGATGTCCACTCACCCACCATGTGAACTATGCAGAGAGGACAGAGACATGACATTGACCCTTTGTTCTCACATCCTGGAGTTCCATGATCTTATTCAGGGGTGAGGAGCTGGAACTTCAGTGGAGACAGGGCTGTCCCTGCTCTTCCCATCCACACTTCGTGTCCTGCATCAGTTTTAGGTTCCATCTGTCTGCATCATAGCTTAAAACACCAGTGTATGAGATCTTGTAAAATGTGCCAGTTATGGATGAAAGTTGTATGATGCATGTGTTTCTCTTATTAGGAGAGGAAGGATTTTACCTGACCCCCTCCTTTGTCAACTGTATTGCACCCCAGCATCTGGAGTTCTCTTGGGGCAATGCGCTGAGCTTATAATTAGAAGAACTTGGGAACCTAAAAATGGGTGTGTCCCATGTGAGATACCAGGTCCTGGGATATCCCTGGGTGCTGACATCCCATGGTGATGACTGTCAGAGCTCCAGGATCTGTGGAATATTCTGATTCTTCAGGGAAGAAAGAAGATCATGAGATATTCCCTTACTCCATGGGGTCAGATCATGAGCCTTAAAGACACTGATGACCTGTGGCAGGAATAGGGTGCCCATGTGAATGGGATTAGGAAGGGGAAGGACAGGGAGGGTCAACCAGGCCTCTCCTCTCCCAGAAGGTTCTCTTTAACTCCTAGAGGGAGAAGGTGAGATTTGAACCACTCAGACAGCTGCACACAGGCCTAGGCACTGGGCCAACGACCCTAACTCATGCTAGGCAGCATTATCCTAATGCAGAACCTGGACAGAATATTGGAGAAAACTAAGTATAGACCTATATTTGTCAGTAATGCAGGTATAAAATCCTCAAAAATACATTCATAACCCACAAAATTACATTTGAGTCAATGACGGATGTCATATGGGATGGTGGTCCCACAAGATTAGAGAACATTGTGACATCAGATCCATGTGACATTGTGTATGTACACTCTATGATCACACAATGACAAAATTGTCCATGGATGCATTCCTCAAAACATATTATGTCAAAAAGTCATAAAAGTAAATTGTAAATTAAATCCAATGATGTGTAAAAAGAATTGCATTGCATGAATAAGTGCAATTTACCCTAAGTATATAAAGCTATTTTAATATTCAAAAGCCTAGCAATGTAATCAGTCATAGGAACAGAGTTAAAAAGAAAAATTACATGACAATGATATATCTGTAGATGTAAAAAAAGCATTTGTCATGATCTCAAATACCATCCACATAACTAGGAGTTGAGAAATTTTTAAATCTGGTTAAAATCAGATGCATAGAAGCCTGACACTTACATGATATTTAATTTTGAGAAACTTCCCACTAAATAAGGAAGATAATAAGGGCATTCCCCTGTCCATTCCTTTTCAGCATTGCGCTGGAAGTCCTGGCTAAGGAAGGAAAAGAAATAAAGGAAACACAAGGTGCACAGATCAGAAAGGAAAAATAGAACTTTATTTTCAGAAGACATTGATTGTTGTACATATAGAAAATGTTTTTTAAAGAAAAACTTTATGATTTGACAAAATGAATAAAAGATAATGAAGGCTTAGAGGAAGGTTGATTCATGGTTAGTATACAAGTGAATTTATGTTGGGTAGACCAGCAATGAACAGAGGAATTTGAAATGAAACACACAACACCACTTGAGTTCACTGCTCTTCATCCCTCATACCTGACATGTGGAGGAAATCACAGTTTAGTAGAGAAAGAGCCAACCAACCCCAGACATTCCATGTTTACAAACCACGTTTGCTCCCTGAACATTCTCAGAACACAGTCCCCAAACTCATGCCCCAGATTCTCTTCCAGATCCTCCTGGAATTGTCATATTCAGTTTTGAGGTTCTACTGCTCTGCATGGAGTCCTGTTTCTTATTCACCTTCAGAGTGACTCTTGGGTCCTTCTGTGGCTGTGTTGAGCCTCAAATAAAAGAATCCTGAGGACCATGATGACCAGACCAGCCATGCCCAGGCTGATGAGATTCTCCACTGTTCATCATGGGGCTGTGAGGCTTGGGATTGTGGACAAGGGGGACATAGAGGTCAGAGCAGGACAAAATTACCAAGGATCACCACATGTCCACCCAGCGCTCCTGATCCCTTGGACAGCACTGTCCCTTTGTGCCCAGCCCTGTATCTGAGAATTCTCATTACTCAATCATCGTGGGGTCTGACATGTTCTGGGATGGGATGAAAATCTCTGCTACTCCTGAGAACAAAGAAGAGAAGTAGAACGTGTAAAGTGTTAAAGAGACCTGAGTTTTGACCTGGGTTCACATTCCATTCATGTATCTTATTTTCATGACATAATGACACGTAGATCCTGAACACACCCTCATTCTACCACATCAAGGTTACCTCTGGCCACCTCATTGCATTCTTCAGCCTCACTGTGCTGTGTGAATTCAGAAATTGTGGTCTGAGTCCTTGGATACACAGATTTTATCTGATCCCCAAGAGTTTAAAATGAGCAGAAAAATGGTCTCCCAGCTCAGAAATACTGGACCCCTTGTTTTCTCTCTCTTCATACTAGAACACAGGACCATGTAAGTTAATTCCCATGGAGATGAGTTTCCACTGACTCGGCACTGAAAATCCAGGGTCTGAGTAAGGGGTTGGGGCTCAAGGATACTGAACAAGCACAAAGGAGTGACAGTCTGGGGCTACCTGCCCTGTACCCCACCCCTTCCTGTTCCTCTGAACCTCATCATGCATTTAACCTCTTCTTAACTAACCATCATATAAGAAGAAACACCTGAAATGTCACAAGCACATCTCCCCCAACGGAAGTGTATGCACATATATTGTAAGGACTGGTGATGTCAGTGGTTCATAGAAACCATAAAACTTATGGAGGTCCCTCACAAAAGTATAAGTAGAACTACTGATACCACTCTTGAGTGCATATCTAAAGGAATTTACTCCAGGACTTGATAGAGCCACTTGCGCACCCATGTTGATTGTAGCACTATTCACCATATCCAAGCTTTGGAAACAGCTCAGATGTCCCATGACTGATGAATGGATTAAGAAAATGTGTGAGAGTATATGGTGGATGGACTTCATATACTTACATGAAATATAACAAAGGTAACTCTTGCAGTTGCCTTAAGTGGTGTGGCGAGGAGGTTGACGGGGAGTTGCGATGGGGGTGATGTCACTAACATACAATATAAGCCTAATTGGAATTGTCACTATGAATCTCCCCCTGTATAACAAATGTATCCTAATAAAATATTTATAAAACTTAAAAAAGATATTAACTGGAAGCCTTTAAAAAAGGACACATGGTATATATCCACAATGGAGTTTTATTCAGTCATAAAGAAGTTTGAAATTATGTTGTTTGCAGGTAAATGGATGGAACTGGAGTACTTCAAATTAATTGAAGTAAGCCAGCCTCAAAATGTCAAAGGTCACATGTTTTCCCATACATGTGAAAGCTAGAACTGTAAGTTAAATGCATATGTACATATATATGATCATGTATGTATATATTCATATATATAGTGAGAGAACAAAATTGTATCAGTGAGTCTGTCTGAGGGGACTCTGTGAGGCGAGAAAGGAAATGAAAATGTAGGATAATGAAAAATATTGAAACAACCAGTGTACATGTGAATATATTACACTCACTGTATGCTGTTGATATTAGGGGTTCATGGTGATAGAAAGAGTAAGTAATGGGGGGGGTTAATTTGATTAAAGCATGATGTAATCAGGACTGAAGTGCCAAGGTGAAACCTTCTTAGACTATCAATATACACTTAAAAATAAATGAAGGGCAGGAGGGTAACATAGGTCTTTTCCAGGGGTGGGTTTAAGTAGGAGGGGTGGATATAAGGAAAGGGTGGATGAGAGTGAGTAGGTGCATGTATTTATATTCATACATGAAAATAGAAGAATAAACCCTGTTGAAAATATTCTGGGAATGTTCTGGGAATGATGGAGGAGAGGAATCTAACTAAGATACATTGAAAGCACATATGCAAATATCACAATGTATTCCCCTGTACTAATATTGTATCCTAATAAAATTTTTATAAAAGGAAAAAACATATTGCTAATTTTGCAGGTGTGTATCTACATTGTTACCAATAACAAACAATAGATCACCTGTAAGTGCCCCTGAGGGATGAGGTCACAGCAGCCATGGAGAATTCTGCTTATTGCTGCTGACCTCAGGACTTTAACATGACATGAGGGGGAATATTGGCCGCACCCTCCTTGGGTAGAAGGAAAGTGTCCATCAGCTCTGTGACAGACACTGTGGTTCCCAGGTGCCCTGAGAGGGAGATTCTGGTAGAGAGCTGTCTTAGATACAAGGAGGATGATGGGCATCCCCACCTTGCCCTCAGCTGAGACCTCACGTGGCATATCTCTGAGGATCTACATCTCTCTGTCTCTCTTTTCTCTGACTCTTCCCCTCCCCACTCCTACCCAGTCTCCATGTCTCCCTCCTGAGGCCCACATCACCTTTGAGTCTCCTAAAGCAGGCCATGGTTAGAGTCTCTCAATAACAATGTTGGACTCTTCACCTGTGATCAGAATGTACAGGGGGTCACAGGGGCCAACCAGGTGGAGCAGAGGCTGTGTGCACAATAGCATCTGTATTTGTCCCCATAGAATCCTCTTACAGGCCCCAGAGGGAAGTTGGCCTCAGAGAGCCCAGCCTAGGTTGGCCAGCCTGGATGCTGGGTGATGTCAAGTTCCTCTTCCTTGGACAGAGAGAATCTGTCACAGCTGGTGACAGAGTGACAGTGGAGGATCAAGTTCTCTCCAGGAATAAATTCAGGACCCTTCTGGGTCAGGAAGGATGGCTTCCTGGAAGGAGATGAGCTGAGAGATGAGGGTCCATTTCCTGTCTCAGTTCTGTTTTATTCTGTGTCTCTGACTCAGAATCCCTGATCTATGTCAACATCAGCTAGTGGCAAAGTATTAGGGATTCAGAAAATAATTGTGTCAAAAATTAAGCTACTTCACCTGAGACCAGGAGCTCCAGAGGTCACTGGGTCCTTGCCACACCTGGGATTTGTTCTTGCAATAACCATAGCATCTGAACATCCACCTGTGGATGGGGGACAAAGGGATCACAGGGAACAAGGCCTATAACTGTGCACTGGCGTGTCACTGTGAGTCCAGGATCCACGAGAGCTTGGGTTATCCTTCTTGAGTCAGAATGAATCTGCCAAATCCCTGCCAGTAGCTACACTGCAGGGTCGTCATTCCTCCTGAGGTCACTACAGGGCCTGGCAGAGCTGAGAGGCTGGGTTTGCTTTAGACTCCTAGGAAAGAAGGAAGCAGTGTGTTAATTGGGTTCACACTTCCCTCATTATTCCCAGGGATGGACTGTGAAAGGGAGGGAGACCCCTAAAAGCAGACCCCCTTCTTGGGGGAAGAGCCTGGGGCTGGGAACCTGAATGTCCTCTCACCTCTCACAACCAGCTCTGGGGAGGGGGTGGTGGTCACTGTGTTCTGAAAAACCAGCTGGGCTGTGATAGCTACAGTACTATCATCCTGCATAGTTCTCTGACATGGATAGGATGGAGAACTTGGCTTTGTTTCTGGGATGCAGAGGCTTCTGTGTATTCCAGTATACTCAGTTTCACTCTTCATACAGATGGTATTTCTGAGCCCCCAGGGTCCCCTCACACCCTATGGTCACAGCACTCCCCCTGGTGATCACAGACACTGGTTTAGCACTGAGGACTGGATTGAAGAGGATCCTTGCAAGGAAATTAAGGGCTAGGCCACAGGACATCCCCCTTCTTATTCCAGCTCTCAGTCCAGTACCCTTCAGACACCCCCAGCATCAGTCACACCTGCCATTCTCCATCCCTATCATCCTTGTCCCCAGTGATGAGGAAACACAGCCTGGGAACACATTCACCTGCCCACACTTGGGTCTTTGGTTTCATGCTCAGCCCTGGAAGAGAGTTCCTTGTGAGAGGTTTGCCCCTGAAGACTGAGCAGGTTCTCTCCTCCCTGGAGCCTTCTCAGGTCATGGGGTCTCCTGATGGACCTCACGAATGGCTGTGGTTTGAAACTCCTCTCAGACTAGGATACCCTTGCCCCTAAGGTCTCACTGAGGAAGAACAAGATTGTGAGGGTGAGGGTCATGCCATCTCCACCCATGACTCTAGCTGTGCAGATGGATGAGGCCACATTGTCCAGAAGGACAGGCAGACATAGAGGATGTGATGTTGAAATATGGGTTTTGCCTGTTAGAGGATTGTTACCTCAGCAGCCCTACAGAAAGAGGAACTGCCATTTTCAGAAAACTAGTTTTTATGGCCCTAAGGGTGGCACCAGGGCTGGCACTAGACTCTATGCAGACACTTTCAACAGACATGGAGTCTCTCCACCTCCATCCAAATTCACTGATTTGTTCTCATCTCACATGCAGAGAGCTAGGATACAGCAGCAAATACACGTGGTTCCTTCAGAGTGACTGAAGTCTAGTCATTTCCTCTCAAGCCCTGCTGTAGTCACGTTAACTCCTTCAGCTCATCCACGTGCACTGCGTTGTGGGGTCTTTACCATGGCCAGTCACTTTCCCAGACCTGTGGATGCTGATGGGAATTTGCAGGTCTCTGCAGAAAGGAAGAAGCAGAGCAGAAGAGACACAGAGAGCATTTGTGCAACTCACGTGGAGCTTCATCATGGGGATGAGCACAGAGGAGACACAGGGACATGTGGAAGGAAACACGGCTCTTCTCTGAGCTCTGGTTGTGGGTTTCCTTTGCTAAACTATCCCCTCCATGGTCTTTCTTTTTCCTAGCAACAGCATCCCCACCTCCATCTCACTAAAATAGATTCTGAGGAATTCTCTCCTCCTCTGTGACCTTGTTTCCCAGGGCAGAATTCTGCTGATTGGGTGGGGGCTAATTTGTATTTTCTGCTTTCTCACCACTCACTGCCTGGGCCATCTTGAGGATGGACAACCTGTCTTTGAGCCTCTGTTTCCTTCTTTTCATCCTGCACTTCACTTCTCAGAGTGGTCATCGGTCAGTGGTGTCTGGGACATGGAGAGGCTCAGCCATCATTAATTTCCAGAGCAGGATGGAACATGGGTTTTGGAAATGAGAGGTTCATGGTGTTGTACAATGTAGGTACCCTTGAATGGTCCTTATTTGTTCTGAACACTACAAATGGTCAATGTAGTATGTGTGAAACCTGTAAATCATCACAATTATGAACAAAAGGAGAAACAGAACTTCCCCAAGTGGAAAAGAATCCACATCAAAGACAGAGGCCAGAGGCGATGCCACTGGATTCTAGGATCTTCCTGAAAATCTTAGTGAGAAACCTCACTAAGAGCAGGTTTACTCCACTGTGTGGGGTGGAATTGTGGACAGGGCTCCAGATGAGGGCTTATAGCTGAGTGTCCCCTCTACTGTGTGCAGATGGCACTGGGCTTTCTCAGCTCACTGTCCAGGGCCCATGGTCAACACTGAGCCTCCTCCCTATGTGTGTAAAACAGATTCACTCAGGTGCTGTCACCCGTCTTGTCTGTCTCACGTGTGAGTGTGAGGGTCACGTTGGACCCATCCCTGTCAGGCACAACCATGAGAAGGTTCTAAGTTTGGAAGAGGGGATTCCACAGAGCAGGTGAACCATCCCCCATCAGGCTGGAAGATGAGGTGCAGGGCAGAAAAGACACCCAACAGGAATGGAGAGCACACAGCAGGCTACAGGTGAAACAGGCATCAGAAGTGATTAGGGAGTTGTGATAGTGGAGGGAAGCAGTGAGTTGAACTGATGTAGTAAAAACAATTCTGATCCGTGTGGCACTACTTTTAGTTTTTATTCTATTTAATTTTATTTTTGTGCTGGGGAATTATTTTCCTTATGTTCTTTTGTAAGTTCACATTGGATATGATTTAAAAATACTGGATTGCCTTCTTAAGATACATGTTGTTTAATTTCCATGTGTTTTTGATCTTCCTGCTTCTTTTTTGTTATTGATTTCTGGCATCATTCCATTGTGATCTGCAAAGGTACTTGATGTGATTTGAATCTTAAATTCACTCAGAAGGTTTTGTGACCCCTGTGCTGTGTCCTGGAGAGTGGTCTGGTGTCTGTGACGGGACGTGTGCTCTCCCTATGTGGGCTGGGTGCTCTTATTGTCTGTCAGGTCCATCACGTCTGTAGTCTTGTTCACGTGCCCTGCTTCCTTATTGATTTTCTCTCTGTGAGGCTGACATTGAAGTAGGATGTCGACTTCTCTTATTATCTTCTTTCTCCACTCACATCATCAGTGTTTGCCTTTTATACTTATGTGTTTTTATTTTGAATGGATATATATATATATATATCCATCCAAAATATAACATAAATAATTGTTATATTTTCTAATAGATTGATTCTTTTGTCATTATTTAGTGAGTTTGTCTCTGGTGACGAATGTTGACTCAAGTCTATTTTGTTTGTCATAAATATACCAACTCCTGCTCTTTTGTTACCATTTGTGTACAATATCCTTTTCAACTCTTCTCCTTCAGCCTATGTATGTCCTCATGTCTACACGGAGTCTTAGGAGACAGTTGTGGTGGCAGCTGCAGTCCCAGATATTCACAAGGCTGAATTAGGAGCATAACTAGAATCCAGGAGTTCAACATCTCAACATCAGCTTGGGGAGCATAATGAGACCTTACCTCAAAAACTAAAATAAAGTAAAACCAAGAAACAAACAATGTCCTAAAATTTAAAGGGAGTCTATTGTGGACAGTACATAGCTGCAACATGTTTGGATGTGTTCAACTCCTTGTGTCTTTGATTGGAGAGTTGGATCTGTTTTGTCTGGTAGGTGAGGGCTTCCCGCTGCAATTTTTAAATTTATTTTTTGTCTCATAGCATTTTGCCTGTCTTTTCTTTCTTGCTGTCCTCCTTTGCTATATTTTTGTAGTGACATGGTGTGATTCTTTTCTCTTTTTTCTCTTGTACATCTTCTGTAGAGATTTTCTCTGTGTAACTAAAGATTTACATTACACTTAAGTCTTTCCTATGCTGATGACACTTTGACTTCAAAAAACTGTATTTCATTTCTTCATATTCTTACATCACTGATGCCATAATTCAAATCATTTATATCATTCATTCATTAGCACATGTTTGTGGTTAGGGATATTAATGTGTTTGTAATACATTAGTATTAAAGTAATTTACAGACACCATTACACCCCATGATATTCTGCATTTGCCTACATACTTTTGACCATTATTAGAGAGCTTTATACTTTCACTTTTTTTTGTTGCCCAGATGTTTTGTGATTGTTGCAGGGCCTGGAATTGCATCAGGGCTTCACCATGCAAGGAAAGTACTCAACTGAGCCTGAACCCAGCTCTCATAGTGCTGAGTAGCTTCCTTAGGTTGAAAGATGAAGATCTCCATTCATTGTTGGTTTTAATGCAAATCTAGTAGCAATGAACTCCCTCAGAATCTGTTTGTCTTCCATTTTTGAAGGAACGCATTTCCATATTTCAACCCTCATAATTTTTGCTATTACAGAAAGAAATATAATTAGGTCCTTACAAAATGTCTGACTCCTGTGATACAGAAGCATTACTCACAGTAGCCAGAGTGTGAAAGCAAACTAAAATCCTATTGGTGGACCACTGGGTGAACACAATGTGGTTTAGACTCAACAGAATGTTATTACACTTCCAGAAAGAAAGAGATCCTGCCATATTTGACAATAAGGATGACACAGTGGAGTAGCCCAGTCACATAAGGACAAAAATTGGATGGTGTTACTTAACTAAGGGATCTAAAGCAGTCAAATTCATAAAAACAGAACACGCAAGGTGATTTTGGGGTCTTTGGTTGGTGGGGTTAGGAGTTTATGTTCAATATGGATAAAGTCACAGTTAGATATTGTGAATAAGTTCTAGAGATCTGCTGCACAACAGGATTCCTGCAATTCACAATAATGTATTGAGAATTTAAGTTTTCTAGAGGGAAGCTTTCTTGTTAAGGTTACATAACACAGTAAAAATTGGGTAAAAATGCACCTGAAGCCAGGTGTTGCAGCTAATGCCTATAAAGAATCCTAGCTTCTTAGGAGGCAGAGATCAGGAGGATCAAAGTTTGAAGTCAGCTTGGGGAAATAATTAGTGAGACACTTTCTTGAAAAAAACTTTCATAAAAAAAGGACTGAGTCGCTCAAGGTGTAGGCCCTGAATTTAAGCCCAAGTACCACAAAAATATTGACCTGAGGCTGGGCATTGTGTTCCATTTCTACAATCTCAGCACTCAGGGGTCTGAGGGAAGAGGATCACGAGCTTGAAGACTGAGAATGTAGCATGATGCTGCCTAGAAATTCTTTTATGACCAATTCATAGCTGAAATAGTGAACATTAAATTGGAGTAAAATATTGACTAAAGATTATGGAAAGCACCACACAGAGAACATAAGTGGAAAAATAGAACAGATGACTAATATGCACAAGAAAGGGAATGAAAGGAGGAAATGGACACCTGTCACATTCAAGGTGGAAACAAATGGACGCACTAGGCAATATTTGCAGAGGTAGTGGCTATATTTATAGAAATGAAGACAGAACAGGAATTTAGTACAAGAATGTCACAGTTTGGAACTTGAACGTCCCCAGAGACCCCTGTGTTGAAGGTGTGGTCACAGTCTGTGGTGCTATTGGAGTTTCTAACACTCTGGGTAGTTAGAAAGCAGGGCTTAGGGGATGGGAATTAGGTCATGGGTTCATGCCCTCAAAGGGTACATTAGGTTCCCAGCCTTTCCAATCTGTGCTTCCAGCTACCATGAGGTGAGCAGCTTTGCTCCACCATGTGCTCCCTGCCATGACACTGGCATGACATGTCTGCCTGGTCACAGGCCCAAAATCAACAGAAACAAATGACCATGGATTGAAGCCTGTAAAACTTGAGGCAAAATAATTCCTTCCTCTTTTTAAATTTATTTCCTCAGGAGTTTTGTCACAGCAATGGAAAACTAACAACATGTTAATGTGATTCTGATTTGTTCTTCTCTGGGCATTAGTGATGTGGAGACACTTTTCATGTACCTGGGTCGTTTGTGTCTTTTCTTGGGGATGCCATCCTGCATTTGTGAATCAGAAGCATTGCATTGTTAAAATTCCCATAAGACCCTAAACGACCTACCAAATCCCAGTAACAATTTCTAGGCAAGTTAAAAAGCAATCCGAAGATTCATATGGATACACAAAATTCAGTAAAATGGTGGATTAGAATTTTCCTCCATGTGAATCATTGAATGAGAAGCATTGGAAAGATTACATTCCAAAGAGAGTTGAGAGATAGAGGATCAGGAATCAAGAAAGAGGTAAGAAGACCCCACAAAAAGCATGGAGAATCAAATAGGCAGTGCAGATAATAGAAAGAAAAAGTCTACAACTCAAACTACTGGCTTGCAGAGTGTGGGAGGGAAAGATGAGAGCACACAGACAAGGTCAGCCAGGAACTCATGGTGACAATACACTGGGATTCTGAGATGTAGGAGGAACCCACAATTCTCACAGGCCTCATATCTAATGGGGGACTTTTTGTGATTCCTCCTACATGGCAGGCCAGCATTGGAGAAGGAGTCCATTATGGGAGTAATCACACCCCATTTCAGATGCCATAGCTAGGTACCATCTTCAGAGGGAGTCCATTGTTTAGGCTGAGCTACTCTAGGGACCTGAGCACAAGGAATACTCACAAGTCAGGGATCCTGGGGACACTGCCCACAGTGTCTGGGTGGAGACTTCCAAGAGAGAGGCTTGTGGAGTTGGGGATAGTCAGTCATGGATCCACTGAGAATTTTAGGAAGCAGAGACCTTTGGTTGTCGAGAGGACAGTGGTTGTTGGTGCTGCCCACTGTAGCAAGGAGCAAATCTCTTACTGTGAATTTCCTCAGAGACTGCAAGCCCCAAACTATGGCCAGTGACTGAATGTCCTCTGGAGCTGCATCTCTGCCACATATGGTTGCTTGCAAGTGGGGCAGAGAGCTCTGAACTTTGGTCCAGTGAATTACTCCACTTACTGGATCACCTCCCCAACACGTGTGGTTTGCTATTGGGTAGATTGAGAGCTTTGAGCCCAGGTACCAGGGATCACTTGGTTCCCACAGCCTCCTCCTTTCCTCAGTGTGTTTCACTGCTGAGAATCATAGGGAGAGTGTCAGGTCCCTTTGGCTATCACCTTCCAGAACTTGCTTTCCTCCACTGTGAAACAGATGGCAAAGACCACCTGTCTCCTGGACACCAGGGTAGGAATTTAAGTAATATTAGACCATTGTTAAACACTGTCCAAACACCGTTAATGTTAATAATGAACCTTTGTTGCACACCTTTATTTTATGTTTATTTTTCCTATAACTGTGCCGACGTGAGGGGGGTTGAGGTCATTTAATGCTCTAATTGAAAGCTCTTAGCCCCTTCCCTGGGTAGCTGGCTGCCTTGAGGGAAGGAATGGCAGCCAAGCAGTTGCAGACTGCCCTCATTCCAGGTCCACCTTGAGGGAGTGGAATGACAACCAGAGCTGGCTGCTGAAGTACAACTCAGCTATGGATGGCAATGCCTCTCTAAGTAGCTAGCACCACCCATTTTGTCACTACAAACCTGGCTGAACTATTGAGGCCAGTCACTTCCACCCAGGCCACAGGGGGACCACTTCCTTTTCTTGGGTGTCTAGGAGAAGACCTGTGACTGGTGTAAACACTGTCTTTCTCTTCCATAAGAGACTACCATAATTGGTGACAGGGTCTGTGCCAGGATTGGTGCAAATATAATCCTTTATTTACATGACTGTATGCAAATACCTGTCACAAACCTGTTCTGGATACATCAGCAGACTTTGGCTCACATTGTGAGTAACCAGGGGACAACAGGTCCAGTTGTGGCAACTGCAGGTCCAATGAAGATTTGTCACAAGTGACTTCCTTTCCTACTTCTGAATTTCATCATTAATAGAGAAGCTGAACTGGTAACAGGAATAAAGAAGAGAATGGGCAGTAGTAGAGATCACAGCAGGGCAGTGAGAGCAGAACTGACACTAGGTGATCAAGCTCAGAGGCAGCTGCTGACAGGAAACACAGATCCTGACCCCATTGTTGACTCTGCCAAGAGTACGTGTCACCTGCTATTACCTTCTGTGTCATCTACAGGATTGCACAAAACAGCCAAGGGCCTGGGATAACTGAGGAACTTCTCTGTGCCTACCCAGAATTTCTATGGAGGTAGAGCAGAAGGACCCCAGCTAGCTGTCTTGTAGAACCTGCACTGGAAAATGTGGTTGTGGTTCTCAAATATCCCCATTCAGGATTGAAAGAGCCTATGTGTTGGCTGGGTGTGGTGGCTTGTGCCTCTAATACCACCTACATGGGAGGCAGGGATAGGAGGATGGTGGATCAATACCAACCTGAGGGAAAAAAATCAAGACCCTACTTCAAAGAACAAGCCAGGCATGGTGTGCACCTCTGTCACTTAGCAGTGAGGGAACCATAGGTATGTGGATCATGGTCCAACACCTACCTGGGGAAAATTTGAGACCTTATCTGAAAAACAGCTGAAGCAAAAGTTTAAATTCCTTCAAAGTTCTAGAGGAATTGCCACTCAAACCCAAGGCCCTGAGTTTAAAACCCCAGTATCAACAATAACAACAAAAAGTTTACAAATGCAAAAGCAGAGAAACAATTGTGCAGAGGCTGCTGAACAGGGCTTTTTATTCTTATTTGGAATTACTTAGAAGTTTTTTTAAATTGTTTATTCATTTTTTCATATGTGCATACATTGTTTGGGTCATCTCTCTCCATTGCCCCTCGTCCCCTCTCTTTACCCCCAACCCTCTTGCTTCCAGACAGAACCTATTCTGCCCTCTTCTCCAATATTTTTGAGGATAAGACATAAGAGATAATAAGAAAGACGTAGCATTTTTACTAGTTGAGATAAGGATAGCTATACAGAGAGATTCCTAGAGTAGCTTCCATGTGCATGTGTACTAGAATACGAATTGCTTCATCTCTATCAGACCTCTTCACTACTTCCTGTTCACCTCACCATAGTGGCCTGTGTCAGTTTATGATTACTTTATTCACTCGGGATAGGGCTTTTTTGAAGGCCCAGAATACAAACACCCAGATAGCTCTGGGGTGGTGGCTGATTCTTGCCTGGGACCGTGGTGGACCTCAGAACAGGGTTCAGTGACTGGGAAGGGTGATCGTGCAGGCATCCACTGACAACTTGGGAGTCACCCTCCTTTCTCCTTCTTTGCATTCACAGATGGGTCATTTGTTGTCCCCTACTGGTCCATGGATCTGAGGTGAGCTGACTGGAGTTTCTGGGTGCTCACCAGGTGGTGGGGGCTTCTGTTGGGTCTGTGCCTGATGCTCTGGTTGGAGTCCATCTTGTCTCTGCTCCTTCAGTGGTAGGGTCATTTCTTGCTGACTGAATATCCCCTTAGTTCCAGTGGGTCTGCATATCCATGAGTACCTGCTCCTCAAAGATGTGGATTTGGGTAAGGTGTGGGGTTTTGATATGCACTTTTGGCAGCTCTTCTGCCCAATGAGGTCTTGCCAGAACCACTGTCTGATTTTTTTAATCCATGTACACTCAAAAGGATTTCTGGTTTTGTGGTGGATTCTTTGTGGTTCGTGTTCTGAAGACAGGCACATAATCAAGATAAGACTCTCTTGCCCTCTTGATTCTCTGCACAATTCTTCATTTTAATTTTTTGTTTTATTATGTATTTAAATATTCTTATATTATTGTCAACTGGGGGTAGATTGTGACATTTATAAAAGGCTTACAATATATCATAGTCAAATTCACTCCCCATAATTCTCCTTTATATCCCCTCACATCTTGTTAGCACAGTTTCAACAGGTCTCATTTTTTCCATTTTCATACACAAATACATATTACTTCCATTATATTCACTCTCCTTCACCTCTTCCCTAATCCTCTGCTCTCCCATTGGTACCAACCCCCAAGTAGGACCCATTTTTACCTACCTTAATTCCTTTATTTTTGAAAAAGTGTATTTCTGTGCAAGATAGCCTCATAGGGAATTAATTGTTCCCTTTTAATTTGAGAAACGAGAGCATATGACTTTTCCTGAGGGCAGGAATACTGGTAAGTTCCATCTCACAAGGGGTTCATGGTTCTCCTGGTGCCTGTGTGTGTCTGTGAGGGTACACACGTGTGTAGATGTGGGTATGTGAAGCCATTCTACCCTCACTGTCTTAATCCTTCATCCACACACTCCATCAGCAAAGATGGACCTGAACTTCACTAGTCAAATGAACAGATTCAGGGTTCCTATGTGCAGCATTGGTATAGCAAATGTGATGTGTGTTTGATTGCAGCCATGGGTGCAAAACAGACATGCACATCAGCTCCTCACAGTGCCCACCTTGAACATGTGCAGTCTTGCTCAATTAGACACTTTTGTGGCTCTCCTTTACCCCTTTCAGCACCTGTGAAGGCAGAGAAGTGATCCACATGTCTGTGTGCCCAGGACCACCACAGGGCTGTGGATGTTCATTGCATAAAAATGTCCACTGATGCACAAAGAGCTGCCTAATGGGGAGAATGGGCTCAGCTCTCAGCTTCTGAGCACAGCCCAGACTCAGGGTCAGTGCTGTGGTCTAGAGAGGATTTTTGATTCCACCAAGCAGTTCATGAAAACAAAGTGGATTTTCCCAGGATATTCTAAAAAAGGCTCAGCAACTGAGCCCTGGCCATGAAAAGAGATGAGCAGCTGTGGAAACAGCCAGGAGACTGCAGCTGGGTCTCTGGAAACAAGCAGTAGGTTGCAACTGGGTCTCTGGAAACAGCCAGGAGACTGTTCTTGTGTCTGTGCAGTGGACTTGGAGCTCTCTGTGGAGAACAGCCCAGAACATCAGAGGGGAAGACATTTTATCCAGTGAAGAGGGAGTGAAAAATCACATACCAAAGAGAGAATAAGGAGTCTGGTGCTCATGGCTTACTCCTGTAATCCTAGGTACTCAGGAGCCAGAGATCAGGAGGGTCATGGCTCAAGGCCAGCCAGGGCGACTAGTTCCCAAAAGCCTGTCTTGAAAATATCCAACACACACACACACACACACAAATGGTTTGGTTGGAACTCACTCACACTTCTGTACAAACATTACCACCTTCATCTCTAGAGGTTGTCATTTTCCAGACTGAAACTCTGCCCTATGAGACACCAACCACTGCTTTCCTCCCCAAACCCTGCTCCAAATTCTGTCTCTAGGAGATGAACTTCTCTATCTGCCTCATGTCATATGAATCACACAGTATTTGTCACAGTGCAGCTAGAGGATGTCACTCAGTACACTGTCTTCAATGTTCTTCTGTGCCCTAGTTAATTTGTATTTAAGATGAGATGGTAACCAGGCTAGGGATGTAGCTTACTGGAGGACTGACTTCCTTGTGTGCACAAAGCACTGAGTTTGGTTCTGGGATCCCCACAAAGGTGGAAAAACATCCATCACATGTCTACAATATTAACTCTCTGTGGTCATTGAATGGTTTTTATTTTTATTATTGTTAATAGGAAGATGGGTGTATGACAATCTTTCCTTGTATTTCTTTGGTTACATATTGAAAAACAGAATTGCCAAGTAAAAGCAATGTTTTATTTAAGTATTTTGAGAACCTATTTGGAGCAGTTATAATCTGATTTCATTCATATCTAGGGAAGGCAAAGACAGAAAAGTGAGTTATTATTATTGCAACCCCAAAATGACACCTGTGATCAGATCAGAAACACTATGAAGAAGATTCCCAAAGCAAAGGGAGGGATGTATGAGCAACAAGGAATGTCTGCAATTAATTGTTATTTTTTTGGGGGGGAGAACTGTGGTTTTAACTGAGGGAGTCAACCTTGCTAGGCAAGTGCTCTACGACTTAAGTCACTCAAAAAGCCCATCAAATAAGGCCTGTAATAGATTTAAACATGGTGTTTTATATTTAATGATGCTATAACCAAAATAAAGCAAAAACCACCTCACGTTTGATAACTTGAACAATCCAATCACTACATTGGAAAGGTGAAAACAGAGGGAAAGAGGCAACATCTCCCTTTTCTATCTGAGCTAATCCACAAGATTCTCGGTTCTGTAGGAGTTTTCTGCTTAATAATGGCAAAGGGTGGACCAGATGTGTGCTTTCTGTACTCTGAGTGTTCAAGCAACAAACATCAATGGTGGTGATGGATGTTGATTATAAGCACTAATTTGTCTTTCTGATGTATAAACAGTGAACCCAGCCACAGGCAGAATTGACAAGTAGAGAATGAGAGACACAGAGATCTTTGATCTCAGGAGTGACTTTTTAAAATTTTGCGATATCATATTTTCAAATCTAGGTTGTTTTTCAAAATATCTTTAACTTCACATAAACAGCAAATAAATATATTTAAATAAACAGCAAATTTACAATGAAACCCAAGGCTAAGAGATGTAATCAAGGTGTGAGAGGAGACAATTCTTGCCTGCACACACCCACAAATCATCAGTTTTCACCACGGTCCATAACAACAAATACTGCTGTGGGACCTCAGGTATCCACAGATACGATTATAGCATCCAATTTGCATAAAATTTGGAGAATAAATGCATCCAAGATGGACATTTACCTGCATCCCACTCCCTCATTGTGGCAGTTACTAGGAGGTGGGATGAGGAAAGATGAGATAGTCAAAGGATACAAAGTTTCAATTTTTTCTAAGATGAATAAATTTTGGAGAGCTGACAGAGCATGGGGACTACTGGAAGCAACCTTCCAGCACCTGCTGAAAACAGATCCTAGGTGTTCAACTGGTGACTTTGTGGGTTGGTGGATGACAATTATCTTAACTGCGGTGATTATTTCACAGTGTACACATATATATATAAGCATCAAGCTGTGCATTTTTAATGAATTCACTTAAAACATGCCTAGAGAGGAAGAACAGGATGTGTCTGTTACTCATTCGGGACTCATGGGTCCCACTCCTGAACCTGGTAAAGGATAAAGCTATGACATATTAAGAAGGTATGACCACTTGTAATATTTTATTATTCCTCAGCAGTGAAGACCATCTTTCTGATTATTACAGTGATTATAATTCTCAACACATGGAAGCTGTTTAGAAATGAGAACACAACTTTTGAATCCACCAGTTTTAAAGATTCAATATATCTCCAGCAAACATAATCGAGAAGGCAAGAAAAAGTCTACCTAGGAATGTATGTATTCCAACAACAAAATTACCATTTCACCATTTGGAAGTGAAAAAGGTGTATTATTACTAAACATTATAATTTTTGATTAACTAGAATAAAATTAAGTAATTTTATTAATATTTTGAGTTTTAAAAATATGTAAGTTATTTGTAAAGCAATCATTTGCAGACTTTCTTTATGGACAGTTTTACTTTTGAAATTGTCATAAAAGAACTGTTTAAGAGAATACATAAACTTTCATAAACCAAACACACAACTGAATAAATGTAGAAGAAGTAGTACAAGAAAATCAAGAAGGTAAAATGAGATCTGAAGAAATGCAGAGAGCCCACTCCTGCAGAGTGCCTCAATATTTTAAATAATTTGTCTAACAAAATATGTGTGCACAAGCAATGTATTTCATAACCAAATGCCAACATTTTGAAATCTTCATTACTGATATAAAAGAACTCAGTGAAATGAAATTCGTCATAATAGGACAAACAACTTTACCCAATATTTTAGAAACACAAATAGAACTTGGTTATAGTGAAGGAAGAATGTAGAATAGACCATCAAGAAATTAATGAGAAGTATTTGGTAAAAACATGGGTAGAGCAATAGATACAGAAGTAGAAAACTTGTTAGATTTGTGTATGTAAAGAATACAGTGATTGAGTTGTACATCATTTTTACGTGAAAAAGTGCAAAATATGTTTTTGTTTTGTTGGAACTGGGGTTTGAACACAGGACTTTGCACTTACAAAGCAGTTGCTCTACTGCTTCAGCCATACTTCCAGGCTATTTTCCTTTAGTTATTTTGGACACTGGAGAAGGGAGGCAATCAAAAAAAGTCCATGACAATATGGAGGAAATCACACTTTAGCAGATGAGCCACACCAACCCCAGGGAATCCATCCACCCAAATCACGTTTGCTTCCTGAACATTCTCAGAACACAACTCATGCCCCAGATTTTGTTCTTCCAGGTCCACTTCTCTGCGTGGTGTCCTGTTTCTTACACATCTTCAGAGTGCATCTTGGGTCCTTCTCTGGCTGTGTTGAACTTCAAATAACAGAATCCTGAGGACCATGAGGACCAGGCCATCCATCCCCAGCAGGATGAGATCCTCCACTGTGTAATCCTGGGATTGTGAGGCTGGGGATTGTGGAAAAAGAGAACATGGAGATCAGCAGTGTACAAAATAACCAGGATCACTGCATGTCCTTCCAGGGCACCTGATCCCTTGAATAAAACTGTCCTTTTGTGCCCAGCCCTGTTTCTGAGAATTGTCATTATCCACATCTTGGGATCTGATATGTTCTGTGATTGATTGAGGTTCTCAGCTGCTCCTGAGAACTAAAAGCAGTAGGGTGTGTGAAGTGTTGAAGAGACCTGAGCCTTTTCCCTGGACTTCACATTCCTGTCTTATTCTCATGATATAATTTCATGTACATCCTGAACAAACCCTAGTACTTCTTTGCCAGGATTCCCTCTGACCACCTCATTTCATTCTTAAGCCTCACTGTGCTCTGTGAGCTCAGCAATTGAGGTCTGAGTCTTCTGGGAACAGATTTTACTTGATTCCCAAGTGGTCAGTATGAGTGGGAGAAATGGCCTTTCAGTTCAGAAATAGTGGAAGCCTGTCTTCTCTCTCTTTACACTAGAACCCAGGACCATGTAAGCTAATTCCCCTGGAGATGAGTTTCCACTGACTCACCATGAAGCTCCAGGGTCCAGGGGTGAGGGGTTGGGGCTCAAGGATCATGAATATCAGAAGTAGAAAGTGGTGATAGTCTGGGGCTCCCTCTCTTGTACCTCACCCTACAGAGCTCCTCTGAAGTGCATGATGCACTTAACCTCTTCTTAACTAATCTTCATATAACAAAAAATACCTGAAATGTAACACACACACCTCCACCCACAAAAGTACACGCACACATATTCTAAAGTGCGGTGATGTTTGTGTGTTATAAAAACAATATTGCTTATTTAGGTCCCTTGCAAAAGTAAAAATAAGTGTAGCTATGTATATGATCATATATCTATAGGTACACACATATATGTAGTGAGAGGAAGAACAAAATTTTATTAGTGAGTCTGTCTGAGGGAACTATGGGAAGTCAAAAAGGAAAAGAAAAAGTTAGATAGTGAAAAATATCTAAATAACTCATCTACATGTAAATATATTATACTTAATGTAAGCTGTCAAATATTAGTGGAGCATGGTGATAGAGAAAGTGTAAGTAACTAGGGGGTGGGATAATTTGATCAAAGCATGATATATACAAGCCTAAAATACCAAGGCAAAAAACCTTAGGCTGTCAATATACTTAAAAAAATAAATGAAGGGCAGAAGGGTAAAAATAGGACTTTTCCATTGATAGATTCTAGTGGGAGAAGGTTGACATAGCAAAGGGTGAGTGAGGGTGGATATGGTAGATATTTTGTATTCATTTATGAAAATAGAAGAATGAAACCTGTTGAAATTTTCCTAAGAGATGGGTAAGGGGAAGAGGGAGATACATTGTAAGCACATACATAAATATCACAATGTATCTCCCTGTACAATTGTTATATGCTAATTTTGCAAGGGTAAATGTACATAGTCACCAATACCAAGAATGTAAAAACATACCATTTGAGCAGTATTGATATAGTTGAATATTTGAAAATATTAAGCAAATGTAAAGAACTATATACACAATGTGTAATTATAGATATGCATATATGTTTATATACACATATGCATATATGCACTTTATAGGGTATATATGAGTAATTATGCATGTATATTTAAGGCAAGAATTATAAGTCTGTAATTTCACTTCTTAATAGAAGCAAAATTCTATCTTATTGTGGTGGATGTAAATTTTGTCAGTAAAACAAAAGGAATTGATTGAAATTAGAAGGGAGAGGACCCTAAGTTAATATGAAATAAAAGTAATTGTCACAAACTCATAGCTTTCTCATATATACTCAATCATTATAAAATATAAAGTAATAAAAACCTTGACATACAAATTATTAAAACAGCCTATAGTTAAAAAAAATCCCCCTGAAAGTACATAATTGTTTAACAATAAAGGTGTGAAATATTGTTTTATTTTGCTAGGATTGAGGTTTGAATGCATGGCTTCACACTTGCAAAGCAGGTGCTCTATTGCTTAAGTCACACCTCCAGTCGATTCTGCTCTGGCTGTCTTGGAGATTGAAGTCTCATGAACTATTTGCTTGGGCTGGCCTCGAATTGCAATCCTCTCAATCTCAGTCTCCCATGTAGCTAGGATTACAGCCATGAGACACAGGCACTAGCACAAAATATTTTTAATGTCCAAAATAATCCTCAATTTAAATATCTAGACTAAGAAGACTTGAAATTAGGAGGAAGTTATTCTACATAATTAATGCATAATATTATCTAAATCTGTGTACATAGAATCACTTCTTTTTAAAGAATATATTTATATATCTTGGTGTAAATTCCTAAATGAAAAACTTATTTTGAAAGTCTCAGAAAAATAGAACAAGTATAATAAAAAAATGCAGAGTAGAAACAAATTGAATTGCACATAGACAAGTAGGGTAGGGATCCTGAGTCACCTCAGTGAGCAGGTGCATTGCCCTTCCTTAGTCTCAGGTACGCTCTGAGTATGGAAGACACAAGGTGAGTTCAGGAGGGGCCATGCTAGCAGTACCCATACCTGGGATGCATGTCTCTAATGGAGTCAGTGTGGTGGGGGCTCCTTTCTCACCCACAATCAGACCCCATCAGAGCAGATTTTTTCCCAGTTCTAAGAGACCAAGGGACCCATCAGGTGTGAATTAAGGACTGTGTTCTCAGAGTCCCTAGGGATGTGTCCATGTGTCCTGTGCTTAACATGACCAGCTGCTCCTCCTCCCCCATCAGCTTCAGCATCTTCCCGGTTTCCAAGTCAGGTCTGGAAACCACATCCTGCTGGCCCATCCATTTCTCCCTCTTCTTCCCACACATCCACAGGGCCAGGGGTTGGGAACTCAATACAGAGCTGTGTGCCATAGCTGCTCTCATGAGAAAATATGAATGATTTGAAATTTAGAAAGAGACAAACTGTCCACTCCCACCACTTTTTACCAAGGTCATAACAGAAGCTAGACATGGTGGAACACACCTCTATTCCTAGCATTTAGGAGGCAGAGGCTGGGTCACTGAAAATTCAAGGCCAGCCAGGGAACAGAGTGAGACTCTCAAAACACCGAAAGCTGGGAGTTTAAATCAGTGGAATAGCACATGGCTGGAATGCCAAGATTCTGGTTCAACCATTGGAAGAAGCTTGAACGTCTGGGTCAGGCCACTCCTTTACAGTTGGAGAAACTGAGGCCCACATGAGAGAGGGGCTTGTACAAGTCAGTGTCTCCAGAGGATGCTGCAAGAATCCCAGAGCTCAGACTCTGCTCCCCTGCACCCAACCTCCTACCAGAGCCCTTCCTTTTCCTGTCTGGGGTCCTGAGTCCATGGGGGTGAGGGAATGATGCTCAGGGCCTGTGGGGGTGGATATGAGGTGAGTGACTGGGCATCTTGCTCCCTGTGTTAGCCTGGCTACTTTTCCCTCTTCCTGGGTCCCTAAATTTCCCTCTGTCTTGACTTCACCCGCATGGCACCCAGCTTCTGAATTCCTGTACCTCATGGATTCTGACACACTGATATGTGAAGACTCACCAGCTGTTGAGATGGGCCCTGAGTATGGGGGTGTTGGTACCCCAGAGGGTCCGGTGAATAAGGAGAATTGGGTGAGGAGCTGGAGCTGCCCCTGAGGACCCTAGATCTTCTCATTCCCCTACACCTGCCCTGTGCCTTATTCAAGGACATCTCACACCCCATTTGGCACTTTAAGTTTCAATGAAGGGGAGTTGGTCACATGCCTGAGAGGGCCCTGGAGCCCTACTCCTCTCTGAGGCGTGCTTCCCCTATGTCTGCCTCACTCTCAATCAATTTCAGAGCTGTCCTGGGGCAGGGCCCTCAGTGGCCTGTTAAGCTCATAATGGACAGGTCCAAGGACTTCACCTGAGATCAGGAGCTTCAGAAGGTCACTGGGATGTGAAAAAAGTTAAGAGGATGAGCTATGTTAGAATCATTGCACACCTGAGGGTTGGGGTCACAGTTTTCATGGAGAATTCTTCCCAGTGTTACTGAGCTTGGAACTTTGATAAGAGATGGCAGCGGGTCAATCAGCTGTCCCATCCTTGGAAAGAAGGAAATTGTCTATTGAGCTCCATGACTGACACAGCAGGGTCACATCCTCTCCTGAGGACACTGTGGTGTCCAGCTGCACCAGGAGGGAGGGAATATCAGGGAGCTGTCCTAGATAGAAGAGGGTGATAAGTATCCCCATCTTGTTCTCAGCTGAGACCTCACAGGGCATGTCTCTGAGGATACACACATCTCTGTCTCTCTTTTCTCTGATTCTTCCCCTCACACCTCCTACTATGCTTGTATGTATCCCTCCCATGGTCCATATCACCTCTTGAGGCTCCTCCACAAGTCCCTGTGCAGAGTGTGAGCTCTGATTGACACTGCTGGGCTCTTTACCTGTGATTAGGATGCCAAATGTGTGCTGGAGGGCAACAACTTGGAGGAGAGGCTGTGTGCAACATAGCATCTGTACTGGACACTATGGGAGCCAGTCACAGGACCCAGGAGGATGTTGACCTCAGTGATCCCAGCCTGGAGATGCCAGACAGGATGCTGTCTGAGGTTAAGTTCCCCATCCTTGGACAGAGAGAATCTGTCCTAGATGATGACAGATTGACCCTGGAGGATCTGGTTTTCTCCATTAGTGAAGACTCAGGGTCCTCCTAGATAAGGAGGAATGGCTTCTTGGATCCAAGTGGAGCAAAGATGAGCCAGTGGATGAAGGTCCATTGCCCGTTTTAGTTATTCTCCCCTCTGGGTCTCTGACTCAGCTTCTCTGCACTCCCTCAGTCTCAGCTAATGGCAAAGTGTTTGGGATTCAAAAATAATTGTGTCAAAAATTAAGCTACCTCACTTGAGACCAGGAGTTCCAGGGAATCACTGGGTCTTGACCACACCTGGGATTTGTTCTTGTAATAACCGTAGCATCAGACCTTTCCCATGAGGATGGTGGTCACAGGGTCAACAAGGAAGAATGCCTGAAACTGCCCACTGGGGTGTTACTGGGAGTCCAGGGTCCAACAGGGCTTATGCTCTCCTTCCTTAGTCAGAATGAACCTGTCAAATCCCAGCCACGAAGCCACACTGGAGGGTCACATTCCCTCCTGAGGTCATTACAGGATTGGGCAGGGCTGAGAGGCTGGATTTGCTGTATTAAACTCCTAGGAGAGAAGGAAACAGTGTGTTAAATTAACTCACACCTCACACACTGTACTCAGGGCTGGGCTGTGAAAGGAGGACATCCTGAAGACTAGAACCCTTTCCTGGAGGCAGATTCTGTACTGAGACCCCTGAGTGTACCATCACCTGTCACCATCAGGTCCAGGGGTTCATTGAACATTAAAGAGACAGCAGGGCTGACATAATAACAGAGATATTCTCCTGCATCCTGCTCTGTTATGGTTGAAATGAACATCTTGGCCTTTTTCTGGGGCTGCAGTGGAGTCTGTCCAATCCAGGTCTCTGGGCCTCCCTCTTTATTCAAATGGTACTCCTGTGCCTCCAGGGTCCCCTCACACAAGATGGTCACAGGATTCCACCGGGTGATCACAGACCCTGGTTCAGTCCAGAGGGTGGGTTTTGGGAGCAACCCTGCAAGGAGATCTGAGGCTGGGTCTAAGGATCTCCCACCTCCTATCCCAGATCTCAACCCAGTATCTTCCAGGCACTCCAAACATCAGCCACACGTGCTGTTCTCCATCCCCACTACCCTTGCTCCCAGTGATGAGGAAAGATAGCTGGAGACACACCTGCCAGCACTTGGGTCTTTGGTTTCACCCTCAGCCCTGGAAGAGAGTTCCCTGTGAGAGGTTTGCCCCAGAAGTCTGAGCAGATCCTCTTCTCCTCCCTGGAGCCTCCTGAGCCCCTGGAGTCTCCTTATGAATCAGGGGAGGCTATGGTTTTAGATTCCTCCCAGACATTGGCACCATTCTCTCTCATGTCTCACAGAGGCAGAACAAGGTTGTAAGAGTGAGGGTCATGACATCAACCATGGCTGTAGCTGTGCAGATGGATGAGGCCACATAACACATCAGGTCAGGGTATGACTTTGGAATTCATGTTGTGACAGTCATGGGATTGTCACATCAGCAGCCCCACAGGAAGAGGAACTACCCTTCTCAGGAGCCTGGTTCTTGTCCTATAACTGGGACCAGGGCTTACACTATGCTCATTGCAGACACCTCCAACAGAAATGAGGTTTCCTCCACTCCCTTCCACATCCACCTGGTCTGTCCTCATCTCACTGATGGCTAGTATATGGCACCAAATACACCTGGTTCTTTCAGAGCCAGCATCTTTCAGGTGAAAGTGACTGAAGTACAGTCCCTCCTTCTCAAGCCTTCCATGGAGTCCCTTTACACTTTCACCCCATCCAACTGCACTGCATTGTGGGGTCCTAACCAAGGCCAGTCACTTTCCCAGTGCTGTGGATGCTGTTGGAAAGTTGCAGGTCCCTGCTGCAGGGCAGATGCTGAGCAGAAGAGACACAAAGACACCTGACTGTGCAGCTCATCTGGAGCTTCATCATGGGAATGACCATAGAGGAGATAGAGAGGCATGTGGAAGGAAACATGGCTCTTCTCTGGGATCTGATTGTGGATCTACCATGATAATCCATCCAATCTATGGTATACCTTTTTTTTTAGCAACAAAATCCCCACACCCATCTCCCCAGAAGACATTCTGAGTCATTCTTACCTCCTCTGTGCCCCTGTTTCTCAGATCTGAATTCTCCCTGTTGGTTGGGGGCTGATTTGTATTTCATGCCTGCTCACCACACACTTCCTGGGTCATATTGAGGATGGACACCCCATCTCTGAGCCCCACCTTCCTCCTTTGCATCCCGCATTTCTCTCCTCAGAGTCATCATGGGTCAGTGGAGTCTGGGACTTGGAGTGGCTCAGCCATCATTAATTTGTAGAGCAAGATGGAACATGGGCTTTGGACATGAGAGTTTCTTGGTGTTGTAGAAGGTAGGCACCCACTAATCAGTCTTTATCTGATCTGAGCACTAGAAATGGTCTATACAATATACCTAAAATCTACATATCATCACAGTCATCAGCAGAAAAAGATAAAGGAAAGTCCCCCAAATGGAGGAGAATCCACATCAAAGACAGAGGCCAGAGTTAGGGGCCACTGGATTCTAAGATCATCCAGGGGTCACTTAGGGCAGCTTTCTTCCTCCACATGGAGGTGGAGTCAGGGCTCCAGGTGAGGGATGCAGGTGTGTGTCACTTTCCCTGTGTTTGCAGATGGCACTGGGCTTTCTCTGCTCACTGTTCAGAACCCATCTGTTTGAATAAGTCAGATTCACTCCAGTGCTGTCATCCATGGTGTCTGTCTGACACACGAGTGTGAAGGTCACATTGGACCCATTCTTACATACCACAAATCTGAGAAAGTGCTAAGTTGATAAGAGTGGACTACACAGGACAGATGAACCTAATTAGGCTGGATTCCTGCATCAGCCCTGGGAGGAGTGCTCCGTGAGAGATCAGGCACAGAATTGTGAAGGGAGGACGTTTATTTGAAATTTAAAAATTTTTAATATTAGAGGCATTTATTACTATAAACTTCCCTCTTGGAACTTCTTTTGCACCACTCATTAAGGTTTTATTTCACTTTTGGTGCTGGGAACTGGACCCTGGGCCTGTAGCATGCTAAGCATGTGCTCGGCCACCTAGCTGTAACCCCACCTTATCCCATAACATTCCATATATGCTGTTCTCAAATTAGTTTGATTTGCAATAGTTTCCAATTTCCATATTGATTTCTTTGACCCTACATTTGTTCAATAATGTGTTTTTAAAGTCCCATGCAGTTGTTAGGTTTCCTGCTTGCCTTTGTGGCCCGAAAAGATACTTGTTGTGATATCAGTCTTCTGAAATTCATTCAGACTTGTCTTATGACCACCCCTGTTCTTTCCTGATGTGCTCTGTTCTGGCTTATCTTCGGGAACGTGTGCTCTGCTGCCACTGGCTGGGTGTTCTCATTTGTCTGGTAGGTCTGTTGGGTCTGTATTGTTGCTCATGTCCCCTGTTTCCTTATTGTTTCTCGGTCTGGATACTGTGTCCATATTAATGTTTGACATGGAAATAGAATAGGAGATTCAGAAATAAAAGGACACAGTTTTAGCCATCTGATATTTGACAAAGGGCAAAAAACATATGCCATTGAAAAGACAGCCTGTTCCCAAAATGGTGTTGGGAAAACTGGATCTCCACATGCAGAAAGCTAAATATAGATCCTTATCTCTCACCTTGTAGAAAAATCAATTCAAGTATATCAATGATCTACTGTAATTCCTAAAGTTTTGAAAGTACCACAGGAAAACAGGGAAGACAAATAGAAGATACAGAAACAGGCAACAATTTTGTGAATGGAATCCAGCTGTTCAGGATATCAGAGCAAGAACTGATTAATGGGATTTATCAAACTGAAAATCTTCAACACAGTAAAGAAATAATTGACAGAATGAGGAGAGAACCTGCAGACCTCAAGAACATCCTTGCTAGATATTCACTGGACAATATCCAGAACAGATAAAATGCTATGGGGCTAGCAGAGTGGCTAAAGTTGTAGAGTGCCTGCCTAGCAAACATGAGGCCCTGAGTTCAAACCCCAGTACCAACAAAAGAAAGAAAGAATTATCGATAAAGAGCCAAAAATTTATCCCTAAAAGATCAATTAAATCCAATTAATGAGTGGGCAAATTCATTGAACAGACAGTTCTCAAAGAAAGATGCTAAAATGTCACGTAAATACATGAAGAAATGGTCAACATCCTTTGTCATAAAGGAAATACAAATCAAAATGACACTGTGATTCCAAGTCACCCCTGTCAGGATGTACTTATCATTCAAAAAACAATGAGCAAGGAGCCAGTGGCTCACACCTGCAATTCTAGCTACTCAGGAGACAGCGATCAGGAGAATTGTGGTTGAAAGCTAACCCAGGCACATAGTTGGTGAGACCCTATCTCAAAAAAACCCATCACAAAGAAAGGGCTGGTGGAGTGGTTTTAGGTGTAGGTCCTGAATTCAAACCCCAGTACTGCACAAACAACAAAGAAAACAAACAATAATGAATGTTGCCGAGGATGTGAAAAAAAGAAACTGTTGTTTGGAATGTAAACTATTACATCAACTATGGAATTCAGTATAAAGGTTCCTCAAAAAACTTAAAATTAGAAGTACCATATGATCCTTCCACACCATTCTGGGCTATATATGTGAAGGAATCAAAGTGAATGTACAATAGATTCCTGCACATCCATGTTTACACAGCAGCACTATTCACGATAGCCAAGGTAATGAATCAGCCCAGGCACCTACTAATTGATGACTCAATAAATAAATGTGAGATAAATCATTCATATTAATCACATATCATGTAATATATTATATATTTTTTGATTTATAAACAAAAATGAAGTTATGTCTTTTGCAGGAACATGTATGAAATTGGAGATCACCATATTGATTGAAATAATTCAAACTCAGAAAGCCAAATATTGCATGCTTCCTTTCAGATTTCAAAGGTAGACCTGAATAAATGAAAGGGAACTATTTGGGGAAAATGAATCAGTGGGAGTGGGATTGCGAAGATAAATGTGATTGAAGTCCTTATATATGGATATGTGAAAATAGAATGGAGAGACTCAATAACAATTATTTTTGGAAAAACAGCTAGGAGATGAGGAATAAGAACCAGCAAGAGGGGAGGATAAAGATCAAAGCACATTATATTCACACATGGAAGTACAAGAATGAAACCCCTTTGTTCATTTAATACATGCTAATAGAAAAAGACAAAATAAGCCACACTCAGGAAGAGAAGTATTGCATGTTTTTTTCACCCTCTTATATGGAAACTAGATTTAAAAAAAAACAAGCAAAAAAGACATTATTTGGGGATTGAGGAACAGTGGGAGATGGGGAACAAGTGAGGGTGATCAAAGTACAATGCATACATATGTTGAAATGTCATAATGAAACCCACTATTTTGTAATGAAACAAAAATGCCAGCCATGGTGGTTTGCTCTTGTTATCCCAGCTACTCAGGAGACTATAGGATTGTGCTTTGAAACAGCCCATACAAAGTTAACAAGTGAATAAATGTGAAAAATATTTAAGAAAGCAAAAGGGCTGGTGGTATGGTTGAATTGTAGAACACCAACTTCAATGTCCATAGTAAAAAAAGAGAGAGTGAGTGAGAGAGAACACTGTGGTAAAAATATATATATATGTATATTATATTTTTTAAATGAAGCCAAGTAATTTGCATTGGGACATCAGGAAGATCCCTTGAGGACATCTCAGGAGTCAAAAATCCCTCATCCAACTGCAAGGTCAAATGATGTAGCAGGACAAACTTATGTGAAAGACTTGGGCTTAAGAATAGACCATTAGGTGTCCTGCTCCTACTAGCCTGTCTAGGAAATATTTCCCCAGGGTTTGCTTCCCCTGCTCAGCCATTCAGGTACCCAGAGGCTACTGAAGCCACATTCCAAGGGGGTCCAGTTACCACTTGAGCTGGTGGCTATGTTTGACATCATCAAACATGCTGCTGTGTTTGTAGGCATCAAAATGCAGATGCTGTGGGATCATGGAGGCTTCCACCCAGATTACAAAAGAAGGCCTGAGAACTCAGACATAGTGTGGAAGGACAGGTGTCCCTGTGAGGAACTCCTGAGAGGGGAATGGATGAAATTGTGTGGGTGAAGCTGGAGCTGCACTGGGGACCTCAGTAAGGAAGAGGGGCCAGGAATGTGAAAAGTCTGCAAGGGAAGCTACAGGTGGTGATCAGAACCAGCACAAGAGAGAGACTGTGTGGGCTGCAAACAGCAAGTCCATGGGACAGAGCTTCCCAAGACACTTGGGGCTCACATCATGCCTCTGTGTGCCTCAGATGCAGGACGTGGACCTCAGTGTGTAGTTTTTGCCCTGCTGGGTTTCAGTCTTGCTTAGGTCTGATCCTTCCTTGCTATTTTTCCATTCTTTCTTTTAAATTATTAACATATTCTGGTTGTATAGGGGGTACATTGTGATTTTTACATAAATACTTACAATAAATCCTAATTAGATGCATCCCTAAGGTTTCTCCTTCTTTCCCCCTTCTTAGAACAATTTCTGCAGCTTTAATTGTTCTATTTTCATACATGAGTACCTTCCCCTTCTTCACGCTTTCCTTATACCCTCTTGATACACATCCACAGATAGGACCTTTTTTACCTTCCTGTTCTTCATTTTTTTAAAAAGACATTTTGTTAGTTTGTAATAGTTATACAGGAAGTTTCATTGTGATATTTCCAAATATTCATGTATTATTTCCTGAATTAGTTCATCTTGTCCCTTATTCTCCCTCTTACTCCATTCCCTTCTTATGGTGACCTCAACAGGTTTCAATGTTCTATATACAGGAAGTATGTAATAATTCTTTTGAATTTTTTTACAAGGTCTCACAGCTGAGTTTCACTTGATTTTTGGAGGGGAGTTGGACTTTGAAATTTCTGCAGTGCTGGTGGTATTAAGACTTTGGGGACTCTTTTTAAATTATTGTGCTGGGTGGGGGTACAGTGTGGCATTGATAAAAGTCCTTACAATATATAAAATATATCATACTTAAATTCAGTCCTCCACCATTTTCCTTCATCCTCCCTTCCCTCCAATTCCTGGAATAATTTCAACAGATATACTTTTTTTCATTTAAACTCATGTGTACACAATATTTGCACCATATTCACCTTCCTTTACCTTTCCCCTTTCCTACTGGTTCCATCCGCAGACAGGATTAGTTCTCCCCTCTGTTCTCCAGTTTTGTATAAAAAAAGAAGAAGAAAAAAATCACATTTTTGGTTGTTTAAGACAGCTACACAGCCAAGCACCAGTGGTTCATGCCTGTAATCCTAGCTACTCTGGAGCCAGAGATCAGGAGATTCATAACTGAAAGCCAGCCTCAGGAAAATGGTTCTGTGAAAAACTATCTTGAAAAACCCTTCATAAACACAGGGCTGGTGGAGTGGCTCAAGATGAAGGCTCAGTGTTCAAGTCCCAGTATCACAAAAAAAAATGATAGCTACACAGGGAGTTTTCTTGTGGAATGTCCATTTTTATATGTGTTATAGATTGATTTGGTTCATCTCCTCTATTTTTCCTTCTTTCTACCTTAGTCCCTTTCTTATGGTGGTTTCAACCACAGTAAAAATTCTATATTCATTCCTCTATAGAGAGTACAAAAACCATAGTTACCTTCTCAACTTCCTTCTTTCATCCTCCCCCCTTATATGTAACCTTACTTACTGTGAACTGTTTTTCATAGAATTGCTATACTTGTATTAGGTTTATATTCCACATGAGAGAAAACATGCAACTTTTCAACTTCTCCAACCTAGCCACCTTCACTTAAGATGATGTTCTCCAGTTCCATCTATTTACTTGCAAATGACAAAAGTTCATTCTTTCAGGCTGAATGAAATTCCATTGTATATCAATACCACATTTTCTTGATATGTACATCTTGGCATCTTGGCTGTTTCCATAGCCTAGCTATTGTGAATGATGCTGCAATTATTTTATATGCTACATTTTGTTGTAACCTGACTTACATTCTTTTGGGTATAGCCCTAGTGTGGGTAGTGGAGTACTTGAAACCTATGAGAACTTGAAGGGAGCAAGAGACGAGATGCTGCACAGCTGATTTTCTTAAGTTGCTTCAGTTCAGAGAAGGAGGAATGCAGGTTTCTCTTGTAAAAGTGTCACCCCTCCCTGAGGACTGTTGCTCCACCTCCTTGTTTACACTGGATATAAAAGGCTCCCTCAAGGAAAATTAGATGTTTTTTTTTTTATGGGGTTTTTTGATTGGCTGGCTATGGGCTGCTTAAGAAACTGCTGTGAGAATGTCACTGCTGTTGCTGCAACTGAATTATAGAGATTAAAGGGAACATAGGACAGAACAGCTTTCTGCACCGAGAATTTTATACATAGGCTGTAGAAAAGGGAAACTAAAGAAAAGCTAAAGAGAACGTGAGACTGCAAGTCTAAGGAACAAGACTTTAAGAGTTATGATAATGCAGTGTTTGGATGTGGCTGCTGTTGTTTGTCTGTAAGTCTAAGGGCTAAGACTTAAAGAGTGATTATGCTAAAAAAAGCTAAGAGAAAACATGGGACAGAATGAGTCAAAGGAAAGAGACTTTAAAGAATAGAAAAAGAAGACTTTAGAAGCAAGGTTTTAAAGAATTTTAAAGGAGTAAGGCCTTAAAGAATAGAGAAGAGAATAATAGAAGAAGCAATGAGGCTGTAGTGCATCTCCATCTGAGCACCCAACACACTTGGCCACAGATTTGCCATTTATCCTCTGTCATTTCTGCATCTCCCCTCACCCCCGGTTTGGTTCAGAAGTGCCAGGAGCAAGAAAAAGCTTGCTCCACCCTAGGAGTGGAATTGCTCGATCTCATGGGAGTTCTATTTTTAGTTTTTTGCCACTTTCCATAGTGGAAAGCAAGGTGTGAAGGTTCCTTTCTCCCCATATTCTTGCCAACATTTGTTGTGGGTGGTATTCTTGATGGTAGCCATTCTAAAGGATTGAGGTGGATGCTTAATGTGGTTTTAATTTGCATTTCCTTTATGGCCAGGAATATTGAGCATTTCCTCATGTGTGTTTTGGCCATTTGAACTTCTTCCTTTGAGAAAGCTCTTTTCAGCTCATTTGTCCATTTTTATTGGGTCATTTATTTTGGGAGAGTTTAGTTTTTTGAGCTCTCTATATATTCTGGTTATCAATCCCTTGTCTAATGTACAGCTAGCAAAACACTGCAGAGGAACTAATGCAAAAACCTTAAAGCTGCAGAGGACAGTATGAAAAGGGGATCAGGAATTAGTGAAAGGGTCAGATAGAGATGAATCAGGTTGGGTTGTAACACATTTGTACATGGAAGCACTGCTAGGAATCTCTCTGTATAGCTATCCTTAACTGAACTAGCAAAAACGCTTTGTGTTTCTTATTATTGTTTATGTCTTCTCTTCAACAAAATTAGAGATAAGGGTAGAACAGCTTCTCCCTGGAAGAGAGTGTGTGTGGGGCGGGAAGAGAGAGGGCAGAGGGCAGGGGGGAGAAATGGCCCAAACAATGTATGTACATGTGAATAAATGAATAAAACAAAGATTTTCTCCCATTTTGTGGGTGGTCTATTCAGTTTACAGTCCATTTCTTTCGTTGTGGAGAAGTTTGTAAATTCATGTAGTCCCATTTGTCAATCCTTTCTCTTGGTTGCTGACCTTTTGAGTTCTATTGAGGAAGTCATTGCCAATGCCTATTAATTCCAGTGTATTTGCTGCTCTTTGCTGCACTAGCTTCAAAGTTTAGGGTCTCATATTAAGGGCCATAATCCTCTTTGAGTTGATACTTGTACACGGATCTCGTTTCAGTGTTGTGCAGGCAGATAACCACTTTATTCCACCCACATTTGTTGAAGAGGCTATCTTTTCTCCAATGTATGTTTTTGGCACCTGTTTCAAAAGTCAGGTGGGCACAGCTCCATGTATTCATATATGGGTCTTCATTCCACTAGTCTTCATATCTGTTTTTGTGCCACTACCATACTGTTTTATTGCTATGACTCTGTAGTATAGCTTAAATTTGGGTATTGTGATAGCTCTAATTTTTATCTTTTTGCTCAGTATTGCCTTGGCTATTTCCAGTCTTTTGTGCTTCCAAATGAACTTTAGGATTGATTTTCCCATCTCTGTGATGAATGTCATTGGAATTTGCTGGGGATTTCATTGAACATGCAGATTGCTTTTAGTAGTATAGCCATTTTCACTATGTTGATCCAACCAATCCATTTGCATGGGAGATCTTTCCACCTTCAGTAATCTTCTTCGATTTCTTTCTTCAATGGTTTATAATTTTTCTTGTAGACATTTTCCACATCCTTTATTGAGTTTATTTTCAGGTGTTTTGTTTTTTGAGGATATTGTATATGGAATTATTTTCCTATATTCTTTTTCCACCTGTCCATTGTTGGTGTATAGAAAGCTACTGGATTTGAAACTTGATTTGGTATCCTGCTACATTCACAAAGATATTTACGGAGTCTAGGAGGTTTTTGGGTGGAGATTTTGGGTCTTTTAGGCATAAGATCATTTTGTCTGCAAATAGGGGTAATTTGACTACTTCCTTTCCTATTCTATTCTTTCCATTTATTCTTCCTTTCTTATTGCTCTATTTAGGAATTCCAAGACTATGGTTGAATAGGACTGGAGAAATTTGACAACCTTGTTTCATTCCTGACTTTGGGGGAATATTTTCAGTTTTTCCCCATTTAGCATGATGTTGGCTGTAGGCTTGTCATATGCAGTCTTTATAATGTTGAGGTAAAATCCTTCTATTCCTAGTTTCATCTGAGCTTTATCATGAAGGGATGTTGAATTTTATCGAATGCCTTTTCTGCATCTATTGAGATCATCAAGTGATTTTTGTCTCTGCTTCTATTTATGTGCTGTATTAATGATTTGCATATGTCAAACCATCACTGCATCCCTGGGATGAAATTCAATTCATTATGGTGTATGATCTTTATTATATGCTGTTGATTTCAGTTTGCCAATATTTTATTGAGGGTTTTTGCATCTATGTTCATTAAAGAGATTGGCTTGTAATTCTCTTTTTTTCTTGTGTCTTTATCCAGTTTTGGAATGAGTGTAAGGCTGCTTCATAGAATGAGTTAGGCAATGTTCCTTCCCATTCTATTTTGTGGAAAAGTTTGAGGTGTGTTGATGTTGCTTCTTCTTTCAATGTCTTGTAGAATTAAGTGGTGAATCCATTGGGTCCTGGACTTTTCTTTATTGGGAGAATCTGTTGTTGCTTCAATTGTTAAATTGGGTCTTTCCCTCCTTATTTAAGTCACATTTTCCAAGGGTTTGTTTATCTTGTTTATCTTTTCAAAGAACAAGCTTTTTGTTTCATTGTTTTTCTACAGTCTTTTTGGTCTCTATTTCATTGATTTCAGCCCTTATTTTTATTATTTCTCATTCTGCTACTTTTGAGTTTAACTTGTTCTTGTTTTTCTAGGAGTTTGTGATGCAGCATTAAGTCATTTATTTGAGATTTTTCTGTGTTTTTACTGTTTGCACTCATGGCTCTAAACTTTCCGCTTAGGACCTCTTTTGCTGTGTCCCTTAGGTTCTGTTAGGTTGTGCTTTCATTCTCAGTGAATTCTAGGAACTTGTTTTTTCTTCCCTTGCTTCTTCAATGACCCACTGAAATGGAATAACATGTTGTTGATCTTCCAGTTGTTTGACTATTTTCTGCTGTTTCATTGAGTTTGTTAATTCTACTTTTATTGCATTGTGGTCAGACAATAAGGAAAGGGGATAATTTCAATTTTCTTATACATGTTAAGACTTGCTTTGTGACCTAAAATGTGATCTGTTTTGGAGAAAGTTCCATTGGCTGTTGAGAAGAATGCATATTGTCTGATGCAGGATGAAATAGACATCTGTAGATGTCTGTCATGTCCATTAGATCTGTGATGTTATTCAATTCTAGAGTTTCTTTGTTCAGTTGTTTGTCTGGATGACCTATTTATTGGTGATAGAGGAGTATTGATGTCTCTCATCATCACTGTGTTTGGTCTGTGTTCTTAAGTCCAAAAGAGTGTTTTTAATGAAGTTGGGTGTACAGACACTGGGTGCATATATGATTACAATTGTTATTGCCTTCGTGTATTGCTCCTTTTATTAGTATGCAGTGACCTTTGTCTCTTCTAACTAATTTAGATTTGAAGTCTACTTTGTCTTTTATAACTATTGCTACTCCTGCTTGTTTTGGGAGACTGTTTAGCTCATTAAATCTTCTTTCACCCTTTCACCCTAAGGCAATGTTTGTTTCTGTTATAAGCTGGATCTCTTGAAAACAAAAGTTGTTTCATCTTCTTTTTAATCTGGTTTGCCAGACAGTGTCTTTGGATGGGAGAGATGAGTCCCTTAACATTTGGTGTTAATATTGAGAGGTACGTAGTCATTTCCTGCCATTCAGTTGTTTTTGTTGCTCAGGGGTTTGTGTGCTTGCATTCTATGCTTGTCTCTGATTTCTTGTCTGCTTTTCCCTTAAGGTTCAATAATTCCCATCCTATAATGGCTATGTTTGTTTTCATCTTCTCTGTGTAGGATTCCTTTCCAAACCTTCTTTAGTGGTAGCTTAGTAGTTATGTATTGTTTTAGTTTCTTTTTACCTTGGAAGATTTTTATTCTTTCTTCAATTTTGAATGATAGCTTTGCTGGGTAAAGTATCCTAGGACTGAAGTTGTTTTCTTTTAGTACTCATTGGAAATGTCTTACTTCCTGCCCTTTTTTGTTTTGAAAGTTTCTGTTGAAAAATCTGCTGTAATTTTAATGGATTTACCTTTATACGTTGTTTGATTTTTCTCTCTTAGAGCCTCCAATATTCTATCCATGTTCTGTGCTAATTGTTTCAACTATAATATGCTGTGGAGGGGTTCCGTTTTGGTGAAGTCTGTTTGGTGTCCTTGAGGCTTCCTGTACCTGGATGGGTGTCTCTTTCATGAGATTTGTGAAATTTTCTGTTATTATTTTGATGAATATATTACATACACATCTGGCTTACACCTCTCCTTCTTTGATGCCCATGATTCACAGGTTTGATCCCTTGATGGACTCAAATACTTCTCATGTATTTGTTTCATAACTGTTGAATCTTTTTGTCTAGGAATTCTTGGTTTTTTTTCCATTAATATTAATTTTGTCTTTGAGCCTTGAAATTCTGTCTTCTACTTGTTCCAGTCTGCTGGAGTGGATTTCACCTGTATTTTTTATTTGAATTGGAGGCTTATTTGAATTAGAAACACAAATCAAACAGATTTCTGTTTGATTCTTTTTCCACAGACTTTCCAAATCTTTGTTACACTCCTCTTTCAAATCTTGTGCTACCTTCTTTATTTCATGTATCTTTTTTTTAGACTCTCTTTAGTTTCATTTTGGAGTTTGTTGAAATCCTCTAGAATTAATTTAGGTGTTTTTGTGTCTTCCTGAGTTGTTTTTTTAAATCTCTGTTCTCTTGTTATTCATTGCATTTTTTTTTGTGTTTTCTTAAGCTCATTGAACATTCTTATCATCATTCTTCTGAGGTCAGATACTGGGGATTCATCCTCTTCACTTTCTACCAAATCCTCTATTTTGTTATTGTTACTCTTTTGATGAGTCCTATTCCCCTGTTTCTTTTTCTCTCCATGTTTCACTTTTGTGCTTTGCTTGTATGCTTTTGATTCATTAGTTGGGGTTCTCTCTTCCTTGACTTAATCTCTATGTTCTGCCCAGCTTAGTTGTGAGCTAGGTTGTTGTAATATTTCTGTCATTTGACCTGGAGGTATGACTTAGCAATAACAAATTCACAAATTCAGTATAATATATAAGGCAGCCTTTGGCATTATTATCTATGAACAGCAGGTATTGGGGAGAAAATGGTGGATTGGGCAAGTGTAGAAGAGGTGTGAAGTGGGGTGTTGTAGAGTAATAAAGACCCTAATGTGTGTAAAGGTGTAGTTCTGACATTGGGATGGAAGGTGCTATCATCAGGGATTTCAGAGAGATAGTAAGAATGGAGGTAATGTGTAAAAGTGGCATAATATATTATTGAGTGTGTGGTGAGTATGGAGGGGGTAGTGGTAATAGGGGAAAGGGAAAGGGAAGGAAGAAAAGAAAGGAGAAGAGAGGAAGAGAAGAAGAAAAGGAAAGTAAAATAAAGTTTAAAATGATGGAAAGAAAGGAAAGTGGAGCGAGGGAGGGCAAACAAATTGATACTTGTAAGAAGGAGATAGGTAACAATAAGTTGAAAAAGAAAAACACAAAAATGGAAAGAATAATTTTTTTAAAGTAAAAACACTAAATTTAAAAAAGAATGGAACAATGAATGTTCTGGAGTCTTTCCTCTGATTTCAAATCCAGGCTGGGCCTCTGTCTATGTCTCTCTCTTCTTAAGGCTGGTATCCTGGGCTGTGTGACAGTGGATGTTGTTCTCAGGGTGTTTGTGCTCAGGATTTCCTTGGTGGGATGGGCCAACTCATGCAGGCAGGTTCTCCAAAGTGGTCTCAAAAGGAGCTGATATTTCAGCAGTCACTAGTTGTTACTGCCCACAGGGCAAGACTAGGCACTAGAATTGAACTTTTTGGTTCACCACTTCTCTCTTGAAAGTTTGTGAGTTGGAGCTCACTACCAGGTTCTACAAGATGGTAGAATATTTTGTTTTCCCAAAACAGCAACCATGCTGCCTTGTCCCACTCACTCTTGGCCACCTCAGCGTTCTGCCTCACCATCACCATGTATGTGTGAAATATTCTCTCCCTTTATCTGGCCACCAGTTTTGTCCAGGGGAGGTGCACTCTGCCACCAGCTGTGTTGTCCTTGGTGGTTCCCTCCAGAGCAGTTGATGTGCCACACTCACATGGCGGAGATGCAGTTAAACTCAGATCTGGAGCAGCAGGGCAGGTGCAATAGGTAGGTTCCATGTCCACGAATTATGGCACAACCAGGATGTCCCAGATGCTTGGAGGACTTCTTGTGCAGTTCTCTGCATTGTGTTTATGCTTTTCAAGTTCCAAGACAGGAGAAAAAAAGCTAGAAAAGAAAAAGAGAAAAACAGAGAAGTGGCTTTCCACTAAGTAGACCAGCAGTTGATGCTGGTCCCAGCCTGTGATTCCCTGGTTATTATGTATTATGAAAAGGTAATTTAAACATCTTTTGTTGAACATTATGTGAACCCTATGTGTTGGTTGAATCTTGGTTAGCAAAATAGCAGGTTTGCTCAGTTCTCGCTACTATGAATCTGAACTATTTTTCTGAAACTATGGAGCACAGAGTCCCATTGTACCTCAGCTAACTGCCACCTTGCTTTCTTTCTCCCTGCAGATTTTTTTTCTAGAGACAATTTACTTTTGAAATTGTGATAAAATAACTTCAAGAAAATGTATGTAATTGTATAAATTAAACAAACAACTAAATAAATGTAGAGGAACTAGTATGTGAAAATGAGGAATATAAAATCAAATCTGAAGAAATGTAGAGAAACCACAATCTTGCAGAATGCCTCAATATTTTAAGCAATTTGTCTAACAAAATATGTGTGTATAAGCAGTGTATTTTATAACCAAATTCCAACATTCTGAAATCTTCTGTTCTGATATAAAAGAACTCAGAGAAATGAAATTGATCATAATGGGACAAACACCTTTAACCAGTATTTTATAAACACAAATAGAACTTGGTTACAGAGAATGAAGAATGTAGAATAGACCATCAAGAAAATAATGAGAAGTATTTGGTGAGAACATGGGTAGAGCAATAGATACAGAAGTAGAAAATTTGTTATATTTGTGAATTTAAACAACACACAGGTTGTTATATGTTAGAAACTCAGTATATGACTGAAAATAAGCCAAAAATCACTTGAAAGAAAACTGACTAAATTTATGTCATTAAATATTTTTGAAGTTAGTTTAAAATGACTGATTTCTATTGGATGTCATTTGTGCAAATAAACATTTATACACAGACAGACAAACACACAAGGTAATGTATAGTTGATTAACACAAAAGAACAATGTGAATATTTTAAACATGAGCTGGAAAATGTGGTATTTATACACAATGGAATTTTATGCAGCCATGAAGAAGAACAAAATGTTATCATTCGCTGGTAAATGGATGGAATTGGAGAACATCATTCTGATTGAGGTTAGCATGGCCCAAAACACCAAAAATCATATGTTCTCCCTCATATGTGGACATTAGATCAAGGGCAAACACAACAAGGGGATTGGACTTTGGTCACATGATAAAGCGAGAGCACACAAGGGAGGTATGAGGATAGGTAAGGCACCTAAAAACTAGATAGCATTTGTTGCCCTCAAAGAGAGAGACTAAATCAGATACTTTAAAGCAACTGAGGCCAATAAGAGAAGGGGACCAGGAACTAGAGAAAAGGTTATTTCAAGAAGAATTAACTTAGAAGGTAACACACATGCACAGGGAAATCAATGCGAATCAACTCCCTGTATAGCTATCCTTATCCGAACAAGCAAAAACCCTTGGCCATTCCTATTATTGCTTATACTCTCTCTTCAACAAAATTTAAGATAAGGGCAAAATAGTTTCTACTGGGTAGTAAGGGGTAGGGGTCAGAGGAGGAGGCAAGGGAGTAAGGGAGAGGGTGTGGGAAGGAGGAGAAATGACCCAAACATTGTATGTACATATGAATAAAATAAAAATTTAAAAAATATGAGCTGGATGAAATAATAAGTAATGAAATTTTGTGTCACACAATGCTTTAATATATTAAAGTGTTTACAATAATAAAACTTACATGACATTATGGACACAATAATATAAAACTCGGAATATTAGAATGTATTTCATGCACCAAATAAAAAGTTTGGCTGGCATTCAATACTCATTCTAAACAGTTAAACAAAAGGCTATATATTATCCATGCTAAAAATTATATAATGAAGCATACCTTGCAAAATAATTTTCACAAATTCTACTTCCTTAGGAATTATTCAGAAAACGCAAAAGTTAAATTTAAAAGGCATTTGTTTTTATTTCAATCAATTTATTTGCTATATGTTTAATCTAGGATCATAACTTCACTTTGCATAGTGATTCTTATTAAACAACTTATTTTTATTGTGTACGTGAAATAAAATGAATCAACATGGTTTGCCAGTTTTGAATTACATAAGGTAAGATGGGATAGAAGCCTTCTCCATTACAGGATGCTAACAATTAAAACATGAAGTTTCTTCTATTACTTCTATTACTTTCTTCTATTACTTCTATCAACTTATGTTTATAAGTTGATACAAACTTTTATAATCACCTGAAATTTACATGTTTTCTATGGAATTCTTCAAAACTAGAACCATCCTTATGTTTGTAATACAACTTTAGTTCCTTACTCTGTTGGTAACTTATTAAATTGCAGTAAGTGATTTAAGTGGCACTAAAATTTAAGAAATTTTAGGATCTTGGTAATGTGTGGAAACAGTTTAGGAAAACGGTTGCTTTAGGAACTGAAATTCATTTCTGGAAGGATCTCCAAACATCAGTCACAGTGTGAGCCAGTGTCACAGAAGATGATAGAATTGAAAAGAGAGGAAAGAGAATGTGTTTCACACACATGCACCTGAATATGCTTGATCCACCATGAGAAGAAATTGTGCTAGGACAAAGGAAAAATACTCTCAAATTAACTAATACATGTATATATTTATGAACAATACACATAAGAGGCAGAGAGCAGCTCATGCAAGCACAGCAGAATTACAAGAATGAATTTAATTTATGTTACTAAATTGGTTAATTTATGTTACTAAGAACAGGACAGAGAGCCACAAAATTATGGTAAATGATGAAGACAGAAAAGACCGGTGAATCCCAGACCTGCTGTGATTCTGCTTTCCCTGTGCTCATTAAGAAATGCAATCATCCCTGAAAAAGTAAGACTGTCTCCACTCTTCTACCAAAATGATATTAGAGGTATAATTAGAGAATCAAAAGCCCTTGTTAATTCCTGGGTTGGGGACAGGAAGTGTCCACTTGAGCCCTTCTGCCTGGGAGCTCAACATCAAAACACAGCAAATGATTGCTGACCAGGCTGAGTGGAGCAACAGCTTTTGACACCTTCAGCTTAGATCCCAGTGGATGTGTGCAGGTGCAAAGCTGTGGGAATCATGAAAGCACCTTTTATTGTAGTCAAGTGTCAGAGTTGCATTTATACATCAGTCTAAGTATAGTCTTGGTTATTCCTGCACCCTGAGCCTTGACCAGCTCAATTGGTTTTGGTTAAAAAAAAAGATTTATATCTCTCTGAAAGGTAGGTAGGTATTACCTTCTTCACACAGATCCCAGAAACTGTCCATGGACATGATATTATCAGTGTAATGAAGTGCCTCCTGCTCCCCAGAGCCCATAAGAAGAAGATGCAGGTGAATGGTTTTGCAAAGCTCACAGGAAGTTTGCAGAGATGGACTGCCAGGGTCAGCCAATGTAGAACATGTCACCATCACACTTTTCTCTTTGGGTGCTAAGTAGCCAGTACCACTAGATGACAGGTATGCATGTAAGACCCAGGAAGCAATCAAACTCTTAAACCTATATAAGCAGGAGAGCCAAGTCTGTGAGGTCAGTGTACTCACTCAGAGGAGCCATGACAGGGAAGGCAGACAAAATATGTCAGGTAGCCTGGAGCAGGAAGATCAGGGTGACTCCACATTTCAGGAACACTGAGAAAGTATCTTTGATGCATGCTTTTTGATGCTCACTGTTGATTCTAGAAAGGAAATAAAATTAAATGTCTCCACTGTATTTTTTGAGACAGAATTTTACTATGTAGCCTGATCTGGCCCAAAACTCAAGATCCTTCCATTTCATTCTCCCAAATGTTGTGATTACATGTTTACATTTATTTATGACAAGCATTCTTTCCTTAGGGACACAGCTCTCTATTTAGAAAACAAATGTACATACTGAATATTTTTTTCTGCTGGGGCAGTAGCTCCCATGGTCACAGTCAGAGAAGTTGTGCTCAAGGGAGTTTCTAGTTCCTGATATAAAGGATTTGGGTGCCATGAGGTCATATCCTTGCTGGGAGGTGATTATCATTTCAGTTCTAAGTACACTGACTGTGTTTGTATGGGACCTTGAGATGATGTTAGAAAAACATTTTTGAAATGTTCAAAGTACTGAAAACTATTATAATTATTAGTCATTCTTATAGACTTACATTGGTTTAGGTTATGAGCTTTTGAATTTGGCCTGGTGCCAAAGTGACACATATTCAGTACACACTATTGTGTCTTGTTCTCTATGCTAAGTGTACTAAGCATTGTTGGAGTACAATGTTTCCAATTTACAATGGTTTTAGTGGGACTCAATCTTATCACAACTCAAAGAACAGGAAATGAGGTTGGGCTGTGTATCCCATCCACCTGAGGGTTTTGATTTCATTACATTTAAATTCTGAATACTTTGCAAAAGATAGCCTAGAAGGGTTCAGAAAAGAAGCAATGAAGATGGATTGAATCACCCTGTTATCATTGCTGCCTTGTGGGGTAAGCTTTTTTTCTCCTTTCCTTGTTGGAGCAAGCTTTCTCTCACTCCTGATTATTACTGAACATAACTGGGACTAACTGGGGGTGACTGGAGATGCAGAAAAGACACAGGATAGACTGAAGGACAGAAAGTGGGATCAGGTGTGTTGGGCACTCCAGTGGAGACACACAACCTTCATTGATTTTCTCTATTATTCTTTAAGGCCTTACTCCTTTACAGTTCTTTAGAACCTTGCTTCTACAGTCTTTCCTTAAAACCTTGCTTTTAAAGTCTCCTTTTCTGTTCTTTGAAGCCTCTTTCCTTAGTCTCACTCTGTCCCATGTTTTCTCTTACATTTTCTTTAGCACAATCTCTCTTAAAGTCTTTGCTCCCAAGCTTGCACTGTCCCATGCTCTCTATTCAAATTTTTTAAAGACTCAGTGCTCAGACAAGCACGGTCCCATGTTCTCTGTAGCTTTCCTTTAGCTTAGCTTTTCTAAAGCTGATGTATAAAATTCTCAGGGCAGACTTGCACTGTACCATGTTCTCCTTAGCTTCCTTAAAATCTCAGCCCTCAGACTTGTTAGCAATTTTCCTTTAGCAATTCTCCTTTAGCAATTCTTTTTGCTTCATCAATCTCCTTTCAGCCATTCATTTTCCCCCTTCAGCAATCCCCATCCAGCGTCTTTCCTTCCAAAACCTCCCATATCCAAAATGCCTTCCCCATCAGAATGCCAAAAGCCAAAAGCAAAAGCCTCAAAGCAATGACAAAAATGCCCTACATCCTCCTTCAATGAGTCTTTTATATCCAGTAGTAAACAGAGTGGGGCAGCGGTTCTCTGGGAGTGGCATGACACAGTGACAGGAGACACCTGTGTTCCTCCCTCTCTGAACATAAACTACTTAGGAGAAGCAGCTGTTCTGCATTTTCCCCTTCTGTGGCTGGGGACTGTGCCAATCTCAGCGTACAGATGAACATCTTAGGAAAAAGCAGTTGAGCTGCATCTACCCTTGCTTATGAATAGTTCTCATAGGCTTCTCATAATCTGCTCTACACAGCCTTGGAGTCAGGTAAAGATTCTGCTTTCTGTCAGACATGACTCCTAGTATATGAGTTACATCAGAAAAAGAAAGGATGCTAAGTAAACTGTCTTTCTTAAGTCTGAATTATAGTCAAGAATGATGGACATTAGACTGCAAAAAATAATAAACGTGCAATATGTTATGATGACCACCTTGTGAGAATAATGAGGCTTTCAATCTCTCCTGAAGAAGAAGGAAATCTAGAGAAGATAGAGTTTGGATTTAAACTAAAGCTCTTCCCAAGGTCTTCAGATTACCAGTCTGACTTAACCAAACCCCAATGTTCAAATGAGCCAACTCATAATCAGAGAGATTGATAGATAGATATAGATATAGATAGAAGATAGAAAGATAGATGTATGGATAGATAGATAGATACAGAGATAGATAGATAGATAGATAGATAGATAGATAGATAGATAGATAGATAGATAGATAAATGACAGTCATATCATGTTGGTTCTGTTTACTGGAAAACCATCACTAATATAGATATTGTTACTAAGAATGATTCTAGAGGAATAGAATTGTACATATGTAGAGTGTTTTGAGTTAGTTCCTGAGTTTCTGAACTTTGTTACACTTAAAGATACCTATGACTGTATTTCAGGTAGTTCTGAGAGCGCTAATAATCCATGGTGTGATATGGCAGAAGGATTATTAAAAATATCAACAATAGACATTCCTAATCAAACATGTATAAGAACAAGGTTCTAAGTAACCACGTACATAAGAACCTTGAACATTTTGTCAAACTCATCAGTATAATGAGATTGACTGATTTGTCTCAGGACAAAATAGGGAGAAAATGAAATTCTTATCTTTTGGAATACAGAGATTCATATCCCCTGTTCAGAAATTGACCTGAGGCTTCTCTGTCTTTCTGGAAGAGACTCTTGTATTCTGACTGCAGAGCTGAGCTTGCTGAAAACCAAACCCAGTATCTCATCCTTCAAGTGCCAGCATTACATTGCAAATTGATTCCCAGCTTCATGGGGTGTCTGTGTTCAAGTGAGAGCACAGACAGGGACAGAGTAGGATGTTAAATGTTGAATGGGGACATGCAGGAAGACCCTGATGAGGCTGAGGTCACTGAGTGACTAAATTCTGAAGAGAATTTGTCACCAGTAGATGTAACTTCTCCTTCCACAGAGGAGAAGGTTAACCCTGCATATTCCAAGGAATCTATATTGAACTGCTCCCTGACAGTTGCCATGCAAACAGTCCTGGTTCTCCAAGGTCCCACCACACCACCTATCTTTGCTTCTAGACCCATAACTACATTTAGGCTCTTTAATAACCCTAAAGGTGAGTTACAGTGTGAGACCCATCAGGCTGAGTGCTACACTCCAAAGTATCTACTTGATTTTGCTAAGTCATTCCCACAGACATGTGGACCCCATATATGTGGTAATTGATAAAGTACTGAGAGATAATGGTAGAAAGAATAAAAGTCAAATCATGGCAAAGTTTTTGATATGGACCCACTAAACAGAAGTACTGCTGGAGTCACACCTCCAGCCCATCTTGCTCTGTTTGTTTTGGAGATGGAGTCTTGCAAACTATTTGCAGGGGTTAGTTTTGAACTGTAATCCTCCTGGTCTCAGGCTCCCAAGTAGCTAGGATTACAGGCGTGAGGCACTGGCACCCTGTGAGATACGCCATTTTATGTTGCAGCTCATGAAAGCAAAGAAAGTTGTGGCATCATTTTCTTGTTGGTGGAGCAAATGGTGACCTTCAGCAAAAGAACTCAAAATCTAGATCTGCCTTGGTTACTATAGAGGAATGGATTTAAATAGTTAGAGGAGAGAGGAATGTTAGTGGGATTTATCATTAAAGTTTACTCATGATGAACAGAAGCTTTTTAGCTTTATGAGGTCCCATTTATCTATGCTATCTCTTAGTTGCTGTGCTGCTGGGGTTTCATTGAGAAAGTTCTTACCTATATGTACTAACTCCAGAGTATTTCCTATTCTTTCCTGTATCAAATTTAGAGTTTGTGGTCTAATATTAAGATCCTTGATCCATTTTGAGTTAATATTGGTATAGGGTGATATACATGGATCTAATTTCAGTTTTTTTGCAGACTGCTAACCAGTTTTCCCAGCAGGGTTTGTTGAAGAGGCTGCTGTTTCTCCATCGTATATTTTTAGCTCCTTTGTCAAAGACAAGTTGGTTATAGTTGTGTGGCTAAATATCTGGGCCCTCTATTCTGTTCCACTGGTCTTCATGTCTGTTTTTTTGCCAGTACCCTGCTGTTTTTATTGTTATTGCTCTGTAATATAGTTTGAAGTCAGGTATTGTGATACCTCCTGCATTGTTCTTTTGACTGAGTATTGCCTTGGCTATTCATGGACTCTTGTGCTTCCATATAAATTTAATGGTAGATTTTTCAATCTCTTTAATGAATGTCATTGGAATTTTGATGGGAATTGCATTAAACATGTAGATTACTTTTGGGAGTATCAACATTTTTACTATGTTGATTCTACCAATCCATGAGAATGGGAGATCTCTCCACTTTCTATAGTCTTCCTCAATCTCTTTCTTCAGAAGTGTATAGTTTTCCTTGTAGAGGTCTTTCACATCTTTTGTTATATTTACACTTAAGTATTTGATTTTTTTTGAGGCTATTGTAAATGGAATTGTTTTCATACATTCTTTTTCAGTTTGCTCATTGTTAGTGTATAGAAATGCTAATGATTTTTCTATGTTGATTTTATATTCTGCTACATTGCTATAGCTATTGATGATGTCTAGAAGCTTCTGAGTAGAGTTTTTTGGGTCTTTAAGGTATAGGATCATGTCATCTGCAAATAGGGATATTTTGACAGTTTCTTTACCTATTTATATTCCTTTTATTCCTTCTTCTTACCTAATTGCTCTGGCTAGGAATTCCAGTACTATGTTGAATAGGAGTGGAGATAGTGGGCATCCTGTCTGGTTCCTGATTTTAGAGGGAATGGTTTCAGTTTTTCTCCGTTAAGTTCAATGCTGGCTGTAGGATTGTCATATATAGCTTTTATAATGTTGAGGTACTTTCCTTCTATTCCTAGTTTTCTTAGAGCTTTTATCATGAAATGATGCTGGATCTTATCAGAGGCTTTTTCTGCATCTATTGAGATGATCAAGTGGTTTTTGTCTTTGCTTCTGTTAATGTGGCTTATTACATTTATTGATTTTCATATGTTGAACCACCCCTGCATCACTGGGATGAAGCCTACTTGGTTGTGGTGAATAATCTTATTGATGTGTTGTTGAATTCGGTTTGCCATTATTTTGTTGATTTTTGCGTCAATGTTCATTAAGGAGATAGGCCTATAGTTCTCCTTTTTGGAGGTGTCTTTGCCTGGTTTTGGGATAAGTGTAATATTGGCTTCATAAAAATGTGTTTGGCAGTTTTCCTTCCCTTTCTATTTCGTAGAACAGTTTAAGGAGGGTTGGTATCAGTTCTTCTTTAAAGGTCTGATAGAATTCAGCAGAGAATCCATCAGATCCTGGACTTTTCTTTTTGGGGAGACTCTTGATTGCTGCTTCAATTTCACTTTGTGTTATAGGTCTATCAAAGTGATTAAATTCCTCTTGGTTCAGTTTTGGATGATCATATGTATCTAGAAATCTGTCCATTTCTTTAAGATTTTCAAATTTATTTGAATATAGGTTCTCAAAGTAGTCTCTGATGATTTCCTGGACTTCCATGGAGTTTGTTGTTATCTCCTCTTTTGCATTCCTGATTCTACTAATTTGGGTTTTTTCTCTCCTCATTTTAGTCAGGTTTGCCAGGGGTCTATCGAGCTTGTTTTTTTTTTTTTTCAAAGAACCAACTTTTTGTTTCATTAATTCTTTGTATGTTTTTTTTTTTGGTTTCTATTTCTTTGATTTCAGCTCTTATTTTTATTATTTCTCTCCTATTTGCTTTGGGATTTGCTTGTTCTTTTTTTCTAGGAGTTTGAGATGTATCATTCATTCATTGATTTGGGATCTTTCAGTCTTTTTAATATATGCATTCATGGCTATAAACTTTCTTCTCAAGACTGCCTTAGCTGTGTCCCATAGGTTCTGGTAGGTTGTGTTTTCATTTTCATTGACTTCCAGGAACTTTTTAATTTCCTCTTTTATTTCATTGACGATCCATTCTTCATTAAGTAATGAGTTATTTAGTTTCCAGCTGTTTGCATGTTTTTTGTCTTTGCTTTTGTTGTGGAGTTCTACTTTTACTGCATTGTGATCAGATAGAATGCATGGGATTATTTCTATTTTCTTATATTTGCTGAGACTTGCTTTGTGCCCTAGGATATGACCTATTTTGGAGAAGGTTCCAAGAGCTGCTGAGAAGAATGTATATTGTGTAGAGGTTGGATGAAATGTTCTGTAAACATCAACTAGGTCCATTAGATCTATTGCATATTTTAGATCTTGGATTTCTTTATTGATTTTTTGTTTCGATGACCTATCTATTGATGATAATGTGGTGTTAAAGTCTCCCACAACCACTGTGTTGGTGTTTATATATGCTTTTAGATCTTTCAGGGTATGTTTTATGAAATTGGGTGCGTTGATATTGGGTGCATACAGGTTGGTAATTATTATTTCCTTTTGGTCTATTTCCCCTTTTATTAGTATGGAATGTCCTACTTTATCTCGTTTGATAAATGTAGGTTTGAAGTTTACTTTGTCAGAGATAAGTATTGCTACTCCTGCCTGTTTTTGGGGGCCGTTGATTTGGTAAATCTTCTTCCAACCTTTCATCCTAAGCCTATGCTTATTTCTGTCAGTGAGATGGGTCTCCTGTAAGCAACAAATTGTTGGATCTTCCTTTTTAATCCATTTCGTCTAATGGTGCCTTTTGATGGGTGAATTAAGTCTGTTAATTAAGTGTTAGTACTGATAGGTATGTGGTGATTCCTGTCAGTTAGTTGTCTTAGTTGTTTGAAGGTTTGATTGTGTGTACCTAAGTTGAGGTTACTCTCTACTGTCTTCCTTTTTCTTTTCCTGTGGTTTGGTGCTGCCTTTCTTTTCATGGTTAAGTTGGGTTTCATGTTCTGTGTGCAGAATCCCTTGCAGAATCTTTTGTAGTGGTGGCTTTGTGGTCACATATTGTTTTAGTTTCTGATTATCATGGAAGACTTTTATTGCTCCATCTGTTTTGAATGATAGTTTTGCTGGGTAGAGTATCCTGGGTTTGAAGTTATTTTCATTCAGTGCCTGGAAGTTCTCACCCCATGCTCTTCTTGCTTTTAATGTTTCTGTTCAGAAGACTGCTGTTATTTTGATGGGTTTACCTATGTATGTTACTTGTTTTTTCTCTCTTACAGCTTTCAATATTCTTTCCTTAGTTTCTGAACTTGTTGTTTAAATGATGATATGTTGCGGGGTAGTTCTATTTTGATCTGGTCTGTTTGGTGTCCTGGAGGCCTCTTGCATCTGTATGGGAATATCTTTCTCTAGATTTGGGAAATTTTCCATTATTATTTTGTTGAATATATTACACATTCCCTTAGCTTGCACCTCTTCTCCTTCTTTGATGCCCATGATTCTCAAGTTTGGTCTTTTGATGGAGTTGGTGAGTTCTTCATTTTCTTTTCACAGGTCTTGAGTTGTGTAATTAATAGTTCTTCAGTTTTTCCTTTAATTACCATTTCATCTTCAAGTTCTGAGATTCTGTCTTTGTTTGTTTTATTCTTCTGGATTGGCCTTCTGTTTTGTTTTGCAGTTCTGTTTCGTTCTTTTTTCTGAGGTTTTCCACAGCAACTAAGACATAGCATACTTAAATGGGACCACTTCAAAAGAAATGGTCTCTAAACTGAAGAGAACACCCACAGAGTGGGAGAAAATATTTGCCAGCTACACATCAGACAAAGGACTGATAACCAGAATATATAGGGAACTTAAAAAACTAAATTCTCCCAAAACTAATGAACCAATAAAGAAATGGGCAAGTGAACTAAGCAGAACTTTCTCAAAAGAAGAAATTCAAATGGCCAAAAAACACATGAAAAAATGCTCACCATCTCTAGCAATAAAGAAAATGCAAATTAAAACCACACTAAGATTCCACCTCACCCCTGTTAGAATAGCCATTATTAGCAACACCACCAAGAACAGGTGTTGGCGAGGATGCTGGGAAAAAGGAACTCTCTTACACTGTTGTTGGGAGTATAAACTAGTACAACCACTGTGGAAAAAAATTTGGAGGCTACTTACAAAGCTAGACATTGATCTACTATTTGATCCAGCAATAACACTCTTGGGGATATACCCAAAAGACTGACACAGGTTACTCCAGAGGCACCTGCACACCCATGTTTATTGTGGCACTATTCACAATAGCCAAGTTATGGAAACAGCCAAGATGCCCCATCACTGACGAATGGATTAAGAGAATGTGGTATCTATACACATGGAATTTTATGCAGCCATGATGAAGAACGAAATGTTATCATTTGCTGGTAAATGGATGGAATTGGAGAACAGCATTCTGAGTGAGGTTAGCCTGGCTCAAAAGACCAAAAATTGTGTGTTCTCCCTCATATGTGGACATTAGATCAAGGGCAAACACAACAATGGGATTGGACTTTGAGCACATGATAAAGTGAGAGCACACAAGGGAGGTGTGAGGATGAGTAAGACACCTAAAAAATTCGCTAGCAGTTGCTGCCCTTAACGCAGAGAAAAAAAAGGCAGATACCTTAAAAACAACTGAGGCCAGTAGAAGGGGACCAGGTACTAGAGAAAAGGGTAGATCAAAAAGAATTAACCTAGAAGGTAATACACATGCACAGGAAATTAATGTGAGTCAACTCTCTGTATAGCTACCCTTATCTCAACCAGCAAAAACACTTGTTCCTTCCTATTATGGCTTATACTCTCTCTACAACAAAATTAGAAGTAAGGGAAAAATAGTTTCTGCTGGGTATTGAGGGGATGGGGGGAGAGGGAGGGGGCGGAGTGCGTGGTAAGGGAGTGGGTGGGGGGAGGGGGGAGAAATGACCCAAGCCTTGTATGCACATATGAATAATAAAAGAAAAAAAATATGTGAAGTACATATAAGCTAATCTTAAGACAGCAGATATTCCTCGGATGGCACTTCCTCTAGAAAGACTTTCTCCCTAAGGAGCTCCTGACAATCACTACCTTGTCCATACTAACACTATAATTTGCCTTTTTATCACACTTATCACACTATATTATGACTGTGAGCTTCTTGAAAGCAGGAACTTTCTTATTCACTTCTATAACATTGTCACTTTCTCACTGAGTCATACTGAGCTGTCACTGTACCTGTAAAATGGGGATGAAGGTACCTATGCTATAGGGTTTGTTGTTTCATAGAAATAAATTAATTCATGCATTCAGATGTACTAAGTAAACTCTCTTATGTTTGAGTTATTTCCAAGATGTGTAAAAAGTTGTTTTAAATAATTAAAGTCATAAAATAAAATAAATAAATAAAGTTTACTCATCCACACTGAAAGAGTTCAGTATGTATGCCTCTCACCTGCCCTGTGAGAAACTTGTGAGGGCATCAATGACATTCTGCAAGGCTCTGTGACTGCTCTTCTCTGCAGGTCAGAACTTGCAGTTGGAATGGCTGTTGCTGAGTTGGGAACCTGAATGTAGCAGGATTGTGTAGATCCTGGAGTGGAAGATTCAAGTGATGGCATCCAGCCACCAAAGGCAAAGTAGCTTTGGCTACCACAGAGGACAGCAGCATCTGGGGCTGAGGTTGTGGCTCACATGGTAGAATTCTTGTCTAGCAAGCAGAAGGCCCTAGATTCCATCCCCAGTGCAAAAAGAAAAACTAAAAAGCAGCATTGGAATGTTCTGAACACAGAGAGGATGCCTGAAAACTTCTTACTTGATTTGTATCAGCACAAGAGTTCAAGGTCAAGAGAACAAAAATATGACGCAAGTCATAAAAAATGAATCATGGCCCTTCATCAATTCCCAGATTCAACTTACTTTTCAGGCACAGAACCCTTGAGAGAAGAGGAGCCTGGGAGTCCTTCAGGAAGAATCCTGGCATGATGCAAAATGCATATGCTTTTTCTCTCTCTCTTTCTCTCTGTCTCTCTGTCTTTCTATCTCTCTCTCTCTCTCTCTTTCTTTCTTTCTCTCTCTCTCTTTCTCAGATGCTATGGTTTTTCTCCATAGTTACTGAAATTAGTAAAAGGAAACAAAAAGATTCTGAGGGACTACTGGACACTGGATTTGAATTGATATTGATTCCAAGGAAGATGCAATTTTACAGTGGTCAGCTGGTCAGATGAGAGCCTTGTGGATGTAAGTAGGGCAGTGGAGTTTAACCACAAGTCTCAGGATCCACAATGCCTAAGTGCAATAGACAAACTTAGCAACTGCAGAATCCCATATGGGACTCCTGGCCTGTGGAGGAAGGCACAACAGAAGTGGACATCTTTGTATTTTGAAGGTTGCATATTTATCAAAGGTGTGCAGAAATCCAGCCTGTGTACCAAGAAACCTCCAATACTGCTCGTGTTCAGAGGGTTCAAAAACAGCAGCAGGTTCTGCAACAGGTCCAGGGTGCTGGGTGCTGGGTGCTGGTCACTGTGGCCATGTGGACCAGCATATTCAATGGTATCAGAGGATGAAGTGAGGCTGTGAGCCTTTCACATGGCCCTGTAGTGAGTCATGGCTCAGGACTCCAGGATATTGGGTAAAGTCTTGTCCTCTTTTGTGGACAAATGCTCTCCTCTTGAGAAATCACATTTTCCTGCTGCTGGACTTTAGTACGAACTGAACATGGTCAGAGCTGAGTGCTCATGCATCCTGGGCTACCTATCTTGTACCAGCCAGTGCCATAACCTGGGATGTGAAAGCATCCCTCCATCATGACATGGAAGTGGTACACATGCAATGGAACCCGAGAAGACCCTGAAGGTACAGGTAAGTTAATGAAGTGGCCCAATTTCCTGTGGTCTCCTCTCCTGTTGCAGAGACCACTCTCTCCCACCACCACCACCTAGGGTCTCGTGCAGAGCCCTCTAAATCAATGACAGTGGAAGAGAAGGCTTAAGCTTTGTTTATGGATGGTTCTTCAGGACATGAAGTCAGCACTTGAGTGTGGACAGCTCCAGACCTACAATCCACTCTGGGGAATCCCAGCAAAATGGGAGTGAGGGGAAATTTCACCACAGTCAGAGCTTTGGGCAGTGCACCAGGTTGCCCACTTTCCCTACTAAGATAAATACCAGGTATGTGATTACATACCTATCCATGTGCTAGCCCAATGTTGTGGCTGGATAGACAGAGCCTTGAAGGATTATGAGGGAAAATGACAAGAAGGAAATTGTGTAACAGGGACATGGCTGGACAACTCTGAGCATGAAAGGAAGTGAAAAATTTCCATCCTGTGTGATGCTCAACAAAGGGTCAACTGCAGAGGAGGAATTTGACAAGATGACACTTGATCCTGTTCCACAGATGATCATTTGCTTCTTTCTTCATCACCCCTGTCATCACTCAGTTGGTCAATGATGAAAGGGGCCATGGTTTAAGGGATGGAGATTATTCAAGTGCTCTGCAACATGGACTTCCCACTCCCCAATGCTGACCTGCTTACAGTCACCACTGAGTGCCCAATCTGCCAGCAGCAGAGGCACACTGATGTGACACTGCTCCCTGAGGTGACCAGCCAGCACCCAGGTGGCAGGATGGCTACATTGGACCCTTCCATCAAGAAGGGACAGAGTTTTGCTCTTACTGGAAGAGACACCCTGAATAGAGATGTGCCTCTCTTCCCAGCACACATTGCTTCTATCAGAACTACAACCCAGGGACATACAGAATGCCTTACCAATTCTCATGGTGTTGTCACTCCAGGTATGAATTTTCCTCCTTACAGCTGGTGAATCCACTGGTCTTGCACATTCTCCATAATCCTGAAACAGCAGGCTTTGTGGAATGTTGGAAATCCCTTTTGAAAACCCAGTTCAGAGTCAACACAATGGAGAGGGGCTGAGGTGGGCATTGCTTCATTCTCCCCTCTTAACTGGGTCTCTTCCCCTTCTCACAGTTCCTCCAACTCAACACTACCAGTGACCTAATTGCCGTTGGATACATGAGCCCCTCACTTTCCTCCACCTCCCTCCTCAGATCCTCCTTGTGGACATTCAGAATGGAAAATTTAACCTGAGACAGCAAAATCTGATGGAGACTGTGACTACTCTATGCTGAGGTGGTGGAGGGGGACTATGTGACTCCACAGGCAGGACTCTTGTTCACATGGGTAAAGGACCGTGTGGCCAAATGCTGCTTATAATGTGGATAGAAGAGGTTGTGGGACTGTGGATTCCTCTTCCTCCCTCTTTTGGTCATCTCTTTTGCTCACATGTTTGCCTGGTTTCTCACTTCAATCTTCTCCCTCCCCTTATCAAGTACTCATTGTCACCTTAGGAAGGCACAGGAATGGAAAGGGGTGAGACTCTTCTCAGATGCTGCTGAGTGGCTCTAAGATAAATATCTTTAACAAGATGCCAAGCCAGGGTTTGTGAGGCCATCTCAGGTTTTTTCTGTGGATGCTGAAGCCCCACAGTCTTGTTCTCGCTGATGCAGATGTTCCTACACTTGAGACTTCTCATTTCATGCCTTCTCTCCACCCCATACAGAGAGAAATTATGCTGAGAATGTCTGATGGCTTCACTAGGGCCGGATTCTGAATTAGTATCAACTCTGCAGTGAGAGAACTCTGATTTCATGAGACCCTTGACCTTGCTGCCTGAGTATCTAAAGTCAGTCTGGGGATGGTCAGTGCATAGGGCATTGTAGTGCCCAGTGACCAGCAGAGGAATGTCCACAGGTGCTGTACCCAAGCATCCTGTAAAACTTGAACCAGTTAGTGGGGTCTGCAGTTTCTCCTCCCTGTTGCCAGCTAACTACAACACAGCCAATATGATCGTTGTGGTGGGAAAGAAGTGGGTCTTCTGGGCACTGTTCCATCTGGACAGGGGACATACCACCCCCATGCCTCTACTCTCTTTCTGCTGAGAGGAAACCATAGGACAGGGAGCCTCTTGTCTCAATAAGCTGTGACACCTGGAGAGGTGAGTTGTGTGATGTGGAATTGATCTCCTACTCTCCTTAATGAGGCCACTTTTGGGGGTTTTCTCCATTCATGATCTGGATATCCACCTGATCCCACAAAGTTTCTCTCATCCTTTTGTGTTTGTTCAAAGCAATTATTCTGCAGGGTTTGTGTTGAGGGCTCCTATGGTGCCCCTTGCTGATGTCACTTTTAGTTGAAAATTTGTGTTTTCTATTCTATTCTCACCTAGGCAGGACTCAAGTAAGGCTGGATAAGTAGTCAGAGATCATGTTATTAGGAAACCATAGTGTACAACTAGATGTTTAATACATACTTGGGCTGCAGAAATTCCCAGCTTACTTCAACCCCAACTGGATGTTATATGCACAATCAATGTAGCTTACAAAATAGAAATGCACTACGGCCTCTAGTAACAGGTGCACTAAGAGACATCAAACGAAAGCCTGCAAGAGCTTCACCTGCATTCTAGCAGCCCCTGTTGCTTCACCTTCAACACAACCTCCTCATACCACCTTGATGTTACCACTGTAACAAATTACATAGGATTCTTTCATTTCCTTTAAACATAGGGTTTATGTTGGGAATGCCTTCCAAAATAGCAAATGCTGTATCTTTTCGTTGGTATTGGAATACCTGTTCAGGCCTTCAGTTTATATTTCATTTACTCACAACCATTTTGAAAATTGATTCTCAATCTTGTTTTCAGTTTTTGTTCATATGTTTTCTCTTCTCTGTGTGTAGTATTTCAATATGCATATATCATACCACAATTTCTTTGGTCGTCGCTAGATAGAATTTTGTGCTGCAAAGGTTTTGTCAGTATGAACAGCATTCCTGTCAATATTTTTGTGATTGCATCCTGGTGCATATGTGTGTATTTTTATCTAGACTGTATACCTCCGAACAATGCTGGTGACTCTCTTCCTATTAAATGTATGATGCCAATCTACTCCGTTAATTGATTTAGCCAATTTCTACGAATCTTTAATGCATGATGATTTTATGTGCTCATCACTGTCTCCAAATAGGATGTTCCTAATTTCATTTTCCTCTATATGGGAAGGATAGGTTTTTTTGTATATTATTTCATTGAAATCATGGCCAAACATCAGGGCATAATTTATCACAAACAGAAGGAATATATGCACACATTGAGCATGCTAGAGAGACATGGTGCCACTGCCTCACACTCCCTTAGGAAAGACACGTCTGCAGCTCACTTCTCAACTCCACATCTATTGACATCACACTGGCACCTGGAATTTGGTACAGGGATGACCCACACAACAGAAATCAACAAATGTCACAGAAAAGGACATTTTTAAAACATTGATTTTATCAGAGTGTGGTTTTCCTTGTCCACTAGGTGGTCCCATCAAACACAAATGTGTCCATCTGAAATGGGTACAGGAGAGACAACACCATGTCATCACAAATGGAGGATCTTTTTTGGTTAGGATTCTGATTTAAACTCGGGACTTCATGCTTTTCAAAGCAGGTGCACTACTGTTTGAGCTACAACTCACAATTTAGTAGAGGTAGAGTTCTCTACACAGAAAATCCAGAAATTCCCTTATCTCAGCCGTGTCATCCCAAATGATTTGGAGCAGACAGTTCATCCAATTTTATGTTCCACATTTTCTCCCAGAACCACCTTCTCCTGTAGGATTCATCTCCAGGACTCCACCAGTCTGAGTGCCCTGGTCTCTTTCCTGTTCACTTCCTCCTTGTACCTTGTGTCCTTCTCTGGCTGTGCTAAGCCTCAAATAACAGAATCCCAAGGACCACGAGGACCAGCCCAGTCAAGTCCACATGTATGAGATTCTCCACTGTGTAATCCTGGAACTTTGAGTCTGGGGATTGTGGGCAAAGAGGACGTGGAGGATGGGGAAGTCCAAAAGACCCCAGGATCCCTGCACATCCATTTGGGGCATCTGCCTCCTGGAAAGGACCTGACCCTCTGAGTCCCATAAATGAGAATTCTCCTTAATCTCCCATGATGAAGTCTGATGTTCTGCATGTTGGGCTAAGGATTGAGCTGCTCCTGAGAACCAAAGCAGAGAAGTAGGACCTGTGACGTGTTTAAGGACCTGGGACTTTCCCCTGAGCTTCAAAATCTTATGTCTTCTCCTCATATCATAACTTCATTTGTACTGAATGAACCCTTTCCCTAATGTAGCAGGGTCCTCTCAGTTCTCCTCATTGGGCTCTTCTAGGATCATGTATTATGTGTATTCTTTTATTTACTTATTTATTTTTTATTTTATTTTAATTTTTTATTGTTCGTTTATTCCCATGAGTGCACATTTTTTGGGTCATTTCTCCCTCCTGCCCCCCTCCCCCACATGCTCTACCCCAGTTCTCCTTTATGAGTCATTGAGGAGCAATTAATCTGTGTCTGGAGAGTAGAAAAAATTTCTCTAATCCTGAAATAACAAGCAGTTGTGTGCTCTCTGTTCACTTCATGATGCAGGACCATAAGCTGATTCTCCTGCAGATGAGTTTCCACTTTGTTACCAGCTGAGAACTCAGGGTACAGGAGTGAGGGCTTGGTCCTCACAGATGCTAGAAGTCAGGAGGAAAAGGGGTGACAATTGGGACAGTCTCCCCTGAGCCCCACTCCAGCCAATTCCCTGAATCTTCACCATCCATTTAACCTCTCATTAACCAGTCATGGAGGTAGTAAAACAATAGGATGTGTGTGTGCGCTTATTATGTGTGCATGTGTATTACATACCAACACTCAATGCATATATTTTTATCAAATAGTATTTTTAAGTAGAGCTCATTAGCATACTTCTGATTTCCTGGATTGTAAATGCATTTGGGTAGAATACATGCATATATGGAAATGTCACAATGAAACCTCCTGTGTAACTCAAAAACTAACAAGGTTTCTTTTTTTTAATGAAGGACAGAAATGTAAAACAGGTCTTGTCCAATGGTGGGTACCAGTGGGAGGGGAGGGCATAAGGAAAGGGTAAAGAAATGTGAATATGGTGGAAGTAATTTGTATTTGTGTGTGCAAATAAAACAATGTTATTCTAAGGAGTAGGGAAGAGTGAATAAAGGAGAAAGATGGAGGGGGTGTAACTAATTAAGATATATTGTGAGCAGTTATATAAATGTCACCATGTACCCCCCACACCCTACAACTATAATATACTAACAAGTAAAAAAAGAAAAAATCTGGCAACCAGGCCTCAGTGGCTCATTCCTATAATTCAAGTTTCTTGGTAGGGTAAGAAAGGGAGGATCATGTTTTGAGGCCAATAGAGGCAAATCATTCATGTGACCTCATCTCCAAAACAACCAGAACAAAATGGAGTCAAGCAGTAGAGTCATTTCTTTGCAAGTGTTGAAGCCTGATTACAAATTCCAGTCCCACAACAAACAAACAAACAAAAAACCCAAAGAATAAACCTCGCAAAACATTCTAGTGAAATGTTAGTTAGGTAGCTGAGTATTTCTAACTACAGATTCTGCATGCTATGGTTTGAATATTTGTGTCCTTTTTAAAATTCACATGACAACTCAGTCCTGAGAGGAACAATAGAAAGAGGCAACGTTTGTAGGTGACTAGACCACAAAAATCTCCACTTGGTGCACAGCTCAGTGCTCCTGTGAAGGAGCCAAGGGGCACTGGCAGGGCCCCATCGGCCTCTCTGTTCTTCCTGCCAGGTAAGGAGTCCCCCATCTCCAGTGTTAAGGAAAACAGAGACTGGGCTTTGTAGACATCCAGCTGCCTGTCAAGACTTTAGACTTCCTTACTCCACAAGGAGGAGCAATGTCCAGGCTGCTTTTCTGCCACCCAGTCTCAACTACAGTAAAACACATTCATTCCTAGAATCTCAGCAAGGAGTGAGTCTCTGTTGGTGACTTGATTTTATTCCCCTGAGACCTATTTCTGAATTCCAAGCTTAAGAGCAATAAAATAGTCTTTGAAACTGAATAGTTTTAATTCACTGAACTTGCAGAAAGTTGTTATATTGGCACTATAAGATAAACATTTCATACCCAGCTCAAGGAACAGCAGTGGAATGAGTTTAATGAAAGTGTGTGTGTGTGTGTGTGTGTGTACCTGGATCTGTCTTACTGCAAGGATCTCACTGTACTGACTGGACCACAGTTGCATCCTGGCAGACAGAAGCTCATTCCCTGGTCAATGGGATTTCTCTAAGAACTCCTTCAACAGTTTCTTCTTCCTTTCTCATTCTTCTCTTCTTTGGTTAATATCAGAGCTAGAATCAACGCTGCTATTTTTCTAGGCAGGTGATCTTGTTTACTCTCCTGTTCCTCTTTGAGGAAATTAGGAAGTCTTGGCTGTAGGGAACTAGATCTCAGAGTGTTTTCTGAGGCCCTTCTGCTGTTGTAGTGTTTGGGGATCTGTGAGCGAGGATGACAAGGCCAAGACAACAGAGCAGGAAGGTGGCTGAGCCAACACTCTAACTCAAGGCTTCTGTTTCCTAGGTTTCCTCAGCAGGGAGAAGAGCATGCTTGGCTCACAAGTTTTGGAGTCTGATTCTGTGCGTGAAGGGCCCCTGCTTTCGGAGTTTGCTGGAAAAGAGGACAGGACAGGAAAGAGAGGTGGGCAATCAGGCAGCTTGTCTTCCACCCTATGGAGGCTATTTTGAGGTTAGTCAGGACCTATAACTCACTTTTCCCCCTAATTCTAAGTCTTGAGAGTCACAGGATACCCTTCTTAGAGTCCACAGTGGAAATGACTCCTTCCCTGAGACCTCATCTGTGAGGAGAAGACAGGAGATGCTGGTAGAGAGATCACTGTGGTTGAGAGGTTAGGAGGGCATCCTGGGAAATGCACTAAGGTGAGGGGGCTGATGCCACCTCTGACCTCCACAAACTGAGCCCAGTCTCTCCCTTGACCTGTTCTGACCTCTTCTTTTATCTGCCTGGCTTCATAGTCACCCCAGTGATGGCCTCTATGCAAGATGAGAAGGGATTAGAGGAGTCCTGTCTGATGTTCTGCACCCTGATGTCTTCTGTCATACTCAGTCTCTGTTTTCCTCTCTCTGCTTCTCTGTGCTTGTTTATTTCCATCATCAGCATAATATTCCTCAAATACAACTTTAGCATTCGGTTAGTTTGAGTCACAAGACATGGGACAGATATGAGCTTCGCTCACATGTGATAGAAAGGTGCAGGGGGTCACTTGGGGATGACCAGGCATAGGGAGTGCCATTGAAGGAGCCATAGCATCTGTAGATCCCTCTGTGGGTCACAGGACCCAGAGGGAAGTCATCCTAGGATGAACCATTGTGGGTCTGCAATGAATTTTAGGACTGTTTTTTGTCAGTACATGTCAGTCCCTCCACTTCCCTACCCCCTATACTCCCTTTCTTGCTCTGAGTCTTTCATTCAGCTCCACATTCCTGGCTCATTCTGTGTGTGCCTGCATGCATGTTTCTATGTCTTTGATTTTCATCAGGTCTGTTTTTCAATCATTGGGTATCTTTATCCTCAGTCAACTTATAACATCTGGGGTCACTTTGGAACATGGACCTGGGAAAACAGGAGACATAAAAAACACATAAGACACAGGCACTGGTGTTCGGCTCCTTCACCAAAAACCATGCTATACTGGGACAAATTATGATTCAACCTCATGGAATAAAGAATTATTAAAATGAAGCCACATCTGAGGTTCACACCTGGGCTAAGGCCTCAGGATACATGGGGAATCAGTCTGAGAGCTCAGTTCAGCCTTAAACTAATGTCAGATCTGTGACATGTCTGGTTCTTCTGGTAGAGAAGAGAGGATGAACATAAAATGAAATCCCAGCTTCTGAACTGTCCCAGAACTCTGAAGAACATCGGAGTAGAAGACCCTGCTGTCTGGTGCATGGCTATCTGTTACTATATTCCATTTATGACTCCTCTGCATTGTTCTGGGACCTGTGATTTCAGTCATGACCTTGTTCATTGTCTCTGCTGGTAACACCTTCATGAAGTCTGTCTCTGTCCACAAGAACTCCACACTCTTTTTCCTCAGTCTTCTCTGCCCCCAATTTTAACAATTTTAGTGGGTTTCATTACGCTGTTTTCATACATATATAATGAGGGATGCCCACATCTACAAGAAGACATTCCCTTCATCACATAGACATATCATTTCTTCCTACAACTAAATATGTTGTCTGAGAATATTTTTATTGTTGTGCTGGGTTGGGTTACATTGTGGCATTTACAAAAGTTCTTACAATGTATCAAATATATCATACTTGAATTCATATACCCGCCCACCCTGTTCTTGGAATAGTTTCAACAGGTATCATTTTTACATTTACATACATGTGTACATATTTTTTAGCCATATTTACCATCCTATGCCATATTCCAGCCACCACCGCCTCCCACTGGTACCACTGCCCCCCAGGGCAGGACAATTTCACCCTCCTGTTATCCAATTTTGTAGAAGAAAACAGGAAAAAAATGAATAAGAGGAGCTTCCCAGATTTTGGTCATGCAAAATAAGTTGCCAAAACAAGTCAAATAAGATGGCATAGTGGGCAGGATGCCAGTAAATGAAGTAATGTAAAGTATGAAGTGATGTTAGCAAGAGGGTGCAATGGGACTTCTCTGTTTTCACAATAACTCCCAAAAGAAGTCCAATTAAACAAAGGCAAAAATACCGTAGAGAATATCCTAGAAATTGGAGGGAAGTCCTGGACAGCCTTAGATTACAGAATTTGGAAAAACCTCAACAGAACAGGAAGTAGAGTGATACTCTTGCAACACACTGCCCCTTTTTCTTGTCCTGTACAGGGCTGCATGATAGAAATCCCTGTGTCCGTGGTTTACATATTGGGAAGGGTGAGTTAGAGGCAGATGTTTGTCTTCCCTACAACTTTGGAACCTTTTACAGGAAGCTTGCATGGGAAACTCTGTGGGTATTGGCAGGGCAGGCTGACCCAGGGCCATTTGGAGATACTGGTGGGGCTCACAATGACCAGTGCATAAATCTTGGAATATGGCTTACATTAAGTCAATGTAGATGCTTCATAAGAGAAAAGAGCCAACAACATGAAACTCCAACCAAGAGTGACTCTCAGCCAGGGAGGACATTCTGTCAACCATCCTCAGTCATAGACAATCACAGAGCCCATTCAGAAATCACACCTGGTGGCAGAGAACAGCCAGTCATATCTCTGGAGCTCAGAGCACAGCCAGCAATGACATTTGTCATTAGAGAATAGGGATGAAACTAGTCCAGATAGAGAACTGGACACCAAGGCCTACCTGTCCAGGGTTTCAGATATCTGGCCCATCTAGAATCCCAGGCAAGACTAAATGATAAAGGTCTATAACCACAAAAATATTTTTGAAAAAGCCAGAAAGGGGTCGCCTCCTCAAGTGTTCAGGTGTCAATGTAAGGACACAGGACTATGAATAATCAGGGAAATATGAGCAGAGAAAAGAAACTAATAAGCTCCAGTAAGAGAACCAGAAATAACTCAGAGTAATTCTCTTAATGAAGGTCAAGGAGCTAGGGGAGAGTACAGATAGAAAGCTCATTGCCATTTGCAAATAAATTATTGAAGAGCACAAGTAGTTTGACAATGAACTAGAAACAAAAGAAGAAAGAGTATAGATACATTTTAAATTTAAAAGGAACATAGAAAAGTTCAGCAATAGACTTGGTCAGACAGAAGCATTAGTGAGCTCAGACCTGACATTTGAAATTACCCAATCAGATGATCAGCCACAGCAACCAAACAAACAAATGAAAAGGAAATGAACAAAAATTACACAATTTACTAGATAGCATCAAACAAGGAAAATTTCTGTCACTAGAATTCAAGTGAGAGTTGAGAAAACAAAGGAGAAGAAATGTTATTTAGAGATATAATAAGAGAAACATTTCCAGACCACAAGATAGATACAAACATCCAGTGACAAGAACATCAAAGGACACAGATGAAAATCAATCCAAGGAACATGGGCCCAATTAATATTATCACCCAACCATCAAAGTCAAAGTCAATGAGAGGATCCTGGAATCCAAGAAAAGCTAAGCACACATAAAGGAATTTGAACGTGGCTAGTGTCTGACATCTGAGAAAAACGTTAGATGCCAAGACAGAAAGGAATGATGTATCCTAAGGACTGAAGGGAAAATGCCTACCAGGAGTTATGACCCCAGCAAAGCTGTCCTTCAGAAATGATGGAGTGATAAGACTTTCTCAGAAAAACACACTAGGGATTTCATCACCACCAGAACTGTCTCACAGGAAATGCTAAAGAGCATTCTTTAAACTCAAAGGAAAGGATGTCAGTAAAACACGAGACACTCTGAAAGCATAATCCCCCCCCTTGGAAAAGTATAATAAAGTAAAAAAGTATAAAAAGTATATAGAGTGAACCACTAATAGTGTAATGGTTGATCCAGTTCAGATGTGCAGCATGAAATTAAAACAGGAAAACAATAACTTCAATCATTTGTTAAGTTATACACAATCTAAAAAGTCATACTTGTTAAATAAAGACCTAAAAATATATGTGGGATGGGTAAGAAGTGACTACAATTAGAGGCTTTCTTTTCATTTGTTTTTTTAGAATGAAAGTTGGAAACTGTCTTATTTATCTGCTGAATGGCTGGATGGGTCTGGGACAGTCAGGGCCCAGGTTGACAGGACCCCTCTTTCCATTTCACAAGAGATTCATCTACAAGGCTTTCCATCATCAACCCACCAGACCTGACCCTGTGCGGTCTGCCTTCCTGTACAGGAGTATGTTTCCATTTGGGGTGGATGGTGACCTAAGGTTTGGGGACAGATTCACACACTTGTGCCCAGATCCTCTGGATCAGGAAGAATCCTGGAAAGAAAGAGTCATGATGAATGATGCATGTACTTACAAAACCCAAAGGCTGTATCCTTTTTGTCCCTTCCTGGTGTGAACTCTGGCAGTGAACCCTGCTCTAAAGGTCAGCTCTGCCTCCACTGTCCATCCACACTGTGGAAGCAGTGCTCTCTTCTGAGCCAGGGCCAGACTACCAGGACAACATTTCCACCCCAATGCTCCCTATCCTTCATTCCCAGCAGGACTCACCAGGACACAGCACAGTGATGAGTGTGGGCAACATGGTGCTGACCCTCATGATAGGGATGGCAGGTCAGCAGAAGTGCATAGGATATTGTGAGGGGCCCAGCTCATCTGATTCGCCAGTTGACCACATCACGGAAAGGTGACACACAGAGGCTATTGTTGCCTTCCATGGGGCTGAGTGAGGAAGATGGTTTCCTGGAAATTGTTCAGATTCAGCCTTCTCTTCTCAGCATGTACTATGGATGGAGCTGAAGCACATCTTAGACCCAATCTCTTTTTTGAGAATGATCAAATTTTGTAATTCAATCAAAAGCTTTTCTTGTACTTTTATTTAGATTGTTTATATATTTGTTTTATTTATATATATTAATTGTACAAAATATTGGGTCTCATCATCATGCTTTTTATATAAAGTACTCTGATTATTTTTACCCAATTATCCTCTCTTGTTACTCCTCCTCATTTGAAAATCATCCCTTCTTCTTTCATGTCTTAAAAGCATAGATTCTGCATGTGAGAAAAACTAAGTGGTATTTGACTTCCTGGGTCTGGTTTATTTTACTTAATGTGATAGTCTCCAGTTCATCCATTTTCCAGAAAAGTGACATGATATCTTATTTCTGAATGAAACTCAATTCTGTTTATATACCAAATTTTCTTTATCCATTCATCTGTTTATGAGCACCTAGGATGATCCCATAGCTTGGCTACTGTGAACACCAATAAACATCCGTGCCCATGTCATTAGCAATCATCAGTCCCCAAGGTTTCCTCTTAAACACAACTTTTAAATGAATCTCTTATGTCAGCACCATTTAGTATCACTTGGGATTTCCTCTTTTTTTATTTAAGGTCAAACATATTTATTCCTTCCTAAGTGATAAGTATTGTCTTTGTTTGAATTTATGGAAACAGCATATTCTCTCACACACTTTTAAACCATCCTATGTTAATTCAGCATCATGCTTTAAGACTGGTCTCCATTTCTGCTCTAGAGTTAGTGTGTTAACTTTTCATGTAATATTTCACCATGGATATAAAGGACTAGCATTCATTTTTAGGAGCCTGATTGGTTTTGGAAGATTTTTTCCAATATGAAAGGCACTGCTATAGATTTTCCTGTGAGTGTCAGATTCATTCATCCATGGTACGAGAATAAACATCATAGAAGAGCATCCCCTCCTTTAAAGTAGATCATTGCAATGAATTCCCACAAGTGATAATCAATTAGGTATCACCATAGAACAATTGGTTATTGTAATACATAATAATTGACTGGAATTGTTTGTGATCAACTTTCTCCCTAAGTTGATGTTGCTCTTTTTTTCTTTCCCCCTTAATGTTGATGTCCTAGGATTCTGGTATCCTAACTACTCAGAAACTGTGCTGAAATGGTGCAACATGGTGTTGTCATAACTTTAAATAAAAGAAGACATAGGCACACAGGAGACTGACAATGAGATGGCTGCCACTGTCCCATACAAGCTTGAGAAATCAATTTTGTGCATCACTTCAACTCTTCATGCAATAATGGAACACTGTCACCTGGATTTAGTGAAGGAAGGGAGTTGTGTACATCACTGACATTGGCAAAAGCACCAAACACTGATTTTATTGAGAGCTGGTTTGCCAGCATCTGTTGTTTAAGACACAGTGTGTTTATCCCATGTGACGACATTGGGACTGGAGTTTGAAACCAGGATTTCAGGCTTGCAATGTAGGCGCTCTACACTTGAGCCACACCACAAATTTTCCTCTAGTTATTTTGATGATGTGGTTTCACAAACTATTTTCCTGGGCTGTCTGTGAACTGAGATCTTCCTTATCTCAGTCTCCCAAGTAGCTAGGAATAATAAGTGTAAGCCACCGATACCTGGCTTGGTAGCATTTTATTTCTAAGGCATCCAGTATTGCTTTCTTTCAGAGATTCTCCTGTACCATGCTATATCAATAAATTTTTATCTCCTATAAAATGACATACACAGTGATATGTGATACTGTTTTTGAATGGTGCTTCTTTTCTGTAAGTAAGCAATTCTGTGGAGAAAAATCAAAGTTTATGTTCAATAACCTCTGCTCATTCATTTATTCACTCTCATCAGCATCACTGGTACTGAAGTGTGTCTTTTTCTCTCATACCTTTGGTGAAGGAAGTCCTCCCATGCTTGCAGCCAGGGTTTACTTAGTTTCTTTCTGGGTGGAACACAGCTTTGGGGGCCAATCTTACCTCTATATGTACCATCAAATTTGTGTTCAAGGGGAAAACTTTCATGCCTGAACTTAAAGCTCTCTAATGAAGGAAATTGTCTTATGTATGAATGTGTTTGCTTCTGCAATGAAGGTTTTGCATTGTGTGTAATTTAAAAAAGATTTGTGATGGTAGACTGAACTGAACCAAGATATATTGTAATCATGTATGAAAATGTCACAATGAAACCCCTGTACAAGTCATATATGCTAATAAAAATGTACAAAGAGACATGTTACATGTGTAAAAACAAAGATCTGTTTGCTTGGAATGAAATGGAAAATTTAAGTGATCTCTGTTAGGTTATTAAAGAATAATGATTGGGTTTTAAAATTAATCTGTTCCTGTTTTCCATTAGCAAATCCAACAATCCAGTGTGGTCCTTACTGTCTTTTTTATGTAGAGTGAAGGGTAGTTGTGATATTTTTTAGGATTTACAGCTAAGTTCATGGGAAACATTTTCTTATGACTTTCCAATATTGTACTTTGTTTTCGAAGATTTGTATTCATTTTTTTCATTGCCTGTTGGAATGTGTTTTGGTATATATCCTCTTTTTTCTTTCTCAGGGATTGTTTAGTTTGGGTTGTATATTGCATTTGTATGTGTATTTGCTTGTGTTTCAAAAGTGCATAAATACTTAGAAGACATCACCAATGAAGGGTCCTATATTGGAGTTAAGGTGGAATTTTTCATTACCAAGTCATTGTACAGTCACATGCCATATAACAAATTTGGACAATGTTTAGCATGGAAGTCCTGCAAGGTTTTTATGGGGCTGGAAAATTCCTTTCATCTAGGACTTTTAGTCAACATTTTCTGTGTTTAGATACTTTTAGAAATACTGGAACTTACCATCTTCTGTGTTTCTGTCTTCAGCAGCGTTCATAATAATATCTGTGCATGTTCGCATCTTAGGAGCTCTGGGCTACACCATATTTCCTCTGTGTGCAGTGAGCTCTGCCATCGGGTTTGTGTAACTGTGACTTTCACACAATGAAGATAGATGAAAGTCACATTTATAAGAACATATCCCTTTCATGAAGTCATGCACGACTGCTGTTAAGGTTTATAAAACAATCCACATCTTCTATTTATTCTTATGTCTATTCTGTAAGCTAAATGTGGAAAATATTTCCTTTTGTTTACATTTTCAGTGTGTGAACATAAAATGTTCATAACACTGTTTATTTATATGAATATGTGCTCTGTCTCATTCTTCTGTGGAAATGTTACCTGCTTTCTCCCTTTCTTGGTCACTGTGACTGAGAATTATAAATGTCATTAATGTTTGAAGCATGAACTTTTTGGATATTATTTATATTTATTTGTATGTCTGTTCATCCTCATTAGTAGCTACTCTATCACATTATTTCCTTCCCTTACTTTCTTTCAGAAGAGATTGCTATTCTCTTTCTATATTCTCAATATGATAGGACCATTTAATTGTAAGGTTTTAAAATTTTCTTTATTTCTTAATGCATGTGAAATATCCAACATTATATTTTAATGTGACATGGTTATATGATTGTCCAATTCAACCTTCATTCACCAGTTTTGTTTTCTCACATCACTCATTGTTTATAAACCTTCTTTTGTTTTATTTTCAAATATAAAGATATAAGTTATCTCTGAATGCCTAATCAGGTTAGACCCACAAGTTCCTGGAGGCTCCTAGTGCCAGGTGAAACATCTGTGATGTGTGGCTCTTCAGTCAATGTCCATCAGGGCAGATTCCATGTCCTCTGAGGATCCTCCAGGGAGTGAGGATTCATGGTCTCCCTGGGGTGATGGATGCCAGAGCAGTAAGCTCGCTGGTCTCAGCTGGGCTGCTCTGACTGGGAGGAAGGAAGTGCAGTTTTCCTTGTCTGAGTGCCAGCTGTGCATAGGTCACTTCCTGAGGACCCTTAGGAGCAGCAGCCTGGAGGGGAGAGAGTGAGAGGGAAGGTGCACACATGGTGTTGGGGAGCCAGGGCCTGGGGAAAACAAGACCCAATTGAGTGTACACCTGCTTGTCCCTATCTACCAGTGTGTCCTTTGTGTGCAGGAATTCCCCTGACATCAGGGAATGACAGGCAGCCCTTCCCCTCCTAGTCTGGAGTGCTTCACCTCGATGCAGGTCATCCCCTGGAGGTCTTCCTCAGGTGTTACCTGCAGCAAGGAGACAGTGAGACAGAGACAGACCCTCCTGGTGCCATCTGGATCTCCTCAGCCAGTTTTCCCCATGCTGGGCCAAGTGATACTTTCAAAATTTAATCAGATTATGTCATTCATGATAGGCTATTCAGGAACTTCCTAAGACCTCTGAACTTCAGACAAATTTCTTCCTATAGTTCTGAGCTGTCACCCTAACACTCTGACCCTTGTTCACATGGCTCCAGCCACAGAAGTCTGTGTGAAAAAGTGTGTTCCTCCCCCAGGACTTTGTACTTGCTGTGTTCCCTGCAGGCAGGCACTGCTGTAGTCAATGTTTATGGTTTCTCTCCATCCATGCTTCTCAGAAGACAACTTATCAGAGTACCCTTGTAATTCACACTGGTCTCTCTGCCCAAAGCTCTCTATTCTCTGCTTCATTTTCACTAACAGTCTTGCACTCCCAATATGTGGCATTTATTTGATGTTGTCTCCCAATCTCAAGGTGAACTTAGGGCAGAGGGGATTTCCAGTCACTGCTGCATCTGCAGCCCCTTCAAGGAGCCCAGTCAAGATAGGGTTTCCTGTGCATGGCTGGGGGATGGAGTGGTGGGGCCTCAGGTGCATTGGGGGATCATTTACTCATGTGTGCTTCTGAGACCCAGGAGCAGACTAACAGCCAGACAGAGGTTGAGGAGGCAAGAAACAGACAGGAGGGAGCACCATGAGGTCACAAGAAAGCCAGCAGAGAAAGAAAGGTCACAGCAGGTGGAGGTAAGAGATCCCAGAAGAAAGGGATCAGGAATGGATGTCTCATAGTGCTGAATGAGTGGAAGGCAGAGAGTGTTCCTTGGATGAAATTGGGCAACAGATGTTCCTGGAGCCATGGATGGTTGTGGGGGTCTCACCCCACTGTTCAACTCCACCTGGTACTAAGTCTGTGTATCCTTCACAGCTACATCTGTGGGGACAGAACTGGGTGTCATCTTCTGGTGATGTCACAAGGTTCTATGGGGTTCAGTCTGACTCATCCCAAGCCCAATTCGTCCCACTGTGGTATTGAGCCCTCAAGTTTTGGCCTCCCAGGTCCTTCTTCTTCTGACAAAGGTTTTCTCCCAGGACCTCAGAAGCTGGGCTGGAGCTGGGGAGAAAAGGGCATCAGGTATCAGTGAGAGATGGTACACAGGTGGGGGGGTCTGCATCCTTCAGCAGGAATTACTTCTTCTGCAGTCCCCTGGAACTGGACGCTGGCTCCATGGCCCCTGCAGGATGATGGATGTCAGCCTTACTCTGGGCTGCATGAGAGGGAAGAGTCTCAGGCCAGAGGGCAAGCCCACCTCACAGGCCCCTGCAGGGGAGGCCAGGGACTTTAAACACACTGGACCTATGTCCACATGTTGCTGAGGTGGAAAAGCTCAGAGAATGTCTGAAATTTTCACATGTACCAAGTGTTGATCTTGTTGATTACAAGATCAAGTATTTCCTGTTTTAGGTTCTCTGATCTGAGATTCTGCAGAAGGGTTTCTCAACTGTTCTGTCTCCACATGGATGGTGTTTTGTGATTTGGTGTCCTGAGCCCAAACTTGTTCAGTGCTTGAGGAAGCCCACTCACACCTGCGGATCATGTCACCCACTCTCTGCTCACCTGACCTTCTGCATTTTCCCTTGATGTCCATGCCAGAAGTGGTAGAGAAAGAGGAGGAGCAGCAGGAGGAAGGCCACTGAGATCCTGATCAGAACCAGCTGGTACAACTGCAGTTCTTTGGGACAAGTGATGTAGTGAATGAGGAACAATGCCACTTATCTGACCACCTACTGTGTGATATGCACATGCTGGGTAATTAGTACCCTTAATCTCTGACCCTCATACTCCTGTAACATGGGATTGCCACACCATCCCAGCTAGTTTAAAAAGGAGGAAAATGAGGCTCAGAATGCAAATCAACTGCCCCAGGTCACCCCACAGGAAGCAACAGAGTTCGGATTGGACCTGGGGAATCTAACTTTCAGCCTGGAAGTCTGCACCAGATCTGAGCCTCCTGAACAAGAGGGAAAGAATCTGAATTTTCCTGTCACTGTCTTGTACCCCATTGCTTCACGATGACACCTTCACTGTTCCAGAAGGGACAGGTACACTGCACAAATGGGTCTTGGAATCTCCCCTGGGTGGCCTCCTCCCCCAACAGGTCACAGCCAAGGTCAGCACTGAAAGAAATTTGAAGGTCTAGTCCAAACCGCTCCTTTATACTTGGAGAAACTGAGGCCCAGATGGCAGAGGGGCTTGTCCAAGTCAACATCTCACAGGACTCTACACAAACCCTCTAGCTCAGCCCCTTCCCACCCATACTCCACCTCCTAATGGACGTCATTGCTTAATTCTCTGGAGTCCTCACACCATGGGGGTGATTGGCTGATCCCCTGAGACTGTGGGGATGCATGGGAGATGAAGCATGGGGCTCCCTGATCCTCACCTCAGCCTAGTCACTTTTCTCTTAGGCTTAGCCTCAACATCTGTTTCTCTCTTGACCCACCTTCATGCAGCCCAGCCTCTGAGCAACTATAGTTTAGGGGTCCTCACCCACTTTTCTATGTAACCCCAAACCCCCTGGATACAAGCAAAGCTGGCACAGGAACAAAGACTTAGATAGTCTGGGATGTCTCCAGGCAGCCTGGGGACCCAAGAAACTTCCTGAACAGAGGCCCCTGAGACTTACCATCAGTTGATATGGGCCCTGAATATGGGGGTGTTGATACCCCAGAGGGTCCTGTGAATAAGTAGAGTGAGGGATTGGGGTTGCCCTTGAAGACACAATCTCTGTTCACTCCCCTACATCTGCCCTGTGGTCTCCTCAAAGAATTCTCAATGTCCATATAGTATGTTCTGGATTCCAATGAAACATAGGGGTGCACATGCCTGGGAGGACCCCTTATTCCTACCCCTATAGTTGTCACTCTCCCTCTGGCTGAGCCCCCCTCCAGTTGCCTCACTCCCAACCCAGTTATGAACTATCCTGAGGCCAGTGACCTGAGTGATCCTTTGAGTTTAGACTGGATAGGATCAGGGGTTCATCACCTGAGACCAGCAGTTAAGAGGGTCACTGAGGTAGTGACAAGGGTTAGGGGAAAAAGCTGTGAAACCCAGAGAACCTGTAGTGCCCTGAGTGCTGAGATCACAGCAGGCATGGAGAATTATGCCTGGTGCTGGTGAGCACTCAGCACTTTGATCTGAGATAGGGGTGGAAGGGCTGGGTGGGGAATAGCTGCACTCCTTGCACTCAGAGGGAGAGTCTCTCAGGGAGCTGGCCTTGTGTGAAGATGGAGGGTGAAGGGCTGCCCAACCTTGTTCTCAGCTGAGACCTCAAAAGGCATGTCTCTGAGGATTAACATCTTTGTGCTTCTCTTTTCTCTCTTCCCCTCCCCACCTCTACACAGTTTCAATGTCCTCTTTCTGAGGCACACAGACCTCATCCTGGCCATCACCTCTGGGGATCAACCAGCATGGGCTGTGCAGTCTGGTCTATGATTGACCCTTCTGGGTTCTTTCCCATGATTAGGATGTCCTGGGGTTCATTTGTATCTGAACACTCATTGGACTGGCTGTTTGAATCATGCATCTGTACCAGCCCCCATGGGAGCTGCTCACAGGTCCCAGAGGGAATTTGGCCTGAGAGAGCCAAGACTGGGGTTGCTGGACATGCTGCTGGGTGAGGTCATGACTCCTCCTCTTTCCACAGAAAATCTGTCATAGCCAAATGCAGAGTGACATTGGAATGTCAAGGTCCCACCAGGGACCAAGAATAGGGCTGTGTTTGTTCCTGAGGGATGTCTTTCTGGACATCTCTGGAATGAAGACAGGTCAGGGGCTAAAGAGTAGATTCCTGCCACACTGTCCCTCAAGTCTGGGTCTTTCACTCAGGGTGCCACAGCTTCTCTCCCACTGGGAAAAGGGCTCATTAAAAAGTGTTAGGGATTCAAAAGTAATTGGGTCAAAATTAAGGAAACTCACCTGATACCAGGAGCTCCAGGGGATCGCTGGGTGCTGACCACACCTGAGATTGGTTCTTGTAATGGCCAAAGCATCTGAATATCCACCTGTGACTGGGAGTCACAGGGCCCACAAGTGGCCTGTAATTGCCCACTGGGATGTCTCTGAGTCCAGGTTCCAGTAGACCTTGTTTTCTCCTTCTTTAGTCAGAATGAACCTGTCATTCCTGCCATGTGCCAGACTGGAGGGTCACATTCCCTCCTGAGGTCACCACAGGTCTGGACAGGACTGTGGGTTTTCTGTCGAATCCTAGGATAGAATGGGTCATTGTATCAAATTGGCTCACATCTCCAATATAGTTCCAGGCCTGGGCTGTGAGACGGGCCCCCCTGACAATAGACCCCATTCCTGGGGTCAGAGCCAGATGTTGGGACCCCTGAGTGTCCTCTCACCTGTCACCACCAGCTCCAGGGGGTCGCTGTCCTCTGACCAGCCAGGAGGGCTGTGATAGTTGCAGTGATATCTCCCTGCATTTACGTCTGTCATGTACATGATGGAGAACTTGGCCTTGTTGCTGGACTGCAGAGGCTTCTGTGTGTCCCAAGGTGTTGAGCTTTTGTCTTTAAACATGTTGTACTCCTGGGCCTCCAGGTTGCCTTCACACCATATGGTCACCAGCATACCCCAGGTGTTCATAGAGCCTGGCTCAGCCCAGATGGTAGATTTGGGGAGAATCTCTGCAAAGAAATCAAAAGCTGGGTCTCAGGATATCCCCGCTCCATTGCAGCTCTCAAGGAAGGAGTGTTCAGGCACACCCAGCATCAGCCACACCTGAGGTTTTCCATCCTCAATGCTCCGGGTGTCAGCTTTTCCCAGTGAAGGGGAAGAACATAAGACATTTGAGGACAAACTCACCTCCCAGCACTCGTGTAATGGAGTTCAGACTCAACTCTGGAAGAAAGTTCCATTTGAAATGTTTGTACCTGAAGAATGAGCAGGTTCTCTGCCTCCAGATGCTCCTGAACCTCTTGGATCTTTTTTAAGACCTGGCTTTGGGGTGGCATCCCTCCCAGACTAGAGAATCCCCTTCCCTTTTTCAGATTTCACTGAGGAAGATCAGAAAAAGGAGTTTTGGTTTCATAGTGTATTCTCGTATTGACCAGGGATGCACAGATGGATAAGAATAAGGTGCCCAGTAGGACCAATGGACAGATAAGTAATGTCTGGCCACTCAGAATGCAGGTTGTGCCTCTCACATGGTTGTGACATCAGGAGCCCCACAGGAAATGTGAATGTACTATATAGGAACCTGTTATCATTTCTGGAGCTCTGGGGTGTGGCAAACACCAGTCTCTTGGCAGACACCTGAAACAGAAATGGTGATGTCCGTGACCTCTGGTCATTTCCATCTGGTTTTATCTTCTTCTTGTTCTTCATATACATTGTACATCATAGAATGACATGCTTCATAATCACTAACTTTCAGCACTTAGTGTCGTAAACACACACACACACAATCACACACACACATACACACACACACGCAGAACACACAAAGCATATATTACCTTCCTATTTCTGCTGTAACAAACAGGGTCTGAAAACAACTGAGATAACTATATTACTCTTCTCCAGGTCAGAAGGGCAAGGTGACTTCTGGGACACATTCAAGCTCCAATCAGAACTGTGTCCCACACAGGCCTAGGGCAGAGTCTGCTCACTCACCTCTTGAAGCTCCTGCAGGCTGTGCATCCTGTGCCTCTTCGTCCCACCCATCTGAGAGACGAGCACATTGTTACCAACTCTGCTCTACCTTCTCAACTCCATCTTTGATGATGAGTCCCTGCCTGCCCCTTTCACTTACTAGGACTTTGTTGTTTTACTGAGACCATGTGGGTAATCTTTCTTCCTAGTTCCTTAATGTAAGCTAAATGTCAAAGCCCCTTTCTGTCAGGTAAGGTAACACTGTCATAGGTTCTGGGGATGAGCATGTGAATTTGATTGTGTGTGAGGCCAGTGATGTTTGTCTGTCCATGGTGGCAGGCTTACCTCTTTATGCAGAACATATTCTGGATATCAAGTTCCAGTGAAACCATGTGCTCACAGGTTTTCCCCAGGTTGTCACAGAGCCTGGCTCTGCCCAGAAGTTCAGTTTGCTATTTTGTATACCACACACCATTGGGAACTTCTTCAGCTAAATGTCTTATGAGCCACTTCTCTGACAATGGACCATGGTTGAGTTCGATTTAGGATTGGGTGGGTCATGATGGTCACCTCTGGATCCATGATGACTTGGCTACGTGTATCCAGGGATTCCCACTAAGGTGGAGCTCAATAGAAATACAGAAATCACTTCCCCAAAGAAGAATGGCTCTCAGAAGACATGTCACAGTATGACTCTTAAACCTTTAGGTCTATTCTGGGACTTATCACAGCCTCATGCCACAGATGCTCCATACATGGACTCTGCTGGATCCTGTGGCTCAGGTTTTCTATAGCCTGTATCTGTTGCAAAGTTTCCTCTTGTGTGTGGCCGCATCTGAGCCAGCTGCCTTTCAAGGATCCTAATGAGTGAATTGAGATCACACACCCAAAGAGGCACACACTGTACTTAAATTCCAGTAGAGGCCCAATAGATTTGGAACTTTTTTACTTATTATACATGTGTGCAGTGGAACATGTCTTCACTTTGTATAGACAATCTCTACATGTTCAGGAATCTGATCTCCTAGGGCTTTTATCAAGGTACCAAGATCCTGAATTCTGATAGATTTATATTCAACAATGAGAAACTCCTTATTTTCCCCAACACCCTAGAATAGCACAAAAGCTATTAGAGTTCCACCTCATGCACCATCACTGTGATCGACTCAGGGCATCCTGCTCAATGGAGGAGCTCCTCACCTGCAGACCACATGGCAGAAGCTGGTTTGACACAGACTTGCATATGACAGTGGAGAAGCACCTCTGATCCTCAGCCCTAAGACCCTTGGAAAACAGACTTCAGCCAGACCTATAGTTTCTTGTATGGTCAGGGATGTGTGGATTTTCCTTAGTAATACAACCTTGTGTTAAGCAGCAGCTAGAGTTGCAAGAGCATTGAATCTGGGGTATTTGATGGGATGCTGAGTCACATCCTTCTAGGAATGTGGAGTGACATTTTCTCACTGTTCTGCAATGCCTCCCCCTGACTTTTTCTTCCATGGATAAGTCAACAATATACATTTTAGTACAAAAACTCCACAGAGTACACGTTCACTATACCAATAAAGAAACTCATTGTCCTTCCCTATGGAGCGGGCAGAGCTAGGTGCTACATTTGAAAATTCTGATGATTTCCTTGCCTGCACACTATGGGCAGTACATGAGAGGAGAGAGTTTGAGTTCTCAGTAGATAAGAGGACTCCACGGATGGGCATGCAACACCCTTGTCAGTATTTTCACACTGAAAGTTTCACAGGAAACAAAAATGCTATTTCCCAACTCACTGGCCTTTGAATGGTACCAAATAATATATACAACTGCTCCTTTTTCAGAAATCAGTTTCTATCTGTCATGAATCCAGACTTTCATACTTAGACATTTTCCAAATATGCCATCGAGAAAAGAGAACCACATGTGGGAAGGTCAGGAGCAGCCTGGTTCTGTCAGGGGTTCTACTTCTTCCTCTCATCAATGGTTGTGTTCATCTGTAAGTCTTCCCAGAGGAAGGAATCCTGAGTTGACTGTTTGTGTTACAACAGTAGCATGGATGGGATGTGGGCAGACCTTTTCTTATGGCATCAACACTTGCTTTGGGTCAAACTTAGTTCCAATGTAGAAGGCAAGAGACCCACCCACTTATATGCCCCAGGACTAAGTTGAGAGACAAACACTTCTTGCTTTTCGATAAAGAAGTGAGAGGTGAGCCACTATGAGAAGCATGCAGAGAGCAGAGACATGACACATTCCCTTTGCTATCACATTGTGGAGATCCCTGATCTTGTTCAGGGCTGAGGAAATGGAACTTAAGAAAGGGCCGGATGCCTCTGCTCTGCCCATTCAGAATGTGTGTCTGGCCTTAGTTTTAGGTTCCATCTCTCTCCATTCACAACTTCAAGCATCAGTTTCTGAACTCTGGAGAGAAGTGCCAGTGATGGATGAAGGCAGTATTACCCATGTGTTTCTGTCTTTAGTATAGGAAGGATGACTTCTGTTTTCCCTTGTTAACTGTCCTGCATCCCAGTATCTGGAATGCACTTGGAACTATGTGGTGAGCATATAGTGAGGACCTGTGAACCTATAGTCTGGGGACGTCCCACATGGAATCCCTGGCTGCAGGACATCCCAAATTGCTCACATCACATGGTGGTGACTGTCAGAATTCCAGGATGTGAGTCTGGCTAAGAACTTAGGACAGTGACCCCTTCTTCCATGGAGTCAGAGCATGAGACTCACACAAATGCTGAGCTGTGACAAGAACAGAGTATCCATGTGTATGGCTCAGGGAAGGGGATTGACAGGGAGTTCAGACAGGGCTCTCCATCTCCTAGAATGTTCTTTTCAAATACTAGAGGGAGAAGATGAGATTGAACCCATGCAGTAAACTGCACACAGGTCCAGGCAGTGAGGCCACTGAACCTAATTCATTCTAGGCGGCATTATCCTATACACAAATCAGACAAAACCTTAGAGAAAACAAAGTATAGACCAACATTTTCATTAACACAGATGGAAAACCTCCAAAAAATATTTACACTCCTCATAATGATGTTTGAGTCTATGGCAGATCTCATATGTGATGGTGAGCCCAATAAGATTTGTGACATCAGATCAATGTGACATTGTGTATGTTCACTCGATGATCACATAATGACAAAGTTTTCTGTGGATGCATTTCTCAAAACACGTTCTTTCATAAAATCATGAATAAAAACATTATAAATTAAATCCATTATTGTGCAAAGTAACTATATTCCACTAGTGAGTGAGATTTACTCAATGGTTGTAAAGTCAGTTCCATATTTGAAAACAAATTAATGTGATCAGTCACAGCCACAGAGTTAAAAGGGAACATTACATGACAACAGAATTTCTTTGTGGATGCAGAGAAAGCATTGGTCGTGATCTAATCCCATTCCTCATAAAAAGTGTCAGCAAATTAGGAGTAGAGAAATTCCTACATCTGGTTAAACTCACATACAATAAAGCCTGGTATTTACTACATACATCATCATGAGAAATATAAAATTTTCCACTAAGCAAGGAAGAAGGCAAGGACATACCCCAGTCTACTCCTTTTCAGCATTACACTGGAAAGCCTGGCTAATGCAGGAAGAGACATAAAGGAAACAGGAGGTAAAAAGGTGAGAAGGATAATAGAACCATCTTTCCATTCAGATAACATGATTGTCTAAATTGAAAATCTGAATTATCTGACAAAAAGGAAAGAAAAAACTTCCGGAAGTCATCATGATTACAAGAAGATGATCAGGGCTAACACACAGTTAATTTCTTTTGTACCTGCCTGCAACAACCAGAGGAATTCCACTGTTCATTCAAATACCAGGGTACTGACTACAATTGTTATATTTCTGGAGAAACCATCGAATCAGCATCTCAAGAGGATGGGCATTTGTGAGTCCACAGAGTGTTATGACATTTTGCATTTAGGCATTTTTATTATCATGGAATCTGTTTTTTTTCTGTTATTTCACCCATGATCCATGTTTTCTGATAAAAAAAAATCATCTCATTAATGTCCAATAGGAGTGCAGTTAATAATAAGGAAAACAGTAAATATTAAACAAAAGTGAAGCAACATAGCAGATGAACAAAGTCAAAGACCCAAACCTGGCCTATGGGATTCACCCACACGTCGTGCAGGTGAGAGGAGAGGAGGGCCAGTTCATAAAAGTTCACAGCAAGGTATGGGAATGAGCCAAAGCATAGTGTGGAAAGAATTCTGCACACCAGCATGCACTTGTTTTTCTGCACCAAAATCCGAGGTGCTCCTTGCACATTCTCAGACACAGTTCTCCATCTTGGACCTATATTTTTTTCTAGAACCTCCAGGGATGGCCATATGGCCATCTCCCTCCCTCCCATCAATATGCATTGTCATCTCTCTTCTTCACATCTTAGCTGGATGTTTTGTCCTTCTCTGTGCAGAACTTCAAATAGCAGAATCCTGAAGCCCACGAGGACCACACCATTCATGTCTATGCATCGAGATTCTCCACTCTGTAATCCTGGGGATTGTAGACAAAGAGGACAGAAAGGTCAGGGAATACCAAAACCTCAGAATGTGTTACAGAGCTTCTCTAAACAAACAGCAGATTTTAATGCAAATAAAATATCCTATGGAATTAGAAGACATTTTTCCCAGTACCCAAGCAAATAATCAATGCTTCACAGGTAATTTCCAGCCTGTAATATAAATAAATGGACATTCATATAATAATCAAAACTGGAACTAATTAAAGTGATTATTGTCTAGTTGATCAACAATGCTTCAATTAAAAGTATTTATTAGTTGATAATAAACTTTTTGAAAATATCAAAGAAGCAGGCATGATTCTTTCTGCTAGTTCAGTAATCAGTGACTGACAGGTCTGTTATTGATGCTGAAGGGACTCATGTTGACCTGATCACAGACATCCTGAGTCATAACCACCATCATCATCCCAGTGTCCCTGGTCTCTTTCTCCACATGGTTCCCAGTGCACCGCATTTATGCACAGATCTATAGAGTGGTATGTGGAGCTCTATGACAGGTCCTGGCACAGTAAGCACAAGGATTATGCTTGTTACCTTTAATGTCATCTTGAGCTCAATCAGGAACCTTCTGGTTTGGATGAAGTCACTTTTTCTGACTACTACATAAACTATATCCTCTAATCCAAATCATAGGGTCCATTGGTTTTAGTGCTCCATATGGCCATATTTCTGTTAGTGAGTCCTCAATAAATCACACTGTGCAGCCCTGGGTGTGTCTGCATCTTTCTTTGGTCTCATGGCACCTTGTAACTAGTTCTCATGCACTCAGTCAGGCTAAGACACAACTAATTCTTTTTTTAAAGATAGATATGAATAATTTGCTAATGAAAGTAAACGTTAACAAATTATAATTTAACAAAATGCCAATGAGAAGCGCTTAGGGATCATCACAGTAGTAAAATTTAAGACTTCCTCTAAAAGTACAGAATAGTAAAAATTTCACTTGTCCTATTATATGGAATAGGCAGAGCTGGGTGGTGAGTTTCAGAATCGTGATGATTTCCGGTTTGCCGAATGTGTGGAGATGGAAGGAGAGAACCAGGTCTCATTAGATTACAGGGCCCCATGAGTGGTCATGCAACACCCTAGTTTGTGTTTCAACAGTGAAAGATGCTCATAACTAAAAACTGCTATTTCCAAACACATTGATCTTTGCAGAGGTCCAAAATAAGACACACGATTTCTCCTTTTTTAGAAATAAATTTTTGCCTGTCATAAACACAAAGTACCATACATAGACATCTTCCAAATATGCATGGAGTGAAGAGAGCCTAATGTGGGAAGGTCAGGAGCAGCCTGGTTCTCTCCAAGTTCCCAGCTCTTTCTCTCACTAGTGGTTCTCCCATGTTAGGGAATCCTAGGTGGATTGATAATGTTACAACAACAGTGTGGAGGGGATGCTGGGGGACTTTTTCCTATGGCATTGTCATATCCTTGGTTCAAATTCAGATTCCAGATGTAAGGCAAGAATCACACCCACCCCCAACCAATGCCCAAGGACTAAATTGATATGCAAACACCTCTTTTGCCTGATGAGGATGCAAAGAGACACAGTGAAGGATGATGTCCAGACCACCCATGGTGTGTACCAGGCACAAGGGCAGAGGCTGGGACCTCTGATTCAACAATGTCTCTTGGGTCTCCCATTCTGTAGTTCTATATTATGTCTCTAGGGTGAGGAGCTGAAACAACAGTGGGGACATTGCTCCCTCTGCTCTGCCCATCCAGCCTTTCTGACCTGGTTCAGGTTTAGGTTCTACCTCTCTCCAATCATCGCTTCAAACAACAGTGTCTGAGACATTGGGAATGTTGTCAGTGATGAATAGAGGTGGGGATAACTCCTGTGTTTCTGTCTCTGGGACAGGAAAGATGAGTTCTCTCACCCAGCCTTTGTCAACCCACCTGATCCCGGGATCTGCAGTTCACTTTGGGCCATGTGTTGATCACTCAGTGAGAAGTACCTTGGAACATAAAGGCTGAGTGCCTCTCATACGGAAACTTCGACTCTAGTGCATCCTGAGGTGTCAATCTCCCATGGTGGTGACTTTCAGAGCAAAAGGATCTGTGGACCTCAGGACACAGAATCATTTAATGTCCCTCCCTCCTTGCAGTCAGAGCATGAGCTTTACAGACAATGACTGAAGGTGGGACAGCCAGGTTGCCCATGTGCATAGGGACATTGGAGAAGGGTGAGGACAGGGAAGGTCAACCAGGTGCCTCCTTGTCCTGGAAAATTCTCTTCAAATTCAAAAAGAGGTCAGATTACAATCCACCCAGACAGCTGCACACAGGTCCAAGTACAGAGACCACTGACCCTAGCTCATTCTAGGTGTCCAACATTATTTTAATACACAAAGTGGACAGACAAAATAAAGTTGTAGGAATGATGGAGGAAACAAAGAAAAGACAACATTTCTCATGAATGCAGAGACAAAACCCTCAAGAATAAATTCACAGTCCACATAATGACTGTTGAGTCCCTAACAGATCTCCTATGTGCTGGTGACCCCAAAAATTACAGAGCCTTGTGAATGGGATCCATGCAACATTCTGTACTTACATTCTATGACCAGAATTCTTATGGATGCATTTCTCAGTAAATATTCTTTCACAAAGTCATGAATAGCTATTTTGTAAACTAAATCCAATCATGTGTAAAAAAGAATTATATTTCATGAATGAGTGGAACTTACCCAAAGTATATAAAGCCAATTCAATATTCATAAACCTAGTAGTGTCAACAGTCACAACAACAGAGTTAAAAAGTAAATTACACAATACTGGCATATATTAGATGTGGAGAAGCATTCATCATGATCCCTACCCATTCCTCATTAAAAGTATCAGTAAAGAAGATATTATCAAATTCCTCAATCTGGCTAAAAATCGTAGACCAAGCAGCCTTATGCTCATTTAAACCATATTAAATAGTGAGAACCAAAAATTTCCCAGTAAATAAAAATAAGGCAAGGGCGTCCCCTGTTCACTGCTTTTCAGCCTTGCTCTGGAAGCCCTGGGTAATGCAGGAAGAGAAATAAAGGAAACACAAGTGCACAGATCAGGAAGGAGAAAAAGAACTTTACTTATTTGCAGATAACACAATTCTTTTTGTAGGAAATCTTTTCAAAAGAGAATCTTAAAGAAATTGTCAAAATGAAGTAAAAATCCCAGAACTAATAAGTGGTTATGGGAAGATTGATTTGTGGTTAATACACAAGTGACTTTCTTTTGGATATACTAGCCATGAACAGAGAAATTTGAAATGAAAGAGACACCACCACTTGAATTCATTGTTTCCCAAAGCATCAAGCCTGATATGACACCTGCATTTTGAACTTGACCATGAATGGAATGTATACAATTTTCAGTTAAATCCACAAGTCAGGACTTTGTTTTACAGTGTCTGTTTTGAGAGGCTTGTCAGCAGTGCCCATCAGACTATTCCTTCAAGCATCAGTGTGTTGGTTCAAAGTTGTTAAGTTTGGGGAGAAAACCGGCATCTGATGTGGACTGAGGGCTTGAGGGTCCAGAGAGATGTTATAACACCATTGTACATTTATGATTTTATTCATTAGGGAATCTGAGATTTTTCATTTGTTCTGTTAATTGAGAAAAGGTTAATATTCTGAGATGAAAAGATGGAGCCTAATTAAAACACAATGGGAAAGTGTTAATTAAATATAGAGGAAAATGCTACATGAAAGTGAAGGAAACTAGTAGGTGCACAAGAACAAGAACCCACATCTGTCTTGTGGTATTCACCCTCACATCATGGAGGTGAGAGAAGAGAGGCAAACAAAAAAGTCCACAGAAATGTGGAGGAAATCACAATTTAGCAGAGAAAGGGCCACCCAAACATCAGAGATTCCTTACCCCAAACCACATTTGCTCAGTGGACATTCCCAGAACACAGTCCCCAAACTCATGCCCTAGATATTCTTCCAGATCCTCCTGGGATTGTCATATTCAGTTCTGAGACTCCAATGCTCTACATGGTGTCCTGTTTCTTATCCATCTTCAGAGTGCATCTCACATCCTTCTCTGCTGTGTTGAACCTCAAATAACAGAATGCCAAGGACCACAAGGACCAGGCCTGAAATGTCCAGGCGAATGAGATCTCCACTGTGTAATTCTGAGGCAGTGAGACTGGAGATGTGGACAAAGAGGACATAGAGGTCAGAGCAGGACAAAATTAGCCAGGGCACTTGATTCCTTGGACAGCACTCTACCATTGTGCCCAACCCTATATCTGAGAATTCTCATTACTCACACATCTTGGGGTTTGACATGTTCTGTGATTGGCTGAGGTTCTCAGCTGCTCCTAAGAATGAAGAAGAGGAGTAGGATGTGTGATGTGTTGAAGAGACCTGAGACTTTCTCCTGGGCTCCACATTCCTGTGTCTTATTCTCAAGACATATCATCAAGCAGATCCTGAATAAACCCTAGTACTTATTCAGCAGGTTTCCCTCTAATCATGTCATTGCATTCTTCTACCCCACAGTGAGTTCAGAAATTGAGATCTGAAAATTTTTGACAGATTTCATCTGATCCCCAAGAGTTTAGGAGGAGAGGGAGAAAGGTCTCCCAGTTCAGAAATAATGGACTCCCTAGTCTGCTCTCTCTTGATGCTAGGACCATGCAAACTAATTCCCCTGGGTATGAGTTTCCATTGATTCACCACCGAATATCCAGGGACCTGGGGTGAGTGGTTGGGGCTCAGGGATCTGAACATCAAAAGTGGTGGAAGACTGGGGCTGCCTCCTCTGCACCCCACCCAAGCCAGTTCCTGAACCTCATCATTCACTTAACCTCTTCTTAACTAATCATCCCATATCAAGAAACACCTGAAATGTCACACATACAAACTTCCCCCCACAAAAGTGTGTACACACACATATTCTAAAGACTTGTGATGTCAATGGCTCATGTAAACCATATTGTTCATTGAGTTCCCTCAAAAAGGTAAAAACAGAGCTACCATAGGATCTGGCGATATCACTGTTAGTCATCTAGTCAAGGAATGACCTCCAGGATATGACAGAGTGACTTGCACACCCATGTTTACTGCATTACTATTTACAATAGCCATTCTTTGGAAATAGTCCACATGCCTCACAAGTAATGAATGGATTAAGAAAACATGATAAATATACAAAATGGCATTTTATTCAGTCATAAAAAGAATGAAACCATTTTGTTTGCAGGTAAATGGAAGGAACATTTTGTTAAGTGAAGTAAGACAGGCTGAAAAAGTCAAAGGTCACGTTGTCCCACATATGTGAAAGCTCAAACTATAAATTAAATGTATTTGTACCTATGTATATGATCATGTATCTATGTATACATACATAAATATAGTAAGGGAGAACAAAATTGTATTAATGAGTCTGTCTAAAGGGACTACAAGAACTAGTAAAGGAAAAGAAAATGTTATAGAGTGAAAAAATATTGAAGAAGCCCATCTACATAAGAATATATTATATTTACTGTAAGGCATTGAATATTAGGGGAGCATGGTGACAGAGAAAGAGTAAGTAGCATGGTGGTTAAATTGATTAAAGCATGGTATCTACAGGCCTGAAATACCAAGGTGAAACTCTCTTGCCCTGTGCCCATTCCTGCACAATGTCATTATCACTGTGGCAGAGGAGTCAGGTACACTACACAAATGGGTCTTGGAGTTTCCCCTGGGTGGCCTCCTCTCCCAAGACATCACAGCCAAGGTCAGTACTGAAAGGAATTTGAAGGTCTAGTCCAAACTGCTCCTTTATACTTGGAGAAACTGAGGCCCAGATGGCAGAGGGGCTTGTCTGATGGGAACTGCCTTTATGCAGCCTAAGCCACAGCTGGTTTCACTCCTTGCAAACAAAACCCACCATTCCTTATCTCTCATCCCTCTTCCTTTACCAGCCCCTAGATCTTGCTTCATCAGCTGGTCTTGTTCTCTGCTGGTCAAGGCTCACTGTTCCATATCTCCCACCACCTCCCTTTGCCTGAGAACTTGCTTCTGCAGCTGGTCTCTTCCTTTGCAAATCAAAGGCCGTCCTTTGTTCTTGCTTTCCCCCAAATGCTACTTAAGACTAGACTGGCTGAGAGAATCTGCTGTGCCTTTTTCTCTCGGCCAGCCACCCTGCTTATTAAAGTTTTGGACATAAGATAACTCTCGTGAGCCTCCTAACATTTGGTGCATTGGCCGAGAGCAGGTGAGATTCCAGCATCGATCTTGCTCTCCCTTCCAGTGACTCCAGGCCCTGCCGATATATACTGCACTCCCAAGCCTACTTTGGCCACAAGGCAGAAATCCCCTGCCTGGCTGAGGGTTTGTATCAGCTGGGCAATGCTACATAGGTGGGAGCTGCCTTCCTTAAGCCTGGATAAACTTACTGGGATCTGAGCTGCTTTTCAGGGACCCCTGTTCCTAGACTAGTGCTGTCACTGCCACTCTTGCTCACAGGGAACCTCCTCATGGTCAGTGGGCTTCCTGTAGCTCACCCACCATGGACTGATTTACTTGTTCCTCCCTTGTGCGTTCCCTTGCACTGCCACGCCTTGAGTCGTGGTTCTCTATCTCTCTCAGTTGGTGGAAATCCTAGTACTAGGTCCCGACTCACTCATCTCAGGAACCTGGTTCCTGAGGCATGGGCGATCTCTCTGTGAAGTTCCCTTGAGGTCCCTCCCCTTCTCTATTTTGTCCAGGAAAGGAATATCTTGGGGACACCCACCATATTCTTCCTCAGACTGGGTCTCCCCATGAACACTGGACCTTCCAAAGTTCTCTCAGACACCACTCTGGGCTGTCTGCTGGCCAACCTTGAACCCTTATGGCTCTTACCTGATCTAAAGGCAAAAAACCTCATTTTTCTTTGCAATCAGGCTTGGCCACAATACCAATTGGACAATGGCTCTGAAAGCCACTAAATGGCACACTTGATCCTAACATTCTCAGGGATCTCTACACCTTCTGTGAATGCATTGGAAAATAAAAGGAGATTCCGTATGTTCAAGCCCTCTCTTATCTCCACTCTAAGCCTTCTCTCTGCACCTCTTACTCCCCTGTCCAGGTCCTTTTGGCCATAAAAACCCCAATTAACTTCCATGACACTGAAATCTTCCCTTTCTTAGACCCTGCCAACAAACCAAATCCTCTCCCAAACCTCCTCCTTCCCCATGTAAACAGATTTCTTGCACTGCTCACGCTGCTTGTCTCTTCCTATCTTCCTGAAGGACTTTCCCATTATGGAGTTAAAAAAGCCACTCCTTGCCAACTCTGGCCTCATGGCAAGTACAGCTCTGGGGAGCTCATGCCCCTCCCTGTGGCCTGAGACCAAGCCCCAAGTTTGTTCAGTACATCTCATGCTATACTGGCAGAATCCTGTTTAATTTTGGCATCTGATGACTGCTTCTCTTTCCCCCTCCTGTCTAATGTCCTTTTTCCTGAGACAGCGACCAGAGAATGGAAGTTTCATGTTGCTGAAAATGTTCCAGTACCAGTCAATAGGAGCAAACTAGCAGCACAGGTGATGGCAAATCCCTCAAGGCATGTGTCACGCCTCCAGGCTCTGCCTTCCCCTCCCTTACCTAAGATGCCACTACACTTTTTCTGCCTCCTCCACAGTTTCACTGAGTGTCCTTTGTCTCTGTCTGCCTTCCCCTCCCTGGGCTTACTGGGACCCTGTCTCCCATGAAAAACTTGTAGCATGGTACCTTATGACTGACATTATTCCAACTAGTTTTCCAGGCCTCTTAGTCTAAAGTAACTTTAAATCAGCTGCTTTACAAAAGTGCTTACCAAACTGCGGCTGCCATGCTTATGCCCTAACTCTGCCCCCACAAGAGGAGGAGGAAAAACAAATAGGTGTGCTCGTGCACAGGATGCCAGCTCCTGGATGCAGCAAAAACACCTGCCAAAGCTAAAAAAAATCCCTAGAGAGAACCAAACACAGGAAGAGGGGAGGGGCAACAGGCCACAGGATCAGGCCTAGGCAGCCTTTGTAAGCCAACTGTCAACTCAAGGTTATAGTCCAAAAATAACATTACTGTGGTCTCTAAACTTCTCATTTAAAATTTTCTATACTTTTGGCCTTAACATAAAATTTTTCCTCCAAATATTAGCACTAGTTGTCCCATATGGTACTATTATTGGCCCAAAATGCCCTCTGAATGCCCTTCTCTAACTTTACACATGATTTATTTATCAAAAGTAGCCTTTATTAACGAGGTTGCCTTCTATTAGCTAAAAGGCAGAATCCTAACATTTTGTTCTTTCTAGATGTTATCTGCATCTTCCAGTCTTCTGGCTTGTAGATGTTAAAAGCTTTGTGCTGAGGCCTGGCCTCAACATGCCTTGGGTGACCAAGAGAAGTGGCCTTCACAGGGTTCCTTAACTTACAATACCATATTCCAATTAGATCTACTCTATAAAAGGGAAAAAAGTGAACTGAGGTCCCCTATACAAATTTTCTTTCATCTCAGATTGGCTCCACAATTACTATTTAGATACTCAAACGCTAGCCATTCTTTGTAAGCCACAAGATAAACATGGAAAGGAGGACCAGAAAAGCCCCTCATCAATGACAAGGCCCACCCCTACTGCTCCACCCTCTGCCCCACCTTCTAAGCCACACCAATATCCAAAACATCCTAATGCTTGCTTCCCCTTTCAACAGGTAATGGTAGGAAGAGGTCCAAACCTTTCAATTAACATAAAAGGATATTATGCTTCTGCTAAACCAGACTCTTGTCTCATTAAAAATAAAATGAGTTCTAGCCCAGGCAACTCAGGTTAAAAATGATACCATTTACAATAAGCCCCAATAGTAGTGACACCTAAAAATGAAAAATTAAATACACCTACCTACAGGGGCAGAAATAGTCCCTTTAACTGATCCACACTAAAAGGGACTAATGATATAACTCAAGCAGTAGAGTGCTACTTTGCAGGCATAAAGCCCTGAATTCAAATCCAACAAAGCCAAAGACATAAGATATTTGGGGATGAGGAAGTAGCTTATTGGGAAATGTCTGCCCAGCATGTACAAAGTCCTGGGTTCAATTCCCCAACATTACTAAATCAAATAATAATAATAATAAGATAACTGTCATTAATAGCACTTCAGCCATCTCATAATGAAAAAGTTATTTTAACATAGACCAGTTTCCTCATTCTTCAAATGAGGAAACTGAGGCCCAGAACAGGTCAGAGACCTGCCCTCTACAGTGTCAGGTGTCAATGTAAAATAACAACTTTGCTTTACAACAATGTCCTAAAAGAAAACCCCCTTACCTTTCTACAACATCTTAAGGAGGCTATCAGAAAATATACCACAGTGGATCCAGAGTCACAGGTGAGAGAGTTTCTCCTCAAAGATAAATTTCTAACAGTCAGCCCCTGATATTTGTAAAAAACTCAGTCTATGGCTAAAGGAAAAAAGTCATTGGATCAACTAATACAACTAGCCATATCTGTATATTATAACCGGGACATTACTAACAGAGAGAAAGATAAGAGCTATGACCTCATTTCTGCCCCCACCTGACTGAGGCCTACATCTCGAGTTTGCTACCATGGTGGACAGGAAGAGCACTTATTCAGAGAATGCTTAAGGAGACAGCCTGGGAGACAGCCCCGCCCCCAACCAGGACCCTGACCTCTCTGCAAAGGTAACTGGAGGTCTAAGTGCCCCACCTGTCTCCAGATGGGAGGGGAGGTGCCATCTCCTATGGATTGATGGGTCTCAGCCTCCTGTTCACACTCCACTTCTTGGAGCCTTGGGGTAATCATAATGGTAAAAAAGTGAAAGGTCATTTTCCTCCTATGCAGCAGAGCCCATTTCTCTGTCTTATCTTTCTCTCCCGGTCCCCAGTCCAATGACAAGGTTATCATTCAGGACAAATCTGACCAGCCCCTAAAGCACTAGTTTACCTGACTGCTGGTCTGCTCTTGGGGAGACCGCCTCTTCTGTCACTCTTTCCTCATAGTATCTAAAACTCCTCATTTTTAGTTTTTGGTCACAACTAAAAACCAAATTCTCCTTGCCCAAGCAGCTATCTCTTCTGCCCCCTCCTTCAGAACCAAATAGATCCCACAATGTAAACTGATAAAATCAGTGTAGGGCAAGCCTTGACAGCCCTCCCTATTCAAATAAAACTCAAAAATCCCTCATAGTTTCCACACCCAAAACAATATTGCCTCAAGCCTGAGGGACAATGAGACCCTATGCCTATCATAAATTCCTTAAAATCAAGGGATATTAATTAGTTACTTCAATTCTATAATAAATATAAAATTCTTATAAAATTAATTTTAAAATAAAAGGTGCAAAATAATCAACTAAAATAAATATAAATAGGTAATAAATGTATTTTTTAAAAATTAAAAAAATATTTTTAGATAAAAAAAGATTTTATAAAAAAGGGTTTGTCCTAAATATTGTCTCAAATAGGAGGGATAAAGGCAAGCCATCAAAGGACTAAATATGTTATATAAAGGTGTAAATAAGTTTTAAAAATGTATGATAATAAGCTTCAATGTATAATAAAATTGAAGTTACATATAATCTAAAAGTTGCCTACAAGATTTTTAGGGTCATGTCAAATAAAATCAAATTCTCTATATCTATAAAATAACAAGGTTATCTTAATATTGTGCTGCTCTGAGCAACATCTACAAAAACAGTTACAGAAAAAGACTTTATCAAAGAAATTATGTTTTCTGTTGATCTTATCAAACTTTAAGTACTACTAAATCAGAGTTCATTTATATATTTGCTCGTGCAATGGTCTCTTAAATGACCACCTTATAACTGTATTCAATATCTAAACTTTATCTAAATATGGTACAAACTTTTACAGAGTTAAAAATGTCAATTTATGTAAAATGATGAGCTAATTCTCTTTTATCCAAAAGTGTTCCATTTAACCTGCATCCTGACAGTCAGCCTCTATTTGCCTTTAAATGTCCCACAAACACTTCATAACAACTAACCTGGTCAGTCTTGCCACAAGAATTTAAAGACAGCCTCATCTTTGTGGACAGGCCCTAAGCAGAGACATATTAGATTGGCACTACCCAGAGGCCACACTTCTTCAATGCAGAGCCACAGAGCCCCTTATCTGCAGTGCAACTGAGTTTCTATTAAAACGTTCTGGCCTCTGGAAATACAACGTCTCTAAGGAAAACACTCATTGTGTCTCCCTCAGGTCATCTACCTTGGTGTTTTCCTAAAACGACAGACTCACTCCCTGAGTCATGAGTAAAGCAACTCAATCCTCCATTTCCTACTTCTCCATACCATAAAAGCAGCTTAGAGCTTTCTTGGGTGTTACAGCATTTTACAAATTTTAGATCCCTAGGTATGCAGTCCCTTAGCAAGACACCTTTTATGCTCCTCCTAATATTCCTATTTGGGTCTTAAATAATATATGGCCACCCATTTCTCTTAGAAAACTTGACTCCAACAGACCCTGCTCCTCTGGCTGACTACCTGCTTTATCTTAATCTTCTCAGGGAACTTCTCAAAGAACATACAGACCAGCTCCTGCTCCACCCTATAACAATTTCTGTACTTTAATTATGCAGAATAACTTCCCCTTAATATCAACTCTTCTTATTTTAGATGTTTAAACTCAGGATTATTTTAGACTTTAAAAGTATTTTACCCCAGGCACCTGTGGCTCACACATGTAATCCTAGCTACATCGGATGCTGAGATTGGGAGGATCACAGTTCGAGCCCAGCCCAGACAAATAGTTCAGGAGACTCCAATCTCCAAAATACAACCAGAGAAAAATGGATGTGGTCCAAGCAGTAGAGTACCTACCTGCTTTGTAAGTGTGAAGAGCTGAGTTCAAACCTCAGTCCCAAAAAAACCAAAAAAAATTTACACATTTTTATTCATAATAATTATGCATATTCAGAGGAAATTTTCTGAATGGTAAGGCTAATTTTATCATTTGTAAGTCATTTTTACTACTTTATTCTTTGTAAGTAATGAATGAGTATACAGGAGAATGCTAAGGGTTTGTGACAATTTTATTTCATATTAACTTAGGGTTCTCTCCCTTCTAATTTCAATTAATACTTTTTGATTTACAGAAAAATTCATATCAACCATAGTGAGTTGGAATTTCAGTTGTTTCTAAATTTCGCACTTATTATTCTTGCCTTATAATGTATTTATAAATGCACATATATATCCTATATAAAGTGTATCTGTACATACGTGCTTATATGTGCATAGGCATATTTACATTACACACATTGTATATCTAGTTTATATTGTTTAACTTTTTCAAACATTCACCCATATTAATATTGCTCAACTGGTTTTTTACATGTTTTTTATGTAGATTTTATCTTTAAAACTAGCAATGTGTATTTTTTCTTTTTAAAAAGTTTTTGATTTGTTTTTTATAGTTCCACAGGGAGATACATTGTGATATTTACCTATATGTTCACAATGCATCTTAGTTCGATTTATTCCCTCCATCATTCTTCCTCTTCCTTCCTCCCTGCCTCTTAAAACAATTTCAATGGGCCTCCTACTTTTATTTTCATATATGAATATAAATGCATCTACCTTATTCACCCTCATTAACCTTTTGCTAATGCCCACCTCTTCCCACTGGTACTCAATCATGGAAAAGATCTATTTTACATTTGTGACATTCATTTATTTTTTAAGTGTGTATTGATAGGTTAAGAGAGTTTCACCTTGGTATTTCAGGCCTGTAGATACCATGCTTTAATCAATTTAACCACCATGCTACTTACTCTTTCTCTATCACCATGCTCCGCTAATATTCAATGCCTTACAGTAAGTATAATATATTCATATGTAGATGGGTTTCTTCAATATTTTTTCACTCTATAACATTTTCTTTTCCTTTACTAGTTCTTGTAGTCCCCTTAGACAGACTCATTAATACAATTTTGTTCTCCCTCACTATATATATGTATGTATACATAGATATATGATCATATACATAGGTATAAAAACATTTAATTTATAGTTTGAGCTTTCATATATGTGGGAAAACGTGACCTTTGACTTTTTCAGCCTGTTTTACTTCACTTAACAAATGTTCCATCTATTTACCTAACAAGCAACATGATTTCATTCTTCTTTATGACTGAATAAAATGCTATTGTGTATATTTATCATGTGTTCTTAATCCATTCATTATTTATGAAGCATGTGGACTATTTCCAAAGCATGGCTATTGTAAATAATGCTGCAGTACACATGGGTGTGCAAGGCACTCTGTCATATCCTGGATAGACAACTAACAGTGATATCACAGATCCTATGTAAAAGTTCTATTTTTACTTCTTTGAGGGAACTCAATAAACAATATGGTTTACATAAGCCACTGGCATCGCAACTCTTTAGAATATGTGTGTGTACACACTTTTGTGGGGGAAGGTTTGTATGTGTGATATTTCAGGTGTTTCTTGATACAGGATGATTAGTTCAGAAGAGGTTAAATGTATGATGAGGTTCAGGAACTGGCTTGGGTGGGGTGCACTGGAGGCAGCCCCAGACAGCCACCTCTTTGTGCTTCCTATGTTCAGGATCACTGAGCCCCAACCACTGACCCCAGAACCCTGTATATTTGGTGGTGGGTCAGTGGAAACTCATCTCCAGGGGAATGAGCTTACATGGTCCTAGTATCAAGAGAGAGCACACTAGGGAGTCCATTATTTCTGAACTGGGAGACCTTTCTCCCTCTCCTCCTAAACTCTTGGGGATCAGATAAAATCAGTGAAAAAATATTCAGATCTCAATTACTGAATTCACATAGCACTGTGGAGTAGAAGAATACAATGACATGGTCAGAAGGAACCCTGCTACAGAAGTACTAGAGTTTGTTCAGGATCTGCATGATGATATGACATGAGAATAAGACACAGGAATGTGGAGCTCAGGAGAAAGTCTCAGGTCTCTTCAACACATCACACATCCTACTCCTCTTCTTCTTTCTCAGGAGCAGCTAAGAACCTCAGCCAATCACAGAACATGTCAGACACCAAGATGGGTGAGAAATGAGCATTCTCAGATATAGGGTTGTGTACAAAGTTAGAGTGCTGTCCAAGGAATCAAGTGCCTTGTGTGGAACTGCAGTGATTCTGGGCAGTTTTGTCCTGCTCTGACCTCTATGCCCTCTTTGTCCACATTCCCAGGCTCACAGTCTCAGGATTGCACAGTGGAGAATCTCATTCGCCTGAGCACAGCAGGCCTGGTCCTTGTGGTCCTTGGCATTCTATTATTTGAGGTTCAACACAGCAGAGAAGTACATGAGATGCACTCTGAAGATGAATAAGAAACAGGACACCATGCAAAGGAGTGGAGTCTCAGAACTGAATATGACAATCCCAGGAGGATCTGGAAGAAAATCTGGGCATGAGTTGGGCGACTGTGTTCAGAGAATGTCCTGGGAGCAAATGTGGTTTGGGGGATGGAATCTCTGGGGTTGGGGTGTGGCTCTTTCTCTGCTAAATTGTGATTTCCTCCACATTGCTGTGGTCTTTTGCTAACTGCCTCTCTTCTCTCACCTCAATGATGTGAGGGTGAAGACCACAAGCCAGGTGTGGGTCCTCAAACTTGTGCACCTACTGGTTTCCTTCACATTCATGTAACATTTTCCTCTATATTTAATTACCACTTTCCCATTTTGTTTTAATTAGGCTCCATCTTTTCACCTGAGAATATGAAACTTGTCTCCATTAACAGAACAAATGAAAAATCTCAGATTCCCTTATGAATAAAATCCTAAATGTACAATGGTGTTCTAACACTCTCTCTGGATCCTCAAGACCTCAATCCTCATCAGATGCCAGTTTTCTCCCAAAAAGTAACAACTGTGAACCAACACACTGATGCTTGAAGGAATAGTCTGATGGGCACTGCTGACATGCCTCTCAAAACAGACTCTGTAAAACAAAGTCCTGATTTGTGGCACTGGCTGAAAACTGTATATTTTCCTTTCACGGTCAAGTTTAAAATGCAGATGTCATGTCAGGCTTGAGGGTTTGAGAAGCAATGAACTCAAGTGGTGGTGTGTCTTTCATTTCAAATATCTCTGTTCATCACTGGTATGTCCAACATAAATTCACTTGTCTATTAACCACAAATCAACCTTCCTATAACCACTTATTAGTTCTGGGATTTTTATTTCATTTTGACAATTTCTTTAAGATTTTCTTTAGAAAATGTTTCTTACAAAAAGAATCGTGTCATCTGCAAACAAGTGAAGTTCTATTTTTCCTTCCTGATCTGTGCACTTGTGATTCCTTTATTTCTCTTTCTGCATTACCCAGGGCTTCCAGTGCAAGACTGAAAATGAGTGAATAGGGGATGCCTTTGCCTTATTCCTTATTTAGTGGGAAATTATTGGTTCTCACTATTAAATATGATTTAAGTGAGCATCAAGCTAATTGGTCTATGATTTTTAGCCAGATTGAGGAATTTGATAATACCTACTTTGCTGATACTTTTAATGAGGAATGGGTATGGATCACGATGAATGCTTTTCTGCATCTAATATATGCCATTATTGTGTAATTTTCCTTTTAACTCTGTAGCAACAACTGATTATACTACTAGGTTTATGAATATTGAAGTGGCTTTATATTCTTTGTGTAAATTCCACTCATTCGTGAAATATAATTCTCTTTTACACATGATTGGATTTAATTTTCAAAATAGTTATTCATGACTTTGTAAAAGAATGTTTTCTGAGAAATGCATCCATAGGAATTTTGATCATAGAGTGTACATACAGAATGTTGCAAAAATCCCATGTCCCAAGGCTATCTAATTAGTGGGGTCACCATTACATATGAGAGCTGTTATGGACACAACTATCATTAAGTGGACTGTGAATTTACTTTTGAAATGTGGCCACATGGAGCACTAAGACCAGTGGACCCTTTGATTTGGATCAGAGGAAAGAGTTTATGTAGTAGTTGGAAAAAGTGACTTCATCCAAACCAGAAGGATCCTGATTGAGCTCAAGATGACATTAAAGGTGACAGCATAATCCTTGTGATCACTGTGCTGCATGTGCTATATGTGCTGCACATACCACTCTATAGATCTGTGCATAAATACAATGTGCTGGGAGCCATGTGTAGAAAGAGACCAGGGACACTGGGATGATGATAGTGATTATGACTCAGGATGTCTGTAATCAGGTCAACCTGGGTCACTACAGTATCAATGACAGACTTGTCAATCACTGATTACTGAACTAGCAGAAAGAATCATGGTACTTGTTTCCTTGATATTTCCAAGTTTATTATTAATAAATACTCTTAATTGAAGCATTGTTGATTAACTAGCCAATAATCACTTTAATCAGTTCTACTTTTGCTTATTATACAAATGTCTATTTATTTTATTTTACAGGGTGGAAATTACCTGTGAAACATTGGTGATTTGCTTGGGTACTGGGAAAAATGTGTCTTCTAATTCCATAGGATATTTTATTTGCATCAATCTGCTGTTTGTTTAGAGAAGCTCTATAACAAATTCCGTGGTTTTGGTATTCCCTGACCTCTCTGTCCTCTTTGTCTACAATGCCCAGGATTACACAGTGGAGAGTCTCGATGCATGGACATGGATGGTGTGGTCCTCATGAGCCTCAGGATTTTTCTATTTGAAGTTCTGCACAGAGAAGGCCACAACATCCAGCTAAGATGTGAACAGGAGAGATGACAGTGCTGAGTGATGGAAGGGAGGGAGGTGGATCTTGCCATCCCTGGAGATTCTAGAAGAAAATATGGGTCCAAGATGGAGAACTGTGTCTGAGAATGTGCAGGGACCAACCCGGATTTGGGTGCAGAAAAACATGTGCATTCTGGTGTGCACACTTCTTTCCACACTATGCTTTGACTCATACCATACCTTGCTGTGAACTTTTGTGAACTGGCCCTCCTCTCCTCTCACCTCCACGATGTGAGGGTGAATCCCACAGGCCAGGTTTGGGTCTTTGACTTTGTGCATCTGCTACATTGCTTCACTTTCGTGTAGTATTTACTATTTTCAATGTTAATTACTGCACTCCTGTTGGACATTAATGAGACTATATTTTTTTAATCAGAGAACCTGGATCTTGGGTGAAATAACAAAAAAAAGAAAACAAAGTCCTGGATGAAAAAATGCCTAAATGCAAAATGTCCTAACACTCTGTGGACTCACAAATGCCCATCCTCTTGAGATGCTGATTCAACGGTTTCTCCAGAAACATAACAACTGGGATCAGTACCCTGGTGTTTGAATGAACAGTTGAATTTCTCTGTTCCTTGCTGGCATGTACAAAATAAATTAACTGTGTGTTAGCCCTGAATCATCTTCCTGCAATCATGATGACTTCCAGAAGGTTTTTCTTTTCTTTTTGTCAGATAATTCAGATTTTCAATTTAGACAATCATGTCATCTGTATGGAAAGATGGTTCTTTTCTCCTTCTCACCTGTGCACCTCCTGTTTCCTTTATTTCTCTTCCTGCGTTAACCAGGCTTTCCATTGCAATGCTGAAAAGGATTTGACTGGGGGATGTCCTTTCCTTCTTCCTTATTTAGTGGGAAATTTTAGATTTCTTGTGATGATATATGTAATAAACCCCAGGCTTATTTGTATATGAGTTTAATCAGGTGTAAGAATTTATCTTAATATGCTGACATTTTTTATGAGGAATGGGTTTGGACTGCAACCAGTGCCTTTTCTGCATCCACAAAGAAATCCTGTTGTCATGTAATTTTCCTTTTTAACTCTGTGGCTGTGACTGATCACATTACTTTGTTTTCAAATACTGAACTGACTTTACAACCATTGAGTAAATCTCACTCACTAGTGGATTATAATTCTTTGGCAAAATAATGGATTTAATTTGTAATGTTTTCATTTGTGATTTTATGAAAGAATGTACTTTGAGAAATGCATCCATAGAGAACTTTGTCATTATGTGATCATCTAGTGAACATACACAATGTCACATGGATCTGATGTTACAAATTTTATTGGGTTTACCATCACATATGATATCTGCCACAGATTCAAACATCATTATGTGGAGTGTGAATGTTTTTTGAGGATTTTCCATCTGTGTTCATGAAAATGTTGGTCTATACTTTGTTTTCTCTTAGGTTTTGTCTGATTTGTGTATTAGGATAATGCCGCCTAGAATGAGTTAGGTTCAGTGGCCTCACTGCCTGGAGCTGTGTGCAGCTTAATGCATGGGTTCAATCTCACCTTCATCCTCTAGTATTTGAAAAGAAACTTCTAGGAGGAGGAGATCTCTGGCTGAACTTCCCTGTCCTCCTCTTCCCTGACCCATACACATAGGTTCCCTTGTCCTGTCACAGCTCAGCATTGTCTTTGAGGCTCATGCTCTGACCCCATGGAAGAATGGCATATTGCCCTGAGTTCTCAGCCAGACTCAGATTCTGGTATTCTGACAGTCACCACCATGTGATGTCAGCAATCTGGGATGTTCTGCAGCCAGGGATTCCATGTGGGACACACCCAGACCATAGGTTCACAGGTCTTCACTATATGCTCACCATATAGCTCCAAGTGAACTCCAGATTCTGGGATGCAGGACAGTTAACAAGGGAGGGCAAACAGAAGTCATCCTTCCTGTATTAAAGACAGATACACATGGGCCATACTGCCTTCATTGATCACTGGAACTTCTCACCAGGGTTCAGACAGTGATGTTTGTAGCTGTGAGTGGAGAGAGATGGAACCTAAAACTGAAGCCAGACACAAATGCTGAATGGGCAGAGCAGAGACAGCCCTGCCCTTACTGAAGTTCTATTTCTTCAACCTTGAACAATATCACAGAACTCCAGGTTGAGAAAGCAAAGGGAATTTGTCATGTCTCTGCCCTCTGCATGCTTCACATATTGGCTGACTTCTCACTTCTTCGTCAAAGGCAAGAAGTGTTTGTCTCTCAACTTAGTCCTGGGGCATATGAGGGGATGGGTCTCTTGCCTTCTACCTTGAAATTGAGTTTCACCCAAAGCAATTGTCAATGCCATAAGAAAAGGTCAACCAACATCCCAACTATGCTACTGTTGTAACACAAACAGTCAACCCAGAATTCCTTACTCTGGGAAGACTTACAGATGAACACAACTATTGATGAGAGGAAGTAGTAGAACCACAGATAGAACCAGGCTGCTCCTGACCTTCCCACATGTGGTTCTCTATTCTTCATAGCATATATGGAAAATGTCTAAGTATGAAACTCAGGATTTAAGACAGATAGGAACTGATTTCTGAAAAAGGAGCTGTCATATATATTATTTTGGACCATGCAAAGGCCAATGTGTTGGGAAATATCAGTTCTGTTTGCTGTGAAGCTTTCAGTGTGAAAACACAGACAAGGGTGTTTCATGCCCATCTATGGAGTCCTCTTATCTAGTGAGATCTTGAGCTCTCTCCTCGCATGTCCTCCACATAGTGTGCAGGCAAAGAAATCATCACAATTTTCAAATGCAACACTCAGCTCTGCCCGCTCCAAAGAGAAGGACAATTATTTTCTTTATTGGTAAATAGAACTTGTACTCTGTGGAGTTTTTGTACTAAAATGTATATTGTTGAAGAAAAAGCCAGGGGGTGGCACTGCAAAAAAGTAAGAAAAATGTTACTCCACATTCCAAGAAGGATGTGACTCAGTGTCCATCAAATACTGCACATGCAATGCTTCTGTAGGGAAGAGAACACAGGACTGCGCAGCCTGCTGTGGATGTTGGAATCAAGCGCTGATTCTAACTCTAGTTGCTGCACAAGACAAAGTTGCATTACTAAGGAAAATCCACACATCCTTGGCCATTCGAGAAGCAATGGGTCTGGCAGAAATATATTTTCCAAGGGTCTTTGGGCTGAGGATCAGAGGTATTTCTTCACTGTCATATGCAAGTCTGTGTCAATCCAGTTTCTGCCATGTGATGTGCAAGTAAGGAGCTCCTCCATTGAGCAGGATGCCCTGAGTTCATCATAGTCATGGTGCATGTGGTGGAACTCTAATAGCTGTTGTGCTATTCAAGGGTGTTGGGGAAAACAGGAGTTTCTGAGTGTTGAGTATAAATCTATCAGAATTCAGGATCTTGGTACCTTGATAAAAGCCCTAGGAGACCAGATTCCTGCACATGTAGATACTGGCTGTACAAAGTGAAGACATGTTCCACTGCACACATGTATAATAAGTAAATAGTTCCAAATCTATTGGGCCTCTGCTGAAATTTAAGTACAGCATGTGCCTCTTCATGTGTGTGATCTCAATTCAATCATTTAGAACCTTGAAAGGCGGCTGGCTCAGATGGGGCCACAAACAAGAGAAAACTTTGCAACAGATACAGGCTGTAGAAAACCTGAGCCACAGGATCCAGCAGAGTCCATGTATGGAGCATCTGTGGCAGAAGGCTGTGATGAGTCCCAGCATAGACCTAAAGATTTTAGAGTCATACTGTGACATGTCTTCAGAGAGCCATTCTTCATTGGGGAAGTGACTTCTGTATTTCTATTGAGCTTCAGCTGAATGGGAATGCCTGGATACATGTAGCCAAGTCATCATGGAACCAGAGGTGACCATCATGATCCACCCAACCCTAAATTGAACTCAACAATGGTCCATTGTCAGAGGAGTGGCTCATAAGAGATTTGGCTGAAGAATTTCCCAAAGGTGTGTGATATACAAAATAGCAAACTGAACTTCTGGACTAAGCCAGGCTCTGTGATAACCTGGGGAAAACCTGTGACCACATGGTGTCACGGGAACTTTGATATCCAGAATATGTTCTGCATAAAGAGGTAAGCCTGCTAACATGGACAGACAAACATCACTGGCCTCACACACAATCAAATTCACATGCTCATCCACAGAACCTATGACAGTGTTACCTTACCTGACATAAAGCTTCTTTGCCAATTAGCTTAAATTGAGGAACTAGGAAGAATGATTACCCATGGGGTAAGAGCAAAACAACAAAGTCCTAGTAATTGAAAGAGGGAGGCAGGGACTCATCATCAAAGATGGAGTTGAGAAGGTAGAGTAGACATGGGACCAGTGTGCTTATCTCTGAGATGGGAGGTATGAGGAGGCACAGGATGCACAGCCTGCAGGAGTTTGAAGAGGTGAGTGAGAAGATTCTGCCCTGGGCATGCAGACAACACAGCCTTGAGGGGAACTTGACTGGGTCCAAGAGATCACCATGCCATGACCTTCAGACCTAGAGATGAGTAATGTAGTGATCTGAGTTGTTTTTTAGACCCTGTTTGTTACAGCAGAAATAGGAAGGTAATATATGCTTTGTTTGTTCTCTGTGTGTGTGTGTGTGTGTGTGTGTGTGTGTGTGTGTTTGTGTGTGTTTTATGACACTGAGTGTTGAAAGTTAGTGATTTTGGAGCATGTCATTCTGTGATGTACCATGTAGATGAAGAAGAAGAAGATAAAGCCAGATGGAAGTGTCCAGAGGTCAGGGACATCACCATTTCTGTCTCAGGTGTCTGCCGAGAGACTGGTGTTCACCACACCCCAGTGCTGCAGAAATGAGAACCAGGTTTCTATATAGTACATTTCAATTTCCTGTGGGGCTCCTGAAGTCACAACCATGTGAGAGGCAGAACTTGCATTCTGAGTTGTCAGACATCGCTTATCTCTCTGTCTGTCCTACAGGGCACCTTATTCTTATCCATCTGTGCATCCCTGGTCAATCCAAGCATATGCTTTGAACCCCAAACTCATGGTTCTGCTATTCCTCGGTGAGATGTGAAGAAGGAAAGGGGATTCTGTAGTCTGAGAGGGATGCCACCCCAAAGCCAGGTCTTATAAAGAGATCTCAGAGGCTCATGAGAATCTGGAAGGAGAGAACCTGCTCAGTCTTCAGGTACAAACATTTCAAAAGGAACTCTCTTGCAGGGCTGAGTCTGGACTCTAGGATGTGAGTGCTGGGAGGTGAGTTTGTCCACAAATGTCTTATATTCTTTCCCTTCACTGGGGAAAAGCTGACACCCTGGGCATTGAGAATGGAAAACCTTAGATGTGGCTGATGCTGGTTGTGCCTGAATGGTCCTTCCTTAGAGCTGGAATCGAGTGGGGATTTCCTGAGACCCAGCTTTTGATTCCCTTGCAGAGATCCTCCCCAAACTTACCATCTGGGGTGAACCAAGCTCTATGAACACCTGGGGTATGCTGGTAACCATATGGTGTGAAGGCAACCTGGAGGCCCAGGAGTACAATCTGTTTAAAGAGAAAAGCTCAACATCTTGGGACACACAGAAGACTTTGCAGTCCAGCAACAAGGTCATGTTTGCCATCACGTACATGACAGACCAAAATACAGGGAGATATCACTGCAACTATCACAGCCCTGCTGGCTGGTCAGAGGATATCGACCCCTTGGAACTGGTGCTGACAGGTGAGAGGACACTTAGGGGTCCCAACATCTGGCTGTGACCCCAGGATTGGGGTCTACTGTCAGGGGTGGCCCATCCCAAAGCCCAGCCCTTAAACTACATGAGAGATGAGAGCCAATTTGACACACTGACCCCTTCTCTCCTAGGATTCTATGGAAAACCCAGCTTCTCAGTCTTGTCCAGACCTGTGGTGACCTCAGGAGGAAAGTGACCCTCCAGTGTGGCACATGGCAGGAATATGACAGGTTCATTCTGACTAAAGAAGGAGAACCCAAGGTCTCCTGGACCCTGGACTCTCTGAGTCATCCAAGTAGGCAATTACAGGCTCTGTTCGCTGTGACTCCCAGTCACAGGGGGATATTCAGATGCTTTGGCAATTACAAGAACCAACCTCAGGTGTGGTCAGCACCCAGCGATCCCCTGGTGCTCCTGGTATCAGGTGAGTTTCCTTAATTTTGACTCAATTTCTTTTGAATCCCCAAAACTTTGTCATGAGCACTGTTCCCAGTAAAAGGGAATCTGTGTCACCCTGAGTAAAAGATCCAGATTTGGGAAACTGTTTGGCAGGAATCTACTCTTTATCCCCTGACCTGTCTTCATTCCAGGATGTCCAGAAAGCCATTCATCTTGAGCAAACACGGCCCTATCTTTGCCCCTGGAGGGACCTTGACCCTCCAATGTCACTCTGCATTTGGCTATGACAGAGTTACTGTGGAAAGAGGAGGAGGCATGACCTCACCCAGCAGCATGACCAGCAGCCCCAGGCTGGGCTCTCTCAGACCAAATTCCCGGTGATACATGTGAGCAGCTCACATGGGGGCTGGTATAGATTGTATGGTTTACACAGCCAGTCCAATGAGTGTTCAGACACCAATGAATCCATGGACATCCTAATCACAGGTAAAGAATCCAGCAGTGTCATTCAGAAACAAGACTGCACAGCTCATGCTGGTGGATCCCCAAAGGTGATGGCCAGGATGAGGCCTGTGTGCTTCAGAAAGGAGATAAAGAAACTGTGTAGAGGTGGGAAGGGGAAGAAGGAAAAGAGAAACAGAAAGATGTTGATCCTCAGAGACAGGCCTTTTGAGGTCTCAGCTGAGAACAATGTGGGGCAGCCCCTCACCCTCCATCTTCACTCTATGCCAGCTCCCTGAGAGACCCTCCCTCTGAGTGCAAGGAGGGCAGTTGATTTCCCACCCCACCACACCCCACCCCTGTCTTAGATCAAAGTGCTGAGTGGTCAGCCGCATCAGGCATAATCCTCCATTCCTGATGTGTTCTCAGCACTCAGGGCACTACAGGTGTTCTGGGTTTCTCTCCTCATTTCCCTACCACTTATCACTACCCCAGTGACCCTCTAAACTCCTGGTCTCAGGTGATGAACCCATGAGCCTATCCACTCTATGTTCAAAGGATCACTCAGGGCTCTGCCGCAGGATAGTTGTTAACTGGGTTAGAAGTGAGGCAACTAAAGGGATTCTCAGCCAGAGGGAGAGTGACCCCTCAGATAGGGGTAGAAATGCAGGGGTCCTCCCAGGTATGTGCAACCCTCCCTTTCATTGGAATCCAGAACATACTATATGGACATTGAGAATTCTTTGAGGAGGCCACAGGGCAGATGTAGGGGAGTGAACAGAGATGGTGTCTTCAAGGGCAGCCCAAATCCCTAACTCTACTTATTCACAGGACCCCCTGGGGTACCAACACCCCATATTCAGGGCCCATATCAACTGATAGTACATCTCAGGGGCCTCTGTTCAGGAAGTTTCTTGGGTCCCCAGGCTGCCTGGAGACATCTCAGACTATCTAAGTCCTTTTCCTGTGCTGGCTCTGCTTGTACCCAGGAAGTTTGGGGTCACATAGAAAAGTGGGTGAGAACCCGTAAACTATAGGGGCTCAGAGGCTGGGCTGCATGAGGGTGGGTCAAGACAGAAGCAGATGTTGAGGCTAAACCACGGGAAAAGTAACTAGGCTTAGGTGAGGATCAGGGAGCTCAATGCCTCATCTTCCATGCATCCCCACAGGCCATGGGGATCAGCCAATCACCCCCGTAGTGTCAGGACTCCAGAGAGTTAAGCAATAAGCTCCATTAGGAGGTGGAGTCCAGGTGGGAAGGGGATGAGCTAGAGGGTTTGTGCAGAGTCCTGTGAGATGTTGACTTGGACAGTCCCCTCTGCCACCTGGGCCTCAGTTTCTCGAAGTATAAAGGGCAGGTTTGGACTAGACCTTCAAATTCATTTCAGTGCTGACCTTGGCTGTGACCTCATGGGGGAGGAGTCCACCAAGGGGAGATTCCATGACTCATTTGTGCAGTGTACCTGTCCCCTCTGCCACAGTGATAGTGACATTGTGCTGGAATGGTGCACAGGGCAGTGACAGGTAAATTCAGATTCTTTCCCTCTTGTTCAGGAGGCTAAGCTCTGGTGCAGACATCCAGGGTGAAAGTCAGATTCCCCAGGTCCAATCCCAGCTCTACTGCTTCCTGTTGGGTGACCTGTGGCAGTTGTTTTGCCACTCTGAGCCTCAGTTTCCACCTTTGTAAACTAGCTGGGATGGGGTGGCAATCCCATGTTACAGGAGTATGAGGGTCAGAGATAAAGGGTACTAATTATCCAGCATGGGCATATCACACAGTAGGTGGTCAGATGAGTAGCATTATTCCTCATTCACTACATCACTTGTCCCCAAGGACTGCAGTCATACCAGCTGGTTCTGATCAGGATCTCAGTGGCCTTCCAACTGCTGCTCTTTCTCTACCTCTTCTGGCATGGATGTCAGGGAAAATGCAGGAGGTCAGGTGAGTAGGGAGTGGGTGATATGGTCCGCAGGTGTGAGTGGGCTTCCTCAAGCACTGAACAAGTTTGGGCTCAGGACACCAAGCCCCAAAACACCATCCAGGTGGAGACAGAACAGTTGAGAAACCCTTCTGCAGAATCTCAGATCAGAAAACCTAAAACAAGAAACACTTGATCTTGGTACATGTGAAAATTTCAGGTATTCTCTGAGTTTTCCACCTCAGGAACATGTGGACATGAGTCCAGTGTGTTTAAAGTCCCTGTCCTCCCTTTCAGGGGCCTGTGAGGTGGGTTATGCCCTCTGGTCTGAGACTCTTCATTGTCATGCAGCCCACAGAGAGGCTGACTTCCAACATCCTGCAGGGGCCATGGAGCCAGCGTCCAGCTCCATAGGACTGCAGAAGAAGTAATTCCTGCTCAAGGAGGCAGACCCCCACCTGTGTACCATCTCTCACTGATACCTAATGTCCTTTTCTCCCCAACTCCAGCCCAGCTTCTGAGGTCCTGGAAGAAAACCTGTGTGAGAGGAAGAGGGACCCTGGTAGCCCCAGGCTTGAGGGCTCAATACCACAATGGGAGGAAGTAGGCTTGGGCTGAGTCTGACTGAACTCCACACTGTGAACCTGGGGACAACACCAGAAGATGACACCCAGTTATGTTCCCACAGATGCGGCTGTAAAGGACACACAGACTGAGTACCAGGTGGAGCTGAACAGTGGGGTGAGATCCCCACAACCCTCCATGGCTCCAGGAACTTCTGTTGCCCAATTTCATCCAAGGAACACTCTCTGTTCTCCACTCATTCATCACTTTGAGACATCCGTTCCTGATCCATTTTCTTCTGGAAGCTCTTTCCTCAACCTGCTGTGACCTCTCTTTCTCTCCTGGCTTTCTTGTGACCTCATGGTGCCTCCCTCCTGTCTGTTTCCTGCCTCCTCAACTTGTCTGGCTGTTAGTCTGCTCCTGGGTCTCAGAAGCACACATGAGTAAATGAGCCCCCTAGGCATCTGATGCCCCTCCACTCCTTCGCCCAGCCATGCATAGGAAGCCCCATCTTGACCAGTCTCCCTGCAGGGACTGCAGATGCAGCAGTGACTGCACAACCCTTCTGCCCTAAGTTTACATTGAGATTGGGAGACAACATCAAATAAATGCCACATATTGGGAGTGCATGTCTGTTATGGAAAATGAAGCAGAGAATGGAGAGCTTTGGGCAGAGAGGCCAGTGTGATTTGCAAGGGGACTCTGATAAGTTGTCTTCTGAGAAGCATGGATGGAGAGAAACCACAAACATTGACTACAGCAGTGCCTGCCTGCAGGGGACACAGCAAGTACAAAGGTCCTGGGGGAGGAACACACTTTTTCACACAGGCTTCTGTGGCTGGAGCCATGTAAACAAGGGTCAGAGTGAAAGGATGAGAGCTCAGAACTATAGGAAGGAATCTGTCCAAAGTTCAGAGGTCTTCAGATGCTCCTGAATAGCCCGTCATGAATGACATAATCTGATTTAAATTTTGAAGGTATCACTTGGGCCAGCATGGGGAAAACTGGCTGAGGAGATCCAGATGGCATCAGGAGACTCTTTCTCTGTCTCACTGTCTCCTTGCTGCAGGGAACACCTGAGGAAGACATCCAGGTGGTGACCTGCATCGAGGTGAAGCACTCCAGACTAGGAGGGGAAGGGCTGCTTGTCATTCCCTGATGTAAGGGGAATTCCTGCTTACAAAGGACACACTGGTAGATAGGGGCAGGCAGGTAGACACTCAAATGGGTCTTCATTTCCCCAGGCCCTGGCTCCCCAACACCAAGTGTGTACCTTCCCTCTCATACTCTCTCTTCCAGGCTGCTGCTCCTAAGGGTCCTCAGGAAGTTATCTATGCCCAGCTGGCACTCAGACAGGGAAAACTGTACCTCCTTCCTCTCAGTCAGAGGAACCCAGCTGAGACCAGCGAGCTCACTGCTCTGGTGTCCACCACCCCAGGGAGACCATGAATCCTCACTCCATGAAGGGTCCTCAGAGGACATTGAATCTACCCTGGTGGACAGACTTGGGAGGCTGAGATCAGGAAGATCTCAGTACAAAGACAGTCCAGGGAAAAATTTTGTGAAACCACATCACCAAAATAACCAGAGCAAAATTGGTGGTGTGGCTGAAGCGTAGAGCACCTGCATTGCAAGCCTGAAATCCTGATTTCAAGCCCCAGTCCCAATGTCATCACGTGGGTTAAACACACTGTGTCTTAAACAACAGCTGCTGGCAAACCAGCTCTCAATAAAATCAGTGCTTGGTGCTTTTGTCCATGTCTATGATGTACACAACTCCCTTCCTTCACTAATTCCAGGTGACAGTGTTCCATCAATTCATGGAGAATTGAAGTGATGCATAAAATTGATTTCTCAATCTTGTATGGGACAGTGACAGCCATCTCATTGTCAGTCTCCTGTGTGCCTATGCCTTCTCTTATTTAAAGATATGACAACACCATGCTGCACCATTTCAGCACAGTTTCTGAAGAATTAGGATACCAGAATCCTAGGATATCAACAGTAAATGGGAAAGAAAAAAAGAGCAACATCAACTTTGGGAGAAAGTTGATCACAAACAATTCCAGTCAATTCCTATGCATTACAATAACCAATTGTTCTAAGGTGATACCTAATTGATTCTCACTTGTGGGAATTCATTAAAATGATCTACTTTAAAGGAGGGGATGCTCTTCTATGATGTTTATTCACATACGTGGATAAATGAGTCTGACTGTGAACTAGGATACACTCACAGGAAAAAACATAGCAGTGCCTTTCATATTGGAAAAAAATCTTCCAAAACCAATCAGTCTCCTAAAAATGAATGCTAGTCCTTTATATCCATGGTGAAATATTACATGAAAAGTTAACACACTAACTCTACAGCAAAAATGGAGACCAGTCTTAAAGCATGATGTTGAATTAACACAGGATGGTTTAAAAGTGTGTGAGAGAATATCCTGTTTCCATAAATTCAAACAAAGACAATACTTATCACTTAGGAAGGCATAACTATGTTTGACCCTAAATAAAAAAAAGAGGAAATCCCAAGTGATACTAAATGGTGCTGACATAAGTGATGAATTTAAAAGTTGTGTTTAAGAGAAAACCTTGGGGACTAACGGTTACTAATGACATGGGCACCCATGTTTATTTATTTATTTTTTCTTTTATTATTCATATGTGCATACAAGGCTTGGTTCATTTCTCCCCCCTGCTCCCACCCCCTCCCTTACCACCCACTCCGCCCCCTCCCTCTCCCCCCCAATACCCAGCAGAAACTATTTTGCCTTTATTTCTAATTTTGTTGTAGAGAGAGTATAAGCAACCCATGTTTATTGTTGTTCATAGTAGCCAAGCTATGGGATCAGCCTAGATGCCCATCAACAGATGAATGAATGAAGAAAATGTGGTATATAAACAGAATTGAGTTTCATTCACAAATAAGAAATCATGTCACCTTTTTGGAAAATGGATGAACTGGACAATGTTATAGTAAATGAAATAAGCCAGACCCAGGAAGTCAAATACCAATTAGTTTTTCTCAAATGCAGAATCTATATTTTTAAGACATGAAAGAAGAAGGGGGATGATTTTTAAATGAGGAGGAGTAGCAAGAGAGGATAATAAGGTAAAAATAATCAGAGTAGTTTATATAAAAATGTGATGATGAGACCCAATATTTTGTACAATTAATATATACAAATAAAACCAATAAACAACCTAAATAAAAATACAAGAAAATCTTTTGATTCAATTACAAAATTTGATCATTCTCAACAAAAGAGATTGGTTCTAAGATGTGCTCCAGTTCTATCCATGGTACATGCTGAATAAGAGATGGCTGAATCTGAACAATTTCCTGGAAGCCATCTTCCTCACTCAGCCATATGCAAGGCAACAATATCCTCTGTGTGTCATCTTTCTGTAATGTGGTCAACTGGCGAACCAGAGGAGCTGGGCCCCTCAAAACATCCCATTCACTTCTGCTGGCCTGCCACCCCCTATCATGAGGGTCAGCACCATGTTGCCCACACTCATCACTGTGCTGTGTCCTGGTGAGTCCTGCTGGGAATGAGGGATAGGGAGCATTGGAGTGGAAATGTTATCCTGGGAAGCTGGCCCTGGCTCAGAAGAGAGCACTGCTTCCACAGTGTGGGTGGACATTGAAGGCAGAGCTGACCTTTAGAGCACGGTGCACTGCCAGAGTTCACACCAAGAAGGAACACAGGGGATACAGGCTTTGGGTTTTGTAAGTACATGCATCATCCATCATGACTCTTTACAGGGTTTTTCCTCATCTAGAGGATCTGGGCACAAGTGGGTGACTCTGTCCCCAAACCTTAGGTCAAGATCCACCCCAAATGGAAACATACTCCTGTACATGAAGGCATACAGCACAGGGTCAGGTATGGTGGGTTGATGATGGAAACCCTTGTAAATGAATGTCTTGTGAAATGGAAAAAGGGGTCCTGGAAACCTGGGCCCCAACTCTGTCCCAGATCCATCCAGCCACTCAGCAGATAAATAAGATAGTTTCCAACTTTCATTCTAAAACAAACAAATGAAAAGAAAGCCGGTAATTGTATTCACTTCTTACCCATCTGCCATATATTTTTAGGTCTTTATTTCACAAGGATGACTTTTTAGATTGTGCATAATTTAACAAATGACTGAAGTTATTGTTTTCTTGTTTTAACTTTCATGCTGCACATATGAACTGGCTCCACCATTACATTATTAACGATTCTAATATGCACTCTATTTACTTTTTATACTTTTCCAAGGGGGGTTATGCTTTCAGAGAGTCTTGTGTTTTATTGACATCCCCTCCTTTGAGCTTGAATAATTCTCTTTAGCATTTCCTGTTAGACAGGTCTGGTGGTGATGAAGTCCCTCAGTGTGTTTTTCTGAGAAAGTCTTTATCATGCCTTCATTTCTGAAGGACAGCTTTGTTGGGGTCATAATTCCTGGTAAACATTTCCCTTACAGTCCTTAGGATACATAATTCCTTTCTGTCTTGGCACCTAAGGTTTTTCTCAGATGTCTGACAATAGCCATGTTAAAATTCCTTTATGTGCACTGAGCTTTTCTTAGATTCCAGGATGCTCTCTTTGACTTTGACTCTGATGGCTGGTTGATAACATTAATTGGAGCCACGTTCTTTGGATTTATTTTCATCTGTGTCTTTTGATGTTCTTGTCACTGGATGGTTGTATCTCTCTTGAGGTCTGGAAATATTTCTCTGAAAATTGTTCTTAATAATGTTTCTTCTCCTCCGTTTTCTCAACTCTCACTTGAATTCTAATGACAGAAATTTTCCTTGTTTGATGCTATCTAGTAAATTGTGTAATTTTTGTTCATTTCCTTTTCATTTGTTTGTTTGGTTGCTGTGGCTGATCATCTGATTGGGTAATTTCAAATGTCAGGTCTGAGCTCACTAATGCTTCTGTCTGACCAAGTCTATTGCTGAACTTTTCTATGTTCCTTTTAAATTTAAAATGTATCTATACTCTTTCTTCTTTTGTTTCTAGTTCATTGTCAAACTACTTGTGCTCTTCAATAATTTATTTGCAAATGGCAATGAGCTTTCTATCTGTACTCTCCCCTAGCTCCTTGACCTTCATTAAGAGAATTACTCTGAGTTATTTCTGGTTCTCTTACTGGAGCTTATTAGTTTCTTTTCTCTGCTCATATTTCCCTGATTATTCATAGTCCTGTATCCTTACATTGACACCTGAACACTTCAGGAGGTGGCCCACTTCTTCTGGCTTTTTCAGAAATATTTTGGTGGATATAGACCTTTATCATCTAGTCTAGCCTGAGATTCTAGATGGGCCAGATATCTGAAACCTTGGACAGGCATGCCTTGGTGTTCAGTTCTCTAGCTGGACTGGTTTTATCCCTGTTGTCTAATGACAAATGTCATTGCTGGCTGTGCTCTGAGCTCCAGAGAGATGACTGACTGCTCTCTGACACCAGGTGTGGTTTCTGGATGGGCTGTGATTGTCTCTGACTGAGGAGGGTTGACAGAATGACCTCCCATGCTCAGAGTCACTCTTGGTTGGAGTTTCATGTTGTTGGCTCTTTTCTAATATGAAGTATCTACATTGGCTTAATGTAAGCCATATTCCAAAATTTGTGCACTGGCCATTTTGATCCCCACCCCCATCTCCAAATGGCCTGGGTCAGCCTGCCATGCCAATATCCACAGAGTTTCCCATGCAAGCTTCCTGTAAAAGGTTCCAAAGTTGTGGGGAAGACAAACATCTGCCTCTAACTCACCCTTCCCAATGTGGAAACCATGGGCACAGGATAAGAAAGATGGGCAGTGTATTGCAAGAGTATCACTTTGCTTCCTGTTCTGTTGTGGATTTTCCCAATTCTGTGATCTAAGGCTGTCTAGGACTTCCCTCCAATTTCTAGGATATTCTCTATGGTATTTTTGCCTGTGTTTACCTGGATTTCTGATGGGAGTTATTGTGAAAACAAAGAAGTCCCATTGTACCCTCTTGCTAACATCACTTCCCACATTAGATTACTTCATTCCTAGGCATCCTGACCACTATGCCATCTTATTTGACTTGTTTTAGCAACTAAATTTGCATGACCAAAAGTATATCTTTGCTAGGAAGCATCTCTTATTTATTTTTTTACTGTTTTCTTCTACAAAATTGGATAACAGGAGGGTGAAATAGGTCCTGACCTGGGGGCGTGGTACAAGTGGGAGGCGGTGGTGGTTGGAAAATGACATAGGACAGTGAATATGTTGCAAAAATGCGTACACATGTGTATAAATGTAAAAATGATATCTGTTGAAACTATTCCAAGAACAGGGTGAAGGGGGTATAAAGGAGAGGGGTGGAGGTAGTGAATTCAGGTATGATATATTTGATAAATTGTAAGAACTTTTGTAAATGCCACAATGTACCCCAACCAAGCACAATAATAAAAATATTCTCAGATGACATATTTTGTTGTAGGTAGAAGTATCATGTTTATGTGATGAAGGGAAAGTCTTCTTGTAGATATAGGCACCACTCATTATAGATGTGTGAAAACAGCAAAATGAAACCCACTAAAACTGTTAAAATTGGGGGTAGAGAAGACTGAGGAAGAAGAGTGTGGAGTTCTTGTGGATAGAGACAGACTTCATGAAGGTGTTATCAGCAGAGACAATGAACAAGGTATGCATGAACAATGCAGAGGAGTCATAAATGGAATATATTAACAGATAACTATGCACCACAGAGCAGGGTCTTCTACAGTGATGTTGTTCAGAGTTCTGGGACAGTTCAGAAGATGGGTTTTCATTTTATCCTCATCATCTCTTCTCTACCAGAAGAACCAGACATGTTACAGATCTGACATGAGTTTAGGCCTGAACTGAACCCTCAGGCTGATTCCCCATGGATCCTGAGACCCTCACCCAGGTGTCACACACAGATGTGGGTTCATTGTACCACATCTTCCTTCCATGAGGTTGAATCATAATTTGTCCCAGAATAGCATGGTTTTGGGTGAAGGAGCAGAACACCAGTGCCTGTGTGTTATGTTTTTTGTGTCTCCTGTTTTCTCAGATCCATGTTCCAAAGTGGTCCCAGATGCTATAGGTTGACTGAGGACAAAGATACCCAATCAATGAGAAGCATACTCAATGAAAAGCAAAGACATAGAAACACACATGCATGCACACACAGAATGAGCCAGGAATTGGGAGCTGAGGGAATGACTCAGAGCAAGAAAGGGAGTATAGGGCGTAGGAAGTGGAGAGACTGACATGTAGTGGAAAAGAACAGTCCTAAAATTCAGGGCCTGAATGAAAGACACAAAGATAAAAGACAAAGATGTGGCGATAGAAATTCTAAAAGACAGCTACACAGACAGAGGAGCAGAGAAATACATTTTGATAGATGACAGTAGTTACATATGAAGAGATAGATGATAGATAAATTGATAAATATATAATAGATGATTGATAAATAAATAGATGACAGATAGATGATAGAGAGAGAGAGACAGAGAGAGAGAGAGAGAGAGAGAGATGCATGGATAGATACATGGATATATAGTGCTCAAATCAGCAGCACATATGCTACAATTGAAACCATGCAGAAAGCATAGACCCTGTGTAAGGAAGACACATACATTCAAGAAACATTCCATTTTTTTAAAAAAACACATGGGTTGACATAAAAAAACAATGCATAAAGACAGGACATTAGGAAAAATGAGACTTCAATTGAAAGATAAAGAAAGAAAGATGAAACCAACAAATGCTAGTAGAAGCAGAGTGTAAAATACATCAAAAAGGAAAGCCTGGGGTACAAGGGTGAGGTCAGAGACCCAGAGAGACAGATAAAGTAGAACTAGATAAGTGGACATGGTGAATAAGTCTTGGGAGAAAGAAGAGAGAATTAGCACAGGAATGAAGGGCACAGTGATAATGAATAGCCTCCCTAACTAAACAGCCCCTTTTTCTTCCAGATCAATTAAAAAATCCTTCTCTCTCAGCCCAGCCATGCCCTGTGGTAAGGCCAGGAGAGAATGTGACCTTGTCTAACAATTCTGACAGTTTCATTGGCATGTATCATTAGTCCAGGGAGGTGGAGCCACAGGGAAACTGGCTCCCTGCAGTGCAGAGCCACAGTGGTACATCCCAGGCTGACTTCCCTGTGGGTCCTGTGACCTACAGAGGAATCTAGAGATGCTATGGCTCTTTCAATGGCACTCCCTATGCCTGGTCATCCCCTAGTGACACCCTGCACATTTCTATCACAGGTGAGTGAGGCTCATACCTGTCCTATGTCTTGTGACTCAAACTAACTGAAACCTGAAGATGTATCTGAGGAACATTCTGCTGATGATGGAAATAAACAAACATAGAGAAGCAGAAAGAGGAAAACAGAGACAGTATGACAGAGACATCAGGGTGCAGAATGTCAGACAGGACTCTTCTAATCCCTCCTCATCTTGCCTGGAGGCCAACACTGGGGTGACTATGCAGCCAGGCAGATAAAAGAAGAGGTCAGAACAGACCAAGGGGGAGGTGAGGCTGGGCTCAGTTTGTGGAGGTCAGATGTGGCATCAGCCCCTTCACCTTAGTGCATTTTCCAGGATCTCCTCCTAAACTCTCACCCACAGAGATCTCTCTACCAGCATCTGCTGTCCTCTCCTCACAGATGAAGTCTCAGGGAGGGAGTCATCTCCACTAAAGACTCTAAGAAGGGCATCCTGTGACTCTAAAGACTCAGAATTAGAGGGAAAAGTGAGTTATGGGTCCTGAACAACCTCGAAGAAGCCTCCATAGGGTGGAAGACAGGCTGCCTGATTGCCCAACTCTCTTTCCTCTCCTGTCTTCTTTTCTAGCAAACACCACAAGCAGGTGCCCTTCACCCACAGAATCAGACTCCAAAACTTGTGAGCCAAGCACTCTCTTCTCCCTGTTGTGGAAACCTAGGAAGCAGAAGCCTTGAGTTTGAGTGTTGACTCAGCCACTTTCCTGCTCTGTTGTCTTGGCCTTGTCATCCTCCCTCACTGATCCCCAAACTCTACAACAGCAGAAGGGGCTCAGAAAACACTCTAAGCTCTAGTTTCCTACAGCCAAGAATTCCTAACTTCCTCAAAGAGGAACAGGAGAATAAACAAGATCCCCTGCCCAGGAAAAATTCAGCATTGGTTCTAGCTCTGATATTAACTGAAAACAAGATGAATGAAAAAGGAAGAAGAAACTGCTGGAGGAGTTCTTAGAGAAATCCCATTGACCAGGGGATAAGCTTCTGTCTGCCAGGATGGAACTGTGATCCAGTCAGTTGAGTGAGAGTCTTGCAGTAAGACAGAACCAGGTAAACACACACACACAAACACACACACACACGCATGCACACACACACTTTCATTAACCTCATTCCACTGCTGTTCCTTGAGCTGGGTTTGAAATGTTTATCGGCTAGTTCTGATATAACAAATTTCTGCAAATTCAGTGAATTAAAACTATGCAGTTTCAAAGACTTTGACTACTCTTAAGCTTGGAATTCAGAAACGGTGTCAGGGGAATAAAATCAAGTCATCGATGGAGACTCACTCCTTGCTGAGATTCTAGGAGTGAATCTGCTTTCCTGCAGTTCAGAGTGGGTGGCAGATAAGCAGCCTGGACATTGCTCCTGCTTGTGGAGTAAGGAAGTGTAAGGTCTCCACAGGTAGCTGGGTGCCTACAAAGGCCCAGTCTGTTTTCCTGAACACTGTGCTTTCCAGACAGGGGATTCCTCACCTGGCAGGAAGAACAGAGAGGCAGATGGGGCCCTGCCAGTGCCCCCTGGCTCCTTCACAGGAGCACTGAACTGTGCATAAAGTGGAGAATTTTGTGGTGTTGCCACCTACAAACATTGCCTCTTTCTACTGTTCCTCTCAGGACTGAGTTTTCATGTGAATTTTAAAGAGAACACAAATATTCAAACCATAGAATGCAGAATCGGTAGTTAGAAATATTCAGCAACCTAACTAATATTTCACTGGCATGTTGTGCCAGGTTTATTCTTTGGGTTTTTTGTTTGTTTATTTTTTGTGGGACTGGAGTTTATAATCAGGCTTCAACAATTGCAAAGAAGGCACTCTACTGCTTGACTCCGTTTTACTCTGGGTGTTTTGGAGATGAGGTCACATGAACAATTTGCCTGTACTGACCTCAAACCATGATCTTCCCTTTCTTACCCTACCAAGAAGCTTGAATTATAGGCATGAGTCACTGATGCCTGGCTGTCAATTTTTTGCTTTTTTTTATTTATTAGTATATTATAGTTGTAGGGCATGGGGGGTACATGGTGACATTTACATAACTGCTCACAATATATCTTAATTAGTTTCACCCCTCCACCTTTCTTTATTCACTCTTCCCTACTCCTTAGAATAACTTTGATAGGTTTCATTGTTTTATTTGCATACACAAATACAAAATACTTCCACGATATTCACCTCTCTTTATGCTTTCCTTATGCCCTCCCCTCCCACTCGTACCCACCATTGGACAAGACCTGTTTTACCTTCCTGTCCTTCATTTTTTTTAAAAAAAGACATCTTGTTAGTTTATGACAGTTATACAGGTTGTTTCATTGTGACATTTCCATATATGCATGTATTCTACCCAAATGCATTCACAATCCAGGAAATCAGAAATATGCTAATGAACTTGACTTAAAAATACTATTTGATAAAAATGTATGCATTGAGTGTTGGTATGTAAAGTGCATGCACACATAATAAGCCCACACATACATTCTATTCTATTACTACCTCCATGACTATTGGTTAATGAGAGGTTACATGGATGTTGAAGATCCAGGGAATTGGCTGGAGTGGGGCTTAGGGGAGACTATCCTGATTGTCACCCGTTTTGCTCCTGACTTCTAGCATCTGTGAGTACCAATCCCTGACTCCTGGACCCTGAGTTCTCAGTTGGTGGTAAAGTGGAAACTCATCTGCAGGAGAATTAGCTTATGGTCCTGTGTCATGAAGTGAACAGAGAGCACACGACTGCTTGTTATTTCTGGGTGAGAGAAATTTTTTCTACTCTCCAGACACAGATTAATTGCGCCTCAGTGACTCAGAAAGGAGAGCTGGGGGAAAGCGTGTGGGGGAGGGGGGGAGAAGTGTCCCAAACAATGTACACACATGTGAATAAATGAACAATAAAAAATTTAAAAAAATGAATAAATAAATAAATGAAAGAAAGGTGAATTGAGTACATATAATATATGATCCTAGAAGAGCCCAATGAGGAGAACTTAGAGGACCCTGCTACATCAGGGAAAGGGTTCATTCAGGATCTACATGAAGTTATGTTATGAGGAGAAGACACAAGGTTGTGAAGTCCAGGGGAAAGTCTCGGTTCCTTAAACAATTCACACGTCCTACTTCTCTGCTTTGGTTCTCAGGTGCAGCTCAGTCCTCAGCCCAACATGCAGAAAGTCAGACTTCATGATGGGAGATTAAGGAGAATTTTCAGTTATGGAAGTCAGAGGGTCACCTCCTTTCCAGGAGGCAGATGCACCAAGTGGATGTGCAGGGATCCTGGGGTCATTTGGACTTCCCTGGCCTCCATGTCCTCTTTGTCCACAATCCCCAGACTCAGAGTTCCAGGATTACACAGTGGAGAATCTCACAGAGGTGGGCATGGCTGGGCTGGTCCTCATGGTCCTTGGGATTCTGTTATTTGAGGCTTAGCACAGTCAGAGAAGGACACAAGGTACAAGGAGGAAGTAAACAGGAAAGACAGCAGGGCACACAGACTGGTGGAGTCCTGGAGATGAATCCTACAGGAGAAGGTGGTTCTGGGAGAAAATGTGGGACATAAATTGGGTGAACTGTCTGCTCCAAATCATTTGGGATGACATGGCTGGGATAAGGGAATTTCTGGGTTTTCAGTGTAGAGAACCCTAACTCTACTAAAATGTGACATTTACCCCTAAATGCTGGTTCATTCTTTTCCCAACCTTTTATACAGTCCTCACCTCTCTATTGCACTTCAGGTAATATCTTATTTTGGGGAATTACCATATTCCCTAATGTATGCTCTTGAGTCTCCATTTCTTCAGCTCAAATCAGAATCTGCTGAAAATAACAGATTAAATGGGACAAACTCAGATTTCAACATGAGATAGATAAATGCAGAATGATACCATAAGACCCTCCATTTTTTCAGGCACCAGCGAGTCATGCCTGTAACCCTAGATATTTGGGAAATTGAGATGTGGAGGATTATGGATCAAGGCCATCTTGAGCAAATAGTGGATGAGGTTCTGTCTCCAAAATTACCAGAACAAAGTGGATCAGAGTTGTAGCTCAAACAGTAGTGCAAAGGCTTTGCAAAGCATGAAGTTCTGAGTTTAAATCAGAGTCCTAACAAAAAAAAACATCCTCCATTTGTGATGACATTGTGTTGTCTCTTCAGTACCCATTTCAGATGGACACATTTGTGTTTTATGGGACCACCTAGTGAACAAGGAAAACCACAGTCTGGTAAAATAAATGTTTGAAAAATGTCCTTTTGTGTGGCATTTGCTGATATCTGGGGTGTGGATCCTCCCTCTACCAAATCCAAGGTGCCTGTGTGATGTCAATAGTTGTGGTGTTGAGAAGTGAGGTGCGAAATTTTCTTTCCCAAGTGAGTGTAAGGTAGTGGCACCATGTCTCTCTGGCATCCTCAATGTGTGCATATATTCCTTCTATTTGTGATAAATTATGCCCTATATTTGGCCATCATTTCAATGAAATAATATTCAAAAAATCCGTCCTTCCCATATAGAGGAAAAATGAAATTGGGAACATCGTATTTGGAGACAATGATGAGTACATAAAATCATCATGCATTAAAAATCATAGAAATTGGTAAATTAATTAGCGAAGTAGATTGGCATCATGTAGTTAATAGGAAGAGAGTCACCATCAATGCTTCTGAGGTATACACTGTAGATAAAAATACACACATATGCACCAGGATGCAATCACAAGAATATTGATAGAAGTGATGTTCATATTGCTAAAAGCTTTGCAGCATAAAATTCTACCTAGCAACAACCAAAGAAAATGTGGTATTATATGTGTATATTGAAATATTACACACAGAGAAGAGAAAACATGAACAAAAACTGAGAACAAGAATGAGGATCAATTTTCAAAATGGTTGTGAGTAAACGAAATATAAACTTAATGCCTGAATAGGTATTCAAATATGAACAGAAGGATACATTTACTATTTAGGAAGGCATTCCCAAAATAAACTCTATGTTTAAAGGAAATGAACAAATCCTTTGCAGTTTATTACAGTGGTAACATCAAAGTGGTATGGGGAGGTTGTGTTGAAGGTGAAGCCACAGGGGCTGCTAGAATGCAAGTGAAGCTCTTGCTGGCTTTTCTTTGATGTCTCTTAGTGCACCTGTTGCTAGAGGCCATAGTGCATTTCTATTTTGTAAGCTAATCTGAGTATGCATACAACATACTCAGGTGGGGTTGAAGTAAGCTGGGAATTTCTGCAGCCCTACTTGAGTCCTGCCTAGTTGAGAATAGAATAGAAAACACAAATTTTCAACTCAAACTGACATCAGCAAGGGTCACCAAAGGAGCCCTCAACACAAATCCTGCAGAATAATTGTTTTGAACAAACACAGAAGGATAAGAGAAACTTTGTGGGATCAGGTAAACACCCAGATCATGAATGGAGAAAAACCCCAAAAGTGACCACATTAAGGAGAGTAGAAGGTCAATTCCAGATCACCCAACTCATTTCTCCAGGTGTTACAGCTTAGTGACATGTGAGTCTCCCTGTCCTATGGTTCCCTCTCAACAGAAAGAGAGTAGTGGCATGGGAGTGGTATGTCCCCTATCCAGGTGGAATGCTGCCTAAGAACCCACTTCTTTCCCACAACTAGGATCATCTTGGTTGTGTGGTATTTAGTTGGCAACAGGGAAGAGAAACTGCAGACCCCAGTAACTGCTTCATGGATACAGGCTGCTTGGGTACTTCACCTGTGGTCCAGGTGGTCACTGGACGCTACGATGTCCTATGTACTGACCATCCCCAGATTGACTTAAGAAACTCAGGCAGCGAGGTCTAGGGTCTCGTGTAATCAGAGTTCTCTCACTGCAGAGTTGATACTAATTCAGGATCCAGCCCTAGTGAAACCATCAGACATTCTCAGCACAATTTCCCTCTACATGGGGTGTAGAGAAGGCATGATATGAGAAGTCACAAGTGTAGGAAATTCCGCACCAGGGAGAACAAGACTGTGGGGCTTCAGCATCCACAGAAAAGTCCTGAGAAGGCCTCACAAATCCTGGCTGGGCATCCTGCCAAAGATATTTGTCTTACAGCCACTCAGCAGCATCTGAAAAGAGTCTCACCCCTTTCCATTCCTGTGCCTGCCTAAGGTGACAAACAGTGCTGGATGAGGGGAGGGAGGAGATTGAAGTGAGAAACTAGGCAAACCTGTGTGCAAAAGAGATGACCAAGAGAAGGAGGAAGATGAAGTCACAGTCCCATAAGCTCCTCTGTCCACATTATAAGCAGCATTATAAGCAGCATTTGGCCACAGTTCTTTACCCATGAGAACAAGAGTCCTGCCTGTTGATTCACAGAGTCTCCCCACCACCACCTTAGTCTAGAGGAGTCGTCACAGTTTCCATCAGATCTTGCTGTCTCAGGCTAAACTTTTCAATTCTGAATGTCCACAAGGAGGATCTGAGGAGGGAGGTGGAGGAAAGTGAGGGGCTCATGTATCAAGCAGCAATTAGGTCACTGGTAGTGTTGAGTGGGAGGAACTGTGAGAAGAGGAAGAGACCCAGTTAAGAGGGGAGAATAAACAAATGCCCACCTCAGCCCCTCTCCATTGTGCTGACTCTGAACTGGGTTTTCAAAAGGGATTTCCAAAATTCCACAAAGCCTGCTGTTTCAGGAAAATGGAGAATGTGCAATACCAGTGGATTCACCAACTGTAAGGAGGTAAATTCATACCTGGAGTGACAAGACCATAAGAATTGGTTAGGCATTCTGTATGGCCATGGGTTGTAGTTCTGTCAGAAGCAATGTGTGCCAGGGAGAGAGGCACATCTGTATACAGGGTGTCTCTTCCAGTAAGAGCAAAATTCTGTTCCTTATTGATGGAAGTGGTCCAATGTAGCCATCCTGCCACCAGGGTGCTGGCTGGTCACCTCAAGGATCAGTATCAGATCAGTGTCTCTCTGCTGCTGGCAGATTGGCACTCATAGTGACTGTAAGCAGGTCAGCATTGGTGAGTGGGAAGTCAGTGTTGTAGAGCCCTTGAATAATCTCCATCCCTTACACCATGGCCCTTTTCAACATTGGCCCACTGAGTGATGACAGGGGTGATGCATAAAGAAACAAATGAGCATCTGTTGAACAGGATCAACTGTCATTGTGTCAAATTCTGCCTCGGCAGGTCACCCTTTGTTGAGCATAATACAGGATGGAAATTTCTTCACTTCCTTTAACAATCAGAGTGGTCTGGCCATGTCCCTGTTACACAATTTCCTTCTTGTCATTTTCCCTTATAATCCTTCAAGACTCTGACTATCCAGCCACACCACTGTCCTAGCACATGGATAGGTATGTAATCACATATCCGGCATTTATCTTAACAGGGAAAGTGGACAACATGGTGCACTGCCCAAAGCACTGACTGTGGTCATATTTCCCCTCACTCCCATTTTGCTAGGATTCCCCAGAGTGGGTTGTAGGTCTGGAGCTGTCCACACTCAAGTGCTGACTTCATGTCCTGAAGAACCATCCATCATCCAAGCTTGAGCCTTCTCTTCCACTGTCATTGATTTAGAGGGCTCTGAATGAGACACTAAGAGCAGGTGGGAAAGAGGGGTGTCTGCAGCAGGAGAAGGCAACACAGGCAATTGGGCTGCTTCATTAACTTGGGCCTTCAGTGTCTTCTCAGTTTAAATTGCAAGTGTACCACTTCCATTACATGATGGAGGGATGCTTTCACACCCCAGGTTATGGCAATGGCTGGTTCATGATATGTAGCCCAGGATGCATGGGCACTCAGCTCTGTCCAAGTTCAGTGCCTATGAAGATCCAGTAGCAGGCAAATGTGATTTCTAAAGAGGAGAGGATTTGTCCACATAGGAGGACAAGACTTTACCCAATATCGTGGAGTCCTGAGCCATGACTCACTACAGGACCCTGTCAAAGGCTCACAGCCTCATTTCATCCACTGATATCACTGGATCTGCTTGATCGTATGGCCAGAGTGACCAGCATCCAGCATCCTGGACCTGCTGCAGAACCTGCTGCTGTTTTTGACCCCTCTGAACACCAGCAGTTTTTGAGGTTTCTTAGTACACAGGCTTGAGTTCTGCACACAAATGAGAAATATGCAACCTTCAAAATACAAAGATGTCCACTTCTGTTGTGCCTTCTTCCTCAGGCCAGGAGTCCCATATGGGGATTCTGCTGTTGCTAAGTTTGTTTACTGCACTTAGGCATTCTGGTTCTTGAGAAACAGCAATGGAATAGTTGGACAGACATGGGTTAAACTCCACTGCCCTCTTGACATCCACAAGGCCCTCATCTGACTGGTTGAACACTGCAACATTCTGTCTTCCTTGGAATCAATATCAATTCAAATCCAGTGTCCAGTAGTCCCTCAAAATCGTTTTATTTCCTTTTATTCAGTTCAGTACTATGGAGAAAGGCCATATCATCTGAAAGAGAGAGAGAGAGAGAGAGAGAGAGAGAGAGAGAGAGAGAGAGAGAGACAAAGAGAGACAGAAAGAGAGAGAAAGCATATGCATTTTGCATCATGCCAGGATCCTTCCTGAAGGAGTCCCAGCCTATCTTTCTCTCAAGTGGTTCTGTGCCTGAAAAGCGAGTTGAGTCTGGGAATTGAAAAAGGGCCATGATTCACTTTTTATGACTTGTGTCATATTTTTGTTCTCTTGACCTTCAACTTTTTTGCTGATAGAAATCAAGTGAGAAGTTTTCAGGCATCCTGTCTGTTTTGCTTGTGAATCTCTGTGGTCAGAACATTCCAATGCTGCTTTTCAGTTTTTCTTTTTGCACTAGGGATGGAATCTAGGGCCTTGTGCTTGCTAGACAAGCACTCTACTATGTGAGAAGACCCTCAGCCCCTGATGCTGCTTTGAATTTGCTGTCCTCTATGGTAGCCAAAGCTACCTTGGCTTTGGTGGCTGGATGCCATCACTTCAACCTTCCACTACAGGACCTACACAATGCTACTACATTCAGGTTCCCAACTCAGAAGCAGCCATTCTTATTGCAAGTTCTGACCTGCAGATAAGAGCAGTCACAAAGACTTGCAGAATGTCAGTGATGCCGTCACAATTTCCTCACAGGAAAGGTGAGAGGGATATTTTTCAGACTCTTTCAGTGTGGATGAGTAAACTTTAATGATAAATCCCACTAACATTCCTCTCTCCTTTAACTATTTAAATCCATTCCTCTATGGTAACCAAGACAGATGTGGATTTTGAGTTCATTCGCTGAGGGTCAACATTCACTCCACCAACAAGAAAAAGATGCCAGAACTGTTCTTGCTTTCATGAGCTGCAACATAAAATGGGGTATCTCACAGGGTGCCAGTGGCTCACGCCTTTAATTCTAGGTACTTGAGAGCCTGAGAACAGGAGGTTTACAGTTCAAACTAAACCCTGCAAATAGTTTGCAAGACTCCATCTCCAAAATAAACAGAGCAAAATGGGCTGGAAGTGTGACTCAAGCAGTACTTCTGTTTAGTGGGTCCATATCAAACACTTTGCCATGATTTGACTTTTATTCTTTCTATCATTATCTCTCACTACTATATCAATTACCACATATATGGGTCCACACGTCTGTGGGAATAACTTAGCAAAATCAAGTAAAGACTTTGGAGTGTAGCACTCAGCCTGATGGGTCTCACTCTGTAACTCACCTTTAGGGGCATTATGGAGCCTAAATGTAGTTATGGGTCTAGAAGCAAAGATAGGTGATGTGGTGGGACCTTGGAGAACCAGGACTGTTTGCATGGCAACTGTCAGGGAGCAGTTCAATATAGATTCCTTGGAATATGCAGGGTTAACCTTCTTATCTGGGGAAGGAGAAGCTACTTCTACTGGTGACAAATTCTCTTCAGAATTTAGGCACTAAATGACCTCATCCTCATCAGGGTCTTCCCGCATGTCCCCATTCAACACTCAACATCCCACTCTGTCCCTGTCAGTGCCCTCACTTGAACACAGACACCTCATGAATCTGGAAATCAATTTGCAATGTAATTCTGGCACTTGAAGGATGAGATACTGGGTTTGGTTTTCAGCAAGCTCAGCTCTGCAGTCAGAATACGAGAGTCTTTTCAGGGAAGAGAGAGAAGCCTCAGGTCAATTTCTGAACTGGGGATTTGAATCTCTGTATTCCCAAGGTTAAGAATTTCATTTTCTCCCTATTTTGTCTTGAGACATATCAGTCAATCTCATTTTACTGACCAATTTGACAAAATGTTCAAAGTTCTTATGTGCATGGTTACTCAGATCCTTGTGTCTTATACATGTTTGATTAGGAATGTCTATTTTTGTTATTTTTAATAATTTTCTGCCATATCACACCATAGATTATTACCTCACTCTTAACTCCCTGTAATACAGTCATAGGTATCTTTAATTGTAACAAAATTCAGAAACTCAAGAACTAACTCAAAACAGTCTACATATGTACAATGCTATTCCTCTAGAATCATTCTTAGGAACAATATCTATATTAGTGATGGTTTTCCAGAAAACAGAACCAACATGATATGACTGACATCTATCTATCTATCTATCTATCTATCTATCTATTTATCTATCTGTCTATCCATACACCTATCTATCTATCTATCATCCTTCTATCTATATTTATATCTTTATCTATCTATATATCTCTCTGATTATGAATTGGTTCTTTTGAACATTGGGGTTTGGTTAAATCAGGCTGGTAATCTGAAGATCTGGGGAAAAGCTTTATTTCAAATCCAAATGCAATCTTCTCTAGAAATCCTTCTTCTTCAGGAGAGATTGAAAGCCTCATTTTTTTCACAAGGTGATCATTATAACAATTGCACATTTATTATTTCTTGCAGAATGTCCATCATTCTTGACTATAATTCAGACTCGAGACAGGCAGTTTCCTTAACATCCTATCTTTTTCTCATGTAGCTAGTATACGAGGAGTCATGTCTGACAGAAAGCAGATGCTTTACCTGACTTCAAGGCTGTGGAGAGCAGATTATGAGAAGCCTATGAGAAACAGACATAAGTAAGGCAAGATGCAGCTCAACTGCTTTTTCCTAAGTTGTTCATCTGTAGGTCGAGACTGGCATAGCCCCCAGCCACAGAAGGGGAAAATGCAGAACTTCTGCATCTCCTAAGTTGTTTATGTTCAGAGAGGTAGGAACACAGATTACTTCTCTTACTGTGTCATGCCCCTCCAGAGATCTGCTGCTCCACCCTGTTTCTACCTGATATAAAAGACTCATTGAAGGAGGATATAAGGCATTTTTGTCATTGCTTTGAGGCCTTTGCTTCAGGCTTTTGGCTTTCTGATGGGGAAGCCTTTTTGGATATGGGAGGCTTTTGGAAGGGAAGATGCTGTATAGACATTGCTGAAGGGGGAAAATGAATGGCTGAAAGGAGATTGCTGAAGCAAAAAGAATTGCTGAAGGAGAATTACAAAAGGGGAATTGCTAGCAAGTCTGAGGTCTGAGATTTTAAGAAAGACAAGGAGAACATGGTATAGTGCAAGCCTGCACTGAAAATTTTATACACAGGTTTTTAGAAAAACTAAGCTAAAGAAAAGCTACAGAGAATATTGGACAGTGCTAGTCTGAGCACTAAGGCTTTAAAAAATTTGAATAGAGAACATGGGACAATGTAAGCCTGGGGGCAAATACTTTAAGAGAGATTGTGCTAAAGAAAAGCTAAGAGAAAATATGGGAGAGAGTGAGTCTAAGAAAAGAGGCTTTAAAGAACAGAAAAGAACACTTTAAAAGCAAAGTTTTAAGGAAAGACTTTAGAAGCAAGGTTGTAAAGAACTGTAAAGGAGTATGGTCTTAAAGAATAAAGATAGAGAAAAGAAGCACAGTAAATGAAGAGAATAATAGAGAAAAGCAATGAAGTTTGAGTGTCTCCACTGGAGCCCCCAACACACCTGATCCCACTTTCTGTCTTTCTGTCTATCCTGTGTCTTTTCTGCATCTCCAGTCAACCCCCGTTAGGCCCAGTTAGGTTCAGTAATAACCAGGAGTGAGAGTAAGCTTGCTCCAACAAGGAAATGAGAGAAAAAGCTTGCTCCACAATGCAGCAATGAGTAAAGATTTTTCCACACCTCTGGTTTTCATTGATAACAGGGTGATTCAATCCATCTTCATTGCTTCTTTTCTGAGCCCTTCTAGACTCTTTTGCAAAGTTTTCAGAATTTAAATGTAATGGAATCAAAACCCTCAGGTGGACAGGATACTCAGCTCAACCTCATTTTCTCTTCTTTGAGTTGTGATAAGATTGAGTCCTAGTAAAACCATTGTAAATTGGAAACATTGCACACAAACAATGCTTAGTACACTTAGCCTAGAGAACATCACACAATAGTGTGTACTGAAGATATGTCGTTTTGGCACCAGGCCAAATTCAGAAGTTCAAAACATAAAGCATTGTAAGTCTATAAACATGACTAATAGTTATAATAGCTTTCAGTACTTTGAACATTTCAAAAATGTTTTTCTAACATCATCTCAAGGCCCCACACAAACACAGTCAGTGTACTTAGAACTGAAATAATAATCACCTCCCAGCAAAGAGATGACCTCATGGCACCCAAATCCTTTATCTCAGGAACTAGAAACTTCCTTGAGCACAACTTCTCTCTAACTACTACCATGGGAGCCTCTGCCCCAGCAGAAAAAAATATTCAGTATGTACATTTGTTTTCTAAGTAGAGAGCTTTCCTAAGGAAAGAATGCTTTTCATAAATAAATGTGCTATGGTGGGGATTTTGTAAACATGTAATCACAGCATTTGAGAGAATGAAACAGAAGGATCTTGAGTTTCAGGGCAGATCAGGCTACACAGTAAAATTCTGTCCCCCCCCCCAAAAAAAAAGTAGGGACATTCAATTCTTTTTCCTTTCTAGAATCAACTCTAAACATCAAAAAGCATGCATCAGAGATATTTTCTCACTGTTCCTGAAATGTGGATTCACCCTGATCTTCCTGCCCCAGGCTACCTGACATATTTTGTCTGCCTTCCTTGTCATGGCTCCTCTGAGTGAGTACACTGACCTCACAGGCTTGGCTCACCTGCTTGTATAGGTTTAAGAGTTTGATTGCCTCCTGGGTCCTACATGCATACCTGTCATCTAGTGGTACTGGCTACTTAGCACCCAAAGAGAAAAGTGTGATGGTGATATGTTCTACATTGGGTGAGCATGGCAGTCCATCTCTGCAAACTTCATGTGAGTTTTGCAAAAGCATTCCTCTACATCTTCTTCTTATGGGCTCTGGGGAGCAGGAGGCATTTCATTACACTGATAATTTCATGTTTATAGACAGTTTCTGGGATCTGTGTGAAGAAGGTAAGACCTACCTACCTTTCAAAGAGATAGAAATCTCTTTTTTTTACAAAAACCAATTGAGCAGGATCAAGGCTCAGGGTGCAGGAATAACCAGGACTATACCTGGATTGATGTCTAAATGCAACTCTGACACTTGACCACAACATAAGGTGCTTTCATGATTCCCATACTTTTGCACCTGCACCAATCCACTGGGATCTAAGCTAAACGTTTCTAAAGCTGTTGCTCCACTCAGCCTGGTCAGCAATCATTTGCTGTGTTTTGGTGCTGAGCTCCCAGGCAGAAGGGCTCAAGTGGACACTTCCTGTCTCCAACCCAGGAATTAACAAGGGCTTTTGATCTCTAATTACACCTCTACTATCATTTTGATAGAAGAGTGGAGACAGCCTTTTTCAGGTATGATTGCATTTCTTAATGAGCACAGTTAACCCAGAATCACAGCAGGTCTGGGATTCACTGGTCTTTTCTGTCTTCATCATTTACCATAATTTTGTGACTCTGTCCTGTTCCTAGTAACATAAGTTAACAACTTAGTAACATAAATTAAACTCATTCTTGTGATTCTGCTGTGCTTGCATGAGCTGCTCCCTGCCTCTTATTTGTATTGGTCATATATATACATTTATCAGTTAATTTGAGAATATTTTTCCTTGTTTGTCCTAACACAATTTCTTCTCATGGTTGATCAAGCATATTCAGGTGCATGTGTGTGAAATGCATTCTCTTTCCTCTCTTTTCAAATCTATCGTCTTCCATGACACTGGCTCACACTGTGACTGATGTTTGGAGATCCTTCCAGAAATGAAGTTGATTTCCTAAAGCAACCGTTTTCCTACACTGTTTCTGCACATTACCAAGATTCTAACATTTCTGAAATTTTAGTGCCACTTAAATCACTTACTGCAATTTTATAAGTTATTAATAGAGTAAAGAAGTGAAGTTGTATTACAAAGATAAGGATGGTTCTAGTTTTGAAGAATTTCACAGGAAACATGTAAAGTTCAGGTGATTATAAAAGTTTGTATCAACTTATGTTTCAATAGAAGAAAATTCATCTTTTAATTGTTAGCATCCTGTAATTGAGAAGGTTTCTATTACCATCTTACTTACATAATTCAAAACTGGCAACCACTCTGATTCATTTTATTTCACATACACAATGAAAATAAGTTGTTTAATAAGAATTACTATGCAAAGTGAAATTAGGATCCTAAATTAAACATGTAGCAAATAAATTGATTTAAAAAAAAAAACAAATGCCTTTTAAATTTAACTTTTGCATTTTCTGAATAATTCCTAAGGAAGTAGAATTTGTGGAAATTTCTTTGCAAGGTATGCTTCATTACGTATTTTTTTGTGTTTTAACTGTTTAGAATGAGTATTGAATGCGACCCAAACTCTTTCTTTGAGCATGATATACATTCTAATATTCTGAGTTTCATATTATTGTGTCTGTAATCTCATGTAAATTTTATTATCCTTAACACTTTAATATATTAAAGCATTGTGTGGCTCAATATTTCATTAGTCTTTAAGTATTTCATCCAGCTCATGTTTAAAATATGCACATTGTTCTTTTGTGTTAATCCCACATATATTACTTTCTGTGTTTGTCTGCCTGTGTATTAATGTTTATTTGCACAAATGACTTCCAATAGAAATCAGTCATTTTAAACTAAATTCAAAAATATTTAATGACATAAATTTAGCGAATTTTCTTTCAAGTGATTTTTGGCTCATTATCACTCATATTCTGAGTTTCTAACATATAAAAACCTCTGTGTTGTTTAAATTCACAATTATAACAAATTTTCTACTTCTGTATCTATTGTTCTACCCATGTTCTTACCAAATACTTCTCATTATTTTCTTTTTTTATTTATTTTATTTTATTATTCATATGTGCGTACAAGGCTTGGGTCATTTCCCCTCCCTGCCCCACCCCCTCCTTTACCACCCACTCTGCCCCCTCCCTCTCCCCCACCCCCTCAATACCCAGCAGAAACTATTTTGCCCTTATTTCTAATTTTGTTGTAGAGAGAGTATAAGCAATAATAGGAAGGAACAAGGGTTTTCGCTGGTTGAGATAAGGATAGCTATACAGGGCATTGACTTACATTAATTTCCTGTGTGTGTCTGTTGCCTTCTAGGTTAATTCTTTTTTATTTAACCTTTTCTCTAGTTCCTGGTCCCCTTTTCCTATTGGCCTCAGTTGCTTTTAAGGTATCTGCTTTAGTTTCTCTGTGTTAAGGGCAACAAATGTTAGCTAATTTTTTAGGTGTCTTACCTATCCTCACCCCTCCCTTGTGTGTTCTCGTTTTATCATGAGCTCAAAGTCTATTGACGGTCTATTCTACATTCTTCATTCACTGTAACCAAATTCTATTTGAGTTTATAAAATACTGGGTAAGGTGTTTGTCCTGCTATTATGAATTTCATTTCTCTGAGTTCTTTTATACCAGAACAGAAGATTTCAGAATGTTGGAATTTGGTTATAAAATGCACTGCTTATGTACACATATTTTGTTAGACAAATTATTTAAAATATTGAGGCATTCTGCAAGATGGTGGTTTCTCTGCATTTCTTCAGATTTACTTTTACATTCTTCATTTTCTCATGGTAGTTCCTCTGCATTTATTTAGATGTGTGGCTAATTTATACAATTATAGACACTTTCTATATTTTATCACAATTTTAAAAGCAAACTGTCTCTAGGAAAAAATCTACGGAGAGAAAGAAAACAAGGTGGCAGATAGCTGAGGTACAATGGGAGTCTGTGCTCTACAGTTTCAGAAAAATACTTCAGATTAATAGTAGCAAGAACTGAGCAAACTTGCTATTTTGCCAACCATGATTCCAGCAACACATAGGGTTCACATAATGTTCAACAACAGATGTTTAATTAACTTTTCATAGTACATAATAACCAGGGAAGCCCAAGCCTGGAGCATCAGGTGCTGGTCTGCCTAGTGGAAAGCCACTTCTCTGCTTTTTTCTTTTTCTTTTCTGGCTTCTTTTCTCCTGTCTTGGAACTTCAAAAGCATAAACTCAATGCAGAGAACTGCATAACAAGTCCTCCAAGCATCTGGGACATCCTGGCTGTGCCATAATTCATGGACATGGTACGTGCCTACTGCACCTGCCCCTGCTGCTCCCGATCTGAGTTTAACTGCAACTCTGCCATGTGAGTGTGGCACATCAACTGCTCTGGAGAGAACCACACAGGACAACACAGGTGGAGGGCAGAGTGACCTTCCCCTGGACAAAACTAGTGGCCAGGAAAAGGGAGGGATTATTTTACCCCTACCTGGTGATGGTGAGGCATAACACTGAGGTGGCCCACATGAGTGGGGTCAGGGCAGCATGTCTGCTCTTTGGTGAAAACAAAATATTCTAACATCTTGGAGAAACCAGTATGAGCTCAAACTCACAAACTTCCAAGAGAAAAGTGGTGAACCATAAAGTTCAATTCTAGCGCCCAGTCTTGCCCTGTGGGCAATGGCAACTGGTGACTGCTCAAATACCAGCCCCTCTTGAGATCACTTTGGAGCACCTGCCTGCATGAGTTGGCCCATCCCACTTAGGAAATCATCAACATAAACACCCTGTGAAGATCCCCTCCAAAGTCAGCAGGTGGGGAGAGACAACATCCACTGTCACACAGCTCAGGATACCAGCCTCAAGAAGGGACAGAGACATAGACAGAGGCCCAGGCTGGATTTGAAATCATTGGAAACACTCCAGAACATTCATTGCACTGTTTTTTAATTTAGTATTTATACTTTAAAAAAAAATTTTATTGATTTAATTTTTCTGTTTTTCTTTTTCAACTTATTGTTACCTATCTCCCTCTTACAAATATCAATTTGTTAGCCCTCCCTTTCTCCACTTTCCTTTCTTTCCCTCATTTTAAATTTTATTTTACTTTTCCTTTCTTCTTTCTTCTCTTCCACTTTCTTTCCTTTCTTCCCTCCCCTTCCCTTTCCCCTCACTGCCACTACCTCCTCCATACTCACCACACACTGAATAGTATATTATGCCAAGTTTACACATTACCTCCATCCTTACTATCTCTCTGCAATCCCTGATGAAAACACCTTCCATCCCAATATCAGAACAATACTTTACACACATTAGGGCCTTATTACTCTACAGCCCCCCACCTCACACCTCTTCTGCCCTTGCCCATTCCCCCCTCCCTTTTCCCTCTTTTAGTGACATCTTTTTAAATTACCTAAATAACTACTTCTATCCAAACAACATTTTTCTCCCTAATACCTGCTGTTCATACATAATATTGTCAAGGGCTACCTTATATACTATATTGGATTGGTGAATTTGTTATTGCTAAGTTATACCTGCAGGTCAAGTGACAGAAATATTACAACAACCTAGCTCACAACTAAGCTGGGCAGAACATAGAGATTATGTCAAGGAAGAGAGAACATGTGATTAAAACCCCAACTACTGAATCAACAGCATACAAGCAAAGCACAGAATTGAAACATGGAGAGAAAAAGAAGACAGGGGAATAGGACTCCTCAAAAGACTAACAATAACAAAATACAGGATTTGGTAGAAAGTGAAGAGGATGAATCCCCAATATCTGACCTCAGAAGAATGATGATAAGAATGTTCAATGAGCTTAAGAAAACACACAAAAACAATCCTATGAATAGCAAGAGAACAGAGATTTAAAAGAAAAACTCAGGAAGACACAAAAAAATCTAAATAAACTCTAAAGGATTTCAACAAATTCCAAAATGAAAAAAAGGAGAGTATAAAAAAAGATATATGAAATAAAGAAGACAGCACAAGACATGAAAGAGCAGTGTGACAAAGATTTGGAAAGTCTGAGGAAAAAGAATCAAACAGAAATTTATTTGATTTTTGTTTCTAATTCAAGTTAGTCTGTAATTTAAATAAAAAATACAAACCACTCTAGCAGACTGGAACAAGTAGAAGACAGAATTTCAGGGCTCAAAGACAAAACAAATATTAAAGAAAATGAAACAAGAACTCTTAGACAAAAGGACTCAAGCATTATGAAACAAATACATGAGAAATATGTGAGTCCATCAAAGGATCAAACCTGTGAATCATGGGCATCAAAGGAGAGGTGGAAGCCAGATGTGTACATAATATATTCAGCAAAATAAAAACAAAAAATTTCACAAATCTCATGAAAGGGACACCCATTCAGATACAGGAAGTCTCAAGGACACCAAGCAGACTTCACCAAAACAGAACCACCCCACAGCATATTACAGTTAAAATAATTAGCACAGAGAACAAGGAATGAATATTGAAGACTGTAAGAAAGAGAAATCAAATGACATATAATAGCAAAATTTTCAACAGAAACTTTAAAAGCAAAAAGGGCATGAGGTAAGACAATGTGAATGAGAACTAAAAGAAAACAATTTCAGTCCTAGGACACTTTACCCAGCAAAGCTATCATTCAAAATTGAAGAAAAAATAAAAATCTTCCAGGGTAAACAGAAACTAAAACAATACATACCAAGAAAGCTGCCACGAAAGAAGATTTTGAAAGGAATCCTACACAGAGAAGATGATAACAAACATAGCCATTATAGGATCGGAATTATTGAACCTCAAGGGAAAAGCAGACAAGTAACCAGAGAGAAGCACAGAATGCAAGCAACTAAGTGGCAGGAAATCACCACACACATCTCAATATTAACACCAAATGTTAAGGGACTCATCTCTCCCATCCAAAGACACTGTCTGGCAAACCAGATTAAAAAGAAGATGAAACAACTTTTGTTTTCAAGAGATCCAGCTTATAACAGAAACAAACATTGCCTTAGGGTGAAAGGGTGAAAGAAGATTTAATGAGCTAAACAGTCTCCCAAAACAGGCAGGAGTAGCAATAGTTATAAAAGACAAAGTAGACTTCAAATCTAAATTAGTTAGAAGAGACAAAGAAGGTCACTGAATACTAATAAAAGGAGCAATAGAAGATGGAAATAACAATTGTTAACATATATGCACCCAGTATCCATATACCCAACTTCATTAAACACACTCTTTTGGACTTAAGAACACAGACCAGACACAGTGATGATGAGAGACATTAATACTCCTCTATTACCAATGCATGGGTCATCCAGACAAAAAACTGAACAGAGAAACTCCAGAATTGAATTACATCACAGATCTAATGGATATGACAGACATCTACAGATGTCCGTTTCATCCAGCATCAGACAGTATGCATTCTTCTCAACAGCCTGTGGAACTTTCTCCAAAATAGATCACATTTTATGCACAAAGCAAGTCTTAACATATATAAGAAAATTGAAATTATCCCTTATTTCTTGTCTGACCACAATGCAATAAAACTAGAATTAAACAACACTAAGAAACAGCAGAAAATAGTAAAACAATTGGAAGATGAACATGCTACTCCATGATCAGTAGATCATTGAAGAATTAAGGGAAGAAGTAAAAAACTTCCTAGAATTCACTGAGAATGAAAGCACAACCTATCAGAACCTAAGGGACAGAGCAAAACAGGTCCTAAGTTTATAGCCATGAGTGCAAATATTAAAATCACAAAAAAATTCAAATAAATGACTGAGTGCTGCATCACAAACTCCTAGGCAAACAAGAACAAGTTAAACTCAAAAGTAGCAGAAATTGAGAAATAATAAAAATAAGGGCTGAAATCAATGAAATAGAGACAAAAAGTCTGTAGAAAAAACAATGAAACAAAAAGCTGGTTCTTTGAAAAGATAAACAAGATAAACAAACCACTGGAAAATGTGACTGAAATAAGGAGGGAAAGACCCAATTTAACAAAATTAGAAATGAAAAAGGGGAGATAACAACAAACATCAAGGAAATCCAGGGAATCATCTGGGAATACTTCAAAAACATATGTACAAATAAATTGGAAAATCTAGAAGAAATGGACAAACTTCTAGACACATATGACCATCCAAAATTGAACCCAGAAGATATTAATCACCTAAACAGATGCAAGGAAATTAAAAAAACTATAGAATCTCCCAATAAAGAAAAGTCCAGGACCCAATGGATTCACCCCATAATTCTACAAGACGTTGAAAGAGCAACCAACACCAACACACCTGAAACTTTTCCACAAAATAGAATGGGAAGGAACATAGTCAAATTCATTCTATGTAGCCACCTTACACTCATCCCAAACTGGGTAAGGACACAAGAAAAACAATGAGAATTACAAGCCAATCTATTTAATGAACATAGATGCAAAAACCCTCAATAAAATATTGGCAAACTGAAATCAACAGCATATCAAAAAGATCATACAACATGAGGAAGTGAGTTTCATCCCAGGGATGCATGTACGGTTTGACATATGCAAATCATTAATACAGCACATAAACAGAAGAAAAGACAAAACTCACTTGATGATCTCAATAGATGAAGAAAAGGCCTTCGACAAAATTCAACATCCCTTCATGATAAAGCTTGGATGAAACTAGGAAGAGAAGGAATTTACATCAACATTATAAAGAATATATATGACAAACCTACAGCCAACACCATACTAAATGGGGAAAAACTGAAACTATTCCCCCAAAGTCTGGAATGAAACAAGGGTGTCAACTCTCTCCATTCCTATTCAACCATACTCTTGGAATTCCTAACCAGAGCAATAAGAAAGGAAGAAGAAATGGAAGGAATAGAATAGGAACAGAAGTAGTCAAATTGTCCCTATTTGCAGACGACATGATCTTATTCCTAAAAGACCCAAAATCTCCACCAAAAACCTCCTAGACACCGTTAATATCTTTGGCAAAGTAACAAGATACCAAATCCTTTTACAAAAACCAGTAGCCTTCTATAAAGCAACAATGAACAGGTGGAAAAAGAATATAGGAAAATATTTCCATATACAATATCCTCAAAAAACAAAATACAGTAGAATAAACTCAATAAAGGATGTGAAAAATGTCTACAAGAAAAATTATAAACCATTGAAGAAAGAAATCAATGAAGACTACCAAAGGTGGAAAGATCTCCCATGCAAACGGATTGGTAGGATCAACATAGTGAAAATGACTATACTACCAAAAGCAATCTACATGTTCAATGAAATCCCCATCAAAATTCCAATGACATTCATCACAGAAATGGGAAAATCAATCCTAAAGTTCATTTGGAAACACAAAAGACTGTGAATAGCCAGGGCAATACTGAGCAAAAAGATAAAAATTGGACCTATCACAATACCGGAGTTTAAACTATACCACAGAGTCATAGCAATAAAACAGTATGGTAGTGAAACAAAAACAGGTATGAAGACTTGTGGAATGAAGACCCAGATATGAATCCATGCAGCTGCACGCACCAGGTGCCAAAAACATACATTGGAGAAAAGATAGCCTCTTCAACAAATGTTGGTGGAATAAAGTGGTTATCTGCCTGAACAATACTGAAACTAGATCCATGTACAAGTATCAACTCAAAGTGGATTACAGCCCTTAATATGAGACCCTAAACCTTGAAGCTAGTGCAGGAAAGAGCAGCAAATACACTGGAATTAATAGGCATTGGCAATGACTTCCTCAATAGAACTCAAATGGTCAGCAACCAAGAGAAAGTATTGACAAATGGGACTACATGAAATTACAAACTTCTCCACAACAAAAGAAATGGACTGTAAACTGAATAGATCACCCACAAAATGGGAAAAAACCTTTTTTTTATTCATTCACATGTGCATACATTGATTGGGCCATTTCTCCCCCGTGCCCTCCTCCCTCTCTCTCCCCGCCCCATGCCCCCTCGCTTCCAGGCAGAACCTGTTCTGCCCTTATCTCTAATTTTGTTAAAGAGAATACATAAGCAATAATAAGGAAGACAAAGTGTTTTTGCTAGATGAGTTAAGGATAGCTATACAGAGAGATTCTTAGCATTGCTTCCATGTACAAATATTTTACAACCCAAGGTGTTCATCTCTATCTGACCCTTTCACTAGTTCCTGATCCCCTTTTCATATTGACCTCTGCAGGTTTAAGGTTTCTGCAATAGTTCCTCTGCAGTGTTTTGCCAGCAATACATCAGAGAAGAGATTGATAACCAGAATATTCAGGGAGCTCAAAAAACAAAACTCTCCAAAAATTAATGACCCAATAAAAAATGGACAAATAAGCTGAATAGAGCTTTCGCAAAGGAAGAAGTTCAAATGGCCAAAACACACATGAAGAAATGCTCAATATTCCTGGCCATAAAGGAAATGCAAATCAAAACCATGTTAAGAGTCCACCTCAATCCTTTAGAATGGCTACCATCAAGAATACCACCCTCAACAAATGTTATCAAGACTATGGTGAGAAAGGAATTCTCATACACTGCTTTCCACTATGGAAAGAGGCATAAAACTAAAAATAGAACTCCCATGTGATCCAGCAATTCCACTCCTAGGGTGGATCAAGCTTTTTCTTGCTCCTGTCACTACTGAACCAATCCAGGGGTGAGGGGAGATGCAGAAATGACAGACGATAGACGACAAAACTGTGGCCAGGTGTGTTGGGTGCTTGGAGAAGCACAACAGCTTCATTGCTTCTTTTATTTTTCTCTTCTCTATTCTTCAAGGCCTTGCTCCTTTACAATTCTTTAAAACCTTGCTTCTGAAGTCTTCTTTTTCTATTCTTTAAAGTCTCTTTCCTTTGACTCACTCTCTCCCATGTTTTCTCTCAGGTTTTTTTTTAGCATAATCTCTCTTTAAGTCTTGGCCCTTAGACTTGCAGACAAACAACAGCAGCCACATCTAAAAACTGCATTAGCATAACTCTTAAAGTCTTGGTCCTTAGACTTGCAGTCTCATGTTCTCTTTAGCTTTTCTTTAGCTTAGCTTTTCTACAGCCTATGTATAAAATTCTGGGTGCAGAAAGCTGCTCTGTCCCATGATCCATTTAATCTCTATAACTCAGCTGCAGCAACAGCAATGTCATTCTCACAGCAGCCTACCAAGAAGCCCACAGCCAGCCAATCAAAAAACCCCATCAAAAAAAATTAGTCTCCTTCAGTGAGTCTTTTATATCCAATGGTAAACAAGGAGGTGGAGCAACAGTTCTCAGGGAGGGGTGTGACACTGTTACAAGAGAAACCTGCATTCCTCCTTCTCTGAACTTAAATAACTTAAGAAAAGCAGCTATGCTGCATCTCGCCTCTTGCTCTCTTCAAGTTCTCATAGGATTCTAATAATTCACTCCCCACACTAGGGCTATACACAAAAGAATGTAAGTCAGACTACAAGAAAATGTAACATATACAATAATTGCAGCATCATTCACAATATCTAAGCTATGGAAACAGCCAAGATGCCAAGATGTACAGATCAAGAAAATGTGATATTGATATACAAAGGAATTTTATTCAGCCAGAAAGAATGAAATTTTGTCATTTGCAATTAAATGGAATTTTATTCAGCCAGAAAGAATGAAATTTTGTCATTTGCAATTAAATGGATGAAACTGAAGGACTTCATCTTAAGTGAAGGTGTCTAAGTTGCAGAAGTGGAAAACTTGCATGTTTTCTCTCATGTGGAATATAGACCTAATACAAGTACAGCAATTCTATGAAAAACAAGTCACAGTAAGTAAGGTTACATATAAGGGGAGGAGGTTAAAACAGGAAGTTGAGAAGGTAGCTATGGCTTAAATACTCTATAGAAAAATGAATATAGAATTTTTACTGTGGTTAAAACCACCATGAGAAAGGGACTAAGGTAGAAAGAAGAAAAATAAAGGAGATGAGCCAAATCAATCTATAACACATATAAACATGTAAGTTCCACAAGAAAACTCTCTGTGTAGCTATCTTTTTTTGTGATACTGGGACTTGAACTCAGAGCCTTCATCTTAGCCACTCCACCAGCTCTGTTTTTATGAAGGGTTTTTCAAGATAGATTTTCACAGAACTATTTTCCGGGGGCTGGCTTTCAGTCATGATCCTCCTGATCTCTTCCTCCTGAGTAGCTAGGATTACAGGCATGAACCACTGGTGCTTGGCTGCATAGCTATCTTAACCAACCAAGAATGTGATTTTGATTCTTCTTCTTTTCTTATACAAAATTGGAAATCAGAGGGCAGAACTAGTTCTGCATGCAGAGGGTACAAGTAGGAGAGAGGAAACAGTGAAGGAGGGTGAATATGGTGCAAATACTGTGTACACATTTGTTTAAATGAAAAAAAAGGGTATCTGTTGAAACTATTCCAGGAATTGAAGGGAAGGGAGGATGAAGGAAAATGGTGGAGGAGAGAATTTAAGTACAATATATTTTATATATTGTAAGGACTTTTATAAATGCCACACTGTACCCCCACCCAACATGATAGTTAAAAGAGTCCCCAAAGTCTTAATGCCACCAGCACCGCAGAAATTTCCAAGTCTGACATCCCCTCTAAAAATCAAGTGGAACAGCTGTGAGACCTCGTGAAAAATTCAAAAGAATTATTACATTCTTCCTGTATATGGAACATTGAAACCTGTTGAGGTCACCATAAGAAGGAGAATGGAGTAAGAGGGAAAACAAGGGACAAGATGAACTAATTCAGGAAATAATACATGAATATTTGGAAATATCACAATGAAACTTCCTATTTAAGTATAACCAACTAACAAAATGTCTTTTTTAAAAAATGAAGAACAGGAAGATAAAAAAAGTTCCTATCTGTGGGTGTATATCAAGAGGGTATAAGGAAACCATGAAGAAGGGCAAATATGGTGGAAATATTTTGTACTCATGTAGGATAATAGAACAATTAACCTGCTGAAATTGTTCTAAGAAGGGGGGAAGAAGGAGAAACATTGAGGGATGCATCTAATTAAGATATATTCTAAGCACTTATGTAAACATCACAATGTACCCCCTATACAACCAGAATATGCTAATAATTTAAAAAGTCATTACATGTTTCCAACATACAATGGCATTGTGTAAACAGTTGCAACCTAAAAGGAAGAATGGAAAAATAGCAAGGAAGGATGTGATCTAAGCAAGACTGAAACCCAACAGGGCAAACACTAAACACTGAGGTCCATGTCCTGGATCTGAGGTACACAGAGGCATTATGTGAGCTCAAGTGGCTTGGGCAGCTCCCCATGACCTTGCTGTTTGCAACCCACACAGCCTCTCTCTTGTGCTGGTTCAGCTCGCCACCTGAATCTTCCCTTGCAGACTTTTCACATTCCTGGCACCTCTTCCTTACTGAGGTCTCCAGTGCAGCTCCAGCTTCACCCAAACAATTTCATCCATTGCCCTCTCAGGAGTTCTTCACAGGGAATCCTGTCCTTCCACACTTTGTCTGAGCTCTCAGGCTTTCCTTTGTAATCTGAATGGAAGCCTCCATGATCCCACAGCGCCTGCATTTTGAAACTTACAAACAGAACAACAAGTTCGATGATGTCAAGCACAGCCACCAGCTCAAGTGGTAACTGGACCCCCTTGGAATGTGGTTTCAGTAGCCTCTGGGTACCTGGATGGCTGAGCAGGGGAAGCAAACCCTGGGCAAACATTTCAAAGACAGGCTGGTGTGAGCAGGGCACCTAATGCTCTATTCTCAAGCCCAGGTCTTACACATAAGTTTGTCCTGCTATATCATTTGACCTTGCACTTGGATGAGGTCTTTCTGACTACAGAGATGTCCTCAAGGGATCTTCCTGATGTCCCAATGCAAATTACTTGCCTTCATTTAAAAATATAATATAATTTTTTTTTACCACAATGTTCTCTCTCACTTACTCTCTCTTTTTTTAGTATGGACATTGTAGTTGGTGTTCTACAATTCAACCATATCACCAGCCCTTTTGCTTTCTTCAATTTTTTATATATTTGTTCACTTGTTAGCTTTGTATGGGCTGTCTCAAAGAACAATCCTCCAGTCTCCTGAGTAGCTGGGATTACAAGAGCAAACCACCATGGCTGGCATTTTTGTTTCATTACAAAATAGTGGGTTTCATTATGATATTTCAATATATGTATGCAATGTACTTTAATCAGCCTCATTTGTTCCCCATCTCCCACTGTTCCTCCATCCCCAAATAATGTCTTTTTGCTTGTTTCTTTTTAAATCTAGATTCCATATAAGAGGAAAAAAAACATACAATACTTTTCTTCCCCACTATGGCTTATTTTGTTTCTTTTTTATTAGCATGTATTAATTGAACAAAGGGGTTTTATTCTTGTATTTCCACATGTAGATACAGTGTGCTTTGATCGTTTTTCTCCCTACGTACTCTTTCTTATCGCTCATCCCCTAGCTGTTTTCCCAAAAATAATTGTTAATGAGTCTCTCTATTCTATTTTCACATATCCATATAAAAGGACTTCAATCACATTTACCTTCTCACTCCCACTGGTTAATCTTCCCCAAATAGTTCCCTTTTTATTCAGGTCACTTATTCATGTCTACCTTTGAAATATGAAAGGAAGCATGCAATATTTAGCTTACTAAGTTTGAATCATTTCACTTAATATGGCAATCTCAAATTCCATACATTTTCCTGCAAAAGACATAATTTCATTTTTGTGGATGAATAAAATATGTATATATATCTATAATATATTTCATGATATATGATTAATATGAATGATTTATCTCACATTTTCTTTATTGATTCATCAATTGATAGGTGGCTGATTCCATAGGTTGGTTATCGTGAATAGTGCTGCTGTGTAAACATGGATATGCAGGTGTCCATTGTACATTCACTTTGATTCCTTCACATATATAGCCCAGAATGGTGTAGAAGGATCATATGGTGCTTCTAATTTTAATTTTTTGAGGAAACTTTATACGGATTTCCATAGGTGCTGTACTAATTTACATTCCAACCGACAGTTTCTTTTTTTCACATCCTCAGCCACATTCATTATTGCTTGTTTTCTTTGTTGTTTGTGCAGTACTGGGGTTTCAATTCTGGGCCTACACCTAGAGCCACTCCACCAGCCTTTTCTTTGTGATGGGTTTTTTTGAGATAGGGTCTTGACAACTGTTTGCCTGGGCTGGCTTTGAATCACAATCCTCCTGATCTCTGTCTCCTGAGTAGCTAAGATTGCAGGTGTGAGCCACTGGCTCCTTCCTCATGGCTTTTTAATGATAACTACATCCTGACAAGGGTGACTTGGAATCACAGTGTGATTTTGATTTGCATTTCCTTTATGACAAAAGATGTTGACCATTTCTTCATGTATTTACATGCCATTTTAGCATCTTTTTTTGAGAACTGTCTGTTCAATGAATTTGCCCACTCATTAATTGGATTTATTTCATCTGTTAGGGATAAGTTTTTGGGTGCTTTATAAAGATTTCTTTCTTTCTTTTGGTGGTACTGGGGTTTTAACTCAGGGCCTCGTGCTTGCTAGGCAGGCACTCTAGAACTTGAGCCACTCTGCCAGCCCTGTAGCACTTTATTTGTTCTGGATATTGTCCAGGGAATAGCTAGTAAGGATGTTCTTGAGGTCTGCAGGTTCTCTCTTCATTCTATCAATTATTTCTTTCTTGTGTAGAAGATTTTAAATTTGGTGCATCCCATTTCTCAGTTCTTACTTATATCCTGAACAGCTGGTTTCCATTCACAAAGTTGTTGTCTGCTTCTGTATCTTTTAGTGTCTTCCCTGTTTTCCTGTGGTACTTTCAAAATTGTAGGAATTACATTGGATCATCGATCTACTTGAATTGACTTTTCTACTGGGTGAGAGATAGGGATCTATGTTTAGCTTTCTGCATGTGGAGATCCAGGCTGTTTTTTCACTGGTATTTGTTTTTTGCCCTTTGTCAAATATCAGAAGGCCAAAACTGTGTCCTTTTATTTCTGAAACTTCTATTCTATTTCCGTGTCAAACAGTAATATGGATACAGTATCCAGACTGAGATACAATAAGGAAACAGGGGACGCGAGCATCACTACAGACCCAGTGGACCTAACAGACAAGTGAGAACACCCAGCCAGCAGCAGCATAGCACATGTTCCCTTGCATGCATCAGAACATTCTCCAGGAAAGACCAGAGGTGATATAAGAAAGTCTGAATGAATTTCAGAAGACTGAAATCACACCAAGTATCTTTTCAGACCACAAAGTGAAGCAGGAAACATCACAAATGCATGGAAATTTAAAAACACATTATTGAACTACCATAGGTTCAAAGAAATCAATAGGGAAATTGGAAACTATGTCAAGTCAAACTAAATTGAGAACAGCATATATGGAATGTTATGGATAAGGTGGGTTTAGAGCTAGGCGGCCAAGCACATGCTTAGCATGCTACAGTCCCAGGGTACAAATCCCAGCACCAAAAATGAAAGAGTAAAATAAAACCTTAATGAGTGATGCAAAAGGAGTTCCAAGAGTAAAGTTTATAGTAATAAATACATATAATATTAAAAATTTTTAAATTTCAAATAAACAACCTAACTTCACAGTTCTGTTCGTGATCTCCTAGAGAGCACTCCTTCCAGGGCTGATGCAGGAATCTGGCCTCAGTAAGTGGTTTGTTCCTCTGTCCTGTGTAATCCACCTCTATCAACTTAGCACTTTTTCAGAGTTGTGGCAGGTAGGTTTGGGTCCAATGTGACCCTCACCCTCATGTGTCAGACAGACACCATGGATGACAGCACTGGAATGAATCTGATTTATACAAACAGATGGGTCCTGAACAGTGATCAGAGAAAGCCCAGGTCCATGTGCAAACACAGGGAAAGTGACACACACCTGGAGCCCTGACTCCACCTCCATGTGGAGGGGGACACCTGCTCTTAGTTACCTCTGGCTGATCCTAGAATCCAGTGGCCCCTCCCTCTGGCCTCTGTCTTTGATGTGGATTCTTCTCCACTTGGAGAACTTTCCTTTATCCTTTTCTGCTGATGACTGTGATGATATGCAGATTTTAGGTATATTATATGTACCATTTCTAGGGCTGAGATCAGATAAGGATCCATTGGTGGGTGCCTACATTCTACAACACCAAGAACCTCTCATGTTCAAAGCCCACATTCCATCCTGCTCTAGAAATTAATGATGACTGAGCTGTTCCATGTCCCAGACACCACTGACCCATGACCACTCTGAGGAGAGAAGTGCAGGATGCAAAGGAGGAAGATGGGACTCAAAGATGGGGGTGTCCATCCTCAAGATGGCTTAGGCAGTGTGTGGTGAGTAGGCATGAAATACAAGTCAGCCCCCACCCAACTGGAAGAATTTAGCCCTGAGAAACAGGGGAACAGAAGAGGTAAGAATGCCTTGGAATCTATTCTGGGGAGATGGGTGTGGGGATTTTGTTTCTAAGAAAAGAGGTAGACCATGGATTGGATGGTTTAGCAGGGGAAATCCACAATCAGATCCCAGAGAAGAGCCATGTTTCCTTCCACATGTCCCTCTATCTCCTCTATGGTCATTCCCATGATGAAGCTCCACATGAGCTGCACAGTCATGTGTTCTTTGTGTCTCTTCTGCTCAGCATCTGCCCTGCAGCAGAGACCTGCAATTTCCCAGCAGCATCCACAGCACTGGGGAGGTGACGGGCCTTGGTAAGCACCCAACAATGCAGTGAAGTTGGATGGGCTGAAAGTGTAAAGGGAACTCTAAGGAAGGCTTGAGATGGAAGGACTGAACTTCAGTTACTTTCACCTGTAAGATGCCAGCTCTGAAAGAGCCAGTTGTATTTGATGCTATATACTAGCCCTCAGTGAGATGAGGACAAATCAGGTGGATGTAGAAGGGGGTGGAGGAAACCCCATTTCTGTTGGAGGTGTCTGCAAAGAGCATACTGTAAGCCCTGGTCCCAGTTACACGACCAGAAGAACCAGGCTCCTGAGAAGGGTAGATCCTCTTTCTGTGGGGCTGCTGACGTGACAATCCCATGACAGGCACAACATGAATCCCAAAGTCACAACCTGACCTGCTGTGTTATGTGGCCTCATCCATCTGCTCAGCTACAGCCATGGGTGGAGATGGCATGACCCTCACTCTCACAGCCTTATTCTGCCTCAGTGAGACATGAGGGAGAACGGGTACCTTTATCTGGGATGAATCTAAAACCACAGCCTCACCTGATTCTTTAGGAGACTACAGGGGCTCAGGAGACTCCAGGGAGGAGAGGACCTGCTCAGGCTTCTGTGGCAAAACTCTCACAGGGACCTGTCTTCCAGGGCTGAGTGTGAAAACAAAGACCCATGTCCTGGCAGTTGAGTGTGTCCCCAGCTATCCTTCTTCATCACTGGGGACAAGGGTAGTCGGGATGTAGAACAGCAAGTGTGGCTGATGCTGGGAGTAACTGAAAGGTACTGGGCTGAGAGTTGGGATAGGAGGTGGGAGATCCTCAGACCCAGCCTCTCATTTCCTTGCAAGGACACTCCCCAAACCTACCCTCTGGGCTGAGCCAGGATCTGTGATCACCCTGTAAAGTCCTGTGACCATCTGGTGTGAGGGGACACTGGAAGCCCAGGAGTACCACTTGAATCCAGAGACCTGGATTAGACAGATTCCACTGCAGCCCCCAAAAAAAGCCAAGTTGTTCATTTCATCCATGACAGAGCAGTATGCAGGATGTTATCTCTGTTATTATGTCAGCCCTGCTGGCTCTTCAAAGTTCAGTGACCCCCTGGAGCTGATGGAGACAGGTGTCACCAGCTCCAGAATCTGCCTCCAGGAAAGGGTTCTAGACTTAGGTGTGTCTCCCTCTCACAGCCCTGTCTTAAGTACAGTGTGTGAGGTGTGAGCCCATTTAACACACTGCCTCCTTCTCTCCTAGGAGTCTACTTCAGCAAACCGAGCCTCTCAGCCCTGCCCAGTCCTGTGATGACCTCAGGAGGGAATGTGACACTCCAAGTGTGGCTCATGGCTGGGATTTGACAGGTTCATTCTGACTAAGGAAGGAGAGCACAAGCCCTATTTGACCCTGGACTCCCAGTAACACCACAGTGGGCAGTTTCAGGCCTTCTTCCTTGTTGTCCCTGTGACCCCCAGCCTCAGGGGAATGGTCAGATGCTATAGTTATTACACAAACAAATCCCAGGTGTGGTCAGGAACCAGTGATCCCCTGGAGTTCCTGGTCTCAGGTGGGGTAGCTTAATTTTTGACACAATTATTTTTGAATCCCTAACACTTTGCCATTAGCTGAGGCTGAGGGAGTGCAGATAAGCTGAGTAAGAGACCCAGAGTGGAGAATAACTAAAATAGGCAATGGGTCCTCATCCATTGGCTTATCTTCGATCCACTGGGATCCAGGAAGCCATTCCTCCTGACCCATGAGGACCATGGGTCTTCACTCATGGAGAAAACCTGATCCTCCAGGGACATTCTGTGATCCTCTATGACAGATTCTCTCTGTCCAAGGATGGGGAACTTGACATCAGACAGCATCCTAGCTGCCAGCTCCAGGCTGGGATCTCTGAGGCCAACTTCCTCCTGGGTTCTGTGAATGGCTCTCTTAGGGTCCAGTAGAAATGCTATGTTGCACACAGCCTCTCCTCCAATTTGTTGACCTCCAGCACATATTGGGCATCCTAATCACAGGTAAAGAGGCCATCAGTGTCAATCAGAGACCAGACTCTGCACATGTCCTGCTGGAGGAGCCTTAAGAGGTGATATGGACCTCAGGATGAAGTCATAGAAACTGAACAGGAGTGGGGAGGGGAAGAGTCAGAGAAAAGAGAGACAGAGACATGTAGATCCTCAGAGTCACGCCCTGTGAAGTCTCAGCTGTGGACAAGGTGGGAACACCCATCACCCTCCTTATATCTAGGACAGGTCCCTGAAAAACCCATCCTCTGGTGCAGATGGGTGCCACAGTGTCCTCAGGAGAAGACGTGACCCTGCTGTGTCAGTCATGGAGCTGAATGGACACTTTTCTTCTGTCTAAGGATGGGACAGCTGAGTGCCTGCCCCCATCTCTTATCAAAGTTCCAAGCTCAGCAACACTGGGCAGAATTCTCCATGAAAGCTGTGACCTCAGTCTTCAGGTGTGCAATGATTCTCACATAGCTCATCCTCTTAAATTTTGTCAGATACCAGTGACCCTCTGAAGCTCCTGGTCTCAGTTGAGGCCCCTGGGCCTGTCCATTCTGAGCTCAACAGGCCACTCCGGGCCCTGACCCAGGATGGCACTGAACTTGGTTGAGAGTGAGGCAGACATAGGGGGAGCACTCCTCAGAGAGGAGTAGGGCAGCAGTGTCCCCCCAGGCATGTGACCAACTCCCCTTCATGGAAACCTACTAAGTGCCAAACGGGCTTTGGGAGCTGCTTGAAAAAGCTACAGGGCAGATGTAGGGGAGTGAGAAGATCTGGGATGCTCAGGGGCAGACCCAGTGCCTCACCCTATTCTCCTTATTCACAGGACACTCTGGGGTACCAACACCCCCATACTCAGGGCCCATCTCAACAGCTGGTGAGTCTTTGGGGCTTCTGTTCAGGGAATTCTCTGGGTCCCCAAGCTGCCTGGAGGCATTTTAGGCCACCTAACCCTCATTCCTGTGCCAGCTCTGATTGTGTCCAGGGCGCTGTTGGTCATATATCAGTGTGTCAGAATCCATGAGGTACAGGAATTCACAACTTGGATGCCATGAGGGTGAAGTCAAGACAGGGAAATTTGGGACTCAGGCTGAGGGAAAAGTCGACAGGTTAACACAGGGAGCAAGATGCCCAGTCACTCACCTCCCATCCACCCCCACAGGCCCTGAGCATCATTCCCTCACCCCCATGGAGTCAGGACCCCAGACAGGAAAGGGAAGGGCTCTGGTAGGAGGTTGGGTGCAGGGGAACAGAGTCTGAGCTCTGGGATTGGTGCAGCCTCCTTGGGGACACTGACTTGGACAAGCCCCTCCCTCATGTTGGGCTCAGTTTCTCCAGTGTAAAGGAGTGGCCTGACCCAGACCTTCAATCTTCTTCCAATGCCTAACTTGTCGGTGACCACCTGGCACAGGAAGCCTCCCAGGGCAGCTTCCAGGACAATTATTCAGTGGGCCTGTCCCCTCTGCACAGTGACAGTGACATTGTGCAAGGGACAGGCACAATGATGGTCCCATATGCTGGACAATTTGAATTTTTTCTTTCCAGTTAGGATTCCTTTTTCTTCTGTAATTCTCTGGATAGGGCTTCCACTACTATCTTTTAATTCTTTCTTTTTTGGAGCTAAAGGTTGCACCAGAATCTTGGCATTGCATGCATGTGCTATTCCACTGATTTAAACTCCCAGCTCTTGGTGTTTTGAGACAGTTTCACTATATTCACTAACTGGCCTTGAATTTGCAGTGGCCAGCCTCTGCCTCCTGAATGCTAGGAATACAGGTGTGTTCCACCATGTCTAGCTTCTGTTATGATCTTGGTTAAAAGAAGTGAGAGTGGACAGTTTGTTTCATTTTAAATTTCAAGTCATTCATATTTTCTCATGAGAGCTGCCATGGCACACAACTCTGTATTGAGTTCCCAGCACCCGTCCCTGTGGATGTGTGAGAAGAAGAGGGAGAACTGGATGGGCCAACAAGATGTGGTTTCCAGACCTGACTTGGAAACAGGGAAGATGCTGAAGCTGATGGGGGAGGAGGAGCAGCTGGGCAAGTTAAGGACAGGGCACAGGGCCACGTCCATAGGGACCCTGAGAAAACAGTCCTTAATCCAAACCTGCTGGGTCCCTTGGTCCTCTTAGACCTGGGAAAAAATCTGCTCTGGTGGGGTCTGATTGTGGATGACACTGGAGGCCCCACCACACTGACTCCATTAGAGAAATACATCCCAGTTTGGGGTACTGTTAACATGGCCCCTCCTGAACTCACCTTGTGGCCTCCATACTAAGCGTGTATCTGAGACTAAGGAGGGGCAATGCACTTGCTCACTGAGGTGACTCAGGATCCCTACCCCACTTGTCTATGTGCATTTCAATTTGTTTCTACTCTTCATTTTTTGCTTACACTTTTTCTATTTTTCTGAGACTTTCAAAATAAGTTTTTTTTTCATTTTTCTTTTATTATTCATACATGCATACAAGGCTTGGTTCATTTCTCCCCCTTGCCCCGACCTCCTCCCTTACCACCCACTCCCCCCCTCCCTCTCCCCCCCACAATACCCAGCAGAAATCTAAAAAACTAGCTAGCATTTGTTGCCCTTAATGCAGAGAAACTAAAGCAGATACCTTAAAGCAACTGAGGCCAATAGGAAAAGGGGAACAGGTACTAGAGAAAAGGTTAGATCAAAAAGAATTAACCTAGAAGGTAACACCCATGCACAGGAAATAAATGTGAGTCAATGCCCTGTATAGCTATCCTTATCTCAACCAGCAAAAACCCTTGTTCCTTCCTATTATTGCTTATACTCTCTCTACAACAAAATTAGAAATAAGGGCAATAGTTTCTGCTGGGTATTGGGGGGGGAGAGGGAGGGGGTGGAGGGGGTGGTAAGGGAGGGGGTGGGGGCAGGGGGGAGAAATGAACCAAGCCTTGTGCAGGGAGATACATTGTGATGTTTATGTATGTGCTTACAATGTATCTTAGTTAGATGTATCCCCTACACATTCTCCCTCTTCCCCTTCCCCATCTCTTAGAAAAATTTCAAAAGGTTTCATTCTTCTATTTTCATAAATGAATACAAAATACATCTACCATATACACCCTCACTCACCCTTTGCTTATGTCCATCTTCTCCCACTTCTGTCAATGGAAAAGACCTGTTTTACCCTATTGCCCTTCATTTATTTTTTTAAGTATATTGATAGCCTAAGGTTTTTTGCCTTGGTACTTTAGGCCTGTATATGTCATGCTTTAATCAAATTATCTCACTCCCCAGTTACTTACTCGTTCTCTATCACCATGCTCCACTAATATTTGACAGCTTACAGTAAGTATAAAATATTCACATGTAGATGGGTTGTTTCAATATTTTTCATTATCTTTTTCTTTTCATTTTTGACCTCCAATAGTTCCCTCAGACAGACTCACTAATACAATTTTGTTCTTCCTCTTACTGCATATATTTGTGTACACATAGATATATAATCATATACATAGCTGCACTTATTTTTATTTTATGAAGGACCTCAATAAGCAATATTGTTTTTTTAAACCACTAACATCACCACTCTTTAGAATATGTGTGCATGCACTTTTGTGGGGGGAGGTGTGTGTGTTATATTTCAGTTGTTTCTTGTTATACAATGATTAGTTAAGAGGAGGTTAAGTGCATGATGCACTTCAGAGGAACTCTGTGTGTTGAGGTACAAGAGAAGCAGCCCCAGACTGTCACCCCTTTGCACTTCTGATATTCAGGATCCTTGATCCCCAACCCCTCACCCTTGGACCCTGGAGTTTCTTGGTGAGTCAGTGGAAACTCATCTCCAGGGGAATTAGCTTACATAGTCCTGAGAGAAGACAAGCGTTCCACTATTTCTGAAAGGAAAGACCATTTCTCCCATTCATCCTGACCTCTTGCTTATCAAGGAAAGTCTGTCCCAAGAAGACTCAGACCTCAACTGCTGAGCTCACAGAGCGTAGTGAGGTTGAAGAATGAAATGAGGTGGTCAGAGGGAACCCTGCCACAAAAGTACTACTGTTTGTTCAGAATGTACATGACGTTATGTCATAACAATAAGACAAGAATGTGAAGTCCAGGGCAAAGGCTCGGGTCTCTTCAACACTTCACACATCCTACTGCTTTTTGTTCTCAGGAGCAGCTGAGAACCTCAGTCAATCACTGAACCTGTCAGATCCAAAGATAAGTGGGTAATGAGAATTCTCAGAAACAGGGCTGGGCACAAAGGGACAATTTTATCCAAGGGATCAGGTACACTGGGAGGACATGAGGTGATCCTGGTTATTTTGTCCAGCCCTGATCTCCATGTCCTCTTTGTCCACAATCCCATGATTATACAATGGATGATCTCATCCACCTGGGCATGGCTAACCTGGTCCTCATGTTCCTTGGGATTCTGTTATTTGAAGCTCAACACAGCCAGAGAAGGACCCAAGATGCACTCTGAAGATGAGTGAGAAACAGGATACCATGCAGAGAAGTGGATCTGGAAGAAAAACATCTGGGACATGAGTTGTGTTCTGAGAATGTTCAGGAAGCAAGCATGGTTTGGGTGGATGGATTCCCTGGGGTTGGTGTGGCTTTTTATCTACTAAACTGTGATTTCCTCCATGTTGCCATGGACTTTTGTTGATTGCCTCCCTTTTCCACTGTCCAAAATAACTAGATGAAAATGGACTAGAAGTATTGCTGAAGCAGTAGAGCACCTGCTTTGTAAGTGCAAAGTCATGTGTTCAAACCCCAGTCCCAACAAACAAAATCACATTTTGCAACTGTTCTCATAAAAATTATATACATTCTGAATTATAAGGATATATATATATATATATATAATTCAATCACTGTATTCTTTACATACACAGATCTAACAAATTTTCTACTTCTGTATCTGTTGCTCTACCCATATTCTTACCAAATACTTCTCATTAATTTCTTAATGGTCTATTCTACATTCTTCCCTCACTGTAACTAAGTTTTGTGTTTCTAAAATACTGGTAAAGGTCTTTGTCCTATTATGACCAATTTCATTTCACTGAGTTCTTTTATGTCAGTAATGAAGATTTCAGAATGTTGGCATTTGGTTATAAAATACACTGCTTATGCACAAGTATTTTGTTAGACAAATTATTTAAAATATTGAGGCACTCTGCAGAATGGTGGACTCTCTGCATTTCTTCAGATTTCATTTTACATTCTTGATTTTCTTATACTACCTCTTCTACATTTATTTAGTTGTGTGGTTTGTGAAAGTCTGCAAATGATTGTCTTACAAAGAACTTACATACATTTTTAACTCATAAATATTAACAAAATTACTTAATTTTATTCAAGTTAGTGGAAAATTATAATGTTTAGTAACTATACAACTTTTTCACTTCCAAAGGGTAAAATGGTAATTTGGTTGTTGGAAGGCATACATTCAGTGGTAGACTTTTTCTTGCCTTCTCCTTTATGTTTGCTGGAGATGTATTGAATCTTTAAAAATGGTGGATTCAAAAGCTGTGTTCTCATTTCTGTAGAGCTTCCATGTGTTGAGGATTATAATCACTGTAACAATAAGAAATTTAGTCTTCACTACTGAGGAATAATAAAATATTACAAGTAGTAGTGCCCTCTTAATATGTCACAGCTTTATCCTTTACCAGGTTCAGGAGTGGGACCAATGAGTCTTGAATGAGAAACAGACACATCTTGTTCTTTGGCTTTGGGCATGTTTTAAATGAATTCATTAAAAATGCATGGCTTGATGTTTATATATATGTGCACACTGTGAAATAATTACTGCAATTAAGAAAATTGTCATCCACCAACCCACACAGTCACTTGTTCTCAGCAAGTGCAAAGGGTTGCTACTGGTAGTTCCCATGCTCTATGTCAGATTTCCAGAATTTATTCATCTTAGAAAACATAGGAACTTTGTATCCTTTGACTATATCTCCTCTTTCCTCATTCCACCTCCTAATAACTGCCACATTGAGGGAGAGGGATGCAGGTAACTGACCGTCTTGAATGCATTTATTCTCCAAATTTTACTCATGTCAGATGCTATAATCTTACCTGTGGACACCTGAAGTCCCACAGCAGACTTGTGGGTATGGACCGTGGTGAAAACTGATGATTTGTGGGTGTGTGCAGGCCAGAATTGCCTCCTCTGACACCTTGATGACATCACTTAGGCTTGGGTTTCATTGTAAATTTGGTGTTTATTTAAAGATATTTATTTACTGTTTATTTGAAGTTAAAGATATTTTGAAAAGAACCTAGATTTGAAAATATTATATGGCAAAATTTTAAAAACTCACCCCTGAGATCAAAGTTCTCTGTGTCTATTGTTCTCTACTTGTCAATTCCTCCTGTGGTTGTATATACATCAGAGAGACGAATTACTGGTTATAATCAACATCCATCACCACCATTGATGTTTGTTGCTTGAACACTCAGAGTACAGAAAGCACACATCTGGTCCGCCCATTGCCATTATTAAGCAGAAAACTTCCGCAGAACGGAGAATCTTGTGGATTTGCTCAGATAGAAAAGGGAGATGTTGCCTCTTTCCCTCTGTTTCCACCTTTCCAATGTAGTGATTGGATTCTTCAGGTTCATCAAACGTGAGATGGTTTTTGCTTTATTTTGGTTATAGCAGTATTAAATATAAAACTCCATGTTTAAATCTATTGCAGACCTTATTTGATGGGCTTTCTGAGTGACTTAAGTGGTAGAGCGCTTGCCTAGCAAGTGTGAATCCCTCAGTTAAAACCCAGTTCTCCCCCCCACCCCAAAAAAATAACAATCCATTGCAGACATTACTTGTTGCTCATACATCCCTCCCTTTGTTTTGGAAATCTTCATAATAGTCCTCCTGCTCTGGTCACAGGTGTCATTGTGGGATTGCAATAATAATAATCCACTTTTCTCTTCAGTCTTTGGCTTCCTCAGACACAAATGAAATCAGACTATAACAACTTAAATAAAGCATTGCCTTTACTCAGCAATTCCTGTTCTCAATATATAATCAAAGAAATACAAGGAAAGATTGTCGTACATCCATCTTCCTATTCACAATAATAAAAATAAAAGGATCCAGTGACCACAGAGAGTTAATATTGTAGACATGCAATGGGTATTTTTCCACCTTTGTGGGGCTCCCAGAACCAAGCTCAGTGCTTTGTGTGCACAAGGCAGTCAATCCTCCAGTGAGCTACATCCTCAGTCTGGCTGCACCCCATCTTAAATAGAAATTAAATGGGGCACAAAAGAGCCTTGAAGACAGTGTACTGAGTGACATCCTTCAGCCACACTGTGACAAACCCTGTGTGAGTCCTATGAAATGAGGCAGATAAAGAAGTTCATCTCCTAGAGACAGAAGGTGGAGCAGGGTTTGGGGAGGAAAGCAGGTGGTTGATGTCTCATATGGCAGAGTTTCAGTCTAGAAAATGACAAGCTCTAGAGTTGATGGTGATAATGTTTGTACAGAACTGTGAGTGAGATCCACACAAACCGTGTGTGTGTGTGTGTGTGTGTGTGTGTGTGTGTGTGTGTGTGTCTGTCTGTGTGTGTCTGTCTGTCTGTGTGTGTGTGTGTGTGTGTGCTGGATATTTTCAAGACAGGCTCTTGGGAACAAGTTGCCCTAGCTGGCCTTGAGCCATGTCCCTCCTGAGCTCTGCCTCCTGAGTAACTAGGATTTCAGGTGTAAGCCATGGACACCAGATTCCTTATTCTCTCTTTCGTATGTGACTTTCACTACTCTCTTCCCTGGAAAAAAATGCCTTCCCCTCTGATGACCTGGGAAGTTCTCCACAGGGAGCTCCAAGTCCACTTCACAGACACAAGAACAGTTTCCTGGCTGTTTCCAGAGACCCAGCTGCAACCTCTTGGCTGTTTCCACAGCTGCTCAGCTGTTTTCATTACCAGGTCTCAGTTGCTCAGCTGATTTTTGAATCTCCTGAGAAAATCCACTTTGTTTTCATGAGCTGCTTGGTGGAATCAAAATCCTCTCTAAACCCCAGCAATGACCCTGAGTCTGGGCTGTGCTCAGAAGCTGAGAGCTGAGCCCATTCTCCCCATTAGGCAGCTCTTGGTGCATCAGTGGGCATTTTTATGCAATGAACATCCACAGCCCTGTGGTGGTCCTGGGCACACAGACATGTGGATCTCTTTGCTGCCTTCACAGATGATGGAAAGGGAACAGAAGAGCCACAAAGCTGTCTAATTGGCCAACATTGCACATGTTCAAGGTGTACCCTGTGAGGAGCTGATGTTCATGTGTTTTTTGCACCCATGGCTGCAATCAAACACACATCACATTCGCTATCTCAATGCTACATGTAGGAACCCTGAATCTGTTCATCTGACTAGTGAAGTTGGGGTTCATGATTGCTGATGGAGTGTGTGGATCAAGGATTAAGACAGTGAGGGCAGAATGGCTTCACCTACTCACATCTACACACGTGTGTACCCTCACAGACACACACAGGCACCAGGAGAGAACCATGAGCCTCTTGTGAGATGGAAATTACCAGTATCCCTGCCCTCAGGAAAGGTCATATGCGCTCTTATCTCAAATTAAAAGGGAGCAATTAATTCTTTATGAGGCTATCTTGCACATAAATGGCTGTTTTTCAAAAATGAAGGAATTAAGGAAGGTAAAAATGTTCCTACTTGGTGTTGGTACCAATGGGAGAGCACAGGATTAGGGAAGAGGTGAAGGAGAGTGAATATAGTGGAAGTAATATGTATTTATGTACGAAAATGGAAAAAATGAGACCTGCTGAAACTGTTCTAACAAGGTGGGAGTGGATATAAAGAATGATGGGGGGTGAATTTGACTATGATATATTGTAAGCACTTTTATAAATGTCACAATGTAACCCCAGTATGACAATAATATAAGAATATTTAAATAAATAATAAAACAGAAATAAAAAGGAAGAATTATGCAGACAATCACGAGGGGGAGAGAGAGAGTCTCATCTTGATTGTGTGCCTGTCTTCAGAACAAGAACCATAAATAATCCACCATGAAACCAGAAATCCTTTTGAGTGTACATGGCTTAAAAAATCAGACAGTGGCCCTAGCAAGACCTCATTGGGCAGAAGGGCTGCCAAAAGTGCATATCAAAACCCCACACCTTACCCAAATCCATATGTTTGAGGAGCAGGTACTCATGGTTATGCAGATGCACTGGAACTAAGGGGATATTCAGTTAGCAATAAATGACCCTACCTCTGAAGGAGCAGAGACAAGAAGGACACCAACCAGAGCATCAGGCACAGACCCAGCAGAAGCCCCCACCACCTGGTGAGCACCGAGAAACTCCAGTCAGCTCAGCTCAGATCCAAGGACCAGTAGGGGACAACAAATGACCCATCTGTGAATGCAAAGAAGGAGGAAGGAGGGTGACTCCAAGTTGTCAGTAGAGGCCTACAAGATCACCCTTCCCAGTCACTGAACCCTGTTCTGAGGTTCATCTGGTCCAAGGAAAGAATCAGCCACCACCTCAGAGCTATCTGGGTGTTTGTATCCTGGGCCTTCAAAAAACCCCTGTCCTAGTGAATAAAGTAATCATAAACTGACAGAGGCCACTATGGGGAGGTAACCAGGAAGTAGTTCTGTCTTCATTTCTATAAAATAGCCATTACCTCTGCAAATATTGCCTAATGCATCTATTTGTTTCCACTTGGAATGACAGGTGCCCATTTCCTCCTTTCATTCCTTTCTTGTGCATATTAGTCATCTGTTCTATTTTTCCACTTATGTTCTCTGTGTGGCGCATTCCATAAACTTTAGTCAATATTTTATTCCAATTTAATGTTCACTATTTCAGCTATGCGTTGATCACAAATAAATTTCTAGGCAGCATCATGCTACATTCCCAGTCTTCAAGCTTGTGATCCTCTTGCCTAAGACCCCTGAGTGCTGAGATTGTAGAAATGGAATACCATGCCCAGCCTCAGGTCAATATTTTTTGGTACTTGGGCTTGAATTCAGAGCTTACACCTTGAGACACTCAATCAGTCCTTTTCGTATGAAGGTATTTTTTGAGATAGGGTCTCACTAACTATTTGCCCATGCTACTTCGATCCTTGATCCTCATAATCTCTGCCTCCTGAGTCTCTAGGATTCTTTATAGGCATGAGCCACAGCACCTGGCTTCAGGTGAATTTTTACCCAATTTTTATTGTGTTATGTAAACTTAACAAGAAAGCTTCCCTCTTTGGAAAAGTTAAATTCTTTAATTTTTCATACATTATTGTGAATTACAGGAATCCTTTTCTGAAGCAGATCTCTAGAACTTATTCACAGTATCTAACTGTGACTTTATCCATATTGAACATAAACTCCTAACTCCACCAGCAAAGACCCCAAACCACCAAGTGCGGGCTGTTTTTATGAGTTTGACTGCTTCAGATCTCTTACTTACGTGACACCATGCAATTTATGTCCTTATGTGACAGGGCTACTCCACTGTGTCATCCTTATTGTCAAATATGGCAGGATCTCTTTCTTTCTGGAAGTGTAATCACATTCTGTTGTGAGTCTAAACCACATTGTATTCACCCAGTGGTCCACCAATGGGATTTTAGTTTGCTTTCACATTCTGGCTACTGTGAGTAATGCCTCTGTGTCACAGAAGTCAGACATCTTGTAAGGACCTGATTTTATTTCTTTCTATACATAGCAAAAACTAGAAGGTTTGAAATATGGAAATGTGTTCCTTCAAAAATGGAAGACAAACACATTCTGAGGGAGTTCATAATTACTGTACTTGCATTAAAACAAACAATGAATGGAGATCTTCATCTTTAAACCAAAGGAAGCTTGCTAGCACCATGAGAGCTGGGTCCAGGCTCTGTTGAGTCTTGCCCTGCATGGTGATGCCCTGAGTCAATCCCAGGCCCTGTGCCAACCACAAAACACCTAGGCAAAAAAAAAAAAAAAAACAAGTGGAAGTATAAAGCTCTCTAGTAATGGTCAAAGGTAGGTAGGCAAATTCAGAATATCATAGGGTGTAATGGGATATGTAAATCACTTTAATGCTAATATAGAACAAACAAATTAACATATCTAACCACAAGAGTGTGCTAATGAATGAATGATACAAAAATGTTTGAATTGTGGCAGCAGTGACATAAGTATGTGAAGGAGAAATGAAATATAGTTTTTATATGCCTTGAAGTCAAGATGTCATCAGCACAGGAAAGACTGATGTGTAATGTAAATCTTTAGTTACACAGAGAAAATATCTACAGAAGATGCACAAGAGAAAAAAGAGAAAAGAATCACACCATGTCACTACAAAAATATAGCAAAGGAAGACAGCAAGAAAGAAAAGACAGACAAAATGCTATGAGACAGAAAATAACTTTAAATATGGCAGCAGGAAGTCCTCACCTACCAGTAGTTGTTCTAGACATAGACAGATCCAACTGTCCAATCAAAGACACAAGGAGTTGAACACATCCAAACACAAGTTGCAGCTATGTACTGTTCACAATAGACTCCCTTTAAATTGGAGGACATTGTTTGTTTCTTAATTTTACTTTATATCAGTTTTTGAGATGAGGTCTCATTATGCTGCACAGGCTGGTGTTGAACTCCTGGATTTCAGTGATGCTCCTAACTCAGCCTTCTGAATATCTGGGACTGCAGGTGCCACCACACCTGTCTCCTAAGACTCCTTGTAGACATGGGGACATATATGGGCTGAAGGAGAAGAGTAGAAAAGGATATCCTACACAAATGGCAACAAAGGAGAAGGAGTTGGTATATTTATGACAGACAAAATAGACTTTAAGTCAACACTTCTCACCAGAGACAAAGTCAATAAATAATGACATAAGGATCAATCTTTCAGAAAATATATCAATTATTAATATATATATATATATCCATCCAAAATCAAAGCCCACAAGTATAAAAGGCAAACATTGATGATGTAAAGGGAGAAACATGGAGAAAGATGATAATAAGAGAATTTGAAATCCCACTTCAACGTCTGTCACACAGAGAGAAAATCAGTAAGGAAGCAGGGCACGTGAAAAGACCTGCAGAGCTGATGGACCTGACAGACATGTAAGAACACCCAGCCCACATAGGCAGAGCACACGTTCCCTCACAGACACCAGAGCACTCTCCAGGACAGAGCACAGGGGTCACAAAACCTTCTGAGTGAATTTAAGATTCAAATCATATCAAGTACCTTTGCAGACCACAAAAGAATGAAACCAGAGATCAATAATAAAAGAGAAGCAGGAAAGAGCACAAACACAGGGAAATTAAACAACATGTATCTTAAGAAGGCAATCCAGTATTTTTTAAATCATATCCAATGACAACTTACAAAAGAACATAAGGAAAATAATTCCCCAGCACAAAAATAAAATAGAATAGAGTAAAAAGCTAAAAGTAGTGCCACACTGATTAGAATTGTTTTTACTCCATCATTTCAACTCACTTCTTTCCTCCACTATCACACCTCCCTAATCACTTCTGATGCCTGTTTCACCTGGAGTCTGCTGTATGCTTTCCATTCCTGTTGGGTGTCTTTTCTGCCCTGCACCTCATCTTCCAGCCTGATGGGTGATGGTTCACCTGCCCTGTGGCATCCCCTCTTCCCTCTTCCCAACTTAGCACCTTCTCATGGTTGTGCCTGGCAGGGATGGGTCCAACGTGACCCTCACACTCACACATGAGAAAGACACCATGGGTGACAGCACCTGAGTGAATCTTATTTACACACATAGGGAGGAGGCTCAGTGCTGACCATAGGCCCTGGACAGTGAGCTGAGAAAGCCCAGTGCCATCTGCAAACTCAGGGGAGGGGACACTGAGCTATAAGCCCTCACCTGGAGCCCTGTCCTTAATTCCACCCCACACAGTGGAGGAAACCTGCTATTAATGAGGTTTCTCACTAAGATCTTCAGGATGATCCTAGAATCCAGTGGCACCACCTCTGGTTTCTGTCTTTGATGTGGATTCTTCTCCATTTGGGGAAGTTTTGTTTCTCCTCTTTTCATGACTGTGATGATTTATAGATTTCACACATACTACATGGACCATTTCTAGTGCTCGAGGGTACAGACATTGTACAACACCATGAACCTCTCATGTCCCAAACCCATGTTCCATCCTGCTCTGGAAATTATTGATAGCTGAGCCTCTCCATGTCCCAGACACCACTGACCAATGACCACTCTGAGGAGAGAAGTGCAGGATGAAAAGGAGGAAACTGGGGCTCAGGGATGGGGTGTCCATCCTCAAGATGGCCCAGATAGTGAGTGGTGAGCAGGTAGAAAATAAAAATTAGCCCCCACCCAAGCAGAAGAATTCTTCCCTGGGAAACAGCGTCACAGAGTAGGTGAGAATGCCTTAGAATCTATTTTAGTGAGATGGAGGTGGGGATGCTGTTTGCTAGAAAAAAGAAAGTCCATGGAGGGGATAGTTTAGCAAAGGAAACCCACAACCAGAGCCCAGAGAAGAGCCGTGTTTCCTTCCACAGGTCCCTGCCTCTCCTCTGTGCTCATCCCCATGATGAAGCTCCACGTGAGCTGCATGGTCAGGTGCTCTCTGTGTCTCTTCTGCTCTGTGTCTGCCCTATAGCAGAGACCTGCAACTTCCCAGCAGCATCCACAGGGCTACGGAGGTGACTGGCCATGGTAAGGACCCCCACAATGCAGTGTAGGTGGATGAGCTGAAGGAGTGAACATGACTACAGCAGGGCTTGAGAGAGATTGACCAGACTTAAATCACTCTGAAGGAACTAGGTGTATTTGTTGCTGTATCCTACCTCTCTGCATGTGAGATGAGAACAAATTGATAAATGTGGATGGTGATAGGGAGAACCCATTTCTGTTGAAAGTGTCTGCATAGAGTCTAGTGCCAGCCCTGGTCCCATCCATAGGGCCATAAAAACTAGTCTTCTGAAAAAGGCAGTTCCTCTTCCTGTAGGGCTGCTGGTGTAAAATTCTCTGACAGGCAAAACCCAGATTTCAATGCCACATCCTCTATGTCTGTCTGTCCTTCTGGGCAATGTGGCCTCATCCATCTGCACAGCTAGAGTCATGCATGGAGATGGCATGACCCTCATCCTCACAGCCTTGTTCTGCCTCAGTGAGACATTAGGGACAAGGGTATCCTAGTCTGGGAGTAATCTCAAACCACAGCCATCCATGAGGTCAATCAGGACACTCCATGGCCTGAGAAGGCTCCAGGGAGCAGAGAACCTGCTCAGGCTTCAGGGGCAAATCTCTCACAAGGAACTCTCTTCCAGGGCTGAGCATGAAACCAAAGACTCAAGTGCAGACAGGTGAGTGTGTTCCCAGGCTGTCTTTCCTCATCACTGGGGACAAGGGTAGTGGGGATGGAGAATGGTAGTTGTGACTGATGCTGGGGTGTCTGGAGGGTACTGGACTGAGAGCTGGAATAAGAAGGGGGATGTCCTGTGGTGTAGCCACTAATTTCCATTCAGGGATCCTTCTCAAACTAATCCTCAGGGCCTCAGGGCTAAGCCAGGGTCTGTGATCACCAGGGGAAGTGCTGTGATCATATGGTGTGAGGGGAACCTGGGGGCTCAGGAGTACCATCTGTGTGAAGAGGGAAGCTCAGCATCCTGGGATAGACAGAAGCCACTGCATCCCAGAAACGAAGCCAAGTTCTCCATGTCATCCATATCAGAGAACTATGCAGGGTAATATTACTGTAGCTATCACAGCCCAGCAGGTTGGTCAGAACACAGTGATCCACTGAAGCTGGTTGTGACAGGTGAGAGGACACTTAGGTTCCCAGCCCCAGGCTCTAACCCCAAGAAGGGGGTCTGCTGTTAGGGGTCTCCCTCCCTGAGGATAATGAGGGAAGTACAAACCCACTTAACACACTGCTTCCTTCTTTCCTAGGAATCTACAGCAAACCAGCCTCTCAGCTCTGCCATGCCCTGTGGTGACATCAGGAAAAATAGCGACCCTCCAGTGTAGCTCTTGGCAGGGATTTGGCAGGCTCATTCTGACTCATGAAGGAGAACCCAAGTTCTCCTGGTCCCTGGACTCACAGTGACACTCCAGTGCACAGTTCCAGGCCTTATACCCTGTGATCCCTTTGTACCCCAGCCATAGGCGGATGTTTAGGTGTTATAGTTATTATAAGAACAAATCCCAAGTGTGGTCGGGACACAGCGACCTCCTGGAGCTCCTGGTCTCAGGTGAAGTAGCTTAATTATTGATATATTTATTTTTTGAATCCCTCATACTTTGCCACTAGCTGATGTTGAAGTCCATCAGGGACACTGAGTCAGAGACCCAGAATAAAGAAAAACTGAGACAAGAAATGGACTCTCATCCCTCTGCCCATCTCCCCCCAGGAAGCCATCCTTCCCGACCCAGAAGGGTCCTGAATTTACTCATGGAGAAAATTTGATCCTCCAGTGACACTTTGTCACCAGCTGTGACAGATTCTCTCTGTCCAAGAAAGGGGAACTTGACCTCACCCATCATCCTGGCTGGCAGCCCTAGGCTGGGCTCTCTGAGGCCATCTTCCCTCTGGGACCTGTGAGAGGATCCTATGGGGACAAGTACAGATGCTCTGGTGCACACTGCCTCTGCTCCATGTGGTTGGCCCCCAGTGACGCCTTGGATATCCTGATCACCTGTGAAGAGTGAACAGTGTCATTGAGAGATTCTAACCAGGTCCTGCTGGAGGAGACTCAAAGGTGATGTGGGCCTCAGGAGGGAGACAGGGAGACTGTGTAGGGGTGGAGAGGGAAAGAGTCAGAGAAAAGAGAGACAGAGAGATGTAGATACTCTGGGACATGCCACATGAGGTCTCAGCTGAGGACAAGTTGGGGATAACCTTCTTCTATCTAAGACAGCTCTCTGTCAGAACCTCCCTCTCAGGGCACCTTGACCCCACAGTGTCCTCAGGACAAAACGTGACCATGCCATGTCAGTCATGGAGCTGATGTATACTTTCCTTCTGTCCAAGGAAGGGGCAGTCAATAATCCCCCCTCATGTCATGTCAAAGTCCTGAGCTCAGCAGCAGTAGGCAGATATTCTCCATGACTACTGTGACCTCATCCCTCAGGGTCACTTACAGGTGGTCTGGTTCTCATAGCTCATCCCCCAGTGACTCTCTGATGCACCTGGTTTCATGTGAGGCCCTTGAGCCTGTCCACTCTGAGCTCAAAAGGTCACTTAGGGCCCTGCTCCCAGGACAGCTCTGAACGTGGTTGGGAGTGAGTAGGATGGCAGGATCCACCCAGGCATGTGAACTCCCTTCCCTTTATTGCAACCTAAAGTGCTATATGAGCAGTGAGTGTTCCTTGAACAAGCCAAAGGACAGATGTAGGGGAGTGAGCAGAGCTGGCGTCATTAGGGGCAGCCCCAACCCCTTCACTCTTCTCTAGTTCTTTATTTGCAGGACCACCTGCTCAGGGCACATCTCAACAGGCGGTGAGTATTGGGGGCCTCTGTTCAGGAGTTTTCTGGGTCCCCACACAGTCTTGAGACATCTCTGACCCTTATGCATATGTGCATATATATATACATATATGTATGTGTTATCATACATATGTATACACATCTATAATTACACACATTGTATATCTACTTTACATTTGTTTCATATTTTCAAATATTTATCCATATCAATACTGCTCATATGGTATATTTTTAGGTGTTATTGGTACAAAGTAGATATACACCTGTAAAATTAGCAATATGTGTTTTTCCTTTTATAAAAATTTTATAAGCATATAGTAGTAGTAGAGGGAAATACATTGTGATATTTACATATGTGCTTTCAATGTATCTTAGTTAGATTCACCTCCTCCATCATTCCCAGAACATTTCCAGAACATTTTCAAGAAGGTTTATTCTTCTATTTTCATGTATGAATATAAATACATGCACCTACTCACCCTTATCCACCTTTCCTTATACCCACCACTCCCACTTAAACCCACCCCTGGAAAGGCCTATGTTACCTTCCTTCCCTTCATTTATCTTTTAAGTGTATATTGATAGTCTAAGAAGGTTTCACCTTGGCACTTCAGGCCTGTATACATCATGCTTTAATCAAATTAACCCCCCATTACTTACTCTTTCTATTACCATGATCACCTAATATCAACAATGAGTATTACTTACAGTAAGTGTAATATATTCACATGTAGACTGGTTGTTTCAATATTTTTCATTCTCTAACATTTTCCTTTCCTTTCCCAACTCACAAAGCCCCTCAGGCAGACTCACTGATACAATTTTTTCCTCTCTCACTATATACATATATATATATGAACATATACATACATGATCATATATATTTACATATGCATTTAACTTACAGTTCTATCTTTCACATGTGTGGGAAAACATGTGACCTTTGACATTTTGAGGCTGGCTTACTTCACTTAAAATGAAGTTCTCCAGTTCCATCCATTTACCTGCAAACAAGGTAATTTCAAACTTCTTTATGACTGAATAAAGCTCCATTGTGCATATATACCATGTTTCCCCTTTTAAGGTTTTCAGTTAATTTCTTTTTAAATTTTTATAAATTTTTATTAGGGGGGAAGGGGAGAGAAATGACCCAAACATTGTATGCACGTATGAGTGAAAGAAAAAAAAATTATTAGGAAACCTTCATTACACTGGGGGGATTCATAGTGACAATTTCAATTAGGTTTATATTCTATGTTAGTGACATCACCCCCATCATCCCATCAACCTGCTCACCACCCCACTTAAGGCAATTGCAAGAGTTACCTTTGTTATATTTCATGTACGTATAAGAAGTCCTTCAATGATATACCCTCACCACATTTTCTAAATCCATTCAGCAATCATAGGACATCTGAGCTGTTTCCAAAAATTGGCTGTGGTGAATAGTGCTACAGTAAACATGGGTGTGCAAATGGCTTTATCAAATCCTGGAACAAATTCCTTTAGATATGTACTCAGGAGTGGTATCAGTAGTTCTATTTATACTTTTGTGAGGGACTTCCATAAGCGATATGTTTTTTATGATCCACTGACATCACCAGTCTCTATAATATGTGTGCATACATTTCTGTGGGGAGAGGTGTGCCTGTGACATTTCAGGTGTTTCTTGATATATCATGGTTAATTAAGAGGAGATTAAGTGCATGATGAGATTCAGAGAAACAGGAAGGGGTGGGGTACAGGGCAGGTAGCCACAGACTGCCACTCCTTTGTGCTTGTGGTGTTCAGGATCCTTGAGCTCCAACCCCTCACCAAGATCCTGGATTTTCAGTGACGAGTTAATGGAAACTCATCTTCAGGGGATTTAACTTACATCGTCCTGTGATCTAGTATGAAAAGACAGAAAACAAGGATCCATTATTTCTCAGCTGGGAGACCATTTCTCCCCTCATTCTAAACTCTTGGTGATCAGATAAAATCTGTCTACCCAAGGACTCAGTTCACAATTTCTGAACTCACACAGCACAGTAAGCCTGAAGAATGCAATGAGGTGGCCAGAGGGAACCTTGATATGGTAGAGTGAGCGTGTGTTCATGATCTATGTGACATTATGTCATGAGACTATTACACTGGAATGGAACATGGAGCCCAAGGCAAAGACTCAGGTCTCTTTAACACTTCACACGTTCTACTGCTCTTTGTTCTCAGGAGCAGCAGAGATCTTCATCCCATCCCAGAACACATCAGACCACAAGATGACTGAGTAATGAGAATTGTCACATACAGGGCTGGGCACAAAGGGACAGTGTTGTCCAAGGGATCAGGAGACCTGGGTGAACATGCAGTGATCCTCGGTAATTTTGTCCTACTCTGAACTCTGTGTCCCCTTTGTCCACAATCCTCAGCCTCACAGTCCCATGATTAACAGTGGAGAATCTCATCTGCCTGGGCATGGCTGGGCTGGTCATAATTGTCCTCAGGATTCTGTTATTTGATGCTCAACAGAGCTAGAAAACAATTTGAGAGATTCATTTTGACTAAGGAAGGGAAATAGAAGCTCTCCTAAACTGTGGACACACAATGACACCCCAACTGCCGTTACAGGCCCTGTTCTCTCTGTGCCTTGTGATCTCATGTGAGGAAGCCCCATCTTGTTCCAATTACTTCATGAGGCCTCATGCATGTTACCATGAACCACACTGCCAGCGAGCTCTAGGGACCTTGACACAGAGTCCCACAGCTATTCCAGCACTATGCTGAATAGGAGTGGAGATAAGGAGCACCCTTGTCTCTTTCCTGATTTTAGGGGAAATGGTTTCAGTTTTTCACCATTAAGTATGATGTTGGCTGTAGGTTTGTCATATATACCTTTACAATGTTGAGGTACATTCCTTTTTTTCCTAGTTTTCTTAGAGCTTTTATCATGAAGTGGTGTTGCAACTTATCAAAGGTTTTTTCTGCATCTATTGAGAAGATCAAGTGGTTTTTGTCTTTGCTTCTACTAATATGCTGTACTACATTTATTGATTTGTGTATGTTGAACCACCCCTGCATCCCTGAGATGAAGCTGACTTGGTTATGATGTATGATCTTTCTGATGTGTTGTTGGATTCGGTTTGTCATTATTTTATTGAGGATTTTTGCATTGATGTTTATTAAGGAAATAGGCCTATAATTCTCCATTTTGGAGGTGTCTTTGTCTGGTTTTTGGATGAGAGTAATATTGGCTTCATAAAATGAGTAAGGCTGTGTTCCTTCCCTTTCAATTTCATAGAACAGTTTAAGGAGGGTTGGTATTAGTTCTTTTTTAAAGCTCTTGTAGAATTCAGCAGATAATCCATCCGGTCCTACACTTTTCTTTTTTTTGAGATAATTGTTGCTTCAATTTCATTTTGTGTTATAGATGTATTAAGGTGATTAATATCCTCTTGGTTGAGTTTTGGATGGTAGTAAGTATCGAGAAATCTGTCCATTTCGTCAAAATTTTCAAATTTATTAGAATATAGTTTCTCAAAGTAGTCTCTGATGATTTCTGGGATTTCCATGTGTTTTTTGTTATCTTGCCTTTTGCATTTCTGATTTTACAGATTTCGGTTTTTTCTCTCCTCATTTTAGTCAGGGTTGCTAGGGGTCAATCTCATTTATTTTTTCAAAGAACCAGCTTTTTGTTTCATTCATTCTTTGTATGGTTCTTTTGTTTCTGTTTCATTGATTTAAGCCCTTATTTTCATTATTTCTCTCCTTCTGCTTATTTTGGGATTTATTTGATCTTGTTTTTCTAAGAGTTTGAGATGTAACATTAGATCATTGATTTGAGGTATTTCTGACCTTTTAATAAATTCACTCATGGCTATAAAATTCTCTCTCAAGACTACCTTTGCTGTGTCCGATAGGTTCCAGTAGGTTGTGTTTTCATTTTCATTAACTTCCAGGAACATTTTAATTGCCTCTTTTATTTAATCAATGACCCACTGATTACTGAGCAATGTGTTTTTCAGCTGCCAATTGTTTGCATGTTTTTTACTCTTGTTTTTGTTGTTGATTTCTAGTTTTAATGCATTGTGATTAGATAGAATGCATGGGATTATTTCTATTTTTGTAAATTTCTGAGACTTGCTTTGTGACTAAGATATGATCAATTTTGGAGAAGTTCCCATGAGCTGCTGAGAAGAATGTATATTGTGCAGAAGTTGGATGAAATATTCTGTAGATATCAGCTAGGTCTATTTGATCTATGGTATGATTTATTTCTAGAAATTCTTTATTGATTTTTTGTTTGGATGATTTATCTGTTGGTGACAGGTTGGTATTAAAGTCTCAAAGTACCACTGTGTTGGAGTGTATATATGTTTTTAGGTCCTTCAGAGTATGTTTGATGAAATTGCCTGCATTGATGTTGGGTGCTTATAAGTTGACAATTATTATTTCCTTTTTATGTATTTCCCCTTTTATTAGTATGGAGTATCCTTCTTTATCTCATTTGATCAATGTACGTTTGAAGTCTACTTTGTCTGAGGTAAGTATTGCTATCGCTGCCTGTTTTGGGGGGCCATTGGCTTAGTAAATCTTTTGTCAGACTTTTAACCTCAGCCATTGCTTGTTTCTGTCAATGAGATGGGTGTCCTGTAGGCAGCAGATTGTTGGATCTTTCTTTTTAATCCAGTTTGCCAAACAGTGTCTTTTGATGGGAGAGTTAAGCCCATTAACATTCAGTGTTAGTATTGATAGGTATGTGTTGATTCCTGTCATTTAGCTGTCTTTGTTGTTTAAGGGTTTGATTGTGTGCAGCTGAGTCAGTTTTACTCTCTACTTTCTTGCCTTTTCTTCTCCTGTGGTTTGGTACTACCTGCCCTTTCATTGTTTTGTTTGCTTTCACTTTCTGTAGGCAGGATCACTTGAAGAATCTTTTGTAGTGGTGGCTTGGTGGTCATATATTGTTTTAGTTTCTGCTTATCATGGAAGAATTTTATTGCTCCACCTGTTTTGAATGATAGCTTTGCTGGGTAGAGTATCTTAGGGTTGCAGTTATTTTCATTTTTGCCTGGAAAACCTCACTCCATTCTCTTCTTACTTTTAAGGTTTCTATTGAGAAATCTGCTGTGATTTTGATGGGTTTACCTTTGCATGTTATTTGTTTTTTCTCTCTTACATTCTTCAATATTCTTTATTTTCTGTGCTTGTTGTTTTAATGATAATATGTTGTGGGATAGTCCTATGTTGGTCAAAACTGTTTGGTGTCCTGGAGAATTCCTGTACCTGAGTGAGCATAGTTTTCTCTAGATTTGAGAAATTTTCTGTTATTATTTTGTTGAATTTATTATGAATTCCTTTTGCTTGCACATCTTCTTCAATGTCTATGATCCTCAGGTTCAATCTTTTTATGGAGTCACTGAGTTCTTGCATATTCCTTTCACAGGTTGAGTTGATGACAAATAGTTCTTCAGTTTTTCCTTTAATTAACATTTCATCTTCAAGTTCTGAGAGTCTATCTTCTTGTTCTAGTCTGCTGGAGTGACCTTCTGTGGTGTTTTCTATTTCTGTTTCATTCTTTTTTTTGAGATCTTCCATATCACCGGTCACTTCCTCTGAATTAATTAATTTAGCTCTCTATTTATGGTGTTCTCTGTTTCACTTTGATATTTATTTAGGGCTCCTATGATTTCATTTATTTGTTTCTGTGTCTTCTTGTATTCTTTATTTTTGCTGTCATGACCATGTCTAGTACCATCTCTATGAAATTCTCATTGATTACTTACAGAATTTTTTCTTTCAGAGAGTTCTGTGGTCTTCATTGGGTTCTTTGGTATAGTTTATTTTTGTTTGTTAGGACTGGATCTGGATATCTGTTTTCTTCATTTCCCTCTGAATCCTGAAATCTTACTAATTTATTTTTGGGGGGAGAATGGTTTCCATTCTTTTTTCATCTTCCCATGATTCTGCTTGGTGCTGTTTATGTCCCTGGTCTATGTGTAATTTAGTATTAGCTAACTTACAATAGTAAAACTAACAAAACCAAGAAAGGAGGGGGAAAAAAGAAAAAAGAATGGAGAACTAAAAAAATCAACAAGGAGATATGGTGGACAATCAGACAGTGAACAAGACAAACAAACACTTACTTAAAAGAGAAAAAACGAAAAATTCCTGATTCAGCAATAGTGGAATTTCAGTCTTAGTAGTCCCAGTCTTACTCCTTTAGCATCCAGTCCTGTTTGTCTGCATCTCCGAGGCAGGTTTGGAGCCAGTGTCTGGTGGTGTCAGAGCCCTGCTGTGGCAGGCTGGCAGGGCGGAAGCCTGGCATTTCTGTGGGGCAGAGGTTTAGTGGGCCGGCAAGAAGTGGCCTGGCTTTCTGTGGGGCAGAAGCCTGGTGGACCAGTGAGCAGCGGTCTGGTGGGCATGCAGGGAAGAGGCCTGGCCTAGGGTGGTATTGTGGAAGTCTGCTTGTTCTTTCAGTGTATAGTGACATGGAGAATCCTTCCAGGAGCTAAGTGTTCAGGGTGCTAAAGTTTCAATTTTCCCTTGTGCTTTACTTCAAGCATGTGTATCTCCAGCATCTCAGCAAGGTCCCTGATTCACGGAGCAGTCTGCATCTGTGTCCCAGTTGCCATTTTGGATCCTCTGATATTAATTCTTTACACAATGAGTAACTGGCAAAATTTTCCCCATTCTATGAATTTTCTCTTCATTCTGGTAACTGTATCCTCTGATGTTCAGAAGCTTCTTAGCTTGATGAAACCCCATTGGTTGAATTTGCTGGCAATTTTCCTGAGTGACTGGAGTCCAGTTTAGAAATGCTTTAAATTGAGAGTCTTGTGCTTGCTTGGCAAGTGCTTGAGCGCTTGAGCCCTGTCCTCCCACCCTTATTGATTTAGTTTTCATTTTTCAGTGGAGGCTCATTCTCATACCCAGAGCCAAACTCAATATGATTCTCCTGTCTCTGCTTCTTGAGTAGCAGGGATTATAAATGTGCACCACCTGGCTGGCATTGTTTTCTTTTGAAATTGGTTCTTGCCAACTTTTGGCTTGGGCAACCTTGAACTTCCCCATGCACAGTTTGATTTCAAGTTCTTACACCATGCCTGGCCTAAAATTGAGAAACAATTTATTTTAAAAACTATTAGAAACATCACTATACACCCAATAAGACTGTAGGATAGGGAAGCTAGGACGTTTATAGGGAAAACTAGAGGTTTGCAAATTATTAAAGGGGTATGCATTTAAAATTGAGAGTAAATTTAAATTCATTAAGTTTAAAATTTAAAAATAATGAAGGGGTATTTCAAAGGAATGAATGAGAAGGAAGAAAAGTAAAAGAAAGAAAAGAAAATGGGATGAAGGTACAAGAAATAAGGTAATAGATAACAATATAACTACAGAAGAGAAAGGCAAAACAAAGTGAATCGGGGAGAGGAACCATCCAATATTTCTTTGTGCTGAGAAAGAGTGGAAACAGGCTTGGTCCTGTCTGTAAAATAGGTGCTTTTCCCTAATCTCTGGCCCTCAAAATTGTGTGTGGCTCCCCTGATGTACTGTGCTGTTTCCCTTCTAGGCATAGGCCTGCCTGCAATTCCCCTCTCAGGTGACTTGGGCTGATACAAGCATGGTGGTTAGCTAAGGCTTGGGTATGGAGTGAAAATTGCTTGTGGCCACAGCAGGAGCACAGGGGCACAAGTCTGCTATGGGTGCAGCAGCTCTGGGGCCTGGGGCAACTGCAAGAACAGCAACCACAGCTTCAGGGGGGTCAACTGTGGAAACCCACCCAAGTACTACGTCTGGAAGTGTGGGACTCCTTCAGGTATGAGGGATTTGCTTCTTCTTTTCTACTTTCCTGATATCTCTTAGATGAACTGGAATTTATTTCTCTCATTTAAATATAACACCAATTTGGAAATGATATGTCATCCTTCTTTTTCTTTTTTTCTGATGCTACTGAGTTGAACTTAAGGCCTCATGCATTCTGGGCAGTTGCTCTACCACTTGAACACACTAACAGCCCTTTTGTTCATGGTTCCATTGAGAGTGGACTTCATCTCATACCTGGGTGACCTGGACCAACATCCTCCTCTGTGTGCTTCCCAGCATACCTGGAATGACAAATTTGTGTGACTATGCCCAGGCACTGCTTAACAAGGGACCTGGAGAACTATTTGCCCAAGCTGGCCTTGAACCAAGATCCACCCAATCCCCAATCTCTTCCTCTTTGATAGATTATAGGCTTGAGACAATGTGCCCACTCTTTTTAAATGTTTCCAATATGTGGCATTTCTATGCCTTTTTTATCATTACCATTGCTGCAGAGTGGCTCAAGTGGTAAAGTGCCTGCCTAGCAAGCATGAATCCCTGAGTTCAAAGCTCAGTACCACAAAAATTCAAATTGATCATTACCCTCATTTTCACTGAGTACACTTGCATTGTTCTATTTAGTGTTGCGCCTGGTTTCTCTGTTATCTGGATGAAGGATGGATCTTCTGACCTAGTGACCTCATGTTGACCCCAGGCCTTGGTATTCTCTTCAATTTGCCCTCATTCCTTGCTAAGCTTTCTATGTCACTTGGGGAAATTTCATTTCACTGTTTCTGCTCACAAATATTCTAGTTCGTATTGAAGCAGTACTGTGTATAAATTCATAGTTTTAATAGTAGATGGATGGTCTTCAGTGAACACATCACTTGTCCTCCTTGACTCTAAAGTCACATGTCAGGTTACTTTATGTCTGAACCACTTCTCTTTGTCTTAACAACAATGGATCCTCTAACACATCATAAGAAACACGGAGCCCAACACATGTGGATTGGGGTTCATGGTGATTTAACTCCAGGATAGGGAACCCAAGGTTTAGAGAAGTGGTGCCAATGCTCAAGGATGATAATTACCAGGAATATTTATTTTCAAATCAGGTTCAAATCCATGAAACCAGAGCTCAAACCTAAGTGTTGTTCCACAAGACTTGAATGGACAGCAGCAGATGAAGATGCCTCATGGTGCCCTGGAAACATGAACAACTCAAAGGTTTGTTTCCCAGGACACAGGAGTAGATAAAAAGGAAAGACATAAAGTGACCTCTTTATAGAAAAAAACAACCAATGTCATGAAAAGACTCATAAATTTCAGTGTTCTCCTCTGTGCTCTTCCTTGTCATGAAGCTCCATATGTGTTGCACAGTCAGGATTCCTCTGTGTCTCTGCTGCTCCAATCAATCTCCATGGATGTGTAGGCTACTGGACCTTCCCAAGAAGGACCCCCCCCCCGCAATGATGTGTGGATGGATAGGCTGAAGGAGAGGAAACCCCATGAGAAGGCTCCATTGGGAAAGGACAGCTCACCTGGAAGGGGCCAGTTCAGGAAAGCAGAATATGTATTTGCTACTCCACCCAGGCTCTTGGTGAGATGACAGAAGAGGTGGACAGCAGATGTGCTCAAGGGAAACCACACTTCTGTTGGAAGTGGCTGTAGGGAATCTGGTGCACACCCCAGCTACAGAACAGGAGAAATGAAAGCCTGGCTCCTAGTTCGGACAGTTCCAATTTCTGTGTCCTCCTGATGTGAAAATCCCTGTTGGAGAGATGTTCTACAACTAACCAAATCCTGTGCTTTTGTTAGTCCTGCCATGGTCACTAGTCTCATTAATCTGCAGAATCACACAGCCAGGGGAGAAGACTGTGACTCCCCCCTCTTGGCCCTACTCTTCCTTAGTGAACTGTGAAGAGAGGAAGGGAAGCTGTAGCATGTGAGCGACCAAAACCTACAGCCAAGTGCTGGTCTATCAGCAGACCCCAATAGATCACGAGGTTTAGGGGAGGAGAGGAATTGCTCTGGTACAATCCTATCACAGGGAACTCCCTTCAAGGACTATCTAGACTCCACAACACAACAGCACATAAGTGACTGTGTCTCTACCTGTTCCAGGTCCTCTTCCTCACTGGCAACAGGGGCCACCCCTGAAAAGTGAAGATGGGAGAATTGCAGATATGGGCTAATGGTAGGATTCCTGGAGGTTCCTGTTGTTGAGAGATCTGAAGGGAGATGACTTGGAACCAAGACTCTTATTTCCTAGATTTTGTTTTCTATAAACTCTCTGGATTGAGTCAGACTCCATAATCAACTGGGGTAGACCAGTGACCATCTGGTGTAAGGGGATGCTGAAGGCCCAAAAGTACTATCTGCTTTGAGAGGGAACCCCAGAGCCCTGGGACACACAGACGTCACTGGAGCCCAGCAACAAGGACAAGTACTTCACCCTATCCATAGAAGAGCAGCATGCAGGGCAGTATCACTGTTACTGTCAGAGACTTCCTGACTCTTCACTGTACAGTGATCCCGTGGTGACAGGTGAGAGGACACTCAGAGGGACAAAGACAAGTATCCTCCTTCAGGAAGGGGGTCTTCTCTCACAGGTACCCCCTTGCATTCCCTACCCTGTGGATAATGTGGGAGATTTGAATCAATTTAGCACACTGACACCATCTCCCCTAGGAATCTCCAGCGAACCCAGCCTCTCAGCCCTGCCCAGCACTATGGTGACCTCAGCAAGGGATGGGACCCTCCATTGTGGCTTGGGGCTAGGATTTGATAGTTTCCTGCTGACTAAGGAAGGAGAAACAAAGTCTCTTGGACCCAGGCCAAGACACCCCAGAGGGCTGTTCCAAGCCCTGTTCTCTATGCATCATATGTCACCAAGCCACAGGTGAATGTTCAATGCTATGGCTGTAACAGCAGCAAAGCTCAGGTGTGGTCAATACTCAGTGACCCCCTGCCCTGTAGCTGTAGGTCTCATTTAACACAGTCATTCTTAGCCCTCAAACACAATGCTTTAAGCACTGTTCCCAAGGAGCTTCCACAACACTATGGGAGCAAAAGGGGATTTCGGTCTCCTGTCACAGAAATCCAGAGTATAAGAGACACTGAGAACTGCTGAGCAAAATGTGAGAAGGCAGGTGTTTCCCAGGAACCAGTCACTCAGTCCCTGATTCATCTTCACTCCAGGGGTGTCCAGGAAGCCCTAGAGTGACCCTACCTGACCCACAATGGCCCTGTAATCACACCCTGGAGAAAACTTGACCCTCTGGTTTTTCTCTGATATCAAATATGACAGATTCATTCTGTCCAGGGAGGGGGAATGTGACATAAACAAGTATCTTGGGCCACAGCACCATATTGGGTTCTCTCAAGCCCTGTGTCCTCTGAGTGGCTCCCATGTGGGAAAGTACAGATATACTCTACACACAGCCTCTCCTCTTAGCCCCAATAACCCACTGGACAACCTGATCCCAGGTGAGGAGCAAGCAGGTTCAGTCAGAGACCAGACTCTGCAGAGGCCCTGTTGTTGGAGTCCCAGGAGGTGATGGACAAGATGAGTGGTGGGAATGACAGAGGAGGAGAAAGACAGAAAGAAGAAGTGTGTGGGGATAGGCAGAGTCTGAGAAAACAGAGACAGACAGAGAGAACAAAATCCTCAGATACAGGCCCTGGTGAGGTCTCAGATGAGAATAAGGTAGGGCACCTCCTCACCCTCTTCTTTCTCTTTAGCACAGCTCCCTGACAGACCCTCTAGCTGCACTGAGAGGGACATTCTGGGGCCTAGTGTCCTTAGGGGAGGATGTGACCAAGAGCCCAAAGGACACTTTCCATCCAAGGCGTGGGCAGCAGATCTTTGAATAATAGAGTAGACAGAGTACAGTGGTTGGTTTGGGACACATTAACTCATTAATTCATCTTATATTAAGTTAGAATTCTTGACTTACAATTGCTTTGCAATTAACCTGTTCTAATTTATTAGTAAAATGTAAATCAATGGTACAAGACATAAATTTCACCTATTAATTTTGAATTCCACACCATTTTTCTTGTTTCTGATACGAATATTTATGTATTCATGCATATATCTACTATTATGTAAATATGTACATGTAGGTCTATTATATATTAATATTAATATTGATATATGAACATATTTATACTTATGTCATTAAATATCTTTATGTTGACAAATAATTCATCTACAAATATTTATCAATATTAATATTGTTCAACTGATATATTTTTATTAACTTATTATCAGTAATTCTACACACATTTACATATCTAAAATGGATAAACACTTGTCTTTATGAACCACATCCACCAATTAGATTATTCATACATTTGTTTGTGTATCTGTGTCTGTGCATGGCACATTGCAGGTGTTCTTAACTATGTGAGTGTCAGTTAAAGAGAGGATAAATGGATCATGAATTCCCAGGTGAACTGGCTAAGGTTTGTGTAGGGGAGGCAGCCCCAGACATTCACCCTTTATTGCTCCTGACATACAGGATCCTTGAGTCCAAACACACACCCATGTTCCCTGGGTTCCCACCTTGTGAGTAAGTGGAAACTCTTCTCCAGGGGAACTACTTTACGTGGTTCTGTGTTCCATATTTATCAGGGCACAGAGGGAATGATTATTTACAAAGTGGGAGATCAGTTTCCTCACTCATCCTGATGTTTTGGGGTTCAGATAAACTTTGTTGCATCATCACTGTGACACAGGTTCTGTACTCATGTAGCAGAGTGAGCCTGATTAATCCAATGAGAAGATAAAAGGAGGCCCTGCTACAGCAGGGAAAGGCTTTATTTAGTGACTACATAATCCTATGTCTAAGAATAACACACAAGAATGGAGCGTCTAGGACAAAGGCTGGGCTCTCTTCAAGGCTTCAAATATTTTGCTCCAATTCTTTGATTCTGAAGAGCAATGGAGACCATCAGCCCATCACAGAACAGGTCAGACCCAGAGACAGGTGAGTAAGGAGAATTCACAATTACAGGGCAAGACAAGATGTAAACTTCTGTCCAGGGAGGTCAGTGCCCTCAGTGGTGGCCATGAAGGGATACTGTGATGATTTGGGACTGCACTGACCTCTGTGACCTCTTGGTGCTTAATTTCCAGCCTCACATGCCCAGGTTTACACAGTGGGGATTGGCATGGCTGCCTTCGTCCTGGCGATTCCTGGGATTCTGCTATTTCAGGCTTGGTAGAGTCACAGAAAGCCCCAGCATTCAACAGGAGGAAAACAGGAGGGTGAGGCATGGACGCCTGAGAGTGGTAGACCCTGACCAGTGAACTCTACATGCTGAGGGGATTCTGGAATAGCATCTGGGGATTAAGTTCAGTGAACTGTCTGCTGGGGATGTTGAGTGAGGTGACATATTTGGTTTGAGTAAAGAGAATATCTGTGCAAGTTGCAAAGGAAACATCCTGTATTAAATTGTGATGCTTTCCTCAAAACATTATTCACTTTAATTGCTTGGGCACTTCTTTTCTCAACTCTAAGATTTCTCACATCCCCACCTCTCCACTGCACTCCAGGTAACCTTTCCCACCTTGGTGCAGTTTCCACATTATCTGGTGTATGCTATTGCCTTTCTATTTCTTCAGCTCAAACACAAAATTTGGAGAGAATACTAGAACAAGTGGTCTAAACTCAGATTGGAAAACCAAGACAGCTAAATTGACACTTCCCCTAAGACCCCCACTCTTAATATGTGGTTCTGTGTCATTTCTCTAGGATCCATTTGGGATCAACACAATGATGTTTGATGAGACTGAACAGTGGAGAGCCTGAAAACCACACTGTAAGACAATGATTTTTCTTAAATGACCTGTTTTCACAAATACAAAAGCCACATGTTTTCTCTCATATGTGGAAGATAGTGGCAAAAGGTAAATGTGTACTCAAAAACAAGCATGAACATACAGATGTGTACACGTAGAACATGTTGTAACAGTAGAAGGACACTATGGAACGTGGAGGAGGAGGGAAAGGAAAAGAGCAAGACAGAGATACAACAAAATCAAAATACTTCACATCTGGGCAGGTAAAGGACATAATGATATCTACTGAAAGCCATAAAATGATGGGGTGTAGGAGAGAAGGGGTAAGGAAGAGTAACAGAAGGGGTTGAACTGACCAAACTAGAGTGTATTCACAGCTGGCATGCATCTAGAAACGCCTCTGAACATTGACTATGGAATTGATAATGAAAGACAGGGATGTAAAATAGGTACAGTTTCAGGGATGCTTGTGGGATGGTTGAGGTGAATGAAAGAGATGATAAAGGAATAGGGTCAGGATCGATGGACTTTCTGTATATAATAGAACAATGGAAAATCTTGTAATTGCTTTAAATGGGACCAGGACAACGTGAGGGGGGACAAAGATGGAAGGGGGTGATGTAATGTAAGGCCATTCAGGAAGGTCACAAGAAAAAATTTTAAATAAGAGTCTGTGTCAATTTAAAAAAAGAATAAGAAGAAATGGAAGTGTCACATCAAATCCCGCCATACAATGAATATATGCTAATAAAAGTGACTTGGCTCTGGTATTTTCCACTTGCTGTAGTATGAGTCCTCCCTCCACCATTTCAGGTACTAGCATCATGTCCCTCCATGTGGAGACAGGATGTGAGGTGCAGAATTGTCTCACAAGTGACAGCAAGGCAGCCACAACACATCTTCTGCCAGTGCATACATAGGCCCCTTTATGTGGATCCTGGTGATTACTTACACCCCAATATGATACCACCATTCAATGAAATACTGGTGCGAAAATCCTACCATGTCCCTGTTAGTGGCAAAACAACTTAGTAACATCATGTGAAATAGAATATTAGACACATAGGTTTATCATTCACTAAGGGAATGAATACAAACTGGATTAATCAATTTGGAGAGTATACTAGGATCTTTCTTAAAACGAAGAAACACAGAGCTATGGCTAGTCTGTATATACCCTAGAAAAAATATGTACATGTGTGCTAAGGATGTAATCCCAACAACTTCAAGAAGAATGTTGCTCATATGGCCAAAATCTATAAAGAACAAGAGATTCTATTCAATCCCCTCCAAGAAAGGAAAATTTGAGGGTATATGTACATGTTGGAATATTACAAAAAGGAAAGATGTATTAGATAAAACTGCAAAATGCTGTGGGTTCAATCTTCAGTAATGGTTGTGAGGTAATAACTAAGTTATGGAAATGACCAAGATGCCCCCACTATTGGATGAATTAAGAAAATGTGGTATTTATATATCATGGAATTTCATTCAGCCACAAAGAAGAATGAAATTTTGCCATAAGTGATCTCAGTAGCATTCAGAAGGCAATTGTCATAGGTTTTCTCTCATATGTGGAATATAAACCTAATAAAAATAGAGTTTTCTCTCATATGTGGAATATAAACCTAATATAAATAGAGAAATACTATGAGAAATAGGTCACGATAAGGGGAGGTCACAAAAGAGAGTGGGAGGGTAAAAGAGGGAAGTTACAGACAAGATGGTTGATGTACGCTCTATACAAGAATGAATATAGAAATTTTATGCCAGCTGAAACTACCACAAGAACATGACTAAGGTAGAAACAAGAAAAATAGAGGAGATAAACAAAATTGGGCTATAAAATTTTTATGCACAAGAAAACTCCCTGTGTAGCTATCTAATATAAGTAAAAATATCATTTCTTTTCTTCTTTTGTTCTTATACAGTATTGAAGAACAGGAGAAAAACAGAATCTGCATGGAGGAGTTTGTACCAGTGGAATGGAGGGGGATGTAGGAAAATTGTGAAGGAGGGTGAATATGGTGCAAATACTGTGTACACGTATGTGTAATTCGAAATATGGTATTTGTTGAAACTATTCCAGGAATGGGGGGAGGGGAGATGGAGGAGAATGGTGGAAGGGGAGAATTCAAGTGTGATGTATTTGTTATATTGTAAGAACTTTTGTAAATGCCACAATGTACCCCCACCCAGCACAACAATACAAACAATGCTTGTGAGAAGGGCAGGCCATAATGGCAGATTGGATGTGCCCCCCATTGTGATCCCATGAATGAGAAAAGACAGGTAACAAAGGACAGAGTATTATCTCAACAGAGACAGAGAGGAACATCATTGAGAATCATGAAGGAGACAAGACAGCTGAAAGACAGGGAGAAACAGAAAAGCAGAAGAGAAAGGCAAACAGCTTCAAGAAGCATCCTCAGATCTCCAGGGAAGGGAAGAAGCTAAAGATGCAACCACAAAGGAATCCAGATGGCTTTAGGCCAACTGGCCACTCTAGAGGTGGGGTAAGCCCACATTCCCTGCAGTGCTTAAACACCGTGTGGGATTTGGTGAGACTGTGACTGCTTCAGTGCAGAAGGCTAGGCTTAGAGAGAGGAAAAGCACATTTTGTCAATCCCCTCATGTTGCAGAGCTATAGCTTGATACCATCTTGAGAATAGCCAACTGAGACTAAGATGGGATGTGGGAACTTGAAAACAAGAACAAGCAATGCTCAAACACCAGTGAAATTCCAAGCATCATTGGTGAATACTTTGAAAACCAGTATTCCAATAAACTGAAAAACTGGAAGAAACAGGTAAATTTCTGTGTGCATATGATTTATGAAAATGGAAGCAAGAGTATTTAAATCTCATGCAAACAAAACTCAGCAACACATTTAAAGATCACAAGTGATTTCTTTCTCTTATTTCCTGGGCAATTGAAGTCCTGTTCAGATAAGAATTAGGCTGCTATCTTCCAGAATTTTCCCTAGTTTTTCCTATAGTGTCTCAAACTTAGAGGGCTTACGTTAAAATCTTTGATCATTTGAGGTTGATTTTTTTTACAGGATGAGAGACAGAGGCCTAGTTTCAGTCTTCTCCATATAGATAACAAGTTTTCCTAGTACCATTTGTTGGAGGTGGGAGAGGCTATTGTATCTCCAGTGTGTGTTTTTGGTTCCTTTGTCACAGGTCAGATGGCTGTAGCTGTGTGAGTTATTTCTGGATCTTCTATTCTATTCCTTTGGTATTAGTGTCTGTTTTTGTGCCAGTACCATGGTGCTTTTGTTATGATGGCTCTGAAGTATAATTTGAGTTTCTGTTCATCAAAGTCCACAATTAGAAGAATCAAGAGACAACCCACAGAATGAGAGAAAATCTTTGCCAGCTACTCAATGGATAAAAATAATAAATATACCAAGGAAATCCACTACAAATGCATGTGGCATTAGCAAGTGGGAGAATAGGAGCTCTCTATCACTTCCCCCAGCAATCACTGGTTTTGACAGGATTGATTTTGCTCAAAGATGATATCACATTTGAGAAAGTCCAGTGAAGAATTAATTCACAACTTGAGCAAAACTGTCCAAGAGTGGACACACCAAGGAGTGTAAGAAGAATGGTTCCACATCACCTTCCTCATCCTCTCCATGGGGAGAAGCTGAGTGCCAACAGAAACATCTTACTCATGATTCCTCCTGAAGAGGAGAGAGATGAGAAGTGAGTGAAGGATCCCTCACTGTGTGAAGACCAGAGTCTTCTTGGCTGAGTGGTAGGAGAGGTTGGGCACAAATAAGAGAAGTAACAAGCAAAATAACTGCTCCTTTAGGCAACTATGGGAAGGCCACCTATAAGTTGTTTGGCAAACATTTCTTGCTGTCATCCCTCTGTTTGTTGACGGGCACTCAGATTCACCAAATGTTGGTCTCACCCCCACTTGGCTTCCCAAGGACGGACAGCAAGAACAAGCGTCTCAGACAATCAGCTCACTGCAGGGTTGACCTTGTCAGGATCTAGCCCTAGCAAAACCTGTTGGGACATTCTCAACATCTGTGTTACCTATGTGTGATGAACAGAAGGCATGTTGTTAATAGTCATAATTGTAGGAACCCCATTTCCAGACAGAACAAGGTGTGGCAGCCTCACAAACTCACATGGGATTCCTGGTGAAAGTATTTCCCTCCCAAAGCCAGTCAGCTGATACTCCCCACCCTTTCCATTCCTATCCCTACATGAGGCTGACAGGTGAAAAGAGGGAAGAGATTAAAGAGAGAATCCAGGCCAACCTCTGAGCTGAAGTGGGAGGAAGAGCAAACAACAGTCCCACAACCTCCTCTGCCTACTTTTCAAGCAGCAAGTACAGTGTGTATCCTCTCACCCATGTGAACACTGTTGACTCACAAAGTACCATCAGCATATATGAGTCACAGTCTTCCTCAAGGTCCTTGCTGACTTCAGGTTACACTTTTCCATTTTGAATGTCCAAAGAGGGACTGGGTGGGAGGAAGGAAGGAGCTCAGGCATCTAACAGCACTGAGGTCATAGGTGATGAAGGGTGGTCAATGTGGGAGGAACTGCCCAGATGGAGCAGAAAATACCAGATTCACCTTGGCTTATCCCCATGGGGCTGGTTTATATGGGTCACTAAAAAAACATCCCATGTAATCAGTGCCCACTTTGTAGAGTGAAGGGAATGTCTCATTTATAGCACAGGCTACCTGGGGGCTCAGAGGAAGTCATTGCTTGGAAGTTAAGTTTACTCCTCCACTCTTGGAATGGAGACTTGGCAAAATTTATCTAAAACTGGGGCCCACCTATCAATGTAAAATTCATTTTCGTGTTTGAAAAAGTTGGTCAGTAACTTTGGTCATAGGGTCTTCCATAGAAAATAAGGGTCAGAAATCACTGGTCCTTGGGCTTCATTCAGTCTTCCCTGGACATATTTTGTCTCCACCAATAAGTGTGGTTACAGAGAGAGGAAAGAGCAAAGGTAAAGTGTAAGCACTTGACTCTATCCCTGTTTAGGGCACCATGACAAGGAGGGTGTGAATATTCACCTCTGAGTTTCAATTTGGCTTTACCACTCTCTTCAGCAGTCACTGCCACTTCCCTCGAATCAATTATAACTCAACTCAGAATCAGATTTTAGGGATGTGAAAAGGAAAATGGAAGAGAAAATATACTTGTGGGTTTTTTTTTTTTACAGGGGGATTTTGTCAAACCTGCTCAAGGAAGAAAGATAAACAAGAGACAATCTTTTCCAAACAGTTTTGGAAACAAGAGGCCTTGGTTTGGTACAGTTTTCACACTAGCACACTCACACACCTTGAGGACTGGCCACTGGTTTAATCTGCGCTCAAAGTCAACTCTCATTGCAGATATTGTGGGGGCTAATCTCAAATTCTCCCTTTAGAGGAAATTATCCCAGGTATGGATTTACCTACTCCCAGGTCTGTCTTTCCAAGATCATTACCTGGACCTCAGAGGTGACTGTGGATTACAGAAAAGAAAAACATCCTTTCAACAACTTAATTAAGTCAGAATAGGTGAGTTAGAGATGAAGAAACTTGGGATGGAACACATTTGTATGTGGAAACTATGCTAGGAAACTCTCTGTATAGCTATCCTTATCTCAACTAGCATAAACCCTTTGCTTTCTTATTATTGCCTATGTTTTCTCTTAAACAAAATTAAAGATAAGGGCAGAACAGATCCTGCCTGGAAACGAGGAAGGTGGAAGTGAGAGGGAGGAAGTGGGGTTTGGGGGAGAAATGGCTGAAACAATGTATGCACATGTGAATAAACAAAAAATAAAACTTTTATTAGCATGTAATTGTTGCACAGGGTGATACACGGTGATAGATGCATATGTGCTTACAATATCTTAGTTAGATTTACCCCCTCCAACATTATCCTTCTTCTCCCCTCCATCCTTCTTAGAACAGTTTCAACAGTTTTCATTCTTCTATTTTCATATATGGATACAAAACATATCCACCACATTCATCCTCATTCACCTTTTCCTTATGCTCCCTTGTGCTGCCACTGTGCCCACTTCTAGAAAAGACCTATTTTCCTACCTGCCCTTGATCTTTTAAGTGTATATTGATAGTCCAAGGAGGGTACACGTAGGTATTGCAAGCCTGTATATATCATGCTTTAATCAAATTAAACTCCTCCCTGTTACTTACTTATTCTCCATTACCATGTTCCCTAATATTCAAAAGCTTACCATGCAGTACATTATACTATTCTCATATGAGGCTGAAAAATCCAACAAGGGTCCCAGAGAGAGAGCCGTGCTACAGCAGAGAAGAGGTTTCATAACATGATGTTATGTCATGAGGATAAAACATAGGGATGTGGAGACCAGAGGAAATGCTCCATCTATTCAGGCTTCAGGCATCCTACTTCTTTTCTTTGGTTCTCAGGAGCAGCTGAGACCACCCACCCATCACACACTATGTCAATTCTTCGTTCTGAGGCTGAACATAGAGAGCCAGTCTTCTCCAGGGGAGGCAGGAAATTGTGAGGACATCAAGGATTCTGAGGTGGTTTTTGCCTGGCATCTGTGTCCTCCTTGTTCACAACTCACAGCCTCACAAACCCAAGAGAATCCATCCTTATGGATGGAGGTGACTTGGTTCTGGTGGTCCTTGAAGTGACCTAAGATATAACGAATGAAAAGGAGACAAGGAACAGTGCACCATGCAGGTGATGGATCTTTGGAAAGAAATCTGAGGATCCCAGGAGGCACTGGAAGAATGTCTGGGGTAAAAATTGGGAAGTGTGTTCTGAGAATGTCCATGTAGCACACATGGTTTGGGTGCAGCAATGGATGGTGTTGGTGAGTGGAGCTATTTCCTTGATAAATGTGCCTTCCTTCACCTAGTCAAAGAACTTTGCTGACTGGCCTTCCTCGCCTCTCACCTCCATGATGAGAGATCAAATTCCACATGCCAGTGTGGTGTCCTCATCTTTGTGAACCTCACGTTTATTCCACATCCATCTAATATTTCCTTTAAATTTAATCACCCCATTTCCTCTCATGAACTAATGAGACCCAATCTTTTCAACCGAGAAGATGAAACTAGGTCATATGACAGAAAAAATGTAGCAATATCTAATTCATCATAAGTCCAAAATGATGTTCTAATACTCTCTCTGGAACCCCAAACCATTCAGTTTTCATTAGAGGCCCTTTGTGAGGTGTCTCCTGAAATATAATGACTGGAAATCAATATATTTTTGTTTGCTTAAAGTCATTCTGAAATAAAGACAAAACCCTGATTCATGTGTTTGTTGATTACATTTCCTTTATGGGGCACTTCAAAATGCCAGTTAACGGCACTTGTGCAGAACTTTGAAGAGTGCACAGAGGAGATTCTTCTGTGGTTCCTCCCTGTCCTACCTCTCCCTGTCCACATGCACCTGTACACTCTGGTAATTTCAAGGCATCGTCAGTGTCTCTATAGCTTACCCAACTCTATGTGGCAGGGAACATCTCATGGTCATAGGTCCTAAGGTCTCAGGAAAAACCTGCAGATCCTGGAACAATGACAGTCACGATCATGGGATGTTGGCACCAGGGGAAGCACTGGGAATGGGACAACACATGGACCCACCAAGCCCATAAACTCCAGGGTCTTCCTAACTTTATGGTCAGTACACGGCCCCAAGAGACCCACAGATGTTGGGGTAGAAGAGGGTCACTGAGGGAAGGGAGAGCAGAATTCATCCTGCCTATGTCAGAAATAGAAACACAGAGTCATCCAACTTCATCCATCTCTGACTGCTTCCAGGATCCCAGATGCTGAGGTTTGAAGCCATGAGAGGAGGGATGGGAGTACCCAAAAGTGAAACAGGGAACAAAGGGTGGTGTGTGCTGGGCAGCGACAGCCACAGCCTCTCTGGAGTCTCAACGCCTTCCTTCGATCCAGGTCATTGAATTGTATCCTTGGAACACATGAGGCAGTGACAAGTCGGAGGTCCCATTGTCTGTCACTCATCATCATTTGGCTTTAGGACCTGGCTTGAGCCTGTGGATGGCTGGGTCACATGCAGTGTGCAGAGTACAGCACACCCTGGTGGAGAATGGAGGATGGTGTCCCCACTTCCCACATGTTCTGTCTGAGGCAGGGGCAAGGAGGTGGATTCCCTTTTGTCCCTGTCCCTCTTCTCAGGACACAGGAGTCCTGTTTGAGCACTGTCGTGTTTTCCAGGTTAAAATGCAACCCAGCTTCTCCTGTGTCCCTCATGAGAGTCCTTGATTCCTTGAGCAAAGTCTAGAGAATGAGGTGCTGTCTCTGTACTCATGGCCACTGGGATTGTGTTCTTTATGGGCCCCTTAATTTTCAGGGGTGATGCAAAGAGTGAATTCACCCAGATGTTTCCAACCCTGATGTGACATTACAGAGTTCTATCACCTTTTATGGTATGATGATGTCTTATGGTTAAAACCCTAGTTCCTCATAAGTTACTGTATTCACTTTTGCTCCAACCCGTGTTTGTGTTGTCAACTTGATATAAGCTCTTGTTTATTTTCATTTATTTATATTTGTCTTAGGGTCTTATTTTTCATATTTTACCATTGTACTATGTACTTTGGAATACATAGACTTTTTCCAAGTTATGGCTATACACAGTGGCACATCAGAGACCATATACATCACCCTCCACACACACATATTGCAGGTAACTGTCTTTATTGGTTTCTGGACTTTAGAGAGAAAATGCTATGTAAAAAATAAGTTCTGAAAGTGAGTGATTTTTGTGCATGTCATTTAGTGATGTATAATGAAAATTCTCAAAATATATGATGATTATTTGGGGGCAAAAGAGAAGATAAAGTCACATGTAGGTACCCAGAGGTCACGGACATCACCATTATTGTCTCATTTATCTGCCAAGAGCATGGTGTTCGAACACACCAGCAGCCCAAAAATGAGAAACAGGTTCATATACAATGTCTTTCCATTTCCTGTGGGGCTGCTGATGTCACAACCATGTTACCGACACTATCTGCCCTCTGAGTGGTCACACTTGACCTATCTCTCTGTTTGTCGTACTCTACACCTTAGTCTTATGAATTGTGCATCCTTGCTCAGTAGGAGAACACACCATGAACCCCAAACTAATGTTTCTGCTCTGCCTGGTTGAGATGTGAATGAGGAAGGGGGGCCCCTAGTTTGGAAAGGATGCCATCCCAAAGACAGTTCTTGGACATCAAGAAACCCCAGGGTTTCAGGAGACTCTAGGGAGGAATGGATCTGCTCAGGCTTCAGATACAAAGGTTTCAAAAGGTACTATCATCCAGGGCTGAGCTTTGACTACAGGAGCCAGGTGCTTGCAGGTGAGTTTGTGTCCAACTGTCACAGTTCCCTCCCATTCACTGGTGACAAGAGGACACCCTGGACATTGAGGATGAAGAACCACATGTGTGGCTGATGCTGGGTGTCCTGGGTTGAGAGCTGGAATTGGGGGGATTTCCTGAGATCCAGTCTCTGATTTCCTTGCAGATACCCTCCCCAAACCTACCCTCTGGGTGAAGCCAGATGCTTTGAACACCTGGGGTATGCCTGCAACCACAGGGTATTCCTGTGAGGGGAACCTCGAGGCCCAGTAGTACCATCTTAATAAACAGGTGAGCTCAGCATCCTGAGACACACAGTGCCCACTGCAGTACAGTAAGAAGGCCAAGTTCTCCATCACACACATGACAGACCAATATGAAGGACGATATCACTGCAACTATCACAGCCCTGCTGGCTGGTCAAGGACAGCAAACCCCTGGAGCTGATAATAACAGGTGAGAGGACACACAGGGGTTCCAACATCTGGCTCTGCCTCAGGAAGAGGGTCTACTATGAGGGTTGTCCCTGCTCACAGCCCAGACCTGGGTCAATATGGGAGATGTGAGCCAATTTGACACGTTGCCCCCTTCTCTCCTAGGAGCCTACAGCAAACCCAGTCTCTCAGCCCTGCCCAGCCTTGTGGTGACCTCGGGAGAGAGAGTTACCCTCCAGTGTGGCTCATTGCTGGGATTTGCCAGGTTCATTCTGACTAAGGAAGGACCCAAGGTCTCCTGGACACAGGATTCTCAGAGACATCTCAGTGGGCAATTACAGGCCATGTTCCCTGTGGGCCCTGGACAGGTGGATGGTCAAATGCTTTGGCCATTACAGGAACTAACCTCAATTGTGGTCCACACCCAGAGATCCCCTGGAGCTCGTGGTCTTAAGTAAGGCAGGTTAATTTTGAGACAATTACTTTTGAATCCTTAACACGTTGTTATGAGCCCTATACCCAGTAGTATGGAAGCTGTGTCACCCTGAGTCAAAGACCCAGACTTGGGAGACAGTGTGGCAGGATCTACTGTTTAGCCCCTGACCTGTCTTCATTCCAGGGATGTCCAGAAAGCAATCCCTCATGAATAAACCCTTCCCTATCTTCACCCCTGAAGAGACCTGACCCTCCAAAATCACTCTGCTTCAGACTGTGACAGATTTTCTGTCCAAGGAGGAGTAGGGCATGATTTCTCCAAGCATCATGGCCAGCAGCCCTAGGCAGGGCTCTCTCAGGCTTACTTCCCCCTGGACCCTGTATAGTGACCCATATAGATGTTATGGAACACACAGCCTGTCACTCTGGATATCTTCTTCACATATTAACAGTCCAGCAGGTTCATTCAGAGACCTGTCTCTGCACAGGTGTACTGGCAGAACCAGAGGTTATGGCAAGGATGAGGTCTGTGGGCATCAGGAAGGAGACATACAAACTGGGTAGAGGTGGGGAGAGAAGAGTCATAGAAAAGAGAAACAGAAAGATGTACATCCTCAGAGACATGCTCTGTGGATCTCAGCTGAGGGTAAGTTGGTGCAGCCCCTCACACCCCATCTTCTCTCTAGGGCAGACCCTCCTTCTCAGTGCAAAATGTCTTCATAGTGTCCCTAAGAGAGAATGTGACCCTACTGCCAAATGGACACTTTCCTTCTGCCCACATCCCCAAATCCTGAGCTCAGGAGCACCAGGCAGAATTCTCCATGACTGCTGTGATCTTAGAGAACACTACAGGTATTAAAGTTCCCATAACACAACATCTAACCTGTGGTCAAATCACAGTGACCCTCTGAAGCTTCTATTCTCAGGTAAGACCCCTCAGCCCTGCCCCTATCGTAGCTCTGAACTTGATTGGGAGTGAGGCAGAGAGGAACAGAACAGCAGGGTCTTCCCAGGCATGTGACCCTGTCTCCTTCATTGGAACCTAAAGTGCCATTGGGCAGTGGGAGTTCTTTGAACTAGCCACAAGGCAGATGTAGCAGAAGGAGCATAAATGGGGTCCTCAAGGGGGAGGTCTCTGTTCAGAGAATGTTCTGAGTCCACAGACTGCCTGGAAACATATCAGAACACCAAAGACCTCCTTCCTGTGCCAGCTCTGCTTGTGTCCAGGGGGCTGTGGGTCAAACTGAGAAGTGTGTTGGGTCCCATGTGCTAAAGGGACTCAGAGGCTGGAGTGCACGAGGGTGAAGCCGAGATTGATGGAAACATCGAGGTCTAGCCTGAGGGAAAAGTAGCCAGGCTGAGGTGAGGAGCATGGCGTCCAGCACCTTACCGCCTATCCACCCCCATAAGCAGTGAGGATCAGTCCCTCACTCCTATGTAATCAGGACTCCAGACAGGTAAGCAATGGCCTCTGTTGGGAATTGGGGTGCAGGAGGTCATAGGCTGGGCTATGGGATTGGTGCAGCCTCCTCTGGTGTCACTGACTTGGACAAGCCCCTCCCTCACATGGACCTCAGTTTCTCCAGGTGTAAAGAGAAGCCTGACCCTGACCTTTAAGCTCCTTGAAGTGCTAAACTTGACTGTGACCTCCAGGAGAGAAGGACTTCCAGGGCAGCCTCTAGGACACTATTATGCAGTGGACTTGTCCCCTGTGCCACAGTGACAGTGACACTGTGCAAGGGAGGGGTACAAACATGATCCTGCACCCAGGACAATTTGATTCTTCCTTTCCAGTTCAGATGCTCTGAATTTGGGTTTCATCATTATTTTTAATTCTTTCATTTTTGCTGCTAAGGATTGAACAAGAAACTTGTGCCTTCCAGGCATGTGCTATCCTGCTGAGTTTAACTCCCAGCTACTGGTGGTTGAGACAGTCTCACTATGTTCCCTCGATGGCCTTGAACTTGCAATGGCCCAGCCTCTGCCTCCTGAATGCTAGGAATACAGGTGTGCACCACCATATCTAGTGCCATTACGATCTTCATTAAAAGTGGTGAGAGTGGACAGCTTTGTCTCCTTCCAAATTTCAAATCATTCATATTTTCTGATGAGAGCAGCCATAGCACACAGCTCTGTATTGAGTTCCCAGCATCTGTCCTAGTGGATGAGTGGGAAAAGGAGGGACAACTGGATGGGCTAGCATAATGAGATTTCCAAACCTAAGTTGTAAACAGGGAAGATGTTGAGGCTGATGGGGGGAGGAGGAACAGTTGGGCAAGTTGAGGACAAGACACATGGACACTTCCTTGGGAGCACTTATTTTTCATTTATGAGGACACGGCCAATTACCCACACCTGCCTGGTCCTGGAGTCCTCGCAGAACATGTCAAGAGTCTGCTCAGCCTATGGTGGGTCTGATTGTGAGTGAGGCTGGAGACCACACCAGACTTCCTCCATTAGAGACATGTATCCCAGGTGTGGGTACGGCTGGCATGGCCCCTCTTGAACTCACCTGGGGACCTGCACACTATGTCCACACTTGAGACTAAGGAGGGGACATTAACCTGCTCAATAGAGTGACTGGGGATCTCTACACAGCTTGTCGGTATGTAATTCAATGTACTCCTACTTCGCATTTTCTGCTTGTACTTCTTCGATTTTTGCAAACTTTCAAAACAATTTTTTCATGTGAAAATGTACACCAAGATATATGGTTGTGTAGTTTAAAAGGAAGTGATTCTATTTACAGAGGTTTAGGACACATCATACATTAACCATGAGAAATAGCTTCCTCTTAATATCAAGTCTTCTTATTCTAGTTATAATTGAGGATTATTTTGGACTTTAAAAGTATTTTTCACCAGGGCATGTGGCTCACACCTGTATTCCTAGCTACACCAGAGGCTGAGATTGGAAGAATCACAGTTTGAGCCCAACACACTCAAACAGTTTGTGAGACTCCAATCTCCAAAATAAACAGGGCAAAATGGACTGGAGGTGTGGCTGAAGCAGTAGAGTGCTTGCTTTGCAAGTGTAAAGTACTGTGTTCAACCTCAGTTCCCTACAAAACAAAATAATAATTTACACTTTTATTCATAAAATTTATGTTCAGAGGAAATTTTCTGAACTGTAAGGCTATTCTAATCATTTGTAAGTCAAGTCTTTTATTAATGTACACTTTGTAAATTATGATTAAGTATACATGAAAAAGCTATGGGTTTGTGACTATGAATTTTCTTTCATATTGACTTTGGATTCTCTCCCTCTAATTGTAATAAATGTCCTTTTATTTACTGATAAAATTTATATCAACCACAGTAAGATGGAATTTTACTTCTTAATTTCTAAAGTACAGATTTATTATTCTTGCCTTTAATTTGTATATATAAGTACATATATATACCCTATAAAGTATGTATCTGCATATTGCATATATGTGCACATAATTACACACATCATATATTAGTTTACATTCCTTTAATAGTTTCAAATTCCCATCCATATTAATGTTGCTCAACTGGTATGTTTTTACATGTTTGTTATTGGTGGCTACATAGATTTATACGTGTAAAATTATAAATATGGCTTTTTTCTTTTTAATACATTTATTATCAATAATAGTTGTACAGGGGAATACATTGTGATATTATGTATGTACGTATAATGTATCTTAGATTTACCACCTCCATTATTCTTCCTATTCCTTCCCAGAGGAATTTCAAGTTTTCTTTCTTCTATTTTCATATGTGCATACAAAAACATCCACCCTCCTTCACCCTTTCCTAATGCCCACCCCCTCCCACTAGTACCCATCCCTGGAAATCACCTATTTCCCCGCCTTTCATTTATTTTTAAGTGTATACTGATTGTCAGAGAGGGTTTCAACTTTTACTTCAGGCCTGTATATATTGAGCTTTATTCAACTTATGCCCCCCTTACTTCCTCTTTCTCTATCACCCTCCTCCCCTAATATTCAACAATTTATAATAAGTAAAATATATTCATATGCACATGGGTTGTTTCAATATTTTTCATTCTCTAACATTTTCATTCCATTTCCCAACTCCCATAGTCCCCCCCCACAGATTTACTAACACAATTTTCTTCTCTAAATATAGAGAGATAAATTGATAGAGACAGAGAGAGGCATGATCATATACTTATTTAATTACATTTATCTTATAATTGTAACTTCTGCACATGAGGGAAAACATGTGTCCTATGACTTTTTGAGTGAGACTTACTTCGCTTAGCATGATGTTCTCCAGTTCCATTCATTTACTTACAAACAACATGATTTCATTAATCTCTATGATTGAATAAAACTCCATTGTATATATGTAATGCATTTTCTTAACCCATTTATCACTTGTGGAGCATCTGGGCTGTTTCCAAAGCTTGGTAACTGTGAACACTATTGCTATAATCATGGGTGTGCAACTGGCTCTATCATATCCTGAGCACATTCCTTGGAAGTACTCTGAGGAGTTGTATCACCAGATCCTATGGTAGTTCTATCTTTATTTTTGAGGGACCTCAATAAGCAATATTGTTTTTTTGAATAATTGACATCACCACTCTTTAGAATGTGTGTGTGCATAGATTTTGTGGGTTGGGGGGAGGAGTGAGTGCATTACATTTCAAGTGTTTCTTGCTATATGGTGTTTAGTAAGAAGACTAGTGCATTATTAAATTAAGAGGAACTGGCTGGGATGGGGTTCACAGGAGGCAGCCCCAGACTGCTACCCCTTTGTGCTTCTGATAGTCAGGGTCCCTGAGCCCCAGCCCTTCATCCCTGGACCTTGGAATGTTGGTAGTGAGTCAGTGGAAGCTCATCCCTATGCGAATTAGCTTACAAGGTCCTGTGTTTGACTCAGTCTGATGTTCAAGGACAACATGTGCCTCCCTGGGTGTGAGACATCAACCCACTGATTAAGAACCTTGAAAGGCAGCTGGCTCAGGTGGTCCACAAACAGGAGAAGTCTTTGGAACAGGTCCAGGCTGCACAAAGCCTGGTCCACAGGATGCAGTAGAGGCCATGATGTGGAGCATCTGTGTCAGGAGGATGTGAAGATTCATACCACAGACCTTTAGGTTTTACAGCCACACTGTGACATTTCTACAGAGATCCAGTCTTCTTTGTGGAAATGACATCTATATTTCTACGGAGCTTCACCTGAGAGTGCATGCCTAGACATATGCCTCTGAGTCACCATGCCACCAGAGGATGAAAACGTTTTGACTGACACCCAACCTTAAATTGCATTCATTTTCTGCCCATGCTCAGACAAGTGGCTCATATGAGATTTGACTGAAGAAATTCCCAAAGATGTGTGGTGTGAAAAAGAGCAAATCCAACCTCTGGGATGAGCCAAGCTCTGGGATGACCTGGAAAGACCTGTGACCCATGGTAGCCAGGGAACCTTATGCCCAAAAGCAAAATTAGGATAAAGAAGGAACCTCAACACCATGGACAAAGAGACCTGATTGCTGTCAATCACAATGATATTCACATGCTCATCCTAGAACCTACATTGTGTTAACTTACTCGGCAGAAAGGTGTTTTCCAAATGTGCTGGCTAAGAATCTTGGAAGTAGAGATTACCATGGGTCTCAACATAATAGCAAGGTCCTTGTAAGTCAAAGAGGGAGGAAGGGATTCATAATCAGAGAACCAGGTGAGAAGGTGGAGCTGAGGTGGAAACAGCATGTTCACTTTGTGAGATGGGAGGGATGAGGAGGCACAGGTTGCACAGCCTGCAGGAACGTGAAGAGGTGAGTGAGCAGAGTCTGCCCTGAGCCTGCAAAGGACACAGCCCTGAGAGAAACTTGACTGGGCCCAGAAAGCATTTTGCAGTTAACACCTAGAGAACAGTCACATAATCAGTTATTCTAAGACACTATTTGTTACAGCAGACATAGAAAGCTAATATAAAGGATATCTGTTTTTTCCTTACTTATTTGCAATCTGCAGTTAACTGTTTCATTCTACTTCATTCAAGGATGTGCAATGCGAATACTCCACAAATATGTGATGATTCTTGGATGAGAAGGTTTTCAGATCAACATAGAGCTGCCAAGAGTCTGAGGAGATGCCATTCTTTTCTGAGAATGAACTCTTGTGTTCAACCCAGCCACAGTACTGGAAAATGAGAGCCAGGACCATGGGCAGGTCAGCTCAACTTATTGTGAAACTGCAGATGTGACAACCATATAGCTGAGAGGAACCAGGTTCTAGTGGTCAGACCCTAGGTGTCTATCTGTGCTGCTGGATGCTGAGGCCTCATCAGATGCACGGCTGTGGTCAGTTGAAGCAGACACCATGACCCGTTCTCTCACAGCCCTGCTCTGCTGTGATGTGGGTGAAGGGGTAGCCTAGTCTGGAAGGAGCCCACCCCATTGCCAGACCCTGGGCCATCATTATACCCAAGGTTCTCAGGAGGATCTGGGGAGCAGAAGATATGCTCAAGCTTCAGGGTCAAAGGTCTCACAGGAACACTCTTCCAGGGCTGATTCTGGGCTCCAGAACCCGAGTTCAGGCAGATGAGTAGACTGTCCCAAATCTCTCCTCCTCAGTTTGGAAAGTTACAATGGATAAAAATAGGGTGAAACTGGAAGTTTCTGATGACCCTGGGTGTAAGACTGGGATCTGAGTGAGAGATGGCCTGTGACCCAGCCTCTGGTTTTTTAGCAGTGGCTCTCTCCAAATCTGCTGTCTGGGCTGAGCCAGATTCTGTAACCATCTGGTGTCAGGGAACCCTGAGGCCCAGAAATACCATTTTATTAAACCAGGAATCTTTGAACATGGGCACACAGACCTAACTGGAGCCTGGCAGCAAAGCTCATCCATGACTGAGCAACATGTATGATGATATCTGAGTTACTATTACAATCCTGCTGGAAGGTCAGAGCTAAGTGACCTCCTGGAGCTCCAGGTCTCACATGAGGAAGTCCCATCTTTTCCTAATTACTACTTGAGGCCTAAAAAAGATTGCCATTAATTATGTTGCCATGGGGCCTTAGCAACCTTGAAACAGAGATCCAGAGTGTGAGAGACAGTGAGACCTGCAGGACAGGAGGAGTGGGGAAAATGTTTTTTAGGATATGGCACCCAGTCCCTGGTTTTCTTGTCTCTGAGGCTGTCCAGAAAGCCATCCTTGAGGACCCAGCAGAGCCATGTCCTGGCACCTTGAGAGGAACAGACTCTCCAGTGTCACTTGGAGAGATTTTTTTCTGTGCAAAGATGATTGGTTTTGACCTCCCCCAGCTACCTGGCAGGCAGTCCCTGGTTGAGCTTTCTCAGGGAAATTTCCACCTGGGCCCTGTGACCAGATGCTTGGGGTAGGTACAAATGATATGTATGGTATGCACAGCCTCTTCTCTGAGTGGTCATCCTCCAGTGAACCCTGGACATCCTGGTTTTAGGTAAGAAAAACAGCAGCACCTGTCAGGGACCAAAGTATGCAGAAGTCAAGCAGGTGAGCCACACAAGGTAATTGGCAAGATGAAGGGTAGCAGTGTCATGGAGGAGAGGGACACAGAGACGGGGTACACACAAAGTCAGAGAAGACAGATACAGACAGAGAGACTTAAGTCCTTAGGCACAGGCCCTGGTAAAACAGTTCAGAACCAGTGGGGTAGCCCTTCACCCTCTTTCTTCTCTCTAGGACATCTCTGTGACAAACCTTCAATCTCAGCATAGCTAAGTTCCACAATGTCCTCGGGAAAATATGACCCTGATGGGTCAGTCCTGGAGCTATATGGGCACTTTCTTTCTGTCCAAGGAGGGAGCAGCTGTTTGTTTGCTGCTGAGCAGCACCAGGCAGAATTCTCCATGACTCTTGTGTACTCAGTCTTAGGTGAGCCTATTTGTGGTATAGTTCTCAGAGCTCATCCCCCTACCTGTCATCACAGCCAAGTGACTCCCTCAGTGCTTATGGTCTCAGGTGAGGAGCCACTGATCCTGTCCACTCTGAGCTCAAAAGGTTACATAAGGCCCTGTCTGCAGAATGGCTCTTGTCTAGAATGGGAGTTAGTGGATACAGGGAGGGTCAGCCACAAGAGAATTCATCCTTCAGAGAGGAGGAGACTGACATGGTTCTCCAATGTATGCACAACCCTGCTTCCATTACTGAAATCCAAGACTTGCAGATGAGAAAATGAGGGTTTTGTGGAGGCAACAGGACAGATGCATTATAGATTTACTTAATTGATATTTGCAAATAGTCAGCCATATAAATATCTGTTAACTGATATGTTTTTATACATTAATTCTTGGTCTCCTCTGCAGATTCATGCTTGTAAGAAACAGAAATACACATTTTGTAAATGACTGACAACACATAATACATAATGTACACATTTAGAGTATATATACATTTGTGTGTATCTTTGTGTCTGTGCGTGGTTCTCTGCAGGTGTTTCTAGTTACGTGAGGGTTGCTTAATGAAAGTTAAACAGATGATGAAGCTCAGGGGAATTGTCTGGGTGGATGCAGGGGACCAGCCCAGGACTGTCACCCCTTGTGTTCCTGACCTTTAGGATCCCCAAAAACCAAACATGACCCCTGGACTCTGGGCCCTCATTTGGTGTTTAAGTGGAAACTCCTGTCTGGCAGAATTACCTTCTGTGGTCCTATGTCCCAGACTGAACACAGAGCACATGAAGGCTCCATGATTTCTAAATTGGGAGACCATTTTTCTCACTCATCCTGGGCCCTTGGGACTCAGATAAACTTTGTTATAAAGTGATTCAGACACAAGGTCTATTCTCCCCGAATACAGTGAGGCTGAAGAATTCAATGAGGAAATGAGAGATACCTCTGATACAGCAGGAAAGAGTGATTCAGGATTCTCACAAAGTTATGTCATCAAAATAACATGTAGGAATATGAAGCCCAGGGGAAAGGCTCAGTCTCTAAAATACTTCACACAACCTGCTCCTCATTGGTTCTCAGCAGTTGCTGAGACCATAGCCCATCACAAAAATTCATTCCCCCAGATAAATGAGACGGGAAAATTGTTAGTTTTGGGCCTGGACACAAAAGGTCAAGCCCTGTTCAGGTTAAGATTGAACTATGGATGGACATACAGGGATCTCAGGGTAATTTTGGTCTTCCCTGACTTCTCTGTCTTCTTGCTCTACAATCCCCAGCCTCACAGTGTCAGAATTACAGAGTGGAGCATCTCATCCACATGGGCTTGACTGGTGTGGTCCTCATAGCCCTATGGATTCTGCTACTGAAGCTCTGAATAGACAGAGAAAATATGACATGCAGAAAGAAGGTGAAGAGAAGGGAGGACAGTGCTAAGTAATGGAGAATGGGGGATGAATCTGGCCATCCCTGGAGATTCTGGAAGAAAATATGGGCACAAGATGGAAAACTGTTTCTGAGAATGTGCATACCCATGGTTTGGGTGAAAAAGAAACACATATTTCCAGGTGTAGAGAGCTCTTTCCAATGACACTGTGGATCAATCCTATATCTTGCTGGGGACTTTTTTGACTGTCCCTCCTCTCCTCTCACCTGCATGATGGGAAGGTGAATCCCACAGGCCAGGTTTGAAGGGTCCATGACTTTGTGCACCTGTTACTTTGCTTTATTTTCAAGTAATATTTTGCTATTTTCACTATTAATTAATGTACTCCCATTGGATGTTATTGACACTAACATGTATCTTTGCTGAATTAACAGAAAAAATAGATTCCAGGATGAAAAAGAGCCTAAGTGTAAAATGTTCTAACACTTTGTGGACCCCCATATGCTCAGTCCTCCTGACATGCTGCTTGTATGGTTTCTCCAGAAACATAACAACTTGAGATCAGTACCCTGGTGCATGAAGGAACAGTTGAAGTCCTCTGTTTGTTGATGGCATGTACAGAATAAATTAAATTGTGTGTTAGGCCTGAATCATCTTCCTGTAATCGTGATTATTTCCTGAACATTTTTCTTTCCTTTTTGTCAGCTCATTCAAATTTTTAACATAAACAATCATGTCATCTGAACAGAAAGATGGTTCTATTTCTCCTTCTCACCTGTGCACCTCCATTTCCTTTGTTGCTCTTCCTGCATTAGCCAGGGCTTCCAGTGCAATGCTGAAAAGGAGTGGACAGGGGGACGCCCTCGCCTTCTTCTTTATTTACTGGGAAATTTTAGTTTTCAGGTTATTATATTTGAAGTAAACATCAGGGTTCTTTGTATATGAGTTTAATAGTTTGAGGAACTTGTCAATTCCTAATTTGCTAACGCTGTAGGAGGAATGCGTTTGGGATCATGACAAATGCCTTTTCTGCATCTACATAGAAATTCTGTTGTCATGTAATTTTTCTTCTTAACTCTGTGGCTGTGACTGATTACATTTCTTGGTTTTTCAACGTTAAACTGACATACATTCTTTGAGTAAATCCCACTCATGGAATATAATTCCTTCCACACATTATTGGATTTAATTTACAATATATTTATTCACGAATTTATTTAAAAATGTGTTTTCAGAAATGATCCACAGACAATTTTGCCATTATGTGATCATGGAGCATACATAAACAATGTCACATGGATCTAATATCACAAGGTTCTCTAATCTTGTGGGACCACCATCCCATATGAGATCTGCCATTGAGGAAAATGTCATTATGTAGAGTGTGAATGCATTTTTGAGTGTTTTTACATTTGTGAGAAATGTTGGTCTGTACTTTGCTGTCTGTAAGGTTTTGTCTGATTTTCATGTTAGGATAATGCCAAGTAGAATGAGTTAAGTTCAGGTTCAGTGACCTCACTTACTGGACCTGTGTGCAGGTGTTTGGGTGGGTTCTGGTCTCACCTTCTCCATCTAGTATTTGATGTGAACCTTGCAGGAGGAGAGTCTTCGTTGAAACTCACTGTCCTCCCCAACCCTGAACCCATACAAATCGACTGCTTGTTCCTGTCATGGCTCATCAGCACGGTTCATGCTCTGATCCCATGGAGAAAGGGTCATCTCATGGTCTTCTTCCTTGAGGTCAGCAGGACTCACAGATCATGGAGCGCTTAATTACCACCATGCGATATCAGCAACCAGGGATGTCTCAGGACCCAGCATCTCACATAGGTCCTACCCACTTGACCATAGGTCTTTCTCACTATACAACCAGCACATAGCCCCAGGTGAACTGCAGATACTGGAGTGCAGTACAGGTGACAAGGCAGGGGTGAGCAGAACTCATCCTTCCTGTCCCAGAGAAGGAAACAGATGGGTCATACTACCTTCATCCATCACTCTCACTTTTCCCAAGGTCTCAGATACTGATGTTTGAAGCTATGAAGGAAAGAGATAGAACCTAAAACTGAACTTGGACACAAAGGCTAGATGGGAAGAGCAGAGGCAACCCAGTCCCAATGAGAGTCCAGCTCCTCACCCTTTAGACAGATCATGGAATGCCAGGATGTGAGACCCAAAGGACAGCATCATGTGTGCCTGGTTCTCAAGGTGGGTGAATGGACATCATCAAGCACTAATCTCTCCTTGCATCCTCAAAAGGCAGAGGAGGTGTTTCCTGGTGCAGTTCAGGTGTGGGTCCCTTGCCTTCCACTTTCTAGCTCAGTTTGACCCAAGATAAGTGACAATGCCATACAAAAATGTTCCTCAACCTCCCATCCACACTATTGTTGTGTGAAAAATCCACCCACGATTACCTAACCTGGGAAGACTTAGAGATGAACACAACCATTGATGAAGGGAGAACTGGGACCTTGAACAGAAGCAGGTTGCTCTGACCTTCCCAAGTTGGACTCTCTTCATTCCATGGCATATTTGGAAAATGTTTCAAGTATGGAACATGTGCTTCACTACAGGTGGAAATCAATTACTGAAAAAGGAGAAGTTGTATATCTTATTTGGGACACTAAAAAGGCCAGTGAGTTGGGAAATAGCAGCTTTGCTTCCTGTGAAACTTTCAGTTGTTGAAATACAGACTAGGTGGTGAGTTCTCACCCTTGGCATCCTCTCATGCAGTGAGAACCCAATCTCTCCCCTCTCATCCCCTCTACATAGTGGGGCAGACTGGAAAATCATCATTGTGGTTCTGAAATGCACCATGCAGCACTTCCCTCATGATGGGAAGGACAATAAGCTTCCTTAGTGGCCACATGTCCTCTGTGGCGTTTTTGTACTCAAATGTGTATTGTTGACTTACCCATGGAAGGAAAGGACTGGGGCAGGCTTGAGACACCTCTTCTGATAGAACAGTGAGACAGTAGTCATTCCAGTGATGACCATGACCATGAAGGTCAGCATCCCATCAAGGACACCATGTTAGCATCAATGTGAGTCAATGCCCTGTGTAGCTATCCTTATCTCAACCAGAAAAAACCCTTGTTCCTTCCTGTTATTGCTTATACTCTCTCTACAACAAAATTAGAAGTAAGGGCAAAATAGTTTCTGCTGGGTATTGAGGGGGTGGGGGGGAGAGGAAGAGGGCGGAGTGGGTGGTAAGGGAAGGGGTGGGGGCAGGGGGGAGAAATGACCCAAGCCTTGTATGCATATATGAATAATAAAAGAAAAAGAAAAAAAAAAGAAAACATAAGACCAAGCAGGCTCCAGTGGGTGTGAGAGTCCAATGTTAAATCCAACTCCAGTTTCTTCTCCAAATGAGCTTCCATTATTAGGGAAAATCCACTTGTTCCTGGCTCTGGGTGCAGCTAAGTTTCTGGCAGAAACCTGTTTTCCACAAGTCTGTGCCTAAGGACTGAGGGTCTCCATTGTCCTATGTAGGTTTGTGTCAACTCAGCCGCTGCCTGCTGCTTGGCAGACTAAAAATCCATCCCGTGTGAAGGATGCCTCATGTCTGTCAGTGATGATGTATGACATGGGCCTCAAAGTTAGCAGCTACCAGAGGAACTGGTGGAAAGAATGAGTTCCTGAATGAGGGATAGAAATCTATCAAAATTCACATTCTTGCTGCCTTGGTACAAGTCCTAGGTGTCCAGGTTCCTGAGGCATGTTAAGATTCTCCAGAGAGCCTGGGAGCAAGGATGGTGAGGAGGGAGGTGGAGAGGGGCATGTGGGAGAGGTGGACCAGACAACATATACACTTATGAATAAATGTATAACAATAAAAACATTCTCCATATAAAGTGAAGAAGTGTTCAGTTGGACACTTGTATAACAAGTAAAAGTTCGATGCCTAGTGGGCCTCCTCTGGAGTTCAAGGACAGCATGTGCCTCTTTGGGTGCGTGAACTCAGTCCATTCTTTGAGAACCTTGAAAAGCAGCTGGCTCAGGTGGGATAACTAATAAGAGCAGTCTTTGCAACATATCCAAAATGAAGAAAAGCTGATTCACAGGACCCAGCCATGGTGTGAAGTGTCTGTGGCAGGAGAACATGAAGAGTCACAGCACTACCCTAATATTTTAGAGCCACTCTGCACCATTTGTACATAGAGCTAATCTTTGGGGAAATGACTTCTATTTTTTTATTGAGCTCCACCTGAGTGTGAAAATCTGGACATGTGTAACCAAGTCATCGTGGAACCAGAGGTTCCATCATGACCCAACCAACCTGAAATTGGTCTCATACACTGTACATTATCACAAAGTGGTTCATAGGGTATTTTGCTGAAGAAGTTCCCAAAGACATGTGGTGTGCAAAATAAGAACCCAACCTCTAGGCTGAGCCAGGCTTTTGATGAACAGGTGGAAACTTGTCATCACATGGTGTTGGGGTAACCTGAATGACTAGAAGTAATGTGTGGACAAAGCAGGAAGCCCAATGACGTAGGACAGAGAGATATCACTGGCCTCAAGCACAATGATATCCACATGTTCATCCCCAGAATCTGTTATTGTGTTATCTTGCTATAAGATTTACAAATGTGTTAGTTAAGAATCCTGATTACAGATTACCCACCAGGTCTCAAAGGAATAGCAAGCCCCATATATGTAAAGAGGAAGGCAGGGATTCATAATTAGAGGATGTGAGAAGGTGGAGCAGATGTGGGAACAGCGTGCTTGTCTGTGAGATGGGAGGGATGAGGAGGCACATGATGCTTAGTCTGCAAGAGCTTGAAGAGGTGAGTGAGCAGAGTTTGACCATGGTCTGCAGAGGACTCAGCTCTGTGCAGAACTTGACTGGGCCCAGAAACTGCCTTGCAGGTAACACCTGCAGATCTGTCACATACTTGAGTTGTTCTAAGACACTATTTGTTACAGCAAACATCAGAAGCTATATACAGGGTATCTGTGGTTTTCTTACTTATTTGAGATCTTTAGTTAATTGTTTGGATCTACTTCATTCACAGATGTACAATGCAAATACTCAAAAAATGTGTGATGATTTTTGGACAAGAAGAAGTTCAGGCTAACTCCAAGCAGCCAAGAGTCAGAAGAAACACCATTCCTATCTGAACACTCTGGTGTTCAACCCAACTACAGCACTGGGAAATGAAAGCCATGACCATGGGCATGGCAGCTCAACTTACTGTGGGACTAAAGATGTGACAACCACATAGGTGGGAGGAACCAGGTTCTAGTAGCCTGTGACCTGGCCTCTGGTTTTTTAACAGAAGCTCTCTGCAAATCCGCCAGCAGGTTCTGAGATCACAGTGGGGACACCTGTTACCATGTGGTGTCAAGAGACTTTGGAGGCCCAGTAGTACCTTCTATATAAAGAGGAAAACAAAGCCCTGGAATACACAGACCTCATTGGAACCCTGGAAAAAGACCATGTTGTCCATAGCATACGCAAAAGGCCACCATGCAGGACAATATCACTGTTACTCTTGGAATCATGCTGTGTTGTCAAAGAGCAGTGAAACCCTGGGGGTGGTGGTGACAGCTGAGAGGCCACTCAGAGGTCCCAGCTCAGGCTCTGCCTTTAAAAGAGGATCAGATCTCAGGGGTGCCCTTCTCACAGCCCAGGCCTGGGGATAATATGGGAGCTGTGAGTACATTTAACAAACTGCCTATTTATCCCCTAGAACTCTATGACAAACCAAGCAACTCAGCCATGCCCAGCCCTGTGGTGACCTCAGAAAGGAACCTGATCCTCCAGTGTGGCTAATGGAAGGGATTTGACAGCTTCTTTCTGAATAAGGAAGGTGCACCTGAGCTTTCCTGGACCCTGTACTCACACTGCCACCCCAATGGGCAGTTCCAGGCCCTGTTCTCTGTGGGCCATTGATCCTCAGCTACAGGTGGATATTCAAATGTTATGGAGATTTCAGGAGCAATCATCAAGTGTAGTCTGTACATAGTGACCTCTTACAGCTCCAGTTGTGAATTAAGGAAGCCCTAGCCATTCACTTAAAAACCTAGGACTGGATAATAGGTTCCAGGACAGGCCCTGGTATGTGGTGGGTTTAGAGGAGCCAGAGCCTTGAGATCATTGACACAGGGTGTGGGAGACATGGGAACAGTTAAATAGAGGCCAAAAGAGACAGTGAATGCCAAAGCAAGAGGTTAGAAATGAGGTGTGATATCTCCACACTCCTCTGGTCTTTCTGCTATTCAGGGGTCATCTTAAATGTTACACATCTCTGTTGCTCTTTTCAGAGCTGACCCACCTCATTTTCACTTGCGTCCTTGAAGAGAACCTCTCTAAACCCATCCTTTGTGTGGGGGAGCACTGTGACTAGCTGGTGTCAGGGGACATTGGATGCTCAGGGATACCATCTGCTTAAAGATGAAAGCTCCATGAACTAGGTCATCCAGACCAGGAAGTGGAGACTGGAAACAAGGCCAAGTTCTTCTTTTGTTGTGGTTTTTCTCATTCTGTGGTCTAAGGCTCTCTAAGCTTTGCCTCCAACTTCTAGGATATTCACCACCATCATATTCTTGTGTGTGATTTGTAGGATTTTGGGAGGAGGATATTATGAAGACAGAGAAGTCCTATTGCACCCTCTTTCTGACATCACTCTTCAATTAACATTATTTCTTTCACATTGATTCTGCCATCTACTTCAACTAAGTTGACTTGCTTTAGCAAATAATTTTGCATGACCAAAATATAGGATAAATCTCTTATTCAATTTTTTTCTCTTTTCTTCTACAAAATTGGAGAACAGAATGGTAGAATGAGTCATGCCTGGGGTGTGGGGGGTTAGTACCTGTGGACGTGAGAGTGGGGATCACAGGGAAATTAAGTAGGTGGGTGAATACAGTGCAAAAAATGTGTACACATGTATGTAGAGGTAAAAATGATACCTGTTGAAACTATTCTAGGAATGGGGGGAGGGGCAAAAAGGACAGGTGAGAGGGGGTGAATTCGAGTATGATATATTTGATATATTGTAAGAACTTTTGTAAATGCCACAATGTACCCTATCCTGAACAAGAATAAAGAAACGATTGTCAGCCAAAATACTTCCTTGTAGGAAGGTGTGTCAAGTCTTTGTGGTGATGGGAGACATGGTACTGGTACACTTGCATAATAAGTAAAAATCCAAAGCCTTGTGAGTCTCTTCTGGAGAACAAGGACAACATGTGGCTCCTTGGGTGTGTGATCTCAGTCCATTAATTAACTACCTTGAAAGACATCTGGTTCAGGTGGTGTGATGGATGAATAAGAGAAGTCTATGCAACAGATCCAGGCTGTAGGAAACCTGAACCACAGGACCCAGAAGAGGCCATGTGGTCAAATGTCTACGGTAAGAGGATGTGTAGAGTCACAGCACAGACCTTTAGGACTTTTAGATATTAGAACCACACGTTTCCATTTTTTTATAAAAGTAATCTTTTACAAAACGCTTTCTGGAAATGATTCCACGTGAGTGGGAATGCATGGCCATGAGTGATGAAGTGATCCATCATGCAATGAGAGGTGACCACAATGAGCAGGTTTTGAATGACCCACCCACCCCTAAATTGGACTCATCCCCTATGTAGTTTCCTAGAAGAGACTCATGAATTTTGGCCAAAATAGTCCCCACAGATGTGTAGTATGCAAAATAGCAAACTCAATCTCTGGCTATGTGAGTATCTGTGAGAGACCTGTCAGCTTATGTTGTCAGGGGGACTAGGATGCCCAGAGTAACTTGTAAATGAAGAGGAAATCCTAGCACTATGGGACAGAAAGACTTCACTAGTGTCAAGCATAACCATGTTCACATGCTCATGCCAGATCCTGTGACCATGTTGCCTTACTTGTCAGAAAAGGCCTTTGCAAATGAGCTTAAGTTAAGGATTTGGAAGGGAGATTGCTCATGGGGTGTCAACGGAATAACAGTGTCCTTGGAAGTGAAAGAGGGAGGCAGGGGATCAGCATCAGAGAAGGAGGTGAGAAAGTAGATCAGAGATGGAAGCAGCATGCTTACTCTGAGTTGGGAGGATGCACAGCCTGCAGGAGTTTGAAGAAGTGAGTGAGCAGAGTCTGCCCTGGGTCTGCAGTTGAAACAACTCTGAGGGAAACCTGATTCAACCCCAGCAGTCACCTTACACTTCAACCCTACAGAACTATGAGATAAAGAATATGAGTTGTTTAAGACACTTTTTCAGCAGAAATAGCAATCTAATATACAAGACATTTATGGATTTCTTACTAATCTGACATGTGCAGTTAACTCTTTGGATCTTCTTCACTCAGTATTACTATGGAAATACTCAACCAATAGTTGGCAATTCTTGGCCATGAAGGGGTTCAGGCTAGCTCAAAGCAGCCAAGAGTCACAAGAGACATCATTTCTATCTGAAAAACTCCACCCAGCCATAGCAATAGAAAATGGAAGCCAAACTCCTGGGCTGGACAAGTGCCCTTTGAGTGGAGCTGCTGATGTGACAGCCACATACATGGGAGGATTCAGTCCCTTATGGCTACACCCTGGGTATCTGTCTGTGCTGCTGGATACTGAGGCCTCATCAGTTGCACAGCTGTGGTCATTTGGAGCAGACACCATGACTGGGACTCTCACAGTCCTGATCTGCTTTGGTAAGATGGGAAGTGGGTAAGGGAATCTCCTAGTCTGTAAGGAGCCCACTCCACAGTCAGACTCAGGATCATCAGTACAACCAAGGTTCTTAGCAGACTCTGGAGAGGGATTTACCTGCTCTATGTTCAGGGTCAATGGTCTCACAGGGAACTCTCTTCCAGGGATGATTCTGAGTACCTGGTCTCCAGCACAGGCAAATGAGTGTCTCTGTTTTTCTCAGGTCCCTCCTCCCTGATTGGGACAGGGGGCAACCCTGGAAAGTAACAATGGAAGACCAAAGTCTGAGGAATGTTGTGCCTGGTTGACACTGTGTCTGAAAGGTGGGATCTGAGGGGGAATGTCCAGGCATAAAACCTCTAATTTTCTTGCAGGGACCCTCCCCAAACCTAACATCTTGGCAGAGCCAGATTCTGTGATCAGCTGGGGTAGACCTTTGACTATCTGGGGCCAGGGACTCCAGAAGTCCAGGAGTACCATCTGTACAAAGACAGAACCCCAGAACCCTGGGACAGCAAGATACCAAGGCAGTATGGGAACAAGGCCATGTTGTTCATACCAACCACAACAGACCACCATGCAGAACAATATCACTGTTTCTATTGGAGTCATACTGTGTGGACAGAGTGCAGTGACACCCTGTAGCTGATGGAGGAGAGTGAGCAGAATTATGATCCCCAGAGGGAGCCCCTAACACTCATTGTGCTCTTGTCCTTATTCACAGGATCCTCTGGCAGCTCCAGCACTCCATATTCAAGGACTATCCCAATAGCAGGTGAGTCTCAGTGGCCTCTGTCCTGGGAGTTTCTTGGATCTCCAGGGTGCTTGGAAACATCTCAGCCTGTCCAAGTTCCTATCTCGGCCCCACCTGTGTCTAACCAGCTGGAAATCAGGTGGAGATGTGGGTGGGTACCCCAGAACCTGAGAGGCTCAGAGGATGAGATGCTTGAGTGTAGGATCAAGGCATCAATGATGTTGAGTCCAGGCTCTGAGAGGAGTATCCAGACAGAGATGTGGAGCAGGCACAGCCCCTCACCTGCTATCCACCCCCACAGGTCCTGAGCATCAGCTCTCTCCCCCATGGTGTCAGGACCCCAGAGAGGTAAAGGAGAGGCTGTGTTGGGAGGGGGAGTCCCAGGAGCTGAGCAATAGGGGTGGTTCAGTCTCCTCTGGAGACATTGACTTGGACAAGCCCTAACCCTTTGGGGCTTCACTATCTCCAAATGGAATGAAAGACCTGGCCTAGACCTCCAACTTCCTTCCAGTGCTCGCCTTTACTATGACCTTTGGGATAAGTAGGCATCCTAGAGGAGCCTGCAGGAATGCTTCTGCTTGGGCCTATCCCCTATGCCACAGTGATGGTGACATTGTATATGGAGAGGTGGAGGGTAATGTGTTATTTGTCAGGGAGTGGTGTAGACCTGTAACAGAAGAGAGTTCAGGCTCTTTCCTTCCAGCTCAGAGAGCTAGCCCTGTTGGAGGCATTGAAGCTGGAAGTAAGACACCCCAGATCCAATCCAAGCTCTGCTGCTTCATGCAGGGTGAACTGAGGCAGATGATTCACGTCTATGAGCCTCAGTTTCCTCCTCTGTAAACTGCTGGGTGGGGGTGGCAATCCCATGTTGCAGGAGTGTGGGGGTTGTTGGTGATTGGTCCAAATACCCAACATGGGCCTGGCAAACAGTAGGTGCTGAAATAAGGGCATTGCTCCTCATTCACTATGTCACTTATGCCCAAGAACTGGACAGCTTCCTGAAGGTTCTGATCGGGATCTCAGTGGCCTTCCACCTGATGCTCTTCCTCTTGCTCCTCCTTTTCCTCCTCAGACACTGTGATCATGGCAAAGGCAGGAGCTCAGGCAAATAGGGAGTGAGTTACAGGGGCCTAAGGAATCTATGGATTCCCCTAAGGACTAACTGACTTTGGGATCAGGCTCCAAGCCCCAGAGAAATCATTCAGATGTGGACAGGACAGCACTGTGAAACACTTCTGCAAAAGGTCAAATCAGAATGGGAAACATGATTTTAGAATCTGGGAAAATTTCAGGCATTCTCTCAGCTTTTCCATCTCAGAAACATGTAGACACGTGTGCAGTGTGTTTAAAATCCCATCCTCACCTCAGGCCCTGTGTAGTGGGCTCTAACCCTCCTGGCCTGAGATTCTTCACTTTCAAGCAGCCCACAGATAGGCCAACTTCCAATGTGCTGCAGGGGTCACAGAGCCAGCGTCCTGAGACAGAGGCTGACAAAAGAGGTAATTTCTATCTGAGGACCCATACCCCCAACCACCTGCTTTACCTCACTGACACCTGACCACATCTTGTCTCCTTAGTTCCAGCTCAGCTGCTGCTGTCCAGGAAAGAAACATATATGAGAAGATGAGGGAACCATGAGTAGAGATGCCAAAAGCCTCAACACCACAGACAGAGGCAGGGAGGAGCTGGACGTGGGCTGAGTCAGATTGAACCCCACACTGTGCACCTGGGAGTTCAAAATGCTCTGTGTATCTTTCTCTCCATCTGGGAGAGGTCAGGGACCTTTGGGACCAAAGACCTCAGGACTTTGTCCGGAAGTGATCCCTGTGTTCTGTCCCCAGAGATGCTGCTTCAAAGAACCTACAACCTTAGGACAGGGTGTAGATGGACATGCAGGTAACAGCCCCACATCATAAAGGGCACTATGGATTTCTGTTTCCCAATTGCATCCAAGGGACCAACCTTGACCTTGTCTGAATTCTCAGCAATGTTCATAGTTGACCTCTCCTTCTCATGCCTCCCATACTGAGTTCTCCCTTTCCCCTGGTTTTTCTGTGAGTTTGCATGCCCGTCCCTTTTTTTCTCCTGCCTACTTCTGGGCCTCTGTCTTCCTGATACTGTGATCCTTGATCTCAGAAACATGGATGAGTAAATGAACACCCTTCACTTGTTCATGCAGCCACACACAGAGGACCCCTTCCTGACCAAGTCAGTACTGTAAGTTCTATCAGGGAAAAGAAAAAAGAAAGAAGGGCAGGGGGCAGAGAAGGCCAGTGTGAGTACAGGGGATAGTCTGCCAAAGTGTCTTCTAAGAAGAGCCTGGAGAGGCCACACACACATATCTAGTTGACCAGCTGCTATAGGCAGATGGTACAGCAAATGCAAAGGTCCTGAGGTAAGCACAAACTCTATCAGGAGATGGATATTGTGGCTGTTATCAGGTGATCAAAGGTCACAGCGTTAGTATGATAGCTCAGAACTGCAGGATGGAAGATGCCAGACTTCCAAGGCCATAGGAAGCCCCTGAAGACTCTAACTGAAATGACATAATCTGATTAATGTTTTGAAAGGACCACTGTGGTCCCCATGGGGAAAACTGGCTGCAGTGGAACCAGGAGGCTCTGTGTCTGTCTCTCTGTCTCCCTGCTGCAGGGACAACCTGAGGAAGACCCACAGGTAGCAACCTATGCCCAGGTGAACCACTCCAGACTTGGGACAGGAGGGGTCACTAATTCTTCCCCATCTCCAGGGAATTCTTGGACATGCACACAGGAGGGGACAGACAGACAGGTGTACAGTCAGGTAAGTCCTTTCCTCTCCAGGCCCCCACCAAGTGTGCACCTCAACACCAAGTGTGCACCTTCCCTCTCACCATCTGCACTGTAGGCTGCTGCACCTGAGGGTCTCCAATATGTGACCTATGCCCAGCTGTGAAGTGTGACACTGAGACGGGAGGACTGTACTACCTTCCTCCCAGTCAGAGGAGCACAGCTGAGACCAATGAGCTCACTGCTCTGCCCTCCACCAGCCCAGGAAGACCCTGACCCCTCCCTCTACACTGGGCCCTCAGAGGACACGGGATCAACCCTTTTGCCACTGACTGATGATCCAGCCTCCATGGACACCTCACATACCACGTGGAGCCTCTGGGAACTTGTGAAGCTCACCTGATTCTGATTCTAGAGTCCGAGATAACTGATATCCTCACATTTTGGAAATAAATCTCTTGCAGAAAACATAACAGACAGTATGACTGACCAGCAAGAATAATACTCAAACCCAGGTGGTTGAAGGAAAGGAAGGTTTATTATATATCATGCCAGCACCTGGATATCTCCAAAATGGTGCAGGCCACAAGCTCAGGGTGGTTGAGGTTTTTATACTGAGAAAAGCAGCAGCAAGCAAGCAGGGAGTACAGAAGCAGACTTGGCAAGTAGCTGTTCAAGGTTAAAATATATCATGTCAGCACAGCTGTGGATGAAGTGTGTCCATAATTTCTAACTGGATAGCTGGAAGTGGGGCCCTGGCAAGGGGAAAGGGCTTTACTCTTTGATCTTCTTCCTGTCCTTGATCTTTCTCCAGGTTTCCTTATCATTCCCTCCTCTTTTCCATCATAATCCCTTATGGCCATTTCAGGGAAGTCATCTAGGGGCAATGTTTGGTAATGTCTGACTAACTGTAATTTAATGGCATTCATCCGGTTGTAAATGAACCTGGTGAGGAGGTTTACCACACAAGGTAATAGGAACAGTAGTAGGAGAAGCACAATAAGTGGGCCTGCCAGTGGGACTACCCATGGGGCCTTGTTTTTATCCTGTAAAAGACTTTGTCCAGAATCTCCTCAAAGGAGTGGAGGAGTTTTCTGTCCTCTTCTGGCACAACTTATCACCCAGGTTACTTTGGGAAAGTCACATGAGGCATTACCATTTGCAAAGGGAACTCAGAATAGAAACATCCACAAACAATATCACACCCTGTTAGTAGGAGAGAAAGATTGTCGGAGAGAGCCTCTTGATTTAAGCCCTGTCCTGCTGGGGCAGTTACTGTTATTGCTACTGCCCAGAACAAGGTTATGATACCAAAAGTGAGATAAGCAAGGGATGGCAGAATTTAAACATCACCATAGAAAATTGCCTATGAGAAACAACAGTCCATTAACTGTCTGTCCAGTTGACTCCCCAGGCTTCTGCCATATGTAGACTAGTCAGCTTCCGGTTTGTGAAGAGACCAAGCCTGAAGGTCCACTCCTCAGGGTCAATGTAAGCAGATGCTGGTATCCTGGTTTGGGGTTATTTTTGGCAGTTTTACATTGTTTACAAATATTGCTGGCTAGGCTGGTGAGGCACCTGGTTGCAGTGGTCAGAGCAGTTTAAGAAGACTTCATTAATAATCTCAACACAGTCATGCTCTGGAAGCCCCCATAGCCAACAGGAGGAGAGTCAATGGGTTTAAAGTCCACACAACTTTTGCTTTACTTGTGGATTTTTACAGAGCATAATCAGATATCTGTCCATCCTGGCATTTGTCAGCCAATATTGTCCCTTTTATTTCATTATGGTCACTACAGAATGTGGGACCCAAACAGTTATTTTCTCTCTCAGTGTTAACTCTTTTTTTCTGATATCAGGAATGCTGTGACTGCGATAGCTCACAAGCAGGTACGTCATCCCTTTGCCACTGAGTCCAATTTTTTGGAGAGATAACCCCCCGGCCGTGAGCCTAAGAATTGGGTCAGGACTCCAATTGTTATGTCGTTTCTCTCATGTACACAGAGGAAGAAAGGCTTTTACATCTGGGAGTCCCAGAGTAGGGGCACTAACTAATATCTCCTTGATGGCATGAAAAACCCGTTGCTCTTTAGATTTCCAGATTAGGGATTCTCTTTTGTCCCCCACCGTTTGTGGTTTTATATAAAGGCTTTGTTAGCAGTGAGAAAATAGGTATCCAAATTTGGCAGAACCCAGTCACTCCCAAAAACTCACAGATTTGTCTTCTTCAAGTTGGAGTTGAGATTGAACAGAAAGCTTGTTTTCTTATTGTGCCAAGGTGCCGCTGGCCTTGGGAGGTCCTGATAGATCTTGAGCCTTCTTTTGAGATACCTTGTATGCAGCTTCCCATAAGAGGTGGAGTGGACCCTCTATCCCTTTAAGACATTCTCGGTTGTTAGCCACTGCAAGGAGAAGGTACCTGTGTGCAGACAGCTTTTTCTGCTCGGTATGCTCATAAATCTGATGCCAGAGTAGTTGCAAAGATGGTTGGGTAGTTCTTGAAACCTGTGGGAGATGGATCCAGGTTAACTGTTGTTGTCCCCCTGAATGGGGATTTTCCCATTGGAAAGCAAAGATAGATTGGCTCACAGGTGCCCACTGGATGCAGAAGATCACATCTTTTAAGTCCAAGCACAAGAAGCAGATTGTCTCAGCTGGTATCATGTCAGCAAGGTGTATGGGTTAGGAACCATAAGGTGTTGAGCCACTGCTGTTTGACTGGCTGCCTGGAGATCCTGCATTGGGTGGTAATCATTGGTGTTTGGCTTGTGAAATGGCAGCAAGGGAGTGTTTCAGGCAGATTAACAAGGTCTCAAGATTCCATACTTAAAGTCTCTGGAGGTGATGAGATATCCATTTGATCACCTGACTGACAAAAGCAGGCCCATTGTCTGACCTGATGTTGCTAGGTACCCAAAACCATGGAATGATTTTCTTGGCTGGTGTTCTTGATACCCCTGCAACCTTTTCTGTGTGGGTGGAGTATGCTTTAACTCAGCCTGGAAAAGTGTAGACCACCACCAGAAGGTACCCATAAATTTTATTTGGCTGAATCTCAGTGAAACCATTTCCAGTGTTGCAATGGGTAGATTCCCCACTTCGGGATGAGTAGCGGGACCGTGGGCCCCTATCCTGGGTTGTGTTGGGCACAATGCAGATTTGCTCAAATGGGTAGTGTCGTGTGCCAGCCTTACGAGGCCTGCACAGCTGCCTTTTCTGGTATTAGGATCATTCCCTCTGGGGTGATGAACCAGCTTTCTGAGTTTTCTTTAGCCCCTGTTTTATGTGCCTGTTTTCTTCTTGTGGGCTGTACTCTGAGTGGTCCAGGAGGACAGAGAGGGTGAAGCATATTTTGGCTGAAATAGCATCTTCTGTTTGGACTTCTTTTAAGAGGGTTACTTCCTTTGATCTCCTGTCCAGTAGTCCATTTCCTTGGTTGATCTTGTCTGGCTGGTTTGCATGGGTTGGACAGTAGATGGCTGTAATTGCTTGGGCTTTCAGACTGCCTATGACAGTTGCAAGATTTTTTTTACTGTTTTTGATTTCTTTACCTCCAGACATCAGTAGGCCCCTCTCTTTGTAAATGGCCCCATGGATATGTAAGGTAGCAAAGGCATAACACAAGTCAGTGTGGATATTGACTCTCCTCCCGTCTGCTATGGTGAGTTCCCAGGTAAGGGCGTATAACTGCCCATTGAGACAATCAATGGTCTGGGAGCTGTCCATGCTTCACAATTTGTGTGATGGTGGTCACTGCATACCCAGTCTGGTATTCTTCTTGTAGGCTCTGGCTTTCATCAGTGAAGAGCTCCAGGTCAGCAGTGGGAATAGCAGTGTCTGCTAGGTTGGACTGTAAGAGAAGACCTTGCTTAAAACTTCCTCACAGGAGTGGAAGAGCTCTCCCTCCTCTTCTGGTAAATATGTGGCAAGATTGAGAGTCCCCACTGCTTTAATTTGTATCTAGGTGTGGCTTGTATTTACCTTAGGATGAGTGCTCCCCTTTGTTTTGGAGTCCTGATCTATTTAATAATTATCAATTGGTTTTGCCAGATGCTCTCTTTAAGACACCTGTGTATCTTTTAATTTTATGGAAACCAGTGACATCAGGGTAGTGTTGTAATGGCAACACAGCATTACCTAACAACAGCCTGGAAAGGCAGAACAAAGAGCCAAGACATCTCAAAAATATGAAGCTGAAAAGTACTGAATTAATTAGCATCATCATCCATGAGCCCTGAAAAACCATCAATGGCTCGTTTGACACAGATTTTGGAACTGATGCATAGCTGGGCTCATCAGTGAACCATAGTCACATGGGGAGGGGCAGAAGCCAAGTCCACCTTGAATGGGTACACCACCTTTAGGTTCCTCTTTAAGTCCGTAATATGAATCTGCTCCTCCATCAGGGGAATAGTCCATTTGTCAGAGGTGCAGTGAGCAGCAGCTTTGCCACATCTGTCATCTCCTACTGCTTCTCGTTGCTTTCCCACCTTTGCTTCTGCTCCCTCTTTCCCCTCCACCCCCCAGTTGTCTTCTTTTTAGAGCCTTCTGTTTTGCCCTTGCCTTGGCAGCATCTCTGGTCCCCAATGCGCAGGTACTCCAGGATGGATGTATATTCTGATCAGCCATTAGCAAGGGAAACACAAGCATCTCATGACTGTCTCAATAGCAGAACAAGCTTATAGCACCAACCTTTTGGAACTTTTTTTTTTTTTAACCAGTAACAGTCAAATGTGGTTTTTTTTTTCTTTTTACTCTTTTTTTCACATTCATAACCCTTCTGTAACATTCCTTTCCTTTTAAGTCACACCAGATCTTATATCATTAATGAAAGGTCATCCTATAAGTGTTAATTTTTGTAAGAGCTCAGTTAGTGCTGAGCCTCAATCCTCCTTCAGGATATTCATTTATGTGTGCCTTATAATTGCCAATGTCACAAGACTGACAAAGATGGGGAGTGCCTCTCAGTGAGGCAGAAAAATGCTAGCCTGGCTGCAACTTCAGACAGTGGAGCCCTGTGACTTAGCCAGAGTGGGTTCAGCGCAACAGGATGATTTACGATTGCCCACCAGTCCAATCCCATCATATACCATATGTCTATAACTATCACTCAGATCAAGCCCACTCAGACTCTATAGTTTTCAGGGGACCTTAAGCGTGCCAAGCCATGGAGCCACAAATTGGAGCTTGAAATGTCAGTGAATCAAGCTGCTCAGTCCCAGACCATGCACTCAGAGTTCAAAACAACCAGTTCCTATTTATTTCCCCTAAAATCCTGGCTAACCATAAACCCAAATGACCAGAATCACAACAATCGTTAAATCCAGTTGACCAGAATCACATCAGTCCCAGAGATAGGGGACGCATCATCCTGGAATCACATCAGGGCTCAGCTTGTCCCCTGTGGGGATAAATCCACACAGGCACCTATACTGACTACCTCTGGGGTTCCTTCCTGATCCAGACATCTGTTGCAAATCTCCATTTCACTCCACTAGTCTGAGGGCCTGGTCCTTGACTCCAGAGCTTCCTTAAGTCATCTGGAGGAGACCCTGGAAACACATCCGGGTGTGCACTTCCCGGTTCCAGGAACCTCCACAGGATACAGGGCTATTGAGTGGGCAACTGCTGCCCAATGGACCATGGTGGTCTAGTATGGGTGCAGCCTATGAAATGTTTCAGAAAACATTACAGACAGGGTGACTGACTAGCGAGAATAAGACTTAAACCCAGGTGTTTGGAAGAAAGGAATGTTTTTTATGCTAGCAGGCCAGCTGCAAAATGGAGGAAAAGTTTTCTAAACCAATCATTAACATATTGAGAAAATAGACAGCAAAATTAAAACATATTTCAAATGTGGCACAAGGAAGAAGTAATATAATAAGCATATTTACTAATAAGGACAACACAAAAATGGACAAATATAAACAACACCCAAAAAAGTTCATTCTTAACACACTAGTAACATTTGTAAATCTTAGCCACCTAGAAAGAGAGAGACAGCATGTGACATTTCCACAGAGGAGCGACATAGAACCACACAGGAAAGAGCACATATTCACATGAAGAACAGAGTGTTATGAATATTTCATGTGCAGATTGAAAATATCAACAAAGGAAAATTTTTCACTATATAGTTTACAAAATGGACATGTTTGAATTGTTTTATATGACACAACAACCTGTGACTTTAGTCTATTTTGTCATTGTGTGAAAGTCATGAAATTACTTACAAGAACCAGAAGGCACAGTTCATTGTCCAACAGGGCCACCTGGTGTAGCCTACAGCTCCTGGCCTGAAAACCCATGCAGGTGCCACTGTCTTGAACACTGAAAGCAACTGTAACACAGTGATAAATATTCATGTATCTAAAAGTATCTAAACTCAGTAAAAGGGAATAAAAGGTTTCCAGCTTCATTGCAATCTAACAGGACCACCATCCTACACACAGTTCAAATTTGTTCTGTGGCACATGCTGTATGTTGACTTGCTGATAGGAACCTTTTCCACCTTAACTCCATTCTAGGGAGCTTCAGAGAGTCCTAACAAAAAAAGATCCTCCATTTGTGATGACATTGTGTAGTCTCTGCAGTACCCATTTCAGATGGACACATTTGTGTTTGATGGGACCACCTAGTTTACAAGGAAAACTACACCCTGATAAAATCAATGTTTGAAAAATGTCCTTTTGTGTGGCATTTGCTAATTTCTGTGGTGGGGGTCCTCCCTGTATCAAATCCCAGTGCTAGTGTGATGTCAATAGATGGGGAGTTGAGAAGTGAGCTGCAGACGTGTCTTTCCCAAGGGAGTGTGAGGCAGCGGTACCATGTCTCTCTGGCATCCTCAATGTGTATATATATTCCTTCTGTTTGTGAAAAATTATGCCCTGATGTTTGGCCATCATTTCAATGAAATAATGTACAAAAACCCGTCCTTCCATATAGAGGAAAATGCAATTAGGAACATCCTATTTGGAGACAATGATGAGCACATAAAATCATCATGCATTAAATATTCATAGAAATTAGCAAAATCAATTAACTGAGTAGATTGGCATCATGCAGTTAATAGGAAGAGAGTCACCAGCAATGGTTCTGAGGTATACACTCTAGATAAAAATACACAAATATGCACCAGGATGCAATCACAAGAATGTAGATAGGAGTGCTGTTCATATTGTCAAAAGCTTGCAAAACAAAATTCTATCTAGCAACAACTAAACAAAATGTGGTATTATATGTGTATATTGAAATATTACACACAGAGAAGAGAAAACATGAACAAAACCTGGAAACAAGAATGAGGAACAATTTTCAAAATGGCTGTAAGTAAAAGAAATATAAAGTGAATGCCTGAATAGGTATTCCAATACCAACATAAGGATACAACATACAACATTTACTATTTAGGAAGGCATTCCCGACATAAACCCTATGTTTTAAGGAAATGAAAGAATCCTATGTAATTTATTACAGTGGTACCATCAAGGTGATATGGGGAGGATGTGTTGAAGGTGAAGCCAGAGGGGCTGCTAGAATGCAGGTGAAGTTCTTGCTGGCTTTCCTTTGATGTCTCTTAGTGCACCTGTTGCTAGAGACCATAGTGCATTTCTATTTTGTAAGCTACCTTGAGTGTGCATGCAACATACTCAGGTGGGGTTGAAGTAACCTGGGAATTTCTGCAGCCCAAGTATGAATTGAACATCTAGTTTGACATTATGGTTTCCTAATAACATGATCTCTAACTACTTATCCAGCCTTACGTGAGTCCTGCCTAGGTGAGAATAGAATAGAAAACACAAATTTTCATCTTAAAGTGACACAGCAAGGGGCACCATAGGAGACCTCAACACAAACCCTGCAGAATAATAGTTTTGAACAAACACAGAAGGATGAGAGAAACTTTGTGGGATCAGGTGAACACCCAGATCATGAACAGAAAAAAACCCCCAAAACGGCCACATTAAGGAGAGTAGAAGATCAATTCCACATCACACAGCTCACCTCTCCAGGTGTCAAAGCTTAGTGACACGAGAAGCTTCCTGTCCTATGGTTCCCTCTCAGCAGAGAGAGAGAGTAGTGGCATGGGAGTGGTATGTCCCCTATCCAGGTGGAACAGTGCCCAAGTGACCCACTTGTTCCCCACCACTAGGATCACCTTGGCTGTGTGGTAGTTAGTGGCAAAAGGGAGGAGAAACTGCAGACCCAACTAACTGCTTCATGGACTACAGGCTGCTTGGGTACTGCACCTGTGGACATCCCTCTGCTGGTCACTGTGCACTACAATGCCCTATACACTGAACATCCCCAGACTGACTTAAGAAACTCAGGCAGCAAAGTCAAGGATCTGGTGTAATCCAAGTCCTCTCACTGCAGAATTGATCCAAATTCAGGATGCAGCCCTAGTGAAGCCATCAGACATTCTCAGCACCATTTCTCTCTACGTGGGGTGTAGAGAAGTCATGAAATGAGAAGTCTCAAGTGTAGGAACATCTGCATCAGTGAGAACAAGACTGTGTGGCTTCAGCATCCAAAGAAAGTCCTGAGATGGCCTCACATACCTTGGCTGGGCATCCTGCTAAAGATATTTGTCTTAGAGCCACTCAGCAGCATCTGAGAAGAGTCTCACCCCTTTCCATTCCTGTGCCTTCCTAAGGTGACAAACAGTGCTGAATGAGGGGAGGGAGGAGATTGAAGTGAGAAACCAGGCAAACCTGTGAGCAAAAGAGAAAACCAAAAGAGGGAGGAAGAGGAAGCCACAGTCCCACAACCTCCTTTGTCCACATTATAAGAAGCATTTTGCCACACAGTCCTTTACCCATGTGAACAAGTGTCCTGCCTATTAAGTCACATAGTCCCCCACCTCCATCTCAGCCTAGAGGAGTCACAGTCTCCATCAGATCTTGCTGCCTCATGTTACACTTTTCCATTCTGAACGTCCACAAAGAGGATCTGAAGAGGGAGGTGGAGGAAAGTGAGGGGCTCATGTATCCAACAGCAATGAAGTCAATGGTAGTGTTGACTGGGAGAAGCTGTGAGAAGTGGAAGAGACCCAGTTAAGAGGGGAGAATGAAGCAATGCCCACCTCAGCCCCTCTCTATTGTGTTGACTCTGAACTGGGTTTTCAAAAGGGATTTCCAACATTCCACAAAGCCTGCTGTTTCAGGATTATGGAGAATGTGCAAGACCAGTGGATTCACCAGCAGTAAGGAGGAAAATTTATACCTGGAGTGACAACACCATGAGAATTGGTGAGGCATTCTGTATGTCCATGGATGGTAGTTCTGACAGAAGCAATGTGTGCCGGGAAGAGAGGCACATCTGTATACAGGGTGTCTCTTCCAGTAAGAGCAAAATTCTGTCCCTTCATGATGGAACTGGTCTGATGTAACCATCCTGCCACCAGGGTGCTGGCTGGTCCCCTCAGGGAGCAGTGTCACATCACTGTCTCTCTGCTGTTGGCAGATTGGGCACTCAGTGGTGACTGTAAGCAGTCAGCATTGGTGAGTGGAAGTCCATGTTTCAGAGCCCTTGAATAATCTCCATCCCTTACACCATGGCCCCTTTCATCATTGGCCCACTGAGTGATGACAGGGGTGATGGAGAAAGAAACAAATGAGCATCTGTGGAACAGCATGAACTGTCATCCTGTCAAATTCCTCCTCTGCAGGTCACCCTTTGTTGAGCATCACACAGGATGGAAATTTCTTCACTTCCTTTCACACTCAGAGTGGTTGGCCATGTCCATGTTACACAATTTCCTTCTTATCATTTTCCCTTATAATCCTTCAAGTCTCTGCCTATCCAGCCACACCATTGGCCTAGCACATGGATAGGTATGTAATCACATATCCAGCATTTATCTTACCAGGGAAAGTGGGCAACCTTGTGCACTGCCCAAAGCTCTGACTGTGGTAAAATTTCCCCTCACTGCCATTTTGCTGGGATGCCCCTGAGTGGGTTGTAGATCTGGAACTGTCCACACTCAAGTGCTGACTTCATGTCCTGAAGAACCATCCACCAACCAAGGTTGAGTTTTCTCTTACACTGTCATTGATTTAGAGGGCTCTGCATGGGACACTAGGTGCAGGTGAGAGAGAGGGGGCTCTGCAGCAGGAGAGGGGACCACAGGCAATTTGTCCACTTCATTAACTTGCCTGTGCCTTCAGGGTCTTCTCAGGTTCCATTGCATGTGTACCACTTCCATGTCATGATGAAGGGATGCTTTCACATCCCAGGTTATGGCAATGGTTGGTTCATGATAGGTAGCCCAGGCTGCATGGTCACTCAGCTCTGTCCATGTAAGATCCAATAGCAAGAAAATGTGATTTCTCAAGAGGAGAGCATTTGTCCACATAGGAGGACAGGACTTTATCCAATATCCTGGAGTCCTGCGCCAGGACTCACTTCAGGGCCCTGCCAAAGACTCATAGCCTCAGTTCATCCTCTGATGCCACTGGATCTGTTGGACCACATGGCCAGGGTGACCAGCACCCAGTACCCTGGACCTGTTGCAGAACCTGCTGCTGTTTTTGACCCCTCTCAACACCAGCAGTTTTTGAGGTTTCTTGGTACACATGCTGGTGTTCTGCACACAACTGTGAAATATGCAACCTTCAAAATACAAAGATGTCCGCTTCTGTTGTGTCTTCTTCCACAGGCCACGAGTACCATAAGGTGATTCTGCAGTTGCTAAATTTGTCTATTGCACTTAGACATTCTGGATCCTGAGATGTTGCAATGGGATAGTTAGAGAGACTTGGGGTTAAACTACACTGCCGTCCTGACATCCACAATGCCCTCATCTGACCTGCTGACCACTGCAACATTGTGTCTTCCTTGGAATCAACATCAATTCAAATCCAGTGTCCAGTAGTCCCTCAAAATCCTTTTATTTCCTTTTACTCAGTGCAGTAACTATGGAAAAGCACTACAATATCTGAGAGAGAGAGAGAGAGAGAGAGAGAGAGAGAGAGAGAGAGAGAGACAGACACAGAGACAGACAGAGAGAAAGCATATTCATTTTGCATCATGCCAGGATCCTTCCTGAAGGAGTCCCAGCCTCCCCTTCTCTCAAGGGGTTCTGTGCCTGAAAAGTGCATTGAATCTGGGAATTAATGAAGGGCCAAGATTCATTTTTTATGACTTGAGTCATATTTTTGTTCTCTTGACCTTGAAATTTTGTGCTGATACAAATCAAGTAAGAAATTTTCAGGCATGCTCTCTGTTTCGCTTGTGTTTCTCTGTGGTCAGAACATTCCGATGCTGCTTTTTAGTTTTTCTTTTTGCCCAGGGGATTGAATCTAGGGCGTTATGCTTGCTAGACAAGTGCTCTACCATGTGAGCACACCTTCAGCCCCTAATGCTGATAGGAATCTGCTGTCCTCTCTGGTACCCAAAGCTACCTTGCATTTGGTGGCTGAATACCATCACTTGAACCTTCCACTCCATGACCTAAACAATCCTGTTACATTCAGGTTCCCAATTCAGCAGAGCCATTCCTACTGCAAGTTCTGACCTGCAGAGAAGAGCAGTCACAGAGCTTTGCAGAATATCAGTGATGCCATCACAAGTTCCTCACAGGACTGAACTGTTTCAATGTGGATGAGTAAACTTAATGATAAATCCCACTAACATTCCTCTCTCCTCTAACTATATAAATCCATTCCTTTGTAGAAACCAAGGCAGATCTGGATTTTGAGTTCATTTGCTGAGATCACCATTTACTCCACCAACAAAAAAAAGATGCCAGAACCATTTTTGCTTTCATGAGCTGCAACATAAAATGGGATATCTCTCAGGGTGCCAGTGGCTCACGCCTGTAATCCTAGCTACTTAGGAGCCTGAGAGTAGGAGTATTTCAGTTCAAAACCAACCCCTGCAAATAGTTTGCAAGACTCCTTCTCCAAAATAAACAGAGAAAAATTTGCTGGAGGTGTGACTCAAGCAGTACTTCTGTTTAGTGGGTCCATATCAAACACTTTGCCATGATTTGACTTTTATTCTTTCTAACATTATGTCTCACTATTATATCAATTACAACATATATGGGGTCCTCAAGTTTCTGTGGGAATAACTTAGTAAAATCAAGTAAATACTTTGGAGTGTAGCACTCAGCCTGATGGGTCTCACTCTGTAACTCACCTTTAGGGGTATTAAAGAGCATAAATGTAGTTATGGGTCTAGAAGCAAAGATAGGTGGTGTGGTGGGATTTTGGAGAACCAGGACAGTTTGCATGGCAACTGTCAGGTAGCAGTTCAATATAGATTCCTTGGAATATGCAGGGTTAACCTTCTCCTCTGGGGAGGGACAAGCTAATTCTACTGGTGACAAATTCTCTTCAGAATTTAAGCACTCAATGACCTCAGCTTCATCAGGGTCTTCCTGCATGTTCCCATTCAACATTCAACATCCTACTCTGTCCCTGTCAGTGCCGTCACTTAAACACAGACACCCTATGAAAGCGGGGATCAATTTGCAATGTAATTCTGGCACTTGAAGGATGAGATAGTGGGTTTGGTTTTCAGCAAACTTGGCTCTGCATTCAGAATATGAGAGTCTCTTCAGGGAAGACAGAGAAGCCTCAGGTCAATTTCTGAACTGGGGATTTGAACTGACATTTTATGTCTGCCTTCCCTGTCGTGGCTCCTATGAGTACACTGATCTCGCAGACTTGGCTCTCCTTCTTGTATAGGTTTAAGAGTTTGATTTTCTCCTGGGTCCTACATGCACACCTGTCATCTAGTGGTACTGGCTACTTAGGACCCAAAGAGAAAAGTGTGAGGGTGACATGTTCTACATTGGGTGATCATGGCAGTCTGTCTCTGCAAACTTTCTATGAGGTTTGCAAAAGCATTCCACTGCACATCATTCTTATGGGCTCTGGAGAGCAGGAGGCACTGCATTACACTGATAATTTCATGTCCATGTACGGTTTCTGGGATCTGTGTGAAGAAGGTAAGACCTACCTACCTTTCAGAGAGATACAAATCCTTTTCTTTTTTACAAAAACCAATCGAGCAGGATCAAGGCTCATGGTGCAGGAATAACCAGGACTATACTTGGATTGATGTCTAAATGCAACTCTGACACTTGACTACAATAAAAGGTCCTTTCATGATTCCCACACCTTTTCACCTGCTCAGAACCACTTGAATTTAAGCTAAAGATTTCTAAAGCAGTTGCTTCACTCAGCCTGGTCAGCAATCATTTGCTGTGTTTTGACGTTGAGCTCCCAGGCAGAAGGGCTTAAGTGGACAGTTCCTTGTCTCCAACTCAGGAATTAACAAGGGCTTTTGATTCTCTAATTATACCTCTAATATCATTGTGATAGAAGAGTGGAGACAGGTCTTACTATTTCATTGATGATTGCATTTCTTAATGAGCACAGGGAACCCAGAATCACAGCAGGTCTGGGATTCACTGGTCTTTTCTGTTGTCCATCATTTACCATAATTTTGTGGCTCTCTGTCCTGTTCTTAGTAACATAAATGAACCAACTTAGTATCATAAATTAAATTCTTTCTTGTGATTCCGCTGTGCTTGCATGAGCTGCTCCCTGCCTCTTATGTGTACTGGTCATAAATATATATATATATATATATATATATATATATTTATATTAGTTAATTTGAGAATATTTTTCCTTGTTTGTCCTAACACAATTTCTTCTCATAGTTGATCAAGCATATTCAGGTGCATGTGTGTGAAATGTATTCTCTTTCCTCTCTTTTCAATTTTATCGTCTTCCGTGACACTGGCTCACACTGTGACTGATGTTTGGAGATCCTTCCAGAAATGAATTTGATTTCCTAAAGCAACCATTTTCCTTAACTGTTTCTGCACATTACCAAGATTCTAACATTTCTTAAATTTTAGTGCCACTTAAATCGCTTATTGCAATTAAATAAGTTATTAATAGAGTAAAGAAGTCAAGTAGTATTACAAACATAAGGATGGTTCTAGTTTTGAAGAATTCCATAGAAAATATGTAAATTTCAGGTGATAATAAAAGTTTGTATCAACTTATGTTTCAATAGAAGAAACTTCATCTTTTAACTGTTAGCATCATGTAATGGAGAAGGCTTCTAATCCCATCTTACCTTATGTAATTCAAAACTGGCAAACCATGTTGATTCATTTTATTTCACATACACAATGAAAATAAGTTGTTCAATAAGAATCACTATGCAAAGTAAAATTGTGATCCTAAATTAAACATATAGCAAATAAATTGATTTGAAATAAAAACAAATGTCTTTTATACTTAACTTTTGCATTTTCTGAATAATTCCTAAGGAAGTAGAATTTGTGGAAATTTCTTTGCAAGGTATGCTTCATTACATAATTTTTTGCTTGGATAATACATGATCTCTTGTTTAACTCTTTAGAATGAGTATTGAATGTTAGCCAAACTTTTTATTTGCTACATGAAATACATTCTAATATTCTGAGTTTCATATTATTTTGTCTGTAATCTCATGTAAGTTTTATTATCATAAACACTTTAATATATTAAGCATTGTGTGGCTCAAAATTTCCTTACTCATTAAGTATCTCATTCAGCTCTTGTTTAAAAAATACACATTGTTCTTATGTGTTAATCGCCTTTATATTACCTTCTGTGTTTGTCTGCCTGTGTATAAATGTTTATTTGCACAAATGACATCCAAAAGAAATCAATCATCTTAAACTAAGTTCAAAAATATTTAATGCCATAAATTTAGTCAATTTTCTTTCAAGTGACTTTTTGTTCATTTTCGCTCATATCCTGAGGTTCCCATACACACACACACACACACACACACACACACACACACACACACACACACATATATATATCAACCTCTGTGTTGATATATTCACAAATCTAATAAATTTTCTACTTCTGTATCTATTGTTCTACCCATGTTCTTACCAAATACTTCTCATTTTTTTCTTGATGGTCTATTCTACATTCTTCCTTCACTGTATCCAAGTTCTATTTGTGTTTCTAAAATACTGGGTAAAGCTGTTTGTCCTATTATGACCATTTTCATTTCTCTGAGTTCTTTTATATCAGAGCAGAAGGTTTCAGAATGTTGCAATTTGATTATAAAATACACTGCTTATACACACATATTTTGTTAGAAAATTATTTAAAATATTGAAGCATTCTGCAAGATGGTGGTTTCTCTGCATTTCTTCAGATTTGATTTTATATTCTTCATTTTCTAATACTATTTCTTTGACATTTATTTGGTTGTGTGGTTAATTTATATGATTACATACATTTTCTAGAAGTTATTTTATCACCATTTCAAAAGCAAAACTGTCTCTAGAAAAAAATCTGCAAAGAGAAAGCAAGCAAGGCGACAGATAGCTAAGGTACAATGGGACTCTATGCTCCATAGTTTCAGAAAAATACTTCAGGTTCATAGTAGAAAGAATTGAGCAACCCTGCTATTTTGACAAACAAGATTCCACCAACAGATATGGTTCACATAATGTTCAACAACAGATGTTTAAATTACCTTTTCATAGTACATGGTAACCAGGGAAACCCAGGCTGGGACCAGCATCAGGTGCTGGTTTGCTTATTGGAAACCCTCTTCTCTGTTTTTTTCTTTTCTGGCTTCTTTTCTCCTGTCTTGGAACTGTAAAACATAAACTCAATGCAGAGAACTGCATAACAAGTCCTCCAAGCATCTGGGACATCCTGGCTGTGCCATAATTCATGGACATGGAACCTACCTACTGCACCTGCCCCTGCTGCTCCCCATCTGAGTTTGACTGCAACTCCGCCACGTGAGTGTGGCACATCAACTGCTCTGGAGAGAACCACACAGGACAACACAGCTGGTGGGACGAGGGCACCTCCCCTGGACAAAAGTGGTGGCCAGATAAAGGGAGGGAATATTTCACCCCTACCTGGTGATGGTGAGGCAGAATGCTGATGTGCCCAGCCTGAGTGGGGCTAGGGCACCATGGCTGCTGTTTGGTGAAAACAAAATATTCTACCATCTTGGAGAAACTGGTAGGGAGCTCGAACTCACAAACTTCCATGAAAAAAGTGGTGAACCATAAAGTTCAATTATAGCACCTAGTCTTGACCTGCGGGCAGTAGCAACTGGTGACTGCTCAAATACCAGCTCCTCTTGAGATCACTTTGGAGAACCTGCCTGCATGAGTTGGCCCATCCCACCAAGGAAATCCTGGGCACAAACACCCTGAGAAGATCCCCTCCAAAGTCAGCAGGCAGGGAGAGACAACATCCACTGTCACACAGCTCAGGACACCAGCCTTAAGAAGGGACAGAGACATAGACAAAGGCCCAGCCTGAATTTGAAATCAGAAGAAAGACTCCAGAATATTCATTGTACTTTTTTTAATTTAGTATTTTTACTTTTTAAAAAAAATTTATTCTTCTCATTTTTTTGTTTTTCTTTTTCAACTTATTGTTACCTATCTCCCTCTTACAAATGTCAACTTGTTATCCCTCCCTTGCTCCACTTTCCTTTCTTTCCCTCATTTTAAACTTTATTTTACTTTCCTTTTCTTCTTTCTTCTCTTCCTCTCTACTCCTTTCCTTTCTTCCCTCCCTTTCCCTTTCCTGTCTTTGCCACTACCTCCTCCATACTCACCACACACTAAATAGTATATCGTGCCAAGTTTACATGTTAACTCCATGCTTACTATCTCTCTGCAATCCCTGATGATAGCACCTTCCATCCCAATGTCAGAACTACACCTTTACACACATTTGGGCCTTATTACTCTACAGCCCCCCACCTCACACCTCTTCTCTCCTTGCCCATTCCTCCCTCCCTGCCCCCTGTTCTAGTGACATCTTTTTAATTAACTAAATAACTACTTCTATCCAAACAACCGTTTTTTCCCCAATACCTGCTGTTCATAGATAATATTGCTACATATATATTATATTGAGTTTGTGAACTTATTATTGCTAAGTGATACCTTCAGGTCAAGTGACAGAAATATTACAACAACCTAGCTCACAACTAAGCTGGGAAGAACATAGAGAGTAAGTCAAAGAAGAGACAAAAGGTGATTAAAACCCCAACGAATGAATCAACAGCATACAAACAAAGCAAAAAATTGAAACATGGAGACAGGAATGGACTCCTCAAAAGACTAACAATAACAAAATAGAGGATTTGGTTGAAATTCAAGATGATGAATCCCCAGTATCTGACCTCAGAAGAATGATGATAAGAATGTTCAATGAGTTCAAGAAAACACACAAAAAAATTCAATGAATAGCAAGAGAACAGAGATTAAAAAAAAAAAACTACTCAGGAAGACACAAAAACACCTAAACTAACTCTAGAGGATTTCAACAAACTCCAAAATGAAACTAAGGAAAGTATAAAAAAATATATATGAATAAAGAAGTCAGCACAAGATATGAAAGAGTAGTGTAACAAAGATATGGAAAGTCTAATGAAAAAGTATCAAACAGGAATCTGATTGATTTCTGTTTCTAATTCAAATAAGTCTCTAATTCAAATAAAAAATACAAATGATAACCACTCCAGCAGACTGGAACAAGTGGAAGACAGAATTTCAGGGATCAAAGACAAAATAAATATTAAAGGATTCTTAGAAAGAATCTTAGAAAAGAATTCTTAGAAAAAAGGACTCAAGCATTATGAAGCAAATACATGAGAAATATGTGAGTCCATCAAAGGATCAAACTTGTGAGTCATGGGCATCAAAGAAGGACAGGTGTAAGCCAGATGTGTATGTAATATATTCAGCAAAATAATAATGGAAAATTTCCCAAATCTCATGAAAAAGATGCCCATTCAGGTACACGAAGCCTCAAGGACACCAAACAGACTTCACCAAAACAGATACACCCCACGGCATATATAGTTAAATAAATAGCACAGAGAACAAGGAAAGAGTATTGAAGGCTGTAAGAGAGAAAAATCAAATAACATATAACAAATAACAGCAGATTTTTCAACAGAAATTTAAAAAGCAAAAGGACACGGAGTAAGATACTTTTAATGAGCACTAAAACAAAAACAATTTCAGTACTAGGATACTTTACCCAGCAAAGTTCTCATTCAAAATTGAAGAAGGAATAAAAATCTTCCAGGATAAACAGAAACTAAAAAAATACATAACTACTAAGCGACCACTAAAGAAGATTTTGAAAGGAGTTGTACACAGGGAAGATGAAAACAAACATAGCCATTATAGGATGGGAATTATTGAACCTCAAGGGAAAAGCAGAAAGTAATCAGAAAGAAGCACAGAATGCAAGCACATAAACCCCTAAGCAACAAAAACAACTAAAGGGCAGGAAATCACCAAATACCTCTCAATATTAACACCAAATGATAACAGACCCATCTCTCCCATCCAAAGACACTGTCTGGCAAACCAGATTAAAAAGAAGATGAAACAACTTTTGTTTACAAGAGATCCACCTTATAGACAAAAACAAACTTTGCCTTAGGGTAAAAGAGTGGAAGAAAATGTAATGAGCTAAATAGTCTCCCAAAACAGGCAGGAATAGCAGTAGTTATATCAGAAAAAGTAGAGTTCATATCCAAATTAGTTAGAAGAGACAAAGGTCACTACATACTAATAAAAGGATCAATACAGGATGGAAATAACAATTGTTAACATATATGCACTCAGTGTCTGTACACCCAACTTCATTAAACATACTCTTTTGGATGTAAGAACTCAGACCAAACACAGTGATGGTGAGAGATGTCAATACTCCCCTATCACCAATAGATGGGTCACCCAGACAATAAAACCAAACAAAGAAACTCTACAATTGAATGACATCACAGATCTAATGGAAATGACAGACATCTACAGATTTCCATTTCATCCTGCATCAGACAATATGCATTCTTCTCAACAGGCAATGGAACTTTCTCCAAAACAGATCACATTTTAGGTCACAAAGCAAGTCTTAACACATGTAAGAGAATTGAAATTATCCCTTGCTTATTGTCTGACCACAATGCAATAAAACTAGAATTAAACAACACAAATAAACAGCAGAAAATAGTTAAACAACTGGAAGATCAACAACATGTTATTCCATTTCGGTGGGTCATTGAAGAAGCAAGGGAAGAAAGAAAAATGCTCTTAGAATTCACTGAGAATGAAAGCATAACTTATCAGAACCTAAGGGACACAGCAAAAGAGGTCCTAAGAGGAAAGTTTATAGCCATGAGTGCAAATGTTAAAACCACAGAAAAATCTCAAATAAATGACTGAATGCTGCATCACAAACTCCTAGAAAAATAAGAACAAGTTAAACTCAAAAGTAGCAGAAGTTGAGAAATAATAAAAAATAAGTGCTGAAATCAATGAAATAAAGACCAAAAAGACTGTAGAAAAACAATGAAACAAATAGCTGGTTCTTTGATAAGATAAACAAGATCAATAAACACCTGGAAAATCTGACTAAAATAAGAAGGGGAAGACCCAAAATAACAAAATTAAAAATGAAAAAGGGGAGATAACAACAAACATCAAGGAAATCGAGGGAATCATCTGGGACTACTTCACAAACCTATATACAAATAAATTGGAAAATCTAGAAGAAATGGACAAATTTCTAGACACATATGACCATCCAAAATTGAACCAAGAAGATATTAGTCACCTAAACAGATGCAGGGAAATTGAAGCAATAAGAAAGTCTCCCAATAAAGAAAAGTACAAGACCTGATGGATTCACCACTACAAGACTTTGAAAGAAGAACTAACACCAACACACTTCAAACATTTCCACAAAATAGAATAGGAAGGAACATTGCCTAACTCATTCTATGAAGCAGCCTTACAGTCATCCCAAAACTGTATAAGGACACAACAAAAAAAAATGAGAATTGTAGGCCAATCTCTTTAGCAAACATCGATGCAAAAACCCTCAATAAAATACTGGCAAAGTGAAATCAACAGCATATCAAAAAGATCATGCACCATGATGAAGTGAATTTCTTCCCAAGGATGCAGGGATGGTTTGATATATGCAAATCATTAATACAGCACATAAACAGAAGCAAAGACAAAAATCACTTGACGATCTCAATAGATGCAGAAAATGCCTGCGATAAAATTCAACATCTCTTCATGATAAAGCTCAGATGAAACTAAGAATAGAAGGAATTTATGTCAACATTATAAACAGTATGTATGACAAACCTACAGCCAACATCATACTAAATGGGGAAAAACTGAAACTATTCCCCCAAAGTCAGGCACCCCCAAAGGGTGCAAAATCTCTCCAGTTCTATTAAACCATAGTCTTGGAATTCCTAACCAGAGCAATAAAAAAGGAAGAAGAAATGGAAGGAATAGGATAGGAAAGGAAGTAGTCAAATTATCCCTATTTGGAGACGACATGATCTTATGCCTAAAAGACCCAAAATCTCCAGCAAAAACCTCCTAGATACCATAAATATCCTTGGCAAAGTAGGATACCAGATCAATTTACAAAATCCAGTAGCCTTCCATACACCAACAACAAACACATAGAAAAAGAATATAGGAAAATGATTCCATATATAATATCCACAAAAAACAAAATACTTTAGAATAAACTCAAAAAAGGATGTGAAAAATGTCTACAAGAAAAATTATAAACCATTGGAGAAAGAAATCAAAGAAGACTACGGAATGTGGAAAGATCTCCCATGAAAATGGATTGGTAGGATCAACATAGTGAAAATGGCTATACTACCAAAAGCAATCTACATGTTCAATGAAATCACCATCAAAATTCCAATGACATTCATCACAGAGATGGGAAAATCAATCCTAAAGTTCAATTGGAAACACAAAAGACTGTGAATAGCCAAGGCAATACTGAGAAAAAGATAAAAATTGGAGCTATCACAATACTACAGAGCAATAGCAATAAAACAGTATGTTAGTGGCACAAAAACAGGTATGAAGACTAGTGGAACGAAGACTCAGATATGAATCCATGCAGCTGCACCCTCCTGACTTTTGAAACAGGTGCCAAAAAACATACATTGGAGAAAAAATAGCCTCTTCAACAAATTTTGGTGGGATAAAGTGGTTATCTGCCTGAACAATACTGAAACTAGATCCGTGTACAAGTATCAAGTCAAAGTGGATTACAGCCCTTAATATGAGATCCTAAACTTTGAAGCTAGTGCAAGAAAGAGCAGTAAATACACTGGAATTAATAGGCATTGGCAATGACTTCCTCAATAGAACTCAGAAGGTCAGCAACCAAGGGAAAGTATTGACAAATGGGACTACATGAAATTACAAACTTCTCCACAACAAAAGAAATGGACTGTAATCTAAATAGACCACCCAAAAAATGGGAAAACATCTTCTTTTCATTCATTTATTCACATGTGCATACATTGTTTGGGCCATTGCTGCCCCCTGCCTTACACCCTCTCTCTCCCTGCCCCAAGCCCCCTCGCTTCCAGACAGAACTTGTTCTGCCCTTATCTCTAATTTTTGGAAGACAAGACATAAGCAATAATGAGAAAGACAAAGAGGTTTTGTTAGTTGAGTTAAGGATTCCTATACAGAGAGATTCTTAGCATTGCTTCCATATACAAATGTGTTACAAACCAAGTTGATTCATCTCTATCTTTTCACTTGTTCCTGATACCCTTCTCATATTGACCTCTGGAGCTTTAAGGTATCTTCATTAGTTCCTCTGTAGTGTTTTGCCAGCTATACATCAGACAAGGGATTGATAATCAGAATATAGAGGGAGCTCAAAAAACTAAACTCTCCCAAAATTAATGATGAAATAAAAAATTTGACAAATGAGCTGAACAGAGCTTTCTCAAAGGAAGAACTTCAAATGGCCAACACACACATGAAAAAATGCTCAATATTCCTGGCCAAAAAGGAAATGCAAATTAAAACCACATTAAGAGTCCACCTCAATCCATTAGAATGGCTACCATCAAGAATACCACCCACAACAAATGTTGGCAAGAATATGGGGAAAAAGAACCTTCACACCCTGCTTTCCACTATGGAAAGTGGTATAAACATAAAAATATAACTCCCATGTGACCCAGCAATTCCACTCTTAGGGTGGAGCAATCATTTTCTTGCTCCCGTCACTATTGAACCAAATCAGGGGTGAGGGGAGATGCAGAAATGACAGACAATAGATGACAAAACTGTGGATGGGTTTGTTGGGTGAACAGATGGAGATGCACAACAGCCTCATTGCTTGTTCTCTCTATTATTCTCTTCTCTATTCTTTAAGTCCTTACTCCTTTACCATTCTTTAAAACCTTACTTCTGAATTCTTCTTTTTCTATTCTTTAAAGTCTCTTTCCTTTGACTCACTATGTCCCATGTTTTCTCTTAGCTTTTCTTAGCATAATCTCTCTTTAAGTCTTGGCCCTTAGACTTGCAGACAAACAACAGCAACCACATCTAAAAACTGCATTAGCATAACTCTTAAAGTCTTGGTCCTTAGACTTGCAGACTCAAGTTCTCTTTAGCTGTTCTTTAGCTTAGCTTCTCTACAGCCTATGTATAAAATTCTGGGTGCAGAAAGGTGCTCTGTCCTATGTTCACTTTAATCTTTATTAGTCAGCTGCAGTAACAGCAGTGTCATTCTCACAGCAGCCTCCCAAGCAGCCCACAGCCAGCCAATCAAAAAACCCATCAAAAAAAATCTTAGACTCCTTCAGGGAGTCTTTTGTATCCACTGGTAAACAAGGAGGTGGAGCAAAAGTTCTCAAGGAGGTGTTTGACACTGTTACAAGAGAAACCTGCATTTCTACTTCTCTGAACTTAAACAACTTAAGAAAAGAAGCTGTGCTGCATCTCGCCTCTTGCTCTCTTCAAGTTCTCATAGGTTTCTCATAATTCACTCTCCACACTAGGGCTATACCCTAAAGAATGTAAGTCAGGTTACAAAAAAATGTAACATATACAATAATTGCAGCATCATTCATAATAACTAGGCTATGGAAACAGCCAAGATGCCAAGATGTACAGAACAAGAAAATGTGGTATTGATATACAATGGAATTTTATTCAGCCAGAAAGAATGAACTTTTGTCATTTGCAAGTAAATGGATGGAACTGGAGAACATCATCTTAAGTGAAGTTGGCTAGGTTGTAGAAGTTGAAAAGTTGCATGTTTTCTCTCATGTGGAATATAGACCTAATACAAGTACAGCAATTCTATGAAAAACAGGTCACATTAAGTGAGGTTACATATAAGGCGGGGAGGGTAAATGAAGGAAGTTGAGAAGGTAACTATGGTTTATGTACTCTCTGTAGAAATATGAATGTAGAATTTTTACTGTCTTAAAACCATCATAAGAAGGGACTAAGGTAGAAAGACGAAAAATAGAGGAGATGAACCAAATCAATCAATAACACATATAAACATGGAAGTTTCACAATAAAACTCCCTGTGTAGCTATCTTTTTGTGTGATACTGGGACTGGAACTCAGAGCCTTCATCTTGAGCCACTCCATCAGCCCTGCTTTTGTGAAGGGTTTTTCAAGATAGTTTTTCACAGAACTATTTACCCGAGGCTGGCTTTCAGTTGTGATCCTCCTGATCTCTTCCACCTGAGTAGCTAGGATTACAGGCATGAGCCACTGATGCTTCACTGCATAGCTATCTTAAACAACCAAAAATGTGATATTTTTCTTCTTCTTTTGTTATACAAATTTGGAGAACATATGGCAGAACTTGTCCTGCCTGCAGAGGGTACCAGTAGGAGAGGGGAAACAGTGAAGGAGTGTGAATATGGTGCAAATACTGGATACACATGCGTTTAAATGAAAAAATGATATCTGTTGAAATTATTCCAGGAATTGGAGGGAAGGGAGGATGAAGGAAAATGGTGGAGAAGTGAATTTAAGTATGATATATTTCATATGTTGTAAGGACTTTTATTTAATTTATTTTTAATTATTTTAATTTTAATTTTTAAAGTTTTATTGTTTTATTATTCATATTTGCATAAAATGCTTGGGTCATCTCCCCCCTGACCACACCCCCTCCTTAACCACCCACTTCACCCCCTCCCTCTCCCCTCCACCCCCTCAATACCCAGCAGAAACTATTTTGCCCTTATCTCTAATTTTGTTGAAGAGAGTGTATAAGCAATTATAGGAAGGAACAAAGGTTTTTGCTAGTTGAGATAAGGATAGTTATACAGGGAGTTGACTCACATTAATTTCCTGTGCATGGGTGTTACCTTCTAGGTTAATTCTTTTTGATCTAATCTTTCCTCTAGTTCCAGGTCCCCTTCTCCTATTGGCCTCGGTTACTTTTAATGTATCTGCTTTACTTTCTCTGCGTTGATAGCAACAAATGCTAGCTAATTTTTGAGGTGTCTTACCTATCCTCACACTTTCCTTGTGTGCTCTCGCTTTATCATGTGCTCAAAGTCCAAACCTCTTGTGTTTGCTCTTGATTTAATTTCCGCATATGAGGGAAAACATACAATTTTTGGACTTTTGGGAGAGGCTAAACTCACTCAGAATGATGTTCTCCAATTCCATCCATTTACCAGCGAATCATAACATTTCGTTCTTCTTCATGGCTGCATAAAATTCCATTGTATATAAATACCACATTTTCTTGATCCATTCGTCAGTAGCGGGGCATCTTGGCTGTTTCCGTAACTTGACTATTGTGAATAGTGCTGCAATAAACATGGGTGTGCAGGTGTCTCTGGAGTAACCTGTGTCACAGAATTTTGGGTATATCCCCAAGAGTGGTATTGCTGGATCAAATGGTACACCAATGTTTAGCTTTTTAAGTAGCCTCCAAATATTTTTCTAGAGTGGTTGTACTAGTTTACATTGACACGAACAGTGTAAGAGGACTCCTTTTTCCCCGCATCCTGGCCAACACCTGTTGTTGGTGGTTTTGATGATGATGGCTATTCTAACAGGGGTGAGGTGGAATCTTAGTGTGGTTTTAATTTGCATTTCCTTTATTGTTAGAGATGGTGAGCATTTTTTCATGTGTTTTTTGGCCATTTGAATTTCTTCTATTGAGAAAGTTCTGTTTAGTTCACTTGCCCATTTCTTTATTGGTTCATTAGTTTTGGGAGAATTTAGTTTTTTAAGTTCCCTATATATTCTGGTTATCAGTCCTTTGTCTGATGTGTTGCTGGCAAGTATTTTCTCCCACTCTGTTTGTGTTCTCTTCAGTTTAGAGACCATTTCTTTTGATGGACAGAAGCTTTTTAGTTTTATGAAGTCCCATTTATCTATGCTATTTCTTAGTTGCTAGCTACTGGGGTTCCATTGAGAAAGTTCTTACCTATATCTACTAACTCCAGAGCATCTCCTACTCTTTCCTGTATCAACTTTAGAGTTTGTAGTCTGATATTAAGATCTGTAATCCATTTTGAGTTAATATTGGTATAAGGTGATATACATGGATCTAGTTTCATTTTTTTGCAGACTGCTAACCAGTTTTCCCAGCAGTTTTTGTTGAAGAGGCTGCTTTTTCTCCATCGTATATTTTTAGCGCCTTTGTCAAAGACAAGTTGGTTATAGTTGTGTGGCTTCATATTTGTGACCTCTATTCTGTTCCACTGGTCCTCATGTCTGTTTTTATGCCAGTATCATGCTGTTTTTATTGTTATTGCTTTGTAATATTGTTTGAAGTCAGGTATTGTGATACCTCCAGCATTGTTCTTTTGACTGAGTATTACCTTGGCTATTCATGACCTCTTGTGTTTCCATATAAATTTAACAGTAGATATTTCAATCTCTTTAATGAATATCATTAGAATTTTGATGTGAATGGCATTAAACATGTAGATTACTTTTGGGAGTATGACATTTTTACTATGTTGATTCTACCAATCCATGAGCATGGGAAATCTCTCCACTTTCTATAGTCTTCCTCAATCTATTTCTTCAGAAGTTTATAATTTTCCTTGTAGAGGTCGTTCACATCTTTTGTTAGCTTTACACTTAGGTATTTGATTTTTTTTGAAGCTATTGTCAATGGAATTGTTTTCATATATTCTTTTTCAGTTTGTTCATTATTAGTGTATAGAAATGCTAATGACTTTTCTATGTTGATTTTATATCCTGGTACCTTGCTGTAGCTATTGATGGTGTCTAGGAGCTTTTGAGCAGAGGTTTTTGTGTCTTTAAGGTATATAATCATATATATTTCTGCAAATAGGGATATATTGACAGTTTCTTTACCTATTTGCATTCCTTTTATTCCTTCTTCTTGCCTAATTGCTCTGGCTAGGAATTCCATTACTATGTTGAATAGGAGTGGAGATAGTGGGCTTTCTTGTCTAGTTTCTGATTTTAGAGGGAATAGTTTCAGGTTTTCTCCATTAAGTGTAATGCTGGCTGTAGGTTTGTTATATATAGCTTTTATAATGTTGAGATACTTTCCTTTTATTCCTAGTTTTCTTAAAGCTTTTATCATGAAATGGTGTTGGATCTTATCAAAGGCTTTTTCTGCATCTATTGAGATGATCTAGTGGTTTTTGTCTTTGCTTCTGTTAATGTGGTTTATTACGTTTATTGATTTTCGTATGTTGAACAACCCCTGCATTCCTGGGATGAAGCCTACTTGGTCTTGGTAAATAATCTTTTTGATGTGTTGTTGAATTCACTTTGCGATTATTTTGTTGAGGATTTTTGCATCAATGTTCATTAAAGAGATTGGCCTATAGTTCTCCTTTTTTGAGGTGTCTTTGCCTAGTTTTGGGATAAGTGTAATACTGGCTTCATAAAATGTGTTGGGCAGTTTTCGTTCCCTTTCTATTTCATGGAACAGTCTAAGGAGTGCTGGTATCAGTTCTTCTTTAAAGGTCTGATAGAATTCAGCAGAGAATACATCAGGTCCTGGACTTTTCTTTTTGGGGAGACTCTTCATTGATGCTCAAATTTCATTTTGTGTTATAGATTGATACAGGTGATTAATTTCCTCTTGGTTCAGTTTTGGAAGATCATATGTATCTAGAAATCTGTCCATTTCTGTAAGATTTTCAAATTTATTTGAATATATGTTCTCAAAGTAGTCTCTGATGAATTCCTGGACTTCCATGGTGTTTGTTGTTATCGCTTCCCTTTTGCATTCCTGATTCTACTAATTTGGATTTTTTCTGTCCTGATTTTAGTCAGGTTTGCCAGGGGTCTATCGATCTTGTTTACTTTTCCCAAGAACCAACTTTTTGTTTCATTAATTCTTTGTATTTCTTTTTTTATTTCTATTTCATTGATTTTGGCTCTTATTTTTATTATTTCTCTCCTTCTATTTGTTTTGGGATTTGCTTGTTCTTGTTTTTCTAGGAGTTTTAGATATATCATTAGGTCATTGATTTGGGATCTTTCAGTCTTTTTAATATATGCACTCATGGCTATAAACTTTCCTCTCAGGACTGCCTTAGCTGTGTCCCATAGGTTCTGGTAGGTTGTGTTTTCATTTTCATTGACTTCCAGGAACTTTTTAATTTCCTCTTTTATTTCATCAATGACCCATTGTTCATTAAGTAATCAGTTATTTAGTTTCCACTTGTATGCATGTTTTTTGTCTTTACTTTTGTTGTTGAGTTCTACTTTTACTGCATTGTGATCAGATAGTACGCATGGTATAATTTCTATTTTCTTATATTTGCTGATGCTTGCTTTGTGCCCTAGGATATGATCTGTTTTGGAGAAGGTTCCATGGGCTGTTGCAAAGAATGTATATTGTGTAGAAGTTGGATGAAATGTTCTGTAGACATCAAGTAAGACCATTTGATCTACTGTATATTTTAGATGTAGGATTTCTTTATTGATTTTGTGTTTGGATGATCTATCTACTGATGATAATGGGGTGTAAAGTCTCCCACACCACTGTGTTGGAGTTAATATATGCTTTTAGGTCTTTCAGGGTATGTTTGATGAAATTGTGCGCATTAACATTAAGTGCATATAGGTTGATAATTATTATTTCCTTTTGGTCTATTTCCCCTTTTATTAGTATGGAATGTCCTTCTTTATCTCATTTGATCAATGTAGGTTTGAAGTCTACTTTGTCAGAGATAAGTATTGCTACTTATTATTATTATTGCTATTGTTTTGGGAGGCCATTGGCTTGGTAAATCTTCTTCCAGCCTTTCATCCTAAGCCTATGCTTATTTCTGTTGGTGAGATGGGTCTCCTCTAAGCAACAAATTGTTGGATCCTCCTTTTTAATCCATTTCATCAAATGATGCCTTTTGATGGGTGAATTAAGTCTATTAAAATTAAGTGTTAGTACTGATAGGTATGTAGTGATTCCTGTCATTTAGTTGTCTTAGTTGTTTGAGGTTTGATTGTGTGTACCTAAGTTGAGGTTACTCTCTACTTTCTTTTCTTGTGGATTGGTGCTGCCTGCCCATTCATTGTTATGTTAGGTTTCACTTTCTGTGTGCAGAATCCCTTGAAGAATCTTTTGTAGTGGTGGGTTTGTGGTAACATATTGTTTTAGTTTCTGATTATCATGGAAGACTTTAATTGCTACATCTATTTTGATTGATAATTTTGCTGGGTAGAATATCCTGGGGTTGAAGTTATTTTCATTCAGTGTCCAGAAGATCTCACCCCATGCTCTTCTTGCTTTTAATGTTTCTGTTGAGAACTCTGCTGTGATTTTGATGGGTTTACCTTTGTGTGTTATTTGTTTTTTCTCTCTTACAGCCTTCAATATCCTTTCCCTAGTTTCTGAACTTATGGTTTTAATACTGATATATCATGGGATAGTTCTATTTTGATCTGGTCTGTTTGGTGTTCTGGAGGTGTAAGGACTTTTATAAATGCCACATTGTACCCCCACCCAGTACAATAATTAAAAAAGGGTCCCCAAAGTTTTAATGCCACCAGCACTGCAGAAATTCTAATTCCAATGTCCCCTCCAAAAATTAAGTGAAACTCAGCTGTGAGTCCCTGTAAAAAATTCAAAAGAATTATTACATACTTCCTGTATATGGAGCATTGTAACCTGTTCAGGTCACCATAAGGAGAATGGAGTAAGCAGGAGAATAAGGGACAAGATGAATTAAATCAGGAAATAATATATGGCTATTTGGAAATATCACAATGAAACTCTCAGTATAACTATTATCAACTAACAAAATGTGTTTTTTAAAAATGAAGAACAGGAACCCACATCTGTGGGTGTGTATCAAGAGGGTATAAGGAAAGCGTTAAGAAGGGCAAATATGGTGGAAATATTTTATACTCATGTATGAAAATAGAACAATTAAACCTGCAGAAATTGTTCTATGAAGGGGAGGAGAAAGAGAAACATTGAGGGATGCATCTAATTAGTATTTATTCTAAGCACTTATGTAAACATCAAAATATACCCCTTATACAACCAGAATATATTGAAAATTTGAAAGGAAGACTGGAAAAATAGCAAGGAAGGATCAGACCTAAGCAAGACCGAAACCCAGCAGGGCAAACACTACACACTGAGGTCCACGTCCTGCATCTGAGGCACAAAGAGGTTTCATTCTTGTATTTCCATATGTGGATATAGTGTACTTTGATCTTTATTCTCTCCTCTTGCTCTTTCTTATCCCTCATCCCCTCACTGTTTTTCAAAATAATAATTGTTAGTGAGTCTCTCTATTCTATTTTCACATATCCATGTAAAAGGACTTCAGTCACATTTACCTTCCCCTCCCACTCCCACTGGTTAATTTTCTTCAAATATTTCCCTTTTATACTCAGGTCACTTATTCTGAAATCTGAAAGGAAGCATGCATTATTTGGCTCTCTGAGTTTGAATTATTTCACTTAATATAGTGATCTCCAATTCCACATATTTTCCTGCAAAAGATGTAATTTCATTTTTTGTGGATGAATAATATATATATATATATATATATATATATATATATATATATATAGTATATTACATGATATATGATGAATATGAATCATTTACCTCACATTTTCTTTATTGATTCATCAATTGGCAGGTGCCTGGGCTGATTCCATAGCTTGGCTATTGTGAATAGTGCTGCTGTGTAAATATGTATGTGCAGATGTCTATTGCACATTGACTTTGATTCATTCATATATATAGCCCAGAATGGTGTGGAAGGAGCATATGGAACTTCTAATTTGAAGTTTTTGAGGAACTTCTTTTATACTGATTTCCATAGTTGCTGTACTAATTTACATTCCAACCAACAGATTCTTTTATTCACATCCTCAGCAACATTCAATATTCTTTGTTTTATTTGTTGTTTGCACAGTACTGGAGTTTGAATTCAGGGCCTACACCTAGAGCCACTCCACCAGCCCTTTCTTTGTGATGGGTTTTTTTGAGATAAGGTCTTGACAACTATTTGCCTGGCCTGGCTTCAAACCACAATCCTCCTGATCTCTGCCTCCTGAGTAGGTAAGATTGCATGTGTGAGCCACTGGCTCCTTTCTCATGTTTCTTTAATGATAACTATATCCTGACAAGGGTGAATTGGAATCACAGTGTCATTTTGATTTGCATTTCCTTTATGACAGAAGATGTTGACCATTTATTCATGTATTCACATGCCATTTTGCATCTTTTTTGAGAACAGTCTGTTCAATGAATTTGGCCACTCATTAATTGGATTCATTTTATTTGTTAGGGATAATTTTTTGGCTCTTTACAGAGATTTCTCTCTTTTGGTGGTACTGGGGTTTGAACTCAGGGCCTCATGCTTGCTAGGCAGGCAGTCCACAACTTGAGCCACACTGCCAGCCCTGTAGCACTTTATCTGTTCTGGATATTGTCCAGTGAATAGATAGCATGGATGTTCTTGAGGTCTCAGGTTCCATCTTCATTCTGTCAATTATTTCTTTCCCATGTAGAAGATTTTAAATTTGATGAATCCCATTTATCAATTCTTACTTATATCCTGAACAGCTGGATTCCATTCACAAAGTTGTTGCCTGTGTTTGTATCTTCTAGTGTCTTCCCTGTTTTCCTGTGGTACTTTCAAAATTGTAGGAATTACAGTGGATCATTGATCTACTTGAATTGATTTTTCTACAGGGTGAGAGATAGGGACCTATGTTTATCTTTCTGCATGTGGAGATACAATTTTCCCAACACCATTTTGAGAACAGGCTGTCTTTTCAGTGGTATATGTTTTTTGCCCTTTGTCAAATATCAGATGGCTAAAACTGTGTCCTTTTATTTCTGAATCTTCTATTCTATTTCAGTGTCAAACATTGATATAGATACAGTATCCATACTGAGAAACAATAAGGAAACAAGTGACACGAGCAACACTACAGACCCAATGGACTTAACAGACAAGTGAGAACACCCAGCCAGCAGCAGCAGAGCACATGTCCCCCTGCACAGGTCAGTACATTCTCCAGGAAAGAGCAGGGGTGGTCATAAGACAAGTCTGAATGAATTTCAGAAGACTGAAATCACACCAAGTATCTTTTCAGACCACAAAGACAAGTAGCAAACCTCATAACTGCATGGAAATTTAAAAACACATTTTTAAACAACCATAGGGTCAAAGAAATCAATAGGGAAATTGGAAACTATTGCAAGTCAAACTAAATTGAGAACAGCATATATGGAACGTTATGGATAAGGTGAGGTTGGAGCTAGGTGGCCGAGCACATGCTTAGCATGCTACAGGTCCAGGGTACAAATCTCAGCACCAAAAATGAAAAAGAGTAAAATAAACCCTTAATGAGTGATGCAAAAGAAGTTAGAAGAGGAAAGTTTGTAGTAATAAATACTTATAATATTAAAATTTTTTTAATTTAAAATAAACAACCTACCATCACAGTCCTGCTCGTGATCTCTCAGAGCACTCCTTCCAGGGCTGATGCAGGAATCTGGCCTCATTAAGTGGTTTGTTCATCTGTTCTGTGTAGTCCACTCATATCATCTTAGCACTTTCTCAGAGTTGTGGCAAGTAGGGATGGGTCCAATGTGACCCTCACACTCATGTGTGGATGACAGCACTGCAATGAATCTGATTTATACAAACAGATGGGTCCTGAACAGTGAGGAGAGAAAGCCCAGTGCCATCTGCAAACACAGCTGCAACCCTCACCTGAAGCCCTGACTCCACCTCCATGTGGAGAAGGACATCTGCCCTTAGTTACCCCTGGCTGACCCTAGAATCAAGTGGCTCTTACCTCTGGCCTCTGTCTTAGATGTGGATTCTTCTCCATTTGGGGAACTTTCCTTTCTCCTTTTCTGCTGATGACTGTTATGATATGCAGATTTTAGGTATATTATATGGAACATTTCAAGGGCTCAGATCAGATAAGCACCCATTAGTGGATACCTAAATTCCACAACACCAAGAACCTGTCATGTTCAAAGCCCACATTCCATCCTGCTTTAGAATTGAATGATGGCAAGGCCACTCCATGTCCCAGACACCACTGACCCATGACCACTCTGAGGAGAGAAGTGCGGAATTCAAAGGAGGAAGGTATGGCTCACAGATGGGGTGTCCATCCTCAAGATGGTCCAGGCAGTGTGTGGAGAGCAGGCATGAAATACAAATCAGCCCCCATCCAACTGTATCATGGTCATCATACTATGGAAAACTCAGTCTTTCCTCTAAGTTGTAGGCCCCCAGGAACCCTGCTAGACATCCTGATAGCAGGTGTGGAGCCAGCAGTGTCAGTCAAGAACCCAGCCTCTACACAGGTCCTGTAGGAGGAACCCAGGGGTTAATGGGCAGGATGAAGGGTGAGATATCAGGAAAGGAGACAGAAAGAGAAATAGGGGAGGGTTGTGGAAAGCATAGTCAGAGAAAACATCAACATACAGAGAAACTGAGGTTGTCGGACATAAATCTGACAAAGTCTCAATCAGAACAAGATGGAGCAACACCTCATCATCCTTCTTCTCCCTAGGACACTTCCTGACAGACCTTTGCTCTTGGTGTTGTCAGGCACTACAGTGTCCTCAGGAGAAGATGTGACCCTGTTCTGTCAGCCACAGAGCCTGATAGATACTTTCCTTCTGTCCAAAGAGGGGGCAACCAGCCCCCCACCCTGTGTCTCAGATCAAAGTCCCAAGCTCAGCAGCACAGGCTGCATTCTCCATGACTGCTGTGACCTTAGCCCTTGGTGGGATCTACAGGTGCTATGGGTTTTGAAGTTCATCCCCTTACCTGTTGTCACTCCATGGTGACCCAATGGAGCTTTTGGTCCCAGGTGAGGAACTCCTGACACTGTCTACTCTGAGCACAAAGCTTCACATAGGGCCTTGTGCCTCCCACCGAGGCACAGCTGTGGTAACATAACAACTCATGAGGTGAAGGGGAGGACACACAGGGAGGGTCTTCTCCATGAAAGGGTTGAAAAGAAAAAACCTCCCTCATCTGGGTTCCTGACCCCTGATACTCAGACAGAGTTAAATGGTAGAAGTGATGGAATGAGATGGGGTGATGCTCACAGGAAACAGGCTTAGTGAAAGGTTGACTGACAGTGGTCTGAACGCCTACCTCACCATATCTCTATCTCAGAATAAACTTCTTCAGGTATCCCACATCTCACCAACAGCTCCTGACCCCATGGGTGGCAGAAAGACCTTTACCTTCTCAAAAGAATCTTCTAGACTACTCTCAACCCTATTTCTAATGTTCAATATCTATGTCCCAAATAGCAGTGAGAGGTACACATTAAATGAGTGTCAGGTGATTTTCTTGGTCTCCTAGGTTGGAGCAGGTGCTCATCTGTATTTCACAGGAGTGGGGGTGTTGAGATCCAGGTAGGAAGGAGATATGTGAGTTGATAAGGTGGGAGAGCTGTACCTGTCCAGCCCTCCCTGAGCAGTATTCCAGGAGCCCCTCTGCTCACTGGATTGTCAGGACCAGGACAGACTGTAGAAGAACAGGAGGACAATGAATTCAGGAACCAGGCATGGCAGGGAACCCTGAGAGGTGTTCTGAGTCTGCTCTGGCTCAGCCTGTCCTGGAAAGGTGACATTCTGAGAAAGTGCTCTCCTTCCTACTCTGTGCTTCCCTTTTCAACAAGGGGAGCTCTCTGGACCTGAACTATAGGGACCTTTTATTTCTGACCTCAGGGGCATCTGGATGGGAGTATCCTAGGACTACTCCAGTCTCCAGCCTTCTCTGTCTTGTTCTGCTTCTCTCAATAACTGTGACTTGTGAAGAAGAAAAAGCTGAGGGAGGTGGTTAGGCACAAAGATTTCATCCGTATTTGCGAGTGATAACCTTAATAAGAAGCCATGGTATTATAGAAATTGCTGAGATTTACAAAATCCCACATGTTTAGAGTCCATCCCTTTTGTGAGTCATGCATGATTGTTGAGGTTTTCTGCTAATACACACTACTATACACAAACCTACATGATCCCCACACCCCCATTCTGTCCCAGGGGCTCTGTGAGGAATAGAGACAGTAGAAGAGCCCAAGTCAACAGAACATGGTATCCAGGCCAGACTTGGACACAGGGAAGATCCTGAGGCTGATTGATGAGGAGGAGCCACTGAACCATTTCGAGCAAGCACTGTTACTTCATGAGAATAAGACATAATAATTTGGAACCCAGAGAAAACCTCAGTCCCCTTCAAAGTCTCATCAAAATCCTCCTTTTTGGTTCTCATAAGATGCTAAGTCTACTGACAAAGTGGCCCAGTTTATAAGAGCACTTGACTAGCAAGCATGAGGCCTTGAGTGCAAACCCCATTGTTACCAACAAAGAAGATATTAAGGCTTTCATCCTACAATAAAACTAGTCAGACACCAACAGAAGTCAGTAAGGAGAATTCTGAGATCTGGTCCTGGACACACAGGGAGAAGTCCTGTCCAGAGGAGACAGGTCCCTGTGTGGATGTCTAGGGATATGGGGTAAAATTTTTTTCTTCCCTGAACCCTGTGACCCCTTTATCCACAATCCCCAGCCTCCCATTCCCAGGATTACACAGTGGAGAATCTCATCCGCCTGGGCATGTTTGGCCTTTTCCTCGTGGTCCTTGGGATTCTGCTATCTGAGGCTCAGCATAGCCAGAAAAGGACCCAAGAAGCAGCCATCAGGTGAACAGGAGAGAAAGCAGTGTACTGCTCAGACATGTGGAGCCTGGGAGATGGTTCTGGAAGAAAATCTGTGGTATAAACTGCTAAACTGTACTCTTGGAATCATCAGGGGAGTGACCTGATCTGGGTGTAGAGAATGTCTGGGATGTCTTTGGAGAAATCTCCTCCATTAAACTGTGATAGTTTCCTTCACAAGTTTATCACTTTCACTGACTGGTTTGTTCTTTTCTCAACCCTATGCGCCTGTGCAGACACCACTTTCCTCTCACACTTTCACATAGTGCTCCCAGCAAACCACATTCCCTGATGTATGCTATTGCTTTTCTACATCTTCAGCTCAAACACGGAATCTGGTGAAAAGAACAAAATAAATGAGCCTAAGTCAGACTCCAACCTGACATGGCTGCATCCAAAATGATGCCCACCCTCCCCTCTTCATGTGATCCTGTGTAGTTTCTCCTGGAACCCTTTAGGATCAACACACTTGTGTTTATAGGTACAGCCCAATGAAGAGGCACAAACCACATCTGAGAAAATCAGTTTTTATAAATGTACAGGTTTGTGGTATTTTCTGATTTATGTGGTGTGTGTCCTCTGTCCACCTGATTCCAGGACCGAGTGTGATGTCACTAGATGTGGAGTTGGGAAGTGAGGTGCAGAATTGTCTTTCCCAGGCAAGCAATTTCCCTCTGAATGTGTGTGTGTGTTCCTTCTGTTTGATCATAATTTATGTCCCAGTGTGGTGCAACAATTTCAATGAAATAGTGATATTTTAAAATCCTGTCATATGGATGATAGACAAAAAATAAATCAGTAGAGTCATGCTGGGAGACAGTACTTAGCACATAGAATGATCCTGCACTATTTGTAGGAGTACAGATTGATACTTAGGGGAGTGGATTGGAACAATGTGATTAAAGGAAGAGAAACAATGGTATTGCTCCTAACTGCATAACCTAGAGAAGATTGTGTACATCTGCACTCAGAGAAACAACCACAGAAACATCAATAGGAATGTTGCTCACATCACCAACAGGACAAAGGTCAAAATCCATTAACCATAGCAACAATAATGTTTGTTAGTATATGTACACATTGGAACTCCTGAAATTTTCATTGATGCAAACAGTGTTCATTGAACAAATTCACCCCTCTTTAATATTCCCATAACTCCTTCCCTCCTCCCCTGTTATCAAACAAAATTTGTTAAGATTCACCATGGTATATTCATATATATACAGAGAGAGAGAGAGAGAGATTATACATTGAACCTCTTCACCCCCCAAGTACCCTCTCCTTTCCTCTCCCTCTTACCTCTGATTTCCCCAGACAGTCTCTTTTATATTCATGTTCCAATATTTTAATAATTATTATTTTCAGCATTATCAACATCATCATTATCATTTTAAACCTAGATTCTGCATATAATAAAGATGTGTGACATTTGACTTTTTGACCTTGGCTTATTTTTCTCAGTATGATGAGACCAGCTCCTTCCATTTTCCTGAAAATAATAATACAGTTTTGGACTTCCTCCTGACTGAATAATACTCCATTGTGTATATGCCCCATATTTTCCGTATCCATTCATCAACAGTACTGTGGTGAACACAAGTGTGCAGGTGTCTCTCCTGTATGTTGATTTACACTCGTTACATATAAATATGCTCAAAACTCATATAGCATGTTCATAAGGTAGGTGTACTTATAGTTCTCTGATGAATCTCACACTAATTCCATTGGGGTTGCAGTAGGTCACAATGCCACCAACAGCATGAGGGATCCTGTTCCCCTGCATTCTTGCCAGGCTTTGTTGCTGTGTGTTGTCTTGATGGCAGCCATTACGCCTAGGCTGACATGGAATCTCTATGTGTTTTGATTTGCATTTCCTTAATTGCTAAGGATGTTAAATCACTTCATGTGTTTGTCAGCCATGTGTACTTCATCTGAGCAATGTTTAATTCATCTGCCCATTTATTAATTGGGTTATTTGTTCTTTTGCTGTTTAACTCTTTGAGCTCTTTGTATATTCTGGATATTAGTTCTTTTTTTGTTCATTTACTCACATGTGCATACATTGTTTGGGTCATTTCTCCACCCTGTCCCCCACCCCCTTCCTGTCCTCCACAACCCCCCTCACTTCCAGGCAGAACCTGTTCTGCCCTTATCTCTAATTTTGTTGAAGAGAAGACATAAGCATAATAAGAAGGACAAAGTGTTTGATGGTTAAGAGTAGATATACAGAGAGATTCCTAGCATTGCATCCATGTACAAATGTGTTACAACCCAAGTTGATTCATTTCTAACGGATCTTTGCACTGGTTCCTGATCCCCTTCTCGTGTTGACCTCTGTCACTTTAAGGATTCTGTATAGCTCCTCTGGAGTGCGGACATCAAATGCTTTCATGTTTTGAACTTCCCTATTCCCATACCTCCCCTTGTCATGTGACCCAAGTACAAAAACATTACTGCATTTGCCCTAGATCTAAAGTCCACATATGAGGGAATACATACAATTTTTTGTCTTCTAGCCTGGCTGTCCTTGCTCAGAATACTGTTCTCTAGTTCCATCCATTTTCTTACAAATGATAGGATTTCATTCTTCTTCATGGGTGAGCAAAATTCCATTGTGTATAAATGCCACCATTTCTTAATTCATTCATCAGTAGTGGGGCATCATGGCTGTTTCCATAACTTGGCTATTGTGAATATTACAGCAATAAACATGACTGTGTAGGTGCCTTTGGAGTAGCTTGTTTTTCACTTCTTTGGGTGTATACCCAGGAATGGGATTGCTGGATCATATGGCAGATCTATGTTGAGATTTTTAAGATGCCTCCAAATTTTTTACAGAGTGGCTGCACTAGCTTGTGTTCCCAGCAGCAGTATACAAAGGTTCCTTTTTCCCCACATCCTAGCCAACAGCTGGTGGTGGTGGTGTTTTTGATGATGGTTATTCTAACAGGGTGAGGTGGAATCTTAGTGTGGTTTTAATTTGTATTTCCTTTATGGACAGAGATGGTGAGAATTTTTTCATGTGTTTTTAGGCCATTTGAATTTCTTGTTTTGAGAATGTTCTGTTTAGTTCAGTGGCCCATTTCTTTATTCATCCATTGATTTTGGGAGAGTTTAGTTTTTTGAGTTCTCTGTATATTCTGGTTATCAGTCCTTTGTCTGATGTATAGCTGGTAAATATTTTCTCCCACTCTGTGGGTGTTCTCTTCAGTTTAGAGATAATTGCTTCTGTTGTGCAGAAGCCTTTTAATTTTATGAAGTCCCATTTGTCCATTCGTTCTCTTATGTGCTGGCTGCTGGGGTTCTATTGAGGAAGTCCTTGCCTATACCTATTAGTTCCAGAGTGTTTCCTACTCCTTCTTGTACTAACTTCAGAATTTCAAGTCTGATATTAAGGTGTTTGATCCATTTTCAGTTGATACTAGTACAGGGTGATAAACATGGATCTAGATTCAATTTCTTGCAGACAGGTAACCACTTTTCCCAGCAACATTTGTTGAAGAAGCTGTCTTTCTCCATCATATATTTTTGGCACCTTTCTCAAAAATAAGGTGGGTATAGTTACGTGGACTCATATCTGGGTTCTCTATTCTGTTCCACTGCTCTTCATGTCTGATTTTGAGCCAGAACCATGCTGTTTTTATTGCTATTGCTTTGTAATATATTTTGAAGCCAGGTGTTATGATACCTTAAGCATTGCTTTTTGCTGAGTATTGCCTTGGCTATTCGTGGCCTCTCATGTTTCCCAATGAACTTTAGGGTAGATTTTTCAATCTCTGTGATGAAAGTCATGGGGATTTTGATGGGCATTGCACTAAACATGTAGATTGCTTTTGATAGTGTAGCCATTTTTACTATATTGAGTCTAACAATCCATGACCATGGGAGATCTTTCCATCTTTTGTAGTCTTCCTCCATCTCTTTCTTCAGGGGTTTGTAATTCTCCTTGTAGAGGTCATTCACATCCTTTGTTCTGTTTACTCCTAGATATTTGATTTCTTTGAAGCTATTGTAAATGGAATTGTTCTAATATATTCTTTCTCAGTTTGTTCATTATTGACATATAGATAAGCTAATGATTTTTGTAACTTGATTTTGTATCCTGGCACCTTGCTGTAGCTGTTTATGGTGTCTAGGAGTTTTAGGGTAGAGTTTTTTGGGTCTTTAAGGTATAGGATTATATCGTCTGCAAATAGGGATATTTTGACAGTTTATTTATCTATTTGTATTCCTTTTATTTCTTCTTCTTGCCTAATTGCACTGGTTAGGAATTCCAGCACTATGTTGAATAGGAGTGGGGATAGGGGGCACCCTTGTCTCATTCCTGATATTAGGGGAAATGGTTTCAGTTTTTCACCATTAAGTATGATATTGGCTGTAGGTTTGTCATAATATACCCTTACAAGGTCGAGGTACATTCCTTCTAGTCCTAGTTTTCTTAGAGCTTTTATCATGAAGTGTTGTTGGATCTTGTCAAAGGTTTTCTCTGCATCTATTGAGATGATCAAGTGGTTTTTGTCTTTGCTTCTATTAATATGCTGTAGTACATTTATTGATTCGTGTATTTTGAACCACCCCTGCATCCCTGGGATGAAGCCGACTTGGTCATGGTGTATGATCTTTCTGATGTGTTGTTGGATTCGGTTTGCCACTATTTTGTTGAGTATTTTTACATTGATGTTCATTAAGGAAATTGACCTATAGTTCTCCATTTGGAAGTGTCTTTGTCTGGGTTTTGGATGAAAGTAATATTGGCTTCATAAAGTGAATTAGGCAGTGTTCCTTCCCTTTCAATTTCATAGAACAGTTTAAGGAGGGTTGGTATTAGTTCTTTTTTAAAGCCCTTGTAGAATTCAGCACAGAATCTATCAGGTTCTGGAATTTTCTTTATTGGGAGACTATTGTTGCTTCAATTTCATTTAATGTTATAGATTTATTGAGGGTGATTAATATTCTCTTGGTTCAGTTTTGAAACCAAGTATCTAGTCATAAGTGTCTAGAAATCTGTCAATTTCTTCAAGATTTTCAAATTTATTAGAATATAGATTCTCAAAGTAGTCTCTGATGATTTCTGGGATTTCCGTGGGTTTGTTGTTATCTCCTGTTTTGAATTTCTGATTTTACCGATTTGGGTTTTTTCTCCATTCATTTTAGTCAGGTTTGCCAGGGGTCTGCCGATCTTATTTATTTTTTCAAAGAAACAGTTTTTGTATCATTGGTTCTTTGTATGGCTTTTTATTATTTCTGGTTCATGGATTTTAGCCCTTATTTTTATTATTTCTCTCCTTCTGCTTGTTTTGGTATTTGTTTCTTCTTGATTTTCTAAGTGTTTGAGATGTAGCATTAGGTCATTGATTTGAGATCTTTCTGACCGTATAATACATGCACTCATGGCTATAAAATTTCCTATCTGGACTACCTTTGCTGTGTCCCATAGGTTCCAGTACATCGTGTTTTCATTTTCATTAACTTCTGGGAACCTTTTAATTTCCTCTTTTATTTCATCCATAAGCCACTGATCATTGATCAATGTGTTGTTCATCTTCCAATTGTTTGCAGGTTTTTTACTCTTGTTTTTGTTGTTGATTTCTAGTTTCAATGCATTGTGATTAGATAGAATGCATGGAATTATTTCTATTTTCATATCTTTTCTGAGTTTTGCTTTGTGTTCTAAGATATGATCAGTTTTGGAGTAGGTCCCATGAGCTGCTGAGAAGAATGTGTATTGTGCAGAAGTTGGATGAAATATTCTGTAGATATCAGCTAGGTCTATTTGATCTACAGTATGATTTTGTTTTAGAAATTCTTTATTGATTTTTTGTTTGGATGACTTATATGTTGGTGACAGGTGGATATTAAATTCTCCCACTACCACTGTGCTGGAGTCTATATATGTTTTTAGGTTCTTCAGAGTATGTTTGATAAAATTGCGTGCATTGACATTGGGAGCTTGTATATGATAACTGTTATTTCCTTTTGATATATTTCCCCTTTTATTAGTATGGAGTGTCCTTGTTTATCTCATTTGATCAATGTACATTTGAATTCTAGGTGAGTATTGCTACCCCTGCCTGTTTTTGTGGGTCATTTGCTTAGTAAATCTTCTTCCAGCCTTTCACCCTCAGTCAGTACTTGTTTCTGTTGAGAAGATTGGTCTCCTGTAGGCAGCAGATTGTTGGATCTTTCTTTTTAATACAGTTTGCCAAACAATGTCTTTTGATGGGATAGTTAAGTCCATTAACATTCAGTGTTATTATTGATAGGTATGTGCTGATTCATGTCATTTTATTGTCTTTGTTGTTTAAGTGTTTGATTCTGTGCAGCTGAATCAGTGTTACTCTCTACTTCCTTGCCTTTTCTTCTCCTGTGATTTGGTATTACCTACCCTTTCATGGTTTTGTTTGCTTTCACTTTCTGTATGCAGGATCCCTTGAAGAATCTTTTGTAGTGGTGGCTTGGTGGTCATATATTTTTTAGTTTCTGCTTACCATGGAAGACTTTTATTACTCCACCTGTTTTGAATGATAGTTTTGCTGGGTAGAGTATCCTAGGGTTGCAGTTATTTTCATTTAGTGCCTGGAAAACCTCAGTCCATTCTCTTCTTACTTAAAGGTTTCTGTTGAGAAATCTGCTGATTTTGATCTATTTACATTTGCTTGTTATTTGTTTTTTCTCCTTACAGCCTTCAATATTCTTTATTTTCTGTGCTTGTTGTTTTAATGATAATATGTTGTGGGATAGTTCTATTTTGGTCAAGCCTCATTGGTGTCCTGGAGACTTCCTTTACCTGAATGGGCATAGTTTTCTCTAGATTGGAGAAATTTTCTGTTATTATTTTGTTGAATTTATTACAAACTCCTCTTGTTCTTCAATGTCTATGATTCTCAGGTTTGGTCTTTTTATGGAGTCGCTGATTTCTTGCATATTCCTTTCACAGGTTGAGTTGACTGACGAAGAGTTTTTCAGTTTTTCCTTTAATTAACATTTTATCTTCAAGTTCTGAGATTCTGTCTTCTTGTTCTAGTCTGCTGGAGCGACCTTCTGTGGTGTTTTCTATTTCTGTTTCATTCTTTTTTATGAGATCTTCCATATCATGGGTCACTTCCTCTTAATTAATTAATTAATTTATCTCTCTATTTATGGTGTTCTCTGTTTCACTTTGATAATTATTTAGGGCTCCTATGATTTCATTTGTTTCTGTACCTTCTTTTATTCTTTAATTTTGCTGTCTTTGAATTTCTTGAGTGCGTTTTGATGACCATGTCTAGTATTATCTGTATGAAATTCTTGTTGATTATTTACAGGATTTCTTCTTTCAGATTTTTCTGTGGGCCTGGTTGAATTCCTTGGTATAGTTTATCTTTGTTTGTTGGGGTGTGTATCTAGGTATCCATTTTCTTCATTTCCCTCTGAATCCTATACTCATGTATTTTTTGGGGGAGAATGGTTTCCATCCCTTTTTCATGTTCCCATGATTATGCTTGGTACTGTTTCTGTCCCTGGTCTATGTGTAATTAGTATTAGCTAACATACAAGAGTAGAACTAAAAAAACCAAGAAAAAAGGAGGGAAAAAAAGAAAAAAGAGTGGAGAACCAAAGAAATCAACAAGGAGATATGGTAGACAATCAGACAGTGAACAAGACAAACAAACACTTACATAAAAGAGAAAAAAAAGAAAAAAGAAGAAAAATTCCTGATTCAGGAATAGTGGAATTTCAGTCTTAGTAGTCCTGGTCTTACTCCTTTAGCATCCAGTCCTGTCTGTATGCATCTCCAAGGCAGGTTTGGAGCCGGTGTCTGGTGGTGTCAGAGCCCTGCTGTGGTGGGCTGGCATTTCCATGGAGCAGAGGTCTGGTGGGCCAGCAAGCAGTGGCCTGGCTTTTCTGAGGGGCAGAAGTCTGGTGGACCAGTGAGCAGTGGTCTGGTGGGCCTGCAGGGCAGAGGCCTGGCTTAGGTTGTGGGAGCCTGCTTGCTCTTTCAGTGTATAGTGACATGGAGAATCCTTCCACATGCTAAGTGTTCAGGGTGCTGAAGTTTCACCTTTCCCTTTTGCTTTACTTCAAGCATGTGTATCTCCAGCATCTCAGCAAGGTCCCTTATTCACAGAGCAGTCTGCATCTGTGTCCCAGTTGCCATTTTGGATCCTCTGATATTAATTCTTTACACAATGAGTAACTGGCAAAATTTTCCGCATTCTATAAATTTTCTCTTCATTCTGGTAACTGTTTCCTCTGATGTTCAGAAGCTTCTTTGCTTGATGAAACCCCATTGGTCAAATTCGCTGGCAATTTTCCTGAGTGGTTGGAGTCCAGTTTAGAAATGCTTTAAACTGAGAGTCTTGTGGTTGCTTGGCAAGTGCTTGAACACTTGAGCCCTGCCCTCCCACCCTTATTGATTTAGTTTTCAATTTTCAGTGGAGGCTCATTCTCATACCCAGAGCCAAACTCAATATGATTCTCCTGTCTCTGCTTCTTGAGTAGCAGGGATTATAAATGTGCACCACCTGGCTGGCATTGTTTTCTTTTGAAATTGGTTCTTGCCAACTTTTGGCCTGGGCAACGTTGAACTAACCCCTGCACAGTTTGATTTCAAGTTCTTACACCATGCCTGGCCTAAAATTGGAAATAATTTATTTTAAAAACTATTAGAGACATCACTATACACCCAATAAGACTGTAGGAGAGGGAAGCTAGGACTTTTATAGGGAAAACTAGAGGTTTGAAAATTTTTAAAGGGGTATTCATTTAAAATTAAGAGTAAATTTAAATTCATTAAGTTTAAAATTTAAAAATAATGAAGGGGTATTTCAAAGGAATGAATGAGAAGGAAGAAAAGTAAAAGAAAGAAAAGAAAATAGAATGAAGGTAAAAGAAATAAAGTAAGAGATAACAGTGTTTCTCTGATATCAAATATGACAGATTCATTCTGTCCAGGGAGGGGGAACATGACATAAACCAGTGTCTTGGGCCACAGCATCATATTGGGTTATCTCAAGCCCTGGGTCCTCTGAGTAGCTCCCATGTGGGAAGATACAGATATACTGTACACACAGCCTCTCCTCCTAGCCCCAGTAACCCACTGGACAACCTGATCCCAGGTGAGGAGCCAGCAGGTTCAGTCAGAAACCAGACTCTAAAGAGGCCCTGTAGTTGGAGTCCCAGGAGGTGATAGGCAAGATGAGTGGTGGGAATGACAGGGAAGGAGATAAACAGACAGAAAGAAGAGGGTTGTGGGGATAGGCAGAGTCTGAGAAAACAGAGACAGACAGAGAGAACAAAATCCTCAGATACAGGCCCTGGTGAGGTCTTAGCTGAGAACAAGGTAGGGTAGCCCCTCACCCTCTTCTTTCTCTCTAGGACATCTCCCTGACAGACCCTCTCAGCTGCACTGAGAGGGACACTGTGGGGCCTAGTGTCCTTAAGGGAGAATGTGACCAAGAGCCCAAAGGACACATTCTGTCCAAGGCATGGGCAGCAGATCTTTGAAGAATAGAGTAGACAGAGTACAGTGGTTGGTTTGGGACACATTAACTCATTAATTCATCTTATATTAACTTAGAATTCTTGAGTTATAATTGCTTTGCAATCAACCTGTTCTAATTTATTAGTGAAAGGTAAATCAATGGTACAAGACATAAATTTCACCTATTAATTTTGAATTCCACACCATTTTTCTTGTTTATGATATGAATATTTATGTATTCATGCATATATCTACTATTATGTAAATATGTATATGTAGGTCTATTACATATTATTAATAGTAATATAGATGTATGAATATATTTATACTTATATCATTAAATGTATTTATGTCTACAAATAATTCATCTACAAATATTTATCCAAATTAATATTGTTCAACTGGTGTATTTTTATTACATTATCAGTCATTCTACATACATTTACATATCTAAAATGGATAAACACTTGTCTTTATGAACCATATCCACTACCACCAATTAGATTATTCATACATTTGTTTGTGTATCTGTGTCTGCGCATGGCACATTGCAGGTGTTCTTAACTATGTGAGTGTCAGTTAAAGAGAGGATAAATGGATCATGAATCCCCAGGTGAACTGGCTAAGGTTTGTGTAGGGGAGACAGCCCCAGACATTCACCCTTTATTGCTCCTGACATACAGGATCCTTGAGTCCAACCACATACCCATGTACCCTGGGTTCCCACCTTGTGAGTCAGTGGAAACTCTTCTCCAGGTGAACTACTTTAGGTGGTTCTGTGTTCCATATTTATCAGGGCACAGAGGGAATGATTATTTACAAAGTGGGAGATCATTTTCCTCACTCATCCTGATGTTTTTGGGTTCAGATAAACTTTGTTGTGTTGTGATTGTGACACAGGTTCTGTACTCATGTAGCAGAGTGAGCCTGATAAATCCAATGAGAAGATAAAAGGGAGCCCTGCTACAGCAGGGAAAGACTTTATTTAGTGACTACATAATCCTATGTCTGAGAATAACATACAAGAATGGAGAGTCTAGGACAAAGGCTGGGCTCTCTTCAAGGCTTCAAATATCTTGCTCGACTTCTTTGACTTTGAGGAGCAATGGAGACCATCAGCCCATCACAGAACAGGTCAGACCAGAGACAGGTGAAAAAGGAGAATTCACAATTATAGGGCAAGACAAGATATAAACTGCTATCCAGGGAGGTCAGTGCCCTCAGTGGTGGCCAAGCAGGGATACTGTGATGATTTGGGAATGTACTGACCTCTGTGACCCTTTGATCCTTAATTTCCAGCCTCACATGCTCAGGATTACACAGTGGAGAATTTCATCTGTACTGGCATGGCTGCCTTCGTCCTGGTGATTCCTGGGATTCTGTTATTTCGGGCTTGGTAGAGTCACAGAAAGCCCCAGCATTCAACAGGAGGAAAACAGGAGGGTGAGGCATGGACGCCTGAGAGTGGTAGACCCTGACCAGTGAACTCTACATGCTGAGGGGATTCTGGAATAGCATCTGGGGATTAAGTTCAGTGAACTGTCTGCTGGGGATGTTGAGTGAGGTGACATATTTGGTTTGAGTAAAGAGAATATCTGTGCAAGTTGTGAAGGAAACATCCTGTATTAAATTATGATGCTTTCCTCAAAACATTATTCACTTTAATTGCTTGGGCACTTCTTTTCTCAACTCTAAGATTTCTCACATCCCCACCTCTCCACTGCACTCCAGGTAACCTTTCCCACCTTGGTGCAGTTTCCACATTATCTGGTGTATGCTATTGCCTTTCTATTTCTTCAGCTCAAACACAAAATTTGGAGAGAGTACTAGAACAAGTGGTCTAAACTCAGATTGGAAAACCAAGACAGCTAAATTGACAACACTTCCCCTAAGACCCCCACTCTTAATATGTGGTTCTGTTTCATTTCTCCAGGATCCATTTGGGATCAACACAATGATGTTTGATGAGACTGAACAGTGGAGAGCCTGAAAACCACACTGTAAGACAATGATTTTTCTTAAATGACCTGTTTTCACAAATACAAAAGCCACATGTTTTCTCTCATATGTGGAAGATATTGGCGAAAGATAAATGTGTATGCAAAAACAAGCAAGAACATACAGATGTGTATACATAGAACATGTTTGTAACAGTGAAAGGACATTATGGAACGTGGAGGAAGATGGAAAGGAAAAGAGCAAGACAGAGATACAACGAAATCAAAATACTTCACATCTGAGCAGGTAGAGGACATAATGATATCTACTGAAAGCCATGAAATGGGGTGTGGAAGGGAAGGGGTAAAGAAGAGTAACAGAAGGGGTTGAACTGACCAAATTGGAGTGTATTCACAGCTGGCATGCATCTAGAAACGCCTCTGAACATTGACTATGGAGTTGATAATGAAAGACAGGGATGTAAAATAGGTCAGTTTCAGGGATGCTTGTGGGATGGTTGGGGTGAATGAAGGAGAATATAAAGGATTAGGGTCAGGATCAATGGGGTTTCTGTATATAATAAAACAATGGAACACCTTGTAATTGCTTTAAGTTGGACCAGGACAAGGTGAGGGGGGACAGAAATGGAAAGGGGTGATGTAAGGCCATTCAGAAAGGTCACAAGAAAAAAATTTTAAATAAGAGTCTGTGTCAATTTAAAAAAAGAATAAGAAGAAATAGAAGTGTCACAACAAATTCCCCTGTACAATGAATATATGCTAACAAAAATGACCTGGCTCTGGTATTTTCCACTTGCAGTGGTGTGAGTCCTCCCTCCACCAAATTTCAGGTGCTAGCATCATGTCCCTCCATGTGTAGACAGGACGTGAGGTGCAGAATTGTCTCACAACTGACAGCAAGGAAGCCACACCACATCATCTGCCAGTGTGTACATAGGCCCCTTTATGTAGATTCTTTTGATTGTTTAACCCCAATGTGATACCACCATTCAATGAAATACTGGTGCAAAAATCCTACCATATCCTTGTTAGTAGCAAAACAACTTAGTAACATCATGTGGAATAGAATATTAGGCACATAGGTTTATCATTCACTAAGGGAATGAATACAAACTAAATTTGGAGAGTATACTAGGATTTTTCTTAAAAGGAAGAAACACAGAGCTATGGCTAGTTTGTATATACCCAAGAACTTCAAGTAGAATGTTGTTCTTAGGGCCAAAATCTATAAAGAACAAGAGATTCTATTCAATCCCCTCCAGAAAAGGAAAATTTGAGGGTATATGTACATATTGGAAATTTACAAAAAGGGAAGATGTATTAGATAAAACTGCAAAATGCTGTGTGTTAAATTTTCAATAATGGTTGTGAGGTAATAACTAAGTTACAGAAATGGCCCAGATGCCCCAACTATTGGATGAATTAAGAAAATGTGATATTTATATATAATGGAATTTCATTCAGGCACAAAGAAGAATGAAATTTTACCATAAGTGACCTTAGTAAGGTTCAGAAGGCAAAGGTCATAGGTTTTCTCTCATATGTGGAATATAAACCTAATACAAATAGAGTTTTCTCTTGTATGTGGAATATAAACCTAATACAAATAGATAAATACTATGAGAAATAGGTCACAATAAGGGGAGGTCACAAAAGAGAGTGGGAGAGTAAAAGAGGGAAGTCACGGACAAGATGGTTGATGTACACTCTGTACAAGAATGAATATAGAAATTTGAAGCCAGCTGAAACCACCACAAGAACGCAACTAAGGTAGAAAAAGGAAAAGTGGAGGAGATAAACAAAACTGGGTGATAAAATTTTTATACACAAGAAAACTCCCTGTGTAGCTATCTAAAATAAGTAAAAATATCATTTCTTTTCTTCTTTTGTTCTTATATATTACTGAAGAATGGGAGAAAAACAGAATCTGTGTGGAAGAGTTTGTACCAGTGGAATGGAGGGGGATGTAGGAAAATTGTGAAGGAGGGTGAATATGGTGCAAATACTATGTACACGTTTGTGTAAATGGAAATATGGTATTTGTTGAAACTATTCCAGGAATGAGGGGAGGGGAGATGGAGGAGAATGGTAGAGGGGGTGAATTCAAGTATGATGTATTTGTTACATTGTAAGAACTTTTGTAAATACCACAATGTACCCCCATCCAGCACAACAATACAAACAATGGTTGTGAGAAGAGCACGCTAAGATGGCAGATTGGAAGCGTCCCCCATTGTGATCCCATGAATGAGAAAGGCAGGTAACAAAGAACAGACTATTATCTGAACAGAGAAAGAGAGGAACACCATTGAGAATGATGATGGAGACAAGACAGCTGAAAGACAGGGAGAAACAGAAAAGTAGAAGAGAAAGGCAAACAGCTTCAAGCAGCATCCTCAGCTCCTCAGGGAAGGGAAGAAGCTAAAGATGAAACCACAAAGGAAGCCAGATGTCTCTAGTGCCCAACTGGCAACTCTAGAGGTGGAGTAAGCCCACGCTCCCTGCAATACTTAAACACAGTGTGGGATTTGGAAAGACTGTGACTGCTCCTGTGCTGAAGTCTAGGCTCAGAGAGAGGAAAAGCACATTTTGTCATTCCCCTCATGTTGCAGAGTGATAGCTTGATACCATCTTGAGAATAGCCAACTGAGACTAAGATGGGATGTGGGAACTTGAAAACAAGAACAAGCAATGCTTGGACACCAGTGAAATTCCAAGCATCATAAGGGAATTCTTTGAAAACCAGTATTCTAATAAACTGAAAAACTGGAAGAAACAGGTAAATTTCTGTGTGCATATGATTTATGAAAATAGAGGCAAGAGTATTTATATCTCATGCAAACAAACCTCAGCAACACATTTAAAGATCACAAGTCATTTCTTTCTCTTATTTCAAGGGCAATTGAAGACCTATTCAGAAAATAAAAACCTAGGCCGCTATCTTCCAGAATTTTCCCTAGTTTTTCCTGTAGTGTCTCAAACTTAGAGAGCTTACTTTAAAATCTTTGTTCATTTGAGGTTGATTTTTTTTACAGGATGAGAGACAGAGGCCTAGTTTCAGTATTCTCCATATAGATAACAAGTTTTCCTAGCACCATTTGTTGGAGAGGCTGTTGTTTCTCCAGTGTGTGTTTTTGGCTCCTTTGTCACAGCCAGATGGCTGTAGCTGTGTGAGATTATTTCTGGATCTTCTATTCTATTCCTTTGGTATTAGTGTCTGTTTTTGTGCCAGTACCATGGTGTTTTTGTTATGATGGCTCTGAAGTATAATTTGAGTTTCTGTTCATCAAAGTCCACAATTAAAAGAATCAAGAGAAACCCACAGAATGGGAGAAAATTTTGCCAGCTACCCAATAGATAAAAATAATAAAAATACTAGGGAAATCCACTACAAATGGATGTGGCATCAGCATGTGGCAGAATAGGAGCTCTCTATCACTTCCTCCAGCAGTCACTGGTTTTGACAGGATTGATTTTGCTCAAGGATGATATCACATTTGAGAGAGTCCAGTGAAGAATTAATTCACATTACACAACTTGAGCAAAACTGTCCAAGAGTGGACACATCGAGGAATGTAAGAAGAATGGTTCTACATCACCTTCCTCATCCTCTCCATGGAGAGAAGCTGAGTGCCAACAGAGACATCTTACTCATGAGTTCTCCTGAAGAGGAGAGAGAGGAGAAGTGAGTGCAGGATCGCTCACTGTGTGGACTTGGTCCAGAGGCTCTCTTTCCTTCCCAAACCAGAGTCTTCTTGGCTGAGTGGTAGGAGAGGTTGGGCACAAATAAGAGAAATAACAAGCAAAATAACTGCTTCTTGAGACACCTATGGAAAGGCCACCTATAAGTTGTTTGGCAAACATTACCTATAGTCATCCATCTGTTTGTTGACAGTCAATCAGATGCACCCAATGCTGGTCTCACCCCCACTTGGCTTCCCAAGGACAGACAGCAAGAACAAGCTTGTCCAACAATCAGCTCACTCCAGGGTTGACCTTGTCAGGATCTAGCCCTAGCAAAAACTGTTGGGACATTCTCAACATCTGTGTTACCTGTGTGTGATGAACAAAGGCATGTTGTTAATAGTCATAATTGTAGGAACCCCATTTCCAAACAGAACAAGGTGTGGCAGCCTCACAAACTCACATGGGATTCCTGGTGAAAATATTTCCCTCCCAAAGCCAGTCAGCAGATATTCCCCACCCATTCCATTCCTATCCCTACATGAGGCTGACAGGTGAAGAGAGGGAAGAGATTGAAGAGAGAATCCAGGCTAACCTCTGAGCTGAAGAGGGAGGAAGAGCAAACCACAGCCCCACAACTTCCTCTGTCTACTTTTCAAGCAGCAAGTACAGTGTGTAGCCTCTCACCCATGTGGACACTGTTGACTCACAGAGTACCATCAGCGTATATGAGTCACAGTCTCCCTCAAGCTCCTTGCTGACCTTAGGTTACACTTTTCCATTTTGAATGTCCACAGAGGAACTGGGTGGGAGGAAGGGAGGAACTCATGCATCTAACAGCACTGAGGTCATAGGTGATGAAGGGTGGTCAATGTGGGAGGAACTGCCTTGTTGATGGGGCAGAAAATACCGAATTCACCTCGGCTTACCCCCATGGGGCTGGTTTATATGGGTCACTAAAAAACATCCCATGTAATCAGTGCCCATTCTGTAGAGTGAAGGGAATGTCTCATTTATAGCACAGGCTACCTGGGGGCTTACAGGAAGTCATTGCTTGGAAGTTGAGTTTACTCCTCCACTCTTGGAATGGAGACTTGGCAAAATTTATCTAAAACTGGGGCCCATCCATCAATGTAAATTTCATTTTCGTGTTTGAAAAAGTTGGTCAGTAACTTTGGTCATAGGGACTTCCATAGAAAAGAAGGACCAGAAATCCCTGGTCCTGGCGCTTCATTCAGTCTTCTCTGGACATATTTTGACTCCATCGGTAAGTGTGGTCAATGAGTGAGGAAAGAGCAAAGGTAAAGTGTAAGCACTTGACTCTATCCCTGGTTAGGGCACCATGACAAGGAGGGTGTGAATATTCACCTCTGAGTTTCAACTTGGCTTTACCACTCTCCTTAGCAGCCACTGCCACTCCCCTCAAATCAATTATAACTCAACTCAGAATCAGATTTTAGGGATGTGAAAAGGAAAATGGAAGAGAAAATATACTTGTGGGTTTTTTTTTTACAGGGGGATTTTGTCAAACCTGCTCAAGGAAGAAAGATAACAAGAGAGTCTTTTCTAAACAGTTTTGGAAACAAGAGGCCTTGGTTTGGTACATTTTTCACACTAGCACACTCACACACCTTGAGGTCTGGCCACTGGTTTAATCTGGACTCAAAGTCAACTCTCATTGCAGACATTGTAGGGGCTAATCTCACAATTCTCCCTTTAGAGGAAATTATCCCAGGTATGGATTTACCTACTCCCAGGTCTGTCTTTCCAAGATCATTACCTGGACCTCAGAGGTGACTGTGGCTTACAGAAAAGAAAAACATCCATTCAACAATTTATTTAAGTCAGAATAGGTGAGTTAGAGATGAAGAAACTTGGGATGGAACACATTTGTACTTGGAAACAATGCTGGGAAACTCTCTGTATAGCTATCCTTATCTCAACTAACATAAACGCATTGCTTTCTTATTATTGCTTGTGTTTTCTCTTAAACGAAATAAAAGATAAGGGCAGAACAAATTCTCCCTGGAAATGAGGAGGGTGGAAGTGAGAGGGAGGGGGTGGGGGTTGGGGGAGAAATGGCCCAAACAATGTATGCACATGTGAATAAATGAATAAAAAATAAAATTTTTATTAGCATGTAATTGTTGCACAGGGTGATACATTGTGATAGTTGCATATGAGTTTACAATATATCTTAGTTAGATATACCCCCTCCATCATTCTTCTTCTTCTCCCCTCCATCTTTCTTAGAACAGTTCAATAGTTTTCATTCTTCTATTTTCATATATGGATACAAAACATATCCACCACATTCATCCACATTCACCTTTTCCTTATGCCCCCTGTGCTCCCATTGTGCCCACCTCTAGAAAAGACCTATTTTCCTACCTGCCCTTCATCTTTTAAGTGTATATTGATAGTCCAAGGGTGGTACATATAGGTACTGCAAGCCTGTATCTATCATGCTTTAATCAAATTAAACTCCTCCCTGTTACTTATTCTCCATTACCATTTTCCCCTAATATTCAAAAGCTTACCATGCAGTACATTATACTATATTCATATGAGGCTGAAAAATCCAACAAGGATCCCAGAGAGAGCCCTGCTACAGCAGGGAAAAGGGTTCATTCAGGATCTACATTATGTTATGTCATGAGGATCAGACATAGTGATGTGGAGACCAGAGGAAATGCTCAGTCTATTCAGGCTTCAGGCATCCTACTTCTCTTCTTTGGTTCTCAGGAGCAGCTGAGACCACCCACCCATCACACACTAAGTCAATTCTTAGCTCTGAGGCTGAACACAGAGAGCCAGTCTTCTCCAGGGGAGGCAGGAAATTGTGAGGACATTAGGATTCTGAGGTGGTTTTTGCCTGGCATCTGTGTCCTCCTTGCTCACAACTCACAGCCTCACAACCCCAAGAGAAGCCATCCACATAGGTGGAGGTGACTTGGTTCTGGTGGTCCTTGAAGTGACCTAAAGTATAATTAAAGAAAATGAGACAAAGAACAGTGCACCATGCAGATGATGGAACTTTGGAAAGAAGTCTGAGGATCCCAGGAGGCACTGGAAGAATGTCTGGGGTAAAATTTGGGAAGTGTGTTCTGAGACTGTCCATGTAGCACACATGGTTTGTGTACAGCAATGGCTGGTGTTGGTGAGGGGAGCTCTTTCCCTTATAAATGTGCCTTCCTTCACCTGGCCAAGGACTTTGCTGACTGTCCTTCCTCCTCTCTCACCTCCATGATGAGTGATCAAATTCCACATGCCAGTGTGGTGTCCTCATCTTTGTGAACCTCATGCTTGTTCCACATCCATCTAACATTTCCTTTAAATTAAATCACCACATTTCCCCTCATGCACTAAGACCCCATCTTTTCAACCGAGAACATGGAACTAGGTCATATCACAGAAAAAATGAAAAAAAATTAATTCATCATAAGTCCAAAATGATGTTCTAATACTCTCTGGAACCTCAAACCCTTCAGTTTTCATTAGAGGCTCTTTGTGAGGTGTCTCCTGAAATATAATGACTTGAAATCAATACATTTTTGTTTACTTTTCATGACTCTGAATAAAAGCCATTCTGAAAAAAAGACAAAATCCTGATTTGTGTGTTTGTTGATTACATTTCCTTTATGGGACACTTCAAAATGTCAATGTAATGGCACTTGAGCAGAACTTTGAAGAGTGCACAGAGGAGATTCTATCGTGGTTCCTCCCTGTCCTTCCTCTCCCTGTCCCCATGCACATGGACGCTCTGGTAATTTCAAGGCATCGTCAGTTTCTGTAAAGCTTATACTCCAAACCTATGTGGGAGGGAAAATCTCATGTTCATAGGTCCTAAGGTCTCAGGGAAAACCTGCAGATCCTGGAGCAATGACAATCATCACCATGGGATTTTGGCACCAGGGGGAGCACTGGGAAGGGGACAACACATGGACCCACCAAGCCCATAAACTCCAGGGTCCTCCCAACTGTATGGTCAGTACATAGCCCCAAGAGACCCACAGATATTGGGATAGAGGAGGGTCACTGAGGGAAGGGAGAGCAGAATTCATCCTGCCTATGTCAGAAATAGAAACACAGACAGAGTCATCCAACTTCATCCATCTCTGACTGCTTCCAGGATCCCAGATGCTGAGGTTTGAAGCCATGAGAGGAGGGATGGGAGTACCCAAAAGTGAAACAGGGAACAAAGGGTGGTGTGTGCTGGGCAGCGACAGCCACAGCCTCTTTGGAGTCTCAATGCCTTCCTTTGATCCAGGTCATTGAATTGTATCCTTGGAACACATGAGGCAGTGACAAGTCGGAGGTCCCATTGTCTGTCATTCATCGTCATTTGGCTTTAGGACCTGGCTTGAGCCTGTGGATGGCTGGGTCACATGCAGTGTGCAGAGTACAGCACACCCTGGTGGAGAATGGAGGATGGTGTCCCCACTTCCCACATGTTCTGTCTGAGGCAGGGGCAAGGAGGTGGATTCCCTTTTGTCCCTGTCTCTCTTCTCAGGACAAAGGAGTCCTGTTTGAGTACTGTCGTGTTTTCCAGGTTAAAATGCAACCCAGCTACTCCTGTGTCCCTCATGAGAGCCCTTGATTCCTTGAACAAAGTCTAGAGAATGAGGTGCTGTCTCTGTACTCATGGCCACTGGGATTGTGTTCTTTATGGGCTCCTTAATTTTCAGGGGTGATGCAAAGAGTGAATTCACCCAGATGTTTCCAGTCGTGATGTGACATTACAGAGTTTTATCACCTTTTATGGTATGATGATGTCTTATGGTTAAAACCCCAGTTCCTCATAAGTTATTGTGTTCACTTTTGCTCCAACCTGTGTTTGTGTAAGCTCTTGTTTATTTTTATTCGTTTATATTTGTCTTATGGTCATACTTTTCATATTTTACCATTGTACTAAGTTCTTTGGAATACATAGACTAACTGTTTCCTTGTTATGGCTATACAGAGTGGCACATCAGAGACCATATGTATCACCCTACACATCTACATATTGCAGGTAACTGTCTTTATTGGTTTCTGGACTTTAGAGAGAAAATGCTATGTAAAAAATAAGTTCTGAAAGTTAGTGATTTTTATGCATGTCATTTAGTGATGTACAATGAAAATCCTCAAATATTTGGGGGCAAAAGAGAAAATAAAGCCAGGTGGGAGTAGCCAGATGTCAAGGACATCACCATAATTGTCTCTTTTATCTGCCAAGAGGATGGTGTTTGAACACACCAGCAGCCCAAAAATGAGAAACAGGTTCATATACAATGTCTTTCCATTTCCTGTGGGGCTGCTGATGTCACAACCATGTGACATTCACTATCTGTCATCTGAGTGGTCACACTTGACTTATCTCTCTGTTTGTAGTACTGTACACCTTAGTCTTATCAATCTGTGCATCCTTGGTCAGTAGGAGAAGACACCATGAACCCAAAACTAATGGTTCTACTCTGCCTGGTTGAGATGTGAAGAGGGGAAGGGGGGCACCTAGTTTGGAAAGGATGCCATCCCAAAGACAGTTCTTGGACATCAAGAAACCCTAGGGGTTCTGGAGACTTTATGGAAGAATGGATCTGCTCAGGCTTCAGATACAAACATTTCAAAAGGAACTCTCTTCCACGGCTGAGTTTGCACTCCAGGAGCCAGGTGCTTGCAGGTGAGTTTGTGTCCAACTCTCCCAGGTCCCTCCCATTCACTGGGGGCAAGGGGACACCCTGGACATTGAGGATGAAGAACCACAAGTGTGGCTAAACTGGGGGTCCTAGGTTGAGAGCTGGAATTGGGGGGATTTCCTGAGAACCAGCCTCTGATATCCTTGAAAAGAGCCTCCCCAAACCTACCCTCTGGGCCAAGACAGACTCTTTGAACACCTGGAGTGTGCCTGCAATCACAGTGTATTCCTGTGAGGGGAGCCTGGGGCATGACTGCGATCTCACCTGGTATTCCTGTGAGGGGAATGTGGAGGCCCAGGAGTACCATCTTAATAAAGAGGTGAGCTCAGCATACTGGAACACACAGTGCCCACTGCAGTCCAGCAAGAAGGCCAAGTTCTCCATCACACACATAACAGACCAATATGAAGCATGGTATCACTGCAACTATCACAGCCCTCCTGGCTGGTCAAGGATAGCAACCCCCTGGAGCTGGTGATGACAGGTGAGAGGACACACATGGGTCCCAACACCTGGCTCTGCCTCAGGAAGAGGGTCTACTATCAGTGTTGTCCCTGCTCACAGCCCAGACCTGGGAGGTGTGAGCCAGTTTGACACACTGACCCATTCTCTCCTAGGAGCCTACAGCAAACCCAGTCTCTCAGCCCTGCCCAGCCTTGTGGTGACCTCAGTAGAGACAGTGACCCTTCAGTGTGGCTCATTGCTGGGATTTGCCAGGTTCATTCTGACTAAGGAAGGAGAACCCAAGGTCTCCTGGACCCAGGACTCTCAGAGACATCTCAGTGGGCAATTACAGGCCCTGTTCTCTGTGGGCCCTGAGCAGGTGGATGTTCAGATGCTTTGACCATTACAGGAATTAACCCCAGGTATGGTCCACACCCAGTGATCCCCTGGAGCTCATGGTCTTAGGTGAGGTAGCTTAATTTTGAGACAATTACTTTTGAATCCTTAACACGTTGTTATGAGCCCTGTTCTCAGTAGTATGGAAGCTGTGTCACGCTGAGTCAAAGACCCAGACTTGAGAGACAGTGTGGCAGGATCTACTGTTTAGCCCCTGACCTGTCTTCATTCTAGGGATGTCCAGAAAGCAATCCCTCATGAATAAACCCTTCCCTATCTTCACCCCTGGAGAGACCTGACCCTCCAGTGTCACTCTGCTTCAGACTGTGACAGATTTTCTGTCCAAGGAGGATGAAGGCATGATTTCACCAAGCATCATGGCCAGCAGCCCTAGGCAGGGCTCTCTCAGGCCAACTTCCCCCTGGACCTTGTTGGTGTCCCATATAGATGTTATGGTACACACAGCCTGTCCTCTGAGTTGTCACCCCCCAATGACCCTCTGGATATCTTATTCACAGATTAACTGTCCAGAAGGTTCATTCAGAGACCCGTCTCTGCACAGGGTGTACTGGCAGAACCAGAGGTTATGGCCAGGACGAGGTCTGTGGGCATCAGGAAAGAGACATAGAAACTGGGGAGAGATGGGGAGAGAAGAGTCATAGAAAAGAGAAACAGAAAGATGTACATCCTCAGAGACATGCCCTGTGGATCTCAGCTGAGGGTAATGTGGTGCAGCCCCTCATTCCCCATCTTCTCTATAGGGCAGACCCTACTACTCAGTGCAACCTGTCCTCATAGTGTCCCTAAGAGAGAATGTGACCCTACTGCCAAATGGACACTTTCCTTCTGCCCACCTCCCAAAGTCCTGAGCTCAGCAGCACCAGGCAGAATTTTCCATGACTGCTGTGATCTTAGAGAACACTACAGGTATTAAGGTTCCCATAGCACAACACCTAACCTGTGGTCAAATCACAGTGACCCTCTGAAGCTTCTATTCTCAGGTGAGACCCCTCAGCCCTGCCCCTATGATAGCTCTGAACTTGATTGGGAGTGAGGCAGAGAGAGAGGAGCATTCCTCAAAGAGGAACAGAACAGCGGGGTCTTCCCAGGCATGTGACCCTGTCTCCTTCATTGGAACCTAAAGTGCTATTGGGCAGTGGGAGTTCTTTGAACTAGCCACAAGGCAGATGTAGCAGAAGGAGCACAAATGGGGTCCTCAAGGGCAGCCTCAGCCACTCACAGTACCCTCTGGCATACCAACAATGCCATATTCAGGGCCCATCTCAACAGTTGGTGAGTCTTTGGGGGTCTCTGTTCAGAGAGTGTTCTGAGTCCACAGACTGCCTGGAAACATATCAGAATACCCAAGTCCTCCTTCCTGTGCCAGCTCTGCTTGTATCCAGGGGGCTGTGGGTCACAATAAGAAGTGTGTTGAGACCCATGAGCTACAGGGGTTGAGAGGCTGGAGTGCACAAGGGTGGAGCCAATACTGAGGGAGATGTCAAGGCCCAGACTGAGGGAAAAGTAGCCAGGCTGAGGTGAGGAGCATGGCGTCCAGCACATTACTGCCTATCCACCCTTATAAGCAGTGAGGATCAGCCCCTCACTCCTATGTAATCAGGAATCCAGACAGGTAAGCAAAGGTCTCTGTTGGGAACTGGGGTGCAGGGGGTCAGAGGCTGGGCTATGGGATTCTTGCAGCCTCCTCTGGAGTCATTGACTTGGACAAGCCCCTTCCCCACGTGGACCTCAGTTTCTCCAGGTATAAAGAGGGGCCTGGCCCTGACCTTAAGCTCCTTGCAGTGCTTAACTTGACTGTAACCTCCAAGAAGAGAAGGACTTCCAGGGCAGCCTCTAGGACACTATTATGCAGTGGACCTGTCCCCTGTGCCACAGTGACAGTGACACTGTGCAAGGGAGGGGTACAAATATGATCCTGCACCCAGGAAAATTTGATTCTTCCTTTCCAGTTCAGATGCCCTGGATATGGGTTTCTTCATTATCTTTTAATTCTTTCATTTTTGCTGCTAAGGATTGAACAAGAATCTTGTGCCTTCCAGGCATGTGCTATCCTGCTGAGTTTAACTCCCAGCTACTGGTGGTTGAGACAGTCTCACCATGTTCCCTCGATGGCCTTGAACTTGCAATGGCCCAGCCTCTGCCTCCTGAATGCTAGGAATACAGGTGTGCACCACCATACCTAGCTGCCATTATGATCTTCATTAAAAGTGGTGAGAGTGGACAGATTTGTCTCCTTCCAAATTTCAAATCATTCATATTTTCTCATGAGAGCAGCCATGGCACACTGCTCTGTATTGAGTTCTGAGCACCTGTCCTAGTGGATGAGTGGGAAAGGAGGGAGAACTTAATGGGCTAGCAGAATGAGGTTTCCAGACCTAACTTGTAAACGGGGAAGATGTTGAGGCTGATGGGGGAGGAGGAACAGTTGGGCAAGTTGAGGACAGGACACATGGACACTTCCTTGGGAGCTCTTATTTCTCATTTATGAGGGCACAGCCCCTTACCCACACCTGCCTGGTCCTGGAGTCCTCACAGAACATGTCAAGAGTCTCCTCAGCCCATGGTGGGTCTGATTGTGAGTGAGGCTGGAGACCACACCAGACTCCCTCCATTAGAGACATGCATCCCAGGTGTGGGTACAGCTGTCATGGCCCCTCCTGAACTCACCTGGGGACCTGCATACTATGTCCACAGTTGAGACTAAGGAGGGGCCATGCATCTGCTCAATAGAGTGACTGGGGATCTCTACATAGCTTGTCAGTATGTAATTCAATGTACTCCTACTTTGCATTTTCTGCTTGTACTTCTTTAATTTTTTGGAAAGCTTCAAAACAATTTTTTCATGTGAAAATGTACACCAAGATATATGGATATCTACTTCAAAAGGAAGTGATTCTATTTACAGAGATTTAGGACACATTTTACATTAACTATTAGGAATAGTTTCCTCTTAATATCAAGTCTTCTTATTCTAGTTATAATTGAGGATTATTTTGGACTTTAAAAGTATTTTTCACTAGGGCATGTGGCTCACACCTGTATTCCTAGCTACATTAGAGGCTGAGATTGGAAGAATCACAGTTTGAGCCCAACACACTCAAACAGTTTGTGAGACTCCAATCTCCAAAATAAACAGGGCAAAATGGACTGGAGGTGTGGCTGAAGCAGTAGAGTGCTTGCTTTGCAAGTGCAAGGTCCTGTGTTCAACCTCAGTTCCCTACAAAACAAAAAAAAGGCTACACTTTTATTCATAAAATTTACGTTCAGAGGAAATTTTCTGAACTGTAAGCCTTTTCTAGTCATTTGTAAGTTAAGTCTTTTATTACTTTACACTTTGTAAATAATGATTAAGTATACATGAAAAAGCTATGGGTTTGTGACTATGAATTTTCTTTCATATTGACTTTGGATTCTCTCCCTCTAATTGTAATAAATGTCTTTTGATTTACTGATAAAAATTATATCAACAACAGTAAGATGAAATTTTACTTCTTAATTTCTAAAGTACAGATTTACTATTCTTGCCTTTAATATGTATATATAATTACATGTTTATACCCTATAAAGTGTACATTTGCATATCGTATGTATGTGCACATAATTACACACATCATTTATTTAGTTTACATTCCTTTAATATTTTCAACCACCTGTCCATGTTAATGTTGCTCAACTGGTATGTTTTTACATGTGTGTTATTGGTGGCTACATAGATTTAAACTTGTAAAATTATAAATATGTCTTTTTTCTTTTTAAAAAATTTATTAGCAATAATAGTTGTACATGGGAATACATTGTGATATTACATATGTACTTATAATGTATCTTAGATTTACCCCCTCCATCATTCTCCCTATTCCCTCCTCACCACTTCCCAGAAGAATTTCAAAAGATTTCTTTCTTCTATTTTCATATGTGCATGCAAAAAACATCCACTGTATTCACCCTCACTCACCCTTTCCTAATGCCTACCCCCCCACTAGTACCCATCCCTGGAAATCACCTATTTCCCTGCCCTTCATTTATTTTTAAGTGTATACTGATTATCAGAGAGGGTTTCACCTTTTACTTTATTCCTGTATATATCTAGCTTTAATCAAATTATGCCAAACTTACTTCCTCTTTCTCTATCACCCTCCTCTCCTAATATTCAACAACTTATAATAAGTATAATATATTCATATGCACATGGGTTGTTTCAATATTTTTCATTCTCTAACATTTTCATTCCATTTCTCAACTCTCATAGTCCCCCCCACAGATATACTAACACAATTTTCTTCTCTAACTATAGAGAGATAAATTGAGAGAGAGAGAGAGAGAGAGAGAGAGATGTATGATCATATACTTATCTGATTACATTTATCTTATAATTCTAACTTCCACACATGAGGGAAAATATGGGACCTATGACTTTTTGAGTGAGACTTACTTCGCCTAGCATGATGTTCTCTCATTCCATTCATTTACCTACAAACAACATGATTTCATTATTCTTTAGGACTGAATAAAACTCCCTTGTGTATATGTACCACATTTTCTTAACCCATTCATCACTTGTGGAGCATCTGGGCTGTTTCCAAACCTTGGTTTCTGTGAACACTATTGCTATAATCATGGGTGTGCAAGTGGCTCGATCATGTCCTGAGCACATTCCTTGGATGTACTCCCATGAGTGGTATCACCAGATCCTTTGGTAGTTCTATCTTTATTTTTGAGGGCCCTCAATAAGCAATACTGTTTTTATAAACCAAAGACCTCACCACTCTTTAGAATGTGTGTGTGCATAGACTTTTGTGAGGGGGAGGTGTGAGTATGTTACATGTCAGGTTTTTCTTGTTATATTATGGTTAGTAAGAAGACTAGTGCATGATGAAATTAAGAGGAACTGGCTGGGGTGGGGTTCACAGGAGGCAGCCCCAGACTGTTACCCCTTTGTGCTTTTGATAGTCAGGGTCCCTGAGCCCCACCCCCTCATCCCTGGACCTTGGAATGTTGGTGGTGAGTCAGTGGAAGCTCATCCCTATGCGAATTAGCTTACAAGGTCCTGTGTTTGACTCAGAAGAGAGAGCAGATTAGGGGGTCCATTATTTCTGAATTGGGAGACCATGTCTCACACTTACCCTGAACTCTTGGGGATCCAATCTCAGACCTCAATAACTGAACTCACAGAGCACAGTGATGCTGAAGAATGAAACGAGGTGGTAAGAGGGAACCCTACTCTGGTATAACTTGAATTTATACAGGAGCTACCTGATGTTATGTCATGAGATTAAGACACAGGAAAGTGGGGCCCAAGGAAAAGGCTCAGGTCTCTTCAGCACTTCACACATCCTACACCTCTTCGTTGGTTCCTAGGAGCAGCTCAGATCTTCAGCCCATCACATAACATGTAAGACCCCAAGATGGGTGAATAATGAGAATTCTCAGCTACAGGTCTGGGCACAAAGGGACAGTGTTGTGCAAGGGATCAGGTGCCCTGGGTGGACATGCAGTGATCCTGGATAATTTTGTCCTGCCTTGACCTCCATGGCCTCTTTGTCCACAATCCCCAGCCTCACAGCCACAGGATTACAAAGGGGAGAATCTCATCTGCCAGGCTATGGGTGGCCAGGTCCTTGTGGTCCTTGGGATTCTGACTGTGTTGAGGCTCAACACAGTCAGAGAATGACCCAAGATGCACCCTGAAGATGAACAAGAAAAATGCCACCACGCAGAGCAGTGGAGTCCTGAAACAGAATATGACAATCCCAGAGAGTCTAGAAGAAAATCTGGGGCATGTGCTCGGGGACTGCGTTCTGAGAATGTCCAGGGAGCAAACATGGTTTTGGAGCACAGAACCTCTTTCTCTTCTAAATTGTGGTTTCTTCCACATTGCAGTGGACTTTTGTTGATTGCCTCTCCTCTATTCTCAACTCCATGTGAGGGTCATTCCCACAAGCCATGTGTGGGTCTTCATCTTTGTGCACCTACTGATTGGCTTCACTGTTATGTTATATTTTCCTAGATATTTAATTACCACATTCCTCACTGTGTTTTCATTGGACTACATCTTCTCATCTGAGAATGTGAACCTTTTCTCTATTAATAGAAAAAGATGAAAAAACTCAGATTCTAGCATGATTTGTGGTATTGGCTGAAAACTCTATGTATTCCCTTCACAATCAACTTCAAAATGCAGATGTCAAGTCAGGCATGAGGAGTTGGGAAGAAATGAACTCTAACTAGTATTGTGGTTTTCATTTCAAATTCCCCTCTTTATTCCTGGTCTATCCAACAGAAATTCACTTATATATTAACCACGAATCATCCTCCAAATAGCCACTTAATAGTTCCTGGCATTTTTTCTTTAGTCTATTCAATACAATTTTAAACATAAAGTATCATGTCATCTGCAAATAAAGAAAGTTCTATTCCTCCATCTCATTCTGTGTATGTCATGTTTCTTTAATTTCTCTTCTTGCATTATCTAGGAAGAGAAATACAATGCTAAAAAGGAGTGGCCAGGGGTACCCCTTTGTCATCTTCATTATTTGGTGGGAAATTTCTGGTTCTCAATATTAAATATCATGTAAGCATCAGTCTTCTTTGCATGTGATTTTAACCAGATTGAATAATTTGTTAATTCTTAGTTTGCTGATACTTTTTTATGAGGAACTGGTTGGGATCATGACAAATGCTTTTTCTACATCTACAAATATGCCATTTTCATGTAATTTTTCTTTTTAAGTCTGTTGCTGTGACTGATTGTATTATTATGTTTTTGCCTATTGTATTGGCTTTACATACTTTGGGTAAATTCCACTAATACATGTAATATAATCTTTTTAAACGTCATTGGATTTAATTTAAAATATTTTTATTTATGACTTTGTGGAAAAATGTGTTCTGAGAAAGGAATCCATAGGAATTTTGTGACTCTGTGATCACAGAGTGTACATACACAATGTCACATGGATCCCATGTCATAAACTTCTGTAATGTTGTGGGACCACCATTACATATGATATCTGTCATTTTCTCAACTACCATTATTTGGGGCATAAATGTATTTTTGAGGGTTTTTCATCTGCATTCATGACAAATGTTGGTCTATGCTTTATTTCCTCCAAGGTTATGTCTAGTTTGCACATTAGGATAATACTGGCTATCTAGATGGTGTTAGGTTCAGTGGTCCCACTGCCTGGACCTGTGTGCACCTGTCTGGATAGGTTATGAGCTCACTTTCTCCCTTTAGTATTTGAAGAGAACCTTCCAGGACAAGGAGAAGTATGCTGAACTTCCACATCCCTATGCACATGGGCACCCTGTTCCTATTGCAGCTCAGTGTCTATGGGACTCATGATCTGACCCCAAGGAGAGATAGGACATTGAAAGATCAGTGTCCTGAATGTCCACAGATCCTGAGCTCTGGTTGTATTGGGGATGAAGTTCCCATGTGGTAGCCACCCAGCATTAAAGTTCCCAGGTCCTTCTCACTGTATGCTCAGCACATGTCCCAAGGTGAACTCCAGAAACTGGAATGTAGGCGAGTTGACAGGGAGGAGTGAGCAGAACTCATCTTTCCTGTCCCAAAGATGGAAACATAGGAGTCATCCTACCTGCATGCATCACTAACACAATTCTCAATGTCTTTAAAACTGTAAGTGGAGAGACATGGAACCTAAAACTGAACATGGACACAAAGTCTGGATGGGCAGAGCAGAGGCACCTCTATTCCCAATGATGTTCCAGCCCCTTACCCTTTTTCCAGATCAAGGAAATCCAGAATGGGAGACCCAGGGACATTGTGTCATCAGGTGTCTCAGCCACTGTCTTCTCTGCCTGGTACTCATAGTGGGTAGCCTGGACATCATCCCTCACTGCTTCACACTGCATCCTTATAAGAAAGAAGTATTTGCCTCTCCACTTAGTCCAGGGGCATTTGAGTATGTGGGACACTTGCCTAACACCTGGGAACTGAGTTTGACCCAAGGCAAGTGACAACACCATACTGAAAATTCCCCCAATATCCCATCCACACTGTTGTTGTACAGGATCAATCCACCTAGCATTCCAAAACCTGTGGAATTTTTACACTGAAGTGTTCTTTGATGACTGTTCTATTTCGTTAAAGAGCCTGGATATCCCAGAACCACTGTGATTGGATGTATGCACTCAGCATACAGGTGAATAGAGGTCAGTAGTTAGTGGGGGTTTGGCTGGGGTCCCTAAACACACCTCAAGATCTTGCCACAGGTCCGAGATGACAAATGGGCAAAAACACCCTTAGCACCTTGTGCTGTTTCTCTCTTGTAGTCACAGATAAGTAAGGAAAGGTTTGGGGAGGGAACGAAGATGTCTCTTCCTACAGATCAGTGAAACAACAGTCACTCCACATAACTGGAGGGACTGTGAGGGTCAGCATCCTATGAAGGAACCCAAATTTCTTTGCAAATCTCCTGTATGGTAGAAGACAGAGGACCTTGAAGCCTACACTGGGTGTGGGAGTTAACTGTTGATTCCAACTCCAGCTTCTGCTCCTGACAAGGCACTATTATTAGGGAAAATCCACAAGTTCCTGGCCCTGGGTGCAGCTATGAGTCTGGCAGAAGTCTGTGTTCCACGGGACTGTGTGTAAGGGCTGAGGATCAGTGGTTCTTCAACACTTTCCTATACAGGTCTGTGTCAACCCATCCTCTGCAGGCCACAAGTTCCTCCATTGTGCAGGATGCCTCCTGTCCATCACAGTGATGATGAATGAGGTGGACCTCACAGGAAGCAGCAGCTATTAGAGGAAGTTGGTAAAAACAATGGGATCCTGAGGGGGATACAAATCTATCAATATTCAGGTACTTGATGTCTGATACGAGTTCTCTGAGTCCATACGCCTGAAGCATGTTGTGATTTGCCACACATGTTTCTTTGGACACTTATATAATTAACAAAAATCCCAAAGCTTAGTAGGCCTCTTCTGAAGTTCAAGGACAACATGTGCCTCCCTGAGTGTGTGACCCAACCCACTGATTAAGAACCTTGAAAGGCAGCTGGCTCAGGTTCTCACAAACAAGAGAAGTCTTTGGAACAGGTCCAGGCTGCACAAAGCCTGGTCCACAGGATGCAGTAGAGGACATGGTGTTGAGCATTTGTGTCAGGAGGATGTGAAGATTCATAGCACAGACCTTTAGTTTTTACAGACACACTGTAACATTTCTACAGAGATCCAGTCTTCTTTGTGGAAATGACATCTATATTTCTATGGAGCTCCAACTGAGAGTGAATGCCTAGACATATGCCTCTGAGGCACTATGCCACCAGAGGATGAACATGTGTTGACTGATACACGCAACCCTAAATCGGATTCATCTTCTGCCCATATTCAGAGAAGTGGCTCATATGAGATTTGACTGAAGAAGTTCCCAAAGATGTGTGGTGTGAAAAATAGCAAACCCAACCTCTGGGCTGAGCCAGGCTCTGTGACCACCTGGGAAGACCTGTGACCCATGGTAGCCATGGAAACTTATGCCCAGAAGCAAAATTAGGATAAAGAAGGAAGCTCAGCACCATGGACAAAGAGACCTGATTGCTCTCAATCACAATGATATCCACATGCTCATCCCAGAACCTAGACTGTATTACCTTACTCAGCAGAAAGGTGTTTTCCAAATGTGCTGGCTAAGAATCTTGGAAGTAGAGATTACCCATGGGTCTCAACATAATAGCAAGGTCCTTGTAAGTCAAAGAGGGAGGAAGGGATTCATAATCAGAGAAGCAGGTGAGAAGGTGGAGCTGAGATGGAAACAGTATATTCACTTTGTGAGATGGGAGGGATGAAGAGGCACAGGATCCACAGCTGACAAGAACTTGAAGAGGGGAGTGAGCAGAGTCTGCCCTGAGCCTGCAAAGGACACAGCCCTGAGAGAAACTTGACTGGGCCCAGAAAGCATTTTGCAGTTAACACCTGGAGAACAGTCACATAATCTGAGTTATTCTAAGACACTATTTGTTACAGCAGACATAGAAAGCTAATATAAAGGATATCTGTTTTTTCCTTACTTATTTGCGATCTGCAGTTAACTGTTTCATTCTACTTCATTCGAGGATGTGCAATGCGAATACTCCACAAATATGTGATGATTCTTGGATGAGAAGGTTTTCAGATCAACATAGAGCTGCCAAGAGTCTGAGGAGATGCCATTCTTTTCTGAGAATGAACTCTTGTGTTCAACCCAGCCACAGTACTGGAAAATGAGAGCCAGGACCATGGGCAGGTCAGCTCAACTTATTGTGAAACTGCAGATGTGACAACCATATAGCTGAGAGGAACCAGGTTCTAGTGGTCAGACCCTAGGTGTCTATCTGTGCTGCTGGATGCTGAGGCCTCATCAGATGCATGGCTGTGATCCATTGAAGCAGACACCATGATCCGTTCTCTCACAGCCCTACACTGCTTTGGTAAGAGTGAAGTGGGTGAGGGGATAGCCTAGTCTGGAAGGAGCCCACCCCATTGCCAGACCGTGGGCCATCAGGATACCCAAGGTTCTCAGGAGTATCTGGGGAGGAGAATATCTGCTCAAGCTTCAGGGTCAAAGGTCTCACAGGAACACTCTTCCAGGGCTGATTCTGGGCTCCAGAACCCGAGGTTGGGCAGATGAGTAGGCTGTCCCAAGTCTCTCCTCCTCACTTTGGAAAGTTACAATGGATAAAAATAGAGTGAAACTGGAAGTTTCTGGATGACCCTGGGTCTAAGAATTGGATATGAGTGAGAGATAGCCTGTGACCCAGCCTCTGGTTTTTTAGCAGTGGCTCTCTCCAAATCTGCTGTCTGGGCTGAGCCAGATTCTGTAACCATTTGGTGTCAGGGAACCCTGAGGCCCAGAAATACCATTTTATTAAACCAGGAATCTTTGAACAAGGGCACACAGACCTCACTGGAGCCTGGAAGCAAGGCTCATCCATGACTGAGCACCAAGTATGATGATATCTGGGTTACTATTACAATCCTGCTGGAAGGTCAGAGCTAAGTGATCTCCTGGAGCTCCAGGTCTCACATGAGGAAGCCCCATCTTTTCCTAATTACTACTTGAGGCCTAAAAAAGGTTGCCATTAATTATGTTGCTCTGGGGCCTTAGCAACCTTGACACAGACACCCAGAGTGTGAGAGACAGTGAGACCTTCAGGGCAGGAGGAGAGGGGAAATGGTTGGTAGGATATGGCCACTCAGTCCCTGGTTTTCTTTTCTCCAGGGCTGTCCAGTAAGCCATCCTTGAGGACCCAGCAGAGCCATGTCCTGGCTCCTTGAGAGGACCTGACCCATCAGTGCCACTTGGGGAGATTTGTTCTGTGCAAAAGAACACAGAACAGCTACCTGGCAAGCAGTCCCAGGTTGGGCTTTCTCAGGAAAAATTCCGCCTGGGCCCGGTGACTAGATCCTTGGGTAAGGTACAAATGCTATGTATGGTATGCACAGCCTCTTCTCTGAGTGGTCTTCCTCCAGTGACCCTGGACATCCAGGTTTTAGGTAAGAAAAATAGCAGAACCTGTCAGGGACCAAAATATGCAGAAGGCAAGCAGGTGAGCACACAAGATAATTGGCAGGATGAAGGGTAGCAGTGTCATGGAGGGAGAGGGACAGAGAGACAGGGTACACACAAAGTCACAGAAGACAGATACAGATGGAGAGACTTAAGCCCTTAGGCCCAGGCCCTGGTAAAACCTTAGCTCAGAACAAGTCAGGTAGCACTTCACCCTCTTTCTTCTCTCTAGGACAGCTCTGTGACAAACCTTTACTCTTGGTACAGCCAAGCCCCCACAATGTCCTTAGGAGAAAATATGACTCCGATGTGTCAGTCATGGAGCTAGATGGACACTTTCCTTCTGCCCAAGGAGAGAGCAGCTGATTCTTTGCTGCTCACCAGCACCAGGCAGAATACTCCATGACTCCTGTGGACTCATTCTTAGGGGAGCCTATGGGTGGTATGGTTCTCAGAGCTCATCCCCCTACCTGTCATCACAGTCCAGTGACCCCCTCAGTGCTTATGGTTTCAGGTGAGGAGCCAATGATCCTGTCCACTCTGAGCTCAAAGGGTTACATAAGGCCCTGTCTGCAGAATGGCTCTTGTCTAGAATGGGAGTTAGTGGACACAGGGAGGGTCAGCCACAGCAGAATTCATCCTTCAGAGAGGAGGAGACTGACAGGGGTCTCCAATGTATGCCCAACCCTGCTTCCATCACTGAATCCAAAACTTGCCAGATGAGAAAATGAGGGTTTTGTGGAGGCAACAGGACAGATGCATTATAGATTTATTTAATTGATATTTGCAAATAGTCAGCCATATAAATATCTGTCAACTGATACATTTTTATACATTAATTCTTGGTCACCTCTGCAGATTTTTGCTTGTAAGAAACACAAATACACATTTTGTAAACAACAGACAACACATTGTGTGTTTATCTTTGTGTCTCTGCCTGGTTCTCTGCAGGTGTTTCTAGTTATGTGAGGGTTGCTTAATGAAAGTTAAACAGATGGTGAAGCTCAGGGGAATTGCTTCTGGGTGCATACAGGGGAGCAGCCCAAGACTGTCACCCCTTGTGTTCCAGAAGTTTAGGATCCCCAAGGACCAAAAATGACCCCTGGACTCTGGGCCCTCATTTGCTGATTCGGTGGAAACTCCTGTCTGGCAGAATTACCTTCTGTGGTCCTATGTCCCAGACTGAACACAGAGCACATGAAGGCTCCATGACTTCTAAATTGGAAGACCATTTTTTTCACTCATCCTGGGTTCTTTGGACACAGATAAACTTTGTTATAAAGTGACTCAGACACAAGTTCTATTCTCCCTGAATACAGTGAGGCTGAAGAATTCAATGAGAAAATGAGAGGGAACTCTGATACAGCAGGAAAGAGTCATTCAGGATACACAGAAAGTTATGTCCTGAAAATAACACCTGGGAATATGAAGCCCAGGGGAAAGGCTCAGTCTCTAAAATACTTTACACAACCTGCTCCTCATTGGTTCTCAGCAGTTGCTGAGACCATAAGTCCATTACAAAAATTCATTGCCCCAGATACATGAGAGGGGAAAATTGTTAGTTTTGGGGCTGGACACAAAATGTCAAGCCCTGTTCAGGTGAAGATTTAACTGTGGGTGGACATACAGGGATCTCAGGGTGATTTTGGTCTTCCCTGACCTCTCTATCCTCTTGCTCTACAATCCCCAGCCTCACAGTCCCAGAATTACACAGTGGAGCATCTCATCCACATGGGCTTGACTGGTGTGGTCCTCATAGTCCTAGGGATTCTGCTACTGAAGCTCCAAACAGACAGAGAAAATACGACATGCAGTCAAGAGGTGAAGAGGAGGGAGAACAGTGCTGAGTAATGGAGAATGGGAGATGAATTTGGCCATCCCTGGAGATTGTGAAAGAAAATATGGGCACAAAATGGAAAACTGTTTCTGAGAATGTGCATACCCATGGTTTGGGTGAAAAAGACGCACATATTTCCAGATAGCTCTTTCCAATGACACTGTGGATTGGTCCTACACCTCACTGGGGACTTTTCTGACTGTCCCTCCTCTCCTCTCACCTGCATGATGGGAAGGTGAATCCCACAGGCCATGTTTGAAGTGTCCTGGACTTTGTGCACCTGCTACTTTGCTGTATTTTCAAGTAATATTTTGCTATTTTCACTATGAATTAATGTATTCCCATTTGATGCTAGTGACACTAGCATGTATCTTGCCTGAATTAACAGAAAAAAATAGATTCCAGGATGAATAACAGCCTAAATGTGAAATGGCCTAACACTTTGTGGACCCCCATATGCTCAGTCCTCCTGACATGCTGCTTGTATGGTTTCTCCAGAAACATAACAACTTGAGATCAGTACCCTGGTGCTTGAAGGAACAGTTGAAGTCCTCTGTTTGTTGCTGGCATGTACAGAAGAACTTAAATTGTGTGTTAGGCCTGAATCATCTTCCTGTAATCGTGATTATTTCCTGAACATTTTTCTTTCCTTTTTGACAGCTCATTCAAATTTTCAACATAAACAATCATGTCATCTGATCAGAAAGATGGTTCTATTTCTCCTTCTCACCTGTGCACCTCCATTTCCTTTGTTGCTCTTCCTGCATTAGCCAGGGCTTCCAGTGCAATGCTGACAAGGAGTGGACAGGGGGACGCCCTCGCCTTCTTCCTTATTTACTGGGAAATTTTAGTTTTCAAGTTATTATATATGAAGTAAACATCAGGGTTCTTTGTATATGAGATTAATAGTTTGAGGAACTTGTCAATTCCTAATTTGCTAACACTTTAGGAGGAATGGGTTTGAGATCATGACAAATGCCTTTCCTGCATCTACATAGAAATTCTGTTGTCTTGTAATTTTTCTTTTTAACTCTGTGGCTGTGACTGATTACATTTCTTGGTTTTTCAGTGTTAAACTGACATACATCCTTTGAGTAAATCCCACTCATGGAACATAATTCCTTCCACACATCATTGGATTTAATTTACAATATATTTATTCACAATTTTATTTTAAAAAGTGTTTTGAGAAATGAATCCACAGACAATTTTGTCATTGTGTGATCATGGAGCATACAAAAACATGTCACATGGATCCAATGTCACAAAGCTCTCTAATGTTGTGGGACCACCATCCCATATTAGATCTGCCATTGAGGCAAATGTCATTATATGGAGTGTGAATGCATTTTTGAGTGTTTTTACATTTATGAGAAATGTTGGTCTGTACTTTGTTGTCTGTAAGGTTTTGTCTGATTTTCATGTTAGGATAATGTCACCTAGAATGAGTTAAGTTCAGGTTCAGTGGCCTCACTTACTGGACCTGTGTGCAGATGTTTGGGTGGGTTCTGGTCTCACCTTCTCCATCTAGTATTTGAAGTGAACCTTGCAGGAGGAGGAGAGTCCTGACCTAAACTTACTGTCCTCCCCTGCTCTGACCCCATACAAATCAAATCCTTGTTCCTGTCACGGCTCATCGGCACAGTTCATGCTCTGACCCCATGGAGGAAAGGGCCATCTCCTGGTCCACTTCCCTGTGGTCAGCAGGACTCACAGATCATAGAGCTCTGAGTGTCACCACCATGAGATATCAGCACCCAGGGATGTCTCAGGACCCAGCATCTCACATAAGTCCCACCCACCTGACCATAGGTCCTTCTCACTATACAACCAGCACATAGCCCCAGGTGAACTGCAGATACTGGAATGCAGTACAGTTGACAAGGCAGGGTTGAGCAGAACTCATCCTTCCAGTCCCAGAGAAGAAAACAGATGGGTCATACTAGTCATACTACCTTCATCCATCACTCTCACTTCTCCCAAGGTCTCAGACACTGATGTTTGAAGCTATGATGGAAAGAGATAGAACCTAAAACTGAACTTGGACACAAAGGCTAGATGGGCAGAGCAGAGGCAACCCAGTCCCAATGAGAGTCCAGCCTTTAGCCAGATCATGGAATGCCAGGATGTGAGACCCAAAGGACAGCATCATATCTGCCTGATTCTCATGGTGGGTGAATGGACATCATCAAGCATTAATCTCTCCTTGCATCCTCAAAAGGCAGAAGAAGTGTTTCCTGGTGCATTTCAGGTGTGGGTCCCTTGCCTTCCAATTTGGAGCTCAGTTTGACCCAAGATAAGTGGTAATGCCATACAAAAATGTTCCTCAACCTCCCATCCATACTGTTGTTGTGACATGAAAAATCCACCCAGGATTACCTAATCTGGGAAGACTTAGAGTTGAACACAACAATTGATGAGGTGAGAACTGGGACTTTGAACAGAAACAGGTTGCTCTGACCTTCCCAAATTGGGCTCTCTTCATTCAATGGCATATTTGGAAAATGTTTCAAGTATGGAACATAGGCTTCACTACAGGTGGAAATCAATTACTGGTAAAGGAGAAGTTGTATATCTTATTCAGGACACTAAAAAGGCCAGTGAGTTGGGAAATAGCAGCTTTGCTTCCTGTGAAACTTTCAGTTGTTGAAACACAGACTAGGTGGTGAGTTCCCACCCTTGGCATCCTCTCATGCAGTGAGAACCCAATCTCTCTCCTCTCATCCCCTCTACATAGTGGGGCAGACTGGAAAATCATCATTGTGGTTCTGAAATGCACCATGCAGCACTTCCTTCATGATGGGAAGGACAATAAGCTTCCTTAGTGGCCACATGTCCTCTGTGGCGTTTTTGTACTCAAATGTGTATTGTTGACTTACCCATGGAAGGAAGGACTGGGGCAGGCTGGAGACACTTCTTCTGATAGAACAGTGAGACAATAGTCACTCCAGTGATGACCATGACCATGAAGGTCAGCATCCCATCAAGGACACCATGTTACCATTCAATGTCCCAATTGCTGTGTGGCAGAAAACATAGGACCAAGCAGCCTCCAGTGGGTGTGGGAGTCAAATGTTAATTCCAACTCCAGTTTCTTCTCCAAATGAACCTCCATTATTAGAGAAAATCCACTTGTTCCTGCCCCTGGGTGCAGCTAAGTTTTGGCAGAATCCTGTTTTCCACAAGTCTGTGCCTAAGGACTGAGGATTAGCACTGCTCTTCATTGTCCTATGTAGGTTTGTGTCAACTCAGCCTCTGCCTTCTGCTTGGCAGACCAAAAGTCCATCCAGTGTGAAGGATGCCTCATGTCTGTCAGTGATGATGCATGACATGGACCTCAAAGGAAGCAGCTACCAGAGGAACTGGTGGAAAGAATGAATTCCTGAGTGAGGGATAGAAATCTATCACATTCTTGCTGCCTTGATACAAGTCCTATGAGTCCAGGTTCCAGAGATCCTGGGAGCAAGGATGGTGAGGAGGGAGGTGGAGAGGGGCATGTGGGAGAGGTGGACCAGACAACATATACATTTATGAATAAGTGTATAACAATAAAAACATTCTCCATATAAAGTGAAGAAGTGTTCAGTTGGACACTTGTATAACAAGTAAAAGTTCAATGCCTAGTTGGCCTTTTCTAGAGTTCAAGGACAGCATGTGCCTCCTTGGATGTGTGTACTCAGTCCATTCTTTGAGAACCTTGAAAGGCAGCTGGCTCAGGTGGGATAACTAATAAGAGAAGTCTTTGCAACATATCCAAAATGAAGAAAAGCTGATTCACAGGACCCAGCCATGGTGTGAAGTGTCTGTGGCAGGAGAACATGAAGAGTCACAGCACTACCCTAATATTTTAGAGCCACCCTGCACCATTTGTACATAGAACTAATCTTTGGGGAAATTACTTCTGTTTTTTTATTGAGCTCCACCTGAATGTGAAAATCTGGACATGTGTAACCAAGTCATCATGGAACCAGAGGTTCCATAATGACCCAACCAACCTGAAATTGGTCTCATACACTGTACATTATCATGAAGTGGTTCATATGGTATTTTGCTGAAGAAGTTCCCAAAGACGTGTGGTGTGCAAAATAACAACCCAACCTCTAGGCTGAGCCAGGCCTTTGATGATCTGGTGGGAACTTGTCATCACATGGTGTTGGTGGAAGCTGAATGACTAGAAGTAATGTGTGGACAAAGCAGGAAGCCCAATGACATAGGACGGAGAGACTTCATTGACCTCAAGCACAATGATATCCACATGCTCATCCCCAGAATCTGTTATTGTGTTATCTTGCTATAAGATTTGCAAATGGGTGAGTTAAGAATCTTGATTTACAGATTACCCATCAGGTCTCAAAGGAATAGCAAGCCTCGCGTATGTAAAGAGGAAGGCAGGGATTCATCATTAGAGGAAGAGAGAAGGTCGAGCATATGTGGGAACAGCGTGCTTGTCTGTGAGATGGGAGGGACGACACGGCACAGGATGCTTAGTCTTCAGGAGCTTGAAGAGGTGAGTGAGCAGAGTTTGACCAGGGTCTGCACAGGACTCATCTCTGTGGGGAACTTGACTGGGCCCAGAAACTGCCTTTCAGGTAACACTTGCAGAACTGTCACATAACTGAAGTTGTTCTAAGACACTATTTGTTACAGCAAACATAGGAAGCCATATGCCCTTTTGTCCTCCTTCCTACTTCTGGGCCTCTGTCTTCCTGATAGTGTGATCATGCATCTCAGAAACATGGATTAGTAAATGAACCCCCTTCATTTCTTCACCCAGCCACACACAAAGGACCCCATCCTGACCAAGTCAGGACTGCAAGTTCAATCAGTTAAAATAAAAAAAGAAAGAAGGGCAAGGGGCAGAGGAGGCCAGTGTGAGTACAGGGTGTAGTCTGACAAAGTGTCTTCTGAGAAGATCCTGGAGAGGCCACACACACATATCTAGTTGACCAGCTGCTACAGGCAGATGGCACAGAAAATGCAAAGTTCCGGAGGTAAGCACAAACTCTTTCAGGAGATGGATCTTGTGGCTGTTATCAGGTGAGCAAAGGTCAGTGTATTAGTATGAGAGCTTAGAACTGCAGGAAGGAAGACGCCAGACTTCCAAAGCCATAGGAAGCCCCTGAAGACTCTATCTGGAATGACATAATCTGATTAAAGTTTTGACAGGATAACTCTGGTCCCCATGGGGAAAACTGGCTGAGGTGGAACCAGGAGGCTCTGTGTCTGTCTCTCTGTCTCCCTGTTGCAGGGACAACCTGAGGAAGACCCACAGGTAGCAACCTATGCCCAGGTGAACCACTGCAGACTTGGCACAGGAGGGTCACTAATTCTTCCCCACTGTCCAGGGAAGTCTTGGACAGGAAGGACATGCACACAGGAGGGGACAGACAGACAGGTGTACAGTCAGGTAAGTCCTTTCCTCTCCAGGCCCCCACCAAGTGTGCACCTCAACACCAAGTGTGCACCATCCCTCTCACCATCTGCAATCTAGGCTGCTGCACCTGAGGGTCTGCAATATGTGACCTATGCCCAGCTATGAAGTGTGACACTGAGACTGAGATGGGAGGACTGTACTACCTTCCTCCCAGTCAGAGGAGCCCAGCTGAGACCAATGAGATCACTGCTCTGCCCTCCACCAGCCCAGGAAGGCCCTGACCCCCTCCCTCCACATTGGGTCCTCAAAGGACATGGGATCTACACTTTGCCACTGACTGATGATCCAGCCTCCATGGACACCTCATATACCATGAGGAGCCTCTGGAAACTTGTGAAGCTCACCTGATTCTGATTCTAGAGTCAGAGATAACTGATATCCTCACATTTAAATAAATCTCTTGCAGAAAATGTAGCAGACAGTATGACTGACCACAGAGAATAAGACTCAAACCCAGGTGGTTGAAGGAAAGGAAGGTTTATTATATATCATGCCAGCACCTGGATATCTCCAAAATGACGCAGGCCCAAAGCTCAGGGTGGTTGAGGTTTTTATACTGAGAAAAGCAGCAGCAAGAAAGCAGGGAGTACAGAAGCAGACTTGCTGGTTAGCCGTTCAAGGTTACAAGATATCATGTCAGCACATCTGTGGACAAAGGCTGTCCACAATTTCTAACTGGATAGCTGGAAGTGGGGCCCTGGCAAGGGGAAAGGGCTTTACTCTTTGATCTTCTTCCCGTCCTTGATCTTTCTCCAGGTTTCCTTATCATTCCCTCCTTTTTTCCATCATAATCCCTTATGGCCATTTCAGGGAAGTCATCTAGGGGCAATCTTTGGTACTGTCTGGCTAACTGTAATTTAATGGCATTCATCCGGTTGTGAATGAACCTGGTGAGGAGGTTTACCACACAAGGTAATAGGAACAGTAGTAGGAGAAGCACAGTAAGTGGGCCTGCCAGTGGGACTACCCATGGGGCCCTGTTTTTATCCTGTAAAAGACTTAGTCTAGAATCTCCTCAAAGGAGTGGAGGAGTTTTCTGTCCTCTTCTGGCACAACTTATCACCCAGGTTACTTTGGGAAAGTCACATGAGGCATTACCATTTTCAAAGGGAACTCAGAATAGAAACATCCACATACAATATCACACCTTGTTAGTAGGAGAGAAAGATTGTCAGAAAGAGCCTCTTGATTTAGGCTCTGTCCTGCTGGGGAATTTACTGTTATTGCTACTGCCCAGAACAAGGTTATGATACCAAAAGTAGATAGGCAAGGGATGGCAGAATATAAACATCACCATAGAACATTGCTCATGAGAAACAACAGTCCATTAACTGCCTGTCCAGTTGACTCCTCAAGCTTCTGCCATGTGTAGACTAGTCAGTTTCCAGTTTGTGATGAGACCAAGCCTGAAGGTCCACTCCTCAGGGTCAATGTGAACGGATGCTGGTATCCTGGTTTGGGGTTATTTTTGCACATGTTTTACATTGTTTACAAATATTGCTGGCTAGGCTGGTGAGGCACCTGGTTGCAGAGGTCAGGGCAGCCTAAGAAGACATCAGTAATCATCTCAACACAGTCATGCTCTGGAAGCCCCCACAGCCAACAGGAGGAGAGTCAATGGGTTTAAAGTCCACACAACTTTTGCTTTACTTGTGGATTTTTATAGAGCATACTTGGGTATCTGTCCATCCTGGCATTTGTTGGTCAATACTGTCACTTTTATTTCATTACGGTCACTAGAGAATGTGGGACCCAAACAGTTATTTTCTCTCTCAGTATTAACTTTTTTTCTCTGATAACAGGAAGACTGTGACTGCAAGAGCTCACAAGCAGGGACGTCATCCCTTTGCCACTGATTCCAATTTTTTGGAGATATAACCCACCGGCCGTGAGCCTAACAATTGGGTCAGGACTCCAATTGTTGTTGTTTCTCTCATATACACAGAGGAAAAAAGGCTTTTACATCTGGGAATCCCAGAGTAGGGGCACTAACAGTTTCCTTGATGGCACGAAAAACCCATTGCTCTTTAGATTTCCAGATTAGGGGCTCTCTTTTGTCCCCCCCACTCTTTGTGGTTTTATATAAAGAGTTTGTTAGCAGTGAGAAAATAGGTATCCAAATTTGGCAGAACTCAATCACTCCCAAGAACTCACAAATTTTTCTTCTTGAAGTTGGAGTCAGGATTGAATTGAAAGCTTGTTTTCTTATTGTGCCAAGGTGCCTCTGGCCTTGGGAGGTCTTGACAGATCTTGAGCTTTCTTTAGAGATACCTTGTATCCAGCTTCCCATAAGTGGTGGAGTGGGACCTCTGTCCCTTTAAGACAGTTTTGGTGGTTAGCCACAACAAGGAGAAGGTGAGAGTGTGCAGCCAGCTTTTTCTGCTGGGTATGCTCATGACTCTGATGCCAGAGCAGTTGCAAAGATAGTTGAGTAGTTCTTGAAACCCTGTGGGAGATGGATCCAGGTTGACTCTTGTTGTCCCCCTGAATGGAGATTTTCCCATTGGAAAGCAAACATGGATTGGCTCACAGGTGCCCACTGGATGCAGAAGATTGAATCTTTTAAGTCCAAGCACGAGAAGCAGGTTGTCTCAGTTGGTATCATGTCAGCAAGGTGTATGGGTTAGGAACCATAGGGTGCAGAGCCACTGCTGTTTGATAAAATGCCCAGAAATCCTGCACTGAGTAGTATTCATTGGTGTCTGGTTTCTGAAATGGCAGCAAGGGAGTGTTTCAGGCAGATTGACAAGGTCTCAAGATTCCATATTTAAAGTCTCTGGAGGTGATGAGATATCCCTTTGATCACCTGACTGACAAAAGCAGGCCCATTGCCTGACCCGATATTGCTAGATACCCCAAACCATGGAATGATTTTCTTGTTTGGTGTTCTTGATTCTCCTGCAGCATTTTCTGTGTGGGTGGGGTATGCTTTCATCCAGCCTGGAAAAGTGAAGACCACCACCAGAAGGTACCGATAAATTTTATTTGGCTGAATCACAGTGAACTCCATTTCCAGGTGTTGGAATGGGTAGATTCCCCACTTCTGGATGAGTAGTGGGACCTTGGGCCCCCATCCTGGGTTGTGTTGGGCATAATGCAGATTTGCTCAAATGGCTGGTGTCATGTGCCAGCCTTACGAGGCCTGCACAGCCACCTTTTCTGGTATTAGGATCATTCCCTCTGGGGTGATGAACCAGCTTTCTGAGTTTTCTTCAGCCCCTGTTTGATGTGCCTGTTCTTTTCTTGTGGGCTGTACTCTGAGTGGTCCGGGAGGACAGAGAGGGTGAATTATATTTTGGCTGAAATAGCATCTTCTGTTTGGACTTCTTTTAAGAGGGCTTCTTCCTTTGATCTCCTGTCCAGTAGTCCATTTCCTTGGTTGATCTTGTCTGGCTGGTTCATATTGGTTGGACTGAAGATGGCTATAATGGCTGTAATGACTGCCTATGACAGTTGCAAGATTTTTTGACTGTTTTTGATTTCTTTACCTCCAGACATCAGTAGGTCCCTCTCTTTGTAAATGGCCCCATGGATATGTAAGGTAGCAAAGGCATAACACAAGTCAGTGTGGATATTGACTCTCCTCCCGTCTGCTATGGTGAATTCCCAGGTAAGGGCGTATAAATGCCCATTGAGACAACCAATGGTCTGACAGCTGTCCATGCTTCACAATTTGTGTGATGGTGGTCACTGCATACCCAGTCTGGTATTCTTCTTGTAGGCTCTGGCTTTCATCAGTGAAGAGCTCCAGGTCAGCAGTAGGAATAGCAGTGTCTGCTAGGTTGGGCTGAAAGAGAAGACCTGGTTTAAAACTTCCTCACAGGAGTGGGAGGGCTCTCCCTCCTCTTCTGGTAAATATGTGGCAAGATTGAGAGTCCCCACTGCTTTAATTTGTATCCAGGTGTGGAATGTATTTACCTTAGGAGGAGTGCTCCCCTTTGTTTTGGAGTCCTGATCTATTTAATAATTATCAATTCGTTTTGCCAGGTGCTCTCTTTAAGACACCTGTGTTTCTTTTAATTTTATGGAAACCAGTGACATCAGGGTAGTGTTGCAATGGCAACACAGCATTACCTAACAACAACCTAGAAAGGCAGAACAAAGAGCCCAGACATCTTAAAAATACCAAGCTGAAAAGTACTGAGTAAATTAACATCATCATCCATGAGCCCTGAAAAACCATCAATGGCACGTGTGACACAGATTTTGTAACTGACGCAGAGCTGGGCTCATCAGTGAACCATAGTCACATGGGGAGGGGCAGAAACCAAGTCCACCTTGAAGGGGTACACCACCTTTAGGTTTCTCTTTAAGTCCGTAATATGAATCTGCTCCTCCGTCAGGGGAATAGTCCATTTGTCAGAGGTGCAGTGAGCAGCAGCTTTGCCACATCTGTCATCTCCTACTGCTTCTCATTGCTTTCCCACCTTTGCTTCTGCTCCCTCCTTCCCGTCCCCTCCTCCCAGCTGTCTTCTTTTTACAGCCTTCTGTTTTGCCCTTGCCTCGGCAGCATCCCTGGCCCCCAATGTGCAGGTACTCCAGGATGGATGTATATTCTGATCAGTCATTAGCAAGGGAAACACAAGCATCTCATGGCTGTCTCAATAGCAGAACAAGCTTATAGCACCAGCCTTTTGGAACAGTTTTTTTTTTTTACCAGCAACAGTCAAAGGTGTTTTTTTTCTTTTTACTCTTTTTTTCACATTCATAACCCTTCTGTAACATTCCTTTCCTTTTAAGTCACACCAGATCTTATGTATCAATGCAAGTTCATCCTTTAAGTGTTAATTTTTGTAAGAGCTCAATCCTCCTTCAGCATATTCATTTGTATGTGCCTTATAATTGCTGATATCACAAGACAGACAAAGGAGGGGAGTGCCTCTCAGTGAGGCAGAAGAAAGCTGGCCTGGCTGCAACTTCAGACAATTGATCCCTGTGACTTAGCCAGAATGGGTTCAGCTCAACAGGGTGATTTACGATTGGAAGCAAGTCCAATCCCATCATAGACCATATGTCAATGACCATGACTCAGATCAAGCCCACTCAGACTCCATAGCCTTCAGGGGACCTTAAGGGTGCCAAGCCATGGAGCCACAAATTAGAGCTTGAAATGCCAGCAAATCAAGCTGCTAACTCCCACACCATTCATTCAGAGTTTAAAACAATCAGTCCCTATTTATTACCCCTAAAATCCTGGCTAACCTTAAACCCAAATGACCAGAATCACAACAATCCTTAAATCCAGTTGACCAGAATCACATCAGTCCCAGAGATAGGGGACGCATCATCCTGGAATCACATCAGGGCTCAACTGGTCCCCTGTGGGGATAAATCCACACAGGCACCTATACTGACTACCTCTGGGGTTCCTACCTGGTCCAGACATCTGTTGCAGATCTCCATTGCACTCCACTAGTCCGAGGAACTGGTTCTTGACTCCAGAGCTTCCTTAAGTCATCTGGAAGGACACCCTGGAAACACATGGGGGTGTGCACTTTCCAGTTCCAGGAATCTTCACATGATACAGGGCTATTGAGTGGGCACCCACTGCCCAATGTGCCATGGTGGTCCAGTCTGGGTGCAGCCTACAAAGTGTTTCAGAAAACATTACAGACAGGATGACTGACCAGCTAGAATAAGACTTAAACCCAGGTGTTTGGAAGAAAGAAACGATTTTATCCTAGCAGGCCAGCTCCAAAATGGAGGAAAAGCTTTCTAAACCAATCACTAACATATTGAGAAAATAGATAGCAAAATAAAATCATATTTCAAATGAAGGCACAAGGAAGATTTAATATAATAAGCATACTTACTAACGAGGATAACACAAAAATGGACAAATATAAACAACACCCAAAAGAGTTCATTCTTAAAACATTAGTAACATTTGTAAATCTTAGCCACCTAGAAAGAGACTGAGAGCAGGAGACATTTCCACAGAGGAGCGACACAGAACCACTCAGGAGAGAGCACATATTCACATGAAGAACAGAGCATTATGAATATTTCATGTGCAGATTGAAAATATCAACAAAGGAACATTTTTCAATATATAGTTTACAAAATGGACATAAGAATACATACAATGTTTGAAATGTTTTCTATGACTCAAAGACCTGTGACTTTAGTCTATTTTGTCATTGTGAGAAGGTCATGGAGTTACTTACATGAACCAAAAGGCACAGTTCACTATCCACCAGGGCCACGTGGTGTATCCTACAGCTCCTGGTCTGAAAACCCATGCAGGTGTCACTGTTTTTAACACTGAAAGCAACTGTAGCACAGTGATAAATATTCATGTATCTAAAAGTATCTAAACTCAGTAAAAATATAGTAAAAAGCTGGGAATAAAAAGTTTCCAGCTTCATTGCAATCTAACAGGATCACCATCCTACATACAGTTCAAATTTGTTCTGTGGCACATGCTGTATGTTGACTTCCTGATTGGAGTCTTTCCCACCTTTTGTTTACAATTTTTTCTCCTATTCCATGGACTGTCTCTTTGCTCTTGGTTGCTTCCCTTACTCTGCAGAGTTTATTACTTTTGCGTAACACCATTTGTCTATTTTGCTTCTGCTGACTGTGCTTTGAGGCCCAAGCCCGAAGCTTTCCCCAATAGCTTTGCTGCTTCACATCCTGCATTTAACCCTTCACTCTGTCTTGTGATAACGTTTGTTGTATGAGCATACAACAATGTCCACATTCACACTTCTGCAAATCAGTACCCACTTTTCCCAGCATCATTTATTGAAGGATTGTGTTGCCCACTGTGTGATCTTGGGGATTTTGTCCCAAACCAATCGACCATAACTGCATGGATTTATTCTGGGCTCTCTATTTTGCTCCAGTGACTGTAAGTTTGATTTTACACCATTTCCATGTGGTTTTCCCTACCATTGACTTGCAGTAGATTTTGAAGTCTAGTAGTGGGACAACCCAGTTGTTTTTCTTTTCTTGATTGCTTTTGGCTACTATGGGTCTTTTGTGATTCCTTGAAAATATTGGATTGGATTTTCTGATCCTGTGGAACAAAACATCACTGGAATTTTCATGGGTACTATATTGAATTTGCAGATAGCATCTCAGTTTGAGGCCAGCCTGGGTAAATAGTGACACCCAATCTTAACCAATAGCTGAGAACAGTGGTGTGTGCCTGTCATCACAGCTGCACATGAAGCTGAGATAAGGATGATCACCTTTCTGGGACAGATTGAAGTTTATGAGACCCCATTTCGCAAAAAAAGCTAGGCTTGGTGATACATGCCTGTCATCCCAGCAAAAGTGGGAAGTGAAAGTAGGAGGATGTAGTCCAGGCTGGAAATCCTATCTCCACAATGCCCAGAGCAAAAAGAGCTGGAGCTGTGGCTCAAGCCTAGAGCCCCTACTTTGCAATTGAGAAGCCCTAAGTTCTCACCTCAGTACCACTGAAAATTAGAGTATCAATTTATCTTGTCAATTGCTCTCCATTCATTTGTATCATGTTCAGTTTATTTCATGGTTTTCAGTGTACACATATGTCACTCCTTGCATAAATTGCTCCTAAGTAGTGTGTTTTCAATTGCAATTGTAAATAGAATTGTCATCCTGATTTCATTTAGAGACTTTGCTGTGGATGTGTAGAATGGAAACGATATTTGTATTGATTTTGTATCATGCAAGTGAACTGAGTTCATTTACAAGTCTTAGATTCATAAAAAGCTTAATTACCACATATTTATTTTAAGCAAGAATGAGTTTCCTTGTCTCTGAATGACTGGGTTTAAGGTTTTCTATTCTCTTCCAATTGTGTTTGGTTTTGTGCCAGTCCCATGCTGTTTGTGTTACTGTGGCTCTGTATATAATTTGAAGTCAGGTATTGTGATGCATCCAGCATTGCTCTTTTCAATTTAATTTTTTATCACCTTTGCATTTACTTACATGTGTATACATTATTTGTACCTCCCCCACAGCATTGCTCTTTTTGCTCTGAAATTCTTGGACTATTCAGGTTTTCTTCTGTTTCCATAATGATTTCAGTATTTTTTTCTCCATTACTATGAAAAATGACTTTGGAATTTTCCTGATGATTGCATTGAGTTTGTAGACTCATATTGTTTTCAGTAATATGGCTATTTTAAGCTATGGTCACAACATGAATTCTGCCAATCCATAAGCATGGGGCTTGTTGCCCTCTTCTAGTGTCTTCAACTTCTTTTTCATTGCTGTATATTCTTTACTGTGGAGGTCTTTCACCTCATTGGAGAGGTTTATGCCCAGGCATTTCAAGAGGCAACTTTGAATGGGTTGATGGAGCTGGTAGAGTTTATGATCATGTCCTCTGCAGAGACAACCTCATTTCTTCATCTCTGAAGTGGATTACATTCAGGTCATTTTCTTTATAAATTTTTACTAGGATATATTCATAATATGGGGTGGGATTCATAGTGACAATTCATATTAGACTTACATTGTACATTGTCCCATCCTCTCTCCTACTCCAGCCCCTCCCTGCCCCATATAAAGAAATTGAAAGAGGTTTCTTAGTTCCATTTCATAATACTATATGAAGTCCATATACAAGATACTGTCAACTCAATCACCTTCAATCACCTTCTTCCTTCCAATAGTACCCCCCACACACTGTGTCTGTTTTACAGGCATTTTTTGTTATCAATATTTAACTTGATGTTCAAAGGGGAGTCTCAATGTACACCCACTGTGAGTGTGCTTTACTTTTGTCTAGTCAACCCCTTCCATTACTCTCCCTTACCCCATTACCTCCCAACCTCAATTTTTCAACAGCTTTCCATATACAACCTTATATTTTCTACCTTCACATCTTATATTATGCAATATTATTGATGCTCTATCATTCTCTTTTCCTGTCCCTCCTTCCCTAAGTTCCATAAAGTAGTTCTACTGTTCCAAACATGTTCATCTGAGTTCAAATATGATCATGCTTGTTTTGTTTGTATGTTTATCTTTGGATCTATCTTCCATATATGAGTGAAAAGATAAGACCCTTGTGTTTCTGAGCCTGGATTACTTTACTTACCATGATGTCCTTTAGGATTTCCATAATTAAGATCATGCCATCAGCAAACAGAGACATCTTCACTTCTAACCTGGTGGTGTGTCTAGGATTTGCAATGTTATGCAGTGTCTAGGTGATAAGAGTAAATAAAGATTCCCACCTCTTCCTTCAGAGAAGACAGGTTCTACTGACACTAACTGAACTCTGATACTCATCTAGAAGTGAGTCTGAGCCTGTGAATGCTCAGAAAAGGGGAGTTCCTTCTTAAGAAAACACAAATAGTGGATGATAGATACATAATTAAGGAAAGTTCAGATTTTCCCTCAATACTGGAAAGAAAGGCAATCATCACCCTGTAGAATGAATCCAGAGTACAGAGGAAGGAGAGTTCTGAGGGAGGATAAAGGGGACACTGCAGAGGCTGGAGTGAGTCAAGTGTGGTGTGCAGGGACAGGTGGTGCCTCTGTAGGACAAAAAGGAAAAGTCCAGGGAAAGAATGTTTGGAATAAAGAAAACCACACTCCAGGGTGAGAGGAGATTCAAGGTATCTTCCTTATTCTCTGCATCTCCTCTGCTCATCAAATGATGAAGCTCCCGTGAGCTGCACTCTCAGGTGTTAACTGTGTCCTGCAGCTCTGTGTCCCTGCAGCACGAACCTTCATCATCCCTGCAGTATTTCCAGTGCTTGGGAGACATCTGGCCATGGAAGGATCCAACAATGCTGTGCAGAAAGATAGGTTGAAGGAGTGAAGGAGAACCCATGGGAGACTCTAAGATGGAAGATACATTCTGAGTTATTCTCACCTGTCAAGGCCAGCTCAGGTGAGCACAATGTCTAATGGATTCTATGTCCTGACCCTCAGTGAGATGAGGAGAGATCATGCACTCAGAGGATGTGGTCAATGAAGACCCTATTTCTATCTTCAGAGAGCTTGGTGCCCACGTTAACCATAGTGTCCTGGGGAAATGAGAGCCAGCCACCTGTGGAGGGCAGTTCACCTTCCTGTGCGGCTGGTGATGTGACATCCACATGACAGGAAAAGCCTGGCTTCAAAGTGGCTATATCCTCTATGTCTGTCCATCCTGTTGAACACTCTGTTCTCATCTATTGGCACAGGCAGGGGCAATGGGGGCAGATGCTATGACCCAAATTTTCATGGTTCTATGGCTTGTCATATTTGCAGCAGTGGAGTGGGCAACCTAATCTGGGAGGGACCCCAAATTACATCCATGCCCTGTTCTATAGGGAGTCCCCAAGGTCTCAGAACCTTAAGGAGAGGACCAGTTCCTGTTTCAAGGGCAAACGTGTCACAGAGAAGCATTCCCTGAGCTCAGTCTGGACACAGTACCTGAGTACAGGCAGTGTGTCCCCAGCTACCAAAGTTCTTCCTCTCCATGCACAAGAGACTATCCATAGGCAGTGGGGATAGAAAACACCAGTTCTTGCCAGCAGATTTTGGAGACACCTGGAGTGTCCTGGATGTGAGAGCTGAGATCTGAGGGTTACATGTCCTGGGACCCATCTTGATTTCCTACAGGGACCCTCTCCATACCAACCAGAGGCTTCTCTGGTCCATGGCATAACAAACAAACAAAAGCACCCATAGTCTCACCTGTGTACCCAGCAGTGCCCATGTACCTGATGAAGATTTATGCTGTAAAGGATTATTTTGAGTTCAGTCATTGTAGATGTGGTCTGTATATTCATTGGAGACCTCTACTTTAGCGAACTAACCAGACCAACTGTGTTTGCTGCCATGAACCTATCTTTCAGGTTTGTAGGAGGTTGGTGATCTGGAGTCTGTCAGCAATTGCCATCTTGGAGCCCAGGAATAGATATGTTTTATTGCTTATTTATATGTTTATTATAAACCATAGTATTTATGGTAAGGATAGAAAATATGTATTATTTAGGAATAAATGCAAAGGCTTACAATCTATGAATAAAGACATGAAAAGACTAACTTAAAATTCAGTTGCATAGAGGGAATCATCTCTAGGGCTCTACTAGAGAACAGGTAATGCTTGTTCACAACACTTTATTAGATATTGTATAAGGAGCAGAAGGGAGATTTTGAAGGTTCACATCACAAAGTAATGGTAAATGTTTAAGGAGATGAAAGTGCTCATTTTTTGTTTTTGAAACATTTTAATATAATTTTTGCTTTGTGTTTAATTAACATAGTTTCACACATTTATGGGGTAAAATGTGATGTTAAGATATATGCATATATTTTACAAAAGTTAAATCAAGATAATTAACATATACACATTTCACATATTTATAATATGTGAACAGAAGGAAAAGAGAGGTAAGAATAGAAGTACTTCCTGCCCCCATTTTACCACTGGTTCTATCAATTTTTATAGATAGCTCAAAAAAGAAAAAAATGGAGAGATTTCTCCAGAATCCCTGGTCTGTAAGAAGCATTTATTCTTGATGATTTTCTTATTGCTTTGTACTTTTTAGACTCTTACTTCATAATTTGTTTATTTCATATTTTAACCCTGTGTACATTCAAGCAAAAAACATATGATACTCCAGAAAATATACACTTAAATTTGTCCATGACAAATGGACAAATTTGTCTTATTTGAAAATCTAGATATTCTTCCTGTATTTTCAGAGCAATTATAAAATTACATATTGAATGTAACATATTATGTTGTTCTATAGTTATTAGAATATAAAAATACTTAAAAATTGACATCAATCCATATATACTTTCATTTATAGCTTCATTATTAAAAACAGAAAAATTTCATACGATGCAAACAAAGATCAATGTCATAAAAGATTAATGGGCACTTTAACTTGTGGAAAAGAATTCAAATTTACTTAAGTCAAAAGACAAGCACAGATTTAAACTACACTGGAATGCAGTGCTGTCTGTTTAATAAAATCAGTATCTTGCTCACTCACTGCTCCCAGAATGTCTGTGAATGAACAGCTCTGCCCTTAGATTATTGGTGAGAATTGGACAACCTGTATTTAGGGGAATTTGTCAATGCTGCCAGAAACATGTGCATTTATATTTTCCTGCAGAAAATGTCTTCAAGGAATATTCCTGAGTGCACACCACAAAAGTACAAAAATGTATTTCTCCAGGGCACTCATGAAAACATTGTTTATACTCATGAACTATTGGAAATAACCATGAATAAGTAAGTTTATTACATTGCTAATAAAATTAGGTTCTTGCTAAAACTGCAGTGATTAGCGACTTGAAATTTATCATGTTTACAAGGTCTTAAAGTGTCTTTTGGGAAATCAATGATTAATGATGAAAGAGAAGCAAAAACTTTCCTGTGCAGAAACCTGTTAGATGGGAAGTCCCAGTGAGGACTGAGAAGGGCAGTGTCAATGAGTGGTATTCCAGTCAAGAATGCATACTCACATCTATTAGGGAGACGTTGTTGACAATTTTCATGCCATGAAAACAGCTCAGGAAACCTTCCTCCACATAATCCCTTTCCTCTCTAAAGCCTCAAAAATTTCCACTCATTAACACTGACTGTTACCAGTAACCATAAGAAAATTATCCCCAAGGTCGCATTCACAGTCTTACTGCGAACACAAATCAATCCACATAAGATTCCCTGTCTCAGGAAGACATGAAGATGAGCACATCCATTGAGGACTGGGGAGAAATGGGACCTTAGACTGAACCAGGCTGCTCCTGATTTTCACACATTGGGCTCTCTCTATTCCAAGGAATATCTGAAAAAGAAGTGAAGTGTAGAATTTGGGTTCATGACAGGAAGAAATTGATTTCTGAAAAAGGTAAAGTCCTGCCTCTTAGTTGGGACCATTACAAAGGCTGATGTCTTGGGAAATATCTGTATAGAGTACTGCAAAACTTGCAGTGTTGAAACACAAAGTGGGATGAATGCCCACCCTTGCATCCTCTCTAGCCCATGAGAACTTGGGGCTCCTCCTCCGCTCCACCCACACAGCATTGCAGGAAGGAAAATCATGCAGTTCTGAAACCCACCACCCAGTACTGCCCACTCCCCAGGGAGTGGCATATTTTCATTATTGTTTTGAACCTTTAAAGAAGCCTTGAATTTACTTTCATAACTACCCAATTAATATTATCACAGCCATATTACTAATTTATCTATTAAAATTATTTTAAATTATGTACTAGTTCCTGAAAAGATAGTCACTGTGTATGAGTCAATTCAGACATGCTGTAAGGCCAAAGAAATAGTCAGATGCAGGATGGTACGGTGTGATTTTCTTCTTGCCATCTGTTTGAACTCAGGGTCTTACAAATGCTAAGCAGGTTCTCTGGCACTGAGCCACCTAACCACCACCTACTGAGTTCCCCTTATGGGTGCCTACAGAATCATGGTCATGGGCAAAAAAGGGAACAACAGGCCCTGTGATTTTGGTCACAGAAAGGGGGCTTATATAGAAGTCAGGAAAAAAGTGACTTCATCCACCGCAGAACGATCCTGGCTTATGTCAAGACAATATCAAACATATCAGGCACATTCCTGGTGCTGACTGTGCCAGGTCCTGTCACAGAACTTCACAAACCTCTGGATGAATCTGTGCATAATACAGTGTGCTGGGAACCATTAGGGGAGAGAGAACAGGGCCACTCAGGCACAATCATGGTGGTTATGACTCAAGATAGCTGTGGACATGTTAAAAATGCCATTCCCAAACAGCGATCAAAGAAACACACGGGAATCTCTCAGCAAGGCAAAAAGAAAAGTTCTAATTATTCAGGATGTGCAGCTACAAGCCACAGTCTGATATGCAGAACACACTGTGCAAGGAGCTCAGTTTTTATCTCTCTGCCCCTAACCCTAACAGATGGGTTTGGGTTCACAATCTTTCCTATTGGTTATTTAGAAAAGGTGGCACATGGGATAAGGGGGACATTGGAGCAGGGAGAATGAGAAAATTCTTTCAGGCAATATTCATCTTTATTCAGGTGTTTCAGATGAGGATACCTGGCAATGTAAATGGATGAAAGTGGAGAAAATAAACTTAAGTGAAGTTAGTCAGGTGCAGAAGGCCAAAGCTCACATGTTCTCCCTCGTATATGTCGTATGGACCTAAAACAAATGAGTAATATTATTGGACACAGTCAAACACTAATGGGAGACTGCAATTGGGAGGAATAAGGAAAGAGAAGGAAACCTAAATGTGGTTGAATGTGGTTGATGTGCTCACTGTAGAGGAGTGAATAAATTAATCTAAACTGACAGAGGCCACTATGGGAAGGGAACCAGGAAGTAGTGAAAAGGTCTGATAGGCATGAACCAATGTGGGTTGTAATACACTTGTGCATGTAAACAATGCTGGGAATCTCTCTGTTTAGCTGTCTTAATCTCAAACTAGAAAAACGCTATGTCTTTCTTATTATTTCTTATTATGTCTTTCTTATTATCTCTATGTTTCTCTTCAACAAAATCAGAGAACAAGACGGCAGAACAGGTTTGCCTGGAAGTGGGTGTGGGGTGGGGTGAGGTGGCCCAAACAATGTATGCATGTGAGTAAATGTAAAAATGATAAGATAAAAAAATAAACAAAAAGATTTCTTCATTCCATTTCCTAATGGTATATGATGTCCCATCTACCTTATGACATCACCTTAACCTCCTTCATTCACACTGTTTTTAGTCATTAATTTTTAAGTTGATGATGAAAGGGATCACTGTGGTTGTGCTTTATTATGGTCCCTTCAACCCCCTCCATTATTCCCCCTTATGCCTTTACCTTCCACCTTCCATTTTCATCAGTTTTCAATACACATCCTTTAATCCTCTACCTTCAAATCTTATGTTTTATGATATTACTGATGCATTTTCATTCCCTTTTCCTTTCTCTCTTTCCCTGAGTTCCATAGAGTAGTCCCACGTTACAGTCTTGTTCTACATCTGAGTTTGAATGTGATCATGCTTGTTTTTGTGCATATGTTTATCTTTGGATTTCTCTTCCACTTGTGAGAGGAAACACATGCCCTTTTTGTTTCTTAGCCTGGCTTATTTCACTTAACATGATGTCCTCCAACTGCGTCCATTTCCATTCAAGCCACGTGTCATTATTCCTTATCAATCAGTAATACTCCATAGTATAAGTACACCCCATATTCTTGATCCATCCAGCAGTTGTTGGGTTCTTGGGTTGTTTCTAAAGCTTGGCTATGGTGAAAGTGCTGTGGTGGACATCAGTGTACTGATGTCTCTATTGTATCCTGTCTGTATTCTTTTGGGTAGATAACCAAGAGTGGTACTGCTGGATCATATGCCAGTTCTTTCTTTAGCTTATCAAGGAATCTCCATACTGCTTGAATCTGTATTGTGATGATGTTTGTTGTATGAAAATGCAAAGCCAGCCTGAGTAAACAGTGAGACAAAATCTCAACCAATAGCTGTGTTCACTGGTGTGTGCCTCTCATCAGGGCTGCACAGGAATGTGAGATAAGGAGTATCACTATTGCAGTCCAGAGTGGGAAAAATATTTGTGAGACCTCATGTCAATGGAAAAAACCTAGGATTGGTGGTACATTGCAAGTCATACCAGAAAACCTGGGAAGTGTAAATTAGGAGGATCTTGATTCATGCTGGAGTTCCTATCTCTGAAACAACCAGAGCAATAAGAGCTGGAGGTGAGGCTCAAGGTGAAGATCATTTGCTTTGCAAATGGGAATCCCTGAGTTATCACCTCAGTATCACTGATAAAACAACAACAACAAAAAACCCCACAGTATCAATTTCTATTTTCAAGCTTTATGGTTTTCAGTGTACACATCTGTCATTCCTTAGATAAATGGTTCCTAAATATTATATTTTCTGTTGCTATTATAAATAAAATTATAGTCTTGATTTCTTTTGGAAACTTTGCTGTCAATGTGTAGAAAGGAAACTGGCTTTTGTGTTGATTCTGAGTACTACCACTTCACTGGGTTCATTTACCTGTTCAAAGATTTTTAAAAATTAATTATGTATATTTATTCATTCTACACAAGAATGGGTTGTTTTGGCTCTGGATGTGTTGGTTTATTTCTGAGTTCTCTTTTCTTTTCCATGTTGTGCTTTATTTTGTGCCAGTCCCATTCTGCTATTGTTATTGTGGCTCTGCAGTATAATTTGAAGACAGATATTGTGATTCCTCCAGCATTGCTCTTGTTGCTCAGGATTACTTTGGCTATTCTGTGTCTCTTGTGTTTCCATAATGAATTTCAGGGTATTTTTCTCTATTATTAAGAAAAATGACAGTTGAAACTTGTTTGGGATTGCACTGAGTGTGTAGATTCCTTTTAGTAATATGACTGTTTTCACAAAATTACTTCTGCCAACCCATGTGCATGTGGGACTGGGTTCTCCCTCTTCTAGTGTATTCCATTTCTTTGTTCAGTGCTGTATAGTCTTCACTGTGGAGTTCTTTCATATCATTAATTAAGTTTATGCCCAGGCATTTCTAGAGGCAGTTTTGAATAGCTAAATGGAGTATCTAGGATTTCTATATGTAAGATCATGTCATAAGCAGGCAGTGACAGCCTCACTTCTTCCTCTGCATCATGACTGGTGTTCAGGTCACTTTCTAGCCTGGTTCTGCTAATCTAGGATTAGCAGAACTATACAGTGTCTACATACTCAAAGTAAATAATGCTGGGCAAGTATTCCTCACCTCTTCCTTCAGAGAAGACAATTTCTACTGACACTTTCTGAACTCTGATCCTCAGCTAGGAATGAGTGTGAGCCTGAGAGTGCTCAGAAAAGGGAAATTCCTTCTCAAGGTCACCCAGACGGTGGATGAATAATTAGGTAAAGGTCAGATTTCCTTCAAACTGGAGAGAAAGTCAACCATTTCTTGAAAGCAGGAGCACAGGGTGAGGTTACTTTTGAGAGAGGAAACAGGGACAGTGCCGAGGCTTCAGGGAGTCAAGTGTGGTGTGCAGGACAGATGGTGGTCTTGTGGGACAAAAACAGAAGCCTAGGAAAAGAATGTTTGTTATAAAGAAAACCATACTCCAGGGTGGGAGAAGATTCATGGTATGTTCCTTATTCCCTGCTCTTCTCTTATCATTCCCACAATGAAGCTCCCATGAACTGCTCTCTCAGTTTGCTGTGTCTCTGCAGCTCTGTGACCCTCTGCAGCAGGAAACTGCATCTTCCCTGCTGCTTCTCCAAAGCTGAGGAAACAACTGACCATGGAATAATCCCACAATGCTTTGCAGATGGATGACCTGAAGGAGTGAAGGAGACAACATGGGAGGCTCTGAGAAGGCAAAAACAGTTCTCAGTTATTCTCATCTTCAAAGGCCATTTCAGGAAAACACCAGGTCTATTTTCTTCGATGTCCTGTTTCTTAATGAGGTGAGGAGAGATCATGTACCCACAGGATGTGGTCAATGGAAACTCTATTTTATCTTTGCAGAGCTTAGTGCCCACCCAAACTGCAGTGTCCTAGGGAAATGAGAAACAAGCACCTGTGGTGGGCAGTTCCCCTTCCTGTGAGGCTGATGATCTGACCACCACTTCACATTCAGTGTGACCACACCCTGTGTGTCTGTCTATCCTGCTGGACACTGTTCTCATCCACCTTCACTGCTGTGAATAATGGGAGGAGATGCTATGAACCCTCATGGTTCATCTGGGAATAAAGAAGGCTCTATTTTGCCATCCCACTCTGTGCACCTCCCTTTTCCTTTGTTTCTCTTCCTGCAGAAGACAGAACATCCAGTGCAATATTGAAAATAGTGTTCAGGGGACACCATTGACTTCTATATTTATTGGGAACATTTTGGTATCCCACAATTGAATATGATGTAATTTTCAGGCTTCCTTGTATATGATTTTAACCAGATTGAAAAGTTTCTCAGTTTCAAATTTGCTAATTTTTTTATGAGGAATGGATTTGGTATTATGATAGTGCTTTTTCTGCATCTACACATATGGTACTCATTTGTATTTTTTTCTTTTTTTTTTTTTTTGAATTTTTATTTTTTTTTGTTTTTTTTTTTCATTTTTCTTTTATTATTCATATGTGCATACAAGGCTTGGTTTATTTCTCCCCCCTGCCCCCACCCCCTCCCTTACCACCCACTCCACCCCCTCCCTTACCACCCACTCCACCCCCTCCCACTACCCCCCTCAATACCCAGCAGAAACTATTTTGCCCTTATCTCTAATTTTGTTGTAGAGAGAGTATAAGCAATAATAGGAAGGAACAAGGGGTTTTGCTGGTTGAGATAAGGATAGCTATACAGGGCATTGACTCACATTGATTTCCTGTGCGTGGGTGTTACGTTCCAGGTGAATTCTTTTTAATCTAACCTTTTCTCTAGTTCCTGGTCCCCTTTTCCTATTGGCCTCAGTTGCTTTAAGGTATCTGCTTTAGTTTCTCTGCATTAAGGGCAACAAATGCTAGCTAGTTTTTTAGGTGTCTTATCTATCCTCACCCCTCCCTTGTGTGCTCTCGCTTTTATCATGTGCTCATAGTCCAATCCCCTTGTTGTGTTTGCCCTTGATCTAATGTCCACATATGAGGGAGAACATACGATTTTTGGTCTTTTGAGCCAGGCTAACCTCACTCAGAATGATTTTCTCCAATTCCATCCATTTACCAGCGAATGATAACATTTCGTTCTTCTTCATGGCTGCATAAAATTCAATTGTGTATAGATACCACATTTTCTTAATCCATTCGTCAGTGGTGGGGCATCTTGGCTGTTTCCATAACTTGGCTATTGTGAATAGTGCCACAATAAACATGGATGTGCAGGTGCCTCTGGAGTAACAGTCTTTTGGGTATATCCCCAAGAGTGGTATTTCTGAATCAAATGGTAGATCGATGTCCAGCTTTTTAAGTAGCCTCCAAATTTTTTTCCAGAGTGGTTGTACTAGTCTACATTCCCACCAACAGTGTAAGAGGGTTCCTTTTTCCCCGCATCCTCGCCAACACCTGTTGTTGGTGGTGTTGCTGATGATGGCTATTATAACAGGGGTGAGGTGGAATCTTAGTGTGGTTTTAATTTGCATTTCCTTTATTGCTAGAGATGGTGAGCATTTTTTCATGTGTTTTCTGGCCATTTGAATTTCTTCTTTTGAGAATGTTCTGTTTAGTTCACCTGCCCATTTCTTTATTGGTTCATTAGTTTTGGGAGAATTTAGTTTTTTAAGTTCCCTGTATATTCTGGTTATCAGTCCTTTGTCTGATGTATAGTTGGCAAATATTTTCTCCCACTCTGTGGGTGTTCTCTTCTGTTTAGAGACCATTTCTTTTGATGAACAGAAGCTTTTTAGTTTTATGAGGTCCCATTTATCTATGCTATCTCTTAGTTGCTGTGCTGCTGGGGTTTCATTGAGAAAGTTCTTACCTATACCTACTAACTCCAGAGTATTTCCTACTCTTTCTTGTATCAACTTAAGAGTTTGGGGTCTGATATTAAGATCCTTGATCCATTTTGAGTTAATCTTGGTATAGGGTGATATACATGGATCTAGTTTCAGTTTTTTGCAGACTGCTAACCAGTTTTCCCAGCAGTTTTTGTTGAAGAGGCTGCTATTTCTCCATCGTATATTTTTAGCTCCTTTGTCAAAGATAAGTTGCTTATAGTTGTGTGGCTTCATATCTGGATCCTCTATTCTGTTCCACTGGTCTTCATGTCTGTTTTTGTGCCAGTACCATGCTGTTTTTATTATTATTGCTTTGTAATATAGTTTGAAGTCAGGTATTGTGATACCTCCTGCATTGTTCTTTTGACTGAGTATTGCCTTGGCTATTCGTGGCCTCTTGTGTTTCCATATAAATTTAACAGTAGATTTTTCAATCTCTTTGATGAATGTCATTGGAATTTTGATGGGAATTGCATTAAACATGTAGATTACTTTTGGGAGTATAGACATTTTTACTATGTTGATTCTACCAATCCATGAGCATGGGAGATCTCTCCACTTTCTATAGTCTTCCTCAATCTCTTTCTTCAGAAGTGTATAGTTTTCCTTGTAGAGGTCTTTCACATCTTTTGTTAGGTTTACACCTAGGTATTTGATTTTTTTTGAGGCTATTGTAAATGGAATTGTTTTCATACATTCTTTTTCCGTTTGCTCATTGTTAGTGTATAGAAATGCTAATGATTTTTCTATGTTGATTTTATATCTTGCTACCTTGCTATAGCTATTGATGATGTCTAGGAGCTTCTGAGTAGAGTTTTTTGGGTCTTTAAGGTATAGGATCATGTCATCTGCAAATAGGGATATTTTGACAGTTTCTTTACCTATTTGTATTCCTTTTATTCCTTCTTCTTGCCTAATTGCTCTGGCTAGGAATTCCAGTACTATGTTGAATAGGAGTGGAGAGAGTGGGCATCCTTGTCTGGTTCCTGATTTTAGAGGGAATGGTTTTAATTTTTCTCCGTTAAGTATAATGCTGGCTGTAAGTTTGTCATATATAGTTTTTATAATGTTGAGGAACTTTCCTTCTATTCCTAGTTTTCTTAGAGCTTTTATCATGAAATGATGTTGGATCTTATCAAAGGCTTTTTCTGCATCTATTGAGATGATCAAGTGGTTTTTGTCTTTGCTTCTGTTAATGTGGTTTATTACATTTATTGATTTTCGTATGTTGAACCACCCCTGCATCCCTGGGATGAAGCCTACCTGGTCGTGGTGAATAATCTTTTTGATGTGTTGCTGAATTCGATTTGCCATTATTTTGTTGAGGATTTTTGCATCAATGTTCATTAAGGAGATTGGCCTATAGTTCTCCTTTTTGGAGGTGTCTTTGCCTGGTTTTGGGATAAGTGTAATAGTGGCTTCATAAAATGTGTTTGGCAGTTTTCCTTCCCTTTCTATTTCATGGAACAGTTTAAGGAGGGTTGGTATCAGTTCTTCTTTAAAGGTCTGATAGAATTCAGCAGAGAATCCATCAGGTCCTGGACTTTTCTTTTTGGGGAGACTCTTGATTGCTGCTTCAATTTCATTTTGTGTTATAGGTCTATTCAGGTGATTAATTTCCTCTTGGTTCAGTTTTGGATGATCATATGTATCTAGAAATCTGTCCATTTCTTTTAGATTTTCAAATTTATTTGAATATAGGTTCTCAAAGTAGTCTCTGATGATTTCCTGGACTTCCATGGTGTTTGTTGTTATCTCCCCTTTTGCATTCCTGATTCTACTAATTTGGGTTTTTTCTCTCCTCATTTTAGTCGGGTTTGCCAGGGGTCTATCGATCTTGTTTATTTTTTCAAAGAACCAACTTTTTGTTTCATTAATTCTTTGTATGGTTTTATTGGTTTCTATTTCGTTGATTTCAGCTCTTATTTTTATTATTTCTCTCCTTCTATTTGTTTTGGGATTTGCTTGTTCTTGTTTTTCTAGGAGTTTGAGAAGTATCATTAGGTCACTGATTTGGGATCTTTCAATCTTTTTAATATATGCACTCATGGCTATAAACTTTCCTCTCAAGACTGCCTTAGCTGTGTCCCATAGGTTCCGGTAGGTTGTGTTTTCATTTTCATTGACTTCTAGGAACTTTTTAATTTCCTCTTTTATTGCATCAATGATCCATTCTTCATTAAGTAATGAGTTATTTAGTTTCCAGCTGTTTGCATGTTTTTTGTCTTTACTTTTGTTGTTGAGTTCTACTTTTACTGCATTGTGGTCAGATAGTATGCATGGTATTATTTCTATTTTCTTATATTTGCTGAGGCTTGCTTTGTGCCCTAGGATATGATCTATTTTGGAGAAGGTTCCATGGGCTGCTGAGAAGAATGTATATTGTGTAGAGGTTGGATGAAATGTTCTGTAGACATCTACTAGGTCCACTTGATCTATTGCATATTTTAGATCTTGGATTTCTTTATTGAGTTTTTGTTTGGATGACCTATCTATTGATGATAATGGAGTGTTAAAGTCTCCCACAACCACTGTGTTGGCGTTTATATATGCTTTTAGGTCTTTCAGGGTATGTTTGATGAAATTGGGTGCGTTGACATTGGGTGCGTACAGATTGATGATTATTATTTCCTTTTCGTCTATTTCCCCTTTTATTAGTATGGAATGTCCTTCTTTATCTCGTTTGATCAATGTAGGTTTGAAGTCTACTTTGTCAGAGATAAGTATTGCTACTCCTGCTTGTTTTCGGGGGCCATTGGCTTGGTAAATCTTCTTCCAGCCTTTCATCCTAAGCATATGCTTATTTCTGTCGGTGAGATTAGTCTCCTGTAAGCAACAAATTGTTGGATCTTCTTTTTTAATCCATTTTGTCAAACGGTGTCTTTTGATGGGTGAATTAAGTCCATTAACATTAAGCGTTAGTACTGATAGGTATGTGGTGATTCCTGCCATTTAGTTATCTTAGTTGTTTGAAGGTTTGATTGTGTGTACCTAACTTGATGTTACTCTCTACTGTCTTTCTTTTTCTTATCCTGTGGTTTGGTGCTGCCTGCCTTTTCATGGTTAAGTTGGGTGTCACTTTCTGTGTGCAGGATCCCTTGCAGAATCTTTTGTAATGGTGGCTTTGTGGTCACATATTGTTTTAGTTTCTGCTTATCATGGAAGACTTTTATTGCTCCATCTATTTTGAATGATAGCTTTGCTGGGTAGAGTATCCTGGGGTTGAAGTTATTTTCATTCAGTGCCCGGAAGATCTCACCCCATGCTCTTCTTGCTTTTAATGTTTCTGTTGAGAAGTCTGCTCTGATTTTGATGGGTTTACCTTTGTATGTTACTTGTTTTTTCTCTCTTGCAGCCTTCAATATACTTTCCTTAGTTTCTGAACTTGTTGTTTTAATGATGATATGTCATGGAGTAGTTCTATTTTGATCTGGTCTGTTTGGTGTCCTGGAGGCCTCTTGCATTTGTATGGGAATATCTTTCTCTAGATTTGGGAAATTTTCCGTTATTATTTTGTTGAATATATTACGCATTCCCTTCGCTTGCACCTCTTCTCCTTCTTCGATGCCCATGATTCTCAAGTTTGGTCTTTTGATGGAGTCGGTGAGTTCTTGCATTTTCTTTTCACAGGTCTTGAGTTGTTTAATTAGTAGTTCTTCAGTTTTTCCTTTAATTACCATTTCATCTTCAAGTTCTGAGATTCTGTCTTCTGTTTTTTCTATTCTGCTGGATTGGCCTTCCGTTTTGTTTTGCAGTTCTGTTTCGTTCTTTTTTCTGAGGTTTTCCATATCCTGGCTGTTTTCTACTTTATTGTTGTCTATTTTTGTCCTGAGTTCATTTATCCATTTATTCATTGTGTTCTCTCTTTCACTTTGGTGTTTATACAGTGCTTCTATGGTTTCCTTTATTTCTTCTTTTGCTTTTTCAAATCCTCTATTTTTATTGTCTTGGAATTTCTTGAGTGTCTCCTGTACATTTTGGTTGACCCTATCCAGTATCATCTCTATAAAATTCTCATTGAGTACTTGTAGTATGTCTTCTTTTAAATTATTCTTGTGGGCTTCATTGGGTCCTTTGGCATAGTTTATCTTCATTTTGTTGGAGTCTGGATCTGAGTTTCTGTTCTCTTCATTCCCCTCTGGTTCCTGTACTAATTTTTTCCTGTGGGGAAACTGGTTTCCTTGTTTTTTCTGTCTTCCTGTCATTGCCCTTGGTGTTGTTACTGTCCCTGTACTGTGTGTAATTAAGTATTTTCTAGCTTGTAATAATAACAATGGTAATATTGAGAATGGAAGAGTGAGCTGAGATGGAAAGCAAGAAGTTAAAGAAAAGGGGAAAACAAATATACAGACAAGAGGGAGAAAGCAGAAGAAGGTATCAGACAAGAGAGTTTCAAAGGTATAAACAGGGAGTGTTAGTGTACTAATTGACAGTAAGCTGAACAGACAATAGAGTGACAGAGAGAGGATTGAAAATCAAAGATAAAAAAAATAAAAAGTATATGAAAGTAATATCTATTTATAAAAATGAATTAAAATAAAATGGAAAATAGAAAATTAAAAAAAACAAAAAAAACCAAAAAACCAAAAAACTTCCAAGTTTATATGCAATGCAATTTCAGTCTTAATAATTTGGATGTCCGTCTCAATCTCCAGTCCTGGAGTTGGTGCCTCAGATGTTGTTCTGTAGTTGTCTCATCAAAGTGGATGCATAAAGTAGAACAAAATTACACTCACACACACACAGAAGAAAAAAAAAAAGCCCCACCAAGTGTCCCCAGTTCAAATGCAATACAGTTTCATTAAGTTTTTCGGCTTGCAGGTGTAATTCGGTTGTTCTCTCATCAAAGGTAGGGAGAAAAAGAAAAAAAAAGCGTCTGGAGGCAGTTCTGAGAGTGGTATCTGCAACTGTGGCTTGCCTGCCTGCTGCTCTCAGCCTGTAGCTGGCGGCGTTATTTATGCAGCTCTCTGGGGTGAGCTTAGCACTCACCTGGTCCCACAGGCTTTGTTTGCTCAGAGTTCTCCTGTGCGGGAGCCTCTGCTACAGACTTTCCCCTTTCCAAGCACTGGGAAAGGCGACACTGCCCCGCGTTGTCAGGCCTGCGTGTTTATTTACAGTTCACGTGGGAAGTGGGTCTTCCCTCCTCTCACAAGCATCCCCGCTCCTGGTTGCTGGGCGCGCCCCGCTCCCGCCAGAGCCTCTCCGGCCCGCCCGGCTCGTTTATTTACAGTCCCGGGAAGGATTCCCTTCCCCCAATCTTCAGCGCTCAGGGCGCCTCACCCTCTTTCCAGCGTGTCTTAACTGTTCTTATTGCTTAGTACTCAGTTTCTCTTTTTTTCCCAGGTGGAGGTCAATCTGTCCAGGGGGCTATGCTGCTCTGGCCCAGGCTTGTCTGTGGGGGAACCGCGGTACCGCGAAGCTCACCTGGTCCGCGTCTTCCCAAGCCATTTACTCTGTAGCTGGGACTGACACATTACTGGATTTTTGAATGTTAAACTGACTTGGTAAACTTTGGGCAAATACCAATCATTCTTGAAATATAATTCTATACATCATTGAATTTAATTTACAATATATTAGCTCATGACTGCATAAAAGAATGTGTTTGAGAAATGCATCCATGGGGAATTTTGCTGTTGTGTGATCACAGAGTGTGTGTACACATTGTAACAAGGATCTGATGTCACAAAGTTCTTTAGTCTTACCATCACATCAGAGGTCTGTCATTGACCCAAATGTCATGATGTGGGATGTGACTGTATTTCTGATGGTTTTGTATCAGCATTCATGAAAAACGTGTCTATACTTGGTTTTCTCTAATATTCTGTCCAGTTTGTGTATTAGGATAACAATGGTCACTTAAAATATATTAGGTTCAGTGGCCCACCGCCAGGACCTGTGTGTAGCTGTCTGGATGGGTTCCAATCTCGCCCTTTCCCTGTAGTATTTGAAAAGAACTTTCCAGGAAGTGGCCTGGCTGACTCTCCCTTTACTCCTCTTCCATGTCCCCATGCACCTGGGCACGTCATCCCTTATTGAGTCTTTTTGCTTCCTCATATGGCAGAAGAATACTTGCCTCCAAATTTAGACTTGGGGTTGAAGGGGACATTTCCATCCCATCTGGTAATTGAGTTTGACCCAATTAAGTGACAATGCCACACAAAAAGTTTGCCCTACATCCCTTCCACATTGTTCTCACATGAACAGTTCACTTAGGATTCCCTGTCTTAGGAAGAATCAAGATTAACAAAACCATTGATGAAGGTAAGAACTGGGACTTTGAACAGAAACAGGTTTCACCTGACCTCCCCATATTGGGCTCTTTTCATTCCATGGGATATATGGAATTCTCTCAAATATGCAACTTGGTGGTCAAGACAGGCAAAAATTGATTCCTGAAAAAGGAGAAGCCATTTATCTTATTTTCAACCACTGCGAAGATCAATGAGTTGCGCAATAGCAGTTTTGCTTCCTGTAAAACCTTCACTGTTGACACACAGACTTTGGTGGTGTACTCCCAATAATGGGGTCCTCTCATCTATTGAGACTTTACGTTCTCTCCCTCCATCTCCTCCACACAGTGGGCATACCACAAAACCCTTGAGATTCTGAACTCACCACCCAGCATTGCCCACGCCATAGGGAAGGAAGAGTGACACTTCTGCTGTTGTTCTGTACATTCAGAGAAGGCCTTGGATATTCCTGCTGTGGTGATCTCTAAGTAGGCTTCTCAGGGGCATTTTGATGAATTATTTTTTATTAACATTTATGTTTATTAGCAAATGATTTGGTTCTGGTCAAAGCCAGCCTCAGTGCATGAGAACCATGTTGTGATTTACTGGGGACTCACTGACAGAAGTGTGGCCTTAGGGAGTACTAGGGCCACTGAATCCTGTGATTTGGATCAGAGGAAGTGGGCTTATAACAATCAGAAAAAGTGAGTCCATCCAAGCCTGAAACCTCTGGTTTACCTCAAGATCACATCAAATAATTCTGTCTCATTCTTGGTGCTTAGTACAGCCAATTCCTGCCATAGAGCTCCATGAATCACACTAAGGATCTGTGCATAAAACAGTGTTCTGGGGACCATGTGGGGAAAGAGACCAAGGCCACTGGGCAAAATCATGGCAGTTATGGCTCAGGATGGCTCTGATCAGCTCAAGAAGGGACCCTATAGCAACAATGACAGATCTGTCAATAACTGATTACTTAACTGGAATAAAGAATTGCACCTATTAATTTTCACTTATTTTCAGTTTATTATCCATTAATAAATATTCTTAACTGAAGCATTGTTGATCAACTTGTCAATAATCATAGTCCATTCATTTTCTTTTTCAGGCTAGAAATGATATATGAAGTGTTGGTGATTTGCTTGGGTACTGAGAAAAACATGTCTTCTTATGCCATGTGGTATTTAATTTCTATCAATTCACTGTTTCTCTAGAGAAGCTCTAAAACACATTCTGAGGTTCACTTCCTTCCTTGAAAGGCGCAGTTACTTATCTAATATGTGGAAAATGTAGAGATGCTGAATAAAATCAGTTTGAAATGTAGAATCAGTCACATCCTTGATATTATGGTATCCTGGATACCATAAGCTTCTTTATTTATAAATAAAAAAGAAACATACACCCTGAACATTTTTTACACTAAAGTGTTCATGTTTTGTCCATTTTACTAAAGAGCGTGCATTCCCCAGGACCACTGTGATTCTAGATGTTTACACTAATCATAGGCACACATGCTAGTGGGTTGGTTAGTGGGAGTCTGCCTGGGGTCCATGATACCACCCCACAGATATTGGGATGACCAAGAGGTATGAACACCCTTACCACCTCATGCTGGGATCACAGACACAATGGAAGTTAAAGCCACGGGGAGTCACTAGAGATGCCTCTTCTTACAGAACAGAGAGACAACAAACACTCCACATTCTTGGATGGAATTCCTGGAATTCCAGAATCCTATCAAGGACCCCATGTTCCCATGCAACTCTCCTGTGTGGCAGAAGAAGAGGACTGTGAAGTCTGCAGTGGGTGTCTGAATCAAGTGCTGATTCCAACTCCAGATTCTGCTCATGAGAAGGCTTCATTCATTGCTAGGGAAAATCCATACTTCCCTGTCCCCAGGGCTAAGAATCAGAGATGCTTGTCCACTGTCCTGTGTAGGTCTGTGTCAATCCAGTCACTGCCATCTGATCTGCAAGCACAAATTCCACACATGATCACTGTGATGTGATCATGTCCATCACAGTGATGTGTGAGGTGGACCTCACAGGAACAGCAGCTATTAGAGTACCTGTTGGAAAAACTGAGTTCCTGAGTGGGTATAGAAAACTTTCAAAATTTTCATTCTTGCTGCCTTGATCAAGTCCTAGGAGTCCAGACTCCTGAGGCATGTTGAGATTCACCCTAGAAAATGAAGAAATTCTCAGTTGGATATTCACATAGTAAGTAATATCCCAAATCCTAGTGGGCCTCTTCTGGAGTACAAGGACAACATGTGGCTCCTTGGGTGTGTGATCTTAATCTATTAATTAGCTACATTGAAAGACAGCTGCTTCATGTGGGGTGATGAATAAGAGAAGTCTATGCAACAGATCCAGCCTGTAGGAAACCTGAACTACAGTATCCAGAAGAGGCCATGGTGTGGAACATCTGTTGTAGGAAGAAGTGAAGAGTCACAGCACAGACCTTTAGGACCTTTAGATATTAAGTCACATGGTGCCATTTGTACAAAGAACTAATCTTTTAAGAAATGATTCCTGGAAATGATTCCACCTGAGTGGGAATGCCTAGACATGAGCAATGAAATCATCATGCAATCAAGAGTTCATCACAATGAGCAGGATTTGATTAACCCACCCATCCCTAAATTGGACTCATCACCTCTCTATTTTCCATGAAGAAGCTCATATGAGTTTTGGCTTAAAAATTCCCAAAAACCTGCAGTGTGAAAATGGCTATGTGAGTACCTGTCAGCTTATGATGTCAGGGGGACTGGGATGCCCAGAGTAACTTCTGAATAAGGAGGAAAGCCTACCAGTATAGGACCGAGTTTTTATTGATGTCAAGCACAACCATGTCAACATGCTCATCCCAGAACCTGTGCCCATGTTGCCTCACTTGGCTGAAAAGGGCTATGTAAATGAACTGAAGTTAAGGATTTGTAAGGGAGATTACCCATGTGGTCTCAACAGTATAACAAGTTCCTTGGAAGTGAAAAAGGGAAGCAGGGATCAACATCAGAGAAGGAGTCTAGAAGGTCGTGTAGGTTGGGAACACTATGTTTTTGAGATGGGAGGATGCACATTTTGCAGGAGCCTGAATGAGTGAGTGAGCAGAGCCTACCCTGGGCCTACAGAGGACACAGCCCTGAGGGAAACTTGGCTCAGTCCCAGCAGTAAACTTGCACCTCAAAACCTGAAGGACTGTGAGACAAAGAATCTGAGTGGTTCTAAGACACTATTACAACAGAAATAGAAAGCAAATGTACAAGAAATTTATGGATTTCTTACTAATCTGACATGTGCAGTAAACACTTTGAATCTATTTCATTCAGGGTTTAAAATAGAATTACTCAACAAATATTTGCTAATTCATATCCATGAAGGACTTCAGGCCAACTCAAAGCAGTCAAGAGTCAAAAGAGACATCATTTCTATCCAAAATACTCTGGGGTTCAACCCAACCATAGCAATGAGAAAAGAGAGCCAGGTTCAGGGTCAGGGCAAGTACCCCTCCTATGGTGATGCTAATGTGTCAACCACATACATTGGAGGACCACCATGCTTGTGGCCACACCCTGGTGTCTGTCTGTGCTGCTGGAGAGTGAGGCCTCATAAATTGTATGGCTGTGGTCAGTTAAAGCAGATACCTTGACCCCTGCCTCACAGTTCTGATCTGCTTTGGTAAGATGTGAAGTTGGGGAGGGGGTCCCCTAGTCTGGGAGGAGCCACCAACAGCCAAACTCTGGATCATCAGGACACCCAAGGTTCTCTGGAGATGCTGGAGAGGAAATTACCTGCTCTAGCTCAGTGTCAAAGGTCTCACAGGGAACTGTCTTCCAGGATTGAGTCTGAGAAGCTGTATCCCAGTGTAGGCAGATAAGTGTCTCCATCTGTCTCAGGTTTCTCCTATCCATTTGGGACAGGGGACACTCCTGAGAAGTACAAATGGAAATGAAAACCTGAGCAAAGTGGTGCTGGTAGACACTGATCTGAGAGCTGTGATCTTAAAGGGAATGTCCAGGGTTCCAGCCTCTGATTTTCTTATAGGGACCTTCCCCAAACCCAACATTTGGGCTGAGCCAGATTCTGTAATCAACTGGGGGAGACCTGTGACTATCTGGTGCCAGGGACCCCAAAACCCCAGGAGTACCATCTGTATAAAGAAGGAAGCCCAGCACCCTGGGACAGAAAGACACCAAAGCGGTATGGGAACAGGGCCATGTTGCACATACCAACCACAACAGACCACCATGCCAGAAAAAAAAATCGCACTCTCTTGGAGTCATACTATTGTCCAGAGTACAGTGATGCCCTGTTGATGATGGTGAGAGGACTCTCAGGTGTCCCATCCCAGTCTCTGTACTCAGTAAGGGGGTAGGGTGTCAGGGATGCCCCTTTCACAGCTCAGCCATGGGAATATTGTGGGAGGATTTACAAGCTATGTATTGTCTAGGTGACAAGAGTAAATAATGTTTGGCAGGGATTCACCAACTTTTCCTTTAGAGAAGACAGATTCTACTGACACTGGCTCAACTCTGATACACAAGTAGGAATGAGTTTGAGCTTGTAAGTGCTCAGAAAAGGATTGTTCCTGCTCAAGGTTACCCAGACAGTGGATGATTGGTGAATAATTAGGTAAAGGTTCGATGTCCATTCAAAACTGGAAAGAAGCTCGATCATTGCCTCACGAAGTTGAAAGCAGGATCACAGGGTGAGGAGATCTCTGAGAGGAAACAAGGACACTGTGGAGGCTGGAGTGAGTCAAGTGTGGTGTTCAGGGACAGGTGGTACCATTGTAGGACAAAAGGGGAGTCCATTGAAAGAATGTTTGATATAAAGGAAACCAACTTCAGGTGGGAGGAGATTCATGCTGTCTTCCTTATTATCTGCATCTCCTCTGCACATCCCCATGATGAAGTTCCTGTGAGCTGCGCTCTCAGGTGTTCACTGTGTCTCTACAGCTCTGTGTCCCACTGTAGCAGGAACCTGAATCTTCCCTGCAGCATCTCCAGGGCTGGGGTGACAACTGGCTTTGGAAGGAAGTCACAATGCTCTGTAGATGGAAGGGCAAAGGAGTGCAAGACACACCATAACAGGCTCTGAGAGGGAAGAAAAATCCTTCAGTTATTCTCAGCTGCCAAGGCCAGCTCAAGAAACCACCAGGGCCATTTGATTCTATGTCTTGACCCTCAGTGATATGGGGAGAGATCAGGCACTCAGAGGATGTGGTCAACAAAGACCCTATTTTTATCTTCAGAGAGCTTGGTGCCCACCTTAACCACAGTGTCCTGGGGAAATGAGAGGCAACCACCTGCGGAAGGCAGTTCCCCTTCTTGTGAGGCTGGTGATGTGACATCCACATGACAGGAAAAGCTTGGCTTCAGAGTGGCCATATCCTGTACATCTGTCCATCCTGCTGGACACCCTGTTCTCATCTATCTGCACAGGCAGGGCTAATGGGGACAGATGCTATGACCCAAACTCTCATGGTTCTATGGCTCATTGATATTTTCAGCAAGGGAGAGGACAATCTACTCTTGGAAGGACCCCAAATTGTATCCATGCCTTCCTCCATCAGGTGTTCTCAGGGGCTCAGAGCCTTCAGGACAGGACCTGTTCTGGCTTGGTGGAAAACTTCTCACAGAAATGGATTCCCTGAGCTCAGTCTGGACACAGTACCTGAGTGCTGGCAGTGTGTCCCCAGCTGTCCCAGGTATTTCCTCTCCAAGGACAAGAAACTATTCCTAGGCCGTGGGGATAGAAAAATCCAGTTCTCACCAGCAGATGTTGGGGATGCCTGGAGAGTCCAGGGGCTGAGAGATGAGATCTGAGGGGTACATGTCCTGGGGTCCATCCTGTTTTCCTACAGGGATACTCTCCATGCCAACCAGAGGCATCTCTGGTCCTGGGAATAACAAACAAACAAAAACACCCACCATCTCAGCTGTGTGTACCGAATGGTGCCCATCTTCCTGACGAAGAGTCATGCCTTCAAAGGCTTATAAGAGTTCAGTCATTGTAGATGTGGTCTGTATATACATTGGAGACCTCTTATTTAGCCAACTAACCAGACCAACTACACTTGCTGACATGAACCTAAGACTATCTTTCAGGTGTGTGGGAGCTCAGTGATCTGGAGTCTGTCAGCAATTGCCATCATGGAGCCTGAGAATGGATATGTTTTATTGCATGCTGAGGATAGATAATGTGTGTTATTTAGGAAGAAATGCAAAGGTGTACAATCTATAAATAAATAAGTGAAATAACTGAAAATGCAGTTGCATAGAAGGAATAACCTCTAGTGCTCTACTACAGAGTGGGTGACTCCTGCTCACAACACTTTATTAGGTATTGTAAAAAGGAGTAGGAGAGAGGATTTTCAAGGTTTGCCTCACAAAAGATTGGCAAATGTTTAAGGAGGTGGAAGTACTGATCTTTTTGTTTTTGAAACATTTTTATAAAATTTTTCTTTGGCGTTTAACAAATGCACATATTTATGGGTACAATGTGATGATATGATACATGCATACATTGTACAATGATTAAATCACAGAAATTAATATATGCATCAACTCACATATTTACAAAAGGTGAATAGAAGAAGGGAAAGAAACATAAGAATCAAAGTACTTCTTGCCACATTTTACCTCCTGAGTCTACCAATTTTTTAAGAAAAAAAATTTGCCAAAAAAAAAAAGAAAGAGAGAGAGAGAGAGAGAGAGAGAGAGAGAGAGAGAGATTTCTCCAGAATCCCTGGTCTCATAAGAATGGATTATTCTTCTTGATTTTCTTATTATTTTGTACTTTCTGACTTACCTCATTAATTCGGTTGATTTCATTATTTCATCTTGTTTACATTCATGAAAACAGCACATGATACTCCTGAAAATATACAACGACTTTGTCTATTACAAATTAAACTAAATATACTTGCAGAAATATTTAGACCCGATTTTATTGTTACTTGCTCTCATAATTGAAAATCTAGATATCATTCTTACATTTTCAGAGTAATTATGAAAGTGTCTATTACAGGGAGCATTATGTTGTTCTGTAATTACTAAAATCCAAAAATACATAAAATTGACATCAATACATACAGACTTACAAACATAGCTTCATTGTTTATAAAAGACAAATTTCATAGGATATGGACAAGGATTAATGATATAAAAGATTAAAAAGCCACTTTAACTTGTGGAAAAGAATTCAGATTTACTTACTTCAAAAGTCAAGCACAAATTTAAACTACACTGGAAGGCAGTGTTTTCTGTTTGAATAAAATCAGAATCTGCAAATTCACTGTTCCCAGAATGTCTGTGAATGAACAGCTCTGCCCTTAGATTATTGGTGAGAATTGGACAACCTGTGTTTAGGGGAAATTGTCAATGCTGCCAGAAACATGTGCATTTATATTTTCCCCCAGAAAATGTACTCATGGAATATTCCTGAAGACACACTTCAAAAATACAAAAATGTATGTCCCCAGGGCACTCGTGAAAGCATTGTTTATAATCATTAACTATGGGATAGAACCATAAGTGAGCAAATTTATTACATTTCTAATAAGTTGAGGTTCCTGCTGGAAATGGAGTGATTAGCCACTTTAAAACACACAAAGAATTTATCATGATATGGAATGAATTCCACAATATACTGTGAAGTGAAAAGGGAAAACTAATAAAATGAAAAAAATATATGGAAGAAAACTGGTTGCTGATATGAGAATCTCAGGAAATAAGAAAGCCAAGAGAATCTGGTTATTATTGCATAAGAAGCATCAACCATATTTAACGGGTGTGTGAAGGTTATGAGGTGTCATGAACAATGTTTTTACACACACTAAATACATAGGTGAGCAGAGAAGGGTTTTGTTATAGTGTAAAGGTCAGTGGCTGATTAAGTGAAAGGTAAATTAGGAACACACTGTTTACAAGGTCTCAAAGTGTCTTGCAGGAAATCAATGATTAATGATGGAAGGGAAGAAGAAAATTTCCTGTGGAGAAGCCTAGTGGATGCCAAGTTAACCAAGCTTTCCAAGAAAACATCCCCAGTGAGCACCAGAGAAAGGCAGTATCACTAGAGTGGTATGCCAGCCAAAAAGGCATACTCAAATCTAATCGGGAGACATTGTTGACAACTCTCTGCCTTGGAAACAACTCAGGACACCTTCCTCCACACAATCCCCTTCTTCAGTATCAGCCTTAATAATTTCCACTGATTAGCACTGGCTGTGACAACTGGCCATAAGAAAATTATCCCCCAGGTGGCATTCACACTCTTGCTCATCTGTGAGATGGGAGGGATGAGGAGGCATAGGATGCACAGCATGCAGGAGCTTGAAGAGGTGAGTGAGCAGAATCTGCCCTGGGCCTGTGGAGAACACAGCACTGAGGGGAGCTTGACTGGGTCCCAGAGGTCACTTTGCCCTTCAGACCTGGAAAAGTGTAACCTAGTGATCTGAGTTGTTTTCAGACACTGTTTGTTACAGTAGAAATAGGAAGGTAATATATTCTTTGTGTGTTCTGTGTGTTTGTGTGTATGTGTGTGCGTATTATAGTTTATGACCAAAATTTCAGAAAGTTAGTGATTTTGGTACATGTCATTCTGTCATGTACAATGAAAATACTCAAAAAATATATAGATGATTGTGGGGCAAAGAAGAAGATGAAGCCAGATGGAAGTAGCCAGAGGTCACAGACATCACCATTTCTGTCTCATGTGTCTGCCAAGAGATTGGTATGTGTCATACTCTAGTGCTCCGGAAATGAGAACCATGTTTCTATACAGTGCATTTCCATTTCCTGTGGGGCTCCTGATATCACAACCACGTGTGAGGCAGGACCTGTATTCTGAGTGTTCACACTTCGCTTACCTCTCCATCTTTCCAACAGGGCACCTGAGTCTTATCCATCTGTCCATCCCTGGTCAATACGGGAAGATACCATGTCCCCCAAGGTCATGATTTTGCTCTTCCTGGGTGAGATGTGAAGAGTGCAAGGGGATTCCCTAGTCTGGGAGGGATGCCACCCCAAAACAAGGTCATGGATATCAAGAGACCCCAGAGGCACAGGAGACTCTGGAGAGGAGAGGACCTGCTCAGTCTTCAGGTATAAACTTTTCAAAAGGAACTCTCTTCCAGGACTAAGTCTGGACTCCTGGACGTGAGTGCTGGCAGGTGAGTTTGTCAACAAATGTCCCATATTCCTCCCCTTCACTGGGGAAAAAGTGACACCCTGGGCATTGAGGATGGAAAAACCTCAGGTGTGGCTGATGCTGGGTGTGCCTGAATGGTCCTTCCTTGAGAGCTGGAATGGAGTGGGGGATTTCCTGAGACCCAGCCTTTGATATCCTTAAGAGATCCTCCCCAAACCTACCCTCTGGGCTGAGCTAGGCTCTCTGAACCCCTGGGGTGTGCTGGTGACCATATGGTGTGAAGGCAACTTGGAGGCCCAGGAGTACAATATATTTAAATAGAAAAGCTCAGCACCTTGGGACACACTACTTTTAGAGGAAGTATTAAATTTTACTACTGTGATGATCCCTTGTAGGATTTTCACTGGCATTTTGTTAAATTATTATTTGCTAACATTTATTTTTATTAGCAAATTATTCATAACTATTTTTAAATAAGAATTGGCTCTGGTCTGAGCCAGTCTGAGTGCATGAGAACCAGTTTTTTGGTGCCAGGAGACCAAAGAAAGATGCAGACACACCCAGGGCTGCACAGTGTGATTTACTGAGGACTCACTGACAGAAGTGTGGCCGTACTATACTTTGTTTTCTCTAAGGTTTTGTCTGATTTGTGTATAGGATAATGCCACCTAGAATGAGTTAGGTTCAGTGGCCTCACTACCTTGACCTGTGTGCAGCTTACTGCATGGGTTCAATCTCACCTTCTCCTCTAGTATTTGAAAATAACCTTCTAGGAAGAGGAGAGCCCTGGCTGAACTTCCCTGTCCTTCCCTTCCCTGGCCCATACACATGGGTACCCCTGTCCTGTCACACCTCAGCATTGTCTGTGAGGCTCATGCTCTGACCCCATTGGAAGAAGGGGACACTGCCCTGAGTTCTCAGCCAGACTCAGATCCTGGTATACTGACAGTCACTGCCATGTGATGTGAGCAATCTGGGATGTCCTGCAGCCAGGGATTCCATGGGGGACACACCCAGACCATAGGTTCACAGGTCCTCACTATATGCTCACCACATAGCTCCAAGTGAACTCCAGATACTGGGATGCAGGACAGTTGACAAGGGAGGGCAAACAGAAGTCATCCTTCCTGTACTAGAGACAGGAACACATGGGTCATACTGCCTGCATCCATCACTGGAACTTCTCACCAGGGTTCAGACACTGATGTTTGTAGCTGTGAGTGGAGAGACATGGAACCAAAAACTGAAGCCAGACAAAAATGCTGAATGGGCAGAGCAGAGGCAGCCCTGCCCCTAATGAAGTTCTATTTCCTCACCCCTGAATAAGATCATGGAACTCCAGGATGAGAGAGCAAATGGAATGTGTCATGTCTCTGCCCTCTGCATGCTTCTCATAGTAGCTGACCTCTCATTTTTTCATCAAAAGGCAAGAAGTGTTTGTCTTTCAACTTAATCCTGGGGCATATGATGGGGTAGGTCTCTTTCCTTCTCCCTTAGAACTGAGTTTGACCCAATACCAGTGTCAATGCCATAAAAAAAAGTTCTGCCAACTTCCCATCCATGCTACCGTTGTAGCACAGTCAGCCCAGGATTCCTTACTCTGGGAAGACTTACAGATGAACACAACCATTGAAGAGAGGAAGAAGTAGAACCATGGACAGAACCAGGCTGCTCCTGACCTTCCCATATGTGGTTCTCTTCACTCCGTGGCATATTTGGAAAATATCTAAGTATGAAAGTCGGGATTCAAGACAGACAGAAACTGATTTCTGAAAAAGGAGCAATGGTGTATATTATATGGGACCATGCAAATGCCAATGTGTTGGGAAATAGCAGTATTGTTTCCTGTGAAACTTTCAGTGTGAAAATACAGACGAGGGTGTTGCATGCCCATCTGTGGAGTCCTCTTATCTAGTGAGACCTCGAGCTCTCGCCTCTCATGTCCTCCAGATGGTGTGCAGGCAAGGAAATCATCACAATTTTGAAACGCAGCACACAGCTCGTCCCACTCCATATGAAGGACCATGAGTTTATGTATTGATAAATACAACGTGTACTCTGTGGAGTTTTTGTACTAAAATATATATTGTTGACTTATCCATGGAAGAAAAAGCCAGTAGAAGGCAGTGCAGAACAATGAGAAAAATGTCACTCCACATTCCTAGAAGGATGTGACTGAGGGTCCCATCAAATACCGCACATTCAACGCTCCTGTATGGAAGAAAACACAGGACCGTGCAGCCTGAAGTGGGTGCGGGAATCAAGTGCTGATTCCAACTCTAGCTTCTGCTCAAGACAAGGTTGCATTACTAAGAAAAATCCACACATCCTTGACCATGTGTGAAGCTATGGGTCTGGCAGAAGTCTATTTTCCAAGAATCTTAGGGCTGAGGATCAGAGGTGCTTCTACACTGTCCTATGCAAGTCTGTGTTAAACCAACTTCTGCCCTGTGGTCTGCAGGTGAGGAGCTTCTCCACTGAGCAGGATGCCCTGAGTCCATCGCAGTTATGGTGCATACGGTGGAACTCTAATAGCTGTTGTGCTATTCAAGGGTGTTGGGGAAAACAAGGAGTTTCTGAGTGTTGAGTATAAATCGATAAGAATTCAGGATCTTGGTACCTTGATCAAAGCAGCAGGAGAACAGATGCCTGAGCATGTACAGATTGTCCATGCAAAGTGAAGACATGTTCCACTGCACACATGTATAATAAGTAAAAATGATCCAAATATATTGGGCCTCTACTGGAATTTATGTACAGTATGTGCCTCTTTTGGTGTGTGATCTCAATTCATTCATTAAGATCCTTGAAAGTCAGCTGGCTCAGAAGGGGCCACAAACAAGAGAAAACTTTGCAACAGATACAGGCTGTAGAAAACCTGAGCTACAGGATCTAGCAGAGTCCATGTATGGAGGATATGTGGCAGGAGGCTGTGATGTGTCCAAGCACAGACATAAAGATTTTAGAGTCACACTGTGACATGTCTTTAGAGAGCCATTCTTCTTTGGGGAAATGACTTCTGTATTTCTCTTGAGCTCCACCTGAGAATGAATTCCTGGACAGGTGTAGCCTAGTCATCATGGAACCAGATGTGACCATCATGACCCACCCAATCCTAAATTGAACTCAACCATGGTCCATTGTCAGAGAAGTGGCTCATTAGAGATTTGGCTGAAGAAGTTCCTAAAGGTGTTTCATATACAAAAATAGCAAACTCAACTTCTGGGCTGAGCCAGGCTCTGTGACAACCTGGGGAAAACTTGTGATGACACATGGTGTCAGGGGAACTTGGATGTCCAGAATACCTTCTGAATTGAGAGGTAAGCCCACCACGATGGACAGACAGGTATCATTGGCCTCAAACACAATCAAATTCACATGCTCATCCCCAGAACCTATGACAGTGTTACCTAACCTGACAGAAAGGGGCTTTTCCAATTAGCTTAATTTAAGGAACTAAAAAGACTGATTACCCATGGGGTCACAGCAAAATAACCAAGTTCAAGTAAGTGAAAAATGGAGGCAGGGACTCATCATGAAAGATGGAGTTGAGAAGGTAGAGCAGAGTTGGGAACAACGTGCTCGTCTCTGAGATGGTAGGGATGAAGAGGCACAAGATGCACAACCTGCAGGAGCTTGAAGAGGTGAGTAAGCATATTCTGCCCTGGGCCTGCAGAGAACATAGCCCTGAGGGGAGCTTGACTGTGTTCCTGAGGTCACCTTGCTCTTCAGACCTGGAGAAGAGTAATCTAGTGATCTCAGTTGTTTTCAGGCACTGTTTGTTACAGCAGAAATAGGAAGGTAATGTACCCTGTGTGTGTATTCTTTGTGTGTGTGTGTATGTGTGTGTTTACAACACTAAGTGCTGAAAGTTAGTGATTTTGGACCATGTTATTCGGTGATGTACAACGTAGATGATTTTGGAACAAGGAAGAAGATAAAGATAGATGGATTCACCAGAGATCAGAGACATTACCATTTCTGTCTCATATGTCTGCCAAGAGACTGGTGTTCGCCACACCCCGTTGCTCCGGAAATGAGAACCAGGTTCCTATACAGTGCATTTCCATTTCCTGTGGGGCTCCTGATGCCACAACCATGTGTGAGGCAGGACCTGCATTCTGAGTGGTCACACTTCACTTATCTCTCCATCTTTCCAACTGGGCACCTTATTTTTATCCATTTGTGCATCCCTGGTCAATACAGAATATGAAATGGATCCCAAACTCATTGTTCTGCTCTACCTGAGTGACATTTGAAGAGGGGAAGGGGTTTCTTTAGTCTGGGAGGGATGCCACCCCAAAGCCAGGTCTTGGACATAAAGATACCCCAGAGGCACAGGAGACTCTGGAGAGGACAGGACCTGTTCAGTCTTCAGGTACAAACTTTTGAAATGAAACTCTCTTCCAGGACTATGTCTGGACTCCTGGATGCGAGTGCTGGCAGGTGAGTTTGTCCTCAAATGTCCCACATTCCTCCCCTTCACTGGGGAAAAGATGACAACCTGGGCACTGAGGATCGAAAACCTCAGGTTTGGCTGATGCTGGGTGTGCCTGAATGGTCCTTCCTTGAGACCTGGAATGGAGCGGAGGATTTCTGAGATCTAGCCTTTGATTTCCTTGAAGATATCCTCCCCAAACCTACCCTCTGGGCTGAGCCAGGCTCTATGAACATCTGGGGTATGCTGGTGAGCATATGGTGTGAAGGCAACCTGGAGGCCCCAAAGTACAATCTGTTTAAAGAGAAAAGCTCAGCACTTTGGGACAAACAGAAGACTCCAGAGTCCACACACAAGGCCAAGTTCTCCATCATGTACATGACAGACCTAAATGCAGGGAGATATCACTGTAACTATCACAGCCCTGCTAGCTGGTCAGAGGACAGTGACCCCCTGGAGCTGTTGTTGATGGGTGAGAGAACACTCAGGGTTCCCAACCTCTGGCTCTGCTCCCAGGAATAAGGTCTACTGTCAGGGGTGGCCTCTCTCACAGCCCAAACCCTTGAACTACATGAGAGATGTGAGCCAATTTGACACACTGACCCCTTCTCTCCTAGAAGCCTATAGCAAACCCAGCCTCTCAGACCTGTCCAGACCTGTGGGGACCTCAGGATGGAAAATGATTCTTGTGTGGCTCAGGTGAGGGATATGATAGGTTCATTCTGACTAAAGAAGGAGAACACAAGGTCTACTGGACCCTGGACTCAGAGATATCCCAGTGGGCAATTACAGGCCCTGTTCCCTGTGGTCCCTGTGACTTCCAGTCACAGGTGGATATTCAGATGCTTTGGCCATTACAAGACCCAACCTCACCACAGATCCTCTGGAGCTCCTGCTATCAGGTGAATTTCCTTAATTTTGACTCAATAAGTTTTGAGTCCCCAACACTTTGTCATGAGCCCTGTTCCCAGTGGGAGGGAGGCTGTGTCACCCTGAGTAAAAGATCCAGACTTGAGAGAAAGTGTGGTAGGAATCTACTGTTTAGACCCTGACCTGTCTACATTCCAGAGATGTCCAGAAAGCCATCCCTCATAAACAAACATGGCCCTATCTTGGACCCTGGAGGAACCTTGTTCTTCCAATATCATTCTGCCTTTGGCCATGAGAGATTTTCTGTGGAAAGAGGAGGAGGCATTACCTCACCCAGCAGCATGTCCAGCACCCCAGGCTTGGCTCACTCAGGCCAAATTCCCACTGGGACCTGTGAGTAGCTCCCATGGGTTCTGGTACAGATGTATGATTCACACAGTCAGCCCAATGAGTGTTCAGACACCAGTGAACCCCTGGAAATCCTAATCACAGGTAAAGATCCCAGTAGGGTCAGTCAGAGACAAGACTGCACAGCTCATGAAGGTGGATCCCCAGAAGTGATGGCCAGGATGAAGTCTGTGTGCCTCAAAAAAGGGAAAAAGAAACTGTGTAGAGGTGGGTAGGGGAAGAGAGAAAAGAGAAACAGAAAGATGTTGATCCTCAGAGACAGGCCTTTTGAGGTCTCAGCTGAGAACAAGGTGGAGCAGCCCCTCACCCTCCATCTTCACTCTAGGCCAGCTCCCTGAGAGACATTTCCTCAGAATGCAAGGAGGGCAGGGTATTCCCCAACCAGCCCTTCCACTGTGTCTCAGATCAAAGTCCCGTGTGCTCAGCAGCACCAGGCATAATCCTCCATGACTTCTGTGATCTCAGCACTCAGGACACTGCAGGTGCTCTGGGTTTCACAGCTCATTTCCCTACCCCGTGTCACTTCCCCAGTGACCCTCTTAACTCCTTGTCTCAGGTGATGAACTCCTGAGCCTATCCACTCTAAGCTCAAAGGATCACTCAGGGCCCTGCCCCCAGGATAGTGAAGCAACTGGAGGGAGGCTCAGCCAGAGGGAGAGTGACCCCTCAGATAGGGGTAGGAATGCAGGGGTCCCCCCAGGAATGTGCAGCCCTCTCTTCATTGGAGTCCAGAACACATTATATGGACATTGAGAATTCTTGGAAGGAGGCCACAGTGCAGATGTGGGGAAGTGAACAGAGATGGGGTCTTCAAGGGCCACAACAATCCCTCCCTCTAATTATTCACAGGACCCTCTGGGGTAGCAACACCCCCATATTCAGGGCCCATATCAAAAAATGGTAAGTCTCAGGGGCCTCTGTTCAGGAAGTTTCTTGGGCCCCCAGGCTTCCTGGATACATCTCAGACTATCTAAGTCCTTTTCCTGTGCTGGCTCTGCTTGTACCCAGGGAGTTTGGGGTCACATAGAAAAGTGGGTGAGAACCCGTAAACTATAGGGGCTCAGAGGCTGGGCTGCATGAGGGTGGGTCAAGACAGAAGCAGATGTTGAGGCTAAACCACGGGAAAAGTAACTAGGCTTAGGTGAGGATCAGGGAGCTCAATGCCTCATCTTCCATGCATCCCCACAGGCCATGGGGATCAGCCAATCACCCCCGTAGTGTCAGGACTCCAGAGAGTTAAGCAATAAGCTCCATTAGGAGGTGGAGTCCAGGTGGGAAGGGGATGAGCTAGAGGGTTTGTGCAGAGTCCTGTGAGATGTTGACTTGGACAGTCCCCTCTGCCACCTGGGCCTCAGTTTCTCGAAGTATAAAGGGCAGGTTTGGACTAGACCTTCAAATTCATTTCAGTGCTGACCTTGGCTGTGACCTCATGGGGGAGGAGTCCACCAAGGGGAGATTCCATGACTCATTTGTGCAGTGTACCTGTCCCCTCTGCCACAGTGATAGTGACATTGTGCTGGAATGGGGCACAGGGCAGTGACAGGAAAATTCAGATTCTTCCCTTCCTGTTCAGGAGGCTAAGCTCTGGTGCAGCCATCCAGGATGAAAGTCAGACTCTGCAGGTCCAATCCCAAATCTACTGCTTCCTGTTGGGTGACCTGAGGCAGTTGATTTGCCACTCTGAGCCTCAGTTTCCTCCTCTGTAAACTAGCTGGGATGGGGTGGCAATCCCATGTTACATGAGTGTGAAGGTCAGAGATAAAGGGTAAAAATTACACAGCATGGACATATCACACAGTAAGCGGTCAGATCAGTGGCATTGTTCCTCATTCACTACTTCACTTTTCCCCAAGGACTGCAGTGGTATCATCTTGTTCTGATCATGATCTCAGTGGTCTTACTCCTGCTGCTCCTCCTTTTTCTCTACCTCTTCTTGCATGGACATCAGGGAAAATGCAGGAGGTCAGGTGAGCAGGTAGTGGGTGACATGGACTTCAGGTGTGAGTGGGCTTCCTCAAGCACGTAACAAGTTTGGGCTGAGGACACCAAGACCCAAAACACCATCCAGGTGGAGACAGACTGTTGAGAGACCCTTCTGCAGAATCTCATATCAGAAAACCTAAAACAGGAAACATTTGATCTTGGTATGTGTGAAAATTTCAGATATTCTCTGCGCTTTTCCACCTCAGGAACTTGTGAACATGAGTGCAGTGTGTTTAAAGTCCCTGTCCTCCCCTGAAGGGGACTATGCGGTGGGTTTTGCCCTCTGGTCTGAGACTTTTCCCTGTCATGCAGCCCACAGAGAGGCTGACTTCCAACATCCTGCAGGGGCCATGGAGCCAGTGTCCAGCGACAGAGGCCTGCAGAAGAGGTAATTCCTGCTCAAGGATGCAGACCCCCACCTGTGTACCATCTCTCGCTGATACCTGATGCCCTTGTCTCCCCAGCTCCAGCCCAGCTTCTGAGGCCCTGGAAAAAACTTTTGTGAGAGGAAGAGGGACCTTGGGTGGCCAATGTTTGAGGGCTCAGTACCACAGTTGGAGGAAGAAAGGGACTGGGCTTGGGCTGAGTCTGACTGAACTCCACACTGTGAACCTGGGGACATCACCAGAATATGACACCCAGTTCTGTCCCACAAATGCAGCTGTGAAGGACACACAGACTGAGTACCAGGCGGCGGTGAAGAGTGGGGTGAGAACACCACAACCAACCATGGATCCAGGAACTTCTGTTCCCCAATTTCATCCAAGGAACCCTCTCTGTTCTCCATTCAGCACTTTGAGACATCTGTTCCTGTTCCCTTTCTTCTGGGAGCTCTTACCTCCACCTGCTGTGACATCTCTTTCTCTCCTGGCTTTCTTGTGACCTCATGGTGCCTCCCTCCTGTTTGTTTCCTGGCTCCTCAACCTCTGTCTGTCTGGTAGTCTGCTCCTGGGTCTTAGAAGCACGCATGAGTAAATGAGCCTCCTATGCACCTGAGGACCCTCCACTCCTTCCCCCAGACATGCACAGGAAGCCCCGTCTTGAGCAGGGTCCCTGCAGGGGCTGCACATGCAGCAGTGACTGGAATCCCCTCTGTCCTAAATACACCTTGAGATTGGAATACAACATCAAATAAATGCCACATATTGGGAGTGCAAGACTGTTAGTGAAAATGAAGCAGAGAATAGAGAGCTTTGGGCAGAGAGGCCCCAGTGTGAACTACAAGGGGACTCTGATAAGTTATCTTCTGAGAAGCATGGATGGAGAGAAACCACAAACATTGATTACACCAGTGCCTACCTGCAGAGGACACAGCAAGTACAAAGGTCTTGGGGTAGGAACAAAGTTTTTCACACAGGCCTCTGTGGCTGAAGCCTTGTGAACAAGGGTCAGAGTGTTAGGATGAGAGCTCAGAACTATAGGAAGGAATCTGTCCGAAGTTCAGAGGTCTTAGGAAGCTCCTGAATAACCCGTCACTAATGACATAATCTGATTTAAGTTTTGAAAGTATCACTTGGGTCAGCATGGGGAAAACTGGCTGAGGAGATCCAGATGGCTCCAGGAAAGTCTGTCTCTGTCTCACTGTCTCCTTGCTGCAGGTAACACCTGAAGAAGACCTCCAGGGGGTGACCTACATCGAGGTGAAGCACTCCAGACTCAAGAGGGGAAGGGCTGCCTCTCATTCCCTGATATCACGAGAATTACTGCACACAAAGGACACACTGGTAGATTGGGACAGGCAGGTGGACACTCAAGTAGGTCTTGTTTTCCCCAGGCCCTGGCTCCCCAATACCAAGTGTGCACCTTCCCTCTCACTCTCTCCCCTCCAGGCTGCTACTCCTAAGGGTCCTCAGGAAGTAACCTATGCCCAGCGGGCACTCAGACAGGGAAAACTGCCTCTCTTCCTCCCAGTCAGAGCAGCCCAGCTGAGACCAGCAGGCTCACTGATCTGGTGTCAACCACCCCAGGGAGACCATGAATCCTCACTCCTGGAGGGTCCTCAGAGGACATGAAATCTGCCCTGGTGGATATTGACTGATGAGCCACACATAACAGATGTCTCACCTGCACCAGGAGCCTCCAGGAACTTGTGGGTCTAACCTGATTAGGCTTTCAGAGATAACTTATCTCTTTATATTTGAAAATAAAAGACTGTTGATAAAGAATGATGTGAGAAAACAAAATTGGTGAAAGAAGGTTTGAATTGGACAATCATATAACCATGGCACATTAAAATATGATGTTGGAAATTTCACAGGCATTAAGAAATAAAGAATATTTTAAAACTTTAAAATTAAAAGACCCTATCTATCATATTGAGAATATAGAAAGAGAATAGCAATCTCTTCTGAATAAAAGCAAGGGAAGGAAAAATTGTGATAGTGTAGTTACTAATGAGGATGAACAGACATACAAATAAATATAAATAATACCCAAAAAGTTCATGCTTCAAACATTAATGTTATTTATATTTCTCAGACACAGTGACCATGAAAGACAGAGAGCGGGTGACATTTCCACAGAGGAATGAGACAGAGCCCGTATTCATGTAAAGAAACAGTGTTATGAACATTCTATGTTCACAAACTGAAAATGTAAACATAAGGAAAAATTTTCCACCTTTAGTTTACAGAATAGACATAAGAATAAATAAAAGACCTCGATTGTTTTATAAACCTTAGCTGTAGTAGTGCATGACTTAATGACAGGGACATGTTCTTATAAATGTGACTTTCGTCGATCTTCATTGTGTGAAAGTCATAGTTACACAAACCCAAATGGCGTAGCTCACTGCACACAGAAGCCACATTGTGTAGCCCACAGCTGGTAGGATGCGAACATGCACAGATATTATTATGAACGTTGCTGAAAACAGTAACACAGTAGATGGTAAGTTCAGTATTTCTAAAAGTATCTAAACACAGAAATGTTTGACTAAAAGTTCTAGATTATAGGAATTTTTCCAGCCTCATAAAAACTTTGCAGGACTTCCATGCTAAACATGGTCCAAATTTGTTATATTGCACGGGACTGTAAAATGACGTGGTAAAGAAAAATTCCACCTTAACTCCAATATAGGACCCTTCATTGGTGATGTGTTCTAAGTATTTATGCACTTTTGAAACAGAAGCAAATACACATACAAATGCAATACACACCACAACCTAAACAATCTCTGAGAAAGAAAAAAGAGGAAATATACCAAAACACATTCCATCAGGAAATGAAAAAATGAATACAAACCTTGGCAAACAAAGTACAATACTGGAAAGTCATAAGAAAATGTTTCCCATGAACTTAGATATAAATCCTAAAAAATATCACAACTATCCTTCATTAAGGACAACACTGGATTTTTGGTTTTGCTAATGGAAAATAAGAATAGATTAATTAAAAAACCCAATCATTATTCTTTAACAACCTAACAGAGATCATTAAAGATTTCCATCTCAATCCATGCAAACAGATCTTTGTTTTTACACATGGAACATGTCTCTCTGTACATTTTTATTAGCATATATGACTTGTACAGGGGTTTCATTGTGACATTTTCATACATGCTTACAATGTATATTGGTTCAGTTCAGTCCACCATCACAAATCATTTTTTAATTACACACAATGCAAAACCTTTATTGCAGAAGCAAACAAATTCATACATAAGACAATTTCCTTCACTACAGAGCTTTAAGTTTAGGCATGAAAGTTTCCGCCTTGAACATGAATTTGATGGCACACACAGAGAAAAGATTGGCCCCCAAAGCTGTGTTCCACCCAGAAAGAAATTAAGGAAACCCTGGATGCAATTATGGGAGGACTTCCTTCATCATAGCTATGAGAGAAAAAGACACACATAAGCACCAGTGATGCTGAGGAGAGTGAATAAATGAATGAGCAGAGGTTATTGAACATAAACTTTGATTTTCACCACAGAACTGCTTACTTACAGACAAGAAGCATCATTCAAAAACAGTATCACATATCACTGTGTATGTCATTTTATAGAAGATAAAAATTCATTGATATAGCATTGTATAGGAGAATCTCTGAAAGAAAGCAATACCTGATACCTTAGAAATGAAATGCTATCAAGCCAGGTATTGGTAGCTCACACTATATTCCTAGCTACTTGGGAGACTGAGATCAGGAAGATCTCAGTTCAAAGATAGCCCAGGGAAATAGTTTGAGAAACCACATCACCAAGATAACCAGAGCAAAATTGGTGGTGTGGCTCAAGTGTAGAGCACCTGCATTGCAAGTCTGAAACCGTGGTTTTGAACCCCAGTCCCAATGTAATCACGTGGGATAAACACACTGTGTCTTAAACAACAGCTCTTGGCAAACCAGCTCTCAATAAAATCAGTGGTTGGTGTTTTGCCAATGTCTATGATGTACACTACTCCCTTTCTTCACTAATTCCAGGTAACAGTGTTCCATCATTGCATGGAGAGTTGAAGTGATGCACAAAATTGATTTCTCAAGCTTGTATGGGACAGTGGCAGCCATCTCATTGTCAGCCTTCTGTGTCCCTATGCCTTCTTTTATTTAAAGATATGACAACACCATGCTGCACCATTTCAGCACAGTTTCTGAGGTATTAGGATACCAGAATCCTAGGACTTCAACATTAAGGGGGAAAGAAAAAAAGAGCAACATCAACTTTGGGAGAAAGTTGAGCACAAACAATTCCAGTCAATTTCTATGCATTACAATAACCAGTTGTTCTATTATGATACCTAATTGATTATCACTTGTGGGAATTCATTGAAATGATCTACTTTAAAGGAGGGGATACACTTCTATGACGTTTATTCATGTAACATGGATGAATGATTCTGACTGTGAACCAGGACACACTTACAGGAAAATCTATAGCAGTGCCTTTCATATTGGAAAAAATCTTCCAAAATCAATGAATCTCCTAAAAATGAATGCTACATGAAATGAATGTTACATGAAATGTTAACACACTAACTCTATAGCAGAAATGGAGACCAGTCTTAAAGCATGATGTTGAATTAACACAGGGTGGTTTAAAAGTGAGTGAGAGAATATCCTATTTCCATAAATTTAAACAAAGACAATACTTATCACTTAGGAAGACATAACTATGTTTGACCCTAAATAAAAAAAGGAGAAAATCCCATGTGATTCTAAATAGTGCTGACATACGAAATTAATTTAAAAGTTGTGTTTAAGAGGAAACACTGGGGACTGATGATTGCTAATGACATGGGCACCCATGTTTATTGGTGTTCCCAGTAGCCATGCTTTGGAATCAGCCTAGATGCCCATCAACAGATGAATGGATAAAGAAAATGTGATATATAAACAGAATTGAGTTTCATTCACAAATAAGAAATCATGTAACTTTTTTGGAAAATGGATGAACTGGAGACTCTTACATTAAGTAAAATAAACCAGACCTAGAAAGTCAAATACCACTTAGTTTTTCTCACATGCAGAATCTATATTTTTAAGACATAAAAGAAGAAGGGAGATGATTTTCAACTGAGGAGGAGTAACAAGAGAGGATAATAGGGTAAAAATAATCAGAGTACTTTATATAAAAATGTGATGATGAAACCCAATATATTGTACAATTAATACATACAAATAAAACCAATATATAAACAATCTAAGTAAAAATATAAGAAAAGCTTTTGATTCAATTACAAAATTTGATCATTCTCAACAAAAGAGATTGGGTCTAAGATCTGTTCCATCTCCAGCCAGGGTACATGCTGAGAAGAGATGGCTGAATCTGAACAATTTCCAGGAAGCCATCTTCCTCACTCAGCCACATGCTAGGCAATAATAGCCTATGTGTGTCATCTTTCCGTGATGTGGTCAACTGGCGAACCAGATGAGCTGGGCCCCTCACAATATCCTATGCACTTCTGCTGACCTGCCACCCCCAATCAGGAGGGTCAGCACCATGTTGCCCACACTCATCACTGTGCTGTGTCCTGGTGAGTCCTGCTGGTAATGAAGGATAGGGAGCATTGGAGTGGAAATGTCATACTGGGAGGCTGGCCCTGGCTCAGAAGAGAGCACTACTTCCACAGTGGGGGTGGACATTGAAGGCAGAGCTGACCTTTAGAACAGGGTGCAGCTGCCAGAGATCACACCAAGAAGGGACAGAAGGGATACAGGCTTTGGGTTTTGTAAGTACATGCATCATCCATCATGACTCTTTCTCTTTCTTTATAGGGTTCTTTCTGATCCAGAGGATCTGGGCACAAAGTAGGTGAGTGTGTTCCCAAACTTTAGGTCACCATCCACCCCAAATGGAAAGATACTCCTGTACAGGAAGGCAGACAGCACAGGGTCAGGTCTGGTGGGTTGATTATGATACCCTTGTAAATGAATGTCTTGTGAAATGGAAAGAGGGGTCCTGGGAAACTGGGCCCCAACTCTGTCCCAGACGCATCCAGCCACTCAGCAGATAAATAAGACAGTTTCCAACTTTCATTCTAACAAACAAACAAAGAGAAAGCCTCTAATTGTATTTACTTCTTACCCATCTGCCATATATTTTTAGGTCTTTTTTTCACAAGTATGACTTTTTAGATTGTGCATAATTTAACAAATGATTGAAGTTATTGTTTTCTTGTTTTAGCTTTCATGGCTCCACCATTACACTATTAGTGGTTCTAATATGCACTCTATTTACTTTTTATACTTTTCCAAGGGGGGTTATGCTTTCAGAGAGTCTTGTGCTTTATTGACATCCCCTCCTTTGAGCTTGAAGAACTCTCTTTAGCATTTCCTGTGAGACAGGTCTGGTGGTGATGAAGTCCGTCAGTGTGTTTTTCTGAGAAAGTCTTTAACACGCTTTCATTTCTGAAGGACAGCTTTGTTGGGTTCATAATTCCTGGTAGGCATTTTCCCTTATGTCTTTAGGATACATCATTCCTCTCTGTCTTGGCATCTAAGGTTTTTCTCAGATGTCTAACACTAGCCATGTTAAAATTCCTTAATGTGCGCTTAGCTTTTCTTAGATTCCAGGATCCTCTCTTTGTCTTTGACTTAGATGGTTGGGTGATAATACTAATTGGGGCCATGTTGTTTGGATTTATTTTTATCTGTGTCCGTTGATGTTCTTGTCACTGGATGTTTGTATCTTTCTTGCGGTCTGGAAATGTTTGTCTGATTATTTCTCTAAATAACTTTTTTTCTCCTTTGTTTTCTGAACTCTCCCTTCAATTCTAATGACAGAAATTTTCTTGGTTTGGTGTAATCTAGTAAATTGTGTAATTTTTGTTCATTTCCTTTTCATTTGTTTGTTTGTTTGGTTTTTGCTGTGGCTGTGCATCTGACTGGGTATTTTCAAATGTCATGTCTGAGCTCACTAATGCTTCTTTCTGATCAAGTCTACTGATGAAATTTTCTATTTTTCTTTTAAAATTAAAATTTACCTATTTTCTTTCTTCTTTTATTTCTATTTCATTGTAAAACTACTTGTGCTCTTCAATAACTTACTTGCAAATGGCAATGCACTTTCTATCTGTACTCTCTCATAGTACTTTTACCTTCATTAAATAATTACTCTGAGTTATTTCTGGCACTCTTACTGGAGCTTATTAGTTTCTTTTCTCTGCTCATATTTCCCTGAATATTCATAGACCTGTGTCCTTACATTACACCTGAACACTTAAGGAGGCGACCCATTTCTTCTGACTTTTTCAGAAAAATTTTGTTGATTATAGATCTTTATCATTTAGTCTAGCCTGAGATTCTAGATGGGCCAGACATCTGAAACCCTGGACAGGTAGGCTTTGGTGTCCAGTTCTCTAGCTGGACTAATTTCATTCCTGTTCTCTAATGACAAATGTCATTGCTGGCTGTGCTCTGTGCTCCAGAGAGATGACTGGCTGCACTCTGCCACCAGGTGTGGTTTCTGGATGGGCTCTGTAATTGTCTCTGACTGAGGAGTGTTGACAGAATGTCCTCCCTGGCTAAGAGTCACTCTTGGTTGGAGTTTTATGTTGTTGGCTCTTTTCTCTTATGAAGCATCTACATTGGCTTAAAGTAAGCCATATTCCAAGATTTTTGCACTAGCCATTGTGTGCCCCACCCCTTTCTCCAAATGGCCCTTGGTCAGCCTGCCCTGTCAATACCCACAGAGTTTCCCATGCAAGCTTCCTGTAAAAGTTTCCAAAGTTGTGGGGAAGACAAACATCTGCCTCTAACTTACCCTTCCCAATGTGGAAACCATGGGCACAGGGATTTCTATCATGCAGCCCTGCACAGGACAAGAAAGAGGGGCAGTGTGTTGCAAGAGTATCACTCCATTTCCTGTTCTGTTGTGGATTTTCTCAATTCTGTGATCTAAGGCTATCCAGGACTTCTCTCCAATTTCTAAGATATTCTCTATGGTGTTTTTGCCTGTGTTTAGTTCAATTTCTTTTGGGAGTTTTTGTGAAAACAGAGAAGTCCCATTGCACCCTCTTCCTAACATCACTTCCCACATTACATTACTTCATTCCCAGGCATCCTGCCCACTACGCCATCTTATTTGACTTGTTTTAGCAACTAATTTTGCATGCTCAAAATCTGGGAAGTTCCTCTTATTCATTTTTTTTCTTATTTTCTCCTACAAAATTGGATAACAGGAGGGTGGAATAGGTCCTGCCCTGAGGGGGTGGTACCAGTGGGAGGTGGTGGTGGTTGTAAAATGGCATAGGATGGTGAATATGGTGCAAAAATGTGTACACATGTATGTAAATGTAAAAATGATACCTGTTGAAACTATTCCAAGGACAGGGTGAGAGGGGTATAAAAGAGGGGGGGAGGTAGTGAATTCAAGTATGATATATTTGATACATTGTAAGAATTTTGTAAATGCCACAATGTACCCCAACCCAGCACAACAATAAAAACATTCTCAAATGTCATATTTTGTTGTAGGAAGAAGTGACATGTTTATGTGATGAGAGGAAAGTCTTCTTGTAGATGTGGGCACCCCCCATTATATATGTATGAAACAGCATAATGAAACACACTAAAATTGTTAAAATTGGGGGGAGAGAAGACTGAGGAAGAAGAGTGTGGAGTTCTTGTGGATAGAGACAGACTTCATGAAGGTGTTATCAGCAGAGACAATGAACAAGGTATGCATGAACAATGCAGAGGAGTCATAAATGGAATATATTAACAGATAACTATGCACCACAGAGCAGGGTCTTCTACGGTGATGTTGTTCAGAGTTCTGGGAGAGTTCAGAAGTTGAGTTTTCATTTTATTTTTATCCTCTCTTCTCTACAAGAAGAACCAGACATGTCACAGATCTGACATGAGTTTAGGGCTGAACTGAGCTCTCAGGCTGATTCCCCATGGATCCTGAGGCCTTCGCCCAGGAGTCACCCACAGATATGGGTTCATTTTAACACTTTTTCATTCCATGTGGTTGAATCATAATTTGTCCCAGAATAGCATGGTTTGGGGTGAAGGAGCAGAACACAGTACCTGTGTGTTATATGATTTTGTGTCTCCTGATTTCCCAGATCCATGTTCCAAAGTGACCCCAGATGTTATAGGTTGACTGAGGAAAAGATACACAATCAATGAGAAGCAGACTCAATGAAAAGCAAAGACATACAAACACACATGCATGCACACACAGAATGAGCCAGGAGTTGGGAGCTGAAGGAAAGACTCAGAGCAAGAAAGGGAGTATAGGGTGTAGGAAGTGGAGAGACTGACATATAGTGGCAAAGAACAGTCCTAAAATTCAGGGCCTGAATGAAAAACAGAAAGATAAAAGACAAAGATGTGGTGATAGAAATTCTAAAAGAGAGCTACAGAGACAGAGTTAGAGAGAAATACATTGTGATAGATGACAGATGTTAGGTATGAAGAGCTAGATGATAGATAAATTGATAAATAGATAATAGATGATTGATAAATAAATAGATGATAGATAGATAATAGATAGGTACATGGATAGATAATGGATAGACAGTGCTCGCATTAGCAGCACATATGTTACAATTGGAACCATGCAGACAGCACAGAACCTGTGTAAGGAAGATACATACCTTCAAGAAGCATTCCATTTTCTAAAAAATAGATGGGTTGACATAAATAAATGTGCATAAAGACAGAGACATTAGGAAAAATGAGACTTCAATTGAAAGATAAAGAAAGAAAGATGAAACCAAGCAATGTTAGTAGAGGCAGAGTGTAAAATACATCGAAAAGGAAAGACTGGGGTACAAGGGTGAGGTCAGAGACCTAGAGAGACAGAGAAAGTAGAACCAGATAAATGGACATGGTAGATAATTCTTGGGAGAAAGAAGAGAGAGATGTCAGCTCATGAATGAAGGGCACAGTGATAAGGAATAGCCTCCTTAACTAAGCAGCCTCTTTTTCTTCCATATCAATTAAAAAATCCTTCTCTCTCAGCCAAGACATGCCCTGTGGTAAGGTCAGGAGAGAATGTGACCTTGTCCTACAATACTGACGGATTCATTAGCATGTACCATCTGTCCAGGGATGTGGAGCCCCAGGGACACTGGCTCCCTGCAGTGCAGAGCCACAATGGTACATCCCAGGCTGACTTACCTCTAGGTCCTGTGACCCACAGAGGGATCTACAGATGCTATGGCTCCTTCAATGGCACTCCTTATGCCTGGTTATCCCCGAGTGACCCCCGGCATCTATCACAGGAGAGCGAGGCTCATATCTGTCCCATGTTTTGTGATTCAAACTAACTGAATCCTACTTATATCTGAGGAACATTCTGCTGATGATGGAAATAAACAAGCACAGAGAAGCAGAGAGAGGAAAACAGAGACTGAGCATGACAGAGATGTCAGGGTGCAGAATGTCAGGCAGGACTCCTCTAATTCCTCCTCATCTTGCATGGAGGCCAACACTGAAGTGACTATGCAGCCAAACAGATAAAAGAAGAGGTCGGTACAGACCCAGGGGGAGGTGAGGAGGTCAGCGGTGGCATCAGCCCCTTTACCTTAGTGCATTTCCTAGGATCCCCTCCTAATCTCTCACCCACAGTGATCTCTCTACCAGCATCTCCCATCCTCTCTTCACAGATGAGGTCCCGTGGAGGAAGTCATCTCCACTGAAGACTCTAAAAGGGCATCCTGTGACTCACAAGACTCAGAATTAGGGGGAAAAGTAAGTTATGGGTCCTGATCAACCTCAAAGAAACCTCCATAGAGTGGAAGACAGAGGGCCTGATTGCCTACCTCTCTTTCCTCTCCTGTCCTCTTTTCCAGCAAACTCTGCAAAGCAGGTGCCCTTCATCCACAGAACAAGATTCCAAAACTTGGAGCCAAGAACTCTCTTCTCCTTGTTGTGGAAACCTAGGAAGCAGAAGCCTTGAGTTTGAGTGTTGGCTCAGCTACCTTCCTGCTCTGTTGTCTTGGCCTTGTCATCCTCCCTCACTGATCCCCAAACTCTACAACAGCAGAAGGGGCTCAAAAAACACTCTGGGCTCTAGTTTCCTACAGCCAAGACTTCCTAACTTCCTCAAAGAGGAACAGGAGAGTTAACAAGATCCCCTGCCCTGAAAAAATGCAGCATTGGTTCTAGCTCCAATATTTACTGAAGAAGAGATGAATAAGAAAGGAAGAAGAAATTCTTGGAGGAGTTCTTAGAGAAATCCCATTGACCAGGGAATGAGCTTCTGTCTGTTGGATGCAACTGTCATCCAGTCAGTACAGTGAGAGCATTGCAACAAGACAGAACCAGGTACACACACAAACACTTTCATTAACTTCATTCCACTGCTGTTCCTTGAGCTGGATATGAAATGTTTGTCTGCTAGTGCCGGTATAACAAATTTCTGCAAGTTCAGTGAATTAAAACTATGCAGTTTCAAAGACTATTTTACTGTTCTCAAGTTTGGAATTCAGAAGTGGGTGTCAGATGAATAAAATGAAGTCACCAACAGAGGCTCACTCCTTGCTGAGATTTTGGAGTGAATCTGCTTTCCTGCAGTTGAGACTGGGTGGCAGGTAAGCAGCCTGGACATTACTCCTGCTTGTGGAAGAAGGAAGTCTAAGGTCTTGACAGGCAGCTGGGTGTCTACAAAGGCCCAGTCTCTGTTTTCTTGAACACTGTGCTTTCCAGATGGGGGACTCCTCACCTGGCAGGAAGAACAGAGAGGCAGATGGGGCCATGCCACTGCGCCTTGACTCCTTCACAGGAGCACTGAACTGTGCATTAATTGGAGATTTTTGTGGTCTAGTCACCTAAAAACATTGCCTCTTTCTAATGTTCCTCTTGGGACTGAGTTTTCATGTGAATTTTAAAGAGGACACAAATATTCAAACCATAGCATGCAGAATCTTTAGTTAGAAATATTCAGCCACCTAACTAATATTTCACTAGCATGTTGTGCCAGGTTTATTCTTTGGGGTTTTTGTTTGTTTTTTGAGACTGGAGTTTGTAATCAGGATTCAACACTTGCAAAGAAGGCACTCTACTGCTTTACTCCATTTTGTTCTGCTTGTTTTGGAGATGAGGTCACATGAATGATTTGCCTGTACTGGCCTCAAACCATGATCCCCCTTTTCTTACCCTACCTAGAAGCTTGAATTATAGGCATCTGGCCTGGCTGCCATATTTTTTTCTGTTTTTTTATTTATTAGTATATTATAGTTGTCGGGCATAGGAGGTATATGGTGACATTTACATAACTGCTCACAATATATCTAAATTAGTATCACCCCTCCATCTTTCTCCTTTATTCACTCTTCCCTACTCAGAATAATTTTGATAGGTTTCATTGTTTTATTTGCATACACAAATACAAAATACTTCCACCATATTCACCTTTCTTTACCCTTTCCATATGCCTTCCCCTCCCACTCGTACCCACCATTGGACAAGACCTGTTTTACCTTCCTGTCCTTCATTTAAAAAAAGACATCTTGTTACTTTATGACAGTTACACAGGAGGTTTCATTGTGAAATTTCCATATGCATGTATTCTATCGAAATGCACTCACAATCCAGGAAATCAGAAATATGCTAATGAACTTGACTTAAAAATACTATTTGATAAAAATGTATGCATTGAGTGTTGGTATGTAAAATGCATGCACACATAATAAGTGCACACATAATTCTATTGTATTACTACCTCCATAACTACGGGGTAATGAGAGGTTACATGGGTGGTGAAGATCCAGGGAATTGGCTGGAGTGGGGCTCAGGGGAGACTGCTCTGATTGTCACCCCTTTTGCTCCTGACTTCTAGTATCTGTGAGTACCAATCCCTTACTCCTGGACCCTAAATTCTCAGCGGTTCACAAAGTGGAAACTCATCTGCTGGAGAATTAGCTTATGGTCCTGCATCATAAAGTGAACAGAAAGCATGGGACTACTTGTTATTTCTGGGTAAGAGAAATTTTTTCTACTCTCCAGAAACATATTAATTGCTCCTCAGTGATTCAGAAAGTAGAACTGGGGGAGAGAGGATGGAGGGGGTTAGGGGGATAAATAACACAAACAATGTACGCATATGTGAATAAATGAACAATAAAAACTAAAAATGAAATAAAAAAGTAAATCAATAAATGAAAGTTGAATTGAGTACATATAATATATGACCCTAGAAAAGCACAATGAGGAGAACTGAAAGGACCCTGCTATATCAAGGAAAGGGTTCATTCAGGATCTGCATAAAGTTATGTTATGAGGATAAGACATAAGACTGTGAAGACCAGGGAAAAGTCTCATGTCCTTAAACCCTTCACAGATCCTACTTCTCTGCTTTGGTTCTCAGGAACAGCTCAGTACTCAGCCCAACATGCAGAATGCCAGACTTCATGATGGGAGATTAAGGAGAATTTTCAGTTATGGGACTCACAAGGTCAGCTCCATTCCAGGAGGTAGATGCCCCAAGTGGATGTGCCTGGGGTCATTTGGACTTCCCTGTCCTTCACGTCCTCTTTGTCCCTTTGTCCACAATCCCCAGACTCAGAGTTCCAGGATTACACAGTGGAGAATCTCATACTTGTGTGCATGGCTGGGCTGGTCCTCGTGGTCCTTGGGATTCTGTTATTTGAGACTCAGCACAGCCAGAGAAGGACACAAGGTGCAAGGAGGAAGTAAACAGGAAAGAGAGCAGGGCACACAGACTGGTGGAGTCCTGGAGATGAATCCTACAGGAGAAGGTGATTCTGGGAGAAAAGGTGGGACATAAATTGGGTGGACTCTCTGTTCCGAATCACTTGGGGTGACATGGTTAAGATAAGAGAATTTCTGGATTTTCTGTTTAGAGAACTCTACCTCTACTAAATTGTGACATCTGCCCCTCAATGCTGGCTCATTCTTTTTCCACCCTGTTTTACCTCTACAGTCTTCACCTATCTGCTGCACTTCAGGTAATATCTGACTTTGAGGAATTACCATATTCCATAATGTGTGCTCTTGAGTCTCCATTTCTACTGCTCAAGTCAGAATCTGCTGAAAATGGGACAAACTCAGATTTCAACCCAATATAGATAAATGAAGAATGATTCCATAAGACCCTCCATTCTTCTGAGGCACCAGCAACTCAGGCCTGTAACCCTAACTATTTGGGAAACTGAGATGTGGAGGATTATGGATCACGACCATCTTGGGCAAATAGTGCATGAGGTTCTGTCTACCATAACAAAATGGATGAGAGTTATAGCTCAAACAGTAGTGCAAATGCTTTGCAAAGCATGAAGTTCCGAGTTTAAATCAGAATCTTAACAAAAAAAAATCCTCTATTTGTGATGACATTGTGGAGTCTCTCCAGTACCCATTTCAGATGGACACATTTGTGTTTGATGTAACCACCTACTGGACAAGGGAAACCACACTTTGATAAATACAATGTTTGAAAAATGTCCTTTTGTGTGGCATTTGCTGATTTCTGTGGTGTGAGTCATCCCTGTACCAAATCCCAGGTGCCAGTGTAGTCTCAATAGATGTGGAGTTGAGAAATGAGGTGCAGAAGTGTCTTTCCCAAGGGAATGTGAGGCAGCGGCACCATGTCTCTCTGGCATCCTCAATGTGTGCATATATTCCTTCTGTTTGTGAAAAATTATGTCCTGATGTTTGGCCATCATTTCAATGAAATAATATATAAAAAACCCGTCCTTCCCATATAGAGGAAAATAAAATTAGGAACATCCTATTGGAGACCATAATGAGAACATAAAACCATTGCATTAAAGATTCATAGAATTGGCTAAATCAATTAACAAAGTAGATTGGCATCATGCAGTTAATGGGAAGAGAATCACCAGCAATTATTCTGAGGTACACACTCTAGATAAAAATACAAATATATGCACCAGGATGCAATCACAAGAATATTGATAGGAGTGCTGTTCATATTACCAAGAACTTTGCAGTACAAAATTCTATCTAGCAACAACCAAAGAAAACGTGGTATTATATGTGTATATTGAAATATTACACACAGAGAAGAGAAAACATATGAACAAAAACTGAAAACAAGAATGAGGATCAATTTTCAAAATGGTTTTGAGTAAATGAAATATAAACTGAATTCCTGAATATGTATTCCAATACCAACCAAAGGATACAAAATTTGCTATTTAGGAAGCATTCCCAACATAAAACCTATGTTAAAAGAAATGAAAGAATCCTATGTAATTTTCACAGTGGTAACATCAAGTTGCTATGGGGAGGTCGTGGTGAAGGTGAAGCCACAGGAGCTGCTAGAATTCAGGTGAAGCTCTTGCTGCCTTTCCTTTGATGTCTCTTAGTGCACCTGTTGCTAGAGTCATTTCTATTTTGTAAGCTACCTTGAGTGGGCATACAACATACTCAGGTGGGGTTGAAGTAAGCTGGGAATTTCTGCAGCCCAAGTATGTATTGAACATCTAGTTTGACTTTATGGTTTCCTAATAACATGATCTCTGACTACTTATCCAGCCTAGGTAAGTCCTGTCTAGGTGAGAATAGAATAGAAAACACAAATTTTCAACTAAAAGTGACATCAGCGAAGGACACCATAGGAACCATCAACACAAACCCTGGAGAATAATTGTTTTGAACAAACACAGAAGGATGAGAGAAACTTTGTGGGATCAGGTGAATACCCAAATCATAAATAAAGAAAAACCCCAAAAGTGGCCACATTAAGGAGAGTAGAAGATCAATTCCACATCACACAACTCACCTCTCCAGGTATCACATCTTAGTGACACGAGAGGCTCCCTGTCCTATGTTTCCCTCTACAGCAGAAAGAGAGTAGTGGCATGGGAGTGGTATGTCCCCTATCCAGGTGGAACCATGCCCAAGAGACCCACGTCTTCCCCACCACTAAGATCATCTTGGCTGTGTGGTTGTTAGTTGGCAAGAGGGAAGAGAAACTGCAGACCACAGTAACTGCTTCATGGACCTACAGGGTGCTTGGGTACTTCACCCATGGACAGCCATCTGTTGGTCACTGGGCATTACAATGCCCTATGTACTGACCCATCCACAGACTGACTTAAGAAACTCAGGCAGCAAAGTCAAGGGTCTGGTGTAATCCAAGTTCTCTCACTGCAGAGTTGATCCTAATTCAGGATCCAGCCCTAGTGAAACCATCAGACATTTTCAGCACCATTTCTCTCTACATGGGGTGGATAGAAGGCAGGAAATAAGAAGTCACAGTGTAGGAATGTCCGCATCAGAGAGAACAAGACTATGCAGCTTCTGCATCCACAGAAATGTCCTGAGATGGCCAGACAAACCCTGGATGGGCGTTCTCCTAAAGATATTTGTCTTATAACTAATCAGCAACATCTGAGAAGAGTCTCACCCCTTTCCATTCCTGTACCTGCCTAAGGAGACAAACATTGCTGGATGAGGGGAGGGAGGAGATTGAGATGAGAAACCAGGCAAACCTGTGTGCAAAAGAGACGACCAAAAGAGGGAAGAAGAGGAAGCCACAAATCCACAACCTCTTCTGTCCGCATTATAAGCAGCATTTGGCCACACAGTCCTTTACCCATGTGGACAAGGGTCCTGCCTGTTGAGTCACAGAGTCCCCTCACCACCACCTCAGCCTAGAGGAGTCACAGTCCCATCAAATCTTGCTGTCACAGGTTACACTTTTCCATTCTGAACGTACACAAGGAGGATCTGAGGAGGGAGGTGGAGTAAATTGAGTGGTTCATGTATCCAACAGCAGTGAGGTCAATGGTAGTGTTGAGTGGGAGGAACTGTGAGAAGGGGAAGAGACAGTTAAGTGGGGAGAATAAAGCAATGCCTACCTCAGCCCTTCTCCATTGTGCTGACTCTGAACTGGGTTTTCAAAAGGGATTTCCAACATTTCACAAAGCCAGTTGTTTCAGGAATATGGAGGATGTGCAAGAACACTGGACTCACCAAATGTGAGGAGGTAAATTCATAACTGGAGTGACAACATAATGAGAATTGATAATGCATTCTGTATGTCCATGGGTGGTAATTCTGACAGAAGCAGTGTATGCTGGGAAGAGAGGAACATCTGTATAGAGGGTGTCTTTACAGTAAGAGCAAAATTCTGTCCCTTCTTGATGGAAGGGTCCAATATAGCCATCCTGTCAACAGGGTGCCAGCTGGTCACCTCAGAGAGCAGTGTCACATCAGTGTCTCTCTGCTGCTGGCAGATTGGGCAGTCAGTGGTGACCTGTAAGCAGGTCAGCATTGGTGAATGGGAAGTCCATGTTTCAGAGCCCTTGAATAATCTCCATCCCTTACACCATGGCCCCTTTCATCGTTGGCCCACTGAGTGATGACAGGGGTGATGGAGAAAGAAACAAATGAGCATCTGTGGAACAGGATTACTGTCATCCTGTCAAATTTCTCCTCTGCAGGTCACCCTTTGTTGAGCATCACACAGGATGGAAATATCTTCACTTCCTTTTATACTCAGAGTGGTTGGCCATGTCCCTGTTACACAATTTCCTTCTTGTCATTTTCCCTTATAATCTTTCAAGTCTGAATATCCAGCCACACCATTGCCCTAGCACATGGATAGGTATGTAATCACATATCTGGCATTTATCTTACTATGAAAGTGGGCAACCTGGTGCACTGCCCAAAGCTCTGACTGTGGTGAAATTTCCCCTCACTGCCATTTTGCTGGGATGCCCCAGAGTGGGTTGTAGGTCTGGTGCAGTTCACACTCAAGTGCTGACTTCATGTCCTGAAGAACCATCCATCAACCAAACTTGAGCCTTTTCTTCCACTGTCATTGATTCAGAGGGTTCTGTATGAGACATTAAGTGCAGGTGGGAGAGAGGGGGCTTTGCAGCAGGAGAGGCGATGACAGGCAATTGGGACACTTCATTAACTTACCTGTACCTTCAGGGTCTTCTCAGGCTCCATTGCATGTGTACCACTTCTATGTCATGATGGAGGGATGCTTTCACATCCCAGGTTGTGGCACTGGCTGGTTCATGATAGGTAACCCAGGATGCTTGGGCACTCAGCTCTATCCATGTTCAGTGCCTACTAAGGTCCAGTAGCAGGCAAATGTGATTTCTCAAGAGGAGAGCATCTGTCCACATAGGAGGACAGGACTTTACCCAGTATCCTGGAGTCCTGAAGCAGGACTCACTACAGGGCCCTGTCAAAGGCTCACAGCCTCACTTCATCCTCTGATACCACTGGATCTGCTGGACAACATGGCCAGAGTGACCAGCACCCAGCATCCTGGACCTCTTTGCAGAACCTGTTGCTGTTTTTGACCCCTCTGAACACCAGCAGTTTTTGAGATTTCTTGGTACACAAGCTGAAGTTCTGCACACAAATGAGAAATATGCAACCTTCAAAGTACAAAGGTGTCCACTTCTGTTGTGCCTTCTTCCACAGGCCAGGAGTCCCATATGGGGATTCTGCAGTCGCTAAGTTTGTCTATTGCACTTAGGCATTCTTGATCCTGAGAAATAGCAATGGGATAGTTAGACAGACTTGGGGTTAAACTTCACTGTGCTCCTGAAATCCACAATGCCCTCATCTGACCAGCTGACCACTGCGACATTGTGTCTTCTTTGGAATCAGTATCAATTCAAATCCAGTGTCAAGTAGTCCCTCAAAATCCTTTTATTTCCTTTTACTCAGTTTAGTAACTATGGAGAAAGGCCATAGCATCTGAGAGAGGGAGAGTGTGTGAGTGAGAGAGAGAGAGACAGAGACAGAGACAAAAAAAGACAGAGAGAAAAAAGCATATGCATTTTGTGTCATGCCAGAGTCCTTCCTGAAGGAGTCCCACACTCCCCTTCTCTCAAGGGGTTCTGTACCTGAAAAGTGAGTTGAATCTGGGAATTGATGAAGTGCCATGATTCATTGTTTATGACTTAGGTCATATTTTTGTTCTCTTGACCTTGAACTTTCATGCTGATACAAATCAACTCAGAAGTTTACAGGCATCCTGTCTGCTTTCCTCGTGGTTCTCTGTGGTCACAACATTCTGATGCTGCCTTTTAAGTTTTCTTTTTGCACTGGGGGTGGAATCTAGGGCCTTGTGCTTGCTAGAAAATCGCTCTACCATGTGAGCACAACCTCAGCCCCTGATGCTGCTGTGAATCTGCTGTCCTCTATGGTAGCGAAAGCTACCTTGCCTTTGGTGGCTGGATGCCACCACTTGAACCTTCCACTCCAGGACCTACACAATCCTGCTACACTCAGGTTCCCAACTTAGCATCAGCCATTCCCACTGCAAGTTCTGACCTGCTGAGAAGAGCAGTCACAGAGCCTTTCAGTATTTCAGTGATGCCCTCACAAGTTCCTCACAGAACAGGTGAGAGGGATACTTTCTGGACTCATTCAGTATGGATGAGCAAATTTTAATGATAAATCCCACTAACATTTATCTCTCCTCTATTTGAATCCATTCCTCTATAGTAACCAAGGCAGTTGTGGATTTTGAGTTCATTCGCTGAGGGTCACCATTTGCTCCAACAACAAGAAAAAGATGCCAGAACTGTCTTTCCTTTCATGAGCTGCAACATAAAATGGGTTACCTTGCAGGGTGCCAGTGGCTCACGCCTGTACTCCTAACTACTTGGGAGCCTGAGACCAGGAAGATTACAGTTCAAAACTAAAGCTTGCAAATAGTTTGCAAGACTCCATCTCCAAAATAAACAGAGCAAAATGGACTGGAGGTGTGACTCAACAGTACTTCTGTTTAGTGGGTCCATATCAAAATTTTGCCATGATTTGACTTTTATTCTTTCTACCATTATATCTCACTACTATATCAATTTCCACATATATGGGGTCCTCAAGTTTCTGTGGGAATAACTTAGCAAAATAAAGTAAATACTTTGGAGTGTAGCACTCACCCTGACGGGTCTCACTCTGTGACTCTCCTTTAGGGGTATTAAGGAGCCTAAATGTAGTTATGGGTCTAGAATGAAAGATAGGTGGTGTGGTGGGACCTTGGAGAACCAAGACTGTTGACAGGACAACTGTCAGGGAGCAGTTCAATATAAATTCCTTGGAATGTGCAGGGTTAACCTTCTCCTCTTGGGTAGGAGAAGCTACTTCTACTGGTGACAAATTCTCTTCAGAATTTAGGCACTCAATGACCTCATCCTCACCAGGGTCTTCCCGCATGTCCCCATTCAACATTCAACATCCCACTCTGTCCCTGTCAGTGCCCTCACTTGAACACAGACACCCCATGAAGCTGGGAATCAATTTGCATTGTAATTTTGGCATGTGAAGGATGAGATACTGGGTTTGGTTTTCAGCAAGCTAAGCTCTGCAGTCAGAATACAAGAGCCTCTTCAGGGAAGACAGAGAAGCCTCAGGTCAATTTCTGAACTGGGGATTTGAATCTCTGTATTCCCAAGGTTAAGAACTTCATTTTCTCCCTATTTTATCCTGAGACAAATCAGTCAATCTCATTATACTGACCAATTTGACAAAACGTTCAAGGTTCTCACGTGTATGCTTACTCAGATCCTTGTCTCTTATACATGCTTGATTAGGAATGTCTATTCTTGATATTTTTAATAATCCTTCTGCCATATCACTACCATGGATTATTAGCACTCTCTTAACTACCTGTAATACAGTTATATGTATCTTTAATTGTAATAAAATTCAGAACTTAGGAACTAACTGAAAACAATCTACATATGTACAATTCTATTCCTCTAGAACCATTCTTAGGAACAACATCTATATTAGTGATGGTTTCCCAGAAACCAGAACCAACGTGATATGAATGTCATCTATCTACCTATCTATCTATATATTTATCTACCTAACAATCTATCTATCCATCTATCTATCTATCTATCTTCTATCTATATCTACATCTGTATCTATCTATCTCTCTGATTATGAATTCGCTCATTTGAACATAGGGGTTTGGTTAAGTCAGGCTGGTAATCTGAAGACCTGGGGAAGATCTTTAGTTCAAATCCAAAAGCAATCTTTTCTAGAATTCCTTCTTCTTCAGGGGAGATCAAAAGCCTCATTTTTCTCGCAAGGTCGTCATCATATCATATTGCACATTTATTATTTGTTGCAGTCTAATGTCCATCATTCTTGACTATAATTAAGACTGAAGACAGGCAGTTTCCTTAGCATCCTTTCTTTTTCTGATGTAGCTCATATACTAAGAGTCATGTCTGACAGAAAGCAGATGCTTTACCTGACTCCAAGGCTGGGGGGAGCAGATTATGAGAAGCCTATGAGAACTGGTCATAAGCAAGGCAAGATGCAACTCAACAGCTTTTTCCTAAGTTGTTCATCTGTAGGCTGAGATTGGCACAGCCCCCAGCAACAGAAGCAGAAAATGAAGAACAGCTCGTTCTCTTGTTTGTGTTCAGAAAGGTAGAACACAGGTTTCTCCTGTTACTGTGTCATGCCCCTCCCAGAGAACCACTGCTCTTCCCTGTTTACTATTAAATATAAAAGACTCATTGAAGGAGGATGTAGGGCATTTTGGTCATTGCTTTGAGGCTTTTGCTTCTGGCTTTTGGCTTTCTGATGGGGAAGGCTTTTTGGATATGAGAGGCTTTTGGAAGAGAAGATGCTGGATGGAGATAGCTGAAGGGGGGAAAAGAATGGCTGAAAGGAGATTGCTGAAGTGAAAGGAATTGCTAAAGGAGAATTGCTAAAGGGGAACTGCTAGCAAGTCAGAGGGCTGAGATTTTAAGCTAAAGAGAACACGGTACAGTGCAAGTCTGCACCTAGTATTTTATACATAGGCTTTAGAAAAGCTAAGCAAAAGAAAAGCTACAGAGAACATGGGAGAGTGCTAGTATGAGCACTAAGACTTTAAAATTTTGAATAGAGAACATTGGACAGTGCAAAGCTGGCGGCAAAGACTATAAGAGAGACTATGCTAAAGAAAACTAAGAGAAAACATGGGACAGAGTGAGTCTAAGGAAAGAGGCTTTAAAGAACAGAAAAGAAGACTTTAAAAGCAAGGTTTTAAGAAAAGACTTTAGAAACAAGGTTGTAAAGAACTGTAAAGGAGTAAGGCCTTAACGAGTAAAGAGAGAGAAAAGAAGCACAGTAAATAAAGAGAATAATAGAGAAAAGCAATGAAGTTTTTGTCTCTCCACTGGAGCACCCAACACAACTGATCCCACTTTATGTATCTCTGTCTATCCTGTGTCTTTTCTGCATCTCCTGTCACCCCCAGTTAGGCCCAGTAAGGTTCAGTAATAACCAGGAGTGAGAGTAAGCTTGCTCCAACAGGGAAATGAGTGAAAAAGCTTGCTGCACAAGGCAGCAATGAGTAAAGGTTTTTCCACATCTTTGGTTTTCATCGATAACTTGGTGATTCGATCCATCTTCCTTGCTTCTCTTCTGAACCCTTCTAGGCTATCTTTTGTAAAGTGTTCAGAATTTAAATGTAATGGAATCAAAACACTCAGGTGGACAGAATACTCAGCCCAACCTCATATCCTGTTCCTTGAGCTGTGATAAGATTGACTCCCAGTAAAACCATTGTAAATTGGAAACATTATACACAAACAATGCTTAGTACACTTAGCCTAGAGAACATCACAAAATAGTGTGTATTGAAGATGTGTCACTTTGGCACCAGGCCAAATTCAAAAGTTCATAACCTAAACATTGTAAGTTTATAACCATGACTAATAGTTATAATAGCTTTCAGTACTTTGAACATTTCAAAAATGTTTTCTCTAACATCATCTCAAGGCCCCATACAAACATGGTCAGTGTACTCAGAGCTGAAATGATTATCACCTACCAGAAAGGAGATGACCTCATGCTACCCCAATCCTTTATCTTCAGAACTAGAAATTCCCTTGAGCACAACTTCTCTGACTGTGACCATGGGCACCACTGCCCCAGAAGAAAAACATATTCAGTATGTACATTTGTTTTCTAAGTAGAGAGCTGTGTCCCTAAGAAAAGAATGCTTGTCATAAATAAATGTGCTATGGTGGGGATTTGTCATAAATATGTAGCCACAACATTTAGGAGAATGAAACAGAAGGATCTTGAGTTTTGGGCCAGATCAGGCTACATAGTAAAATTCTGTCTAAAAAAATACAGTGGGGACATTTAATTCTTTTTCCTTTTGAGTATCAACACTAAACATCAAAAAGCATGCATTAGAGATATTTTCTCAGTGTTCCTGAAATGTGGAGTCACCCTAATCTTCCTGCCCCAGGCTACCTGACATATTTTGTCTGCCTTCCCTGTCATGGCTCCTCTGAGTACGCTAACCTCACAGACTTGGCTCACCTGCTTGTATAGGTTTAAGAGTTTGATTGCCTCCTGGGTCCTACATGCATACCTGTCATCTAGTGGTACTGCCTACTCAGGACCCAAAGAGAAAAGTGTGATGGTGACATGTTCTACATTGGGTGACCACGGCAGTCCATCTCTGCAAACTTCCTGTGAGTTTTTCAAAAGCATTCCACTGCATCTCCTTCTTATGGGCTCTGAGGAGGAGGAGGCACTTCATTACACTGGTAATTTCATGTCCATAGACAGTTTGTGGGATCTGTGTGAAGAAGGTAAACCTACCTACCTTTCAGAGAGATAGAAATCTTTTTTTTTTTTTACAAAAACCAATTGAGCAGGATCCAGGTTCAGGGTGTAGGAATAACCAGGTCTATACTTGGATGGATGTCTAAATGCAACTCTGACATTTGATACAATAAAAGGTGTTTTCATGATTCCCACACCTTTGCACCTGCACAGATCCACTGGGATCTATGCTAAAGGTTTCTAAAGCAGCTGCTCCACTCAGCCTGGTCAGCAATCATTTGCTGTGTTTTGATGTTGAGCTCCCAGTCAGAAGGGCTTAAGTGGACAGTTCCTGTCTACAACCCAGGAATTAACAAGGGCTTTTGATTCTCTAATTATACTTCTAATGTCATTTTGATGAAAGAGTGGAGACAGGTCGTACTTTTTCAGGTATGATTGCATTTTTTAATAAGCACAGGGAACCCAGAATCACAGCAGGTCTGGGATTCACTGGTCTCTTCTGTCTCCATCATTTACCATAATTTTGTGGCTCTCTGTTCTGCTCTTAGTAACATAAATTAACCAACTTAGTAACATAAATTAAATTCACTTTGTGATTCCACTGTGCTTGCATGAGCTCTCCCTGCCTCTTATGTGTATTGGTCATAATATATATATATATATATATATATATATATATATATATATATTAGTTAATTTGAGAATATTTATCCTTGTTTGTCCTAACACAATTTCTTCTCATAGTTGATCAAGCATATTCAGGTGCATGTGTGTGAAATGTATTCTCTTTCCTCTCTTTTCAATTTTATCGTCTTCCATGACACTGGCTCACACTGTGACTGATGTTTGGAGATCCTCCAGAAATGAATTTGATTTCCTAAAGCAACCATTTTCCTAAACTGTTTCTGAACATTACCAAGATTCTAACATTTCTTAAATTTTAGTGCCACTTAAATCACTTACTGCAATTTAATAAGTTATTAATAGAGTAAAGAAGTGAAGTTGTATTACAAACATTAGGATGGTTCTAGTTTTGAAGAATTCCTTAGAAAACATGTAAATTTCAGGTGATTATAGAAGTTTGTATCAACTTATGTTTCAATAGAAGAAACTTCATCTTTTAATTGTTAGCATCCTGTAATGAGGAAGGCTTCTAATCCCAACTTACCTTATGTAATTCAAAACTGGCAAACCATGTTGATTCATTTTATTTCAAATACACAATGAAAATAAATTGTTTAATAAGAATCACTATGCAAAGTGAAATTGTGATCCTAAATGAAACATATAGCAAATTGACTTGAAATAAAAACAAATGCCTTTTATATTTAACTTTTGCATTTTCTGAATAATTCCTAGGAAAGCAGAATTTGTGGAAATTTCTTTGCAAGGTATGCTCCTTTACATAAATTTTTGCTTGGTTAATATGTAGTCTTTTATTTAACTGTTAAGAGTGAGTATTGAATGCTAGCCAAACTTTTTATTTGCTCCTTGAAATACATTCTAATATTCTGAGTTTTATATTATTGTGTCTTTAATCTCATGTAAGTTTTATTATCGCAAACACTGATATATGAAAGCATTGTGTGGCTCAAAATGTCATTACTCATTAAGTTTTTCATCCTGCTCATGTTTTTTTTTTATTTTTTATTTCATTCATATGTGCATACAATGTTCGGATCATTTCTCCTCCCTTCCCCTACCCCCTCCTTTACCCCTTCACCTCCTCCCTCTCCCCCCCTACCCACTCGCTACCTGGCAGAAACTATTTTGCCCTTATCTCTAATTTTGTTGAAGAGAGACTATAAGCAATAATAGGAAGGATCAAGGGTTTTTGCTAGTTCTGATACAGATAGCTAAACAGGCAGTTGACTCGCATTGATATCCTGTGCCCATGTATGTTACCTTCTAAATTAATTCTTCTTGAAGTAACTTTGTCTCTAGTTCCTGGTTCCCTTCTCCTATTGGCCTCAGTTGCTTTAAAGTATCTGCTTTAGTCTCTTTGCATTGAGGGCAACAAATGCTATCCAGTTTTTTAGGTTCCTTACCTATCCTTATACCTCCCTCGTGTGCTCTCACTTTATCATGTGATCAAAGTCCAATCCCCTTGTTGTGTTTGCCCTGGATCTAATGTCCTCATATGAGGGAGAATATAAAATTTTTGTTCCTTTGGGCCATGCTAACCTCACTCAGAATGATGTTCTCCAATTCCATCCATTTACCAGTGAATGATAACATTTCATTCTTCTTCATGGCTGCATAAAAGTCCATTGTGTATAAATACCACGTTTTCCAGTTCATGTTTAAAATATGCACATTGTTCTTTTGTGTTGTTCACCAATATATTACATTGTGTGTTCATCTGCCTGTGTATAAATGTTTATTTGCACAAATGACATCCAATAGAAATCAGTCATTTTAAACTAAGTTCAAAATTATTTAAGGACATAAATTTAGTCAATTATCTTTCAAGTGATTTTTGGCTCATTCTCACTCGTATCCTGAATTTCTAACATATAACAACCTCTGTGTTGTTTAAATTCACAAATATAAATTTTCTACTTCTGTATCTATTATTCTACCCTTGTTCTTACCATTATTTTCTTGATGGTCTATTCTACATTCTTCAATCACTGTAACCAAGTTCTATTTGAGTTTATGAAATACTGGGTAAAGGTGTTTGTCCTATTATGACCAATTTCATTTCTTTGAATTCTTTATATCAGAACAGAAGATTTCAGAATGTTGGAATTTGGTTATAAAATACACTGCTTATGCACACATTTTGTTAGACAAATTATTTAAAATATTGAGGCATTCTGCAAGATGGTGGTTTCTCTGCATTTCTTCAGATTTGATGCTACATTCTTCATTTTCTCATGCTAGTTCCTCTACATTTATTTAGTTGTGTGGTTAATTTATACAATTACATAAATTTTCTAGAAGTTATTTTATCACAATTTCAAAAGTCAAAGTGTCTCTATAAAACAATCTGCAGGGAGAAAGAAAGCAAGGTGGCAGATAGCTAAGGTACAATGGGATTCTGGGCTCCACATTTTCAGAAAAATACATCAGATTCATAGTAGCAAGAACTAAGCAACACTGCTATTTTACCAACCAAGATTCCACCAACACATAGGGTTCATATAATGTTCAACAACAGATGTTTACATTAACTTTTCATAGTACAAAATAACCAGGGAAGCCCAGGCTGAGCCCAGCATCAGCTCCTGGTCTGCTTAGTGCAAGCCACTTCCCTGCTTTTTTCTTTTTCTTTTCTGGCTTCTTTTCTCCTGTCTTGGAACTTGAAAAGAATAAACTCAATGCAGAGAACTGCACAAGAAGTCCTCCAAGCATCTGCGACATCCTTGCTGTGCCATAATTCATAGACATGGAACCTCCATACTGCACCTCCCCCTGTTGCTCCAGATCTGAGTTTACCTGAAACTCTGCCATGTGAGTGTGGCACGTCAACTTCTCTGGAGAGAACCACACAGGACAACACAGCTGGTGGGCTGAGGGCACTTCCCCTGGACAAAACTGGTGGCCAGATAAAGGGAGGGAATATTTCACCCCTACCTGGTGATGGTGAGGCAGAACGCTGATGTGGGGGCAGTGCAGCATGGATGCTATTTGGTGAAAACAAAATATTCTACCATCTTGGAAAAACTGCCCTGTGGGTAGTAGCAACTGGTGACTGCTCAAATGCCAGCTCCTCTTGAGATCACTTTGGAGAACCTGCCTGCATCAGTTGGCCCATCCCATCAAGGAAATCCTGGACTCAAACACCCTGAGCAGATCCCCTCCAAAGTTGGCAGGTGGAAACGACAACATCCACTGTTGCACAGTCCAGGATACCAGCCTTAAGAAGGGACAGAGATATAGACAGAGGCCCAGGCTGGATTTGAAATCAGAGGAGAGACTCAAGAACATTCATTGTACTGTTTTTTTTAATTTAGTATTTTTATTTTTTAAAAAAAAATTTATTCTTTTCATTTTTTTGTTTTTCTTTTTCAACTTATTGATACCTATCTCCGTTACAAATATCAATTTGTTAGCCCTCCCTTGCTCCACTTTCCTTTCTTATCCTCAATTTAATCTTTATTTTACATTCCTTTTCTTCTTTCTTCTCTTTCTCTCTTCCCCTTTCCTTTTTTCCCTCCCCTTCCCTTTCCCCTCATTGCCACTACCTTCTCCATACTCACCACACACTGAATAGTATATTATGCCAAGTTCACACATTACCTCATCCTTATTATCTCTCTGAAATCCCTGATGATAGCAAAATTCCATCCCAATGTCAGAACTACAACTTTACACACATTAGGGCCTTATTACTCTATAGCCCCCCACCTCACACCTCTTCTCCCTTTGCCCATTACCCCCTCCCCGAACCCTCTTCTACTGACATCTTTTTAATTACCTAAATAACTACTTCTACCCAAACAATCGTTTTCTCCCCAATATCTGCTGTTCATAGATAACATTGCCAAGGGTTTCCTTATATACTACATTGGATTTGTGAATTTGTTATTGCTAAGTTATACTGCCAGATCAAGTAACAGAAATATTACAACAACCTAGCTCACAACTAAGCTGGGCAGAACATAGAGATTAAGTCAAGAAAGAGGGAACAGGTGATTAAAACATGAACTAATGAACCAACAGCATACAAGCAAAGCACAAAATTGAAGCGTGGAGAGAAAAAGGAGACAGTGGAACAGGACTCCTCAAAAGACTAACAATAACAAAATACAGGATTTGGTAGAAAGTGAAGAGGATGAATCCCCAGTATCTGACCTCAGAAGAATGATGACATAATGTTCAATGAGCTTAAGAAAACACACAAAAACAATTCAATGAACAGCAAGATAACAGAGATTTTAAAAAAACTCAGGGAGACACAAAAACACCTAAACTAACTCTAGAGGATTTCAACAAATTCCAAAATGAGACTAAGGAGAGTATAAAAAACGATATATGAAATAAAGAAGACAGCACAATATATCAAAGAGGAGTGTAACAAAGATTTGGAAAGTCTGAGGAAAAAGAATCAAACAGAAATCTATTTGATTTCTGTTTCTAATTCAAATAAGTCTCTAATTCAAATAAAAATACAGGTGAAAACCACTCCAGCAGACTGGAACAAGTAGAAGACAGAATTTCAGGGCTCAAAGACAAAATAAATACTAAAGGAAAAAAAAACAAGAATTCTTAGACAAAAGGACTCAAGCATTATGAAACAAATACATGAAAAATATGTGAGTCCATCAAAGGATCAAACCTGTGAATCACTGGCATCAAAGAAGGAGAGGTGTAAGCCAGATGTGTATGTAATATATTCAACAAAATAATAACAGAAAACTTCCCAAATATCATGAAAGAGACACCCATTCTGGTACAGGAAGCCTCAAAGACACCTAACAGACTTCAACAAAACAGAACCACCCTACAGCATATTACAGTTAAAACAATTAGCACAGAGAACAAGGAAAGAATATTGAAGGCTGTAAGAGAGAAAAATCAAATAACATATAAAGGTAAATCCATTAAAATAACAGCAGATTTTTCAACAGAAACTTTAAATGCAAAAAGTGCATGGAGTAAGACATTTTGAATGAGCACAAAAAGAAAACAATTTCAGTCCTAGGATACTTTACCCAGCAAACCTATCATTCGAAAATTGAAGAAAGAATAAAAATCTTCCAGGGTAAACAGAAACTAAAACAATACATAACTACTCAGCTACCACTAAAGAAGATTTTGAAAGGAATTCTAGACAGAGAAGAGGAAAACAAACATAGCCATTATAAGGTAGGAACTATTAAACCTCAAGGGAAAAGCAGACAAGTAATCACAGAGAAACACAGAATTAAATTACAAAAACCCCTAAGCAACAAAAACAACTAAATGGCCGGAAATCACCACATACCTCTCAATATTAACACAAAATGTTAATGGACTCATCTCTCCATCCAAAGACACTGTCTGGCAAGCCAGACTAAAAAGAAGATGAGACAACTTTTGTTTACAAGAGATCCACCTTATAGACAGAGACAAACATTGCCTTAGGGAGAAAGGGTAGAAGAAAATTTAATGAGCTAAACAGTCTCCTAAAACAGGCAGGAGTAGCAATAGTTATATCAGACAAAGAAGACTTCAAATCTAAATTAGTTAGAAGAGACAAAGAAGGTCACTGCATCCTAATAAAAGGAGCAATACAAGATGGAAATAACAATTGTTAATGTATATGCACCTAGTTTCAGTATACCCAAGCTCATTAAAAAACTCTTTTGGACTTAAGAACTCAGACCAAAGACAGTGATGCTGAGAGACATCAATACTCCTCTATCACCAATAAATAGGTCATCCAGACAGAAAACTGAACAAAGAAACTAGAATTGAATGACATCACAGATCTAATGGACATGACAGACATATAGAGATGTCCATTTCATCCTGCATCATACAATATGCATTCTTCTCAACAGCCAAAGGAACTTTCTCCAAAATGGATCACATTTTAGGTTACAAAGCAAATCTTAACACATATAAGAAAACTGAAATTATCCCTTGCTTATTGTCTGACCACAGTGCAAAAAAAGTAGAATTAAACAACACAAAGAAACAGCAGAAAATAGTCAAACAACTGGAAGCTGAACAACATGCTACTCCATGATTAGGGGATCATTGGAGAAGTAAGGGAAGAAATAAAAAAGTTCCTAGAATTCACTGAGAATGAAAACACAACCTATCAGAACCTAAGGGACACAGCAAAACGGGTCCTAAGAGGAAAGTTAATAGCCATGAGTGCAAATATTAAAAACACAGAAAAATCTCAAATAAGTGACTGAATGCTGCATCTCAAACTCCAAGAAAAACAAGAACAAGTTAAACTCAAAAGTAGCAGAAGTTGAGAAATAATAAAAATGAGGGCTGAAATCAATGAAGTAGAGACCAAAAAGACTGTAGGAAAAATAATGAAACAAAAAGCTGGTTCTTTGAAAAGATAAACAAGATAAAAAAAACCATGGAAAATCTGACTAAAATAAGGCGGGAAAGATACAAAATAACAAAATTAGAAATGAAAAGTGGGAGATAACAACAAACATCAAGGAAATCCAGGGAATCATTTGGGACTACTTCAAAAACTTATGTACAAGTAAATTGGAAAATCTAGAAGAAATGGACAATTTTCTACACATATATGACCATCCAAAATTGAACCTAGAAGATACTAATCACCTAAACAGATGCAAGGAAATTGAAGCAATAATAAGGTCTCCCAATAAAGAAAAGTCCAGGACCTGATGGATTAACCACTTAATTCTACAAGACTTTGAAAGAAGAACCAACACCAACACACCTCAAAATTTTCCACAAAATAGAATGGGAATGAACATTGCCTAACTCATTCTATGAAGCAGCCTTGCACTTATCCGAAAACTGGGTAAGGACACAACAAAAAAAGACAATTACAAGCTGATCTCTTTAATGAACATAGATGCAAAAACCTTCAATAAAATATTGGCAAACTGAAATCAACAGCATATCAAAAAGATCATACACCATGATGAAGTGAGTTTCATCCCAAAGATGCAGGGATAGTTTGACATATGCAAATCATTAATACAGCACATAAACAGAAGCAAAGACAAAAATCACTTTATGATCTCAATAAGAGGCAGAAAAGCCCTTCAATAAAATTCAGCATGCTTTCATGATAAAGCTCAGATGAAACTAGGAATAGAAGGAATGTACCTCAACATTATAAAGACTATATATAACAAAACTTCAGCCAACATCATACTAAATGGGGAAAACCTGAAACTATTTCCCCAAAGTCAGGAATAAAACAAGGGGGTCAACTCTCTCCAGTCCTATTCAACCATAGTCTTGGAATTCCTAACCAGAGCAATAAGAAAGGAAGAAGAAATGGAAGGAATAGAATAGGAAAGGAAGTAGTCAAATTATCCCTATTTGTGGACAACATGATCTTATGCCTAAAAGACCCAAAATCTCTGCCAAAACCTCCTAGGCACCATAAATATCTTTGGCAAAGTAGAATACCACATCAATTTACATAATCCAGTAGCCTTCTATACACCAACTATGAACAGGTGTAAAAAGAATATAGGAAAATAATTCCATACACAATATCCTCAAAAAACAAAATACTTTAGAATAAACTCCATACAAGATGTGAAAAATGTCTAAAGGAAAAATTATAAACCATTGAAGAAAGAAATCAATAAAGACTACCGAAGGTGGAAAGATCTCCCATGCAAGTGGATTGGTAGGATCAACATAGTGAAAATGACTATACTACCAAAAGCAATCTACATGTTCAGTGAAATCCCCATCAAAATTCCAATGACATTCATCACAGAGATGTGAAAACCAATCCTAAAGTTCATTTGGAAGCGAAAAAGACTGTGAATCTCCAAGGCAATACTGAGCAAAAAGATAAAATTGGAGCTATCACAATACCAATGTTTAAACTACACTACAGAGTCATAGCAATAAAACAGTATGGTACTGCCACAAAAACAGATATGAAGACTAGTGGAACAAAGACCCAGATATGATTCCATGCAGCTGCACACACCTGACTTTTGAAAACAGGTGCCAAAAAACATACATTGGAGAAAAGATACCCTCTTCAACAAATGTTGGTGGAATGAAGTGGTTATTTGACTGCACAACACTGAAACTAGATCTGTGTATAATTATCAACTCAAAGTGGATTACGGCCCTTAATATGACATCCTAAACTTTGAAGCTAGTGCAGAAAAGATCAGCAAATACACTGGAATTAATAAGCATTGGCAATGACTTCCTCAATAGAACTCCAAAGGTGAGCAACCAAGAGAAAGGATTGACAAATGAGACGATATGAAATTACAAACTTCTCCACAACTAAAGAAATGGACTGTAAACTGAAGAAACTACCCAAAGAATGGGAGAAATTCATTTTTTATTCATTTATTTACATGTGCACACATTGTTTGGGCCATTGCTGCCCCCTGGCCTCCACCCTGTCTCTCCCCACCCCAAGCCCCTTCGCATCCAGACAGAACCTGTTCTGCCCTTATCTCTAATTTTGTTGAAGACAAGAAATAAGCAATAATGAGAAAGACAAAGTGTTTTTGCTAGATGAGTTAAGGATAGCTATACAGAGAGATTCTTAGCATTGTTTCCATGTACAAATATTTTACAACCCAAGGTGTTCATCTCTCTCTGACCCTTTCATTAGTTCCTGAGATCCCCTTCTCATATTGACCTCTGCAGCTTTAAGGTTTCTGCATTAGTTCCTCTGCAGTGTTTTTCCAGCTATACATCAGACAAGGGATTGATAACCAGAATATACAGGGAGCTCAAAAAGCTAAACTCTCCAAAAGTTAATGACCCAATAAAAAATGGACAAATGAGCTGAACAGAGCTTTCTCAAAGGAAGAAGTTCAAATGCCCAAAACACACATGAAGAAATACACAATATTCCTGGCCATAAAGGAAATGCAAATCCAAACCACGTTAAGCATCCACCTCAATCCTTTAGAATTGCTACCATCAAGAATTCCACCCACAACAATTATTGGCAAGAATATGGGGAGAAAGGAACGCTCACACACTGGTTTCCACTATGGAAAGTGGCATAAAACTAAAAATAGAACTCCCATGTGATCCAGCAATTCCACTCCTAGGGTGGAGCAAGCTTTTTCCTGCACCTGTCATTACTGAACCAAACTGGGGACGAGGGGAGATGCAGAAATGACAGATGATAGACAACAAAACTGTGGCCAGGTGTATTGGATGCTCAGATGGAGATGCACAACCACCTCATTGTTTCTTCTCTCTATTATTCTCTTCTCTATTTTTTAAGGCCTTACTCCTTTACAATTCTTTAAAACTTTGATTCTGAAGTCTTCTTTTTCTATTCTTTAAAGTCTCTTTCCATTGACTCACTCTGTCCCATGTTTTCTCTTAGCTTTTTTAGGCAAAATCTTTCTTTAAATCTTGGCCCTTAGACTTGCAGACAAACAACAGCAGCCACATCTAAAAACTGCATTAGCATAACTCTTAAAGTCTTGGTCCTTAGACTTACAGTCTCACGTTCTCTTTAGCTTTTATTTAGCTTAGCTTTTCTACAGTCTATGTATAAAATTCCTGGTGCAGAAAGTTGCTCTGTCCCATGTTCCCTTTATTCTCTATAACTCAGCTGCAGCAACAGCAGTGTCATTCTCACAGCAGCCCACAGTCAGCCAATCAAAGAACCCCATCGAGAAAACATCTTTTTCTCCTTCAGGGAGTCTTTTACATTCAGTGGTAAACAAGGAGGTGGAGCAACAGTTCTCAAGGAGGTGTGTGACACTGTTATAAGAGAAACCTGCATTCCTACTTCTCTGAACTTAAACAACTTAAGAAAAGAAGCTGTGCTGCATCTCGCCTCTTGCTCTCTTCAAGTTCTCATAGGTTTCTCATAGTTCACTCCCCACACTAGGGCTATACCCTAAAGAATGTAAGTCAGGTTACAAAAAAATGTAACATATACAATAATTGCAGCATCATTCATAATAGCTAGGCTATGGAAACAGCCAAGATGCCAAGATGTACAGATCAAGAAAATGTGTTATTGATATACAATGGAATTTTATTCAGCCAGAAAGAATGAACTTTTGTCATTTGCAAGTAAATGGATGGAACTGGAGAACATCATCTTAAGTGAAGGTGGCTAGGTTACAGAAGTCAAAAACTTGCATGTTTTCTCTCATGTGGAATATAGACCTAATACAAGTACAGCAATTCTATGAAAAAAAGTCACAGTAAGGTTACATATAAGGGGGTGAAGATAAAAGAAGGAAGTTGAGAAGCTAGCTATGGTTTATGTACTCTATAGAAGAATGTACATAAAATTTTTATGTAGTTAAAACCACCATAAGAAAGGGACTAAGGTAGAAAGAAGAAAAATAGAGGAGATGAATCAAATCAATCTATAACACATATAAACATGGAAATTCCACAAGAAAACTCCCTGTGTAGCTAACTTTTTTGTGTGATACCGGGACTTGAACTCAGAGCCTTCATCTTGAGCCACTCCACCAGCACTGTTTTTATGAAGGGTTTTTCAAGGTAGTTTTTTACAGAACTACTTTACCGAGGCTGGCTTTCAGTTGTGATCCTCCTGATCTCTTCCTCCTGAGTAGCTAGGATTATAGGCATGAGCCACTGGTGCTTGCTTGCATAGCTATCTTAAACAACCAAAAATGTTGATTTTTTTTCTTCTTCTTTTTATATACAAAATTGGAGAACATAGGGCAGAACTAGTCGTGCCTGCAGAGGCACAAGAGGTAGGAGGTAGGAGAGGGGAAACTGTGAAGGAAGGTGAATATTGTGCAAATACTGTGTACACATGTGTTTAAATGAAAAAATGATATCTGTTGAAACTATTCCAGGAATTGGAGGGAAGAGAGGATGAAGGAAAATGGTGGAAGAGTGAATTTAAGTATGATATATTTGATATATTGTAAGGACTTTTATAAATGCCACACTGTACCCCCATGCAGCCCAAATTTAAAAGAGTTCCCAAAGTCTTAAGGCCACCAGCACTGCAGAAATTTCCAAGTCCAATGTCCCCTCCCAAAATCAAGTGAAACATAGCTGTGAGTCCTTGTAAAAAATTAAAAAGAATTATTACATACTTCCTGTATATAGAACATTGACACCTGTTGAGGTCACCATGAGAAGGAGAATGTAGTAAGAGGGAGAATAAGGGACAAGATGAACTAATTCAGGAAATAATACACGGATATTTGGAAATATCACAATGAAACTTCCTGTGTAACTATAACTAACAAAATGTCTTTTAAAAAAATGAAGAACAGGAAGGTAAAAAAGGTCCTATCTGTGGGAGTATATGAAGAGGGTATAAGGAAAGCGTGAAGAAGGGCAAATATGGTGGAAATATTTTGTACTCATGTATGAAAACAGAACAATTAAACCTGCTGAAATTGTTCTAAGAAGGGGTGAAAAAGGAGAAACTTTGAAGGATGCATCTAATTAGGATTTATTGTAAGCACTTATGTAAACATCACAATGAACCCCCTATACAACCAGAATATGCTAATAATTTAAAAGGAACAATGGAAAAATAGCAAGGAAGGATCACACCTAAGCAAGATTGAAACCTAGCAGAGCAAACACTAGACACTGAGGTCCACATTCTGCATCTGAGGCACAAAGAGGTTTCATTCCTGTATTTCCATATGTGGATATAGTGTGCTTTGATCTTTATTCTCCCCTCTTGCTCTTTCTTATCCCTCATCTCCTAGCTGTTATTCCAAAAAATAGTGTTTGTGAGTCTCTCTATTCTTTTTTCACATATCCATATAAAAGGACTTCAATCACATTTACCTGCTCACTCCCACTCCCACTGGTTTATTTTCCCCAAATACATCCTTTTATATTTAGATCATTTATTCAGGTCTACATTTGAAATCTGAAAGGAAGCATGCAGTATTTGGCTTTCTGAGTTTGAATTATTTCACTTAATAAGGTGATCTCCAATTCCATACACTTTCCTGTAAAAGACAAAATTTCATTTTTTATGAATGAATAAAATATATACACAATGTATTACATGATATATGATTAGTATGAATGATTTATCTCAAATTTTCCTTGTTGATTCAATTGGTAGGTGCGTGGGATGATTCCATAACACGGCTATCCTGAATAGTGCTGCTGGGTAAATATGGATGTGCAGGTTTCTATTGTACATTGACTTTGATTTCTTCACATATATAGTCAAGAATGGTGTGGAAGGATCATATGGTAATTCTAATTTTAAGTTTTTGAGGAATATTTATACTGATTTCCATAGTTGCTGTACTAATTTACATTCCATCCAACATTTTTTTCATATCCTCAGAAACATTTATTGTTGTTTGTTTTTTTGGTCTTTGTGCAATACTGGGGTTTGAATTCAGGGCCTACACCTAGAACCACTACACCACTTTCTTTGTGATGGGTTTTTTTGAGATAGGGCCGTGATAACTATTTGCCTGGGCTGGCTTCGAATCACAATCCTCCTGATCTCTGTCTCCTGAGTAGGTAGGATTGCAGGTGTGAGCCACTGGCTCCTTGCTCATTGTTTTTTTTTAATGATAACTACATCCTGACAAGGGTGACTTGGAATCACAGTGTCATTTTGATTTGCATTTCCTTTATGACAAAAGATGTTGACCATTTCTTCATGTATTCACATGCCATTTTAGCATCATTTTCTGAGAACAGTCTGTTCAATGAATTTGGCCAATCATTAATTGGATTTATTTGATCTGTTAGGGATAATTTCTTTCTTTTGGTAGTACTGGGGTTTGAACTCAGGGTCTCATGTTTGCTAGGCAGGTACTCTACAACTTGAGCCATTCTGCCAGCCCTGTAGCACTTTATCTGTTCTGGATATTGTCCAGGGAATACCCAGCAAAGATGTTCTTGAGGTCTGCAGGTTCTCTCTTCATTCTGTCAATTATTTCGTTCCTGTGTGGAAGATTTTAAATTTGATGAATCCCATTTATCAATTCTTACTCTTATATCCTGAAGATCTGGATTCCATTCACAAAGTTGTTGCCTGTGTCTGCATCTCCTAGTGTCTTCCCTGTTTTCTGGTGGTACTTTCAAAATTGTAGGAATTTCAGTGGATCATTGATCTACTTGAATTGATTTTTCTACAGGGTGAGAGATAGGGATCTATGTTTAGCTTTCTACATGTGGAGATTCAGTTTTCCCAACACCGTCTTGGGAATAGGCTGTCTTATCAATGGTATGTAGTTTTTGCCCTTTGTCAAACATCAGATGCTAAAACTGTGTCCTTTCATTTCTGAATCTTGTACTCTACTCCTGTGTCAAACATTAGTATGGATACAGTATCCAGACAGAGAAACAATAAGGAAGCAGGGGACATGAGCAACACTACAGACCCAATGGACCTAACAGACAAGTGAGAACACCCAGCCAGCAGCAGCAGAGCACATGTCCACTTGCACACATCAGAATATTCTCCAGGAAAGGCCAGGGGTGATCATAAGACAAGTCTGAATGAATTTCAGAAGACTGAAATCACACCAGGTATCTTTTCAGATCACAAAGACAAGCATGAAACCTCATAACTGCATGGAAATTTAAAAACACATTATTAAAAATCCATAGGGTCAAAGAAATCAATGGGGAAATTGGAAACTATTGCAAGTCTAACTAAATTGAGGACAGCATATATGGAAACTTAGGGGATAAGGTGGGATTATAGCTAGGTGGCCGAGCACATGCTTAGCATTCAACAAGCCCAGGGTTCAATTTCCAGCAGGAAAAGTGAAAAAGAGTAAAATAAAATCTTAATGAGTGATGCAAAAGAAGTTTCAAGAGGGAGGTTTATAGTAATAAATACCTATAATATTAAAAATTTTTAAATTTCAAATAAACAACCTACCTTCAACATTCTGCTCCTGATCTCCCAGAGCACTCCTTCCAGGGCTGATGCAGGAATCTGGCCTCATTAGGTTGTTTGTTCAACTTATGTAGTCCACTCTTACCAATTTAGCACTTTCTCAGAGTTGTGGCAGGTAGGGAAGGCAAAGTGACCTGACACTCATATGTCAGACAGACACCATGGATGACAGCACTGGAGTAAATCTGATTTATACAAACAGAGAAGCAGATTTGTGCTGCCTAAGAGTCCTGAACAGTGACCAGAGAAAGCCAGTGCCATCTGCAAATGCAGGGAAAGTGACAAACACCTGCAGCCCTCAGCTGAAGCCCTGTCTACACATCCATGTGGAGAAGGACACCTGCCCTTAGTTACCCCTGGCTGATCCTAGAATCAAGTGGCCCCTACCTCTAGCCTCTGTCTTTGATGTGGATTCTTCTCCATTTGGGGAACTTTCCTTTATCTTATTCTGCTGATGACAGTGATGATATGCAGATTTTAGATATATTATATGGACCACTTCTAGTGCTCAGGTAAAGACCCATTACTGGGTGTTTACATTCTACAACACCAAGAACCTCTCATGTCCAAAGTCCAATGTCCATCCTGTTCTAGAAATTAATGATGGCTGAGCCTCTCCATGTCCCAGACACCACTGACCCATGACCACTCTGAGGAGAGAAGTGCAGGATGCAAAGGAGGAAGGTCAGGTTCACAGATGGTGTGTCCATCCTCAAGATGGCCCAGGCAGTGTGTGGTGAGCAGGCATGAAATACAAATCAGCACCCAACCAACTGGAAGAATTCAGCCTTGAGAAACAGGGTCACAGAGGAGGTAAGAATGCCTTGGAATCACTTCTGAGGATTTTGTTGCTAAGAAAAAAGGTACGTCATGGATTAGATGGTTTAGCAGGGGAAATCCACAATCAGATTCCAGAGAAGAACCATTTTTCCTTCCACATGTCCCTCTATCTCCTCTATGGTCGACCCCATGATTATGCTCCACATGAACTTCATAGTCAGGTGTTCTTTGTGTCTCTTCTGCTCAGCATCTGCCCTGCAACAAGGACCTGCATCTCCCAGCAGCATCCACAGTGCTGGGGAGGCGATGGGCCTTGGTAAGGACCCCACAGTGCAGTGCAGTTGGATGGGCTGAAAGTGTAAAGGGGACTCCATGGAAGGCTTGAGAAGGAAGGACTGTACTTCAGTCACTTTCACCTGAAAGATATCAGCTCTGAAAGAACCAGGTGTATTTGGGGCTATATACTAGCCCTCAGTGAGATGAGGACAGACTAGGTGGATGTAGAAGGGTGTGGAGGAAACCCCATTTCTGTTGGAGGTGTCTGCAGAAAGCAAAGTGTAAGCCCTGGTTCCAGTTATAGGACCACAAGAACCAGGATCCTGAGAAGGGTAGATCCCTTTCCTGTGGGGCTACTGAAGTGACAATCCCATGACAGGCCCAACGTGAATTCCAAAGTCAAACCCTGACATGCTGTGTTATGTGCCCTCATCCATCTACACAGCTACAGCCATGGGTGGAGATGGCATGACCCTCACTCTCACAGCCTTGTTCTGCCTCAGTGAGACATGAGGGAGAATGGTACCATTTTCTGGGAGGAATCAAAAACCACAGCCTCCCCTGATTCGCTAGGAGTCTCCAGGGGCTCAGGAGGCTCCAGGGAGGAGAAGACCTGCTCAGGCTTCCGGGGCCAACCTCTCACAGGGACCTGTCTTCCAGGTCTGAGTGTGAAACCAAAGACCCAAGTTCTGTCAGGTGAGTGTGTCCCCAGCTATCTTTCCTCATCACTGGGAGCAAGGGTAGTGGGGATGGAGAACAGCAGGTGTGGCTGATGTTGGGGGTGCCTGCAAGGTACTAGGCTGAGAGCTGGGATAGGTGGTGGGAGATCCTCGGACCCAGCCTCTGATTTCCTTGAAAGGACCCTCCCCAAACCCACCCTCTGCCTTGAGCCAGGGTCTGTGATCACCCAGTAAAATCTTGTGACCATCTGGTGTGGGGGGAAACTGGAGCCTCAGGAGTACCATTTGAATAAAGAGGGAAGCCCAGAGACCTGGATTAGACAGACTACACTGCAACCCCAGAAAAGGCCAAGTTGTTCATCTCATCCATGACAGAGCAGGATATAGGATGATATCTCTGTTATTATGTCAGCTCTGTTGGCTCTTCAAAGTTCAGTGACCCCCTGGAGCTGATGGTGACAGGTGATTGTACATTCAGGGGTCCCAGCCCCAGAATCTGCCTCCAAGAAAGGGTTCTAGACTTAGGGGTGTTCCCCTCTCATAGCCCAACCATGAGTACATGTGTGAGGTGTGAGCCCATTTATCATACTGCTTCCTTCTCTCCTAGGAGTCTACTACAGCAAACCCAGCCTCTCAGCCCTGCCCAGTCCTGTGATGGCCTCAGGAAGGAACGTGACCCTCCAAATGTGGCTCATGGCTGGGATTTGACAGGTTCATTCTGACTAAGGAAGGAGAGCACAAGCCCTGTTAGACCCTGTAATCCCAGCAACACTCCAGTGGGCAGTTTCAGGCCTTCTTCCCAACTGTCCCTGTGACCCCCAGCCTCAGGTGGATGGTCAGATGCGATGGTTATTCCAAGAACAAATCCCAAGTGTGGTCAGGACCCAGCAATCCCCTGGAACTCCTGGTCTCAGGTGGGGTAGCTTAATTTTTGACACAATTTTTTTTGAATCCCTAACACATTGCCATTAGCTGAGGCTGAGGGAGTGCAGAGACGCTGAGTAAGAGACCCAGAGTGGAGAATAACTAAAACAGGCAATGGACCCTCATCCACTGGCTCATCTTGGATCCACTAGGATCCAGGTAGCCATTCCTCCTGACCCAGGAGGACCCTGGGTCTTCACTCATCGAGATAACCTGATCCTCAAGGGATACTCTGTCATCATCTATGACAGATTCTCTCTGTCCAAGGATGGGAAACTTCAGTGTTGAAGCATAGATGAGATATTGTAAGGCCTGAGGATCAGGAGTGCTTCTTTACTGTCCTTTGTAAGTCTCTGTCAAAATAGCCTCTACCATCTGGTCTGCAGGCCACCAAGCTCTTCCAGTGTTAAGGATACTTCATGTCCATCAAAGTGATTATGCACGAGGTGGACCTCATAGACACAGCAGCCATTAGAGAAAGTTGATGGAAGCTAAAGGGTACTGAGTGGGGGAAAGAAACAGCAAAATTCATGTTCTTACTGCCTTGATACAAGTTCCAGGAGTCCAGATTCGTGAGGCATGTTGAAATTTTCCATACAAAGTGAAAATATGTTTAATTGGACACTTGTGTAATAAGGAAAATCCCAAAGCATTGTGGACCTCTTCTGGAGTTCAAGGACAGCATGTGCCTCCTCGGATGTTTGATTCATAAAATATCTTGAAAGGCAGCTAGCTCAGGTGAGGACAGGAGCCTGAGAAGTCTTTGCAATTGCTCCAGGCTACAGAAAACCTGAGTCACAAGATGCAGCACAGGCCAAGGTGTGGCGGTAGTATATGAAGAGTAACAGCACAGACCTTAAAATTTTAGAGCCACACAGTCCCGTTTCTTCAGAGAAACAATCTTCCTTGGGGAAGGGATTTCTGTATTTCTACTGAGTTCCACCTGAGTGGGAATGTCTGGCCATGTGTATGTAACCTACTCATTATGGGACCAGAGGTGAACATCATGACCCACCCAACCCTAAATTGAACTCATCCACTGTCTATTGTCAGAGAAGTGACTCATATGAGATTTGGCTTAAGAAGTTCCCAAAAACATGTGGTGTGCAAAATAGAAAACCTAGCCACTAGGCTGAACCAGGCTCTGGGATGACCTGTGGAAATCTGTGACCACATGGTGTCAGGGGAACCTGGATGTCCAGATTATCTTTTGCATAAAGAAGGAAGCCCAGTGCCATGGTACAGAAACTTCACTGGACTCAAGTACAATTATATCCACATGCTCATCCTGAGAACCTATGACTGCATTAATTTACCTGGAAAGAATGGGCTTTCCAAATTAGCTTAATTTAAGGAACTTCAAAGGGAGATTATCCATAGGGTCCCAACGCAATAATAAGGTACTTGTAGGTGACAGAGTGAGGCAGGGTCAGAGATGGAGGTGAGAAGGTGGTGCAGAGGTGGGAACAACATGCTCGTCTGTAAGAGGGGAGGGATGAGGAGGCACAGGATGCACAGTCTGCAGGAACTTGAAGAGGTGAGTAAGCAGAGTCTGACCTGGCCTGTAGAGGACACAGTCCTGGGGGAATGTAACTCTAGCACAGAGATCACTTTGCACTTAAGATCTGCATAACTAATGATCTGAGTGTTTCTAAGGAATAAGAAAGTAAAACTGAATTTGTGTGTGTGTGTGTGTATGTGTGTTTGTGTGTTTATCCTACTTTGAGTTGTGAAAGTTCGTATTTTCAGTGTGTGCCATTCAGTGATGTACGTGAAAATACTCAAACATATGTGGTTGATTTGAGGGCAGAGCAGAAAATAAAGATGGAAATAGCTAGTAGTCATGGACATCACCCTTTCTGTCTCGTGTGTGCCACAGGCTGGTGTTCACTCCACCTTAGCTCTCAGGACATGATAGCTGTTTTAGGGAGTGAGCTTCCATTTACTGTAGGGCTCCTGATGCCACAACCAGATGACAGGCAGGACCTGCCCTCAGAGTGGCCAAACTACTCTTGTCTCTCTGGCTGTCCTGCTGGGGAACTTGGTCTTATCAATCTGCACATCCCTGGTCAGTGAGCAGAGACACCATGATCCCCACACTAGTGGCCTTGCACTGCCTTGATGAGTTGAGAAAAGGGAGACAGTGCACTCTTGACTGGGAGGGATGCCACTCAAAACCAGGTCTTTGATGTCAAAAGACCTCAGGTCTCAGGAGCCTCTGAGGACAGAAGCTACTCATGTTTCAGGGAAAAATTCTCAATGGAACTCACTTCCAGAACTGAATCTGGACACTAGGACCCAAGAGTAAGGAGGTGAGTTTCTCCTCAGCTATCCCAGATCTCTCCTCCTCACTGGGATCAAGGGGAAACGTATGGGTAGCTGGGGATGGAGAACAGCAGGTGTGCTTGATGCAAGGGTGCCTGTAGGGTCTTGAGCCTGAGAGCTGTTGTCTAAGGGGGTTGTTCTGAAACCACCCTCTGTTTTCCTTGCAGGGACCCTCTCCAAACCCATCCTCTATGCTGAGCCAGGTTCTGTGAACACCGGGGCTGTGCCTGTGACTATATGATGTGAGGTAACACTGGACGCACAGTAATACCACCTGAATTAAGGGATTTGCTCACACCCTGGTACACATATTGCCCACTGCAGTCCAACAAAGCCAAGTTATCCATCATCCACATAACAGAGCACTATGCAGGGCTAAATCAATGCAACTATCCCAGCACTACTAGCTGGTCAGAAGACAGCAACCCCATGAAGCTCATGGTGACAGATGATAGGTCACACAGGGGTCCCAGTTCCAGGATTTGCCCTCAAGAAGGGGGTCTGCTCTCAGAGGTGTCTCCCTCTCACAGCATAATCTGTGGATAATGTGGGAGGTTAGAGTCCATTTGTAACACTGTTTCCTTCTCTCCTAGGACTCTACAGCAAACCCAGTGTCTCTGCCCTGCTCAGCCCTGTGGTGAACTTAGGAGTGTGGCATGGTAGGGATTTGAGAGATTCATTCTGACCAAGGAAGGAAAATAGAAGCTCTCCTGAACCGTGGACCCACAGTGACACCCCAATTTCTGTTACAGGCCCTGTTCTCTGTGGGCCATGTGACCCCCCCGACCACAGGGAGACATTCAGATGCTATAGGTCTTACAGGAGCAATCCTCTGCTCTGGTCTGTACACAGTGACCTCTTGGAGTGCCAGGTCTCAGGTGAGGAAGCCCCAGCCTTTCACTTAAAAACGTGGGACTTGATACAGTTCATGGTGTGTGGTGGGATGAGGGGAACCAGGAGTCCTGAACTCATTGATAAAGAGTGTTGGAGATAGTGGGCAGTGTTGTAGAAATTAAAGGAGACAATGAAAGCCAAAACCAGAAGATATGAAAGTGGAGTGGGTTATCTCATGACTCCTGTGGTCCTTCTGATAGTTAGGGATCACCTTAAATGTCATCTCCCATTCAAACATCACAGCTGCATTCTTCAGAACTAACCTATCTCATTGTCACTTGCTTCCTTGCAGGGACCATCCCCAAACTCACCCTCTGGGGTGAGTCAGCCTCTGTGATCATGTAGGTGAGCCTTGTGACCATCTGGTGTCAGGGGACTAAAGAGACCCTGGAATACCTGGGCACCCTGGGGGCCCAGGAATCTCTGGGAGCTAGGACACACAGACCTCACTGGAGCCTGGGAACAGGCTCCATGCCATCCATGATTGAGCAGCGTGTATGATGCTATCTGTGGTACTATTGCACCCTTGCTGGATGGTCAGAACTCTGGGACCCCCTGAGCTCCAGATCTCATGTGAGGAAGCCCCATCTTTTCCCAATTACTTCTTGAGGCCTCATGCATGTTACCATGAACTGCAGTGCCAGGGAGCTCAGGGACCTTGACACAGAGACCCATAGTTTGAGACCTGCAGGCCTGGAGGGGAGGGCCCAGTGTTTGGTAGGATCTGAGCACTTGATCCCTGGCTTTTTGTGCTCTAGGGCTGTCCAGAAAGCCATCCCTCAGAACCTAGTAGAGCCATGTCCTGGCATCTGGAGAGAACCTAACCCTCCAGTGTCTCTCTGACATTAGATATGACAGATTTGCACTACCTAAGAAAGGGGATTGTGACTTCCCCCAGCTCCCTGGCAGTCAGCTCCAGGCTAGGCTCTCTCAGGCCAACTTCTTTGGGGCCCTGTGAGCAGATGCTATAGGGGTTGGTACAGATCCTATGGACCACTCAGTCTTTCCTCTGAGTTGTAGGCCCCCAGGAAACCCACTAGACATCCTGATTGCAGGGGAGGAGCCGGCAGGGTCAGTGAAGAACCCTGACTTTACACAGGTCCTGTAGGAGAAACCCAGGGGTTAATGGGCAGGATGAAGGGTGACATATCAGTAAAGGAGAGAGAAAGAGAAATACAGGAGACCTGTGAAAAGCATAGTCAGAGAAAACATCAACATACAGAGAGACTGAGGTTGTCAGACATAGATCCTATAATGTCTCACTCAAAACAAGATGTGAGGCAGCCCCTCATCATCCTTCTTCATAGGACACTTCCTGACAGACCTTTGCTCTTGGTTGTCAGGCGCTTCAGTGTCCTTAGGAGAAGATGTGACCCTGTTGGGTCAATCATGGAGCCTGAAAAATACTTTCCTTCTGTCCAAAGAGGGGGCAACCAACCCCACTCCCTGTGTCTCAGATCAAAGTCCCAAGATCAGCAGCACAGGCAGCACTCTCCATGACTGCTGTGATCTCAGCCCTTGGTGGGATCTACAGGTGCTATGGGTCTTGAAGTTCATCTCCCTACCTGTTGTCACTCCCTGGTGGCCCACTGGAGCTTGTGGTCTCAGGTGAGGAACTCCTGACCCTGTCCATTCTGAGCACAAAGCTTCACACAGGGATTTGTGCGTCCCACCCATGCACATCTCTGATAACATAACACCTCATGGGGTTAAAGGGAGAACACACAGGGAGGGTCTTCTCCATTAAAGGGTTGAAAAGATTGAAACACTCTCACCTGGGTTCCTGACGCCTGATACTCAGACAGAGTTAAATGGTAGAAGGGATGGAATGAGATGGGTTGACTCTCACAGGAAATACGATTAGCCAGAGGTTGATGGACGGTGGCCTCAATGCCTTCTGCACCATATCTCTATCTCAGAGTAAACTTCCTCAGGTATTCCAACTCTCACCAAAAGTTCCTGACCCCACAGGTGGTGGAAAGACTTTTACCTTCTCCAATAGAAACTTCTAAACCACTCTCAACCTTATTTCTAATCTTCAAAATCTACATCCCAAGTAGCAGTGAGAGGTACACATTAAATGAGTGTCAGATGGTTCTCTGGTTCTCCAAGTTTGGAGCAGGTGCTCATCTGTATTTCACAGGAGTGGGGGTGTTGAGATCCAGGTCGGAAGGAGATATGTGAGTTGATGAGGTGGGAGAGCTGTACCTTTCCAGCCCTCCCTAAGCAGGATTCCAGGAGCTCCACTGCTCAGTGGATTGTCAGGACCAGGGAAAAACAGAAGGACAATGAATCCAGGAACCAGACATGGCAGGGAACCCTGGGAGGTGTTCTGAGTCTGCGCCGTCTCAGCCTGTCCTGGGAAGGCAACACTCTAAGAAAGTGCTCTCCTTTCTACTCTGTGTTTCTCCTTTCAACAAGGGGAGCTTCTGGACCTGACCTACAGGGACCTTTTATTTCTGACCTCAGGGGCATCTGCATGGGAATATCCTAGGACTGCTCCAGTCTCCAGCCCTCTCTGTCTTGTTCTGCTTCTCTCAATACATGTGACTTCTGAGGATGAAAAAGCTGAAGGAGGGGGTTAGGCAGAGAGATTTAATCCATAATCGATGGGTGATAACCTTAATGTAAAACCCCAGTATTATAGAAAATGCCGAGATTTACAAAATCCCACGTTTAGAGTCCACCCCTTTTTGTGAGTCATGCATGATAGTTGAGGTTTTCTGCTAATACATACCACTATACACAGCACTGCTTGACATCCAACACCCAACCTGTCCCAGGAGCTCTGAGAGAAATAGAGGCAGGAGAAGAGCCCAAGTCAACAGGACATGGTATCCAAGCCAGACTTGGACACAGGGAAGATCCTGAGGCTGATGAGGAGGAGCCACTGGACCATTTGGAGCAAACAATATTATTTCATGAGAATAAGCATAAAAATGTGGAACTCAGAGAAAACCTCAGTCCCCTTCAAAGTCTCATCAACACCCTCCTTTTTGGTTCTCATAAGATGTTAAGTCTACTGGCAAAGTGGCTCAGCTGATAAGAGCACTTAACTAGCAATCATGAGGCCCTGAGTTCAAACCCCAGTGCTACCAACAAAGAAGATATTAAGGCTTTCATCCTACTATAAAACTAGTCAGACACCAACAGAAATCAGTAAGGAGAAAATTCTGAGATCTGGTCTTGAACACACAGGGACAAGTCCTGCCCAGAGGAGGCAGGTACCCTGTGTGGATGTTTGGGGATATGGGGCAAATATTTTTCCTTCCCTGAACATTGTGACTCCTGTATCCAAATCCCCAGCCTCCCATTCCCAGGATTACACAATGGAGAATCTCATCCACCTGGGCATGTTTGGCCTGGTCCTCATGGTCCTTGGGGTTCTGCTATCTGAGGCTCAGCAAAGCCAGAACCAAGATGCAGCCAGGAGGTGAACAGGAGAGAGAACAGTGCAATGCTCAGACAGGAGGAGCCTGGAAGATGGCTATGGAAGAAAATATGGGGTACAAACTGCTAAACTGTCCTCTTGGAATCATCAGGAAGTGATCTGGTCTGGGTGTAGGGAATGTCTGGGTTGTCTTTGGAGAAATCTCCTCCATTAAACTGTGATAGTTTCCTTCAAATGTTTTTCACTTTCATTGACTGGCTTGTTCTTTTCTCACCCTTATGCACCTGTGCAGACACCATTTCCCTATTACCCTTTCACACAGTGCTCCCCACAAACCACATTCCCTGATGTATGCTGTTGCTTCTCTAGATCTTCAGCTCAAACACGGAATCTGGTGAAAAGAACAAAATAAATGAGTCTAAGTCAGACTCCAACCTGACATGGCTACATCTAAAATGATGCCCACCCTCCCCTCTTCATGTGTTCCTATGTAGTTTCTCCTGGAACCCTTTATGATCAACACACTTGTGTTTATAGGTACTGCCCAATGAAGAGGCACAAATCACACCTGAGAAAATCAGTTTTTATAAATGTACTGGTTTGTGGTATTTTCTGATTTATGTGATGTGTGTCCTCTGTCCACCAGATTCTGGGAGGCAGTGTAACATCACTAGATATGGAGTTGGGAAGTGATGTGCAGAATTGTCTTTCCCAGGCAAGCAATTTCCCTCTGTGAGTGTGTGTCCCTTCTGTTTGATGTAATTTATGTTCCAGTGTGGTGCAACAATTTCAATGAAATAATGATATTTTAAAATGCTCTCATATGGATGATAGACAAAAAAGAAATCAGTAAAGTCATGCTGGGAGACAGTGCTAATCACATATAATGATCCCGTTCTATTTGTAGGAGTAGAAATTTATATTAGGGGAGCAGATTGGAGCCTTGTGTTTAAAGGAAAAGAAAGAAAGCTATGGCTCCTAACTGCATAACCTAGAGAAGATTGTGTACATCGGCACTCGGAGAAACAACTACAGGAACATCAATAGCAATGTTGCACACATCACCAAAAGGACAAAGTTCAAAATCCATCAACCACAGCAACAATAAAGCTCGTTAGTATATGTACACATTGGAAATCCTTATGAAATTTTCATTGATGCAAACAGGCATTGAACAAATCACCTCTCCTTAATATTCCCTTAACTCATACCCTCCTCCCCTTTCATCAAACAGTGTTTGATGGGATTCACCATGCTATATTCATATATATATAGAGAGAGGTAGATATATATCATACTTTGAACTTCTTCATCCCCATGTGTCCTCTCTTTCCCCTCCTTCTTCCCTCTAATTTTCCCCAACAGTCTCTGCTTTATACTTATGTTCCAATATCATAATAATTATTACTTTCAGCATTATCAACATAATCATTATCATTTAAAACCTAGATTCTGCATATGATAAAGATGTGCGACATTTGACTTTTTGACCTTGGCTTATTTTGCTCAGTATGATGAGTCCGTTCTTTCCATTTTCCTGAAAATAATAATATAGTTTTGGACTACCTCATGACTGAATAATACTCCATTGTGCGTGTGTCCCATATTTTCTTTCTCAATTCATCAATGTGGAGAATCTGGTCTGATTCCACAACTTGTCTGCTATGAACAGTACTGTGATGAATGTGGGTGTGCAGGTGTCTGTACAGTATGCTGACTTACACTCCTTGGATATAAATATGCTCAAAAGGCATATAACAGGCTCATAAGGTAGATCTACTTTTAGTTCTCTGATGAATCTCACACTGTTTCTATTAGGGTTGTACAGGTTCACAAGTGTCCCTCTTCCCCTGCATCCTTGCCAGTCTATGTTGCTGTCTGTTGTCTTGATGGTGGCCAGTTTGCCTGGGCTGACATGGAATCATGATGTAGTTTTGATTTGCATTTCCTTAATTGCTAAGGATGTTAAATCACTTCATGTGTTTGTCAGCCATGTGTACTTCTTCCGAGCAATGTTTAATTCATCTGCCCAATTTATTAACTGAGTTATTTGTTCTTTTGCTATTTAATTCTTTGAGATCTTTGTATATTCTGGATATTAATTCTTTTTTTTATTCATTTACTCACATGCACATACATTGCTTGGGTCATTTAACCTCCCTGTCCCTGTCCCTACCCTCTCCTCCACAAGCCCCCTCATTTCCAGCAGACCTGTTCTGCTCTTATCTCTAATTTGTTGAAGAGAAGATATAAGCATAATAAGAAGGACAAAGCATTTCTGATAGTTAAGGGTAGATATACAGAGAGATTCCTAGCGTTGCTTCCATGTACAAATGTGTTACAACTCAAGTTGATTCATTTCTAACTGATCTTTACACTGATTCCTGATCCCCTTCTCGTGTTGACCTCTGTTGCTTTAAGGTTTCTGTATTAGTTCCTGTGGAGTGGGGACATCAAATGCTTTCACGTTTTGGGTTGTCTACCTCCTATTCCCATACCTCCCATATGTGCTCTACCCTTGTCATGTGACCCAAGTCCAACAACATTGCTGCATTTGCCCTAGATCTAAAGTCCACATGTGAGGGAGAACATATGATTTTTGGTTTTCTGAGCCTGGCTAACCTTACTCAGAATGGTGATCTCTAGTTCCATCCATTTACTTGTGAATAATAGGATTTCATTCTTCTTCATGGCTGAGTAAAATTCCATTGTGTATAAATACCACAATTTCTTTTTTTTTTCTGGCCAAGAGATTCTTTATTGCCCAGTGGGAGAGGGAGAGAGCAGAGAGAGCCAAGAGAGAGAAGCAGGAGGGGCAAGGGCTTAAATACCCCTCAGTGAGACTCAGCATGATCTGGTTGGTTAGGATCTTATGGTTCATGCTGATTGGAGGTTGGGGCAGAAGGAGGGTTCAAGCTAGACTTGAGGCAGGACTGTGGCCCCGGAAGGCAGGACCGTGACTCTGGGAAATGGAAGCTTTAGGGTGCAGTAAGAACTGAAACCTATCAGCGCCATTATTGCCAACATTCCTCCCTTTATTGTTTGTTAAGGAAGGGGGACTTTGTGTTCGCTCTGGCTTCTTCGACCTGGCAAGGGGTGGTGTAGGGGAAGGGAGGGTCAGTTGGCAAACAGTGTTGGGGTGGTGAGCTTCATGATGGTGTACACCCAGGCTCTAAAAATGAAGATTTCCTCTTCCCTGAAGTTGATGAAGGTCCCTTGTAGCCACAGGTCGTAAAGAGTCTTGAGCCAATCCTCCGACCTCTGCATGGTGAGTATCAGCCAACTTTCCTCATATTTTGGAGAGGCTGATATCCCTGGAGGTACAACTGGTTAAATTTTTGATCAGCAATAGCAGACATGTAGCATGATACAAGGGAGGAAGCTTAAGAATAGGAGAGCAAGAACACAGGCATTAGGATGGGCATTGGCCAGGAGAACCACTGTGAAATGTTGTTCCCTAGGCAATTTCAAGAGTCCTCCAACTACAGAGAGAGAAATGGGTGGCCATACATTATCTAAGACCCAAATAGGAATATTAGGGGGAGTATAAAAAGGTGTCTGTTCAGGGACTACATACCTAGGGATCTAAATTCTGCAAAATCCTATAACTGCCAGGAAAGCTGTAAGCTGTCTTATGGTATGGGGGTTGGGAAATGGAAGATTAGGTTGATGCATTTATGACTCAGGGAGTGAGTCTGTCCCTTTAAGGCCACACCTAGGTAGGTGACTTGTGGGAGGCAGGGACTGTCAGGATTTAAATGTAACACTCTTGGGCAAAAGAAAGCTTTAGCTCATTATTTTATCTAAATTGGCACTTTTAACCTTTTAAATGTTTGTACCATATTTAGATAAAGTATAACATAACACTGTTACAAGGTGGTCATTTAAGACACATAAGCAAATACGTAAATGAACTCTGACTTAGTAGTACTTAAAACTTGACAAGATCAGCAGAAAACACAAATAATTTCTTTGATAAAATCTTTCTCTGTAATGGTTTTTTGTAGATGTTACTCAGAGCAGAAAAATATTAAGATAACTTTGTTATTTCATAGACAGAGGATTTGATTTAGTTTGACATGACAAATCTTTTAGGCAACTCTTAGATTACATTCAACTTTAACTTTATCACACACCGAAGCTTTTATTATACACTTTTCAAACTTACTCAGACCTTCATACAACATACTAAACCCTTTGATGGCTTGTCCTAATCCTTCCCATTTGAAACAATCTTTCGGATAAACCCTTTTTTGCAAAATCCCTTCTTATCCAAAAAACCATTCCTATTTCCTTTAACTTCTCAAAAAATACATTTATTACCTATCTATATCCTTTCCAGTTGTTTACTTTGTAACTTGTATTTTTAAATTAACTTTTATAAGAATTTTTAATTTATTATAGGGTCTGGAGCAACTAATTAGTAGCCCCTATTGTTTTTAGGAATAGGCATAAGGCTTCATCATCCCTCAGGCTTGAAGGGATATTGTTTTAGGTGTGGAAACTGTGAGGGATTTTTGAGCTGTTTTGAATAGGGAGGGCCGTCCTGGCTCACCCTACAGTCATCCTATCAGTCCACACTGTGGAATCTCTTTGTTCCTGAAGGAGGGCGCAGCAGAGATAGCTGCCTGGGGGTAGGAGAATATGAGCTCTTAATTGAGATAGTAAATCCTGTCCCAGCAGGGACACTGGAGTTTTAGGTACTATGAGGAAAGAGTGACAGAAGTGGAGGTCTCCCCAAGAGCAGGCCAGAGGCCAGGTAAACTAGCGCTCTAGGGGCTGGCCAGATTTGTCCCAAACGATAACTTTTGTCATTGGACTGGGGACCAGGAGAAAAAGGTAAAACAGAGAAACGGGCTCCACTATCTAGGAGGAAAATGGCCTTTTGTTTTTCTGCCATTATGGCTCCTCAACACTGATGCCAAGAAAAATACCACAATTCCTTATTCTATTTATCAGTAGTGGGCATCTTAGCTGTTTCCATAACTTGGCTACTGTGAATAGCCCAGCAATAAACATGTGTGTGCAGGTGCCTCTGTAGTAACCTGTGTTGCATTCCTTTGGGTATATCCCCAGGAGTGGGATTGGTGGATCATATGGCAGATCTATGTTTAGATTTCTAAGAAGCCTCCAAATTTTTTTCCAGAGTGGTTGCACTAACTTGCATTCCCACCAGCAGTGTACAAGGGTTCCTTTTTCACCACAACCTTTCCAACACCTGTTGGTACTGATGTTTTTAACGATGGCTATTCTAACAGGGATGAGGTGGAATATTAGGGTGGTTTTGACTTGCATTTTCTTTATGGCTAGAGATGGTGATCATTTTTTTCATGTGTTTTTTAGCCATTTTAATTTCATTTGAGAAAGTTCTGTTCAGTTCAGTAGCCCATTTCTATATATTCTGGTTATCAGTACTTTGTCTGATGTATAGCTGGCAAATATTTTCTCCCACTCTGTGGGTGGTTTCTTAAGTTTAGAGATCATTTCTTTTGTTGTACAGAGCCCTTTAATTTTATGAAGGCCCATTTGTTCATTCTTTCTCTTAGTTGCTTGGCTCCTGGGGTAAAATTGAGGAAGTCCTTGCCTATACATATTAATTCCAGAGTGTTTCCTGCTCCTTCCTGTACTAACTTCAGAATTTCTGGTATGATATTAAGGTATTTCATCCATTTTCAGTTGATACTAGTACAGGGTGATAAACATGAATCTACTTTCAGTTTCTTGCAGACAGATAACCACTTTTTCCAGCAACATTTGTTGAAGAGGCTGTCTATTCCCCATCATATATTTTTGGTAATTTTTCAAAAATAAGGTGAGTATAGTTGTGTGGATTCATGTCCGGGTTCTCTATTCTATTCCACTGGTCTTCATGTTCTGTTTTTGTTGCAGAACTATGCTGTTTTTATTGCTATTGCTTTGTAATATAGTTTGAAGTCGGGTATTATGATACCTCCAGCATTGTTCTTTTTGCTGAGTATTGCCTTGGCTATTGACAGTCTCTTGTGTTTCCCATGAACTTTAGCATAGATTTCTCAATCTCTGTGATGAAAGTCATTGGGATTTTGATGGGAATTGCATTAAACATGTAGATTGCTTCTGGTAGTATAGCCTTTTTTACTATGTTGAGTCTACCAATCCATGAGCACGGGAGATATCTTTATCTTCTGTAGTCTTTCTCAATCCCTTTCTTCAGGGGTTTGTAGTTCTCTTTGTAGAGGTTATTCACAGCCTTTGTTCAATTTACTCCTAGGTATTTGATTTTTTTGAGGCTATTGTAAATGGAAGTATTCCCATATATTCCTTCTCAGTTTGTTCATTATTGGTGTATAGAAAGGCTAATGGTTTTTGCAACTTGATTTTGTATCCTGTCACCTTGCTGTAGCTGTTTATATTGTCCAAGAGTTTTTGGGTAGAGTTTTTTGGCTCTTTAAGGTATATGATCATATCGTCTGCAAATAGGTATATTTTGACAGGGTCTTTACCTATTTGTATTCCTTTCACTTCTTCTTCTTGCCTAATTGCTCTGGTTAGGAATTCCAGCAATATGTTGAATAGGAGTGGGGATAGGGGACACCCTTGTGTTCCTGATTTTAGGGGAAATGGTTTCAGTTTTTCACCATTAAGTATGATGTTGGCTGTAGGTTTCTCATATGTACCTTTACAATGTTGAGGTACATTCCTTCTATTCCTAGTTTTCTTAGAGATTTTATCATGAAGTGGTGTTGGATCTTGTTGAAGGCTTTTTCTGCATCTATTGAGATGATCAAGTAGTTTTTGTCTTTGTTTCTATTAATGTGTTGTATGACATTTATAGTTTTGCATATGTTGAACCACCCCTACATCCCTGGGATGAAGCCAACGTGGTCATGGTGAATGATCACCATGTTGTTGGATTCAATTTGCCATAATTTTATTGAGGGTTTTTGCACCAATGTTCATTAAGGAAATTATTTTGGATGTGTCTTTGTCTGGTTTTTGGATGAGAGTAATATTGGCTTCATAAAATGAATTAGGCAGTGTTCCTCCCCTTTCTATTTCATGGAACAGTTTAAGGAGGCTTGGTATTAGTTCTTTTTTAAAGCTCTTGTAGAGTTCTGCAGAGAATCTGTCAGATCCTGGACCTTTCTTTTTTGGGAGACTATTGCCACTTCAATTTCATTTTGTGTAGATCTATTCAGGTGATTAATATCCTCTTGGTTCAGTTTTGGATGGTCGTAAGTGTCTAGAAATCTACTCATTTCTTTAAGATTTTCAAATTTATTAGAGTATATGTTCTCAAAGTAGTCTCTGATGATTTCCTGGATTTCCAAGTGTTTATTTTTATCTCCCCTTTTGCATTTATGATTTTTCTGATTTGGGTTTTTTCTCTCCTCATTTTAGTCAGGTTTCCCAGTGGTCAGTCAATCTTACTGATTTTTTCAAAGAATCAGTTTTTTGTTTCATTGATTCTTTGTATGGCTTCTTTTTGTTTCTATTTCGTTGATTTCAGCCCATGTTTTATTATTTCTCTCCTTCTGCTTGGTTTGGGATTTGCTTGTTCTTGTTTTTCTAATAGTTTGAGATGTAGCATTAGGTCATTGATTTGAGATCTTTGTGACCTTTTAATATATGCACTCATGGCTATAAACTTTCCTCTCAGGACTGCCTTTATTATGTCTCATCATTTCCAGTAGGTCATGTTTTCTTTTTCATTAACTTCCAGGAAGATTTTAATTTCCTCTTTTATTTCATCAATGACTCACTGATCATTGAGCAATGTGTTGTTCAGCTTCCAATTGTTTGCATGTTTTTTACTCTTGTTTTGTTGTTGATTTCTAGTTTTAATGCCTTGTGATCAGATAGAATGCATGTTCTATTTTCTTATATTTTCTGAGACTTGCTTTGTGCTCTAAGATATGGCCAATTATCCAGAAGGTTCCATGGGCTGCTGAGAAGAATGTATGTTGTGCAGAAGTTAGATGAAATATTTTGTAGACATCAGCTAGGTCTATTTGATCTGTGTTATGATTTATTTCTAGAAATTCTTTACTGATTTTTTATTTGGATGATCTCTCTGTTGGTGACAGGTGTGTATTAAATTCTCCCACTACCACTGTGTTGGTGTCTATACATGTTTTTAGGTCCTTCAGGATATGTTTGATGAAATTGCGTGCATTGATGTTGGGTGCATATAGGATGATAATTGTTACTTCCTTTTGGTGGATTTCCTCTTTTATTAGTATGAACTGTCCTTCTTTATCTCGTTTGATCAATGTACATTTGAAGACTACTTTGTCTGAGGTAAGTATTGCAACCCCTGCCTGTTTTCATGGGCCATTGGCTTGGTAAATCTTCCAGCCTTTCATCCTCATCAGTGCTCATTTCTGTCAATGAGATTGGTCTCCTCTATGCAACAGATTGTTGTATCTTTCTTTTTAATCCAGTTTGCCAAATGGTGTCTTTTGATGGGAGAGTTAAGTCCATTAACCTTCAGTGTTAATATTGATAGGTATGTGCTGATTCCTGTCATTTAGTTGTCTTTGTTGTTTAAGGGTTTGATTGTGTGCAGCTGAATCAATGTTACTCTCTACTTTCTTGACTCTTCTTCTCCTATGGTTTGGTACTACCTGCTCTTTCATGGCTTTGTTTGCTTTCACATTCTGTATGCAGGATCCTTGAAGAATCTTTTGTAATGGTGGCTTGATAGTCATGTATTGTTTTACTTTCTGTTTATCATGGAAGACTTTTATTGCTCCACCTATTTTAAATGATAGCTTTGCTGGGTAGAGTATTCTAGGGTTGAAGTTGTTTTCATTTATTGCCCAGAAAACTACACTCCATGCTCTTCTTGCTTTTAAGGTTTCTGTTGACAAATCTGCTGTGAACTTGTATGTTATTTGTTTTTTCTCTCTTACAACCTTCAATTTTCTTTCTCTATTTTCTGTGCTTTTTTGTTTTAATGATAATTTGTCATGGGGTAGTTCTATTTTGGTCAAGTCTGTTTGGTGTCCTGGAGACTTCTTTTACCTGCATAATTTTCTCTAGATTTGGGAAATTTTCTGTTATTAATTTATTGAATTTATTACGAATTCCTTTTGCTTGCAACTCTTCACCTTCTTCAATGCCTATGATTCTCAGGTTTGGTCTTTTGATGGAGTTTCTGAGATCTTGCATATTCCTTTAACAGATTGAGTTGCCAGACTAATAGTTCTTCAGTTTTTCCTTTAATTACCATCTCATCATTAAGTTCTGAGATTCTGTCTCTTGCTTGTTCTAGTCTGCTGGAGTGGTCTTCCTTTGTGTTTTGTATTTCTGTTTCACTCTTTTTTCTGATGTTTTCCATATCATAGGTCACTTCCTCCTTAATATTGTCGATTTTTCACCCTAAATTAATTTATCTCTATTTATGGTGTTCTCTGTTTCATTTTGGTGGTTATATAGGGCTCCTATGATTTCATTAATTTGTTTATGTGTTTTCTGATATTGTTTATTTTTGTTGTCTTGGAATTTCTTGAGTGCCTCCTGTACATTTTGGTTGACCATATCAATATCATCTCTATGAAATTCTCATTAATTATTTGCAGGATTTCTTCTTTCAGAGCGTTCTTGTGGGCTTTGTTGGGTTCCTTGGTGTATTTTACCTTTGTTTGTTGGGGTATGGATCTGGGTATCCATTTTCTTCATTTTCCTCTGAATCCTGTACTAATTTATTTTGGGGGTGAGAATGGTTTACATCCTTTTTTTGTTTTCCCATGATCCTGCTTGGTACTGTTTCTGTCCCTGGTGCATACGTAATTTAGTATTAGGTAAGATACAATAGTAGAACTGAAAAAAACAAGAAAGAAGGAAGGAAAAAAAGAAAAAGGAATGGAGAACCAAAGAAATCAACAAGGAGATATGGTGGACAATCAGACAGTGAACAAGACAAACACGTAAAAGAGAAAAAAAAGTATAAAGAAAAAAAATTTCTGATTCAGGAACAGTAGAATTTGAGTCTTAGTAGTTTTGGTGTTACTCCTTTAGCATCCAGTCCTGCTTGTCTGCATCTCCTAGGCAGGTTTGGAACCTGAATCTGGTGGTGTTGGAGCCCTCTTGTGGCAGACTGTTGGGTCAGTGGGCAAGCAGAAGTCTGGCAGTGCCATGGCGCAGAAGCCTGGCAGTTCCGTGGGGCAGAGGCCTGGTGGGCCAGCAAACAGTGGCCTGGCTGTTTTGTAGGGCAGAAGCATGGCAGACCAGTGAGCAGCAGTATGGTGAGCCTGCAGGGAGGAAGCCTGGTGGTTCTGTAGGCCAGAGCCCTGGCAGAGGGTGGAGAAGTGGGGGCCAGCTTGTTCTTTCAGTGTATAGGGGCATGAAGAATCCTTCCAGGGTCTAGGGGTTCAGGATGCTGATGTTTCAGCTCTCTCTTGTGCCTTACCTCAAGCATTTGTGTCTCCAGCATCTCAGCAAGGTCCCTGATTCAGGGAGCTCACACAGTCTGCATCTGTGTCCCAGTTGACATTTTGGATCCTCTGATATTAATTCTTTATCCAATGAGTAGCTGGCAAAATTTTCCCCATTCTAAGGATTTTCTCTTCATTCTGGTCACTGTTTCCTCTGATGTTCAGAAGCTTCTTAGCTTGATGAAACCCCATTTGTCTACTTTGCTGGCAATTTTCCTGAGTGATTGGAGTCCAGTTTAGAAATGTTTTAAACTGAGAGTCTTGTGCTTTCTTGTCAAGTGCTTGGGCACTTGAGCCCTGTCTCCCACCCGTACTGATATAATTTTAATTTTTCAGTGGAATCTCATTTTCATGCCCAGAGCCAAACTCAATATGTCTCTCCTGTCTGTGCTTCTTGAGTAGCAGGAATTATAGGCTTGCACCACCTGGCCTGCATTGTTTTCTTTTGAAATTGGTTCTTGCCATCTTTTGGCCTGGGCAACCTTGAACTTCCCCCTACACAGTTTTGAGTACAAGTTCTTACACCATGCCTGGCCTTAAAATTAATAAATAATTTATTTTAAAAACTATTAGAAACATCAACTATACACCCAATAAGACTATAGGAGTGAGAAGCTAGGACTTTTTAAGGGAAAAATAGAGGTTTGAAGATTATTAAAGGGGTATGCATTTAAAATTAAGGGTAAATTAAAGTTCATTAAGTTGAAAATTTTAAAATAATGAAGTGGGTTTGGCAAAGGAATGAATGCGAAGGAAGATAAGTAAAAGGAAGAAAAGAAAATGGGATTAAGGTACAAGAAATATGGTAAGAGATAACAGTATAACTATAGAAGAGAAAGGCAAAACAAACTGAATGGTGAGGGGATGAAAAAACATCCAATATTTCTTCATGTTGAGAAGGAGGGTGGAAACAGGCTGGGTCCTCTCTGGACAACAGTTGTGTTTCCTTAATCTCTGGCCTTCAGAATTCTGTCTGTGGCTCCCCTGATGTATTGTACTGGTTCCCTTCTAGGTACAGGCCTGCCTGCAATTCCCCGCTCATGTGACCTGGGCTGATACAAGCTTGGTGGTCAGCTTAGGCTTGGATATGGGGTGAGATTTTGTTGTGGCCACAGCAGCAGCACAGGGGCACAAGTCTGCTATGGGTGCAGCAGCTCTGGGGCCTGGGGCAATTGCAAGAACAGCAACCACAGCTTCAGCGGGGTCAACTGTGGAAACCCACCATAGTACTACATCTGGAAGAGTGGGACTCCTTCAGGTATGTGGGGATTGCTTCTTCTTTTCTACTTTCTGACCTCTTTTGGATGAACTCAAATTTATTTATTTCTCTCACTTAAATATAACACCATTTTCGAAATGATATGTGGTCTTTCATTTTCTTTTTTTCTGATGTTACTGAGTTGAACTCAAGGCCTCATGCTTTCTAGGCTGTTGCTCTACCACTTGAACACACTAACAGCCCTTTTGTTGGTGGTTACTTTGAGAGTGGATCTCACTTCATACCTGGGTGGCCTGGACAACTATCCTCCTCTGTGTGCTCCCTAGCAGAACTAGAATGGCAAGTTTTTGCTACTATGCCTAGGCATTGCTTGAAAAGGGACCTGGAGAATTATTTGCCCAAGCTGGCCTTGAACCAAGATCCACCCAATGTCTGCCTCTTTGATAGACTGTAAGCTTGAGCCAGTGTACCCACTCTTTTTAAATGTTTCCAATATGTGACATTTCTAGTTTTTATCATTACCATTGCTGCAGAGTGACTCAAGTGGTAAACTACCTGCCTAACAACCATGAATTCCTGAGTTCAGAGCTCAGTACCACAAAAATTCAAATTGATCATTATACTCATTTTCACTGAGTACACTTGCATTGTTCTATCTACTGTTGTGCCTGGTTTCTCTGTTATCTGGATGAAGGTTGGATCTTCTGACCTAGTGACTTCATGTTGATCACAGGCTTTGGTAACCTCTTCAACTTGCCCTCATTCTTTCCTAACTTTTCTACTCCACTTGGGGAAATTTCATTTCGCTATTTCTGCTCACAAATATTCTACTTCATACTTAAACAGTACTGTGTACAAATATGTAGTTTTAATAGTAGATGGATGCTCTTCAGTGAACACATCACTTGTCCTCCTTGACTCTAGAGTCACATGTCAGGTTCATTTGTGTCTGAACCACTTCCCTTTGTCTTAACAACAATGGATCCCCTAACACTTCATAAGAACCACGGAACCCAACACATCCTGTGAATTGAGGCTCATGGTGACTTATTACAGGATGGGGAACCCAAGGTTCAGAGAAGTGGTGCAATGCTCAAGGATGATAATTACCAGGAATTTTTATTTTCAAATCAGCTTCAAATCCACAAAACTAGACCTCAAACCTAAGTGTTGTTCCACAAGACTTGAATGGACAGCAGCAGACGAAGACGCCTCATGGTGCCCAGGAAAAAAAATGTAGCACTGAAGAATAGTAATGACTCAAAGGTTTGTTTCCCAGGACATAGGAGTAGATATGCTGGACAAGATAAAAAGGAAAGACATAAAGTGACCTCTTTATAGAAAAAAAAAAAACAATGTCATGAAAAGGCTCACAACTTTCAGTGCTCTCCTCTGTGCTCATCCTTGTCATGAAGCTCCATATGTGTTGCACAGTCAGGATTTCTCTGTGTCTCTGCTGCTTTGATCAATCTCCATGGATGTGGAGGCAACTGGACCTTCCCATGAAGGACCCCGCAATGCTGTGTGGATGGACAGGCTGAAGAAGGAGAGGAGACCCCATGCAAAGGCTCCACTGGGAAAGGCAAGCTCACCTGGAAGGGGCCAGCTCAGGAAAGCAGCATATGTATTTGCTGCTCCACCCAGGCTCTTGGTGAGATGACAGAAGAGGTGGACAGCAGATGTGTTCAAGGGGAACCACACTTCTGTTGGAAGTGGCTGTAGGGAGTCTGATATATACCCCAGCTGCAGCACAGGAGAAATGAAAGCCTGGATCCCAGTTAGGACAGTTCCAATTTCTGTGTCCTCCTGATGTGAAAATCCCTGTTGGAGAGAAGATGTTCTACAAAGAACCATATCCTGTGTTTTTGTTAGTCCTGCCATGCTCACTAGTCTCAGAATCACACAGCCAGGGGAGAAGAAGACCATGACTCCCACTCTCATGGCCCTACTCTTCCTTGGTGAGCTGTGAAGAGAGGAAGGGAAATTGTAACATGTGAGAGACCAAAACACACAGCCAAGCACTGATCTATCAGAGGACTCCAAAGGATCATGAGGTTCAGGGAAGGAGAGGATTTGCTCTGGGACAATCCTCTCACAGGAAACTGACTTCAAGGACTAAATCTAGACCCCACAACACAACTACACATAGGTACTGTGTCCCTATCTGCCCCAGGTCCTCTTCCTCACTGGCAACAGGAGCCACCCCTGAAAGGTGGGGATGAGAGAACTTGCAGATGTGGGCTAATGGCAGGATTCTTTGAGTGTCCTCTTGTTGAGAGATCTGAAGGGAGATGACTTGGAGCCAACAATCTTATTTCCTAGATGTTGTTTTCTACAAACCCTCTGGGTTGAGCCAGATTCCATAATCAACTGGGGTGGACCAGTGACCATCTGGTGTAAGGGGATGTTGATGGCCCAAAAGTACTACCTGAGGGACCCCTAGAGCCCTGGGACACACAGATGTCACTGGAGCCCAGCAACAAGGACAAGAACCTCATCCCACCCATAGAAGATCAGCATGCAGGGAAGTATCACTGTTACTGTCAGAGCCTTCCTGGCTCTTCACTGTATAGTGATCGCGTGGTGACAGGTGAGAGGACACTCAGAGGGAGAAAGCCCAGTCTCCTCCTTGAGGAAGGGAGGTCTGCTCTCACAGGTATCCCCTCTCATTCCCTACCCTGTGGATAATGTGGGAGATTTGAATCCATTTACCACACTGCCCCCATCTCCCCTAGAAATCTCCAACAAACCTAGCCTCTCAGCCCTGCCCAGCACTATGGTGACCTCAGCATGCGAATGGAATCTCCATGTGGCTTGGGGCTAGGATTTGACAGTTTCCTGCTGACTAAGGAAGGAGAACCAAAGTCTCTTGGACCCAGGACAAGACACCCCAGAGGGCAATTCTAGGCCCTGTTCTCTATGAGTTGTATGCCACCAAGCCACAGGTGGATGTTCAGAGGCTATGACTACAACAGCAGCAAAGCCCATGTGTGGTCAGAACCCACTGACCCCCTGCCCTGCAGCTCTAGGTCTCATTTAACACAGTCATTTTGAGTCCTCAAAAACAATGCTTTGAGCAAGGTTCCCAAGGAGCTTCCACCACACTCTGGGAGGAGAAGGGGATTTCAGTCTCCTGACACAGAAATCCAGAGTATAAGGGGCACTGAGACCTGCTGGTAAAGATGTGAGAAGGCAGGTGTTTCTCAGGAACCAGTTGCTCAGTCCTTGATTCATCTTCACTCCCGGGGTGTCCAGGAAGTCCTGGAGTGACCCTTCCTGACCAACACAGGCCCTGTAATCACACCCTGGAGAAACTTGACCCCCCGGTTTTTCTCTGATATCTACGACAGACTCATTCTGTCCAGAGAGGGGGAACGTGACACAAACTAGTGTCTGGGGCCATGGCAACATATTGGGCTCTCTCAAGCTCTGGGTCCTGTGAGTGGCTCCCATGTGGGAAGGTACAGATGTACTGCACACACAGCCTCTCCTCTTAGCCCTAATAACCCACTGGACAACCTGATCCCAGGTGAGGAGCCAGTGGGATCAGTCAGAGACACAGAAATCCAGAGTATTCTGCAGAGGCCCCATTGTTGGAGTCCCAGGAGGTGATGGGCAAGAGGAGTGGTGGGGATGTCAGGGAAAGAGAAAGACAGACAGAAAGAAGAGGGGTGTGGGGATAAGCAGAGTCTGAGAAAACAGAGACAGATAGAGAGAAGAAAATCTTCAGACCCAGACCCTCTTTAGGTCTCAGCTGAGGAAAAGGTAGGGCAGCCCCTCACCCTCTTCTTTCTCTGTAGGACAGCTCCTTGAGAGACCCTCTCAGCTGCACTGAGAGGGACACTGTGGGCCCCAGTGTCCTTAGGGTAGGATGTGACCAAGATCCCATAGTACACTTTCCATCCAAAGAGTGGCCAGCAGATCTTTGAATAATAGTGTAGACTGAGTACAGTTGTTGGTTTGGGGCACATTAATTCATTAATTAACTTTTTATTCATATGTGCATACAATGTTTGGGTCATTTCTCCCCCCTTCCCCCAACCCCTCCCTTACCTCCCTGCATTTTCCCTCTCCCCCCACCTCCTCCTCGCGACCTGGCAGAAATTATTTTGCCCTTATCTCTAATTTTGTTGAAGAGAGAGTATAAGAAGTAATAGGAAGGGCCAAGGGTTTTTGCTAGTTGAGATAAGGATAGCTATACAGGGAGTTGACTGGCATTGATTTCTTGTGCATGTGTGTCACCTTCTAGGTTAATTCTTCTTGATCTAACCTTTTCTCTAGTTCCTAGACCCCTTCTCCTATTGGCCTCAGTTGCTTTAAAGTATCTGCTTTAGTTTCTCTGTGTTGACGGCAACAAATGCTATCTGGTTTTTTAGCTGTCTTACCTATCTTTGAACCTCCCTTGTGTGCTCTTGCATTATCATGTGATCAAAGTCCAATCCCCTCGTTGTGTTTGCCCTTAATCTAATGTCCTCATATGAGGGAAAACATACAGTTTTTGGTCTTTTGGACCAGGCTAACCTCACTCAGAATGATGTTCTCCAATTCCATCCATTTACCTGCGAATGATAACATTTCATTGTTCTTCATGGCCACATAATATTCCATTGTGTATAAATGCCACATTTTCTTAATCCATCCATCAGTAGTGGGGCATCATGGCTGTTTCCATAACTTGGCTATTGTGAATAGTGCTGCAATAAACATGGGTGTGCAGGTGCCTCTGGAGTAACCTGTGTCACAGTCTTTTGGGTATATCCCCAACAGTGGTATTGCTGGATTATATGATAGATCAATGTTTAGCTTTTTAAGTAGCCTCCAAATTATTTTCCAGAGTGGTTGTACTAGTTTACATTCCCACCTGCAGTGTAAGAGGGTTCCTTGTTCCCCACATCCTTGCCAATAACTGTTGTTAGTGGTGTTGCTACTGATGGCTATTTTAACAGGGATGACGTGGAATATTAGTGTGGTTTTAATTTGCATGTCCTTTATTGCTAGAGATGGTGAGCATTTTTTCATCAGATTTTTGGCCATTTGAATTTCTTCTTTTGAGAAAGTTCTGTTTAGTTCACTTGCCCATTTCTTTATTGGTTCATTAATTTTGGGAGAATTCAGTTTTTTAAGTTTCCTATATATTCTGGTTATCAGTCCTTTGTCTGATGTGTATCTCACAAATAATTTCTCCCACTCTCTGGTTGTTCTCTTCAGCTTAGAGACCATTTCTTTTGTTGAGCAGAAGATTTTTGCTTTTATGAAGTCCCATCTATCTATGCTATCTCTTAGTTGCTGTGCTGCTAGGGTTCCATTGAGAAAGTTCTTACCTATACCTATTAATTCCAGAGTATTTTCTACTCTTTCCAGTACCAACTTTAGAATTTAGGGTCTGATATGATGCTCCTTGATCCATTTTGAGTTAATCTTGGTATAGGGTGATATACATGGATTAAGTTTCAGTTTTTTGCAGACTGCTAACCAGTTTTCCCAGCAGTTTTTGTTGAAGAGGCTCTCTTTTCTCCATCATGTATTTTTAGCGCCTTTGTCAAATAAAAGTTGATTATAGTTGTGTGGCTTCATATATGGTCCTCTATTCTGTTCCACTGGTCTTCAAGTCTGTTTTTGTGCCAGTACCATGCTGTTCTTATTGTTATTGCTTTGTAATATAGTTTGAAGTCAGGTATCGTGATACCTCCAGCATTGTTCTTTTGACTAAGTATTGCCTTGGCTATTCGTGGCCTCTTGTGTTGGCATATAAATTTAACAAGATTTTTCAATCTCTTTAATGAATGTCATTGGAATTTTTATGGGAATTGCATTAAACTTGTAGATTACTTTTGGGGAGTATCGACATTTTTACTATGTTGATTCTACCAATCCATGAGCATGGGAGATCTCTCCACTTTCTGTAGACTTCCTCAATCTCTTTCTTCAGAAATTTATAGTTATCCTTGTAGAGGTCGTTCACATCTTTTGTTAGGTTTACACTTAGGCATTTGATTTTTTTGAGGCTTTTGTAAATGGAATTGTTTTCATGTATTCTTTTTCACTGTGTTCATTATTAATATATAGAAATGGTAATGATTTTTCTATGTTGATTTTATATCCTGCTACCTTGCTGTTGCTATGGATGATGTCTAGAAGGTTCTGAGTAGAGGTTTTTTTGGGTCTTTAAGGTATAGGATCATGTCATCTCCAAGGGATATTATCACAGTTTCTTTACCTATTTGTTTTCCTTTTATTCCTTCTTCTTGTCAAATTCCTCTGGCTAGGAATTCCAGTACTATGTTGAATAGAAGTGGAGATAGTGGGCATCCTTGTCTGGTTCCTGATTTTAGAGGGAATAGTTTCAGTTTTTTTCCATTAAGCATAATGCTGGCTGTAGGACTGTCAGATATACCTTTTATAATGTTGAGGTACTTTCCTTCTATTCCTAGATTTCTTAGAGCTTTTATCACGAAATGATGTTGGATCTTATCAAAGGCTTTTTCTGCATTTATTGAGATGATCAAGTGGTTTTTGTCTTTGCTTCTGTTAATGTGGTTTATTACGTTTCTTGATTTTCGTATGTTGAACCACCACTGCATCCCTGGGACGAAGCCTACTTGGTCGTGGTGAATAATCTTTTTGATGTGTTGTTGAATTCAGTTAGCCATTATTTTGTTGAGGATTTTTGCATCAATGTTCATTAAGGAGATTGGCCTATAGTTCTCCTTTTTGGAGGTGTCTTTGCCTGGTTTTGGGATAAGTGTAATTCTGGCTTCATAAAATGTGTTAGGCAGTTTTTCTTCCCTTTCTATTTTGTCTAACAGTGTAAGGAAGGTTGATGTCAGTTTTTCTTTAAAGGTCTGATAGAATTCAGCAGAGAATCCATCAGGGCCTTGACTTTTCTTTTTGGGAAGACTCTTGATTTCTGCTTCAATTTCATTTTGTGTTATAGATCTATTCAGTTTATTTATATCCTCTTGGTTCTGTTTTCGATGATCATATGTATCTAGAAATCTGTCTATTTCTTTAAGATTTTCAAATTTATTTGAATATAGGTTCTCAAAGTAGTCTCTGATGATTTCCTGGACTTCCATGGTGTTTGTTGTTATCTCCCCTTTTGCATTCCTGATTCTACTAATTTGGGTTTTTTCTCTCCTCATTTTAGTCAGGTTTGCCAGGGGTCTGTTGATCTTGTTTATTTTTTCAAAGAACCAACTTTTTGTTTCATTAATACTTTGTATGTTTTTTTTGTTTCTATTTCATTGATTTCAGCTCTTATTTTTATTGTTTCTCTCCTTCTATTTGTTTTGGGATTTGCTTGTTCTTGTTTATCTATGAGTTTGAGAAGAATCATTAGGTTATTGATTTGGGATCTTTCAGTCTTTTTAATATATGTACTCATGACTATAAACTTTCCTCTCAGGACTGCCTTTGCTGTGTCCCATAGGTTCTGGTAGGTTGTGTTTTCATTTTCATTGATGTAAGCAATGAGTAATTCAGTTTCCATCTTTTGCATGTTTTTTTGTCATTACTTTCGTTGTTGAGCCCTAGTTTTACTGCATTGTGATCAGATAGAATGCCTGGTATGATTTCTGTTTTCTTATATTTGCTGAGGCTGGCTTTATGCCCTAGGATATCATCTATTTTGGGGAAGGTTCCATGGGCTGCTGAGAAGCATGAATGTTGTATAGAAATTTGATGAAATGTTTTGTAGGCATCAAGTAGGTCCATTTGATCTATTGTATATTTTAGATTCAGGATTTCTGTATTGAATTTTTGTTTGGATGACCTATCTATTGATGATAATGGAGTGTAGAAGTCTCACAACCACTGTGTTGGAGTTAATATATGCTCTAAGGTCCTTCAGGGTATGTTTGATGAAATTGGTGCATTGTCATTGGGTGCATACACGTTCATAATTGTTATTTCCTTTTGGTCCATTTCCCCTTTTATTAGTATGGAATGTCCTTCTTTATCTCATTTGATCAATGTAGGTTTGAAGTCTACTTTGTCAGAGATAAGTATTGCTACCCCTGCCTGTTTGTGGGGGCCATTGCCTTGGTAAATCTTCTTCCAGCCTTTAATCATGAAGATGGCAGCAGCTCCAACTTACACTTGCATGAGTTACTTGGTGTTATTAAACCTTGGGTCTTCTGTGGTGAAGCTGGAGCAGACAGAGAAGGTGGCATGACTTTCACTATCCCTGTCCTTCCTACCTCCTGGTATGAAGGAGAGGAAAACAGACTGTGTGAGCAAGCTCCCACATTTCAATAGGAACCCTCAGAGCTCAGGTGGCTCAAATGGTTGTTGAGGTCCTGAGGGGAAGAAAATCAACTCAGACATCCAAATGAAAACTTCTCACAAGGATCTCTCTTCCAGGACCGTCTGGGAAAGAAGCCTGAGTACCTGCATCTAACTCCTTCCTTAGGATTCAGTGTCCTGCTCATCCTCAGCCCTTGGTCCTCAGGAGAAAGAACAGCAGCCTGGCATGAGTGTGGTAAAATTGCGAAAGGCCTTGGAATGAGGTGAGAAATTTGGGGAACTTTTTCTGGGTGAAAGTCTCCTTTTTCATACAGGGACTATCCCTAAGCCCACACTTTGGTCTGAGCCAGGCTCTGTAAGCACCTGGAGGAGGCTTGTGATAATCTGGTGTCTGGAAATCCTTTGTACAGACTTCTCTATATAAAGAAAAAAGGAGAAGAGCTTTGGGACACACAGATCCCGCTGGAAACTAGGAACAAGGCCAAGATTTCCATCCCATCCTTGATACAGTTTCACACATGGTGACATCACTGTTGCTATCATGACTCAGCAATCAGGACAGAACACAGTGAACCTTGGAGCTGGTGGTGTCAGGCAAGAGACCACTCAGTGGTCCCACCTCAAGGCTCTGGCCTTGGGAAGTGGGTTTGCTGTCAGTGGTGTATCTCTTTCATATCCCTGGCCTGGGGACAATCTGGGAGATGTGAGCCCATTTGACATACTGCTTCCGTCTCTCCTAGGACTTTACAGCAAACCCATACTCTCTGCCTTGCCCAGCCCTGTGGTGACTTCAGCAGGGACCATGACCTTCCAGTGTGGCCCAAGCTGACATTCAACAGGCTAATTCTGAGTAAGAAAGAAGAACATAAGTTCTCCTCAACCCAAGACTTACAGTGACATGCCAATGGGCAGGTCCAGGACCTGCTCCCTTTGGTACCTGTGACCCCTGCCAGCTTAAAAACATCCAGATGCTAAGACTACTACAGAAGCAAAGTCCAGTTGTGGTCATTTCCCAGTGACCCACTGGAGCTCATCACCAACAAAAGAGGGGCCTATGAACCATTCTAAGTCAAAGGAAAACTCAGGGCCCTCTGCTTCCATGAAGCTGTGGGATTGGGTGTGACTAAGGGAGACCTTGGGAAGCTGAGACGAAGAGTGGACTCATCACTTAATGAGGAGGAAACAACAGGGATCCTCCCAGGCATGTAAACACCCACCCCTGCATTGAAATCAACATTTTCCAAGTGGAAAAGAAGAGTGTCTTGGAGAGGCTCCCTGAGTCATTTCAGGGGTCTCAGCTCTAGTGAGACAACAAAGCTAGAAGTCCGAATCCCAAGGTCCAATTCCAGCTCTGTTGCTTCCTACCAGGTGACCTGGGGCAGGTGAATCCACATTCTGAGCCTTCGTTCCCTCATTTGTAAACTATCTGAGTGGGAAATGCAATCCATTTCAGGTGATAAGGGCTGGTGGCAATGAGAGCAAGGGCCTACCACAAGCATGGCACAAAGTAGGTTCTTGAGTAAGTAGAACTGTTCCTAATTTATGATGTGAGTTAGGCCTGAGAATTGAAGAGGAACCAATGATTCAGATGGGGGTCTCAGCGGCCTTCCTCCTACTTATCCTTCTCTTTTCCTCCTCTGGCACTGGTATCACAGCAAACACTGCCCACAGTGGGTGGACAGAGTGTTATGCCTCACACAGATGTGACGAGCCAAGTTGTGCTTGGAACCTCATGGTGGAGGAAGCCTGGGTCTAACACCCTGACCAGCATGAGCCATCAGCAGAGTCAACAAGAGCTCCGTGTGGGTGTCACAGGGCTGCCACTCTTGTCACACAGAACTCAGCTCTGCTGTCCCCTCCCCAGAGGCTGCCAGCATCAATTGGTAAATTCGTTCTCTCCATCCCTCACCCCTTCTCACGCCTCTGATTTATTTTCTCCATTACACTTCATTGCAACATCTCCCTTCTCAAATCTGTCCATCCTGTCTTCAAGGATTTGAACTGCCCGAGGACAAGAACATGCTTTTCTAACTAAGCTCACTACATGCACTAGTAGTTGAAGATCACGTGTGTTTCAGCCCCTGGCTTCCCTTCATCCTTTTATTCTACAACCAAGCTGTATAGTAGACCTATTCCGTGAGCATTTGCTATTTGTGAGGCTTTATTTGGATCTAAACACACACTGCATTCTTAGACACATCATCACAGTTGGGAACATATTTGTGGTGTTTTCCTGCCTGACTGCCACTGCATGATCTGAAATTTTAATCCTCTGTAGACCCTTCTCTCACAAGGAACATAAGCCTTAATCCACTGGAGAAGGATCAGGAAACATCTCTCTTTCAGTTCGAAGTGATGAGCCCTCATGACTAGAAAAAGAGTATATTAAAAAGTTATTCTATGCTGAGTGTGGTGCTGCATGCCTGTAATCTAGGCTACTTGAGAGTTGAAAGACAGATCATTGTTATTCTCAAGCCCAGGCAAAGTTCACGGCAGACCATATCTGAAAAACAAATGGACTGGGGGGCATGACGTAAGTGGTACAGCACTAGCCTAGGAAGTGAAAGCCTTGGCTTCATTCTCCAGTACTGCAGAAAAGTCACTCTACTCCCAGTGGAAAGGAGGAAATTACCTTGGGCCCATGATCCCACAGAAATCCCATCAGGGATTTGAAGCCTCTGGACAGAGGCCAGGAGTTCCCTCCACAAATCAGTCATGCACATGTCAGAACATGGCTGCCATGGGAGGAGGCACAAAAGCACCAAGAGCCCCATCCTCATGGCCCAGGCACACAGACACTGCCTAAGGCTGAGGCTGGATGGGGACAGAAAACACCTACTTCCCAACCTGAGCTTGTTCCAGAACTGCAAGCAAGGGGAATCCACAGCTGGGGAGGCAGGGACAGACCTGTATGATCACAGAACTCCCCCAGCTGACTTTATCCAGTTCTATTCTCAGTGGCCTTGAAGCAATGTAGGGTGGCCATGATGAAGTGGCCATGGTGCAATGGTGGAGGCCAAGCATGGAGCCAAGGTCCTGGCGCGTAACTCTCCTCCAGGGACTTTGTTAACACTGCTGAGACTGAACACCTGTCAGCATCAGAGAGGTCTGGATGGGATGCCCTCTGTTGAGACCACAATTCTTCTACAGTCAACTTCATCCCACATAGCAGGTTCCACCAGTAGGTGGCAGCAGAATTTCTACATTTGATGGATGGCTGTGAAACAAGAAAGGCACTACCTCTCCCTGGGGCATGGGACAGGAAGAAAGCATTGTAGTGCTATCAAGCACTATTAAACCACTGCAAATGCAAATTTTCAGCCTTTATTGTAAGCACTCTTTTAATGTTTATTTTTCCTTGATGCATGCCCACATGTTGAGGGCTGGGATAATTGGACTCCCTAACTGACAGCTCTTTGGCTCTCCCATGGGTCTCTGGCTGCCTTGAGTGAAGGTTATTCCAAAAAGCAGCCAGCCACACTGCAGTAGCAGTAGTAAGTATGATGAATTCTCCACAGACACATCGAGGAAGATATGCACAGCGCATCTCTGGATCCTGAAGAAACTGCCGCATAAACAGCTTGCAGAGAGTGTTTTGTCATTAAAAATCTCAGCAAACTCTAGATGACATAAAATCATCACTGGTGGCTGAGTGCCGGTGACTCATGCCTGTAATCCTAGCTACTCAGGAGGCAGAGATCAGGAGCATCACAGTTCAAAGCCAGTCATATGAAAATAGTTTGTGACATTCCATCTTGAAAGAAATAATCACAAAAAATGACCCGTGGAGTGGCTCAAGTGGTAAAAGCACCTACTTAACCCCATATATATATATATGTATATATATATACCCCATACATATATATATATATATATATATATATATATATATATATATATATATATATGTATATTGGGATTGTGAAGACATTGAACTAAATCTGATAATAACATGTCTTTTAGATGTTCAAATTACCAACCCAGATACAAAAGTGGCTCATTACCAGTATTCAAAAGGAAAACAAAATCACAATAAGATACCAGATTACTCAACTTTCTGTTGCTATGACAAAACTCCTGAGAAAATCAACTGCAAAGGAACAAAGGTTTACTTTGGCTCACAGTGTCACAGGTTTCAGGCCATGGTCAATTGTCTCCACTTTTTCTGGTCCTGTGGTGAGACAGAACATTGTGGTGTGGACCACAGATTGGAGGAAAGCTGCTCACTTCATGGCAGCCAGGGAAGAAAGAGACAGAGGACATGCCAAGGTCCCAATTTACCTTCAGAGTTATGTCCCAATGACCTCACTTCCTTCCATTACACCTCACATCCTGAAGGTTCCACCACCTCTCACTAGCACCAACCTGGGGACAAACCCTTCAATGCACATGGCCTTTGGGGACATTTGAGCTCCAAACCACAACATTCTGCCCCTGCCCCCCAGAGACTCATATCCATCTCCAAGAGCTCCCAAAGTCTTAATGGCTCCAGTACTGCAGATATTTCCAAGTCCAAAGTGCCCTCCAAGAATCAAGAGAAACTTAGCTGTGAGTCCTTTTAAAAAAAATCTAAAAGAATTTATTGCATACTGCCTGAATCTAAAACATTGAAACCTGTTGAGGTCACCATAAGAAGGAGAATGGAGTAAGGTATGAACTAATTCAGGATATAATACATGTATGTATGCAAATGTAATATAAATTTACAAAATGTATTTTTTTAAAAAATATAAAGACAGGAAGGTAAAACAAGTAGGTCTCTGGAGGGCATAAGGAAAGAAAGAAGAAGAGTGAATATGGTCTAGAAGACTTAAACCTACTGAAATTGTTCTAAGTAGGGGAAAGATGGAGAAAGATTGAGGGGATGAATCTAATTAGGATGCAGGTATGCAATTATATAAATTTCACAATGAATATGCTTATAATCTAAAAAGACATTACATGTTTCCAACATACAATGGCACAAGGTAAACAGTTCTAAACCTAAAAGGACGAGTGCAAAAATAGCATGGAAGGATCAGACCTAAGCAAGACTGAAACCCAGCAGGGTAAACACTAGACACTGTCAGCTATATCCTGATAATCTGAGGCACACAGAGGCATAATGTGAGCTGCAAAGGGCTTCAGCAGCTCTGCCCCATGGCCTTGCTGTTTGCAGCCCACACAGCCTATCTCTTGTGCTGGTTTTGCTCACCACCTGCAGCTTCCCTTGCACTTTTCACATTCCTGGCACCTCTTTTACTGAAGTCTCCACTGCAGCTCCAGCTTCACCAACACATTTTCATGCATTGCCCTCTCAGGAGCTCCTCACAGGGACTATAATCCTGCCACACTCTGAGCTCCTAGGCCTTCCTTTGTAATCTGAGTGGAAGCCTCCAGACCCCTCAACTCTTGCATTTTGATGTCTACAAACCCAGAAACACATGGATGATGCCAAGCTTGTCCAATGTCTCAAGTGGTAGCTGGGCCACTTTTGACTTTGGCTTCAACAGCCCCTGGATATCTAAATGGCTGAGAAGGGGAAGCAAATCCTGGGGAAACATTTCCTAGGCAGGCTGGTGGTGTTAACAGGGCACCCATAGCTCTCTTCTCAAACCCAAGTCTTTCAAGCAAGTTTTTACTGCTACATCCTTTGAGCCTGTACTTTGGTGAGGTCTTTCTGACTCCTGAGATGTCCTCAAGGGATCTTTCCTGAAGTCCCAATGCAAATTACTAGGCTTCATTTTTTAAATGATTCTGTTTTTTAACCACTATTTTCTTTTCTTTCTCTTTTTTCCCCAGTATTGGGCATTGGACAGGGCATTATGTCCATTCACCCACACTGCCAGCACTTTTGCTTTCTTATTTGTTTTTCAGATAGGTTCTCCTGTTAACTGTGCATGGTCTGCCCTTGAAGCACAATCCTCCTGTCTCCTGAGTTGCTGGGATTACAGGAGCAAAACACCAACACTGGCATTTTCGTATTAGTACAAAATAGTGGGTTTCATTGTCATGTTTCAGTATATGTACACAATGAACTCTGGATATACTGACCCCACCACCCTCACGTGTTCCCCATCTCCTACTGGCCCCCTAGACCCAAATCACTCATGGTTTTTGCTTCTTTCTTTTTATATATATCTTCCATATATGAGAAAAAACATGCAACAATTCACTTCCTGAGTCTGTGATACCTTTTCTCCATTTTTACTAGCATTATTAATTGAACAAAGGGGCTTCATTCTGATACTTCCACGTGTGCATATAACGTGCTTTGATTTTCATTCACCTCTCTGTTACTCTTTCTTATCCTTCCTCCTCTTGCCCTTTTAAAAATACTTTAGTGGGTCTCTCTATTCTTTGTTCATACATCCACATAGAAGGAAGGTCTTCAATCACATTTACCTTCCTATCATCCTTCCTCTGGGTTCCCATTCCCACTGGTTCATTCCCACCAAACAGTCCCCTTTTATATTCATGTCATTTCTTAAGGTCTGCATTCTGTATAAGAAAGAAATGCAGTATTTGGCTTTCTGAGTCTGGTTTATTTCACTTAACATAACGATCTACAATTCCATACATTTTCCTGCAAATGACATAATTTCATGTCATAATACTCCACACTGTCCATTCATCAATTGGTAGGTGCCTATGCTGATTCCATAGCTCAGTTATCATGAAGGGTGATGTTATAGACATGGGTTAGCAGGTAACTATTTTATGTTGACTTTTATTCCTTCATATATATAAGCAAGAATGGTGCAGAAGGATCATATGATACTTCTAATTTTCATTTTTCGAGGAACTCTATCCTGATTTCAATAGTTGCTGTTGTAATTTACAATCCCAGTAACAGTGAATGAGTTCCTTTTTCCCTCACATCCTCACCAACATGCACTGTTTGTTTTCTTGATGAAAACCCCACACTAGCTGGGTAGCAGTGGCTCACATCTGTAATCCTAGCTACTCAGGAGGCAGAGATCAGGAGGATCAAATTTCAAAGCCAGCATGGGCAAGTAGTACCCAAGGCCCTATCTTAAAAAACCCATCACAAAAAGTGCTGGTGGAGTGCCTTAAGGTGTAGTCCTGAAGAACACATCCCATCATCACACACAAAAAAAGAAATGTTCTTGAAGTCTGTAGGTCGTCTCTTCATTCTGTCAATTTTTTCTTTCTTGTGTAGAAGTTTTAAATTTGATGAAATCCCATTTATCAATTCATGCTGTTATATCATAAACAGTTGGATTCCATTCAAAAAATTGTTGACTGTACCTGTATCTTCTAGTGTCTTCCTAGTTTTTCTGTAGTGCTTTTAACATTGTGGCTATTAGAAGGAAAGTTCCTCAACATTATAAAAGCTATATACGACAAACCTACAGCCAGCATTATACTTAATGGAGAAAAATTAAAACCATTCCCTCTAAAATCAGGAACCAGACAAGGATGCCCACTATCTCCACTCCTATTCAACATAGTACTGGAATTCCTAGCCAGAGCAATTAGGCAAGAAGAAGGAATAAAAGGAATACAAATAGGTAAAGAAACTGTCAAAATATCCCTATTTGCAGACGACATGATCCTATACCTTAAAGACGCAAAAAACTCTACTCAGAAGCTTCTAGACATCATCAATAGCTATAGCAAGGTAGCAGGATATAAAATCAACATAGAAAAATCATTAGCATTTCTATACACTAACAATGAGCAAACAGGAAAAGAATGTATGAAAACAATTCCATTTACAATAGCCTCAAAAAAAATCAAATACCTAGGTGTAAACCTAACAAAAGCTGTGAAAGACCTCTACAAGGAAAACTATACACTTCTGAAGAAAGAGATTGAGGAAGACTATAGAAAGTGGAGAGATCTCCCATGCTCATGGATTGGTAGAATCAACATAGTAAAAATGTCGATACTCCCAAAAGTAATCTACATGTTTAATGCAATTCCCATCAAAATTCCAATGACATTCATTAAAGAGATTGAAAAATCTACTGTTAAATTTATATGGACACACAAGAGGCCACGAATAGCCAAGGCAATACTCAGTCAAAACAACAATGCAGGAGGTATCACAATACCTGACTTCAAACTATATTACAAAGCAATAACAATAAAAACAGCATGGTACTGGCACAAAAACAGACATGAAGACCAGTGGAACAGAATAGAGGATCCAGATATGAAGCCACACAACTATAAGCAACTTATCTTTGACAAAGGAGCTAAAAATATACGATGGAGAAATAGCAGCCTCTTCAACAAAAACTGCTGGGAAAACTGGTTAGCAGTTTGCAAAAAACTGAAACTAGATCCATGTATATCACCCTTTATCAAGATTAACTCAAAATGGATCAAGGATCTTAATATCAGACCCCAAACTCTTAAGTTGATACAAGAAAGAGTAGGAAATACTCTGGAGTTAGTAGGTATATGTAAGAACTTTCTCAATGAAACCCCAGCAGCACAGCAACTAAGAGATAGCATAGATAAATGGGACCTCATAAAACTAAAAAGCTTCTGTTCATCAAAAGAAATGGTCTCTAAACTGAAGAGAACACTCACAGAGTGGGAGAAAATATTTGCCAATTATACATCAGACAAAGGACTGATAACCAGAATATATAGGGAACTTAAAAAACTAAATTATCCCAAAACTAATGAACCAATAAAGAAATGGGCATGTGAACTAAACAGAACATTCTCAAAAGAAGAAATTCAAGTGGCCAGAAAACACATGAAAAAATGCTCACCATCTCTAGCAATAAAGAAAATGCAAATTAAAACCACACTAAGATTCCACCTCACCCCTGTTAGAATAGCCATCATCAGCAACACCACCAACAACAGGTGTTGGCGAGGATGCGGGGAAAAAGGAACCCTCTTACACTGTTGGTGGGAATGTAGACTAGTACAACCACTCTGGAAGATAATTTGGAGGCTACTTAAAAAGCTGGACATCGATCTACCATTTGATCCAGCAATACCACTCTTGGGGATATACCCAAAAGACTGTTACTCCAGTGGCACCTGCACATCCATGTTTATTGCGGCACTATTCACAATAGCCAAGTTATGGAAACAGCCAAGATGCCCCACCACTGACGAATGGATTAAGAAAATGTGGTATCTATACACAATGGAATTTTATGCAGCCATGAAGAAGAACAAAATGTTATCATTCGCTGGTAAATGGATGGAATTGGAGAACATCATTCTGAGTGAGGTTAGCCTGGCTCAAAAGACCAAAAATCATATGTTCTCCCTCATATGTGGACATTAGATCAAGGACAAACACAACAAGGGGATTGGACTATGAGCACATGATAAAAGTGAGAGCACACAAGGGAGGGGTGAGGATAGGTAAGACACCTAAAAAACTAGCTAGCATTTGTTGCCCTTAATGCAGAGAAACTAAAGCAGATACCTTAAAGCAACTGAGGCCAATAGGAAAAAGGGACCAGGAACTAGAGAAAAGGTTAGATCAAAAAGAATTAACCTAGAAGGTAACACCCACGCATAGGAAATCAATGTGAGTCAATGCCCTGTATAGCTATCCTTATCTCAACCAGCAAAACCCCTTGTTCCTTCCTATTATTGCTTATACTCTCTCTACAACAAAATTAGAGATAAGGGCAAAATAGTTTCTGCTGGGTATTGAGGGGGGGGAGCAGGAGGGGGCGGAGTGGGTGGTAAGGGAGGGGGTGGGGGCATGGGGGAGAAATGAACCAAGCCTTGTATGCACATATGAATAATAAAAGAAAAAAGAAAAAAAAAAAAGATTGTGGCTATTACAGTGGATCATTGATTCACTTTGAATTGATTGTTCTACAGGGTGAGAGATAGGGACCTACGTTTAGTCTTCTGCATGAGGAGATCCAGTTTTCCCTACACCAGTATGGAAGAGTCTGTCTTTTCACCAGTGTATGTTTTTCCCTTTGTCAAATATCAGATGGCTATAGCTGTGTGGTTTATTTCTGCATCTTCTGATCTATTCCTGTGTGCAGTGTTAATGTGGTAACATCATCCAGAAAAGAATTAAAAAAGAAACTGGGGAGGTGAGCAGCACTACAAACCCAATGCACCTAACAGACAAATGAGAACACCCAGACAACCATGCCAGAGCCATGTCCCCTAACGCACACCAGAACATTCTCCAGGACAGAGCACAGGTGTCAGAAGGCAAGTCTGAGTGAATTTAAGAAGACTGAAATCACAACAAGTGTCTTTTTGGACACAAAGGGAGGCAGAAAACCTCACAAATGCATGGAAATTAAAGAATACATTCTTGAACAACAATAGGGTCAAAGAAATCAAAAGGGAAATTGGAAACTATTGTAATCCAAAGAAATTGAGAACAGCATACATAGAAACTCATGGGATAAGGTGGGGTTGCAGCTAGTTGGCAGAGCACATGCTTAACATGCTACATACAGGGTTGAGGGTCCAATTCCCATCACGAAAAGCAAATTAAAGTAAAATAAAACCTTACTGAGTGATATAAAAGAAGTCCCAAGAAGGAAGTTTATAGTATTAATGCCTATAATATGTAAAAGTGAGAAATTCTCAAATTAACAACCCAGCTTCACAATTCTGCACCTGATCTTCCACAGAGCACTCCTAGCAGGGCTGATACAGGAATCTGACCTCACCAGAGGGATTGTTCACCTGTCCTGTGGCATCCACTCTTCTCAACTTAGCACTTTCTCAGTGTTGTACCAGGCAGGGATGGGTCCAATGTAACACTTACACTCACATGTGAAATAGATGCCATTGGTGACAGCACTGGAGTGAGTCTGATTTATACACCCAAGGAGGCAGCTCTGTGCTGCAAATGGGTCCTGAGCACTGAGCAGAGAGTGCCCAGTACCATCTGCAAGCACAATGGAAGGGATACTCCGATGTCAACCCTCACCTGGAACCCTGACCCCACCTCCACATCGAGGAGGAAACCTGCCCTTAGCGATCCCAGCACAATCTCAGAATTCAGTGTCAGCTCTGACCTCTGTCTTTGATGTGGCTTCTTCTCCATTTGGGGAACTATTGTTTCACATTTTCTGCTCAAGACTGTGATGATCTGCAGATTTCAGACATACTACATTGACCATTTCTAATGCTCAGAGCAGATAGCGACTGTTAGTGGGCACCTACATAATACAACAGCAGGAACCTCTCATGTCCAAAACCCATGTTCCACCTGGTCTGGAGGTTAATGATGACTGAGCCTCTCCATGTCCCCAACACCACTGGCCCCATGACCACTCTGAAAAATGAAGTGCAGTCTTCAAAAGAGGAAACTGAGGCTCAGAGATGGGATGTCCATACTCAGGATGGCTCAGCCAGTGTGAGGTGAGCATGCAGAAATACAAATCAGCCACCACACAACCAGGAGAATTCAGCCCTGAGAAACAAGGCACTGTGGAATTGAGAACACCTAAGAATCTCTTCTGGGTATTTGGGGGTAGGGAAATCTTTTGCTAAGAAAAAAGAAAGTCCATGGAAAAGATGGTTTAGCAAAGGAAACCCATGACAAGCACCCAGAGAAGAGCCATGTTTCCTTCCACATTTCCCTGCATTTGCTTTGTGCTCATCCCCATGATGAAGCTCCATGTGAGTTGCACATTCAGGTCTTCTCTGTGTCTCTTCTGCTCTGCTTCTTCCCTGTAGCAGAGACCTAAAAATTCCCAGCAACATCCATAGGGCTGGGGAGGTGACTGGTCTTGGTAAGAACCCCACAATACAGTGCAGGAAGATAAGATGAAAGAGTGAAGGTGACTTCATGGAAGGTTTGATTGGTAAGGACCAGAACTCAGTCACTCTCATCTGGAAGAAGCCATCTCAGAAGGAACCAGGTGTGTTTGCTGCTGCATCCTAGCCCTCATTGAGATAAGGACAGATCAGGTGGGCTGGATGGGAGTCGAAGAGACCCTGTTAAAATTGGAAGTGTCTGCAAAGAGCCTAGTGCCAGCCCTGGTCCCAACTGTAGTGCCCTAAGAACCAGGTTCTTGAGAAGGGAAGTTCCTGATCCTGTGGCATGGCTGATGTGACAATGCTGTGACAGGCAGAATTCAGATTCCAAGGCCACAACCTGTATGTCTGTCTGTCCTGCAGGGCAATGTGGCTTCATACATCTGCACCGCTACAGCCATGGGTGGAGACAGCATGACCCTCACCCTCACAGCCTTGTTCTGCCTTGTTGAGACATGAGGGAGAAGGGGCACCCTAGTCTGGGAGGTACCCTAGTCAGTGGCTCGAGAGGATCCAGGGAGGAGAGGACCTGCTCAGGCTTCAGGGGCAAACCTCTCTCAGAGAACTCTCTTCCAGGGCTGAGTGTGAAACCAAAGACCCAAGTGCAGGCAGGTAAGTGTGTCCTCAGCTGTCCTTCATCACTAGGGACAAGGGTAGTAGAATGGAGAAGAGCATGTGTGGCTGATGCTGGGAGTATTTGGAAGGTCCTGGAGATCAAAGCTAGGATAAGAGAGGGTGATGTCTTGAGATCCAACCTCTGATTTCCTTGCAAGGACCCTCCCCAAAACCAGGCTTTGGGCTGAGCCAGGCTCTGTGATCTCCTGGGAAATGCTTGTGACCGTATGGTGTGAGGGGACCCTGGAGGCTCAAGAGTACAACCTGGATAAAGAGAGAAGCTGAGCATCCTGGGACAGATGGACGGCACTGTGGCCTGGGAACAAGGCCAAGTTCTCCATCCCATCCATGTCAGAGAACTATGCAGGGCGATATCACTGTAAATACCATAGCTCTGTAGGCTGGTCAGAGTGGAGTGACCCCCTGGAGCTAGTGATGACAGGTGAAAGGACTCTCAGGAATCTCAGCTCCAAGCTCTGCCTTCAGGAATGGGGTCTGTTTTCAAGGGTATCACCTCACCCTGCCCAGCCATGGGGACAATGTGGGAGTTGTGAGTCCATTAAACACAAAGCCTCTTTCTCTCCTAGGATTCCATTATACCTATCCCAGTCTCTCAGCTCTGCTCAGCCCTGTGGTGACCTCAGGAGGGACTGTGACTCTCCAGTGTGTCTCATGGCAGGAATTTGTCAGGTTCATTCTGACTAAAGAAGGAGAACACCAGCTCTCCGAGACTCAGAACTTACAGAATCTCCCCAGTGGGCAGTCCCAGGCCCTGTTCCTTGTAGGCCCAGTGAATCCAAGCCAGAGGTGGGCATTCAGATGCTATGGTTGTCACAGGAACAACCCCTATTTGTGCTCATACCCCAGTAACCACCTGGAGCTCCAGGTCTCAGGTAAGGAAGCCCCAGCCTTTCCCTTGAATGACCTGGGACTTGACCCAGGTCCCAAGGGAATCCACTTGATGTGTGGTAGGGTGAGGAGAGCCAGGGCTCTGATCCCATTGACAGAATGTGGGAGAGAGGGGACCAGTGATATAGAAACTCAGGGAACAGTGGAAGTGAGAAATAGAGGTCCAGAAGAGAGATAGCTCTTCATGTGGGTTCTCTGTCCTGCAATTCAGGGATCCACTTAAATAATGTCTGTAACTACATCATTCCCTGTGCCAGGTTTATGACAGACATTCCTCCTTCTCACCTGCTCCCTTACAGGGACCCTCCCCAAACCCATCCTCTCAGCAGAGCCAGGCTCCATGATCACTCAAAGAAGGTCTGTGACCATTTTGTGTGAGGGGACCCTGGAGGCCAAGGAGTACCATCTATATAAAGAGCAAAGCTCAGAGCCCTGGAAAAGACAGACCTCAATGGAGCCTAGGAACAAGACCAAGTTCTCCATCCAATCCATGTTACAGTATGATGCAGGGCGATATTACTGTTATTATCAAACCCAAGCTGGATGGTCAGAGCAGAGTGATGCCCTAGAGCTGGTAGTAACAGGTGAGAGGATGCTCAGGGGTCACAGCCCCTGGTTCTGCCCTCAAGAAAGGGGTCTGCTTTCAAGGGTGTTCCCTCTCACAGCCCAGCCCTGGGTAAAATGTCGGAGGTGTCAGCCCATTTAACACACTGCCTCCTTCTCTCCTAGTAGTCTACAGCAAACCCAGCCTCTCAGCCCTGCCCAGCCCTGTGGTGACCACAGGAGGGAATGTGACCCTCCAGTGTGCCTCACAGCAGGGATATAACAGGTTCATTTTGACCAAGGAAAAAGAGCACAAGCTCTCCTGGAACCTGAACTCACAGCAACACTGCAATGGGCAGTTACAGGGCCTGTTCCCTATGGGGCCTGTGACCCCCAGCCATAGCAGGTACAGATGCTATGGTTATTACTGCAGGAATCCACAGGTGTGGTCAAGACATAGTGACCCCCTACAACTACAGATCTCAGGTAATGAGCCAATCTTTTTGGGGCCCCAAACACATTGCCATGAGCCCTACTTACAAGGAGCACCATGTAATAGGGGGCTGAGAGGAGCTTGGGAACCCTGAGTCAGAAATCCAGAGAGTGAGAGACAGTGAGACCTGGAAGGCAGGACAGGAGAAGACAGGTGTTTGGCATTAACCATCCCCTCAACCCAAGCTCCTCTTCCCTTCAGGGCTGTCCCGGAAACCATCCCTCTTGACCCAGCAGGGCCATGTCCTGGACCCTGGAGTTACCCTGACCCTCCAGTGTCATTCTGACCTCGACTATGACAGATTTGCTCTGTCCAAGGAGGGGGGACATGACTTCCCTCAGCATCATGGCCAGTAGTCCCAGGCTGGACTCTCTCAGTCTGACTTTCTCCTGGGCCCTGTGAACAGCTCACATGGGGGCCAGTACAGATGCTATGGTGCACACAACCTCTCCTCTGAGTGGTCGGCTCCCAGTGACCCCCTGGACCCCTGGACATCACAGGGGAGGACCCAACAGAATCAATCAGAGATCAGACTCTGCCTAAGCTCTCCTGGGGGAGCCCCAAGAGATTTCCAGGATGAAGGGTGGGCTTTAGGGAAGGACAGAGGCAGAGAGATGGGAAAGGGATTGGGAGAGGTAGAATCAGAGAAAACTGAGACAGACAGAGAGACCATGTTCTCAGGACAGTCCCTTGAGAGCTCTCAGTTCAAGACAAAGTGGGGCAGCCCCTCATCCTTCTTCTCTGTAGGACAGCTACCTTACAGACCCTTCCTCTCTGTGCTGCCAGGTCCCACAGTATCCTCAGGAGAAAATGTGATCCTGTTGTGTCACTCATGGTGCCCAATGGACACTTTCCTTCTGTCCAAGGATGGGGCAGCCAATCCCCCGCTGCGTCTCAGATCAAAGTCCCGAGCTCAGCAGCACCAGGCAGAATTCTCCATGACTGCTGTGACCTCAGCCATCGGGGGAACCTTCAGGTGCTATGGGTCTCAAAACTCATCCCCCTACCTATTGTCAGAGCCCAGTGACCCTCTGGAGCTTATGGTTTCTGGTGAGTGGCCCCAGCTCCATCCTGTCTGAGCCAAAAGGGTCACTGTAGTCTGTGCCTCTAGGAAGTTCTGGTCTGGGATAGCAATGTGGCAACCTAGGGAGGACCAGCTAGAGCGTGTTTCATTCCTCAGAGAGGTGGAGGATAGCAGGGGTCTCCCAGGCATGTGCACCCCCATCCCTTCACTGGAATTGAGAAGATGTCAGGTTGGCAAGGGGAGGGCTTTGGTGAGGTAACAGGGCAGATGGAGAAGAGTGAGCAGAGACAGGGTCCCCAGGGGCAGTCCTAGACCCTCCCCATACTCTTTTCCTCATTCACAGGACCCTTTGGTGGCCTCAGCACTGCACATCAGGGTTGCATGAGTGTTTGGTCAAGGCACAGGGAAATATTGGTGCCCAACCTGGGAGAGGAATAGACAGGCTGAGGTGGACAGCAAGGACACCCGGCCCCTCACCTCCTATTCACCCCACAGACCCTGAGCCTGTGGGTGGCCCTTCACCCCCATGGAGTCAGAACCCCAAAGATGTAAGTGGGGTCTCTAGAAAGTGGGTGTCAGGGATCAGGGGTTGAGCTCTGGGGTTTGTGCAACTTCCTCTGGAGATACTGACTTGCAAAAGCCTCTCCCCTACCTGGGGAATATAAAGTATAAAGGATATGCTTGACTCAGTCCTCCAAGTGTTTTTCACTGCTGACCTTTGCTGTGACCTTCTAAGAGAGGAGACCTCCTGGGGGAGCCTCCAAGACTGATTCTGCAATGGGCATGTCCATTCTGCCATGGTGTTCGCGAAATCGTTCAGGACAGACACAGTGACAGTGACACTGTACAGGGCAGGATAGGGGGCTGTGGTGACATTGTGCACAGAGGGCACAAAGCTGTGACAGGAGCATTCAGGCTCTTTCCCTCCAGCTCAGGGGTCTCAGCTCTAGTGGAGACATTGAAGCTGGAAGTCAGACTCCCCAGGTCGAATCCCAGCTCTGCTGCTTCTTTCTGGGTGACATGGGACCAGTGATTTGCCTCACTGAGCCTCAGTTTCCTCTTCTGTTAGGCAATGTGAGGGAGGCAATGCCATTTTGCAGGAGTGTGAGTGTCAGAAGTGAAGAGTACAAACACCCAGCATGGGCCTGGCACACAGTAGGTGCTACATTAAGCAGCATTGTTCTTCATTCAATGTGTCACTTGTGCCCAAGGACTGGAGAGCTACCTGAAGGTTCTGATCGGGATCTCCATGGCCTTCCTCCTGCTACTGCTCTTCCTCTTCTTCCTCCTCTGACACTGGCATAGGGGCAAAGGCAGAAGGTCAGGCAAGTAGGGAGTGGGTGACCTGGGCCTCGGAAGGGGTTGGTCTCCTTAGAGAGGTGATCAAAGGTGAGCTCAGGGCATGAACCCCAGGGAAACCAGCCAGTGAGCACAGGACAGCTTAGAAACCCTTCTGCAGAATCTCAAATCAGAAAACCTACAACAGGAAACACTTGATCCTGGTACCTGTGCAAATTTCAGCTTTTCTTTGACCTTTTCCATCTCAGAAACATAGACAAGTGTCCAGTTTGTTTAAAGTCTCTGTCCTACCCTCAGGGGCCTGTGTGGTGGAGCTCTAACCCTCCTGGCCTGAGACTCTTCCGTTTCACACAGCCCAGAGAGAGGCCAACGTCCAAGGTTCTGCAGGGGCTGAGGAGGTAGCATCTAGGGACAGAGGTCTGCAGAAGAGGTAATTCCTGCTCAAGGACCCAGATCCCCACATGCCTGCATCCTTCACTAACACCTGACATTCTTGTCTCTCCAGCTTCAGACCAGCTGCTGCTGTACAGGAAGAAAACCTCTGTGAGAGGAAAAGGGGCCTTGGGAGGGAGACACCCAATGACTTGGGGCCATGGAGGGAAGGAGGAAAAGGCTGGGCTCAGGCTGAGTCAGACTGAACCCCCAACTGTGGACCTAGGATGTCACCATGCACTCTGGCTCTGTGTCCCCATCTAGGACAGCAAGGGGCCTGTGGGACTAGAGACCCCAGGACTCTGGCAGTAGGTGACCCTCATGTTTTGTCCCCACAGATGATGCTGTGAAGGACACACAGACTGAAGACAGGATGGAGATGAACATTCAGGTGAGAACTCTGCACCATACAGAGCTCAAGGACTTCTGTTGCCCAATTTTACCATCTCAGTCCTCCCCTCAATCAGCTTTCCCCTATATCCAGAGCTGACCACCCTTTCTGGAAGCTCCTGCTTTTCTTCTTCCTGTGAGCTCTCTTGACCTCTTGGTCCCTCTCTCCTGTCCACTTTCTTTCTCCTCGTCCTCTGTCTCCTAGTGAGCTTGTTCCTGGGTCTCAGAAGGACACATAAGGAACTGAGTCCCCCATACCCCTGAGGCCCCTCCACTATTCCCCCAGCTGTCCACAGGGAACCCCTCTTGACCTGGCTCCCTATAAAAGCCACAGATTCACCTGTGAACTGAGTGCCCCATCCACTCTGAGCTCACCTTGAGGATGGAATGCCATGTGTCAGAAGTGCAAAATTCTATGAGAAAAAAATGAAGTAGAAAAGAGGGATTGTGCAGGGGCAGAAAGGGCCAGTATGAATTACAAGGGGAATTATGACAAGGTATCTTCTGAGCAGAAGCCTGGAGAGGACATACAAACATCTACTGGACCAGCACCTTCAGGCAGGGGACACAGCAAGTGCAAAGATCCTGGGGCAGGAACAAACTCTTCCAGGAAGATGGGTCGTGTATCTGGAGCCAAGTCAGCCAAGGTCAGAGTGTTAGGATGAGAGTTGAGAACTACAAGAAGGAAGCTGCTAGACCCTCATGGCCTTAGGAAAGCCCTGAAGACTCCAATAGGAATTTAAGCTGATTTAAGTCTTTAAAGGATTGCTCTGGTCACCATGGAGAAAACTGGCTGAGGAGATCCAGGTGAAACCAGGAGGATATGTCTCTATTTTACTATCTCCCTGCTGCAGAGTTCACCTGAGGAAGACTCCCAGGGAGTGACCTATGCCCAGGTGAACCACTCCAGACTCAGGAAGGGAGGAGCTGCTCCCCTTACCCTCTGGTGGGGGAATTCCTTGACAGGAAGCACACACAGGCAGGAGGGGACAGATGGGTGGACAGTCAGGTGGGTGCTGTCCTCCCCAGGCCCCCAGTATCCCCAATGCCAAGCATTCATCTTCCCTCTCATTCTCTCCCCTCCAGGCTGCATCTGAGGATCCTCAGGGTGTAATCTATGCCCAGCTGTGCAGCATGACACTCAGACAGGGGAGAACTGCAGGTACTTCCTCCCAGGGAGGGGGGCTCCCAGCAGAGCCCAGTGTGTATGCTGCTCTGCCAACCACCAGCCCAAGAGCTGTCCCCATGGACAGTAACTAATGACCCCCAGCCAAGCAGGAACCCCTTACAGAGAGCTGCAGGAGATTCTAGGAACTTTGGGACTCACCTGACTGCACTCAGAGATAACTAACATCCCAGGTTTTGGAAATAAACCAGGATATTTGTCATTTATCAATGAGTGAAATGAGAACAAAACAGAAGGGAGAGGAGGTCTGAATTGAATGACAATGCTAGTGATAATATTACACATCAGGTTTTCTCACCCTGGAAATAACCTGCTTTCACTCTAAGTGTATTGTTTTCCTAATAAACTTTACTATGACTTTCACTACAAAAAATTATGCATCAAAGCTACAAAATGACAAAATAAGAACCATGAATGATATGCAGAATCTAGAACTAAAAAAGTGAATGTCATGAGTGTAAAACCCTGGGGGATGCTGTTTGGGGGAAACAACAGGAGGGGGAGGGAGAAACGAAAAGGTGAAGGGGTGAGTGTGATCAAAGCACTTCATACACATGTATGAAAATGCAACAATGAAGGCTGTTAAAATTGTTCAAAAAGGGTGAGGAGAGATAAGAAAGAGTAAAGAAGGTGGATAGGATCAGAGTAAGTTACATGTATGTGTGGAAATGTCACAATGAAACCCCTTTGTAGCATCAATAAACACTAAGAAAAAAGGGGGGGAGAATTGTGAATGAGGAGCAGCGATGCAGCCCAGTCCTGCAGCATGTAACAGCACACACAGGTCCTGGGCTGGTCCCTAGTAATGCACACAAAGCACTTTTTAAAAATTAATGACAGCTGGGTGTGGTGGCACAAGTACACAATTCCAGCACATAGGAGGCGGAGGCAGGAGGATCAGGAATTCAAGGCCAGCCTGGGCAACATAATGAAAACTTTCTCAAAAAAAATCCATGAACTAAGCTGCCATATCAGGAATTCGGAGTAAGAATAGCAAATTTTGCTTAATGAAGAGAAAGGGAAAGAAACAGATTGGCTACCAATAAGGACAGACAGACATGGGTGCAGCTGTCAGTGAGGAGTAAAATGCAAGGAAGGCAATTCTGCAAGTTTCAGATGTAGTTGCAGGCACTCTGAGCAATTGTATGACAACATGCAGATAAAACACACTAATCCCTCAGTATGATATTCACTAGGTAGACACAAGGAAAAATGCCACTATAAAATGTGAGCCATTTCATACATATGGACTGTCACAGACACTGTCTGTCTTTAAAAATGTTTCCCAGAATTGTGGGTGTGGAGTAAGTGGTAAAACGCCAGCCTAGCAAGCACAAGGCCCTGAGTTTAAATCCCATTACCACCAAAAATAAGAACAAAACATTTCCCCAGTGAAACTCTAGTTGAGGAAACTTTGCTGGTCATTTCTCAAACCCTTATGCAGTTATGAAGCACATATTCCCCAACTTACGCAGGCTATTTCTAAAACTAGAAAAGAGGAAATGCAGCCCAACACAGTTACCAGACTGGGAGGAAATTGCTACCAAAGATTGATAAGAAAACCACACAACGTGGAAGTCACAGGACAATCCCTCACATAACACACATCTGACCCCTAGAATTTTCAAAGATAAGATTCAGTAGTATATAAAAAGGATAATATATCATGACCAAACTGGTGTTTTCAATTTGTTTTGCTTTTTAATTTTGTTTGGAAGACAAGTTTAAAATTCAATAATCATCCTAGCAAGCATGAGGTCCTGAGTTCAAGTGAAAGTCCTGCCAAAAAACAAAAACAAACAAAATTAATCAATCAACAGAATTGTACACATTAACAGAATATGTAAATTTATCATCTCTTGCATACCCTCACAGATAAATAAAAACACTGCAAAAGGGAAAAAAAGTGATCATCTCAGTAGATGCAGATGAGCCTTTCAATTAACTAATACAATCCTTCATAATAAAAACTCATCAGAATTAAGGGGAATTCCTACCACTTACACAGATACTGTTAAAATTTCCACTATCATCATTTTTTCTTTGGTGCTACTGTGGGGTTTGAACTCAGGGCTTTGCTTGAGCCTCTAGTTCTGCTACCGTCATTTTTAAAGTGAGAATTTCAAATCTTTCTGCCTAGTGTTGGGAGTGGCCCCAAGTCACTTCTGTTCAGTGACTTCTCTGGTATCAGAGGTACCAACCAATTATGTAAAACAAAACAGACTGAGAAGAACTGACAGGGTGAGAAGATCTCATCATGCATCGCTGACACAAGTGTGTATGTAGGAAGCATAAAGTCATGTACACACATTTTACTCAAATTAAAAAGGAATATTGCCAATTGAGCACCCTACACCAATAATCTCAACAGGAGGCTGAGGCAAGAGGACTGAGAGTTTGAGGCCAGCCTGAGCTACATAGCAAGACCTGTCTCAAAAACCTTAAAAAATAAAAAGGAATGAAGGAGAAAAATAATTGTACTTTCATGTCTGGAAAATATAGGAATCTTACAAATGTGTAAGGCCTTTATCCTCATGCTTTTTTGTTGTAATTGTTATATGTATTATATCTAATATCTATACAATAATTATATCTATATCTAATACATTGAAAATATCACCAGAAAAAATAAGAATTTTTTATTTTAACAACCATGCACACATTAAAGTACTTTTTTTGTGGTACTGGGGTTTGAATTCAGGCCTACACCTTGAGCCATTCCACCACTCCTTTTGTGGGATGGGGTTTTTCGAGGTAGGGTCTGAGGGTCTCAAGAATTATTTGCCCAGGCTGACTTCAAACCACAACCTCCTGATCTCTGCCTCCTGAGTAGCTAGGATTACAGTCAGGAGCCACCGGCACCAGGCTACATTAAAGAACATAACAAAAGAAAAATATATTTACCTTTGTTTGCCCTTTTTCATTCTTTTGGCAGTAGTGGGGTTTGAACTCAGGACCTTGTGCTTGCTAGGCAGGCACTCTATCACGAACCACTCTGCCAGCCAGCCCTCCTTCTTCATTCTGGTTTTGTATTTGTTGAGACAGGGTCTTGCTATACTGCCAGGCTGCTCTTGAACTCAAGAATCCTCCATCCAGGCTCCTGTGTAGCTGGGACTACAACATCTGCCGTCATGCCAAGTTCTAGTTCAGCTCTTGTAATTTTCATGCCTCCCTCTGGAATTATTGCCATGTTTCCTGAAGTACTTACTGTAGAATTTCTCTTACATCATGTCTGCTGGCAGCAAATTTTCTTAGTTTTCCTTTCTCTAAGGATTGCCTTTGGGCTGGTGGAGTAGCTCAACACAAGGCCTTGAGTACAACCCTTGAGTACCACCAGGGGGAGGAAAAAGCCTCATTTTAGGCTGCCATGGTGGCTCAAACCTGTAATCCAAGCTGCTCAGGGGAGAGATCAGCAGGACTGTGGTTTGAGGCCAGCTTGGGGAAAAATGACACATCAACAAACAAGCTTTTCCATTTCTACAAAAAGTGCTGTTAGAACTTTGGTAGGAATTATATTTAATCGATAAATCATCTGGGAAAATGTTGCCATCTTAACAATATTAAATCATTGAATTCATGAACAGAGGAGATATTTCCCTTTAGGAAAGTCTCCTTTAATTTCTTTCAGTTATGCTAGTTTGTACTTTTTGGCTGTCCAAGTCTTGTGCCCTTTGGGTAAGTCACTTCCTAAGTATTTCATTATTTTTACACTTTTGTAAACAAAATCATTTTCAAATCACGGATTGATTTTTTGCATGCTGATGTTTACATAAAAGGTCATGGCATCAGAGAACACAGTTGTGGTTAAAATTAAGTGGTTTTAATTTTTTCTTTCAATTTAAATGTTTTACTCCTCTTTGCCTAATCTCTCTACCTAAAACCATAGGGTCCAAGGGTGAGAAGAAATGTCCAAAGTGGCTTCCTGATCTTATACCAGAACTTGAGGGAAAGCCTTCAGCCTCTCACCACTGAGAAGGTCAGCTGTGGGATTTTCAAAAATGCCCTCACTCATGCTGAGGAGATCATCTTGTTTCCCTCTGATTGAAGGATGTTGGAACCCGTTAGGTGTTTGCTCTGAATCCACTGAGATGATCATGTCTTCCTTTGATCCCTCTGGGCATAGGGTGCATTGCCTTGACTTAGGTGTGTCAAAACAACCTTGCTTTCCTGGAATACATCCCACTGGGCCATGATAAGTAATTCTCTCGACATGCAGTGGATTTGGGTAGCTAAGATTGCTGAGAAATATTGCATTTGTATTCATAAGGGCCATTGACTGACAGTTTTCTGAGGCTGCCTTTGCTTGGCTTTGACATCAGAGTAATGTTTGCCTCACGGAATGAGATGGGAAGTGACTGCTCTTCTGTTTTTTTGAACAGTATGAGAAGGTGTTCATTTCTCTTTAATGTTTGGTGGAATGCACCAAGGAAGCCATCTATTCCTGGGCTTTTCCTTGCGGAGAGGTGTTTCACTAATTCATTCAGTCCTTTTACTGGTTCTAACTTTGTATTTCTTCTGTGTCAGTGTCAGTGGTTTGTCTCTAGGAATTTATCACCTTTATCTAGGTTATCTAATTTCCTGTTTTACAAATGTTCATAATATGCTCTCATAATCATTTTTTTTCTCTTTAAGATCTGTAGAAACATTGGCATTTCTCATTGTCACTTTGGTAATTTGAGATGGCTCCCTACTTTTCATGGTAAATCTAGTTAAAAGTTTGCCAATTTGTTGATTTTTTTCTAGAACCAGCTTTTAGTCAGGCACCCATGGCACAAGCCTGTAACTCTAGCTACTCAGGGAACAGAGATCAAGAGGATTGCAGTTCAAAACTAGCCCCCATCAAATAGTTTTCAGGATCCTGTTTTGAAAATACCCAACACAAAGAAGTGCAGGTGGAGTGGCTCCAGTGTTACAGTGCCTGCCTAGCAAGTGTGGGGCCCTGAGTTCAAACCCTTGTGCCAAGAACAAAAAAAAAGGAGAACCAATTTTTGTTTTGTTGATTCTACTGTTTCTCCATTTTCTATTTTACATATCTCCACACTAATGATTATTTTTTTCTTTCCCCTAGTTTGGCTTGTTTGTCTTTTCCTAAGGTATGAAGTTGGGCTACTTTTTATTTTCTGTTTTGTTTTTGAAGTGCTGGGTTCCTAAACCATTTTTTTTCTTTTGAGACAGAATCCCACTATGTAGTGCAGGTTGATTTTGAATTCTCTATTTTCCTGCCACAGCCTTCCATGTGCTGGAGTTAAAGATATGTGCCAGAACAACCAGCTCTTAATTTTTTTTATTTCTTATACAAGCAATAAATCTAGGGCACATTACTTCTGTTTTGCATTTGACAAATTATTTAGTTAAGGAAAATCTTTTCACAATAACAAATATTTGTTTTCAAGCAACCAACCTGTAAATACTGTTTTGTTTTTTTTTAACATTACTTAGTTTTGCTTTTCTTGAGCTGGAGGCAGGCTCTTTATTAAACAGATGTTCACTACTGACCTGCAGGGTAGATTAGTACAGCACAGCAGTGACAGAGGTTTGTGTCAGCCCTAGGGATGTGGATCTCTCTGCTGCTCACAGTTGGCAGATTTCTTTGGAAAAGTCCCCAAGTCTTGTCAGTCAGTCTCCAGGTTTGAAGCAGAATTGGAAGGCCTCAGACACCTGCACACATCCAGACAGCATCAGGGAGGAGATGTCCATGATGTGCCAGGTCTCCCCTTCGAACACCTCTGAAGCCTGGTAGGAGAGCAACTGCATACCTCCCTCTGCTATTTCAGAGTGGGACGGCTGAGCGAAGAACATGGGCAGGGTGGCTGCAGTGTAGAGGCTCTTCTGGCCTGAAGACTACCCCACTGAGCACCTGAAGCACAAGCATGGTGCCCAGGACTCAGCCCACAGTCTGGTGGGGCTCCTACCTGAGCCATGGTCAGAAGATACTCCCCACTCACCTGCTCCCTGGTGCCACAGAACTGCTGGTGGTGGTGACATTAAAGCCAGCCTCTCTCACAAGAAACTTGGTATTCACCAAGTTCACATACACATGCTGGGATGCCTCTTTGGGCATGGGTCATGCACATGGAAGGAATAGGGAAAGGGAAGGAAACCTAAAACTTGGATGTGGTTGATGTGCTCACTGTACAGGAGTGAGTAAAGTAATCTTAAACTGGCAGAGGCCACAACGGGAAGTAGTGAAGAGCTGTGGTAGAGAAGAATGAATGTGGGTTGCAATACAGAAGTGCATGGAAGCAATGCTAGGAATGTCTCTGTATAGCTATCTTTATCTCAAACAAGCAAAACACTATGTCTTTCTTATTATCTCTTGTTTTCTCTTCAACAAAATTGGAGAACAAGAGGACAGAACACATTCTTCCCAGAAGCTGGGGTTGGTGGTGGGGAGGTGGCCCAAATAATGTATACACAGGTGAGTAAACATAAAAATGATAAAATTTTTAAAAGGGCATCTGCCTAGCAAGTGTGAAACCCTCAGTTCGAATCCCAGTGCAACCAAAACAAAAGAGGGGGAGAGGAAGTGGAGAACTGAGAATAAAATGGAGGAGGTGAACTTGTTCAAGGTATGCTGTACATGGTTAGGCAATTGTCACAATGACATCCTCTTGTACTATTAATGTATAATAAATTAAAAAGAAAAAAACACTACACAGATATTCTCTACTTTATGGTGCAATGAAATACACCTGTGTACACTGTGTGCTCATTAATGTGCTTTAATGTTTGCTCTTTGAACAGTAGGTAATGACACAGGCTCCCTCCATCCACCCTTCCCACGAACTCTAACTTCCTCATTAGGGGCACCAGGGTTATTTGCTCAAACTTCTGTATGTCAACAGCTCCACAGCCACTTCCTATTTCCAGGGTTGCCCTCTGCTCAGCATCACTCATCTGATTCCTGAGCTGCAACTGCCCTGTCCACATTGCAGGCATTTAGCTTTGCATCCCTCTGACTCCCCCCAGGCTGAAGGAGTGGAATCAGGGAGACAGCCTGACTGCTTTTTCAGCATGTCTATTCCTGCTCAAACACTCAGGCTTCACAGAACCCCAGTACATACTTCCCCATCCCCTTCTTCTGGCTTAAGACCCATTCAGGTTGACCTACACTAACCTGTGCATCTTAGCCTTCAGGGAGACTTCCTCTACACCCTCTTCCCTCATAAGAACAGCTCCCAGAGAAGCCCAATCAGACACTTCCCTGTCTACTGGGAAGACAAGATCCTAGAAGGCCAATCAAGTTGTGGCCATGGGCACTAAAGTATTGAACCCCAAGCAGGCTATAGACAATCAAGAGCTTCCAGGAACTCAAATGGGATCCTGAGCCCCTTTCAAGGCTATCAAAGCAACCCAGCTGTCCACAAATCCATAGAACCTCCAAGAAGACATTTCCTGAAAGTAGCAAACAGGGAGCACCTACCACCTGACCCATTAAGCTAATTTGTCAAAAGACCCTGCACTGAAGCTGGGCACTTATCTGACCTAAGAGCCCAAAGTGGCTGTAGCTACAGAAGGATTCGCTCACTTTCAAATGTTCCCCACTTCTTAGAACCTAAACTACTTCCTCCCATCTGATACAACTTCTCAGAAAAGCAGAAATAATAGCAGCACACTTCTCTCCAGACCATGTATGATAAAATTCCTTAAACACCCCCATCCAAAGGTCACTAACCCACTTCCCACTCACAAGCCCCTTCTTGAGACAAACATCAGCCACTGTTCAGGAAATATTTAATTGGTCTGCTTCTGTTGTGCTCAACCATAAGTATTTCACCAAAACTAAATAAGCCCTCAGCTCTACTGCCAAGGTGATAATGACATGCACTTGCCGCTTCCTCTGACCAGACATTTGGCTCATTCCTGAGCATGTGCAAATGTTTGGCGGTAGGACTCTGTCCTGCTCACTAATGTATTTTATAGCCTACCAATAAAGACAACCATTTGGGAAGTGTTCATGAGCATGTGGACTTTTAACCAGGCCTCTCCTATCCATGTGGAAACACTTGGGGGCAGGAAGCGCTGCAATGGCCTAGCCTAGACCCAGACAATCTTCTTCTACTAGGTAAGGATGTATTTGGAGCAGATACAGAACACTGGTAATGGAACACACAAACACCAGTTCCAAAGCACTGATACTGTGTTATTATCAGACTTGAAAATTATACACTTCTACAGCCCAGGGAAGGGTAGACTTAATCCTCTTCCTCATCATCACTGGCTGCAGCCCCTGCATTCTTCCTCTTCACACAGCCTGAGCTGCCACCCCATATGGAAAATGCAGGGAGAAGTCAATGTGCTTCTGGGATAAATTTAGATACTGTGATTTATGAAAATGGAAGTGAGAGCATTTAAATTTCATGCAAACCAAACTCAACAACACATTCAAAGATCACATGTCATTTCTTTCTCTTATTTTGTGGGCAATTGAGGTCCTATTCAGAAAATAATTACTTAGGCCAATATCGTCCAGAATTTTCTTTATTTTTTCCTGTAGTGTTTCAAAGTTACTGGTCTTACTTTAAGGTTTTTGATCCATTTGGGGTTAATTTTTTTAACAGGAGGAGAGATAGGGGCCTAGTTTCAGTCTTCTTCATGTAGATAGCAAGTTTTCCCAGCACAATTTGTTGGAGAGGCTGTTTTTTCTCCATGTGTGCTTTTGGCTCCTTTGTTGTATTTCAGATGGCTGTAGCTGGATGATTTATTTTTGGATCTTCTCTTCTGTTCCTTCAGTATTACTGTTTGTTTTGGTTATGATGGCTCTGCAGTATAATTTGAGTTTCCTTTCAGCAAAGAAACAACTATCAGAATAAAAGACAGCCCACAGAATAGGAGGAAATCATTGCCAGTTACCCACTAGACAAAAAATAAATAAATATACCAAGAAAATGCTTTGGAAATCACAAATGGATATGGCACCAACAAGTGACAGACCAGGACTGCTCTATCATCTCCCCAACTTGACAGTCACTGATTTTGACAGACAACCAAGGATGAGATCACCTTTGAGAGAGTGCAGTGAAGAATTAATTCCCAGAACAAAAACATCCAAGAGTGGACACATTGAGAAGAGTAAGAAGAACAGTTCGATATCACCTTCCTCATCCTCCCCATGGGAGGAAGGTCAGTGCCAAGAAACACATCGTCCTCCTAATTCATCCTGTAGAGGAGAGAAAGGAGCAGTGAGTGCAGGATCCCCACTATGTGGACTTGGTTAAGAGACCCTCTTTCCTTCTACACACCAGAGTCCTTTGGGGCATTCTCAACATCTGTGTTGTCTGTGAGTGACAAAGAGAAGAGCAGCTGTTAGTAGTCATATAGTCGTAGGAACCCCACTTCCAGAAAGATCAAGCTGAGGCACCTCACAAACCCAGATGGGCTCCCTGGTGAAGATATTTCCCTCCCAAAGCCAGTCAGCAGAGATTCCCCATCACTTGCATTCCTATCCATACATGAGGGTGAAAGGTGAGGAGAAGGAAGAGATTGAAGAGAGAAGAATCCACCCCAACCTCTGAGCTGAAGAGGGAGAAAGAGCAAACCACAGCCCTACAACTTCTTCTGTCCATTTTCCAAGCAGCAAGTGCAGTGTGAAGCCCTCAACCATGGGTTCACACTCTCAGTCTGTTGACTCACAGAGTACCATTAGTGTAATGAGTCACAGTTTCCCTCAAGATCCTGGGTGACCTTAGGTTACCCATTTCCATATTGAGTGTTCATAGAATGGTTGTAGAAATGAGTAAGGGAGTAGCTCATGTATCCAACAGCACTTAGGACACAGATGCTGAAGAGTTGTCAATGTGGGAGGAACTGTGGGAAGCAGAAACTCAGCTGTGGGAAGCTCAGCTGATGGGGAGAAAAGAACAGATTCATCTCTTCATCTCAGCTTATCCCCCTGATACTGGTTTATATGGGTTGTTAAAAAGTCATCCCAACAGCCCACGCCATCAGTATCCACTCTGTAGAATGAGGAAAATATCTCATTATGAGTACAGGCTGTCTGGAGGACTCAAAGGAAGTCATTTCTTGAAGTCGAGTTTCCTCAGCCATTCTTGGAATGGAAACTTGGCAAACTTTACCTAAAACTGGGGTCCATCCATCAATGTAGAATTCGCTTTTATGTGTGCAAAAGTTGATCAGTTCTGAACTTGGGTCACGTGGACTTCCTTGGAAAGGAAGAGTCAGAAATCAGTTCTTCATTCCACTCTGGACATATTTTGTTCCCACCAGTAAGTGTGGTCAGTTAGTGAGGAAAGAGCAAAGGTAACATGTGAGCACTAAACTGTATCCTTGGTGAGGGCGCCATGACAAGGAGGGTGTGAAAGTTCACCTCTGAGTTTGAGCTTGGCTCTACCACTCTCCTCAGCAGCCTCTCCCACTCCCGTCATGTCAATTATAACTCAACTCATAACCAGATTTTAGGGATGTGAAAATGGAAAGTTTTTTGAAAACGTGTATTTGTGGATTTGTTGTGTTTTTTTACAGTGGGAATTTGTCAAACCTCCTCAAGGAAGAAAGACAAACAAGAGACAGTCTTTTCCAAACATTTTTGGAAACAAGAGGCCTGGGTTTGGTTTAGTTTTCGCACTAGCATACTCACACATCTTGAGGTCTGAGCCCTAGTTTGATTTGGGCTCAAAGTCAATTCTCATCACATTTAATGTTGAGGCATATGCTTTACAATTCTCCCTTTAGAGGAAATCATCTCTGTTATGGATTTACCTACTCACAGCTCTGTCTATCCAAGATCAATACCTGTACATCAGAGGTGCCTGAGGCTTGTGGAAAAGAAAAACATCCAGTCAACAATTTAATTAAAGCAGAAACGTTGAATCAAGTCATAAGCTTTATTTATGAAATAATCCCACCTTCCCCAAGCACTGAAACCCTAAATGACACTTACGTCTGAAAATCCCCTGGACTCTTCACCCTCCATGCCCGACCTGGTCCAAGCCCCCTCATGTTTCACCAGCTCAATCTTCCCACACTTACCCTATCTCCACCTTCCACAGGCCCCCATGAAATCCATGTTCCCCTCCATAGTCACACCCGTTTTATTTCAATTCATGTACTTGATAGAGCTGTGATGCACTTAGCAGACGACACACAAAGACAATAAATGTTGCCTCATTCCTTCGCACCTCATCCCATCATCACACAAAGTCAGGCACCTCTGATCTGCTTCCTCCAGCAATGCTCCATGGTGTACCACAGTCTCCACTCTGTGGTTCAGGACTGGTGGTTGCCTTGCAGGCAGATGTTTATGCCTTATTTCATTGCTTCATTGATTTCACCTAAAAACTCATTACACATTTGTTTTCACTTCTATGAACACAGCTGTATGTTGTCTCAAATCACACTTTCCATGTCCTTGTAAAAACATGTTGGCCACAGTAGAAATCTTTCTGCATTTTGGTGTTGGAATATTTTATTCATCTCCTCTCATTGAGAAATATTGTTTTTCATGATCTGTTTTGTGATCTATATCACATCTTTCCCTTGTTATATAACTATCAAATGCTCATTAAAGAAATTCCATGTGCAAGCCAAGTTAAGCAATCTCTGCCATGTGGTATCCCCTGCAAGTTTTGTAATGTTAACATGTATTTGATATCTCTCAGGAGGCTATTTTTATTTGTTTATGAAACAGAATATTTATATAATTTAATCTCATTTTTGCTTATTTTGACACTTATACAATAAGTTTAAATAAAATGAGAGATTTTGTTCATTGTGGTATTTCTTAATCCTGGAAAGGATGTTCTCAAAATAAATGTAAAACACAACAAAGTGATGGACAGTGAGGTGTTTGCTATTAGAATTGCTATTCTGAATTAGAAAATACAGATAATCTGGTGTGAAAATCAAATTTCCACCACTCTGACAAAGTAACTACCATTAAGTCACATAAAAGGGAGGAAGAATTATTTTGACTCATGGTCTTAGAGATTTCAGTACATGGTCAGTTGGCTTCATTGCTGTGGGCCTGAGGTGAGTCTGAAACATCATGGTGGAAGGGCATGGCAGAGGGCAGCTGCTTCCCTCATGACAGCCAAGAAGCAGAGAGAGAGAAGAAAGGGCCTAAAATGAAAAGTAATCTCAAATCATGTCAACAGTATCTACAACCACTTCCTTCAAACAGCCTCACCTCCCTGTTTCCACCACCCCCAAAATCCCATCAAACTATGACTCCATCAATGAATCATCTGTTGATTACGTCAGGAACCTGATATCCAATTACCTCTTGGTGATTGGATCCACCAGCTGGGTCTAAGACTTCACCACATGAATTTTGACAGAATACTTCATATCCAAACTGCAATAGTGGATGAAGTGAAACAAAAGAATGACAACCCCAGTAGGTAGCTGCTCCCTATTCTTCAGCCTAGGGCAGCTAAGAACCCTCGTCCCCCATACACACACTCATACATACTGATACATACATTCTGTATTTAGAAGGGTGGATTTCTGGGTATGCCCACCTCAAGTGATAAAGCTGGAGTTTAGCTAGTTGAGAACTAGTTGGAAATCAGGGGAAATTACAGCTAAGCATTCCTGAGTCTGTGGATTCCCATCCTCCCTCACCTGAGATGTGGGTGTAAAACAAACTCCCAATATCCCCAAAGCTGAGAGATTGGGTGTGATCCCAGGATTCCAGGAACCTGAAAGAAAATTGAGAAGGAACCATTGTATGTTCACCCTCAGCTGGGAGTTGAGGTAAGCAAGGACTTTCATAAGACTCTCTTAGGAGAAGGAAGGGTAACGTGAAGGACTCAGGGCATACAGGTTAGGAGGCTCTACTGTCCTTATTCATCCACTGTCCTTATTCATCCACTGTCCTTATTCATAGGGCAAACAGTGTCCCAGAGCGGTGGATAAATAGAAAAATCCCTCTTCAGAATGTGGATGTATAAGCACCCATCCAGGGCTCCTAATGTCCGTGTTTCTGGTCTAGACCTCAGAGACCACTGCCCTGTTAGTTGACAGACATTGCCAACAGATCACACAGTGTGGAAACTCATCCAGATGGGAGAGGTTAGCTTCATCCTGAAGGTGCACACTGAGAACCCAACATGGAAACTCCAGATGCACTTACCTGTTATTTTGAACAACGTTGGAGAATCTGTGCACAGAAAGCTTAGATGGGCCCAGAATAAAGTGGAAAAGCAGCTGGAGCTGTATTCTTTGTGAAGTCTGTGCTTCAGTTCTCAAGAAGAATGACATTAATCAGGCACGGTGAAACACTCCCAGCATTTGGGAGGCTGAAGCAAGGGGATCACAAGTTCTATGCCAGCCTGGGTGACATAGTGACACTGAGCTTAAAAAAAAGAGAGAGAAGTAACCTTTCTTGTGTCAGCAGATGTGTGCAGGAGGGCTTTCCCTAGGAGTGTTGAGTTTATCAACATTTTTAAAACATTTTGTTGTTTGTTGATAGCACATAGCCTTTGTATGTCAGTAAGGTACACTGCGACATTTTAATACATGTACATACTGGGTGGTGATCCATTCAGAGTAATTAGCATATTCATCACCTAGAATGTTTATCATTTCTGTACAGTGACTTTACAAGGTCTTCCATGTGGAATTGGCCCTTATCTGGTAGCTGGGAACACAGTTTTGTTAAAATTCCCTATGTGACTAAAATATGAGGTTGCTATGTTTGCCTGAGACACTTAGTTCCTTGCTGTCTTGCTTTACCTGATTGTTGAAACCTTGGGATTCGTGTCATATACCTTCTTTCCTCGTGGCTGGTCCCCATTGTCTATAGAAACTCACATTTCATAAAACCTTGGGCTTTGGTGTCACCCTGACTATCTGTAAAGCAGCATGGCACATGGGCTGTTTAGTTTTTTCCCAATGGAAAAAGTAGGTTAACACCCAGTGAGGAGCAAGCTGAGAACACCATTCCTTTCCCTAAATATATGTTGGTAAATGAACAAATGTAACTATTTTAAAAATGTAAACTAGTTCTCCTGGTGTAAAAGAAACAGAGCTTTATTTAACTTATCAATAATGAAGGAACAAGAAAGATGTTACAGTCAGTGCAGAGAAGACCCAAGGGATAAGCATGTTGACAGAACACTATTGTTAATGGAGTTCCAAAATGAGGAAAACACATCTTCAACATGTTGTCTCCTAGAATTCTCAACACTCACCCAGTCTTGGTGGAACAGTGCTCTCAACCTCCTGCTCGATCCTCAATGGTTACCTCATAAAACCAAGGTCTCCAGAAGACTGGCTGGATCCCCGCGTACTCCTCTCCTAATTGCATAATGTTGTACCTCCCAACACGTGTTTTATATGTAGATATATGCTTGTTAAATGTTGATTCCCATGTCAGTTTTCCCAAGAAAAATTATCTCCACACAGTAAGATCCCTGTTTATTACATACTTCAATTATATTCTTTGAAAATGTGTGAAATGCATTCAGCTTTCTATGGACAGTGTTGGAAAGAACAGATAGAAAATGGATGGATAGGTGAATAGATAAATGTGTGGATGGATGAATGGACGGATAGATGGATGGATGGAGGGAAGGAGGGATACATGGAAGAAGGTTATGATGGATGAATGGATGAATGCAACTATTCATCAATAGATCAGCTGCTGCATTGCTGAATGGCAAATAGATAGATGGACATATAAAGCAATTAATCAGTTAATTAGTAAACTGAACTGAGGTGAACCACATACTTCCCGAAATTCCCGAAGACCTGATGAAATCTCTCCATCCTGACAGTAATTTCCTTCTCATTTTCTCTTTCCAAACACTCAATATCCTCCATAATGTAATTTGGCAAGTTATAAAATGAGATAAGAAGACGATCGTGGGTCTTAGATCACTAAGCACTGCATGGTGGGGAGGGAGGGTGAGATGGCCCTTGTCAGCTGCAGTCTGAGCACCAGGCCCTGTTTCCACCCCTTCACACGCCAATTCATTGTTCTCACACACCTTAGAGGTGGGAGCACCTTCCGCCTCTCAAACATAGCAGTTCTGAGGGTCAATTAGTGAGGGAACCTCCCTAGACTCCACATTCAGGAAGGGTTGACTTCAATTCCAAATCAGTCACCTGTCTGCACCATCCCGCCTTACCTTGTGACCTGTGTGGCCTATTCAGATTCTCCGAGTCTGACAGCGACCCCGGCCTCCTACAATCCTTCCCTTCCAGCTCCATCCTGCCTGCTCCACCTCAGGGCCCTGCAGAGTGAGATGACCCAGGGCCTTTGCCACCTACTGAGCTCCTGTCTGCCCACCAGGAATTTTCACCTGTACGTGGAGCAATAGCTTAATCCATTGGGGAGGGCAGCAGACATCTCACCTTCAGGTCCAGGTGATGGTCTTCCTGACTAGAATGCTATCTAAAAAATATACTGAGTGTGGGCAAACATGACTGTAATCTCAGCTACTTGAAAGGTGAAAGCAGAAGGATCATTGTCATACTCCAGCCAAGACTCTCTCTGAAAAGCTCAGACTCTATCTGAAGAACGAACTAAAAACAAACAAAAAAACTGGGGGACATGTTGCAAGTGGGAGAGCACTTGCCTAGGAATTGCTCAGACCTGACTTCATCCCCCAGTACTGCAGAATAGTCTTAGTGGAGAGGAAGATAGGCCCATGATCCCACAGAAATCCCATCAGAGATTAGCAGCTCTGGACAGAGGATGAGAATTCCCTCCCCAAATGAACCAAGCAAGTGTCATATGTGGCTGCCATGGAAGGAGGCACAAAAATACCAAGAGCCCCATCCTCATGGCACAGGCACACAGACACTACCTAAGACTGAGGCTGGATGGGAACAGGAAACCTCTACTTCCCAACCTGAGCTTGTCCCCTAGCTGCAAGCAAGAGAAGTCCACAGCTGGGGAGGCAGGGACAGACCTGTCTGATCACAGATCTCCCCCAGCAGAGATTATCCAGTAGCCTTGATGCAAGCAGGGTGGCCATGGACAGAGTGGTCATGGTACAATGGTGGAGGCCAAGCATGGAGCCAAGTTCCTGGCAGGTGACTCTCCCTCCAGGGACCATGCTCACACTGCTGAGATTGAACAATTGTTAGCATCAGAGAGGTTTGGATAAGATGCCCTCTGTTGACACTACAATTCTTCTACAGTCAACTTTATCCCATGGAGCAGGTTCCACTAGTAGGGAGTAGCAGACCTTCTATGTTTGATGGATGCCTGTGAAACAGATGGAGGGCTCCACCTTTTCCTGGGGCCTGGGACAGGAGCTAATCATTGCAGTGCTATAAAACACTATTAAACCAATGCAAGTGTTAATTGTCAGACTTTATTGTAAGCACCCTTTTATTTTTATCTTTTTGATGCTACTGGAGTTTGAATTTAGATCCACAAGCTGGATGCCTGAATTGTAAGCACTCTTTTAATGTTTACTTCTCCTTTACCTACGCTGAGACATTGGGGACTAGGACAATTCCACTCCCTAACTGACAGCTCTTTGGCTCTCCCCTGGGTCCCTGGCTACCTTGAGTGAAGGTTGACCAGAAAAGCAACCAGGTGCACTTTCTTCTGAGCAGTAGTGTGTTGAACTCTCCACAGACACATGGGGGAAGCTATGCACCTACAACTCTGACTGGATCCTGAAAACACTGATCCAGAAAAGGGCTTGCACAGAATATTTTGTCATTACAAATCTCAACAGACTCTAGATGATATAAAAGTAACACTGGAAGACCAGCACTGGTGGCTCACACTTGTAATCCTAGCTACTTGGGAGGCAGAGATCAGGAGGGTTATGGCTCAAAGCCAGCCCCAGGCAAAAGTTCATGAGACCTTATGTTGAAAAGCCCATCACAATAAGGGCAGAAGGAGTGGCTTTAATGACAAAAGTTCCTGCCTAGCAATCCTGAGGCCCTGAGTTCAAAATCCACTGCCACCAAAAGGCATTGAATTGAATATGAATATCACTTTAGAGAGTAGGACATTTTAACAATACTTATATTTCCCATGCATAAACACAATATATCTTTCTGTGTACTCAAGACAGCAAATAACATCAATTTTATCCTGATTTTAAAATGTGCTAAGTAACTGAATGAACATTTCTCTAAAGACAATCAAGTGACCAACCTGCATACAAAAATGGCTCAACACCTCTAACAATAAGTAAACAAAACCACAATAAGATGCCAGACTAGTCAACTTTTGGTTGCCATGACAAAACTCCTAAGAAAATCAATTGCAAAGGGAAGCATTGACTTGTAGTCTTAGAGGTTTCAGGCCATGATCCGTTGCCTCTGTTACTTCTGAGCCTGTGGTGAGACAGAACATTGTGGTGAGGACCACAGGTTGGAGGAAAGCTGCTCACTTCGTGGCAGCCAAAGAGGAAAGAGAGAGAGGAGATGCCAAGGTCCCAGTATCCTCTTCAGGGTCATGTCCCAATAACCTCACTTCCTTCCCCTACACCTCACATCCTGAAGGTTCCACCACCTCCCACTAGCACCAACCTGGGGACAAAGCCTTCAATGCACATGGCCTTTGGATACATTTGAGGTTCAAACCACAACATAACATTCTGCCCCTGGCCCCCAAAGACTCATGTCTATCTCCAAGAGTTTGCGAAGTCTTAATGGCTCCAACATTGCAGAAATTTCCAAAATCAAGGGAAACTCAGCCATGAGTCCTTCTACAAAAAAAGTCAAAACGAATTTATTACATACTTCCTGAATATGGAACATTGAAACCTGTTGAGGTCACCATAAGAAGGGGAGTGGAGGAAGAGGGAGAATAAGGGAAACATGAATAAATTCAAGTTATAATACATGTACATATTGAAATGTAAAATAAATTAATGAAAATGTCTTTTTTAAAGAAAATAAATAACAGACATGAAAATGAAACAGGTACTGTCCAGGGGTAGACATCAGCAGGGCATGAGGAAAGGGTGAAGAAGGACAAATATGGTGGAAATATTTTGTACTCATGTATGAACATGGAAAAATTAAGCCTGCTTAAATTGTTCTAAAAAGAGGGGAAGAAGGAGAAAGATTGAGGGATGAACCTAATTAGGATATATTGTAAGCATTTATGTAAATGTCACAATGTACCCCTGTACAACCAGAACATGCTAATAGTTTTAAAAGACATTACATGTTTCCAACATAAAATGGCATTGGGAAAACAGTCCAATCCCAAAAAGGAAGACTGGAAAAATGGCAAGGAAGGATCAGACCTAAGCAAGACTGAAACCCAGCAGGACAAACACTAGACACTGAGGTCCACGTCCTGCATCTGAGGCTCACAGAGGCATGATGTGAGCTCAAGGGGCTTGGGCAGCTCTGCCCCATGGCCTTGCTGTTTGCAGCCCACACAGCCTCTCTCTTGTGCTGGTTCTGCTCACCACCTGCAGCTTCCCTTGCAGACTTTTCACATTCCTGGCACCTCTTCATTACTGAGGTCTCCAGTGCAGCTCCAGCTTCACCCACACCATTTCATGCATTGACTTCTCAGGAGTTCCTCACAGGGACTCCTGTCCTGCCAGCCCTGTCTGAGTTCTCCGTCCTTCTTTTGTAATGTGGATGGAAGCCTCCATGACCCCACAGAGCCTGCATTTTGATGCCTACAAACCAGCAACATGTGGATGATGCCAAAATTGGCTACAAGCTCAAGCAGTATCTGAACTGCCTTAGACTGTGGCTTCAGCAGCCTCTGAGTTCCTGTATGGCTGAGCAGGGGAAGCAATCCCTGGGGAAACATTTCCTAGACAGGCTGGTGTGAGCAGGGCACCCAGGGCTCTCTTCTTAAACCCAAGTCTTTCACATAAGTTTGTCCTGCTACATCATTTGACCCTGCACTTGGGTGAGATCTTTCTGACTCCTCAGATGTCCTCAAGTGATCTTTCCTGATGTCCCAATGCAAATTACTTGGCTTCATTTATTAAATTATTTTTATTTATTTTTGGCACTATGTTTTTTCTTTCTTTTTTTTTTCAGTATTGGGCATTTGATTGAATGTTGTACAAATTCACCACACCAACAACCCTTTTCATTTTCTAATTTGTTTTCCAGATAGGTTCTCCTGTTGACTTTGCATGGTCTGGCCTTCAAGTACAATCCTCCTGTCTCCTGAGTTGCTGGGATTACAGGCATTTTTCCAAATAAAATAAAATAAAATGAAATTTGTTTTATTACAAAATTTGGGTTCATTATGACATTTAAATATATGTACACAAAATACTTTGCTCATACTGAATCCCATCATGGTATTTGTTCCCCATCTCCCATTGGTCGTCCTTCTCCAAATCATTCATGTCTTTTTGTTTCTTTCTTTTTAAATCTAGATTCCATATATGAGAAAAAACATGATAACACTTGTTTTTCTGAGTCTAGCTTATATTGTCTTCGTTTTTGTTAGTATGTACTAATTGAACAAAGGGGTTTCATTCTGATATTTCTACTTGTGAATATAATGTGCTTTGATTTTTATTCATCCCCTCTGTTATTCTTTCTCATCCTTCCTATTCTTGCTCTTTTAAAACATTTTAGTATGTCTCTCTATTCTTTGTTCATACATCCACATAGAAGGATTTCAGTTACACTTACATTCCTGTCATCATTCCTCTGTGCTCCCACTACCACTGGTTCATTTCCTCCCCCAAACATTTCCTAAGGAGTACATTCTGATAAGAAAGAAATGCAATATTTAGCTTTCTGAGACTGGCTTATTTCACTTAATATGTTGATCTGTAATTCCATACATTTTCCTGAAAATGACATAATTTCATTTTGGTGGGTATGCTGAGTGTGTGTGTGTGTGTGTGTGTGTGTGTGTGTGTGTGTGTGTGTTTATCTCACAAATTCATCAATTGGTGTGTGCCTGGGATGATTCTATAGCTTGGCTATTGTACATAGTGCTGCTACATAAACATGGATGTGCAGGTGTCTATTGTACATTGACTTCAATCTGTTCACATATATAGCTGAGAATGGTGTGGAAGGATCATATGGTACTTCTAATTTTCATTTTTTGAGGAACCTCTATACCGATTTCCATAGTGCAGTATTGATTTATATTCTGACCAACAGTGTAAGAGTTCTTTCTATCCCACATCCTTACCAACATTCATTGCTTGTTTTCTTGATGAAAACCCCATGATGACAAGGGTGCTTTGGAATCACAGTGCATTTACATGCCATTTGACCATCTTTTTTTGAAAACTGACTGTTCATTTCCCCATTAATTAATTGTATTGATTTGACTTTCTAGAGATAAATTTTTGTTGCTCTTAATAGAGATCTATTTTTCTTGGTGGGACAGGGGTTTGAACTCAGGGTCTCACTTTTGTTAGTCAGACACTCAACGACTTGAGCTACTCTGCCAGCCCTGTAGCTCTTTATATATTCAGAATATTAATCCTTTGTCCATTGAATAGCTAGCAAGGATGTTCTTGAGTACAGTTGGTTCTCTCTTGATTCTGTCAATTATTTCTTTCATGTTTAGATCTTAAATTTGGTGAAATCTATGTGTCATTTCATTCCATTCACAAAATTGTTGCCTGTTTCTGTATCTTCTGGTGTCTTCCCTCTTTTCTGGCAGTGATTTCAAAATTGAGGGTATCACTGTGGGTCATTGATCCACTGTGGGTCATTGATCCACTGTGAATTGATTTATATACAGGGAGAGACAGGGACCTAAGTTTGGTCTTCTGCATGTGAAATCCAGTTTTCCCAGCACCATTTTGGGAAGAAGCCATCTTTTCACCAGTGTATGTTTTTGTCATTTTTCAAACATCAGATGGCTACAGCTGTGTGGTATTTTTCCTGAATCTTCTGTTCTATTCATGTGTCCAGCATTAATATGGACACAGCATCCAGAAGAGAATTAAAAAGGAAACAGGGGAGGTGAGCAGCATTACAGACCCAATGAACCTAACAGACAAATGAGAACACCCAGTCAACTGAGCAGAGCACATGTTCCCTAATGCACACCAGAACATTCTCCAGGACAGAGCACAGGGATCATGAGACAAGTCTGAATGAATTTAAGAAGACTGAAATAACACCTAGTATCTTTTCAGATGACAAACGGAAGCAGGAAACCTCACAAATGCATGGCAATTAAACAATACATTCTAGAAAAACCATAGGGTCCAAGAAATCAAAAGGGAAATTGGAAATGATAGCAAGTCAAATCAAAGTGAGAACAGCTTTTATGGAACCTAATGGGATAAGGTGGGATTACAGCTAGGTGGCTGAGCACATGCTGAACATGCTATAGTCCAGGGTTCAGTCCCCAGCACTAAAAGTGAAATAAAATAAAATAAAGTCTTAATGAGTGATGCAAAGTAAGTTCCAAGAGGAAAGTTTATAGTAATAAATGCCAATAATACTAAAAATAAGAAAAATCTCGAATAAACAACCTACCTTCACAATTCTGCACCTGATTTCCAAAGTCTGTTCCTCCCAGGGCTGCTCCAGGAATCTGGTCTCATTAGGGAGATTTTTTACCTGTCCTTTGTAGTCCATTTTTCTCAACTTAGCACCTTCTCAGAGTTTTGCCAGCCAGGGATGAGTCCAACATGACCCTCACGCTCACATGTCAGAAATATGCCATGGGGGACAGCACTGCAGTGAATCTGTTTTACACACACAGAGGCAGCTCTATGCTGCCCATTGATCCTCAACAGTGAGCACAGAATGACAAGTGTCATCTGCAAAAACAGGGAAAGTGAAACACAGCTGCAGCCCTCACCTGGAGCCCTGACCCCACCTCCATATGGAGGAGGAAACCTGCCCTTAGTGGCCCCTGAGAATCCAGTGGTCCCTCAGCTCTGGGCTCCGTCTTTGATGTAGATTCTCTCCATTTGGGGAACTTTTCTTTATCATTTTCTACTCATGACTGTGATATGCAGATTTCAGATGTATTAAATGCACCATTTCTAGTGCTCAGATCACATAAAGATGTGTTGGTGGGCACCTACATTGTACACCACCATGAGCCTCTTATGTTCCAAACCCATATTCCACCCTGAACTGGAAATTAATGATGACTGAGTCTCTCCATATCCCTGACAGCACTGACCCCGTGACCACTCTGAGGAGTAAAGTGCAGGCTACAAAGGAAGAAACCAAGGCTCAGAGATGGGGGAGTCCAACCTTAAGATTGCCTAAGCAGTGTGGTGGTGAGAAGGCATGAAGTACAAATCAGCCCCAATCAAACAAGGAGAATTCTGCCCTGGGAAACAGGGGCACTAAAGGAGGAGAGAACAGCTTGGAAGTCTGTTCTGGGGAACTGGGGTGGGGATTCTGTTGCTAAGAAAAGGCAAGCCCATGGGGAGGACAGTTTAGCAGAGGAAACCTGCAACCAGGGCCCAGAGAAGAGCCACGTTTCCTTCCTCATGTCTCTGCATCTCCTCTGTGCTAATCCCCATGATGAAGCTCCACGTGAGCTGCAGTCAGGTGCTCTCTGTGTCTCTTCTGCTCTGCATCTGCCCTACTGCAGGGACATGCAACTTCCCAGCAACATGTGCAGAGATGTGGAGGTGACTGGCCATAGTAGGGACCCCAAAATGCAGTACAGGTGGGTGGGATGAAGGAGTGATGGTGACTCCATGGAGGGATTGAGAGGGAAGGACCAGTCACTCTTAACTGGAAGAGGCCAGCTCTGAAAGAACCAGGTGTATTTGCTGCTACAACCTAGCCCTCAGTGAGATGGGGACAGATGAGGTGGACATGGATGGGGATCTGTGAGTGCCCACTTGTGTTGGGATTGTCTTAAAAGAGCTTATTTCCAGCCTGGTCCCAAACATAGGACCACAAGAGACAGGCTTCTGGGGAGGGCAGTTTCTCTTCCTGTGGGGCTAGTTACTTGACAACCCTGTGACAGGCAGAACCCAGACTCAAAAGACATATCGTTTTTTTTTGTCTGTTCTGCACAGCTGCAGCAATGGATGAGGACAGTATGACCCTGACCATCACAGCCTTGTTCTGCCTTGGTGAGAAAGAAGGGAGAAGGTCTGGGAGGAACACCAAAACATAGCCACCCCTGGGTTCATCAGGAGACCCAAGGGGCTCAAGAGGATCTGAGGAGGAGAGAACCTGCTCAGGCTTCAGGGCAAAATCTCACATGGAACTCACTTCCAGGGCTGAGTCTGGAACCAAAGACCCAATTGCAGGCAGGTAAGTGTGTTCAAAGCTGTTCCACCACATCATGGGGAGAAGGGAACAGCCCTGGGCAGTAGAGATGGAAAAGAGCACATGTGGGTTGATGCTGAGGTGTCTGGCGGGAAATTGGCTCAGAGCTGGGATTGGATTGGGGGATGTCCTTGATCCCAGCCCCTGATTTCCTTGCAGGAACCCTCCCCAAACCCACCCTCTGGAATGAGCCAGGCTCTGTGAACACTTGGGAGAGGGCTGTGACTGTCTGGTGTGAGGGGACACTGGAGGCCAAAGAATACCATCTGTATAAAGAGAGAAGCCCAGCACCCGGGTCAAAACTGACTCTACTGCAACCCAAGAGTAAGGCCAAGTTCTCCTTCCCATCCATGTGAGAGAACTATGCAGGGCAATATCACTGTTACTGTCATAGCCCTGCTGGCTGTTGAAAGCACAGTGACCCCCTGGTACTGGTGATCACAGGTGAGAGGACAAACAGGAGTCCCAACCCCAGGTCCTGACTTCAGGAAGGGGGTCAGCTTCCAGAGCTGTCCCCCTCTCACAGCTCCACCCAGGGGATAATGTGGGAGGTGTGAGACCATTTGACACACTTCTTCCTTCTCTTTTAGGAGCCTACAGAACACCCAGAATCTCAGCCCTGTGGTGACCTCAGGAAGGACAGTGACTCAGCAGTGTGTCTCATGGCAGGAATTTGTCAGGTTCATTTTGACTCTGGAAGAAGAACACCAGCTCTCCTGGACTCAGAACTCACAGAATTTTCCCAAAGGGAAGTCCCAGGCTCTGTTCCTTGTGGGCCAAGTGAATCCAAACCAGAGGTGGACATTGAGATATTATGGCTGTCACAGAAACAACCTTCATTTGTGCTCAAATCCCAGTGACCCCCCTGGAGCTTCAAGTCTCAGCTGAGGAAACCCCAAACTTTCCTTTGAATGACCTCAGACTTGACATAGATCCCAAGGGAGGCCACTTGGTGTGTAGTAAACTGAAGGGAGCCAGGGTCCTGAACCCATTGACAGAGTGTGGGAGACAGGGGACCAGTGATATAGAAACTCAGAGAACAGTAGAAGTTAGAAATAGAGGTTCCAGAGGAGAGACAGGTCTTCATGTGGGTCCTCTGTCTTTCCGCTTTTCAAGGATCTGCTTAAATATCATCTGTAAGTACAACATTCTCTGTGCCATGTTTAGAATAGATATGCTTCCTTCTCACCTGCTTCCTTACAGGGACCCTCCCCAAATCCACCCTTTCAGCTGAATCAGGCTCTGTGATCACCTGGGGAAGCCCTGTGACCATTTCATGTAAGGGGACCCTGGATGCCAAAGAGCACCATCTGTATAAAGAGGGAAGCTCAGAGCCCTGGAAAAGACAGAACCTGCCACAGCCTAGGAACAAGACCAAGTTCTCCATCCAATCCATGATACAATATGATGTAGGGTGATATTACTGTTATTATCAAATCCAAGCTGGATTGTCAGAGCACAGTGACCCCCTTGAGCTGGTGGTAACAGGTGAGAAGATCCCCAGGGGCCCTGCTGCAGATTCTGTTCTCAAGACAGGTGTTGTTCTCAGAGGTGTCCCCCTCTCAAAGTCCTCCCAACCCTGGCTAGGGATAATGTGGGAGGTGTGAGCCAATTTAACACACTGTCTCCTTCTCTCTTAGAAGTCTACAACAAACCCTGCCTCTCAGCCCTACCATGCCCTGCGGTGACCTCAGGAAGGAATGTGACCCTCCAGTGTGCTTCACAGCAGGGTTATTTTGACAAAAGAAGGAGAACACAAGCTCTCCTGGGTCCTGGACTCACAGCGATACCCCAATGGGCATTTCCAGGTCCTCATCACTGTGGGACCTGTGAACACCAGCCACAGGTGAATGATCAGATGCTAAGGTTATTACAAGAGCCAACCTCAGGTGTGGTCAGAGCCTAGTGACCCCCTTGAACTACATATTTCAGGTAATGACACAAATCATTTTGGGGAGTCCAAACATGTTTCCATGAGCCCTACTTCTAGGGAACCCCAGTTGGAGCAGGCCTGAGAGGAGCTTGAGGACCTTGAGTCAGAGACCCAGAGTGTGACAGGCAGTGAGACATGCAGGCAGGATGGGAGGAGGGAGGTGTTTGGCAAGTAGCATCACCTCAGTTCCGGGTCATCTTCCTTCCAGGGGTGTCCAGAAAGCCATCACTCCTGACGAGGCAGGGTCCTGTTCTGTACCCTGGAGAGAATCTGACTCTTCAGTGTCACTCTGACATCATCTATGATGAATTTGCTCTATACAAGGAAGCCTGGGTATGACATCACCCAGTGACCTGGCCAGTAGCCCCTGGCTGGGCTTTTTCAGGTCACCTTCCCTCTGGGCCCTGTGAGTAGCTTCCATGGGGGCCAGTACAGCTGCTATGGTGCACACAGCCTCTCCTCTGAGTTGGACGGGAAGGCAGTAAAGAGAGCCACCGGCTGCCATCTGTGTGTCTGAAAAATTGTACAGGCACTAGAGTTATCAGAACAGGCCTGAAAATTCATCTAAAAACAAATAATAACTGAAGTCTAAAAATTATGAGCAAGAGTGGTCAGCTCCTAGTAACCCTGTGGACATCCTAAACACAGGTAAGATGCCAAGCAATATCAGTCAGACTTTAGGGGAGCTCCATGAATGGCCATGATCATGTGTGGGGGTGTCAGGGATGGAGACAGATAAGGAGGGTTGTGGAAATACAGGGTCAAAGAAACAATGTCAGCCAGAAAGGTCCCTAGTGGGACAGGTCTCTGCTCAGAATAAGGTGGGGCAGGCCCTCACACTCCTCCTTCTCTCTAGGACAGCTCCCTGACAAACTTTTGCTCTTGGTATAGCCAGGACCCACTGTGTCCCCAGGAGAAGATGTGACACTTATGTGTCAGTCAGAGAGACTGATGGACACTTTCTGTCTATCCAAGGAGGGATCCCCTACTGCATCTCAAATCAAAGTCCTGTGCGCAGCAGCACCAGGCAGAAATCTCCATGACGGTTGTGACCTCAGTCCTTGGGGGAACCTACAAGTGTTATAGGTCTTGAAGCTCATCCCCTTACCTGTTGTCACATCCTAGTGACCCCTTGGAGCTCGGGGTTTCAGGTGAGACACTCCTAACCCTGTCTTCTCTGAGACAAAGGACTCACTCTGGTCTGTGCTCCCTGGAAGCTCTGGACTGGAATAAGATTGTGGGGGCCTAGGGAGGACCAGGTAAAGGGTGCTTCATTCCTCAGAAAGAAGGAGGATAAGAGGGGTCTCCCAGGCATGTGCACCCCCTCCACCTCATTGGAATTGGGGAAAGGCTAGGTGGGCATAGGGAGGATCTTGGGGAGACCACAGGGTAGATGTAGGGGAGTGAGCAAAAACAGGATTCCTAAGAGGAGACCAAGCGCCTTACCATCCTCATGCCCTCATTCATAGGACCCTCTGTGAGATCCAGACCCCCACATTCAGGGCCCATCTGAACAGCTAGTGAGTCTCAGTGGCCTCTGAACAAGGAGTGTCCTGGGTCCCCAGGCTGCCTGGAGACATCTCAGGCCATCTAAATCTTAGTTTCTGTCTCAGCTCTACCTGTGTCCAGACATTTGAATATTAGAAAAAAATGTGGGCAAATACCCCTGAACCTCAGTGGCTCAGAGGCTGGACTGCATGAGGGTGGGGTCAAGTGAAGAGAGATGTTGAGGAACAGGCTGAGTGGAAAGCAGCCAGGCTAAGGTGGGAAGCAGGGAGCTCTAACCTCCCATCCACTCCCACAGGCCCTGAGCTTCAGCCCCTCATCCTCATAGGGAGAACCCCAGAACCATAAATGAGATCTATTGGGAGGTGTGATATAGAAGGAAGAAGCTGAGCTATGGGGTTAATGCAGCCTCCCCTAGAGACATGGACTTGGACAAGACTTTCTCCCATGTGGGCCTCAATTTCTCCAAGTATAAAGGAGAGACTTGGTCCAGAACTTCAAGGTCCTTGAAGTGCTTAACATTGTAGCACTCATGGTAGAGGAGACCTCCTAAGCCTGTCAGGTCTACCACAGTGATAGTGACATTGTGAGGGAGGGGGAGTGGTACAGTGACAGTGACATTGTGGAGGGAGGGGCACAAGACTGTGGTGACATTGTGCAGGGAGGGGCACAGGGCTGTGCCAGTGGTGTTCAGTCTTTTTCCCTCCAGCTCAGGGGGCTCAGATCTGGCAGAGAAAACAAGGCTGGAAGTCAGATATCCCAGGTCCAACAACAGTTCTGCTACTTCCTGCTGGTGATCTGGGGCAGATGATTCACCTCCCTTAGCCTCAGTTTCCACCTCTGCAAACTGGTTGGGTGGGAGTGACAATGCCATATTGCAGGAGTGTGATGGTCAGAGGAGAAGTTTACAAATACTCAGCATGGGCCTGGTACACAGTAGGTGCTCAGTTAAGCAACATTGTACCTTCTTCATGGTATCTCTTATCCCCAAGGACTGGAGGGATACCAAAAATTTCTCATTGGGGTCTCAGTGGCCATTTCTGATGCTCTTCCTCCTCCTCCTCCTCCTCCTCCTCCTATTCCTCCTCCTCCTCCTCCTAATCTTTATCCTCAGTCACCAGTGTCAGGGCAAAGGAAGGAGGTCAGGTGAGTATGGAGTGGGTGACCTGGGCCTCAGTGTGGGTGGGATCTCTCAAGGGCCAGTCAAGGGTGGACTCTGCGCAGGAGACACAGGGAAACCATCCAGGTTTGAACAAGACAGCTTAGAAATCCTTCTGCAGAATCTCAGATCAGAAAACCTAGAACAGGAGATAATACATGATCCTGGTACCTTTGCAAATTTTAGGAATTTGCTGAGCTTTTCCATTCCAAAAATATGTGGACAACTATCCAGTATTTTTAAAATCCTTGTCCTCCCCTCAGGGGTCCTGTGGGGTATGGCTCTGCCCTCCTGGCCAGAGAATCTGCCCTCCCACACAGCCCACATACACTCAGACTTCCTCCATCCTTCAGGGGCCATGGAGTCACTGACCAGGAACAGAAGCCCACAAAAGAGGTCACTCTTGCCCAAGGATCCAGACCTTCACCCACCTGTCATCCCTCGCTGACACCTGACACTTCCTTGTCTCCCCAGCTTCAGCCCAGCTGAAGAGGTTGTCCAGAAAGACAACCTCTGTGTGAAGAAGAGGTACCTTGAGAGGGACATGCCCAAAGGCTCAACACCATAGAGGGCAGAAGGGAGGGGCTGGTCTTCGGCTGAGTCAGAATGAACCCTACACTGTGGATCTGGAATGTTCCCTGGCTTTGTCTCCCATCAAGGACAGCAAAGGATCTGTGGTACTAGAAAACCCAGGACTCTGACAGGAGGTGACCCACATGTTCTTTTCCCACAGATGCCTCTGTGAAGGACACACAGCCTGATGATGGGGTAGAGATGGACATTCAGGTGAGAATGAATGTCCCTCTAGGGCACCCCCCACCTATAGGACACCAAGGTCTTCTCTTGTCCCTTATTCAAGGAAACCTCACTGACTTCCCCTCAGTTCTCAGCCACCTCCACAGCTGACCCCTCCCTTCTGGATCCTCCTGTCTCTCCCTGCTGTGTCCAACCTGTCTCCTGATTTTCTGTGACCATGTGACCCCCTCCCTTCTGTCCTGTCTCCAACTGCTGAACCTCTGTCCACAGCTCCTAGATCCCAGTAGAATATGAGTAAATAGCCCTCTCCACTACTTCACCCAGTGACCCAGAGGGGCCCCATTTTAACCAGCTGTTCACCTGCCCTAAGCTTCCCTCAGATTCAGGAGAGGAGGTGCAAGTAAATGTGGTGTCAGGAGTGCAAGTTCTGCCAGGGAAATTAAACAAAGACAAGAGAGCAGTGGGTAGAGAGGGCCAGTGTGAATTACAAGGGGAACTCTGACAAGCTGTCTTCTGAGAAGCAGCCCAGACTGGCCACACACAGGACTAGCAGACCAGCATCTGCAGGCAGGTGGCACAGCAAGTGCAAAGGTCCTGACGCAGGAAAATACTCTTTCAAGAAGATGAATCATGTGGCTGGGATCAAATGAGCAAGGGTCACAGTGTTAGGATGAGTGCTCAGAACTGAAGGAAGAGATTGAAGAGACTCAAGAGGTCTTAGAAAGCCCCCGAAGACCCCATCAGGAATGACATAATCTTCAAGTTTTGAAAGGATCGCTCAGGCCACAATGAAGAAAACTGGCTGTGGAGATCCAGGTGGAACCAGGAGGTTCTGTCTGATTCCCTGTCTCTATGCTGCAGGAATCACCTGATGAAGATTCCCAGAGAGTGACCTATGCCCAGGCGAACCACTCCAGACTTAGGACAGAGGGGCTGCTCCTCTTTCACACTGTCCAGGGAATTCTTGGGCAGGAGGGGACAGAGATGTGGACAGTCAGGTGAATCCTGTCCTCCACAGGTCCCAAGGTTCCTCAGTGCCAAGCACCTGCCTTCCCTCTCACTCTCTCCTCTCCAGGCTGCTGCATCAGAGGGTCCCCAGGATGTGACCTATGCCCAGCTTTGCAGCCTGACACTTAGAGAGGGGACAACTGCACCTCATTCCTCCCTGTCAGAGGAGCCCAGTTGAGAGCAGCGAGCTCACTCCTCTGGCGTCCACCAACGCAGGGAGTCCCTGACCCATTCCTCCATGCAGGGCCCTCAGGGGACATTGGATATGCCTTGGTAGAGACTAATGAGCCAGCCACCATGGGCACTCATGTACCACAAGGATCCTCTGGGAACTTGTGGGACTCACCTAATTCTGATTCTATAGTCAGAGATAACAGATTTCCCCATATTTTGGAAATAAAGCCAGAAACCTTTCGATAAAGAATGTGTGATGTGAGAAAACAGAACTGTAGTGAGAGGAGGTTTGAATTGGGTGATCATGTAACCATGACACAATAACTATGGAAATGGGAAATCACAGCTGTTAATAAATGAATAAGTAAAGAAAAAGATTTCTAAATCAATGTTCTTATCTATAATATTGAGAAAATGAAAAGAGAATAAAAACCTCTTGCAAATGAAGGCACAGGGAGGAAGTAATGTGACAACCATTGTTACTAATGAGGTCAAACACAAAAATAGATAAATATAAATAACACCCAAAAAGTTCATCTTAAAACACTAATGGCATTTGTAAGTTTCAGTCATAGTGACCCAGAAAGACAGAGAGAAGATGACATTTCCTCAGAGAACCACACAGCAGAGGCTGAGGACATATTCACTTGAAGAACAGAGCATATGAACATTTTATGTGCACAGATTAAAAAGGGACAAAATTTTCAGTATGTAGCGTACAAAATGGACACAAGCATAAGCACAATATTTGAATTGTTTTCTATGCCTTAAATGCCTCTGACTTTAGTCTATTTCTTCGTGTGTGAACGTCATGGAGTTACTTACACAAAGCCAGCCAGCACAGCTCACTGTCCATCCAGGCCATGTGGCTTAGCCTACAGCTCCTGAGCTGAAAACCCATGCAGGTTTCACTGGCTTAAACAATGCATGGAACAGTAATAAGAATTCATGTATCTAAAAGTATCTAAACTCAGTAAAGGTAAAGTAAATATGGCAGAGGATAAAAATTTTTCAGCTTCATTGCAATCTTACAGGACCACCATCTTATACACAGTTCAAGTTTGTTCTGTGGCACATGGTGTACATTGACTTCCTAATCAGAACATTTCCCACATTGACTCCAGTCTAGGGAGCTTCATTGGGGATTTCTTCCAAATGTTTTTCACTTGTGAAACACAAAAGCAAATACACATGTATGTGGATACACACCCCAAACCTAAATTTCACCTGAAAGTAGGAAAAGAGGAAATATACCCAAATGCATTTCATCAGGCAATGAAAAAGTTGATAAACTTGGCAAAGATTTTAGAAACTTGGAAAGTTGTAGGAAGATACCTTACATGAACTGAGAAGTCAATCCCTTAACAAATATCACCAATAAGGTTCATTAATGTATCAAAAAGACAGTACATGAGGACCATACTGGATTTTTTGTTGTCGATGGAAGGTTCATTTATTATTCAAGCTCAACTAATATATTTCAACCACTCACAGAATAATTTAAAACTTTCCATCTCAACCAATGCAAATGAATCTTTTGTCTGCTTTTCCCATCTTCTCATTTGCATGTCTTCTGCTTTTATTTCATTTATGTATTTATTTATTATTTATTTTGCAGTTCTGGAGTTTGAACTCATTGCCTCATGCTTGTGAGGCAGGCACTCTACCCTTGAGCCATGCCTCCAGAACATTCTGCTCTGCTTATTTTGAAGATAGTTTCTCAATTTTGCCTAGGCCAGCCTATAGCAATTCTATTTTAAGCTTCCCCAGGTAGTTAGGATAACTGGTGCAACAGCTTTCCCAGCCATTTTTTTGTTTTGTTTTGTTCCTGTTGAAATAGTGACTTGTGAATTTTTTACCCAGACTGGGCTCGAATCATGATCCTCCCAATCTCAGCCTTCTAAGTAGCTAGGATTACAGGTGAGAGTCATGGAGGACTGGCCAGTTGTCTCCTCTTGAGAAATGTCTGTTCAGGTTCTTTTCCTAGTTTTACTTGTTTGAGATGTCTGAGTGCTTTATGAACTTTGCAGATTCATCCTTTTGTAAATGTAGGTTTACAAATACTTCATCTCACACTATATGAGTGTCTCTTCACTCTTGACTGCTTCCCTTACTCTGCAGAGTTTGTTTGTGTGACATAACCCCCTTTGTCTATTTTGCTTCTGCTGCCTGTGCTTTGAGGCCCCCAGAACAATGTCATGCAGGGGTCCCTGTGCTTTTCCCAATAGCTTGCTGTTTCACATCCTACATTTAACTCTTGAATCTGTCTTGTGTTGACGTGTGTTGTATGAGGTTCCTACACTTTCCACATTCATTCTTCTGCATGTGAGGAACAAGTTTTCCCAGCACCATTGATGACCTTGGCATTTTCATCCAAAACCAATTGACCGTAAGTGCATGGACTTAGCCTGGGCTCTCTATTCTGCTCCAGTAAATGTAAGTGTGATTTTATGCCAGTTCCACACAGTAACCTTGTAATGGATTTTGAAGTAAAGTAGTGGGACAACCCCAGCTTTGTGTGTTTTCTCAGGATTGTTTGACTGTTGAGGGACTTTTTGTGATTTGGTGAAAATATTGGATTGTTTCTTCTGTTCCTGTGGAAAAAAAAGTCACTGAAATTTTCATGGGTATCATATTGTCTTTGTAGGTTGCTTTCATAGTATGGACGTCTTAACAATATCAGACTGATGGCATGGATCAAGGGGTTAGCACTCCTGCCTAGTAATTGTGAAGCCCTGAGCTCAAACCCCATTACTGCAAAAAATTGTTTGAAAAAGACAATAGCTAGGTCCTAATGTCTCATGCCTGTAATGCTAGCTACTTGGGAGGCTGAGATGAGAAGGGTCACAGTTTGAGGCTAGCCTGGGCAAATAATGAGTCCTAATCTCACCCAACAACTGGGTCAATGGTGTGGTCCTGATATCCCAGAAGCACAGGAAGCTGAGATAAGGATGATCATATGCCAGTCCATATTGGGGAAAAAGTTTGTGAGACTCTATCTAAATAAATGGAAAACAGCTAGGCTTGGTGGGACATGCCTGTCATCTCAGCAAACGTGGGAAGGGTAAAATTAGAGTACCATAGTCCAGGCTGGAAATTCTATCTCTAAAACAACCTGAGTAAAAAAAGCTGGAGGTGTGGCTGAATCAAGAGTGCACCTGCCTTGCAAGTGAGAAACCCTAAGTTCTAACTTCAGTTCCACTAAAATAAATAAATAAACACAGTATCAATTTCTCTTGTCAATTTTTCTACATTCATTTATGTCATCTTCATTTATTTCATGGTTTTCAGTGTGCACATCTGTCACTACTTGGATAAATTGCTCCGAAGTATTATGTTTTCTTTTGCAATTGTAAATAAAATTGTCATCTTGATTTCATTTGGAGACTTTGCTGTAAATGTGTGAAAAAGAAACTGACTTTTGTATTGATTTTGTGTCCTGCAACTTCACTGGGTTCATTTACCAGTTCTAATATTTAAAAATTTTTATTGACATAAATTTATTGTACATAAGAATGGGTTTCCTTGGCTCTGGATGTGTGGGTTTATTTCTGGATTTTCTGTTGTCTTCCACACGTGTTTGGTTTTGTGCCAGTACCATTCTGCTGTTGTTACTATAACTCTGTAGTGTAATTTGAACTCAGGTATTGTGATTCCTCCTGCATTGCTCCTTTTGTTCAGGATTGCTTTGGCTATTCAGGGTCTCTTGTGTTTAAATAATGATTTTCAGGATTTTTTCTCTATTACTATGAAAAATGACATTGGAATTTTGTTTGGGATTGCATTGACAATAATATGGCTATTTTCACAATGTAATTTCTGCCAACCCATGAGCATGGAGGAGTCTTTCTCTCTTCTAGTGTCTTCAGTTTAATCTCCAGTGATGCACAGTCTTCACTGTGGAGGTCTTTCATATCATTGGTTAGGTTTATCCCAGGCATTTCTAGAGGGAATTGTGAATAGGTTGATAGTCTCTAGGGTTTGATTCTGATTTATGTTCTGTCTTATGCTTGTTGGGAGAAGAATGAAAAGGAAAGGAAAATAAGGGAATGGAAGGGAAGGGAATGGAATAGAAGGGAAGGAAAAGAAAGAAAAAGATGGAAAAGTGGTCAGAGGCTTTTTTCCCAAAGCCAGAGCCGGACACACCTTGCTGGTTGTGCTGGGCACCATTTTCATGACTGTTAACTGCAATTCAAAGCTGATTTAAGGGTCTTCTTTGAATTTTATCTACACCTAATGTGATAGTGGTTATTATTTGGCTAGGAGCAATCAGAATTCTTCATGTGTGTCTCTAGCTTCTCAAAGAGGTTTATGAAATCATGGAGCTTAGGAGATCTGATTCCATTCCTTAGCCACCATTTTTTCCTCTATATCACATTTCTTAAGAGTGGTAGCCTGACCCATCCACCTCCAAGGTGAAGGTCAGGTGCTGTCAGGGACACACTTCTGTCTGGAGGCTCTGGGTGGATCTGCGTCCTGGTCTTTTCAGCTTCAGGAGTCTGCTGGGTTCCATGGCCCTTGGCTCTCATCTTCCTTTCATCACCAAATAAATCTTTCTCTGACCCTGACCATCTGTGTTTCAGAAGCTTTTACTCTTAAAGCTTCTTGTCACTTGCACACCCATGTTTATTGCAGCACTATTCACAATAGCCAAGTTATGGAAACAGCCAAGATGCCCCAGTACTGACGAATGGATTAAGAAAATGTGGTATTTATACACAATGGAATTCTACTCAACAATGAAGAATGAAATCTTATCATTCACAAGTAAATGGATAGAACTGGAGAACATCATCCTGAATGAAGTTAGCCAGGCTCAGAAGACCAATAATCAAATGTTTTCCCTCATATGTGGGCTTTAGATCAAGGGCAAATACAGCAAAGGGATTGGACTTTGGTCACATGATAAGGAGAGAGCACACAAAGGAGGTATGAGGATAGGTAAGGAACCCAAAAAATGTGATAGAATTTGATGTCCTCAATGCAAAGGAACTAATGCAGAAACTTTAATGCGACAGAGCCCAATAGAAGAAGGAGACCAGGAACTAGAGAAAAGGTCAGTTCAAGAAGAGTCATCTTAGAATGTGACACATATGTACATGAAAGTAATGCAAGGAATCTCTCTGTATAGCTATCTCAACTAGCAAAACCCTTTGTCCTTTGTATTATTGTTTATACTCTCTCTTCAACAAAATTAGAGATAAAGGCAAAACAGTTTCTGCCTGGAAGTGAAGTGGTGAGGGAGAAAGGAGGGTGTGTGGGGAAGGGGGGAGAAATGACCCAAACATTGTATGCACATATGAATAAATGAAAAAAAACCTCTGGTAATGACATTAGGTGACATCAGCATAGTCCAAGATGATTTCTCCCCATTTCAAGAACCTGAGCTTAGTCACCTCTGCAAAGTTTCTGTTGTCACGAATGTAAGCCACTGATAGGTCACATCCACATGGAGAACAATTTCCCTCTGGAACTTTTCCCCTCCTCCATTGACTTTGCCAATACAACAAGGGAGGAGCAATGTCCCCAACGTATGAGCCTTTACTAAATCCAGTCAGAACATGAACCTAACTTGGGAGGAAACTTGGAGTCACAACTGAGAGTCATCTTCCTCAATGTCACATAACATGTAACTCAAAATTGTTTGTGGATGTGTATGAATTGAAAAATATACGTCTTCAATTAAAATGAAAATTCTTCATTCTTTCCAATCAGATGTACAATGAATGTCTATGCAGGCTCAATTTCTGTATCAGATGCACTCAGGGGTCAATTAGAGGTGATCAGTCCTGAAATAATTTTATTTCATCTCATGTGCTGAGGTCCACTCATGGGAGGACTTTCTTCATGACAGTTTGCAATGCTTCCCTCTTCCTCACAGGATTACTTCATTTAGATAAATCAAATTCACTATTGATATCAGATCTACACATCAGCTCCCTTACCACCTGCAAATCCAAGTCCACAAAACAGGTGATATATCTTGCCCTGTCATCCTGTTTCAAGCATTTCTATCATGAAATTAATCCTAGTAATTTCAGATTTATTTGTGCAGTAATTTTTACTCATTCAGTTGTTTCCTCTGACAATAGACCTTCCACAGGGGAGAGAGCACATGTGCTTTGTTCAACATCAGCTGTTCATCTTCTGGGGTGGCCCTAGGTTGACTTCTAAAGTATTAAATAAAGGGCATAAGATTTACAGAATGGGGAATAGAAGAATCAATAAGCCAGGCCCAACCAGAAGACCTGCCTGGGTGAGGAGAGGAAAGCTAAGTGGTCAGAGAAGGGATGGAGTCACTGAAGAAAGACAGTGCACTGCCAGGATCCATCCTATCATGCATCACTGAGAAGGCAAGGCTTTAGTCACAGACGTGAATACAGGTGGTTTATCTGGGATACAAGAATGAGGGAGGTGGGTTGAGAAGTGAGAATGGGGAAGTGGGATGGGGAAAGAGAAAAGAAAGGGAGCTCATGAGGTCAGGGTGCACTTGAGGTCTCTGCAGTAAGAATGGGGAAAGTCCACACCAGCATATCCAAAGGTCACAAAATTCCATGTGAATCTTCTTCAAAGAGGACCTGCCTGGGAACATGTTCATGGATTCCCACTCCCCAGTGCTTGGACTGTCAACCAAGACTTGTTAGAGTCTTCACTGTTTGGGACAGAAATCATTTGTATATGCTCCTTACACACAGATGTGAGCATCTCATGGAAAGAATTCTGTCTACATGATTCTGAGACATACTGAACCATTGACCAAACCCAATATTAAGGCAACAGAGACACAAAGGGACATACAATGTAGAACTTAACATATGTGCTTAAATGCAAAGCTCAGTGGTGTTAATGCAGGGCCTGGTGATTTGATGTTTACTTTTTGTGTAAACCTCTGCTTTTTTGCCTTTTGGACAAAGAGATGAAAGTTATTTTCCATTTACTTGCTGTTCATCTATGTCCACCAAGCCTAAGTTTCAGATCTAAAATTAGAAGCCCTTCTGATCCTTTTAAGGAGAATGAATCAGAAACATTAGTAACCATGACCTAGAACAGACCACAGTCCAGGTCACCCCAGGCCGCAGCCAGTGGAATTGGGGCTCATGGGGACTGGGCAGTCACAGAGTCTAGAAAAGCAGCTATGCAGTGAACCCACACTGGACCCTGTGTTTGTTTCTTTCTGTCCTGGATTTAGTTTTTTCTTCTTAAAACATTTACTTATTTTTGTTGCATTTTACATCTACTAGACAAAAAATTATACTTATTTATGGGGCCAATGTAATGTTATGATATATGGATACATGGTAACTTATAAAAAGTAATTGTCATTATATATATAAAGTTAGCTTTCATCCTTCTACATACACACACATATGGATCTTAATTATTAATGTAAAAGATGGGAAATGGCATATGATATGAGTAAAAATTACTAAAATTGCTAAATTAGAATTATTTTAAAAATATTATGAAGTCCATTGAATATATGAAAAACTGTTCAACTTTAATTGTATCCAAACAGAAATGCAAAGCTAGACTAAATCAGAATGCAACTTTACCTATTTGGATATAATCAGAAACTTCCTAACTTACTGCTTTTCAGAATTCTTTGAATTAACAGACTGCAACTACACTGTTAGTAGGAATATTGAGGGAAAACTGTCAATATCGACCAAACAGTGTGTGCATTCATGCTTTTGCTCCAGGAAATGTCTTCAAGCAATTTTCTGAAGTCATGCATCCACAATAAGGAAATCTATACCCCAAGGCTGTTAATGGAAGCATTGCTTGTACTTGTGAACTACTGGGAAAAAACCTGGAATATACCCCAAAGTAGATAGTCTACATGAACTCAGGTTCTTACACGAAATGGAGTCACATACCTCTGTGAAGGAAAAGAAGAAAATTTCCATTGTATGGAGAATGCTCCCTAGTGTGCTTCCAAGTGAAAAGAACAAATAAAAAGACAAGAAAAGTGATCCTGGGGAAAAGTCAACATGGATGAGAGAATCAGGAGGAAGTAAGAAACCTGGAGACACATGCCTGATGAGAGAGGGAAGCATGAGAAGCATCAACTATTCTCCACAGACAGCTGAAGGAATGGATTGCTACAATGTGTTTATGCATAAATGATACATTTGGAAGCCATGAAAGCTTTGGCTACTGTGGTCCTTTAAGTGAAAGTTGAATGGAGAACATGACGTTTACACTCTCTCAAAGTATCTCATTACAAACAAATGTCCAATTATGAAAGACAAAGAACAGCTTTAACTTGGAGAAACCTGGTGGATGCCAAATCAGTCAAGGTGTCAAACCAAACCTCCCCAGTGAGGAACAGAAGACAGCATCACTTAGGTGTATTGCCCCCACGAACGAGACCACCAATCTAACCATGATTCATTATTGTTTAAGGTAATTTTAAAAAATTTATTAGCATATAATACTTGTACAGGGGGTAAACATTGTGATATTTACATATGTGCTTACAACATAACTTAATTAGATCTCCCTGCCCATCATTTTTCCTCCTTCTTCCTTGTCATAAAACAATTCTACCAGACTTCATTGTTCTATTTTCATAGACATGTACAAAGTACACCCACCATATTCATCCTCCTTCACCCTCTCCATCTACCCTATCTTCTCCCACTGATATCCTCCCTCCCACGGGATCTGTCTTAATTTCCTGTTCTTCATTTTTTAAGCATATATTGATTGTTCAAAGTGGTTACACCTTGGTATTTCACACACACATATATTGTGCTTTTATCAGATTTACAAACTCTATTACTTACTCATCATCGCCCTGTCCCCTTTTATTCAGCAACTTACAGTGCATTACCTTATGCCATCTCCACACTGAGTGCATTCTGTATCAGTGTTGGTCATAACTCATTTTTTTTCCTCTTTCACCTGCCCATAAGCCCCTGAGACAGAGCCACTGATGAAATCATGTTCTGTCTCAATCATGTTTTCTCTTCATGTGTGTATGTGTGTGTATGTGTATAAAGATAAAATTGTATTTATGTATGCATTTACCTTATATGTGTAGCTTCCACATATGAAGGCAACTTGCAGTCTTTTCCATCTGAGTCTGGCTTACTTCACTTAACATGATGTTCTCCAGTTCCATGCATTTACCTGCAAACAACATAATTTTATTCTTCTTTATGGCTGAGTAATACTCCATTGTGTATATATACTATAGTTTCTTAATCTATTAATTAGTTTTAGGGCATCTGGGCTGTTTCCCAAGCCTGGCTTTTATGAAGAGTGGTGAAATAATCATGGCTGTGCATATAGCTCTATTGTATCCTGGCTTACAAGATTGAGAGAGTTATGAAGAACCTCCCAACAAAGAAAAGCCCATGGCTGGATGGATTCACTGCTGAATTTATCAGATCAGTAAAAAACTAACACCAATGCTGTTCAAACTATTCCACAAAATATAAAAGGAAGGAACACTACCAAACTGATTCTACAAAGCCAGTATTACCCTAATAACAAAACCAGGTAAAAATGCATCAAAATGAAAAAGGTATCTCTGATGAACATATATGCATAAATCATCAAAATACTCGTTAGCAGAATCTAACCCTAGTAAAAAGATCATACACTGTGATTAAGGAGGTTTCATTCCAGGGATGCAAGGAAAGTACAACATACACAGAGCAACAAATGCAACACAACACATAAACAGAATCAAGGCAAGAACCACATCATCACACCCGTGATTCAGAAAAAGCCTTGAACAAAACTCAACATCCTTTCATGATTAAAGCTCTTGAGAAACTAGGAATAGAAGGAACATTCCTGAATATAAAAAAGGCTATATATGACAAACCTTTAGCCAACCTCGTACTAAATGGGGAAAAATTGAAACCATTTCCTCTAAAATCAAGAATGAGGAATGGGTGTCCACTCTCCCCACCCCTATTCAACATAGTACTGGAAATCCTAACCAGAGCAATACTCAGGAGAAAGAAATACAAGGTATTCAAATAGGGAAGGAAGAAGTGAAATTATCTCTGTTTGCAGATGATTTGATGTTATGGATGAAAGACCCTAAAAACTCCACCAAGACCTTAAAATCTTATAAACACATTCAGCAAATAAGCAAGATACAAAATGAAAACACACATAAAGCAGTACCATTTCCATACACAATCAGCAGTCTGAAAGAAATCAGGAAAGTAATATCATACACAATAGTATTAACATGCTAGGGAAAATGTAATAAAAGAAGGAAAGCAATTGGTATGTTCAATGAAATCCCCATCCAAATTTCCATGACATTGTTCATAAAGATAGGAAAATCAATCCTAAAATTCACATATAAATGCAAAAGACCATGAATAGCTAAATCAATCTTGTGAAAAAAAATAAGCAACACAAGAAGTATCACCATACCTAACTTCAAACCACACCATAGAGCCATAAACACAGCATGGTGCACGCACAAAAACAGACATGGAAACCAATGGAACAGAACAGAAGACCCTGACACAAACCCATGCAGCTTCAGCCATTTGAGTTTTGACAAAAGACCTGGAAACATGTGTTGGAGAATGGATAGCTTCTTGAACAAATGGTGTTGGGAAAACTGGATCTCCAACTGCAAAAGATTGAAAGTAAATCCCTGTGTCTCAACTTGTCTTAGAATCAATTCAAAGTGGATCAAAACTCTCAATGTAAGATCTGAAAGTGAGAAACTACTACAGGAAAAACTAGGGAATACACTGGACTACACAGGCATAGATAACAACTTTATGAACAGAATTCCTATAGCTCAGCAATTAAGAGAAAGGATTGACAAATGGGATTGCATAAAACTGAAAAGCTTCTCACACAATGGAAAAAGTCACTAGACTAAATAGACAGTCCACAGAAAGGCAGAAAATTTTTGCCAGTTAAACAAGTGACAAAGGATTAATAACCAAACTATATAGGAAGCTCAATAAACTAACCCTGCAAAGCATCAACGACCCAATAAAGAAATTGGCAAATGAACTGAACAGACAATTATGAAAAGAGCAAGTACAGATGGACAATAAATACATCAAAATGTCATTGAGAGCTCACCTCACTCCAGTCAGAATGCTGATCATCGGTAACATACCCAATAACAAATCCCAGCAAGGATTTGGGCACGGGTGGTGGGATGGGCAAAGCAACATTTACTCATTATTGGCGGTTGTAAATTAGTGCAACCAGAATGGAAAGCAGTATGAGGTTCCCCCAAAACTAAAAAAAGACCTATCAGATAATCAGTGATGAATCATTGTTGATGCATCTCTTTCCTCAGAAGAGCTCATGATTTCTTCCTCTTCAGAATCCCCTACTGCTCCATCAGCCCTCACTCATCTCCACTCTTCACATTAGCTGTGAACAATAAGAAAAGGCTCCCCAGGGTGCCATTCACACCCTTGCTATAAACAGATCAACCCACCCAGGATGAAATTCATATCTGAGCTATCTGAAGGAAGCTCCAGCCCAGTTTTGGGGAAATGAGAGCCAGGCTCCTTGAGAGGGCAATTCCCATTTGAGGGGTGAGTGAAGTGCCAGCTGCTTGATGGGGAGGATCTGCCTCAGAGTCCACAGCCTTTTTGTCTGTCCACCCTGTTGCATATGCTGTTTTCATTCAACTGCATAGCTTGATTGAGGGAGAGGACACAGCATGGCTCCCACAATCATCATTCTTCTCTTCCTGGGTGAGATGTGAAGAAAGGGAGAGAGTACCCTAATTCAGGGAACACCTCACCCTACAGCCAAGCCCTTGAAAATCTGGAGACCCCAGGCCTCAGGAGTATCTGGGAGGAGAGGACCTGTTCAGGCTTCAGGAGCAAATCTCTCACAGGGAACTCTCTTCCAGGGCTGACTCTGCAATGAAGGACCTATGCACAGGCAGTAAAGTGTGTCCCCAGCTGTTCCAGGTGCTGACCCCTCCTTAGAGACAAGGAGAAAGTCCTGGGCAGTGGGATGGATAACAGCAAGTGTGGGCTGGTTTTGAGGGAAGGGATGTTCAGAAAGTACTGGGGCTGAGAGAGTAGGCAGCAAATGATGTCCTGGGACCCAAACCCTGAATTTGTTGCAGGGACCAACCCTAAACCCATCCTCTGTGCTGAACCAGACTTTTTGATCACTTTTGGAAAGCCTGTGACTATCTGGTGTCAGGGGACCCTGGAAGCCAAGAAGTACCATCTTTATAAAAAGGTAAGCAGAGGAAATTGAAAGACATACACAAGAGAGAAGCCAAGGATCAAGGCCAAGTTCTCCATCCCTGGTCATGAACCACACTGGAGAGTCACATTCACTCCTGAGGTCACCAGGCTGGGCAGGGCTGAGAGGTTGGGTTTGCTGTAGACTCCTAGGAGAGAAGGAGGCAGTGTGGTAAATGGACTCACACCTCCCACATTGTACCCTTTATAAAAAGGTAAGCAGAGGAAATTGAAAGACATACACAAGAGAGAAACCAAGATCAAGGCCAAGTTCTCTATCTCCTCCATGACAGACCATCAGGCAGGACCATATCACTGTAAATATTACAGTCCTGCTGGTTGGTCAGAAAGCAATGAATTCCTGGAGCTCAGTGACAGGACACTCAGGTGTCCCAGTCCCAGTTTCTGCCCTCAAGAAGGGGGGTTGATCTCAGAGGTGCTCCCATTTCAAATCCTGGCTTGGGTGCTTGCTCACAAAGGGTATATTGGGACCCCAGCCCCTTCCTCTTTCTTCTCCTGCTTCCTGGCTGCCATGAAGTGACACCTATCCTACGCCATGTGATTCCACTCTGATGTACTGCCTGACTATAGGCCGTAAGTCTACTGGGCACATCAGCCATGGCCTGCAGGTGTGGATTCATACACCAAATAACCTTTCCTCCTTTAATTTGCTTTACCTCAGGTACTTGTCACAGTAAGAGAAAGCTGACTAGCACAGGTCCCTACCCTGTCCTCTCCCTGAGCAGGATTCCAGGAGCTCCACTACTCCACAGGGAGCCAGGACCAAGGAAAAACAAAGCAAGCACAAGTTCCAGAAACCAGGTATGGGAAGAACCCCTCGGAAGTAGGCTGACTTTATGCTGGCTCAGTCTCCTTGGGAGGTGACCTTCTGAGAGAGCACTCTCCCTCCTGCCCTGTACATCTGGAGAGGGGAGCTGTCTAGACCAGATCTGCAAGGACCCCTGATTTCTGACTTCTCAGGCTCTGGACTGGGAGGATTCCAGACCTGTTCCTTTCTCCAGCCCTCTGTCCTGTCCTACTTGTCTCAATAAACTGTGATTCATGAGGATGAAAAAGGTGGGGGTCAGGGCAGGTACATGAGATTTTACCCACCAGTCCTGGGGTATCACCTTAGTAAGAGGATACCACAGTATAGGGAAAGAGTAAAAACTTATAAATCCACATGAGTTTAGAATTAGTGCCTCTTTCCTGGGTTATTTAAATCATTAATATTTTCTAAGAGCCAGTACAACACTGTTGTGCATGACCTGCTTTCTCCAGTCTGTCCCAGGGGCTATGTGAGGAGCAGAGGAGGGAGAAAGTGCTGGCTCATCAGAATGTAGTTTTCAGGCCTAATTTGGACAGGGGAGCTGTTGGGCTGATGGAGGAGGAAGAGTAGCTGGATAGGACACTGTTCTTATTCCTCATTATTGAGAGACCCTGAGGACACAGGCCCTCAGTCACACCCTCAGGGTCCCCAAGGCTTCTCAGAACTGGAAGAAGATTGATCAGGCAAGCAAGGGATTTGAGGTTGGAAAGAACAAGTCAGATTCAAAGACACATGATTCAGGAGAATCCTCATTTATGGGGCTCTACATAGAGAGTAGAGTCCTCTCATGGTATCCTTGGTGGACATGCAAGAACCTGGGAGTGATTTTCATCTGACCTCACCCCAATGTCCTTTTGGGGAAGAATCCCCAGAATTGCAGCCCCAGAATTGCACAGTGGAGAATCTCATCTGCATGGGTGTGGTAGTCCTGGTCCTCATGGTCCTTGGATTCTGCTATTTGACAGCTGGAGAAAAACCCAAGATGAACCCAGGAGGTGAACAAGAGAGAACCATACGCACACAGAGTAGTGGAGACTGGGAGGTGGATCTGACCATCCCAAGAGTCTCTGGAAGAAAATGTGATGCTTAATTTTGCAAACTATGGTCTGAGAATGTCCAGGGGCAAACATGGTCCAGGGCAGGTGAACATCTATGTGTTGAGATGGAGAGTTATTTCCCTGCTGAACTCTGGAGATTTGCTCCACCTTGCTATGGATTTTTGCTGGCTGTCCTCTCCTCTCACCTCCATGACCTAAACGTGAACCCCACAACACATTTGGGTAATCATCTTTGTGCACCTCCTACTTTGCCCCACTTCATTTAACATTTCATTTATTTTAAATCATCACGTACTCCATGCCTCTCTCATCTTTTCAGCTGAGGATGTGAACCTTGGGTCAAATGACAGAATCAAGTTGCAAAAATCAGACTTCACCATGAAAAAAATTCAATGCACAATGAAACCCCAACACAGTCTGGACCCTCCAATCTTTTAGCTTTCATCGGATACCCCTTGTGATGTTTTTCCTGAACTTGTTACTTAGAATCAACACACTACTGCTGGAAAGAAGAGTCTATTGGAACACTATTGACGTCACTATGAAAAATGTCACTTAAAAATATCCCAGTTAGTGGCATTTTCTGATTACTGTGTCCATTCCTCCATGGTCAGTCTCAAAAATTCCAGTATATTGTCATGTGTGTAGACTTGAGAAGCAATACAGAGAATACTGCTGAGGCTTCAACGTCAAGTTCCTGTCATCCTCTTTATTTCTGCCAGTTTTCCCTCAGGTGACTCAAGATGGTTTCTGTGGTAAAAAAAACAAAGCTTTAAAGGAAAACCTTGTGCTAATGCAGCTTGGTCTTTGTTGTCTCCCATCTTTGAGATCCTAGAGGACTTGTGGGTCAGAGCTGCACTGATTAGATGGACTTGGTACCTTAAATAGAGATCTGGTTGTCCACATGCTATCTGAAATTACTTTATTGATCAAAAACAGATCTCTCTCTCTCTCTCTCTCTCTCTCTCTCTCTCTCTCTCCAATCTCATTTGTACTACCATTTTCTTAAAAATGTTCTGAGAAGGGAGCTATTTGAGGATTGTGAAGATCTGAGACTCTGTTCCACCTGTGGGGCAGAAGACAGAGGACGGTGCATCCTGTAGTCAGTAGTGGGTGTGAAAATCAAGATCCCAGTCCAAATTCAACTTCTGCTCTTGGCGAGGCTTCATTATTACAGACAGTCTATAACTTTAGATAGATATGTACATATGCATATCTATAATTACAGACATTGAATATGTCTTTATTAACTTATATTTATATTAACAGATATTCATCCAATTTAACATTGCCAGACTGATATTCAGTTAAATGATCATTATGGGTCATCCATGTAGATTTGCACATTTTTTATGAACCACTGTCATTACCACCCTTTAGAATATGTATCCATTAGTGTGTGGGTATCTGTGTCTATGGTTGTCGTATCCCAGGTGTTTCTAACTATGTGATACCTAGTTACTGAGAGCAGCAGAAAAATGGATTGGGGTGCAGGGGAGACAACACCAGAACTTAACTTTGTGCTCTTGTCTTTCAGAATCCCTGAAGACCAACCCCTCACCCCTGGATCCTGCTGACACAGTGTTACCTCATCTTCAGGGGATTTAGTGTCCATGTTTCAAACTGAACAGAGAGCACACAAGAGCTTTATGACTTCTGAACTGGAAGACCATTTTTCTTTTCTTTTTAAAATTTTTATTATGAGAGGATCCAAGTTGGCAACTAGAAGGAGGAAGCAGACAGTGTGAGCTTGGTAAATCAGAAATCTTGCTGAGATGTTGGAGCCACACTTGGCCAAAAAAGCCCACCAAGAATAAACAAAACTCTGACACTCTAATCCCCCAGCCTGTACAAAGTTTCTCCATGCCATGTTGCACTGAGAAAACAGGAGAGTTCCCATGCTGCCAAATGCTGGCTCCAAACCTGCTTGGGAGATGCAGACCAACATAACAGGGACAGAAACAGCACCAAATGGAATCATGGGAAGATGAAAAAGGGATGGAACCATTCTTCCCCCCAAAATAGATTAGTACAGGATTTAGAGGGAAATGAAGAGAACAGATATCCAGTTCTCCCAAGGAACCCAACAAACCCCAGAAGAACACCCTGAAAGAAGAAATCCCTGAGAATTTCATGGAGATGTTAATAATCAAGGTCAATAAAATGTACAGGAGGCACTCAAGAAATTCCAAGAAAATAAAAATAAAGAATATGAGAAGACATAAAAACGAATAAGTGAACTCATAGGAGCCCTAAATAAGTACCAAAGTTAAACAGAAAACACCATAAATAGATAAATGAATTAAGGACAAAAATTGACAATATTAAAGAGGAAGTGACCCACGATATGGAAAACCTAAGAAAAAAAATGAAACAGAAATACAAAACACAATGGAAGGCCACTCCCACAGACTAGAACAAGGAGAAGACAGAATCACAGAACTTGAACATGAAATGGAAATTAAAGGGAAAATTGAAGAACTATTACTCAAACAATTCAAAATCTGTGAACAGAATATGCAAGAATGCACTGATTCCATCAAAAGACCAAACCTGAGAATAATAGGCATTGAAGAAGAAGAAGAGGTGCAAGAAAAAGGAATTCATAATATGTTCAACAAAATAATAACAGAAAATTTCCTAAATCTAGAGAAAACTATGCCAATTCAGGTACAGGAAGCCTCCAGGACACCAAACAAACTTGACCAAAAAAGAACTACTCCTCGACATATTATCATTAAAACAACAAGCACAGAAAATAGAGAAAGAATATTGAAGGCTGTAAGAGAGAAGAAACAAATAACATACAAAGGTAAACCCATCAAAATCATAGCAGATTTGCCAACGGAAACCTTAAAAGCAGGAAGAGCATGGAGTGAGGTCTTCTGGACACTGAATGAAAATAACTTCAACCCTAGGATACTCTACCCAGCAAAGCTATGATTCAAAATAGGTGGAGAAATAAAAGTCTTCCACCATAAGCAGAAACTAAAACAATATATGACCTCCAAACCACCACTAAAAAACATTCTCCAAGGAATTCTGCACACTGAAAGTGAAAGCAAACAAAACCATGAAAGGGCAGGCAATCCAAACCACAGGAGAAGAAAAGGCAGGAAAGTAGAGAGTAACATTTATTTAGCTACACACAATCAAACCCTTAATCAACAAAGAAAAATACATGACAGAGATCACCACATATCTATAAATACTAACACTGAACATTAACAGGTTTAATTCACCCATCAAATGTCCAGTTTGGCAAACTGGAATAAAAAGGAAGATCCTACAATTTGTTGTTTACAGGAGACCCATCTCATAAATATCAACAAGCACCAGCTGAGGGTGAAAGGCTGGAAGAAGATTTACCAAGCCAATGGCCTCTGAAAACAGGCAGGAGTAGCAATACTTATCTCAGACAAAGTAGTCTTCATATCTTCATTGATCAAATGAGATAAAGAAGGACACTCCATACTAATAAAAGGGGAAATACACCAAAAGGAAATAACAATTGTCAACCTATATGCATCCAACATAAATGCACCCAATTTCATCAAATATACTCTGAAGGACCTAAAAAGATATATAAACTCCAACACAGTGGTATTGGGAGACTTAAATACCCCCCATCACCAATAGATAGGTCTTCCAAAAAAATCAATAAAGAAATCCTAGATATAAATCATACTATAGATGAAATGGACCTAGCCAATGTGTACAGATATTTCATCCAACATCTGCACACTATACATTCTTCTCAGCAACCCATGGAACCTTCTCCAAAATTGATCATATCTTATGGCACAAAGCAGGCCTCAGCAAATATAAGAACATAGAAATAATCTCATGCATTCTATCTGCTCACAAGGCAATAAAACTAGAACTCAACAATAAAAACATGCAAACAGTTGGAAGCTGAACAACACATTGCTCAATGATCAATAGGTCATTGGTGAAAAACAAAGAGGAAATTAAAAGTTTCCTGAAAGTTAATGAAAATGAAAACACGAACTACCAGAAGCAATAGGACACAGCAAAAGCAGTCCTAAGAGGAAAGTTTATAGCCATGAGTGCATATATTAACCTAATGTTATGTCTCAAACTCATAGAAAAACAAGAACAAGCAAATCCCAAAACAAGCATAAGAAGATAAATAATAAAAATAAGGGCCAAAATCAAAGAAATAGAAACAAAAAATATACAAACAGTCAGTGAAGCAAAAAGTTGACTCTTTGAAAAATAATAAGAGAGACTCCTGGCAAACCTGACTAAAATGAGGAGAGAAAAAACCCAAATCAGTAAAATCAGAAATGCAAAAAGGGAGATAACAACAAGCACCATGGAAATCCAGAAAATCATCAGACTATTTTGAGAACCTATATTTTAATAAATTTGAAAATCTTGAAGAAATGGACAGATTTCTAGATACTTATGACCATCCAAAATTGAACCAAAAGGATATTAATCACCTGAATAGATCTATAACACAAAATTAAATTGAAGCAGCAATAAACAGTCTCCCAATAAAAAGAAGCCCAGGACCTGACGGAATCTCTGCTGATTTCTATCAGACTTTTAAAGAAGAACTATTACCAACCCTCCTTAAACTGTTCCTTGAAATAGAAAGGGAAGGAAAACTGCCTCACTCATTTCATGAAGCCAGTATAACACTCATCCCAAAACCAGAAAGAGACACCTCCAATAAGAACTATAGGCCAATCTTCTTAATGAACATCCATGTAAAAAAAAAAAAGCTATCCTTATCTCAACCAGCAAAAACCCTTGTCCCTTCCTGTTATTGCTTATATTCTCTCTACAACAAAACTAGAAATAAGGGCAAAATAGTTTCTGCTGGGTATTGAGGGGGTGGGGGGGAGAGGGAGGGGGTGGAGTGGGTGGTAAGGGAGGGGGTGGGGGCAGGGGGGAGAAATGAACCAAGCCTTGTATGCACATATGAATAATAAAAGAAAAAAAAATCCTTAATAAAATAATGGCAAACAAAATCCAACAACACATCAGAAAGATCATTCACCATGACCAAGTTGGCTTCATCCTAGGGATTCAGGGGTGGGTCAACATACATAAATCTAGGAACATAATAAAGCACATTAATAGAAGCAATTACAAAAAACACTTGATCATCTCAATACATGCAGAAAAAGCTTTCGACAAGATCCAACACCACTTCATAATAAAAGCACTAAGAAAACTAGGAATAGAAGGAAAGTACCTCAACATTATAAAAGCTATATATAACAAACCTACAGCCAACATCATACTTAATGGTGAGTAACTGAAACCATTTCCTCCAAAATTAGGAATGAGAATGAGATAAGGATGCCCATTATCCCCACTCCTATTCAACATAGTACTGGAATTCCTAGCCAGAGTAATTAGGCAAGAAGAAATGAAAGTAATACAAAGAGGTAAAGAAACTGTCAAAATATCCCTATTTGCAGACAATATAATCCTATACCTTAAAAACTCAAAAAATTCTACCCAAAAACTCCTAGACACCATAAGCAGCTACAGAAAGGTGGCAGGATACAAAATCAACTCAAAAAATCATTAGCTTTACTACACATCAATAACGAACATACTGAGAAAGAATATATGGAAAGAATTCCATTTACAACAGCCTGAAAAAAAGGCAAATACCTAGGAGTAATACAACAAAGGATGTGAATGACCTCTACAAGGAGAAATACAAACCCCTGGAGAAAGAGATCAAGGAAGACTACAGAAGGTGGAGAGATCTCCCATGCTCATGGATTGGTACAAACAACATAGTAAAAATGGCTATACTACCAAAGCAATCTACAGGTTTAATGCAATTCCCACCAAAATCCTAAGACATTCATCACAGAGAGTGAAAAATCTACCCTAAAATTCATTTGGAAACATAGGAGACCACGAATAGCCAAGGAAATACTCAGCAAAAAGAGCAATGCTGGAGGTATCACAATACCCGACTTCAAACTATATTACAGATCAATAGCAATAAAAAGAGCATGGTACTGGCACAAAAACAGACATGAGAACCAGTGGAACAGAATAGAGGACCTGGACATGAATCCACACAGCTATACCCACCTTATTTTTGACAAAGGTGCTAAAAATATATGATGGAGAAAAAACAGCTTCTTCAACAAATCTTGTTGGGAAAAGTGGTTATCCATCTGCAAAAAACTGAAACTACATCCATGTTTATCGCCCTGTGCCACTATCAACACAAAAGGGATCAAGGATTTTAATATAAGAACCACAACTCTGAAGTTGGTACAGAAAGAGCAGGAAACACTCTGGAAGTAATAGGTATAGGAAAAGACTTCCTCAATAGAACCCCTGCAGCTCAGCAACTAAGAGAAAGTATGGACAAATGCAACTTCATAATACTAAAAAGCTTCTATAAAAAGAAATGGTCTCTAAACTGAAGATGCCACCCACAGAGTAGGAGAAAATATTTGCCAGCTCTATATCAGACAAAGGACTGATAATCAGAATATACAGAGAACTCAAAACACTAAACTCTCCAAAAATCAATGAACCAATAAAGAAATGGGCAAGTGCACTAAACAGAACTTTCTCAAAAGAAGAAATTCAAATTGCAAAAAAACACATGAAAAAATGCTCACCATCTCTAGCCATAAAGGAAATGCAAATGAAAACCACACTAAGATTCCACCTCACCCCATTAGAATACCCATCATCAAAAACACCACTAACAACAGGTGATGGTGAAAATGTGGGGGAAAAGGAATCCTCATACACTGCTGGTGGGAATGCAAGCCAGTGCAACCACTCTGAAAAAAAATTTGGAGGCTTTTTAAAAGTCTAAACATAGATTTGCCATGTGATCCAGCAATCCCACTCCTGGGGATATTCCCAAGGGAATGAGACACAGGTTACTCCAGAGGCAGTTCACACTCATGTTCATTGCAGCACTATTCACAATAGCCAAGTTATAGAAACAGCCAAGATGCCCCACTACTGACAAATTGATTAAGAAAATGTGGTATTTATACACAATGGAATTCTACTCGGCCATGAAGAATGAAATCTTATCATTCACAAGTAAATGGATGGAACTGAAGAACATCATTCTGATCGAGGTTAGCCAGGCTCAGAAGAATAAACATCATGGTTCTCCCCCATATGCAGACTTACATCTAGGGCAAATACAGAAATGTGGTTGGACTTGGGTCACATGATAAGGGGAGAGCACACATGGGAGCTATGGCAATAGGTAAGAAATCCAAAACAGGAAAGTATTTGATGTCCCCACTGCAGAGGAACTAATACAGAAACCTCAAAGTGACAGAAGTCAATATGAGAAGGTGATCAGGAATCAGTGAAAAGGTCAGATGAATCAACTTGGGATGTAACACATTTGTACGTGGAAACAATGTTAAGAATCTCTCTGTATAGCTATCCTTATCTCAACTAGCAAAATCCATTTTTTTCTTATTATTGTTTGTGTTTTCTCTTCAACAAAATTAGAGATAAAAGCAGAACAGATTCTGTCTGCAAATGAAGGGGGTGGAAGGGAGAGGGAGGGAGTGGGAGTTAGGGGGAGAAATGGCCCAAACAATTTATGCTCATGTGAATAAATGAATAAAAAATAAAAATTTTATGAGCATGTAATTGTTGTACAGAGTGATACATTGTGATAGTTTCATATGTGCTTACAATATATCTTAGTTAGATTTACCCCTCCAACATTATCCTTCTTCTCTCCTCCATCCTTCTTAGAACAATTTCAACAGTTTTCATATATGGATAAAAACATATCCACCACATTCATCCTCATTCACCCTTACCTTATAACTACTTGTGATCCCACTGTGCCCACTCCTAGAAAAGACCTATTTTCCTACCTGCCCTTCATTTTTTAAGTGTATATTGATAGTCCAAGGGGGTACACGTAGGTACTTCAAGCCTGTATATATCATGCTTTAATCAAATTTAACTCCTCCCTGTTACTTACTTATTCTCCATTACCATGTTCCCCTAATATTCAAAAGCTTACCATACAGTACATTATACTATATTCATATGAGGCTGAAAAATCCAACGAGGATCCCAAATGGAGCCATGCTACAGCAGGGAATGGGTTCATTCAGCATCTACATGATGTTATGTCATGAGTATGAGACATAGGGATGTGGAGACCAGAGGAAATGCTCAGTCTATTCAGGCTTCAGGCATCCTACTTCTCTTCTTTGGTTCTCAGGAGCAGCTGAGACCCACCCATCACACACTATGTCAATTCTTAGTTATGAGGCTGAACACAGAGAGCCAATTTTCTCCAGGGGAGGCAGGAAATTGTGAGGACATCAAGGATTCTGAGGTGGTTTTTGCCCTGGCATCTGTTCTCCTTGTTCACACTCGCAGCCTCACAACCCCAAGAGAATCCATCCACATAGGTGGAGCTGACTTGGTTCTGGTGGTCCTTGAAGTGACCCAAGATATAACTAAAGAAAAAGAGACAAAGAACAGTGCACCATGCAGATGATGGAGATTTGGAAAGAAATCTAAGGATCCCAAGAGGCACTGGAAAAATGTCTGGAGTAAAAATTGGGAAGTATGATCTGAGAATGTCCATGTAGTACACATGGTTTGGGTGCAGCAATGGCTGGTGTTGGTGAGGGGAGCTCTTTCCTTGATAAATGTGCCTTTCCTTCACCTAGTCAGGGGATTTGCTGACTGGCCTTCTTCCCCTCTCACCTCCATGATGTGAGATCAAATTCCATATGCCAATGTTGTGTCCTCGTCTTTCTGAACCTCATGCTTGTTCCACATCCATCTAACATTTCCTTTAAATTTAATCACCACATTTCCCCTCATGCACTAATGAGATCCCATCTTTTCAACCGAGAGCATGGAACTAGGTCATATGACAGAAAAAATGAACAAAAATCTAATTCATCATAAGTCCAAAATGATGTTCTAATACTCTCTCTGGAACCTCAAACCCTTCAGTTTTCATTAGAGGCCATTTGTGAGGTGTCTCCTGAAATACAATGACTTTAAATCAACACATTTTTGTTTGAACAAAAGGTGTGGTAAAGCACTCTTTTCATGACTCTGATAAAAAGTCATTCTGAAAAAAAGACAAAATCCTGATTTGTGTGTTTGTTGATTACATTTCCTTTATGGGGCACTTCAAAATGCCAATGTAACGGCACGTGTGCAGAACTTTGAAGAGTGCACAGAGGAGATTCTTCTGTGGTTCCTCCCTGTCCTCCCTCTCCCTGTCCCCATGCACATGGATGCTCTGGTAATTTCACGGCATCATCAGGGTCTGTGAAGCTTACACTCCAACCCTATGTGGGAGGGAACATCTCATGGTCATAGGTTCTAAGGTCTCAGGAAAACCCTGCAAATCCTGGAGCATGACAGTCACCACCATGGGATGTTGGCATCAGGGGGAGCACTGGGGCTGGGACAACACATGGACCCACCAAGCCCATAAACACCAGGGCCCTCCCAACTGTATGGTCAGCATATGGCCCCAAGAGACCCACAGATGTTGGGATAGAGGACGGTCACTGAGGGAAGGGAGAGCAGAATTTATACTGCCTATGTCAGAAATGGAAACACAGAGTCATCCAACTTCATCCATCTTTGACCCCTTCCAGGATCCCAGTTGCTGAAGTTTGAAGCTATGAGAGGAGGGATGGGAGTACCCAAAAGTGAAACAGGAAACAAAGGGTAGTGTGTGCTGGGCAGAGACAGCCCCAGCCCCTCTGGAATCCCAACCCCTTCCTTGGATCCAGGATTGAGTTGTATCCTTGGAACACATGAGGCAGTGACAAGTCAGAGGTCCCATTGTCTGTCACTCATCATCATTTGGCTTTAGGACCTGGCTTGAGCATGTGGATGGCTGGGTAACATGCAGTGTCCAGAGTACAGCACACCCTGGTGGAGAATGGAAGATGGTGTCCCCACTTCCCACATGTTCTGTCTGAGGCAGGGGCAAAGAGGTGGACTCTGTTTTATCCCTGTCCCTCTTCTCAGGACAAAGGAGTCGTGTTTGAGTACTGTCTTGTTTTCCAGGTTAAAATGCAACCCAGCTTCTTCTGTGTCCCTCATGAGAGTCCTTGATTCCTTGAGCAAAGTCTAGAGAACAAGGTGGTGTCTCTGTGCTCATGGCCACTGGGATTGTGTTCTTTATGGGCTCCTTAATTTTCAGGGATGATGCAAAGAGTGAATTCACCCAGATGTTTCCAATCCCTGATGTGACATTATACAGTTTTATCACTTTTTATGGTATGATGATGTCTTATGGTTAAAACTCCAGTTCCTCATAAGTTACTGTGTTCACTTTTGCTCCAACCCGTGTTTGTGTTGTCAACTTGATATAAGCTCATGTTTATTTTTATTTGTTTATATTTGTCTTTGGGTTACATTTTTCATATTTTACCAGTTTACTAACTACTTTGGAATACATAGACTAAGTGTTTCCAAGTTATGGCTATACACAGTGGCACATCAGTGACTGTATGTATCACCCTACACACCCAGGTAACTGTCCTTATTGGTTTCTGGACTTTAGAGAGAAAATGCTATGTAAAAAATAATTTCTGAAAGTTAGTGATTTTTGTGCATGTCCTTTAGTGATGTACAATGAAAATACTCAGAATATATGAAGATTATTTTGGGGCAAAAGAGATAATAAAGCCAGGTGGAAGTAACCAGAGGTCATGGACATCACCATTATTGTCTCATTTATCTGCCAAGAGCCTGGTGTTCACTACACACCAACACCCTACAAATGAGAAACAGGTTCATATACAGTGTCTTTCCATTTCCTGTGGGGCTGCTGATGTCTCAACCATTTGATTGGCACTATCTGCCCTCTGAGTGGTCACACTTGGCTTATCTCTCTGTCTGTACTACTGGACACCTTAGTGTTATCAATCTGTGCATCTTTGGTCAGCAGGAGAAGACACCATGAACCCCAAACTCAGGGTTCTGCTCTGCCTTCGTAAGATGTGAAGAAGGGAAGGGGGGCCCCTAGTCTAGAAAAGATGCCATCCCAAAGCCAGGTCTTGGACATCAAGAAACCCCAGGGGTTCATGAGACTCTAGGGAAGAATGGATCTGCTCATGCTTCAGATACAAACATTTCAAAAAGAACTCTCTTCCAGTGCTGAGTTTGGACTCCAGGAACCAGGTGCTGGCAAGTGAGTTTGTCTCCAACTGTCGCAGGTCTCTCCTATCCAGTGGGGACAAGGGGACACCCTGGACATAGAGGATGAAGAACCGCAAGTGTGGCTGATGCTGGCGGTCCTGGGTTGAGAGCTGGAATTGGAGGGATTTCCTGAGACCCAGCCTCGGATTTCCTTGCAGAGACCCTTCCCAAACATACCCTCTGGACCAAGCAAGGCTCTATGAACACCTGGGGTATGCCTATGACCATATGGTGTGAGGGAAACCTGGAGACCCAGGAGTACTATCTTAATAAAGAGGTGAGTTCAGCATCCTGGGACACACAGTGCCCACTGCAGTCCAGAAACAAGGCCAAGTTCTCCATCACACACATGGCAGACCAATATGAAGAACAATATCACTGCAACTATCATAGCACTGCTGGCTGGTCAGTTGTCAGCAACCCCCTGGAGCTGGTGGTGACAGGTGAAAGAACATACCGGGGTCCCAACTCCTAGTTCTGCCTCAGGAAGAGGATCTATTATCAGGGTTGTCCCCTCTCACAGCCCAGTCCTGGGTCAATATTGGAGGTATGAGCCAATTTGACACACTTCGCACCTCTCTCCTAGGAGCCTACAGCAAACCCAGTCTCTAAGCCTTGCCCAGCCTTGTAATGACCTCAGTAGAGACAGTGACCCTCCTGTGTGGCTCATTGCTGGGATTTGCCAAGTTCGTTCTGACTAAGGAAGGAGAACCCAAGATCTCCTGGAAACAGGACTCTAAGAGACATCTCAGTGGGCAATTACAGGCCCTGTTCCCTGTGGGCCCTGAGCAGGTGGATGTTCAGATGCTTTGGCCTTTACAGGAACCAACCTTAGGTGTGGTCAGCACCCAGCGATTCCCTGGAGCTTGTGGTCTTAGGTGAGGTAGCTTAATTTTGACCCAATTACTTTTGAATCCTTAACCCTTTGTTTAATGGCCCTGTTCCCAGTGGTACGGAAGCTGTGTCACCCTGAGTCAAATACCCAGACTTGAGAGACAGTGTGGCAGGATCTACTCTTTAGCCCCTGACCTGTCTTCATTCCAGGGATGTCCAGAAAGCCATACCTCATGAATAAACCCTTCCCTATCTTCACCCCTGAAGATACCTGACCCTTCCATGCGACTCTGCTTTAGATTGTGACATTTTCTGTCCAAGGAGAGTGTAGGCATGATTTCATCAAGCATCATGGCCACCAGCCCTAGGCAGGGCTCTCTCAGGCCTACTTCCCCCTGGACCCTATTAGTGACCCATATGGATGTTATGGTACACACAGTCTGTCCTCTTAGTATTCACCCCCCAATGGTCCCCTGGTCATTAACAGTGGAGCATGTTCATTCAGAGACAAGTCTCTGCACAGGGTGTACTGGCGGAACCCCAGAGGTGATGGCCAGGATGAGGTCTGTGGGAATCAGGAAAGGGACATAGAAACTGGGTAGAGGAGGGGAGAGGAAGAGTCAAAGAAAAGAGCAGAAAGATGTACATCCTCAGGGACATGCCCTGTGGATCTCAGCTGAGGGCAAGGTGGAGCAGCCCCTCACTCCCCATCTTCTCTCCAAGGCAGACCCTCCTTCTCAGTGCAACCTTGCCTCATAGTGTCCCTAAAAGAGATTGTGACCCTACTGCCAATAGGACACTTTCCTTCTGACCAAGGAGGGGGCAGCTAATGTGCCTGCCTCCCAAAGTCCTGAGCCCAGCAGCACCAGGCAGAATTCTCCACGACTGCTGTGATCTTAGAGGACCCTACCATATTAAGGTTCTCATAGCACATCCCCTAACCTGTCTTCATATCCCAGTGACCCTCTGAAGCTTCTAGTCTCAGGTGAGGCCCCTCAGCCCTGCCCCTGTGATAGCTCTGAACTTGGTTGGGAGTGAGGCAGACAGAGGGGAGCATTCCTCAGAGAGGAACTAACCACAAGGCAGATGTAGCAGAAAGAACACAAATGGGGTCCTCAAGGGCAGCCTCAGACACTCACAATACTCTTGTCCTTATTCACAGGACCCTCTGTGATACCAACACCACCAGATTCAGGGCTCATCTCAACAGTTGGTGTGTCTTTGGGGGGTCTCTGTTCAGAGAGTGTTCTGAGTCCCCAGGCTGCCTGGAAACATATCAGAACACCCAAGTCCTCCTTCCTGTGCCAGCTCTGCTTGTGTCCAGGGGGCTGTGGGTCAAACTGAGAAATGTGTTGGGACCCATGACCTACAGGGACTCAGAGGCTGGAGTGCAGGAGAGTGGAGCTAAGATTGAGGAAGACATCGAGGTCCAGCCTGAGGGAAAAGTAGCCAGGCTGAGGTGAGGAGCATGGCGTCCAGCACATTACTGCCTATCCACCCCCATAAGCAGTGAGGATCAGCCCCTCACTCCTATGTAATCAGGACTCCAGACCGGTAAGCAATGACCTCTGTTGGGAATTGTGGTGCAGGAGGTCACAGTTTGGGCTATGGGATTGGTGCAGCCTCCTCTGGAGTTACTGATTTGGACCAGCCCTTCCCCCACATGGACCTCAGTTTCTCCAGGTGTGAAGAGACTCCTGACCCTGACCTTTAAGCTCCTTGTAGTGCTTAACTTGTCTGTGACCTCCGGGAGAGAAGGACTTCCAGGGCAGCCTCTAGGACACTATTATGCAGTGTACCTGTCCTGTGTGCCATAGTGACAGTGATATTGTGCAAGGGAGGGTCACAAAGATGATCTTGCACCCAGGACAATTTGATTCTTCCTTTCCAGTTTGGATGCTCTGTATAGGGCTTCCATCATTATCTTTTAATTCTTTCATTTTTTGGTGTCAAGGATTGAACAAGAATCTTGTGCCTTCCAGGCATGTGCTATCCTGCTGAGTTTAACTCCCAGCTTTTGGTGTTTGAGACAGTCTCACTATGTTCCCTGGTTGGCCTTGAACTTGCAATGGCCCAGCCTCTGCCTCTTGAATGCTAGGAATACAGGTGTGCACCACCATATCTAGCTTCCATTATGATCTTCATTAAAAGTGGTGGGAGGGGACAGCCTTGTCTCATTCCAAATTTCAAATCATTCATATTTTCTCATGAGAGCAGCCATGGCACACAGCTCTGTATTGAGTTTCCAGCACCTGTCCTAGTGGATGAGTGGGAAAAGGAGGGAGAACTGGATGGGATAGCAGGATGAGGTTTCCAGACCTGACTTGTAAATGGGGAAGATGTTGAGGCTGATGGGGGAGGAGGAACAGCTGGGTAAGTTGAGACAAGACACAGGGACACTTCCTTGGGAGCTCTTATTTCTCACTTATGAGGACACAGCTCCTCACCCACACCTGCCTGGTCCTGGAGTCCTCGCAGAGCAGGTCAAGAGGCTGCTCAGCCCATGGCAGGTCTGATTGTGAGTGAGGCTGGAGACCATACCAGACTCCCTCCATTAGAGACACGCATCCCAAGTGTGGGTATGGCTGCCATGGCCCCCCTGAACTCACCTGGGGTCTCCATACTCAGTCCACACCTGAGACTAAGGAGGGGCCATGCACCTTCTCAATAGAGTGACTGGGGATCTCTACACAGCTTGTCCACGTGCAATTCAATTTATTCATATTTTGCATTTTCTGCTTGTACTTATTCAATTTTTTGGAAACTTTCAAAACAATTTTTTCATGTGAAAATGTATACCAAGATACATGGATATCTACTTTAAAGGAAGTGATTCTATTTACAGAAGTTTAGGTCACATTATACATTAATTATGAGGAATAACTTCCTCTTAATATCAAGTCTTCTTATTCTAGTTCAAATTGAGGATTATTTTGGCCTCTAATAGTATTTTTCACCAGGGCATGTGGCTCACACCTGTAATCCTAGCTACATCAGAGGCTGAGATTGGAAAAATCACAGTTCGAGCCCAATACACTCAAACAGTTTGTGAGACTCCAATCTCCAAAATAAACAGGGTAAAATGGACTGGAAGTGTGGCTGAAGCAGTAGAGTGCTTGCTTTGCAAGTGTAAAGTCCTGTGTTCAACCTCAGTTCCCTACAAAACAAAGAAATAGTTTGTACTTTTATTCATAAAATTTGTGTTCAGAGGAAATTTTCTGAACTGTAAGGCTATTCTAATCATTTGTAAGTCAAGTCATTTATTACTTTACACTTTGTAAATAATGATTAAGTATACATGAAAAAGCTATGGGTTTGTGACTAAGAATTTTCTTTCATATTGCCTTAGGATTCTCTCCCCTCTAATTGTAATAAATGTGTTTTGATTTACTGAAAAAATTTATATCAACCACGATAAGATGAAATTTTACTTCTTAATTTCTAAAGTACAGATTTACTATTCTTGCCTTTAACATGTATATATAATTAAACATATATACCCTATAAAGTGTGTACCTGCATATTGCGTATATGTGCACATAATTACACACCTCATATATTTAGTTTACATTCCTTTAATATTTTCAAATATGCATCCATATTAATGTTGCTCAACTGGTATGTTTTTACATGTTTGTTACTAGTGGCTACATAGATTTATACTTGTAAAATTATAAATATGGCTTTTTTAAAAAAAATTATTAGCAATAATAATTGTACCAGAGGATACATTGTGACATTACATATGTACTTATAATGTATCTTAGATTTACCCCCTCCATCATTTGCTCCCTTCCCTCCTCCCTGCTTCCCAGAATACTTTCAAAAGTTTTCTTTCTTCTATTTTCATATGTGCATACAAAAAACATCCACTGTATTCACCCTCATTCACCCTTTCCTAATGCCCACCCCCTCCCACTAGTACCCATCCCTGGAAATCACCTATTTCCCTGCCCTTCATTTATTTTTTTGAGTGTATACTGATTGTCAGAGAGGGTTTCACCTTTTACTTCAGGCCTGTTATGTATCGAGCTTTAATCAAATTACACCCCCCTTACTTCCTCTTTCTCTATCAACATCCTCCCCTAATATTCAACACTTACAATAAGTATAATATATTCATATGCACATGGGTTGTTTCAATATTTTAGATTTTCTAACATTTCCATTCCACTTCCCAACTCCCATAGTCCCCCACATGCAGATTTACTAACATAATTTTCTTCTCTAACTATGGAGAGATAAACTGATAGAGAGAGAGAGAGAGAGAAAGATGCATGATCATATACTTATCTGATTACATTTATCTTATAAGTCTAACTTCCACACATGAAGGAAAACATGTGACCTATGACTTTTTGAGTGAGACTTACTTTGCTTAGCATGATGTTCTCTAGTTCCATTCATTTATCTACAAAAAACATGATTTTATTATTCTTTAGGACTGAATAAAACTCCATTGTGTATATGTACCACATTTTCTTAACCCATTCATCACTTGTGGAGTATCTGGGCTGTTTCCAAAGCTTGGGTACTGTGAACACTATTGCCATAATCATTGGTGTGCAAGTAGCTCTATCACATTCTGAGCACATTCCTTGGATGTACTCCAGGAGTGGTATCACCAGATCCTATGATAGTTCTATCTTTATTTTTGAGAGACCTCAATAAGCAATATTGTTTTTATGAACCATTGACATCACCACTATTTAGAATGTGTGTGTGCATAGACTTTTGTGGGGGAGAGGGGTGAGTGTGTTACATTTCAGGTGTTTCTTCTTTTATGATGGTTAGTAAGAAGACTAGTACATGATGAAATTAAGAGGAACTGTCTGGGGTGGGGTTCACAGAAGGCAGCCCCAGACTGTTACCCCTTTGTGCTTCTGATATTCAGGGTCCCTGAGCCCCAGCCCCTCACCCCTGGACCTTGGAATGTTGGAGGGGAGTCAGTGGAAGCTCATCTCCAGGGTAATTAGCTTACAAGGTCCTGTGTTTGAGTCAGAAGAGAGAGCAGATTAGGGGGTCCATTATTTCTGAACTGGGAGACCATGTCTCACACTTATCCTGAACTCTCAGGGATCAGATCTCAGACCTCAATATCTGAACTCACAGAGCACAGTAATGTTGTGCAGAGGGAGCCCTGCTCTGGTAGAACTTGGGTTTGTTCAGGATCTACATGACGTTATGCCATGAGATTAAGACACAGGAATGTGCAGTCCAGGGAAAAGGCTCTGGTCTCTTCAGCACTTCACACATCCTACACCTCTTCATTGGTTCTCAGGAGCAGCTGAGCCCATCAGCCCATCACACAACATGTAAGACTCCAAGATGGGTGAATAATGAGAATTCTCAGCTATAGGTCTGGGAACAAAGGGACAGTGTTGTCCAAGGGATCAGGTGCCCTGGGTGGACATGCAGTGTTCCTGGATAATTTGTCCTGCCCTGACTTCCATGTCCTCTTTGTCCACACTCCCAAGCCTCACAGGCACAGTGCAGAATCTCATCTGCCTGGCCATGGGTGGCCAGGTCCTTGTGGTCCTTGGGATTCTGTTATTTGAGGCTCAATACAGTCAGAGAATGAACCAAGATGCACTCCGAAGATGAATAAGAAAAATGACACCACACAGAGCAGTGGAGTCTTGAAACTGACTATGACAATCCCAGAGAGTCTAGAAGAAAATCTGGGGCATGAGCTGGGGGACTGTGTTCTAAGAATGTCCAGGGAGCAAACGTGGTTTTGGAGCATGGATCCTCTTTCTCTGCTAAATTGGGGTTTCGTCCACATTGCAGTGGACTTTTGTTGATTGTCTCTCCTCTCCTCTGAACTCCATGTGAGGGTCATTCCCACAAGCCATGTATGGGTCCTCATCTTTGTGCACCTACGGCTTGGCTTCACTTTTATGTAATATTTTCCTAGATAGTTAATTACCACATTCCCCACTGCGATTTCACTGGACTTCATCTTCTCATCTGAGAATGTGAACCTTTTCTCTATTAACAGCAAAAAGGAAAAAACTCAGATTCTAGCATGATTTGTGTTATTGGCTGAAACTGCATGCATTCCCTTCACATTCAACTTCAAAATGCAAATGTCATGTCAGGCATGAGGAGTTGGGAAGCAATGAACTCAACTGATGTTGTAGCTTTTATTTCAAATTCCTCTCTTCATTCTTCACATAGTCACTTAATATTTCCAGGCATTTTTTATTTAGTCAATTCAATAAGGTTTTAAACATAAAGTATCATGTAATCGATCAAATAAAGAAAGTTCTGTTTCTCCATCTCATTCTGTGTATGTCATGTTTCTTTTATTTCTCTTCCTTCATTAGCCAAGAAGAGAAATACAATGCTAAAAAGGAGTGGACAAGGGGACACCCTTGTCATCTTCATTATTTAGTGGGAAATTTTGGTTTCTCAAAATTAAATATCATGTAAGCATCAGATGTAAGCATCTATACACAATGGAATTTTATGCAGCCATGAAGAAGAACGAAATGTTATCATTCGCTGGTAAATGGATGGAATTGGAGAACATCATTCTGAGTGAGGTTAGCCTGTCCCAAAAGACCAAAAATCGTATGTTCTTCCTCATATGTGGACATTAGATCAAGGGCAAACACAACAAGGGGATTGGACTATGAGCACATGATAAAAGCGAGAGCACACAAGGGAGGGGTGAGGATAGGTAAGACACCTAAAAAACTAGCTAGCATTTGTTGCCCTTAACGCAGAGAAACTAAAGCAGATACCTTAAAACAACTGAGGCCAATAGGAAAAGGGGAACAGGTACTAGAGAAAAGGTTAGATCAAAAAGAATTAACCTAGAAGGTAACACCCATGCACAGGAAATAAATGTGAGTCAATGCCCTATATAGCTATCCTTATCTCAACCAGCAAAAACCCTTGTTCCTTCCTATTATTGCTTATACTCTTTCTACAACAAAATTAGAAATAAGGGCAAAATAGTTTCTGCTGGGTATTGAGGGGGTGGGGGGAGCAGGAGGGGGCGGAGTGGGTGGTAAGGGAGGGGGTGGGGGCAGGGGGGAGAAATGAACCAAGCCTTGTATGCACATATGAATAATAAAAGAAAAATGAAAAAAAATTTGTGAAATCTAAATAAAGTCTTGACTTTAGTTAATCACAAAAAAAAATTAAATATCATGTAAGCATCAGGCTTCTTTGCACATGATTTTAACCAGATTGAAAATTTTCTTAATTCCTAGTTTGCTGATACTTTTTATGAGGAATGGATTGGGATCATGACAAATGCTTTTTCTACATCTACATATATGTCATTGTCTTGTAATTTTTCTTTTTACCTCTGTTGCTGTGACTGATTGCATTACTGTTTTTGAATATTGAATTGACTTTACATACTTTGGGTAAATTCCACTAATACATGGGATATAATCTTTTTACACATCATTGGATTGAATTTACAATATTTTTATTCATGACCTTGCAGAAAAATGCGTTCTGAGAAATTAATCCACAGGAATTTTGTCACTGTGTGATCACAGAGTGCACATACACAATGTCACATGGATCCCATGTTACAAAGTTCTCTAATCTTGTGGGACCACAATCACATATGACATCTGTCATTGACTCAACTACCATTATTTGGGGCATGAATGCATTTTTGAGGGTTTTTCATCTGCATTCATGACAAATGCTGGTCTACACTTTGTTTCCTCCAAGGTTCTGTCTAGTTTGCACATTAGGATAATACTGGCTATCTAGATGGTGTTAGGTTCAGTGGTCCCACTGCCTGGACCTGTGTGCACCTGTTTGGATAGGTTATGACCTCGCTATCTCCCTGTAGTATTTGAAGAGAAACTTCCATGGCAAGGAGAAGCCTGTTGACCTTCCACATCCCTATGCATATGGGCACCCTGGACTTATTGCAGCTTCAGTGTCTGTGGGACTCATGATCTGACCCCAAGGAGAGATAGGACATTGAAAGATCCTGTGTCCTGAGGTCCACAGATCCTGAGCTCTGGTTGCACTGGGGCTGAAGTTCCCATGTGGGAGCCACCCAGTCTTAAAGTTCCCAGGTCCTCCTCACTGTATGCTCACCACATGGCCCAAGGTGAACTTCAAATGCTGGAATGTAGGAGAGTTGACAGGGAGGAGTGAGCAGAACTCATCTTTCCTGTCCCAGAGATGGAAACACAGGAGTCATCCTACCTCCATCCATCACTAACACCATTCTCAATGCCTTCAAAACTGTGAGTGGAGAGACATGGAACATAAACTGAACATGGACACAAAGTCTGGATGGGCAGAGCAGAGGCAGCTCTGTCCCCACTGATGTTCCAGCCCCTCACCCTTGTTCCAGATCATGGAAGAATGGGAGACCCAGGGACATTGTGTCATCAAGTATCACAGCCACTGCCCTCTCTGCCTGGTACTCATAGTGGGTAGCCTGGACTTCATCCCTCACTGCTTCACACTGCATCCTTATAAGAAAGAAGAAGTATTTGCCTCTCAATTTAGTCCAGGGGTATTTGAGGGGGTGGTATACTTGCCTAACATCTGGGAACTGAGTTTGACCCAAGGCAAGTGACAATACCATACTGAGAAGTCCCCCAACATCCCATCCACACTGTTGCTGTACAGGCACAATCCACCTACCATTCCAAAACCTGTGGAATTTTTACACTGAAGTGTTCATTGTTGACTGTTCTATTCTGCTAAAGAGTCTGGATATCCCATCACCACTGTGATTGGATGTATGCACTCAGCATACAGGTGTATAGAGGTTGGTGGTTAGTGGGGTGTTGGCTTTGGTCCCTAAACACACCTCACAGATCTTTCCACAGGTCCAAGATGATGAATGGACACAAATACCCTTAACACTGTGTGCTGTTTCTCACTTGGAGTCACAGACAACAAGTAAGGAAAGGCTTGAGGAGTCACTGGAGATACCTCTTCCTACAGATCAGTGAAACAACAGTCACTCCACATAACTAGAGGGACTGTGAGGGTCATCATCCTATGAAGGACCACAAGTTTCTATGCAAATCTCCTGTATGGTAGAAGACAGAGGACCTTGAAACCTACACTGGGTGTGGGAACTAACTGTTGATTCCAACTCCAGCTTCTGCTCCTGACAAGGCTCCATTATTAGGGAAAATCCACAAGTTCCTGTTCCTGGGTGCAGCTATGGGTCTGGCAGAAGTATATGTTCCACAGGACTGTATGTAAGGGCTGAGGATCAGCGGTGCTTCTCCACTGTCCTATGCAGGTCTGTGTCAACATATCTTCTGCAGGCCACAAGTTCCTCCATTGTTCAGGATGCCTCCTGTCCATCACAGTGATGATGCATGAGGTGGACATCACAGGAAGCAGCAGCTATTAGAGAAAGTTGGTAAAAACAATGGGATCCTGAGCTGGGATACAAATCTATCAATATTCAGGTTGTTGATGTCTGATACGTGTTGTATGAGTCCATATGCCTGAACATGTTGTGATTCGCCACACATATTCCTTTGGACACTTATATAATAATTAACTGAAATCCCAGTGGGCCTCTTCTGGAGTTCAAGTACAAGATGGGCCTCTCTGGGTGTGTGATCTCAACCCACTCATTAAGAACCTTGAAAAGCAGCTTGCTCAGGTGGTCCACAAACAGGAGAAGTCTTTGGAACAGGGCCAGGCTGCACAAAGCCTGATCCTCTGGATGCAGTAGAGGCCATGGTGTGCAGCATCTGTGGCAGGAGGATGTGAAGAGTTAAAGCACACATCTTTAGATTTTAGAGCTACACTGTGACATTTCTACAGAAATCCAATCTTCTTTGTGGAAATGACATCTATATTTCTACTTAGCTCCACCTGAGAGTGAATGCCTAGACATCTGCCTCTGAGCCACCATGCAACCAGAGGATGAACAGGTGTTGACTGACACACCCAACTCTAAATTGGATTCATCTCCTGTCCATACTCAGAGAAGTGGCTCATATGAGATGTGACTGAAGAAGTTCCCAAAGATGTATGGTATGAAAAATAGCAAACCCAACCTCTGGGATGAGCCAGGCTCTATGACCACCTGGGAAGACCTGTGACCACATGTTAGCCAGGCATCCTTATGCCCAGAAGCAAAATTAGGATAAAAAGGGAAGCTCAGCACAATGGATGAAGAGACCTGTTTGCTGTCAATCACAATGATATCCACATGCTCATCCTGGAACCTAGACTGTGTTTTCCAAATGTGCTGGTTAAGAATCTTGGAAGTAGAGATTACCCATGGGTCTCAACATAATAGCAAGGTCCTTGCAAGTCAAAGAGGGAGGAAGGGATTCATAATCAGAGAACCAGGTGAGAAGGTGGAGCTGAGGTGGAAACAGCATGTTCACTTTGTGAGATGGGAGGGATGAGGAGGCACAGGATGCCCAGCCTACAGGAACTTGAAGAGGTGAGTGAGCAGAGTCTGCCCTGTGCCTGCAGAGGGCACAGCCCTGACAGAAACTTGACTGGGCCCAAAAAACACTTTGCAGTTAACACCTGGAGAACTGTCACATAATCTGAGTTGTTCTAAGACACTATTTGTTACAGCAGACATAGGAAGATAATGTAAATGATATCTGTGGTTTCCATACCTATTTGAGATCTGCAGTTAACTGTTTGATTCTACTTCATTCAGGGATGAGCAATGCAAATACTCCACAAATATATGATGATTCTTGGACGAGAAACAGTTCAGGCCAACTTATAGCAGCCAAGAGTCAGAGAAGATTCCATTCATTTCTGAGAATGAACTCTGGTATTCAACCCAGTCACAGCACTGGAAAATGAGAGCCAGGACCATGGGCAGGTCAGCTCAACGTATTATGAAACTGCAGATGTGACAACCACATAGGTGAGAGGAACCAGGTTCTAGTGGTCAGACCCTAGATGTTTATCTGTGCTGCTGGATGCTGAGGCCTCCTCAGATGCAAGGCTGTGATCAGTTGAGCAGACACCATGACCCATTCCCTTATAGTCCTGCTCTGCTTTGGTAAAAGTGAAGTGTGTGAGGGGGTAGCCTAGTCTGGAAGGAGCCTACCCCATAGCCAGGCCGTGGGCCATCAGGATACCCAAGGTTCTCAGGAGGATCTGGGGAGGAGAAGATCTGGTCAAGCTTCAGGGTCAAAGGTCTCATAGGAACACTCTCCAGCTGTCCCAAGTCTCTCCTCCTCAGTTTGGAAAGTTACAATGGATAAAAGCAGGGAGATGCTGGAAGTTTCTGTAGGACCCTGGGTCTAAGACTGGGATCTGAGTGAGAGATAGCCTGTGTCCTGCTCTGACCCCATGGAGGAAAGGGCCATCTCATGGTCCTCTTCCCTGAGGTCAGAAGGACTCACAGATCATGGAGCTCTGACAGTCCCCACCATGAGATGTCAGCACCCAGGGATGTCCCAGGACACAGCAGCTCACATAGGACCACCCACCTGACCATAGGTCCTTCTCACTATATGCTCAGCACATTGCCCAAGATGAACTGCAGATACTGGAATGCAGTACAGTTGACAAGTCAGGGGTGAGCAGAACTCATCCTTCCAGTCCCAGAGATGGAAACAGATGGGTCATACAACCTTCATCCATCACTCTCACTTTTCCCAAGATCTCAGAAACTGATGTTTGAAGCTATGATGGAAAGAGATAGAATATAAAACTGAACATGGACACAAAGGCTGAATGGGCAGGGCAGAGGCAGCCCAGTCCCAATGATAGTCCAGCCCCTCTCCCTTTATCCAAATCATGGAACTCCAGGATGTGAGATCCAAGGAGCAAGGTCATGGCTCTGCCTGGTTCTCATGGTGGGGGAATGGACATCATTAGGCACTGAACTCTCCTTGCATCCTCAAAAGGCAGAAGAGGTGATTCCTGGTGCATTTCAAGTGTGGGACCCTTGCCTTCCACTTTGGGGCTCAGTTTGACGCAAGATAAGTGACAATGCCATACTAAAATGTTCCTCAACTTCCCATCCACACTGTTGTTGTGACATGAAAAATCCACCCAGAATTGACCTAACCGGGGAAGACTTAGAGATGAACACAATCATTGATGAGGGGAGAACTGGGACCTTGAACAGAAACAGGTTGCTCTGACCTTCCCACATTGGGCTCTCTTCATTCCATGGCATATTTGGAAAATGTTTTAATTATGGAACTTGGGCTTCACTACAGGTAGAAATCAATTACTGGAAAAGGAGAAGTTGTATATCTTATTTGGGACACTAAAAGGCCAGTGACTTGGGAAATAGCAGTTTTGCTTCCTGTGAAACTTTCAGTTGTTGAAACACAGACTAGGTGCTGCATTCCCATCCTTGCCACCCTCTCATGCTGTGACACCCCAATCTCTCCCCTCTCATGCCCTCCACATAGTGGAGCAGGAAAATCATCGCAGTTCTGAAATGCACCATCCAGCTCTGCCCTCACCATGGGGAAGGACAATGAGCTTCTTTATTGGTTAATAGAACATGTCCTCTGTAGCATTTTTGTACTCAAATGTGTATTGTTGACTTACCCATGGAAGGAAAGGACAGGGGCAGGCTGGAGACGCCTCTTCAGATAGAACAGTGAGACAATAGTCACTGCAGTGATGACCGTGAAGGTCAGCATCCCATCAAGGATGCCATGTTACCATTCAGTGTCCCAATTGCTGTGTGGCAGACGACATAGGACCAAGCATCCTCCAGTAGGTGTGGGAGTAAAATATTAATTCCATCTCCAGCTTCTTCTCCTGATGAGGCTCCATCATTAGGGGAAATCCACTTGTTCCTGGCTTTGGGCACAGCTAAGTTTCTGGCAGAAACCTGTTTTCCACAAGTCTGTGCCTAAGGGCTGAGGGTTAGCGGTGCTCTCCATTGTCCTATGCAGGTTTTTGTCAACTCAGCCTCTGCCATCTGGTTGGCAGGCCACAAGTCCTTCCAATGTGAAGGATGCCTCATGTCCATCAGTGATGATGCATGACTTGGACCTCTTAGTAAGCAGTGGCTATTAGAGGAACTAGTGGAAAGAATGAGTTCCTGAGACAGGGATAGAAATCTATCAAAATTCACATTCTTGCTTCCTTGATACAAGCCCTAGGAGGCCAGATTCCTGAGGCATGTTAAGATTCTCCAAAGAGCCTAGAGGCGAGGAGGGTGAGGAGGGAGGAGGAGAGGAGCACGTGGGAGAGGTGGCCCAGACAACATATACACTTATAAATAAATGTGTAACAATGAAAACATTCACCACACAAAGTGAAGACATGTTCAGTCGGACACTTGTATAATACGTAAAAGTTCAAAGCCTAGTGGGCCTCTTCTGGAGTTCAAGGACAGCATGTGCCTCCTTGGGTGTGTGAACTCAATCCATTCATTGAGAACCTTGAAAGGCAGCTGGCTCAGGTGGGATAACTAATAAGAGCAGTCTTTGCAACATATCCAAAATGAAGAAAAGCTGATCCACAGGACACAGCCATAGTGTGCAGTGTCTGTGGCAGGAGAACATGAAGAGTCACAGCACAGACCCTAATATTTTAGAGCCAAACTGCACCATTTGTACATAGAGCTAATCTTTGGAGAAATGACTTCTGTGTTTTTATTGAGATCCACCTGAGTGTGAATATCTGGACATGTGTAACCAAGTCATCATGGAACCAGAGGTTACCATCATGACCCAACCAATCTAAAATTGGTCTCATCCACTGTCCATTATCAAGAAGTGGTTCATATGGTATTTGGCTGAAGAAGTTTCCAAAGACATGTGGTGTGCAAAATAATAGCCCAACCTCTAGGCTGAGCCAGGCTTTTGATGTCCTGGGGGAAACCTGTGATCACATCATGTCAGGGGAACCTGAATGACTAGAAGTAATGTGTGGACAAAGCAGGAAGCCCAATGACATAGGACAGAGAGACCTCATTGACCTCAAGCACAATGATATCCACATGCTCACCCCCAGAAGCTGTTTTGTGTTATCTTGCTATAAGATTTGCAAATGTGTTAGTTAAGAATCTTGATTTACAGATTACCCATCAGGTCTCAAAGGAATAGCAAGTTCCATGTATGTAAAGAAGAAGGCAGGAGCAGATGTGGGAACAGTGTGCTTGTCTGTGAGATGAGAGGGACGAGGAGGCACAGGATGCTTAGTCTGCAGGAGCTTGAAGAGGTGAGTGAGCAGAGTTTGCCCTGGGTCTACAGAGGACTCAGTTCTGTGGGAACTTGACTGGGCCCAGAAACTGCCTTGCAGGTAACACCTGCAGAACTGTCACATAAGTTGAGTTGTTCTAAGACACTATTTGTCACAGCAGACATCAGAAACTATATACAGGATATCTGTGGTTTTCTTACTTATTTGAGATCTGTAGTTAACTGATTGGATCTACTTTATTCAGAGATGTGCAATGCAAATACTCAACAAATATGTGATGATTTTTAGACAAGAAGTTCAGGCCAACTCAAAGCAGCCAAGAGTCAGAGGAAACACCATTCCTTTTTGATCACTCTGATGTTCAACCCAACCACAGCTCTGGGAAATGAAAGCCATGACCATGGGCAGGGCAGCTCAACTTACTGTGTGACTACAGATGTGACAACCACATAGGTGGGAGGAACCAGGTTCTAGTGTCCTGTGACCAGGTCTCTTGTTTTTTAACAGACACTCTGCAAGCCCGCCAGCAGGTTCTGAGATCACAGTGGGGACACCTGTTACCACCTGGTGTCAAGGGACTTTTGAGGCCCAGAATTACCTTCTGTATAAAGAGGAAAATACAAACCCTGGAATGCACAGACCACATTGGAGCCCTGTAAAAAGGCCATGTTGTCCATAGCACCCACAACAGGCCATCATGCAGGACCATATCACTGTCACTCTTCGAATCATACTGTGTTGTCAAAGGGAAGTAAAGCCCTGGAGGTGGTGATAACAAGTGAGAGGCCACTCAGAGGTCCCTGCTCAGGCTCTGCCTTTAGGAAGAGGGTCAGCTCTCAGGGATGCCCTTCTCACAGCCCAGGCCTGGGGATAATATGGGAACTGTGAGTACATTTAACACACTGCCTATTTCTCCCCTAGAATTCTACCACAAACCCAGCATCTCAGCCCTGCCCAGCCCTGTGGTGACCTCAGGAAGGAACCTGATCCTCCAGTGTGGCTAATGGAAGGGATTTGGCAGCTACTTTCTGACTAAGGAAGGAGCACCCAAGCTTTCCTGGACCCTAGACTCATACTGCCACCCCAATAGGCAGTTCCAGGCCCTGTTCTCTGTTGGCCCATTGATCCCCAGCTACAGGTGGATATTCAAATTCTATGGCTATTTCAGGAGCAATCATCAAGTGTAGTCTGTACAAAGTGACCTCTTAGAGCTCCAGTTGTGAAGTAAGGAAGCCCCAGCCATTCACTTAAAAACCTAGGACTTGATAATAGGTCCCAGGGCAGGCCCTGGTATGTGGTAGGTTTAGAGGAGTGAGGGCCTTGAGCTCATTGACACAGGGTGTGGGAGACAGGGGACCAGTTAAATAGAAGCCAAAAGAGACTGTGAAAACTGAAGCCAGAGGTCATGAAAGTGAGGTGTGTTATCTCCAGACTCCTCTGGTCCTTCTGCAATTCAGGAGTCAGCTTAAATGTTACACACCTCTGTTGCTCTCTTCAGAACTGACCCAGCTCATTTTCACCTGCCTCCTTGCAAAGACCCTTTCTAACCCATCCTTTGTGTGGGTGAACACGGTGAGCTGCTTAAAGATGAAATCTCCATGAAATAGGTCATCCAGACTGGGAAGTGGAGACTGGAAACAAGGCCAAGTTCTTGTTCTGTTGTGGTTCTTCTTAATTCTGTGGTCTAAGGTTGTCTGAGGCTTGCCTCCAACTTCTAGAATATTCACCATCATATTCTTGCATGTGATTTGTTGGATTTTGGAAGGAGGATATTATGAAGATAGTGAAGTCCTATTGCACTGTGTTGCTGACATCACTCTCCAGTTAACATTATTTCATTCACATTGATTCTGCACTCTACTCCAACTAATTTGACTTGTTTTAGCAAATAATTTTGCATGACCAAAATATAGGAAGAGTCTCTTCTTCAATTTTTTTTTCTTCTACAAAATTGGAGAACAGAAGGGCACAATGGTGTCATGCCTGGAGTGTGGGGGTTGGTACCTGTGGAAGTGGGTGTGGGGATGGCAGGGAAATTGGGTAGGTTGGTGAACACAGTGAAAAAGTGTGTACACATGTATGTAGATGTAAAAAATGATACCTGTTGAAACTATTCTAGGAATGGGGGACGGCCAAAAAGGAGAGTGGGGAGGGAGGAATTCAAGTATGATATATTTGGTACATTGTAAGAACTTTTGTAAATGCCACAATGTACCCTACCATGAACAAAAATAAAGAAAAGATTGTCAGCTAAAATACTCCCTGAAGGAAGGTGTGTCATGTTTTTGTGGTGGTGGAGGGACATGGTACTGGTACTCTTGCATAAGTAAAAACCCAAAGCCTTGTGGGACTCTTCTGGAGAACAAGGACAACAGGTGGCTCCTTGGGTGTGTGATCTCAGTCCATTCATTAACTACCTTGAAAGACATCTGTTTCAGGTGGTGTGAAGGAAAAATAAGAGAAGTCTATGCAACAGATCCAGGCTGTAGGAAACCTGAACCACAGGAACCAGAAGAGGCCATGGGGTGGAATGTCTATGGTAGGAGGATGTGTAGAGTCACATCACAGGACTTTAAGACTTTTAGATGTTAGAACCACACGGTTCCATTTGTTTGTAGAACTACTCTTTTACAAAATGATTCCTGGAAATGATTCCACCTGAGTGGGAATGCCTGGCCATGAGTAATGAAGTCATCCATCATGCAATGAGAGGGGTCCACAATGAGCAGGTTTTGAATGACCCACCCATCCCTAAATTGGACTTATCCTTCGTGTATTTTCTTAGAAGAGGCTCATATGAGTTTTAGCCAAAATAGTTCCCAAAGATGTGTAGTATGCAAAATAGCAAACTCAACCTCTGGATATGTGAGTACCTGGGAGAGACCTGTCAGCTTATGTTGTCTGGGAAATTGGGATGCCCAGAGTAAATTCTGAATAAAGAGGAAATCCTAGCACTAAGTGACAGAAAGACTTCACCTGTGATCATGTTGCCTTACTTGACAGTAAAGGGCTTTGCAAATGGGCTTAAGTTAAGGATTTGGAAGGGAGATTGCCCATGTGGTCTCAATGGGATAACAATGTCCTTGGAAGTGAAAGAGAGAGGCAGGGGATCAACATCAGAGAAAGAGGTGAGAAGGTGGAGCAGAAGTGGAAGCAGTGTGTTTACTCTGTGAGTTGGGAGGATGCACAGCCTGCAGGAGTTTGAAGAAGTGAGTGAGCAGAGTCTGCCCTGGGCCTGCAGTGGAAACAACTCTGAGGGAAACCTTGTTCATCCCCAGCAGTGTCACCTTACATTTCAAACCTGCAAAACTGTAAGATAAAGAATATGAGTTGTTCTAAGACACTATTTCAGCCGAAATAGAAATCTAATGTACAAGACATCTGTGGATTTCTTACTAATCTGACATGTGCAGTTAACTCTTTCGATCTTCGTCACTCAGTATTACTATGGAAATACTCAACAAATATTTGGTAATTCTTGGCCATGAAGGGGTTCAGGCCAGCTCAAAGCAGCCAAGAGTCTGAAGAGACATAATTTCTATCTGAAACACTCCACCCAGCCATAACACTAGAAAATGAAAGACAGACTCCTGGGCAGAGCAAGTGCACTTTGAGTGGAGCTGCTGATGTGACCGCCACATACATGGGAGGATCCAGGCCCTTATGGCTACACCCTGGGTATCTGTCTGTGCTGCTGGATACTGAGGCCTCATCAGTGGCATTGCTGTGGTCATTTGGAGCAGACACCATGATTGCAACCCTCACAGTCCTGATCTGCTTTGGTAAGATGGAAAGTGGAGGAGGGATTCTCCTAGTCTGTAAGGAGCCCACCACACAGTCAGGATCAGGATCATCAGTACAACCAAGGTTCTCAGGAGGCTCTGGAGAAGAAATTACCTGGTCTCACAGGGAACTCTCTTCCAGGGCTTATTCTGATTACCTGGACTGCAGCGCAGGCATGTAAGTGTCTCCATTTATCCCAGGTCCCTCCTCCCTGCTTGGGAGAGGGGTCACCCCTGGGAAGTACAATGGAAGACCAAAGCCTGAGGAAAGTGGTGCCTGGTTGACACTGGCTCTGAGAGCTGGGACCTGAGGGCAAATGTCCAGGCATCCAACCTCTGATTTTCTTCCACAGACCCTTCCCAAACCCAACATTTGGCAGAGCTAGATTCTGTGATCAGATGGGGGAGACCTGTGACTATCTGGTGCCAGGGACCCCAGAAGCCCAGGAGCACCATCTGTATAAAGAAGGAAGCCCAGCACCCTGCGACAGCAAGATACCAGGGCAGTAGGGAACAAGGCCATGTTGTTCATACCAACCACAACAAACCACCATGCAGAACAATATCACTGTGTGGTCAGAATGCAGTGACACCCTGGAGCTGATGGAGGAGAATGAGCAGAAATATGACCCCCAAAGTGTGCCCTTAACCCTAACTGTGCTCTTGTCATCATTCACAGGCTCCTTTGGCAGATCCAGCACTCCACATTCAAGGACTATCCCAAGAGCAGGTGAGTCTCAGTGGCCTCTGTCCTGGGAGTTTCTTGGCTCCCCAGGCTGCCTGGAGAAAGTTCCTGTCTCAGCCCCATCTGTGTCTAACCAGCTGGAAATTAGGCAGGGATGTGGGTGGGTACCCCAGAACCTGAGAGACTCAGAGGATGAGATGCCTGAGTGTGGGATCAAGGCATCAATGATGTTGAGTACAGGCTGGGAGACGAGTATCCAGACAGAGATGTGGAGCAGGCACACAGCCCCTCAACTGCTATCCACCCCCACAGGTCCTGAGTATCAGCTCTCTCCCCCATGGTGTCAGGACCCCAGAGAGGTAAATGAGAGGCTGTGTTGGGAGGGGGGATCCCAAGAGCTGAGCAATATTGTTGGTTCAGTCTCCTCTGGAGACATTGACTTGGACAAGCTCTAATCCTTTGGGGCCTCACTTTCTCCAAATGGAACCAAAGGCCTGGCCCAGACCTCCTAGTTCCTTCCAGTGCTGACTTTGATTGTGACCTTTGGGGTAAGGAGGCATCTCAGGGGAGCCTGCAGGACATGATTCTGCATGGGCCTATCCCCTATGCCACAGTGATGGTGATATTGTATATGGAGGGGTGGAGGGTAAGATGTTATTTTTCAGGGAGTAGTGTAGACCTATAACAGAGAGAGTTCAGGCTCTTTGCTTCCAGCTCAGAGAGCTAGCTCTGTTGGCGGCATTGAAGCTGGAAGTAAGACACCTCAGATTCAATCCCAGGTCTGCTGCTTCAGAGCTAGCTCTGTTGGCGGCATTGAAGCTGGAAGTAAGACACCTCAGATTCAATCCCAGGTCTGCTGCTTCATGTAGGGTGAACTGAGGGAGGTGATTCACCTCCATAAGCCTCAGTTTCCTCCTCTGTAAACTGCTGTGTGGGATTGGCAATCCCATGTTTGAGATTGAGAGTGTGGGGTTGTAGGTGATTGGTCCAAATACCCAACATGGGCCTGGCACATAGTAGGTGCTGAAATAAAGGCATTGGTCCTCATTCACTATGTCACTTATGCCCAAGGACTGGACCGCTACCTGAAGGTTCTGATCGGGATCTCAGTGGCCTTCCACTAGATGCTCCTGCTTTTCCTCCTCACACACTGTCATCATGACAAAGGCAGGAGCTCAGGCGAATAGGGAGTGAGTTACAGGGGTCTAAGGTATCTATGGATTCCCCTAAGGACTAACTGACTTTGGGATCAGGCCCCAAGCCCCAGAGAAACCATTCAGATGTGGACAGGACAGCACTGGGAAACACTTCTGCAAAAGGTTACATCAGAATGGGATACATGATTTTAGAATCTGGGAAATTTTCAGGCATTCTCTCAGCTTTTCCATCTCAGAAACATGTAGACACGTGTGCAGTGTGTTTAAAATCCCATCCTCACCTCAGGTCCTGTGTAGTGGGCTCTAACCCTCCTGGCCTGAGATTCTTCCCTCTCAAGCAGACCACAGATAGGCCAACTTCCAATGTCCTGCCAGCGTCCTGAGACAGAGGCCTGCAAAAGAGGTAATTTCTATCTGAGGACCCATACCCCCAACCACCTGCTTTACCTCACTGACACCTGACCACATCTTGTCTCCTTAGTTCCCTCTCAGCTGCTGCTGTCCAGGAAAGAAACCTATATGAGAAGATGAGTGACCCATGCAGAGAGATTCCAAAGGCCTCAACACCTCAGATGGAGGCAGGGAGGAACTAGACTTGGGCTGAGTCAGATTGAACCCCACTCTGTGCACCTGGAAGAACACTATGCTCTGTATACCTTTGTCTCCACCTTGGACAGGTCAGGGACCTGTGGGACTAGAGACCCCAGGACTTTGTCTGGCAAGTGATCCCTGTTTTCTGTCCCCAGAGGTGCTGCTGCAAAGAAACCATAACCTTAGGACAGAGTGTAGATGGACATTCAGGTGACAGCCCCACATCATAAAGGGCACTATGGATTTCTGTTACCCAATTGCATCCAGTGACCCTCCCTGACCTCCTCTCGGTTCTCAGCAATGTTCACAGTTGACCTCTCCTTCTCATGCCTCCCACGCTTTGTTCTCCCTTTCTGCTAGTTTTTCTGTGAGTTTGTGGGCCCCTCCCTTTTGTCCTCCTTCATACTTCTGGGCCTCTGTCTTCCTGATCGTGTGATCATGCATCTCAGAAACACGGATGAGTAAATGAGCATCCTTCACTTCTTCACCCAGCCACACACAGAGGACCCCATCCTGACCAAGTCAGGACTGCAAGTTCTATCAGGGAAAACAAAAAAGAAAAAAGGGGAGGGGGCAGAGGAGACCAGTGTGAGTACAGCGGATTGTCTGACAAAGTCTCTTCTGAGAAGAGCCTGGAGAGGACACACACACATATCTAGTTGACCAGCTACTACAGGCAGATGGCACAGCAAATGCGAAGGTCCTGAGGTAAGCACAAACTCTTTCAGGAGATGGATCTTGTGGCTGTTATCAAGTGAGCATGGGTCAGAATGTTAGTATGAGGACTCAGAACTGCAGGAAGGAAGATGACAGACTTCCAAAGCCATAGGAAGCCCCTGAAGACTCTATCTGGAATGACATAATCTGATTAAAGTTTTGAAAGGATCACTGTGGTCCCCATGGGGAAAACTGGCTGAGGTGGAACCAGGAGGCCTGTCTCTCTCTGTCTCCCTGCTGCAGGGACAACCTGAGGAAGACCCACAGGGAGCAACCTATGCCCAGGTGAACCACTCCAGACTTGGGACAGGAGGGGTTGCTTATTCTTCCACACTCTCCAGGGAAATCTTGGACAGGAAGGACATGCACGCAGGAGGGGACAGACAGACAAGTGTACAGTCAGGTGAGTCCTTTCCTCTCCAGGCCCCCAGCAAGTGTGCACCTCAACACCAAGTGTGCACCTTCCCTCTCACCATCTCCCCTCTAGGCTGCTGCATCTGAGGGTCTCCAGGATGTGACCTATGCCCAGCTGTGAAGTGTGACACTGAGACAGGAGAACTGTACCTCCTTCCTCCCAGTCAGAGGAGCCCAGCTGAGACCAATGAGCTCATTACAGTGGCCTCCACCAGCCCAGGAAGACCCTGACCCCTCCCTCCACACTGGGCCCTCAGAGGATATGGGATCTACCCTGTGGACACTGACTGATGATCCATCCTCCATGGACACCTCACATACCATGTGGAGCCTCTGGGAACTTGTGGAGCTCACCTGATTCTGATTCTATAGTCAGAGATAACTGATATCCTCACATTTTGGAAATAAATCTGTTGCAGAAAATATAACAGACAGTATGACTGACCAGCTAGAATAAGACTCAAACCCAGGTGGTTGGAGGAAAGGAAGATTTATTTTGTAGCGTGCCAACACCTGGATATCTCCAAAATGTTGCAGACCCCATGCTCAGTGCGGTTGAGGTTTTTATACTGAGAAAAGCAGCAGCAAGCAAGCAGGCAGTACAGAAGCAGACTTGGCAATTAGCTGTTCAAGGTTAAAATATATCAGGTCAGCACAGCTGTGGAGGAAGGCTGTCCACAATTTTGAATGGGAGAGCTGGAAGCAGGGACCCCAGCAAGGGGGAAGGGCTTTACTCTTTGATCTTCTCCCCATCCTTGATCTTTCTCCAGGTTTCCTTATCATTCCCTCCTCTTTTCCATCATAATCCCTTATGGCCATTTCAGGGAAGTCATCTAGGGGCAATCTTTGGTACTGTCTAACTAACTGTAATTTAATGACATTCACCTGGTTGTAAATGAACCTGATGAGGAGGTTTATCACACAAGGCCCTAGGAATAGTAGTAGGAGGAGCACAGAAAGTGGGCCTGCCCAGGGGACTACCCCTGGGGCCCTGTTTTTATCCTGTAAAAGACTTTGTCTAAAATCTCCTCACAGGAGTGGAAGAGTTTTCCCTCCTCTTCTGGCACATAGGTAACCCAGGTTACTTTGGGAAAGTCGCCATGAGGCATTACCATTTGTAAAGGGAACTCAGGATAGAAACATCCACAAACAATATCACACCCTGTTAGTAGGAGAGAAAGATTGTCAGAAAGAGCCTCTTGATTTCTGCTCTGTCCTGCTGGGGCAGTTACTGTTATTGCTACCTACCAGGAAAAGGTTATGATACCAAAAAAGAGATAGGCAAAGAATGGCAGAATTTAAACATCACCATAGAACATTGCCCATGAGAAACAACAGTGCATTAACTGCCTTTCCAGTTGATTCCACAAGCTTCTGCCATGCATAGACTAGTCAGCTTCCTGTTTGTGACTAGAGCAAGGCTAAAGTTCCCCTCCTCAGGGTCAGTTTGAGCATATACTGGAGTCCTGGTTTGGGGAGGATGCCCTGTTTGGGGTTATTTTTGGCTCAAGTTTTACATTGTTTACAAATATTGCTGGCTAGGCTGGTGAGGCACCTGGTGGCAGAGATCAGGGTGGCCTAAGAAGAGTTCATTAATCATCTCAACACAGTCATGGTCTGGAGGCCCCGCAACCGACAGAAGGAGAATCACTGGGTTTAAAGTCCAGACAACTTTTGCTTTACTTGTGGGTTTTTGCAGAGCATACTCTGGTATCTGACCATCCTGGCATTTGTCAGCCAATACTGTCCCTTGTATTTCATTACAGTCACTACAGAATGTGGGACCCTAATAGTTATTTTCTCTCTCAGTGTTTACTTTTTTTCTCTGATACCAGGGATTCTGTGACTGCGAGAGCTCACAAGCAAGGATGCTATCCCTTTGTCATTGAATCCAATTTTTTGAAGAGATAAGCCACCGGCTGATGTTGTGAGCCTAAGAATTGGGTCAGGACTCCAACTGTTATGTCATTTCTCTCATGTACATAGAGGAAGAAAGGCTTTTACATCTGGTAGTCCCAGAGTAGGGGCACTAACTAATGTCTCCTTGATGGCACAGAAATCCTGTTGTTATTTAGATTTCCAGATTAGGGGCTCCCTTTTGTCCTCCCCCTTTGTGGTTTTATATAAAGGCTTTGTTAGCAGTGGGAAAATAGGTATCCAAATTTGGCATAACCCAGCCACTCCCAAGAATTTACAGATTTGTCTTCTTGAAGTTGGAGTCGGGATTGAACAGACAGCTTGTTTTCTTATTGTGCCAAGGTGCCCTGGCCTTGGGAGGTCTTGAGCCTTCTTTTGACATACCTTGTATCCAGCTTCCCATAAGAGACAGAGTGGGACCTCTGTCCCTTTAAGAGAGTCTTGGTGGTTAGCCACTGCAAGGAGGAGGTATGAGTGTGCAGCCAGCTCTCTCTGCTGGGTATGCTCATAATCTGATGCCAGAGCAGTTCCAAAGATGGTTGGGTAGTTCTTGATGCCCTGTGGGAGATGGGTCTGGGTTAACTGTTGTTGTCCCCCTAACTTGTTGTCCTCCCATTGGAAAGCAAAGATGGGTTGGCTCATAGGTGCCAACTGGATGCAGAAGATTTCATCTCTTAAGTCCAAGCACTTGAAGCAGGTTGTCTCAGCTGGTATCAGGTGAGCAAGTTGTATGGGTTAGGAACCACAAGGTGCAGAACCACTGCTGTTTGATTGACTGCCCAGAGATCCTGCACTGGGTGGTAATCATTGGTGTCTGGCTTCTGAAATGGCAGCAAGGGAGTGTTTCAGGCAGATTGACAAGGTCTCAGGATTCCATATTTAAAGTCTCTGGAGGTGATGAGATATCCCTTTTGATCACCTCACTGACAAAAGCAGGCCATTGTCTGACCCAATGTTGCTAGGTACCCCAAACCAGGGAATGATTTTCTTGGCTAGTGTTCTTGATACCCCTGCAGCCTTTTCTCTGTGGGTGGGGTATGCTTTCACTCAGCCTATGAAAGTGCAGACCACCCACCACCAGAAGGTACCAATAAATTTTATTTGTCTGAATCTCAGTGAAGTCGATTTCCAGGTGTTGGAATGGGTAGATTCCCCACTTCTGGACAAGTAGTGGGGGCTTGGGCCCCTATCCTGTGTTGTGTTGGACACAGTGCAGACAAGCCTTCCTGGCTGGCCAACTGAGTTAGAGTCACCAATCGAGGAATGACCAGATATTTTTGTAACAGTCATTGTAGAGAGGTTTTGCTCAAATGGGTGATGTCGTGTGCCAGCGTTACCAGGCCTGCACAGCTGCCTTTTCTGGATTTAGGATCCTTCTCTCCAGGGTGATTAACCATCTTTCTAAGTTTTATTTAGCACCTGTTTCATGGGCCTATTCTCTTCTTGTGGGCTGTATGCTGACAGGTCCGGGAGGACAGAGAGGGTGAAGCATATTTTGTCTGAAATAGAATATTATTTTGGGACTTTTTAAAGAGGGCTACTTCCTTTGATGTCTTATCCACTAGTCCATTTCCTTTGCTGATCTTGTCTGGTTGGTTGGTATGGGCTGGACAGTGGATGACTGTAATGGCTCAGGACTTATAGACTGCCTCTGACAGTTGTAAGATTTTTTGACTGTTTTTGATTTCTTTACCTCCAGACATCAATAGGTCTCTCTCTTTGTAAATGGCCCCATGGATATGTAAGGTAGCAAAGACATGATGTGAGTCAGTGTAGATATTGGCTCTCCTCCTGTCTGCTATGGTGAGGACCCGGTTGAGGGCATATAACTCTGCCCATTGAGCCAACCAATGGTCTGGCAGCTGTCCATGTTTCACAACATGTGTGATGGTGGTCACTGCATACCCAGTCTCTTATCCTCCTTCTTGTAGGCTTGGCTTTCATCAGTGAAGAGCTCCTGGTCAGCACTGGGAATAGCAGTGTCTGCTAGGTTGGGCTGGAAGAGAAGACATTGTCTAAAACTTCCTCACAGGAGTGGAGGTGGTCTCCCTCCTCTTCTGGTAAGTATGTGGCCACATTGAGAGTCCTCACTGCTTTAACTTGTATCCAGGGTGGCTTGAACTTACGTTAGGATGAGAGCTTCCTGTGTTTTGGAGTCCTGATCTATTTAATAATTATCAATTGGTTTTGCCAGATGCTCTCTTTAAGACACCTGTGTTTCTTTAAATTTTATGGAAACCAGTGAGATCAGGGTAGTGTTGTAATGACAACACAGCATTACCTAAAAACAACCTAGAAAGGCAGAACAAAGAGCCCAGACATCTTAAAAATACCAAAGTACTGAATAACTTAGCATCATCATCCATGAGCCCTGAAAAACCATCAATGGCACGTGTGACACAGCCTTTTGGAACTGATGCATAGCTGGACTCATCAGTGAACCATAGTCACATGGGGAGGGTTAGAAGCCAAGTCCACCTTGGATGGGTACACCACCTTTAGGTTCCCCTTTAGGTCCATAATATGAATCTGCTCCTCCATCAGGGGAATATTCCATATGTCAGAAGTGCAGTGAGCAGCAGCTTTGCCACATCTGTCATCTTCTCCCCATCCTCGTTGCTTTCCAGCCTTTGCTTCTGCTCCTTCCCCTCATCGCCTCCCTTGCTGTCTTCTTTTTACAGCCTTCTGCTTTGCTCATGTCTCGGCAGCATCCCTGGCCCCTGATGTGCAGGTACTCCAGGATGGATGTATAATCTGATCAGCCATTAGCAGGGGAAACATAAGCATCTCATGACTGTCTCAATAACAGACCAAACTTATAGCACCAACTTTTTGGAACAGTTTTTTTACCAGCAACAGTCAAAGGTGTTTTTTTTTTCTTTTTACCTTTTTTTTCACATTCATAACCCTTCTGTAACATTCCTTTTCTTTTAAGTCAAACCAGATCTTTTGTATCAGTCAAAGTCCATCCTTTATATGTTAATTTTTGTAAGAGCTCAGTTACTTGTGAGCTCAATCCTCCTTCAGGATATTCATTTATATGTGCCTGATAATAGCCGATGTCACAAGACAGACAAAGGAGGGGGGTGTCTCTCAGTGAGGACACACAGATGCTGATGTGTCTGCAGCTTCAGACAATGGAGCCATGTGACTTAGTCAGAGTATGTTTAGCCCAACAGGGTGATTTATGATTGGACGCCAGTCCAATCCCATCATAGACCATATGTCAATGACCATGACTCAGAGCAAGCCCACTCAGACTCCATGGCCTTCAGGGGACCTTAAGGGTGCCCAGCCATGGAGCCACAAATGAGCTGCTCACTCCCTCATCATTCACTCAGAGTTTAAAACAATCAGTCCCTATTTATTTCCCCTAAAATCCTGGGTAGCCTTAAACCCAGAGGACCAGAATCACATCAATCCCCAAAACCAGTTGACTGGAATCAAATCAGTCCCAAAGAAAGGGGATGCATCACCCTGGAATCACATCAGGGCTCAGCTGGTCCCCTGTGGGGATAAATCCACGCAGGCTCCTATGCTGACAGAGAAGGGCAGTGTCAAAGAGTGGTATTCCAGCCAAGCATGCATACTCGCATCTATTAGGGAGACAATTCTCTTGCCTTGGAAACAGCTCAGGACACCTTCTTCCACACAATCCCTTTCCTCTCTACAGCCTCAATAATTTACACGCATTAACACTGACTGTGACCAGTAACCATAAGAAAAGTATCCCCAAGGTTGCATTCACAGTATTGCTGTGAACACAAATCAATCCACACAAGATTCCATGTTCCAGGAAGACATGGAGATGAGCACATCCATTGAGGAGTAGGGAGAAATGGGACCTTGAACAGAACCAGGCTGCTCCTGACCTTCACACATTGGGCTCTCTCTACTCCAAGGAATATCTGAAAAACAAATGAAGTGTAGAATTTGGGGTGCATGACAGGCAGAAATTGATTTCTGAAAAAGGTGAAGTCCTGCCTCTTAGTTGGGCCCACTACAAAAGCTGATGTGTTGGGAAATAGCTGTATAGAGTACTGTAAAACTTGCACTGTTGAAACACAAAGTGGGATGAATGCTCACCCTTGCATCCACTCAAGCCAGTGAGAACTTGGGGCTCCTCCCATCCTCCCACACAGCATTGCAGGAAAGAAAATCGTGCAGTTCTGAAACTCACCACCCAAGACTGCCCACTCCACAGGGAAGACAATGAGGCATATTTTCATGTTTTGAACTTTTAGCAGAAGCCTTTAATTTCACTTTCATAACTTTCCCAATTAATATTATCACAGTCATATTATTAATTTACTATAATTATTTTAAATTAAGTACTAGTTCTTGAAAAGCTTAGTCACTGTGTATGAGTCCATTTCAAACATGCTGTAAGGTCAAAGTAATAGTCAGATGCAGGATGGTATGGTGTGATTTTTTTCTTGCCATCTGTTTGAACTCAGGGTCTTGCAAATGCTAAGCAAGTTCTCTGCCACTGAGCCACCTAACCGCCACCTACTGAGTGCACTTTATTGGTGCTTACAGAATCATGTTCATGGGCAGAAAAGAGAACAACAGGCCCTATGATTTGGGTCACAGGAAGGGGGCTTATGTAGAAGTCAGTACAAAAGTGACTTCATCCACCCCAGAATGATCTTGGTTTATGTGAAAACAATATCAAACACATCAGGCACATTCCTGGTGCTGACTGTGCCAGGTCCTGTCATAGAACTCCACACACTCATGGATGAATCTGTGCATAAAAACAGTGTGCTGGGAACCATTGGGGGAGAGAGACCAGGGCTACTCAGGCACAATCATGGAAACTGACTCAGGAAAGCTGTGGTCATGTCAATGCCATTCCCAAACAGCAATCAAAGAAACACACAGGAATTGCTCATCAAGGTAAAAAGAAAAGTTTTACTTCTGCAGGAAGTGCAGCCACAGGCCACAGTCTGTTAGGCAGTACATATGGTGCAAGGAGTCAACTCAGTTTTTATCTCTCTGCCCCTCACCCTAACAGATGGTTTTGGGTTCACAATCTTCCCTATTGGTTATTTAGAAAAGGTTGCACATGGGATGAGGGGAACCTTGAAGCAGAGAGAAGGAGAAATTCTTTCAGGCAATATTCATCTTTATTCAGCTGTTTCAGATGATGACACTTGGCAATGTAAATGGATGGAAGTGGAAAACATCACCTTAAATGAAGTTAGTCAGGTACAGAAGGCCAAAGCTCACATGTTCTCCCTCATATATGTCATATAGACCTAAAACAAATCAGTAATATTATTGGACACTGTCAAACACTAATGGGAGACTGCAAATGGGAAGAAGAAGGAAAGAAAAGGAAACCTAAAACTTGAATGTGGTTGATGTGCTCACTGTAAGGGAGTGAATAAACTAATCTAAACTGACAGAGACCACTATGGGGAGGGACCAGAAAGTAGTGAAGAGGCCTGGTAGACACGAACCAATGTGAGTTGTAATGCATTTGTGCATGTAAGCAATGCTGGAAATCTCTCTGTATAACTGTCTTAATCTCAAACTAGCAAAAACACTGTCTTTCTTATTATCTCTTATGTCTCTCTTCAACAAAATCAGAGAACAAGAGGGCAGAACAGGTTTGCCTGGAAGTGGGTGTGGGGTGGGGTGATGTGGCCCAAACAATGTATACACATGTGAGTAAATGTAAAAATGATACGATAAAAAAATAAACAAAAAGTTTTCTTCATTCCATTTCCTGATGGTATATGACGTCCCATCTACCATATGCCATCACCTTAACCTCCTGCATTCACCCTCCCCGTTGCTACAAATACCCCACCACACACACTGTACCTATTTTACAGTCCTGTTTTTAGTCATTAATTTTTAAGTTGATGATCAAAGGGATCACTGTGGGTGTCCTTTACTGTTCAACCCCTTCCATTATTCTCCCTTATATCTTTACCTCCCACCCTCCATTTTCATCAGTTTTCAATACACATCCTTTAATCCTCTTCCTTCACATCTTATGTTTTATGATATTACTGATACTCTATCATTCTGTTTTCCTTTCTTTCTTTCTCTGAGTTCCACAGAGTAGTCCCACTGTTACAATCTTGTTCTACATCTGAGTTTGAAGATGATCATGCTTGTTTTTGTGTATATGTCATCTTTGGATGTATCTTCCACTTGTGAGTGAAAACACATGCCCTTTTTGTTTCTTAGCCTGTCTAACTTCACTTAACATGATGTCCTCCAATTGCGTCCATTTTCCTTCAAGCCACATGTCATTATTCCTTATCACTCAGTAATACTCCATAGTATATGTACATCCCACATTCTTGATTCATCCATCAGTTTTTGGGTTCTTGAGTTGTTTCTAAAGCTTGGCTATGGGGAATAGTGCTGTGATGGTATCAGTGTATAGGTGTCTCTATTGTATCCTGTCTGTATTCTTTTGGGTAGATGTCCAAGAGTGGTATCACTGGACAGTTCTTTTTTAGCTTTTCAAGGAATCTCCATACTGCTTGAGTCTGTGTTATGATGATGTTTGTTGTATGAAAATGCAAAGCCAGCCTGAGCAAAGAGTGAGACAAAATCTCAACCAATAGCTGGGTTCACTTGTGTGTGGCTGTCATCACAGCTGCACAGGAAAGTGAGATAAGGGGTATCACTATTCCAGTCCAGATTGGGAAAAATATTTGTAAGACCTCATGTCAATGGAAAAAACCTAGGATTGGTGGTACATGCCTGTCATCCCAGCAAACATGGGAAGTGTAAATCAGGAGGATCTTGATTCATGCTGGAGATTCTATATCCGAAACAACCAGAGCCATAAGAGCTGGAGGTGTGGTTCAAGCTGTAGAGCACCTGCTTTGCAAGTAAGAAGCCCTGAGTTCTCACCTCAGTATCACTGATAAAACGACAACAAAAAACCACAATATCAATTTCTACTTTCAAGCTCTCCCCATTCATTTGTGTCATCTTCAGTTTACTTTATGGCTTTCAGTGTACACATCTCTCATTCCTTAGATAAGTGGTTCCTAAATATTACATTTTCTGTTGTTATTATAAATAAAATTATAGTCTTGATGTCTTTTGGACTCTTTGCTTTCTACACTTTGTCAATGTATAGAAAGGAAACTGGCTTTTGTGTTGATTCTGAGTCCTACAACTTCACTGGGTTCATTTTACTGTTCAGAGATTTAAAAAAATTAATTATGTATATTCATTCATTGTACCCAAGAATGGGTTATTTTGGCTCTGGATGTGTGGGTTTATTTCTGAGTTTTCTGTTCTTTTCCATGTGTGTTTTGTTTTGTGCCAGTCCCATTCTGCTGTTGCTGCTGTGACTCTGTAGTATAATTTGAAGTCAGGTATTGTGATTCCTGCAGCATTGCTCTTTTTGCTCAGGATTACTTTGGCTATTCAGGGTCTCTTGGGTTTCCATAATGAATTTCAGGGTATTTTTCTCTTTTACTATGAAAAATGACAGTGGAAACTTGTTTGGGATTGCATTGAGTCTGTAGATTCCTTTTAGTAATAAGGCTGCTTTCACAACATTAATTCTGCCAATCCATGTGCATGTGGGACTGGGTTCTCCCTCTTCTAGTGTATTCCAATTCTTTCTTCAGTGCTGTATAGTCTTCACTGTGGAATTCTTTCACATCATTGGTTAGGTTTCTGCCCAGAGATTGCTAGAGGCAATTGTGAATGGCTAGAGTATCTTGAGTTTCTATATATAAGATCATGTGATAGGCAAGCAGTGACAACCTCACTTCTTCCTCTGCATCATGAATGGTGTTCAGGTCTTTTTCTAGCCTGGTTGTCTATCTAGGATTAGCAGACCTATGCAGTGTCTTGGTGCTCAAAGTAAATAATGCTGGGCAAGGATTCCTCACCTCTTCCTTCAGAGAAGACAATTTCCACTGACACTTTCTGAACTCTGATCCTCACCTAGGAATGAGTCTGAGCCAGAGAGTGCTCAGAAAAGGGAAGTTCCTGGTCAAGGTCACCCAGACAGTGGATGAATAATTAGGTAAAGGTCAGATTTTCCTTCAAACTGGAGAGAAAGTCAACCATTGATTGAAAGCAGGAGCACAGGGTGAGGTTACTTTTGATAGAGGAAACAGGGACAGTGCAGAGCCTTCAGGGAGTCAAGTGTAGTGTGCAGGAACGGGTGGTGCCCTTGTAGGACATAAAGAGTAGCCCAGGAAAAGAATGTTTGTTATAAAGAAAACCACAAGGGAGGAGATTCGTGGTATCTTCCTTATTCCCTTCATCTCCTCTACTCATCCCAACAATGAAGCTCCCTGTGAGCTGCTCTCTCAGTTCACTGTGTCTCTGCAGCTCTGTGACCCTCTGCAGCAGGAACCTGCATCTTCCCTGCTGCATCTCCAAAGCTGGGGAGATAACTGACCATGGAATGATCTCACAATGCTGTGCAGATGGATGGCCTGATGGAGTGAAGGAGACCCCATGGGAGGCTCTGAGAAGGCAAAAACAGCACTCAGTTATTCTCAGTTTCAAAGGACATTTCAAGTAAACACCAGGTCTCTTTTCTTCTATGTCCTGTTTCTCAGTGAGGTGAGGAGAGATCATGTACCCATAGGATGTGGTCAATGGAAACTCTATTTTATCTTTGCAGAGCTTAGTGCCCATCCAAACTGCAGTGTCCTGGGGCAATGAGAAACAAGCACCTGTGGCAGGCTGTTCCCCTTCCTGTGAGGCTGATGATCTGACCACCACCTCACATTCAGTGTGACCACACCCTGTGTATCTGTCTATCCTGCTGGACACTGTTCTCATCCACCTTCACAGCTGTGAATAATGGGAGGAGATGCTATGCACCCTCATGGTTCATCTAGGAAAAAAAGAAGTCTGTATTTCTCCATTCCACTCTGTGAACCTCCTGTTTCCTTTGTTTCTTTTCCTGCAGAAGATAGAACATCCAGTGCAATGTTGAAAAGGAGTGTTCAGGGGACACCCTTGACTTCTATATTTAGTGGGACATTTTTGGTACGCCACAATTGAATATGATGTAAGTTTCAGGCTTCCTTGTATATGATTTTAACCAGATTGAAAAGTTTCTCAGTTTCAAATTTGCTGATTTTTTATGAGCAATGGATTTGGAATTATGACAGTGTTTTTCCTCCATCTACAGATATGGTGCTGATTTGTTATTTTTTTCTATTTAACTCTGTAACCATGACTGACACATGACTTGATTTTTGAATGTTAACTGACTTGGTAAACTTTGGGCAAAGACCAATCATTCTTGGAATATAATTCCATACATCATTGAATTTAATTTACAATATATTTGTTCATGACTGCATAAAAGAATGGGTTTTGAGAAATGCATCCATGGGGAATTTTGTCATTTTGTGATCACAGTGTGTGTGTACACAATGTAACAAGGATCTGATGTCACAAAGTTCTTTAGTATTACCATTACATCAGATGTCTGTCATTGACCCAAATGTCATGATGTGGGATGTGACTGTATTTCTGATGGTTTTGTATCTGCATTCATGACATACTTCCTTGCCCCTAGGGCTGAGGATCAGAGGTGCCTGTCCACTGTTCTGTCTAGGTCTGTGTCAATCCAGTCACTGCCATCTGATCTGCAAACATGAAGTCCTCCATGGAGCACAATGCCTCATGTCCATCACAGTGATGTGTGAGGTGGACATCACAGGAACAGCAGCTATTAGAGTATCTGTTGGAAAGAATGAGTTCTTTAGTAGGGGATAGAAACCTTTCAAAGTTCTTGCTGCCTTGAAACAAGTCCTAGGAGTCCAGACTCCTGAGGCATGTTGAGATTCACCATACAAAATGAAGAAATGGATATTCATATAATAAGTAATGTCCCAAATCCTAGTGGGCCTCTTCTGGAGTACAAGGACAACATGTGGCTCCTTGGGTGTGTGATCTTAATCTATTCATTAGCTACCTTGAAAGACAGCTGCTTCATGAATAAGACAAATCTATGCAACAGATCTAGGGTGTAGGAAACCTGAACACAGGACCCAGAAGAGGCCGTGGTGTGGAACATTTGTGGTAGAAAGAAGTGAAGAGTCACAGCACAGCACTTTAGGACCTTTAGATATTAAGTCACATGGTACCATTTGTACAAAGAACTAATCTTTTAAGAAATGATTCCTGGAAATGATTCCACCTGAGTGAGAATGCCTAGACATGAGTAATGAAATCATCATGCAATCAAGAGGTGATCACAATGAGCAGGATTTCATTGACCCACCCATCCCTAAATTGGACTCATCACCTGTCTATTTTCCAAGAAGACGCTTATATGAGTTTTGGCTTAAAAATTCCCAAAAGTGGGAAGTGTGCAAAATGGCTATGTGAGTACCTGAGACGGACCTGTCAGCTTATGTTGTCTGGGGGAATGGGGTGCCCAGAGTAACTTCTGAATAAAGAGGAAAGCATATCAGTATGGGACAGAGACTTCAATGCTGTCTCTGACATTGTTGTGCTGTCAAAACCTGTGACCATGTTGCCTCACTTAGCAGAAAAGGGCTATGCAAATGAGCTGAAGTTAAGGATTTGGAAGGCAGATAACCCATGGGGTCTCAATGGAATAACAAGGTCCTTGGAAGTGAAAAAGGGAAGCAGGAATCAACATCAGAGAAGGAGTCTAGAAGGTGGTGCAGGTTGGGAACACTGTGTTCACTTTTTGAGGTGGGAGGATGCACAGTTTGCAGGAGCCTGAAGGAGTTAGTGAGCAGAGCCTGCCCTGGGCCTGCAGAGGACACAGCCCTGAGGGAAACTTGACTCAGCCCCAGCAGTAACCTTGCACTTCAAAACCTGAAGGACTGTGAGATAAAGAATCTGAGTGGTTCTAAGACAGCAGAAATAGAAAGCTAATGTAGAAGACATTTATGGATTTCATACTAATCTGACATGTGCAGTTAACACTTTGAACTTACTTTGTTCTGTGATCAAAATAGAAGTACTCAACGAATAATTGGTAATTCATACCCATGAAGGAGTTCAGGCCAACTCAAAGTAGTCAAGAGTCAAAAGAGACATCATTTTTTCTGAAATACTCTGTGGTTCAACCCAACCACAGCACTGGGAAATGAGAGCCAGGTTCAGGGGCAGGGCAAGTGCCCTTCCTGTGGGGATGCTGATGTGTCACCCACATACATTGGAGGACCCAGGTGCTTGTGGGCACACCCTGGGTGTCTGTCTGTGCTGCTGGACAGTGAGGCCTCATCAATTGCACAGCTGTGGTCAGTTAAGCCAGACACCATGGCCCCTGCCCTCACAGGCCTGATTTGCTTTGGTAAGATGTGAAGTGGGGAAGGGGGTCTATGGATTCCCCAAAGGACTGATTGAGTTTTGGATCCAGGAGCCAAGCTGCAGAGAAAACAGCCAGATGAGTACAGGACTGCACTGAAACACTTCCGCAGAATGTCAAATCAGAAAAACTAGAATGGGAAACACTTGATGTTGGTACATGGTCAAAAGTCAGGCATTCTCTGAGGTTTTCAATCACAGAAACATGTGCATGCATGTGCAATGTGTGAAAATCCCTCTCCTTACTGCAGGGGCCTGAGGAGTGGGCTGTAACCCTCCTGGCCTGAGACTCTTCCCTCTCAAGCAGCCCACAGAGAGGCCAACTTCCAATGTCCTGCAGGGGTCATGGAAACAGAGTCCAGAGAAAGAGACCTGGCAAAGCAGTAATTTCTACCAGAGGACACAGTCTCCCAGACTTCTGCTGACCCTCACTAACAGCTGATCCCACCTTGTTTCCCCAGCTCCAACTCAGCTGCTACAGTCTAGGAAAGAAACTTCTGTGAGAAGATAAGGGACCCATGGAAAGAGATGGCAAAGGCCTCAGCACCACAGAGGGAGGCAGGGAGGAGCTGGACTCAGGCTGAGTCAAATTAAACCCCACACTGTGCACCTTGGAGTTCACCATCCTCTGTATATACTTGTCTCATCTGGGATAGGTCAGGGACTAGAAATCCTAGGACTTTGTCAAAGAGGTGATCCCTGGGATTTGTCCACAAACATGCTGCTGCAAAGAACTAACAGCCTGAGAACAGGGTAGAGATGGACATTCAGGTGAGAACTCCACACCATTAAGGGTACTAAAGATTTCTGTGGCCCAATTTCATCCAAGGGACCCTCCCTGACCTTCCTTCAGTTCTCAGCAATGTCCAAGGCTGATTCCTCCTTCTCATGCCTCCACTGTGTCATCTCGATTTCATTTGGAGATTTTGCTGTGGGTGTGTAGAAAGGAAACAGACTTTTGTATTGACTGTGTCTTGCATCATCACTGGGTTCCATTATTAAGTCTAAGATTTTAAAAAGTTATTAGCATATATTTATTGTACACAAGAATGGGTTTCCTTGGCTCTGGATGTTTGGGTTTTATCTGCATTTCTTATTCTCTGCCAGGTGTGTTTGTTGCAGGACATGCTATTTGTTTTATTATGGCTCTGTAGAATAATTTGAAGTCAGGTATTCTGATATCCCCAGCATTACTCTTTTTTCTCGGGAATACTTTGGCTACTCAGGGTCTCTTGTGTTTCCATGTGAATTTCAGGATGTTTTTCTCTATTACTATGAAAAATGACATGGGAATTTTGTTTGAAATTGTGTTGGGTCTGTAGATTGTATCCAGTTATATGGCTATTTTCACAATATTAATTCTGCCAATTCATAAGCATGGGGGTTCTCTCCCTCTTCTAGTCTTTGATTTCTTTTTCAGTGTTGTGTGGTCTTCATGGTGGAAGACTTTCGCATAATTTGGTTAGGTTTATGCCCACGTACTTTTAGAGGCAATTTTGAATTGGTTAATGGAGACTTTAGGGTTTCTGTATATAAGATCTTGTCATCAGCAAACAGGGACAACTTTTCTTCTTCCTCTCCAATGTGGAAGGAATTCAGCCTGGTTGTCTGCCTAGGATTTACAAACTATGTATTGTCTAGGTGACAAGAGTAAATAATGTTGGGCAGGGATTCACCAACTTTTCCTTCAGAGAAGATAGGTTCTACTGACACTGGATGAACTCTGATACACAAGTAGGAATGAGTCTGAGTTTGTGAGTGCTCAGAAAAGGATTGTTCCTGCTCAAGGTCACCCAGACATTGGATGATTGGTGAATAATTAGGTAAAAGTTCGATTTCCATTCAAAACTGGAGAGAAGCTCAATCATTGCCTCACAAGGTTGAAAGCAGGATCACAGGGTGAGGAGATCTCTGAGAGGAAACAAGCACACTGTGGAAGCTGGAGTGAGTCAAGTGTGGTGTGCAGGGACAGGTGGTGCCCTTGTAGGACAAAAGGGAAGTCCAGTGAAAGAATGTTTGACATAAAGAAAACCAACTCCAGGTGGGAGGAGATTCATGGTATCTTCCTTATTGTCTGCATTTCCTCTGCTCATCCCCATGATGAAGCTCCCATGAGCTGAGCTCCCAGGTGTTCACTGTGTCTCTGAAGCTCTGTGTCCCACTATAGCAGGAACCGGCATAATCCCTGCAGCATCTCCAGGTCTGGGGTGAAAACTGGCCATAGAAGGAAGTCACAATGCTGTGCAGATGGAAGGGAAAAGGAGTGCAAGAGACACCATAACAGGCTTTGAGAGGGAAAAAAAATCCTTCAGTTATTACCAGCTGCCAAGGCCAGCTCAAGAAAGCACCAGATCTATTTGATTCTATGTCTTGACCCTCAGTGATATGATGAGAGATCAGGAACTCAGATGATGTGGTCAATGACGACCCTATTTTTATCTTCAGAGAGCTTGGTGCCAATGTTAACCACAGTGTCTGGGGAAATGAGAGCCAACCACCTGTGAAACACAATTCCCCTTTTGTGAGGCTGGTGATGTGACAGCTACATGACAGGAAAAGCTTGTCATGCTTCAGAGTGGCCATATCCTTTATGTCTGTCCATCCTGCTGGACCCCCTGTTCTCCTCTATTGGCACAGGCAGGGCTAATGGGGACAGATGCTATGACCCAAACTCTCATGGTTCTATGGCTCAGTGATATTTTCAGCAAGGGAGTGGACAATCTAATCTGGAAGGGACCCCAAATTGTGTCCACACCCTGTTCCATCAGGAGACCCCAGGGGCTCAGAGCCTTAAGGAGAGGACCTGTTCTGCCTTGGTGGCAAATTTCTCACAGAAATGGATTCCCTGAGTTCATTCTGGACACAGTACCTGATTGCAGGCAGTGTGTCCCCAGCTGTCCCAGGTCTTTCCTCTCCATGGACAAGAGACTATTCCTAGGCAGTGGGGATAGAAAATACCAGTTTTCACCAGCAGATGTTGGAGATGCCTGGAGTGTCCTGGGACTGAGTGATGAGATATGAGGAGTACATGTCATGGGGCTCATCTTGTTTTCCTACATGGACACTCTCCATACCAACCAGAGGCGTCTCTGGTCCAGGGAATAACAAACAAACAAAAACACAAACCATCTCAGCTGTGTGTACCCAACGGTGCCCATCTACCCGATGAAGATTTATGCTTTAAAAGGCTTATTTAGAGTTCAGTCATTGTAGATGTGGTCTGTGTATACATTGGAGACCTCTTATTTAGCCAACTAACCAGACCAACTACACTTGCTGCCATGAACCTAAGACTATCTTTCAGGTCTGTGGAACTCAGGGATCTGGAGTCTGTCAGCAATTGCCATCATGCAGCCTGGGAATGGATATGTTTTATCGCATGGTTAGTATAGATAATATGTGTTATTTAGGGAGAAATGCAAAGGTGTACAATCTATAAATAAATAATTGAAATAACTAACTGAAAATACAGTTGCATAGAAGGGATAATCTCTAGTGCTCTACTACAGAGTGGGCGACTCCTGTTCACAACACTTCATTAGATATTGTACAAAGGAGTAGGAGAGAGGATTTTGAAGTTTTGCAACACAAAGGATTGGCAAATGTTTAAGGAGGTGAAAGTACTAATCTTTTTGTTTTTTTAAACATTTTTGTAAAATTTTTCTCTGGTGTTTAATTAACAAATAATTGCACAAATTTATGGGTACATTGTGATGTTATGATACATCCATACATTGTACAATGATTAAAAAACAGCAAATAATATATGCTTCAACCCACATATTTACAAAACATGAATGAAAGAAAGGAAAGAAAGATAAGAAGCAAAATACTTCCCGCCACAGTTTGCCACCTGGTTCTACCAATTTTTAAAGATTTCTCCAAAAAAAAAAAAAGAGAGAGAGAGAGCTTTCTCCAGAATCCCTGGTCTCATAAGAGTGGATTATTCTTCTTGATTTTCTTATTATTTTGTACTTTCTGACTTGCTTCTTTATTCGGTTTGATTACATTATTTCACCTTGTGTACATTCATGAAAACAACACATTATACTCCTGAAAATATGCAATGACTTTTGTCTATTACAAATTAAACTAAATATACTTGCAGAAATGTTTAGACCCCATTTTATTATTACTTGCTCTCATAATTGATAATCTAGATATCATTCTTACATTTTCAGAATAATTTAAAAAGTACATATTACAGGTAACATTATCTTGCTCTGTAATTTTTAAAATGTAAAAATACATAAAATTGAGATCAATCCATACAGACTTACAAAATATACAATACAATATAGCTTCATTGTTTATAAAACACATGAACAAGGATTAATGACATAAAAGTTTAAAAAGGCACTTTAGCTTGTGGAAAAGAAATCAGATTTACTTACATTAAAAGACAAGCACAAATTTAAACTACACTGGAAGGCAGTGCTGTCTGTTTGAATGAAAGCAGAATCTGAAAACTCACTGCTCCCAAAATGTCTGTGAATTTACAGCTCTGCCCTTAGATTTTTGGTAAGAATTAGAAAACCTGTATTTAGGGGAAATTGTCGATGCTTCCAGAAACATGTGCATTTATATTTCCCCCCAAAAAATGTCTTCAAGGAATATTCCTGAAGACACACTTCAGAAATGTATGTCCCCAGGGCACTCGTGAAAGCACTGTTTATACTGATGAACTATGGGATCAAACCATAACTGAGCAAATTTATTACATTTCCAATAAATCAAGGTTCCTGCTAGAAATGGAGTGATAAGCCACTTTAAAATACACAAAGAATTTATCATGATATGTAGTGAATTCCATGATATGGTGTGGAATGAAAAGGGAAAACTAATAATGTGATAAAAATATATATGGAGGAAAACTGGTTGCTGATATGAGAAACTCAGGAATAAGAAAGCCAAGAGAATCTGGTTATTATTGCATCAGAAGCATCAATCATATTCAACAGGTGTGTGAACGTGAAGAGGTGTAGTGAACAATGTTTTTACAGACACTGAATACATTGGTGAGCAGGGAAGGGTATTGCTATAGTGTAAAGATCAGTGGCTGATTAAGTGAAAGGTGAATGAGGAACACACTGTTTAAAAGGTCCCAAAGTGTCTTCTAGAAATTAATGATTAATGATGAAAGCGAAGTAACAACTTTCCTGTGGAGAAACCTGGTGGATGGCAAGTTAACCAAGCTTTCCAAGAAAACATCCCCAGTGAGCACCAGAGAAAGGCAGCATCACTAGAGTGGTATTCCAGCCAAGAAGGCATACTCAAATCTAATCAGGAGACAATGTTGACAACTCCCTGCCTTGGAAACTACTCACTACACCTTCCTCCACACAATCCTCTTCTTCTCTATCAGCCTCAATAATTTCCACTCATTAGCACTGGCTGTGACCAATAGCCATGAGAAAAGTATTCCCAAGGTTCCATTCACACTCTTTTTGTGAACACAATCAATCCACACAGGATTCCCTGTCACAGGAAGGCATGGAGATGAACACATCCATTGAGGAGTGGGGAAAAATGGACCTTGGACAGAACCAGGCTGCTCCTGACCTTCACACATTGGACTGTCTCTACTCCAGGGTATTTGGAAAATGAAGTGTGGAACTCAGGGTTCATGAGAGGCAGAAATTGATTTCTGAAAAAGAAGTCATGCATCTTCTTTGCAGTGGGACCACTGCAAAGGTTGACATGTTAGGAAATTGCTGTTTAATGTCCTGTGAATATTTCAGTGTTGAAACACAAAGTGGGATGAATGCCCACCCATGCATCCTCTCAGCCAGTGAGACTTTGGGGCTTCTCCTCCCATCCTCCCACACAGCAGGACAAGAAAGAAAATCATGCGGTTCTGAAACTCATCACCCAGCTCTGCCCAGTCCATAGGGAAGAAAATGAAGCATATTGTTATTATTGTCTTATACTTGTAGAAGAACCTTGGATTTCACTCTCATAACTGTCCCAATTACTCTTATCAATAACATGTTATTAATTTATGTATCAAAATTATTTTAAATTAAGTACTAGCTACTGAAAAGCTCAGTAACTCTGTTTGAGTCCATTTCCAACATGCTGTAATTCCAAAGAAATAGTCAGATGCGGAGTGTGTATATAAGGTGTGATTTTTTTCTTGCCATCTGATTGAACTCAGGGCCTTGCAAATGCTAAGCAAGTTCTCTGACACTGAGCCACCTAACTGCCACCTACTGAGTGCACTTGATGCTTACAGAAGTATAATCATAACAGGAAAAGAGACCAAATGTGACCTGTGATTTGGGTCAGAGGAAGGGGGCTTATGTACAATTCAGGGCAAAAGTGACTTCATCCACCCCAGAATGATCCTGGTTTATGTCAAGACAATATCAAACAAATCAGGTACATTCCTAGGGCTGACTGTGCCAGGTCCTGTTGTAGAACTCCACACACCCCTGGATGAATCTGTGCATAAATACAATGTACTGGGAACCATTCGGGGAGAGAGACCAGGGCCACAATCATGGTGGTCATGACTCAGGACATCTGTGGTCATGTTAAAAATGCCATTCCCAAACAGCAGTCAAAGAAACACACGGGAATCTCTCAGCAAGGCAAAAAGAAAAATTTTACTTCTGCAAAAAGTGCAGCTACAGACCACAGTCTGATAGGCAGAACACACTGTGCAAGGAGTCAGCTCAGTTTTTATCTCTCTGCCCCTCACCCAACCAGATGGGTTTGGGGTCACAATCTTCCCTACTGGTTACTTAGAAAAGGTGGCACATGGGATGAGAGAGACATAGCTGTTAAAGTATAGAAAGCAAACTGGCTTTTGTGTTGATTCTGTGTCCTGCCACTTCACTGGGTTCATTTACCAGTTCTCTGATTTATAATAATTTTATTACAGATATTTATTTATTCTGCACAAGAAGCAGTTTCTTTGGCTCTGGATGTGTGGGTTAATTTCTGGGTTTACTATTCTCTTCCATGCTTGTTTTCCTTAATGTCAGTCCCATTCTGCTGTTGTTACTGTGGCTCTGTAGTATAATTTGAAGTCAGGTATTGTGATTCCTCCAGCATTGCTCTATTTGCTCAGTTTTACTTTGGCTATTCAGGGTCCCTTGTGTTTCCATAATGAATTTCAGGGTATTTTTCTCTATTACTATGAAAAATGACACTAATTTTGTTTGGGATTGCAGTGAGTCTGTAGATTGCTTTTAGTTATATGGCCTTGTCACAACATTAATTCTGTCAAACCATAAGAGTACAGGGTGGGGGCTTTCCATCTACAGGAGACTTCAATTTCTTTCTTCAGTGCTGTATAGACTTCATTATGGATATCTTTCACGTCATTCGTTAGATTTATGCCCAGGCTTTTCTAGAGGCAATTGTGAATGGCTAGACAGAGTCTCTAGGGTTTCTACATCAAAGATCTTGTCATCAGCAAACAGCGACATCCTCACTTGTTCCTCTACAATCGGGATAGTGTTCAGATCATTTAATAACCTGGGTGTCTCTATAGAATTTTCTGAACTATGCAGCATTTCTTGATGTGAGCAAATACTGTTGGTCAGAGATTCATTGCCTTTTCATTCAGAGAAAATAGGTTCTACTGAAACTGTCTGAACTCTGACACTCACATAGGAGTGAGTCTGAGCTTGTGAGTGCTCAAAAAAGGGTTGTTCCTGCTCAGGGTCACACAGACAGTGGGAGGTGGGTGAATAATTACATAAAGGTCAGATTTCCCCTCAGAACTGGAGAGAAACTCAATCATTGCCTGAAAGGAGGAGCACAGGGTGAGGAGAGTTCTGAGAGAGGAGACAGGGACATTTCAGAGGCAGGAATGAGTTAAGTGTGGGGATTAGAGACAGATGGTGCCTTTGTAACACAAAAAAGGAATTCCAAGGTAAGGAATGTTTGGCATAAAGAAAACCACATTCCAGGGTGAGAGGAGATTCATGGTATCTTCCATATTCCCTGCATCTCCTCTGCTCATCTCCATGATGAAGCTCCTGCGAGCTGCACTCTCAGGTGTTCACTGTGTCTCTGCAGCTCTGTGTCCCTCTGTAGCAGGAACCTGCATCTTCCCTGCATCATCTCCAGGGCTGGGGATACAACTGACCATGGAAGGATCCCACAATGCTGTGCAGATAGACTGGCTGAAGGAGTGAAGGAGACACCATGGGAGGCTCTGATAAGGCAAAAACAGCCCTCAGTCATTCTCAGCTGCCAAGGCCAGCTCAAGAAAGCACCAGGTCTATTCTTCTATGTGCTGGCTCTCAGTGAGATGAGGAAAGAATAGGTACCCAGAGGATGTGCTCAACAGAGACTTTATCCCTATGTTCAGAGTGCTTAGTGTCCACTCAAACTACAGTGTCCTGGGAAAATGAGAGAAAACCACCTGTGAGAGTCCATTCCCATTCTTGTGAGGCTGGTGATCTGACAACAACATGACAGGAAAAACCTGGCTTCAGAATGGCCACAACTTGTGTGTCTGTCCATCCTGCTGGACACCCTGCTCTCATCTATCTGCACAGCCAGGGCCAACGACTCCTCATGGACCCTTATCTGTGTGAGATGTGCAGCAGGAGATGTGCACCCCAATATGCAAGGGACCCAAACCACAGGTAGGCTCTGGTCCATCAGGAGACCCCAGGGGCTCAGGATACTCTGAGAAGAGGACCTGCCTCCAGGAGCAACCTCCCACAGGGAATGCTTTCCCAAAGCTTAGTCTGGACACAGGACCTAAGTATAGGCAGGAGAGTGTCCCCAACTGTCCTAGGTTCATCCTCTCTATGGACATGGTTCTACCTTAGGCAGTGGGGATATAACACACCAGTTCTCCCCAGCAAATGTTGGGATTGCCTAGAGGGTCCTGTGAGATCTGAGAGGTACATGTCCTGGGGCCCATCTTGATTATTTTACAGGGACCCACCCCATACCAACCAGGACTTTTCTGGTCTAGGACAAAAACAAGCAAAGAAGCAAAGAAAGAAACAAAACACTTGCCATCTATGCAGTGTGTATCTGTCAGTGGTCAAGCACCTGGTGTAGATTTGTGCTTTAAAAGGCTTATTTAGCAGTCTGCAAAAAACTGCAATTAGATCTATGGTTATCACCCTGTACGAATATTAACTCAAAATGGATCAAGGACCTTAATATCAGACCCCAAACTCTAAAGTTGATACAGGAAAGAGAAGGAAATAACTTGGAAATAATGGGTATAGTCAAAGACTTCCTCAATGGAACCCCAGCAGCTCAGCAACTAATACAGTCATGAGCTAGGGGCTCTGGGTTAGGTAGGATGTTTGAGGGTAAAAGGGTAGCAGGGTTTAGTCACTGATATCTCTTAAATGTGAGATCAGGTCATAAGAGAAAGGAGTGTAAGGTCTGAACATGAGTAGGGAGATGGAGTTAAGAGATTTTTGCTAAGTAAGTCTTGAATGTTGTGAGATGACCAGACTGTCATAGATAAATTGAAAGTTATTTTTTGAGCTTCTGGTATTAAGAGAATTGCTGTGGCCAATATTTTTAGGCAAGCCAGCCAGCCCCTGTAAATGGGGTCTAATTGTTTTGAGATGTAGCCTATAGGAGCTATTGAATCTCCTGCACTTTGGGCCACCAGGCCCAAAACTTGGCCTTTGTCTGAATGTAGGTAGAACAGTTAATTCTGTTAGGTTTTGGGATGGAGCATGCAGGTGCCCTTGATAAAGTTTGTTTGAGGAGATTAAAAGGGGTCAGAAGGGCCCTGGGTCATGGTAAACTCTCATCTGTGTCCTCTCTTAGAGTTTCATATAGTAGTTTGGCTATTAATGAATAATTAGGAATCAGGATTCTAAAATACCCAGTTAGCCCTAGAAAAGAAAATGATGTCTCTTTTTGTCTTAGGGGAAGGAATTTGGAGTATGGTGGTTTGTCTGTTTTGAGGTATTTGATGATATCCCAGAGTTAATAAAAGCCCCATGAATGAGACTGAAGTTGAGATAACTTGGACCTTATTTTTTGATACCTGATATCTGCAGTGTACTAATGAATTAAGGAGAATAATGGTGTGAGTTTTACATAAGGATTTTGAGGTGCTACATAGAAGGAGGTCATCTACATATCAGATGAGCTTTCTTGGGAAAAGATTGAGGGAATTGAGATCCTGCTGTAGGACTTGGCCAAAAAGGTAAGGAGAGTCTCTGAATCCCTGGGAGAGGACTGTCCAGGTTAATTGTTGGGTGTGATGAGTAATGGGATCTGTCCATGTGAAGGCAAGTAAGGGTTTGGAGGTGGGATGTAAGGGGATTGTAAAGAAGGCATCCTTGAGATCTAGGACTGAAAAAAAAGAGGTTTGGAGAGGAATCTTGGAGAGAAGAGTATATGGGTTAGGAACCACAAGATGAATAAGGTTAACAGCAATATTGATTTTTTTGAGGTCTTGGACTAGTCTAAAGGAGCCATTGGGTTTTTTAACTGAGAGGATGGGCATGTTGTAAGGGGAGTTAACAGGGTTTAAGAGATGAGAGATTTTTAGTTGATCTATAATTAATTTTAATCCCATAAGTCTCTCCCTGCCCAAGGGATATTGTGGGATGATGATGGGGGTGGAGGAGTCTTTAAGAGTAATCTTCATGGGAATATGATATGAAGCTATGGAAGTGTGGGATGTGAACCAAATTTGGGGATTGACTTACTGTAAAAGGTGTAGAGAGGTTTTGGGCTGTGGAAACTCCAGTATAGGGTGAATCAATTGTATGGGCTGGCTATAATTAATGGACAGGATTAAAATGGTAGTTTTAAATATATGGAAAATATCTCATCTTAATATTGGAAAGGGACAATCTGGAATAACCAGGATGGGATGTGTAAAGGACTTAGGTCCAAAAGTACAATAAAGAGGGGGTGTTGTGTTGGGTGTGTTTGATATACCATCTCTTCAATAGGGAAGGAGGTCTTTTTAAGGGGACCCACATATTTGATTAAAACTGATCTAGATGCCCCAGTATCAAGGAAGAAAAAAATATGTTTTTCCAATACCATCCTTGTTACCCATGGATCAGTGGACTTGTCAGTGGCAGGGGCTTTATGAGCTGGGTGTCATTGGTATTGGATCCTCAGTTGGGGGGCTATAAGGAATTCGAGGCTGTACTTGAAGAAAAAGCTGTTTTCCCTGCAGACAGTCCATCCCTCAATGTCCCCATCATCCACATTGTGGGCAAGGCCTTTTTGTGAACGTGGATTAGGGCAAGATTTTGCCCACTGTCTGTTGTTTCCACATCAGAAGCAGGCCTTGGAGGGCTGGTTGCCAGGTCCTTTGTGTGGGTTTTTGGGGGAAGTTTGGTGTGTCTGTTTTTCGTTTTGGAGGATGGAAACCAATATTTGATATTATGTGTGGGTATGTTTGTCCCTTAATTGTTTGGCTTCCTTGTCCCTATTGTTAAAAACCTTAAAGGCTGTGTTTATTAACATTTGTTGGGGAGTCTGGTAGCCCTCCTCAAGTTTTTAGCGTTTTCTCCAGTTGTCTGGAGCTGACTGACTGATAAAGTGGAGATGTAAGAAAATACAGGGGTGTTTAAATTACTGTATTTAATCATTGCCTCCATGAGGTGGTTAAGAAAGAGGTGGGGTTTTATCTTGATTTTGTGTGATTTCTTTGATCTTATCCTAGTTGACTTGTTTGTGGCCACACAAGCATGAGAATCTGAGTTCAAAACCCCAGTACCAACAATAACAAAAATGTACAGATGCAAATGCAGAGAAACAATTGTACAAATGCTGGTGGGCAAGGCTTCTTGGAAGGTCAAGATTACAAACACCCAGACAGCTCTAGGGTGGTGGCTGATTCTTTTGTGGGACCCTGATGGACCTCAAACAGAGTTCAGTCACAAGGGAAGGGTGATCTCACAGCCTGCCACTGACAACTTGGAGTCACCCTCCTTTCCTCCTTCTTTGCATTCACAGATGTGTCCTCTGCTCTCTCCCACTGGCCCTTGAATCTGAGCTAACTGGAGTTTGTGGGTGCTCACCTGGTTGTGGAGGCTTCACTTGGGTCTGTCCTGATGGTTGGTGTCCTTCCTCTCTCTGCTCCTTCATGTCTGTGGTTGTTTCTTGTTGACTGAATGTCCCCTTTATCCCAGAGGGTCTGCACATCCATGAGTACCTGCTCCTCCAATATATGTATTTGAGGAAGGTATGATGTTTTAATATGCATTTTGGGTAGCACTTCTGCCAAACTAGGTCTTTTTTTTTCACCTTTTAAGTCATGTGCACTCAAGACGTTTTCTTTTCTGGTTTTATGGTAGATTCTTTATCGTTGCTGTTTGAAGATAGGCACACAACCAAGATGAGACTCTCTCTCTCTCTCCCCCTACTGATTCTCTGTGTAGTTAATTGTTCATTTTTTTATTTTATTTTTTAATTTTTATGTTATTATCATGGTACATTGTGACGTTTACAAAAATTCTTACAATATGTCTTATATGACAACTCCTTCCATCATTCTGCCTCATCTCCCACTACCTTTTTCTTAGAATAGTTTCAACATGTCTCATTTTTTCATTTACATACATAAGTACATATTACTTACACCCTATTCACTCTCCTTCATCCTTTCCTTATATCTTCTGCCCTCTCACAGTGTCAATCCCCAAGTAGGACCTTTTTTTCCCTTCCTGTTATTAATTTGTGAAAAAACACATTTCTGTTTAAGATAGCCTCCTAGGGACTTAATTATTCACTTTTAATTTGAGAGGAAAGAGCACGTGACCTTTCATGAGGGAAAGATGCTGATAAGTTCCATCTCATAGGGGACTCAGCATTCTCCTAGTCCCTGTGTGTGTCTGTGAGGGTACACATATGTGTACATGTGAGTAAGTAAAGCTGCTCTGCTCTCACCTAGCCATTCATCCCCTCAGATATCCCTGTCTTAATCCCTGATCCACACACTCTATCAGGACACATGGACCCAAGATTCACTGGTTAGATGAACAGTTTTGGGGATCCAGTGTGCACTGTGTCAATGGGAGATCTTATGCAGCCATGGGTGCACCACAAACATGCACATCAACTCCTCAGAGTACACACCTTGAACGTGTGCAGTCTTGGTCAATTACCCACCATTGTGGCTCTCCTTCCCCCTTCAGCATTTGTAAAGGCAGCCAAGGGGTCCACCAGGACCTCCACAGTCCTCTGGATGTTCATTGTGTAAAAATGTTCACTTATGCTCCAAGAGATGTCTGATGGGGAGATCAGGCTCAATCCGTTCAAGTCTCTGTTTGTATTTCTCTTGGATATATATCAAGAACTGGAATTGCTGAGGAAGGGCAATGTTTCTTTTACTATTTTGAGGAATCATCACACATGAGGGTTACTATTTACATGGTATGCATTTGTGGCAGTCTAATAAGCACAATGTGTCCATGCCTGTTGTCATTTTTACTCAATGCAGAACTCCAAAGTCCTTGCATATGGACTGGTATAAAAGATGACCCCACACCTGTGGGGGGTGATTGCACAGATGTTGCCATGTTCTGGAAGGAGCTGACATCCTAGAAACCATACTAGTATGTCCTTGTTCTCTGTCATCTCTGGAAGATAATCTCATATTCTGTGACTGTATGGCAGAACTTGCTGAAAGCCAAACCCAGGATCTCATCCTTCAAGTGGCAGAATTACAGTGCAAATTGATTCCCAGCTTCGTGGGACATCTGTGTTCAAGTGAGGGCATTGACTGGGAAGGAGTGAGCTCCTGAATGTTGAATAGGAACGTATGGGAAGACCCTAATGAAGCTGAGGATGTCGAGCCCATAAATTCTGAAGAGAATTCTTCACCAGTAGAAGCATCCTCTCTCTCTCCATAGTAGGAGGTTAACTCTCCATTTTCCAAGGGAACCGTAATGGCCTGTTCCCTGACAGTTGCCATGCAAGAAACTGCTTGTTCTCCTCAGGACCAACCCCATCATCAATTTTTGCTTCTACATCCATACTAGGTGTAGACTCATGAGGAGGCATTCTGCACTCCAAAGTAACTACTTGAGTTTTCTAATTTATGCCCATGGAATGGTGTGGTTCACATATATGTAGTAATTGATTTGGGGTGTGAGATAATGGTAGAAAGAATAAAAATCAAGTCATGGCAAATTCATTGATTTAGACCCAGTAAACAGAGATATCAAAATTTTTTGTGGAGCCCAGTCAGGGTTTGCAAGGCCATCTCAGAGGTTTTCAGTGGGTGCTCAAACTCCATAGTCTTGTTTCCTCTGGATCAGGAGTTCCTACGCCTGTGAAGTCTCATTATATGCCTTCTCCCTGCTCTACAGAGAGAGAAATGGTGCTTAGAACTTCTGATGGTTCCACTAGGGTTGATCCTGAAATACTCAGGCCTATGTGCCAAACTTGATCTTCAATACCTACTGTGGGCCATGGAAATTCCTACCTTACTTCAACCACACTTGAGTATGTTGTATGCACAATCAAGGTAGTTTACAAAGTACAAATTTAATACTGCCTCTAGCAATACATGCACTAGAAAACACCAAAAGAAAGTCAGTGAGATCTTTGCCTTCATCTACCAGTCCTTGTGGCTTCATCTTCAACACAACCTTCCCATACTACCTTGATGTTACCATTGTAACAAATTACATAGGATTCTTTCCTTTCGTTTAAACATCAAGTTTTTGTTGGGAATGCCTCCCTAAATAGGAAATGTTGTATCTTTCTGTTGTTATTGGAATATCTATTCAGTCATTCTGTCTATGTTTCATTACTCACAATCATTTTTGAAAATTGATTCTCATTCTTGTTTTCAGTTTTTGTTCAGACCTTTTCTCTTCTGTAAATGTAATATTCCAGTGTACACATATATGATCAAGTTGTCTTTTGCTGTTGCTGGATAGAATTTTGTACTGCAGAGCTTTTGACAATAGGTGCAGTCTCCTATCAACATTGTGAGTGCATCCTGATGCATATGTGTGTGTTTTTATTAGGGTGTATACCTCAGGACCATAGCTGTGAGGATCTTCCTTTTCATTTCATGATCCCATCTACCCTGTTAATTGATTAAGGCAATTTCTACCAGTCTTTAGTGCATGATGATTTTATGTGCTCATCATTGTCTCCAGACAGGATGTTGCTGACCTCATTTTCCTCCATATGGGAAGGACAGGATTTTTGTATCATTATTTCACTGAAATGATGGCCTATCCTTGGGGCATATGCACACACTGTGAATGCCAGAGAGATGTGGTGTAGCAGCATCACACTCCCTTGGGAAAGACAATTCTGCACATCCCTTTGCAACTCCACATCTAGTGACGTCACTCTGGCACCTGGAATCTGGTAGAGAGAGGACCCGCATCACAGAAATTAACAAATGCCAGATGATGAGACATTTTCAAACATTGATTTTATCAGAGTGTGGTTTTTCAGTTTTCCACTTGGGGCTCCCACCAAATACTACTGTGCAATCACCAATGGTTTCTGAAGAGATAATACAAGACAATGCCATTAAGAATGGAGGATCTTTCTTGGTGGGACTGGGGTTTAAACTCAGGGCTCCATGCATTGCAAAGCAGGTGGTCTACTATTTGAACAACTACTCAATGTATTTCGGTCCAGTTATTTTGGGGATGGAACCTCACTCACTATTTGCCCAGGATTGCCTTGAGCTGTAACCCTCCAGATGTCAGCCTCCCAGATAGCTGGGGTTACATGCATGAGTCACTGGTGCCCACCATGTTTGGAAGACCTAAGGGCACCATCTGCATATATTTGTTTCAGGTTGGAATCTGAGTTTTCCCATTTATTATGTTATTTTCAGCAGATTCTGTATTTGAGCTGAAGAAATGGAAACACAGAGCACACATTAGGCAATGTGGTAATTACCACAAAGTGAGATGTTACCTGAAGTGCAAAAGACAGGTGAGGATGATAGAGGTACAAAAGGGTAGGGAAAGAATGAGCAGCATTGAGGGGAAGATGTCACAATTTATTGGAGGAAGACTTTTCTACACAGAAAATCCAAAAATTCCCTTATCCCAACCATGCCATCCCTGCATGATTTACAGAAGTCAGTTCACCCAATTTATGTTCCAGATTTTCTTCTAGAACCACCTTTTCATGTAGGATTCATCTCCCAAACTCCACTAGTCTGCATGTGCCCTGCTCTCTCTCCTGCTTACTGCCTCCTTGTATCTTGTGTCCTTCTCTGGCTGTACAAGGCCTCAAATAGTAGAATACCAAGAAACACAAGGACCAGGCCAGCCATGTCCATGTGGATGAGATTCTGTACAGTGTAAAACTGGGGCTGTGTGTCTGGGGATTGTGGACAAAGGGAATGTGGAGGTCAGGCAGGGCAACATCACCCCAGGATCCCTGTATATCCACTTGAGGACTCTGCTTCCTGAACAGGATTTGACTCTCTCTCTCTCTCTCTCTCTCTCTCTCTCTCTCTCTCTCTCTCTCTCTGTGTGTGTGTGTGTGTGTGTGTGTGTGTGTGTGTGTTCTGTAAATTCTCCTTAATCTCCCATCATGAAGTCTGACATTCTGCATGTTGGGCTGAGGACTGAGCTGCTCCTGAGAACCAAAGCAGAGAAGTAGGACCTGTGAAGTGTTTAAGGACCTGAGTCTTTCCCCTGGGCTTCACAATTTTGTGTCTTCTCCTCATAACATAACTTCACGTAGCTCTTGTATGGACCGTTTCCCTGATGTAGCAGGGTCCTCTTAGGTCTCCTTGTTGTATTCTTCTAGGATCATATATTATTTGTATTCAGTTCTCCTTTCTAAGTTACTGAGGGACTCATTTACCTGAGGACTCAGTTCAGGCCAAAATCACCAATGCAGGATGCACTCAAGTGGTAGAGTGTCTACTTTGCAAGTGCTGAAACCCTGAATACAAACCCTAGTCCCATCTAAAAGGAAGAATAAAACTGGAAACACATGGGACTGAAATATTAGTTAGGTGGATGACTATTCCTAACTACAGATTCAATATGCTATGGTTTGAATATTTGTGTCCTTTTTAAAATTTACATTGAAACTCAGTCCACAGAGGAACAGTAGAAACAGGTGGTGTTTGTGGGTAAGTAGATGACAAAAATTTCTGCTTTGTTCATGGTTCAGTTGCCAAGGGCACTGGCTAGACCCCTGTCTACCTCTCTGTTCCTCTCACCCTTGGCAGATACCAAGCTGCCTGTCAAGACCTCAGACTTCCTTCCTCCACAAGTAGGAGAAATGTCCAGGCTGTTTATCTGTCACCCTGTCTCACATGCAGGAAAGGAGATTCACTCCTAGAATGTCAGCAAGAAGTGAATCTCTGTCAGCAACTTGATTTTATCTATGTGACACCCATTTCTGGATACCAAGTTTAAAGAGCAGTAAAATAGTCTTTGAAACTGCATAGTTTTAATTCACTGAACTTGCAGAAATTTGTTATATTAGCACTAGAAAATGCATTATACATAAACATTGCATACCCAGCTCAAGGAACAGCAGTGGTATTTGGAGGTTAATGAAAGTGTGTGTGTGTGTGTGTGTGTGTGTGTGTGTGTGTGTGTGTGTGTGTGTGTGAACCTGGCTCTATCTTGCTACAAGGCTCTCACCATACTCACTGCACCACAGTTGCATCCTGGCAATCTGGAGCTCATTCCCTGGCTAATGGGATTTCTCTAAGAACTCTCCTGGCAGTTTCTTCTTCCTTTCTCATTCATCTCCTCTCTGTTAATATTGGAGCTAGAATCAACATTGCATTTTTTCCTGGCAGAGGGTCTGGTTTACTCTCCTATTCCCCACTTGGAGAAAGGTGGGAAGTCCTGACTGCAATAAACTAGGGCCCAAAGAATTTTCTGAGCCCATGATGGCCCTGAATTCTTTCTGATGTTATAGAGTTTGGGGATCATAGAGGGAAGATGATAAGGCCAAGACCACAGAAAAAGACAGTGGCTAAGCCAACACTCGAACTCAAGGATTCTGGTCCCCAGGTTTCCAAGCAGGGAGAGGAGGATGGTTTACTCATCAGGTTTGGAGTCTGGTTCTGTGGATGAAGAGCACCTACTTGAGGTGTTTACTAGAAAAGAGGACAGGAGAGGAAAGAGAGGTGGACAATGAGTCTGCCTGTCTTTTACACTATGGAAGCCTGAGATTGGTCACCACTAGATTCTCCCCATAATTCTGAGCCTTATAAGTCATAGGATACATTTCCCCAAAGTCTTCAGGGAGGTCCCTCCCTGAGACCTCATCTGTGAGGAGATGACGGAAGTTACTGGTGGAAAGATCTCTGTGGATAAGAGATCAGGAAGGGGACACTGGGAAATGCATAAAGGCCAGGAACTGATACCACCTCTTACCTCCCCATACTGAGCCCAGCCTCAACCCCTGGGTCTGTGCTGACCTCTTTCTCTATCTGCCTGGCTGAATAGTCACCCCAGTGTGGGCCTCCATGAAAGATGAGGAGGGTTTCAAGGAGTCCTGTCTGACATTCTGCACCTTGATGTCTTCTGTCTTACTCAGTCTCTGTTTTCCTCTCTCTGCATCTCTGTGCTTGTTTATTTCCATCATCAGCGGGTGTTCTTCAGATACAGCTTTAGGATTCAGTTTGTTTGAGGTACAAGACATAGGACAGATATGAGACTTGCTCACCTGTGACTGAAAGTTGCAGGGAGTCACTCGGAGATGACCAGGCATATGAAGTGCCATGGAAGGAGCCACAGCATCTGTAGGTCCTTGTGTGGGTGACAGGACCCAGATGGAAGTCACCTTGGAATGTACCATTGTGGCTCTGTGCTGCAGGGAGAGAGTGTTCCTGTGGTTCCCCCTTCCTGGACAGATGGTACATGCCAATGAAATTGTCAGAACTGCAGGACAAGGTCACATTCTCTCCTGACCTCACCACAGAGTCTGGCTGGGCTAAGAGAGAAGGTTTGTTTAATTGATCTGGAAGAAAAAGAGGCTGTTTAGTTAGGGAGGATATTCCTGATCACTGTGTCCTTCACTCCTGAACTAAGAACTCTTTCTTCCTTCTCCCAAGACTTACCTCCCCATGTCCATTTATTTGCTTATACTTTCTCTGTCTCTTTAGGACTCTGACTTCACCCCTGTACTCCAGGCTTGCTTTTCTTGATTTTTTTTACAGTCTGCTTCTATTAGCAATGTTTCAGTTTGATCTGTCTTTACCTTTTAATTGAAGTCTCATTTTTTCTCATGTCTCTGTCCTTATGCATCTGTGTATCAACCAATCTATGTTTTAAAAAATTGGATTCTTCAAAAGGGATTCGTAATATATTCAATAAATTAATAACAGAAAACTTCCCAAATCTCAAGAAAAATCTTGCCTATTCAGGTACAGGAAGCCTCCAGGACACCAAACAGACTTGACCAAAATAGAACATCACCCATGGCATATTACCATTAAAACAACAAGCACAGAGAATTGAGAGAGAATACTGAAGGCTGCAAGAGAGAAAAAACAGATAACATATGAAGGTAAACCCATCAAAATCACAGCAGATTTCTCAACAGAAACCTTAAAAGCAAGGAGGTCATGAAGTGAGTTATTTCAGGCACTGAATGAAAATTATTTCAAACCTAGGATACTCGAACTGGGGAATTATCATTCAAAGTAGATGGAGCAACAAAATCTTCCATGATAAGCAGAAACTAAAACAATATATGACCACCAAGCCACCACTACAAAAGATTCTGCAAGGAATTCTGCACACAGAAAATGAAAGCAAACAAAATCGTGAGAGGACAGGCAACACCAAATCATAGAAGAAAAGACAAGGAATCAGAGAGTAGTATTGATGCAACTGCACACAATCAAATCCTTAAACAACAAAAACAACTAAATGACAGGAATCACCACATACATACCAATACTAACACTGAATGTTAACAGACTCAACTTCCCCATCAAAAGACACTGTCTGGAAAACTGAATTAAAAAGGAAGATCCAACAATATCTTATTTACAGGAGACCCCATCTCATTGACAGAAACAAACACTGGCTTAGGGTGAAAGGACAGATTTATCAAGCCAATGGCCCCCTAGGAGTAGAAATACTTATATCAGACAAAGTAGACATCAAACTTACACTGGTAAATGAGATAAAGAAGAACATTTCATACTAATAAAAGAATAAATATACCAAAAGGAAATAACAATTATCAACCTATATGCACCCAATGTCAGTGCATCCAATTTCATCAAACATACTGTAAAGGACATAGAGCACATATAGACTCCAACACTGTGGTAGTGGGAGACTTTAATACTCCTGAACACTATTAGATAAGTCATCCAAACAAAAAAACAACAAATTGTAGAAGTAAATCATGCATAGATCAAATGGACCTAAAAGATGTCTACAGAATATTTCATCCAAACAACAGCACAATATACATTCTTCTCAGCAACCCATGGAACTTTCTCCAAAATTGATCTTAGGGCACAAAGCAAGCCTCAGAAAATATAAGAAAATAGAAAAATCCACTGCATTTTATCTGATCACCATGCATTAAAACTAGACTCAACAACAAAAACAATAGTAGAAAATATGCAAACAATTGGAAGCTGAACAACATATTGATTAATGATCAGTGGGTCATACATGAAATAACAGGGGAGATTAAAATGTTCCTGGAAGTTAATTAAAATGAAAACATACTTACCAGAACCTATGGGACACAGCAAAAATAGTCATAAAAGGAAAATTTACAGCCATGAGTGCATATATTAAAAGGACGGAAAGATCTCAAATAAATGACCAAATGTTATATCTCAAACTCCTAGAAAAACAAGAGCAAACAAAACTCAAATCAAACAGAGGAGGAGAAATAATAAAAATAAGGGCCAAAATTAATGAAATAGAGACCAAAAAAACCATACAAACTATCAGCGAAACAAAAAGCTGCTTCCTTGAAAAAATAAACAAGCTTGACAAACCCCTGGCTAACCTGACTAAAATGAGGAGGGAAAAGACCCAAATCAGTAAAATCAGAAATGCAAAAGGGGAGATAACAACAAAAACCAAGGGAATTCAGGGAATCATTAGTGACTACTTTGAGAACCTATATTCCAATAAATTGGAAAATCTTGAAGAAATGGACAAATTTCTAGATACTTATGACCACCCAAAACTGAACCAAGAGGATAATAACCACCTGAACAGATTTATAACACGAAATGAAATTGAAGTCGCAATGAAGTGTCTCCCAAAAAAGAAAAGTACAGGACCTGACAGATTCTCTGCTGAATTCTATCAGGCCTTTAAAGAAGAAGTAATGCCAATTCTCCTTAAACTTTTCCATGAGATAGAAAGGGAAGGAATACTGCCTAATTCATTCTATGAATCCAGTATTACACTCATCCCCAAACCAGAAAAAGACACATCCAAAACAAACTATAGGCCAATGTTTTAATAAACATTGATGCAAAAATCATCAGTAAAATAATGCCAAACCAAATCCAACAACATATCAGAAAGATCATTCACCATGACCAAGTCAGCTTCATCCCAGGGATGCAGTAATGGTTCAACATATGCAAATCAATAAATGTAATACAGCACATAAATACAAGAAAAGACAAAAACCAATTGTTCATCTCAATAGATGCAGAAAAAAACCTTTGATAAGATTCCATACCACTTCATGATAAAAGCTTTAAGAAACCTAGAAATAGAAGGAGTGTACCTCAACATTATAAAGGCTATATATGACAAACCTATAGCCAACACCATACTTAATAGGGAAATACTGAAACTGTTTCCCCTAAAATCAGGAATGAGACAAGGGTGCCCACTCTCCCCACCACTACTCAACATTGTCCTGTAATTCTTAGCCAGAGCAAGAAGGCATGAAGAAGTAATAAAAATAATACAAATAGTTAAAGAAACTGTCAAAGTATCCCTATTTGCAGATGACATGATCCTACATCTCAAAGACCCAAAAAACCTCCTATACACACTAAACAATTTCAGCAATGTAGCAAGGATACAAAATCAACTTACAAAAACCAGCAGCTTTTGTATACAACAAATTGAGTCAGAATATTGGAAAACAATTCCATTTCAATAGCCTCAAAATATCAAATACCTAGGAGTAAACTTATTAAAGGATGTGAATGACCTCTACAAGGAGATCTACAAACCTCTGAAGAAAGAGATTGAGGAAGACTACAGAAGGTGGAAAGATCTTCTGAACTCATGGATTGGTAGAAACAACACATTAAAAATGGCTATACTACCAAGAGCAAGCTACATGTTCAATGCAATCCCCATCAAAATCTCAGTAATGTTCATCACAGAGATTGAAAAATCTACCCTAAACTTCATTTGAAAACACAAAAAACCGCAAATAGGCATGGCAATACTCAGCAAAAATAGCAATGCTGGAGGTATTACAATACCTGACTTCAAACTATATTACAAAGCAATAGCAATAAAAAAAGCATGGTAGTGGCACAAAAACAGATATGAAGACCAGTGAAACAGAATAGAGGACCGGATATGAATCCACACAATTATGCATACCTTATTTTTGACAAAGGCACCAAAAACATACGATGGAGTACAGACATCCTCTTTAACAAATGTTGCTGGGAAAAGTGGTTAACTGTTGGCAGAAAACTGAAGCTAGATCCATGTCTGTCACCCTGTACTAGTATCAACTCAAAGTGGATTAAGGACCTTAATATCAGATCTGAAACTCTGAAGTTAGTACAGGAAATACCATGGAAGTAATAGGTGTAGGCAAAGACTTCCTCAGAAATCAAGCAGCCCTGCAACTAAGAGAAAGGATGTACAAATGGGACTACATGAAATTACAAGGCTTCTGCCCAAAAAAAGTAATGGTCTCTAAATTTAAGAGACATCCACAGAGTAGGAGAAAATATTCGCTGGCTATACATCAGACAAAGGACTGATAACCAGAATATGCAGGGAGCTCAAAAAACTAAACTTCCCCCAAATCAATGAATCAATAAAGAAATGGGCAACTGAAGTAAACAAAACTTTTTCAAAGGAAGAAATCCAAATTGCCAAAAAACACATGAAAAAATGCAAACCATCTCCGGCCATAAAGGAAATACACATCAAAACTACACTAAGTTTCCACCTCATTCCTGTTAGAATGGCTATCATTAAGAACATCACCACCAACAAATGTTGACGAGGATGAGGAACCCTCATACACTGCTGTTGGGAATGTAAGCTAGTAAACCACTGTGGAAAACAATATGGAGGCTTCTTAAAAAACTAATCATAAATCTGCCATATGATCCTGTAATCCCATTCCTATGTATATACACAAAGGAATGCAATTCAGGTTATTCCAAAGGCACCTGCACATCCTTGTTTATTGCAGCACTATTTACAATAGACAAGCTATGGAAATAGCCAAGATACCCCACTACTGACAAATAGATTAAGAAAATGTATTTATGCACAACGGAATTTTACTCAGGCCACAAAGAAGAATGAAATTTTGTCATTTGGAAGTAAATGGATGGAACTGGAGAATATCATCTTAAGCAAAGTTAGCCAGGCTCAGAAGGCCAAAAGTAATATGTTCTCCCTCACATGCGGATTATAGACCTAAAAATTTGTAGTAATATTATTGAACATGGGTCACACGCTAAGGAGAGAACACGTAAATGAGGAATAGGGAAAGGTAGGAAACCCAAAACTTGAAAGTATTTTATGTGCCCACTATATAGGAGCTAATATAGCAACCTTAAAATGACAGAGGTCACAATGGGAAGGTGACCAGGAAGTAGTGAAGAGGTCTGGTAGAGATGAACCAATTAGGGTTGTAATACACATATACATGGAAGCAACACTAGGAATCTCTCTGTATAGGTATCTTTATATCAAACTAGAAAAATAATATGTATTTCTTATTATCTCTTATGTTTTGTCTTCAACAAAATTGGAGAACAGTTTCTGCCTGGAAGTGAGGGGGTGAGGAGGGAGGGGGAAGGGATGGGAGCAGGGGGGAGAGATGGGCTAAACAATGTATACACATATGAATAAATGAATAAACAATAAAAATTGGATGCTTCATCTTCCTTACACAAGGTCTCATCACTTTGCATGGTTCCAACTTTAACATATATGCTGCTTAAGTAAGGACTATCTACCCATGTGTCTGTCTATCTATCACATCTCTCTCTCTCTCTCTCTCTCTCTTTCTCTCTCTGTCTCTCCTTACCTACCTACCTATCATCTACCACAACAGATGCTTCTCTGTCTCTCTAGCTCTCTTTTAGAATCTCTATCACCACGTCTTTGCCTTTTATCTTTGTGTCTTCCATTCAGGCTCTGGATTTTAGGACTGTTCTCTGCCACTACAAGTCAGTCTCCCGAATTCCCTACCCCCTGTACTCCCTTTCTTTCTCCAAGTCTTTCCTTAAGCTCCCAATCCCTTGTTCATTGTGTGTGTGTGTGTGTGTGTGTGTGAGTGTGTGCATGTACATATATATGTGCGTGTTTCTATGTCTTTGCTTTTCATCTTGTCTGCTTCTATTTCTCCTCAGTCATCCTATAACATCTGGGGTTATTGGAACATGGGCCTCAGAAAAGAGTTAGAAGACACAGGGAATACATAACACACAGGCACTGGTATCTGTTCCTTCACTCAAAACCATGCTATTTGAGGCAAATTATGGCTCAACCATATGGAAGGAAGAAGTGTTAAAGCAGACCCACATCTATGGGTTACGTCTGGGCTAAGGCCTCAGGATGAATGGGGAATCAGCCTAAGAGCTCAGTTCAGCCCTGAAACTCAGGTTAGAACTGTGACATGTTTGGTTCTCCTGGTAGAGAAGAGAGGATGAAGGTTAAATGAAAACCCAACTCCTGAACTCTGCTAGAGCTCTGAACAACATCAGAGTAGAGGACCCCTCTCTCTGGTCCATGGTTATCTGTCACTATATTCCATTTATGAATCCTCTGCATTGTTCTGGTAGCTGTGATTTACATCATGACTTTGTTCATTGTCTCTGCTGGTAACATTTTCATGAAGTCTGTCTCTGTCTACAAAAACTCCACATTCATCTTCCTCAAGATCCCTGGGGCTTTGAAGTCCTAGAACATCTGATATTTATCTCAAAGAGGATGAGGAGTTGGTCTGGATAGCCACTTGTCATCACAATGTCCAGATGGTCACTGGGTTTTGACCACACATAAGGTTGGTGATTGAGAGAACCTTAGCAACTGTAGGTCCCTGCATGGGCAGGGATCAGTGGACTTATGGAGACATTGGCCTGGGAATCCCCGTAACAAGACTCTCCAGTGTTATAAGGTAAAACAAGGCACGACCACTCAAGAAAGACTTTAAGGGAGAGTCTTTATTAGCCAGCTGGCGACTGCTCTGACCAATGGGTCGTCAGGACTGAGAGCAGCACCATTCCAACTTTTAGCAGGCAAAAATTATATCCTTCCTGGCAATCTTTGTAAAGCAAGCTAGCCTAGATATAGAAGTGAAACAATGGCTGTTAGCTAAGGTACAGAAGTGAAACAATGCCTGTTAGCTAAGGTACAGAAGTGAGACAATGGTTACTATCTATGAGCATGAGTACACACAATTAACCAAATCCATACAATCATTTGACCGTATCCTACTTTGGTTCCTTCTGTTCTTTTAATTTTATGGGAACCATAACCCCTCATGAAACTCCTTCAGCTTGAAAGCTAAAACAGAACCTGATTAATCACTCTCCTCTGGCTAAGTTATTAACCATTTCACCAGAAAGATTCAAGGGGTCCTTGGTTACTGCCTATCTGTGCAGAACAAGAAAGAAGGTCCCAAACATGATCTCAGAGTGACATTGCAGGGTTACCTTCCCTCCTTCTTTCACCAGGGGACTTGATTGGGCCAAGAGTGAGGGTTTTCTGTAGGCTCCTAAGGACAAAGAAGTTGTGAGTTTAGGAAACACCCTTCCAGAACCCATTCTTGGGACCTGGAAGGACAGATTTTCCTTTACCCAGTCTGTCTTCTTTCTGCTCTGTGTCCTCGTGTCTTGTTCTCTCTGTCCTCATCCCCACCATCTGTCTCTGTTTCTCTGTCTGTAGTAGCACCAGACACCATTCCCACTGGGCTCATTCTGGGCACATGTCTCTTGTATCCATCTCCCATAGATCTCTTTCCTGCCTTCCATAGTTGGGGGAGACAGAAACCATGGAAGACTGCATTTCCATCCTCTCTTGTCAGCTTATTTCATGTTCTTTTGGATAAACTGAAAGCTCTGCTTTAGAGCTAGTTCTTCCAATGTCCACCTCACTTGTTCCTGGAGGAGGTCCACTGACATGTCTGGGCATTCTGCCTGGCTCCTCATACTCAGGACAGCCCTGACTCTGGATCCAGAAGTACTGGCCCTTCCATGCCTGGTGTCACCTCGGTACCCTCCCATTAATGATCTCTTCCCCTATTGGACTTCTTAATCTGTCCTTTACCTGGGTGCCTGTATAGTCTGCAATTGCTGCTGTGACAAACTGGCATTACATGCTGCTTAAAAAGAACACAGATGTACTTTCCTTCAGTTGTGGAGGTCTGCAGAAGGTCCCACTGATACAAACCAGGTGTCTATAGTGCTGTGCTCCATCTGGAGGCTTTAGGGGAAAATACATTTCTCCTACATTTCCAGCTTTTGGAAGCCTCTAGCATTCCTTGACTCACAGCCCCTTTCCTCCATCCTCAGAGCTGGCTGATGGTCCAGCCTCTCTCATGCTTCAATGCTCTGACCCTCAACTTCCTGCTTCTTCTTATCTGTGTGGAGCCTGTGGATACTTGGAGCTCAGCTGGATGATTTAGGGTTGTCTCTCCATCTCAAAGTCAACTGATTAACAACTTTCTTCAACTTCTACCTTGATTTTTTCCATGCCATGTAACGTAAACACTCACAGGCTTCAAAGATTAGAATGAGGTTTTCTTTGGGGGACCATTGTTCTGCCCACTGCAATATTCAATTCTCTGTATTGAGTATTCATTAATCTAAAACACATTCCTGTTTTTCTGATTGGACCATGACTGAAATCCTTCCAGAAAACTCTGGGATTAGAATATTTAGAGGAGTGAATTTCCACTCTGAACATGAGCTCTGACCTGAAACTATGATCACCAGAGGGTCACTGGGTGCTGGAATTCCATTAGGGAAGTGAAGATTAGAGCTGAGACATCTGTAGGTCCCTGCATGTGCTGGAGTCATGGGCTGGAAAGGAAGCTATTCTGGAATATTTTGTCCTGGAGCTCAGGGATACAAGCCCCATCTTCATTTTTCAGCCTGAATATATCAAATCCAAGACAAGAGTCACATGCTCTCCATGAGGAATGACAGGGCTTGGCCAGGCAGTCAAGGTGGGTTTGTCATGACCTACTTTGAAGAAGGAGGCATGGACAGAGCAATATGAGGTTCCCCCTCAATCATTATGCTTACAGCCTCCTTATTCTTTCTATGCTTATTTTATAAAGAGTTCTTATTAGTGTATATTAATTGTACAAAGGTGTTTCATTGTGCATTTACAACATGTATATCATGTGCTTTGATCAAATTCATCCCATCTATATTACTCTTTCTTAACATTGCTCTCCTCCTTCCTTTTCCCTTTAATTTTAACAGTTTTGGAGGGTTTCACTATGCTATTTTCATACATATATGATGGGGGGTGCCCAGAGCTATCAGAAGTCTCCCTACCACCCCATAAACAATGTCATTTCTTCCTACAACAAAATATGTTGGCTGGGAATCTTAAACATGTAATGAATAATGACTCTTTCTAGACTTGGTCATGCAAAATTACTTGCAAAAATAAATCAAATGGAGTAGAGGGCAATATTGGTGTGAGAGAAATTATGTCTGCTGGTGAGTGATGTGAGCAAGAAGGTGCAATAGGACTTCTCTGTCTTCACCTCCTTCAGAATTCCAACTAAACACAGGCAAGAATACCATTGTGAATATCCTAGAAGTTGGAGGTAAGGCTGGGACAGCGTTAGACCACAGAATTGAGAAACACCACAACAGAACAGGAAGTAGAGGAAGTCTCTTGGACACTGCCCCTCCTTCTTGTCCTGTGCAGGGCTTCATGATAGAAATCCCTGTGCCCATGGTTTACACATTGGAAAGAGTGTGTTAGAGGCATACATTTGGCTTCCCTACAATTTTGGGTCCTGTTTAAGTGTCTTGCATGGGAAACACTGGGGGTACCTGCAGGGCTGGATGACCTAGGGCCATTTGGAGCTCAGTGTGGGGCTCACAACGGCCAGTGTATAAATCTTGGAATTCAGTTTACACTAAGCCAATGAAGGTGCCTCACAAGAGAAAAGAGACAACTACACAAAACTGTAGGAAACACCATACAGATTCCAACCAAGGGTGACTCTCAGCCAGGGAGGACATCTTGCCAACCCTTTCCAGTCAGAGATAATCATAAAGCCTTGCCAAAAACCATACGTGGTTGCAGAGTGCAGCTAATGATCTCTCTGGACCTCAGAGCACAGCCAGTGATGACACTTGTCATAAGAGAACAGGGAAGAACCCAGGCCAGCTGGAGAACTGGACACCACAGTCTACCTGTCTAGGGTTTCAGACATCTGGACCATCCAGAATCTCAGGGTAACCTAAATGGTAAAGGTCAATAACTACCAAAAAATTACTGAAAAGGCCATAAGAAAGGGGCTGCCTCCTCAAATGTTCAGGTATCATTATAAGGACACAAGGACTATGAATAATTAGGGAAATATGAGGCAAGAAAAGAAAATATTAAGCTCTAGTAGGAGAGCCCCAAAAAAAGCAGATCTATGGAATGACCAAGAAACAACTCAGAGTATTTCTCTTAAAGAAGGTCATGAAACTATAAGAGAGTACAGATAGAAAGTTCATTGCCATTTGCAAATAAATTATTGAAGAACACAAGTAGATTGACAATGAAATAGGGACAAAGGTAAAGAATATAATCTAAATTTAAAAAGTAGAAAACTTCAGCAGTAGACTTTGTCTGATGGAAGAATCAATGAGTTGAGACCTGATATTTGAAATGATCCAATCAAATGCACAGCCACAGCAAAAAAACAACCAAACAAATAAAAAGGGAATGAAGAAAAATTACATAACTTATGAGATAGCATCAAACAAGAAAAATTTCTGTCATTGAAACTGAAGTGAAAGTAGAGAAAACAAAGGAGAAGAAACCCTATTTAGAGAAATAATCAGGGAAACATTTCCAGACCTCAAGATAGATACAAGCATCTAGAAACAAGAAGGTCAAAGGACATAGATGAAAATAAGTCCAAACAACATGGCCCCAGTTAATATTATTAATCAACCATCAAAATCAAAGTTAAAGAGGGGATCCTGGAATCCAAGAAAAGCTAAACACACATAAAGGAATTTCAGTATGGCTAGTCACAGACTTCTGGGCAAAAACCTTAAATGCCAAGACAAATAGGAATGATGTATTTGAAGGACTGAATGGAAAGTGCCTACCAGGAATAATGACCCCAGCAAAGCTGTCCTTCAGAAATAAAGGAGCAATAAAGACTTTCTCAGAAAAACATGCTGAGGGATATCATCACCACCAGACGTGATTCACAGGAAAGGCTAAAGAGAGTTCTTCAAGCTCAAAGGAAAGGATATCAATAAAACATGAGCACATCTAAGAGCATAAAACCCCTGGGAAAAGTATAGAAACTCAGTAGAGTGAAAATTAGAAACCACTAAGAGTGTAATGGTGGAGCCAATTTATATGTGCAGCATGAAATTTAAAACAGAAAAATAATAACTTCAATCATTTGTTATGTGCAATCTACAAAGACATAATTGTGAAATAAAGACCTAAAAATATATGGGGAATAGGTGAGAAGTGAATAAAACTGTAAGTTTGGTTTTTGTTTGTTTGTTTAAGAATGAATGTTAAAAACTGTCTTATCCATCTGCAGAGTGCCTGGATGGGTCTGGGACAGAGTTGGGGCCCAGGTTTCCAGGACCCCACTTTCTAGTTCACAAGAGATTCATCTACAAGGCTTTCCATTGTCAACCCACCTGACCCAGTGCTGTCTGCCTTCCTGTACAGGAGTATCTTTCCATTTGGGGTGGATGGTGACCTAAGGTTCGGGGACAGGCTCACCCACTTGTGCCCAGATCTTCTGGACCAGGAAGAACCCTGGAAAGAAAGAGTCATGATGGATGATGCATGTACTTACAGAATCTAAAGACTGTATTCCTTTTGCCCTCCACTACCCTGTGAACTCCAGCAGCTGCACCCTGCTCAGTAAAGGTCAGCTCTGCCCCCAGTGTCCACCCACACTGTGGAAGCAGTGGTGTTTTCTGAGCCAGGGCCAGCCTCCCGGGATGACATTTCCACTCCAATGCTCCCTATCCTTCATTCCCAGCAGGACTCACCAGGACACAGCACAGTGATGAGTGTGGGCAACATGGTGCTGACCCTCCTGATAGGGGGTGGCAGGCCAGCAGAAGTGCACGGGATGTTGTGAGGGGCCCAGCTCCTCTGGTGCACCATTGACCACATCATGGAAAGGTGTCAGACATAAGCTATTGTTTCCTTGCATGTGGCTGAACAATTTCCTTGCAAGATGGCTTCCCTGAAATTGTTCAGATTCAGCTGTCCTTTCTCAGCATGTACCATGGCTGGAGCTGGAGCTGGAGCACATCATAGAATGATGAAATTGTGTAATTGAATCAAAAGCTTTTCATATATTTTTATTTAGATTGTTTACATATTGTTTTTATTTGTACATATTAATTGTACACAATAATGGGTTTCAGCATCACATTTTTATACATAAAGTATCTGACTAATCTCACCCCATCATGCTCTCTTGTTACCCCTCTCCATCCCAAAATCATCCCTCTTCTACATTTATTTAAAAAGATATAGATGCTGCATTTAAGAGGAAATAAGTGACATTTGACTTTCTGATCCTGGCTTGTTTCACTGATTATGATAATCTCCAGTTCATCCATTTTCCTGAAAGTGACATAATTTCTTTCTTATTTAGGAATAAGAATCAATTCTGCTTTATACCATATTTTCATCTGTTGAGGGTCACCTAGGCTGATCACATAACTTGGCTATTGTGAACAGTGCCCCAATAAACATGGTGCCAGTGTCATTAGCAATCATTAGTCCCCAAGGTTTCATCTTAAATACAACTTTGAAATTAATCTACTATGTCAGCACCATTGTGTATCACATGGGATTCCCTCTGTACTTTATTTAGAATCAAACATAGTTATGCCTTCCTCAGTGGTAAGCATTATCTTTGTTTGAATTTATAGAAATTGGATATCCTCTCACACACTTTTAAACAATCCTGTGTTAATTAAATAGCATGTTTTAAGACTGGTCTCCATTGCTGCTGTTGAGTTAGTGTGTTAACTTTTCATATAATATTTCACCATGGGTATAAAGGATTAGCATTCATTTTTAGGAGACTGATTGATTTTAGAAGATTTTGTCCAACATGAAGGGCACTGCTATAGATGTTATTGTGAGTGTGTCCTGGTGCACAGTCACACTCATTCATCCACGGTACATGAATAAATATCATAGCAGTACATCCCCTCCATTAAACTAGATCACTTCAATGAATTCCCATTAAGTGATACCCAATTAGGTACCACCATAGAACAATTGGTTATTGTAATGCATAGGAAGTGACTGCAATTTGTGCTCAACTTTCTCCCAAAGTTGACGTTACTCTTTCTTTCCACCCTAATGTTGATGTCCTAGGATTCTTGTATCTAATTTATCAGAAACTGTGCTGAAGTGGTGCAGCATGGTGTTGTCATATCTTTAAAAAAGAGGAGACATAGGCACACATGAGGCTGACAATGAGATGGCTGCTGCTGTCTCACACTAGTTTGAGATAGCTGTCTCACACTAGTTTGAGATATCAATTTTTGTGCATCACTTCAACTCTTCATGCAATGATGGAACACTGTCACCTAGAATTAGTGAAGGAAGGAAATTGTGTACATCATAGACATTGGCAAACCACCAATCACTAATTTTATTGAGAGCTGGTTTGCCAGGATACCACTAGGCTATTGCTTAAGACACAGTGTTCATCCCATGTGATGACATTGAGACTGGGGTTTGAAACCAGGGCTTTGTGCTTACAATGCAGGTGCTCTACAGCTTGAGCCACACCTCCAGTCCATTTTGATTTTTTTTTTGGCTATGTAGTTTCACAAACTATTTCCCTGGGCTGTCTTTGAACTGAGATATTCCTAATCTCAGCCTCCCGAGTAGCTAGGATTACAGGCCACAGACACCCTGCTTGATAGCATTTTATTTCTAAGAAATCATGTGTTGCTTACTTCCAGAAAATCTCCTATACCATGCTTAATTACTAAATTTTTATCTCCTATAAAATGACATACACAGTGATTTGTGATACTATTTTTGAATGATGCTTCTTTTCTGTAATTAAACAATTCTATAGGGAAAATCAAAGGTTATGTTCAATACCCTCTACTCATTCATTTATTCACTCTCGTCAGCATCACTGGTTCTTATGTGCATCTTGTTCTCTCACAGGCACAGGAAAGGAAGTCCTCCTCCCATGTTTGCATCCGGTGTTTACTCAGTTTCTCTCTTGCAGGACCACAGCTTTGGGGGCCAATCTTACCTCTGAATGTGCCATCAAATTCATGTTCAACGGGAAATCTTTCATGCTTGAAATTAAAGCTCTCTAGTGAAGGAAATTATCTTAAGTATGAATGTGTTTGCTTCCGTGATGAAGGTTTTGCATTGTGTATAATTAGAAAAACATTTGTGATGATGGGTGAACTGAACCAAGATACATTGTAAGCATGTATGAAAATGTCACAATGAAACCCCTGTACAATTAATGTATGCTAATAAAAATGTACAAAAAGACATGATCCATGTGTAAAAACAAAGATCTGTTTACATGGATTGCGATGGAAAATTTTAATGATCTGTTAGGTTATTAAAGTATAATGATTGGTTTTTACAATTAAGCTATCCTTATTTTCCATTAGCAAATATGTAGAATGAAGGATGTGATATTTTTTAGGATTTACATCTAAGATCATGGGAAATATTTTCTTATGACTTTTTCCAATATTGTACTTTGTTTCCCAAGGTTTGTATTCATTTTTTCATTGTCTGATAGAATGTGTTTGGGAATAAATGTGTTTGGGAATATTTTCTCTTTTCTCTATTCTCAGGGAATGTTTAGGTCGGGGTGTGTATTGCATGTGTTGTGTATTTGCTTGTATTTCAAAAGTGCATAAATACTTAGATGACATCAATAATGAAGGGTCCTATATTGGAGTTAAGGTGGAATTTTTCATTACCAAGTCATGTGGTCTCTGTGTGCAGTGAACTACGCCATCTGGGTTTGTGTAACTCTGTGACTTTCACACAATGAAGGAATAGACGAAAGTCACATTTATCAGAACATATCCTTGTAATTAAGTCATGCCAATTGTAGTTAAGGTCTGTTAATCAATCCATGTCTTCTATTTATTCTTATGCCTATTCTGTTAACTAAATATGGAAATTTTTCCCTTTGTTTACATTTTCAATCTGTGAACATAAAATGTTCATAACACTCTGTTTCTTTACATGAATATATGCTCTGTCTCACTCCTCTGTGGAAAGGTCACCTGCTCCCTGTCTTTCTTGGTCACTGTGCCTGAGATTTATAAATGTCATTAATGTTTGAAGCATGCACTTTTTGGGTATTATTTATATTTATTTGTGATTCTGTTTGTCCACATTAGTGGCTGCTCTTATCACATTACTTCATTCCCTGTGCTTTCATTGAGAATAGGTTGCTATTCTTTTCTATATTCCCAATATGATAAATAAGATCATCTAATTTTAAGGTTTTTAAATTTTCTTTATTTCTTAATGGTTGTGAAATTTCCAGTTTCATGTTTTAATGTGCCATGGTAACGTGATCATCCAATTCAAAACTTCCCTCACCACAGTTTTGTTTTCTCACATCACTCATTGTTTATCAACAAGTCTTTTGTTTTATTCTCAAAATATAAAGATATCAGTTATCTCTGACAGCCTAATCAGGTGAGACACACAAGTTCCTGGAGGCTCCTAGTGCCAGGTGATTTGTCCATGATGGGTGGCTCATCATTAGTGTCCACCAGGGCAGGTCCTGTGGACTCTGAGACCCCTGCATGGAGTGAGGGATCAGGGTCTCCCTGGGCTGGTGGACACAAGAGCTGTGAGCTCTCTGGTCTCAGCAGGGCTCCTCTGACTGGGAGGAAGGAGCTGCTGTTGTTCCCTGTCTGAGTGTCACATTGCACAACTGTGCATAGGTCACAACCTGGGGACCCTCGGATGCAGCAGTCTTGGTAGAGAGAATGATAGAGAATGTGCACACTTGGTGTTGGTGAGCCAGGAGCCCAAGGAGGACAGGAACCACCTGATTGTCCACCAGTGTGTCCCTTTCTACCCATGTGCCCTTCATGTTCAGGAACTCCTCCAACAGCAGGGAATGAGTCTGAGTCTGGAGTGTTCACCTCCATGTAGGTCACCCCCTGTGGGTCTTCCTCAGGTGGGCCCTGCAGCAGGGAGACAGTGAGACAGAGACAGACCCTCCTGGTGCCATCTGGATCTCCTCAGCCAGTTTTTCCCATGCTGCCCCAAGTGGTACTTTCAAAAATTAAATAAGATTATATCATTCCTGATGGGGTCTTCAGGAGCTTCCTAAGACCTCTGAAAGTCAGACAGCTTCCTTCCTACAGTTCTGAGCTCTCATCCTAACACTCAGACCCTTACTCACATGTCTCAAGCCACACTGGCCTGTGTGACAGAGTGTGTTCCTGCCACAGGATCTTTGCACTTGCTGTGTCTCCTGCCAGCAAGCACTCGTGTAGTAGATGTTTTTGCTCTCTTTTCTCTGCTTCATTTTCCCTAATAAACTTGCACTTCTAACACGTGGCATTTATTTGATGTTGTCTCCCAATCTCAAGGTGAACTTAGGGCAGAGGGGATTTCCAGTCACTGCTGCATCTGCAGGCCCTGCAGGGAGCATGGTCAACACGGGGCTTCCTGTGGGTGGCTGGGGGAAGGAGTGGAGGGGCCTCAGGTGCATAGGGGGTTCATTTAGTCATGTGTGTTTCTGAGACCCAGGAGCAAACTAACAGCCAGACAGAGGTTGAGGAGGCAGGAAACAGACAGGAGGGAGGCGCCATGAGGTCACAAGAAAGAGGAGAGAGCAGTCACAGCAGGTGGAGGTGGGAGCTCTCAGAAGAAAGGGATCAGGAATGGATGTCTCAAAGTGCTGAATGAGGGGAGGTCACAGAGGGTTCCTTGGATGAAATTGGGCAACAGAAATTCCCCAGTGTTAAGCTCCACCTGGTACTCAGTCTGTGTGTCCTTCACAGCTGCATCTGTTGGGACAAAACTGGGTGTCATCTTCTGGCGATGTCCCCAGGTTCACAGTGTGGGGTTAAGACTGACTCAGCCCAAGCCCACTTCCTCCCACTGTGGTACGGAGCCCTCAAGCATTGGCCTCCCAGGGTCCCTCTTCCTCTCACAAAGGTTTTCTTCCAGGACCTCAGAAGCTCAGCTGGAGCTGGGGAGACAAGGGCATCAGGTATCAGTGACGGATGATAGGTAGGTGGGGGTCTGCATCCTTGAGCAGGAATTACCTCTTCTGCAGGCCTCTGTCCCTGGACACTGGCTCCATAGCCCCTGCAGGATATTGGAAGTTGGCCTCTCTGTGGGCTACAGGACAGGGAAGAGTCACAAGCCAGGAGAGCAAAACCCACCTCACAGGCCCCTGCAGGGGAAGACAAGGATTTTAAACACACTGGACTTATGTCCAAAAGTTTCTGAGATGGAAGACCTCAGAGAATGCCTATAATTTGCACAGACACCAAGTTCAAGTGTTTCTTTTAGGTTTTCTGATTTGAGGTTCTGCAGAAGTGTTTCTCAGATGTTCTTTCCCCACCTGGATGGTGTTCCTTGGGCTTGGTGTCCTGATCCCAAACTTGTTCAGTGCTTGGGGAAGCCGACCCACTCCTGTGGCCCATGTCACCCACTCCCTGCTCGCCTGACATCCTGCCTTTTGCCTGACATCCATGCCAGAAGCAGCAGACAAAGAGGAGGAACAGCAGGAGGAAGGCCACTGAGATCCCAATCAGAATCAGCTGGTACAACTGCAGTCCTTGGGGACAAGTGATGTAGTGAATGAGGAACAATGGCACTCATCTGACCACCTACTGTGTGATATGCCCATGCTGGGTAATTTGTACCCTTCATCTCTGACCCTCACACTCCTGTAACATGGGATTGTCACCCCCACCCAGCCAGTTTACAAAGGAGGAAACTGAGGCTTAGAGAGGCAAATCACCTGCCCCAGGTCATCCAGAAAGAAGGAGCAGAGCTGGGATTGGACTTGGTGAGTCTGACTTCCAGCCTGGATGTCTCCAACAGAGTTGAGCCCCCTGAACAGGAGGGAAAGAATCTGAATGTCCCTGTCATAGCCCTGTGCCCATTCTTGCACAATGTCACCATTACTGTGGCAGAAGAGACAGGTCTACTCCACAAATGGGTCTTAGAGTCTCCTGTGGGAGGCCTCCTCTCCCAAGAGGTCACAGACAAGGTCAGCACTGAAAGGTATTTGTAGGTCTAGTCCAAACATCTCCTTTATAATTGGAGAAACTGAGGCCCAGATGACAGAGGGGCTTGTACATGTTAACATCTCCAGAGGAGTCTGCACCAATCCTATAGCTCAGCCCCTGCCCACCTGGACTCAACCTCCTAACAGAGATCCTTGCCTACATCTCTGGAGTCCTGACATCATGGGGGTAATGGGCTGATGTTCAGGGCCTGTGGGGATACATGGAAGATGAGGCATGGGGCTCCCTGATCCCCACCTCAGCCTAGTTGCTTTTCCCTTAGGCTTAGCCCCAACATCTACTTCTGTCTTGACCCACCCTCATACAGCCCAGCCTCTGAGCCCCTATGCTTTTGGGGTTCCCACCCACTTTTCTATGTGATCCCAAACTCCCTGGAAACAAGCAGAACTGGCACAGGAACAATGACTTAGATAGCCTGAGATGTCTCCAGCAGCCTGGGGACCCAAGAATCTCCCTGAACAGAGGCCCCTGAGATTCACCATCAGTTGAGATGGGCCCTGAATATGGGGGTGTTGGTACCCCAGAGGGTTCTGTGAATAAGCACAAGAGTAGAGTGAGGGTTTGGGGCTGCCCTTGAAGACCCCATCTCTGTTCACTCCCCTACATCTGCCCTGTGGCCTCCTCAAGAAACTCTCAATGTCCATATGGTATGTTCAGGATTCCAATGAAAGGGAGGGGTGCACATGCCTGAGACGACCCCTGCGTTCCTACCCCTATCTAAGGGGTCAATCTTCTTCTGGCTGAGACTCCCTCCAGTTCCCTCACTCCCAACCCAGTTAAGAACTATCCTGGGGGCTTGATCGTCAGACCCTCCAGCTGTCCCAGCCTCTTCAACCCTGTGTCCTTGGACTGCAGGAACCTAGGGACAACACTGGGACACCCGGGAAGCTGAGAAATAGTACAAGTTCAAGAGAGCTTTTATAAAATATGCTGAGGATTCCAAGATGGCGACTAGAGATAGGAAGCAGAAAGCATGATTCCTAAAGTAAAATCTTGGAAAGACGCTGGAGATACACCTGGCAGGAAAAACCACCAAGTAGAGGCAAAACTCCGACACCTCCACACCCCCAGACTGCACATAGCATCCCCACTCCACATTAAACAGAGAAACCAGGAGAGTTCCCATGCCACCAGACACTAAAACCTATCCTGATTGGGAGAAGCAGGGGGTCACTGGGCTGTGACGACAGGTAGGGGGAAGAACTTCAAGACCCATCATAGCACTATAGGTTCCACTGAGGGCTGAGGTCACAGCAGTCATGGAGAATTCTGTCTGGTGCTGCTGAGCTTGGGATTTTGATCTTAGACACAGTGGGGGGACTGGCTGCCTCTTATTGGAGAGAAGAAAAGTGTCCATCTCCTCTGTGAAACAGCAGAGTCACAACCTCTCCTAGGGACATTATGGGACCTTGTTGCACCAAAAGGGAAGGCTTGTCTGGGAGCTGTCACAGACAGAAGAAAGAGGGTAAGGGGCTGCCCCATCTTGTTCTGAGTTGAAACCTGACCTAATGACAGCCTTCATCTGAGGACTTCAATCTCTGTCTGTTTTCTTGGATTCTGTCTCTCCGCAGCCCTCTGCTGTCTCTCTGCATCTCTCTCTCCCTGACACCCCAACCTTTCTTCTGCCCACTAACCCCTGGGGTGCTCCTGCAGGACCTGTGCATAGTCTGGTCCCTGAGTGAACCTGCTGGACTCCTCACCTGTGATCAGGATGTTCAGGTGGTCACTGGGGGCTGACTACTAATAGCAGAGGCTCTGTGCACCATAGCATTTGTTCTGACCCCAGTGGGAGCAGTTCACAGGGCCCAGGTAGAAGTTGGCCTGAGAGAACACAACCTGGGACCACCTACCAGGGAGCAGGATGATATCATGTTCCCCTCCCATGTACACAGCAAATCTTTCATACTCATAGTCAGAGCAACACTGGAGGGTCAGATTATCTCCAGGGACAAGTACAGGGCTCTGTTAGGTCTGGAGGGACAGATTTCTGGACACCCTTGGAAACTAGAAAGCCAGGGAATGAGTGGCCATATCCTACCAACCATTTGCTCCTCTAATCCTGTCCTGCAGGTCTCACTGTCTCTCATACTCTGTGTCTCTGTGTCAGGGTCTCTAGAGCTCCCTGGCAGCAGAGCTCACAGCAATGTGTTTTTAGGTCTCAAGAAGTAATTGGGACAAGTTGAGGCTTCCTCACATGAGACTGGAGCTCAGGGGTCACTGAGCTCTGACATAACGGGGTTGTAATACAAACACAGATATCATCATACATGGTTCTCAGTCATGAGAATGCTGAAAACATGGCCTTATTTCCAGTCTCCAGTGAGGCCTGTGTGTCCTAGTTCACAGAGCTTCCCTCTTTAAGCTGATGGTATTCCTGGGCTTCCAGGGTCCCCTGACACCAATGGTCACAGGGCTTCTCCAGGTGAGCACAGAGACTGACCAAGCCCAGAGAGTGGGTTTGGGGGAGGGTCCCTGCAAGGAAGCAGGTAATAATGAGGAGGGTCAGTTCTGAAGAGTGCAGCTGTGACATTTGACTTGGAGATAACATTTAAACTGATCCCTGAATAGCAGAAGGACCAGAGGACTCTGGAATTAAGCTACCTCACTTCTGTACCCTCTGACTTTGAATTTCACTATTTCCTTTGTTTTATACATCACTGGTCCCCTGTCTCCCACTCTCTATGTCAATGAGGTCAGAAGCCCTGGCTCTCCAACCCCACCACACTCCAGACTCTCCTAGGGATCTGTGTCAAGTTCCAGGACCTTAAGTGAAAGGCTGGAGCTTCCTCACATGACACCTGGAGCTCCAAGAGGTCACTGTGTACTGACCACACCAGAGGATTGCTCCTGAAATATCCATAGTACCAGAAACTCTACCTGTGGCTGGGAGTCACAGGGCACATAGAGAACAGGGCACACAGAGAACAGTGCCCATTGGGTGTCATTGTGAGTCCAGGATTGCTCATGTTCTCTTTCCTTAGTCAGAACTAACCTGTGAAATGTCCCTTGTGAGCCACATGGGAAGGTCACATTCCCTCCTGAGGTCACTACAGGGCTGAGTGGGGCTGAGAGGTTGGGTTTGAGGAAGACTGCTAGAAGAGAAGGAGCCAGTGTTTTAAGTGGACTCACACCTCCCACATTATTCCCAGGTCTGGACTATAAGAGGGCCACCCCTCAGAGTGCACCCCCTTCTTGAGAGAAGACCCTGAGGCTGGTACCCTGCATGTCATCTCACCTGTCACCACCAGCTCCAGGGGGTTTCTGTGATCTGCCCAGTCAGCAGGGCTCTGATAGTTACATTGATATCACCCTGCATGGTGCTCTGTTCTGGATGGAATGGAGAACTTGGCCTTGTTGCTGGACTGCACTGGGTAACATGTGTACCAGTGTGCTGAGCTCACCCTTACCCTTTATACAGGTGGTGCTCCTGGGCCTCCAAGTTCCCCTCATATCTTATGGTCACAGGCACACTCCCAGATGATCACAGAACCTGACTCAGTCCAGAGAGTGGGTTTGGGAATGGTCCCTGGAAGGAAATCAGAGTCTGGATCCCAGGACATCCACCCTCCTATCTTAGCTCTCAGTCTAGGACCTACAGGCACCCCCAGCCTCAGCCCTACCTGATGTTTCAATCCCCACAACACATAGGTATCCCATTGTCCCCAGTGATGGGAGGGACCTGGGACAGCTGGGGACACACTCACCTGCCTGTACTTGGGCTGTGGAATCCAGTCTCATCCCTGAAAAACTGTTCCCAGTGAGAGGTTTGCCACTGAAGCCTGAGCAGTTCTCTCCTAAGCCTCCTTAGCCATGAGGTCTTGATGGAACAAGACCTGGTACCCCTCCCAGACTAGGGAGCCCTCACCCCTCTGCACATCTCACCCAGGCAAAACAGGGTCATTAGTGTACGGTTCATAGCATCTTTTCCCACCACCAGGGATATGCAGATGGATAAGACCAAGGTGCCCAATGAGATAGACAGAGAGACAAATGAAGTGTAGCCCCTCAGAGGGCAGGTTCTGCCTGTCATGACATTGTGACATTATCAAATCCAAAGAAAATGGAAGTGCACTACCCAAGATGCTGGCTCTCATTTTTCCAGGATGGGAGTGGAGTGAACACTAGGAACTTAGCAGACATGTGAGACAGAAATGGTGATGTCATGACCTCTGAGTACTTCCATCTGGCTTTATCTCCCAAAACCTTCACGGAATTACATACATAGGAATCACTAACCTTCAGAAAGAAACACACACACACACACACACACACCCTGTATTTTACCTTCCTATTTCTTGTGTAACAAACAGTGGTTTAGAACAACTTAGATCATATACAGCTCTGCAGGTCTGAAGTGCAGAGCCAGGCTCAGAAGACCAAAAATCATATGCTATCCCTCATATGAGGACTTTAGATCTAAGGCAAATGCAGTATTGTTGTTGGATTTGGGTCACACACTAAGGGGAGAGCACATATAGGAGGAATATGGGTAGGTAGGAAACCCCAAACTTGAAAGTATTTGATGTCTCCACTGCAGAGAGCTAATACAGTAACTGCAGAATGACAGAGGTGACTATGGGAAGGTGACCAGGAAGGAATGAAGAGATCTGGTAGAGATGAATCAATTTGGGTTGTAACACACTTGTGCATGGAAGCAATGCTAGGAATCTCTCTGTATAGTTATCTTTATCTCAAATAGCAAAAACATTTTGTCTTTCTTATTATTGCTTATGTCTATTCTTCAGCAAAATTGGAGAAAAGGGCAGAACAGGTTCTGCCTGGAACCGAGGGAGGTGGGGGAGAGAGGGAAGAGGCAGGGGCAGGGAGGTGCGGAGAAATGGCCCAAACAATGTATGCACATATAAAAAATGAATAAAGAAAAAAGAGATTGGCTTTCTGAAAAAGTGTGTCTCTAAAATCTAAAGGTCTGTGTGTGATCCCTCACATCCTTCTGCCACAGACACTCTGCCATGGCTTCTTCTGGGTTCTGAGGCTCAGGTTTTCTGCAGCCTAGACCTGACTCCAGAATGGACTGAGATCACACACCCAAGGAGGCACATGCTGTCCTTGAACTCCAGAAGAGGCCCTCTAGGCTTTGGGCTTTCACTTATTATACAAGTGTCCAACCAAACATGTCTTCACTTTGTATGGAGAATCTCAACATACTTCAGGAATCTGGACTCCTAGGACTTGTATCAAGGTAGCAAGAATGTGAATTTTGATAGATTTCTATCTATCTCCTACTCAGAAATCCATTGTTTTCACCAACTTCCTCTATTAGCTGCTGTGTTCTGTGAGGTCCACCTCACGCCTCATCACTGTGATGGACATAAGGTATCCTGCACTTATGTAAGAGCTCATGAACTGCAAACCAGATGGAAGAGGTTGGTTTGACACAGACCTGCATAGAAGAGTGGAGAAGCACCACTGATCCTCAGCCCTTGTGCAGAGACCCATGGAAAACAGACTTCTGCCCAACACATAACTGCACCCAGGGCTAGGGATGTGTAGATATTCCCTAGTGATGGGGCCTTGTTAGAAGCAGCAGCTGGAGTTGGAATCAACACTTGATTCTCACACCTACTGCAGGCTGCCATCTTCTGTCTTTTGCTACACAGGAGAGTTCATGAGAACATGGGGTCCTTGATGGGATGCTGACCTTCCCAGTCTCTCCAGGTATGCACAGTGACTGTTTTCTCACTGTTCTGAAGGAACAAGTGTCTCTAATCCCTCAACTTGGCATTTCCTTCCACGGTATCTCTGATCCAGGTGCTAATGGTGTCTATAAACTTTGATCATCCTAGAACTGGGGGAATAATTGCGGAGCGGTTTCAGCAAACCCTTCCCTTCTCCCCAATGTATTCAGTGTGTGTAAAAACATTGTTCATGACACCTCATCACCTTCACACACTTGTTGAATATGGTTAATGCTTCTTATGCAATAACAACCAGATTCTCTTGGCTTTCTTGTTTCCTGACATTCTCATATCAGCATCCAGTTTTCTTTCATATATTTTTCTTTTTATTTGTTTGTTCTTTTCACTTCACAATATTTCCTGGAATTCACCCCATACCATAATAAATTATTTTTGTCTTTTAAAGTTGCAAATTACTCCATCTCTAGCAGGAACTTCAATTTATTAGCCTATGTAATGTGTTTCGGAATTTTGAGATTCTTTCCCATAGTTGTTGAGTACAAACAATGTTTTCATGAGTGCCCTGGGCATACATTTTTGTATTTTTGAGGTGTGTCTTCAGGAATATTCCTTGAAGACATTTTCTAGGGAGAAAATATAAATACACATGTTTTTGGCAGCATTGAAAATTTCCCCTAAATACAGGTTGTCCTGTATTTAGGGTAAAGATCTCAAGGGCAGATCTGTTAATTCACAGACTTATCATAAGCAGAGAGTGGGCAGATTCTGATTTTATCCACATAGACAGCACTGCATTCATTTAGCATAAATTTGTACTTTTATATAAATAAATCTGAACTCATTTTAATCTTTTATTTCATTAATTCTTGTTCATATCAAATGCTATTTTTCTTTAATAATTAAAGTCCATATGTGTAAGTATGTATGAATTTATGTTAATTTTGTATATGTTATAGATTTAAAAAAATTACATGATAACATAATACCGTCCCTATAATATATACTTTTATAATTGTTCAGAAAAAAATCTGAAAATGCAAAAATATATGTTTAATTAAGAGAGAAAAATAATACCAAAATATTCTCTAATGATTTCTATAAATTTATTTTGCTTAATTTTTAAATTACAAACATAATTGCATATTTTATGCAGTATAATGTGATGTTTTAATGAATGTATACATAATGAAATTGTTAAATGAGACCCCAAAATAAGAATATAAAAGTACACAATAATAAAAAATCAACAAGAATAAACCTTTCTAACAGGGATAGGGGTTCTGGAGAAATTATTTTTGTTTGTTTGTTTTTGTAGAAATCTTTAAGAACTGATGGAACCAGATGGCAAGCTGGAGCAAGAAGTCCTTTGATTCCTACCTCTCTATTCCCTTCTTCTATTCACATATTATAAACATGTGACTTGATGCATATGCTAATTCCCTCAATTTAATCATTGCACAATGTATGCATGGATCCTAACATCACATTGTACACCACAAATATGTACAATTATTTACCAATTAAATGCACATAAAAATGATGTAAAAATATTTTTGAAAGAAAAATAAACTAAAAGGAAGACACAAAGAAACACACAAGGTCCATGGTGTGTCCATCCTCAGACAAATGCTTGTGTTGAGTCCTGTGACTGCCAAGCTCCCCTGGTCCCAGTTCCAGTGGCTGTGGAAGGGGAAGGACATGACCACAGTCACTCTATGAAGCCAGTATTATATTCATTCCAAAACCAGACAAGTACCTATCAAAGAAAAGGGTTTGTAGGGTAATCACTACAGTGAACATAGACCCAAATATTTTCAATAAATACTTGCAACCCAAATTCAATACCACATCAAAAGATAATACACTATGACCAAGTTGGTTTCATTCCAGGGTTTTCAAATCAATAAATGTAATACAGAATGTAAATAGAATGAAGGCCAGAATTCAACAAAAGAGCACAAAACATATTGGAGAAAAGACAGCCTCTTAACTGGTGTTGGAAAAACGGTAAATCCACACGTGGAAAACTGAAATATACCCCTGTATCTCATTTTGTACTATCAATTCAAAATGTCTCAAAGTTCTCAATTTAAGACTGGAAACTTTGAAAGTCCTATAGGAAGTAATAGGAAACACACTGGACCACATATTCATAGGAATAACTTTATGAATACAACTCCAATAACTCAGCAAATAAGAGAAAGGCTTGACAATTGGGAGTGCATAAAACTAAAAAATCTGCACAGCAAAGGAAACAGTCACTAGACTAAAGAGGCAGCCTACAGAACAGGAGAAAATCTTTGCTTTTTATACATCTGACAAGGGATTGTTAATTTGGGAGCTTAAAAATCTAGGCCCCCAATCAACAACCCAATGAAGAAATGGACAAATGAAGTGAATAGATAATTTTCAAAAGAAGTAAGAATGGCCAATAAATACATGAAGAAATGATCAACATTCCTGCCATGAAGGCAATATGAATCAAAACAACATTGAAATTTCACCCACTACAGTAAGAATGACTGTCATCAAGAACACAAACATCCAATGCCTGTTTAGATGAAGGGGAAAAGGAACTGTGTTGGTGAGAATGTAAATTAACACAACCATATGGAAATCAGTCTAGAGGTTCCTCAAAAAACTAAAAAGAGAATGATCACAAGACCCTTCAATACCACTCTATGCAAGTATCTGAAGGAATGTGAGCCAGGATACAACAGAATCACTTGCACGACCATGTTTATTGAAACACTGTTCACAATATCCCAGGTTTGGAAACACCGTAGATGACCCACAACTGAAAAAGATAGGAAAATGTGATAGATCTACAATGGAGGATGATTCAGTTCTAAGAAGACTGAAGTTGGGCTGGCAGAGTGGCTCAAGTGGTAAGCACACCTGCCTACCAAGCATTAAGTCCTGAGTTCAAACCTAGATGCTGCCAAAAAAAAAAAAGAAGAGTAACTCTATGCCAGAGAATACAATGCATCTGAGGTCAGGACTCACAGGCAAGTGAGCCCCAGTCCAAGCACTCTCTTTTCTAAGTGTTGGAAGTCAGGACTATTACCTTCTCCTTCCATCACAGCCTTTGGGTGATTGATGAAATCCACTCTGGTATACCTACCTGTCACAAGAGAAAGACCTTCAGATATTTATGTATAAATAGGGAGTTGAAGGTCACCCCAGTCTTCAGTGAGAAAGACAGAGACCAAAGTAATAAAGAGAAAAAATGACCATGGGAGAAGCAGGAGCAAAACCAGAAGAAAGCTTTAAAAATTAATACTGTAGGTTGCTTATTAGGCAAAAAAAGATATTTCAACCCTGAAGCCAGTACAAAAGCCCATCAAAAAGGAACATTCAGAGAAAAAAAGAGAACAAAGTTATGTTGTTTGCAGGAAAATTGATGGAACTGTAGTGATCCTGTGAAGTGAAGTAAGGGGGATTTGTGAAGGAAAATATTGCATGTTTTCCCCCATATGTGAACTTCAGGGAGAAAACGCATGAAGATAAAGGCTGCACTAAGTGCTATGGAAGAGGAAAGGAGGAGGTAGTGCCAGAGATTAATAGGGTGAATATGATCAGGTATATTGCATGCATAGATGAAAGTGCCTCAAGGATATTTATGATGCTTTTGAAAAAACATTAGCATATATTAGTTGCATAGAGGGACAGATGGTACATGTGTGTACTTACAATGTATCTTTATTAGATTCACCCCTCCATTATTCTTCTCATCCTCCCTTCTCCCTTCTTAGATCAAGTTCAATAGGTTTCATTGTTTTATTTTCATACATGAACACAAATACTTCCACTGTATTCACCTTCCTTCACCATTTCCCTGTACCCTCCTCCCTCCCACTGGAACCAATATATTAAATACACATAAAATGATTTTTTAAAAAAACATTACAATCATTTCAGAAGCTGCTTGGGTTACCTTGACAATATTCACCTGTGATCATCACCATTTTATTGACATATAACAATGTTACCTATTTATGAGGTACACTGTGGTGACTTGATACACGTACAACACAATGTGTAACAATAAAATCAGAGTCATCAGCATTTTCATGTCCTGGAACTTTTACCGTTCCTTTGTGTTGGGAACCTTCAAAATCCTCTCTCCTAGTTCTTTTTACAGTACCTAATTAAGTGTTGTGAACATGAGTTGCCTGCTCTGCAGTAGAGCCCCAGAGATTATTCCTTCTATGCAACTGTATTTTCAGTTAGTTATTTCGCTTATTTGTTAATAGATTTTGCACCTTTGCATGTCTCCTTAAACAATATATCTATTCTAACCATGCAATAAAACATATCCATTCCCAGGCTCCAAGATGGTGATTGCTGACAGAGTCCAGAGCACCACGTCCCCACAAACCTGAAAGATAATCTTAGGTTTGTGATAGCAAGCATAATTGGTCTTGTTATTTTGATAAATAAGGGGTTGCCAATGTATATACACACCATATCTACAATGACCAACCTCTACATAAGCCTTTTAAAGCACAAATCTTCCCCAGGTGCATGGGCACCACTGGTACACACTGCATAGATGGCGGGTGTTTTGTTTGTTTGTTTGTTTGCTTGCTTGTTTTTCCAAGACCAGAGAAGTCTTTGGTTGGTATGGGGTGGGTCCCTGTAAGGAAATCAAGATGGGCTCCAGGACGTCTGCCCCTCAGATCTCACAGGAGCCTCCAGGCATCCCCAGCATCTGCTGGGGAGAATTGGTGTTCTGAAACTCTACAACCTAGTTGTAGTCCCATGTCCATGGAGAGAAGGAATCTATGGTAGCTGGGGACAAACCCATCTGCATGCACTCAGGTCCTGGGTCCAGACTCAGCTCTGGGACAGTGTTCCCTGTGACAGCTTCTCCCGTGGAGCCTAAGCAGGTCCTCTCCTCAGTGCATCCTGAGCCGTGGGGTCTCCTGATAGACCAGGGCCTACCTGTGCCTTGGGTCCCTTGCACATTAGTGTACCCATCACCTACTGCATATCTCACACAGATATGGGACCATGAGGAGTCATAGCATTTCCTCTCATTGGCCCTGGCTGTGCAGATGGATGAGAACCGGGTATCCAGCAGGATGGGTGTGGACACTCTGAAGTGAGGTTTTTCCAGTCATGTGGTTGTCACACCACCAGCCTCACAGGAAGGGGAATGGACTTTCACGGGTTGCTGTCTCACTTTTCCAGGACACTGTGGTTTGAGTGGGCACTAAGCACTCTGAACATAGAGATAAAGTCTCTGTCGACCACATCTTCTGGGTTCCTATTCTCTCCTCATGTCACTGAGGGTCAGGACATAGAAACAAATAGACCTGGTGTTTTTGTGAACTGGCCTTTGCAGCTGAGAATAACTTAGGGTTGCTTATTCCCTCTCAGAGCCTCCCATGAGGTATCCTTCACTCCTTCAACCCATCATCTGCACAGCATTCTCGGTTCTATCCATGGCCAGTTGTCTCCCCAGCTCTGGAGATGCTGCAGGAAAGTTGCAGGCTCCTGCTGCAGAGAGACACAGAGCTGCTGAGACACAGTGAACACCTAAGTGTTCAGTTCTCAGGAGCTTTGTCATGGAGATGAGCAGAGAAGATGCAGAGAATAAGGAAGATACCATCAATCTCCTCTCACCCAAACTTTCCTTTCCTAGACTTCCCTTTTTGTCCTCCAAGGACACTGCTCCTTCCCTCCACACCACACTTGACTCCTTCCTGCCTCTGCAATGTACCTGTTGTCTCTCAGAACTCTCCTCACCCTGTGCTCCTCCCTTCAGCCTTGAGGATCATTGATTGGGTTTCTCTTCAGTTTTGAAGGAAAATCTGATCTTTACCTAATTATACACCCATCATCCACTGTCTGGGTGACCTTGAGCAGGAACTTCCCTTTTCTGGGCACTCACAGGCTCAGACTCACTCCTAGGTGAGTGTCAGAGTTCAGCCACTGTCTGTAGAACCTGTCTTCTCTGAAGAAAGGGGCTATGAATCCCTGCCCAACAGTACTCACTCTCATCACCTAGACACTACATAGTGCTGGAAATCCTAGAGAGTCAATGAGGCTAGAAAATGATCTGAATGCCATCCACATTGAAGGATTAGAAGTGTGGTTGTCTCTGTTTGCTGATGACAAGATCTTTGATATAGAAACCCTAAAGACTCCATCAACCCATTCATAATTGCCTCAAGAAATAAGGCAATTTAATTTAATGCCTGGGCATTAACTTAACCAATGATGTGAAAGACCTCCACAGTGAAGAAAAAAACTGAAGGCACTAGAAGAGGGAGAGACACCCCACCCCGTGTTCATGGATTGGCAGAATTAATGTGAAAGCAGCCATATTACTAAAAGCAATCTACAGACTCAGTGCAATCCCAAACAAAATTTCAGTGTCATTTTTCATAGTAATAGAGAAAAATGTTCTGAAATTCATTATGGAAATAAAAAGGCCCTGAATAGGCTCAGGATTCAAAGGAATCCTGAGCAAAAACCAATGCTGGAGGTATCGCAAAACCTGACTTCAAATGATACTACAGAGTCACATTCACAACAGCAGCATGGTACTGCCATAAAACAAACACAAATGGAAGAGAATTGTAAACCCATAAATAAACCCACACATCCAGAGTCAAGAAACCCATTCTTGTGTATGATAAATATATGCTAATGACAAAATTTTAAATCTTAAAACTGTTTAATGAACTCAGTGAACTCACAGGACACAAAATCAACACAAAAATCAGGTTGCAGTCTACACATCTGTCAGCAAAGTCTCCAAATGAAATTTAGATGACAATTTTATTTACAATAGCAACGGAAAACATCATACATAGGAACAATTTATCCAAGGAGTGACAGATGTGTACACTGGAAACCATGAAATAAACTGATGATGATACAAATGAATGGAGAGAAATTGACAAGATAAATTGATACTCTATTTATTTTTTCAGTGGTACTGAGGTGAGAACTTAGGGCTTCTCACTTGCAAGGAAGCTGCTCTACAGCTTGAGACACACCTCCAGATCTTTTTTCCCTAGTTGTTTTGGAGATAGAATCTCCAACCTGGACCAATATCCTCCTATTTTATACTTCCCACTTTTGCTGGGATGACAGGCATAAACCACCAAGCCTAGCTTTTTCCAATGAAATGAGATCTCACAAACATTTTCTCAATCTGGTCTGGAGTAGTGATCCTCCTAATCTCAGCTTCCAGTGCAGCTGTGATGACAGGCACACACCACTGAACCCAGCTATTGGTTAAGATTGTATCTCACTATTTTCTCAGGCTGGCCTGGAACTGTCATTCTTCTGATCTCATTTTTTCATAGGAACAGAAAACACAACCCAATATTTGTACAAAATCACAAAACATCCATTACAGCCAAAACAATCTTTAGAAAAGTCACAAAGCTGTGTTTGTCCCATTACTTGACTTCAAACTCGTCTACAAGGCTTCAGTAGTTTACTACTGTAAACTCAGACTTACAGTCACTGGAGCAGAAAGGAGAGCCCAGAATCCATGCAATTATGGTCAATTGGTTTTGTGCAAAGTCACCAAAATCACACAGTGGGTGACAGTCCTTCAATAAATGGTGCTGGGAAAATGGATCTTGACCTGCAGATGAATGAATGTGGACATTGTTGCAACTTCTTACAACACACATCACCACAAGACAGATTCAAGAAGTATGGAGATTCCTCAAAAAGCTAAAGATAGAAGTGCCATATCATCCAGTGATACAGCTCCTGGGCATCGACCCAAATAAAGGTAAGACGGGATACAGTAGAGACACCTATACACCGATGTTCATCGCAACACTATTCACATAGCCAAGCTTCAGAAACAACACAGATGCCCCACAACTAATGATTGGATCAAGAAATTGTGGTATATATACACAATAGAGTATTATTCAGCAATAAAGAATAATGACATGTGGTTTGAAGGAAAAAGGATGCAATTGGAGGACCTCATGGTAAGTGAAGTTAGCCAGGATCAGAAACACAGAAACAAAGATAATCGTTTACACAAAAACAAACATGATCATATTAAAACTCAGATGTAGAACATGTTGCAACAGTGTAACTACTCTATGGAATTTGGGGAAAGAAGGAAAGGAAAAGAGAATGATACAGCATCAGTAATACCATATACATAAGATGTGAAGATAGAGGATATAAGGATATGTATTGAAAGCGGTTCAAATATGGAGAGTGAGAGGTAGGGGTAAGGGAGAGTAATGGAAGGGGTTGAACAGACCAGAGTAAAACACACCCACAATGGGCATACATTGAGACACCCCTTTGAACACCAACTTAAATATTAATAACAAAAAAAAAACAGAACTGAAAAAGAGGTAAAGTGTGTGGGAGGGGAGTACTAGTGTTGGGGAATGAATGAAGGAGATTAAGGTGATGGCATATGGTAGATGGACTTCATATACCATTATCAAACAGAAGTAAGAAATCTCTAGAGCTTTCTTGTGAGCTCTTGTTCCTACCAACCTACCTGTGGGTGACTGGAGATGCTGAAAGTACAAAAGACAGAAGACAAAGCTGGGGCCAGGTGTGCTGGGTGCTTGGATGGAGAACCACAACAGCCTTGTTACTTCTTTTCTCTATTAACTCTTCTTTTACTTTGATTCTTTTCTTCTCTATTCCTTAAGGCCTTGCTTCTTTACTATTCTTTAAAACCTTGCTTCTTTTCTATTATTTAACATCTCTTTCCTTAGACTAGCACTGTCCCATGTTTTCTTTAATCTTTCTTATAGTCTTGGCCCTCAGACTTGCAATGTCCAATGTTTTCTTTGATCTCTCTTAAACTCTTGGTGCTTAGGCTTGCCTGTCCCATGTTTTCTCTTGAAGTCTCAGTCCTCAGGCTCGCAGACACACAACAGCCAGCAGCAGCAGCTGCTGCAGCATCATTCTTGCAAGCAGCCCACCAATCCAATCATCCTCCAATCCAATCCCATCAATCCCCCAAGTCCTCCTTCAGGGAGTCTTTTATATACAGTGGTAAACAAGGAGGTGGAGCAACAGTTCTCAGGGAGGGCTGTGACATTGTAACAAGAGAAACCTGCATTCCTACTTCTCTGAATGTAAACATCTTAGGAAACCCAACTGTGCTGCATTTTGCTCTCTTCTGAAGCTGGGGCCATGCAAAACTCAGCCTGCCAATTATTTGACACATCTGTGCTTATGACAAGTTCTCATCGGCTTCTCATAATCTGCTCCCCACAAAGAAACCTCTTGGAATTGCGTTAAGTGGGACATAGAGGGTGTTGAGGGAGAGGGGTAATGGGGGCAATGTAATTAATGTATAAGTTTATTTGGGACTGTCACTATGATTTCTCCCCTGTATAATGAATATATCCTAATAAAAATTTATGGAAAAAAGGGAAACCTAGGAAAAGTCTAATCTGTATGGCTCAAGTGGTAGAGCACATTGTCTAGCAAGTGCAAGGCTCTGTATTCAAATCCTAGCTTTTTAACAAAAGAATTAAACGTAGGGTGTGAAACACCAAAGCTATGAGGGAAGGCATAGGAGACTTCCACATGACATCAGTCTTGGGACATCAAAGTACAGGCAGCAGAAGCAAAATAGATAAATGGGGTTATAAGAGAAAGTATTTGTAAACGTTTATTTGCAAAAGGATGAATCTGTAAATTCATAAAGAACTTGGACATCTCAAACAATTAAAACTGGGATAAGAACCTGAACAGATATTTCTCAAGAAGACAGAACAGGTCAGACCTCCATGGTTCACCACCTGCAATGATAGCTACTGGGAAGGCTGAGATCAGGAGGATAATGGTTCAAGCCCAGCCTGGGCAAAATGACCATAAAACCCTGTTTTCAACAGAAAAAAAGTGGGACTGGTGATACAAACCTGTCATCCCAGCTATTGTGGGAAGCTTAAAATAGAGAATCATGATCCAGATTGGCCTTGGCAAAAAGTGAGAACCTATCTCCAAAATAACCAGAGCAGAATGAGTTGGAGTCATGGCTTAAGGGGTAGAGCACCTGTGTCACAAACATCAAGTGCTGAGTTCAACCTTAGCACTGAAAAATGAGTAAAATAAAACAATGAATAAATAAAGAAAAGGAAAAAGTAGAGGACATACAAATACCAATGGCAAAAGCACAGACAAAAACATTTTCTTGCATTTATTGAGATGAAAAGTTTTTACTTATTCTGTTAGTTGTTGAAATATATTGATTGAGTTTTGAGCAATAAGTGAACCATGCCTTCCATCCACAAAAACAAAAAATCCAGTGTAGTCCTGATGTGCTGTCATTCTGATGCAGGAATGAATCTTACTGGTGATATTTGTTTACAGATTGACTTCCAAGTTCATGTGAGATGTCTTCCTACGACTTTCCAAGCTTGTAGGCTGTTTGCAAAGGTTATTATCATCAATTTTCTCATTGCCTCTTGAAATACATTTGAGTATATTTCCTCTTTCTCTTCTCTCAGGGGAAGTATATGTTTGAGATGTGTATCTATATACATGTGTACTTGCTTTTGTGTTTCATAAGTGCACAAATATTTGCAAGAAATCCCCAGTGAAGCTCCCTAGAATGGAGTTACGGTGGGAAAAGTTCTGATCAGCAAGTCAGTGTACAGCAGGTGCCACAGAACAAATTTGAACTGTGTGTAGGATGGTGGTCCTGTAAGGTTGCAATAGAGCAGAAAAGTTTTTATCCTCTGCCATTTTTTACTCTATCTCTACTGACTTTAGATGCTTTTAGACACATTAATACTGACCACTGTGTTAAAATTGCCTGCAGTGTTCAAGAAAATGACACCTGCATGGGTTTTCAGCCCAGAACTGTAGGCTAAGCCATGTGGGTTAGTGAGCAGTGAGCTGTGCCTTCTAGGTTTGTGTAAGGAACTCCATAACCTTCACACAATGACAAAATAGATTAAAGTCACAGGCATTTAAGGCATAGAAAACAAACTCAAATATTGTGCTTATTATTGTCTATTTTGTAAATATATATTTAAAATTTTATCCCATTATTGACATTTTTGGTCTGAGCACATGAAATATTCATAACATTCTGTTTCTTCATGTGAATATGTGCTTCTCTCTTGTGTGGTTCTGTCTTCCTCCTCTGTGGAAATGTTACCTGTTCTCTTTCTTGGTGACTAAGTGTTACAAATGCTATTAGTGTTTTATGAAAGAACTTTTTGGATGTTATTTATACTTATCTGTCTTAGAAACCTTTTTCTTTTGCATGATGAGCTAATTCAAACCCCCCTCACTACAGTTTTGTTTTCTCACATCACACATTTTTATTGAATTTATCTGGCTTAATTTTCAAAATGTCAGGATGTCAGTTATCTCTGACTACAGAATCAGAAACAGGTGAGTAATACAAATTCCCGGCGTCTTCTGGTGGCACGTTAGGTATCCATGTTGGTTGGGATCCCTAGACAGTGCCCACCAGGACAGATACCATGTCTTCTGAGGGTCCTCTGTGGAGTATGGGGTCAGGGTCTCCCTGGGCTGGTGGATACCAGAGCAGTGAGCTTGCTGGTCTCAGCTGTGCTCCTCTGACCAGGAATAAAGAGGTGCAGTTGTTCCCTGTCCGATTGTCAGGCTGCACATCTGGGCAGATGTCACATCCTGGGGACCCTCAAATGCAGTATCCTGGAGAGGAGAGAATGAGAGGGAAGTATGTGCTTGGCGTTGGGGAGCCTTGGGACCTAGGGAGAACAGGATTCACCTGAGTGTTCACTTCCCTGTCCTCTATTGCCTGTGTGTTCTTCCTGTCCAGGAATCCCTTGGGCAGCAGATAAGGAACATCCACTCCTGTCCTGAGTCTGGAGGGGTTCACCTGAGCATAGGTCACTCCCTAGGGGTCTTCCTCAGGTGGTCCCTAGAGCAGGGAGACAGTGAGAGACAGAGCCTTCTGGTTCCACCTGGATCTCCTCAGCCAGTTTTCTCCATGGTGGCCAGAGTGATCCTTTCAAAATTTAAATCAGGTTATGTCCTTCAGGGGCTTCACTGGTGCATTGCTGTATGTAGGAGTGGAGGGGTCTCATTCACACATACAACTTTCTGAGATCTAGGATCATTCTTCCAGGAAGACAGGCTGAGCAGCTGCAAAGAGGACAGAAGGACAGGGCCCACAATGTCACAGAAAAGCCAGGAGACAGGGAGGACACAGCAGGAAGAGTCAGGAGCATCTAGAAGGGAATGGTCTGCTATGGACATTGCTGAGAGCTGGGTGAGAGGAAATCAGGGAGGATCCCTTGGATGAAATTTAACAACAGAAGTCCTTGGTGCTTGGGATGGTATGGGTGTCTCACCCAACTGTCCAGTTCCTCCCAATCCTCAGAATGTGTGTCCTTTGCAGCAGTATTTGTGGGGACAGAAACTGGGGTTCACCTCCTAGCTAGAGTTTCTAACCCTGCAGTTCCCTTTCCTGTCTTAGATGGGGACCCAGAGCCATAGACCATGGTGAAGTCCCCAAGTCCACTTAGTCTGAGCCCAGCCCTTTTCCACCTGCCTCCATGGTCCTGAGCTCTCATGTGTCTCCCTCCCAATGCCCCTGTTCCTCTCACACAGGTTTTCTTCCTAGACAGCAACAACTGGGCTGGACCTGGAGAGACAAGGGAGGTCAGGTGTCAGCGAGGGATGGCAGGTAGGTCTGTATCCTTGGGCAGGAATTACCATTTCTGCAGGCCTTTATCTCTGGACACTGGCTCCATGGCCCCTGCAGGACGTTGGACGTCAGCCATTCTGTAGACTGCATGAGAGAGGCCAGGAGGGCACAGCCCCACCTCACAGACCCTTGAGGAAAGGACAGGGACTTTAAACACACTGGACACATGTCCACATGTTCCTGAGAAGGAAAAGCTCAGAAAATGCCTAAAATTTGCCCATGTACCAAAAACAAGTATCCATTTCTAGGTTTTCTGATTTGAGATTCTGCAGAAGTGTTTCAAAACTATCCTGTTCACATCTGGCTTGTTTCTCTCAGGCTTGGCACCCTGAGTCCAAACTCAGCTAGCCCTTGGGGAAGCCCATAGTTTCCTGAGGCCCCTGTCACCCACTCCCTACTCACCTGACTTCCTGCCTTTGCCATGATGCCAGTGTCTGATGAGGAAAAGCAGGAGCAGGAAGAAGAGCATCAGGAGGAAGGCCACTGAGGCCCTGATCAGAATCTTCTGGTACCACTCCAGTCCTTGGGCACAAGTGATGACATGAAGGAGGAACAGTGGTGCTTCACTGAGCACCTACTGTGTGCCAAGCCCATGATGGGTAATTTGTACCCTTCACCTCCAATCCTCACACTCCTGCACCATAGCATTGCCACCCCTGCCCAGCCAATTTACAGGGGAGGAAACTGAGGCTCATGGAGGTGAATCACCTGTCCCAGTTCATCCAGCAGGAAGCAGCAGAACTAGGATTGGATCTGGGGAATCTGACTCCCAGCCTTTGTTCTCTCCACCAGAGCTGAGCCCCCTGAACTGGATAGAGACTCTGATAGCACCTGGCACACCCTGTTAACCTCCTTGCCCAATGTCACCACAGTCCATCAACCTTACTCACAATGTCACCACAGCCCTGTACTCCTCCCTGCACAATGTCACTGTCACTGCATCCCTCCCTGCATGATGTCACTATTACTATGGCAGAACAGACAGGCCCACTAAAGAATCATGTTCAGGAGGCTCCCTGGATGGCCTCTTTTCCCAGGAGGTCACATCCAACATAGCAATGAAAACAACATGGAAGCCTGAGCCAGCCCTCTTTCCGCACTTCAGAAACTGAGGACCATATGGGAGAGGGACTTGCCCAACTCAGCATCTGCAGAGGAGGCTGCACCAACTCCATAGCTCAGCTCCTGATCCCTGACCCCCACCTCCCAACAGAGCCTATCATAAATCTCTCTGAGGTCCTGCTTCCATAGGGGGAGAGGGCCCGATGTTCAGGGCCTGTGGGGGAAAATGGGAGGAGAGGGTCTGGTCTGCCTGCTTCCCACATCAGTCTGGCTACACCTCTCCCAGGCTGTACCCAGCATCCCCCTTTTCCTTGACCCCATGCTCGCTCATGCAGCCCAACCCCTGAACCTTTAGGGTTCTAGGGTCCCCACCCACACCTCTGCTTGATTTCTCCATCTGCTTAGACACAGGTGGAGCTGAGACAGGAACTTAAATGAGCTGAGATGTCACCAGGCAGCCTGAGGACCAAGGAAACTCCATGGACAGAGGCTCCTGAGACTCACCAGCTGTTGGTATGAACCCTGAATGTGGAGTGCTGGAGCCACCAGAGAGACTGTGATTGAGGACAAGAGGATGGCAAGGGGCTGGGGCTTCCATGGGGCCTTATTTCTGTTCACTCTCCTCCATTTGTCCCATTGCCTCCCCAAAACCCTCACTTGCCCATCTACCAACTTTTGGATTTCAGTAATGGAGGCAGTGGTGGGTATACATTGGAGGACCCATACTGGTCTCCACTTGGGGGTAAATTCCCCTCTGGCTGACCCTGCCTAGGTTCTCTCATTCCCATTCCAGCTTAGAGAAGTACTAGGGGCAGGGCCCTGAGTGACTCTTTGAGCCCAGAGTGGACAGAGTCAGGGACACCTCACCTGAGACCATGAGCACCAGAGGGTCACTGGGCTGGTACAATGGGAAGGGGGATGAAATTCAAGACCCATAGCACCTGTAGGTTCCCCAAACGGCTGAGGTCACAGTAGTCATGGAGAATTCTGTCTGGTGCTGCTGAGATCAGGACTTTGATCTTAGACATAATGGGGGGATTGGTTGCCCAGTCCTTGGACAGAAGGAAAGTGTCCATTAATTTGGCTGGACTGAGTGAAAGTTTATCAGGAAGCTGTCTTAGAGAGAAGAAAAAGGGTGAGGGGCTGCCTCACCTTGTTTTGAGCTGAAGCCTCACAAAGGCCTGTGTCTGAGGACCTCAGTCTTCCTGTGTTTTCTCTGACTCTCCATAACCCTATCCTGTCTCTCTGTCTCTCTCCCTCCCTGAATCCCCACCCTTCATCCTGCCCATTAACTCCTGGAGCTCCCCTGCAGGACCCATACAGAGTATGATTCCTGAGTGACTCTGCTGGGCTCCTCACCTGTAATCAGGATGTCCAGGAGACCACTGGAAGCTGACCACTCAGAAGAGAGGCTGTGTACATCATAGCATCTATACTGGGCCCCCATGGGAGTCTCTTACAGTGCCCAGGGGGAAGTTGCCTGAGAGAGCCCAACCTGGGGCTGTCTGCCAGCAAGCTGGGAGAGGTCATGCTCCCCCCTCTTTGTACAGAGCAAATCTGTCATAGCCAAAGTCTGAGTGACACTGGAGAGTCAGTTACTCTCTAAGGGCCAGGACATAGCTCTGCTGGGTCCTGTGGGATGGATTTCTGGACATCCCTGGAGAAAAGAAAGCCAGAGACTGAGTGACCAGATCCTACCAAACATCTGCTTCCTTTTCTGTCCTGCAGGTCTCACTGTGTCTCACACTTTGGGTCTCTGTGTCAAGGTCCCTAGAGCTCCCTGGCAGAGGGTTCATGGCAATGTGCTTGAGTCCTCAAGGAGCAATTGGGACATTACGGACTTCCTCACATGAGACCTGCAACTCTAGGAGGTCACTTGAGCTCTGACCATGCTGAAGGGCTGTCATGGTAAAACATAGCATCATATATGGTGCTCAGGAATGCATGTTCCCAGGCTCCAGTGAGTTTTGTGTGCCCCAATTCAGAGATTCTCTCTTTAAACACGTGGTATTCCTAGGCCTCCAGGGTCCCCTGACACCATGTGGTCACAGGCCTCCTCCAGGGAATCACAGAAACTGGTTCAGCCTAGAGGGTGGGTATGGGAGTGTCCCTATGATGAAGCAGGTGACAATGAGCTGGGTAGGTTCTGAAGAGTGAAGCAGAGAAGTTTGACTTGGAGATGACATTTGAACTGATCTCTGAAAGGCTGGATTGTTCTTGAAATAGGCATAGCATCTGAATATACACCTGTGGCTGGGAGTCACAGAGCCCACAGGAAACAGGAATTGCCCGTTGGGGTGTTGCTGTGAGTCCAGGGTCCAGAATAGCTTGTGTTTCCCTTCCTTAGTCAGAATGAACTTGTCAAATACCAGTCAAGAGCCACACTGGAGGGTCATATTCCCTCCTGAGGTCACCACAGGACTGATCTGGGCTGAGAGGCTGGGTTTTCTGCAGGGTGCTAACAGCAAAGGGGCTGTGTTTTAAATGTACTCACACCTTCCACATTTTCTCCAGGGCTGGGCTGTGAGAGGGGAACACCCTTGAGAGCAGACCCCCTTCCTGACAGCAGAGCCTGCAGCTGGGACCCGAGTCCTCTCACCTGTCACCACCAGCTCCAGGAAGTTCCTTGCCTCTGAACAGCCAGTAGGGCTGCAATAGTAACACTGATATTGCATTTGCATGGTACTCTGTCATTTGTGTGATGGAGAACTTTGCCTTGTTCCTGGGCTGCTGCAGTGAGTTGTCTGTCCCAGGGCTCTGAACTTCCTTATTCATATAGATGATACTCCTGGGCCTCCAGGGTCCCCTCACACAAAATGGTCACAGGCATTCCCCAGGTGATTATATAGCCTGGCTCAGCCCAAAGCCTGGGTTTGGCCAGGGTTCCTGCAAGGAAATGAGAGGTTGAGTCCAAGGACATCCCCTCTCAGGGCCCAACTCTGAGCCCCAGGACCTTCCAGGCACACCCAGCATTGGCTCCTCCTCATTTTCTCTATCCCCATTGCCCAGTGGTGGGGTCTAGTCCCCTGTGAGGAAGAGGGACTTGAGATGACTGCTGACACACTCACCTGCCTGCACTCAAGTCTTGGAATGCTGACCCAGCCCTGGAAGAGTTCCCTGTGAGAAGTTTTCTCCTGAAGCCTGGGCAGGTCCTCTCCTCACCACAGTCTCCCGAGCCCCTGGGGTCTTCTGATGGACTAGGGATGGCTTTGGTTTGGGGTGCCTCCAAGACTATAGTGCCCCCTCCCCCTCTTCACATCTCACCCAGGCAGAGCAGGGCCATGGGTGTGGGGATCATGGCATCTTCTTCCATTGGCCAGTGCTGAACAGGGCCTAGCAGGCTAGACAGACAGACAGACAAGCAAAGTGTGGCCACTAAGACGGCAGGTCCTTCTTGTCACATAGTTGTCATATCACCAGGAACTGGCTCTGCACTGCATAGAAACCTGGCTCTCATTCTTCTAGGGCTGGCATAGGGTGAACAACAGGCTTTGGTAGACACATTAGACAGCAATGGTGATGTCATGACCTCTGGCTACTTCAATCTGGCCTTATTTCCTTCTATACTCAAAAATCAATCAAGTACTTTTTGAGTATTTTCATTATCCATCAACGAGTGACATACATCAAAATCACTAATTTTCAGAATTCAAAGTAATAAACACACACACACACACACACATGCACACACACACACACGCACACATGCACATCCAATATATTCACTTCCTATTTCTGCTGTAACAGTGGCTTAGAGCAATGCAGAACATTTTGTCAGTTTTGCATGTCTTAAGTGCAAGCATCCCCTTTGGTTGAGTTAAGTTCCCCTCAGTGCTGTGTCCACCGCAGGTCCTGGGCTGACTCTACCTACTCACCTCTTCAAGCTCCTGCAGGCTGTGCATCCTGTGCCTCCTCATCTCTCCCTTCTCACAGATGAGCAGACTGTTCCCTCCTCTGCTCCACCTTCTGTCATGCTGACCTCCTGCCTCCCTTTTTCTTTCTTTTTCTTTTCTTTTATTTTTTGCAGCACTGGAGTTTGAACCCAGGGCCTACACTTTGAGCCACTCCACCAACCCTTCATTTTGGTGGTGGTTTTTTTCAATACAGAGTCTCATGAACTATTTGCCTGAGCTGGTTTTGAACCGTGATCCTTCTGATCTCTGCCTCCTGAGTAGCAAGGATTCTAGACATAAACCACCAGTGCCCAGCTGTCTCTTTCATTTATAAAGACCTTGTTATTATGTTGAGACCCCACAGGTAATCTTCCTTCCAAGATCATTAACATATGCTCCTTTGCAAATCCCTTTCTGCCAGGCAAGAAAACATGGTCACAGGTTCTGGGGATAAGCATGTGGATATGGTTGTGCTTGACACCAGTGAATTTCCTCTGTCCCATAGTACTGGGCTTTCCTCTTTATTCAGAAGGTAATCTGGGCACATAGCTTGACTCAGCCCAGAGGCTGGGTTTGGGTTTGGTATTTTGAGCACCACACGTATCTGGGAATATCTTTAGTCAAATCTCATATGAACCACTTCTCTCACAATGAACCATGGATGAGTCCAATTCAGAGATGGGTTGGTCAGTCAATACCTATACATGAGGGTCACCAGTGGTTGCATGGTGACTTGACTATACATGTCCAGGCTTTCCCACTCAGGTGCAGCTCAGTAAAACAACAGAAACCATTTCACAAAAGACTGGCTCTGAACAAACTGTACAGTGTGGCTCTAAAACCTTTAAGTCTATTCTAGTACTCTTCATATTCTCCTGCCACAGACGCTCCACACCATGGCCTCTGCTGGGTCCTGTGGATCAGGCTTTTTAGCAACCTGGATCTGTTGCAAAGACTTCTCTTGATCATGGCCCCACTGAGCCAGCTTCCTTTCAAAGTACTTAATGAATGGACTGAGATCACACACCCAAGGAGTTGCATGCTGTCCTTGAACTCCAGAAGAGGCCACTAGGCTATGGGCTTTTACTTATTATACCAGTGTCCAACTGAACACGTCTGCACTTTGTATGCAAATGTCAACATGCTTCAGGAATCTGAACTCATACAACTTGTATCAAGGCAGCAAAACCCTGAATTCTGATAGATTTATATTCCCCACCTAGGAACCTGTTGTTTCTAACAACTTTCTCTAGTAGCTGCTGCTTCCTGTGAGGCCCACATCATGCATCACCACAATGATGGATGTGAAGCATCCTGCTCAGTGGAGGAGCTCATGACCTGCAGACCAGATGGCAGAGGCTAGGTTGACACAGACCTGCATAGCACAGTAGAGAAGAACTATTGATCCTCAGCTCTTACACACAGAAAATACACTTACACATGGAAAATACACTTCTGCCAGACCCATAGCTGCAGCTGGAGCCAGGGACATGTGGATTATCCCTAGTAATGCAGTCTTCTCATGATCAGAAGCTGGAGTTGGAATTAACCACTTGACTCCCACACCCAGTGCAGGCTTCAAGGTACTCTGTCTTCTGTCACACAAGATTTGCGTGGGAACATGGGGTCCTAGAGGGATGTTGATCCTCACATCCCCTTCAGGAATGCAGAATGACTATTGTCTCACTGTTCAGTAGGAAGAAGCATCTCCAGTGCCTTCCTGTGGCCTTTCCTTCCATGGTGTCTCTGACCCCAGGTGAGAAGCATGAGGTACTAAGGGTGTCTATACCCTTTGGTTATCCCAGAACTGAGGTAATATCTGTGGGGTGGGTTCAGGGATCCCAGCCAGACCTCCACTAACCAGCTCATCAGTATGTGCCTCTATGCTGACTGCAGACATACAGAGTCACAGTGGTCCTGGGGTATCCAGGATCTTTAGCAGAATGGAACAGTCAACAATGAATACTTTTGTACAATAAATCCACAGAGTATATATATACGTATATATATAATATGTATATATATATATGTATATATATATATATATATATATGTATATATATATACATATATATTTTTTTTTTTTACCAATAAAGAAGGTTATGGTATCCTGGAATGTTGAGGACCTATTCCACATTTAAAACTGATTTTATTCAGTGTCTCTCCTTGTCTCCACAAGCTAAGTAAGCAATTGTCCCTGTCAGTGTAGGAAGTGCACCTCAGAATGTGTTATAGACCTTCTCTAGACAAACAGCACAATTGATGCAAATTAAATATCCCATGGAATTAGAAGACATACACATTTTTCTCAGTACCCAGGCAAATCACCAACACTTAGTACATAATTTCAAGCCTGAAAAAGAAAATAAATGGACATTTACATAATAATCAAAACCATTACTAATGACCATGATTATTGACTAGTTGATCAACAATGTTTCAATTAAGAACATTTATTAATGGTTAATAAACTGAAAATATCAATGAAGACTAACTAACCACATTCTTTACTGCCAGTGAAGTAATCAATTATTGACAGATCTGTCATAACAATGACGAAGCTATAGGGACCCATCTTGACATGACCACAGCCACCATGAGTCAGAACAACCATGATTGTCCCCGAGTGACACTGGTCTCTTCCCCACATGGTCATACACTGTATTTAAGCACAGATCCATGGAGTGGTGTGTGAAGCTTTATGATAAGGCCTGGCACAATTAGCATCGGGAATGTGCATGACATGGGTGACACCGTCTTGAAGGAAACCACGTGCATTCCTCCTTGAAGAAGTCACTTTTGTCCTGGCTACTGTATGAGCCTCCCATCCTCTGTCCCAAATCACAGGACCCGCTGCCCTCTTTGCTCATGACCATGTTTCTGTAAGCACCAATAAAGTGCACTCTGTAGGTGCCAGCTAGGTAGCTCAGTAGCAGAGAACTTGCTTACCATGTGTAAGGCTCTGAGTTCAATCAGACAGCAAAAAAAAAAATCACACCATACAATCTTACATCTGTTTGACTATTACTTTGACCTCATAGCACCATGGAACTGGTTCTTATACACAGTGACTGAGTTTTTCTGGAACTAATACTTGCTTTAAAATCATTAAAAAAAAACAAATTAGTAACATGACAGTGATTAGACTAATTAGGACAGTTATGACAGTGAAACTCAAGGCTTCTTCTAAAAGTACAAAACAATAATAAAAGTATGACTCATTGCCTTCCCTGTGGACTGGGCAGAGCTGGCTGGTGATTTTCAGAACTGCATGATTTTCTTTTGTGCCCTTCTGTGTGGGAGGGTGGGAGGAGGAGCCCCAAGGTTTCACAGGCTGAGAGGATGCAAGGGTAGGCATTTATCCCACTTTGTGTTTCAACACTGAAAATTTCACAGGACACTAAACAGTTATTTCCTGACATATCAGCCTTTGTAGTGGTCCCAAATAAGAAGTATGACTTCTCCTTTTTCAAAAATCAATTTCTGCCAGTCATGAACCCCAAGTTCCACACTTCACTTGTTTTCTGAGTATTCCATGGAGTAGAGAGAGCACAATGGAGGAAGGTCAGGAGAAGCCTGGTTCTGTCCAAGGTCCCATTTCTATCCACGACTCAAAGGATGTGTTCATCTCCATGTCTTACTGGAACGTGGAATCCTGTGTGGATTGATTGTCTTCACAACAAGAGTGTGAAAGAGACCTTGGAAATACTTTTCTTATGGCCATTGGTCACAACCAGTGTTAATGAGTGGAAATTATTGAGGGCTGATAGAGAAGAAGGTGGTTTGCGGAGGAAGGTGTCCTGAGCTATTTCCAAAGGAAGAGAGTTGTCAGCAACATGTCACGATTAGATTTGAGTATGCATTCTTGGCTGGAATACCACTCTAGTGACACTGCCCTTCTCTGGTCCTCATTGGTAATGTTTTCTTGGAGAGCTTGGTTAATTTGCCATCCACTGAGCTTCTCTACAGGAAAGTTATTTGCCTTTCATCATTAATCATGAAGTTCCAAGAAGACACTTTGAGAACTTGTAAGCAGCATGTTCCTCATTCATCTTTCACTTAATCAGCCACTGACCTCTATATTATAGCAAACGCCTTTCTTGATCCCCAATATATTCAGTTGTGTGTAAAAACACTGCTCATGATACCTCATCAACTTCACACACTTGTTGAAGATGGTTGATGTTTCTTATGCAATAATAATCAGATTCTCTTGACTTTCTTATTTCCTGAGATTCTCATATCTGCATCCAGTTTTCTTTTTATTAGTTTGTTCTTTTCATTTCACAGTATATCTTAGAATTCACTCCATATCATGATCAATTCTTTCTTCTCTTTTAAAGTGACAAATTTCTCCACTTCAGCAGGAACCTCAATTTATTTAGCCTCTCTATTATGGTTGAGCATTTTGGGATTCTTTCCCAACAGTCAGGAGTACAAATGATGTTTTCATGAGTGCCCTTGGGACATACATTTTTGTATTTTTGAGGTGTGTCTTCAGGAATATTCCTTGAAGACTTTTTCTGGTGGAAAATATAAATGCACATGTTTCTGGCAGCATTGAAAATTTCCCTTAAATACAGGCAATACAATTCCCACTAATAATATAACAACAGATCTATTAATTCACAGGCTTACCAAGAGCAGTGATTTGGCAAGATTCTGATTTTATCCAAACAGATAGCACTGCTTTTCAGTTTAGCATAAATTTGTACTTTTATATAAATAAATATGAACTCCATTTTAATTTTTTATGTCATTAATTCTTGTTCATAACATATGCTATTTTATTTTTCTGTAATAATTAAAAATATATGTATGTATTGATATTAATTTTATGTATTTTATGTACTGTAATAATTACATAATAATACAATATGTTACCTGCAATGTAATTATAACTTTTCAGAAAAATCTGAAAATGCAAGAATAATGTCTAGATGTCTAATTAAGACAGCAAATAACACAAAGATATGGTTTAAACATTTCTGTAAAAGTATTCAGTTTAGTTTGTAATGGACAAAACTAATTGTATATTTTCCAGAGTATAATGTGATGTTTTCATGAATGTACACAAGGTCAAATAATGAAATCAAACCAATTAACCAAGTAAAAGTCTAAAAGTACAAAATAATAAGAAAATCAACAAGAATAAACCATTCTTACCAGACCAGGGGTTCTGGAGAAATGTCTCTTTTTTTGTAGAAATCTTTAAGAATTGATAGAACCAGATGGCAAGCTCAGCAGGAAGTACTTTGATTCTTACCTTTCTTTCCCTTTTTCTATTTACATATTATAAATATGTGACTTGATACATATGTTAATTCCCTCTATTTAATCATTGTACAATATATGCATGCATCATAACATCACTTTGTACCCTAAAGTTTTGTGCAATTATTTGTCAATTAAATGCAAATCAGAACATTATGTAAAATATCTCAAAAAGAAAAGAAGACACAAAGAAACACAAAGTCCATGGTAGGTCCATCCTCACAAAGCTGCTTGTGTTGAATCCTATGATTGCCCAGCCCCCCTGCACCCCAGTTTCAGAGACTGTGAAAGAAAACAAACACTATCACACTCATTCTCTGAAGCCAGTATTACACTCATCCCCAAACCAGAAAAGTACAAATCAAAAAAAGAGAATTATAGGTTAATCTCTTTAGACAACCTAGACCTGTAACCTAAATTCAACAACAACAAAAATATCATACACCATGATCAAGCTGGTTACATTTGAGGGATAAAGGTATGGTTTGATGTTTTCAAATCAATGACTGTAATACAGCGTGTAAATAGAATGAAAGACAGAATTTGGCAAAAGAGCACAAAACATATATTTGATAAAATACAGCCTCTTTAACAAATAGTGCTGAGAAAACTGTATGTCCACCTGTGGAAGACTAAAATAGGTCCTTGTCTCTCACGCTGAACTAATATCAATTCAAAGTGAATCAAAGCTCTCAATGCAAGACCCAAAACATTGAAAGTCCCATAGGAAATAACAGGAAACACACTGGATCACATGTTCATAGGTAATAACTTTATGACTAGAACTCCAATAACTCAGCAAATAAGAGAAAGGATTGACAATTGGGAGTGCACAAAACTAAAACAGCTTCTGCACAGCAAAGAAAACAGTCACTAGGCTGAAGAGACAGCCTACAGAACAGGAGAAAATCTTTGCCTTTTATACATCTGACAAGGGATTATTAATCAGAATATACAGGGAACTAAAAAACTAGACCACTTCAATCAACAACCCAATGAATAAATGGATAAATGAATTGAATAGACAATTTTCAAAGGAAAAGGTATATATGGCCAATGAATACATGAGGAAATACTCCACGTTCCTGGCCATGAAGCCAATGTGAATCAAAACAACATTGAAATTTCACCCACTCCAGTCAGAATGGCTGTCATCAAAAACACGAACATCCAATGCTGGTGAGAATGAGGGGGGAAAGGAACTGTTTTGGTGAGAATGTAAATTAGCACAACGATATGGAAACCAGTCCAGAGGTTCCTCAAAAAAAACTAAAAATAGAGCGACCACAAGACCTGAGATAGCACTCCTGGACATGTACCTAAGAAGTGTGATCCAGGATACAACAGAGTCACTTGCACACCAATGTTTATTGAAGCTCTGTGCACAATAGCCCAGCTTTAGAAACAGCCCAGATGCCCTACAGCTAATAAACACTAAGAAAATGTGGTAGATACACAATGGAGGCTGATCCAGGATTAGGAATACAGTGAGGTCATTTGCAGGAAAATTGATGGAACTGTAGTGATCCTGTGAAGTGAAGTAATGGGAACTTGCAAAGGAAAGAATCACATGCTTTCTCTCATATGTGAACTTCAGAGAGAAAACACATGAAAGTAAAAGCAGTACTATTATTGATGTGGATGAGGAAAAGAAGGAGAGAACAGGGAATGCCAGAGGGCAATAGGGTGAATATAATTAAGGTATGTTTCATGAGCATATGAAAATGTCTCAGGGAAATATATGATGTTTTAGAAAAAATATTATCATATATTAATTGTACAGGGGGATACATTGTGATACCTACATGTGCACATATAATGTATCTTTATTAGATTTACCCCCTCCATTGTTCTTCTTCATCCTCCCTCCTCCCTACTTAGATCAAGGTCAACAGTTTTTATTGTTCTATTTTCATACATGAACACAAAATATATCCACAATATTCTCCCTCCCTCACCCTTTCCTTGTGCTCTCCTCCCTCCCACTGGAACCAATATATTAAATACACTTAAAATGACTAGAAAAGAACATGACAGTCATTTCAGAAGCTGCTTGGTTACTTTGATAATGTGCAGCTGTGACCATCACCATTTTATTGACATATAACAACTGTACATATTCATGAGGTACACTGTGGTGACTCGATACACATACAACACAATGTGTAGCAATAAAATCAGAGTCATCAGCACTTTCATCTCCTGAAACATTTAACAGTCCTTTGTGTTGTGAACCTTCAAAATACTCTCTTCTACTCCTTTATACAACACCTAATAATGTGTTGTGAACAGGAGTGTCCCACTCTGTAGTAGAGCCCTAGAAATGATTCCATCTATACTACTATATTTTCAGTTAATTATTTCACTTACTTATTCATAGATTGTATACTTTTGCATGCCTCCCTAAGAAATACATGTTATTGAAATAATACATGTTACCTATTTTAACTAGGCATTAAAACATATCCATTCCAGGGTTCCAAGATGGTAGGGTGCTGACAGAATCCAAATCCCCAAGCTCCCAAACCTGAAAGATAATCTGAGGTTCATGGCAGCAAGCATATTTGGTCTGGTTACTTTGCTTAATAAGAGGTTGCCAATGTATACACAGACCACATCTACAATGACCAACCTCTAAATAAGCCTTTTAAAGCACAAATCTGCCCCAGGTGTGTGAGAACCACCAGGTACATTCAGCTCAAATGGCAGGTGTTTTTGTTTGCTTTATCCTGGACCATAGAAGCCTCTGGTTGGTATGGGGTGGGTCCCTGTAGGAAATCAAGATGGGCCCCAGAACATGCACCCCTCAGATCCCAGTTCTCAGCCACAGGACTCTCCAGGTGTCCCCAACATCTGCTGGGGAGAACTGGTGTTTTCTATCACCACTGCCTAGGAGTAGTCTCTTGTCCATGGATAGGAAGAACCTGGGTAGCTGGGGACACACTGCCTGCAAGTCTTGGGTTCAGACTCAGCTTTAGGAGAACAGTCCCTGTGACAGGTTTGCCCCTGAAACCTTATCACATCCTCTCCTCAAGTCTCTGAGCGCCTGGGGACCCCTGATGCACCAGGGTCTGAATGCAACTTGGGGTCCCTCCAAGATTAGGGTGCCAGCTCCCCTGCTTCAAATCTCTCTAAGCCATAGGACCATGAGGGTTTGGGCCATGGTGTCTGCCCACATTGGCCCTGGCTTCACAGATGGATGAGAACAGGATGTCCAGCAGGATGAACAGACACACAGGGTATGGCCACTCTGAAGCCAGGTTTTTCCTGTCATGTGATTGTCACATCACCAGCCTCATAGGAAGGTGAACTTCCCTCCACAGGTGGTTTGCTTTCATTTCCCCAGGACACTACAGTTTGGGTGGGCACTAGTTCTCTGAAGACAGAAATAGGGTCTTCATGACCATATCCTCTGTATGCCTGATCTCTCCTCATCCCACTGAGAGCCAGGACACAGATGCAGATAGACTTGGTCCTTTCTTGAGCTGGCCTTGGCAGCTGAAAATGATTTGAGGGCTGTTTCTTCCCTCTCAGATCCTCCCATGGTGTCTCCTTTTCTCCTTCAGCCTATCCTTCTGCACAGCATTGTTGGATCCTTCCATGGCCAGATGTCTCCCCAGCCCTGGAAATCCTGCAGGAAAGATGCATGTTTCTGTTACAGAGGGACACAGAGCTGCCAAGACACAGTGAAGACCTGAGAGTACAGCTCATGGAAGCTTCATCATGGGGATGAGCAGAGGAGATGCAGGGAATAAGGTAGATACCAAGAATCTCCTCTCACCCTGGAGTGTGGTTTTCTTTATATCAAATATTCCTTTCCTGGACTTCCCTTTCTGTCCTACAAGAGCACCACCTGTCCCTGCACACCACACTTGACTCGCTCCTACCTCTGCAGTGTCCCTGTTTACTGTCTCAGAACTCTCTTCCCTCTGTTCTCCTGCTTTCAATCTCCAGGGAAAATGATTTGTTTCTCTCCAGTTTTGAAGGGAAATCTGAACTTTAACTAATTATATACCCATCATCCACTGTCTGGGTGACCTTGAGCAGGAAGTTTCACTTTCTGAACACTCACAGTCTCAGACTGACTCCTAAGTGAGTATCAGAGTTCAGCCAGTGTCAGTAGAACCTGTCTTCTCTGAAGGAAGAGGTGATGAATCCCTGCAAAACAGGGTCTATTCTCCTCACCTAGACACTGCAAATCCTAATTAGACAACTGACTAGAAAATGACCTGAAACCATCCACACTATAGAGGACGAAGTGAGGTTGTCTCTGTTTGCTGATTGCATGATGTTATACATGAAAACCCTAGAGGACATCATATGAAGTGAAGTAAGCCAGGCTCAGAAACACAAAGGCCACGTGTTTTCTGTCATATGTGGAAGATAGATGCAAAAGACAAACATACACAAAACAAGCATGATCATATACAAACTCATATGTAGAACATGTTTGTAATAGTAGAAATGTTGCAGGAGTTTGCTAGCTGAGATATGGGACTCTTGAGGCAATTAGCAGGAATCAACATTTTATTGTGCCAGCACAGACTCAGTGGACTCGTGTCCAAAGGCTGAGCGCCAAGAACAAAGGGTTTTCACCTTATATACCCTTGCAGGCAGGTTACAGAAGCAAAAAACAAGGTCTAATCCATATGCAGTTTAATTTAATTTTATTGGCTACTTTATCATAGTGCTATGCGACTTTCCCCTCCCTGGTGCTATGTGACCTTCTTCATGTTCAGATTTCTCAGGTTTTATCTCTCTGCTATGCCATCCCCTACCTCCCTGCTACTTTCTCAGGACTCAGGCCTAGTCTGTATTTTTCTGATCCTCCTCCCTGCTACATTACTCCCCAGTTTGATGCTCAGACCCACTTAGGGTCAAAGAGCATCATCTTTATTTAGGGGTTTGTATTTTTATAGCATTATTATATCTGTGGCCATTTTTCTTTTATAACAGTCTTTATAATAGTTTTTATAAACCACAGCATCAGGGGAACTAGGCAGGGCAATATTAAGCATGCTCCAAGGATTAGGTCCATTGCCCCTATTAGGGTTTTGAACCCTAAAGCAGAAAAACATCCTCTAAACAGGTCATTGGCATCCCATCCTCTCCAAGTCTGGATGGGGACATGGGCAAGTTTTCTCATTCTGTCTGTAATCTCTTTTAAAACCTTTTTTATCATTAATCTGTAAGCAGCAGCTGTTTAGGTTGAATTTTTACAAACTTCTTCCTCAGAAGCAAGCAAATAATCTAAAGCCAAGTGGTTTTGATAGATGACATTGTGCATCTTATTGCTTTGTTTTGTCAGAAAATTGAGGGCTCTTGTAGTTTTATTAGTTATAATTTTAGCAACAGCCTGCAGCCTGATGATGCAGTTGAGCATATATATAGGGGCGCGATAGCCCCAGGACCTGTTTTCTGCCCAGGTGGCAAGACCATAGTACTAGATAATTTTCTCAGGAGGCCATTTGTAGTCTTTCCAATTGTCAACTTGTAAGGCACCCCATTTTTGTCTACCTAACCTTTATATATATATGTATACACATATATAAATATATATATATTTATATATTTTTATATATACTTATATATATACTTTTATTTATATATACATATATATACTTATATACATATATCTATATATATACATATACTTTTATGTTGGTCCTCCCACACACATATCATGAACTGACATTTAGTGTCTGGGCTACAGACTCATCCATTGGGAGGAACAAGTTTTTAGCTTTGGCAGAGATGGAAGTTTCACTTTTCATCTCCTTACAAAAGGAGTGAAAAACTTGGTATGAGGAACTCTCATGGGTAATGGTTACTAATTTGAGGTGTATGAGACTCTCAGGGTCAAGACACTTTTTATCTATTTTTATACTAATTACTTTTCCCCATGTTTAATCAGATGGCTTAAGTACAGTGAAATTTAGAGGGTTGCAGGTGCCACAGGTCCAGTTAGGGGCAGCTTTCCCCTTGTGGAGGAGGGCTGTGTATTTTGTCTTTTGTTAAACCATTCAGTAACCATAAATAGTAATTATGCATCCTGCTCAAATAGGAGAGAGCAAATAAAAACTTTTCACCGTGAGATCATTCAGTGGGTGTGGTTTCTGCCAAGCCTATGGTGAAGACTAGGGTGAGAACTATAGCAGCAGATACAGGGGTGACAATGCATTACAATGAAATAACTGGTGTGAAAAACAGCCAGTTTGTCCGGTTGGAGAGTTGATTCCTCAAGCTTCTGCCATGTGTAGACTAGTCAGCTTCCTGGTGGTGACTAGTGTAGGGCTGTTGTTCTGTTGTTCTTGGTCCCCCACTGTTTCCTGGTAAGCAGAGTCCTCCCAAGGGAGGGTACTTAGGTTCTGGAGCGTGATCTTACACTGTGAAGCCAGGTCAGGGAGGCACTTCTACTTGAGAGAAGCTGGCTTGACTCATCTGTGGTGGATCCAAGGAGCAAATACTGCTACTTCAACTATGGTGGGAGTAGACAAGATAACAACAAAAAGGCCCCTCCAATGGGGTTTCAGTGGTTGGACATTTTATTTATTTTTTTATCTACACAGTATTTTTTTAACTGAGTAGAATTAGCATGGCAAAAATATATCAACAGTACATATGTCTAAGAAAATGCGCATTTTTAAGTAAAAGCCACCATCTTTAAGTATCAAGGACATGTTTACAGCCAGTAAAGATAATCACTTTGTCTCTATTTAAGTAGAAGACCCCACCTAAAAATACGAGTTTGTGTCTGGAAGAGCCTTAATGCCAGATAGCCATGCATGTATAAGGACCATTTCCTCAATCTTCTCAGGCTTGGTTGTTTTTGAGAGGTCTGGCACCAGTAACTACATTGGAAATTTGATGGCATTCCCTGCTTTGCCTCCAAACTGCTTGACTCTGAGCAGTGTCTTGTAAAAGTCTGTCTCCAATCCAAGTACTAACGAGTCCCGACCCTCCTTAGCTTCTTTTTTTTTAGTCTTTTTTATTTTTTATTTATTTATTTTATTTTATTATTCATATGTGCATACAAGGCTTGAGTCATTTCTCCCCCCTGCCCCCACCTCCTCCCTTACCACCCACTCCGCCCCTCCCTCTCCCCCTCCACCCCTTCAATATCCACCAGAAACTATTTTGCCCTTATTTCTAATTTTGTTGTAGAGAGAGTATAAGCCATAATAGGAAGGAACAAGTGTTTTTGCTGGTTGAGATAAGGATAGCTATACAGGGAGTTGACTCACATTAATTTCCTGTGTGTGTGTGTATTACCTTCTAGGTTAATTATTTTTGATCTCACCTTTTCTCTAGCTCCTGGTCCACTTTTCCTATTGACCTCAATTGCTTTTAAGGTATCTGCTTTAGTTTCTCTGCGTTAAGGGCAACAAATGCTAGCTAATTTTTTAGGTGTCTTACCTATCCTCACCCCTCCCTTGTGTGCTCTCGCTTTTATCATGTGCTCATAGTCCAATCCCCTTGTTGTGTTTGCCCTTGATCTAATGTCCACATATGAGGGAGAACATATGATTTTTGGTGTTTGGGGCCAGGCTAACCTCACTCAGAATGATGTTCTCCAATTCCATCCATTTACCAGCAAAAGATAACATTTCGTTCTTCTTCATGGCTGCATAAAATTCCATTGTATAATGATACCACATTTTCTTAATCCATTCGTCGGTGGTGGGGCATCTTGGCTGTTTCAATAACCTGGCTATTGTGAATAGTGCCGCAATAAACATGGATGTGCAGGTGCCTCTGGAGTAACCTCTGTCACAGTTTTTGGGTATATCCCCAAGAGTGGTATTGCTGGATCAAATGGTAGATCAATGTCTAGCTTTTTAAGTAGCCTCCAAATATTTTTCCAGAGTGGTTGCACTAGTTTACATTCCCACCAACAATGTAAGAGGGTTCCTTTTTCCCCGCATCGTTGCCAAAACCTGTTGTTGGTGGCGTTGCTAATGATGGCTATTCTAACAGGGGTGAGGTGGAATCTTAGTGTGCTTTTAATTTGCATTTCCTTTATTGCCAGAAAAGGGAGCATTTTTTCATGTTTTTTGGCCGTTTGAATTTCTTCTTTTCAGAAAGTTCTGTTTATTTCACTTGCCCATTTCTTTATTGGTTCATTAGTTTTTTAAGTTCCTTATATATTCTGGTTATCAGTCCTTTGTCTGATGTATAGCTGGCAAACATTTTCTCCCACTCTGTGGGTGTTCTCTTCAGTTTACAGACCATTTCTTTTGATGAACAGAAGCTTTTTAGTTTTATGAGGTCCCATTTATCTATGCTATCTCTTAGTTGCTGGGCTTCTGGGGTTTCATTGAGAAAATTCTTACCTATATCTACTAACTCCAGAGTATTTCCTACTCTTTCCTGTATCAACTTTAGAGTTTGGGGTCTGATATTAAGATCCTTGATACATTTTGAGTTAATATTGGTATAGGGTGATATACATGGATCTAGTGTCAGTTTTTTGCAGATGGCTAACCAGTATTCCCAACTTGTCAAAGACAAGTTGGTTATAGTTGTGTGGCTTCATATCTGGGTCTTCTACTCGGTTCCACTGATCTTCATGTCTGTTTTTGTGCCAGTACCATGCTGTTTTTATCGTTATTGCTTTGTAATAAGTTTGAAGTCAGGTATCATGATACCTCCAGCATTGTTCTTTTGACTGAGTATTGCCTTGGCTATTTGTGGCCTCTTGTGTTTCCATATAAATTTAACAGTAGATTTTTCAATCTCTTTAATGAATGTCATTGGAATTTTGATGGGAATTGCATTAAACATGTAGATTACTTTTGGGAGTATCGACATTTTTACTATGTTGATTCTACCAATCCATGAGCATGGGAGAGCTCTCCACTTTCTATAGTCTTCCTCAATCTCTTTCTTCAGAAGTGTATAGTTTTCCTTGTAGAGGTCTTTCACAGCTTCTGTTAGGTTTACACCTAGGTATTTGATTTTTTTGCGGCTATTGTAAATGGAATTGTTTTCATACATTCTTTTTCAGTTTGCTCATTGTTAGTGTATAGAAATGCTAATGATTTTTCTATGTTGATTTTATATTCTGCTACCTTGCTATCACTATTGATGATGTCTAGAAGCTTCTGAGTAGAGTTTTTTGGGTCTTTTAGGTATAGGATCATGTCATCTGCAAATAGGGATATTTTGACAGTTTCTTTACCTATTTGTATTCCTTTTATTCCTTCTTCTTGCCTAATTGCTCTGGCTAGGAATTCCAGTACTATGTTGAATAGGAGTGGAGAGAGTGGGCATCCTTGTCTGGTTCCTGATTTTAGAGGGAATGGTTTCAGTTTTTCTCTGTTAAGTATAATGCTGGCTGTAGGTTTGTCATATATAGCTTTTATTATGTTGAGGAACTTTCCTTCTATTCCTAGTTTTCTTAGAGCTTTTATCATGAAATGATTTTGGATCTTATCAAAGGCTTTTTCTGCATTTATTGAGATGATCAAGTGGTTTTTGTCTTTGCTTCTGTTAATGTGGTTTATTACGTTTCTTGATTTTCGTATGTTGAACCACCACTGCATCCCTGGGACGAAGCCTACTTGGTCGTGGTGAATAATCTTTTTGATGTGTTGCTGAATTCGGTTTGCCATTATTTTGTTGAGGATTTTTGCATCAATGTTCATTAAGGAGATTGGCCTATAGTTCTCCTTTTTGGAAGTGTCTTTGCCTGGTTTTGGGATAAGTGTAATACTGGCTTCATAAAATGTATTTGGCAGTTTTCCTTCCCTTTCTATTTCGTGGAACAGTTTAAGGAGGGTTGGTATCAGTTCTTCTTTAAAGGTCTGATAGAATTCAGCAGAGAATCCATCAGATCCTGGACTTTTCTTTTTGGGGAGACTCTTGATTGCTGCTTCAATTTCATTTTGTGTTATAGGTCTATTCAGGTGATTAATTTCCTCTTGGTTCAGTTTTGGATGATCATATGTATCTAGAAATCTGTCCATTTCTTTAAGATTTTCAAATTTCTTTGAACATAGGTTCTCAAAGTAGTCTCTGATGATTTCCTGGACTTCCATGGTGTTTGGTGTTATCTCCCCTTTTGCATTCCTGATTCTACTAATTTGGGTTTTTTCTCTCCTCATTTTAGTCAGGTTTGCCAGGGGTCTATCGATCTTGTTTATTTTTTCAAAGAAACAACTTTTTGTTTCATTAATTCTTTGTATGGTTTTTTTGGTTTCTATTTCGTTGATTTCAGTTCTTATTTTTATTATTTCTCTCCTTCTATTTGTTTTGGGATTTGCTTGTTCTTGTTTTTCTAGGAGTTTGAGATGTATCATTAGGTCATTGATTTGGGATCTTTCAGTCTTTTTAATATAGGCACTCATGGCTATAAACTTTCCTCTCAGGACTGCCTTAGCTGTGTCCCATAGGTTCCGGTAGGTTGTGTTTTCATTTTCATTGACTTCCAGGAACTTTTCAATTTCCTCTTCTATTTCATCGATGATCCATTCTTCATTAACTAATGAGTTATTTATTTTCCAGCTGTTTGCATGTTTTTTGTGTTTACTTTTGTTGTTGAGTTCTACTTTTATTGCATTGTGATCAGATAGTATGCACGGTATAATTTCTATTTTCTTATATTTGCTGAGACTTGCTTTGTGCCCTAGGATATGATCTATTTTGGAGAAGGTTCCATGGGATGCTGAGAAGAATGTATATTGTGTAGAGGTTGGATGAAATGTTCTGTAGACATCAACTAGGTCCATTTGATCTATTGCATATTTTAGATCTTGGATTTCTTTATTGATTTTTTGTTTGGATAACCTATCTATTGATGATAATGGGGTGTTAACGTCTCCCACAACCATTGTGTTGGCGTTTATATATGCTTTTATGTCTTAAAGGGTATGTTTGATGAAATTGGGTGCGTTGACATTGGGTGCCTACATTTTGATGATTATTATTTCCTTTTGGTCTATTTCCCCCTTTATTAGTATGGAGTGTCCTTCTTTATGTCGTTTGATCAATATAGGTTTAAAGTCCACTTTGTCAGAGATAAATATTGCTACTCCTGCCTGTTTTCGGGAGCCATTGGCTTGGTAAATATTCTTCCAGCCTTTCATCCTAAGCCTATGCTTCTTTCTGTCGGTGAGATGGGTCTCCTGTAAGCAACAAATTGTTGGATCTTCCTTTTTAATCCATTTTGTCAAGCGGTGCCTTTTGATGGGTGAATTAAGTCCGTTAACATTAAGTGTCAGTACTGATAGGTATATGGTGATTCCTGTGATTTAGTTGTCTTCCTTGTTTGAAGGTTTGATTGTGTGTACCTAAGTTGAGGTTACTTTCTACTGTCTTGCTTTTTCTTTTCCTGTGGTTTGGTGCTGCCTGTCTTTTCATGGTTAAGTTGGGTTTCACTTTCTGTGTGCAGAATCCCTTGAAGAATCTTTTGTAGTGGTGGCTTCGTGGTCACATATTGTTTTAGTTTCTTTTTTTTTTTCATTTTTCTTGTATTATTCCTATGTGCATACAAGGCTTGGTTCATTTCTCCACCCTGCCCCCACCCCCTCCCTTACCACCCACTCCGCCCCCTCCCTCTCCCCCCCCAATACCCAGCAGAAACTATTTTGCCCTTATTTCTAATTTTGTTGTAGAGAGAGTATAAGCAATAATAGGAAGGAACAAGGGTTTTTGCTGGTTGAGATAAGGATAGCTATACAGGGCATTGACTCACATTGATTTCCTGTGCGTGGGTGTTACCTTGTAGGTCAAATTCTTTTTGATCTAACCTTTCCTCTAGTACCTGTTCCCCTTTTCCTATTGGCCTCAGTTGCTTTAAGGTATCTGCTTTAGTTTCTCTGCGTTAAGCGCAACAAATGCTAGCTAGTTTTTTAGGTGTCTTACCTATCCTCACCCCTCCCTTGTGTGCTCTCGCTTTTATCATGTGCTCATAGTCCAATCCCCTTGTTGTGTTTGCCCTTGATCTAATGTCCACATATGCGGGAGAACGTACGATTTTTGGTCTTTTGGGCCAGGCTAACCTCACTCAGAATGATGTTCTCCAATTCCATCCATTTACCAGCGAATGATAACATTTCGTTCTTCTTCATGGCTGCATAAAATTCCATTGTGTATAGATACCACATTTTCTTAATCCATTAGTCAGTGCTGGGGCATCTTGGCTGTTTCCATAACTTGGCTTTTGTGAATAGTGCCGCAATAAACATGGATGTGCAGGTGCCTCTGGAGTAACAGTCTTTTGGGTATATCCTCAAGAGTGGTATTGCTGGATCAAATGGTAGATCGATGTCCAGCTTTTTAAGTAGCCTCCAAATTATTTTCCAGAGTGGTTGTACTAGTCTGCATTCCCACCAACAGTGTAAGAGGGTTCCTTTTTCCCCGCATCCTCGCCAACACCTGTTGGTGGTGGTGTTGCTGATGATGGCTATTCTAACAGGGGTGAGGTGGAATCTTAGTGTGGTTTTAATTTGCTTTTCCTTTATTGCTAGAGATGGCGAGCATTTTTTCATGTGTTTTCTGGCCACTTGAATTTCTTCTTTTGAGAAAGTTCTGTTTAGTTCACGTGCCCATTTCTGTATTGGTTCATTAGTTTTGGGAGATTTTAGTTTTTTAAGTTCCCTGTATATTCTGGTTATCAGTCCTTTGTCTGATGTATAGTTGGCAAATATTTTCTCCCACTCTGTGGGTGTTCTCTTCTGTTTAGAGACCATTTCTTTTGATGAACAGAAGCTTTTGAGTTTTATGAGGTCCCATTTATCTATGCTATCTCTTAGTTGCTGTGCTGCTGGGGTTTCATTGAGAAAGTTCTTACCTATACCTACTAACTCCAGAGTATTTCCTACTCTTTCTTGTATCAACTTAAGAGTTTGGGGTCTGATATTAAGATCCTTGATCCATTTTGAGTTAATCTTGGTATAGGGTGATATACATGGATCTAGTTTCAGTTTTTTGCAGACTGCTAACCAGTTTTCCCAGCAGTTTTTGTTGAAGAGGCTGCTATTTCTCCATCGTATATTTTTAGCTCCTTTGTCAAAGATAAGTTGCTTATAGTTGTGTGGCTTCATATCTGGATCCTCTATTCTGTTCCACTGGTCTTCATGTCTGTTTTTGTGCCAGTACCATGCTGTTTTTATTGTTATTGCTTTGTAATATAGTTTGAAGCCCGGCATTGTGATACCTCCTGCATTGTTCTTTTGACTGAGTATTGCCTTGGCTATTCGTGGCCTCTTGTGTTTCCATATAAATTTAACAGTAGATTTTTCAGTCTCTTTAATGAATGTCATTGGAATTTTGATGGGAATTGCATTAAACATGTAGATTACTTTGGGGAGTATCCACATTTTTACTATGTTGATTCTACCAATCCATGAGCATGGGAGAGCTCTCCACTTTCTATAGTCTTCCTCAATCTCTTTCTTCAGAAGTGTATAGTTTTCCTTGTAGAGGTCTTTCACAGCTTCTGTTAGGTTTACACCTAGGTATTTGATTTTTTTGCGGCTATTGTAAATGGAATTGTTTTCATACATTCTTTTTCAGTTTGCTCATTGTTAGTGTATAGAAATGCTAATGATTTTTCTATGTTGATTTTATATTCTGCTACCTTGCTATCACTATTGATGATGTCTAGGAGCTTCTGAGTAGAGTTTTTTGGGTCTTTTAGGTATAGGATCATGTCATCTGCAAATAGGGATATTTTGACAGTTTCTTTACCTATTTGTATTCCTTTTATTCCTTCTTCTTGCCTAATTGCTCTGGCTAGGAATTCCAGTACTATGTTGAATAGGAGTGGAGAGAGTGGGCATCCTTGTCTGGTTCCTGATTTTAGAGGGAATGGTTTCAGTTTTTCTCTGTTAAGTATAATGCTGGCTGTAGGTTTGTCATATATAGCTTTTATTATGTTGAGGAACTTTCCTTCTATTCCTAGTTTTCTTAGAGCTTTTATCATGAAATGATGTTGGATCTTATCAAAGGCTTTTTCTGCATTTATTGAGATGATCAAGTGGTTTTTGCCTTTGCTTCTGTTAATGTGGTTTATTACGTTTCTTGATTTTCGTATGTTGAACCACCACTGCATCCCTGGGACGAAGCCTACTTGGTCGTGTGAATAATCTTTTTGATGTGTTTCTGAATTCGGCTTGCCATTATTTTGTTGAGGATTTTTGCATCAATGTTCATTAAGGAGATTGGCCTATAGTTCTCCTTTTTGGAAGTGTCTTTGCCTGGTTTTGGGATAAGTGTAATACTGGCTTCATAAAATGTATTTGGCCGTTTTCCTTCCCTTTCTATTTCGTGGAACAGTTTAAGGAGGGTTGGTATCAGTTCTTCTTTAACGGTCTGATAGAATTCAGCAGAGAATCCATCAGATCCTGGACTTTTCTTTTTGGGGAGACTCTTGATTGCTGCTTCAATTTCATTTTGTGTTATAGGTCTATTCAGGTGATTAATTTCCTCTTGGTTCAGTTTTGGATGATCATATGTATCTAGAAATCTGTCCATTTCTTTAAGATTTTCAAATTTCTTTGAACATAGGTTCTCAAAGTAGTCTCTGATGATTTCCTGGACTTCCATGGTGTTTGTTGTTATCTCCCCTTTTGCATTCCTGATTCTACTAATTTGGGTTTTTTCTCTCCTCATTTTAGTCAGGTTTGCCAGGGGTCTATCGATCATGTTTATTTTTTCAAAGAAACAACTTTTTGTTTCATTAATTCTTTGTATGGTTTTTTTGGTTTCTATTTCGTTGATTTCAGTTCTTATTTTTATTATTTCTCTCCTTCTATTTGTTTTGGGATTTGCTTGTTCTTGTTTTTCTAGGAGTTTGAGATGTATCATTAGGTCATTGATTTGGGATCTTTCAGTCTTTTTAATATAGGCACTCATGGCTATAAACTTTCCTCTCAGGACTGCCTTAGCTGTGTCCCATAGGTTCCGGTAGGTTGTGTTTTCATTTTCTTTGACTTCCAGGAACTTTTCAATTTCCTCTTTTATTTCATCGATGATCCATTCTTCATTAACTAATGAGTTATTTAGTTTCCAGCTGTTTGCATGATTTTTGTGTTTACTTTTGTTGTTGAGTTCCACTTTTATTGCATTGTGATCAGATAGTATGCACGGTATAATTTCTATTTTCTTATATTTGCTGAGACTTGCTTTGTGCCCTAGGATATGATCTATTTTGGAGAAGGTTCCATGGGCTGCTGAGAAGAATGTATATTGTGTAGAGGTTGGATGAAATGTTCTGTAGACATCAACTTGGTCCATTTGATCTATTGCATATTTTAGATCTTGGATTTCTTATTGATTTTTTGTTTGGATAACCTATCTATTGATGATAATGGGGTGTTAAAGTCTCCCACAACCATTGTGTTGGCGTTTATATATGCTTTTATGTCTTACAGGGTATGTTTGATGAAATTGGGTGCGTTGACATTGGGTGCCTACAGGTTGATGATTATTATTTCCTTTGGTCTATTTCCCCCTTTATTAGTATGGAGTGTCCTTCTTTATGTCGTTTGATCAATATAGGTTTGAAGTCCACTTTGTCAGAGATAAATATTGCTACTCCTGCCTGTTTTCGGGAGCCATTGGCTTGGTAAATATTCTTTCAGCCTTTCATCCTAAGCCTATGCTTCTTTCTGTCGGTGAGATGGGTCTCCTGTAAGCAACAAATTATTGGATCTTCCCTTTTAATCCATTTTGTCAAGCGGTGCCTTTTGATGGGTGAATTAAGTCCGTTAACATTAAGTGTCAGTACTGATAGGTATATGGTGATTCCTGTGATTTAGTTGTCTTCCTTGTTTGAAGGTTTGATTGTGTGTACCTAAGTTGAGGTTACTTTCTACTGTCTTGCTTTTTCTTTTCCTGTGGTTTGGTGCTGCCTGTCTTTTCATGGTTAAGTTGGGTTTCACTTTCTGTGTGCAGAATCCCTTGAAGAATCTTTTGTAGTGGTGGCTTCGTGGTCACATATTGTTTTAGTTTCTTTTTTTTTTCATTTTTCTTGTATTATTCCTATGTAAATACAAGGCTTGGTTCATTTCTCCCCCCTGCCGCCACCCCCTCCCTTACCACCCACTCCGACCCCTCCCTCTCCCCCCCAATACCCAGCAGAAACTATTTTGCCCTTATTTCTAATTTTGTTGTAGAGAGAGTATAAGCAATAATAGGAAGGAACAAGGGTTTTTGCTGGTTGAGATAAGGATAGCTATACAGGGCATTGACTCACATTGATTTCCTGTGCGTGGGTGTTACCTTGTAGGTCAAATTCTTTTTGATCTAACCTTTCCTCTAGTACCTGTTCCCCTTTTCCTATTGGCCTCAGTTGCTTTAAGGTATCTGCTTTAGTTTCTCTGCGTTAAGGGCAACAAATGCTAGCTAGTTTTTTAGGTGTCTTACCTATCCTCACCCCTCCCTTGTGTGCTCTCGCTTTTATCATGTGCTCATAGTCCAATCCCCTTGTTGTGTTTGCCCTTGATCTAATGTCCACATATGAGGGAGAACGTACGATTTTTGGTCTTTTGGGCCAGGCTAACCTCACTCAGAATGATGTTCTCCAATTCCATCCATTTACCAGCGAATGATAACATTTCGTTCTTCTTCATGGCTGCATAAAATTCCATTGTGTATAGATACCACATTTTCTTAATCCATTCGTCAGTGCTGGGGCATCTTGGCTGTTTCCATAACTTGGCTTTTGTGAATAGTGCCGCAATAAACATGGATGTGCAGGTGCCTCTGGAGTAACAGTCTTTTGGGTATATCCCCAAGAGTGGTATTGCTGGATCAAATGGTAGATCGATGTCCAGCTTTTTAAGTAGCCTCCAAATTTTTTTTCCAGAGTGGTTGTACTGGTCTGCATTCCCACCAACAGTGTAAGAGGGTTCCTTTTTCCCCGCATCCTCGCCAACACCTGTTGTTGGTGGTGTTGCTGATGATGGCTATTCTAACAGGGGTGAGGTGGAATCTTAGTGTGGTTTTAATTTGCTTTTCCTTTATTGCTAGAGATGGCGAGCATTTTTTCATGTGTTTTCTGTCCATTTGAATTTCTTCTTTTGAGAAAGTTCTGTTTAGTTCCCGTGCCCATTTCTTTATTGGTTCATTAGTTTTGGGAGATTTTACTTTTTTAAGTTCCCTGTATATTCTGGTTATCAGTCCTTTGTCTGATGTATAGTTGGCAAATATTTTCTCCCACTCTGTGGGTGTTCTCCTCAGTTTAGAGACCATTTCTTTTGATGAACAGAAGCATTTGAGTTTTATGAGGTCCCATTTATCTATGCTATCTCTTAGTTGCTGTGCTGCTGGGGTTTCATTGAGAAAGTTCTTTCCTATACCTACTAACTCCAGAGTATTTCCTACTCTTTCTTGTATCAACTTAAGAGTTTGGGGTCTGATATTAAGATCCTTGATCCATTTTGAGTTAATCTTGGTATAGGGTGATATACATGGATCTAGTTTCAGTTTTTTGCAGACTGCTAACCAGTTTTCCCAGCAGTTTTTGTTGAAGAGGCTGCTATTTCTCCATCGTATATTTTTAGCTCCTTTGTCAAAGATAAGTTGCTTATAGTTGTGTGGCTTCATATCTGGATCCTCTATTCTGTTCCACTGGTCTTCATGTCTGTTTTTGTGCCAGTACCATGCTGTTTTTATTGTTATTGCTTTGTAATAGAGTTTGAAGCCCGGCATTGTGATACCTCCTGCATTGTTCTTTTGTCTGAGTATTGCCTTGGCTATTCGTGGCCTCTTGTGTTTCCATATAAATTTAACAGTAGATTTTTCAGTCTCTTTAATGAATGTCATTGGAATTTTGATGGGAATTGCATTAAACATGTAGATTACTTTGGGGAGTATCGACATTTTTACTATGTTGATTCTACCAATCCATGAGCATGGGAGAGCTCTCCACTTTCTATAGTCTTCCTCAATCTCTTTCTTCAGAAGTGTATAGTTTTCCTTGTAGAGGTCTTTCACAGCTTTTGTTAGGTTTACACCTAGGTATTTGATTTTTTTGCGGCTATTGTAAATGGAATTGTTTTCATACATTCTTTTTCAGTTTGCTCATTGCTAGTGTATAGAAATGCTAATGATTTTTCTATGTTGATTTTATATTCTGCTACCTTGCTATCACTATTGATGATGTCTAGAAGCTTCTGAGTAGAGTTTTTTGGGTCTTTTAGGTATAGGATCATGTCATCTGCAAATAGGGATATTTTGACAGTTTCTTTACCTATTTGTATTCCTTTTATTCCTTCTTCTTGCCTAATTGCTCTGGCTAGGAATTCCAGTACTATGTTGAATAGGAGTGGAGAGAGTGGGCATCCTTGTCTGGTTCCTGATTTTAGAGGGAATGGTTTCAGTTTTTCTCTGTTAAGTTTAATGCTGGCTGTAGGTTTGTCATATATAGCTTTTATTATGTTGAGGAACTTTCCTTCTATTCCTAGTTTTCTTAGAGCTTTTATCATGAAATGATGTTGGATCTTATCAAAGGCTTTTTCTGCATTTATTGAGATGACCAAGTGGTTTTTGTCTTTGCTTCTGTTAATGTGGTTTATTACGTTTCTTGATTTTCATATGTTGAACCACCACTGCATCCCTGGGACGAAGCCTACTTGGTCGTGGTGAATAATCTTTTTGATGTGTTGCTGAATTCGGTTTGCCATTATTTTGTTGAGGATTTTTGCATCAATGTTCATTAAGGAGATTGGCCTATAGTTCTCCTTTTTGGAAGTGTCTTTGCCTGGTTTTGGGATAAGTGTAATACTGGCTTCATAAAATGTATTTGGCCGTTTTCCTTCCCTTTCTATTTCGTGGAACAGTTTAAGGAGGGTTGGTATCAGTTCTTCTTTAAAGGTCTGATAGAATTCAGCAGAGAATCCATCAGATCCTGGACTTTTCTTTTTGGGGAGACTCTTGATTGCTGCTTCAATTTCATTTTGTGTTATAGGTCTATTCAGGTGATTAATTTCCTCTTGGTTCAGTTTTGGATGATCATATGTATCTAGAAATCTGTCCATTTCTTTAAGATTTTCAAATTTCTTTGAACATAGGTTCTCAAAGTAGTCTCTGATGATTTCCTGGACTTCCATGGTGTTTGTTGTTATCTCCCCTTTTGCATTCCTGATTCTACTAATTTGGGTTTTTTCTCTCCTCATTTTAGTCAGGTTTGCCAGGGGTCTATCGATCTTGTTTATTTTTTCAAAGAAACAACTTTTTGTTTCATTAATTCTTTGTATGGTTTTTTTGGTTTCTATTTCGTTGATTTCAGTTCTTATTTTTATTATTTCTCTCCTTCTATTTGTTTTGGGATTTGCTTGTTCTTGTTTTTCTAGGAGTTTGAGATGTATCATTAGGTCATTGATTTGGGATCTTTCAGTCTTTTTAATATAGGCACTCATGGCTATAAACTTTCCTCTCAGGACTGCCTTAGCTGTGTCCCATAGGTTCCGGTAGGTTGTGTTTTCATTTTCATTGACTTCCAGGAACTTTTCAATTTCCTCTTTTATTTCATCGATGATCCATTCTTCATTAACTAATGAGTTATTTAGTTTCCAGCTGTTTGCATGATTTTTGTGTTTACTTTTGATGTTGAGTTCTACTTTTATTGCATTGTGATCAGATAGTATGCACGGTATAATTTCTATTTTCTTATATTTGCTGAGACTTGCTTTGTGCCCTAGGATATGATCTATTTTGGAGAAGGTTCCATGGGCTGCTGAGAAGAATGTATATTGTGTAGAGGTTGGATGAAATGTTCTGTAGACATCAACTAGGTCCATTTGATCTATTGCATATTTTAGATCTTGGATTTCTTATTGATTTTTTGTTTGGATAACCTATCTATTGATGATAATGGGGTGTTAAAGTCTCCCACAACCATTGTGTTGGCGTTTATATATGCTTTTATGTCTTACAGGGTATGTTTGATGAAATTGGGTGCGTTGACATTGGGTGCCTACAGGTTGATGATTATTATTTCCTTTGGTCTATTTCCCCCTTTATTAGTATGGAGTGTCCTTCTTTATGTCGTTTGATCAATATAGGTTTGAAGTCCACTTTGTCAGAGATAAATATTGCTACTCCTGCCTGTTTTCGGGAGCCATTGGCTTGGTAAATATTCTTTCAGCCTTTCATCCTAAGCCTATGCTTCTTTCTGTCGGTGAGATGGGTCTCCTGTAAGCAACAAATTATTGGATCTTCCCTTTTAATCCATTTTGTCAAGCGGTGCCTTTTGATGGGTGAATTAAGTCCGTTAACATTAAGTGTCAGTACTGATAGGTATATGGTGATTCCTGTGATTTAGTTGTCTTCCTTGTTTGAAGGTTTGATTGTGTGTACCTAAGTTGAGGTTACTTTCTACTGTCTTGCTTTTTCTTTTCCTGTGGTTTGGTGCTGCCTGTCTTTTCATGGTTAAGTTGGGTTTCACTTTCTGTGTGCAGAATCCCTTGAAGAATCTTTTGTAGTGGTGGCTTCGTGGTCACATATTGTTTTAGTTTCTTTTTTTTTTTCATTTTTCTTGTATTATTCTTATGTAAATACAAGGCTTGGTTCATTTCTCCCCCCTGCCGCCACCCCCTCCCTTACCACCCACTCCGACCCCTCCCTCTCCCCCCCAATACCCAGCAGAAACAATTTTGCCCTTATTTCTAATTTTGTTGTAGAGAGAGTATAAGCAATAATAGGAAGGAACAAGGGTTTTTGCTGGTTGAGATAAGGATAGCTATACAGGGCATTGACTCACATTGATTTCCTGTGCGTGGGTGTTACCTTGTAGGTCAAATTCTTTTTGATCTAACCTTTCCTCTAGTACCTGTTCCCCTTTTCCTATTGGCCTCAGTTGCTTTAAGGTATCTGCTTTAGTTTCTCTGCGTTAAGGGCAACAAATGCTAGCTAGTTTTTTAGGTATCTTACCTATCCTCACCCTCCCTTGTGTGCTCTCGCTTTTATCATGTGCTCATAGTCCAATCCCCTTGTTGTGTTTGCCCTTGATCTAATGTCCACATATGAGGGAGAACGTACGATTTTTGGTCTTTTGGGCCAGGCTAACCTCACTCAGAATGATGTTCTCCAATTCCATCCATTTACCAGCGAATGATAACATTTCGTTCTTCTTCATGGCTGCATAAAATTCCATTGTGTATAGATACCACATTTTCTTAATCCATTCGTCAGTGCTGGGGCATCTTGGCTGTTTCCATAACTTGGCTTTTGTGAATAGTGCCGCAATAAACATGGATGTGCAGGTGCCTCTGGAGTAACAGTCTTTTGGGTATATCCCCAAGAGTGGTATTGCTGGATCAAATGGTAGATCGATGTCCAGCTTTTTAAGTAGCCTCCAAATTTTTTTTCCAGAGTGGTTGTACTGGTCTGCATTCCCACCAACAGTGTAAGAGGGTTCCTTTTTCCCCGCATCCTCGCCAACACCTGTTGTTGGTGGTGTTGCTGATGATGGCTATTCTAACAGGGGTGAGGTGGAATCTTAGTGTGGTTTTACTTTGCTTTTCCTTTATTGCTAGAGATGGCGAGCATTTTTTCATGTGTTTTCTGTCCATTTGAATTTCTTCTTTTGAGAAAGTTCTGTTTAGTTCCCGTGCCCATTTCTTTATTGGTTCATTAGTTTTGGGAGATTTTACTTTTTTAAGTTCCCTGTATATTCTGGTTATCAGTCCTTTGTCTGATGTATAGTTGGCAAATATTTTCTCCCACTCTGTGGGTGTTCTCCTCAGTTTAGAGACCATTTCTTTTGATGAACAGAAGCATTTGAGTTTTATGAGGTCCCATTTATCTATGCTATCTCTTAGTTGCTGTGCTGCTGGGGTTTCATTGAGAAAGTTCTTTCCTATACCTACTAACTCCAGAGTATTTCCTACTCTTTCTTGTATCAACTTAAGAGTTTGGGGTCTGATATTAAGATCCTTGATCCATTTTGAGTTAATCTTGGTATAGGGTGATATACATGGATCTAGTTTCAGTTTTTTGCAGACTGCTAACCAGTTTTCCCAGCAGTTTTTGTTGAAGAGGCTGCTATTTCTCCATCGTATATTTTTAGCTCCTTTGTCAAAGATAAGTTGCTTATAGTTGTGTGGCTTCATATCTGGATCCTCTATTCTGTTCCACTGGTCTTCATGTCTGTTTTTGTGCCAGTACCATGCTGTTTTTATTGTTATTGCTTTGTAATAGAGTTTGAAGCCCGGCATTGTGATACCTCCTGCATTGTTCTTTTGACTGAGTATTGCCTTGGCTATTCGTGGCCTCTTGTGTTTCCATATAAATTTAACAGTAGATTTTTCAGTCTCTTTAATGAATGTCATTGGAATTTTGATGGGAATTGCATTAAACATGTAGATTACTTTGGGGAGTATCCACATTTTTACTATGTTGATTCTACCAATCCATGAGCATGGGAGAGCTCTCCACTTTCTATAGTCTTCCTCAATCTCTTTCTTCAGAAGTGTATAGTTTTCCTTGTAGAGGTCTTTCACAGCTTTTGTTAGGTTTACACCTAGGTATTTGATTTTTTTGCGGCTATTGTAAATGGAATTGTTTTCATACATTCTTTTTCAGTTTGCTCATTGCTAGTGTATAGAAATGCTAATGATTTTTCTATGTTGATTTTATATTCTGCTACCTTGCTATCACTATTGATGATGTCTAGAAGCTTCTGAGTAGAGTTTTTTGGGTCTTTTAGGTATAGGATCATGTCATCTGCAAATAGGGATATTTTGACAGTTTCTTTACCTATTTGTATTCCTTTTATTCCTTCTTCTTGCCTAATTGCTCTGGCTAGGAATTCCAGTACTATGTTGAATAGGAGTGGAGAGAGTGGGCATCCTTGTCTGGTTCCTGATTTTAGAGGGAATGGTTTCAGTTTTTCTCTGTTAAGTATAATGCTGGCTGTAGGTTTGTCATATATAGCTTTTATTATGTTGAGGAACTTTCCTTCTATTCCTAGTTTTCTTAGAGCTTTTATCATGAAATGATGTTGGATCTTATCAAAGGCTTTTTCTGCATTTATTGAGATGATCAAGTGGTTTTTGCCTTTGCTTCTGTTAATGTGGTTTATTACGTTTCTTGATTTTCGTATGTTGAACCACCACTGCATCCCTGGGACGAAGCCTACTTGGTCGTGGTGAATAATCTTTTTGATGTGTTGCTGAATTCGGTTTGCCATTATTTTGTTGAGGATTTTTGCATCAATGTTCATTAAGGAGATTGGCCTATAGTTCTCCTTTTTGGAAGTGTCTTTGCCTGGTTTTGGGATAAGTGTAATACTGGCTTCATAAAATGTATTTGGCCGTTTTCCTTCCCTTTCTATTTCGTGGAACAGTTTAAGGAGGGTTGGTATCAGTTCTTCTTTAAAGGTCTGATAGAATTCAGCAGAGAATCCATCAGATCCTGGACTTTTCTTTTTGGGGAGACTCTTGATTGCTGCTTCAATTTCATTTTGTGTTATAGGTCTATTCAGGTGATTAATTTCCTCTTGGTTCAGTTTTGGATGATCATATGTATCTAGAAATCTGTCCATTTCTTTAAGATTTTCAAATTTCTTTGAACATAGGTTCTCAAAGTAGTCTCTGATGATTTCCTGGACTTCCATGGTGTTTGTTGTTATCTCCCCTTTTGCATTCCTGATTCTACTAATTTGGGTTTTTTCTCTCCTCATTTTAGTCAGGTTTGCCAGGGGTCTACCGATCATGTTTATTTTTTCAAAGAAACAACTTTTTGTTTCATTAATTCTTTGTATGGTTTTTTTGGTTTCTATTTCGTTGATTTCAGTTCTTATTTTTATTATTTCTCTCCTTCTATTTGTTTTGGGATTTGCTTGTTCTTGTTTTTCTAGGAGTTTGAGATGTATCATTAGGTCATTGATTTGGGATCTTTCAGTCTTTTTAATATAGGCACTCATGGCTATAAACTTTCCTCTCAGGACTGCCTTAGCTGTGTCCCATAGGTTCCGGTAGGTTGTGTTTTCATTTTCATTGACTTCCAGGAACTTTTCAATTTCCTCTTTTATTTCATCGATGATCCATTCTTCATTAACTAATGAGTTATTTAGTTTCCAGCTGTTTGCATGATTTTTGTGTTTACTTTTGTTGTTGAGTTCTACTTTTATTGCATTGTGATCAGATAGTATGCACGGTATAATTTCTATTTTCTTATATTTGCTGAGACTTGCTTTGTGCCCTAGGATATGATCTATTTTGGAGAAGGTTCCATGGGCTGCTGAGAAGAATGTATATTGTGTAGAGGTTGGATGAAATGTTCTGTAGACATCAACTAGGTCCATTTGATCTATTGCATATTTTAGATCTTGGATTTCTTATTGATTTTTTGTTTGGATAACCTATCTATTGATGATAATGGGGTGTTAAAGTCTCCCACAACCATTGTGTTGGCGTTTATATATGCTTTTATGTCTTACAGGGTATGTTTGATGAAATTGGGTGCGTTGACATTGGGTGCCTACAGGTTGATGATTATTATTTCCTTTGGTCTATTTCCCCCTTTATTAGTATGGAGTGTCCTTCTTTATGTCGTTTGATCAATATAGGTTTGAAGTCCACTTTGTCAGAGATAAATATTGCTACTCCTGCCTGTTTTCGGGAGCCATTGGCTTGGTAAATATTCTTTCAGCCTTTCATCCTAAGCCTATGCTTCTTTCTGTCGGTGAGATGGGTCTCCTGTAAGCAACAAATTATTGGATCTTCCCTTTTAATCCATTTTGTCAAGCGGTGCCTTTTGATGGGTGAATTAAGTCCGTTAACATTAAGTGTCAGTACTGATAGGTATATGGTGATTCCTGTGATTTAGTTGTCTTCCTTGTTTGAAGGTTTGATTGTGTGTACCTAAGTTGAGGTTACTTTCTACTGTCTTGCTTTTTCTTTTCCTGTGGTTTGGTGCTGCCTGTCTTTTCATGGTTAAGTTGGGTTTCACTTTCTGTGTGCAGAATCCCTTGAAGAATCTTTTGTAGTGGTGGCTTCGTGGTCACATATTGTTTTAGTTTCTTTTTTTTTTCATTTTTCTTGTATTATTCCTATGTAAATACAAGGCTTGGTTCATTTCTCCCCCCTGCCGCCACCCCCTCCCTTACCACCCACTCCGACCCCTCCCTCTCCCCCCCAATACCCAGCAGAAACTATTTTGCCCTTATTTCTAATTTTGTTGTAGAGAGAGTATAAGCAATAATAGGAAGGAACACGGGTTTTTGCTGGTTGAGGTAAGGATAGCTATACAGGGCATTGACTCACATTGATTTCCTGTGCGTGGGTGTTACCTTGTAGGTCAAATTCTTTTTGATCTAACCTTTCCTCTAGTACCTGTTCCCCTTTTCCTATTGGCCTCAGTTGCTTTAAGGTATCTGCTTTAGTTTCTCTGCGTTAAGGGCAACAAATGCTAGCTAGTTTTTTAGGTGTCTTACCTATCCTCACCCCTCCCTTGTGTGCTCTCGCTTTTATCATGTGCTCATAGTCCAATCCCCTTGTTGTGTTTGCCCTTGATCTAATGTCCACATATGAGGGAGAACGTACGATTTTTGGTCTTTTGGGCCAGGCTAACCTCACTCAGAATGATGTTCTCCAATTCCATCCATTTACCAGCGAATGATAACATTTCGTTCTTCTTCATGGCTGCATAAAATTCCATTGTGTATAGATACCACATTTTCTTAATCCATTCGTCAGTGCTGGGGCATCTTGGCTGTTTCCATAACTTGGCTTTTGTGAATAGTGCCGCAATAAACATGGATGTGCAGGTGCCTCTGCAGTAACAGTCTTTTGGGTATATCCCCAAGAGTGGTATTGCTGGATCAAATGGTAGATCGATGTCCAGCATTTTAAGTAGCCTCCAAATTTTTTTTCCAGAGTGGTTGTACTGGTCTGCATTCCCACCAACAGTGTAAGAGGGTTCCTTTTTCCCCGCATCCTCGCCAACACCTGTTGTTGGTGGTGTTGCTGATGATGGCTATTCTAACAGGGGTGAGGTGGAATCTTAGTGTGGTTTTAATTTGCTTTTCCTTTATTGCTAGAGATGGCGAGCATTTTTTCATGTGTTTTCTGTCCATTTGAATTTCTTCTTTTGAGAAAGTTCTGTTTAGTTCCCGTGCCCATTTCTTTATTGGTTCATTAGTTTTGGGAGATTTTAATTTTTTAAGTTCCCTGTATATTCTGGTTATCAGTCCTTTGTCTGATGTATAGTTGGCAAATATTTTCTCCCACTCTGTGGGTGTTCTCCTCAGTTTAGAGACCATTTCTTTTGATGAACAGAAGCATTTGAGTTTTATGAGGTCCCATTTATCTATGCTATCTCTTAGTTGCTGTGCTGCTGGGGTTTCATTGAGAAAGTTCTTTCCTATACCTACTAACTCCAGAGTATTTCCTACTCTTTCTTGTATCAACTTAAGAGTTTGGGGTCTGATATTAAGATCCTTGATCCATTTTGAGTTAATCTTGGTATAGGGTGATATACATGGATCTAGTTTCAGTTTTTTGCAGACTGCTAACCAGTTTTCCCAGCAGTTTTTGTTGAAGAGGCTGCTATTTCTCCATCGTATATTTTTAGCTCCTTTGTCAAAGATAAGTTGCTTATAGTTGTGTGGCTTCATATCTGGATCCTCTATTCTGTTCCACTGGTCTTCATGTCTGTTTTTTTGCCAGTACCATGCTGTTTTTATTGTTATTGCTTTGTAATAGAGTTTGAAGCCCGGCATTGTGATACCTCCTGCATTGTTCTTTTGACTGAGTATTGCCTTGGCTATTCGTGGCCTCTTGTGTTTCCATATAAATTTAACAGTAGATTTTTCAGTCTCTTTAATGAATGTCATTGGAATTTTGATGGGAATTGCATTAAACATGTAGATTACTTTGGGGAGTATCCACATTTTTACTATGTTGATTCTACCAATCCATGAGCATGGGAGAGCTCTCCACTTTCTATAGTCTTCCTCAATCTCTTTCTTCAGAAGTGTATAGTTTTCCTTGTAGAGGTCTTTCACAGCTTTTGTTAGGTTTACACCTAGGTATTTGATTTTTTTGCGGCTATTGTAAATGGAATTGTTTTCATACATTCTTTTTCAGTTTGCTCATTGCTAGTGTATAGAAATGCTAATGATTTTTCTATGTTGATTTTATATTCTGCTACCTTGCTATCACTATTGATGATGTCTAGAAGCTTCTGAGTAGAGTTTTTTGGGTCTTTTAGGTATAGGATCATGTCATCTGCAAATAGGGATATTTTGACAGTTTCTTTACCTATTTGTATTCCTTTTATTCCTACTTCTTGCCTAATTGCTCTGTCTAGGAATTCCAGTACTATGTTGAATAGGAGTGCAGAGAGTGGGCATCCTTGTCTGGTTCCTGATTTTAGAGGGAATGGTTTCAGTTTTTCTCTGTTAAGTATAATGCTGGCTGTAGGTTTGTCATATATAGCTTTTATTATGTTGAGGAACTTTCCTTCTATTCCTAGTTTTCTTAGAGCTTTTATCATGAAATGATGTTGGATCTTATCAAAGGCTTTTTCTGCATTTATTGAGATGACCAAGTGGTTTTTGCCTTTGCTTCTGTTAATGTGGTTTATTACGTTTCTTGATTTTCCTATGTTGAACCACCACTGCATCCCTGGGACGAAGCCTACTTGGTCGTGGTGAATAATCTTTTTGATGTGTTGCTGAATTCGGCTTGCCATTATTTTGTTGAGGATTTTTGCATCAATGTTCATTAAGGAGATTGGCCTATAGTTCTCCTTTTTGGAAGTGTCTTTGCCTGGTTTTGGGATAAGTGTAATACTGGCTTCATAAAATGTATTTGGCCGTTTTCCTTCCCTTTCTATTTCGTGGAACAGTTTAAGGAGGGTTGGTATCAGTTCTTCTTTAAAGGTCTGATAGAATTCAGCAGAGAATCCATCAGATCCTGGACTTTTCTTTTTGGGGAGACTCTTGATTGCTGCTTCAATTTCATTTTGTGTTATAGGTCTATTCAGGTGATTAATTTCCTCTTGGTTCAGTTTTGGATGATCATATGTATCTAGAAATCTGTCCATTTCTTTAAGATTTTCAAATTTCTTTGAACATAGGTTCTCAAAGTAGTCTCTGATGATTTCCTGGACTTCCATGGTGTTTGTTGTTATCTCCCCTTTTGCATTCCTGATTCTACTAATTTGGGTTTTTTCTCTCCTCATTTTAGTCAGGTTTGCCAGGGGTCTATCGATCATGTTTATTTTTTCAAAGAAACAACTTTTTGTTTCATTAATTCTTTGTATGGTTTTTTTGGTTTCTATTTCGTTGATTTCAGTTCTTATTTTTATTATTTCTCTCCTTCTATTTGTTTTGGGATTTGCTTGTTCTTGTTTTTCTAGGAGTTTGAGATGTATCATTAGGTCATTGATTTGGGATCTTTCAGTCTTTTTAATATAGGCACTCATGGCTATAAACTTTCCTCTCAGGACTGCCTTAGCTGTGTCCCATAGGTTCCGGTAGGTTGTGTTTTCATTTTCATTGACTTCCAGGAACTTTTCAATTTCCTCTTTTATTTCATCGATGATCCATTCTTCATTAACTAATGAGTTATTTAGTTTCCAGCTGTTTGCATGATTTTTGTGTTTACTTTTGTTGTTGAGTTCTACTTTTATTGCATTGTGATCAGATAGTATGCACGGTATAATTTCTATTTTCTTATATTTGCTGAGACTTGCTTTGTGCCCTAGGATATGATCTATTTTGGAGAAGGTTCCATGGGCTGCTGAGAAGAATGTATATTGTGTAGAGGTTGGATGAAATGTTCTGTAGACATCAACTAGGTCCATTTGATCTATTGCATATTTTAGATCTTGGATTTCTTATTGATTTTTTGTTTGGATAACCTATCTATTGATGATAATGGGGTGTTAAAGTCTCCCACAACCATTGTGTTGGCGTTTATATATGCTTTTATGTCTTACAGGGTATGTTTGATGAAATTGGGTGCGTTGACATTGGGTGCCTACAGGTTGATGATTATTATTTCCTTTGGTCTATTTCCCCCTTTATTAGTATGGAGTGTCCTTCTTTATGTCGTTTGATCAATATAGGTTTGAAGTCCACTTTGTCAGAGATAAATATTGCTATTCCTGCCTGTTTTCGGGAGCCATTGGCTTGGTAAATATTCTTTCAGCCTTTCATCCTAAGCCTATGCTTCTTTCTGTCGGTGAGATGGGTCTCCTGTAAGCAACAAATTATTGGATCTTCCCTTTTAATCCATTTTGCCAAGCGGTGCCTTTTGATGGGTGAATTAAGTCCGTTAACATTAAGTGTCAGTACTGATAGGTATATGGTGATTCCTGTGATTTAGTTGTCTTCCTTGTTTGAAGGTTTGATTGTGTGTACCTAAGTTGAGGTTACTTTCTACTGTCTTGCTTTTTCTTTTCCTGTGGTTTGGTGCTGCCTGTCTTTTCATGGTTAAGTTGGGTTTCACTTTCTGTGTGCAGAATCCCTTGAAGAATCTTTTGTAGTGGTGGCTTCGTGGTCACATATTGTTTTAGTTTCTTTTTTTTTTCATTTTTCTTGTATTATTCCTATGTAAATACAAGGCTTGGTTCATTTCTCCCCCCTGCCGCCACCCCCTCCCTTACCACCCACTCCGACCCCTCCCTCTCCCCCCCAATACCCAGCAGAAACTATTTTGCCCTTATTTCTAATTTTGTTGTAGAGAGAGTATAAGCAATAATAGGAAGGAACAAGGGTTTTTGCTGGTTGAGATAAGGATAGCTATACAGGGCATTGACTCACATTGATTTCCTGTGCGTGGGTGTTACCTTGTAGGTCAAATTCTTTTTGATCTAACCTTTCCTCTAGTACCTGTTCCCCTTTTCCTATTGGCCTCAGTTGCTTTAAGGTATCTGCTTTAGTTTCTCTGCGTTAAGGGCAACAAATGCTAGCTAGTTTTTTAGGTGTCTTACCTATCCTCACCCCTCCCTTGTGTGCTCTCGCTTTTATCATGTGCTCATAGTCCAATCCCCTTGTTGTGTTTGCCCTTGATCTAATGTCCACATATGAGGGAGAACGTACGATTTTTGGTCTTTTGGGCCAGGCTAACCTCACTCAGAATGATGTTCTCCAATTCCATCCATTTACCAGCGAATGATAACATTTCGTTCTTCTTCATGGCTGCATAAAATTCCATTGTGTATAGATACCACATTTTCTTAATCCATTCGTCAGTGCTGGGGCATCTTGGCTGTTTCCATAAGTTGGCTTTTGTGAATAGTGCCGCAATAAACATGGATGTGCAGGTGCCTCTGGAGTAACAGTCTTTTGGGTATATCCCCAAGAGTGGTATTGCTGGATCAAATGGTAGATCGATGTCCAGCTTTTTAAGTAGCCTCCAAATTTTTTTTCCAGAGTGGTTGTACTGGTCTGCATTCCCACCAACAGTGTAAGAGGGTTCCTTTTTCCCCGCATCCTCGCCAACACCTGTTGTTGGTGGTGTTGCTGATGATGGCTATTCTAACAGGGGTGAGGTGGAATCTTAGTGTGGTTTTAATTTGCTTTTCCTTTATTGCTAGAGATGGCGAGCATTTTTTCATGTGTTTTCTGTCCATTTGAATTTCTTCTTTTGAGAAAGTTCTGTTTAGTTCCCGTGCCCATTTCTTTATTGGTTCATTAGTTTTGGGAGATTTTAATTTTTTAAGTTCCCTGTATATTCTGGTTATCAGTCCTTTGTCTGATGAATAGTTGGCAAATATTTTCTCCCACTCTGTGGGTGTTCTCCTCAGTTTAGAGACCATTTCTTTTGATGAACAGAAGCATTTGAGTTTTATGAGGTCCCATTTATCTATGCTATCTCTTAGTTGCTGTGCTGCTGGGGTTTCATTGAGAAAGTTCTTTCCTATACCTACTAACTCCAGAGTATTTCCTACTCTTTCTTGTATCAACTTAAGAGTTTGGTGTCTGATATTAAGATCCTTGATCCATTTTGAGTTAATCTTGGTATAGGGTGATATACATGGATCTAGTTTCAGTTTTTTGCAGACTGCTAACCAGTTTTCCCAGCAGTTTTTGTTGAAGAGGCTGCTATTTCTCCATCGTATATTTTTAGCTCCTTTGTCAAAGATAAGTTGCTTATAGTTGTGTGGCTTCATATCTGGATCCTCTATTCTGTTCCACTGGTCTTCATGTCTGTTTTTGTGCCAGTACCATGCTGTTTTTATTGTTATTGCTTTGTAATAGACTTTGAAGCCCGGCATTGTGATACCTCCTGCATTGTTCTTTTGACTGAGTATTGCCTTGGCTATTCGTGGCCTCTTGTGTTTCCATATAAATTTAACAGTAGATTTTTCAGTCTCTTTAATGAATGTCATTGGAATTTTGATGGGAATTGCATTAAACATGTAGATTACTTTGGGGAGTATCCACATTTTTACTATGTTGATTCTACCAATCCATGAGCATGGGAGAGCTCTCCACTTTCTATAGTCTTCCTCAATCTCTTTCTTCAGAAGTGTATAGTTTTCCTTGTAGAGGTCTTTCACAGCTTTTGTTAGGTTTACACCTAGGTATTTGATTTTTTTGCGGCTATTGTAAATGGAATTGTTTTCATACATTCTTTTTCAGTTTGCTCATTGTTAGTGTATAGAAATGCTAATGATTTTTCTATGTTGATTTTATATTCTGCTACCTTGCTATCACTATTGATGATGTCTAGAAGCTTCTGAGTAGAGTTTTTTGGGTCTTTTAGGTATAGGATCATGTCATCTGCAAATAGGGATATTTTGACAGTTTCTTTACCTATTTGTATTCCTTTTATTCCTTCTTCTTGCCTAATTGCTCTGGCTAGGAATTCCAGTACTATGTTGAATAGGAGTGGAGAGAGTGGGCATCCTTGTCTGGTTCCTGATTTTAGAGGGAATGGTTTCAGTTTTTCTCTGTTAAGTATAATGCTGGCTGTAGGTTTGTCATATATAGCTTTTATTATGTTGAGGATCTTTCCTTCTATTCCTAGTTTTCTTAGAGCTTTTATCATGAAATGATGTTGGATCTTATCAAAGGCTTTTTCTGCATTTATTGAGATGATCAAGTGGTTTTTGCCTTTGCTTCTGTTAATGTGGTTTATTACGTTTCTTGATTTTCGTATGTTGAACCACCACTGCATCCCTGGGACGAAGCCTACTTGGTCGTGGTGAATAATCTTTTTGATGTGTTGCTGAATTCGGCTTGCCATTATTTTGTTGAGGATTTTTGCATCAATGTTCATTAAGGAGATTGGCCTATAGTTCTCCTTTTTGGAAGTGTCTTTGCCTGGTTTTGGGATAAGTGTAATACTGGCTTCATAAAATGTATTTGGCCGTTTTCCTTCCCTTTCTATTTCGTGGAACAGTTTAAGGAGGGTTGGTATCAGTTCTTCTTTAAAGGTCTGATAGAATTCAGCAGAGAATCCATCAGATCCTGGACTTTTCTTTTTGGGGAGACTCTTGATTGCTGCTTCAATTTCATTTTGTGTTATAGGTCTATTCAGGTGATTAATTTCCTCTTGGTTCAGTTTTGGATGATCATATGTATGTAGAAATCTGTCCATTTCTTTAAGATTTTCAAATTTCTTTGAACATAGGTTCTCAAAGTAGTCTCTGATGATTTCCTGGACTTCCATGGTGTTTGTTGTTATCTCCCCTTTTGCATTCCTGATTCTACTAATTTGGGTTTTTTCTCTCCTCATTTTAGTCAGGTTTGCCAGGGGTCTATCGATCATGTTTATTTTTTCAAAGAAACAACTTTTTGTTTCATTAATTCTTTGTATGGTTTTTTGGTTTCTATTTCGTTGATTTCAGTTCTTATTTTTATTATTTCTCTCCTTCTATTTGTTTTGGGATTTGCTTGTTCTTGTTTTTCTAGGAGTTTGAGATGTATCATTAGGTCATTGATTTGGGATCTTTCAGTCTTTTTAATATAGGCACTCATGGCTATAAACTTTCCTCTCAGGACTGCCTTAGCTGTGTCCCATAGGTTCCGGTAGGTTGTGTTTTCATTTTCATTGACTTCCAGGAACTTTTCAATTTCCTCTTTTATTTCATCGATGATCCATTCTTCATTAACTAATGAGTTATTTAGTTTCCAGCTGTTTGCATGATTTTTGTGTTTACTTTTGTTGTTGAGTTCTACTTTTATTGCATTGTGATCAGATAGTATGCACGGTATAATTTCTATTTTCTTATATTTGCTGAGACTTGCTTTGTGCCCTAGGATATGATCTATTTTGGAGAAGGTTCCATGGGCTGCTGAGAAGAATGTATATTGTGTAGAGGTTGGATGAAATGTTTTGTAGACATCAACTAGGTCCATTTGATCTATTGCATATTTTAGATCTTGGATTTCTTATTGATTTTTTGTTTGGATAACCTATCTATTGATGATAATGGGGTGTTAAAGTCTCCCACAACCATTGTGTTGGCGTTTATATATGCTTTTATGTCTTACAGGGTATGTTTGATGAAATTGGGTGCGTTGACATTGGGTGCCTACAGGTTGATGATTATTATTTCCTTTGGTCTATTTCCCCCTTTATTAGTATGGAGTGTCCTTCTTTATGTCGTTTGATCAATATAGGTTTGAAGTCCACTTTGTCAGAGATAAATATTGCTACTCCTGCCTGTTTTCGGGAGCCATTGGCTTGGTAAATATTCTTTCAGCCTTTCATCCTAAGCCTATGCTTCTTTCTGTCGGTGAGATGGGTCTTCTGTAAGCAACAAATTATTGGATCTTCCCTTTTAATCCATTTTGTCAAGCGGTGCCTATTGATGGGTGAATTAAGTCCGTTAACATTAAGTGTCAGTACTGATAGGTATATGGTGATTCCTGTGATTTAGTTGTCTTCCTTGTTTGAAGGTTTGATTGTGTGTACCTAAGTTGAGGTTACTTTCTACTGTCTTGCTTTTTCTTTTCCTGTGGTTTGGTGCTGCCTGTCTTTTCATGGTTAAGTTGGGTTTCACTTTCTGTGTGCAGAATCCCTTGATGAATCTTTTGTAGTGGTGGCTTCGTTGTCACATATTGTTTTAGTTTCTTTTTTTTTTTCATTTTTCTTGTATTATTCCTATGTAAATACAAGGCTTGGTTCATTTCTCCCCCCTGCCGCCACCCCCTCCCTTACCACCCACTCCGTCCCCTCCCTCTCCCCCCCAATACCCAGCAGAAACTATTTTGCCCTTATTTCTAATTTTGTTGTAGAGAGAGTATAAGCAATAATAGGAAGGAACAAGGGTTTTTGCTGGTTGAGATAAGGATAGCTATACAGGGCATTGACTCACATTGATTTCCTGTGCGTGGGTGTTACCTTGTAGGTCAAATTCTTTTTGATCTAACCTTTCCTCTAGTACCTGTTCCCCTTTTCCTATTGGCCTCAGTTGCTTTAAGGTATCTGCTTTAGTTTCTCTGCGTTAAGGGCAACAAATGCTAGCTAGTTTTTTAGGTGTCTTACCTATCCTCACCCCTCCCTTGTGTGCTCTCGCTTTTATCATGTGCTCATAGTCCAATCCCCTTGTTGTGTTTGCCCTTGATCTAATGTCCACATATGAGGGAGAACGTACGATTTTTGGTCTTTTGGGCCAGGCTAACCTCACTCAGAATGATGTTCTCCAATTCCATCCATTTACCAGCGAATGATAACATTTCGTTCTTCTTCATGGCTGCATAAAATTCCATTGTGTATAGATACCACATTTTCTTAATCCATTCGTCAGTGCTGGGGCATCTTGGCTGTTTCCATAACTTGGCTTTTGTGAATAGTGCCGCAATAAACATGGATGTGCAGGTGCCTCTGGAGTAACAGTCTTTTGGGTATATCCCCAAGAGTGGTATTGCTGGATCAAATGGTAGATCGATGTCCAGCTTTTTAAGTAGCCTCCAAATTTTTTTTCCAGAGTGGTTGTACTGGTCTGCATTCCCACCAACAGTGTAAGAGGGTTCCTTTTTCCCCGCATCCTCGCCAACACCTGTTGTTGGTGGTGTTGCTGATGATGGCTATTCTAACAGGGGTGAGGTGGAATCTTAGTGTGGTTTTACTTTGCTTTTCCTTTATTGCTAGAGATGGCGAGCATTTTTTCATGTGTTTTCTGTCCATTTGAATTTCTTCTTTTGAGAAAGTTCTGTTTAGTTCCCGTGCCCATTTCTTTATTGGTTCATTAGTTTTGGGAGATTTTAATTTTTTAAGTTCCCTGTATATTCTGGTTATCAGTCCTTTGTCTGATGTATAGTTGGCAAATATTTTCTCCCACTCTGTGGGTGTTCTCCTCAGTTTAGAGACCATTTCTTTTGATGAACAGAAGCATTTGAGTTTTATGAGGTCCCATTTTTCTATGCTATCTCTTAGTTGCTGTGCTGCTGGGGTTTCATTGAGAAAGTTCTTTCCTATACCTACTAACTCCAGAGTATTTCCTACTCTTTCTTGTATCAACTTAAGAGTTTGGGGTCTGATATTAAGATCCTTGATCCATTTTGAGTTAATCTTGGTATAGGGTGATATACATGGATCTAGTTTCAGTTTTTTGCAGACTGCTAACCAGTTTTCCCAGCAGTTTTTGTTGAAGAGGCTGCTATTTCTCCATCGTATATTTTTAGCTCCTTTGTCAAAGATAAGTTGCTTATAGTTGTGTGGCTTCATATCTGGATCCTCTATTCTGTTCCACTGGTCTTCATGTCTGTTTTTGTGCCAGTACCATGCTGTTTTTATTGTTATTGCTTTGTAATAGAGTTTGAAGCCCGGCATTGTGATACCTCCTGCATTGTTCTTTTGACTGAGTATTGCCTTGGCTATTCGTGGCCTCTTGTGTTTCCATATAAATTTAACAGTAGATTTTTCAGTCTCTTTAATGAATGTCATTGGAATTTTGATGGGAATTGCATTAAACATGTAGATTACTTTGGGGAGTATCCACATTTTTACTATGTTGATTCTACCAATCCATGAGCATGGGAGAGCTCTCCACTTTCTATAGTCCTCCTCAATCTCTTTCTTCAGAAGTGTATAGTTTTCCTTGTAGAGGTCTTTCACAGCTTTTGTTAGGTTTACACCTAGGTATTTGATTTTTTTGCGGCTATTGTAAAAGGAATTGTTTTCATACATTCTTTTTCAGTTTGCTCATTGCTAGTGTATAGAAATGCTAATGATTTTTCTATGTTGATTTTATATTCTGCTACCTTGCTATCACTATTGATGATGTCTAGAAGCTTCTGAGTAGAGTTTTTTGGGTCTTTTAGGTATAGGATCATGTCATCTGCAAATAGGGATATTTTGACAGTTTCTTTACCTATTTGTATTCCTTTTATTCCTTCTTCTTGCCTAATTGCTCTGGCTAGGAATTCCAGTACTATGTTGAATAGGAGTGGAGAGAGTGGGCATCCTTGTCTGGTTCCTGATTTTAGAGGGAATGGTTTCAGTTTTTCTCTGTTAAGTATAATGCTGGCTGTAGGTTTGTCATATATAGCTTTTATTATGTTGAGGATCTTTCCTTCTATTCCTAGTTTTCTTAGAGCTTTTATCATGAAATGATGTTGGATCTTATCAAAGGCTTTTTCTGCATTTATTGAGATGACCAAGTGGTTTTTGTCTTTGCTTCTGTTAATGTGGTTTATTACGTTTCTTGATTTTCATATGTTGAACCACCACTGCATCCCTGGGACGAAGCCTACTTGGTCGTGGTGAATAATCTTTTTGATGTGTTGCTGAATTCGGTTTGCCATTATTTTGTTGAGGATTTTTGCATCAATGTTCATTAAGGAGATTGGCCTATAGTTCTCCTTTTTGGAAGTGTCTTTGCCTGGTTTTGGGATAAGTGTAATACTGGCTTCATAAAATGTATTTGGCCGTTTTCCTTCCCTTTCTATTTCGTGGAACAGTTTAAGGAGGGTTGGTATCAGTTCTTCTTTAAAGGTCTGATAGAATTCAGCAGAGAATCCATCAGATCCTGGACTTTTCTTTTTGGGGAGACTCTTGATTGCTGCTTCAATTTCATTTTGTGTTATAGGTCTATTCAGGTGATTAATTTCCTCTTGGTTCAGTTTTGGATGATCATATGTATCTAGAAATCTGTCCATTTCTTTAAGATTTTCAAATTTCTTTGAACATAGGTTCTCAAAGTAGTCTCTGATGATTTCCTGGACTTCCATGGTGTTTGTTGTTATCTCCCCTTTTGCATTCCTGATTCTACTAATTTGGGTTTTTTCTCTCCTCATTTTAGTCAGGTTTGCCAGGGGTCTATCGATCTTGTTTATTTTTTCAAAGAAACAACTTTTTGTTTCATTAATTCTTTGTATGGTTTTTTTGGTTTCTATTTCGTTGATTTCAGTTCTTATTTTTATTATTTCTCTCCTTCTATTTGTTTTGGGATTTGCTTGTTCTTGTTTTTCTAGGAGTTTGAGATGTATCATTAGGTCATTGATTTGGGATCTTTCAGTCTTTTTAATATAGGCACTCATGGCTATAAACTTTCCTCTCAGGACTGCCTTAGCTGTGTCCCATAGGTTCCGGTAGGTTGTGTTTTCATTTTCATTGACTTCCAGGAACTTTTCAATTTCCTCTTTTATTTCATCGATGATCCATTCTTCATTAACTAATGAGTTATTTAGTTTCCAGCTGTTTGCATGATTTTTGTGTTTACTTTTGATGTTGAGTTCTACTTTTATTGCATTGTGATCAGATAGTATGCACGGTATAATTTCTATTTTCTTATATTTGCTGAGACTTGCTTTGTGCCCTAGGATATGATCTATTTTGGAGAAGGTTCCATGGGCTGCTGAGAAGAATGTATATTGTGTAGAGGTTGGATGAAATGTTCTGTAGACATCAACTAGGTCCATTTGATCTATTGCATATTTTAGATCTTGGATTTCTTATTGATTTTTTGTTTGGATAACCTATCTATTGATGATAATGGGGTGTTAAAGTCTCCCACAACCATTGTGTTGGCGTTTATATATGCTTTTATGTCTTACAGGGTATGTTTGATGAAATTGGGTGCGTTGACATTGGGTGCCTACAGGTTGATGATTATTATTTCCTTTGGTCTATTTCCCCCTTTATTAGTATGGAGTGTCCTTCTTTATGTCGTTTGATCAATATAGGTTTGAAGTCCACTTTGTCAGAGATAAATATTGCTACTCCTGCCTGTTTTCGGGAGCCATTGGCTTGGTAAATATTCTTTCAGCCTTTCATCCTAAGCCTATGCTTCTTTCTGTCGGTGAGATGGGTCTCCTGTAAGCAACAAATTATTGGATCTTCCCTTTTAATCCATTTTGTCAAGCGGTGCCTTTTGATGGGTGAATTAAGTCCGTTAACATTAAGTGTCAGTACTGATAGGTATATGGTGATTCCTGTGATTTAGTTGTCTTCCTTGTTTGAAGGTTTGATTGTGTGTACCTAAGTTGAGGTTACTTTCTACTGTCTTGCTTTTTCTTTTCCTGTGGTTTGGTGCTGCCTGTCTTTTCATGGTTAAGTTGGGTTTCACTTTCTGTGTGCAGAATCCCTTGAAGAATCTTTTGTAGTGGTGGCTTCGTGGTCACATATTGTTTTAGTTTCTTTTTTTTTTTCATTTTTCTTGTATTATTCCTATGTAAATACAAGGCTTGGTTCATTTCTCCCCCCTGCCGCCACCCCCTCCCTTACCACCCACTCCGTCCCCTCCCTCTCCCCCCCAATACCCAGCAGAAACTATTTTGCCCTTATTTCTAATTTTGTTGTAGAGAGAGTATAAGCAATAATAGGAAGGAACAAGGGTTTTTGCTGGTTGAGATAAGGATAGCTATACAGGGCATTGACTCACATTGATTTCCTGTGCGTGGGTGTTACCTTGTAGGTCAAATTCTTTTTGATCTAACCTTTCCTCTAGTACCTGTTCCCCTTTTCCTATTGGCCTCAGTTGCTTTAAGGTATCTGCTTTAGTTTCTCTGCGTTAAGGGCAACAAATGCTAGCTAGTTTTTTAGGTGTCTTACCTATCCTCACCCCTCCCTTGTGTGCTCTCGCTTTTATCATGTGCTCATAGTCCAATCCCCTTGTTGTGTTTGCCCTTGATCTAATGTCCACATATGAGGGAGAACGTACGATTTTTGGTCTTTTGGGCCAGGCTAACCTCACTCAGAATGATGTTCTCCAATTCCATCCATTTACCAGCGAATGATAACATTTCGTTCTTCTTCATGGCTGCATAAAATTCCATTGTGTATAGATACCACATTTTCTTAATCCATTCGTCAGTGCTGGGGCATCTTGGCTGTTTCCATAACTTGGCTTTTGTGAATAGTGCCGCAATAAACATGGATGTGCAGGTGCCTCTGGAGTAACAGTCTTTTGGGTATATCCCCAAGAGTGGTATTGCTGGATCAAATGGTAGATCGATGTCCAGCTTTTTAAGTAGCCTCCAAATTTTTTTTCCAGAGTGGTTGTACTGGTCTGCATTCCCACCAACAGTGTAAGAGGGTTCCTTTTTCCCCGCATCCTCGCCAACACCTGTTGTTGGTGGTGTTGCTGATGATGGCTATTCTAACAGGGGTGAGGTGGAATCTTAGTGTGGTTTTACTTTGCTTTTCCTTTATTGCTAGAGATGGCGAGCATTTTTTCATGTGTTTTCTGTCCATTTGAATTTCTTCTTTTGAGAAAGTTCTGTTTAGTTCCCGTGCCCATTTCTTTATTGGTTCATTAGTTTTGGGAGATTTTAATTTTTTAAGTTCCCTGTATATTCTGGTTATCAGTCCTTTGTCTGATGTATAGTTGGCAAATATTTTCTCCCACTCTGTGGGTGTTCTCCTCAGTTTAGAGACCATTTCTTTTGATGAACAGAAGCATTTGAGTTTTATGAGGTCCCATTTATCTATGCTATCTCTTAGTTGCTGTGCTGCTGGGGTTTCATTGAGAAAGTTCTTTCCTATACCTACTAACTCCAGAGTATTTCCTACTCTTTCTTGTATCAACTTAAGAGTTTGGGGTCTGATATTAAGATCCTTGATCCATTTTGAGTTAATCTTGGTATAGGGTGATATACATGGATCTAGTTTCAGTTTTTTGCAGACTGCTAACCAGTTTTCCCAGCAGTTTTTGTTGAAGAGGCTGCTATTTCTCCATCGTATATTTTTAGCTCCTTTGTCAAAGATAAGTTGCTTATAGTTGTGTGGCTTCATATCTGGATCCTCTATTCTGTTCCACTGGTCTTCATGTCTGTTTTTGTGCCAGTACCATGCTGTTTTTATTGTTATTGCTTTGTAATAGAGTTTGAAGCCCGGCATTGTGATACCTCCTGCATTGTTCTTTTGACTGAGTATTGCCTTGGCTATTCGTGGCCTCTTGTGTTTCCATATAAATTTAACAGTAGATTTTTCAGTCTCTTTAATGAATGTCATTGGAATTTTGATGGGAATTGCATTAAACATGTAGATTACTTTGGGGAGTATCCACATTTTTACTATGTTGATTCTACCAATCCATGAGCATGGGAGAGCTCTCCACTTTCTATAGTCCTCCTCAATCTCTTTCTTCAGAAGTGTATAGTTTTCCTTGTAGAGGTCTTTCACAGCTTTTGTTAGGTTTACACCTAGGTATTTGATTTTTTTGCGGCTATTGTAAAAGGAATTGTTTTCATACATTCTTTTTCAGTTTGCTCATTGCTAGTGTATAGAAATGCTAATGATTTTTCTATGTTGATTTTATATTCTGCTACCTTGCTATCACTATTGATGATGTCTAGAAGCTTCTGAGTAGAGTTTTTTGGGTCTTTTAGGTATAGGATCATGTCATCTGCAAATAGGGATATTTTGACAGTTTCTTTACCTATTTGTATTCCTTTTATTCCTTCTTCTTGCCTAATTGCTCTGGCTAGGAATTCCAGTACTATGTTGAATAGGAGTGGAGAGAGTGGGCATCCTTGTCTGGTTCCTGATTTTAGAGGGAATGGTTTCAGTTTTTCTCTGTTAAGTATAATGCTGGCTGTAGGTTTGTCACATATAGCTTTTATTATGTTGAGGATCTTTCCTTCTATTCCTAGTTTTCTTAGAGCTTTTATCATGAAATGATGTTGGATCTTATCAAAGGCTTTTTCTGCATTTATTGAGATGACCAAGTGGTTTTTGTCTTTGCTTCTGTTAATGTGGTTTATTACGTTTCTTGATTTTCATATGTTGAACCACCACTGCATCCCTGGGACGAAGCCTACTTGGTCGTGGTGAATAATCTTTTTGATGTGTTGCTGAATTCGGTTTGCCATTATTTTGTTGAGGATTTTTGCATCAATGTTCATTAAGGAGATTGGCCTATAGTTCTCCTTTTTGGAAGTGTCTTTGCCTGGTTTTGGGATAAGTGTAATACTGGCTTCATAAAATGTATTTGGCCGTTTTCCTTCCCTTTCTATTTCGTGGAACAGTTTAAGGAGGGTTGGTATCAGTTCTTCTTTAAAGGTCTGATAGAATTCAGCAGAGAATCCATCAGATCCTGGACTTTTCTTTTTGGGGAGACTCTTGATTGCTGCTTCAATTTCATTTTGTGTTATAGGTCTATTCAGGTGATTAATTTCCTCTTGGTTCAGTTTTGGATGATCATATGTATCTAGAAATCTGTCCATTTCTTTAAGATTTTCAAATTTCTTTGAACATAGGTTCTCAAAGTAGTCTCTGATGATTTCCTGGACTTCCATGGTGTTTGTTGTTATCTCCCCTTTTGCATTCCTGATTCTACTAATTTGGGTTTTTTCTCTCCTCATTTTAGTCAGGTTTGCCAGGGGTCTATCGATCTTGTTTATTTTTTCAAAGAAACAACTTTTTGTTTCATTAATTCTTTGTATGGTTTTTTTGGTTTCTATTTCGTTGATTTCAGTTCTTATTTTTATTATTTCTCTCCTTCTATTTGTTTTGGGATTTGCTTGTTCTTGTTTTTCTAGGAGTTTGAGATGTATCATTAGGTCATTGATTTGGGATCTTTCAGTCTTTTTAATATAGGCACTCATGGCTATAAACTTTCCTCTCAGGACTGCCTTAGCTGTGTCCCATAGGTTCCGGTAGGTTGTGTTTTCATTTTCATTGACTTCCAGGAACTTTTCAATTTCCTCTTTTATTTCATCGATGATCCATTCTTCATTAACTAATGAGTTATTTAGTTTCCAGCTGTTTGCATGATTTTTGTGTTTACTTTTGATGTTGAGTTCTACTTTTATTGCATTGTGATCAGATAGTATGCACGGTATAATTTCTATTTTCTTATATTTGCTGAGACTTGCTTTGTGCCCTAGGATATGATCTATTTTGGAGAAGGTTCCATGGGCTGCTGAGAAGAATGTATATTGTGTAGAGGTTGGATGAAATGTTCTGTAGACATCAACTAGGTCCATTTGATCTATTGCATATTTTAGATCTTGGATTTCTTATTGATTTTTTTTTTCGATAACCTATCTATTGATGATAATGGGGTGTTAAAGTCTCCCACAACCATTGTGTTGGCGTTTATATATGCTTTTATGTCTTACAGGGTATGTTTGATGAAATTGGGTGCGTTGACATTGGGTGCCTACAGGTTGATGATTATTATTTCCTTTTGGTCTATTTCCCCCTTTATTAGTATGGAGTGTCCTTCTTTATGTCGTTTGATCAATATAGGTTTGAAGTCCACTTTGTCAGAGATAAATATTGCTACTCCTGCCTGTTTTCGGGAGCCATTGGCTTGGTAAATATTCTTCCAGCCTTTCATCCTAAGCCTATGCTTCTTTCTGTCGGTGAGATGGGTCTCCTGTAAGCAACAAATTGTTGGATCTTCCTTTTTAATCCATTTTGTCAAGCGGTGCCTTTTGATGGGTGAATTAAGTCCGTTAACATTAAGTGTCAGTACTGATAGGTATATGGTGATTCCTGTGATTTAGTTGTCTTCCTTGTTTGAAGGTTTGATTGTGTGTACCTAAGTTGAGGTTACTTTCTACTGTCTTGCTTTTTCTTTTCCTGTGGTTTGGTGCTGCCTGTCTTTTCATGGTTAAGTTGGGTTTCACTTTCTGTGTGCAGAATCCCTTGAAGAATCTTTTGTAGTGGTGGCTTCGTGGTCACATATTGTTTTATTTTCTTTTTTTTTTTCATTTTTCTTGTATTATTCCTATGTAAATACAAGGCTTGGTTCATTTCTCCCCCCTGCCCCCACCCCCTCCCTTACCACCCAATCCGAAACCTCCCTCTCCCCCCAATACCCAGCATAAACTATTTTGCCCTTATTTCTAATTTTGTTGTAGAGAGAGTATAAGCAATAATAGGAAGGAACAAGGGTTTTTGCTGGTTGAGATAAGGATAGCTATACAGGACATTGACTCACATTGATTTCCTGTGCATGGGTGTTACCTTGTAGGTCAAATTCTTTTTGATCTAACCTTTCCTCTAGTACCTGTTCCCCTTTTCCTATTGGCCTCAGTTGCTTTAAGGTATCTGCTTTAGTTTCTCTGCGTTAAGCGCAACAAATGCTAGCTAGTTTTTTAGGTGTCTTACCTATCCTCACCCCTCCCTTGTGTGCTCTCGCTTTTATCATGTGCTCATAGTCCAATCCCCTTGTTGTGTTTGCCCTTGATCTAATGTCCACATATGAGGGAGAACGTACGATTTTTGGTCTTTTGGGCCAGGCTAACCTCACTCAGAATGATGTTCTCCAATTCCATCCATTTACCAGCGAATGATAACATTTCGTTCTTCTTCATGGCTGCATAAAATTCCATTGTGTATAGATACCACATTTTCTTAATCCATTCGTCAGTGCTGGGGCATCTTGGCTGTTTCCATAACTTGGCTTTTGTGAATAGTGCCGCAATAAACATGGATGTGCAGGTGCCTCTGGAGTAACAGTCTTTTGGGTATATCCCCAAGAGTGGTATTGCTGGATCAAATGGTAGATCGATGTCCAGCTTTTTAAGTAGCCTCCAAATTTTTTTTCCAGAGTGGTTGTACTGGTCTGCATTCCCACCAACAGTGTAAGAGGGTTCCTTTTTCCCCGCATCCTCGCCAACACCTGTTGTTGGTGGTGTTGCTGATGATGGCTATTCTAACAGGGGTGAGGTGGAATCTTAGTGTGGTTTTAATTTGCTTTTCCTTTATTGCTAGAGATGGCGAGCATTTTTTCATGTGTTTTCTGTCCATTTGAATTTCTTCTTTTGAGAAAGTTCTGTTTAGTTCCCGTGCCCATTTCTTATTGGTTCATTAGTTTTGGGAGATTTTACTTTTTTAAGTTCCCTGTATATTCTGGTTATCAGTCCTTTGTCTGATGTATAGTTGGCAAATATTTTCTCCCACTCTGTGGGTGTTCTCCTCAGTTTAGAGACCATTTCTTTTGATGAACAGAAGCATTTGAGTTTTATGAGGTCCCATTTATCTATGCTATCTCTTAGTTGCTGTGCTGCTGGGGTTTCATTGAGAAAGTTCTTTCCTATACCTACTAACTCCAGAGTATTTCCTACTCTTTCTTGTATCAACTTAAGAGTTTGGGGTCTGATATTAAGATCCTTGATCCATTTTGAGTTAATCTTGGTATAGGGTGATATACATGGATCTAGTTTCAGTTTTTTGCAGACTGCTAACCAGTTTTCCCAGCAGTTTTTGTTGAAGAGGCTGCTATTTCTCCATCGTATATTTTTAGCTCCTTTGTCAAAGATAAGTTGCTTATAGTTGTGTGGCTTCATATCTGGATCCTCTATTCTGTTCCACTGGTCTTCATGTCTGTTTTTGTGCCAGTACCATGCTGTTTTTATTGTTATTGCTTTGTAATAGAGTTTGAAGCCCGGCATTGTGATACCTCCTGCATTGTTCTTTTGACTGAGTATTGCCTTGGCTATTCGTGGCCTCTTGTGTTTCCATATAAATTTAACAGTAGATTTTTCAGTCTCTTTAATGAATGTCATTGGAATTTTGATGGGAATTGCATTAAACATGTAGATTACTTTTGGGAGTATCGACATTTTTACTATGTTGATTCTACCAATCCATGAGCATGGGAGAGCTCTCCACTTTCTATAGTCTTCCTCAATCTCTTTCTTCAGAAGTGTATAGTTTTCCTTGTAGAGGTCTTTCACAGCTTTTGTTAGGTTTACACCTAGGTATTTGATTTTTTTGCGGCTATTGTAAATGGAATTGTTTTCATACATTCTTTTTCAGTTTGCTCATTGCTAGTGTATAGAAATGCTAATGATTTTTCTATGTTGATTTTATATTCTGCTACCTTGCTATCACTATTGATGATGTCTAGAAGCTTCTGAGTAGAGTTTTTTGGGTCTTTTAGGTATAGGATCATGTCATCTGCAAATAGGGATATTTTGACAGTTTCTTTACCTATTTGTATTCCTTTTATTCCTTCTTCTTGCCTAATTGCTCTGGCTAGGAATTCCAGTACTATGTTGAATAGGAGTGCAGAGAGTGGGCATCCTTGTCTGGTTCCTGATTTTAGAGGGAATGGTTTCAGTTTTTCTCTGTTAAGTATAATGCTGGCTGTAGGTTTGTCATATATAGCTTTTATTATGTTGAGGAACTTTCCTTTTATTCCTAGTTTTCTTAGAGCTTTTATCATGAAATGATGTTGGATCTTATCAAAGGCTTTTTCTGCATTTATTGAGATGATCAAGTGGTTTTTGTCTTTGCTTCTGTTAATGTGGTTTATTACGTTTCTTGATTTTCGTATGTTGAACCACCACTGCATCCCTGGGACGAAGCCTACTTGGTCGTGGTGAATAATCTTTTTGATGTGTTGCTGAATTCGGCTTGCCATTATTTTGTTGAGGATTTTTGCATCAATGTTCATTAAGGAGATTGGCCTATAGTTCTCCTTTTTGGAAGTGTCTTTGCCTGGTTTTGGGATAAGTGTAATACTGGCTTCATAAAATGTATTTGGCCGTTTTCCTTCCCTTTCTATTTCGTGGAACAGTTTAAGGAGGGTTGGTATCAGTTCTTCTTTAAAGGTCTGATAGAATTCAGCAGAGAATCCATCAGATCCTGGACTTTTCTTTTTGGGGAGACTCTTGATTGCTGCTTCAATTTCATTTTGTGTTATAGGTCTATTCAGGTGATTAATTTCCTCTTGGTTCAGTTTTGGATGATCATATGTATCTAGAAATCTGTCCATTTCTTTAAGATTTTCAAATTTCTTTGAACATAGGTTCTCAAAGTAGTCTCTGATGATTTCCTGGACTTCCATGGTGTTTGTTGTTATCTCCCCTTTTGCATTCCTGATTCTACTAATTTGGGTTTTTTCTCTCCTCATTTTAGTCAGGTTTGCCAGGTGTCTATCGATCTTGTTTATTTTTTCAAAGAAACAACTTTTTGTTTCATTAATTCTTTGTATGGTTTTTTTGGTTTCTATTTCGTTGATTTCAGTTCTTATTTTTATTATTTCTCTCCTTCTATTTGTTTTGGGATTTGCTTGTTCTTGTTTTTCTAGGAGTTTGAGATGTATCATTAGGTCATTGATTTGGTATCTTTCAGTCTTTTTAATATAGGCACTCATGGCTATAAACTTTCCTCTCAGGACTGCCTTAGCTGTGTCCCATAGGTTCCGGTAGGTTGTGTTTTCATTTTCATTGATTTCCAGGAACTTTTCAATTTCCTCTTTTATTTCATCGATGATCCATTCTTCATTAACTAATGAGTTATTTAGTTTCCAGCTGTTTGCATGATTTTTGTGTTTACTTTTGTTGTTGAGTTCTACTTTTATTGCATTGTGATCAGATAGTATGCACGGTATAATTTCTATTTTCTTATATTTGCTGAGACTTGCTTTGTGCCCTAGGATATGATCTATTTTGGAGAAGGTTCCATGGGCTGCTGAGAAGAATGTATATTGTGAAGAGGTTGGATGAAATGTTCTGTAGACATCAACTAGGTCCATTTGATCTATTGCATATTTTAGATCTTGGATTTCTTTATTGATTTTTTGTTTGGATAACCTATCTATTGATGATAATGGGGTGTTAAAGTCTCCCACAACCATTGTGTTGGCGTTTATATATGCTTTTATGTCTTACAGGGTATGTTTGATGAAATTGGGTGCGTTGACATTGGGTGCCTACAGGGTGATGATTATTATTTCCTTTTGGTCTATTTCCCCCTTTATTAGTATGGAGGGTCCTTCTTTATGTCGTTTGATCAATATATTTTTGAAGTCCACTTTGTCAGAGATAAATATTGCTACTCCTGCCTGTTTTCGGGAGCCATTGGCTTGGTAAATATTCTTCCAGCCTTTCATCCTAAGCCTATGCTTCTTTCTGTCGGTGAGATGGGTCTCCTGTAAGCAACAAATTGTTGGATCTTCCTTTTTAATCCATTTTGTCAAGCGGTGCCTTTTGATGGGTGAATTAAGTCCGTTAACATTAAGTGTCAGTACTGATAGGTATATGGTGATTCCTGTGATTTAGTTGTCTTCCTTGTTTGAAGGTTTGATTGTGTGTACCTAAGTTGAGGTTACTTTCTACTGTCTTGCTTTTTCTTTTCCTGTGGTTTGGTGCTGCCTGTCTTTTCATGGTTAAGTTGGGTTTCACTTTCTGTGTGCAGAATCCCTTGAAGAATCTTTTGTAGTGGTGGCTTCGTGGTCACATATTGTTTTAGTTTTTTTTTTTTTCATTTTTCTTGTATTATTCCTATGTGCATACAAGGCTTGGTTCATTTCTCCCCCCTGCCCCCACCCCCTCCCTTACCACCCACTCCGACACCTCCCTCTCCCCCCCAATACCCATCAGAAACTATTTTGCCCTTATTTCTAATTTTGTTGTAGAGAGAGTATAAGCAATAATAGGAAGGAACAAGGGTTTTTGCTGGTTGAGATAAGGATAGCTATACAGTGCATTGACTCACATTGATTTCCTGTGCATGGTGTTACCTTGTAGGTCAAATTCTTTTTGATCTAACCTTTCCTCTAGTACCTGTTCCCCTTTTCCTATTGGCCTCAGTTGCTTTAAGGTATCTGCTTTAGTTTCTCTGCGTTAAGGGCAACAAATGCTAGCTAGTTTTTTAGGTGTCTTACCTATCCTCACCCCTCCCTTGTGTGCTCTCGCTTTTATCATGTACTCATAGTCCAATCCCCTTGTTGTGTTTGCCCTTGATCTAATGTCCACATATGAGGGAGAACGTACGATTTTTGGTCTTTTGGACCAGGCTAACCTCACTCAGAATGATGTTCTCCAATTCCATCCATTTACCAGCGAATGATAACATTTCGTTCTTCTTCATGGCTGCATAAAATTCCATTGTGTATAGATACCACATTTTCTTAATCCATTCGTCAGTGCTGGGGCATCTTGGCTGTTTCCATAACTTGGCTTTTGTGAATAGTGCCGCAATAAACATGGATGTGCAGGTGCCTCTGGAGTAACAGTCTTTTGGGTATATCCCCAAGAGTGGTATTGCTGGATCAAATGGTAGATCGATGTCCAGCTTTTTAAGTAGCCTCCAAATTTTTTTCCAGAGTGGTTGTACTGGTCTGCATTCCCACCAACAGTGTAAGAGGGTTCCTTTTTCCCCGCATCCTCGCCAACACCTGTTGTTGGTGGTGTTGCTGATGATGGCTATTCTAACAGGGGTGAGGTGGAATCTTAGTGTGGTTTTAATTTGCTTTTCCTTTATTGCTAGAGATGGCGAGCATTTTTTCATGTGTTTTCTGGCCACTTGAATTTCTTCTTTTGAGAAAGTTCTGTTTAGTTCCCGTGCCCATTTCTTATTGGTTCAATAGTTTTGGGAGATTTTACTTTTTTAATTTCCCTGTATATTCTGGTTATCAGTCCTTTGTCTGATGTATAGTTGGCAAATATTTTCTCCCACTCTGTGGGTGTTCTCCTCAGTTTAGAGACCATTTCTTTTGATGAACAGAAGCATTTGAGTTTTATGAGGTCCCATTTATCTATGCTATCTCTTAGTTGCTGTGCTGCTGGGGTTTCATTGAGAAAGTTCTTTCCTATACCTACTAACTCCAGAGTATTTCCTTCTCTTTCTTGTATCAACTTAAGAGTTTGGGGTCTGATATTAAGATCCTTGATCCATTTTGAGTTAATCTTTGTATAGGGTGATATACATGGATCTAGTTTCAGTTTTTTGCAGACTGCTAACCAGTTTTCCCAGCAGTTTTTGTTGAAGAGGCTGCTATTTCTCCATCGTATATTTTTAGCTCCTTTGTCAAAGATAAGTTGCTTATAGTTGTGTGGCTTCATATCTGGATCCTCTATTCTGTTCCACTGGTCTTCATGTCTGTTTTTGTGCCAGTACCATGCTGTTTTTATTGTTATTGCTTTGTAATAGAGTTTGAAGCCCGGCATTGTGATACCTCCTGCATTGTTCTTTTGACTGAGTATTGCCTTGGCTATTCGTGGCCTCTTGTGTTTCCATATAAATTTAACAGTAGATTTTTCAGTCTCTTTAATGAATGTCATTGGAATTTTGATGGGAATTGCATTAAACATGTAGATTACTTTGGGGAGTATCGACATTTTTACTATGTTGATTCTACCAATCCATGAGCATGGGAGAGCTCTCCACTTTCTATAGTCTTCCTCAATCTCTTTCTTCAGAAGTGTATAGTTTTCCTTGTAGAGGTCTTTCACAGCTTTTGTTAGGTTTACACCTAGGTATTTGATTTTTTTGCGGCTATTGTAAAAGGAATTGTTTTCATACATTCTTTTTCAGTTTGCTCATTGCTAGTGTATAGAAATGCTAATGATTTTTCTATGTTGATTTTATATTCTGCTACCTTGCTATCACTATTGATGATGTCTAGAAGCTTCTGAGTAGAGTTTTTTGGGTCTTTTAGGTATAGGATCATGTCATCTGCAAATAGGGATATTTTGACAGTTTCTTTACCTATTTGTATTCCTTTTATTCCTTCTTCTTGCCTAATTGCTCTGGCTAGGAATTCCAGTACTATGTTGAATAGGAGTGGAGAGAGTGGGCATCCTTGTCTGGTTCCTGATTTTAGAGGGAATGGTTTCAGTTTTTCTCTGTTAAGTATAATGCTGGCTGTAGGTTTGTCATATATAGCTTTTATTATGTTGAGGAACTTTCCTTCTATTCCTAGTTTTCTTAGAGCTTTTATCATGAAATGATGTTGGATCTTATCAAAGGCTTTTTCTGCATTTATTGAGATGACCAAGTGGTTTTTGTCTTTGCTTCTGTTAATGTGGTTTATTACGTTTCTTGATTTTCATATGTTGAACCACCACTGCATCCCTGGGACGAAGCCTACTTGGTCGTGGTGAATAATCTTTTTGATGTGTTGCTGAATTCGGTTTGCCATTATTTTGTTGAGGATTTTTGCATCAATGTTCATTAAGGAGATTGGCCTATAGTTCTCCTTTTTGGAAGTGTCTTTGCCTGGTTTTGGGATAAGTGTAATACTGGCTTCATAAAATGTATTTGGCCGTTTTCCTTCCCTTTCTATTTCGTGGAACAGTTTAAGGAGGGTTGGTATCAGTTCTTCTTTAAAGGTCTGATAGAATTCAGCAGAGAATCCATCAGATCCTGGACTTTTCTTTTTGGGGAGACTCTTGATTGCTGCTTCAATTTCATTTTGTGTTATAGGTCTATTCAGGTGATTAATTTCCTCTTGGTTCAGTTTTGGATGATCATATGTATCTAGAAATCTGTCCATTTCTTTAAGATTTTCAAATTTCTTTGAACATAGGTTCTCAAAGTAGTCTCTGATGATTTCCTGGACTTCCATGGTGTTTGTTGTTATCTCCCCTTTTGCATTCCTGATTCTACTAATTTGGGTTTTTTCTCTCCTCATTTTAGTCAGGTTTGCCAGGGGTCTATCGATCTTGTTTATTTTTTCAAAGAAACAACTTTTTGTTTCATTAATTCTTTGTATGGTTTTTTTGGTTTCTATTTCGTTGATTTCAGTTCTTATTTTTATTATTTCTCTCCTTCTATTTGTTTTGGGATTTGCTTGTTCTTGTTTTTCTAGGAGTTTGAGATGTATCATTAGGTCATTGATTTGGGATCTTTCAGTCTTTTTAATATAGGCACTCATGGCTATAAACTTTCCTCTCAGGACTGCCTTAGCTGTGTCCCATAGGTTCCGGTAGGTTGTGTTTTCATTTTCATTGACTTCCAGGAACTTTTCAATTTCCTCTTTTATTTCATCGATGATCCATTCTTCATTAACTAATGAGTTATTTAGTTTCCAGCTGTTTGCATGATTTTTGTGTTTACTTTTGATGTTGAGTTCTACTTTTATTGCATTGTGATCAGATAGTATGCACGGTATAATTTCTATTTTCTTATATTTGCTGAGACTTGCTTTGTGCCCTAGGATATGATCTATTTTGGAGAAGGTTCCATGGGCTGCTGAGAAGAATGTATATTGTGTAGAGGTTGGATGAAATGTTCTGTAGACATCAACTAGGTCCATTTGATCTATTGCATGTTTTAGATCTTGGATTTCTTATTGATTTTTTGTTTGGATAACCTATCTATTGATGATAATGGGGTGTTAAAGTCTCCCACAACCATTGTGTTGGCGTTTATATATGCTTTTATGTCTTACAGGGTATGTTTGATGAAATTGGGTGCGTTGACATTGGGTGCCTACAGGTTGATGATTATTATTTCCTTTTGGTCTATTTCCCCCTTTATTAGTATGGAGTGTCCTTCTTTATGTCGTTTGATCAATATAGGTTTGAAGTCCACTTTGTCAGAGATAAATATTGCTACTCCTGCCTGTTTTCGGGAGCCATTGGCTTGGTAAATATTCTTCCAGCCTTTCATCCTAAGCCTATGCTTCTTTCTGTCGGTGAGATGGGTCTCCTGTAAGCAACAAATTGTTGGATCTTCCTTTTTAATCCATTTTGTCAAGCGGTGCCTTTTGATGGGTGAATTAAGTCCGTTAACATTAAGTGTCAGTACTGATAGGTATATGGTGATTCCTGTGATTTAGTTGTCTTCCTTGTTTGAAGGTTTGATTGTGTGTACCTAAGTTGAGGTTACTTTCTACTGTCTTGCTTTTTCTTTTCCTGTGGTTTGGTGCTGCCTGTCTTTTCATGGTTAAGTTGGGTTTCACTTTCTGTGTGCAGAATCCCTTGAAGAATCTTTTGTAGTGGTGGCTTCGTGGTCACATATTGTTTTATTTTCTTTTTTTTTTCATTTTTCTTGTATTATTCCTATGTGCATACAAGGCTTGGTTCATTTCTCCCCCCTGCCCCCACCCCCTCCCTTACCACCCACTCCGACCCCTCCCTCTCCCGCCAATACCCAGCAGAAACTATTTTGCCCTTATTTCTAATTTTGTTGTAGAGAGAGTATAAGCAATAATAGGAAGGAACAAGGGTTTTTGCTGGTTGAGATAAGGATAGCTATACAGTGCATTGACTCACATTGATTTCCTGTGCATGGGTGTTACCTTGTAGGTCAAATTCTTTTTGATCTAACCTTTCCTCTAGTACCTGTTCCCCTTTTCCTATTGGCCTCAGTTGCTTTAAGGTATCTGCTTTAGTTTCTCTGCGTTAAGCGCAACAAATGCTAGCTAGTTTTTTAGGTGTCTTACCTATCCTCACCCCTCCCTTGTGTGCTCTCGCTTTTATCATGTGCTCATAGTCCAATCCCCTTGTTGTGTTTGCCCTTGATCTAATGTCCACATATGAGGGAGAACGTACGATTTTTGGTCTTTTGGGCCAGGCTAACCTCACTCAGAATGATGTTCTCCAATTCCATCCATTTACCAGCGAATGATAACATTTCGTTCTTCTTCATGGCTGCATAAAATTCCATTGTGTATAGATACCACATTTTCTTAATCCATTCGTCAGTGCTGGGGCATCTTGGCTGTTTCCATAACTTGGCTTTTGTGAATAGTGCCGCAATAAACATGGATGTGCAGGTGCCTCTGGAGTAACAGTCTTTTGGGTATATCCCCAAGAGTGGTATTGCTGGATCAAATGGTAGATCGATGTCCAGCTTTTTAAGTAGCCTCCAAATTTTTTTCCAGAGTGGTTGTACTGGTCTGCATTCCCACCAACAGTGTAAGAGGGTTCCTTTTTCCCCGCATCCTCGCCAACACCTGTTGTTGGTGGTGTTGCTGATGATGGCTATTCTAACAGGGGTGAGGTGGAATCTTAGTGTGGTTTTAATTTGCTTTTCCTTTATTGCTAGAGATGGCGAGCATTTTTTCATGTGTTTTCTGGCCACTTGAATTTCTTCTTTTGAGAAAGTTCTGTTTAGTTCCCGTGCCCATTTCTTATTGGTTCATTAGTTTTGGGAGATTTTACTTTTTTAAGTTCCCTGTATATTCTGGTTATCAGTCCTTTGTCTGATGTATAGTTGGCAAATATTTTCTCCCACTCTGTGGGTGTTCTCCTCAGTTTAGAGACCATTTCTTTTGATGAACAGAAGCATTTGAGTTTTATGAGGTCCCATTTATCTATGCTATCTCTTAGTTGCTGTGCTGCTGGGGTTTCATTGAGAAAGTTCTTTCCTATACCTACTAACTCCAGAGTATTTCCTACTCTTTCTTGTATCAACTTAAGAGTTTGGGGTCTGATATTAAGATCCTTGATCCATTTTGAGTTAATCTTGGTATAGGGTGATATACATGGATCTAGTTTCAGTTTTTTGCAGACTGCTAACCAGTTTTCCCAGCAGTTTTTGTTGAAGAGGCTGCTATTTCTCCATCGTATATTTTTAGCTCCTTTGTCAAAGATAAGTTGCTTATAGTTGTGTGGCTTCATATCTGGATCCTCTATTCTGTTCCACTGGTCTTCATGTCTGTTTTTGTGCCAGTACCATGCTGTTTTTATTGTTATTGCTTTGTAATAGAGTTTGAAGCCCGGCATTGTGATACCTCCTGCATTGTTCTTTTGACTGAGTATTGCCTTGGCTATTCGTGGCCTCTTGTGTTTCCATATAAATTTAACAGTAGATTTTTCAGTCTCTTTAATGAATGTCATTGGAATTTTGATGGGAATTGCATTAAACATGTAGATTACTTTGGGGAGTATCGACATTTTTACTATGTTGATTCTACCAATCCATGAGCATGGGAGAGCTCTCCACTTTCTATAGTCTTCCTCAATCTCTTTCTTCAGAAGTGTATAGTTTTCCTTGTAGAGGTCTTTCACAGCTTTTGTTAGGTTTACACCTAGGTATTTGATTTTTTTGCGGCTATTGTAAAAGGAATTGTTTTCATACATTCTTTTTCAGTTTGCTCATTGCTAGTGTATAGAAATGCTAATGATTTTTCTATGTTGATTTTATATTCTGCTACCTTGCTATCACTATTGATGATGTCTAGAAGCTTCTGAGTAGAGTTTTTTGGGTCTTTTAGGTATAGGATCATGTCATCTGCAAATAGGGATATTTTGACAGTTTCTTTACCTATTTGTATTCCTTTTATTCCTTCTTCTTGCCTAATTGCTCTGGCTAGGAATTCCAGTACTATGTTGAATAGGAGTGGAGAGAGTGGGCATCCTTGTCTGGTTCCTGATTTTAGAGGGAATGGTTTCAGTTTTTCTCTGTTAAGTATAATGCTGGCTGTAGGTTTGTCATATATAGCTTTTATTATGTTGAGGAACTTTCCTTCTATTCCTAGTTTTCTTAGAGCTTTTATCATGAAATGATGTTGGATCTTATCAAAGGCTTTTTCTGCATTTATTGAGATGACCAAGTGGTTTTTGTCTTTGCTTCTGTTAATGTGGTTTATTACGTTTCTTGATTTTCATATGTTGAACCACCACTGCATCCCTGGGACGAAGCCTACTTGGTCGTGGTGAATAATCTTTTTGATGTGTTGCTGAATTCGGTTTGCCATTATTTTGTTGAGGATTTTTGCATCAATGTTCATTAAGGAGATTGGCCTATAGTTCTCCTTTTTGGAAGTGTCTTTGCCTGGTTTTGGGATAAGTGTAATACTGGCTTCATAAAATGTATTTGGCCGTTTTCCTTCCCTTTCTATTTCGTGGAACAGTTTAAGGAGGGTTGGTATCAGTTCTTCTTTAAAGGTCTGATAGAATTCAGCAGAGAATCCATCAGATCCTGGACTTTTCTTTTTGGGGAGACTCTTGATTGCTGCTTCAATTTCATTTTGTGTTATAGGTCTATTCAGGTGATTAATTTCCTCTTGGTTCAGTTTTGGATGATCATATGTATCTAGAAATCTGTCCATTTCTTTAAGATTTTCAAATTTCTTTGAACATAGGTTCTCAAAGTAGTCTCTGATGATTTCCTGGACTTCCATGGTGTTTGTTGTTATCTCCCCTTTTGCATTCCTGATTCTACTAATTTGGGTTTTTTCTCTCCTCATTTTAGTCAGGTTTGCCAGGGGTCTATCGATCTTGTTTATTTTTTCAAAGAAACAACTTTTTGTTTCATTAATTCTTTGTATGGTTTTTTTGGTTTCTATTTCGTTGATTTCAGTTCTTATTTTTATTATTTCTCTCCTTCTATTTGTTTTGGGATTTGCTTGTTCTTGTTTGTCTAGGAGTTTGAGATGTATCATTAGGTCATTGATTTGGGATCTTTCAGTCTTTTTAATATAGGCACTCATGGCTATAAACTTTCCTCTCAGGACTGCCTTAGCTGTGTCCCATAGGTTCCAGTAGGTTGTGTTTTCATTTTCATTGACTTCCAGGAACTTTTCAATTTCCTCTTTTATTTCATCGATGATCCATTCTTCATTAACTAATGAGTTATTTAGTTTCCAGCTGTTTGCATGATTTTTGTGTTTACTTTTGATGTTGAGTTCTACTTTTATTGCATTGTGATCAGATAGTATGCACGGTATAATTTCTATTTTCTTATATTTGCTGAGACTTGCTTTGTGCCCTAGGATATGATCTATTTTGGAGAAGGTTCCATGGGCTGCTGAGAAGAATGTATATTGTGTAGAGGTTGGATGAAATGTTCTGTAGACATCAACTAGGTCCATTTGATCTATTGCATATTTTAGATCTTGGATTTCTTATTGATTTTTTGTTTCGATAACCTATCTATTGATGATAATGGGGTGTTAAAGTCTCCCACAACCATTGTGTTGGCGTTTATATATGCTTTTATGTCTTACAGGGTATGTTTGATGAAATTGGGTGCGTTGACATTGGGTGCCTACAGGTTGATGATTATTATTTCCTTTTGGTCTATTTCCCCCTTTATTAGTATGGAGTGTCCTTCTTTATGTCGTTTGATCAATATAGGTTTGAAGTCCACTTTGTCAGAGATAAATATTGCTACTCCTGCCTGTTTTCGGGAGCCATTGGCTTGGTAAATATTCTTCCAGCCTTTCATCCTAAGCCTATGCTTCTTTCTGTCGGTGAGATGGGTCTCCTGTAAGCAACAAATTGTTGGATCTTCCTTTTTAATCCATTTTGTCAAGCGGTGCCTTTTGATGGGTGAATTAAGTCCGTTAACATTAAGTGTCAGTACTGATAGGTATATGGTGATTCCTGTGATTTAGTTGTCTTCCTTGTTTGAAGGTTTGATTGTGTGTACCTAAGTTGAGGTTACTTTCTACTGTCTTGCTTTTTCTTTTCCTGTGGTTTGGTGCTGCCTGTCTTTTCATGGTTAAGTTGGGTTTCACTTTCTGTGTGCAGAATCCCTTGAAGAATCTTTTGTAGTGGTGGCTTCGTGGTCACATATTGTTTTATTTTCTTTTTTTTTTCATTTTTCTTGTATTATTCCTATGTAAATACAAGGCTTGGTTCATTTCTCCCCCCTGCCCCCACCCCCTCCCTTACCACCCACTCCGACCCCTCCTTCTCCCCCCAATACCCAGCAGAAACTATTTTGCCCTTATTTCTAATTTTGTTGTAGAGAGAGTATAAGCAATAATAGGAAGGAACAAGGGTTTTTGCTGGTTGAGATAAGGATAGCTATACAGTGCATTGACTCACATTGATTTCCTGTGCATGGGTGTTACCTTGTAGGTCAAATTCTTTTTGATCTAACCTTTCCTCTAGTACCTGTTCCCCTTTTCCTATTGGCCTCAGTTGCTTTAAGGTATCTGCTTTAGTTTCTCTGCGTTAAGCGCAACAAATGCTAGCTAGTTTTTTAGGTGTCTTACCTATCCTCACCCCTCCCTTGTGTGCTCTCGCTTTTATCATGTGCTCATAGTCCAATCCCCTTGTTGTGTTTGCCCTTGATCTAATGTCCACATATGAGGGAGAACGTACGATTTTTGGTCTTTTGGGCCAGGCTAACCTCACTCAGAATGATGTTCTCCAATTCCATCCATTTACCAGCGAATGATAACATTTCGTTCTTCTTCATGGCTGCATAAAATTCCATTGTGTATAGATACCACATTTTCTTAATCCATTCGTCAGTGCTGGGGCATCTTGGCTGTTTCCATAACTTGGCTTTTGTGAATAGTGCCGCAATAAACATGGATGTGCAGGTGCCTCTGGAGTAACAGTCTTTTGGGTATATCCCCAAGAGTGGTATTGCTGGATCAAATGGTAGATCGATGTCCAGCTTTTTAAGTAGCCTCCAAATTTTTTTCCAGAGTGGTTGTACTGGTCTGCATTCCCACCAACAGTGTAAGAGGGTTCCTTTTTCCCCGCATCCTCGCCAACACCTGTTGTTGGTGGTGTTGCTGATGATGGCTATTCTAACAGGGGTGAGGTGGAATCTTAGTGTGGTTTTAATTTGCTTTTCCTTTATTGCTAGAGATAGCGAGCATTTTTTCATGTGTTTTCTGGCCACTTGAATTTCTTCTTTTGAGAAAGTTCTGTTTAGTTCCCGTGCCCATTTCTTATTGGTTCATTAGTTTTGGGAGATTTTACTTTTTTAAGTTCCCTGTATATTCTGGTTATCAGTCCTTTGTCTGATGTATAGTTGGCAAATATTTTCTCCCACTCTGTGGGTGTTCTCCTCAGTTTAGAGACCATTTCTTTTGATGAACAGAAGCATTTGAGTTTTATGAGGTCCCATTTATCTATGCTATCTCTTAGTTGCTGTGCTGCTGGGGTTTCATTGAGAAAGTTCTTTCCTATACCTACTAACTCCAGAGTATTTCCTACTCTTTCTTGTATCAACTTAAGAGTTTGGGGTCTGATATTAAGATCCTTGATCCATTTTGAGTTAATCTTGGTATAGGGTGATATACATGGATCTAGTTTCAGTTTTTTGCAGACTGCTAACCAGTTTTCCCAGCAGTTTTTGTTGAAGAGGCTGCTATTTCTCCATCGTATATTTTTAGCTCCTTTGTCAAAGATAAGTTGCTTATAGTTGTGTGGCTTCATATCTGGATCCTCTATTCTGTTCCACTGGTCTTCATGTCTGTTTTTGTGCCAGTACCATGCTGTTTTTATTGTTATTGCTTTGTAATAGAGTTTGAAGCCCGGCATTGTGATACCTCCTGCATTGTTCTTTTGACTGAGTATTGCCTTGGCTATTCGTGGCCTCTTGTGTTTCCATATAAATTTAACAGTAGATTTTTCAGTCTCTTTAATGAATGTCATTGGAATTTTGATGGGAATTGCATTAAACATGTAGATTACTTTGGGGAGTATTGACATTTTTACTATGTTGATTCTACCAATCCATGAGCATGGGAGAGCTCTCCACTTTCTATAGTCTTCCTCAATCTCTTTCTTCAGAAGTGTATAGTTTTCCTTGTAGAGGTCTTTCACAGCTTTTGTTAGGTTTACACCTAGGTATTTGATTTTTTTGCGGCTATTGTAAAAGGAATTGTTTTCATACATTCTTTTTCAGTTTGCTCATTGCTAGTGTATAGAAATGCTAATGATTTTTCTATGTTGATTTTATATTCTGCTACCTTGCTATCACTATTGATGATGTCTAGAAGCTTCTGAGTAGAGTTTTTTGGGTCTTTTAGGTATAGGATCATGTCATCTGCAAATAGGGATATTTTGACAGTTTCTTTACCTATTTGTATTCCTTTTATTCCTTCTTCTTGCCTAATTGCTCTGGCTAGGAATTCCAGTACTATGTTGAATAGGAGTGGAGAGAGTGGGCATCCTTGTCTGGTTCCTGATTTTAGAGGGAATGGTTTCAGTTTTTCTCTGTTAAGTATAATGCTGGCTGTAGGTTTGTCATATATAGCTTTTATTATGTTGAGGAACTTTCCTTCTATTCCTAGTTTTCTTAGAGCTTTTATCATGAAATGATGTTGGATCTTATCAAAGGCTTTTTCTGCATTTATTGAGATGACCAAGTGGTTTTTGTCTTTGCTTCTGTTAATGTGGTTTATTACGTTTCTTGATTTTCATATGTTGAACCACCACTGCATCCCTGGGACGAAGCCTACTTGGTCGTGGTGAATAATCTTTTTGATGTGTTGCTGAATTCGGTTTGCCATTATTTTGTTGAGGATTTTTGCATCAATGTTCATTAAGGAGATTGGCCTATAGTTCTCCTTTTTGGAAGTGTCTTTGCCTGGTTTTGGGATAAGTGTAATACTGGCTTCATAAAATGTATTTGGCCGTTTTCCTTCCCTTTCTATTTCGTGGAACAGTTTAAGGAGGGTTGGTATCAGTTCTTCTTTAAAGGTCTGATAGAATTCAGCAGAGAATCCATCAGATCCTGGACTTTTCTTTTTGGGGAGACTCTTGATTGCTGCTTCAATTTCATTTTGTGTTATAGGTCTATTCAGGTGATTAATTTCCTCTTGGTTCAGTTTTGGATGATCATATGTATCTAGAAATCTGTCCATTTCTTTAAGATTTTCAAATTTCTTTGAACATAGGTTCTCAAAGTAGTCTCTGATGATTTCCTGGACTTCCATGGTGTTTGTTGTTATCTCCCCTTTTGCATTCCTGATTCTACTAATTTGGGTTTTTTCTCTCCTCATTTTAGTCAGGTTTGCCAGGGGTCTATCGATCTTGTTTATTTTTTCAAAGAAACAACTTTTTGTTTCATTAATTCTTTGTATGGTTTTTTTGGTTTCTATTTCGTTGATTTCAGTTCTTATTTTTATTATTTCTCTCCTTCTATTTGTTTTGGGATTTGCTTGTTCTTGTTTGTCTAGGAGTTTGAGATGTATCATTAGGTCATTGATTTGGGATCTTTCAGTCTTTTTAATATAGGCACTCATGGCTATAAACTTTCCTCTCAGGACTGCCTTAGCTGTGTCCCATAGGTTCCAGTAGGTTGTGTTTTCATTTTCATTGACTTCCAGGAACTTTTCAATTTCCTCTTTTATTTCATCGATGATCCATTCTTCATTAACTAATGAGTTATTTAGTTTCCAGCTGTTTGCATGATTTTTGTGTTTACTTTTGATGTTGAGTTCTACTTTTATTGCATTGTGATCAGATAGTATGCACGGTATAATTTCTATTTTCTTATATTTGCTGAGACTTGCTTTGTGCCCTAGGATATGATCTATTTTGGAGAAGGTTCCATGGGCTGCTGAGAAGAATGTATATTGTGTAGAGGTTGGATGAAATGTTCTGTAGACATCAACTAGGTCCATTTGATCTATTGCATATTTTAGATCTTGGATTTCTTATTGATTTTTTGTTTCGATAACCTATCTATTGATGATAATGGGGTGTTAAAGTCTCCCACAACCATTGTGTTGGCGTTTATATATGCTTTTATGTCTTACAGGGTATGTTTGATGAAATTGGGTGCGTTGACATTGGGTGCCTACAGGTTGATGATTATTATTTCCTTTTGGTCTATTTCCCCCTTTATTAGTATGGAGTGTCCTTCTTTATGTCGTTTGATCAATATAGGTTTGAAGTCCACTTTGTCAGAGATAAATATTGCTACTCCTGCCTGTTTTCGGGAGCCATTGGCTTGGTAAATATTCTTCCAGCCTTTCATCCTAAGCCTATGCTTCTTTCTGTCGGTGAGATGGGTCTCCTGTAAGCAACAAATTGTTGGATCTTCCTTCCTTTTTAATCCATTTTGTCAAGCGGTGCCTTTTGATGGGTGAATTAAGTCCGTTAACATTAAGTGTCAGTACTGATAGGTATATGGTGATTCCTGTGATTTAGTTGTCTTCCTTGTTTGAAGGTTTGATTGTGTGTACCTAAGTTGAGGTTACTTTCTACTGTCTTGCTTTTTCTTTTCCTGTGGTTTGGTGCTGCCTGTCTTTTCATGGTTAAGTTGGGTTTCACTTTCTGTGTGCAGAATCCCTTGAAGAATCTTTTGTAGTGGTGGCTTCGTGGTCACATATTGTTTTATTTTCTTTTTTTTTTCATTTTTCTTGTATTATTCCTATGTAAATACAAGGCTTGGTTCATTTCTCCCCCCTGCCCCCACCCCCTCCCTTACCACCCACTCCGACCCCTCCTTCTCCCCCCAATACCCAGCAGAAACTATTTTGCCCTTATTTCTAATTTTGTTGTAGAGAGAGTATAAGCAATAATAGGAAGGAACAAGGGTTTTTGCTGGTTGAGATAAGGATAGCTATACAGTGCATTGACTCACATTGATTTCCTGTGCATGGGTGTTACCTTGTAGGTCAAATTCTTTTTGATCTAACCTTTCCTCTAGTACCTGTTCCCCTTTTCCTATTGGCCTCAGTTGCTTTAAGGTATCTGCTTTAGTTTCTCTGCGTTAAGCGCAACAAATGCTAGCTAGTTTTTTAGGTGTCTTACCTATCCTCACCCCTCCCTTGTGTGCTCTCGCTTTTATCATGTGCTCATAGTCCAATCCCCTTGTTGTGTTTGCCCTTGATCTAATGTCCACATATGAGGGAGAACGTACGATTTTTGGTCTTTTGGGCCAGGCTAACCTCACTCAGAATGATGTTCTCCAATTCCATCCATTTACCAGCGAATGATAACATTTCGTTCTTCTTCATGGCTGCATAAAATTCCATTGTGTATAGATACCACATTTTCTTAATCCATTCGTCAGTGCTGGGGCATCTTGGCTGTTTCCATAACTTGGCTTTTGTGAATAGTGCCGCAATAAACATGGATGTGCAGGTGCCTCTGGAGTAACAGTCTTTTGGGTATATCCCCAAGAGTGGTATTGCTGGATCAAATGGTAGATCGATGTCCAGCTTTTTAAGTAGCCTCCAAATTTTTTTCCAGAGTGGTTGTACTGGTCTGCATTCCCACCAACAGTGTAAGAGGGTTCCTTTTTCCCCGCATCCTCGCCAACACCTGTTGTTGGTGGTGTTGCTGATGATGGCTATTCTAACAGGGGTGAGGTGGAATCTTAGTGTGGTTTTAATTTGCTTTTCCTTTATTGCTAGAGATGGCGAGCATTTTTTCATGTGTTTTCTGGCCACTTGAATTTCTTCTTTTGAGAAAGTTCTGTTTAGTTCCCGTGCCCATTTCTTATTGGTTCATTAGTTTTGGGAGATTTTACTTTTTTAAGTTCCCTGTATATTCTGGTTATCAGTCCTTTGTCTGATGTATAGTTGGCAAATATTTTCTCCCACTCTGTGGGTGTTCTCCTCAGTTTAGAGACCATTTCTTTTGATGAACAGAAGCATTTGAGTTTTATGAGGTCCCATTTATCTATGCTATCTCTTAGTTGCTGTGCTGCTGGGGTTTCATTGAGAAAGTTCTTTCCTATACCTACTAACTCCAGAGTATTTCCTACTCTTTCTTGTATCAACTTAAGAGTTTGGGGTCTGATATTAAGATCCTTGATCCATTTTGAGTTAATCTTGGTATAGGGTGATATACATGGATCTAGTTTCAGTTTTTTGCAGACTGCTAACCAGTTTTCCCAGCAGTTTTTGTTGAAGAGGCTGCTATTTCTCCATCGTATATTTTTAGCTCCTTTGTCAAAGATAAGTTGCTTATAGTTGTGTGGCTTCATATCTGGATCCTCTATTCTGTTCCACTGGTCTTCATGTCTGTTTTTGTGCCAGTACCATGCTGTTTTTATTGTTATTGCTTTGTAATAGAGTTTGAAGCCCGGCATTGTGATACCTCCTGCATTGTTCTTTTGACTGAGTATTGCCTTGGCTATTCGTGGCCTCTTGTGTTTCCATATAAATTTAACAGTAGATTTTTCAGTCTCTTTAATGAATGTCATTGGAATTTTGATGGGAATTGCATTAAACATGTAGATTACTTTGGGGAGTATCGACATTTTTACTATGTTGATTCTACCAATCCATGAGCATGGGAGAGCTCTCCACTTTCTATAGTCTTCCTCAATCTCTTTCTTCAGAAGTGTATAGTTTTCCTTGTAGAGGTCTTTCACAGCTTTTGTTAGGTTTACACCTAGGTATTTGATTTTTTTGCGGCTATTGTAAAAGGAATTGTTTTCATACATTCTTTTTCAGTTTGCTCATTGCTAGTGTATAGAAATGCTAATGATTTTTCTATGTTGATTTTATATTCTGCTACCTTGCTATCACTATTGATGATGTCTAGAAGCTTCTGAGTAGAGTTTTTTGGGTCTTTTAGGTATAGGATCATGTCATCTGCAAATAGGGATATTTTGACAGTTTCTTTACCTATTTGTATTCCTTTTATTCCTTCTTCTTGCCTAATTGCTCTGGCTAGGAATTCCAGTACTATGTTGAATAGGAGTGGAGAGAGTGGGCATCCTTGTCTGGTTCCTGATTTTAGAGGGAATGGTTTCAGTTTTTCTCTGTTAAGTATAATGCTGGCTGTAGGTTTGTCATATATAGCTTTTATTATGTTGAGGAACTTTCCTTCTATTCCTAGTTTTCTTAGAGCTTTTATCATGAAATGATGTTGGATCTTATCAAAGGCTTTTTCTGCATTTATTGAGATGACGAAGTGGTTTTTGTCTTTGCTTCTGTTAATGTGGTTTATTACGTTTCTTGATTTTCATATGTTGAACCACCACTGCATCCCTGGGACGAAGCCTACTTGGTCGTGGTGAATAATCTTTTTGATGTGTTGCTGAATTCGGTTTGCCATTATTTTGTTGAGGATTTTTGCATCAATGTTCATTAAGGAGATTGGCCTATAGTTCTCCTTTTTGGAAGTGTCTTTGCCTGGTTTTGGGATAAGTGTAATACTGGCTTCATAAAATGTATTTGGCCGTTTTCCTTCCCTTTCTATTTTGTGGAACAGTTTAAGGAGGGTTGGTATCAGTTCTTCTTTAAAGGTCTGATAGAATTCAGCAGAGAATCCATCAGATCCTGGACTTTTCTTTTTGGGGAGACTCTTGATTGCTGCTTCAATTTCATTTTGTGTTATAGGTCTATTCAGGTGATTAATTTCCTCTTGGTTCAGTTTTGGATGATCATATGTATCTAGAAATCTGTCCATTTCTTTAAGATTTTCAAATTTCTTTGAACATAGGTTCTCAAAGTAGTCTCTGATGATTTCCTGGACTTCCATGGTGTTTGTTGTTATCTCCCCTTTTGCATTCCTGATTCTACTAATTTGGGTTTTTTCTCTCCTCATTTTAGTCAGGTTTGCCAGGGGTCTATCGATCTTGTTTATTTTTTCAAAGAAACAACTTTTTGTTTCATTAATTCTTTGTATGGTTTTTTTGGTTTCTATTTCGTTGATTTCAGTTCTTATTTTTATTATTTCTCTCCTTCTATTTGTTTTGGGATTTGCTTGTTCTTGTTTTTCTAGGAGTTTGAGATGTATCATTAGGTCATTGATTTGGGATCTTTCAGTCTTTTTAATATAGGCACTCATGGCTATAAACTTTCCTCTCAGGACTGCCTTAGCTGTGTCCCATAGGTTCCGGTAGGTTGTGTTTTCATTTTCATTGACTTCCAGGAACTTTTCAATTTCCTCTTTTATTTCATCGATGATCCATTCTTCATTAACTAATGAGTTATTTAGTTTCCAGCTGTTTGCATGATTTTTGTGTTTACTTTTGATGTTGAGTTCTACTTTTATTGCATTGTGATCAGATAGTATGCACGGTATAATTTCTATTTTCTTATATTTGCTGAGACTTGCTTTGTGCCCTAGGATATGATCTATTTTGGAGAAGGTTCCATGGGCTGCTGAGAAGAATGTATATTGTGTAGAGGTTGGATGAAATGTTCTGTAGACATCAACTAGGTCCATTTGATCTATTGCATGTTTTAGATCTTGGATTTCTTATTGATTTTTTGTTTCGATAACCTATCTATTGATGATAATGGGGTGTTAAAGTCTCCCACAACCATTGTGTTGGCGTTTATATATGCTTTTATGTCTTACAGGGTATGTTTGATGAAATTGGGTGCGTTGACATTGGGTGCCTACAGGTTGATGATTATTATTTCCTTTTGGTCTATTTCCCCCTTTATTAGTATGGAGTGTCCTTCTTTATGTCGTTTGATCAATATAGGTTTGAAGTCCACTTTGTCAGAGATAAATATTGCTACTCCTGCCTGTTTTCGGGAGCCATTGGCTTGGTAAATATTCTTCCAGCCTTTCATCCTAAGCCTATGCTTCTTTCTGTCGGTGAGATGGGTCTCCTGTAAGCAACAAATTGTTGGATCTTCCTTTTTAATCCATTTTGTCAAGCGGTGCCTTTTGATGGGTGAATTAAGTCCGTTAACATTAAGTGTCAGTACTGATAGGTATATGGTGATTCCTGTGATTTAGTTGTCTTCCTTGTTTGAAGGTTTGATTGTGTGTACCTAAGTTGAGGTTACTTTCTACTGTCTTGCTTTTTCTTTTCCTGTGGTTTGGTGCTGCCTGTCTTTTCATGGTTAAGTTGGGTTTCACTTTCTGTGTGCAGAATCCCTTGAAGAATCTTTTGTAGTGGTGGCTTCGTGGTCACATATTGTTTTATTTTCTTTTTTTTTTCATTTTTCTTGTATTATTCCTATGTAAATACAAGGCTTGGTTCATTTCTCCCCCCTGCCCCCACCCCCTCCCTTACCACCCACTCCGACCCCTCCCTCTCCCCCCAATACCCAGCAGAAACTATTTTGCCCTTATTTCTAATTTTGTTGTAGAGAGAGTATAAGCAATAATAGGAAGGAACAAGGGTTTTTGCTGGTTGAGATAAGGATAGCTATACAGTGCATTGACTCACATTGATTTCCTGTGCATGGGTGTTACCTTGTAGGTCAAATTCTTTTTGATCTAACCTTTCCTCTAGTACCTGTTCCCCTTTTCCTATTGGCCTCAGTTGCTTTAAGGTATCTGCTTTAGTTTCTCTGCGTTAAGCGCAACAAATGCTAGCTAGTTTTTTAGGTGTCTTACCTATCCTCACCCCTCCCTTGTGTGCTCTCGCTTTTATCATGTGCTCATAGTCCAATCCCCTTGTTGTGTTTGCCCTTGATCTAATGTCCACATATGAGGGAGAACGTACGATTTTTGGTCTTTTGGGCCAGGCTAACCTCACTCAGAATGATGTTCTCCAATTCCATCCATTTACCAGCGAATGATAACATTTCGTTCTTCTTCATGGCTGCATAAAATTCCATTGTGTATAGATACCACATTTTCTTAATCCATTCGTTAGTGCTGGGGCATCTTGGCTGTTTCCATAACTTGGCTTTTGTGAATAGTGCCGCAATAAACATGGATGTGCAGGTGCCTCTGGAGTAACAGTCTTTTGGGTATATCCCCAAGAGTGGTATTGCTGGATCAAATGGTAGATCGATGTCCAGCTTTTTAAGTAGCCTCCAAATTTTTTTCCAGAGTGGTTGTACTGGTCTGCATTCCCACCAACAGTGTAAGAGGGTTCCTTTTTCCCCGCATCCTCGCCAACACCTGTTGTTGGTGGTGTTGCTGATGATGACTATTCTAACAGGGGTGAGGTGGAATCTTAGTGTGGTTTTAATTTGCTTTTCCTTTATTGCTAGAGATGGCGAGCATTTTTTCATGTGTTTTCTGGCCACTTGAATTTCTTCTTTTGAGAAAGTTCTGTTTAGTTCCCGTGCCCATTTCTTATTGGTTCATTAGTTTTGGGAGATTTTAGTTTTTTAAGTTCCCTGTATATTCTGGTTATCAGTCCTTTGTCTGATGTATAGTTGGCAAATATTTTCTCCCACTCTGTGGGTGTTCTCCTCAGTTTAGAGACCATTTCTTTTGATGAACAGAAGCATTTGAGTTTTATGAGGTCCCATTTATCTATGCTATCTCTTAGTTGCTGTGCTGCTGGGGTTTCATTGAGAAAGTTCTTTCCTATACCTACTAACTCCAGAGTATTTCCTACTCTTTCTTGTATCAACTTAAGAGTTTGGGGTCTGATATTAAGATCCTTGATCCATTTTGAGTTAATCTTGGTATAGGGTGATATACATGGATCTAGTTTCAGTGTTTTGCAGACTGCTAACCAGTTTTCCCAGCAGTTTTTGTTGAAGAGGCTGCTATTTCTCCATCGTATATTTTTAGCTCCTTTGTCAAAGATAAGTTGCTTATAGTTGTGTGGCTTCATATCTGGATCCTCTATTCTGTTCCACTGGTCTTCATGTCTGTTTTTGTGCCAGTACCATGCTGTTTTTATTGTTATTGCTTTGTAATAGAGTTTGAAGCGCGGCATTGTGATACCTCCTGCATTGTTCTTTTGACTGAGTATTGCCTTGGCTATTCGTGGCCTCTTGTGTTTCCATATAAATTTAACAGTAGATTTTTCAATCTCTTTAATGAATGTCATTGGAATTTTGATGGGAATTGCATTAAACATGTAGATTACTTTGGGGAGTATCCACATTTTTACTATGTTGATTCTACCAATCCATGAGCATGGGAGAGCTCTCCACTTTCTATAGTCTTCCTCAATCTCTTTCTTCAGAAGTGTATAGTTTTCCTTGTAGAGGTCTTTCACAGCTTTTGTTAGGTTTACACCTAAGTATTTGATTTTTTTGCGGCTATTGTAAATGGAATTGTTTTCATACATTATTTTTCAGTTTGCTCATTGTTAGTGTATAGAAATGCTAATGATTTTTCTATGTTGATTTTATATTCTGCTACCTTGCTATCACTATTGATGATGTCTAGAAGCTTCTGAGTAGAGTTTTTTGGGTCTTTTAGGTATAGGATCATGTCATCTGCAAATAGGGATATTTTGACAGTTTCTTTACCTATTTGTATTCCTTTTATTCCTTCTTCTTGCCTAATTGCTCTGGCTAGGAATTCCAGTACTATGTTGAATAGGAGTGGAGAGAGTGGGCATCCTTGTCTGGTTCCTGATTTTAGAGGGAATGGTTTCAGTTTTTCTCTGTTAAGTATAATGCTGGCTGTAGGTTTGTCATATATAGCTTTTATTATGTTGAGGAACTTTCCTTCTATTCCTAGTTTTCTTAGAGCTTTTATCATGAAATGATGTTGGATCTTATCAAAGGCTTTTTCTGCATTTATTGAGATGGTCAAGTGGTTTTTGTCTTTGCTTCTGTTAATGTGGTTTATTACGTTTCTTGATTTTCGTATGTTGAACCACCCCTGCATCCCTGGGACAAAGCCTACTTGGTCGTAGTGAATAATCTTTTTGATGTGTTGCTGAATTCGGTTTGCCATTATTTTGTTAAGGATTTTTGCATCAATGTTCATTAAGGAGATTGGCCTATAGTTCTCCTTTTTGGAAGTGTCTTTGCCTGGTTTTGGGATAAGTGTAATACTGGCTTCATAAAATGTATTTGGCAGTTTTCCTTCCCTTTCTATTTCGTGGAACAGTTTAAGGAGGGTTGGTATCAGTTCTTCTTTAAAGGTCTGATAGAATTCAGCAGAGAATCCATCAGATCCTGGACTTTTCTTTTTGGGGAGACTCTTGATTGCTGCTTCAATTTCATTTTGTGTTATAGGTCTATTCAGGTGATTAGTTTCCTCTTGGTTCAGTTTTGGATGATCATATGTATCTAGAAATCTGTCCATTTCTTTAAGATTTTCAAATTTCTTTGAACATAGGTTCTCAAAGTAGTCTCTGATGATTTCCTGGACTTCCATGGTGTTTGGTGTTATCTCCCCTTTTGCATTCCTGATTCTACTAATTTGGGTTTTTTCTCTCCTCATTTTAGTCAGGTTTGCCAGGGGTCTATCGATCTTGTTTATTTTTTCAAAGAAACAACTTTTTGTTTCATTAATTCTTTGTATGGTTTTTTTGGTTTCTATTTCGTTGATTTCAGTTCTTATTTTTATTATTTCTCTCCTTCTATTTGTTTTGGGATTTGCTTGTTCTTGTTTTTCTAGGAGTTTGAGATGTATCATTAGGTCATTGATTTGGGATCTTTCAGTCTTTTTAATATAGGCACTCATGGCTATAAACTTTCCTCTCAGGACTGCCTTAGCTGTGTCCCATAGGTTCCGGTAGGTTCTGTTTTCATTTTCATTGACTTCCAGGAACTTTTCAATTTCCTCTTTTATTTCATCGAAGATCCATTCTTCATTAACTAATGAGTTATTTAGTTTCCAGCTGTTTGCATGATATTTGTGTTTACTTTTGTTGTTGAGTTCTACTTTTATTGCATTGTGATCAGATAGTATGCACGGTATAATTTCTATTTTCTTATATTTGCTGAGACTTGCTTTGTGCCCTAGGATATGATCTATTTTGGAGAAGGTTCCATGGGCTGCTGAGAAGAATGTATATTGTGTAGAGGTTGGATGAAATGTTCTGTAGACATCAACTAGGTCCATTTGATCTATTGCATATTTTAGATCTTGGATTTCTTTATTGATTTTTTGTTTGGATAACCTATCTATTGATGATAATGGGGTGTTAAAGTCTCCCACAACCATTGTGTTGGCGTTTATATATGCTTTTATGTCTTACAGGGTATGTTTGATGAAATTGGGTGCGTTGACATTGGGTGCCTACAGGTTGATGATTATTATTTCCTTTTGGTCTATTTCCCCCTTTATTAGTATGGAGTGTCCTTCTTTATGTCGTTTGATCAATATAGGTTTGAAGTCCACTTTGTCAGAGATAAATATTGCTACTCCTGCCTGTTTTCGGGAGCCATTGGCTTGGTAAATATTCTTCCAGCCTTTCATCCTAAGCCTATGCTTCTTTCTGTCGGTGAGATGGGTCTCCTGTAAGCAACAAATTGTTGGATCTTCCTTTTTAATCCATTTTGTCAAGTGGTGCCTTTTGATGGGTGAATTAAGTCCGTTAACATTAAGTGTCAGTACTGATAGGTATATGGTGATTCCTGTGATTTAGTTGTCTTCCTTGTTTGAAGGTTTGATTGTGTGTACCTAAGTTAGGTTACTTTCTACTGTCTTGCTTTTTCTTTTCCTGTGGTTTGGTGCTGCCTGTCTTTTCATGGTTAAGTTGGGTTTCACTTTCTGTGTGCAGAATCCCTTGAAGAATCTTTTGTAGTGGTGCCTTCGTGGTCACATATTGTTTTATTTTCCTTTTTTTTTTCATTTTTCTTGTATTATTCCTATGTAAATACAAGGCTTGGTTCATTTCTCCCCCCTGCCCCCACCCCCTCCCTTACCACCCACTCCGACCCCTCCCTCTCCCCCCCAATACCCAGCAGAAACTATTTTGCCCTTATTTCTAATTTTGTTGTAGAGAGAGTATAAGCAATAATAGGAAGGAACAAGGGTTTTTGCTGGTTGAGATAAGGATAGCTATACAGGGCATTGACTCACATTGATTTCCTGTGCGTGGGTGTTACCTTGTAGGTCAAATTCTTTTTGATCTAACCTTTCCTCTAGTACCTGTTCCCCTTTTCCTATTGGCCTCAGTTGCTTTAAGGTATCTGCTTTAGTTTCTCTGCGTTAAGCGCAACAAATGCTAGCTAGTTTTTTAGGTGTCTTACCTATCCTCACCCCTCCCTTGTGTGCTCTCGCTTTTATCATGTGCTCATAGTCCAATCCCCTTGTTGTGTTTGCCCTTGATCTAATGTCCACATATGAGGGAGAACGTACGATTTTTGGTCTTTTGGGCCAGGCTAACCTCACTCAGAATGATGTTCTCCAATTCCATCCATTTACCAGCGAATGATAACATTTCGTTCTTCTTCATGGCTGCATAAAATTCCATTGTGTATAGATACCACATTTTCTTAATCCATTCGTTAGTGCTGGGGCATCTTGGCTGTTTCCATAACTTGGCTTTTGTGAATAGTGCCGCAATAAACATGGATGTGCAGGTGCCTCTGGAGTAACAGTCTTTTGGGTATATCCCCAAGAGTGGTATTGCTGGATCAAATGGTAGATCGATGTCCAGCTTTTTAAGTAGCCTCCAAATTTTTTTCCAGAGTGGTTGTACTGGTCTGCATTCCCACCAACAGTGTAAGAGGGTTCCTTTTTCCCCGCATCCTCGCCAACACCTGTTGTTTTTGGTGTTGCTGATGATGACTATTCTAACAGGGGTGAGGTGGAATCTTAGTGTGGTTTTAATTTGCTTTTCCTTTATTGCTAGAGATGGCGAGCATTTTTTCATGTGTTTTCTGGCCACTTGAATTTCTTCTTTTGAGAAAGTTCTGTTTAGTTCCCGTGCCCATTTCTTATTGGTTCATTAGTTTTGGGAGATTTTAGTTTTTTAAGTTCCCTGTATATTCTGGTTATCAGTCCTTTGTCTGATGTATAGTTGGCAAATATTTTCTCCCACTCTGTGGGTGTTCTCCTCAGTTTAGAGACCATTTCTTTTGATGAACAGAAGCATTTGAGTTTTATGAGGTCCCATTTATCTATGCTATCTCTTAGTTGCTGTGCTGCTGGGGTTTCATTGAGAAAGTTCTTTCCTATACCTACTAACTCCAGAGTATTTCCTACTCTTTCTTGTATCAACTTAAGAGTTTGGGGTCTGATATTAAGATCCTTGATCCATTTTGAGTTAATCTTGGTATAGGGTGATATACATGGATCTAGTTTCAGTGTTTTGCAGACTGCTAACCAGTTTTCCCAGCAGTTTTTGTTGAAGAGGCTGCTATTTCTCCATCGTATATTTTTAGCTCCTTTGTCAAAGATAAGTTGCTTATAGTTGTGTGGCTTCATATCTGGATCCTCTATTCTGTTCCACTGGTCTTCATGTCTGTTTTTGTGCCAGTACCATGCTGTTTTTATTGTTATTGCTTTGTAATAGAGTTTGAAGCCCGGCATTGTGATACCTCCTGCATTGTTCTTTTGACTGAGTATTGCCTTGGCTATTCGTGGCCTCTTGTGTTTCCATATAAATTTAACAGTAGATTTTTCAGTCTCTTTAATGAATGTCATTGGAATTTTGATGGGAATTGCATTAAACATGTAGATTACTTTGGGGAGTATCCACATTTTTACTATGTTGATTCTACCAATCCATGAGCATGGGAGAGCTCTCCACTTTCTATAGTCTTCCTCAATCTCTTTCTTCAGAAGTGTATAGTTTTCCTTGTAGAGGTCTTTCACAGCTTTTGTTAGGTTTACACCTAGGTATTTGATTTTTTTTTGGCTATTGTAAATGGAATTGTTTTCATACATTCTTTTTCAGTTTGCTCATTGTTAGTGTATAGAAATGCTAATGATTTTTCTATGTTGATTTTATATTCTGCTACCTTGCTATCACTATTGATGATGTCTAGAAGCTTCTGAGTAGAGTTTTTTGGGTCTTTTAGGTATAGGATCATGTCATCTGCAAATAGGGATATTTTGACAGTTTCTTTACCTATTTGTATTCCTTTTATTCCTTCTTCTTGCCTAATTGCTCTGGCTAGGAATTCCAGTACTATGTTGAATAGGAGTGGAGAGAGTGGGCATCCTTGTCTGGTTCCTGATTTTAGAGGGAATGGTTTCAGTTTTTCTCTGTTAAGTATAATGCTGGCTGTAGGTTTGTCATATATAGCTTTTATTATGTTGAGGAACTTTCCTTCTATTCCTAGTTTTCTTAGAGCTTTTATCATGAAATGATGTTGGATCTTATCAAAGGCTTTTTCTGCATTTATTGAGATGATCAAGTGGTTTTTGTCTTTGCTTCTGTTAATGTGGTTTATTACGTTTCTTGATTTTCGTATGTTGAACCACCCCTGCATCCCTGGGACGAAGCCTACTTGGTCGTGGTGAATAATCTTTTTGATGTGTTGCTGAATTCGGTTTGCCATTATTTTGTTAAGGATTTTTGCATCAATGTTCATTAAGGAGATTGGCCTATAGTTCTCCTTTTTGGAAGTGTCTTTGCCTGGTTTTGGGATAAGTGTAATACTGGCTTCATAAAATGTATTTGGCAGTTTTCCTTCCCTTTCTATTTCGTGGAACAGTTTAAGGAGGGTTGGTATCAGTTCTTCTTTAAAGGTCTGATAGAATTCAGCAGAGAATCCATCAGATCCTGGACTTTTCTTTTTGGGGAGACTCTTGATTGCTGCTTCAATTTCATTTTGTGTTATAGGTCTATTCAGGTGATTAGTTTCCTCTTGGTTCAGTTTTGGATGATCATATGTATCTAGAAATCTGTCCATTTCATTAAGATTTTCAAATTTCTTTGAACATAGGTTCTCAAAGTAGTCTCTGATGATTTCCTGGACTTCCATGGTGTTTGGTGTTATCTCCCCTTTTGCATTCCTGATTCTACTAATTTGGGTTTTTTCTCTCCTCATTTTAGTCAGGTTTGCCAGGGGTCTATCGATCTTGTTTATTTTTTCAAAGAAACAACTTTTTGTTTCATTAATTCTTTGTATGGTTTTTTTGGTTTCTATTTCGTTGATTTCAGTTCTTATTTTTATTATTTCTCTCCTTCTATTTGTTTTGGGATTTGCTTGTTCTTGTTTTTCTAGGAGTTTGAGATGTATCATTAGGTCATTGATTTGGGATCTTTCAGTCTTTTTAATATAGGCACTCATGGCTATAAACTTTCCTCTCAGGACTGCCTTAGCTGTGTCCCATAGGTTCCGGTAGGTTCTGTTTTCATTTTCATTGACTTCCAGGAACTTTTCAATTTCCTCTTTTATTTCATCGAAGATCCATTCTTCATTAACTAATGAGTTATTTAGTTTCCAGCTGTTTGCATGATATTTGTGTTTACTTTTGTTGTTGAGTTCTACTTTTATTGCATTGTGATCAGATAGTATGCACGGTATAATTTCTATTTTCTTATATTTGCTGAGACTTGCTTTGTGCCCTAGGATATGATCTATTTTGGAGAAGGTTCCATGGGCTGCTGAGAAGAATGTATATTGTGTAGAGGTTGGATGAAATGTTCTGTAGACATCAACTAGGTCCATTTGATCTATTGCATATTTTAGATCTTGGATTTCTTTATTGATTTTTTGTTTGGATAACCTATCTATTGATGATAATGGGGTGTTAAAGTCTCCCACAACCATTGTGTTGGCGTTTATATATGCTTTTATGTCTTACAGGGTATGTTTGATGAAATTGGGTGCGTTGACATTGGGTGCCTACAGGTTGATGATTATTATTTCCTTTTGGTCTATTTCCCCCTTTATTAGTATGGAGTGTCCTTCTTTATGTCGTTTGATCAATATAGGTTTGAAGTCCACTTTGTCAGAGATAAATATTGCTACTCCTGCCTGTTTTCGGGAGCCATTGGCTTGGTAAATATTCTTCCAGCCTTTCATCCTAAGCCTATGCTTCTTTCTGTCGGTGAGATGGGTCTCCTGTAAGCAACAAATTGTTGGATCTTCCTTTTTAATCCATTTTGTCAAGTGGTGCCTTTTGATGGGTGAATTAAGTCCGTTAACATTAAGTGTCAGTACTGATAGGTATATGGTGATTCCTGTGATTTAGTTGTCTTCCTTGTTTGAAGGTTTGATTGTGTGTACCTAAGTTGAGGTTACTTTCTACTGTCTTGCTTTTTCTTTTCCTGTGGTTTGGTGCTGCCTGTCTTTTCATGGTTAAGTTGGGTTTCACTTTCTGTGTGCAGAATCCCTTGAAGAATCTTTTGTAGTGGTGCCTTCGTGGTCACATATTGTTTTATTTTCCTTTTTTTTTTCATTTTTCTTGTATTATTCCTATGTAAATACAAGGCTTGGTTCATTTCTCCCCCCTGCCCCCACCCCCTCCCTTACCACCCACTCCGACCCCTCCCTCTCCCCCCCAATACCCAGCAGAAACTATTTTGCCCTTATTTCTAATTTTGTTGTAGAGAGAGTATAAGCAATAATAGGAAGGAACAAGGGTTTTTGCTGGTTGAGATAAGGATAGCTATACAGGGCATTGACTCACATTGATTTCCTGTGCGTGGGTGTTACCTTGTAGGTCAAATTCTTTTTGATCTAACCTTTCCTCTAGTACCTGTTCCCCTTTTCCTATTGGCCTCAGTTGCTTTAAGGTATCTGCTTTAGTTTCTCTGCGTTAAGCGCAACAAATGCTAGCTAGTTTTTTAGGTGTCTTACCTATCCTCACCCCTCCCTTGTGTGCTCTCGCTTTTATCATGTGCTCATAGTCCAATCCCCTTGTTGTGTTTGCCCTTGATCTAATGTCCACATATGAGGGAGAACGTACGATTTTTGGTCTTTTGGGCCAGGCTAACCTCACTCAGAATGATGTTCTCCAATTCCATCCATTTACCAGCGAATGATAACATTTCGTTCTTCTTCATGGCTGCATAAAATTCCATTGTGTATAGATACCACATTTTCTTAATCCATTCGTCAGTGCTGGGGCATCTTGGCTGTTTCCATAACTTGGCTTTTGTGAATAGTGCCGCAATAAACATGGATGTGCAGGTGCCTCTGGAGTAACAGTCTTTTGGGTATATCCCCAAGAGTGGTATTGCTGGATCAAATGGTAGATCGATGTCCAGCTTTTTAAGTAGCCTCCAAATTTTTTTCCAGAGTGGTTGTACTGGTCTGCATTCCCACCAACAGTGTAAGAGGGTTCCTTTTTCCCCGCATCCTCGCCAACACCTGTTGTTGGTGGTGTTGCTGATGATGACTATTCTAACAGGGGTGAGGTGGAATCTTAGTGTGGTTTTAATTTGCTTTTCCTTTATTGCTAGAGATGGCGAGCATTTTTTCATGTGTTTTCTGGCCACTTGAATTTCTTCTTTTGAGAAAGTTCTGTTTAGTTCCCGTGCCCATTTCTTATTGGTTCATTAGTTTTGGGAGATTTTAGTTTTTTAAGTTCCCTGTATATTCTGGTTATCAGTCCTTTGTCTGATGTATAGTTGGCAAATATTTTCTCCCACTCTGTGGGTGTTCTCCTCAGTTTAGAGACCATTTCTTTTGATGAACAGAAGCATTTGAGTTTTATGAGGTCCCATTTATCTATGCTATCTCTTAGTTGCTGTGCTGCTGGGGTTTCATTGAGAAAGTTCTTTCCTATACCTACTAACTCCAGAGTATTTCCTACTCTTTCTTGTATCAACTTAAGAGTTTGGGGTCTGATATTAAGATCCTTGATCCATTTTGAGTTAATCTTGGTATAGGGTGATATACATGGATCTAGTTTCAGTGTTTTGCAGACTGCTAACCAGTTTTCCCAGCAGTTTTTGTTGAAGAGGCTGCTATTTCTCCATCGTATATTTTTAGCTCCTTTGTCAAAGATAAGTTGCTTATAGTTGTGTGGCTTCATATCTGGATCCTCTATTCTGTTCCACTGGTCTTCATGTCTGTTTTTGTGCCAGTACCATGCTGTTTTTATTGTTATTGCTTTGTAATAGAGTTTGAAGCCCGGCATTGTGATACCTCCTGCATTGTTCTTTTGACTGAGTATTGCCTTGGCTATTCGTGGCCTCTTGTGTTTCCATATAAATTTAACAGTAGATTTTTCAGTCTCTTTAATGAATGTCATTGGAATTTTGATGGGAATTGCATTAAACATGTAGATTACTTTGGGGAGTATCCACATTTTTACTATGTTGATTCTACCAATCCATGAGCATGGGAGAGCTCTCCACTTTCTATAGTCTTCCTCAATCTCTTTCTTCAGAAGTGTATAGTTTTCCTTGTAGAGGTCTTTCACAGCTTTTGTTAGGTTTACACCTAGGTATTTGATTTTTTTTTGGCTATTGTAAATGGAATTGTTTTCATACATTCTTTTTCAGTTTGCTCATTGTTAGTGTATAGAAATGCTAATGATTTTTCTATGTTGATTTTATATTCTGCTACCTTGCTATCACTATTGATGATGTCTAGAAGCTTCTGAGTAGAGTTTTTTGGGTCTTTTAGGTATAGGATCATGTCATCTGCAAATAGGGATATTTTGACAGTTTCTTTACCTATTTGTATTCCTTTTATTCCTTCTTCTTGCCTAATTGCTCTGGCTAGGAATTCCAGTACTATGTTGAATAGGAGTGGAGAGAGTGGGCATCCTTGTCTGGTTCCTGATTTTAGAGGGAATGGTTTCAGTTTTTCTCTGTTAAGTATAATGCTGGCTGTAGGTTTGTCATATATAGCTTTTATTATGTTGAGGAACTTTCCTTCTATTCCTAGTTTTCTTAGAGCTTTTATCATGAAATGATGTTGGATCTTATCAAAGGCTTTTTCTGCATTTATTGAGATGATCAAGTGGTTTTTGTCTTTGCTTCTGTTAATGTGGTTTATTACGTTTCTTGATTTTCGTATGTTGAACCACCCCTGCATCCCTGGGACGAAGCCTACTTGGTCGTGGTGAATAATCTTTTTGATGTGTTGCTGAATTCGGTTTGCCATTATTTTGTTAAGGATTTTTGCATCAATGTTCATTAAGGAGATTGGCCTATAGTTCTCCTTTTTGGAAGTGTCTTTGCCTGGTTTTGGGATAAGTGTAATACTGGCTTCATAAAATATGTTTCGCAGTTTTCCTTCCCTTTCTATTTCGTGGAACAGTTTAAGGAGGGTTGGTATCAGTTCTTCTTTAAAGGTCTGATAGAATTCAGCAGAGAATCCATCAGATCCTGGACTTTTCTTTTTGGGGAGACTCTTGATTGCTGCTTCAATTTCATTTTGTGTTATAGGTCTATTCAGGTGATTAGTTTCCTCTTGGTTCAGTTTTGGATGATCATATGTATCTAGAAATCTGTCCATTTCTTTAAGATTTTCAAATTTCTTTGAACATAGGTTCTCAAAGTAGTCTCTGATGATTTCCTGGACTTCCATGGTGTTTGTTGTTATCTCCCCTTTTGCATTCCTGATTCTACTAATTTGGGTTTTTTCTCTCCTCATTTTAGTCAGGTTTGCCAGGGGTCTATCGATCTTGTTTATTTTTTCAAAGAAACAACTTTTTGTTTCATTAATTCTTTGTATGGTTTTTTTGGTTTCTATTTCGTTGATTTCAGCTCTTATTTTTATTATTTCTCTCCTTCTATTTGTTTTGGGATTTGCTTGTTCTTGTTTTTCTAGGAGTTTGAGATGTATCATTAGGTCATTGATTTGGGATCTTTCAATCTTTTTAATATATGCACTCATGGCTATAAACTTTCCTCTCAGGACTGCCTTAGCTGTGTCCCATAGGTTCCGGTAGGTTGTATTTTCATTTTCATTGACTTCCAGGAACTTTTCAATTTCCTCTTTTATTTCATCGATGATCCATTCTTCATTAACTCATGAGTTATTTAGTTTCCAGCTGTTTACATGGTTTTTGTCTCTACTTGTGTTGTTGAGTTCTACTTTTATTGCATTGTGATCAGATCGTATGCACGGTATAATTTCTATTTTCTTATATTTGCTGAGACTTGCTTTGTGCCCTAGGATATGATCTATTTTGGAGAAGGTTCCATGGGCTGCTGAGAAGAATGTATATTGTGTAGAGGTTGGATGAAATGTTCTGTAGACATCTTCTAGGTCCATTTGTTCTATTGCAGATTTTAGATCTTGGATTTCTTTATTAAGTTTTTGTTTTGATGACCTATCTATTGATGATAATGGGGTGTTAAAGTCTCCCACAACCACTGTGTTGGCGTTTATATATGCTTTTATGTCTTACAGGGTATGTTTGATGAAGTTGGGTGCATTGATATTGGGTGCGTACAGATTGATGATTATTATTTCCTTTTGGTCTATTTTCCCTTTTATTAGTATGCAATGTCCTTCTTTATCTCGTTTGATCAATGTAGGTTTGAAGTCTACTTTGTCAGAGATAAATATTGCTACTCCTGCCTGTTTTCGGGAGCCATTGGCTTGGTAAATCTTCTTCCAGCCTTTCATCCTAAGCATATGCTTATTTCTGTCGGTGAGATGAGTCTCCTGTAAGCAACAAATTCTTGGATCTTCTTTTTTAATCCATTTTGTCAAACGGTGTCTTTTGATGGGTGAATTAAGTCCATTAACATTAAGCATTATTATATATAGGTATGTGGTCATTCCTGCCATTTAGTTGTCTTAATTGTTTGAAGGTTTGATTGTGTGTACCTAACTTGTGGTTACTCTACTGTCTTGCTTTTTCTTATCCTGTGGTTTGGTGCTGCCTGCCTTTTCTTGGTTAAGTTGGGTGTCACTTTCTGTGTGCAGGATCCCTTGCAGAATCTTTTGTAATGGTGGCTTTGTGGTCACATATTGGTTTTGTTTGTGCTTATCATGGAAGACTTCTATTGCTCCATGTATTTTGAATGATAGCTTTGCTGGGTAGAGTATCCTGGGGTTGAAGTTATTTTCATTCAGTGCCCGGAAGATCTCCCCCCACGCTCTTCTTGCTTTTAATGTTTCTGTTGAGAAGTCTGCTGTGATTTTGATGGGTGTACCTTTGTATGTTACTTGTTTTTTCTCTCTTACACCCTTCAATATTCTTTCCTTTGTTTCTGAACTTGTTGTTTTAATGATGATATGTTGTGGGATAGTTCTATTTTGATCTGGTCTGTTTGGTGTCCTGGAGGCCTCTTGCATTTGTATGGGAATATCTTTGTCTAGATTTGGGAAATTTTCCATTATTATTTTGTTGAATATATTATGCATTCCCTTCGCTTGCACCTCTTCTCCTTCTTTGATGCCCATGATTCTCAAGTTTGGTCTTTTGATGGAGTCTGTGAGTTCTTGCATTTTCTTTTCACAGGTCTTGAGTTGTTTAATTAATATTTCTTCGGTTTTTCCTTTAATTACCATTTCATCTTCTAGTTCTGAGATTCTGTCTTCTGTTTGTTCTATTCTGCTGGATTGGCCTTCTGTTTTGTTTTGCAGTTCAGTTTCGTTCTTTTTTCTGAAGTTTTCCATATCCTGGTTGGTTTCCTCTTTGATGTTGTCTATTTTTGTCCTGAGTTCATTTATCTGTTTATTCATCGTGTTCTCTGTTTCACTTTGGTGTTTATACATTGCGTCTATTGTTTCCTTTATTTCTTCTTTTGCTTTTTCAAATTCTCTATTTTTGTTGTCTTGGAATTTCTTGCATGTCTCCTGTACATTTTGGTTGACCCTGTCCAGTATCATCTCTATAAAATTCTCATTCAGTACCTGTAGTATGTCTTCTTTTAAGTTATTTTGTGGGCTTCATTGGGTCCTTTGGCATAGTTTATCTTCATTTTGTTGGAGTCTGGATCTGAGTATCTGTTTTCTTCATTCCCCTCTGGTTCCTGTACTAATTTTTTGCTGTGGGGAAACTGGTTTCCCTGTTTTTTCTGTCTTCCCATCATTGTCGTTGGTGTTGTTACTGTCCCTGTACTGTGTGCAATTAAGTATTTTCTAGCTTGTAATAATAACAACGGTAATATTTAGAATGGAAGAGTGAGCTGAGATGCAAAGCAAGAAGTTAAATAATAGGGACAAACAAATACACAGACAAGAAGGAGAAAACAGAACAAGGTATCAGACAAGAAAGTTTCAAAGGTATAAACAAGGAGTGTAGTGTACTAATTGACAGTAAGCTGAACAGACATTAGAGAGATAGAGAGAGGTTTGAAAATCAAAAATAAAAAAAGATAAGAATAAAAATAAAAAATAAGTAAATGAAAGAAATATCTATATATAAAAATGAATTAAAATAAAATGGAAAATAGAAAATTAAAAAAAAGCCTCCAAGTTCAAATGCAATGAATTTGCAGTGTTAATAATTTGGGTGTTCGTCTCAGTCTCCAATCCTGGAGATGGTGCCTCAGATGTTGTTCTGTAGTTGTCTCATCAAAGGGGACGCATAAAGTAGAACAAAACTACACACATACACACAAAAAAAAAACCCACCAAGTGTCCCAAGTTCAAATGCAATAGAATTTCAGTGAGTTTCTCAGCATGCAGGTGTAATTCGGTTGTTCTCTCATCAAAGGTAGGGAGAAAAAGAAAAAAAGAGTCTGGAGACAGTTCTGAGAATGGTATCTGCAGCTGTGGCTTGCCTGCCCATTGCTGTCAGCCTGCTGTTGCTGGCGGCATTATTTATGCAGATCTCTGGGGTGAGCTTAGCACTCACCTGCCCTGCAGGCTTTGTTTGCTCAGAGTTCTCCTGTACGGGAGCCTCTGCTGCAAACTTTCCCCTTTCCAACCACACTGGGAAAGGTGACACTGTACCCGCATTGTCAGGTCTGCATGTTTATTTACAGTTTATGTAGGAGGTGGGTCTTCCCCCCTCTCCTGTGGAGTTTTCCTCCCACTGCCACTTTCACAAGCTTTCCTGCTCCTGATTACTGGGCAGTGCTGCTGCTCCTGCCAGCCGCCATGTTTGTTTACTGTTCACGTGGGAAGTGGGTCTTCCATCCTCTCCTGTGGAGTTTTCCTCCCTCCACCACTCTCACAAGCTTTCCCCCTCCTGGTTGCTGGGCGCACGCCCCTGCTCCCGCTAGTGCCTCTCCGGCCCACCTGGCTTGTTTATTTACAGTCCTGGGAAGGATTCCCTTCCCCCAATCTTCGGCACTCAGGGCACCCCACCTTCTTTCCCTCATGTCTTTATTGTTCTTATTGCTTATTAGTCAGTTTCTCTTTTTTCCCCAGGTGGAGGTCAGTCTGTCCAGGGTGCTATGCTGCTCTGGCCCAGGCTTGTCTGTGGGAGTACCGCAGTACTGTGAAGCTCACCTGGTCTGCGTCTTCCCAAGCTGTCTGGGCATGGGCGACTGGTGGCCCGGGGTCCCTCCTGGTTTCTCCGCTTAACGTGAAGTGGAGATTCTCTGTGCCGGCTGGAGGTGTGGAGGGGTCAAAGTTATGCCTCTTCTCAGTAATTATGCCTGCAAAGTGTGTCTCCAGCATCTCTCCAAGATTTCACTATAGAGGCTCGCTTTCTGCTTCCTCCCTCTAGCCACCATCTTGGAATCTCTCCCTGCTTAGCTTCTGAGACCAGAGAAGACAGGGCACGTTCAGGGTGGTATGGCCTTAGACTGAAGATCATTCTTGACTGGTCATTCTTTCCTGGATTTTGGTTGGTTGGACAGTTTTGGTCCCACTTCAGGGCGGGGGGAGAAATAATGAGCAGATCAGGAGGGAGTCAGTGCCAACTAGACCCTTTTGGCCAAATTTAAGCAACCAAGAGGCTTAGAAGGAGTGGCTCTTAGGCAGTGGGCTTCTAGACAAGGACAATACAAAACAAAATCTAACAAAAGCAAATGTCTAAAAAGCTAACCTGGTTAATACATAAGTAATTATTAGTCATTTTTTATGGACTTGATTGTAAATTTCCCAGAAGGATAAGAACTGTAATGACAAAAATTTAAGAGCCATGGTTAAAATTTTGATGGACAATTTAGCAACTAACAGAACAGTATATCAGTACCATTAATATTTTGTTAACATGTTTATCTAAATTTTATATTTTATAAGGCTTGATATACTTGAAAAATATAAATGCATTTAATATACAGAAACCAGCAACAGCAGCAAAGCTCTATAGAGGTTATATATACATATTAGTTTAGATGTTTTTGAAGTAAAACCTTGATTTTATCAGTTGTATGGGGAAAGAGCAGTCTTAGTAAACCCAAATAGCCCAGTCACAGACATGTATAGAGTACCAACTGTATTAGAATCACCCAAGACAACAGTTGTTCAACCATGAGGTCATTTAGAAAGTTTTATATAAACTGTTAGAAAATAAGAGGTATGGAAGAGGCAGAGAGATGTTCCAAATGCCAGTACAGGGTTTATTGTTTAGGCAGGAGCCCTGTGGAGGGAGACCCCAGCAAGGGAGCTAGATCCCATTGCCATACACAGGCTTGGGCTAGATATAGGGGGTAGTGGGAAAGTGCCAGGAAGGTCACTAAGGGATATTGTTGCTGAACAACCAAGAAAGATAAGTTGTAGTTAGGTCACTGTCTGCCCAACTGTCCTTGGCATCTATCCAGGGAGATAAAGGTAAGCCATCTGTAAGGGGGAGGAGGTCTAGTCCTAACATGGCTGCCTTCATTCTTAACCCCTACATAACCAACTCCCAAATGAACATGACTCAGTTACCTTAGTAGTCAAAACACTGACAAAAACCACCAGAGAACACAGGTAAATATTTATGGGAGTGTGGAGTTAGGAAACATACTGGCCAAGAATCATGGCTCAGATGTTGATAAGGGATCACATCCCAGATTGTTGACATTAACACGTTGTTCATGACATACAGCAGGATCCCACCAACCTGTAGTCAGTGGAGCCCTCCTAAAATAACAGGCCCAATCAGGCCATCTCAGGGCAAAAATTCCCTCCATCCAACATGTGGAAGGAGTAGGACTAACACCTCTACTCTGTTGAGTCCAATAAAAACTAGAGGCCTTTACTTCCTGTGTAGTGCTCCTTTTTGAGTTTTTTTTTATCCTACCTGGAGTGTGCACTTTGACTTTCCATAAGCAAATTTGCATAACCCTTATATCAGTGCAGCAGTACTCCATGTGCTCAGCTGCCTCTTGTTTTTCTGTGTTCTAATAAACTCTTGTCTTGCCAAATATGTGGTTTAAGCTGTTGCCCCAAAAATTCCCTGACAGTTATCTTGACAAAACAAAAACCATTTTAAGACAATTTCTTGTGAACATTATCAAAAACAATACAATATTTTCAAAATAGCCCTTGATGTTATGAGCTTAGACAATTAAGTTTTAGTTTAACATCAGTACATTAAATTTGACCTTACAAAACCTTTAATGTAACTCTTAGATTTTAGTTAACTTAATCACTTACATAAGCATCTATATCTTTGTGACAACTTAATATGTACCCTCTGGGGGAGCTTGTCTTTATCTTTTTTTATCTAAAAGTATTTTTTGCCTTTCATTTTTTTAAAAAACCATATCCTTAATGCCTTTTATATATTTTTGTTACTTGTTGAAAATAACTCATAAAATCTTTTAACTTGGAGCCTTATATTTGTATGAAAAAACAACAAAGAAAGCAACCTTGAAATTATTTTTGTATAAAAGTAATTTATAGAAAGCCCATTTGTTAATAGACCACTGTATTATAAGAGAGAATTAAATTCCAGATTGTAATTATGGCACAATGAAACATGTGAAGATCATTTCTTTAACTACCCATATTCTAAGATTCCAGCTGCAGGCTGTGGCCCCCCCTTTTCTTCTTTTTTTTCCCTCTGGTCTAAGCCAGAGTTATAACCCCTGAATGCCTGCATCTTAGTGAGACCTGATTGAAATAGGTTTGAAAACCTGTTTTCTTAAAAAGTAGCAGCAGAACAGGGTAATAATTTTTACATTGACCTTATAGTAAGAACTGTTCTCAAATTGTTTACATATTTATGTGTAAAAAGCCTAAGACGTTTATAATAGAGATCTTTAAAATAAATACCCGAGGTTTTTTGTTTTCTTGAGTATCATATTAACCTTATAGCAGCAGTTTAAGAACCATTTTGAAGATGTTTACATACACACACACTGTGAACACACCATTAGATGGATGCATAATCTGACCAGCCATTAGCAAGGGAAACATAAGCATCACATGACTGTCTCAATAACAGACCAAGCTTATTGCACCAACTTTTTGGAAGTTTTTTCACCAGCAACATTCAAAGTTTCTCTCTTGTTTTTTTACCCTTTAGGTAGGTTCTCCCTGTTTATGCTCGCTAGAAGTAAAAGTGCCACCAAGTTCAGTATTTCTGGCATATTTTAATAATATTAAATTGTTTTCTATTTACTTTTTATTTTCAAGACATAAAAGCTCAAGTGATGAGTGTATTATACCTTTTATCCTTTTCCGTCTCCAGACATTTCATGACATTTTCTCTCAGTCTCTCTCTCTCTCTCTCTATCCCTTCATCCATGAAGACTTCATCCCAATTTTGTTTTCATTTCTTCACTTCTGCCTCTATATTCACAATCCTTCTGCATCTTTCCTTTTCTTTCAAGTCAGAATAAATCTTGTGTATCAGTGTAAGTCCATCCTTCATGTGCTAACTTTTGTAAGAGCTCAGTTAGTGCTGAGCCTCATTTCTCCTTCAGGATGCCCCAGTAAATTGCTACCTCAATTTAAGTAAACAACAGAATCTGGTTTTTGAAGACCAATTTTAGCCTCTTGAATTTTCCCATTCTCCTGGATGTTAGGGAATTTTTTACAATTACTCTGTAAGCTTTATTAACCATAATTTTATCTAGTGACCCTTCCAGGGGTCCATCCTACACCAAAAGCAGACCAATCTACTACACAAAGGACATTTGACTTGTTAGGATATAACTTAACTCTGTAGTCTGCATTAAATTCCTTTTTAAAGTTATTAATCATACACTCCAAGGGAGTGTTCTTATACTGGTTTCTGCCCATCTCCTCCCATTACCAGACTGTGAGATAGACACAGAGCAGGAGGTAACTCCTCACTCAATTCGCAGCTGGGCTATGTCTCAGCTCACATTTTTATATACTATCACACAGCACAGTACTTCCATACCACTCCCTGAACCTGAGAGATGTGGTTTCACCCTAAAAAAGGCAGTTACTAGGATGTCCCATTGGGAGGTGATAAAACTCCCCTTCTGCCTCCTGGGTGAATTTGAACCCAGGTTTTTACCAGTCTGATGAGCAGTGCTCCCCTCCTCTCACTGGTTCCTGTGCCTCACTGAGTTCCACTGGGCATCTGAGGCCCTCACCCTGACTTGCCAGGAAGATGAATCCCCATCTGGATCAAGCTGTCAATTGGCACCTGGTGGGATCTCTTTCTGGCAGTCCTGGGGAAAGCACCCTGGTGACAAGGGAGGTGATAACTCACCATCTCAGCAATCCTGGATAACAAAACTCCAAGAAATGAGGCAGGAGTTTGCCAGCTGAGATACAGGACCCTCAAGGCAATTAGCAGGAAGCAACGTTTTATTGTGCCAGCACAGACTCAGCAGACTCATGTCCAAAGGCTGAGCCCTGAGAACAAAGGGGTCTCACCTTATATACCTTTTCAAGCAGGTTACAGAAGCAAAAAGCAAGGTCTAATCCATATACAGTTATATTTCATTTTATTGGCTAATTTATCCTACAGCTATGTGACTTTACCCTCCCTGGTGTTACATGACCTTCCTCATGTTCAGATTTCTCAGGTTTTATCTCTCTGCTATGCCATCCCTACCTCCCTGCTACTTTCTCAGGACTCAGGCCTAGTCTGTATTTTTCTGATCCTCCTTCCTGCTACAGAACTACTCTGTGGAACTCAGAAAAAGAGGGACAGGAAAAGAGAATGATAGAGCATCAGTAATATAGTGTAAAATAAGATGTGAAGGTAGCAGATATAAGGATGTGTACTGAAAACTGTTGAGAAATGGAGGGTGGGAGGTAAAGGGGTAAAGGAGAGTAATGGAAGAGAGAATGGACCGAAGTAAAGCACACCCATAGAGGGCATACATTGAGACACCCCTTTGAATATTAATAGTAAAAAAACATGACTGTAAAATAGGTACACTGTGCAGGAGCAGGCACTATTGGGAGGGGCAGGGGGAATGAAGGAGATTAAGGTAATGGTATATAGTATATGGACTTCATATAACTGTATTAAACAAAACTAAGAAACCTCTTTCAATTGCTTCATGTGGGGCAGGGAAGGGGTCAAGGGGGAGAGATGAGGGGTCAATGTAAATGATGTACAACATAAGTCTATTTGAGATTGTCACTATGAATCCTCCTCCGTATAATGAATATATCCTAATAAAAAATTTATAAAAGAAAATGACCTGAACACCATCCACATCACAGATGAAGAAGTGAGGTTGTCTCTGCAGATGACATGATCTTATATATAGAAACCTAGAGACTCCATCGACTCATTCACAATTGTCTCTAGAAATGCCTGGGCATAAACCTAACCAATGATGTGAAAGACCTCCACAATGAAGACTATACAGCACTGAAGAAAAAAATTTAAGACATTAGAACAGGGAAAGACCCCAGGCTCATGGATTGGCATGATTCATCTTGTGAATATAGCCATATTATTGAAAGCATTCTATAGACTCAATAAAATCCCAAACAAAATTCCAATGTCATTTTTCATAATGATAGAGAAAAAAATCATGAAATTCATTATGGAAACTCAAGAGACCCTGAATAGTCAAGGGAATACTGAGTAAAAAGAGCAATGCTTGTGTGTGGTGGTACAAATAATGTGTACACATGTAAGTAAATGCAAAAATAATAAAGAATAAATAAAATAGAAAAGAGCAATGCTGGATATATCACCATACCTGACTTCAAATTATACTACCAAGCCACAGTATCAACAGCATGGAACTGGCACAAAACAAAACACACATGGAAGAGAATAGAAAATTCAGAATTAAGCCCACACATCCAGAGCCAAAGAAACTCACTCTTCTGTACAATAAATATATGGTAATGAAATTTTTAAAATATTAGAACTGGTAAATGAACTTAGTGAAGTTGCAGGACACAAAATTGACACAAAAGTCAGCTTCCTTTCTACACATCCACAGTTAAGCTTCCAAACGAAATAAAGATGACAATTTTATTTACAACTGCACAGAAAGCATTATACTTAGGAACAATTTATCCAAGGAGTGAGAGATGTGTATACAAATCATGAAATAAATGAAGATGACACAAATGAATGGAGAGAAATTGGCAAGAGAAATTGTTACTGTGTTTATTTGTTTGCTCAGTGGTACCAGTGTTAGAACTCAGGGCTTCTCACTTGCGAGACAAGTGCTCTACAGCTTGAGCTACACCTCCAGCTCTTTTTGCCCTGGTTGTTTTGGAGATACGATCTCCAGCCTGGACAAATTTTACACTTTCCACTTTGCTGGGATGACAGGCATGTACCACCAAGCCGAGCTTTTTTTGTGATGTGGGGTCTCACAAACCTCAATCTGGACTGCAATAGTGATTATCCTTATCTCACATTCCGTTGCAGCTGTGATGACAGGCACACACTACTGAGTCCACCTATTGGTTAAGATTCAGTCTATTTGCCCAGGCTGGCCTCAAACTGAGTTCCTTCTGATCTCAGCTCCCAAGAAGATACTATTACAGGTGTGAGCCACTAGGACCTAGCTATTGTCTTTTTTTTTTTTATAATACTGGTCTTTGAACTCAGGAATTCTCACTTACTAGGCAGGTACTCTACCATTTGAGCCATACCTCCAGCATGATATTGTTAAGACGTCCATACTATCAAAGCTTTCTACAAATTCAACATAATACCCACGGAAATTCCAGTGACATTTCCCCACGAGAACAGAAAAACCAATCCAGTATTTGCACAGTATCACAAAATACCCATAGTATACAAAATAATCTTGAGAAAAATCACAAAGCTGGGTTTGTCTCACTACATGACTTCAAAATCCACTACAAGGCTCCAGTAGGGAACACCATGTGAAACTGGTGTAAAACAATTACAGTTATTGGAGCAGAATATAGTGCCCAGGGTAAGTCCATGCACTATGGTCAATTGGTTTTGGGCAAAGTCACCAAGATAACACAGTGGGGGACACAATCCTTTAACAAATGGTACTGGGAAAACTGGATCCTGACATACACTGTTGAAACTTCATATAACATTCACCATCATAAGGCAGATTCAAGAGTGAAATGTAGGATGTGAAACAGCAAAGCTATTGGGGAAAGCACAAGGGAACCTGCATGAAATCGGTCTGGGGTCTCAAAGCAAAATAGACAAATGGGGTTACATCAAACTAATAAACTCCTCAGAGTAAGGGAAGCAACCAAGAGCAAAGAGACAGACTGTAGGGTGAGAGAAAATATTGTAAACCTTTATTTGCAAAAGGATGAATCCTCAAAATTTATAAAGAACTCAGACATCTCAAACAAGTAAAAGTGGGGAAAGAACCTGAACAGATATTTCTCAAGAGGAGACAATGGGCCAAGCATCCATGACTCACACCTGTAATCCTAGCTAGGTGGAAGATTGTTTTCAGAAGGATCTCATTTTGAGCCCAGCCTGGGCAAAATGTTCATAAAACCCCATTTCAACAGGGAAGAAACTAAACAAAGCAAACACCAACTGGGAAAGATTGTCATTTCAACTACCTTGGAAAGCTTAAAATAGGAGAATTGCCATCCTGGCCAGCCTAGGCAAAAAGTGAGAACCTATCTCCCAAATAGCCAGAGAAAAATTGGTTCAAGCCATGGGTAGAGCACCTGCGTCACACATGTGAGGGTGTGAAGTGCTGAGTTCAAACCCCAGAGCTGCAAAATAAATAATAAGTAAGTACATACATATGCAAATATATCAATGAAATAAAAGCAGAGGACATGCAAATGCTAGTGGGTGCATGGGAAAAGCACAGATCAAAGATGTGTTTGCTTTGATTGAGATGGAAGTATTCAGTTATTCTGTGAGTGTGCTGAAATACACTGATTGAGTTTTGAACGATGAGAGACCTTTCCATTGACAAAAACAAAAAATCAGTATGGTCCCGATGCATTGTCGTTTTCATGCAGGAATGAACCTTAGTGGTGACATTTGTTAGGGACTGACTAAGTTCATGTGAAAATATCACCTGCTCTCTGTCTCTCTTGGTGGCTAAGGTTTACAAATGCCATTAGTGTTTTCACAGTGAGCTTTTTTTTTAACTTGTGTTAGGAAAACTCCACACACCGCACACAAAGGAGGCTCACAAGAGTTATTTCATGTTCAAATGTTTAATAAGCATGCTAGCTGGCTGGCAAAAAACTGCACAGCAGCTTCTCTCACTGGGTCTGGCCTTAAGTAGCATTTGGGAGAAAGCAAGGGCAAGGGATGGGCAAAGGGAGATGGCAAGAGATAAGGGACAGTGGGGCTTTGTTCTGCAAGGGATGAGACCAGCTGCCGAAGCAAGGGATAGGGGCAGGCAAAGGGAGGTGGCAGGAGATAAGGGACAGTGGGCTTTGCTCTGCAAGGGATGAGACCAGCTGAGGCTCAGGCTGCAGAATGTTGGCAAGGGGCAGTTCTTATCATTCTCCCATTTTTGTTTCTTAAAGAGAGAGGGAGAGGAAAAGGGTTGGGTATTGGGGCACAGTTTGATCCTCCGGCTGCTTCCAGCTCTCAGGGGGTGGCGCATGTTCTCAGGTTGGGTCCTTAGGGTTTGGTGTCTTTGTAAGGGTTAGCGTGGGGGCCCCTCAGTGGCCCCAGAGAGGTTGATCTCCTTGGAAGAGGAGTTGATTGAATCTTTGGTTGGTGGCTACAGATATGTGATCTAGTAAAAAATTTTGTAAAATTTTTATAATGCAGGGAGAAAGCTCAGGAGGATAAAGACAACAATAAGAGGTTCTAGGAAAGGCAGTAGCCAAGAGAGAAGACGGGATTGTCCAGTCTACAACAGGGGAGTTTTTAGTCCTGTGACGTTGGATTTCTTCACTTAAGCAAGACAGGGTATCAATATTTTGTTCCACTAGGCCTGGCTCATTAATGTAGTAACAACATTCCTCTCAGAGGAAAAGGCAAGTGCCTCCTTTCTCAATGGTTAAGAGATCTTGGGCCCTGTAGTTTTGTAAGGCAACCTGAGCTAACGAGGTAAGTTGTCATTGAAGGGAGGCTAGAGAAATTGAGGTTGACTCAAGAGTGACCTGTAGACGATTCTTGAAGTCACTGGCTGAGATGAGGCTGTGGTCCAAAACTCCCCCTGCTAGCCCCAGTGCAGCAATGGAGGAGGTTAGGCTAATCCCAACCGTGACATGCAAGAAACAGCCCTTCTTTGTCATGGTGAAAGAAGCCAGACAAGCTCAGCCTCTCTGTAAAGGGTGAGCTGAGGGATGATTACCACCAAAAGGCAGGGACCTGGGGTGGTGGTATTCACACAAGCATATGAAGTACCATTGCACCCAAAGGATAGTCCAGATGGAGGGAAAATCTGTGATGTCACAGAGATACTAGAGCAGCAGAGGCCATGTAGTCCCACCTTGAGGGTGGAATGTTGTATGAAGTAACAAGTATGAAAGGGAAGTGGGTGTTGGTCTGGCTCAGATTCCCAGAGAGGTATAGAGGGCAGTGGGGAATACTGTGTTGGGGTATCTGGTATAGAGGTGAGAGTAGGTTTGGAGAAGTTGACGGAGACTGCTGCCAGTAAGGGGCATTGGAGGGAGGCACATAGAAAGCAGTGGGTAACATTCATAGGGCTGGTGGAGTTAAGAACCAGTATGGAGGTTTGTATAATTTGGATCCAGGATGAGAGGGTAGTGGTTGTAGGGCCTTCTGGAAGTTGATCTTGGAGGGTCTGCTCAGCCTCTAGTATGTTTGAGGAAATTTGTACTGTGAGTGGGGGGCCATGACTAATTCCCTAGATATCTAGATATGTCCAACAGGAGACTTACTGTACCCATGGGGGTAGGCTGTTCCCTTTACTGCTGGAACCCATCTTGAGTCCCAAGGGTCACTTATTTTGATATAGAACTTCTTGTCTTGGGCATAAAATGTGCCCCTGCCATTGTGGGCTAAATGAATATGGCAAGTTTTCTAAGAGAAATGGGTGGCCATACATTATTTAAGACCCAAATAGGAATATTAGGAGGAGCATAAAAAGGTGTCTGTTAAGGGACTTCATACCTAGGGATCTAAATTCTGCAAAATCCTGTAACTCCCAAGAAAGCTGTAAGCTGCTTATGGTATGGGGGAGGGAAACAGAAGATTGGGTCAATGCACTTATGACTCAGGGAGTGAGTCTGTCCCTTTTAAGGCCACACCTAGGTAGGTGACCTGTGGGAGGCAGGGGCTGTCAGGATTTAAATGTAACACTCTTGAATAAAAGAGAGCTTTAGCTCATTATTTTATATGAATTGACACTTTTAACTTTGTAAATGTTTGTACCATATTTAGATAAAGTATAACATAACACAGTTATAAGGTGGCCATTTAAGACACATAAGCAAATATGTGAATGAAATCTGATTTAGTAGTATTTAAAGCTTAACAAGATCAGTAGAAAACACAAATAATTTCTTTGATAAAGTCTTTTTCTGTAATGGTTTTTTGTAGATGTTACTCAGAGCAGAACAATAATAAGATAACCTTGTTATTTTATAGACATAGAGAATTTGATTTTAGTTTGATATGACCCTAAAAATCTTTTAGGCAACTCTTAGATTATATTCAACTTTAACTTTATTATACATAGAAGCTTCTTATTATACATTTCTAAAACTTACTCAAACCTTTATATAACATACTAAACCCTTTGATGGCTTGTCTTTATCCCTCCTATTTGAAACAATCTTTAGGACAAACACTTCTTTATTAGATCCTTTTTTATTTAAAAAATCATTCCTTTTTCCTTTAACTTTTTAAAATATATATTTAATACCTATTTATATCTTTTTTATTTGTTTACTTTGTAACTTGTACTTTAAAATGAACTTTTAAAAGAATTTTAAATTTATTATAGGGGCTGGGGCAACAAATTAGTAGCCCTTATTTTTTAAGGAACTTATGATGGGCATACGGCCTTATTGTTCCTCAGAGGGGCTTGAGGGGATATTGATTTGGGTGTGGAAATTGTGAGGGATTTTTGAGTTTTATTTGAATAGGGAGGGCCATTTAGGCTCACCCTACATTCATCTCATCAGTCCACATTGTGGAATCTATTTGTTCCTGAAGGAGGGGGCAGCAGAAATAGCTGCCTGGAGAGAGGAGAACTTGAGCTTTTAGTTGAGATAGTAAATCCCATCCCAGCAGGGGCATTGGAGTTTTAGATACTATGAGAAAAGAGTGACATAAGAAGAGGTCTCCCAAAGAGCAGGCCAGAGGCCAGGTAAAATAGTGCTCTGGGGGCTTGCCAGATTTGCCTGGAATAATAACATTTGTCATTGAACTGGGGACCAGGAGAGAAAGGTAAGACAAGGGCTCCACTGTCTAGGAGGAAAATGACCTTTTGCTTTTTTACCATTATGACTACCCCAAGGCTCCAAGAAGTGGAGAATGGATGGGAGGCTGGGAAACATCAATCCATAGGAGGTGGCACCTCACCTTCCATCTGGAGATGGGGGCACTTAGACTTCCAGTGGTTATCTTTGCAGAGAGGGTAGGGTCCTGGTTGGGAGCATGGCTGTCTTCTGGGATGTCCCCCCTTAAGCATTCTCTGCAAAAGTCCCCCTCTTGTCCATCATGGTAGGAAACTAGAGATGTAGGCCTCAGTCAGGTAGGGGCAGCAATGAGGTCATATCCCTTATCTTTCTCTCTTAGTAATGTCCTGGTTATAATATATAGACATACCTAGTTGTATTAGTTGATCTAATGACTTTTCTCCTTCAGCCATGGACTGAGTTTTTTTACAAATATTAAGGGCCAACTGTTAGAAATTTATCTTTGAGAAGAACTTCAGTCACCTGTGACTCTGGGTCCATCGTGGTATGTTTTCTGATAGCATCCTTAAGATGTTGTAGAAAGGTAAGGGGATTTTCTTTAGGGCGTTGCTGTAAAGCAAAGTTGTTATTTTACATTGACACCTGACACTCTGGAGAGCTGGTCTCTGAACTGTTCTGGGTCTCAGTTTCCTCATTTGAAGAATGAGGGATCTGGTCTAGGTTAAACTACTTTCTTCCACTATGAGATGACTGAAGTGACATTAATGCCAGTTATCATTTTTACTACTTTTTTTATTTAGAAACGTTGGGGAATTGAACCCAGGGCTTTGTACATGCAGGCCAGACATTTTTCCATTGAGCTACTTCCTCAGTCCCAAATATTTTATTTTGTCTTTGGCTGTGCTGGATTTGAATGCAGGACTTTATGCCTGCAAAGTGGCACTCTACTGCTTGAGTTATATCATTATTCCCTTTCAGTGTGGATCAGTTAAGGGGATGGTCTGTGCCCCTGTAGGTAGGCGTGGTAATACCTCATTTCTAGGTATTACCAGTATTGGGGCTTATTGTAAATGGTTACCATTTTTAACCTGAGTGGCCTGGGCCAGAACCCATTATTCTTCTAATGAGAAAAGAGTCTGGTCTAGTAGAAGGTTTGGATCACAGAGATAAAGGCTTGAATGTATTTGTCTGGGCATCAGTACAGCCATCCAGATGTATTTAAATTTTCCTTAGATCTGATAACTGGAAGGGGACATGTGATTTGCACTCTTTTTACCATTACCTGTTGAAGGGGGAACACCCATTAGGAGGTTCTGGATATTAGGGTGGCTTAAAAGGTAAAAATTTGTATGGGGACCTTAGTTTACTTTTTTACTTTTATAGAAAAGGTCTAATTGGAGTATGGTATTGTAATTTAAGGAACCCTGTGAAGGCCACTACTCTTGGTCTCCCAAGTCATATTAAGGCCAGGCCTCAGTACAAAGCTTTTAACATCTACAAGCCAGAAGACTGGACGGTGCAGATCCCATCTAGAAAGAACAAAACGTTAGGATCCTGCCTTTTAGCTAACAGCATGAAGCCTCTTTAATAAAGGTTACCTTTTTAACAAAGGAATAAATTGCCTGTAAAGTTAGAGAAGGGCATTCAAAGGGCATTTTGGGCCAATAACAGTACCATATGGGACAACTAGTGTTAATAATTGGAGGGAAAAATTTATGTTGAGGCCGAAAGTATAGAAAATTTTAAATGAGAAGTTTAGAGACCACAGTAACGTGGTATTTCTGGGACTATAACCTTGAGTTAACAATTGGTTTATAAGGGCTGTGTCAGGTGCCCCAAGGCGTGAGGTGGGGATAGAGCATTGGTGCCCTCCACACACACCCGGGACAAGCGAGCCTGTTTGTCTAGGCCTGATCCTGAGGCCTGTCACCCCTCCCCCTTCCTGTGTACTCTGTGCACATTTATTCTAGGGGAAGAGCCATTGCCACGTGTGGCTGGTGGCCCAGGATGTGTTGGGTCCTCTCTATGGATTTTCTTAGCTATGGCAGGCGTTTTTGCTGTGTCAAGGAGCTGGCATCCTGTGCACGAGCACGCCTGTTTGTTTTCCCTCCTCCCCTTGTGGGGGCAGAGTGAGCACAAGAGCATGGCAGTTGCAGTTTTTTGTAAGCGCTTTTGTAAAGCAGCTGATTTAAAGTTACTTTAGATTGAGACTGGCAAACTAGTTGGAATAACTTAAGTCATAAGGTACAATGTTTGAAGTTTTTCATGGGAGGCAGGGTCCCAGTAAGCCCAGGGAGGGCAAGGCAGACAGAGACAAAGGACATGCGGTGAGACCATGGAGGAAACAGAAAAGGTGAGCTGACATCTTAGGTAAGGGAGGGGAAGGCAGAGCCTGGAGGCATGACACACGCCTGAGGGATGAGCCATCACCTGTGCCTCTAGGTCAGTCCCATTCACTAGTACTGGAACACTTTTAGAATATGAAACCTCCATTCCCCAATCGCTGTCTCAGGAAAAAGGGACACTAGACTGGAGGGGGGGAAAGAAAAGCAGTCATTAGATGCCATAATCAAATAGGACTCCTCCAATGTAGCATGAGGCATACCTGAATAAATCCCGGGCTTGGTCTCAGCCCACAGGGAGGGAGCATGAGTTCCCCAGAGCCAGAAGGACTTGGGCAGGGGATCAAGGGGTATGGAGAGGTTAAGAGCGGAGGTAAGAGAAGGCCTGGACATAGGGAATCTCCTTTCATTTTCCAGTGCATTCGCAGAAGTTATAGAGATTCCTGAGAATGTTAGGGTCAAGCATGCTGTTAAGCGGCCATTTTGAGTCATTGTCCAATTGGTATTGTGGCCAAGCCTGATTGGAAAGAAAAATTAGTTTTTGGGCTTTGAGATCAGGTGAGAAATGTAAGGGCTCAAGGTTGGCCAGTAGGCAGCACAGAGGAGTGTCTGAGGGAATTTTGGAAGGTCCAGTCCCTATGGTGAGACCCGGTATGAGTAAGAATATAGTGGGCATCCCCAAGATATTGCTTTCCTGGATGAAACAGAGGAGTGGAGGACCTCAAGGGAACGTCTTCACCAAAAGGATCATCCACACCCCAGGAACCTGGTTCCTGGGGGGAGTGAGCCAGGACCTAGTACTAGGATTTTGACCACATGAGAGAGAGAGAAACAGCCACGATTCATGGCACAGCAGTGTGAGGGAACACACCAAGGGAGGACAGAAGAAATCAACTGGTGGTGGGCGAGTAATGTGAGCACACTAGCCTTGAGAAGGTTCCCTGTGAGCAAGAGTGGTGATGGTGGCACTAGTCTGGAGTCAGGGGTCCCAGCAATGCATCTCAGATCCCAGTAAGTTTATCCAGGCTTAAGGAAGGCAGCTCCCACCTATGTGGCTTTGGCAGGCTGGTATAATCCCCCAGACAATCCCCCCCTATACAGGGGATGTCTGCCTTGTGGCCAAAGTAGACTTGGGAGTGCAGCATATATCAGGAGGGCCTGAATTTATGACTGGGAGAGCAAGATCGATGCCGGAAGCTCACCTAGAACCAACTCATGGCACCAAAATGTTAGGAAAATGCCACACATCGCACACAAAGGAGGCTCACGAGAGGTATCTCATGTCCAAAAGTTTAATAAGCAGGCTGGCTGGCTGAGAAAAAATGGTGCAGAAGCTTCTCTCGGTGGGTCTGGACTTAAGTAGTATTTGGGAGAAAGTAAGGGCTAGCGATGGACAAAGAGAGGTGGCAAGAGATAAGGGAAAGTGGGTTTTGCTCTGCAAGGGATGAGACCAGTTGCAGCTCAGGCAGTAGAACGTTGGCAAGGGGCAGTTCTTATCAACTTGTATTTCTTTGTTTTGCGTTTGTCCTCCTTAGTAACTATGCTTATCACATTACTTCTTCCCTGTGACTTCATTTGCAATAGGCTTATTATTCTCTTTCTAGTTTCTCAATAGATAAGGTCATTGATTTAGAAAGCTTTTTTGTTTATTAATAGCTGTGATTTTCCAGTTTCATAGTTAATGTGCCATGATTACATGATCACCTGATTCAGGCCTTCTCTCACTACAGTTTTGTTTTCTCATATCACACATTCTTTATTGACAAGTTTCTGTCTTAATTTCCAGAATGTCAGGATATCAGTTATCTCTGACTATAGAATCAGAATCAGGTGAGTCCCACAAGTTCCCAAAGGCTCCTTGTGGTACGTGAGGTGTCCAGGGTGATGGCTAATCAGTCAGTGTCCATTACCAGGGCAGATCCTGTGTCCTCTGAGGGCACTGTGTGGAGCAAAGGCTCAGGGTCTCCCTGGGCTGGTGGACACCAGAGCAGTGAGCTTGCTGGTCTCAGCGGGGCTCCTCTGACTGGGAAGAAGGAGGAGCAGTTGTTCCCTGTCTAAGCAAATGGGACACAGCTGAGCATATGTCACATTCTGGGGAGCTTATATTTAGCAGCAGCCTGGAGGGGACAGAGTGAGAGGGAGGTGAGTGCCTGGTGTTTGGGAGCCTGGGGATCTGGGGAGAACAACACCCACCTGACTGTCCCCTCTTGCCTGTGTGTCCTTCAGTGGGAATGAAAGGCAGCCTCTCCCCTCCTGAGTCTGGAGTGGTTCACCTGGGCATAGGTCACGCCCTGGGGGGTTCCTGCAGTGGGCCCTGCAGCAGGAAGACGAAATGAGAAAGACTCTCCTGGTTCCACCTGGATCTCCTCAGTCAGTTTTCCACATGCAGGCCAGAGCAATCCATTCAAAAGTTAAATTTTATCATTCCTGATGGGGTCTTCAGGGACATCCTAAGTCCTGAGGGTCTGGAAGCTTCCTTCCTGCAGTTCTGAGATCTCATCCTAACACTCTGACCCTTGCTCACGTGATCCTGGCCACAGGATCCATCTTCCTGACAGACTTTGTTCCTGCCCCAGGACCTTTGCACTTGCTGTGCCTCTTCCTGCAGCAGCTGATCCACTAGATGTATATATGGCATTTCCAGGTTTCTTCTCAGAAGACACCTTGTCAGATCCCCCTGTAATTCCCACTTCCCTCTCTGCCCCCGCTCTCCATTCTTTGCTCCATTTTCCCTGACAGAACTCTCACTCCTGACTCCACATTTCCTTGCATGTCCTCACCACATCCAACAGAATCTCAGGGCAGGTGTGCAGTTGTGGTTGCTGTTGTGTCTGCAGTCCCTAGGGAGCCTGGTCAGGAAGGGCCCCCTGTGGGTGACTGGGAGAACAAGCGAAGGGGGCTCAATTACTCATGAATCTTATTGGGATCTGGAAGCATGATAACAACCAGACAGTCAACAGAAAGAGGACAGAAGGGAGAGACCCACAAGATCCCAGAAAAACCAAGAGACACAGACATCACAGAAGGGGAAGGCAGGAGCTTCCAGAAGCAGGTGGTCAGTTCTGAATGTCTGGGAGAACTGAGGGAAATACAGGAGGATCCCTTGGATGAAATTGGGCAACAGAAATCCTTGGTGCTCTGGATGGAGTGGGGCTCTCACCTGAATGTCCAATTTGACCACATCAATAGTCTGTATGTTCTTCACAGCACCATCTGTGGGAACATAACTGGGTGTCATCTCCTTGTGATGTCCCCAGATTCACAGTGTGAGATTCAGTCTGGCTCAGCCCAAGCCCCACCCCTTCCTGCTTCCCTCCAGGGTGCTTGAGCCATTTGGCATCTCCCTGCCAGTGTCCCTTTCCCTCTCACAGAGGTTTTCTTCCTGCATGGCAGCAGTTGGACTGGAGCTGGAGCACCAAGGGGGAGGTATCAGTGACAGATGCAGGAAGGTAGGTGTGTGGGTCCTTGAGCAGAAATTACCTGTTCTGAAGGTCTCTGTCCCTGAACTATGCCTCCACCACCCCTGCAGGACTTTGGAAGTTGGCCTCTCTCTGGGCTACTTGAGAGGGAAAAGTCTAAGGCCAGGAGGGTTAGAGCCCCACCCTACAGGTCATTAAAGGGAGGATGGGGATTTTAAACACACTGGACATGGACTCATGTCCACATGTTCCTGAGATGGAAAAGCTGAGAATGCCTGGGAAACCATGACCAAAGTCAAATGTTTACTGTTCTAGGTTTTCTGAATTGAGATTCTGCAGAAGGGTTTCTCAGCTGTTCTGTCCCCACCTGGCTGGTTTACCTGGGACTCAAGCCCTTAATATGTCACCTTCAGTTGCCTCTCCAGGGATACCAGCCCCTTATCAGGCCCAAGTCACCCATTCACTACTCACCTGACCTCCTGCCTTTGTCCTGATGCTGGTGTCATAGGAGGAAGAGGAAGAGGAGGAGCAGCAAGCAGGAAGGCCACAGAGACCCTGGTCAGAACCATCAGGTACCACAGCAGTCCTTGGGGACAAGTGACATAGTGAATGAGGAACAACAGCTTTAATTCAGCACCTGCTGTTTCCCAGGCCCATAGTGGGTATTTGTACCCTTCACCTCTGACCCCCACACTCCTGCAATATGGCATTCCCATCCCCACCCAGCCAGTTTACAGAGGAGGAAATTGAGGCTCAGGGAGGTGAATCATATCCCCGAGGTCACCCAACAGGAAGCATCAGAGCTGGGATTGGATCTGAGGAGTCTATCAGCCTAGATGTCTCCACCAGAGCTGAGACCATTGAGCTGGAGGGAAAGAGCCTGAAGGCCCCTGTCACAGTTCTGTGCCCCTCCCTGCACAATGTCACCACAGTCCTGTGCCCCTCCCTGCACAATGTTACTGTTCTTGTGTCCCTCCTATGCACAATGTCACCATCACTGTGCCCTTCCTACACTATGTCACCCTCACTGTGGCAGAGGAGACAGGTGCACTATAGAATCAGCTCCACTGAGAAGCCTCCTGTCCCAGAAAGTCACAGCCAAGGTCAGCACTGGAAGGAACTTGAAGGTCTGTGCCAAGCCTCTCCTTTACTCTTAGAGAAACTGAGGCCCAGATGAGGGAGGGGCCTGTCTAAGTCATTGTCTCCAGAGGAAGCTGCACCATAGCTCAGCCTCTGCTCCCCTGCACCCCACCTCCCAACAGAGCCCCTCACTTACCTGTCTGGGGTCTTGACTCCACAATGGTGAGGGGTTGATGCTCAGGGCCTATGGGGTTGCATGAGCAGTAAGTGGTTGTCCTCCTATCCTCCACCTCAGCCCAGTTGCCTCTCCCCTATACAGGCCTCAACATCTCCCTCTGCCTTGACCCCAACTTATGCAGCCCTCCCCTGAACACCTGAAGCTTATGGGTCCCCATCCACTTTTAAATATGACCCATGGACCCCTGGACACAAGCAGAGCTGGCACAGGAATGAGGACATGGGTAGTCTGAGATGTCTCAAGACAGCCTAGGGACACAGGAAACTCTCTGGAAAGAGGCCCCTGAGACTCACCGGTTGTTGATATGGGGACTGTATATGGTAGTGTTGTCATCCCAGAGGGTCCTGTGAATAAGGACAAGAGTAGGGTGAGGGACTGGAGCTGCCACTGAAGACCCCGTCTCTGCTAACTCCCCTACATCTATCCTGTGGCCTACTCAAGAATCTCTCACTGTGTATATGGAACTTTGGATTACAGGAAAGGGGTGGGGTGCATGCCTGGGAGGATCCTGCTATCCTACTCTTACCTGAGGGTGAATCTCCTTCTGGCTGAGCCTCCCTCCAATTGCCTCACTCCCAACCCAGTTCAGAGTTGTTATGGAGGCAGGGTCTTGAGTGACCCTTCAAGATCAGAGAAAACAGGGTCAGGGGCCCCTCACTTGAGACTCTGAGTACAAGGGGGTCTCTGAGGAGTGACAACAGGTAGGGGATGAGCTTTGAGACCCATTGCACTTGTAGGTGGCCCAAAGGGCTGAAGTGACAGCAGTCATGGAGAATTCTGCCTGGTGATCTGAGACATGGGGTGGGTGGGGGAGTTTGGCTGCCTCCTCTTTGACACAAGGAAATTGTCCTCTGGGCTCCATGATGGAAATAGCATGGTCACATATTCTCCTATGGACAAGGTATGTCTGCACTGAGAGGGAGGGCCTATTCCGAGCTGTCCTAGAGAGAAGGAGGGCAAGGGGATGACTCACCTTGTCCTCAGCTGAGACCTCACAGAGCCTGTCTCTGAGGATCTGTATCTTTCTGTTTCTCTTTTCTCTGATCTTTCTCTCCTATCTATACTGGTTTCTATGTCTCCCTCCTGAAGCCCACAGACCTCATCCCGCCCATTACCTCCTGGGGGTCCCCCAGCCAGGTCTGTGCAGAGTCTTGTCTCTGACTAGGGCTGGCAGAGTGTCTTAAGAGGTAAGAATGCCTGCCTACCAAACATGAGGTCCTGAGTTCAAACCCTACTGCCACAAAAAAGTGTCTTCTGGTTTCTGACTCATGCTTCTTTCCTCACATGAGAGTTAAATGTCTAGGGGTCAATGAGAACCCATCAATTAGAGGAGAGGCTGTGTTCACCATCATCTGTACCTGTCACAGTGGGAGCCACTTACAAGTCCCAGGAGGAAGTCAGCCTGAGAGACCAGGGTCAGGTTCCCCTTCTTTGGACAGAGCAAATCTGTCAGAGCCAAAAGCAGAGTGACACTGAAGGGTCAGCTTCTCTTCAGGTGTCCAAACAGGGCCCTCCTGGGTTAGGAGGGATGGCTTTCTGGACAACCCTTGAAGGAAGACAAATAAGAAGCTGAAGGGGAGATTCCTATCTCATTTTCTGTCCACTCTGGGCCTCAGTGTCAGGGTCACACAGCCTTCCTCCCACTGGGAGAAGGGCTCTGGACAAAGTATGAGGGATTCTAAAGATAATTGTGACAAAAATTAAGCTACCTTACCTAAGACCAGGAGCTCCAGGGGTTCATTGAGTATTGACCACACCTATGGTTTTCTACTGTCATAGCTATAGCATCTGAATATCCACCTGTGGCTGGGGGTCACAGGGCCAACTTGGAACAGGGCCTGGGAAAATTCATAAGAATGTTGTGAATCCAGGGCCGAGTAGAGCTTGTATTCTCCTTCCTTCATCAGAGTGAAACTGTCCAATCTCTTCTATGAGCCACATTGCAGTATCATATTGCCTCTTGTGGTCACCACAGGTCTAGGCAAGGCTGAGAGGCTGGGTTTGCTGTAGGCTTCTAGGAGAGAAGGGGGCAGTGTGTTAAGTGGGATCACATCTCCACATAATCACCCGGGATGGATTGTGAGAGATCAGACCCCCTCCCTGAGGTCAGAGCCTGGGACTGGGCACCAATGTCTTCTCACATGTAACCACGAGCTACATGGGGTCACTGTGCTCTGACCACCCAGCTGGAATAAAATACTGACAGTGATATGGCCCTGCATACACCTCAGACATGGATGAGATAGAGAACTTGACTTGTTTCTGGGCTGCAACAGGTACTGTCTGTCCCAGGTTACTGGAATTCCTTCTTTAAAAATGTGGTACTCTCGGGCCTCCAGGGTCCCCTCACGCCAGATGGTTACAGGCATACCCCAAGTGATCACAGAATCTGGTTCAGCCCAGACCCTGGGTTTGGAGATGGTCCCTGCAAGGAAATCATAAGCTGAGTACCAAGACATTCTCCCTCAGGCCACAGCTCTGAGCATCAGAACCCTCCAGGCTCCCCAGCATTAGCCCCCACCTCATGTTCTCTATCCCACTGTCCAGCAGTAGATTTTTGTCCCCTGTGAGGAGAAGGGACTTGAAATGGCTGCTGACACACTCACCTGCCTGCACTTCAGTCTTGGAATGCAGACTCAGTCCTGGAAGAGGGTTCCCTGTGAGAAGTTTGCTCCTGAAGCCTGAGCAGGTCTTCTCCTCCCCACAGCCTTCTGAGCCCCTGGGTCTCCTGTGGGCCAGGGTGTGACTGTGGGTTGAAGTTCCTCCAGACTATGGAGCTCCCTCCCCCCTTCACATCTCACCCAGGCAGAGCAAGGCCACGAGTGTGGTGATCATGGCATCTTTTCCCAGTGGTCAGTGCTGCACAGATAATAGAGGCCACAAGGCCTAGAAGGCTAGACAGACAGACAAGGAAGGTGTGGCCACTCAGAGAGAATGTCCTGCTTCTCACATGGTTATCACATCACCAGCCTTACAGGAAGTGGTTCTGCACTGCACAGGAGCCTGGTTCTCATTTCCCCAAGGCTGGCATGGGGTGAACATCAGACTTTGGCAGACACATTGGACAGAACTGGTGATGTCTGTGACCTTGGCTACTTCCACCAGGCTTTACCTCCTCTATATTAAAAAATCAATCATGAATAACATATATCAAAGTCACTAATTTTCAGAACTCAAAGTATGAAACACACATACACACATCCAGTATATTCACTTCCTATTTCTGCTGTAATGAGTAGTGGCTTGGAACAACTCAGGTCATTTTGTCAGTTTTTCATGCCTTAAGTAAAAGGTGATCTCTGTGCTTGAGTCACATTTCCCTCAGGGTTGTGCCCTCAGCAGACCCAGGGCTGACTGCTCACTCACCTCTTCAAACTCCTACAGGCTGTGCATCCTTTTCCTTCTCATCCCTCCCATCTCACAGACCAGCATGCTGTTCCCACCTCTGCTCTACCTTCTCACCTCCTTCTCTGATGCTGCCCCTGATCTCTTTCTGTTACTTACTAGGACATTGATATTATGTTGAGATCACATTGCAGTGGACCCAGATAAGAGTCATGACTTCTCCTATTTCAGAAAACACTTTCTGTCTGACATAAACCCCATTTGAGTTTTCAAATGTGCCATGGAGTAAAGAGAGCTCAGTGCGGGAAGGTCAGGAGCATCCTGGTTCTGTCCATGGTCCCAGTTCTCTCTGTCACCAATGGTTGTGTTCATCTCCATGTTTTCCCAAGTTAAGGCATCCCAGGTAGGTTTGAATGGGACCTTGGGAGCTTTTTCTCATTCAATGCTCACAGCTTGTATTAAGAGTGGAGATGACTAAGGGCTGATGGAGGAGAAAGGGATTCTGCAAATGAAGAAATCATGAGCTAATTTCAAGGAAAGACACAGGTCAACAACATTTCATTATTATACTTGTAGTCTGTATTCTTTTTTTAAACCATTTTTATTAGTATATAAGAGTTATGTGGGGAGTTTCATTGTGACAATTTAATTACACGTATATTTTACCCTGGTTTGTTAAATCCTCTCCATTATTCTCTACGGTGTTCTTCATTCCCCTTCTTAAAATTACTTCACCATTTTTCATGTTCCATATTCATATAGGTATAGAAAGTACATCAATCATATCCACACTCATTTTCCCTCCCTTATCACTAGTATCCTCCCCTTAACAAGACCTGTTTTGCATTCCTGTCCTTCAATTTTTAAGTGTAGATCATTGTTCAGTGGGGATTTTACCTGGGTATTTACCTGTGAATATGTTGCACTTAAACCAGTCTAAGCCCTTTATTACTCTGTATTGTTCAACAGTTTTTAGTGTGTTAAATTGTGTCTTGTTTGTACCCAGATATGATATATTCTTGAGTGCAACAGCACCTAAGTGAAGTTGTCTTCCCTTCCTCACTGGTGAGGTTTTGCCCTGACACCTGCCTGATTTGGCACCCACCAGGTTTTCTCCACAAAAAGCTGCAATTTTTCTTTCATAATTAGACAATGATTTGTAGTGAGAGACTTTGACACAGTGTAAATACAATATTTCTCATTCAACTTTCACTTGAACAGTCACTGTAGCAAAAACTTCACTGCTCCCAAACATTCATTTATAGTTAAACACATTGTAACAATCCCTTACATTAGATATTGTGGAGTAAGGTTTATGCTTCCTGCATTTCCCTCTGTCATCATACAGATGCCTCCAGATTTCTTATTTATTCTGACTCTCACATCAATGTCCAGATTTCCAGGACTATTTTCCTTGTCTATATTATTTGTTATTTTCACTTGACAGCACAGCAAGAAGTGTCCTCCATACAAAGGAAACTTTCTTCTATTCCTCACAGAGCCACTGATTCCATTTTGAGCATGAACCTGAGCTCATGTACCCCTGCTACTTTTGATGCACATTTCTGGCCTCTTTCCCAGTAGTTCACAAGTCCAAGCAATGCTTCCTTGATAATCTTGGGATATAGATTTTTATTGTTGGTTGTGTGCCTTCTGAAGATGTTGTGAAGATATTTCCTGGGGCAAAAGCAAAAATGTACATGTTGTTTTGATCAATACTGACAAATTTTCCTCAATATGGGCTGTTCCCTTTTCATTCCTTCCAACCATATTAGCACAATATGGTTATTTTCATTTACAATTTTACTAAAAGCACTAGTTTAGGAAGCTTCTGATTTTATCCAAACAGGTAAAAATGCATTCCAGGTTAGTCTAATTTTGCATTTCTCTTTGGATATAGGTAGAACAACAGATTTTCAAATATTAAATTGCCCTTTTAATCATTTTACTCATTCTTATATCATATGTCTTATCCATCTTTTTCTTTAATAATTAAGATCTCTGTGTGTGTGTCTATGGAAGGATGAAGGCTAAATTTATATATGTAATTATATTTTATTTTTCTATTTATATAGTGATGTAACATCATATGTAATGTGTAGTCCATATAAGCCTACAACTTTTATAATCATGTATAATTTTATGCACATTTATATGGATATTCATAAACATAGCACTTTTGTGATGTGCTATACATATTTTCTCTTCATTTTCCATGTATGTATTGATTTCCTTTTTGTGTGTGCCATGCACACATACAAATGTCCTGATGTATGAAGTCCATTTTCCCATCTTTCTTGTTACTACATCTGGATTTCAAAATACAGGCTCAATTTCATTCTCAAAGCCAAGGATGTATAGGACCTGACATACATTTCTATTTACGCTTTTACATTTGTTTCTCTGACTCATGGAGAGTTTAATGTCATGAACTGTGAGGCCTGGTTCTTACTTCATCCCTTTTTTCGAAGTCCACACTCAGGCTGGAGATCTGCTGTCCCCTGTTTGTCACAGGCTAGATTTCCCAGTGTCCTCCAGTCTACATCTGAACTTGGCACCATGTTGTTTTGTCTGTCCACACTGTCCTATGAACTTCATCTACAGAGACTTAGTGGTGGGTTTCTATTCCTGGTGAAGATAGTCACCTCCTCCCACAACTCTACCTTTTTAGTATTTTCCTAGCTATTCTTTCATTTTTATTTTTCAATGTGAACTCCACCAACAATTTGTTTAGTTCCAGAACAAAAGCTTGTTAGCAAATTTCTAGGGACTTCAGTAACCTTAATAGTTAACTTAGGAAAACAGACTTCTTTATCACAGAATCTTTATATATAAGGATGAGGCACATGTCCCCACTTGTTCCTGCCTACTATGGGTTCCATTCAGAGATTTTCGAAAAGTGTACATTTATGTGTACTTAAGATTTTTCACATTAGTATTATGATTGCCCTTATTTTTTTTTATTTTCATTGATACTCAAAGTGAGGTTGAGATTTTTCCCTTCCAAGTACTTCTTCCTGTTCATTTCTTGGTATATGAAATCTGCTGGTTTGTATGAGTTAATTTTTATCACAACCACTTACCACTTCTCTGATTGCTTTATCATTGAGTGATTTCTGCACCCTCCACTCTCACTGCAGGATCCATAGTTTCTAACCCACATTCCATGTCTGCAGCATCTCCAAGAGTCACACACTCATATCTCCCTCGTATTTAACAGCCTCAAAGGGCTGGATGCTCCTGCCTGGGTAACTCTATCTTTTCCCTTTCTCCCAACATAGTATCACACCTGTAATCCACGCACAGGTAGAGTTGTACATTGCAACAAGCTTATTGAGTACAAACATTTGGTTACAATCAGTCCCAAGTCTTATAATATTCATGTTTTTTTTATTCATGAAAATTGGCCCAGTGTCCTGGCACACAGAGAGAAAGGAAAAAGTACTGGAAATGCAAGAATAGTAGTGAGGAGTCTAATTCACAGGGCAAATAATTTCAAAATATAAAAGTTCTTCACAAACTTATCTAATTTTTCATTGACAAATAATAATTGCATATATGTATGGGGCAGAATAAGATGTTTATGAAGACATTTCCATGGAAAAATAATTAATCAAACTAGTTAACAAAATAATGCTCAACTACAATATAAAAATACAACAATAGGAATAAAACCATCCTCCCAAGCCAGATTTTCTGGAGTATTCTTTAAAAGTTGATTGAACCAGATGACAAGCGAGATCAAGAAGCCCCTTGGCTATGACACTGCTATTCCCTAGGTCTACCAGAAAATCCTTACCAGTTTCTTTGTGTAACAAATTGATCTTTCTCCTCTCCTGGCTGTTTATCTGTGCTCTCTGCAATTTCTGACCACACACAGGAGGCTCCAGGCAGGTAACCAGTACCTGCGTCCTTTTCTACCACATTTATTTATGTGCCTTCACCAGTGAAATAGGCCAGACACAAAAAGATACCACGTGATCTTACTTCTATGTGGAATTTTTAAAAATCAAAGTAATAGAAGCAGAGAGGATAATGTGAGTAATTAGAGAGTGTTGGTTGTGTTGGAGTGAGGAAAGGAAGATACTGGCCAAGGCTACAAAGTTTCATTAGACAGGGAGAAGGAGTTTTTCAGATCTGTTGTTCCCCATCCTGGCTATAATTAATAACAATATATTGTATGGCTCAAAAGTTGCAGAAGAGAAGATTTTAAGTGTCCTCACCAGAAAGAAATGAAGAGTCACTCTTCTATGTATCCATATGTCATAACATCATCAGACCCCCAAAATAGGTACAATTATTTATCTATTAAACATAAAATGAAACAAGAGAAATAATTCAATTACAATATTAAAAACCTCAAACCAGTAAGAAAGAAAAATCAGAAGATTCAGCATGGGTTTCATCCTCAGACAGCTGCTTGTCTTGACTCCCAGGACTGCCCAGCGCCCATGAGCCCAGGATCCAGTTAATGTATCCTGGGACGACATGGACTGTGGTCAGTTCAACAAAGTGGTTACTCATTTTTGGCTTTCTTCTCCTTAGAAGGAGACATTCTGATTTCAGAATTGAGACAAAGAATGTGAGGGGAAAGAGGAAGAAGTAACTGAAGCACATGTAAAATAAATTTCATCACATGGTCCAGAAGACAAAGAAGCAGAGGTTTGCCCAGAGCTAAATGTCAAATTGCCTGACACTAAGTTAACAGCTCTGAAATTTGGTTTTAATCACATATATCTAGCACTTCCTGGATGTCCCTTTCTGTCACTGTTGACTGCATATTAGGTCTGGTCCACAGTTTTATATCACTAAGCATCGTGTGGACAGAATTCCTGTACTACATCCTCATGTGTCTCTCCACATCTGTGTGTAAGGAACTTATTAGAAGCAATTTCTGCCCAAAACAGTGAAGACACTGACAAGCTTGTGGAAACTTCAAACAGCAGACTGTGGGAACCCATGAACTGTCCCAGGAAGGTCCTCTCATGAAGATGATTTGGATGAAATCCTCTCACTATTAGAGATGCTGGTGTGTACTGTCCCCATTCCTACTCAGGGATGACAGTGCAGGCTGACCTCAGGAGCCCACTTTCTACTCTCTTTCGTCATCCTACCCCCCATTCTCACTTCTGAACACTCCTCCCTCATTCTTGCATCTCAAATAAACCACCTGTGCTCACAGCTGTCACTGAGGCCTTGCCTTCTAAGTGACACACAGTATGATGGATCCTGGCAGTGCCATGTCTTTTCTCAGTGACTCCATCCCTTTTCTGACCACTGAACTTCCCTCACATCACCCAGGCAGGACTTGTCCTTGGCCGTGGCTCAATTGTTCCTCCACTCCCCATTCTGTAAATACTATACCCTTTATTTAAGAAAAACTTAAGTAAGCAAACCTGGGGCCATCCCAGAAGATGAAGAGAAGAAGTTTTGAAAAGCAAGTAAGTTCTCTCCCTCCTGGAAGGTCTACTGTCATAGGAAACAACTGAATTAATAAAATGATTGCACAAGTCTGAAATGAGAACTAGGATTCCTTTCATGACAGAAATGTTTAAAGAACTATGGCAGGACAAAACACATCGCCTGTTGTGTGGATTTGGAATTGAGGTAAGGGAGGTGAGGTGTAGATCTGACATCAATAGCAAATTTGATTTATCTGGATGAAGCATTCTTGTGAGGAAGAGGGAAGCTTTACAGACTGTCATGTACAAAGTCTTCCCATGAGTGGATCTCATTACCTGAAATAAAATAAAATTATCACAGGAGTAATCAACTCCAATTAGTCATGAATGCATTCAATATGGGAATCGAGCTCTCATAGGACATTCAATGCATTTTCTGATTGCAAAGAATGAAAAATTCCCATTTTCATTTAGGACATGAGCATTCTGGGATTCATACACATCCACATCTAAATTTGAGTTACATGTTATATGACATTGAGAAGGAGACACTCAGTGCCTCCCAGGTGAGGTTCATGTTCTGACTGGATTTAGTAAGGGCTCATAGGTTGGGGACTTTGCCAACACAATGGGGGGGGGCAAAGTCCCAGAAGAAAACTGTCTTCATGTTGATGTGACCCATCAGTTACTTACATTAGTGACAACAGGGACTTTGCAGATGTGACTAAACTTATGTCCTTGAGATGGACAGAAATCATCTTGGACTCTGCTTGTGTCACCTAATGCCATTACAAGATGCCTTAAGAGTAAAAACTTCTGAAGCACAGAGGGTCAGGGTTAGGGATAGATTTATATGGTGATGGAAAGAAGATGAGGGCCATGGGCCATGGAACCCAGCGTCCTTCTGAAGCTGAAAAGACCAGGACACAGATCTACCCAGAGCCTCCAGAAAGGAATGTGTCCCTGACTGCACCTCAACTTCAGTCCAGTGGGACCAGGTCAGGCTACTCCTCAACGGAAACATAGATATTAAATAGTCTAAGAAACTTACATCATAAAAGATGAGAAAAGCTCATCCTCAGAAAAATATAAAGATAGAAAAATGAAAGCTTATATCTGATTAACAACATAGGATAGAACAAAAATGTATCTGGATCACATGTTCTCAAAATACAATTCCCAATTTTTGCAACAATTTTCTTCCATAACTTCCTGGCAATCTCCATCACACTGTGTGGTGCACTGCTCTTTGTCTTGTTTATCCCTGGGTTGCATGTCCAGTCCTTCTTTCACTGTGCAGAGCCTCAAAAAGCAGAATCCCAAAGACCACGAGGACCAGACCAGCCACACCCATTCTCCAGCATATAGTCCTGTGGCTGTAAAACTGGGGATTGTGAACCTAATGTCACAGGTGTCAGGGAAGTCCAAATCACCCCAGGATACCTGGATAACTACCCAGCACACCTGCCTACCCTGAATGAGAATAGATCATTTGTGTCCACCCCATCTCTCAGAATTACCCTTACTCACCAGTCTTTGTATCTAACATGTTCTGTGATGGGCTGGTGCTCTCAGCTGTTTCTGAGAAACAAAGAATTTGTGTGAACCATTGAAGAGCCCTGAGTCCTCACCTGAGCTCCACATTCCTGTCTGATCCTCACGACAGAACTCCATGCAGATCATGAATGATCCCTTTCCCTGCTGTGGCAGGGCTCCCTCTGGGCTCCTCATGGTGTGCTCAGCCTCACTGTGATCTGTGATTTCAGAACCTGTGCTGAGTCACAGTACACAAGTGTAGACGGTAAATGCAGAGTGGAAGCCATTGGAATTGCACACAGACAAGCTGGGCATCTTTGAGTGATCTCAGTGTGTAGGTTCTTGGCTATTCCTGGTCTCAGGTGTGCACTGAGAATGAAATCCCCTTCATGAGCTCAGGAGGGGCTTGCCCAGATGTACCCACACCTTGGATGCATCTTCCTAAAGGAATGAGCTGTGGGAGCTCCAGCCTCACTTACAGTCAGACTCCAAAATGGCCTAGCAGACTCCTTCCCTGCTGTCAGAGGACTCAGGGACCCTGCAGGTGTGAGTGAGGGCCTGTGTCCTCAGAGTCCCTCAGAAATGAGGAATTAGACCTGTGTCCTGTTCAAACATGACCCAGCCACTATTTCTCCCCCACCAGCCCAGGCATCTTCCCTGACTCCAAGTCAGTCCTGGACACCTCATCTTGCTCATACAGTCTCTTCTACCTCCTCTGCTCCTCACACAGCCCCTGGAACAGGCTGCATTCAGCAGGTCATGCAGAACTATTGTTGGAGCCAATGTGGCTTTCTGGGATTTATTGTGTCTAGAATTTGCCTTGAATCCCCTACTCTGGGGGCTACAAGTAGCTTTCTGCAAGCTCAAAAGTGTCACGGACCTTCAGCTAAGCTTCCTGTGACTATGACCACATTCTGTAGGGGGGTTGGAGAAAAACTCTGTAACCAACTTGTTTCTCTGTAACTGGCTTGTCTTTCTGACCACCTGTGAACCATATACTGCAAAAAACCCTGGTTACATAAACCACCTGGGGGGTATGTAACTCATCTCCTGACTCTAATCAAGGCTCAGGGCTTTGAGGAATTCTCTCTCCTGAGTCCCCTAGAGTAATAAAAATTCCTGCTTTCTGCAAAATGGTCTCAGTGACTTTGTTTCCCTCACCTTTGCCCACAACACTATGACAGGGGGCAGTGCTTGCTCTTAGCAAATCTAAATATCTGTGTGATCCATAAGAGAGGAACCAATTAAAAGGCAGTAGAGATTGAGAAATCTTTGCCTTTTCCCCAACACTGTGGTTTTGTCTTACTACACTGAGACAGAGGACTAGTGGGTAAAACTCAAACACTTTCCCCTCCCTCAGCTTTTTCATCCTCACAACTCACAGCTATTGAGAGAAGCACAAAAAACAGAGAGGGCTGGAAACTCAGCAGTTTTAAGATCCTCCCACCCCAGATTCCCCAGAGGTCAGAAATGAGGGGACCAGACCACTCCCCTGCTTTACATGGCAAACTCAGATGTAAGGCAGAGGTCCCTTTCAGATGGCCACCTCCCAAGGACAGACTGAGCAAACACAGACTGTCAATCTTCTAGGGGTCCCTCCCAAACCTGGCTCCTGGGCTCATGGTCTGCCCTATTCTCCCCTGGTACTGAATCTGCTGTGAGCAGTGCTCCAGGAAGAAGAGCAAGGACATGCTTGTCCATTCTGTCCACTTGGGTCCCTCCTTCCTGAGACTCCAACATCTCCACTCCTCTGACCTCCAGAACAACACACTACCCTATCCGTTAGCCTAGACACCCATGAAGACACACCTTTAAGGACCACCCCTCCCTGCTCCTCTAAACACAGACTCTCTCCTGATCTGTGAAATGCTATTGAGATGAGTTTAGATCATCTCCATTGAGCCTGAAGGTGTTTCAATGATCATGGAGTCAGGACATGGTGAAAAGAGGAACACCTGAAGAAGGTTATTCTTAGATGGCAGCATAGGGAGGTAAAGTTGGGGCTTCTGTCCACCACCATCTGACTGTTTCTGTTTCCTGTGAGCATCACTTCCTCTCATTTCATCCCTTCTACCATTTAACTCTGTCTGAGTGTCAGGAGTCAGAGCCCAGTGATTGAGGTCCTGTCTTTTCCTCCCAGTAATGAATGACCTTCCCCGTCTGCCCTCCGCTTCACCACATGAGCTGTTACCTTATCAGAGCTGTTGTAGGGGAATGAGCTGCGAGACCCATAGCATTTGTAGGTTCCCCCAGAAGGCTGAGGTCACAGCATTCAGGGAGAATTCTATCTGGTGATGCTGATCGCAGGACTTACATCTGAGACATGTGGGGGAGTCAGCTGCCCCATCCTTGGACTGAATAAAGTGTCCATCCAGCTCTTGAGTGTATAACAGGGTCACATCCTGTCCTGGGGGCATTGTGGTCAGGCTGCACCAAGAGGAAAGCTCTGTCATGGAGTTGTCCTAGAGAGAAGAAGGAGGGTGAGGGATGCCCCACCTTGTTCTCAGCTAAGAACTCACAGGGCCTGTGTTTCAGGATCCACATCTCTCTGATGCTCTTTTCTCTGACTCTTCCCCCCATCCCTCCTGGAACACACAGACCTCATCCTGGCCATCACATCCTGGGGCTCGGCCAGCAGGGCCTGTACAGTGTCTGAAATCTGACACTGGAGTAGTGGCTCCAACAGTAAAAGCACTTGCCTAGCAAGTGCCAGGCCTTGAGTTCAAACCCCAGTGCCACAAAACAAAGTATTTTGTGGTTTCAGACTGATACTTCTGGACTCCTCACTGCGATTAGGATATTGGGGATGGGGTTCACTGAGAACCCATCACCTAGAGGTGAGGTTGTATGCATCAAAGCATCTGCCCCTGCCCCTGTGGGAGCCACTCACAGGCCCTATTGGAATTTCAGCCTGAGAGAGCTCAACCCAGGGATGCTGGCCAGGAAACTGAGGGAATTCATGTTCCCCTTCCTTGGACAGAGAAAATCTGTCATAGCCAAAGGCAAAGTGACACTGGAGTGTCAGCTTCTCTTCAGGTGTCAACACAGAGCCCTCCTGGGTTAGGAGGGATGACATTCTGAACAACCCTGGAGGGAAGACAGGTTAAGAGCTGAAGGGCAGATTTTTATCTTATTGTCTCTGCACTCTGGGGCTCTGACTCAGGGTCACACAGCCTCCCTCACATTGGGAGCAGGGCTCATGACAAAGTATGAGGGATTCTAAAGATAACTGTGTCAAAAATTAAGCTTCCTCACCTGAAACCAGGAGCTCCAGGGGCTCACTGCATATTGACCACAACTGTAGTTTTCTCCTGTCATAGCTGTAGCATCTGAAAGTCCACTTGTGTCTGGGGGTCACAGGGCCAACTGAGAAAAGGGCCTGTAAATATTCATATGAATGTTGCTGTGAATCTAGGGCCCAAGAGAGAGTGTGTTCTTCTTCCTTCATCAGAATGAAACTGGCAAATCCCTGCCATGCCATGAGACACATTGGAGGGTTACATTGCCTCCTGTGGTCACCACAGGACTGGGTAGGGTAAGAGTCTGGGTTTGCTGTAAGCTTCTAGGAGAGAAGGGGATGGTATGTTAAATGGGCTCACATCTCTGAGATAATCCCCATGGATGGACCTTATGAGCAGGACTCCCCAGAGATCAGAGCCCCTTCCTCATGCAGAGCCTAGGGCTGGGACACCTCCATGTACTCACCAGTCACCACCAGCTCCAGGGTGTCACTGTGCTCGGACTATCCAGAAGAAATATAATATTAACAGTAATATTGCCCTGCATACATGTCTGACATGGATGGGATTGAGAACTGGGTCTTGTTCCTGGGCTGCAGTGAGTACTGTCTGTCCCAGGGTACTGGGATTCCTTCTTTAAACATGCAGTACTCCTGGGCATTGAGGGTCCCCTCACACCATATGGTCACAGGCATACCCCAGGTCTTCACAGAAGCTGGTTCAGCCCAAACTTTCGGTTTGGGATGGTCCCTGCAAGGAAATCAGAGGCTGAGTGCCAGGACATCCTCCCTCAGGCCCCTCCAGGCACCCCAGCATTAGCCCCACCTCATGTTTTCTATCCCCACTTGCAGCAGTGGGCTCTTGTCCCCTATGAGGAGGAGGCACGTGAGATTGCTGTTGACACACTCACCTGCTTTACCTGTCTGCACACAAGTCCTGGAATCCAGACTCTGCCCTGGAAGAGAGTTCCCTGTGAGAGGGTTTCTCCTGAAGGCTTGTTGCAGGAACGGTACAGTCAGTATGACTGTACCCAGGTGGTTGGAGGAAAGGAAGGTTTATTATGTATCCTGCCAGCACCTGGATATCTCCAAAATGGTGCAGGCCCCGAGCTCAGGGTGGCTGAGGTTTTTATACTGAGAAAAGCAGCAGCAAGCAAGAAGGGAGTGCAGAAGCAGACTTGGCAGTTAGCTGTTCAGGTTACAATATATCATGTCAGCACAGCTGTGGATGAAGGCTGTCCACAATTTCTAACAAAATAGCTGGATGCAGGGGCCCCAGCTAAGGGTAAGCGCTTTACTAGTCTTTGGTTCTTTTCCCAGCTTTCATCTTTCTCTGGGTTTCCTTATCATTCCCTCCTCTTCTCCATCATAATCCCTTATGACTGTTTCTGGGAAGTTATTTAGAGACAGTCTTTGGTACTGTCTCACTAACTGTAATTTAACAGTGTTTATCTAGTTTCAAATGAACCTGGTGAGGAGGTTTATCACACAAGGCCCTAGGAACAGTAGTAAGAGTAACACAGTGAGTGGGCCTGCGAGGGGGGCTATCCATGGGGCCCTGTTTTTATCCTGTAAAAGACTTTGTCTAGAATCTCCTCACAGGAGTGGAGGAGTTTTCTGTCCTCTTCTGGCACATACTTATCACCCAGGTTACTTTGGGAAAGTCGCCATGAGGCATTACCATTTGCAAAGAGAACTCAGGATAGAAACATCCACAAACAATATCACACCCTGTTAGTAGGAGAGAAAGATTATCGGAAAGAGCCTCTTGATTTAGGCTCTGTCCTTCTGGGGCAGTTACTGTTATTGCTACTGAACAGAAAAAGCTTATGATACCAAAAGAGAGATAGGCAAGGGATGGCAGAATTTAAACATCACCATAGAACATTGCCCATGAGAAACAACAGTCCATTAACTGTCTGTCCAGTTGACTCCTCAAGCTTCTGCCGTGCGTAGACTAGTCAGCTTCCGGTTTGTGACTAGAGCAAGCCTGAAGTCCCCTCCTCAGGGTAAATTTGAGCACATGCTGGTGTCCTGGTTTGGGGAGGATCCCCTATTTGGGGTTATTTTTGACACATGTTTTACATTGTTTACAAATATTGCTAGCTAGGCTGGTGAGGCGCCTGGTTACCGGATCAAAGAGGCTTAAGAAGACCTCATTAAAAACTTCAATACAGTCATGATCTGGAGGCCCCGCAGCTAACAGGAGGAGAGTCGATGGGTTTAAAGTCCAGACAACTTTTACTTTACTTGTGGATTTTTGCAGAGCATACTCTGGTATCTGTCCATCCTGGCATTTGTCGGCCAATACTGTCCCTTGTATTTCATTACAGTCACTACAGAATGTGGGACCCTAACAGTTATTTTCTCTCTCAGTATTAACTTTTTTTCTCTGATACCAGGAAGGCTGTGACTGTGAGAGCTCACACTCAGGGAGGCCATCCCTTTGCCATTGAATCCTACTGTTTGGAGAGATAACCCACCGGCCAACGTCATGAGCCTAAGAATTGGGTCAGGACTCCAATTGCTATGTCATTTTTCTCATATACATAGAGGAAGAAAAGCTTTCACATCTGGGGGTCCCAGAGTAGGGGCACTCACTAATGTCTCCTTGATGGCACGAAAAGCCTGTTGTTGTTTAGATTTCCAGATTAGAGGCTCCCTTTTGTCCTCCCCTTTGTGGTTTTATATAAAGGCTTTGTTAGCAGTGAGAAAATAGGTATCCAAATTTGGCAGAACCCAGCCATTTTTAAGAACTCACTGATTTGTCTTTTTGTAGTTGGAGTTGGTATTAAACAGAAAGCTTGTTTTCTTTTTGTGTCAAGGTTTTTCTAGCCTTGGGAGATGTGAAACCCCAAATACTTGACTTGGTCTTGACAGATCAGAGCCTTTTTAAAAGATATTTTGTATCCAGCTTTTTATAAAAGAGAAGAGTGGGAGCTCTGTCCCTTTAAGACTGTCTTGGTGTCTTGTTGCTGCAAGGAGGAGGCAAGAGTGTGTAGCCAGCTTTTTTGCTGGGTATGCTCGTAAATCTGATGTCAGAGCAGTTGCAAAGATGGTTGGGGACTTCTTGAAACCCTGTGGGAGACAGTTCCAGGTTAACTGTTGTTGTCCCCCTGACTGTGACTCCTCTCATTGGAAGGCAAAGATAGGTTGGCTCACAGGTCAGCATTGGGAATAGCAGTGTCCATGTAGTTGGGTTGAGAAGAGAAGATTTCATCTAAAATCTCTTCACAGGAGTGGAGGGGCTCCCCCTCCTCTTCTGGTAAATATATGGCCAAATTGAGAGTCCTCACCACTTAGACTGTTATCCGGGGGGTTTTACCCAATAAAGCCTGATATCTGGCCACTCCTTCTCCAATCATCCACTGACTGGTGGTGCCATTGAGCAAAGAAGTTACTTGGTGGGAACCCCAAGCATGATGTTTTGTCCAGAGTCAGTTTATCTGCTTCTTGTATTAAGAGGACCGCTGCTGCCAATGCCCGGAGGCATGGGGGCCAATTTGAGGCCACAGGGTCTAGCTTCTTGGACAGGTAGGCTACTGGTCCATTCCATGGCCCCAGTGGCTGGATCAGGACACCTAATCCTGTGCTACCCTTCCTTAAGAATGACCTCTAAGGTTAGCACTGGCAAGGCATTCATGCCAGGCAGTCCCAAGTCCATAGATACTCTGCTGCCCAGTTTAGAAAGTAAGTCTCTTCCCAGAAGAGGGCTTGGAGCCTGTGGTACATACAGAAATCAGCGTCTGACCTGGTGTCCACCAACTGTGCGTTCTCAGGGCTTGCAGAACTGGTACTTCTTAGTGTTCCAAGGGGCCCCTATAGTGGTAATTGAGTCCTTAGTGAGCCGGCCATTTGGAGTTTTCACAGTGGAAATGACCACCCCATGTCCAGAATGAAGTCTATTTGGCAGCCTTCTACATCAGTCTTGACCATGGGATCCTGAGGGCTGATCAGAAGGGAGCATGGTCTGCCTCAGTTGGATGCATTTTCCAGGCTGCGTTTGTCTCTAGGTTGTAGGCTTCCTTGGATTTGGCAGCAGCCACTCTCACATTTTCCTTTTTCCCCTTGTTAGGACACTCATCTCTTTAATGTTCTTCTTCCTTACAGTATGTGCATTGGTTCCTCCCAGAGGGTTTTTCTGTCCTTTCCTGTTGGGGCCCCCTCTTCGGCCTTCAGTCCCTTCACCTACCTCCTTGAATGCCATGTCCAGGATCTTTGCCTTTTTTTCCAAATATTTTTCCTTTTCTCATTTAGCCATTTTTTTTGGTTTGCCACCACCTTGGCTGCTAAGCTAATGAGTTGGTAAATGTTGGCACCTGTGAAGCCCTCTGTTTTTTGCAGCTTTTGGTGAACATCAGGGGCAGACTGTTGGATGAAGGCAGTGTTAATCATGGATTGGTTTGCAGGGGCCTCGGGATCCACTGGGGTGTACCGACAACAGGCATCACATAGCCAGTCATAGAACTTGCTAGGCAGCTCATCAGACTTCTGTGTGACTTCACTGATCATGGCGAGGTTGGTTTCCCCTCTTGCCCCTTGATGGGCTCCCTCCAGGATAGCTTGTCTCATGTGTTGGATGGATTGGAGCCCATATGGAGTGTTGGAGTCCCAGTCTGGTCTGGTGTCTGGGATTCTCTTGTCTGCCCATCACTCTGGATTTGCAGTCTGTGGTGGTGCTTGTGTGACTAGCCAAGCTCTGGTTGCCTGGTATACTCATCAGCACTCATCAGAAGTGAAGAAGATGGACATGAGTGAACGACAATCATCCCAGTCAAGCTGGTGGCTGTGCATGATATTGGCTAGGAACTCTATCATAGCTTGTGGCTCCTCTGAGTATGCTGGGGTGTGCTGTTGCCAGTTCAGGTGGCTGTTGGTGGTGAATGGCTGATACACATATTGTTTGGGTCCAGCCATATATGACCCATCTGCCTGGGGTTGTTCAGCCCAGGAGCTTGATGGAGGGAACATAGGGCTTCTTCTGGGACCCCTCCTTTTTACTTGTCAGCCTCCCAGAATTTGGTGACCTTACCTAATAACTATCTTACTTTGGGGTCATTGGAGGCAAAGGGGGATATAATGAAGAAGCCAAGGGGTGGCATGGTTGGGGGCCAAAGCCCAATGTTTCCTTTTTTCCATTGGGGTCCCCTGCATTAAACTCAGATCTTGGGAAGGCTGGAGTGTCTGAGCACACTGGAATGACATATGATGGTGGATCTGATGACTCAGATTTTGAGGTATAGTGGAACATCAAATTTCTTCTCTTTTCCTTTCCATTAACCAAAATAGCTGCATGCCTGAGGGGCATGAAAACAGAGCCAGTCAGGCGGGCAGGCAGCCATGATGCACCAGGTGTTGATGTAAGGAAACTGATCCAGATGTCCAGATGGCCTGGGTACCCTATGACTTTGTCTCTGATGTGGGCAGTAATAGCCAAGTCTAGAGTGTCCTCTGCTGGCCATCCTGCATCATAGGCAGGCCATTCCAATTAACAGAATCTCTGAAGCTTGGCTGGTTTCATTTTAACCCCACAGTTGCCAGAAAAGCCTTCCCTAAAGTTAGCAAGCATAGTCTGGAGAACCATCAGGCACTTTGACCCAGAGGAGCCCATTTTATGTGTGCCTAACAGTGGCCAGTGTTGCAAGACAGACAAGGGAGGAGTGCCCCTCAGCAAGGGGCCATACAGTTGCTCACCTGACCGCAACTCCAGACAATGGAGCCATGTGACTTAGCCAGAGTGGGTTCAGCCCAACAGGGTGACTTACAATTGGATGCTAGTCCAGTCCCACCATAGACCATATGTCAATCACCATAAAATTGCAGATGAGCCCATTCAGACTCTGAAGGCTTTGGGGGACCTCAAGGGTGCCCAGCCATGGAGCCACAGATTCAAGCTTGAAACACAAGTGAGTCAAGCCACTCATTCACACACCATTCACTCAGGGTTTAAAACAATCAGTCCCTATTTATTTCCCCTAAAAACCTGGCTAGCCTTAAACCCAGTTGGCCAGAATCTTGGCCTCTAAACCAGTTGGCCAGAATCACATTGGTCCTATATGATCAGAATCACATCGGTCCCAGAGGAAAGAAATGCATCACTCTGGAATCACATCAGGGCTCAGCCGGTCCCCTGCGGGGATCAGCCTGCACTTGCTCCTATACTGACTATCCCAGAGGTTACTACCTGGTCCAGACATCTGTTACAGGTCTCCGTTTCACTCCACCAGTCTGAGGGACTGGTCCTTGGCTCTGCAGTCTCCTTCATTCATATCAGGCACGCACCTCCCAGTTCCAGGAGCCTCTGTAGGCTACAGGGTCAGGGAGCGGGGACCCACTGTCCTATGGGGCATGGTGGTCTAATCTTGCTGGGGCCTCCAAAATGTTGCAGGAATGGTACAGAGAGTATGATTGACCAGCAAGAATAAAACTCAAACCCAGCTGGTTGGAGGAAAGGAAGGTTTATTACACTAGCAGGCCAGCACCTGGATATCTCCAAAATGGCACAGGCCCCGAGCTCAGGGTGGCTGAGGTTCTTATACTGAGAAAAGCAAACAGGGATTGTGGAAGCAGACTTGGCATTTAGCTGTTCAAGGTTACAATATATCATGTCAGCACAGCTGTGGTTGAAGGCCATCCACAGTGTCTAACAAGATAGCTGGATGCAGGGGCCCCAGCTAAGGGGAAGGGCTTTACTAGTCTTTGGTTCTTTTCCCAGCTTTGATTTTTCTCTGGGTTTCCTTATCAGCCTGAGCAGGTCTTCTCCTCCCCAGCGCCTTCTGATCCCCTGGGTCTCTTGTTGACAAGACTGTGGCTGTGATTGAAGTCCCATTCAGACCATAATGCCCATTCCTCTCTTCACATCTCACCCAAGCAGAGCAGGGCCGTAAGTGTGTGGAACATGCTGTCTCCTCCCACTGGCCAGGGCAACACAGATAGAGGAGGCCACTGGGCCTACCAGTACAGCCAGTCAGACAAGCAAAGTGTGGCCACTCAGAGGACAGGTCCTGCTTGTTACATCACCAGCCCCACAAGAAGTGGGTCTTCACTGCATAGGAAAATGGCTCTCATTTCCCCAGGGTATGGGAAAGAGGGAACACCAGGCTTTTGTAGGCACACTGGACAGTAACAGTGATATCTGTGACCTCTGGCTACTTCCACCTGGACTTATCACCTCTATATTCAAAAATCAATCATGAATGACATACATCAATGTCACTAATATTCACAACTCAAAGTAGTAAACAAACACACACACCCACACGCATCCAGTCTACTAACTTCCTATTTCTGATGTAATGAGAAGTAGTTTAGAACAACTCAGGTCATTTTGTCAGTTTTTCAGGTCTTATGTAAAAGGTGGTATCTGGACTTGAGTCAAGTTTTCTCTGGAGTGTGTCCTCTGCCAGCCCAGGGCAGAATTTGCTCACTCATCTCTTCAAGCTCCTGCAGGTCTCCTCATCCCTCCCATCTCATGGATGAGGACATCTCGGCTCCATTTTCTCACCTCCTATGATGCTGGCCTGGTATCCCTATTTTACTTACTAGGACATTGATATTATGCTGAGATCAGGTTGTAATCTCCTGTTGCCTGATTCTTAATTTAAAATCATTTGCAAAGCCCCTTTCTGTCAGGTAAGGTAATACAGTCACCATTTCTGATGATGAGGGGGTGGACACCTTCAAGGCCATTACTCAACTCCTCACATCCCTTGAGGAACTTCATCCAAATCTCCCACAAGCTGCTTCTCTGACAATGAAGGTCTCTGATTCTTTAGGGATTAGTAGGTCCACCAACACCTGCTCATGATGGCGGTTCTGCTGCATGTTGACTCCATTACAACCTGCCATGCACTCATTCTCTACAGGACTCAAGTAGATGTTCAGAATTGATCTCCAAAGATAAGTTTTCTGCAGAAATGATGCACTGTGCCTCCAACATCATCGAGTATGGGCTATGACTCTTCTGCAGCCTCCTTCTGCAGGCTCTGCATAACACCTGTGTGCCACACATGCTCCACACCATGGCCTGTGCTGGGTCAAGTGGCTCAGGTTTTCTGCAGCCTGGATCTCTTGCACAGACTTTTCTACTTCTGATTCCCACCCAAACCAGGCTCCTTTCAAAGTACTTAAGGAATGGAGTGAGTTGGAAAATTCAAGGAAGCATGTGTCATCCCCAAATTCCAGAAGAGGCCCATGAGATTTAGGGCTTTTTTTTATTTCCATAAATGTGCCTGATGGAACAACATGGCTTCTCTAGGAAGGGAAATCTCAACTTGATTCAGAAAACTGGATTCCTAGAGCTTGTATCAAGGCAGCACAACCTGAGGATTTGTAGATGTTTTTCCCCACATTATATGACCCATGGTACCACCAACTTCTAATAGGTACTTCTTCCTGCAAGTTCCACTTCTAGCACCATCATTGTGATGGACATAGGCAGCATGCACAACGGTAGGTAGAGGCTTTCCTAGTTAAGGAAGCCTCTTCAGGTGTTGAAATCAACATGTGAGTCACACACCCACTGAAGGGTGCATGGTCCTCTGTCTTCTGCACAAGCCACACAATAGAGTTGAATGGAAGTGACGGGACACTGACCTTCACAATCCCTCCAGCAATGTGGAGGGACTGTTGCCTCATTATTCTGCAGGAAGTGGCATCTCCAGTGCCTCCCACACAATGGTGAGGTCAACATTGAACATTTTATTTTTTAAAAATTAACAGGGGCATGCTGCCATTGGGCATATAAAGAAGGCCATGGTATCCAGGACTTTCAGGGTAGTGGCTGATTCCACATTTCAAACCAATTTTCCATTCCCAACAATCAGTGTCTTCCTGTGTTCATAAGTCATGGTCTTTGTCAGGGAACAGAGAGCCTCAGCATGGGTTCTAATGCTGCTTTAGACACATGGCAGAAGTTGCACACAGTGTTCTGTTGAAGAGAAGTCCTCTCTTCCTCATTGCTGAAGCACATTGCCAGCTTCTCCCACTGTGCTCAACATGGAGAGAAATGAAATAAACTTTTGTGTGCAAAGAAATACATGACTAATGATAAGTAATGAAAATTTATTAATTGATCACCAATGCTTAGTTCAAGAATATTTATTAGCAAACAATACCCCACCACAAACCAAGAACAATAATAATTTATGGGATGTATTATTACTAATAATATGATAAATGTTTGATCAGTTTGTCATTGATGCTGTAGGCACCCATCTAAATTGGCTCAGCCATCCTGCATCATAACCACCATGACTGCCCCCGTGTGGCCCTGGTCTCTTTTCCCACATGGTTCCCAGCACACTGTATTTATGCACAAGTCCATAGAGAAGTGTATGAAGTTTTATGATAAGGCCAGGCACAGTTGGCACCAGGAATGTGCCTGAGGACTTCCACAATGTCTTCAGATAATCCAGGTGCATTCTGACTTAGATGAAGTCTCACTTTTGTGCTGACCACTACATAAGTCCTCCTCCCCTTATCTAAGTCACGGCATCCACTGGTCTCTTTGCTGTCCATGGTCATATTTCTGTCAGTGAGTCCCCAATAAACGCCACTCTGTGCAGCCCTGGGTGTGTCTGCCCTTTCCGTTGGTCTCATGGTACCTTACAACTGTTCCTCATCGAGCAAATCTCAGTTTTTCTGCAACAAATGTTTAATTTAAAAACACTAATTAATAAATAAGAGAAAAACCAGTGACAGTGCTTAGGTGAATTAAGAAGTGTTACGGTAGTGAAATACATAGCTGCTTCTAAAAGTACACAACAATAATAAAATATGATTCATTGTCTTCTTCATGGAGTGGGCAGAGATGGGTGGTGAGTTTCAGAATCACGATGATTTTCTGCCTGTGTCACTGTGTGGGGGATGGAAAGGGGAACCCCTGGGTATCATGGATGAGAGGACGCATGAGTGGACATCAATCCCTGCCCCCATGCCCAGGCTGTTTCAACATTAAAAGTTTCCCAGGGGAAAATAAAAAGCTCTTTCTCAACAATTCAGCATCTGCAATGGACCCAGATAAGAGTCATGACTTCTATGGCAGAAAACACTTTCTGCCTGACATAAACCCCATAGGAGTTTTCCAAATGTACCATGGAGTAAGTCAGCTCAAGGTGGGGATATTAGGAGCATCCTGGTTCTGTCCAAGGTCCCAGTTCTCCCTGTCACCAGTGGTTGTGTTCATCTCCATGTTTTCCCAAGTCAAGCTATCCCAGATGGATTAATCCCATTTACAGAAAGTGTTTGAACAGACCAGGGAAGCCTTTCTTATGTCAGTGCTCACATCTAGCATTAAGAGTGGAGATGACTGAGGGCTGATGGTGGAGAAGGGGATTCTGGAGAGGAAGAAATCATGAGCTAATTCCAAGAAAAAAGACATGTTAACAAGGCTTCATGTTTACACTGGTATTCTGTATTCTTTTTTTAAACCATTTTTCTCAGTATATAATAGTTATCTGAGGAGTTTCATTGTGACATTTTCAATTATATGTACATTGTACCCTGGTTTATAACATCCTTTCCATTATTCTCTACCCCCTTCTTAAAATAACTGAACTATGTTTTAATGCTCCAATTTCATATAGGTATTAAAGTACACCCGTCATATTCACCCTCATTTTCCCTCTTCTTTTACCCTCCCTTTATCACTAACATGACCTGTTTTGCAATCCTGTCCTTCAATTTTTAAGTGTCTAATCATGGTTCAGTGGGGATTTTGCCTGGGTATTTACCTGTGAATATATTGTGCCTAAACCCGTCTAACCCCTCTATTACTCTCCTCATCCTTTCCTCCACTACCCTGTATTGTTCAACAGTTTTTAGTGTTTAATTCTGTCGTGTTCGTACACAGATATGATGTATTCTTGAGTGAAACTGCACCTAAGTGAGGTTGTCTTCTCTTCCTCACTGGTGAGGTTTTGCTTTGACACCTTGCCTGATTTGGCATCCACCAGGTTTCTCCACAAAAAAGCTGGTGTTTTTCTTTGAAAATTAGATAATGATGCATAGTTAAAGACTTTGAGACAGTGTAAATACCCTGTTTCTGATTGAAATTTCACTAAAACCGTCACTATAACAAAGTCTTCACTCCTCCCAAACATATTCATTTATACACAAACACATTGAAACAATCCATTGCTTTAGATGTCTTTGGAGTATGGTTAATGCTTCCTATATTCCCTCTGTCATCACAAAAATGCTTCCAGAATTCTTATTTATTCTGATTCTCTCATCAATGTGCACATTTCCAGCACTATTTTCCTTGTCTTTATTATTTGTTCTTTTCGCTTGACAGCACAGCAGGAAGCGTCCTCCATACAAAGGAAACTTTCTTCTTTTCCTCACAGAGCCACTGATTCCATTTTGAGCATGAACCTGAGCTCATGTAGCCCTGCTACTTTTGATGCACATTTCTGGCTTCTTTCCCAGTAGTTCACAAGTCCAAGCAATACTTCCTTAATACCCTTCGGATATAGATTTCTTATTGTTGGATGTGTCCCTTCTGAATTTCTTGAAGATATTTCTGAGGACAAAAATATAAAAGTACATGCTGTTTTCATCAATATTGACAATTTTCTCTCAATATGGCTGTCTCCTTTTCATTCCTACTAACCATATATGCACAATCTCTTTATTTACTTAAAATGGGGATTAAGGATTCTTTTGATTTTATCCAAACAGGTAAAATTGCATTCCAGGTTAGTGTAATTTTGCATTTCTCTTTGAATATAAGTAAAACTAAACAGCTTTCAAATATTTCATTGCCCTTCTAATCATTTTAGTCATTCTTACTCATATCATGTACCCTTTTCCATCTTTTTCTTTAACCATTAAGATTCATGTGTGTGTGTATATGGAATGATAGAGGCTAACTTTATATATGTATTAGTATTTAATTTTTGTACTTGTATAGTAATGTAACATATCATATGTAAGGTATACTCTGTATCATCCTATAACAACTTTTATAATCATGTTTAATTTCATGTGCATTTATATGGATATACATAGAAATATAGAATTTTTGCGATGTGCTACAAAAATTTTCTCTTCATTTTCCACATCGGTATTGATTTCCTTTGCACATGTGCAAATAAGCTTATGTATGAATTCCATTTTCCCATCTGTCTTTTTACTACATCTGGATTTCAAAATACATGTTCAATTTCACTTCCTAGGCTTATGTTGTTTATGACCTGACTCACATTTCTATTTACACTTTTACATTTGTTTCTCTGACACATGGTGAGTTTAATCTCATGAACTGTGAGACCTGGTTCTAACTTCATCCCTTTTTCTGAAGTCCACACTCAGGCTGGAGACCCGTTGTTCCCTCTCTGTCACAGGCTAGATTTCCCTGTGTCCTCCAATCTGCATCTGAACTTGGCACCGTGTTGTTTTTTCTGTCTACACTGTCCTATGAACTTCATCTACAGAGACTTAGTGGTGGGTTTTTATTCCTGGTGAAGACATTTGCCTCCTTCCACTCTACCTTTTTAGTCTTGCATTTTTATTTTCAATACAGACAATAATTTGTTTAGTTCCAGGAGAAAAGCTTGTTAGCAAATTTTTAGGTACTGCAGTAACCTTGTCAATTAACTTAGGAAAACAGACTTCTTTATCACAAAATCATTATATCCAAGAATGAGGCACATGTCCCCTCTTGTTTCTGTATACCAAGGGTGACATCCAGAGATTTTTGAAAGTTGTTCATTTGTGTGTATTTAAGATTTTCACATTTGTATTATGATTGTCCTTAGAATGTTTATTTTTTTGATACTCAAAGTGAGGTTGAGATTTTTTTCCCTCCATGTATCTTCTTCCTGTTCATTATTTGAATGTACAAAAACTGCTAGTTTGCATGAGTTAATTTTTATCACAACCACTTCTCTGATTGCTTTACTGTTGAGTGACTGCTGAAACCTGTACTTTCACTGCAGGATTCATCATTTCTAACCCACATCCCATGTCTGCAGGATCTCCAAGAACCACCTGCTCAAATCTCCCTGGTATTTACCATGCTCCTGCCTTGGTAACTCTATCTTTTCCCTTTCTCACTACATAGTATCACACTGCAATCCATGCACAGCAGGGTTGTACATTGCAACAAGTTTAGTGAGCACAAACATTTGGTTACAATCAGTCCCACATCTTATAATAGTCTTCATTTTTTATTCATGGCAACTGGCCCAGTGTCCTGGCACAGAAAGAGCAGTGAAAAAGTCCTGGAAATGCAAGAATAGTAGTGAGGAGTCTAACTCAGAAAGCAAACAATTTGAAAATATAAAAATTCTTCACAAATTTATCTAATTTTTCATTGATAAATAGTAATTTGATATGTGTATGGGGCAGAATAAGATGTCTATGAAGTCAATTCCATGGTGAAATAATTAATCAAACTAGTTAACAAAATAATAATGCCCAACTACAACATAAAAATACAGTAGGAATAAAACCATCCTCCCAAGCCAGATTTTCTGCAGTATTCTTCAAAGGTTGATTGAACCAGATGACAATCAAGGTCAGAAGCCCCTTGGCTATGACCCTGCTATTCCATGGGTCTACCAGAAAATCCTTGCCAGTTTCTTTCTGTTACAAATTGAACTTTCTCCTCTCCTGGCTGTTTATCTGTGTCCTCTGCCATCCCTGACCACAAACAGGAGGCTCCAGGCAGATAACCAGTGCTTGCTTCCTTTTCTACCTCAGTTATTCAGGTACCTACAGAAGTGAAATAGTCCAGGCCCAGAGAAATACCATGCTATCTCACTTCTATGTGGAATTTTAAAAAATCAAAGTCATAGAAGCAGAGAAGACAATGTAATTAGAGGATGTGGGTTGGGTAGGAGGGGGAAAGGGAGATATTGGAAAGGGAGATATTGGCCAAAGGCTACAAAGTTTCAATTAGACTGGAAGAAGGAGTTTTTCAGATCTGTTGTTTGTCATCCTGCTATAATTAATAACAATGTATTGTGTGGTTAACAAGTTGAAGATCAGAAGATTTAAGTGACCTCACCACAAAGAAATGAAAAGTCATTCGTCTATGTATTCATAGGTCATAACATCACATCAAATGCATGGTACCCCAGAAATTGGTACAATTACTTGTCTATTACACATAAATTGAAACAAAAGAAATAATTAAATTACAATATAAAAAAAAAGCTCAAACCAAGAAAGAAACAAAAATCAGAAGATCCTGAATGGGTTCCATCCTCAGACAGCTGCTTGTCTTGACTCCCAGAACTTCCCAGCCCCCATGAGCCCAGGATCCAGTGACCCTAGCCCGGGCCAAATGGTTTTGATCAATTCTGGGAGATGGTTAGTCATTTTTCAGTTTTCTTCTCCTTAAAAGGAGACCATTTGATTTCAGAATTGAGACATAGAATGGGAGGGGAAAGAAGAAGAAGGAATTGAAGCACATGTAATATAAATTTCATCTCATGGTTCAGAAGACAAAGAAGCAGAAGTTTGCACAGAGGTAAATGTCAAATTGCCTGATACTGCATTAACAGCTCTGAGATTTGGTTTTAATCACATATATAGAGCACTTCCTGGATGTTCCTTTATACACTGTTGACTTAATTTTGGGTCTGGTCCACGGTTTTGTATGTCTAAGCATCATGTGGACAGAATCCCTACACTTGACACTCCCATGTCTCTCTACATCTGTGTGTAAGGAGCATATTAGAAGTGATTCTGCCAAAAACAGTGCACAGGCTGACAAACTAGGGGAAACATCAAGCAATAGGCAGTGGGAACCCATGAGATTTTTCCAGGCAGGTCTTCTTTGCAAGAAGATTCAGATGGAATCCTATTACTATCAGAGATGCTAGTGTGGCCACTCCCCATACCTACTAAGGGACTACAGTGCATGCTGACCTCAGGAGCACACTTTCTACCCTCTTTTCCCATCTCACCCCCCATTCTCACTTCCCAAACCACCTCCCTCATTCTTGCATCTCAAATGAACCACCTGTGCTCACAGCTGTCGCTGAGGCATTGCCTTCTCAGGGATGTACAGTACGATGGGTCCTGGCAAGTGCCATGTCTTTTCTCAGTGACTCCATCCCTTCTCTGATCACTGAGCTTCCCTCTCCTCACCCAGGTCGGATTTCTCCTTGGGCCTGGCTCAATTGTTCCTCCATTCTCCATTCTGTAAATATTATGCCCTTTACTTAAGAAAAACTTAAGTAAGCCAACCGGGGGCCCTCCTAGAAGATGAAGAGATGAGTTTTGTTAGGAAAAGCACTGCTCACAAAGAAAGCTCACAAGAAAAGTCTCACGTCCAAGAGCAAAGTTTAATGGCAGGCCCAAACTGCCAGGCTGGCTGGGGGAAAGATGGCACAGCAGTGATTCTGGGCCAGGCGTGGCTTTTGTAGAAGGGGGTGGTTAAGGAAGTTAGTGCATGAGCAATAGTCTCTGGTAGGGGTGGGGCTGTCTTAGAGTACAGGAATTTCTGTTTAAAGGAGGGACTGTCCTTGGAAGTTTCTCAAGTAAGGTCTGAGGATAAAATGGCCACTGATTTACAAATGGTGACATTATTGTTCTATCAAGTTTGAGCGCAGCAGGTAAGTTCTCCCATCATGGAAGGTCAACCATTATGGGAAACATCTGAGTTAATAAAAATTATTGCACAAATAAGTCTGAAATTAGAACTAGGATTAATTTCATGTCAGAAATGTTTAAAGCATTATGACAGGACACAAAAAAATCCCCTGTTGTGTGGATTTGGATTAAGGATAGTAAAGGATCTGAGGTGTAGATCTGACATCAATAGCAAATTTGATTTTTCTGAATGAAGTAATATTGTAAGGAAGAGAGAAACATTAAAGACATTTCCCATGAGTGGATCTCACCTCATTATGAAATAAAATTATCACAGGATTGATAAACTGTAATTAGTCCATGAGGGTGTTCAATACAGGAATGGAGTTCTCACAGGACATCAATACACTTTCTGATTGCAAAGAATGAAAAATTCCCATTTTCACTTAGGACATGAGCATTCTGGGATTCATACACATCCTCATCTAAGTTTGAGTTACATGTTATGTGACACTGAGAAGGAGGCTCTCGGTGATCCCAGGTGAGATTCATGTTCTCACTGGATTTAGTAAAGGCTCATAGGTTGGGGACTTTGCCAACACAAGGGGGGAAGGGGCAAAGTCCCACACAGGGAGTGTTCTCTATGTGGATGTAACCCACCAGTGATTTACATTAATGACAACAGTGACTTTGAAGATGTAACTAAACTTATGCCCTTGAGATGGAGAGAAATCATCTTGGACTATGCTGGTGTCACCTAACGTCATTACAAGAGGCTTTAAGAGTAAAACTGTCTGAAGTTCAGAGAGTCAGAGTCAGAGACAGATTTGTTTAGTTATGGAAGGATGATAAGAGCTGTGAGCCATGGAACCTACTGGCCTCCTGAAGCTGAATAGACCAGGACACAGAACCACCCAGAGTCTCCAGAAAGGAGTGCATCTCTGCCTACTACTGAACTTCAGCCTGGGGGAGTGTCAGGCTACTCCTCAAAGAAACTTGAGGTAATGAATATTCTGAGAAACTTGCATCATAAACGGTGAGAAAAGCTATCCTCAGGAGAATATAAAGATATAAAAATGAAAGCTTATATCCGATAAACCACACAGGATAAAACAAAAAGGCAAATACGTTTATGTATGAGGAACTAGGGTTTAACAAGATGCACTCACATACCATAAATGCTAACAGACCTGTGCTGTTCCATGAAACAGTAAACATCTGCATGAATTCACACTTTTCATCATCCCTTCAAAACTGCCCACAAGTGACATCATGTTTGCATTTGGAAGTTGGCCATGAGGGAAATGTTTCATGAATCAGCAAGTGCCACAAATCAAGAGTTTGACTTAACAACTGACTTTGCAGGGCCATGGCATGAATGCACACCAAACTTATCCTTCAAACAGCAGTACATTGACTCCATGTACTTGTATTTCTGGAGACTCCATACAGAGAGCAGCTGATGAGGACTGAAGGGTTCACAGAGAGTGTCAGGGAATCATTTAGGTTTTTCTTGTGAAATACGATTTTTCCTCATTAGTTCTGTTATTTGACCAAAGTTCAACCTTCTCAGCTGAAAAAATGGAGTCACACTAATGCACCAGGAGGAATATGGTAGTAAAAGTCAACAAAATGTTACATCAATGTGAAGCAAAGCATGAGGCTCACAAGGACCAGGACCCACAACTGGGCTATGGGATTCACCTCACCTCATCAGGTAAGAGGAGAGAGGGGCAGTTGGCAAACATCACAGCAAGGTGGAGCAACACTCCACAGTTGTGAGGAATGAGCTCTACACACCAGCACCACCCATTCCCTGCATCTGGATGACATTTTCTCAGAACACAATTCCCAATTTTTACCACAGATTTTCATCCCCAACCTCCTGGCAATGTCCATCACACTGTGTAGTGCACTTTCTTCCTCTTATTTATCCCTGGATGGCATGTTGCATCCTTCTCTGACTGTGCAGTGTCTCAAAAATCAGAATCCCAAGGACCAGGAGGACCAGGCCAGCCACACCCATGTGGATGAGATTCTCCACTGTGTAGTCTTGGGACTGTGAAGCTGGGGATTGTGAACCAAATGTCACAGAGGTCAGGGAAAACCACATAACCCCAGGATACCTATGCCAATCAGCACACTGGCCTCCTCTGAATGAGAATAGTCCACATGTGTCCACCCCATATCTGAGTATTACCATTACTCACCAGACTTTGTATCTGACATGTTCTGTGATGGGCTGGTGCTCTCAGCTGCTTCTGAGATCCAAAGAAGTTGTGTGAGACCTTGAGGAACATTGAGCCATTCCCTGAGCTCCACATTCCTGTCTTACCCTCATGACAGTACTTCATGCAGATCCTGAATGATCCCTTTCCCTGCTGTGGAAGGGCTTCCTCAGAGCTCCTCATGGTGTGCTCAGCCTCACTGTGATTTGTGATTTCAGAACCTGTGCTGAGTCACAGTATACAAGTGTAGACAGTAAATGCAGAGTGGAAGCCATTGGAATTGCACACAGACGAGCTAGGCAGGCATCCCTGAGTGATCTCAATGTGCAGGTTCATGGCTATTCCTGGTCTCAGGTGTGCACTGAGAATGAAATCCCCTCCATGAGCTCAGGAGGGGCTTGCCCAGATGTACCTACACCTCGGATGCCTCTTTATAAAGGAATGAATGGTGGGATGTCCAGCCTCACCTACAGCCTGACTCAACATGGCCTGAGCAGACTCCTGCTCTGCTCTCAGAGGACTCAGGGACCCTGCAGTTGTGGGTGAGTAGTTGTATCCTCAGGGTCCCTCAGAAATGAGGAATAAAACCTGTGTCCTCTTCAAACATAACCATCCACTATTTCTCCCCCATCAGCCCAGGCATCTTCCCTGCCTTTAATTCAGTCCTGGACACCTCATCTTGCTCATCCAGACCCTTCTACCTCCTCTGCTACTCACATAGTCCCTAGAACAGGCTGCAGCCAGTAGGTCATGTAGAACTATGGGGGGTGCTGGCTCTTAGAAAATCTAAGTGTCTTTTTGTGACCCATGAGAGAAGAACCAATTAAAAAGCAGTGGTGATTTTGAAATATTTGCTTTTTCCTTAATGCTGTGTCTTTGTCTTACTACACTGAGACCCAGGACTGGTGGGTAAAACTCAAACACCTTCCCCTCCCTCATCTTTTTGATCCTCACAACTCACAGTTATTGAGAGAAGCACAAAAAAACAGAGAGGGCTGGAGCCTCAGCAGTTTTAGGATGCTCCCACCCAAGATTCCCCAGAGGTCAGTTATGAGGAGACCATCATGCCTGCACAGGCCAGCGCAATCTCTGCCAGACCATGCCCCTAAGGCCTGCCAAGTTGGCTATCCACAGGCATTCATGACCTCCACTTAGCTGGGCCCGTGCCCCTAAAGCCTGCACAGGCTTGCACAATCTCCACTCCACTGGACCACACCCCTAAGGCCTGCCAAGCCAGTGATCCACAGACATTCACAATCTCCACCAGGCAGTGCCCCTCAGACCTATCAGGCCAGCAATCCACAGGCATGGCATGATCTCCACTGGGAACATGCCCCTAAGGCCTGCCAAGCCGGCAATCCACAGCACGCACGATCTCCACTCCACCAGCCTGCGCCCTTCAGGCACACCAGGCCCATGCTCCAAAGGCCTGCTAGATCACCTTAACAACAGGCCTCTGCCCACAGGCCCATGGGACCCCACCCACCTGCCACAGGAGGGTTCCAAACCTACCTAGGAGACACAGATGGTCTAGATGCTAAAGGAGTAACAGAAGAACATCTACGACTGAAATTCCACTGTTCCTGAACTGGTGATTTTTTTAAATTTGTGTGTGTGTGTGTTTTTCTATTTTTTTAATAATTTTTTGTTTGTTTGTTTGCCTTCCTTTAAAGGTTTTGCTGTCTGGTTTGCTCATTGATAGTCCACCATCTCTCCCTGCTGTTTTCCTTAGTATTCTCTTTTTATTATTACTTTTTTTTCCTTCTACTTCTCTTGCTTTCTCTATATCCTCCTTCTTCCTTGATTTTGGTAGTTTCACTATGGTAACCCAGCTAACACTAAGTTACACATAGTCCAGGGACAAAAATGGTACAAAGTGGAAATATAGGAAGACAAAAAAAGATGGCAACCATTCTCCCCCCAAAAATAAATTAGTGCCAGATTCAGAGGGAAATGAAGAAAACAGATACCCAGATCCAGACTCCAACAAAACAAAGTTAAACTATGACAAAAAATCCAAGGAAGCACAATAACAATCTGAAAGAAGAAATCCTGCAAGTAATCACTGAAAATTTCATGGAGATGTTATTAGACATGGTCAACCAAAATGTACAAGAGGCACTCAAGAAATTCCAAGAAGACAAAAATAAAGAATATGAGAAAACACAAAAACAAATAAATGAAATTATAGGAGCCCTAAATAACAATCAAAATGAAACAGAAAATACAATAAATAGAGAGATAAATGAATTAAGGACAAAAATTGACAACATTAAAGAGGAAGTGATCCACAACATGGAAAACCTCAGAAAAAAGAATGAAACAGAAATACAAAACAAAATGGAAGGCCACTCCAGCAGACTAGAACAAACAGAAGACAGAATCTCAGAACTTGAAGATGAAATGATAATTAAAGGAAAAACTGAAGAAATATTAGTCAAACAACTCAAGACCTGTGAAAGGAATAGGCAAAAACTCACTGACTCCATTAAAAGGCCAAACCTAAGAATCATGGGCATTGAAGAAGGAGAAGGGGAGCAAGCAAAAGGAATATGTAATATATACAACAAAATAATAACAGAAAATTTCGCAAATCTAGAGAAAACTATGCCCATCCAGTTACAGGAAGCCTCCAGAACACAAAACAGACTTGACCAAAATAGAACTACCCCACGACATATTATTGTTGAAACAAGCACAGAGACTAGACAAAGAATATTGAAGGCTGTAAGAGAGAAAAAAACAAATAACATACAAAGGTAAACCCATCAAAATCACAGCAGATTTCTCCATGGAAACCTTCAAAGCATGAAGAGCATGGACTGAGGTCTTCCGGGCACTAAATGAAAATAACTTCAACCCTAGGATACTCCACCAAGCAAAACTATCATTTAAAATAGATGGAACAATAAAAGTCTTCCATGATAAGTAGAAACTAAAGCAATAGATGACCACTAAGCCACCACTGTGAAAGATTTTCCAAGGAATTCTGCACACAGAAAGTGAAAGCAAACAAAACCATGAAGCAGGCAGTACCAAACCACAGGAAAAGAAAAGCCAAGAAAGTAGAGAATAATACTGATTCAGCTACACACAATCAAAACCTTAAACAACAAAGACAACTAAATGACAGGGATCACCACATACCTATCAATACTAACACTAAATATTAACAGTCTTAATTCCCCATCAAAAGACACCAATTGGCAAACTGGATTAAAAAGGAAGATCCAACAATCTGCTGCCTACAAGAGACCCACCTCATCAACAGAAACAAGCACTGGCTGAGAGTGAAAGGCTGGAAGAAGATATACCAAGGCATGGCCCCCAGAAACAGGCAGGGATAGCAATACTTATCTTAGACAAAGTAGACTTCAAACTTACTTTGATCAAATGAGATAAAGAAGGATACTATACTAATAAAAGGGGAAATACACCAAAAGGAAATAACAATTATCAACCTATATGCACTCAATGTCAATGCACCCAATTTCATCAAACATATTCTGAAGGACCTAAAAACATATATAAACTCCAAGACAGTGGTACTGGGAGACCTTAATACCCCCCTATCACCAGTAGATAAGTCATCCAAACAAAAAATCAATAAGAAATACTAGAACTAAGTTAAACCATAGACCAAATGGACCTAGCTGACATCTACAGAATATTTCACCCAACTGCTGCACAATATAAATTCTTCTCAGAAGCTCATGGAACCTTTTCCAAAATTGATCACATCTTAGAGCACAAAGAAAGCCTAAGAAAATAGAAATTATCCCATGCATTCTATCTGACCACAATGCATTCAAACTAGAAATCAACAACAAAACAGCAGTAAAAATAATGCAAACAACTAGAAGCTGAACAACACATTGCTCAATGATCCATGGGTCATTGATGAAATAAAAGAGGAAATTAAAAGGTTCTTGGAAGTTAATGAAAGTGAAAACACGACATACCAGAACCCTTGGAACACAGCAAATGCAGTCTTAAGCGGAAAGTTTATAGCCATGAGTGCCTATATTAAAAGGTCAGAAAGATCTCAAATCAATGATCTCATACTACAGCTCAAAGTCCTAAAAAAAACTAGAACAAGCAAACCCCAAAACATGCAGAAGGAGAAACATAATTAAAATAAGGGCTGAAATCAACAAAATAGAATTTAAAAATCATACAAAGAATTAAAGAAGCAAAAAGATGGTTCTTTGAAAAAACTAAATAAGATTGACAGATCCCTGGCAAACCTGGCTAAAATGAGGAAAGAAAAACTCAAATCAGTAAAATCAGAAATGCAAAAGGAGAGATAACAACAAACACCACGGAAATCCAGGAAATCATCAGAGACTACTTTGAGAGCCTATACTTTCTAATAAATTTGAAACTTTTGAAGAAATGGACCAATTTCTAGATACTTATGACCATCCAAGATTGAACCAAGAGTACATTAACCACCTGAATAGATCAATAATGCAAAACGAAATTGAAGCAGCAATTAAGAGACTCCCAAAAAAGAAAAGTCCAGGATCTGATGCTGCTGAATTCTATCAGACATTTAAAGAAGAGCTAATACCAATCCTCCTTAAACTGTTCCATGATATAGAAAGGGAAGGGACAGCCTAACTCATTTTATGAAGCCAACATTACTCTCATCTCAAAACCAGACAAAGACACCTCCAAAAAGCAGAGCAATAGGCCAATTTCCTTAATGAGTATCAATGCAAAAATCCTCAATAAAATAATGGCAACCTGAATCCAACAACACATCAGAAAAATCATACACCATGACCAACTCGGCTTCATCCTAGAGATGCAGGAGTGGTTCAACATACACAAATCTATAAATGTTATACAGCACATTAATAGAAACAAAGACAAAAACCACTTGATCATCTCCATAGATGCAGAAAAAGCCTTAGACAAGATCCAACACCAATTAATAATAAAAGCTCTAAGAAAACTAGGACTAGAAGGAATGTACCTCAACATTGTAAAGGTTATGTATGACAAACCTACAGCCAACGTCATACTTAACGGTGAAAAACTGAAACCATTTCCCCTAAAATCAGGAATGAGACAAGGATGCCCATTATCCCCACACCTTTTCAACATAGTACTGGAATTTCTAGCCAGAGCAATTAGGCAAGAAGAAGAAATAAAAGGAATACAAATAGGTAAAGAAACTGTCAAAATATCCCTATTTGCAGATGATATGATCCTATACCTTAAAGACCCAAAAAACTTTACCCAAAAACTCTTAGACACCATAAACAGGTACAGCAAGGTAGCAGGATACAAAATCAACTTACAAAAGTCATTAGCTTTTCTATACACCAATAACGAACAAACTGAGAAGGAATATATGGAAACAATTCCATTTACAATAGCCCCCGAAAAAATCAAATACCTAAGAGTAAACTTAACAAAGGATGCGAATGATCTCTACAAGAAGAATTACAAATCCCTGAAGAAAGAGATCGAGGAAGACTACAGAAGATAGAAAGGTCTCCCATGCTCATGGATTGGAAGAATCAACATACTAAAATGGCTATACTACCAAAAGCAATCTACAAGTTTAATGCAATTCCCATCAAAATCCAAATGACTTCCATCACAGAGATTGAAAACTCTACCCTAAAATTCATTTGGAAACACAGGAGACCACGAATAGCCAAGGCAATACTCAGCAAAAAGAGCAGTGCTGGCGGTATCTCAATACCTGACTTCAAACTATATTACAAAGCAATAGCAATAAAAACAGCATGGTACTGGCACAAAAACAGACATGAAGACCAGTGGAACAGAATAGAGGACCCAGATATGAATCCACACAACTATACCCACCTTATTTTTGATAAAGGGGCCAAAAATATACAATACAGAAAAGACAGCCTCTTCAATAAATGCTGCTGGGACAAGTGGTTATCCATCGGCAAGAAGCTAAAACTAGATCCATGTCTATCACCTGTACTAGTATCAACTCAAAATGAATCAAGGACCTTAATATCAGACCCCAAACTCTGAAGTTAATTCAGGAAGGAGCAGGAAACACTCTGGGACTAATAGGTATAGGCAAGGACTTCCTCAATAGAACCCCAGCAGCCCAGAAACTAAGAAAAGAATGGACAAATGAGACTTCATAAAATTAAAAAGCTTCTGCACAACAAAAGAAATGGCCTCTAAACTAAAGAGACCATCCACAGAGTGGGAGAAAACATTTGCTAGCTATACATCAGACAAAGAACTGATAACCAGAATATACAGGGAATTTAAGAAACTAAACTTTCCCAAAATCAATGAACCAATAAAGAAATGGGCACGTGAACGAAACAGAACTTTCTCAAAAGAAGAAATTCAAATGGCCAAAAAACACATAAAAATGCTCACCATCTCCAGCCATAAAGGAAATGCAAACCAAAACCACACTAAGATTCCACCTCACCCCTGTTAGAATAGCCATCATCAAAATACCACAAACAAAATGTGTTGGCAAGGATGTGGGGAAAAATGAACCCTTTTACACTGCTGGTGGGAATGCAAGCTGGTGCAACCACTCTGGAAATAAAATTGCAGGCTTCTTAAAAATCTAAACATAGATCTGCCATATGATCCAGCAATCCCACTCCTGGTGATATACCCAAAGGAATGCAACACAGGTTACTCCAAAGGCACCTGCATTCCCATGTTTATTGCAGTGTTATTCACAATAGCCAAGTTGTGGAAACAACCAAGATGCCCCACTACTGATGAATGGATCAAGAAAATGTGGTATTTATACAAATGGAATTTTACTCAGCCATGAAGAAAAATGAAATCTTATCATTGGCAAGTAAATGGATGGACCCGGAGAACACCATTCTGAGTGAGGTTAGCCAGACTCAGAAGACCCCAAATCGTATGTTCTCCCTCATATGTGGTCTTTAGATCTTATGAAAATACAGCAATGTTGTAGGTCTTGGTTTACATGACAAGGGGAGAACATATACGGGAGGTATGGAGTTAGATAGAAAACCCAAAACATGAAAGCATTTGATGTCCTCAATCTAGAGGAATTATTACAGAAACCTTAAAGAGACAGAGATCAACATGAGAAGGGGATCAGGAACCAGTTAAAGATCAGTTAGAGATGAATCAACCTGGGTTGTAACACCTTTGTACATGAAAGCAATGCTAGGAATCTCTCTGTGTAGCTGTCCTTATCTCAACAAGCAAAAATGCTATGTCTTTCTTACTATTGCTTATGTTCTACTCTTCAACAGAACTGGAGAAAAGGGCAGAACAGGTTCTGCCTGGAAGGGAGGGGGAGGAGGAAGAAGGGAGAAATGACCCAAACAATGTACACACATATGAATAAATGAATTTAAAAAAAGAAGAAACAGCTCTTACCTGTCTCTTTTAAACACATTTTTCTGTTATTTTTTTATTAAAAATGTCAGAGGTCAAAAAAGAAAAAGAAAATAAATAAGGGAACCAGACAGCTCCCCTGCTTTGTATGGCCTGCTCAAAATCATAAGGCAGATGTCTTTCTCAGATGGCCACCTCCCAAGGACAAACTGAGCCAACACACACTGCCAATCTTTCAGGGGTCCCTCCCAAACCCAGCTCTTGGACTCATGATCTGTCCTGTTTTCACCTGATTCTGGTTGTCCTGTGAGCAGTGATCCAGGAAGAAGAGCAAGGTCATTCTTGACCATTTGGTCCACTTCGGTCCCTTCTTCTTGTCAAGACTTCAGACATCAACACTCCTCTGAACCCCAGAGCAACACCTACCATGTCCGTGAGCCAATCAGCCACCAGGACACACCTTTAAGGCCACCCCTCAAGCTCCTCTAAACACAGACCCTCTCCTTATCTGGGAAATGGGATTGAGATGAGTCTAAATACTCTCCATTGAGCCTAAAGTGTTTCCATGATCTTGGAGTCAGGACATGGTGAGAGGTGGAACACCTGAAGGTTATTCTTAGATGGTAATATTGAGATGTAATGTTGGGGCTTTTGTCCGCCACCATCTGACTGTTCCTGTTTCCTGTGAGCTTCACCCCATTCATTTCATCCATCTGCCATTTAACTCTGTCTGAGTGTCAGGGGTCAGAGCCTAGTGAAGGAGGTCCTGTCTTTTTCTCCCTATAATGAATGACCATCCCCATGTGCCTCCCCTTCACCCCATGATCTGTTACATTATCAGAGCTGTTGTAGGGCAATGAGCTGTGAGGCCCATAAACCTGTAGGTTCTCCGAGGGGCTGAGGTCACAGCATTCATAGAGAATTCTGTCTGGTCCTGCTGAGCTCAAGTCTCTCATCTGAGACATGGGGAGAGGAGGGGGGACTCAGCTGCCCCCTCCTTGGACTGAAGAAAGTGTCCATCCAGCTCTGTGGGTGACATGACAGGGTCACATCCTGTCCTGGGGGCATTGTGGTCAGGATGCACCAAGAGGAAAGGCCTGTCATGGAATTGTCCTAGGGAGAGGGAGGTGAGGGAGTGTCCCACCTTTTCTCAGCTAAGGACTCACCAGGGCCTGCGTCTCAGGATCTATATCTCACTGATCACTTTTCTCCAACTCTTCCCCTCCCCACCCCTACTCATTCTCTATGCTTTCATCCTGAGGCCCACAGATCTCCTTGTGGCCATCATCTCCTGGGCTCTGCCTGCAGGGCCTGTGCAGAGTCTACTCTCTGAAGACTGGAGTACTGGCTAAAGTGCTAAAAATCACTTGCCTAGCAAGTGTGAGGCCTTGAGTTCAAACCCCAGTGCCACAAAAAATGTATCTTCTGATCTCTGACTGACCCTGTTGGGCTCCTCACTTGTGATTAGGGTATCTGGCAGGGTGTCACTTGAAACCCATAACATAGGTGAGGTTGTGTGAACCATAGCATCTACCCGTGCTCTCGTGGGAGCAACTTACAGGTCCCATTGGGATTTAAGCCTGGGAGAGCTCAACCTAGAGCTACTGGCCAGGAAGCTGAGGAAGGTCACATTCCCCATCCTTGGACAGAGCAAATCTGTCAGAGCCAAAAGCAGAGTGACACTGAAGGGTCAGCTTTTCTTTGGGTGTCAAAACAGGGTCCTCCTGGGTTAAGAGGGATGACTTTCTGGACAACCCTTGAAGGAAGCCAGGTAAGAAGCTGAAGGGGAGATTCCTATCTCATTGTCTGTCCACTCTGGGCCTCAGTGTCAGGGTCACACAGCCTTCCTCCCACTGGGAGAAGGGCTCTGGACAAAGTATGAGGGATTCTAAAGATAATTGTGGCAAAAAGTAAGCTATCTCACCTAAGACCAGGAGCTCCAGGGGCTCACTGGGTATTGACCACACCTGTGGTTTTCTACTGTCATAGCTATATCATCTGAATGTCCACCTGTGGCTGGGGGTCACAGGGCCAACTGGGAACAGACCCTGGGAAAATTCATGAGAATGTTGTGAATCCAGGGCCCAGTAGAGCTTGTGTTATCCTTCCTTCATCAGAATGAAGCTGTCCAATCTCTTCTGTGAACCACATTGCAGTATCACATTGCCTCCTGTGGTCACCACAGGACTGGGCAAGGCTGAGAGGCTGGGTTTGCTGTAGGCTCCTAGGAGAAAAGGGGATGGAATGTTAAATTGAATCACATCTCCACATAATCCCCAGGGCTGGGATGTGAGAGAGGGACATCCCAGAGATCAGACTCCCTTCCTACAAGCAGAGTCTGGGATTGAGATAACATTGTCCTCTCACCTGTCACAACCAGCTCCAGGGTGTCATTGGGCTCTAACCATGTAGAATGGACATAATACTGACAGTGATATTGCCCTGCATAGTTGGCTGATATAGATGAGATTGAGAACTTGGCCTTGTCCCTGGGCTTCTTTGGGTACTGTTTACCTCATGGTACTTGGATTCCTTCTTTAAAAATGTGATACTCCTGGGCCTACAGAGTCCCCTCACAAAATATACTCACAGGCATATCCCAAGTGATCACAGAAGCTGGTTCAGCCCAGACCCTGGGTTTTGGGAAGATCCCTGCAAGGAAATCAGAGGCTGAGTCCCAGGACATCTCCCCTCAGACCACAGCCCTGAGCCCCAGTTCTCCCCAGCACCCCATCATTAGCCCGACCCTCATGTTCTCTATCTCCACTGCCCAGCAGTGGGATCTTGACCCCTGTGAGGTGGAGGATCTTGAGATGGCTGCTGACACACTCACTTGCCTGCACTCCAGTCCTGGAATCCAGACTCAACCCTGGAAGAGAGTTCCCTGTGAGATATTTTCCCCTAAAGCCTGAACAGTGTCCTCTCCTCCCTGGAGCCTCCTGAGCCCCTGGGTCTTCTGTGGGCCAGGGTGTGGCTGTGGGTTGAAGTCCATCCCAGACTATGTAGCTCCTTCCCATCTTCACATCTCATCCAGGCAGAGCAAGGCCATGAGTGTGGGGATCATGGCATCTTTTCCCACTGGCCAGGGCTGCACAGATATAAGAGGTCATAATTCCTAGCAGGACACTAGACAGACAAGTAAAATGTGGCTACACAGAGGTCAGGTCCTGCTTGTCACATTATTGTCACATCACCAGCCTCACAGGAAGTGACTCTGCACTGCACAGGAACTTGGTTCTCATTTCCCTAGTGCTGGGGTGGAGTGAACACCAGGCTTTGGCAGACACACTGGACAATACTGGTGATGTCTGTGGCCTCTGGCTACTTCACCGTGCTTTATCTCCTCCATATTCAAAAATAAATCATGAATGACATACATCAAGGTCACTCACTTTCAGAACTCAAAGTAATAAACACACACACACACACACACACACACACACGCGCGCGCACACACACACATCCAGTCTCTTCACTTCCTATTTCTACCGTAATGAATACTGGCTTAGAACAACTCAAATCATTTTGTCAGTTTTGCATGTCGTAAGTGCAAAGTGATCTCTGAGCTTAAGTCAAGTTCCCCTCAGCTCCACATTCTCACCTCCTTCTCTGATGCTTTTCCTGGTCTCCTTCTTATACTTACTAGGACATTGATATTATGCTGATATCACACTGTAATCTCCCCTTGCCTGATTCTTAACTTAATCTCATTTGCAAAGCCCCGTCAGTCAGGTAAGGTAACACAGTCACTGTTTCTGATGATAAGGACATGGACCCCTTTAGAGGCTCCTCACATGCCTTCAGGAACTTCATCCAAATCTCACACAAGCAGCTTCTCTGACAATGAAGGTCGCTGATCCCAGTTAGGGCTGTGACTCTTCTGCAGTCTCCTTCTGCATACTCTGACACCTGTGTGCCACACATGCTCTACACCATGGCCTGTGTTGAGTTGAGCAGTTCAAGTTTTCTGCAACCTGAACCTATTGCATAGACTTCTCTTGCTCTGGTTCCCACCCAAACTGTAACAAGAAAGTGGAGGCCAGAAAAGAAACAGACAGGCTGATGTTCTGACAATTAGACAGGGGGAGGGGAAGACAAAGCAGAGAGATAAAACTTAAAGAACTGAAACATAAAGAAGATCACATAGCACTAGGGAAATTAAATAGCCAGTGAAGTCACAGGCAGCCATATGTGAGTAGTGCTTTGTTTTTTGCTTCTATAGCCTGCTTGCAAGAGTACATAGGGTGAGACCCCTTTGTTCTCTGGCTCAGCCTTTGGACATGAGTCCGCTGGGTCTGTGCTGGCAAAATAAACGTTGCTTCCTGATAATCTGCCTCAGGGACTCATATCTCAGCTCATAATTTCCCACAACAATACTTGGGGACTTTCTGGCATTAGAGCAGATGGTGAGTTATCACCTCCCTTGTCCCCAGACCACTGGGAGGAGATCCCACCAGGTGCCAATGGACAGCTTGAACCAGAGGGGGAATTCATTCTCCCAGCGAGTTGGGGAGAGTGCCTTGGATGTACATAGGACTCCACTGAGGCACAGGAACCAACTTAGGAACACTGCTCTTCGTGCTGGTAAGAAGCCGGGTTTGAATTCAGACCTGCTTCAGGAGGCAGAAGGGGAGTCTGACCACCTCCCAGAGACCATTAGTAACTGCCTGTTGGGGTGAAACCCTGTCTCTCTGGTTTAAGGAGTGGGATGGAAGTATTGTGCTGTGTGAGAGTGTATAAAAGTGTGAGCCTGAGACGCAGCCTAGCTGCAAATTGAGTGAAAAGTCCTGATCCTTGGTTCCATGGTGAACTCATAAGGTCAAGGGTGAGCCCAACAGGGCCTCTGGTCTCACTTAGGCCAAAGAGTTGCCTAAGTCCCAGCAAGGAAAGCAGCAGGAGACAGAAGAAGCAAGTTCTTTTTCAAAACCCCTCCCCCTCTGTGTCTGTCTTGCCGTCTGGTAACAGGAGGAGATGGGTGGAAATCAGAGTAAAAACCCTCCCTTGGAGGGTATGATTAATAACTTTAAAAAGGGATTTAATGGAGACTTTGGAGTTAAGTTAACTCCTAACAAGCTAAACATGCTTTGTAAAGTAGATTGGCCTGCTTTTGGTGTAGGATGGCCCCTGGAAGAGTCACTAGATAAAACTGTGATTAATAAAGTTTGCAGAGTAATAATAGTAAAAAAAAAAAAAACCCTAACACCCAGGAGAATGAGAAAAGCCAAGACGCTAAAACTGGTCTTCAAAAACCAGACTTTATTGTTTATTTAAATTCAGGTTCCAATTTATTGGACAGACTGAGGAGAAATCAGAGTCTTTCAGTCTTGATGGATAGCTTTGGTGCCCCAGTTTGCACATCTTCACCCAAAATGGGCATCCTGAAGGAGGACTGAGGCTCAGCACTAACTGAGCTCTTACAAAAATTAACACATGAAGGATGGACTTGCACTGATACACAGATCTGGTCTGACTTGCAAGAAAAGGAATGTTACAAAAGGGTTGTGAATGTAGAGAGGGGAAAATTGTTGGAATGGAAACAAAGTTGAGATAAGGTCTTCATAGATGAAGAGAGAAAGAGAGGAAAAAAGGAAAAAGAGAAAGAAAAATTAAATGTCATAAAATTTTGGAGACAGAAAAGGATAAAAGTTTTAATACACGCCTTCAGTTGAGTTTTTATGTCTTCAAAATAAATAATAAATAGAAAACAATTTAGGATTAAAAATATGCCAAAAATACTGAACTTGCTTTTACCTTTACTTATAGGGAGTATAAACACGAAGAACTTACCTAAAAGGGTAAGAAAAAAATACAACTTTGTTGCTAGAAAAAAAACTGTTCCAAAAGTTTGGTGCGGTAAGCTTGATCTGTTATTGAGACAGTCATGACATGCTTATGTTCCCCTTGCTAATGGCTGATCAAATTATGCATCCATCTAATGGTATGCTCACAGTTTGTGTGTATATGTAAACATTTTGAGAGCAGTTCTTATTATAGAGTCAATGCAAAAATTATTACTCTGTTCTATTGGTGCTTTTAAGAAAACAGGTTATTAAACTTATTTCAATCAGGTCTCACTAAGATGCAGGCATTCAGGGGTTAACACTCCAGCTCAGACCAGAGGAGAGAAAAAAAGCAAGGGGGGGCCATAGCCTGCAACAAAAATTTTGGAATTTGGGTAGTTAAAGAAACAATCTTCGCATGTTTCATTCTGCCATAAATACAATCTGGAATTAAATTCTCTCTTATTATACATGGATCTATAAACAAATGGGCTTTCTATAAATTGCTTTTACACAAAAATAATTTTAAGGTTGTTTCTTTCTTGTTTTTTCATACAAATGTAAGGCTCTAAGTTAAAAGATTTTATGAGTTATTTTCAACAGGTAACAAAAATATATAAAAGGTATTAAGGATATGGTTTTTAAAAAAACAAAAGTAAAAAATATTTTTAGATTTAAAAAAAAGATAAAGACAAGCTCCCCCAGGGGATATAAAATAAGTTGTCATAAAGGTACAGAGTAAGTTCTCATACAAAGATGAAGCATATAGATGCTTATGTAAATGATTAAGTTAACTAAAATCTATAAGTTACATTAAAGGTTTTTTAAGGTCAAATTTTGATGCACTATGTTAAACTAAAAACTTAATTCTCTAAAATCATAACAACAAGGATATCATTAAAATATTGTATTGTTCTTGATAATGTTTACAAAAACGTTGTCTTAAAATATTTTTTGTTTTATCAAGATAACTTTCAGGAATTTTTGGTACAACAGGTTAATCCACAAATTTGTCAAAACAACAAGAGTTTATTAAAATACACAGAAACGAGAGGCAACTGAGCACAGGGAGTACTGCTGCACTGATTGAAGGGTTATGACAAATTTACCCATGTGAAGCCAAAGTACACCCTCCAGACAGGATTTTTTTAAAAAACTCAAAAAAGGAGCACTCACTGGAAGTCAAGACCTCCAGTTTCTATTGGACTCAATAGAATAGGAGTGGATATGTTGCCCTACTCCTTCCACATGTTGGATGGAGGGAATTTTTGCCCTGGGATGGTCTGATTAGGCCTGTTATATTAGGGGGGCTCCACTGACTACAGGTTGGTGGGATTCTGCTGTATTTCATGAGCCATCTGTTAATGTTAGCAATCTGGGATGTGCTCCCTTATCAACATCTGAGCCATGATTCTTGGCCACAATGTTTCCTAACTCCATACTTAGTCCCCATAAATATTTACCTGTGTTATCTGGTGATTTTTGTCAGGGTTTTAACTACTAAGGTAACTGAGTCATGTTCATTAAAGAGTTGGTTTATGTTGGGATTAACAATGAGGACAGCCATGTTAGGACTAGACTCCCTACCCCTTGCTGATGGCTTGCCTTTATCTCCCTGGATAGAGGCCAAGAACAGTTGGGCAGATAGTGACCTAACTACAACTTATCTTTCTTGGTTGCCCACCAACAATATCCTTTAGTGAGCTTCCTGGTACTTTCCCACTAGCCCCTATATCTAGCCCAAGCCTGTGTATGGCAATGGGCTCTAGCTCTCTTTCTGGGGTCTCCCTCCACAGGGCTCCTTCCTGAACTATAAACCCTGTACTGGTGTTTGAGTCATTTCTCTGCCTCTTCCATGCTTCTTATTTTCTAACAGTTTATATAAAACTTTCTAGATGACCTCATGGTTAAACAACTGCTGTCTTGGGTGATTCTAATACAGTTGGTACACTATATGTGTCTGTGACTGGGCTATTTGGATTTACTAAATCTGTTCTTTTCCTCTACAACTGATAAAAATCTAAGGTTTTACTTCAAGAACAACTAAACTAATATGTATATATAACCTCCATAAAGTTGTGATGCTGTTGCTTGTTCCTGTATATGAAATACATTTATGTTTTTAAGTATATCAAGCCTCCTAAAATATAAAATTTAGAAAAACATGGTTAAAAATGTTAGTGGTACTTATATACTGTTCTGTTAGTTGCTAAATTGTCCATCAAATTTTAACCATGGCTCTTGAGTTTTTGTCATTATAGTTCTTATCCTTCTAGGACATTTACAATCAAGTCCATTAAAAAATTACTATAATAACTACTTATGTGTCAAACAGGTTAGCTTTTTAGACAGCTGCTTTTGTTAGCTTTTGCTTTGTATTGTCCTTGTTTAGAAGCCCACTGCCTAAAAGCTACTCCTTCTAAGCCTCTTTTTGCTTAAATTTGACCAAAAGGGTCTAGTTAGCACTGAATCCCACCTAAACTGCTCATTATTCCCCCCCAAAGTGGGACCTAAACCAAACAAACAAACAAATCCAGGAAAGAATGACCAATCAAGAAAGATCTCCAGTGTATAGCACTACCACCCTGAACTCACCCTAGCCTGTCTGTTTTTGGAAGCTAAGCAGGGTTGTGCCTGGTTAGTACTTGGATGGAAGACAGATCTTCAAAGGAGAGTGCTCAGAGACAAAGACAAAGGGGGAATGCCATCAAAGTTCCAATGGAGTCACTGGTGCCAGACCTCTCAAAAATAACCAAAACTGAGAGGATTACAATGGTTCTTATGCATGTGTGGCTATCTGGCTTTAAAGTGTTTCTAGACACAAACTCACGTTTTTAGACAGGATCTTCTACTTAAATAGAGAAAAAAATGACTGTTTTTACTGGCTCAAAACACATCCTTTGATACTTAAAGATGGTGGTTTTAACTTTTTTAAAAACAATGCATTTTCTAGGACATATATACTGATGATATATTGTTGCCATTGTAATTCTACTCAGTTAAAAAAAAGACATTGTCTAGATAAAAAAATATGTATATAAAATGTCCACCCATTAAAACCCCATTGGAGATGCCCTTTTGTTGTTATTTTATCTACTCCCACTGCAGTTAAAGTAGCAGAGATTGCTCCTTGGATCCACCACAGTAGAGTCAAGCCAACTTATCTTGAGTGGGAGTGAATCCCTGATCCACCTTCACCGTGCAAGCTCACCCTCTGGAACTTGAACACCCTCCCTTGGCAGGACTCTGCTTCCCAGGAAACAACAGGGGACCAAACATGGTGGGATGACAGCCCTGGCCTTGTCACTCCCCTGAAGCTGACTAGTCAAAACAAGGCATAAGCTTGAGGAGTTGACTCTCTAATGGGACAACCGGACTGTTTTTACACCAGTTATTTCACTGTGATGCATTGTCACCCCTTGTTTGTATTTGTTGCTATAATTCTCACCATAATCTTTGCCAGAGGCCTGGCAGAAACCACCCCCACTGACTGGACTCATGGTGAAAGGTTTTTATTAGCTGTCTTCTACCTCTTTTGAGAATTACTGTCTATTGTTACTGGTGTGGTTTGCCTTCGTGGCCTCAGAGCCCTCCCTCCTCTGACCTATGTATGCATACTACTCAGGGAGGAAATGTTGTCATTAGGACTTTGCTATTCCATACTCTTGTATTATTACTTGTGCCATTACTACTCTTGTGCAGGCACTGTCATCAGGTCATGCACTCACAACCATACCATCTATTCAGTTTGTTCCCGTGGTAATCAGCATATCTGCTTCAACCCCACTTACTGCCCTCAGGAACAATGGTTAGAGATCAGAAGCATCTGCAATTCTGGAAACCTCCTCAGCTGTGCCCAGGATTATAGACTGATAAACCAGTGTCAATGCTCTTTGATGCATATACAGCCTAGACAAGGGTGGATATGGAGGTACAGGCTATGGCTGTGGAAGCCTAGCTTGAGAAAGAGCCTATACATCAAATGATAAGTGTATGTGCTGGGGAGACCTTGGCCATGTGATGATGTGGGTTCTTATTATTGGAGTTGTGTTTCATGGGCCATATGACAGAGATGAAAGTATGCAGCCCTCCTTCACAAGGGAAAAGCTGCCCCTGACTGCACCCATGGCACCTGTAACCGTGTAAATTTCATGGTACTTAAGCCATTGGATTGGACAAGAGTTGCCTTACAAATTGGCAATTAAAAAGATAAAAAATGGCCTCCTGAGCAAATTATCCAATATTATGGTCCTGACACCTTGGCAGAAGATGGGTCTTGGGGCTATCACACCCCTATATATATGCTCAACCACATCATCAGGCTACAGGCTGTTGTTAAAATTATAACTAATAAAACTACTAGAGCTCTCAATTTGCTGGCATAACAGAACACTAAGATGTGCAATGCCATCTATCAGAACCACTTGGCTTTAGACTATTTTTTGGCCTCTAAGGGAGGAGTTTATGAAAAATTTAACCTAAGCAACTGCTACTTACAAATTAATGATTTTTAAAAGGTCATAAAAGACATCACAGACAAAATGAAAAACCTTGCCCATGTCCCCATCCAGACTTGGATGTTTCAACACTAAAAGTTTCCTTGGAAAGAAAACACAACTCTTTCTCAACATGTCAGCCTCTACCATGAACCCAGATAAGCATCATAACATCTCCTATTCCAGAAAACACTCCCTGCCAGACATAAACCCCTTATGTGTTTTCCAAATGTGCCATGGAGTAAAGAGAGCTCAACTTGGGAAGGTCAAAAGCATTCTGGTTCTGTCCATGATCCCAGTTCTCTTATGGTTGTGTTCATCTCCATGTTTTCCCAAGTCAAGATATCCCAGGTGGATTGATCCTGTTTAAAGAAAGGGTTTGAAGAATCTTGGGAGCCTTTTCTCATTCAGAACAATGATCTTAATCATTGTTCAGCTAGCATTAATACTGAAGATGAATGATGGCTGATGGAGGAGAAGGGGATTCTGGAGAAGAAGAAATCATGAGCTAATTCCAAGGAAAGAGGTCAACAAGGTTTCATGGATACATTTGCAGTCTATTTCTTTTTTTAAATCACTTTATTCATATTTAATAGTTATAAGGGAAGTTTCATTGGACATTTTCATTTATACATATGTTATACCCTAGTTTGTTACATCCCCTCCATATTCTCCCCTCTCTGTTCTCCATTCTCCTTTTTAAATCTACTAAACCATGTTTCAATTCTCCAATTTCACATAGGTATAGAAAGTACACCAATCATATTGACCCTCATTTTCCCTGTTTATTTACCCTCCCCTTATCACTAGTGCCCTCCCCTTAACATGACATGTTTTGCATTCCTGTCCTGTAATTTTTAAGTGTAGATTATTTTTCAGTGGGGATTTCACCTGGGTAATTCACTTGTGAATATGTTGTGCCTAAACCAGTCTAACTCCTCTATTACTCTTCCTCACACTTTCCCTCTACCCTGTACTGTTCAACAGTTTTTAGTGTTTAATTGTGTCTTGTTGTACACAGATATGATGTATTCTAGTTGTCCTCTCTTCCTCACTGGTAAGGTTTTGTCTTGACACCTTGCCTGGTTTGGTATCCACCAGGTTTCTTCACAAAAATATGTTGTTTTTCTTTCATAATTAGACAAGGATTTGTAGTGACAGACTTTGAGACAGTGTAAATACCATATTTCTCATTCAATTTTCACTTAAACAGTCACTGTAGGAAAGTCTTCACTGCTCCCAAACATATTTATTTATACACAAATACATTGTAACAATCCATTGCTTTAGCTGTCTATGGAATATGGTTTGTTTCCTACACTTCCATCCATCATCATGCAGATACCTCCAGATTTCTTATTTATTCTGATGTTCTCATCAATGTGCACATTTCCAGCACTATTTTCTTTGTCTTTATTATTTATTCTTTTCACTTGACAGCACAGCAGGAAGCATGCCCCATACAAAGGAAACTTTCTTTTTTTCCTCGCAGAGTCACTGATTCCACTTTGAGAGTGAACCTGAGCTCATGTAGCCCTTCTACTTTTGATGCACATTTCTGGCATCTTTCCCAGTAGTTCACAAGTCCAAGCAAAGCTTCCTTAATAGCCTTGGGATATAGATTTCTTACTGTTGGATGTGTGCCTTCTGAAGATATTTCCTTTGGCAAAAGCATAAATGTACACTTTGTTTTCATCAATATTGACAAATTTCTCTCAATATGGGCTGAACCCTTTTTATTCCTACTAACCATATAAGTACAATCTCTTTATTTACAGTTTTTCCAAAAGCAGGATTTAAGGGAGCTTTTGATTTTATACAAACAGGTAAAATTGCATTCCAGGTTAGTGTAATTTTTCATTTCTCTTTGGATATAAGTAAAACTAAATAGCTTTTTATACATTAAATTTTACTTTTAACCATTTTAGTTATTCTGCCTCATATCATATGTCTTATCCATCTTTTTCTTTAATAATTAATATCCATGTGTATGTGTATATGGAAGGACAGAAGCTAACTATATATGTAATATTTAATTTTTGTACTTGTATAGTGATGTAACATATATGTAATTTATAGTCTATATGATACTATAACAACTTTTATAATCATGTATAATTTCATGCACATTAATATGGATATATATAGACATGGAATTTTTGCAATGTGCTATATTTTTGCTTCATTTCCATGTGTGTATTGACTTCCTTTGTGTGTGTGCCATGCACAAGTGCAAATATGCTGATGGATGAAGTCCATCTTTCTGTTTGCTACATCTGGATTTCAAAATTTAGGTTCTATCTCATTCCTTAGGCCTAGGTTGTTTAGAACCTGACTCACATTTCTATTTATCATTTTTTATGTTTCGCTGACTCATGAAGATTTTAATCTCATGAACTGTGAGGCGTGGTTCTTACTTCATTCTTTTTCCCCAAGTCCACACTCAGGCTGGAGACCTGCTGTCCCATCTCTGTTATAGGCTAGATTTCCCTATGTCCTCCAATCTACATCTAAACTTGGCACCATGTTGTTTGGGTCTGTCTACACTGTAATATGAACTTCATCTATAGAGACTTAGTAGTGGATTTCTATTCCTGGGGAGGCAGTCCCCTCCTCCCACAACTCAACCTTTTTAGTATTTTCCTAGCAGTTCTTGCATTTTTATTTCTCAGTATGGACTCCAGCAACATTTTGTATTGTTCCAGAAGAAAAGTTTCTTAGCAATTTTTTAGGAAGTGCAGAACCTTAACTCAGGAAAATCGACTTCTTTATCACAGAATCCATCCATTGAAGGATGAGGCACATGTCCTTTCTCCTTCCTGTATACTACAGGTGCCATACAGAGACTTTCAAAAGGTGTACACATGTGTGTATTTAAGGTTTTCACATTAGCATTATGATTGCCCTTGAAATATTTCTTTATTTTCATTAATCTCAAAGTGAGACTGAGATTTTTTCTCCTCCAAGTATCTTCTTCCTCTTCATTTTTTGAGTGTATGAAAGGTGCTGGTTTGCCTGAGTTAATTTTTATCACAACCACTTCTCTGATTGCTTTAATGTTGAGTGACGGCCTCACCCTCCAACCTCACGCTAGGATGCAGCATTTCTAACACATTCTATGTATGCAGGAGCTGCAAGAACCACCTACTCAATATTCTCAAAGGCTGGATGCTCCTGCCTTGGTAACTCTATCTTTTGCTGTTTCTCCCTGCAGAATATTACACCTGTAATCCACAACATGTAGGGTTCTACATTGCAACAAATTTACTGAGCACAAATATTTGGTGACAATCAATCCCAAGTCATATTGTTAGGAAAACTCCGCACACCACACACAAAGGAGGCTCATGAGAGGTATCTCATGACCAAAAGTTTAATAAGCAGTCCGGCTGGCTGAGGAAAAATGGTGCAGCAGTTTCTCTCAGTGTGTCTGGCCTTAATTAGCATTTGGGAGAAAGCAAGGGCTAGGGACAGGCAAAGGGAAGTGGCAGAAGATAAGGGACAGTGGGGGGTTGTTCTGCAAGGGATGAGACCAGCTGCAGCTCAGGCTGCAGAATGGTGGCAAGGGGCAGTTCTTATCATTCTCCCATTTTTTGTTTCTTAAAGAGAGAGTGAGAGGAAAAGGTTGGGTATTGGGGTGCAGTTTGATCCTCTGGCTGCTTCCTGCTGGGGGGGCGGCACATGTTCTTAGGTGGGGTCCTTAGAGTTTGATGTCTTATTTTATTTTCCAGGAGTCTCAGTGGGTGTGTCTACATCTTCTGAGACCATAGGGAGGCAGGAGATCTTTACTTTTGTTGGTCCTGTAAGGAGAGATTGGTAGATCTTTTGTGGGGCTGCCAAATATAGATTTTGGATGTGTACCCAGGAAAGGAATTCACTAACTTAGCAGCCATGGGTGTGGTGAGGATGACCTTAAATGGACCTTTCTATTTTCTTGTACATGGCTGGGTGTGGTTGTACTTTTTAAATAAACCAGATCTCCCATTTGGAAGGAGGGAGTTATTTTAGTGGAGTCAGAGGACTGTGGCAACTGATCATGAGCATGAGACCAAGGGAGAGAGCAAAGAAAGGTAAGGAGAGGATAGAGGAGAGTGGGGGAAATGTTGGTGGGATTTGGCTGAACCATGATAGGGAGGAGCAGGTGGCCATAGAGGAGCTTGAAGGGGCTGAGCATGAGTGGTCTTTTTGGAAGGGCCCAAAGGTGGAGAAGAGCTAGGGGCAAGAGTTTTGTCCAATCTAGATGGAGTTTGAGAGAGAGTTTGGTAAGTGTATTTTTTAATGTGTGATTGGCAAGTTCAACTTTACCTGAAGATTTGGGGTAGTAGTGGATGTGGAATTTCCAGTGGATGTTTAAGTCTTGTGCCAATTTTTGGGAAATAGAGGAAACAAACTCAGGCCTATTGTCTGATTTCAAAGAGGCCAGGAGGCCAAACCATGGGATAACACCTGTGACCAGAATTGTTGTTACTGTGGAGGCCCAATTGTTAGTTGTAGGAAAGGCTTCCACCCATCCTATGAAGGTGTCTACAAGTACCAAGAGGTATTTAATTTTCTTTCCTGGGGGCATATGGGTAAAGTACACCTGCCAGTCCATGGCAGGGAGGCATCCTCTGGCTTGGTGGGTGGGAAAGGAAGGGGGTCTAACATTGGAGCTAAGGTTTGTGCGCTGGCAGATCAAGCAGGATTGGGTGATCTGTTTGAGGTATTGTATGTCTCCTGGAGATAGGGAAAGGGATTGGCAGAGAAAGGTGTAAAGAGCATGAAGGTTAGGATGAAAAAACATATGTAAATAGGAGAGAAGAGTTTTAACTTCAGAAGTGGGGAGAGAGAGTTTAGTGAAGGGAGGGAGGAAGCTGGGGTAAGGGGGTACATGGCCAACTGGGGTACAGTTTGGAGGGCTGCTTGCTTGGCCTCTGTATCTGCTTGGTTATTTCCTCAGGTATTTAAGGAAGAGTCGGTTTGGTGGGCTTTGCAATAAGTAATCCCCACCTGGGAAGGAAGGCGTGAAACCTCTAAGACCTGGGCTATTAAAGCAGCATTGATAATGGGAGTTCCTCTTGTAGTTAGGAATCGCCTTTCCTTCCAGATAGCAGAGTGGGACAATAAAGTGTGAAATGTATGCTTAGAGTCAGTGAAAATGTTAACAGTTTTGTCTTTTGCCAGGGATAGAGCTCTGGCCAGGGCAGTTAATTCTGCCTTCTGGGAAGTAGTACCCAAAGGGAGAGGGTGTGCCTCAATAATGGTGGAATCAGACACGATGGCATATCCAACTCCTTGCTGTCCGTTGTGAATGATGGGTTTGCCATCAATGAACCAAGTGTAGTCAGCCTGAGAAAGGCTGCCCTCCTGAATGTGGTCTGGGCAAGGGAGGAGCTCCTTAAAGATCTTGGGGCAGGAGTGAACTAGGGGTGTTGAAGAGAGAGGAAGAAGAGTGGCTGGATTAAGTAGGGGACACAAGATGAAAGTTAGGGTGGGATCCATGATGAAGGCCACCTGGAGGGAGACATAGAGTAAAGACCCTTATATGTGAGGAGTTCTGAGAGGCTATGGGTGGAGCAAACAGTAAGGGGGTACCCAAAGATAAGCTTTTTACTTTCTTGAATTAGGAGAGAGGCAGCCGCCAGGGCCCTAAGGCATGGGGCCCACCCCCTGGTTGTGGGGTCTAATTGTTCAGAGAGGTATGCTATTGGAGCAAAGGAGGGCCCTATGTTGTGTCCTAAAACTCCTAGGGCAGACCCTTGCTTCTCAGATACATAAAGGAAAAAAGGACAAGTGAGGTCTGACAGACAAAGCACCAGGGCTTGTAACAGGGCTTGTACGAGAGAGACTTGAAATGGCTTGACACAGGCTGAGAGGGTTCCAGGGGCTCTTGGATGGGGCCCCTGGATGCCTTATATAGAGGTTTGGCCATTAGGCTGAAGTTGGGTACCCAGGCTCTGAGGTAGCCTGCCAGGCAGAGAAAGGAGAGAATTTCAGCCTGGTGGTGGGAGTGGGAGAGAGGCTAAGCAGACCTTATGATCTATGGCCTTATGAGTAGGTGAAATAGATAGGCCCAGGTAAGTTACCTGGGTGAGAGACAGTTGAGCCTTGTTAGGGGAAACCAAGTATCCCTTTTTTCCAGAAAATTAAGCAGGAGGGCAGTGTGTTGTTGGCTATCCTCGAGTGAGGGGCTGCAGAGCAGGAGATAATCTACATATTGGAAGAGTTTACTCGGGTGAGATGGAAAGTAAGGAGGTCCCTAGCCAAAGCTTGGCCAAAGAGGTGGGGACTGTCCCAGAACCCCTGAGGCAGAAAAGTTCAGGTCAATTTTTGGGAAGTATGAGAATATGGAACAGTCCAGGTGAAGGCAAAGAGGTTTTGGGACCGTGGGCGGACTGGAATAGTGAAGAAAGCATCTTTTAGGTCTAGGACTGTTAAATGGGTGGTGGTACTGGGGATGAGAGACAGAAGAGTCTAGCGGTTGGGCACCACGGGTGTATAGGAGTCACTGCTGCATTGATCAAGTGGAGATCCTGTACCAACCAGTAAGACCCATTAGGCTTTTTTACAGACAGAATAGGAGTGTTGTAGGGAGAGTGGGTTGGGTGAAGCAGGCCCTTAGTGAGAAGCTCCGAGATAATAGGCTTTAGATCCTGTAGGTGGATTAGACAAATGTTATATTGAGATTGGTTTGGGAAAGTAGAAGGATCTTTGAGAGTAATGACAACTGGCTCATGATGTGAGGCAACAGAGGGTTTTTTGAGATCCCATATAGTGGGGTCCACTAATATTGCTGGTAAGGGCAAGGAGTTGGGAGAAGCTTGTGGAAGCAAGGCACCTATTATGGCGAGGAGGGACCATGAGGATGGAGGCGAGGTGTTGATGGGTTGCGGTTTTTGTGGGGATGGATGTAAGGTGAGGGTGGCCTGAAACTTTGTTAGAATGTCTCTACCTAAGAGTGGAGTGGGACAATTAGGTAGCACTAAGAAGGAATGGGTAAAGACGGTATCTCCCAGCATGCAAGTTAAGGGAAAGGTCATTAAGGGCTGAGTAGGAGTTCCCTCCACTCCAACTATGGAGGTTGAAGAAGGCTTGGTAGGTCTTCAGAATTCCAGCAAGGCAGAAAAAGTGGCACTGGTGTTTATGAGGAGAGAGATAGGCCTACCATCATTTATGGCTGTTACCCTGGGCTCCTGTGAAGTTATGGTCATTGGACCTCGGAGTCCTGGGCTCTGTCAGTCTTCTGCCACCATTGTTAGTCCTAGAAAATCAGATAGGGAGGAGGAACATAGAGGGGGTCTAGACCCCCCGCCTTGAGAGGTGAAGGGGCAGTCCCTTACCCAGTGGCCCTCCTGTTTGCACTTAAGACATGGTCCTGGTGGATGACATATCTTAGGACAGGCATGGGCCCAGTGTCCCTCAAGGCCTCACTGAAACCATGGGCCAGGAGGTGTTTGGGGTTTTCTCTGGCCTTGTGAGTTGGAAGCTGAGGAGTTTTGTCAAAGGGCTTGGGCCAACATCTGGAATTTGGTCTTATCTCTCCTCTCCTTATTGGCCCTTTGCTGTTCCTCACGGTAATTATAAACCTTAAAAGCCACATTTAGAATTTCAGCCTGTGGAGTCTGAGGAACATTTTCTAGTCTTTTTAACTTTTTCTTATATCTGGGGCTGACTGGGAGATAAAATGGGTCATAAGAATAATTGTCCCATCTTGTGTTTCAGGATCGACTTTGGTATGGCATCATAGCACCTCTGTGAGTTGGGACAAGAAACTGGCTGGATATTCTTTTTCATCTTGTTGAATTTCCCTGGGTTTATCAAAATTAACAACCTTTTGGGTAGCCAATAACCTTGCCACTAGGCAGGTGACCATCTGGTCTCTGGAAGTTGTGTCATTAGTTTGATAGTCCCAATGGGGTTCTGTCTCTGGAACCACCAACATTCCCACAGGGAGGGCAGGGGTGGTGCAGTGAATCTCATCTGCATGTGTCTTAGCCACATCCCAGACCCTTCGTCTCTCCTCCAGGAGGAGGGTTGAGGAGAGGATGGTATAAATATCATGTCAGGTGAGGCTATAAGATTGGGCCAAATATTGAAATTCTTTAATATAAGAGTCAGGGTTAGTGGTGAAGGAATCGAGGCATTTCTCAATTTGAGACAGGTCTGTGAGAGAAAAGGGAACATGAACTCACATGATACCCTCAGTGCCAGCCACCTCTCAGAGGGGGTAGGGGGAAACTGGCTGGCTAGGGCGGTGGCCATGAGAACAAGTGTGTGGGGGACTCAGGGGATCCAGTGGTTCTGAGTTTGTAGGAAGGTGGGGGGAAGGGGAAGCAGAGGGAGGAGCAGAGGAAGGGGTGAGAGGAAGGGCTGGGAAGCAGCAGAAGGAGGGGCAGAAGGAGGGGCAGAAGGAGCAGCAGAAGGAGGGGTGGGGCCAATGGTTGAATAATGGCAGCCTGTGTCTGATAGGGTGGAGGCTCAGCAGTGGGATCGAAAGAAGGGAAAGCATTGGAGTCAGGGAGAGTAGCTGGGGTCTTTGTAGCCAGAAGGACCTGGGAAGGGAACAAGGGGTACAGAGAGAAGGTTTAGAGTGGAGGTAAGAGAAGGCCTGGACATAGGGAATCTCCTTCCACTTTCTAGTGCGTTTGCAGAAGTTATAGAGATCCCCGAGAATGTTAGGGTTGAGCATGCTTTTAAGTGGCCATTTTGAGTCATTGTCCAATTGGTATTGTGGCCAAGACTGATTGGAAAGAAAAATGAGTTTTTGGGCTTTGAGATCAGATGAGAGATGTAAGGGCTCGAGGTTGGCCAGTAGGCAGCCCAAAGGAGTGTCTGAGGGAATTTTGGAAGGTCCAGTCCCCATGGTGAGACCCAGTCCGAGGAAGAATATGGTGGGAATCCCCAAGATATTGCTTTCCTGGAAGAAACAGAGGAGTGGAGGACCTCAAGGGAACATCTTCACTGAGAGAATAGTCCAAGCCCCAGGAACCAAGTTCCTGGGGGTAGTGAGCTGGGACCTAGTACAAGGATTTTGACCACGAGAGAGAGAGAGAGAGAGAGAGAGAGAGAGAGAGAGAGAGAGAGAGAACCATGACTCACAGTGCAACAGCACGAGGGAACTCACCAATGGGGGACTGAGGAAATCAACTGGTGGTGGGTGAGTAATGGGAGTGCACTGGCCTTGAGGAGATTCCCTGTGAATGAGAGAGGTGAGGGCAGCACTAGTTTGGTGTCAGTTGTCCTGGCAAAGCAGCTCAAATCCCAGTAAGTTTATCCAGGCTTAAGGAAGGCAGCTCCAACCTATGTGGCTTTGGCAGGCCAGTATAATCTCCTGTACAGCACCCCTATATAGGGAATGTCTGCATTGTGGCCAAAGTAGGCTTAGGACTGCAGCATATATTGGGAGGGCCTGAATTTACTAATTGGGAAAGCAAGATCAATGCTGGAAGCTCACCTGGTCCTGTGTTTTAGCACCAAAATGTTAGGAAAACACCACACACTGCACACAAAGGAGGCTCACGAGAGTTATCTCATGTCCAAAAGTTTAATAAGCAAGCTGGTTGGCCAAGGAAAAATGGCACAGCAGCTTCTCTCAGTGGGTCTGGTCTTAAGTAGCATTTGGGAGAAAGCAAGGGCTAGGGACAGGCAAAGGGAGGTGGCAGGAGATAAGGGACAGTGGGGCTTTGTTCTGCAAGGGATGAGACCACCTGCTGAAGCAAGGAATGGGGCAGGCAAAGAGAGGTGGCAGGAGATAAGGGACAGTGGGCTTTGTTCTGCAAGGGATGAGACCAGCTGCAGCTCAGGCTGCAGAATGTTGGCAAGGGGCAGTTCTTATCACTTACAATATTCCTCATTTTTTATTCAAAAAAATTGGCATAGTGTTCTGGCACAGAGAGAGCAGTGAAAAAGTCCTGGAAATACAAGAATAGTAGCAGGGTGTGTAATTTAGACAGCAAATAATTTGAAAATATAAAAATTCTTCCCAAATTTATCAAAATTTCCATGGACAAATAATTATTGCATATATTTTGGGGGCACTATAAGATGTCTATGAAGGCAATTCCATGGTGAAATAATTAATCAAACTAGTTAACAAAATAAGAATGCCCAACTACAATACAAAAATACAATAATAGAAATAAAACCATCCTCCCCAAACAGATTTTCTGGATGATTTTTTAAAGGTTGGTGGATCCAGATGATAAGCAAGGTCAAGAAGCCCCTTATATATGACCGTGATATTCCCTGGGTCTAGCAGAAAATCCTTACTGGTTTCTTTTGTAACAAATTGAGCTTTCTCCTCTCCTGGCTATTTATCTGTGCTCTCGGCCATCCTTGACCACACACAGGAGGCTCCAGGCAGGGAACCAGTGCCTGCTTCCTTTTCTACCTCATTTATTCAGGAACCCTCAGCAGTGAAATAGGACAGGCACAGACAAATACGTGATCTCACTTCTATGTGGAATTTTTAAAAATCAAAGTCATAGCAGTAGAGAGGACAATGTGAGTAATTAGAAGGTGTTGGTTGGGTTGGAGAGGGGGAAGGAGATATTGGACAAGGCTACAAAGTTTCATTAGACAGGAAGAAGGAGATTTTCACATTTGTTGTTTGACATCCTGGCTATAATTCACAACAATGTATTGTATGGCTCAAAAGTTGCAGAAAAAAGATTTTAAGTGTCCTCAACAGAAAGAAGTGAAAAGTCATTCTATGTATCCATATATCACAACATCACATCAGACCGCTGAAATCAGTACAATTTTTTACCTATTTATCATAAAACAAAAGAAATAATTAAATTACAATAAAAACCCTCAAACCAAGACAGAACAAATCAGAAGATCCAGCATGGGTTCCATCCTCAGACAGCTGCTTGTCTTGACTCCAGGGACTGCCCAGCCCCCATGAGCCCAGGATCCAGTGACTCAGGCCTGGGATGACCTGGACTGCAGTCCATTCTATGAAGTGATTACTCATTTTTCAGCTTTCTTCTCCTTAAAATGAGACTTTCTTTTTTTTAACTATTATTCATTTATTCATATGTGTGTACATTGTTTGGGTCATTTCTCCCCCCTGCCTCTGACCCTGCCCCCCCTCCACCCCCCTTGCTTCCAGGCAGAACCTGTTCTGTGCTTTTCTCCAGTCCCACTGAAGAGTAGAAATAAGCAATAATCAGAAAGACAAAGCGTTTTTGCTAACCGAGTTCAGATTCCTAGATTCTAGGAATGCTAGATTCCTAGCATTGCTTTCATATACAAATGTGTTACAACCCAGGTTGATTCATTGCTAACTGGTCTTTATACTGGTTCCTGATCCCCTTCTCATGTTGACCTCTCTCACTTTAAGGTTCTGTATTAGTTCCTCTGGAGTGGGGACATCAAATGCTTTCATGTTTTGGGTTTTCTACCTATCCCCATACCTCCCTTATGTGTTCTCCCCTTGTCATGTGACCCATGTCAAACAACATTGCTGTATTTGCCCTAGGTATAAAGACCACATATAAGGTCTTTAAAAAAAATAGGAGATGGTTACACATTTTTCAGTTTTCTTCTCCTTAAAAGGAGACCTTCTGATTTCAGAATTGAGAAATAGAATGGGAGGGGAAGAAGAAGCAGGAACTGAAGCACATGTAAAATAAATTTCATCTCATGGTCCAGAAGTCAAAGAAGCAGAGGTTTGCAAAGAGCTAAATATCAAATTGCCCAACACTGCATTAACAGTTCTGAGACTTGATTTTAATCACATATGTCTAGCACTTTCTGCATGTCCTTTTCTGTCACTGTTGACTTTGTATTGGGTCTGGTCCACAGTTTTATATGTCTAAACATCATGTGGACAGAATTCCCACACTAAATACTCACATTTTCTCCACATATGGGTGTATGGAACTTATTAGAATCAATTTCTGTCCAAAACAGTGAAGACACCTACAAGCTTGGGGCAACTTCAAGCAATGGACAGTGGGAACCCATGAACTTTTCAAGGGCAGGTCCTCTCTTGAAGAAGATTCAGATGGAATCCTTTCACTATTAGAGATGCTGGACTGTCCCCATTCCTACTCAGAGACATCAGTGCACTCTGCCTCAGGAGCTCACTTTCTGCCCTCTTTGCTCATCCCACACTCCCATTCTCACTTCCCAACACTCCTTCCTCATTCTTTCATCTCAACTGAACTGCCTGTGCTCACAGCTGTGGCTGAAGCCTTGCCTTCTTGTGACAGACAGCATGACCAGTCTTGGTGTAGCAAGAAAGGGGAGGCCAAAGAAGAAACAGACAGGATGGTGTTTTGACAATGAGACAGGGGGAGGAGATGGCAAAACAGAAAGATAAAACTGAAAGAATTGAAACATGAAGGTCACATAGCCCTACAAAAATGAAATAGCCAATGAAGTCACATGCAGCCAGATGTGGGTTAAGCTTTGCTTTTTGCTTCTGTAACCTGCTTGCAAGGGTATATAAGATGAGACCCCTTTGTTCTTGGGGCTCAGCCTTTGGACACGAGTCTGCTGGGTCTGTGCCAGCACAATAAACATTACTTCCTGCTAATCTGCCTCAGAGATTCCTATCTCAGTATGAGCAACATTACTTGGACGCTCGTCCAAGATTATGGGAAACAGTGTGTTATCACCTCTCTTGCCACTGGGGTGCATCCCCCGGACTACTGGGAGGAGATCCCACCAGGTGCCAATGGAGAGCTTGATCCAGAAGGGGGATTCATCAACCAGCAAGTCAGGGCAAGGGCCTCAGATGCACAAAGGAACCCACTGAGACACAGGAACCAATTTAGGAGCACTGCTCTTCATACTGGTAAGAACCCGGGTTCAAATTTAGACCTGCCTCAGAAGGCAGAAGGGGAGTCTTATCACTTCCCAGAGACCGCTAATAACTGCTTGTTGGGATGAAACCATGTCTCTCAGGTTTAAGGACCGGAGTGGAAGTATTGTTCTGTGTGAGAGTATATAAAAGTGTGAGCATGAGATGCAGCCCAGTTGCGAAGTGAGTGAAGAGTCCTGATCCTTAGTTCTGTGGTGAACTCATAAAGTCAAGGGTGAGCCCCAACACAGCTTCTGGTCTCACTAGGGCCAAGGAGTCACCTAATCCTGGTGAGGGAAGCAGCAGGAGATGGACAAAGCAAGTGCTTTTCCAAAACCCTCCCCCTGTGTCTGTCTTGCCATCTGGTAACAGGAGGAGATGGGTAGAAATCAGAGTAAAAACCCTCCCTTGGAGTGTATGATTAATAATTTTTAAAAAGTATTTAATGGAAATTATGGATTTAAGTTAACTCCTAACAATCTAAACATCCTTTGTAAAGAAGATTGGCCTGCTTTTGGTGTAGCATGGCCCCTGGAAAGGTCACTAGATAAAACTGTGATTAATAAAGTTTGCAGAGTAATAATAGTAAAAAAAAAACCCTAACACCCAGGTGAATGAGAAAAGCCAAGAGGCTAAAACTGGTCTTCAAAAACCAGACTCTGTTGTTTATTTAAATTCAGGTACCAATTTATTGAGTGGACTAAGGAAAAATCAGAGTCTCAGTCTTGATGGGTAGCTTTGGTGCCCCAGTTTGCACATCTTCACCCAAAATGGGCATCCTGAAGGAGGACTGAGGCTCAGCACTAACTGAGCCCTTACAAAAACTAACACATGAAGGATGGAGTTGCACTGATACTAAGATCTGGTCTGACTTGAAAGAAAATGAATGTTGCAGAAGGGTTGTAAATGTAGAGAGGGGGAAGTAGTGGAATGGAAACAAAATTGGGATGAAGTCTTCATGGATGAAGTGAGGAGACAATGGAGAGAGAAAGGTGGGGGAGAAAATAAAGTTTCATGAAATGTTTGGAGACAGAAAAGGATGAAAGTCTTAATACACTCTTTCAGTTGAGTTTTATGTCTTAAAAATAAAAGTTAAATAGAAAACAATTTAGGATTATTAAAATATGCCAGAAATACAGAACTTTCTGGTACCTTTACTTCTAGGGAGCATAAACATGGAGAACCTACCTAAAAAGGTAAAAAAAAAAAAAGAGCAATTTTGACTGTTGCAGTGAAAAAAAAACTGTTCCAAAAGGTTGGTGCAGTAATCTTGGTCTGTTATTGAGGCAGTCATGAGATGAGATGTTTATGTTTCCCTTGCTAATGGCTGCTCAGATTATGCATCTATCTAATGGTATGCTCACAGTGTGTGTATATATATACATAAACATCTTGTAAAAAGTTCTTATCATAGAGTCATTGTAAAAATTTAGTCTGTTCTATTACTACTTTTAAGAAAAGAGGTTTTTAAGCTTATTTCAATCAGGTCTCACTAAGATGCAGGCATTCAGGGGTTAACACTCCAGCTCAGACCAGAGGAAAGAGAAAAATAAGGGCGGGGGCACAGCCTGCCACAAAAACCTTGGAATTTGGGTAGTTAATTAAATGACCTTCACATGTTTCATTCTGCCATAATTACAATCTGGAATTAAATTCACTCTTATAATACATGGGTCTATTAACAAATGGGATTTCTATAAATTGCTTTTATACAAAAATAATTTCGAGGTTGCTCTCTTTCTTGTTTTTTCATGCAAATGTAAGGCTCTAAATTAAAAGGTTTTATCAGTTATTTTCAACAAATAAGAGAGAGGGGTTCCAAGATGGTGACTAGAGGGAGGAAGCAGAAAGCATGCTTCCTAAAGTAAAATCTTGGAGAGACACTGGAGATACACCTTTCAGGGAAAACCACCAAGAAGAGGCCAAACTCTGAAACTACCACACCCCCAGCCCACACATAGCATCCCCACTCCATGGTAAACTGAGAAACCAGGAGGGCTCCCATGCCACCAGATGCCAGCTCCTACTGGCTCGAGAGAAGCAGACCTCCAGGTGAGCTAAGTGGCACGTGGTACTCCCACAAACAACCCTGGGCCAGATCAGCATAGCCCCCTAGACAGACTAACCCTACTCAGGCAAAAAAGAGGAAAAAAACTGAATAATAAACAACAACAAAAAGACATGTAGCAAAGAGGGCATGCCACCCTGAACTCCAACGAGTGTGGGAGGGGCAATCCCTCACAGAACTGTAAATAAGTAAGCCAGCCTGAGAAGGCAGGAGTGGTGGCCCCCACCTAGCAACCTTGGACCAGGAAAGCTTGTAACAGTGACTGTCTTGATGAGGGTTCCACTGGAGAGCAGGGAAGGGGGCACTTCCCCACAATCTGTAAATAAATAAGCCAGCTGGAGAAGGTGGATGGAGCACCACCTCCCCCAGTGTGCTTTCAGAAGGGAAGGCTTGTAAGGCTTGTAACAGTGGCTGTCTCACCCAGGAGAACTCTAAATAAACAAAGCCTGTGGGGCTAGGTGAGTGTTAAGCTCATTCCTGAGATCTGCAATCAATAAAGCCTTCAGCAACAGCTGGCTGACAGCAGTGGGCAGGTGAGCTGCAGCCTCAGATAGACATTCACAAAGCTGTCTCCAGACTTTTTTTCTTTTTTTCTCTTCCTTTGATGAGACAAAAACAGAACTAGAACTGGAAGCTGAAGGTCTAACTGAAACTGTACTACATTCGAACTTGGGATTTTCATTTTGTTTTATTTTTGGGTTTTTTTGTGTTTTTGTTTATTTTTCTGTTTGTTTGTTTTGTTTTTTGTTTTTTTCCCCTTTGATGATACACTGACCGAACTCCTTCTGAGACACTATCTCCAGGATTGGAGGCTGAGGGACTAACAAAAATTATTAAGACTGAAACTTTACTGCATTTGAACTTGGGGATTTTTTAACCTCCTCTCTGTCTCTCTAATGCCTGTTTAGTTTACTGTTGATTAGTACACTATCTCTCCCTGTTTATTTCTTTAGCACTGGTTTTTTTGTTGTTTGTTTGATTAGTTGTTTGCTTGTTTGTTTCTTTTTCCCTTTTTCTTTACCTTCTTATTTTCCCTCTCCTCTCACCCTTCCATTCTAGATATCACCATTGTTATTATTACAAGCTACACATTACTGAATTACACACAGTACAGGGACAGTAACAATAGCAAGGGCAATGATGGGAAGATGGAAAAAAAGAGGGAAACCTGTTTCCTCCCAGTAATAAATTAGTACAGGAACCAGAGGGAAATGAAGAAATCAGATACCCAGATCCAGACTCCAAAAAAAAAACGAAGATAAACTATGCCAAAGAACCCAATGAAGTACACAAGAACATTCTGAAGAAGAAATCCTGCAAGTAATCAATTACAATTTTATAGAGATGATGCTGGATATGGTCAACCAAAATGTGCAAGAGACACTCAAGAAATTCTGACACAACAAAAATAGAGAATTTCAGAAAGCACAAACTGGATTAAAAAGGAAGACCTAACAATTTGTTGCTTACAGGAGACCCATCTCACGATAGAAATAAGCATAGGCTTAGGATGAAAGGCTGGAAGAAGATTTACCAAGCCAATAGGCCCCAAAAACAGGCAGGAGTAGCAATACTTATCTCTGACAAAGTAGACTTCAAACCTACATTGATCAAACGAGATAAAGAAGGACATTACATACTAATAAAAGGGGAAATAGACCAAAAGGAAATAATAATCATCAACCTATATGCACCCAATATCAACATACCCAATTTCATGAAACATACCCTGAAGGATGTAAAAACATATATTAATTCCAACACAGTGGTTGTGGGAGACTTTAACACTCCACTATGATCAATAGATAGGTCATCCAAACAAAAAATCAATAAAGAAATCCTAGATCTAAAGTCTACCATAGATCAAATGGACTTAGTTGATGTCTACAGAACATTTCATCCTACTTCTACACAATATACACTCTTCTGAGCAGCTTACGGAACCTTCTTGAAAATAGATCATATCCTAGGGCACAAAGCAAGCCTCAGCAAATATAAGAAAATAGAAATTATACCATAAATTCTATCTGATCACAATGCAATAAAACTAGAACTCAACAACAAAAATAAAGACAAAAAATGCAAACAACTGGAAACTGAATAACTCATTGTTTAATGAACAATGGGTCATTGATGAAATAAAATAAGAAATTAAAAGGTTCCTGGAAGTCAATGAAAATGAAAACACAACCTATCGGAACCTATAGGACACAGCAAAGGAAGTCCTGAGAGGGAAGTTTATAGCCATGAGTTCAGATATTAAAAAGACTGAAAGAAAGCAAATCAATGAACTAATGATACATCTCAAACTCCTAGGAAAACAACAACAAGCAAATCCCAAAACAAATAGAATGAGAGATATAATAAAAATAAGAGCTGAAATCAATGAAATAGAAACCAAAAAAAAGCATACAAAGAATTAATGAAACAAATATTTTGTTCTTTGGAAAAATAAACAAGATTGATAAACTCCTGGCAAACCTGACCAAAATGAGGAGAGAAAAAACCCAAATTAGTAAAATCAGGAATGCAAAAGGGGAGACTACTTTGAGAACCTATATTCAAATAAATTCAAAAATCTTAAAGAAATGGAAAGATTTCTAAATACTTATGATCATCCACAACTGAACCAAGAGGACATTAATCACCTGAATAGATCTATAACACAAAATGAAATTGAAAGAGCAATCAAGAGTCTCCCTAAAAAGAAAAGTCCAGGACCTGATGGATTCTCTGCTGAATTCTATCAGACCTTTAAAGAAAAACTAATACCAACCCTCCTTAAACTGTTCCACGAAATAGAAAGGGAAGGAAAACTGCCTAACACATTTTATGAAGCCAGTATTACACTTATCCCAAAACCAGGCAAAGACACCTCCAAAAAGGAGAACTATAGGCCAATCTCCTTAATGAACATTGATGCAAAAATCCTCAATAAAATAATGGCAAACGGAATTCAACAACACATCAAAAAGATCATTCACCAAGACCAAGGAGGCTTCATCCCAGGAATGCAGGGGTGGTTCAATGTACGAAAAGCAATTAACATAATGAACCACATTAACAGAAGCAAAGACAAAAACCACTTGATCATCTCAATAGATGCAGAAAAAGCCCTTGATGAGATCCAACAACATTTAATGATAAAAGCTCAAAAATACTAGGAATAGAAGAAAAGTACTTCAAAGCTATATATCACAAACCTACAGCTAGCTTTATATTTAATGGTGAAAATCTGAAACCATTCCCTCTAAAATCAGGAATGAGACAAGGATGCCTACTATCTCCACTTCTATTCAACATAGTACTGGAATTCCTAGCCAGAGAATTAGGCAAGAAGAAGGAATAAAAGGAATACAAATAGGTAAAGAAACTGTCAAAATATAGCCATTTGCAGATGATGTGATCCTATACCTTAAAGACCTAAAAACCTCTACTCAAAAGCTCCTAGGCACCATCAACAGCTATAGCAAGGTAGCAGGATGTAAAATCAACATAGAAAAATCATTAGCATTTCTGTACACTAATAATGAACAAACAGAGAAAGAATATATGAAAACTATTCCATTTACAATAGCCTCAAAAAAAAATCAAATACCTAGGTGTAAACTTAACAAAGGATGTGAACAACCTCTACAAGGAAAACTATAAACTTCTGAAGAAAGAGATTGAGGAAGACTATAGAGAGTGGAGAGTGGAGAGATCTCCCATGCTCATGGATTGGTAGAATCAACATAGTAAAAATGTCTATACTCCCAAAAGTAATCTACATGTTTAATGCAAGTCCCATCAAAATCCCAATGACATTCATCACAGAGATTGAAAAATCTACCATTAAATTCATATGGAAACATGAAAGGCCATGAATAGCTAAGGCAATACTCAGTAAAAAGAACAATGCTGGAGGTATCACAATACCTGACTTCAAACTATATTACAAAGCAATAGCAATAAAAACAGCATGGTACTGGCACAAAAACAGACATGAAGACCAGTGGAACAGAACAGAGGACCAAGATATGAAGCAACACAACTATAACCAATTTATCCTTGAAAAGTGGGCTAAAAATATAATGAAGAAAAGACAGCCTCTTCAACAAAAACTGCTGGTAAAACTGGTTAGCAGTCTGAAAAAAACTGAAACTAGATCCATGTTTATCACCCTATACCAATATTAACTCAAAATGGATCAAGGATGTTAATATCACACCCGGAACTCTAAAGTTGGTACAGAGAAGAGTAGGAAATACTTTGGAACTAATAGGTATAGGCAAGAACTTTCTCAGTGGAACCCCAGCAGCTCAGCAACTAAGAGATAGATTAGATAAATGGGACTTCATAAAACTAAAAGGCTTCAACTCAACAAAAGAAATGGCCTCTACACTGAAGAGAACACCCACAGTGTGGGAGAAAATATTTGCCAGCTACACATCAGACAAAGGACTGATAATCAGAATATATAGGGATCTCAAAATCCTAAATTCTCCCAAAATTAATGAACCTATAAACAAATGGGCAAGTGAACTAAACAGAACTTTCGCAAAAGAAGAAATTCAAATGCACATGAAAAAATGCTCACCATCCCTAGCAATAAAGGAAATGCAAAAATAAAACCACACTAAGATTCCACCTCACCCCTGTTAGAATAGCCATCATTAGCAACACCACTAACAAGAGGTGTTGGTGAGGATGCAGGGAAAAAGGAACCCTCTTACACTGCTAGTGGGAATGCAAACTAGTACAATGACTCTGGAGAAAATTTTGGAGGTTTCTTAAAAATCTAAGCTTATATCTACCATTTGATCCAGCAATACCACCCTTGGGGATATACCCAAAAGAATGTTACACAGGTTATTCCAGAGGCACCTGCACACCCATGTTTATTGCAGCACTATTCACAATAGCCAAGTTATAGAAACAGCCAAGAAGCTCCACTACTGACAAATGGATTAAGAAAATGTGGTATTTATACACAATGGAATTTTATGCAGCCATGAAGAAGAATGAAATGTTATCATTCGCAGGTAAATGGATGTAACTGGAGAACATAATTCTGGGTGAGGTTAGCCTGTCCCAAAAGACCAAAAATCATATGTTCTCCCTCATATGCAGACATTAGATCAAGGGCAAACATAACAAGGGGATTGGACTCTGATCACATTATAAAGCGAGAGCACACAAAGGAGGTATGAGGATAGGTAAGACACCCAAAAAACTAGATAGCATTTGTTGCCTTCAGCACAGAGAAACTAATACAGATACTTTAAAGGGATGAAAGCCAATAGAAGAAGTGCACCAAGAACTGGACAAAAGGTTAGTTTGAGAAGAATTAATTTAGAAAGTAACACACATGTACAAGAAAGCAATACGAGTCAACTCCCTGTATAGCTATCCTTATCTCAATTAGCAAAAACCCTTGGTCCTTCCTATTATTGCTGATACTCTCTATTCAACAAAATTAGAGATGTGGGCAAAATAGTTCCTGCCTGAAAGAGAATGGTGGGGGGAAAAGGAGGGGGTGGGTGGTTAAGGGAGGGGTTGGGGGGAAGAGGGGAGAAAAATTTAAAAAAATAAAAGGAACAAAAAATAAAATAAAAATAAAAAACAAGTAACAAAAATATATAAAAGGTATTAAAGATACAGTTTTTAAAAAACAAAAAGTAAAAAAAAATACTTCTAGATTAAAAAAAAAAGATAATGACAAACTCCCCCAGATGGTACGTATTAAGTTGTCACAAAGATATAGATGCTTATGTAAGTTATTAAGTTACATTAAAGGTTTTATAAGGTCAAAATATAATGTACTGATGTTAAACTAAAATTTAATTCTCTAAGCTCATAAAAACAAGGCTATCTTTAAAATATTGTATTGTTCTTAATAACATTTACAAAAAATTGTCTCAAAAAATTGTTTTTGTTTTGTCAAGATAACTGTCAAAAAATTTTGGTGCTACAGGTTAATCCACAAATTTGTCAAGACAACAAGTGTTTATTAAAACACAAAAATGACAAGAACCAGCTGAGCACAGGGAGTGCTGCTGCACTGATATAAAGATTGAGACTGATTTACATATGTAAAACAAAGCCAAAGTATACCCTCCAGATAGGATAAAAATAAATAGATAAATAAATAAATAACTCAAAAAGGAGCACTACACTGAAAGTCAAGACCTCCAATTTTTATTGGGCTCAACACAGTCCCAATATTTCCACATGTTGGATGGAGGGAATTTTTGCCCTGGAATAGCCAGATTGGACCTATTATTTTAGGGGGGCTCCATTGACTACAGGTTGATGGGATCCTGCTGTATGTCATGAGCCATATGTAAATGTCAACAATCTGGAATGTGATCCCTTATCAACATCTGAGCCATGATTCTTGGCCACTATGTTTCCTAACTCCATACTTAGTCCCCATAAATATTTACCTGTGTTTTCTGGTGATTTTTGTCAGGGTTTTAACTACTAAGGTAACTGAGTCATGTTCATTTAAGAGTTGGTTTATCTTAGGTTAACAATGAGGATGGCCATGTTAGAGATATATCTCCTCCCCCATGCAGATGGCTTACCTTATTCTCCCTGGATAGACACCAAGGACAATTGGGCAGACAGTAACCTAACTACAACTTACCTTTCTTGGTTTCCCAGCAACAATATCCCTTAATGACCCTCCTGATTCATTTCCACTAGCCCCCTATATCTAGATAAAGCCTGTGTATGGCAGTGGGCTCTAGCTCTCTTGCTGGGATCTCCCTCCATGGGGATCCTGCCTAAACAATAAAACCTGAATTGGTATTTGAGTTGTTTCTCTGCCTCTTCCGTACCTCTTATTTTCTAACAGTTTATATAAAATTTTCCACATAACCTCATGGTTAAACAATTGTTGTCTTGGGTGATTCTTACACAGTTGGTATCATTTATGTGTCTGTGACTGGGCTATTTGGGGTCACTGACCCTGTTCTTCTCCCCCAACTGTTAAAAATCTAAGGTTTTACTTGAAAAACAACTAAACTAATATGTATCTATAACCTCTATAAAATTGTGATGCTGTTGCTGGCTCCTATGTTTATGTTTTTCAAGCCTTCTAAAATACAAAACTTAGATAAACATGATTTTTAAAAGTTAGTGGTACTGATACACTGTTCTGTTAGTTGCTAAATTGTCCATGAAATTTTAACCATGACTCTTAAGTTTTTGTCATTACAGTTCTGATCCTTCTGGGGCATTTACAATCAAGCCCATAAATAATGACTCTAATAACTACTTATGTGTCACACAGTTTAGCTTTTTAGACATCTACTTTTGTTAGATTTTGTTTTTTATTGTCCTTATCTAAAAGCCTGCTGCCTAACAGCCACTCCTTCTAAGCCTCTTTGTTGCTTAAATTTGGCCAAAAGGGTCTAGTTGGCACTGACTCCCATCTAATCTGTTTGTTATTTCCCCCCTCCCCCTGACATGGGACCCAAACCAACCAAACAAACAAAATCCAGGAAAGAATGACCAATCGAGAAAGATCTTCAGTCTACAGCCCTACCACCCTGAATGTGCCCTATCTTGTCTGGTCTTGGAAGCTAAGCAGGGTCGTGCCTGGTTAGTACTTGGATAAAAGGCAGATCTTCAAAAGAGACTGCTCAGAGACAAGCAGTTTGGAGACAAAGGGGGTAATGCCATCAAAGTTCCAATGGAGTCACTGGTACCAGACCTCACAAAAATAACAAAGGACGAGAGGACTAAAACAATGGTTCTCATGCATGTGTGTCTATCTGGCATTAAAGCCCTTCTAGACACAAACTCATACTTTTAGGCAGGGTTTTCCACTTAAATAGAGACAAAATAACTATTTTTACTGGCTCTAAACATGTCCTTTGATGCTTAAAGGTGGTGGTTTTAACTTTTTTTAAATAATGCATTTTCTAAGACATATATAGTGATGATATATTGTTGCCATGGTAATTCTACTCAGTTAAAAAAAAGACATTGTCTAGGTAAAAAAATATACAAAATATCCACCAATTAAAACCCCATTGGAGATACCCTTTTGTTGTTATCTTATCTACTCCCATCGCAGTTAAAGTAACAAAGATTGTTCCTTGGATCCATCACAGCCGAGTCAAACCAGCTTCTTTTTTTTTTTCATTTATTCACATGTGCATACATTGTTTGGGTCATTTCTTCCCCACCCTGCTCTCCACCCACACTCTGTCCCCCACCCCCTACCCCCCACCCTTGCTTCCAGGAAGAACCTTTTCTGCCCTTATCTCTAATTTTGTTGAAGAGAAGACATGAGCGTAATAAGAAAGACAAAGCATTTTTGCTAATTGAGTTAAGGATAGCTTTACAGAGAGATTCCTAGCATTGCTTCCATGTACAAATGTGTTACAACCCAGGTTGATTCATCTCTAACTGATCTTTACAATGGTTACTGATCCCCTTCTTGTGTTGACCTCTCTCACTTTAAGGTTTCAGTATTAGTTCTTCTGAAGTGGGGACATCAAACACTTTCATGTTTTGGGTTTTCTACTTATCCCCATACCTCCCATATGTGCTCTCCCCTTGTCATGGGACCCAAGTCCAACAAAATTGCTGTATTTGTCCTAGATCTAAAGACCGTGTATGAGGGAGAACATACTATTTTTGGTCTTCTGAGCCAGGCTAACTGCTCTCAAAATGATGTTCTCCTGTTCTGTCCATTCACTTGCAAATGATATGATTTCATTCTTCTTCATGGCTGAGTAAAATTCAATTGTATATAAATACCACGTTTTCTTGATCTATTCATCAGTAGTGGAACATCTTGGTTGTTTCCATAACTTGGTTATTGTGAATAATGCTGAAATAAACATGGGTGTGCAGGTGCCTCTGGAGTAACCTGTGTCACAGTCTTTTGGGTATATCCCCAAGAGTGGTATTGCTGGATCATATGGCAGATCTATGGTTAGATCTTTAAGAAGCCTCCAAATTTTTTCCAGAGTGGTTGCACTAGCTTGCATTCCCACCAGCAGTGTATGAGGGTTCCTTTTTCCCCACATCCTCGCCAACACCTGTTGGTGATGGTGTTTTTAATGATGGCTATTCTAACAGAGGTGAGGTGGAATCTTAGTGTGGTTTTGATTTGCATTTCCTTTATGGCTAGAGATGGTGAGTATTTTTTCATGTGCTTTTTGGCCATTTGAATTTCTTTTTTTAGAAAGTTCTGTTTAGTTCAGTTGCCCATTTCTTTGTTGGTTCATTGATTTTGGGAGAGTTTAGTTTCTTAAGTTCCCTGTATATTCTGGTTATCAGTCCTTTGTCTGATGTATAGCTAGCAAATGTTTTCTCCCACTTTGTGTGTGGTCTCTTCAGTTTAGAGAGCATTTCTTTTGTTGTGCAGAAGCTTTTTAATTTTATGAAGTTCCATTTGTCCATCCTTTCTCTTAGTTGCTGAGCTGCTGGGGTTCTATTGAAGAAGTTCTTACCTATACCTTTCAATTCCAGAGTGTTTCCTGCTCCTTCCTGTACTAACTTCAGAGTTTGGGGTCTGATATTAACGTCCTTGAACCATTTGGAGTTGATACTAGTACAGTGTGATAGACATGGATCTAGTTTTAGTTTCTTGCAGATGGATAACCATTTTTCCCTGCAACATTTGTTAAAGAGGATGTCTTTTCTCCATTGTATGTCTTTGGCTCCTTTGTCAAAATAAGGTGGGCATAGTTGTGTGGATTCATATCCGGGTACTCTATTCTGTTCCACTGGTCTTCATATCTGTTTTTGTGCCAGTACCATGCTGTTTTGTTTTGCTGTGGCTTTGTAATATAGTTTGAAGTCAGGTATTGTGATACCGCCAGCATTGCTCTTTTTGCTGAGTATTGCCTTGGCTCTTCGCGGTCTCCTGTGTTTCCAAATGAATGTTAAGGTAGATTTTTTTATCTCTGTGATAAAAGTCATTTGGATTTTGATGGGAATTTCATTAAACATGTAGATTGCTTTTGGTAGTATAGCCATTTTTACTATGTTTATTCTTCCAATCCACGAGCACAGGAGATCTTTCCATCGTCTGTAGTCTTCCTTGATCTCTTTCTTCAGAGATGTGTAATTCTCCTTGTAGAGATCATTCACATCCTTTGTTAAGTTTACTCCTAGGTATTTGTTTTTTGGGGGGGCTATTGTAAATGGAATTGTTTCCATATATTCCTTCTCAGTTTGTTTGTTATTGGTGTATAGAAAAGCTAATGATTTTTGTAAGTTGATTTTGTATCCTGCTACCTTGCTTTACCTGTTTATGGTGTCTAAAAGTTTTTGAGTAGAGTTTTTTGGGTCTTAAAGGTATACGATCATATCATCTGCAAATAGGGATATTTTGACAGTTTCTTTGCCTATTTATATTCCTTTTATTTCTTCTTCTTGCCTAATTGCTCTGGCTAGAAATTCCAGTAATATGTTGAAAAGGAGTGGGGAGAGTGGGCACCCTTGTCTCATTCCTGATTTTTGGGGAAATGGTTTCAGTTTTTCACCATTAATTATGATGTTTGCTCCTGCTTTTGTCACACTATCTTTTCTCTTTCTCCCTGCAGAGTATCACACCTCTAATCCACGCACAGCAGGGTTGTACATTGCAACAAATTTAGTGAGCACAAACATTTGGTTACAGTCAGTCCCAAGTCTTACAACAGTCCTCATTTTTTTATTCATGGAAACAGGCCTGGTGTCCTGGCACAGAAAGAGCAGTGAAAAAGTCCTGGAAATGCAAGAATAGTACAGAGGAGTCTAATTCAGAAAGCAAATAATTTGAGAATATAAAAATTCTTCAAATTTGTTGAATTTTTCATTGACAAATAACAATTGCATATATGTATGGGGCAGAATAAGATGTCTATGAAAACATTTCCATGGTGAGATAATTAATCAAACTAATTAACAAAATAAGAATGCTCAACTACAATATTAAAATACAACAATAAGAATACAACCATCCTCCCAAGCCAGATTTTCTGGAGGATTCCTTAAAGGTTGATTGAACCAGATGACAAGTGAAGTCAAGAAGCCCCTTGGCTATGACCCTTACATTCCCTGGGTCTACCAGAAAATCTTTACCTGTTTCTTTCTGTAACAAATTGAGCTTTCTCCTCTCCTGGCTGTTTATCTGTGTTTACTACCATCCCTGACCACACACAGGATGCTCCAGGCAGGTAACCAGTGTCTGCTTCCTTTCCTTCCTCATTTATTCAGGTAACTTCAGAAGTGAAATAGGCCAGATACGTGATCTTACTTCTATATGTAATTTTTAAAAATCAAAGTCATAGAAGCAAAGAGGATAATGTGAGTTTTAGGGGATGTGGGATGGGTTGGAGGAGGGAGGAAGATGTTGGCCAAAGGCTACAAAAGTTTCTATTAGACAGGAAGAAGGATTTTTTCAGGTCTGTTGTTTGCCATCCTGGATATAATTCACAACAATATATTGCATGGCTCAAAAGTTGAAGAACAGAAGATTTTAAGTGTCCTCACCAGAAAGAAATTATTTCATTCTTATATGTATGCATATGACATAACATCACATAAGACCTGAAAATAGGCATAATTATTTATCTATTAAACATAAAATGAAACTAAAGACATAACTAAATTACAATATAAAAAACCTCAAATCAAGACACAAAGACAATCAGAAGGTCCTGCATGGGTTCCATCCTTAGACAGCAGCTTGCCTTGACTCCCAGGACTGCCCAGCCTCCATGAACCCAGGATCCAGTGATTGTGGCCTGCGATGAACTGGACTGTGGTCAATTCTATATGGTTACTCATTTTCAGTTTCTTCTCCTTAACAGGAGAACTTCTGATTTCAGAATTGAGACATACAATGGTAGGGAAAAGAAGAAGCAGGAATTGAAGCACAGGTAAAATAAATGTAATCTCATGGTCTAGAAGACAAAGAAGCAGAGGTTTCCACAGAGCTAAATATCGAATTGCCCAATATTGCCTCAACAGCTCTAAGATTTGGTTTTAATCACATATGTCTAGCACTTCACTGCATGTCCCTTTCTGTCACTGTTTATTTTATATTGGGTCTGTTCCACAGTTTAGTATATCTAAGCATCATGTGGATAGAATTCTTGTAGTACTGTTGCAGAAGCTTGCTAGCTGAGATAGGAGTCTCTGAGGCAGATTAGGAGGAAGCACCGTTTATTGTACCAGGACAGACCCACAGGACTCATGTCCAAAGGCTGAGCCCTGAGAACAAAGGGTTCTCACCTTATACACCCTTGCAAGCAGATTATACAAGCAAAAAGCAAAGCTCAACCCACATATGGCTGCAGGTGACTTCATTCACTACTTCATTTCTCCAGTGCTATGTGACCTTCTTCATGTTTTAATTCTTTAAGTGTAATCTCTATGCTTTGCCATCCCCTCCACCTGCCTTGTTGTCAGAACACAGCCTACTGCTTCTTTTCTGTTCTCCCCTTTCTTGCTACACTACATGCTCAAGTGTCTCTCCACATCTGTGTGCAAGGAACATATTAGAAACAATTCTGCCCAAAACACTGAGTACACTGACAAGTTGGGGAAACTTCAAACAACAGGCAGTGGGAACCCATGAGCTTTCCCAAGCAGGTCGTCTTTTGAAGAAGATTCAGGTGGAATCCTCTAACTATTAGAGACGCTGGTGTGGAGTGTCCATTCCTACTCAGGGACGACAGTGCACACTGACCTTAGGAGCTCACTTTCTGCCCTCTTTCCTCATCCTGCCCCCCTATTCTCACTTCCCAACATACCTCCCTTATTCTTGTATGTCAAATGAACCCCCTGTGCTCACAGCTGTGACTGAGGCTTTGCTTCTCTGTGACGCACAGTACAACAAGGCCTGACAGTGCCATGTTTTTTCTCAGTGACTCCATACCTCCTCTGACCACTGAGCTTCCCTCACCTCACCAAGGCAGGACTTCTCCTTGGGCCTGGCTCAATTGTTTCTCCATTTCCAATTCTTAAATACTCTACCCTTTATTTAAGATAAACTTAAGTAAGCCAACATGGGACCATCCCAGAAGATGAAGAGGTGAGGTTCAGCAAAGCAGGTAAGTTCTCTCCCTCATGCAAGGTCTACTGTCATTGGAAACAACTGAATTAATAAAATGATTGCACAACTAAGTCTGAAATTAGAACTAGGATTCCTTCATAACAGAAATGTTTAAAGCACTATGACAGGACAAGGTAAATCACCTGTTGTGTGGATTTGGAATTGAGAATGGTAAGGGATGTGATGTATAGCTCTGACATCAATAGCGAATTTGATTTATATGGATGAAGTAATCTTGTGAGGAAGAGGGAATATTTACAGATGCTTCCCATGAGTCGATTTCAGCCCATTATGAAATAAAATTATCACAGGATTGATCAACCATAATTAGTCCATGAGTGTTCAATACAGGAATTGAGCTCTCAGAGGACATTCAATCCACTTTCTGATTGCAAAGAATGAAAAATTCCAAATTTCATTTAATACATGAGCATTCTGGGATTCATACACATCCACACCTAAGTTTGGGTTAGATGTTATATGACATTGGGAAGGAGGATCTTTTGCCTTGCAGGTGAGGTTCATGTTCTGCCTGGATTTTGTAAGGGCTCATAGGTTGGGGACTTTGCCTACACAAGGGGGGAGGGTGTTCTCCATGTGGATGTGACCCATCAGTGACTTACATTAGTGACAACAGGGACTTTGCTGATGTGACTAAACTTATGTCCTTGAGATGGAGAGAAATCACTTAATGTCATTAAAACAGATGTGAAGAAGAGTAAAAGCTTCTGAAGCACAGAGGGTCGGGGTCAGGGACAGATTTATATGGTGATGTTAGAAGATGAGAGCCATGGGCCATGGAACCCAGTGGCCTCCTGAAGCTGAAAGCATCAGGACACAGATCCACTCAGAGCCTCCAGAAAGGAGTGTGTCCCTGCCCACACCTTCACTTCAGTCCAGAGGGACCGGGTCAGGCTACTCCTCAAAATAAACTTGAGGTAATAAATATTCTAAAAACTTGACATCGTAAAAGATGAGAAAACCTCATCCTCAGATGAATATAAATATAGAAAAATGAAAGCTTATATCTAATAAACAACACAGGATAGAACAAAAATACAAATACATTTATGTATGAGGAACTAAGATTTTAACAAGACACACACACATACCATGAATGCTAACTGACCATAATGTTCCATCAGGACAGGAAACATCTGGCTGAATTCATACTTTTCATCATCCCTTCAATACTGCCCACAGGTGACATCACATCTGCATTTGGAAGGTGGCTATGAGGAGAATGTATTCAAATATCAGCAAGTGCCACAAATCAAGAGTTTGACTTAACAAGTGATTTTGCAGAGCGATGGCACGAGTGCCCACAAGACTAATCCTTCAAACAGCAGTACATTGATTTCATGTCCTTGCATTTCTGGAGAATCCACACAGAGAGCAGCTGATGAGGACTGAAGGGTTCACAGAGAGTGTCAGGGAAAGCTGATGTTTCCTCATTAGTTCTGTTATTTGAACGAAGTTCAATCCTCTCAGCTGAATAGATGGAATTGCATTAATGCACCATGGGGAAAGTGGTGAGTAAAAGTAAACAATGTTACATCAAAGTTAAGCAAAGGATGAGGCTCACAAGGACCAGGATCCACACCTGACCTGTGGGATTCATCCCACCTCATCAGGTGAGAGGAGAGAGTGTCAGTCAACAAAAGTCACAGCAAGGTGGAGGAACACTCCACAGTTAAGTGCAGAATGAGCTCTGTACACCAGCACCCACACACTCCCTGCACCTGGACCACATTTTCACAATTCCCAATTTTTGCCATAGATTTTCTTCATGAAACTCCTGGCAATGTCCATCACCCTGCGTGGTACACTGTTCTTCCTCTTTTTTATCCCTTGATTGGATGTTGTGTTCTTCTCTGGCTGTGCAGAGCCTCAAAAATCAGAATCCCGAGGACCAGGAGGACCAGGCCAGCCACATCCATGTGGATGAGATTCTCCACTGTGTAGTCCTGGAGCTGTGAGGCTGGGGATTGTGGACCAAATGTCACAGAGGTCAGGGAAGTCCAAATCACCCCAGGATGCCTGGATGTCCATTCAGCACACCTGTCTCCCCTGAATGAGAATAGATCACAAATGTCCACCCCATATCTGAGAATTATCCTTACTCACCAGTCTTTGTGTGTGACATGTTCTGTGTTAGGCTGGTGCTCTCAATTGCTTCTGAGAACCAAAGAAGTTGTGTGAGACCTGAAGGAGCCCTGAGCCATTCCTTGAGCTCTACATCCCTGTCTTAGACTCATGACACAACTCCATGCAGATCCTGAATGGTCCCTATCCCTTTTGTGGCAGCGCTCCCTCTGGGCTCCTCATAGTGTGCTCAGCCTCACTGTGATCTGTGAGTTCAGAACCTGTGCTGAGTCACAGTACACAAGTGTAAACAGCAAATGTAGGGTGGAAAACATTTAAGTTGCATAGAGATAAGCTGGGCAGGCATCCTTCAGTGATCTAAGAATGCAGGTTCATGGCTATTCCAGTCTCAGGTGTGCACTGAGAATGAAAGCCCCTACATGAGTTCAGCAGGGGCTTGCCCAGATGTGCCCATGCCTTGGATGCATCTTTATAAAGGAATGAATGGGAGCCTCACCTACAGTCAGAATCCAACATGGCCTGAGCAGCTTCCTGCCTGCTCTCCGAAGACTCAGGGACCCTGTACATGTGGTTGAGGGGTTGTGTTCTCAGGACCTATCAGAAACAAAGAATAAGACCTGTGTCCTATTCAAACATAACTATCCACTATTTCTCCCTCATCACCCCAGCATCTTGCCTGTCTCCCTGTCAGGTCTGGACACCTCATCTTGCTGATTTGGCCCCTTTTCCCTCCTCTGCTCCATAGAACAGGCTTCAGTCAGCAAGTCATGCATAACCGTGGGTGGTGCTGGCTCTTAGAAAATCTAAATGTCTTTGTGTGATCCATGTAAGAGGAACCAATAAAAGGCAGTGGAGATTTAGAGATATTTGCCTTTCCCCTAATACCGTGGCTTTGTCTTACTACACTGAGACACAGGACTGGTGGGTAAAACTCAAACACCTTCCCCCCTCAGCTTTTTCATCTTCGCAACTCACAGTTATTGAGAAACACAACAAAACAGAGAGGGCTGGAGACTCAGCAGTTTTAGGATGCTATCACCCCATATGCCCCAGAGGTCAGAAATGAGGGGACCAGGCAGCTCCCCTGCATACATGGCAAGTTCATAGTTTAAAGCAGAGGTCCCTCTCAGATGGTCATCTCCCAAGGACAGACTGAGCCAACAAAGACTGCCAGTCTTCCAGGGGTCACTTCCAAATCCCACTTCTGGACTCATGGTCTGCCCTATTTTCACCTGGTACTGGATTTCTTGTGAGCAGTGCTCCAGCAAGAAAAGCAAGGACATCCTTCTGCATTCTGTCCACTTGGGTCCCATCTTCCTGCCCAGACATCAGACATCTCCTCTCCTCTGATACTCAGAGCAACACCTACCATATTCATGAGCCCATCAGTCACCAGGACACACCTTTAAGGCCACCCCTTAAGCTCCTCTAAACGCAGACCCTCTCCTCATCTGGTAAATGGGATTGAGATGAGTCTAGATCCTCTCCATTGTGCCTGAAGGTGTTTCCATGACCATGGAGTCAGGACATGGTGAGAGGTGGAACACCTGAAGAAGGTTGTTCTTAGATGGCAACATTGAGAGGTAAAGTTGGGGCCTCTGTCCACCACCATCTGACTGTTCCTGTTCCTGTAAGCTTCACTCCATCTCATTTCATCTTTTCTGCTATTTAACTCTGTCTGAGTGTCAGGGGTCACAGCCCAGTGAAAAAGGTCCTGTCTTTTCCTCCTTGTAATGCAATGACTCCTGCCTACCATGTGCACTCCCCTTCATCCCATGAGCTGTTATTATCAGAGCTGTTGTAGGGGAATGAGCTGTGAGACCCATCACACCTTTAGGTTCCCCCAAGGGCTGAGGTCACAACATTCATGGAACATTCTGTCTGGTGCTGCTGAGCTCAGGACTTTCATCTGAGACACTGGGTGGGGTGGAGGATAAGCTGCCCCCTCCTTGGACAGAAGGAAAGTGTCCATCAAAATCTGTGTGTATAACAGGGTCACATCCTGTTCTGGGGGCATTGTGGTCAGGCTGTACCAAGAGGAAAGACCTGTCATGGAGTTGTTCCAGTGAGAAGAAGGAGGTGAGGGATGTCCCACCTTGTCCTCAGCTAGAACTCACCAGGGCCTGTGCCTCAGGATCTACATCTTTCTGATGCTCTTTCTCTGACTCTTCCCCTCCCCACCCCTACTCAGTTTCTATGCCTCCCTCCTGAGACCCACAGACCTCATCCTGGCCATCACCTCCTGGGGCTCTGCCAGCAAGGCCTATGCAGTCTGAACTCTGAGGACTAGAGTAGTGGCTCGAGCAGTAAAAGCACTTGCCTAGCAAGTGTGAGGCCTTGAGTTCAAGCCCCAGTGCCACAAAAAAACGTGTCTTCTGGTCTCTGACTTATACTTCTGGGCTCCTCACCTGTGATTAGGATGTCAGGGGCAGGGAGGTTGCCAGAACCAATCACTCATAGCTAAGGTTGTGTACACTATAGCATCTATACCCACCCCCATGGGAGCCACTCACAGGCCCCAGGGGGAAGTCGCCTGAGAGAACACAACCTAGGGCTACTGGCCAGGGTGCTGAGGGAGGTCATGTTCACCTTCCTTGGACAGAGCAAATCTGTCATAGCCAAAGGCAGAGTGACACTGGAGGTTTGGGTTCTTTTCAGGGGTCAAGACAGGGCCCTCCTGGGTTAGGAGGAACTACTTTCTGGACAACACTGGAGGGAGAAGAAGTCAGGAGCTGAGGGGCAGGTTCCTGTCTCACTGTCTCTCAAGTTTGGGCCTCTGACTCAGGGTCACACAGCCTCCCTCCCACTGGGAACAGGGCTCATGACCAAGTATGAGGAACTCTAAAGATAATTGTGTCAAAAATTAAGTTTCCTCACTTGAGACCAGGAGCTCCAGGGGGTCACTGGGTGCTGACCACACCTGTGGTTTTCTCCTGTCATAGCTGTAGCATCTGAATGTCCACTTGTGGTTCGGGGTCACAGGGCCAACTAGGAGTCAAGACCTGGAAATATTCATATGGATATTGCTGTGAGTCCAGGGCCAAGGAGAGCATATGTTCTCCTTCCTTCAACAGAATAAAACAGTCCAGTCTCTGCCATGAGACACATTGGAGGATCACATTCCCTCCTGAGGTCATCACAGGGCTGGGCAGGGCTGAGAGGCTGGATTTGTTGTAGACTTCTAGGAGAGAAGTCGACAGTGTGTTAAATGTTCTCACATTTCCACATAATCCCCAGAGATGCACCATAAGAAGGAGACTCCTTAGAGGTAAGACCCCCTTCTTCAGGGCAGAGCCTGGGGGATAGGAAACCTACATTTCAGCTCACCTGTCACCACCAGCTCCAGGGGGTCACTGTGCTCTGACAATCCAGCAAGGATAAAATACTGACAGTAATAAGCCCTACATAGTTGTTTGGGATGGATGAGATGGAGAACTTGACCTTGTTCCTGAGCTGCAGTAGGTATTGCCTGTCCCAGGTTACTGGGATTCCCTGTTTTAAAATGTGGTACTCCTGGGCCTCCAGAGTCCCCTCACACCATATAGTCACAGGCATACCCCAGGTGATCAGAGAAGCTGGTTCAGCCCAGAGCTTGGGTTTGGGGAGGGTCCCTACAATTAAATCAGAGGCTGAGTCCAAGAACATCCTCCCTCATGCCACATCCCTAAGCCTCAGAACATTTCAGGCACCCCAGCACTGGCCCCACCTCATGTTCTCTATCCTGACTGCCCAGCAGTGGGCTCTTGTCCCTTATTAGTAGGAAGGAGTTGAGATGGCTGCTGACACACTTACCTGCCTGCACATGAGTCCTGGAATCCAGACTCATCCCTGGAAGAGAGTTCCCTGTGAGAGGTTTGCTCCTGAAGCCTGAATAGGCCTGAGTCCCTTGGGTCTCCCAATGGACCATGATATGGCTGTGGATTGAAGTTCCTCTCAGACAATAGTGGCGCTTCCTCTTTTCACATCTCACCCAAGCACAGAAGGGCCATGAGAACTGGGATCATGGCATCTCTTCTTACTGGCCAGGGCTTCACAGATAGACAAGGCCACAGTGGCTAGCTGGACAGCTGGACAGACAAGCAAAGAGTGGCCACTCAGAGGGCAAGTCCTGTTGTCACATCACCAGACCCCAGGAAGAGGATCTTCACTGCATAGGAACTTGGCTGTCAATCCCCAGGTCTGGGATGGAGGCGGCATCAGACATTTGCAGACACATTAGACAAAAATGGTGATGTTTGTGACTTTTGGCTACTTCCATCTGGCCTCATCTACTTCTATACTCAAAAAAATCAATCGTGTATTTTTTTTAGTATTTTCATAGCACATCAATGAAAGACCACATCAAAATCACTAATTTTCAGAACAGAAATTAGTAAACACACACACACACACACACATGCGTGCACACATGCACACACACATCCATCCAGTATATTCACTTCCTATTTCTGCTGAAACAAACAGTGGCTTAAAACAGCTTTGGTCACTTTGTCAGTTTTGCATGTCTTTAGTGCAAGATGATATCTTAGCTTGAGTCAAGTTCTCTCACAGCTGTGTCCTCTGCAGGCCCAGGGCAGACTCTGCTCACTCACCTCTTCAAGCTCCTGCAGGGATGCCTTCTCAAACCTCCCATCTCACAGAGCGAGCTTCTATTCCCACCTCTGCTCCACCTTTTCGCCTCCTTTAATGCTCGTCTCCCTATTCTACTTACTAGGACACTGATATGTGCTGAGACCTCTAGGATAATGTCTCCTTCCCAGATCCTTAACTTAAGCTCATTTGCAAAACCCCAATCAGTCAGGTAAGGTAACACAGTCACAGGTTCTGATGAGGAGGACGTGGACACCTAAGGTGGGCCATTATGCTAACCCCACAAGCCTTGAGGAACTTCAAATCTCACAGGAGCTGCTTCACTGACCATGAAGTTTTCTGAGCCCAGTTAGGGCATTTTAGGTCCACCAACACCTGTTCATGATGCATGCAACACCTGCTGCATGGCCACTCAGTCACATCTGGCCACACATTCAGTCTCTATTGGACCCCGAGAAGTCAGGGGTTGTTTCTCAGAAGATGAGTTTTGTGCAGAAATGACAGTGTGGCTCCAACACCTTCAAGTGTGGGCCGTGACTTTTTTGCAGCCTCATATTGCATGCTAAGGGTGACACCTGTGTGCCACACACGCTCCACACCATGGCCTCTGCTGTGCCAATTGACTTGGGTGTCTGCAGCCTGGAGCTGTTCATAGACTTCTTATGTTCTGGTTCCCACTCAAAGCACCCTCCTGGAGTGAGGTAGAAAAATCCACGGAAGCATGTGTCATCCCCAAATTATACAATAGGTCCAGGAGATTTGGGGCCTTTTTATTTCTATAGATGTGTCTGACAGAACAACATGGCTTGTCTTGGATGGGAAATGTCAACTTCCCTCAGGGAACTGGATTCCTAGAACTTGTATCAAGGCAGCACAACCTGAGGATTTGTAGATGTTTTTCCCCACATTATATGACCCATGGTACCACCAACTTCTAATAGGTACTTCTTCCTGCAAGGTCCACTTCTGGCACCATCACTGTGATGGACATAGGTACCATGCACAAAGGAGGATGTATGGATTTTCCCTAGTTAAGGAAGCCTCTTCAGCTGTTGGAATCAACATGTGCGTCACACACCCACTGAAGGGTGTATGGTCCTCTGTCTTCTGCACAAGTCACACAAAAGAGTTGAATGGAAAGGTGTCCTTGATGGGACACTGACCTTCACAATCCCTCCAGCAATGAGGAGTGACAGTTGTCTGATTGCTCTGCAGGAAGAGACATCTCCAGTGCCTCCCCCTAGACTTTCCATCCATACTGTCTCTGACCCTAAGTGAGAGAATCCAGTGCCATTTGTTAAGGATGTCTGTACCCCTTGATCATTAGAAAACTGGATTAATATATGTCATGCTGGGGTCTCTGACACTCACTAACCACCAAAACTCCATATACCACCATGCTGACTACAGAAATCTGTGGCCACAGTGGTGACACTGTAGGACATCACACACAGTGGTGAGGTCAACATTGAACGTTTTAGTAATAAAAAATTCAGAGGGGCTTGCTGCCATTGGGCATATAAAGAAGGCTATTGCATCCAGGATTTCAGGATAGTGACCAATTCCACTTCAAACTAATTTTCCATTCCCAACAGTCAGCATCTCCCTGTGTTCATAAGTTTTAGTCTTTGTCAGGGAAGAGAGAGCCTCAGCATGGGTTCTGATGCTGCTCTAGACACATGGCAGAAGTTGGGCACAGTGTTCTGTTGAGGAGAAGTCTCTTCTTCCTCATTGCTGAAGGACATCACCAGCTCCTCCCAGTGTGCTCAGCATGGAGAGAAATGAAATGGATGTTCATAGGCAAAAAACTACATGACTAATGATAAGTAATGAAAATTGATTAATTGATCTCCAGTGATTAGGTCAAGAATTTTTATTAGCAAACAATAACCACACACCAGAGAGAAAACTAATTTGAGTGATACATTATTACTAGTAATATGATCATTGATTAATTTGTCATTAAAGCTGTAGGAACCCATCCCGTCCTAACCACAGCCAGCCTGCATCATAACCACCATGACTCCCACCGAGTGACCCTGTCCTCTTTTCCCACATGGTTCCCAACACACTGTATTTATGCACAGATCCAGAGTGGTATGTGGGGCTCTATGACAGTGCCTGGCACAGTCAGCACCAGGAATGTGCATGAGGACTTCGATGATGTTTTGAGATAATCCAGATACATTCTGACTTGTATTAACTCCCTTTTTACAGACCACAATATAAGACCTCTTCTTCTGATATAATCACAGGATCCACTGGATTGTCTGTTGCTCATGGTGATGCCTCTGTTTGTGAATCTTCCATAAATTACACTCTGTGCAGACCTAGGTGTGTCTGTCTCTTCCTTTGGTCTTATGGCACCTTGAAATTGGTTCTCATACACCAAGGCTGGGTTTTACTGGATCAACTGTTTAAATTAAAAAGTTATTAGTAAGTAGCAGAAACCTAACGACAGACATTAGACTAGTAATGGATTGTTATTAAAATGTAATACATAGCTGCTTCTAAAATTACACAACAGCTATAAAATATGATTCTTGTCTTCCTCATGGGGTGGGCAGAACTGGGTGGTGAGTTTCAGAATCACCATGATTTTCCTGCCTCTATCACTATGTGGGGGATGGGAGGAGGAACTCCTAGGTCTCACTGCATGAGACGATACGTGGGTGGACATCCATCACCCCAGGCTGTTTCAACACTAAAAGTTTCCTAGGAAAAAATCCAGCTCTTTCTCAACACTTCAGCCTCTGCCACAGAACTAGCTAAGAGCCATGACTTCTCCTATTGCAGAAAACACATTCTGCCTGTCATAAACCCCAAATTCTACACTTGACTTGTTTTCATATATGCAATGGAGGAAAAAGAGCTCTATGTGGGCAGATCAGTAGCGGCCTGGGTCTGTCCAAGGTCCCAATTCTCCCCATCATCAAACATTGTGTTCATCTGCATGTCTTCCTGTGTCAGGGAATCCTGGGTGGATTTACCATGTTTACAGCAAGGTTGTGAACAGGACCTTAGGAGCCTTTTCTCATACCATTGTTCATGGGTAGCGTTAAGAATAGAGATCACTGAGGTCTAATGGAGGAGAAGGGGATTCTGGAGAAGAAGAAATCATAAGCTAATTCTGAGGAAAAAGATGGGTCAACAAAATTTTATTTTATTTGCAGTTTGTATTTTTTTAACATTTATTAGTATGTGACAGTTATGCAGGGAGTTTCATTGTCACATTTTGTTTTTACATATCTTATACCATTATTTGGTGCATTCCTCCCCTCTTTTCCTCCCTTACTTATTCCCCTTCTTAAAATATGTTCACCGTGTTTCAATGCTCCATATTCATACATGAATAGAACATACATCAACCATATTCACCCTAGTTTACCCTCTTCATTTACCCTCCCCCCTCACTAGTTCCCTCCCCTTAACATGGCCTATTTTTCAATCCTGTCTTTCATTTTTTAAGTGTCTGATTATTCTTCAGTGGGGATTTTGCCTGGGTATTTTACCTGTGAATATATTGCACTTAAAGCAGTCTAACTGCCTGTATTCCTCTTCTTCACCCTTTTGCTCCACACTGTATTGTTGAATAGTTTTTAGTTTAACCGTGTCTTCTTCCTACACAGATATGATGCATTCTTGAGTGCAATAGCACCTGAATGATGTCTTTTGTTCCTCACTGGTGAGGTTTTGCTTTGATATCATGGCTGATTTGGCATCCATCAGGTTTCTCCACAAAAGGCTGCTATTTGTCTTTCATAATTAGACAATGATTTGTAGTGAGATACTTTGAGACACTGTAAATATCATGTTCCCCATTAACTTTCACTTAGGTGTCACTGTAGCAGAGCTTTCACTGCTCCTGAATGTATTCATTTATACAGAAACACATTGAAACAATCCATGGCTTTAGACATCTATGAAGTGTGGTTTATGCTTTTCATGCTTCCCTCTATTATCACGAATGTGTCTCCAGGTTTCTTATTTCCTCCTGATTCTCTCATCAATATCCACCTTTCTCCAGCATCATTTTTCTTGTCTTTTTATTTGTTCTTTTCACTTGTCAGCACACCAGGGAGTATCCTCCATATAAAGGAAACTTTCTTCTTTTCCATCACAGAGGCACGTGACTCCATTTTGAGCATGAAGCCGAGTTCATGTAGCCTATCTACTTTTGGGGTGCATTTCAGGTTACTTTCCCAGTAGTTCACAAGTACAAGCAATGCTTCCATTAACAGCCTTGGGGTATAGATTTCCTTATTGTTGGACGTGTGCCTTAAGGAAAATTTCTTGAAGACATTTCCTGGGGCAAAAGCAGAAATGCACATGCTGTTTGGTTGATATTTTCCGTCAATATGCACTGTCCCCTTTTCATTCCTACTAGCAGTGTAAGTGCAGTCTGTTTATTCACAGACTTCCAAAAAGCAGAAAGCTGGGAAGCTTCTGATTTTATCCAAATAGGTACAATTGCAGTCCAAGTTAGTCTAACTTGGCATTTCTCTGTGGATAAGATTAAAGTTGTACAACTTTTCATATATTTAACAGCAGTTGTAATCTCTTTTACTAATTCTTTCCCATGTCATATGCCATTTTTTCTTTAATAATTAAGATCCATGTGTGTGTATGTGGAAGGATGAAGGCTAACATCATATATTTAATTGTTTTTAATTTTTATAATTGCATAATGAAGGCACATATAATATCTAATTTATGGTTTTTATGATACTATAACAATATTTACAATCATATATAATTTCATGTACCTTTATATATATATATATATATATATATATATATATATATATATATGTATGTATCTATATATATGCATACAGAATCTTTGCAATGTGTTATACATATTTTCTATTGGTTTTCCACTTGTCTACTGAGTTTTCTTTGTGTGTGTGTTTGTGTGTGTGCCATGCACATATGCAAATAGGTTTATTTATAAAGTCTATTTGCTCATCTTTTCTTGCTACTACATATGGATTTCAAGTTATAGCTTCAGTTCATTCCCAGACCAAGGTTATATGTGACTTGACTCACATTTCTATTTATCTATTTACAATTGTATCTCTGACTCACTGGGAGTTTAATCTCATGGACTAAGAGGTGTTGTTCTTAATTCATCCCTTTTCCCCAAGTCCACACTTGCCATGGACATTTGCTGTTCCTGCCTTGTCACAGGCTAGATTTCCCTGTGTCCTTGTGTTGACTTCCCCAAATCTATAGCCTCATTGCCCCAAAACCAGTGGCTGTACCCTGGGACAACTTGGATTCATGTCTATCTGTTCTATGAGGTGGTCCCTCATTTTTCGGCTTTCTTCTCCTTAAAAGGATAAGAGCTACCTCTGACTTCAAATCTGAAATTTAGGTTAGGAGGAGAAAGACAAATCAGGACTTGAAATAAATGGCAAATAAATTTCATCTTCTGGTGAAATTTTGCATAGGAAGTAAACATCAAATCACCAGGCACTGTGTAACACCACTGAGCTCTGCATGTAAGCACATGTGTTTAGTAATACATAGCATGTCCCTTTGTGTCACTGCTGACATCATATTGGATCTGATTGTCAATTCTGTATGTCTCAGAATCATGTGGACAGAATTCCTTCACAAGATGCTCATATGTGTGTATAAGGAGCTTATTTGAAGGGACTTCTGCTCCAAAGAGTGAAGACTCTGAAAAATGTGAGGAAACTCCAAGAAATGGGCAGATGGAACCATGAATGTCTCCCAGGCATGTCCTCCTTCTGAAGAAGAATCACATGGAATCTTGTCACCACTAAAGATGCTGGTGTGGACTGTCACCATTCCTAATGCAGAGTCCTCAGTACTCCCTGACCTCAGGATCCCTTCCTGCTCTCTCAACCCATGCCACAACCCACCTGCCTCATTCTTGCATCTCAAATAAACCCCTGTATTCATACATGTGGCTGAGGCCTTGCCTTCTGAGTGACACACAGTAGATGAGGCCTGGCAGTGCCATGTATTTCCTCAGTGGCTCCATTCCTTTTCTGACTACTGAGCTTCCCTCACCTCACCGGGCAGGACTTCCCCTTAGCCTGGCTCATTGACTTCTCCACTCCCCATTCTGCACACTTTATCACTCTTTATGTGAGAAATACTTGAGCAAGTCAACCAGGAGCTATCTCAGAAAATGAAGGGGTGATGTTGAGCAAAGCACATATTCTCTCCCTCATGGAAGGTCTAGTATCAGAGGGTACAACTAAATGACTAAAAATGATTTTACAAGGAAGGTTAAGGTGAAAACTAGGATTGAATTTAAGAAAGAAATGTTTAAAGCGGTATGACAGGACAAGATAAATCACCTGTTTTGTGGATTTAGAATCAGGGGTGATAAGGAGCTGAAGCATAGATCAGACATTGATGGTGAGTTGGCTTTATCTAAATGAAGTCATCTTGTGAGGAATAGGGAAGGGAAGCATCACAGATGGTCATGAACAAAGTCTTCCCATGAGTGTAACTTAGTACAGGAAAAGAAAAAAAGAAAGATCACAGTAATGCTCAACTCCAGTTGATCTTGTGTAGTTGTTATAAGAATCAAGCTCTCATGGGACATTCAACATACTCTCTGACTGGAAAAAAATGAACAATTCCCATTTTCGTTTAGGACATGAGTGTTCTGGGATTCATATACATCCACATCTAATTTTGGGTTACATGTTATGTGGCATTGAAAAGGTAACTCTCATTTCTGACCCCAAGGTGCCTGCCAGGTGATGTTAATGTCCTAACTGGATTTAGTAAAGGCTTATAGTTTGGGGACATTGCCACTTTACTTCAGCCCAGGAAGGAAGGGTCAGGTCCTACCCTCAAGAAACATGAGTAACAAATACTCCAGGACAAATGAAATCTAAAGACTGAGAAAAGCCCATCATAAGACAAATAAAAACATAAAAATAAATGAAAGCTTATATCTGATTAACAATACAGGAGACACAACAAAAATGCAAATGCATAATGTATAGGAATTATGGATTTAACATGAGACACACGCCTATCATAAATGCTAACAGACCTGTAATGTTCCATCAAGATAGTAAATATCTTCATGAATTCACACTTTTCATCATCTCTTCAATACTGCCCACAGGTGATGTCACATTTGCATTTGGAAGTTGGCCATGAGGGGAATGCATTTAGGAATCATCAAGTGCCACAAATCAAGAGTTTGACTTAACAAGTGACTTTGCAGAGCATGGCAAGAGTGCCTGCCAGACTAATCCTTCAAACTGCAATGCATTGATTTCATGTCCTTGTATTTCAGGAGAAACCCCAGGGACAGCATCCATGAAATCAGAAGGGTTCATGGGTCCACAGAGAATGTCAGGGAATCATTTAGTTTTTCTCAGATGAAAGCTGATTTTTCCTCATTAGTTCTGTTATTTGACCAAAGTTTAATCCTCTCAGCTGAATAGATGGAGTCACACTAATGCACCATGGGGAAAGTGACAATTAAAAGTGATCAAAATGTTACATCAAAGTGAAGCAAAGCATGAGGTTCACAAGGACCAGGACCCACACCTGGTCTGTGGGATTCACCCTCCCCTCATCAGGTGAGAGGATAGAGGGGAAGTCAACTAAAGTAACAGCAAGGTGGAGGAATGCTCCACAGTTAAGTGCAGAATGAGCTCTGCACACCAGCACCCACACACTCCCTGCACCTGGACCACATGTTCTCAGAACACAATTCCCAATTTTTACCACAGATTTTCTTCCAAATCCTTCTGGCAATGTCCATCACGCTGTGTAGTGCACTGTTCTTCCTCTTGTTTATACCTGGATTGCACATTTTGTCCTTCTCTGGCTGTGCAGAACCTCAAATAGCAGAATCCCCAGGACCACGAGGACCAGGCCAGCCACAACCATGCGGATGAGATTCTCCACTGTGTAGTCCTGGGGCTGTGAGGCTGGGGATTGTGGACCAAATGTCACAGAGGTCAAGGAAGTCCAAATCACCTCAGGATACCTAGATGTCCATTCAGCACAACGGCCTTCCCTGAACAAGAACAGACACCGTGTCCACCCCATATCTGAGAATTATCCTTACTCACCAGTCTTGGTGTCTGACATGTTCTGTGATGGGCTGGTGGTTTCAGCTGCTTCTGAGAACCAAAGAGACTGTGTGTGGCCCTGAGGGGCTCTTAGTCATTCCTTGAACTCAACGTTCCTATCTTATCCTCATGAAAGAACTTCATGCAAATCCTGAATGAATGCTTTCCTTGCTGTGTCAGGGCTTCCACTTGGCTCCTTGTTGGAGTCCTCAGCCCCACAGTGCTTTGTGAGTTCAGAAGTTGGGTCTGAGTCACAGTACACAAGTATAAACAGTAAATACAGAGTGGAAATGATTTGAGCTGCACACAGTTGAGCTGGGCAGGGATCCCTGAGTCACTTCAGTGAGCAGATACATGGCTCTCCCTTATCTGGACAGTCAATTGTCCACTGAGTATGGAGGTCCCCATGTAACCTCAGGAGGGGACATCCCCAGTGGTACCCACACCTGGGATGCTTCTCTGTAATGGAGCAAATGTGGTGGAGGCTGCAGCCTCATCCACAGTTAGACCCCATGGTGACCTAATCAGCCTCCTAATCTGTTCTGAGAGGACTCAGGGACTCTGTAGGTATCAATGAAGGCCTGTGTCCTCAGGGTCTCTCAGTAGTGAAGAATAAGACCTGTGTCCACGCCCAGTCAGCAACTACTGCTCCCCCATCAGGCCCAGCATCTTCCATGTCTTGGAGTAAGGTCTGGATACCAGATGCTAGTGAACCAGCCCTTTTTCTTGTCTGGTCCTCACACAGCCCCTGGAACTGGTGGCGCTAGCAGGTCATGCAGAACTGTGTGTGGTGCTGGCTTTTAGAAAATCTAAATGGTTTTTAGTAAACATGAAAAAGGATACAATTTGAAACCAGTGGGGATTTATAAATCTTTGCTGTTACCATGACCCATGGAGTTAGGACATGTTGGTGAGAGCTGGGACACCTGCAGAAGTTTATTCTGAGATGGTGACTTTGGGGTGTGAGGGCTGGAGCTTCAGTCCACAACTCTGAATCTAATCCTATTTCCAGTGAGCTTCACCTTATCTCATACCATCTCTTCTATCACTGAACTCTATGTGAGACTCTAGGGTCAGGAGCCCAGGGAAGTGAGGTACTGCCCATTCCACCCTTTAACGGAGTAGACCCTCCTTCTCCTCATGAGTGGGCAGATTATTAGAGCTGTGTGGGGAGTGAGAGCATAAGGTTCTGAGTGAAGTTTTGACCTCAGCATGAACTGGGTCAGAGGCCCTTCACAGGAGACTGTGAGCACCAGGGTTCTCTGGGCTGTGACAACAGGTAAGGGGATAAGTTTTGAGGCACCTGTAGGTACCCCCAACAGCTGAGGTCACAGCAGTCATGGAGAATTCTTCCTGGTGCTACTGAGTTTGGGACTTTGATCTGAGACACAAAGGGGAATTGGCTTCCTCCTCCTTGGACAGAAGGAAAATATTCTTTGGGCTCCATGGTTGACACATAGGATCACATCCTCTCTTGCAGACACAGTGAAACCCAGCTGCCCCAAGTGGGTGGGGCTGTCAGGGAGCCTACCTACAGAGGAGTGTAAGGGGTAGCCCCACCATGTTCTGAGATGAGATAACCAGGACCTGTGTCTGAGGATGTTGATCTCTCTATATCTGTTTATTCAGACTCTCCCTGTCCCCAACACTCACCTGTCACTCTGGCTATCTCCCTTCCTGACACCTCCACCCAGAATCCTGGCCATCACCTCCTTGGCTGCTCCACCAGGGCCTGGGCAGGGTCTGGTGTCTACTGATCCTCTGGCTCCTCATTTGTAATGAGGATATTTAAGAGATCAATGGGGTCTGACCACTCAGAGACAGGCTATGTGCACCATAGTATCTAAAGGGGCCACCATAGGAATCTCTCACAGGGCCCAGGAGGCAGATGACTTGAGAAAGTCTAGCCTGGGTCTGCCGGTCAGGGAGCTGGTCATGTTCCCCATCATTGGACAGAGCAAATCTGTCATAGCTGAAGTCAGAGTGACACTATAGGCTCAGGTTCTCTCCTGGGGCCAGGACAGGGCCCTGGTGGGTCAGGGGGATGGGTTCCTAGAAAATTCTGCAAGGAATATGAATAAAAGGAGGATGAGGGTCCAGTTACTGCTTCACTGTGCTTCCATTCTGGGTCTCTGACTCAGAGTTCCTGAGCACCTCTCAGCCTCCCTCCCACAGGAAACGGGTCTCATGACAGAGTGTTAGAGACTCTAAAGATAATTGTGTCAGAAATGAAGCTTCCTTACCTAAGACCAGGAGCTCCAAGGGCTCACTGGGCGCTGACCACACCTGTGGTTTTTTCCTGTCATAGCTGTAGCATCTGAATGTCCACTTGTGGCTGGGGGTCACAGGACCGACTGGGAACAGGGCTTGGGAATATTCATATGGATGTTTCTGTAAGCCCAGCGCCCAGAAGAGTGTGTGTTCTCCTTCCATCATCAGAATGAAACTGTTCAGTCTCTGCCATGAACCACATTGGAGGGTCACACTGTCTCCTGATGTCACCACGGGACTGGGCAGGGCTGAGAGGCTGGGTTTTCTGTAGACCCCTAGGAGAGAAGGGGGCAGTGTGTTAAATGGACTCACACCTCCCACATTATCCCCAGGGTTGTGCTGTGAGAGGGGGCATATACCTCAGAAGTTAAACCCCATTCCTGAGTGCAGAGACTGGGGCTGGAACCCCTCAGTGTCCTCTCACCTGTCACCACCAGCTCCAGGGGTTCACTGTGCTCTTACCAACTTGCAAGACTGTAATAGTAACACTCATATAGCCCTGCATAGTTCTCTGTCATTTTTGTGATGGAGAACTTGGCCTTGTTCCCAGGCTCCAGTAGGTACACTCTGTCCCAGGGTGCTGGGCTTCCCTCTTTGTTCAGAAGGTACTTCTGGCCCTTCAGGGTCCCTTCACACCATATGGTCACCTTTTACCCCCAGGTGATCACAGAGCCTTGCTCAGCCCACAGCCTGGGTTTGGGGAGATATTCTGCAAGGAAATCAGAGGCTGAGTCTCAGTACATCCCTTCTATCATCCAAGCCCTGAGCCCCAGTACCTCCAGGCTTCCAGCTCTAACCCAACCTCATGTTCTCATCACACTGTCCAGTGGTGGGCTCCTGACCCATGAGAGGAGGTGGGACTTGAGATGGCTGCTGACACACTCACCTGCCCGCACTTGAGTCCTGGAATCCAGATACAGCCCTGGAAGAGAGTCCCTGTGAGAGGTTTGCTCCTGTGGGTTGAAGTGCCTCCTGGACTATGGTGCCCCCTCCCCCTCTTTACAGCTCACCCAAGCAGAACAGGGTCATGAGTGTGGGGATCATGGCGTCTCCTCCCACTGGCTAGATAGAAGCAGCCAGAGTTCCTATCAGACAGCCTGATAAACAAGGAAACTGTGCCCACTCATTGGGCAGGTCCTGCTTGTCACATGGTTGTCACATCATCAGCCCCACAGGAAGTGGATCTTCACTTCACAGAAACTTGCTCTCATTTCTAGGGCTGGCATGGGGTGAAAACCAGGCTTTGGCAGTCACATTAGACAGGGATGATGACATCTGTGCCCTCTGTTTACTTCCATCTGGCCTTATCTCCTTCTACATAAAAAATCAATTGTGCATTTTTTGAGGATTTTCATTTCACCTCAATGAATGATGTACATTGAAATCACAAATTTTCAGAACTCAAAGTAGTAAGCACACACATACACACACCCAACCTAATTCACTTTCTATTTCTGCCATAACAAATAGTGGCTTGAAACAACTTAGGTCATTTTGTACGTTTTGCAGGTCTTAAGTACAAAGTGACCTCTGGGGTTGAGTCAGGTTTCCCTCAGGGCTGTGTTCTTTGCAGGCCCAGGACAGACTCTGCTCACTCACCTTTTCAATCTCCTGCAGGCTGTGCATCTTGTGCCTCCTCATCCCTCTCATCTTACAGAACAAGCTTGCTATTTCCATCTCTGCTCCATCTTCTCACCACTTTTCCTGCTGCTCCACCTTCTTCACTTACTAGGACGTTGATATTTTGCTGAGGCTCTTGGATAATGTCCCCTTGATGAATCTTTAACTTAAGCTCATTTGCAAAGCCCCGTTCAGTCAGGTAAGGTAACACAGTCACAGGTTCTTATAATGAGGACATGGACTCCTAGGGTGGGCCATCATGCTGACCCCACATGACTTCAGGAACTTCATCATTCAAATCTCACAGGAGCTGCTTCACTGACCATGAAGGTCACTGAGACCACTTAGTGCTTTGTAGGTCCACCAACACCTGTTCATGATGGTAGTTCATCTGCATGGCGAATCAGCCACACCTGGCCACACATTGTCTCTAATGGACCCCGAGAAGTCCAGAGTTGTTTCTCAGAAGATTAGTTTTGTTCAGAAATGACATAATGTGGCTCCAACACCTTCAAGTGTGTGCCATGACTTTTTTGCAGCCTCATTCTGCGTGCTAAAGGTAACACCTGTGTGCCACACATGCTCCACATCATGGCCTGTGCTATGTCGATTGGCTTGGGTTTTCTGCAGCCTGGAGCTGTTCATAGACTTCTTATGTTCTGGTTCCCACACAATCCAGCCTCCTGGAGTGAGGTAGAAAAATCCAACAAGAATGTGTCATCCCCATAATAAAAGCGAGAGCACAGAAGGGAGGGGTGAGGATAGGTAAGACACCTAAAAAATTAGCTAGCATTTGTTGCCCTTAACGCAGAGAAACTAAAGCAGATACCTTAAAAGCAACTGAGGCCAATAGGAAAAGGGGAACAGGTACTAGAGAAAAGGTTAGATCAAAAAGAACTAACCTAGAAGGTAACACCCACGCACAGGAAATCAATGTGAGTCAATGCCCTGTATAGCTATCCTTATCTCAACCAGCAAAAACACTTGTTCCTTCCTATTGTTGCTTATACTCTCTCTTCAACAAAATTAGAGATAAGGGCAAAATAGTTCCTGCCGGATATTGAGGGGGTAGGGGGGAGAGGGAGGGGGCGGGTGGGTGGTAAGGGATGGGGTGGGGGCAGGGGGGAGAAATGACCCAAGCATTGTATGCACATATGAATAATAAAACAATTACAAAAAAAGAATGTGTCATCCCAAATAGTAGAAGAGGCCCAGGAGATTTAGGGCTTTTAAAAATTCTATAGATGTCTGACAGAACAACATGGCTACTCTTGAATGGGAAATCTCAACTTCCCTCAGGGAACTGGATTTCTAGAACTTATACTGGGGCAGCACACACCTAAGGGATTGTAGATTTATTTTCCATATGATGTGACCCATGGTTCCATAACATTTAATAGCTACCACTTCCTGCAAGGTCAACCTCTGGCACCATCACTCTGATGGATATAGGAATCCTACATAATGGAGGATTTTTCTCTACTAACAAAGCCTCCTCAAGTGTTGATTCCAATCCACACACCCACTGCAGGCTGCATGGTCCTGTTTTCTGCACAAGCCACACAAGAGAGTTGAATGCAAATGTGGAGTACTTGATGGGACACTGGAATTCACAATCCCTCCAGCAATGTGGAGACTGCTGTCTCATTGTTTTGCAAGAGCAGGCATCTCCAGTGCCTTCCCGTGGCCTTTCCATCCATAGTGTCTCTGACCCTAGGGGAGAACCCAGTGCCAGTTGTTAAGGACATCTGTACCCCTTGTTCATTAGAGAACTGGACTAATATATGCTACGCTGGGGTTGCTAACCCTCACTAACCACCAAACTTCCATACACCATCATGCTGACTACAGATATCTGTGGCAACAGTGGTCTTGGGGTATACAGCAGTGACACTGTAGGACATTTCACACAATATTGAAGTGTGAAATATTGAACATTTTGGTAATAAAAAATTCACAGGGCATGTCACCATTGGCCATATGAAGAAGGCTATGGTATCTAGGACTTTCAGGTTAGTGACTGATTCCATACTTCAAAAAATTTTCCATTCCCAAAAGCCAATGTCTCCCTGTGTTAATAAGTCATGGTTCCTGTCAGGGAAGAGAAAGCCCAGCGTGGGTTCTGATGCCACTCTAGACACATGGCAGAAGTTGCACACAGTGTTCTGTTGAGTAGAAGTCTCCTCTTCCTCATTGCTGAAGCACCTCACCAGCTCCTCCCAGTGTGCTCAGCATGGAGAGAAATGAATAGACTTTCATATGCAATGAAATACATGATTAATGATAAGCAATGAAAATTTATTAAGTGATCACCAATGCTTAATTCAAGAATATTTATTAGCAAACACCAAAGAGAAAACAAATTTAGGGGATACATTATTACTAGGAAAATAATAGATCATTGATCAATTTGTCATTGATGCTATAGGCACATATCTAAATTGGCTCAGCCATCCTGAGTCATCCTGAGTCATAACCACCATGACTGCCCCCAAGCAGCCCTGGTCTCTTTTCCCACATGGTTCCCAGAACACTGTATTTATGCACAGATCCATAGAGAAGCGTGTGAAGCTCTATGACAGGGCAAGGAACAGTCGGCCCCAGGAATGTGCGTGACTTCGATGATGTCTTGAGATAATCCAGATGCATTCGGATTTACATGAAGTCTCTCTTTTGTCCTGACTTCTACATAGCCCTCATCCTCTGATCTAAATCACAAGATCCACTGGTCTCTCTGCTGTCCATGGTCATGCTTCTTTCAGTGAGTCCCAAAAAATATCCACTCTGTGCAGCCCTGGGTGTGTCTGCCCCTCATTGGTCTCATGATACCTTACAACTGGTCCTATAGAGCAAATCTGGGTTTTTCTGAACAAACATTTAATTTAAAAATGGTAATTAGTAAATAACAGAAAACCAGTGACAGTGATTAGATGAATTAAGGATTGTTATGATAGTGAAATACACAGCTGCCTCTAAAAGTACACAACAATAATAAAATATGATACATTGTCTTCCTCTTGGAGTAGGCAAAGCTGGGTGGTGAGTTTCAGAATCACGATGATTCTCCTACCTGTGTCTCTGTGGGGGGGATGGGAAAAGGAATCCTTAGGTCTCATTGAGGAGAGGATACTTGGGTGGACATCCCAGGCTGTTTCAACACTAAAAGTTTCCTAGAGAAAAACAGCTCTTTTCAACACTTCAGCCTCTGCCAGGAACCCTGATAAGCAGCATAACTTCTCCTATTTCAGAAAACACTCTCTGCATATCATAAACCCCATATGAGTTTTCCAAATCTGCCATGGAGTAAAGAGAGTTCAATGTGGGAAGGCCAGGAGCATCCTGGTTCTGTCCAAGGTCCTGGGTCTCTCTCTCAACAATGGTTGTATTCATCTCCATGTTTTTCCAAGTTAAGGCATCCAACGTGGATTGATCCTGTTTACAGAAAAGGTTTGAATGGGACTTGGCAGCCTTTTCTCATGTCAGTGCTCACAGCTAGCATTTAGGGTGGAGATGACCGAGGGCTGATGGAGGAGAAGTGGATTCTATAAGTGAAGACATCATGAGCTAATTCCGAGGCCAGAGACATGTCAACAAGGTTTCATGGATACATTTTCAGTCTGTATCCTTTTTTAAAAATCATTTTATTAGTATATAATAGTTATGTAGGGGGTTTCATTGTGACATTTTTGTTTATACATATGTTATACCCTGAGTTGTTGCATCCCCTCCATATTCACCCCTCCCTGTTCTCCATTCCCCTTCTTAAAATTACTAAACCATGTTTCAATAGTCTAAATTCATATAGGTATACAAAGTGCAACAATCACACTGACCCTCATTTTCCCTCTACTTATCACTAGTGTTCTCCCCCTAACATGACCTCTTTTGCATTTCTGTCCTTCAGTTTTTAAGTGTTTGATCATTGTTCAGTGGGGATTTTGCCTAGATATTTTACCTGTGAATATGTTGTGCGTAAACCAGTCTAACCCCTCAGTTACTCTTCCTCACGCTTTCCCCCTACCCTGTCTTGTTCAATAGTTGCAAGAATTTAATTGTTTCTTGTTGTACACAGATAAGATGTATTTTTGAGTGCAACAGCATCTAAGTGAGGTTGTCTTCTCTTCTTCTCTGGTGAGGTTTTGCCTTGACACTTTACCTGATTCAGACTGTGGTCAATTCTAGGAGATGGTTACTCATTTTTCAGCTTTCTTCTCCTTAAAAGGAGACCTTCTGGTTTCAGAAGTGACACCTAGAATGGTAGGGGAAAGAAGAAGCAGGAAATGAAGCACATGTAAAATAAATTTCACCTCATGGTCCAGAAAAAAAAGAAGCAGAGGTTTGTCCAGAGTTAATGTCAAATTGCCCGACACTGAGTTAACAGCTCTGAGATTTGGTTTTAATCACATATAACTAGCACTTCCTGCATGTCTCTTTCTGTCACTATTGACTTCATATTGGGTCTGTTCCACAGTTTTGTATGTCTAAGCATCATGTGGACAGAATTCCCACACTAGATCCTCACATGTCTCTCCACATCTGTGTGTAAGGAGGTTATCAGAATTGATTTCTGCCTGGAACAAGGAACACTGACAATCTTGGGGAAACTTCAAGCAACAGGCAGTGGGAACCCATGAATGTTTCATAGGCAGGTCCTCTTTTGAACAAGATTCAGAAGGAAACCTGTCCATACTAGAGATGCTGATATGAACTGTCCCCATTCCTGCAACAGGGAGGAGGACCAGAAGAGAAACAGATAGGCTGTGTTCTGATAAGGAGGCAGGGGGAAGGGATGGCAAAGCAGTGAGATAAAACTTAATGAATTAAAAGATGAAGAAGGTCACATAGCACTGGGGAAATGAAATAGCCAATGAAGTTACATGCAGCCATATGTGGATTGAGCTTTGCTTTTTGCTTCTGGAACGTGCTTGCAAGGGTATATAAGGTGAGACCTCTGTGTTCTCAGGGTGCAGCCTTTGTACACAAGTCTGCTGAGTCTGTGCCAGCACAATAAATTGTTGCTTCCTGGTAAACTGCCTCAGTGTCCCATATCTCAGCTTGAGATTTCCACAACATACCTTAGGGACTTGTTGCCAGGATTGCAGAGATGGTGATTTGTCACCTCCCTTGTCACTGGTGCATCTCCCAACCACAGGGAGAAGATCCCACCAGATGCCAATAGACAGCTTGATCAAGAGGGGGATTTGTCCTCCCGGTGAGTCAGGGTGAAGGCCTTGGATCCACAACAGAACTCTGTGAGGCACAGGAATGAACCTGGAAGCACCACTCATCAGATTGGTAAGAACCTGAGTTCAAATTCAGGCCTGCCTCAGGAGGCAGAAGGGGAGACTGATCACCTCCCAGAGACTGCTAGTAACCACATTTTTGGGGCAAAGCCTTGGCTCTCAGTGTCGGGAGAGGGGCAGAAATACTGTGCTATGCAAAAGTGTTTACGATACCTCCAAGAGTTAATAGGGGTTTCAGCTTTTCCTGGGAAATAGCTACAACTGAGGTTAAGGGATGGATAACAAAAATTCAGTTCCAAAGAGGGAGACTCACAAGAAAACAGATGCATCATCCACCATTCCACCAGATAGCCCTCTGGGTATAATTTAAAAAAGATTTTTCTTTTGTTTGAGCATGCACTCTGGTTTTGTGTGTGTATGTGTGTCAATTTATTTAAAGAACTGGGCAAAATTTAATTTGCTCCTGGAATTTCAGCTCATCTTATGCGCTCTTAAGTTGATATTTTTTCTGGCATAATTAATTTATAAAACTTTTATGTGTGCGTGTATATGTGTGTATGTGTAAGCATTTTCAAAATGGTTCTTAAACTGCTGCTATAAAGTTAATGTGATACTCAAGGTAACAAAAAATCAGGGTGTTTGTTTTATACATCTCTGTTATGAACTGCTTAGGCTTTTTACATATGAATATGCAAACATCTTGAGAATGGTTCTTATTATAAAATAAATATAAAAATTATTATTCTGTTCTACTGCTACTTTTAAGAAAACAGGTTTTCTTGATCACTTTTTTTTTGGCAGGACTAGGGTTTGAACTTAGGGCTTTACATTTACAAAGCAGCTGCTCAACCACTTGAGCCACTCCTCCAGTTCAGAAAACAAGTTTTCAAACTTTATTCAATCAAGTCTCACTAGGATGCAGGCATTCAGGGGTTAACACACTGGCTTAGGCCAGAGGAGAAAAAAAAGGGGGGGTGCACAGCCTGCAACAGGAATCTTAAAATTTAGATAGTTAAAAATGACCTTAGCATATCTCATTCTGCCATAGATAAAATCTGGTATTCAATTCTCTCTATAATACATGGGTCTATTAACAAATGAGCTTTCTATAAATTGTTTTTATACAAAAAATAATTTTAAGGTTGCTTTCTTTTCTTCCCACACAAATATAAGGTTCTAAGTTAAAAGGTTTTATGAGTTATTGTCAACAAGTATTAGTATTAAGGATATAATTTTTAAAAGTAAAAGGTTAAAAAATACTTTAAAATTAAAACAAAAAAGGATAAAGTCAAGCTTCCCCAGAGGATACAAAATAAGTTATCATAAAGGTACAGAGTAAGTTGTCATAAAAAGATGGAGGTTATAAATGCTTATGTAAGTGATTGTGTCGCCTAAAGTCCATTTATATTAATGGTTTTGTAGGGTCAAAATTTAATGTATTGATGTTAAACTAAAACTTAATTCTTTAAGCTTATAACAACAAGACTATCTTAAAAATATTGTTCTTAGTAACATTTACAAAAAGTGTCTTAAAATGATTCTTGTTTTGTCAAGATAAGTGTTAGGAACTTTTGGTGTTACAGATTAATGCACAAATTTATCAAAACAACAAGAGTTTATTAAAACACAGAGAAGCAGGAGACAGTTGAGCACAGGAAATGCTGCTGCACTGATGATATAATGGTTGAGACAGATTTACTTATGTAAAGCAAAGTACAAAACAAAAACAAAGCCAAAGTGCACCCTCCAGACAGGATTAAAAAAAAACCTCAAAAAAGAGCAGTACACTGGAGGCCAATATGTCTGTTGTTGGAGTCAATAGAGTGGAGATGTTAGTCCTACTCCTTCCACATGACAGGCAGAGAGAATTTTTGGCCTGGGATGTCCAGATTGGACCTGTTATTTTAGGGGGTTCCATTGACTGCAGGTTGGTGGGATCCTGCTGTATGTCATGAGCCATGTGCTGATGTCAACAATCTGGGATGTGATCCCTTATCAGCATCTAAGCCATGATCCTTGGCCACTATGTTTCCTAACTCCACACTTAGTCCCCATAAATATTTACCTGTGTTCTCTGGTGATTTTTATTGGGGTTTTACCTACTAAGGTAACTGAGTCATGTTCATTTATGTTGGGGTTAACAGTGAGGACAGTCATGTTAGGACCAGACCCCCTCACCCCTTGCAGATGGCTTACTAGAAACTCCCCACTCAACCCCAAAGACTGACAAAGAGACAATTGTTATCCTTTATCTCCCTGTATGGGTGCCAAGGACAGTTGGGCAGACAGTGACCTAACTACAACGTACCTTTCTTGGTTGCCCAGCAACAGTATCCCTTAGTGACCTTCCTGGTACTTTTTTCCTACCCCCTGTATCTAGCCCAAGCCTGTGTATGGCAATGGGCTCTAGCTCTCTTGCTGAGATCTTCCTCCACAGGGCTCCTGCCTAAACAATAAACCCTGTACTGGTGTTTGAGCCATCTCTCTGCCTCTTCCATGCCTCTTATTTTCTAACAGTTTATGTACAATTTTCTAGATGACCTCATGGTTAATCAACTGTTGTCTTGGATGATTCGAATATAGTTGGTATACTCTATATGTATCTATGACTGGGCTATTTGGGTTCACTAAAACTGTTCTTCCCCTCTACAACTGATAAAATTCTAAGGTTTTACTTCAAAAACAATAACTAAACTAATATGCATATATAACCTCTCCAGAGCTATGATGCTATTGCTGGTTTCTTATACTAAATATATTTATGTTTTTCAAGTATATCAAGCCTTCTAAAATACAAAATTTAGATAAACATGGAAACAAAAAGTTAATGGTACTGATATACTGTTCTGTTAGTTGCTAAATTGTCCATCAAAATTTTAACCATGGCTTTTTAAAGTTTTTGTCATTACAGTTCTGATCCTTCCGGGGCATTTACAATCAAGTCCATAAAAAATGACTCTAATAAGTGCATATGTGTCAACCATGTTAGCTTTTTAGACATCTGCTTTTGTTGGATTTTGTTTTGTATTGTCCTTGTCTAAAAGCCCATTGTCTAAGGGCCACTCCTTTTAAATCTCTTTGTTGCTTCAATTTGGCCAAAAGGGTCTGTCTAGTTGGCACTGACTTCCACGTGATCATTATTCCACCCCCAACATAGGCCCAAAACTGACCAAACAAACAAAATACAGGAAAGAGCAAATCCTCAAGATAAAGAAAAAAATGACCAATCAAGATAGAACTTCAGTCAACAGCCATACCACCATTAATGTGCCATATCTTGTCTGGTCTGAGAAACTAAGCAGGATCAAGCATGATTATTACTTGCATGGAAGGCAAATTTTCAGAAGAGACTGCTCAGAGACAGTTTGGAGACAAGGGGGGAATGCCATAAAAGTTCAAATGGAGTTACTCATGCCAGACCTCTCAAAAATAACCAAGGCCTAGAGGATTGACAAAGTGGTTTAATACATGTGTGGCTATCTGGCATTAAAGTCCTTCCAGACACAAACTCATGCTTTTAGACAGGATCTTCTCCTTAAACAGAGACAGAATGACTATTTTTACTGCCTCTAAACCTGTCCATTGATACTTAAAAATGGTGGTTTTAACTTTTTTAAAACATGATTTCTTGGACACATATACTGATAATATATTGTTGCCAGGCAAATTCTACTCATTAAAAAAAAGACATTGTCTGGGTAAAAGAATAAAATGTCCGACCATTAAAACCTCATTGGAGGGGCCCTTTTATTGTTATCTTGTCTACTCCCACTGCAGTTAAAGAAGCAGGGATTGCTCCTTGCTTCCACCACAGTTGAGTCAAGCCAGCTTCTCTCAAGTGGGAGTGCATCCCTGATCTGGCATCACTGTGTAAGATCATCCCCGAAACATCAGTGCCCTCCATTGGCTGGATTCTGATTCCCAGGAAACAACTGGAGACCACAAACAGCAGGATGACAATTCTGTCCCAGGCGCCTCCTGGAAGCAGACAAGTCTACATATGACAAAAGCTTGAGGAGGTGACTCTCCAATGGGACAAATGGATTGTTTTTGATGCCAGTTATTTCACTGTAATGCATCATCAACCCCTGTATCTGTTGCTGTAGTTCTCACCCTAGTCTTTGCCATAGCTTTGGCAGAAACCGCTCCTGCCAACTGGACTCACAGCAAAGGTTTTTATTAGTCTCTTCTACCTATTTTGGGCAGGATGCATAATTACTGTTTATTGTTACTGATGTGGTTACCCTTCGTGGTCCCAAAGCCCTCATCCTGTGACCCATAAATGCATACTACTTGAGCAGGAAGTGTTGTCACTAGGACTTTGCTTTTCCATACTTACTATTGCTTTGCAAGGTCTGTCATCGGGTCATGCATTCACACTCATACCACCTATCTAGTGTGTTCCCATGGTAATCAACATATCTGTTTCAACCCCAGTTACCACGCTTGGGAGCAATGGTTAGAGATTGGGAGTGTCTGCAGCCCTGGAAACCTCATCAGTCATAGCCAGGTGTTTATCCTTGATAAACCAGTGTCAATGCTCTTTGATGCATATACAGCCATAGACCAAGTGGATGTGGAGGTATAGGCTGAGGCTGTGGAGACCTAGCTTGGGAAAGAGCCTATACTTCAAATGATAAGTATATATGCTAGGGAGACAATTCTTGGCCATGTGTTGATATGATTTCCCTTATTGGGGTTATATTTCATGGGCCACATAACAGATGGCTAAATACACAGCCCTCCTTCACAAGGGGACAGCTGCTCCTGACTGCATCCATGGCACGTGCAACCCTATAAATTTCACTTTACTTAAGTCATCTGACTAGACACAGGGGCATATAATTAGTATAAAGATAGATGGAAAGGCCCTTGACCCTGATGCACCTCAAATTAGTAACTGATACCCATAACAGTTCCTCATACCAAATTTTTCACTCCTTTTATTAGGAGATGAGGAGTGAATTTTCTATCTCTACCAAGGCCAGAAACTTGTTCCTCTCACTGGCTTGGTCTACAACCCAGACACTGAATGTCACTTCATGCTTTGTTTATGGGGCGACCAACATGGGAGAGCATTGGCCTTGAGGTGCCAGGAAGCTGGAACCCACAGGAGCCTTTTAATGAGACTGCTTTCACAAAACACAGGAAAGGCATCTGGCTCCTAAAAACTTCCATCATCAGAAATTACTGTATCTCCTGCTCAAAAGGCCAGTTCTCCACCCAGTGGGGGATTTTACTTGTTTAGGACAGAAGTTTTACAATGACAGGGAGACTCAATGGTGGGGAGCTCCAAATCACACAGAACCCCAGCTCCACCCACTAGCCAAGTTTTCTAATCTCCGGAAAGATAGGAACAATGTTGCCACAAACATAGATTGGCAGGCGCCCAGGGGTCCATTTTGGATTGTGGGAAAACAAACTTATATGGTGCTATCTAGTAGCTGATTTGGGTCTTGCATGCTAGGCTCAATCAGACCATCCTTTTTCTTGCTTCCCCTCAGACAAGATAAAAAGCTGGGAGTCCCCATATATAAAAAAGATTAAGTAGATAAAAACAGGGTGCCTTACAAATTGACAATTAAAAAGATATTAAATGGCCTCCCAAGTAAATCATCCAATACTATAGTCCTGCTACTTGGGCAAAGGACGGGTCCAGGTGCTATTGCACCCCTATATATATTCTCAATTGCGTCATCAGGCTGCAGGCTGTTGCTAAAATTATAACTAATAAAACAGCCGGAGCTTGCAATTTCCTGGCAAAATAAAGTACTAAGATGCTCAATTTGGCTTTAGACTATTTGTTGGCTTCTGGGGGAGGAATTTCTAAAAAAATTTACCCGAACAACTGCTGTTTACAGATTGATGATTTTTAAAAAAGGTCATAAAAAAATCCCAGACAGAATGAGGAAGCTTGCCCATGTCCCAATACAGACTTGGAGAGGATGGCATCTCAATGTCCTGTTTAGAGAATGGTTCTCTGCCTTAGATGGATTCAAAAGCCTGATAGGGACAGTGGACCTAGTCCTAAGGGCATGCTTAATATTATCCTGCCAGGCCTCTGATATTGTACTCTATCAGGACCATTATAGAGGCCATGATGAAAGGAAAACAGCTGCCCATATAATGATGCTATAAAAATACAAACACGTAGATCAAGATGATGCTCTTTGACCTTAGATGGGTCTGAGCATCAAAGGGGGGAATGATGTATTAGGGAGGAGGACCAGAGGAGAAACAGACAGGCTATGTTATGATAGTGAGGTGGGGGCAGGGATGGCATAACAGAGAGATAAAACTTAAAGAACTGAAACATGAAGAAAGTCATATAGAACTGAGGAAATGAAATACCAATGAAGTCACATGCAGCCATATGTGGATTGAGCTTTGCTTTATGCTTCTGTAACCTGCTTGCAAGGGTATATAAGTGAGACCCCTGTGTTCTTGGAGCTCAGCCTTTGGACACAAGTCCGCTGAATCTTTGCAAGCACAATAAAATCTTGTTTCTTGCTAAACTGCCTCAGTGTCTCCTATCTCATTTTGAGGTTCCTGCAACATTCCTACTGCAGAGACCTCAGTGCACCTTGACCTCAGAAGCTCCCTTCCTGTTCTTTTTCCCCATTCCACTCCCTCTTTCCACTTCCCACCCACATCCCTCATCTTGTCTCTTTCAAATAAACAACCTGTGCTCACATCTGTGGCTAAGGCATTGCCTTCTCAGTGACACACAGTATGATGAGACCTGGTGGTGCTATATCTTTCATCGGTGATTCCATCCCTTCTGTGACCACTGAGCTTCTCTCTCCACATTCAGGTAGGAGTTCTCCTTGGCCTTGGCTCATGATTCCTCCATTTCCCATCCTGTAAATCTTATGCTCTTTATTTAAGAAATATTTAAGCAAGTCAACCTGGGGCCATCCCAGAAGATGAAGAGCTGTTGTTGAGAAAAGCACATATGTTCTCTCCCTCATGGAAGGTCAACTATCAGAGGAAACAACTAAATAACTAAAAATGATTGCACAAATATGTCTGAAATTAGAACTAGGATTCATTTCATGACAGAAATGTTTAAAGCACTATGACAGGACAAGATAAATCATCTGTTCTGTGGATTTGGAATTGAGGATGGTAAAGGAGCTGAGTTGTAGATCTGACATCAGTTGTGAATTTGATTTATCTGAATGAAGCAATCTTGTGAGAAGGAAGGAAACATTAAAGATGCTCCCCATGGGTGGATCTCAGCACATTACGAAATAAAATTATCACAGGATTGATCAACTCTAATTAGACCATGAGTGTATTCAATACAGGAATCGAGCTCTCTCAGGACATTCTAAGAACTATTTGATTGGCAAGAATGAATAATTCCCATTTTCACTTAGGACATGAGCATTCTGGGATTCACATACATCCACATCTAATTTTGAGTTACATATTATGTGACATTGAGAAGGAGGCTCTCTGTTCTGATCCCAAGGTGCCTCCCAGGTGAGAGTCATATTCTGACTGGATTTAGTAAAGGCTCATAGGTTGGGGACTTTGCAAACACATGGGGTGGGCGATGTCCCAGAGGGAAAGTGTTCTCCATGTGGATGTGACCCATCAGTGACTTATCACTAATGTGATAACAGGAACTTTGCAGATGTGACTAAACTCAGGTCCTTGAGATGGAGAGAAATCATCTTGGACCATGGTGGGGTCATCTAACGGCATTACAAGAGGTTTTAAGATTTAAAAAGTCTGTGGGGTGCCCTGAGCTCCAGAGAGAAGGGGAGGGGCACTCCCTCACATGAACTGTAAATAAACAAGCTGGCCAGAGATGGCAGGAGTGGTGGCCCCCGCCGAGCAACATTGGAGCAGGGAAAGCTTTTAAGTGTGGCTGTTGTGAGCAAAGCGCCACCAGAAGCGGGTGGAGGAGCATTCCCCCATACGAACTGTAACTAAACAAGCTGGCCAGAGAAGGCTGGTGTGGCACCACATTCCCCAGTGTGCTTGGAGAGGAGAAGACATCCAACAGTGGCTAAAGTGTGGCATGTGCCACCAGAGAGTGGGGGAAGGCACATCCCCACACGAACTCTAAATAAAAAAGGACTGCAAATGCAACAGGCGGGTAGAGCTGTATACTGGAGAAAACAAAAGGGGCAAGCATCTAGGAGCACTCTAAATAAACAAAGCCTGTGGGGCTAGGTGAGTGTAAAGCTCATTCCTGAGATCTGCAATAAATAAAGCCTTCAGCAGAAGCTGGCTCACAGTAGGTGGCAGGTGAGCTTCAGCCTCAGATAGACATTCACAAAGCTGTCTCTGGACTCCGTTTTTTTCCTTTGATGAGACTGAAACTGCATTGTATTTGAACCTGGAATATATATATATATATATATATATATATATATATATATATATTTCCCCTTTGATGAAACAAGGACAGGACTGGATGCTGAAAGACTAGAACCAAATCTATTAAGACTGAAACTTTATTGCATTTGAACTTGGGAAATTTTATTTATTTTATTTTTATTTATTATTATTATTACAATTATATCCTCTCTCTGTCTTTCTAATGGCTGTTTAGCTCACTGTTTATTAGTACGCTATCTCTCCCTCTTTATTTCTTCAGCTCTGTTTTTTGTTTTGTTTTTTTCAATTTTTCTTTATCTTCTTTGTGTTCTCTCTTCTCTCACCCTTCCATTCTACATATCATCATCGTTACTATTATACACTAGACAATATTGAATTACACACAATACAGGGACAATAACAGTAGCAAGGGGAATGATAATAATATGGAAAAAAGAGGGAAACCATTTTCCCCAAAAAATAAATTAGTACAGGAACAAGAGGGAAAACAGATGCCCAGATCCAGATTCTTATGAAACAAAGATAAACTATGCCAAAGAACCTAAAGAAACCACAAGAACACCCTGAAAGAAGAAAACCTATAAGTAATCAATGAGAGTTTTATAGAGATGATACTGGATATGGCAACCAAAATGTACAGGAGACACTCAAGAAATTCCAAGACAACAAAAATAGAGAATTTGAGAAATCACAAGACAAATAAAAGAAACTATAGAAGCACTGTATAAACACCAAAGTGAAACAAAGAACATGATAAATAAATGAACTCAGGACGAAAATAGACAACATTGAAAACAAAGTGACTCAGGATATGGAAAAACTCAGAAAAAAGAATGAAATAGAAATGCAAAACAAAATGGAAGGCCAATACAGCAGACTAGAACAAGCAGAAGACAGAATCGCAGAACTCAAAGATGAAATGGTAATTAAAGGAAAAACCAAAGATCTATTAGTTAAGCAACTCAAGACCTGTGAAAAGAAAATGCAAGAACTTCCTGACTCCATCAAAAGACCAAACCTGAGAATCATGGGCATTGAAGAAGGAGAAGAGCTCCAAGCAAAAGGAATGCATAATATATTCAACAAAAGAATAACAGAAAATTTCACAAATCTCTACAAAACTATGCCCATACAGGTACAGGTAGACTCCAGAACACAAAACAGACCTGACCAAAATAGAACTACCCCGTGACATATTATCATTAAAACAACAAGTATAGAGACTAGAGGAAGAATATTGAAGGCTGTAAGAGAGAAAGAAACAAATAGCAAACAAAGGTAAACCCATCAAAATCACAGCAGAATTCTCAACAGAAAATTAAAAGCAAGAAGAGCTTGGGGTGAGATCTTCTGGGCACTGAATGAAAATAACTTCAACCCTAGGATACTCTACCCAGGAAAGCTATCATTCAAAAATAGATGAAGCAATAAAAGTCTTCTATGATAAACAGAAACTAAAACAATATATGACCACAAAGCCACCATGCAAAAGATTCTTCAAGGGATTCTGCACACAGAAAGTGAAACCCAACATAACCATGAAAGGGCAGGCAGTACCAAACTACAGGAAAAGAAAGTAGAGAATAACATCAATTTAGCTACACACAATCAAACCCTCAAACAACTAAGACAACTAAATGACATGAATCACCACATACCTATTAGTACTAACTCTTAATGTGAATGGACTTAACTACCCCATCAAAAGGCACCATTTGACAAACTGGATTAAAAAGGAAGATCCAATGATTTGTTGCTTACAAGAGACCCATCTCATTGATAGAAATAAATACAGGCTTAAGATGAAAGGATGGAAGAACATTTACCAAGCCAATGGCCCCTGAATTCAGGCAAGAGTAGCAATACTTAGAACAAAGTAGACTTCAAACCTACATTGATCAAACAAGATAAAGAAAGACATTCCATACTAATAAAAGGGGAAAAAGACCAAAGGAAATAATAATTATCAACCTATATGCACCCAATTTCATCAAACATACCCTGAAGGACCTAAAAGCATATATTAACTCCAACACAGTGGTAGTTGGAGACTTTAACATCCCACTATCATCAATAAATAAGTCATCCAAACAAAAAAATCAATAAAGAATTCCTAGATCTAAAAAATACCATAGATCAAATGGACCTAGTTGACGTCTACAGAACATTTCATCCAACCTCCACACAATATACATTCTTAGCAGCCCACGGAACCTTCTCCAAAATAGATCATACCCTAGGGCACAAAGCAAGCCTCAGCAAATATAAGAAAATAGAAATTATACATGCATTCTATCTGATCACAATGCGTTAAAATGAGAACTCAACAACAAAAATAAAGACAAAAACATGCAAACAGCTGGAAAATGAATAACTCATTGCTTAATGAACAATGGGTCATTGATGAAATAAAAGAGGAATTTAAAAGGTTCCTGGAAGTCAATGAAAATGAAAACACAACCTACCAGAACCTATGAGACACAGCAAAGGCAGTCCTGAGAGGAAAGTTTATAGCCATGAGTGCATACATTAAAAAGACTGAAAGATCTCAAATCAATGACCTAATGATATTTCAAAAACTCATAGAAAAGCAAGATCAAGCAAATCCCAAAATAAATAGGAGAGAAATAATAAAAATAAGAGCAGAAATCAATGAAATAGAAACCAAAACAACCATACAAATAATTAATGAAACAAAAATTTGGTTCTTTGAAAAAATAAATAAGATTGATAGACCCCTGGCAAGCCTGACCAAAATGAGCAGAGAAAAAACTCAAATCAGTAAAATCAGGAATGCAAAAAGGGAGATAATAACAAACACCCTGGAAGTCCAGGAAATCATCAGAGACTACTTTGAGAACTTATATTCAAATAAATTTGAAAATCTTGAAGAAATGGACAAATTTCTAGATACTTATGTTCATCCAAAACTGAAACGAGGACATTAGTGACCTGAATAAATCTATAAAACAAAATGAAATTGAAACAGCAATCAAGAGCATCCTTAAAAAGAAAAGTCCAGGACCTGATGGATTCTCTGCTGAATTCCATCAGACCTTTAAAAAAGAACTAATACCAACCCTCCTTAAATTGTTCCACGAAATAGAAAGGGAAGGAAAACTGTGTAACATATTTTATGAAGCCAATATTACACTTATCCCAAAACCAGGCAAAGACACCTCCAAAAAGAACTACAGGCCAATCTCCTTAATGAACATTGATGCAAAAATCCTCAATAAAATAATGGCAAACAGAATTCATCAACACGTCAAAAAGATCATTCAACACGACAAAGAAGACTTCATCTCAGGAATGCAGCAGTTGTTCCACATATGAAAATCAATAAATGTAATAAACCACATTAACGGAAGCAAAGACAAAAACCACTTGACCGTCTCAATAGATGCAGAAAAAGCCTTTGATAATTTTCAACACCATTTCATGATAAAAGCTCTGAGAAAACAAGGAATAGAAGGAAAGTATCTCAACATTATAAAAGCTATATATGGCAAACCTACAGCCAGCATTATACTTAATGGTGAAAAACTGAAACCATTCCTCTAAAATCAGGAACAAAACAAGGGTGCCCACTATCCCCACTCCTATTCAACATAGTACTGGAATTCCTAGCAAGAGCAATTAGGCAAAAAGAGGGAATAAATGGAATACAAATAGGTAAAGAAACTGTCAAAATATCCCTATTTGCAGATGATATGATACTATACCTTAAAGACCCAAAAAACTCTACTCAAAAGCTTCTAGACGAGATAGATTCCAAGATGGCGGCTAGAGGGAGGAAGCAGAAAGCAAGCCTCCTGTAGTGAAATATTGCAGAGATGCTGGAGACACTTTGCAGGCATAATCACTGAGAAGAGGCAAAATTTTGATCCCTCCACACCTCCAGCCAGAGCAGAGAATCTCCACTTCACGTTAAATGGAGAAACAAGGAGGGCCCCCAGACCACCAGTGTCTGGCACCCACTGGGAAGACGTGGACCAGGTGACCTTCGCAGTACTGCGGTTCTCCCACAGACAAGCCTGGGCCAGAGCAGCATAGCCCCCTGGACAGACTGACCTCCACCCAGGGAAAAAAAGAGAAACTGAGTAATAAGCAACAAGAACAATTAAGACACACTGGAAAGAGGGTGGGGCGCCATGAGCGCTGAAGATTTGGGGAAGGGAATCCTTCCTGGGACTATAAATAAAAAGCCGGGCGGGCCAGAGAGCCTCTGGCAGGAGCGGGGTGCACACCCAGCAACCAGGAGTGGGAAAGCTTGTGAGAGTGGCGGAGGGAGGAAAATTCCACAGGAGAGGAGGGAAGACCCACTTCCCACGTGAGCTGTAAACAAACATGGCGGCTGGCAGGAGCAGGAGCACGGCCCAGTAATCAGGAGCAGGAAAGCTTGTGAAAGTGGCGGTGGGAGGAAAACTTCACAGGAGAGGGGGGAAGACCCACTTCCCACATGAACTGTAAATAAACATGCAGGCCTGAGAAAGCGAGTGCAGTGTCACCTTTCCCAGTGTGCTTGGAAAGGGAAAAGCTTGTAGTAGAGGCTCACGCACAGGAAAACTCTGAGTAAATAAAGCCTGCAGGGCCAGGTGAGTGCTAAGCTCACCCCTGAGATCTGCATAAATAATGCCTCCAGCAACAGCAGGCTGACAGCAGCAGGCAGGCAAGCCACAACCACAGATACCATTCTCAGAACTGTCTCCAGACAATATTTTTTTCTTTTTCTCCCTACCTTTGATGAGAGAACAACCGAATTACACCTGCATGCTGAAAAACTTACTGAAACTGTATTGCATTTGAACTTGGGAAACTTGGTGGGGTTTTGTGTGTGTGTGTGTGTGTAGTTTTGTTGTACATTATGCATCCCCTTTGATGAGACAACTACAGAACAACATCTGAAGTACCATCTCCAGGATTGGAGACTGAGATGGACAACCAAATTATTAAGACTGAAACTTCATTGCATTTGAACTTGGAGGTTTTTTGGTTTTTTGGGTTTTTTAAAAACTTTCTATTTTTCATTTTGTTTCAATTTATTTATATATATATATTTCTTTCATTTACTTATTTTTTATTTTTTTAATTTTATTCTTATCTTTTTTTTTATTTTCAATCCTCTGTCTCTCTAATGTCTGTTCAGTTTCCTGTCAATTAGTTCACTAGCACTCCCTGTTTATACCTTTGAAACTTTCTTGTCTGATTCCTTGTTCTGTTTCTCCTTCTTGTCTGTTTATTTGTTTTTCCCTTTTCTTTAACTTTTTGCTTTCCATCTCCACTCACCCTTCCATTCTAAATATTACTGTTGTTATTATTACAAGCTAGAAAATACTTAATTGCACACAGTACAGGGACAGTAACAACACCAAAGACAATGACGGGAAGACAGAAAAAACAGGGAAACCACTTTCCCCATTGCAAAAAATTAGTACAGGAACCAGAGGGGAATGAAGAAAACAGATACTCAGATCCAGACTCCAAAAAATGAATAGAAACTATGCCAAAGAACCCAATGAAGCCCACAAGAATAATTTAAAAGAAGAACTACTACAGGTAATCAATGAGAATTTTATAGAGATGATACTGGATAAAGTCAACCAAAATGTACAGGAGACACTCAAGAAATTCCAAGACAACAAAAATAGAGAATTTGAAAAAGCAAAAAAAGAAATAAAGGAAACCATAGAAGCACTGTATAAACACCAAAGTGAAACAGAGTCACGATGAATAAACAGATAAATGAAATCAGGACAAAAATAGACAACATTAAAGAGGAAACCACCCAGCATATGGAAAACCTCAGAAAAAAGAATGAAACAGAACTGAAAAACAAAACAGAAGGCCAAACCAGCAGAATAGAACAAACAGAAGACAGAATCTCAGAACTTGAAGATGAAATAGTAATTAAAGGAAAAACCGAAGAACTATTAATTAAACAACTCAAGTCCTGTGAAAAGAAAATGCAAGAACTCACCGACTCCATCAAAAGACCAAACTTGAGAATCATGGGCATCGAAGAAGGAGAAGAGGTGCAAGTGAAGGGAATGCATAATATATTCAACAAAATAATAACGGAAAATTTCCCAAATCTAGAGAAAGATATTCTCATACAGATGCAAGAGGCATCCAGGACACCAAACAGACCAGATAAAAATAGAACTACCCCATGACATATCATCGTTAAGACAACAAGTTCAGAAACTAGGGAAAGAATATTGAAGACTGTAAGAGAGAAAAAACAAGTAACATACAAAGGTAAACCCATCAAAATCACAGCAGACTTCTCAACAGAAACATTAAAAGCAAGAAGGGCACGGGGTGAGATCACCCCGGCACTGAATGAAAATAACTTCAAACCCAAGATACTCTACCCAGCAAAACTATCATTCAAAATAGATGGAGCAATAAAAGTCTTCCATGACAAGCAGAAACTAAAACAATATGTGACCACAAAGCCACCGCTACAAAAGATTCTTCAAGGGATTCTGCACACTGAAAGTGAAACCCAACTTAACCATGAAAAGACAGGCAGCACCAAACCACAGGAAAAGAAAAAGCAAGACAGTAGAGAGTAACCTCAACTTAGGTACACACAATCAAACTTTCAAAAACTAAGACAACTAAATGACAGGAATTGCCACATACCTATCAGTACTAACACTTAGTGTTAATGGACTTAATTCACCCATCAAAAGGCACAGCTTGATGAAATGGATTAAAAAGGAAGGTCCAACAATTTGTTGCTTACAGGAGACCCATCTCACCGACAGAAGTAAGCATAGGCTTAGGATGAAAGGCTGGAAGAAGATTTACCAAGCCAATAGCTCCCGAAAACAAGCAGGAGTAGAAATACTTATCTCTGACAAAGTAGACTTTAAACCTACATTGATCAAATGAGATAAAGAAGGACATTCCATACTAATCATAGGGGAAATAGACCAAAAGGAAATAATAACCATTAACCTGTATGCACCCAATGTCAATGCACCCAATTTCATCAAACACACCCTGAAAGACCTAAAAGCATATATAAACACCAACACAGTGGTTGTTGGAGACTTTAACACCCCATTATCATCAATAGATAGGTTATCCAAAAAAAAAACAATAAAGAAATAAAGATCTAAAATATATAATATTTTAAATATATTAAATATTTTAAATATATAATATTTTAAATATATTAAATATATAATAAAGATCTAAAATATACAAAAGATCAAACAGACCTAGTTGATGTCTAAAGAACATTTCATCCAACTTCTACACAATACACATTCTTCTCAGCAGCCCATGGAACCTTCTCCAAAATAGACCATATCCTAGGGCACAAAGCAAGTCTCAGCAAATATAAGAAAATAGAAATTATACCATGCATACTATCTGATCACAATGCAATAAAAGTAGAACCCAACAATAAAAGTAAAGACAAAAAGCATGCAAACAGCTGGAAACTAAATAACTCATTACTTAATGATGAGTGGATCATTGATGAAATATAAGAGGAAATTAAAAAATTCCTGGAAGTCAATGAAAATGAAAACACAACGTACTGGAACCTATGGGACACAGCTAAGGCAGTCCTGAGAGGAACATTTATAGCCATGAGTGCATATATTAAAAAGATTGAAAGATCCCAAATCAATGACCTAATGAAATCTCAAACTCCTAGAAAAAGAAGAACAAGCAAATCCCAAAACAAATAGAAGGACAGAAATAATAAAAATAAGACCTGAAATCAATGATAGCAACCGAAAAAAAACCATACAAAGAATTAATGAAACAAAAAGTTGGTTCTTTGAAAAAAATAAACAAGATCGACAGACCCCTGGCAAACCTGACTAAAATGAGGAGAGTAAAAACCCAAATTAGTAGAATCAGGAATGCAAAAGGGGAGATAACAAGAAACACCATGGAAGTCCAGGAAATCATCAGAGACTACTTGGAGAACCTATGTTCAAAGAAATTTGAAAATCTTAAAGAAATGGACAGATTTCTAGATACATATGATCATCCAAAACTGAACCAAGAGGAAATTAATCACCTGAATAGACCTATAACACAAAATGAAATTGAAGCAGCAATCAAGAGTCTCCCCAAAAAGAAAAGTCCAGGATCTGATGGATTCTCTGCTGAATTCTATCAGACCTTTAAAGAAGAACTGATACCAACCCTCCTTAAACTGTTCCACGAAATAGAAAGGGAAGGAAAACTGCCAAACATATTTTATGAAGCCAGTATTACACTTATCCCAAAACCAGGCAAAGACACCTCCAAAAAGGAGAACTATAGGCCAATCTCCTTAATGAACATTGACGCAAAAATCCTCAACAAAATAATGGCAAATCGAATTCAACAACACATCAAAAAGATTATTCACCACGACCAAGTAAGCTTCATCCCAGGGATGCAGGGGTGGTTCAACATACGAAAATCAATAAATGTAATAAACCACATTAACAGAAGCAAAGACAAAAACCACTTGATCATCTCAATAGATGCAGAAAAAGCCTTTGATAAGATCCAACACCATTTCATGATAAAAGCTCTAAGAAAAGTAGGAATAGAAGGAAAGTACCTCAATATTATAAAAGCTATATATGACAAACCTACAGCCAGCATTATACTTAAGGGAGAAAAACTGAAACCATTCCCTCTAAAATCAGGAACCAGACAAGGATGCCCACTATCTCCACTCCTATTCAACATAGTACTGGAATTCCTAGCCAGAGCAATTAGGCAAGAAGAAGGAATAAAAGGAATACAAATAGGTAAAGAAACTGTCAAAATATCCCTATTTGCAGATGACATGATCCTATACCTGAAAGACCCAAAAAACTCTACTAAGATGCTTCTAGACATCATGAATAGCTATAGCAAGGTAGCAGGATATAAAATCAACATAGAAAAATCATTAGCATTTCTATACACTAACAATGAGCAAACTGAAAAAGAATGTATGAAAACAATTCCATTTACAATAGCCTCAAAAAAAAATCAAATACCTAGGTGTAAACCTAACAAAAGCTGTGAAAGACCTCTACAAGGAAAACTATACACTTCTGAAGAAAGAGATTGAGGAAGACTATAGAAAGTGGAGAGATCTCCCATGCTCATGGATTGGTAGAATCAACATAGTAAAAATGTCGATACTCCCCAAAGTAATCTACATGTTTAATGCAATTCCCATCAAAATTCCAATGACATTCATTAAAGAGACTGAAAAATCTACTTTGAAATTTATATGGAAACACAAGAGGCCACGAATAGCCAAGGCAATACTCAGTCAAAAGAACAATGCAGGAGGTATCACAATACCTGACTTCAAACTATATTACAAAGCAATAACAATAAAAACAGCATGGTACTGGCACAAAAACAGACATGAAGACCTGTGGAACAGAATAGAGGACCCAGCTATGAAGCCACACAACTATAACCAACTTGTCTTTGACACAGGTGCTAAAAAATACAATTGAGAAAAGACAGCCTCTTCAACAAAAACTGCTGGGAGAACTGGTTAGCAGTCTGCCAAAAACTGAAACTAGATCCATGTTTATCACCCTATACCAATATTAACACAAAATGGATCAAGGATCTTAATATCAGACCCCAAACTCTAAAGTTGGTACAAGAAAGGGTAGGAAATACTTTGGAATTAATAGGTATAGGCATAGACTTTCTCAATGGAACCTCAGCATCTCAGCAACTAAGAGATAGCATAGATAAATGGGACTTCATAAAACTAAAAAGCTTCTGCTCAACAAAAGAAATGGTCTCTAAACTGAAGAGACCACCCACAGAGTGGGAGAAAATATTTTCCAGCTACACATCAAAGGACTGATAACCAGAATATATAGGGAACTCAAAAAGCAAAACTTACTCAAAATTAATGAACCAATAAAGAAATGGGCAAGTGAACTAAACAGAACTTTCTCAAAAGAAGAAATTCAAATGGCCAAAAAACACATGAAAAAATGCTCACCATCCCTAGCAATAAAGGAAATGCAAATTAAAACCACACTAAGATTCCACCTCACCCCTGTTAGAATAGCCATAATTAGCAACACCACTAACAACAGGCGTTGGCAAGGATGCGGGGGAAAAAGGAATCTTCTTACACTGTTGGTGGGAATGTAAACTAGTACAACCACTCTGGAAAAAAATTTGGAGGCTACTTAAAAATCTGAACATTGATCTACCATATGATCCAGCAATAACACTCTTGGGGATATACCTAAAAGGATGTACACAGGTTACTCCAGAGGCACCTGGACACCCATGTTTATTGCAGCACTATTCACAATAGCCAAGTTATGGAAACAGCCAAGATGCCCCACTACTGATGAATGGATTAAGAAAATGTGGTATTTATACACAATGGAATTTTACTCAGCCATGAAGATGAATGAAACCTTACCATTTGCAGGTAAATGGATGGAACTGAAGAACATTCTGAGTGAGGTTAGCCTGACCCAAAAGACAAAAAATCGTATGTTCTCCCTTATATGCAGACATTAGATCAAGGGCAAATACAACAAGGGGATTGGACTTTGATCACATGATAAAGCGAGAACACACAAGGGAAGTATGAGGATAGTTAAGACACCCAAAAATCTAGATAGCATTTGTTGCCCTCAACGCAGAGATACTAAAGCAGATACTTTAAAGCAACTGAGGCCAATAGGAGAAGGGGACCAGGAACTAGAGAAAAGGTTAATTTGACAAGAATTAATTTAGAAGGTAACACACATGCACAGGAAATCAATGTGGGTCAACTCCCTGTATAGCTATCCTTATCTCAACTAGCAAAAACCCTTGTTCCTTTTTATTATTGCTTATACTCTCTCTTCAACAAAACTAGAGATAAGGGCAAAATAGTTTCTGCCTGTTTCAAGGGTAAGGGAGGGGTGGGGGAAGAGGGTAGAATTGACCTAAACATTGTATGCACATATGAATAAAATTTTTTTAAAAAACGACAGTACATCAGGAACACACTGTGTTTTTGTTTTTGTGGATGGATGCAAAGTTTACTTTTTTTTTCCAAAATCAATGAACACAGTAACAGATAAGTAAAATTTCTATCAGAATCAGTGCAAACAAATCTTTTATCTGAGCTTTTCCCATTGTCACTTGCATGTCTTTTATTTTATTTTATTTATATATTTATGTATGCATGCATTCATTTATTATAGATTTTGCAGTTATGGGTTTTGAACTCAGTGCTTCACACTCCTGAGGCAGGCATTCTACACTGGACCTATGACTACATCCCATTTTCCTCTGGTTATTTGGGAGATACGGTCTCATTTTTTTCCTCAGCCAGCCTGGATAACAGTTCTTCCATTTTAAGCTTCCTAATGTAGTTGTGATGACAGTTGCCAACAACTTTCCCTGTTGTTGTTTTATTGTGTTTTTCTTTTTTCCTGTTGATGAAACTGGGTCTTGTGAATGTTTTTATCCAGTCTGGATTCAAACCACAATCCTCCTTAGCTTTCTTTCCAAGCTGCTAGGATTACAGGCGTGAGTCATGGAGTCCTGGCCCATTGTCTCCTCTTGAGAAATGACTGTTCAGGTTCTTGCCCCAGTTTTACTTGTTTGAGATGTCTGATGTGCATGTATATTGAGTATTCATCCTTTTACAAATAAAGGTTTACAAATATTTGCTCTCACACTATGGGCTGTCTCTTTCTCTTGATTGCTTCCATTACTGTGAACTTTTTAGCTCATCAAAACCCCATTTGTCTATTTGCTTCAGCTTTCTGTGCTTTGAGGCCCCCTGATCGATGTCATACAGGGGTCCCCTATGCTTTCTCCAATAGCTTTCCTGTTTCACATCCTACATTTAATCTTGAATCTATGTTGTGATGACATGTATTGTAAGAAGTTGCAACAATGTCCACATTCGTTCTTCTGCATGTCAGTATCCAGTTTTCCCAGCACCATTGATGGAAGGACTGTGTCCCCCAATGCGTGATCTTGGTGACTTTGCCTAAAACCAATTGACAATAAGTGCATGGACTTACTCTGATCTCTCTATTCCACTCAAGTGACAGCAAGTCTGATTTTATGGCAGTTCCATGCAGTCTTCACTACTGTAATCTTGTAAAGGATTTTGAAGTCAAGTAGTGGGACAAACTCTGCTTTGTATCTTTCCCAAGATTTTTTAGGGTGATGGGGGGTCCTTTGTGATTGCATGCAAATACTAGATTGGTTTTTTCTGTTCCTGTGAAAAAATCATTGGAATGTTCACTGGTATCATATTGATTTTGTAGGTAGCTTTCATAGTATGGATGTTTTAACAACATCAAGTTGGAGGCATGACTCAAGTGGTAGAGCACCTACCTAGGAAGTGCAGAGCCCTCAGTTCAAACCCTAGATTGGAAAGAAAAAGAGAACAGCTAGGTCTTACCCACACCTGTAATGTTACCTACTTGGGTGTCTGAGGTAAGAAGAATCACATTTGAGGCCATCCAGGGAAAATAGTGAGTCCCAATCTTAACCAATAGCTGAGCTGAGTGGTCTGAGCCTGTCATCCCAGCTGCACAGGAGGCTGATATAAGGAGTATTACCATTACAGACCAGAATGGGAAAAATGTGAGACCCAATCTCAGTGGAAAAAACCTAGGCTTGGTGGTACATGCCTATCATCCCAGCAAAAACAGGAAGGGTAAAATAGGAGTACCAAGGTCCAGGCTGGAGAGCCTAGCTCCAAAATAACCAGAGCAAAAAGAGCAGGAGATGTGGCTCAAGCTGTAGAGCACTGCCTTGCAAGTGAGAAGCCCTAAGTTCTCACTTCATACCACTGAAAAACAAATAAACACAGTATTTGTTTCTCTTGAATCAAATTTAGTTGTGTTATCTTTAGGTATTTCATGGTTTTCATTGCACAGAACTGTCACTCCCTGTATAAATTACTCCTGAGTATGAGGTTTTTCTGTTGTTATTGTAAATTAAATTGTCGTCTTAATTTCATTTGGAGATGTTACTGTCAATGTGTAGAAAAGAAACTGACTTTTGTATTAATTTTGTGTCCTGCAACTTCACTGGGTTTCCTAACCAGTTCTAAGATTTAAAAAAATATTAGCATGTATTTATTGTACACAAGAATTGGTTTCCTTGGCTCAGGATATTTGGGTTTATTTCTGGATTTCTTATTCTCTTCCATGTGTGTTTGGTTTTGTTGCAGGACCATGCTGTTTGTATTACTATTGCTCTGTAGTATAATTTGAAGTCAGGTATTCTGATACCCCCAGCATTGCTCTTTTTGCTCAGGATTACTTTGACTATTCTGGATCTCTTGTGTTTCCATGTGAATTTCAGGATATTTTTCTGTATTACTATGAAAAATTAAATTGGAATTTTGTTTCGGATTGTGTTGAGTCTGTAGATTGCATTCAGTTATATGGCTATTTTCACAACATTAATTCTGCCAATTTATAAGCATGGGGGTTCCCTCCCTCTTCTAGTGTCTTTGATTTATTTTTCAGGGCTGTATAGTCTTCATGGTGAAGGACTTTCACATCATTGGTTTGGTTTATGCCCAGGCATTTTTAGAGGCAATTTTGAATTGGTTAATGGAGACTTTAGGGTTTCTATATATAAGATCTTGCCATCAGCAAACAGAGATAACTTTCCTTCTTCCTCTCCAATGTGGATGGAATTCAGACATTTTCTAGCCTGGCTGTCTGTCTACGATTTACAGAAACATGTAGTGTCTAGGTGATAAGAGTGAATACTGTTGGGAAGGCATTCACCAACTTTTCCTTCAGAGAAGACAGGTTCTACTGACATTGGCTGAACACTGATGTTCACCTAGGAATGAGTCTGAGCCTGTGAGTGCTCAGAAAAGGGTCGTTTCTGCTCAAGGTCATGCAGACAGTGGATGATGGGTGTATAATTAGATAATGGTCAGATTTCCCTTCAAAACTGGAGAGAAACCCAACTATTGCCTCACAAGTTTGGAGGCAGGAGCACAGGTGAGTTCTGAGAGAGTAAACAGGGACACTGCAGAGGCAGGAATGAGTCAAGTTTGGTGTGCAGAGACGGGTGGTGCCCTTGGAGGACAAAAAGGGAAGTCCAGGAAAAGACTTTGGTATAAAAAAAAAACCACACTCCATGGTGAGAGGGGATTCATGGTATCTTCCTTATTCCCTGCATCTCCTCTGCTCATCCCCACAATGAAGCTTCCATGAGCTGCACTCTCAGGTGTTCCACTGTGTCTCTGCAGCTCTGTGTCCCTCTGCAGCAGGAACCTGCATCTTCCCTGCAGCATCTCCAGGGCTGCAGAGACAACTGACCATGGAAGGATCCCACAATGCTGTGCAGATGAACTGGCTGAAGGAGTGAAGGAGACCCCATGGGAGGTTCTGTGAGAGAAGAAACAGTCCTCAGCCACTCTCAGCTCAAGAAAGGACCAGGTCTATTTGCACCTGTGTCTTGGCACTCAGTGAGATGAGGAGAGATCATGTACACAGAGGATTAGTCACTGGATACCCTATTTCTATCTTCAGAGAGCTTAGTGGCCACCCAAACCACACTGTCCTGGGTAATGGTACCTGTGAAGGGCAGTTCGCCTTCCTGTGAGGTTGGTGTTGTGACAACTGCATCACAGGAAAAACCTGGCTTCAGAATGGTCATACCTGTGTGTCTGTTTATGTTTCTTACTGGAAATCCTATTCTCATCCATCTGCACAGCCAGGGCCAATGTCAAGAGGTGCTTTGACCCCTTGTGGTTCTATGTCTGGGTGAGATGTGCAGTATCGGGCGGGGCACCCTAATTTGCAAGGGACTTTGTTTTTCATATTTTATTATGACATATTCATTTTACAGCAGGGAATTCATAATGGCAACTTTGATTAGGTTTATATTTTACCAAGTTACATGGCCCCATCATCTGGCCCCTCAACCATGTCCCTGCCCCACTTAAAACAATTGCAAGTGGTTTCTTTGTTCTATTTCATATAGGTATATGAAGTCCATCAACTGTATATCTTACATTAATCTCCTTCGTCCCTCATCTCCTTCCCATTTGTACACACCACATTGTACCTATTTTACAGATCTGTTTTTGTATTAATATTTGAGTTGATGTTCAGAGGGATTTCTCCAATGTGTGCATACTTTACTTTAGTACATCCAACCCCTTCCATTACTCTCCCTTACCCCTTTACCTCTCACCTCCCATTTTTCAACAGCTTTCAGTACACATCCTTATATCCTCTACCTTCATGTCTTATGTTATGTGATATTACTGATGCTCTATCATTCTCTTTTCCTGTACCTTCTTCCCCAAGTTCCATAGAATAGCTCCACTATTGCAAACCTGTTCTACATCTGAGTTTTTCTGTGATCATGCTTATTTTTGTACATGTTTGTCTTTTGGATATATCTTCCACGTATAAGAGAAAACTTGTGGCCTTTGTGTTTCTGAAAGTGACTTACTTCACTTTACATGAAGTCCTCCAATTGCATCTCTTTACCTTCAAACCACGTCATTATTCCTTATGACTGAGTAATACTCCATTGTGGATATAAATCACATTTTCTCAATCCATTCATCAGTTGCAGGGCACCTGCATTGTTTAAAAGCTTGGCTATTGTGAACAGTGCTGCAATGAACATTGGTATACAGGTGTCTCTACTGTATCCTGTCTTATGTTCCTTTGGTTAGATGCCCAGGAGCAGTATCACTGGATCATGTGGCAGTGCTATCTTTAGCTTTTTGGAGATCTCCATACTGCTTTCCATAGTAATTGTACTAGTTTGCATTTCCCAGCACTGTATAAGGGTTCCTTTTTTGCCACATCCTCACCAGCATTTGTTATTGTTGTTACCCTTGATTATGGCCATTCTCACTGGGGTGAGATGAAATCTATGTGCTGTTTTGACTTGCATCTCTTTTATAACCAGGGAAGTTGAACACTTCTTCACGTATTTACTGGCCATATGTCACTCTTCCTTTGAGAATTCCCTGTTTAATTCATGTGTCCATTTTTTTCATTGGGATGTTGATTCTTTGGGAGTTGAGTTTTTTAGGTTTCCTGTAGATTTTGGATATTAGTTACTTATCAGATGAGTAGCTGCCAAAGATTTTCTCCCATTCTGTGGGCTGTTACTTCAGACTGGTGACTGTTACCTTTGTTGTGCAGAAGCTCTTTAATTTGATGTAGTCCCATTTGTCATTGTTTCTCTTAGATGCTGAGTCTTTTGTGTTCTGTTTAGGAAGTCGTTCCCCATACCTATATGTTCCAGTGTATATCCTACTGCTTCTTGGAGCTGTCTCAAAGTTTCAGGCATTGTATTAAGGTCTTTAATCTACCTTGAGTTGATTTTGGTACAGGGTGAAAGATAGGGATCTAGTTTCAGTATTCTACGTGTGGACATCCAATTATCCCAGCAACATTTGCTGAAGAAGTTGTCTTTTCCCAACTGTGTGTTTTGGGCTCCTTTGTTGAAGATCTGTTGGCTAATGCATGTGTTTATGGCTGGATTTTCTATTCTGATCCACTGGTCTTCCTGTCTGTTTTTTGTGCCAGTGTGATGTGGTTTTTATCATTATGGCTGTGTAGTATAGTTTGAAGTTGGGTATTGTGATGCTTCCAGCACTGGATATTTTGCTTAGAACTGCTTTGGCTACTTGAGGTCTTTTGTGTTTCCAAATGAATTTCATGATTGCCTTTTCTATTTCTGTGCAGAATGTCATTGGAAATTTGATAGGGATTGTATTGAACATGTTGATTGCTTTTAGTAGTATGGCCATTTTCACAATGTTAATTATTATTCTGACCCACAGGCATGGGAGATTTTTTCATCTTCTGATGTTTTCTTTGATTTCTCACTTCAGTGGTTTATAGTTTTCACCAAAAGTCTTGGTTTCTTTCATTAAATTTATTCCAAGGTACTTTATTGTTTTTGAGGCTATTGTAAATGGGATTGTTTCCCTGATTTCTTTCTCAGTCTGTTTGTTGTTGGTATATAGGAAGACTACTGATTTCATATTAATTTTGCAGCATGATACTTTGCCAATTGGAAGGGACTTTGAATCACAGCCAGACCCTCTCTATCAGGAGACCCCAGGACCTTATAATGCTCTGAGGAGAGGATCTGCTCAGGCTTCAGGGATAAACCTCTCACAGGGAACTCTCTCCGAGCTGAGTCTGGAACCCAGGACCTGAGTGCAGGCATGTGAGTGTGTCCTGAGCTGTCCCAGGTCCTTCATCTTCATGGACAATGAGCCACTTCTAGGCAGTGGAAATGGATTACACCAGCTATGGGCAGATGCTTGGTGTTCCTGGAGCGTCCTGGGGCTGAGAACTGGGATCTGAGGGATGGATCTCCTAGGGTCATCTTGATCATGGTATGCGATCTTTTTGATGTGCTATTGAATTTGATTTGCAAGTATTTTATTGAGAATATTTGGGTCTATGTTCACTGAAGCGATAGACCTATAATTCTCTTTTTGTTATTTGTGCTTGTCTGGTTTTGGGATGAGTGTAATACTTTTCTAATAGAATGAGTGTGGTAATGTTGCTTTCTTTCCACAGTCTCTGGAACTGGGGCACAGGGGGCCTGGGCAGTCACAGGACTCAACACAAGCAGCTGCATGAGGATGAACCCACCATGGACTTGTGTGCTTCTTTGTGTATATTTTCATTTTCTTTTAAAATATTTTTCCATAAATTTTAATGTGTATTTAATTGACAAATAATTCCAGCTATTTGGGAGGCGAAGATCAGAAGGATTGCACTTTGAAGTCAGTTCAGGCAAAAAGTTGGTGAGACTCCATCTCAACAAACAAAGCTAAGTGTGGAGGTACATGCCTGTCATCCCAGATACAAAGAAGGCATAGGTAGGAGGATCATGGTTTAAGGCCAGCCTGGGCAAAAATCCAAGCCTCAATCTGAAAAATAACCTACAGCAAAAAGGGCTGGGCTAAAACCCTAGTACCACAAAAAAAGAAAAGAAGAAAAAAAGAAAACAGAATATGGTTTATGTTTGTAAAGTATAATAATAAAATGCCTTGATGACAACTCTAGCAGGTACTGTACTCTTGGAGACATGAATTAGGTTTGCAGCTTCTGGCTAACAGCGTCAGAAAAAGTAAACACGCAGGTGAGTGTCACTGGGTTAGAACCCGGTAGAAAAAAAAGAAGAAAAAAAATATTTTTCCATAAATTTTAATGTATATTTAATTGACAAATAATTTCACATATTTATGGCATTCAATATGATGTTATGATGCATGCCTGCATTGTACAATGATTAAATCAAGGGATTAACATAAGTATCAACTCACATGTTTATAACATGTTAATAGAAGAAGGGAATCAAAGGTTAGAATCAAAGTACTTCCTGCCTTATTTTGCCATCTGGTTCTATCAATTTTTAAAGATTTCTCCAAAAAAAAAGACAGAGATTCCAGAAACCCTGGTCTGGTAATAAGGGTTTAATCTTGTTGATTTTCTTATGTTCTGTACTTATAGACTCTTTAATTAGTTTGCTTTAATCATTTTATCATGTATACATTCATGAAAATACCACACTCTACTCTGCAAAATATACAATTACTTTTTTCAATTAAAAATAAACAAAATACACTTACAGAAATATTTAGACTCTGTTTTTGATATTATTGCTCTTAATTAAACATCTAGACATCATTCTTGCATTTTCAGGTTTTTCTGAATAATGATAAAATGTATATTGCTGGTTATGTTATTATTAATTATTAAATATATAAAATACACACAATTATGGTCAATCTATCCATACTTACACAAATATTTTTAATGATTAAAGAAAAAGAAAAAGCATATGGTATGAACAAAAATTAATGAAGTAAAATATTAAAAGAGCACTTTAACATGTGGGAAAAAGTTAAGATTTGTTTTATCAAAAGAGAAGTGCAAATTTAAACTAAACTGGAATGCAGTGCCACCTATTGAATAAAATCAGAACCTTGCCAACTCACTGCCCTTCAAAAGACAGTGATATAACAGATTTGCCTTACATTATTGCTGGTAATTGGACTACCTACATTTAGGGGAAATTTTCAATACTGCCAAAAACATGTACATTTTATATTTTCACCTAGAAAATGTCTTCAAGGGATATTCTGGAAGATATACCTCAAACACACAAAAAATGTCTGTCCCAAAGGCACTCATGAAAACATTGTACTCGTGAGCTATGGCAAAGAATCCCAAAATGCCCCAACACATGAACTAGGCTAAGTAAATCAAGGTTCCTGCTAGAAATGGAGCAATGTTCCACTTAAAGACAGCAAGGAATTAATCATATAGATTGAGTTCAAGCATATACTGTGACAAGAAATGAACAACTAATTAAAAGAAAAAAATGTATGAAATAAAACTTGATGCTGATATGAGAATCTTAGGAAACAAGTCAAAAGAATCTGGTTATTATTGTGTAAGAAATAACCACATTCAACAGGTGTGTGAAGGTGATGAGGTGTCATTAATAACGTTTTCATATACAACCGAATAGGTTGGGGAGTAGGGAAGTCTTTTGCTATAGTATAAAAGTCAGAAGCAATTTAATTGAAAGGTGAATGAGGAACACGCTGTGCACAAGTTCTCGAAGTGTCTTCCTGGAAATCCATGATTAGTGATGAAAGGCAAATAGCAACTTTCCTGTGGAGAAGCCTGGTGGATGGCAAGATAACCAAGCTCTCTAAGAAAATATCACCCAGGAGGAACAGAGATGGACATTATCACTAGAGTGGTATTCTAGCCAAGAATGCATACTCAAATCTAATCAGAAGACATTGTCCACAACTCTCCTGCCTTGGAAACAGCTCAGGACACCTTCCTCCACACAGTCCCCTTCTTCTCTATCACCCTCAATAATTTCCACTCATTAATACTGACTGTGACCAATGGGCAAAGGAAAAGTATCCTCAAGGTCCCATTCACACTTTCGCTGTGAACACAATCTATCCACATAGGATTCCCTGTCCCAGGAAGACATGGAAATGAACACGTCCATTGAAGAGCGGGGAGAAATGAGACCTTGGACAGAACCAGGGTTCTCCTGACCTTCACACATTGGGCCCTCAGTACTCCAAGTAATAGTTCAAAAACAAATGTAGTGTGGAACTCGGGGTTCATGAGAATCTCATTTGCATGGGTGTGGCTGGCCTAGTCATCTTATTCCTTGGAATTCTGCTATTTGAGGTTCTGCACAGTAAGAGAAAGAACCAATATGCAGCCTGAGATAAACAGGAGAGAAGAGAGCACTGCTTAGTGACAGAACCTTGGAAATGAATGTGACGGTCCCAGGAGGCTCTAGAGAACCTCAGAACTCTAAGATTGTGCAGGGAACTCCCAAGGTTTAGGTGCAGAGAAACATGTGCATGCAGATGTGCAGAGCTCTTTCCCCATAAACTGTGGGGGATTCCTGCATCTTGCTGTGGAAGTTTGCTGACTGTCCCTCCTCTCTTCTCAACTCCATGATGTCAGGGTGGATCAAATAGACAAGGTATGGATCCTTAACTCTGTGCAACTGTTACTTTGCTACACTTTCATGTAATATTTTCCTTTTCAATTACCATATTCCTATTTGAGAATGTTTGAAGGAAGAGTTGAGTCCCTTTGTTCATTTCTGGTAGGTACAAAAGAAATTAACTTGTATGTTAGCTCTGAAACATCTTTCTATAATTGGTAATTACTTCATGAACATTTTTCTTTCATTTTTCTCAGATTATTCAGATTTTCAGCATAGACTATCATACCATCTGCAATCAAAGACAGTTCTATTCTCCTTCCTTATCTGTGTATCTTGTGTTTTCTTTATTTCTTCCCCTGCATTGGCCAGGACTTCCAGGGCAATGCTAAAAAGGAGTGGACAGAGGGACTCCCTTGTCTCCTTCCTTATTTAGTGGGAAACATGAGTTTATCACCAGTATATATGATATAAACTTCAGGCTTTTTTGAATATATTTTAGCTAGATTGATAAATTTCTCATTCCTAATATCTGACACTCCTCATGAAGAATGGGTTTGGGATCATGGCAAATTCTTTTTGTGCATATGCAGATAAATCATTCTCATGCATTTTTCTTTTTAACTCTGCTGCTGTGATTGATTACAGTACTTGATTTTTGCATGTTGAACTCACTTTACATACATTTGAAAAACCCACTCACTCATGGAATATACTTTTCTATACATCATTAGATTTAATTTATAATATTTTTATGCATGATCTTTTCAGAGATGTGCTTTGAGAAATGCATCCTTAGGCCATATCTTATGATCATAGAGTGTATACACACAACACCACACAGATCCAATGTCACAAAATTCTCTAATCTTTTGGGACTGCCATCATACAGGAGATCTGTCATTGACTGAAATGTCATTATGTGGATTGTAAATGTATTTTTGAGGGTTTTTCATCTGTATTTATAAGAAATGTTCATCTGTTCTTTTTTTCCATTAGCAAAAACAACAATCCAGTGTGGTCCTTACTGTCTTTTTGATGTAGAATGAAGGACAGTTGTGATATTTGTTTAGGATTTACATCTAAGTTCATGGGAAACATTATCTTATTACTTTCCAATATTGTACTTTGTTTTCCAAGGTTTGTATTCCCTTTTTCATTACCTGATGGAATGTGTTTGGGAATATTTCCTGTTTTCTCTATTCTCTGGGATTGTTTAGGTTGGGGTGTATATTGCATTTGTATGTGTATTTGCTTGTGTTTCAAAAGTGCTTAAATACTTAGAAGACATCACTAATGAAGGGTCCTATATTGGAGTTAAGGTGGAATTTTTCATTACCAAGTCACTGTACAGTCACGTGCCATATAATAAATTTGAACCAGGTGTAGCATGGTGGTCTTGCAAGGTTTCTTTAGGGCTGGAAAATTCCTATAATCTAGAACATTTAGTTAAACTTTTCTGTGCTTCGATACTTTTAGAAACAGTAGACCCTACCAACTACAGTGTTTCTGTTGCCAGCAGTGTTCATAATAATATCTGTGCAGGTTTGTGCCTAGGAACTGTGGGCTACACCATGTGGCCCCTGTGTGCAGTGAGCTACACCATCTGGGTGTGTGTAACTCTGTGAGTTTCACACAATGAAGGGAGAGATGAAAGTTACATTTATCAGAAAATATCCCTGTCATTAAGCCATGCATGACTGTAGTTAAGGTTTATGAAATAATTCAAAAATTCTATTTACTCTTATGAACATTCTATAAATTACACGTTGAAAATTTTGTCACTTTATTTACATTTCCACTCTGTGCACATAAAATATTCATAAACCTTCATTTCTTCATGTGAATATGCACCCAGTCTCTGCTGTGTGGCCTCTGTCTCACTCTTCTGTGGAAATGTCACCTGCTCTTTGTCTTTCTTCGTCAGGTGTCTGAGATTTATAAATGTCGTTAATATTTTTAAAATGAACTTTTTGGTATTATTTATATTTATTTGTTTTTGTGGTAATCCTCGTTAGTGGCAACTCTTACCACATTATTTCCTTCCCCGTGCCTTCATTCAGAATAGCTTGCTGTTCTTTTTCTATATTCTCAATATGATAGACAAGGCCATTTAATTTTAAAGGTTTTTACATTTTTCTTTTCCTGCATTGGCCAGGAAGGAGACAGCAGGATGGGAACAAGAGGTCACAGTAAAGCTAGGACAGGGAGAGGTCACCGCAGGTGGAGGGAGGATCTTCCAGAAGAGAAAGATCAGCTATGGATGTCTCTGAGTGCTGAATGAAGGAAGGAAATAGAGGGTCCCTTGAGCCATAGTTGGTGCAGGGGGTCTCACAACACTGTTCAGCTGCACCCCATCCTCAGTCTGTGTGCCCTTCATAACAGGATCTGTGGGAACAGAACCAGGTGTCATCTCCTAGTGATGAACCTAGATCCACAGTGCGAGGTTGAGTCTGACTCAGCCCAAGTCCCTTTATGGTGTTAAGCCTTCAGGCATCTCTCTCCCAGTGTCCTTCTCACAGAGGTTTTCTTCCTGGACTGCAGCAACTGGGCTGGAACTGAGGAGACAAGTTGGAGGGATCAGCTGTCAGGGATGGATGTCAGGCATGTGGATATATGGGTCCTTGAGCAGGAATTACTTTTTCTGCAGGCCTCTCTCCCTGGACACTGGCCCCATGGTCCCTCCAGGATGTTGGGATGCTGCCTCATTCTGGGCTGTGTGACAGGGAAGAGTCTCAGGACAGGAGGGCAGAGCCCAACCCACAAACTCCTGCAGGGGAGGACAGGGACTTTGAACACACAGGACATGTGTCTACACACTCCTGAGATGGAAAAGCTCAGACAATAGCTGAAATTTGCACAGGTACCAAGATCAAGTGTTTCCTATTCTAGGATTTCTGATTAGAGAATCTGCAGAGGGCTTTCTCAGCTGCTCTGTCCCCACCTGAATGGATACCCTGGGACTCATGTCCAGTTCAGTCCTTGGGGAAGCCCACCCACACTTGAGGCCTGTGTCACCCACTCCTATTCACCTGATCCCCTACCTTTTCTCTGACGCCCATGCTGGAGGAGCAGAGAAAGAGGAGGAGCAGTAGGAGGAAGGCCACTGAGACCCCAATCTGAGCCAGCTGCCACCACTGCAGTCCTTGGGAACAAGTGACATAGTGATTGAAGAAAAATGCCAGTCACTTGAGCACCTGCTGTGTGCCAGGCCCATGGTGGGTATTTGTAGCCTTCATCTCTGACCCTCACACTCCTGCAACATTGGATTGCCATGCCACCCAGCCAGGTTACAGAGGAGGAAACTGAGGCTCAGGGTGGTGAATCACCTGTTCCAGGTCACCCAGCAGGAAGCAGCAGATCTGGAATTGGACCTGGAAAATCTGACTTCCAGCCTTGTTCTCTCCACCAGAGCTGAGGCCTCTGGGCTGGAGGGAAAAACACTGGATACTCCTGGCACAGCCCTGTACCTCTCCCTGCAATGTCATCATCACTGTGGCAGAGGGAACTGACCCACTATGGAAATGGGTCATGAAGTCTCCCTTGTGAGGCTTCCTCTCCCAAAAGGTCGCAGCCAAGATCAACACTAAAAGGAACTGGGAGGTCTGAGCCAAACCTCTCATTTACACTTGCAGAAACTGAGTCCCAGATGGGGGAGGGTCTAGTCCAAGTCACCATCTCCAGAAGAGGCTATATCAACCCTATAGTTCTGCCCCTGCCCACCTGGACTCCGCATCCTAACAGAGTCCTTGATTACCTCTCTGGGGTCTGAGTCCATAGGCGTGAGGGGCTGATATTTAGGGCCTGTGGAGTGCTTGGGAGGTGAGGACCTGGGCTCCCTGCTCCCCAGCTCAGCTTAGCTACTTTTCCCCTAGGCTGGGCCCCAATATCTTCTTCTGTCTTGACCCCACCCTTATTGTAGCCCATTCTCTGAGCCCCTACAGTTTAGGGGCTCCCATCCTCTTCTGTATTTGACCCACAGCCCTTGGACACAAGCAGAGCTGGCACAGTAACAAGGACTTAGATAGACTGAGATGTTTCCAGGCTGCCTGGGGACCCAAGAAACTCCCTGGACAGAGGCCCCTGAGATTCACCATCTGTTGAGATGAATATGGGGGTGTTGGTACCTTAGAGGGTCCTGTGAATAAGGACAAGGGTAAAGTTAGGGGTTGGGATTGCCCCTGAAGACCCCCTCTCTGCTCAATACTCTACATCTGCTCTATGGACTCCTCTAGGAACTCCCAATGGCCAATGGAATGTTATGGATTCCAATGAGACAGGGATGGGTGAGGAGGATCAGCTGCCCTCCTTGCACAAGAGGCAGGGTCTGCCATGGACCTGCCCTAGAGAAAAAATTGACTGTGAGGGGCTGCCCCACCTTGTCCTCAGCTGAGACCTCAAAAGACATGTCTCTGAGGATCTACATCTTTCTGTTTCTCTTTTTTCTCTTTCTACCCACATCTACCCTGTTCTATTTCTCTTTCTACCCACATCTACCCTGTTCTATGTCCCCTTCCTGAGGCCCACAGACATTATCCTGGCCATTACCTCGGGGATCCACCAGCATGGGCTGTGCAGTCTGGTCTCTGACTGACCAGCTGGGCACTTCACTTGTGATTAGGATACTGAAATGGTCATCGGTGTCTGAACACTCAGAGGACTGGCTGTGTGCACAACATTATCTGTATCAGCCCCCATGGGAACTGCTCACAGGTCCCAGTGGGAATTTGGATCAAGACAGCCCAGCCTGGGTCTGCTGGCCATGATGTTGGCTGAAGTCATTCCTCCCCCTTTTTCCACAGAAAATCTGTCATAGCCAAAGGCAGAGTGACATTGGAGGGTCAAGGTCTCACCAGGTGTCAAGACTGGGCCGTGTTTTTCCATGAGGGATGTTTTTGTCGACATCTCCGGGGTCAAGACAGGTCAGGGGATGAAGAGTAGATTCCTGCCACACTGTCTCTCCAGTCTGGTCTCAGTCTCAGGGTGACACAGCTTCCCTTCCACTGGAAACAGAGCTCATGACAAAGTGTTAGGGATTTAAAAGTAATTGTGTCAAAATTAAGCTACCTCACCTGAGACCAGGAGCTCCAGGAGATTGCTGGGTGTTGACCACACCTGAGGTTGGCTCCTGTAATGGCTGAAGCATCTGAACATCCACCTGTGGGTGGGGGGTCACAGGGCCCACAGGAACAGGGCCTGGAACTGCCCACTGGGATGTCTCTGAGAGTCCTGGGTCCAGGAGAGCTTGGGTTCAACTTCCTTAGTCAGAATGAATCTGGCAAATCCCTGTATTGTGCCACACTGAAGAGTCACATTCCCTCTGAGGTCACCACAGGGCTGGACAGGGCTGAGAGACTGGGTTTGCTGTAGGCTCTTAGGAGAGAAGGGGAAAGTGTGTCAAATTGGCTCACATCTCCCATATTGACCCAGGGCTGGGCTGTGAGAGGAGACACCCCAGACTGCAGAACCCTTCTTGAGGGAAGAGCCTAGGGCTGGGTACCCTGAGTTTCCTCTCACCTGTCACCACAAGCTCCAGGTGGTTGCTGCCCTCTGACCAGTCAGTAGTGCTATGATAGTTAAAGTGATATTGCCCTGCATAGTGCTCTGTCAAGAGTGGGAAGAAGAACTTGACCTTGGTCTTGGACTGCAGGGGGTACTGTGTGTCCCAGGGTGCTGGACTCATTCCATTATACGAATGGTACTCCTTGGCCTCCGGTTTCCCCTCACTCCATATGGTTACAGACACACCCCTGGTGATCACAGATCTGGGATCAGCCCAGATTGTTGGCTTGGGAAAGGTCCCTGCAAGGAAATCAGAAGCTGTCCCAGGACATCCCCCTTCCAATCCCAACTGTCAGCCGAGGACCTTCCAGGCACCTCCAGCATAAACCATACCTGTTGTTCTCCATACCCACTGCCCAGGGTGTCCCCTTGTCCCCAGTGAAGAGGAGGGATCTGGGACAGTTGGGGACAAACTCATCTGACTGCTCTTGAGTCCTGGAGTCCAGACTCAGCCCTGAAGAGAGTTCCTTGTGAGAAGTTTGTCCCTGAGGTCTGAGCAGGTCCTCTTCCCCAGCCCCGAGAGTCTCCTGAGCCCTGTGGTCTCTTGATGTCCAACACCTGGCTTTTGGGTGACATTCCTCCAAGACTAGGGAATCCCCTTTCCATCTTCATGTCTCACCCAGGCAGAGAAGAGTCATGAGTCTGGGGTTCATGGCATCTCCTCCTACTGACCAGGAATACATAGATGGAGAAGACAAAGGTTCCCAGTAGGACAGATGGAGAGATAAGCTAAGTGTGACCACTCAGAGGGCAGGTCCTACTTGTCACATGGTTATGACATCAGCAGCCCCACAGGAAATGGAAGCATACTGTATAGGAACCTGTTTCTCACTTCTGGGGCGATGGTGTCCAGTGAACACCAGACTCTTGGAAGACACATGAGACAGAAATGATGGTGTCCATGACCTCTGGGTGTTTCCATCTGGCTTTATCTTCTCTTTTGCCCCCAAATCATCTACATATTTTTTTGTGTATTTTCAATGTACATCACTGAATGACATGCACCAAAATCACTAACTTTCAGAAATTAGAATCCTAAAGACACACACACACACACACTATATATATATTACCTTGTTATTTCTTCTGTAACAAACAGTGGGTTAAAACAACTCAGATCATTATGTTGCACTTCTCCAGGTATGAAGTATAAGATGACCTCTAGGATCCAGTCAAGTTCCCCTCAGTGTTGTGTCCTCTGCAGGCCCAGGGCAGACTGCTCACTCGCCTCTTCAAGCTCCTGCAGGCTATGCATCCTGTGCATCCTCATCCCTCCCATCTCACAGATGAGCACACTGTTCCCACCTCTGCTCCATCTTCTCACCTCCTTCTTGATGATGAGTCCCTGCCTCCCTCTTTCACTTACTAGGACCTTGTTATTTTGTTATGACCCCCATGGGTAATCTTCCCTCCTAGTTCCTTAATTTAAGCTAATTGGTAAAGCCCCTTTCTGTCAGGTAGGGTAACACACTCATGGGTTCTGGGGATAAGCATGTGGATAAATTTGAGACCAATGATGTCTGTCTGTCCATGGTGGTGGGCTTACGTCTTTATCTAGAAGGTCTTCTGGGAATCCAGGTTTCTCTACACCATGTGGTCACAGGTTTTCCCCAGGTTGTCACAGAGCCTGCACATCCCAGAGGTTCAGTTTGCTATTTTGTACATCACAGGCCTTTGGGAACTTCTTCAGCCAAATATCATAAGAGCCACTCCTCTGACAATGGATCATGGATGAGTTCAATTTAGGGTTGAGTGGGTCATGATGATCACCTCTGGTTCCATGATGACTTGGCCACACATGGCCAGGCATTTACATTCATTAGGAGCTCAACAGAAATACAGAATCACTTCCCCAAAATGAATAGCTCTCTGAAGACATGGCACAAATTAGATCTAAAATATTTAGGTTTGTGCTGTGACTCATCACAGCCTCCTGCCACAGACACTCCACACCATGTCCTCTGCTGGATCAGGATTTCCACAGGCTGGGTGTGTTGTAAGATTTTCTTGTTGGTGGCCCCATCTGAGCCTTCTGCCTTTCAAAGTTCTAAATGAATGGACTGAGATCACTCACTCAAGGATGTACATGCTGTCCTTGAATCCAGAAGAGGTCCAATAGATTTGAGGTTTTTACTTATTATACAAGTATCCAGCTGAGCATACCTTCACTTTGAATGGTGACTCATATAAAGATACCAAGAATCTGAATTTTGATAAATTTCTATCCATCACTCAGAAACACATCGTTTTCACCAACTTCTAATAGCTACTACATCCTGTGTGGTCCACCACATGCATCATCAGTGTGATGGAGCTGAATCATCTTGTTCAGTGGAGGAGCTGCTCACCTGCAGACTACACGGCAGAGGCTGGGTTGACACAAACCTGCACAGGGCAGTTGAGAAGCACCTCTGATCCTCAGGCCTTACACACAGACCCATGGAAAACAGACTTATGCCAGACCCATAGCTGTACCTGGGGCCAGGGATGTATGTATTTTCCTTAGTAATGAATTGTCGTCAGGAGCTGAAGCTGGAGTTGGAATTACACTTGATTCCCACACCCACTGCCGGCTGCATGGTCCTCTGTCTTCTGCTACACAGGAGAGTTGAACATGGGATCCTTGATGAGACGCTGACCCTCACATTCATCCAGGAATGTGGAGTGACACTTGTTTCACTGTTCTGTAGGAAAAGGACTCTCCAGTGCATCCCCCTGGCCTTTTCATTTGTAGATAAGTCAACAACACCCATTTTAGAACAAAAACTTCACAGAGTAAATGTTGTATTTACCAATAAAGAAGATCATGATTCTTCCCTTCAGAGTGGGCAGAGATGGGTGCCAAGTTTGAAAATCATGATGATTTTCTTGCCTACACACTATGTGGAGGACATGAGAGGAGAAAGCTCGAGTCTCACTGGATAAGAGAACCTCATGGGTGGGCATGCAACACCCTTGTCTGTGTTTTCTCACTGAAAGTTTCACAGGAAACAAAACTGCTATTTCCCAACGCACTGGCTTGCATGGTCCCAAATAATATACACAACCCCTTCTTTTTCAGAAATCAGTTTCTACCTGTCATGAACCCTGAGTTCCATACTTGAGACATTTTCCAAATATGTGAAATGGAGCAAGGAGAGGCCAATTTGGGAAGGTCAGGAGCATCCTCATTCTGTCTAAGGTCCCACTTCTCCCTCTCATCCATGGTTGTGTTCATCTCTAAGTCCTCCCAGGTTAGGGAACCTGGGTGGATTGTTCATATTACAACAACAGCATGGTGGGATGTTCGGGGACCTTTTCTTATGGCACTGTCACTTGTTTTGGCATAAATTCAGCTCCAAGGTGGAAGGCAAGGGTCACCCCTCATGTGCTCTAGGACTTAATTAAGGGAAAGCATCTCTTTCCTTTTGAGTATTCAATGAGAGGTCAGTGCATGATGATGTCCACTCACCTACTATGAGAACCATGCAGAGATGACAGAGACATGACACTGTCTCTTGGGTCTCACATCATCGAGTTCCATGCTTTTGCTCAAGGGTGAGAGCTAGAACTTGAGTGGGGACAGGGCTGCCTCTAATCTGCCCATTTAGCCTTTGTGTCCTGGTTCAGTTTTAGGATCTATCTCTCTTCATGATAACTTCAAACATTAATGTCTGAGACCTTGGGAAAGGTGGCAGTGATGGACGAAGTTAGTAGGGCCCATGTGTTTCTGTCTTTAGGACAGGAAGGATGAATTCTGCTCACCCAACCTTGTTAACTGTCCTGCGTCCCAGTGTCTGGAGTTCACCTGAGGCCATGTGCTGAGCACATAGTGAGAAACACCTATAAACACATGATCTGTGGGTGAGTCCTATGTGGGATCCCAGGCCCCAGACTCCTGGGTGCTGACATGTCATGGTGGTGATTGTCAGAGCTCCACAATATGTGGGTCCTGCTGAGAATTCAGGGAAGAGGGCCATGAGATGTCCTCTTCCTTCCTGGGGTCAGAGCATAAGCCTCACAGATACTGATGAGCTGTGACAGAAACAAGGTGCTCATGTGCATGGGGTCAGGGAGGGGGAGGACAAGGGGTACAGCAAGGGCTGTCCTCCTCCTGAAGGATTCTTTTCAAATACTAGAGGGAGAAGGTGAGATTGGAACCCATGCAGACAGCTGCACAAAGGTCCAGGCAGTGAGGTGATTGACACTAATGCATTCCAGGTGGCATTTTCCTCATATGCAAATCAGACAAAACTCTAGAGACAACAAAGGATGATCCAACATTTCTCATGAACATAAAACCCTCAAGAATGCATTCACACTCCACATAATTACATGAGCCAGTGACAAATCTCATATGGGATGGTGGTCTCACAAGGTTAGAGAACTTTGTGAAATCGGATTCCATGTGACATTGTGTGTTCACTCTATGATCACAAATGATAAAATTGTTCAAGGATGAATTTCTCAAAACAACTTGTCTCAAAATGTCATGTATAAATATATTGTAATTTAAACCTAATGATGTGCATTCAGGCTGTATGTTTGGTGTGACACAGCCAGCAAGGCATGACTAGCCCTGTGAAAAAAGGCACCCCTGCCAGCCATTTCTCGCTTTTTTTCTTCTCTTTCTTTTTTTCTCCCAAAAAGCAGAAGACAGAGCATCAGTCAGAATCAAACTGCAAAATCCTGGTCCTCAATCCCATGGAAAGCCTCTCTATGTTGTGCTGCTTGGATAAAGGCAGGCTATTTCTCTCCAGCAGCCAGCTCCAAAGGTGCTTGTGTGAAATTGCAGAATGAGAAGGTGAGCATCATGCACCACATGTGACTCCACGACCCACACCCTGGGAAATAATGGAGTGCATCCCATGGGGGACTGAAACCGCCCCCCAGCAAAACTGAAAAACAAACAGCGAACTGTAATCTCACACAGACAGTGGAGGTAGGGGTGGAATGGTGAACCTGCCCTGGAGAACAGGGTTGGGAGCAAAGGCTGAGCATGGGGGTGGGGTAACAAGGCAGCTTCCCAGAGCAGCCACTAGCACTCAGCAGAGGTTTGGAAAGGCACAAAGGCTGAGAGTGGGGGTGGGATGACAAGCCAACCTCCCAAATCAGGGCAGGTGGTGGATCCTGGAGCTGACCTCTGGGGCAGAGGGCAGCATTCAAAACTGAATTGCACCACCTTGCTGCAGGAGGAGCTGACCATTCAGAGCTGCAGCTGAAAGGCAATGTAGCTGCCACCAGAAAACAACAGCTTTGAACATCTTCATGAGCTGGCAGTCTTACCTCACCTCACAATTTCAACTAATTTTGTGGACAGAAGGACCAAATACTACACAAGTCAGTCACTTGGTGAGACCACATCAGAGCTTCTGATTGTATGCCAATTATAAGATTAGGCACATAAGGAATAACTCTAGAACCTTTACCAAAAGATGAAACATTTTGTGGTTCCTGAACCTGCTGTCTTTTATTGTATTTCTTTTTTTATTCCCATATTATTAACTTCAACATCACTATTTTCTTATCCCTATTCTTATCTTCTTCACTTTCCCACCTTCTCCTGTGCTACAATCCATTGTTCTCCCTCCCTCTTTCTGCCCTTCTCATCTGCTCTTTCCCGTCATCTTCATCTCCCACTCCTATCCTCTCCTAACCTGTATCACACTACCCCTCCCTCCTACACATGCACCACCCACTGACTAGCCTAGTATACCACACTATACCCAACCCCAGCACCATGTAATCACTGACACAAGCACTATCCTCTACAACAACAGAAACATACACCAGGGCCACAAAACCCAGCATCCCTCATACTTCTTCCCTCACCCACCTACCTCTAATCCTACCCCACCTTTTTAGTGCCACCCTTACCAATTTCCCAAAAATCTATAACTAGCCTAATAACCATTACCGCCCCCTCCCCAACTCTCACTGCTTATAGATATTATCATCAAGGGGTTTTCTATACAATGTATAAACAACTGGTCTGGCATTGAATGTGAATTTGTTATTCCTAAATTATACCTCCAGGCCAGGGACAGAAAGAATACATCAACCTAGCTAACAACCAAGTCAGTCACAGCACAAAATTTAAATCAGGGAAAGAAATATGGCAATCAAAACCACCAACTAGCTATCAAAAATATAGTTGCACAAAGATACCATATAAAGAATCAATGAAACACAAAGCTAGTTCTTTGAATAAATAAACAAGATTGACAAACCCCTGGAAAATATGACTAAAATGAGGAGGAAAAAGACCCAAATTACTAAAATCAGAAACAATAAGTAGAGATAACAAGCACCAAGGAAATCCAAGGAATCTTCAGAGACTACTTTGAGACCCTATTTTCCAATAAATTGGAAAATCTTGAAATGGACAAATTTCTAGACACTTATAACCAGCTAAACTGAGCTGAATAGGATATTAACCACCTAAACATATCTATAATATGTAATGAAATTGAAGCATCCATAAAGAATCTCCCAGAAAAGAAAAGTCCGGGACCTGACAGATTCTCAGCTGAATTCTATTAGACTTCAAAGAAAAATTAATACCAGCACCCCTTAAACTTTGCCAGAAAAGAGAATGGAAAGGAACACTGCCTGACTCATTCTAGGAAGCCAGCTTTACACTCATCCCAAAACTGGACAAGGACACATCTAAAAAGGAGAACTATAGGCCAATCTCCTTAGTGAACATCGATGCAAAAATCCTCAATAAAATAATGGCAAACCAAATGCAACAACATATCTGAAAGATCATTCACCACAACCAGGTCAGCTTCATCTCAGGGATGTAGGGATGGTTCAATATACACAAATCTATAAATGTAACAAAGCACATTAATAGAAGCAAAGATAAAAACCACTCAATCATCTCAATAGGTACAGAAAAAGCCTTTGGTGAGATTTAACACCATTTCATGATAGAGCTCTATGAAAACTGGGAGTTGTTGGAATGGACCTCAACAGTATAAAGGTTACATATGACAAACCTATAGCTAATATCATACTTAATGGAGAAAAACTGAAACCATTTCCCCTAAAATCAGGAACGAAACAAGGATGCCCACTTTCCCCAATCCTATTCAACATAGTTGTGGAATTCCTAGCAAGAGCAATAAGGCAAAAAAGAAATAAAAGGAATACAAACAGATAAAGAACTATTCAAAGTATATCTATTTGCAGATAATGTGATCTTATACATCAAAGAACTAAAAAACTCCTTGACACCACAAACCACTTCAGCAAAGTAGCAGAATACAAAATCAACTTAGGAAAATCAGTCCTTTCTATACACAGACAATGAGCAAATAAGAAAGAGTATCAGAAAATAATTTAACTTACAATAGCCTTAAAAAATCAAATACCTAGGAATAAACTTAACAAAGCACGTAAATAACTTCTACATGGTGAACTACAAACCATTGATGAAAGAGATTGAGGAAGACTACAGAAGATGGAAAGATCTCCATGCTCATGGAGTGGTAGAATCAACATAGTAAAAATGGTATACTACCAAAAGCAATCTACATGCTCAACGCAATTCCCATCAAAATCCCAATGACATTCATCTCAGAGATTGAAAAATCTACTCTAAATTTCATTTGGAAACACAAAAGACTGTGAATAGCCAAGGCAATACTGAGTAAAAAGAGCAATGCTGGAGGTATCACAAAACCTGACTTCAAACTGTACTACAGAGCCACAGCAATAAAAACAGCATGGTACTGGCACCAAAACAGATATGAAGACCAGTGGAAACAGAATAGAGGACCCAGATATGAATCCATACAGTTACGCCCACCTTATTTTTGACAAAGTCACCAAAAACATAAGAAAGGAAAGCCTATTCAAAAAATGTTGCTGGAAAAGTGGTTATCTCCCAGCAGAAAAACTGAAACTGTATCCATGCCTGTCACCCTATACTAGTATCAACTCAAAGTGGATTAAGGAACTTAATATCAGAACCAAAACCTTGCAGTTAGGAAAGAGCAGGGAATACCCTGGAAGCAATAGGTATAAGCAAGGATAGAACTTTCTCAAAGGAAGATGTCCAAACAGCCAAAAAACACATGAAAAAATGTTCACCATCCCTGGCCATAAAGGAAATGCAAATCAAAACCACACTAAGATTCCACCTCACTCCTATTAGAATAACTATCTTCAAGAACACGACCAACAACAAATGTTGACGAGGATGCAGGGATAAAGGAACCCTCATACACTGCTGGTGGGAATGTAAGCTAGTAAAACACTTTGGAAAACAATATGGAGGCTTCTTCAAAAACTAAACATAGATCTGCCAATGATCCAGCAATACCATTCCTAGAGATATACCCGACAAAATATGACTCAGGTTATTACAAAGGCACTTAAATCAGATTATGTCATTCCTGATGGGGTCTTCAGGGGCTTCCTAAGGCCCTGGAGCTCTGGCAGCTTCCTTGCTGAAATTCTGAGCTCTCATCCTAACAATCTGACACTTGCTCACTTGATTACAGCCAGAAGGTCCATCTCCTGAATGAATTTGTGCTTATCTCAGGACCTTTGCACTTGCTGTGCAAACTGCATGCAGCAGCTGGTCCACTAAATACGTGTGTGGCCTCTCCAGTCTTCTCAGAAGACACCTTGTCAGAGTGCCCTCTATACTCACACTAGCCTCTCTGCCCCTGCTCTTCTTTTTTTTTTATTTTGGGAAAATAAAGACAGAACTTGCTGTCTTGACTCCACATTTGCTTGCACATCCTCTCTTGCATGTAAGGAAGCTAAAGGCAGGTGTGCAGCTGTGGTCGCCGCTGTATCTGCAGTCCCTCCTGGGAGCCTGGTCAGGATGGGGCCCTCTGTGTGTGGGTGGGTGAACAAGTGGAGGGGGCTCATTTACTCATCCATGCTTCTGAGATCCAGGATCACACTATCAGGAAGACAGAGGCCAGCTGTAGGAAAGAGGAAGGGGGGGTCCAAAAAGTCACAGAAAAAAGCAGGAGAAAAGGAGGGATCAGCAGGGGAGGGATGAGAAGGAGGGATCAGCTGTGGACATCTCTGAGAATTAAGGGGCTGTGAGGGAGAGTCCTTTGGATGAAACTGGGCAACAGAAATCCTTGGTACCCTGGATGGTATGGTAGTCTCACCTGAATGTCCTTCTATACCCTGTTCTCAGGCTGTGGGTTCTTCACAGCAGCATCTGTAGACAGAACCAAGGGGTCATTTCCTCGACAAAGTCCTAGGGTCTTTAGTCCCACAGGTCCCTGGCCTGTCCCAGATGGGGACAAAGATACACAGATCATGGTAAACTCCCAGGTGCACAATGTGGGGTTCAATATGACTCAGCCTGAATCCAGCTCCTCCCTGCCTCCCTCTGTGGTGCTGAGGCCTTTGGTGTCTCCCTCCATGGGTTCCTCATCTTCTCACAGAGGTTTCTTTCCTGGATGGCAGCAGCTGAGCTGGAGCTGGGGAGACAAGAGAGGGTTACCACTTTTGCATGTCTCAGTTCCTGGACTCTGGCTCTGTGACCCCTTCAAGACATTGGAAGTTGGCCTCTCTGTGGGTGGCTTGAGAAGTAAGAGTCTCAGGCCAGGAGGATTAGAATCCACTCCACACGCCCGTTTGGTGAGGACAGAGATTTTAAACACACATGTTTAAAAGAGATTTTAAAACACACATGTTTCTGAGATGGAAATGCTCAGAGAATGCCTGACATTTGCCCATGTACCAACATCAAGTGTTTCCCATTCTAGGTTTTCTGATTTGACATTCTACAGAAGTGTTTCAAAGCTGTCCTGTGCACACCTGGCTAGTTTCTCTGGGGTTGGTGCCCTGAGTCCAAACTCAGTCCTTGGGGAAATCCATGGACACCTGAGTGCCTGTCACCCACTCCCTACTCACGTGAAGTCCTGCTTTGGCCATGACACCAGTGTCTGAGGAGGAAAAGCAGGAGCAAGAGGAAAAGCATCAGGGGGAAGGCCATTAAGACCCCAATCAGAATCTTCAGGTAGCTTTCCAGACATTAGGAATAAGTGACATAGTAAATGAGGAATAACGCCCTTTACTCAGTACCAACTGTGTGCCAGGCCCATGTTGGGTATTTGTACCAATCACTTCCAACCCCCACACTCCTGCAACATGGGATTGCCAATCCCACCCAGCCAGTTTACAGAGGAGGAAACTGAGGCTCAGGGAGGTGAATCATCTGCCTCAGGTCACCCAGCAGGAAGAAGCAGAGCTAGGATTGGATCTGGGGGGGTCCTACATCCAATTTCAATATCTCCAACAGAGCTGAGCCCTCTGAGCTGGAAGGATAGAGCCTGAACTTTCTCGATCACAGATCTACACCCTTCCCTGCCAAATAACACCTACCCTATACCTCTTCTGCACAATGTCACCATCACTGTGGCAGAGAGGATGGGCCCATGCAGAATCATGTCCTGCAGGCTCTCCTGAGATGCCTCTTTTCCCCAAAGGTCACAGCCAAGGTCAGCAGTGGAAGGAACTTGGAGGTCTGGGTCAGGCCTTTGGTTCCATTTGAAGAAAGCAATGCCCCAAAGGGTTAGGGGCTTGTCCAAGCCAATGTCTCCAGAGGAGACTAAACCAACCCCATAGCTCAGCTCCTGGGACAACCCTCCCAACACAGCCTCTCATTTACCTCTCTGGAGTCCTGACACCATGGCAGAGAGGGGTTTATGCTTGGGCCTGTGGGACTGGATGGGAGATGAGGGGCTGTGCACCTGGTCCACACCTCAGTATGGCTACTCCTCCCCAAGTCTAGACCTAACATCTCCCATGCCTTGTCCCCACCCTCTGCAATCTCATCCTCTGAGCCTCTCGGGTTCTGGGGTCCTCACCCACATCTTGGCCTGATGTTCAACTCGTTAAACACAGGTAGAGCTGAGACAGGAACTTAGATGAGCTGAGATATCTCCAAGCAGCCTAGGGAGTCAGGGAACTCCGAGGACAGGGACCCTTGAGACTCACCTGCTATTGGGATAGTCCCCGAATGTGGAGTGCTGGAGCTAACAGAGGAGCCTGTGAATTAGGACAAGAAGACAGTGAGGGGTGGGGCACCCTCTGGGGCCCTATTTCTGCTCACTCTCCTCCATTGCTCTGTTGCCTCCCCCTAACTCTTGCTTGTCCATCTGGCATGTTTTCGATGTCAGTGATGGGAGGCAGGGGTTGGCATCCATTGGAGCACCAGTGGATCACTGGGTTGTTTTGAATGGACTCATACCTCCCACAATATTCCCTGGGCTTGGCTGTGAGAGGGGCACCCCTGACACCAGATCCCCTTACTGAGTGCAGAGCCAGGGCTGGGACTCCTGAGTGTCCTGTGACCACCAGCTCCAGGGCATCACTGCACTCTAACCACACAGTATGACTCCAATACAAACAGTGATTTTTGTCCTGCATGGTGGTCTGTCATGGTTGGTATGAACAACATGGCCTTGTTCCCATACTGCCCTGGTGTCTTGCTGTCCCAGGGTGCTGGGCTTCCTCCTTTATATAGATGACTCCTGAGCTTCTGTGGGTCCCTGGCACCAGATAGTCAATGGTATCCCCCAGCTGATTACAGATTGTGGCTCAGCCCAGATGTTGGGTTTGGAGAGGGTCCCTGTAAGAAAACCAGAGGCTGGATTCTGGACATTCCCCCTCAAATCCCAGTTCTCAGACCCAGTGTCTAACAAGCACCACTTTCCTCAGGCTTTGGTTTTCCATTTGTACTTCCCAGGGGTGGGCCTTGTCCTAAGAGGGGAGAAGGGACCTATTACAAATGGAGACACTTAAATGCCTGCACTGGGGTTCATGTACCCAGACTCAGCCCTGTGAGACCTTTGACCCTGAACTGAGAGCAGGCAATTTCCTCTCCAGAGCCTCCTGAGAACCTCAGGTGTCCTGATGATCCAGAACCTGGCTGTTGGGTGGGCTCCTCCCAGACTTGGGGACCCCCCCCCACACTTCACATCTTACCAAAGCAGATCAGGACTGTGAGGGCAGGGATCATGGTCTCTACTCCAAATGACCACAGCTGTGCAACTGATGAGGCCTCAGTGTCCAGCAGCACAGACAGACATCCAAGGAGTGGCCACAAGGGCCTGGGTCCTCCCATGTGTGTTAACACATCATCAGCCCCATAGGGAAGGGCACTTGCACTGCCCAGGAACCTCGCTCTCATCTCCCAGTGTTGTGGCTGGGTTGAACACCAGAGTATTTCGGATGGAAATGATGTCTCTTCTGACTCTTGGCTTTTTTTGCTAGCCTGAACTCCTTCATGGCCAAGAATTACCAAATATTTGTTGAGTATTTCCGTTGTAATCACTGAATGAAGTAGATCCAAAGAGTTAACTGCACATGTCAGATTAGTAAGAAATGCACAAATGTCTTGTTCATTAGCTTTCTATTTCTGCTATAATAGTGTCTTAGAACAACTTAGATTCTTTATCTCACAGTTCTTCAGGTTTGGAGGGTAAGGTGACTGCTTGGGTTGAGTCAAGTTTCCCTCAGGGCTGTGTCCTCTGGCGGCTCAGGGCTGAACCTTTTCACTCACTTCTTCAAGCTCTGGCAGGATGTGTGTCCTCCCAACTCACAGAGGAAGCAAGCTCTTCTATTTCTGCTTCACCTTCTAGCCTCCTTCTCTGATGCTGATCCCCTACCTCCCTCTTTCACTTACAAGGACCTTATTCTGTTGAGACGCCATAGATGATCTCCCTTCCAAATTCTTAACTTAAGTTCATTTGCAAAGCCCTTTTCTGACAGGTGAGGCAACATGGTCAAGGTTCTGGTGATGGGCATGTGGACATAGTTGTGCTTGACACCAATGAAATCTCTCTGTTCCATAGCAACAGGCTTTCCTCTTTATTTTGAAGTTACTCTGTGCATCCCAGTCTCCCTGACAACATAAGGTCACAGGTCTCCCCCAGATAGTCACATAGCCAGAGGTTGAATTTGCTGTTTTGTACACTACACGTCTTTCAGACCTTTTTAGCCAAAATTCATATGAGCCTCTTTTGAAAAATAGAAGGCGATGAGTCCAATTTAGGGATGGGTGGGTCAATCAATACCTGCTCATTATAGTCACCTCTAATTGCAAGATGACTTCATTACTCATGTCTAGGCATTCTCACTCAGGTGGAATCATTTCCAGGAATCATTTCTTAAAAGATTAGTTCTTTGTATAAATGGCACCATGTGACTTAATATCTAAAGGTCCTAAAGGTCTGTGCTGTGACTCTTCACTTCTTCCTACCACAGATGTTCCACACCATGGCCTCTTCTGGGTCCTGTGGTTCAGGTTTCCTACAGCCTGGATCTGTGCATAGACTTCTCTTATTCATCGCCCCACATGAAGCACCTGTCTTTCAAGGTAGCTAATGAATAGATTGAGATCACACATCCAAGGAGACACATGTTGTCCTTGTACTCCAGAAGAGGCCCACTAGGATTTGAGATTTTACTTATTATATGAGTATCCAACTCAGCATGTCTTCACTTTGTGTGGTGGATGTCCACATGCCTCAAGAATCTGGATTCTTATCCCCCACTCAGGAACTCATTCCTTCCACCAGTTCCTATAATATCTGATGTTTCCAGTGAGGTTCACTTCATACATCATCACTGTGATGGACATGAGGCATCCTGTTCCATGGTGAACTTTGTGGTCTTCAGACCAGATGGCAGTGACTGAATTGATACAGACCTGCATAGGACAGTGGACAAGCACCTATGATCCTCAGCTCTTACACTCAGACCCACAGAAAATAGACTTCTGGAAGACCCATAGCTGCCCCTGGGAGTAGGGAGGTATGGATTTTCCCTTGTAATAAATGAAGCCCCCTCATGAGCAGAAGCTGGAGTTGGATTTAGCACTTGATTCACACACCCACTGCAGGCTGCACAGTCCTCTTCGTCTGCCACACAGGAGAGTTGAATGGTAACATAGGATCCTTGATGGGATGCTGGATCTCACATTCCATCCAGGAATGTGGAGTGACTCTTGTCTCACTGTTCTATAGGAAGAGGCATCTCTAATGCCTCCCCTATCTTTTCCTTCATGCTGATACCAGCATGAGGTGGTAATGGTGTTCGTACCTCTTGATCATCCCAGAAGTAAAGTAATATCTGTGCATTGGGTTCAGACACCCTAGCAAGACCCCCCACTCACTAACCCATCAGCATGTGTCTCTGTGTTGACTATAGACGTCCAGAGTTGCAGTGGTCTTTGGGCAAGCAGGCTCTTTAGCAGAATGGAACAGACAACAATGAACACTTCAGTGCAAAAAATCCACAAGGTATATGTTTCTATTTTTTACCAATAAAAAAGTTATGGTATCCAGGAATATTAAGGAAGTGACTGTTTCCACATTTCAAACTGATTTTATTCAGTGTCTCTCCATGTCTTCACATGATAAATCCCTGTCAGGGAAGGAAGGGAACCTCATAGCATTTATAGAGCTTCTCTAGACAAACAGCAGAATTGGTGCAAATAAAATATCCCATGCAATTAGAAGACACATTTTTGTCAGTACCCAAGCAAATCACTGACACTTCATCCATAATTTCTTGCCTGAAAAAGAAAATAAATGTACATTTACATAATAATCAAAACCATTACTAATGACCATGATTACTGACTTGTTGATCAACAATGCTTCAAATAAGAATATTTATTAATGGGTAATAAAATGAAAATATCAGTGAAAACTAATATGCATGATTCTTTATTGCTAGTTAAATAATCAGTTATTGTCAGGTCTGTCATTGTTGCTATAAGCTCCCATCTTGACCCGATCACAGCCATCCTGAGTCGTAATCACCATGATTGTCCCCAGTGGCCCTCAACTCCTTCCCCACCTTGTTCCCAGCACACTGTATTTATGCACAGATCCATGAAGTAGTGTGTGGAGCTCTATGACAGGGCCTGGCACAGTCATCACCAGAAGCGAACCTGATGTCTCTTATGTCACCTTGAGGTAAGCCAGGAAAATTCTGACTTGGACTTTTTCTGACTACTATATAAGCCTCTTCCTCTGACACAGACCACAAGATCACTGGTCCTGGTGCTCCCTATGGCCACGTTTCTGTCAGTGAGCCCCCAGTAAATCACACTGTGCAACCCTGGGTGTATCTGCTTCTTTCTTTGATCTCCTGAAAGCTTGCAACTGGTTCTCCTGCACTGAGGCTGACTTTAACCAGAACCAATTCTTATTTTAAAGATAGTTATGAATAATTTACTAATAAATATATATGTTAATAAATAATAATTTGATAAAAAGGCCCATGAGAAGCTACTTAGGGATCATCACAGCAGGAATATTCAAGGCTTCCTCTAAAAGTGCAGAACGATAGGAGAAATGTCACTCGTCCTTCCCTATGGAGTGGGCAGAGCTGGGTGGTGAGTTTCAGAATCCTGATGATTTTTCTGGTCTGCCCCATTTTGTGGAGGAGATGGGAGGAGAGAACCTAAGGTCTCACTAGATGAGAGGACCCTGTGAGTGGGTGTGCACCACCCAAGTCTGTGTTTCAACACTGAACGTTCCATTCCACAGGAAGCAAAACTGCTTTCTCAACACATCCATTTTTTCACTGTTGCAAAATAAGATATGTGACTTCTTCTTCTTGAGAACTCAATTACTGTGGGTCATGAACCCGGAATTCCATAATTGAGACATTTTCCAAATATGCCACTGAGTGAAGAGAGTGAAATGTGGACAGTTCAGGAGCAGCCTGGTCTGTCCTCATTCCCACTCCTCCCCATTGTCAGTGGCTTTGTCAATCTCCATACCTTGCCAAGTTAGGGAATCCTAGGGGGATAGACTGTATTGCAGCAGCATGGAAGGGATATAGGGGACCTTTTCACGTGACATTCTCACTTCTTTGGTACAAACTCAGTTCCCAGATGTAAGGCAAGGGTCTCACCCCTCAAATGCCCCAGGACTAAACTGGAAGGCAAATACCTCTTCTGCCTTATGAAGATGCAAAGAGACTCAGTGAGGGGTGACGTCCATGCTATCCACTGTGAGTACTAGGCAGAGAGGACAGAGCCTGGGAAACCTGATGGGACAATGTCGCTTAGGTCTCCTATTCTGCAGTTTTATGATCTGGCTCAAGGGCAAGGAGTTTGGGCACAAGGCTGCCTCTGCTTTGCTCATCCTGGCTTTCCGCCCTGGTTCAGTTTCAGGTTCCACATCTGTACACTCGCAGCTTCAAACATCAGTATCTGAGACCTTGAGAAAATGTCAGTGATGAATGGAGGTAGAATGATTCTGTCGTTTCCATCTCTGAGACAGGAATGATGAGTTCTGTTCGTCCCTGTCTTCTGAATTCTCCTGAATCCCAGTAGCTGGAGTTCACCTGGGGCCATGTGCTGAGCATACCATGAGAAGAACCCAGCGCATACCCAGGTGCCAACCTCCTATGGTGGTGACTGTCAGAGCCCAGGATCTATGGACTCAGGACATGGAAACACTCAATGTCCCCACTCTCTTTGGGGTCAGAGCATGAGTCTCAAAGACAATGATTGAAGCTGCAACAGGACAAGGGTGCCCATGTGTATGGGAACATGGAGGAGGAGGACAGGGAGGGTCAGGCAGGCCTGTCCTCCTCTTGGAAGGATTTCTTCAAATAGTAAATGGAGACAGTGAGGTTGGAACCCACCCAGACAGTTGCACACAGGTGCAGGCAGTGGGCCACTGAATCTAGCTCATGCTAGGTAGCATTATCCTAGTACTCAAGCTGGAGTGAACACTGGAGAAAACAAAATATAGACCAACATTTGTCATGGACACCGGTGCAAACCCCCCTCCCCAAAATACATTTACACTCCACATAAATGACATTTGAGTCCATGGCAGATCTCATATGTCATGGTGGTCCCACAAGATTAGAGAACTTTGTGACATTGGATCCATGTCACATTGTGTATGTACACGCTGATCACACAATGACAAAATTGTCTGTCCATGCATTTCTCAAGATAAATTGTTTTATAAAGTCACAAATAAATATATTGTAAATTAAATCCAATGATGTCTAAAAAGAATTATATCCCATGAATGAATGGAATTCATCCACAGTATATAAAACCAGTTCAACATTGAAAAACCAAGTAATGTGATCAGTTATAGGAACAGAGTTAAATACAAAAAAAATACAAATAAACAGCATATCTCTAGGTGCATTGAAAACCATAAAAAAATCAGCAAATTAGAGTCTGAGAAATTTTTCAATCTGGTTAAAATCATATACAAAGAAGCCTGATGCTTAGCTCATATTTAATAGTGAGAAGCCAAAACTTTCCCACAAAATAAAGAAGAAGGCAAGGGCACCCCCTCTCCACTCCTTTTCAGCATTGCACTTGAAATCCTGGTAATTCAGGAAGAATAATAAAGGAAAAACAATGTACACAGATTGAGATGGAACAGAACTTATTTTCAGATGGCATGAATCTTTATTCAACTTATGGATTTGACAAAAGGAATAAAATCTTAAGTATTTGACAAAATGAATTTAAAAATCCTGGAACTAATAAGAGATTATAAGAAGGTTAATTCATGGTTAATACAAAAGTGAATTTCTGTTTTATATAACAGCAATGAACGGAGGAATTTGAAATGAAAAGCACAACACCAGTTGAGTTCATTGCTTCCTAACCCCTCATGCCTGACATGACATTTGCATTTTGAAGTTGGCCATGATGGGAAAGTACACAGTTTTCAGCAAATGCTACAAATCAAGACTTTTTTTTACAAAGTGACAGTTTTGAGAGGCATGTCAGCTGTGCCCACCAGACTGTTCCTTCAAACAGCAATGTGTTGGTTCCAAGTTGTTACATTTTTGGAGAAAACCACATAAACAGCATCTGATGAGGACTGAGGGCTTGAGGGTCCAGAGAGCGTGTTAGCACTTCATTGTGCATTGAAGGATTTATTCACTGGAATCTGAGATTTTTCATTTGTTCTGTTAACTGAAACAAGTTCACATTCTCAGATGAAAAGATGAAGTCTAATTAAAAGACAGCAGGGAAAGTGGTAACTAAATGTAGAGGGAAAGTTACATGAATGTTACATGAAGCTAAGCAGTAGGTGCACAAAGACGAAGACCCACACCTGGCCTGTGGGATTCACCCTCACATCATGGAGGTGAGAGGAGAGGAGAGGAGAGGCAATCAACAAAAGTCCACGTGGAGGAAATCACAATTTAGTGGAGAAAGAGCCACACCAACAGCAGAGATTCCATGCACCCGAACCATGTTTGCTCCCTGGACATTCTCAGAACACAGTCCCCCAACTCATGCCCAGATTTTCTTCCAGATCCTCCTGGGATTGTCATATTCAGTTCTGAGAGTCCACTGCTCTGCATGGTGTCCTGTTTCTTATTCATCTTCAGAGTGCATCTTGGGTCCTTCTGTGGCTGTGTTGAGCCTCAAATAACAGAATCCTGAGGACCATGAGGACAAGACCAGCAATGCCCAGGCTGATGAGATTCTCCCCTGTGTAATCCTGGGGCTGTGAGGCTAGGGATTGTGGACAAAGAGGACATAGAGGTCAGGGCAGGACAAAATTACCCACAATCATCGCATGGCCACCAGGGCACCTAATCCCTTGGACAGCACTGTCTGCTTGTGCCAAACCCTGTATCTGAGAATTCTCATTATTCACCCATCTTGAGGTCTGACATGTTCTGTGATTGGCTGAAGTTCTCTGCTGCTCCTGAGAACAAAGAAGAGCAGTAGGACATGAGAAGTGTTGAGGAGACCTGAGACTGTCTCCTGAGCTCCACATTCTTGTCTTATGCTCATGACATAACATCATGAAGATACAGAACACACCCTCACCCTACCACAGCAGGTTTCCTTCTGACCACCTCATTGCATTCTTCAGCTCTGTGAATTCAGATGTTGAGGTCTGAATCTTTTGAGGACAGACTTTATTCAATCCCCAAGAGTTCAGGATGAGTGTGAGAAATAGTTTCCCAGTTCAAAATTAATGGACCCCCTAATCTGCTCTCTCTTCTGACTAGAACACAGAACCATGTAAGCTAATTCTTTTGGAGATGAGTTTCCACTGACTCACCACTGAAAATCCAGGGTCCAGGGGTGAGGGGTTGGGGATCAGGGATCCTGAACATCAGAAGCACAAAGGGCTGACACTCCTGGACCTCACCCCAGCCATTTCCTCTGAACCTCATCATGCACTTAACCTCTTCTTAATAACCATCATATAACAAGAAACACCTGAAATGTAACACACACTCCTCCCCCCACAACAGTGTATGCACACATATTCTAAAGAGTGATAACGTCAGTGGTTCATAAAAACCATGTTGGTTATGGAGGCCCCTCAAAAAAGAAAAATAGAACTACCACTGGATCTTGCAACTCTGTTCCTGGGCATATGTCCAAAGAATGTGCTCCAGGATATGATAGTCACTTGCACACCCATGTTTACTGCAGCATTATTTACAATAGCCAGGCTTTGGAAACAGCCTACATGCCCCATCACTGATGCATGGGTTAAGAAAATGTGGTATATCTATGCAATGGAGTTTTATTCAGTCATAAAGAACATAGAAATTATGTTGATAAAAATTATGCAGGTAAATGGATGGAATTCGAGAAGATCTGTTAAATGAAGTAAGCCAGACTGAAAAAGTCAAAGATCATATGTTTTCCCACATATGTGAAAGCTAGAAATATAAATTAAATGTATATGTAGCTATGTATATGATCATATATCTATTTATACATACATGTATAGTGAGAAAGAGAGAGAGATCAAAATTGTATCAGTGAGTCTGTCTTAGGGGACTATGGGAGTCGGGAAAGCAAAATAAAATGTTAAAGAATGAAAAATATTGAAGCAACCCACGTACATATGAATATATTATACTGCACCATAAGCTGTTCAATAAAGAGTAACGGGGGGTTAATTTTTGTTTTTTTTTAGACAAACTATAGGCTTATTAAAAGGATACTGGATGCTCACAGAATATCAGGAAAGCAAGACTCAGGCTCAGGGGCAACCTAACAACTTGGTTTCAAAGCCCATTGAACACTTGTCTTAGAGGACGTGCATTTGTTGAATACATGACTTCCACAGAGTCTGCAGATGGGAATTCTGTCAGAGCTGATAAGACCTTCCTATGATCATGTTAGCTTGGAGTTGAAGCCCTTTCTCAAATAACAAAGTCCAGCCCCTCAGAGAAACTCAAGGCTACAACAACACTTTGAGGTAAATAATTCTATAATAATTCTACAGATGAGAAAATTGAGACCTAGAGAGAGTAAGTGACTTTCTTGAGGCTTCAAAGCCAACAGTGATTGAATTGGGATTTATGTCGAGACTATCTGCCTCCACAGACCAGATTTGTAACCATCCATAAACTAGAATGGACTACATACCAAGTCTAAAAGTATACTTTTGTCAAAATGACACTCTAGGCTCTCTGGTCAAGGGCTAAAGTCATCTTACTCTTTTTTTTTCTTTTATGCATAATGTTTATGCACAAACATTATGCATACAATGTTTGGGTCATTTCTCCCTCCTTCCCCCGCCTCCCCGCCCCCTCCCTTACCTACCCTGCCCCCTTCCTCTCCCCCCCACCCCCTCACTACCAGGCAGATACTATTTTGCCCTTATCTCTAATTTTGTTGCAGAGAGAGTATAAGCAATAATAGGAAGGACCAAGGGTTTTTGCTAGTTGAGATAAGGATAGCTATACAGGGAGTTGACTTGCATTGCTGTCCTGTGCATGTGTGTTACCTTCTAAATTAATTCTTCTCAAACTAACCTTTTCTCTAGTTCCTGGTTCCCTTCTCCTATTGGCCTCCATTGCTTTAAAGTATTTGCATTAGTTTCTCTGCATTGAGGACAACAAATGCTATCTAGTTTTTTGGATGTCTTACCTATCCTCATATGGGGGGTTAACTTGATTAAAGCATGACATATACAGTCCCGAAGTGCCAAGGTGAAACTCTCTTATACTATCAATATACACTTAAAAAATAAATGAAGGACAGAAGAATAAAATAGGTCTTTTCCACGGGTGGGTTCTAGTGGGTCAGGGTAGGCATAAGCAAAGGGTGAGTGAGGGTGAATATGGTGGATGTATTTTGTACTCATTTATGAAAATAGAAGAATGAAATCTGTTGAAATTTTTCTAAGGATGGGGAAGAAGGAAGAGGAAGAACGATGGAGGGGGTAAATCTAAGATATATTGTGAGCACATATAAATGTCACACATTTATATATACGTGTACAATATTATATGCCAGTAAAATTTTTAAAAGAAAAAACATAATGCTAATTTTACAAGTATAAATATACATAGTAACCAATAACAAACATGTAAAAATATATCAGTTGAGCAGTATTGATATGGATGAATATTTGAAAATATTACACAAATGTAAACTGGATATACAATGTATGTAATTACACACATGATGTGTATACCCTATAAACACTTTATGTGGGGTATATATGTATAAATATATATACATGCTTAAGGCAACAATAATACATCTATAATTTAGAAGTTAAGAAGTGAAATTCTATCTTATTGTGGTGGATATAAATTTTATCAGTAAAACAAAAGGTATTGATTGAAATTAGAAGGGAGAGAAACCTAAGTTAATGTGAAATAAAATTAAGTCACAAACAATATCTTTCTCATGTATACTTAATCATTATTTACAGAGTACAAAGCAATAAAAGACTTGACTTACAAATTATTAAAATAGCCTTAGTGCTCAGGGAATTTCCTCTAAACATACATAATTGTTTTTACAAATAAAAGTGCAAAATATTTTTTTTGTTTTGTTGGGACTGAGGTTTCAACTCAGGGCTTAATATTCGCAAAGCAGGTGTTCTACTGCTTGAGCCACACCTCCACTCCATTTTGCTCTGGTTGTTTTGGAGATTGGAGTCTCATGAACTATTGGCCTGGGCTGGCCTCAAGCCACAGTCCTCCTGATCTCAGACTCCCATGTAGCTAGGATTACAGGCGTGAGTCACTGGCACCTGACACAAAATACTTTTTAAGTCTAAAATAATCATCAATTTAAACAGCTACAATAAGAAGACTTGATATTAAGAGGAAGTTACTCTACATAATTAATATATAATGTGACCTAAACCTCTGTAAATACAATCACTTCCATTTAAAGTATATATATGCATATATCTTGTTTTAAATTTCCACATGAAAACAGTATTCTGAAAGTCTCAGAAAAATAGAACAAGTATAAGCAGAAAATGCAGAATGGGAATACATTGAATTGCACATAGAAGAGCTGTGTAGGGATCCCAAGCCACTCCACTGGGCAGATGCATGGCCCCTCCTCAGTTTCAGGTGTGCTGAGTATTGAGGCCACCATGTGAGCTCAGGCAGGGCCATGCCAGCAGTACCCACACCTGGGATGAGTCTCTCTAACAGAGGAGTCTTGGGGGCTCCATTCTCACCCACAATCAGACCCACCATGGCCTGAGCAGCCTCTTGACCTGCTCTGTGAGGACTCATGGTCCCAGCAGGAATGGGTGAGGACTGTGTCCTCAGGGTGCCTTATAAATGAGAAATAAGAGCTCCCCAGGAAGTGTCCCTGTGTCCTGTCCTCAACTTGCCCAGCATCACCTCTTCCCACATCAGCCCAGCATCTTCCCTGTTTCCAAGTCAGTATTGGAAACCACATCCTGCTGGCCTACCTAGTTCTCCCTCCTCCTCCCACACATCCACAGGGTCAGGTGCTGGGGTCTCAATACAGAGCTGTGTGCCATGGCAGCTCTCACAAGAAAATATGAAGGATTTGAAATTTGGAACGAGACAAGGCTGTCCACTCTCACCACCTTTTCTTTTTTTCTTTTAATTACTCTTGGCATTTTTGTGTGTGCTCTTTGAGCCTTGAACTCATGGCCTACATCTTGAGCCACTCCATCAGCCCATTTGTGTGAAGGGTTTTTTCAAGATAGGATCCCTAACTATTTGCCTGGGCTGACTTTGATCTGTAATACTCCTGATCTCTGCCTCCTGAGTATCGAGGATTACAAACTTGAGCCTCCAGGGCCCAGAAACTCTCATCACTTTTAATCAAGATAATAATGGAAGCTGGGAATAGTGGTACACACCTGTAATCCCAGCATTCAGCAGGCAGAAGTTGGGGCATTGCAATTTCAAGGCTAGCCAGGGAACAAAGGAAGTCTCAAAAAACTTATAGTTGGGAACTTAACTCAGTGGGGTAGCATATGCCTGGAATGCACAAGATTCTGGGTTCAATCCTTAGTTCCACAAAATAAAAGGAACAAAAGCTAGTACTTGAAGCCCTCTCCGGAGAATTACAGAAGATAAATGAATAAAAGCATCAAAACTGGAAAAGAAGACTCAGATTGTCCTGTGTGTTAGGAAAACACCACATATTGCACACAAGGAGGCTCACGAAAGGTATCTCTTGTCCAAAAGTTTAATAAGCAGGCTGGCTGGCCAAGAAAAAATGGTGCAGCAGCTTTCCTTGGTGGGTCTAGCCTTAAGCAGCGTTTAGGAGAAAGCAAGGGCTAGGGACAGACAAAGAGAGGTGGAAGGAGATAAGGAAGAGTGGGGCTTTGTTCTACAAGGGATGAGACCAGCTGCTGAAGCAAGGTCTAGGGGCAGGCAAAGTAAGGTGGTAGGAGATAAGGAACAGTGGGCTTTGTTCTGCAAGGGATGAAACCAGCTGTGGCTCAGGCTGCAGAATGGTGGCAAGGGGCAGTTCTTATCATTCCCCCATTTTTTGTTTAATAATGATGAGGGTAGGGGCTGAGGATCAGGAATTGGGGTGAAGCATTGGTCTCTTTAGCTGCTTCCTGCTGGCAGGGAGTGTTGTAAGGGGCAGGATCCTCAGGCTCCTGTGGCATCCTGGATGGGGCCTTCACAGTAGTTTTTCTGGGCCATTTTGGAGAGGCTGATATCCCCGGAGGTACAACTGGTTAAATTTTTGATTAGCAGTAGCAGACATGTAGTATGACACAAGGGAGGAAGCTTAAGAATAGGAGAGCAAGAAATATAAGCACTAGGATGGGCATTGGCCAGGAGAACCACTGTGAAATGTTTTTCTCTAGAGGGTTTTAAGAGTCCATTCCTTAAGAGGTGCTGCCACTGGGGGATCCCATTGAGCCTGACAGCAGTGGGTGTCGTGAGAATGACCAGATGAGGGCTGGTCCACCGAAGTCCCAATGGAGAGAGTAGAGAATCCTTTAAGAGAACAAGATCCCCTGGTTTAATAGAAATTGTTATAGGGTGGGACAGGATCTGGTCTGTATGGGTTTTTTTGAGAAGTTCCTTGAGAAGGTTAAGATAAGGTAGTAGTCAGCCAGAGGAGCAGAGTGTTGGAGGCAAGTTTTCTAAGAGAAATGAGTGGCCATACATTATTTAAGACCCAAATAGGAATATTAGGAGGAGCATAAAAAGGTGTCTGCTAAGGGACTGCATACCTAGAGATCTAAATTTTATAAAATCCTATAACTCCCAAGCTTGCTGTAAGCTGTCATATGGTATGGGGGGAGGGAAATGGAAGATTGGGTTGATGCACTCATGACTCAGGGAGTGAGTCTGTCCCTTTAAGAACTCACCTAGGTAGGTGACCTGAGGGAGACATAATTAAGCCTTCTCCTTAGAGACTTTGTATTCCCGCAGGCCAGAAATTTTAATAGGGACTCAGTTGCACTGCAGATAAGGTGATCTATGGCTATGCATTGAAGAAGGGTGGCCTCTGGGTAGCGCCAATCTAATAAGTCTTTGGTTAGGGCCTGTCCACAAAGATGAGGGCTGTCTTTAAATTCTTGTGGCAAGACTGACCAGGTTAGTGTTATGAAGCATTTTTGGGACCTTTAAAGGCAAATAGAGGCTGACTGTCAGGATGCAGGTTTAATGTATCAATTTTGAATAAAAGAGATTTAGCTCATCATTTTGCATAAATTGACACTTTCAACTCTGTAAATGTTTGTACCATATTTAGATAAAGTCTAGACACCAAACTCAGTTATAAGGTGGTCATTTAAGAGACTGTTGCATGAGCAAATACATAAATGAACTCTGATTTAGTAGTACTTAAAGTTTGACAAGATTAACAGAAAACACAAATAATTTCTTTGATAAAGTTTTTTTTGTAACGGTTCTTGTAGATGTTACTCAGAGCAGAACAATATTAAGATAACCTTGTTATTTTATAGACATAAAGAATTTGATTTTATTTGACATGACCCTAAAAATCTTTTAGGCAACTCTTAGATTATATTTAAGTTTAATTTTATTACACATTAAAGCATATTATTATACATTTTTAAAACTTACTCAGACCTTTATATAACATATTAAACCCTTTGATGGCTTGTCTTTATCCTTCCTACTTGAAACAATCTTTAAGACAAACTCTTTTTTATATAATCTTTTCTCTTTTAAAAATATGTTTTTTAACTTTTTAAAAAATACATTTATTATTATCTATATCCTTTTTAGTTGTTTACTTTGTAACTTGTATTTTAAAATTAACTTTTGTAAGAATTTTAAATTTATTATAGGGACTGAAGTAACTAATTAGCAGTCCTTGTTTTTTTAAGGAATTTATGATAGGCATAAGACCTCATCGTTCCTCAGGTTTGAGGGGATATTGTTTTTGGTGTGGAAGCTGTGAGGGATTTTTGAGTTTTATTTGAATGAGGAGGGCCATCTAGGTTTGCCCTACATTCATCTCATCAGTCCACATTGTGGAATCTATTTGTTTTGAAGGAGGGGGCAGCAGAGATAGCTGCCTGGGGGGAGGAGAACTTGAGTTTGTAGTTGTGATAGTAAATCCCATCCCAGCAGGAGTTTTAGGTACTATGAGGAAAGGGTGACAGAAGAGGAGGTCTCCCCAAGAGCAGGCCAGAGGCCAGGTAAACTAGCACTTTAGGGGCTGGCCAGATTTGTCCTGAATGATAACCTTGTCATTGGACTGGGGACCTGGAGAGAAAGATAAGACAGAGAAATGAGCTCCACTGTTTGGCTGGAAAATGATCTTTTTTTTGTCATAATGGTTACCATGAGGCTCCTCAACATCAATTTCAAGAAGTGGGGTGTGGACAGGAGGCCGGGACCCATCAATCCATAGGAGGTGGCATCTCACCTTCCATCTGGAGATGGGGTGACTTAGACCTCCAGTGGTTACCTTTGCAGAGAGGCAGGGTCCTGGTTGGTAGCAGTGCTGTCTCCCGGGCTGTCCTCCCTTAAGCATTCTTTGTAGAAGTGCCCTCCTTGTCCATAATGGTAGCAAACTTGAGATGTATGCCCCATTTGGGTGGGGGCAGCAATGAGGTCATGTCTCTTATCTTTCTCTCTGTTAGTAATGTCCTGGTTATAATATATAGATATGGCTAGTTGTATTAGTTAATCCAATGACTTTCCTCCTTTACCCATAGACTGAGTTTTTTACAAATATTAGGGGCTGACTGCTAGAAATTTATCTTTGAGGAGACCTTCTCTCACCTGTGACTCTGGGTCCATCATGGTATGTTTTCTGATAGCCTCCTTAAGATGTTGTAGAAAGGTAAGAGGATTTTCTTTTAGGGCATTGCTGTAAAGCAAAATTGTTATTTTACATTGGCACCTGACATTCTGGAGAGCAGGTCTCTGAACTGTTCTGGGCCTCAGTTTCCTCATTTGAAGAATGAGGGATCTGGTCTAGGTTAAACTACTTTCTTTCACTATGAGATGGCTGAAGTGACCTTAATACCATTTATCTTTTTTACCATTTTTTGATTTAGCAATGCTGGAGAATTGAACACAGGGCTTTGCACATGCTGGGCAGACATGTTTCATTGAGCTACTTCCTCAGCCCCCAATTTTTTTGGGGTGTGTTGGATTTGAACTCAGGGCTTTATGACTGCAAAGTGGCACTCTACTGCTTGAGTTATATCATTAGTCCCTTTTAGTGTGGACCAGTTAAGTGGAATGTTTGTGCCCCTGTATTAGGTGTATTTATTTCCTCATTTCTAGGTGTCACAGTATTGGGGCTTATTGTAAATGGTAATCACTTTTAATCTGAGTGCTTTGGGCCAGAACCCATTGCATTTTTAATGAGACAAGAGTCTGGTCTAGTAGAAGCATAATATCTTTTTATGTCAATTGAAAGGTTTGGATCACAGAGATAAAGGCTTGAATGTATTTGTCTGGGCATCAGTATAGCCATCCAGATGTTTTAAAATTTTCCTTAGATCTGATAGCTAAGGGACATAGACTCGCCCTCTTTTTACCATTACCTGTTGAAGGGGGAAGCACCCATTAGGACGTTTTGGATATTGGGGTGGCTTAGAAGGTAGGGCAGAGGGTGGAGCAGTAAGGGTAGGCCTTGTCATTGATAAGGGGCTTTTCTGGTCCTCCTTTCCATGTTTATCCTGTGGCTTACAAAGAATGGCCAGCATTTGAGTATCTAAATAGTAATTGTGGAGCCAATCTGAGATGAAAGAAAATTTGTATGGGGACCTTAGGTTACTTTTTTACTTTTATAGAAAAGGTCTAATTGGAGTATGGTATTGTAATTTAAGGAACCCTGTGAAGGCCACTTCTCTTGGTCACCCAAGGCATATTGAGGCTAGGCCTCAGTACAAAGCTTTTAACATCTACAAACCAGAAGACTGGAAGGTGCAGATTCCATCTAGAAAGAAAAAGATGTTAGGATCCTGCCTTTTAGCTAATATCAGGCAGCCTCTTTAATAAAGCCTACCTTTTTAATAAAGGAATAAATCATGTGTAAAGTTAGAGAAGGGCATTCAGAGGGCATTTTGGGCCAATAACAGTACCATATGGGACAATTAGTGTTAATATTTGGAGGGAAAAATTTATGTTGAGGCCGAAAGTATAGAAAACTTTAAATGAGAAGTTTAGAGACCACAGTAATGTCTATTTTGTTATTTTTGGACTATAACCTTGAGTTAACAATTGGCTTATAAGGGCTGGGTCTGGTGCCAGGTGTGAGGTGGGACTAGGAGCAGGGCTTGTGCAAGGCACCATTCCCTCTGGGACAAGCGAGCCTGTCTGCCTAGGCCTGATCCTGTGGCCTGTTGCCTCTCCCCCCTTCCTGTGTACTCTGTGTGCATTTATTCTAGGGGAAGTGGTGGTGGGCCAATGCCATCGCCACGTGTGGCTGGGGGCCCAGGATGTGCTGGGTCCTCTCTATGGATTTTCTTAGCTATGGCAGGTGTTTTTGCTGTGTCCAGGAGCTGGCATTCAGGTGCACAAGTGTGCCTGTTTGCTTTCCCTCCTCCCCTTGTAGTGGCAGAGTTATGGCGTGAGCATGGCAGCTGCAGTTTTGTAAGCAATTTTGTAAAGCAGCTGATTTAAAGTTACTTTAGACTGAGAGGCCTGGCAAACTAGTTGGAATAATTTAAGTCACAAGGTACCATGTTATAAGTTTTTTATGGGAGGCAGGGTCCCAGTAAGCCCAGGGAGGGAAAGGCAGACAGAGACAAAGGACATGCGGTGAGACAAAGGACATGGAGGAAGCAGAAAAGGTGAGCTGACATCTTAGGTAAGGGAGGGGAAGGCAGAGCCTGGAGGCATGACACACACCTGAGGGATTAGCCATCACCTGTGCCTCTAGGTCGCTCCCACTGACTGGTACTGGAACATTTTCAGCAACATGAAACCTCCATTGTCTGGTTGCTGTCTCATAAAAAGGGAAATTAGATGGGGGGGAAAGAGAAGCAGTCATCAGATGCCATATCAAACAGGAGTCCACCAATGTAGCATGAGGCATACCAAATAAACTCAGGGCTTGGTCTTAGCCCATAGGGAGGGAGCATGAGCTCCCCAGAGCCAGAAAGACTTGGGCAGGGGAGCAAAAGGTGCAGAGAGAAGGCTCAGAGTGGAGATAAGGGGAGGCTTGGACATAGGGAATTTCCTTTTACTTTCCAGTGCATTCACAGAAGTTATAGAGATCCCTGAGAATGTTAGGGTCGAGTGTGCCATCTAGTGGCCATTTAAAGTTATTGTCCAATTGGTATTGTGGCCAAGCCTGATTGGAAAGAAAAATGAGTTTTTTTGCCTTTAGATCAGGTGAGAGCTGTGGGGGCTCGTAGTTGGCCAATAGACAGCCCAGACGGGTGTCTGAGGGAATTTTGGAAGGTCCAGCCCCCATGATGAGACCCTGTCCGAGGAAGAATATGGCGGGCATCCCCGAGATATTCCTTTCTTGGACGAAACAGAGAAGTGGAGGACCTCAAGGGAACATCTTCACCGAGAGGATCACCCATGCCTCAGGAACCCAGTTCCTGAGCTGAGTGAGTCGGGACCTAGTACTAGGATTTTCCCAACCAAGAGAGAGAGAGCCACACACGGCTCATGACCCAAGGGAACTCATCAAGGGAGGACCGAGTAAATCAGTCGGTGGTGGGCGAGTTACAGGAAGCGCACTGGCCTCGAGGAGGTCCCCTGTGAGCAAGAGTGGTGATGACGGCACTAGTCTGGGATCAGGGGTCCCAGCAAAGCAGCTCAGATCCCAGTAAGTTTATCCAGGCTTTAGGAAGGCAGCTCCCACCTACATGGCTTTGGCAGGCCGATATAACCCCTCAGCCAGGAACCCCTATACAGAGGATGTCTGCCTTGTGGCCAAAGTAGGCTTGGGAGTGCAGCATATATCAGGAGGGCCTGAGGTCACTGACTGGGAGAGCAAGATTGATGCCGGAAGCTCACCTGATCCAGTCATGGCACCAAAATGTTAGGAAAACACAGCACATTGCACACAAAGGAGGCTCACAAGAGTTATCTCATGTCCAAAAGTTTAATAAGCAGGCTGGCTGGCCGAGAAAAAATGGTGCAGCAGCTTCTCTCAGCGGGTCTGGACTTAAGTAGCATTTGGGAGAAATCAAGGGCTAGGGATGGACAAAGAGAGGTGGCAAGAGATAAGAGACAGTGGGGCTTGGTTCTGCAAGGGATGAGACCAGCTGCTGAAGCAAGGTCTAGGGGCAGGCAAAGGAAGTGGCAGGAGACAAGGAACAGTGGGCTTTGTTCTGCAAGGGATGAAACCAGCTGTGGCTTAGGCTGCAGAAGGGGCAGTTCTTATCACCATCAGCTCTGGCATCTTCCCTGTCTTCAGGTCAGGCCTGGGACACCACATCATGCTGACCTGGCCCCTTCTCCCTCCTCTGTTCCTTGCACAGCCCCTGGGACAGACTGGAGTCAGCAGAACTACAGGTGGTGCTGGCTCTTAGAAAATCTAAATCGTTTTGTGTGATCCAGCAGTGGGGTTTTAGAAATGTTTGCTTTTTCTTTAATACTGTGGCTTTGTCTTACTACACCGAAACTCCAGAACTGCTGGGTAAAATTTCATACAGCTACACTTTCCTCAGCCTTTTCATTCTCACAACTCACAGTTATTGAGAGAAGCACAGCTTCACAGAGAGGGCTGGAGACTGCAGCAGGTCTAGGATGCTTCTGCCCCAGAGGTCAGAAGTGAGGGGTCCTTGAAGGTCAGATCCATACACCTTCCCTACTTCAGCTGGAAAGCTCAGGTTGTAAGACAGATGTCCTTCTCAAAGGGTCACTTCCCAAGGACAGACTGAGCCAACACAGACTGCTGGTCTTCCAGGGGTCGCTACCAAACCTGGCTCTTGGACTCAGTGTGTGCCCTGGTTTCCATAGGTCCTACATGACCTGTGAGCAGTGCTCCACAAAGAAGAGCAAGGACATTCTTGTCCATTATGTCCAATTGGGTCCCTCCTTCCTGTCCAGTCCTCAGACATCTCCACTTCTCTGACCCCCAGAACAACACCTACCCTGTCCATGAGCTCAGACAGCCACCAGGACACACCTTTAAACCCAACTGTCCCTGCTCCTCTAAACACAGGCCCTTTCTTAACCTGGGAAATGGGATTTCAATGAGTCTAGATCCTTTCCGTTGAGCCTGAAGGTGTTTCCATGATCTTAGAGTCAGGACATGGTAAGAAGTAAAACACCTGAAAAAGGTTATTCTTAGATGGTAACATTAGGAGGTAATGTTGGGGCTTCTGTCTGCCATCATTTCACTGTTCCTATTTCCTGTGAGCTTCACCCCATCTCATTTCATCCCTCTGCCATTTAACTCTGTCTGAGTGTCAGGGATTAGAGCCCAGTGATGGAGGCCCTGTCTTTTCCTCCCTGTAATGGAATGACCCTCCCTGTGTGCCTCCCCTTCACCCCACGAGCTGTTACATTATCAGAGATGTTGTAGGGGGGTGAGCTGTGAGACCCACAGCATTTGTAAGTTCCCCCAGAAGGCCGAGGTCACAGCAATCATGGAGAATTCTACCTGGTGCTGCTAAGCTCAGGACTATGACTTGAGATGCAGGGGGTGAGGATCACCTACCCCCTCCTTGAACAGAAAGTGTTCATCTGGCTCTGAGACTGACATAGCAGGGTCACATCCTGTCCTGGGGGCACTGTGGTCAGGCTGTAGCAAGAAGGAATGTCTGTCATGGAGTTGTCCTAGAGAAAAGTCTTCCTCCTGAAGCCCACAGACCTCATCCTGGCCATCGCCTCCTGGGGCTCTGCCAGCAGGGACTTTGCAGAGTCTGGTCTCTGAGGGCTGGCAGAGTGGCGCAAGTGGTAAAACTTCCTGCCTAGCAAGTATGAGGTCCAGAGTTCAAATCCCAGTGCCACAAAAAAGTATCGTCTGGTCTCTGACTGACCCTGCTGGGATCCTCACCTGTGGTTAGGATGTCTGGGGGGGCCACTGTGAACCCATCACTCAGAGGTAAAGTTGTGTGCACCATAGCATCTGTACCTGCCCCTGTGAGAACCACTCACATGCCCCAGAGAGATGTCAGCCTGAGAGATCCAACCTGAGAATGATGACCAGGGTTCTGGGGGAGGTCAGGTTCCCCTTCCCTGGACAGAGCAAGTCTGTCCAAGCCAAAGGCAGAGCAACACTTGAGGGTCAGGTTCTCCCCAGGGGTCAAGGCAGGGTCGTCCTGGGTCAGGAAGGATGGCTTCCTGGACATACCTGGATGGAAGGGGCTGAGGGGAAGATTCCTGTCTCACTGTCTCTCAGATCTGGGCCTCCAAGTCAGGGTCACACAGCCTCCCTCCCACTGGGAGAAGGGCTCATGACAAAGTATGAGGGATTCTAAAGATAATTGTGACAAAAAATTAAGCAACCTCACCTGAGACCAGGAGCTCCAGGGGATCACTGGATATTGACCACACCTGTGGTTTTCTCCTGTCATAGCTGTAGCATCTGAATGTCCACTTGTGGCTGGGGGTCACAGGGCAGACTGGGAACAGGGCCTAGGAATATTCATATGGATGTTGCTGTGAGACCAGGGCTCAGAAGAGCTTGTGTTCTCTTCCCTTCATCAGAATGAACTTGTCAAATTTCTGCCTTGAGCTACATTGAAGGATCACATTGCCTCCTGGGGTCACCACAAGACTGGGCAAGGCTCAGGCTTGGATTTCTGTATGCTCCTAGGAGAGAAGGGTGCAGTGTGTTAAATGGACTTGCACCTCCCATATAATCCCCAGGGATGGGCTGTGAGAGGGGGACATGTCTGAGAGCAACTCCCTTCCAAGGGTAGAGCCTTGGACTGGGACCCATGAGTGTCTTCTCACCTGTCATCACCAGCTCCAGGGGATCACTGAACTCTGACCAACCAGCAGGGCTGTGATAGTAACAGTGATATTGCTCTCCATAGTGCTCTATCATGTATGTGTAGGTGAACTTGGTGTTGTTCTCGGGCTGCAGTGGGTACTGTTTGTCCCAGGGTGCTGGACTTCCCTATAAAGGTGGTAATCCCCTCACACCATATGGTCACAGTCCATCCCCAGGTGATCACAGAGCCAGGTTCAACCCAGAGCCTGGGTTTGGGGATGATCCCTGCAAGGAAATTAGAGGCTGAGTCCCAGGACATCCCCCCTCAGGACTCAGCTCTGAGCCCCAGTACCCTCCAGGCACCCCAGCATTAGCTCCACCTCATATTCTCTATCCCACTGCCCATCAGTGGGTTCTTATCCCCCTGTGAAGAGGAAGAACTTGAGAAGGCTGCTGACACACTCACCGCCTGCACTCGAGTCCTGGAATCCAGACTCAGCCCTGGCAAGAAAGTTCCCTGTGAGAGGTTTGCTTTTGAAGCCTGAGCAGGTCCTCTCTTCTCTATCTCCTGAGCCCCTGGGGTCTCCTGATGGACCAGGGTGTGGCTATGGTGCCCCCTAGCCCTCTTCACATCTCACCCAAGCAGAGCAGAGCCATGAGTGTGTAGATTAAGGTATCTCCTCCCACTGGCCATGGCAAAGGACAGGGTGCCTAGTAGAACAGCTAGACACACAAGCAAAGTGTGCCCACTCAGAGGGCAAGAAATGCTTGTCATATGATTGTCATGTCACCAGGCCCACAGGAAGTGGATCTGCACTGTGTAGGAGCCTGGTTCTCAATTCCCCAGGGCTGTGGGTGAACACCAGGTTCTTGGCAGACACATCAGACAAAAATGGTGATGTCCATGACTTCTGACTACTTCCACCTGTCCTTATCTCCTTCTATACTAAAAAATAACTCATGCATTTTTTAGTGTTTTCATTGTACATCAACAAATGACATCAAAATCAGAATTTTCATAAGTCAAAGTAGTAAATACACACACACACACATCCAGTATATTAACTTCCTTTTTCTGCTGTAACAAAGTATGACTTAGAACAATTCAGGTCATTTTGCCAGTTTTTCAGGTCTGAAGTGCAAGGTGACCTCTGGACTTGAGACCAGTTCCCCTCAGGGCTGTGTCCTCCGCAGGCCCAAGGCAGACTCTGCTTACTCACCGTTTCAAGCTCCTGCAGGCTGTGCATCCTGTGCCTCATCATCCCTCCCATCTTACAGATGAGCACACTGTTCCCACTTCTGCTCTACCTTCTCAACTCTGTATGTGATGATGAATACCTGCCTCCCTCTTTCACTTACTAGGACATTGATATTATGATGAGACCATGTTGATAATCTCCCCTTCTAGGATCCTTAACTTAAGCTCATTTGCAAATCCCCTTTCTGCCAGGTAAGGTAACACAGCAACAGATTCTGATTATGAGGAAGTGGACATCTTTGGAGGCTATTATTCTGCCTCTCACATGCCTTGAGGAACTTCTTCATCCAAATCTCACATGACCTTCTCTGACAATGAAGTTTACTGAGCCCAGTTAGGACCTGTTAGGTCCATCAACACCTGTTCATGATGGCAGTTCTGTTGGGTTGTGACTCAGTCACACCTGGCCATGCACTCAGTCTCTACCTGACTCCAGTAGAAGTCCAGAGTTGATTCTCAAAAGATGAGTTTTCTGAAGAAATGATAGCATGGCTCCAATGTCTTCAAGTCTGTGTTGTGACTCTTCTGTAGCTTCCACAGATGTTCCACACCATGGCCTCTGCTGGGTCAAGTGGCTCAGGTGTTCTGCAGATTGGACCTGTTGCAAAGACTTCTCTTTTTCTGGGACCCACCTGAGGGATAGTTCTTCCAAAGTACTCAAGGAATGGAATGAGGTAGAAAATCAAAGGAAGCATGTATCCTCCCCAAATTCCAGAAGAGGTCCAGGAACTTTAGAGTTTTATTATTTCTATAGATGTGTCTGACAGAACAACATGGCTTCTCTTGGATGGGAAATCTCAACTTCCCTCAGGGAACTGGATTCCTAGAACTTGTATCAGGGCAGCATCCACATGATAAATTGTAGTTTTATTTCCTGTACAATGTGACCCTTGGTCCCACCGACTTGTAATAGCTGCTACTTCCTTGGAGGTCCACCTCTGGCACCATCACTGTGATGGACATAGACATCCTGCACAATGGAGGATGTGTGGATTTTCCCTAGTAACAAAGCCTCCTCAGCTGTTGGAATCAACATGTCAGTCACACACTCAATGAAGGCTGCATGGTCCTCTGATTTCTGCACCAGCTACACAAGAAAGTTGAATGTAAGTGTGGAGTACTGTGGGACACTGACCCTCACAATACCTCCAGCAAGTGTCTGTTGTCTCACTGTTCTGCAGAAAGAGGCATCTCCAGTGTCTCCTTGTGGCCTTTCCATCCGTGGTGACTACTCTGACCCTAGGTAAGAACCCAGGATCAGTTTTTAAGGGTGCTTGTATCCCTTAATCATCTGAGAACTGGAGTAATCTATGCCATGCTGAGGTCTCTGACCTTCACTAACCACCAAACCTCCATACACCACCATGCTGACTACAGACATCTAGGGCCATAGTGGTCCTGGGGTATCCAGAAGTGACTCTGTAGAACATTTTGAACAATGATGGAATCAACATTGAACATTTTAGTAATAAAAAATTCGCAGGGATATGCTGTCATTGGGCATATAAAGAAGGCCATGGTATCCAGGACTTTCAGGATAGTGACTGATTCCATACTTCAAACCAGTTTTCCATTCCCAACAGTCAGAGTCTCTCTGTGTTAATAAGTCGTGGTCCCTATCAGGGAAGAGAGAGCCCAGCATGGATTCTGATGCCGCTCTAGACACACAGTAGAAGTTACACAAACAGTGTTCTGTTGAGGAGAAGTCTCTTCTTCCTCATTGCTGAAGCACATCACCAGCTCCTCCCAGTATGCTCAACATGGAGATAAAGGAAATGGACTTTTATATGCAAAGAAATACATGAATAATGAGAAATGACAAATGATTTATTAATTGACCACCAGTGCTTAGTTCAAGAATATTTATTAAGAAGTAATCAACTCACCAAACACCAAAGAGAAAATGAATTTCAGTGATACATTATTACTAATCAAATAGTAAATCATTGATTAATTTCTCATTAATGTTGTAGGCACCCATCTTGACCTAACCTCAGTGATTCTGAATCATAATCACCATGAATGCCCCCAAGTGGCCCTGGTCTTTTCCCACATGGTTCCCAGCACACTGTATTTATGTACAAATCTATGGAGTGATATGTGGAGCTCTATGACAGGGTCTTGCACAGTCAGCACCAGTAACATGCCTGACAACTTTGATGTTGTCTTGAGATAATCCAGGTGCATTCTGACTTGGATGAAGTCCCTTTTGTCCTGATTACCACATAAACCCCCATCCTGTGGTATAAATCACAGGATCCATGTGTCTTGCTGCTGCCTATGGACACACTTTTGTCAATGAGTCTCCAATAAATCACACTCTGTGCAGCCCTGGGTATGTCTGACTCTTCCTTTGGTCTCACAGCACCTTGGAATTGGTTCTCATACACCAAGGTTGGGTTTTTTCCTGGATCAAATGTTTATTTTAAAAGCTATTAATAAATAGCAGAAATCAAATGACAATGATTTGATTAATTATGGATTGTTGTGATAAATACATAGCTGCTTCTAAAATTACACAACAACAATAAAATGTGACTTATTGGCATCCTCATGGAGTAGGCAGAGCTGGATGGTGAGTCTTAAAATGATGCTGATTTTCCTGATTATGTCACTGAAAGTAAGATGTTGGGAGGAGCCCCAAGGTCTCACTGGCTGAAAGGATACATGAGTGGATGTTCACCACCCCAGGCCATGTTTCGAAACTGAAAGTTTCATGGGAAGATAAACAACTCTCCCAGCACTGCAGCTCCCACAGTGGACACAGATAAGAGTCATGACTTCTCCTATTTCACTTTCTGCTTCTCATGAACCCTGAGGTTCACACTTCACTTGTTTTCCAAATGTACCATGGAGTGAAAGAGAGCCTGAAGCAGGAAGGTCAGGATCATCCTGGTTCTGTGCAAGGTCACAGTTCTCACCGTCATCAATGGTTGTGTTCATTTCCATGTCTTCTCAGTTCAAGATGTCCTGGGTAGATTGACCTTGTTTATAGAAAAGGTGAGAAAGGGACCTTGGGAGCCTTTTCGCATGCCATTGCTTACAGCTAGTGTGAAGAGTGGAGATGACAGAAGGGTGATGGAGGAGAAGGGGATTCTGTAGATGAAAAAATCATTAGCTAATTCTGAGGAGAGACATGTCAACAGATTTCATGGTTATATTTGCAATCTGTATTCTTTTTAAACATTTTATTTGTATATAGTAGGTATGTAGGGAGTTTCATTGTGATATTTTCATATATACATATATTACCCTGGTTTGGTTCATCCCTGTCATTAGTCTCCCCCTTCCCCATTCTCCTTCTTAAAATAACTTGAATAGGTTTCAATGTTCCATATTCATATAGGTATAGAAAGTACATCAACCATATTCACCCTCTTTAACCCTCTTCATTTTCCCTCCCCTTATCACTAGTGCCCTTCCTGTAACATGATCAGTTTTGCATTCCTGTCCTTCAATTTTTATGTATATGATCATTGTTCCCTGGGGATTTTGTCTTTGAATGTATCATACTTTAATAACTCTAACCTTCTCTATTACTTTTCTTCATCCCCCCACCCCGCCCGGTATTGTTCAACAGTTTATAGTGTGTTTAATTGTGTTTTGTTCCTACACAAATATGATGTATTCTTGACTGGAATAGCACCTAAGTGACATTGTCTTCTGTTCCTCACTGGTGAGGTTTTGCTTTGTCACATTGACAAAGCACCAGGGTTCTCCACAAAAAGCTGCTATTTGTCTTTCATAATTAGACATTGATTTGTAGCAAGATACTTTGAGACAGTGTAAATACCATGTTTCCCATTGAACTTTCACTTAAATATCCAATGTAGCAGAGCTTTCACTGCTCCCATATTAATTTATGCATAAACACATTGTAACAATCCATTGCTTTAGACATCTATGGAGTATGGTTGATGCCTCTCACACTTCCTTCTGTCATCACACAGACGTCTCCAGGTTTCTTATTTCTGTGTGGTTCTCATAAATGTCCAGTTTTCTCCAACACCATTTTTCTTGTCTTTATTATTTTATTATTTTCACTTGACATCACATCAGGGAGCATCCTCCATATAAAGAAAACTTCCTTCTTTTCCTTCACAGAGGCAGGTAACTCCATTTTGTGCACAAACCTGAGCTCATGTAGCCTATCTACTTTTGGGCACATTTCAGGTTTCTTTTCCAGTAGTTCACAAGTCCAAGTAATGCTTCCATTAACAACCTTGAGATGTAGATTTTCTTATTGTTGGATGTGTGCCTTCAGAAAGCTTTCTTGAAGACATTTCCTGGGGCAAAAGCATGAATGCACATGCTGTTTGGTCTATATTGACAATTTTCCCTGAATATGGACTGTCGCCTTTTCATTCCTACTAACAGTGTAAGTGCAGAGATGTTTGATCCATACATCAGATACATTTGTGTGTATTTAAGTTTTTCACATTAGTATTACAGTTACCCTTATAGTTTATCTTTGTTTTCATTGATATTCAAAGTGAATTTAAGATTTTACCTTATAAGTATCTTCTTTCTGGTCATTATTTTCTTTGTAAGAGTTAATTTTTTATCACAATCACTTCTCTGATTCTTTTATTTTGAGTGACTGCTACACACTCCACTCTCAGGGCAGGATCCATCATTTCTAACCCATATCCCATGTGTGTAGGAACTCTAAGAACCACACACTCAAATATCCCTAGTGTTTTCCATCCTCAAAGGGCTGGATGCTCCTGCCTTGGTAACTCTATCTTTTGCTCCATCTCCCTACAGAGTAGCACACTTGTGGTCCATGCACAGCAGGATTGTACATGGCAAACATGTTTAGTGAACACAAACCATTTGTCTACAATCAGTCCCAAGTCTTATAAAATTCCATGTTTTTATTCATGGCAACTGGCCTAGTGTCCTGGCACAGAGAGAGCAGTGAAAAAGTCCTGGAAATGGAAGAATAATAGCAAGGTGTTTCAATGTATCCCCCTGTGGATGTACTTTACTTTGGTCCATTCAACCTCTTCCATTACTCTCCTTTACCCCTTTCCTCCCACCCCTCTTTTCTGAAAGCTTTCAATACACATCCTTGCATCTTCTACCTTCACAGACCTTGTGTTTTATGATTTTTTGATGGTCTATCACTCTCTTTTCCTTTTTCTCCTTCCCCAAGTTCCAAAAAGTAGTTCCACTATTATAAGCATGTCCTACATATGAGCTTATGTATGACCATGTTTGTTTTTGTGTATATGTTTATCTTTGGGTCTGTCTTCCACATATGAGAGAAAACATGTGGCCTTTGTCTTTCTGAACCTGGCTTGATTCACTTAACATGATGTCCTCCAATTGCATCCATTTAAGTTCAAACCACATATTGTCATTCTTCCTTAGGGCTGAATAAAACTCCATTGTGTATATATACCACATTTTCTTGATCCGTTCATCAGTTGTAGGACATCTGCGTTGTTTCCAAAACTTGGCTATTATGAACAGTACTGCAATAACATAGGTGTGCAAATGTTTCTACTGTGTCCTGACAGGTATCTCCTTTGGGTAGATACCTAGGAGCAGTATCACTGGATCATATGGCAGTTTTATAACTTTTTGTGGAATCTCCATACTGTTTTCCATAATTGTTACAAATTTGCATTCCTATCGCCAGTGTATAACAGCTCCTGTTTCATCCTCACTGGCATTTGTTGTTATTTTTTGCCCTTGAAGATGAACATTGACTTATAAATTAATAACAAAGACAGGACTTTAAAATTGGTTCATTGTCTGGGGACAACTTGTGGGAGAAAGGGTGAATGAGGGAGATTGAGGTGAGGGTATATGGTTGATGGACTTCATATACCTATACAAAACAAGCAATGAAACCTCTTGCAATTGCTTGAAGTGAGGCAGGGAGGGATTCGAGGGGAAAGATGGTAGACACAATCTAAGCAACATATATAATATAAGCCTATTTGATATAGTCACAATGAATCCCCCCTGTACAATGAATAGATCCTAACAGAATTTTTAAAACTAGCCAAGTGTATTATTGAGAGAGCAAATTGTATGGAAATATAAGAATCTATAATTTTTTCACAATTTATTTAATTTTTTATTGCCAAATAGTAATTGCATATGTTTATGGGTACAATGAGAGGTCTTTGTATACATTTACATGGTGAAATGATTAACCAAATGAACTAACAAAATAAGAATGTATAACTACAATACAGAAGACAATCAATAAGAATAAACCCTTCTTCCCAGGCCAGAAATACTGGAGGATTCTTTAAAGATTAGATTCTTTAAAGATTAGGTTCATTAAGGATTAGGAACTAGAGCATGAAGCACCTTGGCTATGTTCCTTCTATTGCAGTGGTTTCTAGATCATTCTTGCAAATCAAGCTCTCTTCTCTCTGGTCGTTTATCTGTGTTAGCTGCCATCCCTGACCACACACAGGAGGCTGCCGGCAGGTAACCAATGCCTGCTTGCTTTTCTACCACATGCATTCAGCTACCTTCAGAAGTGAATTAAGCCAGGCATAAATACCACAAGATATCATTTCTGTATGGAATTTTTAAAAATCAGGCTCATAGAAACTGAAAAGACAATGCTGGTTACCAGGGATACAGGTTGGGTTGGATGGGGAAAAGAAAGATATATTGGACAGGGTTACAAATATTTCATTAGACAGGTAGAAGGAGTTTTTCAGATCTGTTGTTCATCACCCAGTGTAGTGTGTATTCTGAAAATTGGAAGAGAGATGATTTAAGTATCCTCACCAGACAGAAACTTCATTCTATGACGTAACCTATGTATCATAATATCACATCACACCCCCCAAAATAGGTATAACTATTTGTCCATTTAAGATCAAATGAAACAAAAGAAATAAAAAATCACAAATACTTTTAAGAGAAAAAAAACCCTAAAACAAAACAAAGAGAAACAAACACTAGATCCATGGTGGGTCCATTTTTAGACCATTGCTTATGTTGAGTCCTGTGACTGCCCAGCTCCCATGAGTCCCAGTTCCAGTGGCTGTGGCCTGGGGCAATCTGGACTGTGGTCTGTTTTAGAAGGTGGTTACTAAGGTTTCAGCTTCATTCTCCTTAAAAGGATATGAGGAGCTTCTAATTTCAGATCTGAAACTTAGGTTAGGAGGAGAAAGACTAAGCAGGAATTGAAGCAAATGTAAAATAAATTTCATCTAATGGTCCAGAAGGCAACGAAGCAGAGACATGCACAAGGATTAAACATCAAATTGTCAGGCACTGCATTAACACCAGTGAGCTTTTCATTTAAGCCATATGTTTAGCACTATATTGTGTGGCCCTTTGTGTCTCTGTTAACTTCATATTGAGTCTGGTTGATGTTCTGTATGTCTCAGAATCATGTGACAGAATACCCCCAAGATACTAGCATATCTCTCCATATCTGTGTATAAGGACCTTATTAGAAGCAATTTCTGCCCCCAAACAAGGAAGACTGACAAGTCTTGGGGGAAAGTCCAAGCAATGGGCAGTGGGAACCCATGAATATTTCCTAGGCAGGGCCTCCTTCTGAAGATTTGTATGGAATTCTGTCAGTACTGGAGATGCTGGTGTGGACTGTCCTGATTCCTACTGCAGGGACCTCAGTACATCCTGATGTCAGGAGCTCCCTTCCTGCTCTCTTAAACCCATCCCACCTCCCAACTTACCTCCCTCATTCTTGCATCTCAAATAAACCACCTGTGCTCACATCTGTGGCTGAGGCCTTTCTGTCTCCATGACACACAGCATGACAAGGTCTGGTGGTGCTTTTCTTTCCTCAATGACTCCTTCCATTCTCTGACCACTGAGCTTCCTTCACTTCACCCAAGCAGGACTTCCCCTTGGGCCTGGCTCTTTGATTCTACCACTCATCATTCTGCAAATCTTATGCCCTTTATTTAAGAAATACTTAAGTAAGTCAACCTGGGCAATCCCAGAAGATGAAGAGGTGATGTTGAACAAAGCATGTGTGTTCTCTCCCTTATAGAAGATCTACTGTCAGAATACAACTAAATTACTAAAAATGATTGCACAAGTAAGTCTGAAATTAGAACTAGGATTCATTTAATAAAGGAAATGTTTAAAGCAGTATGACAGAGCATGAAAAAATCACTTATTTTGTGGATTTCAATTTACGGGTGATAAGGGAGTTGAAGTATGGATCAGATATTGATAGTGAGTTGGCTTTATCTAAATGAAGTCATCTTGTGAGGAAGAGGGAAGCATTGCAGACTGTCATGAACAAGGTCTTTCCACAAATGGACTTCAGCACATAAGATGAAATAAAATTACCACAGGAACGCTCACTCTAATTGGTCCGTAACTGAATGCTACTCAGGACATTCAATACACCATTTGATTGAGAAGAATGAATAATTTCCATTTTCATTTAAGACGTGAGCATTCTGGGATTCATATACATCCACATCTAAGTTTGAATTACATGTTATGTGACATTTGGAAGGAGGGTCTCAGTTCTGATCCCAAGGTGTCTTCCAGGTGAGGTTCATGTTCTAACCGGATTTAGTAAAGTCTCATTGGTTGGAGACTTTCCCAAAACATGGGGGAGAGGCAAAGTCCCAGAGGGAGAGTGTTCTCCATGTGGATGTGACCCATCAGTGACTTACATTAACAATAACAGGGACTTTGCAGAGGTGACTAAACTTAGGTCCTTGAGATGGAGAGAAATCATCTTGGACTATGCTGGTGTCACCTAATGTCATTACAAGAGGTTTTAAGAGTAAAAGCTTCTGAAGCACAGAGAGTCAAGGTCAGGGGCAGATTTATTTAGTGGTGGAAGGAAGATGAGAGCCATGGGCCATGGAACCCAGCGGCCTCCTGAAACTGAAAAGATGAGGACACAAATTCACTCAGAGCCTCTAGAAGGGAGTGCATCCTTGTCTACAATTCAACTTTTGCCTAAGGGGGATGGGTCAGGCTACTACTCCCGAGAAATGTGAGAAAAAAATATCTAAAGACAAATGAAATCTAAAAAGTGAGAATAGTACACCCTAAGACAAATATAAACATAAAAATAAATGAAAGCTGATATCTGATAAACAACACACGATAGAGCAGAAATGCAAATATGTAAATACATGAAGAACTACAGTTTTAACAAGACGCACACACATACCATAAATGCTAACAGACCTGTAATGTTCCGTCAGGACAGGAAGTATCTGTGTGAATTCACACTTTTCATCATCTCTTCAGAATTGTACACAGGTGACATCCATTTGCATTTGGAAGTTGGCCACAAGGGGAATACATTCAGGAATCAGCAAGTGACACAAATCAAGATTTTGACTCAACAAGTGACTTTGCAGAGCCATGGCATCAGTCCCCACCAGACTAATCCTTCAAATAGCAATGCACTGATTCCATGTCCTTGTATTTCAGGAAAAAACCAATGGAAAGCATCTATGAAAACAGAAAGGTTCATGGGTCCACAGAGAGTGTCAGCGAATCGTTTAGGTTTTCTCAAAGTGAAATATGATTCTTCCTCATTGGTTCTGTTATTTGACCTAAGTTCCACACTCTCAGTTGAAAATATGGAGTTCCATTGATGCACAATGTGGAATGTGTTAATTAAATGCAAACAAAATGTTACACCAAAGTGAAGCATAGCATGAAATTCTCAAAGACCAGGATTCACACCAGGCCTGTGGGATTCACCGTCACCTCATACAGGTGAGAGGAGAAGAGGGGCAGTCAGCAAAAGTCACAGCAAAGTGAAGGAATACCCCACAGTTAAGTGGGGAATGAGCTCTGCACACCAGCACCCACACACTCCCTGCACTTGGACCACATGTTCTCAGAACACAATTCCCAATTTTTGCAACAGATTTTTCTTCCCGAACCTCCTAGCAATGTCCATCATGCTGCGTGGTGCACTGTTCTTCCTCTTGTTTATCCCTGGATTGCATGTTGTGTCCTTCTCTGACTGTGCAGAGCCTCAAATAGCAGATTCCCAACGAACACGAGGACCAGGCCAGCCACATCCATGCGGATGAGATTCTCCACTGTGTAGTCCTGGGGCTGTGAAGCTGGGGATTGTGGACCAAATGTCACAGAGGTCAGGGAAGTCCAAATCACCCCAGGATACCTGTATAACTACCCAGCACACTTGCCTTTCCTAGATGGAAATTGACCCTCTTCGTCCAACACATATCTGAGAATGCTCCTTACTGATCTTGGTGTCTGACCTGTTCTGTGATGGGTTGGTGGTTTCAGTTGCTTCTGAGAACCAATAAGATGTGTGAGCCATTGAGGAGCCTTGAGCCAATCTCTGGGCTCCACATTCCTTTCTAATCCTCATGAAAGAACTTCATGCAGATTCTGAATGAACCCTTTCCCTGCTATAGCAGGGCTCCCTCTGGCCTCCTCATTGGAGTCTTCAGCCTCACTGTGATCTGTGAGTTCAGAAGTTGTTTCTGAGTCATACCACACAAGTGTAATCAGTAAATGCAGAGTGGAAACAATTTGAGCTGTGCACAGATGAGTTGGGCAGGGATCCCTGAGTCACCTTAGTGAGCAAATGCATGGCTCTACCTTAGTCGCAGTTGTGCACTGAGTATGGAGGCCCCATATAAGCTCAGGAGGGGACTTGTCAGTGGTACCCACAGCCAACATGTTTCTTACTAAAGGAGCGAGTCTGGTCAAAGCTCCACCTTCACCTACAATCAGACCTGATGGTGGCCTGAGCAGCCTCTTACCTTAGTATGAGAGGTTCAGGACCCTGCGGGTATGAGTGAGGGGCTGTGTCTTCAGGGTGTCTCAGAAATGAGAGATATCTGAGAAGGGAGGATCCCTGTGTCTTGTCTCTAGCTTACCCTATTGCTTCTCCTTCCCCATCACCCCAGCATCTTCACTGTCTCCAAGTCAGGCCTGGATATTATGATCAATTGATCAGGTCCCTTCTCCCTCCTCTTCTCCTCAAATGTTCACTGGGATGTGTTGGGGCTGGGGTGTCAGGCAGAGCTGTGTGTGGAGCTGGCTTTCTGTAGAAAATCATAATGATTTTGTGTAGTCTATGAAAGGGGGTGCTTCTAACCCACATGAGGATTTATAAATCTTTGCTGTTTCCCTAGCACTGTGGCTTCCTCTTACTAAGATAATACCCCAGGAGTGGTGGGTAAAATATCACTTACTCCCCCTCTCTCAGCTTTTTCATCTTTATCAGTCACAGTTACTGAGTGAAGCAGGACAGGACAGAGAGTGGAGCAGGTCTAGGATGCTCCTACCCTGGAACCTTCACAAGTCAGAAATGAGGGATCCTTGGGGGTCAGGTCCAGACAGCTCCCCCTGTTCATATGGGAAACCCAGGGAAAGATGCAGAGGGCTTTCTCACAAGGTCAACTCCCAAAGACAGACTGAGTCAGTAAACTCAGAACACCTCCCAAGGGTCCTTCTCATGACCAGCTCTTAGACTCATTATCTGCTCCATTGTCCCCTAGTCCTGGCTCTCCTGTAAGCAGTGCTCCAGGAAGGGTGAAAAGGGCATGCTCCTTCATACCACTCTCTTGGGTCCCTCCTTCCTGCCCATACCTCATACATCTCCACTCCTCTGACCCCCAGAGCAACCTGTTCTTGGTGCCTGTTCTTGGTGCCTCAGGCAGCCACCTTTTTTTATTTTATTTTTTTTATTATTCATATGTGCATACAAGGCTTGGGTCATTTCTCCCCCCTGCCCCCACCCCCTCCCTTACCACCCACTCGGCCCCCTCCTTCTCCCCCCTACCCCCACAATACCCAGCAGAAACTATTTTGCCCTTATCTCTAATTTTGTTGTAGAGAGAGTATAAGCAATAATAGGAAGGAACAAGGGTTTTTGCTGGTTGAGATAAGGATAGCTATACAGGGAGTTGACTCACATTAATTTCCTGTGCGTGTGTGTTACCTTCTATGTTAATTCTTTTTGATCTCACCTTTTCTCTAGTTCCTGGTCCCCTTTTCCTATTTGCATTAATTGCTTTTAAGGTATCTGCTTTAGTTTCTCTGCGTTAAGGGCAACAAATGCTAACTAATTTTTTAGGTGTCTTACCTATCCTCACCCCTCCCTTGTGTGCTAAAACTTTTATCATGTACTCAAAGTCCAATCCCCTTGCTGTGTTTGCCCTTGATCCAATGTCCACATATGAGGGAAAACACACGATTTTTGGTCTTTTGGGTCAGGCTAACCCCACTCAGAATGATGTTCTCCAATTCCATCCATTTACCAGCGAATGATAACATTTCATTCTTCTTCATGTCTGCATAAAATTCCATTGTATATAGATACCACATTTTCTTAATCCATTCGTCGGTGGTGGGGCATCTTGGCTGCTTCCATAACTTGTCTATTGTGAAAAGTCAGGCAGCCACCTTAACACACCCTTAATACCCACCTCTCCCTGATCCTCTGCACATTGACCCTCTCCTGCATCTTGGAAATAAGATTAATGTGAGTCTATAAATTTCTCTCCATTGATCCTGAGGGTGTTTCTATGATGCATGGAGTCATGGTGAGAGGTGGAACACTTGAAGGTTATTCCAAAATGGGGACATTGGGAGGTGAGGTTTGGGGCCCTTTGTCCGTCACTTACTGACTACTTCTGTTCCCTGTGAGCTTCAACCCATCTCATTCCATCCCTTCTACCATTTAACTCTGTTTCAGGGAGGTCCAGTCTTTTCCACCCTGTAATGTGCCCTCCACTTCACCCCATGAGTTATTACATTATTAGAGATGTGGGAACTGGCGGCACCCTAAGTGAAGCTTTGAGGTTAGACTGGACAGGGTCAGACAACTCACCTAAGACCCTGAGCAACAGGGAATCACTGGGCTGTGACAACAGGTAGGGAGATAAGCTTCGAGATCCATAACACCTGTAGGTCCCCCTGAGGGCTGAGGTCACAGCATTCATGGAGAATTCTGCCTGGTGTTGCTGAGCTCGGAACTTTGATCTTAGACACAGGGAGGGGATCAGCTGTCCCCTCCTTAGACAGAAGGAAAGTGTCCATCTGGCTCTGTGATTTACACAGCAGGGTCACATTTTCACCTGTGGATGGCTGTACCGACAGGGAGGGTCCGTCAGGGAGCACTTTTAGAGAGAAGGAGGGTGAGGAGCTGCCCCACTTTGTTCTGAGCTGAGACCTCACCAGGGCCTCTTTCTGATGATCTCAGACTCTGACTCTGCCCCTCACCAATGAGCCTGAGATAGCCTGGTCTGGGGATGCCAGCCAGGACACTGGGGGATTCTCATTCCTCCTCCTTGGACAAAGCATATCTGTAATAGCTGATGTCAGAGTGACCCTGGAGGATCAAGTTCTTTCCAGAGGCCATGACAGGACTCTGTTGGGTCAGGAGGAACAACTTCCTGGATACCCACGTAGGAAAGATGAGCCAGCATTGAGAGGTTGGTTTTTACCAAACACCTACTTCCTCCTGTCCTTCTCTGCAGTTCTTACTGTCTCTCCACAATGGGTTTCTTTGTCAAGGTACCTGAGCTCCCCTCACTGCTCCCTCCCTGGGAGTAGTGTTCATGGCAAAATGTTAGGGATTCAAATCCTCACCAGAAAACAGGAGTTCCAGGAGGTCACTGGGTACTGACCACACCTGGCGTTTATTCCTGTAATAACCATAGCATCTGAACATCCACCTGTTGCTGGGGGTGGGTCACAGAGACCATAGAGAACAGGGCCTGAAACTGGCCATTGTGGTGGTGGTATGAGTCATCTGTCCAGGAGACCCTGGGTTCTCCTTCCATAGTCAGAAAGAACCTGTCATATCCCTGCTGTGAGCCACACTGGAGAGTCACCATTTCTCCTGCAGTCACCACAGGGCTGGGCAGGGCTGAGAGTCTGGGTTTGTTGTAGTAGACTCCTAGGAGAGAAAGAGGCAGTGTGTCAAGTGGGTTCCCACATTGTCCTCAGGGCTGGGCTGTGAGAGGGACATTCCTGAGAGCAGACCCCTTCCTGAGAGCAGAGCCTGAGAATGGGACCCCTGAGTGTCCTCTCACCTGTCACCACCAGCTCTAGGGGGGGACTGACCTCTGACCATCCAGCAGGACTCTGATACTTACAGCAATAGTATCCTGCATAATCATCTGTCATGGATGAGATGGAGAACTTTGCTTTGTTCCCGGGCTGCAGTGGAGTCTGTCTGTTCCAGGTATCCTTTCTTCCTTTTTTATAAATATGGTACTCTTCAGCCTCCAGGGTGCCCTGACACCAGATGGTCCACAGGCTCACCCCAGGTGATCACAGAAGCTGGCTGAAGGAGTGTCTCTGCAAGGAAATCAGTTGCTGAGTCCTGGGACATCCCTCACTCAGATCCCAGCTCTGATCTTCAGGACAATCCAGGCATACCCAGCATTAGCCACATCAGTCACACCTGCAATTCTCCATACTTACTACACAGAGTGTCCTCTTGTCCCTAACAAGGAGGAGGGACCTGAGATAGCTGGGGACACACTCACCTGCCTGCACTTGGGTCCTGGAATCCAGTCTCAGCCCTAGAAGAGAGTTCCCTGTGAAAGATTTGCTCCTGAAGCCTGAGCAGTCCCTCTTCTCCCCTCAGCCTCCTGAGCCTCTGGAGTCTCCTAATGAACCAGGGCTGGCTGTGGAGTGGGGACCCTCTAAGACTATGGTGCCCCCCCTTCACATCTCACCCAGGCCATGAGATTCAGGGTCATGGAGTCTCTTCACACTGGACAGGGCTGAGCAGGTAGAAGAGGCCACAGTACCTAGCAAGATAGCTGGACAGATAAGCAAAGTAGGGCTACTCAGAGGACAGGCCCTGCTTGTCACATGGTTGCCACATCACCAGCCTCACAGGACGTGGATCTTCACTGCATAGGAACCTGGCTCTCATTTCCCCAGGGCTGGGATGGAGGGAGCACCAGGCTTTTGCAGACACCTTAGACAAAAATGGTGATATTCATGACCTCTGTCTACTCCCATCTGTCCTTATTTCCTTTTTTATATAAAATCAACCATGTATTTTTTTAGTATTTCATTGTACATCAATGAATGACATATTTCAAAATCACTAATTTATAGAACTCAAAGCAGTAAACACACACACACACACACACACATCCAGTAATTCACTTCCTATTTTTGCTGTAAAAAACAGTAGCTTAGGCCAACTCAGATCATGATGTCACAATTGTACGGGTCTTAAGTGCAAGGTCACCTCTATCCTCCAGTCAAGTTCCCCTCAGGACTGTGTCCACTGCAGGCCCTGGGCTGAATCTGCCCACTTCCTCAAGCTCCTGCAGGCTGTGCATCCTGTGCCTCCTCATCCCTCCCATCTCACAGAGTGAACATGCTGTTCCCACCTCTGCTCTACTGTCTCACCTTGTTCTCTGATGTTGATCCCCCGCCTACCTCTTTCACTCACAAGGACCTTGTTATTACATTGAGACCCCATGGGTAATCTCCCTTCCAAGGTCCTTAGCTTAAGAAAATTTGCAAAGCCCTTTCTGCCAGGTTAAGTAGCATAGTCACAAGTTCTGGGGATGAGTATGTGAATGAGCATATCTGGAAGTCTTTTTTCAGCTTACCTGATTGATGTCTTTGGAACTTTCTTCCATAAAATGTCATGAGTCCCTTCTCTTTGACAATGATGGGCTCCTAACATGCTCAATTTAGGGCCTTGTGGGTGACTTAACACCTGTTATGACAGGTATCTGGGCAGCTGGGGTTGCATGGTGTCCCAGCACTCCTGGCCAGGCATTCAGTCTCTATAAGAACCCAGTAGAAATCCAGAAGCTGTTAGGCCCAGCATGGATTCAAAATCCTAACATCAGTGTTGTAACTCCTTGCAGCTTCTTACCTTAGGCTCTTCATGACACCTGTGTGCCACAGACACTCTACTCCATGGCCTTTGCTGGGTTGTGAGGCTCAGGTTTTCTGCAGCCTGGAAGTGCTGCAGACACTTCTCTTGCTCTGAGTCCCTCACAAGACAGCCACCTATCAAGGTATTTAAGGTGAGGTAGCTCACCAAAGAGGTATGTGCTGTCTACAAACTCCGGAAGAGGTCAACGAGGCATTGGACATTAAACTTACTATAGTAAGATCTGAAGGAGCAATAAGTCATCACTTGGGTGGGAAGTCTCAACTTACCTCAGGAAACTGGACTCCTAGAAACTGTGTCAGGCAGCAAGAATTTTGGTATATTTATTTCCCATACTGTTTGTTTCCCATACACAAACAGAATCAAATCACCATGCTTCCTGTTAGGTCCACCTCATGCATCATCACTGTGATGAATGTGAGGCGTCCAGCACAATGGAGGACTTTGTGGTCTGCAGACCACTAGGCAGAGGCTGGGTTGACACAGACCTGCATGGGACAGTGGAGAAGCTGCATCTGGGGTCAAGGATGTGTAGATTTTCCTTAGTAATAAAGACTTGTCATGAGCAGAAGCTGCAGTTGGAATCAGCACTTGATTCACACTCCTAATGCAATCTGCATGGTCCTCTGTCTCCTACTTCACAGGGGCATTTAATGGGAACATGGGGTCCTTGATGGGACACTGACCCTCACAGTCCTTCCAAGAATGTGGAGAAAATATTATATCGCTGTTCTCTAGGAAGAGGTGTCTCCATTGCCTTCCCCTGGCCTTTCCTACCATGGTATCTCTAACCCCAGGTAAGACACAACATGAAGTGCTAAGGGTGTCTGTCTGTACCTCTTGATTACCCAGACCTTGGGCAATATCTGTGGGGTGGAGACACCCCACTAGCCGTACAATCTCCATTCATCTCCATGCTGATTGCAGACATCCAGGCCATGGTGGTTCTGGAATGTCCAGAAGTGACACTGTAGGGCATTTACCATTATGGTGAGGTCAATGTTGAGAATTTTAGTACAAAATAATCCACAGGGTAGATGCTGATATTTATATGTACAGAAGTTTATGGTATCCATAACCTATCCCAAATTTCAAATGATTTTACTTTCCCAACACAATCAGTGTCTCTCCATGCTAGATACAAAATTGTCCCTGTCAGGGAAGCATCAAACCTTGGAGTGTGTTATAATGAATCTGGAGACAGTGGGATTGAGCAAACAGTGTTCTGTTGAGCAAAAGTCCCCTCTTCCTTATTGCTGAAGCTCCTCCCACTGTGCTCAGCATGGAGAGAAAAGAAATGGACATTTATATGCAAAAGAACCATGAATAACAAGTAATGACTAATGTATTGACTGACCACCAAGGCACAATTGAAGAATGTTTGTTAATAAAAAATCAACTCATCACACACCAGTGAGAAGGCTAAGTGAGAGGATACTTTATTACTAGAAATGATCCATTATTAATCAATTTGTTATTGATGCTGTAGGAACCCATTCTGAGTCAGAACCACCACGATTTTCTCCAAGTGGTCCTGGTTAAGATCTCACTACTCCCGCAGTCAATGGTTGTGTTCATGTCCACATTGTCCTGTGTTGGGGAATCCTGTGTGGGCTGATGTGTTTACAGCAAGACTGTGAATGGGATCTTGGGGAGCCTTTTCTTATGGTCATTGGTCACAACTAGGTTAATGAGTGGAGATGAATGGGGGCAGCTGAAGAGGATTCAGGACAGGAAGAAATCAAGAGTTAAGCCCAAGGCAAGAACATGTCAACGATGCCTCATGATTAGATTTGAGGTGTGCATTCTTGATTCGAATAACACTCAAGCGACTTCTCTATTCCTTAATGGTGCTATTTTACTTTGAGAGCTTGGCTAACATGGCACCCACCAGACTTCTCCACAGTAAGGTTATTTGCATTTCATAATTGATCATTGATTTGTAACAAGATTCTTTGAGATGGTGTAAATATCATGTTTTGTGTTCAACTTTCACTTATTCATTACAATAGCCACTGACCATGACACAGTAGAAAAAGCTTTCACTGATCTCAAATGTATTCATAAAAACATTGAACATAACAGCCTGCTGAGTTATATGTCTGTGGAACATGGTTGATGCTTCATGTGCTTCCTTGTGCAGTGGTAAGTAGATGTCTGTAGGTTTCTTATTTCCTTGTAGTTCTCATATCAGTACCCAGTTTCCTCCAGTACCATTTTCCCTCTCTTGAGTGGTTTGATCTTTTCACTTGACACGTTAGTCCTTTTCCAGCATGAACTTGTTTATTTGTCCCAAAGACTTTGGAGGGGTGTTATTTCATTCTTCTTTCCCAGTAGTTCACAAGTACAAACCCAGTTTCCATTAATAACTTTGGGGTATAGACTTTCCTATTGTTGGAAGTGTGCCTTCAGGAAGATTTCTTGAGGACATTTACTTGGGCAAAATCATAAAGGCACATGATGTTTAACCTGACATAGATTTTCTTTAATATGGCTTGTTCCATTTGCTTTCCTACTAGCAAGGTAAGTGCAGATCTATTTATTCACACACTTCCAAGAGGCAGGAAGTTAGCAAACTGGTTTTATCCAAATAGATAACACTGCATTCTACTAGGTTCAAATTTCCATTTTTCTTTTTATTAAGTAAATCTGAACAGATTTTCACATGTTAAACTGCGCTTTAAACTTTTTGATTAATTCTTGTTCATATCATTTGCCATTTTTCTTTTTTCATTAAATAATTAAATCCATATATATGTGGGGGGTGGATGTTAACTATATTATATAATTTTGTGCATATATATAATGATCATACACATTTCATATGTAATATATAATCTGTGTGATTAATTTTATATTTATATATAATTTCATATATATGGATATACATATGCACAGAGACTCTTTTCAATGGGATCTAAATGTTTTCTCTTAGATTACCTCTGTGTGCTGATTCTCCATTGTGTGTGTAATGCAATTATGTGATTATTTTATTATAATCAAATTTCCAATATTTGCTTGCTACTGCAAATATTTCAAAATAATTTCCTATGCTAGGTTATACAGGATTTGGTACTCATTTCTACTCAGATATTTATAGTTTTCTCTGATTAGTTGTGAGTTTTTTATTATAGATTAATTGTACCAACAGTTTTGGTTGTGATATTTTCACACATGCAAATTCACTGCCCCATTATTCTTTCTTATCTCCCTGCCCTCCTTCTATGGTTTCAGTGGATTTCATTATGCTGTTGACCCCTCCTTTCCCCAAGTATTGGGTGTTTCCCCCAACCTACCCCATTTATATTCAAACATTATTGCTGATGTTATTATTGTTAGTATTAATTGTGATTATTATTAATTATTAGGTTTAGATTCCACATATGAAAGAAAATGTGAGCCTGGCTTTTCTCACTCAATGTAGTGATTGACAGTTCCATCCATTTTCCTGAAGATGGTAGAATTTCACTCTTCTTTATTGCTGTCTGTTACTGCATTGTATATATATATATATATATATATATATATATATATATATATATATATATATATATGGTGAGATAATCATTATTCATTCATTGACTGATGGACACCAAGGCTGACTGCATGGCTTGGTTCATGTCAATAGCACTGTGATAAACATGGGTGTGCAGGTGTCTCTATAGAAGCTGACTTTCACTCCTTCAGATCTATGCCCAGGAGTGGTATAGTGGGATCATATGTAGTTATATTTTTAGTTTTCTGAGGAATTTCCATACTGATTTCTATAGTGGCTGCACTAAATCCCATTTCCACCAGCAGCGTGTAGGGTTCCTTTCCCCCACATCATCACCATCATTTGTTGTTTGTTGTCATGAACGACAGCCATTCTGATTGGGGTGAGATAGAATCTCACTGTCATTTTGATTCACATTTCTTTATGGTTAAGTTTGTTGAACATGTCTGTGTGTATTTATTTGCCATTTGTACTTCTTTTGAGAACTGTCTTTTAATCTTATGGGGCATGAACGATAGTTCTAATTTCATCCCTTTTTCCCCAAGTCCACCTGTAACCTGGTGACTTGGTGTGCCCTCTCTGTCATACCCTACTTTTCCCTGTGTTCTGAGTCTATGTCTGAACTTAGTGATGTGTTCCTTGTTCTCCTGTCTGATCTGTATCACTCTCAAGTTCAACTACAGTGTGTGCTAATTCCAGATTGAGCCAACTCCCACCTCCCATTTTCTTCCTGCCCAGTGTTTTCCTAGCTATTCTTTTTTTTTCTTTTATTATTCATATGTGCATACAAGGCTTGGTTCATTTCTCCCCCCTGCCCCCACCCCCTCCTTTACCACCCACTCCGCCCCCTCCCTCTGCCCCCCACCCCCTCAATACCCAGCAGAAACTATTTTGCCCTTATTTCTAATTTTGTTGTAGACAGAGTATAAGCAATAATAGGAAGGAACAAGAGTTTTTGCTGGTTGAGATAAGGATAGCTATACATGGAGTTGACTCACATTAATTTCCTGTGCATGTGTGTTACCTTCTATGTTAATTCTTTTTGATCTAACCTTTTCTCTAGTTCCTGGTCCCCTTTTCCTATTGGCCTCAGTTGCTTTTAAGGTATCTGCTTTAGTTTCTCTGCGTTAAGGGCAACAAATGTTTCCTAGCTATTCTTGCATATGTGTTTTTTCATATCATCTTTAGTATCTGCTTGTTTAGTTCAGAAGAAACTCTAGTTAGCACGTTTTGAGGGAGAGTTCTACATTTACCAATTAACTTTGGAGAACAGATTTCTTGGGGTCAAAATGTCATTCTAGTCAATGACAGGGATGTGTAATACCTTGTTCCAATTCCATGCAAATTTTATGATATTCAGATGTGATTGCAAGGTAATCTTTTGTGTGTATATAATTTTGGTACATTTCTTATTATAATTATCCTTAGGATTTTCTGTGATTTTATCAATATTCAAAGCGAGGTTGAGATTTTCTTTTCCATATATGTTCTGCTGGTCATTATTTATATACTTGAAAGGTATTGTATAAGTTAACACCTACTTCTTTGATTGCTTTAGAGTTCAGTGACTTCTTTACCCTGCATCATGCATGTTTCCCTACTCATATTCCTTTTTTGTTTACTTATTCATTTATTCATATATACATACATTGTTTGGGCCATTTCTCTTCCCTGCCTCCCCACCTCCTCCCTCTCCTCCCCACCCCCTTGCTTCCACGCAGAACTGTTTTGTCCTCATCTCCAATTTTGTTGAAGAGAAGACATAGCAATAATAAGAAAGACATAGCATTTTTGTTAGTTGAGGTAAGGATAGCTATACAGAGAGATTCCTAGCATTGCTTCCATGTACATGTGTATTGCAATCTGAACTGATTCATCTCTGCTAGATCTCTTCATTACTTCCTAGTCATCTTCCTATAGTGACCTCTGTTGTTTTAAGGTTACTGTATTAGCTCCTCTACATTGGACACATCAAACACTTTCAAGTTTTGGGTTTCCTACCTTTCCTTATTCCTCCTGTATGTGTTCTCCCCTTAGTGTGTGACCCACATCCAATAATATTACTGCAGTTGTTTTAGGTGTAAAGTCCACATATGAGGGGGAATATACAATTTTTGACCTTCTGAGTCTGGCTAACTTCACTTAAGATGATGTTCTCCAGTTCCATCTATTTACTTGCAGATGACAAGGTTTCATTCTTCTTCCTGGCTGAGTAAAATTCCATTGTGTATAAATACTACATTTTCTTAATCCATTTGTCAGTAGTGTAGCATCTTGGCTGTTTCCATACTTAGCTACTGTGAATCGTGCTGCAATAAACATGGGTGTGCAGTTGCCTATGGAGTGACCTGAGTTACATTCCTTTGGGTATGTCCCTAGGCCAACTCACATTCTTAGTCTGCCGATTTGATTTCCTGAGCACCACTAGCTCAATTGTCCTAGGTGGTCACTGTCTCCAGAGAGCTGGCTCATCCTGCCTTTGCAGCCCTGTTTTCTGCTCCATCTCCACACCATGGTAGCACAATTATAACCCATGCATGTTCAGGGTCTTGTACTGCAACAACTTTAGTGAAAACAAAAATTTAGTGATAATCTCGTTCAAGTCCTTTTTAAGGTCAGGCAGAGTGGCTCAAGTGGTAGAGCCTAGCAAGCATGGGGCCCTGAGTTCAAACCCTAGTACATCCAAACAAAACAAAACAAGTCTTTTAAAAAATATTTTAATATATTTTGTTTAGGATTCATTGGTAGGACAGGGGGTTTTATCTGAAAATTCTACATATGCAGACAGTGTATTTTGAGCAAGTTCATCCTGTTTTATATTTTCTAATACCCTCCCTCCTGCCTCCCTTTTAAAATAACATTTGGTGGCTTTTTTATGTCATGGTTTTTTTCCAGGCAACTGGCCTGGCTTCCTGTAAAATACACAGCAGTGAACAGTTCCTGAAAATTCAAGAATGGGAGCGAGATGTCTAATTAAGGGGACAACTACACTGAAAATTAAGAATCTTTCATTTTTCATTAATTTAATTTGTAATTGAAAAATGATTGTTGTATAGTATTAAGGGCCACAATGTGATGATTTGATCTATGTAATTATAAATTCAATCTAATAAACCAAGTAAGAATCTTAAAATACAAAAGAATAAGAAAGTCAATAAGAGTAAACCCTTCCTGCAATGTTCCTCAACATAATAAAGACTATACATGACAAACCTAGAGCCAACATCACACTAAATGGAGAACAACTGAAACCGATCCCCTTAAAGTCAGGAATGAGACAGGGCTGTCCACTTTCCCCACTCCTATTCAATATACTCTTGGAAATCCTAGCCCAAGCAATAAAACAAGAGCAAGAAATAAGAAGGAAGGAAGAAGTCAAACTATCTCTATTTGCAGATGACATGATCCTATACCTAAAAGACCCTAAAATCTCCACCAAAAAATTCTTAGAAATTAAAGACTCTTGGCAAAGTATCAGGATATAAATTTAATATACAGAAATTAGTAGCTTTTCTAGACACCAACAATGAACAGACTGAGAAAGAAATCAGAAAAACAATCCCATTTATAATAGCCTCAAAAACAATCAAGTACCTAGGAATAAATTTAATGAAGGAAACCAAAGGCCTTCTCAATGAAAATTACAAACCACTGAAGAGAGAAATCAAAGAAGACATCAGAAGAAGGAAAGACCTTCCATGCTTATGGATTGGTAGAATCAACATTGTGAAAATGGCCAGATTACCAAAAGCAATCTACATGTTCAATGCAACCCCTATCAAAATTCAAGTGATATTCTGCACAGAATAGAAAAAACAATCATGAAATACATCTGGAAACACAAAGACCTCAAATAGCCAAAGCAGTTCTGAGCAAAAAGTTCAATGCTGGAGGTCTCACAATATCCAACTTCAAAATATACTACAGAGCCATAACAATAAAAACAGCATGGTATTGGCACAAAAACAGAGAGGAAGACCAATGGATCAGAAAAGAAGATGCAGACATAAAACCACGCATCTACAGCCAACTGATCTTTGACAAAGAAGCCCAAAACACACAATGGAGAAAAGACAGCCTCTTCACCAAATGCTGCTGGGAAAACTGGACATCCACATGCAGAAGATGGAAACTAGATCCCTATTTTTCACTCTACACCAAAATCAACTCAAAGTCGATCAAAGACCTTAATATAAGGTTTGAAACTTTGAAACTACTACAGAAACTAGTAGGAAGTACACAAGAACATATAGCCATAGGAAACAAATTCCTAAACAGAACTCTACTGGCTCAACAACTAAGAGAAAGAATGAACAAATGGAACTGCATCAAACTGAAAAGATTATGCACAACAAAGAAAACAGTCACTAAACTCAAGATACAGTATACAGAATGGAAGAAAATCTTTGCCAGGTATTCATCTGATAAGGGACTAATATCCAGAATCTACAGGGAACTGAAAGAACTCAATCCCTAAAGAACAACATCCTAATGAAGAAATTGGCACATGGATTGAATAGGGAATTTTCAAATGAAGAGGTACGAATAGTCAATAAATGAATGAAGAAGTGTTCAACTTCCCTGGCTATAAAAGAGATGCAAATCAAAACAACACTAAGATTTCTTCTTACCACAGTGAGAAAAACAGCAAAGAGCAAAAACAACAAATGCTGGCAAGGATGCAGTGAAATAGGAACCCTCATACACTGTTGGTGGGAATGCAAATTAGGACAACCATTATGGAAAGCAGTATGGAGATTCCTCAAATGATAAAAGCAAAAGCACACAAGGGAGGGATGAGGATAGTTAAGACACCTAAAAAACTAGCTAGCATTTGTTGCCCTTAACGCAGAGAAACTAAAGCAGATACCTCAAAGCAACTGAGGCCAATAGGAAAAGGGGAACAGGTACTAGAGAAAAGGTTAGATCAAAAAGAATTAACCTAGAAGGTAACACCCACGCACAGGAAATCAATGTGAGTCAATGCCCTGTATAGCTATCCTTATCTCAACCAGCAAAACTCTTGTTCCTTCCTATTATTGCTTATACTCTCTCTACAACAAGATTAGAAATAAGGGCAAAATAGTTTCTGCTGGGTATTGGGGGGGCAGAGGGAGGGGGCGGAGTGGGTGGTAAGGGAGGGGGTGGGGGCAGTGGGGAGAAATGAACCAATCCTTGTATGCACATATGAATAATAAAAGAAAAATGAAAAATAAATAAATAAATAAAAACTAATTACAGAACTACCATACAATCCAGTGATATCATTTCTGGGCATATATTTGATGGAATGTAAGTCAGGATACAGTAGAGACACACTTACACACTGATGTTTATCACAACACTGTTCACAATAGCCAAGCTATGGAAACTACCTAGATGCCCTATAACTGATGAATGGAGCAAGAAAATGTGATACACATATACACATCGGAACTTTACCCAGCCATAAGGAATAATGACACAATGTGTTTTGAAGGTGGATGCATTTGGAGGACATCATGTTAAGTGAAGTGAGCCAGTTTCAGAAAGACAAAGGCCACATGTTTTCTGTCATATGGAAGATAGATCCAAAAGATAAATATATACACAAAAACAAATACATAGAACATGTTTCTAATAGAACAATGCTATGGAACTCGGGGAAGGAGGAAAAGGAAAAGAGAATGATAGAGCATCTATCATTCTATCTATTGTAAGACACAACACCTGTGAAGGTACAAGATATAAGGATGTTTAGTGAAAGCTGTTGAAAAATGGGGGGGGGGTAAAGGGGAAGGGGAGAGTAATGGAAGGGGTTGAATAGACCAAAGTAAAGTAGACTCACCTCAGAGATACACTGCAAAACCCCTTTGAACATCACCTTCGAAATTAATAATGAAATACAAGACTGTAAAATAGGTGCAGTGTTGTGAGGGCACTTTTATGGGGGAGGTGATGAACAAAGGAGTTTAAGATGAGGGAATATGGTTGATGGACTTCATATACTTAGATAAAATAGAATGAAGAAACTTCTTGCAATTGCTTTAAATGGGGCGGGGAGAGGGTCAAGGGGGAGAAATGGTGGGGATCATCTAAGCAATGTACACTATATTCATTGTCACAATGAATCCCCTCCATTCAAAGGCTATATCCTAATAAAAAATTAATTAAAAACTAAAAACTCTTTTTAAAATTAGTTTTTATTCACATGTGCATACATTATTTGGGTCATTTCTCCCCCCTGCCCCCCTCTCCCACACACTTCCCTCTTCCCCCCTCAGTTCCAGGCAGGTTGTGTTCTGCCTTTATCACTAATTTTGTTGAAGGAAAGAGACAAGCCTAATAAGGAAGACAAAGTATTTTTGCTGGTTGAGTTGAGGATATCTATACAGAAATATTCCTAGCATTGCTTTCGTGTACACGTGTTATGACCCATGTTGATTCATCTCTAATTGATCTTTACCTGGTTACTGATCCCCTTCTCATGATAACCTCCGTTGCTTTAAGGTTTCTGTATTAGTTCCTCTAGAGTGGGGACATCAAACGCTTTCATGTTTTGGGTTTTCTATCTATTTCTATATCACCAAAATGTGCTCTCCACTTATCATGTGATCCAAGTCCAACCACATTGCTGCATTTGCCCCAGATCTAAAGTCCACATATGAGGGAGAACATACAATTTTTGATCTTCTGAGCTTGGCTGACCTCACTCAGAATGATGTTCTCTAGCTCCATCCATTTACCTGCAAATGATAAGATTTCATTCTTCTTCATGGCTGAGTAAAATTCCATTGTGTAAAAGTACCACATTTTCTTGATCCATTCATCAGTAGTGGGGCATCTTGGTTGTTTCTATAACGTGGCTGTTGTGAATAGCACCGCAAAAACTCTTAAAAAGTAAAAATAAACTCTTCTTACCAATCCAGGGTTTCCAAAGGAAACTGTTAAGTGTTGGAGACAGATGACAAGCTAAGGTAGGAGGCACTTTGGTCATTGTCCTTGGACTTCCAGAATGTTCTTTCATGTTTCTTCTGTCTCTGTTCCTGACCATATTAGTCTGTTCTCTCTTCTATATGTAACTACACACATAGGGGTCCAAGAATGTAACCCCTGCCTATCTCTGTCTACCTCTCACACAGCTGCCTTCAGAAGTGAAATAAGCAGACTCAGAGAGACAAATCCCAAACTGTGTCACTGATGTGTGGAATTGAAAAAAAAAATCAAACTCGGGAAGCAGAGAGGATAGTGGAGGATGGGGCTTTAGGTTGGATTGGATGGGGACAGGGAGATGTTGACCAAAGACTACACAGTTTCAATTGGACAGGAGAATAAGTTTGAGGTCCATTGCTCACCACAGAGTTTGCAGTTAATTACAATGTATTGTATATTTCAAAATTGCTAGAAGAGTAGCTTGCAGATGTTCTCACCACAAGAAATAAGTATGTGGATGGATATGTAAATTGCCTTGATATAATCATGCTATTGTATATTTATAACACAATTTTGTACTCCATAAATATATACAATTATTTGTCATTAAACATGAAAGAAAGAAATAAAAATATTTCAAAACTAAAATTTTTAAAGTTAAATGACACAAAACACACACGAAGTTCCACCCTCACACACTGCTGTGTTGAGTTCTGTGGCTGCCCAGCCCCCATGAGCCCCAGTTCAATGGCTGTGGCCTGGGATGGTGTGGACTGTGGTCTGTTGCAGGAGTGACCTACTCAGTTCTCAGCTCTCTTCTTCAAAGGATGACAGGATCTTCTAACTACGGAAATGAAACATAGGATGGGAAGGATAGAGGAAGCAGGACTGACTTGATGCAAATATAGAATAAATGTCTGAATGTTCAGAAAGCAAAGGAGCACTAACCATCAAATGGGAGATACATTTATCACTCCACTGCATGTCCCTTTGTGAGCCTGAGGACTCCATGCTGGGTCTGAGCTACAGCTCCACAGTTCTCAGAGTCACATGGACAGCATCCCTCCTCCAGGAGGCACATATGTTTCTCATCTTCTGTGTGAGGACTTTATCTAACATGATTTGAAACCATGAGAAGAGCTCCTAAATTTGGGATAACTTCTGAGTGGATTTAGTGTTGATCAATTGGGGAAATTGCCAAGACATGGGATGAATCCCCAAAGTACCAGAAGGTGCTATATTTTCCATAGTGAATCAACTCTGCCCTCAGTTGGATCTTTACAAACATGTACTAGACTCTGGTTTTCTCTGCTGCATCTACAATCCCTCATCCCATTCCTCATACTATCAATTGAACACAACTGAAAAGATGTCTGTTGGCCCCACTAAACTGTCCATGGGAGCTCCCAAAACTGTGAATGACATAATTCTGACAGCGGGGACTTTGTGGATGTGGCTAAGTAAGGTCCTTGAGTTGGAGAGAGCCCATCTTGGATTATCAAGCTGGGCTCTGAATGTCATCACAGGGAGTCCTTAAAGTGGAAGACAGAGACAGAGGGTGAGGGTTCAAGAGTGATTTGGTGATGAAACATGGTCCAGAGCCATTAGCTATGGGCCTCAGTGGCCTCTGGAAGCTGAAAAAGACCAGGACACAGATCATCCTCCCAAGCCTCCAAAAAGGAGTAAGTCCCTGACCACCTCAAATTTAGACCAGGGGAATCTGTCAGGATTCTCCCCTCCACAGTTATGAGATAATAAATCTGTGCTGTTTCAAGCTACTACATTTGTGGTAATTTCTTTCAGCAACAAGTCAGAATTCTCAAAAAAGAATACAGTCTGTGGAATTATTATACAGATTTATATATAAAACAATACATATTGTTTTAAGAAAGCAGATGATATAAGGCTATGTGTATGTGTCCTTGCTTTCGCTTATCATTTTCACTTTAAAATCAGAAACCAATAAAGAAAGTTACATCCAGGATGAGGGGTGTAGGGTGATGTGGGAAGTCTCCATGTGAGTCATTTTGTGTAGCTGTGACTTTGTGAACCAGAAATGATATTTGTATTCCAAGACACTTAATGAAGTTGTAAAAGGTGAAAAAACACACCCAAAGACAACTAAAACAAATATAATATACTAAGTTTACTTCTGTTGAAGAACACAACCACAAAAAATTGAACAAAACACAGCAAATACATAAATTTATGAGGACCTGGGGTTTCAACCATGAGACACAGTGTACCATAAAGGTGAAAAGATTGTGTAATGTCACATCAGGATTGGAACCATCTGTGTGAATTCATACTTTGCATCCTTGGTTGCAAAGTATCCTTGGTTGCCAGTAAGAGCCACAGTGAACTTGGGTGTGTCCTTCTTGGGGCTCAGGAATCTAAGGTTTCTGATTGCTGTTCTCTGGTCTCCATGAGCTGTGCCAAGCTTCTCCGAGAATCACCACCAGGATCAACAAGACCACCCCTGCCAGACCCATGCGGACACCATTCAACACCATGTAGTTCTGGAAGGTGGAAGCTGGAAGGGAAGGACATGGTGGAGGGATCACTACAGGTGAACAAGACCAAGCTTGGGACACCTGATGTAGGGGCAACATCCCAGATTCCTGGATGGAACCTTTCCCCTTGGGTACTTCCCAATGGCACAGTTTCCAGATAACTTAACTATGGGGAGCTCACTTCTGCAGGTGAATAGCTGATCTTAACCAGGGGCTGCCAGGAGTCAGAAAGGGCTAGTGAAGGACTAGGCAGCCTCTCCTACCCTTTTGGGCTGTTCTTGACATCTTGAGTCTTTTGATTGACTGGACTTTATTTGAAAGGCCCTGCCTATCTCCCATGGGGCAATTGGTCGCCATTCCAGCACTCTGCGAGACCTGAGTTCAAACCCCAGGTCTCACATAATGAACAAGAGGCCTGAGATGGTTGAAGCTGCAAGATCCACACCTGCCTTGGATCAAATACTGCTCCAAAACTGAAGGCAAGAGTCACCCCATCCTGGCTCTCAAATACCTAGAACTCAGTTGGGGACAAAGACTCCTACCGCCTTGTCAGGATATAAGGAAATTTCTGTTCCTAGTGGTGACAACCACACCGACTGTGAGAACCAGGTAGGAAGGACAGAGGCAGGACACCAGCATGTCCACTGCACCTCATGTGCTACAAGCCTGTAGAGTTTGACCTAGATACCAAGAGGAGCTGGGAATTCTGGGTTTCAGGGTGTCTCAGCTCTGCCCATACAGCCCTTTGTCTCCTTCCAGATTCACTTTTGGTCTCTCCCCATTCTTCCTCTCATGGCTTCAAATATCTGCATCTGAGATTCTAGGAAAGCATCAGGGATGGATGAAGTTGGGAAGACTGTGCATTTCCATCCTGAGATGGGAAGGATGAATTCTATACACCCTTCACTCAGTGGCCCTCCATTCCAAACTCCAGGGGTCTCCTGGGACCATGTGCTGAGCCTATGGGCTGGATGGGCACCATGTGGACAGTGCATCCCATAATGGTGACTTTCAGAGCTCCAGGCTCTGTGAGTCCTGCTGAGACCTCAGGTCACAGGATTAGGAGACATCCCCTCCCTCTGTGGGGACAGAGCATGAGCCTCACAGATTCTAATGAAACCATGACAGAATCAAGCCACTTACAGGCATGGGGACAGGGAGAGGATGACAAGGAGGGTCCAGATAGGCTTTCCTCCTCCTGAAAGTTTCAGTTCAAATACTAGAGGGAGTACATAAGATTGGAACTAACCAAAACAGCTGCACACAGGTCCAGGAAGTGGGGCCACTGCACATAATTCATTCCATGAGGTCATATTTTAATACTAAAACCAGACACACATTATAAGAATACAAGAGTACAGATCAACATCTCTCATAATCATAGATAGAAAATCCTCAACAAAGTGCATTCACAGGCTCTAAGCATGTACCAAGTGATAGAATGCCTGCCTAGCAAAGATGAAGCTATGAGTTCAAATCCCACTAACAAAGAAAGAAAGATAGAAGATAGGTAGATGATAGATAGATAGATAGATAGATAGATGGAGGGAAGGAGGGATGGATGAATTGCAGGTGGGTAGAAAGACAGACAGACATATAGAAAGATAGAAATAGATATACAAACACATCAAGACATTCCAGTCATATTCCAGGGCACTAAGGAATCTGGACAGGGCTAATCTGGTATCACTGCCACATTGGAGGGTCTAGGTCTTTCTAGGGCCCAGGAGAGAATCCTGCTGGATGCTTTTTGGACCTCTCCTTTGGGAAGACAAGCCACAGCTAATGGTATGGTTCCTGCCAAACAACTGCCTCTTCCCAGCATTCTATGCAGGTCTCTCTATATCTCATACTCTGGGTCTCTGTCTCAGGGTCTTTGAGTTCCCCCAAGCCACCTGGGAATCCCTGGGAGCAGGGCTAAATACAAAGTACTTGGAACCTTAAAAACCTGTTGTGTCAAAGATGGAGCTTCCTCACCTGAATTCTGAAGCTCCACGGGGTCACTGGGTATTGACCACACATGGGGGGTCCTGCTGTAATAGCCATAGCATCTGAATGTCCATCTGTGGCCAGGGGTTACAGGGCCCATAGAGAACAAGGCCTGGTACTGCCCACTGGGGTGTCGCTGTGAGTCCAGGGTCCAGGAGAGATTGGGTTCTCTTTCATTAATCAGAATAAATTTGGCATATCCCTGGTGTGAGCCACACTGGAGGGTCACAGACCCTCCTGAGTCCACCACAGGGCTGGGCAGGGATGAGAGGCTGGGTTTCCTGTAGAATCCTAAGACCGAAGGAGTCAGTGAATTAAATGGGTTCACATTTCCCACAGGAGGGCAGGTCTGTGAAAGGGGTCACCCCAGAAAGTCATCCCCCTTCCTGAGGGCAGAGCCTAGGGTTAGCACCCATGTTTCTCCCTTCACCTGTCACCACCAGCTCCAGGGGGTCACTGTGTTCTGAAGAGATATTAAGGCTGAAATAGTGACAGCGATATCGCCCCGCATGGTGCTCTGTCATGAATGGGATGGAGAACATAGCTTTGTTCCCTGACTCTACTGAAGCCTTTGTGTCCCAGGGCTCTTGGCTTCTTTCTTTGTATAGATGATACTCTTGGGCTTCCAGTGTCCCCTGACACCAAATGGTCAAAGGCCACCCCCTAGTGATCAGAGAGCTTGGCTCAGCCCAAAGGGTGGGTTTGGGGAGAGTCTCTGAAAGGAAAGCAAATGCTGGGTCTCAGGTCATACCCCCCTCAGATCCCAGCTCTGAGCCCCAGGACCCTCCAGGCATCCCCCAACATCACTCCACCTACTATTTTCCATCCCCACTCCCCAAAGGTGGTCCCATGTCCTGTTGATGAGAAGGAATATCTGGAGACACACTCACCTGCCTGCACTCGAGACCTGGAGTTCAGACTCAGCCCTGGAAGAGAGTTCCCTGTGAGAGGTTTCTCTTAAAGCCTGAGCAGGTCCTCTCCTCCCCAGAGCCTTCTGAGTCACTGGGCTCTCCTGATGGACCACAGCCTGTCTGTGGGGTGGGATCCCTCCCAGACTAGGGTGTCTCTTCCTCCTTAGTCTCATCTTACCAATGTAGAGCAGAGCCATAACAGTGAGGGTCATGATGATGCTTCCCACTGACCACCACTGGCAGAGAGTAAGACCACAGTGCCTTGTCGGACAGACAGAAACACAGGGTGTGGCCATGGAGATTTGAGTTCCTCCCATCATGCAATTGCGACATCTGCAGCACCACAGGAAGGGGAACTGTCCTGTGAGGAACTTGGCTTTTATCTTCCCCATCCTGGGGCAGGCCCTAGGCTTTCAGGAGACACTTCAGGCAGCAACAGTATCTTTCTTGACCCTGGCCTCTATTTTCAAAATGGGCAGTGAGGACACAATGAACTCCTGACTTTGCTCTGTCCCATATGGAGTCTTTTTATGCTAGATGAAGTCATTTCCACCCAGTTGCTCACAACTTCTCTCTGACTTCTTCATTTCTGGGTATGATTTATTCCTCAGGCTAGGTAATATCCTGAGATGCAACTGCTGACCAGAACTCTGATGAACACTGGGGGACCCTCTGAAGGTCTCCAGCTGCCTTCTGTGTAGTTCACTTCTCTCTAGGACTCTCTCCTGAGGACTCTCACTGTCATGACTCTCTTTGAGTCTCTACTCCAACTCATCAATTCAGACAAGTTCAGGATCTCAGTTCTCTTCCCAGGGCTATAACCTGGAAATTTTCTCAAAACTGGTATCAGGGACTATCCTAAGACTTAATTTCTTTTTGGTTCCTATTTCTCAGGGATCACTGCTTTTGTCACCTGAGGTCTTGTGGCCTCAGCCAACAATGTAAGAACCAGGCTGCTGCAGAAGACTCAGACTACCCACACCACTATGCCTAATTCTGGGCCATCCCTCATTTATCCATGTTGTAGTACAGACCCTGTACAAGTCATCCAGGACCAACCCAGTGAATCATGCATGCACTGGGCATCCACAGTTCCAGCCCAGCCCTGAATTATTAAGTCTAAATCCCACCTCAGTTTCAGATTGGCCCTGTAGATCCAGTATTCAGCCATCCTGGGTCTAGAGATCCAGCCTCCAGGTCCACCTCAAAAGATCCAGTTAGCAGCCCCAATCTAGTGGACCCTAGCATCAGACTGTCCCATGACCTAGATGCCAGGTCCTCCCACCTGCTGCCCCAAGAATAAGGCAAGACTGTCCTCTGGACTTCACCAACAAGTCAACATGTAGGCCCCAGCACATGGTCACCTGGAGTCTCTAGATGGGGTGCTGGTGAAGGAATTTCCTTGCCAAGACCTGTCTGTAAAGCCCAGAATGGGAGCTTATTTCTTCCATTGCATAGACACCAATACATGACCACAGGGATCATGAATGGTCAGCATAATATCATGGCACCCATGGAACTAAACAATGTCCCACTAAGCATCACTAAAGAAATGGATATCCCTAATGTGTGATTTGAAAATGAACAGCAAAATGCAGAAAGCCAAAAGAACTCTGTATAAAAAAATTAATCAGGTAAGAGCTTGGGGGCAAACATATTGGGGACTATATAACCAATGTACAATGTAAAGCTGCTTAGAATTGTCACAATCCCTCCTGTACCATGAATATAGCTTAATAAAAGTGGAAAAAATTAAAGAGATCTCCACTAAGATATAGTATAATTGAATTTGAATATTCAATGACAATGCAAGAATTTTTTGTGTTTTCTAGTCAGTTTTTTATTGTACAGCATAGTAGTTTTCATTGTCACATTTTCATACATGTATACAGTGTAATTTCATCATATTCATTCCCCATCATCCTCTCTTGTCCTTCTCCCCTTCCTCTGACTCCAGAGGCAGTCCTCCCCTTATATTCATGTCTTTTCTTTGTTTGTATTTTTATATCTAGATTCTACATATGAGAGAAAATCAACAAATTGACAACAGCAAGAGAGGAGCATTTCATCACATACAGGGCAACCCTAATGAGGCTATAAGCAGATTTGTCAGTAGAAATGCTGCAAACCAAGGAAGCCTGGGATGATAATTCAAAGTGCTGAAGGAAAAAAATCCCAAATGAGAATATCATAACCAGAATGGTTATCCTTCAATTAAAAGGAGAGGTAAATACTTTCCTGGACCAATAAACCCTGTGAGACCCTTGTGTGCTAAAGCTTTTGTCATGTGCTCAAAGTCCAATCCCCTTGTTGTGCTTGCCCTTGACCTAATGTACACATATGAGAGAGAACATATGATTTTTGGTCTTTTGGGCCAGGCTAACCTCACTCACAATGATGTTCTCCAATTCCATCCATTTACCAGCAAATGATAACATTTCATTCTTCTTCATGGCTGCATAAAATTCCATTGTGTATAGATACCACATTTTCTTAATCCATTCATCAGTGGTGGGGCATCTTGGCTGTTACCATAACTTGGCTATTGTGAATAGTGCCACAATAAACATGGGTGTGCAGGTGCCTCTGGAGTAACCTGTGTCACAGTCTTTTGGTTACATTCCTAAGAGTGGTATTGCTAGATCAAATGGTAGATCAATGTTTAGTGTTTTAAGTAGCCTCCAAATTTTTTTCCAGAGTGGTTGTACTAGTTTACATTCCCACCAACAGTGTATGAGGGTTCCTTTTTCCCCGCATCCTCGCCAACACCTGTTGTTTGTGGTGTTGCTAATTATGGCTATTCTAACAGGGGTGAGGTGGAATCTTAGTGTGGTTTTAATCTGCATTTCCTTTATTGCTAGAGATGGTGAGCATTTTTTCATGTGTTTTTTGGCCATCTGAATTTCTTCTTTTGAGAAAGTTCTGTTTAGTTCATTTGCCCATTTCTTTATTGGTTCATTAGTTTTGGGAGAATTTAGTTTTTTAATTTCCCTATATATTCTGGTTATTAGTCCTTTGTCTGATGTGTAACTGGCAAATATTTTCTCCCACTCTGTGGATGTTCTCTTCAGTTTAGAGACCACTTCTTTTGATGAACAGAAGCTCTTTAGTGTTATGAGGTCCTATTTATCTATGCTATCTCTTAGTTGCTGTGCTGCTGGGGTTTCGTTGAGAAAGTTCTTACCTATACCTACTAACTCCAGAGTATTTCCTACTCTTTCCTGTATCAACTTTAGAGTTTGTGGTCTGATGTTAAGATCCTTGATCCACTTTGAGTTAATATTGGTATAGGGTGATATACATGGATCTAGTTTCAGTTTTTTGCAGATGGCGAACCAGTTTTCCCAGCAGTTTTTGTTGAAGAGGCTGCTATTTCTCCATCGTATATTTTTAGCTCCTTTTTCAAAGACAAATTGGTTATAGTTGTGTGGCTTCATATCTGGGTCCTCTATTCTGTTTCTCTGGTCTTCATGTCTGTTTTTGTGCCAGTACCATGCTGTTTTTATTGTTATTGCTTTGTAATATAGTTTGAAGTCAGGTATTGTGATCCTCCAGCATTGTTCTTTTGACTGAGTATTGCCTTGGCTATTCCTGGCCTCATGTATTTCCAAATAAATTTCACGGTAGATTTTTCAATCTCTTTAATGAATGTCATTGGAATTTTGATGGGAATTGCATTAAACATGTAGATTACTTTTGGGAGTATAGACATTTTTACTATGTTGATTCTACCAATCCATGAGTATGGGAGATCTCTCCATTTTCTATAGTCTTCCTCAATCTCTTTCTTCAGAAGTTTATAGTTTTCCTTGTAGAGGTCATTCACATCTTTTGTTAGGTTTACACCTAGGTATTTGATTTTTTTGAGGCTATTGTAAATGGAATTGTTTTCATACATTCTTTTTTCAGTGTGCTCATTGTTAGTGTATAGAAATGCTAATGATTTTTCTATGTTGATTTTATATCCTGCTACCTTGCTGTAGCTATTGATGATGTCTAGGAGCTTCTGAGTAGAGTTTTTTGGGTCTTTAAGGTATAGGATCATGTCGTCTGCAAATAGGGATATTTTGCAGTTTCTTTACCTATTTGTATTCCTTTCATTCCTTCTTCTTGCCTAATTGCTCTGGCTAGGAATTCCAGTACTATGTTGAATAGGAGTGGAGATAGTGGGCATCCTTGTCCTGATTTTAGAGGGAATGGTTTCAGTTTTTCTCCATGAAGTATAATGCTGGCTGTAGGTTTGTCACATATAGCTTTTATAATGTTGAGGTACTTTCCTTCTATTCCTAGCTTTCTTAGAGCTTTTATCATGAAATGGTGTTGGACCTTATCAAAGGTTTTTTCTGCATCTATTGAGATGATCAAGTGGTTTTTGTCTTTGCTTCTGTTAATGTGGTTTATTACGTGTATTGAGCTTTGTATGTTGAACCACCCCTGCATAGTTGGGATGAAGTCTACTTGGTCGTGGTGAATAATCTTTTTGATGTGTGGTTGAATTCAGTTTGCCATTATTTTGTTGAGGATTTTTGCGTCAATGTTCATTAGGAGATTGGCCTATAGTTCTCCTTTTTGGAGGTGTCTTTGCCTGGTTTTGGGATAAGTGTAATACTGGCTTCATAAAATGTGTTTGGCAGTTTTCCTTCCCTTTCTATTTCATGGAACAGTTTAAGGAGAGTTGGTATGAGTTCTTCTTTAAAGGTCTGATAGAATTCAGCACAGAATCCTTCAGGTCCTGGACTTTTCTTTTTGGGGAGACTCTTGATTGCTGCTTCAATTTCATTTTGTGTTATAGATCTATTCAGGTGACTAATTTCCTCTTGGTTCAATTTTGGATGATCATATGTATCTAGAAATCTGTCCATTTCTTTAAGATTTTCAAATTTATTTGAATATAGGTTCTCGAAGTAGTCTCTGATGATGTCCTGTACTTGCATGGTGTTTGTTGTTATCTCCCCTTTTGCATTCCTGATTCTACTAATTTGGGTTTTTTCTCTCCTCATTTTAGTCAGGTTTGCCAGGGGTCTATCAATCTTGTTTATTTTTTCAAAGAAGCAACTTTTGTTTCATTAATTCTTTGTATGGTTTTTTTGGTTTCTATTTCATTGATTTCAGCTCTTATTTTTATTATTTCTCTCCTTCTGTTTGTTTTGGGATTTGCTTGTTCTTGTTCTTCTAGGACTTTGAGATGTATCATTAGGTCACTGATTTGGGTTCTTTCAGTCTTTTTAATATATGCACTCATGGCTATAAACTTTCCTCTCAGGATTGCCTTAGGTGTGTCCCATAGGTTCCAGTAGGTTGTGTTTTCATTTTCATTGACTTCCAGGAACTTTTTAATTTCCTCTTTTATTTCATCAATGATCCATTCTTCATTAAGTAATGAGTTATTGAGTTTCCAGCTGTTTGCATGTTTTTTGTCTTTACTTTTGTTGTTGAGTTCTACTTTTATTGCATTGTGATCAGATAGTATGCACGGTATAATTTCTGTTTTCTTATATTTGCTGAGACTTGCTTTGTGCCCTAGGATATGGTCTATTTTGGAGAAGGTTCCATGGGCTGCTGAGAAGAATGCATATTGTGTAGAAGTTGGATGATTGCTCTGTAGACATCAACTAGGTCCATTTGATCTATTGTATATTTTAGATTTAGGATTTCTTTATTGATTTTTTGTTTGGATAACCTATCTATTGATGATAATGGGGTGTTAAAGTCTCCCACAACTACTATGTTGGCACTAATATATGCTTTTATGTCTTATGTTTGATGAAATTGGGTGCGTTGACATTGGGTGCATACAGATTGATAATTATTATTTCCTTTTGGTCTATTTCCCCTTTTATTAATATGGAATGTCCTTCTTTATCTCGTTTGATCAATATAGGTTTGAAGTCTACTTTGTCAGAGATAAGTATAGCTACTCCTACCTGTTTTCGGGGGCCATTGGCTTGGTAAATCTTCTTCCAACCTTTCATCCTAAGCTTATGCTTATTTCTGTCTGTGAGATGTGTCTCCTGTAAGCAACAAATTGTTGGATCTTCCCTTTTAATCCATTTCATCAAGTGGTGCCTTTTGATGGGTGAATTAAGTCTGTTAACATTAAGTGTTATTACTGATAGGTATGTGGTGATTCTTTCATTTAGTTGTCTTAGTTGTTTGAAGGTTTGATTGTGGGTACCTAAGTTGAAGTTATCCTCTACTGTCTTGCTTTTTCTTTTCCTGTGGTTTGGTGCTGCCTGTCTTTTCATGGTTAAGTTGGGTTTCACTTTCTGTGTGCAGAATCCCTTGAAGAATCTTTTGTAGTGGTGGCTTTGTGGTCACATATTGTTTTAGTTTCTGCTTATCATGGAAGACTTTTATTGATCCATCTATTTTGAATGATAGTTTTGCTGGGTAGAGTATCCTGGGGTTGAAGTTATTTTCATTCAGACCCCGGAAGATCTCACCCCACGCTCTTCTTGCTTTTAATGTTTCTGTTGAGAAGTCTCCTGTGATTTTGATGGGTTTACCTTTGTATGTTACTTGTTTTTTCTCTCTTACAGCCTTCAATATTCTTTCCCTAGTTTCTGAACTTGTTGTTTTAATGATGATATGTCGTGGGGTAGTTCTATCTTGATCTGGTCTTTTTGGTGTCCTGGAGGCCTCTTGCATCTGTATGGTAATATCTTTCTCTAGATTTGGGAAAATTTCCATTATTATTTTGTTGAATATATTACACATTCCCTTCGCTTACACCTCTTCTTCTTTGATGCCCATGATTCTCAAGTTTGGTCTTTTGATGGAGTCGGTGAGTTCTTGAATTTTCTTTTCACAGGTTTTGAGTTGTTTAATTAATAGTTCTTCGGTTTTTCCTTTAATTACTATTTCATCTTCAAGTTCTGAGATTCTGTCTTCTGTTTTTTCTATTCTGCTGGATTGGCCTTCTGTTTTGTTTTGTAGTTCTGTTTTGTTCTTTTTTCTAAGGTTTTCCATATCCTGGGTGGTTTCCTCTTTAATGTTGTCTATTTTTGTCCTGAGTTCATTTGTTTATTCACCGTGTTCTCTGTTTCACTTTGGTGTTTATACAGTGCTTCTATGGTTTCCTTTATTTCTTCTTTTGCTTTTTCAAATTCTCTATTTTTGTTGTCTTGGAATTTCTTGAGTGTCTCCTGTACATTTTGGTTGACCCTATCCAGTGTCATCTCTATAAAATTCTCATTGATTACCTGTAGTAGTTCTTCTTTTAAATTATTCTTGTGGGCTTCATTGGGTCCTTTGGCATAATTTATCTTCATTTTGTTGGAGTCTGGATCCGAGTATCTGTTTTCTTCATTCCCCTCTGGTTCCTGTACTGATTTTTTCCTGTGGGGAAAGTGGTTTCCCTGTTTTTACTGTCTTCCCGTCATTGTCTTTGGTGTTGTTTCTGTCCCTGTACTGTGTGCAATTAAGTATTTTCTAGCTTGTAATAATAACAATGATAATATTTAGAATGGAAAGGTAAGTGGAGATGGAAAGCAAGAAGTTAAAGAAAAGGGAAAAACAAATAAACAGAGAAGAAGGAGAAAACAGAACAAGGAATCAGACAAGAAAGTTTCAAAGGTATAAACAGGAAGCATTAGTGTACTAATCGACAGTAAGCTGAACAGGCCTTAGAGTGACAGAGAGAGGATTGAAAATAAAAAATAAAAAAATAAAGATAAGAATAAAAATAAAAAATAAGTAAATGAAAGAAATATATATATGTAAAAATAAAATAAAATGAAATGAAAAATAGAAAATTTTTTAAAAAAACAAAAAACCAAAAAACTTCCAAGTTAAATGCAATGAAGTTTCAGTCTTAATAATTTGGGTGTCCGTGTCAGTCTCCAATCCTGGAGATGGTGCCTCAGATGTTGTTCTGTATTTGTCTCATCAAAGGGGATGCATAAAGTAGAACACAACTACACACACACACACACACAAAAACCCCACCAAGTGTCCCAAGTTCAAATGCAATACAGTTTCAGTAAGTTTTTCAGCTTGCAGGTGTAATTCGGTTGTTCTCTCATCAAAGGTAGGGAGAAAAAGAGAACAACAACAAAAAAAAGTCTGGAGACAGTTCTGACAATGGTATCTGCAGCTGTGTCTTGCCTGCCCACTGCTGTCAGCCTGCTGTTGCTGGGGGCATTATTTATGCAGATCTCAGGGGTGAGCTTAACACTCACCTGGCCCTGCGGGCTTTGTTTACTCAGAGTTCTCCTGTGCGTGAGCCTCTGCTACAAGCTTTCCTCTTTCCAAGCACTGGGGAAGGTGACACTGCACTCACTTTCTCAGGCCTGTGTGTTTATTTGCAGTTCATGTGGGAAGTGGGTCTTCCCCCCTCTCCTGTGGAGTTTTCCTCCCTCCACCACTCTCACAGGCTTTCCCACTCCTGGTTGCTGGGCATGCCCCTGCTCCCACCGGAGCCTCTCCTGCCTGCCCGGCTTGTTTATTTACAGTCCCGGGAAGGATTCCCTTCCCCCAATCTTCAGCGCTCAGTGTGCCCCACCCTCTTTCCCACGTGTCTTTATTGTTCTTATTGCTTATTACTCAGTTTCTCTTTTTTTCCCCAGGTGGAGGTCAGTCTGTCTGGGGGGCTATTCTGCTCTGGCCCAGGCTTGTCTGTGGGAATACTGCGGTACTGCGAAGCTCACCTTGTCCACGTCTTCCCAAGCCGTCTGGGCATGGTCAACTGGGGGCCCGGGGGCCCTCCTTGTTTCTCCGTTTAACGTGAAGTGGAGATTCTCTGTGCTGGCTGGAGGTGTGGAGGGGTCAAAGTTTTGCCTCTTCTCGGTGATTTTGCCTGTAAAGTGTGTCTCCAGCGTCTGTCCAAGATTTCACTATAGGAGACTCGCTTTCTGCCCCCTCCCTCTAGCCGCCATCTTGGAATCCCCCCTGAAGTATTTTTTGAAAGAAAGTTTTGTTTCTGGTTTGGGGTGCACGTGTGTGTGCGTACGTTGTTTATGTGTGTTTGTGTGGTGGTTGTAGTTTTGAAGCCATACAATCAAGATGAGATGCTCTCGCCCTCTAGTGGTCCTCGTGCTAATTTTTTTGTTCTGATCAGGAGAGAAGAGGAAGTGAGCTTATTAGTGGGGTACAGATACTGATAAGTCCCAACTCACAGGGGAATCAGGATTCTCTTAGCCTGTTTGTGTTTATGTGTGTGTGCATATGTGGGCTCATGGGTGTGTTCATGTGTGTGTGTGTGTGTGTCATGAAAGTGTTCTGTCTTCACTCAGTTCCACCTCCTCTCAAGCTTCCTCTCCTTCCTCCCTGATCCATCAGGAAACACGGGTCCTAACTTCACTTATCAGATGAACAGGTTCAAGAATCTAATGTGCCTTGTGGTGGATGTGTGGCATTTTGATGTAGTGACAGCTGCACAATGTGTGCACACATGAAGTCCTTGTGGTACACACCTTGAATAGATGCAGCCTTGGTCAATTAGACATGCTTTACAGAAAACAGGAAGTGTGGACACCCCTTTATAGCCCTCATTTTCCCCACTCAGCTCTGAGCATCTGTGAAGGCAGAGACAGGGTCCAGAACCCATACATGGCTGTGGATGTTCCATCTTTAAAAACATCCACCAATGTGCAAAGTGAGGCCTGATGGAGCATATGAGCTCATCTCAGACTCAGGATAAGCTCTGTGGTCTGGAGAGGACTCTGAGTTCACTGAAGAAATAATGAAAACAGAGTCTCCGGGGCAGGTGGAGTTCCCAGGAGACATTTGGGGACACCTGAGCAACTGAACCCTGGTCTTGAAATTAGCTTGTAGCTGAGGAAACAGCCAAGAGGACTAAAGCTGGGGACAGGCAGGATGCTGTAGCTTGTTTTCTGGGGAGAGTCATAAATGATAAAATGGAAGACAGAACAGAGAAGCAGACAAACATGCTCACCAGGGCCAGGATGATGCATGAGGCCCACATCTCGCAGGAAGCTCTGGGGGAGAGACCACTGCTGTGGATGTGTCTGGCCCTCTGCCTGTGCTGGTGCAGGATGAGGACCATGGAGCTGCTGGTGCAGACCGTGATGCCCAGGCACATGGCGTCCATGAGGGAGAACAGGACAGCACACACCACGAACACCAGTCTCCCTGTAGTGGGGGAGGAGCAGAACCTGTATATCATCTCCATAGTCACGTTTCTGCTGTTTGTTGGGCCAGTTACACAAAATGCAATAGGAATGTTTAACACAAACTGAACTATCCAGCAGAGAAAACAGCAGAAGATGATGCACTTTGGGGATCTCATTCTGAGCTTCACCCACACAGAGACATTGAAACAAATTTTAATGACCTGAAAGCTACTGAGGAGGCAGGTGGTGCTGAGTGTGACCCCCCCTGACAAGTCTGTGTAGATAAAAAACAAGTATACATCCAGTCTCATCCATGAAAGATTTCAACTCAAAAGTTGCCATTTTCTGAGGAATTCCTTTAGAGAAAAGAACCAAGTTGTTAGCTGAGACCAGCTGGTTGAGAATCAAGTCTATGGGTCTCAGCATCTGTCTGGTGAGTAATGTCAAGCTGTACAGCAAAAAGATGGAAGAATTTCCAAGGACTCCTACACCAATCTGAAGGAGGAAGGTGATACCCCAACTTAAGTTAACAGACACCAATCCATCCATTTGGAGCAGTTGTTGGAGTTAGATTTTATTGGAATCTGAGAAAGCTGGAGACTGAAAGGGGAAAATGGGTTATTATCATTGCACCCAGAAAATGCCTTCACACACACACACACACACACACACACACACACAAACACACACACAAACCCTCATCATTGCAAATCAATATGAAAAACAACAAAAGACTTTTGGATTCCACGAGTGAAAGCATGTGGTGTTTCTGATTCTATGCCTGACTTATTTCATCTAATATTCACTACCTAGTTCCATCCACATTACCATAAATGAAAGAGCTTCATCCTTTTGTGGATGAATGTCACCACACTGGTAAATGTACCACATTTCCAATATCTATTCATCTATAGTTGAGAAGATGGGGCAGAGACTGATTAACAGGTACAGAGCCATAGACAGGTGGGAAGAATATGTTCTCGGATTCTATCACTCAGTATATCATGTAATTAAAAATAGCTAGAAGAGGGCTGGAGGCTTGGCTCAAGTTTTAACATGACTTCCTAGTAAGCACAAGGTCCTGAGTTCAAACCCCAGTTCTGTCAGACTGAAGAGAGGCATGGAAGGAAAGGCAGCCCAACATCAGCACAGGGTTTATTTGGGAATGAGAGCTGCAGAGGGCTCTCTTCTCTATCAAGAGAGCCCACTGCCACCCACAGGCTTGTGGTAGATACAGGGAGCTAGTGGAAAAGTACCGGGAAGGTCACTAAGGATTTCTGTTGCTGGGTAACCAAGAAAGATAAGTTGTAGTTAAGTCATTGGCTGCTCAACTGTGTTGGGCACCCACCAGAGAAAAAGGTTAACAACTGTCCTTTTGTCAGTCTTTGGGGTCAGATGGGGAGTTTCCAGCAAGCCACCTGAGAGGGAGAGAAGGGTATGGTCCTAATATGGCTGCCTTATGTTCACCCTAATAAGTTTCATTAAAAAAAACCTAGAAGAGAAGATTTTGAATGTTCTTGTCACAAAGAAATGAAAGTGTTTGCTATGACAGGTATCTTAAGCATCCTGAGACGATCAACACTCCGTGTACAATTTACTGAAAAACCACACTCTAGCTCATAAAGAAGTACAATTAGTATCTGTCAAATTTTTTTTTAGAAAATCCCCCAAAAAACATTCCTATTATGTGAAAAAACAGCACCTATTTTGTAAATCCTCCTTCCTTCCCCTCCTTTCTTCCTTCTTTTTCTCTTTCTTTCTTTTCCTTTTTTAGTACTGGGGATTGAACCCAGGGCTTTATGCATGATAGGCAAGTGCTCTATCTTTTAAGCCATGCCCTGGGCCTTTTGATTGCACATTTTGTTTTTCATATAGAGTCTCTCTAAATCTGTTCAGGCTGGTGTCAAAAGATGACATCCTCCTGCTTCTGCCTCCCAAGTAACTGGGTTTACAGGCATGGAACACCGCACCTTCCTCAACATATTTCTTGTAGAATTATTATTTTTAACATCACAATGACTATAACTCACTGAATCTAAGTGGAAGAGAGACCTGGACCGATGAAGATGTAGTCAGGAGAGAACACCTCCTAGTATTATGAGGTCCTGTGCTCCATCTCCAGCATTGAAAGACAGAGACAGAGAAAAGAGACAGTATTCTGGTTCCTGCCAACGATGGCACGCTGGCCACAAGCTCTTCTCTCGATGGCTGACCCTCCTGAATATACTGCCATAAGGGGAAAAAACAAAAGAAAAACACTTACATTACTTTGCAAAAACTAGAAGGAAATTGTATATGGATAGGCATGAGTATTATTTTAAAAAGGAAAGAATAACTCAACCCCTCATAATTATAAGGGAGAGAGGAACCTGCAGGATGGACAAGATCTGATTATGTCTTCCTTATTGTTTTGGCTTAGAAATATGGATATTTTCTCAAAAATATTTAAATAATGCCTCAAATATTTCAAATATAATCAATAATCCTAAAATGAAACCAAAATAAAATCAACCCAACTTCACATCAAGTTAGGCCTTAACCAAGCAAAGAGCAATTGTTCCCACTGAATTTAAGCAAAATTATTTCACTATATACTTTTTAAGTCACTTACATTATGTTATATATCATATTATAAATTTATAAATAACTACAATAACTAAATTACATAATATAATAGCAATCATAACAAATTAATTGAACTATATATAGTCATGGAAAAATATATCTTATACTGATGAATATATATGACTATATGTTAAAACATGTAGTATAAAAAAAAAAACCATGTAGTCTATACATGAGACAATAATATGATGTATACTATAGTCAAATATAATATACCCTTGTCAAATATCATATTTGAGTATTTACAGTCATACATAATAACATATTTTATGCTTATGACTATTAATTGAAAATTATTTAAATAAATATTTGAAAGAAAAACTATTTAATTTCTCCCTAAAGAAAAAGCTGAATCCACATTAAGAGAGGAAGTTCAGGAGATGAGCTCAGATCCTTTATTTTACAACAAAGTAAAAGAGCCACAATACAACCAGATTCATATGCCCAGAGCAGAACAGCTACTAGGAAAATGCTTAATAGGCCATGTCAGCCTCACCCCACCCACATCACTGAGGAGATCAACATGGTTGCATAGTTTAGGGGGGGAAGATGGAAGGAGGGGACAGGTGTGGGAGCATGCAGCAAACACCACACAGACCTCAGAACTTGGCTGCAGATCCTACTACTTGACTTGTGGAACCCACAACAGTCCACACGTGACCCTGTAGGACACCTCACCACTAGACCCCTCACCTAAAGAGTAGGGGTCCCCATCTCTCTGCAGATACCCTCAAGAGAGTTCACAGAAACCCCCACTGGGAGCTCATGAATGTCAGCATCCAGCTTAGTTCTGCAAAACTGGGAGAGGACAAACAGCTTTGGACACTCTCAGGCACTTTCCTGAGCGAAATAATCAGGAGACTCTTAGCAACTGAACTCAGTCTGCATGTTGAAGGAAGACACACAAATCCTAAGATCCTTCCCCCAAGATGGAACAAGTGGAGGGGAGTGGATTATTCATAGAAAATGCCTGAGATAGCCCCAAATCTCTACCTGGGTACAGCTCAAGACAGTCTCTCCTTCCTGAAGCCATCAGTAAAGATTGGAGGACTGGAACTTCCTCAAATCGGAAGACAGTAGCACAAGGCTTTAAGGATCATGAAGAATAAAGGAATATTACACCATAAAAGGAAAAAAAATAAAAGTCCAGTGGCTGACCCCAGAGAAATGGAGATCTATGAATTGCTTGAAAAAGATTTCAAAATAATCATCTTAATGTTCAGTGAAAAAATATGTAACTCAATGGAATCAGGAAAATAATTTATGAGCAAAGTGAAAATTTCAATATAGAGCTAGAACCCATAAACAACTACTAATAGAAATTATGGAGCTGCAGGATAAATGAATGACTTAAAATATTCGATAGAGTTTCAAGAGTAGACTTGGTCAAGAAGAACAAAGTGCCAGTGGAGCCAGGTGCCAGTGGTTCACGCCTGTAATCTTAGTTACTCAGGAGGCAGAGATCAAGAGGATCACAGTTCAAGGCCAGCCTGGGCAAATTGATCATGAGACCCTATCTCAAAAAAAAATCACACAAAAAAGGGCTGGTGGAGTGGCTCAAGGTGTAGGTCCTGCATTCAAACCCCAGTCTGAAAAGAAAAAAAGAGAGCCTGTGGATGTGAAAAGGAAGTTGAAGTTATAAGAGAAAGGGGGAGGGGGAGAATGAAGTACAATAAAAAAGATACGCATAACTATGAAGACACATGGGTAAAAGAGTCTCTTTAATAAATGGTACTGAGAACAGTGTATATCCATGTGCAAAAGAAGGAAATTGGACCATTAACTTACATCAGCCACCAAAATTAACTCAAAATAGATTAAAAACTCAAACATAAGGTGCAAAACCATAAAACTTTGATTGGATTTTGATGGGTATTATATTATATCTGTATAGTCATTTTCACAATCTGATCCATGAACATGGGAGAGATTTCCATCTTCTAGTGTCTTCTTCAAATTTTTCCTTCAAGTTTTTCTATTTCATTCTACAGGTCTTTCACCTCCTTAGTTAGGTTTATTCCTAGGTATTTTATTTTTTAGACTATTATGAATGGGATTGTTTTATTGATTTCTTCCTCAGCCTGTTCATTGTTGGTATATAGAAAAGCTACTGGTATTTGTATGTTGACTTTGTATCCTACTACTTTGCAGAAAGTATTTGTCACATCTAGGAGGTTTTGTCTGTGGTTGTGTCTTTAAACTTTGGGATCATGTCATCTGAACATATGAATAATTTGACTTCTTCTTTTCCTATTTGTAAATCTTGTGTTTATTTCTCTTGCCTTAGTGTTCTGGATGCAATTCGAGCACTATATTGAAGGGAGCACTATATTGAAGGGAGCACTATATTGAAGGGAGCACTATATTGAAGGGAGCACTATAAGAAAGGGAACAATGGACATCCCTTTTTTCATTCCTGACTTTAAAGGAAATGATTTACTTTTTGTTCATTTAGTACGATGTTGGGTATGTTTGTGATCTATAGCCTTTACAATGTTGAGGTACTTTCATATAACCCTAGTTTTGCCATCTGGTACTGAGCTGTTCTTTGTTAGGAGACTATTTCAGCTTCAATCTCATTGCTTATAATAGATCTGTCTAAGTGGTTTATATACTCTTGGTTCAGTTTTGGTAGGTCAAATGCATGTAGAAATTTGTTCATTTATTCTAGATTTTCCTGTTTGTTAGAATATAACTTCAAAGTATTCCTTATGATTCTCTGAATGTCATTGGTATTTGTCATGATATTACTTTTTTCTTCTCTGGTTTTATTAATTTGGGTATTTTTCTCTTGGTTAGTTTGGCTATGGGTGTATCAATCTTGTTTATATTTTCAAAGAATCAACTAACATCATCTTAAGTGAAGTTACTTAGGTTCAGAAAGCCAAAGGCCATATGTTTTCTCTCATAGATGGAATATAGACCCAATACAAATACAAACAATATTATGAAAAACAGATCATGCTAAGAGGAGGTCACATATGAAAGGGGAAGGGTAAAAGAAGGAAGTTAAGAAGGTGAATATGGTTGATGTATTTCCTATACAAGAATGAGTATAGAATTTTTAAACCTGTTGAAATCACCATAAGAAGGGGATTAAGGTAGAAAGGAGAAAAACAGAGGAGATGAACCAATTCGGGTTATAATACATACATACATATATATATATATATATAAATGTCACAAGGAAACTCCCTATATAGCAATCTTAAACAAACAAAAATGTCATTGATTCATTAAATGTTTTTTAGTCTCCATTTCATTAGTTAATATTCAAATCATAATTACTTCTTTCCACCTAATAATTTGGGGATTGGTTCATTCTTATTTTTCCAAGACCTTGAGGTGTATCATTAGATTTCTGTAGGCATCACATCACCAAACTTCAAATTATACTACTTATAGTAACAAAAACAGCATGATACTGGCACAAAACAGACACAAATACCAATGGAATAGAATCAAAGTTCCAGAAATAAATTCATAGCTACAGTCACCTGATTTTTTACAAAAGAGCCAAAAATATACATTGAACAAAAGATAGCCTTTTCAATAAGGTGTTTTGGGAAAACTGAATATCCACATGCAGAAGACTGAAAGTAGATTCTTATCTTTTTCTGTATACAAAATCAATTCCAAGTAGATCAAACTTCTTAATGTAAAACTTGAAACTACTATGGGAAAACACTTGAAGATGTAGACATAGGCCAATATTTCCTGAATAGGACTCTAATTGCCAAGGAAACAAGATTGAGAATTGACAAATGGTATTGCATAAGATTAAAAAGTTTCTGCACAATGAAGGAGACAAAGAGAAAACTCAGAGAATGGGAAACAGTTTTGCCAACTATTCATCAGCTAAGATTAATATCCAGAATATGCAAAGAGTTAAAAAGTAACCACCAAAAGAATAAATAATCCAGTTAACAGATAAAAATGAAGTTTTCAGAAGTACAAATTACTAAAAAGTAAGTGAAGAAATATTCAACATTCTTAGTCATAAAGGAAGTACAAATAAAAACCACACTAAGATTCCTTCTCACCTCAATCAGAATGGTTGTCATCAAGAAAACAAACAAAAACAACAACAACAAAAACCACTGGCCAGGATGCATGGAAAAAGGAATCCTTATAAACTGTTGATGGGAATGTAAACAAGAACAACCACAATTGGAATAAGTATGGAGGATGATCAAAAACTAAAAGAAGGAAATACCATACAAGCCTGCAGTATCACTCTTGGGCATATATCCAAAGTATTGTAAGTCCTGCATACCCATGCCTATCACAGCAGTAATCACAATAGCCAAGATATGGAATCCACCTAGGTGCCCAACAGCCAATGAATAGATAAAGAGAATGTGGTATATACAAAATAGAGTATTATTCAAGTATAAAGAAGAAAGAAATTCTTGCTTGCAGGGAAATGAATGGAATTGGAGCTCATCAGTTTGAACAAGATAAGTCAAGCTCAAATAGCCAAATATTGCATTTGTTTGCTCATATGTGAAATGTAGACCTAAAAATAATAATGATGATGAAGAAGGGAGGGGAGGAGGAAGAGGAGGAGGAGGATGGGGGGATGAGGAGGGGGAGGGAGAGAAGAAGAAGGAGGAGAGGAGGAGGAAGAGGAAGAAGAAGAAGAAGAAGGAAGAAGAAGAAATAATGAGTGTAAACAGTAAACAGTAGGCTGTCTGGGGGGATCTTCAGGAGGATGGAGGAGGAAAGGAGTGGGTACTAGGGTGAGCATACCTGAAGTACACACACATATGTATACATTTATATATGTATAAATGTGAAGATAGGATGATGAAATTCTGTACATACTGTTTAAAAAGGAGGGAGAAGAGAGACAGAATGAAGTAGTATAATAAAGGAGATGAATTTGATCAAACTACATTTTAAGCAGCCATGGAAATATCAGAAGGAAGTTCCTTAATACAATTAGTGTACATTAACAAGAAAATTTTATAATATAAATAAAAATGGACAAAGAAACCATATTGACATTTTTCCCCAAAAGAAAATCTAAATGGTCAACAAGTATGCGAGGTGTTCAACATCAACGATCATCAGGGAGGTATATATCAAAACCACAGTGCAATATACCCTCACTCCTGTTAGGGTGACCATTACTATGAAAGAAGAAGACTCAAAGTGTTAGGGAGAGTGGAGAAAAGGGAACCTTGAACACTGTTGGTGGAGATGTAGATTGGCGAATCCAATATATCTGATTGTAAAAATCAGAAATACTATGTGACATAAGAATCCCACTTCTGAATACTTTTCCAAAAGAATTGAGATGAGGTTTTTAAAGATATTTGCAATCCTATATTCATTGCACCAGAAGTCACAAGAGCAAAGATATGGAAACAACATGAGTGTCTATCAACAGACACATGGATGCTAGGTGCTGGTGGCTCACACCTATAATACTAACTACTTAGGAAGCTGAGATTGGAAGGATCTTGGTTCAAGGCCAGCCAGAGGACTAGTTTGCAAAATTCCATCTTCAAAATAGCTGAAGGTTTGGCTCAAGTGGTAGAGCATTTTCTTTGCAGGTGCAAAGCCCTGAGTTCAAACCCCAGTCTCATCAAAAAGACAAAACAAAAAACAGATGCATGGATAAGAGAAATATGGCATAGTTCATATGAGCTATTCAGTCTTGTTAGATGACTAGGTATTCTAGTCATTTAAAATAACATAGAAGACAGTATGTGTCAAACACAGAAAGGAAACAAGTTCTAAATGATCTCACATAAATGTGGCATTAAAAATTGCCAATTTATAGCACAGACAGTAGAATGGTAGTTACCAGGGGGTGGAATGGGGAAGAGGAGATGAAGTCAAAGGACTTCAAAGCTCAGTTTTCTAAGATGAATAAATTTTGGAGATTTGATTTACAGCATGGTGACTACAGGAAACAATACTGAACTGTGCACTTGACACTTGGTAAGAGTAGATCCTATGTGTTCCTGTCTCACACACAAATGGTGACTGTGTGAATTGGTGGATGGCAATTATCAAGGATCAAGCAATTACTTAAAGGTGCCTACACATATCTAAACATCATTTGTACATGTTAAGTATATGCACTTACAAATACCCAAAGAAGAAGAAAATATGCATGTACTGTTTAGGCAGGACTCATGGATCCAACTCCCGAACCCAGTAATAGATAAAACTCTGGTACGGTATGAATGACCACTTACATTGTTTTTATCATTTCCCAATATTGGACAGCATCATTTCCCTATTACAGTGCTCAAAATTATCAGCAGATGGACATTGTATAGAAATAAGATCACAATTCTGGAATCCACTGTTTTTAAAAACTTCAATATAGCCCTAGTAAATATTACCAAGAAAAATTATAGTCATGAATGTATATCCAGGCAACTATTTTAACCTTTATAAATGAGTCATTAAATAATTTCTAAGCACCATAATTTTCTGATTACTAAATAGAATATAATGACTATTAATATTTATGAACTTTTAAAAAACACGAATTCTAGGTAAAACTTAAACAATTTTCATTCTATAGACAGTTTTACAACTGAAAATGTGTGTAATTGTATAAATCAACCACACAACTAAATAAATGTGGAAGAAACACTGTAAGAAAATGAAGAAGGAAAAAAAAAAGAAAATAAAGAAGGTAAAGCACAATCCAAAGAAATGCTAAGCCAAAAAGCATATGAAAAAATGATCACCATCTCCAGCCATAAGGGAAATGCAAACCAAAAACACACTAAGTTTCCACCTCACTCCTGTTAGAATAGCTATCATCAAAAACACTACCAACAACAGGTGCTGGTGAGGATGTGGAGAAAAAGGAACCCTCGTACACTGCTGGTGGGAATGCAAGCTACTGCAACCACTCGGGAAAAAAATATGGAGGTTTCTTAAAAATCTAAACATAGATCTGCCATATGATTCAGCAATCCCACTCCTGGGGATATACCCAAAGGAGTGTAACACAGGCTACTGCAGAGGCACCTGCACACCCATGTTTATTGCAGCACTATTCACAATAGCCAAGTTATGGAAACAACCAAGATGCCCCACTACTGATGAATGGATTAAGAAAATGTGGTATTTACACACAATGGAATTTTACTCAGCCATGAAGATGAGTGTAACCTTACCATTTGCAGGTAAATGGATGAAACTGGAGAACATCATTCTGAGGGAGGTTAGCCAGGCTCAGAAGACCAAAAATCATATGTTCTCCCTCATATGTGGGCTTTAGATCTAGGGCAAATACAGCAATGTTGTAGGACTTGGGTCACATGCTAATGGGAGAGCACATATGGGAGGTATGGGGATAGGTAGGAAACCCAAAACAGGAAAGTGTTTGATGTCCCCACAGCAGAGGAACTAATACAGAAACCTTAAAGAGACAGAGGTCAATATGGGAAGGGGATCAGGAACTAGTGTAAAGGTCAAGCAGAGATGAATCAACTTGGGTTGTAACACATTTAAACATGGAAGCAATGCTAGGAATCTCTCTGTACAGCTATCCTTATCTCAACTGGCAAAAATGCTTTGTCTTTCTTATTATTACTTATGTCTTCTCTTCAACAAAATTAGCGATAAGGGCAGAACAGGCTCTGCCTGGAAGGAAGAGGGGTTGGGGGGAGAGGATGGGGGCCTGGGGGAGGGAATGGCTCAATGTATGCACATGTAAATAAATGAATAAAAAATTTTTTTAAATAAATAAATTAATGAATAATGAAAAAAAAACTCCAAAGAAATCTATATCCTGAATACAGCCCCTCAATTTTTATTTTGCAATGCTGAGGTTTAACTCAGAGCCTTGCGCTTATTAGGCAGGCGCTGTACCACGTGAGCCACATTCCAGTCCAGGAGTGCCTCAATATTTTAAATAATTTGTGTCACAAAATATGTGTGACGACTGGAGGTGTGGCTCAAGCAGTAGAGCGCCTGCTTTGCAAGGAGGAAGCCCTGAGTTCAAGCCCAAGTCTCACCAAAAATAAAATAAAATAAAAATAAATAAATAAATATGTGTGACGAAGCAAGGGCTTAGGGCATGACTCAAGTGGTAAAGGAATTGTCCAGCAAGCTGAGGCCCTGAGTTCAAGCCCCAGTAGCACCAAAAACATAAAATAAATGTGTGCAGAAGCAATATACTTTATTACCATTGCCAGCATTCTTAAATGACCTGTACTGACAAAAAAAGAAAACAAAAACAAAAAAAAAAGAAATTGATTAAAAGAAGAGGATCAGGTTTACCAAATATTTTTTAAAATACAAATAAAACATGATACAGCAAACAAAGGATGTAGAATAGGCTGCCTAAGGAAAATGTGAAGTATTTGGTGAGGGTATTGGTAGATGAATAGATATAGTGACATGTAAATTTAAAAAACTAAGAGAGCTTGCAAATTATAAGTTTGAAAGATATTAGGACTTGTGTGCATGAAACTGAGTTAAAAATTAGTTGCAAGAAAGTTTGCTAAGTTCATGATATTGAAATATCTGCCACTTGGATAAAATAATGCAAATTTCTACTAGATGCTATTTAGACAAAAAATTATATACAGACATATAGAAATAAATTAATATCTAGAAGATTAAGCATATACAAACAATGCATATTTTATTTTGAAAGGGCTGCAGAAAATAATGAGGAATTAAAAATGGGGTCATATAATAATTTAAGAATATTAAAGCATCTAAAATAATTTAACTTACATAAGATTAAAGACAAAAAAAGAAACAATATTAAAAGTTGCCTCCTGTAGCAAAATAAAAGATGGATGCTGGTGTTAAGTGTCCATTTTAAACTGCTAAATTAAAGATGAAAGAATTATGTATGTGAAAGATAGATCCAAATGATAAACATAAACACAGAAACAAGCTTGATCATATACAAACTTACATGTAGAACATATTTGTAATGATGGAACTACTCTATGGACCTCGGATGAGGAGGAAAAGGAAAAGAGAATGATAGAGCATCAACAATATCATAAAACACAAGGTCTGTGTAGATAGAGGATATAACCATATGTAATGAAAGCTACTGAATAATGGGGGTGGGAAGGAAGGAGTAAGGGACAGTAATGGAAGGGTTGAGTGAACCAAAGTAGACTCAATGGGGATATATCGGGATATCCCTTTGAACACTGGCTTAAAAACTAATAATGAAAGACAGCACTGTAAAATTGGTACAGTGGGGGATAATGATGGCAGGCACTTGTGGGAGGGGGAGGGTGAATGAAGGAGATTAAGGTGAGGATATATGGTTGATGGACTTCATATACCTATGTGAAATAGAACAAAGAAACCTCTTGCAGTTGCTTTAAGAGGGACAGGAAGGGGTTGAGGAAGAAAAATGGTAGAGGTAATGTAACTAATGTACAATGTAAGGCTACTCAGAATTGTCACCCCTGTACAATGATTATATCCTAATAAAAATGTTTTTAAATACCATGAAAGAATGATGTAAGCAAGCATTTCTCAGGATAAAAGAAGGCTCCATAAATATTGTTTTTGTTACATACTGCAAATAAAAAATAAAAAAGTTTAAAAGTTACACTTTTATTTAGAAGTATATTGTTTGCCAAATATATAATTTAGGGCCAGAGCCCTACATAGCCTGTAGGGCTACAGTTAGATAGTTTTTTTTCTAGTAATATCTAAGAAACTTTTGTAGTCACTTAAAATTTGGATACTTCTTATAGGATTGTTTAAGACTAGAATCATAATCTAATAATTTACTCCAAATAACAATTATTAGTAATTAATAGCTTTAATAATCTAATAGCTTACTTATTTGTTCTAATGTTTGATAACTTGTTAAATTTTCATAAGTGACTAAGGTATTAAAATTGGAGAAATACCAGAATCTTGGTAAAGTACACATTAGTTGAGAGAAATTGGTGCTTTAAGAAATCAAATTAATTTCTGGAAAATTCATTAACAGTTTGATTCCAGTGTTACACAGGATGTGAAAGAGAGAAAAAATTATGCACTTTATGTATATGTACCTATACAGAGTTGGCATTTTCTTGGGAAGAAAGTGTTTTAGAATAAACAACAGAAAAATAGCTAATTTATAATATAAATTCATCAAGAACCCATGTAAGTGGGGAGGAGTGGCTCATTAAATTGCAGAGGAATCATACAAATGAATTTAAATTAGGACAAGGAAGTCATCTTAGCAGGAGTGAGAAAGAAGATTGTGGTAAGTGACAGAGACAGAAAAGACCTGTTACTCTCAGACTAGCTGTGATTCTGGATCCCCTGTGCTCTTTAAGAATTGCAATTATCTCTGGAAAAATAAGACCTGTCTCCACTCTTCTATCAAAGTGATTTTTGGAGGTACAATTAGAGAACTAAAATAATCCCATGTTACTTCCTGGGATGGGACAGGAAGTCTCCACCTGAGCCCTGCTACCTGGGACCTCAGCATCAGAACAGAGCAAGTGATCGCTGTCCAGGCTGAGTGGAGAAACAGCTTTCAAAATCTTTAGCTTAGATCCCAATGGATCTGCAGCAGGTGCAAAGGTATAATCATGAAGGCACTGTTAATTCCAGTCAAGTGTCCAAGCTGCATTTAGACATCAATGTATGTGTAGCCCTCTGCTTATTCCTGCTCACCAAGCATTGAAAATACTCAATTGCTTTTGCAAAAAGATTTCTATTTCTCTAGAAGGGAAGTATGGCTTACCTTCTTCACACAGATCTCAGAAATTGTCTATAGACATGATATTACTGGTGCAATGAAGTGCCTCCTACTCCCCAGAGCCCATCAGAAGGAGATGCAGGTGAATGGTTTTGCACTCCTCACAGGAAGTTTACAGAAACTGAATGCCATGGCCACCTACACATCATCAGAACACATCATCACCACCATAAATTTCCTCTTAGGGTCCTACATACCCAGTACCATTAGATGACAGGTGTGCAAGAAGAGGTCAGGAGCTAAACATGCTCTTAACTCTATACAAGAAGGAAAGCCAAGTCTGTGCGTTCAGTGTTCTCACTCAGAGGAGCCATGACAGGGAAGGAGGAAAAGAGATATCAGAAACCCTGGCACAGGAAGGTTGGGGTGATGTTTTGTCTCATGAACCCTAAGAAAATATTTCTGCTATGTGCTTTTCTATATTCAGTCATGAGGGCTGGGGGCATGATTCAAGTGGTGCCATGCTTGCCTCTATTCAGTTTTGATCCTGGAAGAGAAAAAGAATTACACAACCATACCATAGTTTTATAACAAGCATTCTATATTTCTAGGAATATGGCTCTTCTCTACTTAAAAATCAGGTCTACTTACCAAAATGTTATTTCCTGCTGGGACAGTGGCTCCCATGGCCAAATTCACAGCATTTTTGTAATAGGTTGCATCTCCTCTCTGAGATAAAGGTTTGGGGTGCCATGAGGTCATCTCCTTGCTGGGAGGTGATTATCATTTCAGATTTAAGTGCACTGACAGTGTTTGCTTGGGGATTTGAGATGATCTTAGAAAAACATTTTTGAAATGTTCAAATTAGTGAAAGCTATTATAGCAGTTAGTCATAACTAGAGTTAACCATGGTTCAACTTGTTTTATGGTTCTTGAGTTTACAATTGTGCAAAGTGACAGCTCTTCAGTAGAAACCAGAGTTCACATCAGTTCAGTAGGTTAAGTGTATTAATTGATTTGTTTGCTTACAATATTTTCAGCTTACAATGTGTTTACTGGGATTGACCCCATCCTAAATAAACAAACATCTGTAATCATCTGAAAGACAGAAAAAGAGAAATAGATGAAGAGAAAGACAGAGACAGAGAGCAAGACAGAGAGGGGCAGAGAAAACATATTTAAATTGTCTTTAATAACTTCTGTCATTTCTCTTGTTTTCTAGCTTTATTCCATTGTTGTCCAATAAAATACAGGATGTAATTTTCATTTACTTGTATTTGTTAAGACTTGCTTTGTGTACTAAAATGTGATTTGTTTTGGAGAAAACTTTGTGGCTTCTGAGAAGAATGTGTATTCTGTGGTTGTTGGGTGTAACATTTTGCAGATCTGTGAAATCCATTTAATCTACAGTATCATTTAAAATGAAGTTTCATTGTTGATTATTTGTTTGGATGACCTATCTTTTGGTGAGTGGAGTTTAAAGTCATCCACCATTATTGTGTTTGAGTCTATCTGTGCTTTGATATCCAGTAGCATTTGCTTTATGAAACTGGGTGTGCCAACACTTGGTGCATATAAGTTTTCAATTGCTATGCTCTCCTGATGGGTGTTCCTTTCTCAATATGAAACAAACTTGTCTCTTTTTGACAAATTTTCGGTTGAAGTTGTGCTTTATCAAATATGAGTACAGCTACTTCTGTTAGCTTTTGGGCTCCTTTTGCTTGGAATATTTTCTCCTAGTCTCTCACTCTAAGCCTGTGTTTTGCCATTGCCAATGAGGTGTGTTTTTTGTAGTCAACAAATGGTTAGTTCTTGGGGTTTTTTTTTAATCTAATCTACCAGTCTATTTGTTTTGATTGCAGAATTGAGACCATTAACATTCAAAGTTATTAAATAAAGAAATGTAGTAACTCCTGGTATGTTATTGTTTTGTAGTGTTTGATTGTTCCCTACTGCTCATTAGCTTCTCTACCTGTCTCATGAGATTTATTCTCTCCTGTATTTTCATGGTTGCATTCACCTTTCTCTTCTATTTGTATGTTTCCTACAGTGCTGACTTAGTGGTCATGAATTCCTTTATCTTTTATTTATCATGTAAGGTTTTGATTTCTTCTTCAATCATGAAGGGTAGGGTTGCTACATTACAGTAATCTAGATAAGCAGTTACTGGCCTTTAGGGTGTGAAATACAACATCCCATGCCCTCTTTGCTTTTTACTTCTTTGCATTTCTGTTAGAAATATTATTATGCTGATGTGTGTGCTTTTTATGTGACTTGGTACTTTTCTCATGCAGCTTTCAATATTCTGTATACCTAATTATTTAAATACAACATCTTGCCAAGAAGTTCTTTTCTAGTCTTATCTGTTTGGTATCTCAAAAGTCTCTGTGCCTGATTACAGTCTCTTTCTCAAGATTTGGGACATTTACTTATATTATTTTATTGAATATGTTTTCCGTGCCTTTAGCTTGCTCCTCTTCTCCTTCTCCAATGGCCATGAGCCATAGGTTTCATTTTCAGTGGTGTCCGATGTGTTTTGTTTGTTGAGTTCCTAATTCTTTCATTTTTTACCTTTATCTTAATGTTCTAATACTTAAACCTTGTCTTCAAGTCCTGATCTTCTGTCTTCAGTTTGATCCATTCTACAGAAGAGGGTTTCAACTGAGGTTTTTTCATTTCCAGAAGTTCAATTTGATTTTTTTTGAAAATTTCTATATCTCTATTGAATTCCTCTTTCATATCCTGCATTGTCTTCCTTATTTCATCCAGCTTATTTGTATTCTCTTGATATTCATTCAAACATTTCTTCAAACCTTCCCCTTTGATTTTTTTGATCATTCTTTTGAATTTTTTCTGGGATTTCCTTCACTTCTCTGTCATTAGTGTCCATTAGTGTGTAGTTGACTTTTGGAGGAGTCTTGTTGCCTTGTTTTTTCATATTTCTTGTAGTTTTTGCTTTGAGATTTGTACATCTGATGACAGAGCAATTGGTTAGAAATTTTAATTACCTGTGGTCTTCCAGTTGGAAGATTCTCAGTGTTCAGACAGTACTGTGTAGTGGCAGCATTAAGGTTCTGTTTGTCCCCACTGGATGTGGATAAGGCTCAATAGCCAAACTTTTAACCATGTGCTCAGGGCACCAGGTATGATAACTAACCTGACAAAGACTGAGGAAAACTAGCTGGGGTATCTTGTAGTTCCCACTGTATAGATTGTTGCTATATGTGGGAGAGGGGTTGGGTCAGTCACCCCACTATAGAAGATTCCCTTCTTTATGCACCAAAAGTCAGTGCTGGCTGCAAGGACCTTTACAGCCTGTGGGCCTGGCTTGTTTTCACTTTCTCTATAAGCCCCACCTCTTAATTTGTGCCCCCTGAGCCAGCAAACATCCAATCCTAAGGGTGTCCCCTCAGTGTGTCAGAAAGTGAGGAAGCAAATAGAGTGCTGAATTCTACAATGGCAGCAGGACAACTGAGTGACCCAGGTCCTCTGTCTGATGGCCTCAGTGCTTTCAGGCCCCACCTAACAGTTCACCCTCACCTCATCTTGTGAAAAGGAGGAGTCTGGGGATATCACATCACCCACAGGTCTTGAGCTCAGAGTTCTCAGACCCACCTAGAAGCAAAAACATACAGCCCAGGTACAGTTCCCAGAAGCTGGTCTCTATGTTTTCAGATCCTGTCCAGCAGCCAACCTCTCTTTGGTACAGGGGAGGGAGGGGCCTCAGACTCTCAGTTCTACCTGGCAGCAAACATACATTTCCAGGAGGTAGTTCCTAGAGGAGAAGCATGTCAACAGTCATAGTCTTAGTGATCTTTTTCTGCTGTGACCCTCACGTGATGGGACTTGCTCTTCTCCAGGGAAGACAGAGCCTCTATACACCTGGCCTTTCACTATTCAAACTGTTTAAACTTCTCAGTGAATCCCCAGCAGACACTCTTAGTCTCAACCACCTCTTGTGACTCTCACCCAACCAGATACTATGGCAAGGCATTCCAAGTTTTCCAAGGCCATAACTGTTCCTTGTTTTCAAGTTCCTAGAATGTCTCAGTCCCAACAGGCTCCCTTTCAAGATGGCATGTCACTCTTGCTCTCTGAGATAATGGAAAGTACCAGATGTTTCTTCTCTGAAGCTAGCATGTCACAGTGGAACAGTTACTGTCTCACCATATCCCCACACTGGGTTTAAGGGTTGAGGGAATATGTGGGCTTATTCTGCAGCTAGAATTGCCAGTGTCACTAGGACTATTTGACTTACCCTGTAGTTGTGAGTTGGGTTTCTCCCAGAGGATCCAGATGGAACTGTGGACTTTTTTCTCCTTTACTCAGTCACCTTTCTGTTTCTTCATGCTTCTACTATGACATTTTACCCAACTTCAAATCTGTGATGTACAGATGTGTGTGTGTGTGTGTGTGTGTGTATTTGGATTTTAACTCAAGGCCTTACACTTGCTAGGCAAGTACTCTACTACATGAGCCATGCCTCTAGTCGCTAGTGTTCAATATCAAATCTTTTATACATATATTTTTCTTTTTCTCTTATCCTCTTATCAGGTAAAATAAGATGTTTTGACTTTAGAGCATAGTTTTTAAATATTGCCAACTTTACTTCATATTACTTTTTATGGAATACCAAAAAGGGTAAACATCACTCAAAGAGTTTGAAATGTTTTCTGGTTATTCCGCTTCCAGTTCTACACAGGATAGTTGTATCAAGTTAGGTTGAAGTATGGCCTTGCTATTGAGTACAGGTAATGTGTACAGGTAATAGGTTGACAAGCGGAGAACTTGTGTCAATTTTATTCATCAAATTAGTGGTTAGATATTATTCCAAAGGTTTTTGTGATAATGTTTTTGGATAATATAAGCATTCAATTTATTGGACTTTGAGTGGAGCAGATTGCCTTGTCAATGAGCCTTGTTCAATCAGTTGAAGACCTGAATAAAACTAAAGACTAGAGGAGTTCAATCAAGAGGAAATTCTGCCAGCAGAAGCCTTCTTCCTTAAATTGAAAAATCCTCTGGTCCCTGGGTTTACAGCCTGCTAGATCCCTGTACAAATTTTTAAGTTCCATAATTGTGTGAAACAATCATATATTTGTGTGTATGTATGTATGTATATAAAACGGATTGGTATTTTATATATATATATGTGATTGGCATATTGACATCTGACTGAGTTCAGTCCCCTGGTCAGAACATATGAGGCAACTTTGCTTCTGCCATTTTCTGCTCTTATTTGGTAAGTTTGTGTGGTCTGACCCCCTATTTTTTCCTCCTACATGGAGTCTTGCTGAAGGTGTTTAATAAATAATGTTCAGTCGGAGGATGAAAGTAAATTGGGGGGGGGGGAAGCAAGAGAATACCAGCTTTCAACAGCAATCCAAATTTTCTTCAAACTCCATGGATTCTGATAGTAAGAGATTTCAGAAGCTCAGAATGTTCACTTCAGTCTAGATCCATTTTCTGTTGTTAATCTCACAAGACCACAGACTGGGTAAGTTACAAAGAAATGTATTTTAGAAAACTGTTATGATATAGGGTCAAGGGGCACATCTGGTGAAGGCCTTCTTGCTGCCAGCATTCTGAGGTGCTGCTGGGCATCACATGGTGGGACAGGGAGCACCCCCAGAGACCTAGTCAAATGGGGGTTACAACAGGACCACTCTCCAGACAACCCACTAAGCCAATGAATAGAGTAATTCCTTCATGAGGGCAGATCTCTAATCCATTGTTAAATGTCTCACTTGGTCCAGGGTCTTAATATCTCATGATGGGGATTAAATTTCAACATGATTTTGGGATAGACAAACCATATTCAAGCCACAAGAGTCCCTCACTCAACAAGAAAACTATTGGAGGGACCTAGGGAGTCCCCCATCTACCTCAGAGCATCTTCCCAGCTATTGAGGACACCAGTTGTTAAATATTGACCAAAAGATTTGGGTGGAGAACTATGTAGCTCATACCCATAGAGCACGGAGTGAAATTCTAACATGTAGTTAGTGACTTTTTAGTAATGTGATGTGTTGTCACCATTACTGCCATTAATGCTAAGTGTCTATCATCCATTCAATAATGTGAACTGTTGTCACATTACTGCCATTAATACTAAGTGCCTAGTACCCTTTGTACTAAGTTCTGGGTACTCTTTGCTTAGTAAAGATTGCTGTTTTTTATGAACCATTGGGAGGTTTCCCAGAAGGTCCACAGATATTGAAAACATTCTCACATTTACTTTGTAATATCCTGGACTCCCCATTTCAGGTTTAAAGACTCCTTCTTGGCCTTGAAGGATGCAAGCATTTTTCTTTCATATATTTATATGGCAAACTTCTTGTGTGAGTCTGGCATGCCACATCTTCTAGTGTGCAGAGAAAATGAATGCACCTCAACTCCAGCCACTAACAGAGTCTGACACAGAAAAACCACGACTTAATATGGAGCTGAGCTATCAGAAACCTAGGTAATACTGAACATAAAAGATGTACCAAGTTTTTCCTAAGGCTTCTTAGAAATAGGAACCTCCCAGATCACACCTGCAAGAGAGAAATAATTGACCCACAGAATGAGGGAGAAGAGGAAGAGAACAGACAGAGTCCAAAGGTGAGAGAGAACTTGGTGTATTCAGGAAGCATCAGATAGTTATGAGTGTGATTCAACAAGAGGGAAATTGGGGAGGACAATACTGAAGAGCTCAGCTTGGCCTTATATATTAAATTAATGACTTTGTCACTTACTACTGAAGGGCTGAGCATTGCAAGATATGAGAGGTATCCAGGAAAGTTCAGGGAAAGAACACTAATCCATTCAATGTGATGGATTTAACTAGGGAGAAGGGCTGGGCTGTGACTCAAGTGGAAGAGCACCTGCTTAGAAAGGGTGAGGCCCTGAGTTCAAACCCTAGTACCACCAAAAAACTAAAAAATGGTAAAGGAGATATAGTGAAAGAGTCTCAAACCATCTGCCTGACACACTGTCCATTGCATGTTGAATACCTGTGAACAAATAACTAGATCCTGAGGGATTTCATCTGCTGGATATTAGGGAGCTTTAGAAGAGGTCTGAGCATAAGAACCTCAGGTCTGGTTGTAGAAAACGTGATGTAATGGGATAGAGAGAGGCCTTAGAGAGGTGCTGGTACAATGGTTCAGGTTAGCAAAGATTAGGCCTTGTTAGGGGTTGGAGAGCTGGGTGTCAGTGGCTCATGCCTGTAATCCTAGCTACTCAGGAGTCAGAGATCAGGAGGATTGTGGTTCGAAGACAGCCTCAGGCAAATAGTTTTAGAGACTCTATCTTGAAAAATCCCATCACGAAATAGGACTGGTGGAGTGGTTCAAGGTGTAATCCTTGAGTTCAAAACCCAGCACCTCAAAAAAAGGGTAGGAATATTGAGCAAGAGAAGAGGAAATATATTGAAGAAAGCCTTCAGAGCGGAGAAAAAAGGCAAAGAGACAAAAAGGAAGTTCAGAAGTCAATTCTAAACAACTGTGGGTATGATAAAGCTATTTCCAGGGACAAGTATCCAAGAGGCGTGCAGATTTGGGGACAGCAGAGAACAGATATTGACTTCCACTGTAGATACATTGAGTAGGAGGATCCTGTATGATATTCTTCTAGGAATGAGTCAAAGAACAGTTGGACTGAGCAGGAAATACAGCCAAAAGCATAATCAATGGAGAAGAGGGGAAGGCTAGAGTCCAAGGGAGGAGTAACAGGAAGGAAAGAGTGAGATCCACCAAATCTGGGAACACTCTTATCCAAGCATCTGTGGTGGACACCTGCCACTCCTTGTCAATAAATCTGGCCATTTGACACCTGTGGACACCCTGTATGTCTATAAAGTCTACCCTTTTAGGGTCTATACTTCTAAAGATGAAAGTAGATGCTCATGTCATCTGCCTCCATGCAGGAAAGGTGCAGACATGTGACCTGGATTCTACAGGTCAGAATGCACTCATATAAGATGTCAGTAGAGGACTTAGACACCATGCAGAACCCTTACGATTGATGCATACCTCAGGTTTTCTAAGTAGAGTTTAAACATATAGAGCTGAGCACCAGCACCGCAAATTGTACAGTCTCAGGTACCACCCAGTATTTTTGGAGAGAATGTCAATGTCTCCTCCCAGGAAGGATAGCTCTGTCATTACCAAGAGCAGTTCTGTGTTGCTGCTGATTGTCCTTAGAGATCCTCCTCCAGGTCTGAGTCTCTGGTCCTCCAGAGATGCTCAGAGTTCCCAAAATCCTTTCAAAAGTTAATTTTCCAAATAGAAATCATTATGAGAGATCACTCTACACCTATCAGGATGACCACTATCTAAAGGACAGAAAGTGACAAGTGTTAGTGATGATGGGGAGAAACTGAAATCCCTATGCACTGTTGGTGGAATGAAAAATAGAAAATAATGTGAAAGTTTCTTAAAAAAATTAAAAATGAAATTACCATATGATCCAAGAATCCCATTTGGAGAGAACTGAAAGCAAAAATCTCAAAAAGACATTTACACACTCATGATCATTGGAACATTATTTACAGGAGACAAAAGGTGGAAGTAAGCCATCAGCAGATGAATGGATAATGGAAATTTGACACATACACTCAACAGAATATGATTCAGCCTTTAAAAAGGAAATCTGTTATATCCTGTATTGGATGAACTTGAGGACATTGTGCTAAGTCAAACAAGCCAGTTACAAAATGACAAATGCTGTGTGATTCCACTCATATGAAGCATCTGAAGTAGTCAAAATCATAGATAAAAGCAGAAAGTAGAAAGGTGGTCATCAAGAACCATGGGAAGGGGAGAGAGGTCCGTGAGCACATAGTTCTAGATTTGCAAGATGAAAAAGTTCTCAAGATCTGTTACATAACAATGTGAACAGGCACAACTGAACATAAAAATGGTTGAAATGGCACATTAAAAATGTTATATTAATAGTACAAGGGGGTTTCATGTGAAATTCCATATATACACAGAGTATTTTTTATCAAGTTCACCCCCCCTATATTCCCTTAGCCACCCCCTATCCCTCCTTCTTAAAAACCATGCTTGTGGGTTTCTTCATGCCCTCTCCATACATACACACCATACTTTGATCCTCTTCACCCCCTGGTTTCCTCTACATTTCCCCTGCCCCTCCTGTTTAACTCCATCCTGAACAGTATCCCTTCTGTACTCAAGTCTCATTATTGTTGTTATAAAGTGGTTTAAAAAATTGGCAGTACTGGGGTTTGATCTCAGGACATTGCTTGCTAGGCAATTGCTCTACCACTGAGTCACACCCTAGCCCTTTGTGCTTTGGTTATTTTTGGCATAGGGTCTTGAACCACTATTCTCCCCATGATCTCCTGAGTCTCCAGGATTATAGGCATGAACTACTGTCCCAGCCTTCTAGTCCCAATTGGTTTTTTGGGGCAGTACTGGGGTTTGAACTCAGGGCCTCACACTTGCTAGGCAGATGCTCTACCATTTGAGCGGCTGTCAACCTTTTTTTGTGTTGGGTATTTTTGAGATAGGGTCTCATGAACTATTTTCTTGGTCTGGCTTCAAACTGCAATCATCCTGATCTCTGCCTCCTTAGAAGCTATGATTACAGGCCTGAGCCACTAGCACCCAGCTTAACTTCAATTAAAAAAAAAAGAAAAGAAAAAGAAAAGCTATTTTCTGCTTCAATGAGGAAGGCAGAGAGTCTGTTGCTTACAACTACAAAATCTTTCTGAGACAGGATGTCTCACGTGTCTCACATGACAAAGTTGACTCTAGCAGCCTACCTGCTGGTGAATTTGAAGTCTGACCCACAACAGAGACAGCTCAGTTGACTAGAGATGTCCACTCCTGGGGCTTCTCCCATGAAGATGAACTTTATTCTTTCCACACACCTGTGACTCACACTCTCTCCTCTTTTTCCCTCTCCTTCCCTCTCTCCCTATCCCTCTGTCCCCCTCTGACCAACCCCCCTCCAGCACTCACAAAATCCTTTTGGTTTTCCCAAGTTGCCAGCCCTGTCCACACCTAACCCTAGGCTGCTATAGAAAATACCACAGCCCCACACATCAGTCTTTATAGGCTGGTGGCCTCTGACTCTCTGTGGACTTTGTCTCAGGCTCTGCCCAGATGACTGTTTCCTTACTTGCTCAGTGGAGACAATAATAGTACCTATGTCATAGGTGATGTGCAGACTGAAAGAAATAAGGTGTCAGGCTTGCCTAGAATAAGGTCTTGCATACAGCAACTGCTCAATAGATGCTATCATGCAGTCCTTTTGGGGCCATAATGAATCAGCTTTGTCTTCCTTCCCTCCAGCTGGTCCAGAGTTCCTTCCCCATCATGGAAACCCAGCCTAGAGGGTAAGCACCTTGTGAGCTCTGCCCACCCTAAACTTGCCTGGATTGCAGCTCCCTAACCACCATCCTTTTCTTCCCTCCTTCCTTTCCTCTCTATCTTCCTTTCCAAAGACAGCAAAGGCCGCTTTTGCTCTGGATAAACCCACCACAAGTTCTCCAGACCTGGACCACCCAGTGAGAGGCAGGATGGCTGGCTGTCAGTGACAATCCCAATCTGAATTAATTAAAAGCAAAGTTTCAGTTTCTCAGCCCCAGCTGGTCACACCTGGCTACCATCTTGGACAGTGTAACAATGTAACATCCTTGTGGAAGGTTTTATCAGAGACAGAATCCCTTTCTTCCCAGCTCCAAAGGAGTTTCTCTGAATAGACCACACCCTCTTCTGTGTCTTTCCTGTGAAATTAGTTGCACTAGCTAAATTGCAACAAAATAGAACAAAAAATTCCCTGTGACCTAGTTTCCCCATCTACAAAATTGCCATAGTAATACCAACTCCTACCCCCTCCCATAGTTAGATGAAAGGGACCTAAAATTTTCCTGAAAGGTTTTAAGCCTTCTGTAAATGTTAGCTTCTATTGTTTTGTTACATACTTTTGTAACATTGAAACTCAACTCTTTTTAAATCTGTATGTGCTAATGATGAATGATCCACAATAAACTAAGCAGGACAAAATAGTGACCCAAATCATCCTGTAAGATCTCATTTGTGTATTTAAAAAGTACTATATGTTTTCTTTGAGCACAATCTATATTGGGTTTTCTCACCCAGTGGTCATCCCCTCCCCCACCCCTAGTGGATATTTGACACTGCCTGTCCCATGGTCTGAATGATTGTGTGCTCCAGGACTCATGTTAAAATTCTCACCCCCCCCCCCAAAGTTATGGTCCTGGGAGGTTAGGTTATGAAGCTTCCCCATCATGAATGAAATTAGTGTGCCCTTATAACAGAGACCTAGAGAGACCCTTGCCCCTTCCACCAGGTGAAGACACAGAAGAAGCCATCCATAAGGAACAGTTCCTCACCAGATCCCAAATCTGCTGGTGGCTTGATCTTGGACTCCCAACCTTGGAGCTGTGGGAAATAAACTCAGTTGTTTATAAGTCAGCCAGTTAATGATATTTTATTACAGCAATCCAAACAAAGATTGACTGGAAATATTTCTGGTTGTTCAAACTAGGAGTGAGGGAGGGAGGAAAGTAGAATCCAGGGATGCTGCTCAGCATCCTGGATGGCCTTTCACAACCAAAAATTATGAGTTAGAGTGTCGAGCAGGCAAAACCTTGGTCTATGTATTTGTAAGAGTTCTGCCCACGTTGACAAGTTCAGGGCATGCATGAGATGAGGATGGGTCAGAGGAGGTTATCAAAACCTTGTTAGTTAAAGCTGTCACTCCCATCCTGTTCTCTCTTCTCCTCTCCTGTCCCTCTTCCCCCCTTCTCCTCTCTCTCTCTCTCTCTCTCTCTCTTTCTCTCTGTCTCCTTTCTCCCTCTTTCTCCCTCTCTCCCTCGTCTCCCTCCCTTATCTCCTTCCCCACCTTTCCCTCTTTCTCCTCTTTCCTTTCCCTCCCATTCCCACCAGAGGATGTGTTTCTGTATCCTTTGCGTCATTTAAATTTTACTTTTTAAAAAAATAAACAAAATAGTAGCAAATGCATTCAAAACAACCAGAGAAACAGAACCTTCCCTTGACCTTACCCATCCTTCCCAACTATCTCCCTCTGTCCCATCCCCTTCTCAGAGGGCTCCCTGAGTGTCCTCCCACTTCTCTGCCCTTTCTCACCTCTCCCTACCACAATCTGTCTGGCCCTGTTGGGCCAGCTCCTCCTCTGGCCCCCCAGTGTCATCTGGGTTGTTGCTAAATCCAATGGCCCTTTTGTTTTGTTTTGGTTTATTGTCCTTAGCCTGCTTTTGAGACCCAAGTCTCAAAAGCTTCCTTCCACTCTTCTTCCTCCTCTTTCTCTGGTTGCTGCTAGGGGTTGTCCAGGGTTCCCTTCCCTCTTCTTATCTCTCAAATGTCACCCTTTGCTTTGTCTCAGGCTCTGCCCCTCATGTAGAACTGGCTATGTACTTTGTGGGGTTGAGTGAGAATGACAAAATATGGACCTTGTTCAAAATAATAGAGACTTTCAGGTGGGTGATAGCTGAGTATTAACCCAAGCAGCAGTCCCTTCTGAGCATAGGGCTCTGGATAGCCTCACAGGTGAACATCCATGAACTTGGTCCTGCTCCAGACCCACCCTCTCCTCCTGGAATGACTTCTGAGGGCATTGCAGTAAGCAGAATGCCCCCACCAAAGACATCCTTGTGCTGATTCCTGAAACTTGTTTACACATTACCTCTCATGGCGAGGATTTGCAGGTACCATTCCAGTTGTGCACCTCCATGTGTCCACTTGACTACTTTCTAGTATCCAGTGCCTCAATTAAATGCTAGGCTAGCCAGGTATGGTGGCAAACACCTGTAATCCCAGCTATTTGGGAGGTGGAGGCAGGAGGATCATAGGTTTGAGGCCAACCTAGAGCAAAGTTAGTGAGATGCTGTCTCAAAAACAAAAGGCTATGGGCTGAAGTAGTAGAGTGCATTGCCTATCAAGTGTAAGATTATGGGTTCGATCCCCAGTGCCACAGGAGAAAAGAGAAACAAACAAACAGTAGTCAGGGAGTTGCCATAGGTATATTTTTGCAGATGTAGTTAGCATCCAGAAACCCTTGTCTCTAAGTGAAGGAGGTTGCCCTTGATAGAGTCTGTGGATGGGCCTGGTCCAATCCCTCAAAAGGCCTCTGGAGCAAAACAGCTTCCCTTGAGAAGAAGAAATCCTGTCTCCAGTCTGCAGCATCAGGTCTGGCCTCAATTCCAGTCAGCCCTGTACATGCCAGCCTTACCAGCACTCCCTATCCCCCAATCCTGCAGTTCACTTCCTAGAAAGAAATCTCTTTCTGCTTGTTTGTTTGTTTGATTTGCAGTACTTGGGACTGAACTCAGGGCCTCATGCTTGCTAGGCAGACACTCTACCACTTGAGCCATACCCCAGCCTTCTTTCTATATGATATATATTAATAGTATACATGTAAACACAGCCTTACAATACACATGAATCTTGAAAACACACATGTCCAGAATAGGTAAATCCATAGTATCAGAAAACAGACAGTTGATGTCCCCTGGGTCAGGGCAGAGTAGGAATGAGGGTTGTGATTACTTAATGGGCTTTCCTTCTGGGGTGATTAAAATATTTGAGAACTAGACAGAGGTGATAGTTGCACAATAATATAAATAACTTAGCAATGACACTTAACTGTGCAGTTTAAAATTGTTAATTTTATGTTGTGTGAATTTTATATAAAGAGACATTTAATTAAAAATCTGTAACTTAGGTATATTATTTACCTCAATTACTGAGTTTTGGGGGACCATACCCCCACCCCTTAAATTTTAGTCTGAATTCCAAGCCTATTCCCCACATGGATCCCAGAGGGAGCTTTCTAATCCCTGCAGCTGACCCTGTTCTGGAGGCCTTGGAGGCCCCAAGGCCAACAAGCTAGAGTCTAAGAATACAGACTAGGTTCCAAGTGGTTTCCAAGCTGGCCTTTCAGGGCAAACTAAACTCCACCCTTCCTTACCTACTTGCCCTGTGCTCCACCTGGCCTCTTGCCATTCTGCCTTCCAGCTAATGACCTTCCTCCACCCCTGGGCCCTGTAAGTTCCCACTCATCCTTCAGTGTGCAGCACAGGCACTTCCTTGTTATCTCTAGAACTGACTCTGATTCAGTCTCAAACCCCTAGACCAGCCTCCCACCTGTGCCTCAACCTCTGTACTGGCCCAACATCCTACCTAGTCCTCCCCCCCACTACTCCATCTTTCCATCTGGGCCTCCCCCACCCTCTGCACTGCCCCAGCCTCCCATCTGGGCCTCTCCCACCCTCTGCACTGCCCCAGCCTCCCACCTGGGTTTCTGACCTCTCTGAACCTGCCTCCTCCCTGGAGACTCTGTTCCCACCACCTTAGGTCAGGCCCTGCCTCTCAATGGCCTTGGAAAAATCTTCCTAACTCCCAAATCTGACTCTTTTCACCATAGACACTGTTGCTCAGATGACGTAATGAACTTTGTATAGAGGGGTGGCTTCAGGCAGGGACACTCACCCAGGGGACTCAACAGAGCCACAGCTGCAGATCTCAGACCACCTCATTCTACTGCAGGACTTGGTGAATTAATCTCTCTCTCTCTCTCTCCGCCCACCCCCCCCCCCAACAGTGGCAATCTGGAAGAAATTACTCTTCTAAACGGCCAGACTTCCCCAGTTTCAGGAAATTCCAAGCTGGGCAAGGGGAGGGGCCGGGCTGGGGGCGCGCCCCCTCCCTCCCCCACAGCTATGTGCTTCTGCGAGCTGCCTGCACACCCAGTGCTGGCCTCCTCCTGCCCACTATCAGCCCAGAGGGGCCTCAGCCTTTCCACTACTGCTTTCTAGTCCTTTAAATCCTCCAGGCAGACTTTTGGGGGATAAGGAAGGCTGGGAGGGGCCTGTGGCTTAACACTCTTTGCCTGGGGACAAGAAACAGAGCTTGATTAGGCATACTGGACTGAGTCCTCTCTTGCTTGGGTTCCTACCATGGCCCCCGAGAGGGGCTGACACTTCTGTTCCCGGTGCAGGTAAACAAGGGACCCGATGCCAGGATCTTCCAGGGGTGAAGCTGGACGCCTGCGTCTGAGTGAGGAGGGCTGGGGCCCGGACCCCTGTGTCTGAAGGAAGAGGGCTGGGGCTTGACCCCTGTAGGGCTGGGGTCTGAACCCATGGGTCTGAGAGAGGAGGGCTGGGGTGTGGACCCCTGGATCTGAGCCAGGAGGGCTGGGGTCTGGATCCACTAGCCTGCTGATTGAGAGCTAGTAGATAGGGCTCCTGGGACTCCAGAGTGCCAGACAAGGCCTGAGGAGGTGGCACCGCGGACCTGGAGCCTAGGTCCTGGATCCCCCTCCAGGTTTGGCAAGACACTTCCTTTGCCAGGTGAGATCCGCCCGGAGGAAGAAGGAAGAAGGAGCGGGCGGGGGACTAGGAGACGGAGGCGGACTCCAAGGCCGGGAGGGGTAGCAGCTTGAGCCAAAGCCCGAGGGCGCCCGCCCAGCTCCGTGAGGACCACGAGGTAAGGGGCGGTGGTGGGTAGGGGTCCTCTGTCCGGGCCAGAGGGAAGAGGGGCAGACGGCCAAAGAGACCGCGGCCGCTGAAGTCCGGGCAGCAGCCACGTGGCCTCAGAAAGCGCACCCTAAGGGCTCAGGGGTCTCCCAGCCGTGGCCTCGGCCCCACAGCAGCTTCCAGCCTCTCTCAGGGGTCTGAGAACCCGTCCGGCCGGATTGGAGCGTGTGGTTATTTCCGTCCTGACGGGGTTGTGGCTGTGAGAGGACAGAAGTGAACCAGCTGTGCGCCTCCCCCCAACCCCGCCAGGAAAGAGTGGGTGGAGGAGGCAGGCCGAGGGCCACTTACCCGAATGCGCGGCGTCAGGGCGGGCGGGGTGTCCCCTGTGTATGCCTGCTTTCCTCCTGCTTCATCCTGGTCCCAAACAACAGTCCCTCTGTACAAGCTGGTGACGAGCTTTTTCCAAGGGTGACCGCTTTGCATCTAGTTTAACAGCCGCACTACAGGCAGATTAGAGCCTTCAGTCAGCCTTACAGCAAAAGGACACCCACGCTGGAGGAGGGGAGTGACTTGCCCAGGGTCTCAGGGCCAGCCCGGAGACTAGGTGATATTCAAATGCTCTTTTTATCTCGTTTTACTCACCTAAAATGGGAAAGAAAAACTAGTAAGGATGTAAGGAAATTCATGATCATTGTATCAAAATATGCTCTCCAGCTCCTGTAAGTGCCTTTAGCCATACGCTATCATCCTTAGGCTTCAGACTTCATCTGCCTAGGTTCCAAATCCAGGCCTTGATATTTATTCCTCTGTGACCCAGGGTGAGTTACTGAGCCTCTCTGTGTTGCATTCATCATAGGCCTATAAAAATAAATAAATAAGACAGAATTATAATCTCTTCCCCATTGGGTTGTCCTGAGGATTAAGTGAGTTAGTTCATCTGTGTGAAGCACTCAGATTTGTGCTTGGCCTAGAATAAGTGCTGAGAAATAAAATGTGAGTTGTGAGTGTTGTGAGCATGCATCATGCAGTCCCCCAGCAAACAGGCATTTTGAATTGTGTTTTTCAGAGGGGTAAACTGAGATAGCTTGTTCAGGGGTCCACAAAAAGGAAGTGACAAAATATGAGCTCTATGAATGTGCTCCTAGGAGTGAGGCCATGGAAGGATAGAATGAGAGCCCAGACAGGGGCTGGGCCCAGAAAGAGGCAGCAGCAGTGAACTGTGAGGGAGGGGTGAGTTCAAAAGGCAGTGGGTAGTGGAAAGAGCCTACTCTGGACTCTGGCTTTATGTTTTTAGGCAAGTCACTCACCCCTCTGGGCATGTTTCCTCTGCTGGCACTTGAGGAGAATGATCCCAGGTGAGATTCTATTCACCTTGGAAATATCACATATTCTATTCAGTATTTATTGAACATTTGCTATTGTGCTGGGTACTGTGCTTTGACTTTCACAGGCAGCATCTCTCACCAATTCTTGCAAAAATACTATGAAGCATTATATTACTACCATCTCATTTTGCAGATGAGGAAGTAAGATCAGAAAGGTTGCATAGCTTACCCAAAGCCACATGGCAGTGGCCACAGCCAAGCTCCAAGCCTGGGCAGCTGGCTTTCTGAATTCTACCCTTTACACCTGACTCCCTGCAGAGCAAGCACTGAGATAAAGGGCACTGCTTGTGCCTACAGAGGATTTTTCAAGTTCCATTAATGAGCCAAGTTCAGCATTTAAAAATAAACTAGATTAGAATAGAAAATATCAGACTACCCACCATATTATAAGGCTAAGTCTTATTTCATATACTGTTTGCTGTCACTGTGGGGGAGGAGAGAGTGCTATCTTGATGGTTGAAATAAAAATACATTTATTTATTCAGCTAGGTTAAGGTCAGAGAAGTTTGATCAGCATGGCAGAAATGGTATATCAAGACAGGTTTCCCCAATCTTACGACTGTAGTGTGTGTGTTTGTGTGTGTGTATTTGTGTCTGTGTGTGTGTGTTTGTATGTGTCTGTGTATGTATATTTGTGTCTGTGTGTTTGTGTGTTTTTGTGTGTGTGTGTGTCTCTGTGTGTGTGTGAGTGTATGTATGTAGGGCAATCTTCAGAATACATCCATCTAAATTATTTCACATCCCTGCCGGGCATTGGTGGCTCACACCTGTAATCCTGCCTGCATGGGAGGCTGAGATCTACAGGATCAAAGTTTGAGGTCAGCCCTGGAAAACAGTTCTCAAGACCCCCATCTCCAAAATAATCAGAGCAAATGGACTGGAGGTGTGGCTCAAGTGGTAGAGCACTTGCTTTGCAAATGTGAAGCCCTGAGTTCAAATGCCGGTCCCACCAAAAACCAGTCATATCCCTTTGGCTGTACTTCATGTTCAAATTATCAGTGATCCTTCCCAGGGTGCTAGTTACTAAGAGAACAATGCTGGCCACTTTGCCTTCCTTATACTGTTTTACCAAATCTAATCTTTGTTCCGCAGTTATTGTTTGGGGACACATTTTTCCCCCAACACTAGCGCTACCAATTGGCTGACACTATTAAAAATATTGTTTCCCTTAAATGAGCTTTTCTATGTGCTCTGCATGGGGAGAGAGTGTTATTTTATCCATTATACAGGCAGGAAAACAGAAAGATTAATTCATCCCGACTCATGTAGCTGGCAAAGGGTGGGGCTTTGATTGAAATAGGAAGAAGAGTTTTTATCATAATAACAGTGACTGTTACAACAAAAGTACAAAGTCATCAAAGTCCCTCCTAGAAGTTCCATAGAAAGTGGCTATATTCCAGGATCTGGGCAGAGATCGGCTGCTTTTCTATTGACCATCCAACCCTATGCAGCCATCTGGCAGTAGGGTACCCAGTTTACAATTCACAAGCTGACAGCTTCAAATGTAGGCCATGCATACCATTTTTTTTAATATAGGGGAATTTAAAATATGAGACACTATACTTTCAAAACTAGTAGCACCTTGCAAATTAGTCGTCAGACAGGTCTGCAGCTTCTGCAGTGCTTCCGTGTGTGTGTGTGTGTGTGTGTGTGTATGTGTGTGTGTGTGTGTGTGTGTGTGTGTGTCTGCCCCTCCCTCCTTTACGTCCAGCCTCGTTTTCAAAGATGGGTCCTATACTTTTATACTAGTAAACTAGTTTGTTGGGAAGCAAACTCCAAAGGATTCGTTCCTTGTTGCCTGGCCTACAAGAAAGTTCAAATATTAGTTATCAGCATAGTGCAGTGTCCATGGGCATTTTGCAGTCAGACAAACCTTATTGTGATCTGAGATTCGAGTCTACCTATTGTGACCTGGGAATCTCTCGAAGCCTCAGTTTCCCCACCTGCAAAATGGGAATGATCACACACACACACACACACACACACCTCTTTCCCTCATCACCCTCTCCTTATCAGAGTAACCTTCAAGACAACTACATGGCTGGAAGGCGGGGCTGGGAAACAATTCTGGGCTCCCTGGTGAGGCAGCGCTAAACTGCTGGTGCCTCCACAGATGCCAGTGCTGAAGCAACTGGGCCCTGCACAGCCCAAGAAGCGTCCTGAGCGCGGCACGCTGTCCATCTCGGCGCCCCTCGGTGACTTTCGACACACGCTGCACGTGGGGCGCGGCGGCGATGCCTTCGGGGACACCTCGTTCCTGAGCCGTCACGGAGGCGGACCGCCTCCCGAACCCCGCGCACCTCCAGCGAGAGCCCCGCGCACACCGCCGCCACCCGCCATCCCTCAGCCCCCAGCGCCCGGCCTCCGCACGCCGGCACCCGCCGACCCGCTGCTGTCCTTCCACCTGGACCTGGGCCCCTCCATGCTAGACGCGGTATTGGGCGTCATGGACGCAGAGCGCGCGGAAGCCACGGTCGACAAGCCAGACGGGGATGCCCGGCCCGGGACGCAGCATTCCAGGGCCCGTTGCCGCCCTAACGCCGACCTAGAGCTTGACGAAGTCATTGGCCTGTAGCCCCGGATTCACTACCCTCTTGTCTGGCACCCCATTTCTGTACACATAAACGGCCGAGGTTTGCTCCCGAACTCAGTCTGTTTACTTTGTGCGTGAAGGCGTGAGGAGGGAGGGCAGTGGTGGGGTTCCTGCGCCTTATATAGCCAGGTGCGCAGGTGCAGTCACCTGCAGTTCCGATGAAGTCCGTGATTGACCTGGAGTAGTGAATCACCGCTCCTTTAAGAGTGGTCGGGGCGTGGCCTTTTGGTGACCCTCCCAGAGGGCGGGGTCCTGCACCTACACCGCCTCATTCATTCATCAAATATTGACCCAGCTCCACTGCTGGCAGATCTCAGTTCGTCCACCGCCAGCGGTTGTCAGCGCCAGTGGGACAGCAGAATGCTGAAGTTTGGGGAGCTAGAGCCTTCTGACCTTGCGCATCACAGGTGGACCCCGACCGCGCACAGCTGCCCTTTATTCTGGGAGCGGCCGCATAAGGAAGTGGAAGAATTTTAGAAGCACAAGGGGTGTGGTCCCTGTGGGGAGGGCTTCTTAAACATCCCCTTCCAAAGGTGGGTCGCCCGGAGGACAGCGGCAACTGCGTCCAAAGTCTGAGCACAAAGTTCAGCCTGAGGTGGCAGGTGTCCACGTTCTTTAAAAATCCCAGAAGGGCAGGGCTGCAATGGGGCGGGGCCAGGTTCTCCAAGGTTCCCAGAGGGGCGGGGCCTTTATCTGTCAGCTCTTGACTCGGGGCGGGGCCAGGAACTCTCAGGTCCCAGTAGGGCCAAACGCTTGTGGATCAGCCCGGCAAGGCGCTTTAGACTCCAGAGGGGCGGGGGACAGGCATTAGCCACTTGGCAGGTGGCAGGACAAGAAATTTAAGGCTCTCCCTATAGAGGCGGGAAATATGTAAATACGTTATTTGTAGGCGGGGCCATATACACTAAGGGGCGGGGCCTGGCGTGCCCGCGCCCGCGGATCGCGGAAGGCTCCACCCAGCTAAGTTTGCGGGCGAGGTCCGGGGCAGAGCTAGGGCAGAGTGGCTGGCACCACAGTTGGATCGGGTCCTGGCACTGAACTAGTAGAGCTGCTCTCTGCGCCCTCGGCATCCATGGCGGCAGCCGAAGAACCGGGTCAGCTGTCGGAGGCTTCCGCCTCGGAGCTCTCGGCCTCGCCGCTGGCCTGCCGCTTCTTTCTGGAGGGCCGCTGCCGCTTCGGCGCCCGCTGCCGCCAGCCCCACCCCGGGGCGCCGCCGGCGCTGTCTGGCGGCGGGGCGCAGCCTGACGCCGGGGCCAAGAAGCCGCCGCTACGCACGGCCGCGGCCGTCATCCAGCGCATCCGCTGGGACCCGCGTCTCGACCCTGCCGACTTCTCTGTGGGCTACGCCGACCGCTTCCTGGGTGTGCGCGAGGAGCCCTTCACCGCCTTCTGCTGGGACGAACCGCTGGCGGCGCTGGGGCCGGGCGTCCTGGCCGTGCCGCAGCACCGCGTGCGCTACTTCCGCTTCCGCGGCCGCCTGGTGTGGGACCGTGCCTCGCGCACTGACCTCGTCTTCGGCTCGGGCTCGACCGCTGGCCGGGGCCCTACTATCCTGGACGCGCTGGACGACGGGGACGCCCACGGCGTCGATGACGAGCTGGACGACGGGGTTGCGCACGACATCGAGGACGAGCTGGGAAATGGAGATGAGCATGGCAGCGGGGGCGCGCACGGCCACGAGAACGAGCCGGAAGGCGGGAACGCGCACTGGCCAGAGGTTGCCCTAGGGAACCTAGGCACCCAGAGGACAAGAGATGTTCCAGAGGGGAGGGTGACTCAGGCTGCTACTAGAAGAGAGACCAGTGGAAAGCCGGCCGGGACTGGGCTCAGGGAGTTGGGCCCGAGAGAGCATGAGGTGGTTGAACAGACAGAGGTGAGCAGGGCCACCAACTCTAGAACAAAAGCCCCTAGGGAACACCTCCAAGGAGAGAGAGAGAGGGCCTTGAAACCAAGGCAGGCCCCTGGAGTCAAGGAGCTGTCACTGAGGCAGGGGCAGGCCCTGGCACCCCAGGGACCATCCACTGGAGAGATGGAAGAAGAGTGGGGTCCAGAGGGGTGGCCTCAGGACACTGAAAAAGCATTGCTAGATAGAACTGTAGCTCCTCGCCAGCCCCGGCCCACACATTTTGTGGCCCTCATGGTGACTGAGCCGGCGCTTCAGGCAGAAGTGACCAAGGCTCAGGAGTACCTGGCCCAAATTGCCCCATTCTGTGCTGCGTTCCTGGTGCCCACACAAGACCTGCACCTGACACTTGCCCTGCTGCGGCTGGCAGGCCCCGGGGAGGAGGCAGCTGCAGTCCCTGCCCTGAGGCGGGTCCTCTCTGCCCCAGGGCTTCAAGCACCCCCTCTGCTGCAGTTTAAAGACCTAGTTCTCTTGGGCCACCATGTGCTCTGTGCCCCACCATCCCCCACACTGGCAGGCATGGCCCAGACTTTGAGCCAGAGACTGGAGGCTGAGGGACTGAGAGTGGTAAGGCCCCCAGGTGGGATGCAGCCCCACCTCACCCTGGCCAAGGTGCCCCATGGCTCCCAAGTCCACCTTCCAGAGCCTGGGATCAGCCTGAACCATGAGATGGGGAGCCAGCCCCTGGGAAGACTATGGCTGTGCCGCATGGGGAAAGCAGGGAGCACCTACCAGTCCCTGGCTGAGGTCCCCCTGGGCTGAAAAAGGATCCAACAACCGGGGGTGAAGGGACTGGGGGGGGATACAAACCAAGCAGAAAGGACAACATGCTCTTTCTCTCTCTCTTTAATTTTGGTTTCTCTCAAGCTTCCAAAATGGTGCTCAGTGCTCCAAGGAAAGAATGAAGGAAGGGAAGGGAAGGGAAGAGGAGGGGAGGGGAGGCAGAGGAGGGACATCTGGAAAAAAAGCAGCCTGACAGTCCAGCTGTTTGCAAACTCATAGCACATCCTCCAGTTACATGGCAGAAGAGGGAGGGAGGACGGAAAAGAAAAGGGGAGGAAGAAAAAAATAACTTAAACACACACACAAAGAAAAGAGGAAACATGACGTGAGCTGGTGATCCATGAAGGCAGGGAGGGAGGAAGGGTAATCATTTTACCTGTGCTGAGCCAGGGAGGGCTAGGGAGCAGGAAGAGGAGGGAGGGGAAGGAAAAAAAATCAGAAGAAACATTGGGGCAGAGGGAGGAGGGACATGGAGACAACTTAATACAACTTGAGACGAGGCGGCCCGGCCGGCGAGGTCCCGCGATGGCCTCGGAGTCCTCAGTGCAGGGTGGTGCGCTGGTCTGGCGGTGATGGTGATGATGCTGGCGGTGTTGGCATTTCTGGGGTGGGGGGCCAAGGGCGGGGCACAGTCTCTAAGCAGCTCCCCTCACCCCCAAACACTGAGGCCCCGAGGGCTGGGCAACAAAAGTCTATGAAGAGGCAGATGAAGCAGCAGGTGTGGCTGGTTGGCTGGTGCCCTGCTGCAGGCTGGCGCGGGCTGGATGGCCTGTCTTCTTTCCACTGGCCCCCCAGCATGGGATGGACCAGAGCGCCGGTTCGGGTGCCGGAGTACGAGCTCGAGAGAGAGAAAGAAAAAACACTGAGACAGCATTAGTGGAGGTGAGAGGTGGACACAGAGCCTGCAGCCCCCACCCCCCTCCGCCGCCCGCCCTCCTCCCAACCATCCCTCTGAGGCAAAAAATAAAAATGTAGAAAAATCTCTGTACAGACTGCCCGCTAGGAAATGTGGGCAGGGACGGTGGCTCTTCCTGGAGCCCACTTCCCACAAATTAATTTACAACCCAAGTCCATGGCTCAAAACAAAATCCGCAAATGCGGTGCCGGGGGCCACAGCCCTGCCCCCACCCCGTGCTGGCTGGGTGCTCAGAAGGCTGGCAGCTGCGCCAGGCTGAGGCGGCAGTCCACGCTGGAGTTGTCCGGGCCCGTGTAGGCCAGGCCCAGGGGCTCTAGGAAGGCCCGGCAGGCGGCCTCGCCCTCGAAGGCCAGCTCGGCCTGCAGGTAGGATACTGGCAGCGCAGGGCGGAAGCTATGGAGACAAGAGGAGAAAGTGATGAAGCGGGCAGTGGGCAGGGGAGGGCCCCATGAGCAGGGAGCGGGTGCCCCCTCCTCGGGAACCCACAGGGTTTCCTCAGCATGGCACCTGCTGATTCCTGCAGTCCCTCCCAACCTCAGGGGCTTGGGGGGGCCCCGGGGTGGGGTTGGTGGCCCCGTGCCCGGTTGTGCCCCCCCTCACCCTCACTTACCTGTCCAGGAAGGAGGGGACAGAAGGGGAAGGGCCCAGCTGGCTCCTCCACTGGCTGAGGGGCAGAAGCCAGTAGGAGGAAGCAGCATGGGCAGATGAGAGGGCTCATGGCACTACCTGGGGAAGCCCGAGCCCAGGCTTCCACAGACTATCAGTCAGTGCAGTGATTCCTGGATGCTACTGATGCCCTACACATTACACACACTCACACATGCCAGGCCAACAACTGTCCAGAGCTTCCGGCTAACCCAGGGGACCCTCTCCTGCAGCATGTGTCACTGTCCTTTAGATACTCAGGAAGCTGCACCAAGCTGAACCAATTCTACCTACAAACCCAAGTTTCCTGCAGCCCTGGAGTAGGACAGCCTGCTCATCAACCAAGCTGTTCTCCCAGTTCCTACATGGATAGGGGTCCAGGTCTTAGGATGGATTTGTCTGTCACAGAAGGCCTTGCCAACTGACTCCACATGGGGATTCATGAGGTCAAAGGTGGGCCTACCTACCTCACTAGGGCCATTCACAGTTGTGCTGCCACCAATGCCAACTACATATAAACAAGGGAAGGGTCACTTACCCAACCACACAATCTGTGTAGCACTGAGGCTCATGGTTGACCTGCAAGGGGCCTATTAGGCTGCAGAGGTCTGAGCGGCCCTGCTGCCTCCTCACCCTACCCAGCTAGTAATCAAGTCCCAAGCACTGTGTTCTGTGTCATCTTCTGCCCCATGGCCCTACTTCTCCCTTAAGTTGGCTTGACCAAAACAAGATTCTAGGGAGTGTCTCAACCTTCAGGCTGATGGTCCCTCCCCAGCTGCATACCATCCTGGGACTCCCTATTTAACCTTCCTAAGAAAAGAAGGCTACTGTCCTGGCCTTCAAAGCCCTTCAGACCTCCTGACGGACCTCTTGACCAGGGTTTCTCGACCTGGAGCCAGATGGCTGTTGTGGGGCTGGACACTGAGTAGCATCCCTAGCCTCTATCCTCTAGAGGCCAGTAGCATCCCCCCTCAGCCTGACAACCAAAAATGTCTCCTGGAGGCATTTCAACTTGACTGAACTGTGGGTCCAAGTGTGAGTCAAGCACCTCTTCCTTACCCACAATGAGTCATACTGTGGTAGACAAAGAACCTTCTAGCACCATTCCAGTGTGGCTAGCCTGTCACACTGTCCCTATCCATTTCTGGGACTCTCAGAAGAGCTCAATGGGCACTGGCCCTTGTCTCATGAGACAGAAGCTGCAATAGGGCCCATCCTCTCTAGTCTGTCTAGAATAGGAGCAGCGAGGAGCTGCAACAGGTAGGCAGAGGCCCCAGGGGGAGCGCAAAAAGCCTGGAGAGAAGTGAAGATAAACCAGGTCCGGCTTATGTTAAATAGACAAAAGAGAAGAACAGGGTAGGAAGGGAACACCAGGAATATCGAGGTTAAGAATGGTAGTCAGAGGGACCCGGAACTGAGGGTGACTGAGGAGGAAAGCAAGGGGTGAGGGGGAGTGTAGAAAGGAGGAGGAGAAGAAGACTCAAGTGCAGGAGCAGGACAAGGCTGCCCAGCCAGGAGCACATGGAGGGGTGAGGCGTGGCAGGGCCACAGCAGAGGGCAGCAGAACACAGTGCCACATACGTTTTGATCATTGCCTTGAGGGCAGCCTTGCGCTCCCGGTCTGCAAACTTGTCCACAAGGTAGCCAGACATGCAGGGCGCGTGGCAATACAGCCGGAAGAAACGGTGGTAGTTGCCCAGGGCCCAGGCTGCCCGCAGTGCCAGCGCGTGGGCCACGCAAGGGTCTGCCTTCAGCTCCCTCGTGAGGTATGCCAGCTCTGTGGTAATGTCTGTACCCAAGACAAATGGAGGTCAGAGAGCAGGGCAACCCTGAGGTACAGTGCCCTAAACTATGGGCTGGTAACTCACCTCCCGAATTCTTGGTGAAAATGTAATAGAGGATCCGGTAGGCAGTAAACTCGCCAACATTGCCTGGCAAGTTCTCTGCATACAGCGACTTGAGCTGTGTCTGGCACTGGTTGAACTCTTCATGGTCACCCTGAGGGCAGGGAAAGGAAGCAGAGGAGCAGTGAGACCCAGACAGGTGCAGGCAGCTGCAGGACAGCAGCAGAGGAGGGAGCAGGAGACACCCATCACAATGGCTACCTACCTTCTCCAAGGCAATGCGGGCATGGGTCTCATACACCTCCACAGTGAACTCAGTGCGGACACCTTGCACCTGCAGTGAGAAGAAAACAGAGTCAAATGGAGCAGACCAGGGCAGGACAACCAGTGCCAGGGTCCCACCCAGTGTCCACCTCACCGTCAGGTCCTGCCGGATGGACTTCATCTGCTCACAGGCAAAGGCATAGTCCTGCTTCTCCTTCCAGTGGGACTTGACCATGCACAATGACTTTTTCAAAACCTGGCAGGAAATCAAGGCTTAGAGCGCAGCTTAGACAGTACAGCAGACATGCTAAAGTTAGCACTCTTAGCCTCCCTAACTGCTTTCCCTGTAGCTACTGGCTCAGGCCACAGGGCTGAGAGAAAGCTATGCTCTCCCTGGTGCCCAGGAAGGAGAAAGGCTCAGGAAGGCCCAGCAATCCCCCTCCAAGGCTGCACGTTCTCCACAGCAGGGCTAGAGGAATAGGTCTACATCCTACAACCCTCCCCTTGTCATGTCAGCTCCCAGGACTTCCTGCCAGCACCTCATGGGGCACACCCGCCCTGTTTGGAACTTACTGCCACAGGGCGCACAGTGGACGGATCAGGGGCACAGGTGAGACGCAGGTAGTGCTTGGTGATGTCAGGGCAGGTGCCCACAATCTGCAGCTCCTGCCAATCAGGGTCAGTCCCACTGCTCTCCAGGCTGCTCATCTGCAGCACCAGGGGTTCGAGGCGCAGGCGGCGGGAATGGCCATGCTGAAAGCGGGCTGCCCGCTTCTGCTTTTTCAGTTCACGCTCAGGGTCCTCACATTCCAGAGCTGCCATTTTCTTGCGGCTGCGCTTGTTGGGAGCTAGATCGTGCCTAGGAAGGGACAGGGGTGAAGGAAGGACAAAGGAATGTGGCCTCCAGACACACTGTGGCCTTAGCTACCCAGTCCTACCGTCCACCTGTACAGGCCTCCAGTAGGCTCTGATACCCTCCACCCAGGACTGTGGCAGAGCCCCACCTAGTCTCACCTTTTCCCGCGCTGCGCCCTGCCTCGGCCCCGATCCATGTGGGCCCCCCGGCCACCCCGGCCCTTAGGGGGTGGGTTCCTGCGGCCCACAGGGTGACATTCGTTCCCTGAGTAGGAGCTGTCGGAGTCCGAGTGAGAGTCACTGCACAAGGACAGGAGAAGGTCAGGCCTCAAGCAGCCCCTCCCAGGCACCCTTCAGCCCAGGCTGCCAGCCGCCTTTCTACCTTCTCCGGAAGTGGCGAGTGGGGGACCTGGAGGAGGAGCGGGAGCGGGAATCCGTGCTGGAGGAAGAGCTGTTGTCCTTCATGAAGACGTTGCGGTTGCCGAACTTGGCGAAGCTGCTACCCCGGGCTCGGCCAGCACCCCCAGCCCCTGGCGTCCCTCGCTGGGACTGGGCACCCCCGCCCCTGGTCACCGAGCCTGCCCCCCTGGGAGGGTGAAGGCTGCTAGGGGCCTCCCACCGCTTCTTCTTGGGGCTCTCAGCCACAGGCTCCCTGGTCAGCCTGAAGATATAGCAGGGTAGGGCATTACCAACCCGCCGCCAACCTATAGGACCGCAGACCCCATTCCACTGCCCAGCGCCAACCAGACGTCAGACAGAAAGCACTTACCCCGGCAACTCAGCTACGGTAGTGCAGGAAAGGGAGCAAGCCCAGGGTTCTCTGTGTCCAGGGGATGCTCTCAGCCACCAAGCCACCCACACTCCAGAGCCCACAGCCCAATTCTACCTATAACCCCAACCTCGGCCGCCACTCCTGGGCCTGTACCCCAACCCATAGGGCTCTCCAACCCAGGACTTCAGGCCTGAATTCAGCTTTCTAGCTCATTTCTCTCTGGAGCTTCTGGTTCCTGGGGTCCAGGTCCCCAGTCAAGTGCCCTGCAGTCCCACCATCTCACAATATCACCTAAACTGACCCAGGTAGAGGCTCACGACTCCAGTCGATGGTGTAGGCCGAGCCGTCCTGTAGCCGGGCCTGCAGCACCTCCTTGAGCAGTTTCTCTGTCCGATCCTTGTCTTCCTCTGACTCACAGGCAGTGAAGCATCGCTCCACATACTCTTTCATGTCCTGTGGCCAATCGTCAGGCTTCCCGGATAGGTTCCCCCGGGCTGAAGGTCCACTGTGGGGGTTTAGGGCAGAGATAACCCTTAGCTGGGAAGATTCCATGCCCAAGCAGAGACCTTCCTACAACCACCCTGAGTGAAACCCCTGCAGAACCAATCAAAGTGTTTCCTTCCCCCTCAGTGCTTATGTCGGCTCCAGGAAATGAAACATGCCCACTCTGGAGGAACAATCTGAGCTCAGAGTGAGGAGCCCACTGGTGGGGCTGGAGCAGATACCTAGCACATAGCAAGTATGGAGTAGGTGAGAAAGGGGGATCGTCGTCACCTGTGGTTCTGGGCTTTCTCAGGGTTGGGCTGGGGGCCAAAGCTGCTATGCTGACCCTCTGTGCTGGAGCCAAAGCTCTGGCTGGTGACAGCAAAGGGCCTCTTCTGAATGTTGAACTTGAGACCTCCAGTTCCAGGGGCTGCTGTATGAGAGCAGCAAACGCAGGGGTTAGGCCCTTCCCACACACTGGGGGCTCCCATGGAATGTAGTATGAAAGTTCCGAGGGCAGAAGGAATCAGGGATCCTGTAGCACGAGAGGCCAAGCTCCAGAGCAGGGCCTGCAAGCACACCTGTTCCAAAGCAGCCCACTCGGGACCACTACAACACCCAGACACAGATCAGTGCCGTGCATCTCACACTTCATAGCTCTGTTAAAGATCCTCAACCTCCCAGCCCTGCTACACCCCACAGAGCTGCCAACTCACGCTTCATACGGGTCCACAGCTGTTGGCCCTTCTTGGGCTTGGCAGGCTCACTGTAGGTGTGTGGCCCATAGGCCTGGCCTGTGGGAGGCCCCGCCTGGCTGTGCTGGGTGGCTGGGGCTGTTCCAGGTTGAGGACCATTGCTCAGAGCGTGGGCTCCATGCTGGGGGTTGGAGGGCTGAGGAGGCTGAGCCGCTGGTAGCTGCTGAGGCGAGGCCTGGTAGGTCATGCTCTCATCCATGCCAGGGACCGGGGGCTGCGGGAGGAAGCAGGCACTGAGGAAAGGAGGCAGAGTCCTAGTGCTAGCTGTCATAGCACCTGGTTCTTGCTGACACCTTACTCAACTCTCAGCTCTGCCATGACTTTCCAGGTTGCCATTCTGTCCTCAGTGACTCCTGTGGCTAAGGCTGTACTAGCAACCCTATCTGTAGCCATCTGTGGGACTCAGGGAGACTGAGCAAGTTCCCATGGTAGAGCGGTCAAGCGGCAGCTGCCAGCATTTCACCACCAGGAGTCTGGCTCTACTTCACTAACAGCCATTCTGAGAGTACCACCCGCTATGGCTCTCTCCCAGTGTGACCACACGCTCACAGGAAGCCCACAGCTGAGTAAGGTGCACAGGGCACATGACTCTGAGAATTACACAGGGTGTGTGAGCTGGGATTCAAACCCAGGTCAATCCACCTCCCATGCACTAGGCCCCACCTACCCCCAAGCTGCACATTAAATGCAAAGCCAGAATGCTCCTGTGTTTTTGTGTGCACAGGGGAGTTGCACATGCTGGAGAAGAATAGAGAAGACAGGATGCCACACCTCAGCTCTCTCTCTCTCTCTCTCGGCATCTTCCCAGTACTATAGCCATAGCCTTGCCCAAGCCTAAGCCCACCCTGGCTTTAAAAACAATGTTTGCTCTGTCATTCTTAGATCCAGGAATGGTGTGGCAGGAAGAAAAATGGGGGGGTGTGGTGGGGGAAGCAGCTTTTGAAATAGCCTAAGTGATTCCTCATTGCTAGTCCCTTAATATCTAGATCCTGCTCCCACCTGACAGGGAAGTTGTAGGCACAGTGTTACCTGGTTCAGAGTCCCTTGATGCTGGGGAGCCGACGGCTGTTGGGCTGTGGCTGAGCCGTAGGAGCCAGCCATCCCGTACTGGGTAGGAGAGCCATAGCTCTGGTACATGCTCTGCCAAAGGCAACAGGAGGAGCTGGGGTTAGTGGCAAGCCACCCTCACCCCTTTCTGCCTGCTCTGAGTTGTGCACAATCCTGGACTCCTACAGATCCCTCACCCTTTTTCTCTCCAGCATATAAATGTACCAAATCATGTATGTAAATGACAGCAAGAAAAAGCTGCATTAACCCTACATCCCACCTATGCTAGCTCCCAGAAATCTCTATTCAACAAATGCCAAGTACCAATTTTCTAACCACTACCATAGAGCAAAATACAAAAACCTTAATGATGTCTGCACTAGATAAATACACAGCTGTAGGCAGAAATGTGTAACATATTCTGCAGTAAGTACCATGAAAGAAAATGAGGCAAAGAAGAGGAACAGAGATTGGAAGGAGACTTTTAAGAACAGTCTGGCAGTGAGAGGCTCTCAAAGGTGCTATCTAAGCAGAGACCAACTAGATTAAGGTGGGGACCCAAGAAGCAGAGAGCTGCGCAGAAAAAAGCACAAGTGGGCTTCACATGCACTAATGTCACAGAGGTCTGGAAGCAATGCCAAGATGAGCATAAGGAGGGAAAGGGGCAGGACCTTGGGGTAATGAGCCAGCAGAGGGATTCTCAACCTCACCTAGGCTGTCTCCATCTCATTACCCACTTCTCACTCTCCAGCCAGGCACTCACCATAGGGTAGTAGTAGCTGTAGGGGTAAGCATAGTTGTACTGCTGGTACCACTGGTAGTACTGCTGCTGCTGCAAAGCCGAGGCTTCTGCCTGAGACACATACTTGGGAAACAGAGGCCCGACTGTTAAGCAATGACAGCAGGAGCCATGGACACAACCCCAGGAAGACAGCCTCTCCACTAGAGGGTAGCCAACCACCAAGGGAGGGCACCAGTCCATGTCTCTGAAAAGAGAGCTTGTCTCTACTGTTAGACCAGGCACACCAAATATAGGCCCAGCCTCCCCTTCAGGACCACATCACTCACACCCTGGCTGACTCAATGAAAACACCACATCCCTCATCACGTTCAGATAACAGAAAACATCTGTTTACACTCCCCCTCAGGGCATCTGTCCTATGGATGCCAGGACACCAAGCTGAGTCCCTCCCACAGCAAATACCCCACCCCCATCCCACAGAGTTCCCAGGCCCCATGTGGCTTTCTCACTTGTGCACTGGCCACAGGACCACTGCTGCTGGCCTTAGAGCTGCCAGCAGCTCCCGCTTTGCTGATGCTGGCCAGGGCCTGGCGGGCCTTCTCCCACTCCGGGTTCTCGTGCATGGGGGTCTCCATGCCATTCTCTCTGCCAGTCCCAGCCACCATGCTGTACTGAGAGGACCTGCAGATAAGACAAGGAATCAGTCTGTTCTCCCACTGCATGCAGGTAGGCAAGGTGGCAAGAGGCAAATATCAGGCCCTGAGCCCCAGATCTAAGCTACCTACCTATGTCAGCCTAAGGTTTCTAATTGTGCTATGTTGATAACTGGTTTCTGAAATGGACAAATGAGGCTGTCTACTTAAGGTACCTACCCTGGTACCTGGAGTACAGAAAGTGTTGAACTGTGACCAGTATGCACAAAACCTTACACAAGACATAGCACTCAGTAGGTCTCTGTGTTTTATGATACAATGAATCCTAATACTATCTTCTTTGAAAAAAACAATGAATTAGCAGAAAGACAAAAACTGAGCACTAGTGGAGGCTGCTTTCTAATTATAGTTGCTTGAGTCATCACAATTTTCTGAAATAAACATACAATGTGAAAAATGAAAGGTCAGAGAAGAAGATTTGCCCCTCTCCACACTACAACCAAACTTGTGGGCTGTGGTCCCACCCACCAGCCCTGGAACAGATCACTTCCCCCTAGGCTGCGTGAGGTCCCTTACAGAGGACACAACTGTGTCTTGTTTCCTCTTTCCCTCCCCAGGGCACACCCCACTAACCAATCTGTACTGCGCTGATCACCCACATTGGCCGCCATCTGGACCTTGGGGCGTAAGGAGTGGACTTCGGGAGCCAGACTGCTTTTTCACTACCTATAACAAAAAGAATGAGTTAGCGAGACTCAAAGATGAAAAGTAGGTGTACCCATAAGAAGACAAGCAGGAAAAGGACAGTCTGAGGCACAAAGAGACATTGCTAAAGAATCTGAAGAAAAACGAAGTGAACACATGCCTGTAATCCCAGTACTGAGTTGGCTGACGCAGGGGGATTATAAATTTGATCTTACCCTAGAGTACACAGTAACAGACACCCTACCTCAAAAAAGAAAAAGGAGTCTGAAGAGAATTCTGTAGAAGAGAATCCTGGGTGTGGAATAAAGAGGCTGAAGTGGAAGGGAAGACCTCCCTGTAATGCTCCAAGTGAAAAACGATTTAAAAACAAGAGAAGGGTCTGAAACCTATATGAGGAAAAGTGGGTGTAATGGAAACCCTGAGTAAGGCTAGGATTGGTTCAGAGGGTGGATGGAGGCCTCAGTCATGGGCAAGTCTCTCTAGAGACCTGGCAGGAGGACAGTGCTCCAATGGGTTAAGTCTGAAAGAGTCCTTATGGCTGTGAAGCTTATAAAGAGGAAAGCTTTTTGGAGCACTTATGAGGAGGGAGGAGCTGAGATTGGGGGAACACTGGAGAAAGGAGGAAAAGTTAAAGAGGAAAGGGAAATTTCTGGAAGTTCCCCTGAGGGGCAGGCAGAAAGCAAGAGGTCATTCCCCATGTGAAGATCCAGATTCCCAAAAAGCACCTAAGGGAATGTCTGCAAAAAAAAAAAATCCCCGCAGGTAGAGAAGAAATTCAATGGGAGATTCCTAGAAGCAGGGGTAGTCTTGGGAGAGGCATTAGGCAATTCCCTTGGTTCTGCACCTAGAGATAAAGCTTTGGGGACGCCTAGGGAAAACCCAAAACACCTTCAGCAAATTATTAAAGATGGGGTGAAAAAACTGAAAGAAAAGTGAAGAGCTCTGTTGGAGGCAAGGGCTAAAATAAGGGGTCTAAACTTCTGGAAGCGCTTACGGCGAAGTCGGGGTGAATCCCATAGGAGAACCCGGAAGTCCTGGCAGAAGAGCAGGAGTCTGGGGCTGGAAAAACCCCTGGAGAGAAAACCGCCTTAAAGAGGGCGCAGCACTGAGGGGAAGCAAGGGCTCACGAGTGGGGTCACAAGTAGGGGAGTCTCCGGACAAGATGGAGATTTGGGAATCTTAAGTCACATTCCTGGTTCCTCCTAGCGTCTGAAAAACCAGACCATCCCGTAGGCCGAGAGAAGGCAAAAGAGGTAGCCGGCATTCCCACGACTGATCCCGCAGCCACTACCGGAGCCGCGTAGTACCCACGCCCCACGCCCCAGGAAGGAAGCTGCGCTGGGTCGCCCAGGGCAACGCCGACGCCCGGAGAACGGCAGGTCAATGGGGTTGGGGGCGAGAGGGCTCACGAGGCCACGGAGTTCCGAGGAAAGCTTGGGCGGGGGGGGGGGGGGGGGGGGCGCGGAGCCATCAGCGCATGCGCGTTAGTCGCCGGTCGCGCGCCCACCCTGGCGCGCAGGCGCAGTAGCGCCCCCGGCCGCCACACCCTGCGGACGTTCGGGCGGCGTCCGTTGGTATGAACAGGCCTCGGGCTCGTGGGGCGTAGGGTCCAAAGGATACGCCGTGCCCGCCCTCCCGCTCACCACTGGGCGCTCACCACACCAGCCAGGATCGTTCGCTCCCGGGACTCGTCAGTAGCGGCCCAAGGCAGTAGCACCAAGGCCGCGAAAACACTCGGCCACCCGGCTGGCTCTTGTCTTCTTTGGCTTCGACGTCCTGATCACGGCGTCCTGACGTCATGTGGAAGATTCGCCCCGCCTCCCTCGCCTGTACAGCCAATAAACGCCGCCACTTGGCTTGAGCCCGCCCTCCCGCTTACGCAATCACGCAGTGGGCGTGAAGGCAAACCAGAAGTTAGGCAGAGATGGTGGCCCCGAGGGGACACGGGCGGCTAAATCGCCTGGCTCTTCTCCACCCCGCCCCCCTTCTTGCATGCAGCACTGTTTTGACTCTTGTCAGTGGTAGCCATTATTATCCCTGAGTGATGAGTTGCGAAATTACCTACAGCGCTGTGAGGTGAAAGCCCGAAGAATGATGAGCTAAAGAAAAAGAGCGGAGAGCAGCCTCCACCCGGAAGAGGCGTTTCCCTGCGTAAATAAACCTGGCGTGGGGAACAGCCAGTTCAAAACCCAGGAGCCTGGAAACAAGCGTGGCTCGTGGGACGGGCGGTGTAGTGGACTATGCTAGTGCAGTAGTAGTGTGTGGGGTCCCAGAGTGAAAAAGAGCTCTGTAGGGTTGGGCTCGTAGCAGATCCGGGAAGGCCAGTGATGTCAGGCAGGGGCTTTGGACCATGTTTGTAAACAAGCCTTTTTTTAAGCTTCCCTTCAGCAACCTTTAGAACGTTCCGTGTTTCCAGCTGGATTCGGATACAAGTGCCCAGTCCAGTTCAGGGACCGTAGTTATAACAGTTAGAGCCAATCTTCCTGTCCATTTTCTACTATTAAGAACTTTTGATAACTGCATAGGATTTTCCTAACTCCATTATCATTTTGTTAGCGTTAGCATGTTAGATTTTTTCCCCTAATTCTTTTTTTTTTTTTCTGGTATTGAACTTTTTGTTTCGGAATAGATATTTTAGATTTAACAGAAAAAAAGTTACAAAGATCATGCAGAGTCGGCCATACTGTGCCCACTTTCCCCTAATCCTGTCACCTCATATTGTTAAAAGAAATTGACATGGGTATATTACTCTTAAGTAAGCCCCAGACTTTATTTGGATTTCAATACTTTTTCCATTCACGTTTTTTTGTAATCAAAGGCATCAAATTGCATTTAGGTTCCTTTTACCTGTTAAGTTTCCTGGATTTTTGATATATGATGTTTATTGATGATGCAACTGAGGACCAACAGGCCAAATGACTTGCCCACATCACTCAGGGTGATGAGTAGCAGGACCAGGACTGGGGCCCAGGGGCGTCCAACTGCCAGGCCCTTCACCATTTGGTCCTCTGCATTTGAGCTCCCAAGATCTGGATCAGCTTCTCAGATGTGGATCACCTTTCCTAAGTTCCCTCCAGAGGCTGTCTTCCAGGAAGCCCTGTGCTGTACAACGACTTATATTTTTATATACTTTTGCTTCCAGTGTTTTGCTGACCCAAGTGGTATTGGAGCAGACAGCTCTTAACATAAATCCTTATCTGCCTATGCTTATCTTTCTGAAAACTGATTGTCAAAAGCAAGATTGGTTCCCCAAAGCAGGATTGCCTGGTCATCAAATACCCAGTTTTCATTTTCTCACACATGAGCAACCTTTTTTCTTCCAAACCATTGTGATAGTACACCTTCTTGGGGGCAGTGCATTTGAGAACCTCCTCCTGCACATCCTGGCCAGCACAGGATAGTGCCCCACCTTAATTTCATGATAACCTGGCAGTGGGAAGTGGTAGTTGCTGATCATTCCACATTATATTTGCTCATAGTTAGCATTTGTCTTTCATCTATTTACAGGCCTTGGGATTTTGCTTCATTGAGTGCTCATCTCAGTTGTTTATTTTTAAATTGAGGGGTTTTTTTTCTTGGATAAGTGGAAACAGTTGTTGATTATGTTTATTAAGCATAATATATTTTCTTTGGCATATGTGTTAAAAACACACACACATTTGTTCCCCAGATTATAAATTTGCCTATAATACTGTTTTTCACTCCATGGTTCATCAAATATGTTAATCTTATTCTCTCTGGCTTTATGATATCTTACTTAAAATACCCCCTACACACACACACAACCTGGCTATACAGCATGCATATAGTCTCTTAATTTCTCTCAAAACACTTCTGTCCCTTTACTGATACACATTTAGGCTTTTCATCTATCTTATGGAGGTTTGGGCTGATGGAGAGCAAGTTGATTCAACACTGCTTCCAAACTCAACAGGGCTTTCACATGGACCTGAAGCTGTCATATGTGTATACACACACATTTAGGTCTATCTATAGGTTTATTTTGTTCTAGACCATTTGTCTCTTCCAGGGTCAGGATATGTGTATGACATTTAGAGCCACACTGAGCCTGGTCAGGAGCAGAATTCCCTAGCCACCCTGGGGAAGGAGGTCTCCCCAGCCCAGCCAGGAGGAGAAGCCAGGGAGGGGAGAAATGAGAAGGACCTGTATGCTTGTAAAATAAAGTCTTCCCTTTTATTTCAAATCAACCCATTTCCAAGTTAGTGCCACAAGTTGAGATCAGGGGGCCGGAGCCCACTGCGATATGGCAGGAGCAGGGAGAGACTCATGTCCCATCCCCAGCTCAGTCTCTCCAAGTATGGTACTAGCAGCCAGGGATGAGGGATGTGGGGTGGTCTTGTCTGCCCCATCTCCTGCCATCCCTGGTCCCTGCTCTGCTCCCTCAGCTACCCCCAGTGCTAAGGACAGATTGGGGGCACTGGGGCCAGGGCTGGAGGCAGTCTTGTGAGGGCGTCCATAGCCAGCAGTTAGTGGTCAGAGCCCAGGTGGAGCAAGTTAGTGGGGCCTTCTCCAGCAGCTAGGAAAGGAACTGCAGAGAGGCAGAAATGAGGCACTGACAGGCTATACAGCCCTGGTGTACAGCCCCCCCAACACAATTGCAAACCAAGTGCTGTAGGGGAAGGCAAAGCCAGTGTGGACCAGGGAGTCACCTGGAAGCTCACCGAGGAAGGTTGTTGGGCTCAAGGCTGGTAGGGAAGAGGGCATCAGATGGACGACTGCCACTGTACAAAACGTTTGGATTCCTGCCAGGATGACATGGAACAGAGAAGGAAATGAAGTGTAAATCTGGCTTGTTCTGTGGACCCACAGCCCTCTTCCCTCACACCCAGGAGTCCAAGTCACAGCCTCTTCCCTCAGACCCTGGGGTACAGACCCCAGACCTCCTCCCTCAGACCTGGGCTGTACCTGAGGGTTGAAAGGGTCATCATCATCTGTGTCCTCATAGTCGTCACTGGCATGTGATGTGGAGAGCAGCAGAGAAGCAGGATGGGGACCCATCAGGAGGCCATCCCCTCCCCACCAGTGGCCCTGGGTGCTGCCTCCTGTCCCCTCCCCGGGGACCCTGCCCTCTCTCCCATGCTGACCTGGGCGGGAAGAGGACCCAGGCACGGGGCAGGCTGCAGAGGGTGGTGGCCAGGGCCCCAGCAGCTAGGAGGGAGAAGAGCATCAGGAAGAGCAGGCCCTCCAGGGCGTCTTCACACAGACCACGCAGTGCTGTACCATAGTCCTAGGGCACAGATTGAGTGTCAGCACACACACACACACTAGACACTGTGCACAGCACACATGGGGAGGCCACTTGGCTTGTGTGATCGTGTACAGGTCACCCAGCTTTTCTGTGCCTCAGTTTCCTCCCGCCAAAGGGCTGTTTTGAAGGTGGAAGGTCATCTGTGCCTTTGTTAAGCTGCATCCCACCCTGATTGCAGCACAGGCCCTTACATCTGAACCAGGCCAGCATTTCATCCAGTACCCAGAGAACTGCTCTAACAACCCTACCCTGAGCCAGCTGCCACATTGCTGTCTCCTTGCCCCAACTCACACCAGGTGCCTTGGACACTTGGAGCTGGAAGAGTCTCTGTTCTCTGTGTTGCAGGATTTTGAGCAGTATACCCCACCTCCACCCACTAGATTTTAGCAGCCCCCCACTTCTTACAGTAATAGCAAGCAGTTACTTCTCTACATATTGCTGAATGTCTCCTGGGTCCAAAATCACTGGCTTAGCATGACACTTGGTGGCACACACAAGGCAAATGTTATCTATTGTGATTACAAGCTCTGAAAGTCAACAAAGCTACCGTGACCTGAATGCCCAGTGGCCCAGCTAACTTGCCAGTTCATTCCACAGGGATGGACTGAAGCCTCTGCACCAGGCATGCTCCCAGTACTGGGGACCTTCAGTACACAGGACAGAGAAGGTCATGTCAGACAATGAGCTGGTGAGAGACAAGATGAGAAGGCTGGGCCAGGCCACCTGAGATCAGCACAGATAAATAGAGCACAAGGAAACAGGTGTTCTCTGGACAGGCTGGACTGATGTGGAGGGTGGGGGTGGCAGGTGCTAAGGCCAGAGAGCTGTGGACAGGACTGACCATGAAAGCCCTTGTAGGTCAGGGCAGGGAGCCTGGATTTTAATCCAAAAGCAGGGGGATCACTGCAGGCTTTAAGCAGAGGAAGACCTCTTGATCGGATTGTGTGTTGAAAGGCTCACCAGCTGATGGCTGTTGTTGGACAGATGGGGGTGGGCAAGCAGACAGGAAAGAAGCTCCAGGGCAGGAGGCGAAGATGGCCAGGACCTGTCAGCAGTAATGGCTGTCTGAGCAGTGGCTGGCATCCAGATAGAGTTCAGAGGAAGGGCTAACAGAACTTGTTGCAGGAAGTTGGGAGGAGGTGAGGACAGGGAGCAAAAAGGATATTCTGGAGTTTCTGGCTTGCATGCTGGGGCAAGGTCAGGGGGTACCTGCTGCTGAATCATGGGCATGGGAGGGAGGGGCCTGTCAGGGAAATGGGGGATTTTGTTTGGAAGATGTCAGGCACCTTTACAGTGTCCTTTCACTTCCACAGCATCCCCACAAGGCAGACACCAACAGCTCTCATGCTGTAGTAGAAAGAAGTTGAAGCCCAGAGAGGGCAAGCCACTTGTCCAGAGTCACACAGCCTGGAAAGGATTGGAGCCATCTTTTAGGCTCCAGAGCCTACCCTCCTTTTTCCTAGCCCTAATGTCCCTCAGCCTTGTTTTTAATATGTGGAGAACCTGAGGCTCAGACAGGGTGATCCAAGGCCCAGGGTCACATGGTGTATCAGTGGAGGTCAGAGACTGACCCATTGTCTCTCCCTTCACTGAGAAGTCCCAGAACCAATATTGCAGCCAAGTGTCCACCATAGGGCAGTGCCAAGGTCTCAACCTGCCCTTGATTAAAAGTGCAAGGACCACCCCCCCAGGCTTCCTCAGATATTCAGTAATTCAGAGTATGCACTCAGTGCCCCTGGCCATCCTGTGGGTGCTGTAGTGTAGCGATTTCTCTTCAGGTAGGATTGCCAGATCACATACAGGACATCCAGTTAATTTCAAATTTCAGGTACCCAGTAAATTGTGGTTTATCATAAAGACCTCCCTAGAATTGCACCTGCATATTATAGGGAAGACTCTGTTTGCTGAACTCACATCCCTGTTCCGGGGCAGACCAGATATGGGGAGAATGTGGCCAGGAAGCATGGTCCTGAAGGGCAGAGAACCAAGTGAACAGCAGTAGGCCCCATGTGGTGAACAGAGGCAGATGGTTCAGAGGTAGAGGGACAGGACTAGTAATGCCTGACAGTGGGGGCCAGAGAGGGAGAGGCAAGGTCCCTGTCTCCTGGGGGTGCCACCCTGGGCAAGTCACTCTTCCAGGACTTCAAGATAATAGTATTTCTTTCTTCCTGGTGTTATTCTGGGAGTGGGAAGGAGTCAGTGAATTCCCATCTGTAAACACCACAGAGCTCATTCGTGGTAAAGCCTGTGTGTGGGAAAGCAGTCAAACCTGCATTTGAGCACTAGAGTTTCTGAGAGTGAGTTTCTGTTCAGCACTCACAACTGTCACCTGAAGATGGTGTCCTTTTTCTTCACTGCACAGGTGAGGAAACATATTCACAGATGTTGGCCTGTCTACACAGCTCCCTCCCCAGCCCACAGCAGAGCCCACACTGGAGCTGGGAAGTCTTCCCTGCCTCCCCCACACCAAGGGACAACCGGACCCTCACTCATCTGGAAACTCAGGCTTTGCAAGCCAGGAGGCATGGAGGAGCTGGAAGACCTGCCAGAGGGGGAAGCCAGGCTCTCCCTCCAGGGCTCATGGAGGAGGGGAGAGAAGAGAAGAGAGGGAGGGAGAAAACAAGGAAGGAAGTGTGGGGAGACTGGAAGAGGGAAAGAAGGAGGGAGTACAGATGATAAGTGATGGATGGATGGATGGTTGGTAGATAGGTAATGGGCGAGTATCACAGTAGCAATATGATAACTAATGCACACAGAAGGAGGACATATAGAAATTCTCAGGAGGAATGAGAAGTGTGTGCAGGGAGAGTTAGGAGGGGGTCCATTGGGTTGAGGCCAGCCTAGAGGAGCAGAGCCTGGGGTGGGAGGTGGAGGGAAGACGGACCTTGTGCAGGCTGCGGCAGTGCAGCAGTGCCACCAGCTGGTGGAAGTTTCCCTCTGTCATATTCAGTGTCTCCTCCAAGGACAACAGAGGCTTCTGCCAAGGGAAGGGAGATGTTATCAGGCTCACCCATCACTCTGGCTCCGCCCACTTGTGCATGCCCCGCCCCCCCCAACAGTTATCCAGCTCTTCGGCTGCACAGGTCCTCCTCACCCAACCTCCCTGTCCCTGTCTGTGGGTTCCGCCTGCACCGCACAAGTTCCTCCCGCCCACCCTCCTTCCCCTAGGTCTAGTGCAGTCCATCCACCTGTGCTGCCGGGAACTGGGGGATAGCTTCTCGCTCCAGGCCCTGAAGCTGGGAATGGATGTTGGCCAGAGCTCGCTGGGACAGAGTCAGTCTCTGCGGGAAGACAGGAAGGAGGAGGACCCCGCGGTCCAGGCCCTGGCCCTCTCTTCACTCTCAGATCACACAACGCTGGGCACCTGCACCCTCCTCCATACCAGGAACCCAGGAGTCCAGGCTCCAGCCCCATCTCCTCCCGCAAGGGTCCACATTCATGGTCCCCTGAACTCCCATTTCCCTTGCCTGCAGCCCTAACCTGTTGGAAGGGGTTGGAGACCTCCTGGTTGCACAGGAAATAATAGCTCAGGATGTCTGAAGTGGAAGGGGAGAGGGGAGGAGGAGGCTGTGAGCCTGGGGAAGGCAGGAGAGGAACAGGGCCCTCGAGTTACTCCCCAACTCGGGAATCCTCTTGGTATCTGCAGGAGCTGGTGTTCAGCCTCTTGTCCCTTTTTTTCAAGTCCTTGGTCTGGCCTTGAACTCATGCTCCTCCTGCCTCAGCTTTCCAAGTGCTGGGATCACATGTATGCACCTCCACACCCAGCTCCCTCATCTCTTCTGCTCCACCCACAGTTGGCAGCCCCCTAAGTTGACTGAACTGTGCCTGTTCCACAGCCAAGTCCTCCTGCTCCCGAGGCACAGGACCACCCTTTCCTGATCCCTCTCCACACACCAGTATCTTTCCCGTCCTCTTTTCCAGAGCACCAGGACAGGGGCCCAGAACTTCTGCAAGTCTGGTAGATGGCTCTGTAGCCCATCCCACCCTGAACTGGGCACTGGGAAGGCCCAAGGAAAGCAGGGACCATGGGAGTCACCTGAGCCAAGACCTGTCTCCTCTTGAGTCACATTTAGGATGTAGGTGTCTGGATTAGAGCAGAAGTCACTGAGGCCCTGAGTGAGAAAGCCAGAGGGGCTCAGATCAGATACTGCCAATTCCACACTCCCATAAGATGCAGGAGTCCAACCCAACCCTTCTCCCAAAGAACGTAGGAGTCCAGGCCCAGCCCACCTACCTCAAACCAGAATTCTTGACCCCAGCCCCTCTTCCCTCAGACCCAGGAGGAGTCCAGGACCCAGCCCTCCTCCCTCAGACCAGGAGACCAGGTTCTAGCCTCTCTTCCCTCAGACCCAAAGGTCCAGGCCCTCAGCCTCTCTTTTCTTAGAGTTCAGGTGTCCCAGAAGCAGCTTCTGCTGTCTCAGGACCAGGAAACCAGGCCTGAACTACAGAACTGAAATTTTTCATCCTTCTTCTCCAAGCCTAAGGCATTGGTTGGGTCTCACCCCACCCTAAAATCCAGGAGTCAGGGTCTCTGGCCCCCTGAGTCCAGAGCCCCCAGCACTCACCACAGCTGTGGCTGCCTCGAGGCCCATGGAGCCCCAGCTCAGGACAAGCACCAGGAGACTCATGGCAGTCATCCTAGAGTAGGAGGAGGGGTGTGGACTCAGGGGCCTAAATCCCTCCACCTTGCCTCTTCCAACATCTGAGTCCCATCTACCTCTGGAGCCCACCTGGAGGATCAGTTAGGGCACAAGGGGCCTGTAATTGCTGATATCAAGCAGAACATCTGGCCTCTGCCCAGAGCAGTCAGGGATGTGGAGGAGGAGGACCTAGGCTGGCAGGTCAGCAGCCTGTATTTCAGTTGATCTGTGCCCCACTTCACCTGCACCTTAGGAGGCCACCATGGTGGCCTCTGGGCTTAATTTCCCAGGCTTTAAATTCTGCAGGTTCAGTACTGCTCAAGCCTACTCCCAGGTCTACACACAGCCTGGTCAGCCTCTCCTTCTGCCCAGTCTCCATCTCCAAAGTGTGGGGACGGTTCCAGAGCTGAAACTCTAAGCCTGGCTGTTTCAAAGCCTGGGACTTCAAGCTGAAGTCTAGCCTCCATTCCCAGGCCATCTCTGTGCACCATGTTTTATCCATCTCCAAGCTTCAGTGACCCCTATACTGAAGTGACAGGACCTCTCCCCAAGGGCAAGTGTGCAGATGGCAGGCACAAGCGTAATCCCTACCATGAAGAAGACAAATAAAGGACTCTTCCAATGATAGACTGGCTGGGTTTGAGTCTAACCTCCAGCTGTGCTGGAGGCCTTAAGCAAGTGGTCCAACCTCTCTGAGCTTCAAATTAAACAAGGAGGACAGAGGTGCCTACCATGGAGGCTGGGCATGAGGGTTCCACAGAGTGCCAAGAGGAGTGTCTGGCACACAGGGCAAGCCTTGGGTCTGTAGTCCCCCCATGCCACTTGGCAGTCCCCTGCCTCAGGCCCTCACTTGCCAGGCAGGAAGTCGAACAGTACCTCCATCTTGGGGTCTTTGCTACTGAAGGAGACAGCATGCGAGGTCATCAACAGGTGTCAGTGATTAAACTTATCTTTATCTCAGACATCATGGACATATTTCCCATGATTTTTGCATGCTATGAGCAGCAAGACCTGTCTGTTTCCATGTGCCCACCCCCCACCCCCAGGCTTCTCTAGGTCTGTCAGCTTCCTAGCCCAGGAGAGACCCTGGTCCCTTGACAGTGAATGAAGCCCTACAGCACGAAGTGCTAGGCACAGGAAGCATTGAGGGAGGGCAGCCTAGCAAAGGGGTCCCTGCCCTGTGTGATGCGCACAGTGACTCACACGACCACCAGCCACTTGCTCTGCTTCGCCAGGCCCAGCAGGGTGAAGAGGCAGACCAGGAGCACCAAGAGCAGAAGGAGGACATAGGCCAGCCACCTGAGGGTGGGAGAGCAGAGGCAGGGAGACTCAGGAAACAGCACCCCACGTTCACCCCTGCCCAGCATGGCTGCGAACCTCCCTGCACCCACCATTTAAGCTGTAGCTAGCTCATGTGTGAAATGGTGCATGGGAAGACAGGACACTGCAGCAGTTCAGGTCCTGGAGTTGGAGCATCCAGGACCTACCCTAAAGGGACAACACACACAAGGTCTGTGAACATGGACATGTGTAATGATGACCTCTCTGAGTACGGTCCCCAGCCCAGCCCTGTAGAGTAAAGATAACTCATCAGGTCCCAAGGATTTCCTCGCATGTCCCTTGGACATGATGTCTGGAGGCAGAGCTTCCTGGGTCCCAACTAGCTGTGTAACTGTCCGGGAACTCCTTGTCTCAGTTTTCCTACCTGTAACCTGGGGAGTACAACAGCAACAACTTTGAAAGGTTGTTGCCAGGCAAATGTGTAAATATGTGTGAAGGCCTTAGAAGACTTTGTAGAGACACTGAGTGTTGGCTTGCACACTAATAAGGAAGCTTTAAATGGTATTTTATAAGTAATTAAATATCAGTGACTCACCCTGGTTTAGGGGGGAAAGCATGGAAGGCCACAGCACAGTCAGTGCCTGCCACCCTGGAAGTACCCAATAAATGATGCTATTCTCAGTGGTCCCCACATAGCTGCGGCTGCACTCCCAGACATTCCCCGGGGATAGTGGCTCTGTTTCACCTTAAATCATCCTAACAGCTGTACCAACTTCCCCCACTGAGACCCAGCTCTTGTAGCCTTGGGCTTGGCCTTGAAGAAGAACCTGGTCATTATTGGACTCAGGCCTGTCTATCTCCTGTTGTCTGACACCCCATCGCCTCTTCACACAAGTAATGAGGATTAAGCAGGGAGTCAGGAAACTTAATGGCCGAGAACCATGCCTTGGATGTTCATAAAGAATCACATCCTTGGGCTGCCCAAGAGGCTCAAGTGGTAGAGCACCTGCTGAACAAGCATGAGGTCCTCAGTTCAAACCTCAGTACCACCAAAAAAAAAAAAAAATCACATTCTAGACTGCTACAAACAGCCCCAGTCTGACCATCCAAGGCCAACCCCCCGCCAACACACACATAGGAGGAGTTAATGACACATAGCCCAATCTCTGAGAGTTAATGACACATAACCCAGTTTTCCAGGGCTGAACACCCCCATTTTTGTTGACCCCAATAAAAGCTTGAGGTCTTGAGTCCTTCAGTGCAGAGCTACTTCTTGAGTCTGCTCACCCTGCTGTTGAGGGAGTCTTTCCTTTACATTAAAAACAAAAACAAAAACAAAAAAAACCCTTAGCTGGGCACCAGTGGCTCATGCCTGTAATCCTAGCTACTCAGGAGGCAGAGATCAGGAGATTTGCAGTTCGAAGTCAGGACAAATAGTTTGCAAGACCCTATCTCGAAAAAGTCCTTCAGAAAAAATGAAAAAGGGCTGCAATAGTGGCTCAAGGTGTAGGCCCTGAGTTCAAATCCCAGCACCAAAAAAAAAAAAACCCAAAAAACCCTGCCCAACCTTCATATCTTCCCAGGAGCAGTACTCCCTGTGCTCAACAGCTGCCCACTGTTTCTCCATGTCCTAGTAAACTTCTTCAACCTTTTCCTGACTGGGGTTTGAACTCAGGGCTTTGCACTTACAAAGCAGATACTCTACCACTTGAGACACACCTCCGGTCAACCCTCAGCACCAAAAATTCCCTACAACAGTCCTGCACTGCAAGGAAGGGTGGCCACTCCAGAGGGCTGCACAGCTCTCTTCTCCCTCCCTCACCTTCTCAGTATGGCCCTCCCAGACCCCTTAATAAAAACTACCAGCCCATTCCAGCCCAACCCGTCCTGTTAAATTTTCTCCAAAGCTCTGATCACCAACCACCTAACAATCTGTTTTGCTCTTTACTTATGCACTTGCTCCTTATTGGTGGGAGACAAAGCCTTTCTGGGCAGGACTTCAATCCAGCTCTTTGCTGATTGCTCTGTTCCCACCTCCTGGCATGGTGGCACTGTACTGACACTTTTTCAAGGTCACTGTGTACCAGTCGCCTTTCCAGTGCTCAACAATACCAACTCACCCTACACAATCCAATGAGAAGTGCTACCAGCAAGCTCACATTCAAGTGGGGAAACTGAGGCAGGAGGATGGAAAGTAACTGGAGTCAAGTGACATGGGTAAGGAATGGCTATGTGAAGCAACGGTTCCCAGTCTTATGTGTGCCCTCTCTCTCATCAGAAGGTGCTAAATAAGTATTTGGTGAATGAATATATAACTCACATGGGATAATGGAAAAAGCAGGTTACTTATCACTAGATGAGTCTGGGAGCAACTGAGTGCAAGAGTAATTTGCTGATGAGTGAATCAAGGGATGACTGTGTGAGTAAATAAATGAGTGAGGTTATAATCAAAGGGGTAAGTGAATGGGGTGAATATATGGGCATGAGGGTGATACCCTGGGTCAATACGGCTAGGATTATCAGCATTGCCACAGTTGACATTTGGGGCTGGATACTTTTCCATTGTGGGGATGTCCTGCGCATTACAAGGTGTACCATCCCTGGCCTCCACTCCCCCAATTCTGACAAGCAAAATTGCCTCCAGACACTGCCTGATGTTCCCAGCTTGAGGACCCCTGTTATACAGGGGGTGGGAAGGGAAGCCACCTCTCACCTGTACTCCTCCACAAAGGACACATCTTCAGCCACCTGCAGGGGACTCACAGGCACACCATGCCAGAAGGCTAGCCCCTGCAACTGCTGGGCCACAGCCTCAGCCTGCCGCCGAGCACCCCGGGCAGCAGCCACCAGCTCCATGCGTTGTGCCAGCACTTCCTCCAAGGTGGTCATCTCTGTCCTCACTGCCTCACCCAGTCTCTCCACTGTCTCCCACACCTGGGGGAGGCAGAGTATCAAGGCTGGGGAGAGGGTTCTTTAGAGCCTAGGATTGAGGGATGGAGTCTCAGGGTGAAGCAGGTATATGAGTCTGGGCACCTGAAGATTGAGGAAGGGGAAATGTCTGGGTGGGAATCTGGGGTCCTGTTGATGGAGCTCTGTGGCTCCTGTCAGGAGCTCTGGATGGTCAGTGGCTCGAGCTCCAGGACCAGCTTCAAGTCGGGGGTCTTAGGTCTGAGTCTGGTGTCTCAAGTTTGGGTGCCTAGTCCATGATGTGGGGTCTGGAATCCTGGGTCCTGGATCTCCAGAATGGGATACTTAAGCTTGCATTTGTGGCCAAGGATTAGGTCTGGAGCTCTGGATGAAGCCCAAGGGCAGAGGCTGGAGTCCCTTGTGTCTGGACTCTGGTTTGGGGTATGATTTCAAGTCCAGGTCTGGGAATGTGAGCCCAGGTCTTTGGATATGAGTCTGAGGTCTGAGTTTTAGCCAGATCCAGCTCAAGCTCAAGGTTGCAGTCAGTATTGGGGTTACGCATGCCGTTAGAGGAATGCAGTTCTGAGTCAGTCGGGGTTCTAAGTTTCAGGTTTGGGGTCTGCTCTTGAGTTTGGGTCCCTTTGTTCTAGGGGTGGGAGGGAAATGTCCCCATGTGGGAAACCAGTCCAGGTGTGGGTCTAGTTGCTGGCCCCCTCACCAGGTGATCAATGGTGCTGAGTGTGTGGTTGGCATGCAGCAGCGCAGAGCTGAGCTGGGACACCCCATCACTGGTCTCGCTGTTGCCATAGAAACCAATGCCAATGCCTGCGCTGAGAGGAGAGAAAAATCTCAACTAGTCTGGGACTCTGGGGGCCACCGTCCCCCCACATGCACCCCCTCCACCCCACCTCTTCATCCACCTATCCTGTCTCTGCACCAACCTCATTGGTCCAGCCTGCCGTGGGAAAAGAAACATCTCCAGCTTGGCTCCCCCCATTGGTTGCCATGGTAATGGGAAGGCTTCACTCCCCCAGAGGAACGTCATTGTGATGCTAATGGTGGGTGGGATGGTGGAGGGAAGGAAGCCCCCAGATTTAACTAACACTTCCCCAGAGCTGGAGCTGAACCCTAGTCCTGCCTAGTTTCCTCCTAATGAACATCATCTCCTGCATCCATTCTCAAGCAACTAGTATTCCCAGCACCTGTCATTTCAGGGCCTGGGTGGACCTTACCCCTGCCTCCTGTGTGTTCCTAGGAGCACAAAGCCTCTAGCCTCCACCAGTTCATGGGGGACTGGTGCCTGGAGCTCTCAGCCTTCCCCCACCCTACCCAGGGACCCAGGCATCTGGCCAGCCAGGAGGAGAGTAAGAGAATGTGGGAGGGAAAGTTGGAGGCTGGGCCCCTGCCCCTGCCCCTGCCCCCTGCTCAGCTAACACACAGAACTCCATTGTGGAGCCTAAATATGGGGAACCATCCCCTCCCCCAATCTGTGTCCCATGTTGGAGGGGGCGAGAACATGACACCCTCACAGTTCCCAGCCCAGTCTTTGCAAGCCCCCACAGCCCCACCCACATCCCTTGGATGGGAGCCTAGTGCCCAGCTCCATTGTTCAGAACCCTACAAAGCTCCTCTTGTTTCCAGCCTTCCCCTACACTCTCCACCCCCAGGGCTGGGGCAGTGTCTCTCTCCTGCTGGGCCTTTGTCCATCTCCCCCATTCACCCCCAGTCTGGAGAGCCTGATGAGGAAAGATCTTGGATATAGGGCACCCAGACTCCTTGCACCCCCAAACACACACCCTCTGCTCTCTGCAGTGAGGAAGTATGGCCCAGAGCCCAGGCTGGGGTGGCGACAGGCTCCAAGCCATGCCCCCAGCTGGAGGCACCACATGGGTACTAGACTGGCACCCTCAAATCCTGGAGTCCTCTAATCTGTGGCATAGCCCAGCTGTCCCTGACCTGGTGGGGGCAGGGCTCAGAACTGGCTCCTGGTAAATATCCTGTTTGAAGAAGCCCCTGGGAGGGGTTAGGGAGTTCTCTCAACACAGCATTAAATCTCCTTTCTGCTCCTAAAGCCAGGTGGCCTTGAAGAGTTGCCTTTCTCCCTCCCTGCTCTGTCTTCTCTCAAGACCCAGAGTAATAACTCTGAGTCCAGCAGCTGCTGTGAGAAGGAACTGAACCGGCTTGGGTTCAGGAAGGGCATTCCTGACTGTGAAAGTTTGTGCGTGGTCTGTCTCTTTGGGTTCCTGGGCTGCCCTGTGTAGTAGCTGTTTATAGTTGTTGATTGAATGAGTTGATGAGCGAATGACCAGAGCCCTCTCTCATCTAGTTTTAACATTATTAGGGGGTGTGTGAGACTGTAAAATCCACTTTACAGATGTAGAAACTGAGGTCCTAAGAGCATCTTACCCTTAGGAGTATGTGTGCACGAGTGTACAAGCACACACAGCTATTTAATGGAAAGGCCATTAACACCAAGCAGTCTGATCAGTGCCAGGGTTTGAACCCTACCACCCCCCACCAGGTTGGCCGCCCTTGGGAAATTCAAGGGAGCCCTGGTCTTCCCACCTATGCCTGCCTGCTGAAGGCAAAGGGGCATTCTCCTGCCTGGAGCCCCACACCTCAGGACACCATCAAGAAGGCTGACAGGGAGCATGGGAGGCCCTGTCCCCCCTGCCCACATGCCATGGGGCCCCATTACCAGCCCACGAGAAGGGCAGCGATGCAGCTCCAGGTGGCACAGCCTCCCCCAGAAGGGGGGCTCTTGGCCCCAGGGGGCTCTGGGGACCGGCAGCAGCAGAAACGGATGAGGTAGACAGCGATGAAGATGAGGCTCAGGCCCAGGCCTAGGCCCGCCAAGGCTGCCACCAGCAACAGGGCCTGGGGAAGGGGTAACACCAAGCCTCAGAGGGCACCCATGTGTTTCAAACTCAGAGCCCCTCCCTACCAGATGGGACCAAGCCCATCCTGATTGCAGTCAGGTTTGTGGGGAAAGATGGAGTCCCTAGCTACTCCTAAGTTGTCAGGACTTTGGGCCAGGTTCCTGGAGGAGCTTCCAATTACAGAGACTCAAGCCTCAGGTTCCAGCTCTGCCTGCCCTCCAGTGGCTGTGTAACCTTTGGCAGCATCCCCCACCCCAGCCTCAGTTTCCTCCTCACTGCAGCCAGGCAGTTAGAATGAAGCATCTCCCAAGGACCAAGGTCATGCTGAGGCTCCCTAGAATTGTGTAGGATCAGAGGACAGAGATTCAGGGTCCTATGCCTGGAAGGGTGGGGGAAGCACCTTTGTCTCCCTCCCACTCACCACTCCCTCTCTCCCCTGCTGCTGAGTGCTCACCCACCATAGCTGAGTCTATCACCCCTGGGCTGAGGACCAATGCTCTGTAACTCATATGTGTGTGTGTGTGTGTATGTGTGTGTGTACACCACAAGATTCAGAAATGGAGACCTGGAGGATGAACTCAGAGCAGAGAGAGAGAGAGAGAGAGAGAGAGAAACAGAGAGAGAGAAACAGAGAGAGAGAAAGAGAGAGAGAGAGAGACAGAGAAAGAGAAACAGAGAGAGAGAGAGAGAAAGAGAGAGAGAGAGAGAGAGAGACAGAGAAAGAGATGGAGGAAGACACAGGCAGAATGATGCAGGAAGAAGAGACAAAGGTGCAGAGAAATGACAGAGCCTGAATAGATCAAGTGAGAGAGAGAAGAGAGGAAAGGAGAGAGAACCATAGAGAAAAGTGGAGAGACAGAGACAGAGATGTTGTGAGAACCAAAGGCTGCAGGACAGAGGCAGGCAGAGAACTTGTCTGTACTTGCAGAATAGCGGTCAGCTCATGGCAGGGTGTTCCAGCCGACCTGTGTGCTGGTCTGCTCAGAAGACCAGAGAGAGGTAGGGTTTGCCTTGAACCACACAGCAAAGGAGGGGCAGCAGCAGTCAGGATCAAACTCACACTCCTGCTCTCCTGAGGCTGTTTTCTCTACACCCTTGTCTTCAGCATGACTGGTGTGTATGTGACAGGTGAGTGCAGTATTGGTGTTTCTGGCTATGAGACTAGATGTCTTATCTTTGCATTTGAATGTCATGAGGTGAGGACATGCTGGAGCATTGAGTTTGAGGTGACAGAGCACCTATGTGCATTTGTGTGTTCTGAGCACAGCTCCCTGAGTCCATGAATTGTGTCTGGTGGTGGTAGTGGTGGTGGTAGTGGTGCATGTGTGTGACTGTGAGAGTTGTGAGTATATGTGTGAGTGTGTGTGAGAGATGTTTGTATTCTGGGAGTGTGTGAATGTCAATCTTTGTGTTCACCTGTGAGTGTGAATAGGTGAACATGTGTATCTGTGTGAGCAGATGTAAGTGTATGTGTGTGTGAATGTTCGAGCAAGTGTTGAGTATGCTGAGTGTGAATTACACATGAGTGTGCATCCAGTCATATGTACACATGTGCATGAGTGTGTACATGTGTGTGTACATGTGTGTGTATATATGACTGTGTGTGTCCCAGCAGGTCCTATACCCCCAATCCCTGATAGTGTCCACCTGTGGTCATATCCCTGAAGGGGGAGGTTCTGGGGGTGGAACCATATGTGCACGGTTCTGGTTATGATCCCAACTAGCTGTGATGGGGGCAGTGACCCTCTCTGAACTCCTCTGGCAATGACAGGGCGGTGGGACCACTTGTGTCTGGGGAACTCTCCAGGGCCATGAGCTGTTTGAGTCTGGCGCTGGCCAGGAGTGGGTGGACTGGCTGGAGGTTGTGATTGTGTAAGAGGCTGTGGGAGAGGGGATGGCGGTCCTGTTTGGTGGGGAGAGGGGGCGGTGGAGTAGGCAGGGAGGAGCTGCTCACGGTGGTGGCAGCCATGACCCAAATAGCTAGTGCACAGCACACATCCCCCACTGCTGTTGCGGGAGCCCCCACTCTCTCTAAGCTCTCCCAACCTCTGGCCCCTTTCCCAGAAGCAACCTAGGAAGATGCAGGACCTTGTGAGCTGGGCCAGAACCCATGCTGGGGCCGCCAGGACTCCCCCCACCCACCCCACTACCCCCCACCACAAACACACACACCTAGCGAGCCCCCAGCTCAGCAAGCCTTTCTCCTCACTAATCTCAAAGTCAAAGACTGGAATTAAACTAGGTCAGGGGACAGCTTTCCCTTACTGGAGCTGCAGCTCAGCCCCCTTTCCTAGGGACCCTGGCTTCTGTAAGGTTCTCACACCGGCCCCACCCTCCAGGACCCAGGTCTGTCATCCTCCAAGGCTCCCCAAACACAACCTTATCTCCCCTGACCCCCTCTAGCGCCCAATACCTCCCCACTTCTTCTGTCCTGGGACAGGCTGGATAGTCCTCTTCTAAAGCCACCTCATTTCCCAGCCATGGCCCTAAAACCTCCCTTCCCCATTTCAGGATCTCTATCCCTGTCCCAGACCGCGCCACCCCCACCCCCAGCCTTCCCTCTACCATTATCAGGTTCGCTCTCTCTGGTCGCACCTTTTCTGGGACATATTTACCTGCTGAGATTCTATGGGGGCGGGCTCTTCTTTTAGGACCGGAAGAGCAGACCTTTCCTCTGATGACCCTGGAGGCTGGCTTCCAGGCCAGGTCTCAGAGAAGGGAATCCTGGCGCCCCCACCTCTCCCCTTCAGGACTCGGGGATCCAGCCCCCTTTCCCTTAATTAGGTAGCGAGGGTTCTGATCTCCAACGCCTGTCCTAGGGGGACCTCCAAGTATGGGCACCCTACCTCTTCCTCCCTCAGATGCCCCCCAAGTCCAGGCCAGCCCCCAGACCCCAGGACGAACTGTGACCCAGGTTCGTCCTCCCTGGGGACCCAGAAGCTGGGGTCGGGTCCCGCGCGCGTCCCACCTGCTGGTATTCTTGCTCCCTGGGCGCGAAACCACTGGGCACGGGGCGGAGCTGGAAGTCGGCTCGGGGCAGCTGATGAAGGAGATGCACCCAGGCCGAGGGCCGGTAGCCCGGGGACGCCCCCATTGCCCCGGGGAGGGGCAGCTGGGCGGACCGGGCCGGGAACCTCGGAGCCTTAGCTGGGAACGGGCAGCGCAGGGTCTGCGGGGCTCCGGGGAACTGGAGTCAGTAGGGCGGGGGGCGGAGATTGGGGAGGGGGAGGCGCGGCCGAGGGCTTGGTGCTGTCCCTGGCGGCCGTCTTGGGCACTGCAGCGCCGGCTGTGGGCCTGGCGCCCCGCCCTCACCGAGGCTTCCACCTGTGGCCCTTGCAGGGGCCACTTCAGTCTATGAGCTGTTCAGAGACTTAAAACTGTTAGCCTTCCTGGTCTGTATAAGGACCCTGATACTCTGATATCACCGTGAAATATAAAGGCCCCTTTGCCTTAATGAAGAACCTTTATGTTGATGTAAAGATCGCTAGCATTTGTGCAGTGTTTTGCAAGTAATGGCCAGTCACAGTAATAAAAAAAAAAACCCTCACTTCTAAGTATAAGGATGCCCTGCATTTGGGTAAATAAGAGCACCATCCCACTTTTTTATAACCTGTATAATGACACCACTTCTAGACACAAACTTTCTTGAGTGTACCGACAACTCCAGAATGTGTTTTAAGATACCACACACAGTGTAAGGACTCTTCATATCTGCATAGGAACCCCGTCTACCTGTAAAGGGTACCTACTTGTCTATATACAGGGACCTCCTCCCATCTGTGTAAGGATGTCTCCCACGTGTTTAAGAATTCCAAACAGGGCCAGGTGCCTGAAATCAAGCCAGAAATCCTAGCAGCTTGGGAGGCGGAAGTTGGGAAGATGGGGTTCCAGGTCACTCACGGAAAAAAGTTCCTGAGACCCCTATCTCAACCAATGGCTGGGCGAGGTGGCACAAACCTATCATCCCAGCTATTAGGGGAAGCACAAATAGTAGGATTGCAGTCTAGACCCTCAGGGGATAGAGGGAGATCATATCGCAAAAATAATCCATGCAAAAAGGGCTGGCAGAATGACACAAGTCGCAGAGCACCTGCCTAGCAAGCTCTAGGCCTTCAGTTCAACCTCCAGTACTAACAACAACAAAAAAAGAATTCCCCCAAACTGATTAAGAATTAGTTCAGAGTATATACTCCCACTACCCCTTACAACTCACCTTGCCATTTACAAGATATTTTTCCAGTCACTACTTATGTTGGTTCCACAGGAACCCACAAATGCCACACAGAGAGATGGAGAAATGAAGACCCGGGGTGGGGGGAGGGTGGGAGAGGGGAGGCTGGTCATCCTGACATCATCACTCAGGCCATCACTGTTGGAGCTAAAACTAAGATTCTCAGGAATCCTGCCCAGGGATTCCCCTTCCTATGGAGCAAGGCTAGTCTTTTCCCGCTGTGATCCCCAGGCCTGGTCTCCCCAGAGGTATTGAGATGGGAGGGAGGAAGAGAGGAAGGCCAGTGATTCTCCTGCCCCATCCTGCTATTTCCCATCCAGGTTGGTAGGAAAGGGCTAGCAGGAACAATGATGATGATGATGATGATAGTGAAGGTGATAATGATAATGATAATGATAATGATGGAAGTCATAGTGAGGATTATGATGATGACCATAATGAGGAGGAGGATGGCAGGAGGAAGAGGATGATGCTGATGACACTGATGGCAAATATGATGGTCACAATGGTGATGATGATAACAATGGAGATGATAGTGGCAATGGTGATGATGATGGTGTTGATGGTGGTGCTGATGGTGGTGATGGTGATGATGGTGGTGGTGGTGATAATGATGGTGGTGTTGATGGTGGTGATGGTGATGATTGTGGTGGTGATGGTGGTGATGGTGTTGGTGATGATGGTGGTGATTTTATTGATGACAGTGGTGATGGTGATGGTAGTGGTGGTGATGGTGGTGGTGATGGTGACGGTGGTGGTGTTGATGGTGATGGTGATAGTGGTGGTGATGGTGGTGGTGATGGTGATGGTGTTGATGGTGATGGTGGTGATGATAGTGGTGGTGATGGTGATGATGGTGGTGGTGGTGGTGATGGTGATGGTGGTGGTGGTGATTTTGTTGATGACAGTGGTGGTGGTGATGGTGATGGTGGTGATGGTGGTGGTGGTCATGGTGGTCATGGTGGTCATGGTGGTGGTCATGGTAGCGGTAACCATAATGAGGAGAAGGATGGCAGTAGGAAGAGGAGGGTCTGATGATACTCATGGTGATTGTGATGGCCATGATGATAATGATGGGGACTATGATGATGGTGAGGAGTGGTGGTGGTGAGGATGGTGCCAACCATAATAAGAAGGAGGATGACAGGAGAAAGAAGGTGATAGTTATAGTGGTGATGATGGAGACAGGGAAGGGTGAAGATGCTTCCTCCCATCTCTCTCTCTCTCTCTCTCTCTCTCTCTCTCTCTCTCTCTCTCTCTAACACATACACACACACACACACACACACCCCACTTCCCTTTGTCCCCCTCAGAATAAAGTTTGAATTGATTAAATCTCTCTCCTTCTCCCTCTCTCTCTCTCTCTCTCTCTCTCTCTCTCTCTCTCTCTCTCTCTTTCTCTCTTTCCTCCATCTCTCTGTCTCTCTCATGTGTGATTCAGGTCCAAAAGGCAAGCTTCTTCAGAGCACTGCTTTGGTTCACATTGACTAAGCCTAAGGCATCTGTTCTCTTGCATGGGAGATTGGCAGTGCCATCAGATACAAACTCATTGGTTCACCCTTCCCCTGTCACTGCTCCCTATCTGATTCTCCTGGATGGTCCTTGGGTGTTTCTAGGGCCCTTGGCTAAACACCATTCTAATACAACCTCAAGTTCCAGAAGCATTAATTCAAGCTGCAGCACAGGATGGTCCTCTAGTACAGGATGGCTCTGACCACATGGTTGATGCTACTTACTTTCAACCAGTGCTTGCCATATGGGAAGAGGGACCCAGCATCACCAGATGTTCCAAATTTTTAAAATAAGACATAAATCTGGATATTTTAAAAGCAAAATCTCTCAGCTTTTATATGTTAAAACAAATTCAAATACAAAAAATTACTGTGTGGGCCAAATAAAACCTGTCTGTAGGTTGGAGCTGGCTAATCTGCAAGTGCGGTCTAGCCAGATGCTGAGCAGCACTGCCATGCAAGGGGCAAGCGAAGAAAAAGGAACCCATGGCGATGCTGAGGCAAGAGCAGCCAGGGAAGTGGGAGGGAAGCCAGGCAGCAATGCGCCTCCTCCAGGAAGGCTGTCTGACGAATCTCTTCTGACAGAAAGTCAGGACAACTCTGGACTAAAGGACTCAGGGTGAGCTCCCTGTGGCTTAGATTCTGAGTGGCTCACAGGTTTAACTAGGTGGTTGTGAGAATTCCAGGAGAGATCACTAAATGCTGGGTCCTAGCACATAGTAGGTCTTCAATATATGCAATCAGCAGTAAATGCAGACAGTCGTGATTCAATGTCCTGTTTGCCTCATGCACATCCCTGAGTGCCTGGCAGGCACTGCTTTATGTTCGAGGGAAATAGGGATAAGCAAAGAGGACACATGCAGCTAATGTTCCTGGAGTAAGAAAGGCAGAGAATAAGTGAAAACTGGTAAGTATAGTTTGTGGCTTCAGGTAAGAGGAAGCTACAGACTCCAAGTTTGTGGTGAAGAGGGCATGGTTGCCACTTACAGAAGAAGTTCAGGAATGGGGTTTCCCTCCCTGTGGGTGACATTTGAATACAGACCCAAATGAAGGATGCTCATATTTCACAATGGGTGGGACTGAGAGCTTGGGCCTTATAGCCAAGCCACCTGGTGTGATTCCCATGGCAAAGGGACAACCCTCTGCTAAATGAGCAAACAGTAGATATGGGCTGGTGTCATGGTTAATTTTATATGTCAACTTTACTGGTCTCAATGATGCCCAGATAGCTGGTAAAACATTCTTCCTGGATGTGTCTGTGAGGATGTTTCTGGAAGAAACTAGATTTGAGTCCACCCAGGGAACTGAGTAAGGAAGATCTGTCCACCCCCATGTAGGTGGGCATCATGCCATCTGCAGAGAGTCCTACTAGAATGCAAAGGCAGAGGAAGGAAAATTTAATTCTCTCTTTCTGACCTGGGACATCCATATTTCTGCTTTAGGATGCCAGAGCTCCTGGTTCTTAGGCCTTCAAACTCAGACTGAATTATATCAGTGGCTTCTCTGGGTCCTCAGCTTAAAGATGGAACATTGTAGGCCTCCATAATAGTGTGAGCCAATTATCATAATAAACCTCCTCTGGTTATCTGTCTATCTATCTATCTATCTATCTATCTATCTATCTATCTACCATATCTATCTACCTATCTCTCTATCATCTATTAATGTATCTCTTCTATGTCCCTATGCATCTATCATCTATACATCACTTATATATCTACTATTTATCTATGTATCTATCATCTATATGTATCCATCACCTATCTAGGTATCTATTTATGTGTTTATGTATCTATTTATGTGTTTATGCATCTGTACATATATATATAATGTATCACCTATCTTTATATCCATCTATGTATCTATCATCTATGTATCCATGTATCTATTATTTATCTATCTATCTATTATGTACTTGCCAACCTATCATCTATCCTACTGATTCTGTTTCTTTGGAGAGAGCCCTCATAAATACAACCAGGTTCAACCACAATGAGATACCAACAAAGCCATATACTTGCCTGAAATGCAAAAATTAAAAGGCTAGAACACCAGGCATTTCATACATTATTGATGGGGGTGGTGTAAATGGTACAAGTGCCTGACACTTGTCAGGTCTGGAAAAAGGCCTGAGAGTTTCTTATAAATCTAAGCATATACTTGCCCTATGACCCAACAATTCTACTCATAGGTATTTAACTTAGGAATCAAAGACCTACATCCACACCAATAATTGTGCAAGAATGTTCATAGCAGCTTTATTCATAACAGTCTTAGACTAGAAACAGCCTGTGTGTCCATTCATGGGAGGATGATAAAAACCTGTAGTACATCCATATGATGTAATGTATATGAATACTACTCAGCAATTAAAAGGAGTAAACCAATAAATATACAACAACACAGAGTGTCTCAAATCATTGCACTGAGTGAAAGAAGCTAGACACAAAAGAGTTTCCATGGTATGTTTCAATTTGGGTGATGCTCCAGAAGAGATGGAGCTAATCTATGGTGGCAAAACATTCATCAGAACAGTGGTGGCCTCTGGAAGTGTGGGGGCAGGGCTTTCTGGGATTGTGGTCTTTATTCTGCATTTTGATAAGGGTTGGACAGCACAGGGCTGTATTTGTGATCTATGCATTTTGCTTATGCAATATTTTGCCTATTATGTTAATGATACGTCTTCTTAAGTATGAAGGGGGAGTATAGTGCAGTCTGGAATTTCTTTTGAAAAGAATCAAAGAAGAAAATAAGATGGGTCAGTGGCAGGCTACACATGCAAATTAAGAAAAAAACTAATATATCTAGGTATTCATTGTAGCACTCTTTTAACTTTTTAGGTATTCTTCAAAATTTTCATAATAAAATGTTAAGGAGAAAATGGAGGGTTATCCTTTGAGCAACAAAATAGTATTGGATTATAAGCCAAATACAAAACGTGTGAGTCCATAGAAATAGAAATAAATGACTGAGTGAAAAAAGTAATGAATGGTTAAGTAGACAGATCTATCATAGAGAAGAATTCCAAGTCACTTATGCAAATGTTCTACTTCCAAGAGTGTGGAACAAAGCTCCTCCTGGATGGGCTGAACACAGTGACTTCCTTCTAAAAAAGATAGTCTAGGAAGGGGGAAAAGAGCAACAGATGCTTCCTCAGCCAGGTGACCAAGGTCAACATCACAAGTCTTATTGGTAGTGTGTCCATACCCTTGATATAATGTGATGAGGAGGGCATTGGTCCTGTGCTCTTTTTTCCCAAAACCTATGTCCCCATTCTAGTCATGAAAGTCACATCAGACAAATCCTAATTGAGAAATATTTTACAAAATGTACTGCTCTCAACTGTCAAGTTCATCAAAAACAGAGTCTGAGAAACTGTCATAGCCAAAGGAGATATGACAGACATTAACATACTACCTTGAATGGGGTCCTGGGACACAACAGGAACAAAAGTGAAGGGCATCTGAATAAAATGTGGAAGTAACTAGCAACAATGTCACAATATTGGTTCATTAGTTGTAGCAATGTATCTTAGCAATGTAATGTTGCCAGCAAGAAGAGAAAGGTGAAAGGCATATAGGAAATCTGTATTGTCTTTGCGACTTTTCCTTCAATCTGAAATAATTCCAAAATTAAAATACCACTTTAGTGATATTTAGTAGTTTCAAAGTTTCAGGTCTTACATTAAGATCTTTGATCCATTTTGAATTGATTTTTGCACAGGGTGAGAGATAGGGGTCTACTTTCAGTCCTCTACATGTGGACATAGGGGTAATTATAATTTATATACACATGTGAAAACAGAGTAGTGAAACCCATCAATATTGGCTGAACAGGAGAAGAGAGGGAATAAGAAAGAACAAATAAGAAGACAAACTCGATTAAGGTACATTGCATGCATGTATGGAAATATCACAGTGAAACCCCTTTGTACAATTAATATACATTAATGAAAAAGCAATCTAATCTTAAAAATGATAGGAGAGTTACAAAATGAAGTCTGGTGTGAATGGGAAACAACTTCATTCATTCTCACCTGACTTCCTATTCTGCCTGTCTGATCCCTTTCCCTCTGTTGGCTATGTCAGGAGCAGATCTTCTAGATTTTACTGCCATTTTGGTGTTTCCAAACTGTTACAATTTCAGGGGGTCAATGGACCAGCCTAATTTATCAAAATGACCACCTGATGTCCAGTTCAAAGTTACTTTCCTCATTCTGGTGGACACCTGAACTGAAACCCCACAGGCCGAAGAAAAAGAGGGGGGCACTGGCTGGCTTATCTTCTCCTCACTCTCCACTTCTTCTGTGCCCAGTTTCTGAGGGCAAGTGGAAGGGAACAGAGACACACTGACCAGTGATGCTTTACTCTCCCCACTGCTCTTCCTCTTCATGCCAGGTGTGCAGCTGGAATCTTTGTCCCTTCCCCTTTTGACAATTCCTCCGAGAATTTCTGCTTTCCTTAGTGTCAAATTTTTGTTGGTTTGATGTCCTTCAACCAAAGACCACCAAGTCAACCAAGTTGGTTATATTACTAAAGGCTCTGAAAGAACTCACCCCGTGGGTCAACAGTAACATACACCAAGAGAAAGGTGTTGAGAGGGTGTAAGGGACTCTTAGGTGTTAGGACTTCCTACATTGAAGTCCTAACCTGCAGTACCTCAGATGTGGCTTACCTTTGAGAGAGTCTTTAAAGAGGTGATCAAAGAAAAATGAAGTCACTAGAGTAGGCTCTAGTCTAATATGAGTGGATTCTTCATAAAAAGAGGAGGATAAGCCCGGTGCTGGTGCCTCATGCTTATGTTCCTGGCTACTTGGGAGTCTGAGATCTGCAGGATCACAGTTTGAGGCCAACCAGGATTTAAAAAAAAAAAAAGGCTAGGTGGTGCCACATGCCTCGCATCCCAGCTAATATGGAAAGCATAAAACTGGAGGATTGTAATCCAGGCCAGCCTGGACAAAAAGAAGCACCCTATCTCCAAATAACCCAAGCAAAAGAAGACTGGAGGCATGGATCAAGCAGTAGAGCACCAAAGCTGTGAGCATAATGCCCTGAGTTCAAGTCCAGTACCACCAAAAAAAGAAAAAAAAAGGTAGGAAGTAAAGGAGAGAGGGTTGAAAGAAACTAACCCTCTACACACCTGATCTGGTACTTCCTGCCTGAGCACTAGGAAAATACATCTGAGTCACTTGGTGTGGTAGATTGCTATGGGGGCTCCCAGAAGACTAATTCACAGTTCAAGAAAGAGCCTCTCACGGGACTTGGATTTACTTGGATCAGTTTTAACCATGTCAAAGGAAGAAAGCGAATGCTTTCTGTGGATTGGGTGCTGTCAGAAAGAGGCATCGCATCTACAGAAGGGCAGACTGGTGTGGGAAGGGAGCTGTGATCAGGAGTTACTGTTTAGACAGAAAGGGGCAGGTGGGTTTAGAGGGATGCACACCGGCCATGTATGAAGTAGACAGCCTGGGGATTGTTAGCATCCCACTGGAGACCATGGCACAGCTATGAGCCTTTCTGGGCAGTGGAATTTCTTACTTTTCTCACTGGGAAGCAATTGCCCCACCAGTTACCACACCTATGTCCTGCTCTCCCATCTTGTGGCTACTCCTGGGAGGGGGAGGGGTTAAAGGATTACTGAGATGATGTGTGTCACCTTCAGGCTTGGCCAAGAAAAACCCACATCTGTGACCCTCCCTGTACTCTGCTGTCTGCAGGAGCGTCCTGTGAGATAGCTCACTTGTGCAGGAACACCTGGGTAGAGCCTGGCTGCAGGGAAGTGAGAGCCTGGAAGACCTCTGTGTAGCAGGAGTCACAAAGCTGCTGAACCCATTACCACATAACACTTCTTGTTCACGGGGGTGGTACAATCTCTCTTCCTGTCCCTCCATGACCCCATAGCTCCTGTTCTACATGATTCATCCCTGGCCTCTCCACCCCCTCACAGCATCACTCTAGCTGCTGTCATTCCCCAACAGGTTCTTAGCTGTCAGACACAGGGAGCCACCACAGTGAGGCCAGGAAGCTCGGCTTATGCTCATCTTCCCATTCCCCACATACCCCAAAACTCAGGGACACATATTCTCATCTCTCACCATGCTCCACACCATGATTTTTATTATTATTATTATTTTGTATGTGTGGTATTGGGGCTTGAACTCAGGGTCTTCACCTTGAGCCACTCCACCAGCCCTATTTTTGTGAAGGGTTTTTTCAAGATAGGGTCTTGCAGAACTATTTGCCCAGGCTTGCTTCAAACCAGGATTCTCCTAATATCTGCCTCCTGAGTAGCTAGAATTACAGGCATGAGCCATCAACACCTGGCTGTTTGTTCTTAGTTGCTTTTTAAATTAATTGTACAGAATGATGGATTTCATTTGGCTTTGAATGAAGTGGTGGGCTTTGACAATGGAGGAGGGCTACAAGGCCAGGCACACAGGGTGTCCCTTAAAAGCTGCAAAAGGGAGGGAAGTAGGCTGTCTCCACAGGATGCCAGAGGAACTTCTGCTGCCCACACCTTCACTTGAACCCTGTCTCATTTTGGACTTCTGGCTTCCAGACCTGTAAAAAAATAACATTGGCTTGAAGCCACCGTGTTTGCCTCAACAGGAAACTAACACAGCAGGGATTCTTTTTTTTTTCTAGATTTTTTTTGTAATTTTTTTTATTATTCATATGTGTATACAATGCTTGGGTCATTTCTCCCCCCTGCCCCCACCCCCTCCCTTACCACCCACTCCGCCCCCTCCCTCTCCCCCCTACCCCCTCAAGACCTGGCAGAAATGATTTCAGCAGGGCAGAAACTATTTCAGCAGGGATTCTTGATGAGTGACTTTGCCCTCCAAGGAGAATGTGATTCCCAGTTGTGCCACTGTGGGTTGGCACAGCGAGTGGGCTAAGTACTGACACTTAGTGGTGGAAGCCCAGGCTGCTGCCCAGCAGTCCCTCCACACATGGGCCCCACAAAGTGCTCCAGCCCCAGATGTGGAGATGTGGAGAAACAGTGTTGTCAGGAATTCCATAGGCTTTGTCCCACTGCATAGGAAGGCATGGGAAGAAGCCTCAGGGCTACATGTTTTTCCTGTGGCTCTCTAAATCCACCCACCACTTTTTTATACCCTGTGCTAGGCAGGTCCCAGAGAAGGCCTCACTTGCATCTGGATTCAAGGAACTATCCATCCAGAAGGGTGACTCCTAAGGTGGACAGGAGGGCAGTGCACAATGTGTTTTGAGGACTGTATTTCGGGCTTGCAGTTGGAGACAGGGACAGGGAGGGAGAGGAGGAGGAGGAGAAGGAGGAGAAAGAGGAGGAGGAGGAGGAAGAGGAGAAAAGGAGGAAGTGGAGGCAGAAGAGAGAGAAAATGAAAGAGAGAGAGAGAGAGAGTGAGAGAGAGAGAGAGAGAAAGGAGAAAGAAACGAAAAGAAGATGAAAGAGGGGGGAGAGGGAGAAGAAGGAGGAGGAGGAGAGAGAGAAGAGACAGAGAAAAGGAGAGAAAGAAGAGGAGAGGAGAGGGAGAAAGAGAGAGGGAGGAGGAGGAGGAGAAGAAGAAGGAAGAAAAACAGAGACAAAGAGAGAAGAACAGAACAAAAGAGAGAGAATAAGAGAGAGAAAGACGGAGACAGAGAGAGAGAGAGAGAACACTCAGAAGTCACTGCCTCTTCTTAGCAGACATTAATACCATCATGGCGGCTCCCCTTTCATATCCTCATTTAAACTCAGTTATTTCAATAGGTCCCCTAGTAAATACCACCCCATTCAGTGTGAAAGCTTCAAAATATAAATTTTGGGGGTGTGGGGCACAAACATTCAGTCCATAACCTCTACAAGAGGTGAAGGCACATTCTACTCTATAAAGTCAGTTTCTAAGATTCCTGCCCTCCTGTGATCTTCCCAAGATGAGTGAGGGGTGAACGTGCCCCAGTGGCTGCCACGTGACAGGTTCTGTGGGATACATCGAGCCCCTCTTCAGAATGTGTGGACATTCAGTGCCCATTCAAAGCTCAGAGGTAAGGAGAAGGCTGCATCTTGCACTTCCTTCTGGGTGGGTTCTCCCACCCTGTCCAAAAGCAGCTATCCAACCCTCTGTGACTTTCTACATATGGGTGGTTTTCTGCTTGCTTGTATCTTTATTTTTAAATTGTGGTAAAATACATATAAGATTTGCCATTTCAACCATTTTAAGTGTACACACCACTCTGTGGTATTAAGTATATTCACATTTGCTGTGCAAGCATCACCAACATCCATTTCCAGACCCTTTTTGATTTTGCAGAGCTGAAGCTCGAGCCCATTAAACAATTCCTCAACCACCACTCTACCTTCTGTCTCTGTGAATTTAAGTACTGTAGATTCCTCATATAAATGGATCATACAATATTTGTCTTTTTTCAATTGGCTTATGTCACTTAGTATAATGTCCTCAAAGGTTATCCATGTTGTAGCATAGTTGAGAATATAATTTTTCATGCCTGAATAATATTCCTTTGTATGGATACATCATATTTTGTTTGTCATTTGGATGCTGGGGTTGTGTCCACCTTTTGACTATTGTGAGTGAGCAGTGCTGCAATGAACAGAGGTGTGCAAATACCTCTTGGAGACTCTGCTTTCAATTATTTCAGGTATATACCCAGAAGTAGAATCGCTAATGTGTGCTCATTGTTTTGTTCAGATTTTTATTTTAACATTTTTGTTTCCAAGTAATCTTGGATCTACACAAGAGTTGCCAAGACAGTAGAGAGAGTTCTTGTGTGCCTTAAGCTCAGCTTTCCCTTGAGGTAATATCTTAAAAAAAAATTGTTGTGCAGGGCACAACACTGTGGCATTTACAAAAGTTCTTATAATATATCAAATATATCATAGTCAAATTCACCCCCTCTATCATTCTCTGTGATCCCCCCCCCACTTCCTGGAATAGTTTCAACAGGTATCATTTTTCCATTTACATACACGTGTAAACAGTATTTGCACTGTATTCACCCTTATACACCTTGAGGTAACATCTTACCCAGCCAGGGGACACTGATCAAAACAAAGAAAGAAACATCTATACAAACTGTACTCGAACTTCCCCAATTTCTTAGCTGACATATCCCCCCAGGTCAGGTCTTCAGTGACCTGGGACATTTCCTGTCTTTCCTTATCTTTCATGACCTTGACACTTTTGAAGTTCCTGGACAGGCGCTTGGTGGCACCTTCCTCAACTGGGTTTGAGTGACATTTTTCATTACTAGACTGTGATTGAAAGTTTGGGGAGGAGGACACTAGAGAGGGGTGTGCCTTTCTCCCGTCTTGGGTTGCTTTTCTTCTGACACTTTTAAAACTTTCTAGTGGGTTGTGGTAAGCCCAACACATAACACTATTCAGAGGATTATACATTGCAGAAAAAGTAATGATAGAATGAATGAGGACCTTGGAGGAGGTATAACAAGAGTTGTATTTCATTTGGAGTAATCAGGAGAGGTATTTTTAAGGAAGTGATGTAAAATGCTCGGGCTAGAGAGGATCAGGCAGAAGTAATAGCATGTGCAAAGGCCCTGGGGTAGGGACAAGCCTAGGCTTGAAGGAGGCGAGGGACAACAGCATGCAGGGGAGGGCTGGCTGGAGTAGGCAGAGCAGGTGGTGCACCAAAGCGTGGGATGGGGAGGCAGGCAGGGGCCAGCTCTGCAGGATCTTGGAGTCTTGGGGAGGAGTTTGGAGTTTATTTTCAAGCAATAGAAGCCCTTGGGAGGCCTTAAGCAATTCCAGGCATAGCAGTGAGGCTGTGAGTGGAGTTTGGCAGGAAATACATGTGGGCTCCAATGCTCCAGCAGGTGAGACAAAAACCAAACCATCTTATTTATAGTATGACAGACATGTAGCAATTTGCTACCAACTAAGAAAAAGGCAGCAAAAACTTACAGGTCCTTAAGTCCCCTCTGAGCAGCACTGGACAGGTGTGTGTGATCTGGGCTGGCAGGTAAAGGAACATTTGGGGATTTAAAAATGTATTTTCTGTCTATCTTTCCTCTTCTCTCTGCTAACCTTACATTTGTACACTTTATTGAGCAGCACAATAAAAACCATCTTTTATAGGAAGCATTGCTTAGAAGTCTAGACAGAGACAAGGACAAAAAGCAGAGCTGATTTGGGGAGCAAAGGATGGGAGATCTGGAGGTCTCCCCATGACCCTCCTGCTCCCCCAGGCAGGGTACATTTTGCAGGAGGAGATGCCAATGGCAGCTGGCCTGGGCTCAGCCTGCAGACCTGTTTCTCTCAACCATGGAGACCTCATGGCTGGTGTGAGCTAGGGACACTGTCGTGAACAATGCTATCAGGATCATGGCGTTCACTGCTTACATACTTCTCTGAGACCCTGCCTCCCATTCTTTTGGATAGACATCCAGAAGTGGGATTACTAGGTTATATGATATTTCTATTTTTAATTTTTAAGACATTTTTATTAGCATATATTAACTGTACAAAAGGGTTTCTTTGTGGTATTTTAAAATAGCATATAAAGTACTTTGATCAAATTCGCCCATCTACATTACTCTTTTTTTAACCACCTTTCCTCTTACCCTAAAAAGTGAGTGAACAGTGTAGAATGGGACACTATTTGAAAGTGAAAACCAGTGGGACAGGGAGGGGTGAAGGGAGAGGGTGAAGTACTCCATACATATGCATGAAAGTAGAATAATGAAACCTTTTAAATATTGTTTTTTAAAAGGGGCAGAGGAATAAGAAATAGTAACAGAGGGATGAATTTGATTAAAGTATACTATATACATGTATGGAAATATCACAATGAAACCCCTTTGTACAATTCGTATACACTAATAAAAATACTTTAAAAAGGGAAAACTTGTCTTTGTGGGACTGGATTATTTCACTCAACATGACGATTTCCCAGTTCCATCCATTTTCCTGCAAATGGCATAATTTCATTCTTCTTTATGGCTGAGTAAAACTCCACTGTGTAACTAGACCACATTCTCTTTATCCATTCATCCATTCATGGCGCCTAGGCTGGTCCCATCATTCAACTCTTGTGATTCTGCTTGCGTAAAGTTCCAGAACAGTCAAAATTAATTGATAGTGGAAAAAAATCAGGAAAGAAAGACCAGGAGAGAAAGACCAGGATTTGAGGAGGGAGGGGCACATGGGCATTTTCTGAAACAGTGACAATATTCTGTCTTGATAGGGGATTGGCTATACAATTGTCAATACCCAGCAAATGGTGCATTTCAGATTTTTGTGTGTTTCATCCTATGAAAATCTTAACACAAAAGGAAAGAACCCTAAACACAGCTTGCTGAAGAATTCAGGGTGAAGAATGCTGACGTCTGCAACTTGGAAATGTACCCCAAACATCCCAAATGGGTTGACAGATAGGCAGAGGGAGGGAGAGACAGGTGATAAAAACAAGTAGAGTGAGATGATAATGGTGGAAAATCAGGCAAGGTATAAAAAGATAGTTGCTGCAAAATTCTTCCAGCTTTTCTTTATGTCTGATATTTTTTCACAATGAAATGTTAGAGAAAAACTCGGCTTATAATAATCTTCTCAACCACAGGTCTGTCAGTCTCTTTTGGTTACATACGCAAAAAAAATTGGGGCACCTGGCAGAAAGTGTGTGGGCAGGAGGTTTTATTTAAGGCATCACCTTAGCTGATATGTATGGGGGAAGATCACGTTTGCCATTTTTGTCTGTGTGAAGCCTTTTCCTATTTCCATCAACCTGAGGCTTAGCAGGAAGTCTAGCTTTGCCTCTTTAGGGAGCTGTCTCCCCATCTCCCAACATTTCAACACATTTAAAAGAAATATAATGTTTTAGGAGGATGCTTTTATCAGTAGAAGAGCTTTTGCAGTATTTAACAATGGTCTAACAATTCTTAACTTCTGTTCCTGTGTCCCAGGTAGAGATGGGTCCCTATCATCTGTTTCTCCTCTGCTTCTACCTCCCTGCCAGGAGTTGGATTGGTTTGGTTCACCATGGTCTCCTATTTTAAACACAGAATCCAGTAGTCTGGAAGGCAGGGAGAGAAGGGATACTGAGAGACAGATCAGCAGGACTCAATCCTCCTGCTGATATTCAGCTGAATTGTTCAATGAAAAAGGAAGTTAATTCCATTTCAGAACTTTGTTTTAAACCCTCCCCCCCAAAAAAAATCCTGGATGATTTTCCTTTTAAGCAACAGAAGCTGTCAGATGTGAGCAGTCAGCTGTTTGATTGACAGCTGTCAGGCTCTTCCCTGACTCCAGGCTGGAGCAGCAGCTGTCCCAGAGCAGAATGAGCTACTGCCCCAAGCTGGGCAGGGGGTAAGGCTAGGTGTCTTCCAAGACTGGTGAATTGAGAACAATCTTGCTGCCACTCCTGGGAGTCCATCGGAGGTGACAGAGACCACACATTCAGCGGTGCTATTTTCATGGGAACTACAGAACTGTCAATCAAGCAACTCTCTCTGCAGTTCTCAAGCTTTCATTGTGAGAGCTGTGGCTGCTTTAAACAGCTGGCAGGTGCTCAGGAGGCACAAATCCTGCTGCCATGCTTGGAGCAGACTCCCAACCAGATGATGCCAGGAAACTTCATTCCAGAGTTGGGAACCACGTAATTATCCTGGCCACTACTCTAACTCTCACTTTGCTTTGGGAGACTTTGATCAGGCCATGACACCTTCAGGTGATCCCACCAACAGCTGCCTTGGGCCTCCTCACAAGCTGTCCTCAGTCTGATTGGGGAGGAGCTCTTCCCTGGCCATGACAGGGCATCTTGCCTCCTATTTAGGCAGCACTCATTTCACTGTCCTCAGAGCCCTCTGGCTGACCTCTCTCCTGTGCACGGCCCCCACCATGCTGCAGCTTGGACCCCAATACGTTTCTCCTGAGTGGCTGTATGGCTAACTGGTGGTCTTATCACAGGCACAGCAGACTGAGATAGTAACACAAGGAACAGAAAACTGCAAACGCTGCCAGCCCCAGGCACACCCACAGCAACAGCACCAAGAAAGTGGGTGCAATTCTTGACAGCGGCAGGGAGCAGAAACTGCAGAGAGATGAGACTGAAAAGGATTGTGGAGTGCTGAGAAGAGACTGCAGAGAGGATAGACTGAGAGCCATGGCCACTGAGAGATCCTGACACTGTGAGCTCAGAGCTCTGACACTAAGAGCTAAAGGTGCAGATATCCTGAGCTCAGAGCCCATGTGTTGGGTGCTGGCTACTGGCACTTAAAGCCCACTAAGAACAGAGGCCCTGACACCCTAGAGTTGTCAGAGTTGCTGATGATGAGGAATCTGCTCTTAGTTCATGATTTACATCCAAATAGAGCAAAGGGAGCCCTCAGCCCATTGCTAACAGAAGGAAAGTTCACAGGAAAGCCACTTGGAAGACCATGCAATGTCACTAGTTAGTTCCTCTATCTCAAAGTGCTCTTCTTCTTCTTCTTCTTCTTCTTCTTCTTCTTCTTCTTCTTCTTCTTCTACTTCTTCCTCTTCCTCCTCCTTTGGTGGTACTGGGGCTTAAACTCAGGGCCTCACACTTGCTAGGCAAGCACTCTACCACTTGAGCCATGTCCCCAACCCCTTTTGTTTTACTTATCTTTGAGATTGGGTCTCATTTTATGCCTGGGCCAGCCTTGACCATATCCTCCTATTTGTATTTCCTGCATAGGTGGGATGACAGCTGTGCAGTATCACACCTTGCCTGGTTGGTACCTGACTGGTACCTGGTTGAGATAGGATCTCATGAACTTTTTGCCTGGACTGACCTCAAACTGCAATCCACTTGATCTCCACCTCTGAAGTAGCTAGGATTACAGGCTTGAGCCACCACACTTGGCTAGGTCAGAGTTTCTTAAATCAACCACAATATCCTCAATAGGTGAGTGGGAAAGTAAACTGTGGCTCATTCATGCAAAAGAATACTATTTGGTGCTGAAAAGAACCAAGCTGTCAAGCCATGAAAATATGGGGGAAACTTAAATGCACATTATTGAGTGAAAGAAGTCAATCTGAAAATGTTTCATATCATATGATTCCACATGTATGACATTTTGGAAAAGGCAAAACTTTGGAGATAGTATGGAGATTAGTAGTTTCCAGGGGTTAAGTGGGGAGGGAGGAAGTTTTTAGGGTGGTAGAAATGCTCCGTGTGACACTGTTGTGGCAGGTATACATCATCGTGCATCTGTCCAGACCCATACAATGTGAGTGAAACTTAAGTAGACACAGTGACTCACATCTGTAATCCCAGCTACTTGGGAGGTGAAGAGCAGCAAGATTGCTGTTCAAGGCAAAAAAAAAAATCTCAATCAATAAGCCAAGTGTGGTGGTGTGTCTGTCATCTCAGCTATTCAGAGGTATAGGTAGGAGGATTGCTGTCTGATGTCAGCCCCAGGCAAAAATGCAAGACCCTATCTGAAAAATAACTACAGCAAAAAAGGGCTGGAGGTATGGCTCAAGAGGTAGAGTTCTTGCCTAACAAGCTCAAGACCCTGAGTTCAAACCACAGTACCACCAAAAAAAGAAGAAGGAAAAGAAGAGGAAGAGGAAGAAAAGAACCCTAATGTGAACTGAATTCTGTGTGAGAACAATGCGTCAATGAAGACTCATGAGTTGTAAGAATTGTACCCATCTTGTGGGGGACATTATTGAATAGGGAGTTTGTGGTTGTGGTGGAGGGGGACACCACAAAATTGCTCTAAAATAGTTTATTATAGAATCTCTCAGCCTCAGTATTATGGACGTTTGGGGTGACACCTCTGTGGTGGGGGCTTTCCTGTGCATGGTGAGCCCCTAAGATGCCAGGATCACCCCCTCTTCTTTGAGTTGTGGCATTACAGTGTCTCTAGACACTGTGCTCAGGACTCTTCTGTTATCCCTGCCAATTTTGTGACTCCATGGTAATTACCCAGCAAGTCCAGGGACTCCACTATAATTACTTCACTGGTTCTGGGAGCTCCTGGCACAATTAACCAGCTGTGCCACAATCCCTTAGCTGGTATCAGTGACTTTAGATAATTATAGCCCTGTCGTAATTATTTGGCCCAATCCTAATGACTTATTTCATTTGTTAAGTAGATGCTATTGAGGCCTCTGATGTTTCAGCCCTCTCTGGGAACCAGGAACACAGATTGATATCTGATCCTATCTCATCCTTAAAGAACTTATAGGAAATGGAAGAAGAGAAGTTAAGGTGTCACAACATCCAGTGCAATGACAGCCAGCACAGACTCAGCAGGAACACAGAAGAAGGGCATCAGAACCATCATATACAGTTGTGTAGGTTGTGCCCTTCACACGTCTGGGGTCTCCATACCACACACTGTGAGTGCAAGGAGCCAGGTGAGACTCCTAAAACAGGCATCCAGGGTCATCCAGAGGCAGGCCTAGTGCAGAAGAGAGGGATCCTGACCTACAGAATGGCTAAGGATGTTTGAAGACTGATGGAATGACACATCTCCTATGTCAGCTTAGCTTTGTAATAGAAGTATAGGACCAAGAATCACTGATGGACTCTGAGGTCCCCAATACTTACTTCTCTGAATTCATCTCCTATCTCTTCCCTCTCCCTGTTGCTTGCTCTGCACTGGCCATTTTTTCCCTCTCTCTCTGTAGACCTTTGAACCCTCTGGATTCCCCAGGGCTGCATCTACTGTCCCATATGTCCTTGTCACTTTTCACCTGCTAGACTCTGAACGTTCTTACACCAGTCTCCCTACACATGGGGATATGTTCCAAGACACCCAGTGGATGGCTAAAACCCTGAAAAATACTGAATTCAAGATGCACCATGTTTCTTCCTCTGCACATATACCTATGACAAAGTTTAATTTATAAACTAGGCACAGAGACTAACAAAACAGAAGAATTGTAATGATATACTACAATAAAACCTCTCTCTCTCTCTACAATGGGGGCTGTTTGGGTGTGGGAACTAGAGTGAGAGGGAAGGTAAAAAGACAGGGTGAAGGGGGAGGTGAATATGAATGAAGTACTTTATATATGTGTGTGTATGAAAATATAAATTATATGCATGTATGAAGACATAAAAATGAAACTTGTTGAAATTACTTTAAAAGAGAAGGAGGAGGGATAAGAAAGAGTAATGGGGAGAATTTGGTCAAGTACGTTATACACAGGTATGGAACATCACAATGAAACTCCTTTGTACAAACTCCCATACACTGGTAAAAATACCTTATTGCATCAGATTTCATCACAATACTCAAAGTCACATAACTTAAAACTTATGATTCATTTATTTCTGGAAGTTTTTCACTTAAAATTTTCCAACAGTGTCAACCATGGATAACAGCAACATCAGAAAGTGAAATTGTGAATAAGCAAAACCATGTACTGTGCTCATGGCTTGGTGTCTCCAACTGCAAGAATGCAATCGTCAGAGGGGAGGTATACCTGTGTTTTGCACACTGATAAGTCTCAAGAGCCTTAGTAATGTTTAGCACAGGGTAGAGGGTCAACACACACTCTTCGAATGCAAAAATGTGTCAGATAGGAAAAATATCAGCTTAGATGGGGATTTCTCCACTCTGATCACAAGAGGGAGCCCAACACACACATACACGCACATACACACACACACACACACACACACACACACACGCACAAACTCTCGAACTCAAGGGTGGTCTTTGCTTCTGAGCCTGGTGATGTGGACTTTTTCCTTTCTCCTTCCTGACCTTCTTCTTGTTTCACTGTTGTAACCATTTCACTATATTCACTGTACATGTTTCTTAAAACACCATGTCAAATGTTTATCTTAAGCATACACAAAATTTATTTTTAAAGATCATCTCTTATACACTTTAAACACATGCAATTTGAAAAGTTAAAAAAAAGATTGTCTACGTCCAAACTCATCAACTTGTAAACATTAAATATGCAGCTTTATGTACATGCATTGTTTGTAGTAAAGCTGTTAAAAAAATAAATAAAATAGGCCCAGAGGTGGGGCTTAGTGGCAGAAGCTTGTCTAGCATGTGTGAAGCTCTGGGTTCCATCCCAGCACTGCAAAAGTAAATAAACAAATAAATAAAGCAAAAACAGTAGATTACATGAGCAACAGCAGCAAAGTCCTTGGGCTGACACGAGGGAATAGGAAAGAGAACAGCTCAGGTCCTAATTGATCAACACAGTGGGAAATGAAAATGAAAAAATGAGACCTGTTGATACTATTCCAGGAATAGTTCCAGGGAAAAGGGGATAAAGGAGAATGATGGAGGGTGGTGAATTCAACTATGACATATTATAAGAACTTTGGTAAATGTCAAAATGTACCCTCAGTATAGTAATAATAATAATAATAATAATAATAATAATAATAACAAAAGAGGCTGGTGGAGTGGCTCAATTGGTGAGAGCACCTACCTAGCAAGTGTGAGGCTCCGAGTTGAAACCCCAATACCACCAAAAAAACACACAAATACACACAGCAATGTGTGGGAAGGAGGCAAAGGTGTAAGAAAGAGTAATATATAGAAGGGCTGAATTTGATCAAAGTACATTACATGCAAGTATGTAAATACCACATTGAAACCACTTTGCACAATTTATGCTAATAATTTTTTAAAAAAGAATAAAAAAAGAAAGTGACTGTAATGCTATCCTGTGAAATTGTTTAAGCAGCAAACTAAGTGGGAATGTAGAAAGGACCCGGTATCCACAAGGAGCAGCAGAAATGCAGGGTGGCTGGAGGGTAGGGGAGCGGAGTGAGGGCTGAGCTGCACTGAATCCAAACTGCAGGGTCAGAAAGAGTTGAGTGGGGCCTGGAGGGCCCAGGGTTTGCAATTGCAAAGTCACTGGAGAGATTTTGGTAGTGACCCTCTGAAATTTTTTTCTTTTTCTTTTCTTGTTTTGGAGGTACTTGGGTTTGAATTCAGGGCCTCACACTTGCTAGGCAGTTGCTTTACCATTTGAGCTATATCCTCAGCTCAAGTGATGAGCCTCTGTATGCCATGGAGACCTGTGAGAGGTGACAGATGGTACAGAGATCCTGTGAGGAGATGTGTCCTTGGCTGGGGAGAGCAAATGACACTTGGGCAGTGTGTGAGAAGGAATTGGCTGGGTAAGGACGCCTTCTGAAGACACCAAGCAGCAAAGGGCTGAGGACAGACAAGGACCAAGGTGAGTTCTTTATGTGGCTTGCATATTTAGGCAGATGGGGAAGAAACACAGCAGAACAGCAATGTTAATTTCTTTCTTTCTTTTTGCCATACTGGAGTTTGAACTCAGGATCTTGCACTTGCTCAGGAAAGTGCTCCACCACTTTTGCCAAGTCCCAACCCTAATTTGTTTCTTATTACTCTTTCTAGCACTTCTTTTGGTGACTATATATAAACATGAATGTAGATTCTCCTTCCTGTATGTATGCATTCTTTGCACAATGTAGACACTGTCCTGACTTTGTTTAATACCTAAAAGTGCATTCTGTGATCTCTACACATGAGCACATAGATTCTTTTAAGATGAGGTTTCTGCCAGGCATCAGTGGCTTATGCCTATAATCCTAGCTACTTGGGAGGTGGAGATTGGGAAGTTCCAGGCCACCCAGGGCAAAAACTTTGGGAGACTCTATCTCCAAAATAACCAAAGCAGAAAAGGGCTGCTGGAGTGGTTCAAGCAGTAGATGTGAGAAATACACTCACCTGTCCAAACTCAAAGAATGGACTCAGAGACATGTGGAGTACAATGAAAAAGAGACTTTAATGGCAGTCTTGTAAGATCAGGTGCCTGGTGAGCAGATATACCCAAAACAATTACAATAACCATTATACTCTCTAGTGAGCAAGTTCTGGTTCCTCACTGTCTGAGTAGTGTGGGGTGTACATTCATTCTGGATGTGGCCTAGATTACCCATGGGGTTATTTTAAAATATGCCTCTCTTGGGATTGGTCAAATTCTAGAAGTGGTCTTTAAGTGGTATCTGCCTTCCTTTGTGTCAGGAAGATCTCCCTGTGATGTGTGCTTTCTGGCAGGTACACAGTTTTTACCCATTTCCTTGTTCTATCCTGATTTACCCCTCCCAGTTTAAGTTCCCTTATCAATTGGCCCTCCCACAACATCCACAACTGATAGACAAGCAAAAGGCCAGAGTTAAATGCCTTGCCTTGAAAATGGACCACCACTGTCTTGATTTCTAACAGTAGAGCATCTGCCTAGCCATAGTGAAGCTCTGAGTTCAAACCCCAGTACCACAAAACAAACAATAAAACATTTTTCCCCATTTTCTTCTAACTTCCAGGGTGGTCAATGAGAAATGCAATTAATGGGATTATGACAGTGCAAAGTGAGTGTACAATTGTCTTTTCTCTCACTTAGGTGTTGGGACCTTTTATTTTTCCTTTGTTTTCTAAGAATTTCTTGATAATGATTTTCTTCTTTTCTTCTCCTCTTCCTTCTCTTCTCCTTTTCCTCCTCCTCCTTTCTCTTCCTCTCTCCCTCCTTCCTTCCTTTTTCTCCTTATAACTTTCACAAGTTGCATGCTTAGCAATTAATTCCCCAAATTTCACAATTTCTTTAAAAAGTCTACCAAACCGTAGCTACTTGGGAGGATGAGTTCAAGAGGATTGCAATTCGAGGACAGCCTAGACAAGTAATTTGAGAGATCCTGTCTCAAAATAAGCACAGCAAAATGGACTGGAGATATGGCTTGTGTCACAGAGCTCCTGCTTTGCAAGTGGGAAGCCCTGGGTTCAAACCTCAGTCCCACCAAAAAAAAAAAAGTCTACCAAAGGATATAATTGTTCTCTAAATATGACTTCTATTGCATCTAACAAATTTCTTTAAGAATCACTCTCTGTTCATTTCTAAATATTTTGCAACCTCTGTTTTTTAGACTCTGTAACCATAAGTTAGTGCTGAAATTTTCTTCCTTAGTTTCAGAATGCATGTTTTCAATTAACTTTTGATATGATATTTATAGTCAGAGGATATGGTTTGTATTCCATTACATCTTTGTAATATTTTGAAGACCTCCTTAGTTGACTTTAAGATCTAATTGATTCGAGACTTCTTCAGGTGATGTTCGTCCATTCTTAAAACAACATGGACTGCCTGCTGGTGCTGTTCTCAGCGTGCTACCTACTGCATCAACAGCACTGTGAAAATCAACTAAAGTGAGGTCTTTTCTGTCAAAGGAGTTAATGTAAAGCTAACCTCCCTGAATTGCTGCCTACCTGCTTTCCGAAACACTGCTTGACCCTGAAAATTTCTTTTAGTCAAAGAGCTGTTTATCGCCAGAAGTCCTAATCTCAAATTGGTTGATCTTTTCTGTAGCTTAGTCAAACTGTTGTGGGAGTTTGCTCACTGGCATATGGGACTCTGAGGCAATTAGCAGGAAGCAATGTTTATTGTGCCAGCACAGACCCAGTGGACTCCTGTCTAAAGGCTGAGCCCCAAGACCAAAGCAGTCTCACCTTATATACACTTGCAAGCAGGTTACAGAAGCAAAAAGCAAGGTCGAATCCATATATGGTTATATTTAATTTTATTGGCTACTTTACCGTAGTGCTATGTGGCTTTCCCCTCCCTGGTGCTACGTGACCTTCCTCGTGTTCAGATTTCTCAGGTTTTATCTCTCTGCTATGCCATCCCTACTCCCTGCTACTTTTTCAAGACTCAGGCCTAGTCTGTTTTCTTCTGATCCTCCTCCCTGCTACATTATTCCCCCCTTTGATGCTCAGACCCACTTAGGGTCAAACAGCATCATCTTAATTTAAGGGTTTGTATTTTTATGACATCATTACATGTAAGGCCATTTGTCATCTTTTTTCCAAGCCTAATGGTCTCCCATGTTGGTCCCCCCGCCAAACATAGCATAAAGTGACATTTAGTGTCTGAGCTATAGACTCAGTCAGTGAGAGGAACTCTCATGGGCAACAGTTACTAATTTGAGGTGCATCAGACTCTCAGGGTCAAGACCCTTTTATCTATTTTTATATTAATTACTTTTTCCCATGTTAATCAGATGGCTTAAGTACAGTAAATTTATAGGTTACAGATGCCACAGGTGTAGTTAGAGGCAGCTTTCTCCTTGTGGAGGAGGGCTGTGTATTTTGTCCTTTGTTAAACCAGATCAGTAATAATAAATAGTAATTACGCATCCTGCTCAAAAGAGATAGAAGAGAGCAAATAAAAACCTTTCACCATGAGACCAGTCAGCCGGGCAGTTTCTGCCAAGGCTATGGTGAAGACTAGGGTGAGAACTATAGCAGCAGATACAGACAAGGGTTGACAATACATTACAGTGAGATAACTGGGGTCAAAAACACCGGTTTGTCCTGTTGGAGAGTTGACTCCTCAAGCTTCTGCCATGTGTGCGTAGACTAGTCAGCTTCCAGTGGTGACTAGTGTAGGGCTGTCGTTCCGTTGTTGTTCTTGGTCCCCTGATGTTTCCTAGGAAGCAGAGTTCTGTCAGGGGAGGGTGCTCAGGTTCTGGTGGGTGATCCTGCACGGTGAAGTCGGATCAAGGATGCACTCCCACTGGAGAGCAGCTGGCTTGACTCGACTGTGGTGGATCCAAGGAGCAATCACTCCTACTTTAACTATGGTGGGAGTAGACAAGATAACAACAAAAGGGCCCCTCCAAAGGGGTTTTAATGGTTGGATATTTTATTTTATTTTATTTTTAACCCAATGTCTCTCTCTCTTTTTTTTTAACTGAGTAGACTTATTATGGCAACAATATACTGTCAGTGTATATGTCCAAGAAAACTCGTTTAAAAAAGTTAAAACCACCATTTTTAAGTATCAAAGGACATGTTTAGAGCCAGTACAAATAGTTATTTTGTCTCTATTTAAGTAGAAGACCCTGTCTAAAAATATGAGTTTGTGTCTAGAAGGGCTTTAATGCCAGATAGCAACACATGCATAAGAGCCATTTCTTTAATCCTCTCGGCCTTGGTTGTTTTTGAGAGGTCTGTCACCAGTGACTCCATTTGAACTTTGATGGGATTCCCCCCATTGTCTCCAAACTGCTTCTCTTTTGAAGATCTGTCTTCCATCCAAGTACTAACCAGGCCTGACCCTGCTTAGCTTTTGAGACCAGACAAGATTGGGTGTGTTCAAGGTGTTATGGCAGTAGACTGAAGATCTTTCTTGATTGGTCATCATCAGGATTTGCTTTTTCCTGGATTTTGTTTGTTTGGTTGGTCTTGGTCCCATGTCAGGAGGGAATAAGGAGCAGATCAGGTGGGAGTCAGTGCCAACTAGACCCTTTTGGCCAAATTTAAGCAATAAAAAGTCTTAGAAAGAGTGGCCCTTAGGCATTGGGCTTCTAAAACAAAATCTAACACAAGCAGATGTCTAAAAATCTACCTGGGTGACACATAAGTAGTTACTAGAATTTTTTTATGGACTTGATTGTAAATGCCCCAGAAGAATCAGAATTGTAATGACAAAAACTTAACAGTCATGGTTAAAATTCTGATGGACAATTTAGTAACTAACAGAACAGTATATCAGTACCACTAACTTCTTTTTACCATGTTTTTCTAAATTTTGTATTTTAGGAGGATTGATATACTTGAAAATCATAAATATATTTAATATACAGGAACCAGCAGCAGCATCACAGTTCTGTAGAGGTTATATGTACATATTAGTTTGGTTGTTCTTGAAGTAAAACCTTAGATTTTTTTCATCATTGGTGAGGAACACTGTCAGTGACCCCAAATACCCAATCACAGACACAAATAGGGTACCAACTGCATTAGAATCACCCAAGACAACAGTTGTTTAACCATGAGGTCATCTAGAAAGTTTTATATAAACTGTTAGAAAATAAGAGGCATGGAAGAGGCAGAGAGATGGCCCAAACGCCAGTACAGGGTTTATTGTTTAGGCAGGAGCCCTGTGGAGGGAGACCTCAGCAAGAGAGCTAGAGCCCATTGCCATACACAGGGTTGGACTGGATATAGGGGGATAGTGGAAAAGTACTAGGAAGGTCACTAAGGGATATTGTTGCTGTGCAACCAAGAAAGATAAGTTGTAGTTAGGTCACTGTCTGCCCAACTGTCCTTGGCATCTATCCAAGGAGATAAAGGTAAGTCATCTGCAAGGGGGAGGCGGTCCAGGCCTAACATGGCTGTCTTCATTGTTAACCTCAACATAAACCAACTCCTAAATTAACATGACTTAGTTACCTTAATAGTTAAAACCCTGACAAAAATCACCAGAGAACACAGGTATTATTTATGGGGCCTAAGTGTGGAGCTAGGAAACATAGTGGCCAAGAATCATGGCTCAATGTTGATAAGGGATCACATCCCGGATTGTTGACATTAACAGATGGCTCATGACATACAGTAGGATCCCACCAGCCTGTAGTCAATGGAGGCCCCCTAAAATAATAGGTCCAATCTGGACATCCCAAGCCAAAATTTCCCTCCATCCAACATGTGGAGGGAGTAGGATTAACACCTTCACTCTGTTGAGTCTAATAAAAACTGGAGGTCTTGACTTCCAATGTAGTTTTTTTTTTAATCCTATCTGGAGGGTGCACTTTAGCTTTACATAAGTAAATTTTTTTTAACTCTCACATCAGTGCAGCAGTACTTCCTGTGTTCAGCTGCTTCTTGTTTTTCTGTGTTTTAATAAACTCTTGTTGTCTTGTTAGGTTTGTGGATTAACCTGTTGCACCAAAAATTTCCTGACAGTTATCTTGACAAAACAAAAACCATTTTAAGGCAATTTTTTGGTAAATGTTATCAAGAACAATACAATATTTTAAAGATAGGCTTGTTGTTATGAGCTTAGAGAATTAAGTTTTAGTTTAACATCAGTACATTAAATTTTGACCTTATAAAACCTTTAATGTAACTCTTAGATTTTAGTAAATCACTTACATAAACATCTATAAGCTCCATCTTTTATGACAATTTACTCTGAATCTTTATGACAACTTATTTTGTATTCCCTGGGGGAGTTTGTCTTTATCCCTTTCTTTTTATCCAAAAGTATTTTTTGTTCTTTATTTTTTATTTGTTTAAAATCAGCTTTAATATCATGTTACTTGTTGAAATTAACTTATAAAAAGTTTTAAATTAGAACCTTATATTTGTATGGAAAAAAAACCAGAAAGAAAGCAACCTTAAAATTAGTTTTTGTATAAAAATTATTTATAGAAAGCCCAGTTGTTAACAGATCCCTGTATTATAAGAGAGAATTAAGTTCCAGATTGTAATTATCACAGAATGAAACATGTGAAGGTCATTTCTTTAACTACCCAAATTCCAAGGTTTTTGTTGCAGGCTGTGCCCCTGCCCTTTTTTGTTCTTTTTCTTTTTTCTCCCCCTCTAGTCTCAGCCAAAGTGTTAACCCTGAATGCCTGCAGCTTATTTCAACTGATTGAAATAAGTTTTATAACCTGTTTTCTTAAAAGTAGCAGTAGAACAGAGTAATAATTTTTACATTGAATCTACAACAAGAACTGTTCTTAAGATGTTTACATATTTATGCGTAAAAATCCTAAGCAGTTTATAATAGGGATCTTTAAAATAAATACCCTGTTTTTTTTGTTACCTTGAGTATCATATTAACCTGATAGTAGCATTTTAAGAACCATTTTGAAGATGTTTACATACACATAATACACAGTGAGCATACCATGAGATGGATGCATAATCTGACCAGCCATTAGCAGGGGAAACATAAGCATCTCATGACTGTCTCAATAGCAGACCAAGCTTACTACACCAACCTTTTGGAACATTTTTTTAACTCCTTTTTTTTTTTACCCTTTTAGGTAGGTTCTCCCTGTTTATGTTCCCTAGAAGTAAAAGTGCCAACAAGTTCAATATTTCTGGCATATTTTGATAATCCTAAATTGTTTTTTATTTACTTTCTATTTTTAAGACATAAGAAATCAACTGAAGGAGTATATTAAACCTTTTATCCTTTTCTGTCTGTAAACATTTTATGACATTTTATTTTGTTTTCTCTCTCCCCTCTATTTTCCTCTTTCCTTTCTCTCTCTCTTTTTTCTCTCTCTCTTTCCTCACTTCACCCTCGAAGACCTCATCCCAATTTTGTTTCCATTTCTTCATTTCCCTCTGTCTACATTCACAATCCTTGTACAGTATTCCTTTTTTAAAAGTCAGACCAGATCTTAGTATCAGTGTAAGTCCATCCTTCATGTGTTAATTTTTGTAAGAGCTCAGTTAGTGCTGAGCCTCAGTCCTCCTTCAGGATGCCCATTTTGGGTGAAGATGTGCAGACTGGGGCACCAAAGCTACCCACCAAGACTGAAAGACTCTGATTTCTCCTCAGTCTGTCCAATAAATTGCTACCTGAACTTAAATAAACAAGAGTCTGGTTTTTGAGGACCAATTTTAGCCTCTTGGCTTTTTCCATTCTTCTGGGTGTTAGGGGTTTTTTTTAATTCACAATTACTCTGTAAACTTCATTAATCACAGTTTTATCTAGTGACCCTTCCAGAGGCCATCCTACACCAAAAGCAGGTCAATGTACCTCACAAAGGACCTTTAGCTTGTTAGGAGTTAACTCTGTCTTCATTAAATCCCCCTTTAAAGTTATTAATCATACACTGCAAGGGAGTGTTTTTACTCTGATTTCCACATTTCTCCTCCCGTTACCAGATGGGAAGACAGACACAGAGCGGGAGGGAATTCCTCACTCCGTTCACAGCTGGGCTGCATCTCAGCTCGCATTTTCATATACTCTCATACAGCACCTTAATTCCATACTGCTCCCTGAACCCGAAAAACATGGTTTCACTCCCAAAATGGCAGTTACTAGGATGTCCCTTTGGGAGGTGATCAAGCTCTCCTTCGGGTTCCTGTGGCAGGTCTGGGTTACTAGCAGTCTGATGAGCGGTGCTCCCCTCCCTTTGTCACTGGTTCCTGCGCCTCACTGGGTTCTGTGCATCCAAGGCCCTCAAACTGACTCACCAGGAGGATGAATCCCCCTCCACTGGCACCTGGTGGGATCTCATCCTGGCAGTCCAGGGGACGCATCCCAGTAACAAAGTAGGTGATAATTCACCATCTCTGCATTCCCAGATAGCAAGCCCCAAAAATGTTGTGGGAGTTTGCTAGCTGAGATAAGAGACTCTTAAGGTAATTAGCAGGAAGCAATGTTTATTGTGCCAGCACAGACTCAGCAGACTCATGTCCAAAGGCTGAGCCCTGAGAACAAAAGGGTCTCACTTTATATACCCTTGCAAGCAGGTTACAGAAGCAAAAAGTAAGGTCTAATCCTTATATGGTTATATTTAATTTTATTGGATACTTTATCCTAGTGTTATGTGACTTTCCTCTCCTTGGTGCTATGTGACCTTCCTCATGTTCACAGGTTTTATCTCTCTGCTATGCCATACCTACCTCCCTGCTACTTTTTCAGAACTCAGGCCTAGACTGTTTTCTTCTGATCCTCCTCCCTGCTACAAAACCACCATTTTTTTTTGAACTTTATATTCCTGAAATCATGAGTAAGATGTCTGCCCCATCCCTTGTCTGGACAGAGGACCTTGGGAAATCACTCATTCACAGAGCTGTACACCATGAGTAATCACTCTCTCATTTAATTGTAAAATGTCACTGCATTGGAAAACTTTGCCCTTACCCCAAACAATATCTAGTTGTGGAGTGTTGTGAGCCCAAGTGTGGCTCAATCCTGGTGAGGGACAGGGAATGCATCAGAAATATGATGTGGGTGGATTTCCCACCCAGGTGTGTTCTGCCTCTCAGACCATGGTCTGTGACTGCTCCCTTCTTTCTGCAGAAGTAAAACTTTTCTTTTTGCCTTGCTGAGTGACTCCCGAGTGTTTCTTTGATCATCATTTGGGAATGGCATTTCTAACAGTAACCTATATCAGAAGCAATGTCTGGCAGTTTCTTTATGCTATCTCCCTGCATGTATAAGTTACATGCCTTGATCCTCTTTATTTCTCCTCTCTGTTTCCTTCAACACTGTCTCTTTTATTATTGTTATTATTGTTATTATTATTATTGTCTCTTGTTATTATTGTTATAATTATTATTGTCTCTTTTATTATTGTTATTATTGTTATTGTATTGTTTTAGACCTAGTTCCCACATATGAGGGAACATGAGATATTTGACTTTTTGAGCTTGGCTTATTTCACTCAGTATGATGATCTCCAGTTTCATCCATTTTCCTGCAAACAGCATAATTTCATTCTTCTTTATGGCTGAACAATACTCCATTGTGTGTAAAGAAATCCAGTAACTATTGTTTTTAAAAGGCAGGAAGGGGGAAGTGGGGATAAGGGATTATAACAGAGGGGTGAAATTATTCAAAATACACTGTATGCACAAATGGAATTTTCACATGGAACCCCCTTGTACTATTAATGAATCATAAATAATATAGTAATAATAATAATAACAATAAATAAACAATATCAGAGCCCTCACTAAGTGTCAGGCTCTATCCAACTGCTCTTAACATGTCAGCTCTATGAGTTACATACTATTGTGTCTATTTTTTTTCTTTAGTGATGTGTTTCTTTAGGGGCTGGTTGTCGCTAAGTATTTTCTTTTAATTTTAAAAATTATAACTGATACATTAAAAATTGTATCCAGTTAAAGGATGCCATGCAATGTTTCACTAATCCATACATTGTGCAATGTGTTTGTTCATTCATGATTCATTCAAGAATATTGATCAAATGTCTCTCGTGTACCGGGCCCTATTCCAGGTGTAGGGACAAAGTAGGAAAGACTTCAGAAAGCAAAATTGAAAAAAACTCATCTATGATTTCTCAGGAATACATCCTAGTGGGGAGAGACAGAGAGTAAAGAATATTAATCAGTAAAATCTGTGTAAGGCTAGTGATATGTACTGAAGAGTGAAGTCTGTGAAAGGTACATATATTCTACAGTCACTTTACATAGGATGGTCCAAGAAGGGCTAAATGAGAAGAAAAGTCAAGACTGAAGGAGGGGGAGGTGGACCATGTGCATCTCTAGGGTGAGAACATTCCAGGGAGAATGGCCAGTGCAAAGGTTCTAAGGCAGATGCTTGCCGGGCATATTCTGGGACGAGGAAGCATGTCAGGATGGCTTCATCAGAGTCAGGAGGTGGAGGGAGGAGGAGGGAGGGAAACCAGGACTAAATCAAGGCGCAGAACTCTGTAAATAAGACTGAGGTGGAAAGCCCTTGACTGTTTTTAAGCAGAGGAGTGTCAAAAATGATAAAGTTTTCCTTGTATTCAAGTGATACTTTACTATCAAATTGTGTCTTGTGATCAGGATGGCTTAACTTGAAACGTGGATTTGGACTTCAAGGAAAAATGATTGTCAGGGAAGCACTGGTGTGTGTGGTAATGCACCAGCATCCTTGTCCATCCTGCACAAACACCTGGGCGTTGTCCCTGGGCATCCTGTGTGAACACCTGGGTGATGTGTGCCCTCCCATTCCAGGGATGGTGATCAGAAACTGGAAGCCTGTTCCTCAGACTTTCCTTTTCAGAGATCACCTGGGTGTCACCTGAACACTTCCTTTCTCTGAGGTGAACCCAGATCAGCCTGGACCTCACCTCCGCCGTGCTCCTCTGGACCACCTGTCCTCGATGCTTGTCTGGGGACCATTTCTCCATATTCAGCTCTCTCCTCCAGAGCAAGATTCTCACAAAACCCGAGTCACATTCCAAGCCATGATTTCAGATTATAAAAACATTCCAGCTCCTGGCTACCTGCTTCCATTATCTGATCTCCTCAACAGACATTTTCTGTGTCATCTTGGTACTGTGGCATCTTTTGACAAAGTTCTGCTTTCAAGGGATTGATTTCCAAGAATGACAGACAAAAAGTTGGCATCATCTTCTCTCCTCTGGATTTTCCCAGACTCCAGAAACGAGCTGAGTTGGCACCATGTATGGGTGGCATCCTTAGCACCTGGTGGCCACTGCTCTGCCTGTCCCCTGTCTTCCAAGGTGACCCCAATTCTCCGGAGAGCTGAGGTGTTTTAAGAGGATGATAAAGACAGGTTGGGGAGGGAAAGGTTAGGAGCAAATGGGGCAAGCCAAGGCCCTGGCATTGCTCCAGGAGACAGATGAGGGTGGAGGTGGTAACATGTGAGGTGTCCTGGAGAACTGAAGGAGAAATCCATGTAATTTTCTGGGGTATGAGGAAAAAGGGAGTTGAGAATCACACTGTTTTTTCAAGTTGAAAAATCTAGAAGCTTGGAATTCCCATTGGCTAGCAGGGGAAGGGTTGCAGAAGAAGAACAGTTATGGGAATACAGGAGACTCAGCTATGAACATGATGCATGTGGACCTTTAAAAAAAATTTTTTATTAAGATATATTCATTGTACAGGGGGTATTCATAGTGACAATTCTGATTAGGCTTATATTGTACATTAGTTATATCACCCTCATCATTTCTCCCCCCCCAACTCCTTCCCTGCCCCACTTAAAGCACTTGCAAGAGGTTTCTTTGTTCTGTTTCATATATGTATATGAAGTCCATCCACCATATACCCTTACCTAAATCTCCATTCACACTCCCACCCCTATTAGTACCCCTCCCCCCCACTGTACCTACTTTACAGCCCTGTCTTTCATACCAATATTTAATTTTATGTTCAAAGGGGTGTCTCAGTGCATGCCCACTATGGGTGTGCTTTACTTTGGTCTGTTAAACTCCTTCCATTGTTCTCCCTTATCCCTTTACCTCCCCCCCTAATTTTCAACAGTTTTCAGTATACATCCTTATATCCTCTACCTTCATAGACATTATGTTTTATGATATTATTGATGCTCTATCATTTCCTTTTCCTTTCCCTCTTTCCCCAAGTTCCAGGTAGTAGTTACACTATTACAATCATGTTCTATATCTGAGTTTGTATGTGATCATGCTTGTTTTGGTGTATATGTTTGTGTTTGTGTATATGATCTAGTGATACTACTCCTGGGCATCTACCCAAAGGAATGTAAAACAGGATACAGTACAGACACCTGTACACCAATGTTCATTACAGCACTATTCACATAGCCAAGCTTTGGAATGGAAACAATCCAGATGCTCCACACTGATGAATGGATCATGGAATCGTGGCATATATACACATATTACTTAGTCACAGGAATAATGACCTGGGGTTTGAAGGTAAATGGTTGCAATTAAGCAAAGTAAGCCAGGCTCAGAAAGACAAAGGCCACATGTTTTCTCTCGACTGGCTTTTGAAATCCAGTGTGTAGTCTGGTACCTTCCATTGGTTTTGGGAAATATTGCCCTTTAATTCTTCAAAGATTGCTTCTGCCTTGTTCTCTTTCTCTCCTCTCTATTTGGCATTCTGTTAATACACATGTGAGACCTCTCACCACATCCCATGTGTGTCTGATGCTCTCTCTGAGTTGCTTTTTTTGTTTGTTTGTTTGTGTCACTGGGGCCTTAGGGCCTCCAATTTGCTAGGCAGCTACTCTACCACTTGAGCCGCATGTCCAGTCCTTTGAAAATTTTAGTTTCCTTTCCAGATAGGATCTTGCTAACTTTGCCCAGGCTGGTCCCTCTCCAACCACAATCCTCCTATTTCCACCTCCTGAGTAGCTGGAGTTACAGGTGTCAGTCACAATGCCTGGCATATTTTTGAGATAGGATCTTGTTGACTTTTGCTTGGCTTGCTTCAAATCACGATCCTCCTGTCTCTTCTTCCCAAGCATGAAATGATTTTTTTTTAAGACAGTGTCTTGCTATGTAGCCTGGGGTGGCCTGGAACTCATGATCCTCTAGACCCAGCCTTCTGAGTTCTGGGATTACAGGTACACACCACAATACCCAGCCTGAATCTTTGCTCTGTGGTTGCTTTGTGCTTTTATCTGGGCTGTGTCTGTTCACCTCTGTTGCTGTTCAAATTGTGGTTAAGCTCATCTGCTCAGTTCATAATTTCTATAACTGCATTTTTCAGTTCTAGAATTTTCATTTATTTGGTTTCATGTTTTCTAGTTCTTTGTTGGAATTCACCCTCTCCTCCCTCACCCCCACCATTCTGCTTCCACTTATGGTTCAGTTTTTATATTGTTTTTTGAGAAAAGGTCTTGCTATCCCCTAGGCTGGCCCCAAACTGACTGTGTAGTTCAGGCTGGCTTTGAACTGACCATCTTCCTTGTCTCAACCTTTCCCAGCTCCCACTTGGCTTTCTGGTCTCTTGTCTGTTACTTTTACTTTCAGAATCAGTAAAAATGTTCGGGTACAACTACCCGCAATGTGTGAGTTCTCCTCCTGGCTTCCTTCCTCTTTCTCATCTTGGACCCTTATATTCTGTCTGCCTTGGAGGCTCTCCAAAGCCTACCAACAGATGTTCTTTATTTTTTCTTCAGCCTTTTTTGAATTTTTTTTACAGTGAGACATTATGAATAAAATAACCTAGTCAGATATTTTGGGGAGCTAAGCTTCCATCAGCATAGCTTGCAGACATAAATCCATGTATTTATTCAAATTTATTCAAATCTCTAGGGTTGTTATCTTGGTCCGTGCATCTTGTCTCACCTGGAAGGCAAAAACTTCCCAACAAGCCTATCTACTTCCATTTTTCTTTTCTTTAGTGAAGATAACTGTATAGCAATAGCTTCACATCTTACCTCCTGTACAATGTTGATCAATCCTCTGAGCCTCAGTGCTCTCAACTATAAAATGGGTCTAATAAGGGAAACACCTTCACAAATTATTGTGAGAATTAGGTCAACTGTCCAGATGGGGGACTAAGATCAGTGCTGGGCTACTTCTCAGAAAAGCTAGCTGTTATTTTTATTGTCTGCTGCAATTTTGTCTTCACCAAGTGGTCATGCAGATCTATTTAGACAAAAAAAGTATGAATACCTCATACTTATGCCTAAAATCTCTACTAGTTTCTTTTTTTGTTTTGGTGGAACTGGAATTTGAACTCAGGGCTTCACTCTTACAAAGCAGATGTTCTACCTCTAGAGCCACACATCCCAGTCCACTTTGCTCTGGTTATTTTGGAAATGGGGTCTCATGAACTATTTTCCCGTGCTGGCCTTGGGTCACCATGTAGATGGCTGCCCCACTAGAATCCTAGTCCCAGCTCTTCTTACACACAGCTGTGGACTTGTGACTGATTCTCATCCCTGGAACAAGAGCAGCAGTGATATGTGGGGCCTCAGGGTTTTAAAAACAGAAATGGGGCCGAGTGTGTTGGTGCATGACTATAGTCCCAGCTACTTGGGAGGCAAAGGTAGGAGGGTCATGGCTCAAGGCCAGCCCTCACAAAAAGTTAGAGAGACCTTATCTCAGAAAATAAGCTGGTGTGGTTCCTACCTATAATTCCAGCTATGTGGGAGGCAGAGGTAGGAGGATGGTGGTCTGAGGCCAGCCCCAAGCCAAATCATGAGGCCCTATCCAAAGCAAAAAGGATTAGGGGTGTGGCTAAAGTGGTAGAGAGCTTGTCTAACAAATGCAAGGCTCTGAGTTCAAACTTTAGTACCATTCTCTCAAAAAAAAAAAAAAACAAACCCAAAGTGGACGTGACATTTTCAAATCTTTCCTTCCCTGAGGTTCTAGGACCTGTTGGAGCTAAGAACTAGAGGTGTGTGTCAAAGTCACCCCAGAAAGAACTCCAGGTGGCAAATATGACAGTGTTACCTGAGTGAGAAATAAACAATGGCCATTGTGATAAAATCTGGTATCTTAGGTTAGGTCACTAGAAAGATCTAGTGACACTGCAGGTTGTACAGTTTTTGCAATGATTTGTTGTGCATCTTCCTTAGATGATGGGCTTCATGATTTGTGTATGTCATGTACCTGGCACAGACCCAAGTCCTCTATGAACACCACACTAAATATGTGCTGGCTGACCAGGTCACATGGATTAAGGGCCATTGAGAAGGGGAATTATTTCAGGTTCCCTGTCCTATGTCAGCCACACCTAGCATCACAGCATCATTTATGTCTCACTTCTGAGTCCCTCACCACCGCCCAGTGTTAACCTTCTGATGCAGGCCTAGTGCTTTGATCAGAGACAACACTCAGATAGGGACAGATAAAACCATCAAAGGAGGACGGCTCTCCTCCTTTCTCCAACAGAAGGAGAAACCAAACCCTGTGGCTGGCCTTTCTGTGAAACCCTTGCAAAGAAAACCACAAGACGGTTGCCACTGCATCTCAGGACCCACATTCTGTGCATCTGTGTTCCATGGCAGTGGCTGAGGTAGGCAGCACAGGGCTGACTAGGTTTGCATCCTGGGATTCCCTTAGTGAAGCATGAAGCAGCAGGAGTGAGCAAGCAGGGTCTGAGCCTAGACCCAAGTCCTAGCTGGTGCCAAGCTGTGAGACCTTAGTGATTGAGGGGACCAGAGACATCAACAAGAAAGCGTTGTCTAGCCAGACTTGGGGTTCTCTGCCCAAGGTGGAATCAAGAGTTGAGAGACAGAATCAAGCACAGATATTGAGTACATGGTGGAGCATTTTGGGGGAGGGGTTCTCTTTTATTAAAATTATTCTTTATTTTATTACTGTACATTAATTGTGATATTTCCACACACATGTATAATGTACTTTGATCAGATACAGCCTTTCTATGGGTCTTTCTTGTCCTGTCTCTCCCCTTTTAAACAACGTTAATGATTTCATATTTTTAGACATGCATATTAAGTACTTCATTCATGTTTGTACAAGGGGAGGGGTTTTACTATGACATTTCAATACATGCATATGATGTACTTTGATTATACTCACCCACCTGTTACTCTTTATTACCCCTTCCCTCCAAGTGACCCTCTTTGAACTTTTCCTGTGAATTAAAAAAATGGGTTTCATTATGACCTTTCCATAAGTACATACAATGCACTTTGACCTGCTCTCCCTGCACCCTATCTTTTTCCCCTCCCACCTCCTACTTCACCAAATAGTCCCATTTTGTATTTGTGTCCTTTTTGTTTTAAGCTATAGTCTTCATATGATAGTGAACATGCAGGCCTTGTCTTTCTAAGTCTGGCTTATTTTGCTCAATATTATGATCTCCAGTTCTACCCATTTTCTTGCAAATGACATCATTTCATCATTCTTTATGGCTTAATAACTCCATTGTGTACATATACCACATTTGCTTTATCCATTTGTGGGTGGATTGGCTCCTAGGCTGACTCCATAACTTGGTGAATTGTGAGCAATAACCATGGGCGTGCAGGTGTCTCTTTTAATCTTTCGAATATTGACTTAGGAGTAGTATAGCAAGATCACATGGAAGCTTTTAGTGTCTTGAGGAACTGCCATACTGATTTCCATAGTGGCTTGGCTAATTGACATTCCCACCAACAGTGTATGAGCATTGGTGTTGTAGTGTAACAGCCTTTGCTGCTGTTTGTTTTCTTGATTGCTAATTTGACTGGGATGAGATAGAACTTCAGTATCACTTTCAATTGCATTTCCTTCATGGCTAAAGACATTGAATATTCTTCATGTATTTATTGGCCATTTGTATTTCTTTTGAAAACTGTTCAATTCATTTTAAATCTGATTTCTCTGCCAGAACTGAGTTGCACCACATGATCTGAGCCCAGGATGATATGTCTTCACCCTAAACTGTGATGGTCTATCTTTAATCGACCCTCACCAGAACAGCTGGTGTTGAAGGAAGAATGGCTGATGCGGTTACTTTGGGAGTCATTTTGAAGTTTAAAGTCCTAAGTGTCTGGAACTCTGGAGACTCTAGATTTGAATTCCTTTCTAGATAACTTCTCCAGGGTCACAAACTACCAGAAGAGGTCTGTGAACCTCTGGGGCTAGGAACCTTCTGAACCTGATGACTTCTATCTAGATGGAGAATAATATCTTCAGCCCAAAGAGGAAGATGTCATTGGAGTTTGGGAAAACATCCAAGTTATCCATTATATCCACAACAGCAGATAATTCAGGGCTTCACCATAGTCATACCTCATGATGCTGGGTTGGATACATATCCAAAGGTGGACTAGCTACAGGTTTTGCCCCTCGGGATCAGAGATAGGGGAAAATGAATGGGCCAAGTGGAATCCTTGCTGTGTCAAAGTCCAGAACTAAGGGAGTTGAGAGAGGAGAAAATAAGCCCTTTGTGCACAATGTCCTCTCTCTGTTCTAAGGAGTCTGTGATTGCCTTCAGGTTAGCCAAGACTTGTGGTTTCTAGAGGGAGCCTGGAATTGCCTCTCTTTGATGTCACCTAAGGCTTCAGGTTGAGAAGTTTCCATTAAGCACAGAGGAGTCTATCATCCCAGGACAATTGGTTTAATGTGCATTACTTATTTAGATAGTTTTCACATGAGGCAGAGACAGGTGGCTAGTTACCAGAAGAGAAAATGTGCACTCCCCCTTTCACAGAAAGAGGGAGTTTCTGGGAAGTGATCACTCTCAGAATCAGTTACATCCATGTGTGAACACACAATTAAATATTACCAGGAAACGTAAGCAGAAACAAGTCATGTCCCTTCCAGATCTGTGACTTTTGTAAGCAGACACACATTCTCTACTCTCTGTTTCTCTTTCTATTATCTGAGAGCAGAGGACATCCACAGATGGAAAACCCCAGTGTTCATGAATCACCCTAGAAAAGCATATTCAAATTCTGCCCAGAGAAATCTCCACTGGTCATTTGTATAAATGAGAAACAAAATCCCCTTGAGTAAAGCCAGTGGAATTGTAGGATGTGGTTGTTACCTTGACTAGTTTTATCCTAATTTTTATATCCCAATCATAGTTAAATAACTTGTGACTGTTTTTTTCACTCTGTGTCCCTGGTTGGACTGGGAGCTCTGTTGAGGTTAGAGGCTGCATCTGTTTTCCTTACTCCTGAATTTCACATACTGGCATATAATGGCAACTGATAAATTTGGGCTGGTTGGTTTCTGAGAAAAGAGGTTTCACACATTCACATTCATGAAAACTCACAGAGATGACCTGCCCAAGGCCACTGGGGAAGACATAACCAGAGGAGAAACTTAGTCTGTCTGACTCCTCAGCTGGTGTTCTGTGCCCCTTTCAAAATCTCAGGAGTGGAGTTATCCCTGCACACTGACCAGAATAGCTGAAGTTCAGATAGCTGGCATTAATTTGGAGCAACAAGAACAGGCATTCTCTGCTGGTAGGAAGGTGACACTGTGGCCACCACTGTGGATGCAATGTGACTGTTTCTTATAAAAGCAAATACACTGTTGCCATATGATCCAGCAATTAAACTTTTCTCAAAGAATTTGAAAACATGTCCACACAGAAATCTGCACATGGAAATTTACATCAGCTTTAATCATAATTGCTGAAAGCTGGCATCAGCCCAGATATCCTTCAGTCTGTGGATAAACTGTGGTAATCCGGATAATGGAATATTATTCAGTGTTAAAAAGGAATGACTCTCAAGCCATGAACAGACTTGGAGAAAACCAAAATGGGTGTTGCTAAGTGAAGCCAAACCAAAAAGGCTAAATATTGTCCAACTATAGGATATTCTACAGGCTATTCCAAGTACAGGACATTCTAAAAAGGGCAAAACATAGAGACATTAAGGGGTAGGGCTGTAGCTCAGAGGTGTGAGGCCCTAGGTTCCATCCCCAGTAGCACACACACACACACATACACAAAGAGGAAGAGACAGTCAAAGATCAGTAGTTATTGGTGTTAGACTGTGGGGAAGGATAAACAAGTGTAGCACAGATGGTTTTTAGGGTGGTGAGACTACTCTGTATGATACTATGATGCTGGATACACGCCATTAGGCATCTAACCAAAAACATAGAGTGCACAACACCTAGAGTGAACTATAAGGACTGTGTCCATGTAGGTTCATTGATTTTAACAGGTGTACCCCTCTAGTGGGGACATTGATAGTGGGGGAACCCAGGAGGTGGAGGAGTAGGGGGACTCTTTGCAGCTTCTGATCAATTTTTCTATGAGTCTAAAATTTCTCTTTAAGAAGCCTTTTTTACCTGGAAATGTCACAGAAAACACCCTGGATAGCTACCTTAAACAAATAAAAATGTCTTTTTTTTCCTTCAAAAATGGAGAACAGGAAGGAAGGTAAAACAGGTCCTGTCTGGGGGTTGGCACCATTTGGGTGGGGATATAAGAAAAGGGTGAAGAAGACTGAATGTGGTGGAAATATTATGTATTCATGTATGCAAATGGAAAAATGAGACCTGTTGAAACTATTCCAGGAATGCAGGGGAAGGTGGATAAAGCGATTGAAGGAGGGAGTGAGTTCGCCTATGATTATTGTATGAACTTTGGTAAATGTCAAAATGTACCTCAAGTACATCCATAACATTATAATTTAAAAAAAAAGAAAAAAGAAGTCTATTTTGGGGGGCTGGCAGAGTGGCTGAAGTGGTAGAACCCCTGCTTAGCAAGCTTGAGGCCCTGAATTCAAACCCCAGTACCATAAAAAGTCTATTTTAGCATAATAAAACCCATTAAAATTATTTTCAAAAAGGGAGGAGTGAGGGGAATAAGCCTAGTAATGGAGGGAAGTGAATATGGCCAAAATACATTTTGCATAATATATATGGAAATTTCTCAATGATCCCCCTCTTGTACAACTAATATACACAAAAAATAAAAAAGAAGTCTATTTTTAAAAGAGTCAAGTTGCCTGTTAGAATTTGGTGTCTAGTGGAGGACACTGGTTGCGTGTGTGGGGCAAATGAAGCTGTGGAGAACTCTTGTCACCATACGAAACACTTCTCACCACTGAGCTGAGAAGTGGACACCATGGTATGCTCACTGCTCAGTCAGCTCTGAGCATTACCTCCTCCAGAGGATGAGGGCCTCAGGCCTTTCCTGCCTCTGACACAGCCCTGGTCCTCCTCTGCAAGTGTGAACCCTGAAGTGTGTAGACTGGGGCTTCCCTAGACTCGATTGGGTTGACTGAGGACCATAGGACTTGGGTGATCAGGGAAGAAGGCAATATCTATGCAGCACTAGGCTTCACTGGCTTAGGCCAGGTACACAGCTGGGAGACTTAATCAAGCATGGATTCTGGATGAGGTGAGGCAAGGAGCATCACATCTGGTTCCTCTTCAAGTCCGTGTCTGGCTCAGCACACCTGAGCACATTTAGAGACTGTTGCCAACACTCAGAGACCACTCTGCTGTATGCTACAAAGACATCACACAAGTTGGTTAACAGGAAGGACTGGGGTCATTGGGATTTCTCTAGGAGCAGTGTTGGGGCTAAAATCTGAGATGTGTTGACTCATCTTCAGGTATTTCCTCCATACCCACTACCAGAGACAGGCTGGTGGGTATGAGACAGGCTGCTGTGGCCTGCATAACAGGCATATATTGTATATTGTGGGGAGCTCCTGGGTCTGTGTGCTCTGTAGAGTAGGTCAGAGCCTGAGCTCTGGGGTAGACAGACTGGCAACCACGCATTAAATTCTCCATCACATCCATGATAGAGATACTGTGGCCTAGTGACTGTCACTACTACAGCAGTAAGAAGTGTTCTATTGAGGTTGTCACTGTTGGGTTATAGGCATGCACCAGAGCTCCCCAGCTCCAATTTCTGTAAAAAAGGGAGGAGGAAGTGGGTGGTCACTTGGGCCCATCTGTCTTCAGGGTCCAAAGCTGAGGGGCAGAGGAAGAGATAGACAAATTTTTATGAAGATCTCTGTGTTTACTTTCACTATGTAAAGAGCCCTCCTCAGACCAGTATGACTTGGGATGGTTCCTAGTGATTTTGTGTGTCTCCAGTGCTCTTAGAAGTTCAAGTTGGCAAGAGTCTTCTAAGACAGAGGGGTCAATCACTCTCCAAGTGCCAACTCATGGAACAGAAGCAGACACTGGACAAAACAAAACCCTGATTTTTTATTCCCGTGAGTGTGTCTTCCACAGAATGTATGTGTCATGTGTTAAAAATGGCTATTTATCAAAGACATGCCTGTGCCCCTTCATGGTGTTGAGTGACCACATGGCAGTGTTACCTTCTTGTATCCAGCCCTTTTTAATAAAATGTGAGTAGAATTGAGCATACATGAATTCTTAGCTAGTAGACTCATTCCCTACTGCACCTGGAACAAATTATTGTGTACTTTGTGGTTTAGAACAGTGAAAATTTATTATTTTCTAGTTCTGAAAGTCATAAATCCCAAGTGGGTCTCCATGGGCTAGAACCCAGGGAGCTCCATGGGAGAGCCTGCTTCCTCTCACTTTCCAGCTTCTCGAGGCTTCCCCAATTACTCAGGGAAAACAGAATATTTGAAAAAGCAAACAAAACTGAGGGAGAAAAATATTGAAGGCATTTAATAGGGTTAGTATTTTAAAAATTATTAATGTGCATTTATGCATGTGTGTGTTTTATTTTCACTTCTGAGCATATGTGGCTTCACGTTATAGACTCCCACTTATCAGATGCCTAGAATTGAGTAACTTGTAATTTGTGGATCAAGAGTTTCATTGCTGTTCCTTTAAGGGCACTTATTATATTATTTGTTGCATGTATTGTTTATTTATTGTGGTGCATCATGAATTATTTCCCGTAGGTTGCTATTATTTCAGACTAAACTGACTCTGCTAGCCAATTCATGAAAGGCATCACATATTTTTTATTTTTATTAGTATGCAATAGTTGTACATGGGGATACATTGTAATATTTACATATGTGCTTACAATATATCTTAGTAGTTACCCCCTCCTTCATTCTCCCTCATCCCCCTCTTCTTAGAATAGTTTCAACAGGCTTCATTGTTCTGTTTTCATACATGAATACAAAATATATCCACCATATTTGTCCTCCTTCACCCTTTCTGTATGCCTTCCCCCTCCCAGTGATACACATCTCTGGAAAAGACCTGTTTAACCTTCTTGTACTTCATTTTTTAAAGTGTGTATTGATAGTCTAAGGGGGTTTTGACTTGGCATTTCAGACCTGCTTATATCATGCTTTAATCAGACCCCCCCATTATTTGCCCTTTCTCTATCATCCTGCTCCGCTATTATAAGAGACACCACATTTTAAAATGGTAATGCTCTGAGTGGAAAGTCATCTCTACTGATACCCCATTTCACCCTATACTTACATAAAACTGTAACTCTGTTTCAAATTTGTACATAGAATCAACGAATCGATATATCTATACCCCAAACTCCTCATTTTGCATTCTCTTATTAATTCATCAATTCAGGTAAAAGCACAAAACTATACTATTTAAAATGGTAAAATGTAAAATTTACACTGCTCATAAATTATTTTTGGCTTTTTAAACAATGAGATGCATCAATATTTCTTCATCAGAGAAGTGGGTAATTTGCTTATGAATTTTTCTAATCAATCAAAAGTTAAAACATGTATGATGCTAATTCCTAATTTAATTACAGTGGGGATTAGGTTTGAAAATGTGAGTTTTGAGGGGAGGGGGAGGGACCAAACATTCAGACCGTGGTATCATCAAATAAGTTCTTTATATGCATATATGAAAATAGCACAATGGAACACACTGATGGGGGAAGCATGAACATGATCAAAATACATTATATACTCATATGGAACTATCATAACAAAACCTCTTTCTGCAGGTAATGTATACTAATTGGAAAAAGATGACACCTCAAGAAGCCTGCATCCTAGGGGCTGGGACCATGGCCTGGCTACCAGAGTTGTGGGACTGAAATTTGAGAATGACTGACTGCTCCCTCCTGCTCTCCTTTTACTTCTCACCAGGAATTCCATCAGTCAGGTGAAGTTGGATGCCCACTCTTTTTAAAAGTGCATACATCAGGGTGGCTCAAGTGGTAGATCACTTTCCCAATAAGTACAAGGCCCTGAGTTCAGACCCAGTATGCAGAAAAAAAATTCAGAAAAATTGGATTCCAGTGGCTCACACCTTTTATCCTAGCTATTTGGAAGGTTGAGATCAGGAGAATGGTGGTACCAGGCCAGCCCAGGCAAAAAGGTTTGTGAGATCCCAGGTTTGTGGGATGGTGGTTCATGCCTAAGATCCCAGCAACAGTGGAAAGCTTAAAACAAATAGTCATGGTCAGGCTGGCCTGGGCAATGCCCCCAAGATCCTATCTTCAAAATAACCAGAGAAAAAAGGGCTGATGTTATGGCTGAAGTGGTAGAGCACCTGCCTAGTATGTGTGAGGCCCTGAGTTCAACTCCAATGCCTCCAAAAAAATAAAGAAAAGGAAGTATAGATAAACTGGGCTATAATATGACTCAGAAATCTGGTTCTTCAAAAATACACCAATAAGAGTGAAATCTCAACTAGATGGAACTACAACCTCACAATGCAGGTATTGACAACTCACATGCATAGCAAGAAATGAAATTTAGTCCCATTTAATTAAAAAGGCAGCCAATTTTTTAAAAAATGAGGAAACGAGATAGACTTGAATAGGCATTTTGCAAAAATAGAAAGGATGACCAAATGGCCAAAATCATATGAAAGTGTTCTCGGTTGCATTGGTCCCCACAGAAATGTAAAAAAAAAATTACAGCAAAATACCATTGCACCTAATGATGTGGTTAACCAAAAAGAGGAGAAGCTTGAAGAATGGGTGAGGTGATGGGGCAACAAGACACCTCAAATGCAGGAGCTGGAGCAGGAATCCTTACAATCACTTTGAAAACATTCTTGGCAGTTTTGACTAAGTTCAACAAATGCACAGTATGTAATGCAGCCACTACTGGATTTAAGTCAACAGAGGTGCACTAGAGTCAGCCCTCTGTGTGCACAAGTTCTACATCTGGGGGTTCAATCAACTGTGAATTGAATGATATTTGAAAAAGATATTGAATCTGCACTGAGCATGTGCAAATGTTTTCTTGTCATTATTTTCTAAACAATGCAGTTCATTAACTGTTTGCAAAGTGTTCACATTGCTTTAGGCATTATAATAATCTAGAGATGATTTAAAGTGAATGGGAAGATGTGCATAGGATCTATGTAACTATTATCGATGGGTTTCGGTGTCTGAAGGGATACCTGGAATCAGTCCTTGTGTGAAGAGAAAGGATGAGTGTGTTTGCTCATCAATTGACAAGCATTAAAATACTCAATGCAATAGTGTTCATATTAGCCTAAACTAGAAGTAAAACAAATGTCTAGTCACACTAGAATGGACAACTGCTTTGTCATTATCCCCACCACAGAACACTATGGAGGTGGAAAAGTTACATTCTTTATTATGAATTAAATCTTACAAGCACTTCCTGAGCAAAGGAGGTCCGCCCACACCAAAACAACAGAGTATTTATTTTCACATCCGTGTAAAGAACCAAGGCAAGCAAATTTTATCCAAGCTGTTAGACATCAGGATAGTCATTGCCCTTTGGAAGAAGATAAAAGAAGGCAGAACAAGGAAAGTATATGAAACTGCATTTGCATGCATTTTTTTTGCTGTTATAAATAAAAGTAAGCACACACAGCACACGTAAACAAAAAAGCTGAACTACAGAAACAAGATTTGAAAGGCACTGAAAGAAAAGGAAACATTCTTTACAAGTGAGCAGCAATAGGATTTACAGAGTGTTCACAGTGGAAATGACTAAAGGCAGCCACAATGGAAAGGCTTCTGTAAAGTGCTGGAGAAAAAAAACCCAAAGAACCCTCCCTAGAATTCTAGAGTAACAGAAAATGCCCTTCCAAATTGGAAGTGACATAAAGACACCCAGGCAATGAAAAACTACCTCTGTCACCAACAGATTAGGTACAAAAAGATGAAAGTTTTTTAGGCAGGAGAAAATGATTGTAGCAAATACAGAGAAATACAGGAAGGAATGAGCAAATGGGAAAAGGTAAATATTTGGGTAGAGGTAAGAATTCTGAATGGTGATTTTATCATTGAAAAATTAATAGAACATTGAGGCATGCTCACTGCATATTTGATGAAATTCCAAAATAATTTTGAAAACAACACTTTGTACTAAAGTTAAAAATGACAGTGTAGACATCTACAGACACACAAGTAGATATGGGTGAGATGACATTGTGTTTTTAAAATGTGAAGGAAGAGATTTTGGATGTTGTTTATGTGAGATGGGGTAGGGAGAGGATGGGGTACACCACAGAAATAAATAAGGTTTTGTTAGTTCTCTGGTTTTCCTGCAAGATGCTGATTTCATGCTTTTTTAAACTTTTTATTATTTATTTAAAATTTTTTTCACATCCTACACTTATTTAATAATTTATTTTTACATTGTTTTTATTAGCATATATTAATTATACAAAGGGGTTTCACTGTTATATTTCCATGCATGTATATAATATACTCTGAACAAATTCAACCCATGTATTGTTCTTTTTCCCCCTGTTAAAACAATTTTAGTGGGTTTCATCATTTTATTTTCATACATATGTATCATGTACTTTGATCACAATCACCATCTAATCACCCTCTCCTTTCACCTTCCCTTTTCCACTGTTGCCCAGACAGTCCCTGTTTTACACTCATGTCATTTTCTTCTCTTTTCTTGTTTGTATGGTCTAGATTCCACATATTGGAGAAAACATACAATATTTGTCTTTCTTGGTCTAGCTTATTCACTTACCATGATGATCTCCAGTTCCATCCATCTTCCTTCAAACAACATTTTTCTTTATGGGCTGAATAATATTCCAGTGTGTGTGTGTGTGTGTGTGTGTGTGTGTGTAGCATAGTTTGATCATTTCCATCCTGCACATCCTTTCCTTTCCCTATTCCACTGATTCCATCATTGAGGTATAGATACATGTCTTCTTTCATCTTATTAATCATTCTTATCATCATTCCTTTGAACACAGAATTTGAAACGTCACCCCCTTCACTATCATTTAGATTCTTTGCTGTGTGGTTCTTGACATTTAGAGTCATATTCCCTTGCCTTTTCATATTTTGTGTGCTTCTACTTTATGATTTGCTCATCTGTAGACAATTCATTTGTTGGGGATTTTCATCACCTAAAGTCTTTCCCTTGAGTTATTCTCTAAGTTCTGGAAGGACTGGGTGTTGGGAGTTCTGATGTGCTGTTATACCTGATCACTGGCCTGGGAGTCTAACTCATCAATAACAAACTCACCAATTCAATACCAAACAAGATATTTACATGAAGTAAAATACCACTGATGACTTTATCTATACAACCAACCATCTCATATATGAAGGAGACAAGCATTCTTGTATGGTACAGTAGGGAGGGTGGTAGAAAAATAAAATTTATTTACTTAGGAGTGTAAAACTCAGGTAATAAAAATAAAGGGGTGGGGGAGGAAGTAAGAAAGAAGAAAGATGGGGAGAAAGAGTAAAGTGTGAGGACTACAGATAAACAAAATACCACTGTGCAGGAACATAGTTCAATTATTGTGAAGAAGGGTGCTATCATCAGGACTGCAAAGGGAAAGAAAAGTTAATGATAAGATAAGAAGAAGCTAGAAAAAACAACCAGTATAATATTTGGTAAGCAGAAGATAGGAAAAGTGAAAAGAAAAAGTAAAGAAAAAATGACGATAAATAAAAAGATCAACAAATTAAAAAGAAAAAGGCAGGATTTCTTCATTGTTGAGGAGAGTGGATGTCTTCTGTGCTCTATCAGCACAATGGATGCTCCCCTCCAATCTCTGGTCCCCCAGTTTTTTGTCTGCAGTTCTCCTGTTGCGTTTACTCACATGCCCCTCAGGACCCTGGACTGACCAGGTGTAACCTTGAGGAAGGCTCTGGATCTGGGCAACTGCTGGGGTGAGGTGGGGCAAATCCTGGGGAGTAGTAGCAATTGCCAGACATTGAGTTGATCTGCTGGGGTGAGTTGGGGCAGTTCCAGATATGTGAGGGGTGGTGGAATCCCTGAGCACAGCTAGTGGGTCAGAAAGCTCTCTGCCACCCTTGAAGCTCATGCTTTTCCATGCTCAGGGAGTCTAGTGGCCGCTCTAGACTTTCCTGTTTAGACCTCCAGTTTAATGTTTCATTTGGAGACTGAAGGGTAAATAGCTCCTATCACTTGTGTATATGCATACACTGCTGTGTTGGGTTGTAGTTTAAGGGCTGTAGCCCATACACCTCCACACCTTTCCTTGTCTTAGGATAGAGACCTGGATGCTCAGCAACAGCCAACCAGACAGCTCACTTCCACACCCTTCCTTTGGGTAGAGACCCTCTTGCTGAGCTGCTTCATCCATTACCTGCTGGTGTGGGGTTTTTAATCAGTCATCTTAGCCAAAAGTTTTCTTGGGAGTCAAATGGGTAGGCTTGGCTGGGCAGGAGCCCTCAGAGATAACACTGGCTATTGCTTCACCACCACCCTAGCCAACCCAGGGCTATGAGTGGGGACATTTAATCAGTCTGCTTAGACAATAGTTTTCTAGGGGTTCAGTTGTATTTGTGACTATGCACTGGTCTGGCCTGGATGAAGGCCTAGGGACTGAAACCAGTTTGCTCCACTGGCTCTTTTGCATGTTGTCTTTTTTGCCCTTAGTCTGTGGAGTACCAACACCAGTCAGCTTCTGTCTGGTGGCCTAGGCAAGGCTTGTAACCTGCTGTAACCTGCTGTTAGTCTTCTGTGCCTTGTTTGGTTCATAGGGTGGTGCATGTGTGTGCCTCTTGTTGGAAGCAAATCAAATAAGAAAAAAAAGGGAGGGGGCAGGGGGAAGGGTGGAGAAATGACCCAAACATTGTTTGCACATATGAATAAAAGGAAAAAAAAGACTGGATTGGGAAGGGCACAGGATGTCTCTGATCCATCCTGCAGCAGATATGTGCTTTTAGAGGTTTTGTTAAAGTTCAGGTTTTTTAAAATTTTCTTTAGCGGCTATCTAGCCTCATCCTGGCATCCTCTTTCAGCTTACTAACTTGTCCACCTCTCCTTGCAGCCATATACCTGAGATTTTATTTCTGGTTCATGAAAGCACAGAAAAGTGGTTCCTGCCAGCAATCTGCCATCATGGACTACACCATATTTTCTTTATCCATATATTGATTGATGGACACCGAGGCTGATTTCATAGCTTGGCTATTGTGAATAGTGCTGCAATAAACATAGGCATGCAGGTATCTGTACTGTATTCTGACTTACATTCCTTCAGATATACGCCCAAGAGTGCTATAGCAGGGTCATATGGTAGTTCTATTTTTTAAAATTTTATATTTTTAACTTAATTTTCTTTAAATTGGCCTTTGGAAATTTACCTGCAGAGTACTGACAAAAGCAGCTCTCTATAAGAAAATACCTCATGTGCACCACTTTCTAATCTTTATGGTGTAAATATTCACCTGGTGACTGTGGCACAAGTTTAGCATTTGACAAAAGCAAATTGTAATTATTTTGGGTAGGAGGATTAGAACAGAAATAGTGTTCTTGCCAGACACTAAGAAGGAAGCAGAGCTTCCTAATAAAGCCGTGGGTCTCATATAAAAAAATCAGGAAGCTATATTCCCTTCTTGGCCCCATTCTGGAGAAGAATGGAGAAGCAAACAGGGTAAAAAGACAGTATTCATTTCTGTGTGTGCTGCATTATTTGCACAGGAGAGTTCTGCTTAGCATAACACTTCCTGTGCATTTTCAACTTGGAAGGCTGTCTCCTGCCCAGCAGAAGTACTCCTACTTCTACCACATTCATCACCTGTTATGTCTTGGTAAATTCTGGAAGGAAAGAGAGAGGGTTATGGTGGAAAATCCCATCCTGAAGACCTGGCCTGTCTAAGTGTAGGACTGGAGGTGGGAGCCTATAGGAAACCCAATTTGTCACCATTGGAGCCGAGACTTGTATACCACAGATGACACCCAAAACTGTGAAGATACCAGTAGGTTGGGATTCCTCTGGAGGTAGGCCATCAGTTTTGAGGCCTTTCTTTCAAGTTCCATCACAGCTAGAGGATCAGGACACAGTAGGTTAGTCACCATCACCACTTTGACCCCTGTTGCTTTTTTTTGGATGGACACAGGGGATGTCCCCAGGCAGAAAGGGTGGAGGACAGAAGTGTGAGCTAATGTGAAGACTGGGGTTGCTGCTGTGTTTTCTGGAATGGAGCCCCCTTGGCATTCTAGATTCAGGTTCTCTAGGCTCTCCCCATTAGCTGAGCCAACTTGGGGGTGCTCAGGAACTGGAGTCTTTAAAGACTGGATCATGTCTCCTTATAGTGAAGGAAAGACCGAGGGTTGTAATAGATTGGACACTCTGAGGACCAGAACCTAGCTTGAGCTCCCCAGTCTGTCCACAAAAGCCAAGCTGGAGGTCATTACAACCATCCCATCTCAGAGAGGAGTGGTTAACATTGAGTTATTCAGACTATTCAGATGCCAACTCATCTCTTAATAACATTTCATGTTGTATCTTGCATCCTGTTTTTATGCCAATCTTGCCTTTACGTTTGACAACCAATCAGTATTTAATTTGCATAATTTAATAGTACAAAGGGGTTTCACTGTGATATTTACATACATACATATAATGTACTTTGGTTGAATTCACTCTATATTACTCTTTCTTAACCCTTCTCTCTCCTCCTCCTTTTTAACAAGTTTTAGTGGGTTTCATTATGCTATTTTCACACACACACACACACACACACACACACACATGCACACACTCATGAACACATAATGTAACTTTTATCTTATCTCTTTTCCTCTCTGATCACTCTCTTTTCCCCTTCCTCCCTCCGGATGGTTCCCCTTCCCCAAACAGGTCCATTTTTGCAATCATGTCATATCATTATTTTTTAGGTTGAGATTCTGCACATAAGCAAAAACATTTGATATTTGCCTTCCTGAGTTGTGTATGTATCTGAATACATTAAGAGGATCTTTATTCAATGCTTATGAAACACTCAGGGTCATGTACTTTTTGAGGAAGATGTGTTGTGCTCATGCTGTAGCAAGCCTTGGGCACATGTTTTCTCCAGATGGGGCCCAGAGTCTTAGAAGGATGTAATGGTGAAGTGACTTTCTGAGAGTATTGCAATGGCATTGCTGCATTCACTCCCTGAAGGAAAACCCATAATAGCCACCCTACGGTCCCTAAGTATGATCCTTATGTTTTATCTCTGAAGGAACCTATAAATTAATTTTTGGCAGTGCTGGGGTTTGAATGCAGGGCCTCACACTTGCTAGGCAGGTGCTCTACCATGTGAGCCACTCTACCAACCCTTTTGGAGGAGCTTATCAATGTGGATTCTATCAAACAATCCTCTTCTAAGTGGTTAGCACACTTCTAGTCCCTACCTCCTCACTGGCATATGGTTTTTAGGTATGATGGGAATATTAACCAGCATCCACTCAGGAGAATAGAAGATCTTTGAGGTAGTTAAGAGAGAGGAAATTAAATACAATAAATATAATTAAGTACCCTGAATCAGGTCCTGGCAGGGGAACTTTTGTGGGAAAATGGATGTAGTCCAAATCTAGACTACCATTTAGTTACTGTGTCAATGTTAATTTCTTGGTTTTAACAGATATACCTACATGGTTACATAAATGGAAAATTAGGGAAACAATGTTATTTGCTTATTTCCACATCTTAACTCTCACAAATAAAGTTGTCATGATCATGGAAGTGACATCTTTTAAATCTACTTATTTCACTTCCTTTGCATATATACCCAGCAACAGGATTGCTGGATTGTACAGCAGTTCTAATTTTAATTGTTTTGTTCTAGTTTTGCTGTTTTCCATATACTGCACCATTTTGCATTCCCACCAGTGGGGATCCAATTTTTCCACATCTGTGGCAGCACTTGTCTTTAAAATATGTATAGTAGAGTCTTCTTCTTCTTCTTCTTCTTCTTCTTCTTCTTCTTCTTCTTCTTCTTCTTCTTCTTCTTCTTCTTCTTCTTCCTCTTCTTCCTTTTGGTGGTGGTTCTGAGGTTTGAACTCAGAGTCTTGTGCTTATTAGGCAAGTGCTCTATCACTTGAGCCATGCCTACAGTGTGATAATAGCATATTTTAATGTGTTAATATCTTATTGGAATTTAAACAATGATCATAACACTAAAAGCTTGGGGAGGAACTTAGGGTTCCCATTGCAAAAATCAGGAAATGTTAGATTTCAGTGTTGTAATGCTTGTCCCAGGCAGATGGTTGTCACTTTATGGAGTTGGGACTGGTGTCCAAGTCAGTTTGTTTCACAATCTTATTCTGCCTTCTCCTGCAGATTCACAGTGAGGTTAATAAACCAAGGAATGAGCTCAGCAGTTTCTGAGCATTTGGGCTGGAAACATTTTTCAGAAGCTGAAACTTCCCCTGACCTCCATCCCCTGTGTTAGCAGTGAAAAGAGTGGAAAGGAGTGGAGAGAAAGCCCTTCCTCTTTGTGTGACACAGATGATGTAGAAATCCCATGACAAACCCCAGTAAACACATTCTGTCCCTTGTGTCTGCAAGGCTTCAGCTCCAGGTGGGGGTAGGCTGCAGGAGTCTGGGCCATGTTCTCCCATCCTGGCACCCTGCTGGTCCTTGGTGAGTCCTGGAAGGAGGGGTGGGGGAGGACTGGAGGGACAGGGGAGGTGATTAGGGGAAGTGGTTTGGGGAAGGGGTCTTATTCCCTACTCAGGCTTGAGTCCAACCCAGGAAATCTGGGGCACTCAGAGAGGAAAGCCCCCCTTACCTCCCAACCAATCTCAGTCTGACCTGTGAGGAGTCAGAGCTAGAAACAGGGACCTGTTCAGCTTTAAGAGAGGTTGGAGGAGCAGAGAGCCTGTTCAGAAGGGGACACTGGGGATGTCTTGAAACAAGGAAGAGTATACTCAGAGGTTAAAGAGGAGGATGGTTTGGTAATCATGGGAGGCTAAATGCTCCCAGCTCCATTAAGACCCTCTTTCATTCTGCCCTGTATAGAACCCTGGGCAGTGGGCATTTTTCTCACTGGTGTTTCTCTTCCAGTACTCTGCCTGAGTTGGACAATACGTGGACAGGAAGGTGAGTCACCCCCCCTCCCCCCGACCCAGTGCGTCTGTGCCCATGGGCAGCTTAGATAGTGGTGATGTGCATCCTGGGAGGCCTGGAGGGGCACCCTTGAATATGCCTTCAGTTGTGAGCACCCCAAGTGTGCAGCTTTCATCCAGTTCCCTCTCCCAATGTCTATCTGTCTCCTTTTGCTTTCTTATTTTAAAAATGTTTTGAATCAACAAATAATAACTGTATATATTTATGGGATACAAGATGATGTTTTGATATATGTTTGCATTGTGGAATGATTAAATTAGACTAAATAATACATTCATCACCTCACAGATGCATTGTTTTGTGTGGTGAGAAAATTTAATATCTACCCTTATAGATACTATAGTACCAGGGTCTGAACTCTTAAGAAGTTATTCCTCCTGCCTAACTGCAAATTTGTACCCTTTGGGCAACTTCTTTTCCCCATCCTCCCTCTTCCCCCAGCCTCTAGTAGTCACCATTCTACCCTCAGCTCCTATGAGATCAGTGTTTTTACACTCCACATGTGAGTGAATTAATTTTTTTTTTGGTGGTACTAAGCTAGAACTCAGGGCCTTGAACCTGCCAGGCAAGTGGTTTACCACTTCAGCTATGCCCCAATCCTTTTTTTTTTAAATCATTTTTGAAGCAGGTTTCACTGCTTTGCATGGGCTGGCCTCTAACTTGTGATCTTCTTGCCTTCACCTCCCAAGTAGCTCAAATTACAGGCCTGCACCACCAAGCCTGGCCAGTATTTGTCTTCCTCTGTCTGCTTTATTTCTCTTTACATAATGTCCTCTAGGTTCATCCAGGTTGCCACAAATGTCAGAATTTCCTTTTTTAAAGGATAAGTAGTATTCAAATGTGAATATGCACCACATTTTCCTTATACATTCAGTCCTGGATGGACCATTAGGTTGATTCAATTTCCTGGCTACTGCAAAGTAAGCTGCAATGAACAAGGGGAAGTAGAAGTCTCCTTGCCATGCTGATGTCTGCAAAGATCATTCAAATCCCACATGAGTAAGGCTGAGTCAAGAGACTCCCCCCACAAGACCAGACCTCCCTTAGCATCTGCTTAGCAATCACAAAGTCAAAACCCAAAGATTCATGTTGCATCTCACTTCTCTATTGTCCTATGCACATTAGGTTACCAGGCCCTGTTGATTGCCCTACTCCCATCTCTTCTCAAGTCTTTCCCTCTTATCTCATGTACTTCTGTCCAGTCCTTTCCAAACTACACCACCTCTCTCCTCCATGCTGCTGCTACCTGCTCGAGGACTGCTGCCACCTGCACATGCCTGATATCGCCCACACCCTTATCAGCACAGGGGGAATGATGTTGGCATTGCAAATGCATAAATATATTCATTTAATTTCTACAAAGTTTGTGGAGAGATTGGGAATTGAACTCAGGGCCTTGTGCTTGCTAAGTAAGCTCTCTATCACTCAAACCATAACCCTCAGCCCCTTCGCTTATTTTATTTTGTTTTTCAGATAGGGTCTTGCACTTTTGCCTGGGCCAGCCTGGGACCTCGGTTCTCTACTTCTGCCTCCTGAGTAACTGGGATTATAGTCATGTACCACCATGCCTAGTCCTAATTTCCGTAATTTTAAAACTTTGTTCAAAACTTCTTGTGTGTATTTTTATTTTCAGATAAAGTATTCTTCCTCAATGTCCTCTCACTGTTTATCTTCAGACAGAATCGGGCCTGTGCATCTCTCTTTGTTCTATTTTGCATCCTTTCCCTGACTACATCCTTCCCCCTTCCCTTCTGGCTCACTTATCTCTAGATTCTTCAACTCTCTTTCACTTCCTCAGATACTTTGGACCTTCCCACATGATGAATTTTAATTAACTTTTAAAAACTGACAATAAGAATTGTCTATGTTTGCCATGAACAACTTAAGTACTCATTGCAGCATGGATAAATGGAGCTAATTAGCACAGGATTTACCTCACCACTACTTTTTTTGTGTATGTGGTGAGAACACTTAGTATCATCTTGCTGGGTAATTTACAAGAAAATGATAGATTGTATCAACCGCAATCACCACATCCTACAAAGGATCTCTTGAATTTATTTCTCCTTCTAGCTGACATTTTGTATCCCTGACCAACATTGGTACTGCTTTATCAGCTTTGAATGCAATGTTTGTTTCTTGGTGTGGGGACTTTACACGCATCCCTCAGATGCCAGCTCAGGGAGGGCAGCTCTGCTTCCACCTGTCCCCTAGTTTACTGCACTCACCCCAAGAACATGCATCTCAGTCTGTAGCTGTGTCTATGAACTTGGACAGCTATTAAATAAACATCACTGCTTCCTCACAGACTTTAGCCTCAAAGGGCAGGGATTCTGTCTATGTTTCTGTATTTGCACATGGACAGTGTCTCTGAAGGACAAATAAGGAACTAAGATATGGTTGAGAGCATGAATGAAGGAGGAGAGGGGATGGGGAAGTGTTGGTCAAAGGAAACATTTCTTTTTTTTATTGTTTTATTATTCATATGTGCATACAAGGCTTGGGTCATTTCTTCCTCCTGCCCCCACCCCCCTCACTTACCACCCACACCACCCCCCCTCTCTCCTCCCCACCCCCTGAATACCCAGTAGAAACGATTTTGCCCTTGTCTCTAATTTTGTTGAGAGAGAATATAAGCAATAATAGGAAGGAACAAGTGTTTTTGCTGGTTAAGGCAAGGACAGCCAAACAGGGAGTTGACTCACATTAATTTCCAGTGCATGTGTGTTACCTTCTAGGTTAATTCTTTTTGATCTAATCTTCTCTCTAGTTGCTGGTCCCCTTTTCCTATTGGCCTCAGTTGCTTTTAAGGTATCTGCTTTAGTTTCCCTGCGTTAAGGGCAACAAATGCTAACTAATTTTTTAGGTGTCTTACCTATCCTCACCCCTCCCTTGTGTGCTCTCGCTTTTATCATGTGCTCAAAGTCCAATCCCTTTGTTGTGTTTGCCCTTGATCTAATGTCCATATGTGAGGGAGAACATACAATTTTTGGTCTTTTGGGCCAGGCTAACCTCACTCAGAATGATGTTCTCCAAATCCATCCATTTACCGGCGAATGATAACATTTTGTTCTTCTTCATGGCTGCATAAAATTCCATTGTGTATAGATACCACATTTTCTTAATCCATTTGTCAGTGGTGGTGCATCATGGCTGTTTCCATAATTTGGCTATTGTGAGTAGTGCCGCAGTAAACATGGGTGTGCAGGTGCCTCTGGAGTAACCTGTTTCACAGTCTTTTGGGTATATCCCCAAAAGTGGTATTGCTGGATCAAATGGTAGATCAATGTTTAGCCTTTTAAGTAGCCTCCAATTTTTTTTCCAGAGTGGTTGTACTAGTTTACATTCCCACCAACAGTGTAAGAGGGTTCCTTTTTCCCCACATCCTCGCCAACACCACTTGTTCGTGGTGTTGCTAGTGATGGCTAGTCGGTGAGGTGGAATCTTAGTGTGGTTTTAATTTGCATTTCCTTTATTGCTAGAGATGGTGAGCATTTTTTCATGTGCTTTTTGGTCATTTGAATTTCTTCTTTTGAGAAAGTTCTGTTTAGTTCACTTGCCCATTTCTTTATTGGTTCATTAGTTTTGGGAGAATTTAGTTTTTTAAGTTCCCTATATATTCTGGTTATCAGTCCTTTGTCTGATGTATAGCTGGCAAATATTTTCTCCCACTCTGTGGGTGTTCTCTTCAGTTTAGAGAGCATTTCTTTTGATGAACAGAAGCTTTTTAGTTTTATGAGGTCCCATTTATCTATGCTATCTCTTAGTTGCTGTGCTTCTGGGGTTTCATTGAGAAAGTTCTTACCTATATCTACTAACTCCAGAGTATTTCCTACTCTTTCCTGTATCAACTTTAGAGTTTGGGGTCTGATATTAAGATCCTTGATCCATTTTAAGTTAATATTGGTATAGGTGATATACATGGATCTAGTTTCAGTTTTTTGCAGATGGCTAACCAGTTTTCCCAACTTGTCAAAGACAAGTTGGTTATAGTTGTGTGGCTTCATATCTGGGTCCTCTATTCTGTTCCACTGGTCTTCATGTCTGTTTTTGTGCCAGTACCATGCTGTTTTTATTGTTATTGCTTTGTAATATAGTTTGAAGTCAGGTATTGTGATACCTCCAGCATTGTTCTTTTGACTGAGTATTGCCTTGGCTATTCGTGGCCTCTTGTGTTTCCATATAAATTTAACAGTAGATTTTTCAATCTCTTTAATGAACGTCATTGGAATTTTGATGGGAATTGCGTTAAACATGTAGATTACTTTAGGGAGTATAGACATTTTTACTATGTTGATTCTACCAATCCATGAGCATGGGAGATCTCTCCACTTTCTATAGTCTTCCTCAATCTCTTTCTTCAGAAGTTTATAGTTTTCCTTGTAGACGTCATTCACATCTTTTGTTAGGTTTACACCTAGGTATTTGATTTTTTTTGTGGCTATTGTAAATGGAATTGTTTTCATACATTCTTTTTCAGTTTGCTCATTGTTAGTACATAGAAATGCTAATGATTTTTCTATGTTGATTTTATATCCTGCTACCTTGCTATAGCTATTCATGATGTCTAGAAGCTTCTGAGTAGAGTTTTTTGGGTCTTTAAGTTGTAGGATCATGTCGTCTGCAAATAGGGATATTTTGACAGTTTTTTTTTTAACCTATTTGTATTCCTCTTATTCCTTCTTCTTGCCTAATTGCTCTGGCTAGGAATTCCAGTACTATGTTGAATAGTAGTGGAGATAGTGGGCTTCCTTGTCTGGTTCCTGATTTTAGAAGGAATGGTTTCAGTTTCTCACCATTAAGTATAATGCTGGCTGTAGGTTTGTCATATACAGCTTTTATAATGTTGAGGTACTTTCCTTCTATTCCTAGTTTTCTTAGAGCTTTTATCATGAAATGGTGTTGGATCTTATCAAAGGCTTTTTCTGCATCTATTGAGATGATCAAGTGGTTTTTGTTTTTGCTTCTGTTAATGTGGTTTATTACGTTTATTGATTTTCGTATGTTGAACCACCCCTGCATCCCTGGGATGAAGCCTACTTGGTCGTGGTGAATAATCTTTTTGATGTGTTGTTGAATTCAGTTTGCCATTATTTTGTTGAGGATTTTTGTGTCAATGTTCACTAAGGGGATTGGCCTATAGTTCTCCTTTTTGGAGGTGTCTTTGCCTGGTTTTGGGATAAGTGTAATACTGGCTTCATAAAATGTGTTAGGCAGTTTTCCTTCCCTTTCTATTTCATGGAACAGTTTAAGGAGAGTTGGTATGAGTTCTTCTTTAAAGGTCTGATAGAATTCAGCAGAGAATCCATCAGGACTTGGACTTTTCTTTTTGGGGAGACTCTTGATAGTTGCTTCAATTTCATTTTGTGTTATAGATCTATTCAGGTGATTAATTTCCTCTTGGTTCAGTTTTGGATGATCATATGTATCTAGAAATCTGTTCATTTCTTTAAGATTTTCAAATTTATTTGAATATAGGTTCTCAAAGTAGTCTCTGATGATTTCCTGTACTTGCATGGTGTTTGTTGTTATCTCCCCTTTTGCATTCCTGATTCTACTAATTTGGGGTTTTTCTCTCATTTTAGTCAGGTTTGCCAGGGGTCTATCGATCTGGTTTATTTTTTCAAAGGAGCAACTTTTTGTTTCTTTAATTCTTTGTATGGTTTTTTTTTTGTTTCTATTTTGTTGATTTCAGCTCTTATTTTTATTATTTCTCTCCTATTTGTTTTGGGATTTGCTTGTTCTTGTTTTTCTAGGAGTTTGAGATGTATCATTAGGTCATTGATTTGGGATCTTTCAGTCTTTTTAATATATGCACTCATGGCTATAAACTTTCCTCTCAGGACTGCCTTAGGTGTGTCCCATAGGTTCCGGTAGGTTGTGTTTTCATTTTCATTGACTTCCAGGAACTTTTTAATTTCCTCTTTTATTTCATCAATGATCCATTGCTCATTAAGTAGTGAGTTATTTAGTTTCCAGCTGTTTGCATGTTTTTTGCCTTTACTTTTGTTGTTGAGTTCTACTTTTACTGCATTGTGATCAGATAGTATGCATGGTATAATTTCTATTTTCTTATATTTGCTGAGACTTGCTTTGTACCCTAAGATATGATCTATTTTGGAGAAGGCTCCATGTGCTGCTGAGACGAATGTATATTGTGTTGGATAAAATATTCTGTAGACATCAACTAGGTCCATTTGATCTATTGTATATTTTAGATCTTGGATATCTTTATTGATTTTTTTGTTTGGATGACCTATCTATTGATAATAATGGGGTGTTAAAGTCTCCCACAACCATTGTGTTGGTGTTTATATATGCTTTTAGGTCTTTCAGGGTGTGTTTGATGAAATTGGGTGCGTTGACATTGGGTGCATACAGATTGATGATTATTATTTCCTTTTGGTCTATTTCCCCTTTTATTAGTATGGAGTGTCCTTCTTTATCTCATTTGATCAATGTAGGTTTGAAGTCTACTTTGTCAGAGATAAGCATTGCTACTCCTGCCTGTTTTCGTTTTCCATTGGCTTGGTAAATCTTCTTCCAGCCTTTCATCCTAAGCCTATGCTTATTTCTGTCAGTGAGATGGGTCTCCTGGAAGCAACAAATTGTTGGATCTTCCTTTTTAATCCATTTCATCAAGCAGTTCCTTTTGATGGGTGAATTAAGTCCATTAACATTAAGTGTTAGTACTGATAGGTATGTGGTGATTCCTGTCATTTAGTTGTCTTAGTTGTTTGAAGGCTTGATTGTGTGTACCTAAGTTGAGGTTACTGTCTACTTTCTTGCTTTTTCTTTTCCTGTGGTTTGGTGCTGCCTGTCTTTTCATGGTTAAGTTGGGTTTCACTTTCTGTGTGCAGAATCCCTTGAAGAATCTTTTGTAGTGGTGGCTTTGTGGTCACATATTGTTTTAGTTTCTGCTTATCATGGAAGACTTTTATTGCTCCATCTATTTTGAATGATAGTTTTGCTGGGTAGAGTATCCTGGGGTTGAAGTTATTTTCATTCAGACCCTGGAAGATCTCACCCCACGCTCTTCTTGCTTTTAATGTTTCTGTTGAGAAGTCTGCTGTGATTTTGATGGGTTTACCTTTGTATGTTAATTGTTTTTTCTCTCTTACAGCCTTCAATATTCTTTCCCTAATTTCTGAACTTGTTGTTTTAATGATGATATGTCATGGGGCAGTTCTATTTTGATCTGGTCTTTTTGGTGTCCTGGAGGCCTCTTGCATCTGTATGGGAATATCTTTCTCTAGATTTGGAAAATTTCTCATTATTATTTTGTTGAATATATTAAGCATTCCCTTCTCTTGCACCTCTTCTCCTTCTTTGATGCCCACGATTCTCAAGTTTGGCATTTTTATGGAGTCAGTGAGTTCTTGCATTTTCTTTTCACAGGTCTTGAGTTGTTTGATTAATAGTTCTTCAGTTTTTCCTTTAATTACCATTTCATCTTCAAGTTCTGAGATTCTGTCTTCTGTTTTTTCTATTCTGCTGGATTGGCCTTCCGTTTTGTTTTGCATTTCTGTTTCATTCTTTTTGCTGAGGTTTTCTATATCCTGGGTGGTTTCCTCTTCAATGTTGTCTATTTTTGTCCTGAGTTTATTTATCTGCTTATTAATCGTGTTCTCTGTTTCACTTTGATGTTTATACAGTGCTTCTGTGGTTTCCTTTATTTCTTCTTTTGCTTTTTCAAATTCTCTATTTTTGTTGTCTTGGAATTTCTTGAGTGTCTCCTGTACATTTTGGTTGACCATATCCAGTATCATCTCTATAAAATTCTCATTGAGTACCTGTAGTATGTGTTCTTTTAAATTATTCTTGTGGGCTTCATTGGGTTCTTTGGCATATTTAATCTTCATTTTGTTGGAGTCTGGATCTGAGTATCTGTTTTCTTCATTTCCCTCTGGTCCTGTACTAATTTTTTGCTGTGGGGAAACTGGTTTCCCTGTTTTTTCTGTCTTCCCGTCATTGTCCTTGGTGTTGTTACTGTCCCTGTACTGTGTGCTATTAAGTATTTTCTAGCTTGTAATAATAACGATGGTAATATTTAGAATGGAAGGGTGAGAGGAGATGGAAAGCAAGAAGTTAAAGAAAAGGGAAAAACAAACAGACAGGTAGGAAAAAACAAAACAAGGAATCAAACAAAGTTTCAAAGGTATAAACAGAGAGAGTTAGCGTACTAATCAACAGTAAGCTGAACAGGCCTTAGAGTGACAGAGACAGGATTGAAAATAAAAAATTAAAAGAATAAAGATAAGAATAAAAATAAAAAATAAGCAAATGAAAGTAATATATATATATATATATACATATAAAATAAAACAAAATGAAAATAGAAAATAAAAAATAATAAAAAAACCCTCCAAATTCAAATGGAATGAAGTTTCAGTCTTAATAATTTTGGTGTCTGTCTCAGTCTCCAATCCTGGAGATGGTGCCTCAGATGTTGTTCTGTAGTTGTCTCATCAAAGGGGATGCATAAAGTAGAACAAAACTGCACAAAAAAAATAAAAATAAAAAACAAAACCCAAAAAAATCCACAAAGTGTCCCAAGTTCAAATGCAATACAGTTTCGGTAAGTCTTTCAGCATGCAGGTGTAGTTCAGTTGTTTTCTCATTAAAGGTAGGGAGAGAGAGAAGAAAAAAGAGTCTGGAGACAGTTCAGTGACTGGTATCTGCGTCTGTGGCTTGTCTGCCCACTGCTGTCAGCCTGCTGCTGCTGGAGGCATTATAAGACAGAAGGATTAAGTTCAGGAGACCAGTCTTGCAGCATAGTTAATGACAATGTACTGTAACCCTGGAAATTGCTAAAGAGAGCAAATTTGACTGTTCTCCCCACAGAAAAAAGAAGTATATGAGGCAATCCATATGTTAATAAGCTTGATTTAGCCATTCTAGAATGTACGTTTACATCAAAGCATCATGTAGTATACCATAAATATGCACAATTCAAATTTTTAGTTGATGTAAATGTACGTACTTGTGGGGTAACACTGTGACATTTCAGTTCATGTGTGTAATATGTACTGAACAAAATTGAGCAATTAGAATATCCACTACTGTAATTTTTATTTGTCAATTTAAAAAAATAAATGAATGATGCATAGGTGAGCAAATTGACCCTCTGTCAACTCCCTGCTGGTAGAGCGTTGTTGACCTTGACATGATCTTCGGTAACAGGGCTTCAAAACCATCTTTTCTCCAACCTCCAACAGATTGAGGCAAAGGGGCTTTAAAACATAAGCTGGACTCCAGTGTCCTACGCCTGTAATCCTAGCTACTTGGGAGGCAGAGATCAGGAGGATCGAGGTTCAAAGCCAGCCCAGGCAAATAGTTCATGAGACCCTATTTTGGAAATAACCAACACAAAATGGGGCTTGCAGAGTGGTTCAAGTAATAGTGTGCCTGTGTAGCAAGCATGAGGCCCTGAGTTCAAACCCCAGTACTGCCAAAACAAACAAACGAAAAACCATGTGAAGAAGGAAATGGAAAGAAGGCTGAGATGGAAGTAGAAAATATAGAGGAAATCTCAGAAGTGCTCAACACAGACCCCTGGAAATTGGGTGTGGTGGGGAGGGAGTGGGCTCTGCAGCAGGATGCCCAGTTCTGGGATGCTCTGAGACTTCCCAAGTGATGTTGAATCAGGATGAAGATGTGCCAAGCTCTGGGTCCTTATTGCCAGGTGGGGACAATATCTGTGTGATGAGAATTCAAATGCATACAGGGATGGAAATGATGCAAAGTCACATTGTGATCATGACTGTATCACTCTGCAAATTTGCTAAGAACATTGAATGTTATACCTAAATTAATTCTGTGGAGCAGTGATTTCCTCACAGTGGATGCTGACATCCCTGCTCTGATGTCTCCTAGAGAAACTGCCCCCACCCTTCATCTCTGCTGAGCCAGACCATGTGGTCTCCCAGGGGAAGTCTGTGACCATCCTGTGCCAGGCCCCTGCTGGTTTTGAGATTTTCCGCCTGGAGAAGGGAGGTGTCAAGATCAAGGATGAGAAGAACTCTCTGTCTTCTGTGACAGTGGCAAGATTCCCCGTTGACTCAGCGAGTGAGGACACTGCTGGGCAGTACCACTGCATCTATCAGAAAGAGTCCATCTGGTCTTTGCGCAGTGAGATCCTGGAGCTCACAGTGACCAGTGAAGATGTAATGCTGGACCCTGCCCCAGTCTCAGCTCTGCCCTCAGGTTTGTCCCCAGGTCCCTGTCCCCAGCTGCCATCTCTGTCCCCAGTCTTCCCTGGCTTCTCATGACCCAGATTTTCCCTCTCCTTCTTCACACTTCTTCCCTCTGCCCTCACAACCCTGGAACCTGAACCCCAGGCCTCATTCATGGATGACCTGGACACAGCTCAGCATGAGGTGACATGGAGCTGGCCCTGCTGGCTGTGAGGAGACTGGGTTCCAGGGATGGTGGGGGGCTGACCCTTTCAAGGGAATGTGTATCTGCTGACTGGGATGGTGTGATAACCTGTCCTTTCCACAAAGCTAGAGTCTGTAGTGGCCCCAAGGATATGTCTCTTCCGGTGTGTCCCCTTCCATTGGCAGGTCACAAGGTTCAGGGATGAACAGGGCTGGTTGGTACTTTGTGGGGAGTTTCAGGATGAGACAGCCCATGCACTGCTTGTGGTCAAGCCTGAGACACAATGGAGTCAGGGATCAGGAGGAGGGTCCAGCTACCTCTATGTCCTCTCAGGAGTTACCCAGTGTTGGTTCTGGGAAGTCAAGCAGAAGGAGTGAGCAGTCCCCAGCAGGATGGACTCTGTGTGTGTGTGTGTGTGTGTGTGTGTGTGTGTGTGTGTGTGTGTCCCTCTGCCACACTGCCTGTTTTTGCTGTCCTAATTTTTCAGATGTCATGGGACACTGTCTGAGACAGAGAGCTAGAAGTGTCTTCTGGATAGATGCTGAAGGTGGGGAAGGCCCAGGCTGGATGGGTCATCCTCTAAACTGCCTGCCATATAACTCTCAATCCTCTACCTGCCCCTGTTTACAGACACCAGTGGATTCTTCAGGACCTCCCCGACAAAGCCCCGGCCCTCTGCAGGTAACTGACAGAGTCCTCAGCTAGAGGGGTTTACTAGGGGCTTTGTGCTGGGGTTGAGGCTCTGCCCCCTCTTCTACCCTGGGACCAAGCACAAGGAAGACCACAGTAAAGGACTGATATGGCCAGGCACTGGGGTACCACTGGTGGTCATAACTCCATGCCAGGCACTGTTAAAGCATTAGCAAATGGCAACCCTAAAGACATATGGCATTCTGACTCTCCAGAGCCTTCCCCTCTCCCCATTTTTTGGCTGTACTGGGTTTTGAACTCGGGGCCTTGCACTTGCTAGGCTAGTGCTCTAGCACATGGAGCATACCCCCAGTCTCTTTTGCTCTTTTGTCTTAATGGTTTTAGCCAGGACTGGCCTTGGATTGCAATCTTTCTACCTGTACCTCACCCATACAGATGTGTACCATCATGCCTGGTTTGTTTGTTGAGATGAGGTTTTGTTAACTTTTTGTCCTGGGTGTCCTCAAATTGCTGTTCTTCAGATCTCTACCTCCATGGTAGCTGTAGTGACTAGGATTACAACCATGTGTTTCTACACCCCGCTATCCCCATTTTTAACATGGAAAACAACTTTTTTTTTTTTTTGGTCAAAGACTCTGAAGGGCTGGGCTGAAGTGGTAAAGTGCCTGGCTTGAACAACTTCCTAGGAAGCATCAGGCCCTGAGTTCAAATTCCAGTACCACCTAAACAAAAAACAAAACAAAGGCTCTGAAGGGGTCAAAGCAGAACCAGCTCCTTGAGGCCACACCTCAGGTGTCAGGGCTCCTTCAGCTCTATGCTGCCACCTTGTGGGGCAAAACTCACTATTCATACTGCTCTGCTCCTGGAGACACTTGGTGCTCATCCTCCAACTCAGACACTAAGAGAGTCAAGGGGACTCTATGGCTATGCCTGACTAGGAAGGAGGACCCCTGAGAAGAAGGTGCCAGGGGAGGAAACATGGCCTGTGAAAGGTGACCAGTATGAAATCGTGGGGCCTCATGCAAACCTCTTGCACTTGGGTGGAGTGAGTTTGGCAATGCTTTGGGTGCAGCTTCCTGCACAGAGAAAGCAGTCTAATCTGCAAGGTCAAGAATGCATGTCATTAGTCACTCATGGCCCCGGAGTCCTCGAAACGGGGCCAGTGCTGCTGAGGCTCTGCCTTCTCATTTATATAACTTGCAGCATCGATAGCCATGTGTTATCAATGATACAGGATGTTTCAATCTTTGCATGACTCCACTGGGCAGCACCCACCTAGCGGAAGGAGCTGGGGTCCTGAGTAAGGAAGGTTGGAGGTGAGAAACCTACAGCTCCTAGGCTGTAGAGCCTGCTCTGTCCAGATCATCCAGATTCATCCTAACCAGGAGTGAAACAGACACCTTGGGCCAATAGTAACAATGGCACTGAGTGGTGGTGACATGGAACCATGAGCCTGGCTATGGTTCTGGGGCAGGGGGCTAGAGAGGGATGACCATTGAGGTTTGGCACTGATCAGATTCCAGATCTGCCAGGTGCTAGCATGTCCCTGTGCACAGAGAAGCATCAGCTCAGGACCCCAGTGGGTAAGGTGGGGGCTGATTCTTTTGTGGAAAGACAAGTGTGCATGGGAGAGATTTTACACAGTGTATTCATGGTAATCACCCAGCATATGTGTGCTATACTGTGGGTGACCAATGATGCATGATGCTGATAGCCCTGTTGTGACTTCCCTAGACTCACCTGGCCTTATGAACCAGCACCTTTATATTCTCATCGGAATCTCTGTGGTCATCCTTCTTTGTCTCCTCCTCCTTCTCTTTTGCCTCCATCGTCAGCATCAGATGAAACAGGGTAGGTCTTCAGGGAGGCTGGGGTGGCCTGGGTAGGGTGTTGGGCTGTTTGGAACAAAGTCCCTCTCCTAAACTCAGATCTCTAACTTTCCCCACCCAGGGACACCCAGTGGCAATGGCCAGGAGAAAAGGCCACAGGAAAGGTGAGGCACCAGAGTGACCCCTGCCCCTTGTCCAGTTCTGTGCTCCAGTTTCCCCTAATACTGACTTGTTCTTTCCCTTCAGGCTCAGCCAGACTGTTGGGCATCTAGAGAAGACACCAGGTAAAGGGGAGATGAGAGGAACAGGTATGGAGCAGGAAAGTGTGGACCCTGTTCATCAGGAGATTAAGGGCAGAAGGAGAATGACTGTGAACATTCTAGGGGGTTCTAGCTGGTGTGGATGTGAGTTGATCACATTGCCTGCTCATGTCCATCCTTGAGAAATGACCATGTGTTTTCTCTTTTGCAGATATGTCTACAGCTGAAAGACTTCCTGAGATGGACACAGAGAAGGAGGACTTGGTAGGTCATTGCTCATTTATCACAATGTAACAAAGTATCCTAATTTACCAGTTTAACAACATTGCTTCAGTGGCTTGTGTCAGGAATCTGGGAGCAGCTCAGTTGGGTGGTTTGGTCCAGGATTTCTCATCAGGTTGCCGTAAAGCTTAGGCTAAGGCTGCAGTCATGTGCAGGTGATGGGCTGGAGGGTCAACATCCAAGATGGTGCACTCCCATCACTGAGGAAAGAAGCCTCCTCTCTACAGTAGCCTACTTTTCTCAGAGTGAGGTCTGAGAAAGGAAAGTACAGAAGCCACACTGACTTCTGTGGCCTCCTCCTGGAAGTGTCATGTCTTCACTTCAGACATGTTCTATAGATCATAGAGATCAACCCTATACCATGTGGCACAGGACTGCAGGCTGACATAATTCCAGGAGACAGAGCCCTCCTAGGTGGCTACTACTGGCCTCCAGCCCCATAGCCTGTCCCCTCACCCTGTCATCCTAACTCACCCTGGATCTCTGTCCTTCAGATTCCTGCTGCAGGAAGTCCCCAGGAGGTGACATATGCTCAGCTGGACCCCCTAGCTCTCAGGGCACAGAGAGCAGAGAAACTTGTGCCCTCACACTACACAGAGCCCTTGACTGAGTCCGCCACATATGCAACCATTGCCAGACCCTGACCCTGGCCCCACCTGGCTCCTGCACCTGAGGACACAGAAAGCCATTCTTGGAAGATGGTGAAGCAGCCATCAGGAGGGGTTCTTTTTACACTCGTCCTGATCTGGAATCCAGCTCTGCTGGAGATGAGTGGTGGAGCCTGGAGGGCTCTACTCAACATCTAGGAGAAATAACAAGGTGTCTCTTCCACAACTGACCAGCCTTTGGAGAGACTGTGTTGCAGCTGCTTCTAGAATCCAAGCAACATCATCCTGGATGTCTCCAAAGACTCAGCTAGAGCACCCTGGCTGTCCTCCGAGACCCAACTGCAACCCCCTGGCTGTTTCTGGAGATCCAGATGCAGCACCCTGGCTGTTTCCTCAGTTGCCCAGGTTTTTTCATGGCTAGTTTTTCAGTTGCCCAGCTTCCCCCAGATGTCTCCTGGGAAGCCCACCTGTCCCCAAGACTCCATATTTATGATCTGTTCAGTGGACTCAAAATCCTCCCCAGACCATAGCATTGACCCCAAGCCTGAGCTGTACCCATACAGCTTGGAGCTGAACCCATTCTGTCCATCAGACATCTCTTGGTGCATCAGTGGACACTTTAACACAATGAACACCCACACCCCTGTGCTGGTTCTGGATGCACAGGCACGTGCACTCCATATCTGCCTTCATAACTTTTCTGAGCTTAGTGGGGAAATGTGTCCATACATCCTTTGTTCTTTAAAACATTTCTAATTGACCAAGACTGCATGCATTCAAGGGCTGCACCTTGAGGACTTGAATGTGCATATGCTGTGTGGCCATAATTACAACCAAATGTGCTGCACATCTGCCACCTGCCACAAGGTACATTAGACTCCCTGACCCTGTACAGTGTCTGATGAGTGAAGCCTGGTCCCCCATACAGTGTGTGGATCTGGGAGGGAGGAGAGAAAGGTGATATAAGGCTTAGTGAGGGCAGAGTGGTTCCTCCTACCCACAACTATACGTGCACACACACACACACCACATGGTGCACATAGAGCAGAAGCCCTAGCCCTGTGTGTGTTGGGAAGTATCAGTTTCTCTGCCCCTCTGTCCAGGCCAGATTCTCTCCTCAGATTGAAACAGAAAAGTTATCCTGAGGACCACAAGGAGGCGAGAATATACCATACTAATTGTGTGCAGTCTTCAAAACAATCACCACAAAAAACCCCAACAACACCAGAGAGAAAAAAATTTTTTTGAGTATTCATGACTTTAAAAATGAGCAAGCAAACAAACAAGCAAAAAAGGATGTTCAGAGAAAGGTGTGACCCTGGCAGAATTGATGATGTAAACATATACATATCTGCATGTATCTATACCTGTATATGTTTCAAGGTATCATGTAATGTTTCCTTTAAAACATATGTATATATAATATAAATATATAGAAATATATAGTATATAAATTCCTTTAAAACATAATGTATAGATAGTATTATTTAACAATTGAAGAAAGGAGCATAAAAACAAGTGAAATAACAGAAAATAAACCTTGCTGGGGATGTAGCTCAGTGTAGTTGAGTGTCTGCTTAGCATGCATGAGATCTGGTTTCTATTCCCAATAATACAAAAGAATGCCTGTTATAGGGATTTATGTATGAAAAAAATTTAAATATTAAAAAAAACCCTCATTGAGCTCTCACCATGCCATGATGGCCTTGCCAGTGCTCTGAAAATGCCAGCACACTCAATCCTACCCAGCCCTTCACTGGACTCTGTCCTGGGGGACTAGGGAGGAGCAGGTCTCCAGGGTGGCAGCTCTGAGGTCATGGGCTGCACCCTGGTGCCTGGCTGCCAGTCCTGAGCAGGCAAAGGCTGTGCTTGTACTGGGGGCCTTTGTCCTGGCTCAGAGGTATGACCTGGGCTCTACTGAGTTTAATTTGTCCCGGGCTTTAATTTTCTACTGGTCCTAGTGTTTAGTTTCTCCAGTGATCTGCATCCAGCTCTATAGTTTTGCGTTTGCTTTCTTCTGTGACATCAAGAATGAGATTCCCTCTCTCATGGGGCCCACCTTCTCTCTGTCTCTCTATCTCTGTCACTATCTGTCTCTGTCTTTCTATGTCACTGTCTCTCTCTGTTTCTATCTCTGGATTATTAATCAAGTTGAGCCATGTGTTTCCCCTACAGTCATGCTGGCACAAACGTAGATAGGTGGCAAAGTGACTCTTAGCAGAGGTGGACAGTGGGCATCTGCAGAGAAAGGACCTGAAGATTTCCTGCCCCTTCCAGAGCACAGGTGCTGCCCAGGCCTTCATCTGCTCCAGTATAGGTAGGGCAGATAGTGAGGCCTCAGGACAAAAATTACATACAAACTTCCTCCCCACCCCCACTGCCACCAATTTTCCTTATTGACAGGCAGGTGGGAGGAGGAGGGTGCAGGGAGAGGAACCAAAATACAGACAAGCCACTGAGGCTCCTCCCTGGTTCAGAAGACCATCTTGGTGCCTGTGGTTAGAGCGCCACCTGCAGGAGGTGCTGTGCTAGTGCAATGGTGCTGCACTGGATCCAGCAGAGAGGGCAGGGCTACCATGTTCCTGGAGCCCCACCTCCAGTTCCTGTATGTTTGTAAGAGGAGGATCACCAAGGAGCTGCACTGGGTAGTCACAGGAGACATCCCACCTGACCAGACAGCAGGAGCACATCTGTGAGTACACAGATGTGCAGAACTCCTGATACTAAGGGGGACATTCAGTCAAGAACTATCCCCAGGCCTGAGGGAGCAGAGATAGGAGGGAATCAGACTATGAAGCACAGACCCAACCAAGACCCCCTACCATCTGGTGAGCACCCTGAAACCACATTCAACCTATATCCAAGAACCAGTGGGAGAGAGCAGAGGAGACTTCCTTGTACAGAAATAAGGAGGAAATGATGGATGAGTCCAAATTGTCAGGAGAGGGACAGCAAGACCATACTGCCCTGGTCACAGAGCCCCAGTTCCATCCCCAAAATGGGACCCAGACAAGAATCAGCCACCACCCCAGTGCTATCTGGGTGTTTGCAAACTGGGAAGTCCAAGAAGCACCTCCCATCAGTGTTTGTACAATTGTTCCTCTGCAGTTGTGTCTATAGTCATAGAAGACCTCAGGTAAGAATGGGGATTCTTGAGAGCCACAGCCTAGGTCTTGGGATGCATGAGTAAAGAACAGTTGGCTGAGGTTCTTCTTTTCTTCCTGGATAGAAATTACTGGTAGTCAAGGAGGAACTCCTACTTATTCTGGGCCCTTGGCTGGGTATTTGCAATCCTTAGCCAGCAGCAGTGGCAGATGACAGGTGACTTGATCTCTTTTTATTGTTTTCTTTTTTATTAGCATATATTCATTGTACAGGAGGGATTCACTGTGATAATTTTGAATAGTCTTACATTGTACATTAGTTAGATGGTCCCCACCATCCCTCCTCCCATCCTCCCCCTGCCTCATTTAAAGCAATTGCAAGATGTTTCATCTTTCTACTTCATATATGTACATGAAGCTCATCAATCATATTCCCTCACCTTCATCTATTCCTTTCACCTTCCTCTCTCTCTCAAGTACCCCCCCCATTACACACACTGTACCTATTTTACAGTTCTGTCTTTCATTTTTAATTCCAAAATTGCTTGCTTTTTTGACAGCACCAGCCTCAGAGGTCAGGATAGTGATCCGTCAGCACTAGCCTTAGGATTGGAACCTGAAATGGCTTACAGCACCAGCCTGAAGTCACAACATAGAGCAGTTGAAGTCCAGGCCTAGGGGCCTGGTCCTGTGGCAGGAAGTCACTCGCCACCTTTGTCCTCATCAGTCAACGTCAGTTTCAGTTTCACCACTGTGACCCCACAATCAGGTGATGTCAGTTTCACTCTTGATGCCACTGTTGCCTTCTCTTCTTCTCTCTGTCACGTTCCAACTCAGCTGTTCTACTAATAATGAGAATCAAAAGTAGCCAAGGAAGACCTCTGGAGAGAAGTCTTTGCTGGACCTGCTATTACAACACCAGGAGGCAGGCAGGAAGGTGTCTCCCAGCTGCTCAGTAGAGTTCACTGAGGTGTGTGATGGCAAGAATCCTGTGAAGCTGCTGGCTGGGACAGCATCTTCAGGAGCAAGTTGTGCTTTCACAGAAAACCATGGTTGTTGTGCAGCTTCCTTAAGGTGTCCACGGAGTATTCAAAGCAACAGTCTGGCTGGCTGCTTGACTGGATGTCCTTCACTCAAGACAGTCCAGACCCTGGGGAGGGGTCTAAGAACTGTAAATGAAAGAGTTAAATCTTCCTAATATCCACTATCTCAGCACATTTCAAGGGAAAAAACATAAAAATGGTGCTTATATTAAAGGCTCATTGTTGACATTAACAGTACTTTCACCATATTTAACAGCACTCTAACAATAGCTAAAATTCTAACACAGTGCCCCAGGGAGAGGTGGGATCTACCATCTGTGTAAAGGAGTGGACAAGAATCAGGGCCCCATCAGTGACATTGGTTCACCTCTCCTGGTTCGCACTGAGAATGCAAACCTTCTCTATGTACCAAAAACTCTTTGTGCCTTGTAGATGTTGTAATACTAAGTCACAAGGAAAATTTGTAGTTCTCACTTTGCACGTGGAGGACCTATGGTTATTATGCTATTATGACCTGAGAAGAAGGCTGTTAGGACCAGAGTCTGAGTCAATAGGCTTTCCAACCCCTGTGCTACTCTGTGACTGTTATTATATATCTCCCAGCCATTCATCTATCCCTTCACCAATCTGTCCATCCACCCATCAAACCATCCATCTACTCATGCATCTATTCATACATCCATCCACCATCCATCCACCCACCCATCTACTCACCCATCCATCCAGTCTCCCACCCATGCATGCATGTGTACACCCATTCTTCCATCCATTCATCCATCCATCCACCCATGCATGAATCCATATTAGGAGTAATGAATCATCAGTCAATTATGTATCTATTTATTTATCTATGGCTAGTTAACAATATATGGGTTTAATTTGGACATGGATTCTGTCTACTTATGAAATGCCTCACTATAAACTGCTTCTGGAAACCAAGGACTTCCTGTGGCTCACTTGGGGTAAGTTAGAATGGGGCCTTGAGCTCAACACTTCTGTCCTTGTGACCTGGTCCTGTGAGCTCACCCTACACAGTTCCTGACTACAGGACCTATTCGCCTAACCACAGGACAAGCACAGAGCAGGTTCAAGACACTAAGCCATGTCCCCCCATCCCATCTCCCTCCTAGGCATGGGTGAGTATGAAAATTAAGGGGGATTCCAGGGACACAGAAGGCAGAAGACATCAATATCATGGGAGAGGCATCCAAATCACATTTCTACTTCAGGACTGCTGAAACTCTGGGGAGGAGGAGTCACCTCTTAGTCAACTGCCTGCTCAGTGTCATTTATATCTGAGCAATGATGGATGGACCTGAAGCCTTGCTAGTCAGACTTTTTGTTGCTGTGACAGAGCCTGAGAGAAATGAGTTAAGGAGGAAAGATTTATTTTGGTTTATGGGTTCAGAAGTTTTAGTTGGCTCCATTACTTTGACCATGAGGGAAGGCAGAATCATCATGGTGAGGAGTTGATGGCAGGGAGAGAGAGAGGGAGAAAGAGGAAGAGAGAGAGAGAGAGAGAGAGAGAGAGAGAGAGAGAGAGAGAGAGATGCCCAATTTGTGGCATCCAGGAAGCAGAGAGAGAAAAAGAGAAAAAGGAAGGGGAATTTATGAGACAGATTATACATATTTTTAGGGCATAACCCTCTCCTCCCCTGGACCCACTTCCTAAACTATGCCCCAACTCCTAATAATGCCATCATATTAGGAATCCCTCAAGGATTAATGCAGTGATTAGGTCAGAGCCCTGGTGAATAACCACTTAATGATTGGCCCCATTGGCTGAGGCCAAGCCTTCAACACGTGAGCACTCCATATCTAAACCATAACAGGCTTCTAGTGTGTCAGAAGTTGAGGAGTGGAGAGTGTCCAATAGGAAAGACTAATTCAGAGGTTACCTGGGCTTCTTCTAGTCTTGGCTATAGAGGAAGGAAACTCTTACTGGGAAGTAACATTTATTAGGGTACTTGGAGATTATAAGCAGCTCAATCACCTACCTCTCCCATGCATCAAACTGACCCTTGACCCCAGTTGAGTGACCTCTTATGGTGGGCATTTTTCTTACTGGGGATTCTTTTCCAGTGCTCTGATTGGGCCAGAAGGTCCACATGAAGGAGGGTGAGTCTGGCGTACAATATTCCTAATCCTCTCCACCCTAAGGGCCACTCTGGATGGAAGTTTTATTGATTCAGGGAGTGATCTTAATCCCAGCTTAAGCCATGTAAACATCATCTATCTGTTTTCTATCAATCACTCCAAACACCTGAAACATGCCAATGATGGCTGCTGTAGCTCCAGGCATCACATCTTTTTGCACCCTAGAAAGAAGGGAAAGGCTCTCTTTGCCTGACTGCCACTCTGTAAGTTTTCTTTCTGGGAATCTCACAAGCAAGGCTCCATCTCATGGGCACAGAGGGCACACCTGGTTGCACAGAATAGATCCGAGGTTCCTAAGAATCTTTTGTCTCATGAAGCACAGCCAAAGAAGACTCTGATTGCAGTGGGGAGTGGAGTGGAGATGTGGTGGAGGTTGGGAGGTCTTGTGCTGTTTCCCTCCTGTCCATCACATTCGGAGAGAAAATGTTCCTCACAGTGGATGCTGACATCCTTGCTCTGTTCCCTCCTAGGGGACCTGCCCATACCCTCTATCTTAGCTGAGCCAGGCCCTGTGATCACTCGGGGGTACCTGTGATCATCGTGTGCTGGGCCCCTGGTGGGTTTGAGATTTTCTGCCTACAGAAGGGAAGTGTCAAGATCAAGGATGAGAAGAACTCTCTGCCTTCTAGGACAGAGGACAGATTCCCTCTTGACTCAGTGAGTGAAGACACTGCTGGGCAGTACTGCTACATCTATCAGAAACAGTCCAAGTGGTCTTCACGCACTGAGATTCTGGAGCTTGTGATCAGTGAAGACATCACAAAGGCCACTGCTCCAGTCTCAACTCTGCCTTCAGGTTTGTCCTCACATTCTTGGACCCTGTCCTCAGCTGCCATCCCCTGCCCTCAGTCTCCTCTCTCCCTCATCATCCCTCTCCTCCCTCTGCCCAGTTGCACCCTCTTCCCTCACTCCTCTGTTCCTTGGAGCACTTGTCTCATTGCACATCACACGTGGCCTGGACACAGCTCAGCATAGGGTGGGCATGGAGCTGTCCCTGATGGCTCTTTGTGGATGGTGGAGGCTGGATCCCTTCATGGTATTGTATGTTTTTACCTGTCTTTTCCTTGGAGCCAGAGCCTGTGGTGACCTCAAGAATATGTTACCTCTGGTGTGTCCCCTCCCACTGGTCCAGGATGCAAGTCCAGTTATTGGCCTCTGAAAAGGGCTGGATGGCATTTTGAGGGGAGCTTTGCCCTGTGTGTAGTCAACCCCTGAGATATCCTAGACTCAGGGTCTGAAAGTTCCCACACCTCAAGGAAGGACAGGGACTTTTTTCCTTTAAAGCAGAGTCTTTCTCCTCCTTTTCATTCTACTATGACTCAGACATCTTGTGTGTCAAATGCACAGTTACAGGTCTGAACCCATGATCTAGTCCTGTGAGTGTCCACCTAGTTTATCTTGAGGCTGTGGCTTGCAGCCCAGAGCCGTCAGCTCTTTGTGTGTCTCTGTTCTCTCTGTGTGTCTGTTCATTTGTTTATCACTATACAATCAGCTCTATGAAGACCACAATGGTGGCTCAGATCTGTGATCCCAGCTGCTTGGGAGGCAGAGGCAGGAGACTCACCAGTTTGAGGTCAGCTCAGGAAAACTTAAGAGATTCAAAACTAAAAACATAATAAAACAAAAGTGTTGGGAGGGGTAGATTCAATGTTGAGAGCTTTTCTAGCAAGCACAAGACCCTGAGTTCAATCCCCAGCAACACACACACACACACACACACACACATGATCACAATAATATAAACAGATACCCGATGCCCCTCTGAAGGAGGTGGATATCATACCACATAAATCTTTTAAGGGGATGAAGCCACAGTGCAAGGCACTGACAGGTAACATTGATGAGAAGTGGTTGGCTGATTGCCACCCTACTCCAATTGTCAAGCTGTCACAGCTGTCTCTGCCTCCCTGTCCATGTGATGGGGCTCAATAGCCCTCACTGTTTGGACATTTGTGTAGCTTTCTGCACACACCTTCTCCCACCAGCATTTGAACAGAACCTTATCCTACTAGCATTTGAATAGAACCTTTCAGGAGAAGGAGAGGCTGGTCTGGACCTTCCCAGTTGCACCTATTGAGCAACCTGGTCCTGTCACAGTTTCATCAGTTCTGTGAGACTCATGCTCTGTCCCTACAGAGGGAGGGGACATTGCACAATCCTGTTCCCTGAGATCTCAACAGGACCCACAGAACCTGGATCTCTGATAATCACCACCATGGTTGGCACCATGGTTCACCATGAGAGGAGGGATGGGGAATACCAAATGGTGAACCAGGAGACTGAAAGCTGTATGGGCAGAGCAGAGACACCATGAATCATAGAATTCCCTGCCCCTCCCAGTATCCAGACCATGGATCTACAGGCTTGGAGCACATGAGGGGCAGTGGACACGCTAGGGTCCAGGCTCTGCCTTCCCTGTATGGTTCTCACAGTGGGTGTGGTATTCACCACCAGGCACTAAGATGTCATTTCAACTTCATAAGCAGAAGAACTCTTTTGTCTCCAGTTTATTCCTGAGGCACTGAGATCCAGGATGGGGTGACCCTTCCCTTCAATATGGAAGCTGAGTTTGATCCAAGACAGGTGTGGATTATCCCGCTTCTCCTGTTTCTGGGGCATTCTTGTTCACTGTTTGAGATCTGGGAGGTGAACTCAGGATGCTTGCTGTGGGGCAAATGGCACCAGGGGAGGCAGGGCCAGAGGATTCTGAATGGATTGTTAGGGGAGGGCTCAGGATGGCAAGGAAGCCCAGAAGGAGAAGAGAGTCTACCCAGCCTTTAACAAGTTCTTTCTGACTCCTGGGAACCTCTAGTAAAATCAGCTTCCAAACAACAGATGTGGGCTCCTATAGGTAAGTCTCTGGGGAATTGTACCATGGGGAAGTGCCCCAGTGGAGAGGTTCCAGGCAGGATACTGAGAAAGTGGCTCCCCTTTTAGGAGTCCTGGGCTGGGTCTTGTATACCTGATAGTCCCATTCCACCCCCACCCCACACTGTTCCCTATCTTTCTGTTTCCAGCCTCCACCTTCCAGAACTACACAGTGTTCAACAATGTCCACATGGTCCTGGCAGGGGTGGTCTTGCTGACCCTGGTGGTGATTCTGGGAGAAGCTTGGGACAGCAAGCACAGGGCAAGGAGACAAGAGAATCAGAGATCTTAGATCCCAGAGCCCCAGGAACAACACCTCAAGTGCTCAGATGCTCACTCTGGAGTCCAGGAGACCCAGAGACCACAGTGGACTGTATTATCTGAGAAGCAGAACTCTGCTGTCTCTGGACACCTTCTCTTTGGTGTGTCAGATGTCATCTCTACCCCTCTTTCATTCTCTATAACCCTCTTTATTCAATTCCTCCTCCTTCTGTGTCCTTATGGGCTCCCATGGCCCAGCCTGGTCCATTTCCTCAAGCTTCTCTCCTACTCCTATGTTGATGTCAGCATTTAGGGGCTTCCATCTCTCACCTGAGCAGCGGACCTCCATGGTGGACTCCTCCACCCCCAACAATCAACATTTGGATTTCCAGCTGGGAATCAGGAACTTGGCCTCCATACCCTCCAAGAAATGGAAATCTGTCACCAGTCTTAGCCATACAGGTTCTGAATTGTTCCTCCTCCATGGTAAATTAATCCCTTTATTATTATATGGTGTCCTTGCTCTCCTGCCATAGTTTGTTTTTTTTTGTACTTCAAGTCTATTTTGTCTGATGTAAGTACAGATATCTTGCTCAATTTTGGTTTCCATTTGAACAAAGAATCTTTTTGCATGCCTTCATTTTCTGTCTATGGTGGTCAACATGAATCCTTAGAGTCAATGTGTATCTCTTGTAGGCAAAGGATCTTATTTTTAAATCCATTCAGCTTTTCTCTGCTTTTTTGATTGGAGAATTTAATTCATTTACATTTAATGCAATTCTTGCTAGGTTAAGAACTTATTATGCTGATCTCGTTCATTGTTTTCTGACTCTTTAATCGTTCCTTCATTCCATTCTTCCACTTTCGCTGTCTTGTTTGTGATATGATTTTTTTTATTATGCACCTATTCTTTTATTTTTTTATATTTACAACAGGATTTTTGCATTGTGGCAACCTTGAGACTTCCAGAAAACTTCTTGCAGTTGTAACTTTATTTTAAACTGATAGAAGCCCAACTTCTGTTATCTACAATAATTGTTATTTCTTTTTTCCCCCACATTTTATATTATTAAGTCATACTTCACTTGTTTCAAATAACTTGCATCTCTTAACACACAATTATAGTTATAGTTTTGTTAATACTTTTTCATTTGTACTTAATTATAAAGTTGAAGGGGATTGATGCATAACCATGGTAGTGTAAGATCATTCTGTATTTCTCAATATTTTACCTGTATGGTGGGTTTTGTACCTTCATCTGTTTTCATGTTTTTAGTTGTGTCCTTTGTCTCAACTAATCACCTCCCTTTAGCATTTCCTCTAGGGAAATTATTGTGGTGATGAGTTCTCACAGCTCCTATTGGTCCAGGAAAGTATTTATCTCTTCTTTTTACTGAGAGACAACCACTATGGTTATGATATTCTCATCTGGAATTTTTTTTTCCTTCAGCTCTTTGAGTTGTTATTCTAGTCTTCCATGACCTGCAACATTTCTGTTGGCAAATCTGCTTATAGCCTCATCAGGGTACCACTGTATGTGATGAAATGCTCTTCTCTTGCTGTTTTCAATTTCTTGATTTTCTCTCATATGCAGAATCTAGATCTAAAAATACAAAAAAAGAAAAGGCATGATCATAAAGGGACGACTATCTGTAGAGCCAGAGGGTAGGAAGAAGGACAAGAGAGGATGATGGGGAATGAATATGATGGAAGTATGCTGTACACATATATGAAAATGTGATAATGAAACCTACTATTTTTTACAATTAAAAAGTGACTAGAGTCCAGGTGCTGGTGTTTCCCACCTGTAATCCTAGCTACTCAGGAGGCAATCAAAGCCAGCCTGGGCAAATAGTTCTCAAGACCCAATCTCAAAAATACCTAACCCCAAAGAGGCTGGTGGAGTGGCTCAAGGTGAAGACCCTGAGTTCAAACCCCAGTACTACAAAAAACTGACTAGAAAACAGAAGAAATTCTTGCATTGTCATTGATCTTTGAGAATTTGATTTTACTATGTCTTGGTAATCTCTTTATCTTTTTCCATTAGGATATATTCTTTTTCCATTTTTATTAGTATATATTCATTATATAGGGGAGATTAATTGTGACAATTCTAAGTAGACTTGCATTGTACATTGGTTATATACCTCCACCAACTACCCCCACCCCTACCAAGCCCTTCCCTCACTGATTGGAGATACCCACTTCCTTAGAGTTGCTTATCAGGACATTGTTTAGTTCCATGGGTGCCATGATGTTTCCCTGACCATTCATGATCCTCACAACCTTGCATTGGTGTCTGTGCATTTGAAGAAATAGGTTTCCATTCCAGTTTTTATAGACAGGCCTTGGCAAGGAAGTTCCCTTACCAGCACCCCATCTAGAGACTGCAGGTTACCATATGTGCTGGGGCCTACATATTGACTTGCTGGTGGAGTTCAGAGGACAGTCTTGCCTGGGGCAGCAGATGGGAGGACCTGGCATCAGGTCATGGGAGAGCCCGGTGCCAGGGTCCACTAGGGTAGGGATGCTGACTGGATATTTTGAGGTGGATCTGAGCCCAGGTCTATGAGGATGGAATGAAATATGGGTTTACAGGGCCAATTAGAGCAAAAGTGAGCTTTAGGCCTAAGAATGCCTGGCTGGTCTAGCACTGGGAATGCCCAGAACATGGTCCACTGGGTTAGCCTCAGACAACTTGTACAGGGTTTGTCTTAGAAAATGGGTGAATGAGTGATGGCCCAGAACCAGGCAGGCTGGGGGAAGCCTGGACTCTGGGTCTTCTGCAGCAACCCAAATCTTAGATCTATTATTGCCTGAGGCCACATGACCTAAGGTGATAAAAGCAGTGATCCCTGAGAAATAGAAACCAAATGAAGTAAATCTTAAGATAGTCCCCTATTACTGCCTTGAGAGAATTTCTAGCCTGCATCTCTGGGATGAGAACTGAGATCTTGAACTTGTCTGAGTTGATGAGTTGGGGTAGAGACTCCAGGAGGGCCATGACAGTAAGAGTCCTCAGGAGAGAGTCCTGGAGAGAAGATAATTGCACAGAAGGCAGCTGGAGACCTTCAGAGGGTCCCCCAGTGTTCATCAGAGTTCTGGCCAGCAGCTGCATCTCAGGATATTATCCTAGGCTGAGGAACATATCATACACGGAATCAGCAATATAATATACATATAAATGAGATTCGTATTGGAAAGAAAACAACAATAATAAATATTTAAAGACAATAGCCAAAGTGTTTCACATTTGATAAACCATAAGCCCATCTGTTCACTAGCCAATATTTTAAGAATTGGATTCTGGATCTCATAAGAGGGCGAATCATTGATTTGTGGCAAGGAAATGAGATATTGTATAGAATGCAATATTACTCAGAGCAAACTGAAGTAGTGATACATCCGTATGGATGGACTTTGAGAAGGGCTCAGTGAGAGCCAGACTCAAAATGTCACACACTGTGATTCCATCCATACGACACACCAGAATAGTTCAATGCAGACACGAGGAAAGTGGTGAGGCAGTGATGGTTTAATGGACATGGGGTTCTCTTCTGAGTGATTAAAATGTTGCTGTGTGACATTAAGAATGCCCTCAATGTCATTGAATCGTGTACTGTAAAGTGTTTCATGGTTAGTTTTATGTTATGTTCTGTTACTGCTCAATAAGAAAAACGAAAAAAAAAAGATTCCCTATAAATTCCTTACACCATAAGGAGAAGCCCATGTCCCAGTGGAGTTATAAGTGAAATAAGATTCCCACAGCTCAGAAGAAGCTCTAAGTGTCAGAGTGTCCAGGCATTGTCCCAGCGGTGAACTTTCTACTTTCAGCTTTAGGTGGCAATTTGGCTGTATATAGAATTGAAGTCGTGCACCCGTGTTCCTATATCCTGTACATCCTTGTGGCCATTTGTAATTCCTTCCAGGTGCACTATGGCTTCTTATTTTCCTTTGCAGCTAGGATAGCAGATCTGGGGTGTCAATGAACAATTCCTACTGTAAGGGCTCTTCTATGTCTTAGCCTGGAGATGGGAATCATTTTAAACTGAGCTCCTGGCTGGTCTCTAGATTGGATAATTTCACCTAACCTCAAGAGGACACATTATTACCATCTTCTTAACTTGAGGAAGGTGGGAGAGAGGCTGTTACCTGCTCAAGACTGTCCATAGGTCAAGGTTTCCCTTATATCTTAGGTGGGAGCCAGTGTACTTCCTCTAGTGAGCATTAGTACCTGGAACATGGAGACAGAATCCACAGCATCAGATGAGCAGTTGTGTTCAGGACAGAAGAGTGAGTGAGGAAGGAGATGAGATGGCTCTTTTTGATGGAGAAGGGTGATGAGAAGGCACTGCCTCTTATAGAAATGAGGAAGTCAGAGAGGGGAAGTTGTGAGCATCTGGGTGGAAAATACTTCACCTAGCACATAAAGACTCCATATGAGACACAGCAAAGCCATGAGTTCATTGTGTCCTCACTGCCATACATCTGCCATGTTGCATGAACTTACATCTTCCATGAAGCATTTAGAAAACAGAGGCCAATGTCAAGGAAGATACTGGTTCTGCCTGAAGTGTCTCCTGAAAGGCTGGGGTCTGTCCTAGGCTGGGGAAGATAAGAGCTAAGTTCCTAACAGGGCAGTTCCCCTTCATGTGGTGCTGCAGATGTTGCAATTGCTTAATGGGAAGAACTCAGATCTCCATGGCCACACCCTGTGTTTCCTTCTGTCCTACAATGCACTGTGGTCTTACTCTCTGCCAGTGGTGATCAATGGGAAGCATCATCATGACCCCTGCTGTTATGGCTCTGCTCTACATTGGTAAAATGAGGCCATGGAGGAGGAGATACCCTATTCTGGGAGGGATCCCACCCCACAGACAGGCCCTGGTCCATCAGGAGACCCCAGTGACTCAGGAGGCTTTGGGGAGGAGAGGGCCTGCTCAGGCTTTAGGAGAAAACCTCTCACAGGGAACTCTCTTCCAGGGCTGAATCTGAACTCCAGGACTTGAATGCAGACAGATGAGTGTGTCTCCAGATATTCCTTCTCATCAACAGGACATGAAGCTACCTTTGGGTAGTGGGGATGGAAAATAGTAGATGGGGAGTGATGCTGGGGGGTGCCTGGAGGGTCCTGGGGCTCAGAGCAGGGATCTGACAGGGGTATGACCTGAGACCTAGCATTTGCTTTCCTTTCAGGGATTCTCACCAAACCCACCCTTTGGGCTGAGCCAAGCTCTCTAATCACTAGGGGGTGGCTTGTGAGCATTTGGTGTCAGGGGACACTGGAAACCCAAGAGTACCATCTATATAAAGAAGGAAGCCAAGAGCCCTGGGACACAAAGACCTCAGTGGAGTCAGGGAACGAAGCCATCCCATTCATGACAGAGCACCATGAGGGGCAATATCGCTGTCACTATTTCAACCTTAATATGTCTTCAGAACACAGTGAGCCCCTGGAGCTGGTGGTGACAGGTGAGGGGGCATGCATTGGTATTAACCCTAGGCTCAGGAAGAGGGATGACTTTCTGGGGTGTCCCCTTTCATAACCGTGCCCTCCTGTGGGAAATGTGAGCCCATTTAATTCACTGCCTCCTTCAGTCTTAGGATTCTACAGGAAACCCAGCCTCTCATCCCTGACCAGCCCTGTAGTAGACTCAGGAGGGTCTGTGACCCTCCAGTGTGGCTCATGCCAGGGATATGGTAGGTTCGTTCTGATTAATGAAAGAGAACCCAATCTCTCCTGGACCCTGAACTCACAGCAACACCCCAGTGGGCAGTACCAGGCCTTGTTCTCTATGGGCCCTATGACCCCTGGTCACAGATGGACATTTAGATGCTATGGCTATTACAGCAGGACCCCCCAGGTGTGGTCAATACCCAGTGACCCCATGGAGCTTCAAAATTTAGGTGAGGAAGCTCCATCTTTGACACAACAGGTTTTTAAGGTTCCAAGTACTTTGTATTTAGCCCTGCTCCCAGGGACTCCCAGGTGGCTGGAGGGAACTCAAAGACCCTGAGACAGAGACCTAGAGTGTGAGATATAGAGACCTGCATAGAATGCTAGGAAGAGGCAGTTGTTTGGCAGGAACCATCCCATTAGCTGTGGCTTGTCTTCCCAAAGGAGATGTCCAAAAGGCATCCAGCAGGATTCTCTCCTGGGCCCTAGAAAGACCTAGACTCTCCATTGTGGCACTGATACCAGATTTGCCTTGTCCAGATTCCTTGGTGCCCTGGAATATGACTGGAATGTCTTGATGTGTTTGTATACCTATTTCTATCTTTCTATCTGTCTGTCTTTCTGTCCACTTGCTATCCATCCATCCATCCATCCATCCATCCATCCATCACTCCCTCTCTCCCTTCCTCTCTCCATCCATCTGTCTGTCTGTCTGTCTATCTATCTATCAATCTATCTATCTTCTATCTTTCTTTCTTTGGTAGTGGGATTTGAACTCAGAGCTTCATCTTTGCTAGGCAGGCATTCTATAACTTAACATCCTGTGATGTCATGCTTACAGTCTGTTTATGTACTTTGTTGAGGATTTTGCATCTATACCTATGTATTCTCATAATGTGTGTCTGAGTTTTGTATTAAGAATATGATGACCTCATAGAATGAATTAGGTTTGATGGCTCCTCTGCCTAGACCTATGTTCAGCTGTCTTGCTTGGTTCCAATCTTACATACTCCCTCTAGTATTTGAACTGAACCTCTTCTTGGAAAAAAAGGAAAGCCTGTCTGGACCCTCCATGTCCTGCTCTCCTTGTCCCCATGCCTGTAGGTGGCTTGATTCTGTCATGGTTTCATAAGTGTCTGTGAGACTCATGCTCTGACCCCTCAGAGGGAGGGGATGTCTAATAATCCTGTGCCCTGAGGACTCAGCAGACTCACAGAGCCTGGAGCTCTGAAAGTCACCATTATGGGATGCACTGTCCACATGGTGCCCATCCAGCCCATAGGCTCAGCACATGGTCCCAGGAGACCCCTGGAGTTTGGAATGGAGGGCCACTGTGTGAAGGGTGTATAGAATTCATCCTTCCCATCTCAGGATGGAAATGCAAGGTCTTCCCAACTTCATCCATCCCTGATGCTTTCCTAGAATCTCAGATGCAGATATTTGAAGCCATGAAAGGAAGAATGGGGAGAGACCAAAAGTGAATCTGGAAGGAGACAAAGGGCTGTATGGGCAGAGCTGAGACACCCTGAAACCCAGAATTCCCAGCTCCTCTTGGTATCTAGGTCAAACTCTACAGGCTTGTAGCACATGAGGTGCAGTGGACATGCTGGTGTCCTGCCTCTGTCCTTCCTACCTGGTTCTCACAGTCGGTGTGGTTGTCACCACTAGGAACAGAAATTTCCTTATATCCTGACAAGGTGGTAGGAGTCTTTGTTCCCAACTGAGTTCTGGGTATTTGAGAGCCAGGATGGGGTGACTCTTGCCTTTAGTTTTGCAGCAGTATTTGATCCAAGGCAGGTGTGGATCTTGCAGCTTCAACCATCTCAGGCCTCTTGTTCATTATGTGAGACCTGGGGTTTGAACTCACGTCTCTCAGAGTGCTGGGATAGGGACCAATTGCCCCATGGGAGGTAGCCAGGCCTTCCAAATAAAGTCCAGTCAACCAAAGTCCTCAGGATGTCAAGAATAGCCCAAAAGGGAAGGAAAGGCTGCCTAGGCCTTAACCAGCCCTTTCTGACTCCTGGGAGCCCCTGGTTGAGACAAGCTACTCACTTGCAGAAGTGAGCTCCTCATAGGAGCTCACCTGGGAACTGTGCCATGGGGAAGCACCCAGGGAAAGGTTCCATCCAGGAATGGGGTATTGCCTCTACATCAGGTGTCCCAGGCTTGGTCTTTTTCACATGTAGTGATCCCTCCACAGTGTCCTTCCCTTCCAGCTTCCACCTTCCAGAACTACATGGTGTTGAGTGGTGTCCACATGGGTCTGGCAGGGTGGTCTTGTTGATCCTGGTGGCGATTCTTGGGGAAGCTTGGCACAGCTCATGGAGACCAGAGAAGAGTAATCAGAGACCTTAGACTCCAGGACCCCAGGAAGGACACACCCAAGTTAACTGTGGCTTGTACTGGCAAACAAGGATACTGGGAGCCCACGGTGGACTGGGTGCTCTGTGGATCTGGGCACTCCGATTGTTCTGAATATACACCTGGGAGAAGCACTGGTGTTGTCCAACCAATCATCTGTGTTTAGACTCCTGTCCTGAGGGAATTTGGCTCCAGCAGCTGGTTTAAGCCTGAGGAGGACTGGGTGTGTCTTTCAGGCCAGCAACTGGTTGGTGGGGTGCATGTAGTGCCTGGAGGCCAATGTATCCTGGAGAAGAATGGAAGATGGTTTTCCACTTCCCACATGTTCTGAAGCAGGGGTGAGGAGGTGAAGTCTCCTCTGATTCCATCCATCTTTGCAGAATGTACCATACCTGTTTGAGCACTGCCTTGTATTCCAGGTTAAAATAAAGTCCACCTGTGTCCCTCCTATGAGTCCTTTGCTTCCTTTAGGTGAACAATGTATAGAGAACAAGGTGAGGTCTCTGCACTAATGGTGACTGGGATTGTGTTCCTCATAGACTCCTTAATCTTTAGGGGTAATGCAAAGTATGAATTCACACAGATGGTTCCAATCCTGATGTGATATTACACAACTTTCACCTTTTTATGATATGCTGTGTCTCATGGTTGAAACCCCAGGTCTTCATAAATTGATGTATTTGCTGTGTTTTGCTCAATTTGTTGTGGTTGTGTTCTTCAACAGAAGTAAACTTAGTATATTATATTTGTTTTAGTTGTCTTTGGGTGTGTTTTTTCACCTTTTACAACTTCATTAAGTGTCTTGGAATACAAATATCATTTCTGGTTCACAAAGTCACAGCTACACAAAATGACTCACTCAGAGACTTCCCACATCACCCTATGCCCCTCATACTGGAGGTAACTTTCTTTATTGGTTTCTAGTTTTTAGAATGAAAATGATATGCAAAAGCAAGGACACATACACATAGCCTTATATTATCTGCTTTGTTAAAACAAGTGGGAAATCTATATAATAATTTCAAACATTGTATTCTCTTTTTATAGATTCTGATTTGTTGCTGAAAGAAATTACCACAATACAGCAGAGATTTATTATCTCATAACTGTGGAAGGGAGAATCCTGACAGATTCCCCTAGTCTAACTTTGAGGTGGTCAGGAACTTACTCCTTTCTGGAGGCTTGGGAGGATGATCTGTGTCCTGGTCTTTTTCAGCTTCCAGAGGCCACTGAGGTCCATGGCTAATGGCTCTGGACCTTGTTTCATCACCAAATGCCTCTTGAACCCTCACCTTCTGTCTCCATCTTCCACTTTAAGGACTCCCTGTGATGACATTTAGAGCCCAGCTTGATAATTCAAGATGGTCTCTCTCCAACTCAAGGACCTTACTTAGCCACATCCACAAAGTCCCCGCTGTCAGAATTATGTCATTCACAGTTTCGGGAGCTCCCATGGACAGTTTAGTGGAGCCAACAGACATCTTTTCAGTTGTGTTCAATTGATAGTATGAGGAATGGGATGACAGATTGTATATGCAGCAGAGAAACCAGAATCTAGTACATGTTTGTAAAGACCCAACTGAGGGCAGAGTTGATTCACTATGGAAAATATAGCACCTTCTGGTACTTTGGGGATTCCCCCCATGTCTTGGCATTTTCCCCAATTGATCAACACTAAATCCACTCAGAAGTTATCCCGAATTTGGGAGCTCTTCTCATGGTTTCAAATCATGTTAGATAAAGTCCTCACACAGAGGATGAGAAACATATGTGCCTCTGGAGGAGGGATGCTGTCCATGTGACTCTGAGAACCGTGGAGCTGTAGCTCAGACCCAGCATGGAGTCCTCAGGCTCACAAAGGAACATGCAGTGGAGTGATAAATGTATCTGCCCATTTGATGGCTAGTACTTCTTTGCTTTCTGAACATTCAGACATTTATTCCATATTTGTGTCAAGTCAGTCCTGCTTCCTCTATTCCTTCCATCCTATGTTTCATTTCTGTAGTTAGAAGATCCTGTCATCCTTTGAAGAAGAGAATTGAGAAATGAGTGGGTCACTCCTACAACAGACCACAGTCCACAGCATCCCAGGCCACAGCCATTGAACTGGGGCTCATGGGGACTGGGCAGCCACAGAACTCAACACAAGCAGTGTGTGAGGGTGGACTTTGTATGTGTGTGTTTTATGTCATTTAACTTAAAAATTTTATTTTTGAAACATTTTTATTTATTTTTCTCTTTCATGTTTAATGACAAATAATTGTATATATTTATGGAGTACAAAATTGTGTTATATATTGGAATTTTACTCAACCATTAAGAAGAATGAAATCTTATCATTTGCAAATAAATGGATAGACCTGGAGAACATCATGTTAAGCGAAGTTAGCCAGGCTCAGAAACCCAAAAATCGTATGCTTTCCCTCAAATACAGACTTTAGACCTAAAACAAACACAGTAATATTATTGAACATGGGTCACATGCTAAGGGGAGGACACATTCAGGAGGATTAGGGAAAGGCAGGAAACCCAAAACTTGAAAGTGTTTGATGTGCTCACTGTAGAGGAGCTAATACAGTAAGCTTAAAACCATGGAGGTCAATATGGGAAGGTGACCAGGAAGTAGTGAAGAGGTCTGGTAGAGATGAACCAATATGGGTTGCAATACACATGTACATGGAAGCAATGCTAGGAATCTGTAGAAGCTATCCTTATCTCAAAGTAGAAAAAAACACTGTCTTTCTTATTATTGCCTATGTCTTCTCTTCAACAAAATTGGGCAAAAGAGCAGAACAGGTTCTGCCTGGAAGCAAGGAGGGTGGGAGGGAGAGGGTGGGGGTGAGGGGCATGGGGGAGAAATGGCCCCAAAAAAAATAATGAAAATAACAAAATTGTGTTATAAATATACAAGTAGCATGATTGGATCAAGGCAATTCACATATCCATCTATATATTTATTTCTTTTGGTGAGAACACCTGCAAGCTTACTCTTTTAGTAATTTTGAAATATACAATACATTGTAATTTATCACAAACTGTGTGGTACACAATGGATCTCAAACTTTTTCTTCCTGTTCAATTGAAACTGTGTAGCCTTTGGTCAACATCTCCCTGCTCCCCATCCAACCCAACCCACAGCCCAAACCTCCATTATCCTCTCTGCATCCTGAGTTTTATTTTTTTCAGATTCCACACATCAGTGGCACAGTTTGGGATTTCTCTCTCTGAGCCTACTTATTTCACTTCTGAAGGCAGCTGAGTGAGAGGTAGATAGAGTTAGGCAGGGGTTATATTCTTGGACCCCTATGTATGTAGTTGCGTATAGAAGAGAGAACAGACGAATATGGTTAGGAACAGAGAAAGATGAAACATGAAAGAACATTCTGGAGGTCCAAGGACAATGGCCAAAGTGCCTCCTGCCTTAGCTTGTCATCTGTCTTCAACTTTTAACAGTTTCCTCTGACAACCCTGGACTGGTAAGAAGGGTTTATTTTTATTTTTTAAGAGTTTTTAGTTTTAATTAATTTTTTATTAGGATATAGCCTTTGTATGGGGGGGATTCATTGTGACAATGAATATCGTGTACATTGCTTAGATGACCCCCACCCTTTCTCCCCCTTGACCCTCTCCCTGCTCCATTTAAAGCAATTGCAAGAAATTTTCTCATTCTACTTTATAAAAGTATGTGAAGTCCATCAACCATATTCCCTCACCTTAAACTCGTTTGTTCACCCTCCCCCCCATACAAGTGCACCCACAACACTGTATTTTACTGTCCTGTATTTCATTATTAATTTCTAAGTTGATGCTCAAAAGGGTTACGCAGCGTATCTCTGAGGTGAGTCTCTTTTACTTAGGTCTATTCAACCCCTTCCATTACTCTCCCTTTCCCCTTTTCTTCCCATGCCCCATTTTTCAACAGCTTTCACTAAACATCCTTATATCCTCTACCTTCAGAGGTGTTGTGTCTTACAATAGTGTTGATGCTCTATCATTCTCTTTTCCTTTCCTTCCTTCCCCGAGTTCCATAGTGTAGTTCTATTAGAAACATGTTCTATGTATTTGCTTACCTTTTGACTCTATCTTCCTCATATGAGAGAAAACATGCAGCCTTTGTCTTTCTAAACCTGGCTCACTTCACTTTACATGATGTCCTCCAATTGCATCCATTTACCTTCAAAATACTTGGTGTCATTATTCCTTATGGCTGGGTAAAGTGTATGTGTGTATCACATTTTCTTGCTCCATTCATCAGTAATAGGCCAACTGGGTTGTTTCCATAGCTTGGCTATTGTGAACAGTGTTGTGATAAACATCAGTGTACAAGTGTGTCTCTATTGTATCCTGACTTATATTCCTTCATATATATGTCCAGAAGTGATATCACTGGATCATATGGCAGTTCTATAATTAGTTTTTTGAGGAATCTCCATACTGCTTTCCATAATGGTTGTCCTAATTTGCATTCCCACCAACAGTGTATGAGGGCTCCTATTTCACTGCATCCTTGCCAGCACTTGTTGTTTTTGCTCTTTGTTGTTATTCCTCACTGTGGTAAGAAGAAATCTTAGTATTGTTTTGATTTGCATCTCTTTTATAGCCAGGGAAGTTGAGCACTTCTTCATTTATTTATTGACCATTTGAATCTCTTCATTTGAAAATTCCATGTTCAATCCATGTGCCCATTTCTTCATTGGGATGTTGATTCTTTAGGGATTGAGTTCTTTCAGTTCCCTGTAGATTCTAGATATTATTTCCTTATCAGATGAATAATTGGCAAAGATTTTCTTCCATTCTGTATGCTGTATCTTGAGTTTAGTGACTGTTTTATTTGCTGTGCAGAAACTTTTGATGCAGTTCCATTTGTTCATTCTTTTTCTTAGTTGCTGAGGCAGTAGAGTTCTGTTTAGGAATTTGTTTCTTATGGCTATATGTTTTTGTGTACTTCCTACTAGTTTCTGTAGTTGTTTCAAAGTTTCAGACCTTATATATTAATCCACTTTGAGTTGATTTTGGTGTAAGGTGAAAAATAGGGATCTAGTTTTCATCTTCTACATGTGGATGTCCAGTTTTCCCAGCAGCATTTGGTGAAGAGGCTGTCTTTTCTCCAATTGTGTGTTTTGGGCTCCTTTGTCAAAGATCAGTCAGCTGTAGATGCGTGGTTTTATGTATGGATCTTCTGTTCTGATCCATTGGTCTTTCTGTCTGTTTTTGTGCCAATACCATGCTGTTTTTATTGTTATGGCTCTGTAGTATATTTTGAAGTTGGATATTGTGAGACCTCCAGCATTGGACTTTTTGCTCAGAACTTCTTGCTTTGGCTATTTGAGGTCTTTGTGTTTCCAGATGTATTTCATGATTGCTTTTTCTATTCTGTGCAGAATGTCATTTGAATTTTGATAGGGATTGCATTGAACATGTAGATTGCTTTTGGTAGTCTGGCCATTTTCACAATGTTGATTCCACCAATCCATGAGCATGGAAGGTCTTTCCTTCTTCTGATGTTTCTTTGATTTCTCTCTTCAGTGGTTTGTAATTTTCATTGAGAAGGCCTTTGGTTTCCTTCATTAAATTTATTCCTAGGTAGTTTTTTTGTCTTGAGGCTATTGTAAATGAGATTGTTTTTCTGATTTCTTTCTCAGTTTGTTCATTGTTGGTGTGTAGAAAAGCTAGTAATTTCTGTATATTAAATTTATATCCTGCTACTTTGCCAATAATTCCTAATTTCTAAGTATTTTTTGTGGAGACTTTAGGGTCTTTTAGGTATAGGATCATGTCATCTGCAAATAGGAATAGATTGACTTCTTCCTTCCCTTTTATTTCTTGCTCTTGTCTTATTGCTTGGGCTAGGAATTCCAAAACTATATTGTATAGGAGTGGGGAAAGTGGACAGGCCTGTCTCATTCCTGACTTTCAGGGGAACAGTTTCAGTTGTTCTCCATTTAGTGTGATGTTGGCTCTACATTTGTCATTTATATCCTTTATTATGTTGGGGAACATTCCAAGAAGGGTTTATGCTTATTGACTTTCTTATTCTTTTGTATTTTAAGATTCTTACTTGGCTTATTAGATTGAGTTTATAATTACATAAATCAAATCATCACATTGTGACCCTTAATACTACACAATGATCATTTTTTGATTACAAATTAAATTAATGAAAAATGAAAGATTCTTAATTTTCAGTGTAATTGTCCCCTTAATTAGACATCTCATTCCCATTCTTGAATTTTCAGGAACTTTTCACTGCTGTGTATTTTCCAAGAAGCCAGGCCAGTTGCCTGGAAAAAAACCATGACATAAAAAAGCCACCAAATGTTATTTTAAAAGGGAGGCAGAGGGAGGGGTTTTAGAGAATATAAAACAGGATGAACTTGCTCAAAATATACTGTCTGCATATATAGAATTTTCACATAAACCCCCCTGTGCTAGCAATGAATCCTAAACAAAATATATGAAATTTAAAAAAAAAGACTTGTTTTGTTTTGTTTGGGTGTACTAAGATTTGAACTCAGGGCCCCATGCTTGCTAGGCTCTACCACTTGAGCCACTCTGCCTGACCTTAAAAAGGACTTGAAGGAGATTATTATATTGCTGGTTACCAGCAGAACCTGGGTGACCAAAGCCATGAAAGATGAGGGAACTACTGAGTCCTGCTCAATAGCCACTTTAATGAAGTATACAGTGCTTTTTATAAACTCTTTTTACATAGAGAGCATTTGGTCAGAAAATGCATGCCAAGTATTATGTGTCAGGTTACATTAGCACAGGGAAGCACAGTTAAAATTAACTCTTTGTTATATCTCCTTTAAAATGGAAACAGCAGCAGGAGAAGCACACAGTGAACATAACTTTCTTATTTACATCTGAAGGACACAAAACCATCTGGGAACTTTGAATACTGTTTTTCTGGACATCTGGCTTTCTCACAAGACCAGATACCAAATCACACAGGCACAGTCTCATCTGAGACTTTTGCCCCAGTTCTTTGGAGCTTTCTCACAAGGCCAGATGCCAACTCACACAGACAAGGTCCCACTGCTGGTTCCGACAGATTACCACTAAATTTTTGTCTTCACTAAAGTTTTTGCAGTACAAGACCCTGAACCTGCATGAGTCATAATTGTGTTACCTTGGTAGGGAGATGGAGTAGAAGACAGGTCTGTAAAGGCAGGATGAGCCAGCTGTCTGGAGACAGTGTCCACTTAGGAGAATTGAGCAGGTGGTGCTCCGGAAACCAAATCGGCAGACTAAGAATGTGAGTTGGCCTAGGGACATACCCAAAGAAATGTGACTCAGGTCACTCCATAGGCACCTGCACACCCATGTTTATTGCAGCACTATTCAGAATAGCCAAGTTATGGAAACAGCCAAGATACCCCACTACTGACAAATGGATTAAGAAAACCTGGTATTTATACACAATAGAATTTTACTCAGCCATGAAGAAGAATGAAACCTTGTCATTTGCAAGTAAATAGATGGAAGTGGAGAACATCATCTTAAGTGAAGCTAGCTAGTCTCAGAAGGCCAAAAATTGTATGTTCCCCCTCATATGTGGACTTTACACCTAAAGCAAATGCAGTAATGTTGGACATGGGTCACACACTAAGGGGAGAACACATACAGGAGGAATAAGGAAATCTAGGAAACCCAAACTTGAAATTGTTTGATGTGTCCACTGTAAAGGAGCTAATACAGTAACCTTAAAACAACAGAGGTCACTATAGGAAGATGACTGGGAAGTAATGAAGAGGTCTAGTCTAGATGAATAAGTTCGGGTTGCAATACACATGTACATGGAAGCAATGCTAGGAATCTCTCTGTATAGCTATCCTTATCTCAACTAGCAAAAATGCTTTGTCTTTCTTATTATTGTTTATGTTATCTTTTCAACAAAACTGGAGAAGAGGGCAACAGGTTCTTCCTGGAAGCAAGGGGGTTGGGGGGAGAGGAAAGGAGGCAGGGGGTAGAAATGGCCCAAACAATGTATGCACATATGAATAGATGAATAAATAAACCAAAGAAAAAGAATGTGAGTTGGGAAACATGCATGGTACAGGGTAAAGAATCACTGAACTCTAAAGCAATCAAAGAAGCAGGTGTTATCAGACAAAGGACTGATAACCAGAATATATAGGGAACTTAAAAAACTAAATTCTCCTAAAACCAATGAACCAATAAAGAAATGGGCAAGTGAAATAAACAGAACTTTCTCAAAAGAAGAAATTCAAATGGCCAAAAAACTCATGAAAAAATGCTGACCATTTCTAGCAATAAAGGAAATGCAAGTTAAAACCACACTAAGATTCCACCTCACCCCCGTTAGAATAGCCATCATTAGCTATGCCACCAACAACAGGTGTTGGCGAGGATGTGGGGAAAAAGGAACCCTCTTACACTGTTGGTGGGAATGTAAACTAGTACAACCACTCTGGAAAAAAAATTGGAGGCTACTTAAAAGGCTAAACATTGATCTACCATTTGATCCAGCAATACCACTTTTGGGGATATACCCAAAAGACTGTGACACAGGTTACTCCAGAGGCACCAGCACACCCATGTTTATTGCAGCACTATTCACAATAGCCAAGTTATGGAAACAGCCAAGATGCTCCACTACTGACAAATGGATCAAGAAAATGTGTTATCTATACACAATGGAATTTTATACAGCCATGAAGAAGAATGAAATGTTATCATTCGTTGGTAAATGGATGGAATTGGAGAACATCATTCTGAGTGAGGTTAGCCTGGCCCAAAAGACCAAAAATCGTATGTTCTCCCTCATATGCGGACATTAGATCAAGGGCAAACACAACAAAGGGATTGGACTTTGATCATGTGATAAAAGCGAGAGCATACAAGGAGATATGAGGATAGGTAAGACACCTAAAAAATTAGTTAGCATTTGTTGCCCTCAATGCAGAGAAACTAAAGCAGAAACTTTAAAGCAACTGAAGCCAATAGGAGAAGGGGACCAGCAACTAGAGAAAAGATTAGATCAAGAAGAATTAACCTAGAAGGTAACACACATGCACAGAAAATTAATGTGAGTCAACTCCGGGTATAGCTATCCTTATCTCAACTAGCAAAAACCCTTGTACCTTCCTATTATTACTTGTACTCTCTCTTCAACAAAATTAGAGATAAGGGCAAAATAGTTTCGCCGGGTATTGAGGAAGTAGGGGGGAGAGGGAGGGGGCGGGGTGGGTGGTAAGGAAGGGGATGGGGGTAGGGGGGAGAAATGACTCAAGCATTGTTGCACATATGAATAATAAAAAAAGAAAAAAGAAAAAAAGAAGTAGGTGTTAACTTATGCAAACCAATACATTTCAAATATACAAATAATAATCAGCAGAACATATATGGAAAAGAAAATCTCAACCTCACTTTGAATATTGATAAAATCACAGAAAATTTTTTTTTTATTATTCATATGTGCATACAAGGCTTGGTTCATTTCTTCCCCCTGCCCCCACCCCCTCCCTTACCACCCACTCCGCCCCCTCCCTCTCCCCCCCAAAACCCAGCAGAAACTATTTTTCCCTTATTTCTAATTTTGTTGTAGAGAGAGTATAAGCAATAATAGAAAGGAACAAGGGTTTTTGCTGGTTGAGATAAGGATAGCTATACAGGGCATTGACTCGCATTGATTTCCTGTGCATGGGTGTTACCTTCTAGGTTAATTCTTTTTGATCTAACCTTTTCTCTAGTACCTGTTCCCCTTTTCCTATTGGCCTCAGTTGCTTTTAAGGTATCTGTTTTAGTTTCTCTGCGTTAAGGGCAACAAATGCTAGCAGTTTTTTAAGTGTCTTACCTATCCTCACCCCTTCCTTGTGTGCTCTCGCTTTTATCATGTGCTCATAGTCCAATCCTCTTGTTGAATCACAGAAAATTTTAAGGATTATTATAGTAAGAAATGTAACAAAATTATATACACACAAAAGATTACCTTGCAATCACATCTGAATATCATAAAATTTGTATGGAATTGGAACAAGGTATTACACATGCTTTGTCATTGACTAGAATGACGTTTTGACCCCAAGAAATCTGTTCTCCAAAGTTAATTGGTAAATGCAGAACTCTCCCCCAAAACGTGTTAACTAGAGTATCTACTGAACTAAACAAGAAGATGCTAATGATGATATGGAAAAATACACATGCAAGAATAGCTAGGAAAACACTGGGCAGGTAGAAAATGGGAGGTGGGGGCTGGCTCAATCTGAAATTAGAACACACTGTAGTTGAATTTGAGAGTGACACAGATCAGACAGGACCAAGGAACACAACACTAAGTTCAGACATAAATTCAGAACACAGGGAAAAGTAGGGTATGACAGAGAGGGCACACCAAGTCACCAGGTCATAGGTGGACTTGGGGAAAAAGGGATGAAATTAGAATCATTGCTCATGCCCCATAAGATTAAAAGACAGTTCTCAAAAGAAGTACAAATGGCAAATAAATACACATAGACATGTTCAACAAACTTAACCATAAAGAAATGTGGATCAAAATGACAGTGAGATTCTATCTCACCCCAATCAGAATGACTGTCATTCATGACAACAAACAGCAAATGATGGTGAGGATGTGGGGGAAAGGAACCTCACATGCTGCTTGTGGGAATGTGATTTAGTGCAGCCACTGTGGAAATCAGTATGGAAATTCCTCAGAAAACTAAAAATATAACTACATATGATCCCACTATACCACTCCTGGGCATAGACCTGAAGGAGTGAAAGTCAGCTTCCATAGAGACACCTGCACACCTATGTTTATCACAGTGCTATTGACATGAACCAAGCCATGCAGTCAGGCTCAGTGCCCATCAGTCAATGAATGGATAATGATTATCTCACTCTATATATATACAATGCAGTAATAGACAACAATAAAGAAGAATGAAATTCTACCATCTGCAGGAAAATGGATGGAACTGTCAATCACTACATTGAATGAGAGAAGCCAGGCTCACATTTTCTCTCATAAGTGTAATCTAAACATAATAATTAATAATAATAACAATTAATACTAACAATAATAACATCAATAATAATGTTTGAATGTAAACGGGGTAGTGTTGGGCGGAACACCCAAGGGGTTGGGGAAAGGAGGGGTCAACAGCATAATGAAATCCACTGAAACCATAGAAGGAGGGCAGGGGAATAAGAAAGAATAATGGGGCAGTGAATTTTCATGTGTGAAAATATCACAACCAAAACCGTTGGTAAATTAATCTATAATAAAAAAATCACAACTAATCAGAGAAAACTGTAAATATCTGAGTAGAAATGAGTACCAAATCCTGTATAACCTAGCATAGGAAATTACTTTGAAAATATAATTTAAAATTCAGATGCTGTAGGTAGAAACTACTGGAAATTTCACTATAATAAAATAATCACATAATTGCATGATACACACACAATGGAAAATCACACAGAGGAAATCTAAGAGAAAACATTTAGATCACATTGAAAAGATTCTGTGTGTATAAATATATCCATATATATGAAATGATATATAATTATAAAATTCATTAATCACACAGATTATATATTATGTGTGAAATGTATGTGACCATTATATACATATCAAAATTATATAATATAGTTAACATCTATCTACCCCCCAACCCCCCATATATATGGATTTAATTATTTAATGAAAAGAAGGAAAATGAAACGTGAATGAACAAGAGTTAATCAAAAAGGTTAAAGGGCAGTTTAACATGTGAAAAGCTGTTCAGATTTAATTAATCAAAAGAAAAATGAAATTTGAACTCAATTGAACACAGTGTTCTCTATTTGGGTAAAACCAGAAGCTTGCCAATTCCCTGCTTTTAGAAATCATGTGAATAAACATATCTGCATTTATGTTATTAGTAGGAAAGATAATGGGACAAGCCATATTAAAGGAAATCATCTATGTCATCCCAAACGTCATATGCCTTTATGATTTTGCCCAAGGAAATGTCTTCAAGAAATCTTCCTGAAGACACACCTCCAACAATAGGAAAGTCTATATTCAATGTTATTAATAGAAACAGAGTTTGTACTTGTGAACTACTGGGAAAAACATGAAATAACAACCACTCCAAAAGTCATTGAGATAAATAAACAAGTTCATGCTGGAAAATGACTAATGTGCTTCCTTGACTCAATGTCAAGTGAAAAAATCAAACCACTCAAGACAGGGGAAGTGGTACTGGAGGAAACTGGGTACTGATATGGGAATCACAAGGAAATAAGCAACCTACAGACATCTACTTACCCCTGCAGAAGGAAGCACATGAAGCATCAACCATGTTCCGCAGGCATGTAACTCAGCAGGCTGTTATGTTCAATGTTTTTATGAATACATTTAAGATCAGTGAAAGCTTTTGCTACTGTGTCATGGTCTGTGGCTACTGTAATGAGTAAGTGAAAGTTGAACACGAAACATGATATTTACACTGTCTCAAAGAATCTTGCTATAAATTGATGATCAATTATGAAATGCAAATAACCTTACTGTGAAGAAGTCTGGTGGGTGCAATGGTAACCAAGCTCTCAAAGTAAAATAGCACCATTAAGGAATAGAGAAGTCACTTGCATGCTATTCAAATCAAGAATGCACACCTTGAATCTAATCATGAGGCATTGTTGACATGTTCTTGCCTTGGGCTTAACTCTTGATTTCTTCCTGTCCAGAATCCCCTTCATGTGCCCCCATTCATCTTCACCACTCATTAACCTAGTTGTGGCCAATGACCATAAGAAAAGGCTCCCCAAGGTCCCATTCACAGTCTTGCTGTAAACACATCAGCCCACACAGGATTCCCCAACACAGGACAATGTGGACATGAATACAACCATTGATGAGGGGAAAAAGTGGGATTTTGGATGGAACCAGGCTGCTCCTGACCTTCCTCACTGAGCTCTCTTTACGCCACAGCCTATTTGGAAAACATCTAAGTATGGGACTGGGGGTAGAGGAGAGGCAGAAATTGTTTTCTGAAAAAGGAGAAGTCATGCATCTTATTTGGGCCCACTGAAGAGTTGAGAAAGAGCTGTCTTCCTTCCTATGAAAGTTTCACTGTTGAAACACAGTTTGGGTGATAGATGTCCACCCACACATTCTCTCATACAGTGAGACCTGGGGACTCCCATCCCCCCTGCCCCACACAGTGGTACAGGCAGGAAAATCATTGTGTTTCTGAAATTCATCACCCAGCTCTGCCCACTCCATGAGGAAGGACAATGATTCACACTTTTATAATTATCATTATATACTTTCAGAAGAAGCCTGTGGGTTTTATTGTTATGATTACCCCAAATGGTCTTGTCACTAGCATTTTATTAGCTAATTGTTCATTAATAATTATTTTTGTTTTTAAAATAAGAGTTTTTAAGTTCAGCACTTTTTTCCATGGTGAATTAGAACCAGCTGAAAGGAGCCAGGAGATCAAAGAAAGAAACAGACAGACCCAGGGCTGCACAGAGTGTGACTTATTGGGGACTCACTGACAGAAGTATGGTCAAAGGGAGCACCAAGGCCAGTGGACCCTGTGATATGGACCAGAGGAAGGGGGCTTATGTGGTGGTTAGACAAAAGTGACTTCTCCAAGTCAGAATGCACCTGGTTTATCTCAAGATGACATCAAAGTCATCCTGGAGCTGACTGTGCCCAGCTTTGTCATAGAGCTCTGCACTCTGCTCTATAGATCTGTGTACAAATCAGAGTGCTGGGTACCATGTGGGGAAAGAGACCAGGGCCATTGGGGACAATCGTCATGGTTATGATAAGGATGGGTCTCTACAGTATCAATAACAAATTGATTAATAATTGATTATTTCCTTCTCACTGGTGTGTGGTGAGTTGACTTTTTATTAACAAACATTCTTCAGTTGTGCCTTGGTGGTCAGTCAATACCTTAGTCATCACTTATTATTCACATATTCATTTGCATATGAGTGTCCATTTCTTTTCTCTCTATGCTGAGCACAGTGGGAGGAGCTTCAGCAATAAGGAAAAGGGGACTTCTGCTCAACAGAACACTGTTTGCTCAATCTCACTGTCTCCAGATTCATTGTAACACACTCCAAGATTTGCCTCCTTCCCTGACAGGGACAATTTTGTATCTAGCATGGAGAGACATTGCCTGTGTTGGGAACATAAAATCATTTGAAATGTGGGATAGTTCATGTATACCATAAACTTCTGTACATATAAATATAAGCAGCTATCCTGTGGATTATTTTGTACCAAAATTCTCAACATTAATCTCACATAATGGAAAAAGTCCTACAGTGTCAGTTCTGGACATTCTAGGACAATCATGGCCTGGATGTCTGCAATCAGCATGGGGATGAATGGAGTTTGGGTGGTTAGTACTGGTCTGGCTGGGGTCCCCGACCCACCCCACAAATATTACCCCAGTTCAGCATCCCATCCAGGACTCCACATTCCCATTAAGTCCTCCTGTGTAGTAGAAGACAGAGGATGGTGCAGACTGAAGTGAGTGTGGGAATAAAGGGTTGATTCAAACTCCAGCTTCTGCTCTTGATGAATCTGCATTACTAGGGAAAATCCACATCTTCCTGACCCTGGATGCAGCTATAGGTCTGGCAGAAGACTATTTTCCACAAATCTGTGTGTACAAGCTGAGGATCAGCTATGCTTCTCTACTGTTCTATGCTGGTCTGTGTCAACCCATCCTCTGCCATCTGGTCTGCAGACCACAAGGTCTTCCAGTGTGAAGGATACCTCACGTCCATCATAGTGATGATGCATGAGGTGGACCTCACAGGGAGCATGGTGATTCAGTTCTGCTTGTGAGACCATGGGATCCAGAGTATGGGAAATAAATCTACCAAAATCTAGGTTCTTGCATCTGAAATAGATTCTAGGAGTCCAGTTTCCTGAGATAAGTTGAGATTTCCCACCCAAGTGATGACTTATTGCTCTTCAGATCTTGCTACAGTAAGTTTAATGTCCAATGCCTAGTTGGCCTTTTCTGGAGTTTGTAGACAGCACATACCTCCTTGGTGAGCTACCTCACATTAAATACCTTGAAAGGTGGCCAACTTGTGAGGGACTCAGAGCAAGAGAAGTGCCTGCAGCACTTCCAGGCTGCAGAAAGCCTGAGCCTCACAACCCAGCAGAGGCCATGGAGTGGAGTGTCTGTGGCACACAGGTGTCATGAAGAGCCTAAGGTAAGAAAATGCAAGGAGTTACAACACTGATCTTAAGATTTTGAATCCATGCTGGGCCTAACAGCTTCTGGATTTCTACTGGGTTCTCATAGAGACTGAATGCCTGTCCATGAGTAGCCGTGTCACCATGCAACCCCAGCTGCCCAGATACCTGTCATAACAGGTGTTAAGTCACCCACAAGGCCCTAAATTGAGCATGGTAGGAGCCCATCATTGTCAAAGAGAGGGGACTCATGATATTTGGCTGAAGAAATTTCCAAAGACATGGGGTGAGCTGAAAAATGACCACCAGAGGTATCCACATTCTCATCCCCAGAACTGAACTGTGTTACCTTATCTGTGAGAAAGGGACTTTGCAAGTGAGCTTTAGTTAAGTACCTTGAATGTGGAGATTATCCATGGGGTCTCAATGTAATAACAAGGTCCTTGTAAGTGAAGGAGGGAGGTAGGGGCTCAGCATCAGAGAAGGAGGTGAGAAGAAGGAGCAGAGGTGGGATAGCATGCTTGTCTGTAAGATGGGAATGATGAGGAGGCACAGGATGCACAGCCTGCAGGAACTGTAAAAGGTGAGTGAGCAGAGTTGCCCTGGGCCTGCAGAGGAAACATCCCTGAGGGGAACTTGACTCAAGCCCAGAGATTACCTTTTACTTAAGACCTGCAGAATTGTGACATCATGATCTGAGTTGTTCTATAAATAGGAAGGTAAATTTGTGTGTGTGTCTGTTTACTAGTATGAGTTCCTCAAGTTCATGTTTTTGATGTATGTCGTTCAGTGATGTACACTGAAAACACAAAAAAACCCATGTGGTTGATTCTTGAGTAGAGAAGGAGATAAACCATAACAGAGGAATGCTGTACAAAATGTACTGTTCTAAAAAGTCAAGGTCATCAAAACAGACTCTGAGAAAATATCATAGCCAAAGAAGATATGACCAATGTAATTTGATGTCCTAGGACAAAAAAGGGGCAAAAGTGAAAGGTATCTGAATAAACTGTGGACTTAACTAACAACAATGTCACAATATTGGTTCATTAGTTATGGCAATGTATCTTAGCAATGTAATGTTCCCAGCAAGAGGAGAAAGATGAAAGGCATATGGGAAATCTAATCTCCAGCCTCTCAGATATGACTTACTTGTTGAGAGGGTCTTAAAGAGGTGATCAATGAAAAATAATGTCATTAGAGTGGGCTCTAGTCTAATAGGACTTGATTCCTCATAAAAAAGAGGAGGGTAAGTAAGACACTTGTGATTCATAGCTATCATCTTAAGTACTTTGGAAGCTAAGATATGGAGGATCATTGAGGACAGCTGGGTTTAAAAAAATTTGTGTGGTGTGACAGACCCTTCATCCCAGCTAATGTAGGAAGTGTGAAATAGGAGGATTGTGATCCAGGCCAGCCTTGATGAAAAGCAGGAGCCTATCTCCAAATAACCTGAGCAAAATGGGCTGGAGCATGGCTCAAGCAGTAGAGCACATGCCTTGCAATCATGAAGTTCTGAGTTCAAGCCCAATATTACCAAACTAAACCCCATGATTGTAGCTATAGCTTCATTAATACTTTTGTCATTTGTACTTTATTGTAAAGTTAAAGGTGACCTATGCATCACCATTATACTATGAGATAATTCTGGATTTCTCAATAATTTTGAGAAATCAAAATACCTTCAGATATTTTCATGTTTTTAGTTGTGTCCTATGTCTTAAGTCCATCACTGACCTTTAGCATTATTGTAGTGATAAACTCTTAGAGCTATTATTGGTTAAGGAAAGTATTTATCTCTCCTTTTTTACTGAAGGACAACCATTGTGGTTATGATATTCTCATTTGGGATTTTTTTCCTTCCACACTTTGAGTTATCATCCCAGTCTTTCTTGACCTGCAGCATTTCTGCTGAGAAATCTGCTTATAGCCTCATTAAGGTACCACTGTATGTGACAAAATACCCCTCTCTTGATGTTTTCAATTTCTTGATTTTCTTTTCTCTCATATGCAGAATTTGTATCAAAAATACAAACAAAGAAAAGATACAAATATAAAGAGAGGACTACTTTTGTATTGTGGGAGTGGTAGAAGGGCAGTAGAGGATGATGGGGAATGAATATGATGCAGGTACACTGTACACATGTAAAATCAATGTAACCTACCATATCTACACACACACATCAATGCACATGATAGTAGGATTATGTCACTAGACACCAATATAATTAACATCCATTCATATTGAAACCCTTCAGAACAGAAAAGAATGGCTACACTGTATGTGTAATTCAAAGGTGAATAAATACTTCCTCTCCCTAAGGAGAAAAACATGAAAGGAGATTGCCTGTTACTATTTCTATGTTACAGTGTATTGAAGGTCCTAGATCAAACAATGAGGTAAGATATGGAATCCTTCAACTTCTTAGCAGAAGATCACAGATGGGTACCATTCTCATGCCTCCCCTTTTCTCATTCTATCATAATGGAACAAGGCACAAAGCTTGCTGTATTCATTTTTGCCTTACCAACATTAGGTACAGTGCTTACTATAGATGTGGGCACTCTTGAATAAAAAATAGTCATTTTTTATTTACAATTTTTTTCTTTCCATGGTTAAATGCTGTATGGAAACATCTGTTTAATATAAAACATGTTGCTGATTTATGTAGCTGATTTTATTGGCTTAACTGTGTGTTTCTATCTTGTTTCCCTAATAGCTGAATTATCAGTTGATTTTTCTACATAATAAGAAAATATTTTGTATTCCATTAAGTCATTGCAAACATGTTTTCTGGATGAAAATTTCATGTTTAATTTTCTGATAATATGAGAAGTATATGCTTTACAATTGTATCCATATTATTAGAGTTTAAAAAATCTAAATAATTTATATCAACTTTTATGGTTCTTCTCATCATAGTTAATGAATACTCCAATCACAAAAACTATTAAGAGTTTGTGATTTTTAAAAACACAAAAAGGCATTGATGGCCAGGGATGTACCTTAAAAATGCCCAAATTGATGAATTTGAGTAGAAATTCCAGAGGGGATTTCTAGGTTAAGCAACATAATATACATGTAATGTACATGTAGTTGGGATAACTGGTAGAAACAAAAGGAGAAGAAATATTTGAAGACAATGGCCAAAAATATTCCCAGTTTAATGAGGGCACTGGCCTGTATTTTGGGAATTAGTTTCTTGATCTTATAACTAGATCACATGTTGATTTGGGAGAAGAAAACGTTATTTGCATAGAATTAAATATTATCCTGTCTAAGTAACATGAAATAGTGATACACCCTACGATGTGGAAAACTTTGAAATGTGCTCAGTGAGAGTCAGACACAGAATGTCACATGCTGTGACTCCATCCATGTGACATGTCTAGAACAGGTCAGTGCACAGATGCAGAAAGTGAGAGCTGAGGAGAATGGACAAGGGCTGTGATGGATTAATGGCTATGATATTCTCTTTTGAGGTGAGAAAAATGTCTGGGAACTAAAGAAAGGTGATAGCTATATGATATTGGTGATGTCCTCAGTGTCAATGAATTGTGTACTTTAAAGTATTAATGAGTAATTTCATGTTATTTGAATCACAGCTCAATGGGAGCAATAAAAATGATGCTCTATAAATTCCTAACACCATAAGGAGAAATCCAATGTCCCATTGGATTCTCATGCGAAGAACTCCCACAAGATCAGAAAAACTCTAAACACACAGTGCTGAAGCATTATTCCCTTGATGAAATTTCCACCTTCAGTTTTAGGTGACAATTTGGGTGGGTGTAGAATTCAGGTTATGCACCAGCATTCTTGCATCCTATACATACTTGTGGCCATCAAGAATTCCTCCCAAGATTCAGTATTGCTTCTCATTTTCTTATGCACCTGGAGAGCATATCTGGGAGCATCAATGAACCATTCGTACCATAAGGGCTTCTGTACCCCATGTTTAATCTGGGGATGGGAACCACTCCATATTGAGTCTCTTTCTTGGCTCAGGACAGGTTGACTATCAAACAAATCTTAAGAGAAGACATTATCATTTTCCTGCCTTGAGTAAGACAGGAGGGAAGATGTTCCTTGCTTGAGATTGTCCATAGGTGAGTGTTCCCTCACGTCTTAGATGGAAGCCAGTGGATTTCCTCTAGTGAGCATTAGTGCCCAGAGCATAGACTCTATATTGTCAAATGAGATGCTGTGATCAGGGAAGAAGAGGGAATGAGGAAGGAGAAGTGACATTCAGGTTTTGATAAACAGGGATGAGCAGGATGTGCTTCTTCTTATAGCAATGAGAAAGGCAAAGGGAAGAAGTTTGGAGGGAAACCATACTCCCAGGCCAGTGCAGAGGTGAACTTCCCAGTGTGATTGAGGTCTTGTAAACATCTCCTCAAGTCCCCTTCTTCTGGAGTTACCCATCCTGTGATAGACACATTGACTTTTCCAGTCAGCTCAAGAAAAGGCTGAAATAGCACTCAGGGCCCCCATATTTCCTTTCTCATTTTGCTTTTACTCCAAAACATCTTCCCCTGAGCCATTCTGATCCTTGTCCCCTGGGTTTCAACACAGTCTAGGATCAGTGAAGACAGAAGATTTTCTGAGTGCCATCACACCAGCCTCTTCCTGTCCCCACTCCAGACTGCTACCTTACTCCAGATCATTCATCTCACCACTCCAGTGCCTCTTCTAACAACACTCTCTGGACCAACCCTCCACTGGAATGATTGCTTCCTTGGAGCCCCATCTGCACAAACATGCATGTTTTGGGAGATCTGCTGAGATAAACTCTCCCCATAAAACCTAGCTTGTCCATACAAGACAAAGTCAGCCTAGGTCAGCACCTGCCCCTGTCACACACACCTTCAGTCACTTACACATTTATCCCTCTCACAATTTGCTCCTTGAGACATAGGAGCCTTGTCACTATGGTAAAGGAAAGAAGTCTTCCCGTCTCAACCCACTCAACTGCAAATGCATTCATGACCTAAGGCTTGTGTAAGGGTCACAGAGAAATCCACAGTGTGTCCTGACAGGTACATCACTTGGGTTCAAAATACTGTTGGAGTTTTAGCACAGTTTACTGACAATATGGCCCTTCTACCATCCTTTCCCAACCTTGTGGTCTTAAAATAGTAATCTGGTCATGTTCCTTCGATTAAAGATTTCCCATTGCCTTAGATATGAAATCCAGGAACATGGTATAAAAGATCCTGTGAGACAGGACCCTAGCACCAAGGATGACCCTCAGTTCTGAGCTCAGGCTCCTCCTTGCTGAGGAAGCCTGATCCATAGCCTGTCCTGCCCTCTTCTCAGGCCTGAGCCTCTCCCTTCTCTAGATTTGCCCTCACCCAAAAGACTTGTTTGTTTGACATCAGTCTGTTACTGAGTCTTATTGTCCCCCTCTTTCTACCTTTGAAGAGCATAGAAAGCTGATGTGGAATTATCCACCATGTGCATATTTTCATGTGTTTCTTCATTGGAGTTCCTCAAATCCAGAGAAGGAACTGTTGACTTTACCCATGACTCTCATGTCTGCCACCCCGATAGCCATGCAGGGCTCAGTGAACAGAGGTAATGCAGGGATGATGGAAGGAAGGAAAGAGAATATTCTCATGTAAAGACGTCTATAAGAGAATGGTCTTCGCCCAGCCTATAAAGCTTGTGGAAAAGAGAAACTCAAATTTGGATCCACATGAGCTGCAGAGTCAGGTGTTCAAGGTATTTTTTACCCTTCTGCATCTACCCTGCAACGTGAACATATATCTCCTGTTATTATTTGAATGTGAAATGCCTCCAACAAGTTCATGTTTTGAATGCTTGGTCACCAGTTGGTGGTGCTCTTTTCTAAAATTGTGGCACATTAAAAAAATCCATAAGTCAATAGAGGAAGGAAATTTGATCCAACATGTATGTTGTATGCATGTATGAAAATATCACACTGAGCCCTATGAAGGCTATACATGTTTATCAAAAACTAAAAATAAAAGATTGCAAAAGAAATCAATTGTTATGCCAGGCACTTTTTCACAGTGATGAGAAAAGAAATACATTACACAAAGCATCTCCATGACTGGGAGGAAGATTGGCTATGGCAATGACCCAAAAATGCTGTGGAGATGGATGGGATGAGGGAGCAAAGGAGACGCCATGGAAGGCTCTGAGGGAAACACTATCCTGTGGTCCCCTCATCTGGAAGGGGCCAAGTGAGGAAGCACTGGGTCTATTTCTGGTCCTTGATGAGATGAGGAGAGAGCAGTCAGACACAGATGGGGTGGGGAAGACTTTGTTTCTATCTGAGGTCTCAGCAGAGAGCCTGGTGTCTGCCCAGCCTCACACCAGGGAAATGATGGCTGGGCTTCTGGCGAGGACGGTTGTTCTTTCTCTGGGATTGCTGATGTGACAACTTTGTGAAGGGGAGGACCCAGATTCTGAATGGTCAGACCTTGTGCATCTGTCTTTCTGGCTGGCAATGTGTTATCCATCTGCACAGCTGCTGGGAGGAGAAGACATGACCCCAAAACTTACAGCCATGCTTATCCTTGGTAAGAGGTGAACAGGGGGAGGGAAAACCCTAATTTGAGAGGGACTCAACCCCATAGCCAGGGCTTAGGACCGTCAGGAGACTAAAAGGTTTCAGGAGGCTCTGGGGAGGAGAGGATCAAGGACAAACCACTCAAAGAGAACTCTCTTCCAGGGCTGTATGGAAACCAGAACCCATGTGCAGGCAGGTGAATGTGTCCCCAGATGTTCCACGTTCCTTGTCCTAATTGGGGACAAGGGGCAGTGCAGATGAAGAACTGCAGATGGGGGCTGATGCTGGTGGTACCTGGAATGTCCTGGGACTGAGACTTCGGATCTGAGGGAGGGGGGGATGTCCTGAGTAAAAATTTGCTTTCCTTGCAGGGACAAAGCCCAAACCTAGGCTCTGGGCTGAGCCAGACTCTATGACCATCTGGGGGACAAATATGACCATCTGTTGTGAAAGAAAACTTGAGACCAAGGTGTACCATCTGTATAGAAAGAGAAGCCAAATTCCTGTGACCTCTGGGGGCCTATAGTTGCTATATTTCTCAAAGCTCTTCCCCCTACCTGGTGTCAGAGCCCACTGACCCCTGGTATCGGGTCTTGATTTTAAATGTCCTGCAAAGGCTCATGTGTTATATGTTTGGCCTTTACCGATGGCAATGTTTAAAGTTATAGAGACTCATGGATGTGGGTCTTTATGGAGGAAGAGGACTTTGGAGTCTTTACCTCGAAGGTTGTGTTGGGATCCAGTTCATTTGTTGCTCTTTCTTCCCCCTGGCATCAGTGAGGTGAGCCCCTCTCTTACACCATGTGCTTTCACCCTCATGAACTGTCCCTGCCCCCCAGCAGGCCTTAAATTTACTGGGCCAAAGTAAACTTTTCTCCTTAAGTTGATTTACCTAAGGAACTTTTGTCACAAAGAGGGAAAACTGACTAACAGTGCCCTTGACACTGTCCTCTCTGAGCTAAAATGGTAACATGGGTCCCTGTACAAAGAATAGCTCTGAGTCTGAGACCATAAGAAATGATGGACTGAATGCGGAAGGTCCACAGGAGAGGGGGAAATAGACATGCTTTCCCTCCCCTGAGCTCAAGAAAACAGAAGTCTCAGGAGGTGGGTTTAAAGGGTTGTGAGGGATGGAATAAGACCTGGCAGAACTTCAGGGGAAATGGAATTTGAATGAGGGTGGATGACATCACATCCTGATATCCCCATCATAGAATCAGGGGCTCTGTGTGTCCCGGATTGTCACCATCATGTTCCGACCCTATGCATGGTGAAAACAGCTCTATTCTTACAAGAGAGAAACTTCTAGAGTCATGCAAACACTATTTCCAAAGCTCAGGGGAGAGTTTGCATGTAGAGAAGGAGGGGTGGACATTAAAGGAGGGTCCAGGTGGCTTTCAGTGCTCTGGGAATAGGACGTTACTCTGTTGGTCAAGAAGTGGTAGTGTCTGAGGTCCTGACAGAAAGGAGGGACCCATGTGGTAGAGTGGAAGATCTGGTTCTGTGCCTCCCTGAACTGGATTCCAGGAAACCCACTGCTCACTGTAGAATCAGCACCAGGGGAAAATGAGGCAGGCACTGAGTTCAGGTTCCTAGCTTGGGAGTGATTCCTGGGATTGGGCTTAGTCTGTCCTTGGGAGGTGAACTTCTGAAAAATCCCTCTACATCCTGCCCTGGGCTTCCCATCACAACAAAGGAACTATCTGGACCTGATCTCCAACAACCTCCCATTTTTGGGTGTGAGCATCCTAGATCTGCTCTAGTCTCCATCTGTCCTGCTTGTCTCAGTGAGGATGATCTGTGAGGATGAAAAAGCTCAGGAAGGGAAGCAGTTGCAGAGATTAATCAATCTGTTCTGGTTACTGGCTTAATAGGAAATCACAGATTTATGCAAAGATTTATAAATCTCCACTGGTTTAGAATCATCCCCTTTCATAGGTCACACAAAATTTCTATGATATTCTACAGCGATCCAGCACTACACACAGCTGTGCATGAAATTCCAGCCTGAACCTGTCACAGGGGCTGTGTGAGGAACAAAGGGAAAAGGGGCCAGGTCAGGAAGACATGGTGTCCAGGAAAGATGGGGAGGCTGATGGAGAAGGAGGAGAGGTTGGGCAAGTTGAGGACAGGGCACAGGGACACTTGCTTAGAAGCTCTTATTCATTGTTTGTGAGGGACCCTGAGGACACAGCCCCTCAACCCACATGTTAGGTTCCCTGAGTCCTCTAAGACAAGGGCAGGAGGCTGCTTAGGCCATGTTGGGGTCTGACTGTGGGTGAGGGTGAGGCTCCCACTACACTTGCTCCTTTATAGAGAATCATCACAGGTGTGGGTGTCACAGCCTCTCCAGAGCTCACCTCGGGCCCTCCATACTCTGCTCACCTGAGACTGAGGGGCTGTGCACCTGCTCACTGGGGTGACTCAGCAGGTCTTTGTGTGTGTGTGTGTGTGTGTGTGTGTGTGTGTGTGTGTGTGTGTGTGTGTGAATTTGTTTTTCTCTACCCTTTTTATTCACCCTGTGTACTATTGCTCTCTTGTTCCAAAACTTTTCAAAACAAAACTTTCATGCAGAAAGTTACTTTAAGATGCATGGATTTGTACTTTAAAAGAAAGTAATTCTACTCCTATTTGCAGAGGTTTAGATCACATTATAAATTATGGAGAATAACTTCCTTTTAACATCAAGTCTTCTCATTCTAGATGTTTAAAGTGAGAATTAATAATGAAGTTTAAAAGTATTTTGACATTTTCTTCGTTAAAACTAAATACACTAATAAATTTTTCAAAATTTGTGAAATTTTCAACTGTTTTAGCAGATTCCAGGATGAAAAGAAAGTCTACATGCAAAATGTCCTATACTCTGCGAGCCCTCAAACACCTGGTCCTCCTCCTGGTGTTTGAAGGAACAGTTGAATTCCTTTGTTCATTGTTGGCATGTACAAAATAAATTAACTTTTATATTAGCCCTGAATCGTCTTCCTGTAATCGTGATTACTTCCTGAATATTTTTCTTTCATTTTTGTCAGATCATTCAGATTTTCAACACGGCCAATCATGTCATCTGAACAGAAAGATGGTTCCATTTCTCCTTCCAAAACTGTGTACCTCGTGTTTCCTTTATTTGTCTTCCTGCATTAGCCAGACTTCCAGCGCAATGGTGAAAATGAGTGGACAGGGAATGCCCTTGCCTTCTTCCCTTATTGTGGGAAATTTGGAATTTTTCACAATTAAATACAATGTAAGCATCAGCTTTTATGTATATTATTTTAAGCAGATTGAGGAATTTCTTAATTCCTACTTTGCTGACACTTTTTATGAGTAATGCATTTAGGATCATGAAAAATGCTTTCTCTGTATCTGCAGATATACTGTTATATAATTTTTCTTTTAACTCTGTTGCTGTGACTTGGGTTTTGAACATTGAATTAAATTTACATACTTTGGGTAAATCCCACTCATTCATGAAATATAATTCTCTCTACACTTTATTGGATTTAATTTGTAATATACTTTTGCATGACCTTATGAAAGAATGGGTTTTGAGAATTGCATCCACAGACAATTTTGTCATTGGGTGATCATAGTGTATACATACACAATGTTACAAGGATCCAATGTCAAAAAGTTCTCTAATCTTGCAGGACCATCATCCCATATGAGATCTGCCATTGACTTAAATGTCATTATGTGGAGTGTGAATGCAGTTTTGAGGGTTTTCCACCTACATTCATGAGAAATGTTGGTATTTCCTTTGTTGTCTCTAAGGTTTTGTCTGATTTGCATGTTAGGATAATGCTACCTAGAATGAGTTAGATTCAGTGGCCCCACTGCCTGGACCTGTGTGCAGCTGTCTGTGTGGGTTCCAATCTTACCTTCTCTCTAGTATTAGAATAGAACCTTCCAGGAGGAGGAGCAGCCTGTCTGGACCCTCTCTGTCTTCCCCATCCCTGACACATGCACATGGGCACCCTGGTTCTGTTGGTTCTGTTGCAGCTTCAATGAGTGTTTGTGAGGCTCATGACCTAACCTTATTGAGGGAGGAGGCATGAAATGATCCTGTTTCCTGAGGTCCACAAATCCTGTAGCTCTGACAGTCACCTCCATGGGAGGTTAGGACCCAGAGATTCACTGGGCATGGGGAATCTCACATGAGACCCACCCAGCCTTTAGGTTCCCAGGTCCTTGTCACAGTATGCCCAGCATATGGCCCCAAGTGAACTCCAGATACTGGTAGTAAGAGACTTGACAAAGGAAGGGTGAGCAGAACTCATTCTTCTTGTCCTAGAGATGGAAACACGGGAATCACCCTACCTTCATCAGTCACTGGCACATTTCCCAAGGTCTCAGATACTGATGTTTGAAGCTACAATGGAGAGAAGGGGAACCTAAAACTGAACCAGGACACAATGGCTGGATGGGCAGAGCAGAGGCAGCCTCGTCCCACTGAAGTCCTACTACCTCACTCTTGAGCCATATCATAAATACTGTCATGTCAGGGGTCCCATCTTCTGTCCTCTGCCTGGTACTCACATTGGGTAAGGTAAGCATCATCAAACACTGAAGTCTCATTGCATCTTCATAAGGCAGAAGAGGTGTTTGCCTCCCGATTTAGTCCTGGGGCATTTGAGAGGATCGGATCCTTGTCCTCCATCTTGGAGATGAGTTTGACCCAAAGCAAGTGATAATGCCATATGAAAAGGTCCCCCAGAGAATTCCAAGATGGTGGCTAGAGGTAGGAAGCAGTAAGCGACCCTCCTATAGTGAAATCTTGGAGAGATGCTGGAGACACACTTTGCAGGCATAATCACCGAGAAAAGGCATAACTTTGACTCCTCCACATCTCCAGCCGGCGCAGAGAATCTCCACTTCACGTTAAACGGAGAAACAAGGAGGGCCCTGGGGGCCGCCAGTGGCCGGCGCCCATACGGCTTGGGAAGACGTGGACCAGGTGAGCTTCGTGGTACCGCGGTACCCCACAGACAAGCCTGGGACAGAGCAGCATAGCCCCCTGGACAGACTGACCTCCACCCGGAAAAAAAAGAGAAACTGAGTACTAAGCAATAAGAACAGTTAAGACACGCTGGAAAGAGGGTGGGGCGCCCTGAGCGCTGAAGATTGGGGGAAGGGAATCTTTCCCGGGACTGTAAATAAACGAGCCGGGCTGGCCGGAAAGGCTCTGGCGGGAGCGGGGCGCACCCAGCAACCAGGAGCGGGGACGCTTGTGAGAGAAGGGAAGACCCACTTCCCACGTGAACTGTAAATAAACACGCAGGCCTGACAACGCGGGGCAGTGCCACCTTTCCCAGTGCTTGGAAAGGGGAAAGCCTGTAGCAGAGGCCCCCCGCACAGGAGAACTCTGAGCAAACAAAGCCTGTGGGACCAGGTGAGTGCTAGCTCACCCCAGAGATCTGCATAAATAACGCCGCCAGCTACAGGCTGAGAGCAGCAGGCAGGCAAGCCACAGTTGCAGATACCACTCTCAGAACTGCCTCCAGACGCTTTTTTTTTCTTTTTCTTCCTACCTTTGATGAGAGAACAACCGAATTACACCTGCAAGCCGAAAAACTTACTGAAACTGGATTGCATTTGAACTGGGGACACTTGGTGGGGCTTTTTTTTTTTCTTCTGTGTGTGTGTGAGTGTAGTTTTGTTCTACTTTATGCATACCCTTTGATGAGACAACTACAGAACAACATCTGAGGCACCAACTCCAGGACTGGAGATTGAGACGGACATCCAAATTATTAAGACTGAAATTGCATTGCATATAAACTTGGAAGTTTTTTGGTTTTTTTTTTTAATTTTCTATTTTCCATTTTATTTTAATTCATTTTTATAAATAGATATTACTTTCATATACTTATTTTTTATTTTTTTTATCTTTGACTTTCAATCCTCTCTCTGTCTCTCTATTGTCTGTTCAGCTTACTGTCGATTAGTACACTAACACTCCCTGTTTATACCTTTGGAACTCTCTTGTCTGATACCTTGTTCTGCTTTCTCCCTCGTGTCTGTATATTTGTTTTCCCCTTTTCTTTAACTTCTTGCTTTCCATTTCAGCTCACTCTTCCATTCTCAATATTACCATTGTTATTATTACAAGCTAGAAAATACTTAATTACACACAGTACAGGGACAGTAACAACACCAAGGACAATGACAGGAAGACAGAAAAAACAAGGAAACCAGTTTCCCCACAGCAAAAAATTAGTACAGGAACCAGAGGGGAATGAAGAGAACAGAAACTCAGAGCCAGACTCCAACAAAATGAAGATAAACTATGCCAAAGGACCCAATGAAGCCCACAAGAATAATTTAAAAGAAGACATACTACAAGTACTCAATGAGAATTTTATAGAGATGATACTGGATAGGGTCAACCAAAATGTACAGGAGACACTCAAGAAATTCCAAGACAATAAAAATAGAGAATTTGAAAAAGCAAAAGAAGAAATAAAGGAAACCATAGAAGCACTGTATAAACACCAAAGTGAAAGAGAGAACACAATGAATAAATGGATAAATGAAATCAGGACAAAAATAGACAACAATAAAGAAGAAAACAGCCAGGATATGGAAAACCTCAGAAAAAAGAACGAAACAGAACTGCAAAACAAAACGGAAGGCCAATCCAGCAGAATAGAACAAACAGAAGACAGAATCTCAGAACTTGAAGATGAAATGGTAATTAAAGGAAAAACTGAAGAACTATTAATTAAACAACTCAAGACCTGTGAAAAGAAAATGCAAGAACTCACTGACTCCATCAAAAGACCAAACTTGAGAATCATGGGCATCGAAGAAGGAGAAGAGGTGCAAGCGAAGGGAATGCGTAATATATTCAACAAAATAATAACGGAAAATTTCCCAAATCTAGAGAAAGATATTCCCATACAAATGCAAGAGGCCTCCAGGACACCAAACAGACCAGATCAAAATAGAACTACTCCACGACATATCATCATTAAAACAACAAGTTCAGAAACTAAGGAAAGAATATTGAAGGCTGTAAGAGAGAAAAAACAAGTAACATACAAAGGTAAACCCATCAAAATCACAGCAGACTTCTCAACAGAAACATTAAAAGCAAGAAGAGCGGGGGGTGAGATCTTCCGGGCACTGAATGAAAATAACTTCAACCCCAGGATACTCTACCCAGCAAAGCTATCATTCAAAATAGATGGAGCAATAAAAGTCTTCCATGATAAGCAGAAACTAAAACAATATGTGACCACAAAGCCACCATTACAAAAGATTCTGCAAGGGATCCTGCACACAGAAAGTGACACCCAACTTAACCATGAAAAGGCAGGCAGCACCAAACCACAGGATAAGAAAAAGCAAGACAGTAGAGAGTAACATCAAGTTAGGTACACACAATCAAACCTTCAAACAACTAAGATAACTAAGTGGCAGGAATCACCACATACCTATCAGTACTAACACTTAATGTTAATGGACTTAATTCACCCATCAAAAGACACTGTTTGAGAAAATGGATTAAAAAAGAAGATTCAACAATTTGTTGCTTACAGGAGACTCATCTCACCAACAGAAATAAGCATATGCTTCGGATGAAAGGCTGGAAGAAGATTTACCAAGCCAATGGCCCCCGAAAACAAGCAGGAGTAGCAATACTTATCTCTGACAAAGTAGACTTCAAACCTACATTGATCAAACGAGATAAAGAAGGACATTCCATACTAATAAAAGGGGAAATAGACCAAAAGGAAATAATAATCATCAATCTGTACGCACCCAATGTCAACGCACCCAATTTCATCAAACATACCCTGAAAGACCTAAAAGCATATATAAACGCCAACACAGTGGTTGTGGGAGACTTTAACACTCCATTATCATCAATAGATAGGTCATCCAAACAAAAAATCAATAAAGAAATCCAAGATCTAAAATATGCAATAGATCAAGTCGACTTAGTAGATGTCTACAGAACATTTCATCCAACCTCTACACAATATACATTCTTCTCAGCAGCCCATGGAACCTTCTCCAAAATAGATCATATCCTAGGGCACAAAGCAAGTCTCAGCAAATATAAGAAAATAGAAATAATACCATGCATACTATCTGACCACAATGCAGTAAAAGTAGAACTCAACAACAAAAGTAAAGACAAAAAACATGCAAACAGCTGGAAACTAAATAACTCATTACTTAATGAAGAATGGATCATTGATGAAATAAAAGAGGAAATTAAAAAGTTCCTAGAAGTCAATGAAAATGAAAACACAACCTACCAGAACCTATGGGACACAGCAAAGGCAGTCTTGAGAGGAAAGTTTATAGCCATGAGTGCATATATTAAAAAGATTGAAAGATCCCAAATCAATGACCTAATGATACATCTCAAACTCCTAGAAAAAGAAGAACAAGCAAATCCCAAAACAAATAGAAGGACAGAAATAATAAAAATAAGAGCTGAAATCAACGAAATAGAAACCAAAAAAACCATACAAAGAATTAATGAAACAAAAAGTTGGTTCTTTGAAAAAATAAACAAGATCGATAGACCCCTGGCAAACCTGACTAAAATGAGGAGAGAAAAAACCCAAATTAGTAGAATTAGGAATGCAAAAGGGGAGATAACAACAAACACCATGGAAGTCCAGGAAATCATCAGAGACTACTTTGAGAACCTATATTCAAATAAATTTGAAAATCTAAAAGAAATGGACAGATTTTTAGATACATATGATCATCCAAAACTGAACCAAGAGGAAATTAATCACCTGAATAGACCTATAACACAAAATGAAATTGAAGCAGCAATCAAGAGTCTCCCCAAAAAGAAAAGTCCAGGATCTGATGGATTCTCTGCTGAATTCTATCAGACCTTTAAAGAAGAACTGATACCAACCCTCCTTAAACTGTTCCATGAAATAGAAAGGGAAGGAAAACTGCCAAACACATTTTATGAAGCCAGTATTACACTTATCCCAAAACCAGGCAAAGACACCTCCAAAAAGGAGAACTATAGGCCAATCTCCTTAATGAACATTGATGCAAAAATCCTCAACAAAATAATGGCAAATCGAATTCAGCAACACATCAAAAAGATTATTCACCACGACCAGGTAGGCTTCATTCCAGGGATGCAGTGGTGGTTCAACATACGAAAATCAATAAACGTAATAAACCACATTAACAGAAGCAAAGACAAAAACCACTTGATCATCTCAATAGATGCAGAAAAAGCCTTTGATAAGATCCAACATCATTTCATGATAAAAGCTCTAAGAAAACTAGGAATAGAAGGAAAGTTCCTCAACATTACAAAAGCTATGTATGACAGACCTACAGCCAGCATTATACTTAACGGAGAAAAACTGAAACCATTCCCTCTAAAATCAGGAACCAGGCAAGGATGCCCACTATCTCCACTCCTATTCAACATAGTACTGGAATTCCTAGCCAGAGCAATTAGGCAAGAAGAAGGAATAAAAGGAATACAAATAGGTAAAGAAACTGTCAAAATATCCCTATTTGCAGACAACATGATCCTATACCTTAAAGACCCAAAAAACTCTACTCAGAAGCTTCTAGACATCATCAATAGCTATAGCAAGGTAGCAGGATATAAAATCAACATACAAAAATCATTAGCATTTCTATACACTAACAATGAGCAAACGGAAAAAGAATGTATGAAAACAATTCCATTTACAATAGCCTCAAAAAAAATCAAATACCTAGGTGTAAACCTAACAAAAGATGTGAAAGACCTCTACAAGGAAAACTATACACTTCTGAAGAAAGAGATTGAGGAAGACTATAGAAAGTGGAGAGATCTCCCATGCTCATGGATTGGTAGAATCAACATAGTAAAAATGTCGATACTCGCCAAAGTAATCTACATGTTTAATGCAATTGCCATCAAAATTCCAATGACATTCATTAAAGAGATTGAAAAATCTACTGTTAAATTTATATGGAAACACAAGAGGCCACGAATAGCCAAGGCAATACTCAGTCAAAAGAACAATGCAGGAGGTATCACAATACCTGACTTCAAACTATATTACAAAGCAATAACAATAAAAACAGCATGGTACTGGCACAAAAACAGACATGAAGACCAGTGGAACAGAATAGAGGATCCAGATATGAAGCCACACAACTATGAGCAACTTATCTTTGACAAAGGAGCTAAAAATATACGATGGAGAAATAGCAGCCTCTTCAACAAAAACTGCTGGGAAAACTGGTTAGCAGTCTGCAAAAAACTGAAACTAGATCCATGTATATCACCCTATACCAAGATTAACTCAAAATGGATCAAGGATCTTAATATCAGACCCCAAACTCTTAAGTTGATACAAGAAAGAGTAGGAAATACTCTGGAGTTAGTAGGTATAGGTAAGAACTTTCTCAATGAAACCCCAGCAGCACAGCAACTAAGAGATAGCATAGATAAATGGGACCTCATAAAACTAAAAAGCTTCTGTTCATCAAAAGAAATGGTCTCTAAACTGAAGAGAACACCCACAGAGTGGGAGAAAATATTTGCCAATTATACATCAGACAAAGGACTGATAACCAGAATATACAGGGAACTTAAAAAACTAAATTCTCCCAAAACTAATGAACCAATAAAGAAATGGGCATGTGAACTAAACAGAACTTTCTCAAAAGAAGAAATTCAAATGGCCAGAAAACACATGAAAAAATGCTCACCATCTCTAGCAATAAAGGAAATGCAAATTAAAACCACACTAAGATTCCACCTCACCCCTGTTAGAATAGCCATCATCAGCAACACCACCAACAACAGGTGTTGGCGAGGATGCGGGGAAAAATGAACCCTCTTACACTGTTGGTGGGAATGTAAACTAGTAAAACCACTCTGGAAAAAAATTTGGAGGCTACTTAAAAAGCTGGACATCGATCTACCATTTGATCCAGCAATACCACTCTTGGGGATATACCCAAAAGACTGTTACTCCAGAGGCACCTGCACACCCATGTTTATTGCAGCACTATTCACAATAGCCAAGTTATGGAAACAGCCAAGATGCCCCAGCACTGACGAATGGATTAAGAAAATGTGGTATCTATACACAATGGAATTTTATGCAGCCATGAAGAAGAACGAAATGTTATCATTCGCTGGTAAATGGATGGAATTGGATAACATCATTCTGAGTGAGGTTAGCCTGGCCCAAAAGACCAAAAATCGTATGTTCTCCCTCATATGTGGACATTAGATCAAGGGCAAACACAACAAGGGGATTGGACTATGAGCACATGATAAAAGCGAGAGCACACAAGGGAGGGGTGAGGATAGGTAAGACACCTAAAAAACTAGCTAGGATTTGATGCCCTTAATGCAGAGAAACTAAAGCAGATACCTTAAAGCAACTGAGGCCAATAGGAAAAGGGGACCAGGAGCTAGAGAAAAGGTTAGATCAAAAAGAATTAACCTAGAAGGTAACACCCACGCACAGGAAATCAATGTGAGTCAAAGCCCTGTATAGCTATCCTTATCTCAACCAGCAAAACCCCTTGTTCCTTCCTATTATTGCGTATACTCTCTCTACAACAAAATTAGAGATAAGGGCAAAATAGTTTCTGCTGGGTATTGAGGCGGGGGAGCGGGAGGGGGTGGAGTGGGTGGTAAGGGAGGGGGTGGGGGCAGGGGGGAGAAATGAACCAAGCCTTGTATGCACATATGAATAATAAAAGAAAAATGAAAAAAAAAAAAGAAAAGGTCCCCCAACACACATTCACACTGTTGCTGTAACACAAGCAATCCACCTAGGATTCTCTGACCTGGGATTATGTAGAGATGAACACAACCATTGATGAAGGAGAGGTGACACCTGGGACAGAAGCAGGCTGCTCCTGACCTTCCTACATTGAGCTCTCTTCACTCTGTAGCATATTTAGAAATGTCTCAAATATGGAACTCAGAGTTCCTGATGAGCAGAAATTTATTTCTGGAAAAGCAGAAGTCATGTATCTTGTTTTGAACCACACCAAAGGCCAATGTGTTGTGAAGTTTTGCTTCCTGTGAAACGTTCAGTGTTGAAACACAAAGTATGGTCATGGATGCCCACCAATACATCCTTTCATCCAGTGTATCTTGGACTGTCTTCTCCCATCTCCTCCCCACAGTGGGGCAGCAGGGAAAACCATCATGATTTGAAATTCACCACTCAGCTTTGCCCACTCTATAGGGAAGGATGAGTGATATTTTTGTTACTGTTTTGTACTTTTGGAGGAAGCTTTAATTTTACTGTTATGATGATTCCTAATTGTATTAACTTATTCTTTATTAATAATTATTTTTAAATTAAGCATTTGTTAAGGTCAAAGTCAGCCTTAGTGCATGAGAACTAGTGGCAAGTTATCAAGAGAACAAAGAAAGAGGCAGACAGACCAGGGGTGCACAGAATGTGATTTATTGGACATTTACTGACAGAAGAATGGACATGGGCAGCAGAGAGACCAGTGGAGCCTGTGATTCGGACTTGAGGAAGGGGGCTTATGTAGTGATCAGAAAAAAGTGACTTCATCCAAGTCAAAATGTTCCTGGTTTACCTCAAGAAAACATCAAAGGCATCAGGCACATTCCTGGTGCTGACTGTGCCAGGCACTGTCATAGAGATCCACACACCACTTCAAGGATGTGTGCATGAATACAGTTTGCTGGGAACCATGTGGGAAAGAGACCAGGGTCACATGGGGACAACATGGTGGTTATGACTCAGGATGGCTGTGGTCAGGTTAAGATGAGTTCCTATACCAAGAATGACGGACCATTCAATAATTGATTACTTAACTAGTATAAAGAATCTCATCTAGCAGTGTTCGTTCATATTTTCAGTGTATTATTCATCAATAAATATTCTTAATTTAAGCATTGATGATCAATCAGTCAATAATCATTTTCAATAATAATGTATTTGATTGTTATGTGAATGTTCATTTATTTTCTTTTACAGGATGGAAATCATGTGGGAAGTGTTGGTGATTCACTGGAGCTCTGAGAAAAACGTGTCTTCTAATTCCATGGGGTATTTTATTTATATCAATTGTGCTGTTTGTCTAGAGAAGCTCTATGACACATTCTGAGGTTCACTTCCTTCCCTGACAGGGACAATCACTTATTTAGCATTTGGGCACACAGAGGTAAACTAAATAAAATCAATTTGAAATGTGGAATCAGTGACTTCCTTGACATTCCTGGATACCTAAACCTTCTTTATTAGTAAAAAAGAAACAGATACCCTGTGAATTTTTGTAGTACAGTATTCATTGTTGACTGCTCCATTCTGGTAAATAGAACCACAGTGACTCTGGATGTCTTCTCTCAGCATGGAGTTGTATGGAGGTCAGGTAATTAGTGGGAGTCTGACTGGGGTCCCTGAACCCACCCTACTTATATTGCTCCAATTGTGGGATGATAAAGAGTTTCAGATACCATTAGCATCTGGTGTTGGTTTCTCATCTGGGGTCAGAGACACAGTGAAAGGAAAGGCCATGGGAGGCACTGGAGATGCCTCTTCCTATAGAATAGTGAGACAAGTCACTCTGCCATGGGGGCGAGAATCAAAATGTAAATCCAGCTTCTGATTCTGATAAGGCTTCATTCATTTCTAAGAAAAATCCACATGTCCCTGGCTTTGGGTACACTATGAGTCTGATAGAAGTCTATTTTCTACCAGTCTGTGTGTAAGGACTGAGGATCAGAGGTGCTTCTCCACCATTGTATACAGGTGTGTATCAACCTAGCCTTTGCCATGTGGTCTGCAGGCCATGAGCTCTTCCAGTGAGCAGGATATCTTATGTCCATCACTGTGACAATACCTGATGTGGACCTCACAGGACGTAGCAGTTCCTGAGTGGGGGATAGAAATCTATCAAAATTCACGTTCTTTCTTCCTTTGTACTGTTGAGGGAATCTCAAGCTGAAATAGGGGACACTCAGGCAGTTTAGCAGGAAGCAACATTTTATTGTGCCAACACAAACCCAGCAGACTCATGTCCAAAGGCTGAGCCCTGAGAACAAAGGGGTCTCACCTTGTACACCCTTGTAAGCAGGTTACAAAGGCAGAAAGAAAAGCTCAACACACTTGTGGCTGCATGTGACTTTATTGGCTATTTAATTTTCCCAGTGTTATGTGACCTTCATATTTCAATTCATTAAGTTTTATCTCTCTGCTTTGCCATCCCTTCCCCTGTCTCGTCAGAACACAGCCTGTCTCTTTTTGGGCCCTTCTCCCTGCTAAAATACAAGTCGTAGGGGTCCAGACTCCTGAGGCATATGGAGATTCAACATACAATGAGAAGACATGTTTGGTTGGACACTTGTGTAATAAGAATAAACCCAAAGCCTAGTGGGTCTCTTCTGGAGTTCAAAGACAACATGTGCATCCTTGGGTGTGTGATCTCAGTCCATTCATTAAGAACCTTGAAAGGCAGCTAGCTCAGGTGGAGTGATGAATTAGGAAGTCTTTGCAATAGATCCAGGCTGAAGAAAACCTGAACCACAGGACCCAGAAGTGGCCATGGTTTGGGTTGCTGTTTCGGGAGGCTGTGAACAGTCACAGCATAGTCCTAAAGATTTTAGAACCACACTGTGCCATGTCTTCAGAGAGACAATCTTCTTTGGGAAGTGATTTCTGGATTTGGATTGAGCTCTATCTAAGGGTGAATGCCTGGTCATGGGTAGCCAAGTCATCAAGGAAGTGGAAGTTCACGACCCACCCAACCCTAAATCCACTGTCAATTGTCAGAGAAGTGGCTCATATGAGATTTGGCTGAAGACGTTCCCAAACATGCGTGGTGTGCAAAATAAATTCAACCTTTAGGCTGAGCCAGGCTGTGTAACCATCTAAAGGAAACATGTGACCATATGGTGTCAGGGGACCTGGATGCACAGAAGTACCTTCTGTATAAAAAAGGGAAGCTCAAAGCCATGGGACCGACAAACCTCAATGACATCAGGAAAATGATAATCACATGCTCATCCACAGATCTGTGACTGGGTTATCTTACAGGCAAAAAGGGGCTTTGCAAATGAGTTTAAGAATCTCAGAAGTGGAGATTTTCTGTGGGGTCTCAATGTAACAACAAGGTCCTTGTTAACGATAGAGGCAGGCAAGGCAGTCAGCATCAGAGAAGGAAGTGAGAAGATGGAGCAGAGGTGAGAGCAGTGTGCTTGCTCTGTTAGATAGGAGGGATGAGGAGGCACAGGATGCACAGCCTGTGGGAGCTTGAAGAGGTGAGTGAGCAGAGTCTGCCCTTAGCCTGCAGAGAATTAGCCCTGAGGGGAACTGGATTAAACCACAGGGGTTGCTTTGCACTTCAGTCCTGCAGAACTGTGACATCATGATCTGAGTTGTTCTAAGCTACTGTTTGTTATAGCAGAAATAGGAAGTGAATAACTGGATGTGTGTGTGTGTGTGTGTGTGTGTATTTGTGTGTGTGTGCTTACTACTTTGAGTTCTGAAAATTAGTGATTTTGAAGTATGTCATACATTGATGTACAATGACAATACTAAAAAATACAAATTTACAAATTATATATTTTTAAGTATAGAATGCAATAAGGTCAGAAGGAAGTAGCCAGTGATCACAAACATCAACATTACTGTCTAATGTGTCTGCCAAAGCCTGGTGTTCACCCGATGCCAGCTGTGGGGAAATGAAAACCAGGTTCCTAGGAAGTGCAGCTCCACTTCCTCTGGGGCTGGTATGATGTGATAACCATGTGACAATCAGGACCAGCCCTCTGAGTGACCACACTTTGATCATCTGTTTGACTGTCCTGCTAGATACAATATCCTCTTCTATCTGTGCAGCCTGGCCACTGGGAAAAGAAGGCATGACCCCTACACTCATGGTCCTGCTCTGCCTGGGTGAGATGTGAAGAGGGGGAGGGGGCACCATAGTCTGGTAGGGACGTCAACCCACAGCCACACCCTGGCCCATCAGGAGACCTGAAGGGCTGAGGAAGCTGTGGGGAGGAGAGGACCTGCTCAGGCTTCAGGGGCAAACTTCTTACAGGGAACTCTCTTCCAGGGCTGAGTCTGTGTTCCAGGACTCTAGTACAGGCAGGTGAGTATGTCAGCTGTCATCTCAAGTCTCTCCTCCTCACAAGGAAGAAGAGCCCACTGCTGGGCAGGAAGTGGGGTTAATCCTGGGTAGCCTGGAAGATCCTGATGCTCAGGGCTAAGGTGTTAGGAGGATTTACCTGATCTCAACCTCTGATTTCTTTGCAGGATACCTCCCCAAACCCAGGCTGTGGGCTGAGCAAGGCTTTGTGATCACCTGGGGGGGAAAGGTGACCATATGGTGTGAGGGGACTCTGCAGGCCAAAGAGTTCTTTCTGAATCAAGAGGGAAGCTCAGCACCCTGGGATAGACAGAATCCACTGGAGCCTGGGAACAAGGCCAAGTTCTCCATCCCAAAAATGACAGAGTACTATGCAGGGCAATATCAGTGTTACTATTACAGTCCTGCTGGCTGGTCAGAGCACAGTGACCCCCTGGAGCTGGTGGTGACAGGTGAGAGGACAATAGGGGTCCCAGCCCCAGTCTCTGCCCCCAGGAATGGGGTTTAACTTCTGAGGTATTCCTCCTCTCACAGCACAACCCTGGGGATAATGTGGGAGGTGTGAGTCCATTTAACACACTGCCCCCTTCTCTCCTAGGGGTCTACAGAAAACCCAGCCTTTCAGCTCTGCCCAGTCATGTGGTGACATCAGGAGGCAGTGTGACCCTGCAATGTGGCTCATGGCAGAGACTGAACAGTTTCATTCTGATGAAGGAAGGAGAACACAAGTTCTCCTCTGCCCTGGGTTCACAGCAATATCCATATGAATATTTGCAGGCGTTGTTCCCTGTCGGCCCTGTGACCCCCAGCTACAAGTGGACATTCAGATGCTACATCTATGACAAGAGAAAACCACAGGTGTGGTCAGTGCCCAGTGACCCCCTGGAGCTCCTGGTCTCAGGTGAGGAAGCTTAATTTTTGACACAATTATTTTTAGAACCCTTCACACTTTGTCATGAGCCACACTCCAAGAGAGAGGGAGACTGTGTAACCTTGAGTCAGAGGCCCAGACTTGAGAGACAGTGAGACAGGAACCTGCCCCTCAACCCCCTCCATCCAACGTTGTCCACAAAGTCTTCCCTCTTAACCCAGGAGGGTCTTGACTCTGGAAAGAACCTGACCCTCCAGTGTCACTGCCTTTGGCTATGACAGATTTCCTCTGTCCAAGGAAGGGGAACATGATCTCTCCCAGGGCCCTGGTCGGCATCCTCAGGTTGGGCTCTCTCAGGCTGATGTCCCACTGGGGCCTGTGAGTGGCTTTCATGGGGACAGGTCCAGATGCTATGGTACATACAACCTCATCTCTGGGTAATGGGTTCCTAGTGATCCCCCAGACATCCTAATCATAGGTGAGGAGTCCAGCAGGGTCAGTCAGAGAACAAGAGACACTTTTTTGTGGCACTGGGCTTTAAACTCAGGATTTCATTCTTGCTAGCAGATGCTTTTACTACTTGAGACACTCTTCCAGACTTTGTAAGAGGCCATACCCTGCACATGCTGGCAGAGCCCCAGGAGGTGATGGCCAGGATGAGGTCTGTGGGCTTCAGGAGGGAGACATAGAAACTGGGTAGGTGCAGGAAGGGAAACAGTAAGAGAAAATAGCTACAGAGAGATGTAGATCCTCAGATACTGGATGTGACTTTGTTATGTCAGTCATGGAACCTGATAGGCACTTTCCTTCTGTCCAAGGAGGGAGAAGCTAATCCTTCCCATGCCCCTGCCTTAGATCAAAGTCCCAAGCTCAGCAGCACCAGGAAGAATTCTCCATGATTGCAGTCACCTCAGCCCTTGAGGGCATCTACAGGTGCAATAGGTCTCAAAGCTTATCTCCTACCTGTTGTCACTCCTCAGTGACCCCTTGTACTCATAGTCTTGGGTGAGGGGTCTCTGACCCTGTTCTCTCTGAACTTGAAGTGTCATTCAGGGCCCTGTAACCATGATAACTCTGAACTGGGTTGGGAGTGATTTAGCTGGAAGGAGGCACACCCTCAGAGATTCACCCTCAGATAGGGGTAGGATAGCAGGGTCTTCCCCAGCATGTGCACCTGTTCCTTACCTGGAATCCCAAAGTTCCATATACTTAGTTGGAGGTTCTTGATGAGGCCACAACACAGATGTAGGGGAGTGAGCAGAGACTGGGTCTTCAGAGGTGGCCTTGGCACCTCACCCTACTCTTGTCCTTATTCACAGGACCCTCTGGGGTACCAACAACCTCATATACAACCCCCATCTCAACAGCTGGTGAGTCTCAGGGGCCTCTGTCCAGGAAGTTTCCTGGGTCCCCAGGCTGCCTGGAGATGTCTCAGCCCATCTAAATCCTTGTTACTGTGCCAACTCTGCTTGTGTCCAGGGGACCGTGGGTCACATTTAGAAGTGGATGGGGACCCACAAGTTACAGGGGTTGAAAGGTGGGCTGCAATGAGGTGAGGCCAAGGCAGAGGGCAATGTTGGGGCCCACTTGGGGGACATATGACAGGGCTGAGGTGGAGAGTAGGGATCCTAGCCCCTCACCTCCCATCAACCCCATAGGCTCTGAGCATCAGCCTCTTACCACCATGGAGTCAAGACCCCAGACAGGTAAGTGAGGGGCTCTGTTAGGAGGTGGGATGCAGGGGAGCAGAGACTAAGCCATGGTGCAGCTTCCTCTGGAGACACTGACTTGGACAAGCCCTCCCTCATCTGGGCCTCAGTTTCTCCAAGTGTAAAGGAATGGCCTGTTCCAGACCTTCAAGTTCCTTCCAGTGGTCACTTTGGCTGTGACCTCCTGGGAGAGGAGGCCTCCCAGAGAACTGATTCTATAGTGGACCTGTCCCCAGTGCCGCAGTGAGTGTGACATAGTATAGGAAGGGCACATTGATAGTGACATTGTACAGGAGAGGGACACAGGACTGTGGTAGGAGCATTTAGGCTCTTTCCCTCTGGCTGAGAGGGTTTGGCTCTGGTGCAGACATCCAGGCTGGCAGTCAGACTTCCCAGTTCCAATGCCAGTTCTGCTGCTTCCTGCTAGGTGACCTGGGGCAGGTGACTTACTGCCCTGAGCTTCAGTTTCCTCCTTTGTGAAATGACTGGTTGAGGTAGCAATGCCATGTTTCAGGATTGTGAGGGTCAGAGGTGAAGGGCAAAAATTACCCAGCATGGGCATTGTACACAGTAGGTGCTCAGATGAGTGTTGCTCCTCATTTACTACATCATTTGTCCCCAAGGACTGCAGTGGTACCTGATGGTTCTGATTGGGGTCTCAGTGGCTTTCTTCCTGCTGCTCCTTCTCTTCCTCCTCCTCCTACAACAGCAGCATCAGGGCAAAGGCAAGAGGTCAGGTGAGTAGTGAGTGGGTGACTTGGGCCTGATTAGGGGGTAGGCTCACTGAAGAAGCAACAGAGGGTGACACGTTCAAGGAATGAATCCCAGGTAAACCAGCCAGGTGGGAACAGAACAGCTGAGAAATCCTGCAGAATCTCAGATCAGAAAACCAAGAACAGGAAACACTTGATCTCACCACCTGTGCAAATTTCAGGCAGTTTCTCAGCTTTTCATCTCACAAACATATGGACATATGTCCAGTGTATTTAAAGTCTCCATCCTCCCCTCAGGAGTCTGTGGGGTGGACCTCTAAATCACATAACCCCGAGGCTTTTCCCTCTCAAGCATCACAGCGAGAGGCCAACTTCCAAAGTCCTGCAGGGGCAGTGGAGCCAGTGTCCAGGGACAGAGACCTGCAGAAGAGGTAATTCCTGCTCGTGAACCCAGAACCTCACTCTCCTGCATCCCTCACTGATACCTGACCCCCCTTGTCTCCCCAGCTCCAGTCTAGCTTCTGTCGAGGAAGAAAATTTCTGTGAGAAGAAGAGGGACCCTGGATGGAGATGCCCTAAGGCTTGGCACCATGGAGGGAGGCAGGGAGGGGCAGGGCTTTGACTGAGTCAGACTGAATCCCACACTGTGAATCTGGGGACATCACCGGGAGATGACACCAGGTTCTGTTTCCCTAGATGCTGCTGTGAAGGACACACAGGCTGAGGATGGATTGGAACTGGACACTCAGGTGAGCATCCCACTCCATCCAAGGCACCAAGGGCTTCTGTTGCCTAGTTTAATCCAAGGGAACCTCCTTGTCCTTCCTCACTAAGTTCTCCCAGACATCCAGAACTGACCACTTGCTTCTGGAAGCTGCTGCCCCCCGCGCCCCCCCAGCTGTATCCTGCCTGCCTCCTGTTTTTTCTGTGACCTTGTGGGTCTCTTCCTTCTGTCCTCTTTCTGTTGACTGTCTGGCTGTTATTGAAAAGATGTATGGGTAAATAAGCCCCCTCCTCTCTTTCATCCAGCCACCCACAGGGGGCCCCATCCTGACCAGGCTCTCTAGAGACTGCAGACACAGCAGCAACACAGTTGCACACCTGCCCTGAGCTTCTGTTGGACGTGGAGAGGATGTGCAAGGAAATGTGGAGTCAGGAGTGCGAATTCTGTCAGGGAGAATGAAACAAAGAACAGAGAGCAGGGGGGAGAGAGAGAAGTGTGAATTACAGGGAGAACTCTGACAAGGTATCTCTGAGATGAAACCTGAGAGGTCACACACACATCTAGTGGACCTGCTGCTACAGGCAGTGAGTGGCCACAGCAAGTGCAAAGGCCCTGAGGTAAGCACAAACTCTTTCAGGAAGATGGATCATGTGGCTCAGATCACATGAGCCAGGGTCAGTGTTAGTATGAAAGCTCAAAACTGCAGGAAGGAAGCTGCCAGACCTCTGAGGTTTAGGAAGCCCCCGAAGACCTCATCAGGAATGACATAATCTGATTTAAGTTTTTAAAGGATCAGTCTGGTCATCATGGGGAAAACTGCCTGCGGAGATCTAGGTGGAACCAGGAGGGTCTGTTTCTGTCTCACTGTCTCCCTGCTGCAGGGACTACCTGAGGAAGACCTCCAGGGAGTGATCTATGCCCAGGTGAAGCACTCCAGACTCAGGATGGGAGGTGCCACTCCTCCTTTCCCCCTGAAGGATGTACAGGCTAGTAGCGACAATCAGGTGAACAGTCAGGTGAGTGTTGTTCTCTCTAGGTCTCCAGTCTCCCCAACACCATGCATTCACCTCCCTCTCACTCTCTCTCCTCCAGGCTGCCAAATCTCCAGGTCCCCAGGATGTGACATATGCCCAGCTGTGCAGCATTAAGCTCAGACAGGGGACAACTGCACTTACTTCTTCCCAGTCAGAGGAGCTCAGCTGAGACCAGTGAGCTCACGGCTCTGGTGTCCACCACTAAGGGAGACCCTGACCCCACACTCCATGAAGGGTCCTCAGAGGACACAGGATTCGTCCTGTGGACACTGACTACTGAGTCCAGCCACCATGGGTACCTCACCTGCCAGCAGGAGGTGCTGGGAACCTGTGGGACTCAAATGGTTCTGATTCTGTAGTCAGAGATAACTGATATCCTGAAATTTTGGAAATAAACCAGGGACCTTTCAATAAAGAATGTGTGATATGAGAAAACAAAAGTGTTGTGAGAGGAGGTTTGAATAGGGTGATCATGTAACCATGACATGTTAATTATGAAACTGGAAAATCACAGCCATTAATAAATAAATGAGTAAAGAAAAATCTTTCTAAACCAATGACCTCATCTATCATATTGAGAAAATAGAAAATAAAAGCCTATTGCAAATGAAGGCACAGGGAAGAAGTAATGTGATATTCATAATTACTATTGAGGATAAACACAGAAACACCCAAATATAAATAATACCCCAAAATTTAATTCTTAAAACAGTAATGACATTTGTAAATTTTAGCCATAAAGGAAGAGAGAGCAGGTGACATTTCCATAGATGAGAGAGACAGTACCACACAGGACAGAGCACGTAGTCACATGAAGAACAAAGCATTATGAACATTTTATGTACATAGATTGAAAATGCGAAGAAGGGAAAATTTTCAATGTATACTTTACAAAATGGACATAAGAATAAGTACAATATTCACAATAGCCAAGTTATGGAAACAGCCAAGATGCCCCACCACTGATGAATGGATTAAGAAAATGTGGTATCTATACACAATGGAATTTTATGCAGCCATGAAGAAGAACAAAATGTTATCATTCGCTGGTAAATGGATGGAATTGGAGAACATCATTCTGAGTGAAGTTAGCCTGGCCCAAAAGACCAAAAATCGTATGTTCTTCCTCATATGTGGACATTAGATCAAGGGCAAACACAACAAGGGGATTGGACTACGAGCACATGATAAAAGCAAGAGCACACAAGGGAGGGGTGAGGATAGGTAAGACACCTAAAAAACTAGCTAGAATTTGTTGCCCTTAACACAGAGAAACTAAAGCAGATACCTTAAAGCAACTGAGGCCAATAGGAAAAGGGGAACAGGTACTAGAGAAAAGGTTAGATCAAAAAGAATTAACCTAGAAGGTAACACCCACGCACAGGAAATCAATGTGAGTCAATGCCCTGTATAGCTATCCTTATCTCAACCAGCAAAAACCCTTGTTCCTTCCTATTATTGCTTATACTCTCTCTACAACAAAATTAGAAATAAGGGCAAAATAGTTTCTGCTGGGTATTGAGGGGGTGAGGGGAGAGGGAGGGGGCAGAGTGGGTGGTAAGGGAGGAGGTGGGGGCAGGGGGGAGAAATGACCCAATCCTTGTATGCACATATGAATAATAAAATTAAGAAAAAAGAATAAGTACATTTGAATTGTTTTCTATGCCTTAAATGCCTGTGACTTTAGTTTATTTCATCATTGTGTGAAAGTCATGGAGTAACTTACACAAACCAAGATGGCATAGCCACTTCCACCATGGCCACAAGGTGAAGTCTGCAGCTCCTGGGCTGAAAACCTGTCCAGGTGACTTTGTCATGAGCACTCCAGCCAACTGTAATACTGTGGTCAGTACTCATGCATCTAAAAGTATTAAATACAGCAAAGATACAGTAAAATTTATAGAGGATAAAAACTTTTCAGCTCCATTGCAACCTTATAGGACCACCATCCTACATCTGATTCAGATTTGTTCTGTGGCACATGCTGTACATTGACTTGCTAAATCAGAAAGTTTCTCACCTTAACTCCAACCTAGGGTGTTTCTTTGGTGATTTGTTCCAATTATTTGTGTACTTATGAAACACAAAAGCAAATACACATGTGCATGGATACCCATCAGTAATCTAAACTTCCCCTGACAATAGAAAAAGAAGAAATATACTGAAATGCATTTCACAAGCAATGAGAAAATTGATACTAACCTTAGGCAAAGAGCCTAAAGACTTGGGAAATCATAGGAAGAGATCTCACATGAAGTGAGTCAATCCCTAAACAAATGCCACCACTAAGGTTCACTCCTGTCAAGAGACAGCACATCAGGACCACACTGGATGTTTTGTTTTTGTGTATTGAAGACAAGTTTCACTTATTATTCAACCTCAATCAATATATTTCAACACTGTAACAGAATAAGTAAAATCTTTCCATCTCAATCAGTGCAAACACATGCTCTTGTATGAGCTTTTCCCATGCTCTCACTGGCATTTGCATAACTTCTGCTTTTTATTTTACTTTTTTGTTCATTTTTCTTTCATTTGCTTATTTATTTATTTTTCAGTTCTGGGGTCTGAACTCAGTGCTTCACACTTGTGATGCAGGTACTTTACACTTGAGAAATGCCTCCAGCCCATTTTGCTCTGGTTATTTTGGAGATAGATTCTCACTTTTTGCCTAGACCAGCCTGGACCACAATTCGTTTATTTTAAGCTTCCCCCGTAACTGGCATGACAGGTGTCCATCGCCATTTTCAGTGCTTTTTTTCTGTTGAAAAGGGAGTTTTATGAACATTTTTGCCTAGGCTGGGTTCAAGTGGTAGAGCACCTGCCTAGTAAGTGTGAAGCCCTGAATTCAAACCCCACTGTTGCCAAAAAAAAAAAAGACAATAGCTAGGTCCTAGTGGCTCATGCCTGTAATACTAGCTCCTTGGGAGACTGAAATCACAAGGATCGCAGTTTGAGGCCAGAATGGGCAAACAGTGAGACCCAATCTCAACCAAAAGCCAGGATCAGTGGTGTACAACTGTCATCTCAGCTGCATAGGAGTCTGAGAGAAGGAGGATCATTATTCCAGGACAGATGGGGAACAATTTGTGTGAGATCCCATCTCAGTGGAGAAAAGCTAGGATTGGTGGTACTTGCCTGTCATCCCAGCAAAAGTGGGAAGGGAAAAATAGAGGATCTTGGTTCAGGCTGGAGATCCTATCTCCAAAAAAACAAGAACTAAAGGACCTGGAGGTGTGGCTCAAGCTGTAGAGCACCTGCCTTGCAAGTGAGAAGCCCTAAGTTCTCAGCTCAGTACCACTGATAAAACAAACAAACAAACACAGTATCAATTTCTCTCCATTCATTTGTGTCATATTTAGTTTATTTCATGGTTTTCAGTGTACATACCTGTCACTCCTTGGATAAATTGTTCATAAGTATTATGTTTTCTGTTGCTATTGTAAATAAAATTGTCAACTTGATTTCATTTGGAGACTTTGTTGTCAATGTGTAGAAAAGAAAATGACATTTGTATTGATTTGTGCCCTGCAATTTCACTGGGTTCATTTACCAGTTCTAAGATTTAAAAATTTTTTCATTGGTACATATTTATTGTATGTAAGAATGAGTTTCCTTGGCTCTGGATGTGTGGGTTTATTTCTGGGTTTTCTGTTCTATTCCAGATATATTTGGTTTTGTGCCAGTGCCATGCTCTTTTTGTTAATATGGCTCTGTAGTATAATTTGAAGTCAGGTATTGTGATACCTCCAACATTGCTCTTTTTGCTCAGGATTGTTTTGGCTATTCAGATTCTTTCCTGTTTCCATAAAAGATTTATTGATTAATTTCTCTATGACTATGAAAAATGAAATTAGATTTTTGTTTGCAATTGATTGAGTCTGTAGATTGCTTTCAGTAATATGGCTATTTTCACATACTTCTGCCAATCGATGAATATGGGGTTTCTCTGCTTGTTATAGTGTAGTGTCTAAGTGGTGAGAGGAAATATTATTGAGCAGGATTTACTAAATTTTCTTTCAGAGAAGAAAGGTTCTACTGACACTGGTGGAATTCTGATACTCACCTAGCAATGACCATGAGCCTGGGAGTGCTCAGAAAAGGGAATTTCCTCCTCAAGTTCACACATGCAGTGTATTTAAGTACTTTGAAAAGAGTTTGGCTCAGATGGGGCCCAAACAAGAGAAGTCTTTGTGATAGGTTCAGGCTGCAGAACATAGAGTAATTAGACTCAATAGAGGCCATGCTGCAGAATGTCTGTGGCAAACAGGTTTCATACAGAGGACATAGAAGGACGCTGCAGAAAAGTCACAGCACAGACTTGAAGATGTTGAGGCCATTTGCATCATTTCTGCAGAAAACTAATCTCCTTTTGAGAAACAATTCTGGACTTCTGCTGGAGTCCAGTAGAAACTGAGTAAATGGCCAGGTGTGACTGAGTCACCATGCAGCAGAACTGCCATCATGAACAGGTGCTGAGGGACCTATCAAGCTCTGACTGGGCTCAGTGATCCTCATTGTCAGAGAAGCAGCTCCTGTGAGATTTGGATGAAGAAGTTCTTGAAGACACATGGAGAGCAGAATAATGGCTCTCCCTAGGTGTCCATGTCCTTATCATCAGAACCTGTGGCTGTGTTACCTTACCTGGCTGACAAGGGCTTTGTAAATGAGCCTAAGTTTAGCACTGGAGCAGGGAACATAATCAAAGTGGTTTCAGCATAATATCAATGTCCCAATAAGTGAAAGAGGGAGACCTGAGTCAGCATCAGAGAAGGAGGTGAGAAGTTAGAGCAGAGGTGGGAACAGTGTGCTTGCTCTGTGAGATGGGAGGGATGAGGAGGCACAAGATGCACAACTTGCAGGAGCTTTAAGAGGTGAATGAGCAGAGTGTTCCCTGGGCCTTCAGAGGACACAGTCCTGAGGGGAACCTGACTCAATCCCAGAGCTGTAAGAAGGAGGGAGAAATGACCCAAACATTGTATGCACAATGTTTGTGCATAAACATTGTGCATAAAAGAAAAAAAAAGAGTAAGATGACTTTAGCCCTTGACCAGAGAGCCTAGAGTGTCATTTTGACAAAAGTATACTTTTAGACTTGGTATGTAGTCCATTCTAGTTTATGGATGGTTACAAATCTGGTCTGTGGAGGCAGATAGTCTCGACATAAATCCCAATTCAATCACTGTTGGCTTTGAAGCCTCAAGAAAGTCACTTACTCTCTCTAGGTCTCAATTTTCTCATCTGTAGAATTATTATAGAATTATTTACCTCAAAGTGTTGTTGTAGCCTTGAGTTTCTCTGAGGGGCTGGACTTTGTTATTTGAGAAAGGGCTTCAACTCCAAGCTAACACGATCATAGGAAGGTCTTATCAGCTCTGACAGAATTCCCATCTGCAGACTCTGTGGAAGTCATGTATTCAACAAATGCACGTCCTCTAAGACAAGTGTTCAATGGGCTTTGAAACCAAGTTGTTAGGTTGCCCCTGAGCCTGAGTCTTGCTTTCCTGATATTCTGTGAGCATCCAGTATCCTTTTAATAAGCCTATAGTTTGTCTAAAAAAAAACAAAAATTAACCCCCCGTTACTCTTTATTGAACAGCTTATGGTGCAGTATAATATATTCATATGTACGTGGGTTGCTTCAATATTTTTCATTCTTTAACATTTTATTTTGCTTTCCCGACTCCCATAGTCCCCTAAGACAGACTCACTGATACAATTTTGATCTCTCTCTCTTTCTCACTATACATGTATGTATAAATAGATACATGATCATATACATAGCTACATATACATTTAATTTATATTTCTAGCTTTCACATATGTGGGAAAACATATGATCTTTGACTTTTTCAGTCTGGCTTACTTCACTTAACAGAGCTTCTCGAATTCCATCCATTTACCTGCATAATTTTTATCAACATAATTTCTATGTTCTTTATGACTGAATAAAACTCCATTGCATAGATATACCACATTTTCTTAACCCATGCATCAGTGATGGGGCATGTAGGCTGTTTCCAAAGCCTGGCTATTGTAAATAATGCTGCAGTAAACATGGGTGTGCAAGTGACTATCATATCCTGGAGCACATTCTTTGGACATATGCCCAGGAACGGAGTTGCAAGATCCAGTGGTAGTTCTATTTTTCTTTTTTGAGGGGCCTCCATAACCAACATGGTTTTTATGAACCACTGACGTTATCACTCTTTAGAATATGTGTGCATACACTGTTGTGGGGGGAGGAGTGTGTGTTACATTTCAGGTGTTTCTTGTTATATGGTGGTTATTAAGAAGAGGTTAAGTGCATGATGAGGTTCAGAGGAAATGGCTGGGGTGAGGTCCAGGAGTGTCAGCTCTTTGTGCTTCTGATGTTCAGGATCCCTGATCCCCAACCCCTCAACCCTGGACCCTGGATTTTCAGTGGTGAGTCAGTGGAAACTCATCTCCAAAAGAATTAGCTTACATGGTTCTGTGTTCTAGTCAGAAGAGAGAGCAGATTAGGGGGTCCATTAATTTTGAACTGGGAAACTATTTCTCACACTCATCCTGAACTCTTGGGGATTGAATAAAGTCTGTCCTCAAAAGATTCAGACCTCAACATCTGAATTCACAGAGCTGAAGAATGCAATGAGGTGGTCAGAAGGAAACCTGCTGTGGTAGGGTGAGGGTGTGTTCTGTATCTTCATGATGTTATGTCATGAGCATAAGACAAGAATGTGGAGCTCAGGAGACAGTCTCAGGTCTCCTCAACACTTCTCATGTCCTACTGCTCTTCTTTGTTCTCAGGGGCAGCAGAGAACTTCAGCCAATCACAGAACATGTCAGACCTCAAGATGGGTGAATAATGAGAATTCTCAGATACAGGGTTTGGCACAAGCAGACAGTGCTGTCCAAGGGATTAGGTGCCCTGGTGGCCATGCGATGATTGTGGGTAATTTTGTCCTGCCCTGACCTCTATGTCCTCTTTGTCCACAATCCCTAGCCTCACAGCCCCAGGATTACACAGGGGAGAATCTCATCAGCCTGGGCATTGCTGGTCTTGTCCTCATGGTCCTCAGGATTCTGTTATTTGAGGCTCAACACAGCCACAGAAGGACCCAAGATGCACTCTGAAGATGAATAAGAAACAGGACACCATGCAGAGCAGTGGACTCTCAGAACTGAATATGACAATCCCAGGAGGATCTGGAAGAAAATCTGGGCATGAGTTGGGGGACTGTGTTCTGAGAATGTCCAGGGAGCAAACATGGTTCGGGTGCATGGAATCTCTGCTGTTGGTGTGGCTCTTTCTCCACTAAATTGTGATTTCCTCCACGTGGACTTTTGTTGATTGCCTCTCCTCTCCTCTCCTCTCACCTCCATGATGTGAGGGTGAATCCCACAGGCCAGGTGTGGGTCTTCGTCTTTGTGCACCTACTGCTTAGCTTCATGTAACATTCATGTAACTTTCCCTCTACATTTAGTTACCACTTTCCCTGCTGTCTTTTAATTAGACTTCATCTTTTCATCTGAGAATGTGAACTTGTTTCAGTTAACAGAACAAATGAAAAATGTCAGATTCCAGTGAATAAATCCTTCAATGCACAATGAAGTGCTAACACGCTCTCTGGACCCTCAAGCCCTCAGTCCTCATCAGATGCTGTTTATGTGGTTTTCTCCAAAAATGTAACAACTTGGAACCAACACACTGCTGTTTGAAGGAACAGTCTGGTGGGCACAGCTGACATGCCTCTCAAAACTGTCACTTTGTAAAAAAAAGTCTTGATTTGTAGCATTTGCTGAAAACTGTATACTTTCCCATCATGGCCAACTTCAAAATGCAAATGTCATGTCAGGCATGAGGGGTTAGGAAGCAATGAACTCAACTGGTGTTGTGCTTTTCATTTCAAATTCCTCCGTTCATTGCTGTTATATAAAACAGAAATTCACTTTTGTATTAACCATGAATTAACCTTCTTATAATCTCTTATTAGTTCCAGGATTTTTAAATTCATTTTGTCAAATACTTAAGATTTTATTCCTTTTGTCAAATCCATAAGTTGAATAAAGATTCATGCCATCTGAAAATAAGTTCTGTTTCCATCTCAATCTGTGTACATTGTTTTTCCTTTATTATTCTTCCTGAATTACCAGGATTTCAAGTGCAATGCTGAAAAGGAGTGGAGAGGGGGTGCCCTTGCCTTCTTCTTTATTTTGTGGGAAAGTTTTGGCTTCTCACTATTAAATATGATCTAAGCATCAGGCTTCTTTGTATATGATTTTAACCAGATTGAAAAATTTCTCAGACTCTAATTTGCTGATTTTTTTATGGTTTTCAATGCACCTAGAGATATGCTGTTTATTTGTATTTTTTTTGTATTTAACTCTGTTCCTATAACTGATCACATTACTTGGTTTTTCAATGTTGAACTGGTTTTATATACTGTGGATGAATTCCATTCATTCATGGGATATAATTCTTTTTAGACATCATTGGATTTAATTTACAATATATTTATTTGTGACTTTATAAAACAATTTATCTTGAGAAATGCATGGACAGACAATTTTGTCATTGTGTGATCAGCGTGTACATACACAATGTGACATGGATCCAATGTCACAAAGTTCTCTAATCTTGTGGGACCACCATGACATATGAGATCTGCCATGGACTCAAATGTCATTTATGTGGAGTGTAAATGTATTTTGGGGAGGGGGGTTTGCACCGGTGTCCATGACAAATGTTGGTCTATATTTTGTTTTCTCCAGTGTTCACTCCAGCTTGAGTACTAGGATAATGCTACCTAGCATGAGCTAGATTCAGTGGCCCACTGCCTGCACCTGTGTGCAACTGTCTGGGTGGGTTCCAACCTCACTGTCTCCATTTACTATTTGAAGAAATCCTTCCAAGAGGAGGACAGGCCTGCCTGACCCTCCCTGTCCTCCTCCTCCATGTTCCCATACACATGGGCACCCTTGTCCTGTTGCAGCTTCAATCATTGTCTTTGAGACTCATGCTCTGACCCCAAAGAGAGTGGGGACATTGAGTGTTTCCATGTCCTGAGTCCATAGATCCTGGGCTCTGACAGTCACCACCATAGGAGGTTGGCACCTGGGTATGCGCTGGGTTCTTCTCATGGTATGCTCAGCACATGGCCCCAGGTGAACTCCAGCTACTGGGATTCAGGAGAATTCAGAAGACAGGGACGAACAGAACTCATCATTCCTGTCTCAGAGATGGAAACGACAGAATCATTCTACCTCCATTCATCACTGACATTTTCTCAAGGTCTCAGATACTGATGTTTGAAGCTGCGAGTGTACAGATGTGGAACCTGAAACTGAACCAGGGCGGAAAGCCAGGATGAGCAAAGCAGAGGCAGCCTTGTGCCCAAACTCCTTGCCCTTGAGCCAGATCATAAAACTGCAGAATAGGAGACCTAAGCGACATTGTCCCATCAGGTTTCCCAGGCTCTGTCCTCTCTGCCTAGTACTCACAGTGGATAGCATGGACATCACCCCTCACTGAGTCTCTTTGCATCTTCATAAGGCAGAAGAGGTATTTGCCTTCCAGTTTAGTCCTGGGGCATTTGAGGGGTGAGACCCTTGCCTTACATCTGGGAACTGAGTTTGTACCAAAGAAGTGAGAATGTCACGTGAAAAGGTCCCCTATATCCCTTCCATGCTGCTGCAATACAGTCTATCCCCCTAGGATTCCCTAACTTGGCAAGGTATGGAGATTGACAAAGCCACTGACAATGGGGAGGAGTGGGAATGAGGATAGACCAGGCTGCTCCTGACCTGTCCACATTTCACTCTCTTCACTCAGTGGCATATTTGGAAAATGTCTCAATTATGGAATTCCGGGTTCATGACCCACAGTAATTGAGTTCTCAAGAAGAAGAAGTCACATATCTTATTTTGCAACAGTGAAAAAATGGATGTGTTGAGAAAGCAGTTTTGCTTCCTGTGGAATGGAACGTTCAGTGTTGAAACACAGACTTGAGTGGTGCACACCCACTCACAGGGTCCTCTCATCTAGTGAGACCTTAGGTTCTCTCCTCCCATCTCCTCCACAAAATGGGGCAGACCAGAAAAATCATCAGGATTCTGAAACTCACCACCCAGCTCTGCCCACTCCATAGGGAAGGACGAGTGACATTTCTCCTATCGTTCTGCACTTTTAGAGGAAGCCTTGAATATTCCTGCTGTGATGATCCCTAAGTAGCTTCTCATGGGCCTTTTTATCAAATTATTATTTATTAACATATATATTTATTAGTAAATTATTCATAACTATCTTTAAAATAAGAATTGGTTCTGGTTAAAGTCAGCCTCAGTGCAGGAGAACCAGTTGCAAGCTTTCAGGAGATCAAAGAAAGAAGCAGATACACCCAGGGTTGCACAGTGTGATTTACTGGGGGCTCACTGACAGAAGTGTGGCCATAGGGAGCACCAGGACCAGTGATCTTGTGGTCTGTGTCAGAGGAAGAGGCTTATATAGTAGTCAGAAAAAGTCCAAGTCAGAATTTTCCTGGCTTACCTCAAGGTGACATAAGAGACATCAGGTTCGCTTCTGGTGATGACTGTGCCAGGCCCTGTCATAGAGCTCCACACACTACTTCATGGATCTGTGCATAAATACAGTGTGCTGGGAACAAGGTGGGGAAGGAGTTGAGGGCCACTGGGGACAATCATGGTGATTACGACTCAGGATGGCTGTGATCGGGTCAAGATGGGAGCTTATAGCAACAATGACAGACCTGACAATAACTGATTATTTAACTAGCAATAAAGAATCATGCATATTAGTTTTCACTGATATTTTCATTTTATTACCCATTAATAAATATTCTTATTTGAAGCATTGTTGATCAACAAGTCAGTAATCATGGTCATTAGTAATGGTTTTGATTATTATGTAAATGTACATTTATTTTCTTTTTCAGGCAAGAAATTATGGATGAAGTGTCAGTGATTTGCTTGGGTACTGACAAAAATGTGTCTTCTAATTGCATGGGATATTTTATTTGCACCAATTCTGCTGTTTGTCTAGAGAAGCTCTATAAATGCTATGAGGTTCCCTTCCTTCCCTGACAGGGATTTATCATGTGAAGACATGGAGAGACACTGAATAAAATCAGTTTGAAATGTGGAAACAGTCACTTCCTTAATATTCCTGGATACCATAACTTTTTTATTGGTAAAAAATAGAAACATATACCTTGTGGATTTTTTGCACTGAAGTGTTCATTGTTGTCTGTTCCATTCTGCTAAAGAGCCTGCTTGCCCAAAGACCACTGCAACTCTGGACGTCTATAGTCAACACAGAGACACATGCTGATGGGTTAGTGAGTGGGGGGTCTTGCTAGGGTGTCTGAACCCAATGCACAGATATTACTTTACTTCTGGGATGATCAAGAGGTACGAACACCATTACCACCTCATGCTGGTATCAGCATGAAGGAAAAGATAGGGGAGGCATTAGAGATGCCTCTTCCTATAGAACAGTGAGACAAGAGTCACTCCACATTCCTGGATGGAATGTGAGATCCAGCATCCCATCAAGGATCCTATGTTACCATTCAACTCTCCTGTGTGGCAGACGAAGAGGACTGTGCAGCCTGCAGTGGGTGTGTGAATCAAGTGCTAAATCCAACTCCAGCTTCTGCTCATGAGGGGGCTTCATTCATTACAAGGGAAAATCCATACCTCCCTACTCCCAGGGGCAGCTATGGGTCTTCCAGAAGTCTATTTTCTGTGGGTCTGAGTGTAAGAGCTGAGGATCATAGGTGCTTGTCCACTGTCCTATGCAGGTCTGTATCAATTCAGTCACTGCCATCTGGTCTGAAGACCACAAAGTTCACCATGGAACAGGATGCCTCATGTCCATCACAGTGATGATGTATGAAGTGAACCTCACTGGAAACATCAGATATTATAGGAACTGGTGGAAGGAATGAGTTCCTGAGTGGGGGATAAGAATCCAGATTCTTGAGGCATGTGGACATTCACCACACAAAGTGAAGACATGCTGAGTTGGATACTCATATAATAAGTAAAATCTCAAATCCTAGTGGGCCTCTTCTGGAGTACAAGGACAACATGTGTCTCCTTGGATGTGTGATCTCAATCTATTCATTAGCTACCTTGAAAGACAGGTGCTTCATGTGGGGCGATGAATAAGAGAAGTCTATGCACAGATCCAGGCTGTAGGAAACCTGAACCACAGGACCCAGAAGAGGCCATGGTGTGGAACATCTGTGGTAGGAAGAAGTGAAGAGTCACAGCACAGACCTTTAGGACCTTTAGATATTAAGTCACATGGTGCCATTTATACAAAGAACTAATCTTTTAAGAAATGATTCCTGGAAATGATTCCACCTGAGTGAGAATGCCTAGACATGAGTAATGAAGTCATCTTGCAATTAGAGGTGACTATAATGAGCAGGTATTGATTGACCCACCCATCCCTAAATTGGACTCATCACCTTCTATTTTTCAAAAGAGGCTCATATGAATTTTGGCTAAAAAGGTCTGAAAGACGTGTAGTGTACAAAACAGCAAATTCAACCTCTGGCTATGTGACTATCTGGGGGAGACCTGTGACCTTATGTTGTCAGGGGGACTGGGATGCACAGAGTAACTTCAAAATAAAGAGGAAAGCCTGTTGCTATGGAACAGAGAGATTTCATTGGTGTCAAGCACAACTATGTCCACATGCCCATCACCAGAACCTTGACCATGTTGCCTCACCTGTCAGAAAAGGGCTTTGCAAATGAACTTAAGTTAAGAATTTGGAAGGGAGATCATCTATGGCGTCTCAACAGAATAAGGTCCTTGTAAGTGAAAGAGGGAGGTAGGGGATCAGCATCAGAGAAGGAGGCTAGAAGGTGAAGCAGAAATAGAAGAGCTTGCTTCCTCTGTGAGTTGGGAGGACACACATCCTGCCAGAGCTTGAAGAAGTGAGTGAAAAGATTCAGCCCTGAGCGTCCAGAGGACACAGCCCTGAGGGAAACTTGACTCAACCCAAGCAGTCACCTTACCCTCCAAACCTGAAGAACTGTGAGATAAAGAATCTAAGTTGTTCTAAGACACTATTATAGCAGAAATAGAAAGCTAATGAACAAGACATTTGTGCATTTCTTACTAATCTGACATGTGCAGTTAACTCTTTGGATCTACTTCATTCAGTGATTACAACGGAAATACTCAACAAATATTTGGTAATTCTTGGCCATGAAGGAGTTCAGGCTAGCAAAAAAAGCCAAGAGTCAGAAGAGACATCATTTCCATCCGAAATACTCTGGTGTTCAACCCAGCCACAACACTGGGAGATGAGAGCGAGGTTCCTGGGCAGTGCAAGTGCCCTTCCCTATGGGGCTGATGATGTGTTAACACACATGGGAGGACCCAGGCCCTTGTGGCCACTCCTTGGATGTCTGTCTGTGCTGCTGGACACTGAGGCCTCACCAGTTGCACAGCTGTGGTCATTTGGAGTAGAGACCATGATCCCTGCCCTCACAGTCCTGATCTGCTTTGGTAAGATGTGAAGTGTGTGTGGGGGGTCCCCAAGTCTGGGAGGAGCCCACCCAACAGCCAGGTTCTGGATCATCAGGACACCTGAGGTTCTCAGGAGGCTCTGGAGAGGAAATTGCCTGCTCTCAGTTCAGGGTCAAAGGTCTCACAGGGCTGAGTCTGGGTACATGAACCCCAGTGCAGGCATTTAAGTGTCTCCATCTGTAATAGGTCACTTCTCCCCTCTTAGGACAGGGCCCACCCCTGGGAAGTACAAATGGAAAACCAAAGCCTGAGGAAAGTGGTGCTTGTTAGACACTGGGTCTGAGAACTGGGATTTGAGGGGGAATGCCCAGAATCCAGCCTCTGATTTTCTTACAGGGACCCTCTCCAAACCCAACATCTGGGCTGAGCCACAATCTGTAATCAGCTGGGGGATACCATTGACTATCTGGTGCCAGGGACCCACAGAAGCCCAGGAGTCATCTATATAAAGGAGGAAGCCCAGCACCCTGGGACAGCAAGACACCAGGGCAGTATGGGAACAAGGCCATGTTGTTCATACCAACCATGACAGACCACCATGCAGGACAAAAATCACTGTTTGTATTGGAGTCATACTGTGTGGTTAGAGTGCAGTGATGGCCTGGAGCTGGTGGTGAGAGGACACTCATGAGTCCCAGCCCTGGCTCTGCACTCAGTAAGGGGATCTGGTGTCAGGGGTGCCCCTCTCACAGCCAAGCCCAGGGAATATTGTGGGAGGTATGAGTCCATTCAAAACAACCCAGTGATCCACTGGTGCTCCAATGGATGCCAACCCCTGCCTCCCATCACTGACATCGAAAACATGCCAGATGGACAAGCAAGAGTTAGGGGGAGGCAACAGAGCAATGGAGGAGAGTGAGCAGAAATAGGGCCCCAGAGGGTGCCCCACCCCTCACTGTCTTCTTGTCCTAATTCACAGGCTCCTCTGTTAGCTCCAGCACTCCACATTCAGGGACTATCCCAATAGCAGGTGAGTCTCAAGGGTCCCTGTCCTTGGAGTTCCCTGACTCCCTAGGCTGCTTGGAGATATCTCAGCTCATCTAAGTTCCTGTCTCAGCTCTACCTGTGTTTAACGAGTTGGACATCAGGCCAAGATGTGGGTGAGGACCCCAGAACCCGAGAGGCTCAGAGGATGAGATTGCAGAGGGTGGGGACAAGGCATGGGAGATGTTAGGTCTAGACTTGGGGAGGAGTAGCCATACTGAGGTGTGGACCAGGTGCACAGCCCCTCATCTCCCATCCAGTCCCACAGGCCCAAGCATAAACCCCTCTCTGCCATGGTGTCAGGACTCCAGAGAGGTAAATGAGAGGCTGTGTTGGGAGGGTTGTCCCAGGAGCTGAGCTATGGGGTTGGTTTAGTCTCCTCTGGAGACATTGTCTTGGACAAGCCCCTAACCCTTTGGGGCATTGCTTTCTTCAAATGGAACCAAAGGCCTGACCCAGACCTCCAAGTTCCTTCCACTGCTGACCTTGGCTGTGACCTTTGGGGAAAAGAGGCATCTCAGGAGAGCCTGCAGGACATGATTCTGCATGGGCCCATCCTCTCTGCCACAGTGATGGTGACATTGTGCAGAAGAGGTATAGGGTAGGTGTTATTTGGCAGGGAAGGGTGTAGATCTGTGATCGAGAAAGTTCAGGCTCTATCCTTCCAGCTCAGAGGGCTCAGCTCTGTTGGAGATATTGAAATTGGATGTAGGACCCCCCCCAGATCCAATCCTAGCTCTGCTTCTTCCTGCTGGGTGACCTGAGGCAGATGATTCACCTCCCTGAGCCTCAGTTTCCTCCTCTGTAAACTGGCTGGGTGGGATTGGCAATCCCATGTTGCAGGAGTGTGGGGGTTGGAAGTGATTGGTACAAATACCCAACATGGGCCTGGCACACAGTTAGTACTGAATAAAGGGCGTTATTCCTCATTTACTATGTCACTTATTCCTAATGTCTGGAAAGCTACCTGAAGATTCTGATTGGGGTCTTAATGGCCTTCCCCCTGGTGCTTTTCCTCTTGCTCCTGCTTTTCCTCCTCAGACACTGGTGTCATGGCCAAAGCAGGACTTCACGTGAGTAGGGAGTGGGTGACAGGCACTCAGGTGTCCATGGATTTCCCCAAGGACTGAGTTTGGACTCAGGGCACCAACCCCAGAGAAACTAGCCAGGTGTGCACAGGACAGCTTTGAAACACTTCTGTAGAATGTCAAATCAGAAAGCCTAGAACGGGAAACACTTGATGTTGGTACATGGGCAAATGTCAGGCATTCTCTGAGCATTTCCATCTCAGAAACATGTGTGTTTTAAAATCTCTTTTAAACATGTGTGTTTAAAATCTCTGTCCTCACCAAACGGGCATGTGGAGTGGATTCTAATCCTCCTGGCCTGAGACTCTTACTTCTCAAGCCGCCCACAGAGAGGCCAACTTCCAATGTCTTGAAGGGGTCACAGAGCCAGAGTCCAGGAACTGAGACATGCAAAAGTGGTAACCCTCTCTTGTCTCCCCAGCTCCAGCTCAGCTGCTGCCATCCAGGAAAGAAACCTCTGTGAGAAGATGAGGAACCCATGGAGGGAGACACCAAAGGCCTCAGCACCACAGAGGGAGGCAGGGAGGAGCTGGATTCGGGCTGAGTCATATTGAACCCCACATTGTGCACCTGGGAGTTTACCATGATCTGTGTATCTTTGTCCCCATCTGGGACAGGCCAGGGACCTGTGGGACTAAAGACCCTAGGACTTTGTCGAGGAAATGACCCCTTGGTTCTGTCTATACAGATGCTGCTGTGAAAAACCCACAGCCTGAGAACAGGATATAGATGGACATTCAGGTGAGACTACCATACCATCCAGGGTACCAAGGATTTCTGTTGCCCAGTTTCATCCAAGGGACCCTCCCTCACAGCCCCTTAATTCTCAGAGATGTCCACAGCTGATCCCTCCTTCTCATCCCTCCCCTGCTGATCCCTCCTTTTCTCCTGCTTTTTTCTGTGACTTTTTGGACCCCCCCACCTTCCTCTTTCCTACAGCTGGCCTCTGTCTTCCTGATAGTGTGATCCTGGATCTCAGAAGCATGGATGAGTAAATGAGCCCCCTCCACTTGTTCACCCACCCACACACAGAGGGCCCCATCCTGACCAGGCTCCCAGGAGGGACTGCAGATACAGCGGTGACCACAGCTGCACACCTGCCTTTAGCTTCCTTACATGCAAGAGAGGATGTGCAAGCAAATGTGGAGTCAAGACAGCAAGTTCTGTCTTTATTTTCCCAAAATAAAAAAAAAAGAAGAGCAGGGGCAGAGAGGCTAGTGTGAGTATAGAGGGCACTCTGACAAGGTGTCTTCTGAGAAGACTGGAGAGGCCACACACGTATTTAGTGGACCAGCTGCTGCATGCAGTTTGCACAGCAAGTGCAAAGGTCCTGAGATAAGCACAAATTCATTCAGGAGATGGACCTTCTGGCTGTAATCAAGTGAGCAAGTGTCAGATTGTTAGGATGAGAGCTCAGAATTTCAGCAAGGAAGCTGCCAGAGCTCCAGGGCCTTAGGAAGCCCCTGAAGACCCCATCAGGAATGACATAATCTGATTTAAGTGCCTTTGTAATAACCTGAGTCATATTTTGTCGGGTATATCTCTAGGAATGGTATTGCTGGATCATTGGCAGATCTATGTTTAGTTTTTGAAGAAGCCTCCATATTGTTTTCCAAAGTGTTTTACTAGCTTACATTCCCACCAGCAGTGTATGAGGGTTCCTTTATCCCTGCATCCTCGTCAACATTTGTTGTTGGTCGTGTTCTTGAAGATAGTTATTCTAATAGGAGTGAGGTGGAATCTTAGTGTGGTTTTGATTTGCATTTCCTTTATGGCCAGGGATGGTGAACATTTTTTCATGTGTTTTTTGGCTGTTTGGACATCTTCCTTTGAGAAAGTTCTATCCTTGCTTATACCTATTGCTTCCAGGGTATTCCCTGCTCTTTCCTAACTGCAAGGTTTTGGTTCTGATATTAAGTTCCTTAATCCACTTTGAGTTGATACTAGTATAGGGTGACAGGCATGGATACAGTTTCAGTTTTTCTGCTGGGAGATAACCACTTTTCCAGCAACATTTTTTGAATAGGCTTTCCTTTCTTATGTTTTTGGTGACTTTGTCAAAAATAAGGTGGGCGTAACTGTATGGATTCATATCTGGGTCCTCTATTCTGTTTCCACTGGTCTTCATATCTGTTTTGGTGCCAGTACCATGCTGTTTTTATTGCTGTGGCTCTGTAGTACAGTTTGAAGTCAGGTTTTGTGATACCTCCAGCATTGCTCTTTTTACTCAGTATTGCCTTGGCTATTCACAGTCTTTTGTGTTTCCAAATGAAATTTAGAGTAGATTTTTCAATCTCTGAGATGAATGTCATTGGGATTTTGATGGGAATTGCGTTGAGCATGTAGATTGCTTTTGGTAGTATACCATTTTTACTATGTTGATTCTACCACTCCATGAGCATGGAGATCTTTCCATCTTCTGTAGTCTTCCTCAATCTCTTTCATCAATGGTTTGTAGTTCACCATGTAGAAGTTATTTACGTGCTTTGTTAAGTTTATTCCTAGGTATTTGATTTTTTAAGGCTATTGTAAGTTAAATTATTTTCTGATACTCTTTCTTATTTGCTCATTGTCTGTGTATAGAAAGGACTGATTTTCCTAAGTTGATTTTGTATTCTGCTACTTTGCTGAAGTGGTTTGTGGTGTCAAGGAGTTTTTTAGTTCTTTGATGTATAAGATCACATTATCTGCAAATAGATATACTTTGAATAGTTCTTTATCTGTTTGTATTCCTTTTATTTCTTTTTTGCCTTATTGCTCTTGCTAGGAATTCCACAACTATGTTGAATAGGATTGGGGAAAGTGGGCATCCTTGTTTCGTTCCTGATTTTAGGGGAAATGGTTTCAGTTTTTCTCCATTAAGTATGATATTAGCTATAGGTTTGTCATATGTAACCTTTATACTGTTGAGGTCCATTCCAACAACTCCCAGTTTTCATAGAGCTCTATCATGAAATGGTGTTAAATCTCACCAAAGGCTTTTTCTGTACCTATTGAGATGATTGAGTGGTTTTTATCTTTGCTTCTATTAATGTGCTTTGTTACATTTATAGATTTGTGTATATTGAACCATCCCTACATCCCTGAGATGAAGCTGACCTGGTTGTGGTGAATGATCTTTCAGATATGTTGTTGCATTTGGTTTGCCATTATTTTATTGAGGATTTTTGCATCGATGTTCACTAAGGAGATTGGCCTATAGTTCTCCTTTTTAGATGTGTCCTTGTCCAGTTTTGGGATGAGTGTAAAGCTGGCTTCCTAGAATGAGTCAGGCAGTGTTCCTTTCCATTCTCTTTTCTGGCAAAGTTTAAGGGGTGCTGGTATTAATTTTTCTTTGAAGTCTAATAGAATTCAGCTGAGAATCTGTCAGGTCCCGGACTTTTCTTTTCTGGGAGATTCTTTATGGATGCTTCAATTTCATTACATATTATAGATATGTTTAGGTGGTTAATATCCTATTCAGCTCAGTTTAGCTGGTTATAAGTGTCTAGAAATTTGTCCATTTCAAGATTTTCCAATTTATTGGAAAATAGGGTCTCAAAGTAGTCTCTGAAGATTCCTTGGATTTCCTTGGTGCTTGTTATCTCTACTTATTGTTTCTGATTTTAGTAATTTGGGTCTTTTTCCTCCTCATTTTAGTCATATTTTCCAGGGGTTTGTCAATCTTGTTTATTTATTCAAAGAACTAGCTTTGTGTTTCATTGATTCTTTATATGGTATCTTTGTGCAACTATATTTTTGATAGCTAGTTGGTGGTTTTGATTGCCATATTTCTTTCCCTGATTTAAATTTTGTGCTGTGACTGACTTGGTTGTTAGCTAGGTTGATGTATTCTTTCTGTCCCTGGCCTGGAGGTATAATTTAGGAATAACAAATTCACATTCAATGCCAGACCAGTTGTTTATACATTGTATAGAAAACCCCTTGATGATAATATCTATAAGCAGTGAGAGTTGGGGAGGGGGCGGTAATGGTTATTAGGCTAGTTATAGATTTTTGGGAAATTGGTAAGGGTGGCACTAAAAAGGTGGGGTAGGATTAGAGGTAGGTGGGTGAGGGAAGAAGTATGAGGGATGCTGGGTTTTGTGGCCCTGGTGTATGTTTCTGTTGTTGTAGAGGATAGTGCTTGTGTCAGTGATTACATGGTGCTGGGGTTGGGTATAGTGTGGTATACTAGGCTAGTCAGTGGGTGGTGCATGTGTAGGAGGGAGGGGTAGTGTGATACAGGTTAGGAGAGGATAGGAGTGGGAGATGAAGATGACGGGAAAGAGCAGATGAGAAGGGCAGAAAGAGGGAGGGAGAACAATGGATTGTAGCACAGGAGAAGGTGGGAAAGTGAAGAAGATAAGAATAAGGATAAGAAAATAGTGATGTTGAAGTTAATAATATGGGAATAAAAAAAGAAATACAATAAAAGACAGCAGGTTCAGGAACCACAAAATGTTTCATCTTTTGGTAAAGGTTCTAGAGTTATTCCTTATGTGCCTAATCTTATAATTGGCATACAATCAGAAGCTCTGATGTGGTCTCACCAAGTGACTGACTTGTGTAGTATTTGGTCCTTCTGTCCACAAAATTAGTTGAAATTGTGAGGTGAGGTAAGACTGCCAGCTCATGAAGATGTTCAAAGCTGTTGTTTTCTGGTGGCAGCTACATTGCCTTTCAGCTGCAGCTCTGAATGGTCAGCTCCTCCTGCAGCAAGGTGGTGCAATTCAGTTTTGAATGCTGCCCTCTGCCCCAGAGGTCAGCTCCAGGATCCACCACCTGCCCTGATTTGGGAGGTTGGCTTGTCATCCCACCCCCACTCTCAGCCTTTGTGCCTTTCCAAACCTCTGCTGAGTGCTAGTGGCTGCTCTGGGAAGCTGCCTTGTTACCCCACCCCCATGCTCAGCCTTTGCTCCCAACCCTGTTCTCCAGGGCAGGTTCACCATTCCACCCCTACCTCCACTGTCTGTGTGAGATTACAGTTCGCTGTTTGTTTTTCAGTTTTGCTGGGGGGCGGTTTCAGTCCCCCATGGGATGCACTCCATTATTTCCCAGGGTGTGGGTCGTGGAGTCACATGTGGTGCATGATGCTCACCTTCTCATTCTGCAATTTCACACAAGCACCTTTGGAGCTGGCTGCTGGAGAGAAATAGCCTGCCTTTATCCAAGCAGCACAACATAGAGAGGCTTTCCATGGGATTGAGGACCAGGATTTTGCAGTTTGATTCTGACTGATGCTCTGTCTTCTGCTTTTTGGGAGAAAAAAAGAAAGAGAAGAAAAAAAGCGAGAAATGGCTGGCAGGGGTGCCTTTTTTCACAGGGCTAGTCATGCCTTGCTGGCTGTGTCACACCAAACATACAGCCTGAATGCACATCATTAGGTTTAAATTACAATATATTTATACATGACATTTTGAGACAAGTTGTTTTGAGAAATTCATCCTTGAACAATTTTATCATTTGTGATCATAGAGTGAACACACAATGTCACATGGAATCCGATTTCACAAAGTTCTCTAACCTTGTGAGACCACCATCCCATATGAGATTTGTCACTGGCTCATGTAATTATGTGGAGTGTGAATGCATTCTTGAGGGTTTTATGTTCATGAGAAATGTTGGATCATCCTTTGTTGTCTCTAGAGTTTTGTCTGATTTGCATATGAGGAAAATGCCACCTGGAATGCATTAGTGTCAATCACCTCACTGCCTGGACCTTTGTGCAGCTGTCTGCATGGGTTCCAATCTCACCTTCTCCCTCTAGTATTTGAAAAGAATCCTTCAGGAGGAGGACAGCCCTTGCTGTACCCCTTGTCCTCCCCCTCCCTGACCCCATGCACATGAGCACCTTGTTTCTGTCACAGCTCATCAGTATCTGTGAGGCTTATGCTCTGACCCCAGGAAGGAAGAGGACATCTCATGGCCCTCTTCCCTGAATTCTCAGCAGGACCCACATATTGTGGAGCTCTGACAATCACCACCATGACATGTCAGCACCCAGGAGTCTGGGGCCTGGGATCCCACATAGGACTCACCCACAGATCATGTGTTTATAGGTGTTTCTCACTATGTGCTCAGCACATGGCCTCAGGTGAACTCCAGACACTGGGACGCAGGACAGTTAACAAGGTTGGGTGAGCAGAATTCATCCTTCCTGTCCTAAAGACAGAAACACATGGGCCCTACTAACTTCGTCCATCACTGCCACCTTTCCCAAGGTCTCAGACATTAATGTTTGAAGTTATCATGAAGAGAGATAGATCCTAAAACTGAACCAGGACACAAAGGCTAAATGGGCAGATTAGAGGCAGCCCTGTCCCCACTCAAGTTCTAGCTCTCACCCTTGAGCAAAAGCATGGAACTCGATGATGTGAGACCCAAGAGACAGTGTCATGTCTCTGTCATCTCTGCATGGTTCTCATAGTAGGTGAGTGGACATCATCATGCACTGACCTCTCATTGAATACTCAAAAGGAAAGAGATGCTTTCCCTTAATTAAGTCCTAGAGCACATGAGGGGTGACCCTTGCCTTCCACCTTGGAGCTGAATTTATGCCAAAACAAGTGACAGTGCCATAAGAAAAGGTCCCCGAACATCCCACCATGCTGTTGTTGTAATATGAACAATCCACCCAGGTTCCCTAACCTGGGAGGACTTAGAGATGAACACAACCATGGATGAGAGGGAGAAGTGGGACCTTAGACAGAATGAGGATGCTCCTGACCTTCCCAAATTGGCCTCTCCTTGCTCCATTTCACATATTTGGAAAATGTCTCAAGTATGGAACTCAGGGTTCATGACAGGTAGAAACTGATTTCTGAAAAAGAAGGGGTTGTGTATATTATTTGGGACCATGCAAGCCAGTGCGTTGGGAAATAGCAGTTTTGTTTCCTGTGAAACTTTCAGTGAGAAAACACAGACAAGGGTGTTGCATGCCCACCCATGAGGTTCTCTTATCCAGTGAGACTCGAGCTTTCTCCTCTCATGTCCTCCACATAGTGTGTAGGCAAGAAAATCATCATGATTTTCAAACTTGGCACCCATCTCTGCCCACTCTGAAGGGAAGAATCATGATCTTCTTTATTGGTAAATACAACATTTACTCTGTGAAGTTTTTGTTCTAAAATGGGTGTTGTTGACTTATCTACAAATGAAAAGGCCAGGGGGATGCACTGGAGAGTCCTTTTCCTACAGAACAGTGAAACAAGTGTCACTCCACATTCCTGGATGAATGTGAGGGTCAGCGTCTCATCAAGGATCCCATGTTCAACTCTCCTGTGTAGCAGAAGACAGAGGACCATGCAGCCGGCAGTGGGTGTGGGAATCAAGTGTAATTCCAACTCCAGCTTCAGCTCCTGACGACAATTCATTACTAAGGAAAATACATACATCCCTGGCCCCAGGTACAGCTATGGGTCTGGCATAAGTCTGTTTTCCATGGGTCTGTGTGTAAGGCCTGAGGATCAGAGGTGCTTCTCAACTGCCCTGTGCAGGTTTGTGTCAACCCAGCCTCTGCCGTGTAGTCTGCAGGTGAGCAGCTCCTCCACTGAACAAGATGATTCAGCTCCATCACACTGATGATGCATGTGGTGGACCACACAGGATGTAGTAGCTATTAGAAGTTGGTGAAAACGATGTGTTTCTGAGTGATGGATAGAAATTTATCAAAATTCAGATTCTTGGTATCTTTATATGAGTCACCATTCAAAGTGAAGGTATGCTCAGCTGGATACTTGTATAATAAGTAAAAACCTCAAATCTATTGGACCTCTTCTGGATTCAAGGACAGCATGTACATCCTTGAGTGAGTGATCTCAGTCCATTCATTTAGAACTTTGAAAGGCAGAAGGCTCAGATGGGGCCACCAACAAGAAAATCTTACAACACACCCAGCCTGTGGAAATCCTGATCCAGCAGAGGACATGGTGTGGAGTGTCTGTGGCAGGAGGCTGTGATGAGTCACAGCACAAACCTAAATATTTTAGATCTAATTTGTGCCATGTCTTCAGAGAGCTATTCATTTTGGGGAAGTGATTCTGTATTTCTGTTGAGCTCCTAATGAATGTAAATGCCTGGCCATGTGTGGCCAAGTCATCATGGAACCAGAGGTGATCATCATGACCCACTCAACCCTAAATTGAACTCATCCATGATCCATTGTCAGAGGAGTGGCTCTTATGATATTTGGCTGAAGAAGTTCCCAAAGGCCTGTGATGTACAAAATAGCAAACTGAACCTCTGGGATGTGCAGGCTCTGTGACAACCTGGGGAAAACCTGTGACCACATGGTGTAGAGAAACCTGGATTCCCAGAAGACCTTCTAGATAAAGACGTAAGCCCACCACCATGGACAGACAGACATCATTGGTCTCAAATTTATCCACATGCTTATCCCCAGAACCCATGAGTGTGTTACCCTACCTGACAGAAAGGGGCTTTACCAATTAGCTTAAATTAAGGAACTAGGAGGGAAGATTACCCATGGGGGTCATAACAAAATAACAAGGTCCTAGTAAGTGAAAGAGGGAGGCAGGGACTCATCATCAAGAAGGAGGTGAGAAGATGGAGCAGAGGTGGGAACAGTGTGCTCATCTGTGAGATGGGAGGGATGAGGATGCACAGGATGCATAGCCTGCAGGAGCTTGAAGAGGCGAGTGAGCAGTCTGCCCTGGGCCTGCAGAGGACACAACACTGAGGGGAACTTGACTGGATCCTAGAGGTCATCTTATACTTCATACCTGGAGAAGTGCAACATAATGATCTGAGTTGTTTTAACCCACTGTTTGTTACAGAAGAAATAACAAGGTAATATATATATAGTGTGTGTGTGTGTGTGTCTTTAGGATTCTAATTTCTGAAAGTTAGTGATTTTGGTGCATGTCATTCAGTGATGTACATTGAAAATACACAAAAAAATATGTAGATGATTTGGGGGCAAAAGAGAAGATAAAGCCAGATGGAAACACCCAGAGGTCATGGACACCATCATTTCTGTCTCATGTGTCTTCCAAGAGTCTGGTGTTCACTGGACACCATCGCCCCAGAAGTGAGAAACAGGTTCCTATACAGTATGCTTCCATTTCCTGTGGGGCTGCTGATGTCATAACCATGTGACAAGTAGGACCTGCCCTCTGAGTGGTCACACTTAGCTTATCTCTCCATCTGTCCTACTGGGAACCTTTGTCTTCTCCATCTATGTATTCCTGGTCAGTAGGAGGAGATGCCATGAACCCCAGACTCATGACTCTTCTCTGCCTGGGTGAGACATGAAGATGGAAAGGGGATTCCCTAGTCTTGGAGGAATGTCACCCAAAAGCCAGGTGTTGGACATCAAGAGACCACAGGGCTCAGGAGACTCTCGGGGCTGGGGAAGAGGACCTGCTCAGACCTCAGGGACAAACTTCTCACAAGGAACTCTCTTCAGGGCTGAGTCTGGACTCCAGGACTCAAGAGCAGTCAGATGAGTTTGTCCCCAACTGTCCCAGATCCCTCCTCTTCACTGGGGACAAGGGGACACCCTGGGCAGTGGGTATGGAGAACAACAGGTATGGTTTATGCTGGAGGTGCCTGGAAGGTCCTCGGCTGACAGTTGGGATTGGAAGGGGGATGTCCTGGGACAGCTTCTGATTTCCTTGCAGGGACCTTTCCCAAGCCAACAATCTGGGCTGATCCCAGATCTGTGATCACCAGGGGTGTGTCTGTAACCATATGGAGTGAGGGGAAACCGGAGGCCAAGGAGTACCATTCGTATAATGGAATGAGTCCAGCACCCTGGGACACACAGTACCCCCTGCAGTCCAAGACCAAGGTCAAGTTCTTCTTCCCACTCTTGACAGAGCACTATGCAGGGCAATATCACTTTAACTATCATAGCACTACTGACTGGTCAGAGGGCAGCAACCACCTGGAGCTTGTGGTGACAGGTGAGAGGAAACTCAGGGTACCCAGCCCTAGGCTCTTCCCTCAAGAAGGGTTCTGCAGTCTGGGGTGTCTCCTCTCACAGCCCAGCCCTGGGTCAATATGGGAGATGTGAGCCAATTTGACACACTTTCCCCTTCTCTCCTAAGAGCCTACAGCAAACCCAGTCTCTCAGCCCTGTCCAGCCCTGTGGTGACCTCAGAGGGAATGTGACTCTTCAGTGTGGCACAATACAGGGATTTGCCAGATTCATTCTGACTAAGGAAGTTGAACCCAAGCTCTCCTGGACCCAGGACTCTCAGAGACATCCCAGTGGGCAGTTCCAGGCCCTGTTCCTGTGGGCCCTGTGACCCCCCCACCCACAGGTGGATGTTCAGATGCTTCAGCCATTACAGGAGCCAACCTCAGGTGTGGTGAACACCCAGCAATCTCCTGGAGCTCCTGGTCTCAGGTGAGGTAGCTTAATTTTGACACAATTACTTTTGAATCCCTAACACTTTGTCATGAGCTCTGTTTCCAGTGGAAGGGAAGCTGTGTCACCCTGAGACTGAGACCAGACTGGAGAGACAGTGTGGCAGGAATCTACTCTTCATCCCCTGACCTGTCTTGACCCCGGAGATGTCGACAAAAACATCCCTCATGGAAAAACACGGCCCAGTCTTGACACCTGGTGAGACCTTGACCCTCCAATGTCACTCTGCCTTTGGCTATGACAGATTTTCTGTGGAAAAAGGGGGAGGAATGACTTCAGCCAACATCATGGCCAGCAGACCCAGGCTGGGCTGTCTTGATCCAAATTCCCACTGGGACCTGTGAGCAGTTCCCACGGGGGCTGATACAGATAATGTTGTGCACACAGCCAGTCCTCTGAGTGTTCAGACACCGATGACCATTTCAGTATCCTAATCACAAGTGAAGTGCCCAGCTGGTCAGTCAGAGACCAGACTGCACAGCCCATGCTGGTGGATCCCCGAGGTAATGGCCAGGATAATGTCTGTGGGCCTCAGGAAGGGGACATAGAACAGGGTAGATGTGGGTAGAAAGAGAAATAGAACAGGGTAGATGTGGGTAGAAAGAGAAAAAAGAGAAACAGAAAGATGTAGATCCTCAGAGACATGTCTTTTGAGGTCTCAGCTGAGGACAAGGTGGGGCAGCCCCTCACAGTCAATTTTTTCTCTAGGGCAGGTCCATGGCAGACCCTGCCTCTTGTGCAAGGAGGGCAGCTGATCCTCCTCACCCATCCCTGTCTCATTGGAATCCATAACATTCCATTGGCCATTGGGAGTTCCTAGAGGAGTCCATAGAGCAGATGTAGAGTATTGAGCAGAGAGGGGGTCTTCAGGGGCAATCCCAACCCCTAACTTTACCCTTGTCCTTATTCACAGGACCCTCTAAGGTACCAACACCCCCATATTCATCTCAACAGATGGTGAATCTCAGGGGCCTCTGTCCAGGGAGTTTCTTGGGTCCCCAGGCAGCCTGGAAACATCTCAGTCTATCTAAGTCCTTGTTACTGTGCCAGCTCTGCTTGTGTCCAAGGGCTGTGGGTCAAATACAGAAGAGGATGGGAGCCCCTAAACTGTAGGGGCTCAGAGAATGGGCTACAATAAGGGTGGGGTCAAGACAGAAGAAGATATTGGGGCCCAGCCTAGGGGAAAAGTAGCTAAGCTGAGCTGGGGAGCAGGGAGCCCAGGTCCTCACCTCCCAAGCACTCCACAGGCCCTAAATATCAGCCCCTCACGCCTATGGACTCAGACCCCAGAGAGGTAATCAAGGACTCTGTTAGGATGCGGAGTCCAGGTGGGCAGGGGCAGAACTATAGGGTTGATATAGCCTCTTCTGGAGATGGTGACTTGGACTAGACCCTCCCCCATCTGGGACTCAGTTTCTGCAAGTGTAAATGAGAGGTTTGGCTCAGACCTCCCAGTTCCTTTTAGTGTTGATCTTGGCTGCGACCTTTTGGGAGAGGAAGCCTCACAAGGGAGACTTCATGACCCATTTCCATAGTGGGTCAGTTCCCTCTGCCACAGTGATGATGACATTGCAGGGAGAGGTACAGGGCTGTGCCAGGAGTATCCAGTGTTTTTCCCTCCAGCCCAGAGGCCTCAGCTCTGGTGGAGAGAACAAGGCTGGAAGTCAGATTTTCCAGGTCCAATTCCAGATCTGCTGCTTCCTGCTGGGTGACCTGGAACAGGTGATTCACCACCCTGAGCCTCAGTTTCCTCCTCTGTAACCTGGCTGGGTGGCATGGCAATCCAATGTTGCAGGAGTGTGAGGGTCAGAGATGAAGGCTACAAATACCCACCATGGGCCTGGCACACAGCAGGTGCTCAAGTGACTGGCATTTTTCTTCAATCACTATGTCACTTGTCCCCAAGGACTGCAGTGGTGGCAGCTGGCTCAGATTGGGGTCTCAGTGGCCTTCCTCCTACTGCTCCTCCTCTTTCTCTGCTCCTCCAGCATGGGCGTCAGAGAAAAGGTAGGGGATCAGGTGAATAGGAGTGGGTGACACAGGCCTCAAGTGTGGGTGGGCTTCCCCAAGGACTGAACTGGACATGAGTCCCAGGGTATCCATTCAGGTGGGGACAGAGCAGCTGAGAAAGCCCTCTGCAGATTCTCTAATCAGAAATCCTAGAATAGGAAACACTTGATCTTGGTACCTGTGCAAATTTCAGCTATTGTCTGAGCTTTTCCATCTCAGGAGTGTGTAGACACATGTCCTGTGTGTTCAAAGTCCCTGTCCTCCCCTGCAGGAGTTTGTGGGTTGGGCTCTGCCCTCCTGTCCTGAGACTCTTCCCTGTCACACAGCCCAGAATGAGGCAGCATCCCAACATCCTGGAGGGACCATGGGGCCAGTGTCCAGGGAGAGAGGCCTGCAGAAAAGGTAATTCCTGCTCAAGGACCCATATATCCACATGCCTGACATCCATCCCTGACAGCTGATCCCTCCAACTTGTCTCCTCAGTTCCAGCCCAGTTGCTGCAGTCCAGGAAGAAAACCTCTGTGAGAAGGACACTGGGAGAGAGATGCCTGAAGGCTTAACACCATAAAGGGACTTGGGCTGAGTCAGACTCAACCTTGCACTGTGGATCTAGGTTCATCATTAGGAGATGACACCTGGTTCTGTTCCCACAGATCCTGTTATGAAGGGCACACAGACTGAGGATGGGGTGCAGCTGAACAGTGTTGTGAGACCCCCTGCACCAACTATGGCTCAAGGGACCCTCTATTTCCTTCCTTCATTCAGCACTCAGAGACATCCATAGCTGATCTTTCTCTTCTGGAAGATCCTCCCTCCACCTGCGGTGACCTCTCCCTGTCCTAGCTTTACTGTGACCTCTTGTTCCCATCCTGCTGTCTCCTTCCTGGCCAATGCAGGAAAAGAAAAATGTAAAAACCTTTAAAATTAAATGGCCTTGTCTATCATATTGAGAATATAGAAAAAGAACAGCAAGCTATTCTGAATGAAGGCACAGGGAAGAAAATAATGTGGTAAGAGTTGCCACTAACGAGGATTACCACAAAAACAAATAAATATAAATAATACCAAAAAGTTCATTTTTAAAATATTAATGACATTTATAAATCTCAGACACCTGACGAAGAAAGACAGAGAGCAGGTGACATTTCCACAGAAGAGTGAGACAGAGGCCACACAGCAGAGACTGGGTGCATATTCACATGAAGAAATGAAGGTTTATGAATATTTTATGTGCACAGAGTGGAAATGTAAATAAAGTGACAAAATTTTCAACGTGTAATTTATAGAATGTTCATAAGAGTAAATAGAATTTTTGAATTATTTCATAAACCTTAACTACAGTCATGCATGGCTTAATGACAGGGATATTTTCTGATAAATGTAACTTTCGTCTCTCCCTTCATTGTGTGAAACTCACAGAGTTACACACACCCAGATGGTGTAGCTCACTGCACACAGGGGCCACATGGTGTAGCCCACAGTTCCTAGGCACAAACCTGCACAGATATTATTCTGAACACTGCTGGCAACAGAAACACTGTAGTTGGTAGGGTCTACTGTTTCTAAAAGTATCGAAGCACAGAAAAGTTTAACTAAATGTTCTAGATTATAGGAATTTTCCAGCCCTAAAGAAACCTTGCAAGACCACCATGCTACACCTGGTTCAAATTTATTATATGGCACGTGACTGTACAGTGACTTGGTAATGAAAAATTCCACCTTAACTCCAATATAGGACCCTTCATTAGTGATGTCTTCTAAGTATTTAAGCACTTTTGAAACACAAGCAAATACACATACAAATGCAATATACACCCCAACCTAAACAATCCCAGAGAATAGAGAAAAAAGGAAATATTCCCAAACACATTCCATCAGGTAATGAAAAAGGGAATACAAACCTTGGAAAACAAAGTACAATATTGGAAAGTAATAAGATAATGTTTCCCATGAACTTAGATGTAAATCCTAAACAAATATCACAACTGTCCTTCATTCTACATCAAAAAGACAGTAAGGACCACACTGAATTGTTGTTTTTGCTAATGGAAAAAAAGAACAGATGAACATTTCTTATAAATACAGATGAAAAACCCTCAAAAATACATTTATAATCCACATAATGACATTTCAGTCAATGACAGATCTCCTGTATGATGGCAGTCCCAAAAGATTAGAGAATTTTGTGACATTGGATCTGTGTGGTGTTGTGTGTATACACTCTATGATCCTAAGATATGGCCTAAGGATGCATTTCTCAAAGCACATCTCTGAAAAGATCATGCATAAAAATATTATAAATTAAATCTAATGATGTATAGAAAAGTATATTCCATGAGTGAGTGGGTTTTTCAAATGTATGTAAAGTGAGTTCAACATGCAAAAATCAAGTACTGTAATCAATCACAGCAGCAGAGTTAAAAAGAAAAATGCATGAGAATGATTTATCTGCATATGCACAAAAAGAATTTGCCGTGATCCCAAACCCATTCTTCATGAGGAGTGTCAGATATTAGGAATGAGAAATTTATCAATCTAGCTAAAATATATTCAAAAAAGCCTGAAGTTTATATCATATATATGGTGATAAACTCATGTTTCCCACTAAATAAGGAAGGAGACAAGGGAGTCCCTCTGTCCACTCCTTTTTAGCATTGCCCTGGAAGTCCTGGCCAATGCAGGGGAAGAAATAAAGAAAACACAAGATACACAGATAAGGAAGGAGAATAGAACTGTCTTTGATTGCAGATGGTATGATAGTCTATGCTGAAAATCTGAATAATCTGAGAAAAATGAAAGAAAAATGTTCATGAAGTAATTACCAATTATAGAAAGATGTTTCAGAGCTAACATACAAGTTAATTTCTTTTGTACCTACCAGAAATGAACAAAGGGACTCAACTCTTCCTTCAAACATTCTCAAATAGGAATATGGTAATTGAAAAGGAAAATATTACATGAAAGTGTAGCAAAGTAACAGTTGCACAGAGTTAAGGATCCATACCTGGTCTATTTGATCCACCCTGACATCATGGAGTTGAGAAGAGAGGAGGGACAGTCAGCAAACTTCCACAGCAAGATGCAGGAATCCCCCACAGTTTATGGGGAAAGAGCTCTGCACATCTGCATGCACATGTTTCTCTGCACCTAAACCTTGGGAGTTCCCTGCACAATCTTAGAGTTCTGAGGTTCTCTAGAGCCTCCTGGGACCGTCACATTCATTTCCAAGGTTCTGTCACTAAGCAGTGCTCTCTTCTCTCCTGTTTATCTCAGGCTGCATATTGGTTCTTTCTCTTACTGTGCAGAACCTCAAATAGCAGAATTCCAAGGAATAAGATGACTAGGCCAGCCACACCCATGCAAATGAGATTCTCATGAACCCCGAGTTCCACACTACATTTGTTTTTGAACTATTACTTGGAGTACTGAGGGCCCAATGTGTGAAGGTCAGGAGAACCCTGGTTCTGTCCAAGGTCTCATTTCTCCCCGCTCTTCAATGGACGTGTTCATTTCCATGTCTTCCTGGGACAGGGAATCCTATGTGGATAGATTGTGTTCACAGCGAAAGTGTGAATGGGACCTTGAGGATACTTTTCCTTTGCCCATTGGTCACAGTCAGTATTAATGAGTGGAAATTAATGAGGGTGATAGAGAAGAAGGGGACTGTGTGGAGGAAGGTGTCCTGAGCTGTTTCCAAGGCAGGAGAGTTGTGGACAATGTCTTCTGATTAGATTTGAGTATGCATTCTTGGCTAGAATACCACTCTAGTGATAATGTCCATCTCTGTTCCTCCTGGGTGATATTTTCTTAGAGAGCTTGGTTATCTTGCCATCCACCAGGCTTCTCCACAGGAAAGTTGCTATTTGCCTTTCATCACTAATCATGGATTTCCAGGAAGACACTTCGAGAACTTGTGCACAGCGTGTTCCTCATTCACCTTTCAATTAAATTGCTTCTGACTTTTATACTATAGCAAAAGACTTCCCTACTCCCCAACCTATTCGGTTGTATATGAAAACGTTATTAATGACACCTCATCACCTTCACACACCTGTTGAATGTGGTTATTTCTTACACAATAATAACCAGATTCTTTTGACTTGTTTCCTAAGATTCTCATATCAGCATCAAGTTTTATTTCATACATTTTTTTCTTTTAATTAGTTGTTCATTTCTTGTCACAGTATATGCTTGAACTCAATCTATATGATTAATTCCTTGCTGTCTTTAAGTGGAACATTGCTCCATTTCTAGCAGGAACCTTGATTTACTTAGCCTAGTTCATGTGTTGGGGCATTTTGGGATTCTTTGCCATAGTTCACGAGTACAATGTTTTCATGAGTGCCTTTGGGACAGACATTTTTTGTGTGTTTGAGGTATAGCTTCCAGAATATCCCTTGAAGACATTTTCTAGGTGAAAATATAAAATGTACATGTTTTTGGCAGTATTGAAAATTTCCCCTAAATGTAGGTAGTCCAATTACCAGCAATAATGTAAGGCAAATCTGTTATATCACTGTCTTTTGAAGGGCAGTGAGTTGGCAAGGTTCTGATTTTATTCAATAGGTGGCACTGCATTCCAGTTTAGTTTAAATTTGCACTTCTCTTTTGATAAAAGCAAATCTTAACTTTTTTCCACATGTTAAAGTGCTCTTTTAATATTTTACTTCATTAATTTTTGTTCATACCATATGCTTTTTCTTTTTCTTTAATCATTAAAAATATTTGTGTAAGTATGGATAGATTGACCATAATTGTGTGTATTTTATATATTTAATAATTAATAATAACATAACCAGCAATATACATTTTATCATTATTCAGAAAAACCTGAAAATGCAAGAATGATGTCTAGATGTTTAATTAAGAGCAATAATATCAAAAACAGAGTCTAAATATTTCTGTAAGTGTATTTTGTTTATTTTTAATTGAAAAAAGTAATTGTATATTTTGCAGAGTAGAGTGTGGTATTTTCATGAATGTATACATGATAAAATGATTAAATCAAACTAATTAAAGAGTCTATAAGTACAGAACATAAGAAAATCAACAAGATTAAACCCTTATTACCAGACCAGGGTTTCTGGAATCTCTGTCTTTTTTTTTTGGAGAAATCTTTAAAAATTGATAGAACCAGATGGCAAAATAAGGCAGGAAGTACTTTGATTCTAACCTTTGTTTCCCTTCTTCTATTAACATGTTATAAACATGTGAGTTGGTACTTATGTTAATCCCTCGATTTAATCATTGCACAATGCAGGCATGCATCATAACATCATATTGTATGCCATAAATATGTGAAATTATTTGTCAATTAAATACACATTAAAATTTATGGAAAAATATTTTAAAAGAAAATGAAAATATACACAAAGAAGCACACAAGTCCATGGTGGGTTCATCCTCATGCAGCTGCTTGTGTTGAGTCCTGTGACTGCCCAGGCCCCCTGTGCCCCAGTTCCAGAGACTGTGGAAAGAAAGCAACATTACCACACTCATTCTATTAGAAAAGTATTACACTCATCCCAAAACCAGACAAGCACAAATAACAAAAAGAGAATTATAGGTCTATTGCTTCAGTGAACATAGACCCAAATATTCTCAATAAAATACTTGCAAATCAAATTCAATAGCACATCAAAAAGATCGCATACCATGATCAAGATGACCCTAGGAGATCCATCCCTCAGATCCCAGTTCTCAGCCCCAGGACGCTCCAGGAACACCAAGCATCTGCCCATAGCTGGTGTAATCCATTTCCACTGCTTAGAAGTGGCTCATTGTCCATGAAGATGAAGGACCTGGGACAGCTCAGGACACACTCACATGCCTGCACTCAGGTCCTGGGTTCCAGACTCAGCTCGGAGAGAGTTCCCTGTGAGAGGTTTATCCCTGAAGCCTGAGCAGATCCTCTCCTCAGAGCATTATAAGGTCCTGGGGTCTCCTGATAGAGAGGGTCTGGCTGTGATTCAAAGTCCCTTCCAATTGGCAAAGTATCATGCTGCAAAATTAATATGAAATCAGTAGTCTTCCTATATACCAACAACAAACAGACTGAGAAAGAAATCAAGGAAACAATCCCATTTACAATAGCCTCAAAAACAATAAAGTACCTTGGAATAAATTTAATGAAAGAAACCAAGACTTTTGGTGAAAACTATAAACCACTGAAGTGAGAAATCAAAGAAAACATCAGAAGATGAAAAAATCTCCCATGCCTGTGGGTCAGAATAATAATTAACATTGTGAAAATGGCCATACTACTAAAAGCAATCAACATGTTCAATACAATCCCTATCAAATTTCCAATGACATTCTGCACAGAAATAGAAAAGGCAATCATGAAATTCATTTGGAAACACAAAAGACCTCAAGTAGCCAAAGCAGTTCTAAGCAAAATATCCAGTGCTGGAAGCATCACAATACCCAACTTCAAACTATACTACACAGCCATAATGATAAAAACCACATCACACTGGCACAAAAAACAGACAGGAAAACCAGTGGATCAGAATAGAAAATCCAGCCATAAACACATGCATTAGCCAACAGATCTTCAACAAAGGAGCCCAAAACACACAGTTGGGAAAAGACAACTTCTTCAGCAAATGTTGCTGGGATAATTGGATGTCCAAACATAGAATACTGAAACTAGATCCCTATCTTTCACCCTGTACCAAAATCAACTCAAGGTAGATTAAAGACCTTAATACAATGCCTGAAACTTTGAGACAGCTCCAAGAAGCAGTAGGATATACACTGGAACATATAGGTATGAGGAACGACTTCCTAAACAGAACACAAAAGACTCAGCATCTAAGAGAAACAATGACAAATGGGACTACATCAAATTAAAGAGCTTCTGCACAACAAAGGTAACAGTCACCAGTCTGAAGTAACAGCCCACAGAATGGGAGAAAATCTTTGGCAGCTACTCATCTGATAAGTAACTAATATCCAAAATCTACAGGAAACCTAAAAAACTCAACTCCCAAAGAATCAACATCCCAATGAAAAAATGGACACATGAATTAAACAGGGAATTCTCAAAGGAAGAGTGACATATGGCCAGTAAATACGTGAAGAAGTGTTCAACTTCCCTGGTTATAAAAGAGATGCAAGTCAAAACAGCACATAGATTTCATCTCACCCCAGTGAGAATGGCCATAATCAAGAGTAACAACAATAACAAATGCTGGTGAGGATGTGGCAAAAAAGGAACCCTTATACAGTGCTGGGAAATGCAAACTAGTACAATTACTATGGAAAGCAGTATGGAGATCTCCAAAAAGCTAAAGATAGCACTGCCACATGATCCAGTGATACTGCTCCTGGGCATCTAACCAAAGGAACATAAGACAGGATACAGTAGAGACACCTGTATACCAATGTTCATTGCAGCACTGTTCACAATAGCCAAGCTTTTAAACAATGCAGGCGCCCTGCAACTGATGAATGGATTGAGAAAATGTGATTTATATCCACAATGGAGTATTACTCAGTCATAAGGAATAATGACGTGGTTTGAAGGTAAAGAGATGCAATTGGAGGACTTCATGTAAAGTGAAGTAAGTCACTTTCAGAAACACAAAGGCCACAAGTTTTCTCTCATACGTGGAAGATAAATCCAAAAGACAAACATGTACAAAAATAAGCATGATCACAGACAAACTCAGATGTAGAACAGGTTTGCAATAGTGGAGCTATTCTATGGAACTTGGGGAAGAAGGTACAGGAAAAGACAATGATAGAGTATCAGTAATATCACATAACATAAGACATGAAGGTAGAGGATATAAGGATGTGTACTGAAAGCTGTTGAAAAATGGGAGGTGAGAGGTAAAGGGGTAAGGGAGAGTAATGGAAGGGGTTGGATGTACTAAAGTAAAGTATGCACACATTGGAGAAATCCCTCTGAACATCAACTCAAATATTAATACAAAAACAGATCTGTAAAATAGGTACAATGTGGTGTGTACAAATGGGAAGGAGATGAGGGACTAGGGAGATTAATGTAAGATATACAGTTGATGGACTTCATATACCTATATGAAATAGAACAAAGAAACCACTTGCAATTGTTTTAAGTGGGGCAGGGACATGGTTGAGGGGCCAGATGATGGGGCCATGTAACTAGGTAAAATATAAACCTAATCAAAGTTGCCATTATGAATTCCCTGCTGTAAAATGAATATGTCATAATAAAATATGAAAAACAAAGTCCCTTGCAAATTAGGGTGCCCCCCCCGATACTGCACATCTCACCCAGACATAGAACCACAAGGGGTCAAAGCACCTCCTGACATTGGCCCTGGCTGTGCAGATGGATGAGAATAGGATTTCCAGTAAGAAAGATAAACAGACACACAGGTATGACCATTCTGAAGCCAGGTTTTTCCTGTGATGCAGTTGTCACAACACCAACCTCACAGGAAGGCGAACTGCCCTTCACAGGTACCATTACCCAGGACAGTGTGGTTTGGGTGGCCACTAAGCTCTCTGAAGATAGAAATAGGGTATCCAGTGACTAATCCTCTGTGTACATGATCTCTCCTCATCTCACTGAGTGCCAAGACACAGGTGCAAATAGACCTGGTCCTTTCTTGAGCTGAGAGTGGCTGAGGACTGTTTCTTCTCTCACAGAACCTCCCATGGGGTCTCCTTCACTCCTTCAGCCAGTTCATCTGCACAGCATTGTGGGATCCTTCCATGGTCAGTTGTCTCTGCAGCCCTGGAGATGCTGCAGGGAAGATGCAGGTTCCTGCTGCAGAGGGACACAGAGCTGCAGAGACACAGTGGAACACCTGAGAGTGCAGCTCATGGGAGCTTCATCGTGGGGATGAGCAGAGGAGATGCAGGGAATAAGGAAGATACCATGAATCCCCTCTCACCATGGAGTGTGGTTTTTTTTTATACCAAAGTCTTTTCCTGGACTTCCCTTTTTGTCCTCCAAGGGCACCACCCGTCTCTGCACACCAAACTTGACTCATTCCTGCCTCTGCAGTGTCCCTGTTTACTCTCTCAGAACTCACCTGTGCTCCTGCCTCCAAACTTGTGAGGCAATAGTTGGGTTTCTCTCCAGTTTTGAAGGGAAATCTGACCATTACCTAATTATACACCCATCATCCACTGTCTGGATGACCTTGAGCAGAAACGACCCTTTTCTGAGCACTCACAGGCTCAGACTCATTCCTAGGTGAACATCAGTGCTCAGCCAATGTCAGTAGAACCTGTCTTCTCTGAAGGAAAAGTTGGTAAATGCCTTCCCAACAGTATTCACTCTTATCACCTAGACACTACATGTTTCTGTAAATCGTAGACAGACAGCCAGGCTAGAAAATGTCTGAATTCCATCCATATTGGAGAGGAAGAAGGAAAGTTATCTCTGTTTGCTGATGGCAAGATCTTATATATAGAAACCCTAAAGTCTCCATTAACCAATTCAAAATTGCCTCTAAAAATGCCTGGGCATAAACCAAACCAATGATGTGAAAGTCCTTCACCATGAAGACTATACAGCCCTGAAAAATAAATCAAAGACACTAGAAGAGGGAGGGAACCCCCATGCTTATAAATTGGCAGAATTAATGTTGTGAAAATAGCCATATAACTGAATGCAATCTACAGACTCAACACAATCCGAAACAAAATTCCAATTTAATTTTTCATAGTAATACAGAAAAATATCCTGAAATTCACATGGAAACACAAGAGATCCAGAATAGTCAAAGTAATCCTGAGCAAAAAGAGCAATGCTGGGGGTATCAGAATACCTGACTTCAAATTATACTACAGAGCAATAGTAATACAAACAGCATGGTCCTGCAACAAAACCAAACACACATGGAAGAGAATAAGAAATCCAGAAATAAACCCAAATATCCTGAGCCAAGGAAACCAATTCTTGTGTACAATAAATACATGCTAATATTTTTTTAAATCTTAGAACTGGTTAGAAAACCCAGTGAAGTTGCAGGACACAAAATTAATACAAAAGTCAGTTTCTTTTCTACACATTGACAGTAACATCTCCAAATGAAATTAAGACGACAATTTAATTTACAATAACAACAGAAAACCTCATACTCAGGAGTAATTTATACAGGGAGTGACAGTTCTGTGCAATGAAAACCATGAAATACCTAAAGATAACACAACTAAATTTGATTCAAGAGAAACAAATACTGTGTTTATTTGTTTTTCAGTGGTATGAAGTGAGAACTTAGGGCTTCTCACTTGCAAGGCAGTGCTCTACAGCTTGAGCCACATCTCCTGCTCTTTTTGCTCTGGTTATTTTGGAGCTAGGCTCTCCAGCCTGGACCTTGGCACTCCTATTTTACCCTTCCTGTTTTTGCTGGGATGATAGGCATGTACCACCAAGCCTAGGTTTTTTCCACTGAGATTGGGTCTCACATTTTTCCCATTCTGGTCTGTAATGGTAATACTCCTTATATCAGCCTCCTGTGCAGCTGGGATGACAGGCTCAGACCACTCAGCTCAGCTATTGGTTAAGATTGGGACTCACTATTTTCCCTGGATGGCCTCAAATGTGATTCTTCTTACCTCAGACACCCAAGTAGGTAACATTACAGGTGTGGGTAAGACCTAGCTGTTCTCTTTTTCTTTCCAATCTAGGGTTTGAACTGAGGGCTCTGCACTTCCTAGGTAGGTGCTCTACCACTTGAGTCATGCCTCCAGATTGATGTTGTTAAAACATCCATACTATGAAAGCTACCTACAAAATCAATATGATACCAGTGAACATTCCAATGATTTTTTCACAGGAACAGAAAAAACCAATCTAGTATTTGCATGCAATCACAAAGGACCCCCATCACCCTAAAAAATCTTGGGAAAGATACAAAGCAGAGTTTGTCCCACTACTTGACTTCAAAATCCTTTACAAGATTACAGTAGTGAAGACTGCATGGAACTGCCATAAAACCAGACTTGCTGTCACTTGAGTGGAATAGAGAGATCAGAGTAAGTCCATGCACTTATGGTCAATTGGTTTTAGGCAAAGTCACCAAGATCACGCATTGGGGGACACAGTCCTTCCATCAATGGTGCTGGGAAAACTGGATACTGACATGCAGAAGAACGAATGTGGACATTGTTGCAACTTCTTACAATACATGTCATCACAACATAGATTCAAGATTAAATGTAGGATGTGAAACAGCAAAGCTATTGGAGAAAGCATAGGGGACCCCTGTATGACATCGATCAGGAGGCCTCAAAGCACAGAAAGCTGAAGCAAATAGACAAATGGGGTTTTGATGAGCTAAAAAGTTCACAGTAATGGAAGCAATCAAGAGAAAGAGACAGCCCATAGTGTGAGAGCAAATATTTGTAAACCTTTATTTGTAAAAGGATGAATACCCAATATACATACACATCAGACATCTCAAACAAGTAAAACTGGGGCAAGAACCTGAACAGTCATTTCTCAAGAGGAGACAATGGGCCAGGCCTCCATGACTCACGCCTGTAATCCTAGCAGCTTGGAAAGAAAGCTAAGGAGGATTGTGGTTTGAATCCAGACTGGATAAAAACATTCACAAGACCCAGTTTCAGCAACAGGAAAAAAGAAAAACACAATAAAACAACAACAGGGAAAGTTGTTGGCAACTGTCATCACAACTACATTAGGAAGCTTAAAATAGAAGAACTGTTATCCAGGCTGGCTGAGGAAAAAAGTGAGACCCTATCTCCCAAATAACCAGAGGAAAATGGGATGTAGTCATGGGTCCAGTGTAGAATGCCTGCCTCAGGAGTGTGAAGCACTGAGTTCAAAACCCGTAACTGCAAAATCTATAATAAATGAATGCATGCATACATAAATATATAAATAAAATAAAATAAAAGACATGCAAGTGACAATGGGAAAAGCTCAGATAAAAGATTTGTTTGCACTGATTCTGATAGAAATTTTACTTATCTGTTACTGTGTTCATTGATTTTGGAAAAAAAAAGTAAACCTTGCATCCATCCACAAAAACAAAAACACAGTGTGTTCCTGACGTACTGTCGTTTTTTAAAAAATTTTATTCATATGTGCATACAATGTTTAGGTCAATTCTACCCTCTTCCCCCACCCCTCCCTTACCCTTGAAACAGGCAGAAACTATTTTGCCCTTATCTCTAGTTTTGTTGAAGAGAGAGTATAAGCAATAATAAAAAGGAACAAGGGTTTTTGCTAGTTGAGATAAAGATAGCTATAAGGGAATTGACCCACATTGATTTCCTGTGCATGTGTGTTACCTTCTAAATTAATTCTTCTCAAATTAACCTTTTCTCTAGTTCCTGGTCCCCTTCTCCTATTGGCCTCAGTTGCTTTAAAGTATCTGCTTTAGTATCTCTGCGTTGAGGGCAACAAATGCTATCTAGATTTTTGGGTGTCTTAACTATCCTCATACTTTCCTTGTGTGTTCTCACTTTATCATGTGATCAAAGTCCAATCCCCTTGTTGTGTTTGCCCTTGATCTAATGTCTGCATATGAGGGAGAACATACGATTTTTGGTCTTTTGGGCCAGGCTAACCTCACTCAGAATGATGTTCTTCAGTTCCATCCATTTACCCGCAAATGGTAAGGTTTCATTCATCTTCATGGCTGAGTAAAATTTCATTGTGTATAAATACCACATTTTCTTAATCCATTCATCAGTAGTGGGGCATCTTGGCTGTTTCCATAACTTGGCTATTGTGAATAGTGCTGCAATAAACATGGGTGTCCAGGTGCCTCTGGAGTAACCTGTGTACATCCTTTTAGGTATATTCCCAAGAGTGTTATTGCTGGATCATATGGAAGATCAATGTTCAGATTTTTAAGTAGCCTCCAAATTTTTTTCCAGAGTGGTTGTACTAGTTTACATTCCCACCAACAGTGTAAGAGGATTCCTTTTTCCCCCCGCATCCTTGCCAACGCCTGTTGTTAGTGGTGTTGCTAATTATGGCTATTCTAACAGGGGTGAGGTGGAATCTTAGTGTGGTTTTAATTTGCATTTCCTTTATTGCTAGGGATGGTGAGCATTTTTTCATGTGTTTTTTGGCCATTTGAATTTCTTCTTTTGAGAAAGTTCTATTTAGTTCACTTGCCCATTTCTTTATTGGTTCATTAATTTTGAGTAAGTTTTGCTTTTTGAGTTCCCTATATATTCTGGTTATCAGTCCTTTGATGTGTAGCTGGCAAATATTTTCTCCCACTGTGTGGGTGGTCTCTTCAGTTTAGAGACCATTTCTTTTGTCGAGCAGAAGCTTTTTAGTTTTATGAAGTCCCATTTATCTATGCTATCTCTTAGTTGCTGAGCTGCTGAGGTTCCATTGAGAAAGTCTATGCCTATACCTATTAATTCCAAAGTATTTCCTACCCTTTCTTGTACCAACTTTAGAGTTTGGGGTCTGATATTAAGATCCTTGATCCATTTTGTGTTAATATTGGTATAGGGTGATAAACATGGATCTAGTTTCAGTTTTTGGCAGACTGCTAACCAGTTCTCCCAGCAGTTTTTGTTGAAGAGGCTGCTTTTTCTCCATCGTATATTTTTAGCGCCTTTGTCAAAGACAAGTTGGTTATAGTTGTGTGGCTTCATATCTGGGTCCTCTATTCTGTTCCACAGGTCTTCATGTCTGTTTTTGTGCCAGTATCATGCTGTTTTTATTGTTATTGCTTTGTAATATAGTTTGAAGTCAGGTATTGTGATACCTCCAGCATTGTTCTTTTGACTGAGTATTGCCTTGGCTATTTGTGGCTTCCTGTGTTTCCATATAAATTTCACAGTAGATTTTTCGATCTCTTAATGAATGTCGTTGGAATTTTGATGGGAATTGCATTAAACATGTAGATTACTTTTGGGAGTATCGACATTTTTACTATGTTGATTCTACCAATCCATGAGCATGGGAGATCTCTCCACTTTCTATAGTCTTCCTCAATCTCTTTCTTCAGAAGTTTATAGTTTTCCTTGTAGAGGTCATTCATATCTTTTGTTAGGTTTACACCTAGGTATTTGATTTTTTTTGAGGCTATTGTAAATAGAATTGTTTACATACATTCTTTTTCAGTTTGCTCATTGTTAGTGTATAGAAATGCTAATGATTTTTCTATGTTGATTTTATATCCTGCTACCTTGCTATAGCTATTCATGATGTCTAGAAGCATCTTAGTAGAGTTTTTTGGGTCTTTAAGGTATAGGATCATGTCATCTGCAAATAGGGATATTTTGACAGTTTCTTTACCTATTTGTATTCCTTTTATTCCTTCTTCTTGCCTAATTGCTCTGGCTAGGAATTCCAGTAGTATGTTGAATAGGAGTGGAGATAGTGGGCATCCTTGTCTGGTTCCTGATTTTAGAAGGAATGGTTTCAGTTTTTCTCCGTTAAGTATAAAGCTGGCTGTACGTTTGTCATATATAGCTTTTATAATATTGAGGTACTTTCCTTCTATTCCTAGTTTTCTTAGAGCTTTTATCATGAAATGGTGTTGGATCTTATCAAAGGCTTTTTCTGCATCTATTGAGATGATCAAGTGGTTTTTGTCTTTGCTTCTGTTAATGTGGTTTATTACGTTTATTGATTTTCATATGTTGAACCACCCCTGCATCCCTGGGATGAAGCCTACTTGGTCGTGGTGAATAATCTTTTTGATGTGTTGTTGAATTCGGTTTGCCATTATTTTGTTGAGGATTTTTGCGTCAATGTTCATTAAGGAGATTGGCCTATAGTTCTCCTTTTTGGAGGTGTCTTTGCCTGGTTTTGGAATAAGTGTAATACTGGCTTCATAAAATGTGTTTGGCAGTTTTCCTTCCCTTTCTATTTCATGGAACAATTTAAGGAGAGTTGGTATGAGTTCTTCTTTAAAGGTCTGACAGAATTCAGCAGAGAATCCATCAGGACCTGGACTTTTCTTTTTGGGGAGACTCTTGATTGCTGCTTCAATTTCATTTTGTGTTATAGATCTATTCAGGTGATTAATTTCCTCTTGGTTCAGTTTTGGATGATCATATGTATCTAGAAATCTGTCCATTTCTTTAAGATTTTCAAATTTATTTGAATATAGGTTCTCAAAGTAGTCTCTGATGATTTCCTGGACTTCCATGGTGTTTGTTGTTTTCTCCCCTTTTGCATTCCTGATTCTACTAATTTGGGTTTTTACTCTCCTCATTTTAGTCAGGTTTGCCAGGGGTCTATCGATCTTGTTTATTTTTTTCAAAGAACCAACTTTTTGTTTCATTATTTCTTTGTATGGTTTTTTTTCGGTTGCTATTTCATTGATTTCAGGTCTAATTTTTATTATTTCTGTCCTTCTATTTGTTTTGGGATTTGCTTGTTCTTCTTTTTCTAGGAGTTTGAGATGTCATTAGGTCATTGATTTGGGATCTTTCAGTCTTTTTAATATATGCACTCATGGCTATAAATGTTCCTCTCAGGACTGCCTTAGCTGTGTCCCATAGGTTCCAGTAGGTTGTGTTTTCATTTTCATTGACTTCCAGGAACTTTTTAATTTCCTCTTTTATTTCATCAATGATCCATTCATCATTAAGTAATGAGTTATTTAGTTTCCAGCTGTTTGCATGCTTTTTGTCTTTACTTTTATTGTTGGGTTCTACTTTTATTGCAATGTGATCAGATAGTATGCACGGTATAATTTCTATTTTCTTATATTTGCTGAGACTTGCTTTGTGCCCTAGGATATGGTCTATTTTGGAGAAGGTTCCATGGGCTGCTGAGAAGAATGTATATTGTGTAGAAGTTGGATGAAATGTTCTGTAGACATCAACTAGGTCCGTTTGATCTTTTGTATATTTTAGATCTTGGATTTCTTTATTGTTTTTTTTTGGATGACCTATCTATTGATGATAATGGGGTGTTAAAGTCTCCCACAACCACTGTGTTGGTGTTTATATATGCTTTTAGGTCTTTCAGGGTGTGTTTGATGAAATTGGGTGCATTGACATTGGGTGCATACAGGTTAATGGTTATTATTTCCTTTTGGTCTATTTCCCCTTTTATTAATATGGAATGTCCTTCTTTATCTCATTTGATCAATGTAGGTTTAAAGTCTACTTTGTCAGAGATAAGTATTTCTACTCCTGCTTGTTTTCGGGAGCCATTGGCTTGTTAAATCTTCTTCCAGCCTTTCATCCTAAGCCTATGCTTACTTCTGTCGGTGAGATGGGTCTCCTGTAAGCAACAAATTGTTGGACCTTCCTTTTTAATCCATTTCATCAAGCTGTGCCTTTTGATGGGTGAATTAAGTCCATTAACATTAAGTGTTAGTACTGATAGGTATGTGGCGATTCCTGTCATTTAGTTGTCTTAGTTTTTGAAGGTTTGATTGTGTGTACCTAAGTTGAGATTACTCTCTACTGTCTTGCTTTTTCTTTTCCTGTGGTTTGGTGCTGCCTGTCTTTTCATGGTTAAGTTGGGTTTCACTTTCTGTGTGCAGAATCCCTTGAAGAATCTTTTGTAGTGGTGGCTTTGTGATCACATATTGTTTTAGTTTCTGCTTGTCATGGAAGACTTTTATTGCTCCATCTATTTTGATTGATAGTTTTGCTGGGTAGAGTATCCTGGGGTTGAAGTTATTTTCATTCAGTGCCGGGAAGATCTCACCCCATGCTCTTCTTGCTTATAATGTTTCTGTTGAGAAGTCTGCTGTGATTTTGATGGGTTTACCTTTGTATGTTACTTGTTTTTTCTCTCTTACATTCTTCAAAATTCTTTCCCTAGTTTCTGAACTTGTTGTCTTAATGATTATATGTCGTGGGGTAGTTCTATTTTTATCTGGTCTGTTTGGTGTCCTGGAGGCCTCTTGCATCTGTATGAGAATATCTTTCTCGAGATTTGGGAAATTTTCTGTTATTATTTTGTTGAATATGTTACGCATTCCCTTCACTTGCACCTCTTCTCCTTCTTCGATGCCCATGATTCTCAAGTTTGGTCTTTTGATGGAGTCGGTGAGTTCTTGCATTTTCTTTTCACGGGACTTGAGTTGTTTAATTAATAGTTCTTCGGTTTTTCCTTTAATTACCATTTCATCTTCAAGTTCGGAGATTCTGTCTTCTGTTTGTTCTGTTCTGCTTCTTTGGCCTTCTGTTTTGTTTTTTAGTTCTGTTTCATTCTTTTTTCTGAGGTTTTCCATATCCTGGGTGGTTTCCTCTTTAATGTTGTCTATTTTTGTCCTGATTTCATTTATCTGTTTATTCATCGTGTACTCTGTTTCACTTTGGTGTTTATACAGTGCTTCTATGTTTCCTTTATTTTTTTTTTTGCTTTTTCAAATTCTCTATTTTTGTTGTCTTGGAATTTCTTGAGTGTCTCCTGTACATTTTGGTTGACTCTATCCAGTATCATCTCTATAAAATTCTCATTGATTACCTGTAGTAGTTCTTCTTTTAAATTATTCTTGTGGGCTTCATTGGGTTCTTTGGCATAGTTTCTATTCATTTTTTGGAGTCTGGATCTGAGTATCTGTTTTCTTCATTCCCCTCTGGTTCCTGTACTAATTTTTTGCAATGGGGAAAGTGGTTTCCCTGTTTTTTCTGTCTTCCCGTCATTGTCTTTGGTGTTGTTACTGTCCCTGTACTGTGTGCAATTAAGTATTTTCTAGCTTGTAATAATAACAACGGTAATATTTAGAATGGAAGGGTGAGTGGAGATGGAAAGCAAGAAGTTAAAGAAAAGGGAAAAACAAACAGACAAGAAGGAGAAACAGAACAAGGAATCAGACAAGAAAGTTTCAAAGGTATAAACAGGGAGTGCTAGTGAACTAATTGACAGGAAACTGAACAGACATTAGAGAGACAGAGGATTGAAAATAAAAAAAAAGATAAGAATAAAATTAAAAAAATAAAAAATAAGTAAATGAAAGAAATATATATATATAAATAAATTGAAACAAAATGAAAAATAGAAAGTTTTTAAAAAACCCAAAAAACCAAAAAACCAAAAAACCTCCAAGTTCAAATGCAATGAAGTTTCATTCTTAATAATTTGGGTGTCCATCTCAGTCTCCAATCCTGGAGATGGTACTTCAGGTGTTGTTCTGTAGTTGTCTCATCAAAGGGGATGCATAAAGTAGAACAAAACTACACACACACACACAAAAAAAACCCCACCAAGTTTCCCAAGTTCAAATGCAATACAGTTTCAGTAAGTTTTTCAGCATGCAGGTGTAATTCGGTTGTTCTCTCATCAAAGGTAGGGAGAAAAAGAAAAAAATAGAGTTTGGAGACAGTTCTGAGAATGGTATCTGTGGTTGTGGTTTGCCTGCCCGCTGCTATCAGCCTGCTGTTGCTGGAGGCGTTATTTATGCAAATCTCAGGGGTGAGCTTAGCACTCACCTGGCCCTGCAGGCTTTATTTACTCAGAGTTTTCCTGTGCGTGAGCCTCTACTACAAGCTTTTCCCTTTCCAAGCACACTGGGAAAGGTGACACTGCACTCGCTTTCTCAGGCCTGCATGTTTATTTACAGTTCATGTGGGAAGTGGGTCTTCCCCCCTCTCCTGTGCAGTTTTCCTCCCACCGCCACTTTCACAAGCTTTCCTGCTCCTGATTACTGGGCCGTGCTCCTGCTTCTGCCAGAGGCTCTCCGGCCCACCCGGCTTTTTATTTATAGTCCCGGGAAGGATTCCCTTCCCCCAATCTTCAGCGCTCAGGGCGCCCCACCCTCTTTCCAGCGTGTCTTAATTGTTCTTGTTGCTTATTACTCAGTTTCTCTTTTTTTCCCTGGGTGGAGGTCAGTCTGTCCAGGGGGCTATGCTGCTCTGGCCCAGGCTTGTCTGTGGGAGAACCGCAGTACTGCGAAGGTCACCTGGTCCGCGTCTTCCCAGTGGGTGCAAACCACTGGTGGACCAGGGGCCCTCCTTGTTTCTCCGTTTAACGTGAAGTGGAGATTCTCTGCTCCGGCTGGAGGTGTGGAGGGATCAAAGTTTTGCCTCTTCTCAGTGATTATGCCTGCAAAGTGTCTCCAGCATCTCTGCAATATTTCACTACAGGAGGCTTGCTTTCTGCTTCCTCCCTCTAGCCACCATCTTGGAATCTATCTCGTCTAGAAGCTTTTGAGTAGAGTTTTTTGGGTCTTCAAGGTATAGTATCACATCATCTGCAAATAGGGATATTTTGACAGTTTCTTTACCTATTTGTATTCCATTTATTCCCTCTTTTTGCCTAATTGCTCTTGCTAGGAATTCCAGTACTATGTTGAATAGGAGTGGGGATAGTGGGCACCCTTGTTTTGTTCCTGATTTTAGAAGAATGGTTTCAGTTTTTCACCATTAAGTATAATGCTGGCTGTAGGTTTGCCATATATAGCTTTTATAATGTTGAGGTACTTTCCTTCTATTCCTTGTTTTCTCAGAGCTTTTATCATGAAATGGTGTTGAAAATTATCAAAGGCTTTTTCTGCATCTATTGAGATGGTCAAGTGGTTTTTGTCTTTGCTTCTGTTAATGTGGTTTATTACATTTATTGATTTTCATATGTGGAACAACCGCTGCATTCCTGAGATTAAGTCTTCTTTGTCATGTTGAATGATCTTTTTGATGTGTTGATGAATTCTGTTTGCCATTATTTTATTGAGGATTTTTGCATCAATGTTCATTAAGGAGATTGGCCTGTAGTTCTCCTTTTTGGAGGTGTCTTTGCCTGGTTTTGGGATAAGTGTAATATTGGCTTCATAAAATGTGTTACACAGTTTTCCTTCCCTTTCTATTTTGTGGAACAATTTAAGGAGGGTTGGTATTAGTTCTTTTTTAAAGGTCTGATAGAATTCAGCAGAGAATCCATCAGGTCCTGGACTTTTCTTTTTAAGGAGGCTCTTGATTGCTGTTTCAATTTCATTTTGTTTTATAGATTTATTCAGGTCACTAATGTCCTCGTTTCAGTTTTGGATGAACATAAGTATCTAGAAATTTGTCCATTTCTTCAAGATTTTCAAATTTATTTGAATATAAGTTCTCAAAGTAGTCTCTGATGATTTCCTGGACTTCCAGGGTGTTTGTTATTATCTCCCTTTTTGCATTCCTGATTTTACTGATTTGAGTTTTTTCTCTGCTCATTTTGGTCAGGTTTGCCAGGGGTCTATCAATCTTATTTATTTTTTCAAAGAACCAAATTTTTCTTTCATTAATTATTTGTATGGTTTTTTTGGTTTCTATTTCATTGATTTCTGCTCTTTTTTTATTATTTCTCTCCTATTTGTTTTGGGATTTGCTTGATCTTGCTTTTCTATGAGTTTTTGAAATATCATTAGGTCATTGATTTGAGATCTTTCAGTCTTTTTAATGTATGCACTCATGGCTATAAACTTTCCTCTCAGGACTGCCTTTGCTGTGTCCCATAGGTTCTGGTAGGTTGTGTTTCATTTTCATTGACTTCCAGGAACCGTTTAAATTCCTCTTTTATTTCATCAATGACCCATTGTTCATTAAGCAATGAGTTATTCATTTTCCAGCTGTTTGCATGTTTTTGTCTTTATTTTTGTTGTTGAGTTCTCATTTTAATGCATTGTGATCAGATAGAATGCATGGTATAATTTCTATTTTCTTATATTTGCTGAGGCTTGCTTTGTGCCCTAGGGTATGATCTATTTTGGAGAAGGTTCCGTGGGCTGCTAAGAATGTATATTGTGTGGAGGTTGGATGAAATGTTCTGTAGACGTCAACTAGGTCCATTTGATCTATGGTATTTTTTAGATCTAGGAATTCTTTATTGATTTTTTTGTTTGGATGACTTATCTATTGATGATAGTGGGATGTTAAAGTCTCCAACTACCACTGTGTTGGAGTTAATATATGCTTTTAGGTCCTTCAGGGTATGTTTGATGAAATTGGGTGCATATAGGTTGCTAATTGTTATTTCCTTTGGTCTTTTTCCCCTTTTATTAGTATGGAATGTCTTTCTTTATCTTGTTTGATCAATGTAGGTTTGAAGTCTACTTTGTCTGTCATAAGTATTGCTACTCTTGCCTGAATTCAGGGGCCATTGGCTTGGTAAATGTTCTTCCATCCTTTCATCTTAAGCCTGTATTTATTTCTATCAATGAGATGGGTCTCTTGTAAGCAACAAATCATTGGATCTTCCTTTTTAATCCAGTTTGTCAAATGGTGCCTTTTGATGGGGTAGTTAAGTCCATTCACATTAAGAGTTAGTACTAATAGGTATGTGGTGATTCATGTCATTTAGTTGTCTTAGTTGTTTGAGGGTTTGATTGTGTGTAGCTAAATTGATGTTATTCTCTACTTTCTTTTCCTGTAGTTTGGTACTGCCTGCCCTTTCATGGTTATGTTGGGTTTCACTTTCTGTGTGCAGAATCCCTTGAAGAATCTTTTGCATGGTGGCTTTGTGGTCATATATTGTTTTAGTTTCTGTTTATCATAGAAGACTTTTATTGCTCCATCTATTTTTGAATGATAGCTTTCCTGGGTAGAGTATCCTAGGGTTGAAGTTATTTTCATTCAGTGCCCAGAAGATCTCACCCCAAGCTCTTCTTGCTTTTAATTTTCTGTTGAGAATTCTGCTGTGATTTTGATGGGTTTACCTTTGTTTGCTATTTGTTTCTTTCTCTCTTACAGCCTTCAATATTCTTCCTCTAGTCTCTATACTTGTTGTTTTAATGATAATATGTCACGGGGTAGTTCTATTTTGGTCAGGTCTGTTTTGTGTTCTGGAGTCTACCTGTACCTGTATGGGCATAGTTTTGTAGAGATTTGTGAAATTTTCTGTTATTCTTTTGTTGAATATATTATGCATTCCTTTTGCTTGGAGCTCTTCTCCTTCTTCAATGCCCATGATTCTCAGGTTTGGTCTTTTAATGGAGTCAGGAAGTTCTTGCATTTTCTTTTCACAGGTCTTGAGTTGCTTAACTAATAGATCTTTGGTTTTTCCTTTAATTACCATTTCATCTTCGAGTTCTGCGATTCTGTCTTCTGCTTGTTCTAGTCTGCTGTATTGGCCTTCCATTTTGTTTTGCATTTCTATTTCATTCTTTTTTCTGAGTTTTTCCATATCCTGAGTCACTTTGTTTTTAATGCTGTCTATTTTCGTCCTGAGTTCATTTATTTATCATGTTCTTTGTTTCACTTTGGTGTTTATACAGTGCTTCTATAGTTTCTTTTATTTGTCTTGTGATTTCTCAAATTCTCTATTTTTGTTGTCTTGGAATTTCTTGAGTGTCTCCTGTACATTTTGGTTGCCATATCCAGTATCATCTCTATAAAACTCTCATTGATTACTTATAGGTTTTCTTCTTTCAGGGTGTTCTTGTGGTTTCTTTAGGTTCTTTGGCATAATTTATCTTTGTTTCATAAGAATCTGGATCTGGGCATCTGTTTTCCCTCTTGTTCCTGTACTAATTTATTTTTTGGGGAAAATGGTTTCCCTCTTTTTTCCATATTATTATCATTCCCCTTGCTACTGTTATTGTCCCTGTATTGTGTGTAATTCGATATTGTCTAGTGTATAATAGTAACGATGATGATATGTAGAATGGAAGGGTGAGAGAAGAGAGAACACAAAGAAGATAAAGAAAAATTGAAAAAAACAAAACAAAAAACAGAGCTGAAGAAATAAAGAGGGAGAGATAGCGTACTAATCAACAGTGAGCTAAACAGCCATTAGAAAGACAGAGAGAGGATATAATTGTAATAATAATAATAAATAAAAATAAAATAAATAAAATTTCCCAAGTTCAAATGCAATAAAGTTTCAGTCTTAATAGATTTGGTTCTAGTCTTTCAGCATCCAGTCCTGTCCTTGTTTCATCAAAGGGGAAACATATATATATATATATATATCCCAGGTTCAAATACAATACAGTTTCAGTCTCATCAAAGGAAAAAAATGGAGTCCAGAGACAGCTTTGTGAATGTCTATCTGAGGCTGAAGCTCACCTGCCACCTACTGTGAGCCAGCTTCTGCTGAAGGCTTTATTTATTGCAGATCTCAGGAATGAGCTTTACACTCACCTAGCCCCACAGGCTTTGTTTATTTAGAGTGCTCCTAGATGCTTGCCCCTTTTGTTTTCTCCAGTATACAGCTCTACCCGCCTGTTGCATTTGCAGTCCTTTTTTATTTAGAGTTCGTGTGGGGATGTGCCTTCCCCCACTCTCTGGTGGCACATGCCACACTTTAGCCACTGTTGGATGTCTTCTCCTCTCCAAGCACACTGGGGAATGTGGTGCCACACCAGCCTTCTCTGGCCAGCTTGTTTATTTACAGTTCGTATGGGGAAATGCTCCTCCACCCGCTTCTGGTGGCGCTTTGCTCACAACAGCCACACTTAAAAGCTTTCCCTGCTCCAATGTTGCTCGGCGGGGGCCACCACTCCTGCCATCTCTGGCCAGCTTGTTTATTTACAGTTCATGTGAGGGAGTGCCCTTCCCCTTCTCTCTGGAGCTCAGGGCACCCCACAGACTCTTTTAATCTTAAAACCTCTTGTAATGCCGTTAGATGACACCAGCATGGTCCAAGATGATTTCTCTCCATCTCAAGGACCTGAGTTTAGTCACATCTGCAAAGTTCCTGTTATCACATTAGTGATAAGTCACTGATGGGTCACATCCACATGGAGAACACTTTCCCTCTGGGACATCACCCACCCCATGTGTTTGCAAAGTCCCCAACCTATGAGCCTTTACTAAATCCAGTCAGAATATGACTCTCACCTGGGAGGCACCTTGGGATCAGAACAGAGAGCCTCCTTCTCAATGTCACATAATATGTAACTCAAAATTAGATGTGGATGTATGTGAATCCCAGAATGCTCATGTCCTAAGTGAAAATGGGAATTATTCATTCTTGCCAATCAAATAGTTCTTAGAATGTCCTGAGAGAGCTCGATTCCTGTATTGAATACACTCATGGTCTAATTAGAGTTGATCAATCCTGTGATAATTTTATTTCGTAATGTGCTGAGATCCACCCATGGGGAGCATCTTTAATGTTTCCCTCCTTCTCACAAGATTGCTTCATTCAGATAAATCAAATTCACAACTGATGTCAGATCTACAACTCAGCTCCTTTACCATCCTCAATTCCAAATCCACAGAACAGATGATTTATCTTGTCCTGTCATAGTGCTTTAAACATTTCTGTCATGAAATGAATCCTAGTTCTAATTTCAGACATATTTGTGCAATCATTTTTAGTCATTTAGTTGTTTCCTCTGATAGTTGACCTTCCATGAGGGAGAGAACATATGTGCTTTTCTCAACAACAGCTCTTCATCTTCTGGGATGGCCCCAGGTTGACTTGCTTAAATATTTCTTAAATAAAGAGCATAAGATTTACAGGATGGGAAATGGAGGAATCATGAGCCAAGGCCAAGGAGAACTCCTACCTGAATGTGGAGAGAGAAGCTCAGTGGTCACAGAAGGGATGGAATCACCGATGAAAGATATAGCACCACCAGGTCTCATCATACTGTGTGTCACTGAGAAGGCAATGCCTTAGCCACAGATGTGAGCACAGGTTGTTTATTTGAAAGAGACAAGATGAGGGATGTGGGTGGGAAGTGGAAAGAGGGAGTGGAATGGGGAAAAAGAACAGGAAGGGAGCTTCTGAGGTCAAGGTGCACTGAGGTCTCTGCAGTAGGAATGTTGCAGGAACCTCAAAATGAGATAGGAGACACTGAGGCAGTTTAGCAAGAAACAAGATTTTATTGTGCTTGCAAAGATTCAGCGGACTTGTGTCCAAAGGCTGAGCTCCAAGAACACAGGGGTCTCACTTATATACCCTTGCAAGCAGGTTACAGAAGCATAAAGCAAAGCTCAATCCACATATGGCTGCATGTGACTTCATTGGTATTTCATTTCCTCAGTTCTATATGACTTTCTTCATGTTTCAGTTCTTTAAGTTTTATCTCTCTGTTATGCCATCCCTGCCCCCACCTCACTATCATAACATAGCCTGTCTGTTTCTCCTCTGGTCCTCCTCCCTAATACATCATTCCCCCCTTTGATGCTCAGACCCATCTAAGGTCAAAGAGCATCATCTTGATCTACGTGTTTGTATTTTTATAGCATCATTATATGGGCAGCTGTTTTCCTTTCATCATGGCCTCTATAATGGTCCTGATAGAGTACAATATCAGAGGCCTGGCAGGATAATATTAAGCGTGCCCTTAGGACTAGGTCCACTGTCCCTATCAGGCTTTTGAATCCATCTAAGGCAGAGAACCATTCTCTAAACAGGACATTGAGATGCCATCCTCTCCAAGTCTGTATTGGGACATGGGCAAGCTTCCTCATTCTGTCTGGGATTTTTTTTATGACCTTTTTTAAAAATCATCAATCTGTAAACAGCAGTTGTTCGGGTAAATTTTTTTAGAAATTCCTCCCCCAGAAGCCAACAAATAGTCTAAAGCCAAATTGAGCATCTTAGTACTTTATTTTGCCAGGAAATTGCAAGCTCCGGCTGTTTTATTAGTTATAATTTTAGCAACAGCCTGCAGCCTGATGATGCAATTGAGAATATATATAGGGGTGCAATAGCCCCTGGACCCGTCCTTTGCCCAAGTAGCAGGACTATAGTATTGGATGATTTACTTGGGAGGCCATTTAATATCTTTTTAATTGTCAATTTGTAAGGCACCCTGTTTTTATCTACTTAATCTTTTTTATATATGGGGACTCCCAGCTTTTTATCTTGTCTGAGGGGAAGCAAGAAAAAGGATGGTCTGATTGAGCCTAGCATGCAAGACCCAAATCAGCTACTAGATAGCACCATATAAGCTTGTTTTCCCACAATCCAAAATGGACCCCTGGGCGCCTGCCAATCTATGTTTGTGGCAACATTGTTCCTATCTTTCCGGAGATTAGAAAACTTGGCCAGTGGGTGGAGCTGGGGTTCTGTGTGATTTGGAGCTCCCCACCATTGAGTCTCCCTGTCATTGTAAAACTTCTGTCCTAAACAAGTAAAATCCCCCACTGGGTGGAGAACTGGCCTTTTGAGCAGGAGATACAGTAATTTCTGATGATGGAAGTTTTTAGGAGCCAGATGCCTTTCCTGTGTTTTGTGAAAGCAGTCTCATTAAAAGGCTCCTGTGGGTTCCAGCTTCCTGGCACCTCAAGGCCAATGCTCTCCCATGTTGGTCACCCCATAAACATAGCATGAAGTGACATTCAGTGTCTGGGTTGTAGACCAAGCCAGTGAGAGGAACAAGTTTCTGGCCTTGGTAGAGATAGAAAATTCACTCCTCATCTCCTAATAAAAGGAGTGAAAAATTTGGTATGAGGAACTGTTATGGGTATCAGTTACTAATTTGAGGTGCATCAGGGTCAAGGGCCTTTCCATCTATCTTTATACTAATTATATGCCCCTGTGTCTAGTCAGATGACTTAAGTAAAGTGAAATTTATAGGGTTGCACGTGCCATGGATGCAGTCAGGAGCAGCTGTCCCCTTGTGAAGGAGGGCTGTGTATTTAGCCATCTGTTATGTGGCCCATGAAATATAACCCCAATAAGGGAAATCATATCAACACATGGCCAAGAATTGTCTCCCTAGCATATATACTTATCATTTGAAGTATAGGCTCTTTCCCAAGCTAGGTCTCCACAGCCTCAGCCTATACCTCCACATCCACTTGGTCTATGGCTGTATATGCATCAAAGAGCATTGACACTGGTTTATCAAGGATAAACACCTGGCTATGACTGATGAGGTTTCCAGGGCTGCAGACACTCCCAATCTCTAACCATTGCTCCCAAGCGTGGTAACTGGGGTTGAAACAGATATGTTGATTACCATGGGAACACACTAGATAGGTGGTATGAGTGTGAATGCATGACCCGATGACAGACCTTGCAAAGCAATAGTAAGTATGGAAAAGCAAAGTCCTAGTGACAACACTTCCTGCTCAAGTAGTATGCATTTATGGGTCACAGGATGAGGGCTTTGGGACCACGAAGGGTAACCACATCAGTAACAATAAACAGTAATTATGCATCCTGCCCAAAATAGGTAGAAGAGACTAATAAAAACCTTTGCTGTGAGTCCAGTTGGCAGGAGCGGTTTCTGCCAAAGCTATGGCAAAGACTAGGGTGAGAACTACAGCAACAGATACAGGGGTTGATGATGCATTACAGTGAAATAACTGGCATCAAAAACAATCCATTTGTCCCATTGGAGAGTCACCTCCTCAAGCTTTTGTCATATGTAGACTTGTCTGCTTCCAGGAGGCGCCTGGGACAGAATTGTCATCCTGCTGTTTGTGGTCTCCAGTTGTTTCCTGGGAATCAGAATCCAGCCAATGGAGGGCACTGATGTTTCGGGGATGATCTTACACAGTGATGCCAGATCAGGGATGCACTCCCACTTGAGAGAAGCTGGCTTGACTCAACTGTGGTGGAAGCAAGGAGCAATCCCTGCTTCTTTAACTGCAGTGGGAGTAGACAAGATAACAATAAAAGGGCCCCTCCAATGAGGTTTTAATGGTCGGACATTTTATTCTTTTACCCAGACAATGTCTTTTTTTTAATGAGTAGAATTTGCCTGGCAACAATATATTATCAGTATATGTGTCCAAGAAATCATGTTTTAAAAAAGTTAAAACCACCATTTTTAAGTATCAATGGACAGGTTTAGAGGCAGTAAAAATAGTCATTCTGTCTCTGTTTAAGGAGAAGATCCTGTCTAAAAGCATGAGTTTGTGTCTGGAAGGACTTTAATGCCAGATAGCCACACATGTATTAAACCACTTTGTCAATCCTCTAGGCCTTGGTTATTTTTGAGAGGTCTGGCATGAGTAACTCCATTTGAACTTTTATGGCATTCCCCCCTTGTCTCCAAACTGTCTCTGAGCAGTCTCTTCTGAAAATTTGCCTTCCATGCAAGTAATAATCATGCTTGATCCTGCTTAGTTTCTCAGACCAGACAAGATATGGCACATTAATGGTGGTATGGCTGTTGACTGAAGTTCTATCTTGATTGGTCATTTTTTTCTTTATCTTGAGGATTTGCTCTTTCCTGTATTTTGTTTGTTTGGTCAGTTTTGGGCCTATGTTGGGGGTGGAATAATGATCACGTGGAAGTCAGTGCCAACTAGACAGACCCTTTTGGCCAAATTGAAGCAACAAAGAGATTTAAAAGGAGTGGCCCTTAGACAATGGGCTTTTAGACAAGGACAATACAAAACAAAATCCAACAAAAGCAGATGTCTAAAAAGCTAACATGGTTGACACATATGCACTTATTAGAGTCATTTTTTATGGACTTGATTGTAAATGCCCCGGAAGGATCAGAACTGTAATGACAAAAACTTTAAAAAGCCATGGTTAAAATTTTGATGGACAATTTAGCAACTAACAGAACAGTATATCAGTACCATTAACTTTTTGTTTCCATGTTTATCTAAATTTTGTATTTTAGAAGGCTTGATATACTTGAAAAACATAAATATATTTAGTATAAGAAACCAGCAATAGCATCATAGCTCTGGAGAGGTTATATATGCATATTAGTTTAGTTATTGTTTTTGAAGTAAAACCTTAGAATTTTATCAGTTGTAGAGGGGAAGAACAGTTTTAGTGAACCCAAATAGCCCAGTCATAGATACATATAGAGTATACCAACTATATTCGAATCATCCAAGACAACAGTTGATTAACCATGAGGTCATCTAGAAAATTGTACATAAACTGTTAGAAAATAAGAGGCATGGAAGAGGCAGAGAGATGGCTCAAACACCAGTACAGGGTTTATTGTTTAGGCAGGAGCCCTGTGGAGGAAGATCTCAGCAAGAGAGCTAGAGCCCATTGCCATACACAGGCTTGGGCTAGATACAGGGGGTAGGAAAAAAGTACCAGGAAGGTCACTAAGGGATACTGTTGCTGGGCAACCAAGAAAGGTACGTTGTAGTTAGGTCACTGTCTGCCCAACTGTCCTTGGCACCCATACAGGGAGATAAAGGATAACAATTGTCTCTTTGTCAGTCTTTGGGGTTGAGTGGGGAGTTTCTAGTAAGCCATCTGCAAGGGGTGAGGGGGTCTGGTCCTAACATGACTGTCCTCACTGTTAACCCCAACATAAATGAACATGACTCAGTTACCTTAGTAGGTAAAACCCCAATAAAAATCACCAGAGAACACAGGTAAATATTTATGGGGACTAAGTGTGGAGTTAGGAAACATAGTGGCCAAGGATCATGGCTCAGATGCTGATAAGGGATCACATCTCAGATTGTTGACATCAGCACATGGCTCATGACATACAGCAGGATCCCACCAACCTGCAGTCAATGGAACCCCCTAAAATAACAGGTCCAATCTGGACATCCCAGACCAAAAATTCTCTCTGCCTGTCATGTGGAAGGAGTAGGACTAACATCTCCACTCTATTGACTCCAACAACAGACATATTGGCCTCCAGTGTACTGCTCTTTTTGAGGTTTTTTTTAATCCTGTCTGGAGGGTGCACTTTGGCTTTGTTTTTGTTTTTGTACTTTGCTTTACATAAGTAAATCTGTCTCAACCATTATATCATCAGTGCAGCAGCATTTCCTGTGCTCAACTGTCTCCTGCTTCTCTGTGTTTTAATAAACTCTTGTTGTTTTGATAAATTTGTGCATTAATCTGTAACACCAAAAGTTCCTAACACTTATCTTGACAAAACAAGAATCATTTTAAGACACTTTTTGTAAATGTTACTAAGAACAATATTTTTAAGATAGTCTTGTTGTTATAAGCTTAAAGAATTAAGTTTTAGTTTAACATCAATACATTAAATTTTGACCCTACAAAACCATTAATATAAATGGACTTTAGGCGACACAATCACTTACATAAGCATTTATAACCTCCATCTTTTTATGACAACTTACTCTGTACCTTTATGATAACTTATTTTGTATCCTCTGGGGAAGCTTGACTTTATCCTTTTTTGTTTTAATTTTAAAGTATTTTTTAACCTTTTACTTTTAAAAATTATATCCTTAATACTAATACTTGTTGACAATAACTCATAAAACCTTTTAACTTAGAACCTTATATTTGTGTGGGAAAAAAAGAAAGCAACCTTAAAATTATTTTTTGTATAAAAACAATTTATAGAAAGCTCATTTGTTAATAGACCCATGTATTATAGAGAGAATTGAATCCCAGATTTTATCTATGGCAGAATGAGATATGCTAAGGTCATTTTTAACTATCTAAATTTTAAGATTCCTGTTGCAGGCTGTGCACCCCCCCCTTTTTTTTCTCCTCTGGCCTAAGCCAGTGTGTTAACCCCTGAATGCCTGCATCCTAGTGAGACTTGATTGAATAAAGTTTGAAAACTTGTTTTCTGAACTGGAGGAGTGGCTCAAGTGGTTGAGCAGCTGCTTTGTAAATGTAAAGCCCTAAGTTCAAACCCTAGTCCTGCCAAAAAAAAAAGTGATCAAGAAAACCTGTTTTCTTAAAAGTAGCAGTAGAACAGAATAATAATTTTTATATTTATTTTATAATAAGAACCATTCTCAAGATGTTTGCATATTCATATGTAAAAAGCCTAAGCAGTTCATAACAGAGATGTATAAAACAAACACCCTGATTTTTTGTTACCTTGAGTATCACATTAACTTTATAGCAGCAGTTTAAGAACCATTTTGAAAATGCTTACACATACACACATATACACGCACACATAAAAGTTTTATAAATTAATTATGCCAGAAAAAATATCAACTTAAGAGCGCATAAGATGAGCTGAAATTCCAGGAGCAAATTAAATTTTGCCCAGTTCTTTAAATAAATTGACACACATACACACACAAAACCAGAGTGCATGCTCAAACAAAAGAAAAATCTTTTTTAAATTATACCCAGAGGGCTATCTGGTGGAATGGTGGATGATGCATCTGTTTTCTTGTGAGTCTCCCTCTTTGGAACTGAATTTTTGTTATCCATCCCTTAACCTCAGTTGTAGCTATTTCCCAGGAAAAGCTGAAACCCCTATTAACTCTTGGAGGTATCGTAAACACTTTTGCATAGCACAGTATTTCTGCCCCTCTCCCGACACTGAGAGCCAAGGCTTTGCCCCAAAAATGTGGTTACTAGCAGTCTCTGGGAGGTGATCAGTCTCCCCTTCTGCCTCCTGAGGCAGGCCTGAATTTGAACTCAGGTTCTTACCAATCTGATGAGTGGTGCTTCCAGGTTCATTCCTGTGCCTCACAGAGTTCTGTTGTGGATCCAAGGCCTTCACCCTGACTCACCGGGAGGACAAATCCCCCTCTTGATCAAGCTGTCTATTGGCATCTGGTGGGATCTTCTCCCTGTGGTTGGGAGATGCACCAGTGACAAGGGAGGTGACAAATCACCATCTCTGCAATCCTGGCAACAAGTCCCTAAGGTATGTTGTGGAAATCTCAAGCTGAGATATGGGACACTGAGGCAGTTTACCAGGAAGCAACAATTTATTGTGCTGGCACAGACTCAGCAGACTTGTGTACAAAGGCTGCACCCTGAGAACACAGAGGTCTCACCTTATATACCCTTGCAAGCACGTTCCAGAAGCAAAAAGCAAAGCTCAATCCACATATGGCTGCATGTAACTTCATTGGCTATTTCATTTCCCCAGTGCTATGTGACCTTCTTCATCTTTTAATTCATTAAGTTTTATCTCACTGCTTTGCCATCCCTTCCCCCTGCCTCCTTATCAGAACACAGCCTATCTGTTTCTCTTCTGGTCCTCCTCCCTGTTGCAGGAATGGGGACAGTTCATATCAGCATCTCTAGTATGGACAGGTTTCCTTCTGAATCTTGTTCAAAAGAGGACCTGCCTATGAAACATTCATGGGTTCCCACTGCCTGTTGCTTGAAGTTTCCCCAAGCTTGTCAGTGTTCCTTGTTCCAGGCAGAAATCAATTCTGATAACCTCCTTACACACAGATGTGGAGAGACATGTGAGGATCTAGTGTGGGAATTCTGTCCACATGATGCTTAGACATACAAAACTGTGGAACAGACCCAATATGAAGTCAATAGTGACAGAAAGAGACATGCAGGAAGTGCTAGATATATGTGATTAAAACCAAATCTCAGAGCTGTTAACTCAGTGTCGGGCAATTTGACATTAACTCGCTTCTTCTTTCCCCTACCATTCTAGGTGTCACTTCTGAAACCAGAAGGTCTCCTTTTAAGGAGAAGAAAGCTGAAAAATGAGTAACCATCTCCTAGAATTGACCACAGTCTGAATCAGGTAAAGTGTCAAGGCAAAACCTCACCAGAGAAGAAGAGAAGACAACCTCACTTAGATAAATACATCTTATCTGTGTACAACAAGAAACAATTAAATTCTTGCAACTATTGAACAAGACAGGGTAGGGGGAAAGCGTGAGGAAGAGTAACTGAGGGGTTAGACTGGTTTACGCACAACATATTCACAGGTAAAATATCTAGGCAAAATCCCCACTGAACAATGATCAAACACTTAAAAACTGAAGGACAGAAATGCAAAAGAGGTCATGTTAGGGGGAGAACACTAGTGATAAGTAGAGGGAAAATGAGGGTCAGTGTGATTGTTGCACTTTGTATACCTATATGAATTTAGACTATTGAAACATGGTTTAGTAATTTTAAGAAGGGGAATGGAGAACAGGGAGGGGTGAATATGGAGGGGATGCAACAACTCAGGGTATAACATATGTATAAACAAAAATGTCACAATGAAACCCCCTACATAACTATTATATACTAATAAAATGATTTTTAAAAAAGGATACAGACTGAAAATGTATCCATGAAACCTTGTTGACATGTCTCTGGCCTCGGAATTAGCTCATGATGTCTTCACTTATAGAATCCACTTCTCCTCCATCAGCCCTCGGTCATCTCCACTCTAAATGCTAGCTGTGAGCACTGACATGAGAAAAGGCTGCCAAGTCCCATTCAAACCTTTTCTGTAAACAGGATCAATCCACGTTGGATGCCTTAACTTGGAAAAACATGGAGATGAATACAACCTTTGATGAGAGAGAGACCTAGGACCTTGGACAGAACCAGGATGCTCCTGGCCTTCCCACATTGAACTCTCTTTACTCCATGGCAGATTTGGAAAACTCATATGGGGTTTATGATATGCAGAGAGTGTTTTCTGAAATAGGAGAAGTTATGCTGCTTATCAGGGTTCCTGGCAGAGGCTGAAGTGTTGAAAAGAGCTGTTTTTCTCTAGGAAACTTTTAGTGTTGAAACAGCCTGGGATGTCCACCCAAGTATCCTCTCCTCAATGAGACCTAAGGATTCCTTTTCCCATCCCCCCCACAGAGACACAGGTAGGAGAATCATCGTGATTCTGAAACTCACCACCCAGCTTTGCCTACTCCAAGAGGAAGACAATGAATCATATTTTATTATTGTTGTGTACTTTTAGAGGCAGCTGTGTATTTCACTATCATAACAATCCTTAATTCATCTAATCACTGTCACTGGTTTTCTGTTATTTACTAATTACCATTTTTAAATTAAATGTTTGTTCAGAAAAACCCAGATTTGCTCTATAGGACCAGTTGTAAGGTATCATGAGACCAATGAGGGGCAGACACACCCAGGGCTGCACAGAGTGGATATTTTTTGGGACTCACTGAAAGAAGCATGACCATGGACAGCAGAGAGACCAGTGGATCTTGTGATTTAGATCAGAGGACGAGGGCTATGTAGAAGTCAGGACAAAAGAGAGACTTCATGTAAATCCGAATGCATCTGGATTATCTCAAGACATCATCGAAGTCACGCACATTCCTGGGGCCGACTGTTCCTCGCCCTGTCATAGAGCTTCACACGCTTCTGTATGGATCTGTGCATAAATACAGTGTTCTGGGAGCCATGTGGGAAAAGAGACCAGGGCTGCTTGGGGGCAGTCATGGTGGTTATAACTCAGGATGACTCAGGATGGCTGAGCCAATTTAGATATGTGCCTATAGCATCAATGACAAATTGATCAATGATCTATTATTTTCCTAGTAATAATGTATCCCCCAAATTTGTTTTCTCTTTGGTGTTTGCTAATAAATATTCTTGAATTAAGCATTGGTGATCACTTAATAAATTTTCATTGCTTATCATTAATCATGTATTTCATTGCATATAAAAGTCTTTTCATTTCTCTCCATGCTGAGCACACTGGGAGGAGCTGGTGAGGTGCTTCAGCAATGAGGAAGAGGAGACTTCTACTCAACAGAACACTGTGTGCAACTTCTGCCATGTGTCTAGAGTGGCATCAGAACCCACGCTGGGCTTTCTCTTCCCTGACAGGAACCATGACTTATTAACACAGGGAGACACTGGCTTTTGGGAATGGGAAATTTTTTGAAGTATGGAATCAGTCACTAACCTGAAAGTCCTAGATACCATAGCCTTCTTCATATGGCCAATGGTGACATGCCCTGTGAATTTTTTATTACCAAAATGTTCAATATTTCACACTTCAATATTGTGTGAAATGTCCTACAGTGTCACTGCTGTATACCCCAAGACCACTGTTGCCACAGATATCTGTAGTCAGCATGATGGTGTATGGAAGTTTGGTGGTTAGTGAGGGTTAGCAACCCCAGCGTGGCATATATTAGTCCAGTTCTCTAATGAACAAGGGGTACAGATGTCCTTAACAACTGGCACTGGGTTCTCCCCTAGGGTCAGAGACACTATGGATGGAAAGGCCACGGGAAGGCACTGGAGATGCCTGCTCTTGCAAAACAATGAGACAGCAGTCTCCACATTGCTGGAGGGATTGTGAATTCCAGTGTCCCATCAAGTACTCCACATTTGCATTCAACTCTCTTGTGTGGCTTGTGCAGAAAACAGGACCATGCAGCCTGCAGGGGGTGTGTGGATTGGAATCAACACTTGAGGAGGCTTTGTTAGTAGAGAAAAATCCTCCATTATGTAGGATTCCTATATCCATCAGAGTGATGGTGCCAGAGGTTGACCTTGCAGGAAGTGGTAGCTATTAAATGTTATGGAACCATGGGTCACATCATATGGAAAATAAATCTACAATCCCTTAGGTGTGTGCTGCCCCAGTATAAGTTCTAGAAATCCAATTCCCTGAGGGAAGTTGATATTTCCCATTCAAGAGTAGCCGTGTTGTTCTGTCAGACATCTATAGAATTTTTAAAAGCCCTAAATCTCCTGGGCCTCTTCTACTATTTGGGATGACACATTCTTTTTTTGTAATTGTTTTATTATTCATATGTGCATACAATGCTTGGGTCATTTCTCCCCCCTGCCCCCACCCCATCCCTTACCACCCACCCGCCCCCTCCCTCTCCCCCCTACCCCCTCAATATCCGGCAGAAACTATTTTGCCCTTATCTCTAATTTTGTTGAAGAGAGAGTATAAGCAACAATAGGAAGGAACAAGTGTTTTTGCTGGTTGAGATAAGGATAGCTATACAGGGCATTGACTCACATTGATTTCCTGTGCATTTGTGTTACCTTCTAGGTTAGTTCTTTTTGATCTAACCTTTTCTCTACTTCCTGGTCCCCTTTTCCTATTGGCCTCAGTTGCTTTTAAGGTATCTGCTTTAGTTTCTCCGCGTTAAGGGCAACAAATGCTAGCTAATTTTTTAGGTGTCTTACCTATCCTCACCCCTCCCTTCTGTGCTCTCGCTTTTATTATGGGGATGACACATTCTTGTTGGATTTTTCTACCTCACTCCAGGAGGCTGGATTGTGTGGGAACCAGAACATAAGAAGTCTATGAACAGCTCCAGGCTGCAGAAAACCCAAGCCAATCGACATAGCACAGGCCATGATGTGGAGCATGTGTGGCACACAGGTGTTACCTTTAGCACGCAGAATGAGGCTGCAAAAAAGTCATGGCACACACTTGAAGGTGTTGGAGCCACATTATGTCATTTCTGAACAAAACTAATCTTCTGAGAAACAACTCTGGACTTCTCGGGGTCCATTAGAGACAATGTGTGGCCAGGTGTGGCTGATTCGCCATGCAGATGAACTACCATCATGAACAGGTGTTGGTGGACCTACAAAGCACTAAGTGGTCTCAGTGACCTTCATGGTCAGTGAAGCAGCTCCTGTGAGATTTGAATGATGAAGTTCCTGAAGTCATGTGGGGTCAGCATGATGGCCCACCCTAGGAGTCCATGTCCTCATCATAAGAACCTGTGACTGTGTTACCTTACCTGACTGAACAGGGCTTTGCAAATGAGCTTAAGTTAAAGATTCATCAAGGGGACATTATCCAAGAGTCCCAGCAAAATATCAACGTCCTAGTAAGTGAAGAAGGTGGAGCAGCATGAAAAGTGGTGAGAAGATGGAGCAGAGATGGAAATAGCAAGCTTGTTCTGTAAGATGAGAGGGATGAGGAGGCACAAGATGCACAGCCTGCAGGAGATTGAAAAGGTGAGTGAGCAGAGTCTGCCCTGGGCCTGCAAAGAACACAGCCCTGAGGGAAACCTGACTCAACCCCAGAGGTCACTTTGTACTTAAGACCTGCAAAACGTACAAAATGACCTAAGTTGTTTCAAGCCACTATTTGTTATGGCAGAAATAGGAAGTGAATTAGGTTGGGTGTGTGTATGTGTGTGCTTACTACTTTGAGTTCTGAAAATTTGTGATTTCAATGTACATCATTCATTGAGGTGAAATGAAAATCCTCAAAAAATACACAATTGATTTTTTATGTAGAAGGAGATAAGGCCAGATGGAAGTAGACAGAGGGCACAGATGTCATCATCCCTGTCTAATGTGACTGCCAAAGCCTGGTTTTCACCCCATGCCAGCCCTAGAAATGAGAGCAAGTTTCTGTGAAGTGAAGATCCACTTCCTGTGGGGCTGATGATGTGACAACCATGTGACAAGCAGGACCTGCCCAATGAGTGGGCACAGTTTCCTTGTTTATCAGGCTGTCTGATAGGAACTCTGGCTGCTTCTATCTAGCCAGTGGGAGGAGACACCATGATCCCCACACTCATGACCCTGTTCTGCTTGGGTGAGCTGTAAAGATGGGAGGGGTCACCATAGTCCAGGAGGGATTTCAACCCACAGTCAGACCATGGTCCATATGGAGCTCAGGAGGCTGTGGGCAGGAGAGGAACTGCTCAGTGTTCAGGAGCAAACCTCTCACAGAGAACTCTCTTCCAGGACTACATCTGGATACCAGGACTCAGGTGCAGACAGGTGAGTATGTCAGCATCCATCTCAAGTCCCTCCTCCTCACATGGGACAAGAGCCCACCACTGGACAGTGTGATGAGAACATGAGTTGGGTTAAAGCTGGGAGCCTGGAGGTACTGGGGCACAGGGCTGGGGTGATAGAAGAGATGTACTTGGACTCAGCCTCTGATTTCCTTGCAGGATACCTCCCCAAACCCAGGCTATGGGCTGAGCAAGACTCTGTGATCACCTGGGGGGAAAAGGTGACCATATGGTGTGAGGGGACCCTGCAGGGCCACAAGTATCTTCTGAACAAAGAGGGAAGCCCAGCACCCTGGGACAGAGCATACCCACTGGAGCCTGGGAACAAGGCCAAGTTCTCCATCACAAAAATGACAGAGAACTATGCAGGGCGATATGAGTGTTACTATTACAGTCTTGTGGGCTGGTCAGAACACAGTGAACCCCTGGAGCTGGTGGTGACAGGTGAGAGGACACTCATGGGTCCCAGCCCCAGTCTCTGCACTCAGGAATCGGGTTTAACTTCTGAGGTATCCCTCCTCTCACAGCACAACCCTGGGGATGGGAGTCATTTAACACCCTGCCCACTTCTCTCCTAGGAGTCTACAGCAAACCCAGCTTCTCAGCCCTGCCCAGTCCTGTGGTGACCACAGGAGGCAATGTGACCCTCCAGTGTGGCTCATGGCAGATATTGGACAGTTTCATTCTGATAAAGGAAGCTCTCCTGGGCCCAGGGCTCACAGCAAAATCCGTATGAATATTCCCAGGCCCTGTTCCCAGTCGGCCCTGTGACCCCCAGCCACAAGGGGACATTCAGATGCTACAGCTATGACAAGAGAAAACCACAGGTATGGTCAGCACCCAGTGAGCCCTTGGAGCTCCTGGTCTTAGGTAAGGAAGCTTCATTTCTGACACAATTATCTTTAGAGTCTCTAACACTCTGTCATGAGGCCTGTTTCCTGTGGGAGGGAGGCTGAGGGGTGCTCAGGAACCCTGAGTCAGAGACCCAGAATGGAAGCACAGTGAGGCAGTAACTGGACCCTCATCCTCCTTTTACTCATATTCCCTGCAGATGTGGTTAGGAAGCCATCCCCACTGACCCACAAGGGCCCTGTCCTGGCCCCTGGCGAGAACCTGACCCTGCAGTGTCACTCTGACTTCAGCTGTGACAGATTCTCTCTGTCCATAGAGGGGAGGAATAACCTTCCCCAGCTCCCTGACTGTCAGCCCCAGGCTAGACTTTCTCAAGCCATCTGCCTCTTGAGCCCTCTGAGAGATTCCCATGGTGGTCCCTTCAGATGCTACAGTGTACATAGCCTGTCCTCTGAGTGGTCAGCCCCCAGTGATCCCCTAAATATCCTCATTAGAGATGAGTAGCCAGAAGGATCAGTAGACACCAGACTCTGCCCAGGCCCTTATGGAGGAGCTGAGGAGGTGATTATCAAGATTAGGGGTGGAAGTGTCAGGGAGGGAGAAAGGCAGAGTGACAGGTGAGTGTTGGGGACAGGGAGAGTCTGAATAAACAGATATAGAGAGATCAGTGTCCTCAGACACAGGTCCTGATTGTCTCATCTCAGAACATGGTGAGGTTGCCCATTACCCTCCTTCTTCTCTCTGTGTAGGCTCCCTGACAGCCCACCCTCTTGGGGCAGCTGGGTTTCACTGTGTCCACAAGAGAGGATGTGATCCTGCTGTGTCAGTCATGGAGCCCAAAGAATACTTTCCTTCTGTCCAAGGAGGGGTCAGCCAATTCCCCTTTGCATTTGCATTTTGATCTATCCTGTGTTGTTAATCAGATACAAGCTTTTGTTTATTTTTATGTTTTTATTTGTCTTAGGGTGGGCTTTTCTCAGTCTTGAGATTTCATTTGTCTTGGAGTATTTGTTATCTCATGTTTCCTGAGAGGAGGACCTGACCCTTCCCTCCTGGGCTGAAGTCAAGTGGCAATGTCCCCCAACTATGAGCCTTTACTAAATCCAGTCAGAACCTTAACATCACCTGGGAGGCACCTTGGGGTCAGAACTGAGTATCACCTTCTCAATGCTATGTAACATGTAACTCAAAATTAGATGGGGATGTATGTGAATCCCAGAATACTCATGTCCTAAATGAAAATAGGAGTTGTTCATTCTTTCCAGTTAGAGTGTGTGTTGAATGTCCCATGAGAGCTTGATTCCTGTAGCAACTACACACAGATCAACTGGAGTTGAGCACTACTGTGATCTTTCTTTTTTTCTTTTCCTGTACTAAGTTCCACTCATGGGAAGACTTTGTTCATGACACTCTGTGATGCTTCCCTTCCCTCTTCATCACAAGATGACTTCATTTAGATAAAGCCAACTCACCATCAACGTCTGATCTACACTTCAGCTCCTTATCACCCCTGATTTTAAATCCACAAAACAGGTGATTTATCTTGTCCTGTCACAGTGCTTCAAACATTTCTTTCTTAAATTCAATCTTAGTTTTCATCTTACCCTTTCTTGTGAAACCATTTTTAGTTATTTAGTTGTGTCCTCTGATGCTAGACCTTCCTTGAGGGAGAGATCATGTGCTTTGTTCAACATCATCCCTTCATTTTCTGAGATAGCCCCTGGTACACTTGCTCAAGTATTTCTCACATAAAAAGGGATAAGGTGTGCAGAATGGGTAGTGGAGGAGTCAGTGAGCCAGGCCAAGGGGAAGTCCTGCCTGGTGAGGTGAGGAAAGCTCAGTAGTCAGAGAAGGGATGGAGCCGCTGAGGAAAGACATGACACTGCCAGGCCTCATCTACTATGTGTCACTCAGAAGGCAAGGCCTCAGCCACATGTGTGAGCACAGGGGTTTATTTGAGATGCAGGAATGAGGCAGATGAATTGTGGCATGGGATAAGAGAGCAAGGATGGAACCTGAGGTCAGGGAATATTAAAGATCCTGCAGTAGGAATGGGGACAGTCCACAGCAGCATGTCTACTGGTGACAGGATTCTATGTCAATCTTCTTCAGAAGGAGGAAATGCCTGGGAGACATTTATTGGTTCCCACTGCCCATTTCTTGGAGTTTCCTCATGCTTGTCAGAGTCTTCACTCTTGGAGCAGAAGTTCCTTCTAAAAAGCTCTTTATGCACACATGTGAGAATCTTGCGAAGGAATTCTGTCCACATGATTCTGAGATCAGGATTGTTGACCAGACCCAATATGGCTTCAGCAGTGACACAAAGGGACATGCTATGTAGTACTAAACATATGTGCTTAAATGCACAGCTCAGCGGTCTTACTGCAGTGCCTGGTGACTTGACGTTTACCTCCTGTGCAAAACTCTGCTTATTTGCCTTCTGAAACACAAGATGAAATTTATTTGCCATTTGTTTCAAGTCCTGATTTGTCTTTCTCCTCCTAACCTAAATTTCAGATTTGAAATCAGAGATAGCTCTTATCCTTTTAAAGAGAAGAAAGCTGAAAAATGAAGGACCACCTCGTAGAACAGATAGACCTCAGTCCAAGTTGTCCCAGGGTACAGCCACTGGTTTGGGGGCAATGAGGCTGTGGATTTGGGGAAGTCAACACAAGGACACAGGCAAATCTAGCCTGTGACAAGGCAGGAACAGCAAATGTCCATGGCAAGTGTGGACTTGGGGAAAAGGGATGAAGTAAGAACAATACCTCTTAGTCCATGAAATTAAACTCCTAGTGAGTCAGAGATACAAATGTAAATAGATAAATAGAAATGTGAGTCAAGTCACATATAACATTGGTCCAGGGAATGAATTGAACCTATAACTTGAAATCCAGATGTAGTAGCAAGAAAAGATGAGCAAATGGACTTTATAAATAAACCTATTTTCATATGTGCATGTTACACACACACAAAGAAAACTCAGTAGACAAGTGGAAAACCAATAGACAATATGTATAACACATTGCAAAGATTCTGTATGTGTATATATATATATATCCATATAAAGGTACATGAAATTATATATGTTCTCCCAGCCCAGGGAACCCTGGTGCTCACAGTCTCATGTGAGGGGCCCCTGACCCAGTTCATGCTGAGGTCAAAACTTCACTCAGAACCTTATGCTCTCACTCCCCACACAGCTCTAATAATCTGCCCACTCATGAGGAGAAGGAGGGTCTACTCCGTTAAAGGGTAGAATAGGCTCACTCCCCCAGGCTCCTGACCCTACAGTCTCACACACAGTTCAGTGGTAGAAGGGATGGTATGAGATGAGGTAAAGTGCACAGGAAATAGGATTAGATTCAGAGTGGTGGACCAAAGATCCAACCCTCACATCCCAAAGTCACCATCTCAGAATAAACTTCTGCAGGTGTCCCAGCTCTCACCAACATGTCCTAACTCCATAGTCATGGTAACAGCAAAGATTTATAAATCCCCACTGGTTTCAAATTGTATACTTTTTCATGGTTCACTGTTAGAAAATTTTCTAACAGCCAGCACCCCACACAGTTCTGCATTACCTGCTAGCTCCACCGATTACAGGGGCTGTGTGAGGAGCAAATAAGAGAAGGTGCTGGTTCACCAGGATCTGGTATCCAGACCTTACTCCAAGACATGGAAGATGGAAGATGCTGGGCCTGATGGGGGAGGAGTAGTGGCTGGCTGGAGGTGGATGCAGGTCTTATACCTCACCATTGAGAGACCCTGAGGACGCAGGCCTTCATTGATACCTACAGGGTCCCTGAGTCCTCTCAGAACAGAGCAGGAGGCTGATTAGGTCACCATGGGTTCTAACTGTGGATAGGCTGCAGTCTCCACCACATTTGCTCCATTACAAAGAAGCATCCTAGGTCTGTGTACCACTGAGGATGTCCCCTCCTGAGCTTACATGGGGACCTCCATACTCAGTGGACAATTGAGTGTCCACATAAGGGAGAGCAATGTATCTGCTCACTGAAGTGACTCAGGGATCCCTGTCAATATCAACCAAACAGCATGTGCTCTTGCCCCAGGAAATATCTTCAAGAAATTTTCCTAAAGGCACACATGCAACAATAAGGAAGTCAATACCCCAAGGCTGTTAATGGAAGCCTTGCTTGTGCTTGTAAACTACTCGGAAAGAAACCTGAAATGCACCCCAAAAGTAGATAGGCTACATGAACTCGGGTTCATGCTCAAAATGGAGTCATGTGCCTCTGTGAAGGAAAAGAAGAAAGTTTCCTTTATATAGAGGATGCTCCCTGGTGTGCTGAAAATGAAAAGAACAAATAAAAAGACAAGAAAAATAGTGTTGGAGAAAACTGGACATTGATGAGAGAATCAGGAGGAAATATGAAACCTGGAGACACCTGTGTGATGACAAAGGGAAGCATGAGAAGCACCAACCACATTCCATAGATGTCAAAAGCCATGGATTGTTTCAATATAAATGAATACATTTGGGAGCAATGAAATCTCTGCTACAGTGACATTTAAGTGAAAATTAATGGGGAACATGATATTTACAGTGTCTCAAAGTATCTCACTACAAATCACTGTCTAATTATGAAAGACAAATAGCAGCCTTTTGTGAAGAAACCTGATGGATGCCAAATCAGCCATGACATCAAAGCAAAACTTCACCAGTGAGGAACAAAAGATGTCATTCAGGTGCTATTGCACTCAAGAATACACTCAAGAATACATCATATCTGTGTAGGAAGAAGACACAGTTAAACACACTAAAAACTGTTCAACAATACAGGGTGGGAGGAAGGGTGAAAAGAGTAATGAAGGCAGTTAGACTGGTTTAAGCACAATGTATTCACAGGTAAAATATGCAGGCAAAATCCCCACTGAACAATAATTAGACACTTACAAAATGAAAGACAGGAATGAAAAACAGGCCATGTTAAGGGGAGGGCACTAGTGAGGTGGGAGTATAAATGAAGACAGTAAAGGAGGGTGAATATAGTTGATGTACTTTCTATACATGTATGAATATGGAGCATTGAAACATGCTGAAGTTATTTTAAGAAGGGGAATGAATACAGGAAGAAAAGAATGGAGGAGTGCACCAAAGCATGGCATAAGATATGTAAAAACAAAATGTCACAATCAAACTCCCTGCATAACTTTCACATACTAATAAAATGTTTAAAAAAATACAAACTGCAAATGTAACCATGAAACCTTGTTGACACATCTTTTTCCTCAGACTTAGCTCATGATTTCTTCTTCTCCAGAATCCCCTTATCCTCCATCAGCCCTCAGTCATCTCTACTCTTAATGCTAGCTGTGAGCAATGGCATTAGAAAAGGCTCACAAGGTCCTGTTCACACCCTTGCTGTAAACATGGTAAATCACCCAGGATTCCCTGACACAGGAAGACATGCAGATGAACACAGCCTTTGAAGATGGGGAGAATTGGGACCTTGGACAGAACCAGGCTTCTCCTGATCTGCCCACATTGAGCTCTCTTTCCTCTATGGCATATGTGAAAACAAGTAAAGTGTGGAATTTTGGGATTATGACAGGCAGAATGTGATTTCTGCAATAGGAGAAGTCATGACTCTTATCTAGTTCCATGGTAGAGGCTGAAGTGTTGAGAAAGAGCTGTGGTATTTTTCCTAGGAAACTTTTAGTGTTGAAACAGCCTGGGGTGATGGATGTCCACCCATGCATCCTCTCATCCAGTGAGACCTAGCGGTTCCTCCTCCCATCCCCCACACAGTGACACAGGCAGGAAAATCTTCATGACTCTGAAACTCACCACCCAGCTCTGCCCACTCCATGAGGAAGACAAGAATCATACTTTATGGCTGTTGTGTAATTTTAGAAGCAGCTGTGTATTTCATTATCATAACAATCCATTACTAGTCTAATTTATGTCATTAGGTTTCTGTTAATTACTAATAACTTTTTTTCTCATTTATTCATATATGCATAGATTGTTTGGGCCAGTTCTCCCTCCTTCCCCCCTCCTCCTTCCCCCCTTCCCCTTCCCCCCTTGCTTTCAGACAGAATCTGTTCTGCCCTTAATTCTAATTTTGTTGAACAGAGAGCACAAACAATAATAAGAAAAACAAAGCATTTTTGCTAGTTGAGATAAGGATAGCTATACAGGCAGATTCCTAGCATAGCTTCCATGTATAAATGTGTTACATTCCAAGTTGATTCATTTCTAACTGACCTTTTCTCTAGTTCCTGATCCCCTCCTCATATTGACCTCTGTGCTTTAAAGATTCTGTATTAGTTCCTCTGCAGTGAGGACCTCAAATACTGTCATGTTTTTTCAGTTTCTTACCTATCCCCATACCGCCTAAGTGTGCTCTCACCTTATCATGTGACCCAAGTCCAATCACATTGCTGTATTTGCCCTAGATCTAAAGTCCACATATGAGGGAGAACATACAATTTTTGGTGTTCTGAAACTGGCTAACCTTGCTCAGAATGATGTTCTCCAGTTCCATCCATTTACTTGCAAATAATAAGATTTCATTCTTCATAGCTGAGTAGAATGCCATTGTGTATAGATACCACATTTTCTTAATCCATTCATCAGTAGCGGGGCATCTTGGTTGTTTCCATAACTTGGCTATTGTGAATAGTGCTGCAATAAACATGGGTATGCAAGGACCTCTGGAGTAACCTGCGTCACATTCTTTGGGTATATCCCCAGGAGTGGTATTGCTGGATCATATGGCAGATCTACGTTTAGATTTTTAAGAAGGTTCCAAATTTTTTTCCAGAGTGGTTGTACTAGTTTCAATTCCCACCAGCAGTGTATGAGTGTTCCTTTTTCCCCACATCCTCACCAACACCTGTTGTTAGTAGTGTTTTTGATGATGGCTATTCTAACAGGGTTGAGGTAGAATCTTAGTGTGGTTTTGATTTGCATTTCCTTTATGGCTAGAGATGGTGAGCATTTTTTCATGTGTTTTTTGGACATTTGAATTTCTTCTTTTGAGAAAGTTCTGTTTAGTTCAGTTGCCCATTTCTTAACTGGTTCATTGATTTTTGGGTGTGTTTAGTTTCTTAAGTTCCCTGTATATTCCAGTTATCAGTTCCTTGTCTGATGTATAGCTGGGAAGTATTTTCTCCCACTCTGTGGGTGGTCTCTTCAGTTTAGAGACCATTTCTTTTGTTGAGCAGAAGCTTTTTAGTTTTATGAAGTCCCATTTATCTATGCTATCTCTTTGTTGCTGAGCTGCTGATGTTCCACTGAGAAAGTCCTTGCCTATACATATTAGTTCCAAAGTATTTCCTACTCTTTCCTGTACCAACTTTAGAGTTTGGGGTCTGATATTAAGGTCCTTGATCCATTTGAGTTAATATTGGTATAGGGTGATAAACATGTATCTAGTTTCAGTTTTTTACAGATGGCTAACCACTTTTCCCAACATTTGTTGAAGAAGCTGTCTTTTCTCCATTGTATATTTTAAGCACCTTTGTCAAAAATAAGGTGGGCATAGTTGTGTGGATTCATATCTGGGACCTCTATTCTGTTCCACTGGTCTTCATGTCTGTTTTTGTGCCAGTACCATGCTATTTTTATTGCTATTGCTTTGTAATAGTTTGAAGTCGGGTATTATGATACCTCCAGCATTGCTGTTTTTGCTGAGTATTGCCTTAGCTATTCACGGTCTCTTGTGTTTCCAAATGAATTTTAGGTAGATTTTTCAACCTCTGTGATGAATGTCATTGGGATTTTGATGGGAATTGCATTAAACATGTAGATTGCTTTCGGTAGTGTAGCCATTTTTACTATGTTGATTCTACCAATCCATGATCATGGGAGAACTTTCCATCTTCTGTAGTCTTCCTCCATCTCTTTCTTCAGGAGTTTATAGCTCTCCTTGCAGAGGCCATTCACATCCTTTGTTAAGTTTACTCCTAGGTATTTGATTTTTTCAGGCTATCGTAAATGAAATTGTTTCCATATATCCTTCTCAGTTTGTAGGTTGTTGGTGTATAGAAAAGTTAATGATTTTTATCAGTTGATTTTGTATCCTGCCACCTTACTGTAGCTGTTGATGGTGTCTAGGAGTTTTGCGGTAGAGTTTTTTGGGTCTTTAAGTTATAGAATCATGTCATCTGCAAATAGGGACATTTTAACAGTTTGTTTACCTATTTGTACTCCTTTTATTTCTTCTTCTTGTCTAATTGTTGTGGCTAAGAATGCCAGGACTATGTTGAATAGGAGTGGGGATAGTGGGCACCCTTGTCTCATTCCTGACTTTAGGGGAAATGGTTTCAGTTTTTCTAATTATAATGTTGGCTGTAGGTTTGTCATATATAGCTTTTTATAATGTTGAGGTACTTTCCTTCTATACCTAGCTTTCTTTGAGCTTTTATCATGAAGTGGTGTTGGATCTTGTTGAAGGATTTTTCTGCATCTATTGAAATGATCAAGTTGTTTTTGTCTTTGCTTCTATTAATGTGCTGTATTACGTTTATTGATTTGCATATGTTGAACCACCCCTGCATTCCTGGGATGAAGCTGACTTGGTCATGGTGGATGATCATTTTGATGTGTTGCTGAATTTGGTTTGCCATTATTTTATTGAGGATTTTTGCATCAATGTTCACTAAGGAGATTGTCCTATAATGTCTTTGCCTGGGTTTGGGATAAGTGTAATACTGGCTTCACAAAATGTGTTAGGCAGTTGTCCTTCCCTTTCTAGTTTGTGGAGCAGTTTAAGGACACTTGATATTAGTTCTTCTTTAAAGGTCTGATAGAATTCAGCTTTGAATCCATCAGGTCCTGGATTTTTCTTATTTGGGAGACTATTGCTGCTTCAATTTCATTTTGTGTTATAGATCTATTTAGGTGACTAATGTCCTCTTGGTTCAATTTTGGATGGTCATAAGTATCTAGAAATTTGTCCATTTCTTCAGGATTTTCAAATTTATTAGAATATAGGTTCTCAAAGTAGTCTCTGATGATTTCCTGGTGTTTGTTGTTATTTCCCCTTTTGCATTTCTGATTTTACTGATTTGGTTTTTTCTCTCCTTATTTATCAATCTTGTCAGTCTTGTTTATTTTTTCAAAGAACCATCTTTTTGTTTCATTGATTCTTTGTATGTTTTTGTTGTTGTTTCTATTTCATTGATTTCAGCTCTTATTTTTATTATTTATCTCCTTCTGTTTGTTTTTGGATTTGCTTGTTCTTGTTTTTCTAGGAAGTTGAGATGTATAATTAGGTCATTGATTTGAGATCTTTCTGTCCTTTTAATATATGCACTCGTGGCTATAAACTTTACTCTCAGGACTGCCTTTACTGTGTCTCATAGGTTCTGGTAGGTTGTGTTTTCATTTTCATTAACTTCCAGGAGCCTTTTAATTTGCTCTTTTATTTCATCAATAACCCACTGATCATTGAGCAATGTGTTGCTCAGCTTCCAACTGTTTGCATATTTTCTGCTGTTGTTTTTGTTGTTGAGTTCTAGTTTTAATGCATGTTATTATTTCTGTTTTCTTATATTTGCTGATGCTTGTGTTGTGCCCTAATATATGATCAGTTTTGGAGAAGGTTCCATGGGCTGCTGAGAGGAATGTATATTGTGTAGAAGTTGGATGACATATTCTGTAGACATCAGCTAGGTCTATTTGATCTATGGTGTGATTTAGTTCTAGAATTTCTTTGTTGATTTTTTGTTTGGATGACCTATCTATAGGTGATGGGGAGTATTAAAGTCTCCCACTACCACTGTGTTGGAGTCTACATATGTTTTTAAATCCTTCTGAGTGTGTTTGATGCAATTGGGTGCATATAAGTTGATAATTGTTATTTCCTTTTGGTGTGTTTCCCCATTTATTAGTATGGAGTGTCCTTCTTTTTCTCATTTGATCAATGTAGGTTTGAAGTCTACTTTGTCTGAGGTAAGTATTAGTACTCTTGCCTGTTTGGGGGACCCTTGGCTTGGTAAATCTTCTAGCCTTTACCCAGAACCAGTGCTTGTTTCTGTCAATGAGATGGGTCTCCTATAAGCAACGGATTGTTGGATATTCCTTTTTAATCCAGTTTGTCAAATGGTGTCTTTTGATGGGGGAATTAAGTCCATTAACATTGAGTGATAGCATTGATATGTATGTGGTGATTCCTGTCATTTAGTTGTCTTAGTTGTTAATTCATTTATCTCTCTATTTATGGTGTTTTCTCTTTCACTTTGGTGTTTATGCGGGCCTTCTATGGTTTCTTTTATTTGTTCTTGTGCTTTCTCATAGTCTTTGTTTTTGTTTTCCTGGAATTTCTTGAGTGTCTCTTGTACATTTTGGTTGACCATGTGTACTCTCACCTCTATGAATATCTCATTTATTACTTGTAGGATTTCTTCTTTCAGAGTGTTCTTATGGGCTTCATGGGTTCCTTGGTATAGTTTATCTTTGTTTTGTTGGAGTCTGAATCTGGGTATCCATTTTCTTCATTTCCCTCTGGCTCCAGTACTAATATATTTTTGTAGGAGAATGGTTTCCATCCTTTTTACATCTTCTCATCATTCCACTTGGTGCTGTTTCTATCTCTGTTCTGTGTGTAATTTAGCATTAGCTATCTTACAGTAGTAAAAGTAATGAGATCTAGAATGAAAGAGTAACAAGAAAAATAAAGTATGGAAGAAAAGAGAAAAGAAAAAAAATAGAGAACCAAAGAAATTAACAGGGAGAGATGGGGTACTAACCAACAATGAACTAAACAAGCACTTAGAGAGAAAGAGAAAAAAAGAAAAAGAGAAAAAAATCCCAGGTTCAGGCAAATGAAGTTTCACTCTTAGTAGTTCTGGTGTTGCTCCTTCAGCAGCCAGTCCTGGTGTTGGTATTTAAGCAGTAGCTCTGTTGTGGTCTTGCCAGGTGGCTGGGTCAGGAGACAGCTTTGTGAAACGCTATCTACCCTGTTTCAGGCAGCGGCTCATCTGCTGCCTGCTGTCAGCCGTCTACTATTGCAGGCATTCTTTACTAACAATAACTTTTTAATTTAAACAGCTGATCCAGTAAAACCCAGCCTTGGTGTATGAGAACCAGTTTCAAGGTGCCATGAGACCAAAGAAAGAGGCAGACACAACCAGGGCTGCACAGAGTGTGATTTATTGAAGACTCACAAACAGAACCATCACAATAGGCAGCAGACAGACCAGTGGGTCCTGTGATTTTATCAGAAGAAGGGGACTTATATGGTGGTCTGTACAAAAGGGACTTCATCTAAGTCACAATGCCCCCGGGTTATCTCAAGCTGTCATCAAAGTCCTCATGCACATTCCTGATGCTGACTATGTGATGCCCTGTTGTAGAGCTTCACACACTTCTCTATGGATCTGTGCATGAATACAGTGTGCTGGGAACCATGTGGGAAAACAGACCAGGGTCGCTCAATGGGATTCATGGTGGTTATGATGCAGGATAGCTGTGGCTAGGTCAGGATGGGTTCCAACAGCTTTAATGACAAATTAATCAATGATCTATTATATTACTAGTAATAATGTATCACTCAAATTAGTTTTCTCTCTGATATGTGGTTATTCTTTGCTAATAAATATTCTTGAACTAAGCACTGGAGATCAATTAATAAATTTTCAGTACGTATCATTATTCATGTATTTTTTGCATATGAAAATCCATTTCCTTTCTCTCCATGTTGAGCGCACTGGGAGGACCTGGTGATGTGCTTCAGCAATGAGGAAGAGAGGACTTCTCAACAGAACACTGTGTGCAACTTCTGCTGTGTATCTATAGAGGCATCAGAACCCATGCTGAGGCTCTCTCTTCCCTGACAGGAACCACAACTTAGGAACACAGGGAGACACAGGCTGTTGGGAATGGAAAATTTGTTTGAAGTGTGAAATCAATCACTACCCTGAAAGTCCTGGATACCACAGCCTTCTTTATATGCCCAATGGCAGCATGATCCTGTGAATTTTTTATTACTAAAATATTCAATGTTGACCTCACCATTGTGTGAGATGTCCTACAGAATCACTTTGGATACCCCGTGACCACTGTGGCCACAGATATCTGTAGTCAGCTTGATGGTGAATGGAAATTTGGTGGTTAGTGAGGTTCAGAGACCCCACTATGGCATATATTAATCCAGTTCTGTAATAATCAAGGGGTTCAGACATCCTTAACAACTGGCACTAAGTTCTCACTTATGGTCAGACACACCAGGGAAGAGAAGGCCAGGGGGAGGCACTGGAGATGCCTCTTCCTGCAGAACAATGAGACAGCTGTCACCACACATTGCTGGAGGGACTGTGAAAGTCAGTGTCTCGTCAAGGACACCTTTCCATTCAACTCTCTTGTGTGGCTTGTGCAGAAGACAGAGGAGCATACAGCCTGCAGGGGGTGTGTGATCAGGTGTCAGTTTCAACACCTGAGGAGGCTTCATTACTAGGGAAAATCCACACATCCTCCATTGTGCCGGATGCCTACAACCATCACAGTGATGGTACCAGAGGTGGACCTCACAGGAAGTAGTAGCTATTAGAAGTTGGTGGGGCCATGGGTCACATCTTATGGAAAATAAATCAACAATCCTTTAGGTGTGTGCTGCCCCAGTACAAGTTCTAGAAATCTAGTACCCACAAAGCAAGCCTCAGCAAATATAAGAAAATAGAAATAATACTGTGCATACTATCTGACCACAATGCAGTAAAAGTAGAACTCAACAACAAAAATAAAGACAAAAAAACATGCAAACAGCTGGAAACTAAATAACTCACTACTTAATGAAGAATGGATCATCGATGCAATAAAAGAGGAAATTAAAAAGTTCCTGGAAGTCAATGAAAATGAAAACACAACCTACCAGAACCTATGGGACACAGCTAAGGCAGTTTTGAGAGGAAAGTTTATAGCCATGAGTGCATATATTAAAAAGATTGAAAGATTCCAAATCAATGACCTAATGATACATCTCAAACTCCTAGAAAAACAAGAACAAGCAAATCCCAAAACAAATAGAAGGAGAGAAATAATAAAAATAAGAGCTGAAATCAACGAAATAGAAACCAAAAAAACCATACAAAGAAATGATGAAACAAAAAGTTGGTTCTTTGAAAAAATAAACAAGATCGACAGACCCCTGGCAAACCTGACTAAAATGAGGAGAGAAAAAACCCAAATTAGTAGAATCAGGAATGCAAAAGGGGAGATAACAACAAACACCATGGAAGTCCAGGAAATTATCAGAGACTACTTTGAGAACCTATATTCAAATAAATTTGAAAATCTAAAAGAAATGGACAGATTTCTAGATACATATGATCATCCAAAACTGAACCAAGAGGAAATTAATCACCTGAATAGATCTATAACACAAAATGAAATTAAAGCAGCAATCAAGAGTCTCCCCAAAAAGAAAAGTCCAGGACCTGATGGATTCCCTGCTGAATTCTATCAGACCTTTAAAGAAGAACTGATACCAACCCTCCTTAAACTGTTCCACGAAATAGAAAGGGAAGGAAAACTGCCAAACACATTTTATGAAGCCAGTATTACACTTATTCCAAAACCAGGCAAAGACACCTCCAAAAAGGAGAACTATAGGCCAATCTCCTTAATGAACATTGACGCAAAAATCCTCAACAAAATAATGGCAAACCGAATTCAGCAACACATCAAAAAGATTATTCATCACAACCAAGTAGGCTTCATCTCAGGGATGCAGGGGTGGTTCAACATACGAAAATCAATAAACGTAATAAACCACATTAACAGAAGCAAAGACAAAAACCACTTGATCATTTCAATAGATGCAGGAACAAGCCTTTGATAAAATCCAACATCATTTCATGATAAAAGCTCTAAGAAAACTAGGAATAGAAGGAAAGTTCCTCAACATTACAAAAGCTATGTATGACAGACCTACAGCCAGCATTATACTTAACGGAGAAAAACTGAAACCATTCCCTCTAAAATCAGGAACCAGACAAGGATGCCCACTATCTCCACTCCTATTCAACATAGTACTGGAATTCCTAGCCAGAGCAATTAGGCAAGAAGAAGGAATAAAAGGAATACAAATAGGTAAAAAAACTGTCAAAATATCCCTATTTGCAGATGACATGATCCTATGCCTTAAAGGCCCAAAAAATTCTACTCAGAAGCTTCTAGACATCATCAATAGCTACAGAAGGTAGCAGGATATAAAATCAACGTAGAAAAGTCATTAGCATTTCTATACACTAACAATGAGCAAACGGAAAAAGAATGTATGAAAACAATTCCATTTACAATAGCCTCAAAAAAAATCAAATACCTAGGTGTAAACCTAACAAAAGATATGAAAGACTGCTACAAGGAAAACTATACACTTCTGAAGAAAGAGATTGAGGAAGAGTATAGAAAGTGGAGAGATCTACCATGCTCATGGATTGGTAGAATCAACATAGTAAAAATGTTGATACTCCCCAAAGTAATCTACATGTTTAATGCAATTCCCATCAAAATTCCAATGACATTCATTAAAGAGATTGAAAAATCTACTGTTAAATTTATATGGAAACACAAGAGGCCACAAATAGCCAAGGCAATACTCAGTCAAAAGAACAATGCAGGAGGTATCACAATACCTGACTTCAAACTATATTACAAAGCAATAACAATAAAAACAGCATGGTACTGGCACAAAAACAGACATGAAGACCAGTGGAACAGAATAGAGGACCCAGATATGAAGCCACACAACTATAACCAACTTATATTTGACAAAGGAGCTAAAAATATACGATGGAGAAATAGCAGCCTCTTCAACAAAAACTGCTGGGAAAACTGGTTAGCAGTCTGCAAAAAACTGAAACTAGATCCATGTATATCACCCTATACCAATATTAACTCAAAATGGATCAAGGATCTTAATATCAGACCCCAAACTCTTAAGTTGATACAGGAAAGAGTAGGAAATACTCTGGAGTTAGTAGGTATAGGTAAGAACTTTCTCAGTGAAACCCCAGCAGCACAGCAACTAAGAGATAGCATAGATAAATGGGACCTCATAAAGCTAAAAAGCTTCTGTTCATCAAAAGAAATGGTCTCTAAACTGAAGAGACCACCCACAGAGTGGGAGAAAATATTTGCCAACTATACATCAGACAAAGGACTGATAACCAGAATATATAGGGAACTTAAAAAACTAAATTTTCCCAAAACTAATGAACCAATAAAGAAATGGGCAAGTGAACTAAACAGAACTTTCTCAAAAGAAGAAATTCAAATGGCCAGAAAACACATGAAAAAATGCTCACCATCTCTAGCAATATGGAAATACAAATTAAAACCACACTAAGATTCCACCTCACCCCTGTTAGAATAGCCATCATCAGCAACACCACTAACAACAGGTGTTGGTGAGGATGCGGGGCAAAAGGAACCCTCTTACACTGTTGGTGGGAATGTAGACTAGTACAACCACTCTGGAAAAAAATTTGGAGGCTACTTAAAAAGCTAGACATCGATCTACCATTTGATCCAGCAATACCACTCTTGGGGATATACCCAAAAGACTGTGACACAGGTTACTCCAGAGGCACCTGCACACCCATGTTTATTGCAGCACTATTCACAATAGCCAAGTTATGGAAACAGCCAAGATGCTCCACCACTGACGAATGGATTAAGAAAATGTGGTATCTATACACAATGGAATTCTATGCAGCCATGAAGAAGAACGAAATGTTATCATTCGCTGGTAAATGGATGGAATTGGAGAACATCATTCTGAGTGAGGTTAGCCTGGCCCAAAAGACCAAAAATCGTATGTTCTCCCTCATATGTGGACATTAGATCAAGGGCAAACACAACAAGGGGATTGGACTATGAGCACATGATAAAAGCGAGAGCACACAAAGAAGGGGTGAGGATAGGTAAGACACCTAAAAAACTAGCTAGCATTTGTTGACCTTAACACAGAGAAACTAAAGCAGATACCTTAAAAGCAACTGAGGCCAATAGGAAAAGGGGAACAGGTACTAGAGAAAAGGTTAGATCAAAAAGAATTAACCTAGAAGGTAACACCCACACACAGGAAATCAATGTGAGTCAATGCCCTGTATAGCTATCCTTATCTCAACCAGCAAATACCCTTGTTCCTTCCTATTATTGCTTATACTCTCTCTACAACAAAATTAGAAATAAGGGCAAAATAGTTTCTGCTGGGTATTGGGGGGGAGAGGGAGGGGGCGGAGTGGGTGGTAAGGGAGGGGGTGGGGGCAGGGGGGAGAAATGAACCAAGCCTTGTATGCACATATGAATAATAAAAGAAAAATGAAAAAAAAATTAAAAATGACTAAAGCAGAAAAAAAAAAAAAAAGAAATCTAGTGCCCTGAGGGAAGTTGAGATTTCCCATCCTAGACAAGCCATGTTGTTCTGTCAGACACATCTATAGAAATAAAAAAAAGCCCCAGTCTCCTGGCCCTCTTCTATAATTTGGGGATGGCACATGCTTCTGTAGATTTTCCTATCTCACTCCAGGAGGCTGGATTGTGTGGGAACCAGAACATAAGAAGTCTATAAATAGCTCCAGGCTGCAGAAAACTTGAGCCAATCCACACAGCAGAGGCCATGGTGTGGAGAATCTGTGGCACACAGGTGTCATGCTTAGCACGAAGAATGAGGCTACAAAAGAGTCATGGCACACCCTTGAAGGTGTTGGAGCCACACTATGTTATTTCTGAACAAGACTAATCTTCTGAGAAACAACTCTGGACTTCTCAGGGTCCAGTAGAGACTGAATGTGTGGCCAGGTGTGCTGAGTCACCATGCCACAGATCTACCATCAACAGGTGTTGATGGACCTACAATCCCAAACTGGGCTCAGAAACCTTCATGGTCAGTGAAGCAGCTCCTGTGAGATTTGAATGAAGATGTTCCTGAAGGCATGTGGGGTCGGCATGATGGCCCACCCTAGGAGTCTATGTCTTCATCATAAGAACCTGTGACTGTGTTACCTTACCTGACTGATCGGGGTTTTGCAAATGAGCTTAAGAATCTGAGAAGGGGACATTATTCAAGAGGTCTCAGCAAAATATTAGTGTCCTAGTAAGTGATAAAGGGATACAAGAGCCAGCATCAGAGAAGGAGGTGAGAAGGAGGAGCAGAGGTGGGAATACCATGATTGCTCTGTGAGATGGGAGGGATGAAGAGGTACAGAATGCACAGCCTGCAGGTGCTTGAAGAGGTGAGTGAGCAGAGTCTGCCCTGGGCCTGCAGAGGACACAGCATTGAGGGGAACTTGACTCAAGCCCAGAGATCACCTTGTACTTAAGACTCACAAAATGACCTGAGTTGCTTTAAGCCACTGTTTGTTTCAGTAGAAACAGGAATTGAATATACTGGAAGGATGTGTGTATGTGTAAGTGAAAAGAGAAGCAGAAAGATGCACATCCTCAGAGACTGGCCTTGTGCGGTCTCAGCTGAAGACAAGCTTGGATATCCCCTTACCCTTCTTCTTCTCTCTAGGACAGCTCACTGATAGACTTTCGCTCTCAGTGCAGAAAGACCCCACAATGTCCACAGGAAAATAAGTGACCATGCTATTTCTGTCATGGAGCCCAGTGGACACTTTCCTTGTGTCAAAGGAGGAGGCAGTCAATCTCCCCCAGCTGCCCCATGTCTCAGATCACCAGGCAGAATTCTCCATGACTGCTGTCACTTCAGCCCTTGGGGTCACCTACAAGTGCAGTGGGTCTCAAAACTCATCCCCCTACCTGTTGTCACTCCCCAGTGACCCCTTGTGCTCATAGTCTCAAGTGAGGGGCCAGTGACTCTGTTTTCTCCGATTTTGAAGGGCCACTCATGACCCTGCCTCCATGACAACTCTGAACTGGGTTGGGAGTGAGGCAGTTGGAGGGAGGTTCAACCAGAAGGAGATTCACCCTCAGATAGGGGTAGGATAGCAGGGTCCTCCCAGGCATGCACCTCACCCCTTCCCTGGAATCCAAAGAGCCCTATACACAGTGAGAGGTTCTTGAGGAGGCCACAGGACAGATGTAGGGTAGTGAGCAGAAATGGGGTCTTCATTGGTAGCTCCAGTCCCTCACCCTAGTCTTGTCCTTACAGGACTCTCTGGGATGACAATATTACCATATATAGTCCCCATCTCAACAACCAGTGAGTCTCAGCAGCCTCTTTCCAGAGAGTTTTCTGGGTCCCCAGGGTGCCTCAAGACATCCCAGGCCACCAATGGCCTTACTTGGGTGGGGACCCATGACCTACAGGGGTTCAGAGATGGAATGCATAAGGAGGGGTCAATGCAGAGGGAGATAGTGATACCTGGTGGGGTGAGGCACTGGGCTGAGGTGAAGAGTAGAGAGCCCAAGTAAGTGAGGGGCTCTGTTGGGAGATGGGGTGCAGGGAAGCAGAGGCTGTTATGATGCAGCTTCCTCTGGTGACACGAACTTGGACAAGCCCCTCCCTCATCTGGGCCTCAGTTTCTCCAAGAGTAAAGGAGAGGCTTTGCCCAGACCTTAAAGTTCCTTCCAGCGTTGACCTTGGCTGTGACCTCCTGGAAGAGGAGCTTCCCAGTGCAGCTGATTCTATAGTGTGCCTGTACCCTCTGCCACAGCAAGGGTGACATAGTGTAGGGAGGGGCACATTGATGGTGACATTGTGCCTAGAGGGGCACAGGGCTGTGGTGACATAGTGCAGAGAGGGACACAAGGCTTTGACAGGGGCCTTCAGGCACTTTCCTACCAGCTCAGGTGGCTCAGCTCTGGTGGAGACATCCAGGCTGAAAGTCAGACTCACCAGGTCCAATCCCAGCTCTGCTGCTTCCTGCTGGATGACCTGGGGGAGATGATTCACCTTCTTGACCCTCAGTTTCCTCCTCTGTAAAATGGCTGGGTGGGGGTGGGAATCTTATGTTGCAGGAGTGTGAGGGTCAGAGGTGAAGGGTACAAACAGTCAGCATGCGCCTGGTACACAGCAGGTGCTGAATTAAAAGTGATGTTCCTCATTCACTATGTCACTTGTCCCCAAGAACTGCAGTGGTATCTGATGGTTTTGTTTGGGGTATCTGTGGCCTTCCTGCTGTTTCTCCTCCTCTTTCTCTTTCTCCTACAACATCAGCATCATGGCAAAAGTAAGAGGTCAGGTGAGTAATGAGTGTGACTTGAGCCTGATGAGGGGTGAGATCCCAGGGCATGTGACCAAGGGTGACACATTCAGGGCATGAGCCTCAGGTAAACCAGCCAGGTGGGGACACAACAGCTGAGAAACACTTCTGCAGAATCTCAGATCAGAAAACCTAGAACAAGAAACACTTGGTTTTGGGACATGGCAAATTTCAGGCATTCTCTCAGTTTTTCCATTTCAGGAATACGTGGACACATGTCCAGGGTGTTTAAAGTCCGTGTCCTCCCCTTGGGGATCTAACTTTCCCGAGCATCTAACATTTCTGGCCTGAGACTTTTCCCTCTTAAGCAGCCCAGAGAGAGGCCATCTTCCAAAGTCCTGCAGTGGCAGTGAGGCCAGTGTCCAGGGACAGAGACCTGCAGAACAGGCAATTTCTGCTCAAGGACCCAGACCCCCACCCTCATTCATCCATCATTGATGATGAAGACCCCCTGTCTCCCCAGCTCCTGTCCAGCTGCTGCCATCCAGGAATAAAACCTCTTTGAGAGGAAGAGTGACCATGACAGGGAGATCCCAAAGGGCTCAGCACCATGGAGGTGAGGCAAAGGGGAGCGGGGCTTGGGCTGAGTCATACTGATCCCACACTGTGAATCTGGGGACATCACCAGGAGATGACACCAGTTATGTCCCACAGATGCTGCTGTGAAGGACATACAGAATAATGGTGTGGTGAAATTGGACATTCAGATGAGAGCCCCACTCATTCCAGAGCACCAAGGACTTCTGTTGTGAGGATCCAAAATGGCAAGTAGGACACAGACACAGACTGCATGAGCTCCATGAATCAGGGGCCTTGCTGAGACACTAGAGACATGCTTGGCTGAGGTAAAGCACAAGGGAGAGCTGAAACTTTGGCACCTTTAACCTCTAGCCCATGGAAGACTTCTCCATGCCACAATACACTAAAAGAACAGGCGGGCCACCACCACCCAGCCAGGCCACTGCCCTGCAGGCCCGCCATGCCACCTCCCTCCACAAGAGGCTCCAGCACCACCAGATGCCAGTTCCAAACCTGCCTAGGAGACACAGACAAACAAGACTGGATGCTAAAGGAGTAACACCAGAACTTCTAAGACTGAAATTCTGCTGTTCCTGAACCAGATTTTTTTTCTTTTTTTCTTTTCTTTAAGTGTTTGTTTGTCTTGTTTACCATTTGATTGTCCACCATCTCTCCCTGCTGATTTCTTTGGTTCTCCTTTTTTTCTTTCTCTTTCTTTTTCTTTTTTCTCCTTCTTTCTTGGTTTTGTTAGTTTTACTATTGTAAGTTAGCTAATACTAAATTACACATAGACCAGGGACAGAAACAGTACCAAGTAGAATGATGCAAACATGAAAAAGGGATGTAAGCCATTCTACCCACAAAAATAAATTACTACAGGATTCAGAAGAAAATGAAGAAAACAGATATCCAGATACAGACTCCAACAAAACAAAGATAAACTATGCCAAGGAATCCAACAAAGCCCACAAGAGCAATCTGAAAGAAGAAATCCTGCAAGTAATCACTGAGGATTTCAAGAGATGTTACTAGATATGGTCAACCAAAACATAGGAGGCACTCAAGAAATACCAAGACAACAAAAATAAAGAATATGATAAAACACAAAACAAATAAATGAAATCATAGGATCCTTAAATTAACACCAAAGTAAAAAAGAGAACACCATAAATAGAGAGATAAATGAATTCAGGACAAAAATTGACTAATATTAAAGAAGAAGTGAAGATTCCAAGATGGTGGCTAGAGGGAGGAAGCAGAAAGCATGCCTCCTATAGTGAAATCTTGGAGAGATGCTGGAGACACACCTTGCGGGCAAAATCATCGAAAAGAGGCAAAACTTTGACCCCTCCACACCTCCAGCCAGTGCAGAGAATCTCCACTTCACATTAAATGGAGAAATGAGGAGGGCCCCCGGGCCACCAGTTGACCATTCCCAGACGGCTTGGGAAGATGCGGACAAGCTGAGCTAAATGGCATGCAGTACTCCCACAGACAACCCTGGGCCAGAACAGCATAGGCCCCTAGACAGACTGACTTCTACCCAGGAAAAAAGAGAAACTGAGTAATAAGCAATAAGAGCAATAAAGACACATTGCAAAGAGCACCGAAGAGGGGGGAAGGGGACTCCTTCCTGGAACTGTAAATAAACAAGCTGGGCCTGGCCAGAGAGGCTCTGGCAGGAGCGGGGAATGTGCCCAGCAACCAGGAGTGGGAAAGCCTGTGAGAGTGGTGGAGGGAGGAAAACTCCACAGGAGAGGGGATAAGACCCACCTCCCACGTGAGCTGTAAACAAACACGCTGGCCAGAGAAAGCAGGTGCAGTGTCACCTCCCCTAGTGTGCTTGGAAAGGGGAAAGCTTATAGCAGTGGCTCACGCACAGAGCTCTGAGTAAACAAAGCCTGCGGGGCCAGGGAAGTGTTAAGCTCACCCCAGATATCTGCATAAATAACGCCTCCAGCAACAGCAGGCTAACAGCAGCAGACAGTCAAGCCACAGCCACAGATAGCCATTCACAGAACTCTCTCCAGACTCTTTTTTTCCTCTCTCCCTACCTTTGATGAGAAAATAAACGAACTACACCTGCATGCTGAAAAACTTACTGAAACTGTATTGCATGTGAACTTGGGACAGTTTGTGGGGTTTTTGTTTGTTTGTTTGTTTGTTTGTTTGTTTTTGTGTGTGTGCACTTTTGTTCTACTTTATGCGTCCCCTTTGATGAGACAACTACAGAACAACATCTGAGGCACCATCTCCAGAATTGGACGCTGAGACAGACACCAAAATTATTAAGACTGAAACTTCGTTGCATTTGAACTTGAAAAGGGGTTTTTTTTTGATTTTTCATTTTGTTTTATTTTATTTTTGTATGTTTTTTCTTTCATTTACTTATTTTTTCTTTTTACTCTTATCTTTATTCTTTTTATTTTTTATTTCAATCCTCTTTCTGTCTAATGCCTGTTCAGCTTACTGTCGATTAGTACACTAACGCTCCCTGTTTATATCTTTGAAACTTTTTTGTTTGATTTTTGTTTTGTTTTCCTACTTGTCTGTTTATTTGTTTTCCCCTTTTTCTTTAAATTCTTTGCTTTCCATCCCCTCTCACCCTTCCACTCTAAATATCACCATTGTTATTATTACAAGCTAGAAAATACTTAATCGCACACAGTACAGGGACAATAATAACATCAAGGGCAATAACTGGAAGACAGAAAAAAACAGGGAAACCAGTTTCCTCACAGCAAAAACTTAGTACAGGAACAAGAGGGAAATGAAGAAAACAGATACTCAGATCAAGACTTCAACAAAATGAAGATAAACTATGCCAAAGAACCCAATGAAGCTCACAAGAATAATTTAGAAGAAGAACTACTACAGGAACTCAATGAGAATTTTATACAGGCAATACTGGATAGGGTCAACCAAAATGTACAAGAGATACTCAAGAAATTCCAAGACAACAAAAATAGAGAATTTGAAAAAGCAAAAGAAGAAATAAAGGAAACCATAGAAGCACTGTATAAACAACAAAGTGAAACAGAGAACACGATTAATAAAGGGATAAATGAACTCAGGACAAAAATAGACAACATTAAAGAGGAAACCACCCAGGGTATGGAAAACCTCAGAAAAAAGAATGAAACGAATGGAACACAACTGCAAAACAAAATGGAAGGCCAATCCAGCAGAATAAAACAAACAGAAGACAGAATCTCAGAACTCGAAGATGAAATGGTAATTAAAGGAAAAACCAAAGAATTATTAAGTAAACAACTCAAAACCTGTGAAAAGAAAGTGCAAGAAAACACCAACTCCATTAAAACAACGAACTTGAAAATCATGGGCATCAAAGAAGGAGAAGAGGTGCAAGCGAAGGGAATGCGTAATATATTCAACAAAATAATAACAGAAAAATTCCCAAATTTAGAGAAAGATATTCCCATACAGATGCAAGAAGCCTCCAGAACACCAAACAGATCAGATCAAAATAGAACTACATCATGACATTTCATCATTAAAACAACAAGTTCAGAAACTGGGGAAAGAATATTGAAGACTGTAAGAGAGAAAAAACAAGTAACATACAAAGGTAAACCCATCAAAATCACAGCAGACTTCTCAACAGAAACATTATAAGCAAGAAGAGCATGGGGTGAGATCTTCCCGGCACTGAATGAAAATAATTTCAACCCCAGGATACTCTACCCAGCAAAACTATCATTCAAAATAGATGGAGCAATAAAAGTCTTCCATGATAAGCAGAAACTAAAACAATATGTGACCACAAAGCCACCACTACAAAAGAGTCTTCAAGGGATTCTGCACACAGAAAGTGAAACCCAACTTAACCATGAAAAGACAGGCAGCACCAAACCACAGGAAAAGAAAAAGCAAGACAGTAGAGAGTAACCTCAACTTAGGAACACACAATCAAACCTTCAAAAACTAAGACAACTAAATGACAGAAATCACCACATACCTATCAGTACTAACACTTAATGTTAATGGACTTAATTCACCCATCAAAAGGCACAGCTTGATGAAATGGATTAAAAAGGAAGATCCAACAATTTGTTGCTTCCAGGAGACCCTTCTCACTGACAGAAGTAAGCATAGGCTTAGGATGAAAGGCTGGAAGATTTACCAAGCCAATGACCCCGAAAACAGGCAGGAGTAGCAATACTTATCTCTGACAAAGTAGACTTTAAACCTACATTGATCAAATGAGATAAAGAAGGACATTCCATACTAATAAAAGGGGAAATAGACCAAAAGGAAATAATAATTATCAACCTGTATGCACCCAATGTCAACACACCCAATTTCATCAAACATACCCTGAAAGACCTAAAAGCATATATAAACGCCAACACAGTTGTTGTGGGAGACTTTAACACCCCATTATCATCAATAGATAGGTCATCCAAATAAAAAATCAATAAAGAAAACCAAGATCTAAAATATACAATAGATCAAATGGATCTACTTGATGTCTACAGAACATTTCATCCAACTTCTACACAATACACATTCTTCTCAGCAGCCCATGCAACCTTCTCCAAAATAGATCATATCCTAGGGCACAAAGCAAGCCTCAGCAAATATAAGAAAATAGAAATTATACCATGCATACTATCTGATCACAATGCAATAAAAGTAGAACTCAACAACAAAAGTAAAGACAAAAAACATGCAAACAGCTGGAAACTCAATAACTCATTACTTAATGAAGAATGGATCATTGATAAAATAAAAGAGGAAATTAAAAAGTTCCTGGAAGTCAATGAAAATGAAAACACAACCTACCAGAACCTATGGGACACAGCAAAGGCAGTCCTGACAGAAAAGTTTATAGCCATGAGTGCATATTTTAAAAAGACTGAAAGATCCAAAATCAATGACCTAATGATACATCTCAAACTCCTAGAAAAACAAGAACAAGCAAATCCCAAAACAAATAGAAGGAGAGAAATAATAAAAATAAGAGCTGAAATCAACAAAATAGAAACCAAAAAAACCATACAAAGAATTAAAGAAACAAAAAGTTGGTTCTTTGAAAAAATAAACAAGATCAATAGACCCCTGGCAAACCTGACTAAAATGAGGAGAGAAAAAACTCAAATTAGAATCAGGAATGCAAAAGGGGAGATAACAACAAACACCATGGAAGTCCAGGAAATCACCAGAGACTACTTTGAGAATTTGTATTCAAATAAACTCAAAAATCTTAAAGAAATGGACAGCTTTCTAGATACATATGATCATCCAAAACTGAACCAAGAGGAAATTAATCACCTAAATAGATCTATAACACAAAATGAAATTGAAGCAGCAATCAAGAGTCTCCCCAAAAAGAAAAGTCCAGGACCTGATGGATTCTCTGCCGAATACTATCAGACCTTTAAAGAAGAACTGATACCAACCCTCCTTAAACTGTTCCACGAAATAGAAAGGGAAGGAAAACTGCCAAACACATTTTATAAAGCCAGTATTACACTTATCCCAAACCCAGGCAAAGACACCTCCAAAAAGGAGAACTATAGGCCAATCTCCTTAATGAACATTGATGCAAAAATCCTCAACAAAATAATGGCAAACCGACACAACAAACACAAAAAGATTACAACAACACATCAAAAAGATTATTCACTACGACCAAGTAGGCTTCATCCCAGGAATGCAGGGTAGTTCAACATACGAAAATCAATAAACATAATAAACCACATTAACAGCAGCAAAGACAAAAACCACTTGATCATCTCAATAGATGCAGGAACAAGCCCTTTGATAAGATCCAACACCATTTCATGATAAAAGCTGTAAGAAAACTAGGAATAGAAGGAAAGTACCTCAACATTACAAAAGCTATATATGACAAACCTACAGCCAGCATTATATTAATGGAGAAAAATTGAAACCATTCCCTCTAAAATCAGGAACCAGACAAGGATGCCCACTATCTCCACTCCTATTCAACATAATACTGGAATTCCTAGCCAGAACAATTAGGCAAGAAGAAGGAATAAAAGGAACACAAATAGGTAAAGAAACTGTCAAAATATCCCTATTTGCAGATGACATGATCCTATACATTAAAGGCCCAAAAAACTCTACTCAGAAGCTTCTAGACATCATCAATAGCTACAGCAAGGTAGCAGGTTATAAAATCAACATAGAAAAATCATTAGCATTTCTATACACTAAATATGAGCAAACTGAAAAAGAATGTATGAAAACAATTCCATTTACAATAGCCTCAAAAAAAAATCAAATACCTAGGTGTATACCTAACAAAAGATGTGAATGACCTCTACAAGGAAAACTATAAACTTCTGAAGAAAGAGATTGAGGAAGACTATAGAAAGTGGAGAGATCTCCCATGCTCATGGATTGGTAGAATCAACATAGTAAAAATGTCGATACTCGCCAAAGTAATCTACATGTTTAATGCAATTCCCATCAAAATTCCAGTGACATTCATTAAAGAGATTGAAAAATCTACTGTTAAATTTATATGGAAACACAAGAGGCCATGAATAGCCAAGGCAATACTCAGTCAAAAGAACAATACAGGAGGTATCACAATACCTGACTTCAAACTATATTACAAAGCAATAACAATAAAAACAGCATGGTACTGGCACAAAAACAGACATGAAGACCAGTGGAACAGAATAGAGGATCCAGATAGGAAGCCACACAACTATAACCAACTTGTCTTTGACAAAGGAGCTAAAAATATACGATGGAGAAATAGCAGCCTCTTCAACAAAAACTGCTGGGAAAACTGGTTAGCCGTCTGCAAAAAACTGAAACTAGATCCATGTATATCACCCTATACCAATATTAACTCAAAATGGATCAAGGATCTTAACATCAGACCACAAACTCTGAAGTTGATACAGGAAAGAGTAGGAATTACTCTGGAGTTAGTAGGTATAGGTAAGAACTTTCTCAATGGAACCAGAGCAGCAAAGCAACTAAGAGATAGCATAGATAAATGGGACCTCATAACACTAAAAAGCTTCTGTTCATCAAAAGAAATGGTCTCTAAACTGAAGAGAACACCCACAGAGTGAGAGAAAATATTTGCCAACTATACATCAGACAAAGGACTGATAACCAGAATATATAGGGAACTTAAAAAACTAAATTCTCCCAAAACTAATGAACCAATAAAGAAATGGGCAAGTGAACTAAACAGAACTTTCTCAAAAGAAGAAATTCAAATGGCCAAAAAACACATGAAAAAATGCTCACCATCTCTAGCAATAAAGGAAATGCAAATTAAAACCACACTAAGATTCCATCTCACTCCTGTTAGAATAGCCCTCATTAGCAACACCACCAACAACAGGTGTTGGGGAGGATGCATCGAAAAAGGAAACCTCTTACACTGTTGGTGGGAATGTAAACTAGTACAACCACACTGGAAAAAAATTTGGAGGCTACTTAAAAAGCTAGACATTGATCTACCATTTGATCCAGCAATACCACTCTTGGGGATATACCCAAAAGACTGTGACACAGGTTACTCCAGAGGCACCTGCACACCCATGTTTATTGCAGCACTATTCACAATAGCCAAGTTATGGAAACAGCCAAGATGCCCCACTACTGATGAATGGATCAAGAAAATGTGGTATCTGTACACGATGGAATTTTATGCAGCCATGAAGAAATTTTAAATGTTATCATTCGCTGGTATATGGATGGAATTGGAGAACATCATTCTGAGTGAGGTTAGCCTGGCCCAAAAGACCAAAAATCATATGTTCTCCCCCATATGTGGACATTAGATCAAGGGCAAACATAACAAGGGGATTGGACTTTGATCACATGATAAAAGCGAGAGCACACAAGGGAGGGGTGAGGATAGGTAAGACATCTAAAAACTAGCTAACATTTGCTGCCCTTATCACAGAGAAACTAAAGCAGATAGCTTAAAAGCAACTGAGGCCAATAGGAAAAGGGGACCAGGAACTAGAGAAAAGGTTACATCAAAAAGAATTAACCTAGAAGGTAACACAAATGCACAGAAAATTAATGTGAGTCAACTCCCTGTATAGCTATCCTTATCTCAACCAGCAAAAATCCTTGTTCCTTCCTATTATTGCTTATACTCTCTCTTCAACAAAATTAGAGATAAGGGCAAAATAGTTTGTGCCGGGTATTGAGGGGGTGGGGGGCAGAGGGAGGTTGTGGAGTGGGTGGTAATGGAGGGGGTGGGGGCATGGGGGAGAAATGACCCAAGCATTGTATGCACATATGAATAATAAAACAAAAATCAATAAATAAATAAAGAAGAAGTGAGCCAGGATATAGAAAACCTCAGAAAAAAGAATGGAACAGAAATATAAGACAAAATGGAAGGCTACTCACTCAGGCAGACTAAAAGAAGCAGAAAGCAGAAACTCAGAATTCATAGATGAAATGGCAATTAAAGGAAAAACTGAACAACTTTTAGTCAGACAACTAAAGACCTGTGAATGGAATACGCAGCAACTCACCAGCTCTATCAAAAAAACAAACCTGAGAATCATGGGCATTGAAGAAGAAGAGGTGCAAGCAAAAGGAATGCGTAACATATTCAACAAAATAATAATAGAACATTTCCCACATCTAGAGAAAACTGTGCCCATTCAGGTACAGGAAGCCTCCAGGACAACAAACAGACTTGACCAAAATAGAACTACCTCACAACATATTATCATTAAAACCACAAGCACAGAGACTAGAGAAAGAACATTGAAGCCTGTAAGAGAGAAAAAACAAATAACACACAAAGGTAAACCCATCAAAATCACAGTGGATTTCTCAACAGAAACTTTAAAAGCAAGAACAGCATGGAGTGAGGTATTACAGGCACTGAATGAAAGTAACTTCAGCCCTAAGATACTCTACCCAGCAAAACCATCATTCAAAATAGATGGAACAATAAAAGTCTCCCATGATAAGCAGAAACTAAAACAATATATTACCACCAAGCCACCACTACAAAAGATTCTTCAAGGAATTCTGCACACAGAAAGTGAAAGCAAACAAAACCATGAAAAGGCAGGCAACACCAAACCACAGGAGAAGAAAAGGAAAGAAAGTAGAGTAACATTGATTCAGCTGCACACAATCAAACCCTTAAACAACAAAGAGAACTAAATGATAGGAATCAGCACATACCTATCAATACTAACAATGAATGTTAATGGACTTAATTCCTCCATCAAAAGACACTGTTTGACTAACTGGATTAAAAAGGAAGATCCAACAATCCATTGCTTACAGGAGACTCATCTCATCGACAGAAACAAGCACTGACTGAGGGTGAAAGGCTGGTAGATTTACCAAGCCAATGGCCCCCGAAAACAGGCAGGGATAAATACTTATCTCAGACAAAGTAGACTTCAAACTTTCATTGATCATACAAGATAAAGAAGGACACTTCATACTAATAAAAGGGGAAATACACCAAAAGGAAATAACAATTATCAACTTATATGCACCCAACATTAATGCACCCAATTGCATCAAACACACTCTGAAGTACCTAAAAACATATATAGACTCCAACACAGTAGTAGTGGGAGACTTTAATACTCCCTATCTCCAACAGATAGGTCATTCAAACAAAAAATCAATAAAGAAATTCTAGAACTAAATCACACCACAGATTAAATGGACCTAGCTGATGTCTACAAAATATTTCATCCAACTTCTGCACAATATACATTCCTCTCAGCAGCTCACGGAACCTTCTCCAAAATTGATTATATTTTAGGGCACAAAGCAAGCCTCAGCAAATATAAGAAAATAGAAATAATCCCATGCATTCTATCTGATTACAACGAATTAAAACTAGAAATCAACAACAAAAACAACAGTAGAAGACATGCAAACAATTGGAAGCTGAACAACACATTATTCAATGATCAGTGGGTCATTGATGAAATAAAAAAGGAATTTAAAATGTTCCTGGAAGTTAGCAAAAATGAAAACATGACCTACTGGAACCTATGGAACACAGCAAAGGCAGTCCTAAGAGGAAAGTTTTAGCCATGAATGCATATATTAAAGGACAGAAAGATCTCAAGTCAATTACCTAATGCTACATCTCAAACTCCTAGAAAAACAAGAACAAGCAAATTCCAACACAACCAGAAGGAGAGAAATAATAAAAATTACGGATGAAATCAATGAAATAGAAAGAACAACAAAAAATACAAAGAATCAATGCAACAAAAAGCTGGTTCTTTGAAAAAATCAATAAGATTGACTGACCCCTGGCAAACCTGACTAAAATGAGGACAGAAAAAACCCAAATCAGTAAAATCAGAAATGCAAAAGGGGAGATAACAACAAACACCACAGAATTCTAGGCAATCGCCAGAGACTACTTTGAGAACAGACACTCTAACACATTTGAAAATCTTGAAGAAATGGACAGATTTCTAGATACTCACAACCATCCAAAACTGAACCAAGATGATATTAATCACCTGAATAGACCTATAACACAAAATAAAATTGAAGCAGCAACAAAGAGTCTCCCAAAAAAGAAAAATCCAGGACCTGATGGATTCTCTGCTGATTTCTATCAGACCTTTAAATAAGAACTGATACCAACCCTCCTTAAACTGCTCCACAAAATAGAAAGGGAAGGAAAACCTCGTAACACATTTTATGAAGCCAGTATTACACTTATCCCAAACCCAGGCAAAGACACCTCCAAAAAGGAGAACTATAGGCCAATATGACCATTGATGCAAAAATCCTCAATAAAATAATGGCAAACCAAATTCAACAATGCATCAGAATGATCATCCACCATAACCAAGTCAGCTTCATCCCAGGGATGCAGAGGTGGTTCTACATACGCAAATCAATAAATGTAACACAGCACATTAATGGAAGCAAAGACAAAAGCCACTTGATCATTTCAATAGATGCAGAAAAAGCCTTCAACAAGATCAACACCACTTCATGATAAAAGCTCAAAGAAAACTAGGCATAGAAGGAAAGTACCTCAACATTATAAAAAGCTATATATGACAAACCTACAGCCAACATTATAATGTAGAAAACTGAAACCATTTCCCCTAAAGTCAGGAATAAGACAAGGGTGCCCACTATCCCCACTCCTATTCAACATAGTCCTGGAATTCCTATCCAGAGTAATTAAGCAAGAAGAAGAAATAAAAGGAATACAAATAGGTAAAGAAACTGTCAAAATATCCCTATTTGCAGAAGATATGACCCTGTAACTTAAAGACCCAAAAAACTCTACCCAAAAACTCCTAGACACCATCAACAGCTACAGCAAAGTGGCAGGATACAAAATCAACTTACAAAAATCATTAGCTTTTCTATACACCAAAAACAAACAAACTGAGAAGGAATATATGGAAACAATTTCATATACAATAGCCTCAAAAAAAATCAAATACCTAGGAGTAAATTTAACAAAGGATATGAATGACCTCTACAAAGAGAACTACAAAACCTTGAAGAAAGAGATGGAGGAAGACTACAGAAGATGGAAAGATCTCCTGTGCTTACGGATTGGTAGAATCAACATAGTAAAAATGGCTATACTACCAAAAGCAATCTACACGTTTAATTCAATTTCCATCAAAATCCCAATGACTTTCATCACAGAGATTGAGAAATCTACCCTAAAGTTTATTTGGAAACACAAGAGACTGCAAATAGTCAAGGCAATACTCAACAAAAAGAGCAATGCTGGAGGAATCACAATACCTGACTCCAAACTATATTGCAAAGCAATAGCAATAAAAAAACAGCATGGTACTGGCACAAAAACAGACATAAAGACCAGTGGAACAGAATAGAGGACCCAGATATGAATCCACACAACTATTCGCACCTTATATTTGACAAAGATGCCAAAAATATATGATGGAGAAAAGACAGCCTCTTCAACAACTGTTATTGGGAAAAGTGGTTATCTGTCTGCAAGAAACTGAAACTAGATCCATGTTTATCACCCTAAACCAATATTAACTCAAATGGGTCAAGGACCTTAATATCAGACCCGAAACTCTGAAGTTAGTACAGGAAGGAGCAGGAAACACTCTGAAACTAATAGGTATAGCAAGGGCTTCCTTAATAGAACCCCATCAGCCCAGCAACTAAGAGAAAGAATGGACAAATGGGACTTCAAAAAATTAAAAAGGTTCTGTACAACAAAAGAAATGATATCTAAACTGAAGAGACCACACACAGAGTGGGAGAAAATATTTGCCAGCTACACATCAGACAAAGAACTGATAACCAGAATATACAAGGAAGTTAAGAAACTAAACTCTCCCAAAATCAATGAACTAATAAAGAAATGGGCAACTGAACTAAACAGAACTTTCTCAAAAGAAGAAATTCAAATGGCCAAAAAACACATGAAAAATGCTTACCATCTCTAGTTATAATGGAAATGCAAATCAAAAACACACTAAGATTCCACCTCACCCTTGTTAAAATAGCCATCATCAAAAACACCACCAACAACAGGTGTTAGGGAGGGTGTGGGGAAAAAGAGACCCTCATACACTGCTGGTGGGAATGCAAGCTGGTGCAACCACTCTGGTAAAAAATTTGGAGGCTTCTTAAAAATCTAAACATAGATCTGCCATATGATCCAGCAATCCCATTCCTGGGCATATACCCAAAGGAGTGCAACACAGGCTACTCCAAAGACACCTGCACACCCATGTTTATTACAGTGCTACTCACAATAGCCAAGTTATGGAAACAACCAAGATGCCCCACTACTGACAAATGAATTAAGAAAATGTGGTATTTATACCCAATGGAATTTTATTCAACCATGAAGAAGAATGAAGTCTTATCATTTGCAAGTAAATGGATGGAACTGGAGAACATTATTCTGAGCGAAATTAGCCAGGGTCAGAAGACCAAAAATTGTATGTTCTCTCTCACATGCAGACTTTAGATCTAGGGCAAATACAGCAATGTTGTTGGACTTGGGTCACATGACAAGGGGAGAGTACATACAGGAGGTATGGGGACAGGTAGAACACCCAAAACATGATAGTATTTGATGTCCCCACTGAAGAGTAACTAATACAGAAACCTTAAAGCAACAGAGGTCAACACGAGAAGGGGATCAGGAACCATTGTAAATGTCAATTAGAGATGAATCAGCATGGGTTGTAACACATTTATACACGGAAGCAATGCTAGGACTCTACCCTTAACTCAACTAGCAAAAATGCTTTGTCTTTCTTATTATTGTTTATGTCTTCTCTTCAACAAAATTAGAGTTAAGGGCAGAACAGGTTCTGCCTGGAAGCGAGGGGGCGGGGAGGAGAGGGAGGAGTCGGGGGCAAGGGGAAGAAATGACCCAAACAGTGTATGGACATGTGAATAAATGAATTTTAAAAAGGACTTATGTTGCCAATTTCATCCAAGGGATCCTCCTGTCTTTCCCTCAGTTCTCCCAGACATTCAGAACTGACCACTTGCTTCTGGAAGCTCCTGCCTCCCCCTTCTGTGATGTCCGTGTCTCTTGGTTTTCCTGTGACCTCGTGGGTCCCTCCCTCTGTCCTCTGCTGTGTCTGCTGTCTGGCTGTTATCATGCTTCTAGATGGCAATAAGATGCACGAGTAATAGAGCCCCCTCTGCTTGTTCTCCCAGTCACTCACACACAGGGGGCCCATCCTGACCAGGCTCCCTAGGAACTGCAGACACAGTAGCAGCCACAGCTGCACACCTGCCCTGAGATTATTTCAGATGTGGAGAGGATGTGCAAGGAAATGTGGAGTCAGGAGCACGAGTTCTGTCAGGGAAAATGAAGCAAAGAATGGAGAGCAGAGGGCAGAGAGGGAAGTGTGAATTACAGGGGGCTCTGACAAGGTGTCTTCTGAGAGGAATCCTGGAAAGACCACACACAAATCTACTGCACCAGCTGCTGCAGGAAGAGGCACAGCAAGTGCAAAGTTCCTGGGGCAGGAACAAAGTCTGTCAGGAAGATGGATCCTGTGGCTGTGATCACGTGAGCAAGGGTCAGAGTGTTAGGATGAGAGCTCAGAACTGCAGGAAGGAAGCTACCAGACCCTCGGGACTTAGAATGTCCCTGAAGACCCCATCAGGAATGATAAAATTTAACTTTTGAATGGATTGCTCTGGCCTGCATGTGGAAAACTGACTGAGGAGATCCAGGTGGAACCAGGAGGATCTTTCTCATCTTGTCTTCCTGCTGCAGGGCCCACTGCAGGAACACCCACCAGGGGGTGACCTACACCCAGGTGAACCACTCCAGATTCAGGAAAGGAGAGGCTGCCCCTCATTCCCCCTGAAGGACACACAGGTAAGAGGGGACAGTCAGGTGGGTTTTCTCCCCAGGTCCCCAGGCTCCCAAACAACAGGCACTCACCTCCCTCTCACTCTCTCTCCTCCAGGCTGCTGCTAAATCTAAGGTCCCCAGGATGTGACGTATGCCCAGCTGTGCCCCATGACGCTCAGACAGGGAACAACTTCTCCTCCTTCCTCCCAGTCAGAGGAGCCCAGCTGAGACCAGCAAGCTCACTGCATTGGCATCCACCAGCCCAGGGAGACCCTGACCCCTCACTCCACGCAGGACCCTCAGAGGACACGGGATCCACTCTGGTGGACACTGACTAGTGATCCTAGCCACCACGAACACCTCACCTGCCACCAAGTTGCCACCTGGAAACTTGTGGGTATCAAATGATTCTGATTCTGTAGTCAGAGATAACTGATATCCTGACATTTTTTAATTACATCAGAGACTTGTCAATAAAGAATGTGTGATGTGAGAAAACAAACTGTAGTGAGAAGAGGTTTGAATTGGGTGGTCATGTAACCATGGCACATTAACTATGAAACTGGAAAATCACAGCCATTAATAAATAAATAAGTAAAGAAAAATCTTTCTAAATCAATGACCTTATCTATCATACTGAGAAAATATAAAGAGAATAAAAACCTATTGCAAATGAAGACAAGGGGAAGAAATAATGTGATAAGGGTAGTTACTAAGGAGGACCAACACAAAACAAAGAAATATAAGTAACAACACAAAGTTCAGTGTGAAAACACTAATGGCATTTGTAAACCTTAGCCACCAAGAGAGACAGAGAGCAGGTGACATTTCCACATGAACTTAGTCAGTCCCTAACAAATATCACCACTAAGGTTCATTCCTGCATGAAAAAGACAATGCATCAGGACCATACTGATTTTTTGTTTTTGTCAATAGAAAGGTCACTCATCGTTCAAAACTCAATCAGTGTATTTCAGCAAACTCACAGAATAACTGAAAACTTCCATCTCAATCAAAGCAACACATCTTTGATCTGTGCTTTTCCCATACACCCACTAGCCTTTGCATGTCCTCTGCTTTTATTTCATTGATATATTTGCATATGTATGTACTTACTTATTTATTTTGCAGTTCTGGGGTTTGAACTCAGCACTTCACACCTTCACATGTGTGATGCAGATGCTCTACCCATGGCTTGAACCAATTCTTCTCTGGTTATTTGGGAGATAGTTTCTCACTTTTTGCCTAGGCCGGCCAGGATGGCAATTCTCTTGTTTTAAGCTTTCCAAGGTAGTTGGGATGACAGATGCCAACACCTTTCCCAGTTGTTTTTTGCTTTGTGTAGTTTCTTCCCTGTTGAAATGGGGTCTTATGAACATTTTGCCCAGGCTGGGCTCAAAATGAGATCCTTCTGAAAACAATCTTCCACCTAGCTAGGATTACAGGCATGAGTCATGGATGCCTGGCCCACTGTCTCCTCTTGAGAAATGTCTGTTCAGGTTCTTTCCCCACTTTTACTTGTTTGAGATGTCTGAGTCCTTTATGAATTTTGAGGATTCATTCTTTTGCAAATAAAGGTTTACAAATATTTTCTCTCACCCTACAGTCTGTCTCTTTGCTCTTGGTTGCTTCCCTTACTCTGAGGAGTTTATTAGTTTGATGTAACCCCATTTATCCATTTTGCTTCTGCTGCCTGTGCTATGAGGTCCCAGACTGATTTCATGCAGGGTCCCTTGTGCTTTCTCCTATAGCTTTGCTGCTTCACATCCTACATTTAAATCTTGATTCTGCCTTGTGATGATGAATGTTATATGAAGTTTCAACAGTATATGTCAGGATCCAGTTTTCCCAGCACCATTTGTTGAAGGACTGTGTCCCCCACTGTGTGATCTTGGCTACTTTGCCCAAAACCAATTGACCATCAGCGTATAGACTCACCCTGGTCTCTCTGTTCTGCTCCAGTGACTGTAAGTCTGGTTTTATGGCAGTTCCATATGGTGTTCCCTACTGTAGCCTTGTAGTGGATTTTGAAGTCAAGTACTGGGACAAACCCAGCTTTGTGATTTTTCTCAAGATTATTTTGGCTACTATGAGTCTCTTGTGATTCTGTGCAAATATTGGATTGGATTTTCTTTTCCTGCGGGAAAAATGTCAGTGGAATTTTCATGGGAATTATATTGAATTTGTAGGTAGCTTTGATAGTATGTACGTCTTAACAATATCATGCTGGAGGTGTGGCTCAAATGGTAGAGCACCTGCCTATTAAGTGAGAACTCCTGAGTTCAAAGCCCAGTATCACCAAAAAAAGACAATAGCTAGGTCCTAGTGCCTGATGCCTGTAGTAGTATCTCCTTGGGAGACTGAGATCAGAGGAATCCATTTTGAGGCCAGCCTGGGCAAATAGTGAGACCGAATCTTAACAAATAGCTGGGCTCAGTGGTGTGTGCCTGTCATCACAGCTGAGATAAGGATGATCACCATTCCAGGCCAGATTGAGGTTTGTGAGACCCCATATCACAAAAATGCTAAGTTTGGTGGTACATGCCTGTCATCCCAGCAAAGTGGGAAGTGTAAAATTGGTCCAAGCTGGAGATCCTATCTCCAAAACAACCAGGGCAATAAGAGCTGGAGGTGTGGCTCAAGCTGTAGAGCACCTGCCTTGCAAGTGAGATGCCCTAACCTCTAACATCAGTACACTGAGCAAATAAATAAACACAGTATCAATTTCTCTTGCCAATTTCTCTACATTCAGTTGTGTCATCTTCATTTATTTCATGGTTTTCAATATACACATCTGTCACTCCTTGGATAAATTGTTCCTAAGTATATTATGTTTTGTTGCAATTGTAAATAAAATTGTCATCTTTATTTCATTTGGAGGCTTTACTGTGGATGTATAGAAAGGAAACTGACTTTTATGTCGATTTTGTGTCCTGCAACTTTGCTGAGTTCTTTTACTACTTCTAATATTTAAAATTTTTCATTACCATATATTTATTATACAGAAGAATGAGTTTCCTTGTCTCTGGATATGTGGGTTTAATTCTGAATTTTCTATTCTCTTCCATGTGTGTTTTGTTTTGTGCCAGTTCCATGCTGTTATTACTGTGACTTTGCAGTATAATTTGAAGTCAGGTATGGTGATACATACAGCATTTCTCTTTTCTATTTTATTTATTCTTTATCATTTTTGCACTTACTTAAATGTGTATGCATTATTTGTGCCACCACCACACACAAGCATTTCTCTTTTTCCTCAGGATTCCCTTGACTATTCAGGGTCTCTTGTGTTTCCATAATGAATTTCAGGATTTTTTCTCTATTAATATGAAAAATGATATTGAAATTTTGTTTGTTATTTCATTGAGTCTATAGAATGCTTTCAGTAATATGGCAATTTTTACAAGATTAATTCTGCCAATCTATGAGCCTCTCCCTCTTCTAATATCTTAAATTTCTTTCTTCAGTGCTGTATAGTCTTCACTGTGGAGGTCTTTCACATCATTGGTTAGGTTTATGCCCAGGCATTTCTAGAGACAATTGTGAATGAGTTGATGGAGTCTCTAGGTTTCTATATATAAGATCATGTCATCTGCAGAGACAACTTCACTTCTTCATCTCTGATAGGATGGTGTTCAGGTCATTTTCTTTTATAAATTTTTTATTAGGATATATTCATTATATGGAGGAAGATTCATAGTGACAATCTCAAATAGACTTATGTTATACATCATTTACATTGTAAGCATGTATGAAAATGTCACATGAAACCCTGTACAACTAATATATGCTAATAAAAATGTTAAATAAAAAACACATGTTCCATGTACAAAAAAAAGTGTTTTATGGCTTGAGATAGAAATTTTCAATTAAATCTGTTAGCTTTTTAAAGTATATTGATTGATTTTTAAAAATTAAGCTGTTCTTATTTTCCATTGACAAAAATCAGTGAGGTCTTGATATACTGTCTTTTTGATGTAGAATGAAGGATAGTGTGATATTTGTTTAGGATTTACATCTAAGTTCATGGGAGACATATTCTTATCATTTACCAATATTGTACTTTGTTTTCCAAGGTTTGTATTCATTTTTTCATTGCCTGATGGAATGTGTTTGGGAATATTTCCTCTTTTCTCTATTCTCAGGGATTGTTTAGGTTGGGGTGTGTATTGCATTTGTATGTGTATTTACTTGTGTTTCAAAAGTGCATAAATACTTAGAAGACATCTCCAATGATGGTCGTATATTGGAGTTAAGGTGGAATTTTTCATTGTCAATGTACAGTCACGTGCCATATAACAAATTTGAACCAGGTGTAGCATGGTGGTCCTGCAAGGTTTCTATGGGGCTGGAAATTTCCTATAATATAGAACTTTTAGTCTACCTTTGCTGTGTTTAGATACTTTTAGAAACACTGCAACTTACCATCTGCTGTGTTACTGTTTCCAGGAACGTTCATAATAGTATCTGTGCAGCCTAGGAGCTGTGGGCTACACCACGTGCCCTCTGCGTGCAGTGAGCTACACCATCTGGGTTTGTGTAACTGTGACTTTCACACAATGAAGATAGATGAAAGTCACATTTATCAGAACATAACCCTGGCATTAAGCCATGCACAACTGTAGTTAAGGTTTGTAAAATAATTCAAATTCAAATTATTCTGTAAATTATACATTGAAAAATTAGTTGCCTTGTTTACATTTTCAATCTGTGCACATAAAATGTTCATAAAACTTTGTTTCTTCATGTGAATATGTGCTCAGCCTCTGCTGTGTGGCCTCTGTCTCACTTCTCTGTGGAAATGTCACAGTTCTCTGTCTTTCTTGATCATGTACCTGAGATTTATAAATGTCATTGTTTTTAAAATGAACTTTTTGGTATTATTCATATTTATTTGTTTTTTATTTGTCCTCATTAGTGGCTACTCTTACCACATTATTACTTCTCTGTACTTTCATTCAGAAGAGATTCCTATAATTCTATATTCTCAATATGATAGATAGGGTCATTTAACTTTAAGATTTTTAAATTTTCTTTATTTCTTAATGGTTGTAAAATTTCCAGTTTCATATTTTAATGTGCCATGGTTACATGGTTGTCCAATTCAAACCTTCTCTCACCACAGTTTTGTTTTCTCATATCACTCATTTTTTATCAACAAGTCTCCTGTTTATTTTCAAATATCAAGATATCAGTTATCTCTGATGCCTAATCAGGTGAGATCCACAAGTTCCCAGAGGCTTCTGGTGCCATGTGAGTTGTCCACGATGGGGGCTCATCATCAGTGTCCACCAGGGCAGATCTTGTGTCCACTGAGGACTCTCCCTGGAGTAAGGGGTCAGGGTCTTCAAGGGCTGATGGACGCCAGAGCAGTGAGCTCACTGGTCTCAGCTGGGCTCCTCTGACTGGGAGGAAGGAAGTGCAGTTGTCCCCTGTCTGAGCGCCAGCTGGGCATAGGTCACATTCTGGGAATCCTGAGCAGCTTGGAAGGGAGAGAGTGAAAGGGAAGGTGCACACTGGAGTTGGAGAACCAGAGGTCTGGAGAGGACATGACCCACCTGTCCACCTGCCTGTCCCTTTCTACCTATGTGTCCTTTGTGTCCAGGGATTCCCCTGACAAAAGGGGAAGATGGGCAACCCCTCCCCACCTGAGTGAGCAGTGGTTCACCTGGACATAGGTCAATCACTGGATATCTTACTCAGATGAGTCCTGCAGCAGGGGGACAGTGAGACAGACAGACCCTCCTGGTTCCACCTGGATCTCCTCAACCAGTTTTCTCCATGGTGGCCAGCATGATCCTTTGAAAACTTAAATCAGGTTATTTCATTCCTGATGGAGTCTTCAGGGGCTTCCTAAGGCCTTGGGGATCTGGCAGCTTCCTTCCTGCAATTCTGAGCTTTCATGCTAACATTCTGACCCTGCTCACTTGGCTTCATCCACATTAGACTGTGTGAAAGACTGTTCCTGCCCCAGGATCTTTGCACTTGCTGTGTCCCCTGACTGTAGGGGTTGGTACAATAGATGTTTGTGTGGCTTCTCCATCCATGATTCTTCTCAGAAGACACCTTATCAGAGTCCCTTGTAATTCACACTGCCCGCTCTGCTTCGACTCTTCTTTCTCTGCTTCACTTTCCCTAACAGAACTCACACCCCTAACACATAGTGTTTATTTGATGTTATCTTCCAATCTCAAATTGAGCTCAGGCAGAGGGACACTCTGGTCCTGCTGCATTTGCAGCCCCTGCAGGAAGCCTGGTCAAGACGGGGCTCCCTGTGTATTGCTCTGGGACATGATGGCCTCATCTACTCAAGTGTGCTTCTGAGACCCAGGAGCAGACTCACAGCCAGAGGGAGGCTGAGGAGCCAGGAAGGAGACAAGAGGGAGGGGCCAAGAGGTCACAGGAAAGCCAGGAGAGAGAGAGATCACAGCAGGTGAAGGAAGAGCTTGCCGAAAGGAAGAATCAGCCAAGGATGTGTCTGAATGCTGAATGAGGGGAGAATAGAGAGGGTCCCTTGGATGAAATTGGGCAACAGATATTCCTTGAGCCATGGTTGTTGCATCCTCAATCTGTGTGTCCTTCACAACAGCATCTGTGGGAACATAACTTGGTGTCATCTCTTACTGATGTCCCTAGATCCACAGTGTGGCGTTGAGACTGACTCAGCCCAAGTCCCTCGTGGTGTTGAGCCTTCAGGCATCTCCCTCCCAGTGTCCCTCTTCTTACAACAGAGGTTTTATTCCTGGACTGGTTCTGGAGAAACAAGGTGGGGGGATCGGGTGTCAGTGATGGAAGGCAGGCAGGTGGGGGTCTGGGTCCTTGAGCAGGAATTACGTCTTCTGCAGGCCTCTCTCTCTAGACGCTGGTTCTATGGCCCCTCCAGGATGTTGGGATGCTGCCTCATTCTGGGCTGTGTGACAGGGAAGAGTCTCAGGTTAGGAGGGCAGAGCCCACCTCACAGGCTCCTGCAGGGGAGGACAGGGACTTGGAACACACAGGACAAGTGTCCACATGCTTCTGAGATGCAAAAGCTCAGACAATAGCTGAAATTTGCACAGGTACCAGGATCAAGTGTTTCCTGATCTAGGATTTCTCATTAGAGAATCTGCAGAAGGCTTTTTCAACTGCTATGTCCCCACCTGAATGGTTTCCCTGGGGCTCATGTCCTGTTCAGTCCTTGGGGAAGCCCACCCACAACTGAGGCCTGTGTCACCCACTCCCTACTCACCTGACCTCCTGCCTTTTCCCTGACGTCCATGCCAGGGGAGGCAGAGAAAGAGGAGGAGCAGTACTAGGAAGGCCACTGATACCCCAATCAGAACCAGCTGGTGCCACTGCAATCCTTGGGAACAAGTGACATAGTGAATGAAGACCAATGCCACTCATCTGAGCACCTACTGTGTGCCAGTCCCATGGTGGGTACTTGTACCCTTCATTTCTGACCCTCACAGTCCTGAAACATGGGATTAACACCCCCACAAAGCCAGTTTACAGAGGAGGAAACTGAGGCTCATGGTGGTGAATCACTTGTTCCAGGTCACCCATCAGGAAGCAGCAGAGCTGGAATTGGACCTGGAAAATCTGACTTCCAGCCTTGTTCTCTCCACCAGAGCTGAGGCCTCTGGGCTGGAGGGAAAAACACTGGATGCTCCTGTCACAGCCCTGTGCCTCTCCCTGCAATGTCATCATCACTGTGGCAGAGGGGACAGGCCCACTACAGAAATGGGTCATAGAGTCTCCCCTGGGAGGCTTCCTCTCCCAGCCAAGGTCACAGCCAAGGTAAACTCTAAAAGGAATTTGGAGGTCTGATCCAAATCTCTCCTTTACACTTAAAGAAACTGAGTCCCAGATTGGGGAGGGTCTTGTCCAAGTCACCATCTCCAGAAGAGGCTATATCAACCCTATAGTTCTGCCCCTGCCCACCTGGACTCCACCTCCTAACAGAGTCCTTGATTACCTCTCTAGGGTCTGAGTCCATAGGCATTAGAGCTGATGTTAAGGGCCTGTAGGGTGCTTGGGAGATGAGGGGCTGGGTTCCCTGCTGCCACCTCAGCCTAGTTACTTTTCCCTTAGGCTGGCCCCCAACATCTCCCTTTCTTCACTCCACCCTCATGCAGTTCATTCTCTGAGCCCCTATAGTTTAGAGGTTTCTATCCACTTCTCTATTTGACCCACAGCCCGTGGACACAAGCAGAGCTGGCACAGGAACAAGGATTTAGGTAGACTGAGATGTCTCCAGGCTGCCTGGGCACCCAGGAAACTCCCTGGACAGAGGCCCCTAAGACTCACGATCTGTTGAAATGGGCCCTGAATATGGGGGTGTTGGTACCCCAGAGGGTCCTGTGAGTAAGTACAAGAGTAGTGAGGGATTAGGGATGCCCCTGAAGACCATATCTCTGCTCATTCCCCTACATCTGCTCTGTGGACTCTTCAAGGTACTCCAATTGACCAATGGCTTGTATGGATTCCAATGAGATAGGGGTGGGGGAGGAGGATCAGCTGCCCTCCTTGCACTGAGAGGGAGGGTCTTCCATGGACCTGTCCTGGAATGAAGATGGAGGGTGAGGTGATGCCTCACCTTGTCCTCAGCTGAGACTTTGAAAGGCCTGTCTCTGAGGATCTGTTTCTTTCTGTTTCTGTTTTCTCTCTTCCTCTCCCCACATCTACCCTGTTTCAATGTCCCCTTCCTGAGGCCCACAGATCTTATACTGGCCATAACCTCTGGGGATCCACCAGCATGGGCTGTGCAGTCTGGTCTCTTACTGACCAGCTGGGCTCTTCACCTGTGATTGCTTTCTGGACATCCCTGGGGTCAAGACAGATCAGGGGCTAAGGAGTAGATTCCTCACACACTGTCTCTCAAGTCTGGGTCTCTGAATAAGGGTGACACAGCTTCCCTCCCACTGGGAACAGGACTCTTAACAAAGTTTTAGGGATTCAAAAAAACTGTGTCAAAATTAAACAAACTCACCTGAGACCAGTAGCTCCAGTGAGTTGCTGGGTGTTGACCACACCTGAGGTTTGTTCCTGTAATGGCCAAAGCATCTGAACTTCCACCTGTGGCTGGTATCACAAGACCCACAGGGAACAGGGCCTGGAACTGCCCACTGGGATGTCTCTGAGAGTCCTGGGTCCAGGAGAGCTTGGGTTCTCCTTCCTTAGTCAGAGTGAGCCTGGAAAATCCCTGTATTGAGCCATAATGGAGGGTCACATTCCTTTTTGAGGTCACCACAGGTCTGGGTAGGGCTGAGAGGCTGGGTTTGCTGTAGGTTTCTAGGAGAGAAGGGGGCAGTGTGTCAAATTGGCTCACACCTCCCACATTGACCCAGGGCTGGGCTGTGAGAAGAAATACCCCTGATAGTACAACCCTTCTTGAGGGCAGAGCCTAGGACTGAGACCCCTGAGTTTCCTCTCACCTGTCACCACAAGCTCCAGATGGTTGCTGTCCTCTGACCAGTCAGTAGTGCTGTGATAGTTACAGTGATATCACCCTGCATAGTGCTCTGTCATGTGTGTGATGGAGAACTTGGCCTTGATATTGGACCACAGTGGCTTTTGTGTGTACCAGGGTGCTGGATTCCCCACTTTATACAGATGGTACTCCTTAGCCTTCAGGTTCCCCTCACACCATATGGTTATAGGCACACCTCCAAAGGGTGGCTTTGGGAAGGGTCCATACAAGGAAACCAGAATCTGGGCCCCAGGACATCCCCTCTCCAATCCCAGCTCTCAACCTAGGACTTTCCAAGCACCCCCAAATTCAGACACACCTGCTGTTCTCAATCCCCACTGCCCAGGGTGTCCCCTTCTCCCCAGTGAAGAGGAGGGATCTGGGACAGTTGGGGACAAACTAACCTGACTGAACTTGGGTCCTGGAGTCCAGACTCAGCCCTGAAGAGAGTTCTTGTGAGAAGTTTGTCCCTGAAGCCTCTCCCCAGGAAAGGCTCTTGAACCCTGGGGTCTCTTGATGTCTAAGACCTGGATTTTGGGTGGCATCCCTCCCAGACTGGGCTATCCCATTCCCCTCTTCATGTCTCACCCAGGCAGAGAAGAGTCACGAGTGTGGGGTTCATGGCATCTCCTCCTTCTGACCTGGGATGCACATGTGCATCTGACCAGGGATAGATAGGACTTAGGTACTCAGTGACAGATGGAGAGATAAGCCAAGTGTGATCACTCAGAGGGCAGGTCCTGCCTGTCACATGGTTGTGACATCAGCAACCCCACATTAAATGGAAATGCACTGTATAGGAACCTGGTTCTCATTTCTGGAGCGCTGTGGTGTAGTGAACACCAAGCTATTTGCAGACACATGAGACAGAAATGGTGATGTCTGAGACCTCTGGCTACTTCCATCTGGCTTTATCTTCTCTTTTACTCCAAAATCATCTACATATTTTTTAGTATTTTCATTGTACATCACTAAATGACATGCACCAAAATCACTAACCTTCAAAACTTAGAGTGGTAAAGAAACACACACACACAGAATATATTACCTTCCTATTTCTGCTGTAACAAACAGTGGCTTAAAACAACTCAGATCACTATGTTGCACTTCTCCAGGTTTTATGTGCAAGGTGACCTCTGGGATCCAGTCAAGTTCCCCTCAGGGCTGTGTCCTCTGCAGGCCCAGGGCAGACTCTGCTCACTCACCTCTTCAAGCTCCTGCAGGTTGGGCATCCTGTGCCTCCTCATCCCTCCCATCTCACAAGGTGAACATGGCTGTTTCCACCTCAGCTCCACCTTCTCACCTCCTTCATTGATGATGAATCCCTGCCTCCCTCTTTCACTTACTAGGACCTCATTATTATGCTGTAACCCCATGGGTAATCTTTCTTCCTAGTTCCTTAACTTAAGCTAATTGGCAAACCTCCTTTCTGTCAGGTAGGGTAACACTGTCATGGGTTCTGGGGATGAGCATGTGGATATGTTTAAGGCCAATGATGTCTGTCTGTCCTATGGTGCAGACATTTCCTCTTTATCCAGAAGGTATTCTACACATCCAGGCTCCTGTGATACCATGTGGTAACAGGTTTTCCCCAGGTTGTCTCAGAGCCTGGCTCAGCCTAGAGGTTCAGTTTGCTATTTTGTACATCACATGCCTGTGGGAGCTTCTTCAGCCAAATCTCATAAGAGCCACTCCTCTGACAGTGGACCATGAATGAGTTCGATTTAGGGTTGGATGGATCATGATGCTCACCTCTGGCTCCATGATGACTTGGCTACACATGGCCAGATATTCACACTCAGGTGGAGCTCATTAGAAATACATAAATTACTTTCCAATTCGGGTTGTAATACACATGTTCATGGAAGCAATGCTGGGAATCTCTCTGTATAGCTATCCTTATCTCAAACTGGCAAAAACTCTATGTCTTTCCTATTATTGCTTATGTCTTCTCTTCAACAAAATTGGAGAAGAGGCCAGAACAGGTTCTGCCTGGAAGTGTGGGGATTGGTGGGGAGAGGGAAGGGTCAGGGGACAGAGGGAGAAATGGCCCAAACAATGTATGCACATATAAATAAATGAATAAATAAACCAAAAATTAGAGGTGATTGGGCCTGAACACTCCTTCCTTGTTAGTGGGATGAAGTCTCTTAAAAAAGAGGCTTCATACTGCATTCAGGTAGCTTGCTCTTCTGCTGTGTAAGAATACTGTTCCTCCTTTCTGGAGGTTGCAGCCCTCACCAAATTGTTTAACTTGCTGGTGCCTTGATTTAAGACTTCCCATAAAAAAATAAATTTCTGTTCTTTATAAATTAAAAAAAATTAGTTTCCCAAAGAAGGATGGCTCTCTGAAGACATGGCAGAGTGTGGCTCTAAAATATTTAGGTCTATGCTGGGACTCATCACAGCCTCCTGCCACAGATGCTCCACATTGTAGTCTTTGCTGAGTCCGGTAGCACAGGATTTCTACAGCTTGAATGCGTTGTAAAGATTTCTCTTGTTGGTGGCCCACCTGACCCAGCTGCCTTTCAAGATTCTAAATGAATGCACTCAGATCACATACCCAAAGAGGCACATGATGTCCTTGAACTCTAGAAGAGGCCCAATAGATTTGGGGGTTTTACTTATTATACAAGTGTCCAACTGAACATTTCTTCACTTTGTATGGCAACTCTACATACTCCTGGAGTCTGGACTTCTACGACTCGTATTAAGATAACAAGAATCTGAATTTTGATAGATTTCTATCCACCACACAGAAACACATAGTTTTCACCAACTTCTTCCAATAGCTGCTGCGTCCTGTGAGGTCCATCTCGAGCATCACCACTGTGATGGATGTGAGGCATCCTGAACATTGGAAGAGCTTGTGGCCTGCAGACCACATGGGCAGAGACTGGGATGACACAGACATAGGACAGTGGAGAAGCACCTTGGATCCTCAGCCCTTACACACAGATCTGTGGAAAATAGACTTCTGCCGGACCCATAGCTGCACCCGGGGCTAGAATCATGTGGATTTTCCTTAGTAATGAAGACTTGTCAGGAGCACCAGCTGGAGTTGGAATCAGCACTTGATTCATACACCCACTGCAGGTTGCATGATCCTCTGTCTTCTGCCACACAGGAGACTTGAATGTGGGGTCCTTGATGGGACTCTGACCCTCACAAATAACTAGGAATGTGCAGTGATGCTTGTCTCACTGTTCTGTAGGAAGAGGTGTCTTCAGTTCATCCCCTTGTCCTTTTCTTCCATGGATAATTCAACAACATACATTTTAGTACAAAAGCTACACAGAGTTTATGTTCTATTTACCAATAAAGAAGATCATTGTTCTATGGAGTGGGCAGAGCTGGGTGCTGAGTTTGAAAATAGTAATAATTTTCTTGCCTGCACACTATGTGGAGGACATAAGAGGAGAAAGCTCAAGGTCTCACTAGATACGAGAACCCCATTGGTGGGCATGCAGCACCCTTGTCTGTGGTTCCACACGGATAGTTTCACAGGAAACAAAACTGCTATTTCCCAATGCATTGACCTTTGCATGGTCCCAAATAATACATATGACCATTCCTTTTTCAGAAATCAGTTTCTGAAACCCTGAGTTCCATACTTGAGACAATTTCCAAATGTGCCATGCAGCAAGGAGAGGCCAATTTGGGAAGATCAGGACCAGCCTCGTTCTGTCCAAGGTTCCACTTCTCCCTCTCATCAGTTGTTGTGTTCATCTCTAAGTCTTTCCTGGTTAGGGGACCCTGGGTGGATTGTTCATGTTACAACAACGGCATGGATGGGATGTTTGTGGACCTTTTCTTATAGCATTGTCACTTGTTTTGGCTCAAACTCAGCTCCAAGGTGGAAGGCAAGTGTTCCAACCTCTCATGTGCTCTAGGACTAAATCGAGGGAAACATCTCTTGCCTTTTGTTTATTCAATGAGAGCTCAGTGTATGATGTTGTCCGCTCATCCATCTGAGAACCATGCAGAGATGGCGGGGACGTGGCGCTGTCTCTTGGGTCTCACATAGTGGACTTCCATGATCTCACTCAAGGGTGAGGAGCTGGAACTTGATTGAGACAGGGCTGTCTATGCTTTGCCCATCCAGCCTTTGTGTACTGGTTCAGCTTTAGGTTCCATCTGTCTGCATCATAGCTTCAAACATCGGTGTCTGAGAACTTGGGAAAGGTGACAGTGATGGATGAAGGTAGTATGGCCCATGTGTTTCTGTCTGTAGGACAGGAAGGATGAGTTCTACTCACCCTACTTGTCAACTGTCCTGCGTCCCAGTGTCTGGAGTTCACCTGAGGCCATGTGCTGAGCATAGAGTGAGAAAGACCTATAATCCTATGGTCTGTGTTGGATCCCATGTAGAATCCTTGGCTCCAGAACATTCCTGGGTTCTGACATCTCATGCTGGTGACTGTCAGAGCTCCACAATCTGTGGGTCTTGAAAAGATCTCAGGGAAGAGGACCATGAGATGTTCTCTTCTTTCATGGGGTCAGAACATGAGCCTCACAGATTAACCATCTGCAAGAAACTGAAAATAGATTCATGTCTATCACCCTGTACTAGTATCAACTCAAAATGGATCAAGCACCTTAATATCAGACCTGAAACTCTGAAGTTAGTATAGGAAAAAGCAGGAAACACTCTGGAACTAATAGGTATAGGCAAGGACTTCCTCAATAGAACCCCAGCAGCCCAGCAACAAAGAGAAAAAATAGACAAATGGGACTTCATAAAATTAAAAAGCTTCTGCACAACAAAAGAAATGATCTCTAAACTAAAGAGACCACCCACAGAGTGGGAGAGAATATTTGCTAACTATACTTCAGACAAAGGACTGATAACCAGAATATACAGGGAAGTTAAGAAACTAAACTCTCCCAAAATCAATGAACCAATTAAGAAATGGGCAACTGAACTAAATAGAACTTTCTCAAAAGAAGAAATTCAAATGGCCAAAAAACACATGATTCCACCTCCCCTCTGTTAGAATAGCCATCATCAAAAACACCACCAACAACAGGTGTTGGCAAGGATGTGGGGGAAAATGAACCCTTTTACACTGCTGGTGGGAATGCAAGCTGATGCAACCACTCTGGAAAAAAATTTAGAGGCTTCTAAAAAATCTGAACATAGATCTACCATATGATCCAGCAATCCCACTCTTGGGGATATACTCAAAAGGAATGTGACACAGGTTGCTCCAAAAGCACCTACACACCCATGTTTATTGCAGCACTATTCACAATAGCCAAGTTATGGAAACAATCAAGATGCTCCACTATTGACGAATGGATCAAGAAAATGTGGTATTTATACACAATGGAATTTTACTCAGCCATGAAGAAAAATGAAATCTTATCATTTGCAAGTAAATGGATGGAACTGGAGAACATCATTCTGAGTGAGGTTAGCCAGACTCAGAAGACCAAAAATCATATGTTCTCCTTCCTATGCGGTCTTTAGATCTAGGGCAAATACAGCAATGTTGTAGGACTTGGGTTACATGACAAGGGGAGAACATATATGGGAGGTATGGGGTTAGATAGAAACCCAAAACATGAAAGCATTTGATGTCCCCACTCCAGAGGAATTAATACAGAAGCCTTAAAGCAACAGAGGTCAACATGAGAAGGGGATCAGAAACCAGTGTAAAGATCAGTTAAAGATGAATCAACATGGGTTGTTACACATCTGTACATGAAAGCAATGCTAGGAATCTCTCTGTATAGCTGTCCTTATGTCAACTAGCAAAAATGCTATGTCTTTCTTATTATTGCTAATTTCTACTCTTCAATGGAACTGGAGAAAAGCGCAGAACAGGTTCTGCCTGGAAGGGAGGGAAAAGGGGAAGGAGAGGATGGGGGCGGGGGCAAGAGGGAGAAATGACCAAAACAATGTATGCACATGTGAATAAATGAAAATAAAAAATGAGCCTCACAGATACTGATGAGCTGTGACAGGAACAAGGTGGCCATGTGCATGGGGTCAGGGCGGGGGAGGACAGAAGGCTCAGCAGCACTCTCCTCCTCCTGGAAGGTTCACTTCAAATACTAGAGGGAGAAGGTGAGATTGGAACCCACCCACACAGCTGCACACAAGTCCAGGCAGTGAGGCCACTGAACCTGAACCTAACTCATTCCAGGTGACATTATCCTAACAGGCAAATCAGAGAAAACCAAGTACAGACCAACATTTCTCATGAATGTAAAACCCTTGAAAATGCATTCACACTCCACAAATAACATTTGAGTCAATTACAGATCTCATATGGGATGGTGATCTTACAAGATTAGAGAACTTTGTAGCTGGCAAGTGGTTCAAGCAGCAAGAGTGCCTACCTAGCAAGTATGAGGCTCTGAGTTCAAACCCCAGTGCTGCCAAAAAAAAAAAAGATTAGAGAACTTTGTGACATCAGATCCATGTGACATTGTGTGTATACACTCTGTGATCATACATGACAAAATTGTCCATAGATGCATTTCTCAAAATACATCCTCTCAAAAGGCCATGTATAAATATACTGTAAATTAAATCTAATGATGTGCATTAAAGCTGTATACTCGGCGTGGCACAGCCAGCAAGGCATGTCCAGCCCTGGGAAGAAAAGCCACCACCCCCAGCAGTTTCTCTTTTTTTTCCAATATCTTTCTTTTTTTTTAATCCCAAGAAGCAGAAGACAGAGCATCAGTGAGAATCAAATTCGATGACATCCTGGACCCCAAGCCCATGGAAAGCCTCCCTACATCATGCTGCACTGAAACAAAGTGGGGCCTTTTCTCCCCACCAGTTGGCTCCACAAGATGCTTGTGTGAAATTGCAGATTGAACAGGTGAGCATCACCCACCACATGTGACTCCGGGAAAATAATCCAGTGCAACCCCTGGACAGACTGAACCCCCTCCAGCAAAACTGAAAAACATAGAGAGTGAACTTTAATCTCACAATGACAGTGGAAGTGGTGGTGGAACTCTGAACACCCTGCAGGAGCTGACAGTCTTACCTCACCTCGCAATTCCAATTAATCTTGCAGACAGAAGGACCAAACACTACACACAACAGTCACCTGGTGAAACCACATCAGATCTTCTGATTGTATGCTAATTACAGGATTGGACACCTAAGGAATAACTCCAGAACTTTTACCAAAAGACTGAACGTCATGTGCTTCCTGAACCTGGTATTTTTTATTGTGTTTCTTTTTTTTATTCTCATATTATTAACTTCACCATTACTATTCTCTTATCCCTATTCTTTTTGTTTGTTTGTTTGTTTGTTTGTTTCTTATTTTTTATTGTTTTATTATTCATATGTGCATACAAGGCTTGGGTCATTTCTCCCCCCTGCCCCCACCCCAACCCTTACCACCCACTCCACCCCCTCCCTCTTTCCCCCACCCCCTCAATACCCAGCAGAAACTATTTTGCCCTTATCACTAATTTTGTTGAAGAGAGAATATAAGCAATAATAGGAAGGAACAAGTGTTTTTGCTGGTTGAGATAAGGATAGCCAAACAGGGAGTTGACTCACATTAATTTCCTGTGCGTGTGTGTTACCTTCTAGGTTCTTATCCCTATTCTTACCCTCTTCACTTTCCCTCCTTCTCCTGTGCTACAATCCATTGTTCACTTCCCAACTACTCTTTCTTCCCCTTCTCATCTACTCTTTCCGCTGTCTTCACCTCCCACTCCTATTCTTCCCCAACCTGTCACCACACTACCCCTAACTCCTACACACTCACCACCCACTGACTAGCCTACTCTACCAAATGTATACAACCCCAGCACTGTGCAATCCCTGACTCAATAGAAATTCTCTCTGCAATCCTCCACAACAATAGAAATACACCCAAATACACACCAGGGCCACAAAGCCCAGCAGCCCACATGCCTTTTCTCTCAACCACTCACCCCTTTTCCCACCCCCACCTTTTTAGTGCCATCTTTACCAATTTCCCAAAATCTATAACTAGCCTAATAACCATCACCACCCCCTCCCCAAATCCCACTGTTTATAGATATTATCATCAAGGGCTTTTCAACATAGTATGTGAACAACTGGTATGGCATTGAACCTGTAAACTTGTTCTTGCTAAATTACACCAAGAGGCCAGGGCCAGAAAGAACACATCAACCTGGCAAACAACCAAGTCAATCACAACACAAAAATTAAATCAGGGAAAGAATTCTGGCATTCAAAACCACCAACTAGCTATCAGAAACATAGTTGCACACCAATAAGTGGAGTGATGGGAAGAAGAAGGGATGGAAGCCTCTCACATCAAAAGGATAATTTAATACAGGATTCAGTGGGAAACAAAGAAAATAGATATCCAATTCCTGATCCCAACAAAAAAAATGATAAATATCACCAGTGACACCCACATAAAAACCCTCAAAGAAGAAATCTTAGGAAATATCACTAAGAAATTCATGGAGATGATATTAGACATGGTTAACCAGAATGTACAAGATGCACTCAAGAAATTTCAACACACAAAGAAAACCTCAGCAAATATAAGAAAATAGAAATAACCCCTTGCATTCTATCTGATCACAATACATTAAAACTAGAACTCAACAACAAAAACAGCAGCAGAAAGTACGCAAATAATTGGAAGATGAATAACACATTGCTCAATGATCAGTAGGTCATTGAAGAAATAAGTGAGGAAATCAAAAGATTCCTAGGAGCTAATGAAAATGAAAATACAACATGCCAGAACCTATGGGACACAGCAAAGGCAGTCCTAAGAGGAAAGCTTATAGCCATGAGTGCATATATTAAAAGGACAGAAAGATCTCAAATAAACAACCTAATGTGATATCTCAAACTCCTAGAAAAACAGTAACAAGCAAAAAAAATTTTTGAAGACCAAAATTAATGAAATACAGACCAAAAAAACCATACAAAGAATCAATGAAACAAAAAGCTAGATCTTTGAAATCAAATTGCAAGCCCCTGGCAAATCTGACTAAAATGAGGAGCGAAAAGACCAAAATTACTAAAATCAGAAACAAGCAAGGAGGAATAGCAACAACCCACAAGGAAATCCAGGGAATCATCAGAGACTACTTTGAGAAACTATATTCTAATAAATTGGAAAATCTTGAAGAAATGAACAAATTTCTACATACTTATGACCATCCAAAACTGAATCAAGATATTAACCACCTAAACAGATCTATAATATGCAATGAAATTGAAGCAGCCATATAGATTCCCCCAAAAAAGAAAAGTAGAAGACCTGACAGCTGAATTCTACCAGACCTTAAAAGAAGAACTAATACCAACACTCCTTAAACACAAAATAGAAAAGGAAGGAACACTACCTGACTCATTCTATGAAACCAGCATTACAGTCTTCTCAAAACCAGACAAAGACACCTCCAAAAAGGAGAATTACAATCCAAACTCCTTATTGAACATCAATGCAAAAATCCTCAATAAAGTAACAGCAAACCGAATCCAACAACATATCTGAAAGATCATTCACCATGACCAAGTCGGCTTCATCCCAGGGATGCAGGGATTTTTTAACGTATAGAAATCAATAAATGTAATGCAACACATTCAAAGAAGCAAAGACAAAAACCACTTAATCATCTCAATTGATGCAAAAAAATTCTTTGATAAGATTCAGCACCACTTCATGATAAAAACCTTTAAGAAAACTAGGAATAGAAGGAATGTACCTCAAAAAGCTTATATATGACAAACCTATAGCCAACATCATACTTAATGGAGAAAAACTGAAACCTCTTCCCCTAAAGCCAGGAACGAGACAAGGATGCCCACTCTCCCCACTCCTATTCAACATAGTTCTGAAATTCCTAGCCAGAGCATTAAGGCAAGAAGAAGAAATAAAAGGAACAAATAGGTAAAGAAATTGTCAAAATATCCCTATTTGCAGACGATATGATCCTATACCTCAAAGACCCAAAAATATTCCTAGACACCATAAACAGCTTCAGCAATGTAGCTGTATACAAAAATCAGTAGCTTTTCTATACACCAACAATGAACAAATTGAGTCAGAATATTGGAAAACAATTCCATTTACAATAGCCTCAAAAAAATCAAATACCTAGGAATAAACTTAACAAAGGGTATAAATGATATTGTTGCACGAAGTTTGCTAGCTTAGACACGGGACTCTGAGGCAATTAGCAGGAAGCAAAGTTTTATTGTGCCAGCACAGACCCAGCGGAATTGTGCCCAAAGGCTGAGCCCTGAGAACAAAGGAGTCTCACCTCATATACCCTTGCAAGCAGGTTACAGAAGCAAAAAGCAATTTCTAAACCATATATGGTTATATTTAATTTTATTGGCTACTTTATCCTACTGCTATGTGACTTTTCCCCTCCCCAGTGCTACGTGATCTTCCTCATGTTCAGATTTCTCAGGTTTTATCTCTCTGCTATGCCATTCTTACCTCCCTGCTACTTTATTAGTACTCAGGCCTCATCTATTTTTCTTTGATTCTCCTGCTACAATCTCTTCGAGGAGAACTAGAAACCACTAAAGAAAGAGAGGGAGGAAGACTACAGAAGGTGAAAAGATCTCCCATGCTTATGGATTGGCAGGATCAGCATAGTAAAAATGGCTATTCTACCCAAAGCATCTACATGTTTAATGCAATTCCCATCAAAATCTGAGAGCAAGAGTGTCTATCAGGTTCTGCCCAGAAAGGGGCAGGGGGATGGCCATACAATGTATATACATGTAAGTAAATATAAAAATGATAAAAGAAAGAAAAATAGAACTGTTTTCATTTAAAAATGAAAAATAAGTCTTTTTTTCATAATATACAAAGCAAAACCTTCATCGAGGAAGCAAACACATTCCTACATAAGGCAAGTTTCTTCACCAGAGAGCTTTACGTTCAAGCATGAAAGTTTTCCCCTTGAACATGAATTTGATGGAACATACAGAGGTAAGATTGGCCCCCAAAGCTGTGGTCCCGCCAGAGAGAAACTAAGTAAACACAGGATGCAAACATGGGAGGAGGACTTCCTTCACTGTGCCTGAGAGAGAACAAGACACACGTAAGAACCAGTGATGCTGACAAGAGTGAACAAATGAATGAGCAGAGGGTATTGAACATAACCTTTCATTTTCCCTATAGAATTGCTTAATTACAAAAAAAGAAGTATCATTCAAAAATAATATCACAAATCACTGTGTATGTCATTTTATAGGAGATAAAAATTTAGTGATATGGCATGGTATAGGAGATTCTCTGAAAGAAAGCAATACATGATTCCTTAGAAATAAAATGCTATCAAACAGGTGTTTTTGTCTCATACCTGTAATCCTAGCTATTCAGGAGGCTGAGATTAGGAAGTTCTCAGTTCAAACACAGCCCAGGGAAATAGTTTGTGAAACCACATCGCCAAAAAAAAAAATATATATATATATATATATCAAAATGGACTCGAGGTGTGGCTCAAGTGGTAGAGTGCCTGCATTGCAAGCGTGAAGCCCTGGTTTCAAATCCCAGTCTCAATGTCATCATGTGGGATGAACACAGTGTGTCTTAAGCAACAGCCAGTGGTATCCTGGCAAACCAGCTGTCAATAAAATCAGTGGTTGGTGCTTTTGCCAATGTCTATGATGTACACAACTCCCTTCCTTCACTAATTCCAGGTGACAGTGTTTCATCACTGTGTGGAGAGTTGAAATGAAGCACAAAATTGATTTGTCAAGCTAGTGTGAGACAGCGGCAGTCGTCTCATTGTCAGCCTCATGTGTGCCTATGTCTCCTTTTATTTAAAGATATGACAACACCACGCTGCACCATTTCTGCACAGTTTCTGAGGAATTAAGATACGAGAACCCTAGGACATCAACATTAGGGGGAAAAGAAAAAAAGAACAACGTCAACTTTGGGAGAAAGTTGAGCACATCAATTCCAGTCTCTTCTTATGCATTACAATAACCAGTTGGTCTATGGCAGTACCTAATTGTTTATCACTTATGGGAAATCATTGAAGTGACCTATTTTAAAGGAGGGGATGCACTTCTATGATGTTTATTCACGTACCGTGGATGAATAAGTGTGACTGTGCACCAGGACACATTCAGAGGAACATCTATAGCAGTGCCCTTCATATTGGACAAAATCTTCTAAAATCAATCAACCTCCTAAAAATGAACTCTAGTGATTTATACCCATGGTGAAATATTACATGAAAAGTTATCACACTAACTCTACAGCAGCAATGGAGACCAGTCTTAAAGCATGATGTTGAATTAACACAGAATGGTTTAAAAGTATGTGAGAGGATATCCTATTTCCATAAATTCAAACAAAGACAATGCTTATCACTTAGGAAGGCATAATTATGTTTGACCTAAATAAAGAAAGGAGGGAATCCCACATGATACACAATGGTGCTGACATACAACATTAATTTTGAAGTTGTGTTTCAGAGGAAACCTTGGGGACTGATGATTGCTAAGGACACTGGCACCCATGTTTGTTGGTGTTCACAGTAGCCAAGCTATGGGATCAGCCTAGGTGCCATCAACAGATGAATGATAAAGAAAATATGGTATATAAACAGAACTGATTCTTATCCCCAAATAATTTGGTAATTCTTATTCCCAAATAAGAAAGAAACTATGTCACTTTCAGGAAATTGGATGAACTGGAGATTATCGTATTAAGTGAATTAAGCCAGACTCAGAAAGTCAAATGTCACTTATTTTCTCTCATATGCAGAATCTGTATTTTTTAAATGAAAGTAAATGAGGGATGATTTTAGGATGGGAGGGGTAACAAGAGAAAGTAATGGGGTGAGATTAATCAGATACTTTATATATGAAAACGTGATAATGAAACCCATTATTGTGTACAATTAATATGTGCAAATAAAAACAGTATGTAAACAATCTAAATAAAAATATATGAAAAGCTTTTGATTCAGTTAGACAATTTGATCATTCTAAAATGTACTCCAGCTCCAGCCATGGTACATGCTGAGAATCTGAACAATTTCCAGGAAGCCATCTACCTCACTCAGCCACATGCAAGGCAATGATAGACTATGTGTGTCATCTTTCTGCGATGTGGTCAACTGGTGAACCAGACGAGCTGGGCCCCTCACAACATCCCGTGCACTTCTGCTGGCCTGCCACCCCCATCAGCAGGGTCAGCACCATGTTGCCCACACTCATCACTGTGCTGTGTCCTGGTGAGTCCTGCTGGGAATGAAGGATAGGGAGCATTGGGGTGTTGTCCTGGGAAGCTGGCCCTGGCTCAGAAGAGAGCACTGCTTCCACAGTGTGGGTGGACATTAGGGGCAGAGCTGACCTTTACTGAGCAAGTTGCAGCTGCCAGAGTTCACAGGCCAGAGAGGGGCAGAAGGGATACAGGCTTGGGTTTTGTAAGTACATGCATCATCCATCATGACTCTTTATTTCCAGGGTTCTTCCTGGTCTAGAGGATCTGGGCACAAGTGGGTGAGTCTATCCCCAAACCTTAGGTCACCATCCATCCCAAGGGGAAAGATATTACTATACAGGAAGGCAGGGTTAGATCTGGTGGGTTGGTGATGGAAATCCTTGTAGATGAATCTCTTGTGAAATGGAAAGAGGGGTCCTGGAAACCTGGGCCCCAACTCTGTCCCAGACCCATCCAGTCACTCAGCAGATAAATAAGACAGTTTCCAACTTTCATTCTAAAACAAACAAATGAAAACAAAACCTCTAGTTTTATTCACTTCTCACCCATCCCCTATATATTTTTAGGTCTTTATTTCACAATTATGACCTTTTAGATTACACATTACTTAACAAATGATTGAAGCTATTGTTTTTCTGTTTTAACTTTCATGTTGCACATATGAATTGGCTCCACCATTACACTATTAGTGGTTCTAATATTCACTCTACTTTCTTTCTATACTTTTCCCAGGGCTTTTATCCTCTCAGATGTGCTCATGTTTTATTGACATCCTTTCCTTTGAGCTTGAAAAACTCTCTTTAGCCTTTCCTGTGAGACAGGTCTGGTGGTGATGAAGTCCCTCAGCATGTATTTCTGAGGAAGTCTTTATTGCTCCTTCATTTCTGAAGGACTGCTTTGCTGGGGCAATAATTCCTGGTAGGCATTTTCCCTTCAGTCCTTTGAATACATCATTCCTGTCTGTCTTGGCATTTAAGATTTTTGCTCAGAAGTCTGACACTAGCCATATTAAAACTCCTTTATGTGCTCTTAGCTTTTCTTTGATTCTAGGATCTTCTCTGCCTTCGATTTTGATGGTTGTGTGATAATATTCATTGGGGTCATGTTATTTGGATTTATTTTCATCTGCATCATTTGACTTTCTTGTCCCTAGATGTTTATATCTATCTTGAGTCTGGACGTGTTTTCCCTGATTATTTCTCTAAATAAGGTTTCTTCTTTGTTTTCTCCACTTTCAGTTGCATTACAATGACAGAAATTTCTCTTGTTTGATGCAACCTCATAAATTGTGTAACTTTTGCTCATTTCCTTTTTGTTAGTTTGTTTGGTTCTTGCTGTGGCTGTGCAATTGGATAACTTCAAATGTCAGGCCTGAGCTTGCTGATTCATCTGACCAAGTCTACTGTTGAAGTTTTCTTTTTTATGTAAATTGTATTAGGATACATTCATGATACAGGGAGAGAATAGACTTATATTACACATTAGTTACATGGGCTCTCTTCTTCAGCCCTCTTCCCATCCCACTTAAAGCAATTGCAAGAGGTTTTTCAGTTCTGTTTCATAGAGATATATGAAGTCCATTTACCATATACCATCACCTTAACCTCCTTATTTCACCCTCCCCACTCTCACTAGTACACACACACACACACACACACACACACACACACACACACTGTGCCTATTTTACAGTCCTGATTTTCATAATTAATATTGACATGATGTTCAGAAGGGTGTCTCTATGTATGCCCTATGTGGGTGTGCTTTACTTTGGTCTGTTCAGTCCCTTAGAATACTCTCCCTTACCCCTTTACCTCCTACCCCCCCCCGTTTTTCAACATCTTTCAATACACATTCTTATATCCTCTACCTTCACATCTTATGGTACGCAATATTACTGTTGCTCTGTCATTCTCTTTTCCTTTCTCTCTTTCCTGGAGTTCCATAGAGTAATTTACACTGTTACAAACAAGTTCCACAACTGAGTTTGTATATGGTCATGCTTGTTTTTGTGTACATGTTTATCTTTGGGTCTGTCTTCCATATATGAGTGAAAACACACATCTTTTGTGTTTCTGATCCTATCTAACTTCACTTAACATCATGTCCTCCAATTGCTTCCATTTACCTTCAAACCACATGCCATTATTCCTTGTGGCTAAGTAATATTCCATTTGTGTATACGTACCATAATTTTTGATCCATTCATCACTTGTAGGGCATTTGGGTTGTTTCTAGAGCTTGGCTTTTGTGAATAGTGCTGCAATGAACATCGGTGTACTGGTTTCTCTACTGTTTTACGTTCTTTTGATTGATGCCCAGAAGTGGTATCACTGAATCATATGGCAGTTGTATCTCTAGTTTTTTGAGGAATCCCCATACCATTTTCCATAGTGGTTGTACTAATTTGCATTCCCACCAGTAGGGTACAAGTGTTCCTGTTTCACCACATCCTCACCAGCATTTGTTGTTATTACCCTTGACTATGGCCTTTCTAGCTGGAGTGAGATGAAACCTAAGTGTTGTTTTGATTGCATCTCTTTTATAACCAGGGAAGTTGAATACTTCTTCATGTATCTACTGGCCATTTGTACTTCTTCCTTTGAGAATTTGCTGTTTAACTCATGTGCCCATTTCTTCATTGGGATGTTGATTCTTTGTAGGCTCAGTTTTTTTAGTTCCCTGTAGATTATGGATATTAGACCCTGTTGGATGAGTAATATAGGCAGATTTTCTCCCATTCTGTGGGATGTCTCGAGTCTGGTGATTATTTCCTTTGCTGTGCAGAAGCTCTTTAGTTTAATGCAATGTTATTTGTTCATTGTTTCTCTTAGATGCTGAGCCTTTGGAGTTCTGTTTAGGAATTCGTTCCCTATACCTATCTGTTCTAGTGTATTTCCTACTGCTTGTTGGAATTATTTCAAAGTTTCAGGCTTTTTATTAAGGTCTTTGATCCACTTTGAGTTGATTTTAGTACAGGGTGAAAGACAGGGATCTAATTTCAGTCTTCTGTGTATGGATATCCAGTTTTCCCAGCAACATTTGTTGAAGAGGCTGTCTCTTTTCTCCATCATGTGATGCATGGGTTTATGTTTGGATCTTCTATTCTGATCCATTGGTCTTCCTGTCTGATTTTGCATCAATACTTTCAAATTAGATTATATTCTTTATTTGTATCTTTCTTATTTTTTTCTATTTCATTGTTAAACTATTTATGTTGTTCAATAATTTATTTCCAAATTGTAATGAATTTTCTATCTGTACTCTCTTACAGTTCCTTGATCTTCATTAAGAAAATTACTCTGAGTTCTTTGTTGGTCATTTCATAGATCTGATTTTTTTCTGGCTGTCTTACTGGAGCTTAATAGCTTCTTTTTTGTGGTATTTTGGGGAGGGGCTTGAACTCAGGGACTTCACCTAGAGCCACTCCACCAGCCCATTTTTTCGAGATAGGGTCTAACAAACTATTTTCCCAGGCTAGCATCAAACCACAATCCTCCTGATCTCTGCCTCCTGAGTTGCTAGGATTACAGGCATGAGCCACCTGTGCCCAGTGCTTAATAGTTTCTTTTCTTGCCTCATATTTCCCTAATTTTTCATAGTCCTTGTGTCTTTACATTGATACCTACACATTTGAGAACACAGTCTTTTCTTCTGGCCTTTTCAGGATTCTTTGGTAGTTACAGACCTTTACCATTTAGTCTAGCCTAGGATTCTAGATGGGCCAGATGTCTGAGATCCTGGACAGGCAGACTTTGGTGTCCACTTCTGTAGCTGGACTGGTTTCCTCTCTGTCTTACAACATCAAATGGCTTTGCTGCCTCTGCTCTGAGATCCAAAGAGATCATTGGCTGCACTCTGCCACTAGGTGTAGTTTCTCTGGATGGGCTTTAAGATTATGACTGGGGAGGGATGGCAGGATGTCCTCCCTGGCTAAGAGTCACTCTTGGTTGGAGTCTGTATGGTTTTTCCTGCAGTTTTGTGTTGTTGGCTCTTTTCTCTTGTGAGGTACCTTCATTGGCTTAATGTAAACAAAAATCCAAGATTTTTGCACTGGCCATTGTGAGCCCCACACCCATCTCCAATTGTCCCTAGGTCATCCTGTCCTGCAGATACCCCACGTATTTCCCATGCAAGATTACTGTAAAAGGTCCCAAAGTTGTAGAAAAGCCAAATGTATGCCTCTAACTCACTCTTCCCAATGTGTAAACCATGGGTACAAGGATTTCTATCATGCAGCACTGCACAGGTCAAGAAAGAGGGATGGTGTGGTCCAAGAGACTCACTACACTTCATGTGCTATTGTAGTTTTTTTCAATTCTATGTTCTAAGGCTGTCCCAGCCTTTCCTCCAACTTCTAGGATATTCACAATCATATTCTTACCTGTGATTTGTTGGATTTCTGGAGGAGGTTATTATGAAGGTAATGACCCTCTTGCTAATGTCACTCCCCAGCTGTTACATGGAAGATCCATGGGAGTGGATATTCCATCTAATTTAGAGTATCCATTTGGATATTTCATCTAATTTGACTTGTTTCAGCAACTAATTTTGCATTACCAAATCTTAGAAGAGTCTGTTATTTGATTTTTTTCTTTTTTCTTCTACAAAATCAAAGAACAGGAGGGCCGAACTGGTCCTGCAGGGCGGGGGTCGCTTCCAGTGGGAGGGAAGGGTGGCAAGGATATGGAGTAGATGGGTGAATAGAGCACAAAAATGTGTACACGTGTATGTGAATGTAAAAATGATACCTGTTGAAACTGTTCCAGACACAGAGTAAGGAGGTAATAAAGGAGAGGGGTGGAGGGGGTGAATTCAAGTATGATATATTTGATATAATATAAGAACTTTTGTAAATGCCACACATCACAACAATAACAAAAAAGATTCTCAGACAGCATATTTTGTTGTAGGAAAAAATGACATGTTTATGTGGTGGGGGGAGATTTCTTGCAACCGTGGGCACCCCTTATTATATATGTATGAAAATAGTATAATGAAACCCACTAAAACTGTTAAAATTGAGGGGAGAGGGAAGGAGAGCAAAGTTAAGGAAGAGTAATACAGATGGGGTGAATTTGAGCTAAGTACAATATATGCATGTTGTAAATGTATAATGAAACCCCTTGGTACAATTAACACACACTAACAAAAACTCTTTATAAAAGAAACATGGAAAGAATGAAGAGGCTCTCAGCACAGGAATAGAGGGGACCTCATATTGTCCTCTCTGTGCCTCCTTCTTTCCAAGGAGATCATGACAAGCCCATCCTGACTACCTGGCCAAGCCCTGTTGTTCCTCAAGGAGAACATGTGACTCTTCACTGTGACTCCTGTCTTGAGTTTGATATATTCAGGCTGGACAAGGAAGATGGGGCTCACATCCCTGAGCTCCAGGACAGAGTATTGCAGAAGAGCTTCCTTTTGGGCCCTGTGACCCCAGCACATGCAGGGACCTACAGATGCCATAGCTCTATTCCTCAATTCCCTAATGGAATTCCAGCACCCAGTGACCCTCTGGTGACCATAGTTTCAGGTCAATGCTCATGTTCAGAGTGGAAATTCACTCCTCTAAATATTGCAATCCCAGAGTTTTCTGGAAGGAATGTCAGTCATGGTCTAATCAAAACAATAGTAATGTGTTTTATATAAAGGAGGATTCAAAACAGGGAATTGAATATTGTGGAAGGCAGAACAATGGTACCCCAAACAAAACCACAGTCTAATCTTTGAAGACTGTTAGGGTTTATGTTATACGGCATAAGGAAATCAAGGTAGAGGATGAAGAAAATTGTTTATCAGTTGACCATGAGTTGGAAAGATGACCCTAGATCATCCAGGTGAGCTCCATGTAACCACAGGCTCCACCTAGAGAAGAAACAGGAAATTGGGGATCAGAGCAATGCAGCATGAGAGAGATGCCACCATCCCTGCCATCTCTGAGGATGGAGGAAGGAGCTATGAGTCAAGGAATGCCAGAGGCTTCTAGAAGTTGGAAGTGGAAGAGAACTGTATTCTCCCCTAGAGCCTCCAGAAGAAATACAACCCTGTAGACACCTGGTTTATTCCAGTGGGATGTATTTCAGACTGCTGACCTCCACAACTGTAGGATAATGCACCTGTGTTCTTTTTAAGCACCATGTCTATGCCATTTGGTACAGCAGCAATTGGAAATTGAAACAGGTACCCAGGTAAAGGACAAATTAAGAAGCCAAAGAAGGGAATGAAGCTATCACCAGAGATAAATAAGGGGAGGATACTGAGGCCACAACCAGGCTGGGAGGGGTCTGTGCTTCTGGATCCAGACTCAGGACTGTCCAGAAGAAGTAGGGGCCATGGAGACCTATAGAAGGAAAGGCCAAGGGAAATGCCCAGACATGGCAGGGGACCTCCTTCAGGAACAGGTTGGGTGAACATTGGGAAGTTCCCTGTCATCAGCCTTACAGCTAATTCTTACTTCCTGCCAGCTCCACTTTGTCCAAAAGAGCATGAAATGGGCTGAAAACAGGGTAGACAAACAGCCTTCCTGGGTCCATGTCTACCCCCACCATAGAAGGCAGGAAAGAAATCTATGGGAGATAGGTACAAGAGACATTTGTCCAGAATGAGCTCAGTGGGAACAGAGTCTGGTGTTACTAGTCACAGAGATACAGAGACAGATGGTGGGGGTGAGGACAGAGGGGACAAGACACAGAAAAATACATGTGGACACAGAGCAGAAGGAAGACAGACTGGGCCAGGGAAAGTCTGTCCTTCCAAGTCCCAAGGAATGGGTTCAGGAAGGGTGTTTCTGAAATTCACAAACCTTTTGCCCTTAGGAGTCTATAAAAAACCCTCCCTCTTGGCCCAGCCAGATCCCCTGGTGAAAGGAAAAGCGAAGGTGACCCTGCAGTGTAACTCTGAGATCATGTTTGAGACCTTCATTCTTGTTCTGTACAGACAGAAAGTAATTGAGGACCCCTTGAATCTTTCTGGGGAGTCTTATGATGGGGGTGCTCAGGCCAACGTCTCCATAGGTCCAGTGACCCCTGTCTATGCAGGGACCTACATATGCTATAGGTTTCTCAATCATCAACCTTATGTGTGGTCAGAACCCAGTGATCCTGTGGACATTGCAATCATAGGTGAGTGTCCAGATCTCCCCCTCATCTTTTTTAAGTTTAAGATCACACATTGTAGGATTTTGAAGTCCCAGGTATTCAAGAAACCCAACCATGCCTTGTGGTGAGGTCAGGAGAGAATGTGACCTTGTCCTGCAATTCTGACAGTTCCTTTGGCATGTACCATCTGCCCCAGGAGGGGGAACCACAAGGACACTGGCTCCCTGCAGTGCAGAGCCATAATGGTACATTCCAGGCTGACTTCCCTCTGGGTCCTGTGACCCAGAGAGGGACCTACAAATGCTTTGGCTCCTTCAATGGCTCTCCCTATGCCTGGTCATCCCCAAGTAACCCCTGCACCTTACTATCACAGGTAAGGAAGTCTCATATCTGTCCCATGTCTTGTGACTCAAACTAACTGAGTCCTACACCTGTATCTGAAGAACGTTCTGCTGATGATGGAAATAAACAAGCACAGAAAAGCAGAGAGAGAAAAATAGAGACTGAGTATGACAGAAGACATCAGAGTGCAGAATGTCAGACAGGACCCCTCTACACCCTCCTCATCTTGCATGGAGGCCCACTCTGGGGTGATCATGCAGCAAGGCAGATAGAGGAAGAGGTCAGGACAGACCCAGGGGGTGAGGCTGGGCTCCATTTGGTGAGGTCAGAAGTGGCATCAGCTCCTGGCCTTTATGCATTTCCCAGTGTCCCCTTCCTAACCTCTTACCCACAGAGATCTCTCCAACAGCATCTCCTGTCCTCTCCTCACAAATGAGGTCTCAGGGAGGGAGTCATCTCCCCTGAACACTGTGGGGAAGTGAATCCTATGACTGACAAGGCTCAGAATTACAGGGGAAATCGAGTGCTGGTTCCTGACCAACCTCAGGCTAACATAGAGTGGAAGACAGGCAGCCTCATTGTCCACCTCTCTCTCCTCTCCTGTCCTCTTTTCCAGCAAACTCCACAAGCAGGTGCCCTTCACCTACAGAACCAGACTCCAAAACTTGTGAGCCAAGCACTCTCTTCTCCCTGTTGTGGAAACCTAGGGACCAGAAGCGTTGAGTTTGAGTGTTGGCTCAGCCACCTTCCCGCTCTGTGGTCATGGCTTTGTCATCCTCCCTCACTGATCCCCAAACTCTACAATAGTGGAAGGTGTCTGCAACCATCATAGGACTGAAAAGAGACTCTGAGCTCTAGTTCCTTATAGCCAAGACTTCCCACCTTTCCTGAAGTGAGGAAAAGGAGAGTAAGACAGACCTCTCTGCCCAGAAAAAAATGCAATGCTGATTCTAGCTCTGATATTAACTGAAGAAGAGATGAATGAGAAAGGAAGAAGAAACTGTTGCAGGAGTTCTTAGAGAAATCCCATTGGCCAGGGAATGAGCTCCTGTCTGCCAGGATGCAACTGTGATCCAGTCAGTAGAGTGAGAGCCTTGCAGTAAGACAGAACCAGGTTCATACACACACACACACACACACACACACACACACACACACACGCATGCACGCACACACTTTCATTAACATCGATCCACTTCTGTTCCTTGAGCTGAGTATGCAATGTTTATCTGTTATGCATTTTCTAGTGCTGATGTAACAAATTTCTGCAAGTTCAGTGACTTAAAACTATGCAGTTTCAAAGAGTATTTTACTGCTCTTAAGCTTGGAATTCAGAAATGGGTGTCACGTGAATAAAATCAAGTCACAGACAGAGATTCACTCCTTGCTGAGATTCTAGTAGTGAATCTGCTTTCCTGCAGTTGAGACTGGGTGACAGATAAGCAGCCTGGACATTGCTCTTGCTTGTGGAGGAAGGAAGGCTAAGGTCCCGACACAGGCAGCTGGGTGTCTACAAAGGCCCAGTCTCTGCTTTCTTGAACACTGTGCTTTCCAGATGGGGGACTCCTCACTTGGCAGGAAGAACAGAGAGGCAGATGGGGCCCTGCCAGTGTCCCTTGGCTCCTTCACAGAAGCACTGAACTGTGCATAAAGCAGAGATTTTTGTGGTCTAGTCACCTACAAACATTACCCCTTCCTACAGTTCCTCTGGAGACTGAGTTCTATGTGAATTTTGAAGAGGACACAAATATTCAAACCATAGCATACAGAATCTGTAGTTAGAAATATTCATCCACCTAACTAATATTTCACTAGCATGTGTTACCAGGTTTATTCTTTTTTTCTAGATGGGTCTGGGGTTTGTACTCAGGGCTTCTGCACTTGCAAAGCAAGCACTCTGCTGCTTGACTCCATTTTGCTCTGGTTATTTTTGAGATGAGGTCACACGAACAATTTGCCTATACTGGCCTCAAACCTTTCTCAACCTCCCAGGAAGCTGGAATTACCACCTCACCCCTGTTAGAAGAGCCATCATCAGCAACACCACCAACAACAGATGTTGGTGAGGATGCGGGGAAAAAGGAACCCTCTTACACTGTTGGTGGGAATGTAGACTAGTACAACCACTCTAGAAAAAAATTTGGAGGCTACTTATAAAGCTGGACATCGATCAACCATTTGATCCAGCAATACCACTCTTGGGGATATACCCAAAAGACTGTTGCTCCAGAGGCACCTGCACATCCATGTTTATTGCGGCACTATTCACAATAGCCAAGTTATGGAAACAGCCAAGATGCCCCAGCACTGACGAATGGATTAAGAAAATGTGGTATCTATACACAATGGAATTTTATGCAGCCATGAAGAAGAACGAAATGTTATCATTCGCTGGTAAATGGATGGAATTGGAGAACATCATTCTGAGTGAGGTTACCCTGGCTCAAAAGACCAAAAATCGTATATTCTCCCTCATATGTGGACATTAGATCAAGGGCAAACACAACAAGGGGATTGGACTATGAGCACATGATAAAAGCAAGAGCACACAAGGGAGGGGTGAGGATAGGTAAGACACCTAAAAAACTAGCTAGCATTTGTTGCCCTTAATGCAGAGAAACTAAAGCAGATACCTTAAAGCAACTGAGGCCAATAGGAAAAGGGGACCAGGAACTAGAGAAAAGGTGAGATCAAAAAGAATTAACCTAGAAGGTAACACCCACGCACAGGAAATCAATGTGAGTCAATGCCCTGTATAGCTATCCTTATCTCAACCAGCAAAACCCCTGTTCCTTCCTATTATTGCTTATACTCTCTCTACAACAAAATTAGAGATAAGGGCAAAATAGTTTCTGCTGGGTATTGTGAGGGGGGAGCGGGAGGGGGTGGAGTGGGTGGTAAGGGAGGGGGTGGGGGCAGGGGGGAGAAATGAACCAAGCCTTGCATGCACATATGAATAATAAAAGAAAAATGAAAAAAAAAAAAGAAAATGTGGTATCTATACACAATGGAATTTTATGCAGCCATGAAGAAGAATGAAATGTTATCATTCGCTGGTAAATGGATGGAATTGGAGAACATCATTCTGAGTGAGGTTAGCCTGGCTCAAAAAACCAAAAATCATATGTTCTCCCTCATATGTGGACATTAGATCAAGGGCAAACACAACAAGGGGATTGGACTATGAGCACATGATAAAAGCGAGAGCACACAAGGGAGGGGTGAGGATAGGTAAGACACCTAAAAAACTAGCTAGAATTTGTTGCCCTTAACACAGAGAAACTAAAGCAAATACCTTAAAGCAACTGAGGCCAATAGGAAAAGGGGAACAGGTACTAGAGAAAAGGTTAGATCAAAAAGAATTAACCTAGAAGGTAACACCCACACACAGGAAATCAATGTGAGTCAATGCCCTGTATAGCTATCCTTATCTCAACCAGCAAAAACCCTTGTTCCTTCCTATTATTGCTTATACTCTCTCTACAACAAAATTAGAAATAAGGGCAAAATAGTTTCTGCTGGGTATTGAGGGGGGGAAGAGGGAGGGGGTGGAGTGGGTGGTAAGGGAGGGGGTGGGGGCAGGGGGGAGAAATGAACCAAGCCTTATATGCACATATGAATAATAAAAGAAAAATGAAAAAAAAAGGAAGCTGGAATTATAGTCGTAAGCCACTGATGCTTGGCTGCCCGATTTTTCCCTTTTTTATTTATTAGTATATTATAGTTGTACAAGGGGGATACATTGTGACATTTATATAACTGCTTATAATATATATTAATTAGATTCACCCCCTCCATCTCTCTCTTTTATTCCCTCTTCCTCCCTTAGTAGAACAATTTCAACAGGTTTCATTGTTCTATTTCCATACACAAATACAAAATACTTCCATCATATTCACTTTCCTTTACTCTTTCATTATGCCCTCCCCTCCCACTCATACCCACCCTTGGACAGGACCTGTTTTACCTTCCTGTCCTTCATTTTTAAAAAAGACATTTTGTTAGTTTATGATAGTTACACAGAGGGTTTCATTGTGACATTTCCATATATGCATGTATTCTACCCAAATGCATTCACAATCCAGGAAATCAGAAATATGCTAATGACCAATGACTTAAAAATACTATTTGATAATATATATATATATATATATATATATACATTAAGTGTTGTTATGTAAAATACATCCACACAAAATAAGCACACACATATATCCTATTATAAGTATTACTATCTTTAAGATTATTAGTTAAGGAGAGGTCAAAGGGATGGGTGAAGATCCAGGGGAACTGGCTGGGGTGCAGGGGACACAGTCCACGACAGTCACCCCTTTGTGCTCCTGACCTTCAGCATCCTGAGGACAATCCCTCACTCCTGGACCCTGGGCCCACAGCTGGTCACACATGTGGAAACTCAGCTGCAGAGAAATTAGCTTATGGTCCTGTGTTCTGAACTGAACAGAGAATGCATGAGGGCTCATATTTCTGAGTAAGGAAATTTTTTTCTACTCTCTAAGCACAGATAAATGAGTTCCTCTGTGACTCAGAAAGGATAACTGAATACAAATTGTATATAATCCTAGAAGAATCCAACAAGGAGACCTGAGAGGACCCTGCTACAGCAGGAAAAGTGTTCATTCAGGATCTACATGAAGTTATGTTATGAAGATAAGACATAAGAATGTGATACCCAGGGGAAAGTCTCAGGTCCTTAAACACTTCACATGTCCTACATCTCTCCTTTGGTTCTCAGGAGCAGCTTTCCTTCAGCCCAACACACAGAACATCAAACTTCTTGATGGGAGATTAAGGAGAATTCTGTTATAGGACACAGAGTCCCAAGTGGATACGCAGGGATCCTGGGGTGATTTTGTCCTACCCTGACCTCCACATCCTCTTTGTCCACAATCCCCAGACTTGCAGCCCCAGAATTACACTGTACAGAATCTCATTCACATGGGCATGGCTGGCCTGGTCTTCATGGTCCTTGGGATTCTGCTTTTTGAGTCTCTGCACAGCCAGAGAAGAAGACAAGGTACAAGGAGGAAGTAAGCAGGAAAGACAGCTAGTGGAGCTCAGGAGATGAATCCTACATGAGAAGGTGGTTCTGGAAGAAAACCTGGAACGTAAATTGGGTGAACTGACTTCTGGAAATCATGCGGGATGACCTGGCTGGGATAAGGGAATTTCTGGATTTCCTGTGTAGAAAAGGCTTCCTCCATTAACTTGTGGCATCTTCCCCTAAATGCTGGCTCATTCTTTTCTTACCCTTTTGCACCTCTACAGTCCTCAGCTCTCTTTGGCACTTCAGGTAACATCTCACTTTGGGGAATTACCATATTCCCTAATGTGTGCTCTTGTGTTTCCATTTCTTCAGCTCAAGTACAGAATCTGCTGAAAATAACAGAATAAATGGGACAAACTCAGATTCCAACCTGAAACAGGTAAATGCAGAACAGTGCTCTTTATCTTCCAAACATGGTGGACACCAGTGACTCATGCATGTAACCCTAGCTATCGGGGAGGCTGAGATTTGGAGGGTTATGGCTCAAGGCAATGCTGGGCAAATAGTGCATGAGGTTACATCCCCAAAATAACTGGACCAAAATGCATTGGGTAGTAGTTCAAATAGTAGACCACTTGCTTTGTAAAAGCATGAAGCCCTGAGTCCAACCCCTAGTCTCACCAAACAAATCCCCCATTCTTGATAGTATTGTCCCTGCAGGAACCATTTGGGATCACACAGTAGTGTTTGGTGGGATGCCCAAGTGGACAACTGAAAAACCACATTCTGATAAAAATCAACATTTGAAAATGTCCTGTCATCTGGCATTTGTTGATTTCTGTGGTGTGGGTCCTCCCTCTACCAAATTCCAGGTGCCAGTGTGACCTCACTAGATGTGGAGTTGCAAAGTGATGTGCAGAATTGTCTTTCCCAAGGGTATATGATACTGTCAAACCACGTCTCTCTGGCATCCTCCATGTGTGCATATATTCCTTCTGTTTGTGATAATTTGTGTCCCAAAGTTAGGCCATCATTTCAATGAAATAATGATACAAAAATCCTGTCCTTCCCACATAGAGGAAAATGAAATTAAGAACACCCTGTTTGGAGATAATGATGAGCATATAAAATCATCATGCATTAAAGATTGGTAGAAATTGGCTTAATCAATTAACAATAGATTGGGGTCATGAAGTTAAAAGAAAGAAACTCACAGCTTTGGTTCTGAGGTACACACCCTAGACTAAAAATACTCTTGTGAGGATGCACTCACAAGAATATTGATAGGCGATTGCTTATATTGTCAACAGCTGTGCAGTACAAAATTCTATACAACAACAGCAAAAGAAAATTTGGTAAAATATGTGTACACTGGGATATTACACACACAGAAGAGAAAACGCATGAATAAAAACTGAAAACAAGAATGAGAATCAATTTTCAAAAATGATTGTGAGTAATGAAACATAAATGCCTGAATGGATATTCCAATACCAACAGAAGAAGACAACATTTACTACTTAGGGAGTAATCCTAAGTAATTTGTTACAGCAGTAACATCAAGGTGGTGTGAGAAGGTTGTGTTGAAGATGAAGCCACAAGGACTGCTAGATGAAGGTAAAGGTCTCACTGACTTTCCTTTGGTGTTTTCTAGTGCATGTATTGCTAGAGGCAGTATACATTTGTACTTTGTAAACTACCTTGATTGGGCATACAACATACTCAGGTGTGGTTGATGTAACATGGGAATTTTCATAGGCCACAGTAGGTATTGAAGATCAAGTTTGGCACATAGGCCTGAATATTTCAGGATCAACCCTAGTGGAACCATCAGGAGTTCTCAGCACCATTTCTCTCTGTGTAGAGAGAAGGCATATAATGAGACTTCACAGGCATAGGAACTCCTGATCCAGAGGAAACAAGACTGTAGAGCTTCAACATCCACTGAAAACCTCTGAGATGGCCTCACAAATCCTGATTGGGCTCCACAAAAAATGTGGTATCTCTGTTTAGTGGGTCTAAATCAATAAATTTGTCATTACTTGATTTTTATTCTTCCTACCATTATCTCACACCCCATATCAATTGCTACATATATGTGAACCACAGCATTCCATGGGCATAAGTTAGAAAACTCAAGTAGTTACTTTAGAGTGCAGCATGCCTCCTCATGTGTCACACTTGGCACCTCACCTTTAGGGGCATTCTGGGATCTACCTGAATCTAGTATGCGTCTAGAAGCAAAGATGGATGATGGGGTGGGTCCTGAGGAGAATCAGCACTGTCTTGTATGACAGCTGTCAGGGAACAGGCTACTACAGTTCCCTTGGAAATTAGAGGGTTAACCTCATGCTATGGAGAGAGAGAGGATGCTTCTACTGGTGAAGAATTCTCTTCAGAATTTAGGGGTTCTGCGTCCTCAACTTCATCAGTCTTCCCACATGTTTCCATTCAACATTCAGGAGCCCATTCCTTCCCATTCAATGCCCTCACTTGAACACAGATGTCCCATAAAGCTGGGAATCAATTTGCACTGTAATTCTGCCACTTGAAAGATGAGATCCTGGGTTTGGTTTTCAGCAAGTTCAGCCATGTAGTCACAGAAGATGAGATTCTCTTTCAGAGAAAACAGAGAACAAGGACATACTAGTATGGTCTCTAGGCTGTCAGCTCTCTCCAGAACATGCAATCTGTGCAATCACCCCCAATAATGTGAGCTCATCTTTTATGCCAGTCCATGTGCACTGAGTAAAAATGACAACAGGTACGGACTCATTGTGCTTATTAGACTTCCACAAATGTATACCATGCAAATAGTTGACCCACTTGTGTGATGGTTCCTCAAAATACTAAAGGAAGAATTGCCCAACCTCAGCAATTCCATTTCTCGATTATATATCCAAGAGAAATACAAAGACTTGAACAGATTGAGCTCATTCTCCCCATCAGACATCTCTTGGTGCATCAGTGAACATTTTTACACAATGAACATCCACAGGACTGTGCAGGTCCTGTACACACAAACATATGGACCCCTTTGCTGCCTTCACAAATGCTGAGAGGGGGAAAGGAGAGGCACAAACATGTCTAATTGGTCAAGACTGCACATGTTCAAAGTGTGCTCTCTGAAGAATTGATGTGCACCTGTGTGGTGTACCCATGTCTGTAAGATCTGCTATTGATAGACTACATAATGGATCCCTGAACCTGTTCATCTAACCAGTGAATTTGGGGTCTATGTTTCCCAATGGAGTGTGTGGGTCAGGGATTAAGACAGAGAGATCTGAGGGGATGCATGGTTGGGTAAGGGCAGAGCCACTTTACCTACTCACATGTACACATGTGTGTACCCTCACAGACACACACAGGGACCAGGAGAACCTTAAGTCCCCTGTGAGATGGAACTCATCAGTATCTCTGCCCTAGTGAAGGATCACATGGTCTTTCCTCTCAAATTAAAAGTGAATAATTAAGTCCCTATGATGCTATCTTAAACAGAAATGTGGTTCTTCACAAATGAATAACAGGAAGGGAAAAACAGGTCCTACTTGGGGATTGACACCGGGAGAGGGCAAAAGATATAGGGAAAGGATGAAGGAGAATGAATAGGGTGTAATATGTACTCATATATGAAAATGGAAAAATGAGACCTGCTGAAACTATTCTAAGGAAAAGGTAGTGGGAGATGAGGGAGAATGATGGAGGGAGTTAATTTATATAAGATATATTGTAAGCACTTTTGTAAATGTCACAATGTACCCCAAATAATAATATAAAAATTAAAAATAAAATAAAATACAAATGAACAATTAATTACACAGAGAACCACTAGGGAGAGAGAGAAAGTCTCATCTTGGCTGTGTGCCTGTATTCAAAACAGCAACCATAAAGAATCCACCACATATCTATACACAATGGAATTTTATGCAGCTATGAAGAAGAAAGAAATGTTATCATTCACTGGTAAATGGATGGAATTGGAGAACATCATTCTGAGTGAGGTTAGCCTGGCCCAAAAGACCAAAAATCGTATGTTCTCCCTCATATGTGGACATTAGATCAAGGGCAAACACAACAAGGGGATTGGACTTTGAGCACATGATAAAAGCGAGAGCACACAAGGGAGGGGTGAGGATAGGTAAGACCCCTAAAAAATTAGCTAGAATTTGTTGCCCTTAATGCAGAGAAACTAAAGCAGATACCTTAAAAGCAACTGAGGCCAATAGGAAAAGGGGACCAGGAACTAGAGAAACGGTTAGCTCAAAAAGAATTAATCTAGAAGGTAACACACATGCACAGGAAATTAATGTGAGTCAACTCCCTGTATAGCTATCCTTATCTCAACCAGCAAAAACACTTGTTCCTTCCTGTTATTGCTTATACTCTCTCTTCAACAAAATTAGAGATAAGGGCAAAATAGTTTCTGCTGGGTATTGAGGGGGTGGGGGGAGAGGGAGGGGGCAGAGTGGGTGGTAAGGGAGGGGGTGGGGGCAGGGGGGAGAAATGACCCAAGCCTTGTATGCACATATAAATAATAAAACAATAAAAAAATTTAAAAAAAAAGAATCCACCACAAAACCAGAAAAGAAGACGTTTTGAGTGTACATGGCTTAAAAAGTGAAAAAAACAGATGATGGGACTGGCAAGACCTAGCTTGGCAGAAGTGCTACCCAAAATGCATATCGAAACATCATACCTTCCTCAAATAAATATATTGGAGGATGTGCAGACCCTCTGGGATTAAGGGCACATTCAGTCAACAAGAAACAATCCCAGACATGAAGAAGCAGAGGGAGGAGGGACACCAACCATCAGGACAGACCCATCCAAAGCCCCCACAACCTGGTGAGCACCCAGCAACTCCAGTTAGCTCAGCTCAGATCCAAAGACCAGTGGGAGAGAGCAGAGGACACATCTGTGAATGCAAAGAAGGAGGAAAATAGGGTGACTCCAAGTTGTCAGTGGTAGGCTCTGAGATCACCCTTCCCCAGTCACTGAACCCCTGTTCTGAGGTCCATCAGAGTCCCACAAAAGAATCAGCCACTACCCCAGAGCTATCTGGGTGTTTGTATTCTGGACCTTCCAAGAAGCCCCACCCACCAGCATTTACACAATTGTTTCTCTGCATTTGCATCTGTAAATTTTTGTTGTTGTTGGTACTGGGGTTTTGAACTCAGATTCTCATGCTTGTGTGGCAATTGCTGTACAACTTGAGCCCTTTTGCTTTAATTCTATTCAGGTAGTTTCTCATGCTTTTTGCCCAGCCTAGTGTGGGACCATGATCCACATAACTATGCTTCCCACATAGCTAGGATTATAGACATGTACCATCATGCCTACTTCTTTGAAGTAGGGTCTTGCTTTCTTTCCCAAGTTAGCCTTGAACCAAAATCCTCATATCCCTGCCTCTCAAGTAAGTGGTATTTACTGGAATATTGAGAAACACTAAAACAATGCAAACATGGATACCTTCAATAAAAGAGCCAGGGAAAAACAACATGTGTGGCTGGCTTCCCAGCCCCAATGACCTTCCTCATAATGTCCAGCACCTTCCCCCATTCCCCCCTTCACAGTCATTTTTTCTAATGTCCATCCCCCTCCAACCTCCCTTTTCCCTCTACAGGATGCTTAAAACCCCAGCCTGTAAGAGAACTGTGCCCTTGCCCCCTCCAAGTGTTACTCTGATGGCCAAGGATCCTCTCAGTTCTCCTCTCCCTAATAAAGGCCTGCTGCTTGTAGAGGTCGCAGATTGTTTCTCAGTCTCTCTCACTATTTCTTCTTCATTTTCCTTTCATTTGGTGTGGAAACCCGGGAGAGATTTTCCAGCAGGAGGAACACCCTTCTTGGGCTACCATGATTCCATGGGAATCCTCATATGGTCAATGGTGCACCCCCACGGGGTCTCCAATCTGGGGCCTATATGGATGCACTAGGGCCAAGAGGTGCCTATGCTCCTGAGAGGGACACAGCCAGTACCCACCTCCATCCCCAAACTGCCTAACCTCTCTCCAAATCTTTCTTTCTCTCCCTTCTCTCCCTCCTCACTATTTTCTATATGACACTATCACTATTATACTTTCTGCTAAGCCTCCCCATCATGCTGACAGTTCTTTTGGTCATAAGGTTAGGGGCAACTTCCCCTTCTGACTGGACTCAAGCCCAAAAGTTATTGTTAGTTGGCTTTTTCTACCTAATAGCCACACTGCTCTGGGGCCTGACCTTTTGATCACACATAGCCCCTAACTTTCTGTTCCTCTGCAACCTCCTGCAGGGCCCTTCACTTATTCAACTCTGCACACTCAACACCTGCTCCAGTTTCTACAGGGACAGGTAAGACCTGTGCTCTCCATCTGGCACTCCTTGGCACCTCAGTGTGTCAGACTCCAGTCATTGTTGCCTTTGCCTTTGCTGTTCCTATCTCTCCCCCTCCCTCTCATCCTCCAGCCCCCAATGAGTCTGGCCCCAACTACATAGGTTAGAGACTTCTGCCTATTGCCTCGGTTTTGTATTTTCCAGTTTTCTAAGCTTTATGCAGAGGATGCTCTAGGAAAATCTTCCTAACCCCAGCCATGGGCAATACCCTTTCTAAAACTCCTCTGACTCACCCTTGGATATCTCCTACATAACCTCACAAAATTAGGCTGAAAGATCAATTTAAAACAAACAAACAAACCTCATCCATTTTTCCACACAAATTTGGCCACAATACAGATTAAATAACTCTTCAAAATGGCATGAATTTGGCACTTTTGATCCCAATATTCTCCAAGATCTTGACAATTTTATTGTGAGAAACGGTGAATGGCAAGAGTCCCCTTTTACCTCAAGTCCTGACCTTCCCTTTTTTCAAACTGCAGTCCCCCTCCAAGTCCTTTTTCTTGATTCTCACCCCTCCCACTCAGCTCCTGCTTTCAATACCCTCCCATCAGCTTTTGATCCAGATACCACTGAGGAACCCCCTCCTTCCAGTCCCGTTCCCCCAACCCAACTCCCCCAATGTTCCCAACTCCTCCAAGCCCCCTCTCCTCTTCAGAAGACTCTTTCTCCCCTCTTTCCCTAGAAATCCCTTCCTCAATTATGGCCCCTTTCCTTTGTTTGTCTCCTCCTCTGGCTCTTTTATTGAAGGTAGCCATGTTTGCATTGTTTTAGTGTTTCTCAATATTCCAGCATTTCAGGCATTTTAATATATTTTTATTATATATAATAATTATTTTTCTAATGTCTATCCCCCTCCAACCTCCCTTTTCCCACTATAGGATGCTTAAAAATCTCAGCTTGTAACAGAGGTATGCTCTCACCCCTCTCAGGGTATTACTCTGATGGCCATGGGTCCCTCTCAGTTCTCCTCTCCCTAATAAAGACCTGCTGTTTGTAGAGGTTGCAGATTCTTTCTTGGTCTCTCTCTCTTGTTTCTTCGTTTTCCTTTCAGTAGTAGAGGCAAGAGGCACCACACCCAGCCAACACATAATTGCTTTCAATCTCAATTGGGGATATCTGAGGACCACAGTCCACATTTTCCAGTACAGGTGTTACAAGTCAGGGGACTGGGGTCCTTCTTCTCTACCTGGATGGACACCATGCATAGGCAAAAGGAAACTCCTCAGTTATCCCAGGCCCTTAGCTGCTTTTTACAATCCTGTAGATGACAGAAAATAGGAGCAGGTGGCACAAACTCTTGACAGTGCCAACCACGGGGTCAGGATCTAGATTGCCTATCAGCACCAGCCTCCACATTGGGACACAGAGTGGTTGAAATGCAGGTGGCCAGTGCTGCACTTCTGGGTCTCAGGGACCTGAGACCCACAGCAGGACATCTCTCCCTGATCACCTAATGTCAGTTCTGCTCTCAGTAGCACTGCTGCTGTCGCTACCACTGCTCCTTCTCTTCTTCTCTTCTTCCTGTTACCAGCTCAGCTACTTTCCTAATGATGAAAATCAAAAGTAGGCAAGGAAGTCACTTGAGAGAAGTCTTCATTGGACCTGCTATTGCCACATGTGGACCTGTTATCCCTGGTTGCTCACATTGTGAGCCAAAGCCTACTGATATATACAGAAAGGGTTTGTCACAAGGTGTCTGTAGAAGTCACACAGTCATGCAAATGAAGGATTGTGTTTGCACCAATAATGGCACAGTCCCTGTCACCAATTATGACCATCCCTTATGGAAGAGAAGGACTGTGCTTGCACCAGACACAGGTCTTCTCCCAGGCAACCAGGAAAAGGAAGTCCTCCTCCTCTGGATTATGTGGAAGTGACTGTCTAGCCTTCAATAGTTTACACAGGGTTGTGGTAGCAAAATGTCTGGTGCAAGCTACTTACAGGGGCAGTGCCTTCAGGAACCGAGTTGTGCTTCATCAGCCAGCTGTGGTTGTCTTGTAGCTTCCTCAAGGTGTCTGTTGATTTTTCAAAGCAGTTGATCCTGGAATGAGGGCAGACTGCATGCTGCATGGCTGGTATTCCTTCACTCAAGGCAGGCAGAGCCCCAGGGAATAGTTTAAGAGCTGTCAATTAGATTGTTAAATGTCCTCAACCCCCTCCCCTCAGCTCAACACATTTATAGGAAAAATAAACATAAAATGGGCTGTGTACAACAAAAGCTTATTGTTAACACCAATAATGCTTGGACAGTGTTTAACAGTGATCTAATATTACCTAAACTCCTTCCCTGGTGCCCCAGAGAGAGATGGCCCTTGCCATCTGTCTCACAGCAGAAGGCAGCAAGTTCTGGAAGGTGAAAACTGAGGGAAATTGACACTCTGCCTGGTTTCTCAGCAGTGAAACACACTGTGGAAAGGAGGAAGCTGGGGAAACCAAGAAATTCCAAGAACCTAAGCTCAGAGCTCTCAACCCCACCCAACATCAAAACACATGTGGCAGGAAGGTGAATGAGTAAGGGGAGAGATTCACTGGACCAAAGCTCAGAGTTCTCTGTCCCACCTGGCAACAAGCCACATGTGACAAGGATGCAGCTCCAGAGGACAAGCTATCCCTGGCCACAGGCTTGGGGCTCCTCGTCTCTGAAGTAATCTGTAGATGATGGATGTGTTCCTGACCACAGTGGCACCATCACCAACTACTGAGCTGTCCACAACCTACTTCCTAAAATTCTCAGTTGGTCCATGACTGACTATCTGCAACTCCATAGCCCTCTCTCTTGGAAGTCTCCTCCCAGACACTGTGGCTGGTTACCTCAGGGCTCCTTGACTTGGGATTGTTCCTTGTGCTCAGGTCTCCAGATTAGCTCTATCTCAAACACCTCTGAAGGTGGTGCCTGGTTATAGTATTCTGAGATATAGAGTGTGACTGCTCCCAAAATGGACTCCTTCTCAAATGCTGGCCTGCCATGCAGGAAGATTCCCTGTCACAACAATCCCGTACAAGAACTGTGGGTTCATCCTACATCTAGGACTCCCAATATATTGTCCTCAGGGCTGCAGGCCTGCCTGGCTTGCCCTTCTGTGAGGTCTCAGCTTTCCCTGCCCTATTAGGGGAGGGTTGGAGCAGTAGACTCTTTCCTTATGTAATCTAAACTGCCTTTCTGTTTCTCCATGCTTTTTGGTGTCCTCTTGCCTCTTTCTTCATTCCTGATCCTCTTTCTTTCATTCTGTCTTTGGACAGAATGATCTTTCCTTTGTTTGCTTGGTGCTTCACATTCAATGAGTCACATGGAAGAAAATTCTAATTCACCCTTTATTGAATTCTGGGAATCCATACAAATTTTAGGACTGTATTTTTCCTACTTGCCTAGAAAATGAGATTTGGATGGGATTGCATTGAAAATGTAGGTCATGTAGGGTCATAATGGAAATTTTAGCAATCCAATGCTTCCCATCCATTATGCAAGATGGCATCCCAAAGAAGACATGCAAATGACCAATATATATGAAAGATGGCTCCACATCACCAATCACCAGGAAAATACAATTCAGAATAACATTAAAATATTGTTAGCTTTCCATTCAGTGACAAAACTCCTAAGGAAATCAATTTAAAAAGAGGAAGGATTTATTTTGTTTCATAGTTTACAGATTTCAATCCATGGTCATTTTTTTCTGTTGGGTTTGGGCCAATGGCATGTCTCCAAAATGTACAGGAGACACTCAAGAAATTCCAAGACAACAAAAATAGAGAATTTGAAAAAGCACAAGAAGAAATAAAGGAAATCATAGAAGCACTGTATAAACACCAAAGTGAAAGAGAGAACACAAAGAATAAATGGATAAATGAACTCAGGACAAAAATAGACAACATTAAAGAGGAAAACTGCCAGGATATGGAAAACCTCAGAAAAAAGAATGAAACAGAACTGCGAAACAAAACGGAAGGCCAATCCGCAGAATAGAAAAAACAGAAGACAGAATCTCAAAACTTGAAGATGAAATGGTAATTAAAGGAAAAATCAAAGAACTATTAATTAAACAACTCAAGACCTGTGAAAAGAAAATACAACAACTCACTGACACCATCAAAAGACCAAACTTGAGAATCATGGGCATCGAAGAAGGAGAAGAGGTGCAAGCGAAGGGAATGCATAATATATTCAACAAAATAATAACGGAAAATTTCCCAAATCTAGAGAAATCTATTCCCATACAGATGCAAGAGGCCTCCAGGACACCAAACAGACCAGATCAAAATAGAACTACCCCACGACATATCATCATTAAAACAACAAGTTCAGAAACTAAGGAAAGAATATTGAAGGCTGTAAGAGAGAAAAAACAAGTAACATACAAAGGTAAACCCATCAAAATCACAGCAGACTTCTCAACAGAAACATTAAAAGCAAGAAGAGCATGGGGTGAGAACTTCCCGGCACTGAATGAAAATAACTTCAACCCCAGGATACTCTACCCAGCAAAGCTATCATTCAAAATAGATGGAGCAATAAAAGTCTTCCATGATAAGCAGAAACTAAAACAATATGTGACCACAAAGCCACCATTACAAAAGATTCTGCAAGGGATTCTGCACACAGAAAGTGACACCCAACTTAACCATGAAAAGGCAGGCAGCAACCAAACACAGGAAAAGAAAAAGCAAGACAGTAGAGAGTAACATCAAGTTAGGTACACACAATCAAACCTTCAAACAACTAAGACAACTAAATGACAGGAATCACCACATAACTATCAGTACTAACGCTTAATGTTAATGGACTTAATTCACCCATCAAAAGACACCGTTTGACAAAATGGATTAAAAAGAAGATCCAACAATTTGTTGCTTACAGGAGACTCATCTCACCGACAGAAATAAGCATAGGCTTAGGATGAAAGGCTGGAAGAAGATTTACCAAGCCAATGGCCCCCGAAAACAGGCAGGAGTAGCAATACTTATCTCTGACACAGTAGACTTCAAACCTACATTGATCAAACGAGATAAAGAAGGACATTCCATACTAATAAAAGGGGAAATAGACCAAAAGGAAATAATAATCATCAATCTGTATGCACCCAATGTCAACGCACCCAATTTCATCAAACATACCCTGAAAGACATAAAAGCACATATAAACGCCAACACAGTGGTTGTGGGAGACTTTAACACCCCCTTAGAACACCCAAATATCACGCAAATACATAGGTCATCCAAAAAAAATCAATAAAGAAATCCAAGATCTAAAATATGCAATAGATCAAGTGGACCTAGTAGATGTCTACAGAATATTTCATCCAACCTCTACACAATATACATTCTTCTCAGCAGCCCATGGAACCTTCTCCAAAATAGATCATATCCTAGGGCACAAAGCAAGCCTCAGCAAATATAAGAAAATAGAAATAATACCGTGCATACTATCTGACCACAATGCAGTAAAAGTAGAACTCAACAACAAAAGTAAAGACAAAAAACATGCAAACAGCTGGAAACTAAATAAATCATTAGTTAAGGAAGAATGGGTCATCAATGCAATAAAAGAGGAAATCAAAAAGTTCCTGGAAGTCAATGAAAATGAAAACACAACCTACCAGAACCTATGGGACACAGCTAAGGCAGTCTTGAGAGGAAAGTTTATAGCCATGAGTGCATATATTAAAAAGATTGAAAGATCCCAAATCAATGACCTAATGATACATCTCAAACTCCTAGAAAAACAAGAACAAGCAAATCCCAAAACAAATAGAAGGAGAGAAATAATAAAAATAAGAGCTGAAATCAACGAAATAGAAACCAAAAAAACCATACAAAAAATTAATGAAACAAAAAGTTGGTTCTTTGAAAAAATAAACCAGATCGATAGACCCCTGGCAAACCTGACTAAAATGAGGAGAGAAAAAACCCAAATTAGTAGAATTAGGAATGCAAAAGGGGAGATAACAACAAACACCATGGAAGTCCAGGAAATCATCAGAGACTACTTTGAGAACCTATATTCAAATAAATTTGAAAATCTAAAAGAAATGGACAGATTTCTAGATACATATGATCATCCAAAACTGAACCAAGAGGAAATTAATCACCTGAATAGACCTATAACACAAAATGAAATTGAAGCAGCAATCAAGAGTCTCCCCAAAAAGAAAAGTCCAGGACCTGGTGGATTCTCTGCTGAATTCTATCAGACCTTTAAAGAAGAACTGATACCAACCCTCCTTAAACTGTTCCACGAAATAGAAAGGGAAGGAAAACTGCCTAACACATTTTATGAAGCCAATATTACACTTATTCCAAAACCAGGCAAAGACACCTCCAAAAAGGAGAACTATAGGCCAATCTCCTTAATGAACATTGATGCAAAAATCCTCAACAAAATAATGGCAAACCGAATTCAGCAACACATCAAAAAGATTATTCGCCACAACCAAGTAGGCTTCATCCCAGGGATGCAGGGGTAGTTCAACATACGAAAATCAATAAACGTAATAAACCACATTAACAGAAGCAAAGACAAAAACCACTTGATCATCTCAATAGATGCAGAAAAAGCCTTTGATAAGATCCAACATCATTTCACGATAAAAGCTCTAAGAAAACTAGGAATAGAAGGAAAGTTCCTCAACATTATAAAAGCTATATATGACAAACCTACAGCCAGCTTTATACTTAACGGAGAAAAACTGAAACCATTCCCTCTAAAATCAGGAACCAGGCAAGGATGCCCACTATCTCCACTCCTATTCAACATAGTACTGGAATTCCTAGCCAGAGCAATTAGGCAAGAAGAAGGAATAAAAGGAACACAAATAGGTAAGAAACTGTCAAAATATCCCTATTTGCAGACGACATGATCCTATACCTTAAAGACCCAAAAAACTCTACTCAGAAGCTTCTAGACATCATCAATAGCTATAGCAAGGTAGCAGGATATAAAATCAACCTAGAAAAATCATTAGCATTTCTATACACTAACAATGAGCAAACGGAAAAAGAATGTATGAAAATAATTCCATTTACAATAGCCTCAAAAAAAATCAAATACCTAGGTGTAAACCTAACAAAAGATGTGAAAGACCTCTACAAGGAAAACTATACACTTCTGAAGAAAGAGATTGAGGAAGACTATAGAAAGTGGAGAGATCTCCCATGCTCATGGATTGGTAGAATCAACATAGTAAAAATGTCGATACTCCCCAAAGTAATCTACATGTTTAATGCAATTCCCATCAAAATTCCAATGACATTCATTAAAGAGATTGAAAAATCTACTGTGAAATTTATATGGAAACACAAGAGGCCATGAATAGCCAAGGCAATACTCAGTCAAAAGAACAATGCAGGAGGTATCACAATACCTGACTTCAAACTATATTACAAAGCAATAACAATAAAAACAGCATGGTACTGGCACAAAAACAGACATGAAGACCAGTGGAACAGAATAGAGGACCCAGATATGAAGCCACACAACTATAAGCAACTTATCTTTGACAAAGGAGCTAAAAATATACGATGGAGAAGTAGCAGCCTCTTCAACAAAAACTGCTGGGAAAACTGGTTAGCAGTCTACAAAAAACTGAAACTAGATCCATGTATATCACCCTATACCAAGATTAACTCAAAATGGATCAAGGATCTTAATATCAGACCCCAAACTCTTAAGTTGATACAGGAAAGAGTAGGAAATACTCTGGAGTTAGTAGGTATAGGTAAGAACTTTCTCAATGAAACCCCAGCAGCACAGCAACTAAGAGATAGCATAGATAAATGGGACCTAATAAAGCTAAAAAGCTTCTGTTCATCAAAAGAAATGGTCTCTAAACTGAGGAGAACACCCACAGAGTGGGAGAAAATATTTGCCAACTATACATCAAAGGACTAATAACCAGAATATATAGGGAACTTAAAAAACTAAATTCTCCCAAAACTAATGAATCAATAAAGAAATGGGCAAGTGAACTAAACAGAACTTTCTCAAAAGAAGAAATTCAAATGGCCAGAAAACACATGAAAAAATGTTCACCATCTCTAGCAATAAAGGAAATGCAAATTAAAACCACACTAAGATTCCACCACACCCCTGTTAGAATAGCCATCATCAGCAACACCACCATCAACAGGTGTTGGTGAGGATGCGGGGAAAAAGGAACCCTCTTACACTGTTGGTGGGGATGTAAACTAGTACAACCAGTCTGGAAAAAAATTTGGAGGCTACTTAAAAAGCTAGACATCGATCTACCATTTGATTCAGCAATACCACTCTTGGGGATATACCCAAAAGACTGTGACACAGGTTACTCCAGAGGCACCTGCACACCCATGTTTATTGCGGCACTATTCACAATAGCCAAGTTATGGAAACAGCCAAGATGCCCCAGCACTGACGAATGGATTAAGAAAATGTGGTATCTATACACAATGGAATTCTATGCAGCCATGAAGAAGAACGAAATGTTATCATTCGCTGGTAAATGGATGGAATTGGATAACATCATTCTGAGTGAGGTTAGCCTGGCTCAAAAGACCAAAAATCGTATGTTCTCCCTCATATGTGGATATTAGATCAAGGGCAAACACAACAAGGGGATTGGACTTTGAGCACATGATAAAAGCGAGAGCACACAGGAAGGGGTGAGGATAGGTAAGACACCTAAAAAACTAGCTAGCATTTGTTGCCCTTAACGCAGAGAAACTAAAGCAGATACCTTAAAGCAACTGAGGCCAATAGGAAAAGGGGACCAGGAACTAGAGAAAAGGTTAGATCAAGAAGAATTAACGCAGAAGGTAACACACACGCACAGGAAATCAATGTGAGTCAATGCCCTGTATAGCTATCCTTATCTCAACCAGCAAAAACCCTTGTTCCTTCCTATTATTGCTTATACTCTCTCTTCAACAAAATTAGAGATAAGGGCAAAATAGTTTCTGCTGGGTATTGAGGGTGGGGAGAGGGAGGGGGCGGAGTGGGTGGTAAGGGAGGGGGTGGGGGCAGGGGGGAGAAATGAACCAAGCCTTGTATGCACATATGAATAATAAAAGAAAAAGGAAAAAAAAGTGACACCATGTGGTGTTTGTCCTTCTATGACTGGACTACTCCATTTTGTCATCCTTATTGTCAAGTATGGCAGGATCTCTTTCTCTCTGAAAGTGTAATCACATTCTGTTGTGAGTCTAAACCACATTGTGTTCACCCAGTGGTCCACCAATGGGATTTTAGTTTTCTTTCACACTCTGTATATTGTGAATAATGCTTCTGTATCATGGGAGTCGGACATCTCATTAGGACCTGGTTTTATTTTTTATATATGCCTAAAACTGGGAATTATATGGATGTGTCCTCCTTCAAAACTGGAAGAGAGATGAAGACCTTCTCAGACAAACAAATGCTGAGGAAGTTCATTACAGCTAGGTTTACCTTCAAATAAACAATTGAGTTCTTCATGTTTAATCCAAAGCATGCTACCTAGAAATATAAGAGCTAGGCTGAGGCTCAGTGATAGAGAACTTGCTTTGAAGGGTGAGACCCTGAGTCGATGCCAGGATCTGTAACAAAAACAAAATGCCTAGACAATAAAAAAGCACATGAAAGGATAAAGCCCTCCAATAAAGGTAACAAATAGGTAAACAGAATATTCTAGGGTATAATGGAGTACGTAAATCACTTTACTACTAATACATAACAAATATGTTAATAACCATAACCACAAAAGTATGCTAATGAATGAATGATATAAAAAGATGTGAACTGTGGCATTAGTAATGTAGGTATGTGAAGGAGAAGCAAAATACAGTTTTTATGTGCCTTGAAGTCAAGCTGTCATCAGCATAGGAAGACTGATGGATAATGTAAATGTCTAGTTACACAGAGAAAATATCTATAGAATATGCACAAGAGAAAAAAGAGAAAAGAATCACACCATGTCACTACAAAAATATAGCAAAGAAAGACAGCAAGAGAAGAAAAGACAAACAAAATGATACAAGATGAGCAGGAAGTCCTCAACTACTGGTAGTTGTTCTAAACATAGACAGACCCAGCTCTCCAATCAAAGACACTCAAAGACACATAGAGTTGAACAGATCCAAACACAAGTTGCAGCTACATACTGTCCAGAAGATACTCCTTTTAATTTGGAGGACATTGTCTGTTTCTTTGTTTTACTTCATATTTCAGACGGGGTCTCACTATGTTGCCTAGGATGGTCTTGAACTCCTGGATACCAGTGATGTTTCTAACTTAGCCTCCTGAGTAGCTGGGGTTGCGGGTGCCACCACACCAGGCTCCTAAGACTCCCTGTAGATATCAGGACACACGTAGGTTGAAGGTGAAGGGTGGAAAGGATATTCTACACAAATGGCAACAAAAGAGACCAGGAGTGCCTACATTTATATCAAAGTAGACTCTAAGTTAACACCTGTCACCAGAGACAAAGAAAGTCACTAAATAATGACAAAAGTGTCAATCTATAAGAAAATATGACAATTATGAATATATATTTATCCAAAATCAAAGCACACATGTATAAAAGGCAAACACTGATGATGTGAAGGAAGAAACAGGGAGCAAAACGATAGTAAAAGAAGACCACATCCAACTTCAATCATGGCCACTGAGAGGAAATCAATGAGGAAGCAGGGGACGTGAGCAGCACTGCAGACCTGGTGGACCTGACAGACAGGTGAGAACACCCAGCCAGCAGCAGCTGAGCACACCAGACCACTCTCCAGGACAAAGCATGGGGTCACAAAAAGTTCTGAGTGAATTTAAGACTCAAATAACATCAAGTATCTTTTCAGATCACAATAGAATGAAGGCAGAAATCAATAACAAAAGAGAAGCAGAAAAGATCACAGAAATTAAACAACATGTATCTTAAGAAGGCAATCAGTGTTGTTTTAAACATTTACTATGTCAGCTTACAAAAGAACATAAGAAAGATAATTCCCCAGCACAAAAATAAAATAGAACAGAATAAAAAGACAAAAGAAGTGCCACACTGACCAGAATTGTTATAACTACATCAGCTCAACTCACTGCTTTCCTCCACCATCACACCTACCTAATCATTTCTGATACCTATTTCACCTGTAGCCTGCTGTGTGCTCTCCATTCCTGTTGGGTGTCTCTTCTGCCCTGCACAGGGGAGATGTTCACCTGCCCTGTGGCATCCCCTCTTCCCAACTTAGCACCTTCTCAGGGTTGTGACTGGCAGGGAGGGGTCCAACGTGACACTTATACTCAGAGTCACACATGAGACAGACGCCATGGGTGACAGCACCATAGTGAATCTGATTTACACACATAGGGAGGGGCTCAGTGCTAACCATGAGCCTGCACAGTGAGCTGAGAAAGCCCAGGGCCATCTGCAAACACAGGGGTGGGGACACTCAGCTATAAGCCCTCACCTGGAGCCCTGTCCTCAATTCCACCTCACACAGTGAGGAAACCTGCTCTTAGTGACCCCTAGATGATCCAAAAATCCAGTGGCCCCTACCTCTGACTTATGTATTTGATGTGGACTCTTCTCCATTTAGGGAACTTTCATTTCTCCTTTTCTTCTCATGACTGTGATGATTTACAGATTTCAGGTATATTACCTGGATCATTCCTAGTGCTCAGGTCAAATAAGGACAATATAGGTGGGCACCTATGTTGTTCAACACCATGAGCCTATCGTGTCCCAAACCCATGTTCCACCCTGCTCTGGAAGGCTGAGCCTCTCCATGTTCCCAGACAACACCAACCCTATGACCACTCTGAGGAGTAAAGTGCAGGCTTCAAAAGAGGAAGCTGAGGCTCAGAGACTGGGTGTCCATTGTCAAGCTGGCACAGGCAATGGGTGGCAAATAGCATGAAATACAAATCAGCTCCCACCCAACCAGGAGATTTCTGCCTTGGGGAACAGGGGTATTGAGGAGGTAAGAACACATCAGAATCTGTTCTGGGAAGTTGGGGGTGGGAATTCTGTTGCTAAGAAAAAGGAAGTCCATGGAGAGGACGGTTGAGCAGAGGAAACCCACAACCAGAGACCAAAGAAGAGCCTTGTTTTCTTCCATATTTCTCTGCATCTCCTCTGTTCTCATCCCCAGGATGATGCTCCATGTGAGCTGCACAGTCAGGTGTTCTCTGTTCTGCCTCTGTCCTACAGCAGGAATCTACAACTTCCCAGCAGCATCCGCAGGGCTGGAGAGGTGACTGGCCATGGTAAGGATTCCACAATGCAGTGAAGATGAATGAGCTGAAGGTGTGAAAGTGACTACAGGGAGTCTTGGGAGGGAAGGACCAGATCTCAGACACTCTCACCAGAAGAGGCTGTGTCTGAAAGAACCAGGTATATTTTCTGCCACATCCTAGCTCTCTGTGTATGAGATGAGAACAGATCAGGTGTACATGGATGGAGGTGGGGGAGACCCCGTTTCTGTTGAAAATGTCTGCATAGAGCCTAGTGCTGGTCTTGGTGCAGGTATAGGGCCACAAGACCACTCTCCTCAGAAGGGCAGTTCCTCTTCCTGTGGGTCTGCTGACATGGCAATCCCAAGGCAAGCAGAACACAGATTCTACACCTTGTATGTCTTTCTGTCCTGTTGGGCAATGTGGCCTCATCCATCTACACAACTAAAGTCATTGGTGGAGATGGCTTGACCTTCACCCTCACAGCCTTGTTCCACATCAGTGAGACATGAGGGAGAAGGGGTATCCTGGTCTGGGAGGAATCTCAGACCACAGCCATCCAGGAGGTCCATCAGGAGTCCCCAGGGGCTCAGGAGGCTCCAGGGAGGAGAGGACCTGCTCAGGCTTCAGGGGCATACTTCTCACAGGGATCTCTCTTCCTGCGCTGAGTGTTAAACCAAAGACCCAAGTGCAGGGAGGTGAATGTGTTCCCAGGCTGTCTTTCATCAGCACTGGGGACAAGGATAGTAGCGATGGAGAATGGTAGGTGTGACTGATGCTGGCGGTATGTGGAGGGTACTGGGCTGAGAGATGGGATAGGAGGGGGAATGTCCTGAGATCCAGCCTCTGATTTCCTTGTAGGGATCCTCCCCAAACCCATCCTATGGGCTGAGTCAGGCTCTATGATCACCCAGTGGAGTCTTGTGATCACCTAGTGGAGTCCTGTGATCATATGGTCTGAGGGGATCCTGGAGGCCTAGGAGTACCATCTGGATAAAGAGGGAAGCTTAGCATCCTGGGACAGACAGAAGCCACTACATCTCAGAAACAAGGCCAAGTTCACCATCCAATCCATGTAATAGAATTATGCAAGGCAATATTACTGTTAATATTGCAGCCCTGATGGTTGGTCAGAGCACAGTGACCACATGAAGCTGGTGGTGGCAGGTGAGAGGACACTCAGGGACCCCAGCTCCAGACTCTGCCTGCAGTAAGGGGGTCTGACCTCAGGGGTGGCCTTCTCACTGCCCAGCCCTGGGGACAATGTGGAAGGTTTGAACCCATTTGACACACTGCTTCCTTTTCTCCTAAGAGTCTACTAGATCAAACCCAGACTCTCAGCCCTATGGTGACCTCAGGAAGAGCCATGACCCTCCAGTATGACTCATGGCTGGGATTTGACAGGTTCATTCTGACTCAGGAAGGAAGACAGCAGCTCTCTTGGACTCAGAACTCACAGAAACTCCCCATTGGGAGTCCCAGGCCCTGTTCCTTGTAGGTTCAGTGAATCCAAGTCATAGGTGGATATTCAGATGCTATGACTGTCATAGGAACAAACCCCAGTATGCTCATACCCCAGTAACCCCCCCCTCAGAGCTCCAGGTCTCACATAAGGAAGCCCCAGCCTTTCTCTTCAATGACCTAGGACTTGACACAGGTACCAAGGGATGCCACTTGGTGTGTGATAGAGTGAGGGGATTCAGGACCCTAAACCCATTGACAGAGTATGGGAGACAGGGTACCCAATGATATAGAAACTCAGAGGACAGTGGAAGTGAAAAAAACAGGGTCCAGAGGAGAGACAGGTCTTCATGTGGGTCCTCTGTACTTCTGCTATTTGGGGTTCTGCTTTAATATCATCTGTAAGTGCAACATTCCCTGTGCCCTGTTTAGAACAGACCTGCCTCCTTCTCACTTGCTTTCCTGCAAGGACCCTCCCCAAACTCACCCTCTCAGCTGAGCCAGGCTCTGTGATCACCTGGGGGAGCCCTGTGACCATTTCATGTGAGGGGACCCTGGAGGCCAAGGAGTACTTTCTGCATAAATAGAGATGCTCAGAGCCCTGAAAGAGACAGACCTTGCTGCAGCCCAGGAACAAGACCCAAATCACCATCAAATCCATGATACAGCAGGATGCAGGACCATATTACTGTGATTAGCAAACACAAACTGGATGGTCAGATCATAGTGACCCCTTGGAGCTGGGGTTGATAGGTAAATGGACACTCAGGGCTCCCAGCTCCTTAGGAAGGGGGTATGCTCTTAGGTGTGGTCACTTCTTACAGCCCAGCCCTGGGGATAATGTGGGAGATGTGAGCTTATTTAACACACTGCCTCTTTCTCTCCTAGGAGTCTACAGCAAACCCAGCCTCTCAGCCCTGCCGAGCCCTGTGGTGGCCTCAAGGGGGAATGTGACCCTCCAGTGTGCCTCACAGCAGGGATATGACAGGTTCATTCTGACTAAGGAAGGAGAACCCAAGCTCTCCTGGACCCTGGACTCACAGCAACACTCCAGTGCATAGTCCAGGCCTTGCTCCCTGTGATCCCTGTGATCCCCTGACACAGGTGGATGTTCAGATGCTACAGTTATTACAAGAACAAAACCTAGGTGTGGTCAGGACCCAGTGAGTTCCTGGAGTTCCTAGTCTCAGGTGGGTTAGCTTAATTTTTGACACTGTTATTCTTTTAATTACTAATACTTTTCTTTAGCTGAGGCTGAGGGTGCTCAGGGACTCTGAGACAGAGACCCAGAGTACAGAACTGAGACAGGAAATGGACCCTCATCCCCCAGCTCATCTCCTTCCAGGGGTGTCCAGCAAGCTGTCCCTCCTGACTCCGGAGGGTTCTGTCTTTACTCATGGAGAGAAACTGATCTTCCAGTGTCACTTTGTCATCAGCTATGGTGTCTTTTCTCTGTTCAAGGAAGGGGAACTTGACCTCACCCAGCATGCTGGCTGGCAGCCCTAGGCTGGGATCTCTGAGGCCACCTTCCCTCTGGGACCTGTGAGAGGATCATATGGGGACAAGTACAGATGCTCTGGTGCACACAGCCTCTGCTGTACGTGGTTGGCCCCTGGTGAACCTTTGGACATTCTGATCACCTGTAAAGAGTCCAACAGTGTCAATGAGAGACCAGATTCTAACTAGGGCCTGCTAGGGGAGTCTCAAAGGTGATGTGGGCCTCAGGAGGGAGACATGGAGACTGAGTAGGGGTGGGGAGGGGAAGAGTCGGAGTAAAGAGAATAAGAGAGATGTAGATCCTCAGAGACACGCCATGTGAGGTCTCAGCTGAGGACAAGGTGGGGATAACTATCACCCTCCTTCTATCTAGGACAGCTCTCTGTCAGAACCTCCCTCTCAGGGCATCTTGGCCCCACAGTGTCTTCAGGAGAAAATGTGACCATGACATGTCAGTCACAGAGCTGATGGACACTTTCCTTCTGTCCAAGGAGGGGGAAGCCAATATTCCTGCCTCATGTCATGTCAAAGTCCTGAGGTCAGCAGCACTAAGCAGAATTCTCCATGACTGGTGTCATCTCATCCCTCAGGGACACTTACAGATGATCTGGTTCTCATAGCTTATCCCCCCAGTGACCCTCTGATGCTCCTGGTTTCATGTGAGCCCCTGAGCCTATCCACTCTGAGCTCAGAGGTCACTTAGGGCCCTGCTCCCAGGACAGCTTTGAACATGGTTGGGAGTGAGACAGATAGAAGGGGAGAACTCCTCAGAGAGGAGTAGGATGGCAAGATCCACCCAGGCATGTGAACTCCCTTCCCTTTATTGCAACCTAAAGTGCTATATGAGCAGTGAGTGTTCCTTGAACAAGCCACAGGACAGATGTAGGGGAGTGAGCAGAGCTGGGATTCTTAGGGGCAGCCCCAATCCCTTCACTCTACTCTAGTTCTTTATTTGCAGGACCCCCTGCTCAGGGCACATCTCAATAGCTGGTGAGTATTGGGGGCCTCTGTTCAGGGTGTTTTCTGGGTCCCCACATAGCCTGGAGACATCTCAGACCACCTATGCATATGTGCATATACATATACATATATATATATGCAAATCTATAATTACACACATTGTATATCTAGTTTACATTTGTTTCATATTTTCAAATATTCATCTGTATCAATACTGCTCAAATGGTATGTTTTTACATGTTTGTTTTTGGTAACTATGTAGATATATACCTGTAAAATTATCAATTTTTTTTCTTTTATAAAAACTTTATAAGCATATAATAGTTGTACACAGGGATATATTGTGATATTTACATATGTGCTTTCACTGTATCTTAGTTAGATTAACCTCCTCCATCATTCTCCCTCTGCCTTCCTCCCCCTTGCCAGAACAATTTCAACAGGGTTAATTCTTCTATTTTCATGTATGAATATAAATACATGCACCTACTCACCCTCATCCACCCTTTCCTTATACCCACCCCTCCTACTGAGACCTGCCCCTGGAAAAGACCTATGTTACCCTCCTGCCCTTCATTTATTTTTTAATAAATATTGATAATCTAAGAGGGTTTCATCTTGGTACTTCAGAACTGTATATTTCGTGCTTTAGTCAAATTAACCCCCCCATTACTTAGTCTTTTTATCACAATGATCACGTAATATCAATAGCTTACAGTGAGTGTAACATATTCACATGTAGATGGGTTGTTTCAATATTTTTCATTCTCTAACATTTTCTTTTCCTTTGCCACCTCACAGAGTCCTGTCAGACAGACTCACTGATACAATTTTGTTCTCTCTCACTACATATATGAATGTATACATATATGATCATATATATATACATATACATTTAACTTACAGTTCTAGCTTTCACAAATGAGGGAAAACATCTGACTTTGACATTTTGAGCCTGGCTTTCTTTGCTTAACATGATGTTCTCCAGTTCTATGCATTTACCTGCAAACAGCATAATTTCAGTCTTCTTTATGACTAAATAAAACTCCATTGTGCATACATACCTTACTTACTTTTGGGAGGTTTCCAGTTAATTTCTTTTTTTAATTTTTATAAATTTTTTATTAGGATACATTCAATATATAGGAGGAGATTCAGTGAGGCTGAAGAATGCAATGAGGTGGCCAGAGGGAACCTTGATGTGGTAGAGTGAGGGTGTGTTCAGGATCTATGTGACATTGTGTCATGAGAATAAGACACCGGAATGGAATGTGGAGCTCAAGGCAAAGACTCAGGTGTCTTTAACATTTCACACGTCCTACTGCTCTTCTTTGTTCTCAGGAGCAGCTTTATCCCAACACAGAACATGTTAGACCCCAAGATGGGTGAGTAATGAGAATTCTTAGATATAGGACTGGGCACAAAGGGACAGTGTTGTCCAAGGGATCAGGTGCCCTGGGTGGACATGCAGTGATCCTTGGTAATTTTGACCTGCTCTGACTTCTATGTCCTCTTTGTCCACAATCACCAGCCTCACAGGCTGTGTAATCCTCCTAGGATTACACAGTGGAGATTCTCCTCCACCTGAGTATGGCTAGCCTGGTCCTTGTGGGCCTCGGGATTCTGATATTTGAGGCTCAACACAGCCACAGAAGGACCCAAGATGCGCTCTGAAGATGAATAACAAACAGGACACCATGCAGAGCAGTGGAGTCTCAGAACTGAATATGACAATCCCGGGAGAATCTAAAAGGAAATCTGGGCAAGAGTTGGGGACTGTGTTCTGAGGATGTCCAGGGAGTAAACGTGGTTTGGGAACATGGAATCTCTGGGGTTGGTTGGTTCTTTCTCTCCTAACCTGTGATTTCTTCCACATGGACTTTTGTTGATTGCCTCTCCTCTCCTCTCACCTCCATGACGTGAGGGTGAATCCCACATGCCAGCTGTGGGTCCTCGTCTTTGTACACTTACTGCTTTGCTTCACTTTCATGTAACATTTTCCTCTATATTTAATTACCCTTTCCCCCGCTGCATTTTAATTAGACTCCATTGTTTCATCTGATAACACAAACCTTGGCTCAATTAAAAGAAAAAATGAAAAATCTCAGATTCCAGCATGAAAAAAAGCTTAAATGCACAATGATATTCTAACAGTCTCTGGAGCCTCAAGTCCTCAGTCCTTGTCAGATTCTGGTTTTGTCCCAAAACATAACAATTTGGAACCAACACACTGGTGTTTGAAGAAACAGTCTGGTGGGCACTGTTGACATGACTCTCAAAAAAGTCACTTTGTAAAACAAAGTCCTAATTTGTGACATTAGCTAAAAACTGTATACACTCCTTTCATGGCCGACTTCAAAATGCAGATGTCATGTCAGGCATGAGGGTTTGGGAGCAATGAACTCAAGTGGTGTTGTGTGTTTCATTTCAAATTCCTCTGTTCATTGCTGGTCTATCCAACATAAATTCACTTGTATATGAACCATGAATCAACCTTCCTCTAAGCACTCATTAACTTTTTTTCATTTTGTCAAATCATTAAGATTTTCTTTAAAAAAAGATTTTCTATACAACAATGTCTTCTGAAAATAAAGAAAGTTCTCTTTCTCCTTTCTGATCTGTGCATCTTGTGTTTCCTTTATTTCTCTTCCTGCATTAGCCAGGACTTCCAGTGCAATGCTGAAAAGGAGTGGACAGGGGGACGCCCTTGTCGTCTTCCTTATTTAGTGGGAAAATTTTGGTTTCTCAAAATTAAATATCATGCAAGTCTCAGGCTTCTTTGCATATGATTTTGACCAGATTAGAAAATTTTTCAATTCCTAGTTTGCTGACACTTTTTATGAGGAAGATATTTGAGATCATGACAAATGCTTTTCTACATCTACAGATATGTCATTGTCATGTAACTTTTCTTTTTAACTCTGTTGCTGTGACTGATTACATTACTATGTTTTTTAATATTAAACTGGTTTTATATACTTATGGTAAATTCCACTCATTCTTGGAATACAATTCTTTTACATATCATTGTATTTAGTTTACAATATACTTTCATGACTTTTTGACATAATATGTTTTGAGGAATGCATCCATGGACAATTTTGTTACTCTGTGATCATAGACCATACATACACAGCGTCACATGGATCCCATGTCTCAAAGTTCTCTAATCTTGTGGGACCACCACCACAGATAAGATCTGTCATTGACTCCAATGTCATTTTGTGGGGTGTGAATGTATTTTTGAGGATTTTTCACCTGCATTTCTGACAAATGTAGGTCTATACTTTGTTTTCTCCAATATTCTGTCCACTTTGTGTATTAGGATAATGCTGCCTAGCATGAGTTAGGGCAACTGGCCCACTGCCTAGACCTGTGTGCAGCTGTCTTGGTGGGTTCCAATCTCACATTCTCCCTCTAGGACTTAAAGAGAACCTTCTGGAAGAGAAGAGGCCTGGCTGACCCTCCTTGTCTTTCCCTTCCTGATCCCATTCACATGGGTACCCTATTCCTGCCACAGGTCATCAGTATCTGTGAAGCTCATGATCTGACCCTGTAGAGAAAGGGAACATCTCATGGTCCTCTTTCTTCCCTGATGTATCAGCATATTCCACAGATCCTGGAGCTCTGACAGTCATTACCATGGGATGTCAGTACCCAGGGATGTCCCAGAGCCTGGGATCTCACATGGGACTCAACCATCTTTTAGGTTCCCAAGTTCTTCTAATTATATGCTCAGCACATAGCCCCAGGTGAACTCCAGACACTGGGATGCAGGACAGTTGACAAAGAAGGAGGTGAGCTGAAATCCTTCCTGTCCTAATGACAGAAACACATGGGTCATACTACTTTCATCCATCACTGGCACCTTTTCCAAGATCTCAGAAACTTATGTTTAAGGCTATGATGCAGAGAGATGGAACCTAAAACTGATGCAGGACACCAAGTGTAGTTGGGAAGAGCAGAAATAGCCCTGTCCCCAATGAAGTTCCAGTTCCTCACTCCTGAACAAGATCATGGAACTCCAGGATGGGAGAGCAAAGGGACAATGTCATGTCTCTGCCCTCTCTGCATAGTTCACATGGTAGGTGAGTGGACATCGTCAGGCACTGACCTCTCATTGCATCATCAAAAGGCGGAAGGGGTGTTTGTCTCTCAATTTAGTCCTGGGATATTTGGGAGTTGGGACCCTTGCCTAACACTTTGCAGCTGACTTTGACCCAAGACCAGAGACAACGCCAAAGGAGAAGGTCCCTGGCATCCCATCCATGTTGTTGTAACACAAACAATCCACTCAGGATTCCCTAACCTGGGAAGACTTAGAGATGAACACAACCAATGATGAGGGAGAAGTGGGACCTTAACACATTGGGCTCTCTTCAGCCAATGGCATATTTGGAAAAGTATCAAGAATGAACCTCAGAGGTTCATGACAGGCAGAAATCGATTTTGGAGAAAAGATAACTTATGTATCTTATTTTGGAACACTGCAAAATTAGAAGTGTTGGGAAATAGCAGTTTTGTGTCCTGGGAAACATGGATGAGATATTGTAAGGCCTGAGGATCAGGAGTGCTTCTTTATTGTCCTTTGTAAGTCTTTGTCAAAACAGCCTCTGCCATCTGGTCTGCAGGCCACAAGTTTTTTCAGTGTTAAGAACACCTCACATCCATCAGAGTGATTATGCATGAGGAGAACCTCATAGGTACAGCAGCTATTAGAGAAAGTTGATGGAAACAAAGGGGTTCTGAATGGCAGGTTCATACTGCCTTGATACAAGTTCTAGGAGTCCAGATTCCTGAGGCATGTTGAGTTTCTCCATACAAAGTGAAGACATGTTCAGTTGGACATTTGTGTAGTAAGGAAAATCCCAAAGCATATTGGGTCTCTTCTGGAGTTCAAAGACAGCATGGACTCCTTGGTTGTGTGATCACAATCCGTTCATTAAATTCCTTTAAATACATATGGCTCAGGGGAGCCAGGAGCCAGAGAAGTCTTTGCAATTGATCCAGGCTGCAGAAAACCTGAGTCACAGAATGCAGCAGAGGCCATGGGACTCCAGGGCTCAGGAGGCCCTGGGAAGGAGAGGAGCTGCTCAGGCTTCAGGGACAAACTTCTCAATGGAACTCTCTTCCAGATCTGAGTCTGGACCCTAGGACCTGAGTGTAGGGAGATGAGTTTCTCCCCAGCCTTCCCAGATCCATCCTCCTCACTGGGGTCAAGGGGAAGCCCATGGGTAGTAGGGGATGGAGAACAGCAGGTGTGGCTGATGCAAGGGTGCCTGTAGGGTATTGAGGATGAGATCTGTGGTCTGAGAGGGTTGTCCTGAAAACCAGCCTCTGATTTCCTTGCAGGGACCCTCTCCAAACCCACCCTCTGGGCTAAGCCAGGCTCTGTGAACACCCGGGATGTGCCTGTGACCATGTGGTGTGAGGGAACCTTGGAAGCCCAGAAGTACCACCTGAATAAAGGGATTTGCTCAGCACCTTGGTACACATATTGCCCACTGCAGTCCAGAAACAAAACCAAATTCTCCATCACACACATGACAAAGCACTATGCAGGGCAAAATCACTGCAACTATCACAGCACTGCTGCCTGGTCAGAGGATAGAGACTCCCCTGGAGCTGGTGGTGACAGGTAAGAGGACACACAGGGGTCCCAGACCCAGGCTCTGCCCTCAAGAAGGGGGTCTTCTCTCAGGGGTGTCTCCCTCCCATTCCCCAGCCCTGAGGATAATGTGGGAGGTGAGAGACAATTTGAAACCCTGCTTCCTTCTCTCCTACAGAAAACCCAGCGTCTCTGCCCTGCTCAATCCTGTGGTGAGCTCAGGAGTGTGGCATGGCAGGGATTTGAGAGATTCATTCTGACCAAGGAAGGGAAAGAGAAGCTGTCCTGAACTGTGGACCCACAGTGACACCCCAGTTGCAGTTCTCTGTGGGCCTTGTGACCCCCCCCCCACCACAGAGGGACGTTCAGATGCTATGGGTCTTACAGGAGAAATCCTCTGCTCTGGTTTGTACACAGTGACCTCTCAGAGTACCAGGTCTCAGGTGAGGAAGCCCCAGCCTTTCACTTAAAGACATGGGACTTGATATAGGTCCTGAGGAGGTTCTGGTGTGTGGTGGGAGGAGGGGAACCAGGGCTCCTGAGCTCATTGATACAGAGTGCGGGAGACAGGGGACAGTGTTATAGAAACCAAAGGAGACAATGAAAGCCAAAACCAGAAGATATAAAAGCAAAGTGGGTTATCTCTTGACTCCTCCAGTCCTTCTGCTATTCAGGGATCAGCTTAAATGTCATCTCCAAGTGAAACTTCTCTGCTGCATTCTTCAGAACTGACCCATCTCATTGTCACCTGCTTCCTTGCAGGGACCCTCCCCAAACTCACTCTCTGGAGTGAGTCAGACTCTGTGATCATGTAGGGGAACCCTGTGACCATCTGGTGTCAGGGGAACCAAAGAGACCCTGGAATACCAGGGGACCCTGGGGGCCCAGGACTGTCTGTGAACTGGGGTGCACAGACCTCACTGGAGCCTGGGAACAGACTCCATGCCATCTATGACTGAGCAGCATGTATGACACCATCTGTGTCACTATTACACCCCTGCTGGATGGTCAGAGCTCTGTGACCTCCTGAGCTCCAGATCTCATGTGAGGAAACCCCATCTTGTCCCAATTACTTCTTGAGGCCTCAAGCATGTTACCATGAAATGTGCTGCCAGGGATCTCTAGGGACCTTGACACAGAGTCCCAGAATCTGAAGCACAGTAAGACCTGCAGGACAGGAGGGGAGGGCCAGGTGTTTGGTAGGATCTAAGTGCCCAGTCCCTGGCTTTCTTTGCTCTAAGGCTGTCCAGAAAGCCATCCCTCAGAACCTAGCAGAGCTATGTCCTGGCATCTGGAGAGAACCTGACACTCCAGTGTCTCTCTGACATCAGATATGACAGATTTTCTCTACCTAAGAAAGGGGATCATGACCTCCCCCAGCTCCCTGGCAGTCAGCTCCAGGCTGGGTTCTCTCAGGCCGAGTTCTTCTGGGCCCTGCGAGCAGATGCTGTAGGGGTTGGTACAGATACTATAGTGCACACAGTCTCTCCTCTGAGTTGTCGGCCCCCAGGCATCCCACTGGACATCCTGAACACAGATGAAAAGCCAGCAGGGTCAGTCAGGAACCTAGACTCTACACGGGTCCTGTAGGAAAACCCCAGGAGTTAATAAGCAGGATGAAAGGTGAGCTATCAGGACAGGAGAGAGAAAGAGAAATAGGGGAGGGTAGTGGAAAGCACAGTCTGAGAAAACATCAACATACAGAAAGACTGAGGTTGTCAGACATGGACCTGGTAAAGTCTCACTCAGAACAAGATGGAGCAGCCTCTCATCATCCTTTTTCTCCCTAGTACATTCCCTGACAGACCTTTGCTCTTGGTGTTGTCGGGCACTACAGTGTCCTCAGGAGAAGATGTGTCCCTGTTGTGTCAGTCATGGAACCTAAAAGACAGTTTCCTTCTGTCCAAAGAGGGGGCAACCAATTCCCCTCTGTGTCTCAGATCAAATCCCAAGCTCAGCAGCACAGGCAGCATTCTCCATGACTGCTGTGACCTCAGCCCTTGGTGGGATCTACAGGTGCTATGGGTCTTAAAGTTTATCCCCCTACCTGTTGTCACTCCCTGGTGGCCCACTGGAGCTTGTGGTCTCAGGTGAGGAACTCCTGACCCTATCTACTCTGAGCACAAAGCTTCACACAGGGACTTGTGCCTCCCACCCAGGCACAGCTCTGGTAACATAACAGCTCATGGGGTGAAGGGGAGGACACATGGGGAAGGTCTTCTCCATTAAAGGGTTGAAAAGACTGAACCTCCCTCATCTGGGTTCCTGACCCCTGATACTCAGACAGAGTTAAATGGTAGAAGTGATGGAATGAGATGGGGTGATGCTCACAGGAAATACAATTAGCTAGAGGTTGATGGATGGTGGCCTCAATGCCTACCTCGCCATATCTCTATTTCAGAGTAAACTTCCTCAGGTATCCCACTTCTCACCAATAGTTCCTGACTCCATGGGTGGTGGAAAGACCTTTACCTTCTCCAAGAGAATCTTCTAGACCACTCTCAACCCTATTTCTAATCTTCAAGATCTATGTCCCAAATAGCAGTTAGAAGTACACATTAAATGAGTGTCAGGTGGTTTTCTGGGTCTCCAAGGATGGGGCAGGTGCTCATCTGTATTTCACAGGAGTGGGGGTGTTGAGATCCAGATAGGAAGAAGAGACATGTGAGTTGATGAGGTGGGAGAGCTGTACCTGTCCAGCCCTCCCTGAGCAGGATTCCAGGAGCCCCTCTGCTCACTGGATAGTCAGGACCAGGACAGACTGTAGAAGAACAGAAGGTAAATGAATCCAGGAACCAGGCATGGAAGGGAACCCTGGGAGGTGTTCTGAGTCTGTGATGGCTCAGCCTGTCCTGGGGAGGTGGCATTCTGAGAAAACTCTCTCCCAGTAATTTCCTTCTCAACAAGAGGAGCTGTCTGGACCTGACCTACAGGGACCTTTTATTTCTGACCTCAGGGGCATCTGGATGGGAATATCCTAGGGCTGCTCCAGTCTCCAGCCCTCTCTGTCTTGTTCTGCTTCTCTCAATAACAGTGACTTCTGAGGATGAAAAAGCTGAAGGAGGGGGTTAGGCACATAGATTTAATCCATATTTGCTGAGTGGTAACCTTAATAAGAAGCCACAGTATTACAGAAAATGCTGGGATATACAAAATCCCATAGGTTCAGAGTCCATGCCCTTTTTGTGAGTCATGCATGATTGTTGAGGTTTTCTGCAAATACACACCACTATACAGAAACCCACATGATCCCCACACACCCATTCTGTCCCAGGAGCTCTTTGAGGAATAGGGGCAGGAGAAGAGCCCAAGTCAACAGGACATGGTATCCAGGCCAGACTTGGACACAGGGAAGATCCTGAGGCTGATTGATGAGGAGGAGCCACTGGACCATTTGGAGCAAACACTATTACTTCATGAGAATAAGCCATAAGAATGTGGAACCCAGAGAAAACTTCAGTCCCCTTCAAAGTCTCATCAGCCAAAAAAGATAACCCTCTTTTTTGGTTCTCATAAGATGCTAAGTCCACTGGCAAAGTTACTCCGTCAGTAAGAGCACTTGCCTATCAAGCATGAGGTCCTGAGTTCAAGCCCCAGAGCTGCCAAAAAAAAAGATGCTATGGTCATCATTCTGTTATAAAACTAGTCAGACACCAACAGAAGTCAGTAAGGAGAATTCTGAGATCTGGTCCTGGACACACAGGGACAAGTCCTGTCCAGAGGAGTCAGGTCCCCTGTGTGGGTGTCTAGGGATCCAGGGTAATTTTTTTTCCTTCCCTGAATTCTGTGACCCCTTTATCCACAGTCCCTAGCCTCCTGGTCCCAGGATTACACTGTGAAGAATCTCATCCACTTGGGCATGGCTGGCCTGGTCCTCATGGTCCTCAAGATTATGCTATCTGAGGCTTGGCAAAGCCAGAGAAGGACCCAAGAGGCAACCAGGAGGTGAACAGGAGAGATAGCAGTGCACTGCTCAGACAGGTGGAGCCTGGGAGATGGGTCCTGCACACCAAGATGGTTCTGGAAGAAAATCTTGGGTTTAAACTACTGAACTGTCCTCTAGGAATCATCAGGGGAGTGACCTGGTCTGCGTGTAGAGAATGTCTGTGATGTCTTTGGAGAAATCTCATCCTCATTAAACTGTGATGCTTCCCTTCAAATGTTTTTCACTTTCATTGACTAGTTTATTCTTTTCTCACCCCTATGCACCTGTGCAGACATCAACTCCCTAATACACTTTCACGTAATGCTCCCAACAAACAACATTCCCTGATTTATGCTATTACTTCTCTACATCTTCAGCTCAAACATGGAATCTGGTGAAAAGAGCAAAATAAATGAGCCTAAGTCAGACTCCAACCTGACATGGCTACATCTAAAATGATGCCCACCCTCCCCTCTTCATGATGTGATCCTATGTAGTTTCTCCTGGAACCCTTTAGGATCAACACACTTGTATTTATAGGTACTGTCCAGTGGAGAGGGTCAAACCACATCTGAGAAAATCATTTTTAATAGAAGTACTGGTTTGTGGTATTTTGTGATATATGTGGTATGGGTCCTCTGTCCACCCGATTCCAGGAGCCAGTGTGGTGTCACTAGATGTGGAGTTGGGAAGTGATGTGCAGAATTGTCTTTCCCAGGAAATTTCCCTCTGACTGTGTGTCTATGTCCCTTCTGTTTGATGATAATTTATGTCTCAGTGTGGTGCAACAATTTCAATGAAATAATGGTATTTAAAGTCCTGTCATATGTATGACAGACACAAAAGAAATTTGTAAAGTCATGCTGGGAGGCAATACTAAGCACATAGAATTATCCTGCACTATTTGTAGGAGTAGAGATTGATACTTAGGGGAGTGGATTGGAGCCTTGTGGTTAAAGGAAGAGAGACAAAGCTATGGCTCCTAACAACATAACCCAGAGAAGAATGTGTACATCTGCCTCAGAGCAACAACCACAGGAACATCGATAGGAATGTTGCTCACATCACCAACAGGACAAAGGTCAAAATCCATCAACCACAGCAACAATAAAGTTTGTTAGTATATGCATACATTGGAACTCCTTGTGAAAATTTCATCAATGCAAACAGTGCGCATTGAACAAATTCACCCCTCTCTAATATTCCCTTAACTCCTACCCTCCTCCCCTTTCATCAAGCAGTATTTGATGGGATTCACCATGCTATATTCATATATACAAAGAGAGATAGATATATATTATACTTTGAACCTCTTCACCCCCAAGTGCCCTGTCTTTCCTCTTCTTCTTCCCTTTGATTTTTCCCAACAGTTTCTGCTTTATATTCATGTTCCAATATTATAATAATGATCATTATTTTCATCATTATCAACACCATCGTTATCATTTTAAACTTAGATTCTGTATATGATAAAAATGTATGATATTTGATTTTGTGACTTTGGCTTATTTTGCTCAGTATGACGATATCCAGTTCCTTCCATTTTCCTGAAAATAACATCATTTTGAACTTCCTCATAACTAATACTCCATTGTGTATATGTCCCATATTTTCTTTATCCATTCATCAATGTGGGGAATCTGGACTGATTCCAGAACTTGTCTGCTGTGAACACTACTGTGATGAACACAGGTGTGCAGGTGTCTCTCCTGTATGCTGATTTACACTCCTTGGATATAAATATGCTCAAAATTCATATAGCAGGTTCATAAGGTAGGTCTGCTTTTGGTTCTCTGATGAATCTCATACTGATACCCTTGGGGTTGTACTAGGTCACATTCCCACCAACAGCATGAGGGTTCCTGTTCCCCTGCATTCTTGCCAGCCTTTGTTGCTCTGTGTTGTCTTGATGGCAGCCATTCTGCCTGGGCTGAGATGGAGTCTCGATGTAGATTGATTTTCATTTCTTTAATTGCTAAGGATGTTAACATCACTTCATGTGTTTATCAGCCATTTGCACTTATTCTTCTGAGCAATGTTTAATTCATTTGCCTATTTATTAATGGGGTTATTTGTCCTTTTGCTGTTTAACTCTTTGAGTTCTTTGTATATTCTGGATATTAATTCTTTTTTTGATTCATATGTGCATGCAATGCTTGGGTCATTTCTCCCCTCTGCCCCCACCCCCTCCCTTACCACCCACTCCGCCCCCTCCCTCTCCCCCCCACCCCCTTGATATATGACAGAAACTATTTTTCCCTTTGGATATTAATTCTTTATCCAATGAGTAGCTGGCAAAATTTTCCCCATTCTATGGCTTTTCTTTTCATTCTGGTAACTGTTTCCTTTGGTGTGTCTTAGCTTGATGCAACCCCATTTATCAACTTTGCTGACAATTTTCCTGAGCAATTGGAGTCCAGTTTAGAAATGCTTTAAACTGAGATCTTGTCATTGCTTGACAACTGCTCGAGCACTTGAGCCCTGTCCCCCACCCTTACTGATTTAGTTTTTACTATTCAGATGGAGTCTCATTCTCATGTCCAGAGCCAAACTCAATATGATTCTTCTATCTCTGCTTCTTGAGTAGCAGGGATTATAGGCATGAACCACCTGGCCTGCATTGTTTTCTTTTGAAATTGGCTCTTGCCAACTTTTTGCCTGGGCAACCTTGAACTTCCCACTGCACAGTTTTGATTTACACCATGACTGACCTTAAAATTGATAAATAATTTACTAAAATCTGTTTGAAACATCATCTATATACCCAATAAGACTGAAGGAGAGAAAAGCTAGAATTCTTATAAGGAAAACTAGAGGTTTGCAATTATTAAAGGGGGTGCATTTAAAATTAAGAGTAAACTTAAATTAATTAAGTTTAAAATTTAAAAATAATGAAGGGGATTGGGCAAAGGAAAGAATGAGAAGGAAGATAAGTAAAAGGAATAAAAGAAAATGGGATGAAGGTACAAGAAATAATGTGGGAGATAACAGTATAACTATGGCAGAGAAAGGCAAAACACACTGAGGGGGGGAAAAGAAAAAACCATCCAATATTTCTTTGTGCTGAGAAGGAGGGTGGAGACAGGCTGGGCCCTGTCTGGACAACAGGTGTGTTTCCCCAATCTCTGGCCCTCAGAATTCTGTCTGTGGCTCCTCTGATGTATTGTACTGGTTCGCTTCTAGGCACAAGTCTGCCTGCAATTCCTCTCTCATGTGACCTGGGCTGATACAAGCATGGTGGACAGCTAAGGCTCGGGTATGGGGTGAGTATAGGTTGTGGCCACAGCAGCAGCACTGGGGCACAAGTCTGCTATGGGTGCACAGCTGCAGCTCTGGGGTCTGGGATGATTGCAAGAACAGCAGCCACAGCTCTGGGGTGGGGGGGGTGGGTAGGTGTGGGTACCCACACCAACAGCACATCTGGGGGCAATGGGACTACTTCAGGCATGTGATGTTTGCTTCTTCTTTTCTACTTTCTTGATCTCTTTTGGATGAACTGAAATTTATTTCTCTCATTTAAATACAGCTATACTTTGGAAGTGATATGTGGCCTCTCTTTTTCTTTTTTTCTGATGCTACTGCGTTGAATGCAAGGCCTGCATTTTAGGCAGCTGCTGTACCACTTGAATACAAAAACAGGCCTTCGTTGGTGGCAATTTTGAGAGTGGATCTTACTTTATACCTGGGTGGCCTGGGCCACGATCCTTTTGTTTGTGTTTCCCCACGTCAGTGGAATGACAGGTGTGTGCCACCATGCCCAGGTATTACTTGATATGGGGTCTCAAGAATTATTTTCCCAGGCTGGCCTTGAGCCCAATCTCGCCTCCTTAGTAGCTAGGATAACAGGCTTGAGCCAATGCACCTAGACTTTTTTAAATGTTTCCAATACATGGCATTTCTAAGTTTAGATCATTACCCTTGCTTGTACAGTGGCTCAAGAGGTAAAGTACCTTCCTAGCAAGCGTGAGGCCCTGAGTTCAAAACCCAGTACCACAAAAAATTCAAATTGATCATTAAACCTCATTTTCACTGAGTACACTTGCATTGCTCGATGCACTATTGTGCCTGGTTCTTTTGTCCTATTTGGACACAAGGTGGATCTTCTGACCTAGTGACCTCATGTTGATCCCAGACCCTAGTAACCACTTCAGTTTGCCCTAATTCTTTCCTATGGGTTCTTCTCCACTTAGGGAATTTTCATTTCTCTTTTTCTGCTCACAAATGTGCTAGTTCACACTTTAGCAGTACTGTGCACAATTTCACAGTTTTAGGAGCAGATGGAGGCTCTTCAGTGAACACATCACTAGTCCTCCTTGACTCTAGAGTCTCATGCCAGGTTCCTCTCATGTCTGAACCAATCCCCCACGTCTTAACCATAATGGAACCCCTCCCATGTCACAGGCACCACTAAAGCCAACATATCCTATGGATTGGAGTTTGTGGTGACTTACTCCAGGATGGGGAACCCAAGGTTCAGAGAAGGGGTACCGATGCTCAACTATGATGATTACCAGGAATTTTCTTTTTAAATCAGCTTTGAATGCACAAAACCAGAGCTCAAATCTAAGTGTTGTCCCACTTAGATGACTCGTGGTACTCAGGAAAAAATGTAGCACTGAGGGACAGGAACAACTCAGATTTGTTTCCCAGGACATGGGAGTAGATATGCTGGACAGATAAAAGGGAAGTACATAAAGTATCCCATTTATAGAAAGAAAACCCACACCACTGTCATGAAAAGATTTGTAAATTTCCCTGCTTCTCCTCTGTGCTCATCCTCGTGACAAAACTCCAAATGAGCTGCATAGTCCTCTGCTGCTCTGTGTCCACCTGCATCTCCCTGATCTATCTCCATGGATGGGGAGGTAACTGGAAATGGGAAGGACCCCACAATGCTGTATAGATGGACAGGCTGAAGGAGGGATGGAGATGCCCATGGAGAGGCTCCAGAGGGAAAGTCCAGCTCACCTAGAAGGGCCAGCTCAGGAAAGCAGCATATGTATTTGCAGATCTACCTGGGACCTTGGTGAGATGACAGAAGAGGTGGACAGCAGATGTGCTCAAGGGAAACCAAACTTCTGTTGAAAGTGGCTGTAAGGAGCCTGGTGCACACCCTAGCTGCAGGACAGGAGAAATGAGAGTCTGGCTCCTGGTGAGGGCAGTTTCAATTTCTGCATCCTCCTGATGTGAAAATCCCTACTGGAGAGAAGATTGTCTACAACTAACCACATCCTGTGCTTTTGTTAGTCCTGCCATGCTCACTAGTCTCATTCATCTATAGAATCACACAGCAAGGGGAAAAGACAACCATGACTCCCACCAGCATGGCCCTGCTTTGCCTTGGTGAGCTGTAAAGAGAGGAAGGGAAGCTGTAGCTTGGGAGGGACCCAAACCCATAGCCAGGCTCTGGTCTTTCAGGAGACCCCACAGGCTCAGGAGGCTTTGGGGAGGAGAGAAATTGCTCAGAGAAATCCTCTTATAGAGAACTCTCTTCCAGGACTAAGTGTAGACTCCACAACACAACTGCACACAGGTGAGTGTGTCCCCAGCTGTCCCACGTCCCCCTCACTGACAACAGGGGCCACTCCTGCATAGTCAGGATGGGAGAACTGCAATATGGGCTGATGGCAGGATGACTGGAGGGTCCTGCTGTTAGATCTGAAAGGAAGATGTCCTGGGACTAAGACTCTTATTTCCTTGCAGTTGTTCTCTACAAACCCTCCCTCTGGGTTGAGCCAGGCTCCATAATCAGCTGGGGTAGACCAGTGACCATCTGGTGTAAGGGGATGCTGGAGGCCTAAGAGTACTACCTGCTTAAAGAGGGAAGCCTAGAGTTCTGAGACACACAGATGTCACTGAAGCCCAGCAACAAAGCCAAGTACTTTATCCCATCCATAAAAGAGCAGCATGCAGGGCAGTATCACTGTTACTGTCAGAGCCTTCCTGGTTGGTCAATACATAGCAACCCTCTAGAACTGGTGGTAACAGGTGAGAAGACACTCAGAGCAACCAAGCCCAGTCTCCTCCTTCAGGAATGGGGGTCTGCTCTCAGGAGTGCCCCCTCTCATTCCTTACCCTAGAGACAATGTGGGAGATGCAAACCCATTTAACACACTGCCCTTCTCTCTCCTAGGAGTCTACAGCAAACTCAGCCTCTCAGTCCTGCCCAGTGGTGACCTCAGGAGCAAATGTGACCTTCAAATGTGGCTTGTGGTTAGGATTTGGCAGTTTCCTGCTGACAAAGGAAAGAGAACCAATGCTCTCTTGGACCCAGGAATCACAGAGACACCCCATTCGAGAGTTGCAAGCCTTGTTCTCTATGGGTCCTATTTCCCCTGGCCACAGGTAGATGTCCAGATGCTATGGCTATGACAGGAGCAAACCCCAGGTGTGGTCAGTAACCAGTGACCCCCTGGAGCTCCAGATCTCAGGTGAGGAAGGCCCTTTTTTAACACAGTCATTTTGGAGCCCTCAAACACAATACCTTGAGCACTGCTCCCAAGTTGCTACAGCAAAATTCTGGAAGCAGAGGGGGATTTAGGGCTCCTGACACAGAGATCCGTAGTATAAGAGACACTGAGACTTGCAGAGCAAGATGTGAGAAGGTAGGTGTTTTCCAGGAACCAGCCTCTCGGCCCCTAGCTCATCTTCAATCCAGGAGTGTCCTGGAACCCGTCCTTCCTGACTCACAAGGGACCTGTCCTCACACCCTGGAGAAAGTTTGACCCTCCAGTCTCTCTCTGATATCAACTATGTCCAGGGAGGGGAAATGTGACACAACCCAGCATCTTGGCCCACAGCTCCATTTTGGACTCTTTGAAGACCTGGGCCCTGCAAGTGGCAACCAAGGGGAAAGGTACAGATGTACTGTGCACACAGACTCTCCTCTTAGTTGGTCCAGTAACCCACTGGACAAGCTGAGGAATCAGCAGGATCAGTCAGAGACCAGACTCTGCAGAGGCCCTATTGTTGGAGATCTAGGAGGTGATGGGCAGGATGAGGAGTGGGATGTCAGGGAAGGAGAGAGAGAGAGAGAAAGGAGAGGGGTGTGGGACAGACAGAGTCTGAGAAAACAGAGACAGACAGAGAGAACAAGTTCCTCAGACACAGGCACTTGTGAGGTCTTGGCTGAGAACAATGTAGAGCAGCCCCTCAACCTCTTCTTTCCCTCTAGGACAGTTCCCTGACAGACCCTCCCTCTCAGTGCAGCTGAGAGGGACACTGTGGGGCCCAGGATCCTCAGGAGAGGATGTGACCAAGAGCCCAAGGACACTTTCCTTCCAAGTTTGGGCAGTACATCTTTGAATAACAGAGTAGACAGAGAACAGTTGGTTTGGGACACATTAATTTCATTTTATATTAACTTAGAATTCCTGACTTACAATTGCTTTTTTTTATTTTTATTTTATTCATATGTGCACACATTGTTGGGTCATTTCTCCCCCCTTTCCCCCACCCTCTCCCTTATCCCCCCTACTCCCTCCCTTACCCCTCGCTACCAGGCAGAAACTATTCTGCCCTTATTACAATTGCCTTTCAATCAACCTGTTCTAATTCATTAGTAAAATGTAAATCAATGGTGCAGCACAGAAATTTCACCTATTAATTTTAAATTCCACACATTTTTCTTGTTTCAGATATGAATGTTCATAATCATGCATATACCTACTATTATATAAATATGTACATGTAGGTCTATAATAAATATTATGTACAGTAATATAGATATATAAATATATATTCTTAATATTGTTCAACTGGTATGCTTTTACTACCTTATTATCAGTAATTCTACATAAATTCACATATCTAAAATGGATAAACACTTGTCTTTATGAACCACATCCACTACCACCATTTAGATTATTCATACATTTGTTTGTGTATCTGTGTCTGTGTGTGGCACTGTTCTTAGTTATGTTCTTAGCTAGTTGAAGAGAAGATAAATGGATGATGAATCCCCAGGAGAACTGGCTAAGGTTTGTATAGGGGAGGCAGCCCCAGACATTCACCCCTCATTGCTCCTGAAGTACAGGATCCTTGAGTACAACCACACACCCATGGACCCTTGGTGTGAGTCAGTGGAAACTCATCTCCAAGGGAACTACTTTACATGGTCCTGTGTCCCTCATTTACCATAGCACAGAGGGAATGGTTATTTACAAACTGGGAGATCGTTTTCCTCACTCATCCTGATGTCTTTGGGTTCAGATAAACTTTGTTCTATAGTGACTCTGACACTGGTTCTGAACTCATGGAGCAGAGTGAGGCTGAAGAATCTAATGAGGAGATAAAAGGGAGCTCCTTGCTACAGCAGACAAAGGGTTTATTCAGGGTTTGCATAAATCTATGTCTGAGAATAACACACAAGAATGTGGAGTCTAGGACAAAGGCTAAACTCTCTTCAAGGCTTCACATATCCTACTACAATTCTTTGATTATCAGGAGCAATGGAGACCATCAGCCCATCACAAAACAGGTCGGACCCAGAGACAGGTGAGTAAGGAGAATTCTCAATTACAGGGCAGGAAAATGTGTCAAGTCCTGTCCAGGGAGGTGGGTGCCCTCAGTGGTGGACATGCAGGGATGCTGCAATGATTTGGGCTTGCACTGGTCTCTGTGACCCTTTGGTCCATAATTTCCAGCCTCACATGCCCAGGATTACACAGTGGAGAATTTCATCTGGATAGGCATGGCTGCCTTGCTCCTGGTGATTCTTGGAATTCTGCTATTTTGGACTTGGTAGAGTCACAACATTCAATAGGAGGTGAACAGGAGGGAGAACCAGACTTTTGAGAGTGAATGGAGCATGAGCAATGAGCTCTACATGCTGAGGAAGTTCTGGAATAGAATCTGGTGGTTAAGTTTGGTGAACTGTCTGCTGGGGATCTTGAGTTGATGAAATGTTTGATTTGGGTGAATGGAATGTCTGTGTGAGTTGTGAAGGAAACATCTTGTATTAAATTGTGATACTTTCCCTAAAACTTTATGCACTTTAATTGATTGGGCACTTCTATTCTCAACCCTGAGCCCGCTAACATCTCCACCTCTCCATTGTACTCCAGGTAACCTTTCCCACCTTGGTGCAGTTACCACATTATCTAGTGTATGCTATTGCTTTTTTATTTCTTCAGCTCAAACACAAAATTTGAAGAAAGTACTAGAACAAATGGTCTAAACTCAGACTGAAAACCAAGACAGCTAAATCCAAAACACCACCCCTAAGACTCCCACTCTTCATATGTGGTCCTGTGTCATTTCTCCAGAATCCATTTGGGGTCCACACAATGATGTTTGATGAGACTGCCCAGTGGAAAGCAGGAAAACCACACTGTAAGACAATGATTTTTTTTAATGACCTGGCTTCAGAAAGACAAAAGCCACATGTTTTCTCTCATATGCAGAAGATAGAGTCGAAAGATAAATGTGTACACAAAAACAAGCATGTTACATCTACACATAGAACATGTTTGCAACAGTGGAAGGACACTATGGAATGTGGAGGAGGAGGGAAAGTAAAAGAGCATGACAGAGAGACAACAAGATCGAAATACTTCATATCTGCTCAGGTAGAGGATATAATGATATCAACTGAAAGCTGTCAAACGATGGGGCATGGGAGGGAAGGGTTAACACAGAGTAACAGAGGGGGTTGACTTGACCAAACTAGAGCATATTCACAGCTGGGATACATTGAGAACCCCTTTGAACATTGACTATAGAATTAATAATGAAAGACAGACTAAAATAGGTACAGTTTCATGGATGCTTGTGGGATGGACCAGGGTGAATGAAGGAGAAGATGGAGGAATGGGGTCAGGATCAATTGGCTTTGTGTACATAATAGAACAATGGAACACCTTGTAATTGCTTTAAGTGGGACTAGGAGAAGGTGGGGAGGCAGAGATGGAGGGGGTGATCTAACCAATGTACAATGTAAGGCCATTCAGAAAGGTTACAAGAAAAAATATTTTAATAAAACTCTATGTCAAGACTATAGAAAGTGGAGAAATTTCCCATGCTCATGGATTAGTAGAATCAACATAGTAAAAATGTCGATACTCCCCAAAGTAATCTACATGTTTAATGCAATTCCCATCAAAATTCAAATGACATTCATTAAAGAGATTGAAAAATCTACCATTAAATTTATATGGAAACACAAGAGGCCACAAATAGCCAAGGCAATACTCAGTGAAAAGAACAATGCTGGAGGCATCACGATACCTGACTTCAAACTATATTACAAAGCAATAACAATAAAAACAGCATGGTACTGGCACAAAAACAGACATGAAGACCAGTGGAACAGAATAGAGGACCCAGATATGAAGCCTCACAACTATAACCAACTTGTCTTTGATAAAGGCACTAAAAATATATGATAGAGAAAAAGCAGCCTCTTCAACAAAAACTGCTGATAAAACTGGTTAGCAGTCTGCAAAACACTGAAACTAGATCCATGTATATGGATATTAACTCAAAATGGATCAAGGATCTTAATATCAGACCACAAACTCTAAAGTTGATACAGGAAAGAGTAGGAAATACTCTGGAAATAATAGGTATAGGCAAGAACTTTCTCAATGGAACCCCAGCAGCACAGCAACTAAGAGATAGCATAGATAAATGGGACTTCATAAAACTAAAAAGCTTCTGCTCAACAAAAGAAATGGTCTCTAAACTGAAGAGAACACCCACAGAGTGGGAGAAAATATTTGTCTGCTATACATCAAACAAAGGACTGATAATCAGAATATATAGGGAACTTAAAAAATGAAATTCTCCCAAAATTAATGAACCAATAAAGAAATGGGCAAGTGAGCTAAACAGAACTTTCTCAAAAGAAGAAAATCAAATGGCCAAAAAACACATGAAAAAATGCTCACCATCTCTAGAAATAAAGGAAATGCAATGAAAACCACACTAAGATTACACCTCAGCCCTGTTAGAATAGCCATCATTAGCAACACCACTAACAACAGGTGTTGGCAAGGATGCAGGGGGGAAAAAGGAACCCTCTTACACTGATGGCGGGAATGTAAACTAGTACAACCACTATGGAAAAAAATTTGGAAGCTACTTAAAAACTAGACATTGATCTATCATATGATCCAGCAATACCACTCTTGGGGATATACCCAAAAGACTGTGACACAGGTTACTCCAGAGGCACCTGCACAGTCATGTTTATTGCAGCACTATTCACAATAACCAAGTTATGGAAACAGCCAAGATGCCCCACTACTAACGAATGGATTAAGAAAATGTGGTATCTATACACAATGGAATTTTATGCAGCCATGAAGAAGAACGAAACGTTATCATTCACTGGTAAGTGGATGGAATTGGAAAACATCATTCTGAGTGAGGTTAGCCTGGCTCAAAAGACCAAAAATTGTATGTTCTCCCTCATATGCAGACATTAGATCAAGGGCAAACACAAAGAGGGGATTGGACTTTGATCGCATGATAAAGCGAGAGCACACAAGGGAGGTATGAGGATAGGTGAGACACCTAAAAAACCAAATAGCACTTGTTGCCCTCAATGCAGAGAAACTCAAGCAGGTACTTTAAAGCAACTGAGGCCAATAGGAGAAGGGGACCAGGAACTAGAGGAAAGGTTAGATCAAGAAGAATTAACCTAGAAGGTAACACACATGCACAGGAAATCAATGAGAGTCAACTCCCTGTATAGCTATCCTTATCTCAACTAGCAAAAACCCTTTGTCCTTCCTATTATTGCTTATACTCTCTCTTCAACAAAATTAGAGATAAGGGCAAAATAGTTTATGCCGGGTAGCAAAGGGGTGGAGGGGTAAGAGAGGGGATGGGGGAAGGGGGGAGAAATGACCCAAACATTGTATGCACATATGAATAAAAAAACTCTATGTCAATTAAATAAGAATGATAAGAAAAAAAAGGGTCACAATAAATTCTACTTATACAAAGAATATATGATAATAAAAATGAAAACAGTGACCTGGTTGTGGCGTTTTCCAGTTGCAGTGGTTTGAGTTCTCCCTCCACCAAATTCCAGGTGCTAGTGTCATGTCACTACATGTGGAGAAGGGATGTGATGTGCAGAATTGTCTCACAAGTGACAGCGAGGCAGCCACACACATCTTCTGCCAGTGTGTACATAGGCCCCTTTATGTGGATGCTGGTGACACCACCATTCAATGAAATACTGGTGCAAAAATCCTACCACATCCCTGTTAGTGGCAAAACAACTTAGTACATCATGTTGGGATAGAATATTAAGCACATAGGATTATCATGCACTAAGGGAATTAGTATAAACTGGATTAATCAATCTGGGGACTATGCTAGGATGTTTCTTCAAAGAAAGAAACACAGAGTATAGCTAGTTGCTTTATACCGTAGAGAAAAATATGGACGTGTGCTAAGGATGGAATCCCAAGAACTTCAAGAACAGCGTTGCTCATATGGCCAAAATTTATAAAGAACAAGAGATCCCATTCAATCCCCTCCAAAAAAGGAAAATTTGAGGGTGTATGTACATGTCAGAATAGTGCACAAAAGGAAAAATGTATCAACTAAAACTGCAAAATGCTGTGTGGTCAATTTTCAAGAATGATTGTGAGGCAATATCTAAACTATGGAAATAGCCAAGATGCCCCACTACTGGATGAATTAAGAAAATGTAGTATCTATATAAAACAGAATTTTATTCAGCCACAAAGTAGAATGAAACTTTGCCATAAGTGATCTTAGTCAGGTTCAGAAGGCCAAAAGCCAAATGTTTTCTCTCATATGTGGAATATAAACATAAAACAAATAGAGAAATACTGTGAAAAACAGGTTGTGATAAGGGGAGGTCACACACAAGAGGGGGAGAGTAAAAGGAAGAAGTTAAGAACAATATGGTGGACATGCTCTCTATATAAGAATGAATATAGAATTTTAAACCAGTTGAAACTACCAAAAGAAAGTGACTAAGGTACAAAGATGAAAAATAGAGGAGATGAACATAATTGAGCTATAATATTTTTATACACAGAAGTGCCACCAGAAACGCCCTGTGTAGCTATCTTAAATGAGCAAAAATGTTATTTCTTTTCTTCTTTTGTTGTTATATGGTATTGGAGAACAGGAGGGAAGAACAGGTCCTGCCTGGAATGGAGGGAGGAGGAGGTGGGAAAATTGTGAAGGAGGGTGAATATGGCACAAATACTGTGTACACATGCATGTAAATGGAAAAATGATATTGTTGAAACTATTCCAGGAATGAGGGGAGAGGGGATGAGGAAGAATGATGAAGGGGGTGAATTCAGGTATGATATATTTCATATATTGTAAGAACTTTTGTAAATGCCACAATGTACCCCCCCTAACTGACACAACAAAAAAAAGGTTGTGAGAAGGTCAGGCCAAGATGGCAGATTGGGCATGCCCCTCATTGTGATCCCATGAGTGAGAAAAGTCGGGTAACAAAGGACAGACTATTATCTGAAGAGAGAAAGAGAAGAAAGCCATTTAGAATCATGAAGGAGACAACAGGACAGCTGAAAACCAGGGAGAAACAGAAAAGCAGAAGAGAAAGGCAAACAGCCTCAAGCTGCATCCTCAGATCCCCAGGGAAGGAAGGAAGCTAAAGATGCAACCACAAAGGAAGCCAGATGGCTCTAGTGACCAACTGACAACTCTAGAGGTGGGGTAAGCCCACACTCCCTGCAATACTTAAATACAGTGTGTGATTTGGTAAGACTGTGACTGCTCCAGTGGGGAAGGCTAGGCTCAGAGAGAGGAAAAGCACATTTTGTCACTCCCCTCATGTTGCAGAGCTATAGCTTGATACCATCTTGAGAATAGCCAACTGAGACTAAGATAGGGTGGAGGGGCTTGAAAACAAGAACAAACAATGCTCAGATACCAGTTAAATTCCAAGCATCATTAGGGAATGCTTCGAAAACCAGTATTCTAATGAACTGAAAATCTGGAAGAAATGGATAAATTTCTAGACGCATATGATTTATGAAAATGGAGCCAAGAGTATTTAAATCTCATGCGAACCAAGCTCAACAACACATTTAAAGATCACACATCATTTCTTTCTCTTATTTGCTGGGCAATTGAAGTCCCATTCAGAAAATAATTACCTAGGCCAATATCTTCCAGAATTTTCCCTATTTTTTCCCTGTAGTGTTTCAGAGACTTTTGATCCATTTGGGGTTGATTTTTTTTTTTACAGGATGACAGATAGGGGCCTAGTTTCAGTTTTTGCATATAGATAGCGAGTTTTCCCCAGCACTATATTTTGCAGAGGCTGTTTTTTCTCCAGTGTGTGTTTTTGGCTCCTTTGTCACAGGTCAGATGGCTGTAGCTGTGTGATTTTATTTCTAGATCTTCTATTCTGTTCCTTTGGTATTAGTGTCTGTTTTTGTACCAGTACCATGCTGTTTTTGTTACTATGGCTCTGCAGTATAAATTGAGTTTCCTTTTGTCAAAGGAAACAATTACCAGAATCAAGAGACAACCCACAGAATGGGAGAAGATCTTTGCCAGCTACCCAATAGATAAAAATAAATAAATATACCAGTGAAATGCATTGGAAATTACAAATGAATGTGACATCAGGAAGCAGCAGAACAGGAGCTCTCTATCACCTCCCCTGGCAGTCACTGGTTCTGACAGACAACCAAGGATGAGATCACGTTTGAGAAAATCCAATGAAGAATTAATTCCAGAACACTATTGGTGCAAAAACATCCAAGAGTGGACACACTGAGAAGAGTAAGGAGAATGGTTCTACATCACCTTCCTCATTCTCCTGGGGGAAATCTTAGTGCCAACAGAGACATCTTGCTCCTGATTCCTCCTGGAGAGGAGAGAGGGTAGCTGTGAGTGTAGGATCTCCACTAGGTGGACTTGGTCAAGAGGCCCTCTTTCCTTTGTACACACCAGAGTCATCTTGGCTGAGTGGTAGGAGAGGTTGGGCACAGAGAAGAGAAGTCACAAGCAAAATAACTGTTCCTTAGACACCAACAGGAAGGCCACCTCCTAGTTGTTTGGAAAACTTTACCTGCAGTCATCCCTTTGTTTCTTGATGGGCACTCAGATGCCTCACGTGCTGGTCTCGTCCTAGTCGGCTTCCCAAGGGCAGACAGTAAGGACAAGGGTCTCAAACAATCAGGTCACTGCAGGGTTGAGAGATGCAAAAACTGACCTTGTCAGAATCTAGCCCTAGCAAAACCTGTTGGGATATTCTCAACACCTGTGTTGTCTGTGTGTGATGAACAGAAGGCGTGTTGTTAGTAGTCATACAATTGTAGGAACCCAATTCCAGAAAGAACAACCTAAGGCAGCTTCACAAACCCAGATGGGCTCCCTGGTGACAATATTTCCTTCCCAAAGCCAGTCAGAAAGTTATTCCCCACCCTTTCCATTCCTATCCCTACATGACGGTGACAGGGGAGGAGAGGGAAGAGATTGAAGAGAGAATCCAGGCCACCCTCTAAGCAAAGAGATGAGCTGAAGAGGGAGGAAGAGGAAACCACAGCCCCACAACCTCCTCCGTCCACTTTCTAAGCAGCAAGTGCATTGTGCAGCCCCTCACCCATGTGGACACTCTCTAGGCCTGTTGACTCAGAGTACCATCAGCCCAGAGGAGTCACAGTGTCCCCCAAGGTCCTTACTGACCTTAGGTTACCCTTTTCCATATTGAGTGTTCATAGAGTGGTTGTAGACAGAGGGACTGGGAAGGAGGAAGGGGGAGAAGGAAGAAGCTCATGTTCAACAGCACTGAGGTCATAGGTCCTGAAGGGTAGTCAATGTGGGAGGAACTGCCCAGCTGATAAGGCAGAAAATGCCAGATTCACCTTGGCTTATCCCCATGGTGCTGGTTTTTATGGGTCCCTAAAAAACATCCAAACATCCCATGCAATCAGTCCTCACTCTGTAGAGTGAAGGGAATGTGTCATTTAGAGGACAGGTTGTCTGGGGGGCTCACAGGAAACCATTGCTTCAAGTTGCATTTCCTCAGCCACTCTTGGAATGGAGACTTGGCAAAATTTATCTAAAACTGGGGCCCATCTATCAATGTAGAATTCATTTTCGTGTTTGAAAATGTTGGTCAGAAACTTTGGTCACAGGGACTTCCCTAGAAAGGAAGGGTCAGAAATCACCTGTCCTGGATCATCAGTCTACTCTGGACATATTTCGTCTCCACCAGCAAGTGTGGTCACTGTGTGAGGAAAAGAACAAAGGTAACAAGTGAGCACCAAACTGTATCCCTGGTGAGGGCGTCATGACAAGGAGGGTGTGAGTATTCATCTGAGTTTGAAATTGGCTCTACCACTCTCCTCAGTAGTTGCTCCCACCCCTCAAGTCAATTATGATTCAACTCAGAATCAGATTTTAGGGATGTGAAAAAGGAAATGAAAGAGGAAGTGTATTTGTGGTTTTGTTTTTTCTTGTTTTTTTTTTACAGTGGAAATTTGTCAAACCTGCTCAAGAAAGAAAGACAAATAAGAGACAGTCTTTTCCACACATTTTTGAAACAAAAGGCCTGGATTTGGTATAATTTTGGCTGCAGCACACTCAAACATCATGAACTTAGTCACGTTGGGGTCTGGACACTGGTTTGATTTGGGCTCAAAGTCAATTCCCATCATGTTTAATGTGGAGGCTGACGCTTCACAATTCTCCCTTTAGAGGAAATCATCCGGGTGTGGATTTACCTACTCTCAGCTCTGCCTATCCAAGATCAATACCTGGACCTCAGAGGCCCATGAGGCTTGTGGAAAAGAAACACAACCATTCAAAAATTTAATTAAGGCAGAAAAGTTCAATCAAGTCATAAGCTTTATTTATAAACTTAATCCCCCTGTGCAATGCACTCAGCAGAGAACACACAAAGACAACAAGTGTTGCCCTCATGCCCATGAGTCTTTCTCACCTCATCCCAGTTCCATCATCAAACAAAGTCAGACACCTCTGATCGGCTTCCTCCAGCGATGCTCTGTGGGTGTATAACAGTCTCCACTCCATGGTTCAGGACTGGTGATTGCCTTGCAGGCAGGTGTTTATGGCCTCATTTCATTGCTTCATTGATTTTCACCTAAAAACTCATTACACACTTGTTTTCTTCTCTATGAACACAGATCTATGTTGTCTCAGATCACACTTTCCATGTCTTTGTTGTAAAAACACTTTGGCCACAGTAGAAATCTTTCTGCATTTGGTGTCAGAATGTTGTAATCATTGAACTTTTTGAGAAATATTATTCTTCTTGATTTCATGCCGTAATGTGGCTGCACATATTTACAGGAGGACTTGCCTTAAGAATGCTGAGTTTTTCAATATTTTTAAAATACTTTTTGCTGTTTGTTGATGGCACATACCCTTTGTATCTCAATGTGACATTTTGACTCATGCACACACCAGGTCATGATCAATTTAGAGTAATTAGCATATTCATCACCTTGAAAGTTTATCATTTATTTACAGTGACTTTACAAGGTCTTGCATGTGAACTTGGCCATTGCCTGGCAGCTGGGAACACAACTTTAGGAAAATTCCCCATGTGACTAAGAGATGAGGTGGCCTTGTATACCTGAGACATTTAATTCCTTGCTGTCTTGCTCTGCCTGATTGTTGAAACCTTGGAAATCATGCCATATACCTGCTTTCCTTGTAGCTGGTCACTTCTGTCTATGAAACTCACACTTCATAAAACCTTGGACATTGGTGTCACCCTGGCTACATAGAAAGCAGCATGGCACATGGGCTGTTTAGTTTTCTCCATACGGGAACAGTAGGTTAACACAGAGACAAGAGAAAGCTAAGGACACCATTTCTTTCTTTTTTTTTTTTAACCTTGATAAGTATTTTTTTTTCATTATATGATTTTTTTTTAATTCATACGTGCATACAAGGCTTGGGTCATTTCTCCCCCCTGCCCCCACCCCCTCCCTTACCACCCACTCTGCCCTCTCCCCCCTACCCCCTCAATACCCAGCAGAAACTATTTTGCCCTTATTTCTAATTTTGTTGTAGAGAGAGTATAAGCAATAATAGGAAGGAACAAGGGTTTTTGCTAGTTGAGATAAGGATAGCTATACAGGGCATTGACTCACATTGATTTCCTGTGTGTGGGTGTTACCTTCTAGGTTAATTCTTTTTGATCTAACCTTTTCTCTAGTACCTGTTCCCCTTTTCCTATTGGCCTCAGTTGCTTTAAGGTATCTGCTTTAGTTTCTCTGCGTTAAGGGCAACAAATGCTAGCTAATTTTTTAGGTGTCTTACCTATCCTCACCCCTCCCTTGTGTGCTAAAGCTTTTATCATGTGCTCAAAGTCCAATCCCATTGTTGTGTTTGCCCTTGATCTAATGTCCACATATGAGGGAGAACATACGATTTTTGGTCTTTTGGGCCAGGCTTACCTCACTCAGAATGATGTTCTCCAATTCCATCCATTTACCAGCAAATGATAACATTTCGTTCTTCTTCATGGCTGCATAAAATTCCATTGTGTATAGATACCACATTTTCTTAATCCATTTGTCAGTGGTGGGGCATCTTGGCTGTTTCCATAACTTGGCTATTGTGAATAGTGCCGCAATAAACATGGGTGTGCAGGTGCCTCTGGAGTAACCTGTCACAGTCTTTTGGGTATATCCCCAAGAGTGGTATTGCTGGATCAAATGGTAGATCAATGTCTAGCTTTTTAAGTAGCCTCCAAATTTTTTTCCAGAGTAGGACACCATTTCTTTTCTTAAATAGATGTTGGTAAATGAAGAAATGTAACTAGTTTCAAAAATGTAAACTAGTTTTACAGATATAAAAGAAACAGAGCTTTATTTAACTTCTCAATAATGAAGGAACTAAAAAGATGTTATAGTCAGTTCAGAGAAGACCCAAGGGATAAGCGTGTTTACAATTGTTAAAGGGGTTCCAAAATAGGAAAAACTCATCTTCAACATGCTGTTCTCTCTTCTCAAATTCTCAACACTAACCCAGTGTTGGTGGAACACCCCTCTCAACCTCCAGCTCCTTCCTTAAATGTCACCTCATGAAACCAAGGTCTCCATCATATCTCAGACTGGCTGGATCCCTGTCTTCTCCTCTCCTAACTGCATGATGTTGTACCTCCCAACACATGTTTTACATGTAAATATATGCTTGTTAAATGTTGATTACCATGTTGGTATTCCCCAAGACAAATTATTTCCACACAGTAAAATTCTTGTTTATCACATATTTCAATTATATTCTTTGAAAATATGTGAAATACATTCAGGTTTGAATAGACAGTGTTGGAAAGAACATATAGAAGATGTGGATGGGTGAATAGGTGGATGGATGGATGGATGGATGAATGAATGGATGGGAGGAATTCCAAGATGGCAGCTAGAAGGAGGAAGCAGAAAGCGTGCCTCCTAAAGTAAAATCTTGGAGGGATGCTGGAGATACATATTACAGGAAAAACCACCCAGAAGAGGCAAAACTTTGACTTCTCCACTCCACCAGCCTGCTCATAGCATCTCCACTTCACGTTAAATGGAGAAACCAGGAAGGCTCCCATGCCACCACCAGATGCCAACGCCCAGACGGCTTGGGAAGATGCAGACCACAAGGTGAGCTAAGCAGTACATGGTACTCCCACAGACAACTCTGGGCCAGATCAGCATAGCCCCCTGGACAGACCAACCCCCATCCAGGGAAAAAAGAGAAACTGAATAATAAGCAATAACAACAAAAAAGACACATAGCAAAGAGGGTGGGGCACCCTGAGCACCAAAGAGGAGGGGAGGGGAAATCCCTCACAAGCCAGCTGGAGAAGGCAGGAGTGGTGCCACACACCCAGCAACCAGGAGCGGGAAAGCTTGTAAAAGTGACTGTGGGAGGAAAACTCCACAGGACAAGGGGGAAGACCACTTCCCACATGAACTGTAAATAAACATGCCGGCCTGAGAAAGCTGGTGCAGTGTCACCTCCCCCAGTGTGCTTGGAAAGGGGAAAGCTTGTAGCAGTGGCATCACTCCCAGGAGAACTCTTGAGTAAACAAAGCCTGTGGGGCCAGGTGAGTGTTAAGCTCACTCCTGAGATCTACAAAAATAAAGCCTCCAGCAACAGCAGGCTGACAGCAGCGGGCAGGTGAGCCACAGCCACAGATAGCCATTCACAGAACTATCTCCAGACTTTTTTTTTTTTCTGTCTTCCTTTGATGAGAGAACAACCGAATTACACCTGCATGCTGAAAAACTTACTGAAACTGTATTGCATTTGAACTTGGGACATTTTGTGGGGTTTTTTTTGTTTTGTGCTGTTTTGGTTTTTTTTATTTTTTGCTCCCCTTTGATGAGACAATAGAACTACTTCTGAGACACCATCTCCAGGATTGGAGGCTGAGGGATGAACACCAAAATTATTACCACTGAAACTTTATTGCATTTGAACTTGGAGTTTTTTTTATATATTTTTTTATCTTTTTTTTCAATCTTCTCTCTGTCTCCCTAATGCCTGTTCAACTTACTGTTGATTAGTACACTATCTCTCCCTGTTTATATCTTTGAAATCTTTTTTGTTGTTTTGTTTTTTTCTACTTGTTTATATGTTTTTCCCTTTTTCTTTAACTTCTTTGCTTTCCATCTCCTCTCACCCTTCCATTCTAAATATCACCATTGTTATTATTACAAGCTAGAAAATACTTAATTGCACACAGTACAGGGATAATAACAACATCAAGGGCAATAACAGGAAGACAGAAAAAACAGGGAAACCAGATTCCCCACAGCAAAAAATTAGTACAGGAACCAGAGGGGAATGAAGAAAACAGATACTCAGATCCAGACTCCAACAAAATGAAGATAAACTATGCCAAAGAACCCAATGAAGCCCACAAGAACAATCTAAAAGAAGAAATACTTACAGGTAATCAATGAGAATTTTATAGAGATGACATTGGATATGGTCAACCAAAATGTACAGGAGACACTCAAGAAATTCCAAGACAACAAAAATAGAGAATTTGAAAAAGCACAAGAAGAAATAAAAGAAACCATAGAAGCACTGTATAAACACCAAAGTGAAACAAAGAACACAATTAATAAAGAGATAAATGAACTCAGGACAAAAATAGACAACATTAAAGAGGAAGGGACTCAGGATATGGAAAACCTCAGAAAAAAGAACAAAACAGAACTGCAAAACAAAACAGAAGGCCAAGCCAGCAGAATAGAACAAACAGAAGACAGAATCTCAGAACTCAAAGAAGAAATGGTAATTAAAGGAAAAACTGAAGAACTATTAGTTAAACAACTCAAGACCTGTGAAAAGAAAATGCAAGAACTCACTGACTCCATCAAAAGACCAAACCTGAGAATCATGGGCATTGAAGAAGGAGCAGAGGTGCAAGCAAAGGGAAGGCGTAATATATTCAACAAAATAATAACAGAAAATTTCCCAAATCTAGAGAAATCTATTCCCATACAGACGCAAGAGGCCTCCAGAACACCAAATAGACCAGACCAAAATAGAACTATCCCACGGCATATCATCACTAAAACATTTCCCTAGTACATAAACTAGGGAAAGAATATTGAAGGCTGTAAGAGAGAAAAAACAAATAACATACAAAGGTAAACCCATCAAAATCACAGCAGACTTCTCAACAGAAACATTAAAAGCAAGAAGAGCTTGGGGTGAGATTTTCCAGGCACTTAATGAAAATAACTTCAACCCCAGGATACTCTACCCAGCAAAACTATCATTCAAAATAGATGGAGCAATAAAAGTCTTCCATGATAAGCAGAAACTAAAACAATATGTGACCAGAAAGCCACCACTACAAAAGATGGATGGATGGATGGATGCTTAGATGGAAGGAGGTTATGATGGATGAAGGGATGAAGGTAGGATGAATGCATTCATTCATTAATAGAGTGACTGCTAAAATGCTGGATGGCAAATAGATAAATGGACATATAAATTGATTCATCTGTTAATTATTAAATAAAAACATTGCAAGTCACACTGAGGTGAACTACCACCTTCCCTTCATATTCCTACAGATCTGACCAAATCTCTCCTTCCTGACAGTAATTCAGCCAAGGCTCAACTCTCACCTCTGTCACCTCCCACTTTGGATTTGACAATGACTATGTAATATGGAAACTCACCCTGTCCTTTTTGTTGCATTTGCATGAATTCTAATGAGTAAAAGTGAATTAGAACAGACTCTTTCCTCGAAACTCTGCTTCACTTATCTCAAAGTCATTGCAATACACTAATTTCTCAGAAAAAGATATTTTACTTTGGGAGAATTTAGTTTTTTAAGTTCCCTGTATATTCTGGTTATCAGTCCTTTGTCTGATGTATAATTGGCAAATATTTTCTCCCACTCTGTGGGTGTTCTCTTCAATTTAGAGACCATTTCTTTTGATGAACAGAAGCTTTTTAGTTTTATGAGGTCCCATTTATCTATGCTATCTCTTAGTTGCTGTGCTGCTGGGGTTTCATTGAGAAAGTTCTTACCTATACCTACTAACTCCAGAGTATTTCCTACTCTTTCTTGTATCAACTTAAGAGTTTGGGATCTGATATTAAGATCCTTGATCCATTTTGAGTTAATCTTGGTATAGGGTGATATACATGGATCTAGTTTCAGTTTTTTGCAGACTGCTAACCAGTTTTCCCAGCAGTTTTTGTTGAAGAGGCTGCTATTTCTCCATCGTATATTTTTAGCTCCTTTGTCAAATATAAGTTGGTTATAGTTGTGTGGCTTCATATCTGGGTCCTCTATTCTGTTCCACTGGTCTTCATGTCTGTTTTTGTGCCAGTACCATGCTGTTTTTATTGTTATTGCTTTGTAATATAGTTTGAAGTCAGGTATTGTGATACCTCCTGCATTGTTCTTTTGACTGAGTATTGCCTTGGCTATTCGTGGCCTCTTGTGTTTCCATATAAATTTCACAGTAGATTTTTCAATCTCTTTAATGAATGTCATTGGAATTTTGATGGGAATTGCATTAAACATGTAGATTACTTTGGGGAGTATCGACATTTTTACTATGTTGATTCTACCAATCCATGAGCATGGGAGATCTCTCCACTTTCTATAGTCTTCCTCAATCTCTTTCTTCAGAAGTGTATAGTTTTCCTTGTGGAGGTCTTTCACATCTTTTGTTAGGTTTACACCTAGGTATTTGATTTTGTTTGAGGCTATTGTAAATGGAATTGTTTTCATACATTCTTTTTCCGTTTGCTCATTGTTAGTGTATAGAAATGCTAATGATTTTTCTATGTTGATTTTATATCCTGCTACCTTGCTATAGCTATTGATGATATGAACCAATAAAGAAATGGGCATGTGAACTAAACAGAACTTTCTCAAAAGAAGAAATTCAAATGGCCAAAAAACACATGAAAAAATGCTCACCATCTCTAGCAATAAAAGAAATGCAAATTAAAACCACACTAAGATTCCACCTCACCCCTGTTAGAATAGCCATCATCAGCAACACCACCAACAACAGATGTTGGTGAGGATGCGGGGAAAAAGGAACCCTCTTACACTGTTGGTGGGAATGTAGACTAGTACAACCACTCTGGAAAAAAATTTGGAGGCTACTTAAAAAGCTGGACATCAATCTACCATTTGATCCAGCAATACCACTCTTGGGGATATACCCAAAAGACTGTTACTCCAGAGGCACCTGCACATCCATGTTTATTGCGGCACTATTCACAATAGCCAAGTTATGGAAACAGCCAAGATGCCCCAGCACTGACGAATGGATTAAGAAAATGTGGTATCTATACACAATGGAATTTTATGCAGCCATGAAGAAGAACGAAATGTTATCATTCGCTGGTAAATGGATGGAATTGGAGAACATGATTCTGAGTGAGGTTAGCCTGGCCCAAAAGACCAAAAATCGTATGTTCTCCCTCATATGTGGACATTAGATCAAGGGCAAACACAACAAGGGGATTGGACTATAAGCACATGATAAAAGCTTTAGCACACAAGGGAGGGGTGAGGATAGGTAAGACACCTAAAAAACTAGCTAGCATTTGTTGCCCTTAACGCAGAGAAACTAAAGCAGATACCTTAAAGCAACTGAGGCCAATAGGAAAAGGGGAACAGGTACTAGAGAAAAGGTGAGATCAAAAAGAATTAACCTAGAAGGTAACACCCATGCACAGGAAATCAATGTGAGTCAATGCCCTGTATAGCTATCCTTATCTCAACTAGCAAAAACCCTTGTTCCTTCCTATTATTGCTTATACTCTCTCTACAACAAAATTAGAGATAAGGGCAAAATAGTTTCTGCTGGGTATTGAGGGTGGGGAGAGGGAGGGTATGGAGTGGGTGGTAAGGGAGGGGGTGGGGGCAGGGGGGAGAAATGAACCAAGCCTTGTATGCACATATGAATAATAAAAGAAAAATGAAAAAAAAAGATATTTTACTACCACCTGCTATAAAAAGGTAAAATAATGAATACACAAATTTCTGATGTGCATGACACAGTTCAAATGTATTTCTTTTGTGCAGTGCCCAAACTGCATAACCACTCACCTCAAATCTCCTGTAATGAGTGCTTGTCAAGAGAAAGATCACCTGGTGTATGTTCTCTTTGGGTCAGTTCACACACCAGAACTAAGGAGAGAGAAAGTCTTGTCTATACACTGATCCACATTTCTTACAGAATCAGGCTCTTTCCTCAGCTTAGGGTAGTAGTGAACAGATGAGTAATAACAAACTCAGTGGCATTTATCTGAAAGACAAGAAGCTTTGTGAATTGGAGGCAGAATAAGGAGATTCACCTATAAGAGAGCTGACCAGAACACGGAGCTGATGACATTGTACCCATCCATCACCAACCTACTCAGTAAATATTTGGCTAAGAATGTCTCCAGCAATAAAATAAAAAATCCCCTTAGTGGAATCTCTAGGAAATACATGCCCTGGATGGGAGTCAGCCTGTCTAAGTCAACTCAGGATGGATTTAGTGTTCACTGAGTGAGAGTCAGTCCATGCAGGAGAGGTCTTGGGATCAGGGAATCTTCAGATGTGATCTGAGATGTCTCCATGGGGCCAGAGATCCCCTGAATCAGATGGGAATCCAGAGCAAGGTTCATGGAAGGATTGTCCTCTTCCCGTGGCCCACAGCTATGGGGCACTGAAGGTGGCAGCAGCTCCAACTTACACTTCCATGAGTTACTCGGTCCTGCTGAAGCCTGGGTCTTCTCTAGTGAACCTGGAGCAGACAGAGAAAGTGACATGACTTTCATCATCCCTGTCCTTTCTACCTCTTACATGGTATGAGGGAGATGAGAGCAGACTGTGTGAGCAAGGTCCCACACTTCAATAGGGACCCTCAGAGCTCAGGTGGCTCAAATGAATGCTGAGGTCCTGAGGGGAAGAAATCAACTCAGTCATCCAAATGAAAAATTCTCATAAGGATCTCTATTCCAGGACTGTCTGAGAAAAAAGCCTGAGTACCTGCAGCTAACTCCTTCCTTAGAATCCAACATCCTGCTCATCCTCAGCACCTGGTCCTCAGGGGAAAGAACAACAGTCTGGCATGAGTGTGGTAAAATGGGGAGAGGCCCTGGAATGAGGTGAGAAATTGGAGGAACATTTTCTGGGACCCAGTCTCTTTTTTTCATACAGGGACTATCCCCAAGCCCACTCTCTGACCTGAGCCAGGCTCGGTAAGCACCTGAGGAAGGCTTGTGATAATCTGATGTCCAGAGATCCTTTGTACAGACTTCTTCTCTATATAAAGAAAAAGGAAAAGAGCTTTGGGACACACAGATCCCACTGGAAACCAGGAACAAGGCCAAGTTCTCCATCCCATCATGATCCAGTTTCACACAGGGTGACATCACTGTTGCTATCACGGCCCAGCTGTCAGAACAGAACCCAGTGAACCTTGGAGCTGGTAGTGACAGGCAAGAGAATACTCAGGTGTCCCAGCCCAAGGCTCTGGCATTGGGAAGTGGGTCTGCTCTCAGTGGTGTATCTCTCTCATAGCCCAGGCCTGGGGACAATGTGGGAGATGTGAGCCCATTTGACACACTGCATCCTTCTCTCCTAGGACTCTACAGCAAACCCATCTTCTCAGCCTTGCCCGGCCCTGTGGTGACCTCAGCAGGGATCGTGACCTTCCAGTGTGGCCCAAGCTGACATTAAACAGGCTAATTCTGAGTAAGAAAGAAGAACATAAGTTCTCCTCAACCCAAGACTCACAGTGACATGCCAATGGGCAGGTCCAGGACCTGCTCCCTGTGGTACCTGTGACCCCTGCCAGCTTAAAAACATCCAGATGCTACGATACTACTATAGAAGCAAAGTCCAGTTGTGGTCAGTTCCCTGTGACCCACTGGAGCTCATCACCAACAAGAGAGGGGCCTATGACCCAGTTTTCTGAGTTCAAAGGATTACTCAGGGCTCTCTGCTCCCATGAAGCTTTGGGATTGTGTGGGACAGAGGGAGACCCTGAGAAGGTCAGGTGGAGAGTAGGTTCACCACTCAGAGAGGAGGAAACAACAGGAGTCCTCCCAGGCATGTGAACTGCATTGAAAATCCAACAGGTTCCAGATGGAGAAGAAGAGGGTCTTAGAGAGGCTCCCTCCCTTCATTTCAGGGGTCTCAGCTCTGGTGAGACAACAATGCTAGAAGTCAGACTCCCCAGGTCGAATCCCAGCTCTGCTGCTTCCTACCAGGTGACCTGGGGCAGGTGATTTCTCACTCTGAGCCTGTGTTTCCTCATTTGTAAACCATCTGGGTGGGAATGGCAATCCCGCGTTATAGGTTATAAGGGCTGGTGGCGATGCGAGCAAGGACCTAACACAGCCCAGCACAGTAGGTTCTTGAGTAAGCAGAATTGTTCCTTATTTATAATGTTGCTTGTGCCTGAGGATTGAAGAAGAACCTGATGATTCTGATGGTGGTCTCAGTGGCCTTCCTCCTGCTTATCCTTCCCCTTTCCTCCTCTGGCACTGGTGTCACAGCAAACACTGCTCACAGTGGGTGGACAGAGTGTGATGCCTCACACAGAGGGGACGAGCCAAGTTGTGCTTGGGGCCTCATAGTGGAGGAAGCCCGGGTCTAACACACTGACCAGCATGAGCCATCAGCAGAGTCATCAAGACCTCCGTGTGGGTGTCACAGGGCTGCCACTCTTGTCACACAGAGCTCAGCTCTGCTGTCCCCTCCCCAGAGGCTGCCAGCATCAACTGGTAAATCTGTTCTCTCCATCCCTCACCCCCACCCACGCCTCTGATTTATTTTCTCCATTGCACTTCATTGCAATATCTCCCTGCTCAAATCTGTCCATCCTGCCTTCAAGGACTTGAACTGCCCGAGGACAAGGACATGCTTTTCTGACTAAGCTCACTACACGCACTAGTAGTTGAAGATCACGTGTGTTTCAGCCCCTGGCTTCCCTTCATCCTTTTATTCTACAACCAAGCTGTATAGTAGACCTATATTGTGAGCAGTTGCTATTTGTGAGGCTTTATTTGGATCTAAACACACTCTGTGTCCTTAGACACACGACCATAGATGAGAGAACATATTTGTGGTGTTGTCCTGCCTGACTGCGGCTTGTGTCTAGAATTTTAACCTTGTGCAGACCCTTCTTTCACATAGAACAAAAGTCTTAATCCATTAGGGGAAGGTCAGCAAACATCTCACCTTCATGTGATTAGCCCTCATGACTAGAAGAGTTTATTAAAAAGTCACTCTATGCTGGGTGTGGCAGCACATGCCTGTAATCTCAGCTACTTGAAAGTTGAAAAAAGGATCATTTTTATACTCCAGCCCAGGAAAAGTTCACCCAAGACCCTATCTGAAAAACAAACTAAAAACAAATGGACTGGGGACCATGTCGCAAGTAGTAGAGCACTTGCCTAGAAAGTGAAAGCCTTGACTTCAGTCAAGTACTGCAGAAAAGTCACTCTACTCCCAGTGGAGAGAAGGAAACTACCTTGGGCCCATGATCCTACACAAATCCCATTAGAGATTTGCAACCTCTGGACGGAGGCCAGGAGTTCCCTCCCCAAACCAATCAAGCACATGCCAGAAAATGGCTGCCATGGGAGGAGGCACAAAAGCACCAACAGCCCCATCCTCATGGCCCAAGCACATAGACACTGCCTAAGACTGAGGCTGGATGGGGACAAAAAACGCTTACTTCCCATCCTGAGCCTGTCCCTGAGCTTAAAGCAAGAGAAGTCCACGAGGCAGGGACAGGCCTGTCTGATCACAGATATCCCCCAGCAGAGATTATCCAGTAGCCTTGATGCAAGCAGGGAGGCCATGGATGGAGTGGCCATGGTGCAGTGATGGGGTCCAAGGATGGAGCCAAGTTCCTGGGGAGTGACTCTCCCTCCAGGGACCATGTTAACACTGCTGAGGGTGAAAATCTGGCCTGTCATCATCAGAGAAGTCTGGGTGAGATGCCCTTTGTTGAGACCACAATTCTTCTGGAGTCAACTTCATCCCATGGAGCCACTAGGGGGCAGCAGACCTTCTATGTTTGATGGATGCCTGTGAAACAGATGGAAGCCACCACCTCTCCCTGGGGCCTGGGGCAGGAGCTAAGCATTGCAGTGCTATAAAACACTATTAAACCAATGCAAAGGCTAATTGTCAGCCTTTATTGTAAGCACCCTTTTAATGTTTATTTTTCCTTGATGTGTACTCACATGTTGGGGGCTGGGACCATTCAACTCCCTAACTGACAATTCTTTGGCCCTCCTCTGGGTTTCTGGCTGCCTTGAGTGAAGGTTGACCAGAGAAGCAGCCAGCTGCAGTTCCTTCAGGGCAGTAGTAAGTGTGTTGAACTCTCCACAGACACATGGAGGAGGCTATGCACATATAACTCTGGGTCCTGAAGACACTGCTTCTGAAAACATCTTGCACACAATGTTTTGTCATTACAAATCTCAGCAAACTCTAAATGGCATAAAATTATCACTGGTAGCTGAGCGTTGGTGGCTTATGCTTGTAATCCTAGCTTTTCAGGAAGCAGAGATCAAGAAGATCACAGTTCGAAGCCAGCCACAACCAAATAGTTTGTGATATTCTATCTTGGAAAAAACCATCACAAAAAGGACCAGTAGAGTGGCTCAAGTGGTAAGAGCACCTACCTAGCAAGAATGAGGCCCTGAGTTCAAACCAGTGGGATTTTGAAGACATTGAACTGAATCTGAAGATCACATTTCTTTAAGAAGATGTTCAAATGACCAACCCACATACAAATGGCTCAACACAACTAATCAAAAGGAAAACAAAACCACAATAAGATTCCAGGTTACTCCACTTTCTGTTGCTATGACAAAATGCCTGAGAAAATCAATTGCAAAGGAAGAAGGGTTTACTTTGGCTCACAGTGTCAGAGGTTTCAGGCCATGGTCAATTGTCTCCACTGCTTCTGGACCTGTGGTGAGACAGAACATTGTGGTGAGGACCACAGGTTGGAGGAAAGCTGCTCACTTCATGGCAGCCAAAGAGGAAAGAGACAGAGGAGGTGCTAAGGTCCCAGTATCCCCTTTAGGGTCATGTCCCAGTGACCTTACTTCCTATCACTACACCTCACATCCTGAAGGTTCCACCACCTCCCACTAGCACCAACCTGGGGACAAACCCTTCAATGCACATGGACTTTGGGGACATTTGAGCTCCAAACCACAACATTCTGCCCCTGACCCCCAGAGACTCATGTCCACCTCCAAGAGTCCCCAAAGTCTTGATAGCCAGCACTACAGAAATTTCCAAGTCCACATCCCCTCCAAGAACCAAGAAAAACTGGACTGTGAGTCCTTGTAAAAAAAATCAAAAAGAATTTATTACATACTTCCTGAATATGGAAACTTGAACCTGTTGAGGTCATCAAAAGAGGGAATTTGGGGTAGGAAGGACAAAAAAGGAGAGTATGAACTAATTCAGGGTATAATATATGTATATATGAAAATGTAATATAAATTAACAAAAATGTCTTTTTTTAAAAAAACTATAAATAAAAGACAAGAAGGTGAAACAGGTCCTGTCCAGGGATATGCATCAGGAAGGTATAAGGAAAGGGTAAAGGAGGGAAAATTTGGTGGAAATATTTTGTATTCATGTACGAAAATAGAAGAATTAAGCCTACTGAAATAGTTCTAAGAAGGTGGGGAAGAAAGAGAAAGAATAAGGGATGAATCTAATTAGGATATATTGTAAGCACTTATATAGATGTCACAATGTACCACCTGTACACCAGAACATGCTAATAACTTAAGAAGCCATTACATTTTTCCAACATACAATGGCAAAGAGTAAACAGTCCCAATCTAAAAAAGAAGAATGGAAAAATAGCAAGGAGTGTGAGACCTAAGCAAGACTGAAACCCAGCAGGGCAAACACTAGACACTGAGGTCCACATTCCGCATCTGAGGCACACAGAGGCATGATGTGAGCTCCAAGGGGCTTGGCAGCTCTGCCCCATGGCCTTGCTGTTTGCAGCCCACACAGCATCTCTCTTGTGCTGGTTCTGCTCACCACCTGCAGCTTCCCTTGCAGACTTTTCACATTCCCGGCACCTCTTCCTTACTGAGTTCTAGAGTGCAACTTCAGCTTCGCCCACACAATTGCATGCATTGCCCTCTCAGGGGCTCTTCACAGGGACTCCAGTCCTGCCACACCCTGTCTGAGCTCCCAGGCCTTCCTTTGTAATCTGGGTGGACGCCTCCGTGACCCCTCAACTCCTGCATTTTGATGCCTACAAACTCAGAAACACGTGGATGATGCCAAGCTTGGCCACCAGCTCAAGTGGTAGCAGGACCACTTTGGACTGTGGCTTCAGCAGCCTCTGGGTACGTGGATGGCTGAACAGGGGAAGCAAACCCTGGGGAAACATTTCCTAGGCAGGCTGGTATAAGCAGGGAACCCAGGGCTCTCTTCTCAAAGCCAAGTCTTTCAAGCAAGTTTATACAGCTACACCCTTGAGCCTGTACTTGGGTGGGGTCTTTCTGACTCCTAAGATGTCCTTGAGGGACCTTTCTGGAAGTCCCAATGCAAATTACTTGGCTTCATTTTTTAAATGATTCCTTTTTAACCACTGTATTCTCTTCTTTTTCTTTTTCTTTCCAGTATTGGGCATTGGAGTGAGCATTCTGCCAATTCATCCACATAACCAACTCTTTTGCTTTTTTTAATTTGTTTTTCAGATAGGTTCTCCTGTTAACTGTGCATGGTCTGCCCTTGAAGCACAATCCTCCTGTCTCCTGAGTTTCTAGCATTACAGGAGTGAACCACCAATACTGGCATTTTTGTTTTATTACAAAATAGTGTGTTTCATTATCACCTTTCAATACATGCACACAATGTACTTTGGTCATACTGACCCCCATCACCCTCACTTGTTCCTCATCTCCTACTGGTCCTCCAGATCCCAATCATTCATAGTTTTTGCTTCTTTCTTTTTTAATCTAGATTCCATATATGAGAAAAAAAACTCTTTTTGAGTCTGTTATTTTTTTCTCCATTTTTATTAGCATGTATTAATTGAACAAAGAGGTTTCATGTATTAATTGAACAAAGAGGTTTCATTCTGATATTTCCACGTGTGCATATAATGTGCTTTGATTTTTATTCACCTCTGTTACTCTTTCTTATCCTTCCTCCCCTTCCCCTTTTTAAAATATTTTAGTGGGTCTCTCTATTCTATATTCATACATCCACTTAGAAGGACTTCAATCACATTTACCTTCCTATCATCCTTCTCCTGTTCCCACTGGTTCATTCCCACCAAACAGTCCCCTTTTATATTCATGTCATTTCTTAAGGTCTGCATTCTGTATAAGAAAGAAATGCAGTATTTGGCTTTCTGAGTTTGGTTTATTTCACTTAACATAACGATCTACAATTCCATACATTTTCCTGCAAATGACATGATTCATGTTTACAGCTGAATAATACTCCACACCGCCCATTCATCAATTGGTAGGTGCCTATGCTGATTCCATAGCTCAGTTATCATGAAGGGTGTTGCCGTAGACATGGGTGAGCAGGTGTCTAGTGTATGTTGACTTTTACTTCTTCATATATATAGGCAAGAATGGTGCAGAAGGATCATATGATACTTCTAATTTTCATTTTTCGAGGAACTGTATCCTGATTTCCATAGTTGCTGTAGTAATTTACATTCCTACGAACAGTAAATGAGTTCCTTTTTCCCTCAAATTCTCACCAACATGCACTGTTTGTTTTCTTGATGAAAACCCCATGCTAGCTGGGCAGCAGTGGCCCACACCTGTAATCCTAGCTACTCAGGAGGCAGAGAAGAGAAGGATCAAGGTTCAAAGCCAGCTGGCAAGTAGTTCCCAAGCCCTATCTTTAAAAACCCATCACAAAAAGGGCTGGTGGAGTGGCTCAAGGTGTAGGCACTAAGTTCAAATCCCAGCAGCGCAAAAAAAAAAAAAAGAAGAAGAAGAAGAAGAAGAACAGAAAAAGAAAACCCCATGCTAATGAGGGTGACTTAGAATCACAGTGTCTTTTTTATTTGCATTTTCTTTATGAATAAGGATGTTGAACATTTCTTTATGTATTTACACACCATTCGAACATTTTTTGAGAACTGTCTGTTCAATTAATTTGCCCTCTCATTAGTTAGATTTATTTGATCTTCTAGGGATAAATTCTTTGGCTCTTTATAGAGGTTTCTTTCTTTCATTTTGGTGGTACTGGGGATTGAACTCAGGGCCTCATGCTTGCTAGGCAGGCACTCTACAACTTAAGCCACTCTGCCAGCCCTGTAGCTCTTTATATATTCTGGATATTCATCCTTTGTCCAAAGATGAGCTAGCAAGGATGTTCTTGAGGTCTGCAGGTTCTCTCTTCATTCTGTCAATTATTCTTTCCTGTGTAGAAGATTTTAAATTTGATGAAATCCCGTTTGTCAATTTGTGCTCTTATATCCTGAACAGCTGGATTCCATTCACAAAGTTGTTGCCTGTACCTGTATCTTCTAGTGTCTTCCTTGTTTTACTGGAGTGCTTTCAAAATTGTGACTATTTCAGTAGATCATTGATTCACTTTGAATTGATTTTTCTACATGGTGAGAGATAGGGACCTACGTTTAGTCTTCTGCATATGGAGATCCAGTTTTTCAAACATTAGTAGGGAAAAGGCTGTCTTTTCACCAGTGTATGCTTTTGCCTTTTGTCAAGTATCAGATGGCTACAGCTGTGTGATTTATTTCTGAGTCTCCTATTCTATTCCTGTGTCCAATGTTAATGTGGACACGGCATCCAGAAAAGAATTAAAAAGGAAACAGGGGAGGTGAGCAGCACTACAGAACCAATGAACCTAACAGACAAATGAGAACACCCAGACAACCGCACCAGACCACATGTCCCCTAACGCACACCAGAACATTCTCCATGACAGAGCACAGGGGTCACAAGACAAGTCTGAATGAATTTAAGAAGACTGAAATCACACCAAGTATCTCTTCAGACCACAAAGGGAAGCAGGAAACCTCACAAATGCATGGAAATTAAACAATACATTATTGAACAACCACAGGGTCAAAGAAATCAAAAGGGAAATTGGAAACTATTGTAAGCCAAACAAAATTGAGAACAGCATACATGGAAACTCATGGGATAAGATGGGGTTGCAGCTAGGTGGCCGAGCACATGCTTAACATGCTACATACAGGCTGAGGGTCCAATTTCCAGCACCAAAAGAGAAATAAAGTAAAATAAAATCTTAATGAGTGATGCAAAAGAAGTTCCAAGAGGGAAACACAGGGGAAGGGACACTCAGACGCCAACCCTCATCTGGAGCCCAGACCACACCTAAACATGGAAGAGGAGACCTTCCCTTTGTGACCCCAGGTTAATCTTAGAATTCAGTGTCAACTTTGACCTTTGTCTTTGATGTGGCTTCTTCTTCATTTGGAGAACTTTCATTTCTCCTTTTCTGCTCATGACCGTGATGATCTGCAGATTTCAGACATACTACATGGCCCATTTCTAGTGCTCAGATCAGATAAGGACCATTAGTGGGCACCTACATTGTAAAACACCATGAACGTCTCATGTCCCAAACCCTTGTTCTACCGTGGTCTGGAAATTAATGATGGCTGAGACTCTCCATGTCCGCAACACCACTGACCCCATGACCACTCTGAGAAATGAAGTGCAGATTTCAAAAAAGGAAATTAAGGCTCAGAGATGGGGGTGTCCATCCTCAAGATGGTCCAGGCAGTGGGTGGTGAGCATGCAGGAAATATAAATTAGCACCTGCCCAACCAGGAAAATTCTGCCCTGGGAAACAGGGGCACTGAGGAGGTAGGAATGCCTTAGAATCTATTCTGGGAAGTTGGCAGTGGAGATTCTGCTGCTAAGAAAAAAAGAAGTCCATGGAGGGGATGGTTTAGTGGGGGAAACCCACAACCAGAGCCCAGAGAAGAGCCGTGTTTCCTTCCGCATGTCCCTGCCTCTCCTCTGTGCTCATCCCCATGATGAAGCTCCACGTGAGCTGCACAGTCAGGTGCTCTCTGTGTCTTTTCTGCTCGGTATCTGCCCTGCAGCCAGAACCTGCAACTTCCCAGCACATGTGCAGAGCTGTGGAGGTGACTGCCCATAGTAGGGACCCCACAATTCAGTGCAGGCGGGTGGGATGACGGAGTGATGGTGACTCCACGGAGGGCTTGAGAGGGAAGGACCAGACCTCAGTCTCTTTCACATGGAAGAGGCCAGCTCTGAAAGAACGAGGTGTATTTGCTGCTACATCCTAGCCCTCAGTGAGATGGGGACAGATCAGGTGCACATGGATGGGAGTCGAAGAGGCCTGGTTACTATTGGAAGTGTCTGCAAAGAGCCTAGTGCCAGCCCTGGTCCCAGTTGTAGCACCACAAGAACCAGGTTCCTGAGCAGGGCAGTTCCTCTTCTTGTTGCACTGCTGATGTGACAACCCCGTGACAGGAAGAACTCAGATTCCAAAGCCACACCCTGTATGTCTGTCCTGCAGAGCAATGTGGTCTCATCCATCTGCACAGCTACAGCCATGGGTGTAGACGGCATGACCCTCACCCTCATAGCCTTGTTCTGCCTTGGTGAGACATGAGGGAGAAGGGGTACCCTAATCTGGGAGGAATGTCAAAACACAGTCATCCATGAAGTCCTTCAGGAGACCCAGGGGCTCATGGGTCTCCAGGGAGGAGAGGACCTGCTCAGGCTTCAGGGGCAAACCTCTCACAAGGAACTCTCTTCCAGGGTTGAATGTGAAACCAAAGACCCAAGTACAGGCAGGTGAGTGTGTCCCCAGCTGTCCTTCCTCATCACTGGGGATAAGGGTAGTGGGATGGAGAACAGCAGGTGTGACTGATGCTGGGGGTGTTTGGAGGGTCCTGGAGATGAGATCTGGGATAGGAGGGGGAATGTCCTGAGACCCAACCTCTGATTTCCTTGTAGGGACCCTCCCCAAACCCACCCTCTCAGCTGAGCCAGGCTCTGTGGTCACCCAAAGAAGCTCTGTCACCATTTTGTGTGAGGGGACCCTGGAGGCCAAGGAGTACCGTCTGTATAAAGAGGGACACCCAGAACCCCAGAGGAGACAACCCTGGCCTCAGACCAGGAACAAGGCTACATTCTCCATCCAATCCATTATACAGCAAGATGCAGGGCGATATTACTGTTATTATCAAACCCAAGCTGGATGGTCAGAGCAGAGTGATGCCCTAGAGCTGGTGGTAACAGGTGAGAAGACTCTCAGGAGTCACAGCCCCAAACTCTGCCCTCAGGAAGAGGGTCTGCTCCCAAGGGTGTCCCTTCTCACAGCCCAACTCTGGGGACAATGTGCGAGGTGTAAGCCCATTTAACACACTGCCTCCTTCTCTCATAGGAGCCTACTACAAACCCAGCCTCTCAGCCCTGCTCAGCCCTGTGGTGACCCCAGGAGGGACTGTGACTCTCCAGTGTGCCTCAAAGCAGGGATATTACAGGTTCATTCTGACTAAGGAAGGAGAACACATGCTCTCCTGGACTCAGAACTCACAGAGTGGGCAGTCCCAGGCCCTGTTCCTTGTGGGTCCAGTGAATCCAAGCCAGAGGTGGGCATTCAGATGCTATGGTTGTCACAGGAACAACCCCTATTTGTGCTCAAACCCCAGTAACCTCCTGGATCTCCAGGTCTCAGGTAAGGAAGCCCCAGCCTTTCCCTTAAATGACCTGGGACTTGACACAGGTCCCAAAGGAGGCCCCTTGATTGTGTGGTAGGGTGAGGAGAGCCAGGGCTCTGAACCCAATGACAGAGTGTGGGAGACAGGGGACCAGTGATATAGAGACTCAGGGGACAGTAGAAGTGAGAAATAGAGGGTCCAGAAGAGAGAGACAGGTCTTCATGTGGGTCTTCTGTCCTTCTGCTATTCAGGGATCCACTTAAATATCATCCATAAGTGCAACATACCCTGTGCCCTGTTTAGAACAGACCTGCCTGCTCCCTTCACAGCTGCTTTCTTACAGGGACCCTCCCCAAGCCCACTCTCTCAGCTGAGCCAGGCTCTGTGGTTACCCAAAGAAGCTCTGTGACCATTTTGTGTAAGGGGACCCTGGAAGCCAAGGAGTACCGTCTGTATAAAGAGGGACGCTCAGAGCCCTGGAAGAGACAGACCTCAATGGAGCCTAGGAACAAGACCAAGTTCTTCATCCAATCCATGTTACAGTATGATGCAGGGCGATATTATTGTTATTATCAAACCCAAGCTGGATGGTCAGAGCAGAGTGATGCCCTAGAACTGGTGGTAACAGGTGAGAAGACTCTCAGGAGTCATAGCCCCAAACTCTGCCCTCAGGAAGAGGGTCTGCTCCCAAGGGTGTCCCTTCTTACAGCCCAGTCCTGAGTACAGTGTGCAAGGTGTGAGCCCATTTAACACACTGCCTCCTTCTCTCCTAGGAGTCTACAGCAAACCCAGTCTCTCAGCCATGCCCAGCCCTGTGGTGGCCTCAGCGGGGAATGTAACCCTCCAATGTGCCTCACAGCAGGCATATGCCAGGTTCATTCTGACTAAGGAAGGGGAACCCAAGCTCTCCTGGACCCTGGACTCACAGCAACACTCCAATGGGCAGTTCCAGGCCCTGTTCCCTATGGGGCCTGTGACCCCCAGCCATAGCAGGTTCAGATGCTACGGTTATTACAGCAGGAACCCCCAGGTGTGGTCAGGACTTAGTGACCCCCTACAGCTACAGATCTCAGGTAATGAGCCAATCTTTTTTGGAACCCCAAACACATTGCCATAAGCAATGTGTGGAGCATCAGGTGGGAGGGGGGCTGAGAGGAGCTTGGGAACCCTGAGTCAGAAATCCAGAGAGTGAGAGACAGTGAGACCTAGAAGGCAGGACAGGAGGAGACAGGTGTTTGGCATTAACCAGCCCCTCAACCCAAGCTCCTCTTCCTTTCAGGGGTCTCCAAGAAACCATCCCTCTTGACCCAGCAGGGCCATGTCCTGGACCCTGGAGTTACCCTGACCCTCCAGTGTCGCTCTGACATCGGCTATGACAGATTTGCTCTGTCCAAGGAGGGAGAACATGACCTCCCTCAGCGTCATGGCCAGCAGTCCCAGGCTGGACTCTCTCAGGCTAACTTTCTCCTGGGCCCTGTGAACAGCTCACATGGGGGCCAGTACAGATGCTATGGTGCACACAACCTCTCCTCTGAGTGGTCGGCTCCCAGTGACCCCCTGGACATCCTGATCACAGGTGAGGACCCAACAGAATCAATCAGAGATCAGACTCTGCCTAGGACCTGCTTGGGGAGCCCCAAGAGGTTTCCAGGATGAAGGGTGGGTTTTAGGGAAGGACAGAGACAGAGAGATGGGAAAGGGACTGGGAGAGGTAGAATCAGAGAAAACTAAGATGGACAGAGAGACACAGGCCCTGGTGAACTCATAGTTCAGGACAAGGTGGGGCAGCCCCTCACCCTCCTTCTTCTCTGTAGGACAGCTACCTTACAGACCCTCCCTCTCGGTGCAGCCGGGTCCCACAGTATCCTCAGGAGAAAATGTGATCATGCTGTGTCAGTCATGGAGCCCAATGGACACTTTCCTTCTGTCCAAGGATGGGGCAGCCAATCCCCCCCTGCGTCTCAGATCAAAGTCCCAAGCTCAGCAGCACCAGGCAGAATTCTCCATGACTGCTGTGACCTCAGCCATCGGGGGAACCTTCAGGTGCTATGGGTCTCAAAACTCATCCCCCTACCTATTGTCAGAGCCCAGTGACCCTCTGGAGCTTATGGTTTCTGGTGAGTGGCCCCAGCCCCATCCTGTCTGAGCCAAAAGGGTCACTATAGTCTCTGCCTCTAGGAAGTTCTGGTCTGGGATAGCAATGTGGCAACCTAGGGAGGACCAGCTAGAGCGTGTTTCATTCCTCAGAGAGGAGGAGGCTAGCAGGGGTCCCCCAGGCATGTGCACCTCCACTCCACTGGAATTGAGAAGATGTCAGGTGGGCAAGAGGAGGGCTTTGGTGAGGTAACAGGGCAGATGGAGAAGAGTGATCAGAGACAGGGTCCCCAGGGACAGTCCCAGACCCTCCCCATACTCTTTTCCTCATTCACAGGACCCTCTGGTGGTCCCAGGACTGCACATTCAGGGTTGCATGAGTGTGGGGTCAAGGCACAGGGAAATATTGGGGCCCAACCTGGGAGAGGAACAGCCAGGCTGAGGTGGACAGCAAGGGCACCCAGCCCCTCACCTTCCATTCACCCCACAGGCCCTGAGCCTGTGGGTGGCCCTTCACCCCCATGGAGTCAGAACCCCAAAGAGGTAAGCAGGGTCTCTAGAAAGTGGGTGTCAAAGATCAGGGGTTGAGCTCTGGAGTTTGTGCAACCTCCTCTGGAGACACTGACTTGCACAAGTCCCTCCCTAATCTGGGCCTCAGTTTCTCTAAGTATAAAGGATATGCCTGGCTCAGTCCTCCAAGTTCTTTTCACTGCTGACCTTGGCTGTGACCTTCTAAAAGAGGAGGCTTCCTGGGGGAGCCTCCAAGACTGATTCTGCAATGGGCATGTCCATTCTGACATGGTGTTGGTAATAGTGTGCAGGGAGAGACACAGTGACAGTGACATTGTGCAGGAAGGAACACAGGGCTGTGGTGACATTGTACACAGAGGGCACAAAGCTGTGACAGCAGCATTCAGGCTCTTTCCCTCCAGCTCAGGGGTCTCAGCTCTAGTGGAGACATTGAGGCTGGAAGTCAGACTCCCCAGGTCCAATCCCAGATCTGCTGCTTCTTTCTGGATGACATGGGACCAGTGATTTGCCTCACTGAGCCTCAGTTTCCTCTTCTGTAAACTGGCGGGAAAGGCAATGCCAATTTGCAGGAGTGTGAGGGTCAGAGGTAAAGGGTACAAACACCCAGCACACAGGGCCTGGCACACAGTAGGTTCTGAATTAAGCAGCACTGTTCTTCATCCACTGTGTCACTTGTGCCCAAGGACTGGAGAGCTACCAGAAGGTTCTGATCGGGGTCTCAGTGGCCTTCCTCCTGCTACTGCTCTTCCTCTTCTACCTCCTCCAACACTGGCCTAGGGGCAAAGGCAGGGCGTCAGGTGAGTAGGGAGTGGGTGACCTGGGCCTTAGAAGGGGTTGGTCTCCTTGGAGAGGTGACCAAAGGTGAGCTCAGGGCATGAACCCGAGGGAATCCATCCAGGTGAGGACAGGACAACTTAGAAACCCTTCTGCAGAATCTCAGATCAGAAAACCTACAACAGGAAACACTTAATCCCGGTACCTGTGCAAATTTCAGCTTTTCTTTGACCTTTTCCATCTCAGAAACATAGACAAGTATCCAGTGTGTTTAAAGTCCCTGTCCTCCCCTCTGGGGCCTGTGTGGTGGAGCTCTAACCCTCCTGGCCTGAGACTCTTCCCTTTCACACAGCCCAGAGAGAGGCCAACGTCCAATGTCCTGCAGGGGCTGAGGAGGTAGCATCTAGGGACAGAGGTCTACAGAAGAGGTAATTCCTGCTCAAGGACCCAGATCCCCACATGCCTGCATCCTTCACTAACACCTGACCTCCTTGTCTCCCCAGCTCCAGCCCAGCTGCTGCTGTCCAGGAAGAAAACCTCTGTGAGAGGAAAAGGGCCCTTGGGAGGGAGACACCAAATGACTTGGGACCACAGAGGGAAGGAGGGAAAGGCTGGGCTCAGGCTGAGTCAGACTGAACCCCACAATGTGGACCTGGGATGTCACCATGCTCCCTGGCTCTGTGTCCCCATCTAGGACAGCAAGGGGCCTGTGGGACTAGAGATCCCAGGACTCTGGCAGGAGGTGACCCATATGTTCTGTCACCACAGATGATGCTGTGAAGGACACACAGCCTGAGGACAGGGTGGAGATGGACATTCAGGTGAGAACTCTAAACCATACAGGGCTCAAGGACTTCTGTTGCCCAATTTTACCATCTCAGTCCTCCCCTCAATCAGCTTTCCCCTATATCCAGAGCTGACCACCCTTTCTGGAAGCTCCTGCCTCTCTTCTTGCTGTGACCTCTTTCTCTCCTGACCTCTTGGTCCCTCTCTCCTGTCTACTTTCTGCCTCCTCGTCCTCTGTCTCCTAGTGAGCCTGTTCCTGGGTCTCAGAAGGACACATGAGGAACTGAGTCCCCCTGAGACTCTCCACTTCATCCCCCAGCTGTCCACAGGGAGCCCCTCTTGACCAGCCTCCCTATAAAAGCTGCAGATGCACCTGTGATCTGAGTGCCCCATCCACCCCGAGCTCACCTTGAGGGTGGAATGCCATGTGTCAGAAGTGAAAAGTTCTATTAGAAAAAAAATGAAGTAGAAAAGGGGGATTGAGTGTGTAGGGGCAGAAAGGGCCAGTATGAATTACAAGGGGAACTCTGACAAGGTATCTTCTGAGCAGAAGCCTGGAGAGGACATACAGACATCTACTGGACCAGCACCTTCAGGCAGGGGACACAGCAAGTGCAAAGGTCCTGGGGCAGGAACAAACTCTCCCAGGAAGATGGGTCGTGTGTCTGGAGTCAAGTGAGCAAGCGTCAGAGTGTTAGGATGAGAGTTCAGAACTACGAGAAGGAAGCTGCCAGACCCTCAAGGCCTTAGGAAAACCCTGAAGACTCCAATAGGATTTTAAACTGATTTAAGTCTTTAAAGGATCACTCTGGTCACCATGGGGAAAACTAGCTGAAGAGATCCAGGTGAAACCAGGAGGATATGTCTCTATTTTACTGTCCCCCTGCTGCAGAGCCCACCTGAGGAAGACTCCCAGGGAGTGACCTATGCCCAGGTGAACCACTCCAGACTCAGGAAGGGAGGGGCTGCTCCTCCTTCCCCCCTGGTGGGGAAATTCCTGGACAGGAAGCACACACAGGCAGGAGGGGACAGACGGGTGGACAGTCAAGTGGGTGCTGTCCTCCCCAGGCCCCCATTATTCCCAATGCCAAGCATTCATCTTCCCTCTCATTCTCTTCCCTCCAGGCTGCATCTGAGGATCCTCAGGATGTAATCTATGCCCAGCTGTGCAACATGACACTCAGACAGGGGAGAACTGCAAGTCCTTCCTCCCAGGGAGGGGTGCTCCCAGCAGAGCCCAGTGTGTATGCTGCTCTGGCGACCACCAGCCTAATAGCTGTCCCCAAGAACACTAACTAATGGCCCCCAGCCAAGCAGGACCCCCTTACAGAGAGCTGCAGGAGATTCTGGGAACTTTGGGGACATGCCTGACTGCACTCAGAGATAACTAACATCCCAGGTTTTGGAAATAAAGCAGGATATTTCTCATTTATCAATGAATGAAATGAGGAACAAGACAGAAGGGAGAGGAGGTCTGAATTGAATGACAATGCTAGTGATAATATTACACATCAGGTTTTTCTCACCCTGGAAATGACCTGCTTTCATTCTAAGTGTATTGTTTTCCTAATAAACTTTACTATGACTTTCACTACAAAAAAATTACGCATCAAAGCTACAAAATTACAAAATAAGAACCATGAATGATATGCAGAAACTAGACCTAAAAAAATTAATGTCATGAGTGTAAAACCCTGGGGGATGCTGTTTGGGGGAAACAACAGGAGGGGGAGGGAGAAAGGACAGGGTTAAGGGGTGAGTGTGATCACAGCACTTCATACACATGTATGAAAATGCAACGATGAAGGCTGTTAAAATTGTTCAAAAAGGGGGAGGAGAGATAAGAAAGAGTAAAGAAGGTGGATATGATCAGAGTAAGTTACATGTATGTGTGGAAATGTCACAATGAAACCCCTTTCTACCATCAATAAACACTAAGAAAAAAGGGAGGGGAGAATTGTGAACAAGGGGCAGCGATGCAGCCCAGTCCTGCAGCATGTAACAGCATGCACAGGTCCTGAGCTTGGTCCCTAGTAATGCACACAAAGCACTTTTTAAAAATCAATGAGAGCTGGGTGTGGTGGCACACGTACACAATTCCAGCACATAGGAGACAGAGGCAGGAGGATCAGGAGTTCAAGGCCAGCCTGGGCAACATAGTGAAACTTTTCTCAAAAAAAAAATCCATGAACTAAGCTGTCATATCAAGAATTCAGAGAAAGAATAGCAAATTTCGCTTAATGAAGAGAAAGGGAAAGAAACAGATTAGCTGGCAATGAGGACAGACAGACATGGGAGCAGGTGTCAGCGAGGAGTAAAATGCAGGGAAGGCAATCCTGCACATTTCAGAGGTAGCCACAGAGCACTCTGAGCAATTGTATGACAACATGCAGATAAAACACACAAATCCCCCAGTATGGTATTCACTAGGTAGACACAGGGAAAAATGCCAATATAAAATGTGAGCCATTTCATACACATCGACTGTCACAGACACTGTCTGTCTTTTAAAATGTTTCCCGGAATTGTCGGTGTGGAGTAAGTGGTCAAACGCCTGCCTAGCAAACACAAGGCTCTGAGTTTAAATCCCATTACCACCAAAAATAAAGACAAAACATTTCCCCAGTGAACTTTAGTTGAGGAAACTTTGCTGGTCATTTCTCAAACCCTTATGCAGTTACCAAGCACATATTCCCCAAAGTTACGCAGACTGTTTCTAAAACTAGAAAAGAGGAAATGCAGCCTAACACAGTTACCAAACCAAGAGGAAATCGATACCAAAACTTGACAAGAAAACCACAGAACAGCTGGCAGAGTGGCTCAAGTGATAAGAATGCCTGCCTAGCAAGTGTGGAGCTCCAAGTTCAAACCCTAGTGCCACCAAATAAATAAACAAAAATAAATAAATAAATGAAAATGGCAGAATGTCTCTGTTAAAAAAAATAAGAAAGGAAAAGAAAACCACAGAACAGGGAGACCACAGGACGATCTCTCACATAACACACATCTGACCCCTAAAATTTTCAAAGATAAGGTTCAGTGCTACACAAAAAGAATAATACATCATGACCACACTGTTGTTTTCATTTGGTTTTGCTTTTTAATTTTGTTTGGGAGACAAGTTTAAAAATCAATAATCATCCTAGCAAGAATGAGGTCCTGAGTTCAAGTGACAGTCCTGCCAAAAACAAAAACAAACAAAATGAACCAATCAAGAGAATTTTACACATTAACAGAATATGTAAATTTATCATCTCTTGCATACCCACATGGATAAATAAGAACACAGCAAAAGGAAAAAAAGGGATCATCTCAATAGATGCAGATGAGCCTTTCAATAAACTAATACAATCCTTCATAATAAAAACTCATCAGAATTAAGGGGAATTCCTACCACTTACACAGATATGGTTAAAGTCTCCACTATCATCATTTTTTATTTGGTGCTACTGTGGAGTTTGAACTCAGGGCTTTGCTTGAGCCACTAGTCCTGCTACCATCATTTTTAAAGTGAGAATTTCAAGTCTTTCTGCCTAGTGTTGGGAGCAGCCCCAAGTCACTTCTGTTCAGTGACTTCTCTGGTATCAGAGGTACCAACCAATTATGTAAACCAAAACAGACTGATAAGAACTGACAGGGTGAGATCTCATCATGCATCACTGACACAAGTGTGTGTATAGGAAGCATAAAATCATGTAAACACACTTTACTCAAATTAAAAAGGAATATTGCGAATTGAGCACCCTACACCAAAAATCTCAACAGGAGGCTGAGGCAAGAGGACTGAGAGTTTGAGGTCAGCCTGAGCTACATAGCAAGACCTGTCTCAAAAACCTAAAATAAATAAAAAGGAAAAAAATAATTGTACTTTCATGTCTGGAAAATATAGGAATCTTACAAATGTGTAAGGCCTTTATCCTCATGCCTTTTTGTTGTAATTGTTATATGTATTATATCTAATATCTATACACATAATTATATCCATATCTAACACATTGAAAATATCACCAGAAAAAATTAGAATTTTTTATTTTAACAACCATGCATACATGAAAGTACTTTTTTTTGTGGTACTGGGGTTTGAACTCAGGCCTACTCCTTGAGCCACTCCACCACTCCTTTTTTGTGATGGGTTTTTTCGAGGTAGGGTCTCAGGATCTCAAGAACTATTTGCCCAGGCTGACTTCAAACCACAGCCTCCTGATCTCTGCCTCCTGAGTAGCTAGGATTACAGGCAGAAGCCACTGGCACCAGGCTACATTAAAGAACATAAAAAGAAAACAATATTTACCTTTGTTTGCCCTTTTTCATTTTTTTGGCAGTAGTGGTGTTTGAACTCAGGACCTTGTGCTTGCTAGGCAGGCGCTCTATCACAAACCACTCTGCCAGCCAGCCCTCCTTCTTCATTCTGGTTTTGTCTCTGTTGAGACAGGGTCTTGCTATGCTGCCAGGCTGCTCTTGAACTCAAGAGTCCTTCCATCCCAGTTCCTGTGTAGCTGGGACTACAACATCTGCCATCATGCCTAGTTCTAGTTCTGCTCTTAATTTTCATGCCTCCCTCTGGAATTATTGCCATTTTTCCTGAAGTACTTACTGTAGCATTTCTCTTACATCATGTCTGCTGGCAGCAAATTTTCTTAGTTTTCCTTTCTCTAAGAATTGCCTTTGGGCTGGTGGAGAGGCTCAACACAAGGCCTTGAGTACAACCCTTGAGTACCACCAGGGGAAGGAAAAAGCCTCATTGTAGGCTGGGCATGGTGGCTCAAACCTGTAATCCAAGCTGCTCAGGGGAGAGATCAGCAGGACTGTGGTTTGAGGCCAGCTTGAGGAAAAATAACACATCAACAAACAAGCTTTTCCATTTCTACAAAAAGTGCTGTTAGAACTTTGGTAGGAATTATATTTAATCGATAAATCATCTGGGAAGATGTTGCCATCCTAACAATATTCAATCATTGAATTAATGAACACAGAAGGTATTTCCCTTTAGGAAAGTCTCCTTTAATTTCTTTCAGTTATGCTAGTTTGTAGTTTTTTACTGTCCAAGTCTTGTGCCCTTTGGTTATGTCAATACCTAAGTATTTTATTCTTTTTACACTTTTGTAAACACAATCATTTTCTTAATTTTCAGATCACTCATTGATTTTTTGCATGTCGATGTCTACATATAAGGTTGTGCCATCAGAGAACACAGTTGTTGTTAAAATTAAGTGGTTTTAATTTTCTCTTTCAATTTAAATGTTTTACTTCTCTTTGCCTAATCTCTCTACCTAAAACCTTAGGGTCCAAGGGTGAGAAGAAATGGCCAAAGTGGCTTCCTGATCTTATACCAGAACTTGGGGGAAAGCCTTCAGCCTCTCACCACTGAGAAGGTCAGCTCTGGGATTTTCAAAAATGCCCTTGCTCATGCTGAGAAAATGTTCTTGTTTCCCTCTGACTAAAGGGTATTGGAACCCGTCAGGTGTTTGCTCTGAATCCACTGAGCTGATCATGCCTTCCTTTCATCCTTCTGTGCATACAGTGCATTGCCTTGACTTAGGTGTGTCAAAACAACCTTGCTTTCCTGGAATACATCCCACTGGGCCATGATGAGTAATTCTCTCGACATACAGTGGATTCGGGTAGCTTGGATTGCTGAGAAATGTTGCATTTGTATTCATAAGAGCCATTGACTGACGGTTTTCTGAGGCTGCCTTTGCCTGGCTTTGACATCAGAGTAATGTTTGCCTCATGGAATGAGACTGAAAGTGACTGCTCTTCTGTTTTTTGGAACAGTATGAGAAGGTGTTCATTTCTCTCTAAGGTTTGGTAGAATTCAGCAAGGAAGCCATCTATTCCTGGGCTTTTCCTTGTGGAGAGGCGTTTCACTAATTAATTCAGTCTTTTTACTGGTTCTAACTTTGTATTTCTTCTGGTGTCAGTGTGGGTGGTTGTCTCTAGGAATTTATCCGTTTTATTTAGGGTATCTAATTTCCTGTTTTACAAAGGTTCATAATATGCTCTCATAATCATTTCTTTATTTCTCAGTAAGGTCTATATAGAAATATCGGCATTTCCCATGGTAACTTTGGTAATTTGAGATGGCTCACTACTTTGCTTGGTAAATCTAGTTAAAAACTTGTCAATTTGTTGATTTTTTCAAGAACCAGCTTTTAGCCAGGCAACCATGGCACAAGCCTGTAATTCTAGCTACTCAGGAAGCAGAGAACAGGAGGATAGTGGTTTGAAACCAGCCCCCATCAAGTAGTTCTCAGGATGCTGTTTTGAAAATATCCAACACAAAGAAGGGCTGGTGAAGTGGCTCCAGTGTTAAAATGCCTGCCTAGCAAGTGTGAGGCCCTGAGTTCAACCCTCGTGCTAAGAACAAAAAAAGGAGAACCAATTTTTGTTTTGATTCTGTTTCTCCATTTTCTATTTTAAGTATCTCCATACTAATCATTATTTTCTTTTTTCCTCTAACTTTAGTTTGGGTTGTTATTCTTTTCCCAGTTCCTTAAGGTACAAAGTTGAGTTACTTTTTTATTTTCTACTTTACTTTTGCAGTGTTGGGTTTTTAAGCTATTTTTCTTTTTTGAGACAGAATCCCACTATATAGTGCAGGCTGGTTTTGAACTCTCTACCTTCCTGCCTCAGCCTTCCAGGTGCTGGAATTAAAGATATGTGCCACAACACCCAGCTCTTAACTTTGTTTATTTTTTACATAAGCAATCTTTCTATTGTGTTGTGGCAGATTACTTCTATTGTGTTGTGGCAGATTACTTCTGTTTTGCATTTGACAAATTATTTAGTTAAGGAAAAGAAATATTTTTAAACTAAATTTTTGTTTTTAAGTGACCAACCTGTAAATACTGTTTTGTTTTTTTTTTAAAACATCACTTACCTTTCCTTTTCTTGTGCTGGAGGCAGGCTCTTTATTAAACAGATATTCATTACTGTCCTGCAGGGCAGATGAATGCAGCACAGCAGTGTCAGAGGCCTGTGTGAGCCCCAGGAATGTGGATCTCCCTACTGCTTATAGTCAGCAGACTTCTTTGGAAAAGTCCCCAATTCTGGGACAGTCAGTCTCAAGGTCTGAAGCAGAATTGGAAGGCCTCAGACACTTCCACCGCACTTCCAGACAGCATCAGGAAGGAGATGTCCACGATGTGCCAGGTCTCCCCCTCGGACACCACTGAAGCCTGGTAGGAGAACAACTGCATACCTCCCTCTGCTATTACAGGTTGGGAGGGCTGAGCCCAGAACATGGGCAAGGCTGCTGCAGTGTAGAGGCTCTTCTGGCCTGAAGACTACCCCACTGAGCACCTGAAGCACAGGTGTGGTGTCCAGGACTGAGCCCACAGCCTGGTGGGGATCCTACCTGAGCCACGGTCAGGAGGTACTCCCCACTGCCCTGCTCCCTGGTGCCACAGCACTGCTGGTGGTGGTGACATTAAAGCCAGCCTCTCTCACCAGAAACTTGGCATTCACCAAGTTCACATCCACCTTCTGGGATGCCTTTTTGGGGAGGATGGCAATGACAACATGGCTTAGGCAGTTCCCATCATTCTTCAGAGACATTCCCTGTGTTACCACCAAGATAACCTGGGGGGAGGCCAGCCCCAGCTCCTGTCAGTGTTCCCAGAGATTCTGCAGACCCATCCAAGGCTTGGTGTGTGAACAGAAAGCACTGGTAAGGGCAAACATATTTACAAACCTTACAAGAGATTCCTCCTCACCAAACGGATGGCAACTTCTACCCCATAGTGGCTCTGGGCTTCCCTGGTGCTGTCGTCAGGTGGGGGCAGCTGATGATATTCTCATGGTCCACCAAGACTTGGTCCTGTGTCGGCTCTCCTGTAAACACATACAGTCAGCTCCAGCACAGTGACTAGACTGCAGGGCACAGAGCAGGGTGCCTTCATCCTGTCCCTACTTAAGCACAGATCACCACACACGGTCCTTCTTGCCCTGGGTGAAATGCTGTCACTCAGCAAGGCTGTCATGAAAGGCAGAGGAGGTATGTGCACAGTAATGAAACCACAGAGAGGCCAGATCTCCTCCAGGGACAGCTGCTGAACACCGATAGAGTTATACCTTGTAGAGTTCATCCCAAAGTACTGCATCCAGATAGCCTGCCAGCCCAAGAATTCCCAGGGTCCTCCATTCAGCTCTGTTTCCAAAATTCTTTCTGCTCCCATTTGACATCCTTCCTTGAGCTATCACCTGGGGAATCTTCTTGCCCAAGCACACGATCCTCCCACGTGATCTCTGCAGCACTGCAGCCTGTGGCTATTCCCATTGGGAGTGTCCATGACCAGGATGCCCTTCATTGTGGCCACCTCCAGATCCACCCCATCCATACCTGTGCCAGCCCTGCCCCTTTCTCTTTCTTTTTTCTTTCCTCCCTCCCTCCCTCCTTCCTTCATTTACTTTAAAAAAGATTTTTTATTAGTATATGATAGTTAATACAGGGGGTTTCATTGTGACAGTTCCATACATACATACATTGTACACTGGTTTGATTCAACCTCTCAATTATTTTCCCTATTCCCCAACTCTCCTTCTTAAAATGACTTTGACAGGTTTCAATGTTCCATATTCATACCTATGTCAAAAAGACCCCAACCATATTCACCTTCTTTTATTCTCATCATTTACATCTTTTTTATTTTTTATTAATTTTTTAGCAGCACTAGGGTTTGAACCCAGGGCCTCATGCTTGCTACACAGGTGCTCTTACTGCTTGAACCATCCCTTTTTTATGTGGGGTATTTCCAAGAACTATTTGCCTGGAGTTGGCTTCGAACTGTGATCCTCCTGATCTCTGCCTCCTGAGTAGCTAGGATTTCAGGTGTTAGCCACTGGTGTCCAGCTTCAACTTCTTATATTTAATGTTGGCACTGACAGCTATAAATACCCCTCTGAGAGGTGTTTTCACTACACCCTGTAGGAGTTTCGTTTGTTTGCTTTGAGATCCTGAGGGTTGAACAGAGGGCCTTGCACTTGCTAGGCAACTTCTCTAGCACTTGAGCCATGTCGTAGACCCAACCTATAGGTTTATGTTGTGCTTTTATTTTATTTGTCTCAACCTATTTTATATTTTCACTTATAATTTACTCTTTAAAAGTGTGCTGTTTTAGTTCCATGTATTTGTGAACTTGCCTGCTCTCTTCTGTTATTATTTCTAGCTTAACTTCATTGTGGTGGGAGAATTTAGCATGTATGATTGAAAAAATTTTAAATATGTGTTTATTTGTGGTCTAACATGTAATCTATCCTGGTGAACATTCCATGTGCTGTTGAAGAGAATGTGTATTCTAGCCAGGTGCCAGTGGCTCACGCCTATAACCCTATCTACTTGGGAGGCAGAGATCAGGAGGATCTCGGTTCAAAGCCAGCCCAGACAAATAGTTTAAAAGACCCTATCTCAAAAAAACCATCACAAAAAAAGGACTGGTGGAGTGGCTTAAGGTGGAGGCCCTGAGTTCAAACCCCAGTACCACCAAAAAAAACTGTATCCTGTTTGTTCATATGTATGCATGTACTGTGTCCGAGTATGTATACACATATGCATATATAATTTGTTAGGTCTAGTTAGACTGTACTGTTGCTCAAGTCTTCCATTTCCTTGTTCTCTTCTGCATGGTGGTTCTAGGCATGTTTTGAGAGTGGGTTAATGATATTTACAACTCTTATTGTAGAATTTTCTATTCTTCCTTTCACTTCTGTTCATTTTTGCACATTTTTAATTTTTAGGTGCATATGTTTATTTTTTATGCCTTTTAATGGACTCTTACCAAATTAAGTCCATTTTGCCCAATATTGGTATAACCAGTTCAGCTCTCTTGGTTACTATTTGCATGGAAACCAATCTATATTTGCTTTGAATCTAAAATGAGTTTTATGGAGACATTAATTGGACCATGTTTCTTCATATATTCTGCCAATATATGCCTTTTATGTAGAGTATTTAAGCTATTTAAAGTAATTACTGACAAGGAAGGACTTCCTCCTGCCATTTTGTTGTTTTCTATCTTTTTTCCCCTTTCAATCCTCCATTACCTTCTTTTGTGACTTTTTTTCTAATGTACTATTTTAATCTCTTCCATTTTCTTTTTTGGGGGGCTTTTTTTTTTTTTTGGCTGTACTGACTGGTATTTGAACTCAGGATTTCCTCGCTTACTAGGCAGGCATTCCAGGAACACACATCCAACCCTCTTCTATTTTCTTTTTCTTTGAATTTTTAAAAATTCTTTCCTTAGTGGTTACTGTGTTGTTCACAATTGGCATCTTAACTTCTTTTCTTTATTTTTATTTTTGCTCTTTTTAGACAGATTTTCACCTTGCAGCCCAGGCTGGCCTCAAACTCATAATCCTCCTGCCTCAGCTTCCTGAGTGCTGGGATTACAGACATGTACCATCACCCCCAGTTTAAACATTAACATTTTTGTTGGTGGTGGTGGAACTGGGGTTTGAACTCAGAGCTTCACCTCCAGTCCAATCTGGCACCTTACTTTCAAGATGCATAAACACTCTACTTGGGAGTGAGAGGGGGATAAAAGAAAGGATACTGAGGGGTGAAGAGGATGGGATGTGTGCTGCATATATACATATCAAGACAGCATAATGAAACCCACCAAACACCGTTTGAAAGAGCCAGGTGCCTGTAATCCTAGCTACTTAGGAGGCAGCGATCAGGGGGATGGCAGTTTGAAGCCAGACTTAGCAAAATAGTTTGTGAGACCCTATCTCAAAAAAAAGAAAAAAAAACCACAAAAAAGGGTTGGTAGGGTGGCTCATGTGGTAAGAGTGTCTGCCTACCTCCTATGCAGCTTACAAACCTAAAACAAATGCAGTAGTATTATTGGGCATAGGTCATGCACATGGGAGGAATAGGGAAAGGGAAGGAAACCTTAGACTTGAATGTGGTTTATGTGCTCACTGTAGAAGAGTGAATAAAGTAATCTTAAACTGGCAGAAGCCACTATGGGAAGGGGACCGGGAAGTAGTGAAGAGGTCTGGTAGAAATGAACCAGTGTGGGTTGCAATACACAAGTGCATGGAAGCAATGCTGGGAATCTCTCTGTATAGCTGTCTTTATCTCAAACTAGCAAAAACACTATGTTTTTCTTATTATATCTTATGTTTTCTCTTCAACAAAATAGGAGAACAAAAGGGCAGAACAGGTTCTGCCCCGAAGCTGGGGGTGGAGGGTGATGGGGGCCAATTTACATGTGAGTAAATGTAAAAACAATAAAATTTTAAAAAGAGCATCTGCCTAGCAAGTGTGAAACCCTGAGTTCAAACCCCACTACCACCAGAACAAAAGAGGGGAAGAGTTAGTGAAGAAATGACAATAAAATGGAGGGGGTGAACTTGTTCAAGGTACGCCGTCACGTGGATGCAATTGCCACAATGAAGTCCTCTTGTATTATTAATGTATAATAGATTAAAAAGAAAAAAGAAAAAACCCTACACAGATACCATTAACATGCCTTAATGTTTGCTCAGTAATTATTGTTGTATGCATTTACCTTCCAAATCACATAGGGAATAGTTATAAACCAAACATGCAATGACAATGATCGCATATGTATTTATACATATATATGCATATATATGTAAAGATGATATATTATATGTAATATAGATTATATGTTATATAATCTATATCCAATATAGATTATATGTTATATAATCTATATCCAATATAGATTATATTATTAGACTATAATAATAGTAGAGATTAGATTATATAATCTAATATATATAAAGATGATATATTTTATATATATATATAAAATCTTTGCATAAGTTATTTACATGAGTTCTTCATGTGGCTCTGAATACTGTCTTTTTCACCTGAAAGACTCCCTTTATTTTTTTGTTTTTTGGGGTTTTGTTTTTTTTTTTCAGTACTGGGGTTTGAACTCAGGGCCTCACACTTGTTAGACAAGTGCTCTACCACTTGGGCCATGTTCTAGCCCCCTCCAGCATTTCTGATACGACGGATCTACTAGTAACAAATTCCTTCAGCTTTTGTTTCCCTGGGAATCTTTATTCCTATTCATTTTGAAAGAACAGTTTTGCCAGATACAGAGTTCTTCTTTGTCAGTATAATCTCTTTAGTACTTTAAATATAAATGTCATCTCACCACCTTCTAGTCTACATGGTTTCTGATGAGAAAGTCAGCCTTAGTGAGGATCCCTTGTGCATGACAAATTACTTCCCTCTTTCTGCTTTCAGAGTTTCTTGTCCTTGGCTTTGAGAATTTGACAATAATGTATCTCAATGTACATCTCGGGTTTATCTTGCTTGGAGTTATTGGTATCTTCAGATGCGTGGATTCATGTCTTTCTCTAACCTGCAGGTTGACTCTGGATTGGAGGTAATTTTTTTTAATGCATAGCCAAGTCATTTAAAAAAACTCAGACTTATGGATGGACTGGGGCTGTAGACTAATCAGGTGAAAAGTGAAATTCTCACTGACCATAGTAGCACACATCTGTAATCCCAGCACTTGGGGCTGAGGCAGCATTATGAGTTTGAGGGCAGCCTGAGGTACACAGTGAGACCCTGTCTCAGAAAAACAAAGAAGCAAAACCCTTTTGTTTCTGAGCATGCATCCTACATTTGACATTCACACGGCTGCTCTGTGCCTTGTGATATACAGGAGCTTTCAAAACCCATACAACATTTCCCATACAGCTCCTCCCTAACTCTTTTCCCAGTAATACTCTTGGTCTGTCTGCTTACATGTTGGTCCAAGTAGTGTTCCTTGTCCCAACATACTGTGCCCAACAGCTGTGCCTTTAAACACTTTGGTAAACAACTTCCTGGAAATCACAGTACTGCAGTCCAGGGAATGCTCCCAGTCAGACAAAATGAAAGCCTTTGCACCAGTCACTGAAGGGACCTGGCAAACAGGCTGAGACTCACACCCACTGTTCTTTGAGAACAGGGTCCATATTGCTTCTGTGGCACTAGCCATCTGCTCACAGCCACAGCTCTGTGGCAAGCTGTGTAAACTGTCACAGTGCTCTTACTAACAGCAGCTGCTGCTTTCCTCACCACATCTCTTCTGGTGCTTTAGCTTTCAACAGGGTCAGAGTTCTCCAAAAGTTTGTTCAAATAACTTTTGCCAACAAACTCATTCCTTTCAGGGAGGGACAAGGCACTCTAGTTCCCTACTCAGCAGTTTTGGGTGATATGCCATCTCCCACACTATTTCATCTTCTTTTGGGATTTGACTATTAGTTCTGATCTGCTCTCGGAATGGATGTATGTCCAGCACAGTGTTTCAAAGCCTGTGCTGTTGTCTAGCATACCATCAAACAATCTAGCTGGTTACTGCCAGTTAACCACTCTCTTATTGTCTCCTCTTGAAACTCAGAATAGATGTATTTGGGATTCAACTCAGGGTCCTGTAACTTGCCTTGCAGACACTCTACTGTTTGAGCCACGCCCTCATCTGCGGTATCAATTTTTATAATGGTTTTGCTACATTCTGATGTATTTCCAGAGTTTCATTTTCCAGTTCCCTAATTTTCTCACCAACTATCTCCCATCTGTTATAGAATGGACTTATGAATCTTTTCATTTTCTGATAGAAATTGTCTAAGATTTTCATAACACCCACAATTTTCTAAACAACTCCTCTTTGTAGTTCTAACACATAAGCATCTTTCCAGTTTCATCCATAATGTCCATTGCCTTGATTGAGAATTCCCATGATTTTCATTGCAGTGTGACCTCATACACTGTGTTACTTACTAAGGGACTCCTTCATAGAACTTTTGACCTATATCATCCTGGGTTGTAAAATCTTGAAGAAATGCTGCTTGGGGGCCGGCCAGGTGCCAGTGACTCACACCTGTAATCCTATCATCTCAGGAGGATTGCAGTTCAAAGTCAGTCCTGACAAATAGTTCACGAGACCCTATTTCAAAAAAAAAAAAAAAACCATCACAAAAAAGGGTGCAGGGAGCTCAAGGTGTAGGTCCTGAGTTCAAGCTCCAGTACAACAACAACAAAAAGAAAATTGTTGCTTGGGGGACTGGAATATATAGTTCAGTCATAAGAGGGCTTGTCTAGCACATGCAGGCCCTGAGTTCAATCCCCAGCACAAGGGTGGCGGGGAGAGGGGGGAATGCTGTTTACAGTTGCCCATGGAGTATGTGTGCTCTAAAAGCAATGTTCTGATCAGGTTTTTAGTAATGCATTGATTACTAAACCCAGCCTTATAAGAAATGTGGGAGACATTTCTGCCATATTAGAGGCAAAAGCTGCCCACACTAGTGGAGAATTTTCACTCACACATGGGGAAAGGAGCGGGATTCTATCAAGTATAGAGATTCCAGACCCCCATTTATCAACAGGCAGAAGGTTTTTATGTTGTTTCCAGCTTCACACCCATGGGGCTTGTGATAGCTTTTCTCATTGTTGTGATCAAATACCTGGCAGAAACAACTTAAGGGAGGTTTCAGACCACCACGCCTTGAAGGATGTTGTGGAAAAGAACAGTTCTGTGGGATGTCTCTTGAGTCTGGTTCATTCTTTCTCTTAGATGCTGGGCCTTTTGAAAATCTTTGCCAGCTACTCATCTGATAAGGGACTAAGATCCAGAATCTACAAGGAACTCAAAAACCTTAGCCCCCAAAGAATCAACACCTCAATGAAGAAATGCACACATGAATTAAACAGGCAATTCTCAAAGGAAGAGGTACAAATGGACTGTAACTACATGAAGAAGTGTTCAACTTCCCTGGTTATAAAAGAGATGCAAATCAAAACATCACTTAGATTTCATGTCACCCCAGTTAGAATGGCCATAATCAAGGGCAGTAACAAGAAATGCTAGAAAGGATGTGGTGAAACAGGAACCCTTATACACTGCTGGTGGGAATGCAAATTAGTACAACCACTATGGAAAACAGTATGGGTGGAGATTCCTCAAGAAGCTAAAGATAGAACTGCCATATGATCCAATGGTACTGCTCCTAGGCATCTACCCAAAGGAATGTAAGACAGACTACAATAGAGACACCTGTACACTGATGTTCATCACAGCACTATTCACAATAGCCAAGCTTTGGAAGCAAAACAGGTGCCCTACAACTGATGAATGGATCAAGAAAATGTGGTGTATATACACAATGAAGTTTTACTCAGCCGTAAGGAGTAATGACATGTGGTTTGAAGGTAAAGAGATATAATTGGAGGACACCATGTTAAGTGAAGTAAGCCAGGCTCAGAAACACAAAGGCCACATTTTCTCTCATATGTGGAAGATAGATCCAAAGATAAACATACACAAAAATTAGCATGATCATATACAAATTCAGATGTAGAACACGTTTGTAATTGTGGAACTCCTCTATGGAACTTGGGGAATGAGGGAAAAGAGAATGATAGAGCATCAGTAATAACACATAATATAAAGATGTGAAGGTAGAGGATACAAGGATGTGTACCGAAAGCTGTTGAAAAATGGGGAGGAAGGTAAAGGGGTAAGGAAGAGTAATGGAAGGGGTTGAGCGGACCAAAGAAAGGTATACCCACAGTGGGCATACGTTGACACTCCTTTGAACATCAACTTAAATATTAATAATGGAAAACAGGACTGTAAAATAGGTACAGTGTGCAGGGGGTACTAGTGGAGAGGGGAAGGTGAATGAAGTAGACTAAGGTGACAGTAGATAGCAGACAGACTTCATATGCCTATACGAAACAGAACTAAGAAACCTCTTGCAATTGCTTTAAGTGGGGTGGGGAGGAGGTAGAGGGGGAGACTATGTAAATAATGTAAAGAATGTACAATGTAAGTCTAATCAGAATTGTCACTATGAATCCCCCAATGAATATCACCTAATAAAGAATTTATTAAAAAAAAGAGTTCACATAATTATAACCACAAAGCAGAGCTCTAATAGGATGGGGTAAATGGAAACAGTTTTCTGCTTGTACATGGGAGCGCATGAATCTCTTAGTGTGAGGCCTTGGCTGTTGGAGAGCCCCTGGGGCTACAGATATTGGGCTATCCTGGAAAGATAAACCCTTGATCTAAGCTCCCCATCCCCACCCCAGACGCTGCTCTGAGACTCACCATCTGAGGTCAGGCAGCTAGACAGCCAGGTGACTCCCCTCTGGTCCTTACTGGAGAACTCAAGTCTCCTTAATCACACAATTAACACCAGTGGACCACTGGGCAGCATCCAGCCAGCCTGTCCTGAAGCACATGGGTGTTTGAATGCTACTTTCCTTCCTGGTCACCTCTAGTGTCTCTTCTCACCCTTCAGCTGTGAATGCTGTAGGGCTGTCAAGACTGAAGCTTGTGACTGTAGTCTGTCCTGCACAATGAGGCCAGGGACTGTGGGGACGGAAATGCACACTCTCCATTCCACAATCTAGCTCAGCCAGGGCTTCCCCATTTATTCTCCTTCATCAGGTTCCATGTTGTAGGCAATAGTAGGTCATGACACAGGCTCCCTCCATCCACCCTTCCCATGGAACCTAACTTCCTCGGTAGGGGCACCAGGGTTACTTGAACTTCTGTATGTCAACAGCTCCACAGCCACTTCCTGTTTCCAGGCCTGACCTCTGCCCAGCATCACTCATCACTACCCCGGCACAGGGGCAGCTGCCCCTGCCCACACTCAGGCATTCAGCTCCCTCTCACTCCCCACAGACTGAAGTATAGGAGTGGAATCAGGCAGACATCCTACTTGCCTCTTGAGCATGTCCATTCCTGCCTAAACCCTCAGGCTTCACAGGACCCAGGTATATGCCTCCCCACAGCCCCATCTTCTGGCTTAAGACCCCTTCAGGATGACCTATACTCACCTGTGCATCTTAGCCTTCAGGGAGACTTACTCTACAATGTCTTCCCTCATAAGAACAGCTCCCAGACAAGCCCAGCTTGGACACTTCCTTGTCTACTAGGAAGACCCCACAAGGCCCATCAAGGTGTGGCCATGGGCACTAAGGTAATGAACCTCAAGCAGGCTAGAGACAGTAAGAGCTTCCAGAGACTTCAATTACAATGTTTCAGGGCTACCAAAGCAACCCAGCTGTCCCTAAATCCATGAAACCTCCAAGACATTGAAAGTGGTAAACAGGGAGCACCTACCACCTGACACATTAAGCTAATTTGTTAAAGGACCCTGCACTGAAGCTGCACACTTAACTGTCTTAACAGCCCAAAGTGGCTGTAGCCACGTTAGGAATTGCTCAATTTCAAATGTTCCCCACTTCTCAGAAACCAAACCACTTCCTCCCATCTGACACTTCTCAGAAGAGCAGAAATAACAGCAGCGCACTTCTCTCTAGACCATGTATGAAGAACCCCCTTAAACATCCCACCCAAAGGTCACTAATCCACTTCCCACTCACCAGACTCATCTTGAGATCACGGTGCAGTAATCTTTTAATTGGTCTGCTTCTGCTGTGCTCAACCGCAAGTATTTCACCACTCAGTCAGCCCAATTCCATTGCTAAGATGATACGGACATGCACTTGCCACTTCCTGACCAGACATTTGGCTCATCCCTGGGCATATGCAAATGTTTGGCTGATGGACTCTATCCTGCTCACTACTGTGTATTATAGCCCACCAACCATTTGGGAGGTGTTCATAAGCATGTGGACTTTTAACCAGGCCTTTCCTACCCACCTGGAAACACTTGAGGGCAGGAAGTGCTGCAATGGCCCGGCCTAGACCCAGCCAAGCTTCTTCCACTAGGTAAGGATGTATCTGGAGCAGATACGAAGACTGTGGGAATGGAACACACAAACACCAATTCCAAAGCACTGATACTATTTTATTATCAGACTAGAAAACTAGACACTTCTACAGCCCACGGAAGGGTGGACTTAATCCTTAATCCTCCTCCTCATCATCACCGGCTCCAGCCCCGCCCTGGCCCTTCTTGGCATTCTTCCTCTTCACACGGCCTGGGCGGCCACCCCCATATGGAGATCGCAGGGAGAAGTCAATGTGCTTCTGGGAGTCCAGGCGGACAATGAAGGACGGGATGTTCACTACCTGCTTTCGGACCCTGAATGGAGGGAAACAGATGAAGGAGACTGAAACTGGACCCCACCCAGGACACAGGTGACTCTTCTTCACTTGTTCTTTGAGTTGATGTGGCTGGTGCTTCAGTGGCAATGATTGGTGTGAGGCTGAAGGGTAGTCCCAACACAGGCCCTGGGTGTCTGGGCAGGCTTTGGGGTATCACTTAACCCACACAAATGCTTTATATGAGCTTTTCACCCACTTCACAGACTGGGGGTGAAATTCAGAAGGAACCCACACAAGACCACAAAGCAAGTTAAGGTGGCAGTGTATGAACCCACGCCTGATTTGTGCCCACTTCACAGCATGTGCAAGTGGTACTCAAAATTCTCACTTGCCCTCCAACTGACCTTTATCCTGGCCATTTGCCTCCAGACCTCAAAAGTATGCATTAAGTTAATGACTAAGTATAGAATAACAAGCCCAACAACACACAAGTCTCACCTGCCAAGGGGGCACCAAAAGCTGTTTGCTACCTGTCCAGCTGCTCACATGCCTGCCAAAGGCCTTCACAAGGTGTACGGCTAAGGCCGCAGTGACCCTTGCGCTGGGCTATGGGGTGATGAGGCTGTCCTCAGCTCCCCCATGAGCTTTTTGTAGGGGGTAAATCACTACCCTCCAGGTAAGCTCACACCTTTGTCAGCTCCAAGGGCTGCACAGGAGACAGGGACAGCAGGTTTAATGGAAACAAACACCGGAGGGGATGGGCTGGGGAAGAGGCTGGGGCATGGCTGCAGTGGTACCTGATATGACGCTGACGGATGAGCACCCGGGCATGGTGGATGGACTTAGCTAGGCCCAACTTGAAGACCTGGGTCTGGAGGCGCCTCTCCAAGAAATCCTCTATCTTCAGGCCCAAGATGTAATCCAGCTTCATTTTGCCTTCATCCAGCACCCCGATGCGAACAAGTCGCCGCAGCAGGGCATTGCCTGGGAACAGAGGAAGTTAACTCAGACCTCTTGGGTTCACACCTTGGCTCCACTTAATTAGCTACATGTTGTACTAGTGAGACAAGAACAGCTAATTGATATTGGACGCAAAGCCAACTTAAAACAAAGCTAACGTGCTTTGGCAAAGCGGGCAGGTGCTTATATATACCTGTGCTCTCACCTGAGTAAAGAACCTCTTAGCATTATCAGGAGAAGTAAAGTACTCAACAGATTCCAGCTACAACCTCAGGCTTAGCAGACCAGCTACCTGCCACCCCAAACCGTGACTCCTGGCAGCTACCCTATAACTGTTCCCTGGGCAGTCCCCCAAACCTTTCTACTTTCACATTTAATAAAAATGGCCACTGTCCTAGTTACCTATATAGTGAACACACAGTATAAGACACTTGTAATGTTCCAGGATCTACTCTCCCAGGAAAGTCTGAAGACCCAGTGCTCCATCAGAGGGACAATTAAACGGAGACATGTGCCAAACCTTTTGCAGCATCCTAAAATATTGCCTTAACTTTTATAAATGCTGAAATAAACATCAGTGACAATCAGACATTAATACAAATGTATGTACGTAACCAGATTACCTCCTCTATTACTCCTTCCTACATTCATTATTCAACAGCTTTCAGTGCATTTTGTTGCGTGAAATTATAGCAAAACCCTTTGAACAATGAATATACACTTTAAAAAACAAAGGCCAAGAATGTAAAACAGGCTGATTGTAGGTACTAGTATGTGTGAGGAGGATAAAGAGGGTAACAGGAGGGTGAATATGGCCAACGTACCCTATATATACACTTATATGAAAATAGGACAAAAACCTTTTGAAAGGAGAATCAAGAAGAGTGAATCTAACCAAGATATATTATAAGCACATATGGAATTGTCACAATGAAGCGCCCCAGTAAAACTAATACATGCTAATAAAATAAAAAAGAAAAGAAAAATGCACTTCATATCACTTACACTCAAAATTAGAAAAGGGGACGATCAGCCAATTCCATTTCTGGCAAAACCACACTGGGGTATGAAGACAAACTTAACTGCACAACTTCAACAAGAACAGTCCCACCACTGCAAACTGTTACATGGGGTCCATCTGGCCAGTGCTTATAGAAATAAAACGTTTAAAAAATGTAAACTAGTGAGCATGGCAGGTACTGGTGTCTTGTTTCTGTCAGGAGGGGTTCTCTTGCATCTATAATCCAAGATGAAGCCCAGGCAAAAAAAAAAAAAAAAAAAAAAAATCACACTTTTTTGTTAAAGGCTGGGTCTCAGATCAAGACAGGCTATATGTCAACAACACATCTAAGTTGAGGAACAGGAGCACCTGCAAAGGCAAAACCACAGGACTTCTCCTTCCTAGCTCTGGCATAATTAGATATTTACTAGCAAGTGACACCTAAGGGGCTATCTTCCCCATGGGAACTTTCACCTTCACCACAGGAAACTCAGATAACCCTCATGGACCTATACTTGTATGCTCACTAATGTAGATCCCAGCAGTTTACTTGTGTTTGGAAATTCATCCCTAAGAAAGGAATTGGAGGCTCACTCCCCATGGCTATGGGATAGACTTCCACAGGGTGGCAGTATCTGTGGGAGGTGTTCAATCTGTGACTAAACAAGGGCCATGACTTCCTCAGTCTTTAATATGAAAGACCACGTTAACATCCAGTCAGCATTAGGGTGAAGAGGCAACTCATTCCTAAGTGCCTCTAATCAACATTGGAGAACAATCTTACCCTGTATAAAAATACTTTTAAAGCAATGCCTATGAAAAGCTTAGGAAAACACTTAGCAAGGCCTTACAAAATGATCCTGTATTTGGCTGGGGTCTGGCTCAAGTGGTATAAAATTCCTGCCTAGCCAGTACAACTAAAAAAAATTCTCGTTTTAATTCTACCAACAAAGTGGTACTATCTTAAACTACTGTAACATTAACACTGAGTACAGGGGTGTGCAATTCTAGCAGAGACAGGAGGCCCAGACCATCATAAGCGACACATCAAGACCATCTCAAAAAAAAAAAAAAAATTCTAAGTGCACTCAGATTTTCTGCTCTGGACAGCCCTCCATTCATTTACATTGTACCTCAGAGCATACTTTTTTTTGGTGGGACTAAGGTTTAAATTCAGACCTCATGCTTGCAAAGCAGGCACCCTACCCCTTGGAGCCATACCTCTGGTTATTTTGGAGATGGGAGATATCTCAAATTATTTGTCTGGGCTGCCCTTGAACTGAAATCCTCCTGATCTGCCTCCCAAGTAGTTAGGATTACAAGGATGAGCCACTGACACCCAGCTCAAAGTAGGCATTTTAAGGCCTTGCTGGGAATGTAGCACAGTGGCAGAACACTTTCCTAGCATGTACAAGGCCCTGGGTTCAATCCCCAGCACCACTATAAGGAAAAGTAAATAAGGCCTTAAAAAAAGGGAGCCTAGAATAGCTGTGTAAGTCACTATATAATTTGCAGCACTTTACAAAGTCACTCTCTGAAATGTTTTTCCGGGAGACTTCTGGGCGACCTTTCCTGTTCAGGACTTTATTAAGTATGACTTCAACATTGTTAATCAGCTTACTGAATAAAGCAAGCAAATTTACACACCCAAGCCCCATCTTCTTATCACTAGACTTCCAGAAATCTCACTATATACACTAACAAACAGGATGCATTACATAATTGTTTCACTACACCATACATAGCTATAATCTGGTGTCCAGGACTGATAGGAATGACCAGCTCCAGACCCCAGTAAGCTGAAAATGCCCGACACCCTTAACGTATAGGGCAACGATTCTGATTCAAATACACTTTCCCTAGTAAAATGCTTAATTAAGGACTGGGAATACTGGCTCTGTGATTCACTAGATGCCTAACATGTGAAGCCCTGCCTTGCACTGTCAGCACACACAAGCAAAAACCCTTAAGTTACGGACAGGCTGCCTCTGGATCAAGGCAGGGCCTGGGATATAGCTCAGTGGCAGAACACCAACTAAGGATGCAGAGTCCCTGCACGTTAACCCCCAGCACCACCCCGCGAAGGACCCAATAAGAAAAACCTCTAAGCTGAAGGCCAGCTCCACTAACTCTCGGTCTAGTTTGGCGGCACTGCACCGCACTCAGCCCACGGCTCATACGCACCTTCGAAGAGACGCCGCGGGTCCTTCTCGTCCAGCGTCAGCAGCTCCCGAGCGGCCTTGCGGATCTTGGCCAGAGTGAACTTGACCCTCCAGACCTCACGTTTGTTCCGGAGCCCATACTCGCCTGCACGAGAGTAGAAGAGACGGTCGACAGGTTGACTGGCAACCTCGGGCCGCCGAATATCCTTTTTAACTACCAAAGGACTCAAAGCCGACGAGCACGCGGGCGACAACCCCTCCCCCACCCCCGGCAAGAACTAACTTTCTCCACATCCCGAAACCTCACTGTGACCACGCACCAATCAACTTCAGTTCTTGATCAAGGCGAGATTTTTCGAAGGGTCTCCGCGGGGTTACATAGGTCTTGCGACAAACCCAGCTCCGGGCCACCGGCATGTTGGCTCCGTTTGCGTGTCTGCGCCTGCACGCGAGAAAACCTCTGCGTAATAACTACGGAGTGCGCCTGCGCAGTCTCCCTACTCCTCGCGACGGTCGGAGGCGATCTCGCGAGAAACGCCCGCAATTCTTTTCCTACCCGGTGTCAACCCCCAAACCATGCTCCATTCCCGTCCACTTCCCTCCATAGCTGCTTCACTGTATTCGTTAGCGCTCAGAAGGCCTATACGACCATGCACCACCCCCAAGTCCCGAACAGAATGCCTGTCAGCTCTACTCACCAATGCGCCGGCCCTAACAAAAAAGAACGTGAGAGGGCTGAGCAGGGAATTTATAATAACCCCGCCTGCCCGTGATGTCATTGCGTAAGGCTAACGTCTGCGCCAATCAAAAGAAGCGTTGTTGGCGGACGGAAAAGCAGTGGAGAGGCGAGGTGAGCCAGAGTGGCTTTGGGTCGGGAGAACTAGGTTTGTGTCTCGAGAAGTACTTTGCCTGGCAAACTCCTGCATTAACGCCCCACATAGTTGTCTCTTTGTTTCAGGTAAGATGCTCTGGAGAAATGTGCCCAGAACCAGGCAAGATCAAGCCACTCTCATTGTTTTAGGCAACTTAGAATAAATTTGACTCATTAGAACATGACATTAAGCATGCTCAAAAGCGTGTCCGCCATCTTAACCTTTTGAACATGAGTTCGTAAGACCTTGAGCTGAGCATGCTTAGAAAACTGTCTGCCATTTTTCCTTCCTGAGCCATGACCTTTAACAGAGCATGCCCGGAAATGTGCCCACCCCCTAAAGTACGTTCCTATATCAGTATCTATAGATTTCCCAAATAAAATCCACATGCTTCTGTTCTTTGCGGGAAAGCATTATCCTCATCTGCTGCAGGTAATCTTTCTCCACTCTTATCTCTTGATTGTGATTTTTGGCTTTTGCACTTGCCAAGACTGTTTGGTTACACCTCAGCTGCTGGGCAGTGGTCCTCAAGTCATTCAAACTGGCTTAGGATTCAGTAGTCTGTGTGCCAGTCCTGTCTCTGGATTGGTTATTTCCATCCTCCTTAGACCTCAGCCACCTTCCCCTTGCAAAGACCCCTGACAATTGTTGCCAATCCAGGTGGTGGTTCTATGAGTAATGAAATCGTGTTCAGAATAATTTCAACCTGAAGCATTAACAAAAGCACAAGTCAGAGTACATGCAGAAAGTGAATCACCTGTTCCAGTGACTTACCCAAGAACACATGGCTCATCTTTCCTTCTGAATACTTCATTTTTGTCTTGTTTTTTGCAGACAAGGAAAAAGATGTTGGTAGAAACTCTGGCAACTTTGTTTGGAAGTTGCCCCACCTCTACAGGGGCCTCACTAGCTATTGTATACAACAAATAGTTTTTGAGCATCCCAAGGGATTGTTCTATACAATGGCACATAACAGTGGATAAAACAGCCCCTCTGGTCCTGGAGCTGAGTCCTTGAAGAGGATGGGGAAAAATGAGTTAAAGTACATAATTTCAGAGTATGGTGCTTTTAAGAAAGTAACTTTAGTGAAGGTGGCACCTGATGTATTTTAGAATGGTCAGCGAAAGTGACTTCTTTTTTTTAACTTGAGACCCAAAGATTGTAGATAAGGGGACTTGTTTCCTGAGCAGGGTCACATAGGCTGAAGGTCAGAGTTGTCTTTATATGGCTGTGTCCCCTTGAAAATTCAGTGTCTTCACAGCTAGAGGTCAAGCCAAGGTTTCAGCTTGGGATGGTTCTGTAGCCCCTTGCTCTATTCAGCTTCTGACTGGCTGATTAATACCACCTCAGAGAAGCATTCCCACTCAGCACTTTATTAGATCACCCTACTCTAATTCAGACACCTGGGTTCCAATCCTGGCATAGCCACATGCCAGTCGCAATACCTGCACATACTTCTCCCTCTGCATAGGTGATGACAGTGTCCATCTCAAAGGTATATCACCAAAGGGAAGTGATGTGATCTACGTAGATGCTTAGGGTTTTGCAACAAAATAAAGCACCAGGGTTAGTTGTCATCATCACTATTCTTATCTTCATTGTACTCCTATATTCAAGAGTATCTTGTTCACTTGTGTTTTCTTTTTTCTAGTTGGCATCCATACAAAGTTTTTTGACAGTAGAAAACTTGTCTTTCCTATTTTATAGGCGTAGCATAGGCTCAAGGTGGAGTCAAGAGTAAACATATGAATGAATGACCATGAATAGCTATGTGCTTTTTTTTTTTTTTTTTGCAGAACTGGGCTTTGAACTCAGGGCTTCATACTTGCTAAGCAGGCACTCTACCACTTGACCCATGCCCTCAGCCTGCTTGTTTGTTTTTAAGATAGGATCTCACTATGTAGCCAAGGCTGGCCTCAAACTCCTAAGTGCTGGGATTACATGCTTGTACCACCGTATCTGGCTCCCCAATACATCATCTTTTATGTTCACTAGTCAAATTCCCTCCAATCCAATCTTCTCAACCTAAATCCCAGTGCCTACAGACTTCTAGATTCAATACATCTCAAAACAAATTCATAATCTGTCCCTAAAACTTGCTCATAGAAAAAAAAAAAAACTTGCTCATAGGTCTGGAATTCTTCTCCCCTACCCACCTCCCCCATTCTTTTTTTTTTTTTTTTCTGGTGGGACTGGGGTTTGAACTCAGGGCTTCATGCTTGCAAAGCAGGCACTCTGCCACTTGAACCACACCTCCAGTCCATTTTGCTCTGGTTATTTTGAAGATAGGGTCTCACAAACTATTTCCCCAGGCTGGCCTTGAACCATGAATCTCCTGACCTCAGCCTCCCAAGTAGATAGGATTACAGTAGTAAGCCACCAGTGTCCAGCTGTCTTTTTTTTAAACTGCTACAGTCTTGGAGATCAAACATAGAACATTGCACATGTTAGGCAAGTACTCACCACTGAGCAACACCCCAAGTCCTAGGTTCTCTATCTAGGGAATAGTTTCATCACCTGACTCCTAATCCAGGAATAAATCATTAAACCTATTTTTACCTTGTGCCCCCCACCTCAGCCTCCGGCCATGGTCCATCAGTACTCAAGTTTTGTCCCTCCTGCCTCCAGACTCTGCCCTGTTCCTCCCTTATCTGTCCCTTTGAACTCAGGCCGACTCATCTCCCTCCCAGACCTTCCATGTGCAATTTCACCTTTCCGTGGACAGGATGCTTGGAGGAGAGGAGGGGAAAGGTAAGTTACTTTCCTTTCAAACTACTGTAATAAAAATTAAGTATGGTGGTGCACGCCTGTAATCCTAGCACTTGGGAGGCTAAGGCAGGAGGATTTCGAGTTCTAGGCCAGCCAGGGTTACATAGGGAGACATAGTCTCAAAAAAGTATGGCCCATTCACACAATGCAAAACTTTGTAGCTGTGAGCAAAAATGAGATAAACCTGTATGTAGCAAAAAAAGCAAGCTGCTGCAGAAGTGTGTAAATTACAATTTGTATTTTAAAAGGACCATAAAACCTGGGCATGGTGGATCACATCTATAATGCCAGCTACTTAGGAGGCTGAGATGGAGAGGATCATGGTTTGAGACCAAACTGGGCAAAAAGTTCATGAGACCACCATCTCAACCAATAACAGGGTTCAGTGGCACATGTCTCTAATCCCAGCACTTGAGAGGTTGAGGCAGGGGCATCTCAAGTTCAAAGCCAGCCTGGGCTAAGTACGAAAACTATGTCCCAAAAAGAAATAAAAGAAGCTGGGCTCCAGTGGCTCATGCCTGTAATCCTAACTACTTGGCAGGCTGAGATTGGGAGGATTGAGGTTTGAGGCCAGCCCAAGGTAAACAGTTCGAGAGAGACCTGCATCTCCAAAATAACCACAGCAAGATGGACTAAAGGTGTGGCTTAAGTGGTAGAGTGCCTACTTAGCAAGCACAAAGCCCTGAGTTCAAACCCCAGTCCCACAAATAAGTAAAACAAAAAAAAGAAAAACCAGAAACAAACAAAAAATTGGGATCCTGGGTTGTAGCTTGATGGTAGAGCACTTGCTTATATGTGCAAGACCAAGTCTGATTCCCCAATGCCACAAAATTCAAAAAACCTATGCTACAAAAAACTTGCATATTATTAAGATGTAACTGCATAGTAATGGGGTGGATTTAACCAAAGTGCATTTTATGTGTGTGTGGAAATACTGCAGTGAAAACCCTGTCAATTAATACACACTAATGAAAGTGAGAGGACACCCTTTAAGAACTCAATAAACTTAGTCCACATCTTTAAAAAAAAAAAAAAAAGATATAAACTACAGCTGTGTAAGTGTGTATAAATTAGAATATTGATAACATTAGTAATTTCTTAAGCAGAAAAATGGGTAATGGTTTTATAAAAATACCCATTTTCTGTGTGTATGTTTTAGATTTTGTAAAATTCATGGAATATGATGTATCCAAAAAGTCTAAAATATAAACATACAGTATCAAAACAATTCTCAAACACCACGCAGGCCATGGAAAGAACAGTGCATCTCAGATGGCTCCAAATGTTCTCCCTGTACCTTGAACTCTGAAATTAAAACACAAGATTCCCTGTCCTTTACACTACATTTAAAAAAAAAATTTTGTGGCTTCAATATTAAAATCTGTTATTTATTACAAGATAGCTTTCTTACACTACATTTTTATTTATAATCTTCATATGCATCTGAAATAGTTTGTGGAAAACATTTCAAGAGGAGGTTTAGTGTGGTGACAAGAGGCAGACTTAAGAGTCAGAAAGTAGCTGGGGGCGCAGCTTAAGTGGCAAAGGATCTGCCTAGCAAGTGCTAGGCTCTGAGTTCAAACCCCAGTACAAGGATGTGAGGGCTGGGAGAGGGATGGCAAAAGGACCACCAGGCCAGCTACTTAACTGGTTGGGTGACCTCGGGCAAGTCCTTTCCCTTCCTCTTCCTCATCTAAATATGCAAATGAAAGCTCAAAGGCTTTCAAGATTGTTGTAAGGACTCAACTCACAAACATGACATTTATTCAACAAATTTATTAAGACCTGCTAGGACATAGCCCTGTAAAAAACAGAGATGGATCAAACACAGACCCCACTCTGAAGAAGCTCACAGTTTAGAAAGAGATAACTACTAAAACAACACAGTTGGTAAGTGCCTTGAAAGAGAACCTAAAAAGGCTGTAGTGTTCAAAACCCTGGGATCAGAACTAACCATAGAGAGGCAGGAAGGTACGAGTCTCCATGTGGAGCTGAGCTTAGGAACATCCAGGAAGGATCTTGCCATGGCTCAACCACATCCCCTGGACCTCTGCTGCTCACTGTAGACTGGCCCACTGCAGGGAAGTGTAGACCACCTTACCATCAGGCTGAGGTGAGCAAAGCAGCAGTGTCTTTCTGACACTGGTTCCGAGACGGCCAGCAGAGACCAGGTCCTGGAGTGGAATGGGGTCTTCAGGAGCCCAGCACTGAGCAATGTAGTGGGCATGGAAACGGAGTGGGTCACCTGCAGGAAAGAGACAGACATGTGGCAGTTCCCAACAGCAGAGGGAGGGAAGACACTGGATCACCAACATGGGATCATTTTTAGCAATCACTATGAATATTCTGAAGCACACATGGTATGGATTTTTGTAAGTATAGTGGCACTAAGGTACACCTACAAGAGCAATCACTTTGTTAACACTCCTAATGGCCAAAAAATGGAAACGATCAAACCATGGACTGGTTAAATTCATAGCACATCTGTATACAACTATTAAGATTAAAAGAATGAGCCAGGCACTGGTGACTCACACATGTAATCCTAGCTACTTGGAAGGCTGAGATCAGGAGGACTTTGGTTTGAGGCCAGCTGGGGCAAACAGTTCTTGAGACGTTTATCCCCAAAATAACCAGAACAAAATGAACGAGAGGTGTGGCTCAAGTGATAGAGCACCTGCTTGGCAAGTACAAAGCCTTGAGTTCAAACACCAGTTCTACCAAAAAGAATTAAAAAAAAAAATTAAAAAAATGGAGCCAGTCAGGCACCTGTAATCCTAGTTACTCAGGAGGCAGAGATCATGAGGATCATGGTTCAAAGCCAGCCCAGGCAAACAGTTTGTGAGACCCTATCTCAAAAAAAACCGATCACAGAAAAGGGCTGGTGGAGGGGCTCAAGGTGAAGCCGAGTTCAAACTCCAGTACCCCAAAAAGAAAGAATGGATCCAGAGGTCATAGTACACATCTGTAATCTCAGCATTCAAGAGGCACAGGGTGGGGAAATCACTTGACTTCAGTTCAGGAGTTTGAGACCAGTAGACCCTATCTCAATTTAAAAAAAAAATAATACCAACAAGGAAAATGGTCAATGACAGAATAAAAGTAAGAAAAGATGTTTATAAGAGGATGAAGCAGTAAATAGATGGGAAAGGGATCCACAGAACTTTCCCAAAAAGAATCAGATAAATATTTTCAGTTTTGTGAGCCATGTTACACTTAACTCTGCCAGTGTACCACAATAGCACCCAAAGGTATATGCAAGCAAAGGGGCAGAGAATAGTTTCAATAAAGCTTTATTTACAAAAGCACTTGGTGGGCCAGGTTTAAGCTGGGGCCGTAGCTTGCCCCTAGAGTAAGAATCTGAGTGAGGCACTGTGCAGAAGAGTAATAATGGGCAATGAAAAACTAAAAGGGCAAAGCTATGTGTCATCCCATCAAGAGGAAAACTGTCATTGCATCCCTAAAACAAAGCCCAGCCTGGAGCAGGGTTTTCAGCAAAAATCTAGCCTGGGGCAACACTTCTCTGGTTATTACCAGACCTCAGCCAGCTGTGAAGAGTAATCAGAATGCTTGGGAAGCAGGGTGGGGATGTAGCTCAGTGGCAGAGCACTTGCCTTGAATCACAAGACTCTGGATACTCAGCATCACACAGGCATCACACACACACCACACCACACCACACCCCCCTCCATACACACAAAGTTTGAGTGGTTCAGCTTAAGGTGTATAAATATAGCTGGGCACCGGTGGGCTTACACCTGTAATCCTAGCTACTCAGGAGGCAGAGATCAGGAGAATTGTGGTTGGAAGCCAGCCCTGGGCAAGTAGTTCCAGCTATCTAGTAAAATGCCATCACAAAAGGGGCACTGGCAGAGTGGATCAAGTGGTAACAGTGCCTGCCTTGCAAGTTCAAGGCTCTGAGTTCAAACCCTAGTGCTGAAAAAAACAAAATAGAATCCTGCAGTGAATATTCTTATATTTTTGTGCACACGTGCAAGGATTTCTAAGTGAATGTTTTAAATCATAGGAATGTTTAGTAAGTTACTAAGCTGACTTCCAAATGAACATGAGAGCTCCAAAGTGCTTTTAGTTTCAGAGGCTAAAAGAAGGTGAAACAAAAGGAAAACTGCAAGGACTTGGGGTGTGGTTCAAGTGGTAGAGCATTTGCCTAGTAAGGGCAAAACCTTGAGTTCAAACCCCAGTATTGCCAAAAACAAAGGGGAGAGGGTGCAGAACATATTGAGAACAGGAGGAAAAACACAGCCACCTGAGCCTCAACCCAAACTCACCAGGATAGACCAGAAAGTCTCCGCCAAACTTGCCAGCTGCACTAAGGAAGAAGCCTCGCTCCCACAGGTCCCTGTAGATGCTATACCGAAGCTCATGAGCAGGACGGCCAGCATGGGGCCAGTCTTTGGACTGGACACGCCAGTTCAGGGGTCTAGCCTTCACAGGTCGAGGCCTGGCGGTGGCCAGCTGGATGAGCAGGGCGGATCTGGGCAGCGGGGCCACCCCATTCGAAGGCCCTGGTTGGGGAGAGGAGAGGACTGCGGAAAGGAAGTGCAGAGAAGAATTTGGTGAATCCAAATTCCAAAGTCCTCCCACCCCCCAGTGAGACCCAGCCAAATTTCCCCAAAACTCCCCTTCCTCCTTCCCTTGGTCTCTGGACATCAAACCCCAGCCTCACCTACTCCCTCCTTCTCCCCCTGCTCCCCAGAAGCCTGGGCGTCCTCGCTGGTCTCATTCCCTTCTGCAGCTTGGCTCCCACCGGCCTCCTGGCTCCCGCCGGTCCCTGAATCTTGTTCCAGCTTCTGCTTCTTGGCAGCCTGGCCCTCTGCAATCTTCTCCAGGAGCTCCTGACGCCGGGTCTCCCGGGCCTCGGCTGCCAACGTGCTTTGCTCCTGGAAGCTCTGCTCTTGCTGGCGTTTGAACGATGCCAGAGCCTAAAAAGTAAACTTAGTCGGTGCTTCAGGACCTACTTTTTGCGGCCTCTTAGCCAGCTAGGCATCCTGACTCCCTGCACCCTCCCGACCACTCTTTCCAGTACGGGGACTCCCAGGCCCTCCCACCCCACAGTGGCTCCCCCAGTTCTTACGAGGCCGTGGTGGCGAGGATCAGGACGCGGAGCGCTGACGAGGGTCACAGCGCCGATCTCGGCCAGGAGCCGCGCCTCTTCGGGCATGAGCAGCAGCGGGAGGCCCAGGCGCGAGTTCTGGCGAGGCCCGCGGGGTAGGGCGCCCACCGTGCGGCCCCCCACGCCCAGGCGCTCCCGCAGCGCCTGCACCGCCTCGGCCCCCCACACCAGCGAGCGGCCATTCGCCACCTCCACCACCAACATCCTCCTGCGGAACGGGGTCGCGGCAATCACCCAAACAGCAGCTTGGACGCCGCGCGAGCCCCCACGCCCCCAGTCGCCGCAAACACCCGCCTTGGAGCTGCAGGGATCCAGCCCAGTTCGCCACCTGCGGCGAGAGGCCAGGCCCCGCCCCCTCTAAGCCCCACCCCTCCGGTTCGGCCCCTATGATTTGGTCTTGTTCCGAGCCGGAGCCAGACTTTCTCACTGTGAAACCCCGCCCCCTTCTGAGCGCAAGCGGACTCGGCGTTGGGCGCCCTCCGCTTGGCCGAATCCGCAGCCCCGCCCCCTTTCCGAACGTAGGCGACTCGGCATTCGGGTGTCCTCGCCTCGGCCGAATGTACAGCCCACCCTCTTCCGGCCACGAGTGCTGTGGTATTCAGGCTTTGCCTCATCAACTTCCATCAATCCCGCAGCCTGTGACCCCGCCCCCAACAGCGCTCCTCTTGTAGGGGAGTTCCCGCCTCACAGTTGAACCCCACAGTAGGAGGCCCCGCCCCCTGTGCACCCGCTGTCTGCTCTTTTGCTAGGGGGACTCACCCCTCTTGGGAGCGCTCAGCCTGCGTCCTTTGCTTCTCTTCAGAATGTCTTACTGTTCTCCGATGGAACCAGCTAGTCACCTCGCAAACATCAACCTTAGTCGAGGCGGAGCCAACACCTACGTAGCGCACCCCGCGCTGCCTCCACCCCCCCCAAGCCGACCCCCTGCGTCACTTTCGTCACCCTGCCACGTCAACTAAGCGAAAAGTCTGGGGTCCACCTACGGCAGGGCTGTAACCCCACCTCCGTCCCCGCGGAACGTGTTGGCCCTCGCTCACGGGTTTGGGTTCCGCAACTTGGGAAAATGAGGCTCATTACCCTAGCCCCGCTCCGTAGGCCCAAGAGTCTTCCGGGGTCCTGTCCCCTTTAGTTCGCTTTTTCCTGGCCCCTTTGTAAATTATCTGGATCCCCGCTTCTCTCGTGGACTGTGACCCCAACTTCCTCCGAAAAACTAGGCTCGTGGCTTGGCAAAGCTGTTGGCACCGCCTATTTCTACATCAAGGTCGTTTATACCCGATTACTTCCAAAGTAAAACGAAATCTGTAGCCTCACCTGCATCCGAACAGGTACTTAAGCACTTGACTATTTGAAGTAAACCGAAGCTCATGCCCCAGCCCACATCCTGCCGAGCTTGTGGCCCCGCCTAATTCTGAACAGTGATTGATGTACTCGACTATCTCTCCGAAGGAAGCCGAAGCGGAGGCCCCGCCTCCTTCCGAACGCCGAGCTCCAGGCTCCGCCTCCTTCCCGGGTCCTATCGCGTTTGTTCTGGGCCGCGAAGCTCCGGGCCCCTCCTTTTTCCGAGTTCGAACCCACACCCCTTCACGTACTAGCTGTTCCTTGCCCCGTGCTCCGCAGATCGATTGTTGCCGGTGTCCAGTCGCGGACTCGTGTACCCGGTTTCCTCCCTGCCCGGCTCAAGCCCTGACGGCCGCCTCGTCCCTGGCCCGGGATCGCGCTGCCAGGCCGATCTCCCGCAGGAGCAGGCGGTGCGTGGGCGTGCTGAACCGGGGAGGCGTGGCCCGAGCCGCGGCGGACACAGGCTGGGTCTGCCTGGCCTCCTCCTGCCCCGTGGGCGGCTCAGGTGCGCAGAGCTGGGGGCGCCCCGGGACCGGGTGTGGTCGCACGGCGGGGTCGCTGCGGATCGGTGGGTGGGCGGGGTGCGGGGACGGCACCCGGAGCTCATCGAGCTTGGTGGCGTAACTGCCTGTAGCTCTGCTGGGTGGGATCTAATTGGCTCCGGGCTGCGCGACGCCGGGCTGGGGCTGCGGAGGGAGCCTAAAGATGGGAGTATGGGCTGTCGGCTCTTGGGGTCTTTAGGTAGGAGAGGGGCCTGGAGCTCTGAAGAGGTGTAAGTTGGAGGTCTGGCCTCCTATAGAAGGAGAAGGACTAGATGGGGATGCAAGGGGTCTGAGTTCCTGGGTTCTTGAAGAACGAGAGGCTGGGGGACCCGAAAAGGGGTCTAGAGGGTTTCTGAGAGTTGCTGGGTCTTTGAAGAAAGATGGGGAGAGAAGTCTGGATTCCTGGGCTCCCGGAAGAAGGGTCCGGTAGAGGGCTTATTTTCAGGGCTGTTAAAGATGTCTGGGTCTTAAATGGGAATGAGAGGTGTAATTTTGACTTATGCCTTGGCAAAGGAGTGGGGCTGGGAGCTGGATTCCCGAGTCCTCGAAGAAGGAGAGGGCTTAGGTCTGATTTCCTGGGCTTTCAAAAGAAGAGGGCTGGAGGCCTGGTTCTCCAAGGTAGATAGGGGTGGGGCCTTGATCCTCTAGCCTTGAGGAAGAAAGGGACCAGAAGTACAAGGGACGGGACGGGAAGCCAGGACTCCTGGGTTCTGACTATAAGCCCCTCCTCTCATCCCTCCCCCAGACCATGTCACCCGAAGAATGGACATATCTAGTGGTTCTTCTAATCTCCATCCCCATCGGCTTCCTCTTTAAGAAAGCTGGTGAGTCAAGTTCCCTCCCAAATGGAAAATAAAGGAGGGAAGACTAGTGTGTGTGTGGGGGGGGAGATGACACTTGGAAGATTATAGGTTTATGCTGTCCCTTTTCTTCGCAGGACCTGGGCTGAAGAGATGGGGGGCAGCAGCCGTAGGCCTTGGGCTCACCTTGTTCACCTGTGGCCCCCACACTTTGCATTCTCTGATCACCATCCTTGGGACCTGGGCCCTTATTCAGGCCCAGCCCTGGTGAGATCTGGGTAGAGGGAGGGGAGAGAGAGTGGAGGAGAGGAGGAAGCAACCTGTTTCCTCTTTGGGTCTTTCTGCAGCTTCTGCTTCAGCCTCTGAATGTCTTGTTTATCTCTTCCTTGTTTCTCTGTTTGTCTCATCTCTTTTTTCTTCCTCTTCTATCTTGTTCTCCACCTTGTCTATGTGTATTTGCCTCACACCTGTCACCATTCATAGTCATTTATTAACAACCCCCCTCTCCAGTCCTGAGCTCTGGATGTTGGTGATGAAGACAAAATGGAGGACTTAAAGGTTGTCACTCTGAAGCGTTTCTTAACCCCCTCTTCATTTTCTTCTTTGTGGCTGTGCCTTTCCATGTGACTATGACTCTTCTGACCCTGCCTCCCATCCTCTAATTCTCTCTTTGGTCTCACCTTTTCTGTGTGAGTGGGGAGAAGTAGGAGAGTATTTGTGGCTAGACTCTGGGGAGGGGGGAAGCACAGGCTGAGGTCTCTGTGCCCAGCACAGTGTGACACCCCCCCCCCAATCTCTGCTTCAGCTCCTGCCATGCTCTGGCTCTCGCCTGGACCTTCTCCTATCTCCTGTTCTTCAGAGCCCTCAGCCTGCTGGGCCTGCCCACTCCCACGCCCTTCACCAATGCTGTCCAGCTGCTGTTGACACTGAAGGTCAGACTTGGGGCTCCATACTCCCTGCAACCTCCTTGTGAGCTAGTTAGCCTCTCCCACTCCAGCTCCTCCCACTATTCCCATGGAGAGTGGGTAATGGTTTTATCTCTCACAAACCCGGAGCATGGAACTTCACCACTCCCTGGGGACAGGGTTCACATCTCACTACCCTTGAATATTCACCTCTTCAATTATTCTGGGCAAAGAAATGGCTCGAGTGCTCTAATGAAAGGAGCCATTTGGCTTTAGAGTGTGCCTGTCCAGCATGCTTTGCCAACATACTCTCTGTGAGTCTGTAGCAAGTCATTCTGCAAAGGAGGAAAACCACTCTGGGAAGAAGATGCCTGGCTAAAGGCACAAAGCTGGGACTGCCACGTCTGCCATAATAACCTCAGAAGATGGGTGAAAATAGATCCCTAGGCCCTGGTTTAGACCTACAAAGTCATGAGTTCCTACTATGTTCTGTGCTCCAATGACATATCAGCGAACAGAACACTCATGCAAAGTCCTGAACTGGTTTTTCCAGCATTCTATGATCTTATCAGGAGCTTGAGTATAGGCAGGTGTGGTCAGCTGAGAGAAGAGTCGGAGGAAGACCCTTTCAGGATGTGTATGGACCAGTGCATGGGGAAGGGAACAAGTTGAGTGCCACAGACCATGCCTCCCGCATCCACTTTCTGCTAAGCACGCAGGGGAATGGGCAGCAAGGGCATTCCACATGGGGCATTGTTGGCCATGGTAAGAAGTTTGGACTTTCTCCTGTAGGAGACCAAGATCTACTGGGAGAGTCGGTTTTGGTTTGTTCTTTGGAGAGGGGATCGACCAGTGTTGCACTGTTTAAAATAATTCAGTCTGGATGCTGCGCAAAGAATTGAAGTGGAAGATGGGATAAGATAGGGTGACTAATGGTGGTGGCTTGATATATGCTATCAGCTATTAATAGGTGACTGTGTCCCAATATGAAATGCTGCTCTGAAAATAATTTGAGGGGTGTTTATTTGCAGCTGTGCAGGCAGGATGGAGAGGAGGAGAAGGGGTAGTGCAGAACCCTGGACCAGGAGCCAAGTGCTCCCACAGGGGATGGGGGAAGGGCAGGTCATGGAACCTAGAATATAGTGTTGTTTAGCACCAGCTCCCCACTTGAAAGCATTCTCTGTGATGATCATCTTACAGAGAAGAAAAATGTGGGCCTCACCCTCCTGCCTTCCTCCATCTCCCACTGGGACTCTATCCATGGAACCAAGCAAGAAGCTGGAAAACATACCTGTTGCCCTAGGGTGGGCCTTGGCTGTGGTGGGTGGAACAAGTAAAAGGGAGGTAGGCACACCTTAGGCCCACAGAGGAGGCAGATAGAAGGGAACAGACTCAAAAGATGGGACAGGTTGGGTCTGGGGGGTAAAGGAGGTTCTGGCCTTATTTAGCAATTAATTGGATAGTGATGCCCTTTCTCTGATGGAACAGATTAGAAGATGTGCTTTGGACAGTCGAGTTGATAATATTGTGTTCCATTTTGGAAATGTTAGGTTTGACATCCCTGGAAGACATTCAGGTATAAATGGCAATAGGTAACTTGTGGGCTAGGTTGAGTGTCATCAGCTTGTGGATGGTATCTGAAGCCACAGGATTGCATGAGAGCATGAACGCTGAGAAAGAAGAGGAGGGCCTGGGACTGAATGCTGGGGATGGCCACCAGCTAAAGGTATTTCCCACCACTCTGGATTCACAGCACTGCCCATGGACAGGGACTCAGCTCCAGCTATAGGCTCCTAGACAGCTTGTTGTTGAGGCTAGTGGCTTAAGGGAGCTAGGTGTGAGGAGGGCCCAGAGGCTGACCAGGGCCCACTGTACCTGTATCCCCCCTTCTCCCAGCTGGTGAGTCTGGCTAGTGAAGTCCAGGACCTGCATCTGGCCCAGAGGAAGGAAATGGCCTCGGGATTTAGCAAGGAGCCTACCCTGGGGCTGCTGCCAGACGTTCCTTCCTTGATGGAGACACTCAGCTATAGCTACTGCTATGTGGGAATCATGACAGGTGAGTGGACCTGCTCAGCACATCTACCCCTGCACCTCAGTCACCTCTGCCCTACTCCATCTGGATTTCAGTACCTGTTCTTTATTCCTACCCTACCCCAGGCTACTTCCATCCTAGCCCTTGCTGCCTCTGCTCAGGCACGTCTGACTCTACTGCAGGATCAGAGTTGCTTCAGTAGACGATGACTGTTCTCAGTCTGAGTATTGCTTACTTTTCTCCTCCTAACTTATTACGAGATGATAGGAGAGATAAAGGAGCTAAGCCTGAGGAAGCCTTATGGTACTACCTCCCAGGGAATAAATACAGCTTGAGATTGAGTTTTAGTTTCAGAGAATATTTTTCATGAACAGAGGCTTTTTTGTTTTGAGATAGTCTTGCTATGTAGCCCAGGCTGCCCTTGAATTTGAGATCCTGCTGCCTCGGCCTTAAGAGTGCTGGGATCACAGACACACCACCACACCCAACAGCTTTCTTTTTTTTTTTTAAATTACAGCTTTAGGGAGCTGTTATTCTCGTATCCACCCACTTAAAGCGTGCAGTTCTCTGGCTTTTAGTATAGCCACAGAGTTGTGTAACCATCACCACTGTGTATGTTTGTAGAACAAGTACATCTCCCTGAGAAGAAATACTTTCAGTCACCTCCAAACCTCCATCCATCCCTGTGAACCACTAATTGACTTCCATCTCCATAGACGTGCCTGTTGTGGACATTTCTTGTAAATGTGGTCTCTTGTGAACATGCCAACCCACCATTGTATCTCAGAGGCCACAGCTATCTCCTATTTCCCGTTACCTCACTTCCACAGCCCAAGCCAGAGGAAGCTGATGAAAGTGATTTTTTTCCCCCTAGCACTGGAATTCATGCTTGCTAGGCAAGCATTCTTACCATTTGAGCCATTCTACCAGCCCTGAGATGGTGAAAAGTGTACAGGAACGGGTCTTTCCCTGTTGGAAGCTTACACTGGTTTCCTAGCCCTGCCAGGCCTGGGGGAGGATCACTGCCACCTTCTTCTCTCCAGCACTGCTTCAGCTCTGACTCATTCATAATGAGGTCACCCCCATCTCCAGGTTTTGCCTGTCTGTCCCCCTCTGTCTCAATCTCTCCCTTTCATTCTTGGGGTCTTTGTGCCTTTCTATCTAATTTTCTTTTTTTTTTATTATTAGCATATAATAGTTGTACAGGGGGATACATTGTAATACTCACATATGTGCTTACAATATATCTTTTTTTTTCTTCTTTTGGGCAGAACTGGGGTTTGAACTCAGGGCCTCTTGCTTACTAGGCAGGCACTCTACCATTTGAGCCATACATACTCCATCCCACAGTATATCTTAATTAGATTCACCACCTCCATCATTCTCCCTCATCCTCCCTCCCTCCCCTTCTTAGAACAATTCCAACAGGTTTCATTATTCTGTTTTCACACATGAATACAAAATACATCCACCATATTCACCCTTATTCCCTCCCACCTCCAACTGGTATCCAACCCCAGCCAAGACCTGTTTTACCTTTCTTTCTTTATTGGTGGTACTGGGGTTTGAACTCTGTTCCTCACACTTGCTAGGCAGGCACTCTACCACTTGAGCCATTCCACCAGCCTTTTTTTGTGTTGGGTCTCAGGAACTATTTGACTGGAGTTGGCTTCTTGCTGGTAATCCTTCTGATCTCTGCCTCCCAAGTAGCTAAGATTACTGGCGTGAGGCATGAGTCACTAACACCCAGCTCTTTTTTTTTTGAACATTTTTGTTAATATATGATAGTTATACAGAGGGTTAACTTCTGATATATACATGTATTAAACCCCAAATTGGTTCATCTCCATTATTTTCTCTCCTACCCCATTACCCTTCTTAAGGTGGTGTCAACAGGTTTCAATGTTCCATGTTTATACTTGTATAGAAATTACATCAGCCATGTTCACTCACCTTTACTCTATTTATTTACCCTCCCCCTCACACTAATATCTAATTTTCTATCCGTCCTTCCTTCTGTCTGAATTCCTGGACCCTATCTTGCTGGGTCTCCGTGTTCGCCCCTTCCCCCCCCACACCACCCCTAGTTTTGTACCTGTCTACTTTCCTCTTCTCCCATCACTGGCCCCTAACCCTCTGTCCTTGCCCCTTTCCTTCCCCAGTTGTGCATAGCATCTGACCACCTGCCCCCTCTCCACCCCACAGGCCCGTTCTTCCGCTACCGCACCTACCTGGACTGGCTAGAGCAGCCCTTCCCGGAGGCCGTGCCCAGCCTGCGGCCCCTGCTGCGCCGCGCCTGGCCGGCCCCGCTCTTTGGCCTGCTCTTCCTGCTGTCTTCCCATCTCTTCCCTCTGGAGGCCGTGCGTGAGGATGCCTTCTACGCCCGCCCGCTGCCCGCCCGCCTCTTCTACATGATCCCGGTCTTCTTCGCCTTCCGCATGCGCTTCTACGTCGCCTGGATTGCGGCCGAGTGCGGCTGCATTGCCGCTGGCTTCGGGGCCTACCCCGTGGCTGCCAAAGCCCGGGCCGGGGGTGGCCCCACCCTCCAATGCCCACCCCCCAGCAGGTCAGGCGGCGGGAGGGATGCTATCCAAGACCCAACAGGCCCCACCACCAAGGGCTGGCCCTGCCCCTAGCAGGGAGGGGAGCAGGGGGCAGGTCCACTACCTGTGTGTCACCCCTCTGGCAATCACCACTTGCCTTCCCTGATCAATAGGGTAGTGGTAATCCTGGTACCTATGGATTGCCTCTTGTTGCTAGTGCTTGTAATCCTTCAATATGGTGAATTGCCCTCCTTTGCTAGGTAAAGGTGGTATCTTAGCAAACACACGCCTTCCCTGTGTTGCCATGGAAGTGTATCCCAACTATCAGATTGTTTGCAGTTGCTGGAGATGCCATCCTTTGGTAATGGTGGCATCCTGTGTTGCTACAGGAATGGTTCCCTAGCATCTGAACTGTCCCTGTGCGAGGGAAGCCAGACCCCTAGCAACCATGATTCACCCCTTCTTGCCAGAAGTCTTGCTCTTTGTGGCTGTGAAGCCTGTGCCCCCCTGAATTGCCCCTTTGTGGCTGGGAGCCAGCACCTCGCCCCATGGGATGTCATCACATAGCTGCTCTCAGATGCTCTCTGTTTCTAAGGAAATAGCATCCCTTTGTGCTTGCCTACAGTTGAGGGAATGCCATTCCTAACACCACAGGTCACCTTCCTCCTGTTGCCAGGGAAGGTGAACCTCCCCCTGGTGGTTATGGCTTGACCCTTATTGCTAGTAATGCTAACGTGTCCCTGCACTTTCATTGCTAGGTGAGTCACAAAGCTAGTAAGTGAGGGGCTCATTGCTATGGAAATATTACTCCTGCATTGCTAGAGAAATGGTACCCATAGCAACCAGCAATGGGCTGAACCTCTGTTCCTAGACTCCCCTGTCAGCCTTCCACTTGGGGCTGGGGCTGGGGCTGGGGCTGGGGCTGGGGCTGGGCTGGTACAGCAGTCTTTCAATGTATATTACAAACCACTCTTGCTAGGGTTGTGCCACCCCCTAGTAGTCACAAACTGCCATAGTGTTTGGGGGCAGTGGCACCCCCACGTGAATTTACCACTGCCCTAGTAACCATGGGAGGACCTCAGCTGCTACAGAGATGTTCCCCCAGAAATTCAGGCAGGAATTGAAGGCTTTTCAAAATCTACCAAGCCCCACTTCTAAAGGATGGTTCCTCCCCATCATCCTTCAGGATGATGGACCAAGCATGTTTTCCCACGTTGGGGTTATTGGTATCAATGACCTGGAAACCACTGTATTCCTGAAGGTGACACTTCTGGAACAATCACAGGGAAGAGGAAAAAGGCCCTTTCTGGAAGCTTTTCTAAACAGCCCGGGCCTTGTTGCTAAGGAATGCCTTTGCCCTAGCAACAGAGATCATTGAGAGTCACAGGCTTAGAACATCTCCCTAGCAACCACGAACCACCTTGTTAGAGATACTTCCTTAGCAACTGCTCTGTCCCACAGTTCAGAAGCTTCTCTGAGTACACAGAGTTCAGTTGCTAAAGGACTCCATAGCTTAGCAACTGTAGCACCTCAAGGCTTTGTGGCTGTGGCAGGCCCCACTAGTGACCAAGGGAAGGAGAACCACACTGTTAGTGAGCTGTGACCCACCTACACACCTTGCTCTCCCAAAGACTCCCTCTTGGGTAATCCTACCTTGTGGTCCTACTACATACGACCGCCAGAGAGAGGTCTGTTGCCTGGCCAGAATCCCCTCCTTAGTTAGCATCTGGGGCTGGGACAGGAACAGGCATTGGGTGGGGCCTGGCTGAGCTGCATGTCTGTCCCCACCCTCATCCTCCACCCCCCCAGTCCGGAGAAGGCGGCTTCCCTGAAGTATGACTATGTGACCATTCGCAACATCGACTGCTACAGCACAGACTTCTGCGTGCGGGTGCGGGACGGCATGCGGTACTGGAACATGACGGTGCAGTGGTGGCTGGCACAGTATATCTACAAGAGTGCGCCTACCCGCTCCTATGTCCTGAGGTGAGGGAGCCCCGTACACATCCAGGATGGCAGAGAACTACATTTTTATACCAGCAGCATCCTGTAGCTTCCCTGCCTGAGTCCTTGCCACCAAGGCTCATGGGAGTTGTAGTTTCCTAGGCATATGCTGGGATAAATTGTTCCCACTCTCTGGGCCTAAGGTCATCCTTCCTCAGAAACAGTGTACTGGGTCCTGTGGACTCAGTTGCTACTCTTTCCACAATTTTGGTTCTGTAGGTTACTGAGAGGAATGAGTTGGCTTCTTGGTTTCTGCAAATTTTAAATGAGATTCACCTGTTTTATAGTTTGAGCGGAGGATTAAGTGAGAAAAAGTATGAAATGTACTTAATATGAGGCTTGACAGGTAAGCATTCACTATGTAATAGCTTTTAATATTTTTCATTCTTCCACATTATGCGTGTGTGTGTGTGGTGCTGGGGATCAAATTTAGGGTCTTGCAAATGCTAGGCAGCTGCTCTACCACTGAACTAAATCCCCACCCTCCTCCGGTGTTTCTCGAATGAAGACTGTGCTAGTCATTATTAACTTTACAGTCGTCAGAAGTGAGAACTCTCTCTTTTAAGAAGCTATCCCTGAACTCACCGTGTAGCCCAAGCTAGCCTCATACTTGAGATCCTCCTGCCTCAGCCTCCTGAATGCTGGGGTTACAGTTGTGCTCTACCAAACCCGGCAGAAGTGGAAACATTTTAAAGATAAGGAGACTGAGGCTCAGAGGGGTTAGGTAACTTCCCAGTTGTCCCTCAGCCTTCCCAAAGCCACCTGGTGAGAGCAGGATACACTAGTCAAGAGCTCTACCACTTGAGCTACCCTCCCAGCCCTATGGAGTACTTATTGCTGCAGCTCTAGAGCTAGATTTGTCTGGCAGGCTAGGACTTGTGGTTCAAAGATCCACTCAACTGTGAGCCAAGCATGGTAGCATAAACCTGCAATCCCAGCATTTTTATGAATTCCAGGCCAGCTTGGGAACTTAGTGAGATGCTATCTCAAAAAAAAAAAAAAAAGGATCTGGCCAGACATGGGGGTGCAACGCCTGTAATTCCAGCTACTTGACAGGTGGAGGTAGGAGGGTTTCAGTTAGAGGCCAGTATAGGCAAAAACACAAGACCTTATCTGAAAGCAAAAGATCTGAGGTGTGGCTCAAGTGGTGGAGCACTTGCCTAACAAACTCAAGGCCCTGAGTTCAATCCCCCAGTACTGCAAAAAGAAAAAGAAAAAAAAAGATCCTGACCTGTGGAGTTGGGGTGTGAAGCAGAGAAACAAATGTAGTCTTTGGGGTGGTCCTGGTGGGGGTGATGGAGATAATAGAGTAGGGAACTCTGGCTCAGCAGGATGTGGATTTGAAAAGAAGAGTCAGGGCTCAGAGAGGACTGCACATGGAACATGAGCAGAGGAAATGAAACCTGCCTCCCAGCCTGTGGGCAGCAGTGGCCAAGGTCACTCGAGGGCCATTCTCCACCAGGGGAAGACCCAGCAGCAGGAAGTTCTGGGAGTGGGGTTTAGTCCATTAACTTTAAGGTGATGTCCTGCTGGGGTCATTGGATAGGCAGTTATACAATGCTCGGGCTTCAGAGAAGCTGGATGTGCATGCCTATAATCCTGGCACTTGGGAAAATCAAGGGCACTGGTGGCTCACTTCTGCAGTCCTAGCTATTTGGGAGGCTGAGATGGGGAAGATTGAAGTTCAAGACCAGACTAAGCAAAAAGTTCAGGAGACTGTGTGCCAAACGATAGCTGAATGCTTGGCATACATCTGTCATCCCAAGCTATATAGGAAGCTGAGATCAGGAGGATTGCAGTTCCAGGCCAGCCTGGACAAAGTGAAACCCCAATATCCATGGTAAAAAGCTAGGTGTGGCTCATGCCTGTAATCATAACTACTCGGGAGGCAGAGATCAGGAGGACTGTGGTTCAAAGCCAGTCTCCCAAATAGTTTGGGAGACCCTATCTCACAAAAAAAAAAAAAAAAAACCATCACAATAAGGAGCTGGTGGAGTGGCTCAAGTGGTAGAGTGCCTGCCTAGCTTGAACTCTGTCTGTCCTGAGTTCAAGCTCCAGTGCCGCCAAAAATAAAAAAACAGGAAGTGGACCCTTGAGGGTCATCTGGTATAGATAACACTTAAAGCCTTCGGAGGAGAATCAGGTCAAAGCCCAGGGCACTCCAGTGTTTAAATCGGTTCTCAATTGGGAGTGATTGTGCCACACATCAGGGTGTGGCAACACTGGGAGACTTTCCTTTCTAGGCAGCAGCACTCTTACTGCTTGAGCCACTCCACCGGCCTGCTTTTTCCTTTCTAGTGTTGGGACCCACGACCTCGAGAATTCTAGGCAAGCACTATACCTTTGAACTACATCCCCAACCCCTGGAGACATTTTTGTTATAACTGGAGGGCCACTGACCTAAAACAGGTGGAAGCCAGGGTGCTCCTAGACATAAACAATGCACAGGATTTGACCTTCTTGTTTACCTAACCCCAAGGATGGGGTGGTCAGCATTATTCTGCCAATAGGGGATTTTTTGTTGTTCTTCTTCATAACCCTCCCCCCTCAGCACTGGGATTTGAACTCAGGGCCTTACGCATGCTAGGCAGGCACTCTTACCTCTTGAGCTACTCCACAAGCCTATTTTGTTTTCTAAGACAGGGTATCAGTATGTAGCCAGCCCATGGTGACCTCAAATGTGCCATCTTCCTTTCTCCACATTCCCAGTACTGGGATTACAGGTGTGATGCTCAGCATCACTAGGTTATTTTTGTATTTCAAGCCCCCAGTCACTGAAGAACCCCTTAAGGTCACAGTCCTGGCAAAGCCACTGTGCACCTGGTGGTGAGGTGAGGTGGAGATTGATTTCTGTTCTTGGCAGAGGGGGAAGAAACTGAATTGTTGGGCTCAAGAGCTAGGAAATTAGGTAAGGATGGAGGCATAGCTCAAGTGGTAGAACACCTGCCTAGCAAGCATGAGGCCTTAAGTTCAAGTCTAAGTGCCGCACCCCTTCCCCTCTCCAAAAAAAAAATCAAAAACAACAACAAAGAAAACCTAGGAAACTAGATTTCTGAGTCCAGAGAGGGTACCAAACGTCTAGGATGGCAAAGAAGGGACCATGGCTGGAGAGTTCCAAGTTTTCACAAGTCAGGAATTACTCTCCTGAATCCATAAAACAAGAGGCTGTGATCTCAGTTTCCAGAGGAAAAGGAGTGGTGGGAGGATATGAACTGGGTTCCTAGAAAGACAGAAGTAGAGACTCCTGGGTCCTGCAAAGGAGGAAATGGGTCAGGCTACCATAATCCTGGCTTTATTTATTTTGTGATACTGGGGATTGAGCCCAGAGCCTCCCTCATGCTAGGCTAGCCCTCTACCACTGAACCTGAAGTTCTGGCTCTGTGAAGGAAGGCAGGGCCTGCATTTTGTAGAGAGGTGGGCAGCTGAGGACTTCTGTTTCCCAGACTGAGGGAAGGTGGTTCTTGAGGGGAAATGAACAGCACTCCTGAACCCCAGGCCTGGGATGGGCAGTATCTCAATCAAACCATTGTATCAGGATCACCAGGGGACATGTCATATCAAAGATTTCCCTCATGGCCAGGGTATCTGATACAGGTAAGTGGGGCACGAAAATCGGTGCTTCTGACAAGTTCTGAAGTGATGCTGATGCAGAACCAGGGACCTGCTTTTGAGAATCACTGGGCTACGTAATTGGACTTCCTGGTTCTAAGGGAGGAAGGGCCTTGAATGTGAGGCAGTAGATCCTTACAGGAGGATAGGGCCTTGGTTAGCCTTGCTGGGAGCTTCTGAATCCTGGAATAGGACTCTTGGGTCTGAGGGAGGAGGGCTGGAGCTTGGATTTCTGTGTCCTGATTCCCCACTCCCTTCCTTCCCCCAGGAGTGCCTGGACCATGCTGCTGAGTGCCTACTGGCATGGCCTGCACCCTGGCTACTACCTAAGTTTCCTGACTATCCCGCTGTGCCTGGCTGCTGAGGGCTATTTGGAGTCAGCCCTGCGGGGACGGCTGAGCCCTGGGGGCCAGCGGGTCTGGGACTGGGTGCACTGGTTCCTGAAGATGCGTGCCTATGACTACATGTGTATGGGCTTTGTGCTCCTCTCCATGGGTGACACGCTCCGGTACTGGGCCTCTATATACTTCTGCATCCACTTTTTGGCCCTGGCCTGCCTAGGACTGGGGCTAGCTTTGGGTGGGGGCAGCCCCAGCCGGCGGAAGACAGCAGCCCAGGCCAGCAGCCTTTCCCGGGAAAAGCTCCGTGAGGAGTGAGCTGTACCATGTCCCCTCTGCCAGCCAGTCCAGCCTCCAAGCTTTTCCCTGAGAATTCTGTGAACAGACTGCTGTCTCCTTCCCCAGCAAAAGTCCATCCTTTGGCTGGGAGCCTGGAAAGGATTCTGTCTGGTCCAGCTAACTACCCTGCCTTCACAAGAGTTCTCCCAACTCCCTGACCTGACCTGCACCTCCAACAGGCCACTTCTCCGTGCTCTGAAATCAGGATGTTGTCCACACCAGGATCCCTTTGGCCCTACTCCAGCCGACCAGTGTTGAGAGAGCTGCACTTAACCCAGAACGCCAAGGCAGGGGCCAACGGTGATGTGGTTTCTGGGACAAATGCCCTCTTTGGATCCCCAGTTTGGGAACAGTTTCAAGCCTTGGTTCTGGGATATGGGGGACTCGCTTCCTGTGTCTTGCTCCATTTTTATCTCATCAAACCAGTATTTCAGACATGGAAGGCAACATGACCGTCCAGGTCCTAAAGGGGAGACTAAGTAAGGTGCAGGCTATCAGCCTGGTGAATGCACTCTTGCAGGTTCCCTCAGAGCCACTTCCAGGCCCCAATGCACCTGCCTCCCTCCTGTCATCCTTGGCCTGAGAAGTCAAAATGTGTAAATCTTTCCCAATAAAGTATCGCACAGGCATCTGTTTGTGAGAGTATCTGTGGACAGTAAACTGATAGGAACGCTTAGCCCAGCCAATGCTGGTGTGATGTGCCCCTGCCCTGGGTTTCGGAAGCAGACCAGCCTGCTCAGGACTTCAGTTCCCAGAAGAACTTTCGCAGCAGTGGCCCTGAGTTACGGGAAGTGTGTTGTATTCTCTTCAGGCCACCTGGTGGCCAGGTATAGCCCTGCCCCAGGCCCCTCCCTTTATCTAGTGCAGTCCCCGCCCTGGGGGCCACTAGAGACGGAAACAACTGTCTAGGGCCATGGAAGGAAGCCGAACCTGGATAGCAGAAGCCTGGGGCCCCTCTGGGGGGTGGCCAGACCCCCAGGAGACCAGAGGAGGTGGGAGAACCAGAAGAGTTTAGGTCTATCCAAACTTTGGGCCTGGGGGAGGAGGGGGAAGCTGTGTCCTGAGAACAAAAGGCCAAAGGGTTTACTGAGAAGGGAACTGGAGGGTGGAACACCTGGATCTGAGGAGAAGAAAGCTGGAGACCTAGACTCTTGTCTTGCAGGAAGAGAGGGCCAGGGGCTGGGACTCTAGTGTCTCAGATGTAGGAGGGGCAAGGGTCAAAAGGAAATTGAAACCTGAATTCCTCAACCATAGCATAGAAGGAGCCTGGGGGATAGGGGAGTCTAGGAGTCGGGGAGGTCTGGGGCCTGGACCCCTGGATCTCAGGAAGGAGACTAGGGCCTGGACCCCTGGGTCTCAGGAAGGAGACCTGGGGTCTGGATCCCTGAGTCTAAGGAGGAGAGCTGGGGTATGGACTCCTGGGTCTGAGGGGGGAGGGCTGGGGCCTGGACCCCTGGGTCCTCAGCCCTCTGCTCTCCTGCCCAGGCCGGTCACTTGCCTCTGTGTTGAATGAGCTCCCCAGTGTAGCTACTCTTCGGTACCGTGGCCCTGGTGTGGTGCCGTGGGGGACACTGGAAGAGGAGGAAGATGGAGGAAGAAGCCTCCAGTCCTTTGCAGGTGCTGCCCCAGTGGAGCTACAGGATCCTCACCCATCTCGGGAACTGCCATGGCCTATGCAGGCAAGACGGGCACACAGGTGAGGCTCACACATCCCTGACACCATTCCTCCCCACCACATAACTCCTTCCCTGACTTTAAGAGATCGCTTCCTTGTTATCTTTATGGCTTTTCCACCAGGCTATATCTTTCTGGAGCTCAGTTCCATTGAGCTCGATCAGAATTTTGTCAACAGAATCTTGTAGACATTTTGGTTTTCTTTTTTTTTTTTTGAGACAGTCTTGTAATGTAGCCTAGGGTAGCCTCAAACTCTTCATCCTCCTTCTTCAGCCTGGCTAGCCTGGCTCTATCTTTGTTTGTTTGTTTGTTTTCCCAAGTGATCCTGGTGCCTCAGACACTGGAGGCTACCTTTTCTGTTTGTTCCTGAATAGGTTATATTTGTTTCTCTTTTTTGTCACTACCAAATATTCCACATTATGGGAACTATAGTGTGCCATAAGTTAGGTCCTTTGTTATATTGGGTGTTTCTACCTCAGGGTGGTTCCCAGTTGGGATCTCTTCGTTGTCTGTTTCTGACTGTTTCCCTTCCAGGAAGAGTCAGGCCAAGGACCAAGTGGCGGACAGCTCTGAATCTAAGGCTTCCCACTGGGCCCTGAAGGTTTCCAAGTCTAAGGAAAAGATGAAGGAAGGCTTGCAAACCCTCCAGCCCTGGGCATGGACGCTGAAGAGGATTGGGGGTGTGGTGGAGTCTGAGGGAGGAGGGCTGGAGCCTGACCCCTAGGTGTGAGGGAGGAGGACTGAGGCAGGAGACTTGGGACCCTAACCACCTGAACTCTGACCTGGCTGCACCAGATAAGGATCCTGAGCCCTCACTGCTGCCCCCTGCAGGTCAGTTTGGTGCAGGCACAGAGTCCTACTTCTCCCTTCTGCGCTTCCTGCTGTTTCTCAACATGATGGCATCTGTGCTTGAAGTCTGCATGACGCTGCTGCCCACCTGGTTGGAAGGGGCTCCCCTGGAATCCCCTCGCCCTAATATCTCCTCTTCCTGCGGCTCTTACAGCACCCACACCCAGGGCCTGGTCTCTTTCCCCTCACAGCTCTTCAACCTGCTCTCTGGAGAGGTGGGTACCAGGTTCCCTGGGAGGACACCGCCCTGCCCCTGGCACCTATGAGCCCTAGTGTCCTCAATGACCTGTTCTCAAGCTGTAACCTGCACACCCTAATTGCCCAGCTTTCCTGCCCCCTGCCTCCACCCTGCCCTACAGTGACCACTGCTCTGCCCTTGTCTCCCTAGGGTTACCTTGAATGGTCCCCTCTGTTCTATGGGTTCTACCCACCCCGTTCCAATGTGGCAGTCACCTACCTGTGCTCAGTCTTTGCCATTGGCCTCATCTGCCTGCTGCTCATCCTGCATCGGTCAGTGACCCCCACAACCCGACCACCTGGCTGGAGGGGAGCAAGATGTGGTAGTTGAAGACCCCTCCCCAAGAGTTTTCCTCTCCTTTTTTTTCCTTTTCTTTTCTTTTGGTTCTTTTTTGGAGGGGGGGGTGATTGGGGTTTGAACTCAGGGATTCACACTTGCAAAGCAGGTGCTCTACTGCTTTGAGTCATACCTCTGGTCCATTTTGCTCTTATTATTTTGGAGATGAGGTCTCTCAAACTATTTGCCTGGGCTGGCCTTGAACTGTGATCCTCCCAATCTCCTAAGTAGCAATGATTAAATGATTATAGGCATGAGCCGTTGGCACCCAGCATTCCTTTTTTTTGGCGGTACTGGGGTTTGAACTCAGGGCCTCATGCTTGCTAGGGCAGGTCCTCTACCACTAGAGCCACTCCACCAGCCAAGTGCTCTATTTTTTAAGATCCTTCTTGGTTGGGCTGTTGCTCAATGGTAAAGTCCTTGCCTACTGTGCACAAGGCCCTAGGTTTGTCATGTCTGTAATTCCAGCTATTCGGGAATTAGGGAAAGATCAAGATTCCAAGCCAGCCTGAATAAAAAGTTAAGAAGACCCCATCTAAACAACAAAAATAGTGGACATAGGGCTGAGGTGTGGTTCAAGTGGTAAAGTGCCTGCCTAACAAGTGCGAGGCCCTGAGTTCAAATCCCAGTAACACATACAAACACACACACAAAGTTTTGCGTCATGGTGCAGGAGTCCCAGCTATGAAGAAAGAATAAGTAGGAGAATCTCAGTCCAAGCCACTGAGGCAAAAATTCGAGACCTTGGGCTGGAAGTGTGGCTCAAGGAGTAGAACACCTGCCTAGCAAGCATGAAGCCCTGAGTTCAAATCCTGTACCATCCAATGAGTTGGTGTGGGTGTGGGTGGGAAGAAAAGAAAAGAAAAAAGAAATTTAAAAATGTGAGACCCTATCTCAAAAATAACCAAAGCAAAAAAGGTTGGGGGTGTGGGGTATGGCTCAAGTGGGAAAGTAATTGCCTAGCAAGCTCCCTGAGTACATACCCCTGTACCACAAGAAAGAAAGAGAGAGAGAAAGCAAGCAAGAAAGAAAAAATGCATCTCATGTGTAAAGGTCAAGGCGAGGAATACAAAATGGCAAGTTTTTTTTCCCCCATGGACTTAGAGTTCAGTGTAGAAGGTAAGATATTAAATGAGCTCATGAATTGCATGTTTCCAATGGGTAACAGTGCTATATAGTAAATATATAGAGGTGATTCATTTATTTGTGTAACAAAATTTACTTAGCACCTGCTGTGTGCCACACATTGCTGTAAACAGTTGGGATTCCATACTGAGTGAAACAGACAAACCAAACCAAAAGTCTTGGCAGGTGGAGCTTACATTGTAGAAAGGAGAGACAGGCCAGAGGCTGTGAGCCACTGTTGGAAGCTGCTCAGGGCAATGGGCCAGGGGGATGAACAGTAATGCCTGATGGGCTGCTGTACTAATAGGTGGTCCAAGAGAGCTTCATTGAGAACATGGCAGGCATTTCAGTAATGATATCTGGGAGGTGAGAATTTCAGCCAAGCAAATGCCTGGGGCGGGGATGGATTATTCCAGGCAGAGGCTATGGCCAGAACCAGGCAGGAGCGAGCCTGGAGTGTTTGGATGGAATCCTTGTGAGTTTTTTTTTTTTTTTTCTTTTGCGGTACTGGGGCTTGAACTCAGGGCCTACACCTTGAGCCACGCCAACAGCGTGTTAGGTATTTTGGAAATAGGGTCTCAAAGAATTAATTGCCTGGGGTTGGCTTCGAACTTCAATCCTCCTGATCTCTGCCTCCTGAGTAGCTAGGATTATAGGCGTGAGCCACTGGCACCTGGCCCTTGTGGGTTCTTGAATAAACACCATCTTGATCTGATTCAGGTTTTAAAAGAATTTGCTTGTGTGTTTGTGGGAAAAGAGAGGGAGGCAGAAGGAGAGGAAAAAGGGAGAAAGGGAAGGAGTGTGTGTGTGTGTGTGTGTGTGTTAAGAATGCTACAATAATCCAGATTACAGATGGTGGCTTAGATTTAGGTGACAGAAGTAAGGTGGTGACAAAGAGTCAATTTTGGATTTAGTTTTCAGTTTTTAAAAGTGTCACATGTCATTGGGCAAGATGACTCATGCCTGTAATCCTAGCTACTGGGGAGGCAGAGATCTGGAAGATGGGGGTTCAAGACCAGCCTAGGCAGAAAGTTAGTGAGTCACCATCTCAACAAAAAAGCTGGGTGTGGTGATATGCAACTGTCATCCCAGCTACTTGGGAGCTCTTGATCTGAGGCCAGCTCCAGGCAAAAAGCACGAGTCCCTACATGAAAAATAACTAGAGCAACAATGGTGGTGTTTGTGATGGAGCCCCTGCCTAGCAAATATGAGGTCCTGATGTCATATATCAGTATTGCAAAATTTAAAAAAAAAGGCACTTGTCATATCTGGAAAGAGTACACAAATAAAAAGGTAGAGTTTGGCAAGCTCATGTTGGTATCAAGAAAGATGGCACAAAATACAATACTATAGTCTACACACAGAAAAACCACCATCCTTCCATTCACACTCTGTGGCCTGTTTTTGCACTTTATATAAATGGAGACTCTGGATTTATTTTGAGGGGCAAGGATTTCCTAATTGGTTTCATGAAGGGTGTGGTACAAAAATGGAAGAATGATTCCCTGGGAAGCCAGGTGTGGTGGTGCATGCCTGAAATCCCAGCACTTGGGAGGCTGAGACAGGAGGATGGAGAGTTTGAGGCCATCCGGGCTACATAGCCAGACTGTGTCTCAACACTTTCTGTTTTAGCCTGAGCAACCGGAACCATGGAGTTAACATCTTTTGAGAATGAGCAGACTTGTTAGGGAATATCCAGAATTCAGTTTGGGGTTGGTGGATTTTTTTTTTTTTTTTTGGTGGCACTAGAATTTGAACTCAGGGCCTCATGCTTGCTAGGCAGGTGCTCCTAGCCCTTGAGCCACTCCACCAGCCCTTTTTTTTTTTTGTGATGAGAGTTTGTTTTTGGTTTTGGTTTTTGTTTTCTGAGACAGGGTCTTGAGAACTATTTGCCTGGGCTGGTTTTGAACCTCAATCCTCCTGATCTTTACCTCCTGAGTAGCAAGGATTACAGGAGTGAGCCACTGGTGCACTGGTGCCCAAATGGGTAGGTTGTTTTTGAGGTGTTCTGTGGAGAGAGGATAGGCCTTGGTCAGAGCAAGGAAGGTGGACCTCATCTCTTTGCCCAGTTCTGTTTCTGTCCCTTTCTCTGGTTCTCTATCCTTTCCCTGGATCTCTGTCCCTGCCCCTTCTGGCCCTCTAGGCCTCTGACCCCTCTCTTGAGTGTCTTTACCTGCCCCCTTTTCCTATTTCCTTCCCATGTCCCTCCCCATTCTGTGAAGTTCTGTCACTCTGTCCTAGGTTTCTGAGTCTCCTGGATGTGTGCACCCCAGGTCTACTTCTAAACGTCTCTTGGCCTTTGGTCCAAATGACCTTATGTATTCCTGCCTCTTTGACTCTCCATCAGGTGGCAGCTGGCAATATACCAGAGGCCTTAGAATTCATCTTGGATTTGTCCTATAAAAAAGGTGCCTCACCCCCACTAATGGTTGTTTTCCCACAAACTCTTGTTTTCTGGGTCTCTCCTTTCTCAGGTCGGTGTCCGGGCTGAAGCAGACATTGTTGGCTGAGTCTGGGGCTCTGACCAGCTACAGCCACCGCGTGTTCTCGGCTTGGGACTTTGGCCTCTGTGGGAAGGAAAACGTGCGGCTGCGCCAGCGCATCATTCTGTATGAGTTGCAGGTGCGCTTGGGGTGGCTGGTCCAGGCTGAGATGAGACGCTGGCCTTGGCCGGCAACAGGGCTTCCAGAGAGAAGCGAGGCAGCCCTTTCTTCTGAGGAGGCCGGTCTTGGGATATGACAGGGCTAAGAAAAGGCCACGCTAGGGAAGCCAGAGGTCAAAGGGTGCAGGAAAAAGTCCTTGGGGGAGGGGGTGTTAAAATACCTTGGTTCAGTGAGATGGTTGGCGTGGCCAGAGAGGGCGGGGCTTCAAAAAGTTGAACTAGAATTCCAGGTAAGCAGTGCAGGGCGGGACCTGGGATTCTGGGTTGGACCGAGGAGGGGTGGGGCTTAGGTGCAGGGCGGGGCCGCGGAGGGGCCTGCCAAAAGATCCAAGTGGTCCCAAGGACAGCCAGGAGGGCGTGGGGCATAGGTCTGTAGAGATCGTTAGAGCATGGGAGGGCTACATCAGTTCAATTTGAGGGGAGATTCAGGATCATCATACAGGAACCCATTCAGACGGGTTTGGAGCCCATGTAGACCTGTCTCCTGGCCTTAGGTGGAGCTGGAGGAAGCACTGGTCTGGCGCCAGGCTGCAACGCAGACAATGGGCCAGCGAGCCAAGGTGTGGTTGGTGCGGTTACTGCTCAACCTGCTGGTGTTAGCGCTCCTGGGGGCGGCCTTCTACGGCATCTACTGGGCTACAGGGTACACCGTGGATTTGCAGGTGCAGAGGGTCTTGGGGGAAGGAGAGCCCTGGGGTTCTGGTACCTACAATTCCAAGGATGGAAGGCCGTGAGAGGAGAATGAGGTCTAGGATTCCTGGAATCTTAGGCGGCATGGGGATGTGGATTGGACCAGGGACTTTTGGGTCCTGAGGGAAGAAAAGGCTGTGGAGGACCTTAAGCATGCCACTTTCCTTGGACCACCCTCCCTCCCAGGAGATGACCCTTGTTCAGCAGACGCCGCTGCTAAAGCTTGTGGTGGATTATCTTCCATCAATCTTCATCTCTGTGGTCAACTTCGTGCTGCCTTTTGTGTTCAACTTTATCGCCCCACTGGAGGGCCTCACCCGGAGCCGCCAGGTCGTTTTCATCCTGCTCAGGTTCCAGTCTTGTGGGATGGGATGGATGGGATGGGGGTGCTGGGAGAACGGGGAAGGGAACCATCTGAGGGTCATGGGTTCTTCAGATAAGATAAGGAAGTCTTGCAGATATGCTATCCTGGGCTTTGTGGATTCAAATCCAGGCTGTCACTGAGCCTCAGTAGCCTCGTCCATCAAGCAGGGAAAATCATGAGCGCACTCCATGTAGAAGGGAGCTGACTTGTGGTGGGCGTTGGGTCAGTGCAAGTCCATTTCTTTGTTTCTTCTCGTAGGACTGTGTTTCTACGCCTCGCCTCCCTGCTGGTCCTGCTCTTCTCTCTCTGGAATCAGATCACTTGTGGGGGCGACCGTGAGGCTGAAGCATGCAAGACCTGTGGCTACAATTACAAAGAACTTCCGGTGAGAATGTTGTGGGTGAGAATGCCACTTGTGGCATTCCTGGGCCTAAAGGTAGGACCACCATATGCAGTTGGAAATCCAGGATCCCTGGGTGAAAGAAGTAGCTGGGTGGTCCAAACCCCTTGACTTGGAAGGAAGGAGGAGCTTGGGATGCTGGACATGGGATGGATGCTTGAAAAAACTGAAAACCCCCAGAGAAGGCCTGGGTGGGGTCTCACAAACTTTAGTTTTGGAGTCTCAGATGCTTGGGCCTCCGAGTACATGGGTTTGGAGGTCTTGCCCACCCATTTCTTCTTCAGTGCTGGGAGACTCGGTTGGGCCAAGAAATGTACAAACTCCTGGTCTTTGATCTACTGACTGGCCTGGCGGTCATGCTGTTCATCCAATTCCCTCGCAAGTGAGAGCCTCGCCCCTCTGTGGCCCTGCCCAAGGGTGTAGTCCTCCTTCCCCTTTTGCTCCACCCCTTTTCTTATCCCCACCTCTGACTCCCCCTGTTCTTGCTCTAAGTCCACAGGTCCCGACATCCATGTTATTTAGTTACTTCCCTCTGCCCGCGTCCTACCGCCTTGGTACCTCTAGCCTGGTAGTCCTCAGGCTCCACCCCTGAGCACACCCGAATCCACGTGACCTTGAAAAGCCCCGCCCCTTAATGACCCTGTTTGATTGGAGCAGGACGGTGGGGCGGGGAAACTTCCCCAGCACGCCTCTGATCGCTCCGTCCCGTCCCTCAGGATATTCTGTGGCCTCTGTCCAGGGGCACTGTGTCGTCTGGCGGGAAACCAGGAGTTCCAGGTGCCAGACGAGGTGCTGAGGCTCATATATTCGCAGACTGTAGTCTGGGTGGGGAGCTTTTTCTGCCCTTTACTGCCTCTGCTCAACACAGTCAAGTTCCTACTGCTTTTCTATCTGAAGAAGGTGAGGGGGTCTGGGGAAGGAGGATGCTGGGGACTCTGGCTGCTAGGTCCCGTGGGAGGAGAGCGCTAGAGGGCAGGGTCGTGGGTGGGGGAAGGAGGGATCCAGTGTATCTCGACTTATAGGTCTGAGCGATGGGGGCCCAGATTCCTGGGTCCTGCCTGGTGAGGGAAGAGGGAGGGACTCCCGGATGAGGAAAAAGAAGACGTGGGGGACTTTTGGGTCTCAGATCCCCTTTTCTTCTTCTTCCTCTGTCAGCTCACTCTCTTCTCCACCTGCTCTCCGGCCTCCCGCACCTTCCGAGCTTCCACAGCAAATTTCTTTTTCCCCGTGGTCCTTCTCCTGGGCCTGGTCCTCTCTGCTATTCCCGTGCTTTACAGCATCTTCGTGTAAGTGGCAGACACTCCTGCCTCCCGCCCTCCTTTTGCCTCCATCCCGGGCTCTAACTCTGGACATACTTGAACCCATCCTGTCTCCACCTCTAGGATCCCACCTTCTAAGGTGTGCGGTCCATTCCAGGGCAAGTCTTCCATCTGGGCTCAGATCCCTGAGTCCATTGAGAGCCTCCCTCAGACAGCCCAGAACTTCCTCTTCTTTTTGGGGACCCAAGCTTTTGCTATACCCCTTCTGCTGATCTCCAGGTGAGGAGGCCCAGACTAATGGGTTTGAGTTTGAATTTTTGAGATCTGGGGGCGCGTCGGGCTGGGGCTCCGGATTCCTGGGGCTGAAGGAGGAAGGCTTCGGCCTGGATTCCTGATTCCGAGGGAGGAGGAGCTGGAAGGCTAGAGAGAGGGGGAGGGGCTTTGAAGGTTCAGTTCCTGGTTTCTACAGAGCCGTAGCTTGAAGATAATATAAGCCTTTTCAGATGTGACTTCAATTCCTCTCTCTCCTAGCATCCTGATGGCATATACAGTGGCTCTGGCTAACTCCTATGGACGCCTCATCTCTGAGCTCAAACGCCAGATTGAGACAGTGAGATAGGCCGGTCCCTGGGAAGGGGTTCTTGACTTGGGGGAGAGGAGGTGTGTCTCACCTCCACCTGTCTCTATCCCAGGAAGCGCGGAATAAAGTCTTCCTGGCACAGCGCGCTGTGGCGTTGAGCTCGACCAACGGGCTTTTTGACCACGTTGGATCCAGATGACGACCTACTTTCAAGTCCTTGATCTACCCCCCAGCCCCTTTGTAAGCCTCCGCTACGTCATGTATAAAATCCGGAGATTTCCAAGGCTTGAGCCGCCAATTCCTTTACTCTCTACTGAACCTCTTAATTATATCAATAAAAACCGCCAATGCTGCTGAGTGCTTTTGAAACCTAATTCCTGAAGCCAGGGACAGGGCTTCGGCAGGATACTCGCCAATATTGGCGAGTGTCTCCCGGAAGTGCTGTTCCGCCAAAGGACTAGACAGGCGTGCTAGCCAATCGGCGGTCATATACGGTAGCGTCCGGGGCGGGGCCACTTGAGATTGATTCAGAACCCGGGTAAGAGGGGTCGCTAGGTGATAACCCGCGCTGAGCGCCTGTGATTGGCTGTACTGGAGAGCGTGTCAGCCAATTAACTTTCGCAGCACACCTGAAGGGGACGTGCTAATTAGCCCAGAACCAATCCGTGGACAAGACGGGGACAACAGGGAAGGGGCATCCTCTTGCCAATAGGAAGTGCTAGAAGGCGGGCCTGACAGTCGGTGGATAGCTACAGCGCCATGAATATCTTGCCCAAGAAGAGCTGGCACGTCCGGAACAAGGATAATGTTGCTCGCGTGCGGCGTGACGAGGCCCAGGCCCGAGAGGAGGAGAAGGAGCGTGAGCGGAGAGTGCTGCTCGCTCAGCAAGAGGTAAGATCCGAGTCCAGTCAGGCGGAGCTCACACTGCCAATCGCGCCTGCAGGAATCGCAAGTGGGGTGCTGCGCAGGCGCGAATGCCCGAGTGTAAACGGGTGCAGAAGCGGCGGATGTTTCTGGCGTCTTTTCTCTGCGAGCCCTCCGCTCTCCTCCAGGAAACCTCGGTTGATCTCGCCCTAGTCTAGGTTCCCCACCCTGGTATTTCAAATGCAGAGACCCTAGCGCAGAGTGTAAGTTTAATAAGTATCCGTTGAGTAAATAAAGGAACCAGTGTACTGTTCGAGGAAAATGTGATTACTTTTTAGTTCGTTTGCACCACTTATTCATTGAGCACCTTCTGTGTGCTCGCTCCTTGTAGAGCGTTTGACGCGAAATCCCTCATAACATGCAGCGGTGCTCTTAACGAGGAGCTGTCATAGTCTTGCACCGAGAAGTGAGATGGCTTTAGAGAGAAGTGTGGACAAGACCCTGTCCCCCGTTGCTCTCCCACCACACACATTTTTCTTTTTTTTTTTTTTTTTTTGCCAAACTGGTCTCAGGGCCTCAGTCTTGCTAGACAGGCGTTCTACCATTTGAGGCACTCCTCCAGCCGTTTTGTGTTGGGTATTTTTTAGGTAGGGTCTCGCTTTCATTGCCTGGGACTGGCCTCGAACTGCTTTCTTCCTGATCTCTGCCTCTCGAGTACCTAGGTTTACAGGGGAGCGGCCAGAGACTTTCTTTATATAGTTACATAATGTTTGGTTTACACCTAACTTTCAGTCCCTCGGCTAATCTGATTCTCAATAGTAGTTGGGAGGTAGTTTTGGCTCTTGAAATTCACGTTTATTGGTAGAAATTGAATAGTGACTTGGAGCTACACCTGAAATTCAGATCGTTTGCCTTTGAAGCCCGGTTTGGCTGCTTTTATAAACTGTTTTTGTTGTTTGTGTTGCTGGGAATTGAACCTAGGGCCTCATACATACTAAGCAAGAGATCTAGCACTGAGCAACGCTGAAGTCGTATAGCTATTTCTATATCATCACTCCAGACTGGGAACCCTTCTGGTTTAGACCAGGGATCTCCTCCCACGTATTCTTGATAACCCATGGTTTATTATTTGAAAACACTCATTTCCACCCCGGGGTGGAACAGGTGCCTCTCCTGGGTTGCAGTGCCCTGTGGTCCCTTTCTTGTAGCCCCCAGCACAGTGAACCGCTGTAATTTCTGCAGTCAGCACCACACCACTCTAGGTTCTGAATGTGCTGCCTGTAACTTTCTTTCCCTGGCTACTCCCAGGCCCGCACAGAATTCCTACGGAAGAAAGCCAGGCATCATAACTCTACTGAGCTTGAAGCAGTAGAGTCAGAAGCTCCAAGTTCTGGCCCTGTGGATCTGTTTCGGGAGCTGCTGGAGGAAGGAAAAGGGGTGATCAGAGGCAATAAAGAGTACGAGGAAGAAAAGCGACAGGAGAAGGTAAGCTGGCCTCAACCTGTTGGAGGAATCATAGGGTAGAGCTGTGGGAAGGGGTCATTGTGGTCCTCAACTATGGCTAAAGAATGTAAAGATAGTGTAGTAGTGAATGAGACCACATAGGACATTTAGAACTGATGTTGCTTATTGCTGTGGGGCACTCACAGGTCTTGTTAGTAGATATGAGCACCCTTAGCCCCATCTGAGGTTGACCCTATGGGAATGTGAGAAGGCTTAAGCTCTCATTTCTTTTATTTATTTATTTTGAGACAAGAGTCTCACTATGTAGCCCAGGCTAGCCTCTAACTGGCAGTCCTCCTGCTTCAGCCTCCCAAATGCTAAGATTACAGGTGTGAGTACACCACCATGCCTGATATTTAAGCTATTTGCCACCACTCCTCTGCTTTGCTTACTTTGGGTTTTTATTCACAAGCCACCTGCCTTTGAACTCAGGTAGCTCCACTCCATCCTCACCTTTCCGAGAATACTACTGCACCTACTACTGTCCCCTAGGGTGGGAGCTCAGCCTATGGGTCTGCTATACCCCCAGCAGCTGCCATAGCTAGTTCACTATTAGCCTGTGAGTCCCATTTGTTAAATGACAGGTTCTGCCTCCCCAGGACCTGGGGCTTAGGGGACAGAGGTCCTGGGTTTCCCTGTTGACACACCCAGGGCTCCAAGAACTGAAAGGACTGTACCCCATCTCTTCTATTTTCTGGCCCCCTCAGGAAAGGCAAGAGAAAGCACTGGGCATCCTGACTTATCTGGGCCAGAATGCAGCGGAGGCCCAAACTCAACCTCCTTGGTACCAGCTCCCCCCAGGGCGAGGGGGCACCTCACCTGGCCCAGGCCCAGATGAGAAGGTCAGGAGCCGCCTAGATCCCTTACGGGAGATGCAGAAACATCTGGGAAAGAAGAGGAAGCAAAGCAGTGAAGGCCGTCCTGCCAGAAAGGAGTCTGACAAACGGCCCAAGGAGTAAGAATGAGATACAGTTCACAGACCAGGCCTCGATTCCAGGGCTTAACTGCAGTCCAGTGTGGGCACCCAAAAGCTCTGACTGATCAGGGAAGGCAAGACAGAGAAACGGTTCTCACCATGTGGTTCAGGGGCAGGTCCCAAAATACCTCTCAGGAGCCTAGAGTCAAGCCTATTTTTGTGACCTGAGATGATGCCACCACTCTGATAGCTAATGGCATGAATGTCTGTGTTTAAGAGTTCTGTTTCATTACTAAATCACTATTTGCTAATAGATATAATCAACTTAAACAGGTCTCTGAAACCCTCAGTTTTTTAAAAGAATATAGAGGTCCTGAGACCAGAGTATAAGAACCACTGGATTACAGTAAATGGTTTATGTCCCTAAAGATGCCAGACCCCAAAGAACAGTCTTGTTTTTACTACAGAAGGAGAAACTGAGGCCCAGGGTAGTTTTTTTTTTTTGGGGGGGGGGTTTGAACTCAGCTTTGCACTTAAAACAGCATTCTAACCACACCTCCAGTCCATTTTTCTCTGGTTATTTTTGAGATGGGTATCTCATGAAGTATTTGCTTGGGCTGGCTTTGAACCATGATCCTATCTTAGCCTCCCAAGTAGCTATGATTATAGGCAAGAGCCACTGGCACCTGGCTTAGGATTTGCTTTCTTGACCTGGAAGGATATCTGATCTTAGAACTGGGGAGGACAGAAGTGCTTGGGAGGACAGGTCTAAGGATTTATACCAGCAGCATGGCTTCCTCCCAACAGGCTTCAAGACCTGAGGCTGTGGGTTAGCTATGGGCAGTCGTTCCAGGTGGCAGCTCCTTCAACATGAGGTGGGGGATTATGGGTGTGTGTGTATGTATGCTGTGCAGCTTTCTGACCTTGCTCCCCTCCCCCCAGGTCCCCATCCCTGGACCAGCTTCGAGCTGAGCGTCTTCGGAGAGAAACAGCTGAGAGAGCTCGGGCAGAGGCCCTGCTGGCCCGAGTCCAAGGCCAGGCACCCCAGGAGGGCCAGCAGGAAGAGGAAGAGACAGATGACCGGCGCCGGCGGTACAATTCCCAGTTCAATCCCCAGTTTGCCCGACGCCCCCGCCAGGACCCCACTCTTGCTCACTGACTCTTGAGGGGGTACAGGAGAGGCTGCTGCTGCCAGCCGTCATATAAAACTATTTATTCATAAATATTTTCCAAAATGAAAATAGGTTTACCAAAAAATGTCCCTCACTGGGGAGAGGAGGAGGGGGCAGCCCTCGCCCCCGGGCCCCCAGGGTGGGGCTGAGAGGAAGAGAAAACCTCCCAGCCACCTCCCTGCTTCCTGGGGGAAGGGGTGCCTCATGGCCTGGGGCCACCCCCAGTCTTCCAGGGCAGGGCCCTCACCTGGGCAGGGGGATCAGCATGCGGGGGAGGGGTCGGGTAGAGGGGGGCCGGTGTCACTGGAGGTCCCGGTCCTCCAGGTAGCGGTACTCAAAGGTGAAGCCTTCCTTCTTCCGCTGGCCCCACTTCTCGTAGTCAAAGTAGATGTAGGTGCCCTGGCCGGGGGAGAAGGTGGTCAGTGAGTGGATGAGGAGGTGGGCTGGGATCCGGGCCAGACCGACAGACAAAGGGGGCAGTTCTCAGGGCTGCAGAGGTGCCAGGCAGACTGTCCTATACACGTGTGCTCTCACTCCACCCTCCGTGATCTTCTCAGGTAGGAAGGGTTATCATGTCTTTTTTAGAGTGGAACAGGGTGCAGAGGCTGTACTCAAGCCAGGCAAAGCTTCCACTGCTGCAGCTCTGAAACACCTCGTGTATGTGTGTGCCAAGTACAGTCGTAAGGCCTAATCTGATCTTCCTCACTTTGGGGCAATAGTACCACCTCCAGGCCTAGAGAACGCAACAGGCTCAAAGTCTAAATTCAGTGCTCTGCAAGGACAGACACTTTATTGTGACAGTAGTGGTGTGGGGGTTTCTAAATGACTAGAGGCCCCGAAATACACTAATGTGGAGGACCAAACCAGGTTGGGACAGGAAGCCTACAGTCAGTGTTGGAGAGGACACAGAAGAGGAGCTGGGTCCTGAGTGAGTGAGTGACACGCCTCAAAGAAAACAGCGAGGAAGAACGGAGGGGTGGGATGAGTTCTGTGAGGACAAGGACCACCAAGAGGGAGGTTGGCACCTGTGAAGTATTTGTAAGGAAAAACCCCTGTGGAACACACAGACTTAAAAGTAATTTGAAAACATGTCCGTGACGCTCGCTGTGTAGTAGGCACCATTAGTACTTACATGTTATTAACTCGTTTAATCCTTGTAACAACGCATGAGGTGGAGCCTATTACCCCCATTTTTACAAATAAGGAAACAGGTAGAGCGGTTCATGGTGCCCAAGTCACCCAGCTTGAGCTGAGCTCAAACCCAGGTAGGTGTTCAGGGAAGCGGGAATTTCCAATCAGCTAATTCTTGGAACATGAGATGGTCACTTAAACAGCAGCCTCCCCTCTGAGAATGTGGTAAGCCCCTGCTCTGCTGGGGGCCAGGAAGGGGCTATCAAGTCAAGCCCTGGTTCAGGGAGACATCACCAACTAGAAAATCCCACACCCATTTGAGGTGCCCAGTGCCTCACAGTTGAAGGGACAGGCCAGCAGCTCTTCTCTTTGGAAGGGACGTTTGGGCTCAGACCTAGAGGAGTAGGAGCTGGACAAGAGGGGGATGAGGACAGTTTCCTAGATAAAGCAAGTAGCTGAGGGAGGCCAGCTTGGTCAGTCTGCAGACTGAATTGGCTGAAGAAGAAAGGCCAGCAAAGGCTGCCTGACCTTGGGGACACTAACCGCATCCCAGTGGGACCAGGGTGGGCGGGGCCCTCACCTGCTCAAATTCATCGGTGATGGTCTTGGGCTCCTCATGCCTCTGGAACCACATCATGTACTTGGTGTGAAATCGCCATGACTGCTTCTTTAGGGCCTTGGCTGCCAGGTACTGTGCCTTAGTTCCCTGGGGGAGGAAAGGAGGATAGGGGATCAGGAGACCCTCAAGCTGACAGGGAGTAGGGGGATGGGGCAGGACATTAGAGCTGAACCCAGTCCCCCGCCACAGACCACAGTTGGGCTGGACAATCCACTTGGAGGCAGTGCTGAAGGCACAGAACATACCAATGTTGGTCAGGAGAAGAAAAATGAGACAGGAGGTGGAAATTGCTTTCAGAGAAGCTTTGAGAAGGAAGAGAAACTAATGCATGATGAGAGCTGAGAGAGGAGATAATTTAGAAAACTTCTCAAGTGAGGGTAAGGGTGGAGGTTACTTGTGACTCACTAGGGTCAGCAGGAGGTCAAGATGGTTCCCTAGGTCTCCACAGAGGCCTGAGAGTATGCCCACTGCAGAGCAAAGGGACATCCTAGAGACTAAGGGGCCTGCCCAGGGAATGCTGAAGAAGGGTCCCTAAGCCATGCCTCTGAGAAACATGAATAGGCTGGAGCCTCTGCAGAGGCCAGCCTCTCCCTTGGCCTGAGCAGCTGAACATCTCTGTGCTAGATAGGGCTGAGACAGGTTTGGTTTGCAGGGGCCCAGGACTGGGGTAGGGAGGGGATGCGGTCCCGGTGGCCGCAGTGGGGCACCCACCTCGCCCCTCCAGCCCGAGGGGGGACGACGGCGGTGGCGGCGGAGCCGGGGGGCCCGAGGCTGCCCCGGGGGCCCTGCTGTACCTCCAGATAGTAGAAGATGAAGAAGAGTGTCTCGGTTGACAGGCGCTGGTAGAACTCCACGGTGTCCGAGTGCGGGGGTGGCATCTGGTGGTGGTAGGGGGGCGTTGGGCAGGGGTTCCGGGGGAGGTACTGCCTGTGAAACAGCAGGGAGTTAGTACTAGGTGCCCCATGGTTGCTGCCATGACCTCAGGAGAATGCTCCAAAATGTATCCCTACCTCCTGCAGAAAGCCCCAAACCAAGTCATTAGTGCCTTATGGGCCAACATATTACCTAATTTCTCAGGGCCTGGAGCCAGCTCCCCAGCTACCACCTCCTCCCTAGACTCAGGAGCCCTGGCCCCTAGCCCTTCTGTAGCCCCTCACCGGATGCGCTCGGAGTCAGAGGGGTGGGGCATGTGGTGCCAGGCGGCCTCTTCCATGGCCTGCTGGTAGAGCTGCTCCTTGGTAAGGGGCACTGGGCCCAGCGGACATACACCCAGTGACAGTGGTATGTTCACTTCTGACAGCTGCAAGGGTGGCTGGGCTGAGGCAGGAGGTGCTGATGTGCTGCTCAGGATGATGTCTGTGGGGAGGAGTGGGGTGAGGGGCGCAGGCCCCCTCAATGAGGATGGAGAGTGACCAGTCCCCTCCTCTGGTCTGCTTCCTTGCCACCATCCCTGAACCCTCACCTCGTTCTGTCAGGTGTAACGTTGGCACAGGGTCCTCAATGCCAGAACTGATGGCTGCTCTCTCTGCCATGGACTTCAGGGAGCTCAGAGGTTCAGGGGCCTGGGGAGAGAAAGACAGGCCTGGCCTCAGAGCTTGGTGCATAGGCTGGGCTAGGTAAGAATGCACAGCCTGACAGGCCCCGGATACTCTGCCTGCTCTGCTGGGAAGGCCATTTAGAGCCAGTCACCCACTCAAGATGGACCAGTGACATGTTAAAGCACCATGGTTGTGGGGAATATCAGAAACCACCAAGGCCTCCATAACAGAGGAACGTTGAGTGTACTCTAATCTGGAATCCTGTGCAGTGGTTCTGAAAACAGAACTTCACATGTTAGAAAGGAAAGACACTGCTGAACACTAGCATGCTAGCGTTTTTGACACAGGACACACCGTGGTATATATTCCTCCTATAAGGACACCACATGCTGGCAAAACACCACTGGACTGCCCACAGCAGTGTGGTATCCGGAGGGAAGCAGTGCTGCCCTGGGGGTGACAGTCATCCCTCAGGGATTCCTTGGAAACAGCAGGCTGAACCCACCCGGCTTTCCTATGATAAGTGACTTAGAGCTGGATTCTGCATCTTATGGTCAGGGCTGGCTCCTCCCCACTCTCTAAACAATCCTCCAGTCACCAGGGCCCATCCTTCATCCTGCATCCAAGTCCCCTTGAATCCACTCTGCACCATGCGCATGCAGGCCAGGCCTTCATGCCACCTCCCTGCACTCTGTCCCAGTGACCTCTCCAGTGAGGCCTAGCTTTGTCCCTCTCCACTCAGCCTTTCCAAGGCTCCCCATCACCCACCCCAGTGATCCTTTTCTTCTAAAAACTGGATTCTTTTTGAAAATTTCAACACTTGTTTCTTTTTTCCAGAAAAGTGCACACACTGAATTTTTCTATCCACAGTATCTCTACAATGTGAATGCCTCTTCTAAGCCAGAAGCTGTTGCAAGGGCTCTAGAGGACTGGTCTTGCAAAGAATCCTATGTGGCAGGTGTAATCGTGATAATCTCTATTCTTCAGATGAAGGAAGTGAGATACAGAAAGAACAATGCCAGCAACTAGAGATGGACAGACTGGAGACTGTCCTGCAACTTGGCTGAGTCCCACCCAGCCTCCTGACTAGCCACACAGACTGGCACATCTTGCCCTAGCCCAGTCTCAGCTTAAACATCTCCCTGTAAGAGCCTTCCTGGGCTTGTCTCCCAGGTCAGGCTGGATGCCCCCTTTGTGGGCTGCAGCTGCCTCCTCGACAGCTGCCCCGATCGCACACAGCTCCCTCTGCCAGCCCAGATAACTCCTGAAGGCAGGAATAGGCTACTGTCACCCAGCACAAAGCTTGGCCTGGAGCTGACTGCAACAGATATTTTCTTGTATGTAATGGTTTCTTAGAAGGGAGGATAGTGGTGAGCTAGGAAACGGGTCATGTGAAGTACGAAGCACCAGTGTCTGTAAGGAAAAATGAGGCTAGAGACCCAGAGTCTAGGAAGAGATGAAGATAAACCCAGGGAGAGCAAGTTGAGCACATACAACCAAGATAGGGAAAGAAACCCAGTCCCAGAGAGCAAGGTGTGTGTGAGAGCCCCAGATATCAAGGTCAGGGTGTGAGTGGTACAGGAAGATCCTGAGAAAGAACAAGTGCAAGAAGAGGACAAAAAGCCAAAGAAACAGAGCTCCAGGGGGAGGAAGAGGAAGTGGAGGTGGTCATTAGAGACCTGGAGGAAGGGTACAGCAGGGCCAGACGGGCTCAGGACTCACGAGGGCCACTTGAGGAGCTTACCTTGATCTCTGGGGCAGTGCTGAACTGTGGAGGCCCATTGAGCAGGGCACCAGCTGCCTTGGCCTCACTGAAGTTAGGTGTTGGAGAGCTGGGGGGATTCACAGGCAGCGGCACCAGGAGGCTGGGTCCCCCTGAGTTGTTCCCTGAGCCTGGGGCCACACCCCCAGCCCCTGTTGAGGCTGCCACACTGGGTTCCTTTCTATGGAAAGAAAATGGAGAAGAGGCTCAGAGAAAGGTCTTTTGAAGGTAGATGGGTAGGAAGATGTCACAGAAGATGGGCTCCAAAGGGGCAGTTGAGGGCCAACTGGGACAAAAGTAGCTTTTCTGGGCAAAGGTAGACCCAATCTCTGGAATCCTTCTTCCTCAGTAATGCAGAGCTATGGAGATGGGAATACAGAATCTCAGGGTGCTCCAACAGTCCATGGAGCTAATACAGGACAAGGAGGGGACAGCACTCTAGAATAGTCACTGAGCAGGAGGTTTGAGTGTTTCAGTCACAAAACATGCAGCTTTGGACAGGTACCCCAAGAAGCCCAGCTAATGCTGGGTGTGATGGAGACTGGATGACAGGTCTTTCACTCAGAAACAGGTGGTTCCAGCAGAGTGCTCTGATCTGAGGCTCGGAGGAACTCAGAGACATTTTACTTTGAAAAGTGAAACAGTCCCTCCAGTGCGAGTTAGGGAGCCTCCAGGCAGGGAACAGAAATAGGGAGGGAGTAACGGTGGGGCTCTCCCAGAGTCCCAGTTAGTGGACAGGTTTTAGGGCATTCTAAAGGGGAAGGCTGGAGACTAATGAGCCCATGTCCTAGGTAGAAAAGAATAAGGATAAGAAACCTAGCCAAGGTGGAAGACATCCCGCTGGGTACTGAACCCAGCAAGGGCAGGGCCTGTGGCCCTGCAATGCAAGAAATACCACAGCCTCTCTGTGGCAGGTGGGAGTCTATGCCCATGCCCTGCTGAGACACTCACGAGGTGCTAGGAGGTGGGTTGTGGGAACCTGAGGTGGCCCCCAGGGCCTGGCTGCTAGTGTTGTTGCCTCCACTGCTGCTCAGGGCCACCTCTGCAGGGCTGTCTGCCACTACTGAGCTGTAACCTGGGGGAAGGAAAAGTAAAGGGAGGCATCTGTTGGTTGCTATTTGCCCTGCCTGTGGCTCCTTCTCCCTCCCACCAGCCTCCACTTACTGGTGGCGCCATTCTGCTTGCCAGCCCCTCCACCTGTGCCGCTATTACTATTGCTGCCACTTCCTCCGCCACCTCCACCACCTGCCCCGCTTGGCTGTGCACTGGGGGGCCGGGGCTGGGCAGTGCTGGGTCCGCTGGCGGTGGGTGGAGCCACAGCCTGAGCATATGGGGCAGGGGTGCCCGAATTGTGGCTGGGAGCTGGACTGGCCTTGGGGCCCAGGGCACTTGGGGGTGCTGCTGAGGTGGAGGCCCCATTGTTGCCAGGGGTGGTACTCAAGGCAGAGGCAGCAGGTGGGGGGCCGGAGGGGTAGGTGGGCGGCACAGCTGGGGATTGGGGGTGCTGGTTGCTGTGGACAGGCTTGGAGCCATTTTTGGCTGGAGACTGCAGGGAGGAGAGACAGAGGGTTAAGACCCAGTGGGCCATCCATTCCCTTACCCACCCTGGCCTCAGGTTCCATGGTGTCCAACCAGTCTCTTCTCTGCCCTCAACTGCTCTGGCCCTCTAGGATATCTCCTGGCTTCAATCACCTTTGTGCTTAACACATTTATTTCAGCCCACCCAGCTTCCCAAGTCCTGTCTGTGCACCTGCTAATCTGGCCCACAAGGAACTAACACTTCTCTACGTTGTCAGAGAAGATCTATCTGTCAGATTGACAGATAGATCTTCTAAATAAGCACAATATGGGATAAGCTGGAGAAACCTAATTTCCAAGAGTAGAGGGAAAACAGATGGCAATCAGGCAGTAGTCCTTGATGTTACTTAAAGAGTCACCAAAACCTCTTAGAGGACAATAAGTGATGGCACTCCACAAAGTGGTGGCCAGGGCATCCCCACTACAGCCAAGCCTGACAGACGGCATGTGCTGTCGTCTCCACCAAGCACCAAAGGGAACTGGCCACTCCCTTCCTTCCTGTAATCACTGGTTGGCAGGGGGTCCTGGGAAGTTGCCGAAGCAGGCCTGCACTTGATAGTCCCTGCCTCAGTCTCTCCTGTCGCCATGGCCTGCCCCAATCCCTTTGTTGCTCCTAGACTCTGGTCCCCACAGTAGCAACATCAACGTCCATTCAGCGCCTTCCCTTGGGACCATTCCTCCCACTAGCCCAGAGGGGCCCATTCTGCTCCTATGTACCGTTACTCTTCTTCCTTAAGTGTGGTCCTATCTTAGGAGAAGGAAATGGGGTTAAAAGGGTCCACTGGGACAAGAGGAATTCTGAGTGCTGAGTGCTTCCTTCCCCTCTCAGGAACTTGCCTCGTGTGTCCACTGTGAGCACAGTGCAGGCTGTCTGACTTTCCGACCCATCACTTCTCTGGCTTGTTTGCCCCTCCAGAGCTGATCCACAAAGTCTAAGCCCCTCAGCTCAACAATCCCAAGCCAGCCTCACTTCTCATACTTCCAAGCTTCCTGTCCAATGTGTCTGTGACCTGCTGCTGCCTTTCTGCACCACCAGTCTTCTCCTGGAGCCCAGGGCACAGCCACCTCAATCATAGCACTAGTCACCTGCCTGTATGCAGGGTGGCATTGACTTCTGACCTATCACTGGGTTCCAGAGCCTGGCACTGGGGCTGGCACTCAGGCCTCCCTCAATAAGCCTTTGGGGACCACGGAATAAAGAAGTGACAAGTCATAAATTCCAGGCTTGGACCCACCTGGCTGACTTCACTATCTGTTGAACGTCCCCTCTTCTTATCATCTTCAGAGTTCTCCTGAGGTGAGAAAGGTAGTCAGAAACTGTAACCTCTAGGGTCCTGGGATGCCAATCCTTTAAGGACCCAGAAGGAGGGCCTGTCACTCCAAACCTCTCAGGGACCTGGCCTCAGCTGACTGACCTTCTGCCCCAGACCTGTTTCAACACCCAACTTTATTTTCTGAGAAATACCTAAATGTGGATTCCCCAGGATCCTTGTCTTCTGGGAACTAGCATTCAACACCCCCCACCCATCCTCTAAAGGACAAAGGAATCTCCTCTTGTTATGGAATCCAGCCCTTGGATCCCTGCCTGAGGCAGCTAGCCTCCCAGGTCCTCAGGTGAGCTCATACCTTAGCCCCTTCCCACCTCCCACACCCAGCACCCACATGTGGCCTAAACCCGTGGGGGGAACCACTGTCCTTAAGGACAGAAGGAAGACTTCAGGCTTCTGTCTTCTCCACGACCACCCTCTTGGAAATATGAGTTGCTGTACTCCAGGGCCTCACCGTAGTGCAGTTAGCTGGGCTGGGTGGGATGGGAGAGCTAGAGGTGGTTGAGGTGGGTGTGCTGCTGGACTGGTTGAAGATCTCATCCTCCATGTGGCTGTGGCTAGGGGGGGAGGTGGCGACCAGCGCCTGTGCTGTGGAGGCAGAGGAGGGGGCATGTTTAGCTGGTACAGCCACCCCTCATGACCCTCACACTCCACCATGAAGGTCAGCCCAGGGCCTCACGAATGTCCTCGAGGTCCAGGTCGTCGTAGAGGAACTCGTTCTCTTCGAAGTCAGGGTCCTGGGATGAGTCGACGTAGTATTCCACATCATCCTTGATCTTGCGGATGGCGTCGACAAGGATGGAGTCATTGTCCAGCATGCGCAAGATGGTCTCCAGCATGCGGACGTGGTAGCGGTGCTTCTCAATGTGCCGCTTCAAGCCCTCAATCCGGTCCTGCTTCTGCTGGCGAGCCCAGGGCCAGGCTCAGGGGCTGCAGAGCACCTGCCCGACCCTCCTGCCCCCACAGAACCTGTCCTCAGTCCCCAGTCCCCATGGTGACCCAGAGGCTCCACTCTGGCCCCTTCTGGCCTGGGGCAGTGTGGAGTCTGCCCACCCTCTGTCCCAGTGGGGACTGATCTGAGGCTTGTGACATCTCAGGGATCCTACTACTCCCTACCCTGGACATCCCTGAAAACCTGTTAAAGACCCAGAGGTCTCCATGCCACCCCTACAACTTGGCCTCTATTTGCACCTCACCTGACAGTCCAAATCTCTCCACTAAATCTTCCCACCCCTCTGACCTCCTCCTGGGACACATACCCCCATACCTATCAGACTTGCTCTGACAGCAATAATTATAGTCCCCATCTGTGGGGAAATTACTGTTTACAATATGATAAACTTTGCCTTCATGAACCCTACCCCTCCCAAGGTCTCAATTCCCTTTAGGACTTGACACCTTAGCTCAGTTCTAATTCCTCCTCTCTTCAAGGACCATTATCTCCCCTCCCAGTTCCTGGTTCCCAAGTCCCTCAGGGTCTGACACCCAACTCTGACACACTTCCTACACCCCCATCTCCTATTCTACCTCCAGCTTCCTTTTCTGGGTACCTCATTAAGCAACTGACATCCCTTTGAATTCATACACCTGCAATACTAGAGGTGTGGAATCTGGTACCCCAGCATCTGGCTTTGTCCTAGACCAGACCATGTTTCTCCTGCAGGTCATATCCACTGATTTCTCAGTGCCCTTCCATGTCCACATGCACCACCCTTTCCTGAGAACCTGGGACCCTTGAGGGCTGTGCGGATTCCCCCTGCTGTCCTTCAGCTCTCACACTTACTCTAGACCCCAGCTAAACCTGAGTTTAACTCTGCCCAAGTTTCTCCCCTTTCTGATGGCCCCCACTGTCTACCCAGACAACCAGCATCCGAGATCCTGCCTCATGTCTTCCCTGCACCTCCTAGTCAGCTAATCTCCTGGATTCTGCCTCTCCAATCCCTGATCCTTACTCTGCCTTAAGCATCCAGACTCCAACTCCTATAGGCCTCTACTGTGTCTCCTGCTCACCAGTCCACCACCACCCACTACCCCTCAGTTTTCAGGGCTCTCCCCACTCACATCCTTGTCGCCTTTCTTCTTGCGTGTCTGCACTGAAAGTGACTCCACTTCACTCTCAAACTGGTCCACCTGCATGTTTAGGGTGTCAATGGTGTTCTGGGGGGAGGGAGGAGAGGAGGCAGCTATCAGTCATGGTTCTTGTATACTCCAGAAGGCAAGGCCCCTGATCTTACCTCCTTCTCTGTCCCAACTCACCGTGAGCCACTGGCCAACCTCTTCCTTCTCCTTCTGGGCAGGGTCCACCTTCTGGGCCAGACCCAGGCCCTCCTTGCTATAAGCTTTGGTTTTGGTCTCTCTTTCCACAACTTTGAACCGTTCCATTTGCTGTAAAGAATGAATTGGCAAGGGGGAGGGGTTGGGTTCTCAAAGATGGGAAAGAAAGTAATAAGAGCCAGCAACACTTGAACTGGAGCCTGGGGACCCTACCTCTCAGGCTCTGAGCCCATCACCTCAGCCCATCCCTCAGGTATAGGATGTTACTCCTCCTAGGACCTCTGGAATGGCTGCTCCACCTGTCACCTGGGGTCCCTGGAATCTGGCCACCTTCCCAGCCCTCAGGATTCCTACCGTCTCAATGAGTTTGCGGTTGTCTATGAGCTGCCTCTTGTCCTTGATCTCATTGGATGCTACCCATGTCTTGATCTGGTCCCTCAGCCGCTGCAGATGGAAGAAGCAAGAAAGTCAGACTGCAGACCTGGGAAATGGGCCCCCCCATGACCTCTTCTCCCTGGGACCCAGTAGTCCACTCTCCCAATCCCTCCACCCACAGGACACAGGAGTCCAGCCCCAGCCCCCTCACTTGTAGCTTCTTAATCTCCTTCTTTAGGTCAGCCTCATACTTTTCTTTCTGGTTCGCGTTGGCTGCATTGTGGAGCTGAGGGATGAAGAATTCTGCAGTCAGTGTGGGAGTGGCTGCCTCAGAGTCCACCACAGTAGTAAAGGCCCAGTATCTCTCTTTCTGAGGCTGGGAAATCTAGGACCACTCCACCCCACCCTCTGCCCCCTCAATTCATCACAGAGCTGCTTCTCTAAGTCCTCAGCATCAAGACTTGCAGTCTCTCTTCCTGGTCAATGCCCAGAGACCCTAAATCTCTTCCTATGTTCTCTTCCCTACAACCCAGTTTTTTAGGACCTATACCAGCCCCTGCCCCATACCTTCTGCCAAATATCTTCGAACTGCTCCACACCCTCGGACACCTTCTTGAGGCAGCGATCAATCTCACCTGGCCAGGGAGGAAGGAGGGCTGTTAGAATCCTGCCAAGACAGCAAGCATCCAAAGAGGAATTCCCAAAACAGAGGGCATGTGGTTACACAAGCAATGCACAGTCTAGTACCTTGGAGTTTGCGCTTGTCCGCCATCTTCCCTGCCTTACAGATGCACTCTCTTCATACTCTCTTGGAAACGGACGCTGCTGGGAAAGATGGGGAAGGAATGAGCATCTATTCTCCAGCCACTCCAAACCCAGTGACATGGATATGGGTGGGAATAATGGGGTAGGTGGGATGGTACAGGGAAAAAGAGTTTACTATCTGATGACAGAGACCAGGCTCAATTCTCCTTATGTTCCCTCAGTTGCCCAGCACAGGGTTTGGCCAACAGGACTCTAGGAGGTTGTTGAAACAAGGGAAGATAACATTTTTGTGGGCCGCTGACCCAAGAAGTGGAAAATTCCTACAGTCTGGAGTATCTTTTCCCTAGCTTACATTTAAAGGATATTTCTGAGTAAGACAAAGCCATGCAGCACACAGGTGACTGCTAGGAACAAGGCACCAGCCCTAGAAATCACACTTCCTATACAGAGGGATTGGGAGCAGAGGTGACTGGGAGAGAGCATTCTTCAGACAGGTAAGGAGATAAATGAAACTGGCATCTCGCAGAAAAAGGCCTGATACTGAGTACCTGTGCCTGGGCTGTAGGGGTGACAGGTGATGTCTGAAACCATGAGGAGCTCAACTGGTTCCTATAGACAGGACAGGATGACAGAATGGCAAACAGAAGAGGGCCTTATACCTCCAAGAAATTTATTCTGGAGCAGAATTCTTGAACCAGAAAGAGATACTCTTAACCCAAAGAGCCTGACACCAAGAAAGGTTAGAGACTTGGGAACATAAAGTAGTACTTAAGGGAGCTAGGAGAAGACAGAAATCTTACGAAGGAAGAAGAGTGAAGATGTACCTTAAGGAGTCAATCTGCACACACAGAGGAATCCCATATCAAATGGACTGGTAATTTAGACTCAGAGAAACCTGAACCAGCGGGGTAGGCACCCAAAACTTACAGAGTAACTTTACCTCAAAGAAGTTACATGTAGCCCAGAGGGGCCTAAGGGCAAAGAGGAGACAACCAGGATTTCTATGGTGGGGGAAGCCATAACACAAGGCCTGATCCTGGAACAAGGGGAGGAGGATTATGCTAAAAGGACTTCTAAGCTGCCAGCAGAGTTTCTGAGCTCTAGAGTGTCCCATTCTATTGACATAGGGCAGGGGTGCCCCAGAGGACCCCTCAATCGTAAAGGCAGAAACAATCCCACACTCAGGACTAAACTAGAACACAGCCATACTAAGGGGTCCTCACTAATGAGAGGTCACCTGGAGAACAACCCTGCCCAAAGAATATGCAACTTTGGAAATGTCCCATACTGCATTAATAGCCAGTAAACACTTGAATTGTGGCTAGTACAACTGAGGAATTAGTTTTTTTCCTTTTTTTGAGACAGTCTTCCTATGTTGCTCACGCTGGCCTCAAACTCTAGATTTTCTTACCTCTGCCTCCCAAGTGCTGGGATTATAGGCTTACAGGCATGTGCCACCATACTCAACATGTTTTTGTTTTACCTCAGTAGTAGTCACATGTGGCTAATAGCTACTGAATGAACACTGTATCTGAGCACAAGTATTAGAACAAGAGCCCCAAAAAGGACAGGGCTTGCACCTCCACCACTGGGAAGTTTTTACCAACTCCATATTGTCCCATTCTGAGTGAAGATGGGTGGTGGTGGCACCTTTAATTCTTTGAGAGCTTAGCTCTCCTCAGTAAAAGGTCCATCAAAAGAAACAGCAGTACCCTCAGCCCAGCGTCAGCTGACACATCATACATGGGGAATCTCCACAAAGGTGAGCCAACCAGGTAAAGGACCCAGGAGACAGTCCCACACAGGAGACTCACAATGGGGTGGGGCTACTACCTTTGATCCAGGGAGCTTATACAAGGGCCTGGATACCAACACTCTTGGCTCCAACACCCCAACAGAGAAAAGCCTCTTTTTGCATCTAGATTGGTATGGTAGACAAGAGCCTTCACTTTTTTTCCTCTGTTCCAAGAGCCCAACAGAGGGTCACAGACAGGTACTCCAGCCCAAAAGATATCTCATGGTTCACACACCTACACGAGGCCCCCTATACTGTAGGAGGTGATGCCTTCCCCAATCCCATAGTGAAGGGATTGGGACCTTCTACAGGAAGGTAGTAACATTTCCCCTGGACAGGAAGCTGTACTATGCAGCAAGGAGGAAGTCCTGAAAGAGCCAGAAGTGCCAAAGAAAAGAAAGGTTCCAGAAGCAATGATTCTGACATCAAGGTGAGCACAGCTGTGACCAGAGAGGACAACACCTGATAGGAGAAACGCAGGTGAGCCACATGGAAGGGCAAGTGCCATAGGCCAAGCTACTTTTGCTCTGGAGGCTGAAGCCTCAGCTACAGTGGAGGCTTCACCTCCCAAAGAAAAATCCTGTATCAAGAGGGGTGCCTGCATCTCAGAACCCTACCCCAGCAAAGGCGTAGGGAGGCTGGTAGTAGAGCCTCAGAGTGGAGGTACTATCACATAAGAGCCTGTCCACTGAGGGCTCTTTCCTATACCCAAGGAGGCCACTACCACAAGGCCCCTCAGATGTAGGTGGGCACCTTCACACAGAAGAACATGCACTTGATAGTGAGGGTTCTCAGACAGCACTGAGGAATCTGGGACCCCTGGCCCAGGAGAAGTCTCAGCTATGAGGATCCTATGTCCAAGGGAAAGGCACATCCACAAGTCAGGAGCTCACACTAAGGGGGTGGGGTAGGGAAGCCACACCCCAGACCTATGGGAGCCCCCAGCAGTTAACCTCAGGGGACAAGACACCATCATATAGCAATTCCATGCTAAGCAAACTTAGTCCTTGAAACAGGGCTGTCATACAAGTCTTGGACTAGAGCACGAGATGCATTTGATCCAGATAGTGTCCACTCTAGGCAAGGAGCTCTGCTGAGACTGTTGGAGGCTGAACCTTAATCCAGGAGAGGATGCTGGTGCTGCAACATGGAGGTTTTGTGGCTCTGGGAGATAGATATATTAGGTCCTGGATAGATAGTTATTGCCCCTATAACAAAGGTGGGGGACTGGGAACCCTCAACTTGAAAAGTTACATGAGAGGAATCTTTAGTTCCAGGGAAGATGACCACAGTATGGTTTCTCCCAAGTTTGAGGCACCTCACACCCCAACAAACCTTTGCCTTAGTCCCATACAGTGAGAAATCATAAAGACAGAGGTGAGAAGTCTGAGCCAGGGGCATCTACACCCTCACAGTGAGGACAGAGGACATGGACACCTTAAATCCAGGAGGGGCTGATGCCAACATCAAAGAAGGCAGGAACTCCGAGCGGGTGGCAACACTAAGAGTTTCCTTACCCTGGTTAAAAAAAAAAAAAAAAAAAAAAAGCACAACCTCAGGGAGAAGAGGCAACCCTTGCAGAGCAGGAACCTTAGGTCTGGAAGCCCTTACATCCCTACAGAGTGCTAGTTGGGTGGACAGGTGTGAGACCTCTTGTTCTACTTCCAGTTACACCCAGTGTTTTTCAGGGATGGGACCATCACATCACATGCACGGGGCGGGGGAGGTGGGCAGCTCTGACAAGAACACCAAAGGGAGGATTCTTGGTCCCTGGAGAAATGACACCCCAAAGGAGAGGGGCACAGATGTGAGTGGAGTATAGGCCTCAGACTCAGGTGACAACCCATGCAGTGAGGGGAGATGAGAAAGAAGGTGCAGAAGAAAAGTGCAAGGGGTCAATCCCGGGGGAGGTGACAGCCTCTGCACTGAGAGACAACTACTACTTAGAAAAAGGAGCTCTTGCGCTGCCCACAAGGAGAGCTGATCAAGGTGAGTAGGGGCCTAGGAGGTGTTACCAAGACAGGTCAAGTACCTGAGACCCTGGGGAGCTACAGGGCTCCAAGACACCAATACCCATGCACTTGACAGCAAGGGGCAGCTCATCCTCAGAGAGGCAGGCAGTTTGCAACCACTGTCTTTGTGGCTTCACATCCATACAGCCAGAGGCGCATACCCACTCCAAAAGGGGACAAGAGCCGAGACCAGGAAACCACCAGCAGCTCTGTGGACAGTCCTGAAGCCCAGAAGGGGGAACTCCCTGCTCCCTAACAGGCAGGCTGCGGGATGTGGCCGCCTGGGGGGACTTTTGAACTGAGAGGTGCAAACTTTGGCTTAAGGCTCCAACTCGCAACGGAGCTGCGAGCTCGGGTCTCGGGGAGTTAGCTGTCCCGCACCCGCTCCATCTCCAAACACATCCCCCACCGGCCGCCGAGCTGGACCCTTAGTGCAGAGAGGCCACGCTCCGGGAGGCGGAGGCACAGAGGGAGCCCCGGAAGGGTGGACTCCCCCGGCGGCGGGGCCCGGCCCCCCGGCAGAACCCCGGCCCCCCAACCCGACCGACGCGGAGGGGGCGGCACCTCGCACCCGGGCCGGCGTGGTGCCACGCGGGCGGCGGCTGGGGTCCGGCGCGGAAGGGTCCGGGCGGGCGGCCGGCGTGGAGGAGTAGGGAGGAAGGCGGGGGCTCCGCCCGGGGCGCGAGGTAGCGACGAGGACAGGGCGGGTGGGGAGGCCGTGTCGCGACAGGCGGCGGGTCGCTGGGCGGGAGGCGGCGCGGGGTACGGACGACGGCGCCGGGGGAGGGGAAGGGGTCCGGCCCAGTTGAGCCTGACGCTCTCACCACAGGAGCTGGCGCCGCCGCTGAGGAGCGTATCGCGACAGGCGGGGGAGGCGAGCGCCCGCCGCCTTTTTCTCGCGCCCCGGGCCCGGGCGCTATCGCGATAGCGGCACGGAGCGGAAGTGGGGTAGGGGGAATGGGCCCGGGGTTGTTCTGACGACGGGGGTCGGGGCTCAAGGGAGGCCGCGGCGTCTGCCGATGGCTCCGCGGAAGCTGACCGGGCCCGGTCCAAGATGGCGGCGGCGGAGGAGGCCTCCCCTCCTCTCTTCTCGTCTCTGGCGCCGACCCGCCCCCGAACCCCGAATATAGGCTCGTCATTGCTCCTGCCACATGTCGCTCTTTACCGTCGGAGGTGTCCCATTGGTCCTTGTCAGGGACGCGGCCGGCCCCCTCAAGCAGATTGGGTGATCACTGCAAGGCGCGGCGTTCGATTGGCCTCCCGCGCAGCCTACTAGGATTGGCTCAGGTTTTCTTCTCCGCTCCTCCTCCACCTCCCGCCTCAGGGCACAACACGCCAGCGCGAGGATCCGTGTGTCAATCAAGAGGGGTGTGTCGTGCTGATTGGGTGTACCCGCCCCCCTCTCCTAAACCAATTGGCTGGGGGGAGGAGTCAGGCTGATCAGGGGCGGGAAGTCGTCCGTCAAGTTTGGAGCCGTTTTTAATTGGTTGCGGGATATATTCTGCTCTGTAGCCATTGGGTGGTCCTGAAAGTGGGTGGGGAAAACGAAGGACGGCATGGAGAGTGGGCGTTAAGGGCTGCGTACCTAATGGGAGACAGACAGGTGCCTTCAAAGCGGGGGCCAAGCCGAAGTCATCTGCCAATCAAAACAGCCGCCAAGCCAAGGGGGAGGAGTTGGGAAAGAAGGCCCACCCCTTTTCTTCACTGGTTCTGTTATCATTCATTTCAGTTCGACCAATAGCGTAGCGAGTGGGCGGCACCTGCTCCATAAAGTGTGACAAGGAGTAGCCAGCAGGTGTGGGTCTTGCGAGCATCCTTCCTCATCCTCAGCGTCCCAGCCAAGTAGGCAGGTCCCTGTCTCTGAGTTGCACCACCTTTCACCAAATACCTCTGTTTAGCACGTCTCTGAAACTTAGTGTTTGCTGAATGAAAGAGGGAAGGAATTTGTCTACAAGTTACTAGCACCGTGCATAGCAGAATCGGTTGGAACGCCGATTCTCCACGAGGCGTGGAGTTTTGGTCCCGCCTCTGACCAGTTACATGGGCAGATGGTGGGACCCTTTCCTCTGCACCTCCGTTTCCTCAGTGTTGCGAGGACGCTTAAGATAGATGAGACGGCTTTTCCCTCGCATGTTGGCCTCTGTAATGCTTACTCGTTACCTTTGTCTTTTCTTGGGGCGAAAACTTTCCTAATCTTTCTTGCTGAGTGCTCAGGCAAGTCCTGTTCGTTTGGATTCATTTTGCACGTCTGCTGTCATTTTCATACTTATTTGTGTCTCCCCTTCTGGATCTTGCATCACCAGTACTCAAGATGCAGGAAGAACGCAGTATCCCTTTGCCTAATGAATAGATGAATGATGCAAATGACTCGTGGTTGAAAACGCACTGAGCACTGAGCTCTTATGATCAGGGAAGCATTTGCCCTGGGTCAAACAGTGGAAGTGGGAGGCCAGATCTGCCGCTCCTACTTAGGTGGAGGAAAGCAGGATGAATCCAAGGTTGATGTGGACCTGAAGAACCTGAACACATACTGAACCATTCTGCACCACCCCCATCAGAATCGCATGAGGCAAGAGAAGGAATGCTTGTAAAAATGACCTAAGGGAGTGAAGCCTGGGGATTTGTAGTTTTCTGAACTTCCTTGGTGGTCCCCCATGCTTTTTAGTTTGCTTTTCAAAGTGTGGTCCCTGGGTGTAGCAGGGCCTCGACCTTTTCAGGAAATCCCCTGGGGATTTTACTTCAGGAGGTCCCAGATTCTGCTCTCTAACAAGCTCCCAGGCCAGGCTGATGACCCATACTTCACACTGAGAGCCCACGGATGTCGAGTGGTTCTCAGGCTGGCTGCACACTAGAATAACCCAAGGGAACTTTTAAACATCCAGATGCCCAGGCTTACACTAGTACAAGTAAATCCAGCTCTGGGGGTGGGAGCCAGATATCAGTAATTTTTCCTGAGCAGATTCCAACATGCAGCTAATCTAAGAGCCACTCACAGGGATGCTTTTCTAGAACTTGGAACTTGTTTGAAATGCACACTTTTGAACCTCACCCTAAGGAAAGTGATTCAAACTCTGAGCTGAGCAACCACGTTTTAACAAACCCTCTAAGTAACTCCAAAGCACGTTGAATTTTGAGATTCACACCTTCACACCCCCACCCTACTGGCAGATGTCAGACAGCCAGCCCAGGGAGGGAACTGGATATTCTGAACAGAATGGTGGACAAAGGGCCCCTTTTCTTGCTAACCTATGAGGGACTGGGATCCAGAGACAGAGTGGTGACAGGCAAAGGTCCAGAGAGAGGAACAGAAAGAGCAAGACAGAACCTGGGAAGCCAGATCCACTAAGATTTTGGGCAACTGAAAGGAGCCCTGACCTCAAAGTCCAAGTGACAAGGGTTTCGTCCTCAGGACCACTGTGAAACCAGCTTCAGCAGAGTGAATGGAACCCTGGAAGTGACTTTTTCTTGGTCAAACATGTCTCACTGTCCATGCTGTTCCCTTATCAGAACTGCTTTCCCCTGTGCACAGATAAGGAAGCCTTGGCTGAGCCTCAGTTCTCAGTTCTTGTACAGCCTCTACTCTACAAGAGTAGAGTGCATGTCTATATGCATGCATTCTGCTTTCCTGGCAGGAACTTGAAGCCATTAGTTCCAAACAGGGCAAGGAAGCCTGCCTCACCCTTGTCAGGCCTTGGCATGTACCCTCAACAAACACTGGTTACAAATAACAACAGGACCCAGCTCTTCGGTCCTGCCATAAGCCCAGTGCCAAGTACTTTCCTTCCAGCCCTCCTAGGTACCTCATGGGTAGGGGTGGATGCTTGGAAAGTGGAGGCCTGTGACCCAAGGGACCAGAATGATCCAGTTGGCCTGGGTTGAGTGCTGGCTTTTGGTGGCCACACTGATCATCAAGATGACTGCTCTTCTCCAGAGTTGAGATGGATAGGGCTTTTCTCCTCCTGGAAGCCAGGACAAGGGATGGTGAGGGTGGAGACCTCACCACTTAGACAGGAAGCCCAAGCTCTTTCCCCAAAACCCCGTGGCTCTGCCTCCTCCATGTATTTCACAAATGATCACTCCTGATGACAGACATATCCTGATTCTGTGTTTTTAATTGTACTCTTTCCAAAAAAAAGGATCTCCTTTCCCAGTTAAAGTAAAAAAACTGAGCAGGATAAAAACATGCTCTGCCCCAATGGGGTGGAGATCTCAGTCCTGGGGGAGGTAGGCAGAGGCTCTTCAGCATCCTCCTTGGATGTTCAGATCCTGGGCTGAGGGCAGAGTGGGACAAACTATCTCCACCAGAACCTGGCCAAGTGCACAATCTCTTTGGATGGACCAGGCACCCATGTTCCTTCAGCGGACAGCCACCTTGGGTGCAAGTCACCCTCAAGTGGACATGATGCCGCTTTTCTCACTCTTGACCTTGAGAAACTCGGCCATGCTAGAGAAATACTTCTGGTTGGCCTCTGCCACTTTCTTCTCAGCTGCTTGTGGGTTCACAATCTCCAGACCCTGGCAGGGGAGGGAGAGGAGATGAGATGTAGGGTGGAGAAGGACCCAGACCCCCCAAAACAGCCCCTTTCTCCATCCAGCAAGAGAGTTGCAACATGTTAGAGGGCCCCAGACCCTTCTGGATGGTCTCAGGCTTGAGTGAACATGAGAACCATTTGCCAGTTCCCAATCTCCCTCAATTAAGGAGATTCAGATCTAGGGAATTGGTGGGGGCGGGGGTTAGGGGTTGGATGTATGGATTTTTAACAAGTTCCCAGGTGAAGGTGAAAACACTAATATTTCAGAAAAGCCACTCCTACTAGGTTTCTAAATGAGGAAACTGAGTCCCAGAGGGAAGTGGCTGGCCAAAATCCCAGTGCAAATCACACTAACACCATGGACAATGATGGCCTGCTAGTTCTGAATGGTTTCAAGACAGTAATTCTTGTCTTGTTCCCTGATTGCTCTAAAACTGAAACCTCCCTGCCTCCATCTCCCTTCACTTCCATTTCTCCCTGGCACTCACTGCTTTCTAATACTGTACACTTTACTTATCCGTCTGTCCCTCTCTGGCCATAATCCCACAAGGGCAAGATGTATCTTGTCTTTTGCTTTATCTCTTAAGCATGGAACAGTACTAGGAACTCAGGAGGTGCTCAGTAGATACTTGCTGGCAAGGGAGTGGGCGAGTAAGCTCATCAATCCCATGTGACATGTTAGGACAGATTCATCCAACTCTGTGGTGAGTAAACTGAGGTACCAAGAGAGAGACAGTCAGCTCCACTTTACTCATAGCTGCTGGGTTCAAACCTGAACTCAGGCATGATGTCCAAGCTCACCCAACTGTGAACTCTCAAGTGGGCCACGAAGTTACCCCAACCACTCCAGCCATTTTGAAGGCAAGGACCTGGAGGCTCAAGAGAGCTGTAATCTGCTCAGAGAGTATCTGGGTCACCTGGATACAGTCCTAGGCCTGATCTTAAAGACAGTCTGTGCTCAGCACAGCTATGTGCCACCTCCTATCATAGCTAACTTTTGGCACTTACTGTGTGGCAGGAGCTGCTGAAGTCCTTCTTGCACTGTGTCAACAGGAACCCCATGATGATCTATCATGTACCCACTTTGAGAGTAAGATGGGGAAGGAGCTTGGCTAGAGCCACTCAGTAGACCAGGACTGGAAGCAGCCAGAGCTGATCCTCCTGACTCTAGTAGTGGTGGGATGGTACCTGGAGTGGGGTGAAGGCCACACTGGAGGCAGTCCCTGAGGAGCGGTCGCGGATGGTGGACTTCCCGCCGTATACCACACTCTGCTTCTGCAGGGTCCGCTGTGGGAGCAGGGGGAGACTGTGACCCAGGCTCACCAGGGCCATGTCCCCTCAGGCCCTGGCCTCCCCCGGACTAGCCCATACCTGAAGTGTCTTGGAGATCCTGGCTTTGGTAGCCTCATTCACCTGTGTCTGCCGCACACGCCCACTGCCCGACTTGCCCAAGTGGCCCAGGCTGAAGCCCAGGTCCTCTTGGTAGGCATCCTCCTCAATCTGGTGGAAAGGGAGGTATTCTGCAGTCGGGCAGCTGGCCATGTTCAGCCAGCCCCTCACCCAGGCAGGCTGTCTCTGGCTGGCTGCTCCCATGGGCCTGCTCCACATAATGCCAACAGCCTTCCAAGGCCCAGGTCCAAATGAGCTCAGTGATGCTCGGAACTCTGAAAGGCCCCAGTCTGACTGCACTTGGGTGATACTCGGGACCCCGTGAACCCCGTGAAGACAGTCTAACTACACACACAGATAATGCTGGGGACTCAGTGAGGCCCTGGCCTGACTGTACTTGGATGACACTGGGGACTCTGTGAGGAACCAGGTCCTGGTGCTCCTCCCTGAGCCGAGTCAAGACAGACTGTTTCTTCTATATGCATGGGCATGTCAGGGTGTCAAGATCCAGGACATGGCTCAAGCCATAAATGCAGCTGCCTATCAAGCATTCAAGCCAAGTTCAAACCTCAGTACCACCAAAAAAAAAAAAAGAAAAAGAAATAAAAAGATTCAGGACATATGTCACTGTTAAGGTGGCACCTGAACTGGTTCTTATAGGACCAGTTGGATGATGCTCAGAGACAGAAGGTGGTGGAGTCTGGGATAGGAGTTTGCAGCAGAGCACCTCAAAAAGTCAGCTGAACCTAGGAAGCCTTGGAGCAGGGAGCACAGACCTGGGAGGCCTGCAGAGCCTGGTAAACAGGAGACTTCGAGGAGCTGGGCAGCTGGGAAGCCATGGGAGAGCAGCCAGTTCTGAGATCACAGAGATCACATTAGGGCTGGGTGGGTGTGAGGGGAGAAGCTGGGGGTGCAGGGACTGCAGGACTTGGCTGTTTTCTGCCTGAAAGGGTGAAGAAGAGAACAGGAACCCCTGAGGTTCTGCAGCTGCTGGGGAGGGGGTCTGACCTCTCCAAAGCTCATGCGGTTGGCCTGCTTCCGGATCTCTGTCAGCCCTAGCCGCTCCTTCATCTTGCGGTACCTAGGACGGTTGTGGGGGCAGGGCACAAAGAGTTAGCTAGAAAGTCGCCAACCCCTTCTCTTCTCTTCCTTTTCCGACCCAAGCCCCTCACCTGCGACCACCTCGTTTCTTCCGCTGCCCATCAAGGGGGGCAGGCAGGGGCTTAACCTGCTTCACAGGTGGTGGCTCCTGCCACTTGTCAAACTTGCGCTCAATCTCATCCTTCAGTTCATAGCCCACCTGGAAGGGAATGAGGGAGAGGCTATGGCTGTTCATATAGGCCAACCACCCAGGCCATATCCCTGTGTCTACCCATTCATCATCTGTCTGTACACCTGAGCAGAGTGCCCTGCCCAGGACTCACTGGGCTGGGGTCTTATGGGATCTCCAGTTCTAAGTGTCATCTAGAACCTCATGGGCCTTGAATCTGTGTCTTGGGCTCAGCCTCTGAGCTCTGTGCCCTGAGGACAACTGGCTCTGCTTGAGCCCTGCAAACATAACTGGGCCAAGCAGAATCCCTGCATGTCCTCAGCCTTCTGCACCAACCCCTGGGCCAGCAGATAGAGCACGTCACCTGCATTGTCTCTCCCACACCACAAATCCACTCCCCCCAATCTCTTCCTTTAGAGCAGACCCCAACTGGCCTCCACCACAGCCAGAGTCCCCCACCCTCAGGGTATGTAAGGTTGGGCATTATCTGCCTCTGAGTCTACCAGGGCCTCCACGCTCTCCTGGGGCTCCAGCCTCAGGGCTTTTGTGCTCTGGCCTCAGGGCTTTTGTGCTCACCATTCACTCTGCTTAGAACACTCTTCTGCACGACAGATTCTCTAACTTCACATAGGTCCACGTTAAAACTTCTCCTCCTTAGAGAACATCCCCTAATATTTTGGCCAAGTTAGGATCCAGCTTCCCTTACCAACCCAGTTCCTTCTATTGTTCTTGGCATTCAGTTACTGCTGCTCACACTATAGACTTTCTGTGTTGACTGTTTGGTCACCTTGGCCCCAACCAGACTATAAATGCCGTAGAAGCAGGGTGTGTCTGTGCTATTCTCTACTGTATTACCAGTATCTCGACCTGATAAAAGAGTCAGTCATGAACGCTGTACCAGGAGAGGTGACTAAAAAACAATATTGCACAAGGCAGAGACCTACCTACTTTCCTAAGTCTACTGAAGAAGACAGACGGTAACAGAATAATCAACTGGATGATGTCCCCTGTTGGTAGAGAGGATAGATCCTCTGTGGTGGGCAAAATAATGTCCCCTCCGGCACATCCAAGGATGTTCCCTGGTATCTGGGTATTGTAATCACCAGAACCTGTGCTGTCACCTCACATGCAAAGGGTCTTTGCAAGTGTGACCAGGTTAAGGACTGTGAGATGAAAGTATACTGAATTATCAGTGTGGGCTCAACGTCATCACAAGGACCTTAAAACACAGTCAGAGAATAGCTGTGAAGATGAAGCACAGCCAGAGAGAGACTGAAGATGCTACATGGCTGGTTTTGGAAATAGGATGGAACTACTAGCCAAGGAATGCAGGAGGCCTCTGGAAGCTGGAAAAGGCACAGGAGTGGGTCTTCCTGGGAGCCTCCAAAGGAACAGCCCTGCTGATACCCTGACTTCAGCCCAGGGAGTCCCATGTTAGACTTCTAACCTCCAGGACTGTAAAACAAGAAGCCTGAGTTTTAATCCACTAACCTTGTGCTGATTTGTTGTAGCAACCCTAGGAAACGAATACACTGGGAATGAAGGTCCCTAACCTTGGTGAGGGTTGCAGATACCCCATCTGCCTGTCAGGAAAGTGCTTGTTTGTAATGGACCTCTGGTGATGGATCTCTCCCTGGACCCTAGGCCCTAGAAACAGACACTTGGCTTCCTCTCACCTTCCCCTCTGTGCTCTCATGGAAGCTGTCCACACGGGCTGCCAGTGTGCACTTGGCGGCCACCAGTCGGGCTGCTTTCCGTCGGAGATCCTGGAGTAATGGAAAGGGCAGGGGAGGGCAGAAAGAGAGACAAACAGAGGCAATGACCACAGTAACAGTGGCTACTCTTCATCAAGAGCTGACTGCACCCTGGGTTCTAGCAAGTAGGCCTCACACTTGTGGGCTTGTCTAATCCTCACAGTCTCTCAAGGGGTACACTCTTATCACCAGTTCACAACAAGGCCAAGGATGAGGGCAAGGAATAGAGCTGCCTGCCATGGACATCAATGCCAACAAGCAGTAGAGCCCAGGTAAGACTACAGCAAGCCATAGTGATGATGAGGACGACAGCATAACACCACTGGGAATACCAGCCAAACACACATTCCAGATGCCAGGACATGCTAAGTACACTCCAGGGACCAGTTCATAAAGGCTCAAGCATCAGGCTGGTGTGACCATAATCCCCACTTTCTAGATGTGGACAGAGGCTCCAAGTCATGTGGTCGGGGAAACCTAGCCAGCTAGTGATGGAGTCAAGGTTCCAATCCAAGCTGCCCAATTGCCACCCTGAAGCGATGGCTACTCCATGGTCCACACCCTGTTTCTGAGCTAACCTGGGACTGACAGAGGGAGCAAGAGAGGGGTGCTTGGTGATGAGCCACCAGGGGAATGGATTGGGCTGGATAACCCTCTTGCCTCAGATGGGGGGTAAATAGTGAGTCGGGAATTGCAGCTGGAGCCCCAGACCTTGGGCTTATCACTGCTGGATTCCAACACCCACAACCATCCTCCTCCTGTGACTCAGGGAAGACTACCAGCATCTCTGGCTCTGTACCAGTAGGGTACTTGATGTAGAGGGCCACAATAAGAAACAAAGGAGAAAACTGACATGCAGGGCCCAGAAGAGGGCCAGAAAATGCCTGTCTGGCATTGGCCATCAACACTGCTGTTCTCCCCATCCCATGGGTGGCAAGGGAGGCTGCCCAGAGTGTGGGATCACAGAATGATAGACCAGGGCCAGAGTGTATTCTCAATCCCACTCATAACACTCATACAACAGCAGCATAGGGAGATGCCTCTGCCTGGAGGCAGAGGGTGCCTGGAGGCAGAGTGGGGGCCCTGGCAATGGGGCTAACCACCTAGATTCAGATGGGCTCTGCTACCTGTTATCTTAGACCGGCAACTGACTTTATATGCCTTGGTTTCTTTCCTTCTTTTGGTGGGACTGGGTTTTGTTGAACTCAGGGCTTTGTGCCACTTGAGCCCCACACCTCCAGACCATTTTTCTCTGGTTATTTTGGAGATGGAGTCTTATGGACTGTTTGCCAGGACTGACTGGCCTTGAACCACAATCCTTCCAATCTCAGCCTCTCAAATAGCTAGGAGTACAGGTGTGAGCCACCGGTATGTGGCCATGCCTCAGTTTCTTCATCTGGAAAATTGGCAGCAAGAAGGGAGTAATAACACCAGAGTGGAGGGAAAAAAATGGCATAATCCTTGCAAGGTTGTGAGGACTCAATGCAATCATTCAGTGCTTCCAAAACTTCACCCACCACTGCCTGTTCATATTTTTTTTTTTTTGGCAGTACTGGGGGTTGGACTCAGGGCCTCACCCTTGCTAGGCAGGCACTCTATCACTTCAGTATTTTAACCATTACTGTTTATCACTACAACTATCATGATAACACAATCATATCATCAGTGCTTTCTTTTGGCCTATTCTTAAAAGTTGCAAACGCATTTAAGTCAACTTAATTGTATCACAAATGGGAGAATAAATTATAAGGTTAAAACATATGGCAATTACAACAAAAAGACCCATCTGTGCATCACTGAATTCATGTTCCGGGCCACTCAAGGGAAGTGGTCCTTGTTTTAGGAAACACTAAAAGGGTGCAAGTAAAACCCACAGCCATGAAGCCCAATTAATCATAATAAGTAATAAAACTGGCAGCACTGATGTGCATTAAAGAATTTAACCTTGCCCAAGAAGCATGGTCTTTGCTCTGGGCTCCTGGGAAGTGAGCTCTGTTTGCCTGGGCCTTGAACTAGCCAATGATTATATGGTGGTTTAGTTTTTCTCCACAGGAAAGACCACTTGTTTAAATTAGAGTGGGGCTTTGCTTGGAGATATCGGTCAGCCTGGAGACTGAGGTAAACTACATGGGTAACTCCATTGTGTCTCCATGGTCAAGCCCCAAGAGACCCTGATATTGAGGCTTCGAGGACATTCCAGTGGGTCAGACATCCCTGCTGGGAAAGAAATCACTTTATTACTCCATGGAGGGGATGGCAGGAAGTCCAGAGATGTCACCTTTCCCTGGACCCAGCCCTGCATGCACCTGTAGCAGGTGTTAATCTGTAACCTGCCCCGTGAATGAGCATAATGACTCTCATGAGTCCTGAAAATTCTTCCAGTAAATCAGCAAACCTGAGGAGTCTTGGGGGCCCCCTAAACTCATGAGCTAGTCTCGCACTGCTTGCTTTGTGCAAGGTCTGCTTTGTAACTGTGTCATATGCACCAGGTCCTCATCAGGCCTGGCAGAGCTGCTCTCTCGTGTCAAAGAGGAGGAGACCTAGACAAACAGTTTTCCAATGGCTAAGAGGAACTCCCAGAACTGCGTCCTTGCTATACCCCATGCTGCCCTGTTCACCAGGCCCAACAGTTACTGTCAGGTACAGGGGCTGGGGAGAAGGAGGGGACTCACCGGAGGCAGGGACTGCACGATGTCACTGTGGTAGATGTAGCCAGTGTGGGGCAGCACTGAAGTAGATGAGAAGCCAGAGAGGGTCTTGCGCTGGGCACCGAGCAGCATGATGTTGCAGGCGGGCATTTTGGAGAGGTTGGTCAGGCCACCGGCCACACCTGCAATGGGAAAGGGGGTCAGAGCAGGCACAGATTTGGGGCTCACCATGTCCTGTGTGCCTTTGTGTGGACTCCCATATTGACCCTGCCAGGGAGGGCTGATGAGTCTCATCTCAATGAGGGAAGAATCAGTGGACGCTTAGAGAGGAGGCAACTAGCCAGAGGGTGCACAGCCAGAAAAGTGGCCCAGTATGAAGCTGACCCCGAGGTCCCCGCTAAGCTACACTACCCCGTTCTGAGGATCGTGTCTATTTGTTTTACATGTTTTCATCAAACCAGCTCTGTGGCAACAGGACCTGGGTCTGCTTCACTTGGATCCCCCGTGAGCCTGTTTATGGGCAAGGGGAGGGGAAATGAGCTACAGGAAAATGCCTGTACCACTGACAGGGCTAAGCTGTGAGCCAGGCCCTGTTCAGGATGTTTTTAAGAGTTGGCCAAACTGTCTCAGCAAACAAATGAATCCTTAAAACATACCTCCATTGTAGACATTAAGCCATGGGGGGGGCGGGCAGGTGGCCACCATAGATGTTCACATCTTAGACCCCAGAACTTATGAATGTGGGATCTTATATGGCCCAAAGTATCTTGAAGATGGGATTGGGTTAAGGACATAGTGAGCGATCCTTAACACAATACAATGGAAAGTGTCCTGAATTACCCAGGCAGACTCAATGCAATCACAGGCTCCTGAAGAGTAGAACAGGGAAATCTGAGTGTGGTAATACATGCCTGTAATCCCAGCACTCAGGAGGCTGTAGTGGAAGGATCATGAGTTTGAGGCCAGCCTGGGCTACATAGTGAGATCCTGTTTCACCAAAAAAAAGAAAAAAGGTAGAAGGAAAGAGGGAGGCAGGAGATAGGAGATTCAGTGACAGTGATGACAGATGGAGGGAGGACCACAGGCCAAGGAGTGTAGGTGGCCTCTGGAAGATGGGGGAAGACATGGAAATCTTCCCCCAATCTCCATCAGGGAACACAAGTAACCAACATCTGGATTTGAGTCCAATGAGACCCCTGTTGTACTTCTGACCTTCAGAAAGGAGGATAATAAATTGTGCTAAGCATGTGGTAATTTGTCATAACACCAAGAGGAAACTAATACATCAGTTGATCACCACTAAGGAAACACTCAAGGACGTGAAGTCAACTGGATAGAGCCAGGATGTACAACCAAGTATCCCATCCTCAACATACTGCTTCATTCTATTCTGCAACTCAGCACACATTTTCCACCCAAGGCTGCTGTCAGGGGCTCAGCTGTGCATCTTCAAATGCATATGCTGAAGTCAGAACATGACTGTATGTATACATCAGGTTTTTAAAGTGATAGCTAAGGTAAGACAAAGTCATATGGGCCTGAATTCAATCCACCTGGAGTCCTAAATAAAGAGATTAAGACACAGACACACAGAGATGGCCACAGGAGAAACTAACTCTGCTGACACGTTGGTCATGGACTTTACATCTCCAGAACTGTGAGACAAAAGGTGTGATATGTAAGCACCCCTACCTGCTGAACTTGGTCTGGCAGCCCAGGTGGCTTTACAAGCTCTCCACAGAAGCCTCTCTTAGCTGGAGAGCCCATTGAGGCTGCAGGGGACTAGTGGGGAGAAGGAACTAGCACATGCTACTGTCTTGTGGAGAAAACTGAGGCTCACAGAGCCAATTTTACTACTCTTGGGCTGCCCAGTAGTTCAAAGTGGAGCTGGAACTGCAGGATATGCTGGCAGGTAAGGGAATGCCACCTTTTCACCACTGGGCTGCCACCTTTCCAGTCTGTCTGGTGGCTCTGCCAAGCCCTCTGGGCTGACGGGAACTCAGAGTTTCCATGCTTTCTCAACCAGGCCAGCTGACTTGGGTGATCTTCAGAGGATAACAGGAAGAGGCCAAGGAGAAGGGTGCTAGAGTCCCTGTGCCTAAGCACCCCCCCTCCCCCCGATTTCCGTATATCATTCAACCCGTCAGCATCCCCCAGCCTATGGGGTCCAGTATATGGCCTTACCCATGATCTTGGCGGCTGTGGATGCTCCGATGATGATGGATAGGTTGGGTGCGATAAAGGACATCCGGGACTCCACATACTCATAGATGCGGTGCTTGGAGGCGTTCAGCTCCAGTGCCATGTCACAGGCCTCCTCCAGCCGCTCCAGCTCCTCCTCTGAAAGCTGCTGCCTGCAGGGAGTACAGACCCAGCCCTGTCCTCTCAGCTGTGTATACACAGTATTTGTATGTGCAGCTGTGGGGCAATCCCAAGTCCCATCAGCTCAGAGGCCTGGACAAAAGGGCTGTTGGGAATCCCAGTTCTTGATCAGAACCAACCTGGCTGACTTAGGCCAGGCCCTTGTCTTGCCCTTACTGTTTTCTGGTATTAGCTGGGCCTGGGATTGGCTGGCAGTGCCTTATCCCATGGCATACATACCCCTGAGTAGTAGAGGCAGTGACACTGACAACCATGATGGTGGCATTGGTCAGAATCTGCTGCAGGTTCTCATTGTTCTTGCACTTATCCAGGCTGTTTCCCAGCTCCTAGAGAGGAAAGTTGAAAGAGAGGATTTGTGGGAACTCAGGAAGGTACTAGAAGCTCTCTTGCTCTGACACCCATTTTGGTCTCTTCTTGAGGACACTGGGAAAGCTGGGGTCTGTACATTGGGGGTCTCTTCTGCTTCCTACTAGTCCCCAGAACACCACTGCTCAAAGCATCAGCACCATTTGCTCTGCTTGGTCCATCTGGAAATGGAACCTGAGCACAGTGGCTATTCAGGGAAGACCTGATGCCCTGAATAAGCCTGCAGGTCCAAAGATTTGGTGAAGAGGACTTCCTCTGCCAATACCCTAATCTCCTGGACATCTCCTTCTCTCCTTATCTTCTCTGTTCCTGCTCTCCCTGTCTTCTCTGCCCCTGTTCTCCCTGTCTTCTCTGCTCCTGCTCTGTCTTCTCTGCTCCTAATCCTCTTCTTGAACTTCTGAGCTCTCCACAGGATTCAAAGCCTTCAAAGTCTGAAGTGCTCTGACCTTTCTGATTTTTCAACTTCACCTTCCCAACCCTCTTTATTTCCTCCTGGCTTGCTCTCAACTCAGGGTCTTATGCAACTGAACCTGCTGCATCTTTGCACAGCTGCCCATGTCAGCCTTCAGATCTCAACTCAAATGCCATCTGCTCTGACTACAGCTGGAGAAGTATAGGTCAGGCTGGTGGGGATGATCTCGGGGGTCCAGGGGGAGGAGAAGAGCATGGTGGAAGGACATCCTTTCTAGATTCCATCCCTCCCCTGCTGAGCTGATGAGGCACTGAGCTTCCAATCATGTCTCTCCAGCCTTTCTAGACCTCCAGGCTTCTTGGACCAAGGGTCTTGCTTCATGCTAGCAGTCTCAGTTCTTCCCGAGTCCCCTACTCACCTTGACCGTGCGGATGTAATCCAGTGCATTGGGGACCAAGGACTCCAGTTCGGGGAATCTCTTTGAGTACTTATCTCGGATGAACTTATGGATTATGTCTAAGATAAATAGGGAGGACAGGTGTCCAGTGAGGGGGAGAAAGACTCTGCTGATGATCCCTAACACCCACTGCCCCTTCTTCCTTTAGTAACTAAACCCCTGAATCATAGCTTGACACATGGAAACCAGCATAAAGCCTACATTTCCCAGCTTCTCTCAGTGCTTCACGTGGCCACATGAGCTAGTTCTGGGCTACAAATGCAGCTAAAGAGACATGTGAAACTTCCAGACCATGCCCTTAAGAACAAGAACTGTGCCTTCCTCTTCCCTCTCTACCTTGCTGGAGGGTATGTGGAGGTGATGGCTGGAGATGGGGCAGTCACATTGTAACATGAAACAGGTGGCAGATTAACAAGACAGAAAGAGCCTGGGCCCTACAAGGGGTGAAACCAGGCCAGGTCAGCTCACTCCAACTTCTACATAACAGAACGCACTTCCTTCTTATGTAAGCCACTGTGTTACAGCAGCTGAACCTGGATTCGAGCTAAAACAAGGGGCTTTATGGGCAACACTCTGATAAAGCCAGCAGGGGACATGGCCCAAGTTCCTGCTTGTCCCAGGGAAGGGCAGACATGGCTGCCATGCCTAGGACTCACTCAGCTCATTTTCGATCTCCACAGTCAGGTTGTTGGCGTCCACAATGACACGGTACTCAGGAGCTGCCTCCACTGGTCCCATCACTGTGAAGACGAGAAGCAGCCTGGATTCTGGGTGTGTTTTAACACCCACCCCTCCTAGGTCACACAGCTGGGGAGACTGGGGATGAGGCTGGACAGGAAGAGGGAGGAGCAGAAGCGTGCTCTAGGTGACGGGTTTACATGTTTGCAAACATCCCCTGCACCTGCACTCCTGCCTCTACTCTTCCTCCCTCCAGTCTGTCTCCAAGCCAGCCTAGACTTGACCCCATCTCATCCTCCCATGACTCTCCACAAACCCTGAGGCCAATGACCAAGCTCCCCAGACTGACATCTGAAGCCTCCACATGCCTGGGTGTCCTGCAAGGACAAGTGTAACATCTGTGTTTCCCAAAGCTACACAGTCAGCACACAGAACACTGAAATCACTTGAGTGACATCTGATGATGCATCAGCTCCACAGCTGGCCTTTCCTCCTTCCTGACCCATTCCCTCAGCATTCAAGGCTGTTTCACTCCCTTCGCCTGTCTGTTTCTAGAAAGCCCTCTGTGCATTAATAATAATGGTACTTATTATGAAAATTAATTTTGAGCAGTAGTCACAGCATCTGACACACATAGGACTTGCCCTAAGCCAGGTGTTGTTCTAAATGTCACACAGGTGCTAGTTTATTTCATTTACAACCACTTAGGGAGACAGGTATTAAACCAGACCAATTTGCACAGAAAGAAGTGGAGAATACTGTCTTGATGTCCCAGAGCCAGAAGACAGCAGAGCTGACCCCAGGCAGGATGGCTTCAGAGTCATTGCTCCTTGCTCCAACATTCACTTGCCTTTTTAAGTCCTTAAGACTCACATGGCTACTAAGAATCTTACCTTCCCTTTTTGGGAGGGTCAGATGTCTTCTCTGCACCCCCACAACACTACAGCCACCTCTGCTAGACAGTCATGTTGGCCACCTCCTCCACCAGATGTCAGCAGGTCTGACTCAATTCCTAAGCCCACCTTGGCATCAGGAAACTACACTTTCTGTGACTCTTCATGGATCTCTGTATCAAGAAGCTCCTCAGTCTGGCACTTAGAACCCTGCAGGAGCTGGTATGATCCTAAGCCTCGCCTGGCACTCCTGATATGAGGCTCAGGGCAGGCCATCCTCTCTCTGGGCCCCCTCCTCTCACATTGTACTCACTCCAAAGTCCGATTCAGGTATCACTTCTTCCCTGGCTTCTAAGGCAAGATCAGTCAGCACCTCTTATAGTTCTGGAGGGTCCTGAGGTGGGCATCGCCCACCAATAGCTGCCTGATACTTGATCTGACTCCATTAGACTGGCATTTTGAAAACAGAGACCTGGGATGATTCAACTGGGCACCTGAGAAAGTGTTAAAGAAAGGACGGAGGGGGTCTCCCTTAAAATTCTGCACTTTGACTACACTACTCCTATAACCAGCAACCTCCCAGGGCTTCCTGATGCCAAAAACTTCTACTTGAGAGTCCTACCCTGCCCAGAAGGGTAATGGTAACAGGACTGCCCACTTATGAGGTGGTCTCAGTGCTAAAGAAATGATTTACTGCCCCCATGGCTGGAAGTAAGAAAAGATTTCAGGTGATACCTTAATTACAGTCTATTTTTATGGTTGTTTTGTACTTACCAAAGGATATCTAACAGTTTTCCACTTACAGTAGTAATACATTTAATTCATAGGTAAAGATAAGAAAAAATGCCCATCGGTTTAAAGAAAATGTGAAGTAAACAATAGGACATATGGTTTTTAAAGGGAACAAAAACCCTACAACAGGTCACTGCAGTTGGGAGCCTTGAGTCTGTAACAATTAGTGCTTCAGACAGTAAGGACTTAAGCATGAGCTTTATGTCAACTTTACAATGCAACATGAACGTGTGTGTGTGTGTGTGTGTGTGTGTGTGTGTGTGTGTGTATTTGAGATCAGGTTTTACTGTGGAGTCCAGACTGGACTCAAATCACAATCCTTTTGCCTCAGCCTACCAAGTACTGGGATTAGAGGCATGTACCACTACTTCTGGCTACAATGCAATATTGCACAGAACAAATGAACTGGAATGGAATGGAAGAAAAGATGAGGACTCTGGAAAAGGCTGAGAGAGAGCTACACTCAATTCCAAAGCCAGGAGGAGCAAAAGGGCCATGGGGCTGGCAGGTGAATGGACAAGGTATGGGGAGGGTAAGGAAGTACCTTCTGAAGCTTTGGCTTGCTTGCTGATATACTCCTCAATCTTCATCATGATCTCAGCAAACTGTCAGGGAAAGAGAGAATAGTCAGAACACCAGAGCCCTTCAAAAAGATGACCTGCTGCCCCTATCTCAACTCCCTCGTGGGAGCTTCTGTTTGTAGCGCGCCTGTGCTCTTGTGTCCTCTCACCATCTTGCTGTCCCATAGCTTGGCAATGCTCTTGACCGAATCCCCAGAAAGATCCAGCTGTGTCTCTTCCTGAACATCCTCGATGGCTGGTTCCTCTTCTTCCTCTCCATAGCTTCCTCCTTCTTCCTCTTCTGCTGCCTCCTCGAGGTCAGCCAAAAGCTCATCTGCCAAAGACATCCCAAGGCCTATGGGGGAACAAGGGCAGGGGTGCCAAAAACTGTACCTGGACCCAGTTTCTCTTTATTACCAGAAGAAACTCCTCCCCAAACTGCCGGGAAGGCTCTGCTCCTTCTTTATCAGCCCCAGTACCACATAGATTCCACAGGGACGGGTGCTTTCATTTGCTTTGCTCACTCTGGGTGTCTCCAGTTGCAACCCACGCAGAACATTCCACACCCCTCCAACTACCACCCTGCTTAAGACTTCCCAACTACTCCCCACACCTATAGGTCTTCCCACAATAGGTCCCGTTTGCCTAACTAAAGTGATTCTTTCTCTCACTTTTCACTAGCCTAACACTCCAGCTTTCAGTTCTCAATCCTCCACCTGTCTAACCTGCGCACCCATTCCAGCCTGCAGCAGGTTGTTTTGTAATAACGCCCTGCGTGTCTGCTGTAAGGCGCTTGCTTCGCAGACGTATGGTTATTTGAATGACTGCTTGTTTAAACCTGCTTCCCGGGCATCAGTTAAAGCTGTAAGAGGGCAGGGACAATTTTTGTTCTGCCATATTCTAGGGAAGCATGCAAAACCTTTGGACAAGCAACCTATGAAGCCTCGCCTTTCTCTTTACACACTTCTTCCTCCAGAACCAGTACTTGTCCACCTGCCCTCCCCTCACCTCCATCACACTCACCTCTTTCCCTCCTTGCAGAACGGTTTCTAAGAAATTAGCAATCTGAGAACTGTAGACGCTCACTGATGACGTCTAAGGTCGCGCCGACGTGAAGTCAAAGTTGCGCTCTGATTGGCCACCGCCCAAGATCTTCCCGGAAGTGTTTGAAACAACAACTTTATTAGCAATTTCCCCGGGGTGGAGATGTGGTTAACAGGAGAGAGAAGTGGGGTTTAGTGAGCTCACCTTCGGCGGACAGAGGCTGCTGCCGGGAGAATCGCTTCGGCCTTGAAGACGGGTGTTGAGACAAGAATAAAGACCGTGGCAACGCGGACAACTGGAGGTGGTGTTAAACTACAAAGCAGGGGCTTTAAGCGTGGACCGGGGGTGGGGGTGGGGGAGTGAGAGGGGGCGGGGAAGGACGAAGCCGGATACAAGAAACTACAACTTCCAGAGGCAACGGGCTTCCTGAAACGCGAAGCCTGATGGGACAGGTAGTTTTGCGCACGGCCCTACCTAGCTGCCTGGGACTCAAGTTCTGAGGTTTGGGGCGTCCAGAGCAGGAGAGATGGAACTGGAGCAGAGAGAAGGGTGAGTGGCCGAGCTTTTGTGAAAAACCGCGTATCCGAAAACGTGGCTGCATAATGCGCACCTAGCCACCCTTGTACTCTGAGGGCTGATGGGGATTGTAGTTCGTGCAGCTGCTTTCCCTACACACTTTTGTAGCACCCAAGTCTGACTGGAGCACCTGGGGGAGGAGGAGGACAAGGGGTCTGTGCGGACTCCCAAATCTGACAAACAAGGAAGTTGAGTGTCTGGACTCCTGGGTCTGAGTGACTCCTGGGTCATAGGGAGGAGGTAGAAGGGGCTGGAGAGCTGGATCCAGGGTCCCTGAAACCCCTATATCCTCCAGGACCATGGCAGCTGTGGGCTTTGAGGAGTTCTCAGCGCCACCAGGCTCAGAGTTGGCGCTGCCTCCCCTGTTTGGTGGTCACATCTTGGAGAGCGAACTAGAGACAGAAGTGGAGTTTGTGTCTGGTGGTCTGGGCGGCTCAGGACTGCGGGAACGGGATGAAGAGGAAGAGGCAGCCCGGGGCCGGCGGCGTCGCCAGCGGGAACTCAATCGAAGGAAGTACCAGGCACTGGGTCGGCGCTGCCGGGAGATCGAGCAGGTAGGTGAGTGTGGATTCTCGTTTTGGAGTCCTCTGGCTCCCTTCCCATCTCTGTCCACATACCCTCTCCTCTCCTTGGCTAGCTGAATGAATCCTTCAGTTGGCAACCGTTGTGTCTGGCATTGTGCCGGGCACTTGGAGAACAATCTTCTCAAGGAGCTTCTCTCAACATTAGCTCAGTGCTCCGATGATTCCCAGGTGCCTCTTATACACCTTACAGATCATGGCCGAACTCTGCAGATCCCCTGCTTCTGACCTAGGTGCCCTCAGGCCAGTCCACTCTGCCTTGACTTGCCCTTGGATCCTCGCTCCATCCCCAAGGTCTCTGCCCCATACTAACTCCCTGGGGAGTCACTGCGTCTGCCTCCTTGTTGAGAAGGAAGATGGAGCCTAGATCTTCATAGGCCAGCAACACCACTGCAAGAAGTTTGGAATATTTTTCTTTCTTGGGAGTAAGGGGTGCCATTGAAGGGCTGTAAAGAGAGGGGGTACAGGGTCAGGTCCTGGTGTTTTAGAGGCTCTCCAAAGATGAGTTATATTTGCCTGGGCTGTTCAACAACAGATGTCTGGTAGTTTCACAGGAGAGGTCTGTCAGCAGGGCTGGAGTCCTCAGGCTGGGGCTTGAGTCCAGGTCTCCCTCCTAGTTTTGGGTGGTGGTGGTGGCGGCAGTCTTTGTTTTTTAGCATGTAGAAGCATCACTGTTGTCTTCACCTTCTCACTACTTCTCCTTGTGTGTCTGTGTCTTAGTTTCTTCTTTTCATAACGACAGCAGTCATTTTGATTAGGGTCCACGCTAATGACCGCATTTTAATTTGGTTACTCCTGTGCACACCATCTTCAAATACTGTCACATCCTTAGATACATAGGACTCCAGCACATTTTTTGGGAGGAGGGCACACAACTCAACCCGTAACACTGGTGTTGGGTGTTCTAGAAGGAGAGAGACTGAGGAAGTGTTCCAAATGCTTTTTAATATGTGGATGCCAAAGGCCCAGTGGACTCAATTTGAGCCTCTGCTCACCTTTTTTTTGGCAGTAGCGGGGTTTGGTTTGCTAGTAATGGCTTTACGTTTGCTAGGCAGGTGCTCTATTGCTTGAGCCATGCTTCCAGGCTGAAGAAGTTAGGTAACTTGCCAGGCTCACATGGATGGTAAGCACAGAGCTGGGTTTTGGGATTTTGAGTCCAGGTCTTTCTAACCAAGAGGAGCACATGCTTCAACCACTGGACTAGACTTTGTGTCATGTCTCCCTTCCTTTGTCTAGGCTGTGGTCCTCAGAAAACTGTGCAGGTTCCTTGAATCTCAGATGCTTTGTTCCTAGCTTGTCACTTGTCTCCTATTCATCATTCAGGTCTTGGCCTATAGGGCTTCTGTTGGCCCTCTCTAAAGTGGCCACTCCTGCCATCATCTTTGGCATGTCAGACCATTCAGTATCCATTAAGCATTCATTAGTTCTGAAGTCATTCAGCTAGGTTTGGTGGAGGGTCTACTTATGCAGGCTCTGCTAAAGTCCTGGGGACACAGGCAGATTGCTGTCTTCTGGGAGTTTGTGTCCTTGGTGGGAGACAGATGATAAGCAAAATAAGTAAATTGTATAGGGTGAGTGTTGTCAGGAAAAATAATGGGAGAAGAGTGGATAGGTGGGCAGGGTTCTGGCATGAGAACTGGGGAGGTGTCATAATTTAAAAAGAGGACTGAGTAGACTCCCTGAGCTAAGACTTGAGTAGGAGAAAGAGTGGTCCAAGTAGATGGAACAGCATGTGGAAAGTCTCTCTGGAATCAGACATTACATGGAGCCAGAATGCTTGGCAAGAATGAAGGGGAGGACAGGGAGGTGCTAGGCTGTGGGAAGAGATAGATAAGTAGGGCTACAGGCCCTTGGGTGTCTCCACAGGGCCTGGTACATAGGAAGTGCTCGACTAAACATGCTGAATAAGCTAAAGGGAGAATGAGTGGAATCCAGCTGACCATGTTTTCTGCCTCTGTTCAGGTGAACGAGCGGGTCTTGAACAGGCTCCATCAGGTACAAAGGATAACTCGGAGACTCCAGCAGGAACGCAGGTAACTCCTTCTGTGCCCGCTCTGGGCATAGCCTCTGCCCCCACACACGTCCACCACCTCTCACCATCTCCACATCTCCCCTGTTTCCCTGATCCTCATGGGTCACAGGATGAGTCTGGAGATGAGGTGTGGGGCTGAGGTAAACAGAAGAGTGGAATTGGTCTTGGAAGAAAGAACTAGCCCCCAGACAGGAGCAAGACAGAAACGTGAAAGGAACACAAGCACCTATTTGCTGTGTGACTGAGCAAGTGGTATGCCCCCTCCGAAGTGCATTCCCACCATGTGGGACGAGGCTGCTGCGAGCTGGCACTCGCGGGTGACAAGCTCAGGTGTGAGCCCTGTTGACCTGGCAGGTCAGAGACCTGTGTGATGCACAGCTCCAAAGCCAGGCCACCCAGAAGTTCCCATTCTGGCCTGCTTGACTTGGCACATTTGACCCAGTGACCCACCCTCTTCCTGGAGTCCTTTCCTAATATCCTGGTGGTGTCCCTGCTTCCCAGCTGTTTCTTCTTGTGTTACCCTCATCCTGCAGTCACCTCTCCAAGGCTCAGCCTTTGGTGGGGCTGAGATTTGAACTCAGGGCTTCATGCTTGCTCTACTGCTTGAGCCACACATATGTCCATTTTGCTCTGGTTATTTGGAGATTGCCCCAATCTGGCCTTGAGCTGTGATCTTCCTGATCTCAGTCTCCCAAGTAGCCAGGATTCTAGAAGTGAGCCACCGGTGCCCAGCAGTTCTGGACTTCTTGTGTATAGTATGATAGTCTCCAGCCACAGGTGTTGATTTTTATTTAAATTGAACTTAAATTTATTACATTTTATTCATTAAAATGAATAAAAAATTTTTAAAAATTAAAATAAAATAAAACAAGGGCTCATTTAGCCACAGGGATGATTTTTCCTTAAATTAAAATGAAGTGAATTAAAAAGTTCAGTTCCTGGACTTGCAGTAACCATGTTTTATATGCTCAATAGCCCCAGGGAGTGACTTTAATTGAAATTAAATACTCAGTTCTAAATACTCAGTTCTTCAGTTATCCTTACCGGGTGCCAAGTGCTCTGTACAGCCCCAGGTGACCAGAGACTGCTGGGATAGGTCCAGGATATTTTGATCCTCACAGAAAGTTCCACTGAACTATACTGGTCATCATGCTGATGATCCCTGGTCATAAAGGCATAAAGGCTGCCAGAATGCTGCCTGCTTCTGAATTCTCCCTACAGTTCTCCTTTGGATTCTGTAGTCCCTTTCTTAACTGTCCACTGTCAACTAACTCTGATCTTCACCCCAAATCTGTGCCATGTCAGTGAACACACACCTCCCCCACTGCTTGGGGTGCTCTGTGTCTTTCCCTTAGCTCTACATCTGGTCCCTAGGAATTCCTCTCGAGCTCCTGTCACCTCTACTCTGGAATACCCAGAAGTCCATGTCCTTTTTTTCCTTTGTGGGACTGGGGTTGAACTCAGGTCTTCATACTTGCAAAGTAGGCACTCTACCACTTGAGCCACACCACCAGTCCTTTTAGCTCTGGTTATTTTGGAGATAGGTTCTCTTAAACTATTTTGCCCATGCTAGCCTTGAACCGTGATTCTCCCAATCTCAGTCTCCCAAGTAGCTAGAATTAGAGGTGTGAGCCACTCCATTTCCACTGACAACACCCTGGGCCTAGGGACATGGCCTTTCACCTTGGATTGCTGTTTTCTTTCTGGTCTCCCTGTCCCTCCCTTACCTGTCAATCTCTTCTCACTACAGTCTGGTACCTACTTGTACCTTTAGCCAAGATTTTTTTTTATGCTGGAGTGTTTTTTGTTATTTTTTTGTGACAGGGTCTTCCTATGTAGCCCAGGCTGGCCTTGAACTCACGATCCTCCTGCTGAATTCAGCCTTCATCATTGCCTGGCTAGCCAAGATTTTGTTTTTCAATAGGATCAGGAGAATTTATAAAAGGGATTGGGTGGCCTTTATGGTTTAGACTTCAAAAAGTTGAGAAAGAATGCACATAGCTGAACTTTCCTTAATAATTCAGTGAGACTGGTTGGGGTGATTATGCCTTGTGTTTTTTTATTTATTTCCTTTTCTCTCAGTAGTTGGGATGGAATCCAGGGCCTAGCACACACTAGACAAGTCCTCTACCACTTGGGCTATGCCCCAGCCCCTTTGTTTTTCATTTTTGTTTCTGAGCTAGGGTCTTGCTACCTTTTGCCTGGGCTGGTCTTGAACTCTCAATTATCCTGCCTCTTCCTCCCGAGTAGGTAGGATTATAGATAGGTACCACCATGCCTGGCTTTTGACCTCTACCTATAGAGTTGAGGTTCTCAGTGTGGCCCCTGCCACCTAGGGTCTCATCACAAACTCAAGTTCTCAGGCCCCACCCCAGAGACCTACTGTATCAGAAATTTGGATAGTCACATAGTCTTCTTCAAATGTAAGACAACCTGCCCCTTTGTTCTCTTGATGGCATCTGATTGGTTCAAAGTAAAAGTGACCCTCACAGCAGCCAATAAGGCCCCACCTCAGTGGCCCTTTGCTCTTATCTAGAACACACCAGGCCCACCTACCTCAGGCCTGAACACTTGCTGCTCCTCCTGCCAGAAATGTTCTACTGCCACTACCACGTTGCTCAGTAAGCTTCGCCACCATCAAGTTCCAGTGAGGTGTGGTCACTTCTCTTCCCACATTCTGACCTGTTTTGTTGATTCACTTATCACACATCCCCTGCAAGACCCCAAGTTCCATGAAGTTCCATTAGCATGAGGACATTAATAAGAATTATATACTTGCCAAATGCTGACAGCACACTAAATCCTTTACAGAACTGTCTCAGCACATCATCCAGCCCTGTCACCTGTCACTGACAGAGCAGGAGGCTAAAGGTCAGACAATACACCTTGCCCAAAGTTCCACTAGTTGATCAAGGGCTTGGCTACTATGCTCACACTGTAGAGCTCTAAACCTTCTAGGTCTAGGACAGCTTTGGCTTTAGGTAGAGCAAGGGCTGGGCCCTATCATCTGTCTCTCCTAAAAGATAAGCTGTTCCACTGGCAGTATATCCATCCATACAGGTTCCTCATGAGGGTGCTGGACTCCTATGGGGATGACTACCGGGCCAGCCAGTTCACCATTGTGTTGGAGGTGAGTGCTGGTCTCTGGGTCGGTTGGGAGAACCAAGAGCCCAGGACACAGCCTTCAGATACCTTCCCCCACCAGGATGAGGGCAGCCAGGGCACAGATGCCCCCACCCCAGGCAATGCCGAGAATGAGCCTCCAGACAAGGAGGGGCTGTCCCCTCCCAGAAGGACTCCTGCACTCCCAGAACCCAGCAGCCCAGCCCCTGGTGAGGGGCCCAGTGGGCGGAAGAGGCGGCGAGCACCACGGGACGGGTGCCGGTCAGGAGCAGCACTGACACCAGAACTGGCCCCAATGCAGGTAGGAAGAGCCTGGGGCTGGGGCCACAGAGTGGTAGAGTTCCTGCTTTTGGTTTCTGTGCTGTAAAGGACCCAAGGCTGGGGGAGTCCAGAGGTAGAGCAGGGAAGAAGGGGCTGTAAAAAAGTCTGGCTAGGGCTAGGAGAAAGACTTGGAGAAGGAAATGACTATAGATGGTGAGAGTAGAGGAGGAGGAAGGGGAGGAGGGTGAGGGGCAAGAAATCTGGGTTTGCCTGAGAGCAGGAAGTTGTCGGGCCTGGAACAGCAGCACCTAGGAGGCCAATGGGGGGGTCTTCTAGGTTCCCCAGGCCCACTCCTGCCTTGTTCCTTTATCTCCCCAGATTAAGGTTGAGGAAGACTTTGGCTTTGAAGCAGATGAGGCCCTGGATTCAAGTTGGGTTTCTCGAGGGCCCGACAAACTGTTGCCCTACCCCACCCTTGCCAGCCCACCCTTTGACTGACCCCACTCCAATAAACTGACCCTCCCCACACACTGTCTACTGCTTCCACCTCTGATCACACACTCAGATTCTGGGGTTGGTTTTCACATTTTTATTGGGGGCCACAGGAGAGGGGGACCTCCTTCCTGTCAGTAGAAGTGCTCACAGTTTCTTCATCCACTCCAAGCTGGGGCCCTGGGGGTCCTGAGGATGGCTGGGTATGTCAGGCATGTTCCCATCGTCTCGGAGAGGTACTGTGGACAGGAGGTAGGCCACTGAGACCAGCTGGTCCCTGAGATTGGCTGGTCTGTCAATTTATGTTCAGAGAAGGAAAAGGGATTCAGGAAAGAAAGAGTGAATGGGTCATAAAATCAGCAGAGAGGTAGAGTTGGGAAATGAAAGATCTCCAGCAGAGATGGGGTAACAGACTTGGAAAGCAATAGATACAGGAATCCAGAGAGGAATAGAAATCTGGAAAGAAAATAGGAACTCAAAGCACAAGAACAGAATGGGATGTGAACATGTCAATTTAAAAGAACATGAAATACCTGCTCAGGAAAGGCCCACCCATCCATGTTTACCCCTCCATCCACACAGGCTCCTGCTCACCTGGGTAGGTGTAAGGTGTGGCTTTGTTCATCATGACAGAGTACTTCGTGTAGGGGCTGAGAACAGGCATAATTAAAGCTGTGGAGAGACACAGGGGTGAGGCACAGGGAAAGGTGGGTCTTGGGGGGTAAGGAAAGGGGCAAAAGCTGAACCTTGGTTGGGGGCTGAAGGGGAGCAGGAAGAGCCAAGAGCCGGCCCTTCCAAAAGGACCTTTTGCTCTGTAAGCTTTATGGCACAAGTGCGTAGGAGGGTTTAGAACTCTGAAGGTGGGTAGGTGGAAGTAGGACAGGAGCCCAATACACACAGATATATTAAGCCACAAGGGCAGAGGAAGTGGGGGTGTTCACAGGAGAGCACTGTGTGTAGGTGTGCTTGTGGAGCAAGGGTGTGTCCTGGGGACAGTTCAGAGGCAACTTGAGTGCTGCAAACTGGAGGGCAAGAGGGCTATTACCAAGAACAGTCACAGACAAGTTACAGTCCGTCTGGGGAGTGGGGTAGGGTGTATGAAAGGAATATTCTAGGCCAGTACTGTCTGATCAAAGTTAACAGCCACGTGTAACTTTACATTTTCTAGTACCCACACCAAAGTCAACAGACAGAAATAAAATGAATTTCATAAAATGTATTTTCCCTGGTATGCCCCAAACATCATCTCAACATAAAACAGTTGTTGATAGCCTACATACTAGCACACTAGGTATGAAATTAGGCTTGTGTCTTGTAGCATCAGTAGAGCTCAGTGGCTGTGTTTCAGAACCTTACCCAGTGGCGCCCTGAGGGCCAGCAACATTGACAAGACTTGGCAACTTGTTAGAAGGAAAAGAAAGAAATGCGGAATCCCAGGCCCCACCCTCGACATATGGAATCAGAAATTCACTTAACAAAGACACTCCCCACACGCACACACCTCTATCCCCAGGGGCTCCAGGGCGCCTGAAGTGTGCGTAGCCCTGTTCCAGGCCAGAGGTTCTCCATCACAGTGGGATTAACACCAGACACGTTCCCCGGCTCACCCTCGTCCCAACCACCTCAAATGAATATCTAAGAGCGGGGGCGAAGGTGGCGTGGGGAGGGCGCGTTATTTGAGCCCTCGGGTGTTGTCAAGGTTGCAGCCAAGGTTGCAAACCTCTGGACTGTCTGTGCACCTCTTGCGTAGGTGTGTGGGGGTGGGGAGGGTGGTGGTGGAGGGATTGCAGTAATGTCATTACTGTAAGGGGAGTAGGCAAGGGGATGCCAGTGGGGTGAGGAACGGAAGGCCAAGGCTGGAGTGGGGCCGTGGGACGCAACAAGGCAGTGTGGGGGTGGGTGACGCACGTTCGCGCCAGGGGCACATACGTACCAATGCCCCCGATAGCGAAGGACACGACCAGTCCTGGCTCCTTGGCCCAGGCATCCTTGAGGAAGGCGGTGACTCCTGGAGGGGTGTGCGGTGGGTCAACGGCGGTGACCTCTAACCCTCTCGTGCTACCCCCACCCTAAAGGAGTCCCCTCGTGACTGCTGCGTCCCCTTCTGGGATGGACCCCAGCAGCCTAGGTGCTTCATGACGTGCCACCCCCGGGACTGCCCACGGGTCCCGGAGCTATCCGACCTCCGCGCGCTTAAGGTGCTGGCACTTACTCGCAGCCATCGTGGTCTCGACGCCGGCGGCGAGGACGCGGAGCACTCCGGAAGTTGTGGTCTCAGCGAGGCTCCGCAACCTGGGCTGCGCGTGCGTGCGCTCTGAGACAGAAGTGACGAGCGAAGGCGAAAAGCAGTCTGGGAGTTGTGGTCCCGGAGCCGGGTCGGAGTCCGCTCATGCGCACTAGTACAGAACAGAAGTCCAAGGCTGGCCAGAGGTCAAGTTCAATCCTTACTTTGCACAGCAGACAACCTAGAAAAGTCGTTGTGTCCGAAGGAGCGACTTCTAGTCCTCCTGCAGCAGCTCACCCAAGTCAGAATAAATTTGTCCTCATTTTAGAATTTATTACATGAGTCCATTTTATAGATGGAGAAACTGAGGCCTGTAGAAGGTGAACTGTTATTTGAGGTCGCAGCTAGACCTCAGCTTGTCATATTGATGGGTTAGAGACCTTCTTTAGGCTCTCACAATGCTCTATGGTTCTTTGAGAGCTGTGTGAGGGCAGTTAGGGAGTCTGAGACTTTTCTGTGCTCTTGGAACAGTGCAGCAAGGGTCTCATAGAATAGGTGGGGTTTTTGTTTAATTTTTGAAGTTGAATTCATAAACACAATAGACTATGACTGTACCCTCTTCCAACTTTTTCCACCTGCAGTGGGGCTGTGACACAGTCACCCAGGGCCCCACCAGACTTCCCCCTACCCTATACAGGGCTCTGGCCTGGCTTTCAGTTGTTGCCTCATTTCCTGGGAGGAGAGAGGGCACAGACAACCCTTGCTCAAGCTCTGCTCAGAGTTGCCCATCATGGCCCTGGCACTCCTTCTTCAGCTGCTGACCTGTGAGCCTCCTGTCCTTTCTGCCTGGGTTCCTGGCTGGGACTAGGGGTGGGGGGGCGGGGGGGGGTCCAGACTTGGGTTCAGGTCACTACTAGGGGTGGGGAAAGGGACAGGTATCCCTGGATCTTGAGACAGGAGGTCAGTAGGGGATTGAACCAGGGACAGGGAATGTAGAGTCCTGGATTCTGATTCAGAGGAATGGTAGAGGTCAGGACTCCTGGGTCCCTGGGGATGGGATTCCTTTCTCCAGAAGGAGGAGGGAACTGGGGCTCCAGATTCCGGAACCCCAAAGAGGAGAAACAATGGGAGCAGATAATTGTCCCCTGGAAATAAGCAGTGTGAACTCTTGGGTCTAAAGACAAGATGGGGCTGAGTTCAGACTTCTTAAGTAGGGAGACAATGGAGTCTGGGTTTCTAGCTGTTGGGAGAGGAGGAGGTGGGGATAGGATTCTTGTTTTCCAGAGGGAAGGTGGGCGGAGGATTCACATCCCTGGTTCCATTGAGGTTGGGGACTGGTAGCCACAAAGGGCTTTAAAAAGAACTAGCTTTTAAACCTTCTACAGGGCCTCTGTGTCACACAGACTTCACTCCGTCTGGTGAGTTACACCCCATCCATTCTTCTTACCTTGCTGATAACCAATTTCCAAATACTCAGATTTTATATAGGAGCTCAACCTCACCCCATATTTCCTTCCCTCTCTTCTTTCCCTTTCTTCCCTTCCTTTTTTACCCCCTTTCTTTCTCCTGTCCCTTCTTTTACCCTTCCCTCCCTTCCTTCCTCACTTCCTCTTTCCTTCCTCCCCTCCCATTCCCCCTTTCCTCCTCCCTTTCTTCCTCACTTCCTCCTTCTCCCCTTTCTTTTAATTTCTACCCTCCCTCTTCTCTCCTCCCTTCTCTTCTTTTCTGCCTCCCTCCCTCCCTTCCCTTTCCCTCTTAGTCCCTCATTCCTTCCTCCCCCACCCCCCCACTCTTTTCCTCTCTTCGTTCCTTAATACAACCACATGGGGTAAAACTATTGGTTCAGAGTCTGTATGGTGCTGGGCTCAGGAAACAGGATCTCTTGCAATGCCTAGCTTTTCCCGCTGGAACCGGCTTTGCACAAAAGGAGTCTCCATTACCCTGAGATGGATTACTTCCTAGGTTTTCTGATGGGAGAGACCATGCTACAACTTCAAATAACAATCACTTGAGTTGATTTAGTAACTTATTTAAGATTAGTTTTTTAAATGACATACCTAATATGTATTCATGCTTTTAAAACTTCAGTCATTACCAAAGGGCATATAATAGCCCCCCTCTTCCCTTTTCTTATCTCCTTAAATAATCTTCTGAGTCCTTACGAAAATTTTCCATGCATGCATACATTTATATACTTTTTTCCTTGCCAGAGCAAAATTGATATTTCATGATTCATCCCATTCTGCATCTTCCATTGTAAAATCTGTCTTGGAGATATTTGGACGGCTGGTTTATAGTTGGTTTGGCTATCCCTTTTTTTTGGTGGTGGTACAGGGGTTTGAACTCAGGGCCTTGGGCTTTCTAGGCAGACACTCTACCACTTGAACCATGCTCCCAGTCCTGGACATTCCCTTTTGATATACATTTATGTTGTTTTCAATGCTTTCCCCTTACAGTCTATGCTACCATGAGCTCTTCTTGTGTATATGTATATGCATTTGTCTAGAGTGCAGCAATAGGATTATTAGGTGTGTATCCATTTTTTTTGTCTTTTCTTTTTTGGTGCTGGGGATTGAACCCATACTAGGCAAATGCTCTACCACTGAGCTACATCTTAGCCCCCCTATATGTATTTTGATAGACATATTTCCCTCTGAAATGGAGCGTTCAAGTGTTCTTAAGAGCCTGCTTCACTATGCATTCACCCAAACTCAATATTAACTACTGTTTTAATTTTTGATAACCAAATTGGTGAAATAATCTTGTTGTTTTTTGAATGATTACTATAACAGTTAAGCAGTATTTTCCCTCTTAATGTGTTTCAGTCAATTGGACTTCTTCTGTGAACTGTCTATTCATGTACTAGGCTTTCTTTCTATTACTACAGAATTGGTTCTGGGTTCTTTCTGATAGTATTAATTTATACGATTTATGAATACTCAGTTTCTGCCAACGCTATCACTTGTCTTCTAGCTTCATTTGCTTCTTGGCATACATAACCTAGAATTTTTAAAGAGGTCGAATTTATTAAATTTGTACCTTAAGAATTTTTCATTTTGCTGGTGGAGTGGCTCAAGTAGTAGAAATCCAACATGATTTTTTTTCTAAATAGAGAGCAAGTGTTGATAACTGTCTTAGTTTGTATAGTACTGCTTTGACAAAATACCACAGAGTGGGGCAATTTATAAATGACAGAAGTGCATTTGGCTCTGGTTCTAGAAGCTGGGAAGTCCAAGATCAAAGTGTTGAAAGTGGCAAAGGCTTCTTGTTGCATCATGATATGGCAATGGGCATGGTAGGCAGGAGAAGAAGGGGACCAAACTCATTTTCATATCAAGAGTGCACTCTAGCAGGACACCAGTGGCTCACACCTGTAATCTTAGCTACTCAAGAGCAGAGATCAGGACGATCACAGTTAGAAGCCATCTCATGGAAATAATTCAAGAGATCCTATTTCGAAAAAACCCATCACCAAAAAAAAGAGAGAGAGAGTGCACTCTGATGAGAGTGCCATTGATCCATCTAGTCACCTCTTAAATTTCCACTTCTCAACATTGTTGTATTAGGGATTAAGTTTCCAATCCAAGCATTTTGGGGGACAATAAAAAACAATAGTAACAATACTCAGCAGCAACTACTGCCATATGTTGCAAACATTCCAGAGAGCTATTTAAAATGACCATTTCCAGAACAAAACCCTTTGAAGCTTTGCTTTAAAACTGTGGAGGAACCAGGTGTGCTAGTGCATGCCTGTAATCTCAGATCTGGGGAGGCTGAGGCAGGAGGATTGAGTGTTTTAGGTTAGCCTGGGCTACAAAGCAGACCCTGTCTCAAAAACAAAGGAAGGCTGGGTGCTGGTGGCTCACACCTGTAATCCTAGCTACTCAGGAGGCCAGAGATCAGGAGGATCGTGGTTTGAAGCCAGCCTGGGCAAATAGTTTGCGAGACCCTATCTCAAAAATACCTAACATGAAAAGGGCTGGTGAAATGGCTCAAGGTGTAGGCCCTGAGTTCAAGCCCCAGTACCACAAAACAAAAACAAAGGAGGAAACAATAAACTGTGGAGGAGAGCTCAGAAGTGTCTGACCTGCTCACTGATTTGCAGCTAGTTATGACAATCCTTGATTGTAGTCAAGCTCTTCCCTCCTTTTCAGAGAAATGAGGTTGAAAACAGAAGGAGAAACTGCTGGGGAAACTGGTTAGCAGTCTGCAAAAAACTGAAACTAGATCCATGTTTATAACCCTATATCAATATTAACTCAAAATGGATCAAGGGTCTTAATATCAGACCACAAACTCTAAAGTTGGTGCAGGAAAGAGTAGGAAATACTTTGGAACTAATAGGTATAGGCAAGGACTTTCTCAATAGAACCCCAGCAGCTCAGCAACTAAGAGATAGCACAGATAAATGGGACTTCATAAAACTAAAAAGCTTCTGCTCAACAAAAGAAATGGTCTCTAAACTGAAGAGACCACCCACAGAATGGGAGAAAATATTTGCCAGCTACACATCAAAGGACTGATAACCAGAATATATAGGGAACTGAAAAAACTAAATTCTCCCAAAATTAATGAACCAATAAAGAAATGATCAAGTGAACTAAACAGAAATTTCTCAAAAGAAGAAATTCAAATGGCCAAAACACACATGAAAAAATGCTCACCATCTCTAGCAATAAAGAAAATGCAAATTAAAACCACGCTGAGATTCCACCTCACCCCTGTTAGAATAGCCATCATTAGCAACACCACTAACAACAGGTGTTGGAGAGGATTTGGGGAAAAAGGAACCCTCTTACACTGCTGGTGGGAATGTAAACTAGTACAACCACTCTGGAAGAAAATTTGGAGGCTTCTTAAAAATCTAAACATTGATCTACCATATGATCCGGCAATACCACTCTTGGGGATATACCCAAAAGACTGTGACACAGGTTACTCCAGAGGCACCTGCACACCCATGTTTATTGCAGCACTATTCACAATAGCCAAGTTATGGAAACAGCCAAGATGCCCCACTACTGATGAATGGATTAAGAAAATGTGGTATTTATACACAATGGAATTTTATGCAGCCATGAAGAAGAATGAAATGTTATCATTCACAAGTAAATGGATGGAACTGGAGAACATCATTCTGAGTGAGGTAATTTGGCCCAAAAGACTAAAAATCGTATGTTCTCCCTCATATGGGGACATTAGATCAAGGGCAAACACAACAAGGGATTGGACTTTGAGCACATGATAAAGTGAGAGCACACAAGGGAGGTATGAGGATAGGTAAGACACCCAAAAAATTAGCTAGCATTTGTTGCCCCCAATGCAGAGAAACTAATGCAGATACTTTAAAGCGACAGAGGCCAATAGGAGAAGGGAACCAGGAACTAGAGAAAAGGTTAGTTCAAGAGGAATTAATTTAGAAGGTAACACACATGCACAGAAAAGCAATGCAAGTCAGCTCCCTGTATAGCTATCCTTATCTCAGCTAGCAAAACCCCTTGTTCCTTCCTATTATTGTTTATACTCTCTCTTCAACAAATTTAGAGATAAGGGCAAAATAGTTTCTGCCTGATAGCCGAGGGGGTAGGTGGGTAAGGGAGGGGGCTGGGGGAAGGGGGGCAGAAATGACCCAAACATTGTATGCATAAATGAATAATAGAAAAAAAGAAAACGGAAGGAGTTTGTCCAAGGTGACTTTCCTCCTTCTCCAACTTCCCCTTTATCTCCTGGGGCTCCCTGGAGGTTCCAGGATTCACGCAGCCCTCTTTATAATTTTTGTTTCCCCAGCCTCCTACTCCAAGCTACGGCTGGAGGCTCAGCCAGCTGCAATTGTAACCCCCGGGGTCAACGTAACCTTGAGGTGCAGCGCACCTCAACCCGCCGGGAGGTTTGCACTCTTCAAGTCTGCAGAGGTCAACCCCCTGTTCCTCCAGGATGTGTCCACGGAGCTGGCCGAGTTCTTCCTGGAGGAGGTGACACCGGCCCAGGGGGGTAGGTACCACTGCTGCTACCGCAAGACAGACTGGGGGCTGGATGTCTGGTCCCAGTCCAGCGACATCCTGGAACTGCTGGTCACAGATGAGGGTCCTGGGGTCAGGGAAGGGGAAGGGGCACAAAGATGGGGTAAGGGAGGGGGGAAGAGGGGCACAGGGACACAAGGGGACATAGGAGAGAGACAGAGCTGGGTAGGTAGATTGGGAAATTCAGGGGCACATCGGAGGGGGAGGGGGAGAGACAGACTCAGGTCCCTGTCATCCCACGCAGACCAGCTGCCACGGCCATCCCTGGTAGCGCTGCCGGGGCCGGTGGTGGTGCGCGGGGCCAACGTGAGCCTTCGCTGCGCGGGACAAGTATCCGGCATGAGCTTCGCGCTGTACCGCGTGGGCGTGGCAGCCCCACTGCAGTACCGCGACTCGAAGCAGCCCTGGGCTGACTTCCTGCTGCCCGGCGACCTGGCCCCGGGTACCTACAGCTGCTACTACCACACGCCCTCCGCCCCCTACGTTCTGTCACAGCGCAGCCAACCGCTGGTCATCAGTTTAGAGGGTAAGGGGCCCCAAGACCCAGAACCAGCTTCCCATCCCAGTCCAGTCCCAGCCCTGCTCCTTTACACCCAGGGGTCGAGAACCCAGCCCTCCTCCCTCAGACCCAGGGGTCCAGGCCCCAGCCCTCCTCTCTCAGACCCAAGAGCTCAGAGCCTCTCTTCTCCTACGGACCCTGTTCAACTTGGATGTTTTCCATCCCCACCCCTTTAGAGACCTGAAGGGCAGGGCTGAGAAATTGTGGCCATGGACCTGACAGTCTCCATCTCCCCTTTGCCTCTAGAGTCTGTCCCTCTGGACTATACCCAGGGGAACCTCATCCGTTTGGGGCTGGCCAGCCTGGTCCTCATCTTACTGGGTGCCCTGGTTGCTTTTGACTGGCGCAGAAGGAATGGTACCCTTGGTGACATCCTGCCCCCCGGAAACTGGATGTAGACACCAGTGACGTGATGGAACTTCCTAGAGAAAGGTGGAGCAACTAAGATTCCTGGGGTGAGCTAGGCTCACCCTAGCTCAACCATACTTCACCTGTTTGAGCTGTGGCTTCCTTCTGGATCTTTTCCAAGACCTTGCAGTGGAGTGGACGGTGCTGTCAGTGGTTAATGCTTCCAAACCAGAAGATGATTTCAAATCCTAATGCTGGCGCTCACTCACTGGGACATTCTGAAAGTGACCTTCTAGAAGTGTCAGTTTCTTTCATTGTAAAATGGGCACACTGGCAATACCACATCACCAGGCTGGTGGAGTGGCTCAAGTGGCAGAGCGCCAGCCTAACAACTTATACTACCACATCATAGGATGATTGTAGGATTAAGCGGATAAAATAGAAAAGGTGTTAAAAAAAAGTGACTGTCCAGAAGTAAATGCTCAATAAATGGTAGCTACTGTACCCCAGCAATTTCTACCAGACACACAGGAAATGAATGAAATTTTCTCCTTTCATGCTCCAACTCTATATCTGTGGTTTTTTTTTTCTTCTTGTACTGGGGATTGAACTCATGGCCTAGAGCTTTCTAAGCAAGCACTTGTACAGACTAAGCCATGACTCCAGTCCATCTCCAACTCAAATTTTGAGCAACTCTTCCCCATTCTCTTTATAACATCGTTTTTGGTGGTCAAGAAAACCCCTTCGAAGTTCCTCCTCAGACGTTTCCCCAAATAGGTCAAAAGCAGACCAAGTAGAGCTTCGACCCTAATGACAGCTTCATTTGCAGGCAGCGGTTCTCCTGAGGCGTAGTTTATCTTTGTAGGCGTCCGCTGCCACGACAACAGCAAGTCGAGCATGCGCAATAGTGTCTTTTCTTGGCGTTAGTCCCACTGTGTTCTTGGCTGCCTCACAGTTGTAAAACTAACGCAAAGCCATTCCTCCTTCTGACTGTTTGCACACCTTGTTTTTCTGTCTCTTTTCCTCTCCAAGTCTTAGCTGAACTACAGTCTTTTTCTGAATTTATTGATTTAACTTTTATTTTTCTCTAGCTAACCTTGATGGCTAACATTGATGTCATTCTCATCCGCATACATGCAAATTCTGTCTTTAAGCAATACTTCCCACTCAACATTCCTGTGCTCCTTTCTTGAATTTTGCTCTAATTTTGGTGGCGTACACACCCTCTTCTACTTTTATTACATTTTCCATCCCCTCCTCCTGTCTTCCCACTTGATGGAGAAGACATTTTCAGTTTTTGGACAGCTCTAGCTCTCCTACCGTGGGTTACTCTGAGTAATGTAGGGAACCTTCTGAGTTTGCACTGGTGAAAGCGAAAACTCAAAATATCTACGGTGCCATCTCTAGAGAGAATTAAATGTCCCCAATACATGGAGAAAGACTGGAAAATATTAGGCCAGCAGCTTTAACTCTCTGATCCCTCTGTTTTTTTTTTTTTAACTCAGAGCTTCATACTTCCTAGGCTTGAACTCTACTGCTTGAGCTATGCCTCCAGCCCATCAGCCCATCATCTTTCTCTTGAGTGGGGACATAGATTAAGAAACAAAGTTTACATCACAATCCTGCACATGGATTTCTCTCTCTCTCTCTCTCTGTCTCTCTCTCTATATATATATGGGACTAGATGTATGTTCATATATATGTATATATACATACATGTGCATTCATATATATGCTCACATATGTATTTACATATGTATATGCACATATATAATGTATATGTACACTGTATGTATATACACATAGTATATGTACTTGTGTGTACATATATAGAACATATATGTGCTCACATACATGCATAGTACTATATTACGCACAGATGCTTCTAAGTGGATGCACACTAATGTATTCTCTCTTATTTTAAATGCTACTCAGGACTCACTTCACCAATTTAATGATCCTCACACCTAACACACACATGATTTGAGAAAGGATGAGCCATTTTTGTTGACGAGTTCTTTCATTTAGAGACCAACATACACCAGGTCTTGTATAAAAATTGGGAAATTTAGAATGTGGGTAAATAGTATAAAACAGTAGCATTTCAACACCTGTATTCTCTTATTGGAGGAGATTAGTGTACTCCAATGTAGAATTAGGTAGAGCTGAACTTTGAAGTTTCATTAGCCACCTGGGTCTGGAGGTAAGAACATTATACCCAAAGGCCCTGTGTGGGAGGAAGCAAGGTGACTACAAGGGACTGAAAGATGGTCAACATGGCTGAAACAGAATGTAGGGATAAAAGAAAATGTGGTGCCTCAAGGTGGGAATGTCAGTCCCCCCCCCATACTTTTTTGCATTTTTAGTTATTTTTCAGGTAGCTTCTCAAATTTTTGCTCAATCTTCCTATGTAACACCTTCCACATAGCTGGGATCACAGGTGTGCACCACTGCACCTGGCTCAAGTATTGAATTAATATTTTTTTCTCTAGGGAATATGTGGAAATAAAAATTGTGAGCATGACTGTTCTCAAATGTCTCATTAAACCCAGTGTATCCTTTTCTTATAAAGATGATGTGGTAGTAATTTCTGTTATCTTCCAAGAATCTCCACTACTCCTCCATTTGGGGCACTATTATACAAATAGCAAAAGATAACCTTTGTATTTTGTCCCTATGCTGTTTATTTTGGTGCAACAAGCTGAGCCTGTTAGCTCAAATGCCTGTGAAGGCCAAACTCAAGTTTTACACATCCATTTGTTTTAAATATAGCTCAAATAAACAATCAGAGCCTTCTGCTTTGCATACTTTGCAAACATTACAAGCCACAGAGAAGACAAATGCCATGAGAGTCCTATCTGGTCCCCCTCTTGCTGTTCACTTGGTTTATGTCATGATTTGCACCCAACTCAATCAAAGCAGCATCTAAATAAAACTCATAGTGTGCTCCTGCCACTCTGTTATATAATTTTCCTTGATCAGCACTGAGATCAGAACACACTGCAGGCACAGGGTTAGGACCACACTTGCTAGCTGCTGTTGTCTATTCTGGACAGTGAGTTGTGAGAGACAAAGACAAAGTCATTCCCAGGATGGAGCACATAATTGCAAGACCTTTCCCCTACATCCAAACTCTCCCATGCCCTTGGTACAGTGATTAGTGATACTGGAAACAGTGGCTGCTTCAGTCTCTGGGTGCCCAGGTGAGGAGGATGAGCAGAGCAACCTGCTTACTGTCTCTACTGTAGCCTCCCTGCCATGCCGGGCTACAGCTACCTACTTGCCCTTCCAGGAGTCAATAAATGTCCTTGTCTTTCTGCATATCTGTCTCAGTCCACTCAGACTGCAATGACAGAGTATGTATCATAGATTGGATGACTTAAGCAACAGAAATATATTTCTTAAAGTTCTGGGGGCTGAGAGGTTCAAGATCAGGATGCTAGCCTGGTGGGATTCTGGTGAAGGCTCTCTTCTTGGTTTGCAGGTAGTTGCTTTCTTGGTGTATGGGGGTGCATGGGGATTGAGAGAGAGAGAGAGAGAGAGAGAGATCTGATCTCTGTTTCCTTTTATTAGGAGGACTCTAATCCCATCATGGGAGTTCTACCTTCATGGCATCATTCAAACCAAATCATCTCCCAGAGGCTTCACCTCCTCATTACCATCACATCAGGAGTGGGGCTTTAACATATGCTTTTTTTTGGTGGCACTGGGCACTGGGTTTGAACTCAAGACCTATGTGCTTGCTAAGCAGGTGCTCTACCACTCGAGCCATTCTAGCAGCAAACAACATATGCATTTTTGGGCATGTGTGTGACCCAAATGTTCTGCCTATGACAGCATGCTGCTGGGAATCTTGAATTGTTGCTTGTTTCAAAGCTCTATGAATATGATGGAAGCACTTTGTATGCATGTGCTAAAGTAAAATGATGAAACCCATTAAAAATTTAATGGGGAAAGGGAGGACAAGAAAGAGTAGTAAGGGAGGACAAGAAAGAGGACAAGGGGACTGAATTTAATCAAAGTACACTATATGTATGAAAATATAACAATGAAACCATTTTATACAATAATATACACTAAAAAAAAACCCTATGGGAGTCTATGCCATGGTGCCAGGATAGTTCCCCATAGTCACTTTGGAAACCTGATGCTCACGCAGATAGTTGAAGGCTTGCACTGCTGCTAAGCTGGTCTTGTCAAGATATCTTAAGATCCTTTAGGAACAAAAGATGAGGGCAGTATTGTGAAGATAGTCCACAAGACTACCTCTCACTAACCTCTACTGATATTTTGTGCATATAAGAAATGTACATTTTGTCTTCAACCTTGGTTTCTAGCTAGAGCTGTGGGAGCCCTGTGCTTTTCTGAGTGGTGGGATGAGAGAAGCAGTCTCTTGTTCTTTATAAGATCTCTTTCAACCTACCTGAGTTCATGCTAATGAGGTCACTCTTAGAGGATGTGGAATGGTTGACAGAAGAATCAACCAAGTGGAAGAGGGTTGGGACTTTGAGAATCATCTTCTGATCTCCAGGAAGGAGAGGAGGCTGGAGGCTAAAGTGATAACCAATGGCCAAGAATTTAATCATCATGATGAAATAAAGGAGGAAATTAAAAGTTTCCTGGAAATTAATGAAAATGAAAACACGACCTACTGGTACCTATGGGACACAGCAAAGGCAGTCCTAAGAGGACAGTTTATAGCCACGAGTGCATATATTAAAAGGACAGAAAGATCTCAAATCAATGACCTAACACTACAGCTCAAACTCCTAGAAAAACAAGAACAAGAAAATCCCAAAACAAGCAGAAGGAAAGAAATAATTAAGATAAGGGCTGAAATCAATGAACTAGAAACCAAAAAAAAACCATACAAAGAATCAATGAAACAAAAACCTGGTTCTTTGAAAAAATAAATAGTATTGACAGACCCCTGGCAAACCTGACTAAAATGTGGAGAGAAAAAAACCCAAATCAATAAAATCAGAAATTCAAAAGGAGAGATAACAACAAACACCACAGAAATCCAGGAAATTATCAGAGACTACTTTGAGAGCCTACACTTCAAAAAATTAGAAAATCTCGAAGAAACGGACAGATTTCTAGAAACTTAAAACCACCCAAAACTGAACCAAGAGGATATTAACCACCTGAATAGATCTGTAATACAAAAAGAAATTGAAGCTGCCATGAAGAGCCTCCCAAAAAAGAAAAGTTCAGGACCTGATGGATTCACTGCTGAATTCTATCAGACATTTAAAGAACTAATACCAACTCTCCTTAAATGGGTCCATGAAATAGAAAGGGAAGGAACACTGCCTAACTCATTTTATGAAGCCAATATTGCTCTCATCCCAAAACCAGACAAAGACACCTCCAAAAAGGAGAACTACAGGCCAATTTCCTTAATGAATATCCCTGCAAAAATCCTCAATAAAATAATGGCAAACTGAATTCAACAACACATCAGAAAGATCATTCACCATGACCAAGGAGGCTTTATCCCAGGAATGCAAGGGTGGTTTAACATACGAAAATCAATAAATGTGATAAACCACATTAACAGAAGAAAAGACAAAAAACATTTGATCATCTCAATAGATGCAGAAAAAGCCTTTGATAAGATCCAACACCACTTCATGATAAAATCTCTAAGAAAACTAGGAATAGAAGGAAAGTACTTCAACATTATAAAAGCTATGTATGACAAACCTACAGCCAACATTATACTTAATGGTGAAAAACTGAAACCATTGCCTCTAAAATCAGGAACCAGACAAGGATGCCCACTATCTCCACTCCTATTCAACATAGTACTGGAATTCCTAGCCAGAGCAATTAGGCAAGAAGAAGGAATAAAAGGAATACAAATAGGTAAAGAAACTGTCAAAATATCCCTATTTGCAGACGACATGATCCTATACCTTAAAGACCCAAAAAACTCTACTCAGAAGCTTCTAGACAGCATCAATAGCTATAGCAAAGTAGCAGGATATAAAATCAACATAGAAAAATCATTAGCATTTCTATACACTAATAATGAACAAACTGAGAAAGAATATATGAAAACAATTCCATTTATAATAGCCTCAAAAAAAACAAATACCTAACAGTAAATTTAACAAAGGATGTGAATGACCTCTACAAGGAGAATTACAAACTCCTGAAGAAAGAGATCAAGGAAGACTACAGAAGATGGAAAGATCTCCCGTGCTCATGAATCGGTAGAATCAACATAGTAAAAATGGCTATACTACCCAAAGCAATCTACATGGTTAATGCAATTCCCATCAAAATCCCAATGACTTTCATCACAGAGATTGAAAAAATCTACCCTAAAGTTCATTTGGAAACACAAGAGACCGTGAATAGCCAAGGCAATACTCAGCAAAAAAGAACAATGCTGGAGGTATCACAATACCTGACTTCAAACAATATTACAAAGCAGTAGCAATAAAAACAGCATGGTACGGGCACAAAAACAGACCTGAAGACCAGTGGAAAAGAATAGAGGACCTGGATATGAATCCACACAACTATACCCATTTCATTTTTGACAAAGGTGCCAAAAATATACGATGGAGAAAAGACAGCCTCTTTAACAAATGTTTCTGGGAAAAATGGTTACCTGTCTACAAGAAACTGCAAGTAGATTCATGTCTATCACCCTGTACTAGTATCAACTCAAAATGGATCAAGGACCTAAATATCAGACCTGAAACTCTGAAGTTACTACAGGAAGGAGAGGGAACACTCTGGAACAAATAGGTATAGGCAAAGACTTCCTCAATAGAACCCCAGCAACCCAGCAACTAAGAGAAAGGATGAATAAGTGGGACTTCATAAAATTAAAAAGCTTCTGCACAACAAAAGAAATGGTCTCTAAACTGAAGAAACTAACCTCTCCTAAAATCAATGAACCAATTAAGAAATGGGCAACTGATCTAAACAGAACTTTCTCAAAAAAGAAATGCAAATGGCCAAAAAACACATGAAAAAATGTTCACCATCTCTGGCCATAAAGGAAATGAATCAAAACCACACTAAGATTCCACCTCACTCCTGTTAGAATAGCCATCATTAAAAACACCAACAACAACATGTGTTGGTGAGGATGTGGGGAAAAAGGAGCCCTAACCCACTGCTGGTGGGAATGCAAGCTCATGCAACCACTCTGGAAAAAAATTTGGAGGCTTCTCAAAAATCTAAACATAGACCTGCCATAAGATCCAGCAATCCCACTCCTGGGAATATACCCAAAGGAATGAGACACAGGTTACTCCAGAGGCACCTGCACACCCATGTTTTTTGCAGTGCTATTCACAATAGCCAAGTTATGGAAACAACCAAGAAGCCCCACTATTGATGAATGGATCAAGAAAATGTGGTACTTGTACACAATGGAATTTTCTCAGCCATGAAGAAAAATCAAATCTTATCATTTGCAGGTAAATGGATGGAACTGGAGAACATCATTCTGAGCAAGGTCAGCCAGGCTCAGAAGACCAAAAATCATATGTTCTACCTCATATGCAGACTTTAGATCTAGGACAAATGCAGCAATGTGTTTGGACTTGGATCACATGACAAGGCGAGAGCACATACGGGAGATATAGGAATAGGCAGAAAATCCAAAACATGAAAGCATTTGATGTCCCCAATCCAGAGGAACTAATACAGAAACCTTAAAGTGACAGAGGTTATCATGAGCAGGGGATTAGGAACCAATGCAAAGATCAGTTAGAGTTGAATCAACGTGGGTCATAACACATGGGTACATGAAAGCAATAGTAGGAATCTCTCTGCATAGCTATCCTTAACTCAACTAGCAAAAACGCTTTGTCTTCCTTATTATGCTTATGTCTTTTCTTCAACAAAATCAGTGATAAATGCAGAACGGGACCTGCCTGGAACTGAGGGAGGGAGGGGGGATGGGTGGGGGAGGGGACAGGGTAGAGAAATGACCCAAACAATGTATGCATGTGTGAATAAATGAACAGAAAGAAAAAGGAGAAAAAAAATAGAGTTGGGTAGCTATGTAGCCCAGATTGACCTTGAACTCAAACTACTCCTATCTCATCCTCTTCAGTGCTGGGATTACAGTCATGTACCACCAGGCCTGTTTTTACTCATACTTTAATCCCTAACAAAGAGAATGTTTTTAGATGTATATCTAAACTTTGTTACAGTATTTTTAGTACTTAATAAATTAGTACAATGGCACAAAAGAAAGAATTTAATCAGTCATGTCTGTGTTATGGACCCATTAAAAAACCATTAATGATGGAGCTTGGAGAGCTTCCCAGCTGATGAACACATCCACATGGGGAGCGCATCCCAAATCCTGTGCTCAGGACCTTTCTGGACTCATCCTGAGTTTTATTTGTATCATTGACAACATCTTTTATAATAAACTGGCAATAGCAAGTAGAGTGGCACCCCAAGTTCCTTGAGCTGTGGTAGGAAATCATTAAAGTTATGGAGGGGTCTTGGGAAACCCCCATCTGTATCCAAGTCAGATAGAAGTGTGGGTAATGTGGGCACTCATTGTTATAACTGGTGTCTGAGGGGGAAGCCATCTCGTGGGATTGAGCCCTACAACCTGTGGGGTCTACACTGACTCCAGGTCATTAGTATAAGAACTGAACTGAATGTTTGGACACTCAGTTGGTGTCTGCATAGAACTGGGGCTTGGTTAATGTGTGGGGAAACCTCATAAACTTGGTGTCAGAAGTACTGAGAGTAGAGAAACAGTTTTTCTTTGCTTCCTCATCTCCCTGTGAGGCTGTCATGAGATTGTTTCTCATTCTTCCTGTTTCTAATGAAGTATCAGGCTTTCCGTCTGCCCCTCAGATTATAGCTGCAGCATATAAAATGCCAGGCACCTCAACAATAGGGTCTCACAGAATGCACCAGTTGTCTCCTTTTTAAAAATTTTTAATATTTTTTGATGGGAACTCAGGGGTTGAAATCAGGGCTTCATGCTTGCAAAGCAGGCACTCGCAAAGCAGGCATTCTGCTGCTTGAGCCATACCTTCAGTCCATTTTGCTCTGGTTATGTTGGAGATGGGGGGTCTCTTGAACTATTTGCCTGGGCTGGTCTTGAACTATGATCCTCCTGATCTCAGCTTCCCAAGTAGCTAGGATTACAGTTGTGAGCCACTGGCTCCCAGCTTTGGATCCTTTTTTTTTGGACATTAACAGAAATCAAACCTTTACAGGCCCTCTTTGTGCTTTTAATAGTACCCAATATCTATTTTATTTTATTAACAATTTTATCAGCATATATTAGTTGTACAGGGGGTTTCATTGTCACACTGTATATGTTTACAATGTATGTTGGTTAGATTCACCCTCTCCATCATTCTCTCTTACCCCCCTCTCCCCTACTTAAAATAATCTCAACAAGTTTTATTGTTCTGTTTTCATATACATACATAAAGTACATCGACCTTGTTCCCCCTCCTTCACCCTCTTCACTAACCCTGTTCCCTCCCATTAGTATCCATCCCCAACAGGACCTGTTTTTCAAGTGTATATTCCTTGTTCAAAGGGGTTTGACCTTCGTATTTCACCCATGAATATATTGTACTTTAATTAGATTAACCTCCTCTATTACACTCCCTTACCCTTCCCAGTATCTCCTACTAACCAACAGTCTCAGTGTGTTTTTTGGTATGTCATCTTCCTACACAGATGAAATGTATTTCAATTTTATTCATTCTTTATATATCTATATCTATATCTATATATATAGAGAGAGAGAGAGAGAGACATATATAAATATAAATATATATACATGCACACACATGCATATGTTTGTTTTTGTGTACATGTTTGTCCTTGGATCTGTCTTCTACATATCAGAGAAAACATGCAACTTTTGTCTTTCTGAGCCTGGCTTACTTTACTTAACATGATGATCTCCAGTTCCATCCATTTACCTGTAAACAATCCTTTTATGTAATTGTCATCTTTTTGTGAAATAAGACTCCTGGGGAGTTAACATTTTTGACTTAACCTTCTTTTTGCTCTTTACATCAGTAATGTCCTGTCTAGATTCAAAATGCCTTGTTTTATTTTCTCTGCTTGAATCAGCCCATCTTGGCCTTGCCTGGTCTTATATATGTGAACTTGATTACTGTCATCAGCTTATTGTATTATTTTATGCTGTTTACCAGCAAAATCAAACGTTTACAGGCCCTCTTTGTGCTTTTAAGGTTACCTAATAAAATTCTTGAGTTTATTTTTGAAAATTCAAGTTTCTGTAACTAAGCAAAAGGAGTTTAAGGAAGAGGTAAAGAAGATGTCACTTTTCTTATAGCTATAAAAGAAGGGAAGGGAGCTGCATGTGTGGCTCAAGCAGAAAAGTACCTGCCAATCAAGTGCAAAACCCTGAGTTCAAATGCCAGTACTGCGAAAAAGCCCCAAAAAAATCTAAAAAAAAAAAAAAAAAAAAGGATGGGAGAGGGAAGGAGAGATGAGAGAGAGGAAAGAGAAAGAGATATTGTTTTGTGCCATAAAACTAATTCAGGTGATAAACTGAATATTTAGAAGACTATAAGTGTATAAATGTGCTTTATAGTTTTGTGTAGTGTGGAGAGCTACAGATACTGATTACAATTGGCAATGTGTTTCATGCTCTGGTCCTATAAATCTGTCATTTGAAGTATAACTTGTACAAAATAGCCTTGTAGGGGTCCACAGATATTAGAAATTATTGCCAGTAACACATCAATACCTTTCAGGCAACCACCTTGGTGCTGACTGGTGGCTTCTCTTTGGTGCTTTGTTGCCCTGGTAAAGGTGTTATAAATGATACCTCTGAATTCCCAAGCAACAGAAACACTTGTAAAAACAGTTCTGTCAAATCTGAAGGTGCTCATTAGCACGTTAGGTTGTTTTTCTCTCACATTTATGATGGAGGGAGGAATTAAAAGCCTAAGACAATGCGAGGTTTCTTACTTTAGCAAGAGTTTGAGAGTCTTGTTTCATTTACTAGATCTAACTGAGAGAAGGGCTATTGTGAAGAACAGGAGCAAAGGCATTAAAAATGATGTCATTGATCAATCCATTATGGCTGTAGTAAGGGCTGCTTTAGTAGTAGGGGAATATTCTGGGACTCTGTACTCAGGAAGGGAATCCTAAACTGGGTCCTGAGGGAAGCATAAAAGTTAGTCAACAGAAGTGGGGGTGGGGATGTCAGGTAGAGGAAACTGCATGTCACAGGGCCTGAGATGGGAAGGAGGTGGTGGATTCCAACCCAGTGGTTGTTTAGCTTGCTGAGCCAGGGTATTTCCCAGGAACATTTAATATCTAGGGTGAGACAGAATGATATCTGGGAGTGGGGCTCAGTCATTCTATCTATCTATCTATCTATCTATCTATCTATCTATCTATCTATCTATCTCTCTATCATATATCCATCTATCATTTAACAATCTATCCATCTTTCTGCTCATCTATCATCTATCTATCCATCCATTATCTATCTACCTAACCAAACATCTATCATCTATCAATCTATTCATCTTTCTATTCATCATCTATCTACTTATCCATCCATTTTTCTATACATTCTTCCACCCATCCTTCTATCATCTATCTACCCATCCATCCACCTAGCACCTATCAATCACCTATGTATCCATCTATCTATTATCTATTGATTTATCCATCTTTCTATCTATCTACCTGACTGTCTATCTACCTATCTGGCATCTATGTTACCATCTATCATCTATCAATCTATCCATCTTCCCATCCATCTGTCACCTGTTTACTTATCCATCCATCATTCATCCATCCACCTACCATCTATCTATCATCTATCTACTATCTATTCATTTGTTATCTATCTTTACATATATCATCTATCTACACATCCATCATCTATCTATCTATTCTCTGTCTACCTAGTGTAGATATACATGTATATTTCTATTTTATTCTGGAAAATATACATATCAAGCAATTTGTCATCCTAACCATTGCCAAGTGTACAGTTCAGTGGTGACAAATATACTCCAAATATTATACAACTGTCACTACCATCCATCTCCAGAACTCTTTTCATAAAACTGAAACTGTAGAATCATCACACAATAATTCCCCAATTCTGATTAGTATTTCTGAAGACCTCAATCCAGTGCAGTTCTTTTCATTCTTTCTATTAACTTTATTATCAGAGGGTCTTTTGACTATGCTCTGTGTCTTAGTCCATTTTGTGCTATCATAGCATAAACCCAAAGTCTGGGTAATTTATGATAATAATTCTAGAGGCTGGGGAGTCCAATATCAAGGTGCCAGCATGTGGCAATGGCCTTATTGCTGTGTTGTCCCATGTCCATGGTGGAAGGTGTGTGTGTGTGTGTGTGTGTGTGTGTGTGTGTGTGAGAGAGAGAGAGAGAGAGAGAGAGAGAGAGATTGGACTTGTGACCTCAAGTTCTTTTTCCGTTTTCTTTTTTTTTTTTTTGGTGGGATTGGAGTTTGTTTTCTTGTTTATTTTGGTGGGAGTGGGGTTTTGAACTTTTGAACTCAGGGCTTCACACTTGCAAGTAGGTGCTCTACCACTTAAGCCATACCTCCAGACCCAGAATAGGGGTTTGAACTCAGATCTTCCCACTAGCAAAACAGGCATTCTACTTCTTGAGGCACACTTCCAGTTCATTTTGTTCTGGTTATTTTGGAAATGATGTTTCATGAACTATTTGTGGGGGTGGCTTCAAACCATGATCCTCCTGATCTCAGTCCCCCAAGTAGCTAGGATTATAAGTCTAAGCACTGGCACCTAGCTCAAGTTGTTTTATAATGAGCATGAGTCCATTCATAAGGGTGGAGCTCTCATGGCCTTACTGTCTCCCTTAGGCCCCACCCCCAACACTGCTGCAAGGGGGATTAAGTTCCAACACATGAACTTTGGGAGAAATATGCAAACCATAATGCTCTAAGACACTTAATTCATTGTCCAAGCTGGAGACACACAATTCTGTTCAAGCACAGACTTTTTATTATGGGCATATTGTGTACAATATACTGGACACAGCTGAATGCTATGGATGCCAGCACAAATAAATTTCATATTTTGGGTTCAAACTCTTGAGCATCAGGTTACTCAATACTGGTTGCAATCCAAAATCTCCCTCTACCATCTTCCTTCTTCTTTCTTCTCATCTCTGTACTCCAGCTATCCCCCTTCTCCTCCTGTTTCCCTATGTCGCTCATCTTTTCTTCCTCTTTCCCCTCCACAATCTTTTATTATCAAGCTCTCTGTTTCTCCACTAACTGCATTCCTTTCTTGTGCTTTTCCCTTTTTATATCTATCTATGCTTTTCAAGCCCAGCAACTTCCTTCTGTTTATTCAACCATATTTCTTAAAACTTTTTGTACTGGAAAGAAACTTAAACAATTGAGTTCAACCCAATTTTTCAGAAGAAAAATCCTGCGCCATGGTAAGGCAATGGACCTTGGTTCAACCTCACAATCCAGACCTTTCTTATCTTTTTTAATGATTTTTTTTTGCAGTGCTCGGTATCAAACCCAGGACCTGTGCATGCCAGGAAAGCACTTTACCCCTGAGCTACATCCTCAGTCCACCTTTCTTGTCTTTTTACCTCCCACACTCCCGCACCTAAAGCACTTCCTGAATCAAGGATGGGTAAGAGCAAGGACATGCATTTTCTCTTTAAGGGAAATACATCAGTTAGAAATAACAGATGTACTGGACTAAAGATGGCTCCCAATTCCTCTCACCATGGAGAGGTAGAGTTTTTTTTCCTTCTGTCCTTGAGTATGCCTCCCCATATAAGAGACATTGTGCCAGTTGCAGGCTTAGCTTTTAGAGGACTAATGGCTTCTGCTTTCTCTAGTACAAACTCTCTTGGGACAATTCCCCCCCTTTTTTTATTCATATGTGCATACAATGCTTGGGTCATTTCTTCCCCCTGCCCCCACACCCTTGCTTACCACCACCGCCCCCTCCCTTTCCCCCCCACCCCCTCGATACCTGGCAGAAGCTATTTTGCCCTTATCTCTAATTTTGTTGAAGAGAGAGTATAAGCAATAATAGGAAGGACCAAGGGTTTTTGCTAGTTGAGATAAGGATAGCTATACAGGGAGCTGACTCACATTAATTTCCTATGCATGTGTTTTACCTTGCAGGTTAACTTTTTTTGATCTAACCTTTTCTCTAGTTCCTGGTCCCCTTCCCCTATTGGCCACAGTTGCTTTTAAGGTATTTGCTTTAGTTTCTCTGCGTTGAGGGCAATAAATGCTAGCTAATTTTTTAGGAATCTTACCTATCTTCATATCTCCCTTGTGTGCTCTCACTTTTATCTTGTGATCAAAGTTCAGTCCCCTTGTTCTGTTTGCCCTTGATCTAATATCCGCATATGAGGGAGAACATATGATTTTGGTCTTTTGGGCCAAGCTAACCTCACTCAGAATGATGTTCTCCAATTCCATCCATTTACCAGCGAATGATAACATTTCGTTCTCCTTCATGGCTGCATAAAATTCCATTGTGTATAGATACCACATTTTCTTGATCCATTCGTTAGTAGTGGGGCATCTTGGCTGTTTCCATAACTTGGCTATTGTGAATAGTGCTGCAATAAACATGGGTGTGCAGATGCCTCTGGAGTAACCTGTGTCACAGTCTTTTGGGTATATCCCCAAAAGTGGTATTGCTGGATCAAATGGTAGGTCAATGTTTAGCTTTTTAAGTAGCCTCCAAATTTTTTTCCAGAGTGGTTGTACTAGTTTACATTCCCACCAGCAGTGTAAAAGGGTTCCTTTTTCCCCAAATCCTCACCAACACCTGTTGGTGGTGGTGTTGCTAATAATGGCTATTCTAACAGGGGTGAGTTGGAAGCTTAGTGTGGTTTTAACTTGCATTTCCTTTATTGCTAGAGATGGTGAACATTTTTTCATGTGTTTTTTGGCCATTTAAATTTCTTCTTTTGAGAAAGTTCTGTTTAGTTCACTTGCCCATTTCTTTATTGGTTCATTAGTTTTGGGAGAATTTAGTTTTTTTAGTTCCCTATATGTTTTGGTTATCAGTCCTTTGTCTGATGTGTAGCTGGCAAATATTTTCTCCCACTCTGGGTGTTCTCTTCAGTTTAGAGACCATTTTTTTTGATGAACAGAAGCTTTTTAGTTTTATGAGGTTCCATTTATCTATGCTATCTCTTAGTTGCTGGGCTGCGGGGTTCCATTGAGAAAGTTCTTACCTATACCTACTAACTCCAGAGTATTTCCTACTCTTTCCTGTATCAACTTAAGAGTTTGGGGTCTGATATTAAGATCCTTGATCTATTTTGAGTTAATATTGGTATAGGGTGATGTACATGGATTCAGTTTCAGTTTTTTGCAGACTGCTAACCAGTTTTCCCAGCAGTTTTTGTTGAAGAGGCTGCTTTTTCTCCATCGTATATTTTTAGCTCCTTTGTCAAAGACAAGTTGGTTATAGTTTTGTGGCTTCCTACCTGGGTCCTCTATTCTGTTCCACTGGTCTTCATGTCTGTTTTTGTGCCAGTACCATGCTGTTTTTATTGGTATTGCTTTGTAATATAGTTTGAAGTCAGGTATCGTGATACCTCCAGCATTGTTCTTTTGACTGAGTATTGCCTTGGCTATTCGTGGCCTCTTGTGTTTCCATATAAATTTAACAGTAGATTTTTCAATCTCTTTAATGAATGTCATTGGAATTTTGATGGGAATTGCATTAAACATGTAGATTACTTTTGGGAGTATAGACATTTTTACTATGTTGATTCTACTAATCCATGGGCATGGGAGAGCTCTCCACTTTCTATAGTCTTCCTCAGTCTCTTTCTTCAGAAGTTTGTAGTTTTCCTTGTAGAGGTTGTTCACATCTTTTGTTAGGTTTACACCTAGGTATTTGATTTTTTTTTTAGGCTATTGTAAATGGAATTGTTTTCATACATTCTTTTTCAGTTTGTTCATTATTAGTGTATAGAAATGCTAATGATTTTTTATGTTGATTTTATATCCTGCTACCTTGCTGTAGCTATTGATGGGGTCTAGGAGCTTTTGAGTAGAGTTTTTGGGGATTTAAGGTATAAGATCATGTTGTCTGGAAATAGGGATATTTCTTTACCTATTTGTATTCCTTTTATTCTTTCTTCTTACCTAATTGCTCTGGCTAGGAATTCCAGTACTATGTCGAATAGGAGTGGAGATAGTGGACATCGTTGTCTCATTCCTGATTTTAGAGGGAACGGTTTCAGTTTTTCTCTGTTAACCTTAATGCTGGCTGTAGGTTTGTCATACATAGCTTTTACAATGTTGAGGTACTTTCCTTCTATTCCTAGTTTTCTTTGAGTTTTTATCATGAAATGTTGTTGGATCTTATCAAAGGATTTTTCTGCATCTATTGAGATGATCAAGTGGTTTTGTCTTTTCTTCTGTTAATGTGGTTTATTACATTTATTGATTTTCGTATGTTGAACCACCCCTGCATTCCTGGGATGAAGCCTACTTGGTCATGGTGAATAATCTTTTTGATGTGTTATTGAATTTGGTTTGCCATTATTTTGTTGAGGATTTTTGCGTCAATGTTCATTAAGGAGATTGGCCTATAGTTCTCCTTTTTGGAGGTGTCTTTGCCTGGTTTTGGGATAAGTGTAATACTGGCTTCATAAAATGTGTTAGGCAGTTTTCCTTCCCTTTCTATTTTGTGGAACAGTTTAAGGAGGGTTGGTATCAGTTCTTCTTTAAAGGTCTGATAGAATTTAGCAGAGAATCCATCAGGTCCTGGAATTTTCTTTTTGGTGAGACTCTTGATTGCTGCTTCAATTTCATTTTGTGTTATAGATCTAGTCAGGTGATTAATTTCCTCTTGGTTCAGTTTTGGATGATCATATGTATCTAGAAATCTGTCCATTTCTTTAAGATTTTTGAATTTATTTGAATATAGGTTCTCAAAGTAATCTCTGATGATTTCCTGGACTTCCATGGTGTTTGTTGTTATCCCCCCTTTTGCATTCCTGATTCTACTAATTTGGGTTTTTTCTCTCCTCATTTTAGTCAGGTTTGCCAGGGGTCTGTCAATCTTGTTTATTTTTTAAAAGAACCAACTTTTTGTTTCACTAATTCTTAGTATGTTTTCTTTGGTTTCTATTTCGTTGATTTCAGCTCTTATTTTTATTATTTCTCTCCATTTGTTTTGGGATTTACTTGTTCTTGTTTTTCTAAGAGTTTGAGATGTATCATTAGGTCATTGATTTGGGATCTTTCAGTCTTTTTAATATATGCACTCATGGCTATAAACTTTCCTCTCACAACTGCCTTTGCTGGGGCCATTCCCCCTTGAAACACTGATGCCATGTTTTGAGAATTCCAAACCAAACACAGAGAACTTCTGTAGGTTGTCAATCAATAGCCCTAACTGGGCTCTCAGTTAACATCCAGCATCAACAGCCATCCATTTGAGTGTGCCATTTTAGAAATTCCACCCCAATGGAAGAAGAACTGCTTAGCTAAGCCCAGTCAACCCACAGAATCAGGAAAGATAAAAATTATTGTTGATAACTATTGTTACAAGCAGTAAATAACCTAAAGAAAAGGAAGACCCAAATAAGTATAAGCTAAATATGGTATCAATTGACTTCTCCTCCATGGAAAATAGATCTGGAAATGTGAAGTCCCGCGTTGGCACAGGGGTTCTAAAAGTCATCATGGCCCTAAGTCACTCACCCTCCACCATCTCTGGCCTGTAGCCCTCATCTTCATTGTCCAGTATGGCTGCTAGTATGCTTGTCATGCATCCACACTCTAGATGAAGGAAGGAAAGGGTATTCCCTTTAAAGAAAATTTTGGAGATCATAATTCATGTGTTCACATTTCATTGTCTTAGATAAGACATATGGCTATACCCACCTACAAGGGAAATTGGAAGATGTAGTATTTTACCTGGGTGGTAATGAACTCAGCTAAAAGTCAGGATTTTCATCATCAAAGGATAGTTTTGAGAAAATCATGTAGATTATTCTCCAGATAACTGCAGATAACTCTGCCACACCCAGCCTATTTTTTTGCTGGACATTTTAAAGTAAATCTTAGACATAAAATATTATTGCATCTATAAGAACTTTTAATTGTGCTAGCATCATACTGTCAGGCAAAACAAACATTTAACAAAATGAACAATGACTTCTCAAAACCATCTAAAATCCAGACCCCAATTGTCTAAAAACATGCTATGAAGCTATTCTTAAACAAAACCTATTCGAACAAAACCTCTGAATATTTTTATATTAAGATGAAGATTTGATACATATCTTTTCTTTTTACAAAGACAGGATCTTTCTATGATTGCTTAGGCTGGTCTTGAACCTCTGAACTAAAGCGATCTTCCCATCTCAGCCTTCCAAGTGCTAAAATTATATCCAACTAGAGATTTGCCTTTTGTTGTTGTTTTTTGTCTTGTGTTGTTTTACTATAGTAGCAATGTAAGTGACTTTGATGATATTACTAAATTTGAATTGGAATCAAATTCTCATTTGCTTTGTTGAGGTTTAAGACATCTATATAAGGCCATATTAACAGGTATGGCTAGTCAGTATCACTTGAAGGAAAGAGCTAGGAAAAAGAAAGTTTGGGAAGCAGGAGGCAGAAAGGGTAGGGCCCCGGGGGAGGCCCAAGACATGGACACTTGCCTCTGGCCAGAGCACCACACTGGTAATGCACTGGGAATGCAAGCATCCACTTTTACATATGTAAGCTTGGAGCATTTGTTCACATTGGCTTCCCTGAGTGTGAAGTGGCACACTTCACTTAATTGATGAGGTCTCCTCATCAATTACAGGTGAAGTGACCCATCCACATCCATGGGTTCCACATCAGTGGATTCAATAAACCATGGATGGGAAATAGTTTTTAAAGAATTATATCTGTATTGATCACACACGGGCTTTTCCCCTTCTTATTATCCCTTACACAACACAGTAGAACAACTGTTTACATAGCATTTCCATGAAGCTAGACATGATTTTTTTGGTGGTATTGAGTAATGAACTCAGAGTCTTGCCCTTGCTAGGCAGACATGCTACCTCTTGAACCATGCCACCAGCCCTTTTTGTGTTGGTTATTTTTGAGATAGGGTCTCACTTTATGCCTGGGCCAGCCTGGACTTCTATTTTTATACTTATGCTTCCCTGTGTAGCCGGGATGACAGGTGCATACCACTGTACTCAGGCCAATGGTTGAGATGGAGTCTTGCAAACATTTTTTTGAGACTGGCCTTGAACCACGATTTTCCCAATCTCCCCCTCACAAGTACCTAAGATTACAGACATGAGCCACCACACCCAGCCTAGACATGCTTTAAAGTGTGCAGGAGTGTGTGCGCATAGGTTCCATGCACATACTACATCATGTTATAAAAGGTAGTTGAGCATCTGCAGATGTTGGTATCCATGTAGGGGGTGGACTTCTGGTGGGGTACACAGTGGTACCCCCTGTGGATACCAAGGGATGACTGTACCGTATGTAATTATAGAGAACTTCTCAGTCTCTTCCTATAAGCAGTGGGTGAGCTTCATAGAATTTACTTCTGGTTCCAAAGACAAAATGAATCAATGCATGAAAATACATAGAATGAGGACTTGGCATATGGATGGACCATTATGATATCCATTCTTTGTTTAATTGTTATTTTTTTTTTGTTTCGGAGGGGTTTTTAATCTTCCCTTGCCACAGCGGTGGTGGTAGTGGAAGTAGGAACACCATCAATGAGTGTTACAATGCAAAAGTAACTAAAATACATGTCTTCTCTACAAAGTCAAATCAATAAACATGGCCAATCACTAGGGAACATGGGGGATTTGAGATCCACTACAGGAAACCAGAGTCTGCCCATGATTCTCATTTGCATACATTTTAACTTGTATCTGGGCCTGCCTATGGCCTACATGAGCTAAAGTAGGGATTGAATTTTGGCCAGCCTGAGTCTGCATATGAGCAGAATCACTCTCTGCCACAGAATGTTACACTTCCATCCTGCTGAGGTTCAACTGCTTCCATGGTCATTTGTCTTATATTTGTTTTAATATATTTTTTCCTGCTACATTTGCTCATCATTAAGACATTTATAATCAATGCTTTGCTCCTTCCTAGTTTTCTTCTTTATCCGTGGTCTTTCTGCATGATCAAGTTGTCCCAATTCCAAGGCTGGAAACTTGCATCATGATTAATGCTAAGATGTGAATTCCAGTTTTAAAACATTTCCGCCGCGAAGGGATTTACGTAGCGGACGTCGTCCTGTTTCATTGTTATTTTATCAAATCTTAATTAGCCCTTCCTCCATTTCTACTAGTGAAATGGAACTTCAGCAGGTATTTCTTGTAGACTAAAGTATTCAGAGCCTAGTATTCAAAATGTTCCCCTTCATAATTAACAAAAGAGATGTTACAAAGAGCTAGAAAAAATGCTCTGTTTTTCCTGATAATACATAAGGAGAATTTTTTCTGAGTCATAAATCTAATTTAAGAGATTGATTTGATAAGGTGTTGAGTTGAGAACATTCCCAAGAATATCAATCTTGTTTTCTGGTGCAATATGGAGAATGACATGAATATTCATGACTGTCACTAAATTGTTCCCTTGTGTGTGGAATAAATCTGTACACAGAAGTATTATTTGAATAAAAGGTCTTCAAGAGTTTCAAGCCTTTAAAAATCATTGCCACATCTTGCAAAAATAACTTTTAAAGACACACCTATAGTTACAATTGGTTTTACACCTAGATAATTTGTTGCCTTATTGATTTATATATATATATTAAAATTTCTTTCAATATATTCCCAAGCTGTAAGACAACTCAGCTCTATCAAGACAAAAGAGGCTTAGAGACATTTTGCTCTTTTTCCAAATGCTTGGTGGAATAAAAGTAATTAAAACCTGTGAGTCAGCTGATCTTTTATTTTAACAAAAAATTGAGAATTGTCTAATTAAATTAGCCCATCTATTAATGCAGTAGGTAAACTTTATTTAGATACCTATTTATTTCTGATGATTTCATTTTTCTTTTCATGTCTTTTTCATACATTTTAATGAGTTTGGATCACTACTTTTAAAACAATGGTAAAAGGACATTTTAAAAGCAACGTGGAAAATTTGATTACTGACTGGGTATCAGCTGGCATCAAGGGAGTTCAGTGAATTTTCCTGCTGTGATAATGTTGATGGTGGTTAGATTATTTTTAAAAGTAGTTCTTATCTGATAAAGGTAGCTAGGTACTGAAGTATTTTGAGATGGAAGAGATGAGTTCACAAGAGAAATGACTCAAAATTTAACTAATACTTTTATAAATACTGTAATAAAAAGCTCATCTTAATCAACATCCCTGAAGGCTGCATAGTTTGGTCCAAGTCCACTCCTAAGCAGGATGCAGAACTGAGTGTAGGATCTGACAGCTTTGGGGTCTTAGTTTGGGTTCTCAAGAGTTTGGTCCCAAGACAAGGAATCAAGTTCAAGTTGATTATTAGGAAGGAAAGTATGCATAGGTAATGACTATAGAAGTGCTCCAGCTGGCTTCCACTATGGGCTAAGTGGGAAATGTGCAATTCAGGGTGATCCCTCAAGAGCCAAGACAGCTGAGACACTTATTTCACAACTCCTGGAAGATGTTGCTGAGGGCTGCTTCCAGTCTCATCCTCAGCACTTCCACAGATGAATAAAGCAGAGTCCCAGGCAGACACATGGGTGTGGGCAGTGGGGCTGGTGTGTATCAGGCAGCGAGGACCAGGATGCAAGCAGGACAGCAGTCACTGCTGAACTTGGGAATGGTGCTAAAGCAGCTATGTCTACAAACTCATCTTCCCAGCTCCTCATCTTCTCTTCTCCTGTATTGGTCACCACTCCTGCTGGACTTCTCTGAGCCATTGCCTCTTCTTGTTCAGGCACTGGAGCAATATCCTTACAAGGAATGCACCTGCTGCCCGACCATTGTGCCTGTACCAGTGGCTCCTGGCTGTATCTTGATTGAGAATCACCTCAGACCTGGGGTGCACCTCATTGGTAAGTGCAAAGGGGATCCACACTCCTCCTCAGCTAGTGACAGACAGATGTGAAGTTACAAATGCCTGGCATTCTTGCCTCAAGTTGGGACAAGTTTGCATTGTCAATCACATTGCAGAGCCTGTCCATGGAAGGTCCTCAGCTTGATTATAGAATTGAGCTAAATCCAAATCTTTGCTTAATCAGACACAGTCCCCAATTTACAAAGGTTCAACACATGACATTTTGACTTCATGAAGGTACAAAAGCAATACACAGTAGAAACTGTACTTTGATTTTTTTTTCTTTTTGCTGTGCCAAGGGCAGAACCCAGGACCTTCTGCACGCTAGGCAAGCACTCAACCACTGAGCTTGGACACCCTCAGCCCTGTGGTTTAAATTTTGAAGTCTGATCTTTCTCTGGATATCAATATGGCTACAAGACTTTCTTGTGATGCTGGGCAGGGACCTTTGAGCCATAACTAGCAGCCACATGATCATGAGGGGAAACACTAATATCCCATAGGGCTGCTAAGTTATGATGTTTGGTATTAGGTGTCTTAAATGCATGCCTCACTTAATGATATTGCCAACTTGCAAAGGGTTTATGGGGACTTGATCTTTTTTTAAAAATTTTATTCACATGTACATACAATGTTTGGGTCATTTCTCCCTCCTTCTCCCCGCCATCTCCTTAACCAACCTACCCTTCCCTCTGCCAGTCCACCCCCTCACTACCAGGCAGAAACTATTTTGCCCTTATCTCTAATTTTGTTGAGGAGAGAGTATAAGCAATAAAGGAAGGAACAAGCATTTTTGCTAGTTGAGATAAGGATAGCTATACAGGGAGTTGACTTGCATTGATTTTCTGTGCATGTGTGTTACCTTATAAGAAAATTCTTCTTGAACTAACCTTTCTCTAGCTCCTGGTCCCCCTCTCCTATTGGCCTCAGTTGCCCCAAAGTATCTGCTTTAGTTTCTCTGTGTTGAGGGCAACAAATGCCATCTAGTTTCTTAGGTGTCTTACGTATCCTCATACCTCCCTTGTGTGCTCTCGCTTTATCATGTGATCAAAGTCCAATCCCTTTGTTGTGTTTGCCCTTGATCTAATGTCTGCATATGAGGGAGAACATATGATTTTTGGTCTTTTGTATATTTGCCCTTGATCTAATGTCCGCATATGAGGGAGAACATACGATTTTAGGTCTTTGGGGTCAGGCTAACCTCACTCAGAATAATGTTCTCCAGTTCCATCCATTTACTTGTGAATGATAACATTTCATTCTTCTTCATGGCCGCATAAAATTCCATTGTGTATAGATACCACATTTTCTTAATCAGTAGTGGGGCATCTTGGCTGTTTCCATAACTTGGTTATTGTGAATAGTGCTGCAATACACATGGGTGTGCAGGTGCCTCTGGAGTAACCTGAGTCACACTCTTTTGGGTATATTCCCAAGAGTGGTATTGCTGGATCATATGGTAGATCTGTGTTTAGATTTTTAAGAAGCCTCCAAATTTTTTTCCAGAGTGGTTGTACTAGTTTACATTCCCACCAGCAGTGTAAGAGGGTTCCTTTTTCCCCAGATCCTTGCCAATACCTGTTGTTAGTGGTATTGCTAATGATGGCTATTCTAACAGGGGTGAGGTGGAATCTTAGTGTGGTTTTAATTTGCATTTCCTTTATTGCTAGAGATGGTGAGCATTTTTTCATGTGTTTTTGAACATTTGAATTTCTTCTTTTGAGAAAGTTCTGTTTAGTTCACTTGCCCATTTCTTTATTGGTTCATTAATTTTTGGGAGAATTTACTTTTTGAATTCCCTATATATTCTGGTTATTAGTCCTTTGATGTGTAGCTGGCAAATATTTTCTCCCATTCTGTGGGTGGTCTCTTCAGTTTAGAGACAATTTCTTTTGTTGAGCAAAAGCGTTTTAGTTATGAGGTCCCATTTATCTATGCTATCTCTTAGTTTTGTGCTGCTGGGGTTCCATTGAGAAAGTTCTTATCTATACCTACTAACTCCAGAGTATTTCCTATTCTTTCCTGTATCAATTGCCTTTGCTGTGTCCCATAGGTTCTGGTAGGTTGTGTTTTCATTTTCATTGACTTCCAGGAACCTTTTAATTTCCTCTTTTATTTCATCAATGACCCATTGTTCATTAAGCAATGAATTATTCAGTTTCTAGCTGTTTGCATGTTTTTTTGTCTTTATTTTTGTTGTTGAGTACTAGTTTTATTGCTTTGTTATCAGATAGAATGCATGGTATAATTTCTATTTTCTTATATTTGCTGAGGCTTGCTTTGTGCCCTAGGATATGATCTATTTTGGAGAAGGTTCCATGGGCTGCTGAGAAGAATGTATATTGTGTAGAAGTTGGATGAAATGTTCTGTAGACATCAATAGGTCCATTTGATCTATGGTATATTTTAGATGTAGGATTTCTTTATTGATTTTTTGTTTGGATGACCTATCTATTGATGAATGTGGGGTGTTAAATTCTCCCACAACCACTGTGTTTGAGTTAATATATTCTTTTAGGTCCTTCAAGGATGTTTGATGAAATTGGATGCATTGACATTGGGTGCATATAGGTTGATAATTGTTATTTCCTCTTGGTCTATTTCCCCTTTTATTAGTATGGAATGTCCTTCTTTATCTCATTTGATCAATGTAGGTTTGAAGTCTACTTTGTCAGAGATAAGTATTGCTACTCCTGCCTGTTTTCAGGGGCCATTGGCTTGGTCAGTCTTCTTCCAGCCTTTCATCCTAAGCCTATGCTTCTTTCTATTAGTGAGATGGATCTCCTGTAAGCAACAAATTGTTGGGTCTTCCTTTTTAATCCAGTTTGCCAAATGGTGCCTTTTGATGGGGGAATTAAGTCCATTAACATTAAGTGTTAGTACTGATAGGTATGTGGTGATTTCTGTCACTTAGTTGTCTTAGTTGTTTGAAGGTTTGATTGTGTGTACCTAAGTCAATGTTACTCTCTACTTTCTTGCTTTTTCTTTTCCTGTAGTTTGGTGCTGCTTGCCCTTTCATGGTTATGTTGAGTTTCATTTTCTGTGTGCAGAATTCCTTGAAGAATCTTTTGTAGTGGTGACTTTGTGGTCATATATTGATTTAGTTTCTGCTTATCATGGAAGACTTTTATCGCTCCATCTATTTTGAATGATAGTTTGTTGTGAAGAGTATCCTAGGGTTGAAGTTATATTCATTCAGTGCCTGGAAAACCTCACCCCAAGCTCTTCTTGCTTTTAATGTTTCTGTTGAGAAGTGTTGTGATTTTGATGGGTTTACCTTTGTGTGCTATTTGTTTTTTCTCTCTTACAGCCTTCAATATTCTTTCTTGAGTCTCATATTAATGATAATATGCTGTGGGGTAATTCTGTTTTGGTCAGGTCTGTTTGGTGGTCTGGAGGCCTCTTGCACCTATATGGGCATAGATTTCTCTAGATTTGGGAAAATTTCTGTAATTATTTTGTTGAATATATTGCACCTCTTCTCTTTCTTCAATGCCCATGATTCTCAGGTTTGGTCTTTTGATGGAATCAGTAAGTTCTTGCATTTTCTTTTCATAGGTCTTGAGTTGTTTAAGTAATAGTTCTTCAGTTTTCCCTTTAATTACCATTTCATCTTTGAGTTCTGAGATTCTGTCTTCTGCTTGTTCTATTCTGCTGTATTGGTATTCCATTTTGTTTTGCATTTGTGTTTCCTTCTTTTTTCTGAGGTTTTCCATATCTGGAGTCCCTTCCTCTTTAGTATTGTCTATTTTCATCCTGAGTTCATTTATCTCTTATTTATCTTGTTCTTTGTTTCACTTTGATGTTTATACAGTGCTTCTATAGTTTCTTTTATTTGTTCTTGTGCTTTCTCAAATTCTCTATCTTTGTTGTCTTGGAAATTCTTGAGGGTCTCCTGTACATTTTCGTTGACCATATCCAGTATCATCTCTATAAAATTCTCATTGATTACTTGCAGGATTTCTTCTTTCAGAGTGTTCTTGTGGGCTTCATTGGGTTCTTTAGCATAGTTTATCTTCGTTTTGTTGGAGTCTGGATCTGAGTATCTGTTTTCTTCATTTCCCTCTGGTTCCTGTACAAATTTATTGCTGGGGGGAAACTGGTTTCCCTCTTTTTTCTGTCTTCCCATCATTGCCCTTGCTGTTGTTACTGTCCCTGTACTGTGTGTAATTCAGTATTGTCTAGCTTGTAATAATAACAATGGTGATATCTAGAATGGAAAAGTGAGAGGAGAGGGAAAGCAAAGAACGTAAAGAAAAAGGAAAAAACAAACAAACACACAACTAAAACAAACAACAAGAAAAAAAAAACAGTGCCAAAGAAATAAACAGAGAGAGATAGTGTACTAATCAACAGTAAGCTAACCAGGCATTAGAGAGACAGAAAGAGGATTAAAAAAAAATCCCCACGTTTAAATGCATAAAGTTTCAGTCTTAATAATTTTGATGTTAGTCCCTCAGCCTCCAATCCTGGAGTTAGTGTCTCAAAAGTAGTTTGGGCATTGTCTCATCAAAGGGGAAAAAAACAAAAAACAAAACAAGCAAACAAAAACAAAACAAAACAAAAATCCCAAGTTAAAATGCAATATTGTTTCAGTTAGTCCTTCAGCTTCCTGTTCTAGTTCTGTCGTTTTCTCATCAAAGGAAGAGAAAAAAAGAAAAAAAAAAGAGTCTGGACACAGCTTTGTGAATGTCTATCTAAGGCTGGGGCTCACATGCCCGCTGATGCCAGCCAGCTATTGCTGGAGGCTTTATTGATTGCAGATCTCAGTAATGACCTTAACTCTCACGTAGCCTTGCAGGCTTTGTTTATTTAGAGTTCTCCTGGGCACAACGGCCACTGTTACAAGCCTTCCCTTCTGCAACCACACTGGGTGAGGTGGTGCTACACCTGCCTTCTCTGGCTGGCTTGTTTATTTACAGATTACGTGGGAAGTGCCCCTTCCCTGCTCTCCAGTAGAACCCTCCTCACAACAGTCACTGTTACAAGCTTTCCCCCTCCAAGGTTGCTGGACGGGTGCTGCCACTCCTGCCTTTTCAGGCTGGCTTGTTTATTTACAGTTCTGTGAAGGATTGCCCCTCCCCCAGTATTTGGAGCTCAGGGCACCCCGCCCTCTTTGCTATGTGTCTTTTTGTTGTTGTTGTTTATTCAGTTTTTTTTCTCTTTTTTTCCCTGGGTGGGGGTCAGTTTGTCCAGGGGGCTATGCTGATCTGGCCCAGGGTTGTTTGTGGGAGTACTGCATGCCGCTTAGCTCACCTGGTGATCTGCCTCTCTCGAGCCAGTAGAAGCTGGCATCTGGTGGCATGGGAGCCCTCCTGGTTTCTCCGTTTACCGTGGAGTGGGGATGCTATGTGTGGGCTGGGGGTGTGGAGGACTCAGAGTTTTACCTCTTCTTGGTGGTTTTTCCTGCAAGGTGTATCTCCAGCGCCTCTCCAAGATTTCACTTTAGGAAGCACACTTTCTGCTTCCTCCTTCTAGTTGCCATCTTGCTTTCTCTGACTTGATCTTATTGTAATGCAAGGAGGAACCTCATGTCATTCTTATGTCAGTCTGACCTTGGAGGTACTCTTTACCTCCTCTGTACTCTAAAAACACACACACTGTCCCCATTGCTGTGTGAATATCTGTCATCCTGATTGGGCTCAGACACCCTGTGCTGAATGATCCTGCACTAGCCACACTCCTTTTGGAAAAGCTCAACCTTTCTAGGGAGGCATGCTTCTTCCTTGTTCCTTATTTTCATTGCTTACTCAACCTCTGGTGGTAGCAGCGCTGTCTTGTTATTTATTTATTTATTTTTGCATAGGTGAATTCTGGATACCATAGTGCCCTTTTAACCCCCTTTTAGTAAGTAACCACCTTCTAGTAATTGTAAGACTCTTTGTGGGGAAAAATGGGATCCTTAGGTATATATAAGACCATGTCAACTGCAAACAAAGGTAATGTTACTTTTCCCTTTCTAGTTTGGATTTCATTTCTTTTTTCTTGTCTTATTACTCTGGATAGCACTTCAAATAGCACCATGCATAGAACTAGTGAAAGCTGGCATCCTTATTGTTTTAGTCAGTTCATGCAGCTGTAACAAAATACCATAAACTAGGTGCTTAGGCACAGCACGAATTTATTTCTCATGGTTCTGGAGGTTGGAAGTCTGAGATACAGTCACTGGCAGATATGGTGTCTGGTGAGGGCTGCTTCCTGGTTCATAGGAAGAGCTTTGTGCTGTCTTCAGAAGGTGGAAGGGCAGGTAGTTCTCTCTGGTATTTTTTTTAGGAAGTTGCTAATCCCATTCATGAGGACTCCAACTTCATGCCCTAATCATCTACCAAAAGCTATGCACAAATATCATCACCTTGAAGGTTAAATTTCTACATATAAAATTTGTGAGGTTACACAACATTTAGACTGTAGCAATATCTTATTCCTGATTTTAGGAAAAAAGCTTTCAGACCTACCTCACTGAATATGGAGTTGTTTCTTACATAATGTCTAGTATTGTGTATCCTATTCTTTTTTTTTTTTTAGTGGTACTGAAGGTTGAAATCAGGGTCTTGTGTTTGCTAGGCAGGAGCTCTACCACTTGAATCACTCCACCAGCCCTTTCTGCATTGATTATTTTTGAAATAGGGTCTTGTTTTATGCCCAAGCCAGCCTGGACCGTGATCCTCCTATTTGTGCTCCCCATGTAGCTGAGATGACAGACACCTGTCACTATGGCCAGCTTTTTATTGGTTGAGACAGCGTCTCATGAACACTTTCCCTAGGCAGGCCTCAAACCAAGATCCTCCCCATCTCCACCTCCCAAGTACCTAAGATTACAGGCGTGTGCCATTACCCCCAATCTCTATTCTTCTTCTTCTTTTTTTGTGGCAATACTGCGGTTTGAATTCAGGGCTTCATGTTTGCAAGGCAGGCACTACCATTTGAGCCACTCCCCCAGCCCTCAGCCCTCAGCCTCTATTCTTTTTAAATTATTACTATTTATTTTCAATTGGCACATGATAATTGTACTTCTTTGTTGCATACAATGTGATGTTTCAATTCATTGTATACATTGCATAATAATCAGATCAGGATAATTTGCATAATCATCACCTTAAAATTAATCATTTTTGTTGAGAACATTTGAAATCCTCTCTTCTAATAATTTTGAAATATTCAGTGCATCATGGCTAGCTTTATTCACTATTCTGTGCAATAAAATACCAGACTTATTACTCCAGTCAACTATAATGTACCTGTTGACAGACCTCCCCTCATCCATACCTCCCCAACCCTGACTGTTTCCAGCTTCTGATAACCTAATTCTGTTATTTTTGAAGGATGTAATCTATAATTTGGTCTCAGACCATATTGATAATAATAGTGTCAAGTTTTATTTTGTTCTCTCTCTTATGGCCTTATTGCTCTAAGAATAAGAGTAGAGAGAATGGAGTCACTTGTCACAATCTTGACTTCAGAGGAAATGCTTAAAAGTTTTTTTAATGAACCTCTGTACTGGTTTCCATAGTAGCTGCTCTAATTTACATTCCCATTAACAGGATATATGCTCCTTTTCCTCTTCATCCTCACCAGCTCTTCTGTTTGTTTGTGTTCTTGATGATAGCCATTCTGACTGGGGTAGAAGGAATCTCAGAGTTGTTTTGATTTGCATTTCCTTACAGCTAAGGATGTTGGACATTTCTTCATGTATTTATTAGCCATTTGTACTTCTTCTAAGGACTGTCTGTCTGATTCATTTGCTCATTGGATTAATTGGATTATTTATTCTTTTGGTGTTTAATTTTTGAGTTCTTTATGTATGTATTCTGGATATTAATCCTTGTCAGATGAGTAGCTGCCAAAGATTTTCTCCCATTCTGTGGGCTGTCTCTTCACTCTTATTCTTGCTTTCTTTGATGTGCAGATCCTTTTTAGTCTGATGCAATCTCATTCGGCAATTCTTGCTCTTATTTCCCAAGCTATGGGAGTCCTGTTGAGGAAACAGTTGCCTATGTCTACATATTGAAGTGTTTTCCCTATTTTTTTGCTCTAATAGTTTTAGGCCTTACATTAAGATATCTGATCCATTTTGAATAGACTTTCGCACAGGGTGAAAGATAGGGGTCTAGTTTCAATTTTCTACATGAAGATAACCAGTTTTCTCAGCACCATTTGTTAAAGAGGCTTTTTTTTCCTCCAATGTATGATTTTGGTACCTTTGTCAAGAAGGCTGCATGGACTTATTCTGAGTCTTCTATTTTGTTCCCTTGGTCTTTGTATCTGTTTTTGTATCAGTACCATACTGTCTTTGTTACTATTGCTCTGAAGTATAAATTGAAATCTGGTATTGTGATACCTCCAGAATTGTTCATTTTGCTCTGGATTGCTTTGGCTATTTTAGGTCTTTTGTGCTTCTTCTAGGAATTTTTTCTCTCTCTGAAGAATGCCATTGGTTTTGATTTTTTTGCCTCTAAGGTTTTGTTTTGCTTTTGTACAGGGATTTAAACTCAGGGCTTACACTTTGAGCCACTCCACCAGCCCTTTTTTTCTGATTGGTTTTTTTTGAGAAAGGATCTCGCAAACTATTTTCCAGGGCTGGCTTTGAACTGCAATCATCCTAACCATCTACCTCCTGAGTAGCTAGATTATAGGCAGAAGCTACCGGTGCCTGGCTCACCTCTAAGTTTTACAGTAGAGACTAGTCCATTATCAGGAGATCCCCAGTCATCAATTCATAGTAAAGGAGGATGCAGTAAAACACTGGCCACACCTGATAGATGTGCAGTGAGACTTTCTGTGGTGTGGCCAGTTTCTGAGCTGGTTTCATCACCATGGTCTGAGCAAAGGTTGGTCTTTCTATGTGTCTCTTCTATGAGGACCCCACAAACTCCTGCTAAGAGCATTTCTGGAACCAGAGGGCTGGGAGGAGCTTGGACTATGCTGTCTGTGATGTAAACAGTCACTTCATCACCTTCTTCTCATTGTGTTCGATCTCTCACCTTCTCATGAATTCCTGGAGTCTAGAATTTTCTGTAGTTGAACCTCTCCAATTTTCTGCTAGGTTGGGGGAGGATGCAGTAGTTACAGAGAAAGTCTAGGCTGCAGTTAACAAAGAGATCTCTGCATACAGTCAGCTGTTAGGCATTTGATCTTTGTGTAAACATCATATTGCATACTTAAACAAACTTAGATGTTGTAGCCTGCTGCACATAACAGTAAATCAAGCACAAAGGATATCAATGTAATCAAGAGATGTTTTCAACATGAGCTATTTGGAACTGCTGCTAGAATACCCTACCAGACTGTTTTACAGTAAAAAAAAAAATCTTTTGCAGTACTAGGGATTGAACTCAGGGCCTTTTTCATGGTAGACAAACACCCTCACTGAGATACAACCCCAACCCTTTCTTTTTACTTTATTTTGAAACAGAGTCTTGCTAAGTTGCCCAGGCTGGCCTCAAACTTGCTATGTATCTCGGGCTGGCCTTAAACTTGTAATCCTCCTGCCTTAGCCACCCAAGTAGCTGGGATTACAGACATGTACCACCTTTTCTAGATTTGTGCTCTACTTTTATAGGTCTGTCAGCACTGTAGTATTGTTGATACCTGCATCACCAGCAACACACGAGAGATGCATTGCACTATGACATTGTGGTGGCAGTGACATCATAGAAATAGTTCAACTCCATTATAATCTAATGGGACCATCATCATACATGTGGTCCACTGTTGGCTGAGATGTTGTTATTTGGCAGAAGACTGTAATTCGTGTGATGCAAGATGCAGTTTTATTTTTCTTTCAGATAATCTGTGATGAGCATGCCAGATCTGCAGATTGTTCTGCCTGGTTATCCCTCTAGGTGCCCAGTTTCTCTCTATTCTGTTTTCCCATCTTTCCCCAGAGCAATGTTGCTCAACAGGGTTCTCCCCTATGGTGAAAATATCCTATAACTGTGTTGTCCTGTAGGGTAGCCACATATGGCAATTGGGCATTTGAAATATGGCTACTGATACTGACAGACTGAATTTAAAATTTTATTTCATTTAAATCAATACTTAAATTTAAACAGTCACATGTGCCCAGTGGCATAGAACAGCATAGTTCTAGGGCATTGCTTTAATTTGTTGATTGAGGCTTAGATGCTATGGAGGGCCCATTCCGGGAAGGGGAATGAGGTCATGTGGATTCTATCCTTTTTTTCCAGCCCCAAACTGAATGTGGCACACTGGATTACTCTGTTGTATTCCTTTGGTGAGATACCGGGAAATGTGATCTTGCTGTGTTCCTAGGAGGAGTGGGAGAAGTGACTTTGGCTGTCTGAAACACAGGTAGTACTGGCCAAACTGCAAGGGAGAGGACCTGATGTTGGCTTAATACACAGACCTTCAGCCAGTCTTGATGATTTCAACCCTACCTCCCAAAGATATAATATACAAATGTATATATGTGATTGTGGTGAAATGCACATAACACAGCATTTACTATTTTAGCAATTTTTACATGCTCCATTCAGTGTAATTAAGGTAATTTGTGTTGTTCAACCATCTCCAGAAAAATAGCATCATCTCAAATGGAAACGCTGAACCCATTAAACAATTCCCCATTCTTCCCTTATCTCTAGTCCCTAGCAACCATAATTCTACTTTCTATCTGTATGGATTCAATCCTTTAGGTAACTCGTCTGAGTTGGAATCATTCAGTATTTGTGTTTTGTGACTGGTTTATGTCACTTGAGCAAGATAACTTAAGTTTTCATCTCTTTGTTACCACCTGGGTCCCAGAATGACACAGACGTTTTTTACAATGCTTCCTCTTACATCTTGTTGACCAGAACAGCTAGCTGAGAGAAAGGGATGCATTTACCCATTTGTGTGGATAAGCAAATAAGTTTTCATTTCATGACCATTTTCCTGTGTTCTCCAAAATTCAACCATCACTTGATATTCTGGTTTTCCATGGGTCTAACTACATTGCAAGGGGACAATGTTTACTGGCATTCAACTAGCAATTGTCACAACCTCTGTGAACATTCATAAAGATGCCTTAGAAGTGGGGGTCTGAATTCTTTCTGTGTGATAGGAGGATTATGTGAGTAAAGCCCAATGAAAGTGGATAAGAGTGTTGAAATAAGTAGATATGACCTCATGATTGTGATTTTGAAACAAGTTGTACATTCAAAAAATTTAAAACCTTAAACAAAGCCATTACTGCCAATCCTGAAATAAAGAGATCATTGACTTAACAAAAAAGGCAAAATGGAAGGGACATTCTTGGAAGAAGTATAAGGGGGGCATTGTGAACCCAATTTCTGTTCTTGTTATGCTTTGGTAAGTCTTGGATATCAGGGTAATTTAGATGGATGGGTGGGTGGGTGGGTTGTAGAAGCAGCTGGAGCTGGTGAGGCCTGTGGGATAGGTAATGGGTTGGTGCCACATGCCCACTTGAATTCAACTCCAGTATTTTTGTCTTTCTATGGCTGACTTATTTCACTTAAGTGAGGGAACTTAACATTTTCATCTTTGTTGTATACTCTATCCCAGGATGGCATAGATGTTTTATACATTGCTTCCACTTATGTTTTGTTGACTAGAACAGCTAGCTGTGAGGACAGGATACATCATCTTTATTCTGCATTGCCATGGGTGCAGCCATATTCTGTCACTGCATAAATTTCCGGTTATGTGGATAAATGGGTAAGTTTCTATATGTGAAGAATGCATTGGGTACTTAATACACATTTTCCCATGTTTTGCAAAATCAGTCACTTTTGAATTTTCCCATAGTCTTCTACCATATATACATGATACCTGTCTTCTCTTCTATGGGGTACTTTTCTTCAAGTTGACCAGGTTTTCCTTTTTTATATACCTAACTTAAATTTTCGAAACAGATCTGTAAGATCTGTAAGTGGAAAACCGTATCCTTCATCAAAAAGAGAAGCATAAGTCAGTGAGAGAGTGAAGCATTGCTGTTAAGTTCCAGCTAGTGCTGATGTTAACTTCTGACACTGAACCACTCTTTCCCCGGTTTTGTTTCTAAGAGACCTGAGTGAGAGTAAGACATGGATGGGAGAGCAGTGCCTTACAGCAGTATTCTTCCACAGGACCACACTTGAAAGAGTTGAGAAGGAATGAGTTTCCCACAGAGATTCAATCTTGTGTCATTAAATGACCTAAAGTCATCTTATATCCTTGTATCACTTGGTCTTCCATCACGAGGTACCACAGGTTGTACAGCTTAGACAGCAGAAATATGATTTTTCACAGCTATGGAGACTAAGAAGTCTGAAACCAAGGTGTCCTCAGGCCTGGTTCCTCCTGGGGCCTCTTTCCTTGGCCTGTGGGTGGCTGCCTTCTCCTTGTGTCCTTACATGGTTAACCCACTATGCAAGTCAGATTGGATTAGGGCCTTCCCATGTGACCTCATTTTACTTTAATTACCTTTTTTTGTGGTACTGGGGCTTGAACTCAGGGCCTATACCCTGAGCCATGCCACCAGCCCTATTTTTGTGAAGGGTTTTTTTGAGATAGGGTCTCCTGAACTATTTGCCTGGGCTGGCTTCGAACTGCGTTCCTCCTGATCTCTGCCTCCCGAGTAGCTATGATTACAGGCATGAGCCACCAGCACCCAAGTTTAATTACCTCTTTTAAAATTTTTTTTGAAAAAAAATAAATGGAATTTTTTTTGCATTTTGAAAATTATAGACTGATGAACTCTAGCTGTATATGTTTATGGAGTATGCAGGAATATTAGTTTATCAATACAATGTAAAATAACAGACAAATGTAATTGCTAACATAGTCATGACCTCAAATATTTATCTTTTTTTTGTGGGGAGAAAATTCAAATTTTACTCTTAACAATTTTGAAAATATATAACACATTATTATTTATTGCTGTGCCATAGGTCTCAAAGAAAAAAATGTACCCCTCTATTTAATGGAGGCTTTGCACTCATGACCATCATCTGTCCTCTCACCCACCCCCCCAGCCTCTGGTAACCACCATTCCACTCACTGCTTACTTGAGTTGACTGTTTTACCTCCATGAATAATTGTGACTTTCTATGCCTATCTTGTTCACTTAGTATAATGTTCTCTAATTCCATTCAGGTAGTCAGAAATGACAAAATATGTTTCTTTTTTAAAGGTTGAATATATTCCCATGTGTACCCACACTTTGATTCCTTCTTTATTAGCATAAATCAATTATATAAGGAGGTTTCATTGTGAGATTTACATACATGGATATAATGTGCTTCGATCAAATTCCTGCCTCTGTTAGTCTTTCTTTATACCCCTACCTCTCCCTTTTCAACAGTCTTTAGTGGTTTCATTGTGATAGTCTCACATACATATATAATGTACTTCAATCATACTCACCTCCATCACCCTCTCCTTTCCTTCCTTTGGTCCCCTCCCCAGTCATTTACAATCATGTCATGTTATTTTTTTTAGATATAGATTCAACGTATGAGTGAAAATATGTGATGTTTGTCTTACTGGACTTAAATTGGTAATACTTTGCTTGACAAAATAATCTGCAGCTCCATCCTTTTTTTTCAAATGCCATAATTTCATTTTTTCTTTATTGCTGAATAAAGCATTGTGTATATATACCACATATTTTTATCCATTCATAGCTTGTTGGGCACCTAGGGTGATTCAATACCATAGCTATTGTAAACATAGCTGCAATAAACATGGGAGTGCAAGTGTCTCTATTGTATGTTGACTTACCTTCCTTCAGATATATGCCCAAGATTAGTATATCAAGATCGTATGGCAGTTCTAATTTTAGTTTTCTGAGGAGCCTCCATAATGATTTCCATAGTGGCTGCAACAGTGTACTTCCCACTAGCAGTGTGTTCCTTTCCCCCACATCCTTGTCATCATTTGTTGTTGTTGGTTTTCTTGGTGAAAACCATTTTGACTAGGGTGAGGTGTAATCTCAGTGTTGTTTTAATTTGCATTTCCTTTATGGATAAACTGTTGAACATGTCGTCATGTATTTATTTGCTGTTTGTACTTCTTTAAGAACTGTCTATGTATTCATTGGATTGTTTGTTATTTTGTTGCTTAATTTTTTTTTCTTTTTTTGGGTGGAAGTAGGGTTTGAACTCGGCTTCACACTTGCAAAGTAGGTGCTCTACCAGCTTGAACCACACTTCCTTTTGGTGTCTAATTTTTTACCTCTTTATATATTCTGGATATTAATCCTTTGATAAATAGCTTGCAAAGATTTCTCTCCCATACTGTGGGTTGTCCCTTCATTCTGTTAACTATTTCATTTGCTATGCAGAAGCCTGTTAATTTGATGCACTCCCATTTGCCAATTCTTGCTCTCATTTCCTGAGCAACTAGAGTTTTACTCAGGAAGTTGTTGCCTGTGCCTGTATCTTTGTGTTTACCTATGTTTTCCTGTTGTAGTTTCAAATTTTCAGGTCTTAATTAAGATCATGGATCCATTTTGAATTGGTTTTTGTACAGAGTGAGAGATTGGGTTTCAGTCTCCTGTATGCGGATATCCAGTTTTCCAAGCTCCATTTGTTGAAGGGGCTGTCTTTTCTCCCACACATGCTTTCTGCTCCTTTGTCAGAAGTCAGATGACTATCTGTGTGGGTTTATTTCTAGATCTTTTGTTCCATTTTATTGGTCTGTGTGTCTGTTCTTGTGCCAGTGCCATGCTGTTTTTGTTCCTATAGCTCTGTAGTATAAATTGAACTCAGGTATTGTGATATCCCCAACTTTGCTCCTTTTGCTCAGGATTGCCTTGGCTATTTGGGATCTTTTGTACTTTCATATGAGAGTTAGAATTAATTTTTCTATTTCTGAGAAGAGTGACATTGAGATTTTGATGGTGATTGTATTAAATCTATAGATTTCTTTCAATAATTATAGCCATTTTCACAGTATTAATTCTGCCAATGCATAAGCATGGGAACTATTCCCATCTTCTGGTGTCTTTTTCAATTTCTTTCCTCAAAGTTTATAATTTTCACCATAGAGGTATTTCACCTCTTTATTTCTAGCTTTTGAATGGAGTTGTTCTCCTGATTTCTTTCTCTGTCTGTTTTTTAATCAGTATACAGAAGAGTTATTGATTTTTGTATGTCGATTTTGTACCCCACTACTTTGTTGAAAGTAGTTATCAGATCTAGTAGGTTTTGGTGGAGTCTTTAGGGTCTTTTAAGTATAGGATTATATCACCTTTAAATATGATAATTTGACTTCTTCTTTTCCTACTTCTAGTAATTTTATTTCTTCTTCTTATCTTATTGTTCTGGCTAAGAATCCAAGAACTATATTTGTCAGGGTTAACAGTGAGGACAGCATGTTAGGACCAGACCTCCTCTCCCCTTGCAGGTGCCTTACTAGAAACTCCTCACCCGACCCCAAAGACTAACAAAAGGACACTTGATAACCCTTATCTCCCCGGATGGGTGCTAAGGACAGTTGAGCAGACAGTAACCTAACTACAACTTATCTTTCTTGGTTGCCCAGCAATGGTATCCCTTAGTGACCTTCCTGGTACTTTTCTACTAGCTCCCTATATCTAGCCCAAGCCTGTGTGTGGCAGTGGGCTCTAACTCTCTTGCTGGGGTCCCCTCCACAGCACTCCTGCCTGAACAATAAACCCTGTGCTGGTTTTTGAGCTGTCTCTCTGCCTCATCCATGCCTCTTTCATTTTCTAACATTTGGTGCCGAAACCCAGGAGAGAGTTTCAAGGCAGTGAGGAGGGGGGAACAATGCCCTTCATCCCCAAACTGTCCAAATCTCTCTCTCTCTTTCTCTTTCTCTTCCTTCTTTCCCTCTTCACTACCCTCTATATGACTCAAACACTACTGTATTTCCCATTCCTCTGCGACCTCCTGAAGGGCCCTTTGCCGATTCCACTCTGCACACTCAACACTAGCTCCAATTTCTATAGGGATGGGTAAGACCAAGCCTCTCTGTCTGGCACTCCATGGTGTGTCATCTCCGGCCATTCTCACCTTCAGTGTTCTTATCTCTCCTCCTCCCTCTCATCCTTCAGCCATTTGCACCCCCTCTCCCCCCATGAGTCTGGCCCCTGGCTACATAGGTTAGAGACATCTACCTACTGCCCCAGGTTTGTTTTTCTGGTTTTGAAAGTTTTCTCAGGGGGACACCCTAGGAAAAACTTCCTAACCCTAGCCATGGGAAATACCCACTCAAAGATTCCCTCTGACTCACTCCTGGGGTGTCTTTTACACAACCTTACTAAAATGGGCCTAAAGGGCAATCTAAAACTAAAAAACCTCATCAATTTTTCTATGAAAATTTGACCTCAATATAAATTAAATAATTCCTCTAAATGGTCCAAATTTAAAACTTTCAATCCCAATGTCCCCCAAGACCTTAACAACTTTATCATGAGAAACGACAAAGGGCAAAAGGTTTCCTATCTCCAGGCTTTCTTCTACCTCAGATCCTGACCCTCCCTTTGTTCAAACTGCTGAGGCATATAGGTTTAACTCCAACTCTCTGCTGTCACAACTTAAAAAGCAATAAACAGCAACAGCTCTTCCTAGGTTCATTCTCAGGCCCTAAACAGAGACTGGAGTCTTTCTCCCCCATTCGCTGCTGCTTCTCCCTCCCTTTTCACTGCTCTATCACTCCCACCCTTTCCTTCCTTTCCTTTCTTTGATGGCTCCATCAGGGATCACTCCCCATCACTGGATGCTCCATCTAACACTGGTCTTCAATTTTGATGAGTTTTCCCCTTCATCTAGGTTTCTCTCTAGTCCTACTGTGAGCCACAGAAGCACCAGCCAGGCAAGAGACTCTTTCTGTCTACCAACTAGGTGTAGAGGTGCACTGCCCTAAAGGCATATCATAGACTATCAGTAGGTAATAAAGACTTCCCTGGCCTCTGATATGTCTGTCCTACCAGGTAGAACCACTACTCACCACATTTTCCCACAAAAATGGGCCAGAAACACTGAGGGACAGTCTTCTGGGATGTACCCTCCAAAACCTCCAGACCCTGAGTCTCACAGAAATTGTAAATCTAAACTGATTTTCTACTGTAACACAGTCTGACACTAATATAAACTGGACAATAGTAACTATTGACAAAAACAGGACATTTTCAATTTCCAAATTCAGCATGATCTCAAAAACTTCCTCCAATGCTATGGGACATGGTCTGAGTTACCTCTATGTCTAGGCCTTTGTCTATCTCCCCTCTGGACTCTCCCTCTGTCAATCTTGTTCTCCTCATTATATTCTCCTCCTAAACAAAAATCCCCCTGGGGTTCCTCTGTCTTCCATTAAAAAATTCTCTCTTCCTCTGACTATACCCAACTCTGTGTCATCCTTTCCTCTTCCCTCATCTCACAATATATATAAAAAAAGTTTTAACTTTAAAACTCTTCTCTCTGAATCTGTCTCAGCCATCATGGAGTTTCTTTCACTCCCCTACTCCATAGCCTGCTCTTGTCTCCTCTTCTGGACCTGTCATCTGAGTGAGGAAAACAGAGACAAAGATAGACAAGGAAAAAAAATTTTTTAAGTCCTACTAAAATTACATTGTCAATTTTCTTAGCCTCATGAGTGACTCACACAAACCTAGGATGGCAAACTTATGTACAACTAAAAATCTAAATGACATATGGTTGAGGATTTGACATTACTTTTCTGTCTCAACCTCCTGGATTTTTTTCTACCTAATGCTAAGTCTCTGAGTCTGACTAAACACTCTACTAACAGTTTTCTCCTTTAAGTCTTGATTTGAGATGGGTAGTTTTCCCATTGCAGACATGTAAGGCTGGGAGGGGGATCAGGTCATATCCATATCACTGAAGATGGCAACCCTGGGCTGGCCTGTTTGCTCTCCTGGCCAAAGCACCATGTGGTCAGAAGTATGGGCCCATGCTCTCAGCCTCATGTGTGCACAGGCTAAAGGGAGCAAAGACAAAATTTCAGTTCTCCGTCTAAAATGCCCCATGTATTTAAAATTAAAATTTCAGTTTTCCAGGTTATGACATTAGCTAAAAGGCAAAAGGATAGCCTTCCTGAGTTCTGTATGGATTCAATAAGACAGTTAGATTTTTTTTTCATTAGGCTCCTTACCTAAAATTAAGTCTTAAGAGGCTAATTCATTCTACCTTTTCCATGCTTACTATCACCAGTTTCAATAGAGATGTAATCCTTTTTTACCACAAGAGTATATGCTTTTCCCAGCCTGTCATACAAATTCTACTTTAAAAATAAAAATTTAATATAAAATAAGAAGATAAACTTGTACACTCCCTCATGCATCCCATGTCCTTTGTCTGGATGAGGATATGGGATGCCAACACCATCCCAAGTCCAGGCTCCCTCAATTTACTTTAAAGATTTGTCTAATAACAAAGCTACTATAGCCCAAAGTAAACTATTATTAGAGGTTATTTTTTTAAAAAAACACCCTCTGGAGGTAAATCTATAGCCTTCAATATCTAAGAGTACACTTAAAATTAATGCAATTGTTTTATGTGTCATTGTGAAAACTTTGTGTATGTCTATTGTATGATTAACTTATTAGACACCAAAATCTGATAGCTATGACAATAGTCTTACTAAAAACTGAGACTGACTTAAAACACTTTCCTAAAATTGACTTTTAGGACCTAAAATGAGTCCTAAAAGAACAGAATGGGACACACCTCAGTCTGTACCTAAAAATTTTAAAAATAACTGTTCTATGTATTCATGGCCACTCAGTTATTTTTTACATATTCTTGAGCTCTTCAATCTATGCATGCTTAAATTGACATTTGTGGCATGCCTAATTTAAAACTTTTTACATATGCATGTATTTAAACATTTTTAGGATGATTCTTATTATAGAGTTAATATAAAAAAAACAGGCTTCTATTCTCTTCTCTCCTCATCTCTTCCACTGCTACTTTTAAGACAAACCAGCTTTTTAACATTTTATGCCAATCAGGTCTAACTAGAATACAGGCATTATTTTATGGACAGTAACCTTAATCTGTTTCATTTCATCATAAGTAATTTGCATTCAATTCTTTCAAACAGTTTAAAATTGCCTTTCTATATGGGTCTATATAGTAAAAATATAGGGCTAATTAAAAACAATTTTATTTAAATTTAAAATTCTTATTAAAGTTATTTTACAAAGTCAACAAGTAAAAAGGATATAGATAGGTATTGAGTATATTTTGGGGAAAAAGTTTTAAAAACAGTGCTTTTAAATAAAAAAGCATTTTGTGAAGAAAGGTTTGTCAAAAGATTATTCCAAATATAAAAAACAGGGGTAAGGACAACCCATCAGAAGTTTCAGAAAGTTGTATAGAGGTCCTGAGTAAGTCTTAAAAGTGTATGATAAAAGCTTCGGTGTGTAATACAGTTTAAAGTTGACTGTAGTCTAAGAGTTGCCTAAAAGATTTTCTAGGGTCATGTCAAACTAAAACCTGATTCTCTATGTCCATAAAATAACAAGGCTATCTTAATATTGCTCTGCTCTGAGTAACATCTGTAAAAAACTCTTACAGGGGAAGACTTTATCAAAGTAATTACTTATGTTTTCTGTGAATCTTCTCCAGCCTTAAATACTACTAAATCAGAGTTCATTTGCATATTTGTTCATGCAAAGGTCTCTTAAATGACCTCTCTTATAACTGTGTTCTGTGTCTAGACTTTACCTAAATATTGTACAAACATTTGCAAAGTTAAAAGTGTCAATTTGTGTAAAATGACCAGTTAAAACTCTTTTATCCAAAAGCATTCCATCCAAACCTTTGGCATACAAAAGGGTTAAGGAAACTTTTGGCAGTTCTGCTGTTTGTAATCAGTAACATTCAGATACAACCTGCCATTTGGGCAACCCTGCTACTGAAAACCTGGCCTATATTAGTTTTAGTCAAATAAGTGTTTATATATATATATATATATATATATATATATATATAAATGTACTCGTACTGTACATTAGAAAATAAGGCTATTTGGGATCACAGGCATTGTCCCACTAATTTGTAAGAGATCTAAAGTTTTGACTCTTGTCAGTGCTGTATACCTATTATCTTACTAGCCAAAATTCTATATTTTACTCCAAAAAACAAAAACAAAAAACAAAAAACAAAAACCTTCATCAAGCAGGTATATTATGATCATGAGTTCCTAATTGTAACAAGGAACACTTAGTGTTGCCTCTTTAATTCTGTCAGTCAAAATGTTTTCTACAATAAATATAATAGATGGTATGACAATTCCTAAACTACTTTTCAGTATTTTAATCCTGGCTATTTAAAGTCTTGTCATTAGCAGTCTGGGTTCTTCTCTGGAGAATTTACAATCAACCCCCCAAAAATGATTCTAACAAGTACCTATTTTTCAATTTAGTCAGCCTTCTAAATATTTGCTTTTGTTGGCTTTTTGGAAAACTTTTAACTGTTATCTGTTGACATTCTGCAGCAGTTTTAAGTTGTCAGGATATCATCTATAGTCTAGACAGAACTATAAGTGGATGCCAGGTAAGCCCATTTCTTCTAAACCTCTTTTTTTGCTTATAATTTGGCCAAATTGGTTTTAATTGGCACTGATTCTCACCTGACCTTCCTGGTACTTCCCCTCCAATGTTAAAAACATCTGGAAAAGCTATTCTGGCACAAAGGAACTTTCATTAACCAAAATGGTTAATTGAAAAAATCTTCAGAGGAGACTCTTCAGAGACAGTTTGAAGACAAGAGGGGAAAAGTTGTCACAGTCCGGATGGACTCACCTGTGCCAGACCTCACAAAATTTACTAAAGCTAAAAGGTTTAAAGAAGTGATCTTTAGTAGCAGGGCTACTAAACATCCAAGCCCTTGCAGGCACCTCTGACAGAAGGCAAACTCATAATTTAGGCCAAAGCCTTCTATTTAAGTAAAGACAAATTATTTTTGATGGCTCCAAACTTATCTTTTTAGTAGTCCATGCTCAGGGGGCTATTTCCTCCTAGGCAGTCTATGTAACTGGGAGTTTTCTGACTTTTACTTACTCTGTATTCTACTTGATAAAAATATTTCCAGTTTTAAACTTAAATAACAAGTACTTTTGATTTAGCTGTCAGTTATCTGTCCCCTTCTCCTGTATTTGTCACTGGCCAAAAGAGCCTAATTCCCTGGTTTCTCAGGTACTTGGACTACTTTTATTAAAAGGCACTGGTTCCCTTCTTGGGCCCACAGATTAACTAAAAACAGAAAAACGTAACATTTCTCCATTTTGTCTGTTGTCCTTTGCTCTGAGCCATTCTCTCCCGCAGCCAACCTAGAGTAAAGAAAGGACAGAGATGATTGATGACATTTGTGTGACAAAGGACTGAAACTACCCCCCTATTCAGAAAAGAGCACCCTCTAGATAGCAACTCCAGAACCTCTTCCAAAACCAGAACTGAGATGGTGACCAACCCAGTCTCACCTCTGGTTGGGACCATTTACTGTGCATGCCTTTTTCCCCTGTCCCCAGTTCTTTTTCCTACCTAGGCCTGTAACTGATGTCTGTGCCCCAAGATCCCTTGGTTTTCTTTCTCATGTGATAACCATTGGCCATGTGTATTTAACTACATGTCTCACTTTATCCCCAAAGCCTACATTCCTTTATATGGGTTGCCACTCAAAACCATGCCACTTCTACAGGAAAAAATGCTGCTTTTATGTCAACTAGTCTGGGATTGTTTGTAATACCTAAGGGATCTTGAAATGCTCTAACAACAAAACCTGGGACATTGGTCTTCCTGGGATAAAGGCTCCAGGCTTTTGTCCAGGACACTACCCAAATCAACTTAATCCTGTTCCTCCAACAGGCCTAATATAACAAGAAGACCCTTTTGATAACCCCTCTCCTTAAGAGATCTCAACACCCTACCTCAACAAAAAGTAGCCAAATGAAATTTCATTGTCCTTTTTCCTATCTAGATATCTATCAAAAGGCAGGAATATTGGGGTTAACAGTGAGGAATGTAGCAGGAAAGAGGGGCAGCAGAAAGAAACAGACAATCTGTGTTCTGACAATGAGACAGGGGAGGGGATGGCAAAGCAGAGAGATGAAACTTAAAGAATTGAAACATGAAGGTCACATACATAGCATGTGAAATAGCCAAAGAAGTCACCTGCAGCCAGAAGTGGGTTGAACTTTGTTTTTTGCTTCTGTAACCTGCTTGAAAGGGTATATAAGGTGAGACCCCTTTGTTCTCAGGGCTCAGCCTTTGGACATGAGTCCACTGGGTCTGTACTGGCACAATAAATGTTGCTTCCTGTTAATCTGCCTTAGTGTCCTGTATCTCAGCTCATAATTTCCCACAACATTACTTGGGGACTCATCTGGGATTGTGGAGATGATGAGTTATCACCTCCCTTGTCCCAGACCACCTGGAGGAGATCCCACCAGGTGCCAAGGAACAACTTTATCTGGAGGGGGATTTGTCCTCCCGGCAACTTGGGGTGAGGGCCTTGGATGCACAATGGAACCAAGTGAGGTGCAGAAACCAACTTAGGAACACCACTCATCAGACTGGTAAGAATCCAGGATCAAGTTCAGGCCTGAATTCTGAATTCAGGAGGCAGCAGGGGAGGCTGATCACTTCCCAGAGACCACTAGTAACCACCTGTTGTGGAGTGAAACTGTGCCTCTCAGGTTTAGGGAGCAGGATGGAAGTACTGTGCTGTGTGAGAGTGTATGAAAGTGTGAGCTTGAGACATAGCTCAGCTGAGAAGTGAGTGAGAAGTCCCAATCCATGGGTCCATGGTGAACTCATAAAATCAAGGGTAAGCCCTAACAGGGCCTCCTGTGTGGGGTTTACACAGACTCACTACAGCCAAAGAGATGCCTAAATCCCCACAAGGGGAGCTGCCAGAGATGGATGAAGTGAGTGTCCTACCAAAACCCCTTCCCCTCTGTGTCTGTCTGACAGTCTGATAATGGGAGAAGATGGGTGGAAATCAGAGTAAAAACACTTCTTTGGAGTGTATGATTAAAAACTTTAAAAAGGGATTTAATAGAGACTATGGCGTTATGTTAATTCCTAACAAGCTAATGGTCCTTTGTGAAGTAGATTGGTCTGCTCTTGGTGTAGGGTGGCCCAAAGAAGGGTCACTAGATAAAGCTGTGGTTAATAAAGTTTATAGACTAATTGTAGAAAAGTCTGGACACCCAGAACAATTTCCCTATATTGATTGCTGGCCGGATGCTGTTCTTATCTGGCCCACATGGCTAAGGCCTTAACCTAGAAGAGGCCTGTAGAATTATGGTAGCTAGGGCAGCCACAGCTTCCAAGTGTAGAGAAAAGGTAAAGGAGCCTATACTGGCTGAGGAATCTGAGGATATACCACCATCCTATGTGCCACTTTATCTACCTCTGCCACCAGTGCCCAGTTCTGCACTCCTGCCTCTGACACTGGATGGGGAAACTCAAGGGGCAGTCACACCTGTAAAATCTGGTTTGGAAGCTTCAGGGGGCTCAACTCCCCTGACCTCCCTGAGTCCTATGAACTCTATACACAGTCCAAGTCCATTAGTGCTTACCACATATTCCCCAGTCGATTGAGAGCATCTGACCAGTCTCTGTGAGGACCTCTCTTCTCCTCAGACTCCAGCTGCCCTGCAGATGCCCCTGAGGGAAGCCCAGAGCCCCATGTATTATGACCAAGAAGGCCAAATACAAGGAGAAGGACAGGTACTTGTTTATCAGTCCTTTACCACTACAGACCTCCTCAACTGAAAACATCCCCTCCTTCACAGAAAAGCCTCAGGCTCTGATTGATTTGATGCAGTCTATCATCCAAACTCACAAACCCACATGGACAGACTATCAACAGCTTCTCCTGACTCTATTCAATACTGAAGAGTGGTGCCGTGTAACTCTGGAAGCTCTAAAGTGGTTAGAAGACCATGCCCCCGAGGACACTCTAAATGCCCAAGCATATGCTCAGACCCATTTCCCCAAGGAAGACCTCCATTGGGACCCCAATAATGGCTGAGATTACCAGCGACTTGTACAGTATCAGGAGGCATTATTGGGAGGCATTATCAGGAGGCATGAAGGAAGGAGGGGAAAAGGCCATGAACATGAGCAAAACATTAAAGTCCTCCAAGGGTTAGATGAGAGTTCCAGCCAGTTCTATGAGCATTTATGTGAGGCCTTCTGTTTATATACCTCCTTTGACTTGGAAGCCACTGAAAACCAGAGGATGATAAATGTCACTTTTGTTGACCAGACCCAGGGAGACATAGGCAAAAGTTCCAAAAGCTGGAGGGATTTGCTAGAATGAATGCTAGCCAGCTCCTGGAGGTGGCCACAAAGGTTTTTATCAATCAACATTAGGAGACTAAGAGAGAGGCTAGCAGGAAGCTGAAAAGAAAAATGGACTTCTTTACAGCAGTCCTTGCTGGACAGTCAGGTGGGCCCAGGTGAAAAAATCCAGGCAGATAAAAGGCAATCCCTGAGGGCAATGACAAATGCCTCCAGGACACCCCCACTCTAGGGAGGAACTGGGGCGAAATCAATGTGCCTACTGTCGCCAGTAAGGTCATTAGAAGAATAAATGTCCCAAGTGGGTCGAGGACTCCCAAAGAGCACCCAAGACTACAGGAAAAGGCCAGATCATTGAAGGAAAATATCAGCCCACCCACAAGGGACCCAGCGCCTGGAAGGAAAACATTGTCTGTCTGGCAGGCCTGGAAGGCTATGAGGAAGATTAGGACAGAGCGGGCTCCATTCTACTGGGCCCCCAGGAGATTATAATACAAATGCACATAGGGGGCCATCCAGTTGATCTCGTGATGGACACGGGCGCTGAACATTCAGTTGTGACCCAACCAATGGGTCCTCTTTCCAACAAGCACACCAGGGCTACAGGGGACCAGGTCCACCACCCCTTCCTAATGACTAAACAATGCAATCTAGGTAGTCATGAAGTAAGGTATGAATTCCTCTATCTCCCTGATTGTCTCCAGTGGGTCTGTTGAGCAGAGTCTTGCTATGCAAACTGAGGGCACAGATAACTTTTGATTTGGATAACACAGCAGCCTTAAAGTTGAGAAGAACCAAGGCAAAGACTTTAATCCTCACAGTTGCACGAGAGGAGGAATGGTGGCTCTAAGAGTCTGAGTGAAGCCCTCTAGAAATTCCTAAACTTCCCTTCAAGATTACAGGTGATGTTTGCAGACAACATGACCCTATACCTTAAAGACCCAAAAAAATCTACTCAGAAGCTCCTAGACATCATCAATAGCTACAGCAAGGTAGCAGGATATAAAATCAACATAGAAAAATCATTAGCATTTCTATACACTAACAATGAGCAAACTGAAAAAGAATGAATGAAAACAATTCCATTTATAATAGCCTCAAAAAAAAATCAAATACCTAGGTGTAAACCTAACAAAAGATGTGAATGACCTCTACAAGGAAAACTATAAACTTCTGAAGAAAGAGATTGAGGAAGACTATAGAAAGTGGAGCGATCTCCCATGCTCATGGATTAGTAGAATCAACATAGTAAAAATGTCTATAATCCCAAAAATAATCTTCATGATTAATGCAACTCCCATCAAAATTCCAATGACATTCATTAAAGAGATTGAAAAATCTACTGTGAAATTTATATGGAAACACAAGAGGCCACGAATAGCCAAGGCAATACTCAGTCAAAAGAACAATGTTGGAGGTATCACGATACCCAACCTCAAACTACATTACCAAGCAATAACAATTAAAAACAGCATGGTACTGGCACAAAAACAGACATGAAGACCAGTGGAACAGAATAGAGGACCCAGGTAGGAAGCCACAAAACTATAACCAACTTGTCTTTGACAAAGGAGCTAAAAATATATGATGGAGAAATAGCAGCCTCTTCAACAAAAACTGCTGGGAAAACTGGTTAGCAGTCTCCAAAAAACTGAAACTAGATCCATGTTTATCACCCTATAGCAATATTAACTCAAAATAGATCAAGGATCTTAATATCAGACCACAAACTCTAAAGTTGATACAGGAAAGAGTAGGAAATACTCTGGAATTAGTCGGTATAGGTAAGAACTTTCTCAATGAAAACCCGCAGCCCAGCAACTAAGAGATAGCATAGATAAATGGAACGTCATAAAATTAAAAAGCTTCTGTTCATCAAAAGAAATGGTCTCTAAACTGAAGAGAACACCTACAGACTGGGAGAAAATATTTGCCAGCTACACATCAGACAAAGGACTGATAACCAGAATATATAGGGAGCTTAAAAAACTAAATTCTCCAAAATTAATGAACCAATAAAAAAATGGGCAAGTGAACTAAACAGAACTTTCTCAAAAGAAGAAATTCAAATGGCCAGAAAACACATGAAAAAATGCTCACCATCTCTAGCAATAAAGGGAATGCAAATTAAAACCACACTAAGATCCCACCTCACCCTGTTAGAAAGCCATAATTGGCAACACCACCACCAACAGGTGTTGGCAAGGATGCGGGGAAAAATTAACCCTCTTACACTGTTGTTAGGAATGTAAACTAGTACAACCACTCTGGAAAAAAATTTGGAGGCTACTTAAAAACCTAAACATTGACCTACCATTTGATCCAGCAATACCACTCTTGGGGATATACCCAAAAGACTGTGACTCCAGAAGCACCAGGTTACTCCAGAAGCACCTGCACACCCATGTTTATTGCTGCACTATTCACAATAGCCAAGTTATGGAAACAGCCAAGATGCCCCACCACTGACGAATAGATTAAGAAAATGTGGTATCTATACACAATGGAATTTTATGCAGCCATGAAGAAGAACGAAATGTTATCATTCGCTGGTATATGAATGGAATTGGAGAACATCATTCTGAGTGAGATTAGCCTGGCCCAAAAGACCAAAAATCGTATGTTCTCCCTCATATGTGGACATTAGATCAAGGGCAAACACAACAAAGGGATTGGACTGTGAGCACATGATAAAAGCGAGAGCACACAAGGGAGGAGTGAGGATAGGTAAGACACCTAAAAAACTAGCTAGCATTTGCTGCCCTTAATGCAGAGAAACTAAAGCAGATACCTTAAAAGCAACTGAGGCCAATAGGAAAAGGGGACCAGGAACTAGAGAAAAGGTTAGATCAAAAAGAATTAACCTAGAAGGTAACACACATGCACAGGAAATTAATGTGAATCAACTCCCTGTATAGCTATCCTTATCTCAACCAGCAAAAACACTTGTACTAGTACACATTCCCACCAGCAGTGTAAAAGTGTTCCTTTTTCCCTGCATCCTCGCCAACATCTGTTGTTACTGGTGTTGCTAATAATGACTATTCTAACAGGGGTGAGGTGGAATCTTAGTGTGCTTTTAATTTGCATTCCCTTTATTGCTAGAGATGGTGAGAATTTTTTCATGTGGTTCTTGGCCATTTGAATTTCTTCTTTTGAGAAAGTTCTGTTTAGTTCACTTGCCCATTTCTTTTTTCTTTTTTTTTGTTAAAATAGCTTTTTTTTAAAATTATTCATATGTGCATACAAGGCTTGGTTCATTTCTGCCCCCTGTCCCCACCCCCTCCCTTACCACCCAGTCCGCCCCCTTATTCTCCCCCCCTCAAATACCCAGCAGAAACTATTTTGCCCTTATTTCTAATTTTGTTGTAGAGAGAGTATAAGCAATGATAGGAAGGAACAAGGGTTTTTGCTGGTTGAGATAAGGATAGCTATACAGGGAGTTGACTCACATTGATTTCCTGTGCGTGGGTGTTACCTTCTACGTTAATTCTTCTTGAACTAACCTTTTCTCTAGTACCTGTTCCCCTTTTCCTATTGGCCTCAGTTGCTTTCAAGGTATCTGCTTTAGTTTCTCTGCATTGAGGGCAATAAATGCTAGCTAATTTTTTAGGTGCCTTACCTATCCTCACCCCTCCCTTGTGTACTCTCGCTTTTATCATGTGCTCATAGTCCAATCCCCTTGTTGTGTTTACCCTTGATCTAATGTCCACATATGAGGGAGAACATACGATTTTTGGTCTTTTGGGCCAGGCTAACCTCACTCAGAATGATGTTCTCCAATTCCATCCATTTACCAGCGAATGATAACATTTCGTTCTTCTTCATGGCTGCATAGAATTCCATTGTGTATAGATACCACATTTTCTTAATCCATTCATCAGTGCTGGGGCATCTTGGCTGTTTCCATAACTTGGCTATTGTGAATAGTGCCGCAATAAACATGGGTGTGCAGGTGCCTCTGGAGTAACCTGTGTCACAGTCTTTTGGGTATATCCCCAAGAGTGGTATTACTGGATCAAATGGTAGATCCATGTCTAGCTTTTTAAGTAGCCTCCAAATTTTTTTCCAGAGTGGTTGTACTAGTCTACATTCCCACCAACAGTGTAAGAGGGTTCCTTTTTCCCTGCATGCTCACCAACACCTGTTGTTGGTGGTGTTGCTGATGATGGCTATTCTAACAGGGTTGAGGTGGAATCTTAGCGTGGTTTTAATTTGCATTTCCTTTATTGCTAGAGATGGTGAGCATTTTTTCATGTGTTTTCTGGCCATTTGAATTTCTTCTTTTGAGAAAGTTCTGTTTAGTTCACATGCCCATTTCTTTATTGGTTCATTAGTTTTGGGAGAATTTAGTTTTTTAAGTTCCCTGTATATTCTGGTTATCAGTCCTTTGTCTGATGTATAGTTGGCAAATATTTTCTCCCACTCTGTGGGTGTTCTCTTCAGTTTAGAGACCATTTCTTTTGATGAACAGAAGCTTTTTAATTTTATGACGTTCCATTTATCTATGCTATCTCTTAGCTTCTGTGCTGCTGGGGTTCCATTGAGAAAGTCCTTGCCTATACCTACTAATTCCAGAGTATTTCCTACTCTTTCCTGTATCAACTTTAGAGTTTGGGGTCTGATATTAAGATCCTTGATCCATTTTGAGTTAATATTGGTATAGGGTGATAAACATGGTTCTAGTTTCAGTTTTTTGCAGACTGCTAACCAGTTTTCCCAGCAGTTTTTGTTGAAGAGGCTGTTTTTTCTGCATTATATTTTTTAGCTCCTTTGTCAAAGACAATTTGGTTATAGTTCTGTGGCTTCCTATCTGGGTCCTCTTTTCTGTTCCACTGGTCGTCATGTCTGTTTTTGTGCCAGGACGATGCTGTTTTTAATTGTTATTGCTTGGTAATGTAGTTTGAGGTTGGGTATCGAGATATCTCCAGCATTGTTCTTTTGACTGAGTATTGCCTTGGCTATTCGTGGCCTCTTGTGTTTCCACATAAGTTTAATGGTAGATTTTTCAATCTCTTTAATGAATGTCATTGGAATTTTGATGGGAATTGCATTAAACATGTAGATTACTTTTGGGAGTATAGACATTTTTACTGTGTTGATTTTACCAATCCATGGGCTTGGGAGATCTCTCAACTTTCTATAGTTTTCCTCAATCTCTTTCTTCAGAAGTTTATAGTTTTCCTTGTTGAGGTCATTCACATCCTTTGTTAGGTTTACACCTAGGTATTTGATTTTTTTTTGAGGCTATTGTAAATGGAATTGTTTTCATATATTCTTTCTGAGTTTGTTCATTATTAGTGTATAGAAATGCTAATCATTTTTCTATGTGGATTTTATATCCTGCTACCTTGCTGTAGCTATTGATGGTGTCTAGGAGCTTTTGAGTAGAGTTTTTTGGGTCTTTAAGGTATAGGATCATGTCGTCTGCAAATAGGGATATGTTGACAGTTTCTTTATCTATTTGTATTCCTTTTATTCCTTCTTCTTGCCTTTTCTAGTTCCTGATTTTAGAGGGAATGATTTCAGTTTTTCTCCACTAAGTATAATTCTTGGTGTAGGTTTTTCATATATAGCTTTTATAATGTTGAGGTACTTTTCTTCTATTCCTAGTTTTCTTAGAGCTTTTATCATGAAATGGTGTTGGATCTTATCAAAGGCTTTTTCTGCATCTATTGAGATGATCAAGTGGTTTTTGTCTTTGCTTCTGTTAATGTGGTTATTACATTTATTGATTTTCATATGTTGAACCACCCCTGCATCCCTGGGATGAAGCCTACTTGGTCGTGGTGAATAATCTTTTTAATGTGTTGTTGAATTTGGTTTGCCATTATTTTGTTGAGGATTTTTTGCATCAGTGTTCATTAAGGAGATTGGCGTATAGTTCTCCTTTTTGGAGGTACCTTTGCCTCGTTTTGGGATAAGTGTAATACTGGCTTCATAAAATGTGTTAGGCAGTTTTCCTTCCCTTTCTATTTCATGGAACAGTTTAAGGAGGGTTGGTATTAGTTCTTCTTTAAAGGTCTGATAGAATTCAGCAGAGAATCCATCAGGTTCTGGACTTTTCTTTTTGGGGAGACTCTTGATTCCTGCTTCAATTTCATTTTGTGTTATAGATCTATTTATGTGAGTAAGATCCTCTTGGTTCAGTTTTGGATGATCATATGTATCTAGAAATCTGTCCATTTCTTTAAGATTTTCAAATTTATTTGAATATAGTTTCTCAAAGTACTCTCTGATGATTTCCTGGAATTCTATGGTATTTGTTGTTATCTCCCCTTGCATTACTGATTCTACTAATTTGGATTTTTTCTCTCTTCATTTTAGTGAGGTTTGCCAGGGGTCTGTCAATCTTATTTATTTTTTCAAAGAACCATCTTTTTGTTTCATTGATTCTTTGTATGTTTTTGTTGCTGTTTCTATTTCATCGATTTCAGCTCTTATTTTTATTATTTCTGTCCTTCTATTTGTTTTGAGATTTGCTAGTTCTTTTTTTTCTAGGAGTTTGAGATGTATCATTAGGTCATTGATTTGGGATCTTTCAGTCCTTTTAATATATGCACTCATGGCTATAAACTTTCTTCTCAAGACTGCCTTTGCTGTGTCCCATAGTTTCTGGGAGGTTGTTTTCATTTTCATTGACTTCCAGGAACTTTTTAATTTCCTCTTTTATTTCATCAATGATCCATTGTTCATTAAGCAATGAATTATTCAGTTTCCAACTGTTTGCATGTTTTTTGTCTTTACTTTTGTTGTTGAGTTCTAGTTTATTGCATTGTGATCAGATAGAATGCATGGTACAATTTCTATTTTCTTATATTTGCTGAGACTTGCTTTGTGTCCTAGGATATGATCTATTTTGGAGAAGGTTCCATGGGTTGCTGAGAAGAATGTATATTGTGTAGAAGTTGAATGAAATGTTCTGTAGACATCAAGTAGGTCCATTTGATCTACTGTATATTTTAGATGTAGGATTTCTTTATTGATTTTTTGTTTGGATGTCCTATCTATTGATGATAATGGGGTGTTAAATTCTCCCACAACCACTGTGTTGGAGTTAATATATGCTTTTAGGTCTTTCAGGGTATGTTTGATGAAATTGGGTGTGTTGACATTGGGTGCATATAGGTTGATAATTGTTATTTCCTTTTGATCTATTTCCCCTTTTATTAGTATGGAATGTCCTTCTTTATCTCATTTGATCAATGCTGGTTTGAAGTCTACTTTGTCAGAGATAAGTATTGCTACTCTTGCCTGTTTTCGGGGGCCATTGGCTTGGTAAATCTTCTTCCAGCATTTCACCCTAAGCCTATGCTTATTTCTGTCATTGAGATGGGTCTCCTGTAAGCAACAAATTGTTTGATCTTCCTTTTTAATCCAATTTGTTAATGGTACCTTTAATGGGGAATTAAGTCCATTAACATTAAGTATTGTACTGTTAGGTATGTGGTGATTCCTGTCATTTGTCCGTCTTAGTTGTTTGAAGATTTGTTTGTGTATACCTAAGTTGAATTTACTCTCTACTTTCTTGCTTTTTCTTTTCCTGTAGTTTAGTGCTGCCTGCCCTTTCATGGTTATGTTGGGTTTCACTTTCTTTGTGCAGAATCTTGAAGAATCTTTTGGTGGCTTTGTGGTCACATATTGTTTTAGTTTCTGCTTATCACGGAAGACTTTTATTGCTCCATCTATTTTGAATGATAGTTTTGCTGGGTAGAGTATCCTGGGGTTGAAGTTATTTTCATTCAGTGCCTGGGAGATCTCACCCCAAGCTCTTCTTGCTTTTAATGTTTCTGTTGAGAAGTCTGCCGTAATTTTTGATGGATTTATCTTTGTATGTTGTTTGTTTTTTTTCTCTTACAGCCTTCAATATTCTTTCACTAGCTTCTGTACTTGTTGTTTTAATTATGATATGTTGTGGGGTAGTTCTATTTTGACCTGGTCTGTTTGGTGTTCTGAGGCCTTTTGCATCTGTATGGGTTAGATTTCTCTAGATTTGGGAAATTTTCTGTTATTATTTTGTTGAATATATTACGCATTCTCAAAACAACACTAAATTAAAAAAAAACCCACAAAGTGTCCCAGGTTCAAATGCAGTACAGTTTCAGTAAGGTTTTCAGCATGCAGTTGTAGGTTGTTTGTTTTCTCATCCAAGGTAGGGCAAGAAAAAAGAAAGAGTCTGGAGACAGTTCTGTGAATGGCTATTTGTGGCTGTTGCTCACCTGCCTGCTGCTGTCAGCCTGCTGTTGCTAGAGGTGCTATTTATGCAGATCTCAGGAGCGAGCTTAACACTCACATTACCCCTCAGGTTTTGTTTACTCAGGGTTTTCCTGGGTGCTACCGCCACTGCTACAAGCTTTCCCCTTCCCAAGCACACTGGGGGAGGTGACACTGCACCAGTTTTCTCAGGCTGGTGTGTTTATTTACAGTTCACATTGGAAGTGGGTCTTCCCCCCTGTCCTGTGGAGTTTTCCTCCCACTGCTGCTTTTACAAGCTTTCCCACTCCTGGTTGCTGGGCATGTGCTGCCGCTCCTGCTTTCTCCAGCCAGCTTGTGAGGGATTTCCCCTCCCCCCATTCAGCACTCAGGGCACCCCACCCTCTTTGCTATGTGTCTTTTTTGTTGTTACTTCTTATTATTCAGATTCTCTTTTTTCCCTGGGTGGGGGTCAGTCTGTCCAGGGGGGCTATGCTGATATGACCCAGAGTTGTCTGTGGGAATACCGCATACCGCTTAGCTCACCTTGTGGTCCACGTCTTCCCAAGGCATCTGGGCACTGCCGTCTGGCGGTAACATGGAAACCCTCCTGGTTTCTTCATTTAACATGAAGTGGAGATGCTATGCGCAGGCTGGAGGTGTGGAGGAGTCAAAGTTTTGCCTCTTCTCGGTGGTTTTTCCTGTAAGGTGTATCTCCAGCATCTCTAAGATTTTACTTTAGGAGGCATGCTTTCTGTTCCTCTCTCTAGCTGCCATCTTGGAATCCCCCCTTTCATAGTTTTGTATGCTTTCATTTTCTGTATGCAGGATTACTTGAAGAATCTTTTCTAGTTGTTTCTTGGTGGTCATATATTGTTTTCATTTCTGCTTATCACAGAAGACTTTTATTGCTTCATCTATCTTGAATGATAGTTCCTAGGGTTGAAGTTATTTTCATTCAGTGCCTGAAAGACCTCACTCTATGCTCTTCTTGCTTTTATGTTTTCCGATGAGAAATCTGCTGTGATTTTGATGGGTTTACCTTTATGTATTATTTGTTTTTTCTCTCTTGCAGCTTTCAATATTCTTTCTCTAGTCTCTGTGTTTATTGTTTTAATTATCATATGTTGTGGAGTAGTTCTATTTTGATCAAGTCTGTTTGGTGTCCTGGAGGCTTCCTCTACCTGAATGGGCATAGTTTTGTCTATATTTGGGAAATTTTCTGTTATTTTATACAGAAATATTATTATATTTCTGTATAAATTTTCTATTATTTTTCTGTTATATTTGAATATATTATGAATTTCTTTTGCTTGCACCCCTTCTCCTTCAATGCCCATGATTCTCAGGTTTGGTCTATTGACAGAGTCAGTTAGTTCTTGCATATTCCTTTCATAGGTCTTTACTTGTTTGAGTAATTTCTCTTCAGTATTTCCTTTAATTTCCATTTCATCTTCAAGTTCTGAGATTCTGTCTTCTGTTTGTCAGTTCTGCTGGAGTAGCCTTCCATTGTGTTTTGTATTTCTGTTTCATTTTTTTCTGAGGTTTTCCATATCATGGGTCACTTCCTCTTTAATATTATCAATTTTCATCCTTAATTCATTTATTTCTCTATTTATGGTGTTCTCGGTTTCTCTTTGGTATTTGCTTAGGGCTCTTATGAGTTCACCTATTTGTTTTTGTGTCTTCTCATATTTTCTGTTTTTGTTGTCTTGGAATTTCTTGAGAACTTCCTGTACATTTTGGTTGACTTTGTCTAGTAACATCTCTGAAATTCTCAGTGATTTCTTGTAGGATTTCTTCTTTCAGAGTGGTCTTGTGAGCTTCGTTGGGTTCCTTGGAATAGTGTGCCTTTGTTTTTTGGGGTCTGGGACTGGGTATCTGTTTTCTTCACTCTGTATCCTGTACTGAATTAGGGGAATGGTTTCCATCCCTTTTTCGTCTTCCCATCATTCCACTTGGTGCTATTTCTAATGCTGTTCTGTGCATAATTTGGTATTGGCTAACTTACAATAATAAAACTAATAAATTCAGGAAGGGAAGAGAGAAAAGAAAGAGAGAGAAGAAAAAAAGATCAACAGGAAGAGATGGTGGACTAACAGTGAACAAGATAAGTACTTAGAGAGAGAGAGAAAAAAAGGAAAAGAAAAAGAAGAAAGGAAATGGAGAACCAAAGAAATCTACAGGGAGAGATGGTGGACTAACACACAGTGAACAAGACAAGCACTTGGAGAGAAAGAGGAAGAAAAAAAAAATTCCAGGTTCAGGAACATTGGTATTTCAGTCTTAGTAGTTTTAGTGTTACTCCAAGCTTGGCAGCCCGGTACTCCTGCAGGCTTCTTGCTTAACGTTCACAGGGGTAGCTACCCCTCCCCTCTTCTCCAGTGGAGAAACTCAGCAGCTGGGTGCTCCTGGAGGCTGCTTGCTTAACGTTCATGGGGAAGGCTGCCCCTCCCCTCTTTCTCAAGTATGCTCAAAGCACCCCGCCCTCTCTGCTGTGTGTCCTTTTCAATTTCCAGTTTATTCTGTATATTTTTCCTTTTTGCGGGGCAGGGGTCAGTCTGTCCAGGGGGCTATGCTTTCCCAGGGATGGCTGTGGGAGTACCACATGCTGCTTATCCACTCACCTGTTGGTCCACATCTCCCAAGTAGGTTTGGAGCTGGTGGCTTCTGGCAGCATAGAAGCCCTTCTGTTTTCTCAGTGTAATGTGGTGTGGAAAAGCCCTGTAAGGGCTGGGGGTTCAGGGTATCTGAGATTTGCTTCTTATTTTTTTTTTCTGTCAAGTGTGGCTCTAGCATCTCAGCAAGATTCCAGATTTATGGAGCTCACGCTATCAGCTACTTCCCTCTAGTCACCATCTTGAAACTCTCCCCTATGTTATTCTTCAAAATCATGAGTCTTGCCACAGTGGGAATTCCTTTCACCCCTGTATAAATCTCTTAATGTTTTGGTGTCTTGGGGTCAGTGCTTTTATTCTCCACTATTCTGTGTTCAACATGTAGCTTTAAATAGACTCTTGTTTGTCTTCCTTTTTTTTAGCCTTATTAGTGTATATTAATTGTACAATGGAATTTCATTGTGATTTTCCATACATGCATATAATATATTTTGATTCATTTCACCCCCTTTTTATTCCTTCTTATCCCATCTCCCCCCATGCCTCCCTTTATTTTATGGTTTTTAATAGGTTTCATTACACTATTTTTTTTGGTGGGACTGGGGTTTGAGCTCAGGGCCTCAAGCTTGTAGAGCAGGTGCTCTACTGCTTAAACTACATCTCCAGTACATTTCACTCTATTTTGGAGATGGGAACTTGCAAAATATTTGCCTGGACTGCCCTGGAACCTCAATCCTCCTGATCTCAGTCTCCCAAGTTGCTATAATTATAGGTGTGAGCCCTTGGCACCTAGTTCATTACGCTATTTTGATCCATACATATAATGTACTTTGATCATATCCACCCTCACCATCCTCCCCCACCCACATGGCTGGTTCTCCCATGATATTAATAATCACATTATTATCATTATCATTGTTTAGGTATAGATCCATATGAGAGAAAAAAAGGTGATATTTGGCTTATCTCACTCAACATGATGATCTCTAGCTCCATCTGTTTTCTTGCACATAACATAATTTCATTCTTTAAATACAGACTCCTGTTTCTGTGTTAGGGATGCAGGATCAACTCATCTTACCACACTTACTATTACAAGTCTACTAATGTTTTCTTATGTTGCCTGACACACTGAGGTCTGACCTCAGTAGGTGCTGTACAATCTACTTTGTAAGTTCTTTTTTAATGCTATTGAGACTTTCCATAGAGTGTGACCATAGTACAGTTAAAATTAAGATATGTTTGACACAGAGTGAGCTTTCCCATGTGTCAGTGACATTACTCATTTCTTTCTATGAACTTTGCTGGGAGGGAACATTACTGTTGATGAATTTAGGGATTATTTTTGTGCTCTTTGGTACAGCCAAATGCAGGCTTGTCTCAGAATCCATGGTCAATTCCATGCTTTTTTTTGAGTGAAGCTATGGTACACAGTGGCCCATATGCTCAGATGCTAGGATCAAACACTTCTAAGCTCACTTATTGCATGACATTTTATGCTGTGAGGTGGCATGCTAATAGAAACTCTACATTAATATCATAAATAAAAATAGATATCAGAAGATAACTGTAAGGCCAATAAAAAGTAAAGGTGTTAGGAGATTCTATATGTACTGTTGTCAGCCAAGATTCTGAGCCTGCAACCTACTACCTCTTTTTTATTAGGCAATTAGTTATGATTGAAATATACCAGACACTAGCTGCAAATAATTTCTCCTTGACATTAATCAGAGTACTTCAAAAAATAATACAAGGTGCTGAGCTGGCAGAATGACTCAAGTGGTAAAAACTCCTGCCTAGCAAGTATGAGACCTTGAGTTCAAACTCCAGTGCCACAAAAAGCCCATAAATGATACAAGATAGTAAATTACTTTTTTTATGCCATGATTCAATATTTTAATCATTCTTTCTTCCATCTAAAATCTCTGCCTATCATGGATTCCACACAGGGGGAATACCATCCTTATCCATCCATCCATCCCTTAAAAAAAACTTCACTAGAAAAGTAGGTGCACTTTTATTGGTTAGGAGTCTGATATAAATTTGCAAAGTGAACTGACATGCCTCACACTGCACAGATTTCGGGGAAAATTTCAACAAAGGGACATTAAATTCCAAAAATATGTTGTATTCATGCAGCCATAATGTTCAATTAAGAAGGGTATATATTTGAGGACCTTGGTGTGGAAGCATCTTGGGGTGCCTGAAGGGTGTTAGGACTGGAAATATATGAGGAGGTAAAAGGGATTCAGACTGTTCCCAGCTAGGGATTCAGAATGCAACTCAGCATGAATATTTTCAGAAATGAATAAAACTTGACACTCATAAAAAGTCATTGAGAAAGCTGTCTTGCCTTAGCATGGAACTTTGCCAATGGGTTTTTCCTGTCACTATGATTATTTGACCCCAAAAAAGGTTACTCCAGCAAGCTTCCCTTCTACCAGAGGCATATCTTGTGAAGAGGCATTTAGCTGTGTTTTTTGAGGCAGGGGACACAGAAAAGATAGCGGTTGTTCAGGGTCCTCCAGTCTTACATGTATCAATCTGAGGTCTTAAAAAACTCATGTAAATATTTAAGACTTAGTTTCTTCATCTTTTTGGCTTAGCTTCATAACTATATTCATGTCTGCTAGTGTGAGTTGTGTAGCTTGTGCTCAGTAATGATGGTTTTTTGTTTATCTTGTCTGACTTCGTTGGGAACTCACTCCATCATACAGTATTTCTAAGGTCTTCTTTGGATGTATGCATGAAAATTTATTTCTTTTTATGGTCATATAGTATTCCTTCATACATGGAGTAACATATAGACCTACAGATACAAATACAGATGGAATAAAAATTATTCCAAGGAATCAGTTCGTGCACTTACAGAGGGAGAAGCTCCAGGATTCACCATCTTCAAGCTGGAGACCCAGGAAAGACAGTGGTATAAATCACAGTCCAAGGACAAGAGAGCATAAAGATTGCAGCTCAGACAGACAGAGACCGAATCCAATCTTCCTCCACCTGTTCTTTCTGTTCCATCCCTCAACAGAATGCCCACCTACATTAGGGAGGACGATCAGCTTTCTTCAGTCCAACAATTCACATGCTTATCTCTAGAAACTCTCTTACAGATATAATCAGAGTTAATGCTTGTGCACACCCTGAGCCAGTCAACTTGACCTTTAACATTAACAGTCACAATCCCTAATGTGAACTCTGTACCCATTAACCAATCACTCCTCTTTCCCTCTTTTTCTCTATTGCATTTCTGTCTTTGTGAATTTGCCTACTCTCATACTTCATATGACTTCATATGAAGTACATACATACATATGTATGTATTCATACAATATGTATAAATTGTATGTATGTATTCATACAATATTTCTCATTTGTTAAAAATTATAATATGTAGTGACCTTCTTTATCTATACTAATTTTGGCTTGAATTCTACTTCATAGGATATAAGAATAACTACTGCTTGCTTTCAGATTGCACTTGCACCATACATAATTTTGTCCTTTGCATTTTGAGTCTGTATCTTTGCGGGTGAGGTGTGTTTCTTGCAGACAACAAACAGTTGGATAGTGTTTTTAATTCACTCAGCCAGTCTGCATCTTGGAGAATTTAGACCATTTACATTTAGGATTCATTGGAGAATTCACTGGAGAATTTAGACCATTTACATTTAGGATTGTTATTGAGAGGTACTTGCTGGTTTTTCTAAATTTGTTGATTTTTTTCCCTGGTTGAGTTGAGTACTGTTTGTTCTTTTCTTTTTCCCTTCTTTACCTTAGCAACTTTCAAGTTTACTGAGTTGAACTTCATTGATTCTTAGCTTATTCTCCCTTGTTCACCTATTCCTCTTTTGAAATATATTCTTTCCTTAGGTCTCATGTCTGTGACTGTCTTTCATCCTCATCTTTTCTTTAAGTATCTTTGGCAATGCTGTTTGAGTTATCATGGATTGCTTTAGCTTGGGTTTATCTTGGAAATTCTTTGTTTCTTCATCAAATTTTAAGAATAACTTAGCTAAATATAGTAATCATAGTCTGTTTTTGGTGCAGTAACAAAATATCTAAGGCTCTGGGTTCAAGGTGAACCAACTTTCCAGCCTATGAAACTTTAGGGGACTCTTTCCAATCATACTCAAACCATAGGCTGGAGCATGTCACCAACCAGTCAACATGCATTTGTTTATGACTTACAGTATACCAGGGCTGGCGTAGACATGGGAGGTATCACAGAGTCCCTGCTTTTACAGGTGTTTGCAGTCATGACATTCTATGTCCCCCATGTCATGAGCTACAGATACTTTTATGAACTCTCTTAAGATGTTATGACCAAATAGTATTTATCTTAATTTATATCACCTAAGGCACCAAGAGGTCATTACTACAAGGTTAATTCTGTTTTGTGAGATTTTCAGGAGACTCCCAAGCTTAAGTAGGGTTGATTCTATCAGGATCTGGCTAGATCACTCCCAGTCCTGCAACTTTTCCAGTGTCCTACATGGTTGGTGCACCCTCATGAGGAGGTGGGGGATCCAGATGCTGTAACCCAGAATCTAACAGAAATGGGGAGATAAATGTGTCTTGGGGATAGAACTTGAGAACAGAAGGATATGAAGGAGTTCATGGAACTAAGCAGGGAGCCTTGGGAGTGAAATCAATGAGGTAGCATTTCCTGAGAAAGGATGGAGTAACTGAGTAGAGCTGAAATCACATTTCAGCACGGGGGGCATGTGAACCTTGGTGTGTGAGTTAGGGCCTGAGCTCAGTAGGACTTTTTGGGATGTCCCTCAGGATCAGGGAGGGTGATGAGGTGACTTTAGGAAGGCACTTAAATCTCATAGTCAATTATTTTGCAGAGTTGGATGATGGCCAAAGAGACATGACTGAAGATGGTAAGTGACTCTTCAGCCAAATCCTTGATCCATGAGTCACCCTATCCTTGTCATTATTTGAAATGGACTTCCTCAGGGTAGGTGAGTGTTCCAGACCCATTCCTGAGACTGCATTTCTTCCAGGACTCCCTCCCAAGCCTAACCTCAGTGCATGACCAGGTTGGTGGTACCTGCTGGGAGCAATGTGACCCTGTAATGCATGAATCCTACCCAAGGTGTATACCTTGTTTTCAGAAAGAAAGCAATTGTTTTGTATTTCAGGCTGCAAAATAATTTGTCAGAGAGATCGGCTGAGTTTCTTTTCACTGAGCTGAGAAGTGGTGCTAGACAGTACACCTGTGAATACTGTAGGAAAGAGATCCCAGACACAATGTCACAGCCCAGCAATGTCCTTCTCCTACTGGTCACAGGTGAGGAGGAGCTGCTTCAGAGTGACCTATGGTGACCCTCAGGCAGGGGGTGAGGGAGGGACCAGAGAAAAAGAGGGAGGTGGAAAATGAGTTTCAACTCCTGAGCAGTTGGGGAGGGAGTGGGAATGAAGAGACATAACTGAATATCTTTGCTTTATCTGTGAATTGTAGGAAGGAATGTCTCTTTTTTTGGAGTTAGAGTAGAAAGTGGGAAAGTGGGTATCATGAGACCTTCCTCCAGGAGAACAAGTATGAGTAGGGAAACCCAAAGCTTCCTCACTGACTTCAGTGAACTCCTATAGGTATTTTACCTCAACTTTCCCTCCAAAACCACCAGAAGGGTAAGATGGCCAGAGGAAGGAAGGTGACTCTTCAGTGCTAGAGGCTAGACAGCTTGATTTAGTATAAAATATTTGTTCTCCTGAAGGAGGGAACATGTCACACAGCTTCAGAGTTCAGAAAACGACTGTGTGAAGTTCTCCCTTTACAATGTGACAGTCAGTGCCAAGGGGAACTACAGATGTGTGTACCACTTGACAGAAGCCCCTTTCTGGGTCCCAGACCTCAGTACCATCTTGAGAGTCTGATGACAGGTAATGGTTGTTGGGATTTTGAGGGCATCCTCAAATTTAATTGGAGGTGTTTTCTTGCTATCATATGAATCTCCTTCTTCAATTGCACTTTCATCAGTCTTAAGAACCTTCACTTTAATATTTCCCCTCCTTTGCCTCTATTGTTTCTGTACCCTGAATAATTTTTTTGTACTATTCAGGCTTGAACTCACAGTCTGATACTTGCTAGGTTGGTACTCTACCACCTGGGCCATTTTTGCTTTAGTTTTTTTTGTGTGTGTGCTTCTGGAGTTTTGAACTCAAGGCTTCACACTTGCCAGGCAGGTGCTGCACTGCTTGTGCCATTCCTCCAGTCCTTTAGTTATTTTTTGAATAAGGTCACATACTTTGGTCAAGCCAACCTGGACTGTGATTCTCCTATTTATGCCACCTGTGTAGCTGGGATGACAGGTGCATTCCACCATGCCCAATTTATTAGTTGAGATGGGGTCCCATTAACTTTTTGCTGTGAACTGAATCCTCCCAATCTCCTCCCCATCTCAAGTAGCTGAAATTACAGTCTCATGCCAAATCTTAACCAGGGTAATTTCTGTGTTGCTCTTCAAACTTAGGAATTCCTGCCATGATGAGAATTACTTTAAACCATTCTCTACACCTCTTAATCTTTTCATTTTTTCCTGTGATTAATGATTTTATTCACAACTCTTTCTGTCTTCAGGATGAAATTTTCTAGTCCCCTGTTTTGTGTCACACATGGAGTATCTACTCATGTCTCAACACATTTAGTGTTAGAATTCTTTAAAATTATCTCTTTTTTGGTGAATTCTGGGACTTGAATTCAGGGCCTTGCTCTTGTCAGAAAGATGCTCTACCACTTGAGCCACTCCATCATCTCTTTTTGCATTGGTTATTTTTGAGATAGGGTCTCACTTTATGTCTGGGCCAGCCTTGGGCACAATCCTATTTGTGCATCCCTGTGTAGCTGGAATAACAGGTATGCACCACTGCACTCAGCCATTGGTTGAAATGGGTCTCATGAACTTATGCCCACACTAGCTTCAAACCGTTGTCCTCTTGACATCTACCTCCCAAGTAGCTAGGATTACAGGCTTGAGCCACTGCACCTGGCCAAACAGTGAATTCTTTTAGCACTACTGGGGATTGAACTCAGGACCTCACACATGCTAAACAAGTGCTTTACCACCGAGCTACATTCCCCAACTTATTTCTGTCTCCTGCCACAATGCTGCCTTATTAGATGCTACACACTCTGCTTTCAAATTATCTTTTAAGCTGCTTAACTTCATGGGCATTGCATAGTTAGAAAAAATGATTTTTGTGGTCAGTATGAGAGATGGAGAGTGTTTCCCTGGCATGGTTGCAACATTACCTACTTCTTCCTATGGACTTTGCATGCATGGAACATTCTGCTCATGATTTTACTCTTTGAGGTGGACTGATACAAATGTGGGCTTCTCTCAGGAGCACATCCAATGCCAATCTACAGCTCTTGAATGAAGTGCAGATACACAGTGATCTGGGGTTTGGGCTGCTAACAAACTCTTCCAAGCACACTGCCTGGATGATATATTTTTGACTGTACTGGGGTTTGAACTCAGGGTCTTGTGCTTCCTAAGTAAGTGCTCTACCACTTGAGCCACACTTCCAGCCCTATGTTTTTAGCTCTGAGAAGTTGTAATGATCTGTCACCAATTTCTGTGCTTTGTGGATCTCCTTTTTTTGTTATATGTTCCTCTGAAGACTAATTACTAATAGGAAGGAGGGGAAAAGGAAGGGTGTAAATTTGGAAATGATATAAACTAAAAGTACAAAGGTAGAGTGAATGCAAAGGAAAGAGGGTAAAGGAAACCTCACCACAACACTCATAGAATCCCACATTTTGTCTTCAGGGATTAAAACTTCACTGGAAATTTATCTGGCTGCTGGCCGAACCCAAGTGAATAAAGAAGATTCAGATTTGGTAGACCATTTGAAGAGGGAAATACATACACACACACACACACACACACACATTCCTCTCTCTCAGTTTTCTCACATACCATGTCAGGTTCCACCAAGTAGAACCTCATCTGGCTGGGAATGGCTGCTGCAATTATGGCTATTATGGGGACTTCCTGGTTGAAGCCTGACATAGCCAGAGAGAATCTCCAGATGAACGTAAGAAAAATAACTGAGTCCTTCTCCTTTACATATGTTTTGTCATTATGATGGGTTTTATGTTGCAGGTTCATTGAGGTATTACTGATAACTTACTGTATACAATGTAATATTCAATATATTTAATTTTTTGTTAGTACAGGGTTTGAGCTCAGGGCTTCATGCTTGGTAGGCAGGTGCTCTACCACTTGAGTCATGTCCCCAGCCCATTTGGGTTCAGTTATTTCTCAGGTAAGGTCTTGCATTTTTTTGCCCAGGACAGTCTAGACTGCAATCCTCCTGTTTACACCTCCTGCACTACTTGAGTGACAGGCATGAGCCACTGTGAACAGATACATTTCATTCTTATTTGTATTGTATTTCCCCCAGGAAAATGAATTAAGTAATTATTTGTATACCAAGTAAGCAATTTTGCTAATTGTCAAATGATTACCATAAAGCAACTAATGAACCAGTTCATGTAAGATCTACTTTTGTAGCAAATTTCCATTTTCCAGTATTGTTTTGTTACCTATAGTCAAATATGGAGTTGTCTAAATTCCAGACACTAACATGGGGATTTCTCATGTTTCTCCACATGAGCATAAATGAAACTTCAGGTGGGATACTTTTTCACCATATGGTGCTGTTCTTGTTTATTTTAGGAACATTTAACAACTCTGAATTGCTACACTTTCCTTTCCTGTTAAATACCAGCTGAAGTCCAGTCATTGTGCAATAAGAAGAAAGAGCAGCTACTATCAACTGTACCTTTCAAAACTCCTGAGATGGGGTGGATAGGAAGTTGGGGGGTGGGTCTCTCTAGCTTATAGCCTATGTTTACAGGCCAGGAGAATTAATAACCTTCCTCTAAATTTAGATCTACCTTTCTCTACCCAAAGTCCCCACAGCTCTTCAGGGTCACTATAAATCCTTGATGAGGTTGCATCAGTCGATCCTCAACAGTTGACTGTGCACCTTCATTCCCCCACTACTTGTATATGTGCTTCCAAAGCCAGCACCATTTCCGGTTCTTAGAAAGTCACCCAAGAATAGGATGCCAGCCCCCTCTTCCTGGATTCCTACCTGGAACAGAGGACAGAATTGGGCACAGACACTCATCCAAGACATTATTATTTTTTATAGTTACTATAATAAAAAGTATAATTTGTCTTTTTCCTTTCTGCTATGGCATGCCATCTGGACCATAAACCAAAGTCCATGATGCATGGGCTTGTTTCTGGGTTCTTAGTTCTATTAATTTTTCAGTATGACTTTATTTTGTAATTTCTTAAGAATCTATCTTATTGAGCATCTTCTCAAGTACTGATGTGTGTATATACCATACAAATTGTATGTATAGATCATTATATAACATACTGTATGTATCTCAGATGTAGTATATACATAAATGCTTGATAAATTACTGGTAAATACTTTGTTCATTTTTTTATTTATCCTCTTAGTTTTGAGTTGTAAGAATATATAGTCTTTTTTTGTACTACTGGGGATAGACCTCAGAGCCTCCTTCTTTGAGTCTACCAGGCAAGCCATGTCCCCAGTTATGAATATACAGTCTTGATACAAGTTCATTACAGACACATTTTTCAAATATTGACGTCATTCTATAAGGTATCTTCCTCCCCTAATATTACTTTAAAAGCAAAAGTTTTGGATTTTGGTGAAACCAATGAATGAGGAATGCATTTTCTTTTGTGGTTAAAGCCTTTGTATCCTACCTAAGAAATTATTGTGGGATTAGAGACTCCCAGAACTTACCTATGTCTCCATGAATTTGAAACAAGACATCAGTTATGTGGCTTCAGGGTGAGGTGTGTGAGGTGGAAAAGCAAGGGAAGTCAACACTAAACAGTAGAGAGTTACCAACCAGGCAAAATCCAAAAATATTGAACTTAAGATGTATAAAAGAAACATCAGACTCTAACATAGAGTGATAAGTAAAACAGTAGGGAAGGGAGAGAATTGCCTCCATCTTGAGTGGCCACAATCAAAAGAGAAAAGTAAAGACAAAGAGAACTCCATAGATGCACATCCTGACACTCTATAAAAGTTTAAGAAAAAAAGATCTCCCTTCAATTTAGCAAGCAGACACCAGAGAATGGGCCTGCTCTTCCTAGCTGGATCACTGTTGTTGTGAAGGGGAATCATCTTTGTAGAGCTCTTATAGTCAAGTCTTTTGTCCAGGAAGAGTAGAAAACCCTGCATTTTTCTACCTCGAACACCCAAAGGCTTCTGCACTGGCTGAGTGACCATATGGAAAATCAGTGTAGACCCAGGAAACTGATTGTGATTTGAACTCAGATTCATGGACAAAGGTCTACTTGGGTGGAGAGTATGAGGTTTACTGAAGACAGAGGTCAAAGGTGAATACACCAGAAAATCAGCAGCCCAAACTCTGTTAATAGGACAGAGACCAGCTACCTGTGAATGTGAGCAGGAGTGTGCTAGGATAGAGAACTGTGGGACTGGGGCACACAGGGCCCATCAGAACCCTGTGCTTTGCCCCAGTGTAGACTGCTTTGGTTGGTTTCTGTGATACACTCTCAGAAGTTGAGTGAGTTGGTGGAAACAGCCATTGCTTGGGAATTTTCCATGCCAAACCCACACATGAAGAGCAAAATTGGTTGGAGGAGTCATATGATTGGTGGGTTTTTGGGCTTAGCTGCTGGGAGCAATTTGAGGGTGACTTTTAAAAATTCATATGTGCATACATTGTTTGGGCCCTTTCTCCTCCTTGTCCCTCTCCCTCTCCCCTCCTTGTCCCTCTCCCTCTCCCTGACCCACCTTGCTTCCAGGCAGAACCTGTTCTGCCCTCTTTCTCCAATGTTTTTGAAGAGAAGACATAAGCAATAATAAGAAAGATATCACATTTTTGCTAGTTTGACATAAGGATAGCTATATAGAGAGACTCCTAGCATTGCTTCCATGCAGATGTGTATTGCAACCTACATTGATTCATCTCTACCAGACCTCTTCACTACTTCCCGGTCACCTTTCCATAGTGACCTCTGTTGTTTTAAGGTTACTATATTAACTCTTCTACAGTGGACACATCAAAAACTTTCAAGTTTTGGGTTTCCTACCTTTCCCTATTCCTCATATATGTGTTCTCTCTTTACGTGTGATCCACGTCCAATAATGTTACTGCATTTGTTTTAGGTCTCAAGTCTGCATATGAGGGAGAACACACTATTTTTGGCCTTCTGAGCCTGGCTAACATCACTTAAGATGATGTTCTCCAGTTCCATCTATTTACTTGCATATGACAAGATTTCATTCCTCTTCATGGCTGAGTGAAATTCCATTATGTATAAATATCACATTTTTAAAATCCATTCATAGGTAGTGGGGAATCTTGGCTGTTTCCATAACTTGGCTATTGTGGATAGTGCTGCAATAAACATAGGTGTGCAGGTGCCCATGGAGTAACCTGAGTCACATTCCTTTGAGTATATCCCTAGGAGTGGTATTGCTGGATCATATGGCAGATCTATGTTTAATTTTTTAAGAAGTCTCCATATTGTCTTCCAGAGTGGTTGTACTAGCTTGCATTCCCATGAAGGTGGCTCTTGAATGCCCCACATCAGCAAGCCTGTATAGGAAAAGACAATAACAGAAATCCAGCCCAGTAGGAAAGACAGGGCTTGATGTGGCTCATAGTGCACAGAGCCCTTTCTGGAATAACTTTCTTAAACTTCAAAGAGAAAAATAGCGGTCCCCACATACTAATAAGCATCCTTGGGGGCAAAAACCCATTCTGTTCTCCTCAGCAAGGGAGTAATATTTACTGGTGAGGTTTTTTATTCCTTTCTGTATTTTTTTTAAATTATTGATTTGTGTTTCTCTGTACTTATTTTATCATGCTCTCTCTCAGTTCTTTGTTGGAATATTCTGTAGATGCCTGCTAAATTCTTTTTATCTTTGGTGGAGTCTATCTCTGAAGTTTCTTTCTTTTTTTTTTTTTTTTTGGTCTGGATGATTTTCTTTTGGGGTTACTGGGATTTAAATTCAGGGACACAAACTTGTTAAGCAACTTGCTCTGCCACTTGAACCACCTGGTCAGAAATTTTTGTGTGTATGTGTTGGATATTTTTTAATAGGAGCTCATGAACTATTTGCCCAGACTGGCTTTGAACTGTGATCCTCCTGGTTTCTGCTTCTTGAGTAGCTAGGATTACAGGCGTGAGCCACTGGAGTCTGGCTGATCTGTCTATTGATGAAGTGGGGTATTGAAGTCACCCACTATTTTGTGTCTGAATTTATCTGTCCCTTCATGTCCAGTAGTGTTTGCTTTATGAAACTGGGTGTACCAACACTTGGTACATATGTATTTATAATCATCATGTCTTCTTTATGGATTGTTCCCTTTACTAATCTATAGTGATTTTATTTATCCCTTCTGACCAATTTTGATTTAAAGTCTGCTTTGTCATATAAGAGTATAGCTACTGCTGCAAGTTTTTTATTTCTGTTTGCTTGGAATATCATTTTCCATCCTTGTACATTTCGTCTTGTATGTCTTGTTCAGTGAGCTGAGTTTCTTGAATAAAGCAAACACTTGGATCTTATTTTTTAAACCACTTGGACAGTATGTATATTTTTAACTGCAGTTAAGATTGTTTAAATTTATGGTTATTATTTCTTCCTTTTTTGTCTTAGAGGCTTTTTTGGTTTACTGAGTTAAAAATGTTTGATTTTTCCTAATGATCACTTGTTTGTCTATCCTTAAAGTGAGATTTATTCTTTCCCAAGTTCTCATGCTCATGTATATCTTTCTTCCCCTTTGTGTGTAGTATTTCTTTATGATCTGCAATGATGGCTGAGAGGTCATGAAATTACTTCAGCTTATGCTTATCATGGAAGTTCTTCATTTTCCCTTCAGTTAAAAAAAGCTAGCTTTATTGAATACAGTAATTTTTTTGGTAGGACTGGGGTTTGATCTCAGGGCTTCATGCTCACAAAGCAGGTACTCTACCACTTAAGCCACACATCTAGTATTTTTTTCTCTGATTATTATGGAGATGGGGGTCTCATGAGCTACTTGCCCTAACTGGGCTCAAACCATGATCCTCCCTATCACAGCCCCTGAAGCAGCTAGGCTTACAAGCATGAGCCACAGGCATCTGACAGAATACAATAGTTTTGGTTGGCAGTCCCTCTGTTTCATGGCTTGAATATATCAGCCTGTGCTCTCCTGGTCTTCAGAGGTTTTGCTGATTGGTCTGCTGTCATTATGATTAGTTTGCCTTTGTAAGTAAATTTGCACTGCTCTTTACATCTTTTAGTATTCTGTCTTTATTCCATACTCTTGACATTTTAACTATAATATAATATAGAGAGATTATTTTCTCATTTTGTGCCTCCAGGTTTCTATATGCCTCCTGTACTTGGATGTCCATTTCTTTCCCTGAGTTTGGGAAATTTTCTGCTATAATTTCATCAAATGAGTTTTCTATTCCTTTAGTCTATATCTCAGAACTACATTCATTTTAGAACTTGCCTTCTTGAGAACCAGGAGACACTGCTAGCCCTGACGAACTTCAGAGGATATGGGCTGTGCAAATTCTTACTCACTCCCCAAGCACCCTGAGATAGCAAATGTCCAAGCCTAGCCATATCCTCCAAATGCATGAGATTGAGGGAAGCAAAAATCACTGATTTCTCCACTGCAGGGGGAGATTGAAAGGAATGTAGAACTGTGTCTGCCTATCTTCAAACTAGTAGCAAACCACCCTATGGAAGGGAGTAAACAGCAGAGATCAAGTGATGTGCTGGGCCTGGGCTCAGTGTTTCAGTCCTTCCAGCTACAAACCATACAAGACACAGAGGCAGTTCTGATGGTTGAGCAATCCACTGGCTCTGAGCTCTCAGTCTTCACAGTAATCCTTTACAGTAATGCAATGGGACTCCCTCTCAACCACCATGCCTCCCCCAGCAAAGCTCTCTTGCTGCTGCTTAAAGTTCCCAGTGGGTCCTTCTCTGACCACCCCTGCCCCCTGGTCCATGAGTGTCTTCTGGGGCTATTTAACACAGAGACTCTGTGTCAGAGTGCCCCCAGGTTCTCCCTGCCTTACTGTTCCTGGTTTTCAGGTCCTAGGAGTAGCACAGGCTTGAACACTAGAAGCTCCCCCACCTCAAGATGCAACCTAGCTATAGCACTCTGAGAGATGGGGGTGATACAATGGATTTCTTCTCCAATGCTAGCCTGCCATGCAGGAGTAGTCACTGTCACTCTAAGTTTCCACATTGGGTTTAGGGATTATCAGAGCTGTGCATTTCCCATGCAGCTAGGACTTTAAGTATGATGTCATCAGGACTACCTGGCTTATGTTGTGATTGTGGCTTTAGGTCCTCCCAGCCCTGGGATCTGGAGTTGGAGCTGTGGGCTGTTTCCAACTTTTCTCTGTGTCACTTTCTGTTCCTCCATGCCTTTTAGCTGTCTTGTCACATTTTTTTTGCTCCCAATGGTCTTTGTCTCTTTTCTCAGAATAGTCTCTCTTTTGATAGTCTGTCTTTCTCATTTATGCCTCCTAATCTGCTATCTGACCTCAGAACTTCCTATTTTAGCAATCAGTATGACAATGAACCCCCCATACAACTAACATATGCTAATAAATATTTTTAAAAGGCATTCACAGCCTAAAATAAAAATTTAAAAAACTTGTTAAACTGCAGTGTTTCACAAATGCAAATAAAAAAGAAAAGCATTCATCTAATTTTGTAACTAAAATCTGAGTCTAAGAAAAGATGGTCATTTTCTTAAATCAAAACTCGGAAACTCTCTGTTGTAAATAATAAATTAGCTAGGAAAGTGGGTCAAACAGTGGAGAACTTGCCTAGCAGCCAGAGTAAGGGCGGGATGCATAATCATTATTCTGAATAATGCTGGATCCAGTTATGTCACCACATGGAAAGGCACATTATGTATTTGCATTTGAAAAGATATATCTCCCAACCTCTGTGGAGATTCATGAATATGCCTTAGAAGCTGATGGTGTGAATTATTTCTGTGTGATAAGAAGACCTTGTGAGTCAAGCCCCTGGGAAGTGGCTGAGAGTGTTGAAATAAGTAGATATCGTTTCATGATTGTGACTGTGAAACAGAAGCTGTGGGTAAACCTGAAATAAAGTTGTTACTGCCAATCCCGGAGTCAAGAGAACATTGACTTAACAAAAATGGCAAAAGTGAAGAGACATCATTGGAAGAGGCACAAGGGAACCACCATGTACTCCAAATTCCTGCTCTTGTTCTGCTTTGGTAAGGCTTGGGGGACAGCATGGCCATTCTGGATGGGAGGGTGGGCTGTGGAGGCAGCTGAAGTTGCTGAGGCCTGTTGAGTGTGGTGGAGACATAAAGATAAACCAATGAATATCCAATTGAATTCCTATTCTGTGGGAGGAATTTTTAAAGTGGATAACAGAATTTTCCTGTTTCCAAAAATTTAGTCATTTCTGAACTTCTGAATGACTTTATGCCATATGGATGTGAAATTTGTATTTCCCTCCTGCGTGATATTTTTCTTAAAATTGACCCAGGTTTTCATTATTTTTATTCTTGACTCTGTTTAGAAATAGACCTGGACAAGCAAGTTAACTTAAATTTTTTGGTAAGGTAAGAGTAAAGTTGTCTTTAAACATTTTTAACAGACTTTTCCACTGGGTTGCTAGTCATTATATTTGTCTGTATTAGATATTTAAGATAGAATATTCTTTGATATCTATGTTTCAAGTATAGCAACTTTTAGGGCTTTTCTTAACCAAGAAAAAATATAGATACGATGTTTGTTTTACATCTCAATTTTCATGGATAATCTAGAAATAACACAAAAATGAATGAATTAGGTAAGCATAAAGGAATAGGTATAGAGATATATGTAAATATAATTACATATAAAATATGAGTCACTTTTAAGTAATTTAAAGTACCAAAACATTGTTATTTAAAAGTTTTAATTTAATTTAATTTTTTAATCATATGTACATACAAAGTTTGGGTCATTTCTCCCCCATGTCCCACCCCCTCCCTTACTGCCTGCCTCCTCGCTACCCAGCAGAAACTATTTTGCCCTTATCTCTAATTTTGTTGAGGAGAGAGTATAAGAAATAATAGGAAGGACCAAGTGTTTTTGCTAGTTGAGATAAGGATAGCTATACAGGGAGTTGACTCACATTGATTTCCTGTGCATGTGTGTTACCTTCTAGGTTAATTCTTCTTGAACTAACCATTTCTCTAGTTCCTGGTCCCCTTCTCCTATGGGCCTCAGTTGCTTTTAAGGTATCTGCTTTAGTTTCTCTGCATTAAGGGCAACAAATGCTATCTGGTTTTTTAGGTGTCTTACCTATCCTCATACCTCCCTTGTGTGCTATCACTTTTATCATGTGCTCAAAGTTCAATCCCTTGTTGTGTTTGCCCTTGATCTAATGTCCGCATATGAGGGAGAACATACAATTTGTGGTCTTTTGGGCCAGGCTAACCTCACTCAGAATTATGTTCTCCAATTCTATCCATTTACCAGTGAATGATAATATTTTATTCTTCTTCATGGCTGCATAAAATTCCATTGTGTATAAATACCACATTTTCTTAATCCATTCATCAGTAGTGGGGCATCTTGGCTGTTTCCATAACTTGGCTATTGTGAATAGTGCTGCAATAAACATGGGTGTGCAGGTGCCTCTGGAGTAAACTGTGTCACATTCTTTTGGGTATATCCCCAAGAGTGGTATTGGTGGATCATATGGCAGATCAATGTTTAGCTTTTTAAGAAGCCTCCAAATTTTTCCCACAGTGGTTGTACTAGTTTACATTCCCACCAGCAGTGTAAGAGGGTTCCTTTCTCCCTGCATTGTCACCAACACCTGTTGTTAGTGGTGTTGCTAATGATGGCTATTCTAACAGGAGTGAGGTGGAATCTTAGTGTGGTTTTAATTTGCATTCCCTTTATTGCTAGAGATGGTTAGCATTTTTTCTTGTGTTTTTTGGCCATTTGAATTTCTTCTTTTGAGAAATTTCTGTTTAGTTCACTTGCCCATTTCTTTATTGGTTCATTAGTTTTGGGAGAATTTAGTTTTTTCAGTTCCCTATATATTCTAGTTATCAGTCCTTTGATGTGTAGCTGGCAAATATTTTCTCCCACTCTGTGGTGTTCTCTTCAGTTCAGAGACCATTTCTTTTGTTGAGCAGAAGCTTTTTAGTTTTATGAAGTCCCATTTATCTATGCTATCTCTTAGTTTTGTGCTGCTGGGGTTCCATTGAGTAAGTTCTTATTATACCTACTAATTCCAGAGTATTTCCCAATCTTTCCCAAATCAACTTTAGAGTTTGGGGTCTTGATACCTCCAGGGTTTTCTTTTGAGTATTGCCTTGGCTATTTGTGGCCTCTTGTGTTTCCCTATAAATTTAATGGTAGATTTTTCAATCTCTTTAATGAATGTCATTGGAATTTTGATGGGAATTGCATTAAACATGTAGATTACTTTTGGGAGTATCGACATTTTTACTATGTTGATTCTACCAATCCATAAGCATGGGAGATCTCTCCACTTTCTATAGTATTCCTCAATCTCTTTCTTCAGAAGTTTATAGTTTTCCTTGTAGAGGTCGTTCACATCTTTTGTTAGGTTTACACCTAGGTATTTGATTTTTTTTTGAGGCTACTGTAAATGGAATTGTTTTCATATATTCTTTCTCAGTTTGTTCATTATTAGTGTATAGAAATGCTAATGGATTTTCTATGTTGATTTTATATCCTGCTACCTTGCTATAGCTATTGATGATGCCTAGAAGCTTCTGAGTAGAGTTTCTTGGGTCTTTAAGGTATAGGATCATGTCGTCTGAAAATAGGGATATTTTGACAGTTTCTTTATCTATTTGTATTCCTTTTATTCCTTCTTCTTGCCTTTTCTAGTTCCTGATTTTAGAGGGAATGGTTTCAGTTTTCTCCATTAAGTATAATTCTGACTGTAGGTTTTTCATATATAGCTTTTATAATGTTGAGGTACTTTCCTTCTATTCCTAGTTTTCTTAGAGCTTTTATCATGAAATGTTGGATCTTATCAAAGGCTTTTTCTGCATCTATTCAGATGATCATGTGGTTTTTGTCTTTGCTTCTGTTAATGTGGTTTATTACATTTATTGATTTTTGTATGTTGAACCACCCCTGCATTCCTGGGATGAAACCTACTTGGTCATGGTGAATGATCTTCTTGATGTGTTGTTGAATTCAGTTTGCCATTATTTTATTGAGGATTTTTGCAAGAATGTCCATTAAGGAGATTGGCTATAGTTCTCCTTTTTGGAGGTGTCTGGTTTTGGGATAAGTGTAATACTGGCTTTATAAAATGTGTTAGGCAGTTTTCCTTCCCTTTCTATTTTGTGGAACAATTTAAGGAGGGTTGGTATCAGTTCTTCTTTAAAGGTCTGATAGAATCCAGCAGAAAATCCATCAGGTCCTGAACTTTTCTTTTGGGGGAGATTTTTGATTGCTGCTTCAATTTCATTTTGTGTTATAGATCTATTCAGGGGATTAAGATCCTCTTGGTTCAGTTTTGGATGATCATATGTATCTAGAAATCTGTCCATTTCTTTAAGATTTTCGAATTTATTTGAATATAGGTTCTCAAAGTACTCTCTTTTGATTTCCAGGACTTCCATGTTTTTTTTTGTTATCTCCCCTATTGCATTCTTGATTCTCCTAATTTGCGTGTTTTTCTCTCCTCATTTTAGTCAGGTTTGCCAGGGGTCTGTCGATCTTATTTATTTTTTCAAAGAACCATCTTTTTGTTTCATTGATTCTTTTTTTTAAATTTTATTATTCATATGTGCATACAAGGCTTGGGTCATTTCTCCCCCCACCCCCACCCCCTCCCTTACCACCCACTCTGCCCCCTCCCTCTCCCCCCCACCCCCTCAATACCCAGCAGAAACTATTTTGCCCATATTTCTAATTTTGTTTTAGAGAGAGTATAAGCAATAATAGGAAGGAACAAGGGGTTTTGCTGGTTGAGATAAGGATAGCTATACAGGACATTGACTCACATTGATTTCCTGTGCGTGGGTGTTACCTTCTAGGTTAATTCTTTTTGCTCTAACCTTTTCTCTAGTACCTGCTCCCCTTTTCCTATTGGCCTCTGTTGCTTTAAGGTATCTGCTTTAGTTTCTCTGTGTTAAGGGCAACAAATGCTAGCTAGTTTTTTAGGTGTCTTACCTATCCTCACCCCTTCCATGTGTGCTCTCGCTTTTATCATGTGCTCAAAGTCCAATCCCATTGTTGTGTTTGTCCTTGATCTAATGTCCACATATGAGGGAAAACATACGATTTTTGGTCTTTTGGGCCAGGCTAACCTCACTCAGAATGATGTTCTCCAATTCCATCCATTTACCAGCGAATGATAATATTTCGTTCTTCTTCATGGCTGCATAAAATTCCATTGTGTATAGATACCACATTTTTTTAATCCATTCGTCAGTGATGGGGCATCTTGGCTGTTTCCATAACTTGGCTATTGTGAATAGTGCCACAATAAACATGGGTGTACAGGTGCCTCTGGAGTAACCTGTGTCACAGTCTTTTGAATATATATCCCCAAGAGTGGTATTGCTGGATCAAATGGTAGATCGATGTCTAGCTTTTTAAGTAGCCTCCAAATTTTTTCCAGAGTGGTTGTACTAGTTTACATTCCCACCAACAGTGTAAGAGGGTTCCTTTTTCCCCGCATCCTTGGCAACACCTATTGGTGGTGTTGCAGATGATGGCTATTCTAACAGGGGTGAGGTGGAATCTTAGCATGGTTTTAATTTGCATTTCCTTTATTGCTAGAGATGGTGAGCATTTTTTCGTGTGTTTTTTGGCCATTTGAATTTCTTCTTTTGAGAAAGTTCTGTTTAGTTCACTTGCCCATTTCTTTATTGGTTCATTAGTTTTGGGAGAATTTAGTTTTTTAAGTTCCCTATATATCCTGGTTATCAGTCCTTTGTCTGATGTATAGTTGGCAAATATTTTCTCCCACTCTGTGGGTGTTCTCTTCAGTTTAGAGACCATTTCTTTTGATGAACAGAAGCTTTTTAGTTTTATGAGGTCCCATTTATCTATGCTATCTCTTAGTGGCTGTGCTGCTGGGTTTCGTTGAGAAAGTTCTTACCTATACCTACTAATTCCAGAGTATTTCCTACTCTTTCCTGTATCAACTTTAGAGTTTGTGGTCTGATATTAAGATCCTTGGTACATTTTGCGTTAATCTTGGTATAGGGTGATATACATGGATCTAGTTTCAGTTTTTTGGAGACTGCTAACCAGTTTTCCCAGCAGTTTTTGATGAAGAAGCTGCTATTTCTCCATCATATATTTTTAACTCCTTTGTCAAAGACAAAGGAGTTAAAAGTTTTGTGGCTTCATATATAGGTCCTCTATTCTGTTCCACTGGTCTTCATGTCTGTTTTTGTGCCAGTACCATGCTGTTTTTATTGTTATTGCTTTGTAATACAGTTTGAAGTCAGGTATTGTGATACCTCCTGCATTGTTCTTTTGACTGAGTATTGCCTTGGGTATTCGTGGCTTCCTGTGTTTCCATAAAAAATTCATGGTAGATTTTTCGATCTCTTTAATGAATGTCATTGGAATTTTGATCGGAATTGCATTAAACATGTAGATTACTTTAGGGAGTATCGAAATTTTTACTATCTTGATTCTACCAATCCATGAGCATGGGAGATTTCTCCACATTCTATAGTCTTCCTCAATCTCTTTCTTCAGAAGTGTATAGTTTTCCTTGTAGAGATCTTTCACATCTTTTGTTAGGTTTACACCTAGGTATTGATTTTTTTGAGGCTATTGTAAATGGAATTGTTTTCATACATTCTTTTTCCATTTGCTCATTGTTAGTGTATAGAAATGCTAATGATTTTTCTATGTTGATTTTATATCCTGCTACCTTGCTATAGCTATTGATGATGTCTAGAAGCTTCTGAGTAGAGTTGTTTGGGTTATTAAGGTATAGGATCATGTCATCTACATGTCATCTACATCTACTATGTTGATTCTACCCATCCATGAGCATGGGAGACCTGTTCACCTCTGTAGTCTTCATCGATCTCTTTCTTCAGAGGTGTGTAGTTCTCATTGTAGAGATCATTCACATCCTTTGTTAAGTTTACTCTTTAAGTATTTGATTTTTTTTGAGGCTGTTGTAAGTGGAATTGTTTTTATATATTCTTTTTCAATTTGATCATTGTTGGTTTATAGAAAAGCTAATGATTTCTGTAAGTTTATTTTGCATTCTGCCACCTTGCTGAAACTTTTTATGTGTCTAGGAGTTTTTGGATAGAGTTTTTGGGTCTTTAAGGTATAGGACCATGTCATCTGCAAATAGGGATATTTTGACAGTTTCTTTACCTATTTGTATTCCTTTTATTTCTTCTTCTTGCCTTATTGCTCTGGTTAGGAATTCCAGGACTATGTTAAATAGGAGTGGGGATAGTGGGCACCCTTGCCTCATTCCTAATTTTAGGGGAAATTGTTTCAGTTTCTCTCCATTAAGTATGATGTTGGCTATAGGTTTGTCATGTATAACCTTTGTAATGTTGAGGCACATTCCTTCTATTCCTAGTTTTCTTAGAGCTTTTATCATAAAGTGGTGTTGGATCTTGTCAAAGGCTATTTATGCATCTATTGAGATGATCAAATGGTTTTTGTCTTTGCTTCTATTAATGTGCTCTATTACATTTATAGATTTCTGTATGTAGAACCACCCCTGCATCTCTGGGATGAAGCTGACTTGGTCGTGATGAATGATCTTTCTGATATGTTGTTGAATTTGGTTTGCCATTATTTTATTGAGGATTTTTGCATCAATGTTCATTAAGGAGATTGGCCTATCATTCTTGTTGCATGTGTCTTGGTCTGGTTTTGGGATGAGTGTAATACTGGCTTCATAGAATGAGTTAGGCAGTATTCCTTCCCTTTCTATTTCTTGGAAAAGTTTAAGGAGAGTTGGTATTAGTTCTTCTTTAAAGGTCTGATAGAATTCAGCAGAGAATCTATCAAGTCCTGGATTTTTCTCTTTTCGGAGACTCTTTATTGCTGCTTCAATTTCATTTCATGTTATAGATCTACTTAGATGGTTAATATCTTCTTGGTTCAATTTAGGATGGTCATAAGTATCTATAAATTTGTTCATTTCCTAAGATTTTCAAATTTATTGGAATATAGGTTCTCAAAGTACTCTCTGATGATTTCTGTGATTTTTCCTGGATGATTTTTCCATGAAGATTCCCTGGATTTCTGTGGTGTTTGTTGTTATCTCCCTTTTTGAGTTTCTCATTAGGGTTTTTTTCTCTCTTAATTTTAGTTAGATTTTTCAGGGGTCTGTCAATCTTGTTTATTTTTTCCAAGAACCAAATTTTTGTTTCTTTGATTTTTATAACTTTTTTTTTTGGCCTCTGTTTCATCAATTTTGGACCTAATTTTTATCCTTCTGCTTGTTTTGGGTTTTGTTTGATCTTGTTTTTCTAGGAGTTTGAGATGTAGCATTAGGTCATTTATTTGATATGTTTCTGTCCTTTTAATATATGCACTCATGGCTATAAACTATCCTCTTAGGACTGCCTTTGTTGTGTACTATAGGTCTGGTAGGTGGTGTTTTCATTTTCATTAACTTTCAGGAAACTTTTAATTTCCTCTTTTATTTCATCAGTGGCCTGCCAATCATTGAGCAATGTGTTGTTCAGCTTCCAATTGTTTGAGTATTTTCTGTTGTTGTTTTTGTTGTTGAGTTCTAGTTTTAATGCATTGTGATCATATAGAATGCAGGGGATTATTTCTATTTTCTTATATTTACTGAGGCTTGCTCTGTGCCCTAATATATGATCAATTTTGGGGAAAGTTCCATGGGCTGCTGAGAAGAATGTATATTGTGCGGATACAACCCCATTTTGATGAAGATTTTGAAATTCCTCCTGGAGGCCACTTATCATGCTCCCAAAGTAACATCAGTATTTCCATATATTTGGTAGATTTTGACAATGAGTCCATATGGTCCTAGGCTTTCCTTTGTTGAGAGACTACTACAGCTTCCATTTCACTGAGGAAAAGAATGTGGTGTCAAGGTAGAGAAAAAACTATAAGCATAGTAAGAGAGAACAGGTAAAATGAGTATACCAAAATGCAAAATGCTCAAAAGAGAAAAAGGAAAAAGAACAAAACAACTACAACCATCCAATTACAAATGCTACTATAAAAATAATAAAATAAAGTATACATCAGTCAATATTTCTTCCTTGCTGAGCAAAAGAGGGTGGAGTTCTACCCACTATGTTTGTCTTCATTTGCTTTCTGGGAGGCAGCAACTCTTCATTTGTTTTTCCTCTCCTAATTTGTAAAAATTTTGAGTGATGGAGTCTGTTAAGGGACTGAGCCTTGAATCTCCCTTCCCTGCTGAATTGGATTCAGGACAGTGTTTACTTATAGACAGACCTGTTTATGCAAGGAATATAGTGGTCACCCTTAATCATTTCATGGTTAATGAACAGAAGACCCTTCAGTTGGATGTCTGCCTACGTTGGTTTATAATGGAGAATAAATTCCTACTGTCCACCTATCTCTCTGGCCCTCTGGAAGTGTGCAAAGTGGTCACGACAATGCAGTTGGCACTGGGTGGGCAAGGAGTAGGACTCTGATCTCAATTGCCTTAGCCTCATAATTCTGTCTTAGCACAGACAACTATGTCTTTCCTCTTATCAGAGTTATTTATGTTGCAACTCTGGCTCTGCTGCCACTACAGGAATCCTCACTCACAGCTCTGTGGCTATTTTTTGGGTGATTTTAGTCTTTGGCATTGCAGCTAAGTTCCCACTGGTACTTAGCCTAAAGTAGATTCTGTTGGTGAATCTGAAACCAATTTGTTTGCTCAGGTAGTGGAGTCAGGGGAAGACTTTGAAGGGCTGGAGCGGTACAGATAAAGTTATATCTTTTATATATAACTATATATACAGTTATGTATATTTTTTCTGGGGGAGGGTTTCAGTGGGAGGGGAGGGGACAAGAAAAGGGGGAATATGGTGGATGTATTTTGTACCCATGTATGAAAATAGAAAAATGAAACCTCTTGAAATTGTTCTAAGGAGGAGAAAGAGGGAGAATGATGGATAGCACAATTCCAACTAAGATATGTTTTAAATGCATATGTAAATACCAAAATGTATCCCTGTGTACAACTATTATATACAAATAAAATTATTAAAAAGATATATATATATATGTGATTTAAGAGGCTTGACTACTTTTCTTGCATTTGAGCACAGTATGTAAGGCTCCTGTTTTATTTTTGCACATTGCCCAGTGGTGCGTGCATGTGGATCTTTGGTGGCTTGCATTTGGTGTCTGTCTTTCACTTGTAGTCAGGCTGGTGGGGGATTCTCCTACTTCCTTATCATTTCACTCAGTGCTTTGCATTATAGTTCATTTTTTTTTATAAATCCAAAGTTTAACATTTCTGAATTTCATCTGAATTCTATCTATTGTTTGCTGTTGCCTTCTCATGTTTTCCCTGGCCACCATCCTCTCTTCAGCTGTGAACCTGATGATTTTTCTTTCAGGTTTGAATAGGTGTGAGAAAATGCTGGCTTTCTCTAACCTGACATCTAGGAACAAAGTGACTATAGGTATCTTATGAACACAGAAGCACTGGGAACTATGGGTGTCAATAAATTCAGTTTTTCTTCCTCAGCACATTGTCTTCTTTTTTGTCATTACTGATGTTTCCCCACTCTAAGAATCATAATAGTAAGGAAGAGACCTTTCTGCTTTCTCTAGTAAGATCAGCACAGTCATGAGTCACCTGGGTGCACTCAGGCTGACAGAGACAATAGAGATGAAGTCCTGTGTTCTTTGTCCTGTATCCACCTTGGAAAAGTCTAGAAAATACATCACAGGATAGGATTGCAGAATAAAAAGGACCAAGAATAGATGAAGAGGAAATGGGTGGGACCATATGGGAAAAATCCTAGGACACTGTGAGTGGAGAGGAACCTCGATGGTGAAGTGTGAGAAATGAGAGACTTTGTGGTAGGCAGAATAATCTCCTTCTCAAATTCCTACCTCTCAATCCCTGAAAGCTGTGGATATGTTCCAAAAACAAAAAAAGTTTTCTCTATATTCTAACACAATACTGACATCAAATGTTAGAATTTTTCCCCCCAAAACAACTAATTGTCTGACACCAGCTGAGTGCTGTACAATTCAGATCAGTTTTGACACCATCTTTCTGGGGTTGTAAAGATTCCACAGGTTAAGAACTTGGTCTTATTAGATCTCCAACCCCATTGAGATCCCAATTGCAAGTGGCCAGTTTGCTCACCTGGCTGACCAGCTATAAATTTGAGGTACCCATGATGTCATTCTTCAAGAATTTGCTAGCCTAGTTCACAGACCTCAAGAAAACAATTCACTTGTTGGATTATTGATTTACTATAGAAGAAAACAACTCAGGAACAGACAGATGGAGGTGATTCATAGGCCAAGGTGAAGGAAAGGGACATGGAAAGTCCATGCTGTCTCTGGGAATTCCACCCCCTAGTACCTCCATATGTTCACCAGTCTGGAAGGACTCAAGAGCCAGTCCTTTGGGATTTTTATTGGAGCTGTAGATGTGGACATAATTTATTCCATCATTGGCCATTGGTGATTGAACTCCATCATGAGGTGGAGATGAAAGTTTCAACCCTACAATCACAGAATTTGTTCCTCGAGTCACCAACCCATTTTAGATTTTCCAGGGGTCCCTACCCATCAGTCCCCTAATTATAACATCAAAATCATCCCTTTAGAAATTCTAGAAGTTTTAGAAACTCTGGACATGAGCCAGAAGGAAAACAAAGGTATACATATTTTTATTATATGACAATATCACAGTTCGCTTACATGGTAAAAGGGAATTAAGTTTACGTATATGATCCAGATTGCTAATCATCTGACTATGAAGTAGGGACATCATTCTGGATTATCTGGGTATCCAATGTTGTCACTAGTGGCCTCAAAAGTAGAAGAGAGAAGAAGAGGAGTTGAGAATCGATCAACTATTGCTACCTCCAAAGACTGAGGAAGAGGCTGGAGCCAAGGAAGGCAGGTGACCACTAGGAGCTGGGAAGGAGGTAAGTCAATAGATCCTTCCCTGGAGCCTCCAGAAAAGAACCCAACTCCACATACACCTTGACTGCAACCAATGGGGGGGTCAAGTTACTGTACTTCTTTGACCTTCAGAATGACAAGACAGTAAAATTGTGCTGTGATAAATGATCACGCTTGTGATAATTCATTGCAATAAAACTAATATGTGTTATAAACAGACACTGGTGCCAACTGTGTTCTCCTGGAAATGGGCTTAAGCTTCTGGTAAGAAGGGAACAAGGTCCAAACCCAGTAGGGGCATCTGGGAATCCCTCAGGGTCAGGGAGGGTGACAAGGTGACTCCAGACAGGCACTTGTGTCTCATGGGTTTTTCTTTTTCAGGGTCGTGTGTTGGCCAAACAGATAAAAGAGGAGATGGTAAGTGCCTCTTTCCAAACTCTTCTTTTTTTTTGCTTTCCTCATAACTTTCTTTTTTTTTCTTTTTCTTTTATTATTCATATGTGCATACAAGGCTTGGTTCATTTCTCCCCCCTGCCCCCACGCCCTCCCTTACCACCCACTCCGTCCCCTCCCTCTCCCCCCCTCCCCCTCAATACCCAGCAGAAACTATTTTGCCCTTATTTCTAATTTTGTTGTAGAGAGAGTATAAGCAATAATAGGAAGGAACAAGGGTTTTTGCTGGTTGAGATAAGGATAGCTATACAGGGCATTGACTCACATTGATTTCCTGTGCGTGGGTGTTACCTTCTAGGTTAATTCTTTTTGATCTAACCTTTTCTCTAGTACCTGTTCCCTTTTCCTATTGGCCTCAGTTGCTTTAAGGTATCTGCTTTAGTTTCTCTGTGTTAAGGGCAACAAATGCTAGCTAGTTTTTTAGGTGTCTTACCTATTATCACACCTCCCTTGTGTGCTCTCGCTTTTATCATGTGCTCATAGTCCAATCCCCTTGTTGTGTTTGCCTTTGATCTAATGTCCACATATGAGGGAGGACATACGATTTTTGGTCTTTTGGGCCAGGCTAACCTCATTCAGAATGATGTTCTCCAATTCCATCCATTTACCAGTGAATGATAACATTTCGTTCTTCTTCATGGCTGCATAAAATTCCATTGTGTATAGATACCACATTTTCTTAATCCATTCGTCAGTGGTGGGGCATCTTGGCTGTTTCCATAACTTGGCTATTGTGAATGGTGCCGCAATAAACATGGGTGTGCAGGTGCCTCTGGAGTAACCTGTGTCACAGTCTTTTGGGTATATCCCCAAGAGTGGTATTGCTGGATCAAATGGTAGATCGATGTCTAGCTTTTTAAGTAGACTCCAAATTTTTTTCCAGAGTGGTGGTACTAGTCTACATCCCCACCAACAGTGTAAGAGGGTTCCTTTTTCCCCTCATCCTCGCCAACACCTGTTGTTGGTGGTGTTGCGGATGATGGCTATTCTAACAGGGGTGAGGTGGAATCTTAGTGTGGTTTTAATTTGCATTTCCTTTATTGCTAGAGATGGTGAGCATTTTTTCATGTGTTTTTTGGCCATTTGAATTTCTTCTTTTGAGAAAGTTCTGTTTAGTTCACTTGCCCATTTCTTTATTGGTTCATTAGTTTTGGGAGAATTTAGTTTTTTAAGTTCCCTATATGTTCTGGTTATCAGTCCTTTGTCTAATGTATAGTTGGCAAATATTTTCTCCCACTCTGTGGGTGTTCTCATCAGTTTAGAGACCATTTCTTTTGATGAACAGAAGCTTTTTAGCTTTATGAGGTCCCATTTATCTATGCTATCTCTTAGTGGCTGTGCTGCTGGGTTTCATTGAGAACGTTCTTACCTATACCTACTAACTCCAGAGTATTTCCTACTCTTTCCTGTATCAACTTAAGAGTTTGGGGTCTGATATTAAGATCCTTGATCCATTTTGAGTTAATCTTGGTATAGGGTGATATACATGGATCTAGTTTCAGTTTTTTGTAGACTGCTAACCAGTTTTCCCAGCAGTTTTTGTTGAAGAGGCTGCTATTTCTCCATCGTATATTTTTAGCTCCTTTGTCAAAGATAAGTTGCTTATAGTTGTGTGGCTTTATATCTGGATCCTCTATTCTGTTCCACTGGTCTTCATGTCTGTTTTTGTGCCAGTACCATGCTGTTTTTATTATTATTGCTTTGTAATATAGTTTGAAGTCAGGTATTGTGATACCTCCTGCATTGTTCTTTTGACTGAGTATTGCCTTGGCTGTTCGTGGCCTCTTATGTTTCCATATAAATTTAACAGTAGATTTTTCAATCTCTTTAATGAATGTCATTGGAATTTTGATGGGAATTGCATTAAACATGTAGATTACTTTTGGGAGTATCAACATTTTTACTATGTTGATTCTACCAATCCATGAGCATGGGAGATCTCTCCACTTTCTATAGTCTTCCTCAATCTCTTTCTTCAGAAGTGTATAGTTTTCCTTGTAGAGGTCTTTCACATCTTTTGTTAGGTTTACACCTAGGTATTTGATTTTGTTTGAGGCTATTGTAAATGGAATTATTTTCGTACATTCTTTTTCCATTTGCTCATTGTTAGTGTATAGAAATGCTAATGATTTTTCTATGTTGATTTTATATCCTGCTACCTTGCTATAGCTATTGATGATGTCTAGAAGCTTCTGAGTAGAGTTTTTTTGGTCTTTAAGGTATAGGATCATGTCATCTGCAAATAGGGATATTTTGACAGTTTCTTTATCTATTTGTATTCCTTTTATTCCTTCTTCTTGCTTAATTGCTCTGGCTAGGAATTCCAGTACTATGTTGAATAGGAGTGGAGATAGTGGGCATCCTTGTCTGGTTCCTGATTTTAGAGGGAATGGTTTCAGTTTTTCTCCATTAAGTATAATGCTGGCTGTAGGTTTGTCATATATAGCCTTTATAATGTTGAGGTACTTTCCTTCTATTCCTAGTTTTCTTAGAGCTCCAAACTCTTCTTGATCTATCATCCTAGTTGATTCCCTTTCCCTCCCTACTCAACTTTCCTCAAATGGGCTCCTTGGGAACAGGTGAGTGTCACATCCATCCCTGAACTCTGCTTCCTTCCAGGGCTCCTTCCCAAACCCAGCCTCAGTGCCTGGCCCAGCTCAGTGGTTCCTCCTGGGAGCAATGTGACATTGAAATGCAGGAGTCCTATTCCAAGTCTATCCATTGTTCTTAAAAAGAAAGGGATTGTTTTGCAATCCATGCTTCTAAATATGGCAGAGATGACAACTGAGTTTTATCTCATTGAGATACAACACAGTGATTCTGGACCGTACACCTGTGAATACTCCAATAAATCATCCCCTGATGCAACATCACAGCCCAGTGATGACCTTCTCCTGTTGGTCACAGGTGAGCAGGGGCTTCCTCATCTCAGAATGACCTATGGTGATCCTCAGACAGGACACGAGAGAGGGACCAGAGGAAGAGAGGGAGTGAAAAAAGGGGTCTCATCCATAGAGCAGTTGATGAGGAGATGGGGTGATAGGCTCAGAAACGGATGCCTTGATTTTATCCACACTTGTATGAGAGAAAATCTCTGACCTAGAGTAGAAAGTAATGAGAGATCAGGCATGATGAGATCTCCCTGTTTGGACAACAAGGGAGAGTAGGGGACCAAGGCTTCTCCCCTTGACTTCCTCTCTTAACAAGTGCTTTATCTCAACCTTCCCTACGATCCCACCAACAGGGTGGCCCCAGGAGGGAATGTGACTCTTCAGTGCCACATGTCAGTGAATTTCACTGAGCCTAAGTGTTCATTCCACTAAAGAAAGGGAGTTCATCTCTCACGCAGCTTCAGATTTAATAAAATGACAGGGTGGGGTTCACCCTTCACAAGAAGCGACAATCTTTGTCTCAGTCTCAGGGTAGAAAGTGGGAGAGATCAGGCATTGTGTAACCTCCCTGCCAGGAAAACAAGGGTGAGTGGGGGATCAAGGCTTCTCCTGCTGGCCTCAGAGCCTCCTTCTCTTACAGGTGCTTTACCTAAACCTTCCCTTCAAACCCACCAACTGGGTAGCCTGAACGCAGGAGGAAAGGTGACTCTGCAGTGCAGAAAGCCTAACAACATGACCAAGTACAAAACATTTGCTCTATTGAAGGAGGGAGCCTCATCACCCATACTACTTCAGAGTTCAGAAAAGGACAGTGTGGAGTTCACTCTTGAGAATGTGACAGTCAGTGAGTCTGGGAAGTACAGCTGTGTGTATCATCAGGCAGATGCCTCTTTCTGGTCTTCACATCCCAGTGATCATCTTGAGATTTTGGTGAAAGGTAATGGTTTGCATGACTATCTAGACATATCACTTTCTCTTTCTTTCTTTCCTTCCTTCCTTCATTTCCCTCCCTCCCTCCTTCTCTCTTCCCTTCCTTCCCTTATTTTCCTTCCTTCCCTTTCCTTCCTTCCCTTTCCCTCCTTCTCCTTCCTCCCTTTCCTTCCTTCCTTCCTTCTTTTCCCTTTCCTTCTTCTTCCTTCCTTCCTTCCTTCCTTCCTTCCTTCCTTCCTTCCTTCCTTCCTCCCTTCCTTCCTTCTTTCCTTCTTCCTTCTTTTCCTCCCATCTTATTATGTATCCTAGGCTAGTATCATACTTAAAAGCCTCTTGTCTTAGCCTCCCAAGTGCTGGGATTGCAGACATGTGACCTGCATGATGTAACATAACAGTTTGGGATCAAACAATCATGGCAGTAGGAAAAATTCAAATGCAAAGGCCCATTTTAAGGTAAGTCAGCTTTTTAAGATACTTGTCCTGTTTTTCTAGGATTCTCATTCCTTCCTTCCTTGCTTATCATCTCTGTTAAACATCTACCTTTTACTATTTGTACTATTTTACTTCTGTTGGTTCTGTACCCTAGTTAATTCCTGTGTTATTCTTCAAAACTGTGAATTCTGCCATGTTAAGATTCCCTTTGCCATCCTCTGCATTTCTTAATGTTTTGATTTTCTTGGGATTAGTTTCAGGGCATGGTTTTCTACCATTTCCTTTTTCTGTGGCATGGATGCAGTATCTCCTTATATCTCACCATGGTTAGTGTTAGAATTCTTTGAAAATTACCTTCTGTTTTCTGAGAGAATGCTTACTCATTGTGGCTATGCACTCTACTTTGTAACTTTTCTTTTATTCTGCTGAGACTTCACATTGACTGTAACCAATAGTTAAATTTAAGGTCTGTATGATCAGTAAAGTGAAGCTGAAGGAAGTGACATTACCTATTTCTCCCTCTGGACTTTGCCTACAGGAAACAATGCTGTTGGTTAGTTCACAGATTTTCTTTGCACTCTTTGGGATGTTCTAATGCAAATGCAAACTTCTCTCTAGAAGCATAGTCAATGTCAGGTGGCAATTCTTCTTGAGGAAAGCTGGGATAAACAATAATCCAGGTGCTCAGGTGCTAGTTTCAAGCTCTCCTAAGCTCAAGGCATGCAGGACATTTTATACTGTGGGAAGGCAGGCTTATTGAAACTCTATGTTAATATCATAAATAAAAATAGGCATCAGAGAAAGAGTAATGATAAGACAGACGTGAGTAAAGGGAAAATGCTAGGAAATTATAACTGTACTATTGTTAGTCAAGGTTCTGAGCCTACCAACTCCTATGTCTTTTCTATGAAGGTAAGTAGTTATAATTGAGATATACCAGGAAAAAAAAGAGGTGTACCAGAGACTAGCTGTGGATGGTTTCTTCTTGATATTACCAGAAGTACTATAAGAGATAATAAAAGGTAGTAAATAACTCTCCTTACAACATGATTCAATACTTTAATCATACTTCCTTCCATCTAAACTCTCTGCCTCTTACACAAGTGGGATATATTCCATACTTGGGGAGTACCCATCTTATCTATCCCTCCATAAAAAACTCCACTAAGAACTATGTATGCTTTTATGTGTTAGGAATCTGATCTGAATTTGCAAAATGAAGTGACTTGCCTCAGATTGCTCAGATTTCAGTGAAACCAAATTTCAATCCAGGACCATTTAATTCCAAAAATATAGTTTTTTACCTATGCAGCCATGTTGATCAATTAAGAGGGACACACATTCAGCATTCTTGGTGTAGAATTATCCTGGGGGTGTTTTGAAGGGACCTAGGGCTGGAAAAATCTGAACATATAAAAGGTCCCCAACTAAGGATCCAGAATGCAACTCAGTGTGAATATTTTCAGAAGCAAATAAAACTTGATATCCAAAAAAAAAAATCATTAAGAAAGCTGTCTTACCTTGGCATGGGCCTTTGCACTTGGCTTTTTTCTATTGCCATAATTATTTGACCCAAAACCTTAAGTTACACCCTTGAATTTCCTTCCAATAAGAGCATATCTTGAGAAGAGGTATTTAGCTATGTTTTGAAGGAATTATTAAGATACAGCAAAGACAGAAAGTGTTCTAAGTTTTCCAGTCCTGTGTGTATAAGCTTGGGGTCTTAGGAAATGCATGTAAGTGTTCAGGACTCAGTTTCATCATCTTTCAAACTGTATTCATGCTTGCTAACCACTGCCCTCTTGTCATTCACAATGGCCTTGTTGCATTCTGGCCATGTTGTCTCCAGGATGGCCTCTGCTTTTGTCCTAAGCCTTGCTGCCACAGTTTCTGCCAGAGCCCACTCCTGGTGAGCCCATGTAGAAATGGGACCCCAAGATCCCATCCTACAAGTCATCAGAGCCTTCAAGAGATACCAATAACAAAAAGATGTCTCTTGGAATTGATGCCTACTGAGATTAACTTGTATGCTGCAAAAAATTTTGGAGAAGGAATACCTGCCCAGTTAGGGGACTGGCTGAATTTTGAAAGACATCCACAGAACTGATCCTGGTTAAGAACAGTGAGGTGTTGAAAAGTGGTCTGTTTGTCACTGTGCAGACCATTTCTGGAACTGGAGCTTTAAGGATCAGAGCCAGTTTTCTGCAAAGATTTTTTTAAGTTCAGCTGAGATGTCTATATAGCCAAACCATCCTGTGAAAATCATACATCCATCTTCAGGGATGCAGTTACAAGCTTGATACTATAACCACAAGACTTGTAGTTTTGAGCTCACAGTGCCATAGAAGACATTTAAAAAATGCCAGAGTAAGCCAAGCACTAGTGACTCACATCTGTAATCCTAGTTACTTGGGAAGGATGAGATCAGGAGGATCACAATGTGAGGGAAACAAACAGTAGCAGTTACTATATTTTGGATGAGGTACACATTTTAGAAGCAGACATCTGAAGGGACATGAGGAACAACAGGCATCTTAGAGAAATAACAGTCCTCTTACCGAGATGTCAGAATGCAGCTGCAAGATGTGGGTGGTGGGCTCCAAGGCCAGGATGAGCTGACCAGACCTTCTTGGAATGTTTTGTGCAGGATGTGTTTGGGCAGGTGACCAGGTTCAATGGAAAGTTGACTAGGTGCCATCCAGTCACAAATGTAGTAAGTTTCCAGATGGAATAGTTGGACCTAAGCTAGGTGGAGACCTGTATCCTTCCTAGACACTAGCCATACAACAGTTTAGCTTTCCCTAAACTGCTGCCACATGGGAGCTGTGCTGTCTTTTCAATAAACCTTGTGCTTGCTTTACTCTCAACTCCTTGTCTAGCATATTAAATCATTGATATTGTTTGGACATGAACTCAGGATCAGTGATCAAGTATTAACAATTTGAGGCCAACCTGTGCATATAATTCATAAGACTGCCATCTCCAAAATAATCACACTGGAGATATAGCTCAAGCAATAGAGCACCTGTTTTGCAAGAGTGAAGCCTTGAGTTCAAATCTCAGACCCACAAAAAAGCCAGAGCAAAGTGTTCTCTTCTTTATACCTGTGCCCTCACCCCCATGGGAGTGTATCCTAATCCAGAGCTGTAGAAGGAAATAGAAATAGTGAAGAATAATAATCTCTTTGTGTTCTTTGACATGGTTTCCAAGACTTTGCCAGTGGTGATGGAAACAAAGATGTCTCAGTTGTGTACAACTTCATCAAGCAGGACATTGATGTTTGTCTCTGTCAACCATAGGTGAAGGGCATGGGCTTATGTGACAAGAGTGTGGGAGTCTTCACTGTGATCTGCAAAGGTGTGGAGGAAGCCAAAAGGGTGGAGTCTCAGTTGAAGACCTTGATCTGCTCTGTGTATTTCAACCCTCCTCTCAATGGAGCCTGTGCCATTCTGACTTTCCCAGATATAAGAAAGCAGTTGTTGCAAGAAGTAAGAGGCCTGGGCGACCACATCACTAGCTAGTGCACCCAGTTGTTCTCCAACCTCAAGAAGAGCTTCTCCACAACTGGTCACACATCCAACCAGACTGGCAAATTTGTTTCACAGGCCAAAAACCTGAGCCAATGTAGTGACTTACCAAGGAATTATCTGTGTATCTGACACAATACAGATGCATCTCTGTGGCAGGGATCACCTGGCAATGTGGGCTACCTTGCCCTTGCCAGTCACTGGATCACCAAGTAATTTTCCAGGTGCAAAGGAATAGAGACAACCTTTCCATCTTCAACCCCTGTTGTGAGATTCATGTGAAGGATGAGGAAGGATGGATGGTGGTGAATGGAACATTTCTTTCAATCAGTCATAACACTCAGTGATTGAATGAGTTCCTCAAAAAATGAACATGTAGTGAAATAGGAAAAAGGCATTGTGGTTGCTGTCTGGAACTTTGTGGCTCTAAACCAAGTTCTCCCCCATCTTTTTGTCTCCAACTTTTCTGAAAGAGTTTACATAAGGAAGTCACAGCACCAAAAAAACCCATTAGTCATGAATGCTGCAATAATTCAGAAGCTTTAACTGAAGCCTGGTACAGCATGTTAGGGGTTCCTCCATGGATCCAGCTGATACATAGCTCATCTCTGAGGCTGAGAGAGAAGACCTCATTCTGTCCTAAACAATCATCCTTATGTTTGTCCTCCCAGTGTGCAGCCACTTATCAACAGATCATGTTACAGAAATTGTGCTTTATGAAAACCAATGAGTCTGCTGTCAGTGCAGCAAGGAAAACAACAGAGGCTGTTTCCTGTCTTATTTAAGAGAAAGAAAGCTCTCTCTTCTTGTCATTGCTGTTCTTTTCTTTAGGGGCAAAAATCTGTAACTAGCCTAGATTTTTCATCTCACTCTCCTGCTTGATTGACCTTCAACCCCATCATATCAGAATTTATTTAAGAATGAAAAACATAATTTCTGCTCATTCCATACCCTCTTCTTTCTAGGCAAAGTGAAGTGGTGAGTAGGTAACTGCACTTTATTTTTGTGTGCTCTTCAGTGAGTGTGTAACTGTCTCCTGTGGATTGGTGCCTGCACCCAGACAGACCTCTTCATTCAGTGTGGCTGTACAGTCTCTTGCCTCACATCATAAGTCAGGCGATCAGGCCAAGATCAGAAAGGAGATAATCCTGGGTTTTGTGTGCTGCCAACTGTCCTCAGACTCTACCCTTTGAAAAGATAAACATCACCTGCTCTAATCATGCTGACTTGCTGCAGCCTGGTTTCCCTGTTATAATGAAATTACTGAAGAGCCCCCCCCAAAATTTAAGACCTAGTTTCCTCACCTTTCAAGGGTTAACTTCATGTGTGCATAGTGTGAAGTGCAAAGTTAGTGCTCAGCAATGATACTTTTCATGTTTATCTTTTTTCCTGTGACATTTATTCAAACTGAATCCACCAGCCAATTCTTCTAAGATCTTCCCTAGAATATGCACAAGACTTTATTCTTTTTTATGACCAAATAGTATTCCATTGTAGGAAGACTAACATATGAACATGTAGATGCACACTTAGAATCAGAGTTATTCTGTATTATGGTTCATGCAATTGCAATTGCTGAGAAGTTCTATGATCCACCGTTTGCAAAGTGGAGACCCAAGAAAGCCAGTGGCATAATTTCCCATCTGAGAGCAGGAGACTATAGATGTCTCAGCTGAACAGCCAGGTGGAAATAGAATCCAACCTTTCTCCACCTGTTCGTTTCACTTCAGCCCTCAATACAATTCCCACCTACATAAATAAGGACAGTGTGATATACTTAGCCCACAAATTCACATCTAATCTCGGAAAATGCCTTCACACACACACACACAGATTTAATATTTAATCAGATATCTAGGCATCCCATGGTCCATTCAAATTGACAGTTAAAATTAACAGTGGTAACCTCCTATTAGCCATTGATTCCTATACTTGGATGTTAATATCTTTCCCAAGATTTGAGGAATTTTCTGCTATAATTTTATTGAATAGGTTTCCTATGCTTTTAGTTGTGTTTCAGCTCCATCTACTGCCCAGTGAAGTCTCAGATTTGGTTTCTTGATCATGTCCAAGAGTTCTTCAAAGTCGTGGCCATGTTTGCTTATTATTTTTCTTTATTGTATGTATGTAATATTTCTTCCACCTTGTGTTTAATCCCTGATAGTCTTCCTTTGGCTTAATCTTGTCTACTGGTGATGCTTTCTCCTGTGTTTTTTATTTGATTTAGTGAATTTTTCACTTATAACATTTCTTCTTTTTTTTCCCTAGAATGTTAATTTCCATGTTGAATTCTCATCCATGTTGCTGAATTTCTTGTCTGGGTCTTGGATTGACTTTCTTACTTCATTCATGTCTTTATTGAGCTCCCCTTAAGAAGTTATAATATTTTGGAGGAGTCATATTGCCTTGCTTTTTCCTATTTCTTGTGCTTCTCCATTAAGACTTGGGAACCTGTTGGAAAGGATATCTCTTGTAGTTTTTTTCTTATTTTCTGAAGGTCTTCTTATTGGTCAGACTTCTCTTAAGGTTAATATCCCCACTGCCACTCAGAAAAGAAAAAACAGACAGCAGTAACAAAAATGATATTTCAAAAATCCAGACATTTAAATTTAGTAAGAAAAATGGAAAACACCAACTACACCTTCAATAAAGTTAAAGAAGAAAGGAACTAGGATTTTGTAGCATAAAGCATTGATTTTAAAAATTATTAAAGTTAAGGTGTTGATAATTAATTAAGGATGTATGGCAGCAGGGGTATGAGTGCAGTGGGAAGAAATGGCCCAAACAATTTATGCACATATGAATAAATAGGAAAAAAAGATGTATGGCAAAAGGGAAAAAGAGGCAAGATAGGAAAGAGAGGACAAGAATATGGGAAGAAAGTATAATAAATAATAATGAGTGGAAACACAACAAAATAAGTACAGAGAAAGACAAAAATAAGTCACAGAAAGAAATAAAGACTACACCATTCAACATTTGTTCCTTGACAAGAGGAGGATAGGATCCTCCCACCCCCAGGCTTGTCATTTACAGTTTACTTTCTGTAGGATATAGACTTTATTCTCTCTGAAGTCCAAACAAGAGAGAGAAAAAGAGGATGTTTGCATGCTGAGCCCTGTCCTGTTTTCCATGCTATGTTGAATTGCTGTGCAGGAGCCAGCCCCAAACTGCTAACACCTGCTGAGCCACAGATTCCCTCACCTGCTGGATCATGTCTTAATCAGCTTTCCATCACAATGACAAAATGCCTGAAATAATCAACTTAAAAGGAAGAAAGTCTTATTTTGTATTGTGGTTCCAGAGATTTCAGTCCTTGATTGCTTGGTGCTGTTGCCTTTGGCCTATGGTTGCACACTATATATATATATATATATATATGGCACCTGACGACTGCCAAGAAACAAAAGAGAAAAATGGGGATGGTCTGGTTTTCCAATATCCTTTTCAAGAACACCCTCAAACACCTGACTTCCTTCCCTCCAACATCTGAAAATTTCCACCTCCCAATAGTGTTACAGGCTGGTAACCAAGCCATTATCACATTCATATCAAAACTATTTCAGCTCAAGATTCTGGTGGCTGGAAAGTACAAAGAGCAGGACACCTCAGCTTTTGAGGTTATGTGACAACATAGTGGGGATATGGAAGTGGTATTTGCAAAGGAGCACATGTACTAGCAAGGAAGATGGAGAGTGAAGAGGGGCAGGGCCCACTCTTTTTTTGTATGTTGGTTCTTTCTATGTAGCTTAGGCTGGCCTGGACTAACAATTCTCTGTCTCAGCCTCCCACAGGCTAGGATTCCAGGTATGTATAACACACTTTTAAACAGCTAGCTCTGGTAGAACTAACCTGGTCATGTGTGAACTTCATTAATTTCTCCTGTGACATGACTTAAAGGTCCCACCACCTCAGTATTGTTCAAAGGGGACGAGGCTTACAGCATATGAACCTTAAGCAGATACACTCAAAACATATCTAACCCACTGATATATGCCCTAGGTATATATCAATCAGATAACATGTATTCAATGATGACCTACTATGTGCGAGTACTAGGATAGACACAGGAGACATCACAGAGTCCCAGACGTACAGGTGCTCACAGTCATAATATCTGCTCCCATGGCATGAGCTGTAAACACTTTGATAAGCTACTTTATGATATTATGAACAAGTGGTATCTGTCTCAATTTATGTTACCTGATGCAACAAGCAGTCTTTACTACAAGGGTTACTCTGTTACATGAGACTTTCAGGGGACTCCCAGGCCTATGTAGGTTCTTGATGCCATTAGGGAGCTGGCTAGGGTCACAGCCATTGCTAGAGCTTCTCCAGTGTCCTGCATGACTGGTGCCCTCTACCTGGTATGGAGGGGGGAGGTCCAGACACTGTAACCCAGGCTCCCACAGAAATGATGAGATAAGTGCATCTTGGGGCTATCATGTGAAATTAGAAGGATGTGAAGGATTTTATGGAACAAGAAGGGAGCATTGGGAATGAAAGCAGGAAGATGTTAGAGTTTCTTAGAAAGGATGGGATAGCTGAGTAGAGCTGAAGTCACATTGCAGAATGGGGAACATGTGAACTCCTGATGTGTGAGCCTGAGGTCTTAGTTCAGCAGGTGCCTCTGGGACACCCCTCATGGTCAGAGAGGATGACAAAGTGACTCCAGACAAGCACCAATATCTTATGAGTAATTCTTTTGCAGAGCTACATGTTGGCAAGACAAAGTTGAAGATAACAAGTGACTCTTCAGCCAAACTTGCCTTGACCCTTCATCCCAAATATCTCCTTTTCCTCCCCTTTAAATGGGTTTCCTGACAGCAGGTGTGTATGTGCCAACACCAGTCCTGATCTCTGCTTACTTCCAGGATTCCTTCCCAAGCCAAGCCTTAGTGCCTGGCCCAGCTCAGTGGTTCCTGCTAGGAGTAATGTTACCCTGCAGTGCATGAGTCCTACCCCAGGTGTATACCTTGTTCTCAGAAAGGGAGCAATTGTTTTGGGTCCCAGGTTGCCAAATCATTTAACAGAGGGAACATCTGAGTTTCATCTCACTGAGCTACAGCCTAGCAATGCTGGATACTACACCTGTGAATACTACGTAAAAGAGTTCCCAGAAACAGTGTCACAGCCTAGCAATGTCCTTCTCCTATTGATCACAGGTGAGCAGGGGCTGTCTCAGAATGGCCTATGGTGATCCTCAAGCAGGGTATGAGAGAGGGACCAGAGGTATAAAGGGAGGGAGAAAAGGGGTCTCATCTCCCAAGCAGTTGTGGGGGTGGGGGTGGTGACAGGGACAGCACTTGTGAGAGGGAACATCTTTGTCCTTGAGTCAGAGTAGAAAGTAAGAGAAATCAGGCAGCATGAGACATTCCTGTCAGGGGAACGAGGGTGAGTGGGGGGCCCATAGATTCTCCACTTGTCCTCAGACTCTCCTTCTCTTATAGGTGCTTTATCTAAACCTTCCCTCCAAAGCCATCAACAGGGTAAGGTGGCCTCAAGAAGAAAGGTGACTCTGCAGTGCCAGATGCCAGTCAATAGGACTGAGTATAAAACACTTGCTCTACTGAAGGAGGGAGCTTCATTACCCACACAGCTTCAGAGTTCAGAAAATGACAGTGTGGAGTTCATCCTTCCTAATGTGACAGTCAGTGACACAGGGAGCTACAGCTGTGTGTACCACCAGGCAACAGCCCCTTTCTGGGCCTCACACCCCAGTGATCATCTTGATATCTTGGTGACAGGTATTCATTTGCATGATTTTGAGGATGCATGTTTGATTTTTCTCTTTCCCACATCATCTCTACTTTTATCTCTCTTGTAAGGATTCTATTTCATAATTTTCACCCCTTTGCCTCTACTGACTCTGATCCCTGAATAATTTCTGGTTTGTTCTTCAAATTTATGAATGAGTGTGTCCTTTTATTACTCTCTGCATCTCTGTTTTGTTGTTCTAGTTTTATACAAGTGTACTAAGTACATTGACCATATTCACCATCTTTTGCCCTCTCCATTCACCCCTCCTTCTCCCATTAGTACTCACCCCCAAAGGGATCTGTTTTACATTAAATGCTGTTCATTTTTTAAAGCATAATCTCATTGTTCAAATAGGTTTCACCATGGCATTTCACACAACTCTGCATCTCTTAATGCTTTCATTTTTCTTACCATTGGTGACTTTATTCTCAGCAACTCTTTCTGTTCCCAGGAGATATTTTTCTAGTCTCCTGTTTCTGTGTTGCGGATGTAGTCTCTACTCAGTTCTCACCATGCTTACCATTAGAATTCTGCTAAAATTATCTTATGCTTCCTGCCACAGTGCTACCTAATTAGATACTTTGCACTGTACTTGCAAATTCATATTTATGCTCATATAGAGCATGACTATGGGATAGTTAGAAACAAAGGTCTGTATGTTCAGTGTAAGCCCAGGAGAGAGCTGGGCTATCTCTATGTGGCCCATAGTCTTAGCCACAACATCACTGCTGATGAATTGAGATGAGCCTTTCTCACTCTGGGATGGACTGATGCCAGTGCTGGCTTCTCTCTGAACCAGAGCCAATTCCAAGCTACAGGTGTTCTTGAGTGAAGCTGAGATACACAGCAATTGAGGTTCTCAGCTGCTAGGCTCAAACTCTGCAAAGCTCACTGACTGTGTGTCATGTCATGCTGTTAGGAAGTGTGCCGACCTGCCACCGAAGTCTGTGCTCTGTGGGACTCCTTTTGTTTTATGTTTTCCCCTAAATGTGGAGAAAGGAGGGAAAAGGGAAGGATGAGAATTTGGTAATGTGATAAATAGCAAATAAATAAAAGTATGAAGGATAAAGAGCAAATAAATAATGATACAGTGATGAGGCAGAGTGGACACAATGAAAAGAAGATAGAGGAAAAATTCACCACAGCTCACATATTTTGGTCTTCGAAGGTTCAAACTTTACTGAAAGTACAGCTTGCCACTGTGAATAAAGGAGATTCAGATTTGGTAGATCCATTTGAAGAAGAGGGATAATATTTATGACCAGTGATGATCCTCCTCTCTATTTCAGTTTCCCCTAATACCACATCAGTTTTTACCAAGAGGAATCTCATCCGACTGGGAATGGCTTCTGTAATTATGCTTATTATGGGGGCCTTCCTGGTTGAAGCCTGGCATAGCCAGAGGGAGTCTCCAGGTGAACCTAGGTAAAATAACTGAGTCCTTCTCCTTTATATATGATGTGTGTAGATATGAGGGGTTTTTACCTGCCAGGTTCATTGAGGTATACTGACAAACAGCAATTGAGTATTTACTGTGCACAATGTGAGGATTTGATATACTTAGTGTTTGCTTGTTATACCTCAATCAACCTGGGAAAAAGAATTAAGTATTTGTCTACACAATAATTTCACTCCTTGTGAAATGGTTATCCCAAAGTAGCTAATGAAACTATTCAGTTAAGGTCATCATTGTAGAAAATTTCAATTTCCTTGTTACCTATAGTCACCTTGCTGTAAGTTAGACGAATATGGGGTTCTATAAACTGCAGATTCTATAGTGGGGACTTCTCATGTTTCCTCACATGGGCACAGATGTACATTAGGTGAGATATTCTCTCACCATGTGGTGTTGTTCTTGTTCATTTTAGATGCATCTATCAACTCGAAACTGCTAAAATTTCCTTTCCCAATAAAACACTATCTGTAGTCTCAGCCAGTGTGCAACAAGAAGAAAGAGTAATTACTATCAACCGAGTGTTTTGACCCTCCTGAGATGGGGAGGGAAGTGGATGGGGGTTCTTCCTGTGTAGGAAGATAATTAATATTCTTCTTCTAAATTCAGGTCTCTTTTTCTACCTATAGGTTCCACAGCACCTCAGGGCCACTGTGAATCCTTGGCCAAGTTGCCTTATCTGATCTTCAAGAGTTTACTCTGCAACCTCCACTCCCATTTCTTTGAAACCCACTCAGGGATAGGTTACTAGCTGCCTTTTCCTGGGCTCATACCTGGAATAGAGGACAGATTGGTCACATTGATCCAATACATTATCATTTTTATAGTTATTATAATATGAAGTATAATCCATCTCTTCTTTACTTTCTGGTATGGTATACCACCTTGAGCATAAACCAAAGTTTATGGTGTTCTTAATTCTACTGATTTGGTCAATGTTGCTTAATTTTGAATTTTCTTCAGAATGTATCTTATTGAGCATCTTGCTAGATACTGTTTAGCATATATAAAATTTCAATTATGTATGTATATATATGTATCTGTATATAATACATATGATATCTCATATACAGCATATACTGATGTGCCTGATAATTACTGATTGGATACTTAGTTCATTTTTAGATGGGTTGTTTAGCTTCTTAATTTTATGTTGTAAGCATGTACAATCTTGGTGCTGGTGGCTCATGCTTGTAATCCTAGATACTCAGAGGCAGAGATAAGGAGGATCAAGGTTCTAAGTCAGCCTGAGCAAATAGCTCACAAGACCCTACCTCAAAAAACCTTTCACAAAAAAAGGCTGGTGGAGCGGCTTAAGGTGTAGGCCCTGAGTCCACCCAGTACCACAAAAAAAGAATGTACAGTCTTGACACTGGTCCATTAGCAGACACATTATTGCAAATATTAATGTCACTCGATAACCAATCTTCATTTTTAAAAAAATGGTCTTAAAAACAAAAGGTCTGAATTTTTGTGAAACCAAGGAGTCAGAAGTACCAGAAGTGCTAATTCTTTTATGGTTAAAAATTTTGTATCCTACCTAAGAAATTATTACCTGAGAGGAGGCAAGATAGTAGGTGAGAGATACCCAGACTTCCCTAAATCTTCATGAATCTGAAATAAAAAATCAATGCATGAGTTCAGGGATAGGTTTGTGGTAAAACTGGTAGAGGACCAAAATAAAGAGACAGGGAAACTCAGAAATTTAGATTGTGTTTTTTGTGGGACTGGGGGGTTTGAACACAGGGTGCCAAACTCCATTACTCCAGTCCATTTTGTTCTGTTTATTTTGAAGATAGGGTCTCTCAAGCTATTTGCCTGGGCTGGCCTTGTACTGTGATCCTCCTGATCTCAGCCTCCCAAGTAGCCAGGATTAGAGGTGTGAGCTACCAGTGCTGGTCACTATTATTTCTTATACCTTCATTCCATATACTTACTTCCTTTCTCCTCTTCTTTTTCTTGTCCCAATCTCCCCTTCTTTTGTTACTTAATTATTAATTCCTTTACCTTTAATAATTTTTAAACTCCTAGTTTATCCCGTAAGTATCCTAATTCATTTCTTTTCTAATCTTATTGGAGGTCTAGTTGACTTTTCCAACTTTTTTTTATTACTTTAAATATCTGATTTAAAATAATTATTTTTCTTACTACTGTCTGTTGTCTCTTTTCTGAGTGGTAGTGGGGATCATAATCCAACAGAAAGTTGCCCACTAAGAAGATTTCATAAAATAAAAACTGAAGGAGATATCCATCCCAACACATGTGCAAGCCACAATGGAGAAACACAGAAATATGAAAAACAAAGCAATATAACTCCTCCAAATGATCATAACTCCTGAATAATTGAATCCAAAGACACTGAAATGGTTAAAATTCTGGACAAAAAAATCACAAATCTAGTTTTTAAAAATATCGGTGACCTCAAAGAGCATTCAAATAAGCAGATGAATGAAATAAAGAAGTCAATTCAAGAACTGGATGAGAGAGTAACGTGGATGAGAAATCCATCAAGAAAATAGGTTCTGAAAAAACTGAATGGACATGTGGGAAGTGAAAAAACTCAATAAATCAAATGAAAAAACACAGTGGGAAGCACTATTGATGGACCCCATCAAAGAGGAGAAAAAAATAGCAGGGATTGAAGACAAGGTCAAGGAAATATTATATTCAGACTATAAAAAAAATTAACCAATATGATTCCAACTTTCAAGAACTCTGGGATATGGACATGGACAGATCTGAAAACTGATGGGGAAGAAATTGAGCTGAGACCTAAACTAAAGTCATACAAAACTCACAATCCTCCTGTCTCAGCTTCTCTAGTGCTAGATCTACAGGTAGATACCACCACACTCAGCTCTCTCCTTCTGCAGGCCATAATAATCTTGGTTGGTAGTTATTTCAGTCTTTCTGCTGATAGTCTGCTGTTACTCTGATAGGTTTGCCTTTGTAAGGAATTTGAAGCTTTCTGTATTCTTTGTTTTCTACTCTTGGCATTTTAATTAAAAAATGATACAGAAAGGTTTTTTTTTCTGATCATAACCATTTGTGTTCTAAATGGCTTCTATACTTGGATGTCAATGCCTTTCCCTGGATTTTTGAAATTTCTTTTTTTTATTATTTATTTATTCACATATGCATACATTGTTTGGGTCATTTCTCCCCTCTGCCCCCACCCTCTCCCCCTCTCCTCCTCCCCCCTCGCTTTCAGGCAGAATCTGTTCTGCCCTTGTCTCTAATTTTGTTACAGAGAAAACAAAAGCAATAATAAGAGAGACAAAGCATTTTTGCTAGTTGAGATAAGGACAGCTATACAGAGAGATTCCTAGCATTGCTTTCATGTACAAATGTGTTACAACCCAGGTTGGTTCATCTCTAACTGATCTTTACACTGGTTCCTTATCCCCTTCTCATGTTGACCTCTGTCACTTTAAGGTTTCTGTATTAGCTCCTCTGGAGTGGGGACATCAAATGCTTTCATGTTTTGGCTTTTCTACCTATCCCCATACCTCCCGTATGTGTTCTCCCCTTGTCATGTAACCCAAGCCCAACAACATTGCTGTATTTGCCCTCCATCTAAAGACCACGTATGAGGGAGAACATATGATTTTTGGTCTTCTGAGTCTGGCTAACCTCGCTCAGAATGATGTTCTCCAGTTCCATCCATTTACTTGCAAATGATAAGATTTCATTCTTCTTCATGGCTGAGTAAAATTCCATTGTGAATAAATACTACATTTTCTTGATTCATTTGTCAGTAGTGGGGCATCTTGGTTGTTTACATAACTTGGCTATTGTGAATAGTGTTGTAATAAACATGGGTGTGCAGATGCCGTTGGAGTAACCTGTGTCGCATTCCTTTGGGTATATCCCCAAGAGAGGGATTGCTGAATCATATGGCAGATCTATGTTTAAATTTTTAAGAAGCCTCCAAATTTTTTTTCCAGAGTGGTTGCACCAGCTTGTATTCCCACCAGCAGTGTACGAGGGTTCCTTTTCCCCCACATCCTTGCCAATTTTCTATGCCTTTATTCTATATCTTGATTCCTCTTCTATACCAATGATTTGGTCTCTTAATTGTGTACCAGAGGTCTCCAATATTCTGGTCAAGATTTCTTTTCTCTCTATAGCTATGAATTTAACAATTCCTCAACCTTGTCTTCAATCACCAACATTCTTTCTTCTGCCTTGTCTAGTCTACTAGCGATACCCTCCACTGAATTTTTTATTTAATTTATTGAGCTTTTTCTTTCCAAGTTTTCCATTTTTTCAGATTCTCTATCTCTTTGCTAAACTTCTCATCCCACTTTTTAAATTCTTTACTTCATTCATCTACTTTGAAAACTAGACCTTTGAATTCCTTGTCCAGCATTTCAGCCATTTCAGTATCTTTGGATTCCGTTAATATAGTTATAAACTTTTGGAGGAGTCATCCTGCATTGTTTTTTCATATATCTTGTGTTCTTACATTGTGATTCACACATACGTTGGGATGGATGTCTCCTTTGTTTTTATATGGTGGTCTCCTCACTGAACAGCCTTCTTTTGAGAGCTCAATCCTCACTATGACTGAGAGAGGAGAAAACAAACTACTGTGACATTCATAACACCAAAACAAACCAGATACAGAAATACAAAAACAATCAATTAAAGACAACTGCTGCAATGCCAATAACTATAGTAAAGAAAGTGGCAGCCATGCCAGGTGGCTCATACCTATAATCCTAGCTACCTAGGAGGAAGAGATCAGGAGGATTGGGGTTTGAAGGCAACCCTAGGCAAATAGTTTGTGAGATCCTATCTCACAAGAAACCGATCACAAAAAAGGGCTGGTGGAGTGGCTCATGGTGTAGGTCCTGAGTTTAAACCCCAGTACTGCAAAAAGAAAAAAGGAAGGAAAGTGGCAAAGTCATGTAGAATAAGCTACAAGGCTACACAGAAGGGTAAAATAATAATGAAAGAATTAAGTAAACTAGGGCTAAGGGAAGCAAAAAAAAGAAGATGCAAGGTTTAACAGAAGAAAAGGAGAAAAGGGAAAAGAATGCTAGGATTAGGAAGGGGAAAGAAGAAAAGATTAAAAGTCTGGTTACAAAATAAAGGAAAAATACAGAAATAAAATCAGATATAGGTAAGAAGGGGAATAAGAACATTTTTAAAAAATTTAAACAGTAAACGATAGTAAGAGCAGTACTAAAAATGTAGTTAAATTAATACAAAAAATGGAGAAGTTTCTTTCCAGCTTCTTTAATATTAAATCTGTCAGCTCAAGGGTGGGGTGATGAGTTGTTGCTGGAGTTTATTGTAGTTCCTTCCTTTTATCACTGTACCTGTCAGGGCTGATGCAGGCGAGGGCATGGTCAGTCAAGGGTACATTGTCAATATCATGGTTGCATTCACATTAGAAGTTTCACATCTTTGTGTACCAGGAGCTGCTGTTGGCTCAAGGAGCTTTGCAGCCTGTGACCTGGGAAGGTTTCCACTACTCCTGAGGCCCCCCAGTTATGTCACCAGGGAAAGCAAACAGTCAAGTCAAGAGGTGTCCCTCTGAGTCCATCAGTGAGGGAGGGAAAATAACAGCACTGAGTTCTGCCCTGGATGAAGAAAGCTGAGGGCACTGGGAACCGTGCCTGCCGGCAACAGTACTTTCAGACCCTACCCAACAGTTAACCACCCTGTGCAAGGGAGGAGGCTGTAAAGATCAAGCAATCTGTCAGACTGGGCTCAGAGCTGTCAGTACTCCACAGTGGGAAACTACTCAGGCCAGTGAGGCAGCTCTGGAGGCCAAGCAAACCACTGGTTATGGGATTGGAGATCTCATTCACCATAGTTATCTTCCACAGTAGGGGACAGGGCTCAATCCTCACCACAAGGGTGGGGCCACTGATCTCCATGCTCTGTACAACCCAAGCGCCCTGATACTTAAACTTCTCAGCAGACCCAGTGTTACCTTCTCTCTCTCCACATCTGCCTCTTGTGGGCCATCTCCCACACAGACTCTGTGGCAGTTTATCCCCAGTCTCTTAAACTTATGGTTGTTCCCTCTTTACAGGTCTCCAGAGTAGCTCAGTCTCAGATAATAGGCCCCTTCTCAAGACAGAAGCTGGCTGTAGCTCTCTGAGATATGGAGAGAAATGCAATGTATTTCTCTTTGCCAATGCTAGCCTACCATGTAGGCCAACCACTGTCACAACAAATCCCATTATTGCTAGTGAGAATTGTGGGGTCTTCTGCAGTCTCCACTACCAGTCATTGTCACCAGGGATACCTTTCTTACCTTGTGGTTGTGGCTTCAGATTCCCCTGTCCCCCTGGGGAGCAAGTGTTAGAGCTTCAAACTGCTCACTACTTTTCACTGCATCATCTTTCTGTTTCTCTGTGCTTTTTAGCTGTCCTGTTACATCTTTCCTGGTTCCTGATACTCTTCTCCTCTTTCTCTCTTTGGAATATAGTCTCTTCTTTGTTACCTTGACTTTTCTTATTCATGCCTGCTAATCCTCCATCTTACCCTAGAACACTCACCTTAGCAAGACTTATTTTTCTTTTTTGTTCATTTGTCATTTGGATACAGGGTCTCACTGTGTAGCCTAGGCTGGCTGCGAACTTGTGATCCCCCTGCCTCAGGTTCCCGTGATAAATTACAGTCATGTATACCATGTCTTACTCCAGCTTAGCAATTCTAAGTACAATTCAAAGTCAATAAGCATACTCACATTGTCATTTAACCATCACCACCATGCAACACAAGAAAATTTTTATCAAACCACACTGAAAGTCTGCACTTATTAAAGAAAAGATCCTCCATTCTTCCCCTCTACAGTTCCCCAAAACCACCACTATGCACTTACTTGAGAGAACTTAAAAGTTTTTATCTTTGTTATCAGTTATGTCCCAAGATGAGACAGAAGTTGTACATATCAGTTCCATTTACATCTCATCAACCAGAGCAGCTAGCAGTGAAGACAGGGTGCATCAACATCATTCTGGATTCCTATTGGTCCAGCTATATTTTGCCACCACATGGAAGGGGACATTGTTTATTGTCATTTGATAAGACATTTCTTGCAATCTCTGTGAGGATTCATGAATATGCCTGAGAAATGGGTGGTCTTAATCCTTTCTGTGTGATAGAAGGGCTCTGTAAGTCAAGCCCATGTGAAGTGGCTGAGAGTGTTGAAATAAGTAGGTATCATTTCTTGATTGTGATTATGAAACAGAAGCTATGGGTAAATTCAGAGAATTAAAAATCTGAAGCAAAGCTGTTACTGCTAATCCTGGAGTTCAGCGAACACTGACTTAACAACAACAACAACAACAACAAAAACCCAGCAGAACTGAAAAATTTTTGGAAGAGACATAAGAGGTCACCATGAGCCCCACATTCCTATTTTTGTTCTGCTTTGGTAAATGTTGGGGGAGAGCAGGCCATTTTGGGTGAGTGTGTGAGCTGAAGTTCCCGAGACCTGTCAGGTAGGTAATGGGGTCAAAAGAATAAGTGAACAAGTTTCCATCTTATGAGTACCTATTCTGTGTGAGAAATGCTTTGGTTGGTTTACAAATATTTCCCCCTTTCCCCAAATTCAGTCATTTATGAATTTCCCAATGATTTTGTGCCATATGTATGTGACTCTCATGTTCTCCCCTACCTGATATATTTCTTAAACTTGGCCCAGGTTTTTATGACTTAACTCTATTTAAAAATGGATCTGGACAAACAAGTAGATTTAAATTTGTTGGTAAGATAAGAGTAAAATTGTCTTTAAAATTTTTAACATATGAGGACTGATAGAATAGCTCAAGAGGTAGAGTGCCTGCCTAGTAAGCATGAGTTCAACCTGCTTCAAACCCCAGAACCACCAAAAAAAATTAACATGTTTCTGCCTAGCCTAGACCGCCAGCCAATCAGAATCATATTTGTCTCTGATAAATGTTCACTGATTTCTATGTTTCAAATGTATCAAACTTTTGGGAGTTTTATTTAGCAAAGAAATAATATAATGCTAATAATATTCTCTATTCCATACATACTTGTCACAAATGGCAAGTTTTCTTTCTTTTTAAATGGTGAAAAGTATTCCATTGTGTAAATATACCACATCTTCTTTACTCATTCGTTTGTTGATAGGCACTTAGTTTGTACCCATTATTGCTGATTTTGATTATTGCTGTAATAAATGTAGGAATCCAGCTATCTCTTCAATATACTGATTTGAAATTGGATGGCTTGTCATAACTTAATTGTGTCTCTAAAGACCCTCATGGGGGAAGGGGTTAATTTGATAAAAGTACAATATATACAAACCTGGAGTACCAATACAAAATTCCATTGGATTATCAATATACCCTTAATTTTTAAAAATGAAGGGCAGGAGGGAAAAATAAATCTTTTCCCTGGGTGAGTACCAGTGGAAGAGGAGTGGGCACAAGGAAAAGGGGAATGAGGGTATATATGGTGGATGTATTTTGTATCCATATATGAAAATAGAAGAATGAAACCTGTTGAAATTGTTCTAAGAAGGGAGGAAAGGGGGAAGAGGGAGAATGATGGAGGGGGTAAATCTAACTAAGATATGTCATAAGCTCATATGTAAATATTGCAATGTATCACCCTGTGCAACTATTATATGCTAATAAAATCATTTTTAAAAAGGAAAAAGAAAAGAACCCCATGTATTTGCTTTTAAAAATACAGCAGCATTTTGAGGAACAGAAGATCAGGACACAGTATATGAGCTTGAGGGACACTGTTCAGCCCACAACAACACCCGCAATTTTTCTTCTTTTTTGAATAGAATGAATCTGGGATAGATAGCCAAACCAACTCTCCAAGACCACTCTGTTAGTAAAAGGGGAAGTTAAATTCTAATTTGAAGACTCAAAGACCATCCTTCTTCCATTAAGCCACACTATTCTCAAACTTTGGTGGCTTTTGGGGGGTGCGTGGAGAGTTTATTGCTTCTGGACTTTGTTACTATAGCAAAATAGCCAAGGAAAAGACACTTATTTGGCACAGAGTTTTGAAGACAGAAAGTCCAAGATTGGTGGCCCCATTGTTTCAGATTCTGGTAAAGGCCTTATGGAAGATGGCGTCAGAGTGGAAGCTGTGTGAGGAGAGATTATATCACAACACAGGAAACCCAAGAGCTGGGTTCCTACAATATGTTTCTAGGGCATGCCCTCCACTGACATAAGGGCCTCCACTAGGCCCCATTCTTCCAGACCCCATCACCTCCAAGTCACTAAATGAGGACCAAGCCTCCAACACATGAACCCTTGAGGAGAAAATGCAAATCAAGCCTAAACCATAGCAGAGGGTAGATGAAGGGATTCACAGGTGGGAAGATAAGTGAACTGTGACTCTGAAGATCTTAGTATGTTGTCAAAACTTACATAAACTGCCAGATAGTTAAACAGGCTCCTCAGGTCACATGTTCCCTAAGCAATGACTCAATTCTGCCATTACAGCACCAAAGCAGCCACAGATTGTGTGTAAATGAAAGAATGTGACTGTATTCCAATAAAAGTTTATAAGCAAAACAAATGGAAGGCCAAGTTTGGCTGACAGGGTGTTATCTGAAGATCCCTTATGTTAAGTACTGGGTTGTGATATGACAGGGGGTTTCTGCTGCTGCAAAATATTCCAGAAATTGCTATTTCCAGAGTGACAGCAACATCTCTTCTCAGGTGTGAAACTCTTTTCATGTAGAATGGAGAACAGTAGGGTGCTTTGGAACCAAAGCAAAAGTCTGGAATCTGCATCCTCCCTTGTGTAGCTGTGCGACCTTGGGAAAAACAACTTTGATTGTCATGGCTCAATCTTTAGCATTGTCACTAGAATTAGAGATTATGGATGTGGTGTTGGCTTTGTTTAAAATGAACTCTTAGGAAAAGATATATCTATTGATCAGGTTTTTCTATCCCCAAAGGCCACATAGAAAATGGTTAAGAACTCAGATTTCTGGAGCCAGTTGTGCCTGTTTTGAATCCTTCTTCTACAACTGAGAGCCCATTTCTGTATCTGTAAAAGAGGAACAGCAATGATGTCTACATCATTAAGTTGTTGTGGAGATTAAATCCTTTAACTACATAGTGCACTTAAGGTCCTGACTGTGTGAAAAAGGCATTCTTTGTGTTTCTGGTATTTGTTTCTAGTATGGGGATTACAACAGTATTTCCCAGGGTTGCAGTAAGAGTAAGTAAACAATTTCTTATCGTGTACTTGGTATTATAGTGCCTGACACTATAAAGTACATGGACTTCTTGTGAAACTCAGTAGTCAGGGCCAGGCATACAATAAGTGGTATAAAATTGCCAGATATTATTATTACTCCACTTTGTTGAAGTTCTTGAAATTCCTTCTGGTGGTAATCCATCATGTACCCAATGGTCACATCAGTCTTTCCATCTCACTTGACTTCAGAAAAGTGTGATGCAACAGATATCTGTAGATTGGTATCCTGTAATGTGTGCAGATGTGACTCAGAGTAGAGATAAGGTCCAGAGATGAGATGAGATCTGAGAACTGGAGGTGCCTGATAGTCACAGGGTTTGCCTGCTGCTAACCAATTGTTTTATCTGTCTCACTTTCTGATGGACAGACTCTGTCAAATAGTGGTTCTGACTGGGGGTGCTTGTGTCTTCAGGAGTCACTGTGTTCATTAATAGTTAATTTAGTTTCTGTACCTGGGGGAGGTGTGCTAGAAGCATCTGGTCAGTAGAAGCCAGGGAAGCTGCTGCCTGCTCCACAATACACAGGCCAGTTCCACAGTGAAGTCTTCTGAGCCAAATATCTGTAGTGCTGAGTTTGAGACACTGAAGTATAGATAATTAAAGGTGTTAGATTGGACTCTGCATATCTCAAATGGCACTCTGTTAGTTTCTCTGGCTTGCTGTAAGTTTTCTATGACTACTGTAAGAAAGTACTAACAACTGAGTGGCTCAAACAAGAGAAATTTATTGTCTCAGGGTTCTGGAAGCAGCAAGTCCAATATCAGGAGGTTGGTGCAGGCCTGAACTCTCTGAAAGGACTGGTGAAAGATATTTCTCAGGTCTCTCTCTTAAAAGAGCCCATGTGAGCCAATCACCTCTTAAAGATCCCACCTATTCCCCCCTTTTATTCACCAGGAGGATTAAACTTCAACATGAGTTTTGCTCATCACTTAACAAAACTTGACTTTAAAAAAAATTCTGGCAACTATATTATCAACCCAAGAACACCAGGAATAACAGGTGTTAATAAACTCTCATCTAATGGTCTTTGTCATCACTGATTGCCCCCCAACACACTCTAAGAGGCAGGACAGTGGGAAAGGGAGAGCCCTTCTCTCTAACAGATCTAACAGCTTCAGGAATCACCTGGGTGCACTCAAGATGACAGAGACATCAGAGGTGAACCACTGTGTCCTCCAATACACCATAGGATGGGATTTCAGAATAATGTATCAAGGATGGATGATGGAGAAATGAGTAGGTGCTGGAAAAAATGGTGGGACCATCAAAAATCCTGAGGGCACCTTGAGGGGAGAGGAATCTGAATGGTGAAGTGGGGTACTGTGAGAAATGAGAGTCTTTGTGGTAAGAAAAATAATGCCCCTTACTCAAATGTCCACTTTTCAATCTCCAGAAGCTGTAACAAATGTGTAGAGTTTTCCCCAATACCAACCAGTTGAGTGTCCTGGAACCCAATTCTGACACCATCTCTGTAGGGTTAGTGCAGATTCTCTATGTTAAAGACTCAGTCCCACAAAATTGTACCCACAGGGATTAAACTTCAGTATAAATTTTGCTCATACCAAATGCAAGTCCAGGTTACCAACCTGTGCTTTTGACAAGCCACCTATAAATTGGAGGGCCCTGTGACCTCTTTATACAGGTTCAACAATTTGCTAGACTACCTCAAAAAATTCAAGAAAACACATTACTTGCTGGATTCCTGGTTTACTATAGAAACACAACTCAAGAACAGTCATATGGAAGTGGTGCATAGGATAAGGTGTAAAGAAGGGTCATGGAAAATCCATGCTGTCTCTAGGAATTCCAGTTCCCCACAACTACAGATGTTCACCAATCTGGAAGCTCTCCAGACCCATTCCTTTGGAGATTTATGGTGGATGTAGGTCGACATGACTGATTACATCATTGACCATTGATGGTTGAACTCAATTTCCAGTTCAGCTCTTCTCCCAGAGTTCAGAATTTGAGGGTGAAAGTTCCAATCCTATAATCATGGAATTGGTTCCTCTGGCTTCTAATCCCCTATTTCAGGATCTCCAGGAGTCTCTGGAGATCATTCAACTCTTTATCATACAAAAGACACCACTTTGGGGATTTCAAGGGTTTGGGGAATTTGGGACAGGATAAGAAGGAAAACTAACTGCATATTTTTTATTATATGATAGTCTCTTATGACAAAGGGGAATTATATTTACAAGCAGAATTAAGGTTGTGAATCACCTAACCATAAAATAGGAACATTATCTTGGATTATCTGAATGGCTCAATGTTGTCACAAGTGGCCTAAAAAGAGAAAAGAAGAGGCCAGGTACTGTGGTTCATGCCTATAATCCTAGCTACTTAGGAGGCTGAGATCTGGAAAATCTTGGCTTGAGATCACACTAGGCAAATAGTTTCCAAGACCCCATCTCCAAAATAACCAGAACAAAATGGATTGGAGGTGTGGCTTAAGCAGTAGAGTGCCTGATTTGCAAGTGCAAAGCCCTGAGTACAAACCATGGCTCCACAGAGAGAGAGAGAGAGAGAGAGAGAGAGAGAGAGAGAGAGAGAGAGAGAGAGAAGGGGAAGAGAGGGGAGGAGAGGGGATGGAGGAAAGGAAAGAGAGAGGGAGAAGAGAGGAGACAGTTGCTGAGACTGGACTAGCTGTTACTGCCTCCAAATACTGAGGAAGGGGCCAGAGCTAAGCAAGGCAGGTGACCACTAGGAGCTGGGAAGGAGGAAAGAAACAGATCCTTCCCTGAAGCCTCCAGAAAAGGACCAGCAATGTAGACACCTTGATTTTAGCCAGTGAAAGTGAGTTGCTGGAGTTCTCTGACCTGTTGAGTGGCAAGATAGTAAATGTGTGCTGCTTGAAACTCTCAGGTTAGTGGTAATCTGTTACTGCAATTCTATAAAACTATATGAGTGACAAACAGCTCCTAATAGGTTCAGAGGAGGAGGCTGGGGCTTCTAGTGGGCAGGAAACAAGGTCTGATCTCAGCAGAAGGTCCTAGGAAGCCTGTTAGGACCAGGGAGGTTGACAAGGTGACTCCAGGCAGGCACTTGTATCTAATAACTGATTCTTTTACAGAGCTGTGTGTTGGCCAGCCAGACATAAGCAGAGATGGTGAATGACTCTCTTGCCAAACCTCCTTGATCCTTCATCCCAGTTGTCTCTTTATCCTTCCCCTTTCTTTAAATGGTGTTACTGAGATCAGGTGAGTATGTCAGATCCATCCATGTGCTCTGCATTCTTCCAGAGTCCCTTCAAAAACCTGGCCTTGGAGATTCCAAGATAGCAACTAGAGGGAGGAAGCAGAAAGTGTGCTTCCTAAAGTAAAATCTTGGAGAGACGCTGGAGGACACTTTTTTTTTTATTTTTTATTTTTTTTATTTTTTTTTCTTTTATTATTCATATGTGCATACAAGGCTTGGTTCATTTCTCCCCCCTGCCCCCACCCCCTCCCTTACCACCCACTCCACCCCGTCCCGCTCCCCCCCCCTCAATACCCAGCAGAAACTATTTTCCCCTTATCTCTAATTTTGTTGTAGAGACAGTATAAGCATTAATAGGAAGGAACAAGGGGTTTTGCTGGTTGAGATAAGGATAGCTATACAGGGCATTGACTCACATTGATTTCCTGTGCGTGGGTGTTACCTTCTAGGTTAATTCTTTTTAATCTAACCTTTTCTCTAGTACCTGTTCCCCTTTTCCTATTGGCCTCAGTTACTTTTAAGGTATCTGCTTTAGTTTCTCTGCATTAAGGGCAACAAATGCTAGCTAGTTTTTTAGGTGTCTTACCTATCCTCACCCCTCCCTTGTGTGCTCTCGCGTTTATCATGTGCTCATAGTCCAATCCACTTGTTGTGTTTGCCCTTGATCTAATGTCCACATATGAGGGAGAACATACGATTTTTGGTCTTTTGGGCCAGGCTAACCTCACTCAGAATGATGTTCTCCAGTTCCATCCATTTACCAGCGAATAATAACATTTTGTTCTTCTTCATGGCTGCATAGAATTTCATTGTGTATAGATACCACATTTTCTTAATCCATTCGTCTGTGCTGGGGCATCTTGGCTGTTTCCATAACTTGGCTATTGTGAATAGTGCCGCAATAAACATGGATGTGCAGGTGCCTCTGGAGTAACAGTCTTTTGGGTATATCCCCAAGAGTGGTATTGCTGGATCAAATGGTAGATCGATGTCCAGCTTTTTAAGTAGCCTCCAAATTTTTTTCCAGAGTGGTTGTACTAGTTTACATTCCCACCAACAGTGTAAGAGGGTTCCTTTTTCCCCGCAGCTGGAGGACACTTTGCAGGAAAAACCACCAAGAAGAGGCAAAACTCCGACTCCTCCACACCACCATCCCCACTCCACATTAAATGGAGAAACCAGGAGGGATCCCACACTGCCAGACACCAGCTCCTACCAGCTCAAGAGAAGTAGACCACCAGCTAAGCTAAGCAGCATGCAGTACTCCTACAAACAAACCTGGGCCAGATCAGCATAGCCCCCTGGAAAGACTGACCCCCACACAGGGAAAAAAGAGAAAAAAAACAAACTGAATAAACAACAGCAACAACAAAAGACACGTAGCAAGAGGGTGGTGCACCCTGGGCATCGAAGAAGGGGGGAGGGGCAAGCCCTCACAGAACTGTAAATAAACAAGCCTGCTGGAGAAGCAGGAGTGGCAGCCCCTGCCCAGCAACCTTGGAGTGGGAAAGTTTATAACAGTGGCTGTGTGAGGAAAGCTCCACTGGAAAGTGGGGAAGGGACACTTCCTATGTGAACTATAAATAAACAAGCTGACCAGAGAAGGTGGGTGAAGCACCACCTCCCCCAGTGTGCTTGGGAGGGGAAAGCTTGTAATAGTGGCTGTTGTGCCCAGGAGAACTCTAAATAAGCAAGGCCTGCGGGGCTAGGTGAGTGTTAAGCTCATTCCTGAGATCTGCAATCAATAAAGCCTCCAGCAACAGCTGGCTGACAGTAGTGGGCAGGTGAGCCTCAGCCTCAGATAGACATTCACAGAACTGTCTCCAAGCCTTTTTTCTTTTTTTTTTCTTCCTTTGATGAGACAACAACTGAACTAGAACTGCATGCTGAACATCTAACTGAAACTGTATTGCATTTGAACGTGGGATTTTTGTTTTCTTTTTGTTTTTTGTAGGTTTTGCTTTTTGTTTGTTTTCCCCTTTGATGAGACAACAACAGAACTACATCTGAGACACAGTCTCCAGGATTGGAGGCCGAGGGACTAACACCAAAACTATTAAGACTGAAACTTTATTGAATTTGAACTTGGGGATTTTTTTTAATCCTCTCTCTGTCTCTCTAATGCCTGTTTAGCTTACTGTTGATTAGTACACTATCTCTCCCTGTTTATTTCTTTGGCACTGTTTTTTTTTTTGTTGTTGTTGTTTGTTTGTTTCTTTGTTTAGTTGTTTGTTTTTCCTTTTTCTTTACCTTCTTCGCTTTCCCTCTCCACTCACCCTGCCATTCTAGATATCACTATTGTTATTATTACAAGTTAGACAATACTTAATTGCACACAGTACAGGGACAGTAACAATAGCAAGGGCAATGATGAGAAGATGGAAAAAAGAGGGAAACAAGTTTCCCCCCAGTAATAAATTAGTACAGGAACCAAAGGGAAATGAAGAGAACAGATACTCAGATCCAGACTCCAACAAAATGAAGAGAAACTATGCCAAAGAACCCAATGAAGACCACAAGAACAACCAGAAAGAAGAAATACTGCAAGTAATCAATGAGAATTTTATAGAGATGATACTGGATATAATCAACCAAAATGTACAGGAGACACTCAAGAATTTCCAAGACAATAAAGATAGAGAATTTGAGAAAGCACAAGAACAAATAAAAGAAACTATAGTAGCGCTGTATAATCACCAAAGTGAAACAAAGAGCAAAATAAATAAGAGATAAATGAACTCAGGATGAAAATAGACAATACTAAAGAGGAAGGGACAGAGGATATGGAAAACCTCAGAAAAAAGAAGGAAACAGAAATGCAAAACAAAATGGAATGCCAATACAGCAGAATAGAAAAACAGAAGACAGAATCCCAGAACTTGAAGATGAAATGGTAATTAATGGAAAAACCAAAGAACTATTAGTTCAACAAATCTAGACCTGTGAAAATAAAATGTAAGAACTTACTAACTCCATCAATAGACCAAACCTGAGAATCATGGTCATTGAAGCAGGAGAAGAGGTGCAAGCAAAGGGAATGCACAATATATTCAACAAAATCATTACAGAAAATTTCACAAATCTAGAAAAATCTATGCCCATACAGGTGCAGAAAGTCTACAGAACACCAAAAAGAACTGACCAAAATAGAACTACCCCACAGCATATTATCATTGAGACAATAAGTACAGAGACTAGAGAAAGAATATTGAAGGCTGTAAGAGAGGAAAAAAATAACATACAAAGGTAAACCCATCAAATCACAGCAGACTTCTCAACAGAAACATTAAAGGCAAGAAGAACCTGGGGTGAGATCTTCCAGGCACTGAATGAAAATAACTTCAACCCTAGGATACACTACCCAGAAAAACTATCAATCAAAATAGATGGAGCAATAAAAGTCTTCCATGATAAGAAGAAACTACAACAATATATGAACACAAAGCCACCACTACAAAAGATTCTTCAAGGGATTCTGCACACAGAAAGTGAAATCCAACAAACCATGAAACGGCAGGCAGTACCAAACTACAGGTAAAGAAAAAGCAAGAAAGTAGAGAGTAGCATTGATTTAGGTACACACAATCAAACCTTCAAACAACTAAGAAAACTAAATGACAGGGATCACCACATACCTATCAGTACTAACACTTAATGGACTTAATTCCCCCATCAAAGGCACCATTTGAGGAACTGGATTAAAAAGGAAGATCCAACAATTTGTTGCTTACAGGAGACCCATCTCACTGATGGAAATAAGCATAGGCTTAGGATGAAAGGCTGGAAGAAGATTTACCAAGTCAATGGCTCCCGAAAACAAGCAGGAGTAGAAATACTTATCTCTGACAAAGTAGACTTCAAACCTACATTGATCAAATGAGATAAAGAAGGACATTCCATACTAATAAAAGGGGAAATAGATCAAAAGGAAATAACAATTATCAACCTATATGCACCCAATGTCAACACACCCAATTTCACCAAACATACCCTGAAGGACCTAAAAGTATATATTAACTCCAAAGTGTAGTCGTGGGAGACTTAAACACCCCATTATCATCAATAGATAGGTCATCCAAACAAAAAAGTAGACAAAAAGCATGCAAACAGCTGGAAACTGAATAATTCATTGCTTAATGAAATAAAAGAGGAAATTAAAAAGTTCCTGGAAGTCAATGAAAATGAAAACACAACCTACTGGAACCTATGGGACACAGCAAAGGCAGTCCTGAGAGGAAAGTTTATAGCCATGAGTGCATATATTAAAAAGACTGAAAGATCTCAAATCAAAGACCTAATGATACATCTCAAACTCCTAGAAAAACAAGAACAAGAAAATCCCAAAACAAATAGAAGGAGAGAAATAATAAAAATAAGAGCTGAAATCAATGAAATAGAAACCAAAAAAATGATACAAACAATTAATGAAACAAAAAGTTGGTTCTATGAAAAAATAAACAAGATTAACAGACCCCTGGCAAACCTGACTAAAATGAGGAGAGAAAAAACCCAAATTAGTAGAATCAGGATTGCAAAGGGGAGATAAAAACAAACACCATGGAAGTCCAAGAAATCATTAGAGACTACTTTGAGAAACTGTATTCAACTAAATTCGAAAATCTTAAAGAAATGGACAGATTTCTAGATACATATGATCATCCAAAACTGAACCAAGAGGAAATTAATCACCTGAATAGATCTATAACACAAAATGAAATTGAAGCAGAAATCAAGAGTCTCATCAAAAAGAAAAGTCCAGGACCTGATGGATTCTCTGCTGACTTCCATCAGACCTTTAAAGAAGAACTAATATGAACCCTCCTTAAACTGTTCCACAAAATAGAAAGGGAAGGAAAACTGCCTAACACATTTTATGAAGACAGTATTACACTTATCCCAAAACCAGGCAAAGAAACCTCCAAAGGAGAACTGTAGGCCAATCTCCTTAATGAACATTGACGCAAAAATCCTCAACAAAATAATGGCAAACCGAATTCAACAACACATCAAAAAGATCATTCACCACGACCAAGCAGGCTTCATCCCAGGAATGCAGGGGTGGTTCAACATACGAAAATCAACAAATGTAATAAACCACATTAACAGACGCAAAGACAAAAACCACTTGATCATCTCAATAGATGCAGAAAAAGCCTTTGATAAGATCCAACACTATTTCATGATAAAAGCTCTAAGAAAACTAGGAATAGAAGGAACGTACCTCAACATTGTAAAAGCTATATATGACAAATCTATAGCCAGCATTATACTTAATGGTGAAAAAAATGAAACCGTTCCCTCTAAAATCAGGAATGAGACAAGGATGCCCATTATCTCCACTTCTATTCAACACAGTACTTGAATTCCTAGCCAAAGCAGTTAGGCAAGAAGAAGGAATAAAAGGAATACAAATAGTTAAAGAAACTGTCAAAATATCCCTATTTCCAGATGATATGATCCTATACCTTAAAGACCCAAAAAACTCTACTCAAAAACTCCTAGACACCATCAATAGCTATAGCAAGGTAGAAGGATATAAAATGAACATAGAAAAATCATTAGCATTTATATACACTAATAATGAACAAACTGAGAAAGAGTATATGAAAACAATTCCATTTACAATAGCCTCAAAAAAATCAAATGCTGAGGTGTAAACCTAACAAAGGATGTGAGCAACCTCTACAGGGAAAACTATGAACTTGTGAAGAAAGAGATTGAGGAAGGCTATAGAGAGTGGAGAGATTTCCCATGCTCATGGATTGGTAGAATCAACATAGTAAAAATGTCTATACTCCCAAAAGTAATCTACATGTTTAATGCAATTCCCACCAAAATTCCAATGACATTCATCAAAGAGATTGAAAAATCTACCATTAAATTTATATAGAAATACAAGAGGCCACAAATAGCCAAGACAATGCTCAGTCAAAAGAACAATGCTGGAGGCATCACAATACCTGACCTCAAACTATATTACAAAGCAATAACAATAAAAACAGCATGGTACTGGCACAAAAACAGACATGAAGACCAGTGGAACAGAATAGAGGGCCCGGCTATAAAGTCACACAACTATAACCAACTTGTCTTTGACAAAGGTGCTAAAAATATATGATGGAGAAAAGATAGCCTCTTCAACAAAAACTGCTGGGAAAACTGGTTAACAATCTGCAAAAAAACTGAAACTAGATCCATGTATATCACCCTATACCAATATTAACTCAAAATGGATCAAGGATCCTAATATTTGACCCCAAACTCTAGTTGGTACAGGAAAGAGTAGGAAATACTCTGGAACTAATAGGTATAGGCAAGAACTTTCTCAACGAAACCCCAGCAGCACAGCAACTAAGAGATAGCATAGATAAATGGGACCTCATAAAACTAAAAAGCTTCTGCTCAACAAAAGAAATGGTCTCTAAACTGAAGAAAACACTCACAGAGTGGGAGAAAATATTTGCCAGCTACACATCAGACAAAGGACTGATAACCAGAATATACAGGGAACTGAAAAAACTAAATTCTCCCAAAATTAATGTACCAATAAAGAAATGGGCAAGTGAACTAAACAGAGCTTTCTCAAAAGAAGAAATTCAAATGGCAAAAAAACCAGATGAAAAAATGCTCACCATCACTAGCAATAAAGGAAATGCAAATTAAGCCACACTAAGATTCCACCTCACCCCTGTTAGAATAGCCATCATTAGCAACACCACTAACAATAGGTGTTGGCGAGGATGCGGGGAGAAAGGAACCCTCTTACACTGCTGATGGGAATGTAAACTAGTACAACCACTCTGGAAAAAATTTGGAGGCTACTTAAAAATCTAAACATTGACCTACCATTTGATCCAGCAATACTACTCTTGGGGATATACCCTAAAGAATGTAACACAGGTTATTCCAGAGGCACCTGCACACCCATGTTTATTGCAGCACTATTCACAATAGCCAAGTTATGGAAACAGCCAAGATGCCCCACTACTGACAAATGGATTAAGAAAATGTGGTATTTATACACAATGGAATTTTATGCAGCCATGAAGAAGAACAAAATATTATCATTCCCTGGTAAATCGATGGAATTGGAGAACAACATTTTGATGTTAGCCTGGCCCAAAAGACCAAAAATCTCATGTTCTCCCTCATATGCAGACATTAGATCAAAGGCGAACACAACAAGGGGATTGGACTTTGATCACATGATAAAGCGAGAGCACACAAGGGAGGTGTGAGGATAGGTAAGATACCTAAAAAGCTAGATAGCATTTGTTGCCCTCAATGCAGAGAAACTAAAGCAGATACTTTAAAGCAACTGAGGCCAATAGGGGAAGGGAACCAGGAATTAGAGAAAAGGTTAGTTCAAGAAGAATTAATTTAGAAGGTAACACACATGCACAGGAAATCAATGCAAGTCAACTCCCTGTATAGCTATCCTTATCTCAACTAGCAAAAACCCTTGTTCCTTCCTATTATTGCTTATACACTCTCTTCAACAAAATTAGAGATAAGGGCAAAATAGTTTCTGCCCGGTAGCGCGTGGGTTTAGGGTGAGAGGGAGGTGGCGGGGGAAGGGAAGGAGGGAGAAATGACCCAAACATTGTATGCACATAGGAATAAAATAAAATTTGTTTTAAAAAATAAAATAAAACTAGATTTTTAAATATTTTGTTTGGCATATCAACCTTTTCATTATTTTTAAATTGGTTCTTTAGGCATGACAAACTTTCAAATGAATTCTAATGTCTTTTTTCATATTTCTTGTGTTTTCTTTTTGTGATTTTTATATCTATTGGAGTGGGTATCTGTTTTAGTTTTTTTATAGTGGCCTTCTTAGTGAGTAGTTTTCCCATCTATCACACAAAGGAGAGAAAACAGAGCAAAATGACAAAAATAATTAAAAAATGAATCAGATGTACAACCCAGTCTTTTAGAAAAGAAAGGAACTACAATACTTATTTGATAAACTAAGAGTTTAAAATTATAAAAGCTGAAGCTTAATAGTTAAGTATTAATAAGAAGGGTGGATGAGGAAGGGAAAAATAGAGACAAAACCATATAGCAAAGAGAGGAAAAGTAAATGGTACAAAGGCATAATGAGTAATAGAGAGAACACAAGTATAGAGACGGAAGGGAGACTGGGGGGGGTAGACTTGAGATGGGACTCATACTTCAGATATTTCAATGTGCTCCAGGTGTCATGAGTATGCAGCCAAAGTAGAAAGTAACAACTCTAAATGACCCTGACAAACCCTTCTCAAGACTGCAACATAGGTATTCAACACCAATGCATGTGGAAAGAGCCTTCCAAGTGGAAGAGATTTTGGTGATGGTAGGAGATGGCAGATTAGTGACATTTAGCACTTTCCTGTGTTTCCATGAATCTGAAACAATGAGACATGTGGCTGAAGAGAGTGGTGGGTGGAGTGCAAAAGCAAGGAAGGACAACAATCAACAGTAGACAGAGACTGAGTGAAATCCAGAAATATTGAAGTTCATACTTATAAAAGAAACAACAGACCCAACTATAGAGTGATAAGCAAAATGGTAGGGAAGGGGTAACTCCCCCCACCCCACTCCAGTAGGGATGCAATCAAAGAAAAATGGAAATCTTGGGAAAGTTGATAAGCACAAAAGCTGGAAAAATAAGATCTGGGTCTAGTATAGCAAACAGATGCCATAGAAGGGGCCTCTTGTACTTCCTGGCTTGCTCACTGGTTTCATGAAGGGGAATCTTCTTAGGTGAGAGCTTATAGCCATACCTTTCAGATAAGAAGAGAAGAGTCTGCACTTTTATATCTTCAAATCCCAAAAGCCTCTCCCCTCCACTGGCTAAGTGAGGGACCACCCAAGAATTGTTGTGGACCACCTCAAGAATCTGGTTATGACTTGTACTCAGATTTATGGACACAGATCTACTTGAGTGGGAGGAGGCCAAGAGTGAATACATCAAGGAAGATGCAGCCCAAACTCTGGTAAGAGGAGAAAGACAGCTGTGTGAAGATATGAGCAGGCGTACTAGGACAGAGAATGGTAAGGCCAGGGCACACAGGGTCCATCAGAGCCCTTTCCCTTGCCCAGCTGACTGCTTTGGTTGACTGCTTTTTACACTTTCATATGGCTGGAAAGATTTGGGGGATAGCAGTCATGGTAGGAATTATCTATTCCAAACCCACATAGGCAGAACAACTCTGGTGTGAGGCAGCATCCCAAGGGGGCAGAGCATGGATCCTCAGGCTCAGCTGTAGGGATCAATGTGAGGGCAGCTTCTGCCCAGGAATTTCCAGCAGGGAAGATAAGAAGAAAAGATGGGGCTTAGCTTCCAAAAAAGCTCTTTCTCATCTTACATGTTTGGATTTCAGAGAGAAAAATAGCTGCCCCTCAAACAAAGTAAACTTGCAAAACATAAACTTAGGGGGAGAAAATCTGTCCTCTCCTCAGAAAGGAAGAAATATTGAGTGGTGTTTTCTTTTCTTTTTTTCCTGGTGGGACTGGGGTTTGAACTTAGGGCTTTACATTTGTAAAGCAGGCACTCTACTGCTTGAGGCACACCTCTGGCAACTTCTTTTCTTTGTAAAGGCACAGTCCCAGATATCTTGTCATAGCACCACAAAATTGACTAAGACACTCAAAGAGATTTTACAAGGATGTCAAAAGTTACTTACAACCTTACCTTAACTCCCCATACTCCTTACACCAGTGCAACTTGGCTTCCGATACCTCCTGATAATCACCAACATCCATTTACTGTGGATAGGATTGGGTTTAAGGATGTAACAAGACCTTACCATGGGGGACAGCTAGATAAGCTAATTTTAACTTTTAACCTGAAAGGTTTGTGATACAATCTTTGCTATTATCTTTTCATACCTTAGGCCTGGTCATATCATCACCCAGTCCATATGCATTTGTTGATGACTTACTCTATGCCAGGGCAGGGGTAGACAGAAGAGTCATCCCAGAGTACCTGGTTTACAGATGCTTACAGTGATGACATCCTGTGTCTCTCACGGCATGAATTACAGGCACTTTTATAAACTCTCTTTTTTTTTTTTCTCATTTTATTTTATTTTATTTTATTTTCATTTTTCTTTTATTATTCATATGTGCATACAAGGCTTGGTTTATTTCTCCCCCCTGCCCCCACCCCCTCCCTTACCACCCACTCCACTCCCTCCCGCTCCCCCCCTCAATACCCAGCAGAAACTATTTTGCCCTTATCTCTAATTTTGTTGTAGAGAGAGTATAAGCAATAATAGGAAGGAACAAGGGGTTTTGCTGGTTGAGATAAGGATAGCTATACAGAGCATTGACTCACATTGATTTCCTGTGCGTGGGTGTTACCTTCTAGGTTAATTCTTTTTAATCTAACCTTTTCTCTAGTTCCTGGTCCCCTTTTCCTATTGGCCTCAGTTGCTTTAAGGTATCTGCTTTAGTTTCTCTGCATTAAGGGCAACAAATGCTAGCTAGTTTTTTAGGTGTCTTACCTATCCTCACCCCTCCCTTGTGTGCTCTCGCTTTTATCATGTGCTCATAGTCCAATCCACTTGTTCTGTTTGCCCTTGATCTAATGTCCACATATGAGGGAGAACATACGATTTTTGGTCTTTTGAGCCAGGCTAACCTCACTCAGAATGATGTTCTCCAATTCCATCCATTTACCAGCGAATGATAACATTTCGTTCTTCTTCATGGCTGCATAAAATTCCATTGTGTATAGATACCACATTTTCTTAATCCATTCGTCAGTGCTGGGGCATCTTGGCTGTTTCCATAACTTGGCTACTGTGAATAGTGCCGCAATAAACATGGATGTGCAGGTGCCTCTGGAGTAACAGTCTTTTGGGTATATTCCCAAGAGTGGTATTGCTGGATCAAATGGTAGATCGATGTCCAGCTTTTTAAGTAGCCTCCAAATTTTTTTCCAGAGTGGTTGTACTAGTCTACATTCCCACCAACAGTGTAAGAGGGTTCCTTTTTCCCGCATCCTCACCAACACCTGTTGTTGGTGGTGTTGCTGATGATGGCTATTCTAACAGGGGTGAGGTGGAATCTTAGTGTGGTTTTAATTTGCATTTCCTTTATTGCTAGAGATGGTGAGCATTTTTTCATGTGTTTTCTGGCCATTTGAATTTCTTCTTTTGAGAAAGTTCTGTTTAGTTCACCTGCCCATTTCTTTATTGGTTCATTAGTTTTGGGAGAATTTAGTTTTTTAAGTTCCCTGTATATTCTGGTTATCAGTCCTTTGTCTGATGTATAGTTGGCAAATATTTTCTCCCACTCTGTGGGTGTTCTCTTCAGTTTAGAGACCATTTCTTTTGATGAACAGAAGCTTTTTAGTTTTATGAGGTCCCATTTATCTATGCTATCTCTTAGTTGCTGTGCTGCTGGGGTTTCATTGAGAAAGTTCTTACCTATACCTACTAACTCCAGAGTATTTCCTACTCTTTCTTGTATCAACTTAAGAGTTTGGGGTCTGATATTAAGATCCTTGATCCATTTTGAGTTAATCTTGGTATAGGGTGATATACATGGATCTAGTTTCAGTTTTTTGCAGACTGCTAACCAGTTTTCCCAGCAGTTTTTGTTGAAGAGGCTGCTATTTCTCCATCGTATATTTTTAGCTCCTTTGTCAAAGATAAGTTGCTTATAGTTGTGTGGCTTTATATCTGGATCCTCTATTCTGTTCCACTGGTCTTCATGTCTGTTTTTGTGCCAGTACCATGCTGTTTTTATTATTATTGCTTTGTAATATAGTTTGACGTCAGGTATTGTGATACCTCCTGCATTGTTCTTTTGACTGAGTATTGCCTTGGCTATTCGTGGCCTCTTGTGTTTCCATATAAATTTAACAGTAGATTTTTCAATCTCTTTGATGAATGTCATTGGAATTTTGATGGGAATTGCATTAAACATGTAGATTACTTTTGGGAGTATAGACATTTTTACTATGTTGATTCTACCAATCCATGAGCATGGGAGATCTCTCCACTTTCTATAGTCTTCCTCAATCTCTTTCTTCAGAAGTGTATAGTTTTCCTTGTAGAGGTCTTTCACATCTTTTGTTAGGTTTACACCTAGGTATTTGATTTTTTTTGAGGCTATTGTAAATGGAATTGTTTTCATACATTCTTTTTCCGTTTGCTCATTGTTAGTGTATAGAAATGCTAATGATTTTTCTATGTTGATTTTATATCCTGCTACCTTGCTATAGCTATTGATGATGTCTAGAAGCTTCTGAGTAGAGTTTTTTGGGTCTTTAAGGTATAGGATCATGTCGTCTGCAAATAGGGATATTTTGACAGTTTCTTTACCTATTTGTATTCCTTTTATTCCTTCTTCTTGCCTAATTGCTCTGGCTAGGAATTCCAGTACTATGTTGAATAGGAGTGGAGATAGTGGGCATCCTTGTCTGGTTCCTGATTTTAGAGGGAATGGTTTTAATTTTTCTCCGTTAAGTATAATGCTGGCTGTAGGTTTGTCATATATAGCTTTTATAATGTTGAGGAACTTTCCTTCTATTCCTAGTTTTCTTAGAGCTTTTATCATGAAATGATGTTGGATCTTATCAAAGGCTTTTTCTGCATCTATTGAGATGATCAAGTGGTTTTTGTCTTTGCTTCTCTTAATGTGGTTTATTACGTTTATTGATTTTCGTATGTTGAACCACCCCTGCATCCCTGGGATGAAGCCTACCTGGTCGTGGTGAATAATCTTTTTGATGTGTTGCTGAATTCGATTTGCCATTATTTTGTTGAGGATTTTTGCATCAATGTTCATTAAGGAGATTGGCCTATAGTTCTCCTTTTTGGAGGTGTCTTTGCCTGGTTTTGGGATAAGTGTAATACTGGCTTCATAAAATGTGTTTGGCAGTTTTCCTTCCCTTTCTATTTCATGGAACAGTTTAAGGAGGGTTGGTATCAGTTCTTCTTTAAAGGTCTGATAGAATTCAGCAGAGAATCCATCAGGTCCTGGACTTTTCTTTTTGGGGAGACTCTTGATTGCTGCTTCAATTTCATTTTGTGTTATAGGTCTATTCAGGTGATTAATTTCCTCTTGGTTTAGTTTTGGATGATCATATGTATCTAGAAATCTGTCCATTTCTTTTAGATTTTCAAATTTATTTGAATATAGGTTCTCAAAGTAGTCTCTGGTGATTTCCTGGACTTCCATGGTGTTTGTTGTTATCTCCCCTTTTGCATTCCTGATTCTACTAATTTGGGTTTTTTCTCTCCTCATTTTAGTCGGGTTTCCCAGGGGTCTATCGATCTTGTTTATTTTTTCAAAGAACCAACTTTTTGTTTCATTAATTCTTTGTATGGTTTTTTTGGTTTCTATTTCATTGATTTCAGCTCTTATTTTTATTATTTCTCTCCTTCTATTTGTTTTGGGATTTGCTTGTTCTTGTTTTTCTAGGAGTTTGAGATGTATCATTAGGTCATTGATTTGGGATCTTTCAATCTTTTTAATATATGCACTCATGGCTATAAACTTTCCTCTCAAGACTGCCTTAGCTGTGTCCCATAGGTTCTGGTAGGTTGTGTTTTCATTTTCATTGACTTCTAGGAACTTTTTAATTTCCTCTTTTATTGCATCGATGATCCATTCTTCATTAAGTAATGAGTTATTTAGTTTCCAGCTGTTTGCATGTTTTTTGTCTTTACTTTTGTTGTTGAGTTCTACTTTTACTGCATTGTGGTCAGATAGTATGCATGGTATTATTTCTATTTTCTTCTATTTGCTGAGGCTTGCTTTGTGCCCTAGGATATGATCTATTTTGGAGAAGGTTCCATGGGCTGCTGAGAAGAATGTATATTGTGTAGAGGTTGGATGAAATGTTCTGTAGACATCTACTAGGTCCACTTGATCTATTGCATATTTTAGATCTTGGATTTCTTTATTGAGTTTTTGTTTGGATGACCTATCTATTGATGATAATGGAGTGTTAAAGTCTCCCACAACCACTGTGTTGGCGTTTATATATGCTTTTAGGTCTTTCAGGGTATGTTTGATGAAATTGGGTGCGTTGACATTGGGTGCGTACAGATTGATGATTATTATTTCCTTTTGGTCTATTTCCCCTTTTATTAGTATGGAATGTCCTTCTTTATCTCGTTTGATCAATGTAGGTTTGAAGTCTACTTTGTCAGAGATAAGTATTGCTACTCCTGCTTGTTTTCGGGGGCCATTGGCTTGGTAAATCTTCTTCCAGCCTTTCATCCTAAGCATATGCTTATTTCTGTCGGTGAGATGAGTCTCCTGTAAGCAACAAATTGTTGGATCTTCTTTTTTAATCCATTTTGTCAAACGGTGTCTTTTGATGGGTGAATTAAGTCCATTAACATTAAGTGTTAGTACTGATAGGTATGTGGTGATTCCTGCCATTTAGTTATCTTAGTTGTTTGAAGGTTTGATTGTGTGTACCTAACTTGATGTTACTCTCTACTGTCTTGCTTTTTCTTATCCTGTGGTTTGGTGCTGCCTGCCTTTTCATGGTTAAGTTGGGTGTCACTTTCTGTGTGCAGGATCCCTTGCAGAATCTTTTGTAATGGTGGCTTTGTGGTCACATATTGTTTTAGTTTCTGCTTATCATGGAAGACTTTTATTGCTCCATCTATTTTGAATGATAGCTTTGCTGGGTAGAGTATCCTGGGGTTGAAGTTATTTTCATTCAGTGCCCGGAAGATCTCACCCCACGCTCTTCTTGCTTTTAATGTTTCTGTTGAGAAGTCTGCTGTGATTTTGATGGGTTTACCTTTGTATGTTACTTGTTTTTTCTCTCTTGCAGCCTTCAATATTCTTTCCTTAGTTTCTGAACTTGTTGTTTTAATGATGATATGTCGTGGAGTAGTTCTATTTTGATCTGGTCTGTTTGGTGTCCTGGAGGCCTCTTGCATTTGTATGGGAATATCTTTCTCTAGATTTGGGAAATTTTCTGTTATTATTTTGTTGAATATATTACGCATTCCCTTCGCTTGCACCTCTTCTCCTTCTTCGATGCCCATGATTCTCAAGTTTGGTCTTTTGATGGAGTCGGTGAGTTCTTGCATTTTCTTTTCACAGGTCTTGAGTTGTTTAATTAGTAGTTCTTCAGTTTTTCCTTTAATTACCATTTCATCTTCATGTTCTGAGATTCTGTATTCTGTTTGTTCTATTCTGCTGGATTGGCCTTCCGTTTTGTTTTGCAATTCTGTTTCGTTCTTTTTTCTGAGGTTTTCCATATCCTGGCTGTTTTCTTCTTTATTGTTGTCTATTTTTGTCCTGAGTTCATTTATCCATTTATTCATTGTGTTCTCTCTTTCACTTTGGTGTTTATACAGTGCTTCTATGGTTTCCTTTATTTCGTCTTTTGCTTTTTCAAATTCTCTATTTTTATTGTCTTGGAATTTCTTGAGTGTCTCCTGTACATTTTGGTTGACCCTATCCAGTATCATCTCTATAAAATTCTCATTGAGTACTTGTAGTATGTCTTCTTTTAAATTATTCTTGTAGGCTTCATTGGGTCCTTTGGCATAGTTTATCTTCATTTTGTTGGAGTCTGGCTCTGAGTTTCTGTTCTCTTCATTCCCCTCTGGTTCCTGTACTAATTTTTTGCTGTGGGGAAACTGGTTTCCTTGTTTTTTCTGTCTTCCTGTCATTGTCCTTGGTGTTGTTACTGTCCCTGTACTGTGTGTAATTAAGTATTTTCTAGCTTGTAATAATAACAATGGTAATATTGAGAATGGAAGAGTGAGCTGAGATGGAAAGCAAGAAGTTAAAGAAAAGGGGAAAACAAATATACAGACAAGAGGGAGAAAGCAGAACGAGGTATCAGACAAGAGAGTTTCAAAGATATAAACAGGGAGTGTTAGTGTACTAATCGACAGTAAGCTGAACAGACAATAGAGTGACAGAGAGAGGATTGAAAATCAAAGATAAAAAAAATAAAAAATAAGTATTTGAAAGTAATATCTATTTATAAAAATGAATTAAAATAAAATGGAAAATAGAAAATTAAAAAAAACAAAAAAAAAACAAAACAACCAAAAAACTTCCAAGTTTATATGCAATGCAATTTCAGTCTTAATAATTTGGATGTCCATCTCAATCTCCAGTCCTGGAGTTGGTGCCTCAGATGTTGTTCTGTAGTTGTCTCATCAAAGGGGATGCATAAAGTAGAACAAAACTACACTCACACACACACAGAAGAAAAAAAAAAAGCTCCACCAAGTGTCCCCAGTTCAAATGCAATACAGTTTCAGTAAGTTTTTCGGCTTGCAGGTGTAATTCGGTTGTTCTCTCATCAAAGGTAGGGAGAAAAAGAAAAAAAAAGCGTCTGGAGGCAGTTCTGAGAGTGGTATCTGCAACTGTGGCTTGCCTGCCTGCTGCTCTCAGCCTGTAGCTGGCGGCGTTATTTATGCAGATCTCTGGGGTGAGCTAGCACTCACCTGATCCCACAGGCTTTGTTTGCTCAGAGTTCTCCTGTGCGGGGGAGGGGGGCCTCTGCTACAGGCTTTTCCCTTTCCAAGCACTGGGAAAGGCGACACTGCCCCGCGTTGTCAGGCCTGCGTGTTCATTTACAGTTCACGTGGGAAGTGGGTCTTCCCTCCTCTCACAAGCGTCCCCGCTCCTGGTTGCTGGCGCACCCCGCTCCCACCAGAGCCTCTCCGGCCCGCCCGGCTCGTTTATTTACAGTCCCGGGAAGGATTCCCTTCCCCCAATCTTCAGCGCTCAGGGCGCCCCACCCTCTTTCCAGCGTGTCTTAACTGTTCTTATTGCTTAGTACTCAGTTTCTCTTTTTTTCCCGGGTGGAGGTCAGTCTGTCCAGGGGGCTATGCTGCTCTGGCCCAGGCTTGTCTGTGGGGGAACCGCGGTACCACGAAGCTCACCTGGTCCGCGTCTTCCCAAGCCGTATGGGCGCCTGCCACTGGCGGCCCGGGGGCCTCCTCGGTTCTCCGTTTAACGTGAAGTGGAGATTCTCTGCGCCGGCTGGAGATGTGGAGGAGTCAAAGTTATGCCTTTTCTCAGTGATTATGCCTGCAAAGTGTGTCTCCAGCGTCTCTCCAAGATTTCACTATAGGAGGGTCGCTTTCTGCTTCCTACCTCTAGCCGCCATCTTGGAATTCCCATCTTATAAACTCTCTTAAGATGTCATCGGTGATACCAAGCAGCCATTACTATGAGTGTAACTCTGTTCCACGAGGCTTTCAAGGGGAATTTCAGGTCTACATAAGGTCATAATGTCATCAGGAGATAGCTCGGGTCACACCCAGTGCTAGAGCTACCCCAGTGTCCTTCATGGCTGGTGCCTCCTTCCTGATGTGGAGATGGGGGACCAGACACTGTAACCCAGTCTTTAATAGAAATAAATAAGTGCAGCTTGGGGATAGAAGGCAAGAATAGAAAGTTTTGATGAATTTTATGGAACTAACCAGGGAACATTGGGAGTGAAATCAGTGAGATGGTAGAGTCTCTGAAAAGGGTGAAGTAGCTGAATAGAGCTGGAGTCACAAATCCTGCATGGGGCATATGTGAACTCCTGATGTGTGAACCCACAGCAGTCTCTGTGACCTCCTTAAGGTTCAAGAAGGGTGACAAGGTGGTTCCACGCAAGCATTTGTATCTCATGGGTTATTTTTCTGAAGAGACACACGCTCAGTGAAGGTGGTGACTCTTCAGAAAATCCTCCTCGATCCTTCATCTCAAATGCCACCTTTCCCTGCATTTTCTTTAAATGGGATTCCTATAAGCAGTTGAGTATTTCAGACCCAGCTTAAAGCTTTGCTTCCTTCTAATTCTCATTCCCAAGCCCAGACTCAGGACCTGGTCCAGCTGGTTCGTTTCTGCCAGGAGAAACTTGACACTGCAATGCACAAGTCCCATCCCAGGTGTAGCCATTGTCCTCAGAAAGGAAGGAATTGTTTTGAGTTCCAAATGAACAACTCATATGACAAAGAGAACAGCTGATTTTCACCTCACTGAGCGGCAGCACAGTGATGCTGCATGCTACACCCATGAATACTACAAACAACTGTTCCCTGACACAGTGTCACAGCCCAGTAATGTCTTTCTTCTTTTGGTTAACAGATGAGGAGGGGCTGCTGCAGAATGACCTGTGGTGATCCTCAGACAGGGGATGAAGGAGGGAGGAAGAAAAGGAGTCTCATCCCCATTCCCTTGGTGAAGAGATGGCATAATGGGGACAGAACTGAGTATCATGGTTTTATCCAGGACTTGTAGAGGGAAATCCTCTATCGTGGAGTCCTAGTAGAAAATGGGAGGGAGCAGGCATCCATGAAACTTCCTGCCACAAAAGCAAGGGTGAGTGGGGAACCCAAGGCTTACCTGTTGACCTCAGAGCCTTGTTCTCTTACAGGTGTTTTACCCCAACCTTCTCCCCAAGTCAACCAAATAAGTAACCTTGTCACAGGGGGAAATGTGAAGAAGGAACGGCATTACCTACCCAGCTTCAGAGTTCGGAAAATGACAGTGTGGAGTTCCCTCTTCACAGTCTGACAGTCAGTGACATGGGGAACTACAGCTGTGTGTACTATCAAGCAGAAGCCCCTTTCTGGGCCTCAGACCCCAGTGATCATCTTGAGATTTTGGTGACAGGTAATGGTTTGCATGATTTCGAAGACATGTTGCTTTCTTTATTATTATTTTTTTAAGATAGAGTCTTGTTATGTAGCCTGGGCTAACTTCAAATTCATGATCTTCCCGCCTCAGCTTCCCAAGTGCTACCTATGTTTCTTCTTTTTATTGGATATTTTTGTTATTATTCTGTGATTCTCATTCTTTTATCACTTGCACTATTATCCCTTCTAAACATTTTCCCTTTCATTATTCTCACTCCTTTGCCTCTATTGGTTTGTATACTGAGTAATTTCTGTTGTTCTTCAAAATTATGAATCCCACCCCAGAAAGAATTCCACTGACCATTGTATGCATTGCCAAATGGTTTGATTTTGTGGGGGGATTGGTGATTTTATTGTCAACAACTCTTTCTGTTTGGGGACATGGTTTGCCACAGCCTCTTGTTTCTGTGTTGTGAATGAAATACCTTCTCATGTGTCATCAAGGTTATAGTTAGAATTCTCTGATAATTACCTTTTGTTTCCTGCCCAAATGCTGCCTCATTAGTGCATAGAAATACACTGTACTTTGTAAATTCTCTTTTATGCTGCTAGGACGTTCTATCAAGGGTGATGGTTTTTAATGGTCAGAAAAGTGAGGTGGTGGTTTTCCTCGTGTGGTAGTAATATGCCCTATTTCCCTGTATGGACTTTGCCTGCAGGGAGCTTTGTGGAGTTAGAGATATTCTTTGCACTGTTTGGAATAGGCTGATTGAAATGCAAGCCTCTCTTAGGAAAAAGGCCAATGTCAAGCTGCAACTTTATTTATTTATTTATTTATATTTTTTTATTATTCATATGTGCATACAATGCTTGGGTTATTTCTCCCCCCTGCCCCACCCCATCCCTTACCACCCACCCTGCCCCCTCCCTCCCCCCCCACCTCCTTGATACTCTGCAGAAACTATTTTGCCCTTATCTCTAATTTTGTTGAAGAGAGAGTATAAGCAATAATAGGAAGGAACAAGGGTTTTTGCTAGTTGAGATAAGGATAGCTATACAGGGAGTTGACTCACATTAATTTCCTGTGTATGTGTGTTACCTACTAGGTTAATTCTTCTTGATCTAACCTTTTCTCTAGTTCCTGGTCCCCTTCTCCTGTTGGCCTCAGTTGCTTTTAAGGTATATGCTTTAGTTTCTCTGCTTTGAGGGCAACAAATGCTAACTAATTTTTTAGGTGTCTTACCTATCTTCATATCTCCCTTGTGTGCTCTTGCTTTTATCATGTGATCAAAGTCCAATCCCCTTGTTGTGTTTGCCCTTGATCTAATGTCTGCATATGAGGGAGAACATACGATTTTTGGTCTTTTGGGCCAGGCTAACCTCACTCAGAATGATGTTCTCCAATTCCATCCATTTACCAGCGAATGATAACATTTTGTTCTTCTTCATGGCTGCATAAAATTCCATTGTGTATAGATAACCACATTTTCTTGATCCATTCTTCAGTGTGGGGCATCTTGGCTATTTCCATAACTTGGCTATTGTGAATAGTGCCTGCAGCTTTTCTTAAGGGAAGCTGAGATACACAATGATTCAAGTGTTCACATACTTCTAAGCTCACTCCTGCATGATATTTTATGCTATGGGCAGGCACTCTAATAGAAACTGTAAGTTAATACCATTAATAAAAACAGGTGTTAGAAAGAAGATAACTGTATAACGGAATTGCATTGTGATGATTTTGTAGATGTGTGCAGTGTCCTTTAAACAAGTTCACTCCCTCCATTGTATTTCCCGAACCTACTTCCTCCCTGTTTTTGATGGAACTGAGGTTTGAACTCAGGGCTTCAAGTTTGCAAAACAGGCTCTGTACCATAAGCCACACCTTCAGTCCATTTTGCTCTGTTATTTTGGAGATGGGATCTCGTGAACTATTTGTCTGGCCTGGCTTTGAACTTAGTTCTCCCAATCTCAGCTTCCCATGTAGCTAGGATTACAGGGGTGAGCCACCAGTGCCCAGCTTCTTCCCCCTTTTTAAACAGTATTTGGTGAGTTTCATAATGCTATCTTCATAAATATGCATGCAATATACTTCAGACCTCTCATTATCTCACTGATAATGCTTGACTTCTCATCCAGGTCTTGAATTGAATTCTTCACTTGATTTATCTGTTTGTTTGAATCCTCTTTGTAGTCGCTGATCATTTTCAAAACTGATATTGTGTCTGACATTTCAATCATTTCTGTACCATTAGATTCACTTATTTATGTGTTACAAGCTGACAGAAGAGTCATACTTCTTGGATTTCTACATTATGTTTACACATCTGTTGTGAACAATATCACTTTATTATTTTTATTTTATGAAGGTCTTCTTAGTAGGCAGCCTGATCCCACAGTCATCCAGAGGAGCAAAAGCAGATGCCAGTAGTAAAAACAAAGCAAGTTGAAATGTAGTTTTAAGAAGTGGTACAGATATTTCTATACACTTTGTTAAAATATTATGACCAAGTGGTATCTGTCTTAATTTATGTCACCTAAAGCAGTCTTTACTACAAGGGTTACTCTGTTACATGAGACTTTCAGGGGACTCCCAGGTTTATGTGGGGTCTTGATGCTATCAGGAGCTAGCTAGGGTCATAGCTGGTGCTAGAGTATCCTGCAAGTCAGGTGCCCCCTACCTGGTGTGGAGATGGGGGGTCCACACACTGTAACCCAAGTTCCCACAGAAATTATGAGATAAGTGCATCTTGGAGATATCATGTGAGAATGGAAGAATGTGAAAGATTTTATGGAACAAAGAAGGGAGCACTGAGGGTGAATGCAGGAAGGTGTTAGAGTTTCTGAGAAAGGATGGGGTAGCTGAGTAGAGCTGAAGTCACATTGCAGAATGGGAAACATGTGAACTCATGATGTGTGAACCTAGTGTCTGAGCTCAGTAGGAGCCTCTGGACACTACTCTGAGTGATGAGGCGACTCCAGGCCAGCACTTATATCTTAAAGATGATTCTTTTGGAGATTATGACCAAACAGACAAAAGTAAAGATGGTAAGTAACTGCAGTCAAAGTCTCCTTTCTGTTAGCATATTATAGTTGTACAGGGGAATACATTGTGACATTACATAAGTGCTTGCAATATATCTTAATTAGATTCACCTCATCCATCTTTCTCCTTTATCTCCCCTCCCCCCTTCTTGGAACAATTTCAACAGGTTTCATTGTTAGACTCTCCTTCTTCCTTCATCCCAAATGTCCCTCACTCCCTCTACTTTCTTAAATTGGCTTCCTGGGAGCAGGTGTGTGTGTGTACCAGCCCTGAACCCTGCTTTCTTCTAGGGCCTCTTCCCAAGCCCATCCTTAGTGCCAGGCCTAGCTCAGTGGTTCCTGCTAGGAGCAGCATGACCCTGCAATGCATGAGTCCTACCCCAGGTGTATACCTTCTTCTCAGAAAGGGAGCAGTAATTTTTTATTCCAGGCTGCCAAATCATTTGACTGAGGGGACAGCTGTGTTTCATCTCACTGAACATCGCTACAGTCTAGCGATGCTGGACACTACACCTGTGAATACTACCAAGAAGCATTCCCAGACATAATGTCAGTCTAGCGATGTCCTTCTGCTATTGGTCACAGGTGAGGAGGGGCTGCCTCAGAGTGATCCTCAGACAGAGCATGAGGGAGGGACCAGAGAAAGAGAGTAAGGAAGAAAATGAAGTCTCATTCTCTGAGCATTTGAAGACAGGATGGGAGTGACAGATACAGAATAGAATAACTAGGTTTTTCCAGGACTTCTCAGAGGGGAAATTGCTGTCTAAGAGTCAGAATAGAAAGTGGGAGAGGTGAGTAGGGGACCCATGTCTTCCCCCCTTGTAAGAGAAGGAGCCTCCTTCTCTTACAGGCATTTTACCTAAACCTTCTCTTCAAAACCCCCAATTGGGGTAAGGTGGCCACAGGACAGAAAGTGACTCTGCAGTTCCAGAAGCTTGACAATATGCTTAATTATAAAATGTTTGCTTTACTGAAAGAGGGAACTTCATTAACCATACAGCATCAGAGTTCAGAAAATGATATGGTGGTGTTCACCCTTCACAATGTGACAGTCGGTGACACAGGGAAGAAGACCCTTTCTTGGCCTCAGACCTCTGTGATCATCTTCAGATCTTGGTGACAAGTGAAGTTTGCATGATCTTAAGGATGCATTGTTTTAATTGAGTATATTTTGTTGTAATTCTCTGACTCTCATTCCTTCATAACTTACTTTTTCATCTCTCTTAAAACTCTTCCCTGTCATAATTTCCATTCCTTTGCCTCTATGGATTCTTCACCCTAGATAATTTCTGCATTGTTCTTCAAAATTATGAATTCTATCATGGTAAGAATTACCCTTACAAGTCTCTGCTTCTCTTAATGTTTTCATTTTTACTGCAGTTAGTGATTTTATTCCCAACAATGCTCAGTTCTCAAGATGAGTTTTTCCAGTCTCCTGTTTCTATGTCATGGATGTTCCATCTTTTTTGGATCACTGTTGAAATTTTCCTAAAGTTATGTTTAACCCCATTCTCTTTTCTCTTTCAGTTCCCCCTAGTGCAAGAGTCACAAAGTGTAACCTCATCCAGCTGGGAATGGCTGCTGTGATTCTGGTGTTTTGGGGGTCTTCCTTGTTGAATCCTGACACAGTCAGAGGAAGTCCCCAAATGGACCCAGGTAAAATAACTCAGCTCTTCTCTTTTTCGTGGGCTGTAGTGAAGTTACAAGGTATAACTGACAAAAATTGAATACACCTTAGATCCCTTCTTACGGTGATTTTAACAGGTTTTAAAATTCCATATTAATTCTTGTATAGAAAATACACCAACCATATCCACCTTCTTAATTTCCTTCTCTTACCCTATCCTCTCAAATGTGACCTCCCCTTAGCATAACCTGTTTTTCATAATATTGCTGTATTTTTTTAGGTCTAAAATCTGCATATGAGAGAAAACATGTGGCTTTTGGCCATCTGAGGCTGGGTAACTTTACATAGATTATGGTCTCCAGTTCCATCCATTACTTGCAAAAGAAAAAATTTCGAGGATTCCAAGATGGCAGCTAGAGGGAGGAAGCAGAAACTTTGATTCCTCCACACCTCCAGCCTGCGCATAGCATCTCCACTTCACGTTAAATGGAGAAACCAGGAGGGCTCCCATGCCGTTGCCAGATGGCTGTGCCCAGACAGCTTGGGAAGACGTGAACCACAAGGTGAGCTAAGCAGCACTCAGTACTCCTACAGACATCCTGGGCCAGATCAGCTTAGCCCCCTGAACAGACAGACCCCCACCCAGGACAAAAAAGAAAAAAAACCTGAATAATAAGCAATAACAACAAAAAAGACACATAGCAAAGAGGGCAGGGTGCCCTGAGCACTGAAGGGTGGGGAGGGGAAATCCCTCACAACAAGCCAGCTAGAGAAGGCAGGAGCAGCAGCACATGCCAGGCAATCAGGAGCAGGAAAGCTTGTAAAAGTGGCAGTGGGAGGAAAACTCACAGGAGAAGGGGGAAGGCCCACTTCCCATGAGAACTGTAAATAAACACACAGGCCTGAGAAAGCAGGTGCACTGTCACCTCCCCCAGTGTGCTTGGAAAGGGGAAAGCTTGCAGCAATGGCGGTCATGCCCAGGAGAACTCTAAGTAAACAAAGCCTGAGGGGCTAGGTGAGTGTTAAGCTCACTCCTGAGATCTGCATAAATAAAGCCCCCAGCAACAGCAGGCTGACAGCAGTGGGCAGGTGAGCCACAGCCTCAGATAGCCATTCACAGAACTGTCTCCAGACTCTTTTTTTTTCTCCCTACCTTTGATGAGACAACAACCAAACTACACCTGCATGCTGAAAAACTTACTGAAACTGTATTGCATTTGAACTTGGGAGACTGTGGGGGTTTTTTTGTTTTGTGTTGTTTTGTTTTGTTTTGTTTTAGTTTTTTTCCCCTTTGATGAGGCAACAACAGAACTACTTCTGAGACACCACCTCCAGGATTGGAGGCTGAGGAACTAAAACAAAATTATTAAGACTGAAACTTTATTGCATTTGAACTTGGAGATTTTTTTTCATTATCTATTTTTCAGTTTTTATTTTCAATCCTCTCTCTGTCTGTCTAATGCCTGTTCAGCTTACTGTTGATTAGTACACTATCATTCCCTGTTTATATCTTTGAAACTTTTGTTTATTTGTTTTGTTTTTTCTACTTGTTTGTTTATTTGTTTTTCCCTCTTTCTTTAACTTCTTTGCTTTCCATCTCCTCTCACCATTCCATTCTAAATATCACCATTGTTATTATTACAAGCTAGAAAATACTTAATTGCAAACAGTACAGGGACAATAACAACACCAAGGGCAATGATGGGAAGACAGAAAAAACAGGGAAACCAATTTCCCCACAGAAAAAATTAGTACAGGAACCAGAGGGAAATGAAGAAAACAGATACTCAGATCCATACTCCAAAAAAATGAAGATACACTCTGCCAAAGAACCCAGTGAAGCCCACAAGAACAATCTAAAAGAAGAACTACTACAGGTAATCAATGAGAATTTTATAGAGATGATACTGGATATGGTCAACCAAAATGTACAGGAGACACTCAAGAAATTCCAAGACAACAAAAATGGAGAATTTGAAAAAGCACAAGGAGAAATAAAAGAAACCATAGAAGCACTGTATAAACACCAAAGTGAAACAAAGAACACAATTAATAAAGAGATAAATGAACTCAGGATGAAAATAGACAACATTAAAGAGGAAACAACTCAGGATATGGAAAACCTCAGAAAAAAGAATGAAACAGAATTGCAAAACAAAATGGAAGGCCAATACAGCAGAAGAGAACAAACAGAAGACAGAAGATGAAATGGTAATTAAAGGAAAAAACAAAGAACTATTAGTTAAACAACTCAAGACCTGTGAAAAGAAAATGCAAGAACTCACTGACTAAATCAAAAGACCAAACCTGAGAATCATGGGCATCGAAGAAGGAGCAGAGGTGCAAGCAAAGGGAATGCATAATATATTCAACAAAATAATAACAGAAAATTTTCCAAATCTAAAGAAATCTATTCCCGTACAGATGCAAGAGGCCTCCAGAACACCAAACAGACCAGATCAAAATAGAACTGCCTGGAGGATTCCAAGATGGCGGCTAGAGGTAGGAAGCAGAAAGCGACCCTCCTATAGTGAAATCTTGGAGAGACGCTGGAGACACACTTTGCAGGCATAATCACTGAGAAAAGGCATAACTTTGACCCCTCCACATCTCCAGCCGGGGCAGAGAATCTCCACTTCACGTTAAACGGAGAAACGAGGAGGGCCCCCGGGGCCGCCAGTGGCCAGCGCCCACACGGCTTGGGAAGACGCGGACCAGGTGAGCTTCGCAGTACCACGGTAGCCCCACAGACAAGCCTGGGCCAGAGCAGCATAGCCCCCTGGACAGATTGACCTCCACCCAGGAAAAAAAGAAGAGAAACTGAGTAATAAGCAATAAGAACAGTTAAGACACGCTGGAAAGAAGGTGGGGCGCCCTGAGTGCTGAAGATTGGGGGAAGGGAACCCTTCCGGGGACTGTAAATAAACAAGCCGGGCGGGCCGGAGAGGCTCTGGCGGGAGCGGGGCGTGTGCCCAGCAACCAGGAGCCGGAAAGCTTGTGAGAGGAGGGAAGACCCACTTCCCACGTGAACTGTAAACAAACATGGCGGCCGGCAGGAGCAGCAGCACCGCCCAGTAAGCAGGAGCAGGAAAGCTTGTGAAAGTGGCAGTGGGAGGAAAACTTCAGAGGAGAGGGGGGAAGACCCACCTCCCACATGAACTGTAAATAAACACACAGGCCTGACAACACGGGGGCAGTGTCACTTTTCCCAGTGCTTGGAAAGGGGAAAGCCTGTAGCAGAGGCTCCTGCACAGGAGAACTCTGAGCAAACAAAGCCTGTGGGACCAGATGAGTGCTAGCTCACCCCAGAGATCTGCATAAATAATGTCGCCAGCTACAGGCTGAGAGCAGCAGGCAGACAAGCCACAGTTGCAGATACCACTCTCAGAACTGTCTCCAGACGCTTTTTTTTTCTTTTTCTCCCTACCTTTGATGAGAGAACAACCGAATTACACCTGCAAGCCGAAAAACTTACTGAAACTGTATTGCATTTGAACTGGGGACACTTGGTGGGGCTTTTGTGTGTGTGTGTGTGTGTGAGAGTGTGTGTGTGAGTGTGTAGTTTTGTTCTACTTTATGCATCCCCTTTGATGAGACAACTACAGAACAACATCTGAGGCACCAACTCCAGGACTGGAGATTGAGACGGACACCCAAATTATTAAGACTGAAACTGCATTGCATATAAACTTGGAAGTTTTTTGGTTTTTTTTTTTTTTAATTTTCTATTTTCCATTTTATTTTAATTCATTTTTATATATAGATATTACTTTCATTTACTTATTTTTTATTTTTTTATCTTTGATTTTCAATCCTCTCTCTGTCTCTCTAATGTCTCTTCAGCTTACTGTCGATTAGTACACTAACACTCCCTGTTTATACCTTTGAAACTCTCTTGTCTGATACCTTGTTCTGCTTTCTCCCTCTTGTCTGTATATTTGTTTTCCCCTTTTCTTTAACTTCTTGCTTTCCATCTCAGCTCACTCTTCCATTCTCAATATTACCATTGTTATTATTACAAGCTAGAAAATACTTAATTACACACAGTACAGGGACAGTAACAACACCAAGGACAATGATGGGAAGACAGAAAAAACAGGGAAACCAGTTTCCCCACAGCAAGAAATTAGTACAGGAACCAGAGGGGAATGAAGAGAACAGAAACTCAGAGCCAGACTCCACAAAATGAAGATAAACTATGCCAAAGGACCCAATGAAGCCCACAAGAATAATTTAAAAGAAGACATACTACAAGTACTCAATGAGAATTTTATAGAGATGATACTGGATAGGGTCAACCAAAATGTACAGGAGACATTCAAGAAATTCCAAGACAATAAAAATAGAGAATTTGAAAAAGCAAAAGAAGAAATAAAGGAAACCATAGAAGCACTGTATAAACACCAAAGTGAAAGAGAGAACACAATGAATAAATGGATAAATGAACTCAGGACAAAAATAGACAACAATAAAGAAGAAAACTGCCAGGATATGGAAAACCTCAGAAAAAAGAACGCAACAGAACTGCAAAACAAAACAGAAAGCCAATCCAGCAGAATAGAACAAACAGAAGACAGAATCTCAGAACTTGAAGATGAAATGGTAATTAAAGGAAAAACCGAAGAACTATTAATTAAACAACTCAAGACCTGTGAAAAGAAAATGCAAGAACTCACTGACTCCATCAAACGACCAAACTTGAGAATCATGGGCATCGAAGAAGGAGAAGAGGTGCAAGCAAAGGGAATGCGTAATATATTCAACAAAATAATAACAGAAAATTTCCCAAATCTAGAGAAAGATATTCCCATACAAATGCAAGAGGCCTCCAGGACACCAAACAGACCAGATCAAAATAGAACTACTCCACGACATATCATCATTAAAACAACAAGTTCAGAAACTAAGGAAAGAATATTGAAGGCTGCAAGAGAGAAAAAACAAGTAACATACAAAGGTAAACCCATCAAAATCACAGCAGACTTCTCAACAGAAACATTAAAAGCAAGAAGAGCGTGGGGTGAGATCTTCTGGGCACTGAATGAAAATAACTTCAACCCCAGGATACTCTACTCAGCAAAGCTATCATTCAAAATAGATGGAGCAATAAAAGTCTTCCATGATAAGCAGAAACTAAAACAATATGTGACCACAAAGCCACCATTACAAAAGATTCTGCAAGGGATCCTGCACACAGAAAGTGACACCCAACTTAACCATGAAAAGGCAGGCAGCACCAAACCACAGGATAAGAAAAAGCAAGACAGTAGAGAGTAACATCAAGTTGGGTACACACAATCAAACCTTCAAACAACTAAGACAACTAAATGGCAGGAATCACCACATACCTATCAGTACTAACGCTTAATGTTAATGGACTTAATTCACCCATCAAAAGACACCGTTTGACAAAATGGATTAAAAAAGCAGATCCAACAATTTGTTGCTTACAGGAGACTCATCTCACTGACAGAAATAAGCATAGGCTTAGGATGAAAGGCTGGAAGAAGATTTACCAAGCCAATGGCCCCCGAAAACAAGCAGGACTACTACTACTCTGACAAAGTAGACTTCAAACCTACATTGATCAAATGAGATAAAGAAGGACATTCCATACTAATAAAAGGGGAAATAGACCAAAAGGAAATAATAATCATCAATCTGTACGCAACCAATGTCAACGCACCCAATTTCATCAAACATACCCTGAAAGACATAAAAGCATATATAAATGCCAACACAGTGGTTGTGGGAGACTTTAACACTCCATTATCATCAATAGATAGGTCATCCAAACAAAAACTCAATAAAGAAATCCAAGATCTAAAATATGCAATAGATCAAGTGGACCTAGTAGATGTCTACAGAACATTTCATCCAACTTCTACGCAATATACATTCTTCTCAGCATCCCATGGAACCTTCTCCAAAATAGATCATATCCTAGGGCACAAAGCAAGCCTCAGCAAATAGAAGAAAATAGAAATAATACCGTGCATACTATCTGACCACAATGCAGTAAAAGTAGAACTCAACAACAAAAGTAAACACAAAAATCATGCTAACAGCTGGAAACTAAATAACTCATTACTTAATGAAGAGTGGATCATCGATGCAATAAAAGAGGAAATTAAAAAGTTCCTGGAAGTCAATGAAAATGAAAACACAACCTACCAGAACCTATGGGACACAGCAAAGGCAGTCCTGAGAGGAAAGTTTATAGCCATGAGTGCATATATTAAAAAGACTGAAAGATCCCAAATCAATGACCTAATGATACATCTCAAACTCCTAGAAAAACAAGAACAAGCAAATCCCAAAACAGAAGGACAGAAATAATAAAAATAAGAGCTGAAATCAATGAAATAGAAACCAAAAAAAAAAACCATACAAAGAATTAATGAAACAAAAAATTGGTTCTTTGAAAAAATAAACAAGATCGACAGACCCCTGGCAAACCTGACTAATATGAGGAGAGAAAAAATCCAAATTAGTAAAATCAGGAATGCAAAAGGGAAGATAACAACAAACACCATGAAAGTCCAGGAAATCTTCAGAGATTACTTCGAGAAAATATATTCAACTAAATTCAAAAATCTTAAAGAAATGGACAGATTTCTAGATACATATGATCATCCAAAACTGAACCAAGAGGAAATTAATCACCTGAATAAATCTATAACACAAAATGAAATTGAAGCAGAAATCAAGAGTCTCACCAAAAAGAAAAGTCCAGGACCTGATGGATTCTCTGCTGACTTCCATCAGACCTTTAAAGAAGAACTGATACAAACCCTCCTTAAACTGTTCCATGAAATGGAACGGGAAGGAAAACTGCCTGACACATTTTATGAAGCCAGTATTACACTTATCCCAAAACCAGGCAAAGACACCACCAAAAAGGAGAACTATAGGCCAATCTCCTTAATGAACATTGATGCAAAAATCCTCAATAAAATAATTGCAAACTGAATTCAACAACACATCAAAAAGACCATTAACCACAACCAAGTATGCTTCATCCCAGGAATGCAGGGGTGGTTCAACATACTAAAATCAATAAATGTGATAAACCATATTAACAAAAGCAAAGACAAAAACCATTTGATCATCTCAATAGATGTTTGATAAGATCCAACACCATTTCATGATAAAAGCTCTAAGCAAACTAGAAATAGAAGGAAAGTACCTCAACATTATAAAAGCTATATAAGACAAACCTACAGCCAGCATTATACTTAATGGAGAAAAACTGAAACCATTCCCTCTAAAATCAGGAACCAGACAAGGATGCCCACTATCTCCACTCCTATTCAACATAGTACTGGAATTCCTAGCCACAGCAATTTGGCAAGAAGAAGGAATAAAAGGAATACAAATAGGTAAAGAAACTGTCAAAATATCCCTATTTGCAGATGATATGATGCTATACCTTAAAGACCCAAAAAACTCTACTCAAAAGCTCCTAGACACCATCAATAGCTACAGCAAGGTAGCAGGATATAAAATCAACATAGAAAAATCATTAGCCTTTCTATACACTAATATAAGAACAAACTGAGAAAGAATATATGAAAACAATTCCATTTACAATAGCCTCAAAAAAATCAAATACCTAGGTGTAAACTTAACAAAGGATGTGAATGACCTCTACAAGGAAAACTATAAACTTCTGAAGACAGAGATTGAGGAACACTATAGAAAGTGGAGAGATCTCCCATGCTTATGGATTGGTAGAATCAACATAGTAAAAATGTCTATACTCCCTAAAGTAATCTGCATGTTTAATGTAATTCCCATCAAAATTCCAATGACATTCATTAAAGAGATTGAAAAATCTACCATTAAATTTATATGGAAACACAAGAGGCCACAAATAGCCAAGGCAATATTCAGTCAAAAGAACAATGCTGGAGGTATCACAATACCCGACTTCAAACTATATTACAAAGCAATAGCAATAAAAACAGCATGGACTGGCACAAAAACAGACATGAAGACCAGTGGAACAGAATAGAGGACCCAGATAGGAAGCCACACAACTATAACCAACTTGTCTTTGACAAAGGCACTGAAAATATATGATGGAGAGAAGACAGCCTCTTCAACAAAAACTGGTGAGAAAACTGGTTAACAGTCTGCAAAAAACTGAAACTAGATCTATGTATATCACCCTATATCAATATTAACTCAAAATGGATCAAGGATCTTCGTATCTGACCCCAAACTCTATAGTTGGTATGGGAAAGAATAGGAAATACCCTGAATTAATAGGTATAGGCAAGGACTCTCTCAATGGAACCCCAGCAGCACAGCAACTAAGAGGTAGCATAGGTAAATGGGACTTCATAAAACTAAAAAGCTTCAGCTCAACAAAAGAAATTGTCTCTAAACTGAAGAAAACACTCACAGAGTGGGAGAAAATATTTGCCAGCTACACATCAGACAAAGGACTGATAACCAGAATATAGAGGGAACTTAAAAAACTAAATTCTCCCAAAATTAATGAACCAATAAAGAAATGGACAAGTGAACTGAATAGAACTTTCTCAAAAGAAGAAATTCTTTTTCACATGAAAAAATGCTCACCATCTCTAGCAATAAAGGAAATGCAAATTAAAACCACACTAAGATTCCACCTCACCCCTGTTAGAATAGCCATCATTAGCAACACCACTAACAACAGGTGTTGGCGAGGATGTGTGGAAAAAGGAACCCTCTTACACTGCTGGTGGGAATGTAAACTAGTACAATCACTCTGGAAAAAATTTGGAGGCTACTTTAAAGTCTAAACATTGATCTACCATATGATCCAACAATACCACTCTTGGGGATATACCCAAGAGAATATGACACAGGTTACTCCAGAGGCACCTGCACCATGTTTATTGTAGCACTATTCACAATAGCCAAGTTATGGAAACAGCTAAGATGCCCCACCACTGACGAATGGACTAAGAAAATGTGGTATTTATACACAATGGAATTTTATGCAGCCATGAAGAAGAACGAAATATTATCATTCACTGGTAAATGGATAGAATTGGAGAACATCATTCTGAGTGAGGTTAGTCTGGCCCAAAAGACCAAAAATCATATGTTCTCCCTCATTTGCAGACATTAGATCAAGGGCAAACACAACAAGGGGATTGGACTTTGATCACATGATAAAAGCGAGAGCACACAAGGGAGATATGAGGATAGGTAAGACAGCTAAAAAACTAGAGAGCATTTCTTGCCCTCAATGCAGAGAAACTAAGGCAGATACTTCAAAGCAACTGAGGCCAACAGGAGAGGTGGACCCAAAACTAGAGAAAAGGTTAGTTCAAGAAGAATTAACTTAGAAGATATCACACATGTAAAGGAAATCAATGAGAGTCAACTCCCTGTATAGCTATCCTTATCTCAACTAGCAAAAACCCTTGGTCCCTCCTGTTATTGCTTATACTCTCTCTTCAACTTATTAGAGATAAGGGCAAAATAGTTTCTGCCTGGTAGGGAGGGGTAGGGAGGAAGAGGGTAGGGGTGGGGGAAGGGGGGGAGAAATGACCCAAACATTGTATGCACATATGAATAAAATAAAAATTGAAAAAAAAACCCTGATAACTGTGAGAACAGGGTGACTAATTGTTATTCTAGATTTCCACCAGTCCATCTCTTTTCTCTCACTGCATGATAGGAGACAAGGGTTATTGACATTTGATAAGAAATTTGTTACGATATTAATGAATCCTCACACTTTCTCCGTGGCGTCATTAATAGCCTTAGAAGTTAGTGACCTAGCTGCTGGAGTGACTCAAGTGGTAGAGTGCCTAGCTAGCAAAGCACAAGGGCCTGAGTTCAAACCCCAGGACCACAATTAAAAACAGGAAGTGAGTGGTTTGAATTTTTTCCGTGCAATACAAGGTCTCTGTGAGTCAAGCTCATGGGAACATAAACATGTTGAAAAAAGTAGATATCATCTCTTGATTGGGACTATGAAACAGAAGTTGTGGGTAATTTCAGAGGCTTAAAAGCCTGAAGCAAAGCCATTTCTGGCAATTTTGGGGTTAAGAGAACATTGACCTAACAAAGAAGGCAAAACTGAAGGGACATCCTTGGAAGAGGCATAAGGGGGCCACCATGATCCCCCAATTTCTGTTCTTATTCTGCTTCGGTAAGTATTGAGGGATATAGTGCCATCCTTGATGAATGGGTGGGTTGTGGAAGCAGATGGAGTTGGTAAGGTCCATGGAATTGGCAATGGGTTGAGAAGGATAAGCAAATATGTTTCCATTTAATGAAGACATATGTGTGAGGAATGCACTTGTGCTTATACATTTTTTCCTGCTATCAAAATTCAGTCATTTCTGAACTTCCCAATGGCTTTATGCCATATGCATCTGACACTAGTATTTTCTCCTGTGTGGTATTTTTCTTAAGATTAACCCAGGTTGTCATTATTTTTTACACAACTCTATTTTAAATTTTCATCTGGACAAACAAGCTAATTTAAATTTGTCAGTAAGATAAAAATAAAATTTTTTCACACGTTTTTGTCTAGATTGTTAACCAATCAGGGTTATATTTGTCTCTATTAGATATTCAAGATACGATATTCCCCAATTTCAATGTTTCAAGTACAGCAGTTTTCAGGGTTCTATTTGGCAAAGGAATAATGAAAAGCATTCCCTATGCTTGTTTCATATATTGGTTTTCATGGGTATAAATAATGAAACTGCTAAAAAATAAATGAGCTGGTAAATATAAAGACATAGGTGTTTATAAATATATGTAGAGATAAAACTTTAATTTTAAGAAAGTTAAAGTGCTTAAACATGTGTTGCTATAATTTAAAAGTTATTTAAAAGGGTTCATAGGGTAAAATTTTCATAACAAACATGAACATGTAATGTGGAATGTTACATAAGAATAGCATGCTCGTGGATGTCACGGCTCACATAAAACTCTCCAGGGAAATGATACACGTGAAGTTACTGATATGTTTACCCCTGAGAAGATTAAAATTTAATGTAGTGATATAAAACATAAATTGAATTCCCTATTCTTAAAGCAATGAAGTTTTATTACAACATTGAAATGTTATAAGTAAACTTTACAAAGAACTGGCTTAATGAACACAGATTTTGTGTTTTATCAAGATGTCTTTTGAGGGTTTTTTTGAGGCAGGGTTTCACTCTATAACCCAAGGCTGGCCTTAAACTTGCTCTGAGGTGAGGTTGGTTTTAAACTCACAGTCCTACTACCTTAGCCTCCTTGATGAGACATGTACCACCACACTCAGCTATCAAGATAATTTTTGTGTTTCTGTTATCTGTTAAGGTTTTCTTTACTTAGGGAAAATAAGTCTTAAAAGAAGGTTTCTTTCTCTATTTTAAAGCCTTTGGGGGGGGTGAGACTTGAGTTTGAATTCAGGATTTCCTCTTGCAAAACAGGCACTCTGCTGCTTGAGCCACACCTCTGGTTCACTTTGCTCTGGTTATTTTTGGAGATGGGGTCTCACGAACTATTTACCTAGGCTGGCCTAAAATTGTGATCCTCCCCATCTCAGCTTCCCAAATTTAATTATGAAAACCATAGCTATAATTATAAGTGTGCACCACTAGCCTACAACTGTTTTAAAGCATTTTAAATAACTACTTTATAATACTAGTTAAATAAACAACTGTCATTTTATTTTCTTTTATTCATATGTGCATACAATGTTTGGGTCATTTCTCCCTCCTTCCCTCCACCCCCTCCCTCTCCCTTGCCCACTCCCTCTCCCCCCTCCTCCCTTGCTACCAGGCAGAAACTATTTTGCCCTTATCTCTAATTTTGTTGAAGAGAGAGTATAAGCAATAATAGGAAGGACCAAGGGTTTTTGCTAGTTGAGATAAGGATAGCTATTCAGGGAGTTGACTCGCATTGCTTTCCTGTACATATGTGTTACATTCTAAATTAATTCTTCTCAAACTAACCTTTTCTCTAGTTCCTGGTCTCTAGAGAAATAGTTCCTATTGGCCTCTGTCACTTTAAAGTTTCTGCATTAGTTCCTTTGCACTGAGGACATCAAATGCTATCTTATTTTTGGGGGGTTTCTTGCCTATCCTCATACCTCCCTTGTGTGCTCTCACCTCATCATGTGATCAAAGTCCAATCCCCTTGTTGTGTTTGCCCTTGATCTAATGTCCGCATATGAGAGAAAACATACGATTTTTGGTCTTCTGGGCCTGGCTAACCTCGCTCAGGATGATGTTCTCCAGTTCCATCCATTTACCTGCAAATGATAAGATTTCATTCTTCTTCATGGCTGAGTAGTATTCCATTGTGTATAAATAGCACATTTTCTTAACCCATTCATCAATAGTGGGGCATCTTGGCTGTTTCCATTACATGGCTATTGTGCATAGTGCTGCAATAAACATGGTGTGCAGGTGCCTCTGGAGTAACCTGTGTCACAGTCTTTTGGGTATATCCCCAAGAGTGGTATGCTGGATCATATGGCAGATCTATGTTTAGATTTTTAAGAAGCCTTCAAATTTTTTATCCAGAGTGGTTGTACTAGTTTGCATTCCCACCAACAGTGTAAGAGGGTTCCTTTTTCCCCACATCCTCACCGACACCTGTTGGTTGTGGTGTTTTTGATGATGGCTATTCTAACAGGGGTGAGGTGGAATCTTAGTGTGGTTTTAATTTGCATTTCCTTAATGGCTAGAGATGATGAACATTTTTTCATGTGTTTTTTGGCCATCTGAATTTCTTCTTTTGAGAAAGTTCTGTTTAGTTTACTTGCCCATTTCTTTACTGGTTCATTAGTTTTGGGAGAATTTAGTTTTTTGAGTTCCCTATATATTCTGGTTATCAGTCCTTTGTCTGATGTGTAGCTGGCAAATATTTTCTCCCACTCTGTGGGTGATCTCTTCAGTTTAGAGACCATTTCTTTTGTTGAACAGAAGCTTTTTAACAACTGTCATTTTAGATGCCTCCTTATCTAAGGGCCAAAAATCCGTGTGTCTGTGCTTTGTCTAAATGTCAGGTAAAATTTGGGAATTAAAGGCATGTAGGTTTAATACATACAAGATAATTGATAATTGCTCCTTTTTATGCAATATACATTACTTCTGGACCTTAAAAGATATGGAATGGTTAATAAAAAACAGATCTGTAGGATAGTTCTGTAAAGAGAAAATCAATATTCTTCATCAAGCATAGAAGATAAGCACATGTCAGTTGGGAAATGAAGCAGCACTGTTAATCTCTAACTTGGTATTGATATTGGTCCCCAAACATTCCGTTTCTCTTTTCTCTTAGTCTGAGACCAAGGTGTCCTCAGGCTGGTTACTCCTGGGGCCTCTCTCCTTGGCCTGTGGGTGGCTGTCTTCTCCCTGGGTCTTCACAGGGTCTTCCTTCCACACTTGTCTGTGTCCTAACCCCTTTTAAGGACTCCATTCAGATTGGATTAGGAACTTCCTTGCCTAAAATACTTATTAAAGATTTTTGTATTTTTTAAATTGTGCATGACAAATTATAGTTGTGTATTTTATGGGTACACAGGAATATTATCATTTACGAATAAAATGATTAAGCCAAGGAAATCAATACATCCATCACCTTAAATATTTATACTTTTGTGATGAGAACATTTGCAAATTACTCATTAGTGATTTTGAAATCTACAGCATGCGTAATAGATCTCAAGGAAAACTTAGCCTCCTGTCTAACTGAGGCTTGAACCATTGGCCACCTTCTCTCTCCGTTCCATGCCCCCATCTTCTGCTAGCCACCACTCCAATCCCTGTTTCTTTGAATTCAATTATTTTACATTCCACATGTAAGGGATAGCATGTGGTACCTGTCTTTTGAGTCTGGCTTAATTCACTTAGCCCATGAATTAATAATGTTCTTTGATTCCATCTATGTTGTCATTCTTTTGTTAAAGACTGAATAGTATACCATTTTGTAAATGTCCTACATTTTCTTTATCCATTCATTGGTGATGAACACTTAGATTGTTTCCACTACTGGCCATTTTGAATACTGATGCAATAAACATAGGAATGGAGATATCTCTTCAATGTGTTGATTTCAAAACTTCGGGGCAAATACCTTGAAATGGGATTACTGGATCTACCATAATTATGGTATCAAAGGCTCTCCACAGATACAGTGACATTCTGAGGAATAGGGAATTATGACTCCAGTATATGAGTATGAGGGACACATTTCAGACCATGACAACACTTGTAGTTTTTTTTTGCATGTGAGGATATCTGAAGTGACCTTTCAAGACCACTCAAGTTGTAAAGTAAGAGAATAAATTCAAATTCTGTACTGTGAAGGCTCAAATACCATACATTTTCCATTGAGCTACACTACACTCAAAACTTGGCAGCTTTTTGGTGATGATTAAAATGTGTATTAGTTTGCTTTTTGGTTACTACAGAAAAATACATGAATGAAGAAAACTTTATAAGTAAAGGAGGTTGAAAGCCCAAGATCCATTGTTCCTTTCTTTTGGCTGATGGTCAGAACTGTTAGGGTAAATAGTAAGGGCAGCTACATTAGGACCAGACTCCCTCCGCCTAGCAGGTGGTTTACTGGAAACTCCCTACTTGACCCCAAAGACTGACAAAGGGACAGTTGTTAACCTTTATCTCCTGGTTGGTGCCAAGGACAGTTGAGCAGATGAGTTACATAACCACAACTTATCTTCCTTGGTTGCCCAGCAACAGCATTCCTTGGTGACCCACAAGAAAATTTTCCCACCCAGCAACCTTCCTGATACTTTTCCACCAGTTCCCCCTTTGCCTACCCCACGCCTGTAGGCAGCAGTGGGATCTAGCTCTCTTGTGGAGACCCCTCTGCAGGTTTTCTTTTCTAAATAAAGCCTGTGCTGATTTTAAGCCACCTTCCAACTATTCTTTCGTGCCTCTCTTCAGTCTAACAAGGACCTTAGGTTTATGCCATTGGGGTGGGAAGTGTGTAAGAGGGAGAGATTATATGTAGCACAGGAAGCCAGCCAGTGGGATTCCGCAGTCTCTTCCTAGGGCATGCCTTCAACTGACAAGGATCCTATACTAGGCTCCATCTCGTAAAGGATAACCCCCTTCATATTGCTAAATGAGGACCAAGTGGTGAACACAAGAACCTTTGAAGGACAAACTCAAATCATGCCTAAACCATAGCAGAGGGTAAATGCAGGGAGTCATGGGTAGGAAGACGAGTGAACTGTGGCTCTGAAGATCTTAGTTGTGTTGCTAAAACTTACATAAAGTGCCAGATAGTCAAGCAGGTACCTCAGGCCACCTGGTCCCTAAACAGCTACTCAATTCTGCTCTCATATCAGCAAAGCAGCCATAAGCCACATGTGTAAACTGTGTTCAAATAAAACTTTATTACCTAAAGAGTGAAGGGTCAGATTCAGTCCATGGGCTGTCTCTAGATAACCCCTGATCTTAGGGATAGGGTGTGATATTTTGGGGGATTTCTGCTGCACATATAAATAAAACCAAAAAGTTCAAGAAATGGCAGGTGTGGAAATCCTCACCTGATATTTACAGAGTGGTGGGAACTACTCGGGCATGTCACTCTTTCCATATGGAATACAGAAGAGTAGGGTGCTTTGAGGCCAAGGCAAAGGCCTGGAATCTGTATCCTTCCTTGTGTAGCTATGTGGCCTTGGGAAAGGTAACTTCAATTGTTAGGGCTCAATTTTGACAAATCTAATACATCTGACATTTGTCAATGTATTAGAGCTTATGGGTGTGGTGTTGGCTGTTTGTTTTATTTTAATTGGCCCTCAGAAAGGGATAAACCCTTTTCATTTAAGCTTTTCTATCCCTAGAGGACATGTAGACAATAGTTAAGACCATAGATACCTTGAGGCACACTGCCTGTTCTGTACCTTGTTCTACCACTAGGAACCTATTTCCACATCTGTAAAATGGGGACATCAGTGATGTCTACATCATCAAGTTACTGTGGAGATTACGTCACTTCACTACATTCTGCACTTAGGATCCTGGCTGTGTGAGCAAGGAATGGTCCTTGTCTCTGGTTTTTATTTCTAATATGGGGATCAGAACAGTATTTCCTTCCTTGTGTTGTGGCAAGAGTAAGTGAGCTTCTTCTTACCCTGTACTTGGGACAGCGGCTGGAACACAGTACATGTTAGGCTTATTGAGATCAGTAGTCAAATCCTGACATACTGTAAGTTGTGTGCAATTGCCACATATTATTATCTTAATGACGATCTTAAAATTCTTCTGGAGATCACCCATCATGCCCCAAACATCACATTAGTCTTTCCATCACATTCAGTTGCAGAATAGCCTGTGATGTAGCACATCTCTGTTGATTCACATCCTGTAATGTATGCAGATGAGACTCAGAGATGAGATCAGATCAAGAGATGAGATGAAGCTGGGTACCAGTGCCTCACACCTATAACCCTAGCTCTGTGGAAGGCTGAGATCAGGAGTAGTGCAGGTTTAGGCAGATCTCTAGCAGGGAGTTCTGGAGACCCCATCTCAAATGAAAAAAAGATGGGTGTGTTGTGCACACCTGTCATCTTAGCAGGATGATTGCAGGATAAGGTGAGACCCTATCTCCAAAATAACAAGAGAAAAAAGGGTTCGAGGTAGAGTTCTTGCCTCACAAGTGTAAGTTTACCACCCCCCCACTACTGTGCAGGGGGGAGGAGAGAGAAAATATGAGGTCTTATATCTAGGGTCAAAAGACAGAGACAAGGAGGTGCATCTGCTGCTCACTGAATGTCTACAACATCTGGCTCATTGTTTCCTTCCTTGCTGGAGAGAATTCTTTCAACCACTGGTTCTCAAGTGTTGGTGATTGTGTTTCCTGGAGACTCTGGGCAGTGTCTGGAGATAATCTGGTTGGCCATGCCTGGGGGAAGTGTCTAGTGACATCTAGTGGGTAGAGACCAGGAAAGCCACTGACTGTCCTATCACTGTACCAGATGCCACTATGAAGACTGGAAGCTGAGGGTATGTTCCTAAAAAGAAAAAGAATTTTCTCCATTCTCCACCAGTCCTTACCAAATGTATAAAATCCCCCCCCAATACCAGCTAATTCTCTGACACCAGCTTGGTGTCCTACAATTCAGTTCAGTTCTGTCACCATCTGTCTGCTGTCAGTGCAGATTTCCCAGTTCAGGGGCTCAATCCCACAAGATATTCCCTATTTAGATGCCAAATTCAAATCCAGGTTTCTTATCTTTGCTTCTGACCAACCAGATATAGATTGGAGGTCCCCAGGACTCCCTTCCACAAGTTCAAGAATTTTTTATACTAGCTCACAGACCTCAAGGAAATAGGTTTATTTGCTGGGTTACTGGTTTACTGCAGAAGAATACAACTCAGCAAGTCAGAAAGAGGTGGTGCATAGGCCAAGGTATAGGGAAGGGACAAGGAAAGTCCATGCACTTTCTGGAATTTCCACCTCTCAGCACATCCATGTGTTCACCAACACACAGCTCTCCAGACTCGGTCCTTTGGGGTTTTATGGAACCTCTATTAGGTAGACTTAGTTGATTACATCTTTGGTCATTGGTGATTGAACTTAATCTCCAGTCTTTTTTCCTCTCACAAAGATCAGGGGTGTGGGGGTTAGGGCTCCAAGCCTGTAATCACAGGGTTGGTTCCTATATAGACATCCAGCAGTTTCTGATCAGCAGCCATTCTCATTAACCTACAAAGAGACTGCTTTATATATATAAATATATATTAGCATAAATTAATTGTAAAATGGTTTCATTGTGATATTTGCACACACGCATAAGATGTACTTTGATCAAATTCACCCAACTATATTACTCTTTCTTCACCCATCCTCCTCCCTCCTTTTAATGGCCTTTATTATGCTATTTTCATACACACATATAAGTGTACTTCTATGATATTTACCCCTCTTTCCTTAATCCCTCTCCCTTCCCACTGGTTCTACATCTTTTGTTTTGGTGGTATTGGAGGTTGAACTCAGGGTGTCATGCTTGCTAGGCAGGTGTTCTACCATTTGAACCACTCCACCAGCCCTTTTTGCCTTGGTTATTTTGGAGACAGGGTCTCACTTTATGCTACGGCCAGCCTGGACTATAATCCTTCTATTTCTGCTTCCCCACGTACCTGGTATGACAGATGTGTGCTACCATGCCTAGGAATTGTTTGAGATTGGGTCTATGAATTTTTTCCTGGGCTGTCCCAGAATCATGTTGGTCTTGATTTCTGCCTCTCAAGTAGCTAGAATTATAGGCACGAGCCTCTATGCCCAGCCTTTAAACTGTGCTTCTTTTACAATCATGTCACTATTTTTTTAAGGTCTAGATTCTGTATGAGGAAAAATGTGGTATTTGTCTTTCTCAGTCTGTCTTATTTTGCTTAATATGATGATCTTCAGTTCCATCCAATTAGGAAATTTCATTTTTCTTTATTGTTAAATAATACCCCACTGCACATATGTATCAGATTTTCTTTATCCAATCATTGATTGTTGGTCACCTAGGCTGATTACACAGCTTGTCTACTGTAGTAGTGTTGCTACAAGCATGGGTGTGCAGATGTCTCTATTGTATGAACATTCCTTTAGCTATATGCCTAAGAGTGATAGAGAAGAATCATAAGATAGTTCTATTTTACTTTCTTGAGGAACTTCCATACTGATTTCCACACTGGCTGGACTAATTTCTATTCCCCCCAAAAGTGTATGACACTTCTTTTTTCTCTGCATCTTAGCCAGAATTTATTGTTAATTGTTTTCTTGATGATAGATAGCCATTTTGACTTGGGTGAAATGTAATCTCAGTATAGTTTTGATTTGCATTGCATTTAAAGGTAAGGATGTTGAACATTTTTTCATGTGTTTATTAGCCATCCAAGCATATATTTTTTATTAGATGGCAGTATCACAGTTCCCTTACAGGATAAGGGAGAATTAATTTTACAGATAAAGGGATGGGGATGTGGCTCAAGTGGGAGAGCATTTACCTAGCAAGCAAGAGGTTCTGAGTTCAAACCCCTGTATCATAAAAAAAGAATTAGCAAAGTTTACAGATAAAATTAAGGTTGTTAATCAGAAGGCCATAAATAGGGAGATTATCATGGGTTATCTGGGTGCCCAATGTTGTCACAAGTGTCCTTAAAAGTAGAAGAGAGAAGGAGAATAAGAATTGCTATCCCCAAAGATTGAGGAAGAGACCAGAGCCAAGGAAGTCAAGTGACTGCTAGGAGATGGGGCAGTGGGAAAGCAATGGATCCTCCCCTGTTGCCTCCAGAAAAGAACCCAATCACACAGATGCCTTGATTTTAGTTGAGCAAGAGCCAAGGTGCAGGACTTCTCTGACCTCAAGAGTGGAAAGATATGTAAAGGTGTGCTGTTATAAACCCTTAGGCTAGTGGTGTTACATAAAACCAATATGAATTGCATGCAGACACTGACACCAAGTGGGTTCTTGGACAGGAGGCTGGCACCACTGGTGAGCAGGAAACAAGGTTTGATCTCAGCAGGAGACTCTGGGATGCCCCTCAGGATCAGGGAGGGTGACAAGGTGACTCCAGTCTGGCACTTGTGTCTCATGGGTGTTTCTTTTGCAGGACTATGTGTTGGTCAAACAGACATAAGTGGAGATGGTGAGTGACTCTTCAGTCAAACTGTCCTTGAACCTACACTCCACATGTCTCCTTTCCCTCCCCTTTCCCCAAATGGGCTTCCTGGGAGCAGGTGAGTGTCAGATCCAGCCCTGATCTCTGCTTCTTTCCAGGACCTCTTCCCAAGCCCAGCCTCAGTGCCTGGCCCAGCTCAGTGGTTCCTGCTGGGAGCAATGTGACATTGAAATGCAAGAGTCCTATTCCAGGTGTATCCATTGTTCTCAGAAAGAAAGGGTTTGTTTTATGTTCCATTCTGCTAAATATGACAGAGATGACAGTTGACTTTCATCTCACTGAAATACAACACGGTGATTCTGGACCCTACGCCTGTGAATACTCCAATAAAGCGTCCCCTGATGCAACATCACAGCCCAGCGATGACCTTCTCCTGCTGGTCACAGGTGAGGAGGGGCTGCCCTAAAATGACTTATGGTGATCCACATACAGGATATGAGGGAAGGACCAGAGGAAGAGAGGGAGGATAAAAAGGGGTCTCATCTCCTGCACAGCTGGGAAAGAGATGGGTTGTGTTCCTGTGGACCATTAGTTTAGTCTTTATTTTTGGAGGGGTTCTGAAGAAGTTTTAGCACTATTCTGAGGGAGACTCTGATGTTCCCTTCCCTTGGGAAAGTTACCTCCATTCTCCTTGAATGTGTTTATGATGTCTAGGGGTTTTTCTTTGGAGTTTTTAGGGTCTTTTAGGTATATAGGAATAATTTGACTTGTTTCTTTCCTACTTGATTTCCTTTATTTCTTCTTCATGTCTTATTACCCTGGCTAGGAATTCCAAAACTGTGTAGAATAAGAATGAAGAGAGTGGAAACCCCTGTCTCATTCCTGAGTTTAGAGGAAATGGTTCCAGGAGTTCCCATTTAGGGTGACATTGGCTATAGGTTTGTCATTTATAGCCTTTATTATGTTGAGATACATTCCTTCTATTCCTAGTTTCATCAAAGGTTTTATCATGAAAAGATGTTGAATTCTGTCAAATGCTTTTTTTGGTGTCTATTTAGATAATCATGTGGTTTTTGTCCTCATTGCTGTTTATAGGCTGTATTATATTTATTGATTTGCATATGTTGAACCATCCATGTATCCCTGGAATGAAACCAACTTGATCATGTTATTTGCCAGTATATTATTGTCTGGTTTGGGGATGAGTGTAATAGTGGCTTCATAGAATGAGTTTGGCAGTGTTCCTTCCTTTTCTATTTCATTAAATAGTTTGAGGAGTGTTGATGTTAGTTCTTCTTTAAAGGTCTGGTAGAATGCAGCAGTAAATCCATCAGGTCCAGGGTTTTTCTTTTTTGGGATACTTTTTATTGCTGCTTCAACTTCATTGCTTGTGATAGATCTTTTTATGTGTTTTGTATCCTCTTGGTCCAATTTTGGTTAGTTATGTGCATCTGGAAATTTATCCATTTCTTCTAGATTTTCCAACTTATTTGATAAGAGGTTTTTGAAGTATTCCTTATGGATCCTCTGGGTTTCATTGGCATTTGTTGTGACATTCCCCTTTTCATCTCTAATATTATTTTACTTATTTATTGTCAGTACTGTATTTTATTTTATTTATTTGTTTGTCGGTGGTACTGGAGTTTGAGCTCGAGACCTTGTGCTTGTTAGGCAGGTGCTCTACCATTTGAATCACTCTGTTAGCTCTCTAATTTTATAATTTGGGTCTTTCCCTCCTCCATTTAGCTAGGTTGACTAAGGGGGTGAGGCAATTAGCAATGTTATTTACCTTTTCAAAGAACTAAATTTTCGTTTCATTGATTCTTTGTACAGTTTTTTTTTTGGTCTCTGTTTGATTGGTTTCAGACCCTCTTTCTTTCTTTTTTAAATTATTCTTGTACTGGGGAGTACATTGTGATATTTATCAAAGTTTTCACAATATATCAGAGTTGCATTCACCCCCTCCATCATTCTCCTTTATCGTCCCTCCCCCCATTCCTGGAATAGTTTCCACAGGTCTCATTTTTCCATTTTCATACATGAGTACATATTATTTCCACCATATTCACCCCCCTACACCCTTTCTTTATTTTCTTCCTACCCTGCCCCACTGGTACTAATCCCCAGATAGGACCTGTTTTACCTTCTTATTCTCCATTTTTGAAAAAAGACATTTTTGTTTGTTGAAGATAGCTATACAGGAAGTTTCATTGTGACATTTCCATGTATACTCTCTATTTTCTCCTTTATACATTAGTCTCCTTCTTATGGTGATTTCAACAGGTTTTAAAATTCCATATTCATTCTTGTATAGGAAATACATCAGCCATATTCACCTTCCTAACTTCCTTTTTTAACCCTCCCTTTCTCGTATGTGACCTCCCCTTAGTGTGACTTGTTTCTCATAATATTGTTTGTGTTTGTGTTGAGTCTACATTCCACATATGAGAGAAAACATGCAACCTTTGGCTTTCTGAACCTGGTTAACTTCACTTTACATTATGTACTCCAGTTCTATCCATATACTTGTGAATGACAAAATTTCATTTTTCTTTATGACTGAATAAAATTCCATTGTATATAAATACTGCATTTTCTTAATCCATTCATTGGTAGTAGGGCATCTTGGTTGTTTCTGTTGCCTAGCTGTTGTGAATAATGCTGCAATACATATGGGTGTGCAGGTAGGTGTCTTTATTGTAACCTGACTTACATTCCTTCAAGTATATTCCCAGGAGTGGTATTGCTGGATCATACAGTAGTTCTAGTTTTAGTTTTTTGGGGGGAGCCTTCGTACTATTTTCCATAGTGGTAGTGCTAATTTGCATTCCCACTGACAAGTATGAGGGTTCTATTTTCCCCACCAACATTTGCTGTTGTTTATGTTCTTGATGGTAGCCATTCTGACAGGAGTGAGGTGGAATCTTAATGTGATTTTGATTTGCATTTCCTTCATGTTGGCCCTTGTTTTTATGATCTCTCTCCTGCTGGTTTTGAGTTCAGCCTGTTCTTATTTCTCTAGAAGTTTGAGATGCAGCAGTAAGTCATTTATTTGATATCATTCTGTGCTTTTAATGTAGGTATCTATAGCTATAAACTTTCCCATTAGCAGTGTCTTTGCTGTGTCCCATAGGTTCTGGCAGGTTGTGTTTTCATATTCATTAGATTCCAAGAACTTTTTTATTCCCTCTCTTAACTTCTTCAGTGACCCACTGGTCATGCAGCAATGTGTTGTTCAGTCTCCAGGTGTTTGAATATTTTCTGCTATTTCTTTTGTTGTTGAGTTCTATCTTTATTCTGTTGTGGTCAGACAGTGTGAAGGGAGTCATTTCATTTTTCTTATATTTGTTAAGACTTGTTTTGTGTCCTAAAATATGATTTATTTTGTAGACATTTCCATAGACTGCCTGTTCTGAATCCTTGCTCTATCACTTAGAGCCTAGTTCCACATCTGTAAAGTGTGGACAGTAGTGATGTCCACATCATCAAGTTGTGGAGATTAAATCCTTTGACTACATCCTGCACTTAGAGTCCTGGCTGTGTGAGCAAGGAATGCTCTATATCTCTGGCTTTTGTTTCTAGTATAAGGATCAGAACAGTACTTCCTTCCCTGTGTTGTGGTAAGAGTAAGTGAGTTACTTCTTATTCTGTACTTGGGACAGTGGCTAGAACACAGTACATGTTAAGCTTGTTGAGATCAGTAGTCAAAGCCTGGCATGCAGTAAGTAGTATGCAATTGCCACATATTATTATTACCCCTTCTTGATGATAATCTTAAAATTCTTCCTGAAGATCATCCATCATGGCCTAAACATCATGTCAGTCTTTCCATCACATTTGGGTGCAGAAAGTCTATGACACAACAGATCTGTGTTGATTCATATCCTGTAATGTACACAGATGAGACTCAGAGATGAGAGGAGATCAAGAGAAGAGATGAAGCTGGGCACCAGAGGCTAATGCCTGTAATCTTAGCTATGCAGAAGGCAGATCAAGAGGATTACAGGTTTGGGGTAAAAGCGAGGCAGGGAGTTCTGGAAACCCCATCTCAAATGGAAAAAAATCTGAGAGTGCTGGTGCACACCTTTCATACCAGCAGTAGAAGGAAGCTTAAAATAGTTGGATTGAGGAGAAGAGAGAAACCCTGTCCACAAACTAACCATAGCAAAAAGGGCTAGAGGTATGGCTCAACCAATAAAGCTCCTGCCTCACAAGCTTGAGTTCAACCTGAGAGAGAGAAACAGAGAGAGAGAGAAAGAGAGAGAGAGAGAGAGAGAGAGAGAGAGAGAGAGAGAGAGAGAGAGAGATCTTAGATCCTATCTACTAGCACCTGACAGAGCCAGAGAGTAGCTATTGTTCACTGAATGTCCACATCTAGTTCATTGTTTCTTTCCTTGCCGTTCAGAATTCTGTCAACCAGTGGTTCTCAGTGGTGGTGATTGTGTCTCCTGGAGACACTGGGTAGTGTCTGGAGATAATCTGGTTGGCCATGCCTGGGGGGAAGTGTGCTAGTGACATCTAGTGGGTGGAGGCCAGGAAAGCCACTGACTATCCTACCCTGTGGCAGATGCCATGATGAAGTCTTCTGACCATGAGTATTCACAGTCCTGAGTTTAAGACACTGAAGTGTAGATATTTAGAAGTGTCCAGCTGGAATCTGCATACCCCCCATGTCTTTCTCTGGCTGTGTTTGTTTGCTATAGCTTCTGCAACAAAGTAGCCAACTGAGTGTCTCATAGAGTGTATAATGTTTCCTTTTGCTCAGCATCTTAACCAGCATTTTTATACCATCTTAACTTTTTTTATATCTTTTATTCATATGTGCATACAATGTTTGGGTCATTTCTCCCCTCTTCCCCCTGCCCCCTCTCTTTCCCCTGTCCCTTCCTTCTCCCCCCCCTACCCCCTTGCTACCCAGGAGAAACTATTTTGCCCTTATCTCTAATTTTGTTGAAGAGAGAGCATAAGCAGTAATAGGAAGGAACAAGGGTTTTTGCTGGTTGAGATGAGGATAGCTATACAGGGAGTTTACTCGCATTGCTTTCCTGTACATATGTGTTACATTCTAAATTAATTCTTCTCAAACTAACCTTTTCTCTAGCTCCTGGTCCCCTTCTCCTATTGGCCTCTGTCACTTTAAAGTTTCTGCATTAGTTCATTTGCACTGAGGACATCAAATGCTATCTTATATTGGGGGGGGTTTCTTGCCTATCCTCATACCTCCCTTGTGTGCTCTCGCCTCATCATGTGATCAAAGTCCAATTCCCTTGTTGTGTTTGCCCTTGATCTAAAGTCTGCATATGAGGGAGAACATACGATTTTTGGTCTTCTGGGCCTGGCTAACCTCACTCAGGATGATGTTCTCCAGTTCTATCCATTTACCTGCAAATGATAAGATTTCATTCTTCTTCATGGCTGAGTAGTATTCCATTGTGTATAAATAGCACATTTTCTTAATCCATTTGTCAGTAGTGGGGCATCTTGGTTGTTTCCATAACTTGGCTATTGTGAATAGAGCTGCAATAAACATGGGTGTGCAAGGACCTCTGGAGTAACTTGTGTTCCATTCCTTTGGTATATCCCCAAGAGTGGTATTGCTGGATCATATGGCAGATCTAAGTTTAGATTTTTAAGAAGTCTCCAAATTTTTTTCCAGAGTGGTTGTACTAGTTTGCATTCCCACCAGCAGTGTATAAGGTTAACCAGCACTTTTATTTGTTTTTGTTGTTGTTGTTTGCAATACTGAGGATCAAACCCAGGGCCTTGTGTGTGCTAGGCAAACACTCAACCACTGAGTTACATCCCCAGCCTTGTGTTCTTGATGACAGCCATTCTGACTGGAGTGAGGTGGAATCTCAGTGTAGTTTTTATTTACATTACCTTTAAGGATAAAGATGTAGAATCTTTTTTCATGTGTTTGTTAGCCATCCAAATATGTATTTTTATTATATTAGAGTAACGCAGTTTTCTTACAAGGTAAGGAGGAATTAAGGTTAAAGATAGCAGGCTAGAGGTGTGGTTCACATCCCTACTGGTAGAGCACTTACTTACCAAGCAAGAGGTCCTGAGTTCAAACCCAAGTACCACAAAAAAAGAATTAGCAAAGTGTACAGATGGAATTAAGACCACTAATCATCTGGCCATAAATAGGGAGATTATTCTGGATTATCTGGGTGCTCAATGTTGCCACAAATGTCTTTAAAAGTATGAGAGAATGAGAAGAGGAGCTGAAAATTGACCAACTATTACTGCCTTCAAAGATTGAGGAAGAGCCAAGGAAGGAAGGTGACTGCCAGGGGATGGGGCAGTGGGAAAGCAACAAATCCTCCCCTGGAGTCTCCAGAAAAAAACTCAACCCCACAGATGCCTAGATTTGAGCCAGGAAGATCCAAGGTGCTTGACTTCTCTGACCTCAAGAGTGGAAGATAGAAGATGGCGACTAAGGTACGGAAGCAGATAGTGTGAGCTCTGTGACTCCAAAACCTTCCTGAGATGTTGGAGCCACACTTGGCTGAAACAAAGCACCAACCAGAATCAAACCTTTGACACCCTGAGCCCCTAGCCTGTGGAGAGCTTCCCCACAACATGTTACACTGAGAAAACTTGAGGGCTGCCACCACCTCAGCTGCCACCGCTGTCTCCAAATCTGGCTCTGAGACATTTGACAGACCAAACAGGTGAATGCCATGCAGCACACAGAATTCCCCCAGCCACGCATAGCCCCCCAGAAGAAACTGAGTAACAAACAGTGAACTTAATCTATCACAACGGTGGAGGGGAGGACACTGAAAATGCACCAGAGAAAGGGGCAGGGGCAAGGAGTTAATTTCAGTACAAACTATCAGTAAACAAATGCTGGAAAGGTGGGAAGGCTGAGAGAGGGAGGGCAATAAGCCACTTCCCAAAGCAGGCAGGTAGTGGATCACAGACCTCATCTCCTGAGTCAGTGAGCAGCACCCAAAGTCAAACTGCTCTGCAAAACTGAAAAACAAACAGCAAACTGTCATAACACACTGACAGCTGAGTGGGCTGATGGAACACTGAAACTGCCCCCAGAGAAAGGGAGCAGAGCAAAGGAATAAGCCCCCAACATGGAAATCCCAGTAAACAAGCACAGTGAAAAGCATCTTCCAAAGCAGGGCCACTAGTGGATTACAGAACTGATTTCCTGAACCTGAGGGCAGCATTCAAACTTGAACTGCCCCACCTCACTGGGGGAGGAGCTGACCAAGCAGCTGCTGCTGAAGGGTAATACAGCTATCAGCTGAGGAAATCAATATCTCTGACCACCCTGCATGATCTGGCAAAGCTACCTCACCTCACAATTTCAATTTAACTGTTAGACAGAAGAACAAAACACTACCCTCAAGCCAATCACCTGGTGAGAGCATGTCAGAGCTTCTGTTTATATGCCAATGCCAGGACTGGATGCCAGAGAAGTAACTCCAAAACTTAAACTAAGACTGAAATTCTATTGTTCCTGAACCTGGTGTCTCTTTTTCTTTTTGTTTGTTTGTTTTTGTTTTTGTTTGTTTGTTTGTTCATTTTTCCCATTGATTTCTTTGAGGTTTTTTTTGTTTGGTTGGTTGGTTTGGTTTTCTATTTTTACTTCATTCCTACTATCTTTTTTTCTTTCTATACTATCAACTTTTCCATCATCATCTTCTCGTCCCTACTCTCATCCCTTCCACTCTCCCTCCTTCTGTGCTAAAATCATTTGCCCCCCTCCACCAAACAACTCATTTTGCCCCTTCTTACCCACTCTCTCGCTTGCCCTCACCTTCCCCTCCCATTCTTCCCCAACCTGTCACCAGACTACCCCTCCCTCCTACACACTCATCACCCACTGACCAACCTACTATACCAACTTTATACAACCCCAACCCCCTGCAGTCCCTGACAAAGCACTCTCTACTACAATAACAGAAACACACCCAAACACACACAGGACCACAAAAACAGCAGCCACCACACTGCTTTCCCCACTCACCCACCCTACTTCCCACCTCCCCCTTTAGTGCTACCCCATCCAACTCCCCAAATTTCTATAGCTATCCTTACAAATATTAGCCCCCCAACTCCCACTGCATATAGATATTACCAGCAAGGGGTCTTCTATATAACATATAAAGTACTGCTCAGGTATTAAACATGTGATTTAGTTATTACTAAATAAATAGTAATAACTAAACAAATAGTTATTACTAAATTACAACCAGACCAAGGATTGAAATAGCACGCCAACCTTGCTAAAAACCCAAGACAGCCACAAAACAAAAATTAAATCAAGGGAAAGAAAATAGGTGACTAAAACCACCAACTAACCTATCAAGAACATAGTTGCATAGTAAAAAGTGGAGCACTGGGAAAACCAAAAAGGAATGGAAACCACTCTCACCCCAAAAACAATTTAATATGGGATTCAGAGGGCAATGAATAAAATGGATACCCAGTTCCAGACTCCAAAAATACGAAGATAAATGACACTAAGGAACCTAGAGATGCCTACAAAAACATTCTCAAAGAAGAAATCCTGCAAGTAATCACTGAGAATTTCATGGAGAAGATACTAGACATGGTTAACCAAAATGTACAAGATACACTCAACAAATTTCAAAACACCAAAAATAAAGAATATGAAAAGACACAGAAACAAATAAGTGAACTCATAGGAGCCCTAAATGAACACCAAAGTGAAACAGAGAACACTATAAATAGAGAAATAAATTAATTAAATTTTAAAATGAAAATAGAAAATATTAAAGAGAAAGTGACCCATGATATGGAAAATGTCAGAAAAAAGAATGAAACAGAAACACAAAACACAGTGGAAGGCCACTAGAGCATACTAGAACAAATGGTAGGTAGAATCTCAGAACTCGAAGATAAAATAAAAATTAAAGGAAAAACTGAAGAACTGTTAGTCCAACAACTTAACACCTGCAAAAGGAAAATGCAAGAACTCACTGACTCTATCAAAAGACCAAACCTGAGAATCATGGGCATTGAAGAAGGAGAGGAGGTCCAAGCAAAAGGGATTTGTAATATATTCAATAAAATAATAACAGAAAAATTTTCCAAATCTAGAAAAAGTTATGCCCATTCAGGTACAGGAAGCCTCCAGGATGCCAAACAGACTTGACCAAAATAAAATTTCTCCACCACATATTATCATTAAAAAGACAAGCACAGAGAATAGAGAAAGAATATTGAAGGCTGTAAGAGAGAAAAAACAAATAACATATAAATGTAAGCCCATCAAAATCACAGCACACTTCTCAGCAGAAACATTAAAAGCAAGAAGGGCATGGAGTGAGGTATTCTGGGCTCTGAATGAAAATAACTTCAACCCTAGGATACTCTACCCAGCAAAACTATCATACAAAATAGATGGGTCAATAAAAGTCTTCCATGATAAGCAGAAACTAAAACAATATATGACTACCAAACCACCTTTACAAAAGATTCTCCAAGGAATTCTGCACACAGAAAATGAAAGCAAACAAAACCATGAGAGGACAGGCAGTACCAAACAACAGGAGAAAAAAGACAAGGAATAAGACAGTAACATTAATTCAGCTGCACACAATCAAACCTTTAAACAACAAAAACAACTAAATGACAGGAATCACCATATACTTATCAATATTAACACTGAATGCCAACGGATTCAACTCCCCCATCAAAAGACACCATTTGGCAAACTGGATTAAAAAGGAAGATCCAACAATCTGTCATTTACAGGAGACCCATCTCATTGACAGAAACAAACAGTGGCTGAGGGTGAAAGGCTGGAAGATTTACCAAGCCAATAGCCCCCCCAAAACAGGCAGGAGTAGCAATAGTTATCTCAGACAAAGTAGACTTCAAACTTTCATTGATCAATCAAGATAAAGAAGGACACTACATACTAATAAAAGGGAAAATACACCAAAAGGAAATAACAATTATGCACCCAATCTCAGTGCACCCAATTTCATCAAACATACTTTAAAGGACTTAAAAGCATATAGAGACTCCAACACAGTGGTAGGGGGAGACTTTAATGCCCCCCATCACCAATATATAGGTCATCCAAACAAAAAATCAATAAACAAATTCCAGAACTAAATCACATCATAGATCAAATGGACCTAGCTGATTTCTAAAGAATATTTCATTCAACTTCTGCACAATACACATTCTTCTCAGCAGCCCATGGAACTTTCTCCAAAATTGATCATATCTTAGGGCACAAAGCAAGCCTCAGCAAAAATAAGAGAAATAATCCCCTGAATTCTACCTAATCACAATGCATTAAAACTAGAACTCAACAACAAAAACAACAGCAGAAAATATGCAAACAGTTGGAAGCTGAACAACACATTGCTCAATGATCAGTGGGTCATAGATGAAATAAAAGAGGAAATTAAAAGGTTCCTGGAAGTTAATGAAAACAAAAACATGACCTACCAGAACCTATGGTACACAGCAAAGGCAGTCCTAAGAGGAAAGTTTATAGCCATGAGTGCATATATTAAAAGGACAGAAAGATCTCAAATCAATGACCTAATTGACCTACATCTCAAACTCCTAGAAAAATAAGAACAAGCAAAACCCAAAACAAGCGGGAGAGAAATAATAATAAAAAAATGGACTGGAATTAATGAAATAGAGATCAAAAAACCATACAAAGAATCAACAAAAAAACCCAAAAAGCTGGTTCTTTAAAAAAACTAAACAAAATTGACAGACCTCTGGCAAATCTGACTAAAATGAGAGAAAAACCTAAATTAGTAAAATAAGAAACACAAAAGGGGAGGTAACGAACAAACACCACAGAAATTCAGGGACTCCTCAGAGACTACTCTGAGAACCTATATTCCAATAAATTTGAAAATTTTGAAGAAATGGACAAATTTCTAGATACTTATGACCATCCAAAACTGAACCAAGAGGATATTAACCACCTAAATAGATCTATAACATGAAATGAAATTGAAGCAGGAATAAAGAGTCTCCCAAAAAAGAAAAGTCCAGAACCTGATGGATTCTCTGCTGAATTCCATCAGACCTTTAAAGGAGAACTAATACCAACTCTCCTTAAACTTTTCCACAAAATAGAAAGGGAAGGAACACTGCCTAACTCATTCTATGAAGCCAGTATTACACTCATCCCAAAACCAGACAAAGACACATCGAAAAAGGAGAACTACAGGCCAATCTCCTTAATGAACATCAATGCAGAAATCCTCAATAAAACAATGGCAAACCAAATCCAACCACATATCAGAAAGATCATTCACCATGACAAAGTTGGCTTCATCCCAGGGATTCAGGGGTGGTCAACATACAGAAATCCATAAATGTAATACAGCACAGTAATAGAAGCAAAGACAAAAACCACTTGATCATCTCAATAGATGCAGACAAAGCCTTCGACAAGATCCAACACCACTTTATGATAAAAGCTCTAAAAAGACTAGGAATAGCTGTAATCCTAGCTACTCAGAAGGCAGAAATCAGGAGGATCACAGTTCAAAGCCAGCCTGGGCAAATAGTTCATGAGATTCTATTCAAAAATATCCAAAACACACACACAAGAAGTTCTGACCAGGTGGTTCAAGTGGCAGAGCAAGTTGCTTAACAAATGTATGTACCTGAGTTCAAATCCCAGTAACACACACACAAAAAAAAGATCATCCAGGCAGAAAAAACAACAAAGAAACTTTAGAGATAGACTCCACTAAAGATAAAATGAATTTAACAGCATCTACAGAATATTCCAACAAAGAACTGAGAGACAGCATGATAAAATAAGTACAGTGAAACACAAATCAATAATTTAAAAAAAGATACAGAAAGGAAAAAAAACCTCAACAGTCAATATTATTTCCTTGCTGAGGAGAACAGAATGGGTTTTTGCCCCCAAGGATGCTTATTAGTATATGGGACAGCTATTTTTCTCTATGAAGTTTAAGGAAGTTATATGGTACTATGAGCCACATCAAGCCCTGCCTTACCTACTGGGCTGGATTCCTGTTATTGTCTTTTCCTATACAGACTTGCTGATGTGGGGAGTTCAAGAGCCACCCTCATGGGAATGCAAGCTAGTACAACCACTCTGGAAAACAATATGGAGGCTTCTTTAAAAACTAAACATATATCTGCCATATGATCCAGCAATCCCACTCCTGGGGATATACCCAAAGGAATGCAACTCAGGTTACTCCATAGGCACCTGCACACCCATGTTTATTGCAGCGCTATTCACAATAGCCAAGTTATGGAAACAGCCAAGATGCCCCACTACTGACGAATGGACTAAGAGAATGTAGTATTTATACACAATGGAATTTTACTCAGCCATGAAGAAGAATGAAATCTTGTCATTTGTAAGTAAATGGATGGAACTGGAGAACATCATCTTAAGGGAAGTTAGCCAGGCTCAGAAAGCCAAAAATCGTATGTTCTCCCCCATATGCAGACTTTAGATCTAAAACAAATACAGTAATATTAGACATGGGTCACATGCTAAGGGGAGGACACATACAGGAGGAATAGGGAAAGGTAGGAAACCCAAAACTTGAAAGTGTTTGATGTCCCCACTGCAGAGGAGCTAGTACAGTAACCTTAAAGCGACAGAGGTCAATATGGGAAGGTGACTGGGAAGTAGTGAAGAGGTCTGGTAGAGAAGAAACAATTCATGTAATACACATGTCATGGAAGCAATGTTAGGAATCTCTCTGTATAGCTATCCTTATATCTCAACTAGCAAAAATGCTTTGTCTTTCTTGTTATTGCTTATGTCTTCTCTTCAACAAAATTGGAGAAGAGGGCAGAACAGGTTCTGCCTGGAAGTGAAGGGGAGGTGGGGCGGAGAGGGAGGGGTTGAGGGGGAAATGGCACAATGTATGTACATGTGAATAAATGAATAAATAAAAAAATAAGAAGAAAAAAAGAGTGGAAAGATAGTAAAGGTGTTCTTTTGTAAACTCTCAGGCTAGTGGTGTTCTACAAAGCCAATATGAGTTACAAACAGATACTGATGCCAATCGGGTTCTTGGACAGGAGGCTGGAACCACTGGTGAGCAGCAAACAAAGTTTGAGCTCAGCAGGAGACTCTGGGATTCCCCTCAGAATCAGAGAGAGTGACAAGGTGACTCCAAGCAGACACTTGTGTCTTATGGGTGTTTCCTTTGCAGGGCTATGTGTTGGTCAAACAGACATAAGTGGAGATGGTGTGTGACTCTTCAGTCAAACTGTCCTTGAACCTACACTCCACATGTCTCCTTTCCCTCCCCTTTCCTCAAATGGGTTTCCTGGGAGCAGGTGAGTGTCAGATCCAGCCCTGATCTCTGCTTACTTCCAGGACCTCTTCCCAAGCCCAGCCTCAGTGCCTGGCCGAGCTCAGTGGTTCCTCCTGGGAGCAATGTGACATTGAAATGCAAGAGTCCTATTCCAGGTGTATCCTTTGTTCTCAGAAAGAAAGGGTGTGTTTTGGATCCCATGCTGCCATATTATGTGGTGGAAAGAAAAGCTGTGTTTTATCTCACTGACATACAACACAGTAATAGTGGACACTACACCTGTGAATACTCCAATAAAGCGTCCCCTAATGTGACATCACAGCCCAGCGACGACCTTCTTCTGTTGGTCACAGGTGAGGAGAGGCTGTCTCACTTCAGAATGACTTATGGTGATCCTCAGACAGGGGTGAGGGAGGGACCTGAGGAACAGAAAGAGGAAAAAATAGGGTCTCATCTCCAGAGCAGTTGATGAGGGGATGGGGTGATAGGGACAGAAATGGGTACCTTGGTTTATCCACACTTGTAGGAGAGAAAAATCTCCATCCTGGAGTTAGAATATAAAGAGGGAAATATCAGGCATGATGGGACCTCCTTGTCAGGGGAACAAGGGAGAGCAGGGGGATTTATGCATACCCTCCCTTGACCTCAGAGCCTCCTCTCTTACAGGTGCTTTATCCCAACCTTCCCTCTAAGCCTACCAATGGGGTAAGGTGGCCCCAGGAGGGAATATGACTCTTCAGTGCCAGACAGAAGATATTTTGACTAAGCATAAAGTGTTCCTTCTACTGAAGGAGGGAACATTGTCACCCACACAGCCTAAGATTTTAGAAAATGACCGTGCAGAGTTCACCCTTCACAATGTGACAGTCAGTGACTCAGGGTACTACAGCTGTGTATACCACCAGGCAGAAGCCCCTTTCTGGGCATCATACCCCAGTAATGATCTTCAAATCTTGGTGACAGGTAAGTTTTTATCTTTAGGAGGACTAAAACTGGTTATTTGTTGGTTCTGCACCCTGGGAGAGTGTTTTATAAGGAAGATGTGCTCCCACAAGACACTGCAGCCAGCAAAGATCGTTTGAGAGGATGGAACTTGGCCAGATCCTGTGGAGTAGTGAAGAGGATCTTTTCAGAGATGGAGGGAGTGTGGGTGATAGAGCATCATTTTTAAGAAGGCTGGGAAAGGGCTTCCCTTTTTTTCTTTTATGTTTTTTTGTTGTTCTTCTTCTCTTTTTTCTTTTCTCTTTTATTTTAATTCCCAGAAATAATAATAAAAAAAGGAGATCCATGATTCCAGGGCACCTGTAAAAAGTCCGTGCTCTTTTAGGGCTTGTAGAATGTGCCTTAAAGTTAAAATTATACCTCTGGGGGCTGGCAGAGTGGCCCAAGTGGTAGAGTACTATCTAACTCACATGAGGACCTGAGTTCAAACTCTAGTACCACCAAAAAAAAAAAACCTACATCATGAAATTTCTTATGTGTGATATATGAGTCATTCTTCCATATCCCGTTTTTGCATTTGTAAAGTGGGAATAACAATGTATACATATAAAGGACAAGATTCCTATGACTACCAAATATAAAGTAAGGAATCAGTTATGACTAGCAGTTTTGATAATAGTGTCTGTAGGAGCCAAGATACTTGATTGTAAATGGCAAAAAAAAACTACTTTCAAGTAGTCTAGGAAAAAAATAGGAGGGGACTGAGCAAGGTTGTGGTAATCTCAGCTACTCCGGAGGCAAAGGCAGGAAGATCTCAAGTTCAAGGCACGCCAGGCAATGGTAGTTGTGACACCCTATCTCAGAAACAAAATTTTAAAAACCAAAAGGGCTGGGTTTGTGGTTCAAGTGGTAGAGTTCTTGCCCAGCAAGGGTGAGGATCTGAGTTCAAACTTCAGCACCCTGAAAATAATGAAGAAAGTATACTACTTTGTGAGTTTAAAGGAATAATCAGTTTCCCAGAGTGGAACTGTTGGCATTTTGAGGTGGATCATTCTCTTTGGGGGATGTAAACAATGTCCTGTGCATTGTAGAATGATCAGCAGTGTCCCTGGCTTCTACTGTGTGTCTCCCCTTCCAGCTGTGACAACCCCAAAACATCTACAGACATTATCAAATGCCTGTCTGGGAAGCAAAATCAGGACTGGTTGAGAACCACTAGGAAATGGAGTAGCAAACTTGGACATGCATGTGTGCCATTTAGCTTCCAAACCTAGAACTAGAGAGTGGCACCCTGGCTGAGTTCTGACTTATTGCCAGCCTCAGTCTATCTCAGTCTGTATCTGCTGCCTCTTTCAAACAGGGATCACTGGCCTCAAGATCTGATTTAGAGCTGGGCACAGGGGCTCACGCCTATAATCCCAGCTACTCCAGAGGTGGAGGATTGTGGTTCAAGGCCAAAAAGTTAGTGAGACCACCATTTCAATCAATAAGTGAGGCATGGTGGTATACACCTGTCATCCCAGCTACTCAGGAGGCGTAGGTAGGAGGGTCACACTCTAAGGCCAGCCTGGGCAAATACCTGAAAAATAACCCAAAGAAAAAAACATAAATAAAGGCTGGGGCATGGCTCAAGTGATAGATCATCTGCCTACAAGGCCTTGAGTTCAAACTCTAGTACTGCAAAAAACAAAACAACAACAACAAAAAGATCTGAGTTAACTGACTCATAAATTCTACTGCTGAGTTGGGATTGACCCTCTTCCCAGACACGGTTAACAAACAAACAAGTGCTGGAGGAGACTGAGTTGTGCTGCTTGGTTCCACCTCTGGATCAGTTGTGGGGGTGCTTGCTGCAGGGTTATGCAAGAATAACCAGCTCCATGCAATGTCATAGGGATGCAGCGGCAGGTGGGCACTTCTAAGAGGAGCCAGGGTGCTCTTGCCTGGTGAGGGAAGGTATTTCCTGCCAAGGTGCTGACTAGAGAGTTACAACAGTTTTCACAGTCTCTTGTCTTTTTTTCCTTTGTGTCCCATTTTATTTCAGATAGAACTGACACTCAGGAAACTTTCCTTCCATAAATCAATAAGAGAAATTTGATAAATATCTCTCAAATAGAAATCATAGAGAAATATCAGTCAGGTCTCCACCATCCAGAGCTATCATTGTTTACATTTAGTCATGCTTTTTGTCCACAAATGGAGATAAAATTATACTTTTTCTCCCAACACTATTTCCATTCTTGTAGAGCACCTGCCTAGCAAGTTCAAAGCCATGAGTTTAAATCCCATTACTTATCAAAAAAAAGATTATTTCCATTCCCTCTCCAGCAGGACCTTCTAAAGTAGTCCTATCATGTCTCTGTGTATATTATACCTTTCCTACAGAGATATATCATTGTAACATATACAGAGAATTTTAAAAGAAATTCAGCAGCAGCAGACAATAGAGATGTCACACATTTACAATAGCCACATCTAAGAATGTGGCTATTCAACCAGTGAATGGATAAAGAAAATGTGGTATCTATACACAATAGTTTTATTCAGCCATAAAGAAGAGTGAAATTATGCTATGATGGAACTGGGTCAAACTGGAGATCATTGTGTTCAGTGAAATAAGCCAGACTCAGAAAAATATTGCCTATTTTTTCTCATACATGGAACCTAGATTTAAGGGAGAAAAACAAGACATGAAAGTAGAAAGGGGCTGGGCATGGTGGTGGACACCTGTAATCCCAACCGCTCAAGGGGTGGAGAAAGGAAGATCAAGGTCTGAGGCTAGCCCAGAAAAAAGCACAAGACCCTACCTGAAAAGCAAACTAAAACCAGAAGGACTAAAGTGTGGCTTAAAGTGGGTTGAGTGCTTGCCTAGCAAGTGTGAGGCCCTGAGGTCAATCTCCAGTGTTAGTCTTAAAAAGAAGAAAGTAGAAGGGGGACTTCCTGCTGTGGGAGGCACCAGCAGGAAGAAGGGGAAATGAAAAGGTGACGGGGTGAATATGATCCAAGTATATAGTAGGTAAGTATGAAAATCTCATAATGGAACTCATTGTTTTGTACAATTAAATTTTTACAAAGCATCCATCAATGTATAACAATGTGATTGTTATTCTGATTTTTTTTAACTTCAAGAACTCTGGCTTCTAGATGAAGTGGAAATAACGAAGCCTCCTCAGATAAAAGAAGGATCAGGTAAGAGATTAGGAACTTCCTAGGACATGGGGTCCTCCAAGCCTGGGAGGCAGGAGGGGTGAAAGTCACAGTTCTGCCTTCTTCTTGGTGGGGTGTCTTCACTTCCACTCTGAATCTCAACTTCCTCATCTGTAAAATGGGCATGATCAGATAGAAATAAGTAGGAAAAGATGTAGAGAGATTGCCAACATGTGATAAGAAGTCAACCAGTGATAAGAAGTCTGTCAGTGGTGGGATACTCAGGCACAGAACACGCTCCAGTACCACTCACTGCTCTCACTTTGTCTCCTCCCAGGGTCCTCAGGAATCGTCATTGTTGTTGTCTCCATTGTAATCTTCCTCCTCCTCCTCTCAGCCATTCTCATCTACAAATACTCCCAGAGGGGTAAATTGGAGGAAGAGAAGGCTAAACCTTTGGGGAACTAGAGAAATGGAACAAGGAAGCTAACATCACAGTGGTAATACTTTCTTGTCCTTTTTTTAAACCCCAGGATCTGCTCCTGACAACAGATTCAAAAGGTAGAGCTACTTACAGAGCCTTGCCAGCCAATGCTTAACTCCTCCTCCACCACCTCGGATGCCTAAGACCTTCTCTCTTACCTCAACCTCTCATCTACTCCAGACCAGCTGTGACAGCCATCGGGTTCCTCTCTTCCACTTTCCTATTGTCACACTTATATTCCCGCCCAGGATTCCTTCATCACGAATCACATTGCCTCCAACAAGCTCTCCTCCTCAGCAACCAGGGCTATGTACCCGGAGATCCTGGGTTGGGCATGGGAATTGGGGAAAGGTAGAGACATTTTGGTGCAGAGACCTGTGCTGTGACCTAGCTTTACACCCTAGCACACCCTGCCTACTCACAGGGACCTTGACTTCCATCTCCAATCTCCTTCATCTCCAGTGTTTCACTCTTTTTCCCTCAGCTGCTGCTTTTCCAAAGACCCTGAAGAAGTGGTGACAGGTAACCAATGATGGGGATATGCATGTGCATGTTTTGTGTGTATATGTGTTGTGTGTGCACGTGTGTGGTGTTTGTATGTATGTATGCATTGTGTTTTTGAGAGTGTCTAGGTGAGCATGCATGTGTATTATTAGGGCATGTGTGCATGGAGGCATGCACTCATAGCACAAGAATGCATTGTACATGTATGTGGATGAACATTACGAAGGTGTGTATATTGTGTGCGTCTGTGTGCACATGTATGCATGTGTATATCTGTGTTTGTGCATGTTTGTGTGAGTATGCATGTGTGCCCATATATCTAAGTGTTCGTGTATTTCTGCATACACATGTACATCTGTGTATGTGTGTATTTGTGTGTGTGTATACATGTAGCTGTGCATGTGTTCATCTGGGTGTGTGTTTGCACATGCATATGTGAACATCTGTGTGCTTGTACAAGCATGTGTGCATGTTTGATTTTATATGTGTACCTTATGAGCATGCATGTGTCCACACACATACATGTGTGCACATATGAGTATGCTTGTGTATATATTGTGTAGACGGTTGTCCATGTGTACCTATGTGTATGTCTAGACATGTGCATGTGTGTGTGCGTATGCATGTGTCTCTGTGTGCATGTGAGCATGAAGTGTGCATTTGTGCACATGTACATTTGTAAGTATGTGTGTATATACATGTGTGTAAGAATGTAAGAGTTAGTGATGCGTGTCTAAGTATGGCGTGAGTGTGCATGTGAGCTGATACATTCATGTGTGTATGTAGGTGTGAGTATTCCCATGGATAGGTGTGCATATGCATGTGTGCAGGTGTATAGTGTGTGTGTGTGTATGTGTGTGTGTGTGTGTGTGTGTGTGTGTGTAGACCTGGCCTCTAGCCTGGGGATGAAACAATGGCAGAGTCTCTCCCTCCAGGTGCATCCACAGATGGGAAGAGTTGCACTCCTACCTTGGTGAGTCCCACTTGGACAGCTCCCCTCAGCCTCTTCTCTCTCCAGCTTTCCTCCTCTAGTTATGCCAGTGGTTTGTGCTTCTGCTGCCATCCACTACAGCCTTCCTTCACTCTTTGGGAGAGCTTAGCTTGAAATCTTCTGTACCCTTTCTGGCCAGGGAACCTCAGCCCACAACTCTTTCCTGAGGACATGTCTCCATCTGTAGCTTGGAAAAAAACACCACCTTCTTCCCATTTTTGGGAAGAGTGAGTGGATCAATAGGAACTGGCTAAGTCAGCCATACAGAGTGATCAGCAGGATTCCAGGCATGGCATAGGCTGTCAGGAACTTGTGCTATGAGTCTTATAACTATCTGCGTGACCTCAGGCATGTGGCTTTCCCACTTGAACTTCAACTTCTTCATCTATACGATGGGGATAGTACGCCCCACCTCTTGCTGCTATTGAGAGAATAATGTACGACCCTTTTGGAAGTACCTGCCAGCATGTACACTACACATTCTTCTGCAGTCACCCTGCATTGCCTCTCTCTCTGCCGCTCTCAGTCCTGGCAATCGTGAATCTGCTTCCTGTCACTCTGGGTGTGTCTGTTCTAGACATTTCATATTCACAATACCTATGTTGACAGATGTTTTATGAATTATCTACCACTGTGTAACAAATGATCCCAAAATGTAGTGTTTGAAAGCAATTGCATGTATTATCTCTAAGTGTCTGTGAGTCAGGGATTGGGGTGTGGCACAGCTGGGTTTTCTTGCACTGGGCCTCCTCATGAAACTGCCTAGGATGCTGGCCAGGGATACAGTCCTATTAAGTCTTCACTTGGGAGGGTCACTCTCTGGTTGTTGCCCAAACTCAGTTCTCCAAGGACTGCTGGGTAGAGATGAGCCTCAGTGCCTGGCCACATGGGCCTCCTTGCTGGGCAGCCCAAAACATGGCAGCTGGCTTCATCACAGTCAGTGAGAGAGAGGGAAATTTTAAAATCCGGGAAAGACAGAAGTTTGTCCTTTATCACCTGCTGTTGGTCATGGTGCCCCATCTTTTTTCTATGTTCTGATCATCAGATGAAAGTCCCCAGGTCCAGGTGACACTCAAGAGAAGGACACACAGGGACTTGGATATCAGGAGGCTATTTCAAATGAAATACTTTTGGGACTAAAGGTGGTGGTACACACCTGTAATCCCAGCTACTTAGGAGGTGAAGATGGAAGGATCTCAGTTTGAGACCAGTCCAGGCAAAAAAGTTAGTAAGAACCTATCTCAAAAATCAAGCTGGATGTGGTGATGCAGGCCAGCTCAGACAAAATTACAAGATCCTATCCAAAAAATTAAACCATACATTAGATCAAGGGCAAACACAACAAGGGGATTGGACTTTGAGCACATGATAAAAGTGAGAGCACACAAGGGAGGGGTGAGGATAAGTAAGACACCTAAAAAATTAGCTAGCATTTGTTGCCCTTAATGCAGAGAAGCTAAAGCAGATACCTTAAAAGTAACCAAGGCCAATAGGAAAAGGGGACCAGGAACTAGAGAAAAAGTTAGCTCAAAAAGAATTAACCTAGAAGGTAACACACATGCACAGGAAATTAATGAGTCAAGTCCCTGTATAGCTATCCTTATCTCAACCAGCAAAAACCCTTGTTCCTTCCTATTATTGCTTATACTCTCTCTACAACAAAATTAGAAATAAGGGCAAAATAGTTTCTGCTGGGTATTGAGGGGGTGGGGGGCAGAGGGAGGGGACAGAGTGGGGGGTAAAGGAAGGGGTTGGGTCAGGGGGGAGAAATGACCCAAGCCTTGTATGCACATATGAATAATAAAACAATAAAAAAAATTAAACCATGAAGGGCTGGGGGCGTGGTATGCATCTCAAATGGTAGCTCTGAGTTTTTTAAAAAATCAAATACTCTTGCCTGGATTTAATCCTGTTCTTTGCTTATCTCCAGAATGAAGGGCCCCAGACCTCAGGAACTGAAAATGCCCACAGAATGACTTATTCTGAGTTGAATGCCAGAGCCATAGAAAAGGGAGAGGCCTCTCCCAGTCAGAGCACTCAGCTTCAGGACAGCTGTGTGTACTCAGAGGTAAAGAAGAAACAGAAGAGCTGAAGCAAGACATCCCACAAGGGAGCAGAGTCTGGGACAGGACCTCTTGGGGTGGGGGCTAAGCAATGATTGTGCTTTTATTCAGATGTCTAGTGAAGACTTATTCCCTTCTTTTAAAAATTATTTTTAGTGAGTTATCATTTGAATAGGCTTAAATGCACAAATCTTGGTGCAAATGTCAAACTGTCATCTATTTGTCTGTGCTAGTCAGCTTTTTATTATTATAATGAATACCTGAGATGAGTCAACTTATAAAGACAAAAGGTTTGGGGGGCTACTAGGAGGATGGAAGAGAAGGGAAAATGAAGATGGGTGAGGGGGAATATGAATGAGTAGTAGAGATAGTGGATATTATCAAAGTATATCATGTATAGAAATGTTACTATGTGCAATTTAATATAAGTCAATAAAAAAGAGAGAAAAGGTTTATTTTGGCTCATGGTTTCAGAAGTCAGTCCATGACCAACTGGCCCCATTGTTTTGGCTGTATGGTGAGGCAGTACATTGTAGTAGAAGCTCCTGATGAAGCGAAGTTGCTCACCCCACAGCTGGGAGGAAAGAGGGAGAAAGGGGCTAGGGTCACACCATCCTCTTCAAGGGCAGTGCTATCAGGGACTGGAAGACCTCCCACTAGGTCTCACCTCTTAAAGGTGCTACTACCTCTCAATATCACCAAGCTGGGGACCACACTTTCAGCACATGGGCATTTGGGAGACATTCTAGATCCAAACTATAGTTCTCTCTCTCTCTTTCTCTCTCTCTCTCTCTGTAGATAATATCTATCTCTCTATCTTATATTTATCTATCTCTATCTTATATCTATCTTATACCTATGTATCTCTCTATATCTATCTATCTATCTATCTATCTTATATCTATCAATCTCTATCTTATATCTATCTAGCTCTCTATCTTTATCTATCTCTATCCATCCATCTTTCTCTATCTCTTTCTCCCCTATCTATTGTTCTCTCTTCCCTCTAGAATATTTCCAGTGCCCCCAAAAGTTCCCTTGGGACCCTCTCTAGTTCTCCAGTCAATTTCCACTTCCTTTGAGATAACCTTTTCTGCTCTTTACAGAGGATAAGTTTCGCCTGTTCTTCAACTTTGTGTAAGTGTAATAACATACCATATGCTCTTTTGTGTCTAGTTTCTTTCACCCTCCATTGTGTTTTTGAGTTTACCCATGGTGTTGCATGTATTTTGTTCTTGGTACAGCTGGGTATTATTCAATAATATGATTATACATTTGCTTATCATTCTCCCATTGATGACATTTGGGCCGTTTCCATTTTGAATTTTTTATTAATGTATATTAACTGTACAGTCAGGTTTCATTGTGATATTTCCATTCATGCATGTAATGTACTTCTATCATATTGACCCCCCATAACTCTTTCTTATCCCCTCCTTTTTACAGTTTTAAAGGGTTTCATTATGCTACTTTCCTACATGCATACTTTGACCATGTCCACCCCATCACCATCTTTTTACCTCCACTGGTTCACCCACCAACAGTCCCCTTTTACATTCATGTCACATTTTCCAGGTCTAGAGGACTGCCATGAGCATTCATGTGTATGCACACACACCATCCTTTCTCTTGATTTGTACCTGAGAGCGGAATGGCTGGGTCCAAGGACAGGTGGATCCTTAATTTTATTAGTAACATTCAGCTTTCCAAAGGGGTTAGGAAGGAATTTGTGTGCAGTGCCTGCCTTAATTGTCAATCTTATGTTTTCAGCTCCTTTCTCCTATGATTTTTCATAACCTCACACAATCTTGTGTGCTGGAGGGAGGGGCTTTAGTGAGCAATCATTGAGGCAAACAGACCCTGAAATGACCCCAAGTGACCTTCAGTTCCAGTATCCATGCCCCTTGGGAACCTCCCCTGCTTGACTGTGGTGATTTTCTTCTAACCTATGGGATGTCGTGAAAGAGATGGACTGCCACCTCAGCAATTTCTTCCTGAAAGCAGACTCTCTTTACTGCCTTTTTGGACTGTGTGCTTAGGTGAAGTGAGGCCCTGTACTGGAGAAGTCACATGGCAAGGACTTGGAGCCACCTCAGCCAGCAAGGAGCTGAGGCCTCAGTTCAAGCCTCAAAGAATCAAACCCCACAGGCAATCACATGAGCTTGCGCTGTACAATACAGAGCTTGTGTTGTGGGAGACAAGAAGCCAAAAGAAAAAGAGGTTAAGTGATATTCTTAGTGAATTACCAATCACAGCTTTACCCTGACTTCAGAAATAATCTTTCCATGGTTTCAAATTAACTTTTCAAGTGCAATTTCAAGTTAATATATTTTTATGAAACACAAAACAAGCCAGATATGGCAGCACACACCTGTAATTCTAGCACTGGGAAGGCAGGGGCAGGAGAATCATGAATTTAAGGCTAGCCTGAGCTACATAGAGAAACATATATATGTATATATATATGAGTCAGGTGCAGTGGCTCAAGCCTATAATCCTAGCTACTTGGGATTTGGAGATCAGGAGGATCTGGGTTTGAAGCCAGCTGGGGAAAAAGTTAGCGTGACCCTACGTCAACCAATAAGCCAGGTGTTGTGGTTCCTAGCTAGGCAGAAGGCTAGGCTGGGAGGATACCAGCTAGGAAGATAGGAGTCTGAGACTAGCTTGAGACAAAAATGTGAGACTCCCCCACACACACCTAAAAAATAACTAAAGCAAAAAGAAAGGACTGGGGGTATGGCTCAAGTGGTAGAGCACCTGCCTGTCTAACATGAGGCCCTGAGTTCAAAGTCCAGTACCACCCCCAAAAAAATGACATGAATGTAAAAATGGGACAGTTTTGGGGGAAAACCAGAAAGAGGGACGGAGGGAGATGGTGAATGAGGGGTGAATATGATCAAAGTATACTTCATATGCATGTATGAAAATAGTTTAATGAAACCCATCAAAATTGCTTTTTAAAAAGGGGGATAAGAAAGCAGTAGAGAGAGTGAATTTGGTCGAAGTACATTATATGCATGTATGGAAATATTGCAATGGAACTCCTTTGTAGGGAGGGGTGAGGATAGGTAAGACACCTAAAAAATTAGCTAGCATTTGTTGCCCTTAACGCAGAGAAACTAAAGCAGATACCTTAAAAGCAACTGAGGCCAATAGGAAAAGGGGACCAGGAACTAGAGAAAAGGTTAGATCAAAAAGAATTAACCTAGAAGGTAACACCCAAGCACAGGAAATCAATGCGAGTCAATGCCCTGTATAGCTATCCTTATCTCAACCAGCAAAAACCCTTGTTCCTTCCTGTTATTGCTTATACTCTCTCTACAACAAAATTTGAAATAAGGGCAAAATAGTTTCTGCTGGATATTGGGGGGGAGAGGGAGGGGGCGGAGTGGGTGGTAAGGGAGGGGGTGGGGGCAGGGGGGAGAAATGACCCAAGCCTTGTATGCACATATGAATAATAAAAAAAAGTCCTTTGTACAATTAATATATGCTAATAAAAATAGAATTTAAAAAGAACAGAGACAAAATAAAACAAAAACCTCTACCCCAAAACCAAAACCTCCTATGTTCACTAATTTATCTTATGGTTAAGAAGCCATCTGGGTCCTGTGACTCTTCCTAAGTGATGAGAACCTGCCCATCTCCGTTCCTGCAAGGACCATTTGGCCAATGTCTAGTGACCTTTACGTTTGCCCAAGAATTCCCAAAATTCTCAACAGTGAAGTGCTGGCATCTCCTTAATATGAACACTGCAAGCCCAAATATTAAGCATTTGGTTATCTGCCTGGAAGCTGAAATCTGACTAAGACAGATAAGGGTTTATGTGAGTCAAGTCCCTTAAAATGGGGGTGTGTGTGGAGAGATAACGGAACATGTTGCAATAGGCAACATCAGTGTGTTTCCTGAAAGTTGATGTGATGTGGGAAGTAGGAACTAAAAAACCAGCACAGAGCGGTTCCTGCCCACTTCCTGGGGTGAAAGAGGCTGCAACCTGTCTGTCCTTTCTCCTCTGAAGACTGAACAGCTAAAGAAAAACCCTTGGACAGGCTGGCTGCCACTATGATCCCTAGACTACTTTCCCTGCTCTGTGTCCGTGAGTTAACCGTGCCCTGGGACTGTAGAAAAACCATACAATTGAAGAGATATTTAGATTGGGGATGGAATGAGAAATGACAACTTCACTTTACTGAGTGTATAGGAAGAATTAAAAGTCTTGTGTGGGCATGGCAGAATTAGCTCAAACCTAGGGCTTTACAAACTTTCACTTCCCTTGTCCTGACTTCAGAATTATTGCTGTCTGCCTCTTCCACTGGGATTTTCTGGACTGGTGTTTTTCTCACTATCACTCAGACATGTTGTTTAAGTAACAGTGTAGAAATAGAAACATTAAAAGGTGAAAAACATAAATGAAAATCTAGCTGCCAAAAGGGAGGTAACTCCAAGGCAGATGCAGTGAGAGAGGCAATGTTGGGACAGTCTGTGTACCATTGCTAGCCAAGGTTTTCAATCTGCAAACTGCTAACTCTGGGCAATTGTTTTTGACTGAGATGTATCAGACGCTGCTTCAAATAGACTTTTTTCTTGACATAATGAGAAGTACTATAAGAAATGATGATTGTACAGTAAGCCTGTCTTATGTGTGGATTTATTACATATGGTTTTCACCAGGTACAATCAAAAAATAACAAATGGAAAAATCAAAAGAAACTTCAAAAACAAAAATTTTAAATTCCTGTGAGTATTACACAGCTCAGAGGATGCAGAGAAGCCCTCAATCAGCCCCATGTTACATCAGTAGTATTGAAATTGTTGTGTGATCTGTTGAGTGTTTCTCTGCCCTTCATTTTGTGAAAAAAAATCTGCCTCCCAAAGAGCAAAATGGTGCCCTAAAAGGAAGGCAAAAGCGAATGCGTGTAGTTTAAGTGAGAAAGTGAAAATTTGAGAGTTATTGAAAAGCAGCTATCTTTAGAGGAAGTTGGGTGGTGTTATGGGAAAAACAAATCAAGCAGCCCCAGCACTGTACTGAAGTCTTGCACCCTGAGCATGTCTGGGTGGTCTCCTTGGAACTGGATACCAGCAAATACCAAGGGTCTACTATAGAAACTTTTCTTATGCTGTGATTCAAGACTTTATTCATTCTTTCTTCCACCTAAAATCACTGCATATGACAATAATGGTGAGTTTTCCACTCTTGGAGGATACCATTCTGATCCATTCCCTGCAAGAAAACAATTGCACAAGGAAATTAGATCCACTATTACAGGTTAGGATTTTGATGTGAGTTTGCAAAGTGAACTGACTTGCCTCACATTGCAACACATTTCAGGGAAAGCAAATTTCAACCCAGGACCTTTTAATTCCCAAATCACTATTGTTTCTATGCAGTTGTGATGATCAATTAAGAAGGCACTCATATAGGATCTTTGGTGTGGAAGCACCCTGGGGGTGTTAGAAGAGACTGAGGATTGGGAAAACCTGAGGAGGCAAAAGCAGTTCAGAATGTCCCCAGTAAAGGAGTCATAATGCAATTCAGCATGAATATTTTCAGAAATAAATAAAATTTAATATACACACACAAAAAAAATCATTGAGAAGGCTGAGTTGCCTTGGCATGGGGCTTCACACTTGGGTTTTTCCTATTATCATGATTGACCTCAAAACTTTAAGTTACTCCATCAAGTTTTCCTTGTATCAGGTGTCTATCTTGGGAAGAGACTTTTAACTGTGTTTTGCGGAAAACTGTAGGGATATAGCAAAAACTGCAAGTGTTCTAGGTCCTCCAGTCCTGCATGCATCAGTTTGAGGTCTTAATAAACACATGTCAGTATTTAGGACTCAATTTCTCCATCTTTCAGGGTTAGCTTCGGAGTTAGGTTCCTGTAGGCATGTTGCCATGCACACTTAGTGCTGAACGATGATGCTTTTAATGTTCATGCTTCCTTCTCTGACTTGGTTGGGGATATATTCCATCAGCCAGTACTTCTAAGATCTTCCCTAAATGTATGCATGGAACTTCATTCCTTTTTTATGACCAAATAGTATCCCATCACTTACGGAGTGGCACATAGCTGTATAGACACAGATGTAGATAGGATGAGGCTTACTCAAAGGAAATGGTTTATATATTATAGAGTTTGAGACATCCCATGATGTGACAGCTGCAAGCTGGAGACCCAGAAAAGTCTTTACAGTGATATAAATTCCAGTATAGGATCAGAAGACCATGGAGGTCTCAGCTCAGGCAGCCAGGCCGAGACGGAACCCAATCTTCCTCTACCTGTTGTTCTGGCCCTCAACAGAACACCCACCCACTTCCCTTAGGGGTGAGGGACAATCTGCTTTATTTGGCTCACAGTTCACATGCTCATCTGTAGAAACACCGCACAAACACACCCAGAATCAATGTTGAACAAGATATCTGGGCATCTTGTCGTCTAGTCAAGTTGACACTTAGTATTAACAGAGTCCCCAATAAGAACTCTGTTCTCATTAACCAGACTCCTTCCCTTTCCCTTTCTCTATTCTACTTTCTGTACTATAAACTTGCTTACTGTAGCACCTTGTATGAATGAAATCATATGCTATCTGGCCTTTTGTGTCCGGCTTACCCATCCATGGTGACACATGTGTCAGAATTTTTTGATATTTTTTTATGGCAGACTAACATCCCATTGTGTGGATGGATGTGCCACATTTTTACTTGATGAGCACTTGGGTCATTTCCACCTTTTTTTGCTAATGATTACTTCTCTTCCAAAATATTATATGCCATTTTTTTTGTCTCTTGTATGTAACTTTAGCACCAAACCTGGTAAATTCCTCCTTTTTTTAAACTAAGACACAAAACTGCTTACTGTGTACAGAGGAAGAAGAAGAAACCTCTTGGAAACACAGGTCTGATAGACCTAATTTGAATTAGAACAATCTCTTTGTTATGTTCATAAACAGGCTTGGTATTAATTCTCGAAAATTTTTATTACCATAAATTAATTCTCCAAAAGGGTTTCATTGTGATATTTATAACATGCATATAATGCACTTTGGTCAAATTCACCCCATCTATATTACTTTTTGTACACCCCTCTCCCCTTCTTTTTAATAGTGTTTAGTGGTTTCATTGTGCTATTTTCATACATATATGTAATGTACTTCTATCATATTAGCCCCATCACCTTCTTTCTCCCCCTCCCCCTGCCAACTGGTTTGCCCCCAAATAATCCACCTTTTGCAATCATGTCATTTTGGTTTTAGGTCTAGATTCTGCATATGGTATTTGTCTTTCTGAACTTGCCTTATCTTGTTCAACATGATGATCTCTAGTTCCATCCATTTTCCTGCAAATGACATAATTTTAAAGTAATCTCAGCACTCTAACAAAAGTGTATCAACCACATGTGGGTATTTATGACAAGACATCTGTAAGATATGGTCAGATGTGTCCAAAATTGTTTTCTCTTGGAGCCCTCTTTCTCCATCATTTGGGGATGAATTTCTATGTTGCAGTCATGAGGAGTGTTTGCCAGGGTCACCTAGACTCGTGGCTCTCCACCTTGAAAGCACATGCATGCCACCTGGGTCACATTGAAAAGTACTGATGCCTGAGCCCCAACCAAAAGGATTCAGACTCACCTTTGGGGGTCGGTTCTGTGCATTGGACCTTTTACCAGCTTCCTGGAGAATCCCAGTGTGTAGCAAAGAGTAAGAAACATTCTACAAAGGCAGCTATATGTGATGTTGTGGGAAATATACTTTTTCTCCTTCATGGAACATCAACTTGGACTTTTTGATGCTTGCTACAGGACACAAAGCAACAAACTTTGTCTTGATTAAAATATTAAAGCATGAAAAGATAATGGTAAATATTGGATCAGAAGCCTTTCAGATTAAAAGTTAAAGTTGAGGCAAGGTGTAGTGGTGTATACCTGTAATCCCAACACTGGGAAAGCTGAGGCAGGAGGGTTGCAAGTTTAAAGCCAGCCAGGACTACATAGCAAGACTCTGTCTCAAAAAAAAAATCAAAAGAAACAACCAAAAAAAGTTAAAGTTGAGTCAACTAGCCTGTCTCATAGTTTTTTCCAGCTATGAGCCAAATTCTCATCCCCAGACAATGAATACTGGTAATTTTTTCATATGTGGAAGCTAGACCTATAAGTTAAATGTATATAAATATAGATGCATATATTATCATATATATACACATATATATGCATATTCAGCTATATGTGCATATATATGAGAGAACAAAGTTGTATTAGTGAGCCTGCCTGAGGGGACTTCAGGAGATGGGAAAGGAAAAGAAAATGTTAGAGAATGAAAAATATTGAAATAACCCATCTACATATGAACATATTATACTCACCATAAGCTGTTGAATATTAGGTGAGCATGGTGATAGAGAAAAACATAAGTAACGGAGGGTTAATTTGATTAAAGCATGATGTATACAGGTTTGAAGTACCAAGGCAAAAACCCCTTGGATTATCAAGGGGTTAAAAAAATGAAGGGCAGGAGGGTAAAATAAACTTTTTCCAGGGATGGGTAACAGTGGGAGGGTGGAGGACACAGGAAAGGGAGAATGAAGGAGACTATGCTGGATGTACTTTGTACTCCTATGTGAAAATAGAAAAATGAAACCTGTTGAAATTGTTCTAAGAAGAGGGGAGTGAGGAAGAGGGAGATTATGGAGGACGTAAATCTAACTTAGATGTATTATAAAAACATATGTCAATATCACAATGTATCCTCCCTGTACAACTGTTATATGCTAATAAAAATTTTTAATGAATATTGGTGATTTTGTTGAGGTATTAGAAGTTGAGGTGCCCTGGTGGCAGAAAGATGAAGATTTATGATAAGGTTGCATTTTTCCACATCCTTGAAAAATCTGAGTGCCTTAGTCTGTTTTGTGGTATTGTAAACAAAATATCCTGAAACTTCATCCTTTATAAAGAAATGAAGTTTATTTGGCTTATGTCCTAGTCACCTTTCTATTATTGTGACCAAATAACTGAAATAATCTACTTAAGAGTTCCTTCAGTTTGTATATTTTGGAATAGTTTGAGGAGTGTTGGTCTTAGTTCTTCTTTCAAGATCTGGTAGAATTCAGCAGTGAATCCACCCTGGTTTGGGGCTTTTCTTCTTTGGAAGATTCTTTACTACTGTTTCAACTTCATTAACTCATTATAGGTTTATTTGAGTTATTAATATCATATTGGCTCAGTGTTGGTGGGTTGTACGTGTCAAGGAATTTATCCATTTCTTCTTGATTTTCCAGTTTGTTGGAGTGTAAGTTTTTAAAATATTTCCTAATGAACTTTTAATGTCATCAGTATCTGTTGTAAGATCCCCTTTTTCATCTCTGATTTTATTCGGTCTTCTCCCTTCTTCTTTTGGGTAGTTTGGCTAAAGGTTTTTCAATCTTGTTTATCTTTTCAAAGAACCAGCTCTTTGTTTCACTGATTTGTTGTATTGTTCTTTTGGTCTCCATTTCATTAATTTCTGCCCTAATTTTTATTATTTCTTTCCATCTACTGGATATTGAATTGATTTGCTATTGTTTTTCTAATTGCTTGAAGTGTATTAAGTTGTTCATTTGAAACCTCTTCTATTTTCTGATGTAGACATTCATGGCTACAAACTTTCTGCTTAGCATCCACAGCCTTTGCTGTGTCCCTCAGGTGCTGGCAGGTGATAGTTTCATTTGCATTTGAATACAGAAATTTTTTAAACTTTCCTAATTTCTTCAGTGACCCACTAATCATTCAAAAGTTTGTGATTTAATCTCCATGTGCTTGAATAGTTTTGTTAGTCTACGGCCATACTGCTCTACGCATGCCCGAGCTCATCTGAATAGTTTTGTTAGTTTTCCTTGCTACTGATTTCTAGATTTATTCCATTAGGATATAGGAAATTTTTTGGATTTTTTTTTTTTTTTTGGTATTTGTTGAGACTTTGCCTCAGGTCCATAGCAGCACAGCACATCCTGGCAAGCTGTGCTGTGCTTCAAGCTGTCCTATGCTTCTTGCCCCTGGCTAGCTCAGGGGCAAGAAGCATAGCTTGACAGGCGCCTGCCTGTCGAGCGCAAAACCCCACGTTCAATCCCTGGTACTGCCAAAAACCAAAAACAAAACAGAAAGAGAGAAGCTGGCTCAGCGTGGCCAGAAAACAGAGAGGCAGGAAGTAGCTGACTTCCTAATATCCTTTTCGAGGACACCCCTCCAATGCCCTAACTCCTTAAATGTTCCTCCACCTCCCAATAGCATGACAGGCTGGCAAGCAAGCTTTTATCACATGGATCTGTAGAGACTCTCCAGATCCAAATCAGAGCAAACGATTCTGATGGTGGGGAAGCCCAAACAGCATGGTGCTGAGTTTTTGAGGGTCTCCATGGCAGAGAAAAGGAAAGAGAAGCAGAAGGGGCATGTGTGCTCACAAGGAAGCCAGAGGGTGGAGTGGGGCCAGGCTCATTCTTTTCATTTACTTATTGTTGTGGTACTTTCTGTTTAGCCCATGGTGGCCCGGGACTAACAATTCTCCTGCCTTAGTCTCCTGAACAATGGGATTACAGGTGTGCTCCACCTCAGGCTCACAGTTTGATCACATTCTGCTCTTGTGGGACTAACCTGTCCTGTGGGAACTACATTAATCCCTTCAGAACTCAGTGCTCAGTGATCTGATCATGTTTCTAACAGTCCTCAACACAGCATATGAATCTTTAGGGAATACACTCAAATCATATCCAAACCACAGGCCTGGGCATGTCACCAGCCAGTCAACATGCGTATCTTTTAAAGACGATAGGTTTGGGGCTACAGGTGTGGCTCAAGTGGTAGCACACTTGCCTAGCAAGCTCAAGGCCCTGAGTTCAATCCCCAATATGGCCAAAAATGAAAGAAAGAAAGAAAAAAGAAGAATAAGATAGTTTTTTCTTTCTCCCTCTCTCTTTATTAGTGTACATTAATTGTACAAAGTGTTTTGTTGTGTTATTCCCATACAATTCATTTGTTAGTGATCTACTCTGCCAGGGCCAGAGAAGACACAAGAGTCATCACAGAGTCCCTGTCTTACAGGTGCTCACAGTCATGATATCCTTCTTCTCCTATGAAATGAGCTACAGATACTTCTATAAACTGCTTTCATTCCTTAAGCACAGCCTCCTGTTTCTGTATTATGGATGCAGGATCTACTCATCTTACCACATCCAGTGTTAGAATTCTCTTAGTATTTTCTTCTGTTGTCTGACATACTGAGGTCTGACCTCAGTAGGTGCTGTATGCTCTACTTTATAAGTTCTCTTTTATGCTATTGAGACTTTCCATAGAGTGTGACCACAGTACAGTTAAAATTAACGTGTGTTTGGTCAGTAAGGTGTCACAGAGCGACCTTTCTCCTGTGGAAGTATAGGAGGCTTTGCCTACAGGGAACACTACTGTTGATGAATTTAGTGATTATCTTTTATACTTTCTCTATTAAACATGGAGTTGTTTCCTATGTGATGTTTAGTATGTTGTATACTATTTTTTTAGTGGTACTGAGGGGTTGAAATCAGGGCCTCATGTTTGTTAGGCAGGAACTCTACCACTTGAATCATTCCACCAGCCCTTTTTGCATTGATTATTATTATTATATTTTTTGGGTGATACTTGGGTTTGAACTCAGGGTCTCATGCTTGCTAGGTAGGTGTTCTACCACTTGAACAGCTCCACCAGCCAAATCCTTTTTTTTTTTTTTCTTTTGCAGTACCTGAGTTTGAACTCAGGGAATCATGCTTACAAGACAGGAACGCTTGAAAGTGTTGGAGCCACTCCACCAGCCTTGCATTAGTTATTTTTGAGATGAGGTCTCACTTTCTGCCCAGGCCAGCCTGAACTATGACCCTCCATAGGGGAAGCATTTGTGCTTCCCCATGTAGCTGGGATAATAGGTGCATGCCACCATGCCTAGCTTTTTATTGGTTAAGATGAGCTCTTATGAACATTTTCCCCCAGGCTGGCCTTGAACCCAAATCCTCTTAATCTCTGACTTCCAAGTGGCTAGGATTACAGGCTGGAGCTGCTGCATCTGGTCCTTAATCTTTTAAAATAATAATTATTTATTTTTAATGGGCATATATGGTAATTGTACTTCTTTGTTGGGTACAATGTGATGTTTCAGTTAATGTATACATTGCATAATAATCAGATCAGGGTAATTTGCATAATAATCACCTTAAGCATTAATCATTTGTGGTGAGAAATCTGAAATCCTCTCTTCTAGCTACTTTGAAATGTCCAGTGCATCATGGCTAGCTTTGTTCACTCTCCTGTGCAATAGAACACCAGACTTATTACTCCAGTCAGCTATAATGTACCTGTGGGCAAACATCCCCTCTTCTAGACCTCCCCTACCCCTAACTTTTTCCAGCCTCTGGTAACCCCCAATTCTGTTATATTTGAAGGATTTAATCTATACTCCAGTCTCAAACCATATTAATAATGGTTGTTTCAAGTTTTATTTTGTTGTCTCTCGTGGCCTTATCGTTTGGTTAAGAATCCAAGCGCTATATTGAATAAAAGTAGAGAGATATCATCACTTGTCACAATCTTAAACTTCAGAAGAAATGCTCTCACTTTTTCCCATTCAGGACAACGTTGGCTACAGGCTTATCATATGTAACCTTTATTATGTTGTATATTCCTTCTAGTCCTGGTTTCTTCCATGCTTTTATCATGAAAGAATATTGAATTTTGTTGAAAGCTTTTTCAGCATCTGTTGAGAGGATCATGTGGTTTTTGTCCTTTATTCTGTTGATGTGCTGTAATACCTTTATTAATTTTCATACATTGAACAATCCTTGCATTCGTGGAATGAAACCAATTTGATCATGGTGTATGCTCTTTTTAATGTGTTGTTGAATTCTGTTTGCAATTATTTTATCAAGAATTTTTTTTTGCCAGGCACCAGTGGCTCATGTCTGTAATCTTAGCCACTTAGGAGGCAAAGATCAGGAGGACTGCAGTTCAAACCAGCCCTGGGCAAATAGTTCATGAGATACCCTATGTCAACAATACTCAACACAAAAAAAAAGGCTGGCAGAGTGACTCAAGGAGTAGAGCCTGCATAGCAAACATGAAGTACCAACAAAAAAATTTTTTTAAGAATCTTTGTGTCTATGTTCATGAAGGAAATTTCTTGTGTGTGTGTGTGTGTGTGTGTTATTTGGATTTGTCATCAGGGTGATACTGGCTTCATGGAATGAGTTTGGTAAAGTAACTTCCCATTCTTTTATGGAATCATCTAAGTAGTATTGGTGTTAGCTCTGCCTTCAGGGTCTGGTAGAATTCAGCAGTGGATCCATCCGGTCCTGAGCTCTTCTTTCTTGGGAGACTCTATTACTGCTTCAATTTCATTGCTTGCTATTTATCTGGTTAGGTGGTTTTTATCTTCCAGTTCAGTTTTGATAGGTCATATTCATCTACAAGCAGGAAGACGTTAGGGTTTCTAAGAAAGAATGGAGTAGCTGGGTAAAGCTGAAGTCACATTGCAGGATGGAGAACATGTGAACTTTTTTTTTTTGCTGTACTAGGGATAGAACCTAGGGCCTCCTGTATGCTAGTCAAACACTTAACCACTGAGCTACATCCCCAGCTCAAATGTGAACTCCTCATGTGTGAACCCAGGTCTAAGCTCAACAGAAGGCTCTAGGACACCCCTCCGTATCATGGAGGTGACAAGATGACTCCAGATAGGCATTTGTACCTCATGGGTGTTTCCTTTGCAGGGCTGTGTGTTGGCCAAGAAGACATAAGTGGAGATGGTGAGTGACTGTTCAGCCAAACTCTCTTTAATCCTTCATCCCAATTTCCCTTCCCTTTTTTCAAATAGGCTTCCTGGGAGCAGGTGAGTGTGTCTGACCCAGCCCTGATGCCTGCTTTCTTGCAGGGTCCCTTCCCAAGCCCAGCCTCAGTGCCTGGCCCAGCTCAGTGGTTCCTACCAGGAACAACGTGACCCTGCAATGTATGAGTTCAACCCCAGGTGCGTACTTTGTCCTTAGAAAGGAAGAGGCTATTTTGGAGTCCAGGCCTTCCAGGCTCTCAATTGAGTTGACAGAGGGAGCAGCCAAGTTTCATCTCATTGAGCTATGGCCCAGTGATGCTGGACACTACACCTGTGAATACTACAGAAAAGGGTTTCCAAACACAACGTCACAGCCCAGCAACGTCCTTCTACTGTTGGTCACAGGTGAGGAGAGACTGCCTCAGAGTGACCTATGGTGATCTTCAGATGGGGGTTGAGAGAGTGACGAGATGAGGAGTGGCAGGGAAAAAGGGGTCTCATCCACAGAGAGTTGGAGAGGGAATGGGTGACAGGGACAGAAATGGATACCTTGGTTTTATCCACACTTGTAGAAGGGAAAATCTCTGTCCTGGAGTCAGAATAGAAAGAGGGAGAGATCAAGCATGATGAGACTTCCCTACCTAGGGAACAAGGGAGAGTGGGGGGACCAAGGCTTTCCCATTGACCTCAGAGCCTTCTTCTCTGGCAGGATATTTATCTAAACCTTCCCTCCTAGCCCACCAAAGGGGTAAGGTAACCACAGGAGGGAATGTGACTCTGCAGTGCAAGAAGGAAGACAATGGGGTGATGCCTTTGATGTTCATTCTACTGAAGACAGGAGTTCCATCACCCATACAGTTTCGGAGTCCATCAGGGACAGTGTCAGACTTCACCTTTCATAATGTGACAGCCAAAGACTCAGGAAACTACAGCTGTGTGTACTACCGGTCAAAAGCTCCTTTCTGGGCCTCGGTCCCCAGTAATTCTCTTGAGATCTTGGTGACAGGTAAGGTTTTGCATACTTTTACAGATGCGTTTTGTTATTCTGAGTCTGGTTCTATACCATGGATAATAAATTATCTATTATTCTTCGAAATTAAGAATCTTACCATGGTGAGAACTCCTACCACTCCCTACATCTCTCTCTCTCTCTCTCTCTCTCTCTCTCTCTCTCTCTCTCTCTCTCTCTCTCTCTCTCTCTCTTCTCTCTCTCTCCCTCTCTTTCTCCCTGGCAGTACTGGGGTTTGAACTCAGGACCTTGCACTTTCTAAGCAGAAACACTACCACTTGAACCACACCCTCACCCCTTTTTTGCTTTAGTTATTTTTCAAGTAGGATCTCATTTTGCAGAGAGCTGGCCTCAGATAGAGATCCTCTTCCTACCTATGCCTTCCTCATAACTGGGATCACAGGTGTGAGCCATGATGCCAACTTTATTGATTGAGATTCAGATTTCACTAACTTTTTGCCTGGGCTGGCCTCAAACCACCATCCTCCCAATCTCTGTCTTCCAAGTAACTATGATTACAGGCATGAGCCATTGTACACAACCTCCCTGCATCTCTTAATGTCTTGATTTTTTTCTTGTGATAAGTGATCATTTTTTCCTTAACTCTTTCTGTTCTCAAGATGAGGTTTTCCACAGCCTCCTGTTTCTCTGCTGTTACTCTTCTAGAGGGTAATCTTGAGTATTTCCTCATGGCCACCATGGTTACTGTTAGAATTCTCCTAAAGTTATTTTCTGCTTCCTGCCACAATGCTACCTCACTAGGTGCCTCTACTTTGTAGAGTCTCTTTTATACTGCTGAGACTTTCCCCATGGAATAGTTAGAAACAAAGGTCTATATGGTCAGTGTGACTGATGGAGAGGGTTTCTCTGGCATGGTAGAGATATTACCTGTTTCTCGCCATGGACTTAGCCCACAAACATCACAGCTGCTGAGGAATTTAGAGATGAGCCTTTCATTCTCTGTAATAGACTGATGCCAATGCTGGCTTCTCTCTGAACCAGGGCCAATCCCAAGCTACAGTTCTTCTTGAGATATACAGTGATCCAGGTTCTCAGCTATTAGGCTCAAACTCTGCCAAACTCACTGCCTGTGTGGCATGTCATGGTGCAAGGAGTTGTGCTGACCTGTTACCGATGTCTGTGCTCTGTGGGACTACTTTTGTCTTATGTGTTCCACCTAAGTATGGAGGGAGGAGGGAGAAAGGAAGGGTAGGAAGTTGGAAATGAGATAGAGGGCAAATAAGTAAAGGGAGAGAACTGAGACGGAGTGTCTACAAAGGGAAGAAGACAAAACAACATTCAGTACAACGCTCATAAAATTCTACATTTTGTCTTCGAGAGTTAAAATTTTACTCACAATGACCCAAGCTTTGTATGCACATATGAATAATAAAAGAAAAAAAAAGACAAAAATTTTACTCAGAGTGTAGCTAGCCGCTGTCCAGGATCTGATTGAGTAGATCCATTTGAGAAGGGAGACTCTTTATGGCCAGTACTGACTCCCTCCTCTCTTTTAGGGTCTCCAAGTGCCATGGTGGAAGGTTACACCAAGTGTAACCTCATCCGGCTGGGAATGGCTGCTGTGATTATGGTCATTATAGGGGTCATCCTGGTTGAAGCCTGGCACAGCCAGAGGAAGTCTCCAGGTGAACCCAGGTAAAATAACTTAGTTCTTCATTTTCCATATGCTGTGGTGGAATTATGAGTTTCTTCCCGGGTGACTGAAGTATAGTGGACAAATAAAAACTGATTATGACCCAGGTTCTTGTTGTTCATGCCTGTAATCTTAGCTACTTGGGAGGCTGAGATTAGGAGGATTGCAGTTTGAAGGCAGCAAAGGCAAAAAAAATTTCATGAGACCCCCATCTCAATGGAGAAAGCTGGGTGTGGTGGCACACACTTGTCATCCCAGCTACTGCAGGAAGTGTAAATAGGAGGACTGCAGACCACGCCAGCCTGGGAAAAAGTGAGACCCTATCTTAAAAGTAACCAGAGCAAAAAGAGATGGAAGTGTAGCCTGCCTTGAAAGCATGAAGCACTGAGCTCAAACCCCAGAAACTGGATACATTTAGTATGTACAATGTGAGGTTTGTATACATTTAATTTTTGTCAATTATACCTCAACCTGGGGAAAAAAGTAATTAATTGTGAAATGATCACCACAATGCAGCCAATTAATGAAGTATTTAAGGCAAAAGTAAAGAACAATCAATATGAAACTCAATCTAGGGGGAAAAAAAGCAATAGAAACACAGTGAACACCTCTCTATCATAACCATAATGTAAACAGACTTAACCCTCCAAACAAAAGACACAGACACAGACCATGATTGGATCAAAAGTAAGGTGCAACAATCTGTTGTCTACAAGAAACACACCTCAAAACAGCAACTATTATCAATGGTGCCTTCCAAACCCTGAGATGGGGAGGATGGAAAGTGGGGAGGGGCTCCCTAGTTTAGAACCCATGTTTGTAGGCCAAGAGAACTAATATTCCTTCTCTAGACTCAAGTCCATCTCTTTCTCCCCATAGGCCTCACAGCGCCCCAGGAGAATGGTGAATCCTCAGTCATGTTGGACTTGCTCATCCACCCACAGCTCTTTGAGAACTATCCAGGCCTGGAATCCCTGCTCACTGGCTCCTCCCATAGGACAGAGGTCAGGGTTGGGCACAGACACACATTGAACACATCACTATTTTTATAATTATTATAATAAAATTATAATATTCCTCTTCCTCACTGTTAGGACATGCCACCTGGACCATAAACGAAAGCCCATGTATTTATGGAACTATTTCTGTGTTTTGTTTCGGTTTGGTTTTGGTGGCAGTAGGATTTGAATTTAGGGTCTCACACTTGCTAGGCAACTACTCTACCACTTCAGCCACATCTCCAGGTCTTCCTGCCTCTTTATGCTATTTTTCGGGTAGGGCCTAGCTTTTTTTGCCTGGGCCAACCTCAGACCACAATCCTTTCACCCATGTCTCCCACATATTTGGGATTACACCACCATACTCAGATTGTTTGTTGAGATGGCATCTCCAACTTTTTGCCTGAGCTAGCCTCAAACTGCAATCCTACTGATTCCACCTTCTAAGGGGCTGGGATTACATGCCTGTAACCCCAGCTACAAGTTCTTTATTATAAATTTCACCAGTGTGGCTTTATTTTTCATTTCCTTCTCCTCCTTCTCCTTCTCTTTCTCCTTCTCCTTCTCCTCTTCCTCCTCCTCCTCCTCCTCTTCCTCCTCCTCCTCCACATGCTAAACAAATGCTCTACCACTAAGCTATATTCTTGGCCTCTTATTTTGCATTTTCTTTTTACTTTTTCTTTCTTTTGGTGGTGGTACTATGCCTCATGTTTGCTAGGCGGGTACTCTACCACTTAAGACATACCCTCAGCCCTCATTTATTTTCTTAAGAATTTATGTCTCTGAATATCTTCTCAGGTACTGTTGACTATATATAATAAACAAATTATATATACATGCATTATTATATGTATCTCTACAATATAAATTTATATTCTTAAATTGGTGATTGAATACTTTGTTTATATTTTTGTTGTTGTTTTTTTTTCTTTTTGAGACAAGGTCTCACTATGTAGCCCAGGCTGACCTCCAACTTTCGATCTTCCTGCCTCAGCCTCCCAAGTCCTGGGATTACAGCTGTATGCCACAACACTTGGCCTTTTGTGTATTTTTTTAGTTGGTTGTTTATCTTCTTAATTTTGAGTTCTAAGATTATAAAGTCTGGATAAAAGTCCATTAGCAGACATGTGCCTTACAAATATTGATTGTTTTCTGTTTTTTTTTTTTTTTTGGTACTGGTGCTTGAACTCAGGGCCTACACCTTGAGCTACTCTACCAGCCCATTTTTGTGATGGGTTTTTTTGAGATATGGTCTCGTGGACTATTTGCCCAAGCTGGCTTCAAACCATGATCCTCCTGATCTCTGCCTCCTGAGTAGCTAGGATTACAGGCATAAGCCACTGGTGCTCAACTTTGTTGTCATTTCTTTAGCATCATTCTAAAAGTGAAATTTTTAAACTTTGGTGAAACCAACAAATCAGTAATGCTCTTACTTTTATGGTGAAAGCTTTTGTATTCTACCTAAGAAATTATTGTGCAAGCCATAATAGTGAGGATTTTCATCCTGGTTTTTGTCTTTAGTTTTTTAGTTTCATAGGCTCTACCTTGCGTATTTAGGTTATGTCATTGACATACAATGTCCAATTGTTCCAGGACCATTTCTTGAAAAAATTATTCCTTTCCCATGCAATTATCTTGGTATTATTGTTTGTAACTCAGTTTGATAGACCAAGCATAGTGATGGTCACCTGAGGTCCCCAGCTACTGAGAACCTGAGGCAGGAGGATTGTATTTCAAGGCCAGCTGGGGCAACAAGACCCTGCCTCAAAAAAGAGAAAGGAGCATCAATTTTTTACAAATAATAGGTCAGTTTCAGAATTTTCTAAGTTATTGCATTGATCTATGTCTACATTACATTGTATTGATTATTATAGTTTTAATAAGTCTTGATAACAAAGAGTATTGGTTTTTTGAGTGTTTAAAACTCATTCTAACAAGAGTAATAGGATTTGATCAAAGAACACTGTATGTATGCATGGAAATATCACAATGAAACCCTTTTATACAATCAATATATCTAATAAAATTATTCTGGTTCTTTAACTTCATTTAAATGTCCATATAAATTTCAGATTGTCTTTATAAGTTTCTACCAAAAGAGCTGTTATCACCTTTCTTAGAGCTCTGGATACAATCAAGTTCTGACTATAATATAAATAATTCACATAAATGTGAGTTTGTCACTTCTCCTGGTTTCCTTTCATGGTGAGGGCTTCAGCCCAATACCCCATGATCCTTTTTCTTCTTTCCTCATTACTGTTGACATTCCTACATGCCTGCTGCTGGTGCTGCTTCTGCTGAGAGTGAAGGTGGTCTGGGCAAATCCTGCTGCCTGATTTATCCTCTGTATGCTTTGGGGTGCTTGGGAGGATGAAGACTTTCCTGGGTTGTGCACCTTGTGACCTGTCTTCTCCAAAAAGATGTTCCTGTTGTTCTCAGGAAGGAGAAGAGTTTTCTTTTTTTTTTAATTTTTTAAAATCTTATTTATTTATTTATTTATTTTAATTTTTTACTCATATGTGCATACAACGTTTGGATCATTTCTCCCCCTACCCCACCCCCCTCCCTTACCCCCCCACCCCTTCCCTCTCCCCCCCACCCCCTTGCTACCCAGCAGAAATTATTTTGCCCTTATCTCTAATTATGTTGAAGAGAGAATATAAGCAATAATAGGAAGGACCAAGGGTTTTTGCTAGTTGAGATAAGGATAGCCATACAGGGAGGTGACTCAATTAATTTCCTGTGCATGTGTGTTACCTTCTAAGTTAATTCTTTTTGAACTAATCTTTTCTCTAGTTCTTGGTCCCCTTCTCCTATTGGCCTCAGTTGCTTTAAAGTATCTGCTTTAGTTTCTCTGCGTTGAGGGCAACAAATGCCATCTAGTTTTCTAGGTGTGTTACCTATCCTCATACCTCCCTTGTGTGCTCTCACTTTATCATGTGATCAAAGCCCAATCCCCTTGTTGTGTTTGCGCTTGATTTAATGTCCCCATATGAGGGAGAACATATGATTTTGGGTCTTTTGGACCAGGCTAACCTCACTCAAAATGATGTTCTCCAATTCTATCCATTTACCAGTGAATGATAACATTTCATTCTTCTTCATGGCTGCATAAAATTCCAATGGGTATAAATACCACATTTTCTTAATCCATTCATCAGTAGTGGGGCATCTTGGCTGTTTCCATAACTTGGCTATTGTGAATAGTGCTGCAATAAACATGGGTGTGCAGGTGCCTATGGAGTAACCTGTGTCACATTCTTTTGGGAATATCCCCAAGAGTGGTATTGCTGGATTATATGGTAGATCAGTGTTTAGCTTTTTAAGTAGCCTCCAAATTTTTTTCAAGAGTGGTTGTACTAGTCTACATTCCCACCAACAGTGTAAGAGGGTTCCTTTTTCCCCGCATTCTCGCCAACACCTGTTGTTAGTGGTGTTGCTAATGATGGCTATTCTAACAGGGCTGAAGTAGAATCTTAGTGTGGTTTTAATTTGCATTTCCTTTATTGCTAGAGATGGTGAGCATTTTTTATGAGTTTTTTGGCCATTTGAATTTCTTCTTTTGAGAAAGTTCTGTTTAGTTCACTTGACCACTTCTTTATTGGTTCATTAATTTTGGGAGAATTTAGTTTTTTAACTTCTCTACCTATTCTGGTTATCAGTCCTTTGTCTGATGTATAGCTGGCAAATATTTTCTCCCACTCTGTGGGTGTTCTTTTCAGTTTAGAGACCATTTCTTTTGTTGAGCAGAAATTTTTTAGTTTTATGAAGTCCCATTTATCTATGCTATCTCTCAGTTGGTGTGCTGCTAGGGTTCCATTGAGAAAGTTCTTACCTATACCTAATAATTCCAGAGTATTTCCTCCTCTTTCCTATAAGAACTTCAGAGTTTGGGGTCTGATATTAAGATCCTTGATCCATTTTGAGTTAGTATTGGTATAGTGTGATATACATGGATCTAGTTTCAGACTGCTACCAGTTTTCCCAGCAGTTTTTGTTGAAGAGGCTGTTTTTTCTCCATCGTATATTTTTAGTGCTTTTGTCAAAGACAAGTGGGTTATAGTTGTGTGGCTTCATATCTAGGTCCTCTATTCTGTTCCACTGATCTTCATGTCTGTTTTGGGGCCAGTACCATGCTATTTTTATTATTATTGCTTTGTAATATAGTTTGAAGACAGGTATCGTGATACCTCCAGCATTGTTCTTTTGACTGAGTATTGCCTTGGCTATTCGTGGCCTCTTGTGTTTCCATATAAATTTAATGGTAGATTTTTCAATCTCTTTAATGAATGTCATTGGAATTTTGATGGGAATTGCATTAAACATGCAGATGACTTTTGGAAGTATAGACATTTTTACTATGTTGATTCTACCAATCCATGAGCATGGGAGATCTCTCTGCTTTCTATAGTCTTCCTCAGTCTCTTTCTTCAGAAGTTTATAGATTCCCTTGTAGAGGTTGTTCACATCCTTTCTTAATTTACACCTAGGTATTTGATTTTTTTTTGAGGCTGTTGCAAATGGAATTGTTTTCATGTATTCTTTCTCAGTTTGTTCACTATTAGTGTATAGAAATGCTAATGATTTTTCTATGTTGATTTATATCCTTCTACCTTGCTATAGCTATTGATGATGTCTAGGAGCTTTTGAGTAGAGTTTTTGGGCCTTTAAGGCATAGGATCATATCTCTGTAAATAGGGATATGTTGACAGTTTCTTTACCTATTTGTATTCCTTTTATTCCTTCTTCTTGCCTAATTTCTCTGGCTGGGATTTCCAGTACTATGTTGAATAGGAGTGGAGATAGTGAGCATCCTTGTCTAGTTCCTGATTTTAGAGGGAATGGTTTCAGTTTTTCTCCATTAAGTATAATGCTGGCTGTAGGTCTGTCATATATAGCTTTTATAATGTTGAGGTACTTTCCTTCTATTCCTAGTTTTCTTAGAGCTTTTATCATGAAATGGTGTTGGATCTTATCAAAGGCTTTTTCTGCTTCTATTGAGATGATCAAGTGGTTTTTTTCTTTGCTTCTGTTAATGTGGTTTATTACATTTATTGATTTTCATATGTTGAACCACCCCTGCATCCTGGGATGAAGCCAACTTGGTCATGGTGAATAATCTTTTTTGATGTGTTGTTGAATTCAGTTTGCAATTATTTTATTGAGAATTTTTGCATCAATGTTCATTAAGAAGATTGGCCTATAGTTCTTTTTGGAGGTGTCTTTACCTGGTTTTGGGATAAGTGTAATACTGGCTTCATAAAATGTTTTAGGCAGTTTTCCTTCCCTTTCTATTTCATGGAACAGTTTAAGGAGGGTTGGTATCAGTTCTTCTTTAAAGGTCTGATAGAATTCAGCAGAGAATCATCAGGTCCTGGACTTTTCTTTTTGGGGAGACTTTTGATTGCTGCTTCAATTTCATTTTGTGTTACAGATCTGTTCAGGTGATTAATTTCCTCTTGGTTCAGTTTTGGATAATCATATGCATCCAGAAATCTGTCAATTTCTTTAAGATTTTCAAATTTATTTGAATATAAGTTCTCAAAGTAGTCTCTGATGATTTCCTGGATTTCCATGGTGTTTGTTGTTATCTCCCTTTTTGCATTCTTGATTCTACTAATTTGGGTTTTTTCTCTCCTCATTTTAGTGAGGTTTGGCAGGGGTTTCTCGATCTTGTTTATTTTTTCAAAGAACCAAGTTTTTGTTTCATTAATTCTTTGTATTTTTTTTTATTTCTATTTTGTTGATTTCAGCTCTTATTTTTATTATTTCTCTCCTTCTATTTGTTTTGGGATTTGCTTGTTCTTGTTTTTCTAGGAGTGTGAGATGTATCATTAGGTCATTGATTTGCGATCTTTCAGTCTTTTTAATATGTGCACTCATGGCTATAAACTTTGCACTCAGGACTGCCTTTGCTGTGTCCCATAGGTACTGGTAGGTTGTGTTTCCATTTTCATTGACTTCCAGGAACTTTTTAATTTCCTCTTTTATTTCATCAATGACCCATTGTTTTTTAAGTAATGAGTTATTCAGTTTCCAGCTGTTTGCATGTTTTTTCTCTTTACTTTTGTTGTTGAGTTCTAGTTTTATTGCATTGTGATCAGATAGAATGCATGGTATAATTTCTATTTTCTTATATTTTCTGAGGCTTGCTTTGTGCCCTAGGATATGATCTATTTTGGAGCAGGTTCCATGGGCTGCTGAGAAGAATGTATATTGTGTAGAAGTTGGATGAAATGTTCTGTAGACATCAAGTAGGTCCGTTTGATCTGTTGTATATTTTAGATGTAGGATTTACTGTTGATTTTTTGTTTAGATGACCTATATATTGATGATAATGGGGTGTTAGAGTCTCCCAAGACCACCGTGTTGGAATTAATATATGCTTTTAGTCCCTTCAGGATATGTTTGATGAAATTGGATGCATTGACATTAGGTGCATATAGGTTGATAAGTGTTATTTTCTTTTGGTCTATTTCCCCTTTTATTAGTATGGAATGTCCTTCTTTATCTTTTTTGATCAATGTAGACTTGAAGTCTATTTTGTCAGAGATAAGTATTGCTATTCCTGCCTGTTTTGGGGGGCCATTGGCTTGGTAAATCTTCCAGCCATTCATCTTAAGCCTATGATTATTTCTGTCAGTGAGATGGGTCTCCTGTAAACAACAAATTATTGTATCTTCCTTTTTAATCCAGTTCGTCAAATGGTGCCTTTTGATGGTAGATTAAGTCTATTAATGTTAAGTGTTAGTACTGATAGGTATGTGGTTATTCCTGTCATTTAGTTGTCTAAATTGTTTGAAGGTTTGATTGTGTGTACCTAAGTTGAGGTTACTCTACTTTCTTGCTTTTTCTTTTCCTGTAGTTTGGTGCTGCCTGTCCTTTCATGTTTATGTTGGATTTCACTTTCTGTGTGCAGAATCCCTTGAAGAATCTTTTGTAGTGGTGGCTTTGTGGTCACATATTGGTTTTATTTCTGCTTATCAAGGAAGACTTTTACTGCTCCATTTATTTTGAATGATAGTTTTGCTGGGTAGAATATCCTAGGGTTGAAGTTATTTTCATTCAGTGCCCGGAAGATCTCACCCCACATTCTTCTTGCTTTTAATGTTTCTGTTGAGAAGTCTGCTGTGATTTTGGTGGGTTTACCTTTGTATGTTATTTGTTTTTTCTCTCCTACAATCTTCAATATTCTCTCTTGGGTCTCTGTATTTGTTGTTTTAATGATAATATGCTGTGGGGTAGATCTATTTTGGTCTGGTCTGTTTGGTGTTCTGGAGGCCTCTTGCATCTGTATGGGAATAGATTTCTCTAGATTTGGGAAATTTTATGTTATTATTTTGTTGAATATATTACGCATTCCCTTTGCTTGCACCTCTTCCTTCTTCAATGCCCATGATTCTCAGGTTTGGTCTTTTGCTGGAGTCAATGAGTTCTTGCATTTTCTTTTCACAGGTCTTGAGTTGTTTAACTAATAGTTCTTCAGTTTTTCCTTTCATTACCATTTCATCTTCGAGTTCTGAGATTCTGTCTTCTGTTTGTTCTATTCTGCTGGATTGGCCTTCCATTTTGTTTTGCAATTCTGTTTCATTCTTTTTTCTGAGGTTTTCCATATCCTGGCTGGTTTCCTCTTTAATGTTGTCTATTTTCATCCTGAGTTCATTTATCTCTTTATTAATTGTGTTCTTTGTTTCACCTTGGTGTTTATACAGTGCTTTTATGGTTTCTTTTATTTCTTCTTGTGCTTTCTCAAATTCTCTATATTTGTTGTCTTGGAATTTCTTGAATGTCTCATGTACATTTTGGTTGACCATATCCAGTATCATCTCTATAAAATTCTCATTGATTACCTGTAGTATTTCTTCTTTTAGATTATTCTTGTGGGCTTCATTGGGTTCTTTGGCATAGTTTATCTTCATTTTGTTGGAGTCTGGATCTGAGTATCTGTTTTCTTCATTTCCCTCTGGTTCCTGTACTAATTTTTTGCTGTGGGAAAAGTGGTTTCCCTGTTTTTTCTGTCTGCCTGTCATTGCCCTTGGTGTTGTTATTGTCCCTGTACTGTGTGCAATTAAGTGTTTTCTAGATTGTAATAATAAAAATGGTGATATTTAGAATGGAAGGGTGAGAGGAGAGGAAAAGCAAAGAAGTTAAAGAAAGAAGGAAAAACAAATAAACAAACAAGTAAAAAAACAAAGCAAACAAACAAACAGAAAAAGTTTCAAAGATATAAACAGGGAGAGAATGTGTACTAATCAGCAGTAAGCTTGTGGTCCACGTCTTCCCAAGTGGTCTGTGTGCTGGCATCTGGTGGCGGTGTGGGAGCCCTCCTGATTTCTCCATTTGACGTTAAGTGGAAATGCTATGCATGGAGTGAGGGTGTGGAGGAGTCAAAGTTTTGCCTCTTCTTGGTGGTTTTTCCTGTAATGTGTATCTCCAGCGTCTCTCCAAGATTTTACTTTAGGAAGCACACTTTCTGCTTCCTCCCTCTAGCCACCATCTTGGAATATCCTCTATTTATTTTGAGAAGAGTTTTCTATTAGAAAAAAACTCATGACTCCTGATTAAAATGGTTTGTACTGCTATCTGATCAAGAGTAGCCAAAGAGGCAAGAACTCTGTCTTTATAGCCAGTCTGGGCAAAGAACATCAAGCAACCCATTTTTTGTTTGTTTCTTTGTTTGTTTAGATGAACAAACTATTTTAATAAACATTAGCAAATAAAATCCAGCATCAAAACAGTAATATGTTCCAAATAAGCAGGATTGATTCTACAAGGACAATTCCGCATCAAAATAGCCATCAACAGATCCACTAACACACCAAAATTCAGCAGCACTATGAATACACTGAACTCCAATGTATGTTAGACTTTCCCTTTTTTCCTTCATGTCTCCTAATTTCTTTCATTTTTTTAATTTTTATTTTATTCATATCTGCATACAATGTTTGGGTCATTTCTCCCCCCTTCCTCCCAACCCTCCCTTACCCCCTCTACCCCCTCCCTTACCCCCACTTACCCCTCACTACCTGGCAGAAACTATTTTGCCCTTATCTCTAATTTTGTTGAAGAGAGAATATAAGCAATAACAGGAAGGACCAAGAGTTTTTACTAGTTGAGATAAGGATAGCTATATAGGGAATTGACTCACATTGACTTCCTGTGCATGTGTGTTACCTTCTAGGTTAATTCTTCTTGAACTAATCTTTTCTCTAGTTCCTGGTCACCTTCTCCTATTGGCTTCAGTTGCTTTAAAGTATCTGCTTTAGTTTCTCTGTGTTGAGGGCAACAAATGCTATCTAGTTTTGTAGGTGTCTTACCTATCCTCATACCTCCCTTGTGTGCTCTCACTTCATCATATGATCAAAGCCTATTCCCCTTGTCATGTTTGCCCTTGATCCAATGTCCGCATATGAGGGAGAACATATGATGTTTGGTCTTTTGGGCCAGGCTAACCTCACTCAGAATGATGCTCTCCAATTCCATCCATTTACCAGTGAATGATAACATTTAGTTCTTCTTCATGGGTGCATAAAATTCCATTGTGTATAAATACCACATTATCTTAATTCATTCATCAGTAGTGGTACATCTTGACTGTTTCCATAACTTAGCTGTTGTGAATAGTGCCGCAATAAACATGGGTGTGCAGGTGCCTCTGGAGTAATCTGTGTCACATTCTTTTGGGAATATCCCCAAGAGTGGTAGTGCTGGATCATATGGTAGATCAATGTTTAAATTTTTGTAACCTCCAAATTTTTTTCCAGAGTGGTTGTACTAGTTTACATTCCCACCAGCAGTGTAAAAATGTTCCTTTTTCCCCACATCCACGCCAACACCTGTTATTAGTGGTGTTGCTAATGATGGCTATTTTAACAAGGGTGAGGTGGAATCTTAGTGTGGTTTTAATTTGAATTTCCTTTATAAGCAACCCCTTTTGATTGCACTACAACACAGGCAACGTCTTCAGTGAGGCATGACTGTCCCTGTGCATTTCAGGCCGTATTTTTCTGTTCAATCAGATATCATTTTGTAAACATTTGTTTTGAGACTAGTCCTCTTAATTCTAACCATAGTAATTTCACCTTATAGCAAGCCCCATTTAGCTCTCCTGCATAACATCCTTTCCATAGTCAGATAGTGTTTCTGTCACCAACAAAATCCTTAATAAGGACAAGGACAGAGAATGCATAAACAAAACTTTCTCAATGTCTCGTCTTGTTTGTGTCCTGTGATAGTTGAGCCTCAAGTTACCTCTGGTGTTCAGATACTAGGAGGTGCTCTAGGTCCAGGTTTCTGTTACTGACTTACAGCCATGAAAAATAGTATCTTGGTAAGTGGGGTATGGTGACTTTTGTGCCTTGGGTGACTTCAGGTGAATGCAGCCTTCTATAGTCAACCTCTACTCTGTAAGTAACTGTTATTAAACCAATTTATTCATCAAACTGGATTTGTATGTCATTTTGGAGACCACTGCCCCAGTTTTGAGGCACACAATTGTTCTGCACTTCCCTGAGAAAGACATCCAACCATTTTATTTTGACATTATGTAACAGCAAGTTGTGGCCATATTAGAAAGAAGTTCCTTGTACTCTTCACCCAGTTTCTCCCAAGGTTACACTAGAACATCCTATATTACACTACCAAAATCAAGGCATTGACGTTGTGCACTGTGTGCATAGGTGATGGTCTCACTTCTCTAATCATCCCTGCAGCCCAATACAATTGGAATCATAAGGCTTTCCTGGTAGAGTACATTGAAGATCCTCAAAACAATTTCTCTCACCCTCCCAGTTTTATTGAGAGATCACTGACCATTAAAAATCATCTTCCTTGAGAAAGTGAACATGACTGTCATAGTAAATCTGTCTGAGGGGAGGCAGAAGAGGAAAAGAGAATGATAGAGTGAATAATATTGAAAAAATTGCATCTGTGTATGAAGATGAAATGGGTTGAAAGCTGTTCATAATACCAATACTAATAATAGAGGAGCAGAATGATAAAGAGCAAGTGATAGAGGGGGTTAATCTGACTATTACATGTGTGAAATACCACGGCAAAAACCCATTGAAGAAATCAATACACACTTTTGAAATGAGGGACAGGAAGGTAAAACAGATTCTGCCTGGAGGTGGTACTAGTGGGAAGGGGAAGGGTGATCAGAGGGGGTGAAAGAGGGTGAATATGGTGGATGTACTTTGCATACATGTATGAATATAGAATAATAAAAGCTCCTGAAATTGTTCTAAGAAGGAGGAGAAAGGAGATGAAGAAGAATGATGGAGGGGTAAACATAATTAAGATACATTGTAAGCACATATGTAAATGTCACAATGTATTCCCTGCTATACAACTAATATATGGTAACAAAAATGTAAAAAGAAAATTACATGGAATTGACCACCCCAACTCAGCTCGTCCATAGGGATCATTTCTTATTTTTTTTGAATAATAATAGAGGGGAGAAAGTGCCTGATATTTTTTTAAAAAATAACACTCCTCCATGAATGAGAGGAAATTAGCTATTTTGAAATAACATTGCTATTTAACAATAGCAGTGCATTGCATTGTGTGCAGTAGAACAGAACTTATTCCTCCTCTAGGATTCTAACTTTGCGCCCACTGGCCAATCTCCCTTCTTTTCTCATGTTACCCTTTGGGATTGAAATTTGGCAGTATCTAACAAACTACCCACCTTATGACTCGATAGTCTTTTAGGAATCAAAGATACCCTCGACAATATAAAAATGCATATCTATGGGGTTATTTTATAGGGTTGCTTATTATTGTAAAATACTATCAACAATTTCGTTCAAATTCTCAACTCACAGCCTATTCCTAATCACAGAGTTTCCAGCAGATGCTATCCACTTTCAACTATGTGAAAATGACAGGGCTTACTCCCTTCCATGGACAATTCATGCCAACTCTGGGGAACTCTCTTCTTTCTTTGTACTTACCATTGGTAGGGAGGAACTCTACTACTTGAGCCACACTTCCAGCCCTCTTTACCCTGGTTATTTTGGAGATGGTCTGGCTTTTTACCCAGACTGGCCTAGACTGTGATTGTCCTACTGTACACTTCCCACCACACCTGGGATGACAGGTGTGCATCACCACATCCAGCATTTTTCTAAATGGCAAACATTTTTGCTCAGGCTGACCTGGAATTGTGATCCTCTTGATCTCAGCCCCACACACGGCTTGGATGGACAGGCATAAACCACCACATGCAGATATTTGTTGAGATGGGGTCTCACTAACTTTTTGTGTTAGCTGCCATTGAACCACAGTCCTCCCAATCTCAGCCTACCACATAGCTGGAATTACAAGTATCAGTCACCAGTGCTTAGGGAAGGAAGCACTTTCTTGTCCACAGATACTAATCCAGTTTGGGGATACAGTGCCATGTTTTCACCTCCATTGAGAAAATAAGACATATTGAAGAGACACAGGGAGATAGTGACTCTATCCTACAAAGAGTGTAAACACCTGTCCCATTCTGAAAAACATTGTATGAGATGACTCTTTTTAAAAAAAAATGTGGTGCTAAGGCTTGACCTCAGGGCTTCATGCTTACTAGGCAGGCACTCTACCACTTGAGCCACTCAACCAACCCTTTTTTATAGAAGGCTTTTTCAAGATAGGGTCTCTTGAAACTATTTGCCAGGGCTGGCTTCGAACCTCAATTCTCCTGATCTCTGCCTCCTGAGTAGCTAGAATTACAGGTGTGAGCCACTGGCCCCCTGCCTCTTTTTAGCTGCTTGGAGACTTTCCCCTTTTTATTTTTGGAGAATTTTGATGATGCTAAGACGTAATAATTATAAGAAAGAGATGTTAAATATTCTCACCATGGAGACATGATAAATGTTTGAGATGACTGATGTGCAAATTACTCTGACTTGATCATTTCACATACATACATGCAGTGGAACATCACATTGTATATTAGAAATATATAATTATTATTTCTCAATCAAAATAAAACTTAAAATTTTAAACTACTTTATTAAGGTATGATTGGCACATTAGAAACTGTAAATACTTAATGTTTACAACCCAATAAGTTTGGACATACAAATATACCCCATAAGATCATCACCTCCACCAAGGCCATTGACGTATCCATCACTTCCAACAATGTCTCCCACTCCCTTTTTTGTTATTTTCTGCAATAATAATAGACTCCAGAACTCATCATGTTGCATAACTGAAACTTTATACCCCTTTACGTCGCCTTCCCATTTCTCCCCACCTGTGGCTGTTCTACCCCCTGCTTCTGTGAGTTCTAATATTTTGGGGAAGAGGAGAGGGAGGGAAGGAAGGAGGAAAGGGAGGGAGGGAGGGAAGGAAGAAAGGAGGGAAGGAAGGAAGGAGGGAGGGAGGGAGGAAGGGAGAGAAGGAAGAAAAGAAGGAGGGAAGGAAAGAATGAAGGAAGGAAGGGAGGGAAGGAGGGAAGAAGGGAGGAAAGGAAGGAGGGAGGGAGGGAAAAAAGGAAGGAAGGAATGAACAAAGGAAGGAAGGAGGGAAGGAAGGAAGGAAAAGAGAAACATCTTACACAGACACTGGCAAAATCTGGGTGCTGTCTGTAATCTAGTTAATTGTGCCAAGGCTAACTCTCTGGTGTTGGTTACATACTATAAGATACCACCATTCAGTCTGGGCCATCTCCAGATGCCCATGCCCAGATGGCTTGGGAAGACACGGACCACAAGGTGAGCTAAGTGGTACATGGTACTCCCACAGACAACCTTGGGCCAGATCAGCATAGCCCCCTGGACAGCTGACCCCCACCCAGGGAAAAAAAAGAGAAACTGAATAATAAGCAATAAGAACAATAAAGACACATAGCAAAGAGGGTGAGGCACCCTGAGTGCCAAAGGGGGGGAGGGGAATCCCTCACAGAACTGTAAATAAACAAGATGGGCCTGGCCGGAGAGGGTGGGAGCAGTGGCGTGTGCCCAGCAACCAGGAGCAGGAAAGCTTGTGAGAGTGCTGGAGGGAGGAAAACTCCACAAGAGAGGGGGGAAGACCCACTTCCCATGTGAGCTGTAAATAAACACACAGGCCTGAGAAAGCGGGTGCAGTGTCACCTCCCCCAGTGTGCTTGGAAAGGGGAAAGTTTGTGGCAGCAGCTCACACACAGGAGAACTCTGAGAAAACAAAGTCTTCAGGGCTAGGTGAGTGTTAAGCTCATCCCTGAGATCTACATACATAACACCTCCAGCAACAGCAGGCTGACAGCAGCGGGCAGGCAAACCACAGTCACAGATAGTCATTCACAGACCTGTCTCCAGACTCTTTTTTTTTTCTCTCTCCCTACCTTTGATGAGAAAACAACCGAACTACACCTGCAAGCTGAAAAACTTTCTGAAACTGTATTGCATTTGAACTTGGGACACATTGTGGGGTTTTTTTGTTTGTTTGTTTTGTTTTGTGCAGTTTTGTTCTATTTTATTTTTCCCCTTTGATGAGACAACTACAGAACAACATCTGAGGCACCATATCCAGGACTGGAGGCTGAGAGATGAATACCAAAATTATTAAGACTGAAACTTCATTGCATTTGAACTTGGAGTTTTTTTTTTTAATTTTCATTTTATTTATTTTATTTTTATTTTTTATATATTTTTTCTTTCATTTACTAATTTTTTATTTTTATTCTTATTTTTATTCTTTTTATTTTTTATTTTCAATCCTCTCTCTGTCTCTCTAATGCCTTTTCACCTTACAGTTGATTAGTACACTGTCTCTTCCTGTTTATATCTTTGAATCTTTTTTTGTTTGTTTGTTTTGTTTTGTTTCTACTTGTTTATTTGTTTTTCCATCCCCTCTCACACTTCCATTCTAAATATCACTAATGCTATTATTACAAGCCAGAAAATACTTGATTGCACACAGTACAGGGACAATAACAACGCCAAGGGCAATGACAGGAAGACAGAAAAAACAGGGAAACTACTTTTTTCCCACAGCAAAAAATTAGTACAGGAACCAGAGGGAAATGAAGAAAACATACTCAGATCCAGACTCCAACAAAAAGAAGACAAACTATGCCAAAGAACCCAATGAAGCCCACAAGAATAATATAAAAGAAGAAATACTGCAGGTAATCAATGAGAATTTTATAGAGATGATACTGGATATGGTCAACCAAAATGTACAGGAGACATTCAAGAAATTCCAAGACAACAAATACGGAGAATTTGAAAAAGCACAAGAAGAAATAAAGGAAACCATAGAAGTACTGTATAAACACCAAAGTGAAACAAAGAACACAATTAATAAAGAGATAAATGAACTCAGGATGAAAATAGACAACAATAAAGAGGAAACCAGCCAGGATATGGAAAACCTCAGAAAAAAGAATGAAACAGAATTGCAAAACAAAATGGAAGGCCAATCCAGCAGAATAGAACAAACAGAAGACAGAATCTCAGAACTCGAAGATGAAATGGTAATTAAAGGAAAAACAAAAGAACTATTAATTAAATAACTCAAGACCTGTGAAAAGAAAATGCAAGAACTCACCAACTCCATCAAAAGACCAAACTTGAGAATCATGGACATTGAAGAAGGAGAAGAGGTGCAAGCAAAGGGAATGCATAATATATTCAACAAATAATAACAGAATATTTCCCAAATCTAGAGAAAGATATTCCCATACAGATGCAAGAGGCCTCCAGGACACCAAACAGACCAGATCAAAACAGAACTTCCCCACAACATATCATTAAAACAACAAGTTCAGACTAGGGAAAGAATATTGAAGGCTGTAAGAGAGAAAAAACAAATAACATACAAAGGTAAACCCACCAAAATCACAGCAGACTTCTCAACAGAAACATTAAAAGCAAGAAGAATGTGGGGTGAGAGCTTCTGGGCACTGAATGAAAATAACTTCAACCCCAGGATACTCTACCCAGCAAAACTATCATTCAAAATAGATGGAGCAATAAAAATCTTCCATGATAAGCAGAAACTAAAACAATATGTGAACACAAAGCCACCACTACAAAAGATTCTTCAAGGGATTCTGCACACAGAAAGTTAAACCAAACATAACCATGAAAGGACAGGCAGCACCAAACTACAGGAAAAGAAAAAAGCAAGAAAATAGACAGTAACCTCAACTTAGGTACACACAATCAAACCTTCAAACAACTAAGACAACTAAATGACAGGAATCACCACATACCTATCAGTACTAACACTTAATGTTAACTGACTTAATTCACCCATCAAAAGGCACCACTTGACGAAATGGATTAAAAAGAAAGGTCCAAGAATTTGGTGCTTACAAGAAACCCATCTCACCAACAGAAATAAGCATAGGCTTAGGAAAAAGGCTGGAAGAAGATTTACCAAGCCAATGGCCCCCGAAAACAGGCAGGAGTAGCAATACTTATCTCAGATAAATTAGACTTCAAACCTACATTGATCAAACGAGATAAAGAAGGACATTCTATACTAATAAAATGGGAAATAGACCAAAAGGAAATAACAATTATCAACCTATATGAACCCAATTTCATCAAACTTACCCTGAAAGACCTAACAGCATATATTAACTCCAACACGGTGGTCTTGGGAGACTCTAACACCCTATTATCATCAATAGATAGGTGATCCAAACAAACAATAAACAATAAATCCTACATCTAAAATACACAATAGATCAAATGGACCTACTTGATGTCTACAGAACATTTCATCCAACTTCTACACAATATACATTCTTCTCAGCAGCCCATGGAACCTTCTCCAAAATAGATCATATCCTAGGGCACAAAGCAAGCCTCAGCAAATACAAGAAAATAGAAAATATACCATGCATACTATCTGATCACAATGCAATAAAACTAGAACTCAACAACAAAAGTAAAGACAAAAAACATGCAAACAGCTGAAAACTGAATAACTCATTACTTAAAAAACAATGGGTCACTGATGAAATATATAGGAAATTTAAAAGATCCTGGAAGTCAATGAAAATGAAAACACAACCTACCAGAACCTATGGGACACAGCAAAGGCAGTTCTGAGAGGAAAGTTTATAGCCATGAGTGCACATATTAAAAAGACTGAAAGATCCCAAATCAATGACCTAATGATACATCTCAAACTCCTAGAAAAACAAGAACAAGCGAACCCCAAAACAAATAGAAGGAGAGAAATAATAAAAATAAGAGCTGAAATCAACGAAATAGAAACCAAAAAAACCATACAAAGAATTAATGAAACAAAAACTTGGTACTTTGAAAAAATAAACAAGATCGACAGACCCCTGGCAAACCTAACTAAAATGAGGAGAGAAAAAACCCAAATTAGTAGAATTAGGAATGCAAAAGGGGAGATAACAACGAACACCATGGAAATCCAGGAAATCATCAGAGACTAATTCGAGAACCTATATTCAAATAAATTTGAAAATCTTAAAGAAATGGACAGATTTCTGGATGCATATGATCATCCAAAACTGAACCAAGAGGAAAATAATCACCTGAATAGATCTATAACACAAAATGAAATTGAAGCAGCAATCAAAAGTCTCCCAAAGAAGAAAAGTCCAGGACTTGATGGATTCTCTGCTGAATTCTATCAAACCTTTATTTTTTTTTCATTTTTCTTTTATTATTCATATGTGCATACAAGGCTTGGTTTATTTCTCCCCCCTGCCCCCACCCCCTCCCTTACCACCCACTCCACCCCCTCCCGCTCCCCCCCTCAATACCCAGCAGAAACTATTTTGCCCTTATCTCTAATTTTGTTGTAGAGAGAGTATAAGCAATAATAGGAAGGAACAAGGGGTTTTGCTGGTTGAGATAAGGATAGCTATACAAGGCATTGACTCACATTGATTTCCTGTGCGTGGGTGTTACCTTCTAGGTTAATTCTTTTTAATCTAACCTTTTCTCTAGTTCCTGGTCTCCTTTTCCTATTGGCCTCAGTTGCTTTAAGGTATCTGCTTTAGTTTCTCTGCATTAAGGGCAACAAATGCTAGCTAGTTTTTTAGGTGTCTTACCTATCCTCACCCCTCCCTTGTGTGCTCTCGCTTTTATCATGTGCTCATAGTCCAATCCCCTTGTTGTGTTTGCCCTTGATCTAATGTCCACATATGAGGGAGAACATACGATTTTTGGTCTTTTGAGCCAGGCTAACCTCACTCAGAATGATGTTCTCCAATTCCATCCATTTACCAGCGAATGATAACATTTCGTTCTTCTTCATGGCTGCATAAAATTCCATTGTGTATAGATACCAAATTTTCTTAATCCATTCGTCAGTACTGGGGCATCTTGGCTGTTTCCATAACTTGGCTATTGTGAATAGTGCCGCAATAAACATGGATGTGCAGGTGCCTCTGGAGTAACAGTCTTTTGGGTATATCCCCAAGAGTGGTATTGCTGGATCAAATGGTAGATCGATGTCTAGCTTTTTAAGTAGCCTCCAAATTTTTTTCCAGAGTGGTTGTACTAGTCTACATTCCCACCAACAGTGTGAGAGGGTTCCTTTTTCCCCGCATCCTCGCCAACACCTGTTGTTGGTGGTGTTGCTGATGATGGCTATTCTAACAGGGGTGAGGTGGAATCTTAGCGTGGTTTTAATTTGCATTTCCTTTATTGCTAGAGATGGTGAGCATTTTTTCATGTGTTTTCTGGCCATTTGAATTTCTTCTTTTGAGAAAGTTCTGTTTAGTTCACCTGCCCATTTCTTTATTGGTTCATTAGTTTTGGGAGAATTTAGTTTTTTAAGTTCCCTGTATATTCTGGTTATCAGTCCTTTGTCTGATGTATACTTGGCAAATATTTTCTCCCACTCTGTGGGTGTTCTCTTCAGTTTAGAGACCATTTCTTTTGATGAACAGAAGCTTTTTAGTTTTATGAGGTCCCATTTATCTATGCTATCTCTTAGTTGCTGTGCTGCTGGGGTTTCATTGAGAAAGTTCTTCCCTATACCTACTAACTCCAGAGTATTTCCTACTCTTTCTTGTATCAACTTAAGAGTTTGGGGTCTGATATTAAGATCCTTGATCCATTTTGAGTTAATCTTGGTATAGGGTGATATACATGGATCTAGTTTCAGTTTTTTGCAGACTGCTAACCAGTTTTCCCAGCAGTTTTTGTTGAAGAGGCTGCTATTTCTCCATCGTATATTTTTAGCTCCTTTGTCAAAGATAAGTTGCTTATAGTTGTGTGGCTTCATATCTGGATCCTCTATTCTGTTCCACTGGTCTTCATGTCTGTTTTTGTGCCAGTACCATGCTGTTTTTATTATTATTGCTTTGTAATATAGTTTGAAGTCAGGTATTGTGATACCTCCTGCATTGTTCTTTTGACTGAGTATTGCCTTGGCTATTCGTGGCCTCTTGTGTTTCCATATAAATTTAACAGTAGATTTTTCAATCTCTTTGATGAATGTCATTGGAATTTTGATGGGAATTGCATTAAACATGTAGATTACTTTTGGGAGTATAGACATTTTTACTATGTTGATTCTACCAATCCATGAGCATGGGAGATCTCTCCACTTTCTATAGTCTTCCTCAATCTCTTTCTTCAGAAGTGTATAGTTTTCCTTGTAGAGGTCTTTCACATCTTTTGTTAGGTTTACACCTAGGTATTTGATTTTTTTTGAGGCTATTGTAAATGGAATTGTTTTCATACATTCTTTTTCCGTTTGCTCATTGTTAGTGTATAGAAATGCTAATGATTTTTCTATGTTGATTTTATATCCTGCTACCTTGCTATAGCTATTGATGATGTCTAGAAGCTTCTGAGTAGAGTTTTTTGGGTCTTTAAGGTATAGGATCATGTCGTCTGCAAATAGGGATATTTTGACAGTTTCTTTACCTATTTGTATTCCTTTTATTCCTTCTTCTTGCCTAATTGCTCTGGCTAGGAATTCCAGTACTATGTTGAATAGGAGTGGAGATAGTGGGCATCCTTGTCTGGTTCCTGATTTTAGAGGGAATGGTTTTAATTTTTCTCCATTAAGTATAATGCTGGCTGTAGGTTTGTCATATATAGCTTTTATAATGTTGAGGAACTTTCCTTCTATTCCTAGTTTTCTTAGAGCTTTTATCATGAAATGATGTTGGATCTTATCAAAGGCTTTTTCTGCATCTATTGAGATGATCAAGTGGTTTTTGTCTTTGCTTCTCTTAATGTGGTTTATTACGTTTATTGATTTTCGTATGTTGAACCACCCCTGCATCCCTGGGATGAAGCCTACCTGGTCGTGGTGAATAATCTTTTTGATGTGTTGCTGAATTCGATTTGCCATTATTTTGTTGAGGATTTTTGCATCAATGTTCATTAAGGAGATTGGCCTATAGTTCTCCTTTTTGGAGGTGTCTTTGCCTGGTTTTGGGATAAGTGTAATACTGGCTTCATAAAATGTGTTTGGCAGTTTTCCTTCCCTTTCTATTTCATGGAACAGTTTAAGGAGGGTTGGTATCAGTTCTTCTTTAAAGGTCTGATAGAATTCAGCAGAGAATCCATCAGGTCCTGGACTTTTCTTTTTGGGGAGACTCTTGAGTGCTGCTTCAATTTCATTTTGTGTTATAGGTCTATTCAGGTGATTAATTTCCTCTTGGTTTAGTTTTGGATGATCATATGTATCTAGAAATCTGTCCATTTCTTTTAGATTTTCAAATTTATTTGAATATAGGTTCTCAAAGTAGTCTCTGGTGATTTCCTGGACTTCCATGGTGTTTGTTGTTATCTCCCCTTTTGCATTCCTGATTCTACTAATTTGGGTTTTTTCTCTCCTCATTTTAGTCGGGTTTGCCAGGGGTCTATCGATCTTGTTTATTTTTTCAAAGAACCAACTTTTTGTTTCATTAATTCTTTGTATGGTTTTTTTGGTTTCTATTTCGTTGATTTCAGCTCTTATTTTTATTATTTCTCTCCTTCTATTTGTTTTGGGATTTGCTTGTTCTTGTTTTTCTAGGAGTTTGAGATGTATCATTAGGTCATTGATTTGGGATCTTTCAATCTTTTTAATATATGCACTCATGGCTATAAACTTTCCTCTCAAGACTGCCTTAGCTGTGTCCCATAGGTTCTGGTAGGTTGTGTTTTCATTTTCATTGACTTCTAGGAACTTTTTAATTTCCTCTTTTATTGCATCGATGATCCATTCTTCATTAAGTAATGAGTTATTTAGTTTCCAGCTGTTTGCATGTTTTTTGTCTTTACTTTTGTTGTTGAGTTCTACTTTTACTGCATTGTGGTCAGATAGTATGCATGGTATTATTTCTATTTTCTTCTATTTGCTGAGGCTTGCTTTGTGCCCTAGGATATGATCTATTTTGGAGAAGGTTCCATGGGATGCTGAGAAGAATGTATATTGTGTAGAGGTTGGATGAAATGTTCTGTAGACATCTACTAGGTCCACTTGATCTATTGCATATTTTAGATCTTGGATTTCTTTATTGAGTTTTTGTTTGGATGACCTATCTATTGATGATAATGGAGTGTTAAAGTCTCCCACAACCACTGTGTTGGCGTTTATATATGCTTTTAGGTCTTTCAGGGTATGTTTGATGAAATTGGGTGCGTTGACATTGGGTGCGTACAGATTGATGATTATTATTTCCTTTTGGTCTATTTCCCCTTTTATTAGTATGGAATGTCCTTCTTTATCTCGTTTGATCAATGTAGGTTTGAAGTCTACTTTGTCAGAGATAAGTATTGCTACTCCTGCTTGTTTTCGGGGGCCATTGGCTTGGTATATCTTCTTCCAGCCTTTCATCCTAAGCATATGCTTATTTCTGTCAGTGAGATGAGTCTCCTGTAAGCAACAAATTGTTGGATCTTCTTTTTTAATCCATTTTGTCAAACGGTGTCTTTTGATGGGTGAATTAAGTCCATTAACATTAAGTGTTAGTATTGATAGGTATGTGGTGATTCCTGCCATTTAGTTATCTTAGTTGTTTGAAGGTTTGATTGTGTGTACCTAACTTGATGTTACTCTCTTCTGTCTTGCTTTTTCTTATCCTGTGGTTTGGTGCTGCCTGCCTTTTCATGGTTAAGTTGGGTGTCACTTTCTGTGTGCAGGATCCCTTGCAGAATCTTTTGTAATGGTGGCTTTGTGGTCACATATTGTTTTAGTTTCTGCTTATCATGGAAGACTTTTATTGCTCCATCTATTTTGAATGATAGCTTTGCTGGGTAGAGTATCCTGGGGTTGAAGTTATTTTCATTCAGTGCCCAGAAGATCTCACCCCACGCTCTTCTTGCTTTTAATGTTTCTGTTGAGAAGTCTGCTGTGATTTTGATGGGTTTACCTTTGTATGTTACTTGTTTTTTCTCTCTTGCAGCCTTCAATATTCTTTCCTTAGTTTCTGAACTTGTTGTTTTAATGATGATATGTCGTGGAGTAGTTCTATTTTGATCTGGTCTGTTTGGTGTCCTGGAGGCCTCTTGCATTTGTATGGGAATATCTTTCTCTAGATTTGGGAAATTTTCCGTTATTATTTTGTTGAATATATTACGCATTCCCTTTGCTTGCACCTCTTCTCCTTCTTCGATGCCCATGATTCTCAAGTTTGGTCTTTTGATGGAGTCGGTGAGTTCTTGCATTTTCTTTTCACAGGTCTTGAGTTGTTTAATTAGTAGTTCTTCAGTTTTTCCTTTAATTACCATTTCATCTTCAAGTTCTGAGATTCTGTCTTCTGTTTGTTCTATTCTGCTGGATTGGCCTTCCGTTTTGTTTTGCAGTTCTGTTTCGTTCTTTTTTCTGAGGTTTTCCATATCCTGGCTGTTTTCTTCTTTATTGTTGTCTATTTTTGTCCTGAGTTCATTTATCCATTTATTCATTGTGTTCTCTCTTTCATTTTGGTGTTTATACAGTGCTTCTATGGTTTCCTTTATTTCTTCTTTTGCTTTTTCAAATTCTCTATTTTTATTGTCTTGGAATTTCTTGAGTGTCTCCTGTACATTTTGGTTGACCATATCCAGTATCATCTCTATAAAATTCTCATTGAGTACTTGTAGTATGTCTTCTTTTAAATTATTCTTGTAGGCTTCATTGGGTCCTTTGGCATAGTTTATCTTCATTTTGTTGGAGTCTGGCTCTGAGTTTCTGTTCTCTTCATTCCCCTCTGGTTCCTGTACTAATTTTTTGCTGTGGGGAAACTGGTTTCCTTGTTTTTTCTGTCTTCCTGTCATTGTCCTTGGTGTTGTTACTGTCCCTGTACTGTGTGTAATTAAGTATTTTCTAGCTTGTAATAATAACAATGGTAATATTGAGAATGGAAGAGTGAGCTGAGATGGAAAGCAAGAAGTTAAAGAAAAGGGGAAAACAAATATACAGACAAGAGGGAGAAAGCAGAACGAGGTATCAGACAAGAGAGTTTCAAAGGTATAAACAGGGAGTGTTAGTGTACTAATCGACAGTAAGCTGAACAGACAATAGAGTGACAGAGAGAGGATTGAAAATCAAAGATAAAAAAAATAAAAAATAAGTATATGAAAGTAATATCTATTTATAAAAATGAATTAAAATAAAATGGAAAATAGAAAATTAAAAAAAAACAAAAAAAACCAAAAAACCAAAAAACTTCCAAGTTTATATGCAATGCAATTTCAGTCTTAATAATTTGGATGTCCGTCTCAATCTCCAGTCCTGGAGTTGGTGCCTCAGATGTTGTTCTGTAGTTGTCTCATCAAAGGGGATGCATAAAGTAGAACAAAACTACACTCGCACACACACAGAAGAAGAAAAAAAAAAAAGCCCCACCAAGTGTCCCCAGTTCAAATGCAATACAGTTTCAGTAAGTTTTTCGGCTTGCAGGTGTAATTCAGTTGTTCTCTCATCAAAGGTAGGGAGAAAAAGAAAAAAAAAGCGTCTGGAGGCAGTTCTGAGAGTGGTATCTGCAACTGTGGCTTGCCTGCCTGCTGCTCTCAGCCTGTAGCTGGCGGCGTTATTTATGCAGATCTCTGGGGTGAGCTTAGCACTCACCTGGTCCCACAGGCTTTGTTTGCTCAGAGTTCTCCTGTGCGGGGGAGGGGGGCCTCTGCTACAGGCTTTTCCCTTTCCAAGCACTGGGAAAGGCGACACTGCCCCGCGTTGTCAGGCCTGCGTGTTTATTTACAGTTCACGTGGGAAGTGGGTCTTCCCTCCTCTCACAAGCGTCCCCGCTCCTGGTTGCTGGCGCGCCCCGCTCCCGCCAGAGCCTCTCCGGCCTGCCCTGCTTGTTTATTTACAGTCCCGGGAAGGATTCCCTTCCCCCAATCTTCAGCGCTCAGGGCGCCCCACCCTCTTTCCAGCGTCTTAACTGTTCTTAGTGCTTAGTACTCAGTTTCTCTTTTTTTCCCGGGTGGAGGTCAGTCTGTCCAGGGGGCTATGCTGCTCTGGCCCAGGCTTGTTTGTGGGGGAACCGCGGTACGGCGAAGCTCACCTGGTCCGCGTCTTCCCAAGCCGTATGGGCGCCGGCCACTGGCGGCCCGGGGGCCTCCTCGGTTCTCTGTTTAACGTGAAGTGGAGATTCTCTGCGCCGGCTGGAGATGTGGAGGGGTCAAAGTTATGCCTTTTCTCGGTGATTATGCCTGCAAAGTGTGTCTCCAGCGTCTCTCCAAGATTTCACTATAGGAGGCTCGCTTTCTGCTTCCTACCTCTAGCCGCCATCTTGGAATTCCTCTATCAAACCTTTAAAGAAGAACTGATACCAACCCTCCTTAAACTGTTCCATGAAATGGAAAGGGAAGGAAAACTGAATAAAACATTTTATGAAGCCAGTATTACACTTATCCCCAAACCAGGTAAAGACACCTCCAAAAAGGAGAACTATAGGCCAATCTTCTTAATGAACATTGATACAAAAAACCTCAATAAAATAATGGTAAACCGAATTTAACAACACATCAAAAAAGATTATTCACCATGACCAAGTAGGCTTCATCCCAGGAATGCAGGGGTGGTTCAACATATGAAATCAATAAACGTAATAAGCCACATTAACAGAAGCAAAGAAAAAAACCACTTGATCATCTCAGTAGATGCAGAAAAACCCTTTGATAAGATCCAACACCATTTCATGATAAAAGCTCTAAGAAAACTAGGAATAGAAGGAAAGTACCTCAACATTAAAAAAGCTATATATGACAAACCTATAGCCAGCATTATACTTAATGGAGAAAAACTTAAACCATTCCCTCTAAAATCAGGAACTAGTCAAGGATGCCCACTATTTCCACTCCTATTCAACATAGAACTGGAATTCCTAGCCAGAGAAATTAGGCAAGAACAAGAAATAAAAGGAATACAAATAGGTAAAGAAACTGTCAAAATATCCCTATTTCCAGACAATATGATCCTATACATTAAAGACCCAAAAAACTCTACTCAGACTCCTAGACACCATCAATAGCTACAGCAAGGTAGCAGGATATAAAATCAACATAGAAAAATCATTAGCATTTCTATACACTAGTAATGAACAAACTGAAAAAGAATAAATGAAAACAATCCATTTAAAATATCCTCAAAAAAATCAAATACCTAGGTGTAAACTTAACAAAGGATGTGAATGACCTCTACAAGGAAAACTATAAACTTCTGAAGACAGAGATTGAGGAACACTATAGAAAGTGGAGAGATCTCCCATGCTTACGGATTGGTAGAATCAACATAGTAAAAATGTCTATACTCCCAAAAGTAATCTGCATGTTTAATGCAATTCCCATCAAATTCCAATGATATTCTTTAAAGAGATTAAAAAATATATCATTAAATTTATATGGAAACACAAGAGGCCACAAATAGCCAAGGCAATGTTCAGTCAAAAGAACAAGCTGGAGCTATCATGATACCTGACTTCAAACTATATTACAAAGCAATAACAATAAAAACAGCATGGGCACAAAAACAGACAGGAAGACCAGTGGAACAGAATAGAGGACTCAGATATGAAGCCACACAACTATAACTGACTTGTCTTTGACAAAGGTGCTAAAAATATACGATGGAGAAAAAGCAGCCTCTTCAACAAAAACTGCTGGGAAAACCAGCTGGCAGTCTGCAAAACACTGAAACTAGATCCAAAATAAATCAAGGATCTTAATATCAGACCACAAACTCTAAAGTTCATACAGGAAACAGTAGGAAATACTCTGGAGTTAGTAGGTATAGGCAAGGACTTTCTCAATGGAACCCCAGCAGCACAGCAACTAAGAGATAGCATAGATAAATGGGACTTCATAAAACTAAAAAGCTTCTGCTCGTCAAAAGAAATGGTCTCTAAACTGAAGAGAACATCCACAGAGTAGGAGAAAATATTTGCCAGCTACACATCAGACAAAGGACTGATAACCAGAATATATAGGGAACTTAAAAAACTAAATTCTCCCAAACTAATGAACCAGTAAAGAAATGGGCAGGTGAACTAAACAGAACTTTCTCAAAAGAAGAAATTCAGATGGCCAAAAACACATGAAAAAATGTTCACCATCTCTAGTAATAAAGGAAATAAGGAAATGCAAATTAAAACCACACTAAGATTCCACCTCAACCCTGTTAGAATAGCCATCATTAGCAACACCACCAACAACAGGTGTTGGCGAGGATGCGGGGAAAAAGGAACCCTCTTGCACTGTTGGTGGGAATGTAAACTAGTACAACCACTCTGGAAAAAATTTTGGAGGCTACTTAAAAAGCTAAACACTGGTCTACCATCTGATCCAGCAATACCACTCTTGGGGATATACCCAAAAGACTGTGACACAGGTTACTCCAGAGACACCTACACATATGTTTATTGCAGCACTATTCACAATAGCCAAGTTATGGAAACAGCCAAGATGCCCCATTACTGATGAACTGATCAAGAAAATGTGGTATCTATGCACAATGGAATTTTATGCAGCCATGAAGAAGAACAAAATGTTATCATTCGCTGGTAAATGGATGGAATTGGAGAACATCATTCTGAGTGAGGTTAGCCTGGCCCAAAAGACCAAAAATCGTATGTTCTCCCTCATATGCGGACATTAGATCAAGGGCAAACACAACAAGGGAATTGGACTATGAGCACATGATAAAAGCGAGAGCACACAAGGGAGGGGTGAGGATAGGTAAGACACCTAAAATACTAGCTAGCATTTGTTGCCCTTAACGCAGAGAAACTAAAGCAGATACTTTAAAAGCAACTGAGGCCCATAGGAAAAGGGGAACAGGTACTAGAGAAAAGGTTAGTTCAAGAAGAATTAAACTAGAAGGTAACACCCATGCACAGGAAATCAATGTGAGTCAATGCCCTGTATAGCTATCCTTATCTCAACCAGCAAAAACCCTTGTCCCTTCCTGTTATTGCTTATACTCTCTCTACAACAAAATTAGAAATAAGGGCAAAATAGTTTCTGCTGGGTATTGAGGGGGTGGAGGGGAGAGGGAGGGAGCGGAGTGGGTGGTAAGAGAGGGGGTGGGGGCAGGGGGGAGAAATAAACCAAGCCTTGTATGCACATATGAATAATAAAAGAACAAGGAAAAAAATAGATAAGTAAAAAAATAAAAATAAAAACAACTTAGATATTCTATTCAGTGAGTATGTGTTGACAGTCCAATACTTAGCAGAAAAAATATGTGAGAGGTAGGATTTTTCTGACTATAGATAGGTAAAGAAATCCCATCATTCAGGTAGTCAATTTAGTGAGAGATGATAGGATTGTAAACAGTCTCTGAGGAAGAAATTGAAGAGGTAGGTGGGAGCCATATAAAATTTAACAACAAAGAATTACAAGAAATAATAAAAACTTACTGTAGGATTGAATGAACCCAAGCATATAACTGATATGTTACAGGTAAATAAAGGACTTATGGTGGTTTTTAAAAAAAAATAAGAAGAAGAAATTCAGATGGCCAAAAACACATGAAAAAATGTTCACCATCTCTAGTAATAAAGGAAATAAGGAAATGCAAATTAAAACCACACTAAGATTCCACTCAACCCTGTTAGAATAGCCATCATTAGCAACACCACCACCAACAGGTGTTGGGGAGGATGCGGGGAAAAAGGAACCCTCTTGCACTGTTGGTGGGAATGTAAACTAGTACAACCACTCTGGAAAAAATTTTGGAGACTACTTAAAAAGCTAAACACTGGTCTACCATCTGATCCAGCAATACCACTCTTGGGGATATACCCAAAAGACTGTGACACAGGTTACTCCAGAGACACCTGCACACCCATGTTTATTGCAGCACTATTCACAATAGCCAAGTTATGGAAACAGCCAAGATGCCCCATTACTGATGAACTGATCAAGAAAATGTGGTATCTATACACAATGGAATTTTATGCAGCCATGAAGAAGAACGAAATGTTATCATTCGCTGGTAAATGGATGGAATTGGAGAACATCATTCTGAGTGAGGTTAGCCTGGCCCAAAAGACCAAACATCATATGTTCTCCCTCATATGCAGGCAGTAGATCGAGGGCAAACACAACAAGGGGATTGAACTTTGATCACAAGATAAAAGCGAGAGCACACAAGGGAGGGGTGAGGATAGGTAAGACACTAAAAAATTAGCTAACATTTGTTGCCCTTAACGCAGAGAAACTAAAGCAGATACCTTAAAAGCAACTGAGGCCAATAGGAAAAGGGGACCAGGAACTAGAGAAAAGGTTAGTTCAAGAAGAATTAACCCAGAAGGTAACACACACGCACAGGAAATCAATGTGAGTCAACTCCCTGTATAGCTATCCTTATCTCAACTAGCAAAAACCCTTGTTCCTTCCGATTATTTCTTATACTCTCTCTTCAAGAAAATTAGAGATAAGGGCAAAATAGTTTCTGCCAGGTAGTGAGGGGTAAGTGGGGGTAAGGGAGGGGGTAGAGGGGGTAAGGGAGGGTTGGGAGGAAGGGGGGAGAAATGACTCAAACATTGTATGCAGATATGAATAATAAAAAATAAATTTAAAAAATGTTTCATCTGCACTGAATGTGTACAAAGCTTTTTCCTTGTCATTGTTCCCTAAACAACCCAGTTTAACAACTCATTACAGAGCATTTACTTTGTACTAGGTATTACGAGAGAGCTGGAGGTGATTCAAATATACAGAAAGGTGTGCATAGCTCACATGCAAGCACTACACCATTTTATATAAATCCTTGGATTTGGGGTTGGAAAGGGGTCCTAGAAAAAAATCACATTTGGATGTTGAAGGACAAGTGTCTTTCTCTGGAAGTGTTTCAAAGTAAAAATTATTTTAAATATGGGCCAGATTTAGTTGTGCACATCTGTAATCCAAGACTTTGGGGGGTGGAGGGAGAAGGACTGAAAGTTCCAGGCCAGCCTGGACTACATAGTGAGATGCTGTCTCATGAAACCAAGGGCTAGGGATGTAGCTGAGTGGTAGAGCAATTGTCTAGCTTATGCAAGGGTTTAGCACCACAAAAAATCAAGTCTTGGGCAGGACTTCAGATGGGCTAAGGCAGATCTGTGTGTAGGTGGAGTCGTGCATGCAGGATGTAGGGAAGATGTTGTCATAAATGACTTCCTTCTTCCTGAGTCATTTGCAAGAAGGAAACTTGGTGATGCTGAGAACCACAGTTGCAGAGTAAAACCTTGACCCGCAGGTCAAGGGGGGACAAAGTGAGCAAGGAGAGAGCTGTGGTCATCTGTCCTGCTTCTCCTGAGAACTGAAAACGGGATCTGGGCTCTGGCAGAAGAGAAGCTATGGGCACAGAATTCCTGTGCCTGCTTTACCTCGGTAAGTCTCAGGGGCTGGGACAAATTTTGCATGGGTGAGAAAAACTCAGGGAGGAGTCAACACGGAGAAATGCAAAATTGGAGATGTCCTTGCTTGGGTGCATTAGAGTCTGGGGACCTCACACACATCAGTGCCGGTGCCCACACCTAAGAGATGAGGAACCTGAGATATAAAGCAACATCCAATTTACTCCAAGAGGTGCAGAGCTCCATGGGGTCTCCCAGTCACCCTTGTGAATACTGTGGTTCTGTCTGGATATTCCACTGGACTCTCAGGGGGCAGGGCAAAGGATGTACTGAGTATGGAGCTGTGGGTAAGAAGTGGCTTTTCTGGCCAGTTCCATCCTTGAACTGAATTTACCATCTTCCATTTGAACCTATTCTCTTCAAAAAGATGTTGGAGTGTGAGGAGAAAGGCCAGGATTATAGACTTGGCTCCATCATGTAGCAGCTCTGGACTTAGAGCCAGTAGCTGCCCTCACCAAGCTCCCAGTTCCTCCCTGGGACAGGTGTACATGTGTGTGGTGGGGAGGTGTGGTAAACATCACTATGCTTCATGTACCTTCTTTTCTGGCCACAGCCTTCCCTCTGAGGCCATCAGGTTTGGTCACCAAACCCCAAACCTCCACCCACAGGGCAGGGTAAATGGGGCAGCCAAGAGACAATATGGTGTATTTCCTGTGGCTGCTATACCCAAGTCCTACTAGCCTGGTTATTGAGGAATCTCCATACTTAGTTTATTGACACATAACATAAAACTCAACTACTTTAAAGTAAACAATTCAGTGACATTTAGTCATTCCCAGTGTTGTGCAACCAACATTTCTATCTGGTTCCAAGACTTTGTCATAACCTCTACAGGGACACTGTGCCCCATGAAGTCCCTACACCTGCCTCTCCCAGCTCCTGACAACCATGACTCTTCTTTCTGTCTCTCTGTCTGGATTGCCTGTTCTGGATATGCTAAAAGTGGAATTATATGAAGTGTGGCCTTTGGTGCCTGACTTTTTTTTTTTTTTGCTTAGAATGATATTTTTGAAGTTCATCTGTATTGTAGCATATATCTGTACTTCCTCTCTCTCTCTTTCTCTCTCTCTCTCTCTCTCTCTCTCTCTCTCTCTCTCTCTCTCTGCCCCTCTCTCTCTCCCTGATTTTTGAGCTTATTATGGCTTTGTGCTTGCTAGGCAGGTGTTCTACCACTTGAGCCATGTCCCCATTCCCACTTCATTCACTACTGTGGCTGAAAGACACTCTACAGAAACATTTTAAGTTCTCCAGATCAGGAGCTTCAGGATATGTTAAACTGTAGATAGTTTTGGTAATTGGTAGCTTTTATTGCCATCTTTTTCTGGAGACTGTGGTTTCTAGCATCATCCTTCCCCACTGTGATTGAAGGAAAGAGAACCCAATTGGCATGGAGACTGTATATCAGGATGTCAGCACACATGTAAAGACTGCACCAAATGTTAAGTACACAGTAAGCACATGTGTTAAGTACACGTGCATGGGAAACAATAGCTGTGGGGTAAACGATAAGTATATGTAAAGGACCTGATAAATGACATATGTAGGTGAGTGACTGGTATGTGTGATGGCTCACAGAGATTGGGAGGATCATGGTTAAAGGCCAGACCAGGCAAAAAAAAGTTCATGAGGAAGCCAGGTGCTGGTGGCTCACGCCTGTAATCCCAGCTACTTGGGAGGCTGAGATCAGGAGGATTGAGGTTCAAGACCAGCCTAGAAAAATAGCTCAAGAGTCTCCATCTCCAAAACCATCAGAGAAACATGGGCCAGAGTGTGGCTCAAGAGGTAAAGCACCTGTTTTGCAAATATGAAGCCCTGAATTCAAACCCCAGTCCCACCAAAAGAGAAAAAGGAGGTCACAAGATTCCATCCCAACCACCAAGCCAGGTATGGTGGTGCACACCTGTGATCTGAGCTTTGCAGGAGGTCATAAGTAGGAGGATTGCATTCTGATTTTAGCCCCGGGCAAAACCACAAGATCCTACCTGAAAAATGACCAAAGCAAAACAGGGCTGCAGACATGGCTCAAGGGGCAGAGTGCCTGCCTAGCAAGCATGAGCCCCTGAGTTCAAACCCCAGTACCAACGAAAAGAAAAAAACAGGGTAAGTATAGATGTGTGTTGATGACAAGTTTCTATGAATGCAATAAATTAGAGTAAATGGTTGATGTGTGTGAAGAGGTTACTAGATGACAGACTCTTGTCAGCTAACTGGTCATTTCTGTTGTAATTATTCAGAGAAATATGACTCCCATGGACATTCCTCCCTGCTGGAATTCTTCCAGCACCCGAAGAATTAACCATGTGCTATTTTTGTTTTTCAAAACCCTCCCTCATGCTGGTAGGTCTCTGTCCCTGAAGAACAGGCTTTTCCATTTCAGCCAGTCATATTTGCCTAAGTTGATTGTGGTCCCACTAAGAGTCATGAGAGAGCTGGGTGTGATGGCTCAAGCCTATAGCCTGAGCTATTTGGGAAATAGAGATCAGGAGGACTGTGGTTTGAGGCCAGTCCAGGTAAAAAGTTCATGAGACCCTATCTCAACCAATGGCTGGGTGTGGTGGCACGTGCCTGTCCTCTCAGCTACATGGGGAAGCATAAATAGGACTGTGGTCCAGGCCTGCCAATATACAGCGAGACTCTGTCTCAAAAATAATCAATGCACAAAGGGCTAGCAGAGTGGCTCAAGTGATAGAGCTCCTGTCTAGCAAGTGCAAAGCCCTGAGTTTAACCTCTCATGACCCCATGAAGTCATAAGAGGGTTAAGCACAGTGGCTCACAACTGGAGAGGAGGAGATAGGAGGATCATAGTTTAAGGCCAGCCCAGGGAAAAAAGTGAGACCCTACTTCAAAGTACAAGCTGAGATAATGGTGCATGCCTGTCATTCCAGCTACATGGGAGTCATAGGTAAAAGGATCAAAGTCCAAGGCCAGCCCCAGACAAAAGTTCTTGACAGTCTGTCTGTCTGAAAAATAACTAAAGCAAAAAGGGCTGGGGGAATGGCTCAAGTGATAGAACACTTACCCAGCAAGTGTGAGACCTTGAGTTCAAACCTCAATACCACCCCCCCAAAAAAAGAAGTCATGAGAGAACCAGATGTGGTGAAGCACACCTATAATCCCAGCACTTGGAGAAGGTTCACAAGTTTGAGGCCAGCCTGGTCTTCCTAGACAGAGAATCCTGGTCAGAAGATGGGCTGAGAACAGAGCTGAAATGGTATGAGTCTAAAAGCAGTATTGGGGGAGAATTAAAAAGAGACCATAACACCTGAGACCCCTTGATCTAGGTTTTGAATGGATACCTAGGTCAAAACAAGAGACAGACACCCTGAGACATTTTTATGGCTCTAGTGAAATTCTACCTTTACCCAGAAACAAACCCCCAGACTAGTGTCTCATTTCTCCCACAGATTTATGGTGTTCTCTTCCCAGATGGGAATCTCAAAGATAGAGCACAGAAGAAGGAAAATTACAGTAGGTCAAGTTCACAAGCCACAGGCAAGTCTTGGCGGTACTGGGATTTGAACTCAGTGCTTCACTCTTACTAGGCAGGCGCTCTATCATTTGATCCATGGCCCCAACCAAGGACAGTATTTGAGACCAGAAAAAAATATTGGAGGGAAGCAAATTCAAATTGAATGAGTGAAGAAACCCTCTACACATACCCCACAGTAAAGTAAGCTTTCATCATGAGTAAGATTTTACTTACTTGTGATCATGGAAAATGTAGGTAAATGTCAAGGATTTCTGGTTGGTAAAAGAAGGAAAAGTCATGAAAGCATTGCAACAAATCAGAAAAGGTTGCTGGAATTTTCCAGGTACACATAACTTTTGAATGACAAACAATGGGACTGAAACTAGAGTTTTAGACCCCAGGCTCAAACTCCAGGGGTTCCAACATGCCAGGTCCAGCCAGTTGCCCCAATACATCAAAAAAAGGGATGAGTAGTAGAGAAGGGCAGAAAAAAGAGTTTTATCACACACAGAGACATATGCAGGAAGAGGCAAAGTAAGCCCTTCAGCCATCATCAGAACAGACATGAGCATTAGGTTTAAATAGAGAAAGAATTAGGGCAGGGAGTGAGAGGTAAGCATAGTTAATCAGTACCGTGAAGGTGTGGCCTTGTTGACCATTATCTCAGTCCTGGTTTGGGGAGAGGTTCTGGAGAAGCTTCTATTGCTGTCATCACTAGAGGGAAGCAATCTGGCTAAGACAAGCAAATCATAGTTGTCTGGCAGGTAATGTATCCTGAGGAAGCGCTGCTGTTCCTTTCCTTGGGGACAGTTTCATCCATTCCTTCTTTTTTTTTCATTTTTCTTTTATTATTTATATGTGCATACAAGGCTTGGTTCATTTCTCCCCCCTGCCCCCACCCCCTCCCTTACCACCCACTCCGCCCCCTCCCTCTCCCCCCCACTCAATACCCAGCAGAAACTATTTTGCCCTTATTTCTAATTTTGTTGTAGAGAGAGTATAAGCAATAATAGGAAGGAACAAGGGTTTTTGCTGGTTGAGATAAGGATAGCTATACAGGGCATTGACTCACATTGATTTCCTGTACTTGGGTGTTACCTTCTAGGTTAATTCTTTTTGATCTAACCTTTTCTCTAGTACCTGGTCCCCTTTTCCTATTGGCCTCAGTTGCTTTAAGGTATCTGCTTTAGTTTCTCTGCGTTAAGGGCAACAAATGCTAGCTAGTTTTTTAGGTGTCTTACCTATCCTCACCCCTCCCTTGTGTGCTCTCACTTTTATCATGTGCTCATAGTCCAATCCCCTTGATGTGTTTGCCCTTGATCTAATGTCCACATATGAGGGAGAACATACGATTTTTGGTCTTTTGGGCCAGGCTAACCTCACTCAGAATGATGTTCTCCAATTCCATCCATTTACCAGCGAATGATAACATTTCGTTCTTCTTCATGGCTGCATAAAATTCCATTGTGTATAGATACCACATTTTCTTAATCCATTCGTCAGTGCTGGGGCACCTTGGCTGTTTCCATAACTTGGCTATTGTGAATAGTGCTGCAATAAACATGTCATCCATTCCTTCTTATACAGATATTATTGATCTGTCCTGCCCTTCCTGGATTCCCAGGTGGCTACAAGCTGAATGGCTTAGAGCAAAGACAGTTACAAGATGGAGGCAGAGATGTCAAGCTTTTCTCCTGCCTTTAGTTAATTTATTGGCCCAAGTAAGGAGTCAGTGCTTTTTACCAAAGATAGTTTCTAAGTACTTGTTATAGGACTAAAAGTAAAAGGTTAAGATAAACTTGGGGAAAAAGCTGAAAGACTGTGACAGACCTTAACACACTGTCATGCTCCCTTACCTGATTTGTACTCAAAGACAAGCTCATGGTGCATCACTCACTGAGGTTTCTCTTCCAGGGTTCTGCCTCAGCTATGGAGAAGAAAGAAAGGATGGTGAGTTTCCCCCACACTGAACCTCTGTGTGCTCCTGTTCCCTGTTCAGTGAACTTTTCCTTTAATCCTTGGAAATCTAGGAGGGGTTTCATGGTATCATGATGAAGAGTCAATTCTGAGTTCTTTCCAGAGAAACTTCCCAAGCCCTCCCTCAGTGCCTTGCCCAGCTCTGTGATCCAACATGAAAGCAATGTGACCCTGCAGTGCCAGGCTCATTTCCAAAATGTCACATTCATGCTGGGAAAGTTGCATGACTCTGGGTACCAGCAAGAACACAGTTCAGCAGGAAATGAAGCTGAATTTTCCCTCACTGACCTGCAGCCTGAGGATGCTGGGGACTACTTTTGTGCATACAAGACAGCAGCCTCCCTCAAGTGGTCAGAACGGAGCCAGTACTTACAGCTGGTGATCATGGGTGAGCAGGGAGCTCAGCAGGGCTGAGTGTGGGGACAAGGATCTCATTGGGCATTCTGAGTGGGTGTCACAATGATGTGGAAGTGTTTTAGAATATAGTCAATTAATAGAAAATTTGAGGTACAGTAAGGCCAACAGATCAGGACATGATGGTCACTGAAAACATTGTTACTCATAGTACCCAAGAGAAAGAGGCACCTGGGAGTCACCAGGGTTGGTCAGGGGCAAGCAAGAGCCATTACTGTGAAAGAACAGGCTTAGGATTGACTCTGAGGAATATGAGTTGTCCTTGGTCTTCTGGTACCTGGTCCTGGGGGTGGTGAGGACAGGTGGATAATGTCCCATGTATGAGAGCCCAGTCAAATAGGTGTTGGGGTGTGGGTTCTGCATTGGGTGATTTGCATTTGAAAGGTATGATGGAGGGTGAGTTATTTACTATATCTGGGAATTAACTAACCCTGTCCTCCAAAGGTCAACCAGACCAAGATATCAAAACCTCAAACACAGAAAATGAAAGACATGGTTATCAAAGAGCAATGGATGAGCTAGTCTCCAGGTGTAGAGGGGAATGGGAATGCCAGCTCCTTCCCTTACTTCCCTTGCCTTGTCCTCTTCAGGGTCACTCCCAAAACCATCCCTCTCAACCAGTACAGATTCTGCCATGACTCCAGGTCACAGGACCCTCCAATGTCTGATTCCATACAATGAAACCAAATGTGTTGTGATTGCTCTGCTGAAAATGGGAATCGCAGAACCATTGCAACCCGAGAAAGTAGGAAGAAACCAAACTGATTTTGTGCTCTGGAATGTGACCAGCAAGGACAATGGGAACTACAGCTGTATATACTACCAGTGTACCTGGCCATACCTGGGATCAACCCCCAGTCGCAGCCTGAAGATCTGGGTAACAGGTGAGAATACAGAGTGATAGCACTAACATGAACTCTTTCAACCATCACTTCCTCTGAGGACGGCTTTTGCTTATAGAGATTAGGTGGCCACCCTGTGTCACAAAGATAATTAGCCTTACAATTGCTGTTCAAACATAAATACAAAATTACTTCTTGTTTGTGACAGAGAAGAGCCAGAGATAGTGACCAGTACTCTCAGAGATGTAGAGAAAGTGAATGATGGGATGTGAGGCTAAGAGAACTCACTGCATGGTAAAGTGTTGCAGGCATGGTGCAGGTAGCTGAGAAAAGAAAAATCAAGATAATGGAAGGGGGAAGAAAATGAAGCCAATCTGCCCAGCAAATACACGGCCCTGGGTTTGATCCCCAGTACCACACACACACACACACACACACACAAAATCCTAGCAAAAATGAAGACAAGCATATGCGATTTTGTTTCTTAAGTGATTTGAGACCACAGGACCATTTTGCACCACTTTGACCAATCTATCCTCCACCCACCCATCCATCCATCCATCCTCCATCCATCCTTCCTTCCACCTATCTTTCCATCCATCCATCCCCCATCCATCCTTCCTTCCACCTATCTTTCCATCCATCCATCCTTCCATCAATCTTTCCATTCATCCACCCACCCTTCTTTCCTTAAATCTGTCCATTCATCCTTTCTTCCTTCTACCTATCCTTCCTTGCTTCCATCCATCCATTCATTCTTTTTTCCTTCCTTCCTTCCTTCCTTCCTTCCTTCCTTCCTTCCTTCCTTCCTCCATTCCTTCTACCTATAATTCCATCCATCCACCCACCCATTCATATGTACCTACTTCATTCATGCAACAATATCTTTCAACTGACTATAATTGCTTCTAGTAGCTCAAACTGGCTGTGTCATGGAGAATCCCTGGATAAACCTCACAATCAAAAGTGTCTTGTAGAAGTGGCCATGTGTGCATATCAATAACTTAGCTGGGGCTTGAGACAAAATGAGAACTGGGCACTTGATAATATTTCATTTCTGACTACCCTCTTTCTAAGTCTTGTGATCATTGATGCTTATCACCCTGAAATTAATTTCACATTGTATCCCTGATCACTTTTTCTTTCTAAATTTGCCCTAATTCTTGCAGAATTTTTATTCACCATCAGTGATAAAATTCTGGTGAGAATTGACCACTTTTCAATTCTGTTCTCTGTCAGATCATCTATTCCCCCTTGATTTCCCTCTGTCTCACCTGTCTGTTATGTCAAAAAACAGGCTGTTGTACCAAATTTCAGTGGTTAATCTTTTCAGGTCAGCCTTTCCCACACAGTTTGTTGCTTTGCATGTCACTTTATTATAACACTCCTTCCTCATTACAAAAGGAGAACAGGAATGCCTCTGATCAGAAGAGAATTCAAGTACTTGGCACAAAATTGCCATCCATTCACCCTACAAACCAAATGCTTGATATGACCTGGGCATACAAGGTCTAACTGAGATAGATGCGTTCTCAGGCTAACAGTAGCTTACATGCTCATCTGGAAGAAACAAATAAACAGGAATAAGATATGAGATTAATTTTAAAGTCATTGATGGAGAAGGACTGTGATGGGTAGTCCATGGCTGCATAGGAAGTAACCACACTTAACATCTTAAAGCAGCCATTTATTACCTCACAGTTTGTGGGTGCCTGAAGGTCAGGACAGCTCAGTCGAGTTCTCTGCTTTGCATCTGACAAGGCTGCACTTGAGGTGTCAACCAGGGCTGGGTTCTCATCTGGAAGCTTGATTGGGGAAGGGTCTGCTTCTCTTTTCCATTGCTCCTCCAGAGCCTGCAAGGGGGGAGGGAGCAGAGGCAAGTCCCCTAGCAAAACAGAGTCTTCTATTTCATAATGTTATCATGGGAGGTGACATCCTGTTGCTTGTGCCATATCTGTTGGTTAGCAGTGAGTCATAGCTGTCCACACTCTGGAGAGGGGATTACACACAGGTGTGAACACCAGCAGGTAGGGCTGGTCAGGAAGCTGAGAATGACCCAACCACCATGGGAACTGGAGAGGAGCCTTCCAGGGAGAGAGGATGGCAAAAGCAAATTTCCAGAAGTGTGAGTGCTCCTGGAATGATTGAGAAGCAGAAAGGAGGATGGAGGGAGAGAGCATCCAATAAAAGGTTGGGATGGAAGAGAAGACCTGGAGCATGGGTGTTTGAACTGGTCATGGATTCTGCTCTGAGAACAGAAGCCCATCAGTGGCCTTGGAGCAGGAGAGTGGCATGGCTTTATTTATATGCTTTAAAGATCTCTCTACATTTTAGGAAATAGGGGCTTGGAGTGGGACAGGAGGATGTTAGTCACTGCATTTTAGACAATAGGACATACCAGGCATGGTGGTATATGCCTGTAATCCCACCACTTGGGAGGCTGAGGTACAAGGATTGCGAGTTCAAAGCTAGCCTGGACTACAGAATGAGTACATCGGATTCCCCAGAACTTCTTTATGGCTGCCTAATACTGTTTGAATGGAGTCTCAAAAAGTCAAACTCATAGAAACAGAGAGCAGAGTGATGGTTTCCAGGTGTTGAATGTGGCAAACATTCAGTTTGGATTAAACTGTGTCAATGAGGAGAGAGAACTATGGATTGAGTCTTACATATATTTTTGAGATGGATTTTGAGATAAAACCTGCTGCTCTTGGCAATGGGATGGATTCATTGTTAAAGGAGGGGGGAGAAATAAGTGTATCTATAGCTCCTAGAAACTTGACTTTAGAACTTGGGAGGATGACAGTGATTTCTGTGGAGGTAGGGAAGACAGATAAGAATAGGAGTGAAATTAGTTGTGCTATTCATAAATGTAATTGCTATTAAGAGTAATACCAAACTCTGGGAGTCCTAGGAAGAGCAAATGACAGCTCTGTTGTTTACAGAATGGAAGCATTCTTTTCTTTTCTCTTCCTAGAGGGACACAGACTCCATTAGGAGGTCATGAGAGCTTATGCCCCAATGTTCCCATATAACTATTGCAATTCCTTTTCTGGCATCTTGTTTTATAGATGAACACATTGAACCTGAAGCTCCCTCACCAAAGACAGGTGAGATCATTAGAAAGATGTTTTCCCAATTAGATCTGCTTCATGGGACAGGATGGTGGGGGGTCTCCTTTCATTAAAATTCAAGAGAAGAATCTCAGTGTCTGCTTTCTCAATGTTATTGGGGGAACTTCTGCCTTTTGGGGAGCAATGACCTTTCAGGAACTTTTAGAATCTGAAAATACTGGTACCTAAAAGAGCCCCAGGTTCATGATCCGCCATTTTACAGGATGAAAACTCAGTTTTGCAAGGCACGAGTGTGGGTTGGGGTGCCTGGCTTCAGGAGAGAGGCTAAGACCTGTGGAGTTCCCCACTTGGAGAAATGCATGAATACCAAATTCTGTTTTTCTACTTTTAAGTATCCATGAACAGTTGACTAAGACTCAGTTCCCCCAGAAGTTCTCATAAAAATTAGAGTTATTGACAACACTAGCTGAAACAGCTCAACCAGCCTATAACAGTCAAAATGTTTAACGTAAGCTGGCATCTTGATGCTTAAACATCCTTTTCTTCAGCAACCCATGACCTTCCTGTAATCTGCTCCAAGAGCAAATGTCGTTAACAATGACTGGTAGAGTCTATGCTGGTGTAATCTGTTTTTAAAAGGGGTCTTCCACAGTGAGCTTGAAGGGTATTAGTCTTTTTGCCTTAATGTCTCTTTTATGAGTGCATATTAATTGCACAAAAGATTTCATTGTGCTTTAGTGTGTATTAGTGTCTCTCTCTTTCTCTCTCTCTCTCTCTCTCTCTCTCTCTCTTTTTCTTTTTTGGTGGGACTGGAGTTTGTACTAGTGTTTGAAAATGGTTTCACACCATATTAGCAAACGTGGGAAATGTTTACCACTCCAGTTCATGGACACAAGGCATACCAGGAATGTTTTCCTGAAAATCTCTGAAATCTGACAGAGCAGAGAAGAAGCATGCAAGGGTCAGAAGTAAGGCAGGACGTCTGGTGAGACGTGAGAGGGGAGAGGGTGAGAAGCACTTCTATTTTGAGCTCTTGTATCATTTATTTCCCTTCTTTTTTATGGGCAGGTTATTCATATTCCATTAGCTCACCTTTGTAAAGTGTACATTTCGGTGGCATTTTGAGTACTCATTAGGATTATGGAATCATTATTACTATCTTATTCCAGAACAGTCTCATCACCCACAGTGAAATCCCATATCCATCAAGCAGTCACTCCCTGTCTACTCCTCTCCCACCAGGTCTTGGTGAGCATTGATCTGCTTCCTGTGTCTATGGTTTTTCCTATTCTGGACATTTTGTGTAAGTGGGCTCATACAGTATGTGATCTTTGTGTCTGGCTTCTATCCCCAAGTATCATGTATCCAGGTTCATCTATATTGTAGTAGGTACCAACGCTTCATTCCTTTTCACAACTGAATAATATTCCATTGTACAGATATGTCATATTTGGGTTATTTACTCATTTTATTGGTGTTTTGAGACAGGATCTCACTATGTAGCTCGGGCTGGCCTCAAACTCACATTCCACCTGCCTCCACTTCCTGAGTACTAGAACTGCAGGTGTGTGCCACACCACCCAGCTTAGGTTTACCCATTCATCTGTTGGTGAACGTTTGGGTTGTTTGACCTTTCAGCTAACATGAGTAGTGCCCTTTGAATGCTGGTGCACATGTATGTACAATTATCTTGTGTATATACCTCGGAGTAGGATGCTGGGACATATGGTAGCTCTATGTTTAATTTTTTTTGAGAGGGAGTCTCACTATGTTACCCAGGGTGACATAGTGAGATTCCCTTTCAAACTTGGATCCTCCTGTCTCAGCCTCCTGAATAGCTGGTATTATAGATGTGCACCACCATGCCCAGCATTCTGTTTAATTTTTTTTAAGAAATGCCAAATTGTTTTTGATGTGGCTATATCATTCTATATTCCCACCAGTAATATATGTAGGTTCCAATGTCTCTACTGCCTTCTCAATACTATATAGTTTCTTAAAATATAATTTTTGGGGTGAAACTGGGCTTCCAACTCAGTGTCTCATGTTTGCTAGGCAAGTCCTCTCCCACGTGAGCCATGCCCCCAGCCCTTTTTACCTTAGCCATTTCTCAGACAGGGTCTCATGTTTTTGCCCCCAACAGCTTTGGACTGTAGTCCTCCTGCCTACACCTCATGAGTAGCTGGAATGACAGACATACACCACCACACCCAGCTGGTTTGTTGAGATGGGATCATGTTAACTTTTTGCCCAGGCTGGTCTTGAACCATAATCCTCCTGATCTCTGCCTCTTGAGCTGAGATTACAGATGTGAACCACTGTGCCTGGCTTAAAATTTAATTTCTGCCAGGTACTCCTGGCTCACACCTGTAATCCTAACTACTTGTGAGGCTGAGATTGGGAGGACTGCAGTTCAAGGCCAGCCTGGGAAAATAATTCACAATACCCCATCTCCAAAATAACCAGAATAAATGGACTTGAGGGATGGCTCAAGCACCTCCAGAGAGCCTGCTTTGCAAGTGGTAAGCCCTGAGTTCAAACCTCAGTGCCACCAAAATATATATGTATATATGTACATGTATATAATTTCAAAGTTGAAATTTCTATCACTACAATTCTAAACAGAATAAAATACCCTTTAGCATAGGTTCAACACCCCAGACTGTATTTGTATGCCTCAAAGCCACCAGAAAGGAACCCTATAGTCAATTTCTATGCTGAGAATGATGATTTTAGCCACCTAAATTTGACTCAAGACCAGTGCCTGTGACTTCACCTGTGTCCCATCCCAGCTGTATTCTGCTGCTCAGTCTGATGCCAGTACCCCAGATACATGCCATGTATTTTTGCAACCTGTAAATAGAGATGTGAAATTTGACCAGGGTATGTGAACACCTCAGTGTGGAACCCAGCTCAGCTGCTTATGGTGCCACTGCACAGGGCAATTTTGCAACAACTTCCTTCTGATTTCTAATGAACTGTGGGTGAAGAAGTTACAGGCTGGAAAAAGGGGAGAGTTAGAAAAACCAGGCAAGGCTGCTGCTTCTCTGCTTCCATCTAAAAACCGTGAGAGCCTGGGAGCCATGCTCTCATCTTGTTTTCAAAACTCCTTGGAAGCCGGGCGCAGGTGACTCACGCTTGTAATCCAGCTACTTGGGAGGCTGAGATGGGGAGGATCAAAGTTCAACGCCAGCTGGGGCAAATATTTCATGAGACCCTATCTCCAAAAATAACCAGAGCAACATGGACTGGAGATGTGGCTCAAACAGTAGAGCACCTGTTTTGCAACCACAAAGCCCAGAGTTCAAACCCCAGTCCCACCAAAAAAAAAAAAAAAAGAAATCCACGGAGATTCACTGATAACTGATAGAATTACTGTTTTGGAGGGTGCCTTGAGTTTGATTCCATGAAAGGCAGACTCTTAGATATTATTAGATGTTATTTTCCTGACTTTCTAATCAGGGTATTATTCATATTCTTTTAATTAACCCTTGTAACGTGTACAACTGAGTGCCACTTTGTATATTCAGAAGATTGTGGAACCATTACCACCATCTAGTTCTCATCACCCCAAAATGAATTCCAATAGGCAGTGTTAGTATTCCATAGGTGGCATTAGTGTGAACATGACATTTTGGGGAAGTCAGTAAGATGTCAGCGAGGGAAAAGAGATAGATGAGGATGGCAAATTCACGTTCTTCACATAGCATCCTTTTCTCCAGCCTTCAGAAAATACTTGAGACAAAAAAGGTCACAAGTACAGAGCAGGTCAGGAAGTAGGGCACGCACACTCTCACAAACAGCAGTCACTGGCAGAGGGGAGCCCCTGGGGTGTGCAAATGCCAAGGCTTTCTGGACTCTTCCAGGCAGTTGCCCAGTGAAGACATGCCAGTGTGTTCACCATGGAAAGTGCAAGATGCTATGATGTGGACTGCACAGACCTGGTGAGGGATGTGGGGAAGGAGGGTAGAGAGAGCTGTCAGCATCACAGAGGGAGATGGGGGCAGGTACTGGGTGAGCAAACAGTCACACAGCCATGATCTCATTGTCCCACACAATGTGTTCTACACAACGTGCTTCCAGGCTGAAAGCAGGATATTGTTTTCTTTTTTTGGTGGTGGGGGGTTTAATACTAGGATTTGAACTCAAGGCCCCTGTCTCAATAAACAAAAAATAAATAAATTTAATTTTTTTCAAATTAAAAAATATATATCATTTTGTTAGTCTTTATCTCCAATGAATTTTTTTCAGTTTCAAATAATCCTTTTTTTTTGGTGGCACTGGGGTTTGAATTCAGACCCTAATATTTGTGAGGCAGGTTCTCTACCACTTGAACCACTCCTGCAGCCCACAACTAACTTACTTTCTTTCTTTCTTTTTCTTTCTTTCTTTCTTTCTCTCTCTCATTCTCTCTCTCTCTCTCTCTCTCATTCTCTCTCTCTCTCTCTCTCTCTCTCTCTCTCTCTCTCTCTCTCTCTCTCTCTCTCTCTCTTTTGGAGTACTGCTACCTACACCTTGAGCCAATCCACCAGCCCTTTTTTGTGATGGTTTTTTTTTTCGAGATAGGGTCTCGTGGAACTATTTGCCCAGGCTGGCTTCGAACCAAAATTCCCTGATCCTGCCTCCTGAATAGCTAGGATTAAGGCGTAAGCCACTGGCACCCAGCTCAATACTCCTTTCTTACAATCAAATTGTGTTCTTCTTGCTCTATCTCCTTTGAATCTGGGCTCCAACCCCATGTGAGGGTGGGCTTCCAACTCCTCAGAGGCACTTTTTACCTTTCTTCATTCTGCTACAAGATTTGAGGGAGTCTGTTCCTCACCAGTCACTGTGCTATTTCTGGTCTGTCATTAACACCAGGATGTGGTCTGCGTAAAGCTCACCCACAGGGATCTCCTTCCTTGGATGGACCTGTATGCACCTTCCTTCCCCTATCCTGCACAAGGTCAAAAACTCCAAAGTAATGGAAAATTTCCTCAAGGACACAGTCAATCCCAGATCTTGGCTTTCCAAGATCTGGTTTCTTATTTTCAATTAATTTTTTTGTCCTCCAGGAACTTTTTCTTTTTTTTGAGTAAGGTGAGAGAATTTATTGAGATAGAAAAGTAGCAAAGAGTAGAGCTCCCAGAGCTGGATGGGTCCCAGGAGAAGTGAGGTGGTCTGACTTTTTTTATCCATTTTCTCTGGGGCTTTGCTCAAACTCTGTGCTAATTAGCTGTGCTCCTCCAGCAACTTCTAACTTCATTTTCAGCTCAGTGATGCACATAAGAAAATCCAGGGCCCAGTGCTGGTGGCTCATGCCCATAATCCTCACTACTCAGGAGGCAGAGAACAGCAGGATCATGGTTTGAAGCCAGCCTGGACAAATAATTCAGGAGATCCTATCTTGAAGAAATCCATCACAAAAGAGCTGGCGGTGTGGCTCAAGCTATATGAGCACTTACCTAGCAAGTGTGAGGCCCTGAGTTCAAACCCCAGTACTGCCAAAAAAAAATCTGAGTTATCTCAGAAGTTTTATTTAGTCCACATATTACCAGAAATGATAGCAGCAAATCCTTTTGTAATATCAGGAGGCTGTGGTTGGAGAGAGATCAATGAAAGAGTTAACATGCCATTTTGATAGCAGAAGAATAGAAAATAATTCTTGAGCCAGATGAATGTTTGAACTTATCATTCTCTGTAGTATTTCAGTAAGTTTGTCACTTGATCATGAGTTTCCTGAATGCATTCAGAATGTCCTGCACCTCATCTCCAGTGCCCAGCACAGAGTTGCCTTGACCTTGCAAGAGACTGACCCAGGGGTCATCATCTTTGGATTCTAAACCCATTTTGGGCAATTCATTTTATTTCCTGGTACTTCATTTAATTATGAAGTTTCAAAATAAACCCATCTTATGTGTTTGTTGTCAAGACAACAGAGAACAGAGCTGAAGCATCTAGCACAACAAGTGATCAAATGTATCACTTTGGGATGAGACGTTTATTTGGAATTTCCCATGCGTTAGGCACTGCTCAGCCTTCTACACACATTCTGACCCATGTATTCTCCCAGCCAGATGATGAAGTAGCCCCTGTTGCTATCACCATTTTACAGATGGAGAAACAGGGTGGGAGGACATGGAAGAAATTCCTGAAAGCAATTGGGAGTTCCAACCTTGGAGTGGCAGATCCAAGTTTGGAAGCCAGGGTGTCTATCTAGCTCCTCTTAATTATTCTGCTAAACTCTGCTGTCATGTTTTAGGAGCCAAACTGACTCTCTGACCTGCCCTTCTTCCTCCAGGTGACAAAGCTATCTTTCTGGCCATCTTTAGCTGCCTCTTCTCGTCTCTCCTATTCCTTTCCATCTTCCTCATCTGCAGATACTTTCAGCATGGTGAGTTTGGAGAACAGCTAGTGAGAGTGGGGAAGGAGAAAAGGGTTTCTCAGGAGGTCAGTTCCTCCTTGCATCTTTTTATAGGTTCATCATCACATGAAGAATCCTCCAAGAGGTAGGTGGACATCCAGTACTTGGCCAGCCTGATGCCACACTTACTTCCCACCCCATTCTTCAGAGACCTTCTGTGACCATCTTCCTCACCTCTTCATAGCCCCTTCCCTCTCCCTCAAATCTTCAGACCACATACTTCCATATGTTTTTCTCTCTCTTTCTCTCCTAAGCATGAGGCTACAGGTAAGTGATAAAAAGAGATAAGAAAATCACAGGATAGAAAATACTGTAGCTTGCTTGCAACTTCTCTCTCTCTCTCTCTCTCTCTCTCTCTCTCTCTCTCTCTCTCTGTCTCTCTGCAGATTTATGCGAGCTGGAAGGATCCTCTATCTCAGTAAGTCCCCATTAAGAATTCCCAAGAGCTCATTTACCACCAGGACATAGCATATCTGCCTTCTGGTCTAGCCCATTTTCTGGTGTGTATCCTGTGGGGGTGGTGTGGGGGGTGTAACTGGTAATTTTAACTTTCTTCCTTATGATCTTTTATAATTAAAATATATACATATATTATTTTTATCATCATAAAACTTGACAGACTTCCATTCTGAAATATGCACACATAGAGAATCATGATTGTTGTATGTACTAAAATACTCTTGTTAACATTGCTATCAGCACACATTAGTTGTACAGAAGAGTTTCATTTTCACATTTCCTTACACGCTCACAATGTACCCTGACCAAACCCACCCTCCAGTACTCCCTCTCACCCCCTCCTCTTAAAATAATTTCAACAGGCTTCATCATTCTATTTTCATACATGTATATGAAATACTTTGACCATATTTACTCCACCTTCATTCTCTCCTTTCACAGTCCTGTCATTCTTTTTGTTTGTTTTTGTGTTTTGGTGGGACTGGGGTTGAACTCAGGGCTTCTTGCTTGCTAGCAGGCTCTCTACAGCTTGAGCCACACCTCTAGTCCGTTTTGCTCTGGCTATTCTGGAGATGGGGGTCTGAAGAACTATTTGCCCATGTTGGCTTGAAACCTTGATCCTCCCAATCTCAGCCTTTCAAGTAGCTAAGGGTTACAGGTGTGAGCCACGGTACCAGGCTCATTTGCTCTGGTTTTTATGAGCACCAGTTATATATGACTGCTAGTATCATTTTATTTGCACCAAATCGGAACTCTCATCACCTGAGACACAATCAGTTTCTGCGGAAGTGGACAATTCTTAACCCACACTGCCAGGCGGGACAGTCTAGCACACGTGGCTCTCACGCAAGTGAATGCATCTAGTGGGACTGAAAGCTGAATTTTATATTCAATTTAATTTCAACTAATGTAAATTTAAATAGCCATGGGTGGATTATGGCTCCCATATGGAGCCACTGAGGTCTAAACACCTTCTGCACCCATTCGTTTCAGCAAAGGTTGAGGACCTCCAGGGAGTGACCTATGCTAAGCTAAACATCCACAAGCTTTTCAAGGTGGCTTTTGTCCCCGCTGAGGAGCCTCTGGGATCTTATGACTATGCACCACTGAAAGTGTAGAAAGAGGAGAACTGGATCCAAAGGCGGAGGATGTATTGAGATGGCTGAGGTGGGGCTGGCGAATGGCTCAAATGGTAAAGCACCTGCCTAGCAAGCATGAGGCCGGAGTTCAAACCCCAGTACTGCCAAAAAAATAAAAAAAGAAAAGAAATTCAAAAAAGACAGCTGAGGGGACTAGAAATGTAGAATTCAGATGGCTCTGTACTCCTCACTCATAATTAAGTTTCTCATCTCAAAAAAGATTCCATTTATTAACTGGGCACTGGTGGCTCTCTCTGTAATCCTAGCTATTCAGGAGGCAGACATCAGGAGGCTCACGGTTCGAAGCCAGCCGCCCCGGGCAAATAGTTCTTGAAACCCTATCTCAAAAATACCCATCACAAAAAAGGTTGATAGAGTGGGTCAAGTACATGTAGGCCCTGAGTTCAAACCCCAGTACCACAAAAGAAAAAAAATCATTTATTGACTATTATCTGGGCCCAAGAAACTCATCCTACTGTCTCCACCCTGCATTTTCCCCCAGAACAATTAACAGAAATAATTATTGACCCACTATCAGAAGATAATTAGTGAGAGCCTCCAGAAAGTACAAGGAAAAGAAAATGGTCAAACAATTCAGACTCAAGTAAACAAGTCATTTTACCAAATGAGTAGAAAATAGAAAAATTAAAATATAGATATTTGTGATCATTTTGCAAAGGCATAAATAAATATGAGTGTCACAAATACAAGTGCTTGGTCATAATTGAGTCTTTAATTTTTTTTTACTTGCTTTTGCTTTGTTTCTATTTTTGTTTTCCCTAGGTTTGAACTCAGGGCTTTATACTTGCTAGGTAGGTGGTCTACCACTTGAGCCACACTCCCAGCCCTTTTTGCTTTAGTTTTTTTTTTTTTAAATAGGATCTTGTATTTATGTCCAGGTTGAACTGGACCACGATCCTCCTATTTATGCTTATTTATGGTGTGACAGGCACACGCCATCACACCCAGCCTTTATAGGTTGAGATGGGGGTCTCACTAACTTTGAGGCTGGCCTCAAACATGATTCTCCTGATCTCCTCCCAAGTACCTGGGATTACAGGCATGAGCTACTGTGCCCAGACTCATGTTTGTTTTGGAGACAGTATCTTGCTATGTTGTCCAGGTTGATCTCAAACTCCTGAGTGCAAGTGATTCTTCTGCCTCAGCCTCCTTAAAAAATGGTCTTTCAGTATAAACTGAGTATGTTCAATTGTGAAGGAAAATAATTTAAAGCATATCCCAAATGTTGTAGACTAACTTTTGAAGAATTTGTCTAAAAGAAGCAAAGCACACAGTGTGACCTGTTCCTTTTGCTCAGGACATCACCACACAAAGGTGGTGAGAGGGCTGGGGGTCCTTGGCCAGTTTGTCCACTAATGTATCCCAAGTGCCTATAATAATATGTTCAGTGTAGTGGGAATTCAACAAATAATTGTTCAATAAATTAGAAACATTAAACTTCTCTCTTAGCTTCTACACCTCTCAAAAATTACCAGATGAGTATTCATGAAATTTGGAGTGTGGTTTGACTTAACTTATAGGCTGAGAGTAAATACATGTAGATCAAAAGTGTTCATAGTCACTCAGGAGCTCTGTGTGGCACCACAGGGAGGTAGAAAATTGACCTTCCAGGCATGGACGACGACTTTGTGGTCACTTCCCAACAGAAAATATCTTATTGACTCCCCTTAGCTAAGACAAAAATCAAGTCTCTTAGCCCAATGTGGTGGTGAAAGTCTGTAACCCCAGCATTTGGAAGGCTGAGGCAGAAGGGTCATCAGTTCAAGGCCAGCCCAGACTACATCATGATCTTGTCTCAAAAAGAAAAAGAAAAAGGAAGAAAGGAGGGAAGGAATGGAAGAGAAGGGAAGAATTTTCAGAATGGTCCACGTGGTTGTTGATTGGGCAAGCATCTCAAAAACACAGCAATTTCAAAAAGAAGCAGGAAATACAAGCCATGAAAACAGATATTCAACTATGAATTAATAAAAGCAAGCCAAAGTGACACAACCCCACCTCCCAAACTAAACGGCTAAACGTATTTGGTTCATGATTTTTTTAAGCAATGCTGATGGCTATCTAGGCTCTCTGGTGCAAATGTAAGTGTTTCCTTTTGCTGTGTCACATGTCCATTCAATAGTCATGATAGTTCTTAGCTTTCTCCCCAACCTGTTTGGACCAGCACTGCCTCACATCCTGGTGATGGTGTTGGGGGCGTCAGGGCTGCTGGAGAATCCCAGAAAGTCTAAGGGCATGAGTGATGTTGACCGATGAACAGAGCCATTGTCTGCAAACAAACTTGCAGAGGCAGGGGACAGGAGCCATGTTTTCTTCCCTGACCTCTGAGGCTATGGAAGGTTTGAGGTCCTGGGTTTCAGCTGACAACTGGGCACGTTCTACATTCACCTTCCCATCATGCCAGCCCAGGCTGAGAAAAACGGATGCCTTAGAAGATGCTGAAACATAGGGCTTAACTGTGAAAACTGGAGGAAGAGGTCTGGTATGTGGCTCAAATGAGTGAGTGCCTGCCTAGCAAGTACAAGCCCTGAGTTCAAACCCTGGTACTGCCAAAAATAATTGGAGGGAAGGTATCTCCTTTTCCTGCTTTTCTGGTCCTCCATGATTATATTCAACCAACTGATGGAAAATACTTAAAAGAAATTTCATCTGCACTGAACATGTGCTGATTTTTTTTCCTTAAATAACACAGCAACTATTTATAGGCATTTCACAGCATTAGGTAAACCATCTGGAGATGATTTAAGGTTTATGGAAAGATTACAAAGGATATTCCAAATACTACCTTTTTTTTTTGGTTTGGTTTTTTGAGGGAGGGTCTTGCTATGTAGCCCAGGCTGGCCTTGAACTCACAATCCTCCTCCCTCAGCCTCCCGAGTACCAGGATTATAGGCATGTGACACCAAACCTGGCTCCAAGTACTACATTTTATACGAGGGACTAGAACATCCTTACACTGTAGTATCTGTGAGGCGGGGGGAAGGGGGTCCTGGAACACACCCTGCCATGGATGAGAAGGGCCAACTATGATGAAACTTTTCTTTCTGCCTTAAAAACCAAGGTGGATACAGAGTAAGACTAAAGCTCCAAGGCTCAACATGTAGACAATAGTTAATAAAATGACATTAGGTGTTTTTGTTAAATAAGTAGCTTCTCACAAAAAGTTTCCCTATATGAGATGACAGATAGATTAATTTTGCTTCTCCATAGCAACCACTTTGATGTGCACATGGACCCATGACATCATCTTGTAAACTTTAAACATAGACAATTAAATGTGGTGTAAAACAAAACACAAAGTGTGTGTAGTGAGAGTAGGCTTGCAGAATGTACATGAGTTTTGTCCCTTGGAGTCCATGATTTTAACTCATGTTAATGCATCATTGTAACAACTTTTCTGAGTGGGAGCTTTTTGTTTCAAAGTCTCTGAATTATCACATGTGTAAACACAAACATGAAGCCCTGTATGTGTGTTGGGGGGAACCTGTAATTCCAGTCCTTGGAAGACTGAGGCAGTATTGTGAGTTCAAGTTCAGCTTGGGCTACGCAGCGAGCCCTGTCTCACACGCACATGCATATAAATATATATATACATTAGAGCCATTGTCTGCTAATAAACTTGCTGGGGGCAGGAACATATACATACATACATACATACATACATACATACGTGTATATATATATAAACTATTGTATGCTTTGCTTCCAAAGTTATGCCATTTGATCAGGTTTGAAAACCATTATTTTAATCTAAGAATAAATGAAAGGGTAACGATTTGAACCATAGATAAGTAATCTTACTCATAAGCACTTTTATGTTTTAAATTTTGACATTGTTCAGGGCTGATGAAACAGCTCAAGCAGTAAGAGTGCCTGCCTAGCAAGCATGAGGCCCTGAGCGCATATCCTAGTGCTGCAAAAAAAAGAGAAAGAGAGACAGAGAGTCTCTCCTTTCCCTGAGGAAAAATTTGAGATTGTTCAATCATAAAGAAAAACACCAAATAATATAAATGAGAATATGCACACTGACATTATTGTCTAGACATTCACATTTTGCTTCTTTTATTTTTTGACAGTACTAGGATTTGAAGTCATGGCCTCATGCTTGCTAGACAGGTACATTTACCTCTTGAGCCACTCCCCCAGTCTTCCTTCTACCATTTTTTTTTTTTTGTTTGTTTGCAGTACTGGGGTTTGAACTCTGGGCCTTCACCTTGAGCCACTCCACCAGCCCTATTTTTGTGAAGGGTTTTTTGAGATTGAGTCTTGCCAACTATTTGTCCGGGCTGGCTTTGAACTGCAATCCTCCTGATCTCTACGTCCTAAGTAGCTAGGATTACAGGCGTGAGTCACCAGCACCTGGCCCTTCTACCATTCTTGATCTACTTTCCTTCTTCTCTCATACAGAGGCAAACACTACCCAAGGTAGTCTATATTTTCCCATGCATTTTTTCAAACTTTTATCAAACAAGCATCTATTCATAGTCAATATATGGTAATATTTATGCTATTGCTAAATTTATGCAACAAAATACATGCATACATATGAAATCACAGATGTTCTTTTACATTTTTTTCATATTTAGCATATTTGAAATTAAATTTTATCCAATATGTGGTACAAATTTTGGATCTAGGCAGGGATCTAATTTTTCTGTATGGTGTTTTTATCACTTCTACACCCCCTTCCATTATTATCTTACATTAGTCTTTTTTTTTCCCCCTCTGGTGGTACTGTGGTTTGAACTCAGAGCTTCGTGCTTGCTAAGCAAGTGCTCTACCACTTGAGCCACACCTCCATCCCTTTTTGTTCTGTTTGTTTTGGTGATGGGAGTCTCTCTTTTTGCCCAAGCTAGCCTGGACTACAATCCTCCTGTCTATGCTTCCCACTGTAGCTGGGGTGACAGAGGTACACCACATCTCAGTTATTGGTTAAGATAGGGTCTTAAGAGGTTTTTCACCCAGGCTGGCCTTAAAATGTGATCTTCCCAGTCTCAGCCTCCCAAGTAGCTAGGATTGTAGGCATGAGCCACCAGTGCCGGCTAGTTTAGTGTCTTATATGGAAGTAACAAAAGGAAAAAGTCCAACTTAAAAAAAAAAATAAAGAAGGAAAGGAAGGCCAGAGGGAGGAAGGAAGGGAGGGAGGGAGGGAGGGAGGGAGGGAGGGAAGGAGAGGGAGAGGGAGGGAATTATGTAACCATACTAGATACAGCCGTAGAGGTATCCTCAGACCCTTGTATGCACACACTCAAACACCATTTAGACTCCTCTTCTCTGCCTGTCATCTCCTTTTCCATTTCTGTGCTATCATTATTATTCAGACCAGCTGTTACTGAGTCTAAGACTGATTGTGATAATTCCTGACTGACAGCATCACAGACTTTTAACCAGACAGGCAAGGGGGCTTGTATTTACTGTTAGAAAAACAAAACATATTGTTGACTCCCTTTACAAGGTGCTCGAAAACTGGTAGTTCAGAGCAACCAATCAGTTGAGTGAGGCAAAGTTTTGACTTATACAGTTGCTATAACGAATCCATAAAGAGGAGAATATCCAAGTCCTATCAGTAGCCAAGGCAAACCCACTTTGTCAAGAGTAATAATGGAAGCTGGGCACCAGCTCACACCTGTAATCCTAGCTAGAGGTTGAGATCAGGTTCAAGGCCAGCTGACGAAAATAGTTCCTGAGACCCCCCATCTCCAAAATAACTAGAGCAAAATGGACTGGATGTGTGGCTCAAGCAATAGAGCTACAAGCACAAAGCCCTGAGTTCAAATTCAAGTCCCACCTCCTAAAATTGATTTTTTTTTTACATTGCAGCCTGGGGACTTGCCAATAGGAATGTATAAGACAAATACCACATATTCTCAGTCATGTGGAAAGCTTGTAGAAGTACAGGATGGAATAACAGACACTAGTGGTATGGAAGAATAAATGGAAGGGGTGAACAGAAAGAAATTAAAAGGTACATTTAGGGACTGCTGGAGAGGGAGAAAAAGGGGAGTGGACCCTGGGTAGAAGAAGGGCAGATGGACATGATCCTCACACCATGTATACATGTATGGAAACATTACAGTGAATCCCATCAAGCTGCACAATTAATATGTTCCTCAAAATGTAAAGTTTAGCTGGACATGGTAGCCACAGTCTGAATTCCAGCACTTGGGAGGCTGAAGCAGGAGGATCACAAGTTCAAGGATAGTCTAAGCTAAATACCAAGATCCTTTCTCAAACAAAACGAACTAGCCAGGCTCCAGTGACTCAAGCCTTTAATTTTAGCTACTCGGGAGGCAGAGATCAGGAAGATCGAAGGCAAATAGTTCTCAAACTCCTATCTTGAAAAAACCCATCACAAAAAAAGAGCTGGTGGAGTGACTCAAGTGGTAAGACCACCTCCCTAGCAAGTGTGAGGCTCTGAGTTCAAACCCCAGTGCAGCAAAAAAAAATGTAAACTTTTTAAAGGAATACATAAATATATTAATTCAGAGAAAACATAGATTATACATCTGAGTTTCCCCCTTAAAAATGGTGTTACTACCAATGATGTCCCCACCAAACTTCCTATGAAGTCCTAACTCCCAGAATGTGATTAAATTAAAATGAGGTCGTTAAGATGAGCCTTAAGCTAAGCTGGCTGGTGCTCTTATAAGAAAAGGAAATCCAGACACACAGAAGTGTGTGCACACAGGAGGGAAGGCCATGTGAGGACATGGTGGGCAGGCGGCCATCTGCAAGCCAAGAGAGCCGTCTTTCTTATTCTATAATTCTTGAGCCAAAAAAAAAAAAAATCAAATTCTCCTTGGAGGACTGCTGACACTTGATCTCTGACTTTCAGCCTCCAGAACTGTGAGAAAACTAATGTGTCCGGTTTTGTTTGGCTAGCTTGTCTATCCCTATGGACACACTGGGGAATTAGAAGTCATATTTTGTGCTGTTGGATACAAGGCCAGGATGTGTGAAGATGAGTAATTTCCTTTAAACCTCAGGAGCCCCACTTACCTCCTCATCATAGAGAGACCTCCAACAGGGTTGTAGGGTGGTATGTAACCAACTGTCCCTTCATCCCAGGACTAGAATATGTGGGAGAGGAGGGGTCTTGGGACAGCGGACTTTCTATTTATAAAAAGAGGAATGAGGAATTTCCCAAGATGCAGAAACATCAGGACTGAACCTGAGAAAATCCACCGTCCTCCATCACACCCTCAGGTGGAAAAAGGATGGAGCCCACAGAGCACCAACAAATGGGGCAAGCCAAGATGAGGTGGTCACCCTAGCTGTGAGCACAGGGATTCTAAAGATGCAGGTGTGATTATTATTACATTGATTCAGAAAACAACTTTTGGACTGGGGAGATGTGGCACAAGTGGTAGAGCACTTGCCTAGCAAGTTCAAGGCCTTTAGTTTAATCTCCAGTGCTGCCAAAGAAAGAAAAGAAAGAAGGAAGGGAAAGAAAGGAAAGCTCAAAAGGAAGGAAGGAAGGAAGAAAGAAAAAAAGAAAGAAAGAGCCTCCATTCTCCATTTCCTTGATCTAATTTTTTTTTTTTTTATTTTGCAGTACTGGGAATAGAACCTAGGGCCTTGAGCATGCTAGGCAAGCTCTCTATCACCTAAGCCACACCCTCAGCTCCCTTAGTGTAATTCTTGACCTGTGCCTTTGGGTGACCCTCAGATGCAAGGAGGGATATTACTGTCAGCTCAGTAATGAAAATGCTTTGGGCTGGTTTCCCACAGCTGCAGGGTGAGAACAGTCAACTATTTATTTATTTATTTCTGACCTGGAGCTTATAATCCTTTCCTGCTCTCTCACAAGGCTTCAGATCTCTTGCCTGCAGCTCTTCTGATACCTGGGCTGCAAATGCATTTCCTCCAGTTAGTCACCTAAGGACACCTGCTCAGTTCTTGGGGACCCCTGAGTGTTATTTCCAGCTTCTGTTTTCAGGCTTCACCTCCTGCCTCCAGGTGGCGCACTTGCAAAAGCTATAAGAACCTGATTCCTATTTCTCTCTCTCTTTCTCTCTCTCTCCCTCTCTCTCTCACCTCCCCTCCCTCCCCCCTCTCTCCCTCCTCCCTCTCCCTCCCCCTCCCCCTCCCTCTCTCTCTCTCTCTCTCTCTCTCTCTGTTATCCACTGTCTTTGCCCTTAAGATATTTCCAGGATGAGTCAGACTCCAACCCCAATCTTCTTGGACCCTGCCCCTCATGCCATGGTCCTTGGTTAGAAAAGACGCAAAGGGTAGCACCTTCCTCCACCACGCCCTAAGATGGAGAGTGTTTGGGCCACAAGCACAAGCAGAACAAAATGCTCTTTTAATCTCAAGGTCCCTTTTGTACCTTCATCTGGGCAATGAACCAGCATGTGGAAAAATTGGGTTTCTAGCATCTTCTTTTGGAGTCACATAGGGGCATTCCTTCCTTGGAATCTGTCCTCGTTGGCATCTGCAATCTTTGGGCTTGAGCAGAAGTTTTGATATTTCATATTTGCTCTTAATATTGTTTTAATGTTCTGTTATATTTACGCAAAAACCATGGGAATTTGTGTGTGAGCAGGTTTGGAAAGACAGTGGATGATAAGAGTCCATTTTCAGCCAAAAGCAAACAAAGAGCTCATGAATAGATGCATGAAGCAATGGTTGGAAACTGTTACTTCAGTTTGTTTGTTTGTTTGTTTGTTTCTTAGCTGGGGGCAGTAATAGTTTGAACTTGGGGCTTTGAGCTTGCTATACAAGTGCTGTCCTGCTTGAGCTACTCCTCTAGCCCTTTTTGCTCTGGTTATTTTGGATATAGGCTCTCGCTTTTTGCCCAGACTTCTTATATTACACTTGGGGCTCTAGTAATGAGCACTACCACATACAGCTTTTTTCCATTGAGATGGGGTCTCACGAATTTTTTTTTGCCTGGCCTGGGCTGACTTGGAAGTGCGATCCTCCTGATCTCAGCCTTCCATGTAGCTGGGATGACAGGTGTATGCCATGGTGCCCAACTACTGGTTGAAATGAGGTCTTGGAAACTTTTTGACCAGACTGGCCTCAGACCATGATCCTCTCAATCTCAGCTTCCCACAGAGTTGGGATGAGAGGTGTGAGCTACTGGTGCCCACTTAATTCGTTTTTTAATTATACACTACTTACATGAAAACAGTAACTGCATGACAGAAGACACTGACCATGATGGTGAACACAATGTGCGCAGTGGGTAAGCCATCATTCTGGGAACTGTCTCTTTGATCTTTTTCTACCCAGCAGTAGAAAAAGTCCCCTTGCCTGGGGACCAGGAAGGGATGCAGCTGAGTCTTTTCTGTACCAATCCCATGGCTCACTTGCTTCACAGATAAAGAAAGTCTTTGGGGGAAGAAGAGCAGAAAGTTGAAATGACAAGTGAGAATTGGGACAGAAATTGTTGGGGTGCTTGGGAATCTGTGACTCGCCATGGTGAGGAAATATGAGGGCTCACGGCAAACTCAGAGCCAGATTAGGGAGTTCAGCTGAACCCTACACACATATACTCCAAGACACAAAAAAAAGGACATTTTTTTAAAAGATGCACCCCAGTGTGAAGGCCAAGCATTCTGTGTTATTTCTGGCACCTCTTCCTTCTCCAGAAAATGATCTCTTGGGATTAGAAGTGAACAAGATGGTTAGTAATAGGGAGTGTTCCAGGGGCAAAGCTCAACAGACCATGTGGGAATGTTCATATTTCCACCCTATGTGACATGTTTAGAATGAATGAGAATGTATGCATGAAACCATTTAATTCCAATAGCTTACATCATCAATAGCCAAGCTGTGGAATCTGCCTAGGCACCTCAACACCAACAGACAGGCAAAGAAAATGTGGTACCCATGCACATTGGAGTACTATTCAGCCATAGAGAAGAATGAAATTAGGAGGGCGCTGGTGGCTCATGCTGGTAATCCTAGCTACTCAGGAGGCAGAGATTAGAAAGACTGAGGTTGGAAGCCAGCCCAGGCAAATAGTTCACGAGGGCTGGTGGAGTGGTTCAAATGGTAGAGCACCTGCCTAGCAAGTTTGAGGCCCTAAGTACAAATCCCATACCACCAAAAAGAAAGAAAAAGAAGAATGAAATTATATCATTTGCAGAAAAATGGATGGAAGTAAAGACTATCATTTTGAGTGAGATAAACCAACTTAAAAAGACATGTTGCATGTTTTTCTTCATATACGGAATCTAGACCTAAAAGAAAGGAAGGAGAAGGAGGAAGAAGAGAAGAAGAGAAAGAAATGATTGTGAAAGGAGGACTGCTGGATGGGACCAGCAGGTGTGGGGAAGGAGACAGTGATGAGTGGTGAACATGATCAAAGTACATTGTATGCCAGTATGAAGAATAACAATGAGAACTCTTTGTGCAATTAATTCATTTTTAAAATTAAATTAAATTAGAATTAAAAAAATCTTGAATTTTATTTCTGTCCTCAAAACCTACCTTTTAAGTAAGGTTAAGGGAAAAAGAAGAAAAAGGCAAAACCAGCCTGTCTCACTGTGATGCACAACCTGACTCTAGCCCCATGTGAGGAAGGTGGTGGGTGCGCAGTATTGAACCCCTCAAGCTGGATGGCGCTGCTGGGCACAGAGAATGGCACCCCTTGCAGCATGTGGCACGCTCTCTGCCCTTCCCTGTCTGACCGTGGATCATAAGACCCTCATTCTAGTACAGGTCCTCCCTGAAGCTGGGAAGAAGGAAGGTCACAGAGAGACCAGAAAGAACCCCATCAGACAGACCTTGCTGGCTTTTTCCTTCTCCATCTAGCACCACCCTTTCACCCAGTCACATTTCTGTGTGTTTTTTGGGCGATCCAGGGATTCAAACTCAAAGCCTCCCTCTTACTAGGCAGGTGCTCTACCACTTGAGCCACGTCCCCCGCCCTTTTTGCTTTAGTTATTTTTCAACTTGGGTCTCACATTTTTGCTCAGGCTCACCTGGACTTTGGTTGTCCAATTTATGCCTCCTACATAGCTGGGATGACAGGCCCATGCCACCACACCCAACTTAGTGATTAAGATGGGGTCTCAGTAACTTTTTGCAGACTGGCCTGGAACCTTGATCCACCAATCTCTAGAATGGAGGATGTCTGGGATTACAGACATGCACCACCACACCCAAACTGACTGCCCATTCTTTATCAAGTCTTAGCATAAAAATAGGCAGTTTTCTCTGGTTCTTTAAGTCTTCCTTTCTTCAGTCTCCATGTCATGCAAAATTTTTATTAAATAGATCAAATCTGTCAAGCTTCTCTTTTGTTCACCTGTCTATTGTAATAGGAATAGGAATGTCTGATTACTCAGTCATGACTTTCTGTCCCTCCCATACCTGCGCAAGCCAGAGCAGGGTGGGGGGGTGGATGCTGGTGATTCCTCTGGCCTTCTCTGAGCACCCCTACAATGCTGCTACCCCAAGGGCTAACTCACGTTGGACTCTCTCTCCTACCCAATTCCCAAGCTTTCTAATAAATAAAATTGAGTATCCTTAAATGTGAAAAGAAACATTAATCTTAATGAACTTGAAGCTCCCTTCAGAGTCTCCACTGCTGACACATTTCAAGGGAAGCTGTAATTGTGGAGGCACCTCCTGCGCAGGGCCTCAGGAGACCAGGGCAAACCACAGTGGAGCCATGAGTGCTAAGGGCCACGTAACCAAACTGAACTTTGCAATGGACCAGTTTTCCAAACTGCAGGAAATCCCAGTCCGCCTGAGTCAGTGTGATAAGGAAGTCCCTTTTTCTTCAGTCCAATAAGGACTTTGAAATGACTACCTTGTTGCTTCTTACGTTTCTGCTTTTTCACTCTTCTGTCTGGAAAGCCAACCTGCCCTGCACAGTTCACTGAAACAGCCATTCTATTTTCAGAAAGAGGTGTTTCCCAATTGTAGATCACTAATAAAAGCCAACTAGTTGTGGGTTTTTTTTTTTCCCCTGGTGGGACTGGGGTTTGAACTCAGAGCCTCACACTTGGCAGGTGCTATACCACTTGAGCCACTCTGCCAGCCCTATTTTGTGTAGGATATTTTCCAGCTAGGGTCTCCCAAACTATTTGCTCAGGGCAGGTTTTGAATCCTCCTGATCTCGGCTTGGATTATAGACATGAGCCACCAGCGCTAATTAGTTCTTTAAATCTGTTGTAAACTAGGCACCAGTGACTCACTTCTGTAATCCTAGCAATTTAGGAAGCTGAGACTGGGAGGATCACAGTTCAAGGCCAGCCTGGGGAAATAGTTCACAAGATTCCATCTTAAAAATAGCTAGAGCAAAATGGGCTGGAGGTGTGGCTTAAGCAGTAGAACACCTGCTTTGAGAGTTCAAACCCAGTCCCATCAAACAAACAAAAATTTAAGGGCTGGGGATATAGCTCACTGGTAGAGTGCTTGCCTAGCATGCACAAGACCCTAGGTTTGATCCCTAGCACCAAATAAGTAAATATCTTAAAATAAAAGCTTATTTTTTGAAAGGCTGAGATAAAAAGACAGATAAAGGCATAGCCCTCTGGAAACACAAGGAGACCTTGGCCAGGATTTCACAAACCACAGTGTTCACCCCCCACCCTGCTTGGTTAATCACCAACAGTAAGTGAGTCCCTTTGAGGGCTAAGAACAGTGTTTAAACTTCAGCATGGGTCAGAATCACCAGGAGGGCTTGTCAACCTCCAGGTCAAACCCCAGAGTTTCATATCCAGCAGGTCTGGGCTGGGGCCCCAAAAACATGCATCTCTACCTTTTTTTGTTTCATTTTTTGGAGGGTTTGAACTCAAGGCCTCGCACTTGCTAAGCAGATGCTCTTACCACTTGAGCCATTCCACCAGCCCTATTTGGTTTTGGTTTTGTTTTGACAGCATGAGGGTTTGAACTCAGGGCCTCCTGCTTGCTAGGCAGGCGCTATTACTGCTTAAGCCACTCTGCCAACTCTTTTTTTGATGGAATCCGGTTTTTACTTTGCTAGCCCTTTTTTTGGATAGATTTTGAGATTTTTAGATAGGATCTTGAGAACTATTTGCCCAGGGTTGGCCTTGAACATTGATCCTTCTGATCTCCTGAGCGGCCAAGATTACAGGTGTGAACCATTGGTGCTCAGCTTAGAGACTGTTTTTTTGACCCAGGTGTAATTCATTCTGTCACCAGAGGATGGGGTGAGGGGGCTCCCACAACTTCCCAGTTTCAACACAAAATCAAGGGTCCTTGAGATCCACAAACATTGAAAAGCATTTCAAGGGGTCTCACAAGGTTTAAGTTTTAGCAAGCATATATTTTAGTATAACAGGATAAAGCATAGACAAGTGAGGGGAGAGAGAAACATTTCCTGTCTTCCAAGCAGGAAATGGGACCAAAAACTCAACATGGTGGCCCCCATTTCCTAATCTTATACTGGAGAGCTGGGGGACTACATGTAGTCATAGGTAATGTAGTCTGGTGGCTGAGATGTGGTCAACAGGGAGGGGTCATCTTGGCCCACCCAAATCACAGGGCTCATAGGTGTGCCTAAGAAACACCCTTTGCTAGACAGGATTATTCACCCATCCAAGGATCCTTGCAACTTCTTAACCTCTCAAAGAAGAAGGCAGCAGATAGCTCCTCTTTGCCTCCCTGTTCCTGTAATTTAGCAGCTAAAAGGAGATGAGAGAGGGCTAGCTGCTCTGGCTCTGCAGCCTTTACTTCCTCAAAAACATGCATCTCTAATGGGCTCCCAGAAGATGCAGAAGCTGCCCATTGGGACCACACTTTGAGAACCTCCAGCTTGCCAAGCCTTAGACAAATGAAGATACATGCCTGAGACCAGAAAAGGGCCAGTGCACACTGCCTGAGGATGGCCTTGTGTCCCCTGAGCAAAATCAGGCTTCTCCCAGAAAAGAAGCCAGTCATAGTGACTCTTAATTTCTTATCCTTTGTAATATAGTTTGAAGCCCGGTATTGTGATACCTCCTGCATTGTTCTTTTGACTGAGTATTGCCTTGGCTATTCGTGGCCTCTTGTGTTTCCATATAAATTTAACAGTAGATTTTTCAATCTCTTTAATGAATGCCATTGGAATTTTGATGGGAATTGCATTAAACATGTAGATTACTTTGGGGAGTATCGACATTTTTACTATGTTGATTCTACCAATCCATGAGCATGGGAGATCTCTCCACTTTCTATAGTCTTCCTCAATCTCTTTCTTCAGAAGTTTATAGTTTTCCTTGTAGAGGTCTTTCACATCTTTTGTTAGGTTTACACCTAGGTATTTGATTTTTTTTGAGGCTACTGTAAATGGATTTGTTTTCATACATTCTTTTTCAGTTTGCTCATTAATAGTGTATAGAAATGCTAATGATTTTTCTATGTTGATTTTATATCCTGCTACCTTGCTATAGCTATTGATGATGTCTAGAAGCTTCTGAGTAGAGGTTTTTGGGTCTTTAAGGTATAGGATCATGTCGTCTGCAAATAGGGATATTTTGACAGTTTCTTTACCTATTTGTATTCCTTTTACTCCTTCTTCTTGCCTAATTGCTCTGGCTAGGAATTCCAGTACTATGTTGAATAGGAGTGGAAACAATAAAAACAGCATGGTACTGGCACAAAAACAGACATGAAGACCAGTGGAACAGAATAGAGGACCCAGATATGAAGCCACACAACTATAACCAACTTGTCTTTGACAAAGGAGCTAAAAATATATGATGGAGAAATAGCAGCCTCTTCAACAAAAACTGCTGGGAAAACTGGTTAGCAGTCTGCAAAAAACTGAAACTAGATCCATGTATATCACCCTATACCAATATTAACTCAAAATGGATCAAGGATCTTAATATCAGACCACAAACTCTAAAGTTGATACAAGAAAGAGTAGGAAATACTCTGGAGTTAGTAGGTATAGGGAAGAACTTTCTCAATGAAACCCCAGCAGCACAGCAACTAAGAGATAGCATAGATAAATGGGACCTCATAAAACTAAAAAGCTTCTGTTCATCAAAAGAAATGGTCTCTAAACTGAAGAGAACACCCACAGAGTGGGAGAAAATATTTGCCAGCTACACATCAGACAAAGGACTGATAACCAGCATATATAGGGAACTTAAAAAACTAAATTCTCCCAAAACTAATGAACCAATAAAGAAATGGGCAAGTGAACTAAACAGAACTTTCTCAAAAGAAGAAATTCAAATGGCCAAAAAACACATGAAAAAATGCTCACCATCTCTAGCAATAAAGGAAATGCAAATTAAAACCACGCTAAGATTCCACCTCACCCCTGTTAGAATAGCCATCATCAGCAACACCACCAACAACAGGTGTTGGCGAGGATGCGGGGAAAAAGGAACCCTCTTACACTGTTGGTGGGAATGTAGACTAGTACAACCACTCTGGAAAAAAATTTGGAGGCTACTTAAAAAGCTAAACATTGATCTACCATTTGATCCAGCAATACCACTCTTGGGGATATACCCAAAAGACTGTGACACAGGTTACTCCAGAGGCACCTGCACATATGTTTATTGCAGCACTATTCACAATAGCCAAGTTATGGAAACAGCCAAGATGCCCCACCACTGATGAATGGATTAAGAAAATGTGATATCTATACACAATGGAATTTTATGCAGCCATGAAGAAGAACGAAATGTTATCATTCGCTGGTAAATGGATGGAATTGGAGAACATCATTCTGAGTGATGTTAGCCTGGCCCAAAAGACCAAAAATCGTATGTTCTCCCTCATACGTGGACATTAGATCAAGGGCAAACACAACAATGGGATTGGACTATGAGCACATGATAAAAGTGAGAGCACACAAGGGAGGGGTGAGGATAGGTAAGACACCTAAAAAATTAGCTAGCATTTGTTGCCCTTAACGCAGAGAAACTAAAGCAGATACCTTGAAAGCAACTGAGGCCAATAGGAAAAGGGGACCAGGAACTAGAGAAAAGGTTAGATCAAAAAGAATTAACCTAGAAGGTAACACCCACGCACAGGAAATCAATGTGAGTCAATGCCCTGTATAGCTATCCTTATCTCAACCAGCAAAAACCCTTGTTCCTTCCTATTATTGTTTATACTCTCTCTACAACAAAATTAGAAATAAGGGCAAAATAGTTTCTGTTGGATATTGAGGGGGTGGGGGGGAGAGGGAGGGGGCGGAGTGGGTGGTAAGGGAGGGGGTGGGGGCAAGGGGGAGAAATGAACCAAGCCTTGTATGTACATATGAATAATAAAAGAAAAAAAAATTTCTTATCCTTTCTGATATCAATCTAATTATACCAGCTTCCTGCAAAACTCCTTCAGTCTGCTGGGCATCAGTAGCTCTTGCCTGTAATCTGAGCTATTTGGGAAGCTGAGACTGGGAGAATCAAAGTTTAAGGCCAACCTGGGCAAATAGTTCATGAGACCCCCATCTCCAAAATAACCAGAGCAAAATGGACTGGAGATGTGGATCACGTGGTAGAGTGTCTGCTTTGCAAGCACAAAGCCCTGAGTTCAAATCCCAGTCCCACAGAAAAAAAAAAAACATGTTTCCTTATCTTTCTTACTATTTTTCTTATGCCTTATTATTTTTTTTGGCAGTACTGGGGTTTCAATTCAGAGCCTTACACTTGCTAGGTAGGTGCTCTACCACTTGAGCCAAAACCCCAGTGTTTTTGTTTTTTGCTTCAGTTATTTAGAGAGATCTCAGATTTTACCAGGGAGGGCCTTGGACCTTAATCCTACTACCTCAGTTTATTGATTAAGATGGGGTCCTGCAAACTTTTTGCCTGGGCCTACCCGGAACATCGTCCCAATCTGCCCCAATCTAGTAACTGGAATTACAGATGTAGCCACAATACCCTGCCTGCTTGTGCTTATTTTAAAATCTTGAACCATCTGATTCCTTCTCCTCTCTGCTGAAATAATCATTACTGTTGGGTTCTCCACACAAGCAATTCTTCTAAGTGGAGTGATTCATATTCAAATGCTCAAAGAGAATATGCAATTTTTTTGTTGTTGTTCATTTGAAGTATTTTGTGGAGGAGTAGTTTTGGGGTCTTTTGTTTGTATGTTTTGTGTACCCTCTGAGTGTAGGTTATGGTCAAGTCCCATCCTGTTCATTGAACCTAACACCATGTAGGAAGCCTACCCACACTGAGGCCTCCATGCCGGGAGGAAACCCACTCCACACAGAGAGGCAGCATGGACTCGCCTCACCTGTCCTCCACCTGAGCCCACCCTTGGAGTTGTCCTAGCCCAGCACAAGACACATGAGCAAAGAAACTTCCAGGTAATTCCAGCATCTTACCATGAAAGTCACCATCAGTCACCCCCAACCAGAACAGACAGGAGCCCTACCACGTGCTCTGCCCAAGCTCCTTACCTACACAACCTGTGGACAATAGTAAAATGGAAGTTAGTTTTTGTTATTTTATTTAAATTTCCACCCCTTAGCATCCTTTCCTTTCCCCCTTTCCTCCTATTGATCCCCCAGACCATTTCACATTCATGTATTATAATTATTATTTATAATAATTATAATTTTGTCATCATCATTTTAGGTCTAGATGCCTCAAGTGAGTGAGAACATGGGATTTTTGGCTTTTTGAGGTTGGCTTATGTCACTCAACACAATAATCTCCAGTTCCATTCATAAAATGGCAGCCTCTTTTGAACTGAGTTTGAGGACGATTGGGTATAAATCCATAGGTGACCAGTGCAGAGAAGATGCATGGGAAAAAGGCCACTGACCACTGGAAGGGAGGAAGGATGACCGCCATTCTTCCCCAGACACCCTCTCCTGGTCTAGGGCGTCGCTGCCATTTTCTGACAGTAGGCGTCGCAAGCGGCCGCTTGCAACCAGCCGGAGGGAGGAGGGAAGTGAGTCCTCCCAGCCTGGCCAGCTGCACCTGCCTTAACTCCAGAGCCTAATAAACCATCAGTCAGGAAAGGGACTCACTCACCTGCAGACACCTCAGTTCTCTATGTGATGGAACTGAGATCCTCCTGCTAAGCGAAGTAAGCTAGGATTAGAAGGACAAAGTTCTCATGTTTCCCCTCATAGGTAGAAGTTAGACATAAAAGATAAATGTATACATAAATACACACATGATCTCATGTACAAATATATAACATGACTCTAATAATGAGACCATTAGGGGGCAAGAGGAAAAGAGGCTAGAAAGTGAATAACATCAACATACATTGCATCTGTGTAGAAGATGGTGTAACAAAATATACTAAGCGCTGTTGATAATGGAGCGAGGAGCTAGAGAAAAACTAATGGCTGAGAATTAAAGACTGTGAAATATCTAGCCATGATGACCATAAAGAGAAAGTTCAGGCCATGTTATAGCATGTGCAAGAGTCCTGGGGCAGGAGACAGCTTGCTATACTGAAGTTCTAACAATTGACACAGGGCCAGTGTGGCTGGAGCAAAGTGAGCAGGTCGGTGTGTAGCAGAAAGAGGAACTAAGGCCAGCTCTGCAGAGCCTGGCAAAAATTAGCATTTTTAACTCGGTAGAAAAAGGAGCTGGCATGTCAGGAAGGCTTTTATTGCACTGATAAGAGACACAAGCACATTCCTCAGTCCTCCCTATCCCGTGGCTTCTCACATTTTGGAGCTTCTTGCTTTTTTCCTAGAATGAGTAGGTGGTGAATCATTTTTAGACCTGATACTGTCAGATTCTGTCTCAATGCCTTCCTCTGGGCTCCAGGGTCTTTACAGAGAGGATGTCATATCAACAAAGGCTAATGGAGAGGCAGGGAGGAGGAGAGGTTGGGGCTCAACCACCTTTGCAGCCCCGGGTCTGACTCACCATCTTTTCTCACAACAGGGTCCCAGGCCACCCTTCCTCCACCTTCCTCAGAATCCCAGTAATGGCAGAATTCCTCAGGAGCTGATGATCTGAGTTGCCTGTCCTCTCCCCTCCGGCTCAGCCCTGCCCACCTTCCTCTTCCCAGGGAGTTGAGGCCGGTGGAGCTCTCCTGTCCTGTCCACCATGACACCTCTATTGCTAGGCAACCTTCTGCAACTCCCATTGGGAGCACTGGGACCTCAGACCAGTCCTGGGCAAAGCCAGAATCCTCAGAGGACAGGGGAGGAAAGAGAAATTAAATAAAATGAGCTGGATGCCTGTGGCTCACCCTTGTAATCCTAGCTACTTGGGAGGCTGAGATGGAAAGGATCTGGGTTTGAGGCCAGCCCAGGCAAATAGTTCCTGAGACCCACCCCCACCCCTCACCCCCATCTCCAAAAATAACTACAGCAAAATGGACTGAAGGTGTGGCTTAAGTGGTAGAGCACCTGCTTTGCAAGCATGAAGCCCTGAATTCCAAAAGCCTCCATTTTCCTTCACTTAGGTTAAAAAAAAAAGTGCAAGTTAATTTTCTATACATATGTTCCCAGTGTAACACTTCAACACATGTACACACCAGGTAATGGTGGCTCCAGCTCTCTGACATGTAGCATTTCAAAGCCTCTCAAGTAGATATTTTGAAATACTCTGGTGTTGTCAACCAGTTATGCCTGGATGGATTGTTCTGTGACATGTGACTCATTTGTCCTTCAGTGGAGTCCCTTCAGCACTTCTGAGAAATTCATGTGCCCTCCTTCCTTCCTTCCCTCCCTCTCTCCACACCCAGAACTGAGGCCCATGATGGCTTATGAATGTGGGGACTATGAGGGTGGTGATATGTTTTGGGTGTCCCCAAAAGGCAGTGTATAGAAGGCTTGGTTCTCAGCCTGTGTTGCTATGGGGAGATGGCGGAACCTTAAGGGGGTGGGGCCTAGTGGAAAGAAGTGAGGTCATTAGGGACGTGGCCTTTGAAAGGGATATTGGAACCAGGAAATGAGGCCATTGGGTGCATGGCCTTCAAGGGTGTATTGGGTTGTAGCCCTTTCTCTCTTTTTGCTTTATGGATACCATGAACTGAACACAACTCCTTGGCCAGCTTGTCCTGAGCTACCACAGGCCCAAAGCAAGAGGACCAAGTGACCATGTACTAAAGCCTCTGAAACTGTGAGTCAAAATAAACTTTTTTTTTCTGTTTGTTTTGTGATGGACCCAGAGCCTAGCACATGCTAGGCAAGAGGTGTGAAGCTGGGCGTGGTGGCTCATGCATGTAAGCCTGTAATTCCAGCTATTTGGGAGGCAGAGACAGGGAAAATCTCAGTTTGGGGCCATCCCAGGCAAAAAGTTATCAAGAACCCATCTCAAGAAATAAGCCAGGCATGTTGCACACATCTGCAATCTGAGCTATGTGGGAGGGGTAGGTAAGGACTCTTAATCTGAGGATGGCCCCAGGCAAAAATGCAAGAACTGACTTAAAAATAACTACAGCAAAAAAGGGCTAAAGCTGTTTCAAATGGTAGAGTGCCTGCCTAGCAAGTGTGAAGCCCTGAGTTCAAACCCCAGTACTGCCAAGAGAGAAAGAAAGAGAGAGAGGAAGCAAAAGAGAGAGACAGAGAGAGAAGTTCTACCACTGTGTAGCTCAGGCTGGCCTTGAATTCACAATCCTGTCTCAGTCTCCCAAACTGGGATTACAGGCATGCACCACCGCCCCCATCTTAAATTGTCATCAGGTATTTTGTCACAGGGGGTAGAGGGCTAACACAGGGGGACTGTGGTCAGGCCAACTCTTTGTCCTGTTATATCTCAAGCCAGCCCCTTCCCTGCCCTGACTCCTAATAGGAACTAGGTTTCAAGTGAAAACCCCACTGGGCAGAGCCACCCCCAAGACCAGGGCCTCCACCCCATGGCAGACGTCTCTCTGGATTCCCCAGGCACAACGTCAAAGAGAAAAAGGAATTGGTGATGGTCTCCTAGCACTTATCTCAGTTTTTAATTGCACAGTCATTAGCGCAACGTTGTGATTAATATCTGTTTCCATCAGCAGACTGTCAGCTCGTCAGGGGTCCTTCTTTGCCCTCTACTGTATGCCAGCCCCAAAGTGCCACTTGATAAGTTGTAAGAGCTGCAAAGACAGATGTAGCTAGGACCGGGTGCCAGGCAGCCTTCTAGCAGCTGTGCAGGGATTATTATCACATTTACTCCTCAGGGTGACCCTGGGAAGTCACTGCTGTGCTGAGCCCGTGAGCCATCCTTAAGGATGAAGAAATGAAGACACAAAGAGATGAAGCCAGCTGCTCCAGCTATAAACGGCGGCAGAGTTAAGGCTTAAACCAGTGGGTGTTCAGAGGTCCCCGCTCTCTCTGTGGATCCTTCCTCTACTAGGTGACAAAGAAGTCACTGCTGTCCCCAGCCCTCCACTCTCACTGCTCCCCCCCACCGCAGCTCAGGACAGACAGGGGTGAGGGGCGTGCCCTGCCCTAGACTCAGGGTGCAGTCTCAATGAATCCAAAAAGGGTCACCCCACATCTCCTATAAGGCAAAGTTATTTTCCTGGTGAGAAATTCCCTTTTGGTCTAGGGCAATGTATGATTGCATTATACATGCTATAATGTTTATGAATGTAGCATTTTCTATATAAATATGCACAATTATATATGCTATTGATACGTGTGATATATCATTGTATGATATACACAGATGGACCTGACTTACCGTGGTTCATGATTTTTCAACTTTACCGTGGTGCCAAGTGATGCTCATTCAGTAGAAACCATACTTTGTTTTGCTTTCCTCTTTTCTTTCCCCTTTTTATTATTTTAATTATTAGCATATAGGAATTGCACAGTTTTTTGGAGGGTGGGACTGGGGTTTGAACTCAGGTCTTCACGCTTGCTAGGCAGGCACTCTACCTCTTGAACCCCTCCTCCAGTCCATTTTGCTGTGGTTATTTTGGAGATGGGGTTTTGAGAACTATTTGCCTGGGCTGACTTCAAACCACAATCCTCCTAGTCTGATTCTCCTGAGTTGCTAGGATTATAGGCATGAGCCACTGGTGCCTGGCAGTGCTCTACCTCTTAAGCCATGCCTCCAGATATTTTTGCTTTGGTTATTTGTGAAATAAGGTCTCACTTTTCTTTTCTTTTTTTGCCCAGATTTGCCTGGATCACATTCTGGGATGACAGTTGTGCACCACCACAGCACCCAGCTATTGATTGAGATGGGTCTCACAAACTTTCCATCTGGGCTGGCCTCAAACCTTGATTGCTCCAATCTTTGCCTCCCAAATAGGGGGGATTACAGCCATGATCCACTGTGCCTGGCTGAACTTAATGAAAATATGAATAATAGAAGAAAATAGTGTAATTTTAAATTTCTACTTCACTGAGATCAATATAAGATTTAAGGAAATTTAGGGGGAAAGGAAGAATATTTTATAAGGCTCCTGAAAAACTGTTAATTTAGAGATAGTTTATACCATGATGTCTTTCCTCCATTCATAACACTGGTTGGAGTTCTAATGTGTTAGGTACTGTGCTAAGTACTAGGAATACAGCCAATAATAAGATATGCAAGCCTGGCACTAGTTCTAGGCCAGCCCAGGCAAATGGTTCATGAGACCCCATCTCCCAAATAACCAGAGCAAAATGGACTGGAGGTGTGGCTCAAGTAGAGCTCCTGCTTTGCAAACGCGAGGTCCTGAGTTCAAATCCCAGTCCCAAGAACAACAGCAACAAAAAATACAACTGAGGGTTGTAGTTCAGTGATAGAATGCTTGTGTAGGAGTCAAGCCCTATACTGAAAAAGAAAAAAATTGTATGTATTATATATGTACATATGAATATGAAGTGAATATTTAATTAGTTTGCTTTAATCATTTCACAATGTATACATCACCCATACAAACATCACCCATACACCTTAAATATGCACACTTTTTATTGGTCAATTAAACTTTAATAAAGCTGGAAAGAATAAATGAAAAATAGAAGTTTAATTCAGAAAAACAACACAGGATTTCTCAACTTCGGTGCTTTGGCCAGTGGGACAGGTGGTTCTCTTTTGCTTGTTTTTTTGTTTTTATTTTGTTTGTGTGAGACAAAGTCTCACTACATAGCCCAAACTGGTTTGGAACTCACTATGTAGGCCAGGCTGGCTTTAAACTGACAATCCTCCTGCCTCAGCCTCCCGAATGCTGGGATTGCAGGTGTGCACCCCTACTTGTGGCTCCAATGATTCTTTGTGGGGCCATCCTGGGCTCTGTAGGGTGTTGAGCAGTGTCCCTGGCCTTCACCGAATAGAAGCCAGTGTATCTGTCCTGCCAGTTCTGATGACCAAAAGTGTCTCCAGACATTGTCTGATGCCCCAGGAGGGATAGAGTCACCCTCTGCTGAGAACTATAGAGTGGAAAGATCCCTCTGGTACTTGGGGAGGTTGTGACAAGAAGCAAGAGGCCAGGAGAAGGCTGGGGCGGTAGTCTGGGAAGAAGTGATCTGGGGCAGGTGGGAGGGTGAGCTATTGCAGAAATGGCTCAAAGTTTAGGAGGTTTTTTTTTTTATTTTTTTAGTAGGCCTGAGACTTGAACTCAGGGCTTCACACTTGCAAAGCAGGCACTCTACTGCTTGAGCTCCTCCACCAGTGCCTTTTTGTGTTGTTTTTTTTTTTCAAGATAGAGTCTCACAAACTATTTGCCTGGGCTGGCTTCCAACCATGATCTCCTGATCTCTGCCTCATGAGTAGCTAGGATTACAGGTGAGAATCACCTGTGCCTGGCCAAAGTTTAGTTTTTAAATTAGTTTTACTCAAAACTTTTTATTTGAGATGAACTTAGACACACAGAAAAGTTGCAAAGATAGTCCAGAAGGTTCTGTAGACTCTCACCTGGGTTTTGGTTTCCTCTGATGCAATCATTGTACACAACTATGGTACAAACACTGAACCAAGCATTGTGGTGCACACATGTAATCCCAGCACTGGGAAGGCTGAAGCTGGAGGATTGAGAGTTCCAGACCAATCTGGGCTATGTAGGTCAAAAGAAGGAAGAAGGGAGGGAGAAAAGAAAGGGGAAGGGATGGGAAGGGAGGGGAGGGAAGGAAGACCAGTAAGTACATTACCACGTTAAACTCTGGAATGTCTTCAGAGTTTACTAGTTTTTCTATTAGTGTCTTTCTTCTATCATGTTGGTTTTACCCTGCCTGTCTCCTCGTCTCCTCTGGTCTATTATAGTGGTTTAGATTTTCTGTTTTTCATGACCTTGAGCACATCCTCAATGGGAGCATGTCTGGTGTTTTCCTCATGATTATGCTTGGGCTACATTAGTTATCACAACTGACTAAGCATGTGGGCTTTACTCCTAGGAAGTAAAATGCCTGTGCGTTCAGGTTTTCCAGCCTTCTTGGAGACAGTCTATCCTTCTTGGCATTTGGGAGGATGAAATGCAAAGACCAGGGCTGGAGTCCCACCTTCTACACCTAACATCTGTGCAGCTTTGAGAAAGGCACTCAACCTGCGTGATTTGCTGTTTCTATTGGTCAAATAATCCACCAACAGCAGCTTGTAGCACTGTGCCATGTTGCTGAAATAGTGCTTACAAAACGTGTAGACCAGTGCCCAGGTGTACTGCTCTTCACAAGGGACAAGGCCAGTTGGTCCTCTGACCGAGGGACTGCAGACCTGAGATGAGGTCTGGGTCACCTCACCAGTGGCTGTGAGTGTTGCTATCATTATTCCAGCTCCTGCCAGTGTCCTGTGAGCCAACAGCAGCTCTCCACGTGCTCCTTGCTTCTTTCACCAGAATTGTCTTGACATCCATATTTCTCCTCAGTGTCCCCAAGATCTAGGTGTTTTCTTTCATGAACCCCAAACTTGTCCAGCCTGTGGCCATTACTCAGTTCCAAAGTCACCTCCACATTTGTAGAGTACCAAATTCCTGGGTACCAAAGTCAGGATTCCTTTGCTGGAGCTGCCGTCATGAAACATGTCCCCAGATACTGGAACAACAGAACTTAAGCCACAAGCCCACAATCCAGGTGTGGGCAGAGCTGGTTCCTGCCGAGGCCTGAGGGAGATCTGCTCCTGGCCTCTCTGCTTGCTGTGTAGATGGCTGGCTTCATCTGTGTCCCCTCCCACTGTACTCCCTTTGTGCTTGTCTGTCTCTGTGTCCCAATCTCTCCTCACAATGACCAGTCATGTTGGATTAGGACCCACCCTAGTGATCTCACTTTACCTCCGTTACCACTGCAAAGACCCTGTCGCCAAACAAGGTCACATTCCAACAAGGCACTGAAGGTCAGGTCCCCAGCATCTGGACTTCTGTTAATTTAGCCCATAACAATGTCTGTATAGTCAGCCTGCCTTTTCTGAGGACTTATTACACTTGGTTTTAATTTAAGATCAAAAGAAATTTCAAAAATTTGAAATTCCTGTGCACGTTACACGGCTCAGTGGATATGAGCAGTTCTCAGAAGGTTCTGCATGGTAGTTTGGGATTAAATCATTGAGTGATCTGCTGAGTGTTTCTCTGCCCTTCATTTTGTGAAAATCTGCCTCCCAAAAAGTCAATGGTGCCCAAAAAGCAAAGTAAGGTGAACATGCTTAATTGAAGTGATAAAATGAAAATCTGAGATTTGTTGAAAGGCAAGCATGTCTTTAGCAAAGTTGGGCGCCATGGTGGGAAAACTGAGTCAAGCAACTGCAGCACTGGCTGAGTTCTGCACAGTGCTCAACCACGGACTCCACGGAACCAGATACCCGAGGAGACCAAGGGTCTACTGTATTTTGAGTTGTGTTTTCTATGCCCTTGTCTGTCACCTCTATGGATTAGTTACATGTGACTCCAGGGCTGATAGGAGCACATTACTAGAGAGGACATCATGGGACACATTGCTTTGTCTCAGAAAGCATGACCACATCACAAACAGACTCCTCACCAATATTGTCAAAGTTCCAAACTTTTAATCCCAAATCGATCACAGTGAGGTCAGGCCGGAGCCCTTCCCTCCCTGCACCCCCTCTTCCCCCACCCTATCCCCCTCCCACCCCCGCTGCAGGTCAGTCACAGGAAGTCTCTATGGCAAGTGAATTAACCCAGAGCTGGACAAGGAAGACCTCCCCAACCTCACCCCCACCCAGGCCCTAGCCTCCCGATCAGGTCTCCTGCCAGCTTCCCTAGGGAACCCACATTTGCAAAAGGCCTCATCCTCTTGTACCTCAAGCCACCCAAATTCAGCCACCAAGAAAAAAACCTATTTACAAAGAGAAGAGGTGGGGGGATAAGAAACAGCTCTGTGGAGATGGCAAGTGGTTTCTCAAGGACATTGGTAGAAGGCGTCCAGGGGAAGAGACAGTGTTGGCCGTTGCCTACAGAAAGTGCACAGTGGCTCTACGCAGCCGAGTGTCCCCGCTTGAGGCAGAGTGACCCCCAGGGCCAGGACGGCAGAGTGAGCAGCAGAAAACAGCCACCTCCCAACAGCAGAATCAGGCCGGCCCCCACGCCACAGCCCAGGGACCAGGAGTACTCGTAGGTCAGACTCGGAGCTGGGGGAGGCTCAGGGCTGACTTCCTGGAGCAGGGCTTGTACGGAATGCCGGAACACTTCCAGGCTCACAAAGAGCAGCAGGCCTGTGGGGGAGAGGAGAGCCAGGCCCTCAGCACCCATATACTCCCTTGTCAACCAAGAGACCTGGAAGACACTAACACACTTTCAACAAACATTGTTATCCTCGGATTCAAACAAGGATTAAAAACACTTGAAAAAACAAAAAACTGCATCTGTGCTAAATGTATACAGACATCTTTCTTGTCATTGTGTGTGTGTGTGTGTGTGTGTGTGTGTGTGTGGTGCGGTGCTTGGGGTGGAATCCAGAACATTGCACACTCTAGGGAGCACACTACCACTGACCCATATCCTCAGCCCTTAGTTTTCTCTCTCTCTCTTCTTTCTCTCTCACTCACTCTCTCTCTCCCCTCTCTTTTTTCAGTACCAGAGTTTGAACTCAGAGCCTTTTGCTTGCCTGGCAGGTACTCTACCACTTGAGCCATACCCCCAACCTCTTTTTCTTTCACTATTTTTCAAATATGGTCTTGCTTCTATGCCTGGGCAGGCCTGGACAATGATCCTACTATATATGCTTCCCCCATAGCTGGCATGACAGATGCCTGCTACCACACCCAGCTTTTTATTAGTTGAGATGGGGGGGGGGGTCTCTCAAACTTCTTCTCTTGCTGGCCTCGAACTGTGATCCTCCTGATCTCCACCTTCTGAGTAGCTGGATTACAGGTGTGAGCTCACCATGCCTGGCAGCCATTGGTTTTCTGAGACGGTCTCGACTGTAGTGGAGGCTGGCCTTGAGCTTGCTATGTAGCTTTGAACTTGAAATTCGCCTGCCTCAGCCTCCCAAGTGCTAGAATTACAGGTGTTTGCCACCATGCCTGGTTTTTGCATTGTTTCTTAAACAAAGGGGGGTGTAACAACTATTCACATAGAATTTCTTTTGTACCGTGCACTCTGAGTCACCTAAAGATTATTTAAAGTGTATGGGAGGATTGTGTAGGTTATGTGCAAATACTACGTTTTACATATGTGGCTTAAGCATCTGTGAATCTTGGTATCTGAGGGGTGTCCTGGAACCAACACACATAGACAATGAGGGACAACTGCATTTACTGAACACCTGCTATATAGCAGGCACCACTTGAAAGCTAGAGATAAACAAAAATGAAGACTCACAGAAAGCCAGGCGCCAGTGGCTCACACCTGCAATCCTAGTTACTTAGGAGGCAGAGATCAGGAGGATCGAGGTTCAAAGCCAGCCCAGGCAAATAGTTCATGAGCCCCTATCTTGAAAATACCTAACACAACACAGGGTTGGTGGAGTGGCTCAAGTGGTAGAACACCTGTCTAGCAAGCATGAGGCCCTGAGTTCAAACCCCAATGCCACCAAAAAAAAAAAAAAGGTGAATCACAAATGAGAAGAAAAGGTATCAAGTCAAATTATGGTGTCATTTGATTTAAGAAATAGCAAAAGTAGCCCAGTGCTGGTGGCTCACGCCTGTAATCCTAGCTACTTGGGAGACTGAGGTCAGGAGGATCACAGTTCAAAGCCAGCACAGGCAAATAGTTATCAAGACCCCGTTTCCAAAAAAAATCCAGAATAAAATGGACTGGAGGTATGGCTCAAGCAGTAGAACATCTGCTTTGCAAGTACAAAGTCCTGAGATCAAACCCCAGACCCACCAAAAAAAGAAGTAAGAAACGCCAAGAAGGAACAAGACAGAGACTGTACCTTCAGACAGCTAATACTCCCCTTGCAGGAAATGGATGGTAAATAAATAAGCTGAGGCTTGCAAAACTCAAATGCCCACCAGAGATGATGAGAAAATAGCAATGCACCAAGCAGGCTGGTGTATCAGGAACAATGACCAGGTCCTAAATGTCACCTAACTCTTCCTACTGTGGTTACCTACAATTTAGTATCTTCAGTGTGCCTCTTGAGAGAGACCCTCTCCAACTCCCTGCATCATATGAAGTATGAATACTATCTTTTATTCATTGCACTTACTACAGTTCCTAAATTACAGGATTACTTGAATTATTTCTGTATTGTTAGCCAGATACAATTCTCGAAGCAGGTAGGTACCTTTCTATCTTGTACTTTCGGATAATAGTATGTATAACCATATCTTTGGCTGATGGAGTGGATCAAGTGGTAGAGCACCTGCCTAGCAAGCCTGAGGCTCTGAGTTCAAACCCAAGTACCACCAATATAAGTGGTATATAAGTGCATGTTTATGTCAAAAAATTAAATAAGCTATTAGATAAATGAATGAAATGAAAGAAAGTATCAAAATTTTTCCCCCTTTAGCTATCTCCAAGGCAACAAAACAACCACAAGTATATGACTGTCGTCACTTTCCATTTGTGTGTGCTCTTAAACACTCACAAATGTCTCCCTAGTCTCATCTTCACCAGGCCTCTCACTTACTTGTAATCAAAGGTTCTGTGTACACATGTTCAAGACTTGCCTTGCATTATGCTCTTATCTTCATTCAAACTCAAACTTGCCTAGTATTTTACTTTTGCCCACTTTATTTCACCACCATTACTACCACCACCACCGTCACACTGCCTCAAATATTATCCCCACCTTCATCACCACTATCATCACCACTAGCACCAACACCCTCACCCCCACCTCCACCATCATCATCAACATTATCACCCACCACCACCACCTCATCATCGCCATCATCAACAACATCTCCACCACCACCACCACCACCCAAGCAATTAGCAGCACCACCATCACCAACGTCACCTGTTACCACCACAGTTGTCACCACTGTACTTTGAATAAGCCTTATTTTCCCACAATTACCAACTTAAATATCACTTAGCAGGTGGTCATAAATACCCAAAGAATAAAGAAATGAAACTTGTATGACTAATGATTTCTTTTCCACCTTAAAAAACATTTGATTCAACAAGAAAATTAAGGCCCAGAAAATAGAAACTTTTCCAAGCACACAATGATTCAGGGCAGAGCACAGGATAAAACCTAGATTGCTTGATCCCCAGTGAAGCATTCATTCAACCACACCATGCTCTGGCATGCCTACAAAGATCCCACAAGAACACAGTTCCCAAAATGCAATGGTGCAGTGCAGTGCAAAGGGGCCACGCTTTAGAAAAAGAAGTTCCAGTTTCTGTCACCATTGGTTGTCTGACTATAAGCAATTCATTGAACTTTTCTGAGCTAGGAAACACAAAACTTGAAAGTGTTTGATGTCCCTACTGCAGAGGAGCTAATACAATAACCTTAAAGCAAAAGAGGTCAATATGGGAAGGTGACCAGGAAGTAGTGAAAAGGTTACTTAAAGATGAATCAGTTTGGGTTGTGATACACTTGTGCATGGAAGCAATGCTAGGAATCTCTCTGTATAGCTATCCTTATCTCAACTAGCAAAAATGCTTGTCTTTCTTGTTATTGCTTATGTCTTCTCTTCAACAAAATTGGTGAAAAGGGCAGAACAAGTTCTGCCTGGAAGCGAGGGGGGTGGATGGGAGAGGGAGGGGGTGGGGGACAGGGGGGAGAAATGACCCAAACAATGTATGCACATATGAATATATGAATAAAGAAAAAAAGTGGAGAATGGTATTCTGTATCTAACAGATCTGTTGCAATGACCTGAGCTGGGTATACAATTAACTGAAGTTTTTTTTAATCACTGAGGACTACATTTCCCAAGATACAACATGCTATCTGGACCTTCAGTTCCAAGAATACAACAGGCTGGCAGAGTGGCTCAAGTCATAGAGTGCATGCCTAGCAAGCATGAGGCTTTGAGTCCAAATCCCAGTGACTCAAAAAGAAGAAGAAGAATGCAATAGTCTTTGCAAACCCCAAGCCCAAATCTCAAAGAGTATCTGGAGACCTGTCAGTAGCAGACCTTGGGACTCTCTCATTTTGGGTTTTTCTATAGCTCTTGAGCTTCTCTGACCTCCCAGCATGCAAATGCTCAGAGACCTTCCCCTTACTTCCCAATATACAACAGTGTGGGGGATTCCAGGGCCAAGTCTACAAAAGTGTTTGGACAGTATCCATTTCCCAACCAATAATAAGGCTTGCAACTCTACCATTTCTTTGAGACTTTTACAGCCATTGATCTTGCACCAACTCTTAGCATACAACAGTGCTTGGAGATCTCATCCCTTAACATGCAACAATTCTTGGAGTTTCCAGGTCCAAATCTAAAGCAGTATTTGGAGACCCTCCAAATCCTTACCCAACAATAGGGCTTGGCATTCTTCCATCTCTGAGGTGCCCCCACCCAACTCCCAGCAAATAGCAATACTTGGAGATTCCACCTCCCAGCACACAGCAGTGCTTGGAGACCTTATTCCCAGCATGCAACAGCGCTTGGAGACCCTACTCCCAGCATGCAACAGTGTGTAGAGATCCTGCCTCCCAGCATGCAACAGTGTCAGGAGACCCTCCTTACAGCATGCAACAGTGTTGGGAGACCCTCCGTATAGCATGCAAAACTGTGTAGAGATCCCACATGCAATGTCCTCGGCCTCAAAGCTCTTCATCCTCACCTGAGAGGCCAAAGCAGACAGCTCCAACTCGGAGCAGAAATTCTGCACCTTTACTGAGCACCATGATGATGCAGAGGCAGCCCAAGGCCATGACCGCCAAGCCCAACACCGCTATTGCCGCAGCCGCCAGATTTACCTCTGAGAGGGAAGAAGCAAAGAACATGGAATGTAGAGCATGAAGAGGGCTCATTCCTAAGGACCCAGAACCAGGAGAAAGGAAGCTTTCAAGCTAGAGAAAACTTTTCAAATAGGTTATCTGGTCTACATTTTATTTATACTATGAAAAGGTCAGTTACTTACCTAACATCATGAAGCAAAGAAGGGGCAGAGACAGAATTAGAAGATGGCAATTACCAATTGTTACTTATCATCTGGTCACCATTTGTTTACAGGGAAGGAAACTGAGGCAGTAGGATCAGTGGGAGACAGTGGCAGAGGTGATATATTATCTGGAGTGATATGAGTTGGAATTCTCCCCAACCACTTCCTAGCTGGAAGTTTCTGGTAAAGTCCAGAACCCCTCTCAGCCTTAGTTCCCTCCTTTGAAAAATCAATCCCTATCTGATTGGACAGTGGTGAGGATTAGAAATAATGCATGTAAAATACCAACTGTGGTGCTCAGCACACAGTAGGAGGTCCATGTGTGCACAAGGATTATTTCACAATCTCAGAAGTGCACAGTGACCTGACCAAGCTCATACAAGGGTAAGAGAGAAAGGAGTGTAGAAGAAGGCATGGGACCACCATTTTCTGAGGACCTACTATGCTCCCAGCTTCACACTCATTAAGGCTACATCATCTCATTTATTCCTTACAAAATCCAGATAAAACTCATGACACGGTCTTAATCCCTTTGCTGGTCGCAATGCTGAGGCACTCAGCTGTGTTCAGAGCAGAAAGGACAAAATCTTTGGAGTTCCACTGTCCAGTACAGTAGATAGTAGCCACTATCTACTGTGGCCTTTTAATTTTAAATTGACTTACATTAAACAAAATTAAAAACTCATTTCCTCCAAGTGCCCAGTAAAGCATATGAGGCTAGAGGTTGCCATATGGATCAGCACAGAACACATTCATTTTCACAGACAATTCTGTAAAACACTGCATCAGAGTCAGATTTATCTGGGTTTGAATCCTGCTTCTGCCCCTTCCTGATTAATAATTCCAAATATTTCTGGACTTCTGTTTTCTTATCTGGGAGATGAAGATAAAATGCCTGCCATGCAGGGTTATGGTGACAAGGACTAAGATCATATAAAAAACAAAAAAGCCCAGTCACTGAGCCACCTCCAAGACTCAGCTGCCTCCCCTTGAGCCCCTTGCTTCCTGATGCTCTGTGCCCCACCCCCAGCCCATCTTCTACTGCAACTGCTCCCATAGGCTGCTTCTGCCCAGGAAAAGGAGTCATATCATGTATCCACAATCCAGAACCTCCACACTTTCAACTCTTTTGCTGATGCAGGTCTGGGTGACAATCTGCTTCCTGCTGGCACTGAGGATTCTATTCATATAAGAATCCGACAGAGGACTGGTAGAGTGGTTCAAGTGGTAGAGCACCTGCCTAGCAAGTATGAGGCCCTGAGTTCAAACCCCAGTACCACCAAAAAAAAAAAAAAAAAGAAAAGAAAAGAAAAAGAAAAAGAATCTAATAGAGGGTCTGGGTGCCAGTGGCTCACACCTGTAATCCCAGCTACTTGGAAGACTGAGATCAGGAGGATTGTGGTTCAAGGCCAGCCGGGAAAATAGTTTACAGGCCCCATCTCCAAAATAACCAGAGCAAAATGGACGGGAGGTGTGGCTCAAGCAGTAGAGTGCCTGCTTTGCAAGAGCAAAGAAAGCCCTGAGTTCAAACTCCAGTCCCACCAAAAAAAAAAAAAAAAGAATTCAATGCAGAAACAGCTGGAAGACCCTTACTACTACCCAAGAGATCACTGATAATTTGATAAAAGAAATTAGTGAAGGCTTTTAGGAAGAAATTTTCCTGGAATGGTCCTGTAATTAAGCATCCAGAATATGGAGAAGTGATTCAACCACAAGGTAACCAGAGCAAGAACTTGCCAGCAGTAGAGGTTTAGTTTTGTTTTGCTTTTCTGGCTCTTTTTGGCTTATTGCATGATGGACTTACCCTAGTCCAAGTTAAAAGCAGACCCCAAGTGGTTAGATTATACAAGCTGTGAGGTTTAAAAACTTGTGACAAGGGACAGAAGGGAAATTCTACTCATTCCAAGGAAATCCTTACTCAAGCTCCAGAGAGCCACAAGCACTTAAAACCAATGAACCTTCAGGTGATCATCCTGAGCCAGTCCAATCTCTACCAGGAATTGGCATGTGTCCTTGCAAGTGACCATTTGTGAGATGCTGCAATGCCAACCCCACAGAGGAACTGTAACTTGGCCAAATCACAAAGCACACAGCATACCCAGAGCTAGGGGTCAGAGGTAAAAATCAAACCATCAGGCCAAGATCTGGACAACCAAGGACTCACTGTTAACCCTACTGCCACCATGTCCCAAAGATGGGTCACCCACAGATTATAGAAGAGGATCCCGTCCTGGGATAAGCAGAGAGGTACAATAATGTCAGTAACTCCCTCACCCCTCCCTTGTCACAGGATGAAAAGTTCTCACCTTTCTTCGTGGTTCTCTGGAAAATACGTGCATTCTCCCCGGTGGTGAAGAACTTAAAGTAGGTGCAGTTTGCTTCTGCGGGAGCAGGAGAGAGGAAAAAGGGAGGAGGTGACACGAAGTCCTGTGTGACAGCTCAAGGCTGGACACTTAACAGAGCTCACAGGGACCTAAAAATAGAACATTGATATACGGAGGAGAGACATGACTCTCGGATATGTATATGCTTGCTACCACACTGGCTTCAGGAGCTGGGATTTCAACCTAGATCTCTGAGATCTAGGTCTATGGCCTCGAGTGGGCCATTCACCTCTGTGGACCTCTAATTCTTCCTGTTTAAAATGAGATGATAATCTCTTTCCTGGCTCCTTCCTGTGTGTCTGTTGAGGGTCAAGTGGGATTAGAAAAAGGATAATCACTTCATTCAACAAAGGATACCAAGATGCAGGGAATGGGAGGCCTCCAGAGTGAGAGGATTCCTAGCTCCTACCCTGAGTGCACAAAGAGCCCCTGCAGATCAGCAGGGGCAGAGAGGTAACCCCATTGAAAAACAGGCAAAGGATATGAATAGCTCTTCACAGGAGAGGAGGCCCCAATAGCTCACAAGTGCAGGAAGAGAGTCTTCACTTCAGCAGGAATCAGAGAAATACAACTTAAGTCAGCAGGGAGGTGCCACTTTTGATCAATTAGATGGGCAAATATTAAAAGGGCACTATCAAGTGTTGGGAGGATAAGAGGAAACAGCTGGGAGTTATAAACGGGTATTAGTCTATTTGGAAAGGAAAAAGGACTCTGACATGCTTTATAAAATGAAGTGCACTCATGAGCCACATAAAGAGGGCACACTTTTTTTTTTTTCAGTACTGGGGTTTGAACTCATAGCTTCATGCTTGCTGGGCAGGCACCCTACCACTTGAGCCACTCCACCAGCCCCCACCAGCTCTTTTTTTGTGATGGGTTTTTTTCAAGATATAGTCTGATGAACTATTTCTTGGGCTGGCTTTTGAACCTCAATCCTCCTGGTCTCTGTCTCCTGAATAGCTAGGATTGCAGGTGTGAGCCACGAGTGCCAGGCTGAGGGCACACTTATGAAGGAGGTCCTATAATAAGATTATATCATCTAGTGGCCATCTTAGTCTATAAGTCTGTATAAGTATACTCTATGATGTTCTCATAGCAATCGCCTGAGCACATCCTCAGAACATGGCCCCAACAAAAAACAAAACAAAACAAAAAAGCCTAAGTGCAAGTGTGAGGTCCTGAGTTCAAACTCCAGTACCACCAAAAAAATAAAGACGTCATCATTAAGTGATGACTATGTGTTTATACCTTGTGATCCAGTAATTTCACTTCTGGAAATACATCCAGAAAAAAACTATGAATATACAGCAGATGTTTGCTGTAGCATTTTTATAAATAACTGAACTAGGAATTAACCTAGGTGTCTATCTCTCAGGGAATAGACAAGTGAGATGAAAGCTCCTTGGGAAATCTCTGTAGCACACAATTGCCATGAACTGGAATAACATAAGGCAAGTTGGAGAGATTTGAAACTCACAGTGTTGAACAAGAAAAACTAAGTTAAATTAAAAATTTATTACGGGTGCATACTTATAATCCCAGCTACTCAGGAGCTGGAGATCAGGAGGATTGTGGTTTGAGGCCAGCTTAGACATAAGGCTAGGGAGATTCCATTTCACAAAACAAGCCCAGTGTGGTGGCCTGCACCTGCTATCTCAGCTATGTGGGAGTCATGAACAGGGGGATTGAGGTCCAGGCCAACGCAAGCAAAACTGTGAGACACTACCCAAAAGGTAACTAAAGCCAAAAGGGATAGGGAAGTGACTCATAAGTAAAATAAATAAAATTAAAATTAAAACTATAGTATGATATCATTTATGCAAACACACACACACACAAACTAACATTATATAGTTTCCATATAAAATATGTTTCCATGAATGTACATCAACACATTAGAGTTGAGTCAGGAAGGTGGGCATGGTGGTGCATGCCTGTAGTCCTAGCACCCACAGACAAAGTCAGGAGGAGCAAGAACTCAAGGCCATCTTGAGCTACTGAGGGGTCTGATTCATTCAACTTTGTGTCCAAGAAACCTTAAACTTAAAAAAGAAAAAAAAAGGAACTTTCTAACTTCCTAAACTTCATTTTACAGCTAGAACTTCCCTCAGAATGTACCTAGTCTGATCTACTGCTGTAAGTTACAGATGGGAAAACAAAGGCACAAAAAGAGAGAAAAGAGATAGGTTACCGGGGTACAGGGGGAAGCCACACAGCCTGAAGCAGTGGGAAAGGAACTTTCCAAATTGAAAGGGGACTTGATAAGAGGGGAGTATGGCACTCTTCCTGGCAGCCCAAAGAAAGGAGGAGTACAGTCTCCAGTCCGGAGCAGTGGCAGGTGCATCTGTTCCTACAGCAGCAAGAAATAAAAGATGCTCATGTCCCAGGACCAAGGTGAGTATGCTCTGTGTAGCAGTCAGTAGGGAACACGGTTTACATCTGTGAAGAAAGTGCAGAGTCCCTTTTGAGACATTGTGGGGTGTCTGGCATCTCATTTAGGCTACTGATGACAGGATCTTGCATCTTTTGGCCCCCCAGAGAATTTGACATATCCCATTTGGGAAGCCACAAGGTGTGAATCACCCCCTTGCAGCCAAGGGAGGTGTGGGACTGTCTTGATTTTGAAGCTGGAGCTATTTCTCTGAGAGAATAGAGACTGTGACATGTCCTGTGGGGACACAGAATTATGGGATGATGGTAATGATCCTTTAAGAAGGGTGAAGTCCTTTCTGATCAGTAGAGGGGACATCAAGGGATAGTAAGGGATCCCATCTTATGCAGGAGGTGTGGAGTGGGGAGAATCCCCTCTGGCACAGAAAGGACTTTTGGGACCTCTGTGTATAAGTGAGATGCAATATTGCATATTGGTTAGGAACAAATAGCCAGGATCCAAACCCTATAGAACTAGCCAGGGTGCACAGAAAGAGCCATGGGATATCTTACTCCCCATTTTTCTCTTCTGTAGAGTTGAAATGGCAATAACGATCCCCAGGGTTTCTTTGACAATGAATGAGTTAAAGCATGTGAAGTTCATAGAACAGAGCCGGGTACTACATAAGCATCTCATATTTTTATTGCCAGAACATCCCATTTTGCAAAAGCCTGGGATCATCCCACTTGGGACCCTGAGAGGTGAGAGACAGGTCACCTGCAGAAGTGAAGTGTTTTAAGATAGCCAGTTAGGACAAACAGTGCCTGCCATTCACTTTACTATGGAGGGCTTAGAACATCCTATTTGTGCACCCTACGGTGAGATACCAGATAAGACGTGAGATATCACATATGGAGAGATAATATATGAGAGAAAGCACATCTGGAGCTCAGAAGGACACGAGATATTTCTTGAAGGATACTGAGATCATCGGGAGAGCAGAGTGTTGGAAATCTCACATAGATGATCGAAAATATGATAACCAAATGGGCTCTGAGGGGTGGCAGATATTGTCTTTGGGTCAACAGAGGTGGAGAGAGCTCCCATCCAGTTCTCAAGGGGTGTAGAATGTCCCATTGGTAGAAGCAAAGGTCATGGCATGTCCTGTCAGAGAGTGAGAGGTATGGGATAGCCCTCTGGCACAGCTAGGGGCAAAAGAGCTACTATGTGGGACAGTGAGGTGTGTGGAGTATCTGTAGAGAAAATGAGAAGGGTTGGGATGTCTAGTCTGGGCAAGTCAAAGTGAGAGAGACAGGCCATGAAGAATATTTTCTGGAAGGCACAGGTCCACTCTGAGGTGATAGGAGGTATTTGGTGAGAGCCTGGTTGGGGGAGTGGGAAATCTATGGATGGGGAAAGGGCACAGATTCTATTTTAAGGTGGGCCTAGCATAGTCTGTCTCCCCAGGTCTCACAGGTGGGAGTATGAGCTGTCTGCAGGGTGGGAAGGGGCTTCTCCCTAGAGGTGTCTTGGAATGCAGGAAGTTTTAGGGGATGTGAGTTGTCAGGACTGGGCACAGGTTGTTTGACTGCACCAGATAGATCGATCTCAGGGTACAGGGTGGTGTAAGACAGGCTAGTCTGGGGCTCAGGCTGTCCTTGGAAGCCTAGATGCTCTCTGGGGCACAGACTAGTCTTAGGGTACAGGCTCCTTACAGCCAGTAAGGGACATGGGCTGCCTTAGGGCTCTCTCTGAATAGGTTCTGGGAACACAGATTGATCTGTGCCAAGCTTCTTTTGGGGTGCAGGCTCTCTCTTTGGGGCTTAGGCTTTCTTTGGGGGCACAACTCTTTCTGGGGGCACGGTGGCACGGTTTTCCCAGACAGCCCAATTGTCCCCCTCTCTCTCACTGACTGTGGGACACAAGCCCTAGACCCAGGCTCGACATCTCACCTCCAGGCAGTTCTGCTGGGCCGCAGGTCTCCCTGCCTGCGGGCACATCCGCCTGCCACAGTCGCTTGGTGCACACCTTCCATAGTCCCAGGTGGGCGGCGTCACAGACAGCACTGCCGTTGGCCTTGTAGGTGTTGAGTTCCACCCAGAATTCGGTGCCCACGGATAGCACGGCCAGCGTGGCGCCCACGGTGACCAGCAGCAGCACGAGTTTGATCTTCCCCTCGCGCTCGGATGTCAGGCCGAAGTTCTGCTGTCCCTGAACACGCCGCCGGCCCACAGCCGCCCGCCTGCGGTCCTCCTCTTGCATGAAGAAGTTGGACCACATCATCATCTTATGGCGGATGGGGGTCAGGCCAAGTTGAAGGAGGCAGAACTGAGGAGGCGGGAGGAGGGGCAGAGAGCAGCCTGGGAGCTCCAAGAGAGTGGGGGATCAGTGTGCACTGATTGCGAAAGAGGAATAACAGAACCTCAAATGGACTAGAGGTGCCTTGGAGGGAAGGGGTTCAGAAGTAAAAAAATCTAGATTCCTGGGCTGGGGAGGCCTGTGACGATCAGAGGAGCTCTGGCAGTACCCAGAAGAACTCAGCACAGAAGATGAAGCCCAAAGGTAAAGCCAGGGCCCCCTGAGGCTCACCTACCCTGGAATGGGTCTGGGGGATCCAGAGGAAGGTGAACCGAGTGCCAGCCTAAGATCTGAGGGCTGCTCTGGAGTCCCCACTAGAGTTTGGGGGACCCAGGAAAAGGAGCTGAGGTCTTCTGTGGGCTTGAGAAATGTGGCCTGGGTTCCTTTGGGCTCAGAGTTTGAGAAAGGAGGACTTGAGATCCCTTTGATGTACAGAAGAGTAAGAACTGGGGTCCCCAGGAGAGGATGGAATTCTCCCCAGAGAGGCGGTAGGACCCCCCCCCCACAGCATTCACAGCACATTAGCAATCCCTGCTGGGGTTCAGAGGCATAGAACTGGAGACACACTGGAATTCAACAAAAAGGGGGCTGGGGTCCCTTTAGCCATTCAGAGATCCCGGAAGGCCTCTACCGAGGCTGAGAAAGGGAACCAATGGCTGAGGGACACGATGGAATCCAGAAAAGGAGGCTTGGGTACACCCCTAGGACTCAGAAAGAGGACCCAGAGTCCCAAATTGAGGCTTAGCCATAGAGGCTGCGGCCTGCACTGCGGTTCAGAAACCCGGGGTTCAGAGGGCAACTGGAATCGGAAGGGACTCTGAGTCCCTATAGGGTCACTCTGCTCCCCCTCCCCCGGGCTCCCAGGGCCTGCCTGGCCGGGACAGCTCCAGGCCCAGGGCCGCCCGCGAGTCCCCCAACCCCGTGTCCTGGGCAGGGGCCCCTCTTGCTCTCCTGCCTCTGAGCTGCGCGGACCCCAGTTCCGTGATGCCTCCGAACCGTCCGGCTCTGCACGCCTCCGCCTGCTTGGCGCAGCTGGACAAGCTGCGCTAGCTCCAGGCCTCGCCCCATCCGCCCATCCCCTCACCCTCCCGGCTATTTCGGGCTCGACCCGTAAATAACACCCGCACCTGTCGCAGGCGCCTGTTGCCATAGGGATCCCGGGTATTTTAAGGGGACATGGGCTGGGGGAGGGGGAGAGGGGAGAGGCCGCCTGAGGAGGAGGGGCTGGGGGCCCGATCTTGAAAGGGCTGAAGCAAGCCTGGGAGACTTATTTCCCGAAGGGTCAAGGGCGGGGCTGAATGTCCAAACTTCAGAATCTTGGGATGGCAGAACTAGGGCAGGACAGCGAACCTAGATTTATGTCAGGAACAGGCCGGGCTGGGAAGCTGAATTGCTGGGCTACTAGGGGAGAGGGGAAGGGTGTTGATTCCTGGGTCTGAAGGAGATCCGGACCCCTGGGTCTGAGGGAGGAAGACTGGGGCCTGGATTCCTGAGTCTGAGGGAGGAAGGCTGGGGTCTGGACTCCTGGGTCTTTGGGGCCTGGACTCCTAGATCTGAAGGCAGGAGGGCTGGGGTCTGGGGTCTAGAATCCTGGTTCTAAAGGTGAATGACAGTGTACCTGAATGCTAAAGGATGGGTGGCTGGATTCCAGTTTGGGGATCCTTGACCCTCCAGGAGGTAGAAAGGGCAGGCCTCAGGAAGGGTGGCAGGGTGGGGAGTGTGAACCAGAGCAGTCATCCTCTTCATCGGATTTATTAGGCGGGCACCCCTAGGGGACCTTCCATGCAGTTTCAGCTCCCCCAGGGGCAGGGACGGGGACAGCCGTGTGACATGGCAGCAGGGCCTGTTCTCACCCCCTCACCCCCTCCCTCAGCCCTTCTGCAGACTGCCCAGGTGGGACCTTTCGCCAACTCCTTCTTCACCCATGGCTGGCTGGCCCAAGTGGGCCTGGTGCCGACCTGACCAGGGCTCTGGAGCACCCATGCCTCCCCTACCCACCCCTGTTCTGGAGTCTTCTGTTGGAGCATACTTTGCCCTGTTTGTGTGTTTCCGACTTTTCCACCAGGTTGGGGCAGGAGCCATGGGCAGATGGAATTCACCCTGGAGTACTGAGCACTACCCTGCTCAGGGCCAGACAAAGGCAGCCTTAGAAAATGTGCACTAGGTGATATGAATGAATGGATGAATGGATAAGCAAATGAACAGCCAGGTGATATAAGCTGATACCCAGCTAGCCATTCCCAAGCTAGGGAAGGTGTGCACTGAGTTTCCTCAATGCCCAAGTGCCCTTCCAGGGCACACCTCCCTCTGAATTCTGTCTGTCTTTGCTCCCTGTGTCCCCAAGGGCAGCGATGGGGCAGACACAGCTCAGAGACTGCAGGGCCTGGCAAGTCCTCAGGAAATATTTCCCAGGACTGAGTGAATTTTCATTTCTGAAAATGAATGGAAACCTGTTCTTTCCCTTCACCTTAGTGAATGTTCCCAACTCTTGACTTGGGAAGGCTCCAGAGGGGGAGTCCCAAAGCAAGCCTGATGCAAGCAGCAACAAGACCTAGAAGATGGGCACAGCAAACATAGCTTGGGTCCTCCTGAGCCTCTCTTCTCTGCCTGCCTCTGAATTTGTCCCCTATTCAGTGACCTTGGGCCTCCCCATCCTTCTCAATCCTACCTGCTGCAATCGCTCTAACTCAGAGTGAATTTTTCTGTCTTCATCTCCCTGTCTGCACAGTCCCCTTTCTCTCTTATGTCATTTTTACACCAAATAATCATCATAATTGTCTGGATTTCCCTTCCCTCTCCCCCCACCACACTCTGTGCCCCCTCCTCCTCCAGCCCTCCCCCCAAATTGGCTCTCCTCCACTGCCACCACTGGATTGAAATGACCACTATCATGGTCATCAGGAATGTCCAGGTTAGCAAACCTAGAAGCCACTTTGCTCCTGGACCTTTCTCCAGTTCTTAGCAGCATTCTTCTTGAAACATTTGGTACTTTTGCCCTCTGAGAGTCTCCTGCTATCTGTCTACCTCCAGGTCACTCCCTCTTGGCTACCTTTGTTCTCCCTCCTCCCCACTGTAGATGTCCCCAGGGCTCTGAATAGGGTCACTTCTCTATCTGCTTTCACCTTCTAAGTCACCACATCCCATTCTGTGGCTTTGAGTGTGTCCTATGCTGATGTTTCCACAACTTGTATTTCCAGCCATGACCTCTGCACCACTCCCATCTCACATACCCAACTGGCTACCTGATAGCCCAACTTGGATTTCCCTCAGGCATCTCCAACTTGACACATCCAAAAGAGAACTCTTTATTTCTCCTACTCAAATTCTCTCTCCCTTCAATATACCACAACAGTACCTACCCAAGCTGTCGAAGCCTGCTAACATTCCTCTTCCCCTTACCTAGCCTTCTCGTCTTCCCATTACATCCAGTTCACCACAACCATAGACGCTACCCTCAAAATTCGACGCCCTCAACTCTAGCTTCCATTTTTGACTCTTGGAATCTATTCTCGGCACAGCGACATAATTCTGTTACTAATAGTTTTGTTGAAATAAAAATACGATCCTGGCCTGCCTGCACTCAAAACTCTCTGAGGGTTTCTCAAAAGATGTGGAATAAAATTCAACTTTCTTCCCTATGCCTGATTCTTCCTTCATATCTGATTTGCTCTTCCTTGTTCACTGTGCTCATTGTTAAGACCTCCTTGAAAAACTATTATTCCTCAGGTTTTTCTGGTGACCAGAGTACCTGTTGCCTTGTCAATCCATGTCTTTCTGTTCAGACAGTATCTTTTCAGTCAAGGTCTTCTCAAAGTAGCTCATGTACAGTCATCTTTGCACTTGTCATTTGGTTACCACCTCCTGCTTAATTTTTAAAGTACTTCTTAGTCACTGAGCTGGATCTTTTTATTTATTGTGTGTCCTTCCTGTGGCTGCCAGAACAGCAGGCCCTTGTCCTCATCTGCTCGCCAACACATTCTATGGGCGGTGACTGGTCTAGAACAGTCTCAAATAGTGAAACACAAGAAATAGATGGTCCCTGTATGCTGTACTTGTTTCTAAGCCTCCATGTTTCTTTTTTGTGCATATCTGAATCTTTCTCAGTGGTTTACCTCCTATCTCTTGTTTATCAATCATTGTTTTTTTGTTTCTGTTTTTAATTTTTGTGACTTCTCCCCTCTGGTTTTTTTTTGTGTTTGTTTGTTTTGTGGTACTGGGGCTTGAACTCAGGGCTTACACCTCGAGCCACTCCACCAGCCCTTTTTTGTGCTACTCTTTCGAGACAGGGTCTCAACTGGACTGGCTTTGAAACATGATCCTCCTGATCTCTGCCTTCTGAGTAGCTAGGATTATAGGCGTGAGCCACCAGTGCTCGGCCTCTCCTCTGGTTTGCACATGTACTTGTCAGTCTCCCTCCTGTTCCTTGTGTTTTTACCTTTTCCCTGTGACTATGGGACTCACCTAGTTTGGTGCTGTTCTGCTCTCTCTTACTTCTCCTCATCTCCCTCTTCCTCTTGGCCACCCTCCACCTCCTTCTTGCTGTTTGGTCTTTGGACCTTAGAATCCATCACCATCACCACCCCCCAACCTTCACCAAATTTGTCTCTCCTCCACCTTTTCCCTGTCTCTGTCCTCTCCATGAATCCTTCTCCCTTCACTAAGTTCTCCCCAGTCTCACTAATTTGTATTCCTTTCCCTTAATTTCCTAGTATCTCTAAATCTGCCCTTACAGAATTCCTCAGCCTCCCCTCTTTCTAGTCCTTCTGCTGCCCCCTGTTCCAAGGTAACCCTGGCAGTGAGGCAGTATCACTCACCCCTTCCTCCCTTGTCAACTGAGTCCCTCTCTGTCTTCCCTCCAAACTGGGAGCTTCTTGGGGGTAGGGCAGGAAGAAAAGCATCTTGACACCCCAGCATCCCCTGGCACATAGGATGACACCCAGACTTCAAGGAATATTTGCTGAGCAAATGAAACCACTAAGCACTATCCCTCTACCTTCTCAGCAACCTTCAGATCCATCCCCTCCTCTGCCTCACAGCCCTTGCCCCAGTGGTCATCCTCTCCCACTTAACTGAGAATAAAGTCTATCACCCTCATGGTGGAGCTCAGGCACCATTAGACTCTGACTTGTTAATACTTCTCATCTCCTTTCCTACCTGACCCCTACCTAGACTTCAGCATCCCAGAGCCATTAGCACTGTCCTCAATACATTCTGCTTCCCTTCCCCCAGGTTTTTGCCCAAACTTGTTCTTTTACCCAGAAAGCCCTCCTTATCCCCATCATCATCTAGCAGACACATGCTCATCCTTTTATCACCCAGAATGGTCATCACATTCTCCAGCAAGGCACCCCTGCCCACACCTGGCAGGTGGTCACTCTGCTGTATGCTCTGTGGTGACACTTCTGACCACCCCCCCATCACAGTACCAACTGCACTGCCTGGATTATAGTTTCTGATGATGCTAAACTACTTGAGAGCAAGGTTGGGATCTGTCACCTCTGGGGATCAGGATCCTAGCCTGGTGTGTTAACTGATGCTTATGCATGTCAATGGGTCAGTGGCTGAATAAATGAATAGATAAAATGTGAATCCCTCTGTCTCAAGGTTCTCCTGCACACCAGACACCATGCCCGTGCATCAGTATTTTTGTAATTATGTGATGCCTCCCACTAGAGTGTTTCAAGGCTGGTGCCTGTGTTTGATGCTGCACTTCAGTTGCCTCTTATCTCTGAGTTCCTGTCTTGGCTTTGTGCTTCATCATGCTAACATTCCTGCTTCAAGGCATTCAATGGCCCCTGCCACCCTTAGAATAAAACCTAACCTGCAAATCTTGCACAAAGTGGCCCTGCCTATCTCCAGCCTCTTCTTCCATCCATATCTGACTCACTACAGTTCAGCACACTCTGGAAATTACTTCCTGCCCCAGGGCCTTGGCCGTTGCAGTTCTCTGCCTGGGATGCTTCATCCTGGCTCCACCTGGGTGGCTTCCTGACATTCCTTCAGTGTCGGTTAAAATGTTTTTTCCTCCTTAAACTGGGTTAAACCCTTCCCCAAGGAGTACTTTGTAGCATCTCAGACTTCCCCTATACTCTATGTGTAATTCATTGTGTATGTACATGATTCTTTGATTACTGTCTGTCTCGTGCACGTATGAAGATGTAAGGGGACGCTGTGTGTTTTCCTCTCTTCTGTATGCTCAGCACTCAGTACAATGCCTGGCTGCTAAGCACACCAATAAACGGCCAGTAATGAATGAATGAGTCCCTCTCTCTCTCTCTCTCTGTGCCTGCCTTTAATGTCCCTTCCCCCAGAGCCTTCTTATGTACCAGCACCTGTTACACAGCAGGTGCTTAATAAGCCCTTGTGGAAAGATGAATGAAAAAGTGAATGAATGCCAGCGTCCATCCCTGCCTGGTCTCTGCGTTCTGCATTCCTTCTCCTGACCTGTCTCTTTATACACAGCATATATATAGATTGTAGGTGTAACTCTATATTCATGTGTTGCGGCCCCTCTCCAGGAGTTGGGCTGGGCTAGGCTGGGCTGGGAGTCCCTCCCTCCCCTCCCCCCGCCCCGCCCCCACATGCACACAGCAAAACATTAAAAAGAAAACATCTCAAAACTGCAAAAAACACCACGGCCCTCCCCCCCCAATCCCACAAAAAAAAATAAAACACAACGCTCACTCTCCAGAACCCCCTCCTTTCCCTCTTCCTCCCCTGGGGTCCCTGCTTTGGAGGAGGAGGGGGGCTCCCCACGCCCGGAGGTGGTGAGGGACGCGGGAGAAAGGCCCAGAAGTCTCTCGAGCGCGCTCACGGGGAAGAGCGGGGCGCCGCGACCCTGCAGCCTCGTTGCACGCGCGCCCGCGCACGCGCCCCGGACACGCCCCTCGGCTCCCCGCGCGCGCCCCTACACGGGCGTGGTTTTCCTGTTGAGCGTGTTGGTGTTGGAGGCCGCGGCCTCCTTGGACAGGGTCCCGGGGGCGGGCGCAGCGGGCGCGGGCGGCGCGGGCGCGGGCGCGGCGGGCGGCCCGGTGACCGTGACCGTGACGCCGCCGCCCGCCTCCTTGGGAAAGGCATTGTGCAGCGTAAGGAAGCCGGACGCCCCCCCGCGGTCCCGCTCCGCGCCAGCCCCGCCGCCGCCACCCCCAGCGCCCCCTGCCGCGCCGCCATAGGCCCCCACGCCGCCGCCGCCGCCGCCTGCCCCAGCCAGCCCTGCGGCCACGCTGCCCTTGGACGGGTCGCGGCTGAGCGTGTACATGGAGATGTCCGTGGAGGCGAAGCCCTGGCCCCCGGGGCCGCCGGGAGACGCGTCCCGCGACGGCGACGGCTCGCTGGAGCGGGAGCTAGAGCGGGAGCGGCGGCGGTAGCGGAAGCGGTAACTGGGCAGACGGAGGATGGCCGAGGGGCCGCTCCCGCCACTGCCGCCTGCGCCCCCGCCGGCCTTGAGCAGGTCCGAGCGAGACTGGCAGTGCGCCTCGCGGCTGCGCTCAATGTAGATGTTGACGGCCAGCACGCCGATCACCTCGGCCAGGATGAAGGACAGGCCACCGAAGTAGAAGGACCAGCCATAGGAGTAGTGGTTCTTCTTCTCCTCGTCTCGCTTTGGGCCCGGCTCGCCCGCGTTGGCAGAGATGTACACGATCACACCGATGATGTTGCTCAGGCCTGGGCAGGGACGGTCAGATGGGAGCCTAGAGGCCACCGGGGCCTCAACCCACCCATCTGACCCTTGCAGCTTATCGTGCAGGCTCAGGCCCCGCCTCCCGCCTGTCTAAGCCCCACCCCATAGGGGACTAAGACCCACTCCCATTGGTCTAAGCTGTACTGGGGGGTCTAGGTCCCGCCCTCCATGGTCTAAACAACACCCCTAGGGGGCTAAGACCCACCCCCAAGGGTCTATACTCCACTAAGGTCTAGAACCTGCATTTTATGGTTTAAACACCATCCCTAGGGGGCTACAATTCACCCCCATTGGCCTAAGCTACACTAATGGTCTAGACTTCACCCTGCATGGTCTAATGGCCACCCCAACGACCTAGGCTCCACCCCTAGCTAGCCAGGCCTCTCCTCCACGGGTCTAGTTTCAGCCTTCAATGGTCTAAACTCTGCCACCCCCACTCATCTAAATTTCACCCCGCAAGTGGTCTAGGCCCTGCCCAAGAAGGGCCATATTCTGCCCTAGAAGATCCTAGCCATAGCTGATCAATCATCGCGTTACATGATGGAAACTCTGCCCTATGTTCTAGACCTCACCCCCAGAAAGCCTAGCTTCTGCATTCACGTGGCCTACGCCCCATCTCCACTAGCCTAAACTCCACCCTGACTGGTCTAACCTAGATGAGAGGGTTTACAGGCCCTGCTCTAGTTGGTCTAATTTATAGATCCAGTTTCCCAAACCATGCCCTCTGCTCCTTTGAGCTGTTCATGATGTCATCCACTCTTATCCCCTCCATTGCTGATCCAAAGTCTCCAAACCCCAGCCTCGATATCTATCTCAGGCCTTCCCCTGCTAGTCTAAAATTTGCCGTGGTCTAAGCCAGTTTCCCCCCACCAAATTCCTCCAGGCCTAGCTAGCCCCGGTTTTCAGGTCCTCCAAGCCCCGTCTCCTAAAGATTCAGCTATATACCTCTGCTCTTTATGCTAGATCCTCTCCTCTGTATTCCACCTCTTCAAAAGGGCCCTGCCATTGTGGAATCTCTTGGCAAATAGAGGTCTTACCCCTAATGACATGTCTCCTTCGTGAGTGAGTCAGGGCCCTTACCCCTTGAAGTCTTCCAGTTCTGACTGCTAGCCTAGGCCCTCGATCTTGAGTTGACCAATACCAAGTTCTGGCCGTGGTTCAGCCTCTTGAATCAACCAGGTCAGTACTTTGTGCCCTTATTGGCATAATCCCTTTCTCTTTGAATTTTCCAGGCAACGCTCTTTCTTCCTCAGACAGGCAACCGGTCACCTAGTCTTCCTGGCCCAGCCACTTCAGTGTCCACTTCCTGGCCTTAGAGGGTTTCCCAGGACCAGCCCCTCCTTGTATCTACCCGGGTCTACGGAGGCTCGGCCCCCTAAAGCTAACTTCCTCCTCATCCGCATCCAAATCACTTTCTCGCTCTCCAGGCCCCTCACTCTCAAAGCCAGCTCCTTCAGTCCCCAAGACTGTCTCAAGGTTCCCCCCCTCCCTCCCAAGCTCCTCCTCTTCCGTGTCCAGGACAGCGGGTTTTGGAACTACGCTAGTTGCATGACTCGCCAGACACCTACCTGCCTAGGCTGCAAGTCGGAGGGCAAAGACTTACACCTACCTTACCCAACGGGAGGCGGTGGAGCTTGGGAAAAGCCTAGGGAGGCTCCCGGCCCCAGGGGGCGCTCGGGGCAGGGTCGCTTTGCAGAGCGACACACAGACGCGCAGAACCACGCGAGCGCACAAGTAGATCGCGCCGGCTCGCCGCCCCCTCCCGCTGCCTCTCACCTGCTGCCACGAACAGGATCCCCGCGCCCAGAATGATGTTCCTCTTGGACTTGTAGACGCGGGAGGCCGCCACGCACACGCCCCCGAGCAGCAGCAGGATGGCGCTGAGAATGGGGAAGATGCTGGAGGCTCGGACCACTCCTGCGGGGAGAAAGGAAAGAGGAGAAGAGAGAGAGGGTAGAGCAGACGGGAGAGAGGAGAGAAGGGGGGGAGAGAGACGAGAGAGAGAGAGAGAGAGAGAGAGAGAGAGAGAGAGAGAGAGAGAGAGAGAGAGAGAAGCGAGGGATGATCAGATGGGCGATCAGATGGGCCCCTTCGCTCCCGCCCGCGGCACCTCCTGCCTGCTTTCGTCTCCGCCTCTCTCTCACTGTAGTTCTCTCTAATTTTTCTTTTCTGTCTCATTCTCTCTCCTACCCATTTCTCTGTTCTCCTCTCCCCCCACCCTTTTTTTTGTCCTTTTCTTCCTAGTTCTACTTTCCTCTCTCCTGACATATTCTTTTTTTTATTTCTCTAAATCACTCTGTTTTTCTCACAACTTCACTACTGGTCTGTACTCATTTCTTTTTCTTTCTTTCCCTTTTTAAGAATTCCTTCCCTTTCTCCTGATTTATCAAGTCTCTTAATCCCCCCCCCCTTCTTTTTCTCCCCTTCCTCCCTTCTCCCATTTCTGCCAGGCTTCATATATCTCTTCGGGTCGCTCTCTCTCCCTCCGCATCTCTTTATTTCTCTGTCTTTATCCCTTTCTCTCCATCTCTCTGAGGTCCTTTTCACTACCCCCGAAAAGCCCCAGGCAACCAGATTTTGTGATTTCTGAGCCCGTGAGTCCACAGCCAATCACAATTCAGGCTTTGCCGCGTTCTCAGGGTGGCAGCCAATCGTAGCACAGGTTTCTCCAGCCCTCTCCCGAGAGTGGCCAGCTCTGGCCGTAGATTGCCTAGGCGTGGTAGCCAATCCCAGCCCGGGAATCTACAACCCTTTACAGTTGCGGTGAGTGCTATAGACAGTCAGGAAGCCAATCAGCAACCAGGATCCCCCCTCGTCCCGCCCTAGGTAAGAGGAGGGCGGGAGGAACGCCACCGAGCCAATGGACAGCCAAGGATCTCAGCATCTGGACCTGGGTTGGCTGAACAGCTAATCTATGCATGGATCCAAGCGCCGCCCAATCCCTTCTCCCGCCCCTGGCGCCCGGTAGGCCCCCCTGTCTGGCCCTGACCCCCACGTACGGAGCAGATACTCCGCGCTGTCATGGTCGTAGTCCGTGTCCTCCGGAAAATGGTTGATCTTCACGCAGACGCCTCTTTTCAATCCTGGAAAGGGTGTTGGGGGGGAACGGGATGGTGGACGGGGGGACTTCAGAGTTGGGATTGGGGCGACCCCCAATGAGAGGAGACCCTCCCCTACCCCGGTCCCTTTTTCTGACTGGACTGATTGGGAGGCACAAGCCCTGGTCCCCGGGCCGGTGTCGGGATCAAGACAAATCTGGTCTGTATCCCCACCTGTTTAAAAAAGAAAGAGAAAAGAAAAGAAGGGGGAAAAAATCTCCAAAGCTAACATCCTTCCAAACACCCACTACATGGCGACAGGACCTTGGCCTCATAAAGTTCTCTCAACCCGTCTGGCCTTCTCTTTCCCTCTCTAAGGAATAGTGTATTGGTTTCAACCACATCCAGGCATCTTTATAAGCATAGACTTGTTGAGGGGGTTGAAAATGTGTGGGAAACAGGGGCAAGGAGCACCGTGAAGACTGCATTTTCCCTGAGAAACCCAACTGGAGAAGAGACAAGTCCAGAGGATCCCGGGACTTTAGTGTTTTCAGTCTTGGGAGGCAGAAGTCCCAGGTTCTCCACACGGAACCTGGAAACTCTGGAGATGTGGAGTGGCTGAAGAGGGGTGCACTATGCCCCCAGCGGTCGTCCTGCAGGCTTCACTTAACCCCCTTCCTTCATCCCAGAATCCCCTCCTGGGATCCTCACCCTCAAACCCACAGGGAACCTATGCATATTCTCATCTGTTTTAGCTGTAGGGGGCAAAAAAAAGCCCACATATTTTGTTTCCTCAACTTTACAAGCCATTTGAAGGAACATTCTGCTTACATTCTTTGTGAATTTATACTTACCTCCTACGGCAGCTCAGAGGGCACCTCCTTGAGGAAGCATTCACACACACACACACACACACACACACACACACCCCAAAGCTGGGGCTGTGTCCTTCTCTGGGGTACAACAGCTACCTGGGCTGCCCCTCTAGGACAAGCGGCAGTTGGATTTATGATATTTTTCATCTTCACCAAGCTGGGAGTTCCTGCAAAGGGAGCCACGAGTCTGATTGCGCAGTGTCCCTAGCATTGCCAGGCACTGGGCCTGGCTCCCAGGAGACCTCAAGGAGTGGATGGATGAAACGAATGAATATAAGGAAGGGTAGCAGAAAGGGAGATTAGAGGCAGACCAAGACAGGCAAAGGAAAGGAAAAGAAATGGAGTTAAAGAAAAGGATTGAAAAGAATGGGTATAAGGCAGTGGTTAATATTAGTAACCGCTAAGCATTTGTTAAGTGCTTTCTATGTGCATTAACTCATTGCATACCCTTGAGGCCGTTGAAACAGAAATGTTGCTAAGGACCATGTATTAGGTATTGGAGTCAACCATTTTAGTAGAAAACCTGAGTCCACTACATCCTTATTCTGTGACCCTGTTAGCATCACATAGGCCAACTTGCTTCTGTTCCCTCCCTTAGAAAAAGCAAATAACAGGACCTCCCTCACCAGGTTGGTGTGAGGATGTGATCCTGGTGAAGAGACTTAACACTTTGGTTGGAGCACTCTGTTGATAGAACCAAGGCCTGGAAGGGTTCATGAACTCGGGTTCAGAACTCAAATAGCAGATTCAAATGGACACCCCTAGACTGTAAGCATCTGGACTGAGTGCCATAAAATCCCAGCACCCATAACAATGCCCAGCACACAGTAATTGACTATTTTTAATCAAAGTGCTAAGATGCACAAGAAAAGATGCCTGGCAACACTGATCATTCAGGAAAAGCAGTGAAGACCACAATAAGATGTCATCTTGGTTTTGTTTTTGTTTTGTATTTTGAGACAGGGTCTCAACATGTACTCCAGGCTGGCCTTGAATTCTCAATCCTCTGCCCTCAACCTCCCAAGTGCTGGGATTATAAATGTGTGCCATCACACCCAGCCAGCCAGAGATTCCATCTTATATCCACTAGGATGGCTACTATAAAAAAAGAAAAGAAAATAACAAGTGTTGGCAAAGAGGTGGAAAAATTGGAAGTTTTACACACTTTTGGCAGGAATGGTGCAGCCACTGTGGAAAACAGTATGGAGGTTCCTCAAAAAATTAAAAATAGAATTAACATATGATCTAGCAATTCCACTTATGGCTATACACTCAAAAGAATTAACAGCAGGAACTCAAACGGATATTTATACACCTGTGTTCATAAGCATTATTCATAATAGCCAAAAAGTGGGAACAACCCAAATACCTTTTAACAGATGAATGGATAACATAAACAAAATGTGATATACACATACAATGGAATATTACTCAGCCTTTAAAAGGGAATTATGAAACATGCTGTCACAAAGATGATAACTGAGATCATAATTAATGTGTGATTAATGTATGCTCATAAAAATAGGCGAACCTTGAGGACAGTATACTAAGTGAAATAAGGTGGCCACACAAAGACAAACACTGTATCTGGAGTAGTCAGATTCATAGAGACAGAAAATAGAATGCTGGTTGTCAGTCAGGACTGGAGGAGTAGGGAGGGGGCACGTTTACTGGATAGAGTTTCACATCTCCCTCCCCTCCCCACCCCCCACCCGGCTCCACCAGCCATTACTGGAGATCAAACCCAAGGCCTTACACACACCAGGAAGCAGTCTACCACTGAGCTACATTCCCAGTCCTTAGACATTCAATTTGTTAGATGAAAACGGCTCTGAACTGCACACTTAAAATGATTAAGATGACACATTTATACTATGTATTTTTTTAAATGAATGAATGTATATATAACTCCCAAGTATAAATCTTACCCATCAACACATCCATCATGGCGTGATAAGTAAACCTGTGGGCTTATGTTTCCACCTTTTTTTGGTGGTACTAGGGTTTGAATTCAGGGACTCACGCTTGTCAGGCAGGCACTCTACCATTTGACCCACACCCCTAGCCATTTTTGCTTTGGTTATTTTTAGGATAGGGCCTCATGTTTTCCCCAGACTGACCTGGACCACAATCCTTCTATTTGTGCTTCCCTTGCAGCTGGGATGACAGAAGCACACCACCATGCCCAGCTATTGGTTGAGATAGGGCCTAGCCACTTTTTTGACCAGGTTGACCTTGAACTGAGATTCTCCTGAGTAGCTGGGGTTCCTATCTTTTTGTTGTAGTTGTTGGGTTTTTGTTTTGTTTTGCAGTACTGGAGTTTGAACTCAGGGCTTACACCTTGAGCCACTCCACCATCCCTTTTTTTGTGATGGACTTTTTCAAGATAGGGTAGTGCAGAACTGTTTGCCTGGGCTGGCTTTGAACCTCAATCCTCCTAATCTCTGTCTCCTGAGTAGCTAGCATTACAAGCGTGAGCCACCAGCGTCCGGCTGTTGTTATTTGGTTTTTTGGTGGGACTGGGGTTTGAACTCAGGGCTTAGCACTTGCAAAGCAGGTTCTTTACCACATGAGCCACACCTCCAGCCCATTTTTGTTCTAGTTATTTTGGAGATGGTGGTCTCTCAAACTACTTGTCCAGTCTGATCTCAAACCTCGATCCTACCAATATCAACCTTCCAATTAGCTAGGATTATAGGAGTGAGCCACCAGTGCCTGGCTCCTGTCTTTCTTGAATCAAATCATAGTCCTTCTCTCAAAACAGTAAGAATTATACGGGACTGAGAGTGAAAAGCATGTGGCACGCAGAATCTAACAGATTAGTGGTGACAGTGATAATGATAACTAGTACTTCCTGAGAGTTAACCATGCACCTGACACTGCTAAGTATTTGGCAAGCAGTTCATTAACTCTCTCAATACTTAGGACAACCCTAGCAGGTACATGGTGACAGGATCCTTGATTTACAAATGAAGAAACTGAGGCACAGAATGCTGAAGAAGTTGCCCAGCCACATAAAGATGCTGTATCAAGGGAAGGAGGTTCATGCAGAGCCCAATCAGGAGGTCACTGAGCACAGGCTCTGTAACTAAACTCTCTTAACTCTCATTCCAGACCTGCCACTTCCCAGTTGGGTGGCTTTAGAAACCTGACTGTCCCTGAGCCTCTGCTTCCACAATGGGAAAGTGATGATGATATTGTGACTTTATAGAACTTCAGTGATATTTCAGTGAAATTAAGCACAGAGTACATGGTAGTTACAGCGTACTCCTCTTTATATTATCTGACCCTCTTGGGCTAGGAACTTTTTATGTGCAGGGGTGGTGGTGATGAAGCCCCGAGTCTTAACTGCCAGACACTACTTGTTGCAGAGCCAGGTAGTTGAGGGTTAAGAGGCAGCTCTATTATGGAGAGGACACATGAAAAATGGGTCCAGTGCTGTGCCCCTCACGTGCCAGGTACTCCAGGCTCAGTCACATCCCCTCTTAGGCCACCAACTTCCTGCTCTGACAAACAGGAGCCATAATAATACCCTTCCTGTGCACAACTGTGAGGGTTCAATGAGATAATAAGGTAGGCAAAGTTCTGTGCATGGGGCTTTGTAGAGTCGGCGCTAATAAATGAGGCTGAGTGCCCAGATCTTTGAGCTCTGAGAGAGCAGCTGGGAGTGTCAATGGGATTCCTGAGGATGGGCTCCAGTGAGCACAACTGTCTAGCCAGTGTGGATGCCACCACCAGAGGTGGCAGTTGAGATGTAGGGTGAGGGTAGAGTATACACCCAGGATTTCACACTTAGTATGAAAAGAGAAAATGTGCAATACTTCATGAACAGTTTGTATATTGAGTACATGTAAACATGATATCTTGGCTATGCTGGGTTAAATTTTAACTTCATCTGTTTTTGTTTTCATTTTGCCATGCTAGGGATCAAACCTACAGCCTTGTGCATGCTAGGCAAGTGTTCTACCACTAAGCTACACCCACAACCATAGTTGTTTCTTTTTATTTGTTTTAATACAGCTAGTAGAAAAAATTAAATTATGGGGAGAATATGCATGTATGAAAATAGAATAATGAAGGCACTAGAAGTTGCTTAAAAAGGGGAGGATAAGAGAGTAATAGAGGGAATGAATTTGATCAGAGTACATTATATGCATATATGGAAAATCACAATAAAATGCTTTTATACAATCAATATATGCTAATTAAAAAGAGAAGGAAAAAGAAAAATTTAAATTATACGTTCTGTGTATGTTAGATCTCTGGGGGTTTTGTGGGGATTTTTTTTTTTGTACAAGGGTTCATGCTTGTAAGGCTCGTGTTCTACCACTTGAGCCACACCTCCAATCCGTGTTTTGTTTTTTTTTTTGCTTTTGTTATTTTGGACATAGGGGCTTGTGTTTTGTTCCGGCCAGCCTGGACCATGATTCTCTTAATTTAGGCTTCCCAGCATCACTGGGACAACAGGCATGTACTATCACGCCCAGCTTAGTATTTTATTAGGTAGTGCCTGGCTGGCAATGCAGACCTTAGGGAGGAAGGATTCAGGGTTTATTCACCTGCTTCCTAGTAACAATAATGATAGGAAAACAACAAGATGTAAAGGATGTAATGTAGCCTTCAGTCTGTGCCTGCCAATCTGCTAAATTTTTTACCATATCAACTCATTGACTCCATCTCCCCCAACCTTGTGAGTTAGGGGTTATTATGATCCTCATTTCCCAACAGAAAAGTTAAATGTATGGGTCAAGATTATGCTGCAGTCCTCACAAAAGATAAACCCATAGCCTGTCTTGTTCCAGTGTGTCTCCATCACTGCATTCCTCAGCATCTCAGAGACACACTGCAAACGGAGGTGAGGACTGAGCCCCTAAATTCCGAGGCAGTGGCTCAGGGGTCCCTGATGGGTGGCAAGCTGGCGTTTTTTTGCTGTGTCCTCCTAAGAGACAGACCTGGATTCCAATCCAGATGCTACCACATATTAGCTGTGTGACCTTGGGCAAGGTACTTTCTTCTCTGAGCCTTCACTCTCTCTTCTAGAAGATTGGGTAGTAACTTAAGTAGTTACTTTGGGCTGGGGGTGTGGCTTGGGTGGTAGAGCATGTGGGTAGCAAGTGGGTAGCAAGATCAAGGCCCTGGATTCTGTTGCAGTAACTCAGAAAGAAAAGTTTCATTTTTTTAACGTAGCTACTTTGCAGGGTTATTGTGAATGACAGTTACAGTAACAATAATATCAGCTTTCATATACCCCCTCCTTGACACATTAACTTCCTTTGGCTTGCAAGATACCTACCTACCTGATTTTGCCAAACCTCCACTCCTTTCTCACTTGCCTTTGCTGGCTTTTTCTCCTCTCCCTCACATTTTAACCCTTCACCTACTTTTTGTTTGTTTACTTTTATCTCCTCTTTTTCTAAGTGAGCTTATCCATCCATACTCTGATGACCCTCACATTAATATCCAGCCTAGAGCAGGAGGCAGCAAACCTATTGGCCAAACCCAGCTGAGAACTGGGTTTTTCAATGTGTAAATGATGGAGAAAAGATCAAAGAAGAATATGATTTCATGGCATGCTAAAATGACATGAAATTCAAATTTCAATGTTCATAAATGAACACACTCACTCACATATAGTCTCTGGTTTTCATAAATGGTTGCAAAAGAGACCGTGTGCTCCACAAAGTCTAAAATAATTACTATATGGCACTTTATAGGCTCTTCAGCATGCTGTATAAGTATTATTTCTTAAATTTAACATGCCCCAAAATGAGCCCATGATAGCCATCCTTTTTTTTTGTCAGTCTGGGCCTCACACTTACTAGGCAGGTGCTCTACCACTTGAACCACTCCACTAGCCTTTATAGCTCTCCTTAATAATGAATTACATAAGAGAAGATAAAGGAAATAAAGCAAAACACCTGCTTGCCCTTCTGCTGAATGGTCCCCCCACACTTGCTCAGGGCAAAGGTGATTCTCACCTGGCACCTAGGGGTGATTTTATCACCCAGGGCACAGTTGACAATTTCTACAGACAATCTGCAATTTTGGTTGTCACCACCAAGACGAGGACAGTTGGTATCTGGTGGGCAGAGGACAGAGAAGCTGCTCAACATCCTGGAATACACAGGTCACTCCCCCACCACACACAATTCACCATCCCAAAATGTCACCAGAGCTGAGGGTGAGACACCCCGCCTCCGAGACACCCCTTGCTCTTCCTTTCCTTTTCTATCCCACAACTGCTCCATCAGCAATGCCTGCCCACGGGAGCTTTGGAATATACTATGAGTTCAAACCACTCCCCAAACTCCACGGCTCCCACTACAGACGAGCCACCTCCTGCCTCCTCCTTAGTCATTTCTCAACACTGCAGTAAAAGCCATCCTGTTAAAATTTAAGTCAGCTCATGTGACTCCTCTGCACGAACCTTCGATGGTTCCCATCTCAGAGCAAAACCAGAAGCCATTGTGGGATCTATAAGAACTTGCATGATAGGGACCCCATTATCTCTTTGAGCATAACTTCGACTATGTTCCTCCCTTCCTCCCTCTCATCCAGCCAAACTGGCTTCCCACTAGTGACCAAACATACTTCTACTTCACAGGCTTTGTAACTGTGATTTCCATAGTCCAGTTACTTTCTCTCAGGTACCTACAGCCTCTACCTCATTCTTTAGCCCTCCACTCAAATGTCACCTGCTCAATAAAGCTTCTCCCAGCCTCCATGTCTACTTTACATTCATATCCCTGACACTCTCCACTACTACTCATCACTCTGAAAGTTTCACTTACCTCCTTCATTATCTGTTTCTTCCTCCAGAATATAAGATACTTAAGAACTGGGATTTTGGCCTATCCTCCACCCTCTAGAAACAAGAATACAACCTGGTACATAGTACAGAATCAATAAAAAATTGATTGATGGATGAATGCATGAATCAGTGAATGACTAAATGAATGAAAGAATGAATGAATGGAGGTTGTACTCTTTGCCACATGCTGTCCTAGGGGTTTTGTGGTACAAGCCCTGATGCCTGGTCAGACCAGTAAGTGGCCATGAACTCAAACATCTTCAGTAAGAAGGTAGTAACATAATGAGTGAAGAAGGAAGGACATGAGGTGACAGGAAGCAGAGGCAACGTAGTGAAATGGAGATCCCATGCCTGATCTGAAAAAAAAAAGCTGCTACTTAGATCTGTCCAGTCATGGTGGGTGTAGGACAGAGGCTTCTGTGGTCACATCTCCTCTGGTAGCTCAAAGGAAAATGGAAGTTGGATTTTCAATGGGAAATATCTCCACTTTTAAATGTTGGCCACTGGTTCAGATTTTGGTTTCCATTTTAAACAGAGCACATCTAAAAAGCCCACCCACTTCATCACCTTGGCAAGGGGCTTAACCTGTCTGAGTTTCAGTTTCCTTATCCTGGGTAGGAAAGTGGCACCCACCTCATAAGATTAAATGAGAAAATGGCATTCCTGGCTAGTTGTGAGTGCTTAGCAAGTCCAAGGAGAAAGGGACAGAAGAAAAGAGAGGGGTAAGGGAGAAAAGGGAAGATAGCTGTCATTTTGCATCCAACAGGGAGCTTTGGGATTGCTAGTGTCACTTCATCATGTCACAGACAGGGGCTCTGAGGCTCAGGGAGGCGGGGAGATGGAGGTTACAGAGGGAACAGATGCACACTAAGATTAGTACCCAAGATTCTTACTTCCCAGTCCAGCACCACCACGATAGGAATGAAGGAAATACTGAAGCAGAGAGCAGGACAGCGGAGGAGCAGAGAAGGAAGAGAAGGACCTGGCATAGAGAAAAGCTTCAAGAGGGAGAAAAACAGCACAGAAGAAAAGAGTAAAGATGGAGATTGGAGGAGGTAGCAGGGTCAAAGGAAGAAAAACTATAGAGTCAAGAAAGGAGGCATCCCAGAAGGGAGATGTGGACAGCAGAGTAGCAAAAGGAAGACATAGTAGAGCCATTTAAAGCAACATGAGGAAAAGGGCCAGGGTGTGACATATGGAAGAATTCCTGTTGGGAGAGGAGTTGGGGGGTGGAGCCCTGCATATGGAAAGGGACAAAGAGCTACAGGAAGAAGAGCAACAAGAGAGAACAGAGGGTCATGAGTAATTTCTTCATGCCAATCAGGGGTAGTCACAGTGCCAAAGAGGAGAGAGCAAGAAGGAAGGGATGAGGAAGGGGTATAAAGGGGTGGGGAGAGACCAGGTAGAATGTGGGAAGAGGGAAGGCACAGAGAGGCACTAAGGAGATGAGGTAGGACAAGTGTAGAGGAGAAGCAGGATCCTCTAGGAACAGAGTGGAAGGATTGAGAAGTCCTGGACAGGCCAGTCCTGGAGCGAGGATGGAGTGATGCATGGGAAAGAGGAAGGGAGGAAGCATGAAAGTAAGAAAGTGCATAAAGGGATCGGGAAGGGCATACAGGGATGCACAGAGGCAGAGTTGCTCAGAAGAGGTTCAGGAGATAGAGGAATTGAGAGAAGCTAGACTGTGAATGGGTGGAATGCAAGGCCTCTCTCTGGCAGAGAAGCGACTCCCATGGAGGCCCCGGAGCGGAGGTTCAGGACAGAGGACAGAGGACGCTGGGCATCTGCTGGAGCGCAGGGCTCCAGGAGAACTGGAGATAGAGGAGCAGGATCCCGCACCCTACCTTCCAGGCAGCAGATCCGCCAGAGGCCCGAGTGAGTGAGGCCCCCGGGGTCCTTCTTCTCCGAGGAGCCACTGCCCCCGCGGTGGGGGGGTCCGTCGTCTCCCGCTGTGAGGTTGGTGGTGTTGCAGATGAGCGCACGCGTGTAGAGCCAGTAGTCGGTGCTGATGGCGATTGTCATGAGGCCGAAGGCCGCGAAGGCGCCCACCGTGGTCAGTAGCACCTGCACCCCCTTCTCGCACCACAAGCCCCTCTCCTCATTCCAGCGCTTCAGGGACTCCAGTTTGACCACGGGCAGCCGGGGGGCCGTGGGCCACCACCGGGGCAGCGGGGGCGGGGCCGTGCCGGCGGCTGGGGGAGTCACAGCGCAGGCAGAAGCTGGGGGCCCAGGGCCGGAGGGGCGGGGCAGGGCACGGAGAGCAGGAGGCTGCTGGCGGGGCAGGGGTCAAAGCGAGGCCATCGTCCCCAGCTGGTGGAGGCAGGGGCGAGAGAAGGGATTAGATAGGGAGCCACTCAGTCCCCCACTGCATCGCTGGTAAACTGTCCATCCACGATGATCCTCTGCCCCAAAATGCCTTCAGTAATTCCACTGTGAGAAATCCCCCAATTAGCCCCTTACACTCAGAAGACTGGCCCCAGCGCCCTCTGGCTCCTCTTCTATGGACACCACTGTCTTCACCTCTTTCTTGTAAAGCTATCCTTCACTCCAACCTCACTGCCTTCTCCTCCCAGGACCCTCCTGCCCCCTGGCTCTTCCCTCCTTTCTTTTTCTTTCTTTCTTTCTTTCTTTCTTTCTTTCTTTCTTTCTTTCTTTCTTTCTTTCTTTTCCTTTTTCTTTCTTTCCTTTCTTTCTTTCTTTTCTTTCCTCCATATTCTCATATTCTCTCTCTCTCTCTCTCTCTCTCTCTCTCATTCGCTCTCTCTTCCTCTCTCCCTCCCCCCTTTTCTTTTTTGTTTATTTGAGACACAGTCTCCCTATGTAGCACAGGCTGACCTCAAACTTGTGACCTCCTGCCTCTGCCTCCTTAGTGCTGGGATTGCAAGGTGCAACACCACATCTGACCTTCCTCCCAATTTCTTACTGGTCCCCACCTCCATCATCAGCTTTTGTTCACGCCTGCACTGTACCTTTACAGATCCCTCTATACACCCTGTAAGACCTCTGCTCATGGAAAGCCCATCCCTGTCTCCCCAATCTTGCCTCCATATATCCCCAATTTAGGAACCCCTCCCAAAAAAAAAAATCCTGCCAGTTCCACTTCTCCTTGGAGAAATACCTCTGTAAGCCCCTGTCTGCTTTTGTCATTTGAAGACGCCTGACATTTCTCATACAATTTCCTCTACTTAGGAAAAATAAATCTCTCAATCTCTCTTAGCTTAAAAAAATCTTCCCAAATGACCCTCGCTATTTGCACAAGCCAGCATAGCCATACCACCTCCACAGTTTCCTCTGTGTAGGAATCTCCTGTGTCTCAGGACATAAGTGGCAACCTCCAGGACATCTTGAAATTGCCAGAGGACCCCTACCTGAGAAGTGCCTTCTTAATTGGTCTGGGGAGTGGCCAAGCATCTAGACCTTTAAAAGCTCCCTGGCAAATTCTACTGTGCACCAACCAATTTGGAAGAAAGCCCCCCCATCTCCATCACATTCCTTCCCGTAGCCCCCACTGTCTCCCCATGGACCACTCATTCTTCCTAGTGCCCTGCTATACATTTGACTCTAGAAAAACTCCCCACTCTTTCTCTTGCTTAAAAAGTCTTTCAAACCTGGACCCTGCTATCTTTACAACTTAAGTGAGTCTCTGTAATCACCACTTTCTCCTCCATTAAGAAAAATTCCTTCCATGAGCTCCATGGCATTTTCTACTCACAGCAATTGCATCTTCCAGACCCCATTCAGAACTGTCCCAATATCTGATCTATGTTCCCCATCCATCTCCACACACTCCTGCCTGTCCAGCATGCCCTGGTTTTGACCCTCTGCCCTTACACCCACTGCCATCTCTTGATCTTCCCCTAAGGCCCTTCACTTCAGTTCATGTCATTTGCATTACAGAGGATCCCCCAATTATGGATATCCTCAGCTTACTTTGAATCCCTCCCTTCTTTCTTCGACATATAAGAAAACTCCCTCCCCAACTACTCTTACATCATGAAGAATCCCCTTCCCTCTTGCCTACTTCCTTCACCCATTACAGTTCCCAACAACTTCTCCACCCAGGAAAATCCCCTCCCCAGGTCCCCCACAGACTTTCCTCCCTGGGAAACCCCCTCACCCCGTGATAATTTCACCTGTGCAGGAACTTAGACAGTAGCTCCCATCTTCTTCCACGATGAAAAAGATCCCCCCAATCAACTGCACCCTCCAAAAACCTGTGTTCTACAAATGAAACTACAGCTGTCTTCTCAATTAGGAACAACTCACCACTCTACCCACCGCCAATTATCCATTCATTTCTCTCTCCTACATTACCCCACCACCATGCCCACCGTTCCTTCTCCTAGCCATGTGTCTGTTACCTGTTTCTCCACTCTCCTAGACTTCTTCCCCAAAGGCCCCTACAAGAAGCCTTACAAGAAGGGAAACAACAACCAAATACCCTAGGTCCCAGTACAGGGTGACCTTGGCCTCCCAGTTTCCTCTCTGTCTCCAACCGCCCCCACCAACTGGCCCCAGACTAGGTCTGCTCCAGGAGGGGCTGTAGAGAAAGGTTGTCTATGGGGGGTGTCTCCATGGTAACGGGCCTGGTGCCCCACACATGTGTTTCTTCCCCCACCTCAACTCCTGCCTGCCCACACACAGTCCCCCAGACTCTTTGCCCTCCATGCTAGCCCCTTCCTCTTTATCTTGGCTAGATCCTCAGTTTTCTCTCTTCCTGCCTCTCAGCCTCTCCTCTCCATGCCTGTGCCCCTTACCACTAGTCAAGCCACCTCCACTATCTTAACAAATTTCTAAATTTCTGCTTCACTGGGGTGAGCCCTGACCCCAGGATGTGCCTCCTCCCCCTGCTGGGCCCTACAAACCTAGGGTAGGAGGGGAAGGAATGAGGAGGGAATTTCTACATCAATAAAGATTTGAAGACCTTTTTATTTTGTTAATTTGGGGGACAATCTGTTCGTCTTTAGGGACTCTTCTTTGAGTCCATCTGCCCACGGCGGCTGCAAGGGAAGAAGGAGCAGGGGACCCCCAATTCTAAAGCTCCTGCATAGAAGAGAGGTCACTGTCCTCTTCTCAGAGGGACCAGCTCCTTTCTCTAAAATTGAGGGGGGGGTCACAGAACCTTCATTCTACACCCACCCACCTCCGATTAATAAAAAGATCTGTCTCACCTCTGTTAACGATAGGTCAACTCTTCGGTGCACTGGGGAGGGACGTCCAGCCCCCCCTGCCGGTAGCCCCCCCAGAAACACCTTTATGGCTCCCAATTCTCGCTTCTTCCCCCTCCCCCAGCAATGAGGGACCCAGGCGTCCGACCAGGTTGGGGGGGTGGAGATGAGGAGGCGTAGGAGGAATGAGGGTGTTGAGGTAGAGGGGGAGCCGGGGGGTCAGCTCTGAGCTTGGGCCCCCAGGGAGTGAGGGTCGGGATTAAAAAAAAAAAAAAAGGTGAGGAGACAATTTGGTTCTCGTGTCGCTGGGTAAAGTGCGGAGCTGGAGGACGAGAGAGGGAGGGAGGAGGGAGGGGGGAGGGGAGCTGCCGAGGGATGGGGGAGCCACGGAGAGGAGATGGATGGGGGGAAGGGAAATGACTGGGGGGCAGGGTCTGGGTGGCAGAAGGAAGCTGGGGAAGAAGAGAGAGAGAGAGAGAGAGAGAGAGAGAGAGAGATCCGGAGAGGGAGGCAGAGAAACAGAGAGACAAGGAGAAACGGAAAGAGAGAGACCCAGAGACTGAGAATGGGGGAGGGAGCAATTTGGGGGAGGCAGTGACTGGTAGCAGAAGGAAGTTGGAGAGACACACACGGAGAAATATCCTGAGAGAGAAGAGGACAGAGACAGAGATCCAAAGAGAGACACCAAGGGATGGGGGAGAAATGAGGGTGGAGGAGGGTTGGGGTAAGGAGGGGGTCAGGATCTGGGTAACAGAAGGGAAGAGAGAGGGACAGAGTCATGGGGGGGAGGAGAGACAGATGGAGAGAGACAGACAGAGAAACTAGAGGCTGGAGAGAGGAAAAGAAATAGGGAAAGGGGGTGGGAAAGAAATTAGGGATGGGGGCAAGGTCTTGGTAGGGAGAGGATGGAGGGATAGAGAAAACAATGAGAGAAATTTAGGGGAAAGGGGTCTGAGTGGCAGAAGGTGCCTGGTGACAGAAAGGCCGGTGCAGAAGCAGAAGGAGAGAGCGGGACCCAGAGAGAGACAGATGGAGAGAGACTGAGGCTGGAAGAGATAGAGACCCAGAGATTCAGAGACAGACGTAGAAACTGGGGAAGCACCCACAAGGAAGCCAAAGAAAAATAATGGGAGAGGGGCCCGGCTCAGATGCCTTAAGGAGATCAGAGATAAAGGGCACCCATGTCCCCTTCCCCAACCGCATCCCCAGCCCCTGATCCCTACCCCCACCCCCATTTCAAAGCCCCCACCCCCACCCCCACTAGCCTCCATCTCTTCAGCATAGCTTGCCGCCGCCACCGCCTCTTCCTGTCGTCATAGCAACAGGATCCAGGCGCCCAGCCAAGGCTGGCAGCGGCGGCCGGAAATGAGGGGAGGGCCTTTTTAAAAGGACCCCAGGAATGCAACCCTTTCCCAAAATCCGAGAGAAAGCTCAACTTCCCCGGGTCTTTTCACCTCTTCCTCCAAGTAGTGAGGAAGATCCCTTCCAAAATAAAGTCATATTAAATTTACAAGGATAGCAAGAATTTTGAGTTTCTCCAACACATCTCTTTTTCTTTTGCCCCCTAGCTATCCCTACCTCAAACCTGATGGGGAGGAAGGATAGAGTTAGATTCCATCTAAGATGAGAATGGGGTTGGGAGGAAAGTAGCATGTGCACAGCTTGAGTGGAAAATAATTCGCGCTGTCCGGGATGGGGAAGGAAGGTTAGACAACAGTTTTGAGAAGACTGGATCTTTCAGTTCTAGAACTAACCAGTGAGGAGGGGGTGGGGCAACTTGAATGGAAGACCTTCAATGATAGTCAGAAAGTTTGATCTCAGTCTGAATCTCAGGGATGTCCCTTGGCCTCTGGGTGACCTTGGACAAAACACCTCCTGACCTCTAAACTCAGTTGTTCTCAGTTATAAAGGAGACAAAAGCTGCCTCCAATTAATGAGAACATGAGTGCAAAGAGATCTTGCCTCTCCTTTAAGCAAGGAATAATTTTTGCAGGACTGTGTCCTTATGCAAATGTTATTTAAAAAAAAAAAAAAACCTAAGAGCTAGCCATGGTTGTTCTTTGCCTTGGGCTAGGCAGTTTGTGTGCTTCATTATCTCATGGAATTCTTGCAGAATCTCTGCGTTTGGATATAGATATACAGGACAAAGTGAAGCCCTAGGATGTGTGGTCATTTTTCCAAGATCACCCAGGGATCAAAGGCAGAGCTGGAATGAAGCTGCCTCTTCTTAGGGGGCACTAGGAGTGGAGGGCATCTAGGAATAGGTGAATTTCACAGTCATTTAACCTCACACACTTTTACATCTCTGGGGTGGGGGTAGGGGTCTGACAGGACAGTGTTCCTCTACATTCTTTACCTAAAGCCTGTGCATGCTTCCAAGTCTCTTGGTACCCAGCATTCCTATCTTCCACTGTTATTTCTTTAGCTCTGTTCACTTCATTCTCACCCATGTCTCATGAGGGGACAGGAGTTTTGAAAAGCATTCCAACACCTCTGGTTGAGAAGCAACAAAAAGCAACCCTTAGGGTAAGGGGCCTGGCATTCATTCATCCTCCTTCTTTTGCCAAGGAGAGGGATAGGGTCACCAACCAAGATGAAGATAATATAAATTGAGATTGGGAGCATGGTTCAAGTGGTAGAGTGCCTGCCTAGCAAGCCCAAGGTCTTGAGTTCAAACCCCAGTACCATAAAAAATAATATAAATTTAGTGCTTAATACTACAGACTGTAAGCAGCTTGTAGACATCACCTCAGCCTTTGAAAGAGTTGTGTTAGCAGCCCCAATTTTAGAGATGTGAAAACTGATGTTGACAGAGATTAGAGTGAGGGCATCGGATAATTAAATAAGCCAGAGTTTTTCAACCTCAGCAAGGTTAATGTTCTGCCAGATAATGCTGAGCAGGTCATCCTGGCCTCCATCCCCTAGAAACCAGTTGTGACAACCAATAATGTCTCCAGAATTGCCCAATGTCCCTTGAGAGCCCAAAATCATCCTTGTTTGAGTGCCATTCATATAAACTAAACAGCAACTGGGCACCCACTTTATTTTTATTTTAAATTAAAATGTATCATCTTCACAATGAAACTTCTTTGGCCAATTAGTATACAATAATTAAAAAAAGATTAAAAATGTTTTAAATGTGTTTCCTAAGCAAATCAATATGCTCAGCGTTTAAAAGAAAAGAAAATGGTACCCAATGGATTCTAAGAAAAATATTGCAGCCTGCTCCACCCCAAAACCTGTTCCTTAAGGGGAAAGGTTTTTAGCTTTTTTTAATTTGCAGAAGTGGGGACTGAACTCAGTGCCTTGTGTTTAGTAGGCTCTACCACTTGAGCCATTGTGTGCCAGCCTGAGTTTTAAATGCTTTCGCTGTTTCTTCTCATAACTTGCCTTGATATCCCTACATAGTAATTGTCTTCTAGATGTGTCTACATTATACATTATTTACAGATTTTTTTCCCTCTGATAAAGGTTTAACTCATGTAGACTTCACTTTTTCCTCTCTTCCAACTCATGTATATATTTTTATATCTACTGGTTAATTTTGTGACATTAAATGACACACGGCTGCATCATGATTTCTGGTTTCAGTGACTAAAGGGAGCACATCTCTTCTTTTTAAAAACAACTTTACTGCCTAGTGCTGGCGGTTCATATCTGTAATCCTAACTACTCAGGAGGCAGAGATCAGGAGGATCACAATTGGAAGTCAGCCCAAGCAAATAGTTCTCGAGACCCTATCTTGAAAAACGTATCACAAAAAAATGGGCTGGTGGAGAGGTTCAAGTTGAAGGCCCTGAGTTAAAGCTGCAGTACCAAGAGAAAAAAATTATTGAGATAGAACTCACATACAATACAATCTACGCATTTAAAGTATGTAATTCAATGGCTTTTTCTTGGCGGGTAGGGGAGGACAAGGTCTCCCTATGCTGCTCAGGCTGGCCTCAAATTCACCATCCTCCTGCCTCAACCTCCTGAGTACTGGGATTACGTATGTGCACTACCACACTAGGTTTCAATGGGTTTCATCAATTGTAAATCAACTCTAGGACATTTTCATTAGCCCAAAAAGATATTGGTGCACTTCCTCTATTCTGTACATTCAACAGACATGAAAACATACAGCAAATGGTCCTCTGTGTCTCTATTCTTTCACTTCACAGTCTTAAAGTTTCATTCATGTTGTAACATGTGTCAGTACTTCATTCATTTTTGCAGCTGAATAATATTCCATTGGTATATATACTAAATTTTATTTACCCATCTATGGATGGACTTTTGGATTGTTTCCATGTTATAGCTATTATGAGTAATTTTGCTGTGAATATGTGTTTGTATGCATGTCTTTTTTTTTTTTTGGACAGGCTCTCACTATGTAGCTCAGGCTGATCTTGAACTCACAAGCCTCCTCCCTTAGCTTCCTGAGTGTTGGGATTACAGGCATGCGCAACCATGCCCACTGGACACATATCATTATACCCCTTGGTCATATACTGAGGGGTAGAATTGTACACGTTTGCCTCCATGCACTCTGCCAGCACAGGGAAGGACCCTTCAGAGAGAACAGCACAAAAGTTCAGGACGTGGGTTCCATTAGACCTTGTTTCTATGTTACTCATAAATTCATCTCACATTTGCCAAGGCCTCCAATGGCCTTGACCCAGAGACCTAAGACCATGGACTCACACATCTGAGTCAGCTAACCCTCTACCATTGGGAAAGCCTTCTACCCTGGCTTTCACCTGTAGCAGGCAGACTCTTTAAAGATATCCTCCAGGATTCTTTCTCCCCATAAAATCCCCTCCCTTTGAGTGTGTGAAAGGCCTGAGAATAGGATGGGACATCACTCCCAAGATGAATTTATAGCTGAGAGTGTCCTGGGTGAGCCAGACCTGATCAGGTAATATCTTAAAAGAGGGCACAGGATTTGGAGACAGTTTCCCTGGTGTCCTTGAAAAAGCAAATCGCCATGCTGTCAAGAGGGCTATGGTACAGAGACCTGACAAAGGAAACAAGGACTTCCATTTCACAATCTCAAGGAAATGAATTCTGCTCCATTGCAGTAGCTTAGTAGTAGAGCTCTCCAGGCAGATGTCCAGATGAGAACAAGCCTTGATTTAGGCCTGAGAGACCCTGAGCCTAACATCCAGGTCCACCCTGCTGGATTCCTAATCCATGGAAACCGTGAAGTGATCCGTGTGTGTTGTTTTACTCCATGGAGCACTTGCAAATTGTTGTGCGGTCATAGGTGACTAATAGTCCCTAAAATCACATCACACCATGAAGGTCACACAGGTGCTGCACAGCCAGGGCTGCACTAATGCCTCCCCAGGCCTCCCTGTGCCCACTCCTAGTGACCAGTCTGTGTCCACGTGGAAGCTCTTCCTTCCTGGATCCCTTGTATTTCCACTTCCTTCTGTCTGTCCTGCTCTTGCCTGGGCTGTGCCCCCGCCCTTGCCTCTGCTCTCCCTCTGGTCTCACTTCCACACACAACCCCCAAAGACTCTTTCCAACATTCAGAGCTGACCCTGACCCTCTGTTGCTTAAACATCACCAACAGCTCCCTGTTGCCCCCAGGAGAAAAATCCAAGTTCCTCATCTACATACTTATCCCAAGAGCACCAGTCTTATCTTCTGCTATCCCACACACAGGAGTCATTTTCCTACCCTGCTCAGGTGGCAAACCCTCCATCCACTCTTTTTTATTTGGTGGTACTAGGGCTTAAACTCAGGGCTTCACAATTGCAAGGCAGGAGCTCCATGACTTGAGCCATGCCTCCAGCCCTTCCTGCTCTGGTTGTTTTGGAGATTGGGGTCTCACTTTTGCTCTGATTATTTTGGAGATGGGGTCTCACTTTTGCTCTGGTTATTTTGGAGATGGGGGTCTCACTTTTGTTCTGGTTATTTTGGAGATGGGGTCTCACTTTTGCCCTCACTGTCCTGGACCACAATCCTCCTACTTTATACCTTTTCCCACCATAGCAGAGATGACAGGTGCACACCACTAAGCTCAGCTATTTGTTGAGATGGGAGGTCTCTTGAACTATTTGCCTGGACTTCCTAGAGCCACTATCCTCCCAATCTCAGCTTCCCAAGTACCTGGGATTGCAGATGTGAGTCACTGATGCCCAGCTCTTCTATCCACTCTTAAAGAGTCAGCCTAGCCGGGTGCTGGTGGCTCATGCCTATAATCCTAGCCACGTGGTAGGCTGAGATCTGGAGAACTCAGTTTAAGGTCAATGTGAGCAAATAGTTTTTAAGACCTCATCTCCAAAATAACTGAAGCAAAATGGATTGGAGGTGTAGCTTAAGTAGTAAAGTGCCTGCTTTGCAAGTGTGAAGCCCTGAGTTCAAACCCTAGTCTCAGCAAAATGCTCCTTCCTGCAGAGACCCTTCCCTGACCTCTGGAGCCTGCTGTGGGGCAGCCTGTGCCTCCACTTTGCGCTATGTTGTCTCCATCAGCACATAGCCATCCCACCTGGGGATTGATGGGTGGGTCTGTCTTGTCTACCAGAGCAGGAACTGCCCAAGGACAGGTACAAGTCTGATTCACTTCAGCACCTGACAGAGCCCCACTGGTGGACAGGCGACCTCTGTCCACAGATGCTCAGAGAGGGAATGAATGAACCAATGAATGAGTTAGGGAACGAAAGGCTATGGATTCTAAGGTCCTTACCCCCAGCACTATGTGTCCACATCCACCCCGCCACCCCCTATCCCTGGCTGTCCTCTCCCCAGGTGTTTCTCATCAGCACCAGCTGGGGCCTTTGTGTTGTCTCAGAACAGAGCGGAGCTGGCTTGTCTTCCTGCTGCTCCAGGAAGAGAGGATCAGCGTTTCTGAAGCGTCCTCATTCAGGGTGAAGTGGAAAGATTCCAGTGCTGGGGAGTCAGGTGGCCTGAGTTTCACTTCCTGCTTTTCCTTACTTCCCTAAGGCATCCAGAGCAAAAGTCTCTTTCCCTGTGCACCTCCCCTCCAAATCTGTAAAGGGGGAAGGTTCAGTAACCCATCTCTCTTGGGTTGGGGTGTTCCCAGAGTGGAATGCAAAAATCTCACTTCCAAGGGACTGTGGCCGGGCTTTGGGGGACATCAGTGAAGCCCCTGAAATTATGTACAGAATTTTGTGAATCTGGGTATTTTTTTTTTTCCTGGGGATCTACAGCTTTTTTGTTTTGGTGGTATTGGGGTTTGAACTCAGGCCCTCACATTTGCTAGGCAGGGGCTCTATGGCGTGAGCCACACCTCCAGCCCAGGATCTATAGCTTTTATCTGATTCTCAGTGAGATCCTTGATACCCTACTAGTTCAGAATCACTGTTTATCAATTTAGCAAAATTTCATCTGTGTTAATGAAAATAAAGAAAAGAAGAAAGGCAAGAAGAGTACAGAAGTGCATGGACTATGTTGAGACTCAGTTTTCACATCCCTGACTTTAGTCCCATCTTGGACCAGAGGTTCTTTGCTGTGGAGGATGGTAGGACCAGTGCATTATGGAACGTTTGCAAGATCCCACTGGATTTTAGTATTACATTGAACATGTATCCAAATATTGTTATGTGTACCTTGGGCACAAAATCACCCCAGGTGAGAACCATTGACCTTGAAGCAGAAACTTCTGACAGTTGCTCCTCTGGGAATAAAACTGGGACAGACAGGGTGAGAACAAGAAAGTTGCTTTAAAAAAAAACTATGTGTGTGTTTGGGGAAGAGGACCAAATCCAGTCCTTCTGCATGCCAGGCAAGCGTTCTTCTGCTGAACTTCATCCCCAGCCTGACTTTCTTACTTATATCTGTCTCTGGTACTGAAATGTTAAACCCAAGACTAAGTATTAAATGCATAATAAAAATTAGTTTTGCCAGACATGGTAGCACACATCTGTAATCCCAGCTACTTGGGAAGCAGGGGCAGAAGGATCAAGAGTTTGAGGCCAACCCACTCAAAGTTAGCAAGCCCCTGTCTCAAAAACAAAATACAACCTAAAAGGCCTGGGAGCATGGCTCAAGAGGTAGGACTTACCAAGCATGCAGGAGGCCTTGGGTTCAATTCCTAGCACTAAAAAAAAAAAAAAAAAGTTTACTGTTAAAATAAATTATCTTTGTGCAATGAATCACTACATAGCCATTAAAAGAATGAGACTGGGGTTGGGAGTGTGGCTTAATGGTAGGGCATTTGACTAACACATAAGAGGCTCAGGATTTGATCTATTACACACACAAAAAAGGGAATGAGACAAATCTCTGCAATGGATGTGTTGCCTCTATGCACTTAAAACACAACTTTTCTTTATGTGTATTATATCTATTGATATTTCATGTAATTTGCATTTCTTAGTTTGAAATTCAGACTATGAAAAAAATTTCTGAGACAAGATCTTGCTATGTAGCCTAGGCTGGCCTCAAACTGCTTCAGCTTCCTGAGTACTGGGATTATAGATATGTACCATTATATCCAGTTTAAAACCTTTTATTTTAATTTTTTGGCAGTGCTAGGGATCAAAAAGAAAAAATTAAATATGTATGTTAAGTCCGGGTGTAGTAGTATATACCTGTAATTCTAGCTACTTGGGAGGTAGAGATTAAGAGAATTATTAGAGACCAGCAAAGCAAAAATTAGCAAGCTCTATCTCAACCAACAAGTCAGGTGTGGGGACTCATGACTGTGGTCCCAACTACTGGAGGTCATAGACAGATAGGAGTATATTAGTCCAGGCCAGCCCTGAGCAAAAATGTGAAACCCTCTCTGAAAAATAACTAAAACAAAAAGGGTTGAGGTCTGACTCAAGTGGTAGAGAACTTGCTTAGCAAGTAAGAAGCCCGGGGTTCAAGCCCAAGTATCAGCAAAAAAAAAAAAAAAAAAAGCATGTTAATAAAACAATAATCTCTATAACTATATAAATATTTATTTATATATGCTTATATTCTTCATATAAATGTATTGGTTTCTATTCTCATATCTATTCGACACTTGATCTAATATAAGAAAGGTGGGGTCCTGTTAATGTTCTTACTTGTTGTGAAGTCTATAGATTGAACATTTCATGAAGGAATAACTGTGAAAAGGAAAAATAAATTGGTTTGGACTTTAGAGACCTCTTAAACAGGTCCCAGGGATGCCCAGGGTCCCTCAGCCACACTTTGAGAACCACTAATGTGTTACACTTTGTAGCAATATGTAACACTGTGTAACAATATGTAACATTGTGTAACTAATATGTAACACTATTTTGTAAATAATATAAGGTGCAGAATAGTGTGTCAAAGATGGCCACAGAAAAATAGATGGGACTGTGGTTTCACTATGCATGGAGAAATACCCATTAGTGGGTAAGCAATGTTGGCCCAGGAAGTCCCAGAATTCAATGTTAGCTTGGCAATTTTCTAGGTTTGTGACCAGGAAAAAGTTAATTTGCCTCTCTACATCCAAGGATCTCATCTATAAATGAAGGGTGATGATAAGAGTACTAAACCTCCCTGGGGTACGGAATGTAAAGAGTTCAGAATTTAATACAACAAGGCAGACACCTAGAAAGCACTTGATCAATGATGCAATTAACTTACCATTATTAAGCATCCTTGAAAAGTAGTCAAGGGAGAAATGAAGCAAGCCTTGTATGCACATATGAATAATAAAAAAAAAAGGAAAAAAAAGAAAAAGAAAAGTAGTCAAGAAGGGTTATGTAACTGATATTCAATGAGCTCCGTAATACATGGGCATGGGGGATTGAAAGGTGCATTCTGTGATAAATGCTATGTAAAATAAATGTGTAAATGTTTAAATCCACACACAGGTGGATTTAAACACCTGCATACACAATTGAATATGCATAGAGTATTCCTGAGATTATATGTCCAAAGTTGATAGAGCCTTGAGGGGAAGGGGACTTCTACATGCCAGGATATCCTAATTTACCTTATCTAGATATATGTGGACCTATTCACAGCATTCCTTTAAAATAAACAGTTGGGGGTGGTTTGGGGGGTTGAACTAGGGCCTTGCACTTGCTAGGCAGGTGCTCTACAACTTGAGATGTGCCACCAGTCCTTTTAACATTGCTTAATTTTTAGATAGAATCTTGCTTTATGACCAGGTCATCTTGGACCTCAGTCCTCCTATTTGTGCTTCCTGGCATAGCTGAGATGACAGGTGCATACCACCACACTCTGCCTTAGGTGAGATGGGGTCTTATGAACTTTTGCCTGAGCTGGCATGGAATTTTAATCCTCTTGATCTCTCCCTCCTATGTGAACTACCATGCCCTGCCAAATTAAACACATCTTGAAGTATGAGATTCTGTCCCATTTTCAAAATGTAAACAAAGCCAGCTAGGTTAACTTTTTACATTTTTTTGTTTTTATCTCATTTTTGTTTGGTTTAATTTTTTAAAAGAAGAACATAACTTTAGGGGTTGTTAAATTCTGAACAAAATCATCTAATATGCCATGCTTGTATCACCACCATGGTGCAGGCGGGGCAGACAGCACCAATTGATCATCAAGGCAGACAGCACCAATCAATGGGATACTCTTTCCCACTGATCAGACTCCAGAGTGCTTCTAGTACTGTGCTGGAAGCATTCATTCTGCATCAAGTCATCTTAACACAGAGGTTGGATTGTATTTTTGCCATTGCAAATCTGCAGCACGACCTTCAGAAATTCCTGGAATCATGGAAAATGACTCAGAATATTTCCCTGGGGAGTCTGACCCTGCTGAATATGAATTCTTTCCTTTGAATCTACCAGCACAACAGTGCCTCTCCCAGAGGGATTTGAAATTATTGTAAATCATTCCTATTTTTTTTTTTAAATAGAAAAAGGAAACTGAAGTCCCAGAAATTAGAAGACCTGCTCAAGGTCACAGAATGAGTGAGCACCCAATCCATAGTAGCAAAATATAGCAGCTAATAGAATGACCTCTGGGGTGAGACAGGCCTGGGTGTGGGTTCTCTTTTTGGTCTTACCAGCTGGTGACATCACCTCCCTGTGCCTCAGTTTCTTCATCTACAAACTGGGGCTAAATGGAATGCCAGGTTCATGGGATGGTGGGAGGATCCATCAAAGTAGTAGATGGGAACTGCTCAGCACAAAGACTGATTCCTGATGACAGCTCCATCAGTGTAGCTGTGGTTGTCACCAGTTGTGGTGTGGTCACAGAACTTCTTATTGCCCCTAAGGAAGCTAACTCTAGACAAGTTAAAAATCAATGTGGCTGGCACTCTGCATCTTTTCTGATACGCTTTAAGAATAAACTCACAGCCAGTTAAAGATGAATGGTTTTTAAAAATGTGGTACATATACACCATGGAATATTATTTAGTTGTAAAAAGAATGAATGAAATTGGGCTGGAAGTGTGGCTCAAGTGGTAGAGTGCCTGCCTAGTAAACATGAAGCCCTGAGTTAAAATCCCAGTACCAATAAAAGAAAAAAAGAAATTATGTTGTTTGCAGGAAAATGGATAGAACTGGAGATCATCATTTTAAGTGAAATAAACCAGGGTTCAGAATGACAAATATTGCATGTTCTATCTCATATGAGGAATCTGGTCCCTAAAAATGAATGACAGGGTCAAGTGCCAGTGACTCATGCCTGGAATCCCTGTAGGAGGCTTGAGACCAGTCCAAGCAAATAGTTTGAGAGACACTCCATCTCCAAAATAACTAGAGCAAAATGGAGTGGAGGTGTGGCACAAGCAGTAGAGTGCCTGCTTTGCAAGCAGGAAGCCCTGTGTTCAAACCCCAGTCTCACCAAAAATAAATAAATAGACTCACTAGGGCTGGGGATGTAGACAAAGGCTTGACTATCATGTGTGAGGTCCTGGGTTCATTTGCAGCACCAAACACACACACACACACACACACACACACACACACACAAACACACACACACACACACATCCCTCAAGAATAACCTTAGCAGACTTCTAGGCTGTTCTCAATCTTCAGCATTATGGATGAGATCATAAATCTGTGATCCCATTTCTGAGCCTCCCTCCCTTCCTCCTTTTCCTGTAAAACCAGAGTGATATTCCCACACACCGGGTTTTTGCGAATGTTTAATGTGGTCATGTTCAGAAGGCAAGCGTCTGGCTAGATGTGCAACAAGTGGCACCAGTTGTTTCTCCACAGAGCAACAGAGCCAAGAGTTAGGAGAGGCTGCCGCTCCCTGCTGCAACGAAAGGAAGCTCAAGTGTTGGAGTCAGATAGACTTGGTTTTAGTTCATGGTTCTGTGGATTTCTAATTGTGATCTTGGACAAGCCATTTACTTCTCTTGACCTATCTGCACAAGGAGGCCACTTAATTCAACATGAGGGCTTGGGAAGAAAAATCAAATGAAGCAACGGATGTAGAAGAAGGCAAGTAATAATAACCGTACTATATGTGGTCAGAGTATGTCAAGAGATCATTTTTATTAACCCTGACCCCCCTCTCCTGTGTCATTTGCTGTCCGCATATTGCACACGGACTGAATCATAAGCTGCTATTAATTATAATGATTAAGTAACTTAATAAGACCTATCTAACTTTATTATGCAGAATTTCAAGTCCCTACCCTTAGAGTGAGAGACCTGGACTTCAGTTCCCCTGTATCCAATCCCTTCCCTCTGGGCAGGCAGAGACGTGTTTGAAATAAAGTTTATTGAAGTTTCTGTCGGTATTTACATATGATACACGGTAAATAACAGAGCCAGGCCCCCCACCCCGCCCTTTTCCCCACACCCAGTGCCCCCTCCCCCAAACTCATTAAAAATCGCTGCGTAAAGACAGGTTAACTGCTGCGTTCCCCCCTCCCCCCTCCCCCCTAAGATGCAAACTAAAAGCCCCTTCCCCCATCCCTCCCCTGCCCCCCTCCCCCCACCCCGGGGGCCATTCTGGTTCCGTGTACAACACTGTGCTACCTCGCCTCTCCTCCCCTAATAAGGGGGGATGGGCGATTTTCTGGTGACCTCCCCCAGCAATCTGTCCAAGGGGGTGGACCGGCCCTTGAAAGAAGCCAGAGTTGGGGGGATCTGAGATAGATAGGTAGAGGGACATCAATGAGGAGGAGTGCCAGAAAATGGAAGACAGAGGTTTGGAGGGGGTGTCGACCCCCGCTACTGCCCCTCCCTCCCCCGACGGGGCCTCGAGGGGGGAGAGGCGGGCACAGGTGTGGAGATGGCGTGGTAAACTCCCTCCAACTTAGGGTCCCCATCCTTGTTTGGTGTGAGGGCTGGGTGCACCTAGGGGCTTTGGATGAGCAGTTGGAGGAAGGAAAGGAGAGTTAGAGGAGGAAGAAGAGGAAGAAAAAGAAGCCAAGAAGAGCTGAGAAAGCAAGATCCTTTGGATACAGTCACCTAGAAGTCGGGTTACCTTCCGGAGGCAGAAAAGAGCCCACCCAGTGAGAAAGAATGGGGTCACCTAGGGGAGCAGAGAAAGGGGAGGGAAAGCCCAAGTTAACCTCAGCCATGCCTCCAGTACTTCTCCTGAGCGGGAGCTGTGGGCGGAACATCAGGCCCCCCAAAATCCCCCAAGACCCCGGCAAGGCAGGAAAGGGGAGTACGGAAGAGGGGAGAAGGTGATCGGCTTCCTGGCGGCTGCCAAACCCACTCTCCAGCCTAGCGCCCCTGCAGTGAGACGTGAGGTTATGTAGGGGCTCAGGGAGCCGGGCGCAGGCCACCGCGAACTGCTGAGCAGGTGGAACTGGGAAGGAGTTAATTGCCTGGGAGGGGCGGGGCCAGAGGAAAGGGGCGTGTTCTAAGGGAAGGGGCGGGCAAACGAAGGGGAGGAGTCATTTGGATGTGGAAGGGACCAATGAAGAGGAGGGGTTTGGAAAGAGGATTGGGACATTTAAATGAGGGAGGGTAATGGGGCGGGGCCTGAAGGTGGTGCTCCCTCTTCGGGTGTGAGCGAGAAGTCCCGAGGGGAGCCGAGCTAACTTGCAGGGAGACCCAGGAGAGGGAGCAGGAGCGGGAAGGGGGCTCCCAGCGCCGGGTCTCAGCAGGGCGAGGTGGAGATGTGCAGGTGGTCGGGGTACTTGATGGCTGGAGGGTAGTTCTGCGTCATCTGGATGGAGACGTCACTGGAGATGTCCGACGGGCTGCGGCCGCGGCGCCACGCCTCGGGCTGCAGAAACTGGCCGGAGTAGTCGGAGCAGTCGCTGAGACGCGGGCGGTAGAAAGCCGGATGCGGACGGTACATCTCCTCCTCTGCGTAGCGTTTGGTGAACAGGTACACCGACATCACCCCGGCTCCCTGCGGCAAGGCACCGTCAGAGTCCCAGAGGCGCCCCCTCCAACCAAGAGCCCCACCACCACCACCCTGAAGACCTCAGGGGTCCAAGCCCAAGGTCTCGCTCCCGAGACCCTTCCAGCTGCAGGTAGCCCAGAGATAAAGTAGTAATTTCCCCCTCCACCCCATCCCAGATCTGTCCCCGGTTCCTGCTTCCTCCAGGGTTGGAAAACCCAGGGCCCTTCTTTCCAGAACACAGGGATTAGACACTCAATTCCCATCTTCTTCGTAATTCAGAACCTACACCCCTTCCTCCTGGACCCAGGAATCAGACCCCCAGACCCTAAAGCAGAGAGTCTGGGCTCCACCAACATCACCTCTTTGAGCAGGAAGGAGGAAGCAGCGAAGGCAAACGACCACCCGTAGCGATAATGAAAATACTGCTCAGAGCTGCTGGGCCTGTTCATGACCTCGTCATTGATGCTGGAGATGTACAGAACCAAGCCCACCACCAAGGAGAGGCCTAGAGGAAGCAAAGAGATGCCCCTAGAGCATTAGAAGGAGGACCCCAAGCCCAGTCTCACTGCCATCCCTTCTGCCCTGGTTCTGTCTTTTGAAATGCCTCCTCTGTGGGGTGTTGGTTGGGTGCAGGGAGCTCAGAGAAGAATTGGTACCTCCTCCCCCTCCCCCATTCCAAATCAGCTATCCAGGAGCTCACAGTGCAACTGGGAAGAGATGGACACTTCAGCAATCACATACTTGGTGCTATGTGCTACAAGGGATGTGACTCTTCCATGGGGTCCAGAAGAGTCACAAAGTCACAGGACAGGAGCAAAGGGAATAAAAGAAAGCTTCCTTTGTCCACATCCTAAAGGACAAGGTCCAAGGAAGAATGACACACTATCCAGCATCACAGCAGAGGGAGCAACCTGGGCAGAGGTTTGGAGCACTGAGCTGCCCACACAGAAATTAGCCTGGGGAGGGGACAGAGAAAGGCCACACAATGAGCCTTGAATGCCAGGCTGAGAAGCTGGGCATTAATGTTAAGGACACCAGGGAGCCAAGCAAGGTTTGCAGAAGGACACAGCCAGATTAGAGTTTTAGAAAATCCTTTGGTGTTGAGGACAGATTGGTAGAGAGATAATGGAGTTGGGACATTCTACTGGTAAGTGGAGGAGGCCTGAGCTGTGGCGTATGGATAATAATTGTAACAACATCAATAATAATGACAGCAGCTACTTCTGTAGCTCTTGGTCTATGTCAGGTGTTGTTCTCAGTATTGTATATATAGTAATTCATTCAAAACTCACAACCAACCTTTGAAGTAAACCTATTTTATCAGTTTTATCACCACTAAGGTTTGAGGAAATAGAGGCACAGGAATGGATGGGGGGTGGGGAGCAGTGGTGGGGGGAGTCTGGTTTGTAGACATTCAAAAGGCAACTATCACTTCCTCAAGGTGAATGCTGTTTGGCAATGAAGCCATGCCAAGGACAACTTAAGGAGGCTGTAAAGTCCCCTGCACTAAATTGATCCTTATCAGCCTTCTGCCCCAGAATCCCACAAATAAGCATCTGTGTGCCTGTCGCACTGGAATAAATCCAAATTCTTTTCATTGCCTAGAATAGCCACAAGTAAAGTAGGCCTCATGGACTAAATCCAGCCCACCTTGATTGCTGGTCCACCAGCTGGGAATGGCTTCCACAAACTTAAATTGTTGGAAAATAAATCAAAAGAAGAATGATATTTTGTAGCAGGTAGAAAGTATATGAATCTCACTTGGCAGTCCTTGGGAAAGTTAAAGATAGAATTACCATATGACCCAGAAATTCTACTCTTAGGTATAAACCTAAGAGAACGCAGAACATATGTTCACACAAAAATTTGTACACAAATGTTTGTAGCAGCATGATTTGTAATAGCCAAAAAGTACAAACAACCTGAATGTCCACCAACAGATGAAAAGAAACAAAATGTGGTATATCCATATAAGGAATATTATTCAGCCAATAAAAGGAATGAAATACTGATTTGTGCTACACAGGGATGAACCAGAAAAAAAGAGGAAGACCACATACTATGTGACTCCACTCATATAAAATGTCCAGAATAAGCAAATGCATTGAGACAGGAAGTAGCTGAGTGGTTGCCAGAGGCTGGGAGGGAGGTGAGGAGTGTGACTTCTGTGACTTGGTTGTTAGAGTGTGAGATTCAGGCTGGACATGGTAGCACACACTTATAATGCCAGCACTTATGAGGCTGAGTTAAGAGGATCGTGAGTTCCAGGCCAGCCTGAACTGCATAGTGAATTTAAGGCCCACCTGGGCTAAATAACAAGACTCTGTATTAAAAGACTGAGAGAGGGAGACAGAGAGACAGAGAAAGACAGACAGAATTTTTGCTGGGGGGAGTGGCTCAAGTGATACAGTACCTGCCTAGCAAGTAAGAGTCTCTGAGTTCAGCCCTCAGTGCCACCAAAAAAAAAAAAAATCAAAGTGTGAGGTTGCTTTGGGTTTAAAGAAAATGTGAAATTAGCTAGGGGTTAGTTGCACAATCTTGTGAATCTATCAAAAACCACGGACTTATATGAACTGTATGCTCTGAGAATTACACCTCAAAATTAAGAGTCTATGAATTTCAGATGGCATGAAACCACAGCCATTAATTTACCTATTGTCCATGACTTCTTTCTACTCCCACAGCAAAACTGAACCTTTCAACAGAGACCAGATGGCCAGTGAAGCTGAAAATATTAGATATCTGGCTCTTTATTGAAAAACTTTGCTGAACTGCTAGACTCCAAGGCCTGCACTGCCTGGTCCCCACCAACCTCATCTCTGACTACTTCCAATTTTTTTCCTTTGCTAGACCACCTGACTTTGTTGCTCTCCCTTGAACAAACACATAAAGCTCATTTCTGCCTCAGGGCCTTTGTTCTTGCCTTTTCCTCTAACTGGAATGAATGGTCTTCCCCACTTTCCCTGTGTGTGTGTCTGTCATTTCATTTACAGCCCTTCATATTTGTCACCTGTTTTGTTTTGTTTTGTTTTTAAAAAGGGTGGGCCTGCTGGGCATTGGTGGCTCACACCTGTAATCCTACATACTTGGGAGGCTGAGATTGGTAGGATCACAGTTACAGGCTAGCCCAGGCAAATAAATAGTTCATGAGACCTCATCTTCAAAACAACCAGAGCAAAATGGACTGGAGGTGTGGCTCAAGTGGTAGAGCACCTGCTTTATAAGTGTAACACCCTGAGTTCAAACCCCACCACCACCAAAAAAAGGGTTTTAGGAAGGGAGGGAGGGAGAAGAAAGATAAAGAAGTCAAAGGAAAAGAAGCTCCCTCACTCAAAACAAGAGAAGTGCAGACAAACACTCTACAAGGTTAGAAGCTTCACAGCAGACAGGCTGGGGAGTGGATGCCCTTCTGCAGTACTGGTGGGAATGCAATATGGCATAACCCTGTGTGGGGGACTATGGTGACATCTAACAAATCACACAGCCTGTAACCCAGCAACTCCACCTCTAGGATTTACCCTGATATCCCTCCACAAGAACTCACTACAGCATTTTTGTGTAATTGAAAAATATCGGAGTGTTCACATATGAATAAATGAATAAATAGAAAAAAGAATATTGGAAAGCCAGGCATAGCAGTGCATGCCTGTAATCGCAGAACCCAGGAGGCTGAGGCAGGAAGATTGTGAGCTCCAGGCCAGCCCAGGCTATGTAGCAAGACCCTATCTCAAAATAAAAAAGAAAGATCCTATATACCCTCCTGCAGAGGATGTAAGGAATAAGCAAACAGTCGGCAACAGAGACGTACAAGTGTAAAATAGGAACGAGGAAGACATCCTTGAGCTAATATGGAGTTCACTGCTAAGTAAAAACAAAAAGCAATTGTGAATAACAGTATAGGATGGGGCATAGTGGCAGGCACCTGTAATCCCTGTACTCCAGAGGTGGAGAAAAGAGGTCAGCCCTGCAAAATTAGTGGGAGACCCTATCTGAAAAACAAACTAAAAGCAAAATAGGCTGGAAGTGTGACTAGAGCAGTAGAGCAGCTGCCTATCAAGCGTGAGGCCCTGAGTTCAAACCTAGTCCCACCCAAAAAAAAAAAAATGTACACCTGCTTGTCTTTTCAAAAACAGTCATGTCATAAGAAGAAAACAGACAAACCAATGAGGTTGACTGCCTTCGGGGTAGGTGAGAACAAGGAGGAGAAGATAAGGAAGACTATATCACATTGTATGATTTTGACCTTTAGAACTATGATAATGTTTTATATTTGAAAATAAAATCAGCTGAGTGCCAGTGACTCACGCCTGTAATGCTAGCTGCTCAGGAGGCAGAGATCAGGAAGATCAAGGTTCAAAGCCCACCTGGGCAAATAGTTCTCGAGACCCCATCTCCAAAAAAAAAGAAAAAAAAACCATCACAAAAAAGGGCTGGTGGAGTGGCTCAAGGTGTAGGTCCTGAGTTCAAATCCCAGTACCACAAAAAAAAAAAAAAAACAGAAAGAAAGAAAAGAAAATCAAAGTCAGCCATGGCAGAACACCTGTAAGCAAGCATTTGGGAGGCTTTGGCAGGAGGATTTCGAGTTCAAGGCCAGCCTGGGCTATGACACAGTGAGCCCCTGCCTCAAGAAAGGAAAAAAAGATAAAATCGAAAAGATGAGGGGAAAACTAAAATAAAAAATAAATGGAAATAAAGAATTCAAACTTTCTATCAAGTCAATCATACAACCACAGGTGGGAGTGGCTGACTTGAATACAGCACTTTGTTCCTGTCTCTTCCTAAAGATTAAAAACCTACAAAGAAATCCTGACTCTTAATTTAAAAAACAAAACAAACTGGGTGCTGGTGGTTCATGCCTGGAATACTAGCTACTCAGGAGGCAGAGATCACAGTTTGAAACCAGCCCTGGACAAAAAGTTTAAGAGCCCCTATCTCAAAAAAACTCATTACAAAAAGGACTGGAAGAGTGGCTCAAGTGGTCAGAGTGCTTGCCTAGCAAGCATGAGGCCATGAGTTCAAACTCCAGTGCCTTCAAATATATATTTATATTTATTTATTTTACATATATATATAAAATGAGTCTTAATAAGTTTTCATTGAGTGTGGCCTAGGGGTAGCAGTTCTGAAATTATTTTGTATGCATTGTAGGGTTGAGCAAATGAATAAATGTATCCATGTTTGGGGGAGCTAGAGGGTTTGTTGTTATTGTTGTTTGGCCTTGTGCTTACTAGGCTCAACCTCTTGAGCCATGCCCCAAGCCAAGTTTCTCATTTTCAAGGAAGATACAAATACAGAATAGGGTTACATGTGAAAAATTCTGTGGTGTTCAGTTGTCAATTAAACTCCTATTATTTAAATATATATATATATTTTCTCCCCCATAGGAATTCTGTCTGTTTGTTTTTTTGAGACAAGCTCTTGTTATATAGCCCAGGCTGGCTTCAAACTCTAGATTCTCCTGCCTCAGTCTCCTCAGTGCTAGGATAACAGGCATGCATCACCACACCCAGCTCTATATTAATAATATTTTTTAAATTAATAAATAGGGGGAAAGTAAGCTCATTTCACTAGCATACCTATTTATACATGTAGATAGAACAATAGAAAACATCATTTGGCAATGTTAGAACAAGCAAGAGTCAGCAGAGGATGCTATGTTGCTGGACAAACAGCTCTCCCCATAGAATATCAACTAATTATGAAGAGATAAAGAGCTTCCTTTACTGTGAAGGAACCTGCCAGGTACCACCTTAAGCAAGTTATGGAGACTGAGATCACCAACGACATAGAGGCAGAGGGACTCCACGTGCCCGCATGGGACACACCAAGCCTGCCACGGCCTCCTTCATGTGGTCCTCCTGCTGAGAATGTGTAACCTGAATCCACCCTTGCATTCATTATGGGCCTCTTTAAAAAAAAAAAAAAGTCAACATGAAAGATTGAACAAAAACTCTGGGAACTGTAGAAAAGATGAGAGGAGAATCATTGAATTCACCAAGCTCCACAGAGACAGCATGGAGGCAAATGGGGGCACCAGGTGACTCTAGACCTCACAGAGAAAGAATAACCAAACACGGGTCAAGTGGATCCTAACAAGCAGAAAGGCAACATGTCTTCATATGCGTTCTTTGGGCAAACTTGCCAGGTGCAACCTGATACTTCAGTCAGCCTCTCAGAGTGGTGGAAGAGCATGGATGCTAAAGAGAAAGGAAAATCTGAAGACACAGCAACGGTGGACAGACGTGTTACAAAAAAGAAATGAAAACCTAGATCCAAACTGAAGTTCAGTCAGATCTGGTGGCTTACACCTGTAAATCCTAGTACTGGGGAGCCAGATCAGGAGGATTGTGGCTCAACTCCAGCCCAGGCAAAAAAATTCATGAGATGCCCCCCACTTCCCCATCTCAACCAATAAGCTGCATGTGGAGGTGTGTACCTGTCATCCCAGCTACATGGGGAAGCATAAGTAAGAGATGTCAGCCCATACTGACCCAGGCATAAATGTGAGACCCTATTCAAAATATAACTAAAGGGCTGGCAGTGTGTCTCAAGAGGTAAGAGCACCTGCCTAGCAACTGTGAATCCTGAGAGTCCTGAGTTCAAACACCAGTGACACACACACACACACACACACACACACACACACACACACACAAAGTTCAAGAATCCCACTGCAACCAAAAGACCTTGTATGGCCTTTTTCTTATTTTATCCCCCAAATTAAAGGAGAACATCCAACTCTGTCCATTGGTGATGTTGAAAAGAAACTGGAAGAGACAAAAATAAGCCCGTTGTGGATGATAAGCAACCTCGTGAAAGAGGATGCTGAGCTGAAGGAAAAGTATGAAAAGGAATTGCTGTCTACCAAGCTACAGGGAAGCCAGATGCAGTGAAAGAGGGCATCATCAAGGCTGAAAAGAGCAAGAAAAAGAAAGAAGAGGAGGAAGAAGATAAAGATGACAATGGACAATGTGGGGATTTTTCTTCTCTATAAAACATTTAATCCTCTGTACTTAGCTTGCAACTTTTAAGCAGATAGACAGATGAGAGAGAGAGAGAGAGAGAGAGAGAGACTAAAGAGATACAGTAAGAAAATGCAGAACATGACTCTAGATTGGATCCTGAATTAAGGGAGTGATAACTACAAAAGACAATATTGGGATAGCAGGTGAAATCTGAGCATGAACTGCGATTTAGATGCAGTATTGATTGTATGAATGTCAAACCTCTTGAATTTGATTATTGTACTATGGATTATTTTTGTATTTATTTATTTATTTATTTATTTTATCGGAGGGTCTGGATTTTGAACTCAGGGCCTCATGCTTGCTAGGCAAACACTCTACCACTTAGGCCATGTCCCCAGCCTTTTATTATTGTACTATGGTTCGATAAGGAAATGCCCAGTTCTTAAGAGACATTTGTTGAACTATTTGGTGTGAAGTGTCCACAATTATATTGAAGTGGTTCCAGCAACACATACATATATATGAAAAATGATACATATGTAAACACATGTCTTCTAGATATATTACATAATATGTGCATGTATTTATGTGTGTACAATGTATGCATTTCATATATGACATGTGTACACACATGTAAGTGTATATATGTGCATAAAGTGTTTAAAAAAACTGGTCTATAAAAAAATGAATGAGGCTGGTGAAGTGGCTCAAGCTCTAAGAGCATCTGCTTAGCAAGCATGAGGCCTTGAGCTCAAACCCCAGTTCCACCAAAAAAAAAAGACATGAGTGTAAAGTAGGAAGAGGGGAACCAGCAGAAGGGGGATTGAAATTAGGGTGAAATCAGGCACTGGTGGCTCTCCCATAATTCTAGCTATTCAGGAGGCAGAGATCAGGAGGATCAAAGTCTCAAGGCAGTCCCAGGCAAAAAGTTCACAAAACTGTGTCTCAAAAATACCCAACACAAAAAAATGGCTGGCACCAAGCAAGAGTGAGGCCCTGAGTTCAAACTCAGTACTGTCAAAAAAAGGAAAAAGAAAGTGGAGTGAATACTACGGAACCACTTCATGCACATGTATGAAAATAGAAAAACAATGAAATTGTTTAAAAAGGGGAAGAGAGGGGATGTGAAAGAGTAATAGAGGGAATGAATATGATCAAACGCATTACATGCATTATGGAAACACCACAATTAAACCCCTTTGTACAGTTAATATATGCTAATTTTTAAAAAAACGGAAAGAGGCTGTGAGTCTGGCTCAAGTGTTAGAGCAAGAAGAAGACCTTGAGTTCAGACCCTATAACACACACACACACACACACACACACACACACACACACACACAGAATTTAAAAAGAAAGAAAGAAAACTAGTCTAGGTGAATGATATGTGGGAATTCATTGTATTAGTTTTGCAACTTTTCCGTAGGCTTATATTTTTTCTAAAATAAGAAGTTGAAAATAAAATTGAATAATCCCAAACAGGATCTTTCCCCAAGGTGCCAAAGTATTGCCTTGCAAATTACTTACTCATTGTGAAATTAAAAAGAAACAAAAACAAAAACAATCCACCTTATGAATGGGAGCTCAGTGAGTATCCCCTTTCCCAAGGGATCAAACTTCATAGAACTGATGGTGAAACATGACATTATTCACTACCCGAAGTGATGGGATACCAAGGTCACAGTACTATCTCTGACTTTTCTTGCCAACCATGTAGTGTCCTCAGGCCTCTAGTCTTGGTTACAGAAAACTCAAGGAAAGAGGAATGAATTAAATGAGGAAACAGATGAATCAGAACATGGTATGTTCTACAGGACCTCTGCCTTGTGGTCTTCAAGTGACAATGCATAGACCAAGTGGGAAACAGAGCCAGCAATAGATCCCAATAGCTCAGAGAGATAACCATACATGCTAAGTTTCTTGGTGTAATGCAGTAGAATGTAAACAGCACCACCTATCTATGAAGTGCTCTTGCCAAACAAACAATCATCCATCCAAGCTTCTTGTATATCTTAATTCATAAGAAAACAAAGGGATGGATGAATGTATTAAACCACAACAAGGGAACATGATACAAAAACTCCAGAATAAGGGAATCCTATCACTAATAACTGGGTTTATCCAAAAACTAAATGGCAAGAAAAAAAAAAAGAGGAGAGGGACTGTCTGAGATTAAAAGAGGCTTCAGAGAGCTATCAACTCGACCCACATGTGAAATTTGCATCCTGCTTTGCAACAAACTAACAGTAAAAAGGTATCTATGTGACCGTTGGGAAGGATTGAACACTAACTAGATAGTGAGATGATATTAAGAAATTCTTCTTTTTTGTTTGAGCTTGATCATGACATGGTGGCTATAGTAAATAATAGAGTACTTCTAACTCAGAGATATACTAAAATACTTGTGGACAAAATGAGTTGATGTCTGAGGCTGGCTTTAAAATAAGGCAATGAAGTACAGAAAGGGGACATGGCAGTGTATGACTAAAATAAGATCCACCATATGTTGGTGATTGTTGGAACCAAGTGAAGGGTGCATAGGATTTCCTTACACTATTCTTTCTATATTTCCAGAATGAAATATATTTTAAAAGTCGATGTTGTAAAAAGAAATTGTGGCAGAACTAGTTTAGACTAAAAGAGATGCAATAACAAATGCCATGCATGAGCCCACATTGAATGTTGGCTCTAAGGGGAAACCCAAAAAAGAAGGTCTCTCTCTCTCTCTCTCTCTCTCTCTCATTTTTGTAGTATTCTCTCTCTCTCTCATTTTTGTAGTACTGGGGATCAAACCTAGGGTCTCACACATGCTAGGCAAGTTCTCTACCACCAAGCTATACCCATAACCCTAAATAAAGATACTTTTGGAAGGTTGGGGACATAGTTCAAGTGGTAGAGCACTTTGCTTTGCATGCGTGAGGCCCTGGGTTCAATCCTAAGTACCACACACATATTCACTCACACGCACACAAATATCATGGAACAACTAGGGCAGTTTGAAAATGAATTAAATTATATCATGGAATTATTGTCAAGTTTCTAGATGTGATAATGGTGAGGACATTTTTTAGAGATGAACTACCATGATACCTACAATTCATTTTCAAATGGCAAAGCCAAAAAAGTGTGTATGGTGTACACAAAAAGACAGGAAGAGGAGGAGGAAGAGGAAAGGCAAATGAGAATGAGCCACAGCACAGATGTGCAAGTGTGTGTGTGTGTGTGTGTGTGTGTGTGTGTGTGAGAGAGAGAGAGAGAGAGAGAGAGAGAGAGAGAGAGAGAGAGAGATAATGAGAGGCAAAATGTTTAAATGTTGGGATGATCCAGATGGGTAGCATAAAATAATGACCCTCCTCTTCCTTAACCTGCTACACTTTTCTTGGGGCACTTACCACCTAACATTATATTCTCTATCTTTTGCTTCTTTTATTGCATATCTTCCCCACTTCACCAGGAAACTAGGAACTCTACAAGGCTAGGAAGAAGCCCACCTTCTTCTAGGTTGCAGTCTTAGCCTCTAACACAATATCGAGCACTTACTAGATCCTACTTGAATAGATGAGTGTACTTGCCATGCAGTTGAACTTCTGGAAAAGCACACTAGCTACTCTAGTCTTTCTAATCCACTCCAGATCTCACCATTCCTCCATTCCTGCACAGAATTAACCTTTTCTCACTCTGGACTTCATAATACTGCCAAATTCTAGTATTCCACAACTTTGACACTCAGGTACACAGCACCCAAGTAGTGCAGCATGGTAGAAAGGCATATAAGAAAGGTCTTAAAAGATGAGTAGCTGGATGCCAGTGGCTCACACCTGTAATCTTGTCTACTCAGGTGGTAGGAATCAGAGGATCATGGTTTGAAGCCAGCCTGGGCAAATAGTTTGTGAGACCCTATCTCGAAAGAACCCATCACAAAAAAAGGGCTGGTGGAGTGGCTCAAGGTGTAGTGAGTTCAAGTCCCAGAACCACAAATTGTTTTTAATTTTTAAAAAAGATGAGCTGGTTTACAGGAGAGGAATTACCAAGGAAGCAGAAACCAGGTGCCTAAGTCAAGGGGGTCACCAGAGATGGTCACTCACCAAATCATGTCCACCTTCCTTTCTGAATCCCTCATCAATTAAAACCCCTTTTTGCACGAGGCACTGATGACTCACACCTGTAATCCTAACTGCTCAGGAGGCAGAGATCAAGAGGATAGCAGTTCAGTCAGCCCCAGCAAATAATTCATTAAGTCCTATCTCGGGGAAAAAACAACAACACAAAACAGGGCTGGCAAAGGTTCTCAAGTGGTAGAGTTCCTGCCTAGCAAGCATAAGACCTTGAGTTCAAGCCCCAGTTCTGCCAATAAAACAACAAAAAAAGCCTTTTTGCACCTCCAAGTTCCTTGCCCCCATTCAAGCTCTATTTTCTTATCTTTCTTCTTCAGATATTGGCTACTTCTAAAACCCAGAGGAGACCCTGTCCCTCTATGTTCTGCTTGACTCCCTGCTTTCCAAGTGAGAAGGCTCCCATATCCCAGCCTGAACTCCAGGCTGTCATGGTCTGGTTTCTGCCAACTACTTCAGCCCATGTTTTATTTTACAGTTCTAAATAATAAACATTCTCCATAGACAGAGTCAGGAGCAGGATTTGATGAGAAAGAAACAAATATTTCTAATAAGGGAGGAATTTACTTCTTTTTCTTTTTATTAAACCACTCTTTTTTTCCTTCCTGGCCATTTCACAGAGGCACTGATTCTCCAAAGACAGCCTTTCTTTCTCCTTTCTCTCCCTCTCTTCCCCTTTCCCATCTCTGCAATCCAACTCTTACTCTCTTCCAGCTTCCTCAAGTACATATGCTCCATAATTCTTAGAACACAGCAAGTCAGAGTCTCCCACATCCTAAATGGAATAGAATCAACCTGGTTTTAAAACAATATGGCTTCAGTTTATACACTGTTGGTAGAAATGTAATTAGTGCAGCCACTGTGGAAATTAGTATGGAGGTTCCTCAAATGATCCCACTCTACCACTCTTGGGCATTTATCTGAAGGAATGTAAGTCAACAAAGAAGAGAGATACTTACATACCCATGTTTATGCAGCACTACTTACAATAGCCAAAATTATTAAACCAGCCTAGGTGCCCAACAACTGATGACTGGATAAAGGAAATGTATTATCAAATATACAATGGAGTACTGTTCAGCCATAAAGAAGAATGATATTATGTCAGTTGCAGAAAAATGGTTGGAACTGGAGATGATAATGTTAAATGAGACAAGCCAAGCTCAAAAGAACAAACATTGCATGTTTTCATCAATATGTGGAATCTAGACCTAAATAATACTACTACTACTAATAATAATATAACATGATTGTAAAAAGGGGGACTGTCTGATGTAGAGGGCAGCAAGTAGGGAGAGAGGAAAAGGAGAGGGTGAGTGGGGTGAATATTATAGAAGTGCATTTTATATATATATAAATAAAGTAGCATAATGAAATCCACCAAAAACTGCTAAAAAGGAAGGGGAGGAGAAAAGAAAGTAAGAAAGAGTAATATAGATGGGGTGAATTTGACCAACGTTCATTACATGTATGTTGCAAATAAAACAATGAGACCCCTTTGTACAATTGGCTTACACTAATAAAAAATAAATTAATAAAAATTAAATTTAAAGAGGGGGCACTGGGGGCATGATAGAGAACCTGCCTAGCAAGCACAAGGTCCTGAGCTCAAACCCTAGTACCACCAACAAATGAAAACAAAATACAACTTCAGCACCATGGACAGCTAAACAGGCCCAACCTTGTCTGAGAACAATCGCTTCAGGACCGTGGACAGCAACACTGGAGTCAACCTGGGTCTTGGGAACCTCAACACATGCTGTGGATTTCATTTCCACAGAAGGCACTTCTCCTTTCTTCACTTGAAAAACTCCTCCCCATCAACTTAGATGTGCCTCCTTTAGGAAGCGCAAGTCACTCCCCACACCACCCTGCTGTTGGTCAGGTCAACACATTCTGGTTTCTCAGCAACCCTGAGCTGTCACTCATCCATTTCACACTCATTCATTCTATAGTCAGTTCAGTGTAGCTCACACCAGCAACTCATCTGGGCTCTGCACACACAAATAAGCACATTTGAAAAGGTCCCTGACTTTTAAAGTTCACATTCTGGTAGAAAAAGACAGAAAACAAATAAGACAACAATAACAAGAATGATAAAAAGCATATGTAAAATAGAGCATTACTAGATAGTATAGTGTGGAAGTGGGACAACATTAGGAATTGTTATCAGAGGAGAAAACTCTGAAGGGTCCTTTCAGGATCAAGGAAGAGACCTCAGCAGCAGGGAAGAATAATGAGAGTCAAGGATCCAAGGTGAAATCTGCATGCAAGCAGTAGAATGAGGCCAGGGTGGTTGGAGCCGTAAGCAATGCAGAGACTGTTAGTGGGTCAGGAGATGAAGTCAGAGTCCTGAGCAGCAGCCAAATCATGGAAGACCTTGTAGGCCAGAATGAACATCCTGGATGTCTTCTGAATGCACTGGGAATCCACCAAACGGTATTTGGTGGCATGTTGTTGAGGCTGTCCTGTGATTGGCTATAAAGGGGCTTCCACATAGGTCTCAGTTGCTTCTCCAGTGCCAAGCACAGGGTCTGGTACACAGGATGTCTACTGATTGAATGAATAAGCACGTGAATAATCGTGTTTAAAGGATTGGGTGAATATGAGGCATGCCCTGCAAAAAGAAAAATCAATGCCACTCTGGCTTCCTCCCCACTTCCCTCATCAAATATATCGAGTCAGTCATCTAGGTCTATTGATTCTTCTGTCAATATCCTTCTCTCTCACAACTGTCCAATGCTTTTTTGCCTTTTTGCTCCTACGTCCAGACCCATTTACCTTCTGTTGCCTACACCACTGCAAAAGCCTACATGCACACACACACACTAGTTATCCATTTCTAGTCCCTTCCCCTCCAGCCCATCACCAAGAGGTCCTTGAAGGATGTGTAACACCCAGGGGGGAACCTACCCTTCCCCTGATCCAATGCTCCCACCACCTTCTCCAGAACTGAATTCTAACTCCATCTATGACCAAACCTCAGGCAACTCCTGTCTACTTCTTTGAGCCCTAGTGTCCTCGTCAGGAACATGAAGCAATTGGACCAGGTCATTCTGTTCCAAGACCAAAGGTATTGGTATTATGTTTGTTCTATCCTCTCCTCCTTTCATCTTTAGGATTTATATATGGGGTTTGAACTCAGGGCCTCATGCTTACAAAGCAGGTGCTCTACCACTTGAGCTACAACTGCAGCCAAATTTTTAGGGTTTCTTTTTCAGCACTGGGGATTGAAGCCAGGTACTTATACATGCTGAGCGAGTGTCCTACCACCGAGCTACATCCCCAGACCTTTGTGTTTTTATCATTTAATTTTTTCCTGTAGATAGGGTCTCGCTATGTAGTCCAGTCTGGCCTCAAATTCATGATCCTCCTGCCCCCCAAGTGCAGGGATTACAGGTGTGTCCCACTATGGCCAGTTGATACTCAGGATTTTTAATTTTAGTACCACACTATAATAGCTGTGTTGAAAGGACCTGGGTTGGAATTCTGCTTGCACTGCTGACAATTTAACCTCTGAGTGCTTCTGTTTCCTCAATGGTAAAATGAAGATATTAATGGTACTAGTGGGTCAGGAACACTAGAAAAATGTAATTTATACAAAGCACTTAGAACTGCCTGGACCCACAGTACTCACTCCATAAAACTGGCAGTACTGCTACTCCTACCACTCCATTTATTCATTCATTCATTCATTCATTCATTCATTTCCACTACAGGCTGAGCATTTATTGCTGCAGTCCAGGCACTTTGTGTGCATGATCAAAATGAAAGACTGGAGTTCAAACCCCAGTACCACCAAAAAAAACCAAAAAAACAAAAAATCTAAACTGTGATAAGAGGTTGGGTAAATACAGTTTGACCTATTGCCTGTTTTTGTATGGCTTGCAAGCTAAGCATGGTTTTTATTTTTATTTTTTTTTACTGATAAGGGAAAAAAGAACATTTCATGACACGGGTCATGGTTTGAATATGAATTGTCCCCCACAGACTCGTGTGTTGAAAGCTTGATCCTAAGCTGGTGGCTGTATTTTGGGAGGTGCAGGAAAAAGTAGGTCACTGGGGGCAGGTCCTTGGTCCCCTTCTTGTTTCACCCTCTCTGCTTCTTGACCACTGTGAGATGAGCAATTTTGCTTTGCACAATTGTCACCATGATGCTCTCTGCCTCTTCACAGGGCCACAGAAATGAATTGCACTCTCAGAAATCACGATCCAAAATAAATCTTTCCTCCTTCTCAGTTGTTCTCTCAAGTATTTGTCACAACGACAAAAGCACTGACTAATACACATAGGAAAGTTACACTGCTATTGGCAATGATTCCACAAAGGGAGGCTTTAGCTTACTTCGGAAGGAGGTGGTAGGTGGTAGTGGTGGGCTTTGAAACCACATCTTCCTGGGTTCACAGCACATGCCTTTGGCCACGGTACCCCACAAGCTTGAAGGCACATGAGTGGATACTTTGGGGTAGAGTGCATAGGTCAGAGTCTATGCAATGAACTCAAGGAAAGGACTGTGGAATTCAATCTCTCCCAACTCACTCTATTCTTAGGTCAGAAGTCTGATCCCACAGCCATGTTGATCCTCAACATGATCTTGGACTTTGAGTTCCTACTGCAGTGTTGTTTTTATTTTTTATAATTGCAGTACTGGGGACTGTATCCAAGGCCTCATGCTTGCTAGGCAAGTGCTATATCATTTGAACTATGCCCCCAGTCTTTTCTAAAAAAAAAAAAAATTCCTCCCCCATGCTTTCCCATTCCAATACAGACCAAGCACAGGTTCTGGGCTGAGGTGTAAAAGTGGTAGGTTTACTTTTCCTCCTCTTTGTCTATACAGTCAGTGTAAGAACACAGACTGTGGTTTCTTTATTTTTTTTTTAATTTATTTTTTGTAGTACTGAGATTTGAACTCAGGGCTTCAAGTATGGTAGTTAGGTGCTCTACTGCTTGAGCCTTACTTCTAGCCTCATTTTGTGTGTGTGTGGATGGAGTGGAACTGAGGCTTGAACTCAGAGATTCATGCTTACAAAGCAGGCTCTCTACTGCTTGAACCACACCTTCAGTCTATTTTGTTCTGGTTATTTTGAAAATGGGGTCTCGAGAACTATGTGTTTGGACTGGCCTCAAATTTTGGTCCTCCTGTTCTCAGGCTCTCAAGTAGCTAGGCTTATTGGTGTGAGCCACTGACACTCAGTTCTATTTTGTTTTGTTTTGTCTTTTTGATATAAAGTGTTCATAACTTTCCCCACACTAGCCTCAAACTTGAGACCCTCCTGCCTCCACCTCTGGAGTAGCTGAGATTACAATTGTGCAGCACTGTACCCAATTCTGATGAAGTGTTTTGAGTACATGTTTTGGAATCAGAACACCCCTGATTCAGGGATGGAGAACTGATATATAGCACCTACCTAGCAAGCATGAGGCCTTGTGTTCAAATGCTAGTACCTCAAAAAAAAAAAAAAGGAATACCCTTGATTTTAATTCCTATTCTGTCATTGACTAGCTAAGTCTCCTGTCCAGCCGTTCCCATTTCTGTGAACTTTGAACAATAGGACTTTCCTTACAATGTTTTGGGTAGGTTGAACAAAAATCCCCATGCTACCTACTCTCGGCCCACTTTCTCTCTCTGTAGGCCACTATTTTTCCATCTGAAAAACTGATGAGAACTTACTGCTCTGATACTCTCAGATTGTGATATCCTACATGTCTTATTTTAGCTCAGTGTCTGGCTCCACATGCCGTGATTCAAGTCTGCACGGGGCTTGCACCCTGGCTTCCCAGGAAAAGGTCTCTTCAGGTTAGGCTGAAAGCTTGGGGGAGGTTTGACCTGCAGAGAACTGGGTGAGCCACAGGGAGGAGGGAACTGTAAGAGATCCTTCTGCAAACCTTGGCACAGTCAACTGAAAAGAAGAGACCATGTATGGGCTCTAGGAGACAGAGCAGAGGTGAGACATGGAGTGGGGTTGGTTTATAAAATACCAGTGCAATTGCAAGGACCAGATCTGAGTTTCATTAAATTATGGTGAGTCAATTCGAATTGGAGAACCAACTCAGAATGCATTGCAGTTAGTTGATGGGCTGAAGTGTGGCTGAGCTGACCTGAGGTTATTTGTACTCCACTGGAAAGAATTCTACTTAGAACTCTAGACACTCATCTCACACCAGTTCTTGCTGGTGTCTTGGGCAGCACTGCATAATTCTTGATCTCATTAACTTCACTTTATCAGGTGAGTGCTAATAATAACTCTGAGGTAGAGATGTTCTGCGACAAGTGTGAGATTACATATGCCAAAGAGCCTTATACCATAAAAAAAAAAAAGAGGAAAGAACTGTAAGCAAGTACTGAACTCTAGCTAACAACATGCAGGGTAAAGTATTTAGGGTGATGTGAACTGACACCTGAAACTTCCTTTGAAATGCATCCAAAAAATAAGAGAGATGGATGGGTGGTTAGAAATACAGATTGAGGCTGTCAAGGTGATTCACAAGGTGAAAACTGAGGTTTAAGTCCAGCCCAGGTGAAAAGTTAGCAAGACTCCATCTCAACCAATAAAAAAACTGGGCATGGTAATACATGCCTGTCATCCCAGCTAGGAGAGAAGCATAAACAGGCAGATCAGGATCCAGGCTGGCCTCGGTATAAATTCAAGACCCAATCTGAAAGCAATAGAGGTCTGGGGGACCGGGCATTGGGGTGGGCAGGTTCAGGTGGTATAGCACCTGCCTGGCAAGTGCAAGACCCTGAGTTTAAACTACAGAACCACCAAAGAAAGAAATACAAATTGAGAGACAGTTACAAGATAGTGCAAATCTAGTCATTTGTTAGCAGCTGATTCTAAGCAGTGGGGACATGAGTGTTCACTACAAAACACTTTTTGACTTTCGTGTTTGTTGAGAAAAATTAAAATAAAATGTCCCACAGAAAATAAACAGCCTTGTAAACTGTTAATTGCTAAACTATCAGCGGTGGTTAAAAATACAGCCTCTGGAGGCTAATTGTGTGACTTTGATTTCAAGCTCTGCTTCTCACTAGTGGTGCAGCCCTGAGCAAATGACCTCATCTCTCTAAGCCTTTGCTTCCATATCAGTGAAATGGGGCTATTAATAGCATTCGCCTCATAGAGTTGTTCAGAACAGGGCTTGGCACCTAATTAGCACCCAGTAAGCATTCATGAGGATTTGACCCTCCAAACAATGCTACTCTGATGAGCTCAGAGATAGGCTCAGAGAGGTTCTGCAGTTCCTTCCAGTTCACACAGCATGGAAATACTTCTCTAAGTAGAAAAGTGACCATGGTTCCTCCAGCCCCCCAAGCCCTTTCCTTGATCTTACCTGATAAGATGAAGAAGATGCCAGAAACAAAGGCCAGAATGGTCCTCTGTGGGCGGATGTGGCCGATGTTGCTTATGACGAAGGCCGTGAACACGAGGAACAGACTGACCATGGGGAAGGGAGTGGCCGTGCGCACTGTCTCTGAGGGAGGCACAAGGGGGAGAAGAAGGGGTGAGGAGGAAATCTCTAGTGGGCCATCTCCCCATTCCCTTGACCTCCATGTCTCCCTTCCACCGTTGGTCCCTTTGGTTCCTCCCCTTTCCCAGGGTCCTCCCCTTTCTCTGATACTTCCACTGCTTATTCCACCCTCACCCCATCACACTCCCTGGCTTGATTCTACTCCTTTCATGTGGACTCCTCCTAGTCAGGCCCCACCATAACAACCTAGTCCCTTCTTCTTACCCACTATTCTGCCTTCTTTCAAATCTCCATCCTTCACTTGGACCCTACCCCTTCCCTAGTCCTGTCCTTTCTCCCATGACCCCCTTGATTCCTGGGCTCCTCCCTCGCTTCCCCTCACTCAGAATATTCTCCGTGTTTTCCGTCACCAAGTTGATCTCTGGCTCAAGGAAGTATTCTGAGGCCACACAGCGACCCTTCTCCCGACCTGGTGTGGGGGAAGACAAAAAAAAAAAAAAAAGCTGGGCTGGAGGAGAGGCTGTTAAGCTCCAGCGAGGTCATCATGGACTGGATGGACAGGGAAGATCGAAGATGGAGAAACAGAATCTTCGCCCAAAGATTATGGTGTGCTCTGCTCTTGAGGGAGGGCAGGGTGGAGGGGAAGGGTGGGAGGTTTGGAAGCTCTGGTGAGTTGCCCCAAATTGGGATCTAGGAGATCCCAGGATGGAGGAAGGCAAGAATGCATCCCCGTGTCCTAAGTAAAGAAAGGGCTATAGATCAGGGCTCCTTGGTCCCTAAAACGGATAAGGTCCAGAGGGCCAGGATTCTTAAGTGGAAAGCACTTGGTGGCCTTCTGGGAGGCATGAGTTCTTTTATCTTGCCCATGCTCCTGTCCTGTCCAGGAGACAAGTTCTGGATCTAAACTGCTGACCCTAAGGGAGGTCTCAGGGTTGGGGGAGAAGGATTAGAACCTGGACTTTGATCATGGGGTGGGGTTGCTAGATTTAGGGAATAAAGGGCTAGGATAAAGTCTCCATGTCAAAATTTAACTTCCAGGAGAGAAACAGGATCAGTTCCTGGATTTTTGGAGCCCAGGAGATTGGAACTATGTTAAGAACTCGGGTCCCAGGCAAGGTAGGAGATGCTGCACCTGCAAAGAAGCAGACTCGCCAGAGGCCAGCGTGCAGCGCCATCTTGACCTCGGTGGTCTGATTCTGCGGCAACACGATCCCCTCCTCCATGTACAGCCAGTAGTCCGTGCTGACCGCGATGCCCACGAGGAGCAGGCCGCAGGCACCAAACACGCTGCTAAGCAGGGTCAGGGCGCGACTGCTGCAGTGACTCATGCTCAGCGGCGGGGGGCGCCCTGCGGGGCCTGCGGGATGGGAAGTTGCCGGTGGAAAGCTTGAAGACCAATCAGAATCCCCAAACCCATTTAGCTCTTTGGGACATTGCACCCTGGCCAGAGACACAAACTCCAAAACTGAACTCTCAAATCTGACTGTTATGTTCTGAACTAGGACCATAGCCCTGGACTCTGGCCAGACACCAAGAGTTGACCCTGAACCTAAGACTGGACTTCCCAGACTTGCCAACTGTGCTCTATCTGGATCTGGATCACCAACCCCAGGATAAGATTTCCAGCCATAACCTTCAGACCAGACCCAGAGACTGAATCTTGATTCCAGCCATGTCTGAACCTGGCTCCCAAATATTATTCTCACCAGAAACTCTAATTCCAGAATGTCAGCCCCAGAACCAGAATTGTCAGACCCAATCTCCTGTCCTAACCTTAGAAATCAGACCATACCAGAATCCCTAACCTTGAGCCTGACCCATTGATTCAGAAATTATTACACTAATCAATAGCTTCAATTTTAGTAACTGGCACCCCAGTCCTGACTCTGTGCCCTGGTTCAAGCCCCTAGTTGTGAACACTAGACTCCAACCAGGACCCATCACCCCAACTCTGAGCCAGGAGCTAGGGTATTAGGCTTAGACACTAGATGCTATACCACTTAACCTGTTCATAAACTCTAACCCAAGACACTCAACTTAATTCCTGATCTAATACACTGATACCTGTCCTTTAGACCCTATCTCTAAAATGCTATAGAAATCCCCAAAGTGGGTCACCAATCCAGGATCCCTAACTCTATACCCTGTTCTCATGCCTACCTAAGACTTCAAGCAGAAGCTCCCACCTGAGTTTAAACTCTTGGACTTTTATCTTGACCTTAACACCCAATTCTATTACCAAGAAGTTAGACCCATCTAACTCTGATCCTGTGCCGATTTCAATTTGGTACCCCAATTACAGCCTGCAATTCAGAGCCAAGGTTCCCCTACCCTAATTTCACCCTCCCAGATCCAGACAGGCTCCTGACCCTGGAATGGTGGAACTTGTTCACAAGCTATTGAGACTCAGAAACCTGGAGCCACAATGATATTGATCAGCAACCACAGAATATCAAACCATGAGCTAAATTCTTTGACCCAGCATCCCAACCAGAGTATTCCAGTAAAATAAGGTACCCTCATCCTACAAATTAAGAATCAGTACTCTGAACTCTGAAATTCCAATCAAGAATTCCAGTATCCCCATCCCCTACCATATGGTCTAGAGACACTAGACCCTGATTTCCCATGCTAGGACTCCCATCCACAGATCCTGTTCAAAATCCAATATGGAACCTGGATCCCAACACTGGACCCTACAAATAAGAAATCCCCAGTTCATAGCTGTAGCTTCCCAAATTCAAATTAGGAGCTCAGAGATTCCAGATGGGGGCTCCTCAAGCAGAACTGAAGGACTCCAAGTTCTTTACATATAATACTCATTTCCTAACAATAAATTAGGGACAAGCAATCCCCTCATTTCCTAACAATAAATTCTTGTAAGCCACATAATGCCATGATGTAAGGTAGTCATATTGGAATCCCCAGCTTATGTCAGCGAGAGATCTCAATATTCCTGAACACCAATGATACCCATTATCTTTTTAGCCATGAAGTTTGAGACCCTCCCTAGACATTCCTCCAACAATGCAATCAAGACATGAGACTCCACCTTCCTCAACCAGAATTCTTGTGGGTTTGAAAGTCTGCTTCACCCCAATAAGGACCCAGGAGTCTGAGCTATCCCTAACCCTCGCACTCCCAGCCTCCAGAGCCCCCCACCTCCATCCCCAGCCTCCTGGTGGACTCAGGGATCCCAGATCTGGCAAAGCACTGGCCAGCTTTTCTTCTCATTCCCCAACCCCCTCCCTCCCCCACCCCGCGTGGCTCCGGGACTTGACCGCCAGCTGCCTTGCTCTCCTTCCAGTCCTCCCAGCACCACAGGCATCGTCAACCCTGTTGGCCTGACTGTCAGTCCAGGTACCTGGCCTCAGCTTTCCCCGTCTGCCCCTCGGACTCCCAGGCTGGACTTTGTCACTTCACATCTTCTCACTTCCCCATTCAGGCCGCGGTCCAGTTCCTCTTCTCTCTACCTGACCCACTCACAGCTCCTTTTTCTGAAGCCCTTCCTCCTTTGGGACCATCCCCCCAGGCCTGGAGCCTCTTTCTCAGCCTTTATCCCAGCCTCTCCGGGATCCAGGCATTTGGGTCTCCGGGGTCCCTTGTCTTAAAACCCAAGTTCAAACTCCATCGCCTTTCAATCTCCTGGGAGTCCATAACTCCCCCTTTCTTGGGTTCCTCCCTTACGGGCCTGGGCCCTCTACCCTGGTACCGCCCTCCCCAATAATCCTGTATAGACCCTCCCCAGTGGCAACATCTCTGAGACTCAGACACTAGAAGTATAGTTTCCCCACTCCGGGACCCTCAGACCCCGCGTCCTCCGGGATTCGCCAGGCCCAAATATCCCTCCATCACCCCCGCCCAAACTCCCGAATTCGGTCGTCCTGACCACTAGGATCCCAGTCCTGGAGCCATTCAAGCCTTTTAGTCCCAGTCCCGGCTCAAAGACCCCTCTAGCGGCGCCCCCCCCACCCCAAAAGCCTTCAGGACCCTCCCCTCGCGCTCACCTCTCTCAGGGCTGGGCGGACGCTCCGGGCCGCGGGCTCCGCAACCGCATGACCGGCCCCGCGGCTTCCCCCGGCCGCCGCCACCACCACCGGGGTCGCCGGTGCCCGCGCCCCCCGCCCCTGCCCCGGAGCCCGGCGTCCCGGCCCCCTCCCGGGTTCCCACCCCCCACCCCCCGCTCCCGCGGCCTCACTCGGCGAACGGAGCCAGGAGCAGGGACCGGCGGCCGCTCATTGGCTACTGCGGAGGAGGGGAGGGGCGGGGAGAGATGGGAAAAGGATGCAGGGAGGGAACGAGATGGGCCTGGAGGATGGGGGAGGCAGAGAAGAAGAGAGAATAGAAACCGAGGCAGAGAGCCCGAGAGGGGCAGAGGCACAAAGCGAGACAGAGGGTGGGAGGGAGGGGAGAGAGAGAGAGAGAGAGAGAGAGAGAGAGAGAGAGAGAGAGAGAGAGAGAGAGATAGTGAGAAAGCAGAGACCTTGAGGCTGAGAGCTTCAGAGACTCACGGGTCCTGAGACTGAAAGAGGCAGAGACAGACAGAAAAGGAGAGACAGAGACAGA